>NC_064922.1:416453055-421453055 GCF_023897955.1 Schistocerca gregaria | reverse complement strand
ACTGCAATGTCTGGTGAAGCCAGTTTCGTCAAGACGATAAAAAAACTTCTTAAAGTCGACAGAATACGACAGTGCTGCTGAACGTGACATCAGTAACATTATCAATGACCCATGGAGAGTAGGGAGAATGTTCAAATGCCTCTATGCGTGCTGCAGTTAATCTAATCTCGTCTTCAAGATCAAATGCGGCGGGAGAGATACGTAGGAGGTTGTATTATATTTCTAGATTTAAAGTTGGTTCTTGAAACTTTGACAGTAGGATTTCTAATAAAAAGGCAGACTCAGTTCCAGGTGTTTAATTTAAAACCTGACGCCTTTCGCGCTAGTGGTGCATCTTCAGAATTTTTGTAAACTAATAATAACTTAAGTATTACATTACCTGCAAGAGAGACTTCCCTTTTACTTTCAAATTGGATGACAGCAGTATTATAAATCATCGTCATAGCGAAGAATAACAGAAACGAGATTTGGCATGAAAATGAAATTTGGGGACCACGAAGTGAGAAAACGAAGAAATTCTGCTACCTTGTAAGCAAAATAACTCATGATGGAGGAAGTAAGGTCGTTATAATGAGCAGACTACCACAGAAAAATGGGCTTTCCTGGCAAGGAACTGCCTAAAACCTATATATCTGGAATTTGGGCACAATTTTATGTTGCCCATGAATATTTTTGTCAGCATTATACTGCAAAAGAACATTTAATACGATCAACATCACTTGTTCAGCGATATAAGACACAGAGACGATTTTCATGTCGAGGGTACTTCCTTAATTACTAATTTAAAACATGCGCAGCACTCTGCAACAAATATTTACAATAAGCAGTCAGAAAAGTTAAGGGCACTAAGTAACATTTTTACTCGAAGGTATTACCAAACTTTGTTCCCAACACCATGCCTTTCACAGAAATATTTTAATGCACGTAACTGTGATACTGGTATGGAATTCTCTGAAAGAAATTGTTTGATAGACTGCAATGCTCACACTAGAGGAGCTTAGGTTATCATTATGTTATTACAAGTGTACTAGTCACTAATACGCATTACGAATAACAGAATCTGTCAAAGTAAAGATGACACAGACTTGTTTATCTGACACAGCCAAGCTGATTTGCGGTTTCCAAGACTCTACCACTTTATTATAGACGAATCCCGCATGATTGTTACTAATAGACTATGGCTGAAAACTTTATTTTCTGGTTATCAACCTTTGTTACTACCATACCTTTGTCTCTATCTAGTTCAGTCTAACAGAACCTTTCTTTCTAAGAACTCGTTGTATCGCAACATCACATTTTAGAACCCTTGTAAATACTTTTGTAACTCCTTTGTTAGCATTATTATTATATTTATTATTATTATTAGTAGTAGTAGTTGTTGTTATAGCAGGAAAGAGTGTTGTAGCTGGAGGATAATGTACCTATGAACATGATGTTCCTTGATCGGTGTTTCAAACTAGTGACTGATTTTAGAATCACACGAAGGAATGGGCACTAGAAACCACCATAAGCAGTTTCTGGAATTTTCTACTTTTTTCTGAGACATGAGGTAACGTTTTGGGCAGCCTTTGTAAATATTGCGAGTTCTTTGTATTTAAGTGTCGTATAATATATTAATGCCATTTGGAAGATATTGTAAATTCTTCAGCTACAGAGCTTTATGCTCAGTAAACACTACATATTTTTTAAAAACTAGTTAGATAACGTGTGGACTGTTAACCCGTACTCCGTCGGTCCTGCACCATCTTGTACTTTGGAACGAAATAGCCTTTACCATGGAACATGTGATGTTTACAAATGGATTGAGTTTCTTTAACGTCATAATAATTTTCCTTACCTTGAAAATAGAAATAGGTTCTGCTTCAAAGTGTTTTTAATTTTCAACCAGTTTTTCATAATACTTCTTCTTAATTCAATTTCACTTATTGATTATTAGTATGTAGTAGAGTATTTTATTGTAACACATAGTGTATTAAATACAGTATTGACAAGATTTTTTCGATTTCAAGATTTTTAAATTTGAATAGAATATTTACGCCTAGTTACATGACCATTGTTGTGCTATGGAAAAATTTTTCACGTGTGCAAAGACCTTAACTTTTGTAATTTCAGAGAAAGACTGCAGCAAACGTACGAGGGTGTGTCGAAAAGAGGCTTTCGAATTTTTTATGTGAAAACTCTTCAAATTTTTAAAATAAAACAAAGGAAATTAACATTCTACATCCTTATTCTTCAGGCCTACATATTTATTTCTCAGCATAGCCACCGTAACGACGACACATTTCTCACAACGAGAGACAGGTTGATTGATACCACCACTGATTTGTTGACGGAGGTAACACATCTCTGCTTGCGCCGCTCCGGTACTATCAAAGAGAAGCCCTCGAAGGTGTTCTTTAAGTTTTGGAAGCGGATGAAAATTGGCTGGGGCCAAGTCAGTAGTGTATGGAGGGTAATCGATGACGGTGAAATCAAGGCGTCGGATTGTTGCAGTTGTCGCAGCACTAGTGTGTGATCTTGCAGTGTCGAGCTGAAAGAGGGGACACTTCATGCGTAGACAAAGTTTTCGAATTACAAACGTTGTTTTCTCACTCAGCGACATGGTTACTCTACATTGCTGTTAGAGCTTGTCTTTTCACAAAGTCTCTCGCTAGTCTATTGAAAATTAACCTCTCACAGCACAGCCCTCTAGCGATAGATCGCTGCAAGTATGTAAAGAAGAAGAATAAAGATGTAAAATATTAATAACATTCTTTTTTTTTTAAAAAAAAAGCTTTAACAGTTTTCACGTTAAAATTTCTGAGGCATTACTTTTCATCATGCGCTCCTAAACTGAATGATACCATTTCAAAATGGAATACGAGAACATATTAAATTTCTGTTATAGGGTTGGCTGGTGGCGGAAGTCTGAGAAGTATTCCAAGATATCTCTCTGCCAGTAGTAGTATTGAAATTATTACTGCTATCAGAAATTAGTAAGTATTATTACTCCAGGTGGCCATAGATACATACAAATGTTATTTAAAATCATCTTTTCACTTCTTTTAGTACCGTTATTGTTACCAATTACGATTACTTACATGATTAACCAAGTGTGTGATCAAACCCGCAGGAACCGCAAGATGCTGACCGACCGCTGTGTCGTCCTCTGCCAATGACGTTATCCGACGTGATATGCAGGAGCATGGTGTCAGCAAACCACTCTTCCGAACTTTTTGCCGCTACTTGTCGCTCAAGTAGCTCCTCAGTTGGCATCACGAAACTGAGTGGACAAAGTCCACTCCTTCCACCAAGGAAAAATTCCTGGCCGTAACGGGAATTGAACCCAGGTCCTTTGTACGGCGGTCAAAGGCGCTGACCACTCGGCTGCAGAGATGGGCATTTTACCAGTAATAATGTTATTTACACTGATTGACTTAAGTCATGGGATCACTCCTAACATCATGTCGTACTTCCTTTTGTTCGGCGCAGTGCACCAAATATGGCTTTGAGCACTATGGGACTTAACATCTATGGTCATCAGTCCCCTACTACTTAGAGCTACCTAAACCTAACTAACCTAAGGACATCACACAACACCCAGCCATCACGAGGCAGAGAAAATCCGTCACCCCGCCGGGAATCCAACCCGGGAACCCGGGCGCGGGAAGCGAGAACGCTACCGCACGACCGCGAGATGCGGGCTGCAGTGCAGCAACTCGGCGTGGCACGGACGCGACAAGTCGTTGGAAAGCCCTGCGGAAATATTGAGACATGCTGCCTATATAGCCGTCCATAACTGCGGAAGTGGTGCCGGTGCAGGATTTTCGGCACGAGCTGACCTCTCAGTCACATCTGGTAAATGTTCGATGGGATTCGCGTCAGGCGATCATTCGCTCGAATTGTACAGAATGTTCTTAAAATCAATCGCATTGGCGCAATGTCATCCACAAAAATTTCATCGTTGTTTGGGAACATGAAGTCCATGAATGGCTGTAAATGGCCTCAAAGTAGCGGACCTTAAACATTTCCAGTCATAGATAGGTTCAATTGTACTAGAGAAACCAATCCATTCCATGTAAACACAGCCCACACCATATGGAGCCAAAACCGAACGTAAACATTTCCAATCATTGATCGGTTCAGTTGTACTAGAGGATCCAGTCCATTCCGTATAAATACAGTCCACAGCGTTATGCAGGCACTACCAGCTTGCACAGCGTCTTGTTGACAACTTGGGTCCATGGCTTCGTGGGATCTACACCACACCCGAACCTTACCATCAGTTCTTACCAACTGAAATTGGGACTCATCTGACCAGTCCACGGTTTTACAGTCGTCTAGAATCCAACCGATACGGTTACAGTCCAGGAGAGGCACTGCGGGCGATGTGCTGTTAGTAAAGGCACTCGCTTCGGTGGTCTGCTGCCATATCCCATTAACACCACATTTCGCCACCCTGTCCTAACTGTTACATTCGTCGTGTTACATTTCAGCGGTTATTTCACGCAGTGGTGCTTGTCTGTTAGCACTGACAATTATCCAAAAACGCCGCGCTGCTCTCAGTCGTTAAGTGAAGGCGGTCGCCCACTCCGTTGTCCGTGGTCAGAGGTAACGCCTGAGATTTGGTATTCTCGGCACATTATTGACATTGTGGATCTCGGAATGTCGAGTTTCCTAATGAGTTTGGAAATGGAATGTTCCAAGCGTCTAGCTTCACCTAATATTCAGCGTTCAATGTCTGCCAGTTCCCGACGTGCCGTCATAATCACGCCTGCCGACGTTTCACATGTATCACTCGAATACAAATAACAGCTCCGCCAATGCATTGCTCTCTTATATCTTGTGTACGCGATACTAGCGTCATCTGTATAGGTGCATATCGCCATCGCATGACTTCTGTCACTTCAATGTAAGTATGCTGTGGTGCAAAAGAAAAGCCGGCCGGTGTGACTGCGGTTCTAGGCGCTTCAGTCTGGAACCGCGTGACCGCTACGGTCGCAGGTTCGAATCCTGCCTCGGGCATGGATGTGTGTGGTGTTCTTAGGTTAGTTAGGTTTAAGTAGTTCTAAGTTCTAGGGGACTGATGACCAGAGATGTTAAGTCCCATAGCGCTCAGAGCCATTTGAACCACACTTTTTTTTTTTTTTGCAAAAGAAGAAAAAAGAAGACCGTAGAATTCTGATCTGAGTTAAAATAGGACTGAAGACCCACACCGCCGGCCACTGTGACCGAGCGGTTCATGGCGCTTGAGTCCGGAACCGCGATGCTGCTACGTTCGCAGGTTCGAATCCTGCTTCGGGTATGGATGTGTGTGATGTCCTTATGTTAGTTAGGTTAAGTAGTTCTAAGACTAGGAGACTGATGACCTTAGATGTTAAGTCCCATAGTGCTTTGAACCATTTGAACCATTTGAAGAACCTAATCTGATCTTATCAATAAATATCTAAACAAAACAAATAAATATTTTAAGGCACTGAATAAACTGAAATAAATAAATTAAATTAGTTTATGTAACTTGCTCTGTTCAAAAAGAAAACGGTGGAAGAAGAAACGTAATCTGCGTAATGCTCGATTACTCTCACTGTCAAAGGACAACCTGCAGAAAAAAATTTCTTTAACCGAGTCGTCATGTCCTGCACAGTTTGTTATAGAGCTGACGATGTTGAGCTAAGAAAGAAAATACGACATAGTGTGGCCAACACTTTGGTAACAGCCCACTGTATTGGCTGCGTGATTCTCACTTCCGGGAGGCAGACGTTAATACGGCAGCTCCGGGTCGGGACGGGACAGCCGGGCCGCTCCATAAATTTGCAAGGAAAAAAAGTTTGGCGAAGGGGAGGGGAGGAAAGGGAAGACGCTCCCCTCAGGGCCGCCTGCTTTTAATTAAGACTTGCCAAGAGTTGCGCGGGGAGCAAATATTCATCAGCAGCAGGGCCGAGATGTCCGCACCCGGCCGGGCTTCTCCGCATTTCCGCCTTATTTACGACTCTCATCGACACTGCCGCCCACACGTCGCTTCCGACACAGGCGTATATCTTTACCCGTACTCTTCCTTTCCCCAGGCCCTCGCAAGATTTGTCGTGGCTTCTTTTTTTTTTCATTGCATGAGTCATAGCGCAAAGTACATGAAGCTATAAAAGTAATTTGACTTTTTTCTGTTATTTTGCAGGTCGTTGGTTGAAAACGATGGACAGCGTGGCAGACGCGGAGACAGCAATGGTGTCTAAAGAACTAACAGAGAGCTGTCAATGGCAAATTGTACACCAGAAATGGAGGAAAACTTTCCGGGACCGCTTACACTGGATGCGAGGCCTGTACGGAGGAACAGGTTGACCACTAAATCCAGACATCAACAAACCGAAAATAGTGAGACGTTCTTAAAGAAAGGAAGGAAGGAAGATCATGGTTTAACGTACCATCGATAACGACCTCATTCGAGACAGAGCGCAAGCTCGGACTGTTTCAAGGATTGCGACAGAAATCGGCCGTGCCCTTTCAAAGGAAGTATCCAGGTATTAGCCTGGAGCGATTTAGGGGATCGCGGAGAACCTAAATCAGGATGGTCGGACACAGATTTGAACCGTCATCCTCCTAAATGCGAGATCTAACCTCTGCGCGACCTAGCTCGGTAAATGGTTTATTACTGGGTTTCATGCGTGGCTCTCATAAATATTAGAGGTTTGAATCGTCAGATTTCACATGGCAGTATGGATGCCGCAGAAGACGCTGAGACTATTTGTTCTGGTCACTTATTTCACAAAATGTCGCATGTGTATTTTAAAGCATATATGTAACTGGAATTATCTATCAACAAGAAGCTACAACAGAAATATACGTGCACTTATTCTCAATGGATTTACTTATTACGCACGGAAAAGTGAGAGGGAATTTCACAAAAAAAGTATTATAAACGTATGACAGCCTATGGTGGGCGAAGCACAGAGCGAAACCTTTCGTATATTTATTGACGTAAAAACAGAACTCATGGTGCTGTACGGACTTGTCTGTCGAAATGAATGTCTCCGAAAAAATTCGAAATGTGTCTGCATTCCCAATACAATAAGCTAGAAATACTAAATAAAAAACTGAAAGTAAATCTATGCCACTTTTCCGAAACCTTGCAAACATTTTAAACACACAAAATCAAAATTTTGGGTGTGTTCCTGCTGACACACAGATGCAATTGATGTGAACCAGATATTTGGAAAATAGAGTAAGACCTCTCCAGTAACCTGTGTATTCGATGCTTTGTGAGATTCTTTTTCTGTCACTTTGCCAAAACCTTGAGTAACTACTGACGTAACTGTTGAAAACTCAGTGTTGGCTATTTCGAATTTGTATTCGTGGAAACATACGTATAAGCTGCAAAAATAAAATGATTTCTTGTCTTGGCCACTCGACGCTGTATGAGAGTACTTGTAGTTCTGAGCTCTAAATGCTTCGTCTATAGAAATAAAAATCACGATTTGGGACTGAGCACAGTTCTTTTTTTTCTTCTTTACGAAAGTAATATAGTCACGGAAGCAACAGTGGCAACAATGGATAGAATTATTTGTTTTCGTTTCGATAATAGGAATTGGAAGCTCTGAGACAAAGAACATCATTCACAAAACATCGTCTAAACTACCACATAGTCAACGTTCAGAGAAGAAAGGTTAAGTATACGCATTGAACTTTGGTATTAACTTATTATTGATAGATTTTTATTGTGTTGCAATACGAAATGTATTAAGTTGCCAAGTCCCACTTGCAGATAGAGTTTCATCTAATAGTTCGACGAAAGTCGTCATCTGATACGCTTGAACGACTGTTTCTCGGCATTAAAGAACTTTGTTTTTGCCGTGGGATTGATCATGATTCCATCGTTCCTCTGGACACTGTCATCGTAAACAATCTTAGCTGGAAGCCACTAAGGACGGAGCATTACCAAACATTTTATATGAAATACAATATCAAACAGCTGTGTGATAGCGAAATGCTTCTTGGAACATCTGAAGACCTATATACTCACCTGCTTGAGAACGTTTGTGTGCTGAGAGACGTAGTAATGAAATCTTGAAATAGATAGACTATTTCTACTACGTTGACTAGCAGGATGGCTAAATATTATAGTTGGGCAAGAAATTTTTGAAGAGGTAGACGATTTTCGGTATCTCCGTAGGAGAAAAGATAAAAAAAGAAAATGTGAGAAATATTAATGCATACTACGCGAAGAAAAGTGTGGGAAGTAAGGTCCCGGAACCTTATATTCTTCAAGCAAATGTGGCGGACTCTCTTCGTGAAAGTTGTACAGAATCCTTTCCTCCGCCAAGCGGGTTTGTTCACACTGTTATGAAGAACTTGCTGAACTGCGAAGAGGCTTGGATTCCTGACCAGGATGACGATGTCCCTCACTATATCTACTCTGGTAACTTCTTGTTCTATTTTGTTCCTTAAACAATTCTTCATTTTCGTCTACTTGTTCTATATGTACAAAGTTTAATAAACTATAAATAAATGCCCTGCATCAAGCTCTGTTGCTCCTTGTCTTATGGTATCATCTCCACGGGTTCCTTAAATTATGGTAAACATGTAAACAACAACAATAAGCAGAAACGGGAAAAGAAATTAATAGTACCGGTTACAAGTTTATTTTCTGGGACCATCCACCAAGGCCATTAAGTGGCACTTTACGCGCTCGCACTGGGCTGACCTGACGAAAACTAGCCAAGCCAGTGCTAACACATAAGGTTGCGCGTATGTGACAGATCCAAACAGGCCATGTTTTGTGTTTAAGGGGCGTCATCTCCATATGGTGATTTTATTATGCTGTTGACAGAACCAGTAATAATCTTACCATATAAGATTTCTCTTTTATTACCAATACTGGATTGTGGTATGTTACCCCATTACTGCAGACCTTCACAAGGTACATCTTTCCTGGGCGTTATTTTATGCGTTTGACTCCTCATTTCATGAGACGATTATTTTCCCATAGTTCGGTTGTCTGAGATGACTTTCAATACAGGCGAAACACGTCGCAAATGATGAACTAATGAATCCACTTTTATTGCAATCACGACTGAATTCTTTCTACTCCAGACGAATCTCATCTCAAACTGCTCTCATCGTAAAAACGACGACGTATTTCTTATATCATAACCTGTACAGCATCACGAATGTCACAAATCAACTGAAATAATAACCACTCAAAACATGCAGCAAAAATTGCGAACTTCTGAAATCAACAATGCCACCCTCTCATCAGTTCTATTGTGTTGTACGTGACGTCATTGGCTGAGAAACTAAGAACTGAACCACAAGCTGATGGTTAGCCCTCGCGCCTGCTCTTGTGTACACGTACACTGACAAGATAAAACGATATTAACAACTTACAGAGTAAGTAAAATTATTATTAAATACATAGTTTTCTGCAAGGAAATTGACATCAATATAACTGCACTGCACCCACGTCCTTGGTCAAACTTCCGACTTTATCAACTCTTTGTTTCAGTTACAAATGCAATGGCACTATGGGAATAGTGCTTATATAGAATAAAGAAAGAGAAGTTAATTTAAAGCCAAATGAAATTCAAGCGTTATGGCCAAATTCCCAAAAAAAGTGAAGGAAGCGTATTTACGGTCGTCTCAGTGGTCAAATGTCGATTGTCACAAAGCGTTTACTAACCCTCGGGTGGTTCGCAATTGTAGAGAGAAGAGGTTTTTGCCTAAATGAGGCCTTCGATACTGGCTGTAAGAATTGCCTGACTTTCGTCGGTGGTGGGAAACAGCATCCTGTGGCATCTCGGTGTTTACTTCGTGAGCGGTAAACTTGTAAGAATTCCTTAGATTGCTTTTGGTTTTTCTCTCTCTCTTTTTTAAGTTTGTGGTTAGTTCCTATGGGACCAAACTGCTGAGGTCATCGGACCCTATGCTCGCACACTACGTAATCTAACTTAAAGAAACTTACGCTAAGGACAACTCACGCACACACATGCCCGAGGTACGACTCGATCCTCGGCCGGGGGCAACCGCGCGAGCCGTGGCAAGGCGTCCCTGACCGAGCGCATTGCATTTGTTCTCTGGAGTATAAGAGGTGTGTCTCGCCTGAATCGACCTCATTAATTATCGGACTGAACAATGCGTAGGAATGACTAAGGAACATGCGCCGCTATTTCTGGTAATCACTGCGAAGGATATTGCCACATTTCTTGTTTTCCCTATACTTCTTCTTTGACCTAATCTTCACGGGTTTCCCGTGTTAGCAATGGAACAGGTATATGAAAATTGGTCCCGTTGATTTCCACACTAAAGAGCTGGATATCGGAAAACTGTTTTTTTGCGTGCAGAGCCAATAATAATGATACCTGTTATTGCACATAAAAAAAATTACAATGGCTGCAAGTGAATGGAACCGAATTTAGTATTGACTCGAACGCTCGCCTACTTTGAATCTGGTGCACTGCCACGAATCTGGTTACGAGAGGTGCTCCACTAACTGTTTAGCCAGTGAAGCAACGTGATCACACCTAAACCCGTAAATATTCAGGGTGACAAATCATAGTGATGCCTATAATTACTCTTACATAGCAATTGAAACCTGTATCGTATCTTCTCTTTCTGTTATTGAGCTATAGGGGAACAGTTTGTGGCAAAGTGCAGCGAAGGTTAGCAGATGTTTGGCATGCATTTCACTGAAAAGATAGATATCTTCGAACGGCAAAATGGACCTGGCAGACTACTTAGTTACTAGTTTGATTGAGGATATACGAAAGAAAGAAAAGTAATAAGAAATAGTAACCGAACTATAAATATTTGTTAAGTAATAAAATTTAAAAGTGGGAATCAGGAAAAAGGAAAAAAATACAGTGAGTTAAATTTGTGAATTAAAGTGAGCTCAATCCCAGCAACGACTTGAATTAGCAACAATCTGCAGTAGAACATAAGCGAACACTAACACACCAATAAGCTACCAATTAATCATTACATATTTTACAGGATAACATTTAATTGAGGATGTAATAAAATAAGATGTCACACTTTGCAGACAACTCGTCATACGTTTGAGCATACTTGTAATTAGTTTATGTTGCAATGTGATTTGAATGTTTCAATACGTAAATTTAGTGAATTATAGAATTATTAAACATTTGAACGTATAGCTAGCTAACACTTCATAATTAGGATTACGATCAAAGTAAACATTACTGCGGCTCCTGTAAGTGCATTTTAATTGCCACGATAAGATCTCATTAAGAGAGCGATAAATTAAGATCTGCAAAAAGAGTTAAGTATTGCAACTATACTACAAAAGTTCGTTGTTGTCTCTTTGGCAAGCTTTGAAGAGACCAGAATGATGGAGGGATAAGCATCATATGCATTTTGTCAGGGACTTTTCCGATTTGTGAATAGTACTTTTGTATTCACACCGTTTACAGAAAGGATTCAACCAAAACTGGGACAACTCAACAGAATAATCATGTTAGTATGCCTGAGAACGTGCTGTAGTAACAATAAAATGAGGTATACTCTGTACGCTACAGTGCAGGCAGTAAAATTTATAATGGTGTTATTGAAGGAAAGAGAGAGTTGGCGCAACAGTTAAGCCAAGAGTCTCGCAGTCGTGTGGACAGCGCTTCAAATCTCTGTCCAGTCGATCAGACCAAGGTTTTGCGCGGTTTCCCTAAATCGCTTGAGCCAAATATCGACAAAGCTATTTGAAATTCGCTTTATTTGTAAAACCGCTGATGATATTGACATATCGCAAGGGTTACCATTCATTTCACGTGAAATCCAGGATAGTTTATGTTTTGAGTCCATTGTCTTTTTTCTCCTCGAGTCTTGTAAAAACACAGGCATTGGTACACCTAGAGTGCCCCTTGTGATTTGCAAAAGTGAGGTGCACTAAGACGACAACGATCGGCATTAACTATTCAACTTATTCCACTAAGACTTATCTTCGATCTAGTACTGAATACTTTTTTTCGCTGAACACAAATTTACTACACTTTCATGAATTCATAACTTAAGAAGAAAAAGCAAACGTTTATATATATATATAACTTAAGCAAACGTTTGCTTTTTCTTCTTAAGTGGAGCTCCATCTCAGTCTTTAACACTGGTAGCATGCCGCGACAGCGTGGTCGTGAACCGTATGTGCAGTTGACGGACTTTGAGCGAGGGCGTATAGTGGGCATGCGGGAGGCCGGGTGGACGTACCGCCGAATTGCTCAACACGTGGGGCGTGAGGTCTCCACAGTACATCGATGTTGTCGCCAGTGGTCGGCGGAAGGTGCACGTGCCCGTCGACCTGGGACCGGACCGCAGCGACGCACGGATGGACGCCAAGACCGTAGGATCCTACGCAGTGCCGTAGGGGACCGCAGCGCCACTTCCCAGCAAATTAGGGACACTGTTGCTCCTTGGGTATCGGCGAGGACCATTCGCAACCGTCTCCATGAAGCTGGGCTACGGTCCCGCACACCGTTAGGCCGTCTTCCGCTCACGCCCCAACATCGTGCAGCCCGCCTCCAGTGGTGTCGCGACAGGCGTGAATGGAGGGACGAATGGAGACGTGTCGTCTTCAGCGATAAGAGTCGCTTCTGCCTTGGTGCCAATGATGGTCGTATGCGTGTTTGGCGCCACAATCAGGACTGCATACGACCGAGGCACACAGGGCCAACACCCGGCATCATGGTGTGGGGAGCGATCTCCTACACTGGCCGTACACCTCTGGTGATCGTCGAGGGGACACTGAATAGTGCACGGTACATCCAAACCGTCATCGAACCCATCGTTCTACCATTCCTAGACCGGCAAGGGAACTTGCTGTTCCAACAGGACAATGCACGTCCGCATGTATCCCGTGCCACCCAACGTGCTCTAGAAGGTGTAAGTCAACTACCCTGGCCAGCAAGATCTCCGGATCTGTCCCCCATTGAGCATGTTTGGGACTGGATGAAGCGTCGTCTCACGCGGTCTGCACGTCCAGCACGAACGCTGGTCCAACTGAGGCGCCAGGTGGAAATGGCATGGCAAGCCGTTCCACAGGACTACATCCAGCATCTCTACGATCGTCTCCATGGGAGAATAGCAGCCTGCATTGCTGCGAAAGGTGGATATACACTGTACTAGTGCCGACATTGTGCATGCTCTGTTGCCTGTGTCTATGTGCCTGAGGTTCTGTCAGTGTGATCATGTGATGTATCTGACCCCAGGAATGTGGCAATAAAGTTTCCCTTTCCTGGGACAATGAATTCACGGTGTTCTTATTTCAATTTCCAGGTGTATATATATATATATATATATATATATATATATATATATATATATATAGTACTTAAGAAGAAAAAGCAAACGTTATGAATTCATGAAAGTGTAGTAAATTTGCATTCAGCCAAAAAAAGAATTCAGTACTAGATCGAAGATAAGTCTTAGTGGAATAAGTTGAATAGTTAATGCCGATCGTTGTCGTCTTAGTGCACCTCAATTTTTCTGTTAGCAGATGTATTTACAGATAAATACTACAAAAAGATGAACAACAATTAGTACAAAAATAGCTTGCATATGATCATGTAGGTAACCTTCGTTGATCCATTATGGTCCGTGGGACAACGGCTGGCATGCATTTCTTGTTGCAATAATTTACCAACAGCCATAAGTATTGTAGAAATTTATTTTATGAACTTCTTATGTGCTACCAGTTTCGGCATTACATTGATGCCACCTTCAGACCCCACACTCTCCTAGTCGACAGAGTCTGTGTCGCCTGACCACCAAGAGCTGTTGCATAACGATTTGATTCACGGATCCAGTTATATGTCTCCTTCCGTGTATAGCGATTTTAAGGCTATGACGTATGGGGCCTGAAGATGGCATCAATGTAATGCTGAAACTGGTAGTACGTAAGAAGTTCATAAAGTAAATTTCTACAATACGTACGGCTGTTGGTAAATTATTGCATCAAGAAAAATATCATGTTGTTCGTCACTACTCACTATCATATACTCAGTTTTCTTTGTGTTTGTTTTTAATCTCCAAGAGTCATATTCTTCAATTCACCCCTTTCTTCAATCCATTCTTCTATTAATTGTTTAAAAATTAATATAGAGTTTACACATGGCCAACCGGACCTAACCTCGTTTTGGTCTTATGATCCTCAAAAATGTTTGTCAGTTCTTTATTTTACCACTCGTCCATAAAATGTAGTCATCAAACTCATTACGCTTTTAGCTATATAATTTCTACAGTTACGTGAACGTGTCTTCTGAAGCATAGAGGATATCATTGCCTTCCTCCATTCAAGACGCGTACGTTTTAAAATGCAGAAAATATTTAACTTACAAAGCATAACAAGAATGTCTAACAGCGACGAATCGACCAACAGAAAATTTAGTGGGAAATACAAAAACTGTATGACAACAATTTTATTAAAGTTACTGTGTTTTAAATTGTAAATCGGTACTTACGAAATAAGATGATTTCTGTACGCCTTGGAAGGATAGAAGGAAGGAATGAAGTAATTTTAGGGTTTAACGCCCCATCGACATGGTGGTCGTTAGAAACGGAGCACAAGCTCGGACTGTGTCAATAATGGGGGAGGAAACCGCCCGTATCCTTTAAAAGAGACCATCACTTCGATTTCGGGAAATAGCGGAAAACGTGTATCTGTATGGTCAGCCGCGACCGGTAGAATCACCAGATTGACGTCCAAATGTACAGTCAGAGTGAGTGCAACAACCACGATAGTGCTCCTGCTGTCATACGAAATCGCACGTAGACCATAACTCCAAGTGTAGATCCAATGTGTCCAGCACGCAGACAGGTTTGTTGCAGGTCCTCAACTGGCCCCCTTCTAACCATCAGGTGGCCAGCCACCGACACCGAGGCAGAAACAACTTTTGACAGAAAACACAACAGACCTCCACCCTGCCAATGAGCTCAAGCTGGACACCACTGAAGTCGCAAATGGCGGTGGTTTGCGTTCAGTGTAATGTACTGTGCAGGGTGCCTGCTCCGGAGCTCTCCTTGAAGTAACCGACTTGTAACAGTTCTTGGTGTCGCTGTGGTACCAACTCCTGCTCAAATTGCGCCAGAGCCACACGCCGAACACAATTGTCTTCCCACTCCACAATGCTATGTGGCCTACGGAGCACGGTCTTCTTGCGACATATATTCTCGTGGCAATTGCCGCCAGCAATATGTACAGTGGCTACATTCCTGTCAAGTCTTTTGCATTGCAGAAGAGACTTTCAGCTTCTCGTAGTCCTGTTACACGACCTCGTCCAAACTCAGTGAGGTGTTGATAATGGCGTCTTTCTCGCCTTAAAGCCATCCTTGACTAACATCAACTTACCACACCTATTCTAAAATATAACTAACGTTCACGACCGTTGCAGCGTGTATTTAAGACAAACTTGATCTGCGTCCTTATAGTGGTGGTACTAGCGCCATTCTTAAGAGACTGGTCGAAATTTGTATAGACATCACCTCTACATGTAAAAACCGGCCTCCCAACTTTCGTTTGTCTCCCACAACTCCTTCTTGGTGTTGAGATTTTTTTTCCGTCGTTGTATGTATGTATGTGTGTCCTACATCTCCTCATAAACCACTGGATCGACTTTATCCAAACCTGGTACACATGTTACTTACTGTCTGGAAAGAAATTCTGTGCAAGGGTAAAATCATCAGCCTCATGTTGGGGTTGCGGTGATAAAGTTGGGAAAGAGGGGGGAGGAGGGGATGGATAGACAAAGACAAGGAAGGAGTAGAGAGATGGGGATTGGGGGAGGAGGAAATGTACAGAGAAAGGGGAAGGGAGAAATTTACAGAGAGAGGGAGAGGAGGAGATGGACAGAGGGGAGGGGAAGAGGATATGGACAGGGAGATGGGGAGAAAGAGATGGACAGAATGAGGGGTGAAGGTGAGATTAACATAGAGGGGGCGAGGAGAAGATCAAGAGGCAGGACAATATATTCTTTAAGGGGAAAGATGAGATGGACACAAGAGGAAGGAGCAGGGAGACACGGGAGAGGAGCAGACGGACAGAGAGAGGCGAAGGAGGAGGTGGACAGGGAGTGGGGAGTGAAGGAGGTGGACGTAGGGGAGAGGAGAACGAGGCGACTGACAGAGAGAGGGGGAGGAGGAGGAGTTGGAGAGAGGGAAGGATGAGATGGAACAATAGAAGACTGGAATAATTATACACCTGGGCAAAGCCGCGTACTCAACTAGTCTTGTTATAGCCGACCGCGGTGGCCGTGCGGTTCTAGGCGCTGCAGTCCGGAACCGCGGGACTGCTACAGTGGCACGTTCGAATCCTGCCTCGGGCATGGATGTGTGTGATGTCCTTAGGTTGGTTAGGTTTAAGTAGTTCTAAGTTCTAGGGAACTGATGACCTAAGATGTTAAGTCCCATAGTGCTCAGAGCCATTTGAACCATTTTTTTCTTGTTATATTGTTATCGTGGTATTTAGTTTGAAGACTGTTTTGATATATTTCTCAACCTTGTCTTTCCTGTACAAGTGTCGGAAACAATCCACAGTTCTCACGCCTCGCGCAACTACTGTTTCCTTACCATGCACTTCGTCTCTTGCAACTGCAGCCTAGTTTCTGTACAAGCTAAAGATAAACTTTCACTCCCTGTATGTTATTTCTTTCTGAATTTCAAAGAGAATATTCCAGTCAATGTTGTTAAATCTTCTTGTTGTATCACAGAAGCATGTTTTCCTAGAAGAAGGCAGCCAAATAATAGATTAGCTGGTAGTGGGGTAAAGGGACTTCCAACTGGAACAAGGCGTGGCAGTACCCGAAACCCCGTGTCAGCGATGGGACCCGTGGTTTTCCAACCCGTACAGGAAGGAGCGTTGTCGTGATGCAAGGGCACCATTCGTGATGGTGCACACTCTCCACACACTGCCACCAATCGTCTGTGAACATCAGCAGTGTTTACACTCTCCTTCAACAGAAACATCCAGCGCAGTCGCTGATGATCATGCTACACGTTGTCCGCTCACATAATGACAGCATTTGGGAAAATGGGCTGTATTGTGCAGGTATTACATTTCCAGTGAGTATCTTACGCCCTACAGTTAGAGCAGAGTATTAGATATTTGCGACAGTAACTATGAGTCAAACAGAGCACTATGAATGACGAGAAAAATAATGTGTAAATCAATGTGGAAAGCCCCTCTTATATGCGAGGCGATTAGCAGTTTCAGCATGTTCCTCACAACCGATTCTCACCTCCCGAAAACCTTGGATAAAACCAAGGGGTAGTACCTATTGTAAGGAGTGAAACAATTTAACCAAATTAAAGCTATTATTTGTATTGTATAAGATTGGAAATACATAAGCACTCAGATATCAATAGTAACAATCTGAGGGCGGAACAGGGGAGCGCGATTCTAAGTGGTGTCGGTCGAGAGATCGGAGACAGAAGAAATGTCATGCTACCCTTACGTCGGTGATGGCAGTTTTTATCACACTCGAGGCCTGATTTCATATATATAGCCAGGAGAGACTTAGATGGCTTAACTAGAAAGAATTTAAGGTAAAATTCGCAAGCATTACGAAAAGCGCAATTGCAAGGATAGGCTCGTGAGAGTTAGTCCGAGTTTGCAATGATCCCATGTTTTGCTTGTCAGTTAAAGAATCATCATTATCCTCCAAATAATAATTATTATTTGCCACATCTAATTAATAAATATGCTGTGGTTATTAAATGTTAATGTAACTTTGAAATTGAAATAATTTGTTAAATCTGGCACTCAGAAATTATTGATACTTATGTGATTGTCAGTCTATTATTGGTCATGATGAGTTCTGAAGTTTTAAATAGACTTATCAAATCCCTTCTCGGAACTTATTTATTAGTCAACAGGACCCAAGCACACTACTTTTTATTAAATTCATTCTTAGTAAGAATAAGCTTTAGCCGCTGCTGCTGCTGCGAATTGCTTTAAACCACTTGGAGAAAGGCAGTCCATCTAATGAGGTGAGTGCAAAACTTAGGGCCAAAACAGAGACACTGGCACACCACAACATGTCATGTACTCTAATCCAGTAAATTCCGTTGCACAAGCCAGATTCTGTATCACTTTTAAATTCTTGTTCAAAAAAGTTCATTTGTTCCTGTAGTTTTTCATACTCAAATACGCAGTCAGACAGCTTATCCAAATGTTAGTTTAAAGTTTTTCATGCAACGGTCGTCTGAAGGCTTAAATGACAGTGAAACTGACACTCAAACAACATGCACACAGTGTTATGCAGGTTAGAAGAAACGGTTCAAATGGCTCTGAGCACTATGGGACTTAACATCTGAGGTCGTCAGTCCCATAGAATTTAGAACTACTTAAACCTAACTAACCTAAGGACATCACACACATCCATGCCCGAGGCAGGATTCGAATGTGCGACCGTAGCGGTCGCGCCATTCCAGACTGAAGAGCCTAGAACCGCTCGGTCACAACGGCCGGCTATGGAGGTTAGATCCCGGTTACTGATAGCTCAGGTTGCTTATCGCGTCCATTTTCACAGACGAACTTAGCCATATATAGTTGTAGGTAACTTACACTATTTTTAATTTAATTTTGGTATAATATATCTGAGACAAAAATGTGATGTCTAATGTGTACACAAAGTAAAACCGATGACTTGCTAGACATGTGCAGAGTACTTGTGACGGGTAAGCCAGGAGAAGGTATTCGTAAATCGAGATCTTGTAGAGAGCGACACGCAACAGCAGTGCGAGAAGCACAGTGGAGAGGCGGCAGGCGCCCATTAGCGTCGGCCCCGCGCACTAAGTGAATCGCGCCGCGGCTCCGCCCGGGCCTGTGAATGAAACAAATTGCACGGGGCTCCCCACGCAGGCTGGCCAACGTGGCTTCTCGGCCGCCTTAAAGCCGACGAATCGGTACGGCCCGTTGTGGGGGACAGCAGCCCGCGCGTCTGCGTCCTCTGAATTCCCACCGCCTAACTCTTGTCTAACTGGAAAACGAAGTGAAAGTAAGTAAATCGTTACAAATTGCTACCCAAAAAACGTATAGCCTTATTAAGCGTCTAACCTGCACGTATCTTTATCTTAACCGAAATACGTCTGACTGTATCTGTCTGCTTATTTGGCCCCTAAACTGTATATATCTACACGTATAACAAGCTACATGTGATGAGTAAGGCAGAGTGGCTTGGATAGCAATTGGAGTAATATAACGAGTTCGGACTACACACACACATACACACACACACACACACACACCACACACACACACACGCCACTTAATTCTTAGAAAATTGTAAAGTTAGAAGTAGCTAAATATTTCAACTTGAAACCTCCCCTTAGAAAAAATTATGAATGATTGTGCTGATAAACGCCTTACGTTATTTGATTTTCAAACAGCTGGGCAAAACTGAACGTGCACAGACATTTCTCTCTTTACTTATTCAGATCGTCAGTAAACAGACACACAATATTTTTAGCACAACGCAATCTGACTTTCAATAATCCCTGCAAAAGAATGGCCCTGACAAACCATAACCTATGTCTTTTATGAATCACTTGCCTCACAAAAGTCTTCGTTACTCGAACTACTGCAATACAGCGAGCGCCAATACTGCCAGCTAAATAAAAGATTCTAACTACTGAAGTCACTAACTTCTGATAGGCATAGTTAGCAAATGGAAGATTTTGATAGAGAACAATGTATTTACCTTAATAGTGTTCTAAAGTCATTATCACTTCATCACATCCAGGCTTACATATATAATATCTCTGATGGACACACGTCCAGATCATCCGCTCTCAAAACTCCGCCATCTCTCTCCCCACATCTACCACTGATGGCGGTTCACCTCCAACTGCGCAACGCTACGGGCTGTTCACATCCAAGTGCCCAACACTACAATAGCAAATATTCCGACAATGCCAACCAGCAACAGACGTCACACAGCACAGTCAGTGATTTTCATACAGAGCGCTACGTGGCGTTACCAATATAAAAACCTAAACAGCCTATTTACATAGCCCCCATGCTCCCCACAAAAAATTTTACAAATTGTTTTGGCCAATGGCCAATAATGATTTGATAAAATTTTTCATAATTACAATAACAAAGATTCTAACTACTGAAGTCACTAACTACTGATAGGCATAGTTAGCAAATGAAAGATTTTGATAGAGAACAATGTATTACCTTAATAGTGTTCAAAAGTCATCATATATATCAGTTCCTGTCATCCAGTCTTACAAATTTACTGTCTCTGATGGACACACGTCCAGATCATCCGCTCTCAGAACTCCGCCATCTCTCTCCCCACATCCACCACTGTTGGCGGCTCACCTCCAACTGCGCAACGTTGCGCGCTGTTAACATCCAACTGCGTAACACTACAATAGCGAATATTACAACAATGGCAACCAGCCACAGACTGCACACAGCACAGCACAGCCAGTGGCGTTACCAATATAAAAACGTAAACAGCCTACTTACAAACTCTTGAACCAATTGTTCACCAACTGGTACGGCCATTTAAGGGGATGTTTACTATCTTTTGATTCAAAAAATCGTTTTTTTTTAAAATTGCATTTTTGGATCCATAATAGTGTTTAGAATACACCACCGAAACGGTTTTTCCGAATACAGAATGGAAATGTTTGTTATTCGCTGTTGAACAAAAAAATGCACCTGCCTGAAATCGACTTTTTTCATGCACCTGTTTTTTTCTTTCGGAGGACGAGTTATTGTACCGGTGCTTGGGAGGAAACACACATAATACAAATGAAAGTTTGAACGCGTGTGTTTGGAAGTTAGCCCCCAAGCATTTGCATTCTGGTGCGAAGACTGTGGAGATTGCGACTTTCAGGGCAGCAATTCTGAAGGCCATGACAACAATGGACGTCACCCTGGGACTCTATTCGAAGCAGTTCGCCAAGCATTCGGGCGACCACCGGATTCAAGCGGCCGAACACTGCTTGTCACCGGCCGTACGAGCGGCTCTGGGGCTGCGAAGGATGGACCTGAACGAGCAGAGCGCCCTCTATGAGGAAGAGGAGGGATTAGTTTATGGACCCGGAATAGTAGATTGAACGTAAGTTGCATAATTTGCATTTATATGTAGTCAAAACTTCAAACGCGTTTTTCTCGAAATGACTATTTTTTATCTCGCGGTATGGTAGCTTCAAGTCTACTGGACCGATTGGCAAGATTCTTTGTTTCCGACGAAGCTAACTAAATTGTCTAGAAGTTGTCACACTTTTATTCCGATCCATCAACTATAAATATTTTTACATGACCGACGAAGTCGAAAAATCGATGGAAAAAAACACAATTTTTTCAAATGGCCGCCATTTTGTTTCCTATGGTTCAAAAAACTTAAGCGAGGTACAACTCCTAAAGAATCTTGTATACTTCGCTAACGTCAACTCAGTTTTGATTTCAGACGAGCCAGCTCACCTCTGACATACCGCGCGTGTAGGTTTTCATCGAAATTTTGTTTCGTTCCGGCGGCACTTCCGCCTTTGCTCTTCGACATTTCCGATCGAAAAAATTCCAGTTTGTAGAGGAAATACCAATAAACATTTTGACCAAATTTAACATTGATATCTATAACACACCCGGAGAAAAAAAATCTCAAAGAACATGCTTTTATCGGGCCAAAGATAGTAAACCTCCCCTTAACAGATTTGAACTTAAAAGTAGCTCTTGAGTATGAATTTGGCTTTTAAGTGATAGCAGTTATTGCCATGAAACACGAATAATTACACTGAATCTCCAGAGATAACATTCTGAACTGGTATAAATATACAATTATCGATTTTTCATTCTGAGCGAAAGCATCGTTTAACTGTATAATGCGTGGATATAGCTTTAACTCTTCATCTCTCACACAGTTTTTACTTACCTGATAAAATTCTGTCACCTTTTACGTTGATTTCAGGAAGTTGTTACGCCACCTCAAATTCTATAGTACCGACACACACAGAAATAGTTTCTACGCCGTACAGATAGACCATACGCTCACCTGGGTGCAACGGTGAATTGTCACATATAAATTCAGTGTTCATGGAGCGGTGTGAATGCGATTTCAACGTTAAATTGTCCAGTTATGAAAAGAGAAATATTACGACCTTGTAGAAATTGCATATTCTTCCACGCAATCGAAATATATATAACCCAAGTCTATAGCGTAGTTGTCACTCAATAATAACGTTCTCTTTGACATCATACTGTCATTTCCACTTAACCTGAAATATGAAATTTTTCTTATGTGCCTAAGATGGCGCACGGCTATTAAAGAGAAATACTCCACTGTAGAGCACGTCTATCTTCATGTTCGATTAAAACCAGAGTCACTCATTCTGAGCAATTACGTAACAGCTAAGAATAATTAAGAAGTCAGCGACCGTATTGCACCGAGCGGCGTCTGCATAAGTATGTCGTCTCTCACGCTTGTGGTTACACGTTCCGCTTTCAACGGTTCAGGCTCGCGTTAAGAAAAAATGGTGAGTGCTTCAGTAACCGAGGTAGCCGCAGAGTTTGGTGTCTCAAGAGACTCCGGATCAAATGGTTCAAATGACTGAGCACTATGGGACTCAACATCTGAGGCCATCAGTCCCCTAGAACTTAGAACTACGTAAACCTAGCTAACCTAAGGACATCGCACACATCCATGCACGAGGCAGGATTCGAGCCTGCGACCGCAGCAGTCACGCGGTTCCGGACTGAAGTGCCTAGAACCGCACGGCCACCGCGGCCGGCGCTCGCGTTAAGACACGAGCACGAAATGCAGTACTGAGCGCTGCCATTGCGCACCTCAGTACGGCGTTATTTGCACTTTTTATGAGTTTACACACGAAATAAGAAGATATTGCACACATGACACGGTCTGCCCTCGCATACTGTTGTCTTCTACTAAAAAAAAAAATAGCATTTCGGCTGGCTTTATACTTACCTACATCCGGTCCCAGTTATTCTCACGTATTCATCAGCTGCAACCATCAACCTCAATAATTTTTGTTACACGTTTCAAGTCTTATCGTTTCCTGCTACTTGACCTCCTCTAGCGCTCTATTCGGCCGTAAAACATCCCAAAACCCTTCGCGCTTGATGGGACACATATGTTCTTGTAAAGTAAATGTCAATTTTGAACATTGGAACGTCCATGTCCCTTGTCTGTCTCATGCTACCATCTGTCAAGAAGCTTTCGGGGCTTGGAGAAAAATACTGCCGACCATGGGCTGCTTACACAGAAGGCTGTGGACAATCAAGGAGGCGGGGTATACTTCTAGCTGACACAGGGTGTACCTTTCACGAAAACCAAATCGGTGCAGCATATTCTCCGTTCCAGGAAAGTCTGAAGCAAATATTTCTGTTTCCTTATCCATTATAGACAATTTTTTAAGTATTATGACACTCCTTGGTAATTTATGTAGCTTGTATATGATCTGTAGTTAGATGAGCGTATACGCCCCAACAAATTTCGTAGAATATGATATATCAAAACCATCTTAAAATTCTATGTTGAAAATTTATACACGATGTTTCATAAGAACTTCTACATCACAAGACGATATTTTATGTTTTTCATCGTCTTGGTAATAAATGTGTTTTGGTTCTGATTTCCTCAGGATTTCCCGTAATTAATATCCTGATTAAGTCCCCCTACGAACAAAAAATTCAGGTCTGAAAATCCCAACTTCAAATGAAGACATGGACCAAGTTAGTCTTGTGGGACTTACTGATTTTCAAGATCAAACAACATAAGAATTTATTGTTCGTGAAAGTGTAATATTAATCATGACAGAGGACAACTTTTGGATCTTTTATTTCAGAAAGAAGTGTAAAATATATTTTAGCTAAGAAAGGGCTAAAGGCTGAACTCACCGCCCACGAGTCTGTCCCTTATGACAAAGATTGGCATGGACTTCTTCAAAAAAATGTTCAAATGTCTGTGAAATCTTATGGGACTTAACTGCTAAGGTCATCAGTCCCTAAGCTTACACACTACTTAACCTATATTATCCTAAGGACAAACACACACATCCATGTCCGAGGGAGGACTCGAACCTCCGCCGGGACCAGCCGCACAGTCCAAGGCTGCAGCGCCTGAGACCTGGACTTCTTCTTTAGACTTTGTACCCACTTTGTAATTCATTTATTCGCTTAACTTTTAAAATCTTTCTTGCACGTTATTTACCAAGTATCTACAGTTTCTTTCATTCCCGTTTGTGCCATAGGTCAAGTATCGTACGTACCACCACGTGCAAAAGATATAATACCATAATTGCTCCCTCAGCCAGTCTCTGACGCCAGTGTGTTTCTGTGGCTAAACGGTTGAATACAGCATTTTTCATTTCTTATTTTATTCTATTCTGTTTTATTTCATTTCTTGCGCCAACGGCAGTTCCGTCTTCACATGTTCCTAGCCACATGCACTTCTCGTGATAGCGTTTCCTTGGAAATGAATTATTTAGGTGGGACACCCACCCTACGTATCGCTTCCGTACGCATCGTGAGGACAAGATTACACTAATTACAACGCGCACGGAGGTGTGTAAGCGACCATTCTTCCCATTCCCGATTGGTGGACGGGTCGGGAAGAAGCATTAATAAGTGGCACAATGGACGTCCAATGGACCTCCGTACCAGGTCGGATTGAAGGAAGATATCAAAGCACATAGAGCCGGGCTGCTAGATTTGTTACGGCAGGTTCGAACAACGCGTAAGTGTTACGGAGATACTTCGGGAACTCACATGAGTATCCCTGGAAGGAAGGTGATGTTCTCCTCGAGAAACACTATTGAGAAAATTTTTGGGGAACCGGTATTTGAAGCTGACTACCGGACGATCGTACTGCCGCCAACATACATTGCGCATAGGAACCAAGAAGACGAAAGACGAGAAATTAGGGCTCGTACGGTGGGGTGGCGTATACATAGTTGTCCACTGATCGTGACCGGGCCAAATATCTCACGAAATAAGCGTCAAACGAAAAAACTACAAATAACGAAACTTGTCTAGCTTGAAGGAGGAAACCAGATGGCGCTATGGTAGGCCCGCTAGATGGCGCTGCCGTACGTCAAATGGATGTCAACTGCGTTTTTTAAAATAGGAGCCCCCTTTTTTTATTACATATTCGTGTAGTACGTAAAGAAATATGAATATTTTAGTTGGACCACTTTTTTCGCTTTGTGATTGATGGCGCTGTAATAGTGACAAACATATGGCTCACAATTTTAGACGGACAGTTGGTAACAGGTAGGTTTTTTAAATTAAAATACAGAACGGAGGTATGTTTGCACATTTTATTTCGGTTGTTCCAATGTGATACATGTACCTTTGTGAACTTATCATTTCTGAGATTGCACGCTTTCCGCGCAGAAAGTAATCCGAGGACGTCAGATCCGGTGAACGTGCGGGCCATGGTATGGTGCTTCGACGACCAGTACACCTGTCATGAAATATGCTATTCAATACCGCTTCAACCGCACGCGAGCTATGTGCCGGACATCCATCATGTTGGAAGTACATCGCTATTCTGTCATGCAGTGAAACATCTTGTAGTAACATCGGTAGAACATTACGTTGGAAATCAGCATACATTGCACCATTTAGACTGCCATCGATAAAATGGGGGCCAATTATCCATCCTTCCTTCCATAATGCCGCACCATACATTAACCCGAAAAGGTCTCTGATGTTTCACTTGTCGCAGCCACCGTGGATTTTCCGTTGCCCAATAGTGCATATTATGCCGGTTTACGTTACCGCTGTTGGTGAATGACGCTTCTTCGCTAAATACAATGCGTGCAAAAAAATCTTTCATCGTCTCTTAATTTCTCTTGCGCCCAGTGGCAGAACTGTAAACGACGTTCGAAGTCGTCGCCATGCAATTCCTGGTGCATAGAAATATGGTACTGGTGCAATCGATGCTGATGTAGCATTCTGAAAACCGGAATTTTTGAGATTCTCGATTCTCGCGCAATTTGTCTGGTACTGATGTGCGGGTTGAACGCGACAGCAGCTAAAACACCTACTTGGGCATCATAATTTGTTGGAGGTCGTGGTTTACGTTTCAGATGTGGCTGAACACTTTCTGTTTCCTTAAATAACTTAGCTGTCCGGGGAACGGTCCGGACACTTGGATGATGTCGTCCAGGATACCGAGCAGCATACATAGCACACGCCCGTTGGGCATTTTGATCACAATACCCATACATCAACACGATATCGACCTGCACGAATATGTAATAAAAATAGGGGTTCCTATTAAAAAAAACGCAGTTGATATCCGTTTGACCTATGGCAGCGCCATCTAGCGGGCCAACTATAGCGCCATCTGGTTTTCCCCTTCAAGCTAGACGAGTTTCGTTCTTCGTAGTTTTTTCGTTTGATGCTTATTTCGTGAGGTATTTGGGCCGGACACTATCACTGGACCACCCTGTATACAGTCGTTTTTCTCTCGCTGTATTTGCGAGTGGAACAGGAAAGGAAATGATAAGTAGTAGTAGTTACACTAAAATACTCAGAAAAATCTCTGAACAATTAGTGAAATTTTATCGGTGATGTTCACCCTGTTTATGATGCGTCTTGTCTTGAGCTGCCGTAATATAGTAGCAAGCAGTGTCTTGTGGTGCCTGAAGAGAGTAACCAGAAATGGTCGCTGGCGTGAACGCAGACGGCGGAAGCCGCAGGCGCGACCGCTGGACGGGAGAGGCTTCGCGCGGCCCGCAGCCGCCGTGCGACGTCCCGTCGGCGGGCAGGGAGCGCCAGTCTGCACCGCGGCGGCCCGCGCTACGGCGCCGCCGCCTATGAATATGCACCGGCGACCGGCTAACTGTAGCCGTTGCTTTCACGGCCGCTGCCGCCTTTGTCTCTGGCGCATTGTCGGCTGGCGGCCGCCATTATGCGCCGGCCCGCTCCTTCCCTTTTTGTCGCATTTCAGATACGAGCTTTTTCCTCCCCTCCTTTGTTTTTCCCCCCTCTTGTCACAGCGCCATTCGGCACGCGGAGCCTCTCTCGGATTGTGCGGCGCGCGTTATGTCAGCGTTAAGGTTGACATGCAAATTGCGCCCGGCGCGGGTCCTTTAAGAAAAAAAAAGTGAGTCAGAGTGAGATTCGTTAATGTATGACAATATCTGCGTGGAAATTATACACGTACTCGCGGAGGGCTGCCTCTTCTGTGGACGAGAACCGGTCATATTAACATAGGCCCCGCGCTGTCGCAACGACCGACTTGTGATATATAAGATTTGTTTTTAGTTTTTTGCCGGCCCTGCTGTCCCCTGGTCATGAATATTCAGCTGGGGTGCTGCCCTGCCGATGCTCCTTCCCTGCTCTACCCACTTAGCCTGCCGCGGCCGCCGCGCGAACGCCACCTCTGCCCTAAGCGAACAAGGTGCACTCTCGTAACATTCTGCCGACGAAATCCAACTCGGGAGCAGGGTCCGCGAGCGGACGGAAGTGAACTGTGCCAATTGAGAATCTTTTGTGAGGACTGATAACCACACACACACACACACACACACACACACACACACGGTGTTCCAGGAGAGCCGGCTACGGTGACCCAGCAGTTCTAGACGCTTCAGTCCGGAACCGCGCGACTGCTACGGTCGCAGGTTCTAATCCTGCCTCGGGAATAGATGTGTGTGATGTCCTTAGGTTAGTTATGTTTAAGTAGTTCTAAGTTCTAGGGGACTGATGACCTCAGATGTTAAGTCCCATACTGCTCAGAGCCATTTCAACCATTTTGTTCCAGGAGGAATGTCAATATTCAGGGATATGACAGGAATGACCATTCGAAATAAAAAAGTCAAGTAAGCATGGGCTCTAAAACGCATACCTTAAGAGCTATAAACATTATCTTCGATGCTGTGTAACAAATCTCTTCCTCTGCAAACTCTTTGCTTTCCTTATTTTGAGAAGTGGTAATACGAACAAAAACAAGAAAAAACATCCAGTAAACATGTGCTCTAAAATGCATACCTCAAAATTTATGAGCACTTGTTCATAAGAATAATTGTCTTTCAAAGTAGCAAAGATGAACAAGTGCTCGCCGGCCGCTGTGGCCGAGCGGTTCTAGGCTCTCCGGTCCGGAACCGCACTGCTGCTACGGTCGCAGGTTCGAATCCTGCCTCGGGCATGGATGTGTGTGATGTCCTTAGGTTAGTTAGGTTTAAGTAGTTCTAAGTCTAGGGAACTGATGACCTCAGAAGTTAAGTCCCATAGTGCTCAGAGCCATTTGAACCATTTTTTTGAACAAGTAGTCATATCTCTTAAGGTATCCATTTTAAACCAAACGTTTAGTGGATTTTTTTTCTTCTTTTGATCCATAACACCACTCCCCAAGATATGGGAAGCAAAGAGCTTTCAGTAGAAGAGATTTGTTTCACAATATCGAAGACCATGAATTGATCGTAGCTCTTAAGATATGCGTTTTTAGAGCCTATGTTTACTTCACATTTTTATTTCGAATGAACATTCCTGTCATATCTCTCAATATTGACCATTCCTCCTTGAACACCATGTATATGAGCAAAAGAAGCAGGTACACCTGCCTAATATCGTGTAGGGCCCCAGCAAGCACGCATGAGTGCCGCAACACGACATGGCATGGACTCGACTAATGTCTGAAGTAGCGCAGGAAGGAATTGACACCATGGATCCGTAAGAGTACGAGGGGGTGGAGGTCTCTTCTGAACAGCATGTTGCAAGGCATCCCAGGCCAGCGGAAGTGTATCAACTCAGATGAGTGTTCCTGGAGTGACTCTGTAGCAATTCCGGATGTGTGAGGTGTCGTATTGCCCTGTTGAAATTGCGCAAGTCTGTCCGTGATGAATGGATGCAGGTGATCAGGCAGGATGGTTAAGTACTTGTCAGCTGTCAGAGTCGTATCTACAAGTATCAGGGGTCCCATATCACTACAAGTGCACAAGCCCCACACCATTACAGACCCTCCACCAGCTTAATAGTCCCCTGCTGAAATGCTGGTCCATGGATTTATACGGTTGTCGCTATACGCGTACACCTCTATCCTCTCGACACAATTTGAAACGAAATTCGTCCGATCAGGCAACATGTTTGCAGCCATCAGCGCTCCAATGTCGGTGTTGACGGGCCCAGGCGAGGCGTAAAGCTTTGTGTACACTATTGAGCCTTTGGCTCCGAAAGCCCATATCGATGATGTACCGTTGAATGGTTCGCCCGCTGCCACTTGTTGGCGGCCGGGCACTGAAATCTGCAGGAATTTGCGGAAGTGTTGCACTTCTGTCACGTTGAACGATTCTCTTCAGTTGTTGTTGGTCCCGTTCTTGCAGGACCTGCCATTGTAGCAGCAGTAACCGATCTAACAATTGCGCCAGATACTTGTTGTCTTATATAGGCTTTGGGAACCACAGCGCCGTGTTCTGCCTGTTTACATATCTCTGTATTTGAATACGCATGCCTATAGTAGTTTCTTTCGCTTCTTTGGCGATACACACACACACACACACACACACACACACACACACACACACACACAAGCAAGGGTGGTATCATTAAGAATGCAATGGGAATTCCACTGTTGTATGCAGAGGAGAGAGTGTATAGGTGGAAAGAGTACATCGCAGGCCTCTATGGGAGGGAGGACTTGTCTTATGACGTGATATAAGGACAAACAGGAGTGGACGAGGAAGAGATAGGGGATCCAGTATTAGGATCAGAATTTAATACAGCTGGGGGGGGGGGGGGGGGGCTTAAGATTAAATAAGGTAGAAGGGATGGATAACACTCTATCGGAATTTCTAAAATTTTTGGGGATTGTGGCAACAAAACAATTATTCACGTTGCTGTGTAAAGGGTATGAGTCTGATGAGATGTGAATTGCTAGGACAGGAAGCGTCAACAAGCGCAAGAATTATCGCACAGTTAGCGTAACAGCTCACGCATTCAAGTTGCTGACAAGCATAATATACAGGAGAATGGAAAATAAAATTGAGGATCTGTTGGATTACGATCGGTTTGGCTTTAGCAAAGGTAAAAGTACCAGAGAAGCAGTTCAGACGTCGAGGTTTGTGAGTTAACGAGCATTGCGCTCGCATTTCGGTATATGGCCGCAAGAGTCAGCCTTCAGGAGTTGTGAAACGAACCCTGTCGTCCAGGACCGGATGCCACAAAATGCGCAGATTCACCACGAGATAGGGAAACTCACAGGCGTCTATTGTCTACATCTACATCTACATTTATACTCCGCAAGCCACCCAACGGTGTGTGATCTAAGCGCTATAGTGTGCGAGTGAGACAGACGAGAACCTACGTCGTAGGGAAACCCAGTTGAATCCGTTAGTGGCCGAGGAGACGTAGCGGTGTTAAATATGGCGGACTCGCTATCAACTGTAAAGGGAAACGTTTATGAAAACTATTTAATTCTGTAGTAATGCAGAGACGCAAGCCACAGTAATTATAATCTGCCATCCTCCATAAATTTTCATGGTGATCGCAATAAAACTTGAATATTGGCCATATCTATAATAGTTTAGCATTTACTGTTGAAGTGAAATTAGAAAGTTTTCTAACAAAGACATGAATGGTAAAATCTGAACGCTTTGGTCGATCTTAACGATCGACATTTCATATAGCAGCACTTCATTAAAATGACAAACGTTGTAAATATCAACTCTGTAAGTTTATCTGTTTAAAAGATATAGTAAATTGAAATTATTAGTATTTTCAGTTAAGCACCAGATGATCATTTCCCCCACACAAAACACATTGAACGATGACAGCATGACATCTTATTTAATCATTAGGTAATAGAATATTTGTTGTAAAGTTTAGTGCATAATAGTTGCTTATGTTCTTTATTTATTTATCAGAAAGCACATCGGTGCAAGGTTACTGGCCGTGAAATTCAAAGTTAAGAAGGAAATTGTATTGGTTTTATGTAAAAGAAATTAACGTTTATTATGAAATGGATATTACTGTTACTTTATTTAGAACGTGAAAGTGGTCAATCTTTGTTTATTTAAATGTGTTAAAATGTAAAGTAATGTAGAATAAGCTGTAGCCAATCAGATGGACGTCTTGAGGAAAGAGAACTGCCCAAGTCAGTTGAGCGACGATATTCGGCCCGCGGGAAACGCGGCCGGGGACGGACAGAGGACAGTGCGGGCGCAGACGCGAAAGGGACAGTCCGGCTACAGACACCAAAGGGTGTAGTTGGGATTGAGACGCGGTAGCGGACAGTCGGTCTTTAGGCAGCTAGGAAGTGAAACGACTTAGAGAATTTCGCGTTGTGTGATATCGCGGGACTTAAGTCTCTGAGCGGTGAGCAGCCGCGGGCCTGGAGCGAACTCTAACTTTTCGTGTAAATATTGAGATGGAGTATTGTGTTTCGTGATGAGACTGTGAATGAACGACGCGTGTTAAATGGATATGCGCTCAATTGTAATAGTAATTCTAAATACGACCAGTTTCGCTATTAGTTTTCTTACTGAATAAACGTTATTCTAACCATACCGCAACTGTGTGTCCTACATCATTTATGGGTCGTTAATTTAGTTCCCGATATTATTACTTCTATTTCCCGAACTTGCCATCAGCCAGACAATTTAACCATAGGGTCACAAGTGTCTAATTTAGGGCGTGTAATGCGACAAGTGCGGTTCAACCCCTAGACGAGTTTGAGCCAAGACATTTCGACGAAAAGGAACCGCATGTGAGCCCGAACATCTGGGATGTTAGCTCGCATCCTCTTCCTTCGTAAAGTCTCCCACCTGGGTATGAACGGAATTGGATCGTGTGGAGGCCACTCAGTCATCTTCGCACTAAGTTGGATCTTCCCTGTGGATACAGCTAACTCTGACTGTGGTGAACCAAAGACCGTCGAGCATCTACTGAATAGTCATATACGCCCCTCATCTTTCACAGAAGAAGATTTCCTGCTACGGAAGTTGGAAGATTTTGACCAAGAGTAGTGAAGTTCGGTAATTGTATTTTTTTAATTTTGCTTCAATGATAATGATCACGTATTGCATTTGTTTCTGACTCGAGTGAAGAAAATTTGAAGAAGTTTATCAGGAGCTTGTTAATATATCCCAAACAGAATACATGGGCTGGAAGCAAATATGGAAACACCGCGAGAAATGCATGCTTGAACGTAAATTCAGATGCTATCCAAGCCTGCAAGTTGCACTGTTGTATTTGGCCACGAACGGCACCTGTGCCACATCCTCAATACGTTTCAAGCGTCCTTCGTGGTCAGAACAGTGTTCCGTCTAGTTGTGAGTGCGTTATGTCATAGCGCAGTGAATTCCAACACTGGAAAAATTGTTGGTGTCCGTACGGTGAGTGCTTCAGTAACCGAGGTAGCCGCAGAGTTTGGTGTCTCAAGAGACTCCGGATCAAATGGTTCAGATGGCTCTGAGCACTAAGGGACTTAACATCTGTGGTCATCAGTCCCCTAGAACTTAGAACTACTTAAACCTAACTAACCAAAGGACATCACACACATCCATGCCCGAGGCAGGATTCGAACCTGTGACCGTAGCAGTCGCGCGACTCCGGATCGAATATTTATAACGCATAGAGGGAAAGCGGAAAAACATCAACTGCTGACACACAACGCTGACGAAAGTGTAGGTAGAATGATCGTGACAGACGGACGCTGAAGAGGACTGTGACGAAAATTATGGGGACGACAGCTGCACAGCTCTCTGCAGAACTGGGAGTCGCACTCGCGAACACAGTCAGCACCAAAACAACACGAAGTAAGTTCCACAACCAGGAAATTGCAGTGCGAGCTGGAATTCTAAAACCACTAATCAAATGGCTCTGAGCACTATGGGACTTAACATCTGAGGCCATCAGTCCTCTAGAACTTAGAACTACTTAAACCTAACTAACCTAAGGACATCACACACATCCATGCTCGAGACAGGATTCGCACCTGCGACCGTAGCGGTCGCGCAGTTCCAGACTGAAGCGCCTAGAACAGCTCGGCCACAGAGGCCGGCAAAAACCACTAATGAGTGATGCAAATGCGCGTAACAGGAAAAAGTGGCGCCGAAACCACAAAACCTGGACTATGGAGCAATCGGAGAAAGTCATTTGGTCGGATGAGTTTTGTTTCACACCGTTTCCAACTTCTGGCCGAGCCCTACTGTGCAGACTGATTGCTGACAAGAGTGAAACATGGAGCGAGGGTTCGTTGACGATTTGGGCAGCCATATCGTGGTATTCCAAGGGCCTCTTACGCAACCTGCAAGGTCGTATTACTGCTAAGGACTATGTGACCATTTTGGCTGATCAGGTCCATCCCATGGTACAGTGATTGTTTCTCGTTTGTAATGCTGTGCTCTAATCCGAAATAACCCCTGTTCACACAGCTCGCATAGTACATGACTGGTTTTGTGAAGACAAGAACGAACTGTCGCATTGCCCTGGTCACCACAGTCACCAGCTCTCGATACTATTAAGTCTTTGTGGTCTACTTTGGAGAGAAGAATGTGTGATCGCTATCCATCTCAGTTAACGTTCCCTGAAGTTGCCACTATTGTGCTATACGATTCCCGTGAAAACCATAAAGGAGCGCATTTACCCATTCCGAGATTACTGCAAGCTGTTTTGAATGCCAACGATTTTCCTGCGCCGTATTAGGCATAGTAAAGCGTTGTGTTTTTGGTGTTTCCATATTTCTGTCCACCACTTATTTATATTTCTGCTGTATACTGGGTGTTCAAAAAGTCAGTATAAATTTGATAACTGGATAAATCACGGAATAATGTAGATAGAGAGGTACAAATTAACACACATGCTTGGAATGACATGGGGTTTTATTAGAACCAAAAAAATACAGAAGTTCAAAAAATGACCGACAGATGGCGCTTCATCTGATCAGAATAGCAATAATTAGCATAACAAAGTAAGACAAAGCAAAGATGATGTTCTTTACAGGAAATGCTCAATATGTCCACCATCATTCCTCAACAATAGCTGTAGTCGAGGAATAATGTTGTGAACAGCACTGTAAAGTATGTCCGGTGTTATGGTGAGGCATTGGCGTCAGATGTTGTCCTTCAGCATCCCTAGAGATGTCGGTCAATCACGATACACTTGCGATTTCAGGTAACCCAAAGCCAATAATCGCACGGACTGAGGTATGGGGACCTGGGAGGCCAAGATGACGAAAGTGGCGGCTGAGAACACGATCATCACCAAACCGCAAGAGATCTTTCCCGCGTCTAGCTATACTTTTTTTTGTTCTAATAAAACCCCATGTCATTCAAAGCAGGTGAGTCAATTTTTATATATCTATCTGCATTATTCCGTGATTTATTAAGTTTTCAAATTTATTCTGACTTTTTGATCACCTGGTACATGCCCGATGTGCACAGACGGAAAAAGAATCGTAAGCCAAAAAATAATAAATGTAAAGTAAAGAAATTTCGAGAATACATTTGCGTAGATAACATATTTAAGTGACTGACATTGAAAATTCAAAGGTTAATGTAAATGCGAGATAAGCCGTTGCAGATGTGAAATACCGGTACATTAATAACCGGTGTAGCCGGTAGAATGTTGAATGCAGGCATGCAAACTGGCACTCATTGTGTTACAAAGGTGCCGGATATGAGCTTTTGGTATTGAGTACCGTGCATGTTGCGCTTAGTCGGTCAATACAGGGACGGTCAATGCTGTTTGTGACGCTGGAGTTCTCGTCCGATGATGTACCATACGTGTTCCATTGCAGGCAGATCTGGTGATCGAGTAGGCCAAGGCAAGATGTTGCCACCGTGTACAGCATGTTGGGTTACAACATCGGTATCTGGGCGAGCGTTGTCCTGTTGGAAACACCTCCTGGAATGCTATTCATGAATGGCAGCACAGCCGGCCGCGGTGGTCTCGCGGTTCTAGGCGCGCAGTCCGGAACCGTGCGACTGCTACGGTCGCAGGTTCGAATCCTGCCTCGGGCATGGATGTGTGTGATGTTCTTAGGTTAGTTAGGTTTAAGAAGTTCTAAGTTGTAGGGGACTGATGACCACAGCAGTTGAGTCCCATAGTGCTCAGAGCCATTTGAACCAGTGGCAGCACAACAGATCGAATCACCAGACAGACATACAGATTTTCAGTCGGGGTGCATGTGATAACCACGAGAGTCGTCGTGCTGTCATACGAAGTCACATCTGCGACTAAACCCTAGGAGTACGTCCAGTGTGCCTAACACGCAGACTGGTTGGCTGCAGGCCTCCTTCTGACCAGCAAACGGCCATCACTGGCACCAACGCAGAACCAGCGTCCTTCTGAAAAGACAACAGATATTCACTCTGCTCTTCAATGAGCTCTCGCTTGACACTACTGAAGTCGCAAAAGGCGGTGGTTTCGGGTCAACGGTATGCACGGTACAGGGCGTCTGGCTCGGAGCTGTCCTTGGAGTAACCGGTTTGTAGCAGGTCGTTGTGTCACTGTGGTGCCAACTGCTGCTCAAATTGCTGCTGCAGATGCAGTACGACGCGCCAGAGCCATACGTCGAACATAATGGTCTTCCCTCTCGGAAGAAAAAAAAAAAGTTCAAATGGCTCTGAGCACTATGGGACTCAACTGCTGTGGTCATCAGTCCCCTACAACTTAGAACTACTGAAACCTAACTAACCTAAGGACATCACACACATCCATGCCCGAGGCAGGATTCGAACCTGCGACCGTAGCAGTCGCACGGTCCTCTCGGAAGAGTCACATAGCCATCCGGAGTCTGGTGTTGTTGCGGCAGTACATTTTCGTGACCACCACTGCTAGCAATCATTTACAGTGGATACATTCCTACCAAGTCTTTTTGCATTATTGAAGAAGGAACATTTACCTTCACATAACAGTGACGTGTTGATAATGGCGTTTTTGTGGCCTTAAAGGCATCCTTGACAAACATCAAGTCGGTAGTGTCAGATCCAGTCTCAAAGGTAACTAACGTCACGAACGTTGCAGCTTCCGTTTAAAGCAAACATTATTTGCATCCTCATAGTGACACGAAATGTGATATAGGCAGCATCTTTCAAATGTAGAAACACGTACTATCAACTTTTGTCTGTGTTGCACAACTCCTTCTGAGTGTTGTGACATTTTTCCGTCAATGCAAATACCCAATTTCCACAAGGAAATATTCGCTATTGCAGTGTTGGGCAGCTGGATGTGAACAGCGCGTAGCGTTGCGCAGTTGGAGGTGAGCCGCCGACAGTGGTGGGTGTGGGGAGAGAGATGGTAGAATTGTGAGAGCGGACGATCTGGACGTGTGTCCATCAGAAAGAGTAAATTTGTAATACTGAATATCATGAACTGATATATATGTATATGACGACTATTGAACATTATTAAGGTAAATACATAGTTTGTTCTCTCGTAGCACATTATCATATCAGAAGCTCACAATTTCTTGTGGCCAAGGAAGACTCGTTTACTTGCCCTCTGGCAGGTATCAAAGTAGTACAAAATATCTGAAACGACAACAACTCTTAATTGACGGTAACTATTGTAAGTAGGCTGTTTAGGTTTTTATGTTGGTAACGCCACGTAGCGCTCTGTATGAAAATCACTGACTGCAGTCTGTGGCTGGTTGGCAATGTTGAAATATTCGCTATTGTAGTGTTGGGCAGTTGGATGTGAACAGCGCGTAGCGTTACGCAGTTGGAGGTGAGCCGCCGGCAGTGGTGGATGTGGGGAGAGGGATGGCAGAATTGTGAGAGCGGATGATCTGGACGTGTGTCCATCAGAAAGAGTAAATTTGTAATACTGAATATCTTGAACTGGTATATATGTATATGACGACTTTTGAACATTATTAAGGTAAATACATAGTTTGTTCTCTCGTAGCACATTATCATATCAGAAGCTCACAATTTCTTGTGGCCAAGGAAGACTCGTTTACTTGCCCTCTGGCAGGTATCAAAGTAGTACAAAATATCTGAAACGACAACAACTCTTAATTGACGGTAACTATTGTAAGTAGGCTGTTTAGGTTTTTATGTTGGTAACGCCACGTAGCGCTCTGTATGAAAATCACTGACTGCAGTCTGTGGCTGGTTGGCAATGTTGAAATATTCGCTATTGTAGTGTTGGGCAGTTGGATGTGAACAGCGCGTAGCGTTACGCAGTTGGAGGTGAGCCGCCGGCAGTCAGTAGTTAGTGACTTCAGTAGTTAGAATCTTTTATTTAGCTGGCAGTATTGGCGCTCGCTGTGTTGCAGTAGTTCGAGTAACGAAGACTTTTGTGAGGTAAGTGATTCATGAAAGATACAGGTTATTGTTAGTCAGAGCCATTCTTTTGTAGGGATTATTAAAAGTCACATTGCGTTGCGCTAAAAATATTGTGTGTCAGTTTAGTGTTGATCAGAATTAGTAAAGAGAGGAATGTCTGAGTACGTTCAGTTCTGCTCAGCTGTTTGAAAATCAAATAACGTAGAGGTTTATCATCACAGTCATTCATAAATTTTTCTAAGGGGATGTTTCACTATCTACTTTCCGCTACTGACATTTACGGCCGCTATACCATTGTCAAGTGACACATTACGTTCGTGAATAAACGCTACCAGGCGTTCTAGCCACCACCATATGGGCGAGATAACATAAAACTTAGGATAAGTCGTCTACCAACTGTACACATGACTGTTTGAAAATTTTATGTCTGCTCGGCGACAGCTTGATTCTATTTGCTCAGGAACGACCAATTTCACTTGAAACTGCCATATAGCAGCCGAAAAGGTCAGTATTGGGAAGTAATCGATAATTACAGTGAATTGCCAAAATTTAGTCATTTTAAAACACCTGTGACGGCTCGCTCAGTCTACATTCTGTTAATGCATGCATGCTACACTGCAGGTTGTAAACTGCCCCCAATCTAGCGAAGCTACATATTTATGCAAGTTGAAAATAATTATTTATGCCCTGAAATATAACCCAAGTGGAAGAAACGATTTTAAAGAATAACGCGGTCTAGCCAGAGTGATGATACAGAGAGCAATCTTAAGCAAAAGTGCAACAATAGGGGAAAATCATTTGAATCGTGATGTTTTGCTGAACATTAAACATGAACTGTGAGTCCCTAAATACATTCCCTAACTTCCGAAAACGTGCATTACTAACAGCTACTCATTACTGTGCAATAACCTACAAAGCTCTGTCATCTGCTGAATACTAACAAGTGCAAATAGTCTGTTCGCATCTGTCTGAAGAACTCGGAGAAACCTGTGTCATTGTAATCGTTTCAACCTAAAAAGTAGTTACGAAAGGTAAGTTTAAAGGGAACAAGCTGGTGCGATGTGCCTCTTACATAGCCGACTTACGGATTACATGGACTAATTCTAATATGGATGCCGTGGCACATGACAAGTTTGTCACTCAGAAAAAGGCGAAGCAATCTAATGAGTGATTGTAGGGAAATGAAATTTACTGAAGCTGTAATTAAAAAAGGAATCAAGTACACAATTCAGCCTTAGTGGTCAGAAAAAGGCGAAGCAATCTAATGAGTGATTGTAGGGAAATGAAATTTGCTGAAGCTGTAATTAAAAAAGGAATCAAGTACACAATTCAGCCTTAGTGGTCGTGTTGAGACATATTGTGCTCGTAAAAAAATGCTCCTTACACAGTGCTTCAGAAACCATACGACAAAAAGTAATATTCTACACGGAGAAAATACATCATTTACAATGACATAACCTGCGTGAAAGTTACTTAAGATATAGAATGTCTGTCACTGCAATGCGTTCCGAACCATACGTGCTATGTAACAAAGATCCACGTGTAGCCGCCGAAATTACAAACTCAATAATCCCGTAAGACTTTTGTAAGTGAAGCTAAAGGTGATACCTACAGCGATTGTCTCTCACCACATTATTTCGATGTGTGCTGCTCGAAAGCTTCCATCTTATGCACTAGACACAGGTCTGAATAATTCTTGATATGGAATGCTGTAGCCGACGCCCAGTCCACCGAACCTAGACCAGTCAAACAGAAGAGCAGACAAACAGCGTCTTGGCTGTCAAGGGTTCACACACCTCAGCACCCCAGAAGAGATCTCTGCATTGTGACGTTAGCAATGCTGCATTGCTTCCGCATTCTGCAGTCGACACTGTAATGGGCCACCTGAGCAAGCAAGTGACGAACACAACGCGTATTGCAGATTCAGGAGGGATGAAAAGATTCTCGTTATGAAGTGGCCGTCATTCGAGGTTTATTCACTTATAGACCCAAGTACATTAGTCGAGGACAAATGGGCAAAATGTTAAAGCTGGAAAGATGTTCTTTCCAGGAACTGACACCATCTGAACTCCATGGGGCGCAGTTATTGATATATGAACCCTTCACTCCATGTGGTTGGTGTTCTTGTGGTCTTCAGTCCGAATACTGGTTTGCTCCATGCTGCCCCAGCCTGTTCGAGCCTCATCATCTCTGAATAAGTGCCGAATAATGAAACTAAGAATGGAGTCAACAGTTGACCGGATGTCTAGATTTTATTGTGTCCGAGCTGGCACCCATCGGTAAGCTCGTGCATGTCTTTTATAACATTCTTCAGCTTGCCTTGATCAATGCCCACACAGGTTTTAAGAAGAAGATTTTATGGCGTGAATGGTTCAGATGGCTCTGAGCACTATGGGACTTAACTTCTGAGGTCATCAGGCCCCTAGAACTTAGAACTACTTAAAACTAAGTAACCTAAGGAATCACACACATCCATGCCTGAGGCAGGATTCGAACCTGCGACCGTAGCGGTTGCGCGGTTCCAGACTGTAGCGCTTAGAACTGCTCGGCCACCGCGGCCGGCTTATGGCGAGACTTTATCCTCAGAGTAACAGATGAGCTTGCTGGCCCCTGCAAACTACATAGAGGAGCCAATCTCCTCCTGCTGGCGCTGTGTACCGGCTCTGGCCAACCAGGAAATAAAAAGTGATGTGAAATTCAGGTTTCCTGCAAATAAGAAAAGAAGGAATGAAACACCATGCGTATATTTCAAATGCTACAGGTGTGTGTGCAAAAGCTGCCAAGCCAAAACTCTTTTCGAATGACTGAACTGTAAGCCCATCCCAGCTTAGACAATTCTGTCCACTCCTTCGTTCAAAAGTATTTCTAAATATTTGAAATTCTAGAGTGAAATTGTTTGTTATGTTTTTTTTTTCCTTGATTGCAATAAGTAAGAAAATAAGCAGAGCATTTTAGTCACCAGCTGCTAGAATCTTTTCAGATACTCGGTACTTACCTTATTTGTCTGTAAAAGTAAAAATACTATTAGTACTCATATAAAGAGTATATTCTGACCCTGATTCATTCTTTTCATAAAGGAAAACCGTATAATATCATTTTACTTACTTGTCTTAATGATATTTCATGAAAGACTGGGGAATTTCTTCCGCAACATTTAAAAAAAAGTTTATTTCTGAAAATTTATTTTTGACGTTGTAACATTCATTTTAGAGACCAAATTATCCTCTGGTTAAACTTTGCAGTCTTCCTGATCGTATTGTTAACATGGCGACACCCAAAATTCCACCCAGATACGAAGAAAACGGTTATTTCCTACTATGGGGAAAAATGACACACAAAACTTCACAGAGTACGGTGAAGTTTGGTACTTGTAGTGATAAAATTTATACGACACACTTTCGTTTTTCATCTCATTCACGAATATGTGGACTCGCATTCTTCCATAAAGTCAGGAGTACGCTTTCAGCGTTATGTTCAGATATCAGATTGATATGGAGTACTGGAGATGAACGTAGCAAGTTTTAATTTGCAGCAAGTCTGCTATGACCAAATGTAAGTGTGAGAACTAATGGGGGAGGCTGGGGACAGTGGGAGGAAGCAGCGGCCCAGCCTGTTGCAAGGCACCGAGGGAGAGCACAGTGGGAACAGAGAGTGACAGCTGCCTACATAGAATGCGCTTTTCTGTCGTCAGTAACTTTTGCTTTGAATAATCAGATGTTGCAGTACTGAACGTGACTAAATACCGAAGTCTGATAACTGAAAATTTGTAGCGACCTAAGGAAAAGGGCAGTTTTGTGACAAGTAGCCCTTGGTGCACTACAGGTCACGATTTAAATATTCCAAAAATTAGCAAACATTAGAGCCCTCCTTGCATCTCATCCACGAATATGTGGACTCGCATTCTTCCATAAAGTCAGGAGTACGCTTTCAGCGTTATGTTCAGATATCAGATTGATATGGAGTACTGGAGATGAACGTAGCAAGTTTTAATTTGCAGCAAGTCTGCTATGACCAAATGTAAGTGTGAGAACTAATGGGGGAGGCTGGGGACAGTGGGAGGAAGCAGCGGCCCAGCCTGTTGCAAGGCACCGAGGGAGAGCACAGTGGGAACAGAGAGTGACAGCTGCCTACATAGAATGCGCTTTTCTGTCGTCAGTAACTTTTGCTTTGAATAATCAGATGTTGCAGTACTGAACGTGACTAAATACCGAAGTCTGATAACTGAAAATTTGTAGCGACCTAAGGAAAAGGGCAGTTTTGTGACAAGTAGCCCTTGGAGCACTGCAGGTCACGATTTAAATATTCCAAAAATTAGCAAACATTAGAGCCCTCCTTGCATCTCATCCACGAATATGTGGACTCGCATTCTTCCATAAAGTCAGGAGTACGCTTTCAGCGTTATGTTCAGATATCAGATTGATATGGAGTACTGGAGATGAACGTAGCAAGTTTTAATTTGCAGCAAGTCTGCTATGACCAAATGTAAGTGTGAGAACTAATGGGGGAGGCTGGGGACAGTGGGAGGAAGCAGCGGCCCAGCCTGTTGCAAGGCACCGAGGGAGAGCACAGTGGGAACAGAGAGTGACAGCTGCCTACATAGAATGCGCTTTTCTGTCGTCAGTAACTTTTGCTTTGAATAATCAGATGTTGCAGTACTGAACGTGACTAAATACCGAAGTCTGATAACTGAAAATTTGTAGCGACCTAAGGAAAAGGGCAGTTTTGTGACAAGTAGCCCTTGGAGCACTGCAGGTCACGATTTAAATATTCCAAAAATTAGCAAACATTAGAGCCCTCCTTGCATCTCATCCACGAATATGTGGACTCGCATTCTTCCATAAAGTCAGGAGTACGCTTTCAGCGTTATGTTCAGATATCAGATTGATATGGAGTACTGGAGATGAACGTAGCAAGTTTTAATTTGCAGCAAGTCTGCTATGACCAAATGTAAGTGTGAGAACTAATGGGGGAGGCTGGGGACAGTGGGAGGAAGCAGCGGCCCAGCCTGTTGCAAGGCACCGAGGGAGAGCACAGTGGGAACAGAGAGTGACAGCTGCCTACATAGAATGCGCTTTTCTGTCGTCAGTAACTTTTGCTTTGAATAATCAGATGTTGCAGTACTGAACGTGACTAAATACCGAAGTCTGATAACTGAAAATTTGTAGCGACCTAAGGAAAAGGGCAGTTTTGTGATTAGTAGCCCTTGGTGCACTACAGGTCACGATTTAAATATTCCAAAAATTAGCAAACATTAGAGCCCTCCTTGCATCTCATCCACGAATATGTGGACTCGCATTCTTCCATAAAGTCAGGAGTACGCTTTCAGCGTTATGTTCAGATATCAGATTGATATGGAGTACTGGAGATGAACGTAGCAAGTTTTAATTTGCAGCAAGTCTGCTATGACCAAATGTAAGTGTGAGAACTAATGGGGGAGGCTGGGGACAGTGGGAGGAAGCAGCGGCCCAGCCTGTTGCAAGGCACCGAGGGAGAGCACAGTGGGAACAGAGAGTGACAGCTGCCTACATAGAATGCGCTTTTCTGTCGTCAGTAACTTTTGCTTTGAATAATCAGATGTTGCAGTACTGAACGTGACTAAATACCGAAGTCTGATAACTGAAAATTTGTAGCGACCTAAGGAAAAGGGCAGTTTTGTGATTAGTAGCCCTTGGTGCACTACAGGTCACGATTTAAATATTCCAAAAATTAGCAAACATTAGAGCCCTCCTTGCATCTCATCCACGAATATGTGGACTCGCATTCTTCCATAAAGTCAGGAGTACGCTTTCAGCGTTATGTTCAGATATCAGATTGATATGGAGTACTGGAGATGAACGTAGCAAGTTTTAATTTGCAGCAAGTCTGCTATGACCAAATGTAAGTGTGAGAACTAATGGGGGAGGCTGGGGACAGTGGGAGGAAGCAGCGGCCCAGCCTGTTGCAAGGCACCGAGGGAGAGCACAGTGGGAACAGAGAGTGACAGCTGCCTACATAGAATGCGCTTTTCTGTCGTCAGTAACTTTTGCTTTGAATAATCAGATGTTGCAGTACTGAACGTGACTAAATACCGAAGTCTGATAACTGAAAATTTGTAGCGACCTAAGGAAAAGGGCAGTTTTGTGACAAGTAGCCCTTGGTGCACTACAGGTCACGATTTAAATATTCCAAAAATTAGCAAACATTAGAGCCCTCCTTGCATCTCATCCACGAATATGTGGACTCGCATTCTTCCATAAAGTCAGGAGTACGCTTTCAGCGTTATGTTCAGATATCAGATTGATATGGAGTACTGGAGATGAACGTAGCAAGTTTTAATTTGCAGCAAGTCTGCTATGACCAAATGTAAGTGTGAGAACTAATGGGGGAGGCTGGGGACAGTGGGAGGAAGCAGCGGCCCAGCCTGTTGCAAGGCACCGAGGGAGAGCACAGTGGGAACAGAGAGTGACAGCTGCCTACATAGAATGCGCTTTTCTGTCGTCAGTAACTTTTGCTTTGAATAATCAGATGTTGCAGTACTGAACGTGACTAAATACCGAAGTCTGATAACTGAAAATTTGTAGCGACCTAAGGAAAAGGGCAGTTTTGTGATTAGTAGCCCTTGGTGCACTACAGGTCACGATTTAAATATTCCAAAAATTAGCAAACATTAGAGCCCTCCTTGCATCTCATCCACGAATATGTGGACTCGCATTCTTCCATAAAGTCAGGAGTACGCTTTCAGCGTTATGTTCAGATATCAGATTGATATGGAGTACTGGAGATGAACGTAGCAAGTTTTAATTTGCAGCAAGTCTGCTATGACCAAATGTAAGTGTGAGAACTAATGGGGGAGGCTGGGGACAGTGGGAGGAAGCAGCGGCCCAGCCTGTTGCAAGGCACCGAGGGAGAGCACAGTGGGAACAGAGAGTGACAGCTGCCTACATAGAATGCGCTTTTCTGTCGTCAGTAACTTTTGCTTTGAATAATCAGATGTTGCAGTACTGAACGTGACTAAATACCGAAGTCTGATAACTGAAAATTTGTAGCGACCTAAGGAAAAGGGCAGTTTTGTGACAAGTAGCCCTTGGTGCACTACAGGTCACGATTTAAATATTCCAAAAATTAGCAAACATTAGAGCCCTCCTTGCATCTCATCCACGAATATGTGGACTCGCATTCTTCCATAAAGTCAGGAGTACGCTTTCAGCGTTATGTTCAGATATCAGATTGATATGGAGTACTGGAGATGAACGTAGCAAGTTTTAATTTGCAGCAAGTCTGCTATGACCAAATGTAAGTGTGAGAACTAATGGGGGAGGCTGGGGACAGTGGGAGGAAGCAGCGGCCCAGCCTGTTGCAAGGCACCGAGGGAGAGCACAGTGGGAACAGAGAGTGACAGCTGCCTACATAGAATGCGCTTTTCTGTCGTCAGTAACTTTTGCTTTGAATAATCAGATGTTGCAGTACTGAACGTGACTAAATACCGAAGTCTGATAACTGAAAATTTGTAGCGACCTAAGGAAAAGGGCAGTTTTGTGACAAGTAGCCCTTGGTGCACTACAGGTCACGATTTAAATATTCCAAAAATTAGCAAACATTAGAGCCCTCCTTGCATCTCATCCACGAATATGTGGACTCGCATTCTTCCATAAAGTCAGGAGTACGCTTTCAGCGTTATGTTCAGATATCAGATTGATATGGAGTACTGGAGATGAACGTAGCAAGTTTTAATTTGCAGCAAGTCTGCTATGACCAAATGTAAGTGTGAGAACTAATGGGGGAGGTTGCGGACAGTGGGAGGAAGCAGCGGCCCAGCCTGTTGCAAGGCACCGAGGGAGAGCACAGTGGGAACAGAGAGTGACAGCTGCCTACATAGAATGCGCTTTTCTGTCGTCAGTAACTTTTGCTTTGAATAATCAGATGTTGCAGTACTGAACGTGACTAAATACCGAAGTCTGATAACTGAAAATTTGTAGCGACCTAAGGAAAAGGGCAGTTTTGTGATTAGTAGCCCTTGGTGCACTACAGGTCACGATTTAAATATTCCAAAAATTAGCAAACATTAGAGCCCTCCTTGCATCTCATCCACGAATATGTGGACTCGCATTCTTCCATAAAGTCAGGAGTACGCTTTCAGCGTTATGTTCAGATATCAGATTGATATGGAGTACTGGAGATGAACGTAGCAAGTTTTAATTTGCAGCAAGTCTGCTATGACCAAATGTAAGTGTGAGAACTAATGGGGGAGGTTGCGGACAGTGGGAGGAAGCAGCGGCCCAGCCTGTTGCAAGGCACCGAGGGAGAGCACAGTGGGAACAGAGAGTGACAGCTGCCTACATAGAATGCGCTTTTCTGTCGTCAGTAACTTTTGCTTTGAATAATCAGATGTTGCAGTACTGAACGTGACTAAATACCGAAGTCTGATAACTGAAAATTTGTAGCGACCTAAGGAAAAGGGCAGTTTTGTGACAAGTAGCCCTTGGAGCACTACAGGTCACGATTTAAATATTCCAAAAATTAGCAAACATTAGAGCCCTCCTTGCATCTCATCCACGAATATGTGGACTCGCATTCTTCCATAAAGTCAGGAGTACGCTTTCAGCGTTATGTTCAGATATCAGATTGATATGGAGTACTGGAGATGAACGTAGCAAGTTTTAATTTGCAGCAAGTCTGCTATGACCAAATGTAAGTGTGAGAACTAATGGGGGAGGCTGGGGACAGTGGGAGGAAGCAGCGGCCCAGCCTGTTGCAAGGCACCGAGGGAGAGCACAGTGGGAACAGAGAGTGACAGCTGCCTACATAGAATGCGCTTTTCTGTCGTCAGTAACTTTTGCTTTGAATAATCAGATGTTGCAGTACTGAACGTGACTAAATACCGAAGTCTGATAACTGAAAATTTGTAGCGACCTAAGGAAAAGGGCAGTTTTGTGATTAGTAGCCCTTGGTGCACTACAGGTCACGATTTAAATATTCCAAAAATTAGCAAACATTAGAGCCCTCCTTGCATCTCATCCACGAATATGTGGACTCGCATTCTTCCATAAAGTCAGGAGTACGCTTTCAGCGTTATGTTCAGATATCAGATTGATATGGAGTACTGGAGATGAACGTAGCAAGTTTTAATTTGCAGCAAGTCTGCTATGACCAAATGTAAGTGTGAGAACTAATGGGGGAGGCTGGGGACAGTGGGAGGAAGCAGCGGCCCAGCCTGTTGCAAGGCACCGAGGGAGAGCACAGTGGGAACAGAGAGTGACAGCTGCCTACATAGAATGCGCTTTTCTGTCGTCAGTAACTTTTGCTTTGAATAATCAGATGTTGCAGTACTGAACGCGACTAAATACCGAAGTCTGATAACTGAAAATTTGTAGCGACCTAAGGAAAAGGGCAGTTTTGTGACAAGTAGCCCTTGGAGCACTACAGGTCACGATTTAAATATTCCAAAAATTAGCAAACATTAGAGCCCTCCTTGCATCTCATCCACGAATATGTGGACTCGCATTCTTCCATAAAGTCAGGAGTACGCTTTCAGCGTTATGTTCAGATATCAGATTGATATGGAGTACTGGAGATGAACGTAGCAAGTTTTAATTTGCAGCAAGTCTGCTATGACCAAATGTAAGTGTGAGAACTAATGGGGGAGGCTGGGGACAGTGGGAGGAAGCAGCGGCCCAGCCTGTTGCAAGGCACCGAGGGAGAGCACAGTGGGAACAGAGAGTGACAGCTGCCTACATAGAATGCGCTTTTCTGTCGTCAGTAACTTTTGCTTTGAATAATCAGATGTTGCAGTACTGAACGTGACTAAATACGGAAGTCTGATAACTGAAAATTTGTAGCGACCTAAGGAAAAGGGCAGTTTTGTGATTAGTAGCCCTTGGTGCACTACAGGTCACGATTTAAATATTCCAAAAATTAGCAAACATTAGAGCCCTCCTTGCATCTCATCCACGAATATGTGGACTCGCATTCTTCCATAAAGTCAGGAGTACGCTTTCAGCGTTATGTTCAGATATCAGATTGATATGGAGTACTGGAGATGAACGTAGCAAGTTTTAATTTGCAGCAAGTCTGCTATGACCAAATGTAAGTGTGAGAACTAATGGGGGAGGCTGGGGACAGTGGGAGGAAGCAGCGGCCCAGCCTGTTGCAAGGCACCGAGGGAGAGCACAGTGGGAACAGAGAGTGACAGCTGCCTACATAGAATGCGCTTTTCTGTCGTCAGTAACTTTTGCTTTGAATAATCAGATGTTGCAGTACTGAACGTGACTAAATACCGAAGTCTGATAACTGAAAATTTGTAGCGACCTAAGGAAAAGGGCAGTTTTGTGATTAGTAGCCCTTGGTGCACTACAGGTCACGATTTAAATATTCCAAAAATTAGCAAACATTAGAGCCCTCCTTGCATCTCATCCACGAATATGTGGACTCGCATTCTTCCATAAAGTCAGGAGTACGCTTTCAGCGTTATGTTCAGATATCAGATTGATATGGAGTACTGGAGATGAACGTAGCAAGTTTTAATTTGCAGCAAGTCTGCTATGACCAAATGTAAGTGTGAGAACTAATGGGGGAGGCTGGGGACAGTGGGAGGAAGCAGCGGCCCAGCCTGTTGCAAGGCACCGAGGGAGAGCACAGTGGGAACAGAGAGTGACAGCTGCCTACATAGAATGCGCTTTTCTGTCGTCAGTAACTTTTGCTTTGAATAATCAGATGTTGCAGTACTGAACGTGACTAAATACCGAAGTCTGATAACTGAAAATTTGTAGCGACCTAAGGAAAAGGGCAGTTTTGTGACAAGTAGCCCTTGGAGCACTACAGGTCACGATTTAAATATTCCAAAAATTAGCAAACATTAGAGCCCTCCTTGCATCTCATCCACGAATATGTGGACTCGCATTCTTCCATAAAGTCAGGAGTACGCTTTCAGCGTTATGTTCAGATATCAGATTGATATGGAGTACTGGAGATGAACGTAGCAAGTTTTAATTTGCAGCAAGTCTGCTATGACCAAATGTAAGTGTGAGAACTAATGGGGGAGGCTGGGGACAGTGGGAGGAAGCAGCGGCCCAGCCTGTTGCAAGGCACCGAGGGAGAGCACAGTGGGAACAGAGAGTGACAGCTGCCTACATAGAATGCGCTTTTCTGTCGTCAGTAACTTTTGCTTTGAATAATCAGATGTTGCAGTACTGAACGTGACTAAATACCGAAGTCTGATAACTGAAAATTTGTAGCGACCTAAGGAAAAGGGCAGTTTTGTGACAAGTAGCCCTTGGTGCACTACAGGTCACGATTTAAATATTCCAAAAATTAGCAAACATTAGAGCCCTCCTTGCATCTCATCCACGAATATGTGGACTCGCATTCTTCCATAAAGTCAGGAGTACGCTTTCAGCGTTATGTTCAGATATCAGATTGATATGGAGTACTGGAGATGAACGTAGCAAGTTTTAATTTGCAGCAAGTCTGCTATGACCAAATGTAAGTGTGAGAACTAATGGGGGAGGCTGGGGACAGTGGGAGGAAGCAGCGGCCCAGCCTGTTGCAAGGCACCGAGGGAGAGCACAGTGGGAACAGAGAGTGACAGCTGCCTACATAGAATGCGCTTTTCTGTCGTCAGTAACTTTTGCTTTGAATAATCAGATGTTGCAGTACTGAACGTGACTAAATACCGAAGTCTGATAACTGAAAATTTGTAGCGACCTAAGGAAAAGGGCAGTTTTGTGACAAGTAGCCCTTGGTGCACTACAGGTCACGATTTAAATATTCCAAAAATTAGCAAACATTAGAGCCCTCCTTGCATCTCATCCACGAATATGTGGACTCGCATTCTTCCATAAAGTCAGGAGTACGCTTTCAGCGTTATGTTCAGATATCAGATTGATATGGAGTACTGGAGATGAACGTAGCAAGTTTTAATTTGCAGCAAGTCTGCTATGACCAAATGTAAGTGTGAGAACTAATGGGGGAGGCTGGGGACAGTGGGAGGAAGCAGCGGCCCAGCCTGTTGCAAGGCACCGAGGGAGAGCACAGTGGGAACAGAGAGTGACAGCTGCCTACATAGAATGCGCTTTTCTGTCGTCAGTAACTTTTGCTTTGAATAATCAGATGTTGCAGTACTGAACGTGACTAAATACCGAAGTCTGATAACTGAAAATTTGTAGCGACCTAAGGAAAAGGGCAGTTTTGTGATTAGTAGCCCTTGGTGCACTACAGGTCACGATTTAAATATTCCAAAAATTAGCAAACATTAGAGCCCTCCTTGCATCTCATCCACGAATATGTGGACTCGCATTCTTCCATAAAGTCAGGAGTACGCTTTCAGCGTTATGTTCAGATATCAGATTGATATGGAGTACTGGAGATGAACGTAGCAAGTTTTAATTTGCAGCAAGTCTGCTATGACCAAATGTAAGTGTGAGAACTAATGGGGGAGGCTGGGGACAGTGGGAGGAAGCAGCGGCCCAGCCTGTTGCAAGGCACCGAGGGAGAGCACAGTGGGAACAGAGAGTGACAGCTGCCTACATAGAATGCGCTTTTCTGTCGTCAGTAACTTTTGCTTTGAATAATCAGATGTTGCAGTACTGAACGTGACTAAATACCGAAGTCTGATAACTGAAAATTTGTAGCGACCTAAGGAAAAGGGCAGTTTTGTGACAAGTAGCCCTTGGTGCACTACAGGTCACGATTTAAATATTCCAAAAATTAGCAAACATTAGAGCCCTCCTTGCATCTCATCCACGAATATGTGGACTCGCATTCTTCCATAAAGTCAGGAGTACGCTTTCAGCGTTATGTTCAGATATCAGATTGATATGGAGTACTGGAGATGAACGTAGCAAGTTTTAATTTGCAGCAAGTCTGCTATGACCAAATGTAAGTGTGAGAACTAATGGGGGAGGCTGGGGACAGTGGGAGGAAGCAGCGGCCCAGCCTGTTGCAAGGCACCGAGGGAGAGCACAGTGGGAACAGAGAGTGACAGCTGCCTACATAGAATGCGCTTTTCTGTCGTCAGTAACTTTTGCTTTGAATAATCAGATGTTGCAGTACTGAACGTGACTAAATACCGAAGTCTGATAACTGAAAATTTGTAGCGACCTAAGGAAAAGGGCAGTTTTGTGACAAGTAGCCCTTGGTGCACTACAGGTCACGATTTAAATATTCCAAAAATTAGCAAACATTAGAGCCCTCCTTGCATCTCATCCACGAATATGTGGACTCGCATTCTTCCATAAAGTCAGGAGTACGCTTTCAGCGTTATGTTCAGATATCAGATTGATATGGAGTACTGGAGATGAACGTAGCAAGTTTTAATTTGCAGCAAGTCTGCTATGACCAAATGTAAGTGTGAGAACTAATGGGGGAGGTTGCGGACAGTGGGAGGAAGCAGCGGCCCAGCCTGTTGCAAGGCACCGAGGGAGAGCACAGTGGGAACAGAGAGTGACAGCTGCCTACATAGAATGCGCTTTTCTGTCGTCAGTAACTTTTGCTTTGAATAATCAGATGTTGCAGTACTGAACGTGACTAAATACCGAAGTCTGATAACTGAAAATTTGTAGCGACCTAAGGAAAAGGGCAGTTTTGTGATTAGTAGCCCTTGGTGCACTACAGGTCACGATTTAAATATTCCAAAAATTAGCAAACATTAGAGCCCTCCTTGCATCTCATCCACGAATATGTGGACTCGCATTCTTCCATAAAGTCAGGAGTACGCTTTCAGCGTTATGTTCAGATATCAGATTGATATGGAGTACTGGAGATGAACGTAGCAAGTTTTAATTTGCAGCAAGTCTGCTATGACCAAATGTAAGTGTGAGAACTAATGGGGGAGGTTGCGGACAGTGGGAGGAAGCAGCGGCCCAGCCTGTTGCAAGGCACCGAGGGAGAGCACAGTGGGAACAGAGAGTGACAGCTGCCTACATAGAATGCGCTTTTCTGTCGTCAGTAACTTTTGCTTTGAATAATCAGATGTTGCAGTACTGAACGTGACTAAATACCGAAGTCTGATAACTGAAAATTTGTAGCGACCTAAGGAAAAGGGCAGTTTTGTGACAAGTAGCCCTTGGAGCACTACAGGTCACGATTTAAATATTCCAAAAATTAGCAAACATTAGAGCCCTCCTTGCATCTCATCCACGAATATGTGGACTCGCATTCTTCCATAAAGTCAGGAGTACGCTTTCAGCGTTATGTTCAGATATCAGATTGATATGGAGTACTGGAGATGAACGTAGCAAGTTTTAATTTGCAGCAAGTCTGCTATGACCAAATGTAAGTGTGAGAACTAATGGGGGAGGCTGGGGACAGTGGGAGGAAGCAGCGGCCCAGCCTGTTGCAAGGCACCGAGGGAGAGCACAGTGGGAACAGAGAGTGACAGCTGCCTACATAGAATGCGCTTTTCTGTCGTCAGTAACTTTTGCTTTGAATAATCAGATGTTGCAGTACTGAACGTGACTAAATACCGAAGTCTGATAACTGAAAATTTGTAGCGACCTAAGGAAAAGGGCAGTTTTGTGATTAGTAGCCCTTGGTGCACTACAGGTCACGATTTAAATATTCCAAAAATTAGCAAACATTAGAGCCCTCCTTGCATCTCATCCACGAATATGTGGACTCGCATTCTTCCATAAAGTCAGGAGTACGCTTTCAGCGTTATGTTCAGATATCAGATTGATATGGAGTACTGGAGATGAACGTAGCAAGTTTTAATTTGCAGCAAGTCTGCTATGACCAAATGTAAGTGTGAGAACTAATGGGGGAGGCTGGGGACAGTGGGAGGAAGCAGCGGCCCAGCCTGTTGCAAGGCACCGAGGGAGAGCACAGTGGGAACAGAGAGTGACAGCTGCCTACATAGAATGCGCTTTTCTGTCGTCAGTAACTTTTGCTTTGAATAATCAGATGTTGCAGTACTGAACGCGACTAAATACCGAAGTCTGATAACTGAAAATTTGTAGCGACCTAAGGAAAAGGGCAGTTTTGTGACAAGTAGCCCTTGGAGCACTACAGGTCACGATTTAAATATTCCAAAAATTAGCAAACATTAGAGCCCTCCTTGCATCTCATCCACGAATATGTGGACTCGCATTCTTCCATAAAGTCAGGAGTACGCTTTCAGCGTTATGTTCAGATATCAGATTGATATGGAGTACTGGAGATGAACGTAGCAAGTTTTAATTTGCAGCAAGTCTGCTATGACCAAATGTAAGTGTGAGAACTAATGGGGGAGGCTGGGGACAGTGGGAGGAAGCAGCGGCCCAGCCTGTTGCAAGGCACCGAGGGAGAGCACAGTGGGAACAGAGAGTGACAGCTGCCTACATAGAATGCGCTTTTCTGTCGTCAGTAACTTTTGCTTTGAATAATCAGATGTTGCAGTACTGAACGTGACTAAATACGGAAGTCTGATAACTGAAAATTTGTAGCGACCTAAGGAAAAGGGCAGTTTTGTGATTAGTAGCCCTTGGTGCACTACAGGTCACGATTTAAATATTCCAAAAATTAGCAAACATTAGAGCCCTCCTTGCATCTCATCCACGAATATGTGGACTCGCATTCTTCCATAAAGTCAGGAGTACGCTTTCAGCGTTATGTTCAGATATCAGATTGATATGGAGTACTGGAGATGAACGTAGCAAGTTTTAATTTGCAGCAAGTCTGCTATGACCAAATGTAAGTGTGAGAACTAATGGGGGAGGCTGGGGACAGTGGGAGGAAGCAGCGGCCCAGCCTGTTGCAAGGCACCGAGGGAGAGCACAGTGGGAACAGAGAGTGACAGCTGCCTACATAGAATGCGCTTTTCTGTCGTCAGTAACTTTTGCTTTGAATAATCAGATGTTGCAGTACTGAACGTGACTAAATACCGAAGTCTGATAACTGAAAATTTGTAGCGACCTAAGGAAAAGGGCAGTTTTGTGATTAGTAGCCCTTGGTGCACTACAGGTCACGATTTAAATATTCCAAAAATTAGCAAACATTAGAGCCCTCCTTGCATCTCATCCACGAATATGTGGACTCGCATTCTTCCATAAAGTCAGGAGTACGCTTTCAGCGTTATGTTCAGATATCAGATTGATATGGAGTACTGGAGATGAACGTAGCAAGTTTTAATTTGCAGCAAGTCTGCTATGACCAAATGTAAGTGTGAGAACTAATGGGGGAGGCTGGGGACAGTGGGAGGAAGCAGCGGCCCAGCCTGTTGCAAGGCACCGAGGGAGAGCACAGTGGGAACAGAGAGTGACAGCTGCCTACATAGAATGCGCTTTTCTGTCGTCAGTAACTTTTGCTTTGAATAATCAGATGTTGCAGTACTGAACGTGACTAAATACCGAAGTCTGATAACTGAAAATTTGTAGCGACCTAAGGAAAAGGGCAGTTTTGTGACAAGTAGCCCTTGGAGCACTACAGGTCACGATTTAAATATTCCAAAAATTAGCAAACATTAGAGCCCTCCTTGCATCTCATCCACGAATATGTGGACTCGCATTCTTCCATAAAGTCAGGAGTACGCTTTCAGCGTTATGTTCAGATATCAGATTGATATGGAGTACTGGAGATGAACGTAGCAAGTTTTAATTTGCAGCAAGTCTGCTATGACCAAATGTAAGTGTGAGAACTAATGGGGGAGGCTGGGGACAGTGGGAGGAAGCAGCGGCCCAGCCTGTTGCAAGGCACCGAGGGAGAGCACAGTGGGAACAGAGAGTGACAGCTGCCTACATAGAATGCGCTTTTCTGTCGTCAGTAACTTTTGCTTTGAATAATCAGATGTTGCAGTACTGAACGTGACTAAATACCGAAGTCTGATAACTGAAAATTTGTAGCGACCTAAGGAAAAGGGCAGTTTTGTGACAAGTAGCCCTTGGTGCACTACAGGTCACGATTTAAATATTCCAAAAATTAGCAAACATTAGAGCCCTCCTTGCATCTCATCCACGAATATGTGGACTCGCATTCTTCCATAAAGTCAGGAGTACGCTTTCAGCGTTATGTTCAGATATCAGATTGATATGGAGTACTGGAGATGAACGTAGCAAGTTTTAATTTGCAGCAAGTCTGCTATGACCAAATGTAAGTGTGAGAACTAATGGGGGAGGCTGGGGACAGTGGGAGGAAGCAGCGGCCCAGCCTGTTGCAAGGCACCGAGGGAGAGCACAGTGGGAACAGAGAGTGACAGCTGCCTACATAGAATGCGCTTTTCTGTCGTCAGTAACTTTTGCTTTGAATAATCAGATGTTGCAGTACTGAACGTGACTAAATACCGAAGTCTGATAACTGAAAATTTGTAGCGACCTAAGGAAAAGGGCAGTTTTGTGACAAGTAGCCCTTGGTGCACTACAGGTCACGATTTAAATATTCCAAAAATTAGCAAACATTAGAGCCCTCCTTGCATCTCATCCACGAATATGTGGACTCGCATTCTTCCATAAAGTCAGGAGTACGCTTTCAGCGTTATGTTCAGATATCAGATTGATATGGAGTACTGGAGATGAACGTAGCAAGTTTTAATTTGCAGCAAGTCTGCTATGACCAAATGTAAGTGTGAGAACTAATGGGGGAGGCTGGGGACAGTGGGAGGAAGCAGCGGCCCAGCCTGTTGCAAGGCACCGAGGGAGAGCACAGTGGGAACAGAGAGTGACAGCTGCCTACATAGAATGCGCTTTTCTGTCGTCAGTAACTTTTGCTTTGAATAATCAGATGTTGCAGTACTGAACGTGACTAAATACCGAAGTCTGATAACTGAAAATTTGTAGCGACCTAAGGAAAAGGGCAGTTTTGTGACAAGTAGCCCTTGGTGCACTACAGGTCACGATTTAAATATTCCAAAAATTAGCAAACATTAGAGCCCTCCTTGCATCTCATCCACGAATATGTGGACTCGCATTCTTCCATAAAGTCAGGAGTACGCTTTCAGCGTTATGTTCAGATATCAGATTGATATGGAGTACTGGAGATGAACGTAGCAAGTTTTAATTTGCAGCAAGTCTGCTATGACCAAATGTAAGTGTGAGAACTAATGGGGGAGGCTGGGGACAGTGGGAGGAAGCAGCGGCCCAGCCTGTTGCAAGGCACCGAGGGAGAGCACAGTGGGAACAGAGAGTGACAGCTGCCTACATAGAATGCGCTTTTCTGTCGTCAGTAACTTTTGCTTTGAATAATCAGATGTTGCAGTACTGAACGTGACTAAATACCGAAGTCTGATAACTGAAAATTTGTAGCGACCTAAGGAAAAGGGCAGTTTTGTGATTAGTAGCCCTTGGTGCACTACAGGTCACGATTTAAATATTCCAAAAATTAGCAAATATTAGAGCCCTCCTTGCATCTCATCCACGAATATGTGGACTCGCATTCTTCCATAAAGTCAGGAGTACGCTTTCAGCGCAATGTTCAGATATCAGATTGATATGGAGTACTGGAGATGAACGTAGCAAGTTTTAATTTGCAGCAAGTCTGCTATGACCAAATGTAAGTGTGAGAACTAATGGGGGAGGCTGGGGACAGTGGGAGGAAGCAGCGGCCCAGCCTGTTGCAAGGCACCGAGGGAGAGCACAGTGGGAACAGAGAGTGACAGCTGCCTACATAGAATGCGCTTTTCTGTCGTCAGTAACTTTTGCTTTGAATAATCAGATGTTGCAGTACTGAACGTGACTAAATACCGAAGTCTGATAACTGAAAATTTGTAGCGACCTAAGGAAAAGGGCAGTTTTGTGACAAGTAGCCCTTGGTGCACTACAGGTCACGATTTAAATATTCCAAAAATTAGCAAACATTAGAGCCCTCCTTGCATCTCATCCACGAATATGTGGACTCGCATTCTTCCATAAAGTCAGGAGTACGCTTTCAGCGTTATGTTCAGATATCAGATTGATATGGAGTACTGGAGATGAACGTAGCAAGTTTTAATTTGCAGCAAGTCTGCTATGACCAAATGTAAGTGTGAGAACTAATGGGGGAGGCTGGGGACAGTGGGAGGAAGCAGCGGCCCAGCCTGTTGCAAGGCACCGAGGGAGAGCACAGTGGGAACAGAGAGTGACAGCTGCCTACATAGAATGCGCTTTTCTGTCGTCAGTAACTTTTGCTTTGAATAATCAGATGTTGCAGTACTGAACGTGACTAAATACCGAAGTCTGATAACTGAAAATTTGTAGCGACCTAAGGAAAAGGGCAGTTTTGTGATTAGTAGCCCTTGGTGCACTACAGGTCACGATTTAAATATTCCAAAAATTAGCAAATATTAGAGCCCTCCTTGCATCTCATCCACGAATATGTGGACTCGCATTCTTCCATAAAGTCAGGAGTACGCTTTCAGCGTTATGTTCAGATATCAGATTGATATGGAGTACTGGAGATGAACGTAGCAAGTTTTAATTTGCAGCAAGTCTGCTATGACCAAATGTAAGTGTGAGAACTAATGGGGGAGGCTGGGGACAGTGGGAGGAAGCAGCGGCCCAGCCTGTTGCAAGGCACCGAGGGAGAGCACAGTGGGAACAGAGAGTGACAGCTGCCTACATAGAATGCGCTTTTCTGTCGTCAGTAACTTTTGCTTTGAATAATCAGATGTTGCAGTACTGAACGTGACTAAATACCGAAGTCTGATAACTGAAAATTTGTAGCGACCTAAGGAAAAGGGCAGTTTTGTGACAAGTAGCCCTTGGTGCACTACAGGTCACGATTTAAATATTCCAAAAATTAGCAAACATTAGAGCCCTCCTTGCATCTCATCCACGAATATGTGGACTCGCATTCTTCCATAAAGTCAGGAGTACGCTTTCAGCGTTATGTTCAGATATCAGATTGATATGGAGTACTGGAGATGAACGTAGCAAGTTTTAATTTGCAGCAAGTCTGCTATGACCAAATGTAAGTGTGAGAACTAATGGGGGAGGCTGGGGACAGTGGGAGGAAGCAGCGGCCCAGCCTGTTGCAAGGCACCGAGGGAGAGCACAGTGGGAACAGAGAGTGACAGCTGCCTACATAGAATGCGCTTTTCTGTCGTCAGTAACTTTTGCTTTGAATAATCAGATGTTGCAGTACTGAACGTGACTAAATACCGAAGTCTGATAACTGAAAATTTGTAGCGACCTAAGGAAAAGGGCAGTTTTGTGACAAGTAGCCCTTGGTGCACTACAGGTCACGATTTAAATATTCCAAAAATTAGCAAACATTAGAGCCCTCCTTGCATCTCATCCACGAATATGTGGACTCGCATTCTTCCATAAAGTCAGGAGTACGCTTTCAGCGTTATGTTCAGATATCAGATTGATATGGAGTACTGGAGATGAACGTAGCAAGTTTTAATTTGCAGCAAGTCTGCTATGACCAAATGTAAGTGTGAGAACTAATGGGGGAGGCTGGGGACAGTGGGAGGAAGCAGCGGCCCAGCCTGTTGCAAGGCACCGAGGGAGAGCACAGTGGGAACAGAGAGTGACAGCTGCCTACATAGAATGCGCTTTTCTGTCGTCAGTAACTTTTGCTTTGAATAATCAGATGTTGCAGTACTGAACGTGACTAAATACCGAAGTCTGATAACTGAAAATTTGTAGCGACCTAAGGAAAAGGGCAGTTTTGTGACAAGTAGCCCTTGGTGCACTACAGGTCACGATTTAAATATTCCAAAAATTAGCAAACATTAGAGCCCTCCTTGCATCTCATCCACGAATATGTGGACTCGCATTCTTCCATAAAGTCAGGAGTACGCTTTCAGCGTTATGTTCAGATATCAGATTGATATGGAGTACTGGAGATGAACGTAGCAAGTTTTAATTTGCAGCAAGTCTGCTATGACCAAATGTAAGTGTGAGAACTAATGGGGGAGGCTGGGGACAGTGGGAGGAAGCAGCGGCCCAGCCTGTTGCAAGGCACCGAGGGAGAGCACAGTGGGAACAGAGAGTGACAGCTGCCTACATAGAATGCGCTTTTCTGTCGTCAGTAACTTTTGCTTTGAATAATCAGATGTTGCAGTACTGAACGTGACTAAATACCGAAGTCTGATAACTGAAAATTTGTAGCGACCTAAGGAAAAGGGCAGTTTTGTGACAAGTAGCCCTTGGAGCACTGCAGGTCACGATTTAAATATTCCAAAAATTAGCAAACATTAGAGCCCTCCTTGCATCTCATCCACGAATATGTGGACTCGCATTCTTCCATAAAGTCAGGAGTACGCTTTCAGCGTTATGTTCAGATATCAGATTGATATGGAGTACTGGAGATGAACGTAGCAAGTTTTAATTTGCAGCAAGTCTGCTATGACCAAATGTAAGTGTGAGAACTAATGGGGGAGGTTGCGGACAGTGGGAGGAAGCAGCGGCCCAGCCTGTTGCAAGGCACCGAGGGAGAGCACAGTGGGAACAGAGAGTGACAGCTGCCTACATAGAATGCGCTTTTCTGTCGTCAGTAACTTTTGCTTTGAATAATCAGATGTTGCAGTACTGAACGTGACTAAATACCGAAGTCTGATAACTGAAAATTTGTAGCGACCTAAGGAAAAGGGCAGTTTTGTGACAAGTAGCCCTTGGTGCACTACAGGTCACGATTTAAATATTCCAAAAATTAGCAAACATTAGAGCCCTCCTTGCATCTCATCCACGAATATGTGGACTCGCATTCTTCCATAAAGTCAGGAGTACGCTTTCAGCGTTATGTTCAGATATCAGATTGATATGGAGTACTGGAGATGAACGTAGCAAGTTTTAATTTGCAGCAAGTCTGCTATGACCAAATGTAAGTGTGAGAACTAATGGGGGAGGCTGGGGACAGTGGGAGGAAGCAGCGGCCCAGCCTGTTGCAAGGCACCGAGGGAGAGCACAGTGGGAACAGAGAGTGACAGCTGCCTACATAGAATGCGCTTTTCTGTCGTCAGTAACTTTTGCTTTGAATAATCAGATGTTGCAGTACTGAACGTGACTAAATACCGAAGTCTGATAACTGAAAATTTGTAGCGACCTAAGGAAAAGGGCAGTTTTGTGACAAGTAGCCCTTGGAGCACTGCAGGTCACGATTTAAATATTCCAAAAATTAGCAAACATTAGAGCCCTCCTTGCATCTCATCCACGAATATGTGGACTCGCATTCTTCCATAAAGTCAGGAGTACGCTTTCAGCGTTATGTTCAGATATCAGATTGATATGGAGTACTGGAGATGAACGTAGCAAGTTTTAATTTGCAGCAAGTCTGCTATGACCAAATGTAAGTGTGAGAACTAATGGGGGAGGCTGGGGACAGTGGGAGGAAGCAGCGGCCCAGCCTGTTGCAAGGCACCGAGGGAGAGCACAGTGGGAACAGAGAGTGACAGCTGCCTACATAGAATGCGCTTTTCTGTCGTCAGTAACTTTTGCTTTGAATAATCAGATGTTGCAGTACTGAACGTGACTAAATACGGAAGTCTGATAACTGAAAATTTGTAGCGACCTAAGGAAAAGGGCAGTTTTGTGATTAGTAGCCCTTGGTGCACTACAGGTCACGATTTAAATATTCCAAAAATTAGCAAACATTAGAGCCCTCCTTGCATCTCATCCACGAATATGTGGACTCGCATTCTTCCATAAAGTCAGGAGTACGCTTTCAGCGTTATGTTCAGATATCAGATTGATATGGAGTACTGGAGATGAACGTAGCAAGTTTTAATTTGCAGCAAGTCTGCTATGACCAAATGTAAGTGTGAGAACTAATGGGGGAGGCTGGGGACAGTGGGAGGAAGCAGCGGCCCAGCCTGTTGCAAGGCACCGAGGGAGAGCACAGTGGGAACAGAGAGTGACAGCTGCCTACATAGAATGCGCTTTTCTGTCGTCAGTAACTTTTGCTTTGAATAATCAGATGTTGCAGTACTGAACGTGACTAAATACCGAAGTCTGATAACTGAAAATTTGTAGCGACCTAAGGAAAAGGGCAGTTTTGTGACAAGTAGCCCTTGGTGCACTACAGGTCACGATTTAAATATTCCAAAAATTAGCAAACATTAGAGCCCTCCTTGCATCTCATCCACGAATATGTGGACTCGCATTCTTCCATAAAGTCAGGAGTACGCTTTCAGCGTTATGTTCAGATATCAGATTGATATGGAGTACTGGAGATGAACGTAGCAAGTTTTAATTTGCAGCAAGTCTGCTATGACCAAATGTAAGTGTGAGAACTAATGGGGGAGGCTGGGGACAGTGGGAGGAAGCAGCGGCCCAGCCTGTTGCAAGGCACCGAGGGAGAGCACAGTGGGAACAGAGAGTGACAGCTGCCTACATAGAATGCGCTTTTCTGTCGTCAGTAACTTTTGCTTTGAATAATCAGATGTTGCAGTACTGAACGTGACTAAATACCGAAGTCTGATAACTGAAAATTTGTAGCGACCTAAGGAAAAGGGCAGTTTTGTGACAAGTAGCCCTTGGTGCACTACAGGTCACGATTTAAATATTCCAAAAATTAGCAAACATTAGAGCCCTCCTTGCATCTCATCCACGAATATGTGGACTCGCATTCTTCCATAAAGTCAGGAGTACGCTTTCAGCGTTATGTTCAGATATCAGATTGATATGGAGTACTGGAGATGAACGTAGCAAGTTTTAATTTGCAGCAAGTCTGCTATGACCAAATGTAAGTGTGAGAACTAATGGGGGAGGCTGGGGACAGTGGGAGGAAGCAGCGGCCCAGCCTGTTGCAAGGCACCGAGGGAGAGCACAGTGGGAACAGAGAGTGACAGCTGCCTACATAGAATGCGCTTTTCTGTCGTCAGTAACTTTTGCTTTGAATAATCAGATGTTGCAGTACTGAACGTGACTAAATACGGAAGTCTGATAACTGAAAATTTGTAGCGACCTAAGGAAAAGGGCAGTTTTGTGATTAGTAGCCCTTGGTGCACTACAGGTCACGATTTAAATATTCCAAAAATTAGCAAACATTAGAGCCCTCCTTGCATCTCATCCACGAATATGTGGACTCGCATTCTTCCATAAAGTCAGGAGTACGCTTTCAGCGTTATGTTCAGATATCAGATTGATATGGAGTACTGGAGATGAACGTAGCAAGTTTTAATTTGCAGCAAGTCTGCTATGACCAAATGTAAGTGTGAGAACTAATGGGGGAGGCTGGGGACAGTGGGAGGAAGCAGCGGCCCAGCCTGTTGCAAGGCACCGAGGGAGAGCACAGTGGGAACAGAGAGTGACAGCTGCCTACATAGAATGCGCTTTTCTGTCGTCAGTAACTTTTGCTTTGAATAATCAGATGTTGCAGTACTGAACGTGACTAAATACCGAAGTCTGATAACTGAAAATTTGTAGCGACCTAAGGAAAAGGGCAGTTTTGTGACAAGTAGCCCTTGGTGCACTACAGGTCACGATTTAAATATTCCAAAAATTAGCAAACATTAGAGCCCTCCTTGCATCTCATCCACGAATATGTGGACTCGCATTCTTCCATAAAGTCAGGAGTACGCTTTCAGCGTTATGTTCAGATATCAGATTGATATGGAGTACTGGAGATGAACGTAGCAAGTTTTAATTTGCAGCAAGTCTGCTATGACCAAATGTAAGTGTGAGAACTAATGGGGGAGGCTGGGGACAGTGGGAGGAAGCAGCGGCCCAGCCTGTTGCAAGGCACCGAGGGAGAGCACAGTGGGAACAGAGAGTGACAGCTGCCTACATAGAATGCGCTTTTCTGTCGTCAGTAACTTTTGCTTTGAATAATCAGATGTTGCAGTACTGAACGTGACTAAATACCGAAGTCTGATAACTGAAAATTTGTAGCGACCTAAGGAAAAGGGCAGTTTTGTGACAAGTAGCCCTTGGTGCACTACAGGTCACGATTTAAATATTCCAAAAATTAGCAAACATTAGAGCCCTCCTTGCATCTCATCCACGAATATGTGGACTCGCATTCTTCCATAAAGTCAGGAGTACGCTTTCAGCGTTATGTTCAGATATCAGATTGATATGGAGTACTGGAGATGAACGTAGCAAGTTTTAATTTGCAGCAAGTCTGCTATGACCAAATGTAAGTGTGAGAACTAATGGGGGAGGCTGGGGACAGTGGGAGGAAGCAGCGGCCCAGCCTGTTGCAAGGCACCGAGGGAGAGCACAGTGGGAACAGAGAGTGACAGCTGCCTACATAGAATGCGCTTTTCTGTCGTCAGTAACTTTTGCTTTGAATAATCAGATGTTGCAGTACTGAACGTGACTAAATACCGAAGTCTGATAACTGAAAATTTGTAGCGACCTAAGGAAAAGGGCAGTTTTGTGATTAGTAGCCCTTGGTGCACTACAGGTCACGATTTAAATATTCCAAAAATTAGCAAACATTAGAGCCCTCCTTGCATCTCATCCACGAATATGTGGACTCGCATTCTTCCATAAAGTCAGGAGTACGCTTTCAGCGTTATGTTCAGATATCAGATTGATATGGAGTACTGGAGATGAACGTAGCAAGTTTTAATTTGCAGCAAGTCTGCTATGACCAAATGTAAGTGTGAGAACTAATGGGGGAGGCTGGGGACAGTGGGAGGAAGCAGCGGCCCAGCCTGTTGCAAGGCACCGAGGGAGAGCACAGTGGGAACAGAGAGTGACAGCTGCCTACATAGAATGCGCTTTTCTGTCGTCAGTAACTTTTGCTTTGAATAATCAGATGTTGCAGTACTGAACGTGACTAAATACCGAAGTCTGATAACTGAAAATTTGTAGCGACCTAAGGAAAAGGGCAGTTTTGTGACAAGTAGCCCTTGGTGCACTACAGGTCACGATTTAAATATTCCAAAAATTAGCAAACATTAGAGCCCTCCTTGCATCTCATCCACGAATATGTGGACTCGCATTCTTCCATAAAGTCAGGAGTACGCTTTCAGCGTTATGTTCAGATATCAGATTGATATGGAGTACTGGAGATGAACGTAGCAAGTTTTAATTTGCAGCAAGTCTGCTATGACCAAATGTAAGTGTGAGAACTAATGGGGGAGGCTGGGGACAGTGGGAGGAAGCAGCGGCCCAGCCTGTTGCAAGGCACCGAGGGAGAGCACAGTGGGAACAGAGAGTGACAGCTGCCTACATAGAATGCGCTTTTCTGTCGTCAGTAACTTTTGCTTTGAATAATCAGATGTTGCAGTACTGAACGTGACTAAATACCGAAGCCTGATAACTGAAAATTTGTAGCGACCTAAGGAAAAGGGCAGTTTTGTGACAAGTAGCCCTTGGTGCACTACAGGTCACGATTTAAATATTCCAAAAATTAGCAAACATTAGAGCCCTCCTTGCATCTCATCCACGAATATGTGGACTCGCATTCTTCCATAAAGTCAGGAGTACGCTTTCAGCGTTATGTTCAGATATCAGATTGATATGGAGTACTGGAGATGAACGTAGCAAGTTTTAATTTGCAGCAAGTCTGCTATGACCAAATGTAAGTGTGAGAACTAATGGGGGAGGCTGGGGACAGTGGGAGGAAGCAGCGGCCCAGCCTGTTGCAAGGCACCGAGGGAGAGCACAGTGGGAACAGAGAGTGACAGCTGCCTACATAGAATGCGCTTTTCTGTCGTCAGTAACTTTTGCTTTGAATAATCAGATGTTGCAGTACTGAACGTGACTAAATACCGAAGTCTGATAACTGAAAATTTGTAGCGACCTAAGGAAAAGGGCAGTTTTGTGACAAGTAGCCCTTGGTGCACTACAGGTCACGATTTAAATATTCCAAAAATTAGCAAACATTAGAGCCCTCCTTGCATCTCATCCACGAATATGTGGACTCGCATTCTTCCATAAAGTCAGGAGTACGCTTTCAGCGTTATGTTCAGATATCAGATTGATATGGAGTACTGGAGATGAACGTAGCAAGTTTTAATTTGCAGCAAGTCTGCTATGACCAAATGTAAGTGTGAGAACTAATGGGGGAGGCTGGGGACAGTGGGAGGAAGCAGCGGCCCAGCCTGTTGCAAGGCACCGAGGGAGAGCACAGTGGGAACAGAGAGTGACAGCTGCCTACATAGAATGCGCTTTTCTGTCGTCAGTAACTTTTGCTTTGAATAATCAGATGTTGCAGTACTGAACGTGACTAAATACCGAAGTCTGATAACTGAAAATTTGTAGCGACCTAAGGAAAAGGGCAGTTTTGTGATTAGTAGCCCTTGGTGCACTACAGGTCACGATTTAAATATTCCAAAAATTAGCAAACATTAGAGCCCTCCTTGCATCTCATCCACGAATATGTGGACTCGCATTCTTCCATAAAGTCAGGAGTACGCTTTCAGCGTTATGTTCAGATATCAGATTGATATGGAGTACTGGAGATGAACGTAGCAAGTTTTAATTTGCAGCAAGTCTGCTATGACCAAATGTAAGTGTGAGAACTAATGGGGGAGGCTGGGGACAGTGGGAGGAAGCAGCGGCCCAGCCTGTTGCAAGGCACCGAGGGAGAGCACAGTGGGAACAGAGAGTGACAGCTGCCTACATAGAATGCGCTTTTCTGTCGTCAGTAACTTTTGCTTTGAATAATCAGATGTTGCAGTACTGAACGTGACTAAATACCGAAGCCTGATAACTGAAAATTTGTAGCGACCTAAGGAAAAGGGCAGTTTTGTGACAAGTAGCCCTTGGTGCACTACAGGTCACGATTTAAATATTCCAAAAATTAGCAAACATTAGAGCCCTCCTTGCATCTCATCCACGAATATGTGGACTCGCATTCTTCCATAAAGTCAGGAGTACGCTTTCAGCGTTATGTTCAGATATCAGATTGATATGGAGTACTGGAGATGAACGTAGCAAGTTTTAATTTGCAGCAAGTCTGCTATGACCAAATGTAAGTGTGAGAACTAATGGGGGAGGCTGGGGACAGTGGGAGGAAGCAGCGGCCCAGCCTGTTGCAAGGCACCGAGGGAGAGCACAGTGGGAACAGAGAGTGACAGCTGCCTACATATAATGCGCTTTTCTGTCGTCAGTAACTTTTGCTTTGAATAATCAGATGTTGCAGTACTGAACGTGACTAAATACCGAAGCCTGATAACTGAAAATTTGTAGCGACCTAAGGAAAAGGGCAGTTTTGTGACAAGTAGCCCTTGGTGCACTACAGGTCACGATTTAAATATTCCAAAAATTAGCAAACATTAGAGCCCTCCTTGCATCTCATCCACGAATATGTGGACTCGCATTCTTCCATAAAGTCAGGAGTACGCTTTCAGCGTTATGTTCAGATATCAGATTGATATGGAGTACTGGAGATGAACGTAGCAAGTTTTAATTTGCAGCAAGTCTGCTATGACCAAATGTAAGTGTGAGAACTAATGGGGGAGGCTGGGGACAGTGGGAGGAAGCAGCGGCCCAGCCTGTTGCAAGGCACCGAGGGAGAGCACAGTGGGAACAGAGAGTGACAGCTGCCTACATAGAATGCGCTTTTCTGTCGTCAGTAACTTTTGCTTTGAATAATCAGATGTTGCAGTACTGAACGTGACTAAATACGGAAGTCTGATAACTGAAAATTTGTAGCGACCTAAGGAAAAGGGCAGTTTTGTGATTAGTAGCCCTTGGTGCACTACAGGTCACGATTTAAATATTCCAAAAATTAGCAAACATTAGAGCCCTCCTTGCATCTCATCCACGAATATGTGGACTCGCATTCTTCCATAAAGTCAGGAGTACGCTTTCAGCGTTATGTTCAGATATCAGATTGATATGGAGTACTGGAGATGAACGTAGCAAGTTTTAATTTGCAGCAAGTCTGCTATGACCAAATGTAAGTGTGAGAACTAATGGGGGAGGCTGGGGACAGTGGGAGGAAGCAGCGGCCCAGCCTGTTTCAAGGCACCGAGGGAGAGCACAGTGGGAACAGAGAGTGACAGCTGCCTACATAGAATGCGCTTTTCTGTCGTCAGTAACTTTTGCTTTGAATAATCAGATGTTGCAGTACTGAACGTGACTAAATACCGAAGTCTGATAACTGAAAATTTGTAGCGACCTAAGGAAAAGGGCAGTTTTGTGATTAGTAGCCCTTGGTGCACTACAGGTCACGATTTAAATATTCCAAAAATTAGCAAACATTAGAGCCCTCCTTGCATCTCATCCACGAATATGTGGACTCGCATTCTTCCATAAAGTCAGGAGTACGCTTTCAGCGTTATGTTCAGATATCAGATTGATATGGAGTACTGGAGATGAACGTAGCAAGTTTTAATTTGCAGCAAGTCTGCTATGACCAAATGTAAGTGTGAGAACTAATGGGGGAGGCTGGGGACAGTGGGAGGAAGCAGCGGCCCAGCCTGTTGCAAGGCACCGAGGGAGAGCACAGTGGGAACAGAGAGTGACAGCTGCCTACATAGAATGCGCTTTTCTGTCGTCAGTAACTTTTGCTTTGAATAATCAGATGTTGCAGTACTGAACGTGACTAAATACCGAAGCCTGATAACTGAAAATTTGTAGCGACCTAAGGAAAAGGGCAGTTTTGTGACAAGTAGCCCTTGGTGCACTACAGGTCACGATTTAAATATTCCAAAAATTAGCAAACATTAGAGCCCTCCTTGCATCTCATCCACGAATATGTGGACTCGCATTCTTCCATAAAGTCAGGAGTACGCTTTCAGCGTTATGTTCAGATATCAGATTGATATGGAGTACTGGAGATGAACGTAGCAAGTTTTAATTTGCAGCAAGTCTGCTATGACCAAATGTAAGTGTGAGAACTAATGGGGGAGGCTGGGGACAGTGGGAGGAAGCAGCGGCCCAGCCTGTTGCAAGGCACCGAGGGAGAGCACAGTGGGAACAGAGAGTGACAGCTGCCTACATAGAATGCGCTTTTCTGTCGTCAGTAACTTTTGCTTTGAATAATCAGATGTTGCAGTACTGAACGTGACTAAATACCGAAGTCTGATAACTGAAAATTTGTAGCGACCTAAGGAAAAGGGCAGTTTTGTGACAAGTAGCCCTTGGTGCACTACAGGTCACGATTTAAATATTCCAAAAATTAGCAAACATCAGAGCCCTCCTTGCATCTCATCCACGAATATGTGGACTCGCATTCTTCCATAAAGTCAGGAGTACGCTTTCAGCGTTATGTTCAGATATCAGATTGATATGGAGTACTGGAGATGAACGTAGCAAGTTTTAATTTGCAGCAAGTCTGCTATGACCAAATGTAAGTGTGAGAACTAATGGGGGAGGCTGGGGACAGTGGGAGGAAGCAGCGGCCCAGCCTGTTGCAAGGCACCGAGGGAGAGCACAGTGGGAACAGAGAGTGACAGCTGCCTACATAGAATGCGCTTTTCTGTCGTCAGTAACTTTTGCTTTGAATAATCAGATGTTGCAGTACTGAACGTGACTAAATACCGAAGCCTGATAACTGAAAATTTGTAGCGACCTAAGGAAAAGGGCAGTTTTGTGACAAGTAGCCCTTGGTGCACTACAGGTCACGATTTAAATATTCCAAAAATTAGCAAACATTAGAGCCCTCCTTGCATCTCATCCACGAATATGTGGACTCGCATTCTTCCATAAAGTCAGGAGTACGCTTTCAGCGTTATGTTCAGATATCAGATTGATATGGAGTACTGGAGATGAACGTAGCAAGTTTTAATTTGCAGCAAGTCTGCTATGACCAAATGTAAGTGTGAGAACTAATGGGGGAGGCTGGGGACAGTGGGAGGAAGCAGCGGCCCAGCCTGTTGCAAGGCACCGAGGGAGAGCACAGTGGGAACAGAGAGTGACAGCTGCCTACATAGAATGCGCTTTTCTGTCGTCAGTAACTTTTGCTTTGAATAATCAGATGTTGCAGTACTGAACGTGACTAAATACCGAAGCCTGATAACTGAAAATTTGTAGCGACCTAAGGAAAAGGGCAGTTTTGTGACAAGTAGCCCTTGGTGCACTACAGGTCACGATTTAAATATTCCAAAAATTAGCAAACATTAGAGCCCTCCTTGCATCTCATCCACGAATATGTGGACTCGCATTCTTCCATAAAGTCAGGAGTACGCTTTCAGCGTTATGTTCAGATATCAGATTGATATGGAGTACTGGAGATGAACGTAGCAAGTTTTAATTTGCAGCAAGTCTGCTATGACCAAATGTAAGTGTGAGAACTAATGGGGGAGGCTGGGGACAGTGGGAGGAAGCAGCGGCCCAGCCTGTTGCAAGGCACCGAGGGAGAGCACAGTGGGAACAGAGAGTGACAGCTGCCTACATAGAATGCGCTTTTCTGTCGTCAGTAACTTTTGCTTTGAATAATCAGATGTTGCAGTACTGAACGTGACTAAATACCGAAGCCTGATAACTGAAAATTTGTAGCGACCTAAGGAAAAGGGCAGTTTTGTGATTAGTAGCCCTTGGTGCACTACAGGTCACGATTTAAATATTCCAAAAATTAGCAAACATTAGAGCCCTCCTTGCATCTCATCCACGAATATGTGGACTCGCATTCTTCCATAAAGTCAGGAGTACGCTTTCAGCGTTATGTTCAGATATCAGATTGATATGGAGTACTGGAGATGAACGTAGCAAGTTTTAATTTGCAGCAAGTCTGCTATGACCAAATGTAAGTGTGAGAACTAATGGGGGAGGCTGGGGACAGTGGGAGGAAGCAGCGGCCCAGCCTGTTGCAAGGCACCGAGGGAGAGCACAGTGGGAACAGAGAGTGACAGCTGCCTACATAGAATGCGCTTTTCTGTCGTCAGTAACTTTTGCTTTGAATAATCAGATGTTGCAGTACTGAACGTGACTAAATACGGAAGTCTGATAACTGAAAATTTGTAGCGACCTAAGGAAAAGGGCAGTTTTGTGATTAGTAGCCCTTGGTGCACTACAGGTCACGATTTAAATATTCCAAAAATTAGCAAACATTAGAGCCCTCCTTGCATCTCATCCACGAATATGTGGACTCGCATTCTTCCATAAAGTCAGGAGTACGCTTTCAGCGTTATGTTCAGATATCAGATTGATATGGAGTACTGGAGATGAACGTAGCAAGTTTTAATTTGCAGCAAGTCTGCTATGACCAAATGTAAGTGTGAGAACTAATGGGGGAGGCTGGGGACAGTGGGAGGAAGCAGCGGCCCAGCCTGTTGCAAGGCACCGAGGGAGAGCACAGTGGGAACAGAGAGTGACAGCTGCCTACATAGAATGCGCTTTTCTGTCGTCAGTAACTTTTGCTTTGAATAATCAGATGTTGCAGTACTGAACGTGACTAAATACCGAAGCCTGATAACTGAAAATTTGTAGCGACCTAAGGAAAAGGGCAGTTTTGTGATTAGTAGCCCTTGGTGCACTACAGGTCACGATTTAAATATTCCAAAAATTAGCAAACATTAGAGCCCTCCTTGCATCTCATCCACGAATATGTGGACTCGCATTCTTCCATAAAGTCAGGAGTACGCTTTCAGCGTTATGTTCAGATATCAGATTGATATGGAGTACTGGAGATGAACGTAGCAAGTTTTAATTTGCAGCAAGTCTGCTATGACCAAATGTAAGTGTGAGAACTAATGGGGGAGGCTGGGGACAGTGGGAGGAAGCAGCGGCCCAGCCTGTTGCAAGGCACCGAGGGAGAGCACAGTGGGAACAGAGAGTGACAGCTGCCTACATAGAATGCGCTTTTCTGTCGTCAGTAACTTTTGCTTTGAATAATCAGATGTTGCAGTACTGAACGTGACTAAATACGGAAGTCTGATAACTGAAAATTTGTAGCGACCTAAGGAAAAGGGCAGTTTTGTGATTAGTAGCCCTTGGTGCACTACAGGTCACGATTTAAATATTCCAAAAATTAGCAAACATTAGAGCCCTCCTTGCATCTCATCCACGAATATGTGGACTCGCATTCTTCCATAAAGTCAGGAGTACGCTTTCAGCGTTATGTTCAGATATCAGATTGATATGGAGTACTGGAGATGAACGTAGCAAGTTTTAATTTGCAGCAAGTCTGCTATGACCAAATGTAAGTGTGAGAACTAATGGGGGAGGCTGGGGACAGTGGGAGGAAGCAGCGGCCCAGCCTGTTGCAAGGCACCGAGGGAGAGCACAGTGGGAACAGAGAGTGACAGCTGCCTACATAGAATGCGCTTTTCTGTCGTCAGTAACTTTTGCTTTGAATAATCAGATGTTGCAGTACTGAACGTGACTAAATACCGAAGCCTGATAACTGAAAATTTGTAGCGACCTAAGGAAAAGGGCAGTTTTGTGACAAGTAGCCCTTGGTGCACTACAGGTCACGATTTAAATATTCCAAAAATTAGCAAACATTAGAGCCCTCCTTGCATCTCATCCACGAATATGTGGACTCGCATTCTTCCATAAAGTCAGGAGTACGCTTTCAGCGTTATGTTCAGATATCAGATTGATATGGAGTACTGGAGATGAACGTAGCAAGTTTTAATTTGCAGCAAGTCTGCTATGACCAAATGTAAGTGTGAGAACTAATGGGGGAGGCTGGGGACAGTGGGAGGAAGCAGCGGCCCAGCCTGTTGCAAGGCACCGAGGGAGAGCACAGTGGGAACAGAGAGTGACAGCTGCCTACATAGAATGCGCTTTTCTGTCGTCAGTAACTTTTGCTTTGAATAATCAGATGTTGCAGTACTGAACGTGACTAAATACCGAAGCCTGATAACTGAAAATTTGTAGCGACCTAAGGAAAAGGGCAGTTTTGTGACAAGTAGCCCTTGGTGCACTACAGGTCACGATTTAAATATTCCAAAAATTAGCAAACATTAGAGCCCTCCTTGCATCTCATCCACGAATATGTGGACTCGCATTCTTCCATAAAGTCAGGAGTACGCTTTCAGCGTTATGTTCAGATATCAGATTGATATGGAGTACTGGAGATGAACGTAGCAAGTTTTAATTTGCAGCAAGTCTGCTATGACCAAATGTAAGTGTGAGAACTAATGGGGGAGGCTGGGGACAGTGGGAGGAAGCAGCGGCCCAGCCTGTTGCAAGGCACCGAGGGAGAGCACAGTGGGAACAGAGAGTGACAGCTGCCCACATAGAATGCGCTTTTCTGTCGTCAGTAACTTTTGCTTTGAATAATCAGATGTTGCAGTACTGAACGTGACTAAATACCGAAGCCTGATAACTGAAAATTTGTAGCGACCTAAGGAAAAGGGCAGTTTTGTGACAAGTAGCCCTTGGTGCACTACAGGTCACGATTTAAATATTCCAAAAATTAGCAAACATTAGAGCCCTCCTTGCATCTCATCCACGAATATGTGGACTCGCATTCTTCCATAAAGTCAGGAGTACGCTTTCAGCGTTATGTTCAGATATCAGATTGATATGGAGTACTGGAGATGAACGTAGCAAGTTTTAATTTGCAGCAAGTCTGCTATGACCAAATGTAAGTGTGAGAACTAATGGGGGAGGCTGGGGACAGTGGGAGGAAGCAGCGGCCCAGCCTGTTGCAAGGCACCGAGGGAGAGCACAGTGGGAACAGAGAGTGACAGCTGCCTACATAGAATGCGCTTTTCTGTCGTCAGTAACTTTTGCTTTGAATAATCAGATGTTGCAGTACTGAACGTGACTAAATACCGAAGCCTGATAACTGAAAATTTGTAGCGACCTAAGGAAAAGGGCAGTTTTGTGACAAGTAGCCCTTGGTGCACTACAGGTCACGATTTAAATATTCCAAAAATTAGCAAACATTAGAGCCCTCCTTGCATCTCATCCACGAATATGTGGACTCGCATTCTTCCATAAAGTCAGGAGTACGCTTTCAGCGTTATGTTCAGATATCAGATTGATATGGAGTACTGGAGATGAACGTAGCAAGTTTTAATTTGCAGCAAGTCTGCTATGACCAAATGTAAGTGTGAGAACTAATGGGGGAGGCTGGGGACAGTGGGAGGAAGCAGCGGCCCAGCCTGTTGCAAGGCACCGAGGGAGAGCACAGTGGGAACAGAGAGTGACAGCTGCCTACATAGAATGCGCTTTTCTGTCGTCAGTAACTTTTGCTTTGAATAATCAGATGTTGCAGTACTGAACGTGACTAAATACCGAAGTCTGATAACTGCAAATTTGTAGCGACCTAAGGAAAAGGGCAGTTTTGTGACAAGTAGCCCTTGGTGCACTACAGGTCACGATTTAAATATTCCAAAAATTAGCAAACATTAGAGCCCTCCTTGCATCTCATCCACGAATATGTGGACTCGCATTCTTCCATAAAGTCAGGAGTACGCTTTCAGCGTTATGTTCAGATATCAGATTGATATGGAGTACTGGAGATGAACGTAGCAAGTTTTAATTTGCAGCAAGTCTGCTATGACCAAATGTAAGTGTGAGAACTAATGGGGGAGGCTGGGGACAGTGGGAGGAAGCAGCGGCCCAGCCTGTTGCAAGGCACCGAGGGAGAGCACAGTGGGAACAGAGAGTGACAGCTGCCTACATAGAATGCGCTTTTCTGTCGTCAGTAACTTTTGCTTTGAATAATCAGATGTTGCAGTACTGAACGTGACTAAATACCGAAGCCTGATAACTGAAAATTTGTAGCGACCTAAGGAAAAGGGCAGTTTTGTGACAAGTAGCCCTTGGTGCACTACAGGTCACGATTTAAATATTCCAAAAATTAGCAAACATTAGAGCCCTCCTTGCATCTCATCCACGAATATGTGGACTCGCATTCTTCCATAAAGTCAGGAGTACGCTTTCAGCGTTATGTTCAGATATCAGATTGATATGGAGTACTGGAGATGAACGTAGCAAGTTTTAATTTGCAGCAAGTCTGCTATGACCAAATGTAAGTGTGAGAACTAATGGGGGAGGCTGGGGACAGTGGGAGGAAGCAGCGGCCCAGCCTGTTGCAAGGCACCGAGGGAGAGCACAGTGGGAACAGAGAGTGACAGCTGCCTACATAGAATGCGCTTTTCTGTCGTCAGTAACTTTTGCTTTGAATAATCAGATGTTGCAGTACTGAACGTGACTAAATACCGAAGTCTGATAACTGAAAATTTGTAGCGACCTAAGGAAAAGGGCAGTTTTGTGATTAGTAGCCCTTGGTGCACTACAGGTCACGATTTAAATATTCCAAAAATTAGCAAACATTAGAGCCCTCCTTGCATCTCATCCACGAATATGTGGACTCGCATTCTTCCATAAAGTCAGGAGTACGCTTTCAGCGTCATGTTCAGATATCAGATTGATATGGAGTACTGGAGATGAACGTAGCAAGTTTTAATTTGCAGCAAGTCTGCTATGACCAAATGTAAGTGTGAGAACTAATGGGGGAGGCTGGGGACAGTGGGAGGAAGCAGCGGCCCAGCCTGTTGCAAGGCACCGAGGGAGAGCACAGTGGGAACAGAGAGTGACAGCTGCCTACATAGAATGCGCTTTTCTGTCGTCAGTAACTTTTGCTTTGAATAATCAGATGTTGCAGTACTGAACGTGACTAAATACGGAAGTCTGATAACTGAAAATTTGTAGCGACCTAAGGAAAAGGGCAGTTTTGTGATTAGTAGCCCTTGGTGCACTACAGGTCACGATTTAAATATTCCAAAAATTAGCAAACATTAGAGCCCTCCTTGCATCTCATCCACGAATATGTGGACTCGCATTCTTCCATAAAGTCAGGAGTACGCTTTCAGCGTTATGTTCAGATATCAGATTGATATGGAGTACTGGAGATGAACGTAGCAAGTTTTAATTTGCAGCAAGTCTGCTATGACCAAATGTAAGTGTGAGAACTAATGGGGGAGGCTGGGGACAGTGGGAGGAAGCAGCGGCCCAGCCTGTTGCAAGGCACCGAGGGAGAGCACAGTGGGAACAGAGAGTGACAGCTGCCTACATAGAATGCGCTTTTCTGTCGTCAGTAACTTTTGCTTTGAATAATCAGATGTTGCAGTACTGAACGTGACTAAATACCGAAGTCTGATAACTGAAAATTTGTAGCGACCTAAGGAAAAGGGCAGTTTTGTGACAAGTAGCCCTTGGTGCACTACAGGTCACGATTTAAATATTCCAAAAATTAGCAAACATTAGAGCCCTCCTTGCATCTCATCCACGAATATGTGGACTCGCATTCTTCCATAAAGTCAGGAGTACGCTTTCAGCGTTATGTTCAGATATCAGATTGATATGGAGTACTGGAGATGAACGTAGCAAGTTTTAATTTGCAGCAAGTCTGCTATGACCAAATGTAAGTGTGAGAACTAATGGGGGAGGCTGGGGACAGTGGGAGGAAGCAGCGGCCCAGCCTGTTGCAAGGCACCGAGGGAGAGCACAGTGGGAACAGAGAGTGACAGCTGCCTACATAGAATGCGCTTTTCTGTCGTCAGTAACTTTTGCTTTGAATAATCAGATGTTGCAGTACTGAACGTGACTAAATACGGAAGTCTGATAACTGAAAATTTGTAGCGACCTAAGGAAAAGGGCAGTTTTGTGATTAGTAGCCCTTGGTGCACTACAGGTCACGATTTAAATATTCCAAAAATTAGCAAACATTAGAGCCCTCCTTGCATCTCATCCACGAATATGTGGACTCGCATTCTTCCATAAAGTCAGGAGTACGCTTTCAGCGTTATGTTCAGATATCAGATTGATATGGAGTACTGGAGATGAACGTAGCAAGTTTTAATTTGCAGCAAGTCTGCTATGACCAAATGTAAGTGTGAGAACTAATGGGGGAGGCTGGGGACAGTGGGAGGAAGCAGCGGCCCAGCCTGTTGCAAGGCACCGAGGGAGAGCACAGTGGGAACAGAGAGTGACAGCTGCCTACATAGAATGCGCTTTTCTGTCGTCAGTAACTTTTGCTTTGAATAATCAGATGTTGCAGTACTGAACGTGACTAAATACCGAAGCCTGATAACTGAAAATTTGTAGCGACCTAAGGAAAAGGGCAGTTTTGTGACAAGTAGCCCTTGGTGCACTACAGGTCACGATTTAAATATTCCAAAAATTAGCAAACATTAGAGCCCTCCTTGCATCTCATCCACGAATATGTGGACTCGCATTCTTCCATAAAGTCAGGAGTACGCTTTCAGCGTTATGTTCAGATATCAGATTGATATGGAGTACTGGAGATGAACGTAGCAAGTTTTAATTTGCAGCAAGTCTGCTATGACCAAATGTAAGTGTGAGAACTAATGGGGGAGGCTGGGGACAGTGGGAGGAAGCAGCGGCCCAGCCTGTTGCAAGGCACCGAGGGAGAGCACAGTGGGAACAGAGAGTGACAGCTGCCTACATAGAATGCGCTTTTCTGTCGTCAGTAACTTTTGCTTTGAATAATCAGATGTTGCAGTACTGAACGTGACTAAATACCGAAGCCTGATAACTGAAAATTTGTAGCGACCTAAGGAAAAGGGCAGTTTTGTGACAAGTAGCCCTTGGTGCACTACAGGTCACGATTTAAATATTCCAAAAATTAGCAAACATTAGAGCCCTCCTTGCATCTCATCCACGAATATGTGGACTCGCATTCTTCCATAAAGTCAGGAGTACGCTTTCAGCGTTATGTTCAGATATCAGATTGATATGGAGTACTGGAGATGAACGTAGCAAGTTTTAATTTGCAGCAAGTCTGCTATGACCAAATGTAAGTGTGAGAACTAATGGGGGAGGCTGGGGACAGTGGGAGGAAGCAGCGGCCCAGCCTGTTGCAAGGCACCGAGGGAGAGCACAGTGGGAACAGAGAGTGACAGCTGCCCACATAGAATGCGCTTTTCTGTCGTCAGTAACTTTTGCTTTGAATAATCAGATGTTGCAGTACTGAACGTGACTAAATACCGAAGCCTGATAACTGAAAATTTGTAGCGACCTAAGGAAAAGGGCAGTTTTGTGACAAGTAGCCCTTGGTGCACTACAGGTCACGATTTAAATATTCCAAAAATTAGCAAACATTAGAGCCCTCCTTGCATCTCATCCACGAATATGTGGACTCGCATTCTTCCATAAAGTCAGGAGTACGCTTTCAGCGTTATGTTCAGATATCAGATTGATATGGAGTACTGGAGATGAACGTAGCAAGTTTTAATTTGCAGCAAGTCTGCTATGACCAAATGTAAGTGTGAGAACTAATGGGGGAGGCTGGGGACAGTGGGAGGAAGCAGCGGCCCAGCCTGTTGCAAGGCACCGAGGGAGAGCACAGTGGGAACAGAGAGTGACAGCTGCCTACATAGAATGCGCTTTTCTGTCGTCAGTAACTTTTGCTTTGAATAATCAGATGTTGCAGTACTGAACGTGACTAAATACCGAAGCCTGATAACTGAAAATTTGTAGCGACCTAAGGAAAAGGGCAGTTTTGTGACAAGTAGCCCTTGGTGCACTACAGGTCACGATTTAAATATTCCAAAAATTAGCAAACATTAGAGCCCTCCTTGCATCTCATCCACGAATATGTGGACTCGCATTCTTCCATAAAGTCAGGAGTACGCTTTCAGCGTTATGTTCAGATATCAGATTGATATGGAGTACTGGAGATGAACGTAGCAAGTTTTAATTTGCAGCAAGTCTGCTATGACCAAATGTAAGTGTGAGAACTAATGGGGGAGGCTGGGGACAGTGGGAGGAAGCAGCGGCCCAGCCTGTTGCAAGGCACCGAGGGAGAGCACAGTGGGAACAGAGAGTGACAGCTGCCTACATAGAATGCGCTTTTCTGTCGTCAGTAACTTTTGCTTTGAATAATCAGATGTTGCAGTACTGAACGTGACTAAATACCGAAGTCTGATAACTGCAAATTTGTAGCGACCTAAGGAAAAGGGCAGTTTTGTGACAAGTAGCCCTTGGTGCACTACAGGTCACGATTTAAATATTCCAAAAATTAGCAAACATTAGAGCCCTCCTTGCATCTCATCCACGAATATGTGGACTCGCATTCTTCCATAAAGTCAGGAGTACGCTTTCAGCGTTATGTTCAGATATCAGATTGATATGGAGTACTGGAGATGAACGTAGCAAGTTTTAATTTGCAGCAAGTCTGCTATGACCAAATGTAAGTGTGAGAACTAATGGGGGAGGCTGGGGACAGTGGGAGGAAGCAGCGGCCCAGCCTGTTGCAAGGCACCGAGGGAGAGCACAGTGGGAACAGAGAGTGACAGCTGCCTACATAGAATGCGCTTTTCTGTCGTCAGTAACTTTTGCTTTGAATAATCAGATGTTGCAGTACTGAACGTGACTAAATACCGAAGCCTGATAACTGAAAATTTGTAGCGACCTAAGGAAAAGGGCAGTTTTGTGACAAGTAGCCCTTGGTGCACTACAGGTCACGATTTAAATATTCCAAAAATTAGCAAACATTAGAGCCCTCCTTGCATCTCATCCACGAATATGTGGACTCGCATTCTTCCATAAAGTCAGGAGTACGCTTTCAGCGTTATGTTCAGATATCAGATTGATATGGAGTACTGGAGATGAACGTAGCAAGTTTTAATTTGCAGCAAGTCTGCTATGACCAAATGTAAGTGTGAGAACTAATGGGGGAGGCTGGGGACAGTGGGAGGAAGCAGCGGCCCAGCCTGTTGCAAGGCACCGAGGGAGAGCACAGTGGGAACAGAGAGTGACAGCTGCCTACATAGAATGCGCTTTTCTGTCGTCAGTAACTTTTGCTTTGAATAATCAGATGTTGCAGTACTGAACGTGACTAAATACCGAAGTCTGATAACTGAAAATTTGTAGCGACCTAAGGAAAAGGGCAGTTTTGTGATTAGTAGCCCTTGGTGCACTACAGGTCACGATTTAAATATTCCAAAAATTAGCAAACATTAGAGCCCTCCTTGCATCTCATCCACGAATATGTGGACTCGCATTCTTCCATAAAGTCAGGAGTACGCTTTCAGCGTTATGTTCAGATATCAGATTGATATGGAGTACTGGAGATGAACGTAGCAAGTTTTAATTTGCAGCAAGTCTGCTATGACCAAATGTAAGTGTGAGAACTAATGGGGGAGGCTGGGGACAGTGGGAGGAAGCAGCGGCCCAGCCTGTTGCAAGGCACCGAGGGAGAGCACAGTGGGAACAGAGAGTGACAGCTGCCTACATAGAATGCGCTTTTCTGTCGTCAGTAACTTTTGCTTTGAATAATCAGATGTTGCAGTACTGAACGTGACTAAATACGGAAGTCTGATAACTGAAAATTTGTAGCGACCTAAGGAAAAGGGCAGTTTTGTGATTAGTAGCCCTTGGTGCACTACAGGTCACGATTTAAATATTCCAAAAATTAGCAAACATTAGAGCCCTCCTTGCATCTCATCCACGAATATGTGGACTCGCATTCTTCCATAAAGTCAGGAGTACGCTTTCAGCGTTATGTTCAGATATCAGATTGATATGGAGTACTGGAGATGAACGTAGCAAGTTTTAATTTGCAGCAAGTCTGCTATGACCAAATGTAAGTGTGAGAACTAATGGGGGAGGCTGGGGACAGTGGGAGGAAGCAGCGGCCCAGCCTGTTGCAAGGCACCGAGGGAGAGCACAGTGGGAACAGAGAGTGACAGCTGCCTACATAGAATGCGCTTTTCTGTCGTCAGTAACTTTTGCTTTGAATAATCAGATGTTGCAGTACTGAACGTGACTAAATACCGAAGTCTGATAACTGAAAATTTGTAGCGACCTAAGGAAAAGGGCAGTTTTGTGACAAGTAGCCCTTGGTGCACTACAGGTCACGATTTAAATATTCCAAAAATTAGCAAACATTAGAGCCCTCCTTGCATCTCATCCACGAATATGTGGACTCGCATTCTTCCATAAAGTCAGGAGTACGCTTTCAGCGTTATGTTCAGATATCAGATTGATATGGAGTACTGGAGATGAACGTAGCAAGTTTTAATTTGCAGCAAGTCTGCTATGACCAAATGTAAGTGTGAGAACTAATGGGGGAGGCTGGGGACAGTGGGAGGAAGCAGCGGCCCAGCCTGTTGCAAGGCACCGAGGGAGAGCACAGTGGGAACAGAGAGTGACAGCTGCCTACATAGAATGCGCTTTTCTGTCGTCAGTAACTTTTGCTTTGAATAATCAGATGTTGCAGTACTGAACGTGACTAAATACCGAAGTCTGATAACTGAAAATTTGTAGCGACCTAAGGAAAAGGGCAGTTTTGTGACAAGTAGCCCTTGGTGCACTACAGGTCACGATTTAAATATTCCAAAAATTAGCAAACATTAGAGCCCTCCTTGCATCTCATCCACGAATATGTGGACTCGCATTCTTCCATAAAGTCAGGAGTACGCTTTCAGCGTTATGTTCAGATATCAGATTGATATGGAGTACTGGAGATGAACGTAGCAAGTTTTAATTTGCAGCAAGTCTGCTATGACCAAATGTAAGTGTGAGAACTAATGGGGGAGGCTGGGGACAGTGGGAGGAAGCAGCGGCCCAGCCTGTTGCAAGGCACCGAGGGAGAGCACAGTGGGAACAGAGAGTGACAGCTGCCTACATAGAATGCGCTTTTCTGTCGTCAGTAACTTTTGCTTTGAATAATCAGATGTTGCAGTACTGAACGTGACTAAATACCGAAGTCTGATAACTGAAAATTTGTAGCGACCTAAGGAAAAGGGCAGTTTTGTGATTAGTAGCCCTTGGTGCACTACAGGTCACGATTTAAATATTCCAAAAATTAGCAAACATTAGAGCCCTCCTTGCAACTAATCCACGAATATGTGGACTCGCATTCTTCCATAAAGTCAGGAGTACGCTTTCAGCGTTATGTTCAGATATCAGATTGATATGGAGTACTGGAGATGAACGTAGCAAGTTTTAATTTGCAGCAAGTCTGCTATGACCAAATGTAAGTGTGAGAACTAATGGGGGAGGCTGGGGACAGTGGGAGGAAGCAGCGGCCCAGCCTGTTGCAAGGCACCGAGGGAGAGCACAGTGGGAACAGAGAGTGACAGCTGCCTACATAGAATGCGCTTTTCTGTCGTCAGTAACTTTTGCTTTGAATAATCAGATGTTGCAGTACTGAACGTGACTAAATACCGAAGTCTGATAACTGAAAATTTGTAGCGACCTAAGGAAAAGGGCAGTTTTGTGATTAGTAGCCCTTGGTGCACTACAGGTCACGATTTAAATATTCCAAAAATTAGCAAACATTAGAGCCCTCCTTGCATCTCATCCACGAATATGTGGACTCGCATTCTTCCATAAAGTCAGGAGTACGCTTTCAGCGTTATGTTCAGATATCAGATTGATATGGAGTACTGGAGATGAACGTAGCAAGTTTTAATTTGCAGCAAGTCTGCTATGACCAAATGTAAGTGTGAGAACTAATGGGGGAGGCTGGGGACAGTGGGAGGAAGCAGCGGCCCAGCCTGTTGCAAGGCACCGAGGGAGAGCACAGTGGGAACAGAGAGTGACAGCTGCCTACATAGAATGCGCTTTTCTGTCGTCAGTAACTTTTGCTTTGAATAATCAGATGTTGCAGTACTGAACGTGACTAAATACCGAAGTCTGATAACTGAAAATTTGTAGCGACCTAAGGAAAAGGGCAGTTTTGTGATTAGTAGCCCTTGGTGCACTACAGGTCACGATTTAAATATTCCAAAAATTAGCAAACATTAGAGCCCTCCTTGCATCTCATCCACGAATATGTGGACTCGCATTCTTCCATAAAGTCAGGAGTACGCTTTCAGCGTTATGTTCAGATATCAGATTGATATGGAGTACTGGAGATGAACGTAGCAAGTTTTAATTTGCAGCAAGTCTGCTATGACCAAATGTAAGTGTGAGAACTAATGGGGGAGGCTGGGGACAGTGGGAGGAAGCAGCGGCCCAGCCTGTTGCAAGGCACCGAGGGAGAGCACAGTGGGAACAGAGAGTGACAGCTGCCTACATAGAATGCGCTTTTCTGTCGTCAGTAACTTTTGCTTTGAATAATCAGATGTTGCAGTACTGAACGTGACTAAATACCGAAGTCTGATAACTGAAAATTTGTAGCGACCTAAGGAAAAGGGCTGTTTTGTGATTAGTAGCCCTGGGTGCACTACAGGTCACGATTTAAATATTCCAAAAATTAGCAAACATTAGAGCCCTCCTTGCATCTCATCCACGAATATGTGGACTCGCATTCTTCCATAAAGTCAGGAGTACGCTTTCAGCGTTATGTTCAGATATCAGATTGATATGGAGTACTGGAGATGAACGTAGCAAGTTTTAATTTGCAGCAAGTCTGCTATGACCAAATGTAAGTGTGAGAACTAATGGGGGAGGCTGGGGACAGTGGGAGGAAGCAGCGGCCCAGCCTGTTGCAAGGCACCGAGGGAGAGCACAGTGGGAACAGAGAGTGACAGCTGCCTACATAGAATGCGCTTTTCTGTCGTCAGTAACTTTTGCTTTGAATAATCAGATGTTGCAGTACTGAACGTGACTAAATACCGAAGTCTGATAACTGAAAATTTGTAGCGACCTAAGGAAAAGGGCAGTTTTGTGATTAGTAGCCCTGGGTGCACTACAGGTCACGATTTAAATATTCCAAAAATTAGCAAACATTAGAGCCCTCCTTGCATCTCATCCACGAATATGTGGACTCGCATTCTTCCATAAAGTCAGGAGTACGCTTTCAGCGTTATGTTCAGATATCAGATTGATATGGAGTACTGGAGATGAACGTAGCAAGTTTTAATTTGCAGCAAGTCTGCTATGACCAAATGTAAGTGTGAGAACTAATGGGGGAGGCTGGGGACAGTGGGAGGAAGCAGCGGCCCAGCCTGTTGCAAGGCACCGAGGGAGAGCACAGTGGGAACAGAGAGTGACAGCTGCCTACATAGAATGCGCTTTTCTGTCGTCAGTAACTTTTGCTTTGAATAATCAGATGTTGCAGTACTGAACGTGACTAAATACCGAAGTCTGATAACTGAAAATTTGTAGCGACCTAAGGAAAAGGGCAGTTTTGTGATTAGTAGCCCTGGGTGCACTACAGGTCACGATTTAAATATTCCAAAAATTAGCAAACATTAGAGCCCTCCTTGCATCTCATCCACGAATATGTGGACTCGCATTCTTCCATAAAGTCAGGAGTACGCTTTCAGCGTTATGTTCAGATATCAGATTGATATGGAGTACTGGAGATGAACGTAGCAAGTTTTAATTTGCAGCAAGTCTGCTATGACCAAATGTAAGTGTGAGAACTAATGGGGGAGGCTGGGGACAGTGGGAGGAAGCAGCGGCCCAGCCTGTTGCAAGGCACCGAGGGAGAGCACAGTGGGAACAGAGAGTGACAGCTGCCTACATAGAATGCGCTTTTCTGTCGTCAGTAACTTTTGCTTTGAATAATCAGATGTTGCAGTACTGAACGTGACTAAATACCGAAGTCTGATAACTGAAAATTTGTAGCGACCTAAGGAAAAGGGCAGTTTTGTGATTAGTAGCCCTGGGTGCACTACAGGTCACGATTTAAATATTCCAAAAATTAGCAAACATTAGAGCCCTCCTTGCATCTCATCCACGAATATGTGGACTCGCATTCTTCCATAAAGTCAGGAGTACGCTTTCAGCGTTATGTTCAGATATCAGATTGATATGGAGTACTGGAGATGAACGTAGCAAGTTTTAATTTGCAGCAAGTCTGCTATGACCAAATGTAAGTGTGAGAACTAATGGGGGAGGCTGGGGACAGTGGGAGGAAGCAGCGGCCCAGCCTGTTGCAAGGCACCGAGGGAGAGCACAGTGGGAACAGAGAGTGACAGCTGCCTACATAGAATGCGCTTTTCTGTCGTCAGTAACTTTTGCTTTGAATAATCAGATGTTGCAGTACTGAACGTGACTAAATACCGAAGTCTGATAACTGAAAATTTGTAGCGACCTAAGGAAAAGGGCAGTTTTGTGATTAGTAGCCCTTGGTGCACTACAGGTCACGATTTAAATATTCCAAAAATTAGCAAACATTAGAGCCCTCCTTGCATCTCATCCACGAATATGTGGACTCGCATTCTTCCATAAAGTCAGGAGTACGCTTTCAGCGTTATGTTCAGATATCAGATTGATATGGAGTACTGGAGATGAACGTAGCAAGTTTTAATTTGCAGCAAGTCTGCTATGACCAAATGTAAGTGTGAGAACTAATGGGGGAGGCTGGGGACAGTGGGAGGAAGCAGCGGCCCAGCCTGTTGCAAGGCACCGAGGGAGAGCACAGTGGGAACAGAGAGTGACAGCTGCCTACATAGAATGCGCTTTTCTGTCGTCAGTAACTTTTGCTTTGAATAATCAGATGTTGCAGTACTGAACGTGACTAAATACCGAAGTCTGATAACTGAAAATTTGTAGCGACCTAAGGAAAAGGGCAGTTTTGTGACAAGTAGCCCTTGGTGCACTACAGGTCACGATTTAAATATTCCAAAAATTAGCAAACATTAGAGCCCTCCTTGCATCTCATCCACGAATATGTGGACTCGCATTCTTCCATAAAGTCAGGAGTACGCTTTCAGCGTTATGTTCAGATATCATATTGATATGGAGTACTGGAGATGAACGTAGCAAGTTTTAATTTGCAGCAAGTCTGCTATGACCAAATGTAAGTGTGAGAACTAATGGGGGAGGCTGGGGACAGTGGGAGGAAGCAGCGGCCCAGCCTGTTGCAAGGCACCGAGGGAGAGCACAGTGGGAACAGAGAGTGACAGCTGCCTACATAGAATGCGCTTTTCTGTCGTCAGTAACTTTTGCTTTGAATAATCAGATGTTGCAGTACTGAACGTGACTAAATACCGAAGTCTGATAACTGAAAATTTGTAGCGACCTAAGGAAAAGGGCAGTTTTGTGATTAGTAGCCCTTGGTGCACTACAGGTCACGATTTAAATATTCCAAAAATTAGCAAACATTAGAGCCCTCCTTGCATCTCATCCACGAATATGTGGACTCGCATTCTTCCATAAAGTCAGGAGTACGCTTTCAGCGTTATGTTCAGATATCAGATTGATATGGAGTACTGGAGATGAACGTAGCAAGTTTTAATTTGCAGCAAGTCTGCTATGACCAAATGTAAGTGTGAGAACTAATGGGGGAGGCTGGGGACAGTGGGAGGAAGCAGCGGCCCAGCCTGTTGCAAGGCACCGAGGGAGAGCACAGTGGGAACAGAGAGTGACAGCTGCCTACATAGAATGCGCTTTTCTGTCGTCAGTAACTTTTGCTTTGAATAATCAGATGTTGCAGTACTGAACGTGACTAAATACCGAAGTCTGATAACTGAAAATTTGTAGCGACCTAAGGAAAAGGGCAGTTTTGTGATTAGTAGCCCTTGGTGCACTACAGGTCACGATTTAAATATTCCAAAAATTAGCAAACATTAGAGCCCTCCTTGCATCTCATCCACGAATATGTGGACTCGCATTCTTCCATAAAGTCAGGAGTACGCTTTCAGCGTTATGTTCAGATATCAGATTGATATGGAGTACTGGAGATGAACGTAGCAAGTTTTAATTTGCAGCAAGTCTGCTATGACCAAATGTAAGTGTGAGAACTAATGGGGGAGGCTGGGGACAGTGGGAGGAAGCAGCGGCCCAGCCTGTTGCAAGGCACCGAGGGAGAGCACAGTGGGAACAGAGAGTGACAGCTGCCTACATAGAATGCGCTTTTCTGTCGTCAGTAACTTTTGCTTTGAATAATCAGATGTTGCAGTACTGAACGTGACTAAATACCGAAGTCTGATAACTGAAAATTTGTAGCGACCTAAGGAAAAGGGCAGTTTTGTGACAAGTAGCCCTTGGTGCACTACAGGTCACGATTTAAATATTCCAAAAATTAGCAAACATTAGAGCCCTCCTTGCATCTCATCCACGAATATGTGGACTCGCATTCTTCCATAAAGTCAGGAGTACGCTTTCAGCGTTATGTTCAGATATCAGATTGATATGGAGTACTGGAGATGAACGTAGCAAGTTTTAATTTGCAGCAAGTCTGCTATGACCAAATGTAAGTGTGAGAACTAATGGGGGAGGCTGGGGACAGTGGGAGGAAGCAGCGGCCCAGCCTGTTGCAAGGCACCGAGGGAGAGCACAGTGGGAACAGAGAGTGACAGCTGCCTACATAGAATGCGCTTTTCTGTCGTCAGTAACTTTTGCTTTGAATAATCAGATGTTGCAGTACTGAACGTGACTAAATACGGAAGTCTGATAACTGAAAATTTGTAGCGACCTAAGGAAAAGGGCAGTTTTGTGATTAGTAGCCCTTGGTGCACTACAGGTCACGATTTAAATATTCCAAAAATTAGCAAACATTAGAGCCCTCCTTGCATCTCATCCACGAATATGTGGACTCGCATTCTTCCATAAAGTCAGGAGTACGCTTTCAGCGTTATGTTCAGATATCAGATTGATATGGAGTACTGGAGATGAACGTAGCAAGTTTTAATTTGCAGCAAGTCTGCTATGACCAAATGTAAGTGTGAGAACTAATGGGGGAGGCTGGGGACAGGGGGAGGAAGCAGCGGCCCAGCCTGTTGCAAGGCACCGAGGGAGAGCACAGTGGGAACAGAGAGTGACAGCTGCCTACATAGAATGCGCTTTTCTGTCGTCAGTAACTTTAGCTTTGAATAATCAGATGTTGCAGTACTGAACGTGACTAAATACCGAAGTCTGATAACTGAAAATTTGTAGCGACCTAAGGAAAAGGGCAGTTTTGTGACAAGTAGCCCTTGGTGCACTACAGGTCACGATTTAAATATTCCAAAAATTAGCAAACATTAGAGCCCTCCTTGCATCTCATCCACGAATATGTGGACTCGCATTCTTCCATAAAGTCAGGAGTACGCTTTCAGCGTTATGTTCAGATATCAGATTGATATGGAGTACTGGAGATGAACGTAGCAAGTTTTAATTTGCAGCAAGTCTGCTATGACCAAATGTAAGTGTGAGAACTAATGGGGGAGGCTGGGGACAGTGGGAGGAAGCAGCGGCCCAGCCTGTTGCAAGGCACCGAGGGAGAGCACAGTGGGAACAGAGAGTGACAGCTGCCTACATAGAATGCGCTTTTCTGTCGTCAGTAACTTTTGCTTTGAATAATCAGATGTTGCAGTACTGAACGTGACTAAATACCGAAGCCTGATAACTGAAAATTTGTAGCGACCTAAGGAAAAGGGCAGTTTTGTGACAAGTAGCCCTTGGTGCACTACAGGTCACGATTTAAATATTCCAAAAATTAGCAAACATTAGAGCCCTCCTTGCATCTCATCCACGAATATGTGGACTCGCATTCTTCCATAAAGTCAGGAGTACGCTTTCAGCGTTATGTTCAGATATCAGATTGATATGGAGTACTGGAGATGAACGTAGCAAGTTTTAATTTGCAGCAAGTCTGCTATGACCAAATGTAAGTGTGAGAACTAATGGGGGAGGCTGGGGACAGTGGGAGGAAGCAGCGGCCCAGCCTGTTGCAAGGCACCGAGGGAGAGCACAGTGGGAACAGAGAGTGACAGCTGCCTACATAGAATGCGCTTTTCTGTCGTCAGTAACTTTTGCTTTGAATAATCAGATGTTGCAGTACTGAACGTGACTAAATACCGAAGTCTGATAACTGAAAATTTGTAGCGACCTAAGGAAAAGGGCAGTTTTGTGACAAGTAGCCCTTGGTGCACTACAGGTCACGATTTAAATATTCCAAAAATTAGCAAACATTAGAGCCCTCCTTGCATCTCATCCACGAATATGTGGACTCGCATTCTTCCATAAAGTCAGGAGTACGCTTTCAGCGTTATGTTCAGATATCAGATTGATATGGAGTACTGGAGATGAACGTAGCAAGTTTTAATTTGCAGCAAGTCTGCTATGACCAAATGTAAGTGTGAGAACTAATGGGGGAGGCTGGGGACAGTGGGAGGAAGCAGCGGCCCAGCCTGTTGCAAGGCACCGAGGGAGAGCACAGTGGGAACAGAGAGTGACAGCTGCCTACATAGAATGCGCTTTTCTGTCGTCAGTAACTTTTGCTTTGAATAATCAGATGTTGCAGTACTGAACGTGACTAAATACCGAAGTCTGATAACTGAAAATTTGTAGCGACCTAAGGAAAAGGGCAGTTTTGTGATTAGTAGCCCTTGGTGCACTACAGGTCACGATTTAAATATTCCAAAAATTAGCAAACATTAGAGCCCTCCTTGCATCTCATCCACGAATATGTGGACTCGCATTCTTCCATAAAGTCAGGAGTACGCTTTCAGCGTTATGTTCAGATATCAGATTGATATGGAGTACTGGAGATGAACGTAGCAAGTTTTAATTTGCAGCAAGTCTGCTATGACCAAATGTAAGTGTGAGAACTAATGGGGGAGGCTGGGGACAGTGGGAGGAAGCAGCGGCCCAGCCTGTTGCAAGGCACCGAGGGAGAGCACAGTGGGAACAGAGAGTGACAGCTGCCTACATAGAATGCGCTTTTCTGTCGTCAGTAACTTTTGCTTTGAATAATCAGATGTTGCAGTACTGAACGTGACTAAATACCGAAGTCTGATAACTGAAAATTTGTAGCGACCTAAGGAAAAGGGCAGTTTTGTGACAAGTAGCCCTTGGTGCACTACAGGTCACGATTTAAATATTCCAAAAATTAGCAAACATTAGAGCCCTCCTTGCATCTCATCCACGAATATGTGGACTCGCATTCTTCCATAAAGTCAGGAGTACGCTTTCAGCGTTATGTTCAGATATCAGATTGATATGGAGTACTGGAGATGAACGTAGCAAGTTTTAATTTGCAGCAAGTCTGCTATGACCAAATGTAAGTGTGAGAACTAATGGGGGAGGCTGGGGACAGTGGGAGGAAGCAGCGGCCCAGCCTGTTGCAAGGCACCGAGGGAGAGCACAGTGGGAACAGAGAGTGACAGCTGCCTACATAGAATGCGCTTTTCTGTCGTCAGTAACTTTTGCTTTGAATAATCAGATGTTGCAGTACTGAACGTGACTAAATACCGAAGTCTGATAACTGAAAATTTGTAGCGACCTAAGGAAAAGGGCAGTTTTGTGACAAGTAGCCCTTGGTGCACTACAGGTCACGATTTAAATATTCCAAAAATTAGCAAACATTAGAGCCCTCCTTGCATCTCATCCACGAATATGTGGACTCGCATTCTTCCATAAAGTCAGGAGTACGCTTTCAGCGTTATGTTCAGATATCAGATTGATATGGAGTACTGGAGATGAACGTAGCAAGTTTTAATTTGCAGCAAGTCTGCTATGACCAAATGTAAGTGTGAGAACTAATGGGGGAGGCTGGGGACAGTGGGAGGAAGCAGCGGCCCAGCCTGTTGCAAGGCACCGAGGGAGAGCACAGTGGGAACAGAGAGTGACAGCTGCCTACATAGAATGCGCTTTTCTGTCGTCAGTAACTTTTGCTTTGAATAATCAGATGTTGCAGTACTGAACGTGACTAAATACCGAAGTCTGATAACTGAAAATTTGTAGCGACCTAAGGAAAAGGGCAGTTTTGTGACAAGTAGCCCTTGGTGCACTACAGGTCACGATTTAAATATTCCAAAAATTAGCAAACATTAGAGCCCTCCTTGCATCTCATCCACGAATATGTGGACTCGCATTCTTCCATAAAGTCAGGAGTACGCTTTCAGCGTTATGTTCAGATATCAGATTGATATGGAGTACTGGAGATGAACGTAGCAAGTTTTAATTTGCAGCAAGTCTGCTATGACCAAATGTAAGTGTGAGAACTAATGGGGGAGGCTGGGGACAGTGGGAGGAAGCAGCGGCCCAGCCTGTTGCAAGGCACCGAGGGAGAGCACAGTGGGAACAGAGAGTGACAGCTGCCTACATAGAATGCGCTTTTCTGTCGTCAGTAACTTTTGCTTTGAATAATCAGATGTTGCAGTACTGAACGTGACTAAATACCGAAGCCTGATAACTGAAAATTTGTAGCGACCTAAGGAAAAGGGCAGTTTTGTGACAAGTAGCCCTTGGTGCACTACAGGTCACGATTTAAATATTCCAAAAATTAGCAAACATTAGAGCCCTCCTTGCATCTCATCCACGAATATGTGGACTCGCATTCTTCCATAAAGTCAGGAGTACGCTTTCAGCGTTATGTTCAGATATCAGATTGATATGGAGTACTGGAGATGAACGTAGCAAGTTTTAATTTGCAGCAAGTCTGCTATGACCAAATGTAAGTGTGAGAACTAATGGGGGAGGCTGGGGACAGTGGGAGGAAGCAGCGGCCCAGCCTGTTGCAAGGCACCGAGGGAGAGCACAGTGGGAACAGAGAGTGACAGCTGCCTACATAGAATGCGCTTTTCTGTCGTCAGTAACTTTTGCTTTGAATAATCAGATGTTGCAGTACTGAACGTGACTAAATACCGAAGCCTGATAACTGAAAATTTGTAGCGACCTAAGGAAAAGGGCAGTTTTGTGACAAGTAGCCCTTGGTGCACTACAGGTCACGATTTAAATATTCCAAAAATTAGCAAACATTAGAGCCCTCCTTGCATCTCATCCACGAATATGTGGACTCGCATTCTTCCATAAAGTCAGGAGTACGCTTTCAGCGTTATGTTCAGATATCAGATTGATATGGAGTACTGGAGATGAACGTAGCAAGTTTTAATTTGCAGCAAGTCTGCTATGACCAAATGTAAGTGTGAGAACTAATGGGGGAGGCTGGGGACAGTGGGAGGAAGCAGCGGCCCAGCCTGTTGCAAGGCACCGAGGGAGAGCACAGTGGGAACAGAGAGTGACAGCTGCCTACATAGAATGCGCTTTTCTGTCGTCAGTAACTTTTGCTTTGAATAATCAGATGTTGCAGTACTGAACGTGACTAAATACCGAAGCCTGATAACTGAAAATTTGTAGCGACCTAAGGAAAAGGGCAGTTTTGTGACAAGTAGCCCTTGGTGCACTACAGGTCACGATTTAAATATTCCAAAAATTAGCAAACATTAGAGCCCTCCTTGCATCTCATCCACGAATATGTGGACTCGCATTCTTCCATAAAGTCAGGAGTACGCTTTCAGCGTTATGTTCAGATATCAGATTGATATGGAGTACTGGAGATGAACGTAGCAAGTTTTAATTTGCAGCAAGTCTGCTATGACCAAATGTAAGTGTGAGAACTAATGGGGGAGGCTGGGGACAGTGGGAGGAAGCAGCGGCCCAGCCTGTTGCAAGGCACCGAGGGAGAGCACAGTGGGAACAGAGAGTGACAGCTGCCTACATAGAATGCGCTTTTCTGTCGTCAGTAACTTTTGCTTTGAATAATCAGATGTTGCAGTACTGAACGTGACTAAATACCGAAGCCTGATAACTGAAAATTTGTAGCGACCTAAGGAAAAGGGCAGTTTTGTGACAAGTAGCCCTTGGTGCACTACAGGTCACGATTTAAATATTCCAAAAATTAGCAAACATTAGAGCCCTCCTTGCATCTCATCCACGAATATGTGGACTCGCATTCTTCCATAAAGTCAGGAGTACGCTTTCAGCGTTATGTTCAGATATCAGATTGATATGGAGTACTGGAGATGAACGTAGCAAGTTTTAATTTGCAGCAAGTCTGCTATGACCAAATGTAAGTGTGAGAACTAATGGGGGAGGCTGGGGACAGTGGGAGGAAGCAGCGGCCCAGCCTGTTGCAAGGCACCGAGGGAGAGCACAGTGGGAACAGAGAGTGACAGCTGCCTACATAGAATGCGCTTTTCTGTCGTCAGTAACTTTTGCTTTGAATAATCAGATGTTGCAGTACTGAACGTGACTAAATACCGAAGTCTGATAACTGAAAATTTGTAGCGACCTAAGGAAAAGGGCAGTTTTGTGATTAGTAGCCCTTGGTGCACTACAGGTCACGATTTAAATATTCCAAAAATTAGCAAACATTAGAGCCCTCCTTGCATCTCATCCACGAATATGTGGACTCGCATTCTTCCATAAAGTCAGGAGTACGCTTTCAGCGTTATGTTCAGATATCAGATTGATATGGAGTACTGGAGATGAACGTAGCAAGTTTTAATTTGCAGCAAGTCTGCTATGACCAAATGTAAGTGTGAGAACTAATGGGGGAGGCTGGGGACAGTGGGAGGAAGCAGCGGCCCAGCCTGTTGCAAGGCACCGAGGGAGAGCACAGTGGGAACAGAGAGTGACAGCTGCCTACATAGAATGCGCTTTTCTGTCGTCAGTAACTTTTGCTTTGAATAATCAGATGTTGCAGTACTGAACGTGACTAAATACCGAAGCCTGATAACTGAAAATTTGTAGCGACCTAAGGAAAAGGGCAGTTTTGTGACAAGTAGCCCTTGGTGCACTACAGGTCACGATTTAAATATTCCAAAAATTAGCAAACATTAGAGCCCTCCTTGCATCTCATCCACGAATATGTGGACTCGCATTCTTCCATAAAGTCAGGAGTACGCTTTCAGCGTTATGTTCAGATATCAGATTGATATGGAGTACTGGAGATGAACGTAGCAAGTTTTAATTTGCAGCAAGTCTGCTATGACCAAATGTAAGTGTGAGAACTAATGGGGGAGGCTGGGGACAGTGGGAGGAAGCAGCGGCCCAGCCTGTTGCAAGGCACCGAGGGAGAGCACAGTGGGAACAGAGAGTGACAGCTGCCTACATAGAATGCGCTTTTCTGTCGTCAGTAACTTTTGCTTTGAATAATCAGATGTTGCAGTACTGAACGTGACTAAATACCGAAGCCTGATAACTGAAAATTTGTAGCGACCTAAGGAAAAGGGCAGTTTTGTGACAAGTAGCCCTTGGTGCACTACAGGTCACGATTTAAATATTCCAAAAATTAGCAAACATTAGAGCCCTCCTTGCATCTCATCCACGAATATGTGGACTCGCATTCTTCCATAAAGTCAGGAGTACGCTTTCAGCGTTATGTTCAGATATCAGATTGATATGGAGTACTGGAGATGAACGTAGCAAGTTTTAATTTGCAGCAAGTCTGCTATGACCAAATGTAAGTGTGAGAACTAATGGGGGAGGCTGGGGACAGTGGGAGGAAGCAGCGGCCCAGCCTGTTGCAAGGCACCGAGGGAGAGCACAGTGGGAACAGAGAGTGACAGCTGCCTACATAGAATGCGCTTTTCTGTCGTCAGTAACTTTTGCTTTGAATAATCAGATGTTGCACTACTGAACGTGACTAAATACCGAAGTCTGATAACTGAAAATTTGTAGCGACCTAAGGAAAAGGGCAGTTTTGTGATTAGTAGCCCTTGGTGCACTACAGGTCACGATTTAAATATTCCAAAAATTAGCAAACATTAGAGCCCTCCTTGCATCTCATCCACGAATATGTGGACTCGCATTCTTCCATAAAGTCAGGAGTACGCTTTCAGCGTTATGTTCAGATATCAGATTGATATGGAGTACTGGAGATGAACGTAGCAAGTTTTAATTTGCAGCAAGTCTGCTATGACCAAATGTAAGTGTGAGAACTAATGGGGGAGGCTGGGGACAGTGGGAGGAAGCAGCGGCCCAGCCTGTTGCAAGGCACCGAGGGAGAGCACAGTGGGAACAGAGAGTGACAGCTGCCTACATAGAATGCGCTTTTCTGTCGTCAGTAACTTTTGCTTTGAATAATCAGATGTTGCAGTACTGAACGTGACTAAATACCGAAGCCTGATAACTGAAAATTTGTAGCGACCTAAGGAAAAGGGCAGTTTTGTGACAAGTAGCCCTTGGTGCACTACAGGTCACGATTTAAATATTCCAAAAATTAGCAAACATTAGAGCCCTCCTTGCATCTCATCCACGAATATGTGGACTCGCATTCTTCCATAAAGTCAGGAGTACGCTTTCAGCGTTATGTTCAGATATCAGATTGATATGGAGTACTGGAGATGAACGTAGCAAGTTTTAATTTGCAGCAAGTCTGCTATGACCAAATGTAAGTGTGAGAACTAATGGGGGAGGCTGGGGACAGTGGGAGGAAGCAGCGGCCCAGCCTGTTGCAAGGCACCGAGGGAGAGCACAGTGGGAACAGAGAGTGACAGCTGCCTACATAGAATGCGCTTTTCTGTCGTCAGTAACTTTTGCTTTGAATAATCAGATGTTGCAGTACTGAACGTGACTAAATACCGAAGCCTGATAACTGAAAATTTGTAGCGACCTAAGGAAAAGGGCAGTTTTGTGACAAGTAGCCCTTGGTGCACTACAGGTCACGATTTAAATATTCCAAAAATTAGCAAACATTAGAGCCCTCCTTGCATCTCATCCACGAATATGTGGACTCGCATTCTTCCATAAAGTCAGGAGTACGCTTTCAGCGTTATGTTCAGATATCAGATTGATATGGAGTACTGGAGATGAACGTAGCAAGTTTTAATTTGCAGCAAGTCTGCTATGACCAAATGTAAGTGTGAGAACTAATGGGGGAGGCTGGGGACAGTGGGAGGAAGCAGCGGCCCAGCCTGTTGCAAGGCACCGAGGGAGAGCACAGTGGGAACAGAGAGTGACAGCTGCCTACATAGAATGCGCTTTTCTGTCGTCAGTAACTTTTGCTTTGAATAATCAGATGTTGCACTACTGAACGTGACTAAATACCGAAGCCTGATAACTGAAAATTTGTAGCGACCTAAGGAAAAGGGCAGTTTTGTGATTAGTAGCCCTTGGTGCACTACAGGTCACGATTTAAATATTCCAAAAATTAGCAAACATTAGAGCCCTCCTTGCATCTCATCCACGAATATGTGGACTCGCATTCTTCCATAAAGTCAGGAGTACGCTTTCAGCGTTATGTTCAGATATCAGATTGATATGGAGTACTGGAGATGAACGTAGCAAGTTTTAATTTGCAGCAAGTCTGCTATGACCAAATGTAAGTGTGAGAACTAATGGGGGAGGCTGGGGACAGTGGGAGGAAGCAGCGGCCCAGCCTGTTGCAAGGCACCGAGGGAGAGCACAGTGGGAACAGAGAGTGACAGCTGCCTACATAGAATGCGCTTTTCTGTCGTCAGTAACTTTTGCTTTGAATAATCAGATGTTGCAGTACTGAACGTGACTAAATACCGAAGCCTGATAACTGAAAATTTGTAGCGACCTAAGGAAAAGGGCAGTTTTGTGACAAGTAGCCCTTGGTGCACTACAGGTCACGATTTAAATATTCCAAAAATTAGCAAACATTAGAGCCCTCCTTGCATCTCATCCACGAATATGTGGACTCGCATTCTTCCATAAAGTCAGGAGTACGCTTTCAGCGTTATGTTCAGATATCAGATTGATATGGAGTACTGGAGATGAACGTAGCAAGTTTTAATTTGCAGCAAGTCTGCTATGACCAAATGTAAGTGTGAGAACTAATGGGGGAGGCTGGGGACAGTGGGAGGAAGCAGCGGCCCAGCCTGTTGCAAGGCACCGAGGGAGAGCACAGTGGGAACAGAGAGTGACAGCTGCCTACATAGAATGCGCTTTTCTGTCGTCAGTAACTTTTGCTTTGAATAATCAGATGTTGCACTACTGAACGTGACTAAATACCGAAGTCTGATAACTGAAAATTTGTAGCGACCTAAGGAAAAGGGCAGTTTTGTGATTAGTAGCCCTTGGTGCACTACAGGTCACGATTTAAATATTCCAAAAATTAGCAAACATTAGAGCCCTCCTTGCATCTCATCCACGAATATGTGGACTCGCATTCTTCCATAAAGTCAGGAGTACGCTTTCAGCGTTATGTTCAGATATCAGATTGATATGGAGTACTGGAGATGAACGTAGCAAGTTTTAATTTGCAGCAAGTCTGCTATGACCAAATGTAAGTGTGAGAACTAATGGGGGAGGCTGGGGACAGTGGGAGGAAGCAGCGGCCCAGCCTGTTGCAAGGCACCGAGGGAGAGCACAGTGGGAACAGAGAGTGACAGCTGCCTACATAGAATGCGCTTTTCTGTCGTCAGTAACTTTTGCTTTGAATAATCAGATGTTGCAGTACTGAACGTGACTAAATACCGAAGTCTGATAACTGAAAATTTGTAGCGACCTAAGGAAAAGGGCAGTTTTGTGACAAGTAGCCCTTGGTGCACTACAGGTCACGATTTAAATATTCCAAAAATTAGCAAACATTAGAGCCCTCCTTGCATCTCATCCACGAATATGTGGACTCGCATTCTTCCATAAAGTCAGGAGTACGCTTTCAGCGTTATGTTCAGATATCAGATTGATATGGAGTACTGGAGATGAACGTAGCAAGTTTTAATTTGCAGCAAGTCTGCTATGACCAAATGTAAGTGTGAGAACTAATGGGGGAGGCTGGGGACAGTGGGAGGAAGCAGCGGCCCAGCCTGTTGCAAGGCACCGAGGGAGAGCACAGTGGGAACAGAGAGTGACAGCTGCCTACATAGAATGCGCTTTTCTGTCGTCAGTAACTTTTGCTTTGAATAATCAGATGTTGCAGTACTGAACGTGACTAAATACCGAAGTCTGATAACTGAAAATTTGTAGCGACCTAAGGAAAAGGGCAGTTTTGTGACAAGTAGCCCTTGGTGCACTACAGGTCACGATTTAAATATTCCAAAAATTAGCAAACATTAGAGCCCTCCTTGCATCTCATCCACGAATATGTGGACTCGCATTCTTCCATAAAGTCAGGAGTACGCTTTCAGCGTTATGTTCAGATATCAGATTGATATGGAGTACTGGAGATGAACGTAGCAAGTTTTAATTTGCAGCAAGTCTGCTATGACCAAATGTAAGTGTGAGAACTAATGGGGGAGGCTGGGGACAGTGGGAGGAAGCAGCGGCCCAGCCTGTTGCAAGGCACCGAGGGAGAGCACAGTGGGAACAGAGAGTGACAGCTGCCTACATAGAATGCGCTTTTCTGTCGTCAGTAACTTTTGCTTTGAATAATCAGATGTTGCAGTACTGAACGTGACTAAATACCGAAGTCTGATAACTGAAAACTTGTAGCGACCTAAGGAAAAGGGCAGTTTTGTGATTAGTAGCCCTTGGTGCACTACAGGTCACGATTTAAATATTCCAAAAATTAGCAAACATTAGAGCCCTCCTTGCATCTCATCCACGAATATGTGGACTCGCATTCTTCCATAAAGTCAGGAGTACGCTTTCAGCGTTATGTTCAGATATCAGATTGATATGGAGTACTGGAGATGAACGTAGCAAGTTTTAATTTGCAGCAAGTCTGCTATGACCAAATGTAAGTGTGAGAACTAATGGGGGAGGCTGGGGACAGTGGGAGGAAGCAGCGGCCCAGCCTGTTGCAAGGCACCGAGGGAGAGCAGAGTGGGAACAGAGAGTGACAGCTGCCTACATAGAATGCGCTTTTCTGTCGTCAGTAACTTTTGCTTTGAATAATCAGATGTTGCAGTACTGAACGTGACTAAATACCGAAGTCTGATAACTGAAAATTTGTAGCGACCTAAGGAAAAGGGCAGTTTTGTGATTAGTAGCCCTTGGTGCACTACAGGTCACGATTTAAATATTCCAAAAATTAGCAAACATTAGAGCCCTCCTTGCATCTCATCCACGAATATGTGGACTCGCATTCTTCCATAAAGTCAGGAGTACGCTTTCAGCGTTATGTTCAGATATCAGATTGATATGGAGTACTGGAGATGAACGTAGCAAGTTTTAATTTGCAGCAAGTCTGCTATGACCAAATGTAAGTGTGAGAACTAATGGGGGAGGCTGGGGACAGTGGGAGGAAGCAGCGGCCCAGCCTGTTGCAAGGCACCGAGGGAGAGCACAGTGGGAACAGAGAGTGACAGCTGCCTACATAGAATGCGCTTTTCTGTCGTCAGTAACTTTTGCTTTGAATAATCAGATGTTGCAGTACTGAACGTGACTAAATACCGAAGCCTGATAACTGAAAATTTGTAGCGACCTAAGGAAAAGGGCAGTTTTGTGACAAGTAGCCCTTGGTGCACTACAGGTCACGATTTAAATATTCCAAAAATTAGCAAACATTAGAGCCCTCCTTGCATCTCATCCACGAATATGTGGACTCGCATTCTTCCATAAAGTCAGGAGTACGCTTTCAGCGTTATGTTCAGATATCAGATTGATATGGAGTACTGGAGATGAACGTAGCAAGTTTTAATTTGCAGCAAGTCTGCTATGACCAAATGTAAGTGTGAGAACTAATGGGGGAGGCTGGGGACAGTGGGAGGAAGCAGCGGCCCAGCCTGTTGCAAGGCACCGAGGGAGAGCACAGTGGGAACAGAGAGTGACAGCTGCCTACATAGAATGCGCTTTTCTGTCGTCAGTAACTTTTGCTTTGAATAATCAGATGTTGCAGTACTGAACGTGACTAAATACGGAAGTCTGATAACTGAAAATTTGTAGCGACCTAAGGAAAAGGGCAGTTTTGTGACAAGTAGCCCTTGGTGCACTACAGGTCACGATTTAAATATTCCAAAAATTAGCAAACATTAGAGCCCTCCTTGCATCTCATCCACGAATATGTGGACTCGCATTCTTCCATAAAGTCAGGAGTACGCTTTCAGCGTTATGTTCAGATATCAGATTGATATGGAGTACTGGAGATGAACGTAGCAAGTTTTAATTTGCAGCAAGTCTGCTATGACCAAATGTAAGTGTGAGAACTAATGGGGGAGGCTGGGGACAGTGGGAGGAAGCAGCGGCCCAGCCTGTTGCAAGGCACCGAGGGAGAGCACAGTGGGAACAGAGAGTGACAGCTGCCTACATAGAATGCGCTTTTCTGTCGTCAGTAACTTTTGCTTTGAATAATCAGATGTTGCAGTACTGAACGTGACTAAATACCGAAGCCTGATAACTGAAAATTTGTAGCGACCTAAGGAAAAGGGCAGTTTTGTGACAAGTAGCCCTTGGTGCACTACAGGTCACGATTTAAATATTCCAAAAATTAGCAAACATTAGAGCCCTCCTTGCATCTCATCCACGAATATGTGGACTCGCATTCTTCCATAAAGTCAGGAGTACGCTTTCAGCGTTATGTTCAGATATCAGATTGATATGGAGTACTGGAGATGAACGTAGCAAGTTTTAATTTGCAGCAAGTCTGCTATGACCAAATGTAAGTGTGAGAACTAATGGGGGAGGCTGGGGACAGTGGGAGGAAGCAGCGGCCCAGCCTGTTGCAAGGCACCGAGGGAGAGCACAGTGGGAACAGAGAGTGACAGCTGCCTACATAGAATGCGCTTTTCTGTCGTCAGTAACTTTTGCTTTGAATAATCAGATGTTGCAGTACTGAACGTGACTAAATACCGAAGTCTGATAACTGAAAATTTGTAGCGACCTAAGGAAAAGGGCAGTTTTGTGACAAGTAGCCCTTGGTGCACTACAGGTCACGATTTAAATATTCCAAAAATTAGCAAACATTAGAGCCCTCCTTGCATCTCATCCACGAATATGTGGACTCGCATTCTTCCATAAAGTCAGGAGTACGCTTTCAGCGTTATGTTCAGATATCAGATTGATATGGAGTACTGGAGATGAACGTAGCAAGTTTTAATTTGCAGCAAGTCTGCTATGACCAAATGTAAGTGTGAGAACTAATGGGGGAGGCTGGGGACAGTGGGAGGAAGCAGCGGCCCAGCCTGTTGCAAGGCACCGAGGGAGAGCACAGTGGGAACAGAGAGTGACAGCTGCCTACATAGAATGCGCTTTTCTGTCGTCAGTAACTTTTGCTTTGAATAATCAGATGTTGCAGTACTGAACGTGACTAAATACCGAAGTCTGATAACTGAAAATTTGTAGCGACCTAAGGAAAAGGGCAGTTTTGTGACAAGTAGCCCTTGGTGCACTACAGGTCACGATTTAAATATTCCAAAAATTAGCAAACATTAGAGCCCTCCTTGCATCTCATCCACGAATATGTGGACTCGCATTCTTCCATAAAGTCAGGAGTACGCTTTCAGCGTTATGTTCAGATATCAGATTGATATGGAGTACTGGAGATGAACGTAGCAAGTTTTAATTTGCAGCAAGTCTGCTATGACCAAATGTAAGTGTGAGAACTAATGGGGGAGGCTGGGGACAGTGGGAGGAAGCAGCGGCCCAGCCTGTTGCAAGGCACCGAGGGAGAGCACAGTGGGAACAGAGAGTGACAGCTGCCTACATAGAATGCGCTTTTCTGTCGTCAGTAACTTTTGCTTTGAATAATCAGATGTTGCAGTACTGAACGTGACTAAATACCGAAGTCTGATAACTGAAAATTTGTAGCGACCTAAGGAAAAGGGCAGTTTTGTGACAAGTAGCCCTTGGTGCACTACAGGTCACGATTTAAATATTCCAAAAATTAGCAAACATTAGAGCCCTCCTTGCATCTCATCCACGAATATGTGGACTCGCATTCTTCCATAAAGTCAGGAGTACGCTTTCAGCGTTATGTTCAGATATCAGATTGATATGGAGTACTGGAGATGAACGTAGCAAGTTTTAATTTGCAGCAAGTCTGCTATGACCAAATGTAAGTGTGAGAACTAATGGGGGAGGCTGGGGACAGTGGGAGGAAGCAGCGGCCCAGCCTGTTGCAAGGCACCGAGGGAGAGCACAGTGGGAACAGAGAGTGACAGCTGCCTACATAGAATGCGCTTTTCTGTCGTCAGTAACTTTTGCTTTGAATAATCAGATGTTGCACTACTGAACGTGACTAAATACCGAAGTCTGATAACTGAAAATTTGTAGCGACCTAAGGAAAAGGGCAGTTTTGTGACAAGTAGCCCTTGGTGCACTACAGGTCACGATTTAAATATTCCAAAAATTAGCAAACATTAGAGCCCTCCTTGCATCTCATCCACGAATATGTGGACTCGCATTCTTCCATAAAGTCAGGAGTACGCTTTCAGCGTTATGTTCAGATATCAGATTGATATGGAGTACTGGAGATGAACGTAGCAAGTTTTAATTTGCAGCAAGTCTGCTATGACCAAATGTAAGTGTGAGAACTAATGGGGGAGGCTGGGGACAGTGGGAGGAAGCAGCGGCCCAGCCTGTTGCAAGGCACCGAGGGAGAGCACAGTGGGAACAGAGAGTGACAGCTGCCTACATAGAATGCGCTTTTCTGTCGTCAGTAACTTTTGCTTTGAATAATCAGATGTTGCAGTACTGAACGTGACTAAATACCGAAGCCTGATAACTGAAAATTTGTAGCGACCTAAGGAAAAGGGCAGTTTTGTGACAAGTAGCCCTTGGTGCACTACAGGTCACGATTTAAATATTCCAAAAATTAGCAAACATTAGAGCCCTCCTTGCATCTCATCCACGAATATGTGGACTCGCATTCTTCCATAAAGTCAGGAGTACGCTTTCAGCGTTATGTTCAGATATCAGATTGATATGGAGTACTGGAGATGAACGTAGCAAGTTTTAATTTGCAGCAAGTCTGCTATGACCAAATGTAAGTGTGAGAACTAATGGGGGAGGCTGGGGACAGTGGGAGGAAGCAGCGGCCCAGCCTGTTGCAAGGCACCGAGGGAGAGCACAGTGGGAACAGAGAGTGACAGCTGCCTACATAGAATGCGCTTTTCTGTCGTCAGTAACTTTTGCTTTGAATAATCAGATGTTGCAGTACTGAACGTGACTAAATACCGAAGCCTGATAACTGAAAATTTGTAGCGACCTAAGGAAAAGGGCAGTTTTGTGACAAGTAGCCCTTGGTGCACTACAGGTCACGATTTAAATATTCCAAAAATTAGCAAACATTAGAGCCCTCCTTGCATCTCATCCACGAATATGTGGACTCGCATTCTTCCATAAAGTCAGGAGTACGCTTTCAGCGTTATGTTCAGATATCAGATTGATATGGAGTACTGGAGATGAACGTAGCAAGTTTTAATTTGCAGCAAGTCTGCTATGACCAAATGTAAGTGTGAGAACTAATGGGGGAGGCTGGGGACAGTGGGAGGAAGCAGCGGCCCAGCCTGTTGCAAGGCACCGAGGGAGAGCACAGTGGGAACAGAGAGTGACAGCTGCCTACATAGAATGCGCTTTTCTGTCGTCAGTAACTTTTGCTTTGAATAATCAGATGTTGCAGTACTGAACGTGACTAAATACCGAAGCCTGATAACTGAAAATTTGTAGCGACCTAAGGAAAAGGGCAGTTTTGTGACAAGTAGCCCTTGGTGCACTACAGGTCACGATTTAAATATTCCAAAAATTAGCAAACATTAGAGCCCTCCTTGCATCTCATCCACGAATATGTGGACTCGCATTCTTCCATAAAGTCAGGAGTACGCTTTCAGCGTTATGTTCAGATATCAGATTGATATGGAGTACTGGAGATGAACGTAGCAAGTTTTAATTTGCAGCAAGTCTGCTATGACCAAATGTAAGTGTGAGAACTAATGGGGGAGGCTGGGGACAGTGGGAGGAAGCAGCGGCCCAGCCTGTTGCAAGGCACCGAGGGAGAGCACAGTGGGAACAGAGAGTGACAGCTGCCTACATAGAATGCGCTTTTCTGTCGTCAGTAACTTTTGCTTTGAATAATCAGATGTTGCAGTACTGAACGTGACTAAATACCGAAGTCTGATAACTGAAAATTTGTAGCGACCTAAGGAAAAGGGCAGTTTTGTGACAAGTAGCCCTTGGTGCACTACAGGTCACGATTTAAATATTCCAAAAATTAGCAAACATTAGAGCCCTCCTTGCATCTCATCCACGAATATGTGGACTCGCATTCTTCCATAAAGTCAGGAGTACGCTTTCAGCGTTATGTTCAGATATCAGATTGATATGGAGTACTGGAGATGAACGTAGCAAGTTTTAATTTGCAGCAAGTCTGCTATGACCAAATGTAAGTGTGAGAACTAATGGGGGAGGCTGGGGACAGTGGGAGGAAGCAGCGGCCCAGCCTGTTGCAAGGCACCGAGGGAGAGCACAGTGGGAACAGAGAGTGACAGCTGCCTACATAGAATGCGCTTTTCTGTCGTCAGTAACTTTTGCTTTGAATAATCAGATGTTGCAGTACTGAACGTGACTAAATACCGAAGTCTGATAACTGAAAATTTGTAGCGACCTAAGGAAAAGGGCAGTTTTGTGACAAGTAGCCCTTGGTGCACTACAGGTCACGATTTAAATATTCCAAAAATTAGCAAACATTAGAGCCCTCCTTGCATCTCATCCACGAATATGTGGACTCGCATTCTTCCATAAAGTCAGGAGTACGCTTTCAGCGTTATGTTCAGATATCAGATTGATATGGAGTACTGGAGATGAACGTAGCAAGTTTTAATTTGCAGCAAGTCTGCTATGACCAAATGTAAGTGTGAGAACTAATGGGGGAGGCTGGGGACAGTGGGAGGAAGCAGCGGCCCAGCCTGTTGCAAGGCACCGAGGGAGAGCACAGTGGGAACAGAGAGTGACAGCTGCCTACATAGAATGCGCTTTTCTGTCGTCAGTAACTTTTGCTTTGAATAATCAGATGTTGCAGTACTGAACGTGACTAAATACCGAAGTCTGATAACTGAAAATTTGTAGCGACCTAAGGAAAAGGGCAGTTTTGTGACAAGTAGCCCTTGGTGCACTACAGGTCACGATTTAAATATTCCAAAAATTAGCAAATATTAGAGCCCTCCTTGCATCTCATTCAACTGCTGTGTATTCTGCAATCGGCGGGTTCTGCAGATATAGGTTAAAATTATCTTTTGAGTCACTCAGTGATCACACCGCCTAAGTAACTAAAGGTAATACAAAGAAGGCCGAATGAATGAATTCAGTTGTTTCATTGAAGACAATCGTAATATGATTATCGAACAGCAAATCAACTGAAATTATACAATATGGGAAGGCACCAGTGCTAATGAGGCATCAGGATGATTCTACATAGAGGTTATAAGAAATATCTGTTGCTTCCCCTCTAGCATAAGTTTATTGTATACCACTGAGACAACGAAGGATTCTAAGCGATTATAAAAAATATGCACGTCATTCTCGTTTTTAAGACGGGGCGATGAACAGATAAAGAGAATTGTAGATTGTGACGCAGAATTTTAGAGTTATGGGAGTTTGGCTGTCGGTTGCGCTAATGTGGGCCTTTAACCAAGGTAGGTTTATTAAATAACAATTTACAATCCCAGAGTGCATCCGGAACAAACAAGGCAAAAGGTTATGCTCGAACTTGTAAAATAATTAGAATATCAGAACCAAAAAAATTACTTTCCGCACTGCAATAATTAATAAGATATCCAATGGGGCAATAAGAACATGAAATAGTAATTTGACCTGAGATACATATACACATATTAAAAAAATTGCCTTTGCCCACAGATAGCTTCACAAGAGGGCACAGAACAATATTTGCAACAAGGACCTAGTACACCAGCGCTACACTGACGCTCAGCTAGCACCAAAACCTCAATAACACCACAGACAGACATTACACACTCGCAACACAACCTACATGGACAGACACAACTACCGTACACTTCAAGAAAAGCCTTCATTAACTGGTAACAGAATCACAAAGCTTATTACGAAGAAACATTTATGCCACACCACAGCCCTGCCGTACTTTTTCAGTTCGATTACGATAACGATACAACTGGATCACGCAACTATACAAGTCAGAATCCTATTAATCAAGGCATACCAAGACCCCACTGTGTTGTGACTGTGAAATTGCTGACGAACAATAATGAAAAGTGGAATGCAAATGCTCAGTATAGATATAGTAGTGGCCAGTGAAGTGAAACTGAAAGAAGACAAGGATTTCTGGTCAGATGAGTATAGAGTAATATCAACAGCAGCAGAAAATAGCATAACGGGAGTAGGAACGCTGAAGATGAAGAGATAGAGAAAACATTTGTTGATTTTGAAAGAGTAACGTGGAACGTAAAGGGAGATGAAAATTTAATAGTCATGGGGGACTGGAATGTAGTTGCAGATGGAGAAGTAGAAGAAAAGGTTACAGGAGAATATGGGCCTGGGACAAGGAATGGAAGAGGAGAAAGATGAATTGAGTTCTGTAACACATTTCCGATAATAATAGCGAGTACTCTGCTCGAGAATCACAAGAGGAGGAGGTATACTTGGAAAAGGCCGGGCGATACTGAAAGATTTCAGTTAGACTACGTCATGTTGAGACAGAGATTCTGAAATCAGATACTGGATTGTAAGGCTTACCCAGGAGCAGATATAAACTCAGGTCAAAATGTAGTAATGATCAAGAAGAATCAGTCAGCGAAGAAGTGAGACACGGAAGTACTAAGGAGTGACGAGACACACTTTAAGTACTCTAGGGTTGTAGATACAGTAATGAGAATAGCTCAGTAGACAGTACAGTTGAAGAGGAATGGACACCTCTGAAAAGGGCAATCACAGAAATTGGAAAGAAAAAATAGGTACAAAGAAGGTAACTGCGAAGAAATGATGGTTAATAGAAGAAATACTTCAGTTGTTCGATGAAAGAAGGAAATACAAAAATGATCGGGGAAATTAAGGAATGCACAAATACAAGTCGCTGAAATATGAAATAAATAGGAACTCCATGGAAACCAAGACGAAATGGCTGCATGAAAAATGTGAAGAAATCCAAAAAAACATTATTGTCGAAAGGACTGACTCAGCATATAGGAAAGTCAAAACGACCATCGGTGAAATTAAAAGCAAGGGTGATAACATTAAGAGTGCAATGTTAATTCCACTGTTAAATGCAGGGGAGAGAGCGCATAGGTGGAAACAGTACATTGAATGCCTCTATGAGGGTAAAGATTTGTCTGATATGATCCAAGAAGAATTTAGAAGAGACAGGAGATTTAGTATTAGAATCTGAATTTAAGAGAGCTTTGGTGGACTTACGGTCAAATAAGGCAGTAGGGATAGATAGCATTCCTCAGATTTTCTCAAATCATTGGGGGAAGTGGCAACAAAACGACTATTCACGTTGGAGTGTAGAATGCATGAGTCTGGCGACATACCTTCTGACTTTCGGAAAAGTATCATCCACACAGTTCTGAAGACTGCACAAACAGCTTAACAGTTCATGCATTCAAATTGCTCACAAGAATAATATACAGAAGAATGGTAAAGAAAATTGAGGATATGTTAGATGACGATCAGTTTAGCTTCAGGAAAGGTGAAGGCACACCGAGGCAATTCTGAAGTTGCGGTTGATAATGGAAGCAAGACTAATGAAGAATCAAGACTCGTTCATAGGCTTTATCGATCTGAAAACAGCGTTCGACAGTGTAAAATGGTGCAAGATGTTCGAAACCCGAGAAAAATGGGGATAAGCTATAGGGAGAGGCTGCTAATATACAATACGTACAAGAGCCAAGAGGGAATAATAAAAATGGACGACCAAGAACGAAGTGCTCGGATTAAAAAGGGTGTAAGACATGGATGAAGTCTTTCGCCCTTACTGTTCAATCTGTACATCGAAGAAGAAATGATGGAAATAAAAGAAAGGTTCAGAAATGGAATTAAAATTCAAGGTGAAAGGTTATCAACGATAAGATCCGCTGATGAGGTTTCTATCCTGAGTGAAAGTGAAGAAGAATTACATGAAACTTCCTGGCACATTAAAACTGTGTGCCGTGCCGAGACTCGAACTCGGGAGAGCGCTTGCCCGTGAAAGGCAAAGGTCCCGAGTTCGAGTCTCGGTCCGGCACACAATTTTAATGTGCCAGGAAGTTTCATATCAGCGCACACTCCGCTGTAGAGTGAAAATTTCTTCTATAAAGAATTAAACGATCTGTTGAATGGAATGAACAGTCTAATGAGTACGTGATATGGCCTGAGAGTAATCGAAGAAAGACGAAAGTAATGAGAAGTACCAGAAATGAGAACAGAGAGAAACTTAACATCAGGATTGATGGTCACGAAGTACATGAAGTTAAGGAATTATATTACGTAGCCAGCAAAATAACTAATGACGGACGGAGCAAGAAGCACATCAAAAGCAGACTATCACTGGAAAAAAGGACATTCCTGCCGAAGAGAAGACTACTAGTATCTAACATAGGCCTTTATTTGAGGAAGAAATTTCTCAGAATATACTTTTGGAGCACAGCACTGTATGGCAGTGAAACATGTACTGCGGGAAACCTAAACAGAAGAGAATCAAAGCATCTGAGATGTGATGTGATAGGCATGGCCTTCACCTCAATAGGAAAGGGAAGGGAAAACTGACTGGCTTGATTGCAAAAAACTTAAGGGGGGACACTGTCACAAGTGGTAAAATACCAGTGGTCACAGGTGTCAGAGGGATGCCTTTTTTTAGGATAGGGAAGGGGGATAGAAAACGAGTTTTAAGAGAGACTGGCAGACAGACTCAGTTTGAGAAAATAGATGAACAGAAGTCAGATTTTAGCATACAGCCTCCATTTAAACAAAGTTTAACAGAAAGTAATCAGAAACTGCCAGTTCATCTTCACCAAAGCAGTTATAATCGCATTAGTATGCAGTATCAGTTATCTTTATTACACCAGAACATTCCGGGACTCAGAAATAAAGTTGATGAACTACTCATTTGTATCGATGAAATGAATTCATCTAACGAAATTGGTATAATCTTCCTCTCTGAACATCAAGTGACCACTGGTATAGATATGTTAGACATTTCAGAATTTAAGCTAGCTTCCTACTTCTGCAGAGTAGATATGGAGGGAGGAGGAGTTGCCACATTTATTAAAAACTGCCATAAATTCAAGAACATTGACATTAATAAATTCTGTTTAGAGCAGCATCTAGAAGCATGTGCAACAGAAGTAGAGTTCCATAACAGATCCTATATAATAGTAACTATTTACCGAGCACCTGCAGGAAATTATAATCTATTTATAAATCATCTAGAAGCTCTTTTGCGTTATTTAACAGTAAGAAACAGAGAAATTTTGATTGCTGGTGACTTTAATACAGATTTTCTCATTCAATCTTCCAGTAAACATTTACTACAGTTAGTAATGTTGTCTTTCAATCTAACTCACACTGTAAACTTTCCAACTAGGATCACTAAATTCTCAAGGACAGCCATTGATAACATTTTTATAGACAAATCAAAGGGACAAAACCATATCATAAAACCTGTAATAAATGGACTATCAGGTCATGACATGCAGCTCCTTGTTTTAGATGTAAATTCTAAGCAGATTATCAAGACTACTAAATCTATTCAATCAACCAAAAATTGAGTGTTTTAGAAAACTGCTCAAAGATATGAACTGGAAAGATGTTTATAGTGCTCATGACATGAATGAAAAATATAACACATTCATGAACAATGTCAGTACCATTTTTGAAAACTGTTTTCCTCTAAAAGTTACTCAAATTAAACAGAAGTCTATAATAAAACCATGGATCACACAAGAAATAAAGATTTCCTGTAAGACAAAAAGGAAGATGTATCTGACGACGAAGAATAGCTCCAATGCTGATGATTTAGCTAAATACAAGGAATACTGTCAAATATTTAAAAAAGTAATTCAGGCATTTAAACAAATACACTACGAGAAGAAGATAGAAATGTCAGGGAACAAAATAAAAACAATATGGGATATAGTGAAAGAGGAGACTGGTAGAACCAGAAAGGAACAGGAGCAAATAGCACTAAGGGTAGATGACACATTAGTAACCGATGGGCATAGTGTGGCAAATCTATTTAACAAGTACTTTATATCCATTACTGATAGAATGGGATTGTCAGGATCAGTAAATAATGCCCTTGAATATCTGAAACTAGCCTTTACAAATAGCTTTAGGAACATGAATATGTCACTCAAATCACCAAAAGAAATAACTTCCATAATAAAATCTTAAAAAACAAAGCATTCTAGTATTTACGATGAAATATCAACAAAGTTAATTAAGGCATGTTCTTGTGAGTTTAGTACAATTCTAAGTTACTTGTGTAACCAGTCAATTGTAACTGGGACATTTCCTGACTGGCTGAAATATGCAGATGTTAAGCCTCTATTCAAGAAAGGGGATACAGAGATGCCATCAAACTACAGACCGATTCCACTTTTGCCAGCATTCTCAAAAATTTTTGAAAAAGTAATCTACAGGCAGCTTCTCACCCATCTGACCACAAATAACATATTATCAAGAACACAGTTTGGATTTCTGAAGGGTTCTGATATCGAAAAGGCTATTTACACCTACAGTGAAAATGTACTTAATTCATTAAATAACAAGTTATAAGCAGCAGGTATTTTCTGTGATTTGTCAAAGGCATTCGATTGTGTAAACCACAACATCTTTTTAAATAAATTAGAATTCTATGGTGTCACAGGCAGTGCTGCAAAATGGTTCAAGTCATACCTCGTTAACAGGAAACAAAGGGTGTCAGTGCAAGGGACTAATAAATTAAGTCACCAATCATCATCGGAATGGGAAGAAATTACATGTGGTGTCCCACAAGGATCCTTCTTAGGGACATTGCTTTTTCTTGTGTGCATTAATGATCTCTCATCAGTTACACTGCCAGAAGCAGAGTTCGTCAGATGACACAAGTATTCCAATAAATAGTATGTCGAGTGTAGTTCTAGAAAGATCTGCTAATGATATTTTCATGGATATTAATAAATGGTTTAAAGCCAACTCACTGACATTAAACTTCGAAAAGACTCACTATATGCAATTCAGAACCTGTAAGAGCTTTACACCCAGCATATGCATAAAGTATGAAGAAGAGCAGATAGAAGAGGTTGACAGTCTTAAATTCCTGGGATTACAACTTGATAATAAATACAGTTGGGAGGAGCACACCACAGAACTGCAGAAACGCCTTAACAAATCTGTATTTGCAATTCGAGTGTTAGCAGACATAGGCGACATAAAAGTGAGAAAGGTTACATACTTTGCCTACTTTCATTCGATAAAGTCATATGGTATAATATTTTGGGGTAACTATTCAAGTCAAACAAAAGTTTTCAGAGTCCAAAAGCGTGTAATACATATTATTTGTGGAGTAAACTCACAGACGTCTTGTAGAAACCTCTTCAAAGAACTGGGTATACTAACTACTGCCTCTCAGTATATTTACTCCTTAATTAAATTTGTCCTAAATAATATATCTTTTTTTCCAACAAACAGCTCAGTTCATACATACAATACGAGGAACAAAAATGATCTGCAGAAAGACTTAAAAGCACTTACTTTAGTTCAAAAAGGGGTCCACTACTCAGGAACACTCATCTTCAATAATTTGCCAGCAAACATATAAAATTTAGTTACAAATAGAGATCAGTTTAAAAGGAGCCTGAAAGACTTACTAGTAACCAACTCCTTCTACTCCACTGACGAATTTTTTAATAGAAACAAATGATGTATTGTATATATTTATACTATTAGTATTGTTATTTCAGCTTAAAAAAATAAAAAAAGGTGACATGTTCCACATCCACGAGGATCTCCTCAACACGGATCTATGGAACGAAAACTAATCTAATCTAATACTACGGACGAATATTTAAAATAAGGTAGACTGATATGGTAAGAAATGAGGAGGTTCTGCGCAGAATCGGAGAGGAAAGAAATTTGTGGAAAACACTGATAAAGAGAAGGGACAGGATGATACGACATCTGTTAAGACATCAGGGAATGACTTCCATGGTACTAGAGGACGCTGTCGAGGGCAAAAACTGTGGAGGAAGACGGAGTTTGGAATACATCCAGCAAATAATTGAGGACATGGGTTACAAGTGCTGCTCTGAGATGAAGAGATTTGCACAGGAGAGAAATTCGTGGCTGGTCACCTCATACCAGTCAGAAGACTGTTGACTCAAAAAAATCCCATTATGACACACTAAACAGTACAAGTCAGAATTATGCTGTCCTGTGGAATCGTCCTACAGGAAACAGTCTTCTGCCCTTGCTCCATGGCTCACAGCTGCCATATCTTCAGGACGTCCAAAGGAAAAACACCACCTCCTGCCACAGACAACGATACCCACATTGCAGCTGGCCACACTTCGTGTTGAAGGTTGCAATACAACTGTCTGCTGCCTCCACGATGCTTCCCCAATTCCACGTCACTGTACTGCCTTTCCAGTATGCATATGCTTTCGTCGGCGGCAACGACTACCATTTCCACTGGAGCATACTCAGCTGACAACTGCAGCCAACCCTTTGGCCAGCCACAACTTGATAACCAAGATAAGCACAGCCAGAGCACCAAACAAGGTCTGGCGTGGAACCCATGGCTTGTGTACAGCTGCCCACAGCGCACGTGAGCGCTGATTCAAGTTGATGCACCCATCTCCATTCCATACTGCCGACTTAAAGTCCAGTTGCTGCCGATTGTCTGCAGCCAACATCAGCCATCTGCTCAGGCTCTGGTGCTCGGCAGCTAGCACTAGGAGCCTGCGATTCTCGGAGGTAAACAGGATTCAGCGGCATGTCCTTCTTGGCCCATTACCATATACAAAGTTCTGTCCACCACTATTGCCGACTGGTCCCAGATCTGACTTCAGGATTCATACTCACATGGTACCACTTAGACTGTCACGGATGTTTCGCACTGCACAGCAAATCGTGCCGCTGCCTGAGTTTCAGAGCTCAAGAACTACGGAGATGAGCCATAACATTATGGCCACTACTAATTGCGAGAATGACTGCTGCTTAATGGCGTTGTGGGTGGGCAGGCCAGGTCGTAAGGGAGGTGATTAGACGGGGCAGAGATGAGGGGTGAAGCACCTAGCAATGATACGGGCTGCAAATAGTGAATTTCACTGACTAAGTGACTTTGCCAAAGGGCAGATTGTCATCCCAGCCAGACGCCTGGGAACAAGCACCTCGGAAACAGCGAAACTGTTGGACTGTTCACGTGCTACTGTCATGGGCCTCTATGAAAAGTGGTTGAAAGAAGGTGAAACCGTGAGTGGGTGACAAGGTGTTGGATATCACAGAACACCGCGGTCGCTGTCTTGCCGGCAAAGGCGGCTGTCTGTGACAGGCCTGATAACAGAGTACGGTATTGGTGCAGGCACAAGGGTTTCAGAGCAACCTGTTCCGTGTGCATTGTTGAACATAGGGCTCCGCAATAGACGACCCATAGTTGTTCCCGTGTTAGCACTATGACACGGTCAGTTACGACTCCAGTGGGGACAGCATCACCAAAATTGGACTACAGATCAAGGAAAATGCGTGCCTGGTAGGATGAACCGCTTTTCTTGTTGTTCAGAGTCAATGATCGTGTCCGGACACGCCATCACCCGAGCGAAGAATTGTTCGAAACATACGCCACGCCACGGACTCAGGACCTTGATGGCACTTTTATGTTACTGGGGATATTCACCTGGGTTTCCATGGAACCTGTTGTAGTAATCGAAGGCACCATGACATCTATGTATTATGTTAACGTTATTACACACCATCTGTATCCCTTTGTGTGTGATGTATACCGCAACGGCAATGGCATCTTCCAACTGAATAACTGTCCGTGTCATAAAGCCAGCACTGTTTGGGGAGCACGGTAGAGTATTCATAGCCGTGTTTTGGCCTCCATATTCGCATGATGTAAACCAAATGCCACATAACTGGGATACCAGCGCGCACCAGGTCAGAGCCGACAAGCCACCACCTCCAAACTTGCTAGAATTTCGTGATCTGTGCTTAGGTGCTGTTCTGATGCCATATACCTCCAGAAACTTAGCAAGGGCTCGTAGAATCCGCACCATGCAGTTTCTCTGCTGTATTTTGTTCTAACGCAGAGAGGCAAGCTATTAAGCGGGTGGTCACAATGTTTCGGCTCGTATCGCTGGCGTCACTCTGTTGTAGGTCCTGCGAAAGAACATATGCCTGCAGTTTGTGGAAAAGACAGCGAATGCATCCTATGTTGCTCAGCATTTTCTCGACAAACAATAAAGATCCCCGGTCCTTAAAGCTGTTGTCTCCTCACAATTTCGACCATTCCAGCGCCCAGAACAGAGGGCTGAGAATACCGGCCTTTCTAATGGGGTTTCATAGAAGCTCACACTTTGAATGGTAGTCCCCAGAAAATATAAAGACATCCCGGGTGCTTTGTCGAGCGGAAGGCTTGAACCAGAGACTCCGAGTGTTCTGTGACATGTTAGGCTGTGGCTTCCTAGAGCTGCCCCATAGGGGAGGGAGTTGTAAGCCCCCTCCCCCCCCTTCCCAAATAGGTGTGCTTTACACAACAGAGGCAACTACCCGAGTAGCTGACTGTGTCGCCGTCCAATCCAGATAACAATAGTTGTGGGAAATCCGGAAGTATCGTTGTAAGATCCAAAGAAGTGTCTCCAGCAGATGACAGTATGAGATTATCCAAATCCTAGTTGTTAACTGCCAAAGCATGCGCAACAAAATGCCTGAGTTTGAAGCGCTCCTAAAAAGCATTGTAGCTTAAGTAATACTACGCACAGAAAGCTCGTTAAAACCTGAAGATGACAGTAGTTAGATCTTTGGGGAAAAGGATAGGGAAACGGGAAATGGAGGTGGTGTGTCTGTCGCTGCATACTAGACACTCACATCCACCGAGGTAGAAATTGAAGCTGCACATGACATTGTTTGGGCAATACTCCGTATGAAGGGTGGGCAAAAAGTTATAATAGAGTCCTTCTATCGACCGCCAGATTCTCCTCCTGATGTATCTGAAAACCTTAGAGATAACCTCAGTTCGTTTGTACATACTTCCCCTAGCTATACTACAATCATTGGAGGAGACTTGAATCATCCGATAGTTAGTTGAAATAGTTATGGTTTTGTTAGTGGTGGGCGTGACAAGATGCCCTGTGAAACGTTTCTAAATCCCTTCCCTGAAAGTAACTAGAAAACAGAGTTCACAACCCCACTAATGATTGAAACATTATATTAGATCTAATGTCAACAAATAGATCTGTCTTTGAGCAAGTCCACGTCGAAACTGTTATCAGTGGCCATGAGGCAGATACAGAAATATTGAATACCAAAACACAAACGGCAACTAACAAAAAAATAGAAAGATTTATAAGTTCAGCAGACTAGGTACAGAAACAGCTCAGGACAGAAGAATGTGGAGGAACTATGGCACAGGTTTAAGAGAACAGTTGACCACGCACTGCATACATACATGTTCAGTACGACAGTCCAAAATGAAAGAGATTCTCCATGGTATATAGTCACTATAAAAAAATTGTAAAGAAACAGACTACTGTATAATAGGTATAAAACGAAAGGTAGGGCTATAGATAGATATTGAATGAAACGCGGTTGGAAGTCAAAAGAGCAATGCGTGAAGCCTTCAATGGCTACGATAGCAGAACACAATCAAATGATCGATCACAAAACCCGAAGAAATTCTGGTCATATGTAAAGGCTGTTAGTGCAGCCAAAGTTAGTGTTCAGTCACTTATGGACGAGACTGGAACTGAAATGAGAATAGCAAAGCAAAAGCAGGAATGCTTCACTCTGTTTTCAAATGTTTCTTTACAAAGAAAGACCCAGGAGCATGGCCCCAAATTAATTCTCGTACAACTGAAAAGATGAGTGTATTGGATATTAGTGTCAGTGGCGTTGAGAAACAGCTGAAATCGTGAAAACTGAACAAAATCCCAGAGGCCACATGTTTCTATACCCAATTATCGGCTGAATTAGCCCCTCTGTTAACTATAGTCCATCGTAGATCACTCGAGTTAAAACTGTGGCCAGTAGTTGGAAGAAAGCACAGGTCACACATGCCTGCAAGAAGGGTGGCAGAAGTGATACATAACACTATGATCCTATTTCCTTGACATCCATTTGTTGTAGAAACTTGGAACATATTCTGAGTTCAAACATAATGAGCTACCTCAAACAGAATGACCTTCTCCATGCCAACTAGCATGGATTTCGAAAACGTAGATCACGTGAAACTCAACTGGCAGTTCTCTCACATGGCATCCTGAAAGTCACGGAGCAAGAGCAGTCGGGTAGATGCGGCATTCCTCGATTTCCGAAAAGCGTTTGACTCAGTACCACACCTAACATTATCATCAAAAGTACGATCATACGTGTTATCAGACGAAATATGTGGCTGAATCGAGGATTTCTTGTTAGGGAGGACGCAGCATGTTACCTTGGATGGCGAGTCGTTGACTGATGTAGAAGTAATTTGCGTTTGGTCCCTTGCTGTTCAAGTACTAGATTAATGATCTTGCGGACAACATTAATAGTAACCTCAGGCTTTTCGCAGATGTTGCAATTATCTACAACGAAGTACAGTGTGAACAATGCTATACAAATATTCATTCAGACCCTGATAAAAATTTAATAGTGCTGCAATGACTGGTAGCCTTCTTTAAATGTTTAATAATGTAAAACTGTGCACTTTACAAAACGAAAAAGTACAATATCCTATAAATATAATATTAGTGAGTCACAGTTTGAATCCGTAAACTCATAAAAATGCCTAGGTGCGACGCCTAGGGAGGAAAATGTCAGCTATAGACTGACGTAAGTCATTAACAATAACAGATACTCTGTAACATTCATAGTGTCTTCTGTGGCATCCAAAGACCACAGAGGCCCGATGGGTGTCCGCCATTGTATAACACTACCACCACGCCCTGTTTGCGTCCCACAATCGAGATATCGGACAGGTATTCTCCTTGAAGAAGACTCATCCTGCCGCGCCCATCGGCGTGATACAACCGTCAGAAAACTTATTCCCGTTTTTAATAGAACAATAACAATATCTGTGTGTCCTCCGCAGTCATAATCGGCGATATCATTGTGTTAATAGGGATAAAGTTATATGTCGTCTGCCGTGGAAATTTGCAACGAACTACGTGGATATTCGTCCTCGCAGATACTTATTCCTTGTGTAGCATTGTAAGCTGCTGTATGTTGCATCACAGATGACCACGACCAATTCAGTTAAACAGAACGGTCAAACCTCCCATGTCGACGAGCACGGATGCAGCACGAAAGCTCGGCGTCATCTAACGGTTCCCCCAACAATGGTATATTTTCGGCAATTTTTGAAGGCACCAGGTGAACATCTGATGATCCTCGCTGTTGCTATGATAATTGATCTAACATGCTTGGCCAATAGAATGTAACTTTTGACGAAGATGCTTAAAGTACGAGCTTTGTCCATTACAGCATAAATATTTGATTGATCGACTTCCCTGATTACCTGCTTCCAGTTCCATAAATTTGCAATAATGTCACACTTACCCCATGGCAGAGAGGTGATCGTAATGTTCTGACTGATCAGAAAGAGAGAGGGGGGAGGGGAGAATGAGAGCGAGAGAGAGGGGTGGGAAGTGAGAGGGAGAGAGAGTCAAGCACTTTACTTTGCACAGAACTGTACAAGCCACTGAACCTCCTACGAAGACCATATCTCAAATTAGCAACTATTCTGCAAACAGACTGTGGGTTAGGGCCATCAGATGTACATTTTCTGAAAGATGGACTACGAGCCAGGTAGCTACTCACTAGATCTTTTACTCACATCTCACCATTAAGCAGCGCGCTTCGAATGAGGTAACGTCCGATTTGTCCAGCCAGAGATATATTGGAATAAATGAGAGAAGGCAGTGGTCAGAATGTGGGGAGCCATAATCTGCAGTGACATTACAATTCCGCGTTCATTGAGCGGACACTAAACAGTACAGGAAGCGTCTAGAGCATCTCTCAGTCCGCAGTACTGTATTTCCTACATCGGTGAAGTCCTCATACGAGATCACGAATAGCGTGCACACTTCTCTTGCGCTCTGAAAGATGTCTATAAACTAGCCTGGCCATTTCAGTAGTCAGATATTTTCCAGCTGAGAATGTGTGGGTTTCAAGCGGAGTATCGGACGATACGTGTTACTGGCAATATTCCTCGACAATCTGTAACAACAGCTGAAAGTAGCACTGATCTCACAAGATTTTGACTCGTCTTTGAAAGCGAATATGCACAACATTGTGCCTGCATTGTAGGTTGTGGATTCTACACATGACGTTGAAACTGTTACCCAAAACAATCTGTCCATAGGTGTACGACACTGTATTACAATTAGTATAAGAATATAGCTTCTTCACACATGTGTATTGGTTTTCATCTTATTCCTTCTTAAGTCGTCATTGACAACATGGCGCTATACGATACACTCACCTATAACAGCCCATTCCACAGTTACATATCTGACGCATCCGAAACACAAGTCGTCGAAATAGCGTCTGCATCAAAAGTTCACACCATGGGAGGTGCCATGCGGAAACTGGCTCGCGCATAGGTATAGTTAGCACCTTACTGATGAATTTGAAATGTCCTCTCAGTGGTCCTCATCTAAAAAAGGCGCGTCTCTTGACGTGTTGACCTCTCACTGCGGCTTCGCCACTGCTTTTCATAGCCGCCTTTGCTTCTGCTGCTGTTACGTTTCGTCGGCTTCACAGTAGCGTCGCCACGTTGGCTATTAACAGGCGGCGGGTACAGCGTGAGCAAAAAAACAAAAAAAAAGGCGGAGTTTAACTTCGACATTACAGAGGCTGTACATGCCACGGATGGTGGAGGAGGTAACCGGCCATTTTCTTGATTAAGAAACAATCCGGCCATTCGCCGTAAATTATTTAGGAAAAAAAATCCGACAGAGATTTATATGCTTCCTCCACCCGAGTCCAGAGTCTTATTACACACTTTCGCACGGCCAGGAGCACAGCACCGACTTAAGACGAAGCTGTGGCGCTTTTGATGTCTCTAATGAGCCAAACCTGTATTCTGTGCATCAAGACCCAGCCGTCGATGGCATGGATGATCTTGGCGATCTTTCTTGGGAACATCTACATCTACGTCCACAAACATACGCCGCAAACCTTAGTACAGTGCGTGGCGGAGTATACTTTGTATCACTACTAATCATTTCCCTTCCTGTTCCACTTGGAAATAGAGCAATGGAAAAACGTCTATCTTCATGAATCCGTTCGAGCGCTGATTTGTCTTATCTGCGTAGTCCTTAAGCAAAATTTACGTTGTTGGCAGTAGGATTCTTCTGCAGTTAGCTTCAGATGCAGGTTCGCTAAATTTTCTCAATAGCGTTCCCTCTCCAGGCGAGTTCCCCAACCATCTACGTAATATTTGCGTGCTGATTGAACCTATTGATAACAAAATGTGGGAGTCTGCCTATGAATTGCTTCGATGTCTGCCTTTAATCCGACCTAATGTGAATCCCAGACGCTCTAACAGTACTCAAGACTGGGTTGCACTAGTGTTCTACATGCAATCTCCTTTACTGACTAATCTTACTTTCCTATAATTCCCCCAATAAACCGATGACCACCATTCACCTTCCCTACCCCAATTTTTACATTCTAATTCCATTTCATTTCGCTTTGCAATGTTACGCCCAGATACTTCAACGACGTGACTTTGCCAAGTAGTACACTATAAATTCTGTATCTGAATATAACTGGATAGTTTTTCCTGCCCCCATGAACCATGGACCTTGCTGTTGGTGGGGAGGCTTGCGTGCCTCAGCGATACAGATAGCCGAACCGTAGGTGCAACCACAACGGAGGGGTATCTGTTGAGAGGCCAGACAATCGTGTGGTTTCTGAAGAGGGGCAGCAGCCTTTTCAGTAGTTGCAGGGGCAACAGTCTGGATGATTGACTGATCTGGCCTTGTAACAATAACCAAAACGGCCTTGCTGTGCTGGTATTGCGAACGGCTGAAAGCAAGGGGAAACTACGGCCGTAATTTTTCCCGAGGGCATGCAGCTTTACTGTATGATTAAATGATGATGGAGTCCTCTTGGGTAAAATATTCCGGAGGTAAAATAGTCCCCCATTCGGATCTCCGGGCTGGGACTACTCAAGAGGATGCCGTTATCAGAAGAAAGAAAATTGGCGTTCTACGGATCGGAGCGTGGAACGTCAGATCCCTTAATCGGGCAGGTAGGTTAGAAAATTTAAAAAGGGAAATGGATAGGTTAAAGTTAGATATAGTGGGAATTAGTGAAGTTCGGTGGCAGGAGAAACAAGACTTCTGGTCAGGTGACTACAGGATTATAAACACAAAATCAAATAGGGGTAATGCAGGAGTAGGTTTAATAATGAATAGGAAAATAGGAATGCGGGTAAGCTACTACAAACAGCATAGTGAACGCATTATTGTGGCCAAGATAGATACGAAGCCCACACCTACTAGAATAGTACAAGTTTATATGCCAACTAGCTCTGCAGATGACGAAGAAATTGAAGAAATGTATGATCAAATAAAAGAAATTATTCAGATAGTGAAGGGTGACGAAAAATTAATAGTCATGGGTGAGTGGAATTCGGTAGTAGGAAAAGGGAGAGAAGGAAACGTAGTAGGTGAATATGGACTGGGGCAAAGAAATGAAAGAGGAAGCCGCCTGGTAGAATTTTGCACAGAGCACAACTTAATAATAGCTAACACTTGGTTCAAGAATCATAAAAGAGGGCTGTATACATGGAAGAAGCCTGGAGATACTGACAGGTTTCAGATAGATTATATAATGGTAAGACAGAGATTTAGGAACCAGGTTTTATATTGTAAAACATTTCCAGGGGCAGATGTGGACTCTGACCACAATCTATTGGTTATGACCTGTGGATTAAAGCTAAAGAAACTCAAAAAGGTGGGAATTTAAGGAGATGGGACCTGGATAAACTAAAAGAACCAGAGGTTGTACAGTGTTTCAGGGAGAGCATAAGGGAGAAATTGACAGGAATGGGGAAAGAAATACGGTGGAAGAAGAATGGGTAGCTTTGAGGGATGAAGTAGTGAAGGCAGCAGAGGATCAAGTGGGTAAAAAGACGAGGGCTAGTAGAAATCGTTGAGTAACAGAAGAAATATTGAATTTAATTGATGAAAGGAGAAAATATAAAAATATAGTAAATGAAGCAGGCAAAAAGGAATACCGACGTCTCAAAAATGAGATCGACAGGAAGTGCAAAATGGCTAAGCAGGGATGGCTAGAGGACAAATGTAAGGATGTAGAGGCTTATCTCACTAGGGGTAAGGTAGATACTGCCTACAGGAAAATTAAAGAGACCTTTGGAGATAAGAGAACCACTTGTATGAACATCAAGGGCTCAGATGGAAAACCAGTTCTAAGCAAAGAAGGGAAAGCAGAAAGGTGGAAGGAGTATATAGAGGGTCTATACAATGGCGATGTACTTGAGGACAATATTATGGAAATGGAAGAGGATGTAGATGAAGATGAAATGGGAGATACGATACTGCGTGAAGAGTTTGACAGAGCACTGAAAGACCTGAGTCGAAACAAGGCCCTCGGAGTAGACAACATTCCATTGGAACTACTGACGGCCTTGGGAGAGCCAGTCCTGACAAAACTATACCATCTGGTGAGCAAGATGTTTGAGACGAATGGAAAAACTAGTAGAAGCCAACCTCGGGGAAGATCAGTTTGGATTCCGTAAAAATGTTGGAACACGTGAGGCAATACTGACCTTACGACTTATCTTAGAAGCTAGATTAAGGAAGGGCAAACCTACGTTTCTAGAATTTGTAGACTTAGAGAAAGCTTTGGACAATGTTGATTGGAATACTCTCTTTCAAATTCTGATGGTAGCAGGGGTAAAATACAGGGAGCGAAAGGCTATTTACAATTTGTACAGAAACCAGATGGCAGGTATAAGAGTCGAGGGACATGAAAGGGAAGCAGTGGTTGGGAGGGGAGTGAGACAGGATTGTAGTCTCTCCCCGATGTTATTCAATCTGTATATTGAGCAAGCAGTGAAGGAAACAAAAGAAAAATTCGGAGTAGGTATTAAAATCCATGGAGAAGAAATCAAAATGTTGAGGTTCGCCGATGACATCGTAATTCTGTCAGAGACGGCAAAGGACTTGGAAGAGCAGTTGAACGGAATGGACAGTGTCTTGAAAGGAGGATATAAGATGAACATCAACAAAAGCAAAACGAGGATAATGGAATGTAGTCGAATTAAGTCGGGTGATGCTGAAGGAATTAGATTAGGAAATGAGACACTGAAAGTAGTAAACGAGTTTTGCTATTTGGGGAGCAAAATAACTGATGATGGTCGAAGTAGAGAGGATATAAAATGTAGACTGGCAATGGCAAGGAAAGCGTTTCTGAAGAAGAGAAATTTGTTAACATCGAGTATAGATTTAAGTGTCGGGAAGATATTTCTAAAAGTATTTGTATGGAGAATAGCCATGTATGGAAGTGAAACATGGACGATAAATAGTTTGGACAAGAAGAGAAAAGAAGCTTTCGAAATGTGGTGCTACAGAAGAATGCTGAAGATTAGATGGGTAGATCACATAACTAATGAGGAATTATTGAACAGGATTGGGGAGAAGAGAAGTTTGTGGCACAACTTGACCAGAAGAAGAGATCGGTTGGTAGGACATGTTCTGAGGCATCAAGGGATCACCAGTTTGTATTGGAGGGCAGCGTGGAGGGTAAAAATCGTAGAGGGAGACCAAGAGGTGACTATACTAAGCAGATTGAGAAGGATGTAGGTTGCAGTAGGTACTGGGAGATGAAGAAGCTTGCACAAGATAGAGTAACATGGATAGCTGCATCAAACCAGTCTCAGGACTGAAGACCACAACAACAACAACAACAGTTTTTCTTACTCATTTGCATTAACTTACCTTTTTCTACATTTAGAGCTAGCTGCAATTCATAACTCTAACTAGAAATTTGATCTAAGTCAACATGTATCCTCCTACAGTCATACAGCGACACCATCCCGTACGCCAGATTATCATCAGTAAACAACGGCAGATTGCTGCTCATCCTATCCATCAGATCATTTATGTATACAGAGAATGACAGCGGTCCTATCACACTCCCCTGGGTCACTACTGACGGCACACTTGCCTCTCATGAACACTCGCCATCGAGGACAACGAACTAGGTCCCATTATTTCACAAGTCTTCGAGCCACACACATATTTGGCAACCTCTTTCCGTATGCTCCTGCATTCCTCAACAGCCTGTAGTAGGGCGTCCTGTCAAACGCTCTCCAGAAATCAAGGAATATGGAATCAATCTGCCTCGTGCCCTTCATCCATACTTCGCAATATATCATTTTAAAAAGGACAAGCTGAGTTTTGTGCGAGCGCTGCTTTCTAAAACCGTGTTGATCTGTGGGCAGAAGCTCTTACGTCTCAAAGAACTTCATTAATTTGAACCGAAAATACGTTCCAGAATTATGCAGCAAACCGATGTTACGAATGTACATTAAAGAGCCAAAGAAACTGGTAAACCTGTCTAATATCGGGTATGGTCACCGGAAGCACGCAGAAGTGCCGCAACACGACGTGGTATGGACTCAACTAATGTCTGAAGTAGTGCTGGAGGGAACTGACACCATGAATCGTGAAGGGCTGTCAATAAATCCATAAGAGTACGAGGGGGTGGAGATCTCTTCTCAGTATCACGTTGCAAGGCATCCACGCTCAATAATGTTCACTTCTGGCCAGTGGAAGTGTATAAACTCATAATAGTTTTCCTGGTGCCACTCTGTGGCAATTCTGGACATGTGGTGTGTCGCATTGTCCTGCTGGATTTGCCCAAGCACGTCGGAACGCACAGTAGACATGAATGGATGTGGGTGATCAGGATGCTTAACTACGTGTCACCTGTCAGAGTCGAATCTAGGCGTATCAGGGATCCCATATCACTCCAACTGCAGACGCCCCACACCATTACGGAGCCTCCATCAGCCTGAACAGTCCCCTGCTGACAATCAGGGTTCATGGATTCATGAGATTGTCTCCATACACCTACCTGTCCATACCCGTGCATGTCCATCCGCTCCTTGTGTCGTGCAGTCATCAAGGTACACTAGTGGGCCTTCGGCCCTGCCCATATCGATGTTTCGTTGAATAGTTCGTACGCTAACACTTGTTGATGGCCCAGCATCGAAATCTTCAGCAATATACGGAAGGGTTTGCTCTTCTATCACGCTGAAACGAATCTCTTCAGTTGTCGTTGGTCTCGTTCTTGTAGGATCTTTTTGCGACCGCAGCGGTGTCGGAGATTTGATGTTTTACCGAATCCCTAATATTCACGATACACTCGTGAAGTGGTCATACGGGAAAATTCCCACTTCATCGCTACCTCTGAGGTGCTGTGTCCCATCGCTCGTGCCCCGACTATAACACCACGTTCAAACTCACTTAAATCTTTATAGCCTGCCATTGTACCAACAGTTACCCATATCACAACTTCGCCAGACAGTTGTTGTCTTACATAGACGTTCCGGCCGCAGGGTCGTATTCTGTCTGTTTATATATCTCTGTATTTGAATACGCATGCCTATAATAGTTTCTTTGGCCCTTCAGCGTTGATCTCTGACCGTTAAACAATCACAGTTTAACGTGCTACCTCAGTTTACTGCAACAGTTCAAATTCATTGACAACAATGGAAAGTTTTACACCATGAACACATTGGCCGATCGCTACTGGGAGGATACTGCAGTATTTTCATTCCTGTGGGATACGTTGACTGAATTTTTTTTTGCGTAACTTTATTTTCAGTTGTTTTTTTCAGAACAGAAAAATGCCATTCCTACACATGTAGAACGGTGTGAGTGCATGACGCCTAGTAGATGCCTCTGACGTTACTGGAACTTGTCAAGTCGAGATCGCAACACCGTGCACCCAGACGACGTGCACTTGTTGTTTATCGCCGTCTTTCGGGCATTAGGAAAGTTCGAATCAGTGAGGAACATCGGAGCATCACACTTACAAACCACAAAGTCAATTGTCTGTAGTGCAGTGACTGCAGAAGGAATGGTGACTAGATGGACTCAGGACAACAGTGTGGCAAGAGTAGGCATGGATCCTTACGGAAGGACATCACCGACATGTGATCGTAGAAGTCTTCTACTGGCTCTAACGAATAGATGGATGACAAGAGCTAAAATCTGAGCAGGGATTAAGGCACAGTGTCAATAGGAAGTTTTGGAAACAGGTTATTGGAAGCTGGGTTGATATCTCAATTTGCCAAGCGTCGTTTAGCTCTGACACCTTACCACAGACAATTGAAACTTGCGTGATGTAGAACCGGAGTGAACAGGGACACTGGTGTTAGCGATGAATCTCGCTTCTGTTCGAGGCGGTTAGGTCGATGACCCAGCGAAAAGAGATAGAAAGCAGCTCGAGATCCAGGCCCCAACACTGGAATCGTGGTCCCGAGACTGACCTGGCAACTACTGCAGTGAGGGTCAATGCTCGTAAGTATATAACGAGGATGGTAGACCCTGTTGCCATACCCTTCATGACCACGGCACCAAATGGCCTATTTTAGCAGGATAATGCATGGAAAAGAAAACTGAGGATCTGTTAGATGACGCTCAGTTTGGCTTTAGGACAGGTAATGCCATGGAGAGGCAGCTCTAGTGATGCAGTTGATAATGGAAGCAAGACAAGAAAAATTGAGTCACTTTCATTGGATTTGTCGACCTGGAAAAAGGTTCGACGTTTAAAACGGTGAAAAACGTTCGAAATTTTGAGAAAAATAGGAGTACCCTATACGGAAAGAGTGGTAGTATTCAACATGTACAAGAACAAAGGAACAATAAGACTGGAAGACAAATAACGAAGTGCTCGGATTGAAAAGGGTGTAAAACAGGGATGCAGATTTCACCCCTACTCTTCAATATGCACCTCGAAGAAGCAGTGACGAATATAAAAGAAAGGTTCAAATATGGGATTAAAATGCAAGGTGATAGGATATCAACGATAAGATTCACTGGACACAGCTATCCTCAGTGAAAGTGAGGAAGAATTACAGGATTTGCTGAGTAGAATGAACAGTCTAACGAATACAGAATATGGATTGAGAGTAAACCGAATGAAGACGAAAGTAATAAGGAGCAGAAATAAAAACGGCGAAAAACTTAAAATCAGGATTGATGGTCACGAAGTAGATCCGCAGCCACTGGGATATTTTCCAGAATTAATTTTCATTCTCTGTCGGAGTATTGCTGTGTTTAAATTCCAGAAGATTTAATGCAGTCATTCTTCCGATGCTCCGTACGTGAATGCAACGGGAAAAATCCAAATCTGTGTTACAATGGTCAGTTCCCATCGCCATACACTTCTTAGTGCATTGTCGAGTTTGGATGAAGACCCATCTTCAGTGTCTCCAGCGAGAAATATTGAGAAAGAAACACCCTGTAAACATTATTGGCAGAACTCACGGTCGGAAGGGACAGAATTATACGAGGGTTGGAACTTGAATAGTGGCAACTATTTGTTTACAGCTCGTACAAAATAGATACGTGTTTCAAAGTTTTACTGTCCTTCAAAGTAGTCACCAGCATTGTGTATAACAGCTTGCCAGCGATGTGGAAGTCGTAGGAAACTCTTAGCAGTGCCAATTATGTTGACAGTTCCAGCGGCGCGATCTATTGCCCGACGAATTTGTAGCCGTTCTAAAGCGAATGCCGTGAAGTGTTTACTTCAGTTTAGAAATAGAGTCGAACTCACGAGGGCTTAAGTCAGGGGAGTGCAGTAGGTGGTATAGCACTTAGCAGCCCCATCAGTCAAACAAATCAGTAACAGCTTGCGCTGTACGTGCTTCAGCATTGTTCTGCGAAATGTCAGAAATGATGACACTTTCTGTTCATTTTTGGAACACAACTTACGACCAGCTTAGAGACAGAAGTGGTGACACTTTCTGCAGGACCTGTCTATCATGCCCGCGAGCTAGTAGAGTTTTACAAGTGGCTTGGGTTACAAACATACTGTAATAATCCTAGACGTTTCCTTTAGCGCCTTGTCAACTTCATTTGCGTAGGTAGATTTGTAGGGGACTGGGCAAGCACACTCTACAGCACTGTAACATGTCGCTCTCGTGGTCATTCTCAGGACTTGTGATCGAGGGCCCTACGTACTACCAATGATCTTGCAGAGAACATTATTTATGGCTTCAACCTCCATTCTCATACACTCACAGTGCTCCTTGTACGTCAGAGTACGGCCCTGAGTGACTCCCAGATATTTTGGATGGGCCGTATTTGCTGATTGGGTCGTTTGCCATGTGGTGTTGAGTTTGCGGCATACCTGATTGCGTCTAAGATGAAACGCCCTCATTTGGGTTTTAGCTGGGTTTGGATGAAAATGATTGTTACAGTAAAAAATATTCAACTCTCTCAATGCGTCTGTTAGGTGGGATTCAACATCATCAAAAGATTTCGCTTGACTCGCAGATGCCAGATCATCGGCCTGAAAGAAACTGCTTGCGTTCGCCAGAAGTGCTTGCTCATTGGTACAGATGCTGAATAAGTACAGTGAAAAACCACTTCCTTCTACACCTACATGATTACTCTGCAATTCACATTTAAGTGCTTGGCAGAGGGTTTATCGAACCATAATCATACTACCTCTCTACCATTCCACTCCCGAACAGCGCGCGGGAAAAACGAACACCTAAACCTTTCTGTTCGAGCTCTGATTCCTCCTATTTTATTTTGATGATCATTCCTACCTATGTAGGTTGGGCTCAACAAAATATTTTCGCATTCGGAATAGAAAGTTGGTGACTGAAATTTCGTAAATAGATCTCGCCGCGACGAAAAACTTCTTTGCTTTAATGAGTTCCATCCCAACTCGCGTATCATATCTGTTACACTCTCTCCCCTATTACGTGGTAATACAAAACGAGCTGCCCTTTCTTGCACCGTTTCGATGTCGATCAGTCAATCCCACCTGGTAAGGATCCCACACCGTGCAGCAATATTCTAACAGAGGACGAAAGAGTGTAACGTAAGCTGTCTCTTTAGTAGACTTGTTGCACCTTCTAAGTGTCCTGCCAATGAAACGCAACCTTTGGCTCGCCTTCCCCACAATATTATCTATGTGGTCTTTCCAATTGAAGTTGTTCGTAATTTTAACTCCCAGGTACTTAGTTGAATTGACAGCCTTGAGAATTGTACTATTTATCGAGTAATCGAATACCAACGGATTTCTTTTGGAACTCATGTGGATCACCTCACACTTTTCGTTATTTAGCGTCAACTGCCACCTCCCACACCATACAGCAATCTTTTCTAAATCGCTTTGCAACCGATACTGGTCTTCGGATGACCTTACTAGACGGTAAATTACAGCATCGTCTGTGAACAACCTAAGAGAACTGCTCAGATTGTAACCCAGGTCATATATATAGATCAGGAACAGCAGAGGTCCCAGGACCCTTCCCTGGGGAACACCTGATATCATTTCAGTTTTACTCGATGATTTTCCGTCTATTACTACGAACTGCGACCTTCCTGATAGGAAATCACGAATCCAGTCGGACAACTGAGACGATACCCCATAGTCCCGCAGCTTGATTAGAAGTCGCTTGTGAGGAACCGTGTCAAAAGCTTTCCGGAAATCTAGAAATACAGAATCAACTTGAGGTCCCCTGTCGATAGCGGCCATTACTTCGTGCGAATAAAGAGGTAGCTGCGTTGCATAAGAACGATGTTTTCTGAAACCATGCTGATTACGTATCAATAGATCGTTCCCTTCGAGGTGATTCATAATGTTTGAATACAGTATATGCTCCGAAATCCTACTGCAAACCGACGTCAATGATATAGGTCTGTAGTTCGATGGGTTACTCCTATTACCCTTCTTAAACACTCGTGCGACCTCCACAATTTTCCAATCTGTAGGTACAGATCTATCGGTGAGCGAGCGGTTGTATATGAGTGCTAAGTAGGGAGCTATAGTATCAGCGTAATCTGAAAGGAACCTAATCGGTATACAGTCTGGACCTGAAGACTTGCCCATATCAAACGATATGAGTTGCTTCGCAACCCCTAAGATATCTACTTCTAAAAAACTCATGCTAGCAGCTGTTCGTGTTTCAAATTCTGGAATATTCCATTCGTCTTCCCTGGTGAAGGAATTTCGGAAAACTGCGTTCAATAACTCCGCTTTAGCGGCACAGTCGTCGGTAACAGTACCATCGGCACTGCGCAGCGAGGGTATTGACTGCGTCTTGCCGCTTGTATACTTATACTAAGCCATTTCTTTGACATCTGCATCGACTACGCCGACTCTGGAGGTCCACAGAGAATCTCCTGTTTTGGAACAAATTTTTAATAAATCTGATGAGGATAGAATCTTTGTTATTGAAACTGTTATAAGCGACCGTCAGGTCGATAAAAGCTACTCATGTAATTTTCAGGTTTCATGTCCATCCTCAGTAAACTGCGTCAGATGTCAGGTGAGGACCCGAGAATGTGCAGCTTTTTACTGGTCTGAAACCTTCCATGTTCTTGCATCAGAACTGCCTCTACAACGTGAATAAAGCGATTCAGGAACATTCGCTCAAAGACTTTGAGCAGTTGGCCTGCACTTTTCTGGCTCAGTTGACAAAATTTTCCAGGCTTTAAGCCAGGAACTATGCAATTTTCTGCTTTTGCAATAGTCTCATTCGCAAAGATACTCATACGTTTCAGATGTTATCCGCCAGATAATTTATCAGTGGCCAATAACGTCCCTCCTATAGCTTACCCCTGGAGTATTCCGGAAATTACTTTTTCATTGAAACTTCCTGGCCGGACGGAGACTCGAACTTGGGACCTTTACCTTTCTCTAGCAGGTGCCCTACCGATTGAGTTACCGAAGCACGACTAGGGATCGGTCCTCACAGCATCAATTCTGCCAGTACTTCGTCTACTAACCTTCAAATTTCACAGAAACGCATCAGCGATCCTAGCAGAACTGGTACTCATATCAGCGCACACTCAGCTGCAGAGTGAAAATCTCATTCTGGAAACATCCTCCAGGCTGTGGGTAAGCCATGTCTCCGCAATGTCCTTACGTCCAAGAGCGCTAGTTCTGCTAGGTTCGTAGAAGAGCTTCTGTGAAGTTTGGAAGGTAGGAACGAGGTACTGCTAGGACTGAAGCTGTAAGGACGGATGGTGAGTCGTGCCTGGGGAGCTCAGTAGAGCCGGAACGGCATCTCAGCGTGTTCAAATGGTTCAAATGGCTCTGAGCACTGTGGGACCTCAGGTCATCAGTCCCCTAGAACTTAGAACTACTTAAACCTAACTTACCTAAGGACATCACACACATCCATGCCCGAGGCAGGATTCGAACCTGCAACCGTAGCGGTCGCGCGGTTCCAGACTGTAGCGCCTAGAACCGCTCGGTCACCCCTGCCGGCTCAGCGTGTTCGGTCGAAAGGTTAGCTGCCCCCCAATAAAAAGAACTGAGTCAATGGATCAACGATGAACTTGAACAAGCGTCAAGGGACGCCCACCCCGAACAAACAGGACGAACAATAACGAACAAAATGATATCAACAAAAAAAGAGTCGGTAGAGTACTCGCCCGCGAAAGGCAAAGGTCCCGAGTTCGACCCTCTGTCCGGCACACGGTTTTAATCTGCCAGGAAATTTCATATCAGCGCACACTCCGCTGCAGAGTGAAAATCTCATTCTACTATTTCATTGTCCGATGCTTGGTGCAGGGAATGGCAGTTACTGTAGTAGTGGTTGCGCTGTGATACTGCCGCTACGTAGGGCTGAGGTGCCATTCTGCAGGTCTGTCAGGATAACTTAGCTGGTTTCGATAGGCTTGGCAAGATAGACTGAAAACCTTCACGAGTGATGGCGGCCGCAGCAAGATAGAGTCTAGGAAAACTTAATTGCTACAACAAATTGGGGCGTCCAGTGACCAAACACCTGGCGTCGCTTCACGTCTTCTTCGTATCGGTGCAGGGGAGTCCAGGTACTGCTGAAACAGCGTGCTGACATTGGTCAGGCGGCGGCGAAGGCCAGCTGAGTTCAGTGCAGCGTTCTTGCACGCAGTAGCGACTGCGCTTACGAGGAGAACACGGCAAGTGCCATAACTTGATTTACTAAAAACTTCAGTTCAGTGGAAAAGGGTTAAAATAAGCGAACAAGTGTCTTGGCTTATCCGAAGATGCTCGACCGTTTCTGAGAAAACGATGTTCCAAGCTGTGTGTCTCTTAGCGAGTAAACATTTGAACACAAGCGCTGACACAGTGTATAGCGTTGCGGCTACACACTTGATTGCCCCGTGTTCGGAAGCTAATTATTATTTTAATTTTTGTTTCCCGTTAATCTATTCTTTGTCCGTAGAAGATTACTGTACGTATGTTTTCTACTATATATTGAAATAATGTTAGTCTTATTCGTCTGCTAATTGTACGCCCGGTGAATGAACTTAAAAAAATAATAAATGAGTGAGAAAATTATTTAAAATTGTTTTAGGAGAAATTCCTGTAGCGAACTTTGATTTGTGATCAGTTACAAATGCCATTTTTTCGGAAAAGTAATCCGTCATGCGTGATTTGACACGAAATTATTGCCAACGGGTGAAATCTTCAGCAATGTTAACGAGGTTCTTCCCCGAGTGAGATTCGTAGGAAGAAGTGTCACACTGGTAAAACCAGCCTTCGCGCAATGCTCGTGATGTCCTATGGGCATGGGTAGAAAAATGAAAAAAATAAAATAAGTAAGACCAATAACTGAGTTTCGAACAAGGGACGCGAAAGTGAGGACTAGCCGTTGTCCTAACAATTCGGTTGACAGTACCGCCCGCGTAAAGGCATCTCCGAGCGGTTCTAGGCGTTACAGTCTGGAGCCACGCGACCGCTACGGTCGCAGGTTCGAGTCTTGCCTCGGGCATGGATGTGTGTGATGTCCTTAGGTTAGTTAGGTTTAAGTAGTTCTAAGTTCTAGGGGACTGATGACCTCAGAAGTGAAGTCCCATAGTGCTCAGAGCCATTTGAACATAAAGGCATCTAAATTAATTCGAGGACTTTGATCGTCATGTTCCCAGAAACGATCAAGTATCTAAGGATAAGCCCAGACACGTGCTCGTGTAGTTTGATTCCTCTTCCGCTAAGCGACGTTTCTGGAACGTGGGAGTATGGCACTTGCCGTGTTCTCCGTGTTAGCGCAGCTGGCGGTAGCTAAAGAAAGCCACCGTTGGATTCCACGGGTACCCGGCGAGGTCGAACGGTGGACCCTGAGGAGCATGCCTAGTTGCAGGCTGGAGGAGGCCATCAGACTCGACATACGTGTTCGCTGTACTTTGCCGCCGAACTCTTCCCTGGTCCCTTGGCTGAGAAGGAAAACACGGCAGGTCCGGTAACCTTGTTTCCCAGAAACTTCGCGCTGTGGAAGAAGAGTCAAAACACGTGGACACGTGTTTCGGCTCATCCGTAGGTACTCGACCGTTTCTGAAAAAAACGACGGTGAAAGTTTTCAGCTTAATGTAGGTACACTACTGGCCATTAAAATTGCTACACCAAGAAGAAATCCAGATGATAAACGGGTACTCGTTGCACAAATATATTATACTAGAACTGACGTGTGATTACATTTTCAAGGAATTTGCAATTTGGGTGCATAGATCCTGAGAAATCAGTACCCAGAACAACCAACTCTGGCCGTAATAACGGCCTTGATACGCCTGGCCATTGAGCCAAACAGAGTTTGGATGGCGTGTGCAGATACAACTGTCCATGCAACTTCAACACGATACCACAGTTCATCAAGAGTAGTGACTAGCGTGTTGTGACGAGCCAGTTTCTCGGCCACTATTGACCAGACGATTTCAATTAGTGAGAGATCTCGAGAATACGCTGGCCAGGGCACCAGTCGAACATTTTTTCTGTATCCAGAAAGGTCCGTACAGGACCTTCAACATGCGGTCGTGAATTATCCTGCTGAAATGTGGGGTTTTGCAGGGATCGAATGAGGGTTAGAGCCACGGGTCGTAACACATCTGAAATGTAACGTCCACTGTTCAAAGTGCCGTCAATGCGAACAAGAGGTGACCGAGACTTGTAACCAATGGCACGCCATACTATTACGCCGGGTGATACGGCAGTAAGGCGATGACGAATACACCTTCCAATGTTCATTTGCCGCGATGTCACCAAACACGGATGCGACCATCATGATGCTGTAAACAGAACCTCGATTCATCCGAAAAAAATGACGTTTTGCCATTCGTGCACCCAGGTTCGTCGTTGAGTACACCATCGTAGGCGCTCCCGTCTGTAATGCAGCGTCAAGGATAACCGCAGCCATGGTCTCCCAGCTGATAGTCCATGCTGCTGCAAACGACGTCGAACTGCTCGCGCAGATGGTTGTTGTCTTGCAAACGTCCCTATCTGTTGACTGAGGGATCGAGACGTGGCTGCACGACCCGTTACAGCCATGCGGATAAGATGCCTGTCATCTCGACTGCTAATGATACGAGGCCGTTGGGATCCAGCACGACGTTCCGTATTACCTTCCTGAACCCACCGATTCCATATTCTGCTGACTCACCATAGGCTGCAATCCGACCTTTATCAAAATCGGAAACGCGATGGTACGCATTTCTCCTCCTTACACGAGGCATCGCAACCACGTTTCACCAGGCAACGCCGGTCAACTGCTGTTTGTGTATGGGAAATCGGTTAGAAACTTTCCTCTTGTCAGCACGTTGTAGGTGTCTGGCTCTGAAAAGCTAATCATTTGCATATCAGAGCATCTTCTTCCTGTCGATTGAATTTCGAATCTGTAGCATGTCATCTTCGTGGTGTAGCAATTTTAATGGCCAGTATTGTACTTTTTAGCGGACGCTAAGCTCAAGCGAAGTGATGGTGCATTGGCTAGTGTTGCAGCCACTCACTTTAGCGCGCCCTATTCGAAACTCGATTTTTTTTTTTGTGTGTGTGTGTGTGATCCTACTCGCCGGCTCCTTGTCGCGGCTCGCGCGGCTCCCTCTGTGAAAGGTTCGTGTCCTCCCTCGGGCATGGGTGTGTGTCTTGTCCTTAGCGTAAGTTAGCTTAAGTTATAGGAAGTAGTGTGTGAGCTTAGCGATCGACGACCTCAACAGTTTGGTCCCATAGGATATTACCACAAATTTCCAAATTTTCATGTACCGACCTGTATTTGTAGAAGGCTACCCCACACACATGTTTCTTATCAAGTTAGGGGACACAAGGGCGTTATATTAACTGTAAACTTACAACTGTGTTTCACAATACGTGTTACACATCTATTAAACAACATGAACCATGGACCTTGCCGTTGGTGGGGAGGCTTGCGTGCCTCAGCGATACAGATAGCCGTGCCACAACGGAGGGGTATCCGTTGAGAGGCCAGACAAACGTGTGGTTCCTGAAGAGGGGCAGCAGCCTTTTCAGTAGTTGCAGGGGCAACAGTCTGGATGATTGACTGATCTGGCCTTGTAACAATAACCAAAACGGCCTTGCTGTGCTGGTACTGCGAACGGCTGAAAGCAAGGGGAAACTACGGCCGTAATTTTTCCCAAGGGCATGCAGCTTTACTGTATGATTAAATGATGATGGCGTCCTCTTGGGTAAAATATTCCGGAGGTAAAATAGTCCCCCATTCGGATCTCCGGGCTGGGACTACTCAAGAGGATGTCGTTATCAGAAGAAAGAAAACTGGCGTTCTACGGGTCGGAGCGTGGAATGTCAGATCCCTTAATCGGGCAGGTAGGTTAGAAAATTTAAAAGGGGAAACGGATAGGTTAAAGTTAGATATAGTGGGAATTAGTGAAGTTCGGTGGCAGGAGAAACAAGACTTCTGGTCAGGTGACTACAGGATTATAAACACAAAATCAAATAGGGGTAATGCAGGAGTAGGTTTAATAATGAATAGGAAAATAGGAATGCGGGTAAGCTACTACAAACAGCATAGTGAACGCATTATTGTGGCCAAGATAGATACGAAGCCCACACCTACTACAGTAGTACAAGTTTATATGCCAACTAGCTCTGCAGATCACGAAGAAATTGAAGAAATGTATGATCAAATAAAAGAAATTATTCAGATAGTGAAGGGTGACGAAAATTTAATAGTCATGGGTGACTGGAATTCGGTAGTAGGAAAAGGGAGAGAAGGAAACGTAGTAGGTGAATATGGACTGGGGCAAAGAAATGAAAGAGGAAGCCGCCTGGTAGAATTTTGCACAGAGCACAACTTAATCATAGGTAACACTTGGTTCAAGAATCATAAAAGAGGGCTGTATACATGGAAGAAGCCTGGAGATACTGACAGGTTTCAGATAGATTATATAATGGTAAGACAGAGATTTAGGAACCAGGTTTTAAATTGTAAGACATTTCCAGGGGCAGATGTGGACTCTGACCACAATCTGTTGGTTATGACCTGTAGATTAAAACTAAAGATACTGCAAAAAAGTTGGGAATTTAAGGAGATGGGACCTGGATAAACTGACTAAACCGGAGGTTGTACAGAGTTTCAGGGAGAGCATAAGGGAGCAATTGACAGTAATGGGGGAAAGAAACAGAGAAGAAGAAGAATGGGTAGCTTTGAGGGATGAAGTAGTGAAGGCAGCAGAAGATCAAGTAGATAAAAAGACGAGGGCTGCTAGAAATCCTTGGGTAACAGAAGAAATATTGAATTTAATTGATGAAAGGAGAAAATATAAAAATGCAGTAAATGAAGCAGGCAAAAAGGAATACAAACGTCTCAAAAATGACATCGACAGGAAGTGCAAAATGGCTAAGCAGGGATGGCTAGAGGACAAATGTAAGGATGTAGAGGCTTATCTCACTAGGGGTAAGATAGATACTGCCTACAGGAAAATTAAAGAGACCTTTGGAGAAAAGAGAACCACTTGTATGAATATTAAGAGCTCAGATGGAAATCCAGTTCTAAGCAAAGAAGGGAAAGCAGAAATGTGAAGGAGTATTTAGAGGGTCTATATAAGGGCGATGTACTTGAGGACAATATTATGGAAATGGAAGAGGATGTAGATGAAGATGAAATGGGAGATACGATACTGCGTGAAGAGTTTGACAGAGCACTGAAAGACCTGAGTCGAAACAAGGCCCCTGGAGTAGACAACATTCCATTGGAATTACTGACGGCCTTGGGAGAGCCAGTCCTGACAAAACTATACCATCTGGTGAGCAAGATGTATGAGACAGGCGAAATACCCTCAGACCTCAAGAAGAATATAATCATTCCAATCCCAAAGAAAGCAGGTGTTGACAGATGTGAAAATTACCGAACTATCAGTTTAATAAGTCACAGCTGCAAAATACTAAAGCGATTTCTTTACAGAGGAATGGAAAAACTAGTAGAAGCCGACCTCGGGGAAGATCAGTTTGGATTCCGTAGAAATGTTGGAACACGTGAGGCAATACTGACCTTACGACTTATGTTAGAAGCTAGATTAAGGAAGGGCAAACCTACGTTTCTGGCATTTGTAGACTTAGAGAAAGCTTTGGACAATGTTGCTGGAATACTCTCTTTCAAATTCTGAAGGTAGCAGGGGTAAAATACAGGAAGCGAAAGGCTATTTACAATTTATACAGAAACCAGATGGCAGTTATAAGAATCGACGGGCATGAAAGGGAATCAGTGGTTGGGAAGGGAGTGAGACAGGGTTGTAGTCTCTCCCTGATGTTATTCGATCTGTATATTGAACAAGCAGTGAAGGAAACAAAAGAAAAGTTCGGAGTAGGTATTAAAATCCATGGAGAAGAAATAAAAACTTTGAGGTTCGCCGATGACATTGTAATTCTGTCAGAGACAGCAAAGGACTTGGAAGAGCAGTTGAACGGAATGGATAGTGTCTTGAAAGGAGGGTATAAGATGAACATCAACAAAAGCAAAACGAGTATAATGGAATGTAGTCGAATTAAGTCGGATGATGCTGAGGGAATTAGATTAGGAAGTGAGACACTTAAAGTAGGAGAGGAGTTTTGCTATTTGGGGAGCAAAATAACTGATGATGGTCGAAGTAGAGAGGATATAAAATGTAGACTGGCAATGGCAAGGAAAGCGTTTCTGAAGAAGAGAAATTTGTTAACATCGAGTATAGCTTTAAGTGTCAGGAAGTCATTTCTGAAAGTATTTGTATGGAGTGTAGCCATGTATGGAAGTGAATCATGGACGATAAATAGTTTGGACAAGAAGAGAAAAGAAACTTTCGAAGTCTGGTGCTACAGAAGAATGCTGAAGATTAGATGGGTAGATCACATAACTAATGAGGAAGTATTGAATCGGATTGGGGAGAAGAGAAGTTTGTGGCACAATTTGACCAGAAGAAGGGATCGGTTGGTAGGGCATGTTCTGAGACATCGAGGGATCACCAATTTAGTATTGGAGGGCAGCGTGGAGGGTAAAAATCGTAGAGGGAGACCGAGAGATGACTACACTAAGCAGATTCAGAAGGACGTAGGTTGCAAGAGGTACTGGGAGATGAAGAAGCTTGCACAGGATAGAGTATCATGGAGAGCTGCATCAAACCAGTCTCAGGGCTGAAGACCACAACAACAACAACAGTCTTATATTTCATTCTTGTATCAATTCTCTTTTAATTTTTATGTTTTATTCTTATGTTTATTCTTCAGGAAGATTTGCTACAGTCCCCTGGATGATATCCACCGTGGAAACATTCGAAACAAAGAAATTCCAAACACCCCGAGCATCGCGCAAAGGCCGGTTTGTCACAGTGAAATTTCCTCGTATGAATATCGTTAGGTAGAGAAATGTCGTTAATACTGCTGGAAATTTCACACGTTGACCGATATTTTTGCGGCAGATCATGCATAACAAATGACGTTACCGAAAATTGGTGTTTGCAATTTGTTATGAATCAAGATACACTACAGGGATTTCCCCGAAAACAGTTATAATAATGTCCACACTCATTTTTTAAAAGTTGATTCACCAGACACAAGTTTAGTAAAAGAATACGTAATATATCATTTCAATATGCATTGGAAAACATTCGTGAAACGGTCGAGCATCTACGTATAAGCAGAGACAAGTGTTCGATTGTTTTGACCTGTCTTCCGTTGAGCAAAGTTTCTGGAAACTCAGATCATGGCACTTTCACTGTTCTCCTCGTAAGTCGAGGTGTCGTTACTGGAGTCTTGCCACATGTTGACGTAATAGTGGGGCGTTTAGCCAGTCAGGTGCTTCATCAGACACGTGTCCTCGGTACGATAAGTGGATCTCCGTGTCATGAAATTCGTTTGCCCCCCGGTATTCCATCCGCACCTCGACACCCTCAATATAAATGAATGTAACGTATATATAGGCGCAAGGACCCATTACTGTTGAGACTCACTATAAGCGCCTAATCAGTGGAAATAATAACTACCGTAAAATATGGATGAGTATTCGTCCGGAGCGACCTACAGTAGATAAAACTAGTTGCAGCAAAAGCAGATTCCATAGTGATATTCAGTGTAAGACTCCCAAAGAAATATTATTCATTCAATAAAGGCCTTGCAGGGCATACATTGGACTGATTATCGTGTATCGCTCGCCAGTTTGGGATCATTACCAAGTATGACTAATACAGAAGATGCGAGAAGATTCGAGGAAGAGCAACGCATTTCGTCACGGTTTGTTTAATGAGCGCTATGGAGAGGATCACCGAACTACAGTTCCAGGGGCTTCAGGGGATGCGTATGCGTTGTGATCACAAAATGGTGTACTGTTGAAACTCGAACAGCATGCATTCCGGAAACGTTGTACAACATAGTGCTATCTCCTACATAAACTTACGGAAGTTCAAATAGCTCTGAGCACTATGGGAGTTAACTTCTGAGGTCATCAGTCGCCTAGAACTTAGAACTACTTAAGCCTAACTAACCTAAGGACATCACACTCCTCCATGCCCGAAGCAGGATTCGAACCTGCGACCGTAGCGGTCGCGCGATTCCGGACTATAGCGCCTAGAACCGCTCGGTCACCCCGGCCGGCACTGACGGAAGTGGAATGTATTACGCCGTAAACACGTTGAACGAACTCTAACAAAATGATACTTCAGTCGTTCCATGCCTTGCGCTATGTTGACTAAAATTTCATCTTTATGTGAGCTGCCGGCAGCTGTGGCCGAGCGGTTCTAGGCGCTTCAGTCCGGAGCCGCACTGCTGGGACATGGATGTGTGTGATGTTCTTAGGTTAGTTAGGTTTAAGTAGTTCTACGTCTAGGAACTGATGACCTCAGATGTTAAATCCCATAGTGCTTAGAGTCATTTGAAACATTTTTTTTATGTGAACTTATTTTCAGTATTTTCGGAACAGGAGAATGTCATCGTATACCGCATGCACTTCAGCATATGCTAAGAATGGTAACTCTTGTTGGCATCCCTTCGTGACAGGAATGACAAATGGTACACTTCAGAAGGATAATGCGAAACCCCAAACTGCAGCTGACACCACAAACATTTTCAGAAAAGTACAGATTGTTAACTGTCACTCCCGGTCACCCATAGACCACGTCTGGAATCCGATGGAAAGACGAATACTTTCATACGAGCCTCCATTCAGCAATGTTCATGAACGCAGATGTTTCGGACGTGGCAAGAGATACTTCAACATGAGATTCGGAGGCTATTTGCGTCAATGTCACATAACTAATACAAGAGTGTATACGCGCTTTTGGGGGCCGCACTTCAGACTGATGTATATGTTGGACATCAGTTTTAAATGGAATGAGTGTTTAATCATTCAAAACCCCTTGTATGAAGAACACCTTCACAAAGTTTGATAAGCATAGGGGTGGTGGTGCTTCATGGCCTAGAACTGTATATTTCACCACTGTATGTCTCGTGAAAATCAGAAAAATTTGAGCTCATTTGGAGATTTACCAACAGTCAAATCTTACTATTAAGTTTGTGCGTAAGTTCGTAGCGTTTTCGTTTTGCTTTTTGGTATTCCGGTTACTAGGGGTTTATTTATCGATTATCATTTTTTATTTGTAGTTCACCGTTGATGTTTGAGCTTACATATTGTCATTTTGTCATTTGGAGACAGTGAATGGAGCTGTGGATGCAAGAAAATGGAGTTCCGAGTGGAAAAATCGGAACATTTCCGAGACATTCTTCTGTTTGAGTTCAATAGAGGGGTGACAGCAGCGGAGGCAGACACAGACACTTGCGCTGTGTGCAGTGATAATGCTACTGGACAGAGCACGGCAAGAAAATGGTTCTTTCGTTTTAAGGGAGATCTTTTTGAAGCCGGCTGCGGTGGCCAAGCGGTTCTAGGCGCTGCAGTCGGGAACCGCGCGACTGCTACGGTCGCAGGTTCGAATCCTGCCTCGGGCATGGATGTGTGTGATGTCCTTAGGTTAATTAGGTTTAAGTAGTTCTAAGTTCTAGGGGACTGATGACCTCAGATGTTAAGTCCCATAGCGCTTAGAGCCATTTGAACGATTTGAACCTTATTTCGACAAGATGTGGTTCATGCAACACCAATGGTCTGTAATGGGCGAAGCAAGACACACCCAGAGAGAAAGTAATCTCACTCTATTAAGGGGGGTAGGACGTCAAACGGGCCGACTTGGAGCAGGAGAGTCACCACAGGACATTTTAATTTCTACTGTCTATACTTTTACAAATAAACTCATAAAACTTTGGCACCATGACCAGGAAGGATTGAGGACTCACACTCATCGCAGTGGAAGTTCAAAAACGTAGCAAAATACCTTTTTTTTTTACATATGAAATTTCATCATTTTTTCAATTACTACTGGCTGCATTTGTTGCTATAGGTACACTTTTCTTCCTAAGTAAGAGAGCTTATTCGATGAATTTTTCATAGCATACAAACAGTAGTTACAGGTGTATGAGACTCTAGAATTTTCCAAGTCTATTAAAAAACTGTGGAAAAAATTGAGACAATTAACTATAGAATTTGAATTTTTTTTAAACATGAAGTTTAATGTAACAGTTCATTCATTTTTTCATAAATTAAATTACTTCTAAAGTTTCATACACCTGTAACTATTGTTTGTATGCTGTGCAAAAGTCATCGAAGGATCTCTTTTACTTAGGAAGAAAAGTGTAACTATAGCAACAAATGCAGCCAGTAGTAAGTGAAAAAATGATGAAATTTCACATGTAAAAAAAATGTGGTTTGTGACGTTTTTGAGCTTCCACTGCTATGAGTATGAATCCTGAATCCTTTCTGGTCATGCTGTTTAAGTTTTATGAATTTATTTGTAAAAGTATAGACAGTGGAAATTAAAAAGTCCTGTAGTGCCTCTCCTGCTCCAAGTCGGCCCGTTTGACGTCCTACACCCCGTAAGTACTTAGCTGCAAATGAAGAAGAGTAATGGATAAAGGCAATGTGAAATGATGGCGTGACACCCACAAAATCTCACCCCCCGTCGACGAGCATCTAAAATACGGCTTTCCGCAGAGCGGGTGCGCTTGCTATCTCACTTACACACGATGCAGTCAATCCTGCTCGCGCCACCAGTATCGACTTCTGTAATTCTGGCGCCGGCAATGTTTCTGCAAAAAATATTCCATATCTCGTTCCATGTTAACGAAATTGCTCGTCCGCCAGAATTACATTGCAAGTTACACGATATCTGTAGTCAATTTATTTCCAATTTCGGTTTTTCCCTCTCGCATTAAAACTGTTTAGAAAAATATACCTTCGCGATTACACCGTGCTGAGCGAAGGGGGTGTGGGGGCCCAAAAGCGGAAAAAAAAGTTTAAAAACGCGCCGTTCCCGCACTAAACATGCGCCGGTCGGGCTGCCGGGCACGATAACCGTATTTCTGGCGGCCGGGGCGACGCAGTTTTGCGCTGTAATCGGCTGACTGCGCGGGATAACATTTGAGGTCGTTCGCGCGGCCGCCGGCTAGCCGTCTGATTCAATAAACAGCACGCGCCGCCGTCCGGCGAGCGGTAATTCGGTCGGACCACAGCAGCCGCTCCCCGCGGGCGGGTTTTTTAACGCGCAGCGGTTTCCAGCCCTGCGTAGCGAGGTATGTTTTCAATATGGCAGCCGATATTACAAGCCGCGCCGCCAACCCACCCCTCTGCCTTCCCGCCCCCGCATCAGCACCCACCCCAGCCCCCGCCCCCGTCGGGGCACTCAGTTCGCCCCCACGACATTTACAGCGGAATTTTTCACCCTTCCGTCTTCTTCACCCTTCCTCGCGAGAGGGGAAAATAGGGAAGGGTGGAAAATGGAAATGCGAAGCACAGCAAGAGGGTCGGCTCTGCGAAGAAGCACTGGCGGCCTAGACCACGATATTCAGCCGGAATATTCTTGCAGTTTCTTTACTTTTAAGAGAGTATCTTCTATTGCATTTACTTAGAGCACTTTGACTTCTATATTCTTTGATGCGCTTTATACAATGACAGCATTATCGCTACCAGACGTAAAGTACACAGCCGGAAAAAAAACGGAGAGTACTTCGTCAGTTTCCAAGTTTATTCTCAATATAATGTATAAGAAATACGAATCGAATACACAAACAATCCTGTCGGAGGAACATCCGCAGCTGAGCATGATATCAGAGGTTGCAAATACCGCTACAGTTGTAAGGTTCTTTTATATAGAACACGAGCCGTTTCGGGTTCTCATACGCCCATCTTCAGGTATGGTAACTTGGTGCTGTGACCCCGAACGCCGCGGTGAACAAGTACAAGACGCGATGTACCAACAGCTGGTTACAACACCTGAGATGGGTGTATAGGAGCCCGAAACCAGTCGTGTTCTAAATAAAAGAACCTTACAACTGTGGCGGTATTTTCAACCTCTGGAACCGATTACAACTGAATTACAACAATTTCGAAGTGGACCTAAGATAAAAATGCTGAGAGGCAATGCCTAAGTTGCACCATAGGGTGAAGTGCAGCGAGATCTGTGTTACTGAAGGGCAGAATGACAACGCAGACATTTATTTCTTAAACACATAAAATTTTAAAAACAAAATATTTTAAGGAACGAAACTTATATGTCATGGAATAGACAGAAACAATTTACGTAAATACAGTTACCCCATGAGTAGGCCGGCCGCTGTGGTGGAGCGGTTCTAGGCGCTTCAGTCTGCGACCGCTACGGCCGCCGGTTCGAATCCTGCCTCGGGCATGGATGTGTGTTCTGTCGTTAAGTTAGTTAAGTTTAAGTAGTTCTAAGTTCTAGGGGACTGATGACCTCAGATGTTAAGTCCCATACTGCTCAGAGCCATTTGAAACCATGAGTAGCATAGGTAATTACTTAGACAGAGTATGCATCCACAGGATACAAGACGTCGACACGTAAGTTCCATACTGGCCACTCTGTTACTGGTTATAAAGAAAGTGACTCTGGTCACCTAAAGAACAAACAATATTAGCGTTCACCAAGATAGCTGATTACAGTTCTTATCGAACAGACTTGCACCTGTGGCTATTAATTTCCTTCCAGCCCCACCCCAAACATGGATATTTTGGCCCAGTCCCAATTCCAAATTAACTCTTCAGAAGACGTTAAGAACTCCGCAATCTGTACTCCGTAAAATAATTGTTATATACAGGACTTCATGCCTTAAATCAAAACTCAGTTAGATCGGGGCTCAACATTTAACGCGCATATCAATATGTTAACTATGATTAGGAATCACAAGAGGAGGAGGTATACTTGGAAAACGCTGGAAGATACGGAAAGATTCCGTTAGGTTACTTCATGGTCAAGCAGAGATTCCGAAATCAGATACTGGATTCTAAGTCGTACCCAGGAGCAGATATAGGCCCAGGTCACAATTTAGCAATAATGCAGAGTAGGCTGCAGTTGAAGAGACTAATCAGGAAAAATCAGTTTGCAAAGAAGTGGGATACGGAAGTACTAAGGAATGAAGAGATACGCTTGAAGTTCTCTGAGGTGATAACGAAGAGTTCAGTTGGCAGTTTAGTTAAAGAGGAATGGTCATCCCGAAGGAGGACAATCACAGGTGTTGGCAAGAAAAACATAGGTATACGGAAGGAAACTGCGCAAAAACCATGGGTAACAGAAGAAATACTCAGTTGATCGAAAAAAGAAGGAAGTACAATAATGTTAAGGCAAAATCAGGAATGCGGAGATAAGAGTGACTTCGGACTGAAATAAGTACGAAGTGCAGGGAAGCTAAGACAAAATGGCTGCATGAAAAATGTGCGGAAATCGAAAAGAAACTATTGTGGGAAGGGCTGACTCCGCATATGGAAATGTCAAAATAACCTTCGATTAATTTAAAAGCAAGGACGGTGGCATTAAAAGTGCAATGGGAATTACAATTTTAAATGCACAGGACAGAGCGAATAGGTGGAAAGGGTTTCGTTCAAGGTGGGAGGACTTCTCTGATGTCCTGAAGGAAGAGTGAACAGGAGTCGACAGGTATGAGATACTGGATTCTGTATTACATATTAAAATTGCTTTGGATAACTTAAGTTCTGATATGAAAGAGGGGAATAGATTCCATTCCATTGGAATCATTGGGGAAATGGCAAAAAACGACTATTCGCTGGGTATAGAGAATATATGACCATCTGACTTTCAGAAAAACATCATCCACGCAATTCCGAAAATATGAAGACCCAACAAGTGCTAGAATTATCGCACAGTCAGGTTAATAGCTCATACATCCTAGCTGTTGACAAGAATGATATACAGAAGATTGGAAAAGAAAACTGAGGATCCGTAATAAAACGATCAGATTGGCTGTAGGAAAGGTAAACGCACCAGAGAGGATGTTCTGATGTTGCAGTTGATAATGGAAGCAAGACTGAAGAAAAATCAAGACATGTACATAGGATTTTCGATCCGGAAAAAGCGTTAGACAATGTAAAATGGTGAAAGATGTTCGAACTTAAGAGAAAAATATGGATGAGCTATAGGGTAAGAGGAGTAACGTACAATATGTACGAGAACCAAGAGGGGACAGTAAGATTGGAAGACTAAGAAAGAAGTGCTCGGATTAAAAAGGGTATAAGACAGGGATGTAATTGTTCACCCCCGCTGTTCAGTCACCGAAGAAGCAATGATGTAAATAAAACTTGAAGAGTAGGATTAAAATTCAAGGTGAAAGGATATCAATGATAAGATTCGGAATGAACAGTCTATTGGGCACAAAATATGGATTGGCTGTAAATCTAAGAAAGATGGAAGAAATGATGTAACGTATTTGCAACAAATACGTATATGTCTATGTTCGTCTGTGAAAATGGACTTGATAAGCAACCTGAGCTATCAGTAATCGAAATCTAACCTGCATAACACTGTATGCGTGTCGTATGAGTGTCAGTTTCACTGTCATTTAAACGCTCAACAGATGGTTACATGAAAAACTTAAAACCAACATTTGGATAAACTATCTAACTGCGCATGAATCAGAATTTACAAGTGATACAGAATTTACTGGATTACAGTACATGACATGTCGTGGTGTGTCAGTGTATCCGTTTTGGCCCTAAGTTTTGCACTCACCTCTATAGATGTCTGCCTCTTTCCATGTGGTTTACAGCAATTCTCAGCAGCATGCAGCAGCAACAGCGGCTAAAGCTTATTGTTGCTAAGAATTAATTTAATCAAAAGTAATTCCTTGGATTCCTGCCAAAATGAATTGTTATACAATCACTAATAGAAAACAAATAACTTGTGAGAAGGAATTTCATAAATTGAGTCTTTTTAAAACTTAAGAATCGTCATAACCCATAACCAATAATTGACAATGACAGTTACAATGGCATAAGTATCAATAATGGCTGAGTGCCAGATTAACAAATGTTTTTCAATTTCATAGTTACATAAACATTTAATAACCACAGCATATTATTTAGATGTGGAGAATACTTATTATTATTTGGAAGATAAGGAAGCTTCTTTAACCGACAAGCAAAACATGGGATTATTGCAAACTCGGATTAACAATCGCGAGCCTAACCTTGCCATTTGCTATTGCGCTATGCTTGCGAATCGTACCTTGAATTCCATCTTCAAGCACAGTTAAACGATCTATATAAATGAAATCAGGCCTTGAGTGTGGTAAGATCTGCCATCACCGACGTGAGGGCAGCATCCGTCTCCGAGCTCTCGACCGACGCTACCACTTCCACTCTCGCAGACAGACCTCGTCTCACAACTATGCTTAGAATCGCGCTCCCATGTTTCGCCCTCAGATTGTTACTATCGGTATCCGAGTGCTTACACAACGCAAAGAACAGCGTTGACTATATTGTTCTCAAAGTAACGGAGAGTTCTGACACACTCCTTACAATGAGAAGTAGCAGAAATGAGAACAGATAAAACTTGACATCACTATTTGACACGAAGCGGACGAAGTTAACGAATTCTGTTACCTAGGCAGCAAAACAAGGCGTTATGGACGGAGCAAGGAGGTCGTGATACGCAAACTAGCACTGGCAATAAGGGCATTCCTGACCAAGAGAAATCTGCTATTACCAAACATACGTGTACCTTAATTTGGGGAAGAAATTTCTGAAAATGTATGTTTGGAGCACTGACTGTGGAAAAACCGGAACAGAAGACATCAGAAGCACTTGTGATGTGCTACAGACGATTCTAGAAGGTGAAAACAAAATTCCGAGATGAGAGCCACCACACTAGCGTGTCCCAGAGACCTCATCTGTGGGTGAACCTCCTGTCTATCTGTACCCATCGAGTCAGCAGCTCCCCAGTACACGTCTGAAATCAGTAACGGATCTATATCTATTCAGTTAGTTGTTGAATCAAATCTAAGTGGTGGGATGTGCGTGTGAAATCATGGCTTGCAATTGCAGAAGTAATATATATTTTATCTTTAGTCACATTTTTCCTGAATGCGATGTAAGTCATTAATCTAGTACAATGAGAAATGACTCCTGAGAGTAATCTATGGAGAGACTTTGCAGAAACATGGTAGAACTTATGCTATGTATAACATTTACAACAAAATTTTGGTCTGGAAATTATCCAAGTACATCTTCACAAAGACAAATAGGTTGATATGAAGTATAAATCAAGACTTTAACGTTAAAATTTTGAAAACGTCGCATATTTCCTCTGGTTCATCATCTTCTCTCGTGAATACAACCACAAGTCGTCCATGAAATGGCATTTAGATTCAACTAAAATTGATGTAACCCTCACTTTTCACCGGCCGTGGTGGCCGAGCGGTAATAGGCACTTCAGTCCGGAACTGACGAACATCCTCTCACGCCGGTATGTCGGTCCTTCGCTATTTTGGTGTGGTGATTGAGCATCACGTATTTCCCGATGAACTGAACGGAGTCATGTACAAAACTTTCCCTCAATAACTCCTTCCACAGTTACTAATACATATGCTCTGACAATCAGTCGTTCATGTGAATTAAACGTGATGCGAGACCGGCACGCTTTGCACTCGATGTTAGGAACCAGAATGATGTACCGTTTGGTCAACAATACACTGATTAACATTCTTTTATTAAAAGAAAATAATGGATTGGTCTTGATGGTCCCGTTTCATGGCAAGCTAGGTCGCCAGGCCTGATATCAGTGAACAACCTCTTACGGGAGCATCTGCAGACCCCAGTTTACGAGATTAGCGGTCGACACTCACTTTTTCTTTGGATTGTCGCCGCCGCGCCCGCCTAAGGCCGGTATTACACTATCAGATTTCTTTGTCAAAGATTTGATCAAAGATGTGATCAAATATTCCGTCAAATAAATTTGACAAAGATCTTTGACGTAGCGCTAGAAGGGGTATTACACTGTCATATTCTTCGTCAATGTTCAAGATGGCTGACAACAACAACTTGTCATTAACCACAGCAGTTGCATGTACCACAATTGCACTGTGTGCACATGCGGAAGAGAAGCGTGGAAAAAAAGTAAACATACCAGGATGAAGCCGTGGGTTTTACGACGACAAAACTTGTGACGTGAGCTTGTAGTGGAGATCGTCAAGTCGTACATCAATAACTTAAGAATGGATGAGCATACATTTCTGTATGTACTCAGTGAAGTGTATCCTCATATCACATAGCACAATATTCACTTAAGAACTGCTACATCTGCAGAAGATAGGCTCACTGTAACACTCCGATTCCTTGCTACAGGAGAGGGTTAGGTTAGGTTAGGATAGGTCAGGTCAGGTCAGGTCTCCAATCTTCTTAATCTATTTTTGTATTCAAGGTGCCTCACGTTGTAAAGCGCCTCATCAGCTTCATACATCTCTATTAATTTTGTAGTTGTCGGCAAAAACCAATTGTATTTACTGGCAATGTTTATAAAAACACTACAGACGACAGAACGCTGCAGCGATGCTAGCGCCTCATGTGGTAACATGTCACATTGCAGTGAACAGAAGACAAACGTCTTCTTTGATCAAATCTACAGCGAGGCCCTGGATTTGATCAAATATTGGACGACATTTGACAAAGTTCCCTATTACACCATCAAATATCTTTGACAAAGATTTTTGACAAAGATATTTGACAAAGAAATTTGATAGTGTAATACCAACCTAAGTCAGGGTGTCCATAATTAAAATTCTAGTTTCAAAACGCTGTTGAAAGTGGACCATTGTTCAGAATGACGTCAAACGGACGCGGGGAAACATTATCGAACAAAGAACAATTAACGATAATTTGACCAATAGATGGCGCTATAAGTGTCAGAATATACACCCCCAACGACGAGCGGCACACAGCCGCTCCTCAGTGTTCGTCCGAGACGCCTAACATGACTGTTCCCATGATGTATATGATATGTATTCGCAGTTGTGAATATGGACACCCATCGGCTGTATACTGTAATGTGAAAATTTGTTCCACACCGGTACTTGAACCCGAATTTCCCACTTATCGCGAGCAGTCGTCTTACTATTTAGCTAGGTGAACATGACTCACGGCCAGACCCAAACTTCCACATGTCTACACCTACATGGATACTCTGCAAATCACATTTAAGTGCCTGGCAGAGGGTTCATCGAATCACCTTCACAATTCTCTATTATTCCAATCCCGTACAGCCCGTGGAAAGAACGAACGCCTATATCTTTCCGTACGAGCTCTGATTTCCCTATGTAGGTCGGTCTCAACAAAATATTTTCGCATTCGGAGGAGAAAGTTGGTCATTGGAATTTGGTGAGAAGATTCCGTCGAAACGAAAAACGCATTTCTTTTAATGATGTTCATCACAAATCCTGTATCATTTCTGTAACACTCATTCCGATATTTCGCGGTAATACAAAACGTGCTGCCTTTCTTTCGATGTACTCCGTCAGTACTGTCTGGTAAGGATCCCACACCGCGCAGCAGTATGCTAAAAGAGGACGGACAAGCGTAGTGTAGGCAGTCTCCTTTGTAGATCTGTTATATTTACTAAGTGTCCTGCCAATAAAACGCAGCCTTCCCCACAGCATTTTCCTTCCAAATTAAGTTGTTCGTCATTGTAATACCTACGTATTTAGTTGACTTTACGGCTTTTAGATTAGACTCATCTATCGTGTAACCGAAGTTTAACAAGTTCCTTTTAGCACGCCTGTGGATGACCTCACACTTTTCGTTATTTAGGGTCAACTGCCACTTTTCGCACCATTCCGATATTTTTTTTCTAAATCATTTTGCAGTTTTTTTATCTTCTGATGACTTTATTAGTCGATAAACGACAGCGTCATCAGCAAACAACCGAAAACGGCTGCTCAGATTGTCTCCCAAATCGTTTATATAGTTAAGGAACAGCAAAGGGCCTATAACACGACCTCGGGGAACGCCAGAAATCACTTCTGTTTTACTCGATGACTTTCCGTCAGTTGCTACGAACTGTGACCTCTCTGACAGGAAATCACAAATCCTGTCACATAACTGAGACGATATTCCATAAGCACCCAATTTCGCTACGAGCCGCTTATGTGGTACAGTGTCAAAAGCCTTCCGGAAATACGAAATCGATCTGAAGTCCCTTGTTAATAGCACTCAACGCTTCATGTGAATATAGAGCTAGTTGTGTTTCACAGGAACGATGTTTTCTAAACCCATGTTGACTGTGTGTCAATAGACAATTTTCTTCGAGGTACGGTAATTCATAATGTTCAAACACAATATATGTTCCAGAATCCTGTTGGATATCGACGTTAACGATATGGGCCTGCAATTTAGTGGATTATTCATACCACATGTTCGTCAACCAAGTGTCTACAAACTATAATCGTACATCCAATACGTGTATTCCTGTACAGACGAGACATTTCGCTTGGAAGTCGCTTGCCCGTTGCCGGTGGATAAAAGCGATATTGGAGTGCCTTGTGTATTATGCATGCATGTCTGAAGGAACAGTGCATCGTAATTCGGAATAACACAGAGACTGCAATATCGTATACGCCTCCATGAAAGTCGCGCCTGCTGTTAAAGCTTTTTCATAAGAACGGTTACTGTGTGCCAGTAGCGCTGAAGAAGTTCCGAACACTCGGTGGTGCGAGTGCCAGCAAGACAAACGTTCGCTCTGGAATTTCTTGCTCTCATATAAATAGACTATGAATGGCCATGGAACATTCTGTGGACAGACGAACCCCATTTCAATCTCCAAGGCATCCAATAAGCAGAATTACCAGAAGAAGGCAATGGAAAATTCGCACGCACATCAACTGGTACTGCTTCATTCTGCAGAGGTGGCTATGTGGTGGGGGTTGACGGCATCTTTTATCACAGGGCCGTATTTTTTTGATGATTCCTGCGGGTCCTGTTATGGTACTGCCACTGGTGAACGCTATGAGAGTTTCACACCAAGGTCATTCCAACTCTTCAACTGTGTGGACGTGTGGGCAGGATCATTTTTATGCAAGATAGCGCACCTTCGCGCCGAGCGGTTCTAGACGCTACAGTCTGGAACCGCGCGACGGCTACGGTCGCAGGTTCGAACCCTGCCTCGGGCATGGATGTGTGTGATGTCCTTAGGTTAGTTAGGTTTAAGTAGTTCTAAGTTCTAGGGGACTGATGACCTCAGAATTTAAGTCCCATAGTGCTCAGAGCCATTTGAACCATTTAGCTCCTCCGCGCATAGCACAGTCAGTGAAGCGGCTACTGCAGAGGCATTTCGGAAACGCTACAATTATCAGCCGTCCTTTCCCCACACCCTTTCACCTAATCTCAGTCTGTGTGACTTCTGGATGTGGGGTTACCTGAAAGATGTTGCGTGTCTGTGCTCCAGTTATGAACGTAGCTGAATCAAAGGCATGCGCTGTAAAATGCGGTCTGAACGTGACCACCAAGACACTCCGATCTGTTGTGGACCGTGTTGTTTATAAATTTCAACATGGCACAAAAACGGTAGACAGCGTATTGTACACGACTAGCGCCAGTATCACGATGATCAAAAACCGATGTCATTTTAGAATGAAATTTTCACTCTACAGTGGAGTGTGCGCTGATATGGAACTTCCTGGCAGATTAAAACTGTGTGCCGGACCAAAACTCGAACTCGGGACCTTTGTCTTTCGCGGGCAAGTGCTCTACCAACTGAGCTACCCAGGCACGACTCACGCCCCGTCCTCACAGCTTTAATTCCGCTAGTACCTCGTCTCCTACCGTCCAAAGGTCTCCAGTTCGAGTCTCGATCCGTCACACAGTTTTAATCTGCCAGGAAGTTTCGATGTCTTTTTGTTTTTTATGCGGTTTTTGGTCTCACAACAATTAAAAACGTATTTTCCCATTCAATGTGATACGACTAACAGTAACATAACTGTTGACTGCAGAACTCGTGCAGTCATGCACACCGAATAGTACCCAAAACATAGGTGCCAAATTGCGATCCATCTGCCATTTGTAGCCGACCCCATTTACGTTAAAACGCCTACAGCACCATCTACGGGGAAGAAACTCCCATCTGTTCAAATTTGATGTCATTCTGAGTAGAGGTTCTCTTTCTACAGCGCTTTGAAATTCAAACGTTCACTGTGGACACACTATAATACGCTTAACACCCGGGATTTTTGAGCGTGGCTTATAGTCGATGAGGTGTTGCTGTGGCCTCTCCAGTGACCATGATGGTCAACGTTTTGAACAATACCTGTAAGAGAACAGTTCTGTTTTTGTTACAAACTGCACTTTACATTGACCGAACACACTAGGGTAAAAGTGTTCATGTTTGTTCGTGTTTTGTTGCATTTCTCTGTGGTTCTTGTGGTTTTCCCTGTTGTGGCGATATTTTCACAGGATTGAAGGTAACGGGGGTAACAAACCAAATAAATCATAACTCGTAACGATCCATAGAGGATTACAGGTCCCTTATAACACAATACTCAAACAATTTCCCTGAACAGCCTCTGAAATTTTGTTGGCTAGAATGCACTGAACAGTTGAAGAGCGGCCCTTTAGCAACCAGCAAGGCCTCTTCCAGACTCCGGCCTTCTTTGAAGGTGGGTAGACTGGCAATTAAGTTCTTGAACCACCATAAGATAGAATGCCACATCGTTACCACACATCCACTATAGAACGATTCGTGTAGTGCATGAGAGTTCCCAGTTTTTTATGTGTATCTTTGAGAAATTCTTTAACTTCTTTATATAACAAATTGTACAAAACTTTTAGGCCCTCCTTGTATTTCGGTAACCTAGTGTCAAGAGGGTTACAATTTGAGGCAAAGCATATAAATCTGGATCAATTTCAACCAAATTTGGCACATATAATAGCAGGCCTCTCAATTACCAGCACTTCGTTATTTATAACCTCCTAGCTCCAATAGGAATGAAGATAAGGACAAAAAGGTTAATTCCCATCCCCTGGTATATAGGCTACTCTGCTGTGCATGATTTATGTGTTGCATGGGAACAGTGTTATCCTGCTCAATCAACCTATATTGCAGGGCAACCAACAAGTCAAAGGCAAAAAAGTGTCGTCCAGGCCCCAACATGTAGGCTGCCTTGTATGACAGGTGTGTTGTGATGGAATAGTATCAGCCTGTTTTATCAACATGCTTTGCATGGCGGTTTGTATATCATAGCAAACAAATGATCTTCAAGCACCTGATGTGCAGCCTGCTCTGCAAGACAGGTGGGTTGTGAGAGTGTATCAGTCAGCTTTATTGAACTGCATTGCAGGTGCTATGTGTTTCGATGAATATGGTGGTGGACAGCTTGAGATGGATAGAGGAAGGGGTGGACAGAACGAGAGGGAGGAGGAAATCGATACTGAGATGGGAGCAGGTTGAGAGGCATGAGGCAGGTCGAAGGTTAGAGGGTGGTGGGCAGGTGTGAAAGGAAGATGGGGAGGTGGAGATGGAAAGAGAGAGGTGGATGACGATATGTTTAGAAGGATGGGTGAAGATTGGTCAGAGAGAGGGGATAGAGGAAGTGGACAAAGGTGGAGGAGGAGACGAAGAGAAAGGGAGAGTTGGGAGGAGGTGTCAGAAAGATTAAGGTGGGAGGGTGAGGTGGGTGGACAGACAGAGGGAGGAAGAGTTGGACACAGAGAGGGTGTGGAGAAGGCGTGTTCAGTATCTATATCAAACACGTATGCAGGCGAAACCATGGGGAAAATACTAGTTATCAACATTTTTTTTTTTTTGCAAAACCGTAGAAATTACAAATTTGGGTTTTGTGACAAATAAGAGACTAATTCATCAAATTCATTTGCGTATCTTTGTTGCAGGTAGAAGCTGAGTAGAACCACTACAGTCTCTGTTGTAAAACGGCGCGGAGAAGGCACGGTTTGTTCTATGGTATCACGAGACAAAATCTCCAAGAAGAGAAGCAGCAAGAGTATTGTTGCATGTAAATGAAGTTTAAACAGGCCGACAGTGTTTTCCGCGAACAGGGCGGCCTACGGTCAGTGAACAAAATGTCGGAGCTGTGCAACGGGCGTTCATACGAAGTGCTCCCAAATCTACTCGATGCGCATCTCGTGAATTATGTATTCCTAGGACCACAGTGCTAATAATTCTCCACAACACATTGGCACCTGCATGCATATAAGGTCCAGAGAAGCAGGCGTTACAGCAAGAATGACGAAACTTGTCGAGCTGCTTTTGCGACTGAGAAATTGGCACGAATCGACATTAGCAATGAGTATCTTCAACGAACTTGTTTTTCAGATGAGGCAACGTTCCACGTGTCAGGTAGAGCTAACAACAACAATGTGAGAATTTGGGATTCGGAGTGTCCACACGTTGCTGTAGATCACGTCAGGGATTCCCCTAAAACGATAGTTTGGTGCGGTTTAATGCACAGCAGAGTCATTGGCCATTTTTGTTTTGTCGAAAAATCAGTAACAGTTAATATCCAGCTAGACATGCTAGAACAGTTTGCGGAGTCGCAACTCAGCAACTTGCAGCCAGATGTAATTTTCCGACATGATGGTGCACCAACACATTGGGGATTGCGTGTTAGAAATTTTCGTAATGAAATATTTCCTGACTGGTGGATTGGAATTGATGGTCCCACTACCTTGCATGCAATATCAGCAGACATAACGCCTTTAACTTTCCTTTTGGGGGCTCGTACGTTGAAGACATGGTTTACGCTACACTGGCATGTGATCTGGATAGATTGAGCATAACAAATGCTGTTGCGGTGTCATACAAGCGTATGGAATATCGGTTAGACATTCTTCGAGCGACAGCGGTGCACCAGTTGAAGTTTATGAACATTTTAACGAAAACCTTGTGATTTACTATTTCATTTGTCACAAAGCACAAATTTTTGAGTTCTGTAGCTTTTGTTAAATACATATTGATAATTGTACAAAGAGTTGAGGCTCACCCTGTATTTCTTAGTCATGCGCACTTCTTAGACGCGCACTTTGTATGTATAACCAGACTGGGCTTACGGAGACGAGGCACCGGTAGATGGAACAGCTTTCCTGTCGCATCCCTGCAGTTCGGCTTCCCGCTGTGCGCTGCATCGTTCGCCGACGAGAACAGGGCAAGCAAATAAAAACGCTTTTCACAGAAGTGTCAAGGGCAGGTGGAGCTAATATCCGGAGACTGTAAACTCGTTAAGCCTCCCCGTGACGCGCTCTAAGGACTACTGAGCGTTTCCCGTAATTTCCCTTTATGGAGAAGACGCAAGAAGTAAGCAACGACGAAGAGGAAAACTTCACCGCTTTATTGCAAAATAAAACGTTGCACCTGGCTTTGAAGCGTTGCCTGCAAAGGAGACAACGCCATTGCTATTTACGCCACAAATTTTCACAGCTGCATAACAGGAAGAGTAAGCACAGGATTCTTGTGGAAAGTTCATTTATTACCAATTACAGTTGCAATGAATTGCTGAGCTATCCCCCGGATCGTAGTCGAGTTGTCAGGTCAGTCTCCACAGAAATATGGATTAAAGACGGGGATCACATAGGAACAGCGATCACATAGGGGATACAAAGTACTGGGTGCAGCTAGGCTTGGAGGTCCAGTGTGGGCTGTAATTATCGTATGGTAGCGAAGCGTGATAACTAAAAACATTCAACAGCGTAGATCAAATAAACATTTCTTTATTTTTATCGGCCTTTTCCGACAGACTTTGCCGTTATCTTCAGGTATTAAAAAATCTTTTTCTTGTGAAAGGCGTTCTTTTTACGTTTGACATCTGTCAGAACCGGTTGTCCAAAATAAATAATATTTATGCGATCTAGATTGTTGAATGTTTTTTGGAAGTAAAACAGATCACTCCTTCGGTTTCCACAAAATGAGAAAATTCGATAGAAACGTGGTGGATATGCTAATGCATTAATGCGGAACTGATTTATGCTGGAAAAAAAAATTAGTTCCAATTTTTGCCACCAGGTGCAAATCTGGCGCTGTACAGCATCTCGTGACGTCGCTGCTCATATAGAAAAAACTGTGTAAGCGGCAGTTAATAATAAAATCAACATTATGCCTTTCTCACTTGTTAGACCTTTTCTGCCCATGTCCCATTGTAAGTAGGCTGTTTACGTTTTCTTATTGATAACGCCACGTAGCGCTCTGTATGAAAAATCACTGGCTGTGCTGTGCGCAGTCTGTGGCTAGTTTGCATTGTTGTCTGCCATTGTAGTGTTGCGCAGCGGCAGCTGGATGCTAACAGCGCGTAGCGTTGCGCAGTTGGAGGTGAGCCGCCAGCAGTGGTGGACGTGGGGAGAGAGATGGCGGAGTTCTGAAATTTGTAAGAATTGGTGTCATGAACTGCTATATATATTATGACTAGTGAGGTAAATACATTGTTTGTTCTCTATTAAAATCTTTCATTTGCTAACTATGCCTATCAGTAGTTAGTGCCTTCAGTAGTTTGAATCTTTTATTTAGCTGGCAGTAGTGGCGCTCGCTGTATTGCAGTAGCTTGAGTAACGAAGATTTTTGTGAGGTAAGTGATTTGTGAAACATATATGTTAATGTTAGTCAGGGCCATTCTTTCGTAGGGATTTTTGAAAGTCAGATTGCGTTGCTCTAAAAACTATTGTGTCTCAGTTTAAGCACAGTCATGTATAAATTTTTCTAAGGGGACGTTTCACCATTCCCAATCTGTCACACATGGAAACTTATTTTCTATATGTTTTTCTTGTATTCACATCTTGATGACTTCATTCTCTGGCTGCACTTCTCAACTAATTTCTTGACTGTATGACTTCCTGTTGAAAATATCTTTCCAGCTTATATTCATTATATCCCTTTTGACGTGCTGCTGGATCCAGGGTATGGTTTTGAGTTATTCTATATAGGTCGCGAATTTGTGAGTACGTCTTGTTGTTGAGTGTCTGTGGATAAACCCATAACATTTCAATTTTCTAGTTCTGATGTCTGCCGCGAGATTATATACTTTTGGGTTTTTTCTGGATTTTTTCTTTATTTTTGTTCGTTATTATTCTTGGCATTTGGTCTCGGCGGTCATCACATGAGACCCATTCAAACTTATCGTTCATTCCTTTACTCACTTTTTTTTATTACAGAGAGCGACCAGCCCTCTGACTGAATACGCTGAGCTACCACGTCGGCACTGTAGCCAGTATGCCTCTTCTCTTACTTGCGACTGAGTACAAGGGGTCGACAAAAATCTGAAACACCGTAAACACAACAAGCTATCATGCTTAATGCGGTGTAGGCAACACGTTGGCGTTCAAAGCAGCCTCCAGTCGTCTCGGAATGGCTTGATACAGGCCTTGCATAGTTTTCAAGAGCATCTTATACCATTCTTCCTACAAGATAGTGGCAAGTTCAGGTAAAGATGGTGAAGGTCGATAGCAATCATACATCCTTCACTTAAAACGGCAAAGGCTCAATAGTACTTGTGGCCATGAAACAGTCGACAATTCATCCTAGTGCTCGCAAAACCAGTCCTGGATGATGAGAGCTGTGTGAACAGAAGTCCTGTCTTCTTAAAAGACAACATAAACATTTGGGAACAAACATTGTACCATGAGATGGACCTGACCAGACATAATGCGACCATCAGAGTACCCACACGGCTCGTGGAATACCACGATATGGGTCCCCAAATCACCACCGAATCCCCACCACGTTTCAGTCTTAGAATGTAAACTCGACCAGAAACTGGAAAAAATGTGAAAGAAGACTCGACCGACCAAATAAATTTCTTTTAGGTTTGATGGCTTGGGCGCCACGTTTCCCTGTCACGGGCATTTCCATCACTGGTGACTGGCGCTAACTTCGTGTTGGTTTGGAGCTCACAGGGTTCACGCATAAGACATTCAGCTCTGCAGTGACTTTTTCAGCTGTCATTCCCTTATTTTTCGTCCCAGTCCTCTTCAGTGACCGTCCGTCACGAACATGGAATACACACTTTCGTATTCCGATTTTCCTGTATATGGTTTAAATCTTCGATACGGTGCTTCCTGAAACACCGTACACTTCGGATATCTTTGGCACGGAAGCTCCCACCATACGAGCGCCGACAACTTGTTCACTTTCGAAGTCAGCTAGCTCCGACGTAATGTACTCACTACCATGCAGAATACTGTTCTGAACACGGCTGGCACTTTGCGACGAACTGAGGACATTCCACAGGTGTCGTCTATGTTGAAATGCGGCAGTGCAACCTGGAGACTTGGCTAGCATCTGCATTTATGTTCAAGCTTATCTAGGAGTGCTTCCAAATTTTTCTCCACCTCCTATATTTTTGCTTCATTGGTTAACGGGCGCCGCGTCGGATAATGCTGTGGAAGCTGCACAGTAGTTCAACGAGTCAGCTGCTCGTCATCTTCAAGTTGTAAGATGTGTGTATTTCAATTTTCTATTGTCAAGCCACAATTTATGAAAGATGTTTATATTTTATTAATAGGATTAAGTAGGAATAATTAATATTTGTCATGTTGGAAATAACTGTGGTAGCAGGGAATGTCTGCACCAAAGTACTGTTGGCAAGAGAGACCACAAATTGATACAATATTAAAAAGGGCGGGAGAGACCGCGTATGTATACATTTTAAGAAAAGTGCGGGAAAGACCGCGCATTGTTACATTTTGCAATGGTAGCAGGGATTGTCTGTACCAAAAAGCATTGTTGGCAGAAGAGACCGCACTTTAGCGTTCGCAGGAAGTCAGTAGTAAGCGAGATGTGAAGCGAGTTGGTAGCAGGTCTGAAACGAGAGGTTGAGAGGAGCAGTGTGCCTGCCAGCCGCCAGCTATGACTTACAAGGGATTATAAACAGATCTACAGAGACATCAGCTAACTATTATCATGAGAGGAACTAATATTATTGAATTATTTTCTTTGCGAAACTCAAGACTACTGAAGGTACGTTTGCGCAATGCTAGTTGTAAGATTATTGTAAAAAGTAAGTCCCATTTGAACGTTTATAAAATCATTTCACTACCAGCAGTAAATATTTGAAGAAACGTTTTCAGAATATAATTAATTTTTGCCAGCAATGTTGCATTATTGATTATAATCCATCCCAAAAATCGACAACGTAAAACTTTGCAAAAATTTTATTGTTGTCAAGAAAAAGTGTAACTATGCATTACGTAACTTCAGTCAAATTAATTAAAGAATAACGTCAGTTTTGGTAATAAATACAGCCACTTATTATGGCAGCCCACCAGCAGTTAATAGAGTATAGTAAACCGGAGTAAGTATATTCACGTCGCAGTTCGATGTAGCAGTCAGATGGCGATCCAGTAATAGTAAAAAAATGTAAGGAACAGTTTTGGGTTATTGTAGATAACGGCTGAGGGACACGACGACGACAGATTCTATATTTCGTCGAAATAATCAGAAAATCACTTTTAATAAGATGCAATTAAGTTTGTATGCGAAGATTGAGAAAGTGAATAAATTTCAAAGGGAAGATTTTATTTGTTATTATTCTGCAAGAGATAGAAATCCTAAGGAAAGGTTTCATAGATTATTGTAGAAGGGAAGGTTTAACGAAAGAGATATAGAAGAGACGGGACGGTTTCAAAGTGGTTACTAACGTGTTACTTTTTGTGGGAGGTTGCAACACAGCTTACCCAGTGGTTCAAATGTCTCTGAGGACTATGGGACTTAACATCTGAGGCCATCAGTCCCCTACAACTTAGAACTACTTAAACCTAACTAACCTAAGGACATCACACACATCCATGCCCAAGGCAGGATTCGAACCTGCGACCGCAACGGTCGCGCGGTTCCAGACTGAAGCGCCTAGAACCGCTCGGTCACAACGGCCGGCTTCACTAGTGGCTCACGGTCTTACTGTGTTGGTGGATAGTAAAACTGTTCCATTCGTCAATGATGTCATTCCAAAGACATCACTGGAGTGCACGTTGAAGGTGTGGCGGTGGGACATGAAGTCCCATACCACTCTCCGACAGTGGAAGTTCAGGTCGCAGGTAAATATTAACTAAGTACGAACGACACTACGGAGAAACGTGGTGGTTTGCGATGGTCGATTCCCATCGAGTGGTCAAGTCAACACTAACTCTTCATTAGTGGCCGTAACAGTGCTATCGTTAGCCATGGGTCACATATTCTGCCTGGCGATGGAGAGCAGTTTTTTATCCATCCGGACACCTAGGTATTTGGTATCAGGGGACCATGGGACTTGGGCGCCTGCAATAGCGATGTTGTAGCGGAGGATGGAGCGCCGTTTAGTGAAGTACGCTGCCGTAGTTTTGGTGGCATTGAAGGCGATCTTGCTGGAACGACACCAGGTCTCTCTTGTGTCCACCTGCCTCTGGTGGCGAGCAATGAGCTGGTCTGTGCTGCGGCCGGTGGTGTAGAGCGCCGTATCATCGGCGTATTGCGCCAGGTGGCTGTGTAGGGGGACTGGCATGTCGTCAGCATAAATGTTAAATATGTAAACTTGCTTGAAGACGACAGTATCAGACACCTGTACCAAAGGAGATTAATAAAGACAATATAGAAGAAAAATGACAAACTCTGAAGAATACTGTATGCAGAGTAGAGGGAGAAGCTCCTGGTAAAATGAAAAGAATACGGAAAAGAAAATTCCTACAAATTTGGGGTGAGGATATAATGGAAACTGTCAAAGACAAACAGGATACACATACAAAACACTTAAACTACACCACTACTGAGAACAAACAATACTCTAAGGAGAAAAGAAATAACGCTAAATGTGTAGTAAGGAAAGAACATGAAGAACACTGGGATAGGTTTATTTCTAATATCGAATACGATATCCACGGAAGACAACAAATAGTATAAAAGGTTTTAAAAACCTTAAACGCAACACAGAGACAGAAGATACAAATAAATAGTATTGAAGAAGAACAGTGGATAAATCATTACAACGAATCGCGGTATGATCTTACAGCACAAGAAGCTGAAATTGAACAACTTGATGAGAAAGGATTAGATGAAATACAGTCTGCCGAATTAACATCTGCACTAAGATCACTTAATAACAGAAAAGCAACAGAAAGAGATGGCATTAATGCTGAATTATTAATATATGCAGGAATGACGCTACACAAACGACTGCTTCTTCTCTTCAATGAATGTTGGATGAAGAAGAGTGTTCCCACAGACTGGAAAACAGCTAGAGTGATATCAATTTTTTAAAAAGGAGATAAAAGCCTATGCAGTACTTACATAGGAGTAAGTGTACTGGACTCATCATACAAGATGTATGCTAAGATTTTTAATAAAAAACTTAAAAACATAGCAGTACTGCATGAGGAACAAATGGGTTTTAGGAAAGAACGGTCCACAATAGATGTAGTTTTTATTCTACATTTCTATTATTTAATAGAAAAACGGAGGTGGTATAATAAAGAAACACACATTGCTTTTATTGACTTTAAAATAGCTTTTGACAATGTCAATAGACAGAAACTTTGGGAAATAATGACGAATCGCGGCTATCCAAAACATCTAGTAAATGCGGTAAAACGTTTATATCAAGACACAAATATCACTCTAGATCTCAACGGTAAAACAACTAATGAGGTACCAACTAACAAAGAGGTACGACAAGGCTGCTGCATCTCTCCAAATTGGTTCAACATCTACATTAATGAAATAACACATATATGGAAATCAGAATTTCAGAAAGGTATCTACCTAGATAGGAATAGTCCTTTAAATAATTTACTATATGCTGATGATGCAGTGATCCTAGCAGAGAAGGAAGATGACCTTCAGAAAGGAGTCTACTTGCTAAAACAAATAAGTGCAAAATTTATCATGGAAATTTCAACAGAAAAAACTAAGACAATGCCCTTCATGAGGAAAGAACCATTCAGAACCAAAATAGTAACAGATAAGAAGATTTTAGAGCAAGCAAACCATTTCAGTTACCTCGGATGTGAAGTGACATATGGCTACAGCAGAGATATTGAAATTAAGCTTAGTGAATGCATTCGGGTATGTGGAACAATCAACAGGAACCAAGAAAACAAAACCAGAAAAGACACTCAAATTAAATTTTACAAAACTGTTGCAGCTCCCACACTGCTCTATGGAAGTGAGACATGGGTGATTACTAAGAAGCAAGATTCTGGCACAAGAAATGAAATTCCTTAGAGGTGTTAGAAGCTGCACAAGAGAAGACAGGCTAAGAAATCAAGATATTAGAGAAGAACTGCAAATCTTTAGCCTCAATGATGAAATTCGAGATTACAGAAGAAAATGGAATGAACATCTACAAAGAATGGAGAGTGAGAGACTTCCCTTAAAGGCAAGAAATTATAAGTGCCGTGGGAGAAGATACTGAGGAAGACCACGACAGAGATGGGTACCGTAACAGGCAATTCCTCTCTAATGCATGAAGATAGCATGAAGATGGGTAGGAGACAATACAGAGCCTTGAGGGGTACCCATCGACATGTGATGTAAGCTAGGTGTTGCTGCAGTATCTAGTCAATATATACGAGACTCCCTACAAAGTCACAGGCGCCAAAGGGTGGGGCTACAACGTCATCGTAGACGAATCATAGAGCACGACGACATTCAATGCCCCCTGCTGGTGAAACGGACCACGGTCTTCGCATTAGCGAAGCGGGAAAAGAGCAGGCGCAAATAGCGGCCCTACAAGCTCGGGAAGATTGCAGCAACATGTCGGTAAGCACCTGAAAATGACGATCAGCTGCCTAGTACACTACTGGCCATTAAAATTGCTACACCATGAAGATGACATGCTACAGACGTGAAATTTAACCAACAGGCAGAAGATGCTATGATATCCAAATGATTAGCTTTTCAGAGCGTTCACACAAGGTTGGCGCCGGTGGCGTCATCTACAACGTGCTGATATGAGGAAAGTTTTCAACCGATTTCTCATACACAAACAGCAGTTGACCGGCGTTGCCTGGTGAAACGTTGTTGTGATGCCTCCTGTAAGGAGGAGAAATGGGTACCATCACATTTCCGACTTTGATAAAGGTCGGATTGTAGCCTATCGCGATAGCGGTTTATCGTATCGCGACATTGCTGCTCGCGTTGGTATAGATCCAATGACTGTTAGCAGAATATGGAATCAGTGGGTTCAGGAGGATAATACGGAATGCCGTGCTGGATCCCAACGGCCTCGTATCACTAGCAGTCGAGATGACAGGCATCTTATCCGCATGGCTGTAACGGATCGTGCAGCCACGTCTCGATCACTGAGTCAACAGATGAAGCCGTTTCCAGGACAACAACCATCTGCATGAACAGTTCGACGGCGTTTGCAGCAGCATGGACTATCAGCTCGGAGACCATGGCTGTGGTTAACCTTGACGTTGCATCACAGACAGGAACGTCTACAATGGTGTACTCAACGACGAACGTGGGTGCACCAATGGCAAAACGTCATTTTTTCGGATGAATCCAGGTTCTGTGTACAGCATCATGATGGTCACATCCGTGTTTGGCGACTTCGCGGTGAACGCACATTGGAATCGTGTATTCGTCATCGCAATACTGGCGTATCAGCCTGCGTGATGGTATGGGGTGCCATTGGTTACACGTCTCGGTCACCTCTTGTTCGCGATGACGGCACTTTGAACAGTGGACGTTACATTTCAGATGTATTACGACCCGTGGCTCTACCCTTTATTCGATCCCTGCGAAACTCTACATTTCAGTAGGATAATGCACGACCGCATGTTGCAGGTCCCGTACGGGCCTTTCTGGATACAGAAAATGTTCGACTGCTGCCCTGGCCAGCACATTCTCCAGATCTCTCATCAACTGAAAATGTCTGGTCAATGGTGGCCGAGCAACTGGCTCGTCACAATACGCCAGTCACTACTCTTGATGAACTGTGGTATCGTGTTGAAGCTACATGGGCAGATGTACCTGTACTCGCCATCCAAGCTCTGTTTGACGCAATGCCCAGGCGTATCAAGGCCGCTATTACGGCCACAGGTGGTTGGTCTGGGTACTGACTTCACAGGATCTATGGACCCAAATTGCGTGAAGATGTAATCACATGTCAGTTCTAGTATAATATATTTGTCCAATGAATACCCGTTTATCATCTGCATTTCTTCTTGGTTTAGCAGTTTTAATGGCCAGTGGTATAGATACATTTTGCAGCTTCCACATTGTCACCTGATGCGACGCCGGTGAACCAATGAAGCAGATAGTACATCGGGAAAGTCTCAAACAGCGTCTGTATTTTTCTTAGAATTTTGCGCTCTCCTTTTAAGCTGTCTTCCAGATCACCTTTGTTACTATCATTCTTCTCTGAACAAACCTGATTAGTTGCAGTGGTATAAGAGATGCTGGAAGATGACTGGGGAAAAAAAGTACGTGACTCGAACACAGTGAGGGCAGACTCATAATCTGCAGCCATAGACGGTTGGCCTAACACCGCCAATCAACGGTCGGGGCGCTCTCGCTAGGTACTCAACCGACTCGTAATCCTCGATTTCTCGAAAATGCTTGAGAAGCGCATCGTACTCTAGCAGCATTTGTTACATACTAGAAACGAGGTTAGGATGACCAATATCGGCGACCTAATGAGTGTATACTTCATCTGAATAAACTAAATTTCCTTTTCCTTCTTTTGTTGAGACCATGGTCGACTTTGTTGTGGGGCGATTTAAAATTTACTCTTCAATGAAGAAGAACATTAGTAATTGATGCTTTATACGTTGTTCTGGTAAAGTACCGCAGTATGTTCCCTCTAATGGTAACCTGTGGCAAGGTGTCGGTCCCTCGCTCCTAGAATGTTAGAACTGCACGCTCGGGTGGTTCTGTTTTCAAGTGCACGGATGAGGTGATGCGAGAGCACGAATCTGTACACGAGAGATCATAAATCAGAACGCATTTGTCTCATCTGTCAGCGCCCCTGCGCTCGCCTGTCCGGCTTCACTTCTCCGCCCCTCCCCCCTCCCCCGCCCCCAAAGCACCCTCCCAACCGGAGCTGTGCCCGTACGTTAATGCGCCCCGTGGACAACAACAAAAAATTAAAGAGCGGCGTATTCGAGCGCTGGATTAAATTATGTTTACGCAGGCCACGGCAGGGCGGGGTGCGCTGTTTGCGCAGCCTGTAATTCACTTAGGAGGTGGAGGGGAGGGGGGAGGGGGGAGGGGCAGCTGCTGGTTGCTAGCTGCTCCTTGTGGTCGTCGCCGCCGCCGTCTCCGTGCTCTCGCTGTCCACACACACACAGGAAGCGTGTTCACTGCCTTCACAACTGAGGTTGTCGGAAAGCCATCCAATAAAACAAAAGTAGTATCTCGCAGTTAATACCTGTTAGGCAACAATAGGCCCTGTGCTGTTCCTGATCTACACAAACGATTTAGGAGACTATCTGAGGAATCCTCTTAGAATGTTTGGAAAAAAAAGGTTCAAATGGCTCTGAGCACTATGGGACTTAACATCTGAGGTCATCAGTCCCCTAGAACTTAGAACTTCTTAAACCTAAGTAACCTAAGGACATCACACGCATCCATGCCCGAGGCAGAATTCGAACCTGCGACCGTAGCAACAGCGCGGTTCCAGACACAAGCGCCTAGAACCGCTCGGCCAAACCGACCGGCGAGTGTTTGCAGGTGACGCTGCCAATTACCGCCTTATAAAGTCTTCACGTGATCAAAACAATCTGCAAAACGATTTTTTTTTTGTGTGAGGCGAAAACTGGCATTTCACTCTAAATGATGAAAAATGCGAAGTCGTCCACGTGAGTACCAAAACCAATCAGCTAAATTTCATTTATAAGATAAATCACACAAATCTAAAGGCTGTAAATTCAGCTAAATACATAGGGATTACAATTACGAATAACTTAAGATGGAACGATGACACAGATTATGATGCGGGTAAAGCAAAACCAGATTTATTCGCAGAACGCCGAGAAAATGTAATATAAGAGACTGTCTTCACTACGCTTGTTACGTCCTCTTCTGAACAATTGGTGTGCGGTGTGGGATCCCTGTCAGCTAGGATCGACGGAGAACACCCAAAAAGTTCTGAGAAGGTCAGCTTGTTTTATACTATCGTGAAATGGGTGGGAGAGTGCCACAGATATGACACGCGAATGGGGCTGGTAGTCATTAAAACAAAACCGTTTTTTGTTGCGGCAGGATCTTCTCATGGAATTTCAATCACCAGCTCTCTCCTCAGACTATTGAGGATATCGGTCCCTAGGCTTACAGACTACTTAATCTAACTTTAACTTACGCTAAGGACAACACAAACACCCATGCTCGTGGGAGGACTCGAGCTTCCGACGAGGTAGCCGCGCGAACCGTAGCAAGACGCGGCCAGCCCGCGTGGCTCTCTCCTCAGACTGAGAAAAATTTTTTGCTGGCGCCCACCAACATGGGAAGGAATGATCACCATAATAAAATAACATAAACCAGAGCTCGCACAGAAAAAATTAAGTGTTCGATTTTCCTGCGCGCTATTCAAGAGTGGCATGGTAGAGAAACAGTTTGAAGGTGGTTCGATGAACCCTCCGCCAGGCACTTACTAGTGAATTTCGGAGTAATCTTGTAGATGTAGACGTAGACGCGGATCCGAAGGGGCATGCGAGGAGTGAATGACCACTGGCAAAACATACGATAATGAACAGGCACTGCGTCGATCACAGCCGTTAGGAAACACATCAAATGCGTGGCTGACGATATATGGAAGTTTGGCTGTGGACGGGAGGGGAGTCGTGCACGAATAGCTAAATGGTAAGGCGACCCCTCCCGATAAGCGGGAAATTCGGGTTCGAGTCCCAGTCCGTCACGAATTTTCAATGTCGTCATTCCATTCTACAGCTGATGGTAGTCCCTATTCGCAATTGCAGATTCATTTGATGTGACTGGCAAAACATATTTTGTATTGGCACTATGTGTTATGGTACCACTAGACACCCCAGGAGTACTTGGAAAATATGAACCACTGACATTCTGACACAACGGTCGGTATGAAGTTAGGAAGTTCCGCCATTAAATTTACTAGACGTCAACTGGATGATAGAATATAAAGTAGTGCGGCGCTCCGCGTTCTGCCCTAGATGGGCAAATGGGGCCTGACAGACAGCTGGGTCAGCGTCCTGCCAATGGCGTCACTGGATGCGGTATGGCGTTTCATGTGGTCAGCCACACCGCTCTCCCCTTCGCTGTTTGCCTTATTCACCTTTGAACTAGGGTTCTTCATAAAATATCGAGATATCGCAACTGTTCCCATAAATTTAGTTATATGTCGTCTATATCGAACTATCGATATCAAAATGGCCCTACAAAGTGCCGATTTTTTAAATATTATATCTTTTCCACTACTCTCGGACAGTATTTGAAGCTCTACTTTTGAAACTGTAGTAGAAAATAATTTTACTTTCACTGTGTGAGGGAGTCTTACTACATTTTGAGTTTTCATCACGTCCAATCTTCTTCTTCGACTATGTGAAGCAAGTATATGTGGCACAAAAGAAGAAATCCGATTGCGCCGGGGGTGGCAGAGTGAACGGAATAACAAGATTTCAAATGTGAAGAAACAGCACACCAGTTGCGTTAATAACAATAAAAAAAATTAATGCAGCTAGTGTGCTATTCCTTCACATCGGCATTCTTCAAAAACAGTTGCTGAAAATGATGAACAAAAACTGATACGGAGTGCGGAGACGTGTGAGGGGAAATGCTGCCGTAATCTGCGCTACCAACAGAAACTGCAACGTTTAGCATCACCACGTAATTTTGACACTACAACTGCTTGGTCACTGGCGTTGGCAGAAACGAAAAAACAGGGAAGTCAACATGAAGTGTTGCGGACAAATCCGATGTGTGACGAAACCGAACGACGGACCCATGAGACGCTTCTTATTGTGCCACTCACATCCAGTTACCATTGTTAGCAAAGTGGTAATCGCCAAACGTGAACGAGCATCGTTTTCCTTTCAATTCTTGCTCTAAGGGGTATATGCAGCCCGCTAGCTTGTTGATGTACAGAATATCTAATAATAAATCAACACTTAAATATACAGCTCTAAAACCGGGAGCATATTTACAACGCGGAGCCGATATTTCTATAGGCAGGTGTGCCGCTACCTTACCTATTGATAATTTGATATGTCGACGGTCTTCTTCGATGTATAAATAGCCGCTAGTTATGCTTTTTAAATATCGATGTATCGGATTCACGATACTTTTAAAAATATCAACAGTTTTTCTTGGAACCGCTACTAATAGCTCGAGTAACTCTTCAGCCGGCTTCACGAGCTTGAGAGCACACCGTACCAGACCTCCTACCAAGGAAAAACAAAAAAACTCTGGTGGTATCCGGAACCGAACACGAGTCCTCGCCGGATGGCAGTCAGGCATGTTGACCACTCACCCACGGAGGCGGGCATTGGGAGGGAAAAGGAACCACAAATTTAAAATCTGCCGGAAAGACTCCTTTACTGACACATTCATCCTAGCTTCCTCTCAACATCCAAATACCTACAAACAAGCAGCATCCACCAAACAATCCACTCAGCTACGAATCGAATACAGAGAGGAAACAGCAACCACAAAATTAAAATCTCACCCTTTTCCAAGAAGTGATGACGAATAAATTAATACCACAGAAACAATGGCTTCATATAATGAATTTGAATCCAATATTATTGACAACATTCTCAATAGAAAAAACCGAAGAAGCAAGCCAGATCCCTACTTTACCCAGCGATCAAGTAAATGGCACAGAGTACCTTTTACAAGCAAAACTATTTTTGTTAGAACTGAACCCTGTACTCTTGCAATGGACCAGATGTGAGATGATTCCGCCCGCATCTCGTGGTCGTGCGGTAGCGTTCTCGCTTCCCACGCCCGGATTCCCGGGTTCGATTCCCGGCGGGGTCAGGGATTTTCTCTGCCTCGTGATAGCTGGGTGTTGTGTGATGTACTTAGGTTAGTTAGGTTTAAGTAGTTCTAAGTTCTAGGGGACTGATGACCATAGATGTTAAGTCCCATAGTGCTCAGACCCATTTGAACCTTTTTTTTTTTTTTTTTTTTTTTTTTTTTTTTTTTTTTTTTTTTTTTGAGATGGTTCCGGACAGTTTCTGTACGTTGCGTGCAGCTGCTCGCATGGCTACAACCCAATTTCGTAAACGTCTGCCGGCCGGAGTGGCCGAGCGATTCTAGGCGCTACAGTCTGGAACCACGCGACCGCTACGGACGCAGGTTCGAATCCTACCTCGGGCATGGATGTGTGTGATGTCCTTAGGTTAGTTAGGTTTAAGTAGTTCCAAGTTCTAGGGGACTGATGACTTCAGAAGTTATGTCCCATAGTGCTCAGAGCCATTTGAACCATTTTTTGTAAACGTCTCTGTGGCAACGTCTCTTTATAGCTCCATAGACGGCTACGTAATATTTCCGCCAACAGCCATTTGCGCTTCGCAGTTGAAAGCATAAGACTTACTTCACACCCATACTACTTTACGGCTCTTTTTTTCATTTTGTTCGTTGTTGATCGTTGTGTTTGGTCGTTGCGGACGTCACATAACATTCGTTCAAGTTCGTTTGTTGATCCTTCCACTCAGTTCTTTTCTTTTATTTCTTTTTATTTTTTTAAATTTTTTTTTTTATTTTTGTAATTTACAGAGGCCAACCGGCTCTCTGACAGGACACGCTGAGGTACCGTGCCGGCAGAGGCTCAGACACTTGGATTATGGCTAGAAGAGAGGAGAGTAGGATACAATCCAGTGAAATGAAGTTTCTGAGAAGTATGCTAGGAAAGACGAGGAGAGTGAAAAATGAAGATGCTAGGAAGGAAATTAGAGTGGAGAAGTTGACTGAAAAAATTGAAAAGAATAGATTAAAAGGGCTTGGGAATGTGAAGAGGATGGGAGAGGGAAGAATACCAAGAAACATGATGGAGTTCAAGACTGAGGGCAAAAGGCCAAGAGGATGGCCGAGAACAAGATGAATTAATACAAAAAAATGAGTTTAAGGAGGAGAAACCTGCTATGGAACCAAACTGTGGAAGAAGAATGGTGGAAAGACCGAGTAAAGTGGCGAAGTATCATTGATACCCCAACCCGACCACATGATGGATGGAGGGGAAACGAAGATGATGATGAGTTGAAAGCAGTGAAATACGCTGCCGCGTGTCAGAAATTTCCTTGTCTCGACTGCAGGAGTCTCTTCGTAGTAAAGGATGAATATACTAAAATATCATGCATAATAGCACATTTTTTCATGCAACTGAGCATTTATAACGACATATTTCTTGAACTATGTCTTGTAAATTGATATCTTTGTGTTCGTATATTCAGTGTCATATTTGGATACTGTTTGCGAAATATATTGCGAACAGAGTAAGTGGCAAAGAAATACTACATTTATACATCGCGTATGAGGCGGTAGTTTTTCACGTATCACAGTATTTATGACATCATATCTCCTGAGCTATTATAGTAGGTGGTTCTTATCCTCCACAGTGATTGTTGCCTGGCAGTAAGTGAAATGTGTACCAAGTTTGTTTCAAACGGTCCAGTGGTTTAGGAAGAGATGTGGAGAAAAAAAAATAACATGTAAGGATTTTGAATAGGATAAGCAACATTTTAAAGACAAGGGTTTCTCAGTGTCTTTCTTTGCCTCCAAGACTTTAAGAATTTCTTTCTTCAATTCAAAAGATAAACAACCGCCCATCAAGAAAAGTGAGGCTTATAAGATTCTGTGCAAAGAGTATCAGTGCCGCTATACTGGACAGCCTGAGAGGTCAATCTGTGCTAGCCTCAAAGAACACCATAGATGCTAGAGATTAAAAAAGCCAGATTTATCCTTTGCTGATCATTGCTTAACCAAATACCAAAAATAAGTAAGAGATTTAGAAGTCTTATAACCAGAGGGAAAGTGAACAAAGCTCATTCAATTAAAAATTAAAGAACAGATGTCTGTGTCTGCACTTTTGCTACTGAATGAGCAGAATCGATTCAATTATTCACCCCTTTTAGACGATGTTATAAGCTCTACATAGGAAAAGAAACCTGGGTGCCTTTATTCATAAATAAACAGTTACATAAAGTTCTGTGTACTTAGCTCTACTACAGTGTATGTTTTCCATGGTTATTGTAAATGATGTCCTTATGCACATTGCAGAAAACCAATGTGAATTGTATCAAAACTGTCAACATTCATAATCATTACAGTTTGTGACTAATCAACATATTAAGTAGTTGACTTATTCATCTTTGTTTAGTTACCATTTTTCGGATCACTTATTAACTACAAAATGGGATTATAAGCCGAAACCTAGCTCGTACAATAATGACAAAGTTTGTGAAACAAGGCTTAATAAGTGTTTCGCTTATTTAATGAAATGTATAATGTTTCACCAAGGACTCATATTTGAATCAATCAAAAGGATATATTTCTGGTGGCCTGTCTTAGCTAACTCACCGTTTATGTACAGCGTATTTCAGATAACGGGTGTTTCTTTGTAACTTACACAAAAATAAGTGAAATGAAGATTTATTTAGAAAGACAAATTTAAGAAACATTAGTCTTTCTGCAGAGTTATGTACGTCAATTCACTTAATTATTTTCGAGAGAATTACAGTAACGAGCTTTAATTTTTTTAAACAAAATATTTTATATCGCGTTACTGATGTATTTAAACCAACTGTGTACAAATCAATTAAAACTAAATTTTTACAAGTTTTAGTTATGGAGCTAAAACCGTTCAACATATCGTATTACATGGAGTTGTCGGTATCATGGAGTGACAAAATTTCTCGAGTCTCTGTTTGAAGTCATGTACTACGAGGTGCATTCAAGTTCTAAGGCCTCCGATTTTTTTTCTCCGGACTGGAAAGAGATAAAATGCGCATGTTTCTACCTCTTTCCAGTCCGGAGAAAAAAAATCGGAGGCCTTAGAACTTGAATGCACCTGTTTTAAAATGAGGCCGCGTTCATTGTCAATACGTCCCAGAGATGGCAGCACCATATGGTAGCTGGAATTTTACCGCCAGCGGCGAGAATGAGAACTGTTTTAAATACTTAAAATGGCGACGTTTTCCTTACTTGAACAGCGTGCAATCATTCGTTTTCTGAATTTGCGTGGTATGAAACCAATTGAAATTCATCGACAGTTGAAGGAGACATGTGGTGATGGAGTTATGGATGTGTCGAAAGTGCGTTGGTGGATGCGACAGTTTAATTAAGGCAGAACGTCGTGTGACAACAAACCGAAACAACCTCGGGCTCGCACAAGCCGGTCTGACGACATGATCGAGAAAGTGGAGAGAATTGTTTTGGGGGATCGCCGAATGACTGTTGAACAGATCGCCTCCAGAGTTGGCATTTCTGCGGGTTCTGTCCACACAATCCTGCATGACGACCTGAAAATGCGAAAAGTGTTATCCAGGTGGGTGCTACGAATGCTGATGGACGACCACATGGCTGCCCGTGTGGCATGTTGCCAAGCAATGTTGACGTGCAACGACAGCATGAATGGGACTTTCTTTTCGTCGGTTGTGACAATGGATGAGACGTGGATGCCATTTTTCAATCCAGAAACAAAGCGCCAGTCAGCTCAATGGAAGCACACAAATTCACAGCCACCAAAAAAATTTCGGGTAACCGCCAGTGCTGAAAAAGTGATGGTGTCCATGTTCTGGGACAGCAAGGGCGTAATCCTTACCCATTGCGTTCCAAAGGGCACTACGGTAACAGGTGCATCCTACGAAAATATTTCGAAGAACAAATTCCTTCCTGCACTGCAACAAAACCGTCCGGGAAGGGCTGCGCATGTGCTGTTTCACCAAGACAACAGACCCGCACATCGAGCTAACGTTACTCAACAGTTTCTTCGTTATAACAACTTTGAAGTGATTCCTCATGCTCCCTACTCACCTGGCCTGGCTCCTAGTGACTTTTGGCTTTTTCCAACAATGAAAGACACTCTCCGTGGCCGCACATTCACCAGCCGTGCTGCTATTGCCTCAGCGATTTTCCAGTGGTCAAAACAGACTCCTAAAGAAGCCTTCGCCGCTGCCATGGAATCATGGCGTCAGTGTTGTGAAAAATGTGTACGTCTGCAGGGCGATTACGTCAAGAAGTAACGCCAGTTCCATCGATTTCGGGTGAGTAGTTAATTAGAGAAAAAAATCGGAGGCCTTAGAACTTGAATGCACCTCGTATTAAGCTGTAGCATGTATCCTTACACTGCCGTGTACAAAAAACAAACGAGGTGCAGGCTGCAACCGATACTGACGTGGAATAAATGAGCACGTTCACATGTTATTCTTCATGCTTTCCCGTCGATCTGTTGACATCTTGGATACTCGGGAATCCAGCCGGATGTTCGCGTCGTTCTCGCACGATATTTCAAGAGCGTCCCTCGCTGTCTTCTTCAGGTGCTACCTGAGACTGGTTTGAGACCCAACGTTCACATGTTGCTGTTCTCTGCGAATATCGACACGATGTCAATGAGCTGCCACGGCTTATGCCTTGAGATATGCTGAGTGAAGAACTCCAACAACCTGCACGTTTCTACGTGCTGAATAACGAACGACTTTGTGAAATACGTTTGAGGAAGTACGGCGATGACAAACGAAGAGCGGCGAGAATTAAAATTATGGAAGTGATTGTTTCACCTGCAATGCACCACAATCCTCATGTTAGCTTACGAGAAGTTGCTCCAGTACCTTACATCTGTGTATCGAATAGCACACTGTGTCAAGTTTTACATGTATCACCTGCCAGCGGCACTGGAGCTGCAAGGGAACGATTTCAATCGGAGGGTTACTTTCTACGAACTGACTGCGTATAAATGCACTCTGGGGGGACTTACGAAGTGTTATGTTCTTTATAACCACATCAGCTTCCTCGTCGTAATATTTCATGGTAGTTACGTTCTGTGATGAATCCATGTTCAGAAATTATGGCGCAATGAACCATCATAATGTAACGATTCATGTTGAATATTACTTAAGTTTCTTCTGCCTGGTCCATTGATGAATGAATGGGAAATTTTCATGCTTCACGAAATTTATTGACATTAATTGACGTCCGAACTGCACACTCGTTATGTAAACAAAACACGGACAGACTTCACTGATATCTTAGACTTCCAAAAGTAATTTCAAAACTGACTCACAAGACAACAATCAACAACTAACTCGCAGCCTCACTGCAGCGCTTTATATTGAATTTTAGCAATAGCTTCCAAAATGAAGCATTATTAATTTTGTACAATTTTGATGTTACAATCAAAATACACAAAACGTAAAGAAACTGATGTTACAGCCGAATAAGGTATAAAATACAATATTGAATGACAATCTTTTATAGTAATATCTTTAGTTTTCCATAAGAAAATCATTCTGAACTTTAATTACAATAATATCTCCCGTATTATTTTAGTTACGTAATTAATTGCAGTTTGGATTTGGTTACTAACATGTAATGGTAGTACAGAGCTCGTGCATTATCCGATTAAATACATAGGATGCCCAAATAAGGCCTCAAATTCTGGGAACTGGAAAACTGTGAGATGTAAACAATTGGAGAGTTAATTAGAAATGTAATTACAAAGAATATTAATCACAGAGGAAGACATAAAAATAAATAACAAATGAAAATAATAATAACTTTTAAGTTGTTTCTCAAGGTAGTGTGTGCTTTTGTTGCTGGATTTTTAGATCACCATTTTGTTAATTAGAAGCATTGATTTTCCATGCTAACATCTCTGCAGTCTCTAGTTATTTATTGCTAAGGACTTATTACTTCAATTTCTTGATTAGTTACTTAATTTAGTATATGTACATAATTTTATCAACGACAACGATCCACCGATAATTATGACAACGCATGTTCTTCCAGGACATTCCACACGCCTTTCGCAATGACTATCTAGTTTTTTATCAAATAGGTCAGAACGATATATATATAGAGAGAGAGAGACATACACAAGGCCTTAGGAAGCACTGAATTGTCTGATAACTATCCGGATGCATATAAAAAAAGGTGGTATCGGACATTTCATATGAGTCTTGGGGCGGCTGTACCGTTATAAAAGATGCATTAATGGGTTCACAGAAAACACTACGCGGGTATGTCATGTTGATCTTCAAACGAGGTGGGTTTTTAAGGTTTGGTGTGGAATCCTTGGATTTGAAGTCATCGATGCGTATTATTTCGTAGGAACTTTGACAGGTGAGATGTATGATCCTTTATCCTTGAAACTGTCAGACTAGAATTAGAGGCCGTTTGTGGATGCAGCACGATTGACACTCAGCCGAATCTGCGTGATGATGTGCGAGAACAGAATAAAATGTTCGGACGAACCGAAAAGTATTGCTTCCGAATATTTTAATGTGAAATCGATTAAAGGTTTTTAAATGAAACAAACTATATTAACATTTTATATCTTATTTGTCAACATAGCCACAGTGTCGACGAAGCAATTTGTTCCAACGAGGGACCACGCCGTTGATACCCTCACTGTAGAATGTTTCAGTTTGCTGACAGAGCCACAACCTCAGCTCTTGTTGCACCACTTCATCGCCATCAAAGTGAAGTCCCCGAGAGTTTCTTTAAGTTTTGGAAACAGGTGAAAATCGGATGCGGCCAAGTCGGATCTCTATGGAGGATGATCGATGACAGTGAACCTATGCACTCGGGTTGTTGCAGATGTCGTAGCGTTTGTGTGTGGTCTGATATTGTCATGCTGGAGGAGAGGATGCTTCATGCGTAGACAAACTCTTCTGATTCGTACTTTCGGTTTTCTCCGGGTCTCGTAGTACCTTGCAGAGTTTATGGTGGTGCCATCAGGCATGAATTCCAAATGTACCACATCTTAAACATCCCAGTTCGGAGACGATGATTGTTCCTATTAGCATGACAATACATCTTTTCACAAAATAGCGTCTGTGATGCAATGGTTTGTGAAATTCCTGATGATTGTTAGATTCTTATTTCCTTTTACATATTGAATTATCGGATCAATTCCCTTGTATTCTCTGTTTATTTCGTCACCTTTTATTTGTTCCGTACAGTTGTTGATGTTAGCTTGTTTTGTGTCGTGGCCAACGGAGCCACGTCAAATTATGAGTCCCAGGAAGCAAAAATGAAATTGTGCTGTTTGAGGCTTTCCCGGCGCTGCATCTTCTTGATAGGTTCACGGGAATTACGCCGGATAATATTGTAGAAACCGCACAATATTTCAGCGAGACAACTGCCCGCCACCTTCAGGTGCTACTGTCGCGTCGCAGAGAAGCTCGCCAATTTATATGCTGGCTTTCTGCAACAGCGCAGGCGCCAGCGGGGCATGACGTCAACGAAGACCAATCGTAGACAGCGTCGAAAACAAGAGCCCTCTGCTGGAGAACGGGTCGCGGTTTGCGAAAGCGCGCCGCGGCGCGGGAAAATGCGGCCGGGAGCGACGGACTCCGTACGCGCGCGAGGTGTTGGCGCACGATTTAAGCATCTGCGCTAAGGCTTCCCATCTGCGTTAATTCGGTGCGGTTGCCACTCTGCGGCTGACGATTCCTTAGTGCCGCCAAGGCTGGCTCCCAGGCTTTGCTCAGGTGAAACCCCGTGTCTCTGTTTATTAGGTCACTGTCTATACGTATTTCGACCGCCTCTTTGATGATGGAGTCCCAGTATGTGGAAGCATGCGAGAGGATCTTGGTTTCTTCGTAATTCATGCCGTGTCCCGTGTCAAGGCAGTGCTCAGCAACCGCAGATTTCTCTGGCTGACCCAACCTTGTGTGACGTTTATGTTCGTCGTATCTGTCTTTGATCGTACGACACGTCTGGCCAATATAAGACTTCCCGCATTGGCACGGGATTTTATATATTCCTGGTCTTCTCAGGCCGAGGTTGTCTTTAACAGAGCCCAGCATTGATTGCACTCGTGCTGGAGGCCGGAAAACACATTTAGTCCAGTACTTCTTAAAAATTCTGCCCATCTTAAAAGACACGCCACCGACATACGGTAGAAAAACCAACCTCGTGGTGTTCTCTGCTTCTTCAGGCTCTTTTTGAGGTTTGGAGCGTGCTGTTCGAAATGCGTTCCGGATCTGCTTCTCGGAGTACCCGTTCTGGGCAAACACAGAGCGGAGATGGCTAAGCTCTGCCGATAAGGTGTCCTGATCTGAGATGAGTCTAGCCCTATGCACTAGCGTCCGTAATACACCGCTGCGCTGTGAGGGGTGATGACAGCTCGTAGCTTGTAAATTCAAGTCTGTGTGCGTAGGCTTCCGGAACACACTGTGACCCAAGAAGCCGTCTCGTTTTCTACGAACCAAAACATCCAGAAACGGGAGCTAACCATCTTTCTCTACCTCCATGGTGAAGCAGATGCTTGGATGGAGGGAGTTCAGATGTTACAGGAAAGAAGGAAGCGTTGCTGTCCCATACGGCCATACCACACACGTATCATCTACATATCTCCAAAAACATTTGGGTTTCAAAACCGCCGTCTGAAGTGCTTTGTCCTCGAAATCTTCCATAAAAAGATTAGCTACTATGGGAGACAGAGGGCTACCCATAGCAACACCGTCAGTGTGCTCAAAATACTGGTCGTTAAATAAAAGGTAAGTCGAGGTAAGCACGTGTTTGAAAAGGTGTAAGACGTCCTCTTCCAGCTTAGCTCCTATGAGTAGTAACGAGTCCATGAGAGGCACCCGTGTGAACAAAGAAACCACATCGAAACTCACTAGTAAGTCGGTAGATTAAAGGCGCAGGTTCTTCAGTCGCCGTATAAAATCTTCTGAGTTTCGAATATGGTGTTCACATTTCCCCACCATGGGACTCAGATGTTTAGCTAGGTGGAATGTTGGGGCACCTATATTACTGACGATAGGACGAAGCGGAACATTCTCCTTATGTATCTTTGGCAGGCCATAAAGTCGTGGCGGAACTGGTGCTCGTTCTCTTAAACTCTTCTTCAGATGGCTAGGAAGTTTGCTGGATTTGAGGAGAGCGGATGTCTTCCATTGTACGGCATCCGTCGGATCTTTCTGGAGACGACGATACGCTGTATTCTATAGTGTGTCCATCATCTTGGGAAAATAAGATGTAGCAGGCAGAAGAACAGTGGCGTTACCCTTGTCAGCAGGTAAAATTACTATATCATTGTCTTCTCTTAAAGAACGGAGCGCTCTTCTTTCTTGTTTTCGACGCTGTCTACGATTGGCCTTCGTTGACGTCATGCCCCGCTGGCGCCTGCGCTATTGTAGAAAGCCAGCATATAAATTGGCGAGCGTCTCAGCGACGCGACAGTAGCACCTGAAGATGGCGGGCAGTTGTCTCGCTGAAATATTGTGCGGTTTGTACAATATTATCGGGCGTAATTCCCGTGAACCTATCAAGCAAAAATGAAATTAACTTTATTTGTACTCACTGTATACAACAAAACAGTCCTCGAACTTGAGTACACATTACTGGAGTTCAAACCAACGACAGTGACTGACGTGGCAGTAGAAGATTTTTTACGAGGGCGACGTCAGAGTGGCCATATAGCCGCGTGGGACTAGCCGAGCGGTCTTAGACGCTGCAGTCATGGACTGTGCGGCTGGTCTCGGCTGAGATTCGAGTACTCCCTCGGGCATGGGTGTGTGTGAATGTCCTTAGGATAATTTAGGTTAAGTAGTGTGTAAGCTTAGGGACTGATGACCTTAGCAGTTAAGTCCATAAGATTTCACACACATTTGAACATTTGTGGCCATATCAGTGAAGAATGATAGGCCCCTAGGACGGTCCAGGAGAAGGGTCCCGGCGAGGCGGGAGCTCGGAGGTAGACGTGCCTGCTGCGGAAGGGGGGATCCCTCAGACTGACCGACGACGTTGGCCAGAGGAGGAGGGAGCGACGATGACTTGCGCACGGACCTCGGGCTCAGAATGGAGAACTCGGGAGAGACGCGGAGCGGCGGCTTGGGTGCGACTCGGAGTGTAAGCGTCGGCGGGCGGTATGGAGGACACGAACGAGGCGCAGAGCGAACACTCTTCGCCCGGCTCCGAGCGGAGACATCGGCGGTAGGTGCGGAGGACTGGGACGGGATACGGGGCGAAGACTTGGACGGACTTCGACTGAACGGCAGCGCTGGGCAGTAGGAGGTCCGACTGAGGGAGTGGCAGTGGCAGTTGGCGCTTGAGACCGCAGCGACTCCCGGTGCAAGCTGACCCTGGTCGCCCAGGTCGCCGGTGGCGAAATACTTGCACATGATTGGTGGGCACGTAATCTGCGGGAGGATAATAATCGGTGCCCGTTATTCCAATGCTAGTTGCGGCGTCTCTCGTAGCGAAGCTGGCCCAACGTATTACCGACCGGCTGCAGAAGATGAGGCAGACAACAACCACCGTGCATTTTCACTAGTGGTCATTAAAACTGCTACACCACGACGATGACGTGTTATAGACGCGAAATTTAACCGACAGCCAAACCAACAACTCAATTCAGAAATACACTACTGGCCATTAAAATTGCTACACCGTGAAGATGACATGCTACAGACGTGAAATTTAACCAACAGGCACAAGATGCTATGATATCCAAATGATTAGCTTTTCAGAGCATTCACACAAGGTTGGCGCCGGTGGCGTCATCTACAACGTGCTGATATGAGGAAAGTTTCCAACCGATTTCTCATACACAAACAGCAGTTGACCGGCGTTGCCTGGTGAAACGTTGTTGTGATGCCTCCTGTAAGGAGGAGAAATGGGTACCATCACATTTCCGACTTTGATAAAGGTCGGATTGTAGCCTATCGCGATGGCGGTTTAGCGTATCGCGCCATTGCGGCTCGCGTTGGTATAGATCCAATGACTGTTAGCAGAATATGGAATCAGTGGGTTCAGGAGGATAATACGGAATGCCGTGCTGGATCCCAACGGCCTCGTATCACTAGCAGTCGAGATGACAGGCTTCTTATTTGCATGGCTGTAACGGATCGTGCAGCCACGTCTCGAACCCTGAGTCAACAGATGGGGACGTTTGCAAGACAACAACCATCTGCACGAACAGTTCGACGACGTTTGCAGCAGCATTGACTATCAGCTCGGAGACCATGGCTGCGGTTACCCTTGACGTTGCATCACAGACAGGAACGCCTACGATGGTGTACTCTACAACGAACCTGGGTGCACGAATGGCAAAATGTAATTTTTTCGGATGAATCCAGGTTCTGTTTACAGCATCATGATGGTCACATCCGTGTTTGGCGACTTCGCGGTGAACGCACATTGGAATCGTGTATTCGTCATCGCAATACTGGCGTATCAACCTGCGTGATGGTATGGGGTGCCATTGGTTACACGTCTCGGTCACCTCTTGTTCGCAATGACGGCACTTTGAACAGTGGACGTTACATTTCAGATGTGTTATGATCCGTGGCTCTATCCTTCATTCGATCCCTGCGAAGCCCTACGTTTCAGCAGGATAACACACGACCGCATTATGCAGGTCCTGTACGGGTCTTTCTGGATAGAGAAAATGTTCGACTGCTGCCCTGGCTAGCACATTCTCCAGATCTCTCACCGATTGAAAAAGTCTCGTCACAATACCGCAGTTACTACTGTTGATGAACTGTGGTATCGTGTTGAAGCTGCATGGGCCGCTGTACCTGTACATGCCGTACAAGCTGTTTGGCTCAATGCCGAGGCGTATCAAGGCTGTTATTACGGCCAGAGGTGATTGTTCCGGGTACCGATTTCTCAGGATCTATACACCCTAATTGCGTGAAAATGTAATCACATGTAAGTTCTAGTATAATATATTTATCCAATGAATACCGGTTTATCATCTACTTTTCTTCTTGGTGTAGCAATTTTAATGGTCAGTAGTGTATGTTTGTGGTCGCATAACCTGGCCACGATATTATTGCACTTGGCCGCGGTGATATTACCGTAAACAAGTACAGAGGTGACTAAGGGAAGTACCATAGCACCGTGAACGATTTCAAGGCAGTTGTGCGTATACCATCAAGTGGTTCAGCCTATCGTCGTGACACGTCGACCGAAGCGCCCTTGCTCCCAGGATAAAAAATATTGCGGTCAACTAATACTGTTTGCCCACATCTGTGTGGTGGTGTCTCCAGCGGCCTGCAGAGGAGACAGCCCTCCTTACTAGTCTGGATTTCTTACTAGCCGATCCCAGGGGACACTATAGTTTGGTTTCTATTCTCATGTGAGTAATTCGAGTACTATCGCAGAACTGTTCACGGTAACTCATTCTTTGCCCTCCCTTGCAAGTCGTGACAAATCCTATTCCTGTTATATTTTTCCGATGCTGTTGATATCATCATTCATTCGCCTGACGCTCATTCCCGTACCTCATCTCCACTTCACTTCAGTTATACCAGTCGCATCTATAAGACGTGAAATTTTTATACTGTTCTCAGTATCGATTGAGGTATTATATGTCACGCGCATTTTTCGGTCGACTTTCCCGCTTCGCTGACGAAAGTTGTGACTCTCTGTCTCTGAATTGTAGCGTGTAACATGGCAGTTTGTGACGTAAATATGCCGATGTACCGCGAGACTCTAGAAAACTGAAAGCACAAATCATCTTCCACACAGTCCCGACTTGCCCCCATCCGACTTCCATCTATTCCTAGAACTTAAAGAACACCGTCGACAACATCACTTTGATACTGATGAAGCGGTGCAAGCACAGGTGAGGCTGTGGCTCCATCAACAAAGCCAAACATTCCACAGTGACATTGTCAACAAAATAGTCTCTCTTTGGGAGAAATATATTCGTCGCAGGGTGACTATATTGAGAAATAAATATGTAAACATGAAGAATAAATACATGTTAATAAAGTTAGTACTACTTAAAAAGCTTTAAGCGATTACAGATTTTTTTTTAAATTGGAGACGGCCTCGTAGGTTCTGACATTGTACTTTGCAGGTTTTCTAGAATTATTGCCACATTCAAACTTCTGACACGGCACCCTCCGCCTCGTAGAATTTCATCGTTTCCTTGCGTACTCAGAATTCTCCTCGTGGTTACCTTCCCCTTGACAGTCCCCTCCCAGAGATCCGATTGATGGACTAGTCCCGAATGGTTTACCAGTGGTGAACAGCCGTGACACTTCTTTAATTACGGGCCGGTGTGGCCGAGCGGCTCTAGGCGCTTCAGACTGGAACCGCGCAACCAATACGGCCGGAGGTTCGAATCCTGCCTCGGGCATGGATGTGTGTGATGTCCTTAGGTTAGTTAGGTTTAAATAGTTCTAAGTTCTAGGGGACTGATGACCTCAGATGTTAAGTCCCATAGTGCTCAGAGCCATTTGAACCACTTCCTTAATTATAGTACAAATGATTCAAATGGCTCTGAGCACTATAGGACTTAACATCTGAGGTCATCAGTCCCCTAGAACTTAGAACTACTTAAATCTAACTATCCTAAGGACGTTACACACAACCATGCCCGAGGCATGATTCGAACCCGCGACCGTAGCGGTCGCGCGGTTCCAGACTGAAGCGCCTAGAACCGCTCGGACACACCGGCCGGCTAGTTATAGTACACATTTTCTGTGGATACTCATTATGTATCTTTAATGCAGTGATTTTAGTTCCCGTCTGCATCCAGACGCTGTGGGTCATTGGTCAATCTTCCGCCATAGGAGTAGTTTCCCACAGTAAGAGTAGCCCTGAACCTCCCCTCTTCCACCCCAATTTGACAAGGCAGTTGGCAAAATAAGGGTGACTCTTTATATCAGAAGTCTGCAGTTGCAATAGCGACTTATTTTTATTGAAAAGCTAAGTAGTGCTTTAATTTGTAGCCAAAGATGCTATGCCTAGAACTACACATTTTTAATGGCGTTGGAAACCACTTGAGAGAGTTGTTCAGTGATGCAACGTTTCTTAAAAAACGCATTGAAAGTGTCGTACAAATGCTTAGGTAATTTTCTAAACAGGAAGGCAGGTGGGAAGACGCTATCCCATCTTCGCTAAAGGCGTAAAAATAGCTGGACAGGATTCGGTTGGATGCTGGAAACGGTCTGTAGCCATCACGCTTGTGACAGCGAAAAGTTGGAAGTTTTATCATATAAGGACTAACCTCTGCCTCAGGATGGGTTTTATAATAAGGATAAAAGATTTTAGTCACGATACGAATGGCACTGTTGTGCGCACAGAGATTATTAAGGGAAAAGAAACACCGCCGTTGGACGCTCAAAAAATGTAAAAATTTCACATTGACTGAGGAATCGATTTACACATTGGTTCACGCCAAGGACAGGGTTCAAGAATATCGAAAACCATGTCCCGCTTAGCGACTGCTCCGTTCATGCAATAGAGCTGTTCTCGAGTATGGGATGTTCTTAAGGACTGAAATAGAACCCCCAATACACTTGACATCGTCCCTAAATTGTGAACGATACGGGAAGCTACTGCCCGATTACGTGCGTCGATCTGTTCGCTTACAACATCACGAATGAGACTACATCCCACGTCGTCACTCGCCAGTTATGCCAAAATAAAGTGAGAAACAGTGGACGACTACGATAATGCACCACGTCCCTCCCTTCTGAAGATGTTGTATGTAGCCTCACCATACCAAGCACGTCAGGGGGGCCAAGGAGCGAGCTGCTCTTGTATTGACGGCCTATTTCTCCCATACATTTTTTCAGTGATGCCGTAAATATTAAGCCCGCGAAATACTATCGATAGCTCAAATTTCCTGAGCAACGAATCTTGAAAGTTTTCGTATAACAATCGATACAATGGTAGACATAGTCCTCTCTCCGTTCGTGCTTCTACGAAAAGAATGGGGTTTGGCTCAAGGGTATCCGAAGAGCGAAGAATGAAAGGCTTAGCACACGCATCCAGAGAGGTAACAACGAAAGCGGATTACAGAACGTTAATGTTTAAACACTCTCGTTAGGTTATTTATTTCTCAGTTGACTCACACAACATAACAACATTTCGCAACGGATCGGTATAGCTTGTACTGATAGATCGCTTAAGTTGGCAGCCATCGATAACAGAGGACAGCCGATATGAAATGATCCGGTTACTGTAGTCTTCTTTTCGTAATCGTACCTACTATACTGCTAACTGTTCACGGGTGTCTTCATTTGCTTGTAACAGGAATCAGTTTTCATCTTGTGCATTCGCAGTAAAAAAGGAGATTAAAACTCCACAAAGCATGAAGATTAAATGCTACTGTTTCTGTTTGAAAAAAATGGCAGGAATAATATTTTTGGTTAAATCCCACGGTCTCCCTTGTTAACGGAGCTTACTTGTGCTACTTAAGCGTGACTTCAGCATCGCTGAGTCTTATTATACGCTTTTTCACTCTAAAAACTCTCTCTCGGTTTATGAAGTTACCCCAAGGTATGTTACCGTATAACATAATAGAGAAAAAGTAAGCCAGTTTTTTTATTTATGTTCTCGTCATCATTCATTTCAAGTAAATGCAATGTAGTTGTGCAATTGGAACGTACTGCGACTACATCTCCCTTAAAATCATGGTCACATATTGGTCTTCTCCTTCTTACGTTCAACATCCATTCAGCATCCATTCAGCCAATCCATTCTCCAATATACAGTTTGTTACGAATGAAGAAATATACCCAGTCGCACACACACTTGCTGCATGAAACTCTTAAACAAGAACTCTTAGCGAGAACCTGGTACAGCAGTTAACAGCCTGGTAAATGAATGCAGCAGAGTGATGACACATCCGGTGACTGCGGACCGAGTCTCACGCCATAGCCTCTCGCTAGCGCCCTTTAAATATTGCCGTTTTTCAGCTCTCGTAAGTTGATCATTGGGATCGAAGGCGTTCACAGTAATAGTACTCGATCCTATGATTACGATACTGAAGTGAATCTGTGTCCTTGATGCTCCAGCACAGTCTATGAACTAGCCAAAGATGTACTCGAGATCATGGTCTCCACCTGATGAACACAACGCTGCTCGCCGCCTGTCATCTACTGATGGAGAAACTGACTGTCCTCAGACAACACCACATCGCAGAGTTCTGCCAGCACTGAATTTCAACGCGGAACCCAGCAACACGACTTCTTGGGGATCCACGTTCCTGCTCGACACCCAGACGCTTACGGATACTGAAACCTACCACGGTGGTAGGCAGGATATAAACCAACCACACGATTACCGACGCCATATACATCGCTGATGGTTCATCAAGGATTATCGTAGAATTCAGAGTAAGACTGAGGACACTCCAACAGCCAAAGTGAGACCAAACTTACGCACTGGACACGCCGTAGCCTATCAGCCGGTAAACTGCCGTGGCGACGAAGTTGCACACACCATCGCGCCTTTGCTGAGCTGTCTAAACAGACGTCAGCTAGAATCCAACACGCACCTTAATGAAGCATCAATTCAGGCTGAAACTTCCTGGCAGATTAAAACTGTGTGCCGGACCGAGACTCGAACTCGGGACCTTTGCCTTTCGCGGGCAAGGTAGGAAGGTAGGAGACGAGATACTGGCAGAAGTAAAGCTGTGAGGATGGGGCGTGGGTCGTGCTTGGGTAGCTCAGATAGTAAAGCACTTGCCCTCGAAAGGCAAAGATCCCGAGTTCGAGTCTCGTTCCGGCACACAGTTTTAATCTTCCAGGAAGTTTCATAACAGCGCACACTCCACTGCAGAGTGAAAATCTCATTCTGGGATCAATTGAGGCTGATTCAGGAGAGCAACGAATTGTAAACACAGCGAATAAATGATCGAACTTTAATAATGTTTCACTAGCATCGAAGACGCTGCACAGGTTCCGATCAGCCTTCTTGACCCCACAGAGGGGTGTGTCCGCTCGGTCCTGCCCCAAGCAGTGCAGCAATTCTGTTTTCGCGTTATCACATCCGAGATGGTCATCTCCCTTAAAACCGTGATCAAATGTTGGCTGCCCTACATGAAACACGAGACAGGGAAGCTATGCAAGGAATACGTGGCGAACATGTGTTTACAGATCTTTCGGAGGCTGTTCATGTTGTCGACTGCATGAGGGAGTAGTGATTGAGTGATATCCATGCAGTCACAATACTTATACACCCCGGACACAGTCACTTCCAAGATGTATTCGCTGAATGGCCTGATATTTTGGTTTCCATAACCATAACAAGATAACATCTAACATATTTTAATGTGCTATCGGATTAAAAGAAAAAAAATACTGTCAGCTGTTGTGACCTGCAATATTGGTAAAGACTGTTTTCATGTGTCTTTCATGCCCGACTTTCCCCTTTTCGTATCGGGTCTTGGCCTGCATTCTGTCTTCTACTGCCATGCAGCAGCGCTGCTCACTTGTCACTCGGTGCAGGAGCGTTTATTATTCTTTGTATTTTGCTGTCCCTGTTAACACATATCGTTAAACCGAATGTTTCACTATATTAATTACGGGACGTTCTATCGGTTGGGCAAAACTTAGAAAAACTTCTTTTTCTGTAATGAGGAAAAAACACCTTTCCGTTGATAATGCGAGTCACATGAAACACATTATGAGAAGTACACTACGTGATCAATCCATTTTGACATAATTGGAGAGTGACGACGTGGGATATAGTCTCATTCGTGATGTTGTAAGCGAACGAATGGACGCATGTAATCGGGCAGTAGCTTCCCGTAGCACGTTTAAGATAAACGGATAAAAGGGGAAAAGAAAAGAAAGAAAGCCTAGTTTTTAGTAACTGCATGAATAGCACACTCCCAAAAACATACGTTTTTCATGTTAGGTGCATTATGCTGCCACATACTGCCAGGTACTCCATATAAGCGACCTCAGTTGTCAATAGACATCGTGAGAGAGCAGAATGCGGCGCTCCGCGGAACTCAGGGACTTCGAACGTGGTCAGATGATTGGGTGTCACTTGTGTCATACGTCTGTACTCGAGATTTCCACACTCCTAAACATCCCTAGGTCCACTGTTTCCGATGTGATAGTGAAGTGGAAACGTGAAGGGACACGTACAGCACTAAAGCGTGCATGCCGACCTCGTCTGTTGACTGACAGAGACCGTCGACAGTTGAAGACGGTCGTAACGTGTAGTAGGCAGACATCTGTTCAGATCATCACACAGGAATTGAAAAATGCGTCAGGATACACTGCAAGTACTATGACAGTTAGGTGGGAAGTGAGAAAACTAGGATTTCATGGTCCAGCGGCTCCTCATAAGCCACACAACACGGCGGTAAATGCCAAACGACGCGTCGTTTGATGTAAGGAGTGTAAACATTGGACGATTGAACAGTGAAAAAACGTTGTGTGGAGTGACGAACACGGTACACAGCGAGGCCATCCAATGGCAAGGTGTGGGTGTGGCGAATGCCTGGTGAACGTCATCTGCCAGCTTGAGTAGAGGGACAAGACAGGTGTCACCCCAAAGAACCTTTATCCAAGACAACGCGATGACGTCATCCAAGATGGCGGCCGCTACGTCATCTGATAACGCAAGTACCGTTATGCAAGATGGCGACTTTTGGTGGGAAGTTTGAATTTTGCCGGAAAAATAGGTCACTTGGGCTGCCTACACTAACGTAAGTCATCCGACCGCCACCTCTTCCTAGAAAATGGCGGGAAGAGGACTCAGCCTGTGCTAGACATAAGTCTTTATTTTGAATTCAGTCTCTATTTAAACAAGTAGAGGCAGTACCTCCAACCAGTGTATTCACCACGAGGTCTGGAGTCCAACTGACCTAGTACACAGTACTGTCACCAGAGGGCGCTGTTGTCCATTCCGTGACGTAATCCAAGATGGCTGTCTTGTATGTGTTTGCACCGAGGTCTGCTCGAACACTAACTTGCGTCTACTGTGGCTCCTGAGAGCCATCCATGACAAATGGATATACACAGACATACAGAAAACAGAGCAAACACTAACCAAATGTGGAGGTGACTGGATACAATCGAGTACAGTACTATACAATGCTTCCCGGTCAGTGCATTTGGGCTAGGTTTTGGCAGATGTGCTACATTTACAAGTAATGTTAGAACACAGAACGAGAGTTTACGTCATGATTGCATAGATGGAACTGATATAAAATCGATAGAATTGCGAAAAATGAATATACGCCGAAATGTGGGGAAATTGAGGAAGTGCTTGCATATCTTCTGGTTGGCAGAGAACAATTTGTATATGGGAACAAGTATGCGGTACCAAGAGGAATCAGAGAAAATGTCGACATAGAAGCAAAGGGAATCAGGGAAGTAGTCAATTTTCTTTCCATCGAGGCAGCATTATACTGTATGTCTATTGAGGTACCAGTGATACAAGCGAGTTGACTACTTTATTTGACGCTTTTCAGGAAGACATAGAACCATCAGGCTCTAAAGTTACATGCATCTGCATTAAAGGATGACAGAGAGTGGACAGGGTGATCGATTGAGATGGAGCTGTAATGATGCATTCCAGAGAGGAAGAAACTGCTGTAGGTCAATTTTTCCACTGTTCTGTCAGGATGAATCAGTTGCATGACATAGCCTGTGTTTGACTCGTATACAACCGTGTGTTCTGTATGTGATTTAAAGCACTGTCTACTTGTGACTATTAATGGTAAACGTGTCGGTCATCAGAGAACTTCCGTCTCATAGGTGGCGAAATGTGACACAGTCCTCTAAACGGTCTATGATTTATGTGATGTACTCCATCCCCCTGCCGGATCTTAGGTGTAAAATCGAGACTTCAACTTCATAACTAAGTTACCGATAGTTGCTTGTGAGGCACTGCAATTCCCGTGTAAATATTTACATGACACATGTGCTGTTCCCAGAGTTAGTGGCCGAATGACTTGTAATTTTCACATGTCAGACGCTGCTTCTATGCGTTTATCTGTTTCCTTGTAATAGGTATGCCCCATTACTAACCATAATGTTATATAGGGCTGGTCAGGCATAGTATAATTTCTGATGCATGATCGGATGTGAACAGTGGACGCTACACATCTCTGGAAAGCTATATTATGCTCGAATCACACAGAGCCGACGTTTTAAGGAAGTAGTTTTTTCGTTTTATGGTTTGATAACATAGTTTATCGTAGAAAACCGGGAAGAAGGATGTACGTCATGCACTTGAAATATATTTCTTACATTGTAATATTAACAGCGCTACATTCCATACAACTGATAAGTCGAAAACGCAAGCGATCTTAAGTGCAGAACGTTGTAGCCTTAGGAGTGCGTGTGTTTATGTTCTCTCTTACCAATACCTTCCAGGTACTGATCGTAGACTATGGAATAATACTTTAAAATTGATAGCTTGGTTGATTTACGTAAAAATGCTTCGAACTCCATCCATCTGGAGCTCCATCGCGCATAAAAATCATCCGTTTCTTGTTCTTCTTAACTGTCAGCTATTACATCATGACAGTTTCAAATCTGTTAGTATTCATCGAAAAGATTGCTAACCACCTTGACATGGGCTCATCTCGAGGTTCATAATTTTCTGAACAGCATGGCGGCGAGCTGGTATGACATGAGCATATAAAAACTGCCACATTATCTACAAAAATGCTTCGACAGGAATGGTGATTGTGTCTAAAAATAGCTAAATGTTCCAGCTGTAAACTGATCTAAACCATTGTAGAAATAAACAGGTCTACATACTTATAAAAAAAAATAGGAGACCTTACTTTTGGGATTACCCTCGTATTTAAGTGATTAACATTACAAGATCACTGGTTAATGTAAGTGATAGTTAAGCCATTGCAAATCTGAAAAACTGGTACATGTATAACCGATGTAATGACCATAATGTTCAATGGAAGCACGCAAACATGCATGCATTGTGTTTTGCATACGAGGTGCAACAATAAAGTAATAAGACTGATTTTCTCTGCAATATGTGGCAACCCTGCAGGCTTGCGAAGGCACAATATCTTTGACTTTGGACTATAAGCTGCTTCTAGTCCAAGTGGCACATTGATGAAACTGCTCAGCCGTGAGTTGTGCTGTAATAAGTTAACACCTGCTTGTGTCTCTCGTCACGGAAATGGGACTGCATAAATTGCGCAACGGTATGCCATTTCTTTTTGCGTTAAATTGGGTGAAATCGCGACGACAACTTACGGTAACCTTTAGAAGACCTTTGGAGAGGAGGTTGTGTCAAGACCTCAAGTTTATCATTGCCATAAAACGTTTTGAGTGTTGACGATGAAGACTGCAGTGGACGGCCATCAACCTCACAGATGTATGTCAAATTGGCCAGGGTGCGTGAACTCATATGATCTGATCAAAGATTATCAGTGAAAATGATTGCAGAAGAACTGAACATCAATCGAGAAACGGTTCATCTAATAATAACTGAAGATCTTCGTATGAGATCTGCATCACGACAATGCGCCATCCCATACTGCTCTGTCAGTACAGCAATTTTTAACCTCAAAACAAATTTCAGTACTACCACAGCCACCTTATTTACCAGATATCGCTCCGTGCGACTTTTTTCTATTTCGAAGAGTCAAAACGGCGGTCAAGGGACATCATTTTCAAACAACACAAGATGTCCAAAAAGCTGTGTCGAGGGTCTTGGAGGATATTACAGAAGATGAGTTCCAGAAATGTTACCATCAATGGCGGAAGCGCTGGAAAAAGTGTGTGCAATCAGAAGGGAACTACTTTGAAGGAGACAATACTAAACTTGACTAAAAGGGTAAGCAACATTTTTTTCACATCAGTCTCATTACTTTATTGTTGCACCTCGTATGCCAAATATCAGTTTGTGGGATGGTGTTACGTGCCTGTTGCACTTTGTCGGTCAACATGAAACCAGAGCTGTAGTCTGATGATATCCCATACGTGCTCAACTGGAGACGGATCTGGTGATCGATACACTGTAGAGCATGTTGGGTTACAGCAGCTTTTTACGGGCGAACGTTATCCTGTTGGAAAAACACCCTTTGAATGCTGTTTGTGAACGCCAGCACAACATGTCGAATCATCTGATTGACGTACAGACTTGCAGTCAGGATGCGTGGGATAACCATTAGACTTGCTTCTGCGGTCATACTAAATCACACTCCAGAGCAGGAATCCTGGTGTAGGTCCAGTGTATATAGCACGCAACAGGCTGGTTGCATGCCCTCAGCTGGCCGCCTCCTAACCGGCATACAGACATCACTGGCACGGAGGCAGAACCAGCGTCCACCAGAAAACGGAACAGACCTCCACGCCACCCTCCAACGAGCTCTCGCTTGACACCGCTGAAGTCGCAAATGGCCGTGGTTTGGCTCATCAGTGCGTCTGGCTCGGAGATTCCTTAATGTACATTAGATTAGTTTTTCGTTTCATAGATCCGTGTTGAGGAGATCCTCGTGGATGTGGAACATGTCACTTTTTTTTTAAGCTGAAATAACAGTACTAATAGTATAAATATATACAACACATCATTTGTTTCTATTAAAAAAATCGTCAATGGAGTAGAAGGAGTTGGCCACTAGTAAGTCTTTCAGGCTCCTTTTAAACCGATCTTTATTTGTAACTAAATTTTTTATGTTTTCTGGCAAATTATTGAAGATGAGTGTTCCTGAGTAGTGGACCCCTTTTTGAACTAAAGTAAGTGCTTTTAAGTCCTTGTGCAGATCATTTTTGTTCCTGGTATTGTATGTATGAACTGAACTGTTCGTTGGAAAAAGAGATATATTATTCAGGACAAATTTCACCACCATTGCCAGAAATTATGCACAGTGGATACATTTAGCCGCATTACATGACCTCGTTCAGACTCAGGGAGGTGGCGGTAATGTTGTCTTTGTCGCTTTAGAGACATTCGTGACTAATATCAACTCACGTTAACTAACGCTTACGAGCGTTACAGCGTGTATTTAAATGAAACATTATTTACATCTTCATAGTGGAGCTACTAGCGCCACTCTTATGCGACTGTCTCGAAATCTGAGTAGACATCATCTGTTAGATGTAGAAACACACATACCAACTTTCGTTTATGCCTCACAACTCCTTCTTGGTGTTGCTCATTTTTCCATGAATGTAGCTCTCAGTGTTGTTGATCACATGAAGCTAGAATAGTTGCAGCCATTACATGCTATACTTGACAGTGATGTGTCATAGAAGTCAAATTACGTGTGAAACAGCGCCAGGTAATAGCTTCAAACAAAGCTATAGACCTCAAGGAATAAGTCAATGCTGTTTAAAACCGTAGAGAAACGAACCTCTAGTACAGAAAAAGCAGTTGCATGAGGCCAAATCTGAAAAACAGCTGGATGGGTAACTGATACCAATTCGACGAATTTTCTCTTGGCTCTACGTACTATGAGGCTGAACATCTGAGGTCATCCGCGCCCTAAACTTAGAACTACTTAAACCTAACTAACCTAAGGACGTCGCACACATCCATGCCCGAGGCAGGATTCGAACCTGCGACCGTAGCAGCAGCGCGGTGCCGGATTGAAGCGCCTAGAACCGCTCGGCCACATCGGCCGGCGAATTTTATGTTACAATGAAGACCACTGACTACTGAGACTGAACGTCGCCTGGTGGCGTTGCGTCGATATAACTTGGTTATGAAAGCATATAAGAGGAGCACAATTTAACGAGGACTCATTCCACAGATGATACGAGTTTTAAATGAAGAATATCACTGACACAAATGGCTTTCACAAAAGGCAGACTGTTATGGAGCGACGCTGGGGAACGAACGTCTCGCAACCGGCGAAGTTGGTCCGCTGTACTCTCAGAAAAACTTAAGTTTTATGGAACTGATAGTTTTGCACAACTGGTTGTTATCAAACTTACCAAACAAAATGTAAAACGTTGTGCTGCATAATTCAAACACCGTTGGAAAGGTAGAAAATTTTAATAACCAGGGAGAAACCACAAAGGAAGCCCTACTGGATTCAATTTTGGGGCCACTCCTGTTTCCTTATGTGAATGAGCTTCCATTTAACATCCAACTAGCTGAATTGCTACTTCTTGCAGACGACACTAGAGAGAAGACAACAGAACAGATTATTAATTATATTTTTCAACGAATTATTAAGTGGTTTTCTGAAAATGTACTATGCTTTCATTTTGAGGAAACACACTATATTCAGTTTTGTACAACAAATAGATCATACCAACAACTGAACAGGAGTCAGTAAATAGGGAAGAATGTTCAAAATTTCAGGATGTACATACCAATGAAAACTTGAACTGAAATAAGCAAATTACTGATCTTCTCAAACAAATTCACTTACTTTTGCTCTTCATATAACTGCTGGTCTTGTCACAAACGAATCAACTTCGTGACATATTATGCATATTTCCACTCAATAGCCGGCTAGTGTGGCCGAGCGGTTCTATGCGCTTCCGTCCGGAACCGCGCTGCTGCTACGGTCGCAGGTTCGAATCCTGCCTCGGGCATGGATGTGTGTGATGCCCTTAGGTTAGTTAGGTTTAAGTAGTTCTAAGTTCTAGGGGACTGATGACCTCAGATGTTCAGTCCCATAATGCTTAAGAGCCAAAAGAAAATAGTGTAGGGGACTGACGACCTGAGATGTTGAGTCCCATAGTGCTCAGCGCCATTTGAGCTATTTTTCCACTCAATGATGTCTTACGGAATAGATTTCCCGGGTAACTCATCGCTTATAGAGAAAGCATTGATTGCACAAAATCGAGCCATAAAAATAATATCGGTTGTTCAGGCGCGGTCGTCATGTAGGTAGGCCTACTTCAAGGAGTCAGCCATTTTAGCTGCGCCATCACAATACAAATATTCGCTAATGAAATTCGTCATAAGTAATCTATCACAACTTGATAAAAATAGTGATGGCCACACCTACAACACTAGAGGGAAAAATGGCCTTTGTTGCCCATCATTAAAGGTTGATGATGATGATGTTTTGTTTGTGGGGCGCTCAACCGCGCGCCCGTACAAAGTTCCAGTCTTTTCACTGTCTAGTCTCGCTACTCTTCCGAATGATGACGAAGTGACGAGGACAACGCAAACACCCAGTCCCCGGGCGAATAAAATCCTCGACCCGCCCTGGATTCGAACCCACGACCACGTGGTATCAGTGGTCGGAAAGCAAGTCAATAAGCAACAAGAACAATTTTTGATCATTTGCCCTATAGCATAAAATGTCTAACAGGCACCAAATCAAGTTTTAAATCTAACCTAAAATCATGTCTGGAGGACAACCCCTATTCCATGGAGGAAATTCTATTTAAAAACAGGTAGCACGTTCAAAATAAACGAAAAAAGGGCAAAAGAAACGAAAGCAAGCCTAGCTTTTAGTAACTGCATGAATAGGACTAATGTTATTAACGTTAGAGCACTAAACATGTATACAAGCATATACATCCTGTGAACTGATTCGTTCCACGTTATTTCGATAAACGAATCGTTCAAATTATCTATGGAACTTCTAACTATTCTTTAGTTCACCCGATGACGTTATCAATTACGACGGCAGACGGCACCAGTCGATCGAGACTGGACCGTGGATCAATGGAATCATGTCGCCCAATCGAATAAACCACGTTTCTTTTTACACGAGGTCGATAGTCTCGTCCGCAAACGCCGTCATCCAAGCGAAACATGCTCCGCACTACGGACGCAGATTAGATTAGATTAATACTTGTTCCATAGATCATGAATACGACACTTCGTAATGATGTGGAACGTGTCAGGTTAATGAAAGATGTCTGTACAAGATATTACATTACACAAAATATTGCATGACACTAATGCTTAAGTTAGATTTTTTTCCCTCCCTTAATTTATATCTAAAAATTCAGCCAAAGAGTAGAAGGAGTTGTCATCTAGAAATTCTTTTAATTTATTTTTAAATGTTGGTTGACTATCTGTCAGGCTTTTGATGCTGTTTGGTAGGTGACCAAAGACTTTTGTGGCAGCATAATTTACCCCTTCTGTGCCAAAGTCAGATTTAACCCTGCATAGTGAAGATCATCCTTTCTCCTGGTGTTATAGCTATGCACACTGCTATTACTTTTGAACTGGGCTGGATAATAAACAACAAATTTCATAAGTGAATATATATACTGTGAGGTTACTGTGAGGATCCCTAGATCCTTAAATAGATGTCTGCAGGATGACCGTGGGTGGGCTCCAGCAATTATTCTGATTACACGTTTTTGAGCAATGAATACTTTTCTACTCAACGATGAATTACCCCAGAATATGATACCATACGAAAGCAGTGAATGAAAGTAGGCATAGTAAGCTAATTTACTGAGATTCTTATCACCAAAATTTGCAATAACCCTAATAGCATACGTAGCCAAACTCAGACGTTTCAGCAGACCATCAATGTGTTGCTTCCAGTTTAACCTCTCATCAATGGACACACCTAAAAATTTTGAAAATTCTACCTTAGCTACAGACTTCTGTTCAAAGTCTATATTTATTCCTGGAGTTGTGCCATTTACTGTACAGAACTGTATATACTGTGTTTTATCAAAATTTAAAGAGAGTCCATTTGCTGAGAACCACTTAATAATTTTGTGAAAAACATCATTTACAATTACATCACTTAGTTCTTGGTTTTTGGATGTTATTACTATACTTGTATCATCAGCAAAAAGAACTAACTTTGTATCTTCATCAGTATGGAATGGTAAGTCATTAATGTATATCAAGAACAGTAAAGGACCTAAGACCGAACCCTGTGGGACCCCGTACTTGATAGCCGCCCCCCCCCCCCCCCCCAGGTTGAGGAATTAGCTGTTCTATTAACATTACATGGACCACTTATTTCAACTTTCTGCATTCTTCCAGTTAAGTATGAATTAAACCATTTGTGCACTGCCCCCCTCAAACCATAATGATTTAGCTTATCTAAAAGAATTCCATGATTTACACAGTCAAAGGCCTTTGAGAGATCACAAAAAATACCAATGGGTGATGTCCGGTTATTCAGAGCATTTAATATTTGATTAGTGAAAGCGTATATAGCATTTTGATGCGGGCACTGTTGTGCTGTGTGGTACATTCGGCTGAGCTTCATGGCACTTGCAGTAGTTATCGAAGACACGATGACACCTCTGGCATACATGATCATCATTGCGAACCACCACCTTCTTGTTGTCTTCCCCGTCAGAGACAGTAATTTCCCAGCAGAATAACTGTCCGCGTCACAAGGCCATAATCGTGTTACAGTGGTTTAAGAAGCACGGTATTGAAGTCGCGTTGATGTCTTGGCCGCCAAATTTGTCTGATCTTATCTCAATGGCACACATCTGGGACGCTTATCAGAAGCCATAAACTGTGCGAATTGCGAACATTGTGCATACCTCGTGAAAGCTATTAAGGACTTATCGAATCTATGATATGCATGGCTACTGTTTTGCGTTCCAAAAGTGGACCAACACGCTATTAAGCCTATAATGCGTTGATTAATCAGTGTATCCTTCTTAGTTAAATGAAGCTAGCTTCTATTCAATCGTTTGTGAACATTTCTCAGTAGATGGCTGAGACAGTGTCTCATTTTTCCAGGTAGTCGAAAATACCACAGTTTGCGAATCCCAAGAAACTATCGGCATACATTTTACTGTGGATGGTGCATTTTCACTCTGGAAGAGGATATCCAATACTTTTTTTCTCTGCAATTAAGTAAGACGTATTGTAGTTTCACCTATCGACTGTGACATGGAGCCCCCAAAACTAATTTGGATTTTGGCCATCTTAGAGTAATCATTGAAACCTCGCTTGCCGACAGTCTTGTTGGTGCAGGATGTTGCATACTATTCATTTGACACAGTCCATCTCTTCCCACAAATCTTGTCCAACAGTGCAGTAAGTTTTACTGAATCCCATTCGCCTCCGCTGCCGTAGAACAAACCAGATGTTCAGCTTCATATGTTTTTCTATTTATTTATCTATTTGATATCCACAATTAAACACTGAAAAATGCAATCAGTGACTGCATGACTACAACGAAGTCTAGTGAACCACCCCATGTGGTGAAGAACGAATGGATTATTATTTTTGAAGCTTATCTATAGTTTCCTTACAGAGTTTCTAACACAAGTAATAGTGATTTGGAAAAGAAGTACACACCTGTCTGCTATCGCAGATTTCACCGAATTACTACAGAAATATATGTCTAATTACTGACTTAAGGACGCATGGTAAGCTTTCATAAATCTTTCTGCTGCTAAGTGTAACTGCGTTTCTTAGCCTTTAGCTATTAGACGTTTCACACCATCTGGTGAGCTCATTCTCGTGTGTGACTCTGCAGCAAAGTGACCCGTTTCGTTGGCAGTAAGTATCACAATGACATATTTTCAGTGCTGCGTTTTACAGAAAACTGGATGGGGCAGATTCCGCCAGGCGACCGCCTTCATTCGGTCCTCGGCCTCCAGAGATCGATACAGCCGGTGCAAGGGCCGCCCTCTCTTGGCCCTGTCACCAGTCACAGGTGGCCTACGTCGATCGCCATTAGCTGAAAAAAATGCTGCTGCTCTCTGTCTGAAATCTTCTCTCAATCACGACGGCAAAATGACTTCATTTTCCCGAGATCAAAGTTATGCTTTACACGATGTCCAATGTTCCTGTAGCACCCAAGAGCCGTACTGAATGATCCTGAACCCCTGAGCAGAACTGCCAAAGTAGAACCTACCCTTTGCCTGACAACTAGGTACCTTTCTGCAATTTTTGTACCTTTCTGCAATTTTTTCTACATCAATTTAGCAAATTTTATAATCTTATAATCAGGTTTAATGAAAATGAAGGGTTATTGAAAACGTATTTCATAAATTAACTACGTATAATGACGAAAAATGTGTACAAATTAAATGTATCATTGTAGAAAATAAATTATAAATTGAGTAATTTTTTAAAAAAATTAAAGTTTGCAGAATATATATCTTATTGTTTATGGCAACTACTGTAATTGGTCCTTACAGGCACGACTGTCAGGTACAGCGAAACTGACTTATTAGATTTGCTTCAATACCCACTTGTCAACATCTGAGATCCTACAATACTGTAGCGAGGTAGCAGCATGAATGAGAAAAAGCGACCTGTAGAGGCAGCAGCTGTATGAAGCAAGCGCACTGTTCCCCATGAAAAATATGTAATGGCATGACTGACAGCTCAGAAAAACTCAGGTGAACAATTTAACTTTGAAGATTAGGAAATGCGGTGTGACTTGCCTACAAAAAAGACTCATTTAAAATGTCCCAACGGAAAGATTTTATCTGGTATAACAGTAAAGTACAGATTACCCAATACTACAGTTAGTGCTCCCTTCAAAACAACACTACGTTTTTCTACCTTCATGTGGACACATCAACTCTACAGTATGGCTAATATCATGGAGGTTGGTGGCGATGCATGGACATGAGCTATGGCTCTTAAGCACTATGGGACTTAAAATCTAGCCGGCCGAGTGGTTCTAGGCACTACAGTCTGGAACCGCGTGACCGCTACGGTCGCAGGTTCAAATCCTGCCTCGGGCATGGATGTGTGTGATGTCGTTAAGTTAGTTAGGTTTAAGTAGTTCTAAGTTCTAGGGGACTGATGACCTCAGCAGTTAAGTCCCATAGTGCTCAGAGCCATTTGAACCATTTTTGAAATTAACATCTGAGGTCATCAGTCCCCTGGACTTAGATCTACTTAAACTAAAGGACATCACACACATCCATGCCCAAGGTAGGATTCGAACCTGTGACCATAGCAGCAGCGCGGCTCCAGACTGAAGCGCCTAGAACCGTTCGGTCACAGTGGCCGGCTCGGGCATGAGCTACTGAAGGCTTTTGGCACTGTGCATGGTGCTTGGGATTACCCAATAGGTATGATTATTAAGTACCGTGCGGCAACATATTGGCTATGAACAGGCAGACCAGATACAGAACATAAATTTCTGTGACGCCTTGACAGCTTCTTTTGCCACATGAAAAAACATGACAGAATTTTCCACTGGAAGATGAGTAAAGCATGGTAACCACATGTTCCCCAAAACTACTTATAGCAGTCTTAAGATGGCTATGTCCAAAATTGTTTGGAAGGAAAAGGGAATTAGATTAAACTCATTAGCTTGAAATTTGCAGATGATGTAGTACACCTAGTCTATGACAGAACTGCAATCCTCTATAAAGGATTAATCAGACAGTTGTGAAAAGTAGGCCTTATGACAAATCTGTCAAAAAAAAAGTACTTTGCCCAAGTGGGCAACTGGAAGACAAATAATACTGAACAACAACTGTCTGTAAAAAATCAATAAATGTGTTTATTTGTGGAACATTAATTGATTTAGACTAAGGTGATGGAAGTCATGGAATAGCGATACGCACATATACACAAATTGCAGTAGTATAGCGTACACAAGGTCTGAAAGGGCATTGCACTACTGGCAAAGCTGTCTTTCTACTCAGGTGACTCATGTATAAAGATTTCCAACATGATTATGGCTACTCAAAGGGAATAAACACATGTTGAATGCGGAATGGAACATTTTATTTTGGAAATTGTTAGGGAATTCAACATTCCTACATCCACAGCACCAAGAAGATGCTGAGAATACCAATTTTCTAGCATTAACTCTCACTATGGACAATGCAGTGGTCAGTGACCTTCACTTAGCGACTGAAAGCAGCAGCATTTGCATTGAGTTGTCAGTGCTAATAGATAAGCGACATGGCGTGAAATTACCACAAAAATCAATGTGATATCTACGATAAATGAATCCATTAGGATAATGGAGCAAAATTTGGTGTTAGTGAGCTATGGCAGTAGTGAACTGAAGCAAGTGCCCTTGCTAACAGCATGACATCATCTGCAGCACCTCTACTGGGCTCGTGATAATATCGGTTGGACACTAGACTTCTGGAAAATTGTGGCCTGGTCAGATGGGTCCCCAATTTAAGTTGGTTAAGAGCTGACGGTGGGTTTTAGTGTGTTGCAGACCCCACAAAGCCACGGACTCAAGTAGTCAACAAGGCAAAGTGTAAGCTAGTGGCGGCTCCATAATAGTGTGGGTGTCCAACAGAACCGAACACTGACTGGAAATGTTATGTTCGGCTACTTGGAGACCATTAGTAGCCATTCATGGACTTCATGTTCTCAAACAATTATGGACTTTTTATGGGTGACAATGAGCCATGGCAAGGGGCCACAATTGTTTGCGATTTGTTTGAAGAACATTGTGGACAATTCGAATGAATGATTTAGCCATGCACATTGCTCAACATTAATCACACAAACTTAGCACATAACTGAGAGGTCAAAACCCTGTACCAGCAACACTTCTGTAACTATGGATGCCTACAGAGGCAGCATGGCTCAGTATTTCTGCACAGTACTTCCGACGACTTGCTGAGTCCATGCCACACCAATTTGTTGCACTATGCCAGGCAACAGGAGGTCAGACACAATATCAGGAGGTATCCCATGATTTTTGCCACATCAGAGTACAAGGAGTCTTAAAACATTAATTTTTTTGCTGAATCAAGCTAGGTTGTAGGGCTTATGGAAGAAAGGCAACCATTTTTAAACCTAATATGCCAGCAAGCTTAAAAAAATGTGAACAGGGTGTCTTTCCCATATTAACATATGGCTGTGAAATTTGGATCTTAAACAACTTTTTCAAAAGAAAACTACAAATAGCTCAGAGAACTATGGAAAGGTCACTCCTAAATTCTACTAAGAAGTGAAGACATAAGAGCAGTAACAGTCATTCAGGATGTTGTGGAAAGGTAAAAGCTCTAAACTGGAAATGGGCAGGACATATCGGATGAAGAAACGATGGAAGATGGACAGTGGCAGTACGAGAGTGGTGTCCCAGAAAAAGACAATGATCACAAGGCAGGCTACCTGACCACTGGAATAAAGAACTGAAGAAAGCCACAGGCTTCAACTGACAAAGGAAACAGTGCTGAAATTATATTTCTCATTTTACAATTAAACGGACTATACACTTTGTAAGGGTTGACTTAGCTGAACAACAAAATAAAAATAAATTAAGGTAAATTTTAACAATGGAAAATCCAGGATGGAATGTATCAATATTATGAAAAGGATCATTGCTACTCACTATACAGCAGAGATGCCGAGTCACAGACAGACACAACAAAAAACCTGTCACAAATAAGCTTTCGGCCAGCAAAGCCTTCATCACAAATACATGACAGACACACAGACACACATACACACACACACACACACACACACACACACACACACACACACACATGCAAACGCAACTCACACATACAGGATTACACACACTGGCAACTGAAGCCACACACTGCCAAAGACTGCAGTCGTGTGTGTGTGTGTGTGTGTGTGTGTGTGTGTGTGTGTGAGAGAGAGAGAGAGAGAGAGAGAGAGAGAGAGAGAGAGAGAGAGAGAGAGAGAGAGAGTGATTTGTATTTGAATCTGTGTGTGTATGTCTGTCATCTATTTTTGATGAAGGCCTTGTTGGCTGAAAGCTTATTTGTGACAGTCTTTTTGTTGTGCCTATCTGCAACTCTGCTATATGGTGATTCCGTTTCATAATATTGAAGGTAGTTTAGGCATGGGACAATACTGGCCACTACATCATACAGGACATGATGGAAGAAGTCTAAAGATCTAAGATAGTAAATTGCATATAGGACTGTCAACATATTCCTCCAGCACTTTGAGTCATGTTTTCTCCTAAAACAAATAAGACCAAAATTGAAAAGAAGCATAGATAAGGATGGATAACTCCTGAGATAAAAGTATCTTGGGCTAGAAAGAGAATAAGATTCAGTTGAGATTTCAAATGTCATGTCCACCAGTACTGCAAAATCATCTAGTCTGTTACAGAAAACTCAAACTCATGTACTGTGCTAAAACATCTCCAAGATTACGCAAAAACTACTTGGTACATTATTTTAAAAAAATTAAAATAGTGACTCAAATCAAATAGGGCCCCTAGAAAATAGATATGGCAGAAATTGTGACACTTTGAATGACTGGCCACCGAATTCAATGATTATTTCCTCACAATGATAGCACACAATGCATACAGTAAAAAAAAGAATATAGAAGCATTGGATTTACTAGTGCACACATTCCATGCACCAGTAACAGACATTTTTTCAAAAATGCAACTCATTCATTGGGCCACTAAAAAGTCTTAGCTCTGTTGGCTAAGAGGTGTTTCTAACACAATATTAAAATTTGATGCTCACTTTTAAGATTTCCCTTACATATACAACAATATTCACATCCTCATAAATACTCCTATAGCCACTGAACAGTGAGGGAAAACTGCCTATATGCTTCATTACAAATCCTAATATAGCTTATATTTTTCTCATGATCTCTGGGTGAGATCTATGTTGGTGGCTGCTAAATAGTCATATAGTAATCTCCAAATACACGCGCTCTACATTTCCTCAACAAAGTTTCATGTGAACTACCTTTTCTATCTTCCGAGGATACCCATTTAAGCTTCCCAACCATTTCTGTAACATTCACTCTTCGAATTTGATATCCTATGATGAAATACCTAGCATATCTGTTGCTGGTTTTTCCACTGGGGGTCTCAGAATTTCAAGCATTTAAAACAAAAACATGTGCATTCCATGCCTACTCTGCGAACCAAGTGGCTGTTTTTGGTGTATTGTGCACGCCTGACCTACCCAGGGCGACAACAAGACTACTGTCTTACACAGGTCAAGAAATGTACAGCCAGTCTCATCACAGAACTGACAAAGCCTCTTGTTTAGACCCTCTCCTTGGCTCCACACCAGAGGGGCATTTCAGTCCTTGGAACAACGTTGAAAATCAACATCTGTGAGTGAGTCTAGCCACTTTCACCACTTCTGCATATCTCCAGTAAGAGTTGAGAATGGTCTTAGGTGACAGGTGTCATTGGTGCCAACACAGATGATTATCTGCAACTGAATGTGTTCTCAACTGCTCCGGCAATAGCCTTTTCCACCTCAAGGAGGACTCCTCATTGAATAAGTGCCAAGTGCACAGTTCATTCATTTCCTTCTCATGAAGCTATTTCCCTGAGACACACCATGATATGCCTACCGTTGGAAACTGCCTACCACTAACAACGCTATCTTTCCCTATACGAGTGCCCTGGTTGCGACAGAGAATAGGCCACTGTCCAAGCAAGAGAGTCAGTGCCTGCTGATTCTGTCTCATTATCAGCAGGAGGCAACACCTGAAATCTATTCGTTAGAGGTATGGGGACAGCCATTCATCCATTAGCATATACAACCTTCCTTGTGAAACAGCTACAGTCTTACCAGCCACCAACCCATTACCATTTGGTGTCAGACCTAGGTTCTCCATGGGACCTAGGTTCTCCATGGGCAGAGACATCAAACAGAGTAGTCAACAAGCTTCGCAGTTTATACATATGCATTATGGATATTTTAGAACCCATGACGGTTAATTGAATGTAAATACATAAAACTGCAACCAGTCACTTTTTTAATAGTTATTTATTATTCCATAAACTGGTTTTAGAATTTTTTCAGGTTTATCTTTGGATGGTTTTCTGGATTCTATAGCACTATTTCTAGCGTAAAATTGGGTGCTTTCTTGCGACAGTATGAGCAGCTTTTTTCTGTTAGTGTCCTTCTGTCTTCTTCCTTTGATGGCCAGTTGGTACATCACTTAACATACTTTTACACAATCTGTACACATTTACAGTGTGGCAGCGAAACTTTGTCAGCATCAGCTTTGCAGTATATTGACAACAGCAGACCACCCTGCCACTCCTTCACCAGCACAATACAGAGTAGTCATATGAAGCCAGTAGACAGTGGCCTTGCAGTTTCCAGTTGTTTGCAAACAGAAGTAAACTCTTTCATCATGATCTTGTAACTGCCACAATCCCTAGCCATATCTATATGTGAACTTATTTCTTTCAAGGACAAGACGAAGCATACGAATTCAGTTCCATGCTAGATTATGGTGACGTAAGATTAAGCTATCTTTGGAATCAATCAATGACTTGGAACACATTTCATGATACATATACTATGGTGAAATCCATCTACAACCTGGTGATAAACAAACAACATCTAACTATAGGCCTCTCTCTCTCCTACTAACCTTGTCAAAATTGTTTGAGAAAATGGTCTACTGACAAGAGTCATGCTGTTTACTCAAACAAATGTAGAGGTTTCAGAAGCTTGAAATTATCTAGTTGATGTTGTATACGTTGACAGACAATATATGGAGCATATATATGAAAGGTTCAAATGGTTCAAATGGCTCTGAGCACTATGGGACTTAACATCTATGGTCATCAGTCCCCTAGAACTTAGAACTACTTAAACCTAATTAACCTAAGGACATCACACAACACCCAGTCATCACGAGGCAGAGAAAATCCCTGACCCCGTAGGGAATACATGAAAGGTGTTCATGTGGTATTATAGAGAAGAAGAAGAAGAAAAAGTGGCAATATTACATTCACTTACTCAATAATCAAGCAAAGAGGAGACAAAGTCTTACATCGCCACAGGCACGGTAACAGTCAAGAAACTACGAGGTAAACACGACGAATGTTAAATCTTCATTAATTAAATTATGTTCAAACGAACTGGAAAAGTACACTCTTTTCATTTTGATAAAGGATTGACCAAGGAGAAAACAACACAAGATGTTGCAAACGAAGTCTATCAGAGCTAAACAAGCAAAATTATCATACTGGTATATTCTGCGATTTTATCAGGGTTCACAAAATTCTACTTGGAAAACTTAAATGTTATGGCATGGATGGAGTCTCATCTTTGCAACATAAAGCAGAGGGCCTCATTAACAGACTGTGTCACAGACATGAAACTAGGCTTAGAATGGCTGAACATAACAAGCAGAATCACATAAGAATCTTATTTCTAACCTACGTAAATGGCAAATCAAAAATTGAATGTCTGATGATGACACAAGCATTCTCCTCATGCCTTAGCAGACATGATTCAGATGATGGCTGTGAGCAACCAGTAGACACATTCAGCTAACAGTTTTAAAGTCTTAATCTCATGAAGACTCATATTATGCAAATTCAAATCAGCAATAATGGCCTGTTAGTACCAAAATTAGACATTAATGGCCATATACCAAATGAAATATACTGGTAAAATTCCTTAGGGTCCAGTTGGGTAACAAATTACAATGGAGTCACCACAATGATAATTTAATCGAGAAGCTCCATTCAGTGGTGTTATACCGTTAGAAGGATCTCCCATCGTGTTCATCTGAAGATGAGAGTGTTGGCTAACATTTCATAGTTTCACTCCCCATTTTTTCATTTTACTATACGCATCTAGTTCCGTAGGACCAAACTGAGGAGCAGATCTTCAAGGTCATGTAACATGTCAGTACATGAAATTACAACAGAAAAGTAATGACGCATAAAGTAAAATGTTTATGAATCCAAAATATGACAAGCCATTAATTTATGTAAATGCAGACAACAAAATAACACAGAAATCAGCTTAATTTTAAGGAACTCCTCGACAGAATATAAGGAGCGAATCATGAGGTAACTTTTCAGTTTGGATCTGAAAGTGCATTGATTACTGCTAAGATTTTTGAATTCTTGTGGTAGCTTACTGAAAACAGATGCAGCAGCATACCGCACACCTTTCTGCATAGGAGTCGAGAAAGTGCAACCCAAATGCAGGTTGGATTTTTGCCTAGGATTAACTGAGCGCAAGATGCTAATTCTTGGAAATAAGGTGATATTGTTAACAAGAAATGACAATCAAGAATATATATTGAGAAGTCAGTGTCAGAACATCCAAATTAATGAACATGAGTCGACATGTGGTTCACAAACTTACACCACTTATTGCCCAAACCACCCATTTCTGAGCCAAAAATACCATTTGAGAATGGGAAGAGTCAACCCAAAATATATTACCATGTGTCAAAAGTGAATGAAAATATGCAAGTAAAGTATTTTTCATTTTGAACTATCACTTACTTCACATACATTGCTAATAGTAAAAGTAGAAGCATTAAGTCTTTGAACAAGAACCCAACGGAAATAGGATCACATTTGAGGAAGTGGAGAAAATGGTCAATAGATTGCAGTGCAATAAAGCAGCTGGGGTGGATGAAATTAAGTCAGAACTCATCAAATACAGTGGAATGTCAGGTCTTAAATGGCTATACAGGATAACTGAGATGGCCTGGGAGTCAGGACAGGTTCCATCAGACTGGACAAAAGCAGTAATCACACCAATCTTTAAACATGGAAACAGAAAAGATTGTAACAACTTCAGAGGTATCTCTCTAATCAGCGTTGTGGGTAAAATCTTCTCAGGTATTGTTGAAAGGAAAGTGCGAGTATTAGTTGAGGACCAATTGGATGAAAATCAGTGTGGGTTTAGGCCTCTTAGAGGTTGTCAGGACCAGATCTTTAGCTTGCGGCAAATAATGGAGAAGTGTTATGAGTGGAACAGGGAATTGTATCTATGCTTTATAGATCTAGAAAAGGCATATGACCGGGTTCCTAGGAGGAAGTTATTGTCTGTTCTACGAGATTATGGAATTCAGGTTACCTTATCAATAAGGTTGAGGTTACGGATATGAAAGTAGCTAGGATGATTGCAGGTACTAGTAGATGGGAACAATGGCAGGAGGGTGTCCACAATGAGGAAATCAATGAAAAACTGGGAATGAACTCTATAGATGTAACAGTCAGGGCGAACAGGCCTAGATGGTGGGGTCATGTTACACACATGGGAGAAGCATGGTTACCCAAGAGACTAATGGGTTCAGCAGTAGAGGGTAGGAGGAGTCGGGGCAGATCAAGGAGAAGGTACCTGGATTAGGTTAAGAATGATTTTGAAGTAATAGGCTTAACATCGAAAGAGGCTCCAATATTAGCACTGAATAAGGGATCATGGAGGAATTTTATAAGAGGGGCTATGCTCCAGACTGAATGCTGAAAGGCATAATCAGTCTTAAATGATGATGATGATTATGATGATGACAAGAACCCAAACGTGGACTTTCCATGACAGTTTACTATTTATCTGAACACCTAGAAATTTCAACTCTTCAGTTTCACTAATCATAACTAAGTCTTACTGTGATTTAGCATTAGTTTATTTTCTACAAGCCATGAACTTATGTCTTGAACTGAACTATTTGAAACAGTACCAACATTGCACACAACATCCTTTACTACCAAGCTAGTGTCACGAGCAAACAGAAATATTTTAGAATCACTTGTAATACTAGAGGGCATATCATTTATATAAACAAGGAACAGGAATGACCCTAGCACTGATCCCTGGGGCAACCCACATTTAACCGTTGCTCCACTCAGATCCCACATCATGATAATGCATCATAGCCATTCTCAGTATTGTGGAGAATGACCTTTTGCTGTCTGTTATTAAAGTAAGAGGTGAAGCAGTTGTGATCTACTTCTCATAATCCATAATGGCCCAACTCCTGGAGAAATATTTTGTGAAAAAAAAAAAAAACAGTCAAATGCCTTAGTTAAACCAAAAATGATGTTTAGCATTTAAAACCTTTTGTTTAATCCATCCAGTACCTTTCAGAGAAATGGGAATATAGCATTTTCTGTTGTTAAACCACTGCTAAAACTAAACTGTAGATATGATATCAAATTATGTGAAATAAAACGATCAATTATCCTTACATACACATCCTTTTCAATAACTTTAGCAGACACTGATGACTTAGAAATAAGTCTAAAATTGTCTTTACTACCCTTTTCTCTGGGTTTTGGTTTTTAACACGGCTTTACTACTGAGTATTTTAATCGTTCAGATAATGATGATGATGATAATTTGAGGCGAGGGCACTCAACATCAAGATGATCAGCAACCTGACAAAAAGCCTGCATGCCAGTCTCATGGGTGGAGACGAAGGCTGTCCCCAAAACTGGAGGAGTTGATAATGCATTAAAATCTGCCTTCCTTCCCACCAATTTAGTGGTGAGGCCTGACAGTTCATGAAATTTCACCACTCTTCTAACACTGGAATCAGTATCGGCGAGGATGGTGGGCAGATCTCCATCGAGACTGAGGGCTCTCTGAATACTGGTATATAGGACACTTGTTGCCAAAATATGCTGATCTGAAATTGACACACCAGAAACCTCACAGTGGAGGATCCTGCCACCAGAGGAGGAAGTCATGTGTCAAAGGGCTGTGGCCAGTGCGCAGCCTGGTAAGCAGAACCCTCCTTCCACCGGTGAGGTTGACATAAAGTCTTCCATGTTTGTGTGGTCGATTTCAGCGACCACAGTTTGTTTTCTGTCTCCTGCAACCATTCAGTCTCCCACTGATGCATGGTGCATCTGTCAGAAAATGAGATGACAGTTTGCAGGAAGATGGGACACTGATGGATAACACCATCCCAACATGCTTCCTTCACTGCTTTGTCGGTCATGTCATTTCCCTGTATCCACATGTGGCCAGGTACCCAGCGAAAAATCACCTCCTTTTCATGGTGTTGGAGCCACTGTAAGGAATCATGAGTGAGCTGAATCAACTGGTCTACTAGATACATTTGGTGAAGAGCTTGTAGTGCACTAATCGAGTTGGAACAGGCATGAAACCTTCTACAGTGATGTATTTGAATCCCCTCCAGTGCTATCATAATGCCATTTAACTCCACATCATAATTTGTAAATTATACCAGAAGAAGCACTGTGAAAACCGTATCAGGGAAAGGAGCAGAACAACCGAGGACATTCTCTGACAGGAATCTGTCTGAATAAACAATAAAACTGTGGTGCATACTTAAAATATAAGAAAACAAAGTTGTAAAAATGTAATCTGAAGTCAACATTTAGTGTATCGTTTCAAGCTTAAGATCAGTTTGGGCCTCTGAAGACACTATGGTGGCAATGTGTTCCATCCCTGACTGTGTATTCCGAGGTCTGATAGATCCAGATCATTCAGACAGTAGCATGTATCCAGAATAGCTCAGTCACATGGGGCTGATTCGTGAATAGCCATTCAAAGATGGGTTGGACCCCTGCACTAAATGCCAATGACTGAGGTGACTGAGATTTTCAGTGCCTGTGAAGCCACAGGGATACGTCGCTGAACCTGCGTCTGCACAGACTCTGAACTGGGCTGCTCCAAAAGGCTCCAGTCAAGATCTGAATGCCCTCTTGGTGGACAGCAGCTAACATCTTGAGATAGGAAATACAGGCTGATACATAGACCACACTCCCATAATCTAAATTTCACCAAACAAATGCCCTATAAAACTGCAGGACGTGGGACCTATCAGCTGCCCATGCTTTTCCTCTAAGGCATCTCAAAATATTCAACAACAGGAAGTGCTTTGTTTGTAGGTCTTTCGCTTGCGGAAGCCAAGTTAATTTCGAGTCAAATGAGAAATCCAAAAAGCGCACAATCCCCTGAAAACGTAAAGAATTGTCTGTCATTCTGAGCACTAGTTGATTAAAACTGCAACAGCACAGTTAAAATCGACACATGTAGTCTTCTCTGGTGAGAACTGAAAACCAGTTGTCCTGGTCCAGGTTTCCAGCCTCCTAATGTTCAGCTGTTGCTGCCTCGTCATCATTGTAAGATTGGAGGAAGAGCAGAAGATAGCAAAGTCATCCACAAATAAAAGCATTTTACAGAGCTCCTGACTGCAGAGGAATATCATTAATAGCAATGGCAAACAATGTGACACTGAGTACACTGCCCTGGGGGACCCCATTCTCTTGAACAAAGCAGTCAGACAAGGCATCGCCGTCACATGTCCCAGAAATGATTGGGTAAAAATTGGCAGATGTCCGCATAGTCCCCATTCATGAAGTTGGTGAAGGATGTTGTACCTCCAAATAGTGTTGTATTGCTTTTTTATGTCAAAAACACAGAAACCAAATGGTTTCGGCGTAAGAAGGACTCCTGTATCGCTGTCTCCAGTAGAATTAAGTCATCAAGGTTGGGATGGTAGCACCTGAAACTGCACTGGGAGCGGCGCAGGTGACTTCGGGATTCGATCGCCAGACAAGGAAGCAGTTGGCCATGTATTTAAGAGTCTTACCCATACAACTGTTAAGGGCTACACTCCAGTGATTGTTAGGGGTACTATGGTCCTTGTCTGGTTTCCGTAATGGAATTTATATTGCCTCCTTCCAAGTCGTGGCATTCTTTCCATCAAACCACATATGATTGAAACAGGGGAGGAGTTGTCCTTCTGCTTCAAGGCACAGATGACGAAGCATGGCATAATGAATCTCATCAGTTCCTGGAGCAGTGTCTCTGACCACAGACAGAGCTCCACTTTCCAAATGGAGAATGAAAAGTTGTAGACTTCCTTATTACGAGAGAAGGAATGGAGCTTCCTTATCTCCGCAGTCCAATGGAACACCTGAAATGCAGAAGATTGTCTCAATGATGCAGTAACTACAAAAAAGTGTTTAACTAAAACCTGAGCCATATATTCAGACATGTCCACCAAGACCCCATTTCCTGACAAAGCCATAAGAGGACATGCACTGTTCTTGCCTGAAATCTGCCTTATTGATTCCCAAACTTGCGTAGTGGAAGTGGACCAATTAATGGAAGTCATGAATTCCTTCTCACAAAACAGAAGGCATGAAGTTTTTCTGTAGTTGAATGGTTCTGCAGGGCTGTTCATCTCGCGCTGATTGCCAAGTGACAGTCGTCATTCCACCAAGGTCTGAGGTGGTTACTTGACGGGGGTGGATTCTGCTACAGCCTGTTGGATCTCATAAGTGATTTGGGCCACTGTCTCCTCTGCAATTCCTTTTGTTAAAAAATAGACTGTTGACTGTACTGCAACCAATTTGTCTTGTGAACCATCCATCTTTGTGGTCTCCTGTCGATCACAGTCCAAGTCAGCAGATGGATCCATACTGAGGAGTGTTCACTAGAATGTAAATCTGTAGCCAATTCCCACTGAACTGAGCCTGCAATAGCTGGGGAGCAAGAACAAGCGTCAATGGCTGAAAGAGACCCTGTAGCTGTGGAAAAGTGTGTTCAAAAGGCAGATATTCTAAGAATGGATGAGTAGCTCAATCATTCGACACTTGGAGCAAGTGGTAGCTGAGCCCCAAAGCATACAATGTGGACTGAAGTCACCCACATGGAGGAAAGGACATATGAGTGCCTGGAAGAGTTCTGTCAGTGCGTCTGCATCCTAAGCATCATGAAGTGGAAGATATAAAGAACACACTGTGATGTTAAATGGTGCTAGAACTTTCATGGCAACTGCTTGTATGGCAGTGGTAAGAGGGACAGGGGAGGAGTGGCATCTGTCATCAACGAAAACAATCACATCACTTCACCTTTAGCCCTTTCTCCAGCAACATCGTCCTTCCTGTACGTGTTGTTGTGGTCTTCAGTCCTGAGACTGGTTTGGTGCAGCTCTCCATGCTACCATATCCTGTGCAAGCTTCTTCATCTCCCGGTACCTACTGCAGCCTACATCCTTCTGAATCTGCTTAGTGTATTCATCTGTTGGTCTCCCTCTACGATTTTTACCCTCCACGCTGCCCTCCAATACTAAATTGGTGATCCCTCGATGTCACAGAACATGTCCTACCAACTGATCCCTTCTTCTAGTCAAGTTGTGCCACAAGCTCTGAACAAATGACATGGGCAACAGTGGGTAGGTCACATGGCCCAATTGCTTGGTCTGCATGTCGTCCTGACTCGAAGCTGCTAGTCTACTACCTGTGGGGTCACATGAAATTTTTAGTTTATGAGACCCATGTGGCATCTGAGAAAGACTTTCTGGCACTGGTTATGGCTGCAGTGGATGCTATGCTGGAGGACAAGATTAATCATGTGTACTGGAACATGGTATGGAGGTACCATAACTGTGCTGATACCAGTGGCCATGGCATTGAGCCATACTTGTAAGTGGGCCCAGGCAACAAGCAGCAGGAGTCAGAAAGCAACATGTGTTGTAACATTTTCCATGTAGCAGGGAAAACATTATGTTTCTGGACATGAGTTCCTGTGCTAAATGTAACCATCTTGGTCCACACTATGTCCTCAAAGCCTGTAAAGGGAATTTAGTTACACCCTGTATGGCATAACTGAGGAGGCAGCAGCTTTTTCCAAAGTAGCAGCTTTCTTTCTACAGGGTGTTTCTGTAAGAAGGTGCAAAAATATAACAGGGTATAGGGAATGCTCCACTGAACAATTTGAGGTAGGGAACCTGGGGTTGGAGCAACCAGCTTAAAGAGATATGGAAGCAAACTTGTCAAACACTTTGCCTAGCATTACTGTTTTCCTGCTTATTTACAACTAACATGCATACAAGTTTAGAAGTATTGTGCTGTTTATTTACATGTACAATCATTATTTCCTGCAAGGAAACAAGGAGGACAAGCCTGATTTTTGTACACCTTACTTGTCCATAAGGTGTATTGTATTTACATTGTCCCATGACAGAACATGCTATGAATCAACACCAGGCCCATTCATAACTCAGTGCTATTGAGAGATATTCAGTACAATATGTTGGATCAGTACCAGTACAATTTTGCAAAACTCACTGACCTACACCTTGTGTATGGGGAAGTACGTTGCAATGCTCTCGGTGATGAAAGGCTGTACAGGGAACAATTTCCTAACAGGCATCATCCATCAAGACGAGTGTTTATTTCTCTCAATCAGTGAATGCAGGAGACTGATTCATTGGAAAGAAAATACGAGGGATCTGGAAACATGCGAACCACTCCCACATCAGATTTTGAAGAGGAGGATGAATCAGAATCTTGTTCACCAATGTCATGCTTGCATTGAGGTTGATGGCTGCCCGTTTCAGCACATTTTGTAAGATACAGTACACATGGTACATTCATTGTGTCAATGGTGGTATTTACAGTTAAATGTAACTAATGTAATAAGAAAGTACACAGTAATGTGATTTTACTAATATTAACTCCTTAAGCTGGGTTCTCCGAGCCAAGGTACCTCAAACTGTTCAATGGAGCATCCTCTATGATCTGTTTTGCATGTTCTTACAGAAATAACATTTATAAATTTAAACGGCGTAGAAGTGAACAGCATTAAGCAGTATAGCCATGGTTTATTGAACACAGATTGCATTTATATGATGTCTGTCTCATGTTAACATATACCTTGGCTCGTTTCACCTACCTGAAGGTTCTCCTCCTTGCTGGGATCCTTGAAACACAGTGAAGGAATCACTGAATGAAAACTTTTCCACTATACACCATACAGCATAACAAAGTCTAATTTTGTCACAGTGCCTGGCAGCTGATGGGCACAGCTCTTCAACAAATGCGGGGGAAAAAACTAAACAATAATACACCAAACCGCAAAAAGGCCCAAATAATTGTCGCTCTTGTCTTTTTCCTAACATTTGTTAACCTTAACGATCCTCGCCAATTTACACTTTTCTCTAAAGTAAATATACATTAAACAGTTGTCACAAGATAGACAGGTGGCTCATATTTTTCTGATGAGGATGGTGATGGTGACAACTGCTGATAACTAGGATAAGGATTCACAGTTTTCAATAACAAAGAAAACAAACATAATATTAACATTCAATAAATGTAACAATAATAATTTATTGTACATAAAACACTCACTAGTGTTCTTTGGCAGCATAGTTCAATAAATTATTTGTATAATAAAAATATCTTTTCCACTATCTAGACATAAATACACAAAAAATCCCTGTCATGGCACATAGGAATGTAAATAAAATGTTTTAAAACTTCATCTCTCTTTTGGGCTCCACATATGTTACTGTTGCTTCCACTCTGGGCATAGTTCATGCACAACTACCTCAAAAATGTCCTGAAAAAAAAAATACAAATAATTAACAGATGACACTCACTTTACAAGAAAGTAAAATTTGTAAAAGAAATTAGGTAATTTGGTCATAAAATACTAGCTGTTATAGAAGAGCCACAGACTAAACAGAAAAGTACTAATCAGACACAAAAATAAACTGATATTAATGTCACTAACAAGGTTTTCAATAGTTAGTTAGTTAGTTAGAGAGAGAGAGAGAGAGAGAGAGATAATGTATAAATTTTCGGTATGCAACATGCAATATCAAATCTGTTACATAACAACTGTGCAAATAGTGGTGCATCAACAATGAATAAATTCATCTTCCAGAGCAGCGATTGTAAATTGTTTACCAGAGTGTATTCTTTTGTCCATTGCATGACATTTTTGTTTAGGATATGGGGCCTGCCACTCTGCTTTTCACCATGAACATTTGTCATCTTCGACACTATTGTCTAACTCATTACCGTAAATTAATAAACTAGGCACAACAACTAATGGATGGGAGCACCTATAAATCTTTTTCACACAAAAATCACATCACAGCACGTACAGCACATGGGAACAATGATTTTTGAAGCCAATTTTGTCTGCTATCATCCTCAGTTAAAACAACTACTGAATCAAAACAATGACTTCTGTGGCTCTGGAAGCAACAAATAGATGGCACTTCAACTGTGCAACTTTGTTCAGCTGTCTATATTTAAATATAAGCTAATGGCTCTTTCTTTTCAAATATGGCTCATACTTAACATAAAAATTGAAAGTAGGAGATCTGTCTTCTTAATCATTCAATGATTTCTTGTCTCTCGTCTCTCCTTGCTGCCCTTTCATCATCTCGTTTCATTCATACCAAATTTCTGTTACATATGTAGTTTGTAATTTTACCATATATGGGAGAATACTGTCTGAATTGAAAATTAAATATGAACAGTGATAAGTAAATCAAAAAAATATGAAAACAAAGGATTACATACGTAAAAGAGTTTTTTGTTGAGCCGTTGGTCCTGCAGTGCTTCAAAAACTCTTGACATTCCTCTTTGTGCACACTGTTGCCCAACTAACGTACTAAGGAAATCTGGAATATTGTTCAAGAGCTCCTCCCGCGCTGCAGATCTAACATAAGAAAATAGTTAATTATGTTACCACACACTATTGCTGCCACATGTAGCAACTTGATGTGTTGCATTTATTGTTTTTATGACTGGCACTGTAGAAATTTTAAAGATATGCTGAAAAGTACTTCCTCTGAATCTTTTATGTGAAAACTCTTAAAACATTTAAATAAAACAAACTTTATACCTTTATTCTTCCAGCCTACATATTTATTTCTCAACACAGTCACCATGGTGCTGAACACATTCTCACAACAAGGGACAGTTTGTTGATACCATTATCCAGAATGTTTCACTTTGTTGATGGAGCTGCAACCTCACCTCTGCTTGCACTGCTTAATCACTATCAAAGTAAAGTCCTCAAAGACATCACTTAACTTTTGGAAACAGATGCGAATTGGATGGGTCAAAGTTGGAACTGCATGGACGATGATTGATGACAGTGAACCCAAGGCGTCAGATTGTTCAGGATGTTGCAGTGCTTGTGTATTGTCTGTTATTGTCATGCTGAAGGAGAGGTGCTTCCTGTGTGGACAAACTTTTCAAATTTGAAACTCGATTACAGCCCGCTGCTTTTCACATACTGACACTGTTACACACTGCCATGTTACAAGCTACAAGTTGAAGCCCTCTAGTGGCAGAGGGCTGCAAATATGTAAACATGAAGAACAAAGATGTAAAAAGTTAATAAGGTTTGCTTTATTTAAAAAGCTATAAGGTTTGCTTTACTTAAAAAGCTTTAAGAGTTTTCATATAAAAATTCAGAGGCTTTATTTTTCAGTATTCTCTTGCATTTCCATGACAGAGACAATTTTACTGTTTACTCCACAACAAATGGATCTTTTCATGGTACATAAAATAGAATATAAAATTTGAAATGAAAAAGAAATAACAAAATGCTTTGTCTGGTCCATATGCATCAGCATTCAAATCCCATGGTACATCTCTTGCAATAACATTGTTATGCAAATAGCTAGTTATAAAATTGAATTGTGGAAAGTTTAAAACAATCATTTTTCTAACAGTTTGCAGTCTATGCCTTCTAATACAACTAGTTTGCTTGCATCATACAATGGGCTAATGAATTTCAAGGGTAATTGTGTTTGACATACACAGCTCTTATTCTATGGGCCTTCAGTTCAAATCACACATGTCAATCCTAAAGTTTTCTTTTGTATCTGTAAATCATATTAAGTGACTGTCAGGATGATTCAATTAGCAATGCCAGAGACACTTTCCTTCCCAACATCAACCTTGTCCAGTGCTTGCACTATCTGTGTTACTTTTAGTTCAGTTCTATTTCTTATCATTACACCTTTGGGGGCAAGTGGAGGACCTGCAACACTGTATTTTGATTATTGTAGTTGCTAATTTGAACAAAAATATTGCAGTATGTCATGGGTCTCAACAGCTACATCACGATCAGGTGGAAGGCCTCTTTTACGTAGCTGTTCAGATACATGGCAAGCAACAACTGTAAACCAATACAAGATGTAGCTCAATCTGCTGACCACCTTGCTTACAGCTGTAAAAAAATCATCAGTGCTTTTCTTTAAGAACACTTACCTAAAGAGAAGCCTTCCAGCTGATTAGGTATGACTGTATAAATGCATATTGGTTAAACTGCAACACATGTCTTTATATTTGAACATCTCTTCTGTTTCTGGTCTAATACTGTATTTAGGTTGGGTTGGGTTGATTTGGAGTGGGGGAGGGGGGGGGGGGGGACCAAACTACGGGGTCATCGGACTCATCAGATTAGGGAAGGATGGGGAAGGAAGTCGGCCATGCCCTTTCAAAGGAACCATCCCAGCATTTGCTTGAATCGATTTAGGGAAATCACGGAAAACCTAAATCAGGATGGCCGGATGCGGGATGGAACCGTCGTCCTCCCAAATGCGAGTCCAGTGTGCTAACCACCGCACCACCTCACTCGGTAATACTGTGTTTATTCAAGTCTTTGATGGGATTTAATTTTCCTTCAGATTGAAATTCATGACTTATGAGAATTAGTAAATAAATACCAATTACTTAAAAAACAATTATGCTTCACTGTCAGCAAGAATAAAATGAAAATCAATTCAATAAAAAAAATATTTTGCACCATTTTCTATAGCCATGAGTTTCTTATTTAAATGACTAAAATGAAGCTGCGAGACATCAAATCAGTAATAATAAAACTTCAGCACAAATCTTAATAGGCTTCAACAATTTTTTAAAAACCTTCAAAACTCATTATCTGTTTATCAATTTCTACTAGCCTAATTTGGATTATTTTATTAGCAGAAATCTGGACAAATCTTCATTCAGAAAAACAGGGATCACCTACCTTGTTTCCAGTTTTTGCTCTTCTGTTTTTGGTGATGAAGGAGCAATGAGTTTGTCATTAGGCCACCATGCTTTACTGATAATCTGAATGTAGTAATAAATCATTGATTCAGAAAACAACCATGTAACTGTTTCACACACCTGCCTGAAACAAATGCCAATTTCTATGATAACTGTCCCTTTTTTCTTTTTCTACACCATGTTACAATTCTTAAAGCTGTGGAAAGATATGCAAATCCTAAAAGATCATTCTTGCAACATAACGTTGTGAAAATGTAATAAAAAATAAAAATCCAGTAGCACTAAGTAACTACTAACTAACTAAAACACACACACACACACACACACACACACACACACACACACACACACACACACAGAGAGAGAGAGAGAGAGAGAGAGAGAGAGAGAGAGAGACCCACCCCAGCTTTGCAAGGGTAGCAAAGTATCTATGGCTGGACATCTTGTCTGGCTGTAAGGATGCCACATCCTCCCACGTGATAGTGTTTGCTATTATCTTGTAAAAATTTTTGTAAGATTATTGATTACTATCACTACAGAGTATGTGTTATATTATTGCAGCTACCACCAGTTTAGCCATATATGGTATTTTAATCTTTCCCCACTGTCAATACTTTCTGATCTAGTGACTGGTGCTTCTTGCATGCGCATGCTGTAGTATTGTATAGTGAGGTGGTCAGAGTCTGTCATTGTTGTTTGGTAGCTGTGTTCATTAATGTATTCTTGGGCTAATTATACATGCCACGTTTTGAAGCTCTTAAGGTTTTAGTGTGAAGTGATTAAATGTTGTACTGTGGCATACAGGGTGTTGCTAAAACTGACTGTAGTTAAAATTGTTTTGAAAATAATAACCACTTCGGTAATACATCATATAGCATGTGATCCACTAATAATTGTTATTAAAAATGAAAGTACATAAAGGAGTGAAGCAGCAGCTATTGATATGGAACACCAGCCTTGACAGTACACTTGTATATGGAGACTGGTGACTAAGACATCGCATCCTCTAACGATCTTCGATCCAAAGCCCTATTGCCACATCAACTAATTAGTGAGGAAATTTGGAATTCTCAGTGCCACCTTGATTTTTGAAACAACATTGGACTGACATAGATTTATTAATGAATTGGGACTAATTAACATACTTCAAATTGTGGAGGCAAGCTGAAATTTGTACTTAGACATTGGATCACAAGATGCAGTGACTGACAACAATCATGTTGGTAATGTATGAAAGGAGGCAGCATTAATGCAATTATTATGAAAACTGAGTGCAGATTTGAAGGCAAATAGCCATTATTTTAATAAAGAAAACTATATGATACTTAGCAACTGTTGAAGGAAGATAATCAAAAACTGAGAGCAGATAATCATTCAGCAGTTCAGTCAGCAATTGAGAGCAGATTCAAACACAATGTTAAATCAAAAAGTAATACACAAGAGCTATCCATGGATTGGAAAAAAATCTTATAAGATTGACAAAAATTGAACATTGTGAGCATACTCAGGATTGTAAACAACACAGTGAATAGACAGAAGATGAGGTGGCTGAAGTTCAGTCTCAATTAATTTCATTCATGATGCCACTCTTGATACGCAAAGGTCATGTGTCTAAAACAATTCTGATATAAATGTATGTTGGTGACAACATAGCAGGAAAATTAGGCATGGAAAATGTTATGGTATCTGCAGAGATCAACACTACATTCTCAAGTGAGTATTTACCCATGGACCAGCAGAACAACATACATAATTTAATAAGCTACAATGAGAAAGCCAAGGATCATGATTGGAAATCAGTAACAATTGTGGAGGAAAAATTTAGGTTGAACAGTAGATCAAAAAACAGTGTGAAAAGAAGAGAAAGAGTAGGACTGTATGCTAGTTGCAGAAATACTGACTTGAAAGGGAAGAGGAAGAAACTTCACGCTTACTGTTGAGTGATAACAGCTCATGACATCTTTTAAAACTAACTTGTGTAGAAATTCATTAGTATTTTTGTAAGTGAGTTGTTGCACTGTTTCAAATTATTTTTTGCATGTGATTATTTACATGTTCAACAGCATGGGCAAAGGCAGTTTCACTTTTGGACTGATTCTGCCATTTGTCTTCTTTCTGTTCTGGCAATGCCAATGCATAATGTTATGTCATCGCTTATGCAAAATGGTGGCATGTGGGAAAAACTTGACATCACTTTACATGATCCAAGGAGTTTGTGTTCTTCTGCCAAGCAGTACTTCCAATCAGCATTGTGCAGAACAAGATGCACCATGTCGACCATCTCCGAGAAACATGAAAGCAGGTTGTTTATCAACAGATAAATATGAGGCATGGCAATACCACAAGCCTTCGATTACATATGATGCATTACTTGCCGGATAGGGTTTTTACAAAGCAGATTACTCACAAGTGAAGCGAGCGTTTCAAATTAAATAATGCAATATTAAATATGTTTACATCTAGATATACAAAATGTTGACGTATTTATGTGCAAACATACATTTACTTATGTAAACTGTATGCCACAAATTTATCTCTGACTCTTAATAATTTTCTTTCTTCATTTCTAACATGACTAACTGTTAACCTTTATGTAATTAATTATGAAAGATAATGAATCTGGTGTGTGCTTTTCATGCATGGCATGATTGGTTTTCCTACATGACTTTGATAATAAACTGTACTTCTCTGAGGATATAATTTTCTAAATGTAATGAATTCTATTTAAAGAAAGGCGATCATGCTGATTTAAAGGTATTACCTCCTTCTGTGGAAGACATTAAAAATCAAATTGCAGAAAAGAAAATTCTATGCTATGTTGCAGTTAGTAGACAAAGGGTTAATTTCAGATACATCTCTTACTCATTTTGTTAATTACATCACATAAATAACATTTCTTACAAGTTTAATAAAGCATTTGTTTTTGTGAAGAGACAGTTTACAACAGTTCTACTAAAACATTCCTATTAATTAATAATTAACTTCATATTAATTACTGGGGTTCTAGATGATGAACAAATTCTGTACATAATTGTATTTTTTGTCATTTCTCAACATTTCCTTCAGCATCACATTTTGGAGATTTTTCAGAGTTATCATTTTGTACATGTCTTTTGATGTCATGTTTTCATGAAGTGATATTTGTAATAAGTATACAATCAATTTGGCTGTTAATTTAGCATCATCTAATATTGGACTATGGCTTCTTTCCTATAAGCAGCATTCAAATGAAATCCGGTCAATAGTGTAAAGTAACAGTAATGATTTTACTAACTCAAAAATGTAGTTATACACTGTACACATACTCAAAAATAGTTGCTAAAACTCTTGGCACATTCATCCCATTGCGACACTAACCAGTTGATTCCATCCGTGACGAAGCTAGTAGACTGCTGTCGGATCCAGGCCTGGATTCGACTTTGTTGTCCACTGCCCACGCTAATACCCAGTAACTGATGGATCTCGTCCATAGTGATTCTGCGGCTGTCCAAGACTAAAGCATTCACTTCTGCAACCATTTCTGATGTGATGACACGATGAGCCTGCCCAGGACAAGCATCATCTTCCAGTGACTCATGCTCATCAAGGAATCATTTGCACCATTCTGCACCACTTGAATGACTCAGACTGTACTCATCGGACACAGTCTTCATCCATTGATACATTTCACGGCCTCCAACTCCCTTCCGCTGCCAAAAAATTGAAGAATCACTCCTCGTTGTTCCTACTTACTAGCCTGCATGTTCGGTAGTGCACAATAACTTGTGAGACCACATTCTCTTCGGGGTGAAACCACACTGGTGCTATGCATCATCATATGGTGTGCACGAGTCAATCTCCCTACCAACAGATGGCGCCACCATAACCGCAGTTACATGGTGACACCTTACTTGTAAGGCAAAGGTAGACACACTGACCAGGTTTCATCTGAATGTACCTCATACTTATTGGTACCCTTCTCTTTTGATTAATTCCTCCTGAAAGTTCATGTTGTCAAATTTCTGAGGTCCAGGGATGTGTGAGGATCCTGTACCCCCCACGTTAGAATATTTGTTAGTTACATCTCGTGAAACTTTTTATAAGCTCCTTGATTGGTGTCACTGCAGAGTATGTGTCATATTGCTGCTGACACAGGTGGTTCAGCTGTTCTAGTATTTCAGAGTAATGTTGATTGTTGCTTGACATGCGCATTTGGTTTGCACTGTGTAGCAAGATGGTTAAGAATCTGTCATTGTCATTGGGTGGCTGCGCTCATTAATGTATTCTCGGGCTAATTATTCGTGCCACGTTATGACAGTCTAAGGTTCCAGAGTGATGTTATGTTATTAATGGCATACTGTGGCATATACAGGATGAGGACCCACGGTGGTACTTGGGAAAAAGATGAAAAAATATTTGAAAAGGTGGTTACTTCATTAATAGATACGGCACAAATGAATTCTTTCAGTTTTTGATAATCCTCTATCCAGAAAGTCAGATAACACCAAAGAAAATTGCCCTTTTATGATCCTAGAGGGGTATGGTCTTTTTTTCCCCTTCATACAAATTTATTAATATATGCAGGTACATTGGTAATTAGGGTTTGGTAATTTGAAAATTGGTAATCTTAATTTACATAGAAAATCTACATGACATTTTTACAACAAATGACATTCTATACTTCAAAACTGGAAAAAGATTAACAAAATATATATGGATTACTACTTCTTGAGACAGGTAGCAAATAAAACTGTGCTGATGCAAGGACTCACACTGAGGGTTCCATACAAACTTAGTTATTTATAGTTATTTATAGAGACTGTTTAATCATTCTAGGAATCAAGCATTTTGATGATTTTGCCTGATATCAATATTGATACTGACAAGATTTCAATCCTACAGATTCCAAGACTTTCAAGAATGCTTCAGTTTCACACTGGAAATCAGGTAACAAATGACAAAAGCAATCTTTTTTGTGTGTTATTAATTACAGACTAAAAATTTTGGATCTTTCCCTTTTACCTGCTCTGTGAAACCTTGCTTCTTAACAAATTTCATGATTCAAGGTCAACAGGAAGCACGCTATAGGTTTTGATGAGAGAGTTTTTGAGCCTCAAAATATGTGACATTATTGGCTGTATCTTTTGATTGTACTAACTTAGAAGCTTAAAATCTTTAAATCACCAAGCAACCATAGACCTTGATTCATGATACAAATTTGAACTTGATAAGTCTATTTGTTCCTGAGAAAAAGGGTTCTTAATAGTCAGACAGACACACAGACAGACAGACAGACAGTCAACAAAATGATCCTATAAGGATTCAATTTTTACAGACTGAGGCACAGAACTCTAAAATTGAAGTAACGATACTAGATTTTCTTTTCTCAAGATTTACGTGGATGGTTCCCACCTTTCTTTCTTTCACTGTTTCTTCTATTTTCATGATTCAAGCATACCCTGGGACAATTTTGCTGCCTTTAAAATTGTTTTGAAACATTTGGATACTTTCACTCTATGGGTGATTAGTCTCTGTTTGAGAAGTACTGCTTTCAGTAATTGTCAACACCTTTGTTATATAAAGCTGTGTCAGCTTTTCCAAACTGTAGAGCCTTCCACTCGTCTAATAAGTAATCTTGCCACACATTGAATGGCATCATTTTTGCAGCCTTGTGCGGCTGCAGCTTCTGCTCTTCATTCTTTTTCTGGCATCTACGAACTCAAAAATTTTCAGTGGTACACTTGATAAACCCATCTTTTTCATTACATGGTTACAAGCAGCACTGTAATGTTTTTGGGCATGCTTTAGAAACCACAACTTGTCACATTCTTCCAGTTTACTAAGCTCTTTGATTACCTGTCTTCTAACAGCTAGTCATTTGAAAGGAAGTAGATTATCCAATGTAGTGTTCATCATGAAGAACTTGAAAAATACTCTCAATTTTTCTCAAAGCGGAAACATTCAAAACATGAGCCAAAAAGGCTTTTTAAAATAAATTTTCTAAGTCTGTACGCAACATTTGAATCAAAGGTATTCAGTTTAGAAAACACTATGTGAAGTTTGTCAATAGTTCTGCAACTGAAATAATGAAATGAAGTTTCACTTTCATTGAAGGTTTTTCTAAGGCAGTCAAATGGGATTGCAAGATTTGGACTGAAGAGTAGCAGAATTCTTTTTTATGAGTATGTGCTTAAGAAAATAATACTGACTGCCGTCCCACTGTTACAAAATCCCATTGGCTGAAGGTACTAAAGTAAGCCACCTTGTTATTGTGTGCCTCAAAACTTGTGACGTAAAATGTTAGACTGAATTCCTTCAAATTCTTCCCAGCAAACTGCAAAAATAACTGTACATATTGGCCAGAAATTCTGATGCTTCTTCACATAAATACCCCAAGGCTTTACATAGGTATTATGCATTGTACAAATGTTGGAAGTTCCAATGTTTATAAATTATCTGCCTTGGGTCTCTTGGACATCACTATCTAAAAACCTAAACATTTTTTACTGACATTAGGTCCATCTGATCCCAGCATACAACATTATTTGTGGACAAATTGGCTTCAGAAAATGTTTCACTATCTGCTTTGCTGGTAAAGAAAGTTCTTAGATGACCCACTGTTATTCCATACCTACTATCTGACCAAAATGTAAAGGTTGTTTGTAATTCTTTTTTGTCTTTAATACTGGTAGTTTCATTGAAACACAATGTTTAATATGATGAAGATGCTTCTTTTAACAAATGTTCCCACAAATATAGTGCCAGTTCATCAGTTATTGGGTATCTCATTTTCTTAGATGAAAGTGAAAATGTTTGGGAACACTGTCAGGGATCATCATTTAAAAAAGTCTGATGAATTCACGCAGTAATTGAAAATCAATGATTTCACTGTCCAGATCAATTCAGTAGTGACTGAACAATTGAACAATACCTGTATTGTTCGCACACCTACCAAACGTGAAAGTTGCATTTTATCTGAGAGTTCTAAATATAACTTCTGCAGTCCACATTTAATATCAAAGTTATATTTACATTTTGTTGAAAGTGAGTGGTTAAGCACTGCCTCAAAATCTTTCATCTCAAAATTAATAGAGCAAGAACAATCACTGCAAAATAGTTTTACTTGCACTAACTTTTCCCCCCTTATGTAGATACTTTAGTTGTCAAACTGTCTTTTTCAAGCCTGTCACTGCAGAATTTGCATCTCAAAACGCTTATTTTCAAAAATGAACAGATTATAACAAACAGTTTTGTTATATGGCAAAGAGGAGTAAGGCAGAAGGTACTGATATGACACCAGCCCTGCCTTGTATGGTACAGCGGTAATTTTAATTATGGTTCACTGCGTAGAGTTATGATTAAATTTCAGTGAACAGCATTACATAACTGATCATCACTTCCATATAACTTAAATGATTTAATCAGTGCGCTCTCACAAAGTTCTCAGGAGGCACAAATGTTACCTGTTCCATATTTGACATTTGGTGTGACATTTTGGGGCAATGATATGAGCTGCAAGCTATCACACCATCCAGCATGCCTGACTGCAGTGTCACTTTGGTGTTAGCTAAGGGCACTTGCCGAGTGCCCGACTTCGGCATCAATACATGTGGTACGTACAACTGCAACAAAGTCTGGCAGAAGCTACAGCCACTCAAGTGCCCGCTCAGCACAAACTACATTCCACGAAGCACCTTCAGCCATTTAATTGGTAAGAAGCACTCTCTACCCCACAGCAATTGTACAAAGCAGCCTCTACCACACATGGGTACGAAGCACCCTCTGCCACATAACACTGGTATGAGCACCCACTGCCACACATCAATAATAAGTATGGATGTTCAACTAGTACTCAGTGACAGATAGCAGTGGCTTCATTTTCACAGTGATGTGGACTTTAATTCATATCAGTTGAGCCAATTTAATCAACATTAATTATATACACAAACCTTCCTTGTCAATCTGGCTAACTATTTGTGGAAACCTTATAAAAATCCCTAGTGTAGTTCCTGAGATTAGCCTGAACATACAGACTAAAACAGCAATAAGGAACTTTAAAATATGAACATATATTAGTGTGTGTGTGTGTGTGTGTGTGTGTAAATTATTTCTCAGATACGACTGGTATAAACATAGGAAAGGTTTTTACCACAATCTGGTCACTGTCCAAAGAAATTATGGGCACATTGTGATTTCCCTAACAGTCAACACTTGAAGAATTTCTGAGCTTGGCTTTCCTGATTCTTACTTCACGGTGGCATTATTTCTGAGCAGTGATGGCTTGAAGTCCACTGTTCACTCTTTTAGTACTTTGGAGAGCTGCTAAACGGATGTTCCTCCTTCCACAAAGTGCAACATATTTGAAAAACATAGCACAGGTGTGATCAGTTCCTGCACATTGGTGGTTGTTGTCTGTTTCCATAGCTGTCTTGATCACAAAAGTTGGTCATAAAATGAGGGACAGTTTGACAGATGAAGAAATCCTGAGGCTCCTTGATGAATCTGGTTCCAAAATTGACAATAATGGTTTTAAAATCGATGACAGTCTTTCTGAAACAGACAGTCCCTCCATCTTATACGCAGGACCCACACAGAGAAGTCAGAAAAGTTTATATCTGGGGGACTGCAGCAGTCACCGTGGCCAGACATGAATGTGCTGAAATGCAAAATATTCAACACATTGATGCAAGGTAAATGTACAAGGCTGGATGATTGTACAATATGAAGCTCATGAGACAAAATATTAGTCACCCCATTAAAGGAGCACACTGTTCGCTATGGAGCTCTTTAAACGGCGCAGAACGAGTGCCAAGTGGTCATGTGATTCTTCACCACTGACATCATCATGGGCAGTTGAACTGGTATGCACGTGCCAACCACTGACATCATCATGGTCAGTTGAACTGGTATGCACGAGCCAATCAGTTGCGAGGAATCAGTGCAACTGGCCAATGTTGAAATGTGCAGGGCCAGCACCTTCAATGAAGTTGCCGAACTTATTAGTGTATCAATATGGCATGTCCAACATGTCCACAAAGAATGATGTGTCCCTTGTACCCATTTACACGGTGTAAGAAGACTGGTCATAAAAGGACCCTAAACAACAGGGACAAGAGACAAGTATAACATTCTGTCAATGACAATCACCTTCAAAATCAACTGAGATCATTGCTGTCACTGAATGCACCTCCATATCAACAAGTTTCCAAGTGAACATTGCATAGGGAACTTCATGAAATAGATATCGAGGGTTGGATTCCATTGGGAACCATGAGATCAACAACTGGGGTTGTGTACCTCGTAAAAGGCAGCTCAAGAAATGGAAAATAGATTTTGACATCCCTGGGATGATTGGGATCCACTGGACAGAACATCATTCTGATACATGAAACTATTTCTAGTACTCTAGGTACCCTACTTCATACACTTTAAGGCTCATATAGATACTGGTAATGTATTTTGACAAACTGTTAGGAGAAATTGCCAGGAGTTCAATAAAATTAAATGTGCCATGTATATCAGATGAAAAAAAGGAAGCACATGGAGAATGATGGCAACAAGAATGCTGTTCTGCATCACCGACTTCTTATGCAGATATTTAGTAGAAACAGATAAACATTACGGGAAAATGGGGTAAACACTGATCTATCAATCAAATTATCCAATTGAACATACATTACATTTAACTAAAGATGATGTCATCTTCAGATTCCCTTGCAGGATTTTTGTTGGATAAATTATTTGTTAATATAAGCTTTGTGGATCACTATCATCACTAAAGGCAACCTGCAAAAGTTAGCTACTGCAGAAAATAGCCTCACAGATACAGCATGACACAGAATAACGGGAGTGTTTGAGATGAGTAGTGGCACTCATGGGCAGGTGGCAGCACAGTGGGTACATGACAGTTAGCTAATAAACAGTCCGCCATTTCAGTAATCATGGATCAGTGGAATGCACAACAGCATGCATTAGCCATAAAAATGTTTTATAAAAACAATGATACTTTGGTAGCAGTGCAGAGGGAGGTTCAATGTTTTTATAATTTAGGACTTCATGATGCCAGACCATCGAAAAATGTGATAAAATGTTGGATTAATAACTTTGAAGAGACTGGATCGGCTCTCACGAAAAAACCAACAGGACAACCAAGAAGTGTGCGTTCTCCAGCGAACATTGATGTTGTATGCAAGTCTGTCTCACGAAGCCCAAGGCACGCAACTCATAAGCAAGCAGCAGTGGTTGGAGTGTCCTGAGAGAGTGTTCACAGAATTCTTCATCTTGATGTAAAATTTCATCCTTACAAACTACAGATGGTGCAAAAATTGAAGGACAATGATTATCAGTTACAATTACAATTCTGTCAACAAATGATAACAAAAATAAACAATGACAATGAATTTCTTAGCAAGTTGTGGATATCAGATGAGGCACATTTTCAACTCACAGGTTATGCAAATAAACTGAACTACCATTACTGAGCCAACACTAATCCTAATGACGTTCGTGAACGCCCTTTATATGCTAGTAAACTGACAATATAGTATGGTGTTTCATCACATGGGATTATCAGACCGTATTTTTTTGCAAAAGAACAGGGATGCACAATAACTGTCAATGCGGATCGTTGTGTGTAGATGTTATGAAGTTTCGTTACACCTGCACTGAACAACTTTCCAAATGCCCAAGAAGCCTGGTTTCAACAGGACGGAGCGACATCACAAACTGCACAGTGGTCAGTGGTGCATATGCAAGAACTGTTTGGCAAGCATGTGATCTCATGATTTGGTAACATTCCCTGGCCCTCTAGATCGCCAGATTTATCTGTTTGTGATTTTTTCCTGTGGGGCTACTTCAAGAGCAAAGTCTACACTACATGACCAAGAACCCTGGATGAGTTTAAACGGAGAATTCGGGATTCAAAACACAGTATCCCAGCTGAGATGTTGCAGTGGTCAATGAGGAATCTAAAGAGCAGATTTCACGAATGTATGTGTACAGGAGGATGCCATCCAAAGGATGTAATTTTTAAAAATTGATAAATGCCATCAATGTTTCGTAAATGGCAAAGTTGTAAGGTTTCAATTACTATGAATGTAATTTATTTCCTTTGTCACTTCTAGTTTTATTCGATTGTGGAAATGTTCCCTTTTTGCTGTATATGCAGAATATTGTCTGGTAACACAAAGAACCTTGTTCATGCTACTAATTTTCCAGACATAACAGCTATGTACTCAGCACAGTGTAGCACAGGACACTGGTAATACAAGAATAGTGGTAAAGAGAACACAGTAATCTTGTATGATACATTGGTAGTATGGTAACCCTTTAAGGATATAGAGTTATTTTATAATTTTGGAATGGATAGGTAGAATGCTTGACATTTTAAACAACTGAGTAATTGTGTTAAGTGACACATAGGACTTGTTGAAATGAGTTACTTATATATTTAATACTTTTCTATGTTTGGTTTGTGCATTCATTAATGTTTGAGATGCTCCAGGGACACTGTGTGGTGACACAAGATTGCCATACGATGTGCTTACATCACCACAAACATATGCCTCTGAGTCTATAATACCGAGTGCTATGCTATGGAGTTCCTCCTGTGCGAATTTTTGTGGTATAGCGCTTCCAAGAATTAAGAGCTAATGTGAGATCATGTCAAATACACAAGACGTGGATGTTGTTACTCAGACTTTGAATAGCATGTACATAATCAAACAATTTAAAAAGCTTTACTAAATCTGGTTATCCGACTCATAAATTCATTGTTTTTGGAAAGCGTACTACTCTGTACTTATTCCACTAGTAATTGATTAGTACAAGAGAAGGTTGACTTCAGGACAAGATTCCAATTGGCAAATTTCAATCCCACCAACAAGAAAGTCAACAAAAATCCTCGGAACCCCCACTGGGCTACCCCTAGACGTTGTAAACCAGCCAATGTCTCCCAGTACCACCTGTGACATGCCATACATGTATACAATCACCATCTGACTATCATCCCCAGTCTGCTCTAGCTCATCGTGCTATTTACTATGCTTGATAGAACTGTACTGTACCTCTGTTTCCAGGTGGCTTGCACCATACATTGTATCCATTGTGAACTACTGTCCTGTGAGCTCATTAAATACTCTTGTTCTGGAGGATTTGTCTAGAGTTTTTTTACATCGTAAATTACAACATAAGTGGTGAGATTTGTGGGCTTTTTCCATGTTTGTTATGTAACCATGGACATTGCACAACAGGCTATCACTCTGGGTATACCAATGGAAGCCACACTACAGCAATTGCTACAATAGTAGTTAGAGGGACAGAAATGTCAGGAAGATTTGTTGTCTACCTTACTCTCGAGGTCGAAGTTTCGCAACCCGCAGGGCATTTATTAAAATTCTGGAGTGAGGTGACAGCCATCATGTCAGACCCAGGAGAGAAATTCAACTTTGCCAACACAGCAAATGCGGTAACAGTAGAGTGCAAACACTGTGAAACTACGGCTCCGTTTCATAACCAAGGAAAGAAGCTTTAGCCCCCTGACTGAACTTCTTTCCATTGTGGCCAGATTGTTTACGAACACGTCAGAGACTACTGCCCGAGCAGGTAGGTACACTGTGAAGCATCCCAGAAGGAAGGGAAACTCGTGCCTCCCTGCCACACTCTGGACAAAAAAAAACGCACCTCGACAGGAACTAATGGACATTAATGTGAATCTGTTGAACTGTCACAGCATCGTGGTGTCACCTAAGAAACTGTTTGCTCACTTTGTGCAACAAACAAGTTGACGCCGGCGCTTCAGCATTCCTGTTAAACACTCAAACATAACTCCAGTTGGGCGCCCACCTCTTGAATCCACAGCCTGTTGCTTAGTGCCATATAATAAACAGCACATTCCACTCAAAGGATAGCTCACAACCAAGGCAATGTACAAAAATGCTGTATGACACCTCACCATGCTTTTTGTTCACAGCATGGATGCAGAGAATCTATTTGGTCTTGCTGCTTTTTCAGCTTTTGGATATGTAATCAATGACTTGGTTCCCCTGGTCTTGGAATAAATACCGTTTTGGGACTTGGAAACCCTCAATAAGGAGTATCCTGACATTTTCTCTAGGAATCAGGGAAAAGTGAAGAACTTTACAGCACACTCTACATTAAAGATATTGGCATCCCCTTGCTTCTTCCATGCAAAATCCATGCCCCGTGCCCTGTGAAATGCTGCCATGATTGAGCTACATAAACTGACAGCCTTGGACATCACTGAACTCATGTCTGCAAGCAATGGTTACTGTGGAAACAAAGACTAAGATTATGGGCAGTTCCCATACAATTACCATCCTGACAACAGATGAGCTTTTCTCTGCACTCACAGAAGGCAGGTATTTTTCTACAGTTGATCTCTGTCAAGCTTGCTTACAACTACTGCAGGATGAGGAATTGCAGAAAGTCCTAGTAGTCAACATGCTGCAAGGATTATTTCATTTCAGACATCTAGTTTTTCACAGTGGCCAGTGCCACAGTATTCTTTCAACAGTTCCACGGGAAACTGCTGCACGATGTTCCGGGTTGCATAAATTACCTAGATGACATTGTGGTGATGGGGATCAGAATGGAAGAAAAGTTAGGAAACTTGCTGCAGCTGTTCCAGGCCATCAAATAAAATCTTGAAAAATCTCTCTTTTTTTGAGCTGTCAGTAGAATAACTAGGACATATCATTTCTTGTGAAGGTATTAAGCCCACACAAAAACTGGCAGAAGCCATCATCGCACGCAGTGACACACCATCAAAATCAGCTATGTCTGTGGCATGGGACCCAACCACCACTGTCTCTAAGCCCTCTGGTGGACACACACAATGGCAATGGCACCTTTTGTTTCTCTTCCACCAGACACTCTGCTATCTTCCCTCTTCCTCAAGAGCTATTCCCGCAGTCTGGTACTAAGCCCTGTTTGCCAATTTTGGCCACACCCTCATCTCCCTCTGTTTACAGACTGCACAAGGTGAACAGGAGTTGGGAGATCAGGCTGTGGTACCAGCCCTGCTGGCATCACCCTCAGCACTGCAGCTTCCTTCCATGCCAGGTCCCAATGTACCCATGAAGTGACCTCTGCTATCAGGGTCGGAGCCACCAGGGCTCTGACTCCATTACCAGATGGGGATCTTCCGGCCGTCCGATCCCTCCTGTTCTGACTGGGAACTGGTAAAACCAGAGGGTTCATCCAGTGCTTCTGAAGATGTCATCCTGGTTTGGAATGCTACCCAGGCACTCAGCCGCATGGTGTGAACTTGCTGAGATGAGGCTCACCATTTACCCTAGAAGAAGGGATGTGGTAACCCGCTGGACTGCCACCTAGACATTGGGCACCAGCCAACATCTCTGATATCGGCCGTCATCACACGACTGGCACATACAATGCAACAGTCACTCTGCATCCACTATTGTAAAAGCAAAGCTGCCAGGGGGAGACACCGCAATTAGACGACCATGTATGATGGCTACACATGTGCTTCCCAGCACCATCTGTGACAAGCCATTGACAAATACGATCACCACCCGGCAATCTCCCTCAGTCTGCTCTTGCTCATCATACTATTTACTACGCTAGCTACAACTTTACTGTATCTGTCTTACCACATGGCTACGCCATACATTGTCCCCATTGTGAACTACTGCCCTGTGAGGTCATCAAATATATTTGTTCTGGAGGTGTTTTCTCATGTTTCTTATGTTGAGAGTTACAACTGGTGGTAGTTGCCTCATTCCCATTACAGTCATAATTACTGGTCTTTAGTCAAGTCGAGCCACAACTCATTGCTCGACCTTGATCTAGCATTTTCAAGAAGCCATTTCTGTTCACCAATTGGCAAGACTACAAACAGGTTCAAAGTACATCACATGTACAAAAATCACCATGATACATTTACGAGCAGTTGCATTTTATTTCCTGGTGATGAGAGCAACATTATGGTCCTTGAAAGCTTGAGATTAACTTTAATTTGATGTAACACATATTTTCTTGATCTGACCATTACAACAGTACTATTCTTGAAGCAGTACTTACCTATTAATGGATTTGTTGTAAGTAATTTGTACAAACATTATAAGTGTCTTGCGTAGCCAGCGAAACATTCCAGGGTCAAATAACTCCTCGAGTAGTCTGTAGAGTGGTTCAGCAATTCCATCTAGAGCTGCTGTGTCTCCTATAGCCAATGGGCCAACTCCACGATTGGGCTGTCCATTTCCTACATCATTATCTAAAAGCAGTGTCACTTCTTCATCACCACTCTCACGTGCTGTTCCACCAGAAGCTGGAGTAGTTTCAGGGCTATGATCTGAGCCACTGTAAACACACAACAGAAAGAACACTTTCAAAACATTATAACCCTCAGAAAATGCGCTACGTATTTTGCAGTAGTAATCCTAGATCATTTACACAGTCCAGAAGAGAACAAACATATTATTATTAGCTAAAATAGCCAGGTAACTGATACCACTAGTTGTTTTCTGTGTGTGTGTGTTTTCAATGAAATTTGATAGAAAACACAGGGAACAAATGAATTGCATTGGATACACAGAAAAGTATGAGGATTGGAACTTAAATAGTGGCAACTATTTATTCATAAACAATACAAAAGAGTTACATTTTTGCACCTGTTCCTATCCTTCAAAATAGTCATCAACATTGTGTAGAACCCATTGCCAGTGATATGGAAGGCATAGTATACCATTACCAGAGCCTGTTCTGTTGATGATGCGAATGGAGCGATCTACTGCCTGTTGAATCTCTGGAACAGTTCTGAAGCGAATACCACGAAGTGGTTCCTTCATCTTTAGAATCAAATCACAGTCACAAGAACTTAAGTCTGGGGAGAATGGTGGATGGTACAGTACTTCCCAGTCTCATCGACCAAACAGAGCAGCCACAGCTTGCGCTGTATGTGCCTGCGCATTGTCATGCAAAATGGTGGGTGGGACGCGGAGAAAGTGTCCTGCTCTTTCGCAAAGCTGGTTGCAGGGGATGCTCCAAAATGAACAGTAATACTGTGCATTGATGGTCTGCCATGGAGGAACGTAATGCAACAGGATAACACCATCACAGCCGTACATGAGAATCACTATAACTTTAGACTGCTCCACTTGCACCATCAACAGAACAGGTTCTGCTAACCATATACTTTACCTTCCACATTGCTGGCAACGGGTCCTACACAATGCTGATGACTACTAAGAAGGGCAGTAACAGGTGCAAACATGTAACTCTTTTGTATCAGTTGTGAATAATTAGTTGCCACTATTTAAGCTCCAATCTTCGTATGTACTGCTTTGTGCTCTTGTCATGTAGGGAGCAAATAAAGCAGGCAAAAGGAAATATGGATATCAAAAAAATGAGATTGACAGAAAATGCAAAATGCTAAGCAGAAATGGCTAGAAGGCAAATGCAACGCTGAAGTGTGTGTAACTAGGAGAAAGATCGATATCACGTACAGGAAAATGAAAGAAATCTTTGGAGAAAAGAGAAGCAGCTGCACGAATATCAAGAGCTCAGACTTTAAACCAGTACTAAGCAAAGAAGGGAAAGCTGAAAGGTGGAAGGAGTGTACAAATCAGCTGTAAAGGGGAAAAATTCAACAGAGCACTGAACACCTGTGCCGAAACTTGGCCCCTGGAGTAGATGACATTCCCTCAGAACTACTGATAGCCTTGGGGGAGCCAGCCATAACAAAATTATTCCACCCAATATGTAAGAGGTATTGTTGTTGTTGTTGTTGTTGTTGTTGTTGTTGTTGTGGTCTTCAGTCCAGAGACTGGTTTGATGCAGCTCTCCATGCTACTCTATCCTGTGCAAGGTTCTTCATCGCCCAGTACCTACTGCAACCTACATCCTTCTGAATCTGTTTAGTGTATTCATCTCTTGGTCTCCCTCTATGATTTTTGCCCTCCATACTTCCCTCCAACACTAAATTGGTGATCCCTTGATGTCTCAGAATATGTCCTACCAAACGATCCCTTCTTCTACTCAAGTTGTGCCAAAAACTCCTCTTCTCTCCAATTCTATTCAATACCTCCTCATTAGTTATGTGATCTGCCCATCTAATCTGCAGCATTCTTCTGTAACACCACATTTCAAAACCTTCTATTCTCTTCTTGTTTAAACTATTTATCGTCCACGTTTCACTTCCATACAAGGCTACACTCCATACAAATACTTTCAGAAACAACTTCCAAGACAGGTGAAATACTCAGACTTCAAAAAGAATGTAAAAATTCCAACTCCAAATAAAGCAAGTGCTGACAAGTGTAAATTTTATCAAATTATCTGTTTAAAAAGTTTTGGCTGCAAAATACTGACATGAATTATTTATCGAAGAATGAAAGAAGTGCTAGGAACTGGCCTCAGTGTAGATCAGTTTGTGTTTCAGAAAAAAGTAGCAAAACGCAAGGCAGTACTGGCACTACAACTTCTCTTAGAAGATAGGTAAACGCAAGGTCAACTTGCATTTATAGCATTTGTAGACTTAGAGAAAGCTTTTGGCAGTGTTTACTGGAATACATTCTTTGAAACTCTGAAGACAGCACGAGTAAAACGCAGGGAGTGAAAGGTCACTTACAACTTGTATGGAAACCAGATGGCAATTATTCAAGTACAAGATGAAGAAATAAAAACTTTGAAGTTTGCTGACAACACTGTAATTCTGTCAGAGACAGCAAAGGACTTGGAACAGCTGCTGAACATAATGGACATTGTCTTGAAAGTAGTAAATAAAATGAACATCAACAAAAGCAAAACAGGGGTAATGGAATGTAGTGAAATTAAATCCCAAAGGAAATACATTACAAAATGAGTCACTAAAAGTAGAGGAGTTTTGCTATTCCAGCAGTAAAGTAACTGACGATGGGCAAAGTAGGGAGGACATAAAATGTATATTGACAATGGAAAAAAGTGCTTCTGAGAAAGAGAAATTTATTAAGATCAAACATTAAGTTAAGTGATAGGTAGTCTTCTCTGAAAATATTTGTTCCAAGTGTACCCTAGTATGGAAGTAAAACATGGGTGGAAAGGAGTTCAGGCAAGAAGAGAACAGAAGTGGTACAGAAGAATGCTGAAGATTAGCTAAGTAGATAATGTAACTAATGAGGAGTCAATGAATAGAATTGGGAGAGCTGTGGCACAACTACACTAAAAGAAGCAATCGGTTGACAGCACACATTCAATTTAGTACTGGAGGCAAGTGTTGGGGTAAAATTGTAGTGGGAGACCAAAGAAGATGATAACAGTACACAGATTCAAATGGGTGTAGGTTCCAGTCGTTACTCAGAGATGAATAGGCTTGTACACAATAGAGCAGCCTGGAAAGCTACTTCAAACCAGTCCTCTGACTCAAGACAACACTAACCACCACCACCACCACCACCACCACCACCACCACCACCACCACCACCACAACAACAACGTGTGCTGAAAATTCAGCTAACAACTCAGATGACAAGAATTGTGGATCCTGTCAAGCTCCTATTTCTTCAGAATCTTGTTCTCAAGTTACAGTGTGTGGCCTCCTTTCTTTATTGGTGTCTGCCGTGCTCACACATTGTCATATAGTACAAAATTTTCTCTGTGGAATTTGTTGTTACAGAAAATGAAAATTTCAAGGCAGATCTATGATATTTTAAATTAAAGTTATTACAGATGTCCCGTCAATGGCAGCATTGACATGTAAGAGACTGAAACTTCCTGGCAGATTAAAACTGTGTGCCCGACTGATAATCGAACTCGGGACCTTTGCCTTTCGCGCAAGTGCTCTACCATCTGAGCTACCGAAGCACGACTCATGCCCAGTCTCACAGCTTTACTTCTGCCAGTATCTCGCCTCCATAAAGAGTGAAAATCTCATTCTGGATTTAAGAGACTGTTTGTGTTTTAAATTTAAACCAATGTTTAAAGAGTAAATCCTGTCATCTTCATATCGAATAAAACTGGCAAGAACATTACTTTACTTTCAAAGCATTGAGTTTAAATTTGGAAATGGTTAAAATACTGCGAATCTTTTAGACATACACCACCAGAACAAATACGCATCATCATAATTTAACTTTGATTACGCTAAACTTCATGATTGGCAGATGTCTAGGTGATCAGTGGAGATGCCGGTTCATAGACAACATGCCATGTGCTCACGCAATCTACTATTGCACACACAGTAAAAAGAAAGAAATGCTCTATGCTGCCTTGCTTGCTTGGCCTCCTCACACCCTTTGGAGCCCATGTCACCCAGCAAAATACTGCTCCTTGTGCCTGCAGAACGGACAACACAGCATGGACATGGTGCTTAAGAAACGGCTGCAACTAGTTGACACCCAGCCACTACCACTCAACTCACAAAGACGTCAATCACAAAGTTATTTTAATCAAAGTAAAGAATTACATTGTACTTGTATCTGACACTGAATAGGTGTACATTGTATCAGCTTAAGCACTTACTGCTAATCTTGTATCCCTTGTAATTTAGTTTTGCTTTCATGTATTTGTTTGATATATTCCAGATATGCTACAGATCAGCTTGTGTAGATCCTGTACTCATCTACATACTCTTTATTTTTTAAAACACATACAATCTGTCAACAGCATATGTATGAGTCACATGTAGGTATTGAGTTTTTATTAATAATTTTTTTTGTATATCTATAAATGTGTAGCAGTGTTGGTCATCAAAGAACTGTTGTTATTTCTCCTCATTCAAGTCCTACTTTATTTAGTCTGTCTCAAAGTTATGTATAATTATTCTCACAGCACCGTATCTCCTACTCCTCTTCATTTGCTTCCTCTTCCCTTTCTCCAACATTTGTCTTTATTTTCCTTGTGAAGTCCTTCCATATACTCCTTCCACCTTTTAGTCTTTTCTTCTCTGTTTGGTACTGACTCACCACATGAGCTCTTCAATTCATACAACAGCTTTTCTTTCCCCCAAAGTCTTCCTAATTTTTTTATAGTCAGCATAAGTCTTTCCCCAGGTCATTCATTCTTCTTGCTTCTGCAGCCTTTCATTTGTCCTCTAGCCTTTCCTGTTGAGCCACTTTGCATTTTCTGTCAATCCAATTTTTTAATTTGTATTTCCTTCCTTCTCCTTCATTTTTATGTTTTCTTCTTTCATCAGTTAAATTCACTATCTCCTGTTTTATCCAGGAATTCTACTAAGCCTTGTCTTTTTGCCTGTTTGGCGTGTGCCCCCCTTCACTATTTCATCTCTCAAAGCTCATCATTCATCATTTACTGAATTCTTTTTCCCCTATTTCTGTCATGTGTTGCTTAATGTTCCCTTTGAAACCCTCAACAACCTCTGGTTCTTTCAATTTATACAGGTCTCTTCTCATTAATTTCCTTCCTTTCCACAACTTCTTCATTTTAATCCCCACTTCTTAACCAATAAATTATGGTCAGAATCTACATCTGACCCTGGAAATGATTGAAGTAAAATATGGTTTCTAAATCTCTGTCTTACCTTCTAGGGTCCCCAAGTCTTTTCCACATATACAACTTTCTTTCATTATTCTTAAATCAAGATATTAAACTGTGCTCTGTGGAAAGTTCAGTAGGTAGTTTCCTCTTTCAGTTCAGTCCATGATCTCCCACTATTTTTCCTTCTCTGTCCATTACCAATCCCCCATCATTTCTAAATTTTCATGGCTCTCAACTATGTGAATAATTTGTTTTATCTCATCATACATCTTTTATCTCATCAGTTTATTCTTTCAATTTCTTCCTCATTTGTGGAGCTAGTAGGCACATAAACTTTCACTAATGTGGTGGCTGTTAGGTCTGTAACTACAATAATGTGTTCACTATGCTGTTCATAACAGCTTAGCTTCATTTCTATTTTCTTACTATTAGAGCCTCTACTCACAAGACCAGAAATCCTGTTCTTCCTGCCACTGCACTTCACTAAATCCCACAATATCTGACTTCAGTCTACAAATTCTTTAACCTACCTACCAGATTAGATCTAACATTCCACATACCATGTTAGTGTTTCTTTGCTAATGACAACATCTTGAGTAGTCTCAGCTTGGAGATCAGAATGGGCAACCATTTTACCTCTGGAATATTTTACCTATGATAATACTGTCATCATTAAGTCGTACTACAGAGTTATCTGATTTGGGAAAAATAATGACTGCAATTTCCTCTTGGTTTCATAGTGCAAACATAGCAAGCTCATATTGGCTTATGTTACAAGGCCAGATCAGTCAATCATTTAGATTGTTGGCCATGCAACTACTGAAAAGCCTGCTGCCCCTCTTCAGAAACCACAGGTTAATCTGGCCTCTCCACAGTTACTGGTTGCACTTATGTTCTGGCTGCATTACAACAAATAAGCCACCACACCTTGGCAAACTCCTTGTTTTGTGGTGGGAGGAATACCTATAATCCTTAATTTGTAGGTGGTGGTCAGCAGCAGTAGCTTACCACAGGCGACTGCAATGAGGCAGATATCAAGGTTTTTTGATTCACAATACCGGTAGCAGTTTAATGTTTGAATGCTGTCGCTATGATTATGCCGTTTCTGTAAGCGACTTGCTGTGCTGACAATCCCACTTGCAATAAAGTAACAATGTACGCATGGCCTAAGCTTGAAACAATTGTTCAGAGCATGTTAACAGTCTGTAAAAGCATGTTAATAGTTTGTAATACATTCTACTGAATTGAACTGAAATTGTTATGTTTGTATGTGTGGCCATCTTCTGCAGAAGCTGTTGACATATGTTATTATAGGTTAATTGTCTTGAGCTGACTGCAATGTATTTAAAAAGAATCACAACAGACACATTTCGCTTTTATTTACAAAGCATCTCCTGTGGTATTCTGTAAATTGGATACACATGTTGGTACATTTATTTGATTCTTTTAGGTTAAAAACAGCATTTTCTTTATGAAGTTGGTCTGTAAGTTACTTACAGCAGTGGTTGATGTCGACAGGTTTCATTTCACATCTGCAGTTTCTGGCAGTTTACATTATTTCGTGTGCAGCAAAACTTATCATTGACTTTCTTAACTGTTTTTCATTCATCACTGCTACAGCGTTTATGCTTATTCATTTCTTTTGTGTGTGTGTGTGTGTGTGTGTGTGTGTGTGTGTGTGTGTGTGTGTGTGTGTGTGTGTGTGTGTGAGTGAGAGTGAGAGTGAGAGAGAGAAGTTGTCTTGTATGTAGGCAGAGATGTGAGAGGGCTGGTGGTGAGTTGGTCTCCCCTCCCCCTTGTGAGACAGATCTGGGAGGAAATGGTAGAGGTGAATGGAGCCTGTGGTTATATTTGTACTTTTAATGTTATATCAAGTGGTCAACCAATAAGACACAAGAGTCCATCACAAAAAATAAAATTATACAATCAAAATCAGATCCAACAGATACCAAACGAGGCTGAGAAACACTCTACAAGACATTAAACATACAACAGAAAACAATGAAAAAGGAAAACTGATACAAACAAATCCCAATGCACTTTAGCTCCAATGCCAACCAAAGCTACATAGGAAAGATCTCCCCGTTGTACTATTGTGAATTATAGAAATGCTACCACTTGCCCACTTGCAAGATACATGTTGAAAATCTTATTACAACACTACAAATTACAAGAAGACAGGACTATAACAAACACCACACAATTGATTCAGTACATAAAAGACATACAAATTCCAGACACAGACACCCTCTTGTCATTTGATGTAGAGAATATGTATTTCAATATACCAATAACTGAAACCATAAACATTATATAACAGAATCTTAAGACACACAGTACTCTTCCACACGAATACATCAAAGAAACAGTCAGGCTTCTACAACTAATAACAGAACAGAATTATTTTCAGTTCAATAATGAATTCTATTTACAAAGCGGATTACCAATAGGATCTCCAGTGTACGGAACCATAGCAAACATATTTATGAACCATGTAGAACAGATTATATTTAACAAAGTAACGTCAAATGGGTAAAAGATCCTATACTGGAATAGTTATATGGATGATATCTTGGGCCTGATAGATGAACCAAACAATAAAATTTACCAGTTACACACAGACATAAATTCTGTTCATGATAACATACATTTTACAATAGGAGAAGAGGAAAATAGACAGTTAAATTTCTTGGACAGCACCAGAAAGATTCAAAATAACCAACACACAATTGACGTATACCAAAAACTGACAACAACAGACTCAATTATACATGAGACATCACAACACCCCAATTCTCAAAACCAGGCAGCACTTAGATACATAATCCATAGACTAAACACAGTACCATTAGATACAGACAATTACAAAAAAGAAATGAATACTATAATACAAATAGCCACAAACAATGGAAACAAAGAGAACTTAGTAACAGAGCTGAACAAGTAAATCAAAAAACAGAAAAGAAAAATACCCTACTGTCACCAACACAAGGACAAAATCATACACGAACAAATACACAAAATACAAGAATAGAAACAACACAAAAAGTGTGAAAGAAACAGAAAGTAAAAGATGATACACAATAACATGAAACCACAAATACACACACAGAATATTCAATAATGACAAAGAACAAGGCATAAAAATAGCACACCAAACCAACAACTCAATTCAGAAATACACTACTGGCCATTAAAATTGCTACACTATGAAGATGACATGCTACAGGCGTGAAATTTAACCAACAGGAAGAAGATGCTGTGATATGCAAATGATCAGCTTTTCACAGCATTCACACAAGGTTGGCACCGGTGGTGACACCTACAACGTGCTGACATGAGGTAAGGTTCCAACCGATTTCTCATACACAAACAGCAGTTGACCGGCGTTGCCTGGTGAAACATTGTTGTGATGCCTCATGTAAGGAGGAGAAATGCGTACCATCACATTTCCGACTTTGATAAAGGTCGGATTGTAGCCTATCGCAATTGCGGCTTATCGTCTCGCGACATTGCTGCTCACATTAATCGAGATCCAATGACTGTTAGCAGAACATGGAATCGGTGTGTTCAGGACGGTAATACAGAATGCCGTGCTGGACCCCAACGGACTCTTATCACTAGCAGTAGAGATAACAGGCATCTTATCCGCATGGCTGTAAAGGATCGCGCACCCACATCTCGATCCCTGAGTCTACGGATGGGGACATTTTCAAGGCAACAATCACCTGCACAAACAGTTCGACGATGTTTGCAGCAGCATGGACTATCAGCTCGGAGACCATGGCTGCGGTTACCCTTGACGCTGCGTCACAGACAGGAGTGCCTTCGATGTTGTACTCAATGATGAACCTGGGTGCACGAATGTCAAAACGTCATTTTTTCAGATGAATCCAGATTCTATTTACAGCATACTGATGGTCACATCCATGTTTGGCAACATTGCGGTGAACGCATATTGGAAGCATGTATTCGTCATCACCATACTGGCATATCACCCGGCATGATGGTATGGGGTGCCATTGGTTACTCATCTCGGTCACCTCTTGTTCGCATTGACGGCACTTTGAACAGTGGACGTTACATTTCAGATGTGTTATGACCCATGGCTCTACCAATCCCTGCGAAACCCTACATTTTGGCAGGATAATTTACGACCGCTTGTGGCAGGTCCTGTACGGGCCTTTCTGGATATAGAAAATGTTCGACTGCTGCCCTAACCAGCACATTTTCCAGATCTCTCACCAACTGAAAACATCTGGTCAATGGTGGCCGAGCAACTGGCTCGTCACAATACGCCAGTCACTACTCTTGATGAACTGTGGTATCGTGTTGAAACTGCATGGGCAGTTGTACCTGTACACCCCATCCAAGCTCTGTTTGACTCAATGCCCAGGCATATCAAGGCCATTATTACGGCCAGAGGTGGTTGTTCTGGGTACTGATTTCTCACGATCTATGCACCCAGATTGCGTGAAAATGTAATCACATGTCAGTTCCAGTATAATATATTTGTCCAATAAATACCCGTTTATCGTCTGCATTTCTTCTTGGTGTAGCAATTTTAATGGCCAGTAGTGTACTTCCCAAAACAAATAGGAAAAACTGATCTTTATCAGAAATTAGGAATATACCAAAATGCAATACATGTAATGGAAGATACATAGGTTAAACCAGGAAGAGATTTGACACCAGATACAAAGAACACGTAAGAGCATGGAAGTATAGGACAAATCATTCAACTTTTGCAGAACACTTACACCAACACCAACATAAAATTACAACCAGAGACACAGACAGGGAAATCACAAGGATAAATAACAACAAAAAACACCTCCTCACCTTACGAGAAAACTACAACATCCAAAAAACCATAACAGAAAAGAAACAACTCATAAATGATCAAATCGACTTGGCAAACCACACACTGACTGACCACTTAATATAACATTAAAAGCACAAATGTAACCACAGGCTCCATTTACCACTACCATTTCCTCCCAGTTCTGTCCCATAATCACTGTCCAGGCCATCCCTGTCATTCCTCCCACCCCCCTTGAAAAAACACCCCCTCTTCCTACATACAAGACAACTTCACTACCCCCCCCCCCCCCTCTCTCTCTCTCTCTCTCACACACACACACACACACACACACACACACACACACACACACACACACACACACACACACATTGCATAGGGTGGCAAACACTCACAACATGAACGAAAACAAGCATAAACACTGTAGCAATGATGAATGAAAAACAGTTAAGAAAGTCAATTATAAATAGTGCAGTGCAGGAAATAACGTAAAATGTCAAAAACTGCAGATGTGAAATGCAACCTGCCAGCATCAACCACTGCTAGCAAGAGGGGAAGGTGCAGACTATGTAAAGAAACACCGAAGTACCTTACAGACCAACTTCATAAAGTAAGCACTGTTTTTAACCTAAAAGAATCAAATAAATGTACTTATCTAATTTACAGAATACCACAGCAGATTCTTTGTAAATAAAAGCGAAATGCGTCTGGTGTAATTTTTTTTAAATTACATTGCAAGCAGCTCAAGACAGATAACTTATAATAACAGATAACTGAAAATACATATTTCCAGTGCGCTCCCGATTATTCATGTGTGGATTATCTGGTCTAGCAATTATTCATGTGTGCATACATTCTGATATTAATCATCATATAAGTGTCAACAAAGCAAGTTCAAAGAAATTTGCAAAAGAGATGATGGAGAAACAAAAGAAAAATGTGTTGGGATTAAAACAAAAATTAAAATTGATTGAACAGTTCGAAAATGGAAATGCAGAAAGTTTGCAACATTAAAAAGAATAAGCATAAAATACAGAATTTTGTCAAGAAACACGACTCTAGTTCTGGACCATCTGCATGAAGAGATCTATATTTGAAGAATTAGATGCTGTTGTTTTGCAATGGTTTAGCTACAAATGAGAAGATATCATTGTTAGAGGCACAATGTGTGCCAAAAAAGCTAATTTTTTTCATGGAGCTCTAGGGTTAAAAGGAGAATTTAATGCCTCATGAGGATGAGCCAACCTGATTCACACACCACACGATTCATGAGCTTACTGCGCTTAGTTCAAATGTTGCAGCAGCTGCTTCCTTCCAGGAAGAGTTCCATAAATTTGTGGTAGAAGAGAATTTCAAAACATACCAAATTAATAATGCAGTCTGTATTGGAAATGCCTATCAATGAGAACCTTGTTTTTAAGACTGAAGTTAGTGTTCCTGGATGTAAGTTGTCTAAAGAACGCCTTACAATTTTGTGCACCACTAATGCTTCTGGGAACCATAAAGTGAACCTACTAGTGACTGTCAAATCAAAACGCCTCTGAGCATTCAACGATATCGAAGCTAACAACCTACCTGTTCATTATTACAATCAAAAAGGAGCATGGATGGATGGTGAAATTTTCAAAAACTGATTCCACACACATTTTGTACCGCATATTCAGTGATTTCTACAAGAGAAAAGATTGCCACAGATGGCTGTTCTATTGCTTGATAATACCCCTTTCACATCCCTATGAGGCGAGTCTTATATCTGATAATGGTTTCATCATAACTAAGCTTTTACCTCCTAACGTGAGTGCCATTATACAGCACAAGGACCAAGGCATAACTGCATTGGTAAAATTGTGCTACCGTGCTGGTCTAGTGAGAAAGCTAGTTGATGAGGATGATTTTGTGGTGTTCTGGAAGAAGTTGAATTCTACATGTCATACATAGGATTTCTGATGCCTGGAAAGAAGTCAAGCCACTTACACAAGTTCTATCAAGGAGGCAAATACTTCCAGGTACAGAAGAAAGTTATTTTCAAGGTTTCAGTGTTGAAGAAATGACAAATGTACAAATAATGAATCTGGAAATGGGTTTAAATGGGTTTGAAGATGTTGATGAAGAAAGTTTAAATAGTGGCTGCAGACTGATGCATGTGAACCCGGCTTCCAGCACAGGAGTGATGCCGAAATTGTGACAGCTGCTTCCCAACAAAGAAGATTGTTCATGTAAAAGTGGGGATGAAGACAGTGACTTCATCAGTCACTGCACCACAACAAAATGTGTCAATACTCTTCTAGATTATACGGGCCAGAAGGGGTTTCAGTGCAATGACATTAATGCTGGAAGAAACGTCCTAAATGCCATGCAAAGGAAGTCAACTTCCCTCAAAAGCAGAACATCACAGACTATTTTAAGAAATAAATATGCCTATGGTACCTATACACAGAATTTGGATAAACTTTTGAACAAAGAATACGAGTTTGAAAATATCTCAATTATTCATATTTTTCAATTGTTGATGCATCTTCTTTCCCACATTACCATGAATAATCGGGAGTACACCATACTATTATCTCAACGGCACAGGTGGCTGTACATAGTAATTTCCTGTGATCAAAAGAGTACTGAGACAGACAATTTCTACGATCCCAAAGGCTCTCCTTCATGATGGCTTTACTGAATGTGTGTGAATGAACCAATGATTGAATTACACTTGTATAGAAGTATCAACAAATGATTACCTGTGAACAAATAACAGCATGAATTAGAAGATATGTATTATTGATCAATGGTTCAGTTACAGGTTATTTTCCTCAAAAGAAATATAATGTGGACTGTTTGAAGGCTATTACATATCTTCAGCACTGCACAGACTTTAAAAAAATGAAGCCAACCACGATATACTAACAGTAATTTGGACAGCTACGCAGACATAACAAAATTGGCAGTTAGGCATGGGGTGTTTAAGCTTCCTGATACAGAGGCCAATTATTTAGACAACCTGTTTAAGCAGTAAGGAGAAATGACTGATAAATCAGTCATCCATAAAAGTAATGGCAAAAAAAGACAGCTAAATATTTTTAAAGGGAATAATAGTGAAGAAGCACTAATAATTAGGTGACCACAGCTTGGATGGAAAACTTTTGAATGAGAATTACCTCATACAGTACAGGAATGAGAATGAAGATTTTTCTTTTCACGTCTCTCTACTTTTGGCTGTTGAACATGTTGTGAATAAAAGAAAGTTAGCTATTGTATCCTCTGAACATAAAACCACTGATATATAAATAAATCATGTTGGCCGTCTAGTCATCCCCTGCAAAGATCACGTCAAATGTACATTTCCTCCACTGTCCCATTGCAATAATTCAACTTACAAAATGTCCATACTACTTACATTTTGAACAATGTAGAAAGAGAAAATTTTGATCTTCTTGGAGATGGTGCAATATGCTTTAGATGTTCAGAGCTGGGACTTAGGAATGCATATAGTGCCTCACTCTGGTTGAGTCTGTCATCCTCGAGGACAAACTACAAAATAATGAAATAAAAGATTATACTTACATTCTCTGTGGCAACAACAATAATCCAGAGTTAATTTTAAAAGGGTACAAAGAAATTTTACAATGTAAGGCAGCAACTGAATAAGCCTCAAAAACATGTATAAAGGGTGATTCAGTTGCCCCTATCGAAATTGCCTGATGCAGCCCAAAAACATGTAAAGACATCATACGGTCTATATTCCCCTGCTAGCCTACTGAATGGTACTAATGTCCAGTAGGCCCATCCTGCAAATGATTCTGAACATATCTGACAGATGGTATTATCTGTTCACAAAAACATAAATCCTTTAACACATTTACCTAGATCTGGCTACAATGTAACTATGTTAATACATCATGCTGTAACTATGTTAACATGTTCGGTGAAACAAAGAGTGTAATTAGCACTGCACTGTATGTACTCTAATCTATTTATAATACAAGCACGCTCCTAGCAGTGTAGCATAGCTCATGAGGTTAGAGGTTAGGCAAGCAATAAATGAAACGTGTTATCAATGACTCGAATCCTGCAGCGCTAAAAAATGTTTGCATCAGTAGATGTGTTAATAAATAAGCACACGTCAATGTTTGCCATATTCAGACAGGAAAATGGTGCTGTTATTGATATTGTGCCCTGCACACACAGCAAGGCTTGAATGTAATATCTGCTGTCAGTCATCATGTTTCCCACAAAGGAATACACTGACAATTTCCTTATTTATGGGGAAGCAAGAAAAATATGTTTGAGGCACTACGTCTGCATCAGGAACAGTATCCTCCAGATTGGAAATACCCAACTGCAAAGACATTCTACAATGTTGAAAGACACATAAGGACAACAAGCGTGATTCAAAAAGTACTACCTGTGCAAGTACAGTAAAATTTAGTGTAAATGAAGATGTCATTCTGGATACAGCTCATACTAATCCACTCATGAGTACAAGGGCAATTGCACAGCAGCTGAACACCAGCTAGTCATCCATATGACAAGTATCGCATTCACATAAATATCACCCACACCATCTACAGCTACACCAAACGCTCCGCAGGTAAGTTTTTGAAGCTTGAATGAATTTTTGCACTAGCTATTAGGAAATCTGGAAAACGATGCAACACTCCTATCGCACATCTTGTCCTCAGATGAACTGCGATTCCACAATAAAGGGGCCACCAATCACCCTGACATACACTATGGACTACTGACAAGCTTCACTGGGTGCGACAGGCACCCTATCAAGTACGATGGGGAGTGAATGTTTGGTATGGAATCTTGGGTGATCACCTTAGCAAACCAGTTTTTTGAGCACCATTTGACAGAAACATACTACCTGCACTGTTGCTGGAGAATGTGCCATCGCAAGATTGTTTAATGGTGTGGTTTGAACATGATGAAGTTCTGCCACATTCAACTTCACTCATTCATGACGATGTGAATCAAGAACTTCCAGGAAAATTGATAGGAATAAGAGGATGCATTGCTTGGTCTGCCAGATCATGGATTCAAACCATTAGACTTATTCCCATTTGAAACAAATAGTTTATACTCAAGCACCTGAAAATCCCGACCACTTCCAATAATTCATCACAGAACCCTGCAGATCAATAACACCAGGAATGCTTTGGCGAGCAACAAGATCTATTCAGCAGCAGGCCCAGATGTACATAAACCTAAATGGCTGTCACTTAGAGCATTTGTTTACATGATAAACACTGTCAGTACAGTTTTGTTCCCATTATTTCTGTTCTGTATTTGTCAGGCTTGCTAACAAATCTGCTATTCTTAGGGCCACAAACACTTTCATTCACACACAATTTGCATGGAAAGAAGATATTTCTTGTACAATGTGTGTGTTAACAACTAAACAGACATAAAAAGTAAATGGAATCCTTGCCCTGGATTTGACTGTCGCTCCTCACACACAAGACAGCTCTGCAACGCTTGGTCTGCCTTTACCAACTATGCTACTGTTCAATACAGAACAGCTGGTGCAGATTATAGCATGTATTAGTTTTAATACAGTCACAATACCGCCGGCATTTCAGTGTAATATTTTCTATGCAGCACACTTATGATTTGCTTTATTTAATAATAATATCGCATTACAGGTCCCTTGTATGGCGGAACAGTAAATAACAAGATACATGTTTGTATTTGCTGAGCATTTGTGCTGGCTGAGCATATTAGACGAACAAATGTTTTTGGAATGGATATAAAATTGTGGGTTGCATAAATTTGTTTTACAGTTAACTCAAAGAGATGTAATGGTGGTAAAAGGAAAAAGTTTCACAATAATGACCTTTTCTGATAGCAGTTCACTGCTTTAACGAAGTGTCTCACATACTACTAAAAGACTGTCCAATCAATCTGAAATACTAATATTGTTCACTGTGTCTGCGAGGCTAACAGCACTCTCCTCTCACATCACCCATGTCAACCCTTCCTTCAACCATTGCAGAAAATGTTGCTTCAATACAAAACCTAACTAAGAAAAAGTGTCAGATAAAGCAATCCTCTAGATCAGTTTGGGTAATTCTCCCCCCCCCCCCCCCCCCCCCCCTCAACCCCCAACTCACAGTAGTCTAGCAGACCACATTAAAATGAAGTAGCCTTTTCTTTTTGGGAACTATACTATACCAAAATATCTCTTGTGGCACAAGCAAATGAATAATAAATTCTAAACTAGTGTATCTTTGTCACTGTCACTAGCTGATAAAACTAGCCTTTTGTACTGAAACATTAATTGAAGCGATCAGAAGAAGAAATTGGCAACCCACAAGAGTGTATTTTGGGTTATTGTAGGGTACAGCTTTGATTACATTCAGGGACAAGAACATAGGTACAAAAAGAATTTATGTAGCAGACAGTACTTCCTAATGGTAAATGTGAAACTATTACATCGCAGCATGTGGTGCATTTGAAAATGTGATCAGACTAATCATTACTAAATTCAGGATTAGTACTTTCTACTGCAGATTCCTTCAGTTCATCTACCACTTTTAACTGATCAGATGTTTTCAAAACCTGGTAAACCTATTGAGGTAATTCTTGATTCATAAACAATACTGCAAAAATTTCATTTACCTCGATGTCTCACTGACGTGTCATGGAAGTTAAACTGAAACACGTCTCTCTACACGTTAGTGTCTAGATTGAAGTATCGAGTGGCATACTTTGAACAGGAAAAACACTGATTTCAGTTTCAATTAACAACCTGTATTTAAGTTTCACTCTTAGAGGAGCTATCACCAAACGACATTTGGAACAAAGTCAAATACCTCTAAAGTTCACACAAAACTGGTACACAACATACTGTTCTACTCATACATAATCTGTGTCTGTAGTCCTTTATGGATTATTATGTAAAACAAGGAAAAGCAGGAAATTGCACATATAAAAAAAAAGTTTCACATGCGCAAGCGTTCAAGCTGGTGGCTCCTTCTTCTGGCAGAAAAGTTGAAGAGGAAGGAAGAGGGACGAAGGAAAGGAACTGGAGAGGTTTAGGAAAATGGGTAGAGTTTGGAAAAGTCAGCCCGAACCCTGGGTCTAGGGGGATTTACCGAACAGGATGAGAAGGAAAGACTGATTGTTGGGGACGGGACTGGACTGGATGAGATTTGAAAACCTGAGAGCTTAAAGATGGAAGATATGGTTGTATGCAAGACAGATGTTACTGCTAAAACAGTGTGCAAGAGTTAATAAGAGTCAAAAGCTAAGAGCATTGTACGTAATAGTGGTGGTTGTGGGGGGAGGGACAGCAAAAAATAGGCAGGTCAAAAAATGACATCCTTCCTGCTCACCTTAATCAACTTTATACTTACCAACAACTACTTCACCTTTGAGGGGCAGACATACAAACAGATCCGGGATATGGCCATGGGAACCAGGATGGCTCATTCCTATGCCAACCTTTTTATGGGTCGCTTGGAGGGGGCTTTCGTGTTATCCATATGCCTTCAGCCCCTGGTTTGTTTTAGATACACTGATGACATCTTTGCCAAGTTAATTGTTGGATTTTTCACCAGGCACCCAATTCTGCTGTGGCAGTTCTAGTCATTCAAAGATTATCTACAGTCAACATCATGTAAACACCCAGATCAGACAATACTAGTTGGAGGTGAGCTTAAGGATTCAATGTGGATCAGTCATGCGAGATACTTTTGAACATGTTTTCTGCAAATTGTCTTGAGCAGCTAGCTCAGGAGCCCAGATGAAATGGAAATATTTTAGATCATGTAGCTACAAATGGGCCAGACCTTATCGACAATGTCAGTACAGAAACAGGAATTAGCAATCATGATGTCATTATAGCAACATGATTAAAAAACTTAATAAATCAGCCAAGAAGGCTAGGAAAGTGTTTCTGCTAGGTAGAATAGAGAAGCACTTATTAACATCTCACTTACACAGTTAACTGGCATCCCTTAGTTCTAGTAGGATGGGTGTAAAGGAATTGAGGGCAAAATTTAAGCAGATTGTAAACTGTGGCCTGGAGAGGTATGTGCCTAGTAAGTGGATAAAGGATGAAAAAGATCCACAGAGGCTGTTGCACTCTTGGTTCAAAAGGAAACACACAAATGATAATAAGCAAATGTAAGTAGAAATTCTTGTGACTGTGAAAAGATCTATGCGTGAAGCATACGACAACTACTGTCACACTTTAGCAAAAATATGGCAGAAAACCCGAGAAAATTCTAATCATATTGTCAAGTAGAACAAGGTGTAAGAAGATGAATGACGAACACTAACTTCACTTAACAAAGATTTATTCAACACTTGCACATACAAGAGTGTGGAGCGAACTGCCTCCAGCCAGAACACATACAGTATATATACAACTAGAGAACATTCCAGTACAATGATTCTTGCCATTTGTGGATACTTCTAGAATGTACTCGAACCGTATATAGAAATTAAAATTTTGCAGTTCAGGTGGGTTTTGAATTCACGACCCTCCATGCAACAGTTTAGTATCATAACCATTACACTGCAATGACTGTGCTACTCAGCTTCTTCTGCGACATTTCTCCCTCCTTAAGAGATCAGCATCTCAGTGTTACGTCCTTCTAGTCCGGGAATGAGTCATCAGTCCTGCATACTTCGACTCCCAATGACTGATGTTCGCCCTGGCAGTGATGATCTTAGAACTTCCCTTGCCACTACGTTATTCGTCACCTTTCCACTTGTTGCCTGTCGCTGGTGGTTCGAATTTACCCTGGGTTGCAGGATCCTTATAGGGTTTCATTTGAAGGACGTGGACTGTATCTCTGATCTTTCATCGTCTTGTGTCAGGGTCGAAATCTTCAACTTCATAAGTAACATGAGATAACTGTCTTACAACCTTATAAGGTCCAAAGTAGTGCCTGAAAAGCTTCTCGGAGAGACCAACCTTTTGAACAGGAGTGAAGATCCAGACGAGGTCATAAGGCTGATAAACATCAGGGCAGTGGCTCGTGTCATACCTTCAATGATCGTTTTCTTGAGACGGCAGCGTGAGGAATCGAGATAACTGCAGAGCTTCCTCAGCTCTGGTTAATACCTGGCCAATGTAGTCATCGTCCACATCATCACGATGTAATGGAAATACAGTGTCCATTGTCATTGTCGCCTCACATCCATGCACTAGGAGAAATGGTGTAAATCATGTGGTGTCTTGTTTGGCAGTGTTTTAGGCAAACGTCACGAAAGGTAGCACCTCATCCCAGTTGCTCTGCTCAACATTGACGAACATTGATAGCACGTTAGCCAAGGTCTTATTAAGGGGTTCAGTAAGCCTATTAGTTTGCGGATGGTATGCAGTCGTCATATGATGAGTAATGTTGCACTGAATGTTTATCTCTGTCTCAAGATTCGATTTGAAAACTTTCCCTCAATCCGTAATTAACGACCGTGGGACACAGTGCAGTGTTTTAATTCAGTGTCTTCCACAATGAATTTGGCTGCCTCGGATGCTTCAGATGTTTTCATAGCCTTTGTAAAGGCATAGTGTGTCAGATAATCAGTGCAAACAATAATCCATCAATTGCCACTAACAGACGTTGGAAATTGTCCGAGGAGGTCAATCCCAACACGCTGAAAAGGTGTTTCGGCTGGTGGAATTGATATGAGTTGGCCAGGTGGTTTCTGAGGAACTGCCTTTCTCCTCTGGCACTCTCAACAGTGCAACACATAGTGATGGACACTCCTAAATAAACCTGGCCAGAAAAATCTCTTGCAGATTATATCGTATGTCTTAATAAATCCCAAATGTCCTGCCTCAGGTGTTTCATGGAATTTCCGTAGAACATCTAAGCACATGTGTTTAGGAATCACTGGTAGCTCCCTCTTTCCAAATGAATCAAAGTTTTTCTTGCAAGTAATCCATTAACTACCTTAAATTGTCCTTTCACATCCTCGGACTGATTTAAGGTGAGCATAATTTAAGATGTCTTGCCGCCCTTCTTCTGCTCAGCAGAGATGTCCTGGATTGAAGCGAGACAGTCACTATCTTCATCAAAGTCTTGATGGTCTTGCACAGGGTTTCTTCCATGGTTGTACACTACGGTAATGTCATACTCTTGAAGATGTAGTGCCCACCTGGCGAGTTGTCCTGTTGGATCCTTAAGACATGTCAACCAGCAAAGTGGATGATGGTCTGTAACAACTGTGAATGGCCTTCCATAGAGATACTGTCAAAATCTGCACATGGCCCAGATCACAACAAGACATTCTCTTTCTGTAGTTGAGCTGTTTCTCTCAGCTTTAGTAAGTGTCCTAGAAGCATAGGCTATAACCTTCTCTTTTCCAGCACTGATCCCATACCTACTGGCATCTGTGTGTAGTTCTGTAGGTTCTCTCACATCATATAAACCAAGTACAGGGTGTCATCAGAGCTTTTCACAGCACATCGAAAAATCCTTGTTGAGCACCACCCCAGATAAATTTAGCATTGGCTTTTAACAACTCTTAGAGTGGCTTGGCTTTGACACAAAAGTCTTTGATAAAATGACAGTAATAAGAACATAATCAGAGGAAGCTTCTCATATCTCTAATACTTTTAGGAATAGGAAATTCCTTTATAGATCTCCCCTTTTCTGGGTCTGGCTGCACACCTTCGTTTGACACAAGGTGTCCAAGTATTTCAATTTCTTTTGCTCCAAAGAGAGACTTTCTTGGATTAAGTTTCAGTCCGCCTTGTTGGAGATACTTAGGAACGGGCCTCTGTCTTTTTGTGTGTTCATCAAATGTCTATGAGAACACTATAATGTCATCCAAATAACAAAGACACATTGTCCACTTCAGGTGACTTGGAAAATTATCCATCATCCATTCAAAAGTTGCTGGTGCATTGCACAAAGCAAACAGCATTACCTTAAACTCATAGAGACCCTCAGGGGGGGATGAAAGCAATTTTCTCATGATCAGCCTCATCTACTTCAATCTGCCAGTATCCTGAGTACATGTCCATGGTTGAGAAAAACTTAGCCCTCTTCACACAATATTGTGTATCATAAATTCGTAGAAGAGGGTAAATGTCCTTTTTAGTTATCTTAATAAGCTTCCTGTAATCAACACATCCTTCTTCCTGACAAGAACCACTGGTGATGACCATGGGCTCTGTGAAGGCTGAATGATGTCATTCTTCATCATTTTCTCTATTTCGTCGCAAATTATTCGAAGTTCTGTTGCTGACAAACAGCATGCTCTCTGGCGTAATGGTTGACGGTCTCCAGGGCTAATCCAGTGCTGCACTGTCGACTTGTCTCATTTGCTCTTCACCTGTACATTGAAGCATTCAGAGAACTCTTGAAGAATGGCAAGTAGTGAGATCTGGTATTAGCCGAGCTAGAAGATCTTGTCTCGTAGTGGTAGAGCTAATTTCGCCCAGAGACTCGGCATGGTAGGTTTCTATGATGCTTAGCTGTCCTGCAATTAACGGCTCAGCATTTACTACGCACATGTGTCTTGGAAGGATCTGCAGTTCTCAGTGACAGTTAACTATCCACAATTCACCAAATCCATTCTTAAATGTGACGACAGAGGCTGGGATGACCAAGTTATTCTTCAGTGGTATGCTTCTCTTACATTCCTCTACAAGATCCACGGGTTAATGCATGGCATGACACATGACAGTTACCTATCTAGCTCTGACTGCAGGAATGATCACTTCATTCAGCACACAGTTTCCACACACTAGGATGTGTATCTTCATGTCCACAGTACCTCATATCATCTAGCATAATTTTTGTGCGACCACAATCTATAATTGCTTGAGAAGTTTTCAAAAAGTCCCATACGACTACACTCTTGTAACACTATGAATTCTAAGGGCTGTGTATGGCCACTCGTACCCACATGAATGACACCTCTTCCTGTAGGTTTTACATATTTCCCATTAGCCACCTCCAGCAGAGATGTTTTGTTGTCGACGAATACGGTTTTCTGCAACTGGTGACGGTACTTCTCTGAAATGACTGAATATGATGCTCGAGAGTCCACAAGAGCTTGGGCTGGTTGGCCATCCATCAGGATTTTTGTAGTGATCGATGGTGGAAGATTTTTCTCTTCAGTGGCCTCACCACCAAGGATGGTCGCACCCTTTACTTTTCCAGGTTGTGGCATCTAGGTGATTGGCTGGAGCTTCTAAATGGCGATGGAGACCTTGATTGGTGTGTTGGAGAGCGTCCTCTCCAGCGGCTAGCTTGCAGGGGTGGTGACCTACGTCGTCCTGCACCCACGTCTTCTTGTTCATCTTTGTCGTCCCGGAGTTGGCGTCGGCTAAGATCGGTCTGCTGTCTTCTGGCATGGGCATCATAAAATATCCACCGTCTTGATCGACTATAGCGCACCACATGCCCCGATCGTCTGCAGTGGAAACATAATGGTTGGTTATCCTGGGTCCTCCAGACATCAGTCCTCCTTTGTGCCCAAACAAGCTCCTCATGCAGCATTGTAGGAACGTAACTCCGCCGAGGTCTTGACCTTTTTACCGTTTTAAAGGGAAATGAAGGACGAGAGATAGGGTTCAGTGTCTGTTCCAATTCCTCCCTTATGACCACCTGAAGCACCTTAATTTTTTTGCTCTCCGTGCAATCCAAGTGCCTTCTGACCTTCCTCTCTCACTATCTGACAAAGAACACTTGTGAAATCAGTTGCTTCCTCTATCACAGACATCAATACGATGTTCGGAAGCCGTTCAAACTTCTTGCATGTAATTCTTTTTTGATGCAATTTCTCAATATACTGGCACCACTTTATGAAGTTGTCTACTGTCGAAACCTTCAGGAGTAGGGCTTGATACATGTCCTCAGCAACACCCTTCATGAGATGTGCAAACTTATCTTCCTCCTTCATTCTAGGATCCACTATTTTACACAGCTCCAACAGATCTTGCATGTGGGATGCTGTCCTTTCTCCTGGATGCTATGCCCTGCACTTTAATTTATCTTCAGCCTTGCACTTCTGTCGTTGTGTGTCACCGAAATACTTGCGCAGTTCTGCCAAGAAGACTTCCCAGCTTGTGAACTTCTCTTTGTTGTTCTCATACCATTTCTTGGCAGTGCCCTCCAAGTAGAAAGATACGTTAGCCAAACACATGGTGACATCCCATTTGTTAAATTTGGCTATATGCTCATATACCTTCAACCACTTATTTGGATCTTGGCCATATCACCAGAGAACCCAGAAGGATGTCTCATGTGGTGGCACACAGTTGCTGTCATCGTCACGTCCTCTTCTTCTTCTTCAGTCTCCAATAGATTGCGATCTGTTGAATACGACTGGAATTCGGGTTCTCGCCACATAAATGGTGGCTCTGTCGTGGCCTGATGGGAGCCACTATGTCGTCGATAATGTTCGGTATCACAAGTTCCAATACCCAGCATCTCCACCAGAATAATGTCACATAGAAGATGCAAGTAGATGAATAACAAACACTAACTTCACTTAACGAAGGTTTATTCAGCACTTGCACATACAAGAGCGCGGAGCGAATTGCCTCCGGCCTGAACACATACAGTATATGTACAGCTATAGAACATTCCAGTATAATGATTCTTGCCATTTGTGGATACTTCTAGAATGTACTCGAACCGAATATAGAAATTAAAATTATACAGTTCAGATGAGTTTTGAACTCACAACCCTCCATGCAACAGCCTTGCACTTCTGTTGTTGTGTGTCACAAAAATACTTGCGCAGTTCCGCCTGGAATCACTACGTTACGGCGACTGTGCTAGTCAGCTTCTTCTGCGACAATATTTATAATTGCTAAGCGGGTCTAAGTTTCCGTTCAGTCTCTTGTTGAAGAGTATGGTGTGGCAGTTGAAGATAGCAAAGCGAAACCAAAAGTTTTAAATTCCATTCGACAGACTCCTGAATGGACAACACAGTAATAAGCATACCTGGCATAGAGAAACAACTGAAAGATTTGAAAGCAAATGAATCACCAAGTCTGGATGGAATCCCAGTTCGATTTTACAGCATGGCACTGACCCCTTACCTAGCTTGCATTATCATGAAACTCTCGCCCAGCACCAAGTCTGAAGCACCTGTAAAAAAGCACAGGTGTGTCTTATATAAGAAAGGTAAAAGCGTGGACCTGCAAAATTACAGACCAATATCCCTAACTCCTACTTGCTGGAGAATCCTACAACATGTTCTCAGTTCAAATATAATAAACTTCCTTTGGACTGAGAAGCTTATACCCATGAATCAGCATGGTTTTAGAAAGCATCACTTGTGCAAAACTCAGCTTGCCCTTATCTCATATGAAATGCAGAGAACTATGGATGAAGGTCAACAGGGAGATTTCATATTTCTAGATGTTCCGAAAGCATTTGACACAGTTCCACATTACAGGCTGTTAATGTAGGTATGAGCATATGGAGTTCACAGATACATGAATGGCTCGAAGACTTTTTAATTAATAGAAGCCAGTATGTTGTCCTCGATGGTGAGTATTCATCAGAGACAAGGGTATCATCAGGAGTTCCCCAGGAACCGCTGTTGTTCTCTGTATACATAAATGATTTGGTGAACAGGGTGGGTTGTAATCTGCGGTTGTTTGCTGTTGGTGCCATGGTGTACAGTGAGGTGGGACTGTAGGAAGATACAAAATGACTTAGACAAAATTTACAGTTGATGTGATGAATGGCAGCTAGCCCTGAATGTGGAAAAATGTAAGTTAATGCAGATGACTAGGAAGATCAAACCTGTAATGTTCGGACACAGTATTAAGAGTGTCCTGTTTGACACAGCCAAATTGTTTAAATTCTTGGTTACACCAGTGCTTGGAATCCGTACCAGGTTGGATTGAGGAAGATATTGAAGCAATTCAGAAGTGGGGTGCTAGATTGGTTACCAGCAGATTCGAACAAGTAAGTGTTATGGAGATGTTTTGGGAACTCAAATGGAAATCTCTGGTGGGAAGCGACATTCTTTTCGAAGCTGACTGCCAAATGATTCTACTGCTGCCAACATACACTGTGCTTAAGGACCACATGAAGGTAAGATGTGTGAAATTAGGGCTCATACAGAGGCATACAGTTGTTTTTCTCTTGTTCTATTTGTGAATGGAACAGGAAAGGAAATGACAAGTATTGGTACAGGTTACCCTCTGCCATGCACTGTATGGTGGCTTGCGAAGTATCTATGTAGCTGCAGATGTAGATATGGACTCACAGTGACGCTGACCTGTTAAAATTCCTGGAACCTATAAAATACAGTCTCCCAATTAAACTTCACATGGTCCTATTCCTAATCCCATGCCACTTTCCTTGAAGTTGATCTCATCCTCACCGAAGGCCTGCTACACACTTCTGTCCACATTAAACCTACTAACAAACAACAGTGTTTACATTTTGACAATTGCCATCCTTTCCATATCAAATGTTTCCTCCCATATAATCTTGGCATCTGAGGCAAACATATTTGTTTGGATGCAGACTCTTTACAGCAATGTACAACTATTCTCACCTCATACTTCACTGGACGTAATTACCACACCAGCCCAGTTGAAAAGCAATTTCCTGGACCATCACATCCAGTCCTGTTACTGCTGATTCCTCCAAAAAAATTACTTCTGAACACACCACTTGTCAATCAATATTATTCTGGTCTCGAATGCATTAATCAGCTACTTCGACAAGGCCATCACTTCCTAAAATCATGCCTTGGAATGAGGTCCATTCTGTCTGAGATTTTTTCTATCACAACTAGAACAGCTTTTTGTCACCCTCCTAATCTACGCAATATCCATGTCAGACGCCATGCTCTTTCTCCACCCATCTCCCTGTGGCTCCTACCACTGGGATTGTCTCCATTTGAAGACTTGCCCTTTGCACCCGTCAACCAACACCTGTAACTAACGAAACATATACTCCAAAGGGAGAGCCACCTGTGAAATGACGCATGTCATACCAGCTGTTGTGTGAAAGACTGTTCGTACTTTTACATCAGCATGACTACCATCAAGTTGTCAGTTAGGATGAATGGCCAAAGTCAGAGGGTGTATACTTGCAACACACGATATCTTGTTGCAGAGCATGCTCTACAACAGCTGTGACCTTGATGCCTGTTTCACCATGTGTGCCATCAGCATTTTTCCATCAGAAACTAGTTTCTCAGAACTATGAATGTTGGAACTAGTGCTACAACATGTCCTTGATTCTCGGCACCCACCTGGCCTTAATTTACATTAGTTTCTTCCGTCTCAGAATTTCTTCATAGCACCTACTCCTTTCTTCACTTTGCTTTAGTTTTGTACATCTTTCATTTTTTGAGCTGTCTAATTTTCACCATCCTCCCTCACCTTAATTACATACAATGCATGCAACTTTTCACTCTTGTTAACTCATGCATTATGTTTTAGTAGTAACCTCTGTCTTGCATATAACCCTGTCTTCCACCTTTAAGCTCTCATGTTTTCGTATCCCCTCTAGTGCAGTCCCCAACAATCAGTTTTTCCTTTTCATCCTATGCAGTAAGTCTCCTCTGATCTAGAGTTCTGGTCAATTTTTCAAAACTCTATCACTTTTCCTAAACCTCTCCAGTCTTTTTCCTTCATCCTCTTCCTTCCCCTTCAATCCTTCTGCTAGGAGGAGGAGAAGCATACCTTGCATACTTAAAACCTCTTTCTATAAGTGTGTTTTCCTGCCGCCATTTGGTGAACAGATTTTTTCATGTATCCAATTACATTAATATTGTCAAAAACTGATTACTTTCACTGTTATATCAAACCAAACAGGATTAGGCTCTCTCACTTCAGGTAACAGTTAGGTCCAGTGTCCTATTTAGAGACAGACACACAGGGGTGGTATTCCTTCCTCTCAAGATTGTGTGGAAATATGAACACAGCAACTGAATTATTTGCTCCCAAACAACTAATTTATTCTGTTTACTCCACCAGTGAGTCACAAATGTTCTCTTTTGAGGAAAGTGTGTGTTACCACAATGTATGTCCTCTATGAGCCTCCAAATATGATATTACTATCAAACTCTTTGCATGGTTTCCTAATGTCTTCACAAACTGCAGAAGTGTGTTTCCCAACCATATCTCTGAAAATTAAAGACAAATTCTTGGACTCTGTTCACTGTTTGATTACAATAAATAAATAAATAAATAAATAAATAAATAAATAAATAAATAAATAGGTCGACTCCCCCAAAAGTGTTATGCTGACCACGGAATGCATGTACTCGTGCATGTGACAAACTTGTTCTGGCGCCAAACATTACATCCACAACCAATAAAAATGCGGGAACAGTTAAGGATATCTCCCTATTATTTCATAACTTCATGAAATATTTAAAGCCTGGTAAAAACATATCTAAATGAGTGATGCAATGTGGAACTTTTTTTTGTATTCCAATAAATTTCGATGTAAATGGGCCTGTTTCGAATAAAAGGCATTAAGTTTCAAGAGTAAAAAAATTTATGTTTATACTAACTTTTTATTAGTTAAAATCAGAGGTTCAACTTTAGAGAGACTTATCTTGCCTCTAATAAGTAGAAAAACGCCGTTTAAAATACTACTACTTTGTAGAACATTACTGCTGCATAATGTCTGATGGTGAAAGATGGCTGGAAAGAAACATACACCATTGCTGGGTAAGTTGACTGAGACATCACGCTTTGTCTAAATAACAATTTCATAGCATGCAACAGGGTGGCATGGCACATAAGTAGCACAACACTCTCCAAATAGTACTTACTTTGTCTGCCACTGGAAGAGGAGAAGGGAGGCTAGAATTTCTGGTTTATCTTTCTTCCTAAATACATTTATATAAAAGTCGGCAAGAATTCAGAGACTATAAACTGTTGAGCAAATTCAGACCATCACTATACATTGTCATTCCAGTGCTTCATGACAATGTGAGTTTGCAGTAACTCCATTTTCTAATCAGTCATTGGATATATGATGATGATGTCCCATACTCTGAGGAGCGTAGGGGATGATGCGGGAGACCCGCACCACTGTACTAGGCAAGGTCCTAGTGGAGGTGGTTTGCCATTGCCTTCCTCATTGGATATATAGTCTGGGAAAAGCAACTAAGCAGTCAAGTTTCTGCTTTGAATGATAGGTGTGTCAAGTGTAATATGTCACAACATTAAACTTCCGCTACCCATCCTGCCTCCCCCTATCCACCACCCAACTGTGGGCCTCAACTGTTACTGTGATCAGTAATGAGCAACAAGAAGCTACATTTTCATTTTAAGATGGCTGATTCTACTTTAACAACAAAGCTGTAATCCCTGAGAGAGGGATGTCCTTTCAGACTCTACTCCTATGAACTCTGTGTGGAATACATCCATTTCACCTCTACAGGGACGTCTTCAAGCATCGGTCAATATCACATCAAATGCCATTTCCCCTTTCCTTACTGTGTCACGAGACTTTTGTTGATTGGGGAATCACTCCATTGAACACAGAGCAGATAGAGTTCTGAGTGGTCAGTGCAAATTACCTGCATCTAGATTCCTGCATTTTTTATAACTCTGTCAGGTAGCGATGACCATTGCGAACCATTGTATGTATCGGCACTGAAATATTCAGTAGTGAACAGAACACTAGCCTAAAGCCATATGTGCTTAGGGAATGTGCTGTCTTGCTTGAAGTACTGAACTCAGCCTTAATAGTTTTAATTCAGATTCCAGGTAGTCACAACCTGAAATATTCTGAGCTTAATGTATTGAAGTGCTCACGACATAATTATTCTGTGCTGGGTCGTGGACACTGTATTTACTTAGGTAATGACCTCTTTGTGTCAGTATTATATACAGCTAATTATTCAATTGTCATTTAACCATAATATCCACAAAACACAACTTCCTTTACTTTTCTACTTGCATTGTAAATCAGAAGTCTGGATGAATGGAGTTCATGTAGTCCAAAAACTAATGTAGTGGTCCATTCTGTGAAAACAGAATTAAAATGTGTCATCTCATATCAACATGAACAGGGTACACTAGGGTAGCAGAGTTTAAGTGTGTAATTTGCCACCTTCCATGAAAAAGTAAGCAACTTTCATGATAATAGGGAGCCCATGGTTAATTTTACAATTATTGCATACTGTTTAGAAAGCAGGTGATCATCAAAATGTGTTTCACAAATTTGATAATGCCAGGAGTCAAATGGGCAGCCAAAGACCTAATATGTCTGCTACTGGCATCTTAGTACATAAGGACACCAACTCTAGGGTCATCCTATTGTTATTCAAAAAATGACTGCATATCTTTGACTGTATTGATAGATGATCTAAGATGCCAATCTTGGGCACCAGTAGCTCTGTTAGATATTTTGTCAACCTGCATGTACGAGACTCAGATAACAGCACAGAATAGAAAAAACATCACAACCATATAGCAGAACAATGTGTAGACCTTTAGCTCATTAGTTGCTGCAATCCAAGAGAACTGTTTCACATGTGCACTTGCAGTAATCCAACATAAGCCATAACATGCACAATTTCCTTTTGTGGAGGATACTCATGTCAATAAACTGATGACAACTTCAACAATGCGACCAGTTGAAACACCATGGAGAATGAACTGTCACAAATTATCTTTTCCAATTAATGAAGGCATTACCTTGTTTTATTTTGCGTGAATAGCTGCCATGTTGGGGCCTTTAGTATGTCTGAGTGTCGAGAACAACACCTGTTGTTCCAATTTACAGGTTCTCTCAAAAGCCACCACTGGGCTGACAAAGATTTGGAGACCAAAGACTTACTTTCTTTTAATGCATTCCTCACAGCTTCATTCAAACAGAATAATGCTCATCCACATACTGTAAATAATGCTCAAGACTTTACCTCTGCATGATGTATATACTTCTTCACTGACCTACCATTCAACAAACATCTCGCCAACTGAACAAGTCTGAGATAATGTTGGTTGGCATTCTGCGCATGATGTTTGCCCTGCACTAAATACAGTTGATTCACGTGAAAATTATCTGGAATGTAATTCCACATAGAAACATTTAAAATCTGTTTGCTTCAGTGTCACTATCTAATGTATGGTGTCTGGTGAATGTGGTAGCAAAAATGACACAAGATATTAATGAAACTGGAAACAGTAGTTGTTCTTTGGGCACTGCAGTGACTGCCACATCACTGCTATCAATATTAAAGCATATTGCATATCATGCGAGAGGAGCTCTAGGTTGGAGCAGTATATGAGTCCAAGTCTGGATATGCTCTTGCAGTTGCGCATATTTATTGCCAAATTGTTGCTCTCTATGAGTTATGACTGGATCACATTTATGCCTACTTGTATGTTATTTTGGTTATAGTTTGGCTACTTAGTGGAGGGGCAATGTACTTGCTGGTGAATTACCTTCCCTGTCAACTTGGCTTGGAGTGGATTACAGTAGGAATGACTCGTGTATTGTCTCTGAGGACTGGGCTATCTCGACTACAATTTGTACCCTACCATTCTTCAATTCATTATCCAGTTCAATTAATAAATTTGAGGTGCAGATACAACACAGGTGACAGATTAGTACAAAATATCTGAGCGCATCCAGCAGCAATTGCAACAATTCTATGAACAGTTCCTGCAACATCAACAACTTTGGCAGACCATCAACAGCATTACCATACTTCAGTAACATGGGATTAATGCATCAAACAGCTGTAGTGGCATGATGCAGATTTGATAGTCTCTGATTCTCAAAACCAAGATGTGCACTTTGATTCATGGTCAGCTCCAGCAATTTATCAGTTGTTACAAAAACTTACCCCATTAGCCAACCTCAATTCTCTAAGCTCTCAGAAATAAGTGAATCACTTATGAAATACCTCTGTAAACAAATCCATGCACTGGTTTATAAATTAATTTTCCTCCAGTTGCAGAAGGAATGAGATCAGTTCTATAAGTCATGACAGCTGTTTGAGGCCTAACCTCCAAGCATAACATAATTTTTCAGAATTCCGTAGGACTAATGCCAACTCACATAAGTGTGACATCCTACACAGGTAAGATAGTGATGACGTACTGAGCTAGGCAGACTGCTCATTAGAAGAAGGCTCAAGCTTTTGTACTGAAAGATCTCATACACAAATGCATCAGCAAGCAGAGGTCATACACATTCATGAACTTCAGACTCAACAGCTGTTAACTTTTTGAGATGCATTAAGTCTGAACTCACTCTCATCTGTGCTGCAGAGGCATTCTAAGTCCATCCAGCACCAGCCATGCAGAGAATACAATGCCTAAATGCTGTTACAAAGCACCATTGTTGGAAAGGGCACAGTGCAGTCAGTCTACAATGCTTTCTCTTAGGAACTGTCAAATACTTCCATCTTGCTGATTTGTTTCCGTGAACGCCAACAACATGAGTGAGTTCCCTGTTTTGCTTTCCATGCACATTGTCACAAAAACCCAACAACAGCAACAACAACTCTATTTTACACCATACCAGGCTGCATAAACCACGTGCAAACATTACTCTGTTCCTAATAGATATTGGTAACTGGAAACCCAGTTTATCCTGACATGGGTAAATCCTGTAAAATATTTATAACCTGTATTTGGTTTCCTTTCAACTGAATACCAGCACACTTACCAAACTAGTCAATCTAGAAATCCAGTATCTCTTAGGAACTCTATTGTTTTCATGTGTACAGTAATAACTGGCTTCTTACAGCAAAATGTCTATTCAATTAAAATGATGTTTGTTGCCACATACAAACTGGTTCCTTGTAAAATCAACATCCTTGTAGTTGCACTGAAGTAAGAACTTCCAAATATTTACAAGCTATGATTTTCCTTGGTTGAAGACCACAGTCAATTTCAGCCGTAGAGCCATTTTCAAGTCAGACATATCTGATATTTACCAATTCTTTTTTCATCTTTTCACTTTAAAATGACTTTACAACTGAAACTGAAGTAGTGAAATGAATGTATAATAAAACTTGCAGTCGGATGGCAGCAACGACTTCATTCAAAGAATTTACATGTTAGATCAGCTGTGAAAGCAGAACTACACATCTTCCAACTCTTGAATATCATCTAGTCTCTAACAACAAGTAACTAAGCTACACTTCTAGCAACCATCAAAAACTTTAACAGCTCACACAACTGGATAATGATTTCAAATCAACAACAAAGATTTAACCAATGGTAGACTCCTACCTCCCCCTGGAAGTGGCAAGTGCACCACATTTTTTTTCCACTGCTAGTTGAAGTAGCTCACTACAATAATCTAATTCTATGTAAATCACATTGAAGATACTCTTGTCATTGGTCAGAGCACAGAAGAGCACTTCAGTAGTTCTTGAACTGTACTGAAACACTTACAAGTCAAGTTGAAGTGCAATCTAAAAATGTTCAAGAGTTTTTGAGAAATAATACCATAATAGTCTTGTGCACTGGGCATTACTCCCAAAGAGCAGCATACTGTCCAAACTGACTCCTTTCTGTGATCCACATTTGTGATAGAATCCTCTAGCATTTTTAGGAAAAGTCAATTATAATGCTAAATTTAAACATGTAGGCTACTGATATCAGTAACATGTATGCGAAATTATGGCGGAAAAATGTTCCCACAAATTGTGTTACAGGTCTGTGAGAATTTATTCCCGACATTCAAATGTAAGTTACATTCAGAACCTTCTCTCGCCCTGTGTACTCCATGTAGACCTCTTATCACTGCCAACTATACATCACAATATGGCTTTGGTGTACTGTTAGCCTACAGTAATTCTGATGGCTTGGTGTAACAGACTGCACACATCTTGAGTGTTGACCCAGAGAAATGATTTGCAAAGTAATAAAAGGATCTTTACACTGTCCTTTCTGTAAAGATTTTTATGTTTATTTCATCTTTGCCGATTTGTCATCCAATGCTGTTTTAAGTGCTCCTCTGCACTTTTTCACCTATTACAGCTTTCACCTATATCTGGCCATGTTGCACCTGCATGTTTTCTAATGCCACATATCCACGTTCCAGTAGACCAATATTTGGTTCTTTTCTTATCTCTCACAATTCTGCAATGAATTTTCTTGGCCAATCTACCACCCACTCAACTCAATTTATTTTTCATTGCAACCACAATTATGTCTTTTACTCCAGCCTGGTCTCTGATTCAACTGTTTGTTTTCCTGTCTCTCCTCTCAACATATATTTCTGCATTGCACACTGAGCAACCTTCAGTTTTTGAATGTGTTCTGCATTTTAAATTCATGTTTCATAGCCATAAGTCAAAATTGGTGAGGTTTGAATGGTTCTAATGGCTCTAAGTGCTATGGGACTTAACATCTGAGGTCATCGGTCCCCTAGACTTAGAACTACTTAAACTTAACTAACCTAAGGACATCACACACATCTATGCCCGAGGCAGGATTCGAACCTGCGACTGTAGCACATATAACCGCTTGGCCACAGCGACCGGCGCAAAATTGGTAAGGTATACCGCAAATTTTAACAATGTTATGAAAAAGGATAGATTGCTACTTTCAGTAAAGATGGCACATCAAGTCACAGACACACGCATCGAAAAGACTGTTACACATTTGAGCTTTCAGCCAAAGCCTTCTTCAGAAAGGAAAACAAACACACATACACTCCTGGAAATGGAAAAAAGGACACATTGACACCGGTGTGTCAGACCCACCATACTTGCTCCGGACACTGCGAGAGGGCTGTACAAGCAATGATCACACGCACGGCACAGCGGACACACCAGGAACCGCGGTGTTGGCCATCAAATGGCGCTAGCTGCACAGCATTTGTGCACCGCTGCTGTCAGTGTCAGCCAGTTTACCGTGGCATACGTAGCTCCATCGCAGTCTTTAACACTGGTAGCATGCCGCGACAGCGTGGACGTGAACCGTATGTGCAGTTGACGGACTTTGAGCAAGGGCATATAGTGGGCATGCGGGAGGCCGGGTGGACGTACTGCCGAATAGCTCAACACGTGGGGCGTGAGGTCTCCACAGTACATCCATGTTGTCGCCAGTGGTCGGCGGAAGGTGCACGTGCCCGTCGACCTGGGACCGGACCGCAGCGACGCACGGATGCACGCCAAGACCGTAGGATCCTACGCAGTGCCGTAGGGGACCGCACCGCCACTTCCCAGCAAATTAGGGACACTGTTGCTCCTGGGGTATCGGCGAGGACCATTCGCAACCGTCTCCATGAAGCTGGGCTACGGTCCCGCACACCGTTAGGCCGTCTTCCGCTCACGCCCCAACATCGTGCAGCCCGCCTCCAGTGGTGTCGCGACAGGCGTGAATGGAGGGACGAATGGAGACGTGTCGTCTTCAGCGATGAGAATCGCTTCTGCCTTGGTGCCAATGATGGTCGTATGCGTGTTTGGCGCCGTGCAGGTGAGTGCCACAATCAGTACTGCATACGACCGAGGCACACAGGGCCAACACCCGGCATCATGGTGTGGGGAGCGATCTCCTACACTGGCCGTACACCTCTGGTGATCGTCGAGGGGACACTGAATAGTGCACGGTACATCCAAACCGTCATCGAACCCATCGTTCTACCATTCCTAGACCGGCAAGGGAACTTGCTGTTCCAACAGGACAATGCACGTCCGCATGTATCCTGGGCCACCCAACGTGCTCTAGAAGGTTTAAGTCAACTACCCTGGCCAGCAAGCTCTCCGGATCTGTCCCCATTGAGCATGTTTGGGACTGGATGAAGCGTCGTCTCACGCGGTCTGCACGTCCAGCACGAACGCTGGTCCAACTGAGGTGCCAGGTGGAAATGGCATGGCAAGCCATTCCACAGGACTCGATTCAGCATCTCTACGATCGTCTCCATGGGAGAATAGCAGCCTGCATTGCTGCGAAAGGTGGATATACACTGTATTAGTGCGGACATTGTGCTTGCTCTGTTGCTTGTGTCTATGTGCCTGTGGTTCTGTCAGTGTGATCATGTGATGTAACTGACCCCGGGAATGTGTCAATAAGGTTTCCCCTTCCTGAACTACGCAGATGGGAACTATTCTTACAACACATTTTCTGCTCCCATAATTATCCCGGCCTCAATGTCAGGTGACCCACTGTACTCACACCACCCACCCAACAGCCTCCCCCTTCCTCCATCCTATCATATCCTTCCAACTCATGTCCCTACATAGCCTTCAGTGTGTGCTGCTTTCCACCAGTCGCTATTACTACACCAGCCAACCTTCCCTCTAGCATTCCTAGCCGCCAATCGCTCTTCCTCTGAGCCACTAGACACCCACCCCCACCCAGTTCCTCTCCTTACCTCCCACTTCCCTCTTCCTCTAATTATCCCATCCAACACTACTCAACCACAACCAGCCCATCTGCTGGCAAACAACAATGGCACTGTCAGCCTAGCCAGCCTCATGTAGGAGCACAGACACATGTATGCATGTGTATGAGAGTGTGTGTGTGCATTCTGGTTTGTCAAAGGGTAAGTCTGAAAGCTAGCAGGTTTTCCTTCTTTTGTGTGCCTATCAATGACTCAATGCTTCTGCCTTTTGGTGAGTGCCTTCCTTTAATTCTAAGTGCTCTCCTTTAGTCATACGGTATTTAGATTCTACAAGAAGTTTTCTACAACACGAACCTTCACATTATTTTAGTCTCACTGCAATTGATTTTCAGGTGTACTTTCAAATTTGTCCTATTAAGTTCTTACAAATTGTTGCTGAAGCTTCCAGCACAATTTCATCAACCAAATGAAGATGGTCCAGATACATTCCATTAACATTCAATCATCCTTTGTTTTCATTCCTCATTTGTAAACGGTCCATTGTACTCACACAATACTAAATTTAAGTTAATTACAGACCATAAGCCACTGGTAGTTTATTCAATAATCTTGTAAGCATTGCAGAAAAGATAGTTCACAGGGTGCAATAGTGGGACCTCTTCCTCAGTTTTTACCAATGCACCATTCCTTAAAAGGCTGCATGAAAACATGCAAACACTGACAGAGTACAACATACAGGTGTCCAAGGTAAAAGTTCGAAGTGTGCCTATTCATTAAAATGTGAATTTTGCTGCAAAAAAGGAAACGTGTGATAACTATAGGGACAAAATTACCAAGCTAAGTGAACACATTAGTAGTTTACAGTTTGTGTTTAGTGATCTGAAAATGGATACCATGAAACTTTAAGACAGAAAAAGTTGACAAAACACATTAAGTTTTCTGGACGATAGTTTGACCATTTCAGAAAGGTGGACAAAAGTGAAGTTCAACAGTCACAAACAAAAAATTCAGAAGCAATACATTTCAAAAGTAACGTAAGTTTTGTGCATGACAACTTATTTCAAGTACTTTCCACAACAAATGACAGAAGGCAGTATGCAGTTCTTATGAGCCACATGAAAAGCTAAAGGACAACGTACGCCAGGACAAGAAAATTTGTTGATGCCTGAAAACACAAAATCCAACTTTAATGTGGTAAACAAAAATTTGCTGAGCTTATGTTGTTCCAATGACTAATTGGTTTGTAAGATATGAAACAAACAGTGCAAAAAAAGATGCTATTCATAGCAGTGGTAGGCCTATATTTAACAATATTATGAAAAGGATAAATTGCTACTCACCATATAGCTGGGATGCTGAGTCGCAGATAGGCACAACAAGAAAGACTATCTAATTCTGATGAAGGTATTTTTGGCCAAAAGCTTACTTGTTTGACAGTCTTCTTCTTGTGTATATCTGTGACTCGGCATCTCCACTATATGGTGAGTAGCAATCTACCCTTTTCGTAACATGTGAAAACAGGTGCAAAATGTTGTACAGGAACATCAATAAGAAGCATAAAAATCTCCACATTAAGCAATAAAGACATTTTTGTTTTCCTGACGAGAACAAATGTGACAAGAAACAAAAAACAAGATTTAGTGCTCTCATGTAAAAGAAGATTGTGATTGTTGTTGTTGTTGTTGTTGTTGTCTTCAGTCCTGAGACTGGTTTGATGCAGCTCTCCATGCTACTCTATCCTGTGCAAGCTTCTTCATCTCCCAGTACCTACTGCAACCTACATCCTTCTGAATCTGCTTAGTGTATTCATCTCTTGGTCTCCCTCTATGATTTTTACCCTCCATGCTGCCCTCCAATACTTAATTGGTGATCTCTTGATGCCTCAGAACATGTCCTACCAACCGATCCCTTCTTCTGGTCAAATTGTGCAACAAACTTCTCTTCTCCCCAATCCTATTCAATACTTCCTCATTAGTTATGTGATCTACCCATCTAATCTTCAGCATTCTTCTGTAGCACCACATTTCGAAAGCTTCTATTCTCTTCTTGTCCAAACTATTTATCATCCATGTTTCGCTTCCATACATGGCTGCACTCCATACAAATAATTTCAGAAATGACTTCCCGACACTTAAATCTATACTCAATATTAACAAAATTCTCTTCTTCAGAAACGATTTCCTCGCCATTGCCAGTCTACATTTTATATCCTCTCTACTTCGACCATCATCAGTTATTTTACTTCCTAAATAGCAAAACTCCTTTACTACTTTAAGTGTCTCATTTCCTAATCTAATTCCCTCAGCATCACCCGATTTCATTTGACTACATTCCATTATTCTCGTTTTGCTTTTGTTGATTTTCATTTTATATCCTCCTTTCAAGTCACTGTCCATCCCGTTCAACTGCTCTTCCAAGTCCTTTGCTGTCTCTGACAGAATTACAATGTCATCAACGAACCTCAAAGTTTTTATTTCTTCTCCAAGGATTTTCATACCTACTCCGAATTTTTCTTTTGTTTCCTTTACTGCTTGCTCAATATACAGATTGAATAACATCGAAGAGAGGCTGCAACCCTGTCTTACTCCCTTCTCAAACACTGCTTCCCTTTCATGTCCCTCTACTCTTATAACTGCCATCTGGTTTCTGTACAAATTGTAAATAGCCTTTCACTCCCTGTATTTTATCCCTGCCACCTTTAGAATTTGAAAGAGAGTATTCCAGTCAACATTGTCAAAAGCTTTCTCTAAGTCTACAAATGCTAGAAACGTAGGTTTGCCTTTCCTTAATCTTTCTTCTAAGATAAGTCGTAAGGTGAGTATTGCCTCACGTGTTCCAGTATTTCTACGGAATTCAAACTGATCTTCCCCGAGGTTGGTTTCTACTAGTTTTTCCATTCTTCTGTAAAGAATTCAAGTTAGTATTTTGCAGCTGTGGCTTATTAAACTGATTGTGCGGTAATTTCCACATCTGTCAACACCTGCTTTCTTTGTGATTGGAATTACTATATTCTTCTTGAAGTCTGAGGGTACTTTGCCTGTTTCATACATCTTGCTCACCAGATGGTACAGTTTTGTCAGGACTGGCTCTCCCAAGGCCGTCAGTAGTTCCAATGGAATGTTGTCTACTCCGGGGGCCTTGTTTCGACTCAGGTCTTTCAGTGCTCTGTCAAACTCTTCACGCAGTATCGTATCTCCCATTCCATGTTCATCTACATCCTCTTCCATTTCCATAATATTGTCCTGAAGTACATCGCCTTTGTATAGACCCTCTATATACTCCTTCCACCTTCCTGCTTTCCCTTCTTTGCTTAGAACTGGGTTTCCATCTGAGCTCTTGAAATTCATACAAGTGGTTCTCTTTTCTCCAAAGGCCTCATTAATTTTCCTGTAGGCAGTATCTATCTTACCCCTAGTGGGATAAGCCTCTACATCCTTACATTTGTCCTCTAGCCATCCCTGCTTAGCCATTTTGCACTTCCCGTCGATATCATTTTTGAGACGTTTGTATTCCTTTTTGCCTGCTTCATTTGCTGTATTTTTATATTTTCTCCTTTCATCAATTAAATTCAATATTTCTTCTGTTACCCAAGGATTTCTACTAGCCCTCGTCTTTTTACCTACTTGATCCTCTGCTGCCTTCACAACTTCATCCCTCAAAGCTACCCATTCTTCTTCTACTGTATTTCTTTCCCCCATTTCTGTCAATTGTTCCCTTATGCTCTCCCTGAAAGTCTGTACAACCTCTGGTTCTTTCAGTTTATCCATGTCCCATCTCCTTAAATTCCCACCTTTTTGCAGTTTCTTCAGTTTTAATCTACAGATCATAACCAATAGATTGTGGTCAGAGTCCACATCTGCCCCTGGAAATGTCTTACAATTTAAAACCTGGTTCCTAAATCTCTGTCTTATCATTATATAATCTATCTGATAGCTTTTAGTATCTCCAGGGTTCTTTCATGTATACAACCTCCTTTCATGATTCTGAAACCAAGTGTTAGCTATGATTAAGTTGTGCTCTGTGCAAAATTCTACCAGGCGGCTTCCTCTTTCATCAATAGCCCCAATCCATATTCACCTATTACGTTTCCTTCTCTCCCTTTTCCTACACTCGAATTCCAGTCACCCATGACTATTAAATTTTCGTCTCCCTTCACTATCTGAATAATTTCTTTTATTTCATCATACATTTCTTCAATTTCTTCGTCATCTCCAGAGCTAGTTGGCATATTAACTTGTACTACTGTAGTAGGTGTGGGCTTCGTATCTATCTTGGCCACAATAATGCGTTAACTATGCTGTTTGTAGTAGCTTACCCGCATTCCTATTTTCCTATTCATTATTAATCCTACTCCTGCATTACCCCTATTTGATTTTGTATTTATAACCCTGTAGTCACCTGACCAGAAGTCTTGTTCCTCCTGCCACCAAACTTCACTAATTCCCAACTATATCTAACTTTAACCTATCCATTTCCCTTTTTAAATTTTCTAATCTACCTGCCCGATTAAGGGATCTGACATTCCACACTCCGATCCATAGAACACCAGTTTTCTTTCTCCTGATAACGGCATCCTCTTGCGTAGTCCCCGCCCGGAGATCCGAATGGGGGACTATTTTACCTCCGCAATATTTTACCCAAGAGGACGCCATCATCATGTAATCATACAGTAAAGCTGCATGCCCTCAGGAAAAATTACGGCCGTAGTTTCCCCTTGCTTTCAGCCATTCACAGTACCAGCACAGCAAGGCCGGTTTGGTTATTGTTACAAGGCCAGATCAGTCAATCATCCAGACTGTTGCCCTTGCAACTACTGAAAAGGCTGCTGCCCCTCTTCAGGAACCACATGTTTGTCTGGCCTCTCAACAGATACCCCTCCGTTGTGGTTGTACCTACGGTACGGCTATCTGTATCGCTGAGGCACGCAAGCCTCCCCACCAACGACAAGGTCCATGGCTCATGGGGGGGGGGGGGGGGGGAAGATTAGAAGATTATAGAAACTAAAAATTACTAATGCCATCATATTTTTTTGGTTCCACATAATTACAAACTGGTAGAATGATCCTGTGTTAGCAAAGAAGTGGAAAGTGCAAACAGTCATGTAACAAATATTTGTAGGTGACTTGAAAATATAATTTTTGTAGATATAAACAAACTGGGAGAGAGATTTCATACTAGAGACAGTTTTGATCTAAATAGATTAGGGAAAAACTCTGTTTAATATCAAATATTTTAGAAATAGTAAATATGAAAACAAAAGTAAATTGTGATGCTTCGAAGGTCCTCAAGGCCTAGAACTACATTTTATCTGGAAAATCTTGTGTGTAATCTCCTGAAAATGGAGCATTACCACTACCAGCAAATGTGATGTTCTGTCAACACAAGAAACATCCCAGATAGCAGTTCACAAGGAAGTGCAGCACCAGTGCCAGAACCAATGTCTGAAGTATCTGAAAAAGCAACACCATCATCAACAACAGCAACAGAAATGGCAGCATTAATAACATTAGCAACAGCGCCAACAGCTGTAGCACACAACTCCCCACCACCCAATAAACGATCTACAAGGTACAGAAAACCTGTCCTCCTCAAGAATCTCACGACAGAGGGAGGGATATAACATCAAAAATCCTAATACAACTTTAACTAGTTCTCATCCTAATCATCTGCAGATTTTAAGCTTAAACATTCATTCAACGCCTCAGAAATAAATCATTAGAACTTGAGGTACTAATGAATGGTGCAAACACTTTTTGCAACTGGATTACGGAGCACTAGTGCAGACATTTTGAACTAAGTAGCATTAACATTCATCCATATAAGCTGCCGAGTTTAATATTATAGAAAAACTGCCAAAAACAGAGATGTATATATCTTTACCAAATCAGGTATCAGATATAAAAGGTGTTAGCCGAATCACTGAGGGTGGAAAATCATTCTGAAGATGCAACTGTACAGCTGAATTAAATGCAGTGAAAGGTCATACTCACAGTCAATACAGACCACTTATTGGGGATACAGACATAGTCATCAATTAGAAATGCTGTTTAACATTCTATTTACTGAAAGAACCACTGTAGCTGTATGTGAGGACTTTAACACAAATCTTTTGAATGAAAGTATGCTGAAAGATCTATTCCTAACTATTATGTAGTTTCAACCTACTTTCGCATATACACAAAACAACAACAATAACCTGTAATACAAACAGTCTGACAGATCAACAAAAATAATCAATTTTTAAAATATAATGTAATTAGATAGATTAAAAAATCTAGTCACCAAGCAGCAGCAGCAGGAAAACATACAAATAAGGGTATCAAAATTTGCAAGCTTTTGGAGCCAGCAAAAGGTTGGCAAAGGGTTGGAGGGGAAGGAAGGTGGATGAAGGAGAAGGACTGGTGAGGTTTAGGAAATGGGGAGACTTTGGATAAGTCAGCCAGAACCTCAGTTTAGGGGAGACTTACTTAATGAGATGAGAAGGAAAGACTGATTGCTGGGGACCGCACCAGATGAGATTTGAAAACTTGAGAGCTTAACACATTCACCACTATGTCTGTACGCCCTATGGGTGTGCATGTTTTGGTACTATGTATCACGTACGGGCACTGCTTCTGTGGATGCTGAAAGGTGTTTATCACCATGCTACACATGGCTGGCAGCTGCAAGATAACTGCAGTTCATATTTTGTCCACTAAATGCAGCAGCAGTCGATGAGTTCTGTGTATCAGTTGCACGAGTAGAATATCTGTCAATAGTGGTTGGTCCTTTGACGACATTTTTACTTGGCATGCAACTGTAAATCTGCCATTGTGTATGAGTGTTCTGAGTGAAAATTACAGCAAGAGGCCTCTGGCAAAGTGCAGTTCTGGACATTTTATTTGGAGAAAATGACTCTGATATTGATGTCAGTGACGATGACAGTAATTACAAGTGAGAAAGTGTTTCAAATGATGAATCAGGTAATGGTTTTTTTTTCTCAATTTTGTTGCTAATGTATACAGAGAATTTGTAAAGGATACATACCGTGATAGGTTTTCCAGTATTACGTTAATGCTGCATGCCACTGACAACTTAACATACTAAAGGAAAGGAGAGGAAAACCACCATCCTCTTCATAAAATTAGACCCGTGTTCAACTTTGTCAACAAATGTAGATTCAGTTATATGTCATAAGAAAATCTGTCTATAGATGAAGCTACTTGTCCATTTTGTGGACGTGTTGGCTTTAGGGTTTACATGAAAAATAAACCCAGTAAATATCGCACAAATCTTTGTGCACTCTTTGACGCTGCAACAGGCTAAGTCCTGAACTGCAATATTTACACAGGATCAGCAGGGAGGACTGACAACTGTATTCCAACATTAGTAGACAGACTTTGTTCTCTATACCATGGTAAAGGCCACTGTATTTAGATGGACAGATGTTACACCAGTGACATCCACTGAAGATGATGTGGGAGAAAAATACATTAGCTGTTGGAACTGTAAATAAAAACAGCTTACCGATAAGCTGCAGAACAAAGAAACTGAAGCTAAATGAAATGATATTTTTGAGGAATGGGCCCATTCTAGTGCTGAAGTGGAAAAATAAACATTATGTATATTGTCTATCCACATAACATCAGGCTACTGCTAAAGATGTTCCAGTACGTCAAAAGGTGATATTACAATAGTAATGAAACCAGACGTTGTAGTTGTCTACAATATGAACAAGACTAGGGTAGATCATGTGGATCAGCTACACAGTAACTACCCATCCTCACAAAAAAATAATGAAGAGGTGGCAAAAACTTTTCTTTCATGTTTATGTAATGTCTATCATCAACAGTTTAATTTTGTATGAAGACTTCAGTAAACAGAATATCTCTCCTGTGGACTTCATAAAAAAAGTTAGTTGAAATTGGTAGCAACAGGAGGAGACTTTCAATCTTTAGAACCAACACCAAGCACTAGCCTGGGCAGAAATTTTGGTCATCACTTTCCAGAAAAAGTACCTCCCAGTGCCAACAAAGTAAATACTATGCATCATTCAAAGTTTGGTCTGACAAAGGGAAGAAAAGAAAGCAGATGGCGGTGCAGAGACTGTAACGTAGGACTGTGTGTACGTCATTCCTTTCAGGATTACCACTTAAAAGAGAATTATGTATAAAATATATATAATCATTTTATAACAAAATATTAAATAAAAAACCTTCTGTGAACCAAATTATTCTTATTATAAACACCAGAAACCATGTAAGCAAATGTAAACATTTTTTCCATGTGAAGGTTTCTCATGTTTTTGGGAATGCTAGTACACCTCTGCCGATGCAAGCTTATATATATATTACATTTTTCCTAATCTATAAAATATGGAGTTTCTGATGCTACAAATGGGCCTTCAAGGCCCTTACTTGTTGTACACTTGTTCATTATAAAGTGGCTTGTGGCTTGAAAATTGCCAGTGCACCTGCACAGCCGAGGTGCATACACAGCAGTGTGGAATGTGTTAATAGTGGAAGATAGGGCAAAATGCAATATAGAGATTACTGACAAAACATCATGCATGAGTTAATAAGAGTGGAAAGCTAAGTGCTTTGTATACGGTAGAAGTGGAGGGGGTGTGAGTGGGAGGAGAGGTCACAAAATTAAAGATAAACTAAACGGAAGTGAAGAAAGGAATACAGAGACTGAAGAAATTAACATATTAAGGCCAGATGGGCGGTGAGAACCAAAAACATGCTGTAATGCCATTTCCCACATGTGGAGTTCTGAGAAAATGGTGTTTGGGGGAGAATCCAGTTGGCACATGTGGTAAAACAGGTACTGGGATTTTAACTGCCATGTTGTAGAACATGCTCTGCATCAGGATATTGTGTGCTGCCTGATGGTAGTCATGCCAATGTAAAAACCCAAACAGTGTTTACATAACAGCATTTGCATGACATTGGTCATTTCAAAGGTGGCTCTCCCTTTGATAGTGTATGCTCTGCCAGTTACAGAGCTGGTATAGGTTGTGGTAGGTGGGTGCACAGGCCAAGTCTTACGGTAGGGATGCTCACAGGAGTATGAGCCATAGGGTAGGGAAATGTGTGTAGATGGAGCATACGGTCTGACAGGGATGTCGCAGAGGGTGACAAAAAACCATTCTAGGTGTGGTGGGCAGAATGTCTGGCAGAATGGAACTCACTTCTGGGTTTGATTTTAGGAAATCATAGGCATGTCAAATTATCTGATTATAGAGTCAAGACCAAGATAATATTTTGCGACAAGAGGTGTCTTTGTAACCCCCCCCCCTCCCCCCCCCCCCCCCCTCCGCGGAGTTTGGCAGCACCAGGATTGGAGATGATGGCCCAGGGTAACTGCTTTTGAACTACGCTGGTTGGGTAAGCTTGCAAATTTCTATACCCTTATATGCGAGTCGTCCTGCCACCATTTCATGGGTACATTTCTTCCCCTTTCTTTCTAAACCAAACTATATTAAACAGTCTAATATATAACATGTTTTCAAATGGGGGGCTACAGAAGTAGAAGTACCAAATACTGATTTGGGATTATCGTACCACATCACTTATCCTTAAAATTCCTTCAATACCACTGAAAGAAAGAAGAGCATACTTCATGTATATAAACCAAATTTTTCTACAGAAATATAAAGCGAAGATGCTGAGTCACAGATACGAACAGCAAAAAGACTGTTAGAAAGTGAGCTTTCGGCCAACAACACCTTTGTCGGAAATTGACAGCACGCACACACACACACACACACACACACACACACACAGCTCATATACACATGACCAACCCCTAACTGCTGAGGCCAGACTGAGAGCAGCAGTGCTTGAGGAGAGAATCAACCGAATGTTTGGGATAAGGTGGAGGCTAGGGGGGGAGGGGGGGGGGTGGAGGGGGGGGGTGGAGGGGGGGGGGATCTAAGGGTAGGGTTGTCAGACGATAAAGTGCTGCTCAGTCATTAGGTTAGACAGAGGGCAGAGGGACAGGGGGGAGAGGGGGGGGGGAGCGGGCTAGGAGAGAAGTAAAACGACTATGGGTGCATCTGTGAACTAGAGCACCGTGTAACGTTGGAATGGGAAAAGGGAAGAGACTGGATGGGTGAGGAGAAAGACTGACGAAGGCTGAGGCCAGAAGGGTTACAGGAACATAGAATATATTGCAGGGAGAGTTCCCACCCACACAATTCAGAAAAGCTGGTACTGGTGGGAAGGATCCAAATGGCACAGGCTGTAAAGCTGACATTGGAATGAGAACAATGTGTTAGTTGCCGTGCTCAATAATGGGTTGGTCCAGTTTTTCCTTGGCCATGGTTTGTCAGTGGCCATTCACGTGGACAATCACTAGTGGATTGTCTTGTCTGTGTAGAATGCAGCACAGTAGTTGCAGCTTAATTTGTAGATCACATGACTAGTTTCATAGGTAGCCCTGCCTGTGATGGAATAGTTGACTGGACTAGAGTAGGTAGTGGTTGGAGGATGTATGGAACAAGTCCTGCATGTAAGTCTATTACAAGGACATGAGCCATGGGGGCAAGTGGTTGGGAGCAGGGGTTATGTAGGGAGGATAATGTGTAGGTTCAGTGGGCAGCAGAATACCACTGTAGGAGGGGTGGGAGATAGTGAGTAGGACATTTTTCATTTCAGAGCATAACGAGAGGTAGTCGAAACCTTGGTGGAGAATGTGATTCAGTTGCTCCAGTCCTGGGTGGTACTAACTCATGAGGGGAATGCTCATCTGGGGCCAGACAGTGGGACTTCGGGAGGTGGTGGATGACAGGAGAGATAAGGCACAAGAGCTCTCTTTTTGTACAAGGTTGGGGGGGGGGGGGGCAGGGAGGCAGGGGGGGTGGCTTTGTAGGATGAGATACAAGTTAGTCAGTAGCGACTATCTTTTTCATAATATTGTTACATTTCATCCTCAGCAGAAGCTGACAAGAATCAAGTCACATGGCAATACAAAGCCAGGTTCTTCTATTACAGCTAGCATCAAAACCTTTTCTGGGGCTCTAAATATATTAATTTCTAAAATGAAGACATTCATGAACTCACTGTTCCTAAAATATATGAGGAATTACAAGAGAGTGTATTGTAAAGTAACTGCTAAGGCAACATGTATGAGCAAATGAGAGGTTAATGAGACAACCTGAAAATAAATCAAAAGCTATATGGGGTACTGTGAAGACTGAAAAGGGAAGAGATGTGAAGACCGGATATCATCCTCAAAAATGTAGAAAATGTCAGTATTAAAAAACAGGATTTGCTAAGTTATATCAATAATTATTTCATAGATGCGGCTCCTTCATTGAGCTCAAAATTTACAAACAAAGAAAACCAGAATTTTCAAAAGCAACTTGTAGAATGGGGATAGAGCCAACAACAAATGAACATGAAGTGTTAAAAGTGATAAAAAGCTTAAAGCCTAAAATATCAGCAAGAGTTGTTGAGAAACTCATCTGAATCATAGCAATCACAGCTCCACAGATTGCAAGGCTGTTGGCATACATAGCCAGTTTATCATTTTGTGAAGTAGTGTTTTAAAATCCTAAAAGATAAACCATTCTTTAAAAATAACAGTTATAAAGCAGAAAACCATCAGCCAACATCACTCCTTTCAGGATTCTCCAAAAACATTAGAAAAATTAATGAAGCAGAGAATCCACAAATATCTACATAATTGTAAGACACTAAACAGAAATCAGCATATCTTCCAGACAGGCAAAAATACAAAAACGGCATTCACATGCTACATGGAACAAATAATCAAAAATCTAGGAAAATACAACAGCATCATATCAGTAAATGTACATCTCTCCAAGCATTTGATACTGTCAATCACTGCATTATTTAGAAAATTGGAAGTATTAGGTACCCATGGAAAAGGGAAAACATGGTTGGCACATACCTACACAAAAAAAACGCAGATTGTAGGACTTGCATAAATTTATTCCAAACACAACATAAATTTAGTATCAGATGCAAAAAAAGTGAATACAGGAGTACCACAAAGCAGTGTTCTAGGTACCATATTGTTTCATGTCTGTATAAATGACATTCACACCTCAGACAGTGCAGTCAAAGCCATACTGTTCGCAGATGATACTAGTGCGATAACAAGTGCACCAAAGCATCTGCTGCAAACAACTACTGATGAAGCCCTAAAGAAAGCCCATTCTTTGTTCAACACAAAAAGGTTGACATTAAATGCAAACAACACCAATTATACACAATTTGGAAAAATAAATCAGTACGTAAATCCTGATCTGGTGTTAGTTCCCACCTTGCAGATTTTTTGGACAAATGCCAACTTCCTTAAGTACAATACCTGACACAGCTCAGCACTCCATATTTAGCAACAAAAAAAGAACAAACACAAAGTCATTCAAGCCATACTGGTACAAAACTTTACAACAGACTGCCAGTCAACATCATAAAGTTAGAAGATGAAAACAAATTTAAAACAGAATTTTAAAAACTTCTGCTCTATGTTTTTTTTTCTCATTGTATGACTGTGTAGGCCAATAAACATTCTCTGGTGATGTTTATATTCCTTAAAATAGAAAATACTATCTTTTGCCCATAAACTTGTTATATTTACATATCTAATGGATAGCTCTTGTGTGATATAAAATCTTTACTGATTTATTGTAATGTACAAACGGACTTGCTGCTACGGAGGACAAAAGTAATGCCTTACAGGAAACATTATGCATTTATAATGCCATAAGCATACATGTATATACAGTTGTAGTACTACCTATTTTATGACCTTGTAGTATTTTGTTTGTACCATTTGCTTGAAATGGTTTCCCATACAATTACATGTACATTTGTACAACATCCATACAATATATATTGCCTCCAGCTGGATAAATAAAAGTTGGGGGAGGAGGATGATGACAATAAGATGAGGATGAGAACAGTGCAACAGAGATTATTTATGCTGTCATAAAATGTAAAGTTGGGGTCAATAAAACAACTGTAACTGCTAACTGTTATATCTTTCTATACTAAAGTTTCTATGGAAACTTCACACTTACCTTCAAATATTTCTGTATCTGTTGTCTTGCTTTCTCAAGAGCATTCTTCACTGATGTTTTTCCAAACCTGAGAAACGTCAAAGATTGAGAAGGAAGTTCAAGTTGCTTAACATCTGAACTGAGCTGGCTGTAAAAGATAAACAGAAACATTTGTAGCTCTAATATTTTAAAAATCTCAGAAAAATTTAGAAAATATGTCTTTTTAGGGATCATTCTTATAACAAAGTAGTATCATTTAAGAATTTTAGTATTTCAGTTGTTACATACTACAGGTCAACAAGAAACAGCAGTTAACTTTATTACTCTTTCATTAGCTATTAATGATGATTATCGAGCAGATATATCAAAAAGGTATGAAACCCAAACTGAAGGTTCTCTTGATGACATCTTTGCATAAAACAATCTTGATTTTCTTGCTGCATCAAATCTGAATAAATCTTGAGCTTTTGATAAAATCCTTCACTACCTTCATCAGGAACAACTGACTGTCATGGATGCTCTTTCGGTGACCATTTAAAGAATATAGACAGCTTGTGACTGGAAGGATATTTCCACCATCTGACTGTATAGAACGTGTTTATTTCACTATCGGGATTTCAGCCTTATGCCATTTTCAAGTTGTACAGCATCAAAAATCGTCTGTTTTCTGTGAAACACAAGTCATCATAAAAAATACATATCGTGTTTTATAAACCAGTTGTCTCATAAGTAAGTGTGAGAACATATCTCAAATACATAAAAGGCTGTAAACTTGCATGTCTGGTGAATGTAGCTAAGCTGTGATGTAAATTAGATGTCCAAAATACTGGTGTAAGCTTCTCTTCACTGATTCTAAACATCAGCTAACATGATCACAAGTGAAATGATCAGCAAGGATCATTATAGACACAGCAGAATATGCCCCAAGTAATCTGTGATACTTCTCACACATATCATGGTGCAGACTGTGATGTCCCCGTATGGTCTTTGACAATTGTTTCACTTACACTCGTATTACCTAATGTTTGGATAGAGTGAAATAAAGCTTACACCTGTGTTTTGGACATCAAATTTACATCACAGCTTCACTACATTCATTACACACACTGGTTTACAGACTTTTTATGTATCACACTTACTTATGGGACAACTGGTTTATATAAGATGATATGTGTTTTCGTCAATGACTTGTGTTTCACACAAGTTGGGATGATTATTGACTTTGAAACACTTGAAAATGGTCTAAGGCTGAACTCTAGATAGTGAAATAAACACATTATATACAGTCAAATGGTAAAAATATTTCTTCAAAAATTGTACATGACTGTGGCTCCAGAAAAAGAAAAAAATTATTAGCTTCTGACTGGTCTGCATACATCGTCAATATGTTACGCTACCAGATGTTGTGTCCATGTCTGCACTGGTGGCACCGCACCTATTCTAGAACTGTAAGCAATTCAGCACATTTCTCTGAGGCTTCTCTGCACTGAGAGCTCACTTCCATGCGCCACTATGATTATATCCGTTGCCCTGTTTGAAGTTGTTCTCACACACTCTAATTTCTACTCTTCTTTAAAAACAGAATCCCAGAATGTAGAAGCATGGGACAAGATTTCATTTTCATCAAATATTATTGAAGTAACCCACAACTTAGGGCCAACAGCATTTGCTGAATGCTAATAAACTTCTTTAACAACATATTAAAATAACCTGTGAGTCTTTATGATTTTACTCAGATCTGATTCAGCAGAATGTTTCACACAAATCAGATATATAATTTTCACATAACAATTAATTGGCAAGCCTTCTAGTCTTCTGCAACTGCTGGTAAATCTGTTGTCAATTAGAGTAATCTGGTCTGTTCTGATTAGCACTTAAAACAAATTTAAAATAGAAACTGGTATCTGTGTTGTTTCACGATAGCCAGATAACTGTAATAGCTACAATTGCATTTCACACCTCTTTCTACATATTGTTGTTCCAAAGTTTTTTTATTGCCTCCTTTTCTTATTTGATTTCCTTACACTACACAGTATTTTAGGTCTCCATATTTCACAGTGTTTCTAAGAACTTCATCTGAAAATACAACTAAATTAACAACAAAAAATCACATCCTCCAGAGCTATGAAGTCAGTTATTCTAGTGGAAGCCTGATAACAAAATTACCACACATCAGTTTCTCATTTAAATTACTAATTCTCCTACAGAGTCACAATGATGCGAATGCTTAAAAATTATGTACCATAGTTTTTTGTGGAGATCCTGGAAATCATTAAGTTTTCGCAGGACTACCCAGCCTGTTGATACTGCATCACAGTCACTCTCATCTTCCATAACATGAACCACCAGCACAAACTGTGGGCATTCACGGTCTTCTGAAAGCTTAGAAAAGAAAAATAAAGTCACATTTTGTTGAGAATGTTTGTGTAATATGTGACTTTCAGTACTAGCTATATTACATAGAAGTAAAAATACAGGACGATCAGAAGCAGTCTGAGAAGCTTGTAAGGGTGTTGCTGGGCAGGTTGTTAGGACAAAAATTCAATATGTTGCGCTGTTTCTGAAAAAGGCACAATATCCATTTGAACAAGTGGTAGCTCACAGACCCACAGAAGTCTACATTATAGCATTTTAGCTCCAGCAAGTGCTTGAATGTGTGCACTTAATGACCTCATTGGCTAATTTCAATGCTAAATAACTTGGGAATGATGCAATGTATCATTTTTTTTTCTTAAAAGTTATTCCTCAGCACAACCTCCCCTGCAACACCCATACAAGCTTTTCAGGCTGTTTCTGACCACCCTGTATAAAATTCTAAAACAAGCTCAATCTACCCATTTTTTACATATTTTTAGACACAAAAATGAATACAAAGTATTAGTTATTGACATCATAAAGAAGTCCTATACACTTATTGGTCTTCAAAGTGGAGTCGTAAAGTTTCCTAACTAAAGCAGTAATAAAAATGCTCAATAATATGCATTCATTTTAAACATAATCCATTTAAGACAACATAACAGTTACAATATTCCACAATAACTTCATAGCACTGTAAAAGAATCTTTTATGTTAATCTCAATTTGTTGATTACACATAGCCATCTAAATCCTGCACTTGGCAACTTTCATTTCATTCTTCTGAAAGAGAATATCAGGAGAGTAGTGTTTGGGAAAGGGGAGAGGGGAGAGGGAGGCGAAGCTACTGGTACTGCTGCTGAATAAGTATGGGTAATGTCTTGTGCAATGAAAGCAGAAAGGTACAGCGGGTGTTGCAATGATCAGGGTGATATATTAGGTACGAGCAAGATACTGTTGTAAAATCTCCTTACAATACTCTTACAGTTAGTATGCTCTAACCACACTGCTGGGGATAAATGTTGTCAAAAGAAAATAATTCCAAGTAAACATCTTGTCAATAGTAGATGAAATAAATGTTCTTAAGGTGACTCAGTTTGTTCAAAAGAATATACATCAACCAGAACTTATCTTCATTTTGATACTTTGCTGCAGATGACTACTGTAAGTTTCTTAGGTGAGGACTGGTCAGAGAACACCACGGTTCTCAAATGACATGGAAATTCAGTGATTGTTTCAGGTGTATAATTTATTGCATCACACAGTGCCACTCAAAATCTTACATTATACTAGATTCCCCCTTCCCGCGACTTCTTGCAGGCCTTATACACTCTTCCTAACAATTGATGTATTGTTGAATATAGTAAATTTGCTACTTACAATTGAAAAAGTTGTCAATAATTACAATAAAATATTATCATTCATTGGTTACAACTGAAACACACAGGATAAGATACAAAGACAATTACAGGTCTCTCGCTTTCATGAGGGTGTATACGTGGACAAGGAAAAAAAAACATACCCAGATTTTCCCATTTAAATAATATACTTTTTCCCAGGCGAAAATACACTTTTTCCACGCTAAGTGACAGTAGATTGCAATGTCCTTTTGTAAGCCAGTCGTATCTCATGCCACATGATCTCGCCAGACGATGACAGCAGATATTCAGGGCATAGGACACGTGTTATAGTCAGCCAATAACAAGATCACTGATACGTAGCACAAACACACAAGGAGGAAAAGTTAATGGTTTACATTAATATACATAGTATAGCTACAATAAAAGCTAAGCTTTCACATATAATATTGGATTCAAAGATTAATAAGCTACAAGAGAAGCTAAGATTTCACATGTAATATCGATTTTTTTTTTTGCGTGTGTTATACTTCAAGATACCTCATACAAATGTGCCAGTAAATTTAAAATAATGACATAAATGTCTGGTCTTCTGGGCTCGAAATTCTTGTAAGTGGCTAGTCCTCAAGGTGTTCACTTTTAAACGGTCTGTGAGTTAAGAAATTCATCCCACTTTCTCACACGTAACATAATTCATCCTGCGGAAAAAGAAATTTACTTTGAAAGTAAAGTTTTTTGAACCACCGTTCACAATACTACCCCAAGGTTCAATTTAGCAGTTTCCAGAGAGCGGCAGAAAACATGCATTATTGCGCGTGCGCAGCTGCAGTGGTGTAGGAAGCCCTCATGTTCGTATGTATAAAGCACTATGAGAGCTTAGATTACACCATAAACAGGACATCAGAGGATACTCCAAAAGCATCGGAATTTAGTAAACCATACTAAAATGCGTAATTCGACTTGAAGTGCTCATTGTTTTTTCCAGATTCGCAATGAAGTAGGTCCTATCTGATATTAAGATTTTCGGTGTGGTTTGTGGGATGTAAATTTTCTTGGAGCATCAGTACTGTACTACCTCATATTTGGTTCTTTATTATGGCATAATGCCAAACATGGCAGAGGATGAAAACGTGCACTTGAAAATCAGCAAACAGTTGGAACTAGACAATACTGTGGAACGAAACACTTAGTTTCAAATAAACTGATTGTCTCAGCGGATAGATTAACAAAGCCAAATTTCTTTAGCAAACTGACAAAAATAACTTCATTGCTATGCAAGGCGATTAATGCTTGACTGCTAATAACTGGGAAATAAAATCAGAAAACTTAGACTAATAATGTACTTTGCCCTCAGTAATTATGTGAATGTATTATATTTCGCTTGATAGCTCCCGGCCGCAGAAATTCGTTTTGTTGTCATTTGACGTGGGAGCTGTAAACGAAGAGGAAACAGCGAAATCACTTAACGCAAAAAGGAGTCAGGTGGAGACTAACCCCCTCCCCAGTACAACTCCGACAACTCTGCGCATGCGCCAATCTGGCAGCTAGGGCACGTGAGAAAATTTTTTATCGTTAGCATCTGGCTGCTTGCTGCTACTGCTGATACAGCTAGTTTATTGTTACGACATATTAGTCTTCGCCCTAAGGCCTTTGACTTATTTTTGCTGTTTGCAGATGCTTTTGCATGCACGGTGTTTCGTTGTTGTAAATGGCGCATTTCCTTTGCCACTAAAGTTTTATTCTTTTTCCACTTTTTTATTGCTGCAGTATCATTCTCCAGTAGCAAAATACAGTAACGTTCTTTGCTAGAGAATCATTTCTTACCAGTCAAAATTACCAAAAATTTATCTGAAAGCTAAAACAATGAAAAATTCCCGGGATTCCGAAAAATTCCCGGGCCTTTCCCAGTTTTCTTCCGGATGAAACAATTCCCGGGTTTTTCTCGGCTGTCCCAGGTCGTATACACGCTGTTTCATGGAAAAATACATGAAATAATATGAATAAAAAATGCTAAACACTTTTTTTTGTGACACTGAAACTATTATCCCAAATATTCCAACCATGTTTCCTGTTTCAAATATGAGTACATTCTTTTTAGTGCAAACAGAATTTCAATACATAATGGAGTAGTCCAAATAAACAGTTTTATGAATTACAATTACAATAAATACAAGGTAATCAGATGTTGTTATGTTAGTCAATAGTTTAGTAATCTGACAGTACAATAAATGGAGTGTGACAGGTTTCACACATTATAATTACAGTATATCTGGTATCCCTTTTGTTACTTGATTGATCATAAACAAAAAGCCATAGCAGCAATTAAATGAATTGACAACACATCATGTTCCTACCAATGGATGAAAGTAATATTAGCGACAAAGCAGTCTGCCTGCTCCCCCCCCCCCCCCCCCCCCCAAAAAAAAAAATCGTGAAACTGTTTATACAGGTCCTACTCACTGACACAACAATCCACATTAGCTTCAAATTAATACGAAAAATGAGCAGTTAAGGAATATCACTTTCATTTTGTATTCATGGGAGCTTTCTTCATTAAAAATAATTCTTCTGAATCTTTACCTTGAACTCAAGACCATATCAATAACCTGGAATCATCTTTTGCAAAACCCCATAAAGTGGTTAATCACTGCTAGTCTTGGCATGATTCAATACTTCCACCCCTATTCTCATATTATCATACATACGATATTCTTCTTCCATGACCTTTAGAACTGTTTTATGGGCACAAAATGTTCATACTGTTGACAAAGCTGTCACTTCTTAAAGTTGAAAACTGAATCTCTGCTGTTACTTCTTTGCTACACCATTTCTGTACTTTTTGACCCTCTGATCCAGAATTTTGAGTTACTTTTTATTTTCTTTAACACTGAAGCACATACATGGTGACAATTATTGAACTATGAGGGTCATTCCAAAAGAAATGCACACTATTTTTTAATCCATCTTTTATTCTTTGGTCCAAATATCTCTCCAGATAGTTCAAGATTCGACTGTACAAAACCCTGATCCAGCCTGTTGTTTAATATGGCTGTGAGACATGGAGTATCCGGAAACAGATCTTCGGTCCATTTCTGGATGCAGATACAGGGGAATGGAGGATCAGATACAACCAAGAGCTTGAGGGACCATACCAGCAGCCCAACATAGCAGGAACTGTCAAAGCCAAATGAATGCAGTGGGCCAGCCATGTGGCCCGGATGGAGGATCACAGATGGCCTTGGAAGCTCCTGGATTTCACACCTACAGGAAAGAGACTGCCAGGGAGACCCAAGAAGCATTGGAGGGATGGACTCCATGAATATTTAAACCAAGTGTCAATAGATGAGGATGAATGGCGGATAGCAGCAATGGACAGAATACAGTGGAGGAAGAAACTTCTAGATGCGTGCGGTCCACTGGGCCTGATCACGTAGTAGTAGTAGTAGTAGTAGTAGTAGTAGTAGTGTCTTTTATTCCACATGTTTGAAAGTTTTACAGTGTGTAGATAAATCCTTTAGGAACGATATTTTCATTTCTCCACATAATTTCCATCCCTCTCAACTGCCTTACACCATCTTGGAACCAGTGCCTATACACTCACATGGTAAAATTCTGGACCAACCTATTGGAGCCACTGTTTGGCAGCATGCACAAGGGAGTCATCATCTTCAAACCTTTTTTCACGAAGAGAGTCTTTCAGTTTCCCAAAGAGATGATAGTTACATGGAGCCAGGTCAGGACTGTAAGGCGGGTGTTTCAGTGTTGTCTGTCCGAGATTTGTGATCACTTCCATGGTTTTTTGACTGACATGTGGCCACGCATTGTCGTGCAACAGCAAAACATCCTGCTTTTGCCGATGTGGTCGAACACAACTCAGTTGAGCTTGAAGTTTCTTCAGTGTTGTCACATAGGCATCAGAATTTATGGTGGTTCCACTTGGCATGATGTCCACAAGCAAGAGTCCTTCAGAATCGAAAAACACCATAGCCATAACTTTTCCAGCAGAAGGTGTGGTTTTGAATTTTTTCTTCCTTGGGTAAATTTGCATGTTGCCACTCCATTGATTGCCTCTTCGTCTCCGGTGAAAAATGATGGAGCCATGTTTCATCACCTGTCACAATTCTTCCAAGAAATTCATCTCCATCATCCTTGTACTGTCCCAAAAGTTCGCTGCATACCGTTTTTCTTGTTTCTTTGTGAGCCACTGTCAACATCCTGAGAACACACCTGGCACAAATTTTTTTAACGCCAACACTTTCAGTATTCTTGCAAACACTTCCTTCCGCTATCCCAACGAAGCATGACAATTTGTTCATTGTGATGCGTCTGTCAGCAGTCACCAATTTGTTAACTCTCTGCACATTGTCTGGAGTGTGTGCAGTACGAGGCCTGCTGCTGTGAGGATAATCCTCAATACTGCTGTATATACATACAGTGCATAATAACTTAAATTGTGAACATATTTCTGAATGAATGTTTGTTATAAATTTTTCCGCCACCCTTTTCACTGATATAAGTTATGTTCTACAAGGAACGCATGCCATTGGAGGCGGCAAACTGTAATTTATTTTAATACTTCAATTTCGTTCTACAATTTAAGGCATATATGAGAACAAACATAGAATACATGGGAATAACGCAGCTACTCAGTGACAGGTATGGGGGAGGCTTTGTGGCCAGGCCTCGGATCTTCGACGCCTGACCTCTTTGCCTCCGCCTACCTGGTGCTGAAAGTCTTCTCAAACTTTAGAAAAACAAAGATAGTACAGTGGTCAGCACGTCTGTCTAGTAAGCAGGAGGTCCAGTTTCAAAGCCCAGTCGGGCACAAATTTTCATCTGCCATCGTTGCTGTATTTCAACGCGCTGTGACAGTGTGGACTTTGGTCCTTTGATATTTAAGATGAAATTGTTTTTTGGGGCAACAGAGTTGATTTGCGAACATTTGTCTTGCCATCAATCTAACAGGACTTCAACGGCATCCAACCCTTAGTCATTGCTTTGTGATGGCACTAACCCATGTCGGATACATGCGAATCAGATTGTAGCACATATTTAGTCAAATAACGAGTGGTCAGGATAAAAGTATTTACGAACAGTAGAAGCGGGATTGCAGCAAACTGATCACTTAACCAAGTGCAACATAGAGTACCTCTGTATTCAGTCATTCCAGCTGCATAGCTGAGGGTAATATTTGTTAATCAATTCACTGCAGAATTAATGTAATACCCGCACAATGATCTCTGTAGTCATACTATATCACTAGCAGCTCGCAAATGGAACAGAATGTTCGTTAAATCCGATTACTCAAGATGGTGCCAAATAAAGAGAAGTGACGACGCCACAACACTATCTTTACTTAAGTAGATAGACAGCGCTAAATTATGTGCACCTTCATTAACGTTACCGTAAGCAGTTTCGCAGCGTAACACCACCACATCCACTGACAACCTGTACCATTATCATTACACAGCTGTTACTCACGGTGATTTCAAAGTGCTAATGCTTGTCAAGAATAGCAGAAAGCACCTCATGAATGTGAAGTTCCATTTGCATTATGCCTAGGACGGAGAGAATCCTAAATAACAATAATAGGTCACTCAGCGAAGAGAAGAGTCCATGTATTGTCTCAAGTTCTTGCAGTTACATTATAATGCAGTTTCTGATGGTTTCACACTAACGGGTTCCTTTGGCTATCGGAATGCTCATATGGGAATTATCAAAGAGTAATTGCTAGAACACTCAACTACCTTGGTAACACCTCATTCTGGATTGAATACGACTCGGAAAGCAATGTTAATTTGACGTTTACATCCATCTCCTGACATCTTACTGAATGAAGTCTGAAGTGCATGCACAGTTGTGTTGCCTGCCGCATGTATTCTGTGAAGTGTTATGGCAGCTGGTAGTTATTGCTGAATACAGACATGTGCAAATATCCTCACTGCTCTAGGGGAACTCGTCTTTGTTGCATTGTTTTCCATACCGTAATTAGCACAATAACATAAGGCTTATTCTGCTGAAGAACTTGATGCTCACAAGTTCTTAAATAAGAATTTCCTAGCGGGAGTAATGCATGAAAGGAAACAGACTGCTGGACAAAAGAATGGACAGTTCACTGCTTTGTGTGTTTCTGATAGCGCCTACGATAAGAATCTGGTGTCATATTATGCTTCAGAGTCCTAAACTGTTTATTTTTTTACTTCATACTAAAACAAAAGCTCTGGTATGAGAAGAGGAAATGACTTATATGCTTATCAGGAACTTAAGTTCTTCGTGATTATTTTATCACTTCATACCAAAACGAGGGTGTTGATATGAGAAGAGGAAATGAAATATACGTTTCCAAGACATAATATTTTCTTGTGTGATACTACTGTGGGAATGAAAGCTCTGCAGTTAATTTTTGTGAGTTGGATAAATTTTTATATCATTTCACACTAATTTGTGATTTCTTTCTGTTTATGGCGAAGCACCTGCTGCATTGTCCATGCTCAGCCAACATAAACAAATCGTGGCGGCATTGGGCACTGCTAATCGCTGCACCTGTCATGAGCCTCGACAACAAGAGGGCACTGTCTCTGCTAACGATATTATGGAGTTAATACATCTTTCTTACTTTACGTGATATGCAGGACATTGGTTGGGTAAAAATTCAGTTTGTAACTTCCCATTGCATTAAAAATAGTTTACAGTCACATTTGGTGCAGTATTTATTGTTGGTTGTCTCTCTAATGCTAACAGTATTGATTCAGATTGTGCGTGAACATGAAGAAAAGAAAAACACACACACACACACACACACACACACACACAAACACACACACACACACAGTCCTTGATTCCAGTGAGGGTGATGACTATTGTGTGTTGAAGAACACATGAACCAATCAATTCCTCAGTTGGAGTCGAGTAGATGAGATTTTTCAATTACCTCACACTGCAAGAATTGTAAGGAGGAGACTGAAAGTAAATGGACGTGTATGCTAAAGAGCTGCGACAAAGCAAAGCTTGGCCAATTATCACATAATTGTCCACATGTGTTTTGTGGATGAGTATACTCTTAGTAACCAACACAACCACCATCATTACGTAAGATTTCTCAAAGGCGTAAGGGCATTGATTTCATTAAGTCGTCGATAGTGTAGCTTGATGGTTTACTTCCCACCATGTGTTTTCTATATTCGTCCAAAGGTCGCTTGCATTTGTAGGTTCACATTGGAATGACCTTGTTACCTCTGACCACATATTCACTAACTGGTTGATGTTCGGTGACCGTGGAATGTCGTTACTTCATACATTTACATTTAAATAACATATTTGTAATAAGCATATTGTATTAATATTTTCCATTGTGTTTAAGAACTCATGCACTGTCATAGATCGTCTAGATTCAACAGTCCGATTAAGAATGTGGTTTTCCCAGTCTCATATGATGAGAGCCGTGGTCGGATATCCACATTAAGATTGACTGGCTGAATACAATTATAACGATCTGGTATCGAAATGAAATGACAGAAATCGGATAATTTCAACATCTGTATTGCAACAATGCTGCACACATAAATTCCTTTGATAGAGTAACAGGTAGCAACTGTCTAAGAAAAATTGAGAAATATGTCTACTAGCAACAATGTAATGTAATTATAACCCATATTTATGTGGTGGAAATATTGAATCGAACGATACACATCAATTTCAGTGGTGGGAAGATACACCATATCGGATTTGCTGATGACATAATAATGATGATGATGATGATGATGATGATGATGATGATGATAATAATAATAATAATAATCCCGTATGGCAGATAGGGGAAAGCCTCCCCCATATGGGTGGTACTGAGGAAATCAAATACTTGGGGTGAACCAAATTCTAATACAATCCTGAACAGCTACTCAATCCGTTGAACCCAAAATTCAGACACGTCTGAGTGAAAATCACGGCTACTCTGGTCACCGTCTGTTAGCTCAATGAACTCGGCTGAAAATATTTGCTTCCTAAGGCTTCAACACCCTCCGATCCTGTCCGGTCTTGGTATCACCCAGGCCAAAACAATGGAACATAAGCAAACATGAACTGTTCAAGCAAAGTCAACTTTAGCCCAGGTGGTACACAACCCGCCCATTGAAAGGCAGCAGCTGGATTTTCGGATTCTGGGGAGTCCAGGCTAGCACGGCAGAGAATATCGATGACCTCTGGTAAATTTCTCTACAATCAGACAACATGCATTTGAAAACTAAACATCGATATTTTGATCCAAGCATAACTAAATAATCTCACATAAGAAATCGACCAATAAAAAATTCTCATCCTTGCTCTTCAAGAACAACGACTAACTGACAATGAAACCTTGAATTATGGAAACCATTCCATATTCAAGAGCAAAATACAACAAAAGGTAGCGAAAGGCACAGCAATCTTCGGCATGGCATTTCTCGAACACAGATCTATCATCAACGCTGTCAAAGAAATCACACCCATCAACAATCAGTTGATGACTATGCTCACTCAGATCCCTGGTAAAAAAATATACAGTCATCAATGCACATGCCCCCACAAATATCGAAAATAAGAAAAACACCAAAACTGCCAAAAAAATTCTGAAACACACTCGAAAAAACTATGAGCAAAATTCACCAAGGTGACGTGAAAATACTAATGGGAGACTTCAACTATCTATTTGGGACAGAAAACACATACAGTCAAATCATTGGTACAAATTCAACACACCGAAACACTTACACGAACGGCACACGCCATACTTACATTTGCCAACAATTCAACCTCAGAAGGACGTCTACCCAATTTAGGAAAAAACCAAGTCCCAGGTAACATGCTTGGCTACAAGGTGCAAGCTGCTTTCGTTCGCCTTTCGAGACTCACTCAAAGCCAGATTTTTAATTCTTTTGTAGCAGAGCTACAAGCAGGCAGATAGAAATTCAATAAGGGAATCATAAGACAACGCTCGAGCAAAATTCGTCTTTCTACTTTCAGTAACCCTTAGTGTCAAAGCGAAAACCTTACGGTAGTGCCAAATTCATAATGCCACTTTTGTTTTCTGCCGACAAATTTGTTGTTGTTGTGAATACATAATTTTATCCATGAACTGCCACATTCTCATAATACTTGCGAATGATACAGGAAATGACGTAAATACAGATCTTTTTTAACTCAAAAGTCGGTAATATCCTACTAATTCGTGTTAAAATAGGCTCAATCGTCTTACAGATACTTAATGCTTTATTAATAAAATAGAAAGAAACTTCCACATGGGAAAAATATATTAAAAACAAAGATTCCAAGACTTACCAAGCGGGAAAGCGCCGGCAGACAGGCACATGAACAAAACACACAAACACACACACAGAATTACTAGCTTTCGCAACCGATGGTTGCTTCTTCAGGAAGGAGAGGGAAAGACGAAAGGATGTGGGTTTTAAGGGAGAGGGTAACGAGTCATTCCAATCCCGGGAGCGGAAAGACTTCCCTTAGGGGAAAAAATGGACAGGTGTACACTCGCGCGAGCGCACACACACACACACACACACACACACACACACACACACACACACACACACATCCATCCGCACATACCCTCTCCCTTAAAACCCACATCCTTTCGTCTTTCCCTCTCCTTCCTGAAGAAGCAACCATCGGTTGCTAAAGCTAGTAATTCTGTGTGTGTGTTTGTGTGTTTTGTTCATGTGCCTGTCTGCCGGCACTTTCCCACTTGGTAAGTCTTGGAATCTTTGTTTTTAATATAATGCTTTATTAAGATAGACAGCCATTGTGATGTTTCTGTAGTAAGCTGAATTTAATTTGTGTTAGTACAGCGAATATTTTAACTGTGTTTTCCATTAGTTTACTAAACACAACAGTAATCATCAAAGAGAAATAAATCAACAGCACAATTTTCTTTCACGAGATCTAAAATAATCTGACAATGCTAAAGTTGTTTACAAATTCTACACCTGTAGAAACCTACTGGTTCTAACGCTCTCCTGTGGAATTGTTTCTGGAAGTGCTTGTTATTGCTGGTGGGTAGAATGTGAAGCAAATTATCTTCTATGTTCAATCAGACTCATAACTTAAGACGAGGGCCAAAATGTGGTAAAAATAAAAAAATAAAATTGCAGTTGGACGCGAACAGGCAACTATAAGTTCAGAATGCATGACGATTACCACTAGATCACAGGCTCAGACAGTCCATTCCGACAGCATCTAGAGAAAGTAATGTGTGAGAATCAAGGAGGCTGCAGACTAGTAGTGAGCAATTGGAATGCCATTGTGAGAGAAGGGAAGGAGGGATTCATAGTAGGCAGTTATGGTCTTGGTGGGAGGAACAATGGAGATAAACAACCTATTGACTTCTGCAGATAAAGGCAACTGGTAATAATGACAAATACATGGTTCAAAAACCACAGAGAATCACACGAGGATAAATATAAAACCATACTGATTTTATACTGCTGGAAGTTAGGTACAAAAAATGAAATCAATGAAGTGCACACATTACGCAGTGCAGACATTAATACCAACCACAATTTGCTTATGGCAGATATACAAATAAAAATGAAAGAACTGAAGAAGACTGTCATAGTGAAGAAGTGGGACCTACAGAAGTTAAGATCTGGGAGAGAAAGCATTACTGATATATTATCGATTGAACTTACTTAATGCATTACAAGACAAAGAAACCCCTGACAATATCAATGAGTATTGAAATATTTTGAAAGAAGGAATCATAGAAGCAGGGCATAAAAGAATAGGATATGTGAACAGGAGAAGTGCAAAAAAGCCATGGATTCCACAGGAAATTATTTCAAAAATAGAGGACAGAAGAAAATTAAAAAATAAAAACAACTAAGATGCACAAAAAATGTAAAGAAGCCTGAATGATGAACTTCGTAGAGAAACAGAACAAGCTAGGAAAAAATGGCTAAAATAGTAGTGTGAGTCAACTGAAGTATTGAAAAAGAAGGGAAGATATGATTCACTGTATGACAGAATGAAGACTACAACATGGGATCAAAACAAACCAGGAGGTGCTACTATAGAAATTCTCAGTAAAGACGAAAATGTAGTGTACAAAGATCATGATGACATCCTATACAAATGGAAAGACTATTTAAAAGAACTATATGATACCGATCACAAACCAACAAATCTGGAACCTGAATCTGTGTTCAGTGTAAATGATTATGAGAAAGAACCAACAATCATAACAGAAGTGAAGAACATAATGACTGCAATGAAAAACAGGAAAGCAGTAGGTACAGATAGAATACCAGAAAAAATAATAAAATTTTTGAACCAACAAGGTTTAAGAGAAATATTGAGGCTATGTAACAAGCTATAAGAGGGGGGTGAATGGCCAGAGAACTTTCTGACAACAGTAATGATGCCCATACCAAAGAAACAGGGAACCAAGAAATGCAGTGAGCACAGGACAATTAGCTTCAGCTCACATGCAATGAAAATTATGTTAAGAATCATTAGTAAGAGACAGGAAAAGGTAATGGAAGAGTGTCTGGCTGAATAACAGTTTTAGCAACAGGTATAAAGAATTTCAGGATATAATGGATACCACTGAAGCTAAAGGAAAGATTTATGGAATGAAAATAAATTCAAATAAAACAAAAGTAATGGCACTGGGAGGAAATAAAAAGGTAAAGATAATGCTGAATGGAGAAGTATTAGAACATGTGAAAAGCTTTAAATATCTCGGAAGCTGGAAAGAAATGGACTGGAAGAGCAACATGGAAATTAAAATCAGAATAGCAATGGCAAAAGACACATTTTATAAGAAAAGGAGAATTTTCTGCAGCAATATGGACAAAAATTTACAGAAAAGGCTAATAAAATGTTTTGTACAGTGTGTTTTGTATGGTGCTGAAATGTAAACACTTAGGAAGCAAGATAGAGAAAAGCTGGAGGCTTCTGAAAAGTGCACATGGCAAAGGATGGAAAGAATAAGTTGGACGGGTAGAATGATCAATGGAGAGTTACTGAGAAGTGTGAAAGAGCAAAGAAAATTACTACTTGTAATAAAAAGAAGGAAACAAAGCTGGATATATTAATAATGAAGGAGGAGCTTATGAAAAGGATATGTTTAAGGAATGAGGGGGTGACAGAGGAAGAGAGTTCAGATCCATGTGATGGACAGTAGCACATACCGTATTTACTTGAATCCAAGCCGCACTTTTTTCCCAGTTTTTGTAATCCAAAAAACCGCCTGCGGCTTAGAATCAAGTGCAAAGCAAGAGGAAGTTCTGAAAAATGTTGGTAGGTGCCGCCACAATTAACTTCTGCCGTCGAATATATGTAATGCTACACAGGCATGCTTTGTAGGCACAAACATAAATACTGGCGCCAAAACCTCTGCGTCAGTAAATAAATTTAAAAAAAAAGGTGGAAGACGAGCTTTTCTTCTCTGCCCCGAGTTTCGAGCACTGCATTTTCATACATTATCGAACGAAGTAAATACAAATTCCGTATTGTTCATCTTCGAATGTAGCAGAATTTCACTGTACTACACAAATCTGACTGGCAAGACTGTTTGGGATGTTTGTCAATGTGGCCAACTCTACATTCTGAATTTTTTCCTACCTGTGAGAAGGAACCTGATGAAATGTGAAGCGCATGCAGTATTCTCTTCACCATAAGAATAATACGAATATAAACATTTTGCCATGTATTCTTTAGTGTTTGCTGCTGTCTCATTTAAATCCTGTCTGCCTAATAAACTACGAAACTAGAGTGAGACAACAGCAAACGCAGAAGAATATTCATATCGTGTCATGTTTATATTCGTATTACTCTTATGCCTAATAGTGATACAGTCAGAAATGAAGCACGGCAACTGATTAGATTTTTAAATCTAAGATGACTAATTTCTGTGCAGAATGTAATGTACTAAAGAGGCGTCTGCAAAGATTTTCAAACGGAGAAAATTTTTTGCCTTACTCTTGTTCAGAACATGTTCATACGCAGTCTACTATTTGGTTCTTGTTGATCATTATCAAAGAAAGCAGCAGTGTAACTAACAACAAATAGCAGTCTCTTGCCATTGTTTCGCTAATGAGACGATTCCTCTCTCTTTTGTTTTAATTGTAAGTGGCAGTAGCACGCACAAAAGCAAGTCATGCCGCAAGTGGCGTCAGGCCATAAACACGCACTACCAGAATGCGGCAAATAATGCATGACACAGTACAGTAATGCATTTTCAGCTTAAAGTGACGTAAACACCTTTAACAAAGAATACGGCACTTATCAGATCAAAGCAAAATAAGCAATCGATTGAAACCCGATGAAGCACGTGAAAAAGGAACGGTACCCATATAAATACGGACGGAGCGCCTGACGTATAGCAATTGTTACCTGGTAAAGCTTAATTGCTAAGCTTACGACTCGAACCAAACTACTGTAGCGGTATCGTCATTCATTCGACCTAAATTGTGTCTCATATTACAATGGACCAACTTTGTTTCGATATGGAGGTGGGGCCTAAAACTTTTCTCTCCCCTTGAATTTCGAGTCTCAAATTTCAGGTGCGGCTTAGATTCGGGAAACTTTTTTTTCCCTTTAGTTCGAGTCTCATTTTTCAGGTGCGGCTTAGATTCGAGTAAATACGGTACACTGTCATTAAGAAGGAAGCAATGGATCGCATGGAATGGAGACACACAGGACCTACTAATATAGTAGAAAACTGATGTTGATGAGGATTATAGCATATTTACAACTGCTCTGAATATTTTTAGTGATATGGAATCTCGGTGGCTGACTATCTTTTGATCCTGAATTTTTCACTGTCCTGATTAAGTCTTCAATATACAAACATAGTTTGAATTGCTACCTTGTTCCTCCGAGACGATCAGTATGAATTTTGTTCTAACAGATTTTTGTTTGATAAGCATCCTAAATGTTTAAAACCTGAAATTATAAAACACAAACACTGAAAAAACAAATATTAAATACTGGTCATACCTCTGCAGACTGAACAACAGCCCGCCACCTGCCAAGGTGCTCACTCCATGCCTCTGTTCGTGACAGATGGGCCTCGAGCTGCCGTTTCTCTCCCTGTAAGCTCTCTACTTCAGATTCCAGAGTAGCCAGCACTTTTGATTCAGGTTTCAGAGATGATCGCAAAGCTTCCAGTGCCTGAAAATTTCATTAGGATACTATAATCACAATTCCTTTCAGTTATGAATTAAATCAAGTATAAGTGGATGATAAAGTCAATGTAAAATGAGATGGCTTACAGTTAGCTCACTTTCTGAACAATATTTTCCCCCATTTCTCCGTCATCCTCACTTATGCCTAGTTTCCAGAGACTATGAGACCTATACCCAAACCATTTGTTAAGAAATACACTGTTCTTAAGCAGGTCTTAAAACTTTTTTTCTTACTCTCATATTACAGATAAAAAGTGCAATGAATCTATAACCACATAACAGGTAAGAAAATCATGTTTCAAAATAAATTTATTTTTGTAAAAACGAGACACGTTAAATATCAGATAAAAGTTCACTTGTCAGAGTAAATATCAGCTGCAATTCCATTCTTACTCTACGGAAGGTTTGAAATAATGTGCTGGCAATGGACCTGCACACATTTGTAAGCAGTGAAGAGGCAATGGAGTTGCAGAAAGTTACGATGCTACAGATGACAGAATACCAAACCAGGCAGTATTTTCTAATGAAATACTCAAACAGTGAATTAAGAGCAAAATTATAACCAAAGTAGTCTCCAAAAAGTCATATCCCAAAACAATAATCCAAGGTCAAATAAACATTAAGACTGGCTTCATAAATAAGTGCCTGAATGTGTCTGACTGATGGTGCCGTACACAAACATTGCAGTGATTTCAAACAATACCAGAGCAGCCTTTTTATTGTTTTGCACAACACACACCCCATCTACTATATTATATTGCATGCTGCACATGAGACCATTTGATAGTCATTGCCTTAGCATCTCTTATTTCATTCAACATCGTATGACATTAAAGTACTACAGAAACACAGAAGATATGGATAGTTTCAGACTGTACTCCCCTCAATCTCAAAAGAAGGTTGAGACAGCAGGAGAAAAGTAGAGGCAAACAGAGGTTTTGCAGAACACTACAACAAAAGCCAGCAGGGAAAGAAGAGAGATAAATTACAAAGTGAATGCAATAATCTCTCAGATGCTTTTCTGAATAAATTTTGATTCAGGTGAAATTTATCAGCACACAATCTAAAGACTGTAAATTTATTGTCATTACAAGAGATTTCACAAAACTTTTCACTGTCATCTTCTTCTGAAAATAAGGGTGCAGGTAGTTTTGGATCTAAGCTCAGACAGCGACACCATGTTATTCAGCTATCTGTCATACTCTCCAAAGGTGTTCAGTTTGACAGTGATGCATTTTGGCAATGATGCTAAGGCAGAACATGGCTAGCTTGTGACTTTTATTGTACATATTAATGCAATAGAAAACCACAGAATATGTCATTTCATGACTGCTTCACAGAATGCACCATATTGATTCTTCCCACCAACCCCAGCTTTTCTGAATTGTGCAGTTGGGATCTCTCCCTGCAGTATGTCCTATGTTCCTGTAATCTTTTTGTTACCCGTTTGTTACCAGACTGGAGTAGGGACATGCCTTGCATCTAGGCCTATTACAAGGATATGAGCCATGAGGTAATGGTTTGGGAGCGGAGGTTGTATAGGGATGGATGATATATTGTGTAGGTTTGCTGGAAGGCAGAATACCACTGTGGGAGGGGTGGGAAGGATAGTGGGCAGGACATTTCTCACTTCAGGGTATAACAGAGGTAGGCAAAACCCAGAGGTAGACGAAACACGGTTGCTCTAGTCCTGGGTAGTACTGAGTAACTCGGGGAATGGTCCTGTGTGGCCAGATGATGAGACTTGGGGAGGTGGTGGAAGACAAAAGGATGAAGGCTTCAGTGAGACCCTCGGTCTATTTCGTGAGGGACCACTTATCACTGCACACACAATGACCACAGGTGGCTAGGCTGTATGGAAGGGACTTCTTGCTATGGATCTGGTGGCAGCTGTCAAAGTGGAGGTATTGTTGGTGGTCAGTAGGTTTGATATGCACAGACGTACTGATGTGGCCATCTCTCAAGTAGTCTAGGAAGATGGCTTGTTGGGTTGAGTATGACCAGGTGAAGCAAATGGGGGAAAAGCTGTTGAGGTTCTGGAGGAATGTGGATGGGTGCTCACCATTGATCCAGATCGCAAAAATGTCCTCAATAAATCTAAACCAGGTGAGGGGTTTAGGATTCTGGGTGTTTAGGAAGGATTCCTCTAGATGGCCCACGAATAGGTTGGCCTAGGATTGTGCCATGCGGGTGCCCATAGGCTTGAAGGCATTGCCTACAAACAAATCAGGGGAACGGCTATGGACACCGGCATGGCACCATACCACTTTACTTTTGCTCTGAATCTTTCTCTTTCTCCTATTTCTTCCTCCATTATTTCCATTTCTCTCAGATCTGCTTTCACTTCTTTTAAACAGGCCACTGATGTGTCAGGGTTTCTGTCAAGGAAGTTAAAAATTCTTTTTGTTATCCTGTTTTCATCTAGCCTTTTTAGGTGTCCATGGAATATTATTATTATTATTATTATTATTATTATTATTATTATTATTATCATCATCATCATCATCATCATCATCATCATCATCATCATCATCATCCTTTTTTGTGTTTGGATCATCTAAGACCACATGGCAATTTCAATGCTTCCTCCTTTGTTCTTCTTTCTTCTTCTTCTTCCTCCAGTATTCTTTCATATTATTATTATTATTATTATTATTATTATTATTATTATTGTTATCAATTAAATCTCTCAAGGGAGTCTGATGTTCATCTTACAAGCCACACAAAAACATCCATATATACACAAAAGTAAGTACAAGAAGACAACAGCCTTGTCTCGAATAGACCAGTCCAAGTCAGATCACCAAATTTAAGCAACACTGGGTACTGCCACTACTTGGACAGGTAACTGCCTGGGTGCACCACACACTGTTTGCTGTCTTCCGTTTGAATATACAGCAAACCTTCAATCATCATCATCATCATCATCATCATCATCATCATCATCATCCAACAAAGACATGACAACACACTACATACACATCCCATTACAGTCATCCATACTTCTCAGGTAAACCAAAATACACAACCTGAACACTTCGCAAAATAAAGTTGTCAGTGTGCATGAAGTTTAGGAAATACATTTCCAATTAGTTGGCTGAACCTGCCCTTAGTGGTCCACTGAAAGCAATTACATATGACTATTTTTTAAAAAGTACAAGCAAGACTGTTTCTTTATCTTTTGTTAGCTGAAGTGCCACCTAATGGGAAACACAAGACATTAAGGTCACTGCACATGTACACATACAGATGTACTGCATGCCATAAGAGAAGCACAATGTATCACATTTCACAATACTTAATTAATTACATCAGTTGATAAAACATAATAACACAGAGAGCTCAGAGAAATTCAGTATGACTACAGATACACAATATGGGGGGAAAATCAGATGACCACTTTACATTTTACAGAACAACTTCAAAAACATTCTCACATACTTGCATTTTGTTGTTCAATTTCTGTTGTAGTTCATCTATCTTTTTCCGTGCATAGCTGGACTGATCAGCAATCTCTAATGTGCCACTGTCCATGCTGTCTGTCACATCGCTTGTATCATCTGAATCGAGAAGTGAGGCTGAAACATGCATTTAATTACCTGTATGCAAAAGTATGTCTTATGCAGCATGTAGCATACCTACTTTCTATGAAGTACTTAGCATACGGAGATTAGGGGAAACAAATATGAGACATTTGCAACCACATGTCGTATTATCTTTCCATTGTGAGTTTACTAGGTTCAGGATGTGCACCTGAGGTAGAAACAAAGATGTTGCCCATTATTCTTCGTAAATGCTGTATATGGAAAACTGCATAACTCACACATACACTGGAAATTAATCACATTTTTGAAGCATGAAAGATGTCTTACTTTCTCAGCAACATACTTTCTGAACTGATAAAAAGGCATACACCAACTGTCTTGAAATACATTCAAAAAGTGAGGCATTTGCACCACATTCAAAAAGTGAGGCATCTGCACCAAAACAACACTAAAATAAATAAGCACTGACTGCTGAATAAGGTGATTAGTTTCACAAAAAATTTTGATGTCACCATAATTTAGCACAAAAGGTTTTACTCAATTTTCAAGATTGAAGATAAAGGACACCAATACATTTCTAGGCTTAACACTAAACAATAGATTCCTGTAAGGTATTGTTTTCACCTCCTAGCTACTCAGTCTGTAAGCAGTAAAGGAATGACTAAGGTTAATGTCCCAATGATGATGGATGGGTACAGCTAGAGGACATGTTGAGATGGAACGTCTATGGGTAGGAAATTTTCCATTTGCCTTAATCAGTCTACAGGAATGACTGATAATCTTAAGTCTAGATGGCTGGAGAAAGATTTGAGCCCAGTTCCTTCTGACTGCATGTCCAGATTCTTAATTACTGTGCTATGATTCTCAGTCAAATTGTAAACTAACATGTAAACCAAAGCCAAATAGTTCTTTCAGATTTTGTACAGTCAATGACTGGGCAGTCATTGGTCAACAGAAATGGTTTAGGGTAGAAGAGAAGATTATGGCAAAGACTCCATAAAAAGTTATTATGTGCAACTTCAAAAACCTGATTGAACTTAACCCCTTCAAACCAGGAATTAACTACAATCGATTTGACATCATATTAATCCCAAACAATGTCAATCTTCGAGTGTTCAGGAATGTCCTGCTATTCATCCTTTATTCTTTCCCTGCATTTTATGCAGCTGATCTTGGATCACAAGCACTTGTAATGTATGTATGAGGGATACTCCAAGTGTTAACTGTCATACTGAATAAATAAAGTAATTTAATTAATTTTGTTTGTTTGTTTGTCTGTAGATACTTGTCTGCAGCCCTGGACATATTGCAATCCCCATCCCACAATGCCGCAACACTGTAGCATGCTGTGCCAAACCAAAATGAAGTGGAGTACCATGCAATAATTCGTTTTCAGCAGCAGTAGAATTGTTGCAGCTGTGTCAGGCCAATCTAGACGCCTCAGGAACTCATCTGGATTGGCCTCTCACATCTGCTACATTTCAACTGCTGCTAAAAATGAGTAATAACACAGTACTCCATATTTTCAATGGAGTGCACAACCTTTTTTGGCTCCTCTGGCAGCATGCTAAGGTACAGTGGCATTGTGGAATAGCAATGCATACTGGGACTACAGATGTGTACCTGTAAACAAACAAAAACTTAATTTTATATATAATTTGAGGTGATAAAACTTTATGATTACTGCTCTTCAACAGTATATTCTCTTGCGACAGCTCCATTGTCCCACACAACTTACATTCTATAACAAAGACGGTTCATGCATGAAAAACAAACTATGAAGGCAGATTCTCTCTGTGCTGTTCACACCAAGGTGACCTGTTAAAAAAACTGACTAGCAGTGGAAAATGAGCAGGTACCCACAAAAGCAAACTGAATCTGACCTTATGGCGTCTGCTTCCCTCCCAGTTACAATTCAGAGAGTGATCTGTTCACTGTACATGTTTGTTTATGATCGCTCTGGTGTAAACCAAGTTTAAGACCACAAGATAGAATAAAAACCTCTAATTAACTGTTTAGAAAATTGATAAATATCAGCTAGAGGACACTGCCAACTAATTTTAACATCAGTAGTGTAATACTATGTCTCTCGATCACAAGAAAATGCCTGTTCAACATGTAATCAACTGTATGTCCACAGAGAAACAGTTTCATTTGCCAATGGAACTGTACTGACACATTGTTTAACATCATATTAGTTGACAGCATTGCACCATTAGCACTACCACTGCCAGATAATCTGCCCCTCCGTCATGGCAGTGTGTGGGTGTGGCCTACATAAGGCAAAGCCAGAGGAGCAAGTACTTCATCAGTATTCCACAGATGATGCAAGCAGTGGCACACAATCAGGCGGAGGGATGACATCACTCCATCTGGGAAGCCAATGAGCGGGATGTGACATCACGCAGTGGCCACAGCAATTGCACGAATTCCCCTTATCAATCCACATGGCTATATGACTCATGTCCTAGTGAGTTAGTGGTAGTTTATGTCCAGTTCAGCAGTATGAAGAAAGCAGCCACCAATCAGGAATCAGCAATCTACAGTAAACAGTCTACAAGATAGCAGTGGTTGTTGCCACAATTGCTCAGCGACGTTGGAAATGAACTTCGCTCCAGACAGTGTTTGTTTCTGGGAAGTGTTTACATTGTGTATCAGATGTAGTCTCAGCCTGGACAAATCTCTATTAGTGTTCAACTTGAACTGGATGCTATGGTTTGTGAGAGTTGCAATAAATGAGTGTTCATGCCTGTTGTACTAATTAATTTGGTAGTAGTATTCCGGAATCCAATCACTACAGTGGTGCAGTGCAACACCTGACAGTGACATACTTCACTGGAAATCATCATGGATCATACCAGCGAGGGACTTCAAAACTTCTAGGGCACACAGCACAGTGTAGTATTCAACGTTTTGCTGACTAAGAGCGTTTACTTCAAGATAGTCAGTGGTCGTAGTAGGCCTCGAGATCATAATATTCACAAACTCTGGAACTTTTTGTGCAATTTTTCTTGTTGGAATTTACTTTGCTGACCTGTCTGATTACATTATTGAGTTTTTGGCTGAGAGCACTAATCTGTACTTAGTTCATTCAAGGTAGTGCACCAACTACTTCTCACAATTCAAATCTTGAACCTCTTTTATTCTATTAGTGCTACTCACAAAAAGCCGTTACAAGGACTAGATGAACAGGAACAATGGTATTGCATGCCAACTTTGTACAGGGCAATAGAACGGGTACAATTTTTAAAGTCCCAGAGCGAAGCTATCTCACTACATTACGGTAATGTTGACACGAGGCTGCTCCAATGAAAACATATTGCCACTGTGATTGGATCAGGACAAAATATGTCATCAGCAGACTTCAGCAGAATGTTGTGGGTCAGAGCAGCCAAACAGGGTCACATCACTTCCGTTACATGATGAAAGAAAGGCTAAAGTGAATGCAACAAATGGTACCAAGAGCTTTACGAAACAGTTCTAGGCTATAATAAAAATTTGTTAAGCAAGCACGACAGAAGGAAAACTGCTGACACCTTCATAACCACTGATGTGGTCATGACAAATGATGTTGGGTAAACATTAGCCACTAGTTTGTTCCATAAATATCCCAGCAGTTCAGCCTATAAGGCAGTCAGTCAGACAGACCAATGGCTTGCATGATGTTTGCTCTTGATTCCCTGACTGCACCGAAGTAACGCCTGGCACAAGTTTGCTGTAAATTTCCTGCATGCTACGGATATCAGTTGCTACTGAGAGAGATGGCTGCGTCACCATAATCACCAGTTGCAGAGTCCAACTCCACAGTCTGCCTCTGTCACAGATAGGAAGACCTGGAGGTCTTTCTGTCTCACCAGGACTAGAAATCCAGCATTCCTAACATTCCAGCAGACCGAATAGGGCCTACCTTGATATTAGGCCAATATCATTGACTTCATGGCATCACAGCAACCATCATCAAGGTATAACGGATGACGAAAAAGATTGAACACAAAGGGACAGAGCATCTCCCAAGTCGGCAAGTGTAAGTTCAGTACACACGCCACCATCACTCATTGCTGCAGCGTCGAGATAAAGCCAGAGCCAGGGTCACTACAAGCAGCAAACTGACAGTGGAGCATCTGGCTGGAAGAAAAAGTGCGTTGTCGGCTGCCTCAAGCGGGTTGAAGGCTGCTTATGACGCAATTCCTCTGTGAGCACTGACAGACAGTGCCAACCCCCAAGTCAAGATATTACCTGTATTTTTATGGAAATAAATAACCACACTGGGGCAGAACCGATACAGGTACTCAGGGTACCACACACCGTCAGGTGGCTTGCAGAGTATGGATGTAGATGTAGAACACTTTCCAGTACATAGGATGACAGGTGATCTTACCAAACATGATTTCTTATTATCCAACAATGATGCCCATATCTAAGGTATGGTGTGGCAATTATTTCTGGATAAGGACCCTTGTGTGTTAGACTAGATGGAAATGAAGGACAAATTACATGAATACTTAAAAAGTACGATTCTCGCAGTGAGAGCACATCACAAATTATCTAAGGCTTATAAGCCACCTGCAAAATCTATTAAGGAATTAATAGTCATCTTGTGAGGTCTCACTGGGGATAATCAATTCAGGTGTGAAAATCAGGACTTTAATCTTTCAAACAATGGAAAATACAGGATGGAATGTAACAATATTATGAAAAGGAAAATTGATATTCACCACATAGCGGAGATGCTGAATTGCAGATAGGCATAGCAAAAATACTGTCACAAATTAGCTTTCGCCCAGTATGGTCTTTGTCAAAAATTGACGACAGACACAAACACACACTCATGCAAACACAACTCACACACACGACTGCAGTCTCTGACAACTGAGGCCACACTCAGTTCGCAGAGACTGCAGGTGTGTGTGTGTGTGTGTGTGTGTGTGTGTGTGTGTGTGTGTGTGTGTGTCATCTATTTTTGACGAAGGCCATACTGGCCAAAAGCTAATTTGTGACAGCCTTTTTGTTGTGCCTATCTGGGATTTTCTTATGCCAATACTGTCATCAGGGACTTGCTTATCCCTCATGCACCAGACACAGGATTGTGAAATTATCTTATTCAATTAAATAATCCCATACTGGAAGAATGCTCACCAGTGAACAAATGAAGCAAACAGAGTGAGCTCTCAGTCATGTGGGATCTTTTACAGTGACGACAACTCTTTCAATCACAAGGATACACAGGACGGTAATACCACCAAAATACTGCGGGTAGTTCCACCCCACAAAAATGAGGCAAGTCAAAAGTCATCATTCTAAATCAGCCACCAAATGCTAAATCTTGCACTCAGCGCTTCGTAACTCTCGATAGACAGTCATGTTATTACAAAAACATTAAGTGCTTATACTGTTGAAAAACGGGTCATACGGCAGAGGTTTGTTTGCAGAAGCTTCCACAGGTGACACCAAACGTATGGAGGACGAGTTTGAAAAGGGTATTTACGGTATTCTTTCTCAAGTGATTAAGCTGTTTGGTAAATATTAGGGTCAATGGACAGAATATACAATTTCAACTTGATACAGATTCCTCAAAAACTATCATTAACAGGGCAATGTATATCTTTACTAGTTCTCCACAGATGTCCAAATTCTAAGGAACACTAACAAGTTATACTGATTAGCCTATCCAAATCAAAGGCCGCTGCACTATGACTGTCAGGTATAAAAGCAAACATGGGCAGGTACCACTGCTGGTGACGCAACCATCAATAGCTGTCTATGTAGAGGGAATGGATCTTTTTGGGCAGCTGGCTTCATGATTAAGTATTCGGCCAACCACATCTGCGTCACAGATGGGAAGGCTGAATATTTGCAACTCTGTGCCAAATACATGTAGCTTTTCTCAGTTTCCATGGCAGAATTATGGCCACCACAGTATGCGTCACCTTGCACCCAAGTTCTGTAAAACTGGCCTCGTACCGCATGCTCTGCAGGATTAAATCAAACAGGAGTTGGGTACACAGGTGTTGGATAGTATCATCACAGCTGTCTAAAGCAGCTGCATCTATGCTTATAGTTGGAAAACCTAAAAAAATCTACAATTGTATTGGAATTTCAAGTCAACAGTAAACTGCCAGTCCATGGTGGATATGATTTCAAGAGCTGAAGATAACATGATTAAGTTGTGTCACAGACGATTTCATTCCCACATCGAAATGACGGATGTATATCTGCAACTGCCCCTCAACAAGGAGGGTGGTGGTGGTGGTGGTGGTGGTGGTGGTGGTGGTGGTGTGGAATGCACCTTTTGGGCTCTCCACGTATAAGAGGCTTCCTTCTGGTATCAATTTGGCCCCGGCATTGTTCAAATGGTAGCTGGAGCATCTGTTTCCGAAGGTTATAGGAACTGCTAACTACTTAGATGACATCATAATCTTCATGTACACTACCAAAGAACATGTTTTACAACTTGGAGATGTTGCTACACATCTGACTTCAGGTGGGACTCTCCATTAATATGGACAAGTGTTCTTTTTTTTTCCAGCACAAGATTGAGTATCTGGGACACATTCTCCCAATGGAATGAATCTGCCCCACGAGTAAACATCTCTTAAGCCATTGCTTGGCTCCCAGTCAGTGCCAACATCGAACAACAGCTGTCTGTCCTGGAACAAATCAGATACTACAGGAAATTTATTCCGGCTGTGGCCACGGTAATGGAGCTGCTTCATAAATTACTCAGCAAAGGTGAATTATGGGACTGGTCACCAAAATATCAATGGGCTTTCAAGTACTTGAAGGGAACCTCACTGGAGTCTGCTTGGACACCTATAAACTGAGGAAACCACTGACAGTGGCAGGCAATGAGTCAGACATTGGGATCAGGCAGTATTTTTACACAGGGTGGACATAGCAGACAAGCCCACTACATTTACCTCTGAACAACTGAATATGGCACAAAAGGGCTACTAACAAACTGAGAAGGATGCACTCATCCTTATCTTTACCATAAAGAAATTTCACAACTACATGTATGTATGTCAATTCCTGTGCCAAACAGGCCACAAACACTTGGTGACTCATTCTCATCCAACAGCACAGGTTCCCATCAAGATGCAACATTTACAACTTTGGTTGCTTTTCTTGACAGCTTACAACTATGAGATTGAGGTCAGACATTCTCCAACCACAGCAATGCTGATCTCCTTTCACATCTGCTGGCAGGCAGCAATGCACCTTCTGATGCGCCATCAGAGATATGTTTCAAGATCGATTTCCTCTCCAGTCAGTTGGTAACTGACCTCCCATTCAATGCCAAAGACATAGCAGACATTGACACAGCAAATGGAGTCCTTTCACAGGTAAAGCATTTTATGCAAAAACAATGACCTTTGTCAAAGAAGACATGAACACATAAAAACCTTGTATATCTTTTGGAAACCATAAATTGTGCTTCACTGTCCACAATGTAGATGACAAGGTGTGTGTTTCTCACTCTGATGACACTCCAGTCGGCCATCTTGAACGATATTGCATACATGCCAACAGGGCATAATTTAATTACTATGAAGTAGATGGCTTGGCAATATGTTTATTGGAAAGAATTGGAAAAGGATATTAAATCCATGATCCATAAATTCACGCTCAGTCACAGGTACCAAGTGGCACCTCTGAAATCCTATACTCCTTGGCCTAGCACCCTTTTCTGGGGGCTAAATGGCTACTTCTTGCGGATGCCCACACAAGCTACCCTTATGTCATCAGGATGAGCAGTATTGCGTCTTCCCAAGGGCCTGTGCGCTGAAACAGATTTCTGCCATGGAGAGTCTCCCTACAGGTATTTTAATGGATAATGGCACCCAATTCACTAGTCAAAAATTTGTGTCTTTCTGCATGGCTCACGGGACACAGCACCTTCGCAGAACACTATTTTATCCATCCAGAGTCAAAAGGGATCATTGAAAGGGATCACAGATAGCTTCGGATGGGATATTCAAGGCACAAGTGAAAAAGCTCACATTGGAAGACGCCTTGCTAACGTCTCTCTCTTCTTACACAAGCTCTCCCCAAAAGGATGCATTTCCTGTGCGGAAGCTGCATGGCAGGCGTTGAGGGCCTTACTGACCCTCATTACTCCTGGTCATCAGGGAAACACCACTGCCAGTAGATTAGACAGCTAAGAATGGCATTTTAAGGTTAATGCTAATGTCTCCTATTTTGAAGTATGGTATGGCAAGAAGGAATGATATCTAGGGACTGTGGTATGTCACCCAGGCAATCCATTGCAGGTGGAGATACATGACACAAACATGTGGATCAGCTCTGACAATTAGATAGATTTCTTCTTTCCAGGAATTATAGCCCTATTTTAGTTCCAGAACTGCAGCAGCTTACCAGTGCCAATGTACAGCTACCATCGGAACCGATGGATGCAGAGCGTAGTAGGGATGGCACAGGTACCAGGATGGAGGTGGACTTTGTCCACTAACCACAGCAGCTGCAGCCGAAGAAGAGGTAGATTGGACCCTATTATTTGAAGGGTGGGGGTGGGGGTAGGCGGTGGGTGGGGGATGATGTGTAACACATCACTACTCCTGCCTATTCGTCCACACTCCAGTCACAGTGGCATATGGGCTCAGCCTATATCACGGTGACGCCAACACAGAATGCACTTCAGTGATATGCCAAGGAGGCTGCCAGTGGTAGCCATACTTCTTTGCATGCTTTGTCAAGTGCATCAATCAGACACTGCTACCACACAGTAGTCCCAGCCAATCGTGTGAATTCCCCATACCAGTACGGATGGCTATTTATGAGCCCAATGACAAACATCCTAGCCTATGTCCTTTCCACCACTCCTAAAGGTGGTATTCCATCACCCGTCCAACCTACAAAACAACCTAGTCCATCCCTATGCCACTTCAACACCCAACTCCTTGCCAAAAGGAATATAACCTTGTAGAAGGTCCAGGTGCAAGACCCACCCAATCCGCCCATCCAGCACTTCCTACTCCAGTCCTGTCACAGGCTTATCCGTCCCCATTAGAGGCGGGCCCAACTGTGACAGCAGACACGTATAATACGAACTCTGCTGCAATCGCTGCACAGCTTTTCACACGATATGACAACCAACCAGCCATCCACAGATTGAATGGCACCACCAAACTGAGGCCAAGAACAAAGTTGCCCATCCAGTGATGCAACACGCAGCTGAGCACAACATGTTCGATTTCAATGTTGCTTCATAACCAGGACCACCTGGATCCTTCCCTCCACAGATTGAAGTTGTCCTTGCAACAAATCCTTTACTCCTTAACCCTCCCGGCCTTAATCCCCATTAAACCATTGTCCCCACACCCTCCACATAATAGTTCCCCCTCCCAATTCATGTGTCCACATCACCTTCATCATGTTCTGCTCCCAACTGGTTCCAACACACTTGCATAACATGCTCAGCTTGTGCACCTGCCCAACCTCTCTCCTGCAATCCAACCCAGCAAACCAGCTGCCTCCTTCCAAGTCTCTAGACACCTACTCTCAACCTCTTTCCCTGCCTCCCACTTCTCTCTCCCTCTACCAACCCAACTTACACGACACCCAGCCCACCATACTCCACCTGTCGAATGTACTCCTGGCATTGTGTGTCCAGCCAGCACTACGTGGGGGCATAGACGGGTTTGCAGATGCACACATGTGCCTGTGTGTGTGTGTGTGTGTGTGTGTGTGTGTGTGTGTGTGTGTGCGCGCACTCTAGCTCAAGAAAGGATTCATTCTCAAAGCTAGGATGTTTTATTTCTTTGTTTCCTTCTTGTGTGTGCCTGTCGACAACTCAATGCTTCTGCGTTTTGGCAATTGGTCTCTCTTACTCCTAAAGCATTTATATTGTAAATTTTATATTAAGATGAACAGAGTTTTTACTACTTAAAGGTCTTGAAATCAGTGAGTTTTAAATATTCGCCAAGGTGACAGCATGCAGCTGGGCTGATTCAGGTAGCCACGAGCTGCTGCCCCAGGCCTGAGCAGCTTCCTCGGCAAGCGAGTTAGAGGAATGGAAGGTAGGTTTAACAGGATCTGATGGAGTGAGGAGAGGACAACCTGGCTTTGACACCAGCATGTAGATGAAGGAATTGGCTCCAAAGATGGAAGTGTTTCCAATGAGACAGAATATGCTTACCTTGAAATTTTTCAAAATGCAATAGTAATTTGACAGTAATCTGTCACAAAGCCAATCATATCAACGTACCTACAACACTGATGTGTATTCATTGACATATTAATATTATATATCACAAAACTACAGAAGTTTAATAACTGCTGAATGCTTCCTGTGGTCTTAACAAATAAGGCATGGATGACAGCTTAGGACTCTAGCTATCATCCCTGAGAGTCACACATTTAAACACACATTTTATTTATTGATTTATTACATTTTATATCTTTTTAATATTGTAAATGAGTCAAGATCAACGTATTCTCCGCAGTTAGACAGCAAATGAACACTGGCTATTAGCCCTTATACTTTCCTTACTTAACTATGTAACGTTTGTCTAAGTTATTACTTGATTTCACAGTATTTGTTTTATTATTTGATCTGTAGTTTATATAATTAAAACTTAATTCAGCCAGTAAAATCCTCATAATTTAGGAGTGGTAAAATTTTTGTAAGATCTGGTACACTACTAAATAGAGTGTAAAGAGACATCTACTGAGCAGGTCAACTTCATTGTTTTACATGTCTGACCAGCTTTTTTCTTTGTTATTTGCCAAAACTGTATGTGTGTGAAACTTGCATTTAATTTAATTACACCTACATTTTTACACACAGAATAGTGTGTCTGGACTGAAGGGGGCCGGAAGAAAGAGAGCTTTTATTTAAACCGTTTGTCAAGTCTGTAACTTATTTATGCATCAAATGATGGTCCAAATTCTGTGCTTTATGTGCATTATACATTTTGGTTGGGAAAGTGAGGTCTCAAAAACACGAATGAGCAGTCACTCCTGGTTATTCTGCATCTGGTGGTCAGCTCATATTGCTCAGTTTTGTGGTAACATGTTGGTGAGCTCATAATGCAGTTGCAGACTTGTAACTGTGATAGATTTTCAGGAGCAAGAAGGGACTTAAACTCGAAGAGCTGGCTGGAACGTGCAGCATCGCACTTTGTTGTGTATTAATTTCAGAAATGCAACTGAAATAAGCCAGAGTATGAGAATCTATTCAAAATTTCATGTTTTAATTTATTGCCATACTGGACTTGTGCCAAATATGTTGTTTTTAGTTTAATGGAATGGGACTCTTGTTTTTCACATACCAGTGTTATTTACATAGTAGTTGGGGGATTCTGCTACCCTTCTCATTACACATTTATGCAAGCTTAACTGAATTTTAGAATAATTCTTATTATATTTATTTCATGTGAAACTGATTTGTTGTAGGACCACCATTCTTAATAATTTCTTTGTTTGGCTAACTGAGTAAATTGGTTCATTTATCTTAATGCTTTCATGTTATGCCCATCAGTTATGCAGTAGAATATAACCCTTTTGTCATTATTATTATTATTATTATTATTATCATCATTATTATATTTCAATTTGCTTTAATTAATAATTTGCATTACTTTTCAAGACTTGGATAATAAGAGTGCAGGATCAAAGTTTACAACTATTTAACTATTTTTGCAGTGACTTTAGCTGCTGGGCATGAAAGCAGACATGTACTGCTCATCCTAAGACTATATTAAGCCACAATTCTAAATAGAGCCATGCATTATCCAATCATATCTATCGCTAAATTTCATCTCAGGGATGTATTCATTAAAAGTCATTAATAATGGTAAGCTGCAAGGTTTGATGCTCCAAGAAGTACAGGGTGTTTCAAAAATGACCGGTATATTTGAAACAGCAATAAAAACTAAACGAGTAGCGATAGAAATACACTATTTGTTGCAATATGCTTGGGACAACAGTACATTTTCAGGCGGACAAACTTTCGAAATTACAGTAGTTACAATTGTCAACAACAGATGGCGCTGCAAGTGATGTGAAAGATATAGAAGACAACGCAGTCTGTGGGTGCGCCATTCTGTACGTCGTCTTTCTGCTGTAAGCGTGTGCTGTTCACAACGTGCAAGTGCGCTGTGGACAACATGGTTTATTCCTTAGAACAGAGGATTTTTCTGGTGTTGGAATTCCACCGCCTAGAACACAGTGTTGTTGCAACAAGACGAAGTTTTCAATGGAGGTTTAATGTAACCAAAGGACCGAAAAGCGATACAATAAAGGATCTGTTTGAAAAATTTCAACGCACTGGGAACGTGACGGATGAACGTGCTGGAAAGGTAGGGCGACCGCATACAGCAACCACAGAGGGCAACGCGCAGCTAGTGCAGCAGGTGATCCAACAGCGGCCTCGGGTTACATCTCTATCCATACAAAATTCAAACGTGGCAACCCCTCAGCGCCGCTACCATTGCTGCACGAGAGACATTCGCTAACGATATAGTGCACAGGATTGATGACGACAATATGCATGTGGGCAGCATTTGGTTTACTGATGAAGCTTATTTTTACCTGGACGGCTTCGTCAATAAACAGAACTGGGGCATATGGGGAACTGAAAAGCCCCATGTTGCAATCCCATCATCCCTGCATCCTCAAAAAGTACTGGTCTGGGCCGCCATTTCTTCCAAAGGAATCATTGGTCCATTTTTCAGATCCGAAACGATTACTGCATCACGCTATCTGGACATTCTTCGTGAATTTGTGGCGGTACAAACTGCCTTAGACGACACTGCGAACACCTCGTGGTTTATGCAAGATGGTGCCCGGCCACATTGCACGGCCGACGTCTTTAATTTCCTGAATGAATATTTCGATGATCGTGTGATTGCTTTTGGCTATCTGAAACATACAGGAGGTGGCGTGGATTGGCCTCCCTATTCGCCAGACATGAACCACTGTGACTTCTTTCTGTGGGGACACTTGAAAGACCAGGTGTACCACCAGAATCCAGAAACAATTGAACAGCTGAAGCAGGACATCTCATCTGCATGTGAAGCCATTCCGCCAGACTCGTTGTCAAAGGTTTCGGGTAATTTCATTCAGAGACTACACCATATTATTGCTACGCATGGTGGATATGTGGAAAATATCACATTGTAGAGTTTCCCAGACTGCAGCGCCATCTGTTGTTGACAATTGGAACTACAGTAATTTCGAAAGTTTGTCTGCCTGAAAATGTACTGTTGTCCCAAGCATATTGCAACAAACGGTGTATTTCTATCGCTGCTCGTTTAGTTTGTATTGCCGTTTCAAATATACCGGCCATTTTTGAAACACCCTGTAGCTACAACGAAAAAGTGTAGCCCACATACCAGTAGAAACATACTGGCATAAACATAGCTGATTCCAATGCTTTCGCCCCCAGATACGTCTACAGGTGTGTCATAATAGGTGATAGTACATTACCCATCAGTCTGCCATAATGTTTTCCACCATTAAACAAGAGCTATGTTAATCTGAGAATATGTGTGAAGAGTTCAGGGTGGTGATGTGTGTGTGAAGAACAATCTGAGCCAACAATATGTAAGGAACTTCAAATACCACATTCACATCTCCACTTAATTCATAGACCACCTCAACCAATATAGTTCTGTGTTAGCAACGGAATGGATAGTTTTTATGTAACCTGTATCTTTTGAATGGCCCACTTTAAAAATCCTTGGAATTATTTGTTGAAAACTTCTACAAATCTTTCATGTGTTCTCTAGGCACTCACTAATGTAAATCTATTGCCTAATTTATGGAAAATATTCTGAACATAGCGGCGTCAATAGATAAACAGCTTTCACCTGCTGTGCAAATCTTCAAATCTTTGCAAGGAACATCTTCTGACTAAGCCACTAGAATACATTGAGTTCAAGCCAATGTGTTTCTATTGACATGTGGTCAATAAATTTGTGGTATCACCACATGGAAATGAAGAACACCATTACTTCAAAATACCTTAACAGCCGTAATCCATACATATTATAAAAATGGATGTAGATATGTATGTATGTATGTATGTATGCATATATGTTTCACATCTCTTAAAATACTGGACAAATTTCAACCAAACTTAGTAGCCATATCACTTACTGTCTGGATACAGTCACTGTGGATGTAAGAACGGTCCATCTATCAAAGGGAAAGGGTTGGGGGTTTAAAAGGTAGTATAGTCCACTAAGCGCAAATAGCCAGACCGTATTCATCCAGTATTTGAGAATGAAAATGATTGCAATAAACTTCACACATAATTTCAAACAATTAGCTGAGGACACCTGTTTCACATTCCTTCAGAACCTCAACAACTTCTCCCCCATTTGCTTCACCTGGTCCTATTCAACCCGACAATCCACCTTCCTAGATGTCGACCTCTGCCTCAGAGATGGCTACAACTGTACCTCCATCCATATCAAACCTACTAACCACCAGTAATACCTCGACTTCGACAGCTGCCACCCGTTTCATACCAAGAAGTCCCTTCTGTACAGCCAAGCCACCCGTGGTCATCGCATCTGCAATGATGAGCAGTCCCTCTCTAAATATACCGAGGGTTTCACTGAAGCCTTCACTGACCATAATTATCCTCCCATCCTTGTACAAAAACAAATCTCCCGTGCCTTATCTTTCCTGTCTCCCACCACCTCCTAAAGTCCCACAGTCCGCCGACAGAGGATCATTCCCCTCTTAACTCAGTACCATCTGGGACTGGAACAACTGAATTACATTCTCCGCCAGGTTTCGATTACCTCTCATCGTGCCCTGAAAGGAGAAATGTCCTACCCACTATCCTTCCCATCTCTCCTACCATGGTACTCCACTGTCCACGGAACCTACACAATGTACTCGTGCATCCTTACACAACCCCTGCTCCCAATCCCTTACCTCATGGCTCATACCCCTGTAATAGACCTAGATGTTTGACCTGTCCCATACATCCTCCTAACACCATCTACTCCAGTCCAGTCACTAACGTTACCTATCACATCAAAGGCAGGGCTACCTGTGAAACCAGTCATGTGATCTACAAGCTAGGCTGCTATCACTGTGCTGCATTCTATGCAGGCATGACAACCAACAAGCTATCTGTCCACATGAACAGCCACCAACAAACTGTGGCCAAAAAACAAGTAGACCACCCTGTAGCTGAACACGCTGCCAAATATGTCTGTGCCATATGGGCCCTTTCCACCAACACCAGCTTTTCTGAATTGGGCAGGTGTGAACTTTCCCTGCAATAGATGCTACGTTCCCGTAACCCTCCTGGCCACAATCTTTGTCAGTCACTGTCCTCCCTGTTCCCATTCCAGCACTACACAGCTGTCATTTCACCGCCACACCCAGTCTTTTAATTTCTTTTATTTTTATTTCTCTCCTTTCCACTACTTAATCCCTCCTCCTCCACACCTTCTCTCCTGCCCTCCGTCTAAACTGCAACCCTTCACTGTCTACCACTCCCACCATACTAACACCATCCCTGTTGAAATGTGCTTTGTTGGTGAGCAAAATTCGCCTTGGAAATTGAGGAAAATCCACACAAAGGCGTAAAAACCAAGAACAGAAATAAACATTTGGCACAAATCTGCTGGGAGCATAATGTGCACTTTCTTAGTGTTGTGTGGGTGGAGCTGCTGTGCATGCAGAACATGCCAGACAGACAAGTGAGTCATATGCAATTGCGAGAGTACTCATCGACAGGTTCTCTTCAACTTGATGAAGCACTTCCTCTTCCAATATGACAATGTTCTGCTTTCTTGGAGCACCACAGTTTGCTGTATCGCTCGTACATTTCCCACTTTGCTGCAGCTGTTGTTCTACTCTGCAAACTTGGGATTAGGTGGAGTCACACGATTTGGAAAGTACTCATGGTACACGTATTGGGCACCCCTTCCATTACGGCGAGCTTCACCATAAATTAGAAATGTATTGGTGTACTCTATGCATGTGTACTCAAGCATCCTGTTAATGCAGTACTAGTCACCATAACATCAACTGACGCATAACAGGAAGCATGAAAACAAGGCAGATGGAAACAGAGGATATCACGTGACATTGTGCCATCATCCCATTCATGAATATGGGTAGCCTTCCATAATAGGTGAATTGAGTAAGAAACCTCTAGTGCATGACCGAGTAGCTGTTGTTTTCCTTGTAAATTGGAAATGAATTGTTTCTGGAGATGGGTTCCTATGTAAAACTAATCACCTATGCAACTTCTAGACAAGTCCATATGCGTGCAAATAACAGGTAAAAAGTCCTCATCCTCTTAAATCCCTAGATTAATTTAAAACAAATTTGTTACACATACTACCTACTATCTGGGAAGAAATACTGTGGAGATAAGAACCATCAACTTCCTACTGGAGTGATGGTGATAACTCGGAGACAGCAGGAGGAAGTAGAAGGTACACAGACAGAGAGGGGAAAGAAGGAAATGGACACACAGAGAGGGGGGAGGGGGAAATGGACTAAAAAAGGTAAGAGGAGGAGATGGACAGAGAAAGGGAAGAGGAGGATATGGACACAGAAAGAAAAGAGGAGTAGAGGGACAGAGAGGAGGGGGAGGGGGGGGGGGGAGATGGACAGAGAGAGGGGGTTGAGAAGATGGACAGAAAGACTGTGTGAGAGATGGGTCCTTTGGCCATAACAAATACAGAAAATCCATACACAGCAGCCTCTATTTCAGTATCCTGAGCCATCACCAACCTTCATAAAGAACAAATGTGCTGAGACTAAGCTCCAAAGAGCTGCCAGACTGCCAAGCATCAGTAACGCCCCTATTACACGATGCGCGTAAACCATATACCTATGCACCAGTCCCTCAAGTGTTCATATCTGTCATTACAAGCTAGTTCACAGCGGCCTATTACAGCATGTGCGCAGGATATACCTGGCGCACATGCGCAGTGTACGGTAATAATGTGAAAATGCAAATAGAACTGTCTGATCTCATAAAGTCATTCGTTCTACAGCGCAGAACTTAAGGGGGATCGTGTGACATATTGGAACATCATTATTCCAATTATTTACGTGAGATCAAGGTTCCTATTTAATAAGAAATTGTTTTTTATCACTATTGATTAAGTTATTGCTATTCTGTTATGTAGGTTACTACTGTTCTGAATTACTGACTAAACAGTTTTATATTACGACACTTGGTTCTACAGGTAGATGCATATCTAAATTTACATTTTACACATGGAGGACCCACTCGTTTTTGGAGCTATTGCCCTGGCAGTGACAGTAAATCTTCATATTAGGGCACAACGATGACAAAAACAAAAAGCTAAACATTGTCGAATTTGACCCTAGCTGAAAAGAAGGAACGAAGGTAGGGGATTATATTCCTTATGAAAGAACTCCCCCCTATGAACCATGGACCTTGCCATTGGTGGGGAGGCTCGCGTGCGTCAGTGATAAAGATAGCCGTACAGTAGGTGCAAGCACAATGGAGGGGTATCTGTTGAGAGGCCAGACAAATGTGTGGTTCCTGAAGAGGGGCAGCAGCCTTTTCAGTAGTTGCAGGGGCAACAGTCTGAATGATTGACTGATCTGGCCTTGTAATACTAACCAAAACGGCCTTGCTGTGCTGGTACTGTGAATGGCTGAAAACAAGGGGAAACTACAGCAATAATTTTTCCCCAAGGGCATGCAGCTTTATTGTATGGTTAAATGATGATGGCGTCCTCTTGGGTAAAATATTCCGGAGGTAAAATAGTGCCCCATTCGGATCTCCGGGTGGGGACTACTCAGGAGGATGTTGTTATCAGGAGAAAGAAAACTGGCGTTCTACGGACTGGAGTGTGGAATGTCAGAACCCTTAATAGGGCAGGTAGGTTAGAAAATTTAAAAAGGGAAATGGATAGGTTAAAGTTAGATATAGCGGGAATTAGTGAAGTTCGGTGGCAAGAGGAACAAGACTTTTGGTCAGGTGAATACAGGGTTATAAATACAAAATCAAATAAGGGTAATGCAGGAGTAGGATTAATAATGAATAGGAAAATAGGAATGCGGGTAAGCTACTACAAACAGCATAGTGAATGCATTATTGTGGCCAAGATAGATACGAAGCCCACACCTACCACAGTAGTACAAGTTTATATGCCAACTAGCTCAGCAGATGACGAAGAGATTGACGAAATGTATGATGAGATAAAAGAAATTATTCAGATAGTGAAGGGAGATGAAAATTTAATTGTCCTGAGTGATTGGAACTCAATAGTAGGAAAAGAAAGAGAAGGAAACATAGTAGGTAAATACGGAATGGGAGGAAGGAATGAAAGAGGAAGACGCCCGGTAGAATTTTGCACAGAGCATAACTTAATCATAGTTAATACTTGGTTCAAGAATCATAAAAGGAGGTTGTATACATGGAAGAATCCTGGCGATACTGGAAGGTCTCAGATAGATTATACAATGGTAGCACTGAGATTCAGGAACCAGGTTTTAAATTGTAAGACATTTCCAGGGGCAGATGCGGACTCCGACCACAATTTATTGGTTGTGAACTGTAGATTAAAACTGAAGAAACTGCAAAAAAGTAGGAATTTGAGGAGATGGGAACTGGATAAACTGAAAGAACCAGAGGTTGTAGAGAACTTCGGGGGGGGATTGGGGAACAATTGACAAGAATGGGGGAAAGAAATACAGTAGAAGAAAATGGGTAGCTTTGAGAGATGAAATAATAAAGGTAGCAGAGGATCAAGTAGGTAAAAAGACGAGGGCTAATAGAAATCCTTAGATAACAGAAGAGATATTGAATTTAATTGATGAAAGGAGAAAATTTAAAAATGTAGTAAATGAAGCAGGCAAAAAGGAATACAAACGTCTCAAAAATGAGATCGACAGGAAGTGCAAAATGGCTAAGCAGGGATGGCTAGAGGACAAATATAAGGATGTAGAGGCGCATATTACTAGGGTTAAGATAGATACTGCCTACAGGAAAATTGAAGAGACCTTTGGAGAAAAGAGAACCACTTGTATGAATTTCAAGAGCTCAGATGGAAACCCAGTTCTAAGCAAAGAATGGAAAGCAGAAAGGTGGAAGGAGTATATAGAGCATCTATACAAGGGCGATGTTCTCGAGGACAACATTATAGAAATGGAAGAGGATGAAGATGAAATAGGAGATATGATACTGCGTGAATAGTTTGACAGAGCTCTGAAAGACTGAAGTCAAAACAAGGCCCCGGGAATAGAGAACATTCCATTAGGACTACTGACAGCCTTGAGAGAGCCAGGCCTAGCAAAACTCTACCATCTGGTGAACAAGATGTATGAGACAGGCGAACTACCCTCAGACTTCAATAAGAATATAATAATTCCAATCCCAAAGAAAGCAGGTGTTGACAGATGTGGAAATTATCGAACCATCAGTTTAATAAGCCACGGCTGCAAAATACTAACATGAATTCTTTACAGATGAATGGAAAAACTGGTATAAGCGGACCTCGGGGAAGATCAGTTTGGATCCCGTAGAAATGTTGGTACACGTGAGGCAATACTGACTCCAAGACTTATCTTAGAAGAAATATTAAGGAAAGGCAAACCTACTTTTCTAGCCTTTGTAGACTTATAGAAAGCTTTTGACAATGTTGACTGGAATAATCTCTTTAAAATTATAAAAGTGGCAGAGGTAAAATACAGGGAGCGAAAGGCTATTTACAATTTGTACAGAAATCAGTTGACAGTTATAAGAGTCACGGGGTATGAAAGGGGCAGCAGTGGTTTGGAAGGGAGTGGGACAGGGATGTAGCCTCTCCCCGATGTTATTCAATCTGTATATTGAGCAAGCAGTAAAGGAAACAAAAGAAAAATTCAGAGTTGTTATTAAAATCCATGGGGAAGAAATAAAAAGTTTGAGGTTTGGCGATGACATTGTAATTCTGTCAGAGACAGCAAAGGACTTGGAAGAGCAGTTGAACGTAATGGACAGTGTCTTGAAAGGAGGATAGAAGATGAACATCACAAAAGCAAATTGAGGATAATGGAATGTAGCCAAATTAAGTCTGGTCATGCTGAGGGAATTAGATTAGGAAATGAGACACTTAAAGTAGTAAAGGAGTTTTGCTATTTGGGGAGCAAAATAACTGATGATGGTCGAAGCAGATAGGATATAAAATGTAGACTGGCAATGACAAGGAAAGCATTTCTAAGAAGAAAAATTTGTTAACATCGAGTATAGATTTAAGTGTCAGGAAGTCTTTTCTGAAAGTATTTGTATGGAGTGTAGCCATGTATGGAAGTGAAAAGTGGACGATAAATAGTTTAGACAAGAAGAGAATAGAAGCTTTCGAAAAGTTGTGCTACAGAAGAATGCTGAAGATTAGATGGGTAGATCACATAACTAATGAGGAGATATTGAATAGAATTGGAGAGAAGAGAAATTTGTGGGGCATCTTCACTAGAAGAAGGGATCGCTTGGGAGGGCATATTCTGAGGCATCAAGTTATCACCAATTTAGTATTGGAGGGCAGCGTGGAGGGTAAAATTCATATAGGGAGACAAGGAGCTTGCACAGGATAGAGTAGTATGGAAAGCTGCATCAAACCAGTCTCTGGACTGAAGACCACAAGAACAACGTGAAAGAACTGACACCTGAAGATCCACAAGGATTTCGGAACTTCATGAGGATGGACATGGCCTGTTTTGAGAAGCTGCTGTCTATGACAGAAGATGGAATTAGCAAGTGTGACACAGTTATGAGGGAGACTATCCCACCTTCTCATAAGTAAGAATTAAATTATATGAGGGTTGGAACTTTAATAGTGGCAACTATTTATTTACAGCTCATACAAAATAGATGCATGTTGCGAAGTTTTACTGACCTTCAAAGTAGTCACCAGCATTGTGTATAACCCATTGCCAATGATGTGGATGTCATAGGATACTCTTAGCAGCACCAGTTGTGTTGACAGTTCGAGCGGCATGGTCTACTGTCCACAAATTTGTGGCAGTTCTGAAGTGAACGCCGTAAAGTGTTTCCTTCGGTTCAGAAATTGAGTTGAACTCATGAGGGCTTAAGTTAGGGGAGTGCAGTAGCTGGTATAGCACTCAGCAGCCCCATCAGTCAAACAAATCAGTAACAGCTTGCACTGTACGTTCTTGAGCATTGTCCTGCAAAATGATGATCAGGTCCTGCAGAAAGTGTCATCACTTCTGTCTCTATGCTATTCATTTTTGGAACACAACCTACGAACAGCTTAGAGACAGAAGTGATGACACTTTCTGCAGGACCTGATCATCATTTTGCATGACAATACTCAAGCATATACAGTGCAAGATGCTACTGATTTGTTTGACAGATAGGGCTACTAAGTGCTATACCACCTACTGCACTTCCCTGATTAAGCGCCTGTGAGTTCAACTCGATTTCTAAACTGAAGGAAACACTTTACGGCATTCACTTCAGAACTGCCACAAATTCGTGGGCAGTAGACTGTGCCGCTCGAACTGTCAACACAACTGGTGCTGCTAAGAGTACCCTATGACTTCCACATCATTGGCAACGGGTTATACACAATGCTGGTGACTACTTTGAAGGTCAGTAAAACTTTGAAACACGTATCTATTTTGTACGAACTGTAAATAAATAGTTGCCACTACTAAAGTTCCAATCCTCGTATACTTATGTTTTGTGATCATACCAAATTAGATCACTAATAAAATACCAGTACATGCCCTGTTATGCTGCAGGCTGGTTGTAACATTATGTTTCCTGGTGACTCGGGAATCTTTTAAGAGTCTGACTTTCAGCCACAGAATAGCACAGCATACCATTTCAGATGTAGCTGTGGGTGTATGCACTGCAATTCACGACATTTTAAAGGACCAATACTTAAAGCTGCACTTTTGTTTTTTTCGAAGTTTGGAAAATGGAATGCAATGTGCTACTCAGAGTTTTGCAGTCCTTGTCTGTCGCACTGGGTGAAACTGCATGGACTTACTTACCATCACTGCCAGTTTTTCTTTTCTGGTATGCTGAAATACAGTAAGAGATGCTATAAAATCAAACATAAACTTTCACAAGCTAAGGCATTAAGATACAAATTGAAAATCACCATGTAACGTTATACGCATATTACTCAGAAAGAAAAGATTGCCAACGTGCCTTATTATGATACAGCAGGTCACATACACACCTTTCCCTGTTGTATGCCTGAATTAAGATGCTTAACACCTCTTCGCTCCATTTCTTTCGATAATACGAAGTAATCTAAAGAAAAAATGCTTTCACAAAAAGTTAGTATAAAAGAAAGTTTTTTTCTGCATTTATGAAAACCTATTTACTGAAAAAAAGGTGGGAAATCTCCAACACAAAAACTGAAATTAGATACTATCCAACAAACAATAAACAAATAAGCAGAAAGCACTGAGGTGCCCCCCCTTCTACACATGCATGATTTATCACTACCTAGTGCGCATGAGCGGATTGACGGCAGTTTAGAACTGCTGTCTATTCTGGTGCGCGAATATTGTGTCTGCTAATTTTCATAGTTTCACCCATTCTACCACTACATGGCTGTCAAGCTAGACCAGTACATTCGTGACAGATTGTCGTGTATTACCCGCTTAAGAACTACGCTACCTACAGTGTTCCAAAGGAATGGGTACTCATACCAACAAACTGGGTGTGAGCTGAGGATAAACTGATGTTCAGTCACAGCCGGAGTATGATTATATGTTTTAGTGATTTTAATCTTGTGACTCATGATGTTAGTCATAGAAATTTAATTATATGTATGACCTTTGCACTCTGAAGTAAAAGGTTGTAAACGTGATTTATATACATATGCAAGAGTCCAGCATGGCAACATTTGCCATCACAGATTCTGATGATCATACAGTCAACAAATGCATTTAGGTACTGTGTGATAGCACATAAAATAAGCCTAACTGACAGTTGCAGATGAGAGAGAATCACTTAGGAGAAAGCCAAGTATGGGCATCAGGAAACATTAAAACTAGATATAGATGTTTCAATTTACACAAGGCTTAGGTTCTAGCAGTCAAATCATTAAACTCCTTACCAGTCACCTCGTGTACCGGAGGCAGAAAACAGAGAGAGATAAGAATTTCACAAAATAACTTGACTGTAGGAAACCAAATGTGAATAGAGAGCTTAACAAATACTGGAATTCAAACTTTGCTGTAAACAGGGGTAAAACAATAATAATAGCTTACAGTACGATTATAGTATAGGCAGTGAGCACTTAAAAGACCACATCTTAGAGAAGGAGACAATTAACTCAGTCATCAAAATAATGCTTACAAACTGAAATTGCTGACTTGGTATAAAACCTGAAAATATACCACCAAGAATTTGAACTACTCTCCTTCTCATTGCAAACTAGCATTGCACCACATCACTAGGCCTAGAGTTTCATTGTGCTGCTGAGATTCTGGGGTTGGTAATCATATATACCAACATACATAACTTGAGCTAGCACTATGGGCTCTTCACAAAAATAACTCTCCTCCTAGAAGGAAGGAAGATAAGAGTTTAACGTCCTTCAACAGCATGTGCATAAGACACAAAGACAAGCTCAGATTATGAATGGATGGCGAAAGAAATCAACAGTGTCCTTTTCAAAGGAACAATTCTGACATTCGCGTGGAGCAGTTTAGGGAAATTGAGGAAAACCTAAATCAGGACGGGCAGATGGGGATTTGAACAATCACTCTCCCATTTGTGAGTATAGTGTGCTAAGCACTGAACCACCACCTCACACCATTCTCCTTTTAGAAACATATGTCATGCTGCTAATAGGACTGGAAAGAGAAAGAGGTATGTGTTAAGAAATTCAGTTACAAAACTAGTAAAAAGGGAATAAAGAACAAATATAAAAATCCATGGCCATGCAGTCATGTATACAATAACACTGAAGAAAGGGTTATGGAAGACGCCTGTATGTGACAGAGGGAAAGTGTCACACACTGTGAAGTCTATGTGAAATCACAGATTAAGAATATCATAAACCAAGGTATTGTGGCATCATAGAGGAAATAGCTGATAAAGTTGGATAATGAATTGCTGTGATTATAAAGCACAAGTTTCAATGTCATGATCAAGGGTAGTAACCACTTAGGTATGGGTGTGAGCGCAAGTTGATGACATTCAGCATCAAGTTTATAAGCATGCTCATTTAGTTGTCTCTGATCATCTTAAAAATGAATGTACGACACTAGCTGTTATTTATAAGAACTACTGTTCCTTATAAGAACACTTCTGTTGATACTGATACTTTTATAAAATCCAGGCAAGCTAAAGAGCAGAAGGAATCACTATTTATTGGGAGTTCCAATGTTAAACTAGTTATGGAGCTCCTATTAGCAAATAACAGTTTTCGCAGGAAACACAGGGTTTGCCAAAGGGATCTCACCAGAACTGATGTGGTAACTCTGCAAGTAGGTACTAAGGATGCAACGCACAGTTAATTGCAGGTCTTGGCTCACATTAGCAGTAACTCTCATTGTTTAGGTTCTGACACCACTCTCATTTCCTTTTGGCAAATGATTGGTGTTCTGAAGATTCCTGAGCTTGTTCAATGGATCAGAAAACAATTTACAATTTGCCCATTATGTCCACAACCATGTACTCTGGTGATTTGTGTGTGTAACTCCAGTATAATTAATCAAAGGTTCAGGACTGGATCTGCAATTATCTTTACATATTTTCTTCCAGCTGACCTGCTCCAAGCATGTAAAAACCACGAACTGTCCTCAAGACTTCTGTTTTCACTATTAATCGCCACAAAACTAGTTGGATGTAACAGTTTTCAAGGCAGAAAAGGAAAGGTGTACAATCTCCAAAAGGGCTACACCTATAAAGCACCTTAGAGCTCAACCAAATAAGCTTGTTTACTCAGACTCAGTCTTAAGAGTTCTGGGGCTAATGAGATGTCCTAAACCAAACACTCCATTATATCCACAACAGTCTTCGAAACAAATTTATTTATCAACAGTATCAAGTGGAGCACTAAGGGGTAGACATTCCTGAAACAGGGATGCATTACAAAGCACGAGCAAGAGATTTTGTAACAGTGTGTGCTTGAAACGTATCTTAATGTTTAGACTAGCAAAGTATTACACTGCATCTAAAGATTAATTCGGCACTGTCTTTTAGCACATTCCTGAAATAAAATCTGACCACCTAAGTTTTGCTGAATAAACTATTTTCACCTTTATCTGCACTGATTAATGAAAATAAAATTAACTTCAATAAAGTAACAGTCATAAACTGTACTCCTTTTGAATGACACTTCGTTAGTCTCTGACCATGGGTTGTGGAGGAGAGGGTGGGGGAGGGGTTCAAGAAACTAACCACTAAGTCATGTACAAATGCATCAATTGCTGTTCCAAGAATTATTTTGAACTGCTCTATGGCACCCTAATGTGGAATGGTACACACACACACACACACACACACACACACACACACACACACACACACACACAGAGAGAGAGAGAGAGAGAGAGAGAGAGAGAGAGAGAACAGCAATATTGCATAAGTGAGAGTAGTTGCATTGCATAAGGAATCAATAAGGAAAGCACTTACCATCAACTGCTTCATCTGTTTCATCATGATTCTCCATAGCAAGTAGCATTTTTGGATATACATCACTCACAATAAATGAAGGGAATATTTTTTCTTCCAAGTTAGCCAGTATCTGAGTCTGTACCTCATAAAATACTTCTGGTCCTGTATCCCCTAAGAGAAACGCCTCCATTCTCTTCAAGATTGGCTGAAAGAATAGAAATAATGAATACAAGAACAGAATACAAAATGAACATACCAATCACTATAAGCAGAATATGTGACACTTCACGTAGTATTATGTAACTTGACAAGGAGTACACATTTCCCAGGACAGTGTGTGAACCATCCGATGATTCAACGGTAATGACATTTAACTGATATTAGTAAAGGTTTTCTCTCAAGTACAGTGATTTTGTTGCCATTACTAGAGGTTAGAGAGCTCTACACATCACTGAAGTAAACATACTTCTTGAACAAGTGCAATTTTTCCAGAGATCTGAAGCCCAACATTAACAGTTCTTTAAACATAACAACCTTCAACTACAAGATCTAGTTGTACTAATAAGACCGCCACCTATGTTTGATGCCAACGTGCAATAACCACTCACAGACAGCAAATGGCAGCACTAGCAGTGGAGGGTACATAAAGCATGGCAGAGGGATGAACAAACAGACCGATTTGTCTGATATCCAAAAGGGCATTATCATTGGCTTTCGGGCCAAGGGTAGAAGCTCCTCCAAAATGGTTGGTTTGTAAACTGTTCACATGCTACTGTGGTTAAAGTATAGTATGCATGGCAAAATAGTGCTATACAAAACCAGCACCGAGGCAACAGTAGTGCATCACAGGCCACAGACGACACGGGTGAACAATGGGCGCAGAGGTGCATATGGGCAAATAGGCATGCAACTGTTGAGCAACTGGCCACCCAAATGAACTAAGGGGCTACCAACAGTGTCTCCTCAATGACTGTACAGAAAATGCTACTGTGTATCGGCCTCTGCAGCAGGTGCCTGGGTTATGCATCCATGCTGACTGCTATTCATCAGCGATGAAGGCTGTAAGTTGCATTCTAGTACTGCAGCTGGGTATCCGTGTGGCAACAAGTGACCTTTCGGATGAATCACGTTTCATGTTCCATCTGACAGAGGGCCTTGGGCAGGAACGGCACTGCAACAATTGTTGGAAGGGTCCAGGCCAGAGGAGGGAGCATTAAGGGCTGGGAAATGTTTCTGTGGCATTCTCTGGGTGATCTCATTATTTGGGAAGCCACAATGGGTAAACACAAGTATGCATCTAACCTTTGGAAGCAGATCCACCCCTACATGCAGTTTGTTTTTCCACAGCACTACATCTACCAGGAGGACAATGCAAGGTGTCACACAGATCACAGTGTACAGTGTGGTTTAAGGAACACCAGGATGAGTTTACTATAGTCCCCTGGCTAACAGACACCTTGGATTTAAACCCAATAGGGAATCTGTGAGATCACATCATTCAGGCTGTTCATGCTGTGATTCCTCAACCATGACACCCAGTCCAGCTGCCCATTGCACTAGAGCCGGCATGGTTCCACATCCCTGTCGGCACCTTCCATAACCTCAGTGACACTTTTCCTGAACGTCTGTGTTGCAAAAGTTTGTTATTTAGGCTTTTGACAGGTGGTCACTTTAATGACACTGGAACATGTATGTGGCAATAAAGAATTTTGTTTGTTTCTGTGAATGAAACAATAGATTTTTCAATTGTACATTCAGTATGAAATACGGAAAAAGTAAATCTACAATATAGTCTATTGTGTACCATTATATATTTCTACTTTGAAACATCAGGTCTGAAATTCATAGCTGCAGTTAATGGACGTTTATGTATGCGTAATGTTATTAGATCCTCCCCATATGATCTTTCCATACACAAATCTAAACTGAAAAGTCCACCATTTGTAACATTGCTTAATTTAAAAAATGGTAATGGAAACTGTAACATAACAATCAAAGTTGTCTCATAACAACATTTCTGGAATATTTACTGCTCCTTTCCATATGTTTATGCTATCAGGTAAGTCTCCCTTGATGTGGGGTTCTGGATGACTTTCCAAGACTGTGCCCCTTTTCCTAAATCCTGTCTGGTCCTTTTCCTTCATTCCTCTTCCTTCCCCTTCAGCTCTACAGCCGGAAGAAGGAGCTACTTGCTCCAAAAGCTTGCACAAGTTAAACAATTTTGTGCGAGTGTTCTCCTAGCACAACATGATGAGTAGATTTTTTTATCTATCCAATTACACTGTATTTTCAATAATTAATTATTTTCATTGTTAATGCTGCAGATGTTATACAAAAGATCATGAGAAGTTACACAAACTAAAAACTACCTAATGGCTGCAAGTAAACTGACAGAGCTACTTCAGAAAACAATCATATGTTACTTCTTCAGCAAAAGAACAAAGTTTTAGAAAAAATATTTAGGAATAAAGTAAACAACTCACCAAAAGGCATAAGCGCTGCATCATTGACGGGTACATAAACAATAGGTCTAGAGCTTCGCTTTTCCATCTTTCACAATGAAATTCCTTTCTCAAGCTTGTAGGAAACAAGTGTGGGCACATGTTTCTCCTAAAAGCTTGAAAAAGGAATTTCATTCTGAGAGGCAGCAAAGGAAAGCACCGCACCTCTTGTTTGTGTACCTGTCGGCGATGCAACGCTTCTGCCTTTCGGGGAGTCGTCTCATATTCATACATAATTTGTTATTCTCAACCAGAACTTTGTGCATAAGGTTTAGAAGAAACTGGGCAAAGGCAAAACAGGTTAAGGATGAGAAAGAACCAAAATAAGACATGAAAATCAACAAGGTCAATTTTCTTCTCTTGTTGTGGCATGCCCCCTCTTTATCTGTAGTCCTAGGAGGCATACAGAATTCATGTCTGAACAGACCCATTTCCTGCAAACTTCACTTACCTTCTATAGGACACAACAGTTTTGACCTAAGTGGTAGCATTTTTTTCCCCCCCTACGCGTACATGTGCTGCTACCAGATATATAAAAATTCTGTTTTATGCCAATTTCATTTATAGTTTAAATTAAAATGACCACTTTACTTTTTATGGAATGAAAATGGACCAGATAATACAAAAATTAAGGATAACAAAATCAATCAAAAAAACTGCAGCAATAAAAAGCTCTGCATTCTGTACTCAAATACCGAAGAGTTTACTCCATTGCTGTGTGCATCCAGTGCCACAAAATTAACATGGAAAATTGTGAGTATCAGAGCAAAATTTGCTAATATAAACTGAATTGTATCAGGCCACATATACTTAGATAACAGAATTACAGTGATTCCAAAGTGCAAAGTCTAACAACCATTACAGTCATTCAACTTTATTGCGTATGTGTATGCACGCACACACACACACACACACACACACACACACACACACACACACACACACAGAGAGAGAGAGAGAGAGAGAGAGAGAGAGAGAGAGAGAGGGGGGGGGGGAGTTGCACAACTTCATTCTGCTTTTTTTACAGTATTTTAAGTTGGCTGTTTACTATCCTACCTTGTCAACTCGAATTTCTGGTGATGGCGTGTTTATATAGGTGTAGAATATTTCAGTACCAAGCTGGTGAAGGTCACTCCGTTTTGCCTGCCGTAGTTCTTCAACAGCATTCCAATAACTAAGCAGTGCCTTGCTACCTACTTGTTCCAGGTACTGCATCAGATGTTCTCTACCCACCACAGTGCCAAGTACTTCATGTAAAGACAATGTCTGTAAAAAGTACAACTGATAAGTGCAAATAGCACACTGACTATATATTACCAAATCCAACATGGAAGAGAGAAAAAGAAGTGAAGGAATGCCTATGTAAACAGAGCAGAAAAGGATAGTTTTCTAAGAAAATGATAAAACTAAGATAAATTGAGATTAATAAATGGAGACCTCCAATAATAAAAACACAAATTTCAGAGAACAGAAACTGAAATTTATAGAAATTTGATGACAAAATATCATAGTCATGACACAAGAACTGCCTACAGAAAAATTATACAAAAAACATGTTATTTCTAACTTGCTGACCCAATAGTAGGAAAGAAATATCAAGTTATGATTTCTACTAATATACATTCTAATCAAACATAACTGTTAAGTAGGTTTAACTGTGTAAAATAGTTTTATTAAATTTCTGTGTGCATCGACAGAGTGCCATAACCTACACTTGAATAAACAAATTTCAATTCTAATTCTATAATTACAGTTTCTGTTCCTGCATCTGCATGAAAAATGTAGACCCTTTCTTCAAGCACTAAATGCATGCTCTGCAACATTTCACAATATGTAATGAGTACAAGTGCCTTACTACGAGTCATATAAAAATGTACCAACAGGTGATCAATAATATGGCACCTCCTCACAAGGAAATTGGACTGATTTCATACAATACTAAAATATTTTAAATGTCCAAGGTATTTTAAGAGCATGTACATTCAGCAGAAATATACTGAAGAGCCAAAGAATCTGGTACATCTACCCAAGATCATACAGGGCACTTACAAGTGCACAGAAGTGCCACAACATGATGTGACATAGACTCAACTAATGTCTGAAATAGTGCTGGAGGGAATAGACACCATGAATCCTGCAGGGCTGTCCATAAATCCGTAAGAGTATGAGGGCATGGAGATCTCTTCTGAACAGTACGTTGCAAGGCATCCTAGAGATGCTCAATAATGTTCATGTTTGGGGAGTCTGGTGGTCAGTGGAATTGTTTAAATTCAGGAGAGCCACTCTGTGGCAATTCTGGATGTGTGAGGTGTTGTACTGTCCTGCTCGAATTTCCAAAGTCTGTCAGAATGTACAATGGGCATTAATGGATGCAGGTGATCAGACAGTATGCTTATGTACGTGTCACCTGTCAGAATCATATCTAAATGTATCAGGGGTCCCACATCACTCCAACTGCACATGCCTCACACCATTACAGAGCCTCCACCAGCCTGAATAGTCCCCTGCTGGCGTGCAGGGTCTATGGACACATGAGGTTGTCTTCATACCTGTACACATCCATCCGTGCAATACAATTTGAAATGAGACTCGTCCGCAACATGTTCCCAGTTATCAACAGTCCAATATCGGTGTTGACGAGCCCAGGCGAGCCGTACAGCTTTGTGTCAAGCAGTCATCAAGGATACATGGGTGGGCCTTCAGCTCCAAAAGCCCTTATTGATGTTTTGTTAATTGGTTCGCATGCTGACACTTGTTGCTGGCCCAGCATTGAAATCTGCAGCAATTTGCAGAAGGGTTGCACTTCCATCACACTGAACGATTCTCTTCAGTCATCATTGGTCCCATTCTTGCAGGCTTTTTTTCCAGCCACAGAGATGTCAGAGATTTGATATTTTTCCAAATTCCTGATATCTGTGGAACACTTGTGAAATGTTCATATGGGAAAATCCTCAGTTCATTGCTACCTTGGAGATGCTGTGTCCCATTGCTTGCATGCCAACTATAATACCACATTCAAACTCACTGAAATTTTGCCATTGTAGCAGCAGTAACCAATCTAACAACTGCACCAGATACTTGTTGTTTTATATAGGCACTGCTGACTGCAGGCCCTTATACTATTTACATATCTGTGTATTTGAATATGCATGTCTATACTTGTTCCTTTGGCACTTCAGGGTATTTACAGTAAAAGTCTTCACACAATCAAACAACAAAAGCTACAGATTGCTTGAAATAGCTAGTTCTGCAGCAAGTGATAATTGACAAACAACTATACATTCATGCTACTGCAGTCTTGATCGGGAACGAACAATGATGTCTTTAAAGTGTGGAATACTGAGATTGGGACACTTCATTATAAACCATGCAACAGATTCGGGATTGCACCCAAAAGTGATGCCAGTGCTAATATCATTCATGGAAAGGTGTCTGCACTTGGTTCAACTTACACTTGGTTCATCAAATGACTTCAAAGTGTGTAATCTGCTAGTAATTTAACTGAAAAGTTGCCAACATAAATTACAGGGGTGGAAACCACATTATTAGATCAATGAAGCATAACATAAAAGCATGAAACGAAGGTACCCATTTTGTGTCCTGCAAAAATTAAAACTGAATGTAAGAAATTGTTAAAATCGCAGAGAGACAAAAAGGTTGGCCGTATATGATCTTCGTGCAGGAGAGAGGAGTTAAACTAATTCCCCTGTCCTCTCTGAATAAGGAACCTACTGAAATTTCCTGGCAGATAGGAACTGTGTGCCAGACAGGGTGTCAAAATTAGAACACTGGTTTTTGGAGGCAATGATCTTAGTAGTAAGCTCTTCAGGCACAACTGAAGGCCCATGCTCACAGCTTTATTTTTGCAGGTACCTCTATCCTCCTTTCCAAATTTACCAGAGACTCTCCTACACATACTGCACAACTAGCACTCCTGGAAGAAAGGACATCAAAGAGAAGTGACTTTGCCACAGCTCAGTAGTTGTTTCCACAATGCATCTCCCACTCTTCGGAGAAGTGTGCAGTGTTTCGAAATTTCCTGATCATGTTTTAACCTACTAGGAAGTTTCGAAACAGTGCACGCTTCTCTGCAGTGTGTAATATTCATTCTGGAAGGATATTACTGTTCAGAAAACTAGGAGTTCTGTGTTTCTTGGGAATTTCTGACAACATTGGGCATTGTGCCTTTTGAAAATTACATGTTGTAGCTTTTAAATGATTAATGAAAAATCTCATATAAAGATGTATTTTCTTACTGTATACTAACTGCATTAATACCTCTCTCCTCCCTGATGAAGGAACAAAGTTCTGAAAGCTAGGATACATAAATTTTCTGTTCTGTTTTGTGTATCTATCAGCTATACTGAGCTGAGGTAAGTACTGGCATGTTGTGGCTTCGTTACAGATACTTATGTATCAACATGAATGTTGAGAGGGCATTGTCTATTGAAGTGACTTGTTCTCACATGGAAAATCAGTAAAGGATATTATGACATTTTCCCAAAGCCTCAGCCTAATATCAATTCCTCAAACCATGACTGTCAAACCTGTCTAGCAATACTTTACAATTATCTGCCATTCAATTTACACTAACAATCTTTTCAGCATGTGATGCTCCCATTAATTATGCAAAGAACATACTCCAAGTGACCACACCAAACCACATTACTACTCTCATGTGTGACTGTCACACAAAGTAATTGCACAGTTCTGAGATCTACCTTTCTTGCTTCAACAGTTGCAGCTTCAACTGCCTCTTCAACAGCATAATCTGTCCAGCCAAGGCTCACTAAACGTTTCTCACATTGTGCTTTAGCATAAGTTAATTGATTCATGTAACGCTTCATTTGTCTTGCCTGAAAAAGAAACAAACTAAAATACACTCATGGAAACAAGCAATACAGCTCTTCATAATAAATGCATTTGTTAAGATTTGTGTTGAATCTGTGTTAAGTATTATAGTATATCAATTTTAAAAGCAGTGGTTCCAACACTATATTAGGAAGCAACCAGAGTTGTTAAATTAGTAATGTAAGTGGTACATTTCAAACCATCTTGTCAAGTATCATAAAATTATGCAACATACTTGATATTGCATTAAGTTATCTAATTATCACTTTAGCACTGATGGCAGTTAGGTACCAGTATTTTCTTACTGTATACTAACTGCATTACTACCTTTTCCTTGAGAAAGCAATTCTACCACAACCCAAAAAAATCTCTAAAGAGAGAATGAAAAACACACACATATTTGTGTGTCATTGCCCTTATTCCAAAACTGATTACCTCTAATGACACTCATAATCCATCAAACTTTGCAACTGGAAATGCATTGACAACACAAAAAAATTTCATACATGCAAAATATGAAAATAAAAAATTAATGAATCACACCACGTGAGATGAAAACAGACTGTCTTATCAGTTATTAGGAGCAAAGAAGTAAGACTTAAAGGTGCAATAAGTTGGAAAACAAAGAAACCATGTCTGATTCTAAGATCCTGAATATTTGTAGCAATTTAATTTTTGGCTGAAAAAGGAACATATGAAATGAAAAAACATAAAATAAACAAAGAATTAAGTCAAGGCCCCAACAGGAGCTAAACAGAAAATTGTGGAAAGGTTATCTGCCACTGTACATCTAACATTTAAGACATATTTCAAGAATATGGATATCTCAAACACTAATTGTCTATTTTTCTTTCAGAAACAGGAGAGCTTTGCAAATGTTAACAGTTATAATATTCAGACAGCAGCTTTACATGTATAAAAATGCTCTATTCTTCATTTGTTACTGGTTTCAGTTAAACATGGTAATCATCACTGGATCTTGTCACAAGATATGTTTGTTGTTGTCATGACGGTGGATGATGATTACCAAGTTTATTTGAAACTCACCTTGAATGACAGATTAATATCTAAAGCTGTAGTCTGAATATTACTCTTAAATATGATTCCTTGTCTAATACATCAAACCAATATGGAACTATTAAATTTATTTCACTACTTGTACTACATACTCTAACATTGTAACTGGCAAAGCATACAATCAAATCCTGATCTTCAAACTTAAATATTTCTATAAACTATAAAAATAATAAACTGCTTTTTCTTTCAAAGCATGGGTATACAGCCATAGTAATAAAATTTTTGGTCTTTATTACCTTTTGCTCAAGAAGATTGTATAACTTAAAAACAACATGCTTCAGTTAACTTCACCCTTCCTGGGGGTGAAGTTGACCAATTCTCTGTTATGTGATAATTGGAATCACTACAGAGTGACTTTAATTGTTCTGAAACTTTATCGACAACAGAAAAATAAATCTTACATGATAATAAATTTTAATACTAATTTTGGGGTAACTTACTAAGAAAGTTTAAAGACACAAACGATATGATCACAAACTTGTGTTATGAAATTCCAAAGAAACACACACTCTTCTTCTTTAGGCCTAAAAACTGACTGATCACCCTCTATTTTACCATAACAACCATAACAACTATGGATCCCATTCATAACAGTGCTTTTGCAAATTTTATACACATGGGTAACCTTGTTAATGCTTGTTTTCCCATTTAAAATTTCTTGACAGAGTTCTAAAACATCCAGAGTATAGTTCTTCAATTCACCTGACTTACATCCACACACATGTGGCATTTCCACATTAACAACTCTTACGATCTCACTTCAATGAAGAAACAAACAGAATTGCAACCTACATGACAAATTCACATGTTAACATACAGACACTTGCAACAATGACTTCCTCACTCCACCATTAGAGTGTTATAAAGAAACTTTGCTGCATACATTGTGTGACATTGTTGCTGCACTCATTAGTTCACATTCTTGCTACATTGTGACTGGTTTTTGTTCATAAAAGAACCATTCGAGAAAGTATGGTCAATTTTACCTCCACTCCACCAAGAATTTGCAAAATTTTACTTATGTGTCTATAAACAGGAGATTAACTTTTGCTGTTGTCCTAGTTGTCTTTGTGGAGGGTCAATGCACAACATACTTAAATCTAGACATGTGAGTTGTGTTACGTCAGTCACACAAATAAGTTTTAGATCATTAAAAAAGTTAAAGTAAATCAATCCTCTTGAAAACAATTAATATTCAGATAGAGGTTCAGTAAAACTGTACATTTAGCCACTGCCTGAATTAAGAAGTTTTATAACAGTAAATATAATAACAAAAATATAATAATTTTCATCATCTGTATGAAGTTATTTAACATAAAATGTTTATTGAATATTTTGGTCAAATTCACCATTTGATGGTACATCAAACTGACAGTAATCTGAGAGAGAGTGCATGTTGCCTCTCTCGAACACAATATCCAGTTTTCAATTGATATGAGAAGTTCAAATCAAAAATGATTGGCCACATGCATGATGTTTACATGGATAACATCCAAAAACTTGCTGTTGAACATTCTCCGGGATGAATGCTGAACAGAATGATTTTCTCAAGACTAACCAGCATGGATTTCAAAAACATCAATCATCTGAAACCCAACTCGCACTTTTCTCACATGACATATTGAAAGTGTTGGATCAGGGCAACCTCGTAGATGTAGTGTTTCTTGATTACTAAAAGGGTGTCACTCACCTATGCTTATTATCAAAAGTACAACCGTAGGGGGAGATCAAGGGAAATTTGTGACTGGATTGAGGACTTTTTGAAAGGGAGGGCACATCATGTTATCTTGGATGGAGTGTCATTATCAGGCATATAAGTAACTTCGGTGTGCCCCTGGGGAAGTGTGTTGGGACCCTTGCTGTTTATGTTGTATATTAATGATCTTGCAGACAGTATTGACAGTAAAATCATGCCTTTTGCAGATGAAAGAGTCATCTATAATGAATTAATATCTGAAAGAAGCTCCATAAATATTCAAATGAATAGATAAAAAATCTACTCACCATACGGCACCAGTAGAACACACACAAATAAAGGTTTAACTTCTACAACCTTCCGGAACAAGTGGATCCTTCTTCTGGCAGAAGATTTGAAAGGGAAGGAAGGAGAGTAAAGGAAAAGGACTGGAGAGGTTAAGGGAAAGGGGTGCAGTTCAGAAAAGCCACCCAGAACCCCCGGGTCAAGGGAGACTTACCAAATGGAATTCCTTCTCATCCCATCCAGTAAGTTTTTCCTGACCAGGGGTGCTGGGTGACTTTTCTGAAATGTACCCTTTTCCCTAAACCTCTCCAGCCCTTTTCCTTCACCCCTCTTCCTTCCCCTTCAACTGTTCTGCCAGAAGCAGCCTCTGGTTCCAAAGCTTGCGAAAATTAAAATCTTTTTGTGTCTGTGTTCTCCTGCTATCACTTGGTGAGTGGATTTTTTAAATCTATTTACTTACATTATATTGTCTGTAATTGATTATTTTCATCATTACATAAATATTCAGTCAGATCTTGATTTAAAAAAAAAAAGAAAACATAGTATCCTATAACTACAATATCAATGAGTTACTGTTGGAATCAACCAACTCATATAAATACCTGGGTGTAGAACTTTGCAGGGATATGAAATGGAATAATCACATGGGTTCAGTCACGGGTAGGTGGTAGACTTCAGTTTATCGGTAGAATATTGGGAAAGTGCAATCAGTTGACAAAAAAGATTGCTTACAAATCACTCTTGTGAGCCATCCTAGAATATTGCTCAAGTGTATGAGACCCATACCAGACAGGACTAAAAGGGGGTATTAAACATATACAGAGAAGGGCAACACCAATGGTCACTGCTTTTGTTTAATCCATGGGAGTGTGTCAGAGATACTGAAGGAAGAAAGTCTGTTAAAGTTTCAGGAACCAGCTTTAAATGATTACTCAAGGAATTTACTGCAACCAACTACCTATCGCTCACATAGGGCTCGTGAGGAAAAGATTAGAATAAGTACTGTATGCACACAGGTATTCGAACAATCATTCTTCCTCCACTCTATAAGTGAATGGAACAGGTAAAAACCCTAATAACTGGTGCAATGGGACATACCCACTGCCATCCAACTCACAGTGGTTTGTAGAGTATTGATGTAGATGTAGATGTAGATGACGTAACAGTAGGGACAAAGTGCATTTATTTACACTCCTCTCAGCTGTGTGTTCACCACCCTCTCTATAATTATGTGCTTCCAGTATCTACAAGTAGAGACAGCACCCCAACAAGTAATTTACCATTAAGCTCAAATAACAACATTGCTTTTTCACTTCTTGTTGTTAGCTCTCTTCAAAATATTCCTTCCTTCCTTTCCATTGAATTTCATCTCTTTTACTCCTGTGGCTAGAATTCTTTATCTTCTTATCTCATAACATTTGTTCGATGTAAAGCTGATTCCTAGCTATTCCTTACTCTATTTTTGTCTTTGTTTATATCTTATTTTCATCACTACTCTTGTTATTTCTTCCCAGTTTTCGTCACTCATCTTACAAACATCAATGCCGTACACCCCACTTTACAGACCATGGAACTGGAATCTCAGCTGTTACAGTATATCTTTACCTCAGGTTTACCTGTTGTGGTCTTTTATCATAAGTTTGAAATTTTTCTTGCATTAATCATCTATCTTTCTTTTATCTTTCACTAATATTTGTTTAGCGTTTTCTCCCAACAACAAACTTGCATAAAACTTGTTTTTTAATGTTTTTTCAGACTTTTACCAAATGTTTGAACAGTGACAACTGGAGAATAAATAAGGTCACTCCTCTTCTGTCCACATATTGTGGTCTTTTAAGTCTGACACCACACAGACTGTGAGAATATTAATGACAAGGAATTAGTTTTGATAGAAAAGAAATTGGACAAGAGTCAAAAAGGGAATGTTATGGCATTCAGCACAGGATCAGAATGCAGACATCTTTTGAACATGAATATACCAAAGAAGGAATGAATTTTAAAAGTTTCTTCAACATTTTAATGTCATCAGAAATGGAGTACTAGCACAATTGGAAGACATGTGAAGGAACTGGCCTTAGTCTTGTTGTTGAAAGTACCCCGGCTTTTGACTACCGCACATTTAAGGAAATCATATGAAAATGTAAATTACAATGACTGGACGGGGCTGAATTCGAAGCCTACTAAACAGAACTACAATGCTTAACCATGGTACAACTTCATCCATTATGTTGGAATTATGTTACAATGTCAAGGAAGATGTTTTTCTTGTTATAGCGCAGGGCACCTGATGATAAACTCATAGAAACACAGCAGTAGATATACACCCACTTAAAATAAGGTCAACCATTTAGATCACCACCCCTTGTTACACTGGGTGAGAAAGGGTATATAAGGAACCAACTACCAATGTTTTGCTGTACTCTATTCATACACAAAATTTGTCATTGCATTCTGAATAAAAAAGAATAAATATAGCACATTTAAACAATCCAATGTTGTAAATATGCAAACTGTGTCTAGAAAACAACAAGCCAATGAGTCATGTTAGCAATTCACAAACAAGTTACAAAATAACTTGGAAATGCATACCTATAGACACTACGCATGGTGCCCTTTTAAGCCCACATAATTTCAGTGTGAAAAAAGTTGAGGAAATCAATCAGATAGCTGTTGTGTTCCTCCACAGAGATTTAACCTGGCAAATTTATACACACACTATAACACTACTGTAAAGCAAACTAATCTTTTATAGGAACATTATCAGTGTTTACTACCAGTCTAATGTACTTAATAATCAACATAAGAAAAGCACACAATCTGTTACTTTTTGCTCACCTGGAATATCCTTCCCCTAGCTTTCCCCATACTTTTTACACACAAACAATAATATAGCACACGGTAATAATAATCCAAATAAAAAATAATACGAAGTACAAAATACTCACCTGTAACTTTAGACCAAGATCAATTTTACTACCAATGTGGCCAAATATATCTTTAGTTTGCGCCAAATTTGTAGAGCTTTTCAAACTCTGAATTTTGGTTGCCTGTATGATTTCAGTTACTATATTATATCTGAAAAATAAATCAATAATGACAAGGGAGTTATTAAATAACAAACTGAATTCTATCTTAGAGAGTATCTCTGGTTACTGCGGAATGTCATTATTCTACAGGTAATTCAGTCACAAGAATGATGATAACATAAATAAAAACTTTTTGTTACACAAACACAGGACTTTTTATGTGATTTAAAGTATAGTCAAAAAACATAAATGAAACTTGATGTGGTTTGGCTTGCAGTCAACAAGCAAAGGATAAATAAAAATGTCTAAACAGAAAAAACTTATTTGGTTTTCTGAAAACACTGGAGAAATGAGTATTCTTTGCTGATGTTCACTACATTTTATGAATATCATACATTCATAGTAAAAGCAGAGCAAATTATCCATCTCACTGCCTATATTAACAAATTCAAACACATGGAACTAACTAGTATAACAACAATGTATTATTTTTTCAAGTATGAAAGAGCCTGGAACAAAAAGGTAATAGAATGTCATGGTTCTATAACTGACACAAGTACCAAAAAACATAAGGATGACATTGAATCATGTAGAACAGACAGTTACCGTTCACTTAAACATTGTTAAACAGATTTTCAGACATTAATCAACTCTGTCCATCTCTACATGCTTTAACAATCACATTTTGTTTTCTGATCATTTATTTTTAACCAAATTTGAATTGTTCTTCTAACAGTTCCACAATTAACTTTTTAACTTCTATTTCTCTTTTACCAATGAGTACTATATCATCTGGGTATGCTAAAACCTTAACTTTATTTCTTTTGAGGCTCTCTGCACTTATTAGTTGGTTACTGTTCCAGTTACAAATGTATTGTCAGTAGTGGATCTATTTCTCAAACAGCCATTTTGATATTTCCCGATCATTTTTTCTGCATATAGTTTCAAATGATTTTGCAATAAATGTGATAAAATCTTAAATGCTGCACTCACTAATGATATTTCCCTATAGTTTCTGAAGTCTTCCCTGTCTGCCAAATCCAATTAATTAAGCTACTGATTCACACTCAAATCCATTTTCAAACTGTTAATGGAGTACCTTCTGTTAACTAAATAGTCAAACTGGGCCGAAAACTGCTACAACCGATTAGCCGAGATAATACTGTCTCATTTCTTTCTTGTAAGTATGACAATGAATGAAAATCCAGTTCCTCTAAGAGCTTCCACAATGATCCTCATGTACTTCTGGGGTCTGACCAGAAAACACTTTCTAATGTCCCAGCAGGATCTTCACACTTTTCATAATAAAACACAAGTCATAGAAATCATTTTGCATTGACATGTCCAGTGGGTTTGGGAATTATCTTATTTCCATCAGCTACACAGTTCTGTAGGAGATGGACTAACCAACTTCTTTATCATCAGGTTACATTATTTAAGATTCTGTAGATTTTTTGGTCAAAAGCTCCCACATTTCCAGCCAGGTGGCAGTGTTAAAATGCAGCAACATTTCAACAAGTGTCATATTCACCATCTTCTGACAAAGTAATGAGATATGTGGGTGCTGCAATATTTTCACTAGTGGAATATCACCCCTCAACATGGCTATGGGCAGCTGTGTACTATCTGGCAGGCGAGTGGCGATGGGGATGAGGCTGCAGTGGTGAGGGTAGTGCATGCTCCAGTTGCACCACCGTGTGGGGAAAATGGCTGGCTGCACTCTCATTGTATTGCCACTAGTGCCAGGTTCCATGCTCCACTTGTTAGTTATCTTTCATCTCTGTTGACAATATTGTCTTGAACCTATATTTCAATGGATTCCTTTATGGTGATGGCCCAAAAGCCAGTTGTTTGGTGTAGCATCTTGGTGTTCTGGAAGTCAAATGTGCAGACCTTCTTGACACCATGCTCTGTTGTCACTGATTTGAGGAGATGGCTCTTCAAACCACTCACCAGAAATGCAAGTGTAACAATACTTTTGTGGTACAGGAGCTTGGTACACAGGCACCTTAACAGCATCCATCAGAACACTGCTTTCACTATGAAAATAGAAGTGAACTGTTTGCTCCCTTTCCCTACACTAGGCCAATCTGTATACAGGAAGAATACACACATAGCCCTGTCCCTGAATGCAACAAGCTGCCACCATCCAGTGCAATAGCACAAAGTGCTGACTAGCCAGGTACATAGGGTGCCCACACAAACTAATCATGAAGGACGTATTCCACAAAAATGCACACAGTGAACTACAGATTAGTAGGGTATTGAAGAATAGACAAGATTCTGGAAATCAGGAAGAGAAAGAAGAAAGCAACAGAATCACTTTCTTGCCACATCTGGTGCTGTTGTCAGCCAAAATTGTGAGACTGCTCGAAAAATTCAATACAAAATCCCACCTCCTGACAATTGCTGAAGTCAAAAGAGTGTCTTGCCTCTGTGAAAGACCCACTAAAAATGAATGGATCAGGAATATACAGCATTGCTTGTGAATGTATATTGGACAAACGCGGCACATGCTCAAGGAGCATATCAGGCATGTGGAATGGGCACAGAGAGAAAAATCAGCGATAGCAGAAGATAGCATCAAGGAAGACCACACATCTGTCTTCTGGAACAACAAGGTGCTTTGCTGAGCAACCAGCTATTGGGACTCTCCGCTAGTATAAAAATTACAGCACCAGCATATATCGTAACTTCAAGAGAAGATGGTGAGTATGACACCCATGAAAACATCATGGTATTTTAACATCGCCACCTCAAAGGACACCCAAGAGGTTTTCACTAAAAGCATACATGGGAGAGCCTACATTCAAATATTCTGCAGATTATTTTTGAGATGTCTATTCTTTCACTAATTGAACGATTTCAAGAAGTTATCAATCATATACAACAGCCAATATGAATGAACAATTAATTTCATCCTGGAATTTTACAGATTGCACCATTCACAAGTTTAAACTTCTTTAAATTGACTTTGATCACTGTCACAGAAAGGCTGAAGAAGATTAAGAACAGTACAGCATGAAACAGAGCATCACAAGGAAGGAGAAGAACATTTAGCAAAATTAAGTAATTAACTTAGAACAGGAAGGTACATAGAATAATATGACAGGGCAAAACTGAGCCCGTAAAACAGTTCAAAACTTAGTCTAGGAGAAAATGACATATCAAGGTACAAATATCAGAAATGCAAAGGGAATTTAACTTTAAAGGAACACTACAATGTAAAAAAAAACTTAATCTACAACCAGAAATGCACTGATCAACTGTTTTGACTAGAGTGTAGTTTTGTCTGGGGCAGAGACATGGACAATAAGGAAGAGGTTGTTGTTGTTGTTGTTGTTGTTGTCTTCAGTCCTGAGACTGTTTTGATGCAGCTCTCCATGCTACTCTATTCTGTGCAAGCTTCTTCATCTCCCAGTACCTACTGCAACCTACATCCTTCTGAATCTGTTTAGAGTATTCATCTCTTGGTCTCCCTCTATGATTTTTACCCTCCACGCTGCCCTCCAATACTAAATTGGTGATCCCTCGATGTCTCAGAACATGTCCTACCAACCGATCCCTTCTTCTAGTCAAGTTGTGCCACAAGCTCCTCTTCTCCCCAATTCTACTCAATACCTCCTAATTAGTTATGTGATCCACCCATCTAATCTTCAACATTCTTCTGTAGCACCACATTTCGAAAGCTTCTATTCTCTTCTTGTCCAAACTATTTATCGTCCACGTTTCACTTCCATACATGGCTACACTCAATACAAATACTTTCAGAAATGACATCCTGACACTTAAATCAATACTCGATGTTAACAAATTTCTCTTCTTCAGAAACACTTTCTTTGCCATTGCCAGTCTACATTTTATATCCTCTCTACTTCGACCATCATCAGTTATTTTGCTCCCCAAATAGCAAAATTCCTTTACTACTTTAAGTATCTCATTTCCTAATCTAATTTCCTCAGCATCACCCGACTTAATTCGACTACATTCCATTGTCCTCATTTTGCTTTTGTTGATGTTCATCTTATATCTTCCTTTCAAGACACTGTCCATTCCGTTCAAGTGCTCTTCCAAGTCCTTTGCTGTCTCTGATAGAATTACAAAGTCATTGGCGAACCTCAAAGTTTTTATTTCTTCTCCGTGGATTTTAATACCTACTCTGAATTTTTCTTTTGTTTCCTTTACTGCTTGCTCAATATACAGATAGAATAACATTGGGGAGAGGCTACAACCCTGTCTCACTCCCTTCCCAACCACTGCTTCCCTTTCATGTCCCTCGACTCTTATATCTGCAATCTGCTTTCTGTACAAATTGTAAATAGCCTTTCGCTCTGTGTATTTTATCCCTGCCACCTTTAGAATTTGAAAGAGAGTATTCCAGTCAACATTGTCAAAAGCTTTCTCTAAGTCTACAAATGCTAGAAACGTAGGTTTGCCTTTCCTTAATCTTTCTTCTAAGTTGTAGGGTCAGTATTGACTCACGTGTTCCAACATTTCTACGGAATCCAAACTGATCTTCCCCGAGGTCGGCTTATACCAGTTTTTCCATTCATCTGTAAAGAATTTGCGTTAGTATTTTGCAGCTGTGACTTATTAAACTGATAGTTCGGTAATTTTCACATCTGTCAAACACCTGCTTTCTTTGGGATTGGGATTATTATATTCTTCTTGAAGTCTGAGGGTAGTTCGCCTGTCTCATACATCTTGCTCACCAGATAGTAGAGTTTTGTCAGGACTGGCTCTCCCAAGGCCGTCAGTAGTTCTAATGGAATTTTGTCTACTCCGGGGGCCTTGTTTCAATGCAGGTCTTTCAGTGCTCTGTGAAACTCTTCACGCAATATCATATCTCCCATTTCATCTTCATCTACATCCTCTTCCATTTCCATAATATTGTCCTCAAGTACATCGGCCTTGTATAGGCCCTCTATATACTCCTTCCACCTTTCTGCTTTCCCTTCTTTGCTTAGAACTGGGTTTCCATCTGAGCTCTTGATATTCATACAAGTGGTTCTCTTTTCTCCAAAGGTCTCTTTAATTTTCCTGTAGTCAGTATCTATCTTACCCCTAGTGAGATAAGCCTCTACATCCTTACATTTGTCCTCTAGCCATCCCTGCTTAGCCATTTTGCACTTCCTCTCGATCTCATTTTTGAGATGTTTGTATTCCTTTTTGCGTGCTTCATTTACTGCATTTTTATATTTTCTCCTTTCATCAATTAAATTCAATATTTCTTCTGTTACCCAAGGGTTTCTACTAGCCCTCATCTTTTTACCTATTTGATCCTCTGCTGCCTTCACTATTTCATCCCTCAAAGCTACCCATTCTTCTTCTACTGTATTTCTTTCCCCCATTCCTGTCAATTGTTCCTTTATGCTCTCCCTGAAACTCTGTACAATCTCTGGTTCTTTCAGTTTATCGAGGTCCCATCTCCTTAAATTCCCACCTTTTTGTAGTTTCTTCAGTTTTAATCTACAGTTCATAACCAATAGATTGTGGTGAGAGTCCACGTCTGCCCCTGGAAATGTCTTACAATTCAAAACCTGGTTCCTAGATCTCTGTCTTACCATTATATAATCTATCTAATACCTTTTAGTATCTCCAGGGTTCTTCCATGTGGGACAAAATGAATTTAGAGGCATTTGAGATGTAAGTATGGAAGAAATTAGAAATAATGAGATCAGGAAAATAATTCAGTATGAGGAGGTGCTAAAAAGAATTGGAAAGAGTATAATTCAGGGGAAGAACACAAGAAAAAATATATTTTCATAAAAAATGAACAGTGGAGTTCATGTTACAATCTACTCCACCTGCAATTATTAAGCCAGTTTTCAAAGAATTGGGAATATTGTCTGTCCATGCACATGTGTCTTAGAGATAGCTTCATTTGTAAATAAGAATTACCACCTACTTGAAACAAATTACATCAGCACACTTGTAAGAGAAGAGTGGAACATCCATGTGACAAGCAAGAGACAGTAAATGCCATGACTGTGTGAGTCAAATATGCAGAATGTTGTGATATTCAGTCTGAAGACGTTTGATCCAGCTGTACACATTAGTACATCTGTACAAGAATCTTCATCTATGCAAAAATATTGCAACCTACATCTATTTGCAGTTGCTTACTGTATTTGAGCCTTGATCTCCCTCTTCAATTCTCAGCCTCCACACTTACCTCCATCACAAAATTAACAAATCCTTTGTGTCTCAAGAAGTGTCCTACCAACCGATCACTTCTTTTAGTCAGGTTGTGTCACAAACTTCTTTCTTCTCCAATCTGATTACTAACTCTTCATCAGTTATTTGATCTACCATTCAATCTTCAGCATTGTTTCATACCACAACATTTTAAAGAATTTATTCCCTTCTTGTTGGAACTGTTTATTGTTCATGTTTCACTTCTGTACTAGGCTATACTCTAGACAAATAACTTCTGAAAAGACTACCTACCACTGAAATTTGTATCTGATGTCAACAAATTTCTTTTCCACAGAAAAGTTTTTCTTGCCATTGCCAGTCCACATTTTATATCCACTCTACTTTGACAATAGTTATTTTACTGCCTAAGTGGTAAAATTCATCTACTGCTTTTAGTGTCTTGTACTAATCTAATTCCCTCAGCAATGCCTAATTTAAGCGCACTACATACCATTACACATGACATCTTCAACTTTTGTATTACTGTCTTCCTCAGTTGCGTGTAATATTGCGGTATATTGATAATTTTTACTTATGGACCACCTGACAGCAACTGAATAAAATAATTTTAGTGCCATACGCGTTTCGCCTTTATTTTCTGGCAAGGCATCATCAGTGGCCTGGAATATGTACATTTGTTTGCTATTTAATTTACAGTTTGGTCACTGTACCTATAGGTTATAAACAGTTCTGGTGGTTGGTATTTCCTATTAAAAAGTAATGTTTTGAACTGTACTTACAGGTTGTGTGGATGATTTCCTACATATTAGCTCCTGTTGCATTTTTAGTGTTGTTCTTCTTCTTATAAATGCCAATTTGCTATTTCCTCCCCCCCCCCCCCCCCCACACACACACACATTTCACAGCACTATGCACTGAACACTTGTTTCGATGATGCAATGTTTTGATGTTTTGGTTTCTGTTGCCGACTGTCAAATGTTTTTGCCAAAAATTGAATGCTATTGCCAAACTTTACAGTGCAATTATTGAAGTATCTGTGATCTGTTCATGTATGCATTTGTGTGTGTGCGTGTGTGTGTGATATTTATTTATTTTGTTTTGTTTTGTTGACTGTGTGTGTGTGTGTGTGTGTGTGTGTGTGTGTGGGCGCGCGCTTGCGCCACTGATGATGCAGTCAGACGGTCCATAAGTAAAAATTATCAGTATATCGTAATACTATTATGCTTGTTTTACTTTTGCTGATGTTCATCTTCTATCTTTTTTCAAGACACTAACCACTTCGTTTAACTGCTCTTTCAAGTCCTTTGCTATCTCTGACGGAATGACAAAGTTACTGGCAAACCACAACATTTTTATTTCTTGTCCTTATTACCTGAAATTTAATTTCTTCTCCACATTTTTCTTTGGTTTCCTTTACTGCTTGCTCAACGTACGTACTGAATAACATCGAGAATAAGCTACACCCCTCTCTCAATCCCTTCTAAACAACTGCTTCACTTTAAGATTTTAAGCTCATCTAACTGTCATCTGGTTTCTGTACAGGTTGTAGATATTTTTCTCTCCCTGTATTTTATCCCTGCCACATTCAGAATTACACAGAGTGTATCCTAGACAACACTGTAAAAGTTTTCTCTAAATCTACAAATGCTTTATACATAGGTTTGCCAGTCTTTAGACTAACTTCCAAGATAGTCACAAGGGCAGTATTGCTTTGCAAGTTCCTAACATATTTCTCGAACCCAAAATGATGTTACCCAAGGTCAGCCTCTACCAGCTTTCCCATTCTTCTGTAAATAATTTTTATCAGTAAATTGCAAGCATGATGCATTAAACTGAAAGTCCAGTAATACTCAAATGTCAGCACCAGCCTTTTTAAGAAATGGAATTATTACATTCTTCTTTACATCTGAGGGTATTCTGCTTGTCTCATATATCATGCACACCACCAACAGCTTCTCAGTTCATTTCCTTTATACAGGCTTTCTATGTATCCCTTACACCTTTAAAACTTCACTTATTTGCTTAGTACTTGTTTGCTGCATTCTGTTCCCTTTCACAAACTTCATTTGCTGCATTTAAGTTCACAATATTTCCTGTGTTATTTAAGGAATTTCTACCACTTATTACTTTGCTGCATTTGCTATTTCATCTCCTGGTGCCACCAATTCATCTTCTATTGTATTCCTTTCCCTCATTTCAGTGAATTATTGCCTAATGCTACGTCTGAAAGTGTCAGTGATCTCTTTCGTTCACTTTTTCAGAGTTTCTTCTCCTTAATTTCCTACCCTTCTGCACATTCTTCAGTTTTAATCTGTAATTCATAATGAGTAAATTATGGTCTGAATCCACACCTGCCCGCAGACATGTTTTTTAATTTAAAACCTGGGTTCAAAATCTCTACCTTAACATTATTTAACTCATCTGAAATCTTTTGCTGTTCCCAGGCCTCCCCCATATGTATACCATTTTCTTGTTTCTTAACACAATGGCAATGAGTAACTTATGCTCTGAGCAAAAACTGTAACAATCAATTTCTTTTTTCATTGCTTTCCCCCAGTCCATGTACTCGTAATAATTTTTCATATTTTCCTTTTCCTACAGTCAAATTCCAGTCTCCAGCACAATTAAACTTTCAACTCTCGTAACTAACTGAACATTTTATTTAATCTCATCATACATTATTTCAATCTCCTCCCAACCTGCAGAGGGAGCTGGTAAATAAATTTGTATTCCTGTGGTAGACGATGACTTCATGTCTACTTTGACTACAACAATCCCTCCTTTATGCTATTCGTACAAGCTAACATGGATTCCTATTTTCTTATTCATTATTAGACTTATTCCTGCATTATCCCTTTTTGATTTTGTATACATAACCCTGTACTCAAGTGAGCACTAGTGCTGTTATTCCTGTCACCACACTAAATCCCACTACATGTAACATTTCCCTTTTTAAGTTCTCTAACTTACCTATGCAATTAAGGCATTTAACATTCCATGCTCCAACCAGAAGAACACCAGTTTTGTTTCTCCTGACGAAGACATGTTCCTGTGTAGTTCCCATCTGGAGATCCGAATGAGGAACTATTTTACCTCCACAATATTTTACCCAAGAGGATGCAAACATCATTGCACCATACAGTACAGCTGCATGCTCATAGCAAAAATAAGAACTGCAGTTCCCCCTGCTTTCAGCCATTTGCCATACTAACATAGCAAGGCTAGTGCTGTCAATCATCTAGAGTGTTATCCTTGCAACTACTGAAAATGCTGCTGCCATTTCAGAAACCACAAGGCAGAACACTTCACAATAAACTGTCTTGCTCACTCAAAAATAATAAGAATTTATTCGGGTAGAAATTCAACAGCACACTGTTCCAGCGTTGCTTTTAACCAATTGCTGAAATTACGGGGGTCAATTAATGTCAAATGTAAATGCTAAATAACATTGTTATTTCTAAAATAACAATGAAAATAATCAATCTTTGACCACATAATGTAATTGGATAGGTTAAAAATCTACTCACCAAGTGGCAGCTGGATAATACACATATAAAAAAAAGTTTACGTATATAAGCTTTCGGAGCCAGTGGCTCCTCCTCCTGGCAGAAGGGTTGAAAGGGAAGAAAGAGGGGTGAAGGAAAAGGACTGGAGAGGTTTAGGAAAAGGGGTAGAGTTCGGAAAAGTCACCCAGAAACCCCGCATCACGGGAGACTTAATTCTAATGTTGATATGTATACTCTGTCCTTTACAGTACAAATACGTGTAATTAATACAGATAATGAAAAAAAATGTACTTTCCTATAATGAAAAGAAATGTACTTTTCCAGCATTTGCAATAATTCCATATCATGAATATGGTACTGTGGGTTAATAAATAAAGTATTACAGGGGGTAATTAGAAGAAAATAACTGGGATACTTCCTACAAAAACAATGCTCATCAACACAAGGACTGGAAGAAGAGGTGAAAGAACGCTGTTATTACAGCAACCAGTTATGTTTTATGAAGTACAGAGTAGTTCCAAATGTAAGTGATTTCATACTTGCAGACTTACAGAATGTGCGTATCATAATAAAAAAAACTCTACAATGTAGGCTTTCGTAGTCAGTGTTTACATTTCCAGGCTGAAAAACCATGGTTAATGCATAAAATGGTTTGCTGATATTTTGTCCACATTTGCATGTTAGATCTTCAGAAAATGACTCCTGTAGCTTGCAATAAAGTATCAGTAAATAGATTCATACGTCAACCACAGCCTGTCATACATCAACCACAACCTGCCTGCCCTGAAGTTTTAACTGAAATAATGAAACTGCTTCAGTGAAACGTACAAAATAAGTGGAAACAAAAGTGTGGTACAGCTAAATCAAAAGACAGAGCCAAGTGTGAAAAGATCAACCTAATTGCAGTCATGTGAAATTTAACACTACATGGATACTAAAGTAAAGCACAACATAATGGCTGCTCAATGGCCATAAACTTCCCTGTAGCTATGTTGCAATATCTAACACTTTACGAATCCAGAAGACTTGCTTCCCAACTCTGCGAGATGCACACTACTTGACTCCTGTGGCTGGTGATGGTAAAGCCTCACACTGCATTATGAGTATCATTCTGTAAACTACAAAGTAGAGGTAGAGCTAAGGTTTAATTGCAATTGTCTCATTTTGAAGCAGCTAAATAAATGTATTACGCGTTTCCTGATGATGTAAGTAGTAACGTGTAGTGGACACTGTGTAGTGATATATTTTACTGACAAATACTGACATTTTGCACTTTTGTTCTTTCATTACTGAGGTCAAACTTGCAGTGGCAACTGTATACTAGAGATCAGAAATGAGATCCATAAATGCACTTTAAACTTAAAAACAGGTCCTGTGATAACATTTTCAAATTCATTGTCTCCAACTACTCAGAGATCATGACTGTTACTGACCATTTAACTGAAAACTAATCACTTGAAACTGTTTTCAGTAAAGCAGCATGGAAAGGAGAGTGAGTACACAAGTTCTCAAGTATAATCAAGAACTTGTGGCATTTCCTCAACACACACAACAGTTGGGGGCATGACAATGATCTATAAGTTTCATAAATTAATGTCTCTGCAGATTTTTTTCTGTCTGTGTGTGAAGGCTAATCTCAGGAATTACTGTAGGGATTTCGATACAGTTTTCACTAATAAACAGACTGATTCCTGAGAAATATGTGAATGTATAGTTTCATTATCACTATGCCAGACAAGTCATCTGGCCACAGGTACTTAGTGTTACCCACACAAAACCAGAGTGAGTCACTATTATTTACTAACACTGATCAGTGAGCAGTGAATATTGTTCTACTTATTCATAAACATCTATCTGTGTGTGTGTGTGTGTGTGTGTGTGTGTGTGTGTGTGTTTACATATATGTAAAAAAGGTGAGTCACATAAGACATGACACACCTTTTATTTCATGAACAGTTTCAGATACAGACATTTCGGCAAATGGCAGTACGCTAGGTGGTACATAATTTTTTATGTGATAAAGAGTCTTAACTCTATGACTGTAATTGATAGAGGATGTGAAGAAGCTATCCTGACTACAATGCTTACCAATCCACATGGGCAAGATGTATTGCCAAGGAATGTGGGATCAGCCAGAAAGGCAGCATTCACATCTTCCACTGAAATAAATCCCACCCTTGTTATCTACATCAGATACTCGAGGGGTGGGGGAATGATTTTGAATTTCGTATAGAATTTTGTTGGTTTACTCTGCAGTGTACAGTAGATGACACTACATTTTTCCAACATTTGCTCGTTACCAATGAAGCAACATTTAGGAACAATATCAATGTAAACATACGTAATATTCACTAATGGCCAGCTGCAAATTCATACTGGCTTTATCAGTACAGCACTAACAATAGTGGTGCCTACAGGTATGGTGCGGTATCATACAAAATTTCATTTCTTACAAACATTCCACCTATTCTTTTAGAAGAGGTACCACTGGATAAGTGACACTACATGTTGTTCCAGAACGACTGCTGCCCAGCTCACTCTTCCCATGTTTCAACGTAAATACTGAATGAAAAGTTTCCTGACCTTTGGGTAGGACGGAATGCTGCAGTACAGTGCAATTGTTGGCCAGGTCCCCAGATCTGTATCCTTTATTTCTTTCTATGGGGAGCACTGAAAAATGCAATCTACCACGAAGACTCAACTACACCAGATGACATGCGCTACTAGATTGCAACAGTGTGCAATGGTGCAGTGGCATTCATCTGATGTACTTTTACCTGTTCATCTCTCTCTCTCTCTCTCTCTCTCTCTCTCTCTCTCTCTCTCAAAGCAATTGCAAATGTGCCTTGCGGCCAATGAAACGAAACTGGAGCAAACAAGTGTAAAACTACATTTGATTAAGTAAAGTACCTACTTTGTGGGTAACGTTGTCAGCCATTCTGAATAAAATATTTAGTTATTTCAATGTGTTGTTGTTGTTGTCTTCAGTCTATCCTGTCCAAGCCTCTTCATCTCCAAGTAACTACTGCAACATCCATCCCTCTAAACTCACTCACTGTATTCATCTCTTGGTCTCTATAATCTCCCCCCCCCCCCCCCCCCCCACACACTTCCCTACAGTACTTTTCCAAGTGTATTCCTTCTAATTACAATTTTGAGTAGTGTCTATACACACATTTGTCCCACAGCAGGTATCTCCAGACAAAAAAGGGTCAGATCTTAATATTATTATAATAATAATAATAATTATTATTATTATTATTATTTCCAAATCAAAGAAAATTGACAAATTAGTTTCTTTTTCCATAAATATGGTTGTTAATCTTTATGAAGTATGAACAATCCACATTTTTTTATCAGCTTTGACAAGTAAGCAACAACAAGGACAGTTTAAATAAAAAACTGCCTGATGGAACTGTAGTTTTTTCCACAAAAGCCTGAAAACATACACACATTTAAAATAGTTTTCCTAAGCCCCATTTTGATGCATCAGAAGCTAGCATACGCTGTAGCTGGAATATACCGTAGTTCCACATACAAAAACTGTAGCTGATCCTGAATCTATGACGTATAGGAATGAAGTTTTGTCTTAGAAGCATAAACCTGTCAAGCTGCAAATAACAATGAAGCCTGGCAAGAGAGATCTGCTTGACGCTGTTTACATTGCAACAGCCAACTATGGCCACATTACTTACTATTTTTAGTACATTTCTCAGATTCTTTTGCAAATGATTTCAACATCAATATTAACAAGAGCTATATCACTGTAATTGTCTTCCAAGAGCCACTGAATACAGTTATGGAAAGTACACAGTTTCATTAAAAAATAATACTTTTTCAAAGACTGCTGTAATTTTATTTTAATGTATCATCTTTACTAGTGGCTAAACATTAAAATATTTACAGCAGTCTTTGAGAAATTACAGAAATGACTGATACACTACACTATTTGCTATTAGCCTATAAACATGGGTTACCCTGACATAAAGAAAACACAAACCGATGCATTTATATTTAATTTTAAGCAGCAAATCTCCAAGGTCATGGAGTGTTTCAGTAGATGAAATTACAATATAAAAGTAATAACAGATAAAAATAAAATGTTTATGAACCTGAAAAAAGTCAAGCCATAAGTTTAAGTAACGCAATCCACAATACAACAAGAATCAGCTTAATATTTCAGGAACTCCTCGACTGAATAGAAGAAGTGACCCATGAGGAAACTCTTCAGTTTCGATTTGAAAGCGCATGGATTACTGCTAAGAATTTCGAATTCTAGTGGTGGCTTACTGAGAATGGATGCAGCAGTATACTGCACACATTCCTGCACAACAGTTAAGGAAGTCTGATCCAAATGCAGGTTTGATTTCTGCCAAGTATTAACCGAGTGAAAGCTGCTTATTGAATAAGCTAATACTGTTAACAAGAAATGACAGTAACGAATAAATATTGTCACAGAAGAAGCTGAGTAGCACCGTGGTGTAGTGGTTATGATACTAAACTGTTGCATGGAGGGTCATGAGTTCAAAGCTCACCTGAACTGTAAAATTTTAATTTCTATATTCAGTTAGAGGGCATTCTAGAAGTATTCACAAAGGGCAAGAATCATTGTACTGGAATGTTCTATAGCTGTATATATACCATATGTGTTCTGGCAGGAGGCAGTTCGCTCCACACTCTTGTATGTGCAAGAACTGAATAAACCTACATTAAGTGAAGTTAGTGTTTGTCATTCATCCAACTACACCTTCTTCTACGTTACATTATTCTGGTGGAGACACTGGGTATTGGAACTTGTGATAGCGCACTTTATCGACGACACAGTGGCTCCCATCAGGCCAAGACAGAGCCGCCACTTATGTGGCGAGAAACCAGCGTTGGAACCATATTCAACAGATCACAATCTATAGGACACAGAAGAAGAACAGGACGTTACGATGACAGCTACTGTGTGCCACCACATGAGACATCCTACCGGGTTCTCTGGTTATGATGGCCAAGATCCAAACAAGTGGCTGAATGTATGAGAGTGTATAGCCAAATTTGACAAATAGGATAATACCGTGTGTTTGGCAACCATATTTTTCTACTTGAGGGCACTGCCAAGCAATGATATGAGAACAACGAAGAGAAGTCCACAAGCTGGGAAGTATTCCAGGAATAACTGCGCAAGTATTTCGGCGACAAACAATGACAGAAAAGCAAGGCTGAAGATAAATTAAAGTGCAGGGCACAGCGTCCAGGAGAAATGACAGCATCCTACCTTCGAGATGTCTTGGAACTGTGTAAAATAGTGGAGCCTAGAATGAAGGAGGGAGATAAGGTTGCACATCTCATGAAGGGTGTTGCTGAGGACATGTATCAAGCCCTACTCCTGAAGAAGGTTTCGAAAGCAGACAACTTCATAAAATGGTGCCAGTATAATGAGAAAATGCATCAAAAAAGAATTACATGCAAGAAGTTTGAACGGCTTCCAAACGTCATATTGATGTCTGTGATGGAGGAAGCAACTGATTTCACAGTATTTTTCATCAGATAGTGAAAGAGGAAGTTCAGAAGGCACTTGGATTGCACAAAGAGCAAAAAAATTAAGACGCTTCAAGAGGTCTTAAGGAAGGAATTGAAACAGACACTGAACCCAATCTCTCATCCTTCATTTCCTTTTAAAATGGTGAAAAAGTCAAGACACAGGCAGAGTTACATTCCTACAATGCTGCATGAGGAACCGGGTGAGGCACAATGGAAGACTGACGCTGGAGGACCCAGGATAACCAACCAGTAAGTTTCCACTGTGGACAACCGAGCCATGTGGTGCACTACTGTCGAGAAAGGCAGTGGATATTTGATGAGGTCTGTGCCAGAAGACAGCAGACCGATCTTAGCCAGCGCCAACTCCAGGACGACAAAGATGAACAGGAAGATGTGGGTGCAGGACGACATAGGTCACCATCGCCGCAAGCTAGCAGCTGGAGAGGACTCTCCCCAACATGCCAATCAAGGTCTCCATTGCAGTTTAGAAGCTCCAGCCAATCACCTAGCTGTCGCAACCTGGAAAAGTAAAGGGTGCGACCTTCCTTGGAAGTGAGGTCATGAAGAGAAAAATCCTCCACCACCGATCACTACAAAAATGATAGGAACTATGTTGATATCCTCGTGGATAGCCGACCAGCCCAAGTTCTTGTGGACTCTGGAGCATCATATTCAGTCATTTCAGAGAAGTACCGTCACCAGTTGCAGAAAACCATATTCGTCGACAACAAAACATCTCTGCTGAAGGTGGCTAATGGGAAATATGTAAAACCTACAGGAAGATGTGTCATTCGTGTGGGTATAAATGGCCATACACAGCCCTTAGAATTCATAGTCTTACAAGAGAGTAGTAATGACTTCATTCTCGAATGGGACTTTTTGAAAGCCTCTCTGGCTCTTATAGATTGTGGTCACTCGAAGATTATGCTAGACGAGATGAGATACTGTGTACTTGAAAATGCACATCCAAGTGTGTGGAGACTACCGTATTTACTCGAATTTAAGCTGCACTTTTTTTCTGGTTTTTGTAATCCAAAAACCTGCCTGCGGCTTAGAATCGAGTGCAAAGTAAGCGGAAGTTCTGAAAAATGTTGGTAGGTGCCGCCACAACTAACTTCTGCTATCGAATATATGTAGCGCTACACAGGCATGCTTTGCAGGCACAAAGATAAATACTGGCGCCAAAACCTCTGAGTCAGTAAATAAATTTAAAAGAAAGGTGGAAGACGAGCTTTTTTTCTCCGCCCCGAGTTTCGACCACTGCATTTTTATACATTATCCAAAAAAGTAAATACAAATTCCGTATTGTTCATCTTCGAATGTAGCAGTATTTCGATGTATTATGAAAATCCGACTGGCAAGACTGCTTGGGGTGTTTGTCAATATGGCCAACTCTATGTTCTGAATTTTTTCCTACCTGTGAGAAGAGATGGTTGGTAATAGGAACTTTTATGAATTGTGAATCACATGCAGCATTCTCTTCACCATACAAATAATACGAATATAAACATTTTCCCATGGATTCTTTCGTGTTTGCTGCTATCTCATTTAAATCCCATCTGCCTAATAAACTACGAAACTAGTGTGAGACTACAGCAAACGCGGAAGAATATACATATCATGTCATGTTTATATTTGTATTATTCTTATGCCTAATAGCCATACAGTCAGAAATGAAGCACAGCAATTGACTAGATTTTTAAATCTAAGATGACTCTAATTTCTGTGCAGAATGTAATGAACAAAAGAGACGTCTGCAAAGATTTTCAAATGGCGAAAAATTTTAGCTAAACTCTCGTTCAGAACATCATCTATCATACGCAGTCTATTATTTGGTTCTTGTTGATTATTATCAAGCAAAGCAGCAGTGTAAGTAACAAAAAATAGTAGTCTCTTGCCATTCTTTCGTTAATGCGACAATTCCTCTTTTTTTTTATCTTAAGCGGCGGTAGTGCACACAAAAGCAAGCCATGCCGCGAGCGGCGACAGGTTGTAAACACACATTATCAGAATGCGACAAACAGTGCATGACACAGTACAATAATGCATTTTCAGCTTACAGACATAAACACCTATAACAAAGAGAACGGCACTTATCAGATCAAAGAAAAATAAGTAATCGATTCAAACCAGATGAAGCACGTGAAAAAGGAAGGGTTCCCGTATAAATACGGGCAGAGCGCCTGACACATAGCAACGGCTACCTGGTAAAGTTTAACTGCTAAGCTTACGACTCAAACCAAACTACTGTAGCTGTATCGTCATTCATTTGACCTTAATTATGTCTCATATTACAATGTACCAACTTTGTTTCAATCTGGATGTGTGGCCTAAAACTTTTCTCTCCCCTTGAATTTCAGATGCAGCTTAGATTCGTGAAATTTTTTTTTCCCTTGATTTCGAGTCTCATTTTTCAGGTACGGCTTAGATTCGAGTGCGGCTTAGATTCGAGTAAATACAGTAGGTGTGCTGGATGAAGTGATCATTCCTGCAGTCAGCGCTAGAAAGGTAACTGTCACGTGTCAAGCAATGCATCAACCAATGGATCTTGTAGTGGAATGTAACAGAACCATACCACTGAAGAATAACTTGATCATCCCAGCCTCTGTCGTCTTGTTTTAGAATGGATTCAGTGAATTGTGGGTAGTTACCTGTCGCCAAGAACCGCAATCCAGTGTGTAGCAAACACTGCCGTTAATTGAAGAACAGCTGAGTGTCATAGAAACCTCCCATGCCGAGTCTGTGGGCGCAATTAGCGCTACCACTATGAGACAAGATCTTCTAGCTCGACTATCACCAGATCTCACTAAGGAACACAGAAGAAGTTACTGGCCATTCTTCAAGAGTTCTCTGAATGCTTCAGTCCACAGGTGAAGAGCAAATGAGACAAATCGACAGTGAAGCACTGGATTAGCACTGGAGACCATCAACCAATAAGCCAGAGAGCAATCCGTGTGTCAGCAAGAGAACTTCGAATAATTTGCGACGAGGCAGAGAAAATGATGAAGAATGACATCATTCAGCCTTCGCAGAGCCCACGGTCATCAACATTGGTCCTTGTCAGGAAGAAGGATTGACAGGTGGAGCTTTTGTGTTGATTACAGGAAGCTTAATGAGATAGCTAAAAAGGATGTTTACCCTCTTGCACAAATTGACAATACACTAGATTGTCTGAAGGGGTAAGTTTTTGTGAACCACGGACATGTACTCAGGATACTGGCAGATCGAAGTAGATGAGGTTCTTCGTGAGAAAACTGCATTCATCACCCCTGAGGGACTGTATGAGTTTAAAGTAATGCAATTTGGTTTGTGTAATGGACCAGCAACTTTTAAATGAATGATGGATAATCTCCTAAGGCACCTAAAGTGGACGATGTGTCTTTGTTATTTAGATGACAATATAGTGTTCTCGGAAACATATAAAAAGGCACATAAAAAGACTGAGGGCCGTTCTTAAGTATCTCCAACAAGGCGGACTGAAAGGTAATCCAAGAAAGTCTCTCTCTGGAGCAAAAGAAATCAAAATACTTGGACACCTTGTGTAAAACGAAGGTGTGCGGCCAGACCCAGAAAAGGTGAGATCTATAACGGTATTTCCTATTCCTAAAAGTATTAGAGATGTGAGAAGCTTCCTCGGATTATGTTCTTATCACCGCCGTTTTATCAAAGACTTTTGTAGCAAAGCCATGCCACTCCAAGAGTTGTTAAAAGCTGACGCTAAATTTATCTGGGGTGGTGCTCAACAAGATTTTTTTGATGTGCTGTGAATTCTCTGATGACTGTCCCTGTACTTGATCTGTATGATGAGAGAGAACTACAGAATTACAACAGATGACAGTGGGTATGGGATCAGTGCTGTTCTGGTGCAGATTTTGGATGGAACAAGAGAAGGTTATAGCCTATGTTTCTAGGACACTTACAAAAGCAAAGAGAAACTACTCAACTGCAGAAGGAGAATGTCTTGCTGTGATCTGGGCCATGTGCAAATTTCGACAGTATCTCTATGTAAGGCCATTCACAGTTGTTACAGACCATCTTTCACTTTCTTGGTTGACAGGTCTTTCAGGATCCAACAGAACAACTCGCCAGTTGGGCACTACGTCTTCAAGAGTATGACATTATCACAGTGAACAGACATTGAAGAAAACACCAAGAACACTATCAAGAAACCCTGTACAAGACCATCAAGACTTTGATGAAGATAGTGGCTGTCTCACTGCACTCCAGGATATATCTGCTGTGTAGGAGGAGGACACCAAGATATCTCAAATTATGCTCACCTTAAATTGGTCCGAGGACGTGAAAGGACAATTTAAGGTAGTTAACGGATTACTTTGCAAGAAAAATTTTGATCCATTTGGAAAGAGGTGGCTACCAGTGATTCCTACACACACGTGCTCAAATGTTCTACGGAAATTCCATGAAACACTTGAGGCCAGGCATTTGGGATTTATTAAGACATACGATAGAATCCGCAAGAGATTTTTCTGGCCAGGTTTATTTAGGAGCGTCCATCACTATCTGTTGCACTGTCAAGAGTGCCAGAGGAGAAAGGCAGTTCCTCAGAAACCACATGGCGGACTCATACCAATTCCACCAGCCGAAACATCTTTTCAGTGTGTTGGGATTGACCTCCTCGGATGATTGCCAACACATCTGCTAGTGACAATCGATGGATTATTGTTTGCACTGATTATACGACACGCTATACCATTACAAAAGCCATGAAAACAGCTGAAGCATCCGAGGTAGCCAAATTTATTGTAGAAGACACTGTATTAAAACACTGTGCCCCACGGTCATTAATTACAAATCGAGGGAAAGTTTTCAAATCAAATCTTGTGACAGAGATAAACCATTGGTGCAGCATTACTCATCATATGACGACTGCATACCATCCGCAAACTAATGGGCTTACTGAACGCCTTAGTAAGACCTTGGCCGACATGCTATCAATGTTCATCAATGTTGAGCAGAGCAACTGGGATGAGGTGCTACCTTTCGTGACATTTGCCTACAACAGCACCAAACAAGACACCACAGGATTTACTCCATTTTTCCTGGTGCATGGGTGTGAGTCGATTACGGCAATGGACACTGTTTCCGTTACATCCTGATGACATGGACGATGACTAAATTGGCCAGGTGTTAACCATAGCTGAGGAAGCTCAACAGTTAGCTCGAACACTGCAGGCTCAAGAAAACCATTGTCGAAGGTATGACGTGAGCCACAGCCCTGTTGTTTACCAGCCTGGTGACCTTGTCTGGATCTTCACTCCTGTTTGGAAGGTTGGTCTCACTGAGAAACTCCTCAGGCACTACTTTGGACCTTATAAGGTAGTAAGACAGTTGTCTGATGTTACTTATGAGGTTCAAGATTTGGACCCCAACACAAGACAACAAAAGATAAGAGATAAGGTCCATGTCCTTCGAATGAAGCTCTATGAGGGTCCTGCAATCCAGGGTCAATTTGAAGCTCCAGCAACAGGCAACAAGCAGAAAGGTCACAAAGAATGTAGCAGTAAAAGAAGTTCTAAAAAGATTACAGCCTGTGTGAGAATCAGTCATCAGGAGTTCGAGTATGCAGGACCAATGACTCGTTCCTGGACTAGGAGGATGTAATACCGAGACGCTGTTCTCTTAAGGAGGGAGCAATGTCACAGAAGAAGCTGAGTAACACCGTTGTGTAGTGGTTATGATACTAAACAGTTGCATGAGGTGATGTGAGTTCAAAACTCACCTTAAATGTAAAATTTTAATTTCTATATTCAGTTCGAGTAAATTCTAGAAGTATCCACAAATGGCAAGATTCATTGTACTGGGCTGTTCTGTAGCTGTATATATACTGTATATGTTCTGGCTGGAGGCAGTTCGCTCCACACTCCTGTATGTGCAAGTGCTGAATAAACCTTTTGTAAGTTAAGTTAGTGTTCGTCATTCGTCTAATTACACCTTCTTCTACGTGACAATATACTGAGTGGCTGACGTCAAAATACCCAGTCTCGTGAACAGGTTGTAGTGCTTCAAGAATTTCCACATAAATTCTAGTACCACTTGGCCTTCCTCCATCTCCAGCACACGATATTTTAAATAGAAGTGTGAGAGAGATGAATCCAACCTGCACATTGCATGTTTGTGTGTGCAGGTCTAAAAACAGTCACGAGCAAATTGTGGATGTGGCGGCTGAACAGAGGCCAACAAGACCTGCTGTACGATCCATAGAGTTTTAGTGTATGTGTAGAGAAGAACAAGGAGTGTTTAAGTTTTATTCTGTGCTTTTAGTGACTGTGATGATTGTTAAGGACAAATGAAGACAGGAGGTTAGAATTTTAAGTAATTCATGTGTTGGACTTGCTAGAAGAAACACATGTTCATAAATTACGAGTGGTTCTTAAAACAACTCACTTATGAATGTTAATTTAATGAGTTTTTAAAGCTCAAAATACGAGTGAAATATAATAAGATGGAGATATTTACATGTGAAATGCAAGAATGCTATACTGCATAATCCAATACAGCGTTAATTGATGGGTTTCCTGTCATTGGGGCTGTCTTCTTTCTCTTCTTCAATCTTAGCAACCATTTTTATTTTTTCCTTTGTTGCTTCTCTTTTGAGGAACTAACTATCTTTTTCCCCTCTTTCCATATTCATATACTTCTATCGCAGAAGTCCTTTCTAATCTTCATGGTTTCCAATAACCTACAACTTATTTTCACATAAGAAGGCCGAAGAATCAGAAAACACACTTACGCATACACACAAAGAAATATGATTACACAAACAATGAAGTCACAGATAAGAAGGATGTAAGAACTGCCAAGAGTTGTAGTGAAGAAGATATATGTACAGTCGCGGACAAAACAAGCGAGACCCTTCGTCTTTTCGTTATGCTGATCCGCACAGCTTTAAAGTCTGCTACACAGTATAACAGGCAAGGCGACAAAGTGCAACCAACATACTACGCACAGGCGTGAAATTGAGAAACTATCTGGACTTCATCACACCACTTTCAATCATGTGTAAGACTATATTAACGCCGATTAGTGTGTTAAACACAAAAAGTAAATATAAGATACAAGTGAAAGAAGAAACGCAAATTAGTATGAACTGTACCAATAAAACTGAATTTCAGCTTATCCAGGTAACATAACTATTTTAGTAAGACAAAGTACCCCTGACCATTACGAATTAGCAAAATATTATGTGCATTCGGCCGCGAAACGGTCTGTGTCAACGTTCAGACGGAGTCATACTGGATTACTGTTGCTGACCTACCATGAAAATGTGCAATTTTACAATGTGTGAAGAGTTCATAATGAAATTCAATTAAAAATCATTCAGTGCTACACTTAATTCAATTATTGACAGAAGCGGAAAAAGTAGGCAGTAACAAGTATGAAATTCTACAGGATTTTCATATTTACAACCACAGAGCGCCAGTACAGAATAAAGGTAGCAATAAAACGTATTAGGGGCACGAGGATTTCTTAAAATTGCTTTACTGTATTTTGTTATTTCGATAAACATCTCGAATGATTGTCACATAAGCAGTGACATAAGGGAAGAAAACTCATGTTTTGAGTCCAGAAAGGTCTATGCAACAGAAACTGCAGATCATTTTGCCATTTTCATTGTGAAATTGCCAGCTTATTCATGTCTGGGGTAATAATAGAGAGCTGTTTTCCTGTGTTCTCTGCAAGCGTAATGAAAGGTGTTTGCTACTGCAAGGGAGGTCTGGTTTGTTTTCGGTTCTAATCTTGATGGATGCAGGTAGACTATCAGTAAGCTTACGATTCGAGACTAATCGTTTAGTCCTCATGATTCCTAGATATAAGAAATGAAACTCCAACATTGATTGAAATGTTCATGTTTTACAATTGAAGTAAAAAGAAAAAAAAAAGGAATAGCTAAACAATAAGAAAAGGGGTATTCACCATTATGAAAAGAACAAGATATACTGTTGAAATATGAATTGTTGTTATATGTGCTATAAATGTACATAATGACTGTATATAAAATATCATGTGTTCAATCTGAAGGGGGGAATATGCAGTGCTTCGAGAATTTCCATGTAAATTCTAGTACCATTTGGCCTTCCTCCATCTTGAACACATGATATTTTAAATAGAAGTGTGAGAGAGATGAATCCGACCTACTGCGCATTGCACATTTGGGTATGCAGGTCTAAAAACAGTTACAAGCAAATTGTGGACACGACAGCCGAACGGCGGCTGATGAGTACCTGCTGTATGATCCATACAGTTTCAGTGTATGTGTAGAGAAGAACAAGGAGTGTTTGTGTATTATTCTTTGCATTTAGTGATTGTAATGACTGTTAAGGACAAATGAAGAAATGAGGTTAGACTTTTAAGTAATTCATGTGTTGGACTTACTAGAAGCAAGACATGTTCATAAATTACGTGGTTGTTAAACCAACGCTACTGTAAATGTATTTAATTGAGTCTAATGATAGACTGATTGGTTGACTTGTAAATTTCAAATATTTATGGGAGAATTTGTTCTTTAAGGAAGTTGAAGTATATGAAGACTAAACTAAAAGTATTCTGAAGTCTCCACTTATTTCATGAAGGGAGAGAGAGAGAGAGAGAGAGAGAGAGAGAGAGAGATTGACAAATTCCCTTAACCAGCTTTATTCTTCGGAGAAATAGTTTTTGGAGATCGAAGTGGCCGACTATCCAGAGAAGAAGATAGGGTGCACGCACCACGTAAGTCAACAGATGTGAGAGATATGTGAAGTTGGCAAACCAGCTTCACATCACTTCTTGTCATCAAAAGCATTAGAAGGGGTCAACAAGAGGTTCACGAACTTACACTATTTATTGTCCGAACTGCCTGCTTCTGAGCCAAAAATAACCTTTGAGAGTTGGTAAAATTACCCCAGAATATAACACCATATGAAAACAAGCAAAGTAGATTAATTTTCATGTTGAACGATCACTTACATCAGATACCGTTCAAATAATAAAAACAGCAAGTTCCTGAAAGTGGGCTTTCCATGACAGTGTATGATCTATCTGAACACCTAGAAATTTGAACTGTTCAGTTTCACTAATCGTATTCCCATTCTGTGAAATTAAAATGTTGGGTTCTGTTGAATTGTGTATTAGAAGCTGTAAAAACTGAGTCTTACTGTGCTTTAACGTTAGTTTATTTTCTACAAGCTATGAACTTATGACATGAACTGAGTTATTAGTATACATTAATAGTCTTGTTCCATTAATGTTGTACATAGCACTCTACCTAGCACAACCAAAGAAGTTGTTTTAAAAGATTATTCCTAGCTATGTGTGTTAATATACATAACTTCATTATCTACTGCAGGGGCGGGCAAACGTTGCACGCGGCTCATGAGCACACAGTGCTGTTCACGTGCAATTGTCAACCGAGGCAGTGGCGACAGCAGGCACATTGCACATTGCGGCAGTGTAGTACCAGGCTAAGCTGCGGACGTTGATGAGAAGCGACCACTTCGTAGTGAACGTTGTATTTCAAGAACCGGAAAATGCAGAGTAAATCAAGGAAATGGAGAAGTGGAGGTTTGCTATCTTTTAGAAAGAAATGGAAGAATCACTTTTCCTTTGCGCAAAAACTTGAAAATTCAAAATGTTTAATATGTGGCAGTATTGTCTCTGGTCAGGGGAAGTTTAGTTTTGAATGTCATTACAATAAATTTCACAAGGATGAGTACAATTTACTGTCGGATTCTGGACGGGTGGGGAAATTGACTGAGCTTAAGAAGAGCGATCTGATGATACTAAATTAATCTGACGTAAGTTCCTGTTGCCACAAGAGATCTGTGACTTTCTTTCATCATGTCTCTCATCTGAGTGATATAACAGTTTATGGAGCAATGTTTTCAGTTTTTCAGGACAACAATGATAGGTCAGCGGTAAGTGCAAGTTATAAGATTGCGCTTAATATAGTGAGAGCTAGAAAATGATTTGCTGAAGGTGAGTTTATAAAGGAGTGCATCAGTGATGCCGCTGATTTACTTTGCCCACTGAATTCAAATCAGTTTAGAGCTATTACTCTTTCTCGGCAGACTGTAAGTCGTCGTATAAGTGCCATAGCAGGTGACGTTTACCATCAATTAAGGAGTTCAGTGCAGGAGTTTATTGCAGTTTCCCTCACACTTGATGAATCCACAGATATTTCAGACACCGTGCAATTAGTGATTTGTGTCCGGGGCGTGGACACTGCTCTGTACATAACAGAGAATTTTTGTAGATATGATATCTTTAAAAAGCACGACCACCAGCGCGGACATCCTTAAGGCCATTAAAGAAGCTGTCGATTCAGCTGGCTTAAACTGGCAACGTTTGGTGTCAGTGACAACAGATGGAGCACCTGCAATGAAAGGGGAATAAATGGGATTTGATGGATTACTAAGAAAAAAGCTACAGCATACTGAAGAATCATTGTACAGCAGCCACTGCATTTTGTACCAAGAAGTACTCTGTGCAAAAGCAGCAAAACTGGGGGGACATCATGCAAGTGGTTATTCAGGCAGTTAATTATTTGAGATCCCATGGGCTTACACATAGACAGTTTCACACATGTTTAGCTGAAATTGCGGAAGAGTACGGTGACATACCATACCACAGTGAAGTCCGCTGGCTTAGCCACGGTAATGTACTCAAAAGATTTATTGAGCTGAGAATTCCAATAAATCAGTTTTTAAAGGACAAAGGAAGGTATGACCCCAAGTTAGAAGGTCCAGAGTGGGTTGCCGACCTTGTATTTTTAGTGGACATTACTGAACACATGAATGCATTGAAGACAAGTTTTCGAGGAGAAAATTCGAGGAGCTAATTCGTGAAATGGCTGAAAAGGTGCCAGGTTTCACTAGCAAGCTTGAGCTGTGGGAACGACAGCTCTCTTCAGGGAATGCAATGCATTTCCCTACTCAGTTTACTATGTGAGAACATAGTTGCAAAGAATATAATTCCGTACTTCGTGCAATAAAAGAGGAATTTCTTGAGCAATTTGGAGATATATCATATTTATCCCAAGCTTTTGAATGGTTCTCGAGAGCATTTGCTATTTCTTTAGATGATATTCATCCCAATTTGCAAATGGAATTAATAGATCTACAGTCTGAGGGACAAGTACCTTCTGGCAAGACGTGTAATGGACTTTTATCACGACTTTCCACAGCAAGAGATTCCTCATCTCCATCATGAAGCCATGAAGATAATGTCAATGTTTGGCTCGACATAAGTTTGTGAGAGATTTTTTTCTGTTATGAAAATTAATAAGTCTCGGTTAAGAGCAAACATCAGTGATGAAAATTTACGTAACTATTTGCGTTTGTCTGTTTGCAGAAATTTTGTACAGACATTAAATGTATTGTAAACTCCACCTGTCATCATTAAATAAAACATATCATAGGTAATAGGTACACTTTCAAACCATGATTTCTTTCAAGCACTCCTGCTAACCGTATTCGTTCATTCAATAAAGCAAACTAGGAAACAAAACGCGTTGCAGATGAAAGAGCTGAGAGATGGTATGGTGGGGAGGGGGAAAAAGCGGGTGGCCAGCTTGCCCCTGTGTATACGCAGAACACCTGTTAACTGCATACGTGCAAGTGCACCGCACATGAGCAGGGCCACTGACAGTCTATGCAAACTTGTGTCGGTTTGCAACAACAGAAAAGAAGAAATTAGATGTTCATATTTATAATCAGAATGGGCTTTGCCATAAGTTACTGACCTCTCATTTTCGCTGTTCTTGTTTAATAAAACAGTTTCAGGATTCTGTCACAATTACAACTGCATTAGCATTTACTGAGATGCACTCTCATAAACTGTCCTGAATTTGGGTAAAAGATTCAAACTTCGACATGGCAACAAGAGAAGTGCACGGCTGTTACACAAGACATGCCAATGACAACACACTCCTGCATGCTATAGTAAGGGAATAAATAGGTGAGTAGCATGTAACCACAGCATCACTATTCTCAGACACATCAATACTGGGAAGGAGGAAAACCAGTACTGCACTGACATAACAATGGCACCTTTATTTCTAATGCATGCATCCCTCAACACTGGACTCATACTCACTCCGTTTCTGATCTCTACTGTATACCCTCACCATAAAAGGGCATCAGGCAGGAACAGTCCTTGAGGTGTCAATGAGTCATTCTCTGCCATACCCTTTCTTCTAAGTATGCCAGTCAAAACGTATACAAGAGATTCTCTACAGCATTTTGTAAGTCAAGAGATACAGACACAATAAATTTTTGAGACAGCTAATGAAATGCGATTTTATTTTATTTTTAGTCAGTATGAGCACCCCATCTGGTACAGTTTTAATTGTCAGGATATTTTAAGTTTACTGATATTCTATTCACTTAGGTTCTTACCAGTAAATCTCTGACACTTGAAAGAATCGAAATCCCATGTACAAAATAATTTGAAATGTCTGATTACTTTACAAATTGGCTAATAGTTAAAAAGTTTAGATAAGGTTTTAAATTTTGTTTGAAGTCTGCTGGAAGTCACTAAGTGCATTCTAAAATATCAAATGAATAAAGTCCCAGTATTTGCCTGTCATCAGTTATGCTTCCTCAAAACACACACACACACACACACACACACACACACACACACACACTTTGTAACTGTAATATTTATCTTACTGTGTTAAACTTTTAACATAATATTATACATCCTAATGAGTAAGTCATGACAGCATTTAAAAATTTTAATTTCAGTCAATAATCACACAAAATACTGAAATCAAATTTCTGTTGTCCCCAAAAGCCGCTAGAAAGGCAACCTGCAAGTGGTACTGGGTTCTGGGTTAGTAGCTTTGTAATATAGATTAAAGCAACTTTTTGGTTCAAAATCTCTAAACCGCTAATTACTGCTCCAAGTAAAGAAGTGGAATTTGGAATGCTATGTTAACACTTGTTCATTCAGCTCTTCTCCAGTTATCTTCGAAAATAGCTGAATACCTGGTGTTGTTTAGGTACGTGTTTATTCCGATCTTCTATTTGTTCATCTCCTCCTCCCCCTTCTCACTGTCCATCTCGTTCTTCACCTCCTCCACCCCCTCTCTGTCAGTCACCTCTACCCCCCACCCCCACCCCCCACTCTCATCTCATCCTGCCCCACACTCTGTTCATCTCCTCCTGACCCTCTCCCTGTCCATCTCCTCTTTCCCCTTATCCCTGTCAATCTGCTTCTTCCCCCTCCATCTGTTTTTTCATTTCCCCTGCCTATCTGCCCCCTTTGTCAACTTCCTCTCTCTCTCTCTCCATCTCCTCTTCCCCTATCTCTCTGACCATCTCCTCCTCTTCGTTCATCTCCTCCCCTTTCCTTTATGTGCCATCTCCTCATCCCTCCAACTCTCTGTCTCTCGATGATCACACACTTGCACCAAAAAAAGGCTGCTAATTCTAACACCTACAGTATTTCTTTCAAGACTGTAATTAAGATGTGCACCATATGAAATCGTTCCAGGCGTCAAGGATAGGCTCTTTACCCATGGTGTTGTCTGCATACATACATGTGCGTAGATTTCACATATATTTAACAAACTTCACACATATATGTATGTATATTTCACCTCCATGTCTATCAAATTTTACACTGCAGTTTCATTTTCAGGAAACTCAATCTTTACGATATCATATCTCCTGAGCTATGTGCAGTACAATGACATAATTTTACAGGTATATCCAGTGTTACATGTGGCTACTGTCTGTGAAACGTGTTGTAAATACAGTTAGTAGCAATGAAATAAATTTAAGTATCTTGCACGATAAGGCAGTTTGTCATGCCCCCCAGTATTTGACATAATCTCTCCTGAACTATGCATTGTACAATGATGTAACTTTTCTGGTACATTCTATGGTATATGTTAATAATGTCTGAAAAATGTGTCACAAATGCAATTAGTAGTAAAGAAGTAATGAATTTAAAGTTGCACTTCATGTGGCAGTTCTACTGCAAAAACAGTGAAAATGTATTAGGCAATTAACATTTGCCTTTCATTGTCTTTTGGTGGTCATCGGCAAGAAAAAGTTTCTTACACATTTGAAATTATGTATAAAGTTTGTTACAAGTCTCTAAGTGCTACCATACTGGATGATAAAAGTATGGGTTTTCATGTATCGTGGGCTACACTGCTTTTTCACCCTGACCCCCTCCCCTTTGATAGGTGGGCGGTTCTTGCATTCCACAGTGATTCTTTCCGAAAGCAAGTGATATGTTTACCAAGTTTGGTTGAAATCAGTCCAGTGGTTTAGGAGATGTGGAACATACAAACATACACAAACACATTTTTATGATCTGTATGGATTTAAAGCAGGTTTGTGGTACATGCTGAACAAAAATTAGATTCTTCTCGATCAGTAGACTGATACGTCACAAAATGCAGATAAAACTGATCGCAATGCAAGATCCACTGTACAAGAACTAAAACATCACTAACATCATTGACAGTCACTAAACTTATTCTATAAAAAATCGTTGTTCAAAACACTGAAATTGTTGTACAAATAACATGTTTTACCTTATATGCTTCAAAACTTCTGGGTCATCCGTTTCCTTAATCATTTTTAAAAAATCCTGAAAGCTTGGAGCATACGTATATGATTTTTTTCGAATTGTCTCTTTCTGAGCTTGATGTTGAATGTAGAGGAGGATTCTTTGGTTAATGTAATCAGGGTCTGTGATAATTTCAATAGCTGGGTGAAGTACTGCAATTCAAAATATGTAACACTATGAACTGATTAATTTTGTAAATGAACAACAATATGAAAAAACAAAAGCTACTATGATGAGCAAAAGAAAAACAGATATCACAGAAGACATGCACCTGAAATATTTGTTGCTCTGTTATGAAAGCAGAAGACATAAATAGGTAACTTCACAGTTCAGAAATTGTCCTGCTTAATTATTAGAATATTTATCATGATTTTTGGTGCTCTCAACTGTTAAATATACTAATCATAATCCTTATTTGTTGAATGTCTGCAGCCACCCCCTTTCTTCTTCTGACAATTGGACAGCAAAATAAACTCGGAATGATAAATTAATAATTAGTATTTCCCATTATTTAATTTTGAAATTTTGCAGTATCAACTCGTTGTCTAATCTAGTGTTATATTAGTAATTTACAAAAGTGTCACACATTCCACATAAAACAAGGAAAAAGTATGGTAGAATGGTACCACAGATCGTTAATCATCAAGTATTCATTACAACATTGCTATAAATGTATTTAAGATAGTACCTTTACAGGTAATTAGCTCTCTCAGTAACAGCTTGATGGTTCGTGTTTCTGTATAACCCTGAGGAAACAGCAATTCCATTGCATTCTCAGTGAATTTTCGTAAAAAGGCACGTTCTTTATCCACTGACAACACATGAGGAGGTAAGTGATAGGCAGCCTTCTCTTCATCTCTGAAAAATGCCATTTTCTTTAAGGAACTTGAAATCTTTAGGAGTAATATTTAATGGTGAAATGTTACTCACTCCATAATTTGTACTTTTCGTATCATTTCAAAGTGTTTTGTCACTTTACAAACTATGTCTACAGCAACAAGCTTTGATGGGTCAACTTTAGACATCCTCTCCTGGAGATTTGACACAACTTTCCACATATCCTCCCTAGAATGAGAAAGGTGTTTTTCAATTAGAACAGAATACGTAAATATATTTCTTTTTGTTTTTGGTCATTTTCTACCTTAGAGATGATAACTTCTGGCAATAAGCATTTACAAAGACTGAGCATATTCTGTAGTGCACAACAGATCTTTTTCTCCTAAGAATTATATTAAACTGAGAGCTTGAAAAAAAAATGCTCTGCTCCTCAAACTTAACTAAAACATAAAACTACAATAATTATAATTTAAAAGTCTCCTCAAAATAATTCAAAAATTTCAAACTTAACTGAATTATACACTGAACATTCAATAATATGACGACGACGAATGCACAGAAATCACAGCCATAAATTAAATGGAACAGTCTGTTGGATTATGAAATTTAAATGTACACACATAAAAGTCTAGAAGGAAGGAAAGTAATATATTAATACATCATCAATCTTGTAGATACCAGAAATGCTTAGTTATAAAACGATCTGGCCATTACCTACTCAGACGAAACATTCCAGCATTCACCTTAACCCCCAACACCCGAATAAATTTATACTTAAAAAACAATCAAAAATCATATTTTGTAACCAGTAATGAAGTGTTATAGAATACATGAAGGTGAATCTGAGCTATGTTATACCTGTCAGTTATATTTGGGTATGACTCATATTTGCAACAACAGGCATTTGAGAGATCGGACATTAACAACATGTAAGTTGGTAAAAGAAATTTTGATGATTTATTGATAGGATTTACACAATTAAGAGTGAAAAATACAAAGTAGCAATCATTTTAAGTAATTATATAGAATTGTGTGTGTTTGTGTGTTATTTTATTGTGCCTGTCTACCGGCGCTTTCCCGTCTGGTAAGTCTTGGAATCTTTGAATTATATAATTATATAGAAAATATAAAAATGCAGGAAATGCAGGCAAAAAGGAATACAAACTTCTCAAAAATGAGATCGACAGGAAGTGCAAAATGGCTAAGCAGGGATGGCTAGAAAACAAATGTAAGGATGTAGAGGCTTATCTCACGAGGGGTAAGATAGATATTGACTACAGGAAAATTAAAGAGACCTTTGGAGAAAAGAGAACCACTTGTATGAATATCAAGAGCTCAGATGGAAACCCAGTTCTAAGCAAAGAAGGGAAAGCAGAAAGGTGGAAGGAGTATATAGAGGGCCTATACAAGGCCGATGTACTTGAGGACAATATTATGGAAATGGAAGAGGATGTAGATGAAGATGAAATGGGAGATATGATATTGCGTGAAGAAAGTGACAGAGCACTGAAAGACCTGAGTTGAAACAAGGCCCCGCGAGTAGACAACATTCCATTAGAACTAGTGATGGGCTTGGGAGAGCCAGTCATGACAAAACTCTACCATCTGGTGAGCAACATGTATGAGACAGGCGAAATACCCTCAGACCTCAAGTAGAATATAATAATCCCAATCCCAAAGAAAGCAGGTGTTTGACAGATGTGAAAATTACCGAACTATCAGTTTAAAAAGCAGGTGTTGACAGATGTGAAAATTACCGAACTATCAGTTTAATAAGTCACAGCTGCAAAATACTAACGCAAATTCTTTACAGATGAATGGAAAAACTGGTATAAGCCGACCTTGGGGAAGATCAGTTTGGATTCTGTAGAAATGTTGGAACACGTGAGGCAATACTCACCTTATGACTTATTTTAGAAGAAAGATTAAGGAAAGGCAAACCTACGTTTCTAGCATTTGTAGACTTAGAGAAAGCCTTTGAAAATGTTGACTGGAATACTCTCTTTCAAATTCTAAAAGTGGCAGGGGTAAAATACATGGAGCGAAAGGCTATTTACAATTTGTACAGAAATCAGATGGCAATTATAAGAGTCGAGAGACATGAAAGGGAAGCAGTGGTTGGGAAGGGAGTGAGACAGGGTTGTAGCATCTCCCCGATGTAATTCAATCTGTACATTGAGCAAGCAGTAAAGGAAACAAAAGAAAAATTTGGAGTAGGTATTAAAATCCATGGAGAAGAAATAAAAACGTTGAGGTTCGCCGATGACATTGTAATTCTGTCAGAGACAGCAAAGGACTTGGAAGAGCACTTGAACGGAATGGACAGTGTCTTGAAAGGAGGATATAAGATGAACATCAACAAAAGCAAAATGAGGATTATGGAATGTAGTCGAATTAAGTCGGGTGATGCTGAGGGAATTAGATTAGGAAATGAGATACTTAAAGTAGTAAAGGAATTTTGCTATTTGGGGAGCAAAATAACTGATGATGGTCGAAGTGGAGAGGATATAAAATGTAGACTGGCAATGGCAAAGAAAGTGTTTCTGAAGAAGAGAAATTTGTTAACATCGAGTATTGATTTAAGTGTCAGGATGTCATTTCTGAAAGTATTTGTATTGAGTGTAGCCATGTATGGAAGTGAAACGTGGACGATAAATAGTTTGGACAAGAAGAGAATAGAAGCTTTCAAAATGTGGTGCTACAGAAGAATGCTGAAGATTAGATGGGTAGATCACATAACTAATGTGGAGGTACTGAACAGAATTGTCGAGAAGAGGAGTTTGTGGCACAACTTGACAAGAAAAAGGGACCGGTTGGTAGGACATGTTCTGAGGCATCAAGGGATCACAAATTTAGCATTAGAGGGCAGTGTGGAGGGTAAAAATCATAGAGGGAGACCAAGAGATGAATACACTAAGCACATTCAGAAGGATGAAGGTTGCAGTAGGTACAGGAAGGTGATGAAGCTTGCACAGGACAGGGTAGCATGGACAGCTGCATCAAACCAGTCTCAGGACTGAAGACAACGACAACAACAACAACAGCAGCAACAACAGAACACAACATAACACTATTCATTAAATTCTCAGAAACAGTTTATTTTTGTTAGACGCAGATGAATGTTACATTAATAATTTATGAATACTGCCTGTTCCTTACAATTTGATATTTTGCATTATGTCTGTAACTTGAAGCCAATGCCCTACTGAATCAGTGTTGGTAGACCTCTTTTAAGCCAATTTTGTTGAACCCCACATAGTAGCTGTACATCTATACTTGCTGAAGGCCTATCGCTCCTTTTTGTTTATATGAATTCAGGCATGTCAGAAAGAACAGACACCATGTGGCATCTGCAAATGTGATTCGTATAATGTACACTGAAGGTGGAGGGGTGAGAAAGCAAAGGAAAAGAACTAATGACATCAGCTGCATTGGGGCTTTAGGCAGAATCAACAGCAATGAGCGAAAATATGTCCTAGACCGGGACCTAAACCTGGGATCTCCCGTGTTCTATGCAGCTGTGTTAATCACTGCACCAACCAGAAACATTGTTTATCACAAATGCAGAGACTACCTCGGCACGCTCCCCTACTGACTCACATTCCCACCTAGTACCACCTATCCACAGTCCCTGTCCATGTCCTCCATGCTTGCCAATTTTTTATATTCCCACTAGATGTCGAACAGAAATATGCATCCACACTCAAGTTGCAGATGCATTACCATTGAGGCCAGTCAGTTATATAAATGTGAGGTGCCTGTTCTGGCAAAAGCTAGAAAAAGAGCTTGTTTACAAAAGCTGGAGTGAGTGCTGTTTTCTGTAACATGTTTCTGTACTCCACACATCGATCCACTATAGGTGAAAAGTTGCCTTTCCCTTATTGTACGTAAAAAAACAAAAGTATCTCATATCCTCATAAGTGTGCCACTAGATACTTGTGTGGCAGGCACACCACTTGACACAGTTGCTACACTGATAAAGATGTTTTTCCCCTAAAACGTACAAATAATTTGTGAATGTATGAGTAAAAAAGCAAAACAAGAAAAACTATAGCCAATGATTATCTACAAGATAATATATAAGTTTGTTAATTTTCTTAAGTCATATTGCTAGCAAATCTCTAACCACCCAAACAAGGAATACAATTTACAAGCAATTCAAATGATGTATAAAAAACTTATCATAAAAGACACCAACCTTTTTAAAAACTGTCAGTATTTGGAAATACAAACTGAATAAAATCAAAGTCAAACGTGGAAAACAGTGAACAAGCAGTAAGTGATTAAAATATATGTAGTTCCAACAGCATCTTCTCTCATATACCTGAAAAGGTTAGTGTTCAACAAACCACTGTCAAACTATCAAAGAAAGTGATTGCAGATATGGGTATAACAAGGGATGAAAATCAGTGAGCGTAAAAGAAGCCAGAAAGGAGAAAGGTTTCTGAAGATTTGTGATGGGTTTCCACCAGTAAGGTCACATATTATGATAGTTAATTGCCTCTTCAAAAAATTACTGAAGATAAATCTCCACTTACATAAAAACAGAAGATATTGAAACATAAGGGCTGGACTATCAGTAGCCCCCCCCCCCCCCCCCCCCACACACACACACGTTTTGACTCATGTAGTATGATAGTACACAATAATGCACCACAAGCACTAGCAGCAGTTGAAGCAAAGATGGCTGCCTTTACCAGTTCCAGGAGTGCTCACTTTATATTTTTGTTTGATGAATCCAAGTCTATGACAACTGTGTAACACATTATCACACAGGGGATGTTAAAGATCTTCCCAGCTATGAATTGCAGTGCCTACCTGGCATGAGCCTTTGCCGATTATCTGACTCCTCCACCTATGCACTTTGCCAAAGTAATCCCATAACAGGAGACCAACATAACCTCCAATTCCTTCTTTGGGCCTTAGGCCCTTCCCAGAACCTCTCCCTGGAATCCATTTCCCTCCTCACTCCTATGACATCTCACACACCCAATTTCTACATGCTCCCCAAAATCCACAAGGCCAACAATCCTGGTCATCCCATTGTGGCTCTTTATTGTGCTGCCACTGAAAGAATTTTGGTACTCACTGACCAACACCTCCAACCAATTGCTCATAATCTAGCCTCCCACGTCCAAGATATTGACCACTTCCTTCAATTGCTCTTCACCATCCCCATTCCTTTACCTTCTGGATCTCTAATCACCACTGTTGATGTCATCTCCTAATACACCAACATCTCTCATGCCCATTGTCTTACTGCTAATGAATACTACCTTTTGCCAATGTCCTTCAGACTCCAAACCCACTATCTCTTTCCTCACACATCTTACTAACTTTATCCTAACACATAACATATACAAACAAATCCACAGTGCAGCCATGGGCACCCACATGGCATCCTCCTACGCCAACCTGTTTATGGGCCATCTAGAGGCATCCTTCATAACCTCCCAAAATGATTAACCCTTAGTGTGGTTCAGTTCTCATTGATGATATCTTCATGATCTGGACTCAGGTCAAGACACACTATCTTCATTCCTTCACAACCTCAACACCTTCTCTTCCAACCGCTTCAACTGGTCCTCTTCAACCCAGCATGCTACCTTCCTCGATGCCAACCGCCTTTTCTCTGATGGTTTCATCCACACTTCTGTCTACATTAAACCACCAAGCATGAAAAGTAACTTACATTTCTACAGCTGTCACCCTTCCATCCTGCCTGGTCACCCACGGATGGCATATCTGCAGTGACAAGAACTCGCTTGCCCAGTTTTCTGGGGGTCTCACCAAGGCCTTCACAGACAGGCACTACCCCATACCTAATCCACAAAGAGATCTCCTGTGCCAGTTCCCCTCACATCCCCAATCCTTCGATTACCCCCAAGAACCAGTCACAAAGGAGTACCCTCTTCATCACCCAATACCTCCCCAAGGCTTTGATTGACTATCATCATGCCCTGAAATGAGAGACATCCTACCCGAGATGCTTCCCATCCCTCCTAAAGTGGTGCTTTGTTGCCCAGCCAACCTTCATAACATCCTAGTCCATCTCAATGCCACTCCCAATCCCAAACCTTTGCCACAAGGATCATATCCCTGTGGAAGACCCAGGTGCAAGACCTGCCCAATCCATCAACCCAGCACTTCCTATTCCAGTCCTGTCATAGGTTTATCCTATTTCATCAGGGGCCAGGCCACCTGTAAAAGCAGCCATGTCATATAGTAGCTCTGCTGCAATAGTTGCATAGCTTTTTATACTGGTATGACTACCAACCAGCTATCCACCAGAGTGAACGGCTACCACCAAACTGTGGCCATGAGCAAAGTAGACCATCCTGTGGGACAACATACAGCTGAACAAAACATGCTTGATTTCAATGGCTGCTTCACAACCTGAGTCATCTGGATCCTCCCCTCCACCACCAGCTTTTCTGAGCTGCACAGATGGGAGTTGCACTTAAAAAACATTCCCTGCTCCCGTAAGTATCTAGGCCTCAACCTACAGTAACATACTGTCCCCACATCCCCCACACAACAGTTTACACCTCATCTGTCCTATTCACCTCCTCCCCACTCCTGTCTCCATCCTTTTCGTGTGCTGCCATCTGCCAAGGCACCCATCCATCTTTTCCTGTGCCTGTTGGAAGTCTAGTCCCTGGACACTCCACCAAACAGAGCAACTCTCTCCCGCCACCCATACCTTCTGCTCCTGGCCCTCTCCAGATTGGTGCTTCCATTCCATGTGAAAGTTGCATTCTGGTCTGAGAAGTTTCAGTAGACCGCAACAACAAACAATCAAACTACCACTCTGGAGGACTAGGCATTGTACCTCTGTACTACTAAAATTATAATACATGCAGAAAAGAAACAATAAAAATACAAACTAGTTTGGGTGTTTTCTAGAAAACATTGTAGGCACTATTGCTATGGCCTGTCACTAAAATCAAAAGCTCAAGCTGCTGTGTGAGCACAAACTCACTGGGTAGAGCTGCTTAGCACACATGATCACAACCAAACTAGATTTGATCATGCATGTACACAATTTTGCAGCCAAGACCATTGCAGTTGATGAAGAGAACAGCATTTCAGAGAAGAGAGTGTATTTGTCCTTCTTTGTGTGACAGAACAAAAAATTTAGTAACCCATTGGACAAATTAATAATCCAAATTTATTGATATGTGTACTGTCACACACATCTGGTGTGGACACCACCTCTGGTGGGAGCACAGCCACTACTGCAAGCCGGTCACACGGGTATCCATAGTACGCCAAATAAAAGGCTGCCAGGCTGCCTCAGTCTCTGTTTGCTGTACTGCAAACATCTCTACAAGATGACTCAGCAGTGCCTATTGCTTACAGTGTATTTAGTGGAATAGAAGCTGAATTTGTTTCCACCACCTCTTGCCTAAATGGGACCTTGCTTATGAATATGTGTCACCCAGCTAGTGGCACTGGGATCTCATCTTTCTACACTGGAGGAATCTCCAAACAGTTTCTTTTGTGACTGAAGATATTCCTCCAAGAACTGTTTCTGCTGATTCATGGACTAATCTGACATTATCTCATTACAGAAGCTGTTTGGGTTAATAAGTTTCAAGGTCTAAAGTGAGGGTCGCAACAGAAAAACACAGTGAACATTTAAAACAAATGCACATCAATCAAGGTTCTTAACAATATGTAAGTAATAACCTCAGTCTTTGTCAAAATTAAAATTAAAAACAGAGTTGCAGCTTTTCAAAATTGTAAAATAATAATTCAAACAATGGAAAATCTTGGATCGAATAACAATATAAAGTCTTGTTATTCGATCTCAGATTTTTCATTTGATTTCATATTGTTAATGGTCCAGATAGCCATGGCTCATTATTACCAACTAATCAGCCACTCTTAATCCACATTAAAATATTCTACCAAACAGTTTGAACAGGAGTCCAAATAATAAACAAAATCTTAAAACTTTTTGACACACATATCATTGTTATCTAAAGTAAAGAATAGGCTGATAACAAAACTGCTGACGTCTCATTGGAAGACAAAAGCAAACAACTAAAATTGGTGAGTCTTTCCAAAGTGAGCTTAAGTTACAGGGCTGTTCGTTTCCTACTCTTAGTGGAATTCTTGCATCACTTTTCCATCGGAGGGACTAGACTGATGTTTCCCTTGGCCTTGTGGTTGGCAACACTACAGGTAGCATGGTGTTCTGCATCTATTGAAACTACCTCTCTACATATTCATGACTATTACCTGAACAGATTAGGAAGTATAATGAAATGGGATGGCACGATGCATCACAGAGATTCCTCAGAAGCATCTCTGGCTAGGATATCAGCTTCCTTATTCCCACAAGCCTTAGCATGCAGCAACATGAAATTCCCTTCATCAAAACCATAACATGAAAATTTACTGGCTTCTATGGACCACTTTGTTGGCTGGATACATTTGTTGATGACTCTGAAGGGCACTTACGGGCTCCAACAGACGAAAAAAAGGTTACTGTTTTTGTTTCAATATGCCCATCTGCAGTGCCTTCATGATTACATATAGCTCAGCATCAGACTCTGACAGCCTCCTCCCAGTGAGGATCCAAAGGCCATTGCTAACAAAATCAGCCAAGCAACTGATTATCTCTTCTTGCTTCCATCCATCAGTGCAAATGACTTTCAAACTGTGTTGTAAAACAACAAAATATAATAGCTGTCTGCATCCAAAGCCCTGTCAGTGACATGCCTCAGTGTATTTTATTGCCTCCAGAGACCTACATTTTAGATATCTTAGATGTGGCAACCAGTTAAATTTCTTATCTCATACAAAGGCCAAAGCTCTTACAACTGTGAATGGTGTTACCCAGTTGAAAATTTAGTAGCTTAAAAATTTGATGACACACATAAATTTTTTTTAGGGAAGAACTTAAAAGTTGACAAGCAACAGTTGAGAGGACAGGACGAAAATACACTGAAGAGCCAAAGAAATTGGTACACCTGCCTAATATTGTGTAGGGCTCCAGCGAGTATGCAGAAGTGCCGCAACACAAAGTGGTATGGACTCAACTAATGTCCGATGTAGTGCATGAGGGAAGAGACACCGTGAATCCTGCAAGGCTGTCCATAAATCCGTAAGTGTATGAGGTGGTGGAGATCTCTTCTGAACAGCACATAGCAAGGCACCCAGATATGCTCAATAATGTTCATATCTGGGGAGTTTGGTGGTCAGTAGAATTGTTTGAACTTAGGAGAGCCACTCTGGCAATTCTAGATGTCTGAGATGTTGCCTTGTCCTGCTGGAATTTCCAAAGTCTGTCAGAATGCACAGTGGACATTAATGGATGCAGGTGATCAGACAGGACGCTTATGTGTGTTTCAACTGTCAGAGTCAACCTAGACATATCAGGGGTCCCATATCACTCCAACTGCACATGCCCCACACCATTACAGAGCCTACAATGGCTTGAATAGTCACCTGCTGACATGCAGGGTCCATAGATTCATTAGGTCTTCTCCATACCCGTACACATACATCCGCTCAATACAATTTTAAACAAGACTCATCTGACCAGGCAACATGTTTCCAGTCAACAACAGTCCAATATCAGTGATGATGGGCCCAGGCGAGGGGTAAAGCCTTGTATTGTGCAATAAGTGTACACAAGTGAACCTTCAGCTCTGGAAGCCAATATTGATGATGTTTCATTGAATGCTTCGCATGCTGACACTTGCTGATGGTTATACATTGAAATCTGCAGCAATTTGCAGAAGTGTTGCACTTCTGTCATGTTGAACGATTCTCTACAGACGTCGTTGGTCACGTTCTCCCAGGATCTTTTTCTCGGCGCATCGATGTCAGCGATTTGATGTTTTACTGGATCCATGACAGTCGCGGTACACTCATGAAATGGTCATGCAGTTCTCTGCACAAGAATGTCCATATGAATGAAGTTTCAGTGAGCAGGCACCTACATGGTTAAGCCATCCATAAGTTGCATCCTGTACCTGCTTACAGTACATTTACATGCACATGCCTGGCTTGTGGCATTCTCACGCATGTTTTTGTCGCTCTCTAACAGATTCTTCTGTCAGTTACCTACAGTACTTGATACGATTGTTGTGTAGGCTTGCACAAACTGTTGTCAGTAACCAATAGTAAGCGACATGATCATGGCAGTTTCCCTTTGCTGGGTCAAGGATTTTTTGACGGAATTTATAAATACATACAAAAAGTGACAGTGCTTGTGGAAAGTGTGATCAAAGCCCTATACAATTAGGAATTTAAAGACTAATTCTTATAAATGAATTGCTTGTGTGTTGCAAACCAGTTTTCCTTGAAGTGAGCGGTACCTTTTTTGCAAAAAAGTAAAAAGCTAATGGGTTCATTTAGAAAGGAACCGAAGGAAGTTTCCGATGGTATCACACAGTGGCAGGTCTCTTCGTTACATTTAGCACCAACTCTGTGGTATTATAACTTGCTTTTAATTGTTGTGGATTGAAAGCAAACATGCTTTGCTGCAACCTTCGACTACACAGATTGCCTTGTGTGACAACAATATGTGTGAAATCAGGCTCTACCAGTACTATCATATACTTCAACACCTTTTCCAAATTACTGAAAGCCTACCCAACTGAAAGTACTCAGCCAGTATCTTGAACAGAGTTTATTTTATTCATTTATTTTAACTATCTAATATATAATAAATTTCATTGGAAAGCTTTAGTGTTATAAATCTTTTAAATGTATCAAGACACACATAAATGGAATATTCTGAATGAACTTACTTAATTTCTTGTGACAATTCCTCTGTACTTAAGCCAATACTGTTAAGGGCATTACAAATGAAATCTCTCAAAACCAAATCTAGCAAGTGTTGAAGCGCATCATCTATCATCCGCCCAAAAATAACAGGTAAGCGTCTTGGTTTTACTGGCTTTGGATCCACTTGCTGAAAACAAAAATTGATGTATTTATCGCTCCTTTCTGCAGAGCACTCCTTCACAAATTTTGAGGTGATTTTAAGAGAGACAACTTACTGTAAAAAATTTTCTGAGAGCTTCAAGATCCTGTGACTTCACTTGCTTTCTTTGGATTTTTGATAAAGACTTGAGATGAGCACCAATAAAAGCAGATATAGCAAAAGTTATCACTACCACTGCAGCACCAACAAACAACAGAAATAATACCCATTCTGGACGATAAAATAAAGCTAAGAACAGAATAACTGCTGATGGAGACAGGTACGCAAGCTTCATAATATACTTCCTGTAAGACAAACAGAAGATAACTTAAGTACACAAAAAAACTGACAAAAAATGACTAATGCAGAGAACAATTACAGTCAGTAAGTATCATGAACATATCACTTATATACACACAATCTTATAGAACACTGTTCCCAATTTAAGTGCCTGTGGATTACTTTGAACCCATGCCACAACTGCTTGGCTTTTTAAATGTTAACAATATAACAAGACCTCCCATTTTTCGTACAAAGTGTTTATGTGCAATCTATAATACGTTAAACACAGATTATTGGCTCAGTGTTTCATACAACATGGGGAAAATTCTACAGTATTGGTGCGACTTTTTTTAACTGAATAAATGAAAGATTAATTTTTAAACTTCTTCACAGTGGAAAAAATAAACAATGTTTCTGCATCTACACACTTTTTTCCTGAATTAAGACCAATCAGATTAACTGTGGTGTCAAATGCTGTACAGTTCAACATTTTTCTTTACACTGCTTTTATAAGTTACAGTCAAACTTACAGCTAATCAACAGTGCTTTTTTTAAACAGCATCTGAACAGCTAAATTGTCCTAACAATGGAGTCCTCAATGCCTACCAATCTCCATCTTTGGCTCCTCCACTGAGGAAATTTTGATGTCCACCCCTCTGCAAGTTGCGATCCTATGCAAAATTGTCCTGCTTTTTCCCTTTTGTTATAACCAACTACAATATCTCATCCCTCTGCCCACCACATCTTTTAGTTTCCTTCACTCATCCATGCAGAAGTTACTTTTGAGAGTGAGTGACAGAGAGACAGAGAGAGAGAGAGAGAGAGAGAGAGAGAGAGAGAGAGAGAGAGAGAGAGAGAGAAAGATATATATATATATATATTAGCTTTGTCTCACCTAACAATAGTTACATATAAAACATAATTATCCCTGTAAATGAAAACTATTATCTCTGCAAAGATAAAACATTCAACAAAATGATTCTCAAATTATGAATGAAACCTTGCAATTACATTATGAAAAACTGTTCTCAATTTGAATGTTGCTTGGAACACTACAGTAATTTATGACAGTAATTGTGAAAGAAAAGACACCTGAAATATGCAGTGGGCTTTGCACAGCTGCTTCACACTTCTGAGTCATGTAACACAATTTTGTGTGTGTCTCTATGGCAACACCTCATTGTTATCACAGCTCTAAAGATGATTACGCTTTCACTTACAGCCATTTATGCTTTGCAGTTGAAATCTGACAACAGCACTGCTGACTATCACGGCTCTCCTCTCGCCAACTCTACAACAGGCATGATGCTATTGGAGATGTGGACTTATCTTCCTCCTACCTTTGAAACGACTCAATCATTCAGTCATAGGCGTATCTACAGTTTAATGTGAGCTTTTATATTTTTAATCTGATAATCATCCGCAGCTTGTGGTCTAATGGTTAGTGTTGATGTGTCTAAGTCACAGGGCTCTGGGTTTGAATCCCAGATGGGTCAGAGATTATCTTTGCTTGGAGAATGGGTGTTAGTGCTGTCCTAATCATTTCATCTCATCTTAATCACAAATTGTTGTAAATGAAATGAGATATTAACAATAACTGTAATTCAAAACTCTCTATACTAAATAAAGTTATTTCTTTATATACTGTGTTGTAATGTTTAATTTTGACCTTTTGATCCATGTTCATTTACTTTATCTGTTACAAATTAGCTTCCATCCTTTCCAATTTTTTGGCTCTATCTAACCCATCCATTCCCCCTTCCTACTCACTTATCCTTCCTGCATCTCTTTGTTGGGCATCTTTCTGTCTTAATGCTTATGTTTTATGTACTCTATTTACAGCAAACTACTGGAGAAAAATTTCCCATTTCTTAATGTCTTGATTAAGCTTTTTGCTTCAATTTTCCATTTTATTATGATTAAAATGTGTGTACCAATATAAAACCACAATAGAAGTTCTCCAAGTTATGCGATCTATATAAAATATCAGAAGATAAATAAGAAGAAGGAGAAAAAGAAAATTATAGTTTTCCAAATAAAATGTGATAATGAATAATAAAACACCCAACATGACACTGACATTCAGTTGATTAGCCATAAATCAAGTTATGATGAAAATTCAACTACCACACGTGTCCACCTCACTTGCTCAGCTTGAAACTAGATTCTGAAAGCACAGAGTGTAGCCGATGACATATCCAAAAATGTGTTGAAAGAGAAATCTTTGGGATACTTCTCTCCATTTTAAAAATTGATTTCCTCTTAAATTTGTTTCACTGCCTCATTTCAGATTCCAGAATTAAGGTAAAGCATGCTGTTGGATAACTTTATTTTATATTCAATAATTTAGATTATTGTTACACCTGCCACTTTTCCCTTGTCTTCAATGTTTATGGCTTCTAAGTAGTAAGAACCAGGACGCTGTACCCTATGTTATCAATGAATGTATTACAGAAACAATGCTCACTCCACCAATGTTACCTATGAATGCTTTATTTCTAACACTAAGTATTCAGAAAATGCGGGAAGACTAGAGCTTTATATATTCACATCAAGGTCATTAGACTGAGCATATAAGCAGAATTGGGCATGACATTAGCGATATATTTTCAGAGGAATCATCTCAGCATTTCTTTACACTGTAATCTCTGGAAAAATCCAACACTAAATTCTCTCTGGGGAAAAAGATATGTACAGAACCACATATCAAGAAAAATTACACGACTGACCTAATTAGCCTCATGTAACGGTACATCTATGGGGCTGGTTCAAACCAAACAGAACTGAGACAAAGGGAGAACAACAATTAATGACTAAAATAGTCAGCTTATCCATCAGACAACCGCAAATTACCAAGTTAAGACTTCAAAGTATTCATAGTTTTGTATGATACATGTAAATAATATGACCAAAGTGCTTGTCAGACTTTTGTAGGTAATAGGTTCTATAGGTTTTCTGAACAGGCTTTGCGGTTTTAGTTTCTATAATAAAAAGTGTATTAGATAGGGCAAAGTCAGTCACATGTAGTATGAACGTAGATAAGTTCCACTCCAGGTCAATCTTTGAGGATTTAGATCATGCTTGAAAATCTTTTGGCCAGCATGAACTCTCTGCAGGAATTTTTCTACAACTTTTAAAGCCCTTGATGTCTTGTGTCATAAAATCCTCTTTACAAAATTAGAACTACACAATATGAAAGGAGTAGCACAAAGCTGGTTATGCTCATATCTTGGAAAGCACAGACAGAAGGTATCACTTTAGACGGGTCAAATGTTTCAACAAAATTAGACACAGTTTCTATTCAGAGAAGCTATCAATAAAACATGAAGCCCTAGAGGCTCGATCATAGGCCCATCACTCTTTCTGATTTATGTGGATGACCTAGTAGAACATATGAGCCCCTAAAAAATCTGTTCCCTTCAATTGTGATAGTAGTGTATGATTCTCTGCATCCATCAAATGACATGTGCATTCAACAGCAGAAACTGTCAGTGCTTACAGAATGATTAAACACAAACTGCAGTTAAATGCTAAAAGTATTGTACACCTCAATAGAAGACGAAATGTATCCAAGAAAGATTAAAAGCAGAAAGCATAGAAACTGTTAGTGTTAAATTATTATTATTATTATATTTCCTTTGTTTTCTAGGGGTTACACAGTACTGAAAAAAGGATACACCTGTAAGGTAAGGTGTAAATTCTGATGTTTTTGAAAGTTTCAACAAGTAAACAGTAGTGCAGGCACACTATGTACAGTTCTATTGAATGCTTTGTTAATAAATTTTTCTAGTGAAATGCCACTCGATTCATCAATGTCTTCAGAATGAAAAAAAGATCACGGCCTTAAAAAGTGGTAACTTATAAACCGCAATTACCTGATCTTGGCATTATAAATTTTTCATGTTTGTTTATCCTTGAAACAATCTGATTCATTACAGTAAGACTACAAAATAGATAATTAAATGCAGAACAAGGATACAAATAATTATGATTTCAGAGGGCAACTCGATTTCCACCAAATGTATTTCAGTTCATCATGCTATTAGCAAAGTATTATCTATCGAGACACAATACTTAACAAGACACCAGAATAAATAAATTGCTTCAGAGCTACCAGTTAACAGCAAACTCAAGAGATTCCTTATAAAAGCACCATTTTTATTCTGTACAGGAATTTCTAAAAATGCAAAAACAGTAACTCTCCTTCAAAAGTTTGAACAATTGACCAAACTAAAAGAGTAAGAATGCCTGTGTATTATTTTTTTAATTTACAAAAAAAAAAAAAATGGTTCAAATGGCTCTGAGCACTATGGGACTTAATTGCTGAGGTCATCAGTCCCCTAGAACTTAGAACTACTTAAACCTAACTAACCTAAGGACATCACACACATCCATGCCAGAGGCATTTATTTTACACCACACATTAATTTGACATTCCTAATAGCTTCCTAATAGCAATTCTACAACCTACAATGATGTTAATACCTGGACCAATACAGTATACAATACCATGCAGCATTGCTACAAAAACCCGCTTGGCGATTAGTTCCACAAAGTAACACCACACAAAAACCAATTTCAGGATAGCCAATTGTATTTGGTATCTGCCGATGGAAAAATCATGCAACATGGCCAAAATATGAGTAATTTCTCAGTTACATACACCTCGCATTGCAACTGTCTTCGTAATTTGCCCACAGGAAATAAATCTCTCTGCACCTCTAAATAATGATAGTTGTTGTCCTTGTGTCGTCAAGAAATACCATAAGGTTAAGTGTATTGAGTACGTAAACTTTCGCCCTCAGGCCTTCATCAAATGTGAACAGAATGCGCGAAATCATCACAAGTGGGATCAGGACTGTCATATAGGAAGAAAACTGTCGAAAGGTAACATCAGACGATAAACAAACAAATCACGTTATCAAAACCACCTTAGTTTGAGTTGTCACAGGACTGTATATTCAAAGTAATGCTGTGATTGCCATAGCACTTGTACCACCACAAAAAAATCTTCGCTCCCTGCTGCCATACAACACTTTACTTTGCATTTCACAGAAAAAAGTGCTGGCAATATATTGCACTTCGAAACTTACGTATATAATAAAAAGTTGGGCATTGAACAGTACTACCACTTACATGCGTTTCCTCAGCCGGAAAGCTGATGTAATACTTTACATATGTAGAATTCTAACAGTGTATACCCATCCAGGCCTACTGTATAAATATGCTAGTACAGAACCCATTACGACATTCACTTCACCGGTTTAAGCATAACTCAACAAGGTCCCATTGCCAAACACAATACTGAATTAGTATGTCAAATGGTTACTACAGAACAGAATACAACACAGTACTGCATCTCTTAACGTTTTTAATACTCCAGGGGGTAAGAATAAGGGGAATCTCCATAATCTATTTAATAAACAACATTCAAGTGCTGCATCAAGCGCGCAACAATTCCACTTCGCAAGAATCTAGGTTACTCAGAGACACTTGTTACTTCGGCGAACATCTTTGACCCAAATGTCAAATTCAAACTTCTAAACAGAGATAAACTTTATCGTCAACGAAAAGTGGAAGAATCACGTTGGAGGAGTTCCCCAAAATTTGCTGAAAGTAGCATAGCCGACAGAAGAAAATTCTGTCATTACACTCGAAAGCAAAATGATCCTTCTCCAGACAAGGTAGCCTTTATTGAAAGACATGATAAGGAAACATAGTCAAGTTTTTGCCAACAAATAATTAACACCAAACATAAAATGGCATGTCAAGCGATTATTTTATTGAAATATCGATATGAGAAAGACACTCGCTCATGATTTATTATCTGTAACACATGACGTATATATGTATTTCACAGTCCTTTTATCAAATTATTAAAAAATCAAAGCAAATATATTGTTAATAAATATTCTTATTAATACTACAAATTAACAGGTTTTTAGATAAATAATATATAAAAGTAATATATTCTGATTCTGCTGAACACAGTGAAACACATGTCTGTTTGCACTCCACAAACAATATTTCCAAAAACTTCTGTTACGTTAACACTAGAAATTACCAGGTATTTAGGTAAACAATATATAAAATCAATATAATATGCTTCTGTTGAAGATAGTGGAAGATATGTCTGTCTCTTTGTAGCCCAACAAATAAAATTTCCAATAACCTGGAGATAGTAACGTGTTGTAGATTCTCTGTCTTCTTCATTTCCTCAGTCGGAATCAACATAGCATAAAAGAGCATTTGAATTTCCCTTTCTGTCACACTGACCAACAACAAGTGTTCCTTTAATATACTGAAGAATTCGTTTCAAACCTTTCCAGTAGATTTCTGCTGGTTTATTTTGATGTCCAACAAAATAGTTAACTAATGCACTTACGCCTGGTCTTGTAGCTGTCATCACATACATAAACAACCTATCAATTCTGTGTAAGTTTTATTTCCAACTGTGTCACCACAAACGTCTCCACTGGGTTTGACATTCATCGGCTGTTTATAGGGTTTACATTCTTCCAAGTTGAACCTTTCAACAAGTTTTCAAGATAAAAACGCTGACTAGGAAATATTTTGCCACAATTCTCTACATATTTATTCCGAGGAATAATTTATTTCTCAGAGTTCTCATATTCGAAATTTTAATTTATCCTACTTTTCAACGTCAGTGAATTCGCTTTTTCGATTCCCAGCAATTAAAATATCATCTACATACACTGGCAAATAAGTACTAGAATCATCAGTGCTTTCAGTTGAGAGAAATCGAAACTCAATATCCTTCATCAAACAGTCAAATATAGAGTCCCATGTTCTTGGTGCCTCCTTTAATCTATGTAAAGCTTTATTGAGTTTGCATACAGTCGTTTCTTTCATCATCACTTATTGAGGCAATTTCATATAAATTTCTTCAGACAGTTCTCCATGCAGGAATGCGTTTTGTTCATCCACCTGTTCCATAAAGAAATCGCGTTCTTTCACCACACCAAGAAAAGTTCATAGCGTTGTGAGTCAAGCAATTGAAACATATCTTAGCTCATGGTTATATCCTTTTACCTGAGTACAACCTTCAACTACTAAACTTGCCTTATACCTTTCAATATTTCCAGATGCATCCTTTTTATTTTGAACACCTATTTGTTGCTGATGGTTCTTTTATTTACTGGAAGTGGTGCATAAATCCAAGATACATTAGATGACAGGGAGTCCAGTTATTCCTTAATTTCCTTTGCCCATTCTTCTTCATCATGCCAACCCCTCATTTCTTCAAAATTCTGAGGAAAGTTTCCCACAAATGCTTCTCATTCAAGGCTAACACTGCAAAATCCTCCTAGTATCTAGGTGATGTTGTAACTCTATTGCTTTTCTGCAGAGGCTTCACTTCTTCTGAAGTCTGGGTTATCTTCAACAGTTTGTTCATTATCCTCCAAATTAGTTTTGTGGTATCTGGTAGAATTGAACATTTATTTCCACATAAAACACATATATCTGGAGCTTTGCTAGTGTCACTTCAGACGTATTCTCTTGCCTTGGTGTCAGTGTTGACACGTTTGTTGTGGGATATGTGTCGACGATCCTGTCCGCTGTTTGAGCTAGAGCATTTAAATCACCCGCGCACACTGTCAGAATTTTTTGAGTGTCAGAAGGTCTTCGGGACTCCAAATATTGCGCAGCACGTCGTTGCTCACAGTGTTGCTTGCCAGTGTGTGCAAACAGCGCAAAAGTTGTGATGGGGTTCGATCGCCGAGCTCCTCAGTCCGTAAAAATGTCTCTAGTCGCTTAGCTTCCGATTGTGACAGGCGCCTCACTAGCGCGTTCTTAATTGACGCATGCCGTTCAGCGTTGGGTGATGCAGCAAGGATATCTTGTACCTCAGCAAGTAAGTCTTCTGCTAGTGCTGCGACTACGTGGCTATACTTCGTTTCGTCTGCCGATATATGTGCAAAGACGCACTGTATTTCAAGCTGCACAAACGACATCACTGGGTTGTGTTGCCAGAACAGCTGGGGCTTAATTGAAATCCTGTTAACTGTGCTGCTTGTAGCTGGCTCTATAGTGATTGGTGGATTGTCCATTTTCGTGCGCGAACGAGCGCGGTGCATCTGGCGCGGAAGTAAGGATCGTTCACAGTACGATGTGGTGTGGAAAGCTGAAGCCGACTTGGTCGTGTTGTGTTATCGTCGGGGGTCACCAAATATGTGGCATCTGGCGGAATTAAACATTTATTTCCACATAAAACACATATATACAGGAGAGGTTGCCACCTTGGAAGGATGAACAATAAACTGTTAAGAGAGGCACAGAATCGCCTACATCACTCACGTCAAAGAGCAACTATAATAACAAACACTAGACACACAGTACACTCGCTTTTGCACAGACAGAATGCGATGCTACAGTTTCATTCTGATGTTCTTGATCTTCTGCTGTGTTCTGTGATGTGCTTTCAAGTTGAAAAGTCTCCAAGATCGAATCATCACTACTTTCACCTTGAAATAGAAACTTATCTTCATCAAAAGATACATTTTTTCCAAATAAAATGTTGTGCTGTTAGGGACATCATAATCTCTAATCACTGCGCAAAATCCAGCCAGGAAAATTTTTATTGACTATGTGTCAGACTTTCTTGTCAGTAGTTCCTTTGGGGTGTGGAAGTATGCAACACACCCAAACACATGTAGTTCACTCAAATTTGGGGTCCTTCCGTACCACAGCATTGCAGAAATTCCTCCTGCTAAAGCTAAAGCATGTCTACAAGTAATGAAAAAGACATCTGTCAATATCGCTTATGACCATAATTGATTTCGAAGTGTGTTCCATAAACAAATCATGTTCTTTCACCACACCAAGGAAAATTCTCAACGTTGTGAATCAAGCTACTGAAACATATATCTCCTCATAGTCATATCCTTTCACCTCAGCACAATCTTTAACTGCCAAACATGTCTGCCTTCCAGTATTTCCAGATGCATCTCTTTTTACTTTGAACACCCACTTACTACCAATGGCTCTTTTATTTGTTGGAAGTGGCACCACATAAACGAAAGCTAGTAGGGCGTGTTTCCACATTTCAAAGTTTTCACATCAGTCACAAAAGTGTGACACTAGTAGAGCTATTTTGAAATGCAAATCGGGTTTACTTTGAATTTTTAGGTTGAAAGGAGTAGTACCCATTCCATAGTATACTTTGAAATAATGAAACACTTCAGACTTCGATTGAAGACTATAAGCTGTTGTCAAGTGTGTATAATCATCAGTGAAAGTCGGTATATATTTCTTTCCATCAAAATAAACAGGCGTTATGGGAACAAGCACATCACTATGTAAATTTCACGTGGTCATTTGGCTGAAACATGAGACTGAACAAGTGGTAGTTATGTATTATTACCTTCTTCATACGTCAAACATTCATTTATAGGTTCAGAAAACTTAACATTGTCCAGTCCCTCTGCTAGAGAAGTTTCTTCGTATTTTAGAGACTCAAATGTCATAAGCATTTATGCCACGAGTCCACAGTATTCCTGAAATGCAAGCACTACACATAGAACTCTTAGTACGCTTGAAATGTTACCCTTTCGTATTGAACCAACAGAAGTGACAAAACAAGTGCAGTGTCCAGCTAGTCCTAGTTTACACATTTTGTAAACCTAACACTACAAGATCATCTGTTATTTTCCTTTAAAATTTCTTTCTACAAACCATGCTTTCGACATCAACTTCTCCAACCTTTCTCACAAGCAAAAGTACGCTGATGGGAAAAAATCGTAACATCAAGAAGGGGAGGTGCGACATAATCCAAAGCAAGCAGGCGTATTTCTGCATCTGAAAGATGACGTCTATTCAGATACCATGCCAGTCGCATAAGAGAGGCGCTGTACTCCGTTCACCATAAGAAGAAATATGCTGTAAACAAACACAAACGCGATGATTGGTCAGCAGCCGTAGCTCCAAAACACTGGCGTTGTTCCGCTCTTCAAAGTAGGTCCAACTTATGTATTAGATATTTTATTACTATGCCACTGTGAATGAAACTTAAAGACATTCTGATGTACTAACAGCCACCAACGTTTTTCTTATTCATACTTCACCTAAGTAATTTTTATTTTCAAAAATCGTGTGCGGTCACAGTCTCAGTGAGCGCTTCTTGTGCTCTGATTGTCTACTGTTCATGTGTAGCGCGAAAATGGATGACACTGTTTCCTGCTTCGTAGTGACACACGCTTGCAGAGCACTGTTAATGGCTAGAAACAAATTGTTCTAAATGTTTTTCACAACATTACAGAGAAAAATTACCTTTGATGTTTATTGAGAAACACGATGTAAGAAATATAATACATGTAGACATCTTTGTATCCTTGGTGTAATCGCTTGAGTGGTGTTTGATGGGCACTGATTCGAACCCATTTATCTTCAACAATTTTTTTGTTTGGTTTGAATACCTAAATCATTTAAATATGAAATTTATAAATATGTAGTAATTAACTCAGACTTAAGAATTATTTTTTAAAGAAAATGCACATCTTCTGGTTTCTAATTTCATATCACTCACAGAATTCTGGTTGTCAGTGCAAATACACATTCTTAATTATCGATATATTGTAAAAGATTGTTACAAATTTTGAAGTTAAGAAAACAGATTTTGAAGTTAAGAAAGCATTACACAATTAAATTTTTTTCGAGAAAAATGAAAAATAAGACACTCTTTGTCTTAATATACCTAGTGTTTTATAGGACAGATGTGGTCTCATCCGCCGCACAGAGTAGCCGTGTGGTCTGAGGTGCCTTGCCACAGTTTACGTGGCTCCCCCATAGGCGGTTTGAGTCCTTCGTTGGGCACGGGTGTGTGTGTGGTCCTTAGCGTAAGTTTAAGTTAGATTAAGTAGTGTGTCACCCCCCCCCCCCCATGAACCATGGATCTTGCCATTGGTGGGGAGGCTTGCGTGCCTCAGTGATGCAGATAGCTGTACCGTAGGTGCAACCACAATGGAGGGGTATCTGTTGAGAGGCCAGACAAACGTGTGGTTCCTGAAGAAGGTCAGCAGCCTTTTCAGTAGTTGCAGGGGCAACAGTCTGGATGATTGACTGATCTCGTCTTGTAACACTAACCAAAACGGCCTTGCTGTGCTGGTACTGCAAACTGCTGAAAGCAAGGGGAAACTACAGACATAATTTTTCCTGAGCGCATGCAGCTTTACTGTATGATTAAATGATGATGGCGTCCTCTTGGATAAAATATGCCGGAGGTAAAATAGTCCCCCATTTGGATCTCGGGCGGGGACTACTCAGGAGGATATTGTTATCAGGAGAAAGAAAACTGGCGTTCTACGGAATGTCAGATCACCTAATCGGGCAGGCAGATTAGAAAATTTAAAAAGGGAAATGGATAGGTTAAAGTTAGATATAGTGGGAATTAGTAAAGTTTGGTGGCAGGAGGAACAAGACTTTTGGTCAGGTGAATACAGGGTTATAAATACAAAATCAAATAGGGGTAATGCAGGAGTACGTTTAATAATGAATAAAAAAATAGGAATGCGGGTAACCTGCTACAAACAACATAGTGAACGCATTATTGTGGACAAGATAGTCACGAAGCCCATACCTAACACAGTAGTACAAGTTTATATGCCAACTAGCTCTGGTGATGATGAAGAAATTGATGAAATGTATGATGAGACAAAAGAAATTATTCAGGTAATGAAGTGAGACGAAAATTTATAGTCACAGGTGACTGGAATTCGAGAGTAGGAAAAGGAAAAGAATGAAACATAGTAGGTGAATACGGATTGGGGGTAAGAAATGAAAGAAGATGCCGTCTGGTAGAATTTTGCACAAAGCATAACTTAATCGTAGATAACACTTGGTTCAAGAATCATGAAAGATGGTTGTATACATGGAAGAACCCTGGAGATACTAAAAGGTATCAGATAGATTATATAATGGTAAGACAGAGATTTAGGAACCAGGTCTTAAATTGTAAGACATTTCCAGGGGCAGATGTGGACTCTGACCACAATCTATTGGTTATGAACTGTAGATTAAAACTAAGAAACTGCAAAAAGGTGGGAATTTAAGGAGATGGGACCTGGATAAACTGACTAAACCAGAGGTTGTAGAGTGCTTCAGGGAGAGCATTAGGGAATGATTGACAAGAATGGGGGAAAGAAATGCAGTAGAAGAAGAATGGGTAGCTTTGAGATATGAAATAATGAAGGGAGCAAAGGATTAAGTAGGTAAAAAGACGAGGGTTGGGAGAAATCCTTGGGTAACAGAAGAAATATTGAATTTAATTCATGAAAGGAGAAAATATAAAAATGCAGTAAATGAAGCACGCAAAAAGGAATACAAACGTCGCAAAAATGAGATCGACAGGAAGTGCAAAATGGCTAAGTAGGGATGGCTAGAAAACAAATGTAAGGATCTAGAGGCTTATCTCACGAGGGCTAACATAGATACTGCCTACAGGAGAATTAAAGATACCTTTGGAGAAAAGAGAACCACTTGTATGAAAATCAAGAGCTCAGATGGAAACCAAGTTCTAAGCAAAGAAGGGAAAGCTGAAAGTGGAAGGCGTGTATAGAGGGTCTATACAAGGGCAATGTACTTGAGGACAATGTTATGGAAATGGAAGAGGATGTAGATGGAGATGAAATGGGAGATACGATACTGTGTGAAGAGTTTGACAGAGCACTGAAAGACCTGAGTCGAAACAAGGCCCCCAGAGTAGACAACATTCCATTAGAACTACTGACAGCCTTGGGAGAGCCAGTCCTGACAAATCTCTACCGTCTGGTGAGCAAGACGTATTAGAGAGGCGAAATACCCTCAGACTTCAAGAAGAATATAATAATTCCAATCCCAAAGAAAGCAGGTGTTGACAGATGTGGAAATTACCGAACTATCCGCTTAATAAGTCACAGCTGCAAAATACTAACGCGAATTCTGTACAGACGAATGGAAAAACTGGTAGAAGTCGACCTCGGGGGAGATCAGTTTGCATTCCGTAGAAATATCGGAACACGTGAGGCAATAGGGACTTTTCGCCTTATCTTGAAGAAAGATTAAGGAAAGGCAAACCTACTTTTCTAGCCTTTGTAGACTTATAGAAAGCTTTTGACAATGTTGACTGGAATAATCTCTTTAAAATTATAAAAGTGGCAGAGGTAAAATACACGGAGCGAAAGGCTATTTACAATTTGTACAGAAAGCAGATGGCAGCTATAAGACTCGAGGGGCATGAAAGGGAAGCAGTGGTTGGGAAGGGAGTGAGACAGGGTTGTAGCCTCTCCCCGATGTTATTCAATCTGTATATTGAGCAAGCAGTAAAGGAAACAAAAGAAAAATTTGGAGTAGCTATTGAAATCCATGGAGAAGAAATAAAAACTTTGAGGTTCGCCAGTGACATTGTAATTCTGTTAGAGACAACAAAGGACTTGGAAGACCAGTTAAACGGAATAGACAGTGTCTTGAAAGAAGGATATAAGATGAACATCAACAAAAGCAAAACAAGGATCATGGAATGTAGTCGAATTAAGTCGGGTAATGCTGAGGGAATTAGGTTAGGAAATGAGACACTTAAAGTAATAAAGGAATTTTCTAATTGTGGAGCAAAATAACTGATGATGGTCGAAGTAGACTGGCAAAGGCAAGGAAAGCCTTTCTGAAGAAGAGAAATTTGTTAACATCGAGTATTGATTTAAGTGTCAGGAAGCAGTTTCTGAAAGTATTAGTATGGAGTGTAGCCATGCATGGAAGTGAAACATGGACGATAAATAGTTTGTACAAGAAGAGAATAGAAGCTTTTGAAATGTGGTGCTACAGAAGAATGCTGAAGATTAGATTGGTAGATCATGTAACTAATGAAGAGGAATTGAATGGAGTAGGGGAGAAGAGGAGTTTGTGGCACAACTTGACAAGAAGAAGGGACCGGTTCGTAGGGCATGTTCTAAGGCATCAATTGATCACAAATTTTGCATTGGAGGACAGCGTGGAGGGTAAAAATCGTAGAGGGAGACCAAGAGATGAATAGACTAAGGAAATTCAGAAGGATGTATGTTGCAGTAGGTAGTGGGAGATGAAGAAGCTTGCACAGGATAGAGTAGCATGGAGAGCTGCATCAAACCAGTCTCAGGAGTGAAGACCATAACAACAAGTAGTGTGTAAGCCTTGGGACCGATAACACCAGCAGTTTGGTCCCATAGATCTTACCACAAATTTCCAAATTTGGTCTCACCCGAGCCAGAGTGATAAGTGTCGTAGAACAACAAAACCAATTTTCAAAGCGTCGAGCACATTGTACAAATGCTGAATTTTAGCTGTCACCATACCACTTTATCTGAACCCAATAGAACTGATCTGGAGCCAAATTAAGGGATTCGTTGAGAGAAATAACATTTAAGCTGCCAACTTACTGGAACTAATGCACGAAGCTGTATGACACGTCACTGCCGAACGGTGGCGAAATGTAGAAGAGCACGTCAAAAACAGGAGGAGGAGGAAATGTGGACTTTTTGTAGCTTGGGATTCTGATGTTGACCGCCTTGGTATCAGCGTAGCAGTGCTGAAATGTACCGGACGACTGACTGTAATGCCTTAAGTAGCTTCAATATCTGCATGGTGAAATCCCAGCAGTGCGCTTCTACGTCGCACAAAGCTCCTGCAGAAATAGCACCCTTGTTCAAGTTAGGAATTTTCATCACTCTCGTTTTTAATTACAGTACTATGTTAGCTAAGATTGAAAGCACTTTTTCCTTCAGATCACCTAAGAAACGTATCGCCTGATTTTTACCATTATTTCCTTCTGTTCAAAAATTAAATGAATGCAAGACTCTATTGTTCTCTGCTCGTCTCTTTTTACGCCTTTACTACAACTGTTTACATCACTGCAGGTTAGTTGGACCAATGGCTGGACAGTGCTTTCCAAGTTAAATGGGCCGGTAAAGCTGTTGACCCGTATTATCTCTGAGTCGATGTACATGTAACGCACAGCATAAAACGTATCCTCATTATCGTACTTGACTGCACTCGAGTCAGACTGGCTTCTGCTCCACGTGGAACGTAATCTAATGAGCTTCCAGCAAACGCGTAAGAAAACATAGTGTAATGTTTACATGAGGTTTATTCTTAGGATGAACTGAGTATAGTAGCGCTAATGTGAGGATGCATATCAGGCTTACATTAAATACACGCTGTAATGGTCATGAGCGTTTATTATCTTTCACAATGGACGTGCCGAGGCGATGTTAGTGAAGAATGCCTCTAAGGCGACAAAGACGTCGTTATCAACACTTCACTGAGTTTGACCGAGTTCATGTAATAAGGCTCTGAGAAGTTGGATGTTCCTTTTGCGATATTGCAGAAACACTTGTAGAAATGTAAACACTGTACATGACCGCTGACAACGGCGATCACGAGAGTGTATGGTAACAGGAAGACTGCCTTCCAGATGACCACATGATGCTGCCAGGAGGGGAGATCGTAGTGTTCAGCGTTTGGCTCTGTCCGCTGTACTACATCTTCAGCAGCAATTTGAGCAGTAGCTGGCACCAAAGTGACTCAACGAACTGTCATAAATCGGTTACGCCCTGTAGTGCACCGTCCACCGACCCCTAACTACCACCATTTGCGACTTCATTGTGTCAAGCGACGGGTCACTGAAGGACAAGGTGGAAGTCTGTTGTGTTTTCTGATGAAAGCTGGTTCTGACTCGGTGCCAGTGATGGTTGTTTTTGGTTAGAAGGAGGCCAGTTGCAGTCTGCAACCAACTTGCCTGCGTGCTAGACAAACTGAACGTATACGTGGAAATACGATTTGGAGTGGGATTTCGTATGACAGCAGCAGCACTCTCGTGGGTTATCCCACACACCCTGACTGCAAATTTGTACTCAATCTGTTGATTCGACCTGTTGTGTTGCAATTCATGAACAGCATTCCAAGAAATATTCCCAACAGGATAACGCTCGCTCTCATACTGCTGTTGTAATTCAACATGCTCTACATTGAGTTGACATGTTGCCTTGGCCTGCTCAGCGACCAGGTATGTCTCCAATCGAACACATATGGACAATATCAGATGATAACTGCAGAATCAACCACCACCAGCATTAACTGACACTGTAGGTAATGGGGCAAAGCGAGCATCAGTCCATTCTGTTAGTGTGGGTTGCCTACATCAGGGACAAGTAGGAACTCAGGGCCAAACCTATTGTTCTCTTTTGATTGACACATAATGAGCCCCTGGGGATAATATTTCCTTTAGATTGAAAGATCCTTAACCTATTGTTCCCTCACCCCTCCCCCTCCTGCCAACCACTCAGAAAATCCCCAACCCACACTTCCTCCCCTCACAATATGGTGCATTTTCAGATCTGAGTTATTCGAATAGCCCCCTCTCACTCTATCAATTTGATTAACTACTTAACTAAATTAAACAATTAATTAACCCCATTCACCCCCCTCCCATCTCCCCCTCCCCTCCCCTACCTGGAAATTGATGGAGAGTAAGGATCTCACTACAAGAAATTCAAGGGTATAGCGTTTATTGTTAGCAAAACGAGGATAATGGAAGTAGTCGAATTAAATCAGGTGATGCTGAGGGAATTAGATTAGTAAATGAGACACTTAAAATAGTAAACGAGTTTTGCTATTTGGGAAGCAAAATAACTGATGACTGTCGAAGTAGGGAGGATATAAAATGTAGGCTGACTGTGGAATTTGTTGGGTTGGGTTGGGTTGATTTGGGGGAAGAGACAAAAGTGCGAGGTCATTGGTCTCATCAAATTAGGGAAGGATGGGGAAGGAAGTCGGCTGTGCCCTTTCAAAGGAACCATCCCAGCATTTGCCTGAAGCGTTTTAGGGAAATCACGGAAAACCTAAATCAGGATGGCCGGATGCGGGATTGAACCGTCGTCCTCCAGTGTGCTAACCATTGCGCCACCTCGCTCGGTGAGAAATTTGTTAACATCAAGTATAGATTTAAGTGTCAGGAAGTCTTTTCTGAAAGTATTTTTATGGAGAGTAGCCATTTATGGAAGTGAAATATGGTCGATAACTAATTTAGACAAAAAGAGAATAGAACCTTTCGAAATGTGGTGCTACAGAACAATGCTGACGATTAGATGGGTACATCATGTAAATAATGACGAGGGTACTGAATAGAATTGGGGAGGAGAGGAATTTGTGCCATAACTTGACTAGAAGAAGGGAGCAGTTGGTAGGACACATTCTGAGGCTTAAAGGGATCACCAATTTGATATTGGAGGGAAGCATGGAGTGTAAAAATCGTAGAGAGAGACCAAGAGATGAATACACTAAGCCGATTCAGAAGGATGTAGGTTGCAGTAGTTATTCAGAGATGAAGAAGCTTGAAGAGGATAGAGTAGCATGGAGAGCTGGATCAAACAACTCTGGACTGAAAACCACAACAACAACATATTTTATTTATAAAAAATTCAGTTTGTAGGGTTTGGATTTCTCTTACTCATCATTCTCTGCTGTTTGGGAAGATGCAAGTCTTGTAAGATGTAATTACATCGATCGCTTTTTTTAAAATTCCGATCGTGCAAGGAATACCGTCATGAAACACCCATCACAGGTAAGTACACAGTTAAAAATCATTTGATCGCGAAACACGTACCATCCGCCATCCCCTGCCCACTGGATTGCACAGAAGGCCACCGCAAACACTGTCAGGAGTCAGGTTCCACCGGCGAGAGCCTGAGAAGTGGCCGCCGCACACAGGTGTCCACTCGCATTCCGGGACATTTAAAAAAACGTAGGTTTTTGTTAAAAAACATACTTCCGTGCACTTTTTTATGGTTTGTATTAACCAATTACACTAGCCCCTCTCCTCACGTTCGGTCTGTGGAATCGATTCGTCAGTATTTGATGTGGTTTACGAAATATATCCAGCGGTCATGTTAGGTGACTCACCCTATATATATATATATATATATACTCCTGGAAACTGAAATAAGAACACCGTGAATTCATTGTCCCAGGAAGGGGAAACTTTATTGACACATTCCTGGTGCCAGATACATCACATGATCACACTGACAGAACCACAGGCACATAGACACAGGCAACAGAGCATGCACAATGTCGGCACTAGTACAGTGTATATCCACCTTTCGCAGCAATGCAGGCTGCTATTCTCCCATGGAGACGATCGTAGAGATGCTGGATGTAGTCCTGTGGAACGGCTTGCCATGCCATTTCCACCTGGGGCCTCAGTTGGACCAGCGTTCGTGCTGGACGTGCAGACCGCGTGACACGACGCTTCATCCAGTCCCAAACATGCTCAATGGGGGACAGATCCGGAGATCTTGCTGGCCAGGGTAGTTGACTTACACCTTCTAGAGCACGTTGGGTGGCACGGGATACATGCGCACGTGCATTGTCCTGTTGGAAAAGCAAGTTCCCTTGCCGGTCTAGGAATGGTAGAACGATGGGTTCGATGACGGTTTGGATGTACCGTGCACTATTCAGCGTCCCCTCGACGATCACCAGAGGTGTACGGCCAGTGTAGGAGCTCGCTCCCCACACCATGATACCGGGTGTTGGCCCTGTGTGCCTCGGTCGTATGCAGTCCTGATTGTGGCGCTCACCTGCCCGGCGCCAAACACGCATACGACCATCATTGGCACCAAGGCAGAAGCGACTCTCATCGCTGAAGACGACACGTCTCCATTCGTCCCTCCATTCACGCCTGTCGCGACACCACTGCAGGCGGGCTGCACGATGTTGGGGCGTGAGCGGAAGACGGCCTGACGGTGAGCGGGACCTTAGCCCAGCTTCATGGAGACGGTTGCGAATGGTCGTCGCCGATACCCCAGGAGCATCAGTGTCCCTAATTTGCTGGGAAGTGGCGCTGTGGTCCCCTACGGCAGTGCGTAGGATCCTACGGTCTTGGCGTGCATCCGTGCGTCGCTGCGGTCCGGTCCCAGGTCGACGGGCACGTGCACCTTCCGCCGACCATTGGCGACAACATCGATGTACTGTGGAGACCTCACGCCCCACGTGTTGAGCAATTCGGCGGTACGTCCACCTGGCCTCCCACATGCCCACTATACGCCTTCGCTCAAAGTCCGTCAACTGCACATACAGTTCACGTCCATGCTGTCGCGGCATGCTACCAGTGTTAAAGACTGCGATGGAGCTCCGTATGCCACGGCAAACTGGCTGACAGTGACGGCGGCGGTGCACAAATGCTGCGCAGCTAGCGCCATTCGACGGGCAACACCGCGGTTCCTGGTGTGTCCGCTGTGCCGTGCGTGTGATCATTGCTTGTACAGCCCTCTCGCAGTGTCCGGAGCAAGTATGGTGGGTCTGACACACTGGTGTCAATGTGTTCTTTTTTCCATTTCCAGGAGTATATATATATATATATATATATATATATATATATATATATATATATATATATATATATAAGTTGGTTCTACTGAGTAATTCATCAATGGAGTAGAAGAAGTTGGCCACCAACGCGACACACGCGGTCCCGAAGGCAGCTCAACACAAACTAGGTATTAATTCATTATTTACCTGTCCAGAGGGAGCTGTGAGCCAAATCGTCATAAGCTGGAAGCTCTCTCGGACTCTCTAAACAGGCGTACAAGCCCCAGCCCAGAACAAAAATGTCTGCTGAGATGCTGTTTATGGGCCTGACCTGCTTGCTTGCTGCTATGCTTTCTGTGGCCATCTCAAGACTCAGAATAATATTGGGAAAAAATGGTTCAAATGGCTCTGAGCACTATGGGACTTAACATCTATGGTCATCAGTCCCCTAGAACTTAGAACTACTTAAACCTAACTAACCTAAGGACAGCACACAAAACCCAGTCATCACGAGGCAGAGAAAATCCCTGACCCTGCCAGGAATCGAACCTGGGAACCCAGGAGTGGGAAGCGAGAACGCTGCCCCACGACCACGAGCTGCGGACAATATTATGAACCAGGCATACTTTTATCAATGTCATTACAATTAAATATTACGATTGCTGCTGAAGTCTGACACTGATAGATGCACTGGAAATGTCTCCTCTTGCTGGCTGTGGTTCTGGAACTAATCTCAATATCTATAGTGCACAAAATTTTCCACATAAAAATCTTTCTCATATCCATTCCGCTATCAATGTGCTGGTCTATCTCCCTCACGATAGGACACACAGTCATTTCCTCTGGACATGTCACATCAAAAGCCACAGCAGCTTGACACTGCAATATATACGCATTTCACGCAAGCAGTGCAGTTATCTTTTATTTATGTGAAGCACCCAAAAAATTTTTGTATGCTTACACTCACACCAGCTCCATGTCTCAACTCTCCTCACAAAGCACAGGCGTCCAGCACTATGTGATAAAAAATCGCTCACCCGCAGACGAAAGGGTTGGAAAGACATCACCAATGCCGGTTGGTGTACTGTAGTCAACGTCACTATCGATAGTGCAACAGGGAAAACGCGAGGATACCCTTAGGGGTACCGATGAGAGGATGCCTTGTTACAGCCATATTGCCCATCCTGTATGTACACCATAGCAGCTCCAGTTGAACCCTTGCATTGCTGTATCGTGCAGCTGTTTACGAAATGCATCTATCACCCGTTATGTGCTTCCCTAAAAGGACAGGAGAGGGAACTGCCACTAGCTACAGGATTGTTGCTATTACTAATACTATAATTGAAACCAATCGATGGAGTTGGCCAATGGACAGGGGTATGTGCTGTACCTCACTTGATTGGCGAGGACGTGACGGCAGAGGTGGAGGAGGAGGAGGAGAGGGAGGAGGTTCTGCAGAATCAGGCTACTGCGAGCAGCCTGGTTGCTGCAGCCCTGACCCACTAGCCACAAGGATGGAGTCCATGGACGCCAGAGCGGGGCTGCGGCGGCAGCTGTGGCGCGGCGAGAGTGGCGACGGATGCGGCGGCACTCTTGCCGGTGAAGCACGCCACTCAGGACCTCGTTTAGATGTTACAGTCTTCGCCACCTCAGGTACCCAAGCCATGGCATATGGCAGGTAGTCTTCCCCAGACGCTGCCAATGTAGACCAATGGAAAAAAAGTTAAGTGCAACATTCTAGACATCGCCTGCTGTCGCTGCTGCTGTGCTGAAAGAAAGAACACTCATTATTTGCAAGCAGAGTGAGTATGTATTACCTATTTCGCTCTGGCTTCTCGACGCTCTCTCATCTCCTCACGACAACAAAGATCTTCCTCCATCTCCTCCATCCACTGTGTCATTTCGCCCTCAGCTGAATTGGGGGGACCCTACGATTCATTTCCCCTATATCACCTGCAACATAGTGATGTAATAATATAAAAGCATACACACACATAAACTATTGGAAACAAAAAACATGTTTTTTGAAACATTCCTCACACACAAACAAAGAAAATAAGTTATGTGGACATGTGTCTGGAAACGCTTACTTTCCATGTTAGAGCTCATTTTATTACTTCTCTTCAAATCACATTAATCATAGAATGGAAACACACAGCAACAGAACGTACCAGCGTGACTTCAAACACTTTGCTACAGGAAATGTTCAAAATGCCCTCCGTTAGCGAGGATACATGCATCCACCCTCTGTCACATGGAATCCCTGATGCACTGATGCAGCCCTGGAGAATGGCGTATTGTATCACAGCCGTCCACAATACGAGCACGAAGAGTCTCTACATTTGGTACTGGGGTTGCATAGACAAGAGCTTTCAAATGCCCCCATAAATGAAAGTCAAGAGGGTTGAGGTCAGGAGAGCATGGAAGCCATGGAATTGGTCCGCCTCTACCAATCCATCGGTCACCGAATCTGTTGTTGAGAAGCGTACCAACACTTCGTCTGAAATGTGCAGGAGTTCCATCGTGCATAAACCACATGTAGTGTCGTACTTGTAAAGGCACATGTTCTAGCAGCACAAGTAGAGTATCCGATATGAAATCATTTGTAAACATTGCACTGACTGCAAAACCACGTTCGTGATGAACACTAACCTGTTGATGCTACGTACTGATGTGTCATTTACATACTGCCAAACATTCAGGAAACATTCCTCACACACAAACAAAGAAAATATGTTATGTGGACATGTGTCTGGAAACGCTTACTTTCCATGTTAGAGCTCATTTTATTACTTCTCTTCAAATCACATTAATCATAGAATGGAAACACACAGCAACAGAACGTACCAGCGTGACTTCAAACACTTTGCTACAGGAAATGTTCAAAATGCCCTCCGTTAGCGAGGATACATGCATCCACCCTCTGTCACATGGAATCCCTGATGCACTGATGCAGCCCTGGAGAATGGCGTATTGTATCACAGCCGTCCACAATACGAGCACGAAGAGTCTCTACATTTGGTACTGGGGTTGCATAGACAAGAGCTTTCAAATGCCCCCATAAATGAAAGTCAAGAGGGTTGAGGTCAGGTGAGCATGGAAGCCATGGAATTGGTCCGCCTCTACCAATCCATCGGTCACCGAATCTGTTGTTGAGAAGCGTACCAACACTTCGACTGAAATGTGCAGGAGTTCCATCGTGCATAAACCACATGTTGTGTCGTACTTGTAAAGGCACATGTTCTAGCAGCACAAGTAGAGTATCCGATATGAAATCATTTGTAAACATTGCACTGACTGCAAAACCACGTTCGTGATGAACACTAACCTGTTGATGCTACGTACTGATGTGCTTCATGCCAGCACTGTAGAGCAATGAGACGCATGTCAACAAAAGCACCAAAGTAAACATTACCTTCCTTCAATTGGGCCAACTGGCGGTGAATCGAGGAAGTACAGTACAGACTGACGAAACTAAAATGAGCTCTAACATGGAAATTAAGCGTTTCTGGATGCATGTCCACATAACATCTTTTCATTATTTGTGTGTGGTGAATGTTTGCTGAAAGTGAGATCTGCAATGGTTCCTGCATATCTCCAGCACACACCCATCACTGTTCCCTTCTTTGTATGCTATAACATCATCTACAACAACAAAGAACATACCCTGCATTATATATATGATGAAATTTAATTACCTGTACCCAGTACTATGGCTATATATACTCTTGCAATAGGAAATTCTTAGTAAAAAGAGAAGAAGTAACGTTTTATCGGTTTGATCGTCGAAATAATCCACAACACCAGTGACAAGGTATTATGTAAACAATGAATTTTTTTTAGAAAGAAACTGTGTATACACAACATATACCACAACAATACGAAATTCTTAGTGAAAAATTAACATTTATCGATTCTGGTCCCTCTAAATCATCTACAACAACCTCAGACTCGTAGGTCACGTGCTGTAGGTCATGCCACACCTGATTCTGGTGTAGCTCCACCCACTGCTGTTGCTGTTGCTGTTGCTGCTGGTACAGCTGCAGCCACTGTTGTTGCTGTTGCTGCTGGTGCAGCTGTACCCACTGTTGTCGCTGGTGCTGTTGCTGCTGGTACAGCTGCAGCCACTGTTGTTGCTGTTGCTGCTGGTGCCACTGCAGCCACTGTTGTTGCTGTTGCTGCTGGTGCAACTGCAGCCACTGCTGTTGCTGTTGCTGCTGGTGCAACTGCACCCACTCTTGTTGCTGTTGCTGTTGCTGCTGGTACAGCTGCAGCCACTGCTGTAGCTGTTGCTTCTGGTGCAGCTGCACCCACTGTTGCTGTTGCTGTTGCTGTTGCTGCTGGTACAGCTGCACCCACTGCTGTTGCTGTTGCTGCTGGTGCAACTGCATCCACTGAAGTTGCTGTTACTGCTGGTGCAAATGCAGCCACTGTTGTTGCTGTTTGCTGCTGGTGCAGCTGCAGCCACTGTGGCTGCCAGTACTGTTGGTGTTGTTTCTCAGCTTCTTCAATTACCCGCTGGATTATGCTGAAACAATAAGACATGTATTCTTAGTGAAAAAAACTACAGTTATTGATTCTGATGTCTTGAAATCATTTCCAGACTCGCTACTCACACCAGCATTATAAAAATGGAATATATACTTACAATGCTGCCGATGCTGATGCTGTTACTGCAGCTGATGCAGTTTCATTTCATCCATGCTTTGGTGTTGTGAATATGCGCTGCAACAATAAGAAAGCAATGTATTCAATACTACAAAGTTCTTAGTGGAAGAGAAAAGTTGAAGCTACCGGTCTGAATTTATACTTACCAGGTAATTCCACACCTTGCTCTGCCAGTCTCTGCCGTTTGCAGTCATTGGCATTACCGTTAGACCTTGATATAGCTGAACGTTTCATTTTTTTCAACTAAACACACACAAACACACACACACACACACACACACGCAAAAAAGGAGCAAACTGATGCGCACCAGCGAGAGCAAGACGACCGACCTCACACTACGGTGGTTGATGACAGAATGAGGGCGACTGGGGCGGAATGGTCTTCATATATCCTCTGCACCTTCCTTCCGCCACGTCCCTCAGGGAACCGATAGGAACGCAGCACACTACCCCAACAGCAGCTGAATGCTTGTCTGAGCGCACTGAACAAGCCTGTACTGGTATGCGAGCACTTACTGTGTCCTACTAGTTGAGGGATTTTTGCTATTCGATAAAACCGAACGTAGGATCAAATCTAGGCAACGCTCTCTCACAATTCACGATACCTTTATGTACAGCTTTCTATGCATCTAGGGATGCTGCGTCTGTCTGACAAATCGGAACATTTCTCTAAAATTGACTAAAAATGGACATAAATTGGGGAGGAGAAATCGGGGCAATGCGGACTACGTCTCTTAGGCTTAAAAAGGTGAAAAATTGGAGGATATGCTGCTTTTAGTTGCGAACAGACACAGCTATACCAAAACAAAACAAAACTTCCAAAGGTCACTGTGATTTGTTTGACAGTATTGGGCACTAATAATTATTTAATAAGTGCTGTTGATTTTGCTATAGCTTAAGTCCCGCTTTTTGCGCCTTTGGAAACATTAAACAGTTTGGAGCTTTGCGTGAAAGTATAGTTAACAGATTTCAGATATGTGACGATGTTTAACAGTATGGCACCAAATTGCTAATTTCACAGCTGCTACTAATTCCTCCTGTTTGAATGAATTTGAAACATAGTAACAGCCCATTTCTTCAAGTGCTTCCAGAGTGCACATTTGACTTGTGCTTTACATCAGCTAAATGATCCTTAACACCTACTCTTCCCCCATCCATAGAAAACTATCAAATTAGACATTCCCTTATTTTATGAAGAACCATTCGTCTGAATATTTTTCTTGGAGTGAAAAATTCATCTTCGGCTCTTTGAGTTCACTTGAAGCAATGAAACACCTTATTACTGAATTAACAGCTCTACAACTAAGAAAAACATAGAATCACGTTGCTGTAAAGCTTAAACTAAAGCGAGAGAAGGGACAGTAATGATGGTCCAGCAATGTGACATTGTGCATTCAAATCATACTGCTTAAAGTGGGGCTCATACTTTGGAATACGTCAGGTGGCAAATAAATTTATATCACAAAGTAATGGTACAAGATGTATAGAAAACATGTAGTAATCAAAAGTGTCCATGTGGTGATGACTCTTAATCAGTGTCATATGAATATCCGAGAGCACGTTACACACATTTCCTGATTTCACTTGCTCAAACACGCTGTCAGCAGTAGCATTCTCTTTTCCCTCCGAATTCATAGTGCTCAAAGTTAACTGTCAAAACATATTGAGGAAATAAGAGCTCTAGAATATTTTTTTCTAATGCTTGGTTGCAGCTCTGTTCTTGAATAAGCAGAGTTGTGCAGTCACTATCCCACTTTAATAGCGATAACTAAAGCATGACCATACTATGCACAGTACACTCACTACCACTCATCAAATCACTATCAGAATTATGGCATTACTTTATTCAAAGACATCCTGCACACCCTTTAAGCTAAATAACTGACTGACGATGGATCCATAGTGATTATTCAGTTACATAGATCTGTTGCGCTGAAAGCAACAAACAGAAGTCTATTGTATGCATGGAATCAAGCATGCTTTGCATTCAAGCCTATAGGAGGTTTCTACATAACGTGGTATTCTGCACACATGTTATAGGATGTATACAGGTCTGTACCATTAAGTCGCTGTTTCTGACACATTTAACAAACAAAATCTTTGTATGACACTATAACAGGCTCTTTTGTTTTTTCATAACAAACCCAATCTTTCCAGCTGCGACAGCAAATCCGTCTAACGGTAATCCTCTTTCTGCTCCAAAGAGTTAAACAGGCACAGGGGCCAACTCTATGGTTATATTATGCTTTGCAAAATCACAAAATTATGTTGGAATTTTTTATTTTTCTTGTTTGACGATAGTTACCTTTTAAAATACATTCAATAACGAGTTAAAACAAATAATTATTATGGTAGTAAGCATGTTAACTGAAAATGACTGGGTAAAACTTGGTAGTGCTATGGTGCTGAGGGCACAACTAGAATTTGTCAGGGTGCGCGAACCTTCGGGTAAAGTCTTGAACCAGAAAGGCTGCGGCTGCAGCGACATCAGGAATGGACCAGAAGCGCCTGGAACCCTCCACCTCGTGTCGTCTTGATGCTTCAAAACATTATAACACTGTGGCCATATATAGCCAACGTGCTGTCGCAGTCATTCAGTGTGGATAGTTTCGTTCAGTGCATGCTGCAGACGTGTTTAGTGTTCCAACTTTAGTGTCTAGTGGACTATTTTAAATGACTGTATTTTATTTGCTTCGTCATCTTCAGGCGAGAACCGTTCACAGCTGAAGCCTGGACAATCTGGTAAGGGAAGATTATTTCAGAAGTCTTGTTCGATCAAATACACATGGCTAGAATATGAAGCATCTACTGAAAAAGATTTTTACAAAGCCTACAAAAAGACACATGCTAAAAATCTAGTACAATTTTCTTCTAAAAAAGAAGATGTATTTACTTCCTTAGGGTCTTCTAACTGGAAAAAGGCTTTGGAAAAATTCTGTCTACATGAAAATACTTTTACGCAAACAGAAGGTGTTCTGAAACAAAATTCTACCGCTAAGCAGAGTGTGGCCTCCCAATTGAATGGACAGTTAGATAGTGATATGAAGAAAGGCCATTTAGCTTTTGAGACAATTTTTACTACTGTGTAATTTCTATGCGACAAGGACCAGGAATTAGAGGACACAAAAATGTAAACCCAATTTTTTCAGTTATTGGAACTCTGAAGGAATGGCATATCTGAGTTTAAAGACTGGCTAGGGCGTTCAGGGTATAAGTGGACATCCCACAATATTCAAAACGAAATCATTGATCTACTAGGAAAATCTGTCTTGAGAAAGGTATTAGCTTCAATCAAGAAGACGGGACATTTTTTATTATGGTTGACGAAACAAATGGTTCTTTGATTCACGAACAAGTGTCATTTTGTATTCGTACTGTCAATGATTCCTTAATCATCAACAAAGACTTTATTGGCTTATACGAGACCACCAACACTGAATGACAAACTCTGTTTAGTATTTTAATAGACATTGTTCTCGTCTTGATCTGTCATTGGATAACTTAAGAGGACAGTGCTATGATGGTTCGTCAAATATGAGAAGTAAGTTCAAAGGACTAAAAAAGTATGTTATGTGCACTGCATTGCTAACAGTTTAGACTTGGCCGTTGTAGACAGTCTCCCCCATCTTACATCTGTGAGGGATATTAGGGCTTTAGAGAAGGACTTCATAAACACCGTAAGGGAATCCAACAAAAGGATGGGACTTTTCAGAAGCATACACTGTTAGAGTGCCAACGACCAAGCTGGTCTATGACTCCTCTGTCCGACTCGATGAACTATACGAGCTTCTAGTATCTTGAGGATACTGAAAAACTTTGAAGAACTTCTAGAGTTTTTTGAAACATTTTCTGAAGAGGACAAAACATAGGCAGGATCAAATGTGCCGGCTACCTTGAGTCAGTGATACAGTTCAAGACTTATTTCTTTTGACGTCTTATTTTGCCATCAGTGAATCCAGAAGAGGATGTCAATGAAAAAATTCAATGCCCTCGTCTAAGTGTGCTGATTTGGAAAAAAAAATGTGAGAGCTTGATTTGTATATTAAATGGAAGGCATGATAGTTTTGAATACTTTTGGGGATTGTGTTTAAAAGAAAAAACTTCACAAGTTGATGACCCTGCACATACTGGGATCGAAGTATACCACAGAAGTATGAAAACAATTTGCCAGTCCACCACACACTTTCAAACCCCACAGGAATACTACAAAGCTATTTACATTGAAGTTTTTGAAATGCTGCAATCTTGCATTACTGAACGGTTTGCTTCAAGTGGACTTACAAAGGTCATTGCAGTTGAACAAGAGTTCCTGCTTTTAATAAACAGAGGTGAGCCGGCCATGGTGGCTGAGCGTTTCTAGACGCCACAATCTGGAACCGCACGACCACTACAGTCACAGGTTCGAATCCTGCCTCAGGCATGTATGTGTGTGATGTTCTTAGGTTAGTTAGGTTTAAGTAGTTCTAAGTTCTAGGGGACTGATGACCTTAGAAGTTAAGTCCCATAGTGCTCAGAGCCATTTGAACCATTTTTGAATAAACAGAGGTGAAACAAAATTGGAAAAATCAACTGAGTTTTTCAAAAGTGACCTAGACATTGAGAGACTGCGCTTACACTTGAATATGTTAGCCGATATCGCTAATAAAAAACAGCTGGCCTTAAAAAAAACATGAGTAATGTAAGAAAGTACATTACACAAGAGTCTGCAGTTGCAGAAATGTTATGTGAAATAGTGAAGTGCATTAAGCTTCTCCAGGTTGTTTCAATAACGACAGCAACAGCAGAACGGTCGTTTAGCACCCTTAGACGTCTGAAGTCATATCCCAACAATGGGACAAAAGTGATTGAACAACTTGGCTGTTCTTCGTGCCCACCGAGATGTTGTGAATGAACTGGATATCTGACCAGTCATCAGTGACATGATATTCAGTAATCCATTCAGACAGTCGATATTTGCACCTTTCTAAAGACACTCTAGCCTTAATAATGGCATTTAGAGCACTATTAAAAATCTTTATAAATTAGAGAATTAAATACATACATACTGATAAATTTTCAGTTTCTAACTATTAGTACTAGTTTAGTACTGTATTGCTATAGTACTGTAATAGTTATTTTCAAATACTTAAATATTTTTAGGGTGTAACACCCAATTAAAACCCGCTATTTACACGCTTTTTAACTGAAACTATTACGCATACTCTATTAACTTTATTAACTGTATTAAAGCATTAACTTTGAGATATTGTTTTTATTTAATGAACCCTGGGCCTTATTCAAAGTAAGCTTTGGGGATTTGACTGCTTTCACTGAATATCATGTAGTTTGCATCAACTACAATTTGCATTATTTTTTGCTGTAACATTTCTGAAAATACATAGGAATGCTCAAAGCGGACTTCATTTGGGTGTGTTAGTAGTGACATGAAAACAGTCTTGCCACAGTTGGATGGACCTACAATTATAGGTCTTATGGTGTCAGGAAGGAGTAACCCATCTTCTTCTTCTGGTCATCTTCCACACCATCACAGAACTACCTTCTTACAAAAAAGTCTTGCTGCTTCACCTTCCCTGCCATCATACTGACTACATCAGGTTTTGGTGTGCAATGGCTTCTATAGAAAAATGAACACTGGCAATAATAACAATATGTGTACCATGCCATAGATACATTATAATACGAGAATTATGAAGTAAGAAATAATGCAAAGGATTTGCGATATATATATATATATATATATATATATATATATATATATATATATATATATATATATATATATAGTGTCCATGCTGGCGATTTACACCATTGTCTCAATACAGTGCCAAGAGTAACTAAATGACAACCAATAAGTCTGAGAGAAATTCAAGCTGAATTCAAGGTTATTTTTTGCTAAATTCTATACCGGAGAGAACGCGATGAAAAACTTTCTGATGTTTCAGATGTATTGCATCCAATGTAAGAGTTCTCCGGTACAGAATATAGCAAAAAATAACCTTGAATTCAGCTTGAATTTCTCTCAGACTTATTGGTTGTCATTTAGTTACTCTTGGCACTGTATTGAGACACTGGTGTAAATCGCCAGCATGGACACTATTCACTCGGAGATAGCCTACATTGTCTTTATACACACTTTTAACACAATGTAGCCATCAGTTCAGACTTTACAACATAATGATATACCTAGGTTGAACATGTTTGTAATGTTGAAGTGTTGCAGATAAATGATTGTGTTTCCTGATTTCACACAGAGTGCTGAGTCATCATACACTGCTGTAATTGAGAGAGTTGGAGCACCACAGCTAATGTATGATGGGGTTCACGCTGGATAATACTCCGTGGTTATTTGCTGACTGATATAGGATTCATCCCATTTGTGCTCAGTAAATTGCACTTTAACATTTTTAGGTACATTTTGAATTTCTAACAACATACGTGAGTCACTGGCTTCTAGAGCTGCTAGTATACCGATACTTAAACGTTTTGAACCTGTAGACATTAAATTGTATGTTGAAGTGTAAAGTATTAGAGTGCTAGCTGGAAGTGGTAGCTTCTCACCCACAATAACTACACATCGTTCTTCTTACAGTGGAATTGGAATCTTCTGAGATGGCCAGTACTGACCTGTACCAAGTAGGGAAGTCCCACCTGCACGCTTTTTCGAGTCAGGGACAGCTCAGGAGTATTCACCACTCAGTGGCATAGACAACAGCACATCATTGTCCTGCTGCAGCACGCAGACCATGTGCACAACAGCATCCCATGGTGCTGATGCTTGTCCTGATACATCAGAGATCACTGCAAGGCCTGACAAGCAAGTGCTCATTGATGCTGCTGGTCTGGTCTCATTGGGAATCACAGCTGAACAAAAAAGAAGAAGCAATAAGCTTCCACACAGGTAAAGAAAATGAAGTTGAACGAAGGAAAAAATGAAACTGCAGTGTATATATACACTCCAGGAAATGGAAACAAGAACACATTGACACCGGTGAGTCAGACCCACCATACTTGCTCCGGACACTGCGAGAGGGCTGTACAAGCAATGATCACAAGCACGGCACAGCGGACACACCAGGAACCGCGGTGTTGGCCGTCGAATGGCGCTAGCTGCGCAGCATTTGTGCACCGCCGCCGTCAGTGTCAGCCAGTTTGCCGTGGCATACGGAGCTCCATCGCAGTCTTTAACACTGGTAGCATGCCGCGACAGCGTGGACGTGAACCGTATGTGCAGTTGACGGACTTTGAGCGAGGGCGTATAGTGGGCATGCGGGAGGCCGGGTGAACGTACCGCCGAATTGCTCAACACGTGGGGCGTGAGGTCTCCACAGTACATCGATGTTGTCGCCAGTGGTCGGCGGAAGGTGCACGTGCCCGTCGACCTGGGACCGGACCGCAGCGACGCACGGATGCACGCCAAGACCGTAGGATCTTACGCAGTGCCGTAGGGGACCGCACCGCCACTTCCCAGCAAATTAGGGACACTGTTGCTCCTGGGGTATCGGCGAGGACCATTCGCAACCGTCTCCATGAAGCTGGGCTACGGTCCCGCACACCGTTAGGCCGTCTTCCGCTCACGGCCCAACATCGTGCAGCCCGCCTCCAGTGGTGTCGCGACAGGCGTGAATGGAGGGACGAATGGAGACGTGTCGTCTTCAGAGATGAGAGTCGCTTCTGCCTTGGTGCCAATGATGGTCGTATGCATGTTTGGCGCCGTGCAGGTGAGCGCCACAATCAGGACTGTATACGACCGAGGCACACAGGGCCAACACCCGGCATCATGGTGTGGGGAGCGAGCTCCTACACTGGCCGTACACCTCTGGTGATCGTCGAGGGGACACTGAATAGTGCACGGTACATCCAAACCGTCATCGAACCCATCGTTCTACCATTCCTAGACCGGCAAGGGAACTTGCTGTTCCAACAGGACAATGCACGTCCGCATGTATCCCGTGCCACCCAACGTGCTCTAGAAGGTGTAAGTCAACTACCCTGGCCAGCAAGATCTCCGGATCTGTCCACCATTGAGCATGTTTGGGACTGGATGAAGCGTCGTCTCACGCGGTCTGCACGTCCAGCACGAACGCTGGTCCAACTGAGGCGCCAGGTGGAAATGGCATGGCAAGCCATTCCACAGGACTACATCCAGCATCTCTACCATCGTCTCCATGGGAGAATAGCAGCCTGCATTGCTGCGAAAGGTGGATATACACTGTACTAGTGCCGACATTGTGCATGCTCTGTTGCCTGTGTCTATGTGCCTGTGGTTCTGTCAGTGTGATCATGTGATGTATCTGACCCCAGGAATGTGTCAATAAAGTTTCCCCTTCCTGGGACAATAAATTCACGGTGTTCTTATTTCAATTTCCAGGAGTATATATATATATATATATATATATATATATATATATATATATATATATATATATATATATATAATGGTTCTTCCCATTCTGCTCCTGTGGTGTGCTGTGGTGCTGCGTAATCTCAACTGTTGCTGGCGACACTTTATTGTTCTTCTTTTTCAGAGATTGGTGATCTGCTGCATCTGGTTGGCTCTGAGCGCTATGGGACTTAACAGCTGAGGTCATCAGTCGCCTAGAACTTAGAACTACTTAAACCTAACTAAGCTAAAGACATCACACACATCCATGCCCGAGTCAGGATTCGAACCTGCGACCGTAGCGGTCACGCAGCTCGAGACTGAAGCGCCTAGAAACGCTCGAGCTGCATCTGGTCTACATACTCGATGTAGTGATCACATGACCGGATGTAGTTGTTCCTGCGCTCCTATTGGCCCCCAATAATTTTTAGGTGCTGGTGGAGGGGGTAAGGCCAGTTTCAAGGGACTTGTGGTGGTAGTAAACTTCCTCACACAGTGTGGGTTGTGACAGACATTCATCTCGTAGACATATTGATGGGGAATTTCAAAATGGTAGACAGTTCCAGCAGAAGTAGTAACCTCCATAAGTTGCAAAATGTATCTTTATTTCAACCCACTGCATCACCATTATTCGTTGAATAGCATTCTTCTTCTTATGCTTATTTATTATCTTTCCTTTCCAATCTTTGTGTAGGGCGCAATGTATGCAGTCCTCAGCTGTGTGCTTGCACGCAGTACACATATTAAAATCATCTGTGTTGATCACCAGTATCTCCACAATTGTACACATGGATGCTTGAGCTGGAGCAGATGAACAAATTGCCCCTTGCGCTTCAGAAGACTGACTGGACTTCTCTCAAATGGTCTACAGTTCCAGCACAAGCATTTAGCAGCATGAGTTGCGATTTGTAATTTACCCCCCCCCCCCTCTTGATGTATCTTCATTATTTCATGAATCATATTCATCTTTTTCATACATTTGTGCAGAATCATTGCTTTCCAAGCATAATGCAGGTAGCTATAGACACTGTCCTCAGCTGCATGATTACAGCTAATATAGCTGTTAAACTCTTCCTTCACTGACACATACATCTAGTCCATCGAACACATCATACAAAATAAAGACTTACATATGTCCTGTCGGGCAGCTCAGCAGAGTCTGAAGCTTCCTCACAATTGGAGAATAAGAGGGAGAGTGGGGGAGAGGGGAGTGGGGAGGGCCAGCAGTACTCTCTGGTAGTTGTGGTGTTGTGAACTAGGTCAGCTTGTCCCCAAACCTGAAGGTGAACACACAAAATTTGATATTCCCTACAATAAATATGAATTTTCCGCCGTTTCCAGGGGCAGTGGAGGAAGGGGAGGGGTGGGGAGGGAGGAAGGGGGAGATGGAAGAGGTGGGTCAGGATTTCTCAGAGGGGTGGGGAAAGAACACACATGCTGACTGGGGAAAACCCAAGATATCATCAGGGGGTGAGGATAATTAACCGACCAATTTAACGAAATTGCATAATTAATTTGATATCAAAAGTGTGCTTGTACCAGCCTTGCCCTACTACTCATCATTATCACCCCCTGCACACATGGCCCATCAATTGTGCATCTACCAGCCATGTTATTCTGCACACACACACATACACACACACACACACACACACACACACACACACACACTATGGATCACCATGAAAAGTAACAAATACAGAGAGAGGCACTCGCTTTCATATGAGGGATTATGAAAAATGACGTGAAGGGAGACACAAAACTATGCCAAACAGTAGCATCGTGAGAAACTCACATTAGATCCAGTTGAGACCCATACTGGGATAAATAATGTAAGGCCAATGAAAGTAGAAGCAATGTGAAGGATACATGCAACACGAATGGACATACTGTGAGAAGAACAACAGATGTCGATAAATGGAGAAGAATAGAAGAATGAATGTGAAATGGTGACTCTAATCGTTGTAGCAGAGATATGTGTAAAGAAGGTTAATCTGGTGGTGGATTCTGGCTCTTAGCTTTCAGCTCTGCACACTTGCTAAGAATTGATAAGAAGAGTTGTTGAAGATGGACTTAACGAGACCTAGTCTTTACGTCGGTGGTTTGAAGGTAAGAGGAACTGTTTGGTCAACTGTTGTTGAAGGCGAAGCTCAGTGAGGAGATGTATAAATGGATGGTATAGTATTACCTATACGGATTGAAAACACCGCAAGAAATCCATGCTTGAACATAAAGGTAGATGCTAACCAAGCCTGCGATATCTGACTATGAAATGTCCTCAATATCTTGCAAGTGTCATTCGTGGCAGAAAGGTGTTCTGTGTAGTCGCAGGTGTATTATGTCACTGCCAGTTGAATTCGAATGTGGGCACATTGTTGGTATTCGGATAGTGAATGCTCCCATATCCAATGTAGGCAATGTGTTTGGTGCTTCAGGAGGCACTGTATCGAAGATTTATACCAAATACAAAGAAAGCAGAAAGGTATTATTCGCTCAGTCACAATTCTGATGGAAATGTGTGTTGAATTATAGTGAAGGATGGTCATTGAAGAGGATAGTGACAAAACATAAGAGGATGACAAATGTAAAAGTCACTGAAGAACTGTATGACACATTCTAAAACCCTGTCAGCATCAAAACAGCACGGAGAGAGCTCCAGAAGCAGGGAACTGCAAGGCGAGCAGGAATTCTGAAAACGCTAATCAGTGATGAAAATGTCAGTAACAGGAAAACGTGGTCTCAGATGATGGAGCAATAGAAGAATGTCATTTGGTAGGATGAGTCTTGTCTCATGCTGATCCCAATTGTTGTCCAAGTTTACGTTCCAAGAGTGGAACACGGCAGGGGCTCGGAAAGCCATATCATTTTGTTCTATAGGTGTCACAGTTACTTTGCAAGTCGCTTTACTGCCACGAAATATGTGACCATTTTGGCTGATTAAGTCCATCCCACGGTTCATTGATTGTTCCCTGATGGTGATGCTGTATTACAAAATGCCGGGGCTCTGTTCACACAACTTATATACACTCCTGGAAATTGAAATAAGAACACCGTGAATTCATTGTCCCAGGAAGGGGAAACTTTATTGACACATTCCTGGGGTCAGATACATCACATGATCACACTGACAGAACCACAGGCATATAGACACAGGCAACAGCGCATGCACAATGTCGGCACTAGTACAGTGTACATCCACCTTTCGCAGCAATGCAGGCTTCTATTCTCCCATGGAGACGATCGTAGAGATGCTGGATGTAGTCCTGTGGAACGGCTTGCCATGCCATTTCCACCTGGGGCCTCAGTTGGACCAGCGTTCGTGCTGGACGTGCAGACCGCGTGACACGACGCTTCATCCAGTCCCAAACATGCTCAATGGGGGACAGATCCGGAGATCTTGCTGGCCAGGGTAGTTGACTTACACCTTCTAGAGCACGTTGGGTGGCACAGGATACATGCGGACATGCATTGTCCTGTTGGAACAGCAAGTTCCCTTGCCGGTCTAGGAATGGTAGAACGATGGGTTCGATGACGGTTTGGATGTACCGTGCACTATTCAGTGTCCCCTCGACGATCACCAGAGGTGTACGGCCAGTGTAGGAGATCGCTCCCCACACCATGATGCCGGGTGTTGGCCCTGTGTGCCTTGGTCATATGCAGTCCTAATTGTGGCGCTCACCTGCACGGCGCCAAACATGCATACGACCATCATTGGCACCAAGGCAGAAGCGACTCTCATCTCTGAAGACGACACGTCTCCATTCGTCCCTCCATTCACGCCTGTCGCGACACCACTGCAGGCGGGCTGCACGATGTTGGGGCGTGAGCGGAAGACGGCCTAACGGTGTGCGGGACCTTAGCCCAGCTTCATGGAGACGGTTGCGAATGGTCCACGCCGATACCCCAGTAGCATCAGTGTCCCTAATTTGCTGGGAAGTGGCGGTGCAGTCCCCTACGGCACTGCGTAGGATCCTACGGTCTTGGCGTGCATCCGTGCGTCGCTGCGGTCCGGTCCCAGGTCGACGGGCACGTGCACCTTCCGCCGACCACTGGCGACAACATCGATGTACTGTGGAGACCTCACGCCCCACGTGTTGAGCAATTCGGCGGTACGTCCACCCGGCCTCCCGCATGCCCACTATACGCCCTCGCTCAAAGTCCGTCAACTGCACATACGGTTCACGTCCACGCTGTCGCGGCATGCTACCAGTGTTAAAGACTGCGATGGAGCTCCGTATGCCACGGCAAACTGGCTGACAGTGACGGTGGCGGTGCACAAATGCTGCGCAGCTAGCGCCATTCGACGGCCAACACCGCGGTTCCTGGTGTGTCCGCTGTGCCGTGCGTGTTATCATTGCTTGTACAGCCCTCTCGCAGTGTCCGGAGCAAGTATGGTGGGTCTGACACACCGGTGTCAATGTGTTCTTTTTTCCATTTCCAGGAGTGTATTTTAAGACTGGTATTGTGAGCATGGACGTGACATAACTAAAACTAAACAAAACTAAAACTGAGGATGAATTGTCGCGTCTCCCCTGGCCACCACAGTCACTAGATCTCATTGTTATTGAGCCTTCATGGTCTACTTTTGTGTGAGCTTGGTTCCTATCCACCTCCATCATTGTTTCTCGAATGTGCCACTATTTTACAGGAAGAATGGTACAAGATTCCCTTTGAAACAACATAGGACCTATATTTATCCATTTCGAGACGTCTGGAATCTTTATTGAATGCGAATGGTTTTCCTACTCCGTATTAAAATTCGTGATAACTGCAAGTTCAAAGAGAGAGATGGAGAGAGGGAGATATATACGTGTATACGATAAACTCCTTCCCTCGAAGACTTCTCTCCCTCAATCCTCCTCTGTGTTACCACAGATTATGTATCATTGATCTCATTTGTACTAATATGGCCTTACACATGAGGAGTCTGTTTGCTTCCATTGCGATGAGTGGAATGTGTAAGTTCTAATTAATGTTCACCAATTTGCAGTTCTCTATAGTTGTCCCCTGCGCAGAAAACAACACATAGGTCGTGAATCCGTTGTCTTGAGGCTGTAATAAAATATTAAAGAGGCAATGACATTGTATGAATAACTATACTTTCAATTAGGTTGTTTATATGGGTCGCTAATCACTTTTTATTAGCAGAATATGAGAAACTGCACAATTATATACCACTTTAAGAATCACAAATAATTTCCTTTCTCCACACTTTTACAGAAAATTAAAAAAGCTAATGAACTGCGTATTTTCGTAATTACTGTCAGATTGTTCTCCTTTATATATGCAAATAACCAGAGCTTGCTAATTAAGTCCTTAACCAATACCGACCAAGGCAGACCATATATCTGCCTTCCGAGACTGCCAAACTAGATCTGTTTTACAGCCAACAAATTTGCTTGTCATCAAAGTTAGGCTCAATTCGAAGATCTCCCAATTGCTTCGTCTTCCTTTTCGTTTAGCAGTTGTCTGTGATTCAGCTGGCTATTAACACTTTTCAAATTATGGAATGATAGCCACACTTTGAGACATGCATTTATATCAAATGCAAGTAAATTCACTGATTAGTTTTTCTAATGTTAATAAGAGAAGATTATCACTTTGGCACACAACTTCCGAAAGCAACAGCGAATCACAGAGAAGGATCACAATTTAGGTAGTGTTTTTCACGATACCCACACTGAATAAACCGACTGTCATCAGTACCTCACAGCACATTGCGTCATCTTCCCACTGCTCTCTTCCAAACTGCTCTAAGAAGAGCTTCTAGCAGCTGAATATGATGGATGCATAGCCAGAACTATTACACATCCTCTTCCTTTTGAGTTTTCCAAACATGCGATGTTCTTGCAGACAACAATCAATTTTGAAAATAAGAAAATATTTGCTCAATTTTTTTCAAATTTTTCAGCTATCATCTCTCAAGAGCCATACAGTCCCAATATAGTTATGATTTGTTATTGTTTTTCCGAATCTGCTTTGTATTTTTCATTCTCGAATCATAAATTAATTTATACAAACATACACTCAATTATTTTACGATTAGAAAAAAACTATTTGTTACCCTAATTTAATTCGTGTACATCCTTAAATCCCAAAATCATAAATCTTTAGTTACACTAGTTGCATTATTTTTAAATAGTAAAGATTTTCAAAGTACCATTATTCTGCATCTTTATTTGTTGATAGTCTGTCTTTAACTTATAATCTATCATTTCTGCTAGAATACTCTATAGCACTTCACTATCTCCTAGCCAAGTTTCAAACAGTCAGAAATTTTATACTACTGTTAAGTTACTGTCAGCGCAATGCCATCCATTGAATTCAACAAAATACGTCTCATAAAGAATTTACATTGTTATTCACTTTTGTCACCTTGCCATTCTTTTAAATTCACCCTGTAGTCATCGTAAAACGTTGCACTACTTTTCATCTACTATTGGTGCATCACCATCCTTTCAATTAGACGAAACATTCTTTACACTTTACACTTTTCATCACAATGCAACTCTTCATTTAATTGTGTTTGAATATGTCATAAAGATGTCCACTTCACATTGTTATGAATAAAACAAACACAGCACCTATACATCTCACAAATTCATGGAGGCTGAAGAACGTTACTCTCACACCTTTTACCAGAACATATGCAAGCAGCGGACAACAACAACCCATATTGATAATTCTGTTGTACATGATTTAAGGAGATGGGACCTGGATAAACTGACTAAACCAGAGGTTGTGCAGAGTTTCAGGGAGAGCATAAGGAACAATTGACAGCAGTGGGGGAAAGAAGTACAGCAGAAGAAGAATGGGTAGCTCTGAGGGATGAAGTGGTGAAGGCAGCAGAGGATCATGTAGGTAAAAAAGACGAGGGCTAGTAGAAATCCTTGGGTAACAGAAGAAATATTAAATTTAATTGATGAAAGGAGGAAACATAAAACCGCAGTAAATGAAGCAGGAAAAATGGAATACAAACGTCTCAAAAATGAGATCGACAGGAAGTGCAAAATGGCTAAGCAGGGATGGCTAGAAAATAAATGTAAGGATCTAGAGGCTTATCTCACTCGGGGTAACATAGATACTGCCTACAGGAAAATTAAAGATACCTTTGGAGAAAAGAAAACCACGTTTATGAATATCAAGAGCTCAGATGGAAACCCAGTCCTAACCAAAGAAGGGAAAGCAGAAAGGTGGAAGGAGTATATAGAGGGTCTATACAAGAGCGATGTACTTGAGGACAATATTATAGAAATGGAAGAGAATGTAGATGAAGATGAAATGGGAGATACGATACTGTGTGAAGAGTTTGACAGAGCACTGAAAGACCTGAGTTGAAACAAGGCCCCGGGAATAGACAACATTCCATTAGAACTACTGACGGCCTTGGGAGAGCCAGTCCTGACAAAACTCTACCATCTGGTGAACAAGATGTATGAGACAGGCGAAGTACCCTCAGACTTCAAGAAGAATATAATAATTCCAATTCCAAAGAAAGCAGGTGTTGACAGATGTGAAAATTACCGAACTATTAGTTTAATAAGTCACAGCTGCAAAATACTAACGCAAATTCTTTACAGACGAATAGAAAAACTGGTAGAAGCCGACCTCGGGGAAGATCTGTTTGGATTCCGTAGAAATACTGGAACACGTGAGGCAATACTGACCTTACGACTTATTTTAGAAGAAAGATTAAGGAAAGGCAAACCTACGTTTCTAGCATCTGTGGACTTATAGAGAACCTTTGACACTGTTGACTGGAATACTCTCTTTCAAATTATAAAGGTGGCAGGGGTAAAAAAACAGGGAGCGAAAGGCTATTTACAATTTGTCCAGAAAGCAGAATGCAGATATAAGAGTCGAGGGACATGAAAGGGAAGCAGTGGTTGGGAAGGGAGTGAGACAGGGTTGTAGCCTCTTCCCAATGTTATTCAATCTGTATATTGAGCAAGCAGTAAAGGAAACAAAAGAAAAATTCGGAGTATGTATTAAAATCCTTGGAGAAGAAATAAAAACTTTGAGGTTCGCCGATGACATTGTAATTCTGTCAGAGACAGCAAAGGACTTGGAAGAGCACTTGAACGGAATGGACAGTGTCTTGAAAGGAAGATATAAGATGAACATCAACAAAAGCAAAACGAGGATCATGGAATGTAGTCGAATTAAGTCGGGTGGTGCTGAGGGAATTAGATTAGGAAATGAGTCACTGAAAGTAGTAAAGGAGTTTTTCTATTTGGGGAGCAAAATAACTGATGGTGGTCGAAGTAGATAGCATATAAAATGTAGACTGGCAATGACAAGGAAAGCGTTTCTGAAGAAGAGAAATTTGTTAACATCAAGTATAGATTTAAGTGTCAGGAAGTCGTTCCTGAAATGATTTGTATGGAGTGTAGCCATGTATGGAAGTGAAACATGGACGATAAATAGTTTGGACAGGAAGAGAATAGAAGCTTTCGAAATGTGGTGCTACAGAAGAATGCTGAAGATTAGATGGGTAGATCACATAACTAATGAGGAGGTATTGAATAGAATTGGGGAGAAGAGGAGTTTGTGGCCCAACTTGATGAGAAGAAGGGACCGTTTGGTAGGACATGTTCTGAGGCATCAAGGGATCACCAATTTAGCATTGGAGGACAGCGTTGAGGGTAAAAATCGTAGAGAGAAATAAGTGGTGAATACACTAATCAGATTCAGAAGGATGTAGGTGCAGTAGGTACTGGAGATGAAGAAACTTGAACAGGATAGAGTAGCATGGAGAACTGCATGAAACCAGTCTCAGGACTGAAGACCACAACAACAACAACAACAACATGATGTTGTCTTACATTGTGAAACTCCAGACTTTCCCAACTAGCACAGAGCTCAACAGCTGTCAGTCCACTCTCCCATCTCCAACCTCAGCATACATTTCCAGTACAATTCCATGAAGTGATACAAAATGCCCTTAATTAGTTTCCTAATAATTTTAAACCAATCTTAAATAAACGTATTGTATTTTCATATACTATTAAAATATAAATATGTAGTATGTAATGTTTCGTTTTGATTTTGGATTGTCCACTGTTTACATCATACTACAACAGTGGTGCATCAATGTTTTTGTTTTGGTCACAGCTGTAGCTACACACAGCTCGAACATTACCTCCGCAGTCTTTAAGAGCTCTGTGCTTGCTCACGCCATCTATTATTACTGACGTGCTTCAATAATGACTCACACCACTAGCCAGCGTCTTTAAATCTTACATGTGGAGGCTTACAGTTGTAGTTCACAGATACCCTGAGAGAACATTTCAAAATCTTGTTTCAAGCATAATGCATAAACACTCATGTACCAAATCGTTGCTTATTCCACAGTATGAGGTATCATTTCTTCTACATTTGAGTGTCATTGTTGATACGGAGAGTTCTAGTGGAACTCTAGTGATGTAATGACTGTTTGTTTTCTACGGACTTTCATATACGAGCATTAAGTGACTTTGTAATGTGTAGGGGTAACTACCCTATTCTTAGCTAGACCATTATTCCAAATTCCTTGCATCTTTAAATCCAGTGTGTGGCATTACTCTCTATCCTTCATATTAAGTGGCCTTCTATTTAAACCTAATTTTCTACGTTTATGTCTTTTATGAGATTTCCATGTCAGTGTTGTGTTTTATACAGAGAATATGTCTACTACTTTGTGCTTCATAAAATAGTTTGCGGAAAGCACTTCGTCCATTAATTCTACTTAATTTCGCCTTTTGCCTTTGCTCCCTCACTGTACATAAACGATTGGCTGACTTTCCTGTTCCCTAATAACAATCCTTCACATTTCTCTCTCTTCATACACACTGGCAGACTTTTCTCTCAATTTTCCTCTTTTCTCTCTTCGCAAATAATTGGCAAATTTTCCTATCACCTGACAACCATAATTCTGTTCTGGTGTAACACAAAGATAAAGAACGCAAAAGCAGAGAAGGCTGTGAGACGACTTCAGCCAATAGCACGTTGACTAGGACATCACCACAAGAGAACTGGCATATAAGAACCACTCGCGTCAGTCTCGGAGATAGTAGAAGACACACTCTAGCAGAGGCACTAGCAGAACAGTTATTAGTGATCCATATCCATTATCTGTATGGACATTTTATATAGCGAAAGACATTTATTATTTGCATGTCTCCCGTCACTTGCGACACTCCTGTAAACCGAAGTTAAGTATTGTCAATCTACTTTGTTGTAATAAAAGCTATTAATGTGATTTGCTTGAATTGTTGTATAGCTATCTGAGAAAGCAGCATCCTTTAGGCATTATAGAAGAGATGAGTGGGCAGGACTCCACACTCTACATTTATCAAAAACCTCTTGACAGGACTATTCCTAGTAACATAAGTCATTACAGCGGAAATCATGTTACCATTTTTGTTCATACTGAACAGTAACAACATGTCTATTCTGGTACAATCTGTACATCACCTCAAGACAACACTTATTAATTTCCATTAATTTGACAGCAGAATTTCTTCTATTGTACATTCACTTGCCTGGTTTAGTGTTATCGTCTTCCTCCGCTGTGTTCAGCTTATTTATTTCACGTTATTTCATCTTATAACCTCTCCCCAGTTTCGCACCAAATTTTATTATTTGCATATGCTGAAGATTAAGTTATATTTAATTAATTTTGCCTCAAACTCATTGTCGTGCTCTTCTGTCCTTGTGAAATCGAACGAAAACTACTAAATGATAACATGTCCGTTCTCAAATATTGGATTTATACTAATTAAAACACCCTTTTGTAAACCAACATTTACAAACACTCAACAGAAATCAAAATATACTGTGTGCCATTACGCCTACATTCTGCCACACATCTCTGGCATCATTACTGAGCAATCGTCTCTAACCTCTCGCGCACCTGACTTCCACTCATGGACTCCAATACTCAACTCTCGCTCACCCACTCGCACATTGTTGACTGCACTGTCGTCTTTGCGTTAGTTATGATCGCTGCATAGAGTGTATGATCGATACAATGTAAAGATACTATAACCTTACATTTCTCCACCAAATTAACACTTTAATATGATAAAATATAATGGTAACATTAGATTTGAATATTAAAGTTAAAAAATATTTAGAAAGAGAAAAAAAATGTAAAATTTAAAATTACAAAAGTATAGTAATTAGTCGAAACTATATGCTTATCAAAGCAGAAACTCATTTCATTACGAATAATTATCGTTTGAGTCCATGTTTACAGTATTTGTTTATATTTATATATGTAAAACGGCGTTTAAGAAATGAAAGTTAGTATCACTTGACTACACCGCATTAAAGTCAAAGTATATCATTAGCTCATTCAATCAATCACTAATTAGGAACAAATAGGTCAAGTTAATCACAAATGCTTGTGCGTACTGCATAATCTCATTGAAATTACGTGGCAACGTTAAACCCAATGCAGTAACGTCCCACTGAAATAGCCTGGCTAAATGTGATACACTAATAACAATTGTTTATTACGGTTGACTGTTCATGCAATTTGACATGATGAATTGAATACTAATCATTATATTGTCACTGTATTGAATGAATACAGACATGGGCCTAATTAAATGAATGTGATCCAAAAGCAAACAAGATAATAAACAGGCAACTCTAACTAGTACACAATATTGACAGGAAAATTTTCTGTTACTACCCCACATAAATTTAGACCCATAGTGGCAGCATATTTTAAAAATATGATACTGTTAGATTCTGACACACAGGTTACACGGTTAGAAATAGAAGAAATTTGACAAAAAGCACCTGCCTTGGAAAGTAATCCACAAACGAATCATCACATTGGAAAACACTTTTTTATGTAGCACTTCATACTCTTGTTATAAATCATTTATCTAATTACTCTGCTTAAGGTACCTGCCTATATGTTGACTCATAAATCATACCGAAATACAGTGGTTCACGACGCACTGGGCTGAGGCATCAACACCGCAGGGGATACACCACCACAACAACACTTTCACTGTTTACTCTGCTTTTTCATTTTCCTAGGTGACCCAATGCAAAACGCACGTGTTCGTAGCTTTCGATAAATTATGGGGCTGTGGCATCAAAGCGGCTGGGGACTGTAGACCCCTTGTCTCTGCAAATTGGTGGAACTGTCGTAACAGCATCAAAACAGCGACCACCACGCCATGAAGCTAGTTGATCAGACGGTTGCCGACATCAGCATTCCATGATTCCGCACACCACACAGCTCACCAACCTGACAAGCTAGCACAGCGCTGGAACAAGCGACGGTCGCGCTGTGTGCTAGGTCCCCGTAGGGGTTGGCAGATCCCTGCTGCAGTAGCAGCAGGTGACGACCACGCTGGGCGCGCATCGCTTCACGTCGGTGGCTCCATGTCAGCTCTCCAGCATTTAAACACAAAAGGGAATTACGGTAGTGAGGGAACAAAGCACACTGCACACACATCAGTCAGTCGGTAGTAAACACAACACTTGCTCCACGCATCCCTGTTATTGTTTATGGATGTGACTCTGACTCAAGCACTTTACAATGTTTACATGACGGCACAGAATATTTAAAACTGATTGCACCTAGCTCACAGTAGCTACTACAGCTGGCTTTATTCACAAGATCAAATTGTGAATAACACAAGAGTACACCCTTACATCTTGTGCGCCAGAATGCTAAACATGAAGTATATTACACTAATTTTCAAACCAGAGAAAAATAAATTTAGAGGAATAATGCCTATATTGCTCATGGATTGTTGGAGCCCAAGGAGTCAGGGCAACCCCTAAACATTAAAAACCGGATCCCTAACCCATGCCCTCTCTGTACATCGGCCTAATGGCTGTAATTCATTCGAATAGTCCAAAGGTCCAGGAGGTTCCGCAGAGTACCTGCTTTGCGACGACGATCAGCTTCCTCTCATGGAAGCAAAGTTGGAGGAACTGGCGGGTAGATGATGGCGCCTACTTCCCTGCAGTTCAGCATCATGGTTGAAAACTCGAAGCTGTTGGCTGCCGGTCGGAGAGCACCTACCGCACACCTGACTGACAGGATGTCGTACTTGGCTGTCTTCTGCCAGTGACACCAGTCGGTGTTTAAGTGGCTGCTGACGATCTGCGCATTGATGACCAGTGACATGCCCCATGCATCCTTCACTGCCACGATTTCAGGCTTGCGGACTCCCTCTTTGTGCGGATGTAGGGCTGGATGGAGATGTCAAAACCCCGCTGAGCCAGCCCGCATGTAAAGTACTTCACGACGGCATCATGCCGCTGCACACGGACCCTGCTGGTAAGCCTGCAGCACTGGACAACGTGGTTTTCAATCTCAATGGCGTTGCACCTCGCTCGACACTTCTTCTCTCTGTCACAGTCGCAACTCCTGCAAGCTCTTGAGGGCAGGGCGTTAATGTGAGTGCGAATACGTGCCACATAGTCGCGGCCCAACAGCGAGAGACTGGTGTCTTTGATCCAGCGGTGTTGGCCTGGTGTCCTGGCTGATGACAACAAGGCAGCCCTGTCGAAAGTAACATGCGGGCACGCAGCCCACAATTCGCCGACCTGTGCAGCCATCTTCAGCAGATGGTCCTCCCACATTAGATGCCACTCCAGCACGGCCACCTCGTACTGCACCTCCCCAAGGTCCATGTCAGTGGCAGAGAGCTTGAGCTGCAGCAAGGCAAGCAGTCTGTTCCGCCTAAGAGTTGACCCAATCTAACGAGCCCACTGGGCTATGGGAGTGTGGAAATAGCCCAGAGGAGTGTCCACTGGGAGGCGGAACCATCTCCTCACTGCAGCCTGAACACAGATGTCCATGGCCTTGAGAGCACCAATGCATGTGTGGCTCAAGCGAGGCCATGGTACAGGCCCAGGAGAAGCACCTCACAAAGCACATACTGCCACTGCTGCAACTTCAGTGGTGCCCGTGTGATGACAGCTAGCTACTCCTTCAACATAGTCAGCTACAGGTAGCACCCATAGGTGCCAAGGTGCTGGGTCACTCCTCAGTGTTGCGCCTCAGATGGAAGAGTCACCGGCCCGAAGAGGAGAACTGCAATCCCAGGTGCGAAAGGTCTCACCCATGTGCATGCTCCAACGAATCAAACGCCTTAGACACGTTGAGGGAAACCACAAAGACAGAACAACAGCACCGACACGAACCCAGTCAAGGATGAAAGTATCTTCCAGCATCCCATCCAGGGGATGAACGTCTGATGACGTTCGTCCACAGCACACATCTGCATAAGGCGAGTCGCCAGTACCATAAGGAAGGCTCTGGCTCACACCAAGCAGACGGTGAAGGGCCGAAAGTCAATGGGGATGCCGGGGCGACAGTCTTGGACAGCAGGGAAGTCCTGGCTTGGAGGAGGGAAGAGGAAGCTTACATGCGACAAGGAAGAAGTTCAGTAGTTTTGTGGTGACGTCCATGGGTAGACGGCACAGCTGCAGTGGCGAGAGGACATCAGGGCCATCAGCGGAACCTCTAGGTGGCAAAGTGGCCATGACCTCCTCAGCAGTGATTAGCCTCCACAGGCGCTCGAAGTCGACTTGCTCCAAGCGCAGTAGCAGCCGTTGAGGGATGGAGCCAGCAGTGGAGAGTGGCTCCGTCATAAAGAGGTCACGCCGGGAGTCTGCCAACCCAGGGTCGTTCGAAGGCAACTGTAGCAGGATGTCATCCAGGAGGCCAAGTACGCAATGTGCACAGTTCCTCCTAAAGGCATCCTGGCATCTCACGTATTTCCACTGGCGGCACTTCCGCTTCGAGAGCAGGGGTCCACCACCTGGCAGCCACTCAGATGGTGGGCGTGGCGCCTCCTCTCCTCTGAGCCGAGAGTAAGGGGGGCCCCAATCAGCCAGGCCGCAAACACCAAAACAGCATCCCAGGCCCCAGGTACACAATGTCAACAAGGGCCGAGAAGCGATTGGCAGAGTGCAACAGCCCCCCAACGTATCTCCAGATTGCCTCTTCGACTGTGGGTGTTGGCAGCGCGCGCTCCAACACCGGAGGAGAGGGGGGCCCCGTCCAGCAGCGACTCTGCAGTGGGCGGACGGCGCTGCTCGCATTGTGCCTGTTGCTCACACTCAAAGGCTGCCACATACTCTTGCACCATGGCTCTGTGCGCCGCCGTCATCCTTCTTCCCTTGGTGGCGTCCTGAGTCCAATGCAGGAACATGGGCAGCAGCTCCTGGTTGGTGAAAAGGAACTTAATCACTAGCACAGAGGAATCTTGCCTTCACAAGGACGAGCTCCTGAGACTCGTCGTAGTTACTCCGCCCATTTGCTCACGCTTTCTTGAATTTCTTCACGTTGACATCCTAAGCACTGGACGGAAATCACTGTGTACAATTACTCCTACATTCTGCCACACATCTCCAGCCATATTATCGAGCACTCATCTCTAGCCTCTCACACGCCCAACTTCCGCTCACAGATTCCAACAGTTGACTCTCGCTCACCTACTCGCACATTGTTGCCTGAACTGCCGCCTTTGCCTTAGCTTATGATCGATGCATACAGTGTATGATCGATACTAAGTAAGGGTACTGTACTCTTACAATCTGTGTTATATAAAGGGTGGTCCATTGATCGTGACTGGGCCAAATATCTCTCGAAATAAGTGTCAAACGAAAAAACTACAAAGAACGAAACTTGTCTAGCTTGAAGAGCAAACCAGATGGCGCTATGGTTTGCCCGCTAGATGGCGCTGCCGTAGGTCAAACGGATATCAACTGCGTTTTTTTAAAATAGGAACCCCCATGTTTTATTACATATCCGTGAAGAGCGTAAAGAAATATGATAGTTTTAGTTGGACCACTTTTTTCGCTTTGTGATAGATGGCGCTGTAATGGTCACAAACATATGGCTCACGATTTTAGACGAACATTTGGTAAAGGTAGGTTTTTTAAATTAAAACAGAGAACGAAGGTACATTTGAACATTTTATTTCGGTTGTTCCAATGTGATACATGTACCTTTGTGAATTTATCATTTCTGAGAACGAATGCTGTTACAGCGTGATTACCTGTACATTAATGCAATAAATGCTCAAAATGATGTCCGTCAACCTCAATGCATTTGGCAAACATGTAACGACATTTCTCTCAACAGCGAGTAGTTCGCCTTCCGTAATGTTCGCACACGCATGTTGTCAGGCGTTGTCGGTGGATCACGATAGCAAATATCCTTCAACTTTCCCCACAGAAAGAAATCCAAGGACGTCAGATTCGGTGAACGTGCGGGCCATGGTATGGTGCTTCGACGACAAATCCACCTGTCATGAAATATGCTATTCAATACCACTTGAACTGCACGCGAGCTATATGTCGCACATCCATCTTGTTGGAAGTACATCGCCATTCTGTCATGCAGTGAAACATCTTGTAGCAACATCGGTAGAACATTACGTAGGAAATCGGCATACATTGCACCATTTAGATTGCCATCGATGAAATCGGGGCCAGTTATCCTTCCTCCCACAATGCCGCACCATACATTAACCCGCCAAGGTTGCTGATGTTCCACTTGTCGCAGCCTTCGTGGATTTTCCGTTGCCCAATAGCGCATATTATGCCGGTTTACGTCACCGCTGTTGGTGAATTGCGCTTCGTCGCTGAATAGAAAGCGTACAAAAAATCTGTCATCGTCCCGTGATTTCTCTTGTGCCCAGTGGCAGAACTGTACACAACGTTCAAAGTCGTCACCTTGTAATTCCTGGTGCATAGAAATATGGTACAGGTGCAATCGATGTTGATGCAGCATTCTCAGCACCGACTTTTTAGAGATTCCCCATTCTCACACAATTTGTCTGCTACTGATGTGCGGATTACGCGCGACTTGCGCTAAACCACCTACTTGGACACCATCATTTGTTGCAGGTCGTGGTTGACGTTTCACATGTGGCTGAACACTTTCTGTTTCCTTAAATAACGTAAGTATCCGGCTAACGGTCCGGACACTTGGATGATGTCGTCCAGGATACCGAGCAGCATACATAGCACATGTCCATTGGGCATTTTGATCACAATAGCCATACATCAACACGATATTGACCTTTTCTGCAATTGATAAATGATCCATTTTAACACGGGCAATGTATCACGCAGCAAATACCGTCCGCACTGGAGGCATTTTACGTGATACCACGTAATTACACGCTTGTGACTATTACAACGCCATCTATCAAAAAGGGAAAAAAGTGGTCCAACTAAAACATTCATATTTCTTTACGTAGTACATGAATATGTAATAAAAAATGTGTGTTCCTATTTTTAAAAATGCACTTGACATCAGTTTGACCTATAGCAACGCCATCTAGTGGGCCAGCCATAGCGCCATCTGGTTTCTCCCTTCAAGCTAGACGAGTTTCGTTCTTTGTAGTTTTTTCGTTTGATGCTTATATCTTGAGATATTTGGGCCGGACTACCCTGTACAACAGCCAACTTCTTGCTTTCCTAGTCTTAACATTTTTAGAGATGAAGGTTTATGTATTATTATCGTAAATATTTAAAAATTGTTCCACTACATACTTCATAATATGTTTCTGTTATGAGCATTAATATGTGTCTTGTAACTATATGCTGTGTGCTATTGCTGCCTGCCCACATAATTTCAGTAAATGCCCTTTTTCTCTCCGTGCAGCTGTTTATTCTGATGGGTTGCTTTGTTTCTGTCATAGCTTGTTTCTGTGTCGGCACATTCAGTGAAATAAAATTTTCTCATCTTAACCTTGATAGTGAAGAATGTTAAAGGAGACAAATAATTTCTGAATGAAAGAAGGGGAAGAGCTATCAGTATGAAAAGAAAATGAAGCATGCTGTCAGTTAACTCAGGCACCTGGTAATCATCAATTACCTAGCAATACAAATAACGCTATTGCCCCCTAGAGTTTAGCAATTATGACAGTTTTTCATGTTATTGATCAACAAGTCATCTATTAATTGTTCTGTTAATTTCTTACCCTATTCTTTTGTTTCATACTCTGTTTTCCTAAACATCCCTCAGTTTTAGCTTAAAGATTTATAACATTCTGTTCCAAAACATTACACTTACCATTAATTTGAGATATTCCTACACTGACGTCTTTTAACCTCTTCTCACTTTTATTTTGAGTTTTGTTTAATTCCTTCTTATTTAGTTTTTGCTCTTGTGAAATTAATTTTCTTAATTTCTTCTCATATTTTTGTTGTTGTTGCAAAATTAATTTTAGCATAGACCTTATATACTGATCGTCCTGAGTTGGTAAAGTGTCAGCTGAAGCTGTACCATGACTTACTTCCTTTTCTCTGGAGAATTTACAAATACTTATGTTTTAATTACAAACTTTACACTGTTATATGTAAGTGCAACACTTACACTACTTTTCAAACTCGACGTACTGCTGCTGATTCTCATAGCTGTGGGCCAGACCACTGGCTGCAATTTCGCTGTTGTGGTGTGCAGAAGTTGTCAAGTCATATGCGCCCTGTACTATTAACTGCGCACATATCTTCTGTAAATTTATATAAAGAGTTCTTTATGGTAATAATATAGAGTTTTACTTATGAAAAAGTTAATGACCATGATAAGTAGCGTGATAAAGAGATTTGATTGAAAGTACTATTGATTTGAACTGTTTCTATTTTTACTGTTGTTATTTCAAACCAATATTTTCAATTTTAAAAATAATTTGAAATTTGGAAATTTGTGGTACGTTCTATGGAACCAAGCTGTGGAGGTCATCGGTCCCTAGGCTTACACACTACTTAATCCAATTTTAAGTAACTTACACTAAGGGCAACACACACACCCATGCACAAGGGAGGACTCGGGCCTCAAACCTCCGACGCTGAGGGAGCCGCGTGAACCGTGGCGAGACGCCCTCGACCGCCCAGCTGCCCTTCGCAGCAGTGTTTGAAAAGTGTAAGAGAGATGTAGTCATATTGTGTTACAAGTTCAGGTTTATTTAGAAACGAAGCATGTTCTCTCTGTAAAACTCTCATGCTCAACTGTAAGTGCTGCAAAATTAATAAACGAAAATACGTTAGAGGAGCTTCACAAACTTTCAAAAACTGCCTATTGGTTTTGCATGTATATGTACCTGTTAGCTAACCAACTGCGTATACAACCCTTTTCGTTCAATTATAATCCAAAATCAATTTCGGCTTCTTACCAGCCCTGCCACTGATTTCATTGTCACAGTGGAGAGTACTCATTAGTACAACATTTATATTTCTCTTAAAAATATAATTGACCACAGTAGAGTGATTTGTTAAGTAAACTGAAGATCTATGATCCTCCTTGTTGGTCATTTTTGTGGAAGCTCTGGTATATTTTTCCGTATAGTTCTCAAGGCCGTTAATTTTCTTTTGAGCAATAATTGTACCAAATTATATCAAGTAAAAATAGTGTTACATGACATTCTGATCTCTTAATTCTTAATTGAGACCCACAATTACTCTGATTCCCTGATTTTTATGGAGCTGCTCCTCTCTTTTTTCCTGCATAAATTTGGGCATCCAGTATGTATGAAGATTTACCATCACCAGAATGTATGTTTTGACCCCATATTTTCTAAATTTACTGGGAATATGCTATTTGAATGGACAGCCACCTCTAAATTCTGCTAACTGCTCATCGATAGTAACACTAACTCATGGATTAAAAAGTTGAGTATGGACTTCTACCAACTTTCCCAGATACTACAAATTGCAACAAGTTCATTGGTATGTTGTCTTTCCTCCCTAGTTGATTTCTTATCAAATCACAGGACACGCATTATTATACAGAATGTTCCATTAGGCCTGGTGCTCGAAATGCAAAAGTCATAACATTATGAACACCGCCCACTGTGACGTTGGATGCTGCCTGGTGTTGTTGTAGACATCTAATGCGGTAATAAAAGAATATAAGCAGAGCAGACACGGACGAGGAATCACCATAGTGAAGGTATGGGCTGCAAGTAGAGAAAACCATTGAGATAAGAGAATTTGACAAAGGTCAGATTATTATTCCGCAGAAACTGAGAACGAGTATCTCGAAAACGGCGAATCTGGTCGAGTGTTCACATGCTACTGGGCATCTATGGAAAGAGGTAGAAGGACAGTGAAACTACCACTAGGCGCTAAATGGTTGGACATCTACGACACTTCACAGAATGTGGGGTTCAGAGGCTTATCTGCTCTGTAAAGCAGGATAGATGTGTGATCTGTGGCATCTCTGCCAAAAGAGCACAATGCTGGTGCCCGCATAGACGTTTTGGAGCACACTGTTCATTGTAAATTGTTGAACATGGAGCTCTGTAGCAGACCACCCCTATGTATTCACATGTTGACCAATGAAGCGTAAATTATGACTGCAGTGAGCACAGGACCCTCAGATAAGACCGTCGATTAATGGAAACGTGTCGGCTCTTCAGGTGAATCACATTTTTGCTACATTAGGTCAGTGTTCATCTCCACAAAAGCCGTCATGGTGGTGAACAGCGGCTGGATGCAGGCTTGTGGGAGTAATTTTATGCTGTTGTTGTTGTTGTTGTTGTTGTTGTTGTCTTCAGTCCTGAGACTGGTTTGATGCAGCTCTCCATGCTACTCTATCCTTTGCAAGCTTCTTCATCTCCCAGTACCTACTGCAACCTACATCCTTCTGAATCTGCTTAGTGTATCCTGTACTCCCTCTACGATTTTTACCCTCCATGCTGCCCTCCAGTACTAAATTTGTGATCCCTTGATGCCTCAGAACTTGTCCTACCAACCGATCCCTTCTTCTAGTCAAGTTGTGCCACAAACTTTTCTTCTCCCCAATCCTATTCAATACCTCCTCATTACTTATATGATCTAACCATCTAATCTTCAGCATTCTTCTGTAGCACTACATTTCGAAAGCTTCTATTCTCTTCTTGACCAAACTAGTTATCGTCCATGTTTCATTTCCATACATGGCTACGCTCCAAACAATTACTTTCAGAAACGACTTCCTGATACATAAATCTATATTCGATGTTAACAAATTTCTCTTCTTCAGAAACGCTTTCCTTGCCATTGCCAGTCTACATTTTATATCCTCTCTACTTCGACCATCATCAGTTATTTTACTTCCTAAATAGCAAACGCCTTTACCACTTTAAGCGTCTCATTTCCTAATCTAATTCCCTCAGCATCACCCGATTTAATTTGACTACATTCCATTATTCTCGTTTTGCTTTCGTCGATGTTCATCTTATATCCTCCTTTCAAGACACTGTCCATTCCGTTCAACTGCTCTTCCAAGTCCTTTGCCGTCTCTGACAGAATTACAATGTCATCGGCGAACCTCAAAGTTTTTATTTCTTCTCCATGGATGTCAATAGCTACTACAAATTTTTCTTTTGTTTCCTTTACTGCTTGCTCAATATACAGATTGAATAACATCGGGGAGAGGCTACAATCCTGTCTCACTCCTTTGCCAACCACTGCTTCCCTTTCATGCCCCTCGACTCTAATAACTGTCATCTGGTTTCTGTACAAATTGTAAATAGCCTTACGCTCCCTGTATTTTACCACTGCCACCTTTAGAATTTGAAAGAGAGTATTCCAGTCAACATTGTCAAAAGCTTTCTCTAAGTCTACAAATGCTAGAAACGTAGGTTTGCCTTTTGTTAATCTTTCTTCTAAGATAAGTCGTAAGGTCAGTATTGCCTCGCGTGTTGAAACATTTCTACGGAATCCAAACTGATCCTCCCCGAGATCCGTGTCTACCTGTTTCCATTCGTCTGTAAAGAATTCGCGTTATTGTTTTGCAGCTGTGACTTGTTAAACATAGTTCGGTAATTTTCACATCTGTCGGCACATGCTTCCTTTGGGATTGGAATTATTATATTCTTCTTTAAGTCTGAGGGTATTTCGCCTCTCTCATACATCTTCCTCACCAGCTGGTAGAGTTTTGTCATGACTGGCTCTCCCAAGGCCGTCAGTAGTTCTAATGGAATGTTGTCTACTCCGGGTGCCATGTTTCAATGCAGGTCTTTCAGTGCTCTGTCAAACTCTTCACGCAGTATCTTATCTCCCATTTCGTCTTCATCTACATCCTCTTTCATTTCCATAATATTGTCCTCAAGTACATCGCCCTTGTATAAACCTTCTATATACTCCTTCCATCTTTCTGCCTTCCCTTCTTTGCTTAGAACTGGGTTGCCATCTGAGCTCTTGATATTCATACACGTGGTTCTCTTCTCTCCAAAGGTCTCTTTAATTTTCCTGTAGGCAGTATCTATCTTACCCCTAGTGAGATAAGCTTCTACATCCTTACATTTGTCCTCTAGCCATCCCTGCTTAGCCATTTTGCATTTCCTGTCGATCTCATTTTTGAGACGTTTGTATTCCTTTTTACGTGCTTCATTTACTGCATTTTTATATTTTCCCCTGTCATCAATTAAATTCAATATTTCTTCTGTTACCCAAGGACTTCTAGCAGCCCTCGTCTTTTTACCTACTTTATCCTCTGCTACCTTCACTACTTCATCCCTCAGAGCTACCCATTCTTCTTCTACTGTGTTTCTTTCCCCCATTCCTGTCAATTGTTCCCTTATGTTCTCCTTGAAACTCTGTACAACCTCTGGTTCTTTCAGCTTATCCAGATCCAATGTCCTTAAATTCCAACCTTTGTGCATTTTCTTCAGTTTTAACTTACAGGTCATAACCAATAGATTGTGGTCAGAGTCCACATCTGCCCCTGGAAATCTCCTACAATTTAAAACCTGATTCCTAAATCTCTGTCTTACCATTATATAATCTATCTGATACCTTTTAGTATCTCCAGGATTCTTCCATGTATACAACCTTCTTTTATGATTCTTGAACCAAGTGTTAGCTATGATTAAGTTATGCTCTGTGTAAAATTCTACCAGACGGCTTCCTCTTTCATTTCTTAGCCCCAATCCATAATCACCTACTATGTTTCCTTCTCTCCCTTTTCCTACTGACGAATTCCAGTCGGGACCGAGCGAGGCGGCGCAGTGGTTAGCACACTGGACTCGCATTCGGGAGGACGACGGTTCAATCCCGTCTCCGGCCATCCTGATTTAGGTTTTCTGTGATTTCCCTAAATCGTTTCAGGCAAATGCCGGGATGGTTCCTTTGAAAGGGCACGGCCGATTTCCTTCCCAATCTTTCCCTAACCCGAGCTTGCGCTCCGTCTCTAATGACCTCATTGTCGACGGGACGTTAAACACTAACCACCAACACCAAGAATTCCAGTCAACCATGACTATTAAATTTTCGTCTCCCTTCACTACCTGAATAATTTCTTTTATCTCATCATACATTTCATCAATTTTTTCATCATCTGCAGAGCTAGTTGGCATATAAACTTGTACTACTGTAGTAGGCATGGGCTTTGTGTCTATGTTGGCCACAATAATGCGTTCACTATGCTGTTTGTAGTAGCTTACCCGCACTCCTATTTTTTTATTTATTATTAAACCTACTCCTGCATTACCCCTATTTGATTTTGTATTTATAACCCTGTATTCACCTGACCAAAAGTCTTGTTCCTCCTGCCACCGAACTTCACTAATTCCCACTATATCTAACTTTAACCTATTCATTTCCCTTTTTAAATTTTCTAACCTACCTGCCCGATTAAGGGATCTGACATTCCATGCTCCGATCCGTAGAACGCCAGTTTTCTTTCTCCTGATAACGACGTCCTCCTGAGTAGTCCCCGCCCGGAGATCCGAATGGGGGACTATTTTACCTCTGGAATATTTTACCCAAGAGGACGCCATCATCATTTAATCATACAGTAAAGCTGCATGTCCTCAGGAAAAATTACGGCTGTAGTTTCCCCTTGCTTTCAGCCGTTCACAGTACCAGCACAGCAAGGCCGTTTTGGTTAATGTTGCAAGGCCAGATCAGTCAATCATCCAGACTGTTGCCCCTGCAACTATTGAAAAGGCTGCTGCCCCTCTTCAGGAACCACACGTTTGTCTGGCCTCTCAACAGATACCCCTCTGTTGTGGTTGCACCTACGGTACAGCCATCTGTATCGCTGAGGCACGCAGGCCTCCCCAAAAACGGCAAGGTCCATGGTTCATGGGGGGAAATTTTATGCTATGAGAGACATTCTCCTGCGCTTGCATGGGAGCTGTGATAGTAATGGAAATATGCTGACAGTTGCAAGCCACCTGAGCCCTTCATGCTTGATGTCTTCCCTGATGGCAATGCCATATTCGGGCAGTATATTGTCTATTCTACAGTGATTTGAGGAACATTAAAGTTAACTGAATTCGATGTCTCTGCAACTAATTTCGTCTGATGTAAATCCTATGGAACCCATCTGGATCGCTATCAGGCGCCATCATTGTGTTACATGAATTACATGACCTGTGTACCTGTGCATAGACTTCTAATGCCACAACCTCCACAAAATTACCAATGAACTGTTGGATCCCTGATATACAGAATCAGTTACATATTTTCTTCCAGAGATGGGCAAACAAGATATTAAGAAAGCGGTCATAGTGTTTTGTCTCATCAGTGTATGTTCTGTTCAGTATCCACATTCAACAAATTTTTTGTAGAATCTCCGTGTAATAGATACAAACCCACAAGGATAAAAGTCCTAAATATGGGCGATAAGCAGAATCAACGTTATTTGTCCAATGCTGGCCATAAACTCTATGCCCTTCAATATTTGACATATCTATTATTTCATTTTGAAGTGCTGAACAAAATACTGCTTCAAATGAACTATTTATGTCACTTATTCCGTTGGTTTCGTACCTGGTAATGCTTGGGATATTCTTGATGATATTCGAAGCTGATAGGCAGCCATGTTTACTTGTGGATGTAACTGCCATTCTAAATTCCAGTTTTAAAAAAGAAAAGACTGTGCATTATTTTGCACAGGCTGTGGACTGTCGTCACTGACATCAAAACACTTGCTTTCAGATGCAGTGATGACTTGATTTTCAAACTTTGGAAGTTTTGCTTCATCGGTTGAAACATCTACTAATTCTTCTAACTCAATATCAGTCAATGATCCAATTGCCATAGTGTCACAACTAAAACTGAACAGAAACAATAAAGAGTAAAATAACTGAGAAGTATTTAACAATTTCTTGGAAAAAATGAGAAATAAGCCTATTGTCGTAAAAGGAGTTTGTTGACTGTTCAGAGTAAACTGGAACAATAAAACTCATTATTATCAAAAAGTATAACAAAAAACTAAGACATATTTCACATCAGAGTAGTCATACTTATGTCATATCATTATGATACAGTCATTATACATGTCACTTTTATGATTTATGACCAAACTATAAAATGTTTTAAAACATTTTAGACACTTATTGATCATGCATTCTCAGACAAAGTCACCGAACTTCATAAACTTATTTTAGTATTTTATTAATGAGAAACGATATTCATAAATATTTTGAGTGATATAGACTTGAACAGAATATGGAAATTAATATTCTTAAACATTTTGATCATAATTAGATCAATGTGTTGCAGGGTTAAACATTTGGACATTTATGTATTTAAACACTTTGAGTAATAATTACATCAGTGTGCTAAACTGATGTTGAAGAAGCCAGCTACCATCAATGAGTGACACACTTCATCAACTGTAATACTGACTGAGTTATATCATGACTTAATTATGGAAAAATTTATGAAAACGTACCAGAACAGCAGTTCATCCATACATACACCCATGATAAACATAGAATGGTTGTACCTTAAATCATTCTCTATATTTCAGTGCACTATTGTATAATTTGTAGATAGGTTTGTCAGTTAATTAATTATTTTTCATTTGACTGTTAATGCAAATATTAATTATGTAAACCAAATGCCACAACTGAAAACAGATCAAAAAGACACTTTGTGTGAGAAGCAAAATTTATTGTTAATTGTTCATTTGCGATGTTTTCTTTGTTGTAGATGTTGAGTGTATGTGTGAATAATTTGTATTTAAACTATTTATGACGAAACTATTAGAATTCTAGTATCATGTGTTGTATGAGAAGGCTCAGTGGAGAGAGGCATTCCTCTCAGCTTGTAAATATTAATCTGTAAGTTGCACATATTTTAAATGGTGGTCCAATTTACTCATTTCATTTATTTGGGTGGGCTAAAAAACGGCAAATGAGTGGGTGCAAATGGCCATTCGAAGTCATTCTGTTCAAAGCCAGTGTAGAAGTAACTTATGTTTGTCTGGGAGGATTTGATGTAATGAAACAATAGAATTTTGGTGACAAGTGGCCACATTGTACTCTAATATTTGCGAGGAGTTAGTAAAATTCGCTACTGAGTTGAACTGAGGATTTGTCAGTGGATCGGTACTGAACTTTTGCGAGTGTCTGGTGAAGTGCAACATGAGACTTAGAAATATTGTGACTGCTTTTGAGATTTGCTATGGAATAGCCTGCAAGATTCTATGACCACTGATAGGTGTTTATCTTATTAACGATCTGTAACCCACTTGTGAGTTCGCTATTGATTAATGAATAGTTAATGCAATATGGAATTTTATGATACTCGCATTTTAGATAATTAGTTGAATTGTGGGAATCTATTTACATTTATGTAATCTTAACTGCGGTTAATTTATTATTTGTTTCTTCTTCATTTGCTTACTTTCATTTTATGCTTTTCAGGTGAATAAATCACTATTTTATGATAATTCAACCCTCTGTGTAGCCAACTATTACTTATCCTAAAACACATATAATACATAGAGGCCTGGGTTTGATGACCACTACAGTGGTAGGGTAGAGTTGCGATGTTGAGTTGTTGTCAGGACGATTGTCTATGCTTGTTCATAGAAACATCATCAATATCCATACATTTTACTGTAGCACAAACTGCAGCACTCATAGCAACACTCATTAATGGCAACATCCTTCTCTGGGTGTGCGCTTAAGTCAGTGAGTTGGAAGCACTGATGCAAGCAGGCAGCCAGTCGCCTGTTATGATGCCCATGGTGGCAGGACAGCTGACGTAAGGAATGTGCAGAAGCATGTGTGTCCCATCTGTGCACAGCTCTGCAACTCAGGGCAATGGCGGAGGTTCTTGTAGAGGAAAGCAGCTCTCATCAATGGTATCCATAATTGCGAGTGAAGGTGTACAGAGCAACAGTTTGCTGATCCATCTGAAGAAGGCTGAACAGCTGTACTGCCATGGACTCGAATAGCTGCCCACAAGGGCAGAAGGCTGGTTGTGGCTGAAATGAGCTCAGATGTGGCCCACCAGATGAAAGATGCTAAGTCCACAAGATTTAGATCATAGCATAGAGCATAGCAGACCTGCTGTTGGTAGAGGCCAGTCCTGTGGTGAGAGCTTGCAGAACCATATCACCTCATCGACCAGTGTAGACCTCCTTTCGTAAGTGGTGGCTGCAGGACTTAAATCCCTTTGGCTAAAAATGATGGTCATTTATATTGTTTCGGTGCATAGTTGTTTTTTCAAAGCACTGCTTTCGACTACACAGCCCATTAGAAGCCCATGACTTGGAGATGTAGTAACTAGCCTGCCAACACTGCCATCATTTTACCTTTCTGCTGTGTCATCACAGCCCACGATCTGAAAACCTGTCAGTGCATCTGATGTAACAGTGTTGTGGTCGACTCTGGACTCGTCTTCTTCCCTGGCCTTTTGCAACAACCATCACAGTATTTTTGTTTTAGTCTCTGGGGCACACTGCCTTTTCGAATACTGACCATGTAGGTGGAGAGGCTTGCAAGTTCACATGAAACTGAAGGCTACACTGGCTGTAGTGAAACTAATGGCAGGGTCTCCCATGTCAGACAGGCCTCAGAATATGAGATAGATGAAGAGTGTCCTAAAGAGTCCCATCTCTCCCTTATCCACCCCCATTTCATTCCCTAGTTGCCCAGATATCCAACTCAAGGTGTGATGCAATATATGTCGAGGGATGTGTGGCACATGGGAAGATATGTCATGAATAGGCAACAACCTCCCTTCCCCTGAGTAGTTAGTCTTGCACCATATGGGGTTCCATGGTGTCAGCTGAATCCTGTGCAACCAAAACAGAGATCACAGAAAACAAAACAAAAACGGAGGGACTTGATGTTCCCTTAAACACCCAACCATTATGATCAAAACCAATGGAAGTTATTTCTACAATTGGATTGCCTGACAGACAAGTCCAAGAACTGAAAAATCTACTGAGAAGTTGGACCAGATCAACATCAAAACCTTTTCTGGTCTTCTGAGGAGGAAGCTTCTCAAAGAACAAAAGGAGAAGATAGGTAAAAAATGGATTCATAAACGTAAATGGAGGGAACTAAAAGGCCTTGAACCTAAGACCTCCAAAAAAGACTGTCTCAGTGTGAAGTGGGTGATTAGATCCCTTCCACCTCTAACACGGGCAAAAAGAGAACAAGGGAGAATCTAATACTCTCTCTTCTGAGCATAAATGGATCCAGAAACAGCTGAGGCAGGAAATAGTGAAGCAGACCTATAGTGGTGGAGTCCCCATTTTCTTGATGGCGGTTGTACAACAGAGATGTCCACTGTCAACATAACATCACAACAGATGGAGCTCATTTTTTTTCATATGGCTTTCTCTCAGAAGTTTGGGGTGGTTGCAAGTTGAAGTCCCAAATCCAGAAAAGGTCTGTCTGGGCAGTGTGCTCTTATCTTTGTCTGTGAGAGGATGTAAACAGTGGATTGGCCTGAGGAGATACTGCCCAAGACATCTCTATGGGAGGAGGCAAAACTGCTGATCAAGACTATGGTTGAGCTCTTCAAGACCGCCAAGATATCAATCTACGTACTGAAACTTCTTAAGAAAACTCCTCCTTAAACTCTGTTCAAGAAAGTACAAGCCCAGAACCAGAAGGTCTAGACATACGACTGGAGAGTTATTTCAGAAAGGTATCTGATGGCCAAACCCTTGTGGTGGAAGTTGGCGAAAAATACCTGATGGTAATGCTGGAACAGGAGCTGAAATTGCACTTGGAATTCTCGCAGGTTGCCATCAGGATATTCAAAGACATTGGAAACGACCACGGCGGCAGGTTTGATGTTGAAAATGCTGCAGATAAAACTGTGATGCAGTTAACAGGCAACTGCCTTCCTAAGCCATCTTCTAGGAATACAGGACGTTGACATCCCCTGATCTAGGAATTCTGTCTATATAAACTGGATGTCTCAAGCCTTGTAGAAACTAGGCATATATATAATTCCAGAATTTGCGTTTATGTTAAGAATGGAATTTCGTTCATGCTGATGGAGGACTTCTTTTCCGGGGATTTAGAGACCTTCAGGGTGAAACAACCTGAGGAACAAAGCATGAAAGAAATTGTATTGGCCTCAGCTAACCTTCATTACAAGGACAGTGCTCCTCCTTCTCAGGAAGCGAGAAGACATGTAGATAGCTGTTCACAACAGAATGAGCAACTGCTCGTTGGTTGTGATGCCAGTTCCCACAATCTTGTATGGAAGTAGCGGTACCAATATCAGAGTTGGGTACCTTTTAAATTTCTACTCGACAGCAAGCTGGAGATCCTGAATTGGGGCAGGGAACCTACATTCAGGAACATAAGAAGCGAAGAAGTAATTGACATAACTTATGGAGCCACTGTAATGTGTAGCTACGGCAAACAATGGTGTGTGGTATTGGAGCCATCTCTGGTATTGGGTGCCACAGAAGTTGAATACCTGCGAGGAGGAGGTGGGCTTAAATGGCGATTAGAGGGGACTATGACCACACAGCGCTGCTTGAGTTGTTGTCACACTTTTGTATGAGTCAGTTGTACAACGATTGGGATTCACGATATCCAGTTTTATACCGCTATACGATAAGCTCGTTGATTCAAAAAAGGCTATGGGACCTGAAGATGGCGAAATTAATTGCCAAAACTGGTTGCGTTCAAAATAAAATAAAATATCTTAAAGGATACGGCTGTCGGTAAAGTTTATTGTATTGAGAAGTGCGTACCATCCCATGTCCCCTGGCAGTAATGGACCGACAGAGAAGTGTATACCATGTTTGAGTTGAACCAAGGGTAGGAAAATAGATTGGGACTCTTATAGGAAAGACCTCAACCCACGCTTATCAGAAGTCAGAACTTCGATAAGAAAGCCAGTAAAGTTTGTCATACACAGTGACATCTGCCACTATGACCTCACATTTAGAAAACTTCCCAATCACAACGAAATGTACAAACAGGAATTACCTTGATGGAACAACAAGCTGGTATTGCAAACGAAGCAGATAAAAAGACTGTTCAATCTTGTAAGAAGGAAAGGACAATGAGGAAAATATCATGAGGCTATTGCAAATACAACATCGTGGTTAAGAAAGCAAAAATATCATCCTTGAAGGTATTCTGCGAGGAAGTGGAAGGCACCGCTACTTGCGCCTGACTTCACAAAATCCTAATCAGAGAAGTAACTAATTCAGTAGGTACTCTAAGGAAGAGGGATGGTGAGCATAAAAAAAAAAAAAAAAAGGCAGTGGGCAATGGGAATACCTCAACCATTCAAGTCACCAAGCCCAGATGGTATCTTTCCAACTCTACTGCAACAAGCAGCAGATAGTTTAATTAGACTCCTATGTAGGCTGCTTATGGTTAGCCTAGCTGCAAGAACCATTCATAATGCTTGAGGGACAGTGAAGGTTGTTTTCATTCTGAAGCCAGAAACGACAGATCATGCCAAGGCCAAGGAATCACAGCGATCTGTCTATTCTTCATTCTTCTTAAGACACTAGAAAAAGTAGTTAATGTGCACCTTGAGAAAAGACAATGAAAGATGCATATTTATTTGGACACATCTTTCATAAGAGTTTATCCTGGCAACAAGGTAGGTTTTTTTATCATTTTTTATTCCTTCTTTATCATATTCTACTTGCATCAATGCCTTTAGTAGAAGATCTGTGGGGTATATGTTTTATTTAATCCTAACTTTCCCTTAATCATCAACAGTCTCTATTTTATGAACACGCTCTGTCTTTTATGAAATCCATTCCTTTAGTTTGCATGTGGGCTACGGCCAATTTTCTGCTCTTTCTGAGCTTAGAAATGGAGGGATGAACCATTTGAATGCACAGGATAATAGCAGAGAGGTGAACGGGGGGTGGGGGTGGGGGACCGAAGAATAATGACAGAAATACAATGTTGCAATACCTGTGTTATTCCGGTTACGACGCAAAGTTCCTTTGGACATGCGTGCATGTCCAAAGGAACAGGCACTGTTGCGACCACAGTCGTTACAAAACACATCAAATGGATTTACAATTGCCAATAAGGACCACCATCAGCTGTAGAATGGAATAATGACAATCAACCGGGACTCGAACTGGGGTTTCCCGCTTACCGCGAGCGGTCGCCTTACCATTTTGTTAAATCTCATTTTGTTCGTTATTGTTCGTTCTATTTGTTCGGGGCGGTCGTCTCATGATGCTTGTTCAAGTTTATCGTTGATCTGTTTATCGTTGACTGTTTACTCAGTTTTTTTAAAAATTTATTACAGAGAGCAGCTAAGCCTCTGACCGAACACGCTGAGCTACCGTGCCGGCGGCTCCAGTTTACTATCACCTTGCGCGACTCACGGCCACACCCAAACTTCCATTTATCGGCAACCAAGTGTCTACGACCTAAAGTCGTACATCCATTATGTATATTCTCGTACAGGTCAGACGTTGTACATGAAAGTCGATTACCCAGTACCGGCAGATAAATACGATGTTGCAGTTCCTGTGTTGTTATGATTACGATACAAAGTTTTTTGGGATGTAGACCTGGTTTACGAGAAATGGAAGTCTGGGTGTATCTGTGAGTCGTGCACGGATAGCCAAATAGTAAGGCGACCGCTCGCGATAAGCGGGAAATCCGGGTTCGAGTCCTGGTCAGAACAAATTTTTATTGTCATCATTCCGTTCTACAGTTGATGGCAGTCCTTATTCGAAATGCGAATTCGTTTGATATGAATGGCAGATGGTGGCAGAGGACATCAGCCATTTTTGTCTTGATGTATGTGACATGGAGCATTAAGTAGAACGATCTTCCCGGGGGAATTCGTAGACGGGAATTTCCATTGGTTGCCAGAAGTTCACAGAGTAAGCTTTGAGTTCTTCCTAGAAAATCTCTTAGTAAAACGGATGAGCAAGGAATCCGTAGAGCAAGCTTTTTGACGTGAGCCGATTTGGCCTTTGTGTTGCTCCCAGAAGGTAGGTTGATTGACCGGAATGAGAGACAAAAAATGCGTCGTTTCGGGGGTGCTGAGGAGAGAACGATGGGCTGTTGAAAACGGAGTGAGCTACAGTTAGGACTTGTTGGAGATGGTGTTGGCTGGTGGGGGCAAGCTGTGCAGCTGTACCATGAGGCAATGATTGTGAGATTCAATGAAACTGCTTACTGATCTGCTACTACGAGGTGCATTCAAGTTCTAAGGCCTCCGATTTTTTTTCTCCAGAGTGGAAAGAGATAGAAACATGTGCATTGTTTTGAAATGAGGCCGCGTTCATTGTCAATACGTCCCAGAGATGACAGCACCGTACGGCAGATGGAATTTTACCGCCAGCGGCGGTAAAATTAAATGGCGACGTTTTCCTTACTTGCACAGCGTGCAATCATTCGTTTTCTGCATATGCGTGGTGTGAAACCAACTGAAATTCATCGACAGTTGAAGGAGACATATGGTGATGGAGTTATGGATGTGTCGAAAGTGCGTTCATGGGTGCGACAGTTTAATGAAGGCAGAACATCGTGTGACAACAAACCGAAACAACCTCGGGCTCGGACAAGCCGGTCTGGCGACATGATCGAGAAAGTGGAGAGAATTGTTTTGGGGGATCGCCGAATGACTGTTGAACAGATCGCCTCCAGAGTTGGCATTTCTGTGGGTTCTGTGCACACAATCCTACATGACGACCTGAAAATGCGAAAAGTGTTATCCAGGTGGGTGCCACGAACGCTGACGGACGACCACATGGCTGCCCGTTTGGCATGTTGCAAAGCAATGTTGACGCGCAACGACAGCATGAATGGGACTTTCTTTTCGTCGGTTGTGACAATGGATGAGACGTGGATGCCATTTTTCAATTCAGAAACAAAGCGCCAGTCAGCTCAATGGAAGTACATAGGTTCACCGCCACCAAAAAAATTTCGGGTAACCACCAGTGCTGAAAAAATGATGGTGTCCATGTTCTGGGACAGCGAGGGCGTAATCCTTACCCATTGCGTTCCAAAGGGCACTACGGTAACAGGTGCATCCTATGAAAATGTTTTGAAGAACGAATTCCTTCCTGCACTGCAACAAAAAACGTCCGGGAAGGGCTGCGCGTGTGCTGTTTCACCAAGAAAACGCACCCGCACATTGAGCTAACGTTACACAACAGTTTCTTCGTGATAACAACTTTGAAGTGATTCCTCATGCTCCCTACTCACCTGACCTGGCTCCTAGTGACTTTTGGCTTTTTCCAACAATGAAAGACACTCTCCATGGGTGCACATTCACCAGCTGTGCTGTTATTGCCTCAGCGATTTGCCAGTGGTCAAAACAGACTCCTAAAGAAGCCTTCGCCGCTGCCATGAAATCATGGCGTCAGGGTTGTGAAAAGTGTGTACGTCTGCAGGGCGATTACGCCGAGGAGTAATGCCAGTTTCATCAATTTTGGGTGAGTAGTTAATTAGAAAAAAGATCGGAGGCCTTAGAACTTGAATGCACCTCGTAGTTAGGTCGTGATCAGAGCGTGTTTGTAGTCACAATTATTTGTACAAATACAGGGTGTTTCAAAAATGACCGATATATTTGAAACGGCAATAAAAACTAAACGAGCAGCGATAGAAATACACGGTTTGTTGCAATATGCTTGGGACAACAGTACATTTTCAGGCGGACAAACTTTCGAAATTAGAGTAGTTACAATTTTCAACAACAGATGGCGCTGCAAGTGATGTGAAATATATAGAAGACAACGCAGTCTGTGGGTACGCCATTCTGTACGTCGTCTTTCTGCTGTAAGCGTGTGCTGTTCACAACATGCAAGTGCACTGTGGACAACATGGTTTATTCCTTAGAACAGAGGATTTTTCTGGTGTTGGAATTCCACCACCTAGAACACAGTGTTGTTCCAACAAGACGAAGTTTTCAACGGAGGTTTAATGTAACTAAAGGACCGAAAAGCGATACAATAAAGGATCTGTTTGAAAAATTTCAACCGACTGGGAACGTGACGGATGAACGTGCTGGAAAGGTAGGGCGACCGCGTATGGCAACCACAGAGGGCAACGTGCAGCTAGTGCAGCAGGTGATCCAACAGCGGCCTCGGGTTTCCGTTCGCCGTGTTGCAGCTGCGGTCCAAATGACGCCAACGTCCACGTATCGTCTCATGCGCCAGAGTTTACACCTCTATCCATACAAAATTCAAACACGACAACCCCTCAGCGCCGCTACCATTGCTGCACGAGAGACATTCGCTAACGATATAGTGCACAGGATTGATGACGGCGATATGCATGTGGGCAGCATTTGGTTTACTGACGAAGCTTATTTTTACCTGAACAGCTTCGTCAATAAACAGAACTGGCGCATATGGGGAACCGAAAAGCCCCATTTGCAGTCCCATCGTCCCTGCATCCTCAAAAAGTACTGGTCTGGGCCGCCATTTCTTCCAAAGGAATCATTGGCCCATTTTTCAGATCCGAAACGATTACTGCATCACGCTACTTGGACATTCTTCGTGAATTTGTGGCGGTACAAACTGCCTCAGACAACACTGCGAACACCTCGTGGTTTATGCAAGATGGTGCCCGGCCACATCGCACGGCCGACGTCTTTAATTTCCTGAATGAATATTTCGATGATCGTGTGATTGCTTTGGGCTATCCGAAACATACAGGAGGCGGCGTGGATTGGCCTCCCTATTCGCCAGACATGAACCCCTGTGACTTCTTTCTGTGGGGACACTTGAAAGACCAGGTGTACCGCCAGAATCCAGAAACAATTGAACAGCTGAAGCAGGACATCTCATCTGCATGTGAAGCCATTCCGCCAGACACGTTGTCAAAGGTTTCGGGTAATTTCATTCAGAGACTACGCCATATTATTACTATGCATGGTGGATATGTCGAAAATATCGTACTATAGAGTTTTCCAGACCGCAGCGCCATCTGTTGTTGAGAATTGTAACTACTATAATTTCGAAAGTTTGTCTGCCTGAAAATGTACTGTTGTCCCAAGCATATTGCAGCAAACGGTGTATTTCTATCGCTGCTCGTTTAGTTTGTATTGCCGTTTTAAATATACCGGTCATTTTTGAAACACCCTGTACCTTTCCTAATTGTTGAAATCTGTGTCATGTCATTAGTTAAATTCCTAGCCCTGTCGTGTTTTAGGTTGACCAGTATGTTCGTTTTCTTGCTTCAATAATTGTAACTCATACCCATTTTCCTCCGGCTCTGTTCTTGTCGCATGGAAATCAGTTAACGAAACTGTAAGTTTATTAGCCTCGCAAATCTCAGTGAATGAGTAAAAGCAACTTACTCCCTTATTCCTTACCCTCAGCAGAGCTTATCTCTGCTGCAGAATGTTGGTTCATGCAGAAGCTTATAAAGTCCTTTCGCTTGATTACACAGAGGCACCGTCCATGCTGATCACTTTGTCTGCTATATTATTGTGAGGCGTTCACTTCGTAAGGGATAGTAGCATTTAAGAACATTGCTTGTTATGTAATTCAAATTTCGTTATGCGAAAGTAACTCTTTTAAATCGAGAGGTCTGAATTCAATCTTTTACTTCGAACCCCACCCCCTCCTAAGTCATTTTCAGATACATCAGGCAACAGAGTTAGAAAGGTGTGTGCTACTGCTGAACTTGTGTTTGTCCCCATAAGGCCATACTGTGCTGCTTATTTGTGTTGAGTTAGGTAAAACAAATTTGTTTTACATGTACCCAGAGGAGAAATTCCTCCTACTATAATTAACACAGTGTGGCCATTGCACTTACGGGGAAGGACACCATCATTAGTGGATGTATTAAAAGAACAATACTAATTGGCGACTAAGGGATTACTGTCACTTTTTCGCTTATTTTCTGTGATAAATGCAGATTAAAATCATTAGTTTACCATCAGATCACTCTGTGCTACCAAACACTAAACTCACAACTGACAGCTTATGTAAATTATGGTGACCCTACCATAGGATAGTTCTATGTAACGTTTGGGATCACTGTATCAGCTCATGAAAAAAAGTGTGTATATAAGTAATCTTTCTCTTTAGCTTTCATAAGGCAATTCTGGCTTAACTGTTTTCCGAGTTCTCTGAGTTGAAAATGAACCAATATTTCCGCGCATACTGCATTGTTCATGGACTTTTATTTCGTTACTGACTTTATTCACCTACTGTTTGGCTGTTTGTAGCTTAAGAGAATTTCTGATAGAGGTTACATGACAAAAATGCACACATAAAAAAAGTTTTGCATCACCTCGATTCCGGGAGTTCCGGAACCTGTGCAGAAAATTGGAATAGAGATCAACATAAATCATTTCCGTCCTTTTTATTGCTCATGAAAACCACACATTGCATGTTGTACCACCATACAGCGAGACCTTCAGAGATGGTTGCCCAGATTGCTGGACACACTGGTACCTCTAATACCCAGTAGCACGTCCACTTGTGTTGATGCATGCCTGTATTCGTTGTGGCATACTATCCACATGTTCGTCAAGGCCTGTTGGTCCAGATTGTCCCACTCCTCAATGGCGATTCGGCCTAGATCCCTCAGAGTGGTTGGTGGGTCACGTCGTCCATAATCAGCCCTTTCCAATCTATCCCAGGCATGGTGGAAAGGGTTCATGTCTGGAGAACCTGCTGATCACTCTAGTCGAGCGATGTCGTTATCCTGAAGGAAGTCATTCACAAGATGTGCACGATGGGGGTGCGAATTGTCGTCCATGTAGACCCATGCCTCGCCAATACGCTGCCGATATGGTTGTACTATGGGTAGGAGGATGGCATTCACGTATCGTACAATCGTTACAGCGCCTTCCATGACCACCAGCGGCGTACGTCAGCCCTACACAATGCCACCTCAAAACTGCAGGAAACCTCCACCTTGCTGCACTCGCTAGACAGTGCGTCTAAGGCGTTCATTCTGACCCGGTGGTCTCCAAACACGTTCCGACAATTGTCTGGTTGAGGGCATATGCGACACTCATCGGTGAAGAGAACGTGATACCAATCCTGAGCGGTACATTCGGCATGTTGTTGGGCCCATCTGTACCGCGCTGCATGGTATAATGATTTCAAAGATGGACCTCGCCGTGGACGTCGGGAGTGAAGCTGCACATCATGCAGCCTATTTCACACAGTATGAGTCGTAACACGACGTCCTGTGGCTACACGAAAAGCATTATTCAACACGGTAGCGTTGCTGTCAGGGTTCCTCCGAGCAATAATCCGTAGGTCACGGTCATCCACTGCAGTAGGAGCCCTTGGGCGGCCTGAGCGAGGCATGTCATCGACAGTTCCCGTCTCTCAGTATCTCGTCCATAACAACATCACTTTGGTTCACTACAAGATGCCTGGACATTACCCTTGTTGAGAGCCCTCCCTGGCACAAAGTAAAAATGCGGACACGATCGAACCGCGGTATTGACCGTCTACGCAAGATTGAACTACAGACAACATGGGCCTTGTACCTCCTTCCTGGTGGAATGACTGGAACTGACTGGCTATCGGACTCCCTTTGTCCAATAGGCGCTCCTCATGCATGGTTGTTTACATCTTTAAGTGGGTTTAGTGACATAAGTGGGTTTAATGGCATCTCTGAACAGCGTGGTAAATAATACGAATGTCAACAAGTGGCGTGAGAGACCATGGTAAATTATACGAAACTGATCAACGACATCAGATAGCGAGTTTCAGTTCTAGAAACTAGTAGTGGATCACGATCCAAAACCATGATGGTTGATCCAGCTGTTGTGCAGGAGGTCGTGACTGAGGTTAATAAAGAAAACACAGAGACGCTGTGTGAAGTATGTCAGCAAGTAACTCAACATGAACTGATTTTAAACCAGCAGGGTGGCGATGTGACGCAAGTGTGCAGTCAAACAGAGGTACTCACGGCCACATTTGAGCAGTTATCAGCGCTTGAGGACGCTAGTGCAGACAGGACAGGACCGATTTCACTAGCGGAGAAAAAGGAAGCACATTCTGTGCTGTAAGTTAAGGAAAACTAAATCGAGATCAACGAAAGACATCGCGAAACGTTAGATGAATTGTAAAAGGTACCCGTACCTGGTGAACAGTTGCTGGAACTACAGGAAAATGACCATTGAGGTGTGAAGAAAAGGAGACATTATGAGTCAAAAGAACTCCGGAAATTTGAAAAGAGATTGGCAAGGATTTGGGTCCTATGTCTCTTAATAGGGATGTTCCGAACGATTCAGTCAACGAATTCGAAGATAACGGAAATTGAGGGCATTTCCTCGCAGTTCAAAAATACAGTTCGTTTCCAAATTAAATAAACAATTTGCAGCCTCTTATTTTTCACTACACAATTTGACAATATATTTCCCCTGTATTGGAATCCATCGTTAAATATGAATATCTTGTGTGCACATTTGCATACAGATGCAGCAGCACGAATGCGCAATACTTATGCAGGACTGCAAAACATTGCGGAATTTCGTGCATCCTTCCTGACCAAATATTAGCCAGAGAGTACGCAGGATCACATCAAACTGAACATTTTGATGCCAGAAGCTTACAGTGATTTCTGACGTCAGAATATTACTCTTTCTTTAAGACATGGTACAGCGTGATCAATATCTTAACGCACCCTATGACCCACCAGAATTAATTCGGATCTGTTTGATGGAACTGCCATATCGGCTTCAGAGAGAAATGATGGTCGCGAGCAGCAAAATGAATGACATTCGTGGTTTTCAGTCTCTTTTATAGGACCTGGGCTACGTATGTAATACTGTACCAAATCCACCAGTTTCCCCAGTTAACAATCAAGTCACTCAAGTGAGATGCAAAGATGACCACGATGGAATTATTCAAGACATAGCAATGGTTGAAGAAGTCAAAATGGATGGAGAGACCTCAGGCTGCTGTGAAATCGATACAGTGATCAAAGAAACTTTGATTGCCCTAGTCCACCAGGAGAAGAGAAAGTTGTAGAGAGAGAAGCAGACATTCGCGATACAGTACCCAGCCATAATGTTCCATATGAGGAAGAACCAAATAATATCTGAACCTGACTGAAAAATTAAGAGAGAGAGAGAATTCATAGATTTTAGAAAACACAATATTCATTTGGAAATAGACTTTGAGTAGAAGGAGCGGTAGTTTATCTATGTTCAGTTTACAGGGATAGAACAGACAGATTTAGGGAAGAAACACAGAACCCCAATGTGCGCAAGAAGAGGCACCAGTAAACTGTGTCATCAGTGATTCATTGAATTAAGGGACAAGTTCAGAAGAGGAAAGAGCACCAAAACGAGAGAATATGGGATTGTTGGAAAAAATCTTTAGTGAGAACGCACCGATTGTCAAGGAAGCACCAATTCTGTGTTGCAAGTTCTTCAACATTTATGTGAGACCCTTCAGGGTCTAGAGAATTATTCTCCCAAACTGTGTTGAAGAAAAAAGTCTACCTATCCGAAAATCTAATAATATACAACATTTAGTTAATCTAACGAAATTTCAGGAATAAGAACAGGGAATAAAGGGTGAAACAAAGTCCTGCTCACCTGTTCATAGCGCCAATAAAGGGTTGTAATTGAACATGGATTGTATGTGATCTATGTCAACCAGTAGTTCTTACATAGATAGGGTGTTGCTGCGTTGACCACTTGTGCTGATCTCAGCTGTTGTGATTGCTCGTGTTTGTGTCATTGGAGGACATGTTGGTAGCGCACTTCTCATTGGTTTCTTAGAAATATTCTTTAACTTCAAGAAGTCATGTGTCGAGCCTAATCGGTAGTGGCGCAGACTGAGCAAGTGAAATCGGTTTAAGGGTTCTTTAATGGCCAAACGCAATATATGCAGTTTGCTGATGTTCATATTACTTGGGAAGCACTGAGGATACTGCAGTCGCCATGTAGTCAGTTGCTGGGATCGACACAGGTCCTGTACTTATGTAGGAAATTTGAGCTCTCTGTTGCAGGAAGGAACAAGTTGCTTGACACGAGTGGGGGACGACAGCAAGGACTTATGCGCTGCAGCTTACAGTTACGAGTGACAATGGAAGTACGAATCTGAATGTGGAGAGAAGGAAATGATCAAAGCAAAGTGTCCATAAAGCAACAGGTATTACAGAAGACGAGCACTAACGCGTTCAAACGAGTATGTCTACACCTGCCTATTTGGAACTCCTGATTATTCAAAGAAGTATTATCCGATGCTTTTAGGTCTGAGGAACGCTGTTGACCGTTATTAGTATGTTTCAAGCTTGGGCTCCTCATTTGTGACGAGATGATATACTGCTGGGCTTTTTTCAGTGAATGAGATAGAGACAGAACATGAAAGGACCAGGAGATTATTTTGGTGTGGTTTGGTGCCAATGAACAAAACCTAGAGATCACACCTCCATGTTTACTATGGAGTGTATCGATATACATCTGCAATTTATCAGGCGCACCTACATTAGGTAACTGTAAGGAAAACTCAGCCGCATGCTGCTGGGGAGTAGTGATAAGAAGCGCAGTTTCACTTGTATGAATGACTGACAGGTAACGGTAGCCTTTTATTGCTTGACAGATGATATGTACTTGCTTACTGCACGTTACTGGAACGTGTGTGGGCAGTTGTTTAGTACCCAACCTTTCCTGCCACCTATATGACAATAAAACCTTTCCCAAGAGTGGAAAACACCTCATGCTCTGATGATTTTTTTTTAATTTTTTGTCTCGGGTAATTTAAATTGTTAATAAATAAGTTTTATGTTGTTGGGCAGATAAGTTATACTTTATTAGAATTCAAATCAAATAGGTTTAATTTCGTTAGGTAAGACTGTAAACGAGTTATAATTGATTCATTTTGTACAGAAGGCAGAATCTAATGTAAAGTAAGTCGTCTTAGTGTTTTTTTTTTTTTTTTGTTTCAATCTCGGGTCTTAGTTAGTCCTCATTATTCAAATTTATGTAAAGATTCTTCCTCATTTTGAAAAATTATTGAGTAGGCTTCCATTGCTAGCACCACTGATCACAAGAACATTTAGTGGTATTTATAATATTTCATCTGATTATCGTGCTCTGTATTGTGATGGCAAATCGTCAGAGATGGGAACCCTGCTGGCGTGACTGCTATCTTCTAGTGTTGGGCCAGCACAGCCTAATCGGACCAAAGTGGAGCTTGTTGGGGAGTTCTGTGCTCTCGGCTGGGCAGGCAGCGACCTTTGGAGTGGATGAGCAACTCCATCCACTGCTGACATGTTACATAGGGCCAGATGAACAACCTTCACCGGAAACATTTAGTCACCTGGGGCAACCCACCCTTGGCTGGCATGCTGCTGTGGCCGCCTGGACCCACGTTGCACCATTTCTCCCATGAGACCTCTACAGAACCCTGCTGCCTCCAACATGTTGCTGCCTGCCAACGAAAGTGAAAGTGGCACTTCTCAGTGACTTGAGGTTTGCCAACACTATGGAATCAGTTGCGTGGACCTCACTTGATTGTCTGTTATTGGAAGCCTACCAGCAATGGCTGCTGAAGATGATAGCTGCTTTGACAGAGATGACTGAGGTGGACTTCTGTAGTCTGATTCACTTGACTCACTGTTACAGCACACTGGATTCAAAGGGAGATCCCTCAGAAACAGTCAGTGGTGAGGAACACTAGACAGTACACAGATTCCCAGTTCCTCCATGTGGATATCAATTTCTTTGAAAGTAAAATCACCATCAGAAAGGCAGAGTGCTCCCTGATCCAGTGATTTAGATGCCATTTTATTGATTTCCAACGAATTTTTGTGTGACGTTTTCCTTACTTAAGGGAAGAGTTGGTTGTGAGGGTAGGATGGTTCAAATGGCTCTGAGCACTAAGGGACTCAACTGCTGTGGTCATCAGTCCCCTAGAACTTAGAACTACTTAAACCTAACTAACCTAAGGACATCACATACATCCATGCCCGAGGCAGGATTCGAACCTGCGACCGTAGCAGTCGCACGGTTCCGGACTGCGCGCCTAGAACCGCGAGACCACCGCGGCCGGCGTGAGGGTAGGAGGGGACAGCTCAGTGGGCCATGAAGGTGTGCAGATATACAGGGTGTCCATAAAGTCCCTCTACAGCTTCAAAATTTTATTACAACAGCAGTTGTTGAAATATTTTAACGAAATTTCTTTTATTGTTATCACTGTTTACTAAAGTTTTTATATATACTACAATTTTGTGTTTCTGATACTCTGTTGATGGAAGGAACTGAACCTCTATAAAATGGCAACTTCTCAAGAGAAGGCAGAATGTGTGTCCTGGTTTACTGAGACAAAATCGGATGTTCAGAAACTTCAGAACGAAGGATGGAAGAGATCCACCATCGCCCCCTTCAATCCGTGCATGACACAAAACATTTATGGAGACAGGGACATCGCTGAAGTCCATCCACAACACTGCCAGACTGTTGCAACTACCACGTTCAACTGTGAATAAGGTCCTCCACAAGAACTCACGGTTGAACGCTTACAAAGTGCAACTGTTACAGACACTTGAGCCAAACGACGAGCCAAAACGGACAGAGTTTGCACTCCGCATGCTAGAATGCCTTTCAGAGGATGAAGCATTCCTCAAGCTTGTTTATTCCAGTGACAAGGCAACTTTTCAAGTCTCTGGGTCATTAAACAGACAAAATGTGAGAATATGGGGATTTAACACCCCCATGTGTCTAGGGAGCTTCTCCAGGATAGTCCAAAAGTGAGTGTGTGGTGTGGAATCATGTGAAACCGAATAATTGGTCCATTTTTCTTCAACAAGTCAACAATTGCTGCAGATGTTTACCTCGACCTTCTGACCAAATATGTAGCACAACAATTGATTGACTTACAACAGACTATCATTTTCCTGCAAGATGGTGCACCACCACATTGGGGACTGCATGTTCATCGGTTCCTCAATGAAACATTTCCAGGCAGATGGATTGTGAGGAATGGGCCAATTCCTTGGCCATCGTGTTCGCCAGATATCACTCCCTTGGACTTTTTATGGGGGGTATGTAAAAGACATCGTGTACCAAACACAGATACGGGACATTGATGACTTAAAGCAAAGGATTCGAAATGCCCTTTCCGCCACTGATGACTCAATGCTACAGCGAACATGGCAAGAAATCGAGTACTTTCTCGATGTGCTACTGAAGGCGCCCATATAGAGGTCTAGTAAACAGTGTTAAGAAACTTTTATAAACACTAACTACAATAAAAGAAATGTTGTTAAAATATTTCAACAACTGCCGTTATAATAAAATTTTGAAGTTGTAAAGGGACTTTACGGATACCCTGTACGTGTTTAAGTTCCAAGTCTGTCATTGATGACACCCAAATAGTTTCACCATCAAATGCAACTTTTGCCCTGGAGATACAATGATATGTGCATGTGGGCCAAGTCATACATAAATCTGTGCTCTTGGTTTCTGTGGAAGCATCACACTTGGCAACTGGCTTCATAAGGACTATTGCAAAAGAAATAGCAGGTGCTGGAGGTTGCACAGCTTTGAAAGATTTTTTTAGTTTCGCCATAGGGAATTTGTCTCATAACTTTCAACGTTTTTGAGGAAGAGTACAAGAGTCATCTGATTCGTGAGCTGGGCCTCCACAATGTCCACATGTAGCCCTCCTGTTACATACCATAGTGATATGACCAAATCTTTGGCATTTAAAACATCACATTGGCTTGGGACCTAATGGTCGAACTTTAAGATGGATATAGTATGTTACGTTCACTGACTCTCCTTACACAGTTCAGCACTTCCATGACACACGTTTTCCATTCCTCATGTAATTCCTCGGCGTCCGTCCCCATTATATGGGGCAAGTAAGCATGCCTTTACAGAAGCTGAGGGTGTTATGCAGTTCACTTGTAACAGGAGAGTCACTTCAGGTCTTGCACCCCAGAAGCTTAGGTGCTTCGTGTGGGCGGCAGTTTCAGCTAGAAATATGCCATTACAAAGTCGTTTAACACTTTTTAAGGACCCAAAATTACCCTCCATCCTATTGTGAATATAGGAAGCGGAGATCTTCTCAAAGGTTCCCTCTACTTTCTTTATTATGATGAAAGTGTTATGACAGAATACTGCCCTGTTGCTATGACCTGAGACTTCTTCCTGGTGGACTGACCATAGAAACACTCTTTCTTGGTTGGGTTTAGGTAGTACCTGGCAGTACATCCGTCCCTTCAGGAATAGATGTCACTCATAGGGATTCCACAAGCCAGTAGGAAAACAAATGTCAACTCAGGGAGAGCCTTGCATGCATCTGCAAGTTTTATACAACTGGGAAGGGGAGGGGGGGGGCAGATGCAGGTTGTGGAGACTCATTTACCTCAACAGTCATTCACCCCATCAGCTCGGAGCACACTTTGAGTTTATATATATAGATGTGTGTAATCTCCTCGCAGTCCAGGTGGTGAAGCCAAGGTCTCAATTCTCTGAAAGATGTAACAGTCCCCTTCAACACTTAACAATGGTCCCTGAAGTATGCCAGAGGCCTAGCAGCACTGTCCAGTCCCCAGCTGTGGAAACCTGCTGTACCATGCACAGGCAGGAGATCACTGGCGGAACTCCCTGGGGAAAAAACAGCTCTACCTTCCCTAAGTTATGGGACACACATTCTCAGGCGTTTCAGCTGAAGACTGCCTGCCTCAAGTGGCCCTACCAGTAGCTATGCTACCACTTACATGGTTCTAAGCATCAATGTGGTGAGCAAACCCTCCCACTCCGCACAGAAGGTGCCTACAATAATGTCTTGTCCCCTGTGAGGGAGCCAGGTTTTATCAGAGACTTGGTGTCAGTGGCCAGGTCCATGTGACAGACTGCTGGCACTCTTACTGGCCCCCAGAGCGGGCGCACATAGTGGATACTGCAGGAGAACAACCTCAGTATCAGATGCCATACATAATCATCCCCCTCCCCTTTAATCGGTGTGTAAGGTCCATATTATGTGTCTGTAACAGTATGGGAGAGAGGTGTGGGTGGGCAAGACAGTTGAAAGTTTGCTGTCCATGTAGACATCTATTATCGCAGCATCCTCTGCTTACAGGGGGGTGAGGCATGGTGCTGATACTGGAGTTAGCTGACGAGTGTGTCCATTGCTGGAAGATGGTGGAGATGGAGGTTATAAAGTGTCCTATTACGTGGTGGATCAACTGCAAAGGAGCTGAGCCTGGAGATGTAGATTGTTCCAGCATCTGAAGTTTTACTGAGGTGGAGGACATTAATTGTAGGATGCTGGTTTGCAAGTTGCATCAGAATGGCGACAATGTTGTCCACTGTGAACATTTGTTGTCTCCAAGGGGCTCTGATGAACCTGGTATCCACCCTGGAACCTTCCAAAAGGTGCAAGCCCAAATTTCTGTGCTCAGTAAATAGTGGGGATGACAGTTGTGCGGTGTAGGTGTGTTGTATTACTCAGCAGGTCCAAGAGTGACCAGTTTTGGGAACAACATAGCAGTTCTGCCAGAGTGTGCTCCTATATCAGTGTGGCCCTGCAGGAAGCCACAAATTGGGTCAGGATCTCAGTCTTGAGTGTAGCCAACAGCATCTTCCACAACTGTGCCTTAAAGATGTGAATGAATCACTCAGATTCAACACTGGAGGCTTGATGGAATGGCACCACTGTCAGGTGTATTATGATATTCTGAAAGCAGAAGTTCTGAAACATACTGAATGAAAATTGAGGATCGTTGTTGAAAACTATTGTTTCTGGGACCCTTAAATAGGGTCATTTTCCGAATGCATTTATTGCCTACCTTATTATGGTATTTGACATCTGAAAGTTTTTGCTATTTTTAACACTTATTCAAGATTTGTTCATTTTAAAGCTTTGCACGCACCTCTTTATTGGCTACATGTGCAGTTATTACATTGCATACTATTGATTTAGCGTCATCTCTTTGAGAACAGCTTCCCGTGCAGCATATGACTAATGCGACTTCTTGCAACAGCAGAAATATGTGCGTCTAGCTGCTAGAATATTGCTTGTTGCTCATAATGCTTAGTGAGCAAAGTGTCACTTTTAGACAGATCTAACCAGTCAGGATTACCGAGAGGATGTAGCTTTTGTAGAAGATACAGTACTTGGGATTAATTGAGAGCAGAAAAGCACTCTACTATGCAATGTCAGTTATACTACTCATCTGGAAGTGGAGATGCAGATACCTATAGTATGAGTCCCAGTCTTCATCTTCTGGATGAAAGGCCACAAGTGATGGTGGAGGATGCTGTTCAGGCTTGATGAGCTGCTATACTATAAGCTGTTGCTGCTGTTATTCCTGAATTCACTTTCGTAGTTCTTCTTGTCGTGTCTGGTATTGAATTTGAAGTTGCAGCTGTTGCTTTTACCATTTCATTAAATTTGGATCGATGATCCCTGAACTCAGTAATTGCCCTCATGCACATGCTGAGTTTGTCTTTATCGCCAATACTATGGCTGATACAGTGCAACCCACACTTTTTTTTACACAGAAAATATAGATAACTGTAATCACTCAATAATTCACAATTCCAGTTCATGCTGGGTCATCGTGAATAGTAGAACACACTAGGTCCCTATAATCCAGGGTAAAAGAAATCTGGAATGTGGTCCATTTGAAATGCAGTAAACAGCCAGGTTACAAGGTAGAAGGAGGAAGGAAGAAACCAGGTTTAACCTGATGGCAGCATGGTCATTATAATCAGAGCCCAAGCTAGGATTACGAAAAAATAGGGAAGTAAATTGGATTTTTCTTTTCAAAGGAACTATCCCAGCATTTGTCTGGAGTGATTTAGGGAAATCACGTAAAATGTAAGTCTGGATGGCCAGGTGAGCATCTGTGCGAGTCCAGTGTGCTAACCAGTTACCCACCTCACTCAGTGCAAACACACTCTTAGCACAAGACAATTCAAAGGGTCTTGCTGTGGCCTGTTTGCTGGTGTTTATCTACTGCTTGATGTCAGTGGCAAGGCGCACGTGGTGGTCCACTGGCAACTCTTATCGTCCACTGATGGAGTCGTCAATAGCAAACATCTCAGGGCATCGACTTCACTGCTGGATGCCAAAGATATACTGGTAGCAGACCACATACCTTCAGTTCAGATAACTGTTCAAATATTAAATTGGACAAACAAATGCACAGTTAAACAGAATGTGTGTTAAGCCTTTAAAGGACATCGCCTGCCTCAAAATACGGGGCAAACCCTATTAGTATCCCCACGAGAGTTGTTTGGGTTTGAATTACGTGATTATTTGGGTATGTTAACCTGGCCAGTTCCATGAGCTGCTGTATGTATGTATGTATGAGTACGTGCTATGAGGTACTTCAAAAACTTGTGTAATAGCCTCGATCTGATCACTTGATGGACCTGGTAACTTCAACATCTCTTGGTGTACATTTTTGTCTGGCATGTTTTGGATTGTAATGTCTCTGATCAGTGAATTCACTTAAAATTGCTTGCACTAGATGATAGCACAGACGAAATCACACTTGTCACTCAAATTCTGAATATCAACGAAACTTGCTGCATACATCTAATAGGGCTGTTTCTGAGACATACAGTCATTCCAGTACTACACTAGGGCCATAAGAGTCACGCGATACCTCCCAATATCATTTGGACCTCCTTTTGCCCAGAATAGTGCAGCAACCCGTCGTGGCATGGACTCAAGTAGTAGGAAGTCCCCTGCTGAAATATTGAGCCTTGTTGCCTCTGTAGTCATTCATAATTGTGCTAGTGTTGCTGGTGAAAATTTTTTTTTGTGCATGAACTGATTCACTGGACTCGCATTCGGGAGGACGACGGTTCAATCCCGTCTCCAGCCATCCTGATTTAGGTTTTCCGTGATTTCCCTAAATCATTTCAGGCAAATGCCAGGATGGTTCCTTTGAAAGGGCACGGCCAATTTCCTTCCCAATCCTTCCCTAATCCGAGCTTGTGCTCCGTCTCTAATGAGCCCGTTGTCGACATGACGTTAAACACTAACCACCACCACATGAACTGGTTACTCGATTATGTCCCATAAATGTTTGATGGGATTAATGTTGGGCGATCTTGGTGGCCAAATCATTCGCTAAAAAGATCCAGAATGTTCTTCAAATGAATCAAAAACAATTGTGCCCTCGTGACACAGTGCATTGTCATCCATAAAAACTCCATCGTTGTTCGGGAAAATTAAGTCCATGAATGGCTGCAAATGGTCTCCAAGTAATCAAACATAACCATTTCCAATCAATAATTAGTTCAGTTGGACCAGAGGACCCAGTCCATTCCACACAAAGACAGCCCAAACCATTATGGAGCCATCACCAAAATTACACAGTAACTTGTTGACAACTTGGGGTCATGGCTTCATGGGGTCTGTACTATACTTGAACCCTACCATCAGCTCTTACCAACTAAAATTGGGACTCATCTGACCAGGCCATGGTTGTCCAGTCGTCTAGGGCCCAAATGATACAGTCATGAGCCCAGGAGAGGTGCTGTAAGTAATGTTTGTGCTGTTAGCACACGCACTCACTTCATCTGCTACCATAGTCTATTAATGCCAAATTTCGACAAACAATCCTAACAGATATAGTCATCATACGGTGCAGTGTTGCTTGTTTGTTGGCACAGACAACTCTTCATAAATGCTGCTGCTCTCAGTCGTGAAAGCCATCAGCTACTGCGTTGTTCATAGGGGGAGGTAATGCTTCAAATTTGATATTCTCAGCATGCTCTTGACACTGTGAATCTCGTGATATTGATCTCCCTACCGATTTCTGAAATTGAATGTCCCATGCGCCCAGCTCCAACTACCATTCCGCTTTCAAAGCCTGTTAATTCCCATTGTGTGGCCATAACCATGTCGGAAACCTTTTCACATGAATCATGTCAGTGAATACAAATGACAGCTCCGCCAATGCTCTGTTGTTTTATACCCTGTGTACGCGATTCTGCCACCATCTGCTTATGTGCATATCGCTGTTCCATGACTCGTCACCTAAGTGTACATTTCTTTGTTTACCGGCCAATATTTCTTGTTTGATTAAGGTTTTTCCACATTTAGCGACCTCCTCTCCTTTCCTTACTGACTTATTTGCCGTTCAAAGATATTTACTGCATATTTAATGACTACCTCTTGTTTCAGTTTTACACTTTGCTTCACATTCTTTCAGTGCACAATTTACCTGCCTACAGGAACTCTTCACCCTCTTTCGTAATTTGACGATTTATTTTGCTTCTTCACTGCTTTTTTCGTGTTCAGTGGCTTTTTTGCCATACTTATAAAAAAGCATCACATCTGTTGCTTCATTTCTTGATTGGATTACAAATAAAAGCATTGTAAGGCACATCGACGTATTGTAATACTGCTTATGTACCATGGCATTTGATATGTATGAGCAAAAATGACGGACCATTGAAACTGCAATCACATCTAATATATATACTGCACTGTTCAAGACTTTCCCATTGTAATAACTGGTATTCACGGGTGACATGTTGAATAATGTTGTGAAAACTGTACAATATTTTTCAACAAGGTAGCTGCTTATCATCTTCAGGTGCTTACTGATGTACACTCCTGGAAATGGAAAAAAGAACACATTGACACTGGTGTGTCAGACCCACCATACTTGCTCTGGACACTGCGAGAGGGCTGTACAAGCAATGATCACACGTACGGCACAGCGGACACACCAGGAACCGCGGTGTTGGCCGTCGAATGGCGCTAGCTGCGCAGCATTTGTGCACCGCCGCCGTCAGTGTCAGCCAGTTTGCCGTGGCATACGGAGCTCCATCGCAGTCTTTAACACTGGTAGCATGCCGCGACAGCGTGGACGTGAACCGTATGTGCAGTTGACGGACTTTGAGCAAGGGCGTATAGTGGGCATGCGGGAGGCCGGGTGGACGTACCGCCGAATTGCTCAACACGTGGGGCGTGAGGTCTCCACAGTACATCGATGTTGTCGCCAGTGGTCGGCGGAAGGTGCACGTGCCCGTCGACCTGGGACCGGACCGCAGCGATGCACGGATGCACGCCAAGACTGTAGGATCCTACGCAGTGCCGTAGGGGACCGCACCGCCACTTCCCAGCAAATTAAGAACACTGTTGCTCCTGGGGTATCGGCGAGGACCATTCGCAACCGTCTCCATGAAACTGGGCTATGGTCCCGCACACCATTAGGCCGTCTTCCGCTCACGCCCCAACATCGTGCAGCCCGCCTCCAGTGGTGTCGCGACAGGCGTGAATGGAGGGACGAATGGAGACGTGTCGTCTTCAGCGATGAGAGTCGCTTCTGCCTTGGTGCCAATGATGGTCGTATGCGTGTTTAGCGCCGTGGAGGTGAGCGCCACAATCAGGACTGCATACGACTGAGGCACACAGGGCCAACACCCGGCATCATGGTGTGGGGAGCGATCTCCTACACTGGCCGTACATCTCTGGTGATCGTCGAGGGGACACTGAATAGTGCACGGTACATCCAAACCGTCATCGAACCCATCGTCCTACCATTCTTAGACCGGCAAGGGAACTTGCTGTTCCAACAGGACAATGCACGTCCGCATGTATCCCGTGCCACCCAACGTGCTCTAGAAGGTGTAAGTCAACTACCCTGGCAAGCAAGATCTCCGGATCTGTCCCCCATTGAGCATGTTTGGGACTGGATGAAGCGTCGTCTCACGCGGTCTGCACGTCCAGCACGAACGGTGGTCCAACTGAGGCGCCAGGTGGAAATGGCATGGCAAGCCGTTCCACAGGAGTACATCCAGCATCTCTACGATCGTCTCCATGGGAGAATAGCAGCCTGCATTGCTGCGAAAGGTGGATATACACTGTACTAGTGCCGACATTGTGCATGCTCTGTTGCCTGTGTCTATGTGCCTGTGGTTCTGTCAGTGTGATCATGTGATGTATCTGACCCCAGGAATGTGTCAATAAAGTTTCCCCTTCCTGGGACAATGAATTCACGGTGTTCTTATTTCAATTTCCAGGAGTGCATTTCTGCAGTGACTCGTCAATATATGTGATGGCTCACTAGAAAAGTGCAAGTTCCGAAATGGTGGGGCTATAATGTCGTCGTAGATGAATCATAGAGCACTTTAACACCCAATTGAGTGTTCTTGGATGGGGAATTGGAGTCCGCACACTTAAACCAGGCGCCATCACTCTGCCCACTCATAAGCACTGAGCCACAATGTCGACGTGCCCTATGATGACATTATAATCTGACCACTTTCTAGCGAGTCAGTGCCTGTCTTGGCAAACTGCTGCATCAACACAGTAAGCACCTGGAGATGATGAGCAGCTGTCTCATCATTGAAATATTGTGCAGCTTTCACAACACTATCTGACGCAATGCCCGTGAGCCTGTCTTAAGTGGTATTTAACATATTCAAAATAAATCTTGCTCTCCAGACGTGGTTTGAAATGTTGTCCTCTACAATGTGAGTACAGCACAGTGTCTTACAATTGCATCGCCCCACTCAGCAAAACGCAAATCCCGTTTTCTTTTCTAATTCGAGCTTATGCTCCCTATCTAATGACCTTGATGCTGACAGAATGTTAAACTATAATCTTCCTACCTTCTTTTTGTATGAGTTCAATAGGAATTCAAATGGGATATGTATGTGAGTATTAACCAAAGGAAGTATCTAAGTGTGCTGTAGTTTGGGGCTATAAAATCTGTAATAAATAAGCAAATTGGGCTGCAGGCATACATACAGTTCCATCCACTACTTTCCTATACAATCATTTTCTGTATCAATGCTCTTCAGAGCATAGATATACTTATAATTTTAAAAAATGCAGTGGAAGTAATTCGTGACCTAAGAAAAGTAGTTTTGTGAACCTCACTTTACTGAGCTTGGTTGCCGGAATTTTCCACACTTAGTTATTAATGAAACTTTCTTAGTCACTAGACTACTCTAAGAAAACCAAGAAAAGTAAAACAGAACAAGGGCATGCACAATTACTGTATATAGGAGTACCGGGTTTGTCTAGACGATGTAGTCAACAAGGATGAGTCATGGGCAGCTCAAAGACAGTTGAAACCTTTATTACCAAGGATCCGTACCCACGTCGATTGGGCACAGAATAATTGGTGTCGAACTCACGGACTATAGTGCCTGACGACAAGATGAGACATAGCTAGTAGTCACTACATCCAGGTCGACAGAGCAGTTAAGTGAACTTACTGTGCAATGCCAAATAGTATGGTCAATTTTCCCCACCTTCAGAGATTCTTTTCAATCCGTATCACGCGAACTCTGCATGAGGGTGGATGAAGTGGGTTGTATGATGGGTTCAAGCACTGCTGCAGCACTGTGCAGTAAGATTTTGTTTTACAAGAAATTGCAAATATGATCAGACTCCAGCTGAACAATGTATTGGTGACAGTGAAATTATGTGCCAGAGCACTCAAACCCAGATTTCTCGCTTTATGTGAGCTGGCGTCTTCCACCTCGGCCATCCAAGTACATCTCTAGGACTGGTCTGAATTTCTGTGTCACCATGCGTATATGTCTTGTACTCACACAGTTGCTGTGATTCCTGCCCAGGGACACATTTACGATTATTGTTGTGGCTTTGTCTTGGCATGAAATACTGTATTGTAATGCCTGTGTTTTTATGATGTACATCCTTCAGACATGCATGTCAAATAGCGAACTTGCTTCAGTATTCCTTCCATTCTGAGCTAAGTGTCTATTATGCCACTTATAATTAACGAAGATGTCCTGTAAACATACCATGTGTTCTTGGTTGTCCTTAGAAAATATTGTAATATCATCTGAGTACACAATATATTGCTTCAGTTTCATGCCTTGTAGTACTCCTTCTAATAGATGTTGGAGGCACAATTTTGAATTGGAATAGCATTCAGCAGTGTTGGTAATGACCAGATGGAACTGTAAATGTGTCTTAGGCCAATCTTTTGATGCTACCTACAACTGCTGGTAACCGTTTTGCAAATCCATGGCTGCAACATAATGGCATTGTCTGAGGTTATCTAAAGTTTCTGTGATGTTTAGCTTTAGCTACTCATCTGAGACTGTAGTTGATTTAAATATTGATAATCGTAATATGATCTATCCCATCATGGAGCAGTTGATTTATAAATTCCTTCATCACTGACTGAGATTATTCAGGACTTGCTATGACTTCCAGCACACTAGTTGTTCATTCTTGGAGGGTGCAGTATGCTCCATTATTGGTGTAGCTGGTGAAGTTACAGGAGGGTTAAAAATTCTGCATATTCCTCTAACAATTCTTCCATCTTATCCCTATCAGTTCCTTACAAATGTGTCACTTTTTTACACAGTGTGGTTAAATCAGCAAGCTGTCCTGGCTTAGAGTATTTTATACTGAAATCCCTACTCAAATCACCTTCCTCCAAACAGGTGTCAAACAATTTTTGGCTGGTCTAAATGTAGTTTCTCTCTTACTGTATCATTTATACTCCTTTCTCTTCTTGTTCTGTGCCAACACTTTTTCATTTACCAGCAATGCGCAAGAGTCAAATGCGAAATGTTTACTTCTATGTGCATTACATAAATAAAAATTGTTATGAAAACAAAGCAAATAAACTGAGTGTGCTTAAATTGCACTGCTGGTTGAAAGCAATTATCATCACTTGATTACAGTCAAAAAGCATGAAATGCACCCCAATTCCAGGGCAGTAATTAGGATTTAAGTACTGACTCTGATTTAAATTAAAACTAGTGTGATTATTCTTTACTTCTCTTTTCATCACTATCTTAATTTCTCCCATTGATTACATACATTCTAAATGACCTGTCTGCTAGTTTTTTGTTGCATTTACTTCGCTGCCACCACTACCAACCACCACAGGTTTCCATAAACCATAAAAATTAACAAACTACAATAAAAGTTCCAAATGGAGAATTTGTGTTGAAACTTAGACCATATTTAAAAGGCACAAATCTAAAGATCAGTTGAGCGCAAGAATAACATACATGTTTATATACCCACTGCAAATGCATTTGTGATGAGTGATGGGTAAACTCATGAAGCCTTCTGCTGACAGTACTGTGTCATCCTTCAGCTGCCTGCATTACTGGTAGCCAGTAGTTACAATCCTTTTCTTTCAAGGGTGTAAAAACATATGTCATTCCTTGAAGTATGTTTTAAATAGTGATTTATACCATGTGGCAATTTCTGCCTAAACTTAACATGTCTGCCACCTGTCATTGCATTTCTTCTTTGTATCAAGAATTTGACAATACTGTACATCCTATTATAATAGCCATTTGTTGCAGTCTGCCAGGTCTCCTTTTGCCTATATATATAAAGTTGATGTAAATAAAATAGAAAGAAACTTCCACATGGGAAAAATATATTAAAAACAAAGATTCCAAGACTTACCAAGCGGGAAAGCGCCGGTAGACAGGCACAATAAAATAGCACACTAACACACACACAAAATTTCTAGCTTTCGCAACCAACGGTTGCTTCTTCAGGACAGAGGGAAGGAGAGGGAACGACGAAAGGATGTGGTTTTTAAGGGAGAGGGTAAGGAGTCATTCCAATCCCGGGAGCGGAAAGACTTACCTTAGGGGAAAACACACACACACACACACACACACACACACACACTTATCCATCCATACATATACAGACACAAGCAGACATATTTACAGGCAAAGAGTTTGGGCAGAGATGTCAGTCGAGGCGGAAGTGCAGAGGCAAAGATGATGTTGAATGACAGGTGAGGTATGAGTGGCAGCAACTTGAAATTAGCGGAGATTGAGGCCTGGTGGATAACGAGAAGAGAGGATATACTGAAGGGCAAGTTCCCATCTCCGGAGTTCGGATAGGTTGGTGTTGGTGGGAAGTATCCAGATAACCCAGACCGTGTAACACTGTGCCAAGATGTGCTGGCCGTGCACCAAGGCATGTTTAGCCACAGGGTGATCATTACCAACAAACACTGTCTGCCTGTGTCCATTCATGCGAATGGACAGTTTGTTGCTGGTCATTCCCACATAGAAAGCGTCACAGTGTAGGCAGGTCAGTTGGTAAATCACGTGGGTGCTTTCACACGTGGCTCTGCCTTTGATCGTGTACACCTTCCGGGTTACAGGACTGGAGTAGGTAGTGGTGGAAGGGTGCATAGGACAGGTTTTACACAGGGGGCGGTTACAAGGGTAGGAGCCAGAGGGTAGGGAAGGTGGTTTGGGGATTTCATAGGGATGAACCAAGAGGTTACGAAGGTTAGGTGGACGGCGGAAAGACACTCTTGGTGGAGTGGGGATGGTTGCTTCGTCAGGAAAGAGGGAAGGAGAGGGAAAGATGAAAGGACGTGGGTTTTAAGGGAGAGGGTAAGGAGTCATTCCAGTCCTGGGAGTGGAAAGACTAACCTTAGGGGGAAAAAAGGATAGGTATACACTCGCGCACACACACACATATCCATCCACACATATATAGACACAAGCAGACATATTTACAGGCAGAAGCAAATAATTATGGAAAATGCACATGAATACACAAAGAATAGGAAAACTGAAACAAGTCTCTAATGGGACACATTGGGGAATGAACACTGTAAATACATCATGACCATACAATTCATAAACCAGGGGGATGTAAGGCAAGATGTATTACCTAAAAACAAAATTATACATAGTGAAATGCTAATGTGTGTGAGGTGGGAGAGAAAAAACTGTCATGGATAATAAGGGATGAATAGAAGATAATCATGGTCCATTAGTGAAGGTAGCACACTCAAAGTAAATTAGCAGGAGGAGGAACAGCTTATTGGATTATCTGAGTTGCAAATTGACACAAGTTTTGAAAACAAATCAGTCTGTTTCTCCAAGAAAATCAGCAAAATGTGCAGATGCATATGAAAATTCCACATAAGAGAACATGAATTATTTCATACAAAGCTGTTCTCAATGTCAACAGGAAATAGAGCAGCTGTATAAGTAAGAATTCAAAGAATGCTAAAAGGAGACATAATTGAAAGACCAGATAGGGCGTACTATAGCTATAATCCATTACGTGTAGTGTGGAAAAAGAATGACACTGTACTGATTGTCATCTATGCTTTACAAATAAAATTATTGTACCCCAACATGATCAGCCTGAGAATAGTGAACTATTGCAACATTTCAACAGTGTGCTACTTAATTAGTCTGGACTTAACGATCAGCTACTGGCTCCTGGAACTCGATCCTAGCTGTCATAAATACATGGGATTTATCTCTAACAGCTGGTGCTACCAATTTAAAATGGTACTATTTGGATTAAATGTATCAGCTTTGACATTTATACATGAATTAGATCAAGTACTGGGAGTAATAGTATTAAGAGAGCTGATGAATTATACTGATGATTTCTTTGTGTTGATAGAGACATGGAAAGAAAATTTGTCAATCAGAGAATACATCTTACAAACACTCAGAAATACATAAGTGACACTGACCTTAGATATATCAGAGTTTGCAAACAAAGTTTTTAGGGCATATAATCTCATCAAGAGAAATAGAACTGGATCCATCGAAGTTGTCTGCAGTAAAAAAAAAAAGTCCTTCACTTTTATGTAAGAAACTAAAAGCTTTTCCTGGGTTATGTAGTACTGCAAAAAATTCTTGGAAGACTATAGCTTAGCATATCCAGCTTTGACGAATTATTATGAAAGGATACCTTAAGGCTGTGGAAAAAGGAACAAGAAGGGGCCTCTCTCAGAATTAAACACACACTGTGTACAGCTCCCGTACTGTTGCATCCAGATTTAAAGAAGGATGACATTAAGGAAAGAACAGATGAGGATGCTGAAGAGACTAGTGAGATATGAACAAATTTGCGGAAGATGAGTTATCTGAAACACTTTGTATTATATGGGTCGCAAGAGACTACCAGTATTCAGCTGCAGTGATAGTGTCAGTGTTATTTTGCATATTGCGCATTTATAAGGGGCATTACTTTTTGGATAGTGTATATGAATGACTGTGCCAAGAGAAACTGCACTTATGAGAAATATTAGTTACTATGTCACAGACTAGGCAAGGATCAGAGCATTTTTTACACTATGAGCGTGAGCTCATAGGGCTGCTATGTGACACATTCTGACGCATGCATATTAATTTCTTCACACTACGGCAAAGTGTGGTGCTGTTACAAGCTGTGGTGGTGTTCGATACATTCTGCTAACAGGTGCTTGGAGGGAAACGAGTCTGTAACATTTTGCAAGCAATATAAAGTACAAGAAACCTATGCGAACTAGGTCATCTGGTCCCCCCTAAAGCCCTTTAACTTGAAATTCCCATAGCTTTTCTCAGCATCAATTGCATTGAAAAATTTACTTTTGAAGTGATAGTAAGAAGAATTACTACAAAAAACAAAATGCAGAGCAAAATCTTTGTTATTTTTAAGTGAAGCACACAGGTGTGTCTAACGGTAAGTCTAACAAAATTAAAAACAAACTACCTCAATATTATACTGTATAATGTGTGTAATCTTTATTTCTCTTTCAACACATTTCCTGCCAACGGCCTCAACATACAGGGCCACAATGCTAGTCAATGTACTTATGTCTTGTGGCAGAGGACACAAATGGGGAAAGTTACAAACATTTCTACGTGTATCCAAACATCATAGGAATGATTGCGGCCCCCATTTCACAACACCACAGTACAATTTATAAATATTTTAGCATAAAAATGGATGAAACAAAATGCGCCAGATACACAAGCATACAACAAAAAGTTCAGGATCAATAACCCCCACAGACAAGAAAACCATGAGATTACATCTTTGAAAGGAAGTCAAAGTTGGATAGTACAAGGGTACTTTTTAAAGTAATAACCGATTTGTAATGCAGTAACAGGTAATTTATTTACAAACATATTGTATCACAAAATGCAATATGCACATTTTTTCACTTTTCAACATAGTCACCATAAACATTTGAATATGTTTGGATCGCAACATTAGAAACCTCTGCTGCCTGACTGTTAAACCAATTAGTAACAGTTCCTTTCAACATGTCATTTTCCAAATGCTTTCCACCATGAAATTCCTTCAGCTTTGGAAACAGATGCAAGTCTGACAGTGCTAAGTCAGGGTTTGATAGTGGATGATCCCGTAATTCCCAATGAAAGTTGTCCAGCTGCATCTTTGTTCTTGCCGCGATGTGAGGCTGAGCATTGTAGTTAAGCAAAACGATGCCACAAGAGAGCAGTCCCCACCAGCAATTTTGAGTAGTGCACCTAACCTTTAATAATGTTTCACAGTACCTCTTAGCATTTATCATCATTCCTATAGAAAAAGCTTAACATGAGAATGCCTTTCTGGACCCAAAAAACCATGGCCATGATTTTCCATGTTGAAGGTTATTGTTCGAATTTTTTTGTTTTTGTCAGAGAGTTTGAATGATGCCACTCACTGGATTGAAGTTCATTCTCTGGAGTGTAGTGTGCAATCCATGTTTCAACACTGCTCACAATGTGACTCAAGAACTCATCACCACCCTCATGATAGCACTCCAAAATGGACAAAGAATGTGCCAATTTCCTTGTTTTGTGTTGCTATGTCAACTTTTTTGGCACCCATCTCATGCACATTCTTTTGTAGTGATGTTTGTCATTAACAGTATGAAGAACTGCTGATCTTGAAACTTGTGGAAATTTCTGATGCAGGTCTTGAACAGCGAAGTGCCTGTTTTGGCAAATTGCCTGATCAACTTTTTGTGTCAGGTTTTCACTTATAATAATAGGACATCCAGATCATTCATCATCATTAATATTTGTCCTTCCTGCATTAAACAACCTACACCATTTGATATTTCCATTATTCATTACACCTGCACCATAAACTTCAATAAACTACTGGTGAATTTTATCAGGACGAACTTGTTTTGCCTAATCAAGTGCACTTCACAACTGGCGCTATTACCGAATGACACGGCGACAAACGAAACAGTATAACCATACAACCAACTCCAGCAGAGATGTGAAGTGTAATGACGGCATAGTGAGACATTTGTCAAGAGTAATCAATCAACCATGAACAGATGCTATGTGACAGAATGCATGGGCACGATGCATTATCGATTCTTACTTTAAAAATGACACTCGTATATTGTAATGCTAACTCCACCTGATTATTAAGCGTATGTTAGTGGTGTACTTTAAGACTCTGCATAATTTCAATCTGCCCCTTACCCACTCTGCGCAAAGCTTGTAAATTATTAGCTACACCTATCAATGTTACAGAGTGGCCAAAGTCACATCAGTGGTTACTTAAAGCAGACTTTGAATTCCTCATACTTCGGTGTCCCCTCAACCTAAAGGCAAACACTCTGCCCCACATACCTTGCAGGGACACACCTGATGCAATACACACAATTTGCTTTCCACAAGTTACATTCTAAGTCTTTGGCCAAGATTCTGAGGAATAAAGAATGCTAGCTTTATCTTCTCTGTTCTGAGCTTCTTGCCTACTTTTCGTGAAATCGTGTCAAAGAATGATATCCTAAAGTCACCAATGAACTAGTCTTCCCCCTCGTTCAGACTCCATAGCGTGATTGTATCTCCATTTGACCTCTGGCTAGTACTAGCAAGTTGTTGATTTTTTTTAAATATCCACATTAATGTTCATTACATATTTAAATTGTATCCATTGATACATATGAGATTCAGAAAACACCAAAATTCTCAACTGTGCACTTTCTTCGATAAGGGCACACATGAAGGCAATATGACATTCATCTAGAAGCTGCCATCTTGTACACAAGTGAGTGAGTAGCAATTTGGCGTATAACAGTATCTATCATTGCAGCTTTTCTAAAAATACCATACTCAGTCCTTGTACCCAAAAGAAAAATTTTATGTCTACATAAGGAGGGCAAGCAGTCATCCTCCCTCATCGTGTTCTGTACCTTTCATTTCATCAACAAAATCACAGCAGTCTTCCTTGTACAGTAAAAATATGTCATTGTGTATCTGCACCATAGTACAATATTGTCACATAGAAGAAGGTGTAAGTAGATGAATGATGAACGCTAACTTCACTTAACGAAGGTTTATTCAGCACTTGCACATACAAGAGCGTGCAGCAAACTGCCCCTGGTCGGAACACATAGAGTATACCTACAGCTACAGAACATTCCAGTACAATGAGTCTTGCCAATTGTGGACACCTCTAGAACATACTCAAACCGAATACAGAAATTAAAATTTTTCAGTTCAGGTGAGTTTTGAACTCACGACCCTGCATGCAACAGTCTACTCTCATAAACTCTACACTACGGCGATTGTGCTACTCAGCTTCTTCTGCGACATTGCTGCCTCCTTAAGAGAACAGTGTCTCAGTGTTATGTCATCCTAATCCAGGAATGAGTCATCGGTCCTGCATACTCCGACTCCCAATGACTGACGTTCGCCCTGGCAGTGATCTTCTTAGAATTTCCCTTGCCAATATGTTCTTTGTCACCTTCTGCTTGTTGCCTGTTGCTGGAGCTTCGAATTGACCCTGGGTTGCAGGATCCTTATAGGGATTCATTTAAAGGATGTGGACCTTATCTCTGATCTTTCGTCGTCTTGTGTCGGGGTCGAAATCTTCAACTTCATAAGTAACATGAGATAACTGTCTTACAACCTTAAAAGACCCAAAGTAGCGCCTGAGGAACTTCTCAGAGATACCCGCCTTCTGAACAGGAGTGAAGATCCAGACGAGGTCACCAGCTGGTAGACAACAGGGCAGTGTCTCGCATCATACCTTCGGCGATCGTTTTCTTGAGTCTGCAGAGTGCGGAGCTGAGCTAACTGCTGAGTTTCCTCAGCTCTGGTTAACACCTGACCGATGTAGTCATTTTCCACATCAGGATGTAAGGGAAATACAGTGTCCATCATCGTCGTTGCCTCACGCGCATGCACCATGAAAAATGCCGTAAATCCTGTCATGTCTTGTTTGGCGGAGTTGTAGGCAAACATCATGGAAGGTAGCACTAAATCCCAGTTGCCCTGCTCAACATTGACAAACATTGATAGCATGTCAGCCAAGGTCTTATTAAGGCATTCAGTAAGCCCGTTATTTTACGGATGGTAGGCAGTCATCAAATGATGAGTAATGTTGCTTCGACAGTTTACCTCTGTCACAAGATTTGATTGAGAAACTTTCCCTCAATCCATAATTAATGACCTTGGGACACTGTGTTTCAATACAATGTCTTCTACGATGAATTAGACTACCTCGAATGCTTCGGCTGTTTTCACGGCTTTTATAATGGCATAGTGTGTCAGATAATCAGTGCAAACAATAATCCATCTATTGCCACTAGCAGAAGTTGGAAATCGTCTGAGGAGGTCAATCCCAACATGCTGGAAAGCCTTTTTGCTGGTGGAATTGGTACGAGTTGGCCGGTGGTTTCTGAGAAACTGTCTCTCCCCTCTGGCACTCTCGACAGTGTGACACATAGTGACGGACACTCCTAAATAAATATGGCCAGAAAAATTTCTTGCGGGTCGTATAGTATGTCTTAATAAATCCTAAATGTCTAGCCTCAGGTGTGTCATGGAATTTCTGTAGAACATCTTAGCCCATGTATTTAGGAATCACTCGTAGCCACCTCTTTCCAAACGGATCAAAGTTTTTCTTGCAAAGTAATCAATTAACTACCTCAAATTGTCCTTTCACATCCTCTGACCAATTTAAGGAAAGCATAATTTGAGATAGCTTGGCATCCTCCTCCTGCTCAACAGAGATATCCTGGAGTGCAGCGAGACAGTCACTATCTTCATCTAAGTCTTGATGGTCTTGCACAGGGCTTCTTGAGAGACAGTAGTGTCCACGTGGCGAGTCCTCCTGTTGGTCCTTAAGACCTGTCAACCAACAAAGTGAATGATGATCTGTAACAACTGTGAATGGTATTCCATAGAGATACTGTCAAAATTTGCACATGGCCCAGATCACAGCAAGAAATTCTCTTTCTGTAGTTGAGCAGTTTCTCTGGGCTTCTGTAAGTGTCCAAGAAGCATAGGCCTTCCCTTTTCCATCCAAAATAATAATAATAATAATAATAATAATAATAATAATAATAATAATCCAGGGAAGCTTCTCACATCTCTAATACTCTTGGGAATAAGAAATTCTATTACAGATCTCACCTTTTCTGAGTCTGGCCACACACTTCCAATCAACACAAGGTGACCAAGTATTTTAATTTCTTTTGCTCCAAAAAGACATTTTCTTGGATTAAGTTTCAGTCTGCCTTGCTGGAGATACTTAAGAACAGCCCTCCCTCAGTCTTTCTATATGTTCATCAAATGTGTGAACACTACAATGTCATCTAAACAACAAAGACACGTTGACCACTTCAGGTGTCTTCGAAAATTATCCATCATCCATTCAAAAGTTGCCGGTGCATTACATGAACCAAATGGCATTACCTTAAACTTATAGAGGCTCTGAGGGGGGATGAATGCAGTTTTCTCACGATCAGACTCGTGCACTTAGATTTACCAGTATCCCTAGTAAGATGTCCATTGTTGAGAAAAACTTAGCCCCTTCAGACAATCTAGTGTATTGTCAATTTGTGGAAAAGGGTAAACGTCCTTTTTAGTTATCTTATTAAGCTCCCTGCGATCAACCCAAAAGTGCCGAATGCCATCCTTCTTCCTGATGACTACTGGTGACGACCACAGGCTCTGCGAAGGCTGAATGATGTCATTTTTCATCATTTTCTATACCTCGTCACGAATTATTCGACATTCCGTTGCTGACACACAGTATGTTCTCTGGCTTATTGGTTGATGGTCTCCAGTGCTAATCTGGTGCTTCACCATCAATTTGTCTAATTGCTCTTCACCTGTGGATTGAAGCATTCAGAGAACTCTTGAAGAATGGCAAGTAACTTCTTCTGTTGTTCCTTAGTGAGATCTGGTGATAGTTGAGCTAAAAGATTTTGTCTCATTGTGGTAGTGCTAATTGCACCCACAGACTCGGCATGGGAGGTTTCTATGAGACTCAGCTGTCATCAATTAATGGCAGTGTTTGCTATGCACATGCGTTTTGGAAGGATCTGCGGTTCTCGGCGACAGTTAACTACACACAATTCACAGATTCCGTTCTTAAATGAGATAACAGAGGCTGGGATGACCAAGTTATTCTTCAGTGGTTTGCTTCTCTTACATTCCACCACAAGATCCACGAGTTGATCCATGGCATGACATTATGTGACAGCTATCTTCTTCGTGCTGACTGCAGGAATGATCACTTCATCCAGCACACACACTCTGCGCACACACTGATGCGCATCTTCCTGTCCACAGTATCTCATCTCGTCTAGAATAATCTTTGAGCGACCACAATCTATAATTGCCTAAGAAGGTTTCAGAAAGTCCTATCCAAGAACGACATCATGAATACAGTCTTGTAGGACAATGAATTCTAAGGGCTGTGTATGGCCACTTATACCCACATGAATGACATCTTCCTGTAGGTTTTACTTATTTCCCCATTAGCCACCTTCAGCAGAGATGTTATGTTATCGACGAAACCGGTTTTCTGCAACTGGTGATGGTACTTCTCTGAAATGACTGAATATGATGCTCCAGAGTCCACAAGAGCTTGGGCTGGTTGGCCATCCATGATGATATCCATGTGGTTTCCTACCATTTTTGTAGTGATCGACATCGGAGGATTTTTCTCTTCAGCGGCCTCACCTCCAAGGAAGGTTGCACTCTTTAGTTTTCCAGGTTGCGGCGGCTAGATGATAGGCTGGAGCTTCTAAATGGAGACTTTGATCAGCGTGTTGGGAAGTGTCCTCTCCAGCGGCTAGCTTGCGCCAATGGTGACTTACGTCATCCTACACCCATATCTTGCTCATCTTTGTCGTCCCAGAGTTGGCGTCGGCTAAGATCGGTTTTCTGTCACTGGCGTCATGAAGTATCCGCTGCCTTTTCCAACAATAGCACACCACATGTCCCGGTCGTCTGCAGTGGAAACATACAGGTTGGTTATCTTGGGCCCTCTAGACATCAGTCTTCCTTGGTGCCCAAAAAGGTTCCTTATGTGGCATTATAGGAACATAACTTCGCCTGGGTCTCGACTTTTTCACCATTTTAAAGAGAAATGAAGGATGAGAGATTGGGTTCAATGTCTGTTCAACTTCCTCCCTTATGACCTCTTGAATTGTGTGTGCTTTTTGTTCACCGTGCAATCCAAGTGTCTTCTGAACTTCCTCCATTACAGACATCGATACGGCGTTTGGAAGCCGTTTAAACTTCTTGCATGTAATTCTTTTTTAATCCATTGTCGCAATATACTGGCACCATTTTATGAAGTCGTCTGCTGTCGATACCTCCTTCGTGAGTAGGGCTTGAGACATGTCCTCAGTAACACCCTTTATGAGATGTGTAACCGTTTCTTCCTCTTTCATTGCAGGATCCACTATTTTACACTGCTCCAAGATGTCTTCAAAGTAGTCCTGTCCTGGAGAGTGTGCCCTGCACTTTAATTTATCTGCAACCTTGCACTTCTGTCGTTATATGTCACCGAGATACTTTCACAGTTCTGCCTGGAATACTTCCCAGCTTGTGAACTTCTCTTCGTTGTTCTCATACCATTGCTTGGCAGTAACCTCCAAGTAGAAAAATACATTAGCCAAACACACAGTGTCATTCCATTTGTTAAATTTTGCTATGTGCTCATATAACTTCAGCCACTTGCTTGCATCTTGGCCATTGTCACCAGAGAACCCGGAAGGATGTCTCATGTGGTGGCACACAGTTGCTGTCATCATAATGTCCTCCTCCTCTTCTATCTCCGACAGATTGCAATCTGTTGAATAGGGGTTAAACTCTGGTTTCTCACCATGTAAACGGCGTCTCTGTCATGGCCTGATGGGAGCCACTGTGTCGTTGATAATGTGCGGTATCACAAGTTCCAATAACCAGTGCCTCCACCAGAATAACATCATGCAGAAGAAGGTTTAAGTAGATGAACAACGAACACTAACTTCACTTAACGAAAGTTTATTTAGCACTTGCAGATACAAGAGCGCGGAGCGAACTGCCTCCGGGTGGAACACATACGGTATATATATACAGCTACAGAACATTCCAGTACAATGATTCTTGCCATTTGAGGATACTTCTAGAATGTACTCAGACCGAATTAGAAATTAAAATTTTTCAGTTCAGATGAGTTTTGAACTCACGACCCTGCATCCAACAATGTAGTCTCACAACCAATACACTACAGGAACTGTGCTAGTCAGCTGCTTCTGCGACAATATTACTAACATTGGTGGGAAGCAGAATACCGATGTCACTTTCAAATTTAGTCATAAATACACTCCTGGAAATTGAAATAAGAACACCGTGAATTCATTGTCCCAGGAAGGGGAAAATTTATTGACACATTCCTGGGGTCAGATACATCACATGATCACACTGACAGAACCACAGGCACGTAGACACAGGCAACAGAGCATGCACAATGTCGGCAATAGTACAGTGTATATCCACCTTTTGCAGCAATGCAGGCTGCTATTCTCCCATGGAGACGATCGTAAAGATGCTGGATGTAGTCCTGTGGAACGGCTTGCCATGCCATTTCCACCTGGCGCCTCAGTTGGACCGCGTTCGTGCTGGACGTGCAGACCGCGTGAGACGACACTTCATCCAGTCCCAAACATGCTCAATGGGGGACAGATCCGGAGATCTTGCTGGCCAGGGTAGTTGACCTACACCTTCTAGAGCACGTTGGGTGGCACGGGATACATGTGGACGTGCATTGTCCTGATGGAACAGCAAGTTCCCTTGCCGGTCTAGGAATGGTAGAACGATGTGTTCGATGACGGTTTGGATGTACCGTGCACTATTCAGTGTCCCCTCGACGATCACCAGAGGTGTACGGCCAGTGTAGGAGATCACTCCCCACACCATGATGCCGGGTGTTGGCCCTGTGTGCCTCGGTCATATGCAGTCCTGATTGTGGCGCTCACCTGCACGGCGCTAAACACGACCATCATTGGCACCAAGGCAGAAGCGACTCTCATCGCTGAAGATGACACGTCTCCATTCGTCCCTCCATTCACGCCTGTCGCGACACCACTGGAGGCGGGCTGCACGATGTTGGGGCGTGAGCGGAAGACGGCCTAACGGTGTGCGGGACCGTAGCCCAGCTTCATGGAGACGGTTGCGAATGGTCCTCGCCGATACCCCAGGAGCAACAGTGTTCCTAATTTGCTGGGAAGTGGCGGTGCGGTCCCCTACGGCACTGCATAGGATCCTACGATCTTGGCGTGCATCTGTGCATCGCTGCGGTCCGGTCCCAGGTCGACGGGCACGTGCACCTTCCGCCGACCACTGGCGACAACATCGATGTACTGTGGAGACCTCATGCCCCACGTGTTGAGCAATTCGGCGGTACGTCCACCCGGCCTCCTGCATGCCCACTATACGCCCTCGCTCAAAGTCCGTCAACTGCGCATACGGTTCACGTCCACGCTGTCGCGGCATGCTACCAGTATTAAAGACTGCGATGGAGCTCCGTACGCCACGGCAAACTGGCTGACACTGACGGCGGCGGTGCGCAAATGCTGCGCAGCTAGCGCCATTCGACGGCCAACACCACGGTTCCTGGTGTGTCCGCTGTGCCGTGCGTGTGATCATTGCTTGTACAGCCCTCTCGCAGTGTCCGGAGCAAGTATGGTGGGTCTGACACACCGGTGTCAATGTGTTCATTTTTCCATTTCCAGGAGTGTAATTGGCAATGTAGTATGATAAGTCCAAAATCGTTATAACTAACAGTAGGAGATTATCAATCTCATCTACAGGCCGTCCACTGTAACACCTCAAATTACGACCAATTATGCCCTGTACAGTGTTGACCAAAATGTTGGTATACATATCTTTTATACTTTATGATGCTGTATGTGTACTCTTTGGAATATTCAACCTGAAAGCTTTTTGGTTCACTATTCTCTATTCTGCATATTGAAATTACTTGGATATAAATAATGTTCATGAAGTATTTTGCTGAAGCTTCCTCAGTCTGATAACCAGCAGCCTCCAACCCGCCCTCCCCCCCTCCCACTCCCTTGCATTAACCATAAGTCTAATTTGAGCTCCATCTTTATGTAACTTGTGGCCTTCAGCCTAGGGGGATATAGGATTTCTGGGAAATGAATTGTTAACTTTAAACTATCCACCGAATACCTTAGTACCCTTATGGTCTTTTTTTTTTGACACATTAATACACTTAGAAGTAAGATCCATAATGAATTCCTCAATCTGATTTTCTGCGAAGAACTGACGGGCTTTCTTCACACTATGACATTTCTTTAAAATACCCATGGTTTTGCCTTTAGTGGTTGTGAGAATTAGTGATAGATTTTCCACTAACTTCTTGGTAATATTTTTGAAAGTTACTACCTTAGCCTATCCAACCATTGATCATTTCTACACATGCCTTCAGTAACATCATTAACACTGGGAGCAACCTCATTGCATTCAGTAGGGAGATGTTTTGGTATAATTATGCAGCAGCTTAAGAGAGAGTTTGTGTTTCAAAGAGAAGCTGCTGTATATAGCACATAAAGGAACGATGGTAGTCAAATTGGAAAACAAAAGAAAATGGAGAGTGTCCTTAGTTGTAATAAACAACTTTTAATACAAAATTAAAATAACTTTAGCAGACAAAAATTACATTGGCAAAAGTAAACTGATTACATCCTGAAATACTCGAGTATGTGGTAAATCCACAGATACATATTGGCCATGCTCTTACAAAAAAAAGTATAGCAAAATCTATACAAATTTATTGAAAGATTCTGATGTGCACTAAGCATAAGCAAAAATTGGTAATTGCGTTCAAAAGATGAAAAAACTAATCACAATAAAACAAAAAATAACACACTACCTTCTGTGAGATAATACAGAAGTGTGTGTAATTTCCTTGAGAATTCCCTACACTATGATAAAAAGGTAATAATAGTATGTACTTCTAAAAACCCACTCTGGTAATGAATGCAGTATCACAGCTTAGAAGAAATGTATTAAAAATAGCTTCTGGCAATAACTATTGATGTTTATTGAAAGAATATAGCCATCTGGTATAAAGCTTCCATAATACAGAAGTGACTTCATACAGAACAGCTCAATGCCAAGCCTAAAAAGTCCTCAAATCCAATAGTAATTACACCCCTCATTTCCTTGTCGCGCGCTCGAAATGCCTCTGTAATAAAGGAAGACATTCTGTTAACAACACTACCACATAAGATATATCACACTAAAAAGAAAACTTAACACATTTAGTATCTACCTGTAAACCTCTGAATTTGCACACATATAACAATGAACTGATCAACAGTTATACGTTTATGTTCTCTTGTATCACTCCTTTGTACTAGAAACTTCACAAAATCTGGAGAGAAACGGAATCCCATCTGCTGAAGAGCTGAAAAAGTCATTTGTTTCTATTTCAACAATTCACAACTTGATGAATAATTGCAAACTTGTTTAAAACTATTAACACAAACCACTTAATGGAAAATGAGGTTACAATATTCACTGAGAAGAACAGTGAAGCACTGGTTTCTCTGTTGCTTTTACACCAAGAGGAAGATATAGTAGGGGAGTGTGGGAACGGCTATAACAGATAGTACATTCCTTCATCAAACATCTTACTGGAGTGATAAAATTGCAAGATGGCTGTCATCTAGAAAAACTACTATTAAAATCCACAATTTGTAGCACTGTTTTGAAGAAACCATTAATTTTCTTCAATCTTGATAGGCAGTGTTCACTATATAACAAAAACATTTTTTTACCATCATTCTGTACGATCTACAACATATGCAACATAACCTAGATTCTATTTATCGTAATACTAACTATGTTACATCTACTGATTCATCCAGATCCTCCTTTGTAATTATTTTTCGAAATTACACTTTATTTCTCTGTTACAAAATGTGCAATCTGCTGAACTGCAAATAATATTCCAGTTAATCACCTGTGAAACCTCTATACATCACCTTACTGTAAATAGTACTTAACAATGTAACGACACACATCATCACTGCAAGGGAGGGGAAGAAAACCAATGTGCACTACGTGTGCATACTGGGGGGATGGGGGTGAGTCATTCCACATGTGGAAAGGGTCCTTCCAGATGCCATGAAGGGTACAGGATGCACCCATCTGCAGGTGGTGGCTTATGTCGGCACCAACTATGTGTGTCGCTATGGATCGGAGAAAATCCTCTCTGGCTTCTGGCGGCTATCTGATTTGGTGAAGACTGCCAGTCTCACTAGCAGGATGAAAGCAGAGCTCACCATCTGCAGCATCGTCGACAGGACTGACTGCAGACCTTTGGTACAGAGCCGACTGGAGTGTCTGAATCAGAGGCTGAGACGGTTCTGCGACCGAGTGGGCTGCAGATTCCTCAACATGCGCCACAGGGTGGTGAGGTTTCGGGTTCCGCTGGATAGGTCAGGAGTCCACTACACACAGCAGGCAGCTACACGGGTAGCAGGGGTTGTGTGGTGGGGACTGGGCGGTCTTTTAGGTTAGATGGCCTCGGGCAAGTACAGAAAGGGCAACACCTCAAAGGGTGCGGGGCAAAGTCAGGACATGCGGGGACCAAGCAGCAATCGGTATTGTAATTGTAAACTGTCGAAGCTGCCTTGGTAAAGTACCGGAACTTAAAGCGCTGATAGAAAGCACCGAAGCTAAAATCATTATAGGTACAGAAAGCTGACTGAAGCCAGAGATAAATTCCGCCGAAATTTTTACAAAGGCACAGACGCTATTTAGAAAGGATAGATTGCATGCAACTGTGGTGGCGTGTTTGTCGCTATTAGTAGTAGTTTATTCTGTAGTGAAATAGAAGTGGATAGTTCCTGTGAAGTATTATGGGTGGAGGTTATACTCAACAACTGAGCTAGGTTAATAATTTGCTTGTTTTACCAACTCAGCAGCAGTAGTGGCAGAACAACTGAGAGAAACTTTGGAATACATTTTACATAAATTTCCTCGGCATGTTATATTCTTAGGTGGAGATTTCAATTTACCAGATATAGACCAGGACACTCAGATGTTTAGGACAGGTGGTAGGGACAGAGCATCGAGTGACATTATACTGAGTGCACTATCCGAAAATTACCTCGAGCAATTAAACAGAGAACCGACTCGTGGAGATAGCATCTTGGACCTACTGACAACAAACAGACCCAAACTTTTCAACTCAAAGTGCAGAACAGGGAATCAGTGATCATAGGGCCGTTGCAACATCCCTGAATATGGAAGTAAATAGGAATATAAAAAAGGGAGGAAGGTTTATCTGTTTAGCAAGAGAAATAGGAGGCAGATTTCAGACTACCTAACAGATCAAAACAAAAATTTCTGTTCTGGCACTGACAATGTTGAGTGTTTATGGAAAAAGTTCAAGGCAATTGTTGACAGAGGAGATAGAGAAGATCCAAAGAAGAGCGGCATGTTTCGTCACAGGGTTATTTGGTAACCGTGATAGCGTTACAGAGATGTTTAGCAAACTCAAGTGGCAGACTCCGCAAGAGAGGCGTTCTGCATCGCGGTATAGCTTGCTGTCCAGGTTTCGAGAGGGTGTGTTTCTGGATGAGGTATCAAATATATTGCTTCCCCCTACTTATACATCCCAAGGATATCACAAATGTAAAATTAGAGAGATTTGAGCATGCACGGAGGCTTTCTGGCAGTTCTTCCTGCAAACCATACGCGACTGGAACAGGAAAGGGAGGTAATGACAGTGGTACGCAAAGTGCTCTACACCACACAGCGTTGGGTGGCTTGCGGAGTATAAATGTAGATGTAGATAAGCTTTGTTACCAACACTTACAATTAAGTCAATCCTACCACACTCTTAGCACAGGTAAAAGAAGCAGAAAAGATAAAGTCAAATCTAACAAATATTGATAACTTTTTTATCATCACCATGCTTCCCCATCTACTTTCATAAGTTATCTACTTTTACAATTTTACAAGTTAACTCTGCAGCTCTTCTCTCCATTTAATAAAATACCTTGCCCAACAATGCATGACTTATTGCACATATTATTCAAACCCATCACACAGCATTTTTGTAACTGCTCATGTCTGGCAAATGCTTAAGCTGTTGCAAATTTATTTCCTTTACATCACACTCTGCATTACTAACTACACAGAAGTGTCCCCTTATTTGTGACTACAGTTATTACAGTCTGAAGCACAGTAGTCTAACTGAACAGTGTCTAGCCTGAGCATCTGGACACACAATGACCAGATTAAGAGATTGCCTTGGATTAAAAATTATTTCAAGAACGAATATTACTCTCTCTCTCTCTCCACACACAGAGAGAGAGAGTTAGTTTTGTTTTCTGGCAAATTGAATCACTTGCAACAGAATTACTTCAACATTTTAAATTTCAAAACTTTAAATTAAAAAGGAATTGTTCAAGACAGGATGTGTGGCTGCACAAGACAAGCTAGTTTTTCCAACAGTTTCAAACATGAAGAGATCAGTAATGCTGTAATAATCATCTGTGCAACATTTACCACTGTAAATGATAATGATTAGGCAGCAACAAAACATTAATATGAAGAAGAATGCAGGTGTTTTCACTTTTTTTCAAGAGAAATGAATTTCCTTAAGGGCCGAAAAGGTGCTATGCTCATACAGCTTAACAACATAGGACAGTAAAACATTTCTCAAGAACTTGGCCACAACATAGCTAAACCATAAAAAAACAAAACAGTTTTAAAGAAATGTCATTTGATGACACAAACTAAAAACGTTAACCTGTAAGTTATTGAATGTGTCACCATTTGAAGAACACTGGAATTAAATGAGCTGGGAGCAATGGGCTGTAGATATTGCACCAAGATATTGTTAAGGAAAAGGGGAAAATTTAAGATGATATCGAAGTCTGTATCAGACACAAAAAATGATAATTTTTTAAAAACTTAGTAAAAATGGGATAAGCAAGCTTGAGTGTTACCTCACTCAGTGAAAACTGACAAGTAGGAGGAGTTGGGGAAAAAAAAAAAAAGAAGCCACAGTTAATGTATTTACACCATTAAACATTAACAGGTTTCTAGAATGAAATTTTCACTCTACAGCAGAGTGTGCACTGATATGAAACTTCCTGGCAGATTAAAACTGTGTGCCGGACCGAGACTCGAACTCGGGACCTTTGCCTTTCGCGGGCAAGTGCTCTACCGACTGAGCTACCCAAGCACAAGTGAAAATTACATTCTAGAAACAACCCCCAGGCTGTGGCTAAGCCATGTCTCCGCAATATCCTTTCTTCCAGGAGTGCTAGCTCTGCAAGGTTCGCAGGAGAGCTCCTGTGAAGTTTGGAAGGTAGGAGACGAGTTACTGGCTGAATTAAAGCTGTGACGATGGGGCGCGAGTTGTGCTTGGGTAGCTGTCGGTAGAGCACCTGCCCGCGAAAGGCAAAAGTCCCGAGTTCGAGTCTTGGTCCGGCACATAGTTTTAATCTGCCAGGAAGTTTCATTAAGAAGTTTATCTATGGACTAGATTGCAAGTGACAGAATGAAGCCAGTACATAAATCACAAAAGAAACAATGAAAGCATTGAAAAATAGGAAATTGTGAATATGGAAAAGACAAAATAATCAGTATAGGAGTTTGTTATAAAGTCAGCCCAATGTTTTTACACTTAGACAAAGGTCAGAGGGTGGTGATGAAAGAAGATATAACAAACATTATGTTGAAAATCCAATGTTCCATGTATTTAAGACTGACAAATGACTATACTGTTATTAATGAATGTTGATTTTAATAATTTGCAAATGGAACTCACCTTGGTTCAACTCGTGTTCTTCAATGCTTCCAGAACCATCTTTGTCATAACTTCTAAATGTTGCAAGCCACTGATTTATGTAATTGTATAAAAGCTGAAATTCTTTGACATCAATTGTTCCACTTTTGTCTTGGTCAAACATGCCTGTGAAGAAACAACAAATATACATTTAAATTTCTCTCCTCCTTCATGGGTATGTAGACTGATAAGACATAGAACTATCTTCAAATAAGCAATAAAGGAATCTTCTGCCTCAGTCAGTGGTTTACATGAATGGTATTAATCTTTCAAGGGTGGGTAGTATTAAATGTTTCAATGGTGCTTTCAGTTAATGCTAAGTTGTAAATTACTGCTGTAAAAACAGGGAGAGAGATGAATGTAAAAAAACAGTATCAATTTGAACTGTGCAATTTAACCCAACCATTCACGAAAAGAATTACTGCATGAGAATGATTACATTAACAGTGTCTTCACAAAAGAAAAAGATTATATGTTAACAGAGGAATTATGTCCCCTTGCAGCACATGAATATATAAACCTTGCACAATTTTGGTAAACATTTTTGGAAACAGTGATCAATAGAGTATTATAGTTTAACTGAAGTTCAGTCTTGATCACAACAGGGAGAGAGATCAAGACTGAACTTTAGTTAAAATACAATATATAAACCATTTGCACTAACACAATCTCCACACAACATGCAAACAAACCCAACATATTAAACATTACTGATAACTTCCGGGAGTAACACACTGTTATACATAAAGATATATCTTTCTTTTTGAAAACTTAATGAAACACCAGGTCTATGGAACTTCAGAGAGAGAGAGAGAGAGAGAGAGAGAGAGAGAGAGAGAGAGAGAGAGAGAGAGAGAGAGAGTTCAAATCTACTGTATTATTTACTGTTACACCTTCATTTGGTTTATGTTGGTTCTGATAACACTTGTGATTTCAAGTCATGGCAAGTGTTCTCTCCATCTTGCTTTCAAACTTTATAAGGGTGCTATTATTTTTCCTTAGTAGAAGGACTGGTAGAGGATACACTCGGCCACCTGAGCCGAACTGAAGAGCTACTCAACTGATCAGTAACGCTTCCAAGGTTAAAAAATCCAACAATGTCTGGAAGCGCTGTGTGCTGACCACATGCCTCTCCATACTGCATCCAATGATGCCACTGAGGAAAGTGGACACAGCAGTCGACGGCACCGAACTTGCCCACCTATTGCCAGAATATTAATACCTTCTAAGCCATTGGGTAATCTAAATTTAACAGACAGACTCATTAATTCATAATTTGTGGATGTTTCACATAAATGCATTACATTAGTTGTTAACACACCTACAATTTCAAATCTCTAGAGTTCTACTGACCTGAGTGGCAAATGCCATAATTTAAGATTTTTCTGATTCAAAATAAACTAATTACAATTTTATCTGTCAACATTTAGGAATAAAATATGAAAAGTGTATCACTGAGACACAGCATGTAATGTAAGAGGATCACACATTGATCTATACTTTCAGAGGAGCAGCTGATGCCAGTTTACAGAAGAAAAAAGCTAAATATTGGTTCACACAGTGGATACTCCATCAGACAAGAAAGCCTTGTGACTAGATCACAGAATTTGCAAGAGGTTGTTTACAACTGCATAAACCTAAAGCCAAACTGGATGGTCATTTTATGAAGTGGCAAAACAAGAAAAACCATTCATTCAATCAGGAAGTTACAATGGTGGGAATCCCATCTATCATTTTCACATGTTCATGGGTGGCACAGAAAGCATAGAAGTCTTGGTACAGCAGTACTGTGACTATCCAACAAAGTTACTATGTCAGATAAAAATATGTTGATCTAGAAATGAAATTAGCCATGGATCACACTGTATTATTTATGATGCAGAAGTGTGACTATTGTCTCACTGCTCACGGTGATTTTGCCTGACTGACATACTGATTCTAGACTGCACAGCCTTCAAACTGAAACTTTTTGACCACCCCTTGTAAGAAAACTGGCACAAAAATTAGGCATTTCAGGTCCTAAAGAACACACAATGTTCTGAATCACCAACCACTCACATGGTTCTTTGATGGTTTCAAGAGATGAATATGGCTGATGAAGTAGCAACTTAATTCAAAACCAGGTAACTATTCCTTAAGCCACCATACTGTCTCTGCAAAGGCATGCGTGTATCTTCTGAGTATCTTCCATTTTTAGTACTCATGAAACAAATTTCTGGGATAGTCTGCTGGTTGTTGAAATTTCATAAGTGTCACACAGCATATTTTTGTGAAAACAAGTTGGTTCACGAGAGGTCCTGATATTTACTTTTTAACCACTATGATATGTTTAACATCAAACCAGTTTATACTCTGAAGCAAGGTTTTTTCATATAACATCAATTTTCCAATAAAACAAGACACATTTGTTGAAAAGTCAAACATTATCTGCAGAAGGTTCTGACCAGTACCGAGTATGTCAAACAGCTAATCACTGCACATCAATTTCTGTGCTAATTAAATGCTATCTACAGTTTGCTTCCATGTCACAAAACAATTCTGTACACTTATCTATATATGAAAATAAAACCACACAGAAATTGTCACCATAAACAAATCAAGAGGACAGAAGTTAAGCGAGACACCAAGAATAAGACAAAGGCAAAACTCAACTGCGCTTTGAGATGCAAAAATTGTTGCAAAATATAATTTCTATCAGAGAACACTAATCTGTTGTGTGTTATTACATTCATTTTTTCAAGTCTAGCAATTATGAGAGAGATAACAAGCTTTCATTTCAAGAGTTGATTAATTTATACTCAGGATATATCATGCAATGAACATCAAAAAGTTAAAAACCTGCTGAACCGATGGGAGCTAGAATGTAAAACTGGACATCCACCCACCTTTTTAAAATCTTCGTTGGGGTGACAAACTGTAGCATAGCTGGACGTTCAAGTTAGGTTGGAAGGTAAAAACCTGGTACTGAACTGGCGAAGCCAATGAATGCAAGCACAACAAAGGTTGTGGTAACAATAATCTGTAATGTAGCATGTTAGCTACATCCATGCCACATTTATAACATTTTTCATGACAGAAACTAAATCTCTAATGTACATTCAGAAAACCTACAATATACAATGGACATGTCTCCAATTGGTATGTTGGTGCTTGTTATGTATAAATAATGCATATAAATTATGAAAAATATATAGGGAGTCCACTATGTAACCTTTACTGGTATGAGCAGCAACGTGGGAAACTGAAGCTTTAGAAAGTGGGTCTGTATAGAAAAAGTGGTAGGGCTACTCCACCAACCGCAATGTGTGTTTGAATTCTAGGCTGGCACACATTGTCAACAATGTTTTGTTAAAACCAAATTGCTGCAATTTACAATGTTAGAAAACAAAACATGCAGGATGGCTGCAGATACTGTGATACAGTACACTCAATTACAAAATTACAAAGACGAAAAACAACTTCTAGCATAAAGGAGAGGTCCCAATACACCTGTAACAAAGAGATATTGAAAGTATACAGAGAAATGCAGCATGAGAAGTCATAGGTTCTTTTGACCCATGGGAGAATGTCACAGAGAACATGAAGAACCTTAACCAGCAGACTCCTGAAGATACAGGTAAATTTTACCGAGAAAGCTTACTTACAAAATTTCAAGAACATGCCTTGAATGATGAATGTAGGAATATACTACAATACCCTGTGTATTGCTCCCATAGGGATTGTGAGGATAAGATTAGATTAATCACAACATGAACAGAGGCATTTAAACAATCATCTTTCCTGCACTCCATACATGAATGGTACAGGAAGACACCATAATAACTGGTACAATGGGGCATATCCTCTGCCATGCACTTCACAGTAGTTTGCTGAGTATAGATGGGGCAGTGAATATGAGGATACAGAGACATGACCATTTCAGTACTATGGAATTCTTTTTATAATTTGAAGTGAAGATGTAGTTTTACAAAATATATTTGTTTGTTCCTTTAATGCAGAGTAATAATGATTTCACAATTTAATTAGCAGCTAATCACACAGTTTTAATGTGAATATCAATCTCTATGGTGGAATTTGTAATGCTTGCCTTCATGTACAATTGTCTGAGAAGATGAACATTTTGTTTCATATATCTGTTGCCTCTCTGAGCTCAGGCTGTGAGACTGAGTACTTACAAGGCAAGCCCACAAATGTTGTGCGAGATTTATTACCACGAAACATTGGATACTCTTTAAAGGTTATGTAATTCACAATTTTAATAACTTTGCTTATGTCTTGACCATACTTTTATTCTTCATCAACCTTAGGTGTTTTGACTTTCCATCACTTTAAATAGATAAAAAAGTACAACTGGTATCAGACGATAACGCACTTATACTATTTCACTTAAAGCTGACATTTTACAAAATTTGTAGTCACAGTATTACAAAGAGTTTTACAAGATTTTTTAATATGCCAAGATTAATTTGTGCACTCTTTCCTCCATTCTTTAATTTGTGTCATGGTATTCTACAATGCTTGTCGTTCACAGGAAAACTGTTTTATGGTCATACAAACATAGAACATCTAATGTACCTTATCTTAAGTATGCCATGCAGTATTCACAAGCAGCTGCTCACCACCTCACACTGCAGGCAAACATTGAAAACTGTTGACAACAGCACTACTATAATTGTTTTACAACACTTACTCATTATTTCATTTCAGATGTCATTTTATAAATATTTGTAGTCACAGTATTACAAACACTTTTACAGCAATAAAACAATGAAAAATCCAGGATGGAATGTAACAATATTACGAAAAGGAAAGTTCCTATATATCAAATAACGGAGATGCTTAGAAGCAGATAGGCATAACAAAAAGACTGACAGTCTTTTTGTTGTGCATATCTGCAACTCAGCATCGCCGCTATGTGGTGTGAAACAGTTTTACAGGATTCTTTAATATTTTAAGATTAATTTTCTGTTCCCCTTGACCCTTCCCCTCTTCCCATAATTGTGAATGGCAGTCTACAACGTCTTTTAGTCGCAGAAAACAATTTTATGGTTGTACAACCACAGATGATTTTATGCACGATATCATAAGTGTGTCAACTTTAATCAATTCCTTTACAAACCTCTAGCAATCTATATAATTAACTTTTATTAAATATTTATGACATTTCACTAATGGTAGTAAGTTCTCTGCTATAAGTTGTAAATAAAACAAGATTTGTTTGCTAACAGACAGTTGGTCCCAGCACCTATCAGCGCATTCTTCCAATGTATTAAATAAAAGAATCTGTAACACACTGCAAGTAATTCCCATATTGACTGTTGAAAACATTTTATACATTGTAACAATGAAAACTGTGATTGTAAACATATACAAATTGCAGTGTGTACCACCATCTGACCACCGCCTAGCAGCTTAGTCCACTTTGCTTCCAAAATTTTCGTTTGGTAGCAGTTTGCATTTGTCTTGTGCTCGAGAATATTTTTATATGACTGACATAGCACCGGTAAGCTAGGAAGCCATGTTATAGTCGTCATAATATGTCTTATCCATGGTGAAATGTATTGTATTTCTGTAGCCTTTGAAAATGACAAGGTCAAAACGCTTGAAAAAGAAATGTGTGGTCACAACATAAGTAAAGCTACTAAAAATGTATCCAGATGGCCGCACCATCTCACAGCATTTTCTTGAAAATTTCAGCTTATGTAATTTAATTGCATTCTTCATATTAGCATGCCCTGATCACCTATTTTTCAAATTTATGCTTAGATTTCACGCTCATATGAAACGATGGTAAGGTGCACTTAAGAGTTTTGGTAGCTCCTCTGCTACGTGCTGTGGTTGGAAAATCATTTCTGTTGGTCATAGTCAATTAAACAATAGGATACAATAGCCACTGAGAATTTCCGAATCTAATGACTTGTTTTAGCTGAAGATGCAAACTGTTTACTCCTGTTTTCAATGCGGAGATCACGAGATTAACAATTACTAATATGTCTATCGTGGATTATAAAGTTGGTTAGTGGTTTTGATAAGTATTTCTCATATTGTATGTTTCTCAAATGTACGGGACTTTTAGGAATACTGGTTTATATTCCTAATGTTACAGTTGGTTGCAGGTTGGCAAAGTGAACAAAAATATAACTGGAGGAAACCGGCTGTGATGATGGACTGATGTTTAGTGTAGCCCAATCATCATTTCAAAAACTCTGTGAGCTATTTTGAAATGTCCTGGTTTCCAAGGTAGTGGTTACACAGGAACCTAAGACTACAGTTAAAATTTTATTGAATATTCTATTTTACATGACAATATTCTGCACAGTATATTCTATTGTGCCACCACATAATTTTATACACTCCACACCACGATGAAGTTTACTGAACACCATTTTCTCACTGGTTCTGCCACCATGTCTAACCATCAGATTACTCATTCATTATGTTCACTTCCCATAATTTACACACAAACAGTTACCAACTGCAACATTAAATGCAAAAACCACTGATACTGCAAGTGTATGTTTATCCAAATGAGTACTAATGATTATGTTTTCCCGCCACTGCCACTTCCCAGCCACTTTCGTTATTTGTTCAGTATCTTGTTTTTGCATTTGCCACTAGCTTGCCCTTTTCCCCAGAATTTGATTCTCATTACGATTCTTTGTAAATTGTGATATACAGAAAAATAAATACAGGAAACACCAATCTCTAATTAATATTTAGGGTGAGAAAGAAAGAAGACATGGAGACATGCAATACGTACAATTCACAGTTAGAATAAAAAACAAACGACTTTTCCTCTCTTTGTAAGCAGAGTTCAAAATGTTGAACTGCAGTAAAGTTTATACTGAGGCTCAACCCAGCTCTCCCTTTCACAAATGAGGCATATTTATTTATTGGCACAGCTTTTGACTGACTAATATATTCATCTACTCATGTGCACTGATTTGACTTGTGTTGATCCCAGAAATATTGTTGGGTGGTGTTAGATTATGGATGTGGGCAAATCACAGTTACAATTTATATAAAATCAAACAGTGCAAACTCCAGGAAGGAATAGAAGACACATTACATTGCAGAGAGACACAATTAAAAGACACTTACATAAAGCTTTGTCACAGCCTTCATCAATAAAAGAGAAACACACACACACACACACACACACACACACACACACACACACACACACACACACACACACACACACCCACACACAAGCACCCCTCACACGCTTATGTCTATGAATGGTGTGTGTGTGTGTGTGTGTGTGTGTGTGTGTGTGTGTGTGTGTGTGTGTGTGTGTGTTTTACTGACGACGGCTGCAGCCGAAAGCTTTAAGTAAGTGTCTTTCACTTGTGCCTGACTGCTACTTAATGTGTCTTCTTTACCATAAAAAAGCAATCTGTCTTTTTCTACATATTGTTTACAATTTGTATAAATATTATAAACAACTGACAATAAGAAAAGAATGAAAAATATGAGACAAGTCACAGTTACACAATTAAAATAAATTCATAATATGAAAAAGCAACAGTTACATTTGAAGAATGAAATAAATCAGCTACCACTAATACTATTTAAGGAAACATTTAATTTCATTATTTTGGATTCGTAATTAGAATATCTAACACCTGCAGAGTGAATTAATCACCTACAAACTTACAGTAAGTAAGAGAATACTCTGCTCTGTTACTTTAGGCTGCAAAACTAAATTACTCTATTTTATAGACACAGTTCTTCTTAAGTAACATTTCAACTTTTTTTCTGAAACTTTCTCCACTAAGGCCCCAGCTACCTTGTATAACAACTCCCTTATGATGATAAAAGTCTTCTCAGGTTGACAGCCGACTCAATGAGTCATTCTACAGCAATGTTTCAACAAGACTCTTACTTGCCATCTTCAGGTGACTGTCAACCCAAGAAGATTTTATCATCGAGATTTGCTGATAACACCTACATCTACATCCGTACTCTGCAAGCCACCTGACGGTGTGTGGCGGACGGTACTTTTAGTACTTCTATCAGGTCTCTCTTCTATTCCAGTCTCGTACTGTTCGTCGAAAGAGATTGCCGGTATGCCTCTGTGTGGATCCTAATCTCCCTGATTTTAGCCTCATGGTCTCTTCGTGAGATATACGTAGGAGGGAGAAATGCACTGCTTCACTCCTCGGTGAAGGTATGTTCAACAAAAGCCTGTACCGAGCTACTGAGCATCTCTTCGGTAGAGTCTTCCATTACTAAATGATGCGTGCTGCTCTCTGTTGGATCTCTCTCTCTTCTATCAACCCTATCTGGTATGGATCCCACACTGGAGACCAATATTCAAGCAGTGGGTGAACAAATGTACTGCAACCTACTTACTTTGTTTCCGGATTGCATTTCCTTAGGATTCTTCCAATGAATCTCAGTCTGACATCTGCTTTACCGACGATCAACTTTATATGAATATTTTCATATAACTCCCATGTGCCTTACACTGTTGTGTTCTTTAAGAAGTCACTGAATACGAATACATTCTGTATCCTTTACACAGTCATTGACTATTTACAGATGCATCGTTGAAAGACTGGTCTTATAACAGATTTGTGGTAAATTTTCATGAATATAGCACACTGTTTTGCAAATATAAATAAATGGCAAGATACTGAACTCCAGAAAAAGATGGCAAGTGCTGGAGGAGAGAGGCACTTGACTAATTATTTTCATCTATGTAATAATTATATCCCAGTGTGCAACACATTAAAATGGAAGGCAGTGTGCAAGTGTAAGGAATACACATTTTAGTGTCTCAGCGTGATAGGACACCAACAATGTTGCCACACCATAAACACTGGTTCTCCCTGGTCACTGAAGTTTAACAATGTCATGCCTGTTTTGTAGCTGGATGGGGTGACCATCTGGCAATAGCAAGTACTGTCAGCTCAGGATATGCAGGTTAGTGAAGTGCCAACCACTCTAAACACTTGGAACAGACAGTTGGCCACAGACAATTATTATTATTATTATTATTATTATTATTATTATTATTATTATTACTGTCACAGAGTTTACTCAGGATATAAAAAGCATGGAACAAATTCCTCAATCTATTTACCAACCTTTTTTTTCTATATATCCCACCAGAGAGTATCATATTCATATTCCAAGGAGTTTACAGGTAGATTTTCAAATCTGACATTGCTTATCCTGACGAAACTATACGTGATGGGTGAAAATTCATAGGCTATACACAGTTTTGTCCTCATTGAATAACAGTTTCTGTTTAACCACCAGATTAGTGTTGTAACAAAAATAGTGCTACCCAGTTCATTAACACAGTGATTCAAAGAAATTATATCGATGTCACCAGCCAAAATTACAGGTAGACACTTTAGAATGCTTTGGGTCAGAAAACTGATAAATACAATACACTGAAGTGGATGAAGTGAGGAACCTTTTCTTATGACAAACTACTTTGTATGCTTCCCACTTTTTTTCACGTGATTACTGTTGTGTCATTGTCAGAACACTACTACTAACACATCGCCAATGGATACAAAATCATCTGAGAACAGTGATGTATTAACACATTTACATGAGAAAGAAGTAAGCTACTAGTGGACCATGCAACATTTAAGGGTCCCACAGACTAAAGAGGATACTACTAACGAAATCTTACAATAAACAATAGTAGGTTTGGCATTCATATAGGACACCCTTGAAATTTTGGGTATAGTCAGGTACAGTGACAGACTGACCTGTAGCCCAGCCCGAGGTCTATGTTAGATTAGAAGGTGACAATTTTGTTTTTAGTCGGCAAAGACACACGACTCTCTCCTAGTCATATTGGGATTAATGAGAAGTAATTTGTCACTATGCACGCTATAACAAAATGAAAATACAAATCTTTATGACAACTAATTGAACACACAATTCTAAATATTTACACATTAGAGACATTGACTATAACTCACCTATCATTAGGGCACACGCTGTCTCACTAAAATTCTTTCCCTGCCCATTTACAAGCGCCGCCTGCAATTCCTTTGCTGATATTTTTCCTGAGCGGTCAACATCGACGGCATTGAACCACTGTTGTACTTCCGGACTTACTCCGTCGTATCCTCCTGGGTAAGAGCCATAATTCGATGGCTGGCCACCAAATCCGGACTGTGGCTGTCCTCCAGCATAGGGCTGCTGTGCGTTTGGATAACCTCCACCGCCTGGGTATGAACCTGGAGCTTGCTGTCCAGGATAACCAGCTGAACTTGGAGCTTGCTGGCCTGGGTAACCAGTGTTACCGGGATAGCCACTACTGGGTTGAGCGCCTCCATAACCAGCATAGCTCAGATTCTGCTATGACAACAAATCACAAGTAAGTGAATCTTTCTGACAGTACCCCAATATTTATACGCAACAAATTTTCACTGACAGATGTCGTGGTTTCAATATATATGGTCCTTATTGAGTAATTTATCATACAGAGGCTATTATACTCACCGGGTATGACATTGCGGCTTTCAAACTTTAGTAAACCCGAATCAACTGCATACATCCACCAAGTTTCAATCCTATGATAATACTGCCGCAGAAGTTTAACCATTCAGTCAAGTACGACTAATATCTATGGTGGCGGCAAAGTGCATTATACAAAGTGTTTCGGTATTCTACTCCATCTTTAAAGATTACGTCACCTGGGTCGTGAACGGGAGAAGCTAAATAGATTCACCCAATGACTTCATTGTTAACTACTGATCTCACTGGTTTCACCTCTGTAACACTTGTCCTTGACGTCACCATGACGTGTAAATGCTTACTGCCCAGTTACGCTTTCGCCCGGCGGGGTCTGGCATGTCTATCGACTTTTGTGGTCGTATCGAGTATGAACGCGGTGAGCCACATTTCCACTTTCCGGTTTTTCGTGATTTTCCTCCGAAATCTTACGATTTTTAATTTTAATTTTTTATGATGTAACACTTGGTATTGCTCGGACGATGTAATGCCCATTTGTATGAATTCCCTGCTTGTAACTGGTAATCGCCGATGATGGGAATAAACCAAAGCCGGTTGCAGTGAACCGAGCAATGGTGGCGCAGTGGTTAGACACTGGACTCGCTTTCGGGAGAACGACAGTTCAATCCCGCGTCCGGACATCCTGATTTAGGTTTTCCGTGATTTCCCTAAATCACTCCAGCAAATGCCGGGATGGTTCCACTGAAAGGGCACGGCCGACTTCCTTCCCCATCCTTCCCTAATCCGATGGGATTGATGACCTCGCTGTCTGTTCTGCTTCCCCAACCAACCAACCGGTTGCAGTTCCACATCATTTCGTTTGTGCTGTAAGTATATCAGTTTAGATGGCTATGTAGGTTCAGCATTAAATAGTTAAATACAGATAGATTGTATTAGATTAGATTTACTTTCAATCCAATTGATCTGTAGTGAGAAGGTCCTCCAGGATGTAGAACATGTCAGGAAAACAACAATACATGATAAATATTTACAACTAAAACAAACGAGCTAATGTACCATTCCAAAGGTTCCAAGTGGAATGATAGTCATTTTTTAATGAACAGTATATGAAAGAGTCATTTTAGAATTACTAATGCACTGACTTTAAAATAAAAAAGTTATTTATTTATTTATAAGGTAAAAAAACGTGTAATACAACTACTGTAATGCTTATTTACAATGTACACATTACTGCACTGAATTGGTGCAAAAGTCAGAGTGTACTTACACACACACACACACACACACACACACACACACACACACACAAACGCGCGCGCGCTCGCACACACACATACACACACACATACACACTCTGAAACGTCCCCTTAGAAAAATTATACAAGACTGTGCTTAAACTGACACACAATATTTTTTTAGCACAACGCAATCTGACTTTCAGTAATCCCTACAAGAGAATGGCCCTAACTAACATTAACCTATATGTTTCACAAATCACTTACATCGCAAAAATCTTCGTTATTCAAATTACTGCAATACAGCGAGTGCCACTACTGCCAGCTAAATAAAAGCTTCAAACTAAAGAAGGCACTAACTACTGACAGGCACAGTTAGCGAATGAAAGATTTTAATAGAGAACGAACAATGTATTTACCTTAATAGTCATAATATATATATCAGTTCATGACATCCATTCTTACAAATTTCAAAACTCCGCCATCTCTCTCCCCACATCCACCACTGCTGGCGGCACACCTCCAACTGCGCAATGCTATGTGCTGTTCACATCCAGCTGCCGCTGCCCAACACTACAATGGCAGACAACAATGCAAACTAGCCACAGCCAGTGATTTTTCATACAGAGCGTTACGTGGCGTTACCAATACGAAAACCTATACAGCCTACTTCAATAGCCCCCATGCTCCCCACAAAAAATTTTACAAATTGTTTTGGGCAGTGGCCAATAATGATTTGTCATAATTACAATAACAAAGATATCAAATGCACACACTTATTGATACAATGTTGGTCAAAAGCTAAAATTTTCTCACTGTTCCACAAAGACAGTCCTGAACATTCATCACAGTAAAATTGCAGTGTTTTTTTTTTTTCAAAATCTGAGCAGTAAAAGAAAATGCACTGGGTAGTAGTGGATTTCTAAGCAGTCTTGAAGAAGTAGTGTTGTCCTTCCAACAGAGAGACGGTGCTGATTCTTGACATGCAGACAGGTAATGGGTCACAACAGAGCAAACCCACAGCAGAGTCAGTCGACGTTTTGTCGAATATTGGTAGGTAGGTCATCACAGAGCAGACCCACTGTAGTCCTGGTAGAGATTATGTTATTGGTGGGCCACCAGAGGTGCAGACCCACTGCAGTCCTTGTAGAAATAATGATGTTGGTGAGTCATCAAAGGTGTAGACCAACTGCAGTCCTTGTAGAGATGGCTAGCAGCCATCTGTTGCGACTTTGCGGGTGCAGAATCACCATAGAAAAGTCTTGTGGACAATATAGCAAGTCCATGAACCACCACTTGTGCACTCACAATTTTTTTTAATGTCCTTAGAACCAGCAATGCTGTAATCCAGCCCCTTGCTGAAATATAAACACACGTGCAAACACTATCAGTCCCTACTTCTTACATATTGTCCATATACTATGACCAACAGAAACGTGTGCAGCGAAATGTAACTTACAAGTTACTTAATTTGATGAACTGGTGTCAATTACAATTTTATAACATAAGAATACAATAACAAAGATACAAAATACATCATTAAAAAACATTACAATACAGATAACATTTGTGGTAATGCGGGCTTTACAAAAGAATAGAAATAAACATATACATCAGTGTTATAGGAATTATGACATAAGTAAATAAATAAAAGATCAGAAGAACTTTTGAAACATCAACTTCACACGTGAGCATTAAAACAAAACAGAACAAATAATGGCTAAACATCTTTACGAAGTAAACAACATATTAACAGAAAAATTCTACAACATAACTCTCATCAGATTAACACATAAAGACAGGAAGAACACAAATACCCAAGGGTACACAAACACATAGTGGGATAACACAAGAGGAAAGGGCAGGGTTCGTTTTCAGTGTATCATTTGGTACTGCAGTCCAACCCAAAACTTCATTCCATAGATCTTTCGTCTTATTTCAACATTTGTTTCCACCAAAAAATTCCTATTCAAGCATGCTTTCTGTATTTATATGTTCACATATTTCTTACCTCATTACTTATTTTCCATTATCTTACCTCATCATTTATTTCCAAGAAAATCCTACCTAAACCTGTTGTCCCTAAACCCTAAATTTTGCTCATATCCTCTTTCACAATCCTTTTTTTGGCCAAACCATTTTCTTATAGCTTCTCAATGCATTTCATCCAATTCATCACAACTCGTTCTCATATATAGTCTATCCCCTCTTAAACTAACTTAAATCTACTGAGCTCAGATGCTAAACTAAGGGATGAGGCAATGCAACAGCACATAACAGTTAACACGAACAGCAATGACAAAAAAAATTCAAATTGCCAAAGCAAGCAGACATATATATATAAGTTAGCAAAGCAAATGCAACATTACAACTAATATAAGGCAATGCGCAACAAACAAGAAAAATATATCAGTAGTAAAGCTGGCTTAACAGAGTAATACAAAGTGAAATTTAGTAGCACTATGCCTGGCAAACAGCAGCAGCAAATGCAATAACTTATACCTAAACATGACGAAGCTCAAGCAGAAAAAATAGTACACTAAAGACAACAATGCAGATAAGGGAAATGTATATTCACATCTTAATGTCTATGTAATTAAAGTGGTGCACCACAAAAACTAATTCTACAAAAAATTACCAAGTACTTGAAAAGAAAATTATATATGCAGTTACTGTTATTAGTCCCTTTTTATTGTACTTTCCATTCCAAGAGCTCCTTTTCCGAAGAATGTGGATCATAAAATAATTATTTAATAGATCTGTTGACAGAAAGTGTTCACATTAGCAAACTCATTTAAGTTTATTTTATAAAACCAATGCTGCAACACAGCTGGAAAACAGGTATCAAATGAAATAAGCAACTATGTACAAAGCAAAGCATAAGAACATCATTCAATAGCCATGTGGCATTTCATAAGTAGTAAAACAAATCTCTCATCTAGAAAGACAGTAGTCATTATCAGGTGTGTAGCATAAACTATTTCTCGTCATTTCATTAAGCATTTCAGTAATATCAGAAAGTACAATATGTTTCCAAGTAATGAGCGTGTCGTATTTGCGATGCTTTCTACAGAGGAATGTCAGTAGCGAGGATAATGGCCTCTTTCTTTCTGTGCCTCTGAAAGACACGTTAATGGCTTGATCCAGGTGGCTGTCGCGCAGCTGGGTGCCCACGACGCATTATGTGCAGGTTGTCACTTAACTTTCTTACCGAAATATTTACAGCACCAGATTCCACTACAGTGGCAGTCTCATATAAAAAATTTCACAGGTCAAGAATTTGCGTTACAAATCTGTAGAAACAAAATCCTATTGATATAACAGTGTCCAAAACATTTTCGTCGGCATTGTAATACATTCACGCATTTACATACATTTCATAACTCTTAAAGTACGATTCTTGGCTTCCAACTACCTTTTTCACAAACCAGAGTTCCTAACCACTACTCATTATTCCTTACCTTATTCGTCGACACTTCTTCAATATTTCATCATAACAGATACGCAGCATAATCAAATAACTCATATAGCATCAGCTTAGTGATCATAAACATACCGCAACAGCATAATACACATAGTCATCATAATAATAACATCGTAACACCTCAGTCAACTCTCAGAATCGTCGTAGCTTCCTCCAGTAATTTCAAAACCTAAAAAAATATTCTCTGCTCATGTCAAGAGTGTCATCTGCCTCAAACGTACTTTAACAATCATGATCCCATACCAAACACATCATTCAAAGCTCTCATAGTATCACAATGGTTCTGAAAAAATATGAACATTTCACAAAGTACAGACAAAATACAATTTCATAAGTTTGAAGTTATCCAACTGTGTAATTACGTAAACATCTGTCACTGATGTAGTAAAATAAATGTTTGTCTCTCTCAGTTAAATGATCAGATAGCTGTGTAATTTATGTGTTAGAGAAATATGGTACCGATGTGTAAAGTTGTGTAAGCAAATACCATATTAGCTAGGGCTCCTTGTGCTTGCCAAACCCATGATACACAAAGTAAGAGTGTACCCCCATGAGGATTAATGTAATTATATCCTCAGGTGTTACACATTACAGCATTGGAATGAAATGTATCAAGGAAAACCTTTGTAATTCAAAAATCTTGAAAAATAAATGGTTCAAGTACAAAATTAACCACTCAAATGCGTGTCCTGTAGCGCTAAATGTGCGCCTTGTTGTAAAATAATTCTGTGGAAGTGTCGTAGTTATCGTCCTCTGTAAGCAAAGTTCTGCTGAAGTCAATGTACTTACCTCATCATAAACGAAAGTGAAATGCTTTGCGTATAGATATCGTAGTTATTACATACCTTACCGTGATCAAGAAAGTACTGTAATGTAACGTATTGTTGTGCTACAGAAAAGGTTGTCTCATTGTAGCTATACCAAAAAATTTACTACTAAAACATGTTTTACTTTCCAGAAGAATTCAGAAAAACTGTGCAGATATAAAACAGATATACCGCAGAAGCAACATTATAAATTGTCACTCATTAGTAGCGTCGTGATATAATCGTGTAGCTGTCAAGGAAACCAAATACCAAGTTATCTTTAATCTCACAGAAAGTACTTCAAATAAAGAATGTATTTTCAACTAAACCGAAATGTTGCATTAAAATCTCATTAGCAGTAGCTGTACATGTTCTAAGTGTGTGAGCCTTATGGTCGTTACGTAATCGTGCAACTAACAAGCAAGAATTTACACACACAATCACACTGTGATGTCTGTTCACTATAACAATGCATTCGTAATTTCTGTTTAAATAAGTTCTCTTGGTTCTTGACTGGATATTTAACTTCAAACGTTGTTGCATCTCAACAGATTCTAAGTCTGACAAAGCATACTAGAAATGTGAAGTGAAAAATTTTACAGCAAAGACTAAGTTAAAAAACAGATATTCTCTCAATAAACGATTTTACATGTGAAACGGGGTGCAATCCTTTACCCTTCCCAGTACGCATAATTTCAACTTCAAAGCAATTATCATGTTGTATACATCGGTAAGGAATGCTAAATTTTTCTGAAGGTTAGCGTCTATGTTATTTTTCTCTGAGTCAGCCGGCGCACGTGGCTGCCTGCGGTGCGAGTCATTGTCTGTCTCTCTGTTGTCGCGCGTCGTTATTGGAATTTGGACGTCTAACTTCTACGAATTCACCTTGTAGAGAAGGCCCTGCTCTGTTTGAATCTCGCCAGTTCTGATGAAATTCACGTCTGTCGTTATGATTATACCGTCTGTCGTCATGTCGGTAGTTCCTGTAGTTTCTTTCTTGTCGGTTAAGTGGTGGAGAATTTCTCCCTGAATTATCACTGCACGGTGGACCGTTGCGTCTGAAGTTATTCTGTCTCCCGTGATAATAATAGTTCTGGTTGCCATATTGTCTGCTTCTATGATTGTCTCTGTCATATTCATTACTGCGATCTTTCTCTGTAACTATTACTCTGCGAGTGGTTGTCATATGGGTGGTGTTTTTTTGTTCACGATTTACGTTGTAAGAACAGCCTTGTCGTGTATTATTTCTGTCATCGCGGAATTGTGTCGGATGTGACCTGTAATTGTTGTGCTCCTGTTTTCGCGTTCCACGATTGTCAGTGTCAATTTCCAGTTCTTGTAACAGTCCCTGAAAAGCTTCAATGACCTCTTTGCAACGTCCTGCCAAAATAATATGTCGTAAATGTTTAGGCAATTTGATTAAGCAAATGCGGATGAGTTCTGAAGGGCTGTATGGGTTTGACAGGTACTGATTCTTGTGCCACATGACTTCAAAATATTTCACAAGACTGGAGAATTCAGATTGTTCGAAATGTTTCATCATTATGATGCCATGTTTTACTCGGTCTTGAGACCAATATGCTGAGAGGAAGGCATGATAAAATTCTCCTTCACTGTGGCAATCGTGAATGACTGATCGCATTCTTACAGCTGGTTCATTCTCCAAGTAGCCACACATAAATTCTAATCTGTGCTCTAATGACCAGTTGGGAGGAAAACAATGAGAAAATTGATGGAGCCACGCTTGTGGATGAATGTTGTTGCCAGAATTCTTAAATATTTTGAATTTACGTGCATTAATGAACAGCTTATAGTCAAAATCATTGTGTCGGCGGGTAGCATATCGGTCATGGTTACATCGTTTCGGTGGTTGCATCTCAAAATTCGGTGTACCTTGCCAATTTCTTTCATAATTTTCAAAGTGCCTTGTGTTATTATTTTGTGGCTGTTCCGTATTTCTATGTCCCTCTTCCCGTATTGGAACGTGAGTGTCCTCTGAAATACGTAATTCTTGTATTACCTGTGTCAGCTGATCTTGTACTTCCCGGATTTCTCTTTGGTGTTGCGTATTAATTTGATTCTGATTTTGTTTGAATTTCCTAATTTGTTCGCACTCTTCTGTGTCATTCAGATCATCATCTACCTTGGCAGATAAGTTAATGACCTGATCCAAAAGTTCGGCTACTTTCTCCGATAGTGTACTTATTTCCTCAGTGTGTTTTTCTGAACCAAATTTCAGAGTGTCCACTTGTGTTGAAATCGTATCTACTGTGTCCTCTAAGTTTTTCTGAGTTTTTGCAAGTTGCCTAACCGAATCTGTAGATGCAACTGAGTCAATTTTAGCTTGCAAGGTCTCATGATATTCATGAAAATAGTTTGCAGTTCTTTTATGGCTGATTCGTGATTCTGTAATGCATTTTCATGCCGCGAAAAAATAGGTTGAAACTACTCACAAATTTGAGTTTTTACGTCATTGCAGACTTTTTGACATTTCGATTCGATTTTATGTAACTCAGTAGTTAAATCTTCACGTGTTTGTTCAAGCGTATGTTCCACTGAGTCTAACTTTTGAAGCTTTTGTTCCATTGTGTCTAACTGTTGCTGTGTTTGTCTCTGACGTTGTTCCATTGTGTCTAACTTTTGAAGATTTTGTTCCATTGTGTCTAACCTTTGAAGACTTTGTTCCATTGTGTCTAACTTTTGAAGATTTTGTTCCATTGTGTCTAACTGTTGCTGTGTTTGTCTCTGATTTTGTTTCATTTGCTGCACTAATTGCAATAATAACGTATTAGTGTCTGGAATCTGTTTCTCTATGCTTTTCGGCAGTGCATTTGCATCGGTAACATTCGCATTTTGAAAAGCAGAAAATATGTCTTGATTTATTTGAGAAAACGGTGAGGACGCAAAACCTGAATGTACAGTATTTCCTAGATTGTGTCCTGTCGTTTCGGATTCCTGACGCGAGCTGTTGCCGACGATCGATCGATAATGCTTCCCTGTTCACTAATTGTTTCACTGCCTACACTATTATTTGCAGGCCGCTCCATTTCCCTATGCACAATTACCAAATTACTTCTTTGAACATTAGTTAATTCATTACACGGTGGCGCTAACACACTGCTTTCGTCTTCACTGTCATTTCTCAGTTTACTTTGTAGCCTAGTATTACGTTTTTCACACGCCATTATTGTCACAATATTTCACACGACAACACAGAAAAACACAATTTGAAGAGCAAAAATAAGAGAACACATTGACATAGCAAATAATATCTAGTTAATTGCAAGCGCAACTGCAAAATACTTGGAGCAAATCTACATGCATGCCACAACTGTTTTACTGTACAACAATGAAAGACCACAACTACAAAGGAGATTCTCTCTACAATTACGCACTAGCAATAAACAAAAGCTACACTAATTACTCAAACTACAAGAAAAAAATCAGAAGATTCCAGTGAGGTATCCTCGGCTAAGGGTCGACATATGAAACATCCCCTTAGAAAAATTGTATGGGATTGTGCTTAAACTGACACACAATATTTTTTTAGCGAAACGCAATCTGACTTTCAGTAATCCCTATAAGAGAATGGCACTGACTAACATTAACCTATATGTTTCACAAATCACTTACATCGCAAAAATCTTCGTTACTCAAACTACTTTAATACAGCGAGTGCCACTACTGCCAGCTAAATAAAAGATTCAAACTACAGAAGGCACTAACAACTGATAGGCATAGTTAGCGAATGACAGATTTTAACAGAGAACAAACAATGTATTTACCTTAATAGTCATAATATATATATCAGTTCATGACATTCATTCTTACAAATTTCAAAACTCCGCCATCTCTCTCCCCACATTCACCACTGCTGGCGGCTCACCTCCAACTGCGCAACGCTATGCGCTGTTCACATCCAGCTGCCGCTGCCCAACACTACAATGGCAGACAACAATGCAAACTAGCCACAGACTGCACACAGCACAGCCAGTGATTTTTAATACAGAGCGTTACATGGCATTACCAATACGAAAACCTAAACAGCCTACTTACAACACACACACACACACACACACACACACGCACACACACACACATACACACATATTCACAATGAATACATTACTGCACTGAAATTGTGCAGAAGTTATATATATATATATATCACTTGGTTTTACTGAGAAATTCATCAAGGGAGAAGATGGAGTTGGCCACCAATAAATTCTTTAGGCTTCTCTTAAACTGAAATGCATTGGCTGTTAAGCTTTTTATGGCTGCTGGCTAGTTATTGAAAATGTGTGTTCCTTTAAATCCTTGTGAAGATTATTCTTATTTCTAGCATTGATTCCATGAATTGAGAGTTGGTTTGAAAAAGTTATATATTTTTAATGACAAATTTCATTAAGGAATAAATATATTGGGAAGCAGTAGTTAGTATCCCTAGTTCCCTAAACAGGCTTCTACAGGATGTTATTGAGTTCACACCACATATACCTCTTACTCCACGTTTTTGTGCCTGGAAAACTTTAGTTAGGCTTGATGAATTACCCAAAAAAAACACTCCCATATGACATTATGGAATGAAAGTAAGCATGCCAGCTTTTTCATTTTTATATCCCCTATGTCTGACACAATTCGCACTGCAAATAGAGATTTGTTAAGTCGCTTCAGCAATTCTGTGGTGTGCTCCTCCCAGTTGAATTTATTATAAAGCTGTAATCCCAAGAATTTAACACTGTCCACTTCTTCTATCTGCTTGTCATTGTATCTTAGGCATATACTCGTGGGACACCCATTACAAGTTCTGAACTGCATGTAGTGTGTTTTCAAAGTTTAGTGACAAATAATTGGCTAAGAAGCAGTGATTAATGTCAGCAAATATTTTATTAGCTGATCTTTCTAAGACTACACTTGATTTGCTATTTATTGCAACGTTTGTATCATCAGCAAACAAAGCGAACTTGGCATCTGGTAATGTTACTGATGAAAGGTCATTGATATACAAAAGAAGAAGTAAGGGCCCCAAAATGGAACCTTGTGAGACCCCACATGTGGTTAGTTGCCAGTTGGATGATGCCTGATAGCTTGATACATATCTCTTTCCTAATAACACCCTTTGTTTTCTGCAATAGATATAAGATTTGAACCATTTTTCAGCATTTCCTGTTACACTATAATATTCTAACTTATTTAAAAGGATATTGTGATTTACACAGTCAAATACCTATGACAGATCACAAAATATACCAGTTCCCTGCAATTTTTTGTCTAATGAATTAAGCACATTTTCACTGTAAGTGTAGATAGCCTTCTCAATATCAGAACCCTTTAGGAATCCAAACTGTGACTTTGACAGTATGTTATTTGAGATAAGATGGTTATCAATCCGATTGTACATTACTTTTTCTAAAATTTTTGAGAAGGATGGCAACAGTGAAATTGGATAGAAATTTGATGCTATTTCTATATCTCTCTTCATAAACAGTGGCTTAACTTTAGCATATTTCAACCATTCAGGAAATATTCCACTGATAAACGACTGGTTACACACATACCTTAATATGTTACTTAGCTCAGAATCAAATTCTTTAATTAGCTTTGTTGATATTTCATCATACCAACTAGATGTTTTTGATTTTAAAGGTTTTATTTTGGACATTATTTCTGCTGGGGTAGTGAGGGTCAAATTCATATTATGGAAGTTACTTGAAATGTCTGGTCTGAGGCATTCCACAGCAGCATCTACCAAACCTGACAATCCCATCTTTTCAGTAACAGTTATAAAATGTTTGTTAAAAAGTTCTGCACTATACACATGTGTCACCAATGTATCATTTACTCTTAATGCTATTTGTTCCTCTTAATGTCCGGTTCTACCAGTCTCCTTCTTCACTACATCCCATATTGTCTTTATTTTGTTATCTGATATGACTATCTTTTTCTTGTAATATATTTGCTTTGATGTCCATATTAGAGTCTTTACTATTTTGCAGTATTTCTTGTAATGTGCTATAGCATCAACATTGGAACTGTTTCGGATTGACAGATACAGTTTTCTTTTTGTTTTACAAGATACCCCTTCCTTCCTTCCTTCCTTGGCTTCTTTGTAGACTTTGCTCTAACCCTGGTAAGTTTTGGGGGAAAACAGTGTTCGAATAAGGTAAGCACTTTATGAGCAAAAGTGTTATATTTTTCATTCATGTCATGAGCACTGAAAACATCAGTCCAGTGAATGTCTCTAGGAGTGACTTAAAATAATCAATTTTTGGCTTATTGATTACCCTCTTGAGCTCAGATTTAACAGATTCTGTATTCTCTCAGAGGCCCTACATGATGTTAGGCAGGTGTACCATTTTCATTGGCTCTTCAGTGTAAGTAATGTGACTGGCAAGGAAAGTTTTATTCAACTCACTGAACTTCTCAAAAGAGACACATTTCCCCTTATTTTACACAAGTCCACTGGCAAGGGTTGAACAAAACACATATGTATGGTAGTTCGTGTAATGACAAATGGTAAAATAAGCGATGAGTTCCTTGTACTTGTTCCTCCGAATGATGTTACTAGCAATACTGTGTATGAATGTATGGTTACATTTTTGAATGACCATGGCATACCACACAAACAAAACATGATTGCTGCAGATGGCGCAAATGTAATAATGGGGCCCACTATTCATTTATGTTCATTGCTGAAAAAGGACATACCACATCTTTTCACAACGTCCTATGTATGCTTCAAACTGCCTAGACGAACTGAAGATTTTGCAAGAAATGTTTACAGCTATTTTCAGTCAAGTCCTAAGCAGGTAGCTGAGCTGAGGGAATTCGAAGACTTCGTAAACTTGAAACCCCTGAAGATACTACATCTGTGTCAAACACATTGGCTTTATTTAAAGGTGATTGTTGCTCGAGTTCTGGAGCAATATGAGGCCTTTAATCTGTATTTTACCGATGTCGTCTTGAGTGAGTAGTTTCTTTCCTGTGAAACTGTATTGCTGATATCGAACAGTCCAAATACAAAACTATTTCTTCAGTTTCTGTATTTCATATTACCCTTATTCAACCATTTCAATTTGAAAACGCAGTGTGAATCACAATAAATTCATGTTATTTGCCGCGAGTTAGTTAGTAAACTGAGGACAATTTTGCACTGTTTTATAAAATATGAATACCTTCCCTAAACAATGCTGGAGGACATGCAGTATAAAAACCATTAGAAGATATTTATTTTGGTGCTACAATTCCTTTGGCAGTAGCCAAATGCCGGGACCTAAGCCTCCAGGAACTGAAAGAGTTCAAGTTCCTATTCTTAGAAATATACATCGAAGCTGTTGGACAAATATACATGAGATGTCGTTTTGATGACAATCTGTTCAAGGACTTAGAAGCTCTTGTCCCTGAAAATGTAAACAACAAATCTATTTTATCATGGTGGTTCCATCACAGTTTCTGAATTTAATAGGAGACAATGAGTAGCAGCATCTAGATAAAGAGTGGAGAAAGCTGCGAAATACTCTTATTAACAATGTCACCACAGATTCAACCGTATACTCTATCGTAGTTCGAGATATAGAGAAAGTGGACAGAGAAGTATTGTTTCCAAAATCTCCTAAGTTAATGATCCCACTTCTGTGCTTGCGTCATTCATCAGCTAGCACTGAAAGACTGTTTTCTGCAGTGAATAGTGCGAAATCCATGACAAGGAATCAATTGACCAGAGGGACAATTTCAGGACTTCTCCATTCCAAGAGGTTAGCAGAAATAGATGCCTGTTATCATTTCAACGTAAGTGCTGAATTTGTCAAACTAATTAACCATGAAATGTACAAAAAGAGGACGATAAATAAGCTCAAAAGTGTGGAGAAAAATCAAAGTGGTACAAAGTCATACCTTCAAAGCGTTTTAATTATGAAACACCTGTATAGATTAAATAGTTGTGTGATTTTTAACAGTGGTCATTTACCGACTTCTGGTGAACTGACGCTTCAGAGACATTGCATAAGTTTACTACAGCAATTTCAAAAATTTTATTTCTCTCCTCTTAACAGAGCAGACTAAAGGTGGGGGCGCAGGGGTTGGTCCACCCCTGGCATCTTGTCTTGGGGGGGGGGGGGGGGTCCTCCAAATCTCGAGGGCTAAATTCCAAATCATGCCAAACTATGTTCATTAAATATGAGGCACTGATGTGGGGGGGGGGAGTCCAAGACCAGGGCCTCACTGTGTTTTACTAGGGGATGCATGACCGGGAACCCTTTTTTTTGTTTTGCCACCCCATACCTCAGACAGTCCGCCTCTGCCTCTTTCTTAATATTTGTTACAGCATTACTGAAGCATTTCTACGTCATAATTATGAAGCACGGTTTTTTCCTGCAATATTCCGACTTTTTCTTATTAAATTTTCGATTTTTCTTGCATCTGGCAACACTGGTGGTGAGTCCCCAGAAGCACGAAGCTCACATCTCCTATAATTACTGCCATAACTTCATCATTCTTAGAAATAATGTGACTCATTGTTGTTTCCAATACCTAATTACTCCAAGCATGAAAGTGGTTGTGATATGTTTATTTCGGAGATACTGTCGACAAATTCACAGTCATTGTGTGTGCCTCCTAAGAATTAGAAATGGAAACGTATTTGTAAGTTGCACATCAGTGAGCAAAACACATCTTGCCTCATCTTATTTGATTCGACCCATTATTGACCTCACTGTAATTGATCTGTTTATTCATTGAAGACCATATACATAATATTATGTCGTCTAGTTACATGTTCAAAACTAAATGTGCTTTGCATACTAGAACAACAAACATAGTGTTACCCCATAAACCATAAAATATTGTAAATGCAGAGTATTATTGTGACTGTGGTAGCCACTCTTGTAAAGGAGCAATTCATTATACCAAATTTGGAATCTATTGCTGCCTTTTTTTCATTGAAAGTGAAGAGCTACCGACTTTGCACTTGTTATTTTCATATGTACTATGAAACTTACTTAGCAATAAGCTACCCGAATGGTAAAAACGTACTACTTGTGTGAAGTATTTTCTAGTTTGTGCGAAAAATAATTGACTGCGAGAAGAATGAACTTCTTCCTCTGAACTACAAAATAACTGAAACAACAAAGGGAGAAAAAGCAGCAGCAGGTACATTCCTGTACCAATACCAGTACCAGAATATATTTCGTCTGTATACATACTTTAACCAAAGATGTTCTTATCTGGTAAAGAAGTTTTCTAAAATAACTTCTTTCATACATTATAGACGATAGGAATTAAATTACCTCCTAATTCTTTTTCAAATGTATCAGTGTTTGCTATGCTTTTTATTCTGAGTGGTACATACTTGTACTTTTACCAGATGATCGATGTGCTTCAAATGTTTGCTGGAATCTGCATGTTCCATGCTTCATTTGTAAATTATTGACAATGACAACTTACTCATGGAAGAGGGCGCTCTTACATGTACAAACACCGAAGATTACAGAACATACTTTTCTTACATTGATAAGAAGATCCCACAATCTTCCAGAAAAGAGATTTTTTTTTTTTTTTTTGCAGAAGCAGGATTGTAGCTTCCATTGAATCTACATCCTGCACACAAATATGGCATCTCTATCTACTGTGCCCATTGTTGACTCTTTTTTTTATTTTTTTAATCAGCAATAGGTATCACAAAACTTTTACATTGATTTTAAATAAAACATTTAAATTATATTGAAATTAAATTGGCAAAATAAACACAAAGAATACAATGTGTATGAATTTGAAAGTGCTTCCAGCATCCTAGGCAAGAACACCCGTTCATATATTGTTTTATAAACTACATCTTCAACAAGGGAGGAGGGACTAAAGATGACCTGTTTGCGTGGTAAGATGCCATGCGCTCTTTTCACCTTGATCTTCATTAGCTTCACTCCCCTCTGCAATGCTCGATGTTATTTCTCCTGGTTTCATTAACCCTGTAGGCTTCATCTGTAAATAATTTCCGAATACTGGGTTTTACAAGGTTCTTCCACCACCCAGTCACATTATGGATTTTCCTCTAGTGAACCCACGATTTGTAATTAGCAGTGGACTCCATACTTACCCTTGGCATGTTCAGTAGGTCACAATTTAATTTCCATTACCCTCTGCCAATTATTTTGGGATGATATAGACCTTTTCCTATGACAATTACAGTGTGATGGTCAGAAAAGCTGACAGGGATTATATCAAATCTTGAACAGCTACTCCCATTGTGATGTAGATTCTGTCAAGGTTTGCTGCTGCTACTGCCAAAATATATATGTAGTGAGTTCATGTAGAGGCCGTCGCTCAACTATGTCTTTCATGTTCAGGCCTCCAATCACATTTTGCAGGGTACCACAAAAAGTTGTTGTGCATTTTGAATCTACCTCCCTTAAAATGCAAAAAATCTCCTGCGATGACGATGTTGCCTTTTCACTGTCTCAGAAAATGTGAGACTTCATTGTTGAAAAACTTGCCCCTTGCAGTTCTGTTGTCTGATCCAGAGGAAGTGCAGGGCTGTCATTGCATATCCATCTGCAGCCACAACAAGAACAATAGCAGTAGAGAATACGGAACACTAACAGCAGAAGAGTAAACAACTGTCTGCACTCAGAGCAACTACAGCAGTAGAATACACAAAAACACCACCAGAAGAAGTAGAGGAAACAACTGCCAGTGAAATGTGTAGTGTAACAACCAGGTGAAAAATAGTGCCACCATCCCGTTTGAAGGCTTTTTTAATGTCAGTATAAGTAGAATTAAATGTTTAATAGTATTTCATCAGAATATGGAATCCACAAAGAATAAAGTTCAGCAACTAGAATTAGAATTACAAACAATGGACAGTACCCTTGTTTGTACCACTGAACATTGGTGTAAGGAAGATGGAATTGTATACATCTACATCTACATCTACATCTACATATACATCCATACTCCGCAATCCACCTGACGGTGTGCGGCGGAGGGTACTTTGAGTACCTCTATTGGTTCTCCCTTCTATTCCAGTCTCGTATTGTTTGTGGAAAGAAAGATTGCTGGTATGCCTCTGTGTGGACTCTAATCTCTCTGATTTTATCCCCATGGTCTCTATGCAAGATATACGTGGGAGGGAGTAATATACTGCTTGACTCCTCAGTGAAGGTATGTTCTCGAAATTTTAACAAAAGCCCGTACCGAGCTACTGAGTGTCTCCTGCAGAGTCTTCCACTGGAATTTATCTATCATCTCCGTAACACTTTCGTGATTACTAAATGATCCTGTAACGAAGAGCGCTGCTCTCCGTTGGATCTTCTCTATCTCTTCTATCAACCCTATCTGGTACAGATCCTACACCATTGAGCAGGATTCAAGTTGTGGGCGAACAAGTGTACTGTAACCTACTACCTTTGTTTTCGGATTACATTTCCTTAGGATTCTTCCAATGAATCTCAGTCTGGCATCTGCTTTACCGACGATCAACTTTATTTGATCATTCCATTTTAAATCACTCCTACGCCTACGCCCAGATAATCTATGGAATTAACTGCTTCCTGTTGCTGGCCTGCTGTACTGTATCTAAATGATAAAGGATCTTTCTTTCTATGTATTCGCAGCACATTACACTTGCCTACATTGAGATTCAATTGCCATTACCTGCACCATGCGTCAATTCGTTGCAGATCCTACTGCATTTCAGTACAATTTTACAACCTCTCGATATATTACAGCATCATCCGCAAAAAGCCTCAGTGAACTTCCGATGTTATCCACAAGGTCATTTATGTATATTGTGAATAGAAACAGTCCTACGACACTCCCCTGCAGCACACCTGAAATACAAACATTGCAGTAACATCAAATGATGGGGCCTGTTCTCATAGTAGAAATTTCATGAATGGTGGGGGTTCATGCATTTATGTGAGAAAAGCTACTGCATTTAAAATCAGAAAGAACCTTGTAGCATTAAGTGAAGATAAACATTTTGAACTGTCAGCAGTTGAAATATGAGAAAAGATGTGTCAAAAAAATTAATTTTACTTTGTTTGTCTAGATCTCCTAGTGGTAAATGGACATTGTTTACTCAAAACTCAATCAGATCTTGGACAAGGCATCTAGAACAAAAGTTAACATTTTCATATGTAGGGACTTAAATATCTACACAATGAAATCAGATGATATTAGCAGTACATACTTGAATACCCTCTGCAGCTATGGCATAAACCCACTTGTAAACTGCCCAATTATAGTGGTTAAACAGTCTTCCTCAATAACAGACAGAGAAAGAAAGCACTGACGTTACTTGTTCAAAATCTAGGCCGATCAGATCATCTCTGTCAGATATTAAACGCAAATGTTTATGTAGAAAATTGAATAGAGTCTCCTCAGAACCAAACCTATGTCAGTTCTCATTCCAGCTACAGCATGAAAGATATGAGGAAATATATGCAGAAACAAATGGGAACAAAATGTTTAAAAGTTAATGAGAATACTTCAAGTAACATTTGAGGAAGCATTCTCCAAAACACTGCTTTCCATTGGAGCATCAAGCAAAAGTATACAGGGTGGTCAACTGATAGTGACCGGGCCAAATATCTCACGAAATAAGCATCAAACGAAAAAACTACAAAGGACGAAACTCATCTAGCTTGAAGGAGGAAACCAGATGGCGCTATAGTTGGCCAGCTAGATGGCTCTGCCATAGGTCAAACGGATATCAACTGCGTTTTTTAAAATAGGAACCCCCATTTTTCATTACATATTCGTGTAGTACGTAAAGAAATATGAATGTTTTAGTTGGACCACTTATTTCGCTTTGTGTTAGATGGCGCTGTAATAGTCACAGACGTATAACTACGTGGTATCACGTAAAATTCCGCCAGTGCGGACAGTATCTGCTTCATGATACATTACCCATGTTAAAATGGACCGTTTACCAATTGCAGAAAAGGTCAATATCGTGTTGATGTATGGCTATTGTGATCAAAATGCCCAACGGACGTGTGCTGCTCGGTATCCTGGACATCATCCAAGTGTCTGGACCGTTCGCCGGATAGTTGCGTTATTTAAGGAAACAGGGAGTGTTCAGCCACATGTGAAATGTCAACCACGACCTGCAACAAATGATGATGTCCAAGTAGGTGTTTTAGCTGCTGTCGCGGCTAATCCGCACATCAGTAGCAGAAAAACTGCGCGAGAATCGGGAATCTCTAAAACGTTGGTGTTGAGAATGCTACATCAACATCGACAGAACCCGTACCATATTTCTATGCACCAGGAATTGCATGTTGACGACTTTGAATGTCGTGCACAGTTCTGCCACTGGGCACAAGAGAAATTACGGAACGATTGCAAATTTTTTGCACGCGTTCTATTTAGCGACGAAGCGTCATTCACCAAAAGCGGTAACGTAAACCGGCATAATATGAACTATTGGGCAACGGAAAATCCACGATGGCTGCGACAAGTGGAACATCTGCGACCTTGGCGGGTTAATGTATAGTGCGGCATTATGGGAGGAAGGATAATTGGCCCTCATTTTATCGATGGCAATCTAAATGGTGCAATGAATGCTAATTTCCTAGGTAATGTTCTATCGATGTTACTACAAAATGTTTCACTCCATAAGAGAATGGCGATGTACTTCCAACATGATGTTTGTCCGGCACATAGCTCGCGTGCGGTTGAAGCGGTACTGAATAGCATATTTCATGACAGGTGGATTGGTCGTCGAAGCAATACCATGGCCCGCACGTACACCGGATCTGACGTCCCCGATTTCTTTCTGTGGGGAAAGTTGAAGAATATTTGCTATCGTCATCCACCGACAACGCCTGACAACATGCGTCAGCGCATTGTCAATGCATATGCGAACATTACGGAAGGCGAATTACTCGCTATTGAGAGGAATGTCGTTGCACATATTGCCAAATGCATTGAGGTTGATGGACATCATTTTGAGCATTTATTGCATTAATGTGATATTTACAGGTAATCACACTGTAACAGCATGCGTTCTCAGAAATGATAAGTTCACAAAGGTACATGTATCACATTGGAACAACTGAAATAAAATGTTCAACCGTACCTATCTTCTGTATTTTAATTTAAAAAACCTACCTGATAACAACTGTTCGTCTAAAATTGTGAGCCATATGTTTGTGACTATTACAGCGCCATCTATCACAAACCGAAAAAATTGTCCAACTAAAACATTCATATTTCTCCACGAACTATACGAATATGTAATAAAAATCTGGGTTCCTATTTAAAAAAAATGAAGTTGATACCCTTCTGACCTATGGCAGCGCCATCTAGTGGGCCAACCATAGCGCCATCTGGTTTCCCCCTTCTAGCTAGACGAGTTTCGTTCTTTGTAGTTTTTTCGTTTGACGCTTATTTCGTGAGATATTTAGCCCGGTCACGATCAATGGACCACCCTGCATAGGTGACCAGAGGAATAAAAAAATCGTCTGAAACTCTAAGGTACCTCACATCCACCAAAAATAACCAGACTAGCCAGCATTTTCAGAATTTTACAACTTATAGAAAGGTACTGGTAACAGCAAAAAAAAAAAAAAAAAAAAAAACTAGCAAACAGTAAAACATTAATGAATACAGATAACAAAAGCAAAGAAATCTGAAAAATAATCAAACAGGAAACAGCAAATATTAGACCAAAACACCTGGAAAAACATATTAAAAACGAAGATGTTCAAATCAGCAACCCAAAGGAACTAACAAACGTCATGAATGAATACTTCAGTGGAATTGCTAAGAAATTGCATAAGAAATTTCCAGACACATACGTTCTACAGAACTAGGCACCACACTCAGTGGTGCTCTTTCCAGCAACAGAGAAAGAGGTGGCAGTGCTAATACATCTATTAAACAATAAAAAAATCCAAAGGATTAGAAGAGATCTCAGTCAGTGTCCTTAAGAAATTTGCAAAGAATATATAAACCACAAACAAGAATAATTAATGAAACTTTAAGTTCCAGCTGCCTTCCTGAATATCTGAAACAATTAAAATTATATCAATACTAAAAAATGGTGATTCATAAAATGTAGAAAATCACATACCAGTTTTTTACTATCTTGCAATTGTGAAACAATAGAAACCTTAATGAACAATAGACAAATGATGTATTTAAATAAATACAACTTTTTATGCAATGAACAATTCGATTTCAGGCCTATAAGAAGTACACAGTCAGCTATAGTACAGTTTGCTAAAGTTGTACTTGAAGCACTAGACAAGGGCGAGAATGCAACAGGAATTTTTTGGATCTACCAAGTGCATTTGACACAGTTGACCATAGAGTTTTAAGAGACAAATTAGAAATATTGGGAATAGTGGGTATGTCACAGTATTGTTTTAAGTCATATTTGAAAAACCGTGTGCAATGAGTCAGATCCGAAATATATTAATATAGGTGTCCCCCAGGATGTTATTCGGCCCACTTCTCTTCCTTATATACATAAATGACTTCCCACAGAGTGTCAGTTATGGAGAAAAAATACTATTTGCCTATGGCAGTACCATAGTGATTAGAGACAAAAATTCAACTCGGTTAGCAGAAAAAGCCAATGGAGCTCTCAGAGACGTCCACAACTGGTCATAAAGGAATAGAGTGACTTTAAGTGTGAAAAAGACGAACTGTATAAACTTCTGACTAAATAAAAAGCCGGTAGTACTGTATTAAAAATAAGTAATGATATACTAGATTGTGTAACTGATACCAAATTCTTGGGGATGAATGTAGATTTTCAGCTGAAATGGTCAGAACATGCGAGAAATTAGGCGTAAATCTGTCCTCAGTATGTTATGCCCTGCAAATCCTTGCACCTGTGTGCAGAATTTCATGCCTCAAGGAGGCTACTTTGGACTTATGAATTCAATCCTCAGTATGGGATAATGTTTTAGAGAATAACTGCCAAGAACATACAAACCGTTTTCAGTAAAGAAAAGAGCTGTATGAATAGCAACAAATAGCTACAACAGTGCACACTCTAAAGATTTATTCAAAAGGCATATTGTAAAGATTTATTCGGACAGTTCTGTGATAATACATCCATCAAAACATCATGTACACTGAAGCTCCAAAGAAACTGGCATAGGCATGCACATTCAAATACATAGATACGTCAACAGGCAGAATACAACGCTGTGGAGCTGGCCGTGGTGGACGAGCGGTTCTAGGCGCTTCAGTCAGGAACCGCGCGACCGCTCCGGTTCCAAGTTCGAATCCTGCCTCGGGCTTGGATGTGTGTGATGTCCTTAGGTTAGTTCGGTTTAAGTAGTTCTAAGCTCTAGGGGACTGATGAACTCAGATGTTAAGTCCCATAGTGCTCAGAACAATTTGAACCAACGCTGTGGTTGGCCTACATAAGACAACAAGTGTCTGGCGCAGTTGTTAGAACGATTACTGCTGTTACAATGGCAGCTTATCAAGATTTAAGTGAGTTTGAACGTGGTGTTATAGTCGGCACACGAGCGATGGGACACAGCACGTCTGAGGTAGTACTGAAGTGGAGATTTTCCCTTACGATCATTTCACGAGTGTACGGTGAATATCATGGATCTGGTAAAACATCAAATCTACGACATCGTAGCGGCCAGAAAAAGATCCTGCAAGAACGGAACCAACGACGACTGAAGAGAACCGTTCAATATGACAGAAGTGCAATGGTTCTGCAAATTGCTGCAGATTTCAGTATTGGGCCATCAGCAACTGCCAGTGCGCGAACCACTGAGCGAAACATCATCGATATGGGCTTTCAGAGCCGAAGGCCCACTCGTGTAACATTGATGGACTGCACGACACAAAGCTTTACGCCTTACCTGGGGCTATCGACGACATTGGCCTGTTGATGACTAGTAACATGATTCCTGGTCGGACGAGTCTCGTTTCAAATTGTATTTGGTGGCTGGACGTGCATGGGTATGGAGACAACCTCATGATTCCATGGACCCTGCATGTCAACGAGGGACTGTTCAAACTGGTGGAGACTGTGTAATGGTGTGCGGTATGAGCAGTTGGAGTGATATGGGACCGCTGATATGCCTCTGACTTGTGACATGTACGTAAGAAGCCTGTCTGGTCACATGCATCCATTCATGTCCATTGTGCATTCCGACAGACTTGGGCAATTCCAGCAGGAAAATGCGACCACCCGTACGTCCAGAATGACTACAGAGAGGCTCAAGGAACACTCTTCTGAGGTTGAACACTTCCGCTGGCCTACAGACTCTCTTGACATGAACATTATTGAGCATATTTGGGATACTTTGAACCATGATGTTCAGAAGAGATCTCCACCCCCTATAACTCTTATGAATTTATGAACAGCTCTGCTGCATTTATGGTGTCAGTTCCCTCCAACACTGCCCTGCATAGGAATCAGTGTTCTGTGGTATCCTTTTCGTTGCAAATTTCACAGTTGGACGATTCTTGTATATAGGTTAAGGCCAGCCTCTCGTTTGTTGATATGGTGTTGTGCACTACCTTGCACCATACAGATCTGGCGTGCTCTGGTATTGCTCGTTCTGAGATGTTTTCCTAGACGACTGACAATCGTGATCTGGAAATTTTGATTCGATGCTTGTTTTGCACGTTTGCCCTCTTAGTGCGCCATAGATGTGTTTCACCGCCTGTAGTTGTGGGTTAGCAACAGTGTAAGTGTGCAGCTCTTGTCGAGTACCAGTTGCCTGAGGTGTCGCATCTTGACGGGGATGTGGCTAGTGTCTATTGGAGCTTCCTCTGACTGTGGCCTATAGGTATTTATTAGGCAGGCCGTGATGTTGTCTCCATTCTTGTTCTCCATTTGGATTGCTCTGTGGAGCAACAACGCTGCACACTTCGTCTATATGTCTACCAAACCCAGCCCTTTGTCCTCCTTCCTCAATGAGCAATTCGCCCGTGACACTTCGAATATCTCCACAGCAGGTAGTAGACAGCCCTTGTATCGCTTGTGCAATGTCTGTTGTTGCACATAGTATCTGTGCCAAGTATCAGTTTTCAACAGTATCGTTGTGTTGATGAGTTAGACTCTTTGTTCGAACGTTAGATTTTGTTTCGGGTGAGTCCTGGCGAGCCCTCTTATTGTATGTAGGGTTGTTCTCCAGGTTTGTGCTGCCATCTTTAGTGGGCTCTTTTGTATTTGTATCTCAAGTGTTTTAGAGTATCGGTTATTCGGTACCACTGCCTGTTGGTTGTCAGACTCCCATAGCCAGTGGGGAGGAGCACAGTTTTTCTGGGATTCGCTCTTGCTCCTGGTGAGTTTTGGAAGAGTTTTAGTATTGTTTCTATTTTGTCTATGTCCTGCTCGTTTTTGACGAAAATTCCCACATCGCCGCAAAGCCCATGCATGCGACCTTCTGTGCTCCGATTTGGTAACCATTTAGGCTGGCAGCCAGTTTGCATAGGAGTGGGTCAAGTGCTGCTGCGAAAAGGGCCAAGGACAATGGCCAGCCTTGTTTCTTTGACTTCCCTAGTTTGATTCATTTTTTTGTCCATCCGTTCATGGTTATTACCGATATGGCGTTCGTTGGAAAATTTCTGATGATTTGAGTAAATTTTCGTCCAAATCCGAGTTTCGTCGAAGTTTGCAGGGCGCATCAGTGGCTGATCCTGTCGGAAGCGTTGTGAAAGGCAACAGAATTCATTGCTGTGGTCGTCCTATTGGTGGCGGTGTGCACAGTCACGTCACTGTATGTGCAGTCGGCGTCCAGTATACTCCTGCCACGCACTGCTCATGCCTGGCATGGGGTAATCGCCTTCATTAATGCCGATTTGATGTTGTTGCGAGGTATTTCGTGGCAATCTTGTAGTCTGCATTAAACAGCGTTATGGGAATGAATTCCTCGATGTTTTCGCTGCCCGTTTCTTTGGGCTAAGAATTACCGTCCCTTCCAGAAAGGAGGCCGGTCCTGCCGTCCCATTTAAGATTTCATTTCCATTTCTGTTAGGAGTCCGCCTATTAGGTCCCAGAGATGGCTGTAGATTTCTTTGGGGATGCTGTCAGCGCTTGATGATCTGCCGTTTGCGCTATCTTTGAGGATGGTTCTCACCTGATAAGTGGTGCAGTGTGGCAGTCTCATTTCCGATGACGCCGTGTATCCGGCTAGAGCGATGACGCCTTTCATTCGCTGCCGTTTCATGTTGAGGAGACGTGCTTTTAATCCTCTCACTAGTGTCGTGTATTGCGGGTCGTCCGCTGGGACGTTCAGTGCGTCTTTTAGACAGAGTGCGTAGAAGTCTGCCTTGCTTTTCTTCCACTAGGCTTCTTTCACACTGTATCTGCTCAGTGCTCTTATGATTGCTGGCTTGGTAAGTTCTACCCACCACTCTATAGTGGAGTTACATGAGTGTCGCCTTTCTGAACATTTTCCTACTGTCTCTGAGATTTCCGAGCATAGTCTCTTGTCTATGGGGTGTTGTATGTTCATTTTCCATCTAGCCTTTTGACCAGAGGTCATTCTTCTTGGCAGGTGAATTTTGGCATCGTATTCACAGTGATCAGAGAAGATCACTGGGCAGACTTCTACGTGCGATAAACAGGTTTCCATCTCTCTGCTCACGTACTCCATGTCTAGTCTGCTTTTCCCCCTGGTGTAGTGGAACGTGAATCCCGTGTTTTCTTTGCTGAGCAGACGTCACGAGTCGTCAAGCTTTAGACGCCTTATCGGCTCTTGCAGCTCCACACTGAGCGCTCGCCCTCCTAATCGGAGCTGAGCTGACGTTTCTCCCCCATGCCAGTCAAGGCCCTGGTTGCCGCCTGGGCCTCTGTCTACGTGGCTAACGCTGCTGCCGCTGCGGCGACGGCTACGGCTACGACCGGCTCTTCGTTTCGCCTGTTAACGCTCCGGCGTAGTTGCCACTACTATTCTGTTGCTTGACATTCGTGTCCTGTGCGTGGCAATTCTGCCGGTCGCTTGCTTCTGGGGCAGCTTGCTCGCATGCGCTCCGTAGAAAAGTTGTATATGGAGCACGTCTGGTGCTGCACGTTATACTGCACCCCCAGGGGCGCCCGCAGGTTTTTGTCTCAGTAGGGGCAAACAAGTGTTACAAAAATGTACGGCCAAACTTTCAGGAAACAATCCTCACACACAAAGAAAGAAAATATGTTATGTGGACATGTGTCCGGAAACGCTTACTTTCCATGTTAGAGCTCATTTTATTACTTCTCTTCAAATCACATTAATCATGGAATGGAAACACAGCAACAGAACGTACCAGCGTGCCTTCAAACACTTTGTTACAGGAAATGTTCAAAATGTTCTGTGTTAGTGAGGATACATGCATCCATCCTCCGTCGCATGCAATCCCTGATGCACTGATGCAGCCCTGAAGAATGGCGTATTGTATCACAGCCGTCCACAATACGAGCACGACGAGTCTCTACATTTGGTACCAGGGTTGCGTAGACAAGAGCGTTCAAATGCCCCCCTAAATGAAAGTCAAGAGGGTTGAGGTCAGGAGAGCGTGGAGGCCATGGAATTGGTCCGCCTCTACCAATCCATCGGTCACAGAATCTGTTGTTGAGAAGCATACGAACACTTTGACGGAAATGTGCAGGAACTCCATGGTGCATGAACCACATGTTGTGTCGTAGTTGTAAGGGCACATGTTTTAGCAGCACAGGTAGAGTATCCCGTACGAAATCATGATAATGTGCTCCATTGAGCGTAGGTGGAAGAACATGGGGCCCAATCAAGAGATCACCAACAATGCCTGCCCAAACGTTCACAGAAAATCTGTGTCGATGACGTGATTGCACAATCGCTTGCGGATTCTCGTCAGCCCACACATGTTGATGGTGAAAATTTACAATTTGATCACGTTGGAATGAAGCCTCATCCGTAAAGAGAACATTTTCACTGAAATGAGGTTTGACACGTTGTTGGATGAACCATTCGCAGAAGTGTACCCGTGGAGGCCAATCAGCTGCTGATAGTGCCTGGTACGGAAACAACTGGTTCTCCCGTAGCACTCTCCATACAGTGACGTGGTCAACGTTACCTTGTACAGCAGCAACTTCTCTGGCGCTGACATTAGGGTTATCGTCGCCTGCAAGAAGAAATGCCTCGTCCATTGCAGGTGTCCTCGTCGTTCTAGGTCTTCCCCAGTCGCGAGTCATAGGCTGGAATGTATCGTGCTCTCTAAGACGACGATCAATTGCTTCGAACGTCTTCCTGTCGGGACACCTTCGTTCTGGAAATCTGTCTCGATACAAACCTACCGCGCCACTGCTATTGCCCTGTGCTAATCCATACATCAAATGGGCATCTGCCAACTCCGCATTTGTAAATATTGCACTGACTGCAAAACCACGTTCGTAATGAACACTAACCTGTTGATGGTACGTACTGATGTGCTTGATGCTAGTACTGTAGAGCAATGATTCGCATGTCAACACAAGCACCGAAGTCAACATTACCTTCCTTCAATTGGGCCAACTGGCGGTGAATCGAGGAAGTACAGTGCATACTGACGAAACTAAAATGAGCTCTAACATGGAAATTAAGCGTTTCCGGACACATATCCACATAACATCTTGTCTTTATTTGTGTGTGAGGAATGTTTCCTGAAAGTTTGGTCGTACGTTTTTGTAACACCCGGTATATTCCCAGATTTTATGTTTCTGAACCGTATTCTGCCAATAAATTGTTTTCTTACCACTAATAATCGTTTAAGCGTTCAGAAACACTGCTCATGCAGTGAACGCAGTTGGATATAAATTAACAGTCCGGAAAAAAACGGTTCACTACACTCAGCCGTGTAAACCTGGTCAAATTCACTTACATTACTGTGAACGTTTCATTTATGCACTTAACAATAGTGTTCTGCAGCTGCGTAGTGTACTAAGAACGATTCTTTCATGTGATACAGATCTATTTTGGAATAGGCCTACGTATTCTAATATCTTTATTGAATCACTATTGTTTGTCGTTTCATGCTAAGCCAGATGCTTTCCCCTTATATGCAATTTAGAAATACTGATGCACTTTTAGTACCATGCCAGAGCTATTAACATAAAAGACTAACATTATAACTATAGTCAAACGTGTTTTTACATTAGCAGACTGTACATTTTGCCGCCATTTTCGTTTGGTGCTGTCCTAAGCTTTTTCTCTCTGAGCTACTTGTTTTCCTGCTATTAAAAATCGACATTCGGAAGTAACTGAAGGATATCTGTCTTTAATTTTGTATTTTTCGTCATATAGATACTGTATCGTAGATTATTTTTCAAGGAAGATATCATTTCTTTACGTTTGTGTTTAATGTTCCTTTATGACACAACTGATTCTTTTAATATGTAAAGAACGGACAATGGGCGTGCCTTCAGGAAAAACGCTTAAATGTTGCTCAAGAATGCATTTGTAAAAGTTAACAATTAACTGCTGGTTCATCTGATTATCCCCATTGTTGCCTCACTTGCTGTTGTTAATTTCTACCACGTGTGGGTGTAGAAATAAAAATAAAGATACTTCATAGGCAATAGCTGTAAGACGGATATATAACAATTTTGCACATCTTCAACGAACGAGATTTCTTAAGGAAAAACACACAATTTTTAAGTTTATCATCATTTTTCAATTTTAGTTCAATTCTCCTTTAAAGTTTTTCATTGCTCTAGTTCGTACTGTAATTCTGTTTACATATGTTTTATATCATTTTATCGATATTTTCCGGTTATTTTAGTGGTAATTTTACAGGTATTTTAAATCATACATAACTGAGCCCTAAAGTTACAAGTATTTTTTATATTCGTAAACTGAATGAGTTCTCACTAGGGGCAACTGCCCCCAATACCCCCCCCCCCTCCCCCCCCCCCCCCAGTGTTCTCCAATCAATACGAAAGACGGGTCTGATGCATCATGCCATTTCGTCGTCCGGCATTTCGAAGGGCAGATTGTACACCTTCAGGTACCTCACACCGTAACCAAAGAGTGAGATTTTTTCGTCGCTCATGACACCGTCCTTGTGCTTAAATTTCCGTAATCCACCATGGGAGGTGACTAAGGTTTCACACCGTACGAGTGTCTTTAGGAAAAGACTGTATACTATGAAGTCCAGCATTAGTCCTTCATTTTCATCCTCCTCATCTTCAGTTCGTGAAACATCCACTCCTCAATTTCAAAGGACGTTGGCCTAACGTATTCTCGGTCGACTTGCAGTTGCAGCGTCGTATTAGATCGGTTGTACGTAGTCATGTTGACTCACCAAATCGTTGATACAGACGTTAAAGGCTAACACCTACGGCTGGCGCGGTGGAATAAAGGGTGGCGCGGCTCGGTGGCCGGTAATCCTCAGCTACCTGGAACTCACGATAGGCAGCGGCACACGTTTTCAGAGGCGACCAATTTACCAGGTGGCGGGTTTCGAACCCAGGACCGAGGGCATTTTGATTACTAATCAAAGATGCAATCTCTAGACCATGGGTGTTGGATATGTGATGCACAAGGTAAATTTCACGCACTATGCAAGGAGCTCGAGGAAACGGAATTTGTATTTTATAAGCAATTAGAAAATTAAAGCACAAGCTTTCTCATTTGTCGCGTCAAATTGCACCCAAATTTACTAAAAGGAACACAGTATCACAAGCTGCCATGACATCCTCTGAAAAACTGATTTGCTTAAGTTTAATTGACAGGAGAGTGAAAAAATTTGTGCTATAGTGATATCTCCCTGAACAGCTTTCCCTTCAAGATTTATTGGTTTTCTTTACATTTTGTATTTGGCTTTTAATAGTTCAAGTGTCTTATTTGTACTGGGGTTAGCTGGTGAAAAAACATAAACATTGATCAGTGATGCTTGCAAAACTGCTTCACATACAACTAACAACAAAAACATGTTAAAACAAACAAGTCTTAAACACTGGTTGATGTACACATCACAAAAAAGTATTTTGCTAACGTTACAGTGTCTGAAGTTTTCTGTCCATTTCTTCATGAAACGTTAGAAATGACAGACAACATGCTAATAAATTCCACTTACTAATTATTGTGATTCTACTCACATTACTATTTTTATTTCAGTTTGCAGCCATATTGCAATCCATTTGAATGTAAAATATTATATACGGCACTGATATGTACAAAAATCCAGTTTATAAATATAGTAAATTGCAAGTAATTTAGTACGCTCATGTCGTACAATTCAGACTGCAGCCTCACTGCTTCAGTTGCGCTTTCGTCATTTATTATAAACCTATAAATTTTAACAAAAGAGACGACGAAAGAGATCAATTTATAGCAATTATAACGAACAACAGACAACTGACATCATCCATGAAAACGATGAAGAAACGAAACATGGAAATGTGTGCAGGGTCACGTGATCAACACGCACGTTTGACGGCGACCATCAAAACTTTCTTCCCGAGAAACTTTTATGGTGCTGTGACGAAACGTGACATGATAGGACGGCCAGGATGCCTGCTGCCCTTTGAAATGCATAGCAGACTGTTTTGAAGGGATGGGACATGACATGGTGCGATGGCCATTGTGAATTGGCCTATATTCTGAAACAGACAGCCAAATATTTATTTCATCCTTTGTTCTCCAATCAGAGGGAAATGTTAAATAAGATCATAACAAAGTCCCAGAATGTGTTAAGATCGCTAAGTGGCAAATAAAATATTGACATGTAGTAGGATGCGAACCTACCACCTCTAATCAGTATACTGCAATGATAATATTTACATTACAGATTTTGTGTCAGGTGTTGGTTATCCTTACACCTCTTGAACCCTTATATTTTTATGTAACATTTAATGATAATGGTGACAAATCTGTGATACATTTTTAATCTGCCATTGCTTTGAAACGGCATACTGTCGCATACACTACAAAGGAAATGAGTAATCGAAACACACAGTTCACACAGTAATGACGAATTGCCCAAAAGTATGATGTCATATAAAAGCAGTGAATCAAAATAGGCATAGTAGCCTAATTAACTGATATGTTTATCACCAAAATTTGCAACAGCCTAACAGCATAAGTAGCTGAACCAAACTGTTTCAGCAGATCAACGATGTGTTTTTCCAATTCAATTTCTCATCAGTGCAGACGACCAGAAATTTAAAGTAATCTGCAACATACTTCTGTTCGTAGTCTATATTTATCAATGGTGTTTGCCATTTATTCTACAGAATTGTATAAACTGTTTTTTCTCTAAATTTAATGAGAGTCAGTTTGCAGAGAACCACTTAATAATTTTCTGAAAGACATTATTTGTAATTTACTCAGCTGATTCTTGCTTTTGGGTGTGATTACTATACTTGTATGATCAGCAAAAAGCACTAGCTTTGTCTCTTCATGAATATAGAGCGGCAAGACATTAATATATATTAAGAACAACAAGGGACCCAAGATTGAACGCTGTGGGATACCATTCTTGATACCTCTCCAGTTAGAGGACTCTGCTGGCTTCAGCAGACTATCTATACTATTAATTTCAACCTTCTGCATTCTTCCAGGTAAGTATGAATTCAACCATATTTGCACTGTTCCATCCATACCACAATACTTAAGCTTATTTAGAAGAATTTCATAATTCACACAATCAAAATCCTTTGAGAGATCACAAAATATCCCAATGGGTGATGTTCTGTTATTCAATACATTTAATATTTGAACAATGAAAGCATGTATAGCATTTTCTGTTGAAAAGCCTATCTGAAAACCAAATTGACATTTTGTTAGTACTTCATGTTTACAAATATGTGACGCTACTCTTGAATACATCACTTTTGTAAGAATTTTGGATAAAGCTGTCAGAAGTGAGATTTGTTGGTAGTTGTTAGTATCAGATCTATCCCCCCTTTTTTTAGCAATTAACAATAGTGTATTTCAGTCTATCTGGAAAAATGCCCTGTTTCAGTGAGCTACTACATATGTGGCTGAGAATCCTACTTGTTTGTAGGAGACAAGCTTTTAGTACTCTATTGAAAATGCCATAAATTCCATGTGAGCTTTTATTTTTGAGTGAATTTATTATTTTCCTAATTTCAGTAGGAGAGGTAGGTTGAATGTCAGTTTTATAAAATTTTGTAGGTTCTGTCTCTTCCATATACTGCCTTGCAATTTCTAATAAATAGCTGGATCCTATTTTCTCTACAACAATTAAAAAAATTATTAAAAATGTTTTGTTCTTCTGACATCTTGATAACAAACTATTCATTGTGTTTGATAGAAATACAGTTTCCTATGCTCTTGGTTGCCCTGATTCCCTTATAATAATATTCCAAATTGTTTTAATTTTACCTTCTGATGTGCTAATCTCAGACATAATGCACATACTTCTGGACTGTTTAATAACTTTTCTTAATACAGTGCAGTAGTTTTTATAATGTTTCTCTGTTTCGGGATCATTACTCCTCCTAGCTATAAGATAGTTTTCACTTTTCTGTTTACAACATATTTTTATCCCTTTAGTAAATCATGGCTTTTTACATGGTTTCTTACAGTTATATTTCACTGTTTTCTTAAGGAAACTGTTTTAAAATATACTCACAAAGCTAGTATGAAATAGGTTAAATTTTAAATTAGCATCATGTTCCCTGTACTCCTCATCCCAGTCTAACTGTTGCAAGCAATCCATAAAATTTTGAATTGTTAAATCGTTAATTGAATGCACTATTTTGGAGGATTGTCTTGCATTACTGCATGGAGCTATATCCTGTACTGTAACTAGCTGTGCATCAATATCAGATAGACCATTCTCAACGGGAAAAGTTTTTATTTGATTAAAATTATCTTGGTGTATGAAAACAGTATCTATCAGTGTGATGCTTTCCTGTACCATCCGAGTAGGAAAATCAGCAACTGATGTCAAATTGTAAGAACCAAGTAATACTTCAAGGTCAAGCTTTCTATCAGACTCTTTTAGAAAATCTATATTGGAATCCCCTCAAAGAATAATTTCCTCTGACAACTAGCACAACAAATAATCCTAGTTTTTCAAAAACAGTAGAAAATTTCCCAATGGGAACATATATACAAGCTACAATTATAGAAGTGCCATTATTTAGTTTAAGCTCACATGCACATCCTTCTATATGTTGCTCTACGCAAAATTTTTAGTTTCCAAATTTTTCACACTGTGACAGATTTTAACATATATGGCAACACCTCCTCTCTCCATAGTGTCTATACTTACATGGGCTGAAAGTTTATTTACAACCTTCATACCTGTGAATATATTATGTTCAGACAGGCATAGTACATCTATTCTACACTCAGTTTCTATATCTTCTAAACAAACAAGAAGCTCATCTACTTTGTTTTTTAATCCCCTGATATTCTGATGCAATATATTAACATTATTTTTCACTGTGATTTTATGTGAATCTTCTGACATACTAACATTATTTTTCACTGTACTGTTATGAGAATCTTGTGATATTTTCACATCTCTAGTACCTGCCTGTCTGAACTACTCATTAACCTTAATTTCAATCAATGCAGGATGATTGGACACTGGTCTTAGCCTAAAAAAGTACTCCCATGAGTTTCAGTGGCCCCCCCTTAAAGATTTTGCTATCATCCCAGCCAGTTTACCCTTCTCTTTCCTATTGAGATGCAGGCCATGACTTGTGAAGTCCCACCTACAAATACCATCAACAGGAACCAAACTTATGCCTGACAAAATAGCCACCCGAAGCAGCTGATCTAGTTCCAGATTGACCCTCCTGACAGAACTGTTCAATTGGGACCGATCATACCACATGAAAGCAGGAACCAAGCCAACATTTGTATGGTTCGTTGCAGATGCTATTTTTACCAGGTCACACTCAAAATTTTGGCCCTGATCCCTATCACTACTTTTTCCTGCTCCCACCACAACATGATCCTGCTTTGTAAAACCCTTTGCACAGTGATCCTACATCATCTACCACTTGGCTAAGACGTGCACTGGGCTTGAAAATACTTGCGACCTGGTACCTATCACTTAATTTTTCCTGCAGGATCTGTCCCACACCCCTTCCATGGCTACTGCCTAACACCAGAACTTTCCTCCTACTTTCTACTTTTTTTGCAACAGTTGGTATCCTAGTGACCGTCTGTTGAGCGCTGACTACACTTACTGTACATCTACTTGACCCTCTTTCTTTGTTGACTGAGGTAGCAAGGCAAATCTATTGTTTGTGCCAATGATGAAACTGCCAGATACTGTTCTCTTTCTGTGGCCCCTGTTCCTTGCTACCACTTCCCACCTGTCTTCACCTTTCTCCTTGTTAACCTCAGCAGTTCCTCCCTAGCACTACCCAGTTCAGCCTGAAGGGCTCTAACCATCCCATCCTGTTCTCCTATTTTCCTATGCCTTGAACATAATCTACAATACCATGGAAGAGACCCATTTACTTCCCCGATTCCCATGCCACTACATTCACCCCAATGTAACCATCTGCCACAACAGGTGCACAGAACCCCAGAACTAAATTTCCTACAGTGGCTCAAACAGTTCTTGCTCATGGTTGTTTACAGTATTTTTACAAAATTTATCTAGGCAATAACAGTGATAATGTATTAATTACAAATCACAAGAGTAAATGCTAACTTATCTAAAGTTTTAATTTTGCTTTTATAACAAACTGAAATAACGTATTTTGAAATTATGTTTTACTACCACTGACGTTATCATATTAATTTATGTGCACAATACCAATGTTCTTCAGGTAATAAAGTTAATCTGCAAAAATAATTTAATTTGAGAATGTCATCTAATACTTTCAGTGCAGAAAGGCACCTAATCATCCGATTTTGTATATTTTTGAACACTTAATTATTTCATTATCTTTCACTTGTCTAAACAACATCTATTTCGTTTTATTATAAAATTAACTAGTATTTTTTCTGTGATTGTGTATTGCTTAGTTACTGAGCTGGGCTGTTTTTTATGTTTCTCAAAATTGCTTCAAGTGAATTCCTGCAAATTACACATCCAGATAACATATTTACATTCCCACCTCCTCATCCACTGCTCAGGGCGTTACACACAATACCACAATAATCATGTACAGCTTCTAACTTTCCCATGTCACAGTCCTCCTGGAACCTTTATAAGCTGATAACTCGTTATCTGTCATTTTATATCGCAAACTGTACCTTTTAATGAGATCTTCAACGTGCTAGTGTTTGGGAATAGCTTTTATTTTAGCAGATAAGTTATGATGTGGTTATAATGTAAAACACGCCAAATACAAGCATGATGAATTGTTTACCATTACACATTTCAAATACAGTCAGTCCCGTTTACTACGACTTCGTTTTTAACAGTGCATTGGCTATGACCATGTAATCTACTGGTCCCACCTAAATCCTATGTAAATGCTTTATTTTAAAAAATCAATTAGTACAACATCGCTTATTGCGACTTATTATATTAAGAGCGTATTTTTTTTTTACATTTTCGGAGAATTATATCGGCTATAACGTCCATTGTTCATTTTTGTTTGGTATGTTATTTATGGATTACTCACAACAGTGTAACATTTATTTTCAGACTCTTTCTTTTATGTAGATTGTTGGTATTAAATCAACGTGCATGGTATGTTAAATAGTCAGAGCAAACTTTGCTTTAAAGATGCAAGAAAAGGGGAAAACATGTAATATTGAAGAAGTCACATGTAATATGGCGATTACAGAATGGGAAACAAACATCAGCATTCAAAAGGGATTACATGTTTCACACTTAACGATTTCTATAATTTTGATGGACAGAGAGAAAATACAGCCTCTTTTAGAACACAGTTCTTTAAAAATCCAGTGGGGGAAATCATCTGAGCAAAGAATTGGAGAAGCTTTACTAACATGGTTTAAGTGGCGTAGATCAAATAAATTTCTGATCATTGGATGTATTTTTCAGGCGAAAGTCAATGAATTAGCGCGTCTTGTGAGAAATCCAACTTCCATTGGTCTTCATCTTAAACTTTTGGTGATATTATCATCAGGAAAATTTGTGACTAAGTTGCCAGTGTACCTGACGGTCTTACAGACAGAAGTGGCCTGTTTTATGTGAAGATGATATATTCAGTGCAGAGGGAACTGACTTGTTTTATAATCAACATTTTATATAATTCATTATCGAAGACCATGTTCGACATTACTGAACAATTTACATTGTTGCTACTTCTTTCTCACTTATTAAGACATTTTACATTTTGCTGTCATATTATTGCTGTAAGTACTGCACAAACATAAGAAAATCCCTTGTCAGTCCCTCATCACAAACACTATATTATAGGAGTACTGTAGGTGTACTGTATTTCTGCTACTTTTTGAAGTTTTAATTCTAAAACAACTTAAAATTTGCAGATATGACATTTTTTAAAAAACAAAGTGAATACTTGGTTCATGCCACTATTGGCTGCAACAACTTTAAACCATCAGTCCCAACAATGTGATAATAACCGGTTGCGAATGTATTAGCTTGAAAGAGAATTTTAAGCAATACATACTACATGTAAAAGTTGAAAACAGTCATACATTATAACAGAATTAAAATGTGCATGGATGATAACATAGTAAATTGAAGATGTGTTGTCAAGTTTTGTAGAATATAAATAAAATGTGTATAGGTATACTGAACAGTAGATTCAAAATATGTAATTATATATGATGCTATTGTCTTTACAAACGAGATAGCTTGACAATTAAATAGTGGATATTATTGTGTTACATTGACAACGCTAATATGTACAAAGGGCGTTCAAAAGGTTTTGCACTGTCATCTGTAACTTTTTTATTTTTTGCTGGGGCAGAATCAAATTTTTTGTGAACATTCTTGGAACATTTAGCTATAAGTTGGTATGTAAAAGCATTTTCTTTTATTTGCAGGTGAGCCATAATGGACCGTGAAGTAGATGTTAGGTTGTGACAATGGTCAGTGATGGAGTTCCTCTTCAAGACTGGCGATAACTTTGCCACATCGATTCACAGGTGGTAGCTCCCTGTCTATGCGGAGGACATAGTGGATCGCAGCAGTATCCAGCGATGGTTGAAGAGGTTTAAAGAAGGTGATTTCTCTGTACTGGACAATCGACAATGCGATAGACCATCGATGGCAGGCCACTCGGTGTGAATGAGAAGACCATTGATCAAATCATCCAAAATGACAGATGTGTGACAACATGACAGCTTGCTGAAATGACTGGTTTGTCACTGGGTAGTGTGGTATCACTGGTACAGTCACTAGGGTACAGGAAAATCTGTACGCGTTGGGTACCTATATTATTGACAAGAGAAATGAAAACTATGAGGAAGAATGTATGCAGGGGTCTCATGAAGACCTTTACTGAAGAGTGAAAACAGTGTTTTGACGGCGTCATTACCCAGGATGAAACAGGGTTGTTTTTGTTCGAACCTGAGAGCAAAACCCAATCCATGGAGTGGCGTCATTCATGTTCATCTCGGAAGAAGAAACTAGGTTTTTCACGAACAGCAGGCAGACAAGATGATGGTCTCCTTCTTCTGGGATCAATGTGGTGTCATTTTAATTGATTTTTTGGAACCTGGCTCTACAATTACCTGGGACGATTACTGTTTGTCATTGGACAAGTGCGACATGCCATCAAGACCACAGACCACAGCTTCAAGGTCAGCTCATCAGACTGCACTGTGGCAATGCAAAACCCCATACAGCCCTTATGATGCAGGAGAAAATCAGGGAAATGGGTTGGAAAATTGTTTCTCATCCTCCCTACAGACTGGACTTCACTCCATCTGATGTTTACCTCTTTGGTCGTCTGACAGCCCACCTGTGTGGTAAAACATTTGATATTGAGAAAGACCTTATTTCCTGTGTCAAGCGATGGTGTAAAAGTCAATCCCCAGAATTTAATCAAAGAGCATTTACATCATAAAAAGAACGTTGAGTCTGATGCGCTACAGCTGATGGAGGCTAGATTGAGTAGCCTCAATGTATAGCTAAATGTTCGAAATATGTTCACAAAAAAATACCCTCAAAGAAATGTTATGGGTAAAGGTTTGGACGACCAGTGGCAGGCGGATCTTATCGACATGAGGGAATATTCACGAATGAATAATGGATTCAAACATATTTAAATTCTCGTAGATACTTATTTTAAATGTGCCTGGGTATTATCTGTGAAAAAGAAAGCAGGGAAGAATGTTGCGCAAGTGTTTCAGGGATTGCTGTATATGTGGACGAACTGAAGCACAGACAACTTCCAAACAGATCACGGTGCTGAGTTTTACAATAGATACTTCAATACTGTGATGGAGTGGTATGGAATATATCAATACTCGTCGATCACCCACCTGAAGGCGAGTATCGTGGAATGTCTAAACAGAACAGTGTAAACCCAAATGTGAATGTGATTCAATCATCGTGGCTCACAAAAATGGAGAAATATCTTCCCGCAAATAATTACAAGTGTAATTGAACCAAAAATCGCACAATAAACACGAGACCAATCGATGTTCGTGATAATAGACTTCTAGACACAGTATACAATTTATTAAAAAGTTAGATCTGCGCAAACAGCAATGTAATGTAGGTGATTTACTACGTATTTCAAAACACAAGACAGCATTTGAGAAGGTATACATGCCAAACAGGTCAACCGAGATATTCACAGACACCAAAGCGCAGAAAACGAATCCTAGAAACTACCTCTTAAAGGACAGCAATGGTACTGAAATTGCAAGATGCTTTTACACAAAAGAGTTACACAAGAGCTCGGAACCAGATGTGTATTTGTAGAGAGTATCACACGGCGTTGAGGTAATAAAGCGTTAGTTAAATGGCTTGGTTTTCCAGCGTCACGTAACAGCTGGATCGTCGCTGACGATTTGCCATATAACAGGGTGCGCAGATAACAACCACCTCAGTAGCATGACATTGTTGATAGAAGACGCATTAGAGGAGGAGGTGGTACTCTCTCCAAACTATCTGTCGAATTACACATTCCTGGATATAACTATTGTGGAAATAAAAGATAACGTCAAAGACGATTGGCACGTGGTGATAAAGGGATAAATCTGTTCGACGAGGCTTGTATGGAGCATGAAATCGCATGCGCAGCAAATAAAGATCGTCACACTGCCAATCAAATTTTAGCTGATAAAGCTAACGTAATACGTGAGAGAAGGGATATTGGTGTAGATCAATGCGTTGCACCATTTGCAGTGGAAGGAACTGTGCGTGGTAAAGTTAAGTTGGGCTTGGGTGTGAAGAAGTTCAGCCAAGTTATAAGCGCAGCACGTAGGGCACTAAGGAAGAACATGACAACCAAAGGGTGCACGAAAAGCTGCCTTTGTATGCAGCTAAAAGCGCCCTGAAGCAGAAAGGAGCGAGAAAAGAAAGATGGATTAAATCACCCAGGGTTCTACCAATACCCAGGACGTCGGGTGGAATTATTCCCCTCCTCATTCCTGCCCTAGGTGGTCTCTCAGCGGTGGGTTCACTTTCGAAACACGGGGTCCAGTCGCGCTCACACATTTTCCAAAAAATGGAGGCAGGCCAGACGTGTTAGACATAGCTCTCACCAGGAGGATTACGGGGTTTGTGACTGCGAGGACAATCAACAGAATGTCCTCCGACCACAACCCAGTGATTCTAGAGGTCGACGTGGGAGAATGGGTGCACTCCCACGGTACCAGCCGTCTTACAATCGTACAAACTGGGAGCGATACCGAGAAACTGTCGCCTCTGATATCGCTCGCGCTCCGCCACCTACTGCCGAAACAGTAGAACAAGCGCTACAAGACCGAACAGGTACCATCCTCCAGGCAGCAGAAGAGGCCACCCCTCCACAAAGGGATGGCCCGCCGCCGCAAATACAGCTCCCGGAACACTTGACAGCTCAAATTCGACATAAGAACAGAGTGGCAAAAGAGTGGAAGATAACCAGAAACCAGGCCACAAGGAGGCTGCTCAATCGCCTACAGAGAGAGTTGAAGGTAGCGCTCAATGAGCACAGAAACCAGCAATGGCAAAACCGCCTCTTAGCCCTCAAAGTAGACGATCACACACTTTGGCAAGCAACCAAACAATTCACAAAAAGACGCGCTAGGATGCCGCCACTGCACGGCGAGCGGGGTCTGGCCTACAGCCATGCTGAAAAAGCCAACGCCCTCGCCGACACTTTCGAGAAGCAGTTCCAAGCGGCAGAACCCCAGGATGATGAGCATGAAAGAGTGGTCCGTCGTCAACTGGCTGTCTTCCTCAATGCTGAGGAGGGCCCAGAAGATGAGCCCAGGGTTTTTGCCCCTGAAGACGTGACAAAAGTAATTAGGTCTCTCCCCTTCCAAAAGGCGCCAGGACATGACAGTGTCACCAACCAGGTTGGTCAAAAACCTCCCACCCACGGCGATCGAACACCTTGCGAACGTCTTCAACGAGCTCACTCGTACCCGCGAGTTCCCAGCTTGCTGGAAACACGCGGAAGTGGTCGCGATACACAAACCAGGGAAAGACCCTCTATTCCCGCAGCACTACAGGCCGATTAGCCTCTTGCCAATTCTCAGCAAGATCTATGATCGCCTCCTGCTAAGACCCATACAGAAACATATTACCAGAGAGCAACTTCTGCCGGATTTCCAATTCGGATTCCGGCAGAACCACTCTGCCCCACAACAGATCATGAGAGTGGTCGAAGCAGCCTCAGAGGGCTTCAACCACAGAGGCCTCTGCGGGATAGTGCTACTAGACGTAGCCAAAGCCTTTGACTCACTATGGCATAGAGAGTTACTCTACAAGTTGTACACACAAGGGTTCCCCGGGAGCATAGTTAAGCAGATCAAAAGCTAGCTCTCGAACAGAACTTTCTCTGTCAAAGTAGAAACAGCCACCTCCACCAAGACGCGTATTCGTGCTGGGGTGCCGCAGGGATCGGTCTTGGGGCCCGTTTTGTACAGTCTGTACACTGCGGACACACTAACGGCCCCCCTGGTGCACACCGCACAGTACGCTGACGATACAGCCTTCTACACAAGGAATGCGAACAAGGACCTGGTCATATGTAGGCTACAAAGGGTTTTAGATGACACAGTAACTTGGGCCCGTCGCTGGCGAATCACCATCAACTCTGAAAAGACGCAAGCTATGCTGATTACCCGTAGGCTCAGAAGGCGCGAACCTCCTCAACGCCCCCCCCCCTTTCCATCTTCACCTAAATGGATCCCAACTCCCCTGGCGTAGAACCGCCAAGTATCTTGGCGGAACCTTGGACTCTCGCCTTACGTGGAAACCCCACATAGACGAGGTCCACAGAAAGGTCTGCGCCAGAATGTCCATCCTGTACCCAATCCTCAACTCATCCAGCTCCCTTCCCTACTCAGTAGGAGTGAACGTATACCAGGCCCTGATCCGGCCAGTCATGGAATACGCGTGTCCTGTCTGGGGATACGCGGCGAAGCAGCACCTGGACAAACTCCAGAGGTTGCAGAACTGCGCCCTTAGGAGGGCACTGCGTCTACTTCTCGGATTCCCCATTGACGATTTGCATGCCGCTGGTGAAATCCCACTCCTGAAAGAGCGTTTTCAAGACCTGGCAAGGCCTTCTATGAAGGTTCTTCCAGGTCGGGAAACGCCCTCATCCACTCCCTAGGTCGGTATGACATGTCCCGCGATAAACATAATCGCCCCATGACGATCTTCGACGACTTAGTCGAAGAGTAAATCCCAATATCCTTTCCCAAATCCTGCTCCTACCCAAATAACCACAGTTATCTCGCCAAACCTCAGGCAAGTACCACACACACACAGAACAATCATCACATTTCACAGACACCAAAAAGTACAGACATAATCACACACACAAGTACACAGGGGAGTAAAAGCCGCAAGGCTACAAACTCCCCCGCACACTCCCCCAAAGAGGGGAAAGTAATAGATGTGAGCAGCGGGGTTCACTGGTTGAGGGTGTTGCGGCAATTTCCAATACAGTCAAGAATGTACAAAACTCCCAGGAGCAACTGCAGCAAGCACAAAGACATATCAGCGTGATGGAGACAGCAGCCACAGGAAAAAGGCTATACTTGAAACCGTGCGAGAAAGGACTAGGTATCTTCATAAACAAGAAAAAACAAACCCTAGTGATCCTACCAGACAGGGCGCTTACAACATACAGATCTGCTTAGGTTTGTTAAGAAATAATTCAAAATTCAGAGACTCCGAGGTGTGTTTGTGCGGAATACGCTATCAAAGACTATATGGAAATCAGGAGAATGCGGAATTGTGAATATGAATGTAGCAGGAGGACCTTGAACTCACTGGGCAGTATTTGAGAAAAAAAGTCTGCTACTTTCACTAATTCAGCGACCTGTAACCCCCAAAGGGTTACAATGATACTTCTACAATTTTCGACGCTACCAAGATTGTATGACATTCCTGTGTGGTCATCTACGCATCGTGTTCCTCCTGACGTTTATGAATGATATGTAAGGTCGGGTATTAAGCATCCATTCACCAGTCGATGTTTAGATGCAGTTTCGTACACTCTGACTATAAAAGAACGATCGTCTCTGTTACATGCGAATTACTTCCCAGCAAAAGATTTAAGCTTTGGAGATTAGAGTATCACGCTGACTGAACTGGAGATATACAACACCGTCCCAAATATCACATACGCCAACAACAAACTGCATCCGGAAATTAATGGTAAAAACGAAATTGTGGAAATTGAAGCTCATGCATACGATATTGACAATTTAAACGAAGTTTTAAAACAGTCTGGATAAGAGACTGAGCACCGTGCAAACATGAGTACACTTAAATCTCAAATAAGGACTTTGAATGCATCGATTGATTTTAAACAGAAAGGTTCAAAAGGCCCACTACTGTGTTTCACAAATGGACAGGTTTTGAAGATGGATCCCAGTAAATTTTACAAATCTGATTAGACAGGGAATATTCTCCCTGTCAGCACAATCCATGTTGAGTGTAACATTGCAATGAACTCATATCTCGTATAGGTAAGAAAAGGGGGTTATTATACTTTCAACTACATAGCTTCAACTACTTTTCAAGGTCACTGACTACCCACTCTCCCCATCCGAAATACACGCACATCGATCATTGTATACAGGAACTACTTAGGATTTTTAATAGTACAAAATCTTTATTAACTTTTGCATATACATTTACATACAGAAAACAACTCGCGGTATTTTTTGTTAAGTGCAGTTTTATCAATGTCCAATTTAATTTTTAACCAACAACTTAGATCCAAATCTGAATCATCTATTTCTTTCTCCAGCCAGTAATTTGACAAATACAGAGAAGGTGTGTTCTCGAATTCCAGAACGTATCTAATTCCTTTCGCGTAAACTACTTCTATTACAGCTTTATCAATTGGTTCTGCTGCTTCCGGCAGCTCTTCTAGACGAGGGCATTCGGGAATTTTAGTTTTTCCTCTTATTTCGTGCACAGCACTGTTGTTATAAGACTCCTCATCTTCCTGGGCGCGGGCTGCCAGTTCTTTCGGTATGGAACTTTAAATTTACAACTTTTGCAAACGACTTTCCAATAAAGGTTGTTATTCCGTTTGTTTTAAGCCCTGCAAACGATTGCTCTGTTGCTAAATGTATTGCATCAAGCCCACCACACTTCGATATAATGTAACCATCCTTTTTAAGCAGATCCAAGGAGCAACAGAGTTTGATAAACAGATTTTTCGTATGACCTTTAACATAGTAAAAGTGCTTCAATCCGCCGTTTTCGGCCAGTACTCCATCATTTGGCCACTTACCAACACACTGTACAGTAAACTCTATTATCTTCCACTCCACAGTCGTGGCCAGATTTCTCCATACAATGTGTTTAAAGCCATGTGTAAACCTCAGCTTCACATCTGCAATAGCTTCTTGCTTTTCCATTTGTAGTTTATATTCTTCCTTTATGACAGTTGTCTTCTCCATATACTCCTGTTTTCTTTTCTTTACCTCGGCAAACTCCATATCCAGTTTCCTTTTCCCTGCACGTAACACATTAACTGTACTTAAAGGTGTGATTTCTGTATTGGGGGAAGGTTTACGTCTGTTCGACAGGTTCGTTCCTTTTCTTAGGACTTGTGGTGTAACATTTTCAGTGTCAGCCACTCCTAATTGTGCAATATCTATAACAGGCGGTATTGTGGAGACCAATTCTCTATCTGAGAAACACAAGTTTCTCCTGTTTAACGTAACACTTCTGTATAATACTTATATCGTCTCTATTGAAGTCAGAGTTACGAATCTCCACGTGGTTTACAGGTAGGTAATTAAAACAGTATGCAGGCAGAACATAGCTGATTAGCTTCTCTCGGTCCTGAGTATCTGGAAGACTTACTTGTACACAAGTCAGTTTTTGGATATTCTTATTACCCCAGTACACAAACTGCAGATAGTTATTAAACACAACACAACAACTGTCCTATAGGTTATTTGTTAACTGACGCCACACGGACGCTACTGGCACAGAGTAAAATGGAGCACATTGTAAATACTGTTTGTTGGCGTCTAATACATGTAAACACTCTTACACAGGGTCAAATACACGATCCATTCTGCTTTCCTATTGGCTACTGCCAATTCAAGTGCCTCTTGTGGTATAATTATGTTAGGGGGGTGCACTTGTACCGCTATTTGAGTCCTGGAAAGGGCACTGCAATTTTTAATTTCCCACCAATCTAGGTGAGACGTCAGGACAGCCCTGGGACGAAGAAATTCCCGGCAAAATTCTAAAATTCCCGCTAATAGCGTAATTGTGGGTGGGGGAGGGCGAGGGGTGAGGAGGGGGGGTGAGAGTGCGGGGACCCACATGCACATTAAGGAAAATACATAGTTTCAGGGAGAGCATAAGGGAACAATTGACAGGAATGGGGGAAAGAAATGCAGTAGAAGAAGAATGGGTAGCTTTGAGGGATGAAGTAGTGAAGGCAGCAGAGGATCAAGTAGGTAAAAAGACGAGGGCTAGTAGAAATCGTTGGGTGACAGAAGAAATATTGAATTTAATTGATGAAAGGAGAAAACATAAAAATGCAATAAATGAAGCAGGCAAAAAGGAATACAAACGTCTCAAAAATGAGATCGACAGGAAGAGCAAAATGGCTAAGCAGGGATGGCTAGAAAACAAATGTAAGGATGTAGAGGCTTATCTCACTAGGGGTAAGATAGATACTGCCTACCGGAAAATTAAGGAGACCTTTGGAGAAAAGAGAACCACTTGTATGAACATCAAGAGCTCGGATGGAAACCCAGTTCTAAGCAAAGAAGGGAAAGCAGAAAGGTGGAAGGAGTTTATAGAGGGTCTATACAAGGGCGATGTACTTGAGGACAATATTATGGAAATGGAAGAGGACGTAGATGAAGATGAAATGGGATATACGATACTGCGTGAAGAGTCTGACAGAACACTGAAAGACCTGAGTCGAAACAAGGCCCCCGAAGTAGACAACATTCCATTGGAACTACTGACGGCCTTGGGAGAGCCAGTCCTGACAAAACTCTACCATCTGGTGAGCAAGATCTATGAGACAGGCGAAATACCCTCAGACTTCAAGAAGAATATAATAATTCCAATCCCAAAGAAAGCAGGAGTTGACAGATGTGATAATTACCGAACTATCAGTTAGTAAGCCACAGCTGCAAAATACTAACACGAATTCTTTACATACGAATGGAAAAACTGGTAGAAGCCGACCTCGGGGAAGACCAGTTTGGATTTCGTAGAAAAACTGGAACACGTGAGGCAATACTGACCCTACGACTTATCTTAGAAGAAAGATTAAGGAAAGGCAAACCTACGTTTCTAGCATTTGTAGACTCAGAGAAAGCTTTTAACAATGTTGACTGGAATACTCTCTTTCAAATTCTAAAGGTGGCAGGGGTAAAATACAGGGAGCGAAAGGCTATTTACAATTTGTACAGAAACCAGATGGCAGTTATAAGAGTAGAGGGACATGAAAGGGAAGCAGTGGTTGGGAAGGGAGTAAGACAGGGTTGTAGCCTCTCCCCGATGTTATTCAATCCGTATATTGAGCAAGCAGTGAAGGAAACAAAAGAAAAATTCGGAGTAGGTATTAGAATCCATAGAGAAGAAATAAAAACTTTGAGGTTCGCCGATGACATTCTAATTCTGTCAGAGACAGTAAAGGACTTGGAAGAGCAGTTGAATGGAATGGACGGTGTCTTGAGAGGAGTATATAAGATGAACATCAACAAAAGCAAAACGAGGATAATGAAATGTAGTCGAATTAAGTCGGGTGATGCTGAGGGAATTAGATTAGGAAATGAGACACTTAAAGTAGTAGAGGAGTTTTGCTATTTAGGAAGTAAAATAACTGATGATGGTCGAAGTAGAGAGGATATAAAATGTAGACTGGCAATGGCAAGGAAAGCGTTTCTGAAGAAGAGAAATTTGTTAACATCGAGTATAGATTTAAGTGTCAGGAAATCTTTTCTGAAAATATGGAGTGTAGCCATGCATGGAAGTGAAACATGGACGATAAATAGCTTAGACCAGAAGAAAATAGAAGCTTTCGAAATGTGGTGCTACAGAAGAATGCTGAAGATTTAGATGGGTAGATCACGTAACTAATGAGGAAGTATTGAATAGGACTGGGGAGGAGTTTGTGGCACAACTTGACCAGAAGAAGGGATCGTTTGGTAGGACATGTTCTGAGGCATCAAGGGATCACCAATTTCGTATTGGAGGCCAGCGTGGAGGGTACAAATCGTAGAGGGAGACCAAGAGATGAATACACTAAGCAGATTCAGAAGGATGTAGGTTGCAGTAGGTACTGGGAGCTGAAGAACCTTGCACAGGATAGAGTAGCATAGAGCGCTGCATCAAACCAGTCTCAGGACTGAAGACCACAACAACAACAACAACAACAACAACAACAACAACATGACGTCATCTAGGGATGGAGATGGATGTGGTTGAGGGAGCAGGTAATTAATTGATCAATTTTATTAATTTGCATATCAGTTTGATATGCACCCATCTCCCTACTACGATTACGGTACTCTCAATGCCGGACAGTCCTGTGCCTCTATTGTGCGATTAGAATTACGTGCTACAAGTCGTGATGATTTTTACTGTATTGGACTACACTAAACACAGGTATCAGTTACAGAGGAAGAGATCCGAAGACGGCAATTGTCACCCCTTTTGGCCTATTTGAAAGCAAGTACATGGCATTGAGCTTGAGGAACGCCGCACAAACATGGCAACGTTTGTCGAATCAGTACTGCAAGAACTGCCATGCACTTTCCCTTATCCACATAACGTTTTAATTTTTTCATTGACCACAGAACAACATGTGCCTCATATGTTACCAGTTTTAGAGCGGCTCAACAAATACGGGGTAGTGTTAAATGCAGCCAAATGTGTGTTTAGGAAGTCGCAGATTGATTTTTTAGGACACACAATCTCGTCGAAGGGCTCAATTCCCCTACCAGAAAAAGTGGAAGCTGTATTACAGATCACAGGTCCGCGCACAGCACTTAAGTTACAATGGTTTCTTGGCATGCTCAGTTTCTACCGTCGACATCTGCCATACTCTCTTGAAGTGCAAGAACCACTCACTGGAGCATTGGTCGATTCGAAAATTAAGGGAACTTCCCCTGTTCAGTGGACCGACTACATGAATTCAGCCTTTGAAGCGGAGAAACGCACATGCAGCGCGCCACACCCTGTATAGACCATGGAGGTACTATTCTTACCTCCATGGCATCGACGCACTCCTTGCTTTAGAAGTGGACGCGAACCAGACAGCGATCGGAGCCGCACTGCAATAATTACAGGAAGGCTCGTGGAAACCCTAGGCATTTTACTCACGCAAGCTGTCGGCATCTCAAATTTTGGGGAGTGCGTTCGATCATGAACTCCTTGCTATATATACTAGGCAGTAAAATATTTTCGACCTCGACTAAAAGTGAGAGAACTCACCATTTTCACTGATGATAAGCTATTGAGGCTTGCGTTCAGACAGAATAACACCAACTCTTCACCACGCCAGCACAGCCAAATAGTGTTTATTGCACAGTTCAGTACCGTCATCAAACATGTATCCGGAAACGAAAACATGGAAGCAGATTGCCTGTCCCGAGGTATAAGGTTCTGACGTCAAGCTTTATTGAGCAAAAAACCAAGATCATTCTTGCTGACAGGGTTTTGTAAAACAGTTTTCCACAAATTATATATCCAGTTACCTATTGTCAGCGTAACAATTTGTTTGATCTCAAAAATGATTGTCCCGGCCAATATTTGTCACTCTGCTAAAGAAATCTCACCTTGAAGTTGTGTAGATATGTTGTCTGTAAAGCCGTGTGAGTGGCACTAAATTGCATATCATTTATCAGATTTTACACAACTATTACTTCAGATGGAAGCACTTTTCTCTAGCAAAAGGAACATTTAGTCACAAAATACTACCCGTACACAACACTGACGAATGCCTCCTATTAAAATATTTCATGTAAATAATACATCAGCAAATAATTTCAAATTGTTCAAATGGCTCTGAGCACTATGGGACTCAACTGCTGTGGTCATCAGTCCCCTAGAACTTAGAACTACTTAAAGCTAACGAACCTAAGGACATCACACACATCCATGCCCGAGGCAGGATTCGAACCTGCGACCGTAGCAGTCGCACGGTTCCGGACTGCGCGCCTAGAACCGCGAGACCACCGCGGCCGGCCATCAGCAAATAAGAAATTGATATTATGTAACGTGCTGTGAGCACTGTTTTTAAAGATCCAATCTGAGTTGAATTCCCTTTTAAAGTAGATTCAGGACCACCGGTGCACATTTGCTTCCATTCATTTATATCTAATAATATTTATGTTTGTTAAAATTCTCGGCTCAAAACTGCCGCGGACATATTTTTGCTAAGATGGCGGCATTCAGGCGGTAGTCAATTTGTCTATTGATATTCTCGATTCCTTTTATATCAAGTTAATATATTTAGATAGAAGTCTTTAAGCCTTTTGTTCTCTATTCTTTAGCATTTAAAATTATTCTCAACGAAAATGCTTCATACTTTTTATACCAGCTACTAGTAAACTCTGTTGTAAGTTACTAGCGCTAATGGTTGCGCTCCTAATTGCGGAGTTGAAAATTAACACTTAACAACATTAATTAGATTGGATTACAATTGAAATAAATACAAATCCACGTCTAGACAATAGCGACTCTATTTTACAAATAATAATTAACAATATGGTTACAGACTTTCTCTTTACAGACATCACACGTCTCATGTTCGAACAGTTCATCGGTTAGCACAGGAAGAACAACTTAACCACAGTTATCATAGAGAAAAAAATAAAAAAAATAAAATAAAATAATTGTCACTGTCTATGAATGTAGTTCTCTGATAATAATTTAAATTAAGACAGAAATTAAGTTATTACTGAAATAATTAGCGTCATTTTTACATGATACAGTCTTTTTTATACGTAGTACCGATAATATTTGTTGAAGTTTGTACACTTAGTTCATTTTAACATCTTGTGGCTAAAACATAGTGTCGTGTGTATTACACATGCTGGCCTGTGGCAACTCCGACAGACGACATAACAGCCGAAACAATAGTTTCTGAGTTTATCTTGTGGCAGTGATATTTTTCATGGCTGGTGCAGAGTGATATCAAAAGTGCGCAAGAGTTTTTTTTCTGGTCATGTGTTGTTTTTTATCTTTGCCGTGAGGCTATAGAGTCTCCTAGTTTTTGTTACTTCTCTGTTGTTTTTTTTAGTTTCTTCTCATTGTGAGTTTTTGCGAATAAATATTTTTTCGTTAACACATTACACCGAACGGCTATGCAATTATTTGTTGCAGGCAAGTCGCCTACATAATTGGTGACCTCCGATTAAGGAACTTTAAATCTTTCGTTAGCTACGTCGAACATTAACTGCAAAAGCAATGGACGACGTCGGCAAACGATACGGTTATATAACGGAAGAAATTCATAGGCTTCAGAATGAGGTAGAAACTTTACAGTTGCATATTTCGAAAGATATGAACTTCAAGCATATACCGGACCAAAGGAATGACGTTGGTTCAACAACCATGGCACACACCAGCAAGGCAACATAATCGGAAACTGGGACTACTGCAGCACAACCACAGCAAGTAAGAGCAATCGAACTAACCGCTGGTTTCAACGCTTCACCAACTCAACGGTTGCAATTACGAGCGCCCCCATTCATGTCTTCTCAGCCACACATGGTTCGCGGTAATGGAAATATATTTCTACAACAAAGAATAGTCAGTGATCACGAGAAGTTCACCTTGGTGATAAGTAATTTGGACCATCAGACCTCGGCTTTGATATCTGACATTATAGTGAACCCACCTACAAAAGGAGCATACTGTGGACTGAAAGAAGAATTAATTTCTCGATGTGTGAAGTCAGTCGACATGAGTCAAACAAGTACTGTACCAAGAGAAACAGAGACAGGACCCCGTCAGAAAACTGTCGTCATTTACGGAGCCTGGTAGATAGTTCGACAGTCTCTGATAAACTGTTACTCCACGTATGGCAACAACAGCTACCAACGCAAGTAAGAACTACACTAGCTATATACAACGAAAGATCAGTTGACAAACTGCTGCTCGCTGCAGACAGAATCTACGAGACGCACGAGCCTACTGGAACAGTCGCAATGACGTCGACAGATGCCACGTACGATAAGTACCGTAACCAGCAAGACCAAACTGACGATATAACAATAAACTGTGCCGCGGTCGCAAAGCGACAAACAACAAAAAAGTTCAAACGAGATTAGAGATTTAAAAACTGCAATAGAGGATTTGCGAACACAACTACGCACACTACAGCGACCACAAGTTATCTTTAAGCGCAAGAGAGAGCGGCCTGGGCGTGAAACATGAAGTCAACAAGAGGACGAGCGTAAGGTGTGTTGGTACCAGAAACGTTTTGGGAGAGATGCTACAAGATATACATCACCGTGCGCCTACTCAGACAACCAAGGTATGTACAGAAACGGTGCAGTGTTTTCATGTCAGCGACAGCAATCGTCAATAAATATGGCTCCTGCTTCGAAAAGATTGTGTGTATCAGCCGTACTTACGGGTACAAGGTTTTTGGTGTATACCAGGTCAGACATTAGTTCGCTTCCTGTCAGCCATGCGCCACACAACGAAAAAGACACACAGCCACGTTTGAAGGCAGTGAATAACTCGGTGATTAACACGTACGGATGTAAAGTGTGCAAGATTGATGTGGGTTTTCCCAAACAGTTTCCCTGGTCTTTTGTGATAACTGGTATATCAGAACTTATTTTGGGCGCTGATTTTCTGGCACATTTCAAGTTGGCGGTCGACTTACACGGAAAACTTTTGTTAAATCTGACAGACAACAGTGCAATATCAAGCACTAAAGGGCATACAACTTGTGAGAAGCTACAGGCGATTGGCAACTCTGTAGCCGAACAGCTACATGACGAAGAGAAGAATCGGAGATGTTCTGACAGACAGACAAAAGAAGTTAATCGTAGTACGGTTCACTATATTCTTACCACGCCAGGACAACCAGTTTCACGACGAGCACGTAGAATCGCACCAGAGAGATTGACAGAAACAAAGGCGATATTTGAGCAAATGTTACAGTCGAGAAAATTTTCCGGTCCGACAGTCCGTGGTCTTCACCCCTACTCTTAGTACGTAAGAAGGATGGATCATGGAGACCGTGTGGGGATTACCGATCATTAAAATTAAGAACCATTCCAGATAGATACCCAGTACCTGATATACAAGACTTCACATGTGCTTTGGCCGGCGCGAAAATTTTTAGCGTCCTAGATTGCAAGAAAGCATACAACCAGATACCGGTGTCTCCAAGAGATGTTCAGAAGACAGCAATGATTGCACCATTTGGATTATTCGAGTTTTTATTTATGCCTTTTAGCCTTAAGAACGCAGCACAGACTTGGCAGCGTTTTATCGATGAAGTGATAAAGGGATTAACATTTTGCTTTGCTTATCTTGATGACATCTTGGTTTTCTCTCCGGATGAACAGCATCTTGTCAACTTCGGAAGCGTCTATCTGACTACGGAGTCGTTTTAAACGAAAATAAATGCGTCATGCACAAAAATCAAGTCACTTTCCTCGGCCATACTGTGTCATCAGAAGGTATATTGCCTCTGCCAGAGAAGATCGCGGCGATACAGGCCCTTCCGAAACCGACGAACTACCAAGAGCTACGACGATACATGGAAGTAATAAATTTTTATAGACGTCATCTGCCAGTAACGGCTACGGTGCAAGCACCACTCACTGATGCACTCAAGGGACGCGACGCCAAAGGTCGACGAATAATTAAGTGGACACAAGAAATGGACAAAGCATTTAAAGATTTTCAAGCAAGCCTCAGCAAAGCAGTGTTGCTCGCTCACCCAGTTCACTACGCACGGCTAGCTATTGTTGTAGACGCGAGGCAGTCAGCAAGAGGGGCGGCGCTGCACCACTACGGTTTTTTTCTTAAAAGTTACAGACTGCACAACAGAAGTGGAGCACGTATGACAGAGAATTGTTCGCGACCTACGAAGCAATTCGATACTTCCGCCCACAAATAGAAGCTAGACCAGTGACTGTGTTTACAGACCACAAACCCATAACATCGGCTTTTAAAAACACCAGTGATAAGTGCTCACCAAGACAGTTCCGCTATATTGAGTTCATAAGTCAGTTCACGACAGATATAAGCCATTTAAGAGGCGCAGAAAATTTAGTGGCTGACTATTTTTCACGTATTTGCGGGATTTCAGAAATTATAGACTATGATAAACTTGCAGTCTAACAGACCAAGGATGCAGAGCTACGACAGCTGTTAAACGACGTGTCTACAGGTCTGAAGTTAGAGCAAATTCTGGTGGCTAACTCCAAGCTAAAGCTGTGGTGCGACTTTTCTCAAGGCAGACCAAGACCATTCATTTCAGAAATATTGCGCAAGACGGCAGTACCAATAATATTTGTTGAAGTTTGTACACTTAGTTCATTTTAACATCTTGTGGCTAAAACATAGTGTCGTGGGTATTACACATGCTGGCCTGTGGCAACCCCGACGGACAACATAGCAACAGAAACAATAGTTCCTGTGTTACCTTGTGGCAGCGATATTTTTCATGTCTGGTGCAAAACGATATCAAAAGTGCGCGAGAGTTTTTTTCTGCTCATGTGTTGTTTTTTATCTTTGCCGTGAGACTATAGTCTCCTAGTTTTTGTTACTTTTCTGTTGTTTTTTTAGTTTCTTCTCATTGTGAGTTTTTGCGAATAAATATTTTTTCGTTAACACATTATACCGGACGGCTATACAATTATTTGTTGTAGGCAAGTCGCCTACAACCTCAAGCTGGATTTCTCGCTCTGGCCGCCCACTACATGTGACGACAGACCACGGCTGCCAATTCGAATCTGAACCATTCTTGCAATTAGCCAAGTTCTGCGGCACAGTGCACCACTGGACTACTAGGTATCATTTGACCAGTAATGGTTTAATCGAACACGGGCATTGTACAATCGCGGCAGCGATCATGTGCCATGGATCACACTGGACTACTGCGAAAGCAGTAGGGCTAACTTCGTTCTGCCCCACGTTCCATTGTTACCAAGTTATTTCAAGATGGCGGTGATAGATGTGGCAACGTCACAATGATGCCAAGGTGGGAAGTTTAAATTTTGGTGGAAATGTAGGTCAATTGGGCTACCTCCACTAACCTAAGCCCTTCCCATTCTCTTCTCTCCTCTCCCCTCCTCTCTCCTCCCCTCCCCTCCCCACCCCAAGAAAATGGCAGGGAGATCAAATTTTAACTGGAAAAAGGTCACTTGGGCTACCTCCACTAACCAAAGAAAACGTCGGGAAAATTTTGGTGGGAAAATAGATCAGTTGGCCTACCTCCACTAACCTATATCATCCAACGACCACCTTGTCCTTGGAATTGGCGGGAAAAGGACTCAGTCTTTAAACAAATATCTCCAAAAAGGTAAACATTGTCACCGATATGTAAAGGCTCCTTTGTCCCAGCACAAAGGATGTCTTGTGAATGAATGGAGCATTCTGATTGTCTCTTACTGAATTTAGCCACCAAATTACTGATGCTGCCAGTGTGGGAGCACTGTCTCCTTTCTTTTCTGTAGACAATACTTCCAGCAGCAGAACTATTTTGTCCAGATGACTATAGTGCACTTGACAGTTAAACCTTGCAAAAGTGGTCTACAGATCATGAAATACACAAAGACACTTCCTCAATTACACTGTTCTGCCACTGACGACAGAAGCTTGAATACTTCAGCGTGAAACTTATCTCCAACCCAGATATATATCACCATCATCTTGATGTAGTAAACACACAATTTGTATCTTCCATCAAACAAAATCATCATTTCTGCATCGTGCGACCACCAGACACTAGCACAAATACTGCAAAGACAGGTAGGCTAAGGACATTGAGCGTATACAGTCCTCACAGCACTAGATATTTTCCTTGAGGTCAGTAGGTCATCCACCATAGGCGACGCTTTCAAGACATATGCCCTCACACACACATTGGCTCGACATGTGACCAGCGCAAGCTCAGTGGACCAAGGTCACTCTTTGAACTATTGCACAAAGGCCAGGTCCGTTCCCTAGGTACAAACGTGTTACTATTTTTCGTTGCTTGCTTGCTTTCTACACCCATCTGCAGACTCTGGGATTACAAGAACATATTTTCACTTGGTTTGCCAGAATATCATAGTAGTTTCGCGATACTTCTCGATATCAAGCACATAGCAGTATGGTACTGATCGCTTTCACAGTATAATTCCGAAGATATAGACTGGAAATTGTTTCTCTAGAAACCAGAAAATTTAGCGAGGTGCAGTGCTCTAAACCCTTGAGTAACTAGAAACTTATCCCATCTGCAAAGACCTTTACATGAAAACTCGAAAAAAATTGAGGAAAACGATATTTCCACTGACGATTACCCATGTCGGTGACGTAACAAATTCCAAACCATCCTTATAATTTACAAAGTCAACTAAGGTGTTTCCCTTGTCTACAGAACCAGTAAATATGTCGTCCAGTCGCCTTTTACCTGCTAGATGTGCACACCACAATCGATGTTCTCTCAACCAGATAAAGGTGGGAAATGTGCAGAAGCTGTCAACCAAACAATTTACGTGGGAGGTAATAGTGCTCCTATGCAAACACACGTGCATATTGAATCTTCTCAGATTTGCACAGAGAACACACGTGATCATGAAGGCTGTCAAACACATAGTGAGTATTAGTTCACTATTCAGCCATCTAGAGTGCGACATGGTTAAGTCAGATACATTCCTGTACCGCCAACTGGTCTCTCCATTCAGACGGTTCCTGCAGTTAGTTGAAAACGTGAATCATTCCCGCCACAGGTTACCGCCGCCACATACTTCTTGCAAACCAGGCAGAATCGTCCTATGAAACTGGCCACATACATATTTTATCACTGTACTTACAATTAAATACAGCAGAGTCCCACTAATCTGAACCCCATGATCTGAATGTTCGGTTAATCTGAACATGAAAAATGTTAGTCTATGTATGGAAAACTGTGCGGTAAACTGCTGTACATACACACTATTTTAATTTACACAGTACAGTAAACATGTATTAGAAAAATTGGCAAGAATACATTATGTTCAAACAATACATAACAATGTAAGAAAAGCTGTCAAACTTGCTAAAATACAGCGGATATTTACCCTTACTTTTTAGATGACGAAAACTCAGTCATTGTTTTTTGGCGTAATGAAGATAGTCTGTTATATGACGCATAGTTGTGCCATTGTCTCATAAACATCAAATAAGCAGGTTAGCAGTGGGCTGTTGCTCCAAATAACGTAGCGCGAGGTCAAGGGCTTCTGCTGTGTCACTGTGTGGCACAAGCTCTCCTTTGTCGGTTTCAGGCTCATCGTCGCTTCTGTCACAGCAGTCGCCTCTTCCTGGTCTTGAGTCACAGCAGCAACTAAATCAGCGTCAGTAAGGTTCTGCACCCATGCCCCATCCGCTGCCATCCACTCATTTACATCTCCTTCACCAGCTTCTTCACACCCAGGGGTTGTGTTTCATTTGTAGTACATTTTCCTCTTCATTTTCAACTATGTTGTCCTGAAATTCAAAGGATGTCCACAGTTTTATCCACGATTTTCTCAGAGTATTTTCTGAAATATTCTGCCATGCCTCAGCGGCCCAATAAACAACATCCTTCACATTCGTCTTTATATTTTGTCCACTAAAAGAATGCTACTATCTTGGATCAGCATTCTTAAAAATTGTTTTCTGTAAATCAGTTTCAATGTTTGCAGTACGCCCTCGTCCATCAGCTGTAGAAGTGGTGTAACATTCGGCGGCGAAAACTTCGTTACAATTTCTCCATCACGTAATTCCTCAGTGCTGGGGTGCGATGGCGCGTTGTCAGTCAAAAGTCCGCCCCTGATAGCTGAGCGTTCAGCGCGACAGAACGTCATTCCTAAGGGTCTGGGTTCGATTTCCGGCTGGGTCAGAGATTTTCTCCGCTCAGTGACTGGGTGTTGTACTGCCCTAATCATCATTATTTCATCCCCATCGACGCACAACTCGCCGAAGTGGCGTCAAATCGAAAGACTTGCACCCGACGAATGATCTACCCGATGGGAGGCCCTAGTCATATGACATTTATTTTATCAGTCAAAAGGATTGCATGGGGAGACAAATGATTCTCCATAGAAAACCGTCGAATAGAGGGAACAAACTGTCCGTGAAACCATTCTTTGAACAGCTTACCATACATCCTTGCTTTTTTCTGGTTGTGATAATATACGGGTAGGGGCTTCACGTTGCAGTTTTTAAAAGCTCTGGGCCTAGCAGATTTGCCAGTCAACATTAAAGGCAGCTTGTGATTACCAACAGTGTTGCTGCACGCTAATAAAGTCACACAAACTTCGCACATTTTCAAACCAGCAGCATGGTCTTCTGCTTTTGATGTCAGGTTTTTTTGTTGGCAATGTCCTAAAATTAAGGCGTCTCGTCAGCGTTATAAATTTGTTGGGGAGAATACTTTCACACTCTTATTTTTTCAAACTCACCCAAGTATTCCTTCGCTGCATCACTGTCAGAAGAAACCTTTTCTCCAGTAATTGTTAGCTGACGGATTCCATGACTTTTTTTTTAATATGTCCAACCAACCCGTACTTGCACTAAAGGACTTCCATTAACTTGTTCAGTTAAACAGCCTTCTTCTGAACCAACACTCCACTCAGAGGAGTTCCCCTTTCTCTTTCCTGCGTAAACCAAAGGAAAAGAGCTTCATCAACTGTATCATACTGGGACTGTTTCAAAGTCTGCCGAATTTCGAGTGTTTTTACCGAAGACGTTGCACAGGACTGTTCAAGCTTCACTCAGTTCTTCTTCCAATCACAAATGGTCGCTTTACCAACACCCAGTTCCGTTGCCAGTTTAGATACATTCTCACGATTGTCTATCTGCTTCAAACCATTCAGTTTTTCTGTGCGAGTTAAGGTTGTATGTTTCCGTTAACTCATGACGAAAATACGCACACCACTACACCTGAACAAATACAATACAACTGTTACGCGTGACAGCGATCAATAACTAACATAACCAAGCGCTTTGCGGGGCCAAATGGCAGTGCACTGACCTGAGACACTACAAAGGTCTCAACAATGCACAACAACAAGGACAGGGAGTGAGAGTGACCCATTATTCCCACCCTTGTTTCCGTTTGTTACAATGGTGTACCTACTTATCTGCTTGATATACTTCATTCTAGAAACTCGTCACCGTAATTCCAGCAAATCCAAACAAATCGGTAATCCGAACATGGTCTGGTCCCAATTAGTTCGGATTAACAAGACTCTACTGTATTACGATTGCTGTCTCAATTGGATGACATTCGACAATGAGTGAAGGATCGGAAATACCCCCTTCTGACGGCACTGGCTCAGCAAATAGAAATATCTGTAACACGCTTATGACTTGACATTGTGTATTGTGTGTATTGAACTGGGAACTTAGAAACGATGGAGAGGCTTCATCCTCTGGTTCAGAACCCTACAACAGGCCACCGCACCACCACCGCACACCGAACCCAGGGTTATTGTGCGGTACCAGACGAGTGTAGCCCAAATGTTTGCATGTCAGAGTGATTATGGTGTACGTGTCCGTGGAGACAGTGTTTGTGCAACAATCGCCGACATAATGTAACAGAGGCAGAATAAGGGGAACCTGCCCGCATTCGCCGTGGAAGATGGAAAACCGCTTGAAAAACGATCCACAGGCCGCCTGGCACACCGGACCTTGGCACTAATCCACCGGGCGGATTCATGCCGGGGACCGGGATATGCCTTCGTGCTCAAAAAGCAGTGCGTTACACCGCTATGCTTGACGGGCAGGCACGACTTGGCATACTTTTCCCTTTGCTATAGCAGTATTCCACGTCAGATACATACCTTCCTTATGACTGGACATAGTCATTTTCTTTGCGCATACACACATACTTTATAAGCCTGATGCTCAAGGCAGACCTATGACGCATCCCCTACTACTGAGTAAAATATTTCGCCAATAACTGATTGCTGGCAATACGAAACAATACTGAACAAAAATCAGCAATGGGTGGACATGGCTCGTAAGTTTTTCCTTCGAGTGGTACCACTGTGTCTTAGAAAGCGAGGTGTAATCGTCTTACAAGCCACCAGATGTTAAAAATACGATCGCAACAACCCTGTTATTGTCACAATAGGTCTTGATTCAACCGGCGCACGCAAGTATCCATGCTAAAAGTTATACTGGCTTTATAAATCGATGTATTGCATTACCTGCAAATGAAGTGGTTTCTCCAGACAAATACCACGACACTGAATATAGACAGTGATTGCTGAAGTATATATTATCAGAACAACAGATCACTTACACGTCGGCGACGAGTTTAAGCTCGTAGTAAAATCAGTGAATTTACAAGTGATTCGTCTAAGGAACATGATGTGAAGCCAGTGTTAGCAAATCCCTTTTGCCGCCACTAGATATTTCTCCAGTATTTGTGAAGCATTCTGTCTCAATTTAATGTCAGAGGTTGTGCAATATATATCCGCTGGGTTACAGACGAGGGTTGATTGAGAAGCATCACAAAAGGTAGATGGTGCGCTGATGGAGGTCATAAGAAATGTACACAAGCTTTTCAGATCTCTAGTGCTACACTTTCCGTTAGAAATGCTGTTTGCATTTTGGAATCAAGTCTTTCCATTCAACCACATAACTGCGTTGGATTAATTTTGGCATTCTCGTATCATGAAACAATTCAACTTTTTGAACTGATCTGCTACAGCAAAATTTTAGATAGTCCCTATGCATCTTGCAACTGCCCCTCAGACTCTGGGCTGCCATCCCTTGTGATTGTTCCAATTTAAGTTGGAACTGAGTAGAAGTTGGAGAAAGCTATAACTACCACATTCTGTAGTCTGTGTAGAAATGAAGCTTGCTCCTGCAACACGAGGTAGTATAAAGACAATAAGAACAGTTACGATTGTGTTTCTTACTGGGAAAATTAGGAATCCTCAACATCATGCAGATTCTGCAGTTCTAAGAAGATCCACATCCCTCAGGGTCCATTCACGTCTATCACACCAACATTCTATGATCATTATTCTGTGCCATTCAACGGAGAAAAATTACGAACTATAAAAGCTCCGCTAACTTCAAACGGCTCTAAGCACTATGGGACTCAACATCTGAGGTCATCAGTCCCCTAGACTTAGAACTACTTAAACCCAACTAACCTAAGGACATCACACACATCCATGCCTGAGGCATGATTCGAACCTGCAACCATAACAGCCGCGTGGCTCTGGACAGAAGTGCCTAGAACCGCTCAGCCACCACGGCCGGCTCCTCTAACTTAATTTGATAGAGAATTCGATAAGTTTTTACTGCATCTCTCCTATCACATGTCGAAAACAAATACTGTATGCATGCCGGCACCGAGCACGTAATGATCCTATTAAATGAACAGCTATTGATCCATTGGAGCAGGCAGCCAGTGTAATGTGTCAACGCCTGTACTGTAGGTGGAGGAGGATGACCGTATCCCACAGACTATACTATCAGTCACAAGAGAGGCACTCTGTGTCGTTTGAAACATTGTTTTTTTTCTGCTGTCACTTGTTATGTACGCTGCCGTACATTTTGTTTTTACCACCACAACTTCGAGATCTGTGTCAGGCTCTAAACTGACATTAACACATTCTGATCCATCACCTCTCATAGAAAAACAGACATCATCTACATCTACATCCATACTCCGCAAGCCACCTGACGGTGTGTGGCGGAGGGTACCCTGAGTACCTCTATCGGTTCTCCCTTTTATTCCAGTCTCGTATTGTACGTGGATAGAAGGATTGTCGGTATGCTTCTGTGTGGGCTCTAATCTCTCTGATTTTATCCTCATGGTCTCTTCGCGAGATATACGTAGGAGGGAGCAATATACTGCTTGACTCTTCGGTGAAGGTATGTTCTCGAAACTTTAACAAAAGCCCGTATCGAGCTACTGAGCGTCTCTCCTGCAGTCTTCCACTGGAGTTTATCTATCATCTCCGTAACGCTTTCGCGATTACTAAATGATCCTGTAACGAAGCGCGCTGCTCTCGGTTGGATCTTCTCTATCTCTTCTATCAACCCTATCTGGTGCGGATCCCACACTGTTGATCAGTATTCAAGCAGTGGGCGAACAAGCGTACTGTAACCTGCTTCCTTTGTTGTCGGATTGCATTTCCTTAGGATTCTTCCAATGAATCTCAGTCTGGCATCTGCTTTACCGACGATCAACTTTATATGATCATTGCATTTTAAATCACTCCTAATGCGTACTCCCATATAATTTATGGAATTAACTGCTTCCAGTTGCTGACCTGTTATTTTGTAGCTAAATGATAAATGATCTTTCTTTCTATGTATTTGCAGCACATTACACTTGTCTACAGTGAGATTTAATTGCCATTCTCTGCAACATGCGTCAATTCATTGCACATCCTCCTGCATTTCAGTACAATTTTCCATTGTTGCAACCTCTCGATACACTACAGCATCATCTGCAAAAAGCCTCAGTGAACTTCCGATGTCATCCACCAGGTCATTTATGTATATTGTGAATAGCAACGGTCCTATGACACTCCCCTGCGGCACACCTGAAATCACTCTTACTTCGGAAGACTTCTCTCCATTGAGAATGACATGCTGCGTTCTGCTATCTAGGAACTCCTCAATCCAATCACACAATTGGTCTGATAGTCCGTATGCTCTTACTTTGTTCATTAAACGACTGTGGGGAACTGTGTCAATCGCCTTGCGGAAGTCAAGAAACACGGCATCTACCTGTGAACCCGTGTCTAAGGCCCTCTGAGTCTCGTGGACGAATAGCGCGAGCTGGGTTTCACAAGACCGTCTTTTTCGAAACCCATGCTGATTCCTACAGAGTAGATTTCTAGTCTCCAGAAAAGACATTATTATACTCGAACATAATACGTGTTCCAAAATTCTACAACTGATCGACGTTAGAGATATAGGTCTATAGTTCTGCACATCTGTTCGACGTCCCTTCTTGAAAACGGGGATGACCTGTGCCCTTTTCCAATCCTTTGGAACGCTTCGCTCTTCTAGAGACCTACGGTACACCGCTACTAGAAGGGGGCCAAGTTCCTTCGCGTACTCTGTGTAAAATCGAACTGGTATCCCATCAGGACCAGCGGCCTTTCCTCTTTTGAGCGATTTTAATTGTTTCTCTATCCCTCTGTTATCTATTTCGATATCTACCATTTTGTCAACTGTGCGACAATCTAGAGAAGGAAGCACAGTGCAGTCTTCCTCTGTGAAACAGCTTTGGAAGAAGACACGCATTAAGTTATGTTGTTGTTGTTGCTGCTGCTACCATAAAACAAACACACACACACACACACACACACACACACACACACACACACACACACACACACACACGGTTTATTTTAAATAAAAGACAGCTACAACATAAGGAGTTTTGTGTCGTGGGGCGTCTCTGAACTGCTGTCTGAAGGTGACTGTCGACCTTTACATTTAAACTGATCTATCAGAGTGACAGAATAGCTCATGACTTTGTGTTCCGTTTCGATTGATTCCTCATATTGCAGTCATGTACACGATCACTGTTTCGGTGCTAGCCATCCCCAGAAGGTGTTGCCCCTCCACCAAGACTCTTTCTCCATCTCAAACATATGATGTCAGTCAATCATTATGTGGTAATCAACAGCATACCAGTGAACGGATGGGATGGAAAAGACACCATTGATGAACCATAATAATAAGCATCACAGTTGATAGTGCGAACAATTTTAGCAATCTTACAGTAATTTCAACATCGACCAATGATGTGACAGCATGCTTCCCAGTTGCAGTCTCATCGCTAAACTGCCGCCTCCTCTACTTTGCGAGTACCCTTGCAAATGTAGTTAGATGACTGTGCAGTACGTCCATTCATTGTTAATTCTCGTACATTACATCATCAAAGTATACCAGACAGTGATCTACATATTTCTAGCACCTCGATCATAGTGCGTAATTTACGACCTTTCACTACATGGATGGTGGTGGTGTTTAGTGTTTAACGTCCCGTCGACGACGAGGTCATTAGAGACGGAGCGCAAGCACGGGTTAAGGAAGGATTGGGAAGGAAATTGGCTGTGCCCTTTCAAAGGAACCATCCCGGCATTTGCCTGAAACGATTTAGGGAAATCATGGAAAACCTAAATCAGTCTCGCACTGTCTTTTACCAACCCATCATACAGCACCATTACCGATTTAATCTGTAGCTGACCAGAAGTATACCACTACATCCTGCATCTCGTGAATGGAGTTTTGCCAAGTGCGCACCCATCCAAGTGTACAAGATTTCTCCAGATGCGTGCAAGTCGAGGTGGTTAGCACCACTTATCGGTATATAATATTAGATTTGAAAGTGTTGCCATGTAACAGCAGAAATAGAAGAACAAGAAACAAATTGTTTCTATGCATGACGAAGTTCCAGACACACGGAGTTCGAAACATTTTACATAAATCAATTACACTATTCTTCAAGTGTCTGGGATCAGTACCAGGGAGGTACTGGTAGGAGAGAGAACATAAACATAGACACTCCTAAGGCTACACGGCTCTGCACTTAAAACAGTCTATAGCTTCAGTTTCCGACCTATTAGTTGTGTGGAATGTAACGCTGTTAATATTCCAATGTACGAAATATATTTCCAGCGCATGACACACATTCTTCTTGCACGTTTCTCTACGATTAACTATGGTAACAGACTGTAAAATGAAAAAAAACTACTCCCTCAAAAAATCGGTTCCATGTGATATGTGCACAATATAGCTTTCCAGAGATGTATAGCATCCACTGTTCACATCTGATCATGGTTCATAAATTATACTATGCTCGCATCAGTTCTTTATAAAATGATCTTTAGTAACGCATAATACCTCTTACAAGGAAACAGATAAACGCACTGCAAATGCGTTTGACATGTAAAATTACACATCATGCCGCCACTAACTCTGTAAACAGGACATCTGACAAGCAGATCTATATACGGGAATTGCAGTGCCTTACAAACACCTGTCGCTAACTCAGAACCATCTTAGTTATGAAACTGAAGTCTCGACCAAAGATGCAACAGGGGAATGGAGTATGTTACATAAATCTTCGTTCGTTTAGAGGAATGTATCGAAACAGGATGGTCATGTTTCAACACACGTTAAGATGGAAGTCGTCCGGTGACTGAGGGGTTTCCTGTTAACGATCGCAAGTAGGCAGTGCTCTAAGTCACACACAGAACACATGATTGTATACGAATCATACACAGGCTATGTCACACAACTGACGCATCCTGCCAGAACAACGGAAAAAATGGTCAAATGACCTGTAGCAACATCTCCCACACCTCTCAAGAATGCATCATCGGTCTGCCACTAAATCGTATCTCAGTACAGCTGTATCTCAACTGATCACTCGATCCACTCCCTGTCATCCTTTGATGTAGATGGATGTAAGTTTAGAGGCAGATGGTTCTCTGTTTACCTGCAAAGCGTCAGATACAGTCGTCAACTCACTTGTATCACTGTTACCTCAGCAGATATGCAGTATAATTCTGCCTTGAAAGAAAAAAAAGTGACCGTTTTCCTGCTTCCCGGCACTTCCATCTCCAAGTTTTCTCAGATTCCTCTCACTGTCACATACTCGTTCCCATGTTCAAGAATTGTTCTGCACATCCAGAAGACGTGAAAGTATCCCTCAATTTCCCCGCATTTCGGTGTATTTTCCCTCAATTCACACGTATTTTCCATGATTTGTCGTAATTCTATCGATTTTATGTCACTTCTACCCATGCAATTATGATATCACTTCTCGTTCCATGTTCTAAAATTGCTTGTAAATGCAGTACAGCTACCAACACCTAGGACAAATGCACTATTTTTCTGGTCAGGCAGTATAGTGTAGCACTGTAGTCAAATGCATCCAGTCGCCTCCACCCACATATTCTACATTTGCAGTGCTTTTGTTCTGTTTTCTGTATGTCCGCGAAAATGGTCACGCGTCGGGCCTGTGTGTGTGTTTGTTTGTGTGTGTGTGTGTGTGTGTGTGTGTAAATTGTTTACATCAACATTGCATGCAAACTAAAGATGTACATCCTTCCTCTCCAGCTGCCCAGCACAGACTGAGTCCTTTTCCCGCCAATTCCAAGGAAGAGGTGGTGGTCGGATGACGTAGGTTAGTGGAGGTACCCCAATTGACCTATTTTACCTTCAAAATTTAAACTTCCCACCATGAGATCATTGCAACATTGCCACATCTATCATTGCCATATTAGAACTGCTACCTTGAAAAAAATTGGTATTAATGCAATATGAGGCAGAACAAAGTTTGCCCTACTACTTGTATTACCGATGCTTTTACTGGTATTCCAGATGGTGTACAAACTGACTTACATGATTTACCTGCTGAACTAGTGTACGGCGAAGCACTGCACCTTCCTAGAGAATTTGTCGAAGCATCACCACAATAGACACTTGGTCAAGATCACAACAATTTTATAGATACGTTCAGGGATCATGTTACTCAACTGTTGTCTGTTTCTAAGGTGAATTTTATGTTTGAGTGGACTTTGTTCACATCACTATGGAGTTGTTGGATGTGACTGGGTGTTTCACCTAGAAGGCATATGACATCATCTACCTAAGAATACCAATATATTATATGGTATTATTTGTGCCCTTATATTGTTTCAAATATTTTATTTTCAATGTGATTAAGAAAAATGTTGGCTAGAAGTCCACTGATTGGAAAACCCATTGGAAGTCCGTCTTCTTGTGTGTAGAACTGATTGTCAAATGAGAAATAGTTTTCCTCTGTGATTAGTTTTAGAATGCTAGGTATTTCTTTTACGTAGGGCTTGGGAATTTCTGCCTGTTCTTCTAATTGTTGTTTGATGATGTTCATGGTTTCTGTGGAGGGGATATTGGTGTACATGGACGTGATGTCAAATGACGTGAGTGTGGCTGCTGTGGGTACGTTGATGTGTTTGTGTCAGATATTTTTTAGAAGTGTTTGTGTGTTTTACTGGTATATTTGTGTTGGGTCACTGGTTAACTTTGTTATGTTGTTGTCTTTCAGAAATTTTATGGCTTTATCTTTGTATTCATCCTTTTTTTTATTATCATGGTGCTGCCCTTGTCTGATCTAGTAATGAGTGCCTCATTGTTTTTAAGTTTGTGTTTTATTTTTCTGCATGTTTTTCTTCCTCAGTCACAACCAACAACTCCACAGTGATATGAACAAAGTCCACCCAAACATAAAATTCACCTTAGAAACAGAAAACAACAAAATGTTAAATTTCCTTGACCTCACAATACACAACAGTTCTCCATATTCAAAAAAGTAACCACCACCAGCACAGCCATTCACAAACATTCCTATCATCCGACTACACACAAACTAGCCAGTTTCCAATGTATGTTACTCAGACTGAACAAAACTCTCACTGAAAGCATCTATAACAATAAATTACAAACAATCAGACAAATAGCTGTACAGAATGGATATGACACAAACACTATAGATAAACTGAACCACAAAATTAAAAAAGACACCCAACACACAAAAGCCTTCTCACCAACTTACAAAGTACACAGAACACACATGAACAAGAAACACCCACAACAACAAACCAGTGGTTCACTCTCACCTACAACAACAAAGCAGTCCACAGAATAGACAACATACTCAAAAAAGAAGGGTTAAAAATAGCGTACAGGACAGACGACTCAACACAGAGGAAACTAAGGACAACCAACACAAGCACAGACAAACACAACACCTCTGGTATTTACCAACTAACATGTCAGGATTACAAATCAGTTTCTATAGGACAGATAAGCAGAAACTTTAATACCAGATACGCAGAACACAGAAGAGCGTTAAAAAGTAACAGCTGTCATTCCACATTTGCTGAACACCTTATGGACAATAAACATAGCCCAAAAGACATCAATACCGATTTGATAATTCTCAAACGCAGCAACAGCCCCCCACAAAAACTAATAATTGAGGAAATTTATCAAATACAAAAAGCCATAGCTGAAGCAAAGCAAGTAATATTTGAATACACAGCTCTCTGTAATGGAACTCTGTTCCTGCTCTTTGCCCTCAAAGATTTATTACATAATACCAACCTATAGAACTCACCCACCCCCTCCCTTTTACACGTACACTACACGTACACAAAGACACACACACACACACACACACACACACACACACACACACACACACTGAAAATAAATATAATAATAATATTAATGATAAATCCTCAAACCAAAACAACCACCAATGACATCTTCAACTGTTCACTGTTTGCCATCTTGTATTCACACCTTCTACTGTTCCACTGTTATAAATCATAATTTTTGCGTAAATGATGTTTTGCCTACATGAAGTTGTATATAGTTGCAGGTGACAAACTGTAATGAAAAACAGCCACTGTAAAAATGTAATACAGCGGAAAACCACACCATGTGGTAAGAGGGTACGAATACACTATTTTATGCGCTCTTCAAAAACCTGTAATTACGATTTAGAAGCTAATACTTATATGTATTTAAACAGTAAAGAACATTCCTTATGTTTAATAGCCATAATAATAAATAACCCAACTGCAACTGCAGTGAAACACGTCTGGGACAAAAAACAAAATTGTGTCTTGCTAAAGGCAGACCCCACTCAAAAATATATGTTATTGTTAAAGCAAACACAGACAAAAGAGCTTCAACATCAAGATGAGGAACTCGACGAGTTGGAAAGGAAGCTGTTGCGACCTCAGACAGAAAATCCTCAAGAAGAATACCTCTGAATGGTCAGTGCCCAACAAAGAAAAGAACAGTAAATCCAAAATGCAAGAGGAAGGCTATTCCATTAATGTCGATGCCCATTCAGTTGAAACAATACAAATGATGACCCCAGATGTTCCTGCAACAACCACTCTGTAGTCAGAGGACGTGGAACAAGACTAGAGGACTACAAGATGACGCAACAATCAATATCAATGCAAGCATTCTTGTACATGTTCACAGTATTCTCACTTATTACAAGCTCCAATATTTCCAATATGGTCCAAATAGCCATTCCCACTCAGTTATAATTATCCAAGTTGAATATGATGATGCAAGGATGATTTTAGTCATATTCATTTCAAGTCAGAGCTCTGGCCTAAAAATTAGGAAATAAATCCTTAACCTTTTTTAAAAACATTGAAGTGGCATCATGTCTCTTCACGCACATACACACAGCTTTGCAAAGCATTTTGGTAACACCTGACAGCACTAATCACTTTGACCTCTGTCGGTCAATAGATAATAAGGGTGATGGAAGTGACGTACGTCCTTTCACGCATGTATATTAAGCCCGTTAGATTATTTGACCTTTCATGTCAACAGCTATTAGAACATAAAGGTAGTTAGTTTGTTCCACACTATATGCGTTCACAGACTTCACTTGATTAAGCTTCATGGCTCAGTACCTCAAGTACCTGATTTTAAGAAACTAATTTAGCTTTAGGTTGTTCTTACACTATTTTGGTACACATGCAATAGCACTATTCAAAATGACCTCTGTCAGTCATTAGATATTAAGGGCAATGCAGGTGGTGATGTACGTCCTTTCACATTGTTACATTAAGCCTGTCATATTAATTAGACCCTTTTTCTGGTCAATAGCGCTTAGAATTTAATATAGTAACTTTACTCGCTTATCCAAGTGTAGTCGTCAAATACAATCACCTACCCCAGGTAAATGAAAAATGTGTTATTCATCCCCCATATTTTTAGCCTGCTTCTAGCTGATGGTATTTTCTCTGTTCTGCATGCGTACGTTTCGACCATCTGTGGAATTTGCTATCCCACATACATAGTTTAAGCCTACCTACGTTCTGAATTTCTTCTTCAGGAAGATCACAAACGCTGCCAGTAACCATTTACATTCTGATGTAGCAAGGCACCAACAGTGTGGGATGAAGCATACAAAAAATTATGGGGCACTGACAATCATATTCATAAGGAGGGGGGCTTGCATGAGTCTTGTCTAGCAGGTTTCAAGCGTTGCCTGCAGTTCATCAGGGTACATGACATGCATGGAGCTACGGACTTTGGGACTGGCAAAGATAGCATGAAGTGCACCTGGCACACAGTAGCTTGGTGTAAAAATGATGGTAAAAGCTGTCACACCCAGGTACCAATGCACTTCATACATAATTTTGGGGCCTGGTGCATCAATGCACTCAGCTGATGGATACATGACAACTGCAGAAACTTGAATTCCTGGAAAAGTTGCTTTGTTATCACTTGTGTTGCACTTAGCTGGATTTATGATTCTGTAGTTATCAAACCTTTGGACAACAATGTCTAGATGTCTTGCATGTTGCTCTGAGGAGAACAATACCACGAACACATCATCAATGTAGGCAAAACAGAAATCCAGTCCCTGCAAAACTTTATTGCTAAGGCACTGAAAAGTCCGTGCTACTTTCTGTAGACCATACAACATGTATGAAGATTCAAATAGTCCAAAGTGCTTAGTTATTGCAGCTTTATGGATACCCTCTGTTGCTGGAGGGACCTGAGTACAGGCTTTTAATCTGTCCACAGAAAACAGTGCACTCCACCTGTTAGCAGGTAAAATCTGTGATGTGATGCACAGGGCACTGGGCAACAATTTTCCAGCTGTTGAGTACTCCATAATTGCGATAGGGGTGTCAGCCAACCAGTTTCCTTGGTACCTGATGAAAGGAAGAAACCTGCTGACTTTCAAATGGTCACGCAGTGCCTGCTGGGGCATTGTGTCAGCTCTTCTTTTGTGACATGGAATTTGTTGACTGTAAACTATCTGGTCATGAGAAAACAGGAGGAGAGGGCCTGATTCTTATGTGATGCACTGTTGAGTGGCAAGCTGATGATAGAACTCCGCCAGGTCTCATGGCAGATGAGAACTGGTTTGTCAGGTGTGTCAGTGACAGCAATGTGGAAAGGAACTGTACCAGTGGATTGCTGTACCATGTGGCTTGGCATGCAAGCCTTGATGACATGACTTGGTTCAAAATGGAAGTGCTCCTTGCACCCAAGATGAGATTGTTGAAGAATAGGAAATCTAGCCCATGATAGCATTTGTCACGTCCGTGACAATAAATCGCCATTTGAATAACCTTTGTATGCTGATGTTCAAATGTAATGTCATGAATTCACAAGTGAGCCATTTTCAGCTGCTAATTCATAATTTGCACACAGTTGTGTTTGCCACTACTGGTTACTGGGAAACACACAAACACACGTCCATGCAAGTACCCATCAAAGACTGCATCTTAGTAGACATGTCCGTTACCACTAAACATTGTGACAACTGCTTGGGTTGGTGACAGACTTGTTCACCAGGTGTGGGAGGCTGCCATTCACATTCCCTTCCCAGGGACATGGTGATCTGCACCTAAGTGCTCTGTTACCAAAACGATAATGGTAAAAAGACTCATTCCAGTCTGGCAAAGAAGGGGAACAAATGCTGTGTCATCCATGTGATGGCATATGGTCTTGGCACTTGTATGCACTGAGGATTGCAACTTGCCATGTCATCTCATCAAGATGCAATATGGTGATGTCCAGCTTGTCTCTGGTGGGTGTTGTGGTAAATACCTGCTAGCTGTGACCTCAGATATTGTGCCTATGATCTATGTCACTTCATGTACACCTCACATTATTGAGATCAGTTATGATACATCTCTGACAAGCAACAAACCAGTGTGGACCATAGCAACAGATACAAGATTGTCTGCTCTGACCAAGATGTGGAGGTGTTGTGGGAACTTGGACAGCTTCCTGTCACCAGATTCCTCCCTGCGCAATAGATGGTTTGTTTGGGGAAGGAGACCAGACAGTGTGGTCATCGGTCTCATCGGATTAGGGAAGGACGGGGAAGGAAGTCGGCCGTGCCCTTTGAAAGGAACCATCCTGGCATTTTCCTGGAGCGATTTAGGGAAATCACGGAAAACCTAAATCCGGATGGCTGGACACGGGGTTGAACCACTGTCCTCCCGAATGCGAGTCCAGTGTCTAACCACTGCGCCACCCCGCTTGGTGTGTGCAATAGTTGTTCCAAGCATTACATTAGAGAGGGAAAATCACCATATAATGCTGCCTGTTAGTAACTCATACTTTCTGGAGGCAGGCAGGTTTGTAATAACGTTGCTAATATTATTCATGGAACAACTGTCCAGTAACGTCACCACATGTGCATATTTGGTGTAAGTCTTACAATATCCTAGCAGTGACAAAATGGCTTTCATGGTGCATGAACCACAGTTATGGAAAATCTGCTCAGACAGTTGGTGCTTTAAATGCCATGTGGTTCATTTGCACTGATGGGATACTCCCAGTGGGTGGTGAGCAGGTAATAATACTCATTGGATTTGGGGCTGCAGGCAGATACAAGAACGGTGTTTCTTGCTGGTGGGAGGGCAGCAGGAAATGCCAGTTTGCTCATACATTCACTTTCCTGGCTGTGTGACTGAGGCAACTCATATATTCCCCATATGTGGTCCTACAAGTGTATTATTCATTTCTCTTCTCTGGCCCCAGAACTAACACTTCATACTGAAAGTATGTTTCTTAAGCACAGGCAAAATTACAAACAAAATTTAAGCATGTGCCTCAGCAGAGTATGCTCCTACTTACACATTTTCTGTTTACTATGCACAGTATCACATTTTAACTATGTAGTGGAGAGCTCTGCTGCCGTTGCTCCCAGCTCCAGATGGTACTGACTCGAGTCATGCAGCTTTAGGTTGTTGCCAGAAGGAACCACTGATGTGGGCCAGATGTGGCTATGCAAGGAATGTCCAGCATATCCCGCATGTCCCACAATCGGTGCATTACTCTGTATGGCCTGGTTACTACCTGTATTAAGGTTGACCCCTCACCTGTGGTCGAGTGGGAGGTAATTCCAAGGTGTGGCAGGAAGTGAGAGACTTTCTGGGGGACGAATCCAAAGGCTTCCCTGGTTCCTCAGGGGTTATGGCTGCCAAGGAGAGGAAGAAGTCCAGTGTGCCCTTTGCATGAATACTAGGGGTAGTCACCCCGGGTATACAAATGGGTCCTTCTAGATACCATGAAGAGCACATGCTGTTGGTGGTTCATTTGGTACCAATGACGTGTGTTCCATTGAATATGAAGAGATTCTCTCTGGTTCTGAATGACTGTCAGAAGCAAGGATTACCAGTCTTGCTTGTGAGATGAAAGCGAATCTCACTATCTACAGCAAAAGCTGACAGGACCAATTGAAGACCTGAGCTACATAACCGAGTGGAGGGTCTGATCAGAGGCTCACACAATTTTGCAACGATGTATGCTGCAGATTCCTTGACTCATGCCTTAGGGTGGGGTTTCAGGTTCCAGGTAATAGGTTAGGAGTCCACTGTACACAGGAGACAGCTACATGGGTAGTGGGGGCTGTGTGAAATGGACTGGGAAGTTTTTTATGTTATAGGGCTCAGGAAAGTACAAGATGGCTAGAGTCTTGGAGGGTGCAGGTCAAACACAGGATAAGGGTAGACACAGGAACCACTGGTACTGAAGTTGTGAGTTTTTATGGTTGTGTTGTGAAAGAACCAGAACTCAAGCACTAATAGAAAGCACAGGAGCTAAAATTGTTGTAGGTACTGAAAGCTGGTCAGAGCTAGAGATAAATTCAACCGAAATTTTACAAAAGACTTAATGCTGTTCAGAAAGCGTACATTCAATATATTTGATGGTGACAGGTTTGTTGCTGTTACAAGTACTGAGTCAAAGTAGACAATGAGCTAGTATGGGTAGAGGTTATACTTACAACCAGAATAAATAATAATTGGTTCCTTTTGCAGACTCCCAGACTCAGACGATATAGTTGCTGAAAGATTCAAAGAAAGCTTGAATCGTTCCAGATAGATATAGTTGCCACAGACTTCAATCTCCCTCAATATGTTCACAAAAATGCATCTTTGAAGTTAGTGGTAGGCATAAAACATTATCTGAAACTGTACTAAATGCTTTCTTTGAAAATTATTTTGAGCTGTTACTGCAGGAGTCCACTCATACTGTAAATGTTTGAGAAAAAAACCTTGACCTCTTAATAACACATTACCCAGAACATCAAGACAGATACAGGGCTTCGTGACCACAAGATCATTGCAGTGAGACTGAATACAGTAACATCCAAGTCCATCAAAAATAAACACAAAATGTATCCATTAAAAAAAACAGGCAGTCTTCACTCCTTCTAAACTAACTATGTAAGAGTAGACCAAAATTAAAATTCAGTTCAAAGAAACAAAATTGACAGCAGCTCAGAGAGATATACCAAATAAATAACTAAGAGATGGAAAGATCGAACTAATTCCCCATTGGACACAGGACAGGTCAGAACAGTGTTGCAGAAGTAACAAAAACAGCATGCCAAATTTGAAACAGTGCAAAACTTCCAAGATTGGTGATGTTTTATAGCATGTCGAAATTTAAAATGGTCTTCAATGTGAGAAACTCTGCCTCAAAATTGGCCAGAAAATCCTAAGAGTTTCCGCTCATATGTAGAACAGACCAGGAGCACTACACAACAGAATACCTTCATCCAAGGTCGTTGCCAGGGGTGGGGCAGCTGCCCCCTCCCTTGAGATTAAAAGATTTAAAAAAAAAATTCATACTGGTCGCCCAGTTGGTGACACAATAACTCAGACCTCCTGGTCATGGCTGCCTTCATTTGAACCATAGTTGGAAATTAAAATTAAATAGTTCTGTATGACAAAGTCAAATCCCACTGCAAGCTAAGAAAGTAGAGACATTTTAAAAAGGGCACAACCGGCAAGATGCATTGTTGGACTGTGTAGTGTGGTTTGTTCACTTTTACTTGATCTTCGTAACTCTACATTACACTAATTTCGGCCATGGAATGTTGTTTGTCGATGTACTACAGATCCAGAACAGATGAAAGTAACATTTCATATTTTTGAGCTTATGTTTTGCAATATAGTAATGCCTCATAAAAGTAAAAGCTAAACCATTGCTTGGAATGAGGCTTGGTGTAGACAACAACCATTTTGTGAGAAGCAAGCAATAAGATTTAAGAATAATGAATTAAAAATGTGTTTAATTCAAGACTTGACAGGACAGTGAAAACCATGACAGGTATACAGCCATTACATCATCCACATGATTTACATACACAATCTAGCCTCTATCTGTGCTTGAGCTCTCAGTTTGCCGCAAGGAAAAAAAAAAAAAAATAAATAAATCATTACTTCAACAAAAGTCATCATGACTCATGCAGTAGAGCATTCAATGCATGAGTGTTTCTTGCAACAATGGCAAAAACATGGCATATTCCTCTGGAGTAGATTTTGCATTGTCACAACTGACATTCTTTGCTCTGTTACACTAACACCCGACAAAATGATGCTCTTTCTGATGTGACATCATATTCTGAAGTGTTATCGAACCATTTTAAAATAGTACCCTTCAAGTCTGTACTGGGTTAGACAAACAGCAGGTGAACAACTGGACACTGAAACCACTAGGTAGAGACCACATCTGGTGTCTGAGGCAAGTAGCGATCTAAAACCCTGTAAGTGGCTACTGGCAAAGGATTATTGGTTCAGGAAGGAAAAACCAGACAACATACTAATCCCCTACCCTACCACCAAGCATTAGCAACAGTCTGCCTCTAAACACTAGTGGGCCATGAGACTGCACCTAGGATGGCAACAGTTTTGTTGGAAGTACAGAGCTCCAGACAGATACACAGCCACACAACATGAATATCAGAAACTTTTTTGATGAGAGTGCTTTCAGTTTTTATATACATCTATTTATGATTACTTATTAGTGTTGATATAAATGTCAGCTTTTGCATACTGTTAATTTGAGAAAATAGTCATTAATATTTTGACACCATATTTATAATCTTGTTCGAAATTGGGGCTTTGATTAAGCCCTTTAAGATACTCCCAAGCAGCAGAATAGCGTTAAACTATCTGGAAGGAGCAGGTATAGAAAATAGGTGTAACACCTGCTGGCTTTATCTACCGGTAGGCCTAATTCATTTTTGTGTTCTAAACAACACTGTCGTACGAATTATCAGTTTCACTCTCTAACTAAAGACAGGCTACAAAAGCAGCAAATAAAATAACAAATGGGCGAGGAGTGAGAGTATCTCACAGCTCACAAACATGTCAGATGTGTTTGAAGTAAACCTCTTTATTATTGTGGTTAAAGCCAATACCCAAATCCATGCATAGAGAATGGACGGAAACAGAGGGAACCTCTTGATTTAAAAGGAACTTGCCCATTGTTCATCTACATGGAGACTTAATTTTTCTGTTGGATTGGAATTCTGTATTCTATAAATACCAGGGACTGGAGAATACTTTCAGTGGCAACCACATGGATAGTAGGACCCTGATACAGTACTATGCATGGAGCATGAAGTAATGTATTGTGACATGGAACCAACACACTTTCTGTTGTAATTACAATCGATAAAATCTAATTCTTTGTTCCAAAAATAAGTACTGTTTCTAAGACATTCAAACCAATTTCTCAATACATTTTACCTGACTCAGACCTGCAGCAAAACATATTGGCAATACCTGCTCTAACCAATAATTAAAATTAAAAAGCAGCAAAGTCCCACCTCACTGGTCCTTAGTAGGCCTACATGACTGTTTTTAAGTAATTGTTTCTAATACAAACTTTTTCCTGTCTAACAGTGCACTATAAGTAGAGTCTTACTATTACTGTCGATGGAAGATTTTATTCAAGCATTTTGTGATTTATTATTAACTAGGTTTTTCTTGTGACCTTCCATGTGTATAAATATACAGAAAATAATTGATTCTGATTCTGTTGCCAGTATACTTTTCAGCAACTAATTTAAAAATAACTTCTTACTGACCTATACAATGATAAATTAATTGCTGGTGTTTGCTTCTTCCCAATTTTTGCTTGCTGAATTTCACTTTGGTTTAGTTATCAATTTGTGAGTTCTGACTGGTGAATTTATTTCATTAAACTTCCTCAACATACTGGTTGCTATAACACAGTACAAACTAAATGACAGTCGCTGTTCATTTGTACTGGCAGAAACAAATGAATTGATGACAACTTCCCTGAAGCAGATAATGTCTCAATAAGTGTTTATCTATTCTTGCATGACTGAGAGAAAACTTACATATGCGAATTACTTTTTGTAATCTCTCATCAGTACTAAGCTATGCTATATAGTTCTTCTGTTTGGTAATTTACAGTAAATCTAAAAAACCTTGTACATAATTATGACATCAGCGTCTAGAGGTAACAGATGTGTTAACTTCAACCCGATTGTACACAGTACTGCTACCTGTAATCACTTTCAAACAAACTTCTTTGCAAAAAGATGGTTTTATACCTCTAAGAAAATTGTTTTTTTTTTTTTTGCCATGGTAGATTAATATTCTTATATAATTTTAATAAAAACTTACTAAAAAATGTATCATCTCTATGGTAAGCAGACTAACAAATTTTATCAATAGGTAAATAAAATTTCATTGCTATAGTATGTTTCTATTATGGTTTTGCAATAAGTTTAAAGAGAAAAAGGACAGAAGACAGAAACATTGATAGAGAGGACCCACATAAAAATAATGATGAGCAAGCTTAAATGGTAGAAAACGAGAAAGACGTGGGTTTCGCAGCCAGAGATTCTCAACCCAGGAAACTCTCTCAAAGTTTCCCCACAACACGATAGCCAATTACTTTTCAATAACATCTCCAAAGTGCACCAAAAAGCTACTTATTGCTATTCTGTAATAGAAATATTTGTTTTACTGATTTGGAGATGGACCATGATGCCAATTTTGGAGATGTTCCCTACAAATGTAAGGCTTCTAGCTGCTTTCCCTTCCACTGACATTACTCAAAATCAAGCGAATGGCTACAGAAATTAAACACCAATTTTGTAATCACGTCATGTTGAGTTTTTTCTGTTTGTTACGGTTGGTGTCTCGCATTTACCAACATTTAATGCTCCATGCAAATACCTTGATCCCTCACACATAGCAATTTACATTGGTGTCAGAAAATCCAAGAGATATGGATACAAATTCTGGTAAAACTACACAGAAAAGTTATCAGGTGCACTGCAAGTTTGTAACTACGACATTTCTGCAGAAATACATTCAAAGAACTAAAACATAGGGGTACTATAACACAAGATGTTTTATTTTACTGCTAAACATTGATCAACTTTCAAAAAGCACAGAGAGGACATCATTATTCAGTCATGAATAAATGGGTTATTTATAATATTACCTTGCCCAAACAGAATTTAAAAAAGAAATTTAATCTGGTCACTAAACTTCCAAAAATAAAATGTAATTGTTTTTTAAGATGTCCATTCACAGTCTGACTTGCTAGGTGACCAGCTCGCCGACGATAGCCACAAACCAACTAACTGTCTGTGGAGGCTGGTAAGCATGTGGTGGACCCTACCTGCTTGCACTGACAGAATGTGGGCTGGCAGGCAACAATTTGGTCAAGCAGGCAGAGAATTTGCAGTGGAAACAAGGCACTTGAACAATGGACCTAGTCACCCAAATGCGGGCAAGAGGGTCGGGACTGACCCGCTCAGCAAGCAGGATGGTGGATCAGTTAGCTTGGGTACGGTCAGCTTTAATAAATCAAAGGGAGTTTCCCTAGTCATCATTTTTATTTCTTTTCACCAAGAATATTTATGCTATTTTGTTATCTTGAATGTGTGTGTGCAATAATAACACTATGCCGAGGGATCAGGAAATATATTAGCAGTCTTGAGAACCCAAAAATGTACTCAAACTGTTCATTTTTCGATTTCCATAAACTGTCCCCCTTTGTTTCCATTATGACTTATAAGCCTACCTTGTCAAGTTCAATATCAAGGCAAAGTATGACACAAAGACAAATAAAAAATTGCAAAATGGGAAGATGGTGCCATTGGCATTCCATCTTTCAGGGGACTTTGAAAATTAACTAAACACAAATTTAACAATACCACAAAAGATGAGACTAATTTTTTCTTCTTCCTGACTAGAATTAACTTTTTCTAAAGGTGCGATTCCGAACACGACCGCAGACTGCACCGACCGGCTGCAGGCAGCACCACTGTTTGCCATTGTTTGCAATGTGAGGCGTGCTGAACGCGGCGGCAGCATCGTCTGTCGCCGTATACCTACTTCGGTGGCACACCGCACATCTGGTCAGGGACCAGTAGTGCCACTGCCTCCGAACTGCATAGTGACCGGAGACTGCTTTTACTGGCTGAACATCCCCAACTCAGTGAAAATGAGTTTCTCGGACTCCGATGAAGAAAAGTTAATTAACAGTGTGGCAAAATATTCTGTAATTTATGATGCAGGGCATGAAGAATACAAAAATGTTTTAGTGAAAGATAACGTCTGGAAAGCCATAGCACAAGAGTTAAATAAAACAAGTACATTCATTCAACCAATTATTTACTAACAAATAGAACCGTGTGTGCACTAACAATTATTATGTAAACACGTTAAAAAGGCAAATGTATATATGTTTTCTCTTACATAAATCATTATTTACAATCCATTGTTATTCACAACCCATCGTTAACTGCTGCCTCTTGCCACGCCACAGAACCATATTTACTGGAGAAAAAATCTTTAAGTTTGTCTCTAATTTCAAAATCACTGCTGTTTAGAAATCCTCCAAAACAAGAAAAGCTATGCATGTTGTTTTGGATGGTTGCTTCGTTAAAACTATAGCTATAAAATGGAATACCATTTTCTTCAAGATAACCGTCTCGTAGCAAATTGTGTAAACAACATGCCAATGCAAACATTTTGGTGGAGGTATATTGAACTCCTTTGCGGCTATTTTCTTGTCCGTAGCCGATTTCTGAAATATACCATTATCACACTCTTTTCCATAAGCACTGACATCAATGTTAATGAATTTACAATTGGTGTCCACAATAGCCAGCAGAACAATTGAAAAAAATTCTTTGTAATTAAAAACCAGAGATCCACTTTTCTCTGGTGCCCTTATGCTAACATGTTTTCCACCTATAGCGCCTACACAATTAGGTATATTGCATTTAAGCCAAAATTATTCTTCAATACGTCTGAAATCTGATTCAGTAGAAGGTGGCATCAACATGGGCAGCAGCCTTATTCTTAACATCTTCAAAACATTTTTAACAACTCTTGATATGTAAGACGGTGATATACGATACGCAAATGATAAAGACCGGTAACTTTCGCCTGTGGCAAAGAATCTGAAACAAACGAAAACATACAGCTAATATAATTTCCATTTACAGGTGATGACTGTAAGAAGAAGTGGAAATTTTTAAGGGACGGTTACCAGAGGTTCAAGAAGAAAAGCAAATTAGGAACGGGCTCTGCTGCCTCAAAAAATTCAAAAACAAAAAGACACGAACAGCTATCGTTCCTTGACAGTGTGGCACAACTCAGATCTGGAGGATCAAATATTACATTGACATCATCACAGACAACAATAAAAGAAAGCCAAGAAGACAGTGGAGACCGAACTTGTCAACTGGACCTTTCGGTATCACAGGAAGAAGATACAGCAGAAAAACATACAACAGGAAATAGTGGTGAAAGATCTGTGGTAACAAACGATGAACGTTATGTGTCAGCACAGAAAAGAAATCGCAGTAAAGTTCGTAGTAATGATGATACAATATTAAAAATGTGGAAAGAACGGGATGAAATTAGGCAAAATTTACTAAAAATGTTTATGGAACACAAAGATGATGATATTGACTTATTTTTCCATCACATCAGCACAGTTGTAAGGAGTTTACCTCCAGTTTATAAGGCAGAAGCCAAAAGAAAAATTAGTATGATCATTTCTGATTATGAAATAATGGCTGCACAATGCAACACACATCAGCCAAGTGCTAACAGCAGCCCTTCAACTTCCACAACTCTCCCACAAAGTCTTGGAACTGCAGCACAATCTAATACTGTAGAACATTTTGTGGACTTACGCCAGCGTCAAACATAACTTTTCTTCTGCACTTATTGCGTTCTTAGGCACTGTGGAATTAGGTCATCTTTAATAAAACTGAGCACGAAATTAAACTGTCTTTTATTTAAACGACAGTAGCTCCTGAAGATATTTTAATCATCTAACAAATGTCTTTTTATCAGTGCGGTGTAACTACCTTCTGCAGTTCTACTTTTATATAAAGGCATTACCAGCTTTCGTCTTTTCCTGGAATGCAACAATAAAGTGTCATTGTCTTCCTCTTCCAACAACAGTGCAATAACAGCGGTGGTGTTAACAGACATCTCGCCCTCGCGCAGTTGTTCCCGGCAACTGCATAGCTTGTCTGTCGCAGCGTTCCACAATGCACCGAATGCAGGCAGCAGCGTTGCAATCTGTCTTCTGCAGTCGCGGTCGGTCGCTGTCGCCGTGTTCGGAATCGCACCTTAATGCACTTGTGCATTATCTGTCTGGTTTATGCTTAAAACTTACAGAGGTAAAGAAATGCATGTGGCTGTAAAACAATCAAACAAATGACATGTATCACATTGAAAATAATAAAGTAATGCAAATAAGAAATACAGTTTTATTAAAATCAGACATCAAAATAGTCTGTAAGAAACAAATACAAGTTCCAAATACAGCATACCGATCAGTTTGGTGAAACCCATTTAACATTTTTATTCACAAAGATGGAAACAATTCTTGTTCATGTCTAGTCATTATATGTGTGACTGTCTAGAAAATGGAGACACAGAAGGGACATTCTTCATTCTTGACTGGTATGGCACAATTTGATTCTACAACATGTGTATTTTGGTTTTTTCTTTGCAATGCACTTCTCAAAGCTGTGCTCTTCTAGGGTATACAACACACTAGTCTGGTGTATATTACTAGCCTAAAGACATTTTTGTTGATGACATGCCTTTATTTCCATTTCATATTACATTTAAGGAGGACAATTGTTCTTATATTGTGTCATGGAATTCCTGTTGAACTGTACGTACCCAATACCAGCACATTTACCAAACACAGCAGTCTTCGACATGGGTACACACAAAATCATATTACCATTCCAGGATACCTAGGGAAATAACACTGATCAATAATATCAGCATTAAATTCCATGCGAGAACCTCAGTTCATTTTCGAATATGCTACCTATCACATTTTTCCTCTTTCTTCCTTTTTTTCTTTTTTGAATGATTTGTTTCTTCCAGATTATAACTAAATTTATTGGGTGGATTGTCATAATTATCACTGATAACATTATTCAGATCAGTTCTTGTCACACTGCTTAAAATGTTTACACTGCCACTATCATCATCATAATGAGATGGTCTTTTCTTTTTGAGGCTGTGTCTTTTATTCAGCATATTGCTGTCTTCAGATTCTTGTACATCACCAAGTTCATTGGATTTTTCTACCAATTTCTTCTTTTTCTTTTTCATATTAACTACTTCTTTTGGAATATCAAGTCTTAAACTATGTTTGTCGAGAGTAGAACTGTGACTTTCTGATTTATCTATTCTTCCCCTAAAAATAAATTCACTAGTAGCTTTTTGTTTCTTTTGTTTGTGGTTCACTGATACTGTATCATAATCATCACTTACTTCATATTTTGATTTTGTTCTGTTTCCAGTCTCTACAATCCAATTTTTGGGTGAAGTGTTGGACTCAATGTGAGAAATTTTTTCAGATATTATATTAACAGTTGGAGTGTCACCAAGGAGAGAGTCAGAAGTAGTCTCCTGTGGACTATTTGTATGATCACACACACTCTTTCTTTTTTTTAGTTTTTCTGCTTTTAAGTTTTGACTAAATTTTGGAGGTCTGGTCTCATGACAGAGATTCTCTGTGCGATTGTGTACTACAGAATCCTCCTTTTGAAAATTTTCTGTCTGATATGTCTTTCCACTGGTAGTAGCTGCCCTTGTAAGTCCATCGAGCTCATCCTCTATAGTTTCTTCGAGAGCAGTGGTATTTCCATCATATATCTTTAATTTACTTTTCTTTCTGCGATTCTTGACAAGCTTTAATTTCCTATCATCGTCCTTCAAAATATCATGCGAAGGAGCAATTTCTGTGTGTGCCGTACCAGTTTCTGGTATTTTTAAGCTGGTTTCTTCAGGTTTTTCTGAGTTCCCAGTATATTTGTCAGTACATTTTTCTTCTTCGCATGAACCATTATGCCTTTCGAATACTGCAATAAAGAAGCCATTGGTTAAATCCTCCTCTGGTCTTGAATACAGGCAATATTTACCACCTACATAACATTTATTACCACGGTTTTTCCATGTGTCAGGCAAAATTTTCTTAACAAGCTTAAACTCTGGTGGGTCAGGGAAATATGATATAACTTTCTGCACAACTTCTTCATTTTCTTCAACATTCAATGAGCATGTAGAATAAATTACTTTTTTTGCAAGTGGGAACTCTGTAAGAGCATGGTGCAATAGTTTAATCTGAAAGCCACCCAGCTTGTAAAGACGAGATGGATCACTGCTCCTTTCTGGTTCCAACTCGATTCTGTCCACAATACCTACAAAGAAACAAATTATAAAATAGTGTTAATAAAGAAATAATTTCTTTAGGAGTTCAATGCATACGGATTACCCAATGATTTTAAATAGCCTTAAATATTTATGATTCTTTAAAATCATATTCTTTTTGCTGTTTTTTTTTTTCACTCACATTGAAGCATAGATACAGAGTAAAATATGTTAATGTCAAACAGATAGATGAAATGTCTGAAACTGATAAAAATGTTGACATTGACTTCAAGTGAATGAAGGTAACATTTACAATTCAAAATATGTCTATAAAGTTTCACTGTGACCATATCATTCATTTCACATGAGAATAAGAAATTTAGAGAATCAGCTGACTGCCAAACGAGTCTACTGCCGCCAACATACATTGCGCATAAGGGCCGCAAAGATAAGATATGAGGCATTAGGGCTTATACGGAGGCATATAGATAGTCATTTTTTCCTCGCTCTATTTGCGAGTGGAACAGGAAAGGAAACGACTAGTAGTGGTGCAGGTTACCATCTGTCATGCACCATATGGTGGCTTGCAGAGTATCGATGTAGATGTAGAGTAAGCAAATGGAAGTTGCATTGTTAATTTATATATAGACGAAGGACAAAAGAAAAAAAAATGGACCGCTGACTTGGAGGGGTGGGGGATATGAGTCTTCTTCCACATCTGCAGCAATTATTGCCATACAGTGAAAGAAGCATGTAAGAGAGGACCAAATGCACCAAGGATAAAAGAATAGCTTATGTTATAGAACATACAAACAGAAAGGACAGTACATGGACCTAACAGCACCTCTCTGAATTTTCTTTTCTTTCTTCCACATTCCAACTTCAAACACAGGATCAATACTGGTCACATTAGCATCTGATATGTTGTTTCCTTTAGCGACATGTCAAACTTTTGGAGATGTTCCCTACAAATGTAAGACTTTTAGCTGCTTTCCCTGCTACTGATATTACTCAAAATCAAGTGACAGGCTACAGAAATTAAACACATATTTTGTAATCATGTCATGTTGAGTTTTTTCAGTTTGTTACGGTTTTACCAATCTTTAAGGCTTCATGCAGTACACCATGTGACAACACAGTTTTTGTTGTCTGCATTTATTTATTTAATTTTCCAAAAAACTTCACTGTAGATAACTGCACCATCACAATCTGAGTGTGTTGTTAACCCTATGTCACAAATAATAATTTATATATACTGAGAACAACAGTAATCCTATTAAATTTTCCTGGAGCATATGTGATGTTACTTTTGTTTCTGTTGAATATTTGCCATTCAATATAATATACTGATTTCTACTAGCAAAAAATTGTTCAAGGCTTTCACTTATTTGCAAAGATACACTGTATAACCTTGTTTATCAATCAATTATGTGATGAGGTGCTGAGTGTGTTTCAGAAATCTAGGAAGGTGGTTCTATCTAGTGATCTGTACCTATTGTATGCTACATTAGATTAGATTAGATTAGTTTAACTTGATTCAGTTTTCATACCACAGACCCAAAAATGAGAGGGTGTGGAATAATTCAAAGTATAAAATATAAAGCAAAAACATCTGAATATAATATTCACTACCCTGATAATCTGTCAGGAGATGGTGAAAATAGGTGAGTACATTACAGTCAACTGGAATTGATAATATTCACAGAATTAATACACTGTCAGAATGAAACATAGTTATGCACTTTTAATAAGTTTATCACACACAAAATACCTAATCTGGACTGTTGTGACCAAGTGCTGTCAAAATTGAAATCTATCAGACATTTTTACTTAAGCTGGTCTAACAGTCCCTGTTAAGATATTCATCTACTGAGTACAAGGAGTTGTGTATAAAAAAGTCTTCCAAATTATGTTTAAACTGTTTAATAGTTGCTGGCAATTTATCGAAAGTGTGTGTACCTGAATACTGGACCCATTTTTGGACGAAGGTAAGTGATTTTTGTTCTTAATTTAGATTGTTCTTATTCCTAGTACTAATATTATGTTATGAGCTATTGGTTGGAAATAGAGATATATACTTGCAACAAATTTCATTGCGGAATAAATAAACTGAGAAGCAGTGGTTAGAACCAGAGTTCCTTGAATAGGTGTCTACACATTATGTTCTTGTATTTACACCACAAATGAGTCTTATTACATGCTTTTGTATGCTAAAAACTTTTGCTCAGTTTGACAAGTTAGCCCAGAATATGATCCTTATGATATAATACAATGAAAGTGTGTAAGTTTCTTTATATTTATAGCTCCTACATCTGTCATCATTCTCACTGCAAATACAGACTTGTTTAGTTGCTTCAGCAATTCTGTGATATGATCTTCCCAACTAGATTTATTTTTATTGAGTAGTAACCCCAGAAATTTAACACTGTCAACCTCTTTGATTTACATGTCTTCATATGTTATACACATGCTGGAAGGAAATCTCTTATAGGCTTTGAACTGCATATAGTCAGTCTTTTCAAAGTTTAATGACAGTGAATAAGCTTTAAATCATTTATTTAAAGTCAGTGAAAATTTAAGTAACAATCATTTCTAAATGTACATGACTTGATAGTTATTGCAGTGTTTGTACCACCTGATAACAAAACAAACTTGGCATCTGGCAATATAACAGACGAGTGGTCATTAATGTGCACAAGAAAAAGCTAGAGACCCAAGATGTAACCTCAAGGAACACCGCACGAAATTAATTCCCAATCAGACGAAGACTGATTGCTTGCTGCACAGATATTTCACAACAACCACCACCACCACCTTTATTTCCTGTTAGTTAGGTAAGAATCGAACCATTTCACAGCACTGCCAGTGAAACCATAATATTTTGATTTACTGAAGAGACTGCTGTGATTCACACTGTCAAAGGTTTCTGACAGGTCACGGAAAATGCCACTAGCTTCTAGTTTGTTATTTAGTGAATTAAGTACATTCTCATTGTACGTGTAAAAAGCTGTCCTGTATCGGAAACCGTAACAAACATGAACTGTGAAATGGAGAATGTATCATTTGCAGTCAAGTGCCTAAGGAGATGCTTGAACACAACCTTTTCAAATATTTTTGGAAAAAATCCAGTAAAAGTGAAACTGGTCGATAGTTTGATGGTATCTCTTTACCTCGCTTCTTGTAAAGAGGCTTAACTTCAGCATATTTTAGCCAGTCTGGAAATGTTCCGCTAATAAGAGATTGATTATAGAAATAACTTCAGATAGAATTCAACTCACATAAGCACTTTTTGATTAACTTCATGATACGTTATCATAATCACCAGGACAGTTAGATTTTAAAGATTTTATGATGCATGTTACTTCTTTGGGAGACATGAGTGTGACTTCCATTTGACTGGAGTTACTTGTTTTTGAGTGGTGTTGGATATTCCATTGCACTGTTTACTGAACCTAATAACCCCAAGCTGTCAGTAACACAAACACAGCAATTATTTAAGAGGTTTGAAACACTACATGCACTTGTTACCAATGACTCATTTATTTTTAGAGCCCACCTGTCTCTGTCTTCATTATCTCCCATACAGTTTTTATTTTGTTGCCTGATATAATTATCTTTTTCTCATAATAAAGATGCTTGCATTTCCGGATCACATGCTTCAATATTTTGCAGTATTCCACACAATGTTTTACAATGCTAACATCAGATAATAAGTACATTCTTCTTTTTGTCCCACATATCTTTATTCCTTGTTTAATACATGGTTTATTTTTTTTACTTCTGTTTGACTTGAGTTACCTTTAGGGGAAAACAATTTTCAAAAGTGGAAGTAACTTTATTAATGAATGCTCTGCATTTTCTGTTTTAGTCAGAAGTATCTATCCAGTCCACGCCTTTGAGCAATCTCTTAAAATTCTCAATTTTTGACTGATTTATTACCCTTCTGTGCTCAGATTTAATAGATTATTTATCCTCACAAGTTTCAACATTTAACAAAAGATGCTGCATGTCATGATCAGGTAGTCCATTTGCTATTGGTTTTGTGATATGACATTTTTCCATTATGAAATACTACTTCTGTTGCACAAGTTTCTAAGTGCTGCTCTGAGCAAAATTTATTAATATCAATATTCTTGAAGTCAAAACAGTTTCTGACAAATGTGGCAGCTCCTCCTTCCTCCACATTTTCTCTGCAGAAGTAAGAAGCTAACTTGCATCCTGCAACATTTAACACATGATGTTTAGAGAGGCAGATTATATCAACTGGTTTGCTCAATTCTAATTCTTCCGCACACATAAGCAACTCATTAAGCTTACCCCTTAATCTTCGGATACTCTGATGCAATAAGGATAAATAATTTTCTGTACTGTCTGGATTACAATTGGATAAATCTAATTTTTCTGTCAATTTTTGAATACCTCCAGTTTCAATAAGGGGCTGTTTGCATGAATTGTGTACATTAAAATTTGCTTTCTGGCTGCCTGTTTTATCAATGTGAATGAAGAGCAGCAATTTTCTCCTCGTCCTGCTATCTTCCTATCTCTACACCAGATTGTACACAACCAATGAGATTTGTTTATTTCCCCAATTCCCACACCACTACAGTCATCCATATGAAAGAAACTGTAACAACCCTCACGTCATATCCAAGAACTATCGATCCTATGGCAAGTAATACATTTCTCACTCATGGCAAACAAATTTTACCTTTAGTCTAAATTAACCAAGAATAAATTCCTAGACTATTCAATTAATATATAAAATTTCTAAGAAAGTATAGGCCTAAAGTTTGGATACTAATTCAAAATTTCCAGAGAAATAGAAACTACATAACTACACAAAAGTAAACAATGAGCTGAGCCTACACTATATGCAATTTTCACTTATTTCCAAACTTTTCAAAAAATGGCTCTGAGCACTATGGGACTTAACTGCTGAAGTCATAAGTCCCCTAGAACTCAGAACTACTTAAACCTAACTAACCTAAGGACATCACACACATCCATGCCCGAGATCCAAACTTTGCACTGCAGCTACTTACTAGGGAATGAAATGGATAGTGTGTAAGACTAAACTAACAACACAAACTGTATTTTACTGAAATAATCACATAACTTACAGTATATGATAATGTAAACAAACCTAGTCCAACATTCGCACCTATGAAATGTTTTCTTTTTCTGAAAAATACGCAAACAAATGTGGAACCTTCAATTGATGGCTTACAATAGATATTAATTTACTTATTTATGATACACTATTGCCTTAATTAATTGCTATTACACAATTAAACAGTTTTCTTTATGTGAGGTCTGAATTGATATTGTGTGTGAAACAAGCAAGTTGTGTTTAACATGAATGATTACTGCTGAACCTGTGCTGATTCTTGGAGATATGCTTTTGTCCTCCAATATCCTCAGAATGTCCAAATTTATAATTTGCTCTTTGAATCTACAACAGAAGGATACCAAGTGTATTGGTCTGCAGTACAGTACATCCATTCTTTTATCTTGTTCTATAAACAGAACTCTTTGCCAATTTCATTCCTATAACAAGTAGCAGCTTAGTTCGCATTTCTAAATATTTCCACTGCATGCTCTAACACATCTACATCTACCTCAACATTCCCACTCTTCAAAATCTATGACCATATGTGCCACCCTTCTTTAACTTTAACTCTGGTTTATAGTGATGAACCCACAACTCATTTTCTTTGATTATTTTGTTGAAGATGGTTAGTCTAAACTGCTGAGAATCTGCAGAATACTGATGTCACCCTTTTGGGAGCATTCATAACCATGTGACCCACACTTGACAAAACTACAGATAGAACCAACAACTGAAAATAACTATTACTTGCACCCTGGGGAGAATTTTGGCTTGGTCACAATACATTAATGGTTTTCTTTTTCTGTTGCTAAAATGCAGACATTATAATGTGCCAGTCAGCTGCGAGTGTAAACAAACTAGAATTATGACTGCCAGAGGGGAGAGGAGTGGTGCAGGGAAAAAATTCCTGCCTCCCCATCTCAGCATTTTTATGAAAGCAGAACAGACATATGGTCACAGGGATTATCAATTATCTGGTGTTGTGATGGTAATAATTAAACTCCTTGATGAACTAACTTCAAAATAAGAAAAGAAAACAAAGACCAAGGCACAACACAAAGCAATCACTAATGGCTACTGTGCAATTATATGTTGAGTTATGCATGATGAAACAAGACATTTCAGGTCCAACCTCTACTGCTATTTGACCTGCTGTTCAAAACACCTGATTCCGAAAACTGTCATCTTAATGTGTCCGTATTATTACAATTTTTGAATTTTAAATAGTAAAAAAAATGTACACTTTTCTTTGTTCTAAGATTCTAGGTCCCACAACTGAGTACTATGTTGCATTATGTGGCATGTATTTTATACAGACAATTCAACCACTCATGATTGCATGGTGCCTGAGCACACAGCTCACTGATGCCTTGTGTTCATGTACCTTTCAGTTTGCAAACACATTCTTACACAAATTATCTTTTCAAATTGAGCTTCACCAGATAATGTACAATACCAGTAACTGAAAACTAATTTCACAATGAAATGACGTCTATTGAATAATTTTGGGTTTTTACATTTTGAAACATATTTTGTTCCTATATTCACATTTATTGCAAAATGTGAATTTTCTCAGGTCCCTAGTCACAGAGAAAGTCTGGATAATTTTTGACTTACTCTCATATTAAGATTCATTGACACTGAGGATTTACAATACAGGATGAAAAATATGAGGTTTCACAACAAACAAAAAAGGCTACTTGCATTCCAAAGAAGTTGTTTGTCACTGAGTTAATGCAAAATTCTTTTTTAATTTTGAACAGTGTTGTTACAATGTGACAATCTTCAGTTGGCTCTCAATAAATTTCGTGGCTGCGGTCAATAAGTTTACTACAGATTATTTCTTGAGCTACATCTGAAAATGTGGATTCTTCATGGTTCTGGCTCAAAAGAGTTGAGAGTGATAATGTAATTAGTGTGTTTACTGAATATGTTCAATTAGTGGTGGCTGTCTACAAAGTAGAATCCATATCACTGCTGTTAAAACTTTTTTGTGTGTTGTTTTCTGAGAGCTTACACAGAACCTCGGGCAGTTTTCACTTCCAGAGAAGAACAACAAAATGCCAACTCCTATGTAGCTGATCAATTTTGAAGAAAATTGTCACATCATAAAGTAAAAACAACAACACAGATAAGTAGTAATGCACTAACATGAACAGTTCCTCTTTAGTGTTAAATCTCAATAAGTTGACTTGTTTGTTCTCATTAACACAAATTAAATGAAGAGTTTAGAACAGACAGTGTGAGGAAATAACACCTACAATTTAATGATCACTTCTAAAGCCTGCATTACAGTAAAAACAAATGAGTGTGTGTGCCATCATCCAGAGAGCATTTAGGTACTACACAAGTGTGTTAAATGGTCAACAGATGTGCAGAGTTTATAATGGTCTTTGAATGTACTGGCTCCTTTATATATAAATACATTACTCAAATGCAATTTAAGTGACATTTCATTCATCTGTTCACAAGCAACAAGGGTTTAAGTAAATAATGGAATGGCTACATACAAGAAATAAACCCACAACTCATGCAAGAAAGAGTGCTAATAAATTTGGTAGTGCATATTTCTGTTTATGTGCTGAAATTAGCTTATGTATCCATAAATACAAGATACAACAACCATCAGAGGCATTGAGTTGTTGCCAGGTACATGAACTAGACTGAAAATTATGCTAACTTTCAAATAATTCTACCTCGAGGAAGAGTACATAGTGTGCCATCCCCCTCCCCCAACACACACCTGTATGACTACCTTATGCCACCTGCAGTTCTGAAGGTTGATTGGGGTGGTGGGGAAGGGTGGCTGACTGCTAAGAGGAAGGCAGTGAGTGCACAAGATAGGAACACAGGAGGGGGAAGTAGCAGGTGCATAGAATAGGAATGCAACACAAGCACCAGTACCAGTGAGTTGGTATAGCACATGACGACGTGGAGGAGTCGACTTGAAGCGGATGGCAGAGCAGAGAAACTGGAGACCGTGGGGAAGAAGATGTAGGTCCAGTACGAATCAAGTTAGATCCTGTGTCAGGTTGAAGGATGGTGGTGGTGGGGGTGGGGGTGGTGGGGGCAGGGGTGGTGGGGGTAGGGGTGGGTATGGGTATGGATATGGGGCCTAAGAGAGATTGAGGCCAGCAGGATTACAGTAATGGAAAATGCCTTACAGAGGTAGCTTCTACCTATGAAGTTTAAACAAGCTGTTTCTGCTCACAATCTTTCCTGTAACTTCCAAAGCAGTATTCTGCTCAGTTAAACATATCATTCTTTATGTAATCTGACAATGCTGATTTCAGACTGAAAGGAGTTATGCAATAAAGACAAACTAGTCTGAAAAACAGAGACATAAACTCACAAAATTCAAAACATTTAACAGGAAAACAGCAACATATGTCACTTAGGAATGAAACAAATAGGAAGAGAAGGAAAGTCAAAGCAAAACAGCTACAGGAAAATTTCAAATAAATCGAAAATAAAATGGTCCTAAGAAAAGCTTGTTCAGCATATAGGAAAGTCAAAACAAGTTTTTGCGAAATTACAGGGCGTATAACTGGACAAGAAAAAAAAATTCTGGATATTTCTCAGTTACAAATTCACTTTTTCCTTGGCGAAAATATGCTTTTTTTATGTTAAGTGACAATATATTTTCTCTCAGAGCTGTAATTAACTTATCAATTCTTTGAATGGTAAATGTTTTTCACAATAGCACAGAACTTCCCTGCACTTTTGGAAATGAAATCCAGCAAACACAAAGGGTTTTGAAAAGATATTTTGATGCACGGCCACATGTACATTGAGTATTTTCATATTACAAAATTATATATATATACAAATTCCGCCAAGTACAGCACTGTAGCTTCTGAAGTACTGAAATTGAGATCGTGCTGCATGATGCACTTTTGCCAGCCGATTATAGTTCATGTCATGTGATGTCACCAGCCAATGACAGCATATATTCAGAGCATAGGACGTATGATCTCTAGGTCGTACACTTTTAGTTGGCCCTCTTCATGATCAGTGGAAATTGCCTGTCTTTGTACCACTCTGAAATACTTTCACTCATTGTCAACCTTAGCTACGTAAAAATATTGTGCTCCTTAACAATAAGTAGCCACTGTGAGTAGTCTTCAGCTAAGTGCACTGCTATGTGTAGTGACTGTTAATATTATTTACAAAAGTAAGTGAGGAGGCTGTACCTGGACCTTCTATGACTTGTCATATACTTCTGTGTCACTTTTGTGACAGATTAATCCATTACATGTTCGTTTCTTTTATATCCTATAAGCTGGCTGCTTTGGGAAAAGCAGGTGAAGCTTGTCTCAGTAGCCAATGTGCTATGATCCAATCACAAGCTTCCGCTCCCAGCAGCCTCTGTTCCAGACCCAAGTAAAAGTGTGCAACCAGTCAATAGCAACATCATTCTTAAGTAGTGTGAACACACAATTAGGAAAATTTAATGGTTTAAATTAATATATGTACGGTATGGTTACAAGAAAAAGCTTAACTTTTGCACATAACATTGGTCATCAAACATTTCATTTCCCTGAGAGTGTTGCTAGGTGGGATCCTAATAGTAAAGCAGGATTAAAAATTTCAGTGCTGTGCACCGCACATTTCATGGGTTACCTGGATGAATACATGTTCCATCAAGCACCTCGACTTTTCCTCAGAAAAGCTGGTTATGTTTGAAATTGCTCAAGAACTCGCCTTACAATTTTTTTGAAGCCTAATTACACTATCTGTGATTGTTATTGCATAGTCTGTAATCTATGACAGAACTAAAATAAATATGAGAAACTAAGCTTGAAATGTGGTCATTTATTGTGTGTTATCCTTTAAGAAATATCAAACACAAATGTATCAGTAAAATTTTAAATAATGACATAATGGCTGGTCTTCTGGCTCTGAAATCATTCCGAGTCACTGGTCGTCAAAACGTTAAGTTTTGAATGAGCATAAAGTGCTCTGTGATTTAAGAACTTTATTGCACATACTGACACATGCCATAACTCACCTGCCACAGAAAGAAATTTACTTTTGAAAGTAATGCTTCTCAAACAACCATTCAACATATTTCCCTGCAATCTGCTAGAAATTTAAACAGTTGTGATGTTAGACTCATCAAAAGCAGTTTTATTATGAAGTACTGCATAAGTCTTCATCCTAATGCATTTGACACATTTTGCTGTTGACAGGCACTTGTGTGTGCACTGTGTTTTGATGTTATAAATGGCACTTTTTCTTTGAAACGGAAGTTTTATTTTGGTGGTGTTTTGTTTATGTTTTATTGGTGCAGTATTATTCTGTAGTAAGGGTTAAAGTAAAATTCTCTGTAAGGGTATTAGTTCTTGCCAGTCAAAATTACAAAAAATTAACTGAAAATTAAAACAATGAAAAGTTTCTGGAATTCTAAAATACTCCTGTGCGTTTCCAACATGGAAAACTCCTCACATTTTACCTGGATTTCCCAGGGTATATAATCCCTGAATTAAAATCAAAAAGTGCCTACACTGAGAGTGTAAGTGGAATTCAGTCATTAAATGCATAGCAGGATGGGAAAAAGTGTACATTAAAGGCTTCTATGACGGGGGGGGGGGTGGGGGGAGGGGTGGGGGGGGGGGGGGGGGAGCTGTCTGATTATGCGACAGAAGATGAAACGAGAGTCAATATGAGAGACATGGAGAATCTAGTATTACAGTCAAGAGTTCAACAGAGCCTACCTTCAGTGGCTAGGCACAGCATATTTTGACCTACTGAATATCCAACTGGACAGGTCCAGTTTATCTAAGTTTCCCCATACACAATGAAATCTGGTCCCGTGTGAGACCTTTCAACCTCATTATGTGTGATGACATTTAAACAATAAAATGTGACTATTAGTAATACTGAAATTTAACATTTTGAAGGTAGACAACAGTCAGCCATTCTGTCATCTTTGGATTTTAGTTTTCGAAAATAAAGTCACCTTTGGATACTAAGATGACACTTAATCAATACTTATATTCATCTTACCTGAACCAGAACATGATGGATCAACAAGAATATACTCTACACCAGGAACGTCACTGCTGCTTATGCTCAGTGAATCACCAAGCAGGGTTTCGACACATGTGGCACCAGATAATTGTACTGTATTCTTCAATACTTCATATCTTTTCAGATCACGTTCAACTGCATATATTTTTCTGAAATGAATAAAACATAAAAAAAATCTTTAGAGGTTCAGCCGTATCACATTTGGTTTTAATTACTACTGTGTGTGTGTGTGTGTGTGTGTGTGTGTGTGTGTGTGTGTGTGTGTGTGTGTGTGTGTGTGTGTGTGTGTGTGCGTGTGTGTGCGCGCGCGCGCGCATTCATGTGCATATAGATGGGGGAGGGGGCGGAATATTCTTGTCTTTCCAAACACATTATTTATATAAATTTTGGAAAGTGACATGCATAGATATGAACCAAATGTCCATATGACTAAGTGATGTTCAAAAATTTATTCAAAACTGAACAGAAAGACTGAATCTGCAAATATCAATCATTGTCCTCTTGTTAGAGGTTACCTTGTGTTTCCACTATCTTCAAGATGTCTTTGGACTCACATATTTTTATGTCTACAACACCTAAATAAATAAAATTTTGTATATGTGGGGATCCACAGCTTCCATATGCTTAATAAACATACACATGATCCATAGTAAACTGTAATGTGATGTTTATTTAATCACGCAGTTAGCTAATTTAGACTAAGCACCATTGTCAAGCATATTTGTAACATTTGTATTTCAGAGTAAGATCTTAAAAGATGTCACTGTAGTGTGGATTCTTTCATAAAATGACAGAATACGGAGACTTTTTACTTTTAATTGAAAGTGATTTGAAAAGGACCTGAAATTCAGATGTTACAAATATGGTTGACAATGATGGTCAGACGAAATTAACTAATTGCTTGATTAAATAAACATTGCATTACACCCTATGATGAACCGTGTATACCTTTATCAACCTAAATAAATACTTTAAAACCTGTTGAATAGGTCTCTAAGGAAATATAATTGATAACAGGGTGTCCATCCTTTTACTGTTTCATTTGTTAATGAAATGAGGAAAAAATGAGTGTCTGCAGACTATTCTATGTCCCCTGCTCTCTCTTATTTGATGCTCATGATTCCACTATGAGCTACACTTGGGAGGAAGAAGAATTGCTGCTCGGTCTATCTCGGACATGGGTTCTCCAAATTCAGTCAACATGTTTTTGTGATGACAATGTCATGTTTCTTCCAAAGATTCCCCTGTAGCTCCCTAAGCACCCACATTACACTTTTGTGTGGGATGAAGTAACCTGCAACAGTCCTAGCAGAATATGTCTGCATTTCTCCCATGCTTACTTCGTAAGGACTCCAAGTGCTGGAACAGTACTCTAAAATAGGACACACTAGTATCTTAGATACTGTGTAGCATGTTAAGGTTACAGTGTCATAGAGCTGTTCAAACAAAAATACTTCAACATCAGGGCATGTCTTTGGCTAGGACAGTGTAGCTGAGCACGTGGATTTCTTAATTATCAATGCAGATAAAGTGAGCTACAGAAACTACTGCAAAATTCTAAACAAAGTTAATGCCCATACGTACATGTTTACAGGACAAAATTAGTCAGTTGTGTAAGATAACCAAAATTATGTATAGCGCAATACGTGGGACAGACAGTCAGCAAGCCCTTCAATACTGTCCTTAATTTTAATCACAATGAAATTAAGGGTAATTGGGGTACTGTAAAGACCTTTGATGAACATTTTCCAAGTGTCTCTAAAAAGGTGGGTTGTGAGTAGATCTTGATGAGATAATGGTTACCTTCAAACAACAAGTGATGAAATGATTGTATCTCCTGTAACCAATTAATAACTATAGAGAACTACTATGTTCTTAGAAAACAAAAATTCATGCCTAACTGGCAATGTCTTGAGTAAATTAATCAAAACTAAATTACAGCAATTTTTGGTGAATTGCTTTACTACTTTATTGATGACTTTGCAAATATAAGTTTTCTAAGTAAATAATTCTGAAAATTCACGTTTCTTCTACATGTTGATATAAGCACAGCAGTATATTGAATCTGCCTGGGACTGTACAGCTCTGCATACCAGGCATATATTGTGGACTGGCACCTCTCTCTATAAAGTTCATTTCCAGGACGACAGCATCTTTTGCCAGTCCTGAATCCATTGACATGAGCTCTGATACCTGTTGATGCACCAGAGTCAGCTCTGATACCTGTTGATGCACCAGAGTCAGCTCGGGCAACTGTGGAGATACCTTCTCCTCCACTGCCTCTGACACCACTCGTTGCCGGCCTTTTCGCAGCAGCCTCTGCACTGGGCTGATGTTAGCCCAAGTGCATCACCATAATGTCAGTCCTGTTTTCTTATAGCCAGCCACAGTTGAGGAAGTATCATGGTTATTGGCCAGCATTGCCTGCCAATGCCATAGCTCTCCATTCCTGGGGTGCCTTCTCATGGCAGCAGCTGCTTCACCTTTGAGATGGCTGCACCATGTATTTTAAGGGAGAGGGATATAGTATAGGCCTAGGACTATACTGCTCTGCAAACCAGGAAAGTATTATGGACTGCCACCTCTCCAGGAGGATGTGAATAAACAAATCACATAAACATAATTCACCAAGCCGTTTACAAACCTAACCTGATATGGCTTAGGCTGTTTACACTGTACCTTGACATAGCTTCCACAGTGTCTGGCGGTTCCAATCTCAGTGACAGGCAGTGTTCCTATTGTGATAGAGAGCACTGTAGTCAGAGATCTCTTTCTCATGCCACATCATGAGTCCATTCAGCACTGCAGGTATCCCTCTGCTGGAGAGTATTCAGGCCACCGCTGGTCCTTGCTGTGGCCAGTAGCTCTCATCTTTGATCCACCAGCAACCCTCTGATTGGACTTACCTGTTACCGGCACTATGCACAATCACTGTCTGTTGATTCCAGGTGCCAGGCCTCACTGAACGTCATTCCATGGGTGACCGCCATCATTAAGACACCAGTTCTGATAATTGCTTACACCTGACATCCCTGAAGCATCATCAACCAGCCAGTAACTGTCACTGAGCCATCACCTCTGACAACCACCAACACCTGACGTTATAGAAGCATTTTTGGCCCATGAACAGCTATTGTCTTTGAGTTACACCTCTGATACCCACCCACCCCTGACATCCCTGGAGCCTTTCATACTTGAGGGCATACTTTATGTGCCAGGTTGGACCATCCTCGGATCTTTCTGCTGTGCTACCTACTATGATTCATGGATTTCATCATGTAGGTGCAGCCCAGGAAATATCTATGAGTGACACTTCTATTTGTACTCAAATTGTATGGACATTAATTCACGGACATTGTATTTGAGTTCTGTCTCTTATATCTGTAATAAACAGCAGTGGCACCTATATGTTTTGTTGGTCGTCTGTTGCACTGCTTGGCCATGGACGCAAAAATCTACGCAATGTATTGTAATGAAATTGTCAGCAACCAAATGAATGTACAAGTAGTTTTACAAGTCATATTACATGTTAAAGTATGTCAATATTATGAGGAGGATAGATTACTACTCGCCTTATAGTGTACATGCTGAGTCGCTGATAGGCACAACAAAAAGACAAACAAGTAAGCTTTTGGCCAACAGACCTTCATTGGACACACACACACACACACACACACACACACACACACACGACCACAGTTTCTGGCTGATGCAGCTAGACTGAGCAACAGCACATGACGGGAGAAGCAATCTTGGTTGGGGGCTGCTTGTGAGAGATACAAAGACGAGGTGGAGAGAAGGTAGGGCATCTAGCTCAGCTAGCTGCAGTTGGCAGTTGGGAGGTTAGACAAAGGGCAGGAGTGGGGGGAGGGGGGGGGGAGGGAGTGGGGAATGGGGTCAGGGAAAGGGATAGGTGGGTAAAGAATAATGACTAATGAAGATTGAGGGCAGCAGTTTTATGGGAACATAGGATATACTGCAGGGAGATTTCCCATCTGTGCAATTCAGAAAAGCTAGTGTTAGCAGGAAGGCACAGGCTGTGAAGAAATTACTGAAACTATTAATGTCATATTGGGTAGTGTGTTCAGCAACTGGGTGGTCCAGCTGTTCCATAGTAACAGTTTGTTGGTAGCCATTCAGGTGGACAGGCAACTTGTTGGTTGTCTTGCCAACATAGAATGCAGTACAGTGGCTGCAGCTTAACTTGTAGGTCACATGACTGGTTTCACAGGCCTTTGATGGAACAGGTGATGCTTGTGACTAGACTGGAATAGGTAGTGGTGGGAGGATGTATGGGACAGATCTTGCATCTATGTCTATTGCGGGTATATGAGCCATGAGGCAAGGGGTTGGGAGCAGGGGTTGTATAAGGGTGGATGAGGATATTGTGTAGGTTCAGTGGGCAGTGGAATACCACTGTGGGAGGGGTGAGTAGGGTAGTGGGTAGGACATTCCTGATTTCAGGACATGATGTGAAGTAGTTGACACCCCGGGAGAGAATGTGATTCAGCTGCTCCTGTCTTGGGTGGTACTCAGTCACGAGGGGAATGCTTCTCTGTGGCCAGACAGTGGGATTTTGGGAGATTTTGGGTGACAGGAGAGATAAGGCAGCGGAGATGTGTTTTTGTACATGGTAGGGAGGGTAATTACGGTATGTGAAGGCGTCAGTGAGACCCCTGGTATAGTTTGAGAGGGACTGCTCGTCACTATACATGTGACAGCCACAGTTAGCTATATGGGACTTCTTGGTATGGAATGTGTGGCAGCTGTCAAAGTGAAGATATTGATAACCACCACGAATAAGTCTACTTCAACAGCTACCACCCATTCCATACCAAGAAGTCCCTTCCATACAGCCTAGCCACCTGCAGCTGTTGCATCTGTAGTGACAATCATCCCTCTTGAAATGTACCAAGGATCTCACTGAGGCCTTCACAGATCATAATTACCCCAGCCCCCTAAACAGATATCCCGTGTCTTATCTCTCTAGTTACTCACCACCTTCCAAAGTTCCACCTTCCGGCTAAAGAGGAGCATTCCCCTCAAGACCCAGTACCCCCCAGGATTTGGAGCAACTGAATCACATTCTCTGCCATGGATTCAACTACCTCCATTGTGCCCTGAAATCAGGAATGTCCTACCCTCTATTTCTGGCACCCCTCCCATAGTAGTATTCCACTGCCGACCAAACCTAAGCAGTATCTTTATCCATCCCTACACAACCCTGCGCCCAGCTCCTTGCCTCGTGGCTAATCTCTCTGTAATAGACCTCTATGCAAGATCTGTCCCACACATCCTCCTCTAGCCCAACCACAAACATCACCTATCCTATCAAAGGCATGGCTACCTGTGAAACCAGTCATGTGACCTACAAGCTAAGCTTCAACTACTGTGCTGATTTCTATGTGGATACGATAACCAACAAGCTGTCTGTCAGCATGAATGGTCACTGACAAACTGTGGCAAAGAAACAGCTGGACCATCCAGTTGCTTAGCATGCAGCTCACCAAGACACCACGATGTTCTTTATTTCAATGACTGCTTCACAGCCTGTGCCATCTGGATCCTTACCAAGACCAGATTTCCTAAAACGCACAGGTGGAAACTCTCCTTGCAATATTTCCTACATTCCCGCAACCCTACTGGCCTCCTTCTTTGTTAGTCATTATCCTTTACCCACCTATCCCCTTCCATGTTCTCATTCCAGCAATAGACAGGCCTCTATTCCACCAGCACACACACAATCTTTACTTCTCCCCGTCCCTTTATGCTCCCACAAGCAGCACTTCACCATTCCCCACCCCTACCCTGCTATCCCTCCCCCTCCCCACCCCAGCCTCCTCCTCACCACCCAGATTGCTTCTAACACCACGTGCTCCTGCTCGCAGTCTGGCCTCGGCACCCAGAGACTGTAGTTGTGTGTGTGTGTGTGTGTGTGTGTGTGTGTGTGTGTGTGTGTGTGTGTGTGTGTGTGTGTGTTGCGATTCCAATGAAGGTATTTTGGCTGAAAGCTTACTTATTTGACCATTTTTTTTTTTGTTGTATCTATCTGCGACTCAGCATCTCTGTTACCCTGTGAGTAGTAATATGTCCTTTTCATAATATTGAAGGGAAGGCAGAAAGGTGGAAGGAGTATATAGAAGGTTTATACAAGGGCGATGTACTTGAGGACAATATTATGGAAATGGAAGAGGATGTAGATGAAGACGAAATGGGAGGTAAGATACTGCGTGAAGAGTTTGACAGAGCACTGGAAGACCTGAGTCGAAACAAGGCCCCTGGAGTAGACAACATTCCATTAGAACTACTGACGGCCTTGGGAGAGCCAGTCATGACAAAATTCTACCAGCTGGTGAGCAAGATGTATGAGACAGGTGAAATACCCTCAGACTTCAAGAAGAATATAATAATTCCAATCCCAAAGAAAGCAGGTACTGTCAGATGTGAAAATTACCGAACTATCAGTTTAATAAGCCACAGCTGCAAAATACTAACACGAATTCTTTACATACGAATGGAAAAACTGGTAGAAGCCGACCTCGGGGAAGAACAGTTTGGATTTCGTAGAAAAACTGGAACACGTGAGGCAATACTGACCCTACGACTTATCTTAGAAGAAAGATTAAGGAAAGGCAAACCTACGTTTCTAGCATTTGTAGACTTAGAGAAAGCTTTTAACAATGTTGACTGGAATACTCTCTTTCAAATTCTGAAGGTGGTAGGGGTAAAATACAGGGAGCGAAAGGCTATTTACAATTTGTACAGAAACCAGATGGCAGTCATAAGAGTCGAGGGGCATGAAAGGGAAGCAGTGGTTGGGAAAGGAGTGAGACAGGGTTTTAGCCTCTCCCCGATGTCATTCAATCTGTATATTGAGCAAGCAGTAAAGGAAACAAAAGAAAAATTTGGAGTGGGTATTAAAATTCATGGAGAAGAAATAAAAACTTTGAGGTTTGCCGATGACATTGTAATTCTGTCAGAGACGGCAAAGGACTTGGAAGAGCAGTTGAACGGAATGGACAGGGTCTTGAAAGGAGGATATAAGATGAACATCAACAAAAGCAAAATGAGGATAATGGAATGTAGTCAAATTAAATCGGTTGATGCTGAGGGAATTAGATTAGGAAATGAGACACTTAAAGTAGTAAAGGAGTTTTGCTATTTGGGGAGCAAATTAACTGATGATGGCCAAATTAGAGAGGATATAAAATGCAGACTGGCAATGGCAAGGAAAGCGTTTTTCAAGAAGAGAAATTTGTTAACATCGAATATAGATTTATGTATCAGGAAGTCGTTTATGAAAGTATTTGTTTGGAGTGTAGCCCTTTATGGAAGTGAACCATGGACGATAACTAGTTTGGACAAGAAGAGAATAGAAGCTTTCGAAATGTGGTGCTACAGAAGAATGCTGAAGATTAGTTGGGTAGATCACATAACTAATGAGGAGGTATTGAATAGGATTGGGGAGAAGAGAAGTTTGTGGCACAACTTGACTAGAAGAAGGGATCGGTTGGTAGGACATGTTTTGAGGCATCAAGGGATCACAAATTTAGCATTGGAGGGCAGCGTGGACGGTAAAAATCGTAGAGGGAGACCAAGAGATGAATACACTAAGCAGATTCAGAAGGATGTAGGTTGCAGTAGGTACTGGGAGATGAAGCAGCTTGCACAGGATAGAGTAGCATGGAGAGCTGCATCAAACCAGTCTCAGGACTGAAGACAACAACAACAACAACAACAACAACAACAACAACATAATATTGTCATTATTCCAGCCCAGATTTTCCAATGTTAAAATGTGTGTTTATTATCTGACTACAGAAACTGTATTATTCTCTTTTCATGTAATGGCTGACCACATGGAGAATGTGTGATGCCTCTGAAGACAGGCTGCACTGACAAATACCTGGTCACAAGTTGTGGTGTGGTGAAGATCACTGTCCCTCAGAGCAATGGTCATGACCTAACTTTATGTTAATGGAATTGGATTAAATGGAGTCCAGTTTATCAGATAAGCTTGTTCATTTTAAAATATATATATCTTACCTCAATAAATTTTTATTTTATCTTGAAACCTATGAAAAATAGTTGATATAGATTTTAATATATAGAATTTTATGAAATAGAGGGAAACTGATTTTGTTCGAAGAACATATTTTAATTCTTGTTATATACTGGAGCCTGAAGAGGAGTTAATGGGCCATATGACAAAAGATTGGTGAATATTCAGGCAATTGAAGACAATTTTAAGAGAAAAGAATTTGGTTTAGTATTTTTGAATCGTATATAGGAGTTCTATGCTTTTCAGCAGTGATTTAATGAATGCTATTGATCACAGATATACCCTGATAAGCCAGAACATTATGGCTACTTTCTTAATAGATGGTACGTGCACCTTTGGTATGGATAACAGCTGCAACACATTGTGGCATGGAAGCAATGAGGCCTCGGAAGGTCGCTGGAGGGAGTTGGCACTAAATCTGCACTCACAAGTCACCTAATTCCCGTAAATTCTGGGGAGGGGAGGTGATGAGCTCTGGCACCATGTTCGATCACATCCCAGATGTGTTCAATCAGGATCACATCTGAAGAGTTGGGGGCCAGCACGCTCTACTGGAACTCGCCACTGTGTTCCTCGAACCAACCCGTCACACTCCTGGCATTGCGTATTATCTTGCCAGGGAGTATGATACTCCCTGGTGCCTTGCACAAGCTTCACTGGACCCATGGATGACCACACGAATGTTCCCTAGAGCATATTGGAGCCACTGCCAGCTTGTCTCCATCCCGTCACTTTAGGTGTCAAGGAGCTGTCCCCTTGAAGATGACAGATTCGCTCCCTCGCATCAGCATGATGAAGAAGGTACTGGGATTCTCCAGACCATGCAATGCTCTGCCAGTGTGCCAAAATCCAGTGCCAGTGATCACATGCCCATTTCAGTCGTAGTTGCCAATGTCATGGTGGTACAAGCATAGGTCATCAGCTGTCGAGGCCCATCATTAGGAGTGTTCAGTGCACTGTGTGTTCAGACACACTTGTACTCTGACCAGCAATAAATTCTGATGTTAGTACCACCACAGTCTGCCGCCAAACCCCATGATGTCTGGACATGGTTTCACCACATGTTGAAGACAATAACCACGGCACGCCTTGAACACCCGACAAGTCATGGAGTTTCCGAAATGCTTGTGTCAAGCCTCCAGGCCATCACAATCTGCCCTTGGTCAAACTCAGATAGATCGCATGTCTTCCCCATTCTATACACTGACAGCACGCTCACTGATGCCACAGGCACTGTGCCTGTGTCTGACTAGCAGCCATTTCTCTCCAGGTGGTGCTGCTATCGCCTGGATGGGTTTATATCAATAACAGGTCATGGTCATAATGTCCTGGATGATCATTGTATTAGAAATTTATCGCGGTTGGCACCCCTGCTCTATGTATCCTATTGTCTTTCCCTTCTCACACAGCGCAAAGTCAAACAGGCAATATCAAAATGGTAATTAATATCATCAGTCAATGAAGAATTTTGATACAAAGCAGAAAACATAGAACTCTGATTGACATGCTTTGCTGTCTGAATTGTTATATGGTGTTCAACAAAACCGGAAGAGAGAAAATATAATAAGTGAAAATTATAATATGATGATACCACAGGAACATGCATAAAATAAAAAATGCAACTGGAAGGTGTCAAGTTCTTTCTATCGTTAACAGGCATTAAGCTGCATTTACTGACATTTAGACAGAGCCAGCTATCACTGTACCAAGCAAAAATACAGTCCCAGAAGTTCTGCATTCCCTCACAGTTTTCAATCATAGTTTCCTGAGGACAACAGTAACATTAGCAGATAAACTGTGTGGTTTTTGTACATATATTATTGTACTGGTAAGTGTGTGCTGCCAACAAACTGTTTACGAGTATCGAGAACATTACAGTCCTATTATACTTCCTTGGGGCACACATGATGTTACATTCATTTCTGTGGAAGATTTGTCATCCAGTGCAATATACTGGATTACAAAAATCAAAAATTTTTTTGAGGCACTGAATACGGCCTCACATATTTTTTTCTGAAAGCCAATTATGCTAAACTCTCCTTGGAGACAAGAAATTCAATAAACAAGTCTTTCAATAATTTTTTTCTTCTAAAATCTCCTGTTGTACACTTACAATGTATACATCTTAAAACATTTATTTTGGCAAGAAACACTACCTGACAAAAAGACTGAAGCACCCAGAAGACATGTTCAAAAGTTAATGTAACTTCGTACTTGTACAGGCCATCAGTATCTACATAAATGATTAGAGTTGCAGCTGTTTGACAAATGGCACGGCCACCGGAGTGCATTAGGGTTGTTCGTGTTTATTGTTGTTGCTACTTATACATGATTAATTGACAGCTCATCCAGTAAACAGGTGTTTAAATATAAGTGTTAAACCTATTAAATATAAAACTGTATGAAAAGTCTCATAGTCTGCTGCAGTTGTATTTATTTAAGTCGATTATAGACCCATACAACTGGTTTCACAACTTTTAAGCTGCGTTTTCTGGTGTATATCTGAACTTTTTTTTAAATTAATACTTTGATAATGAGTAATTGAAGTTATATGAGATATCTTAAAGTACTGAATGACTAGACAAATATGGAAAAAATATTACACATCAAGTTAGGAAAGTAGGTGTGGCTCACATATGCCCCACAGAGGACGAGTCAACAGATCATGCTTAGTGGACAATATTTTTTCCAAATTACATTGTGAATAGACATAATAAATGTGATCATATGTTAGCACATTCAGCCAAGTGTGTGATGACTTTCAGTTTACGTGCAGAAATCCACAAGTCATATGCGAAACAAGACAGAACTAATAAGGCGCTGTATATGGCACACTAGAAGTTAGCTAGTATGATTAGCATTAGGACCTTTGATGCAGTATGTGAGCAAGTGAATGGATGTGTCAATAGATTAAAGTACAGGCTTTCTTTGGTTCATCAAAAGAAACTACAAAACTTGTGTTATCAAAGTAGGGAACCTCACCATTCCAGCACTAATCAAAGCATGTTTCAATTGGACTCTACAGATTTGTAACCTAACTGACATTAGACTCATTATCTGCAAAACATGGCTACCTGAGAAAGAATTAGCACATAATACCACTAAGCTATTATCCCAATTCTGTTGCACACTCCTTAGCTCCCATAGATAGCATTCTACTTTCAACTGCCCAAAGAAATGTAACGGCCATTAAAATTAATACGGTAAATGGTACACATTCAACAGTAAGGGGTTGGTCCACATGGGTATTCGGAGTCAACACTGGTCTATGCACCATTAATAAAAAACTAAATGATCGTAGAGCAATCATAATAAGAGCACATTAGGCTAAAATGAGTACTGTCATGAAGGACAAGGAATATGTAGCCAAAGTACAGGATTTCTTAGAAGAAAACAACATTTCTTGCTGCAGATCTGATCCAACGGCAAAGTTTTTGGCCCAATTGAAAAACACAAAGTCCATTTCATCTTTTCCCACCTCTTCTCAAAATAGATCTCTCATGTCTATGAATCCACAAGCACACAGTTTAAGAGTGGTAATCAAGTTACATAAGACAGGTCTTCCAGTGCATACGATCATCAAAGTCAAAAAACTTATTATCCAAGTATATTAACAGGCATTATGTATACCCATGTAGCTTTTCACTACACAATCATGTAAATGTAATTTACAATTTGAACATTCCCAGATATGCAAACACAGCATCTTCAGATATTAAAAATATGTATATCAATGTACCTATGGACCAAGTCCAGAATATTATTGCGGAAAATCTGCATACCCATAACAATCGCCCACCTGACAAAATTAATGAAATGCTGAAATTATTAGGAATTGTTCTTAATTATAATTACTTAAAGTGGGAGACCCTTCTTTCATTCAAAAACAGCAACTAGCAAAGCATTCCCCTTTGTCTTCTTGCCTGGCATACATTTTTCTGATGAAGTTTGAATATGATTTTGTGCAAAAGCACTCATCTCACGCATATTCAAATACAGAGATGCGTAAACAGGCAGAATATGGCACTGCAGTCGGCAATGCCTATATAAGACAAGTGTCTGTTGTAGTTGTTAGATTGGTTACTGCTGTTACAATCACAGGTTATCAAGATTTTAGTGAGTTTGAATGTGGTGTTATATAGTTGGCGCATGAGCAATGAGAGACAGCATCTCTGAGGGAGCGATGAAGTGAGGATTTTCCCATACGACCATTTCATGAATGTACCATATCAGGAATCCAGTAAAACATCAAATCTCTGAGATCACTGCGGCTGGAAAACGACCCTGCAAGAAAGGGACCAATGACAACTGAAGAGAATCGTTGAATGTGACAGAAATGCAACCCTTCCACAAATTGCTTCAGATTTCAATGATGGGCCATCAACAAGTGTCAGCATGTGAACCATTCAATGAAACATCATCAATATGGGCTTTCAGAGCCGAATGCCCACTCATGTACCCTTGATGGCTGCACGGCTCAAAGCCTTATGCCTTGTCTGGGCCTGTCAACACTGAAATTGGACTGTTGATGACTGGAAACATGTTGCCTGGTCAGATGAGGCTTGTTTCAAATTGTATTGAGCGGATGGATGTGTATGGGTATGGAAACTACCTGATGAACCCATGGACCTGCATGGCACCGGGGGACTGTTCAAGTTTGTGGAGGCTCTGTAATGGTGTGGGGCTTGTGCAGTTGGATTGATATGGCACCCCTGATATGTCTAGATAAGTTTTGACACGTGATATGTATGAAAGCATCCTGTCTGATCACCTGCATCCATTCATGTTCATTGTGCATTCTGATGGACTTGGGCAATTCCAGCAGGACAATGCAACAACCCACAGATTTGCTTCAGAGTGGTTCCAGGAACACTCTTCTGAGTTTAAACACTTCCGCTGGCCACCAAATTCCCCAGACATGAACATTATTGAGCATATCTGAAATGCCTTGTAACATGCTGTTCGGAAGAGATCTCCACCCCTTAGTACTCTTATGCATTTATGGTCAGACCTACTGGATTCCTGGCATCAGTTTCCTCCAGCACTACTTCAGACATTAGGTTTACAAGTTTCTTTGGCTCTTCAGTGTATTTTCTTCCATGTTTAAGACTATTCACTCACTACTTAATAAGATATTTCAGATAACTTCAATTCCTCATTATCTAGGCATCAATTTAATTTTTTCTGTACAGATATACAGCAGAAGATGCAACTTTTGTACTCTTCATTCAGTTTTATATTTAATAGTTTTAACATCTGTATTTTACATATGACCAGAATCTCTCTGGGTTTTCTGTCAGATTTCGAGAGAGGATTTCATTGTGGAAACTATTAAAATCATCTCACATTGAATTGCATGCTAAATTTTGAGCTTCTGTGAAATGTCACCAATCTCGGCTATTTTGCATTCTTTTAAATTTTACATACTTTTTCAATTGCTTCTGCAGTGTTCTGGCATCCCATTTCTATGTACCTTGTCTGTTCCAACATTCTTAAATTAATCATTTCATTGCATTTTAAATTTACCGAAACACACACACACACACACACACACACACACACACACACACACACACACACACGAAGTGTATATTGTAGGAAACAGTTTTATAAAACTCATCTTAATGCAGATTAAAAGATAATGGTATGTCTCTTGGGTTATTGTGAAGAGATAATATAACTAATTAATAATATAAAACATTAAAACTTTAACTTACCATGAAATTAAAGGAAATGCCAACTACACCAGATACTAGTAATGGATTTCCAGCTCGTGAATTATTTCTGACATAATGAAGTTACTATACTTTGCTGTTTTATAAATTGGAGAATTCTTAATAACAGACCTTGTTTATTTTGAACATATGTTCATTCTGTCATCTCATCTGAAACTATGATTTTGGGGTTACATTCAGATTTACTTTTTATAGCTTAGTCAGCTCAAACCATTGAGAACTAAGGGTAGCTAGCTTGATTCGTGGACTGCCTGACAAAAAGGAAAAAGAAAAATGAAACATGCGGAAGGAGGAAAGGAAGTGAAATGAAACCTTGTGGTTTGAGAGGATTTCTGACATTATTTAGATGAGTGCAAGATCAAGTCAAATTTATAAAGAATTGGGCTGTGTGTGTCAGCTTATCAGTATGACATTGTATTCCCCTCTGGGTTGAATGCTTGAACTGATTCGGTTGGGAAGGGTGTCATAAAGCCATTGTATTGTCTCCTAAAACAAGCCAGCCCACAACTGTTGTAAATGGTCCTGGATATCCCGGACACTGGCCCTGGGATGTAGTTGACATACAAGCTGGCCCCACCCATGTTCTTTTAGGGACACATCTGGGAATCTGCATTTGCATGTTGAAAAATGACACCACAATACTGTCTCGTGAGAGGTAACACTTGAGGACGCAGGATGTCCGTGACTATCCATAATGCCATCAGAGTTCTTTCAGCCATGGCCTGAAATTGTATCCGATGGCACTCCACACCACGAAACCACTAGTGAAATTGCTGTGCCTCTCCAAAACATTGGAAAAATGAGACCTCCCCACAAGTCACAGTCATACTTGCTGACAACTCTCACCTGAGTATTGCAGAACTGTGATTATAGCAATGCAGTGACATTTGTCAGCAATCAATGCTTCCCAGTCACAGCACCATTCCAAATGCAACTGTTTGTATTGCAGTAGTAATGGCAGCCTAAACATGGGACGGTGATTCCCTGGTCAGGCTGCTGCAACTCTTCAACAAATGGTGTGGAATGACACAGTATGTTGCAGGGAGTCCGTTACTCTTCTCGAATGGTAAGTGCAGATGTGAAAGAGCTACGATGTCCTTGGCATACAGAATGGTGACCTTCTGTTGTGGTGGTCAGATGTTGTCAACCAGAACCTTCCCATCCCGTCCAACATCAGGCCACTTGCACTTTCAAATGCCACATACATCTGGATATTGCAGCAATCAACAAGCCAGCCAAATGCAGACCCACAATGAGGCATTTACAAACTCTGTTGGATGCTGATAATGACATATCTAAAGAGTATGCATCATCTCCATCCTTCACAGTGATCACTTCACGTCTGATGGTGTTCCTGCCCCTTATATATCCTACCAGTCGTAGTAACAACAGATTATTTTAAAACTGGGGTAACTACAGTAAAATAGTCATATGTAATTAATTGACAATTGGTTACATTATTAATGACAGTGCTGCTAAAGCAGCACTACGAAACTCTGTTTTCAAAAATAACTTTCACAAAAGAAGACAAAGTAAATATACCAGATTCAAATAAAAAACAACTGCCAATATGAGTAACTTAGAAGTGTAGTAAAGCAGCTTAAAACATTTTATAAAGGCAAGGCTCTAGTCCAAACTGTATAACGGTCAGTTTCCTTTCAGAGTAGGCTAATACAATAGCTCCGTACTTAGCAATCATACACAACTGCTCACTCACAGAAATATCCATACCCAAAGATTGGAAAGTTTCAGAAGTAACACCAATAACTAAGAAAGGACATAGGAGTAAACCACTGAATTACAGATACATATCACTAATATTGATTTGCAGTAGGTTTTTGGAACATATACTGTGCTTGAACATTATGAAGAAAATGATTTACTGACAAATAGTTGACACAGATACTTAAATACTGTTCTTGTGAAACACAACTAGCTCTTTATTCTCACAAAGTAACAACTGCTATTGACAGGGAACTTCAGACTGATTCCATATTTTTACGTTTCCAGAAGGCTTTTGACATTATTCCTCACAAGTGACTCCTAATCAAGTTGCATGGCTACGGAGTATCATCTCAGTTGTGTGCCTGTATTCATGACTTTCTGCCAGAAGGTCATGGTTCGTAATAACTGAAGGGAAGGCTTTCTGCCACATCTGATCTACATAAACAATTTAGTCTGATCTACATAAACAATTTAGGAGACAATCTGAGCAGCCCCCTTAGACTGTTTGCGGATGACACTGTCATTTACCATCTTGCAAAGTCATCAGATGATCAAAACAAATTGCAATATGATTTAGCCAAGATATCTGTATTGTGCAAAAAGCAGCAATTAACTCTAAATAATGGAAAGTGTGGAGTCATCCACATGAGTACTAAAAGAAATCTGCTAAATTTCAGTTACACAATAAATCACTCAAATCTAAAGGCTGTAAACTTGACTAAATACCTACAGACTACAATTATGAATAACTGAAATTGTAATGATCATGTAGATGGCGATGTGGGGAAAGCAAGCCAAAGGCTGAGATTTATTGGAAGAACACTTAAGAAAATGTCACAGGCCTACTAAAGGAACTGCTTACACTATGCTTGTCCATCCTCTTCTGGAGTATTGCTGTGCAGTCTGGAATCCACAGCAGATAGGACTGACAAAGGACATCAATAAAGTCCAAAGAAGGGCAGCTCGTTTTGTATTATCGTGAAATAGGGGAGAGTGTGCTATGCATATGATGAGTGAACTGAGGTGGCAGCCATTAAAACAAAGGTATTTTTCACTAAAGCAAGACCTTCGCTGCAGTACGAATTTTCAATCACCAACTTTCTCCTCAGATGCAAAAACATTCTGTTGGTGCCACCTACAAAGTGAGAAATGATCATCATAATAAAATAAGAGACATGAGAGCCTGCATGGAAAATTTAAGAGTTCATTTTTTCGGCACCTTCTTACAGAGTGGAATGCTAGAGAAGTAACTTGAAGCTGGTTAATGAACCCTCTGCCAAGCATTTAAATGTTAATTGCAGAGCAATTATGCAGACATAGGTGCTATTGAAAACTACATTAATGCTTTAACACTATTAAGGATAATTTAAACAGTTGTTCTTTGTGGATAATGATCATATGAATTGTTCTATTTAGTTACTTTTCATGATTCAATTAAAAGCTTGAGACAACAATGGAAGATTTAACAGGAAACTTAATCAGTGTTGACCTGGAAACAAAAATAGGGAAATATATGAGGGCATTCTACAAAGTAATGTATCTAAGTCCTTTATGTCAAAACTCTTAAAACTAAAAAAAATGTTATTAAAATTCTACACCATCATTCTTCATAACTGCACATTTATTTCTCAAAATAGTCACCCTGGTGATAATAACATTACACGTTTCTCCCAACGCGAGACCAGTTTGTTGGTACTGACACTATGGAAAGTTTGACTTTGCACCTCTGCTTGCCTTGTGTGTGGTCTGGTATTTTCATGCTGAAGGAGAGGGTGTTCCATGTGTAGATGAGCTCTTTGGATATGAAACTAAATTACAGCATGCTGTTTCACATGCACTAACATAGTTCTGTTACACACTGACATAGTTACACATTTCAATTCGAGGCTCTCTAGTGACAGAAGGCTGCAAATACATAGGCAAACAAAATAAGGATGTGGAATGTTTATAACATTTGTTTTAGTTAAAAAGCTTCAAGAGTTTTCACATAAAAACATTTGAGGCATTACTTTTCAGCATTCCCTCACACAAAACAGCCACAATAAGAAAGAATCCTGAAATACTTTTATATTATACAGTAATGTCACATTTCAAAAAAAGAAGTAGTAAAAAAAAGTCTGGGAGTATTCAAATCATGTTACAAATTGACAGGTTACACAATAAAATAATAGCAGTATGGAACACTGTTAAACTCTCTCTCTCTCTCTCTCTCTCTCTCTCTCTCTCTCTCTCTCTCTGTCTCTGTCTCTGTCTCTGTCTGTCTCTCTCTCTGTCTCTGTCTCTGTCTCCCTCCCTCCCTGCCTCCCTCCCTCCCCCCACGCCCACGCCCCCACCCCCACCCCTCCATGGCCGGGCTGCAGCAAGACTCATTGCTAGAGTATGAGAATATGAGCTAGGGCTTGAAAGTAGTGCAAATGCTGTTTGCCGTTATGTATGTATTTCTGTGTCCCACACATCGGTCGGCTATAGATGACTTATTACTTTTTCCTTATTTTACACACTGCTCCAGCCATGAATTTCCATTATCGTTATACACTTTTAAAAGGGAAACAGGCTGAGGCTGACTGGAAGAATCTTAAGGAAATGGTAATTAATTCAGGAAAGAAGCACAGGCACTATTGATTGGTATTGTGACCTAACAAATTTGAATGCCTGCTGGAAGAAATGGATCCTGGCAGACAACAGGAGACAGGTGTACGTGTGAAGCATTGCAGTCACCATGGTAGTGCTACTTACAATTCTCCATGTGAATGCACTGGCCAAGACAGAGAGAAATATGGCTGATGATCCATCTGTCTGGTATTCACCTCTGTTTCACAAAAACACCATCTCCCCTGTCTCTGGATTATCTTTACTAGGTTTTTCTCATGGTCTCTGTTCTGAATCTGTTTGCTTGTCATTCATTTGTCCATCTCGTGTTGTCACTGTGCACACCTCATCAAGTCCACTTGTCATTTGTTCTTTCCATCGATATCCAGGTCTACTCTGTCCCACCCAGTTTTGGCCGCAAACTGTTTTTCCCCACTCTGAGACTGTCACCTCATGATTACAGAATTAGTTATGGAGAAAAGGAAATTATGGAGTATCCTGAAAGCCACACTGACTCGCCTTCTGGAACAACAGTAGGAGCAGCAGCAGTAGCGGATGAAGTTGTTGAATAAGTCACTACGATTACTGGTGAACAAGATTTCAGCACAAGAGGGTCGGTCAATCCTGGCGTCAGTGTCCTGAGTTTATGCCTTGTAGCAGCACTAAGGAATACTGCCTGAAACAGCATTTCACAGGATTTCATTTCATGGCAGACTCTAATTGCAGCAAGCACTGTTTTTGTCACAGGCATAACAAGACAATTTTTCCTCCTCAGGGTATTAGAACTACTATCTGACCCACTTCTCACCTCGTTCATGGATGCTATTGACTAATTACTATGCCCAGAGGTACCATGTTACTGCTCCAACACTAGAGCTCCACAAATACTCCAAAATACATTAGAGGTATTTGCAATTGCAAATGTGGGCAACTGTGAGCTGTATAATAGAATAACGACAATGAAAATTTGTACTGGACTGTGACTCAAATCCAGATTTTCCACTTATTACAAGCAGTTCCTTACCAGTAGGCTATCCAAGAGTGACTCATGGTCAGACCCAAACTTTCATATGTCATCAACCATGTGTCCATACATGTGATGAGTGTCCATATCCAAAACAGTGAATACATTTTGTGTATTTCAAAATGGCTGGAGTTGCTGCAGTGAATGTTTCTTCGGACAGGCATGCATGTCTGAAGGAACACTGCATCGTATTTCTGAACAACACAGGCACTGCAATACGGTAACAACACAAAAAGCGTCAGTAACTAGTTTGCAAAGAATTAGCCGCAAATGCTATTTCATATGCACAAACTCAGGAAGAAAGGCAACTTATGCTGACTCCTTGATTCACAAAGATGTTGTTCCACTGCAGCAGATATGGAAGTACACACAGCAATATTAAAATTAGGCAATCAATCACTAGGGAACATCTTGCACATCACACATTCATTCAAATTTGCACAGACCAATAACAGGTTAGGTTCAGGTCATGTCGGAGACAGCCTCTTCTAGGATCTGCACCATCTCTGTACTGTGTTTACACCTATATCTAAAGAAGACATGGGGTGTGCCTCAGGCTTTACGGTTGACATCACCCTCCACCCAGATGCAGTGCCTCAGTTCTGTCAAAAGCAACACCTGCGTCGGTGGACGAATGAGTGGCTGGAAGTGACTGACAATAAGCTCCATTTAGTCAAGCCCAAAATGCATGTGTGGTGTACTTCCTTCCAGCCTCATAGGTGGGTCGAGTTTCTCCTCGCTCATCTTTGGATAGGCCACAGTCCTATGACAAATGGCTTCTTGCTCTGGCGAGAGGACCCTCAAATGTGTGGTGCCGAGGTCACTGTGCACCACATTTTATTGGATTGTGTTTTATTTTCTGACCAATGACCCTTGGCTGACTTGCTGGCAGATATGTCATCTCTTTTAGGTAATAATCAGATGAATGTGGTTAGAATTTTACAGTTTTGTAACTTGTCCAATATTTTTACTAAGATTTTAGGGAGACGGTTTTAATTTGTTCACAGGGTAACTGGCTCGCTCATATTTTACGTAAGCGGTCAGCAAGTGACAATTTTCTGTGGCATCCTTGAAGCTACTTTCCCATTTCACTTATGTTTTATTCTCTTATACAACAAACACACACACACACACACACACACACACACACACACACACACATACTATATGCAGCACTGAAACAGGAACTTGACTGACTTCAGGATACCAGAGTAGTTGAGCCTGCAAAATCAAGTGCCTGGGCCACAACAATGGCCATCATCCAAAAACCAAACAGCTCACCTTGGTTATGTGTAGATTACAAAACCATGATAAACACACAATTGAGGAGAATACTTCTCAAAAATTGACCTGACAGATGCATATTTACAACTGCCTTTTGAAAAATAAGCACGAAACTGCATTGTAATTAATATAAATTTTGGTTACACAAATTCAAGCAACTCCCCTTTGATACTGCATCAGCCTCTGTAATCTTCCAAAGGTACTCGGACTGGCTAACAAAGCATGTTACACAGTGAAAGAATTAATCTACTTGTCATGGTAGTCTCCTGGCAGGAGCACATGCAAAACTTCTATACCATATTTACAGCTTTTCGGGATACACCAATTTCTGTGCTATTTACAGAATTTGTGGTTCATGGTGTGGGTTCCTGTAGTCATGTCCTAGTTCATGAAACACGGGCAACGTATGAGTGGCCAAGTAAGTGGTCCTGACAGTCGGGATACCAGTTACTTTGGAATAAAGCTGGGCATCTTGGGCATATTCTGAGTCGTGATCACCTTTGTGCTCATACGGCAAAGACTACCAAATTCACAGGCTAGTCCCACAACCGTTAGGAGTAAAACCCAACGGGAATCGGGGCGAGTAAGGCTAGCAACCTGCTTCCCTGGTACTTTAAATATGATGGCCACAATCAGAGCAAAATGCCTCGGACCTTTGGAGGTGACGGAGTCCCACCTCTAACTGACAAAGCAGGGACTCCTAAAATACGACTTGGCAAACAAATGGTAACGAGATGGGGAGCTATTAATATCAATGGGGGCTACTCTGGGAAGAAGGTAGAGCTGGCAGAGGCTGCAAGTAAGATGGGGCTGGACGTTTTAGCTGTTAGTGACATTCGGGTAAGGGGTGAGAAAGAAGAGGAAGTGGGAGAATACAAGGTCTACATGTCAGGAATCAAAGCAGGAATAGCACAATGGGGTGTAGGGCTTTACATCAGGAAAGAAATGGAACCCAGCGTAGTTGCAATAAGGTATGTAAACGAATGACTGATGTGGATAGATTTGACAGTGTCTAGCAAGAAAATTAGGATGGTGTCGGTATATTCACATTGTGGAGGGTCAGATCTAGATAAAATGGATAGTTTTTATGAGGCACTCAGTGATGTAGTTGTTAGAGTAAAGGACAAGGACAGTGTTCTGCTCATGGGTGATTTGAACGCCAGGATTGGAAATCGAACAGAAGGGTATGAAAAGGTTATGGGTAAATTTGGAGAGGATACGGAGGCCAACAGGAACGGGAAACAACTCTTGGATTTCTGTGCCAGTATGGGCTCAGTAATCACAAACTCCTTTTTTAAACATAAGAACATTCACTGGTATACTTGGGAAGGCAGGGGAACCAGATCTGTCATTGACTATATAACAACAGATCAGAAATTCGGGAAGACTGTGAGGGACACATGTGTATTCAGGGGATTCTTTGATGGCACTGATCATTATTTAATCTGCAGTGAAATTGGGATTGTGAGGCCAAAAGTGCAGGAGGTCAGGTCCAAATGTAGGAGGATAAGAGTGGAGAAACTTCAGGATAAGGAAACCAGGCACAAGTACATAACAGCGATCTCAGAAAGGTACCAGTTAGTTGAATGTAGTCAATTACAGTCATTGGAAAAGGAATGGACAAGGTACAGGGACAGTACTAGAAGTGGCTAAATAATGTCTTGGAACAGTAGTGTGTAAAAGTAGGATGAATCAAACAGCTTGGTGGAATGACACAGTCAAGGCAGCCTGTAAAAGGAAAAAGAAGGCATATCAAAAATGGCTACATACTAGAACTCAGGTAGACAGAGAAAGTTATGTTGAAGAAAGAAACAAAGACAAACAGATAATTGCAACATCCAAGAAGAAATCTTGGGAAGACTTTGGAAACAGGTTGGAGACTATGGGTCAAGCTGCCGGAAAACCATTCTGGAGTGTAATTAGCAGTCTTCGAAAGGGAGGTAAGAAGGAAATGACAAGTATTTTCGACAGATCAGGAAAACTGCTAGTGAATCCTGTGGATGCTTTGGGCAGATGGAGGGAATATTTTGAAGAGTTGCTCGATGTAGGTGAAAATACGATCAGTAATGTTTCAGATTTCGAGGTAGAATGGGATAGGAATGATGATGGAAATAGGATCACATTTGAGGAAGTGGAGAAAATGGTCAATAGACTGCAGTGCAATAAAGCAGGTGGGGTGGATGAAATTAAGTCGGAACTCATCAAATACAGTGGAATGTCAGGTCTTAAATGGCTACACAGGATAACTGAAATGGCCTGGGAGTCGGGACAGGTTCCATCACACTGGACAAAAGCAGTAATCACACCAATCTTTAAACATGGAAACAGAAAAGATTGTAACAACTACAGAGGTATCTCTTTAATCAGTGTTGTGGGTAAAATCTTCTCAGGTATTGTTGAAAGGAAAGTGCGAGTATTCGTTGAGGACCAATTGCATGAAAATCAGTGTGGGTTTAGGCCTCTCAGAGGTTGTCAGGACCAGATCTTTAGCTTATGGCAAATAATGGAGGAGTGTTATAAGTGGAACAGGGAATTGTATCTATGCTTTATAGATCTAGAAAAGGCATATGACCGGGTTCCTAGGACGAAGTTATTGTCTGTTCTACGAGATTATGGAATAGGAGGCAAACTTTTGCAAGCAATTAAAGGTCTTTACATGGATAGTCAGGCAGCAGCCAGAGTTGACGGTAAATTGAGTTCATAGTTCAGAGTAGTTTCAGTGGTAAGATAAGGCTGCAACCTGTCTCCATTGTTATTCATATTATTTATGGACCAAATGTTGAAAACAATAGACTGGCTGGATGAGATTAAGATATGTGAACACAAAATAAGCAGTCTTGCATATGCCGATGACTTAGTTGTGATGGCAGATTCGATTGAAAGTTTGCAAAGTAATATTTCAGAGCTAGATCAGAAATGTAAGGACTATGGTATGAAGATTAGCATCTCCAAAACGAAAGTAATGTCAGTGGGAAAGAGATATAAACGGATTGAGTGCCAAATAGGAGGAACAAAGTTAGAACAGGTGGACGGTTTCACGTACTTAGGATGCATATTCTCACAGGATGGCAACATAGTGAAAGAACTGGAAGCGAGATGTAGCAAAGCTAATGCAGTGAGTGCTCAGCTACGATCTACTCTCTTCTGCAAGAAGGAAGTCAGTACCAAGAGTAAGTTATCTGTGCACTGTTCAATCTTTCAACCAACTTTGTTGTATGGGAGCGAAAGCTGGGTGGATTCAGGTTACCTTATCAACAAGGCTGAGGTTACGGATATGAAAGTAGCTAGGATGATTGCAGGTACTAGCAGATGGGAACAATGGCAGGAGGGTGTCCACAATGAGGAAATCAAAGAAAAACTGGGAATGAACTCTATAGATGTAGCAGTCAGGGCGGACAGGCTTAGATGGTGGGGTCATGTTACACGCATGGGAGAAGCAAGGTTACCCAAGAGACTCATGGGTTCAGCAATAGAGGGTAGGAGGAGTCGGGGCAGACCAAGGAGAAGGTACCTGGATTTGGTTAAGAATGATTTTGAAGTAATAGGTTTAACATCAGAAGAGGCACCAATGTTAGCACTGAATAGGGGATCGTGGAGGAATTTTATAAGGGGGCTATGCTCCAGACTGAACGCTGAAAGGCATAATCAGTCTTAAATGATGATGATGATGATGATGATTACAGAATTGCTGGTTTTTTCAAACAGAAATAGAATGCAGGCAGCCAAACATAAGAAGACATGCTTCCTGCTTGACATCTCAAAGTGTTACATGCTATTTAGACAAATGTTTCACACTCCTTGTGTAGTACAAGGAAAGATGATCATGGCAGAATAATATAGTATGGAGTAGGTTGCGGAACAGATACTGTGCAGTTTTCGTATGTGTAGACATTAAATGAGATGTGTGGAATATGAGAAAATGGCAATGTGTGATGACAAGTAAATGGCTTCACAAGTAAACGGCTTCACCTGCTGTGGGCGGAGCCTTTTACATTTTGGCATTATGGCTTGGAGGTGTCCTGACCGCTAAGGAGCAGCCAGCCTAAAAAAAAACAACCAACCAACCAACCAACGAGAGATTAGGTGACAAATAAAATGTTTTGTACTCTTCAATATCATGTTGCATATGTCGAATCAAAAGTTGTGTTCTACTCTAATTCAGTCACTCTAATGATACGTACATCCATTCAAGGACTTTAATGTTTGTAAAAGGAAAGTATTGGACTTGCTTTCCCATGATAAGAGAAGAAGTTATCTTCTTTTGCTCCAGTAACAGCTGCAGAATGTGAAGAAGTGAAGAAGCCAAGCATTCCTTAGCTACACATGATTTCAGAGGCACTGATTAGCAGGACCTCTACTTTAAGAAAATCAACTACGTCAATCGGATCAACCTCTTCTAGAACAGGACAATAGCTTGTTGCATCAATAATTACATGGGTCAACATCATGTGGCAGCAAGCATTTTTGCCCAGCATTCACCACTCTCCAGTCCCTTCTGCACAAGAATAATGCAATCTGCTGCCACCTCAAGATGGCAGTGACGGTAAAACAGCTGGTGGTCCTGGTGACACTACCTCCATCACTGGCAGTGTGAACCAACACAGGCCTGCAGCTGCTGCTACCCACACAACCAGCAGTGTTACTGCACACACCTATGCATCCTTTGGCTATACCACTTCTAGGTTAGACGTATATTCTACAGCTTCTAGAGCTGTGGTGGTGTGTGGCACAGCAGAGCTTGCCACCTCCTAGCGGAAATATGCAATATCTACAGTGAGGTTATTTGCAGGTGTGGGCAATGTGTCCTCTATGAATGCCGTCGTTGGCTGTGTGGGCTATGTGCTACATTACTGCCACTGCCCCTACCTATGTCACCATGGCTACATGAACCACATTTGCTAAAGTGCCTAAGGCTGCCACAGTCATCAATCCCATAATAAAGAAATACAATGACAAGTTTTCGAGGATGGCGTGCACAACACATATATGCACGTATCTGACCTCACAGTTGTTGCCACTGTCACTCTCACAGTAACTTATTATTAGCCTACTTCAGTCAACTCATCTGGGATGACATAATCTGCTGGCAACAGTTACTGAGCTGGAGTCACTCTCAAGAACACAGCTCTAGTGGCACTGGAGGTACCCTACTCAGACCCAACAGTAGTGACCTATGCAGAACAGACAGTGGCTACCTAATCAGCAACAGCTGTGATAAGTGCAGGCTGCTCCGGAGAATGTTGTCTACCCTTGGATGTAGTGCAAACAGTGAAGTATGGAAGAGAGATTATGGTATGGGGATTTTTGCTGTGGTTGTTTGGGTGTTCTCCCATTACTGTGACAAAGAAAAAGTTAAATTCAGGAGGATATGAACAAATTTTACAGCATTATGTACCGAGTATAGAGGAACAGTTCAGAGACTTGATTGATAGTACCAGCATGAGAATGCAACCTGTCAAAAGCAGCATTTGTGAGGCAATAGTTTGTGGACAATAACATTCCTGAAATGGACTGGCCTGCCGAGAGTCCTGACTTGAACCCAATGCAGCATCTTTGGAAAAAGTCAGGATGTTGACTTTGGTACCGAAACAGTGTCCAACATTGTACATTATCTGATTTTGGCTCTCGCGGAAAAATGGGCTGCATTTCTTTGCGGACATTCAGACACCTCATTGAAAGTATCCCCAGCAGAGTTCAAGGTGTTGTAAAGGAGAAGGTGGGCCAATCACACCTATGGTCAGATAGTGTACACACTGTATTTCATTTTATGGGTGATTAAAACTTTTTATTTTCTGGTACCAACATACCTTTTGTATTTATTTGAAATTACACAATATGAATATTTTTGAGAATAAGACTGTCTACTGCAAACCAATTATGGGCTTGGGCTGCTACGGCTGAAATTGGGTCACTGATTACCACACTTTTTTGAACGATCTTTTGAAGTAATCAGAAGTTTGTTTCCGTAGATTAGGAATAACAGTCGACAGAAGAGGGATGTCAACACTATTATATTTTGTTTTTTCTCAAGTATCCCAACCCACTGCCACATAGGTCATATCCTTGTGGAAGACCCAGGTGCAGACCTGTCTAATACACCCACCCAGGCACATCATAATATAGTCCTGTCACAGATTTATCCTATCCTATAAGAGAGAGGGCAACCTGTGAAAGTGGTCATGTCATTTATCAGCCATGCTGCAACTTCTGCACAGCAAATTACATGGGTATGACCACCAACCAGCTGTTCACCCAAATGAAATGCCCCATAAAACTCTGGTCAAGTGTAGAGTTGAGCAATCAGTCATGGAACACACTGTTGAGCACAATATGTTCAATTTCAATGGCTGTTTCACAATCTGTGACATCTCAATGCCACCCTCTCTCTTCCTCAATTGCCCTCTCACACTAGATGCGAGAGGTCCTTGCAGCATGTCTTACTCTGTTATCCTCCTATCCTCAATCTCTGCTAGTCCCTGGCCCCTGACCGAGTGAGGTGGTGCAGTGGTTAGACACTGGATTCGCATTCGGGAGGACGACAGTTCACTCCTGCGTTCGACCATCCTGATTTAGGTTTTCTGTGATTTCCCTAAATCGCTCCAGGCAAATGCTGGGATGGTTCCTTTCAAAGGGCATGGCCGACTTCCTTCCCCGTCCTTCCCTAATCCGATGAGACCTATGACCTCGCTGTCTGGTCTCCTTCCCCAAAAACAACCCAACAGTCCCTGGCCCCACACCCATCTCCATTCACATACTAGTATTCTTACTTTGTGACTTAGTTGGTGGTTTAGTTATTTTTTCAATTTCTGAGAATAATTATTATTGTTCTTTTTTCTGATTCCCTGCTTCATTTTCAATGCTGTTTTATAAGTAATATGTATGTACTATCCCCCATGAACCATGGACCTTGCCATCAATGGAGTGGCTTGTGTGCTTCAGCAGTACAGATAGCCATACTGTAGGTGCAACCACAATGGAAGGATGGTTTTCAGACAAATGTGTGGTCCCTCAAGAGGGGCAGCAGCCTTTTCAATACTTGCATGAGCAATAGTGTGGATGATTGACTGATCTGGCCTGGTAACTTAACCAAAACGGCCTTGCTGTGCTGTAAATGGCTGAAGATAAGGCCAAACTACAGTCGTAATTTCTCCTGAGGGCATGCTGCTCTGATGCAAGGTTAAATGATGATGACGTCCTCCTGGGTAAAATATTCCGGAGGTAAAATAATCTCCCATTTGGATCTCCAAGCAGAGACACTCAGTAGGATGCCGTCAATGGGAGAAACAAAACTGACATTCTACAGGCCAAGGTGTGGGTAGTTAGGTCCTTAATGGGACAAGTGTGTTAGAAAGTTTGTTGTTGTGATGTGGTCTTCAGTCCAGAGACTGGTTTGACGCATCTCTCCATGCTACTCTATCCTGTGTAAGCTTCTTCATCTCCCAGCACCTACTGCAAACTACATCCTTCTGGATCTACTTAGTGTATTCATCTCTTCGTCTACCTCTATGATTATTACCCTCCACACTGTCCTCCAATACTAAATTGGTAAATCGGTGATCCCTTGACCCCTCAGAACATGTCCTACCAACTGATCCCTTCTTCTAGTCGAGTTGTGCCAAAAAATTTCTCCTCTCCCCAATTCTATTCAATACCTCCCCATTAGTTATGTGATCTAGCCATATAATCTTCAGCATTCTTCTGTAGCACCACATTTTGAAAGCTTCTATTCTCTTCTTGTCCAAACTATTTATTGCCCATGTTTCACTTCCACACATGGGTACACTCCATACAAATACTTTCAGAAACGACTTCCTGACACTTAAATCTGCACTCGATGTTAACAAATTTCTCTTCTTCAGAAAGGCTTTCCTTGCCATTGCCAATCTAATTTTATATCCTCTCTACTTCGACAATCATCACTCAAATAGCAAAACTCATTTAAGTGTCTCATTTCCTAATCTAATTCCCTCAGCATCAGCCGACTTAATTCGACTACATTCCATAATCCTCGTTTTGCTTTTGTTGATGTTCACCTTATATCCTCCTTTCAAGACACTGTCCATTCCGTTCAACTGCTCTTCCAGGTCCTTTGCTGTGTCTGATAGAATTACAATGTCATTGGCGAACCTCAAAGTTTTTATTTCTTCTCCATGGATTTTAATTCCTACTCCGAATTTTTCTTTTGTTTCCTTTACTGCTTGCTTAATATACAGATTGAATAACATTGGGGATAGGCTACAACCCTGTCTTACTCCGTTCCCAACAACTACTTCCCTTTCATGAACCTCGACTCTTATAACTGCCACCTGGTTTCTGTACAAATTAGAAATAGCCTTTTGCTCCCTGTTTTTTACCCCTGCCACCTTCAGAATTTGAAAGAGAGTATTCCAGTCAACATTATCCAAAGCTTCCTCTAAGCCTAAAAATGCTAGAAATGTACGTGTGGCTTTCCTTAATCTATCTTCTAAGATAAGTCGTAGGGTCAGTATTGCCTCACATGTTCCAACATTTCTACAGAATCCAAACTGATCTTCCCCAAGGTCGGCTCCTACCAGTTTTTCCATTTGTCTGTAAAGAATTCGCATTAGTATTTTGCAGCCGTGACTTATTAAACTGATATTTCAGTAATTTTCTTAAACTGATATTTCAGTGATTTTCACATCTGTCAACACCTGTTTTCTTGGGGATTGGAATTATTATATTCTTCTTGAAGTCTGAGGGTATTTTGCCTGTTTCATACATCTTGCTCACCAGATGGTAGAGTTTGGTCAGGGCTGGTTCTCCAAAGGCTGTCAGTAGCTCTAATGGAATGTTGTCTACTCCCGGGGCCTTGTTTCGATCTAGGTATTTCAGTGCTCTGTCAAACTCTTCACGCAGTATCATATCTCCCATTTCATCTTCATCTACATCCTCTTCCATTTCCATAATATTGTCCTCCAGTACACTGCCCTTATATAGACCCTCTAAATACTCCCTCCACCTTTCTGCTTTCCCTTCTCTGCTTAGAACTGGGTTTCCATCTGAGCTGTTGATATTCATACAAGTGGTTCTCTTTTCTCCAAGGTCTCTTTAATTTTCCTGTAGGCAGTATCTGTCTTAACCTTAGTGAGATATGCCTCTACATCCTTATATTTGTCCTCTAGCCATCCCCACTCGGCCATTTCTGAGACGTTTGTATTCCTTTTTGCCAGCCTCATTTAATGCATTTCTATACTTTTTCCTTTCATCAATTAAAGTCAATATCTCATTGTTACCCTACTAGCTCTCATCTTTTTACTTCCTTGATCCTATGCTACCTTCATCCCTCAAAGCTACCCATTCTTCTTCTACTGTATTTCTTTCCCCCATTTCTGTCAATCGTTCCCTAATGCTCTCCCTGAAACTCTCTACAACCTCTGGTTCTGTCAGTTTATCCAGGTCCTATCTCCTTAAATTCCCATCTTTTTGCAGTTTCTTCATCTACAGTTGATAAGCAACAGATAGCGGTCAGAGTCCACATCAGCCCCTGGAAATGTCTTACAATTTAAAACCTGGTTCCTAAATCACTGTCTTACCATTATACAATCTATCTGATACCTTCCAGTGTTCCAGGTCTCTTCCATGTATGCAACCTTCTTTCACGATTCTTAAACCAAGTGTTAGCTATGAGTAAGTTATACTCTGCGCAAAATTCTACCAGGCGGGTTCCTCTTTCATCCCTTACCCCCAGTCCATATTCACCTACTACTTTTCCTTCTTTCCCTTTCCCTACTATTGAATTCCAGTCCCCCATGACTATTAAATTTTCATCTCCCTTCACTATCTGAATAATTTCTTTTATCTCATCATCATACATTTCATCAATCTCTTCGTCATCTGCAGAGATAGTTGGCATATAAACTTGTACTACTGGGGTAGGTGTGGGCTTCGTGTCTTGGCCACAATAATGCATGCACTACGCTGTTTGTAGTAGCTTACCCGCATTCCTATTTATTTATTCATTATTAAACCTACTCCTGCATTACCCCTATTTGATTTTATGTTTATAACCCTGTATTCACCTGACCAGAAGTCCTGCTCCTCCTGCCACCGAACGTCACTAATTCCCACTATATCTAACTTTAACCTACCCATTTCCCTTTTTAAATTTTCTGACCTACCTGCCTGATTAAGGGATCTGACATTCCACACTCCGATCTGTAGAATGCCAGTTTTCTTCCTCCTGATAATGACGTCCTCCTGAGTTGTCCCAACCCGGAGGTCTGAATGGGGGGGACTATTTTATCTCCAGAATATTTTACCCAAGAGGACACCATCATCATTTAACCATACAGTAAAGCTGCAAGCCCTTGGGAAAAATTACGGGTGTAGATTCCCCTTGCTTTCAGTCATTCACAGTACCAGCGAAGCAAGACCATCTTGCTTAGTGTTACAAGGGCAGATCAGTCAATCATCCTGACTGTTGCCCCTGTAGCTACTGAAAAGGCTGCTGCCCCTCTTCAGGAACCACACGTTTGTCTGGCCTCTCAACAGATACCCCTCTGTTGTGGTTGCACCTACAGTATGGCTATCTGTATCACTTATGCACGCAAGTCTCCCCACCAATGGCAAGGTCCATGGTTCATGGGGGGGGGGGGGGTTAGACAGTTTACAAAGGGAAATGGTTACATTTTAGTTAGGTACAGTGGCAATTAGTGAAGTTTGATGGTAGGAAGAACAGTGCTTTTGGTCAGATGAGCAAAGGGTTATAAATACAAAATCGAATAGGGTAATGCAGAAGTAGGTTTAATAATGAATAAGAAAATTCAAAAGTGGGCAAACTACTATGAATAGGATAGTGAAAGGATTATCATAGCTAAGACAAACACAAAGTCCACACTTAGCACAGTAGAGCAAGTTTATATGCCAACATGAAGAGAATGAAAAAACATAAGAGGAGATAAAAAATTATTCAGATAGTTTAAGGAGACAAAAATTTAATTGTGATGTGGGACTGGAATTCAACAGCAGAAAAAGGAAGAGATGAAAGAAAGTAGGTCAACTTGGACTGGATGAAAGAAATGAAAGAGGAAGTTGCCTGATACAATTTTGCACAGAGCATAATTCAATCATCGCTAACACTTTGTTTAACAATCATAAAACAAGGTTGTATATGTGGAAGAGGCCTGGAGACACCATAAGGTTTCAGATTGATTATATAATGGTCAGACAGATATTTAGGAACCAGATTTTAAATTTAAAGACCACAATTTATTGTTTGTGAACTGCAGATTAAAACTGAAGAAATTGCAAGCAGATAGAAAATTTAGGACACACAACCTGGATAAGTTGGAAGAATGAGAGGTGGTTGAGATTTTGAGAAGGAGCATTAGGCAACAGGTGACCAGAAGAGGGGAAAGGAATACAGTAGAAGACAAATGGATAGTTTTAAGAGATGAAATAGTGAAGACAGAGAGAATCAAATGAGTAAAAAGACAAGACCTAGCAGAAATCCTTGGATAAATAAAATATTGAATTTAGTTAATGAAAGGAGAAAATTTTAAACTGTAACAAATGAAGCCAGTGAAAGGGAATACAAATGTTTAAAAATGAGATTGACAGGAAATGCAAAATGGCTAAGCAGGAATGGCTAGAGGACAAATGTAAGGATTTAGAGACATACTTCACCAGGGAAAAGAGAAGAAGCTGCGTGAATATCGGAGCCCAGATAGAAAACCAGTCTTAATCCAAGAAAGGAAAGCTGGAAGATGGAAGGTTTATACAGAGACTCTATGTAAGACAGATGAACTTGAAGGCAGCATTATAGAAAGGAAAGTGGACACAGATCAAGATATTGTGAGAAGAATTTGACAGAGCTCTGAAAGATCTGAGTTGAACCAAAGCCCTGTGGATAGACAATATTCCATCAGACCTAGTGATAGCCTTGGGAGAGCCAGCCATCACAAAACTCTTCCATCTGGAGTGCAAGATGTATGAGATAGGAGAAATGTAGTAATTCCTATTCCAAAGAAAGCAGTTGCTGACAAGTGTGAAAATTACTGAATTATCAGTTTAATAAGTATTGGTTGCAAAATACTGACATGAATTCTTTACAGAAAAACTGGTAGAAGCTGACCTCGGAAAAGATCAGTTTGGATTCTGAAGAAATGTAGGTACATGTGAGGCAACACCGATCCTATGACTTGTCACACAAGATGGGCTAAGAAAGAGAAAGCTTTTGACAATGTTGACTGGACTATTCTCTTTCAAATCCCAAGTGTGGCAGGGGTAAAATACTGGGAGTAAAAGGCTATTTACAATTTGCACAGAAACTAGACGGCAGTTATAAGAGTTGAGTGGTATGAAAGAGAATGAGTGGTTGAGAAGGGAGTGAGACAGGGTTGCTATTCAAGTTGTATATTGAGCAAGCAGTAAAGGAAACCAAAGGAAAATTTGGAGTAGGAATTTAAATTCACGAAAAAAATAAAAACTTTGAGGTTTGATGATGACATTGTGATTCTGCCAGAAACAGCAAAGGAGTTTGTAGAGCAGTTGAACAGAGGATATAAGATAAACATCAACAAAAGAAAAATGAGGATAATGGAATGTAATTGAATTAAATCATGTGATGCTGAGGGAATTAGATTAGGAAATTAGACACTGAACATAGAAGATGAGTTTTGTTATTTGGGCAGCAAAATAAATGATAATGGCGGAAGTAGAGGGGTTATAAAATGTAGACTGGCAACGGCAAGGAAAGTATTTCTGAAGAAGATAAATCTTTTAATATTAGATATAGACTTAAGTGTTAGGAAGTCTTTTCTAAAAGTAACTGTCTAGAGTATAGGGATATATAGAAGTGAAACATGGATGATAAACAGTTTCGACAAAAGGAGAATGGTAGCTTTCAAAATGTAATGCTACAGAAGAATGTTGAAGATTAGATGGGTAGATCATGTAACTAACGAGGAGGTGCTGAACAGAATTGGGGAGACAAAAAATTTGTGGCACAACTTTACCAAAAGAAGGGACTGGTTGATATGGTACATTCTGAGACATCAACGGATCATCAATTAAATACTGGAGGGAAGTGTGTGGGATAAAAATCATAGAGGGAGACCAAGAGCTGAATACAGTAAGCAGATTCAGAGGAATGTAGATTGAACTAATTATTCGAAGATGAAGACGCTCACACAGGATAAAGGAGCATCGAGAGCTGTGTTAAACCAGTCTTTGGACTGAAGACCACAACAACAATGATGACACCAGCACCAGCACCAGCACCAGCACCAGCACCACCACCACCACCACCACCACCACCTACAAATATTCCAAAGGTGTAATTACAGATTCACTCATTTAAATTTATTGTTCAGTTTGTCTTTCTCACTGCACTAATCTCACTGCTAACATCAATTTGGCTATGGAGCATTTTAATTAAAATTTACAGTTAATTATAGTTAACACAAACTAGCTAATAAGCATAATTCCATGTAATGACCCACACCAAACAGAAAGTTAAACACTCCAACTTTCCAGTAACATATTTGAAATTATTGGAAACTAATTGTCTTCTGATATAATTAAACCTGAAATTCATAAACAGCCCCAATTTTCATTGCAGAATTTGCCATAGCCACTGTTCGATTCTGACTTTCAACTACCTACTTTTGTTACTTTAATTTTTCTGTGTAAAACAACATACTGTACTATTAATAACTTCAAGTAATTTAAGAACGATAGTGTGTGCGCGCGCATTTTTCTAAATTTCTGATCAGCAACTGTTTTTATAAATCAGAATAATAAGAGTTCTTGTAGTTCATCCACACAATAAAATACAACCTAGCTGATTTTCAAAGCATAATTTAATTTATGAAATAACAATTTGTTCTTACACCCATATATTAGTAGTTGCACATTACTCAAAACTAGTAGTCTGCAGTTAAGACAGCCCATGAGGAAGAGCTCTATTAGGAGCACTCTCAGTGTTGGCTCACGCCACAATCATGCACTTTTTTTCCAGAATTTTAATCTGTAATGACTCAAGTGATTTCTGTAAGTTAAATCAATGAACAATTTAATTGAACTGAGTTGTGATTGGTAGGAAGTATGGAATGTTACTGTCATCAAACTGTGTAACTGTTTGATATAGTGAAAGTCATTTAGACTAGATTAATTGAACTACCAAAGTGTAATCTTTTCTGTAATAAATTATTACAGGACAATGTCAAGTAGGAACTGTGACTTCTCTGTGTAACTATGAAATGTGTTTTGTGCCACACTAGAGCAATTAACTTCACCATTGCAATTTTAACAGCTGATCAGATATGCTGCATTAAATTTTTGTAATTTACAAATTGGTCACCGTTATTAATAACTGATTAGTGAAGAATAATGTGTGTGTGTGTGTGTGTGTGTGTGTGTGTGTGTGTGTGTGTGTGCTGCTTGTGCAGCACTTCTATTATCTCATTCTGTCACTGCATTTCTATTCCATGCACCAGTTGCTATCCTCTCTGTGCCATCAGAAATCTTTCCTGAAACCTCAATCCCACTTCCTTTCTTCCCTCACCCACTAAACCCGACACTATTACTCCACCCATCTGAGCTGCAGAGCCTAGTCAGCCACTACAACGTAGCCACAAGAAACGATTTGTCCATTGGTTAGTAGTCCTTTTTATGTGCTTTTTGACAATCAATGCCTCTGCTATTGTACCTGAAAAGCTCTAGGTGCCATCAATCAGTATTACATGACATTGAAGTGACTAAGTAATGACTCTCAAGTTACTTCAATACTTTCTTATTACTTTCTTATTAATTCTCCCAATAAGTAAATGATGACATTTTACATATTGCCTACTAAAGGCCTATAAAGTATGCTCCTTTCATCATCTGATTTATTTTTGATGCCGGAATAGAACTTGACAAGGGTTATTTCACACACAAGGTTTTCGGCTTAGCTCATGTAACAGCTAACTCATCTTTCATTAAAAAGTGTGATGTGTTCTATGAAGATGCCTTACTACAGAAGTAAATATATAAATTTGTTAATTTCTACAAGATGACAGGAAATTTTGTATAGTAGCACTTATGTTGGTAAGAGTCATTTTTTTACTCCATTTAGTTTAAAAATTCAAGCACGTATTTCTTAGTTGGCACAAAGGTTAAACGATTGGTCTCACAGAATTCATAAAAATGGATAAAGATTAGAACTTTCCTATGATAAAACATTTTTATTATAAAAATGTGTGCTGTAGCTCAGATAGAAAGTAAGTAGAAAATTCATGGGGACACTCTACTAGAACTTTTATCATCACATAAATGAATGTAAACATAATCATACTAGCACTGTTCATTTAGCACTTCCAAGTCAGTCAAATGAGGTTTCTTATGAATAAATAGTGTGTCACAGTCCCACAACAGAAAACATTCACATAAAAACAATGGATGAATAATACCCAGATGAAGTTATTCACTTCATTTAAAAAAAAATTAAATGATTGTATGGTATTCTAGATTGGGAGGCTCCATCTGGCATAGTTCGACTGCCCAGTGCAAGTCTCTATTTGATGCCACTTCAGCAAACTGTACATCAACAATAGTGAAACGATGACGAGGACAAAACAACATCAAGTCTTTGAGTGGATAAAATATGAGCAAGTAGGGAACTAAACCCGGACCCCATGATTTAAGGGCAGTAGTGCTATCCACTAGACCACAAGTGGTAAAAATGTAATTGAACCTACTTTTTTTCAAACTTACCAATTAAATCTCTTAACTGCATACACAGTTAGCCATCATTTACAGAATCAGGTCAATGGAATGAATGATGTACACTGATCAGCTGGAACATTATGACCTCCAACCTATTATTGATATAAACCTATCGAGAAAATAGCAGTGTGACCCGACGAAGAATGACTGCTAGTCAGACGCATGCATGGTGCTTACAGTATCAGTGAGTGTGCTATTCGCATGTAGAATGGGGAAGGTGTGCAATCTATATGAGTTTGACTGAGGACAGATTGTGATGGCCCAGATACTTGGCATGACCATTTTGGAAAGTGCACAACTTGGATGTTAAAGAAGTGTTGCAGTGAGCGTCTTCAGCATGCACTGAAAACACATCCAGACATCATGGTGTTGGGCGGCCACCCATCATTACAGATGTAGGCTGGGGAGACTGGTAAAACAGGACAGGCAGCAAACCATGGTGCAACTAGAATTTACTGCTGGGCAGAGTACAAGTGTGTGTGAACACACAGTGCACTGCCTCCACAGCCGACGAGCCATGCATGTGCCAATGTTAACACTACAATATTGGCAACTACAACTGACATGGGCACATGACCATCGGCACAGGTCATCGGTGCAGTGGCAGGTCTTGTGAATCCCAATACCTTCTTCATTATGCTGATGTGAGGGCGCGAATCTGTTGTCTTCAAGGGTAACAGCTCCTTAACACCTGTACTGTGGGACAGTTGGCGGTAGCTGCATGATGCTCTGGGCAAACACTGATGTGCGAATCAATGGGTCCAGGGGAGCTCGTGCAAGGCATCATGATGACTACGGAGTACTGTACACTGGTTGCAGACCACCATATATACCCCTTCCTCACAATCATGTTTCCCACAGCAGTGGCATTTTTCAACAAGATAATGCACCACGTCACAAGCCCACGAGTGTGATGGAGTAGTTCGAGGAACACAGTGGCAAATTACAACTGATGTGCTGGCTCCCCAACCAACTAGATCTGAAACTGATTGAACACATCTCGGATGTGACTGAACATGGCATCAGAGCTCACCCCCCCCCCCCCCCTCCACCCTTTCACAGATTTTACAGGAGGTAGGTGACTTGTGTGTGCAAACGTGGTGCAAGTCTCTAGCGACCTACCAAGGCCTCACAGCTTCCTTGCCACGACACGCTGTGATGAAGCAAGCTCGGATATTTTTACTTCCCCTCTTGTTTTGCCACCTGCCTCCTTAAAATTCAGTTTTTCATGTCAGACTAATTACCATTAACATACTTCAGTATAATCTGCATTTCCATATAAAGGTTGGCCCTCAGTTTTAAAGATTGTAACACCAGATCTAATGTTGTGCTTAGTTTTGTGCATGTCATAATTTTTTTAATTTACTTTGACTATTCCTAGTAAATACTTTTGTTGTAGGTTGAAATCAGTAATTGTTTCATGGCTTAAATTCTATTGTTGACTTACAAACAAATACCAATTCTGTACTAATTATAAATGTTAGTAAGACGAAACAATGGCATTCTTAAAGTATTTATTTTGGCTTTATTCGAAAACATGTTAGCAAAGCCAGCCCTTAATTCCACAGTAATTACCAGTTTTGTTAAAGATATTGTTTGCGTAACTATATCTTCTAATATAACAACATAAGCTTCCACCGCCGGTGTCATAGTGATTAAAATTCTTCTGGGTATTATGGCGCGTCATTGCTAAAAACTAACAACAATAATAAACTAAAACCGGAGTTTTGGCCTACTTGCAATGACCTTCCTCAGCTATGACGCAGCATAATACCCAGAAGAATTTTAATCACGATATCTGCTAATTTCATGATTTAAACAAATACTATGGCTTAACCATCGTGGTAGAAGAAACTGTTAAGAAGAACCAATTTTTTGATGTATTCAGTTAATTTAATGAGTTATGTTTTAATTGTAATTTCTGTATATTAAACATCAAACAATATGTAAGTTCAGTGCCTATTATTGTGATGATTAGGCTTGAGCCAATCAGTTCACGGCAAATTTTCAGTGAGAAACCCATGCTGGTTAGGTCAACAACAATGCATCAACTTAACTGTGAAATCAGTATAAGACGAATAGGCCATGTATTAAAACAATGACAGTGCCTGTTCAATATGTACTGTATTATTCTCCAAGAACTGTGAACTGTGTGGTTAGGTTTTTACTGCTCATACATATTCAACAGTAAACTGTTGTAGCAGTATGTTGATGTTTGCTAGCAACCTGTTAATGAGGCTTATCAAAGTTAACCAATAGTGGACTGGCCATATAAGTGTGTGGAACACAAATGTGCACCTGTTGGCCACATTATTTGTAGTAGTCAGTGTTGAACAGTGTTCATCAAACCATCTTCACAATTCTCTATTATTCCAATCTCGTATAGTGCTTGGAAAAAATAAACACGTATACCTTTCCATACGAGCTCTGATTTCCCTTATTTTATCGTGGTGATCGTTCCGCCCTATGTAGGCTGGTGTCAACAAAATATTTCCGCATTCGGAGGAGAAAGTTTGGTGATTGGAATTTCGTGAGAAGACTCCGTCGCAACAAGAAACGCTTTTCTTTTAATGATTTCCAGCTCAAATCCTGTACCATTTATGTGACGCTCTCTCCCATATTTCGCGACAATACAAAATGTGCTGACTTTCTTTGAACTTTTTTGATGTACTCTGTCAGGCCTACCTGGTAAGGATCCCACACCATGCATCAGTATTCTAAAAGAGGATGGATAAGCGTAGTGTAGGCAGTCTCCTTAGTAGGTCTGTTACATTTTCTAAGTGTCCTTCCAATAAAACACAGCCTTTGGTTAGCCTTCCCCACAACATTTTCTGTGTGTTCTTTCCAATTTAAGTTGTTCATAATTGTAATACCTAGTTATGTAGTTGAATTTACGGCTTTTAGATTAGACTGAGTTATCGTGTAACCAAAGTTTAACGAGGCTTTTAGAACTCATGTGGATGACCTCACACTTTTCATTATTTAGGATCAACTGCCACTTTTTGCACCATTCAGATATTTTTTTCTAAATTGTTTTGCAGTTTGTTTTGATCTTTTGATGACTTTATTAACCGATAAATGACAGTGTCATCTGCAAACAACCGAAGATGGCTGCTCAGATTGTCTCCCAAATTGTTTAAAATCACTTCTGTTTTACTCGATGACTTTCCGTCAATTACTACAAACTGTGACCTCTCTAACAGGAAATCACAAATCCAATCACATAACTGAGACGATATCCCATAATCACTCAATTTTACTACGAGCCGCTTGTGTGGTACAGTGTCAAAAGCCTTCCGGAAATCCAGGAATACGGAATCGATCTGAAATCCCTTGTCAATAGCACTCAGCACTTCATGTGAATAAAGAGCTAGTTGTGTTTCACAGAAGCAAGGTTTTCTAAACCCATGTTTACTGTGTGTCAATAGACCGTTTCCTTCGAGGTAATTCATAATGTTCGAACACAACATATGTTCTAAAATCCTGCTGCATATTGACGTTAATGATACGGGTCTGTAATTTAGTGGATTACTCCTACTACCTTTCTTGAATATTGGTGTGACCCATGCAACATTCCAGCCTTTGGGTATGGATCTTTCGTCGAGTGAACGGTTGTATATGATTTTTAAGAATGAAGCTAATGCATCAGCATACTCTGAAAGGAACCTAATTTTTATACAGTCTGGACCAGAAGACTTGCTTTTATTAAATGATTTGAGTTGCTTCACTACTCCAAGGATATTTACTTCTAAGTTACTCATGTTCTCGATTCGAATTCTGGAATATTTACTTTGTCTTCTTTTGTGAAGGCATTTCGGAAGGCTGTGTTTAGTAAATCTGCTTTGGCAGCACTGTCTTCAATAGTATCTCCATTGTTATCCCGCAGAGAAGGCACTCATTGTTCCTTGCCGCTAACATACTTCACATATGACCAGAATCTCTTTGGATTTTCTGGCAGGTTTCGAGACAATGTTTCATTGTGGAAACTGTTATAGGCATCTCGCATTGAACTCCGCACTAAGTTTCGAACTTCTGTAAAGGATCGCCAATCTGGGGGATTTTGTGCCTGTTTAAATTTGGCACGTTTGTTTCGTTGTTTTTGTAACAGTGTTCTAACCCGTTTTGTGTGCCAAGGAGGATCAGTTCCATTGTTTGTTAGTTTATTTGGTATAAACCTCTCAGTCAATAATGTTCTGGCTGATCAATGTATTTGCCTTTACTGGCAACTACCTTTACAACAAGTAAGTATGAATCCTTTCCCTGTATCAAAGCAAGCTACTTTCACATGTGATTCAAACAATTTTACTATTAAAATTATTTACTTTCATGTTCTGTTGTGCTAGTTGCTCAACCAAGAGAACTGAATGACTTTTCTACTTCATTCCTTAATAGAGTGAGAAGTTGTGACTGAATGTAAATAAGTTCAGAGCAAAGGAGATAACTGAACCAAAGAGAAGGAGTGTTGAGTCATCAACAGGTACACAAAAAGGATGAAATTTTTTTCTAGGTTTCAGATGAATCCTTTAACAAGCTAGAGTCCCCCCCCCCCTCCTCTTCCACCATTGCACCTGTGATTTAGGCCTTCCCTGCCAATGTTGATGCAAGATTTACACTCAAAGTATTCAATTAACTACAGAAACTTTTTGCACATTGTAGAGATTTACTTGATATCTAATAATTTCTATATCATCTGTAAATGAGTCTTGGAAAATTTGAATTGGACCATCTAACTCTAGAACAACTGTTGGTGAGACTGTGCTATTAAGAAACAACAGCCGTTTTTCATTTAAAATTCACACACTCTCCTTCCATCAAATGTCTTGGTTGGATAGGTAGAGAAACTAACGCTGTGTTCTCCAGAAAGTTTCCCGCCTTCTCAGAACTGACACCATGTATAATTTTTTCAACTTCCACTACATAATTTTAGTTTTAATTACTGATTAAGCCATGTTCGAAAGCATCATAATCTGTTTCACAAACTGTTTCATCTTCTGAAACAGACTGTGACAAGAAAGTCCAATCTTGAATGCTGTCATCATCTGATGAATCTAGGCCATCTATGCTCCCTTTCCAGTTGTTCAGCAAATTCAAAATTTCATGGCACTTTAAACCACTAGACATTCTGTGAAATGCTTACCCACAGGGCATATGTTAATGACAAAACATAAAATAAGCTTGCAATAAGACCGAGTATCATGTGTTAAATAGTCGGTTTTTTGAGGAGCGTATTTACAAAATGTTGAATTTCTGCAACTCAGAAATAAATTGTCTTATACTTGTAAAAATTGTATGATTTCACAAATACATCTATCAGAATGCATAACATGAAACCTCTTAAGTACAGTCTCAGTTTGGTCTTATATAACAGTTCTTTCCAATTATTTGTGCTTCAAAAACTGACAAATACTTGGCGCAAAGATATTTGGCAAAATTTGCTAAGAACTCAGAAAGGAAGATGGATTGCTGGAGCACTGCAACACTGTGAATTCATGTTCTAAGATTCAAGAAAAATTACTTATAGAGATTTGAATAGTATGTTGCAGAACTCAGAACTGCAACATGGTGGTACAAATGGTTACAACAGAATGATGACAGCTTTTATTTACCCAACAGTTTGTGTGACTTGTAGGATCTGCATTTTTCACACACCATAACAAGACATTGTGCCCTCATCACATTTCACTCACACTTCTTGCCTTTGCCATGATTAACAGAATATGGTATGTTTGCACATGAAGACATGTGCAATGTGATGTCAACAGTGGTTACATAAATAACTGGGGGTGATAACTGCATCAGTTGTTAGCTATGTTGTAACCAGTTTACATATAAAAGCAAATTTTTCAAGAAGCATTAATTTCTACATCATCTTTACTGTCTAGACAAAACACAATTTAAAACAGCACTGACAAATATGCATTTTCTATTTAAACTCACCCCCTGTTTTCCATTAGGGCTGCAAGGTGTGTTGTTTTCATTCCTGGTGCAGCACACATATCAAGCACAGTACTACCAGGTTCAGGTGCAAGCAAATATGCAGGAAGGCAACTTGCCTAAAACATTAAGAGTCAGTAGTAATAGCTACAGAAAGATGAAATCCATATCCTAAAGGAAAGATACTTATCACAATGATTGAGAAAATGATACTCACAAAACAAATAAATTCAGGCAATTTAGACAAAGAGAATTAGATGGTGCAATAATAACAAGAACCAGTCACTAATTAACAAAAGTTTATTTCACTAAACTGATATCCTTGCGATATCTGTCTTCACTGGTTCACACAGTTTCCTTTACACCTGTAGTAGCTTTGAAATATGCAGCAGTGTCTGGGGAAGCATACTTGTGTGATGAACTATATATATGCATGGGCCATATGTATAAGGTGAAGTTTTATTTACCAAGTATACTCAACATGAGACTTGGAGTCAGGCAATTGTGCCACATTCTATTTGTAAACAAAAATTAAGGACTGGAAATATATAACAGAGGTATGTAGTGTTGGTAGAAATGGAGTTAGACTGTGTGGCCAAAGAAGATACAAATTTAGATTATAATCAATTAAAGGAAGTAAAATATTGGGTGAAGCAACTGTGGGATTGGTATACTGTACACAAAAGCCATGAAACTTATCGGTGGTAAAGTCTGACCAAAAGAGCTTGCAGATGAAATACTTCTTTTCAGTGGTGGGGTATGAAACAGAAGTTCTGGCAGACTATATTAAAAACAGAGTGCTTTGAAAAGGAAGAAATCTCAATGGTATATGCTTCTTAAGGGAAGATATTTCAAGACATTGTCCATTCCATTCAATTGCTCTTTGAAGTCCTTTGTTGTCGCTAACAAAATTGCAATGTAATTGGCATATATTAGTTTTATTTCTTTTCACTGAATTTCAATTCCATTTCCATATTTCCCCTTGGTTTCCTTTACTGTTTGCTAAATGCACAATTTGAATAACATCGGCGATAAACTACAGCCCCCTCTTGCTCCTTTCTGAACTACTGTATTCCTATCCTGCCCTTTGACTCTTTACAATTGTCGTCTCGTTTCTACACAATTTGTAGGCAACTGTTTGCTCTCTTGCTACGTTTGGAATTTCAAAGAGCGTATTCCAGTCAACAGTGTCAAAACAGTTATCTATATCTGCAAATGCTCTGAACTTAGGTTTGACATTCTACAGTTTCTTTTCCAAGAAACGTTATATAGCCAATATTGCTTCCAGGTTCCTATATTCCTCCAGAACTGAAAATGATCTCCCTCAAGGTCAGCTTCTACCAGTCTTTCTATTCTTCTTTAAATAATTTGTGTCACATTTTGGAAATCAAACTGACGGTTACATAATATTCACACCTGTCAACACTTGTCTTCATTGGTATTTCAATTATTACATTTTCCTTCAATTCTGATGATACAATGGCCATTTTACGTATCTTGCATACACCAAGTGGGGCAGTTCAGACATGGTACGTTGTTCCAAAGACATTAATAATTCTAGGGGAATGTCATCAGTTTCAGATGGCTTGTTTCGACTTAGATTTTCAGTGTGCTGTCAAATTCTTCCACTGCATACATCTCCCATCTCAGCTTTCACTACTTCCTCTTTCCTTTACATAATACGGTCATCAAATTAATTTCCTTTGTGAAACCCTCCAATATATTCCACCTATCTTGCAGCCTTCCCTTCTTTGCTTAGTAAAGACTATTCACCTGAGCTCTTTATATTCACACAGCAGCTTCTCTTTTCTGCATAGGGTTCTCTAATTTTCATATAAGAGATACCTTTTTTTCTATAGCTATGCATGCTTCGAAAAGCTTTGCATTCTCATTTCCAGACTTCTGTATTTTCTTCCTGTCTATTTTTTATATTTTTTCCTTTAACAAATTAAAATCAGTATCTCGCATGTTATCCGAAGATGTCTACAGATCCCTGTCTTTTAGAACATCTGATGCTTTTAATGTACCATCTCTCAAGGCTACCCACTCATCTTATATCATATTCCTTTTTCTAGTTTCAGTCAACTGTTCCTAATGTCACCTTTGAAACTCTCAAAAACTTCTGATTTGTTCTATTTATCCAGATCCCATATTCATTTACTACCTTACTGCAGTTTATTTAGTTTTAATCTGCAGTTTATAATCCAGAGACCACATCGTCCACTAGAAATTCTTGCAGTTAAAAAGTCCAGAGACTTTCCAGTGCCTCCAGGTCTTCCTTCATGGTTTGGAAACCAACTGTCAGCAATAATTAAGTTATGATTTGTGCAAAGTTCAACCAAATAGTGTTAACTTTCATTCCTTCCCCTCCAGTCTGCATTCTTCTAATTTTTGTTCTCCTGCTTTTTCTGCTATTGCACTGCAGTCCCCCACCCATCACAATTAAAATTTCATTTACCTTAATGACTTCTTTTATCTAATCCATTCTTACAATCTCTTCATCATCTGTAAAGCAAATTGACATACAAACTTATACTACAGTGATAGGTTTTAGCTTTTGTGATCCCCATATTAGAAATGTTATTAGAAACTAGCATGCATTTGTTTTTCACATGTCATAAATTTTTTGTCTCTATTCACGCTATGTTCACACCAACCTTTTCTGTCTCATAAGTTTTACATTGGATAACCTTTATTTTAGATTGTTTACTGTTAAAAATCTCCTCACAGAAAATTTTTGCATAGTGTAACATTGTTAATGGAATTTCATGATATTTTACTGAAAAAATATATATATATATATATATAATTAACACATACCTTGTCTTGCAAAATAATTCTGCCATTAATGTAAAGATCGTGCTCATGAAAATCTGTTTTTGGTGGGAAAACTAGAAGTTCTTTAATATGAAAATCCTGCATAAACTGCTCCTCCGTTAAAGAACGTATCTTTTCCAAATACTGAGAATAGCTTTTAAATTTTTTTGTCATCTTCTCCCAACCTTCACTACAAAAATATTTTACAACATCCTCAACTGATTTATAGATGGTATTCACACGAACATATCGAGGTAATGTTACTGGAAAAAAAAAGATCAATTTTAGTTTCATGACAATCATAGTTAAAGCCTAGAACAACACACTATCTATGTATATACTCTATACTATATATGTATAAACACTATCTATGTCTATACTCTGAAAAACCACAGTGAAGTGCAAGGCAGAAAGGTATGTCCCATTGTATTAGTTATTATGGTATTTTCCCATTTCAGTTATGTATGGAAGGTGAGAAGAATGATAATTTAAATGTTTCTGTGTCTGATGTAATTAATCTCATATTGTCCCCATAATCCATAAGACAGCAATACATTGCGAGTTGCAGTGTATTCCTGGAATCATCATTTAAAGACATTTCCTTTAATTCTGTAAGGAAGATTTCTCAGGATAGTTTGCCTCTACCTTCAAGAGTCAGCCAGTTCAGTTTCTTCAGTTATTCTGTAACACTTTCCTATGGGTCAGTAAACCCTGTGACCATTCATGCTGCCTTTCTCACTTTCTCATATTAATGAGAGAATATCAGATTCCACATACCTGGAGTTCTATCAGTTTGCTACTTGATGTGTGCTCCAACTAAAATCATTTCATTGCCATTGTATTTGTAGGCAATATAATCATAATATTATTGTTGTAGAGACGTTCAAAACATTCAGACAAAACAAAATATTCTGACTTTACTACCAGTAAGATATCTGACACTGTCAATGACACACAATTGTTAGCCCTGGTCAGTAGCTAACATTTTGCAAACAAAAAAAGCATTGCACGAAAATGGTGGCTTGGAGTCCATGAGGTATTGTTCAACTGCTTAACTGGAATGAGTTTTCTTCCTTCATGCTCAATGGCCCCTTTCCACATGGCACGTGAGAGTTGTGATGAACCAGTAATCTAGCTTTATTTTTTGTGGGTTACACAGCCTCTGAAAGAGTGGATATGATACTAATATTTTTAATTACTGGCTTTTCCAAATACTATATACAAAACACACACTAAAAAACTGAACTGATTCATAGGCAGTTGTGTAGCTATGATATTATATTTCTTTGTAAAACATTAAGTTGCTAATATTGTTAACACAGAAACTGTAGGGGTTGTGAGACACTCGAATTACATTTTAGAAAAGTGGAAAGCTTGTGCAATAGTAATACATCCTACATTATTTGCTTTGGATTACACATTCCAGATTTTGCTGAAATGATTGAGAATGTCCAAATATCAAAAGGAAACATTTTGTAAAATGTAAAACAGAGTTAGTAAAAAAATAAAATGATTGAAATGGGAGAAGTTGCTTGCACTGCACCAGACAAATGATGAAAATTCTTCAAAATTCTGTGGACTTTTTTTTTTAATCAAAATTCAGAAATATTTTTGAAGTAAAAGTTATAGTAACAGATACAGATGTTTTGTAAGGGAATCACAGAAACAAAATGCATTGAAAGTAATGTTTTATAACTAACAAAAAATTCAGATAAAATTCTCAGTATACCCTGACCTTATATCACTTCTAGCCATTATCATTAGTTGGTTGGTTGGTTGATTTGAGGGAGAGGACCAAACAGCGAGGTCATTGGTCCCACTGGATTAAGGAAGGAGGGGGAAGGAAGTCGACCATGTCCTTTCAAAGGAACCATCCTGTCATTTGCCTGAAGCGATTTAGGGAAATCACCACTGTCAGGTACAGTTAGCTACTAATGAGAAATGGGGTTATTCATTTTAAAGATGGAAGGACGATAAAGGTTTAACAAACTACCAACAGAGACACCATTAGAAAGAGTCCAAGCCTGGACTACATAATGATGAGTAACAAAATCAGTCATGTCCTTTTAAAAGGACCAATCCTTGTATTCACCCTGACAAAATTCAGGAAGCTACAGACAATCTAAATTGGCTGCAAGGGGAATCAAGCCTGCTACTACTGAAAGTGAGTCCAGTGCTTTAATGATTGCAACACACCATTACATGTAATTCATTTCAAGCCCTTTTGAGTGATAATATATTAATTTAGCACACACATTAAAAATGATGTGAGTGTAATTCCAAATGGTAAAAATTCAACAGGAATTAAACCCCCACATATGTGCAGTGAAACTATCTAAGGTAGTTCAAGAGATACAAGTGGCTGGGTGACTGCTGGGGTGAACCAAGGTGAGTCAGCCACTTAACACACTAACATTTCCACATAAAAGCTTAGACACTACACAAAATTTTAAAAGCTTTACCACATTCTTTCCATTTGCAAAAGTAGAGGGCAGGTCCCATACAAATTTCTTCTGCTCTCTAACCAAAATGTAACACACAGTTAATATGTGGCATGTAGCTCTGCATGTCACAGATGAGGAGAAGCAGGCAGAGAAGTGGGATTCTTCTGGTCAGAATATGAAACCAAGAGTTAATGGAATATATCTTATTCGAGGGAGGGTAACTTCGCCACCTCATAATGACTTGTACCATGTATGCCACAGCTGAATGGTTGGCTTCAATAACTGCAGCTTTTGTTCATCACTGCTAGCTGCTACTCTTCCTATAACTGCATGGCTTTCTCAACTGACTGTGAGATGACTGCCTGCAGGGGAATCAACACTGTGTTGCTTGCAGACCACCTTGTTTTGCTTGTTCATTTTTCCTGATTCTCACAAGCTCTGGTACACAGCAAAATGATACGTGTTTCCCCTGCTGATTAAGAAGCAGCAGTTTTTCTTGCATTGCTTGTATCAACTTCATAGTAGGGACACTTGCTGAAATACTTATCAGGCCTAAAGGCGGTTAGAGCAGAGCAGAACTTGGTGCTTCGATAACTCATCTGCTTCACTGTCTTCAGAATCACAAGCAGTTGTGCACTGAATACAGTGCAGAAACTGAGAATTTGACTCATGAAGATATGACTGAGGAAAACAACAGAACATATATAGGAATACCCTTACTCGAGCCACCAATGTATACTATACTACAATCATGATGCCTACCTGAAGTGTCAAAAGATAAAAAGAGTTATAAAGGAAACCTGGAGTGCATTACTTCTTAAAATTAGTGAAATATACAATATATTTGGACCTACTAAGAAGTGAAGATGGAGAACTGCTTCATCTGTGCCAAAAAGTAGGTAGTACGAAAATTGCATGGGGCCTCATTCTCAAATTGTGTACAACACACCACAGACAGTGCAGAATCCAGCTCCCACATGAAAAACAAGCTGTTTTACACCTTTTCACTAGCAGAACTGAAATCACAACTGACCTTTATGCTCCCATGGTGCAGTAGATTGGGTCTGTAACATGATCCATTTCTTGGAAGCTCCCCCCCCCCCCCCCCCCCCAACCCCAACCCCATGAACAATGGACCTCAATGATGGTGAGGTGGCTTGCATGCCTCACTGATACTGATGGCCATACTGAAGGTGCAACCACAATGGAGTTCCATCTGTTGAGACGCTAGAAAACATTTGGTCCCTGGGAACCAACCAAAATGGCTTTGTTCCTGAGGGCATGCAGCTCTACTGTATGATTAAATGATGATGGCATACAATTGGGTAAAATATTCCAGATGTAAGATAGCTGCCATTTGGATCTCCAGGCGAGGACTAATCAGGATGATACTGTCAATGAGAGAATGAAACTGACACTCCATGAGCCAGGTTACTTAATCAGGCAGCTACATTAGAAAATTTACAAAGGGAAATGGATACCTTGAGACATAGTGCAAATTACTGAAGTTCAATGGCAGGGACAAAAGGACTTCTGGTCTGATGAGCAAAGGACTATTAATACAAAACAGAACAGGGGTAATGGAGGAGTAGGTTTAATAATGGATAAGAAAATTAGAATGTGTGTAATCTCTATTGTAAGCATTACCAAACCCAAGATAGACACAAAGTCCACATTCACCACAGCAGTGCAAGTTTATATGCTAACTAGCTCTGCACATCAAGAGAATGAAGAAACGTAAGATATAATAAAAGGAATTATTCAGAGAGTTCAGGGAGATGAAAATTAAATTGTGATGGGGGATTGGAATTTGATAATGGGGAAAAGAAGAGAAGCAAAAATGGTAGGAGAATACGAGCTGCGGTAAAGGAATGAAAGTGAAAGGCACCTGGTAGAATTTTGACAGAGCGTAATTTAATCATTGCTAATACTTGGAATAATGAAAGAAGGTTATATATGTGGAAGAGACCTGGAGATAAATTTCACATTGAATACATAATAACAAGACAGAAATTTCAGAACTGGATTTTAAATTGTACGATGTTTCCAGGGGAAGATGTGGACTCAGACCAAAGTTTATTGGTTATAATCTGTAGATTAAAACTAAAGAAATTGCAAACAGGTACAAATTTAAGGAGTTCAGATCTGGATAAGTTGAAAGAATGAGAGGTCATTTACAATTTCAGAGGGAGCATTAGGCAATGATGGATTTGAAGAGTGGAAAGGAGTACAGTAGAGGAGGAATAGGTTCCTTGCAGAGACGAAATAGCGAAGACAGGGCCTAGTAGAAATCCTTTGACATCACTGGAGGTATTTAATTTAATTGATGAAAGGAAAAAAAATATAAGAATGTAGCAAATGAAGCAGGCAAAACGGAATACAAATGTTTAAAAATGAGACTGACAGGAAGAGCAAAATGGATAAGCAGGAAAGGCTAGAGGACAAATGTATGAATTTACAAGTTTACTTCATCAGGAAAATTTAACAGGCCTTTAGGGAAAACAGAAGCAGCTGTATGAATGTCAAGAGTTCAGGTGGAAAACCAATTCTAAGCAAAGAAGCAAAAGATGAAAGGTGGAGGGTCTATACCAGGGAGTCAGGCTTGAAGGAAGTATTATTGAATGGGAGGAGAATGTAGCTCAAGATGAGATGGGAGATATGATACAGTGAGAAGAATTTGACAGAGAACTTAAATACCTAAGTCGAAACAAGGCCCCTGGAGCAGACAATATTTCGTCAGAACAATTTTTTTACATCTGGTGTGCAGGATGTATGAAACAGATGAAATTGAAGAAAGTAATAATACTAATTAGGTACAGCTACTACCCAACTATCATTTTAGTAAGTCACAGTCACAAAATACTCACGAATTCTTTACAGAAGAATGGGTAAAATTGTACATGGAGATGAAGAGATGCATACAGTAAGCAGATTCAGAAGGATGTAGGTTGCACTATTTATTCAGATACGAGGAGGCTTGCACAGGATGGAGTAGCAGGGAGAGCTGCATGAAACCAGTTTTCGAACTGCAGACCACAACAACAATTATTGGAAGCTGTCATTGTATTCAAACACAGCAAGTTCACTGTATAGTATCTACTGTGCCATACTGAGCACCAATCATAGCAGCTTTCTTCTGAGAACTGTTCTGTGTGACAGGTGAATACAAATTGAAAGTAGTCAGTAGAGTGCAAGTCATAAACTCCTTCCATTTGAGCAGCGAATGTGAAGGCTGTGGAACATATTAAGGTATCAATAGTAGTGAATGACCCTGTTGCAGCACTAAGTTCGAACTCTGCTCCCCACTACAATAGACATGTACTTGGTAACATTAAGAAGCTCTGAATTGCCCTACTTCTCCCACAGGTTGTTGTTGAGCAGTATATTGATTAAAATCTCCACAATGGAATTTCCATAGAGCTCTATGGGAGACCTCAGGTCTAGAATTTAATTCTGAGAGCAGATAAGGTACGTATGGTTAGTTTATGATGTACTTACACGGGAAAAGTGACAGCTTGCAGCCTGTCAGTGAGGGGGGAGAGGCAATATGTGGTATGTATTGCTTATGAAATTAACCAAGACTCATTTAGCTTGTTCTTTCTGCAAAGACTGTATGCATGCAGCATCACAGAATCTCTTGAAAATATATACACACTGGTCTTCCCTGTGCTAGAACTTTTAGTTCCCCATGTCTGCCTGAGCCCATTGCAGCTGTCTTGGCAATGGGGTTTCTGAACCTCTTTCCTCAGAGATGGAGAGTCTGCAGCAATGAGGGAGTTCTTTAAGGGTCTTGTCAGTTTCCTCATACTGACTTTCTTTACAGCATATGCAATTGTCATCAGATCTACCAGTCATGAGACAGGTTGAGTGTTCTGACAGTTTTTTTTTTCCTTTTTAACTGGGTCTGTTTCATTGTTGGACTTGGTACCTTGCTTGGATTCTGAGAATGATGATAAACTGTGCTAACAGAATGATTCTTTTGAATCTCTTTAGCTGTCTGCCGTGATGGCATGTTGTTATTTTTGATATACTCCACCACCAATTTTTTTTTTCCTTCAAGGCATAACAGTGTGTTTTCAGTCACTAAAATTGACAACAGCTGGAAGAGCACTATGTTCATCAAATGCCCCTCCATATATGTATGCAGTGACACATATAGGCTGAGGATGACAATGCAGTCAGTTGGTACCGTTCGACTTTCAATGCCTATTTGGACAGAATTTGTTTTCTGCATACCACTGTGTTTAGTCAGTGGCAAATGTTTGAAGGAACATTTACAGGTTGTAACATGTCCTGTTGTATGTTAAATGGAAAACGATATTATATTCCTTGTCGAAAAGATGACGAATATTTTTATGATCCCACACGTATTTGTTGTTGGAGAAATGTGATGGATACTGTACATTTGTCTGCAAGAAAGCTCATTGCTCTTTGCATTGCGACATTTACTCCATGAAATGACAACTCACTGAAATGGAACTGAGGTAGACATACTTCTGTTTGAGAACTTTAATCAGATTGTTGATATTTTATGTCTGGATTCTTTTGTATAGTCTAGGCATTGCTGGCAGCTGCCATTACGTAACTTTCAATTCATGTGGATTCTGTCTATTTACTGTGAGCTAGATAAGAAAGAAATCTCACCAAAGGTGTAGGGCAAAAGTGTACTGCCTCTTCCAGAATAAAAATATAAATTTATTAATCATTTATAAACATACGTTGGAGTTCTAATTTGATCAAAGATATTTTGGATATTCAAAGATCTTGCAGATCGATGAAGACTGGATGGATATTTAGAACTTGCAAACATGATCAGGAGGTGTTTTTTTTTTTTTTTTTTTTTTTTTTTTTTTTTTTTTTAAGGAAAAAATTGGCATTTCTACAATTTTTAACTCATGGCAACAAGATTATCTCATCCACTCTTCATAAGTGTCATATGAGCACATATGCTGACTCAGTGGTCTATAAAGCTGAAATTAATTATTTTTTATCAAGCTATCAGGAACAGTTGATTCGTAGCTTCTGCATGAGGCTGTAGAAACAGCACAGAATAAACTACGAGACTTTGTCAGACATGTTCAACAGAAAATAAAGCAACCATTAATTACAACATAAAGCCATGAATAGCCTTACTTTTCTGAACAAAGGAAGTGCATTCATTAAAGAAAATATACCCCTTTCCATTGTTATACTTCTTAAATTCAAAGATAATTAGTATTCAAACCTTTTATAATCTGTCACTCCAATAATATGCAGCAAAAAATATATTTATGGCTATCCAGCTGCCTATCTTTATGAAACCATTCACTTCAGAATTTAAGCACCTGTTACTGAAGGAAGTGCTTTCATTAGCTGCCACTGTCTTCAATAACAGATGCTTCAATTCTGCAGTGAATGATTTCACGAAGGTAGGCAGCTTGACAGCCTTAAATACATTTTTTGCCTCACATTATTGGATACACTGTGTGACCTTGATTTTCTGTACCTTTTTGTCCTTTTAGATGAGTGGGCTTTCTTTGACACACACTGGATGTTGTTCGGAGCAGTTAACACACATGGAAAAAGTTGTACATGGAGTATTTCCTTTATGGGTAGACAAAACACATCTAACACACAGTGCCTACTCTGTGCATCCCACAGTGTTGTGCCCAAAATGTTAGCCTTTAAAAGACAATGCAATGGGTTAGGTATGTAAGTCCTAACTTTATGGCAGATGAAACTTGCTTCAATGTACTCCAGTAAATTAAGTCCTGAACAATCTAAATAAAAGCTGCAGTCTCTTCTAGATAATCATTAACTTTTTTCACAATATTTCTAATTTCTGCCATACCTTTATTTCCCACCTTTGTTGTAGCTCTTTTGTGTCCAGCTGCCCATCCCTGCAGCTGACTAGCACTTTTCCATAATTTAGGGGTATGTTTAGATTTCTGGTCACAACATTCTCTTAGCAATCTAACATTTAACAGCTTGTTTACCTGGTCAGCTCTTTCTGTCTGGACTATGAGTGTGCCTTTCTTCAGTCTCTTAATAGATTTCAGTGACCCTGCAAGACTCTCTTAAAATTTCATTGCTGTAGAAAGGTGACAAATATTTATACCTCTCTTTTAATAATGTTAAAGAGAAGCACTACATTATTTACTGCAGGTTGTGGTCTATCACTAACTTTCTTAACCATAGTCCCTAAGACTGGCAGACTAGCTACACAACCTTGTTTGGGGTGTATTCACTTTTCACTGGAGCTATCGAGAGAGTTTGTGGCTACTACAGGATCTGTTAGCATCACATGAACAGCTACGGAACTAAAGATCCCCACAGATAGAGTCTAACTTATCAGGCTAAGCCTTATTTTACTGGCATGAGGCACATGCCCCAAGAGGTCACCTGATAATCTGTCCTTCACATCAACTACCATCCACCCAATTGACATATAGCACACATTGAGGTTAAGGTGGTTTTTTAAATAGAGGTTTGCACAATCCAGGAGGTTAAGAGAAGACCCCATACTTGATAACGTACAACAGGGGTGTCCAACCTGTGGTCCGCATGCAGTGCAAAGCAAGTATCAATATCGACCCAGAAGTGAACATCTATCACAAAACAACTTTAAAAAAATCATTTACATGAAGCCATGATAAAATTAATATTTGCAATGTGAAATGCCTGCCACATGATACTATTCTCTCCCTCTGGGGGGAAAAACGAGAGGAGTGAGGGTAGATCAGCAGGCATGTTGGCATAGGGTTGCAAACAAAGAGTGTAAGAGACTCCTGTGATAGGATGGACGAATTGGAAACTGTTGGGTGGAGGGTGTGGTGATAGTATGTTACCGCAGGTTCAGGTCAGGATAGTTATGGAAGCAGAGAATGTATTGTAAGGATAACTCCTATCTGCACAGTTCACAAAAGCTCGTGGTGGAGGGGTGGATTCAGATGGTTCAGTAGTGAAACAGCCATTGAAATCAAGTGTTATCTTCAGCTGCATGTTGTGTCACAGGTTGGTCTACTATGCACTTGACCACAGTTTGGAAGTGGCTGTTTACCATGGTAGACAGCTGGTTGGAGGTAGTCATACCAATGGAAAAAAAACTGTGCAATTATTGCAGCAGAGCTGGCAAATGACATGGCTGCTTTCACAGATGGCCCAGTCCCTCCTGGGGTAAGATAAGCATGTGACAGGACTGGAATAGGAAGTGCCGGGTGGGTGGTTTGGGCACATCTTGCACCTGGGTCTTCCACAGTGATATCTTTGTGGCAAGGGATGGGGACTGGGAGTGTCAGAGGGATGGACTAGGATGTTGTGGATTTTGGGTGGGTGATGAAACACCACTCGGGGAGGGGGGGGGGGGGGGGGGAATGTGAAGGCATGATGATAGGTAATCAAAGCGCTGGCGAAGGATGTGGTTCACTTGTTGTGTCCAGGATGGTATTGGTTGATGAAGGGGGGCACAGGAGATCTGTTTGTAGACTAAGTCTGGGGGATAGTGTCTGTCTGTGAAGGCCTTGGCGAGACCCTCAGCATTCTGGACAAGGGAGTTCTTGTCACTGCAGATATGCCTTCCCTGGATAGCTAGCCTGTATGGGAGGGATTTTTTGGTGTGGAAATGATAACAGATGTCCAAAAGTAGGTATTGTTGGTGGTTGGTGGGTTTACTGTGGACAGAGGTGCTGATGGAGCAGTCAGAGAGGAGGAGGTCCACATCTAGGAAGGTGGTACATTAGGTTGAAGAGGACCACCATCAACAGACCCAAAATAGGCTAGGGGTTTGGCATTTTGGAAGGCTAGGAAGGTCTCTTCTAGATAGCCCATAAACAAGTTGGCATTGGAGGGTGCCGAGCAGGTCCCCCCAGCTGTGCGATAGACTTGTTTATAAACCTTCCTTTCAGAGAAGATGTAGGTGTGGGTTAGGATAAAGTTAGTGAGGTGTATGAGGAATGAAGTAGTGGGTTTAACGTCTGAAGGACTTGGGAAAGTTAATTGTTCAATTGCAGTAAGACTATGGGCATGAAGGATGCTGTTATATAGGGAGGTGACAACAGTGATGAATAGGGATCCAGGAGGTAAAGGGGTGGAGATGTTGGAAAGTCAGTGATGGAACTGGTTGGTGTCTTTGATCTGGGAGGCTAGATAACGGGAAATTGGTTGGTGTTGGTCAATGAGGACCTGAGGGCCGAAATTCTATCAGTGGGGGCACAATAACCAGCCACAATGGGGCATCCAGGATTGTTGGGTTTGCAGATTTTGGGGAGCATGTAGAAAGTGGATGTGCTGGGTATGGTGGTATGAACTGGGAGAGGCAGGGTTCAATATTGGAATTAGGTTCACTTTGGTTGGAAGGACTGGCAACAAAGAAGTATTTCCACTGCAGGGATTGGGGGAAGGACAGTAGGACTTTGATAAGTCCAGCATGATTAAATTTGTGTGTGGAGCTAAAAGTGAGGCCTTTGGGTAGGACAGGAACTTTTGTTGTGGAGCTGAGGGTTTTGGAGGAAAGGTTAACAACAGTGTTATGGGAATGCTTTGGTTCTGGATTTGGTGGTGTGTTTGGTAGGAGGTTTTGGTAGGATGTGGCAAGTTGAAAAGATCACCTAGTCAGGGTTTAGGTGCTATGAGGGGTGGAAGAGGAGGAACATTGTGGGTGATAGGGGTCAGAGAGTGACGCCTCGAGGCAGCAGTAGGATGCCACCACGTCGGATAACTTATGGAGGTGATATCTGGAATGCTACTCCAGATGCTGGAGACCAAGGGATCCAGTGTCGCAGACACAATGTATGAAGCAGGGATTGCACAGTAGCAATATCTTGTGGAGGGAGCAGAGGTGGTTCTGGAATGTCTGTGCCATGGAAATGTTTTTGCAGTATCACGTTTGTGAGGGCCAATGACTGGCGGACTCTGAAAGGTGAAGGCCATTGTGAAAGGAGGGGTGGGATCCAGAGAAAGCAATTTTTATAGTTAGGCTGTTTGGGGAGATTCAATGGTTTAGGCAGCATTTAAGAAATAGGATGTGGGACTGGGTTTTAGCTAGAGAAAGCAATACTTTTCCGAACTGGTGCAGAAAGCTGGAGAAGGAGTCCATTGTGACAGAAATGGTGCAAAGGAAATGGGCATGACACACAAATGCACAAAATAGGTCTTGATGGTTGAGAGAGGGGCTGGATAAGAGAAAAGATGTGTAAAAATATGCAAAGACACACAAAAACATGCACATGTAAGCAGAAATATGCACAGATACATAAAAATACACAAAAGTGCATAAAAAGTAGAGAAACATGAGAGAAATGGAACAGATGAGTATGGGAGTGTGTGTGTGTTGTGATATGGAAGATGGGAGAAGAGGACTGGGTTATGTTGAGAATTTGAGTATGTTTGACATGAGCAAGTGTGGAAAATGAAATCACAACACGAAAGTATGTCAGCATGAGGGATGAAGTGGGATAAATAGGAATAAATATAATTATACTACTACTGAAAGAAATGATCTGGTGTTCGAGAAGTTGCATCAACAAACCATGTGGTATCAGAGCCTGTGCTGTGCGCGGACAATCGTTGATACAGGGTGCCTCGGAAGTAGATGCGGTTTGGAGGGTGGTGAAAAGAACAAAGGAAAAAAGGGAAAGAATGGACACTGAGAAGAGTAATGCTACAGAGAACAGTAACAAAGGGAAACATCACAGAATTGCAGGATGGAAGAAAAACTGTTCGACACTATCAAGCAATGAAACTCTAGATAGGAATAACAAAGATGTAGGAAAAGAGATTGCTACTATCACGTTAAGTTGCAGACAGGCACAATCAAAAGACACTTACACATAGGCTTTCGTTAGGAAACGAGAAACACACGCCATCAATTCACACATGCAAACACACCTTCCATACACACAACTGCCTACTCCGGCAGGTTGGGCCACAACACAACTATCAAGTGTGAGGTCAGGCCACAATGCAACTATCAAGTGTGATGGCAGCATCTATCTGGAAGGGGGATGGGGGGGGGGGGGGGGGGGGAAGAAGGGAAAGGAACAGAGGTGTATGGGTGGGGGAAGAGGAGTGCTGACTGACAGAAGGTGTGGGGACTAGAATGCATGAAGCAAAACATCCTAGACTATCCGTATGCTGCCAAACCCAAATCTAACCCATTGCCAAGGATCATATCCCTATGGAAGACTCAGGTGCAAAACCTGCCCAATCCATCCACTCAGCACTCCCTATTCCAGTCCTGTAACATGTTTATCCTCCCATATCAGTCATCGGGTTACCAACAAAAGCAACCATGTCACGTATTGGCTCTGCTGCAGTCATCATACAGATTTTTATATTGGTATGACTACCAACTAGCTTTCTGCCAGGATGAATGGCCACTGCCAAACTGTGGGCGAGAGCATTGGTACCATATGCAGCTTAACATAACATGCTCAATTTCAATGGCTCCTTCATTACTGGAGCCATATGGATCCCTCTCTCCACCATCAGCTTTTCTGAACTGCGCAAATGAGAGTTATCCTTACAATACATTTTCTGCTCTCATAATTATCCTGGCCTCAACCTACAGTAAACAGTGACCCCACACACTCCACCCTACAGTTTCCAACCCCTTTGTCATATCACCTCCTCCTCATTCTCATCTCCAATCCTCTGTTTGCCACCCTCTCCCAATGCAACTGCCAACATTTCCTCGCTCGTCTCCTTTTTCACTCTGTTTTCCCAAGCTCCCTGCCCCACAACCCCTCAATTCCATGCCTGTTGGCACTCTAGTCCCTGTGCACTCCACCAGACAGTACTCCTCTTCCCTCACCCATATAGTTATTCCTTCCCTACCCCCTCCAGACTGCTGCTACCTTCATGATAGTTGCACTGTGGTCCAAGCTCCCAGAGTAGGTGGTCATGTGTGCTTGCTAGTGTGGATGAAAGGAGTGTGTCCCTCTTTTTCTAATGTAGGCTGAGAGCTTAAATGTCTCTTTTAATTGTGCCCATCTGCAACTTAGTATGTTCTCTTCACAGTAAGTAACAATCTACTTGTTCCTACATTGTTGATATTCATACCTGTAGTTTCCACTGTTTGATTTTGTTTTATTCTCGCCTCCTTCCTGTATCTCTTCTCTCAGTGGTTATTGTTAATAGTGTTAAGTATATTACATGCAACCTAAAAATACTTGTGGTTTTCCAATGCGGCTCAGGTAAGCTAAAAGGACAGGCACTCCTGACACACAAGGTTTGACTGCTGTGTGACACAGACTTCAATAAAGCATGTACTGAGCTTATGATTGTAGAGAATTGGTGGTGCTCACCTCTCCCCAACTTAGGGAACAATGGTCCTTCAAACTCATACCAAGCTGAAAGGTCAAACCTGTTCTCAGCTAAAAGCAGACTCCATGTGTGCTCATCATTTGGCGTGACACATATTGCTTACTGAACACCAGTTATGTGACAAATGTTGGCCTGTCACGAGGACAGGTAAAATTGGAATTTATACATCTAAAATAATGTGAAACATATATAATCAGTAAAAAATAAAGAAAACCAATTTGAATCTGAACTACAATCTTTAAATAACACAGTACTGTGCATCACAAAACAGGAGTGAAAAGTGACAGAAAGAAAATATGTAATGTTAACTGTACATGAAAAGGTAGACTGTTGGTGAAAGGCTTCCTTCAACAGCATAGGATTATCATTTCATACCAGAAATGAAATGTAGTTAAAAGTGAGATATGTTTGTAAGTGCTGCTGATAACTTTGACACGTAATGCACTAAACTAAAGGCTAGATCACAACTCAACAAACAAGAGACGCACTGAGCATGGATATGCGAATGAAAGTAAATGCAGTGTCTCAGAAAGTCAACTTGTGTATGAGCAAACAGACTGAGAAGGTCTGCATGACCTTGCCTTCCTTCATATGCTTCCCAAACCTATGTTTCTTTCCTCCCTGGTGAAGGAACAAACCGTTCTGAAAGATAGGAAGAGTATTATTCTACTTCTAGTGCGTCTATTGACAGCATAGAAATTTTTGCCTCCTGAAGGTAAATAATGATCAGCCATTCTGTTACCTTATAATCTTAAAGTTTTTTTTTCCCTATGTGCTTTCACCTTTTGATAAAATTCAAACTGTGGCTTGAATCTTTCGGCAAACAAGCACAACAAGCAAAAAACGCTTATTATACAACTGGTTCAATGCATAAAAGTTATATTATCTCACAAACAGTTATTTTTAATTGTAGTGATGACATCATGTGACTGATGTTCGATTTATTCTTTATTAGGCTATCAATTCAGTCAGTTAATAACAGTCAATGACACAAGCAATGCAAAAAATGAAATGGCAAAGAATAATGAGAAACTGTTAGCATAAAACACTGTTAAACTGTAAATGTCACAGCTTTAGTTCTAATCAGTTGGCATTCATTTTCTTTTTGGAAGAAACTTAGATATGTGCAGAATGTGACCACATGCACAAATTAATTTCTGATGCGAATGTAAAATGAAAACTGGGATTCTACAGATCGGAATGTGGAATGTCAGACCCCTTAATCACACAGGTAGGCTAGAAAATTTAAAAAGGGAAATGGGTAGGCTAAAGTTAGATATATAGAGGGAATTAGTGGAGTTTGGTGGCACGAGTTCTAAATGAAAAATCAAACAGGGATAATATAGGTGGTGGTTTAATAATGATTAAAATTTTGGAGCACAGATAAGCTACTATAAAAGGAGCACAGATAAGCTACTATAAAAAGCATAGCGAACACATTATTGCAGCCAAGATAGACATTAAGCCCACACCTGCCACAGTAGTACAAGTTTATATGTCAACTAGATCCACAGATAATCAAGAGATTGAAGAAATGTGTGATGCAATTAAAGAAATTATTCAGATAGTTAAGGGAAACCAAAACTTAATAGTCGTGGGGGACTGGAATTCGATAGTAGGGAAAGGGAGAGAAGGAAAAGTAGCAGGCGAGTATGGGCTGGGGTAAGGAATGAAAGAGGAAGCCGCCTGGTAGAATTTTGCACAGAGCATAACTTAATCATAGCTAACACTTGGTTTAAGAATCATGAAAGAAGGTTGCACACATGGAAGAGGCCTGGAGACACCGGAAGGTTTCAGACAGAGATTTAGGAACCAGGTTTTAAATTGTAAGACATTTCCAGGGGCAGATATGGACTCTGACCACAACTGATTGGTTATGAACTGTAGATTAAAACTGAAGAAACTGCAAAAAGGTAGGAAATGAAAGAGATGGGACCTGGATAAACTGAAAGGACCAGATGTTGTAGAGAGTTTCAGAGAGCATTGGGGAACGATAGACAAATACAGGGGAAAGAAATACAGTAGAAGAAAAATGGGTAGCTTTGAGAGATGAAATAAGGAAGGTCACAGAGGATCAAGTAGGAAAAAGGATGAGGGCTAGTAGAAGTCATTGGGTAACAGAAGAAATGCTGAAGTTAATTGACAAAAGAAGAAAATATAAAAAAGCAGTAAATGAAGCAGGCAAAAAGGAATACAAATGTATCAATAATTAGATTGACAGGAAGTTGAAAAATGCTAAGCAAGAATAACTAGAAGAGAAATGTAAAGAGATAGAGGTATATCTCTCTAGGGCTAAGATAATAAATACTGTCTACAGGAAAATTAAAGAGACCTTTGGAGAAAAGAGAACCACCTGTATAAATATCAAATGCAGTCCTAAGCAAAGATGGGAAATCAGAAAGATGGAAGGAGTACGTAGAGGGTCTATACAAGGGCAATGTATTTGATGGCGATATTATGGAAATGGAAGAGTACATAGATGAAGATGAGATGGGAGATATGATACTGCGTGAAGAATTTGACACAGCAATGAAAGACCCAAGTCTAAAAAAGGCTCCAGGAAGAGACAGAATTCCATTAGAGCTACTGATAGCATGACCAAACTCCACCATCTGGTGAGCAAGATGCACGAGACAGGTGAAATACCATCAGACTTCAAGAAAAAAATATAATAATTCCAATCCCAAAGAAAGCGGGTGTTGACAGATGTGAAAATTACGGAACTATCAGTTTAATAAGCCACAGCTGCAAAATACTAACACGAATTCTTTACAGACGAATGGAAAAACTGGTAGAAGACGAACTTGGGGAAGAGCAGTCTGGATTCCGTAGAAATGTTGGAACAGGCAAGGCAATACTGACACTATGCCTTATCTTAGAAGACAGAGTAAGGAACGGCAAACTTATTTTATTTATTTAACCTGGCAACATTAGGGCCATCAGGCCCTCTCTTACATCTAACCAGGCATTCTACTTATTTTACACTCATATGTTTTAGTAGGCATGTTAAACTACATCTGGTACAAAAAGTGAAATAAACAATTAGAAAGGTACACCTGGAAAAATACATACATATAGAGTTTACATTCATAGATCATAAGTACTGATATAATTAGACATTACTGAAGAGATAGATTTTAGATAGGAATGCTAGTAGCAGGAAGTATGACAGAGACTCATGGTGAAGGGAGGAGAAGAATAGAGAGACATGATGAAACATAATTAAGGAAATATTAAGGAAAAGTGGCTAATACAGATAGATGAAGAGGATTGGCCTTGTACATTAATTTTGTGGAGAATGTTATGAGGATGATAGTAGGAAATGCTTCAACTTCTTAAAAGCAGCAGGAGATTGAATTGTGCGCAAGGTAAGGAGCAGTTTGATCCAGAGACGGACAGCGGCAACTGAGAAGGAGTTTGCAAAAGTTTTTGTTTTGTGAGTGGGCACAGTTAGGATACCAAATAAGAGTGACCTTGTGTTTTGATTACGATGGCATGACAGGTTTTTAATCTCTGAAGCATGGTACTGGGGTGCTTACGTTTCTACCATGTGTCGATCTGGAGAAAGCATTTGACAATGTTGACTGGAATACTCTCTTTAAAATGCTGAAGGTGGAAGGGGTAAAATACAGGGGAGTGAAAGTCTATTTACAATTTGTACAAATACCAGATGGCAGATATACGAGTCGAGGGGCATGAATGGGAAGCAGTGGTTGGGAAGAGAGAGAGAGAGACAGGGTTGTAGCCTATCTCTAACGTTATTCAATACAGGGTTGTAGCCTATCCCAGATGTTATTCAATTTGTATACTGAGTAAGCAGTAAAGCAAACAAAACAAAAATTTGGAGTAGGAATTAAAATGCACAGAGAAGAAATAAAAATGTTGTGATTTGCAAATGACACTGTAATTCTGTCAGGGACAGCAAAGGACCTGGAAGAGCAGTTGAATGGAATGGACAGTGTCTTGGACGGAGGATATAAGATGAACATCAATAAAGCAAAACGAGGATAACGGAATGTAGTCGACTGAAGTCAGGTGATGCTGAGGGAATTAGATTAGGAAATGAGACACTTAAAGTAGTAAAGGAGTTTTGCTATTTGGGGAGCAAAATAACCGATGATGGTTGAAGTAGAGAGGATATAAAATGTAGACTGGCAATGGGAAGAAAAGCGTTTCTGAACAAGAGAAATTTGTTAACATCGAGTATAGATTTAATTGTCAGGAAGTCATTTCTGAAAGTATTTGTATGGAGTGTAGCCATGTATGGAAGTGAAACATGGGCGATAAATAGTTTGGACAAGAGGAGAATAGAAGCTTTCAAAATGTGGTGCTACAGAAGAATGCTGAAGATTAGATGGGTAGATCATGTAACTAATGAGGTGGCGCTGAACAGATTTGGGGAGAAGAGGAAATTGTGGCACAATATGACTAAAAGAAGAGACCAGTTAGTAGGACATGTTCTGAGGCACCAACAGATGACCAATTTAGCATTGGAGGTAATCGTGGAGGGTAAAAGTCATAGAGGTAGATCAAAAGACGAATACTCTAAGTAGGTTCGGAAGTATGTATGTTGCATTTGGAGCTGATAAAGCTTGCACAGGATAGAGTAGCATGGAGAGCTGCATCAAACCAGTCTCTGGACTGAAGACCACAACAACACCACACGCAAAATGAGTTCCACATCATGATCAATTGTGTAAAATTATTCATGAAACATGAAACTGACTGACTGTCCATACCATATTGTGCTGCACTCATTCAGTAGCTATTTAGTTACAGCACGTAAATTTATGCCTCAAGTCAACCACTAATACAGTACATGACCTGTTATATTTAGTTCATTTGTCAATTCATTTTTAATACACATGTGTGACAAAGATACAGACTGTCAACACAGAAATTACCTCTTGAGATATGTATGTCCACTATTGTATGTGAGTTAAAGTGCTGGTTGGTGCGCACACGTGACAAAATTTAAATGTGGTCACTCAAAAACGGAAACCAGCCAAAAGTGGATGTGAATAAGTTTAAAATTTTAACAAAATGCTTATTGCCCCAGTGAAACCATGGTTTCTACCATCAAGAAATTCTGTCATCCTTAAATTTTTGAGTTGCGTATTTAACCAATATCACAAATCCCCACAAGGGGCATTAAAAAGAACCATACTGTAATTACACTAAGCTTTTATAAAACTGAAACATAATGAAATTTTTAAGTTTCGCAAGTATACTTACAGCTAAACACTGCTTGACATTCCCTTTTATTCTATGTTGTTATAATCACCAAACGGCTTTCCGGTAATTAACTACATAGACGAAAGTGGGTATATGAAAATATAGAAAGCAGACGAATTAATGTTTGTGTACAATATTTATTACTTATTTTGAACAGACTGTAAAGTAATTCTACAATGAATACTACCACTTGGGCCTACCCCATATTAATAAAAGGTAGGCAGTATCAGTGCCAACATACACAGAACAGTCAATGGAATGATATGAGCAATCAAAAATGCTGTCACATGACCTTGTACAGTTAATATTCATCTTCTCTAAGCAAACAAAATTACACTGATATGGAACAGGTTCAGGAAATAGACATCACTAATTCTGCCTGTATCTTTCACTCACCTTGGCAGGTCAAGCTGCAGCATCAAGTTCTGATACCAACACATTACGATGATAGTTACAAAAAGAGGAATAACACCGCAACTTAATGGAAAGAAAAACCAGGCACTGATTGACACACAGTACACAATTTACACCAGTAATCATATTTTTCAGCATAAAAAATAGATATACATAGGTTCTTTCAGATGGCAAATTTCACGTATCTGTAAAATCTCCCAGGGTTATTAGCATGAAGCTTAAAGTACTTCTTCAGAGTTATAAATAAAGCTGAGACAATACAAATGCAGCATGAACAAAGTATGCATAAAAAATTACTGGCAACACAATCCAACAATTATGTCTGGCTATTTCACTTGATTTACCAAGGCAACACTATCAGCATTGCAGTTAATACAGCATCTTACTTAGTACAGTGAACTGATAACTTAAAAAACAATAACAGCACTTTTAATCTTTCTTTTTCTGGTTCAAATCACTTTTACTTGCAGCAGCTTTACTTTCATCCTCTTCTGCCTCACTGTATCCCTTACATGCATACATCAATATGATAATGTTTGTTACTATAACAGCTGCAAGAACTGACCACACTGTGTTCTGAAATCCATCAATATGAAACTGAGTCCTCAGTGTATACTTTGTACCAGTGTAAGCAATGAAAGGCAATGTGAACATTGCAAGGCTATAAATAACAAAAGAGGCCAGCACTCTTGCAGAATCAGCAAATGATGTATTCTCCACAGGTGGGCTGAATGAGACACCCTCACCTTCAGTGGGTTCCTTGCCTTCCATGATAAATTTAATCAAATCTGAAATAAAAGAGAAACAAAATTACAAATAAAAAAACACTGTTACCTCTTCTACTTTCTTGTTCCTTAGACAGAAACTCTTCATAGCAATGTTCTGCTTTGACCAATTCGTCTTTGTACGAAATCACAGTCTCTACAGGTTTGCTGTTCCCAGGAAGTTGTCTTTTTCCCCACAGGAGTTCAGATATGAGAATTCGTGCCAGGGACGGGTCCAATCTTTCTTCTTTAAGAAGTATTTCGCTCTTTTCAATAACATAATCCAGCACTTTTGCATGACGAAGTGCTTCTACTACTAAGGCATACAGCGCCTTAATGTTCTGCAAAACGAGAAAGAATTGACTACAGGTATTCATTGTCTTTGAAACTTTGTTTCTGAACTTTTGGTGGCAAAAAATGTATTATGTACACAAAAATATACTGATTAATTATGGAGATGGCCCACTATCTTAAAACAGATACAAAATCTAAACAGTGGCCTATAACAACGGAATTCATGCGCACTTACTCTGCAACTAAGACTTTTCGTTCGTCTGGTTATGAAACAGGCCACAACATTTACAATTACTTTCGCCATAAAGAAGTTAGTTTACAGGATGGAGACTATTATCCAGTTTTTTAAAAAAATTACTAGACAAAATTACATGAAAGAGTTCGAAAAGTACCAGGTCTGCTTAAGTCGACGAAAATCACGCTAATACGGTGTACCGCAACATGACAGTGAAACTGCCAGTTCAAGATTTTCAAACCCTTTTAATAGGTATCAGTTGGTGTAAGTACTGTATAATACGCGGAGAGAAACATCCACAATGTAAAAAATTATAACCAAGTAATGAGTGTTAGGTGGCATAAGCAGTAAGCATAGCTACACATATTTGTGAAGCAATGAGAAAATTCATCAGAGTTCATAATATCGTAACTTCTCCACACGGAAAATGAACTTAAATATTTCCACGTACATGAAGCTATACACATTACAAAAGGCGTCACAATAACAAACTGCGTTAAGAGTATAATACGATACCCCTATCGCTAATGAAACACACTTGCGATCGTAATAAAACTCACATAAAAGCGTTGGTTGTAAACAAGCGTCTTCAAATTTCCACCAGCAATAACTTCCTTTAATATTTTAGCCGCTACTTTATACGTCCTCGGAACTTTCACTGAATGTGACTTCTTCTCTGACATATCCTCCCACAACTTTGTCACACCACCTGGTCGCCATCGGCAATGTTTACAAAACCAAACACATGGTTCAAAGATAATACGAAAGTGTTATCTCCGGTATGTTTATCAAGGATGTTAGGTTACTCATTTAGCACCACATGGGGGAAACTATGACAATTTCAAAAGCATACTTTTTTAATTTCAGTTGCAAAGGAAATGCTAAACAAGTCAAAGCGAAAGATCATTTATTTCAATGCATATCTGTAATTATAACGGAGTCAGTTACAGTCACACTAAGGCCAATTCACACTGCCTGTCACGTCACGTCAAAACATTCCACAATGCATTTTAAATGGCCGCATTCGCGCAAGCCAACGTCAGATCGCCAGGTCAAGTCACTTCAAGGTTCCTTGGGAAGAATGTTTTGGCGGCGGTGTCACCTGCCAGCATCAGAAGTTAACCGATTTTCGCCGCGCTCGCTCACTCTATAGTCGTGGATTTTGTGCTTTATGCCTTCTTAATCTTTATTTTTACTACTGTGCTTTGTTTTTGTGGCAACCTGCAAATGTTCCATTTTGCCACAGATTCGATGTACTGATCGTGTGAGAGCTCGTACTGACGTATTGTTGGTGTCAGAAATATTGAAGAGCAGTGCTGATGGGCTTGAGGCCTTGAGGCCATCAGTTGACAGAGCTTCATGGTGCAGCAACGCAGCATTCGTGTGCACAGTCTACGTTTTTGAATCGCCTTCGTGCGTATCATACCTCAGATTCAATTTTCCAAGTAACCTTTTATCACAAAAGAATTTTAATAGGTCTATATAAGGGTACTCAGTGTATATGTTACTGTAAAATTAAGATGATTGGTAAATCCTAGAATTAACTATTAAAACTTAAGACTTACCACTACTGTGTGGTAAAACTCCGAAATTCCTTATTATTTGCATGAATTTCGAACTTTTACTAAGAGACTTTGTTAAATATTATAATGTACCCATACCAGATGGTAATACTGTATTCATTTAAAAAAAATCAGCATAGCAATTTATTGAAATAGTTTGTATTTATTGTAAATTCATGTATTTTAAACGTTGTTACATTCCGATGTGACTATAATGAGCAATATTCCATATAACTGAAAAATGTTGTAAAAATAGTTTACCTTGTGAACGTTAATTTTTGTTACAACAACGCTAACTATTGTGGCATTTCGAATTCATAATATAGAAGACGATTTACACGGGTTTTTAAGGCTAAACAGTTTTTTAAGCAATTGCGCTTTTTGAACTCTTATCTTCCAACAAACAATTGTTTGGGGACCACTTCCCATAAACAAATTTCTCCTCTTGCTACTTCTTTAATGTTGGTAAAAATTTCTTCCACAATGTAAGTTGGTTCCTAATGTACAATGACTCCAGTTTGCCAGCTTTGGTACCAAGTTGATAAAATTCGTCATCCTGAATATTTATCACTACTGCTATTTCTGTCCTGTCTGCATCTGGTACTTTAATTCTCAGATTCTGCCCAACTGAAGGATTTTCAATTTTGTTACATGAGGATGCTTTCATTTTGTTTGCCAGCAATTGAAGACCTTTGTCAGCTTCTCAGATCCGTTTCACTTTATTAACACCGTTGGAAGTTGCAGCGTCTCGCCACAACTATCAGCTGGTACCAGTGTCGTTGTTAACTATCATCAAATCCTGTGTCTCTGGTGCTTCCTTAACTTCTGCAGCTGCGCTTTCTAACTCCATTCCTTCTGTTCCAGTACTTGATTCACTGGCATCAATTTCTTGGCTGTCACAGGTAAGGCGAACTCTAGATTGCGGTTTATTGGTAGAATAATGAAGCGATGCAGCATTGAACAAAGGAAATAGCTTACAATACGTTAGTTCGTCCAGTCTTAGAGTATTGTTCGTCTGTATGGGACCCTTACCAGTTGGGTCTGATTCAAGAGATTGATAAGGTCCAAAGGAGAGCGACAAGATTCGTGACTGGTTCATTTAGCCATCGCGAGAGCGTTACAAATCTCATAGAAAGTTTGAAGTGGGACACACTTGCAGACAGACGACGCGCTAAACAGAAGGGTCTGCTCAAAAAATTCAGAAATTCAATCTTCACTGAGGATGTAGACCATATATTATTACCACCAACTTTCAAATCGCGTAATGATCATCATTCAAAGAAAAGGGAAATAAGAGCTCATACTGAGGCGTTCAGACAGTCGTTTTTTCCTCATGCGATCTGCGAGTGGAACAGGAGGGGGGAGGGGAAATATGACTTTGGCGCGAATTGTTCCCTCCGCGACACACCGCTTGGTGGCTGGCGGAGTATATATGTAGACGTAGATTTTCAATTTCCTGTGAGTCAGTGGAAGTGGTGTATAACATTGTTTCCAAGTCTTCTTCAGCGTTTATGTTTTTTAGCAAATCACGTAAATCAACTGAAGTCGCAATGCCCATTTTCATTGGAACCACAAACACGGCTTCATATGACTGAAGTCACATTGCCCATTTTCACTGGAACCTCAAACATGGCTTCATATGGTAAACACCTATTTTTCACTGCTTGCAGAAATCTCAGCCCTTCAAACCATTTTGAAGTTCCATTTGTTTCCATCCAAGTTGATAACATATTTTCGATACCTTGATTTGTTGTTTTGACTGATCCTGAGACTGACTGTGCCTCAGCTCCCCATGGACTATCTTTATACCACTCCACTAGCCATATAAACTTTGAATGATTTGGTTACAAAACTCTCTACCATTATCAGAATGAAGGATACTGGGGTACCAAAGGTGGTAAAAATGTCCAAAAGATGATATGCTACTTCATCAGCCCTGCTTGAAGTTAGTGCACAGAAAATAACAAATTTTGTCAAATGATATTGATAAACAATTGAGAACTTCGTCTTGTTGCCTGGGTTTGCCTGCATGTCGATTAAATCAATTTGGCATCGTGAATTCATTTTACTGTATTTGATACATTTCACTACAACATCCCTTTTCAATGTGTTTTGCTTTTTCTGACATAGTTCACATAATCTCAGATAACTAACGATTGATTCAACAGTCGCATTCTTATACTTGCGGTTCAGTTCCACAATCATCTGTGTTCAGCCACTATGACCTATAGCAATGTGGGTCTCATGTAGTGTGTAAAACAGTTCATTAAAAGGAACTTAATAACGTGTTTCTTCTTTTACAGCAGACACTGGTGTTATTAGTTTCTCTTCATCTCTGATATTGACAACAGCATATCGCTTCAAACGTCTGTAGTGAACAGATTTTTTTATTGCAAACGATTTTTGCATTTTTCACTTCACTTAACAGAATATTATATTGCTCAGCAGTTACATAAAAATTGTTGTCTTTATTCTTATTCACTGATTCGCTTAAACGTTCGTAAAATCTGTGACACATAACATCACTGATTCTAATTCAAAGCTGCAGAAGAAACACCACTAAAATGAGTCGCAAAGATGACTGTACACACGATGCTCGACACTGACTGAAACTATGGAGTGGTGAGAGGACGAGAACTTATAATTGCCAACAAAGGAACTTACCTGAACACAAAATTGGCAGCAATGAAACTTGTCTGAACCTGCACGACTGAGGCGGGAATCTTGGATCCAGGTTTTACCAGTTTGCATTGGTACATCCTAAGATTTACCAATATCTCTTGGTAAAAGTTCGAAATCTATGCATATAATGAGAAATTTCGGACTTTTACCCCACCATGATGATAAATCTTAGGTTTCACCGGTTAATTCTAGGACTTACCCATTATCTTACTTTTATAGCAACATATACACCACTTTCTGATTATCAACAGAGGATACTCTATGACACTGGTTACTTTATTACTTTGAAATATACTCTGGAGCGCCAGAGAAATTGTTGTAGGCATGTATTTTAAAATACACAGATACATAAACAGGCATAATGCAGCGATGTTGTTGGCAATGTCTATATAACACAACAAGTGTCTGGCGCAGTTGTTAGATCGGTTCATTTGTTTGTGATGCTACTAGTTTTCCATTATTACTGATACATGTCGGTGTCCTCTGGACTTTTGTTGGGTACCTATGAAAACTCTATGCAGTGAAAGTGGTGGGTGTTAGTCTGTTAAAGAATAGTTTTACCCAGTAGGTTCACACATTTCATCGGAAAACACTACTTGCATTACTTTCTGCCAGTTTCCATTGACTAGTATCACTGTAAGTGGCAAAATAATGTTGAACCAGAAGTATGTGTTACTAACACATAATGAAAAGATTAAGGTAACTGAGGCAAGTGATAAAGGCTAACACAACAATATATTGTGCCAGTTCTAATGAAGTTTAGCGAAAAACTTAAATTATTAAAAAATTAAGGTAAAGTCAAAAAATCTCGAAATTTTAAGCAAAACTCACGTTTTTTTGCCACAATAATAGCAAAAACAAAGTGATGTAAAGGAAAAACAGTCGCCATTTTTCAAGCATTTCAACCATATTTCGAGTGTATTCTAATGTTTTTGCCTTTTCCATTTCATTTAATTTCCGCAAATTTTTTCTGATATCTTTTGCCCAAAGATTTTTCAAATATGTTGCAAATATTTCAAGAAAAATTGTGACCTTTCAAATATAAAATCTACATGTAAAAGTTTCAAATTATTGTCTCAAATTTATTTAAAACAATATTTCTATGATATCTATTATAAGCTCTTTCTATTTCCTTTATATCTCAGTTTAATATTTACATCATCAAAAAATTGAAAATCCCATCCACTTCTTAGGTACAGATATCTGTTTTGCAAAATAATTTTAAATTCATTATTTAGTTCCATAAATTTGTTTTCTCCATGTGTGGTGTTCAAATAAATTTACAATGCGCACACTATCAGGAAGAAATATTTGAAAGAATCGAGGAATCTGTACCAAATGAAAGAATAAATAACGTAACACAACAGTATGAACAGTTAACTACTGAATGTGTCAATACTGAAACCTGAGTCACGACACTTACGGAAGACGTAAATAAACAGAAAGACAAAATAGGTGACTTATTGGAAAGAGTTGAGGAGATTTCAAATGAACTGACGAGTCTTAGTTTAAACGGGGACAGAGATTCAGACGATACAGCTCCATTGCCATTTGCAAAAACCGAAGAATACCAGAACATAAATAAACATGTTCAAAATCAGGGAAAATTTAATGAACGCGTTAAAAGGGAATTTGAGGCGTTACGAAAGCAAGTCACACAAATTCAAAGCGAAATCGTAGGAAAAGACAGCAGAAGAAATGTAGAATCACAGATAGCAGAGGGGTTTGAAGAAAATAATTTATTTCATTTACGAGAAGCAACAAGAGATCGCTAGGCGCGTGAACTTGACAATAATCGACATTCAGACCGGGACAGACGCAGTAGGTCTTTGTCGCCATGAGGCGAAAACTTTGACTATTAACACTTCTTAACTGTTCGGAAATTTAAGATCTTTCGCAATTCTAAGAATGACATAGATCCATGTTCATGGTTAGATCAATGTATGTACGCACTTCCACCAAATTGGCCACTGAGTCACAAACTGGAATTTATGTGCGGCTATTTAAGTCCTCAGGGGATTCACTACACTAAGTGAATATGTGCCGTAGCGTGCACAGGGCCCCAAGCTGTAGTGGTGCTATTTCCCTTTTAGTTTTCTGCACCGCTGCTTACTCTTTTACTATTCTTTGTATCTATCAAAATAACTCTTCAACTATCAATCTATCTAGAGAGTCGGTATATGACTATTTTACCCAAAAGTGATTTCGGAAATTACCGTTTGGACTTACTGTATCTTCAGCAGCATTCATTCGTAGTTTAAACGAAATTTTACCTGTTTATCTTTGTGAGGACATTAAGGAGAAGTGGAGGAGAAACGAAAGCATAGTGATTCGGCAATATTATTTAGTTTACAATGATATTCTTTTTAAACGAAAATCGGTCGACAACTCTGTTTGGTTAGTTTGCATTCCTGATGAGTGGGTTAATAAATTGATCTGGTATACACATTTCAGTTATGCACACTTCGGTCCCAGAAAATGCTTTCATAAATTACGAGAAAATTGCTACTTCAGTAATATGGAAAAACGTATTCGATCTGTTCTTTCCAAACGCAAATTATGTCAAAAGGCTAAGCCGCCAACTATTTCTCACAGAGCACCGTTGTTTCCTATCATTCCAGCGAAATTAAAGGAAATGGCTGCAGTCGATATGTTCGGTCCAGTGGTTCGTTCTACTAATGATTTTGCTTACATTTTGGTAGCAGTGGAATTGACATAAAAAAATGTGTGTTTTACACCTTTACGCAAAGCAACAGCTCGTTCAGTATCTAATGCTTTCATCAAACATTTTATTATAGAAGTGGGACATGTTGATAAGACTATATCAGGTAATGGATCACAGTTTCGCTCTAAAATTTGGCTTCGTACTCTACGGCGTCGTAAGATTAAACCAATTTTCATTTCACTTTTTCACCCTCAATCTAACGCTTCAGAGAGATGGATGAAGGAAATCAATAAATTGTGTCGACTTTATTGTGATCAGAATCACAGAACGTGGGATCAGTATTTTTCAAAACATTCTGAATGAACTGCCTAATGATTCAACTTATTTACCGCCTATATTGATATTAAACAATAAATCACCAACAAATCGCATTTCTGAATTCGTTCCTTTTCCACCTTCACGGAAACTGCGGCATTATGAAGTTATCAATCTGGCTCTACAAAATATTGCATCTGCAGCTGCTAGAAGAGAGAAATCAGCTAAACGTCCTGGTCATTTAGAAACCTTGTCAGTTGGTCAAAAGGTGTTAATTAAGTCTCATCGTTTGCCTCAAAAAGGAAAAGCCTTGTGTCGCAAATTTTTTCTGCTTTATAACGGTCCATATAGAATTCGCAAAATTATTCATGATAACATTGTTAAAGTAGAAACTCTTAAATCTCGGCGCTCTAAGGGAATACATCATGTATCGAATGTTAAAATTTTTGTGGAGTGACATACTTTTGAGAAACTAACAGTTATACGTAAACACATGCAGAGAATACAAGGATACCGCGCCGTGTTCCGGAGGCGGCACATACTCAAAGCAACAGTCAAGTCTGTGCGCCGCACAAGGCAGTCGTTGACCGCAAACAATTACTTCCTATGTCACGTGTACCTACAGCTGATCAAGCGCTCAGTGCGAATGCACTGACAGCCGTAAACAAGTACACAGTCTAATTTCTCCGAATAAATTCAGTATAAAGCTATAGTGACTTGATGAATTATGTTATTAACGTTCAGTATTTTTCAGGATATGGTTGTAAAAAATATTTAAGAACTTCAGGTAAATTCTGTGCGGGTCTAACGTTAAGACGACTTGCTATCGAGAAAATTTCGGGAAGAATGTCATTTCGAAGAAGAAAGTAATAAACTAAAAAGGTAACTATTAATTGAGTTTATTTTTCAGGTAACATATTTCCACTTAGGTACGTACTTTAGACGTAATTTGCTGCTCGTGATTATGTGACTTATACTATGTGTTAACTGATATTGACAATGATTGATTAGTGAACAGGGTTCTTACTTATGTATATTATGCATCGCTTGGCTGCACTGCTTTTTCACTGATGTCACATTTTTTATTATATGCCTGCTTTGCTTATTTATTTAAATTATAATTGTCACCTGATTAATTGTGCTGATATGTTTATGTATGTAAGATATACTTTGTGATTTATCTGCTTACTTATTAAGATTACTTATTAAGATTACATATGAACATTTGTTTGCTTATTCTGATATGATGCTCATGACCTGTTTATTATGTAAGATATATATTTTTTGCATTGTGTATGGATTGCATATTTACACATTTCTGCTTTGTTGTCATAACTATTCTTTAATTTTGTATATAGAAATGCTGATATACTGTGTACGAACATGAAGTTTGGGTCACGCCATGGTATTAATTATAAACTGTTCGCTTGGCAGAGCCTCGTTTTAGGGATTGTGCTACATCCACTTGTTAACATTCTGTTCTCTACTGGTACATTTACTCGCTATTGCATGTTTTGCTTACGCTCAGTGCTTTATATTTTAAGATAAGAAAATGAACTGCTATAATTCTACAAACGACATTAGTACAAGAACTTCATTGAAGTCACATGAGCTGGAGGTTTTATGGAAGCTGTATAAATTTATGCTAATAGGAAGCTAACAATATGACATACCAACACTAGGTTTAGACCATTGACAGTTATTACAGGGCATTCTTCGTGAGCAATTGAAATAGCAAGTGACACTTGACACAAGAAATACTCCACATGTTTGCTTCTGTTTTGCCATGATTCTTGAAGTGGTGTACACACTGTGAAATATTACGATCTTTCACACTCAGTACTCATACTTACTGCTATTTGCACCTGTTGACTATTACTGGGTGCTACTGTTGGAACTGTCAACTACTCTGAGAAGTCCTACTTGTTTATTGAACTATTGAAAGGATTTTATGTGTATATTTGTATAAACTGATTTTTTTGTGTATTTAATGTGTATGAAATGTCATGAGACTCTTACCTGCACCTTTTCGTCATTGCTGACTTTATTGATTTAATTGTTTAACCACATGATACTTGTGTAAACTATTATGTAAAATCACATGTATGCAAGCATTTGTATTCCTAACTGTATTTTATATATTAGGTTATTGAAGGGTCAGTGCAGAGCCAAAATTTATTTAGTTATATGGTATTTACTTATTTAATATTATCTTTTATTTTTGTCTGTATTTTTTTGGACGAATTTGGTGGTATTTTCACCACCAATGCTGGCAAAAATATCACTAAATTCTAGCCCGTGGCGGAGGGGCATATGAAAGGTGGCTACACTGAGCCACAGCGCCAGAGATTGAGCCAAAGAGTATTATTCAGCCGCCTCCACTGGCAGTGGCCACTGAGAAGTTGGTGAGGGTAGTAGTAATTCTGAGGTAGGCATGATCTGTGCTTGTAGGGATGTCGATAGAGTACTAGTTGTTCTGTTGGGCAAGACACCATATGTTATTCGATTGGGGATGTTGTAATGATCAAAGTGTATTTTTCGTCAATATATATGAAGGTAAAGAATTTTTTTTATTTTAGACGTCCTAAATAACAATGCCTCTTGGTCACAGGTTCAGTCAACAAAGCATCTGGCTCGTGTTCTTGTATTTGACTGTAATTCTGGTTTCTATATGCAATCGTAGTATTTCTAGTTTTTTTAATTACTTCAGTGTAAACGGTGTTCAAAATATCTTGTCTTATCGTGGAAGAACTGTGCCAGACGTGTACAATGAATCACACTTCCACACACAGAACAGTTACATTTGTGCTTTCTTGTTTCATAGGTTTTATGAAGGAATAGCGCAGTAGGCAGTACAGTTGAAGAGGAATGGACATCTCTAAAAAGGGCCATCACAGAAGTTGGGAAGGAAAACATAGGTACAAAGAAGGTAGCTGCGAAGAAACCATGGGTAACAGAAGAAATACTTCAGTTGATTGATGAAAGAAAGAAGTACAAACATGTTCCGGGAAAATCAGGAATACAGAAATACAAATCACTGAGGAAATAAATAAATAGGAAGTGCATGGAAGCTAAGAAGAAATGGCTGTAGGAAAAATGTGAAGACATCGAAAAAGATATGATTGTCGGAAGGACAGACTCAGCATACAGGAAAGTCAAAACTACCTTTGGTGACATTAAAAGCAATGGTGGTAACATTAAGAGTGCAACGGGAATTCCACTGTTAAATGCAGAGGAGAGATCAGATAGGTGGAAAGAATACATTGAAAGCCTCTATGATGGTGAAGATTTGTCTGATTTGATAGAAGAAGAAACAGGAGTCGATTTGGAAGAGATAGGGGATCCAATATTAGAATCGGAATTTAAAAGAGCTTTGGAGGACTTACGGTCAAATAAGGCAGAAGGAATGGATAACATTCCATCAGAATTTCTAAAATCATTAGGGGAAGTGGCAACAAAACGACTATTCACGTTGGTGTGTAGAATATATGAGTCTGGCGACATACCAGCTTACTTTCGGAAAAGCATCATCCACACAATTCCGAAGACGGCAAGAGCTGACAAGTGCGAGAATTATCGCACAATCAGCTTAACAGCTCATGCATCGAACCTGCTTACAAGAATAATATACAGAAGAAAGTAAAAGAAAATTGAGAATGCGCTAGGTGACGATCATTTTGGCTTTAGGAAAAGTAAAGGCACGAGAGGCAATTCTGACGTTATGGCTAATAATGGAAGCAAGGCTGAAGAAAAATCAAGACACGTTCATAGGATTTGTCGATCTGGAAAAAGCGTTCGACACTATAAAATGGTGCAAGCTGTTCGAGATTCTGAAAAAAGTAGGGGTAAGCTATAGGGAGAGACGGGTCATATACAATATGTACAACAACCAAGAAGGAATAATAAGAGTGGACAATTAAGAACGTAGTGCTCGTATTAAGAAGGGTGTAAGACAAGGCTGTAGCCTTTCGCCCCTACTCTTCAATCCGTACATCGAGGAAGCAATGATGGAAATACAAGAAAGGTTCAGGAGTGGAATTAAAATACAAGGTGAAAGGATATCAATGATAAGATTCGCTGATGACATTGCTATCCTGAGTGAAAGTGAAGAAGAATTAAATGATCTGCTGAACGGAATGAACAGTCTAACGAGTACACAGTATGGTTTGAGAGTAAATCGGAGAAAGCCAAACGTAATGAGAAGTAGCAGAAATGAGAACAGCGAGAAACTTAACATCAGGATTGATGGTCACGAAGTCAATGAAGTTAAGGAATTCTGCTACCTAGGCAGTAAAATAACCAATGACGGACGGAGCAAGGAGGACATCAAAAGCAGACTCGCTATTGCAAAAAAGGCATTTCTGGCCAAGAGAAGTCTACTAATATCAAATACTGGCCTTAATTTGACGAAGAAATTTCTGAGGATGTACGTCTGGAGTACAGCATTCTATGGTAGTGAAACATGGACTGTGGGAAAACCAGAACTTAAGAGAATCGAAGCGTTTGAGATGTGGTGCTATAGACGAATGTTGAAAATTAGGTGGACTGATAAGGTAAGGAATTAGGAGGCTCTACGCAGAATCGGAGAGGAAAAGAATATGTGGAAAACACTGATAAGGAGAAGGGACAGGATGATAGGACATCTGCTAAGACATGAGGGAATGACTTCCATGGTACTAGAGGGAGCTGTAGAGGGCAAAAACTGTAGAGGAAGACAGAGATTGGAATACGTCAAGCAGATAATTGAGGACGTAGGTTGCAAGTGCTACTCTGAGATGATGAGGTTAGCACAGGGGAAAATTCGTGGCGGGCTGCATCAAACCAGTCAGTAGACTGATAACCCAAAAGAAAAAAAGGTTTTATAGTTGCTGGATACTTAATTAATTAATTGTGTTAACGGAAATTTCCTTTCATTCTTTGTTGTTATTCTGTGCACTCAGATTGCGAACTAATATTATTCAGGACCAAGCAGTTACGAGACCGCGTAACCGCACAAACAGCGCCAAAATTAAAATAATTAGCATTTTATTTAATTAAGCCCCTATGCAGTTATTCCTGCTATTTCTGTAGCCTCTAATTCGTAAAAAGAAATTAATGTCTTAGTATTCTTTAATACAATTTCTCGTTGTTCATTCTCATAATTTGGTTCATATTTAATAACTGGAACTCGAATTTTCATAATCTCAACTATAATTCTTCTTTCTTTAGGCAAGGTATCATTCATTTCAACTGTAGCATCTTTAAAAACGCCCATATGACAATATTATTCGAATCTGAGCTCCAAGTAATAATTACAATAAAATCTTCCCACATTACTTCTTTTTAATCTTAAAAAGCCACCCCAAACCCCTAGTGGATATATTTCACTTTTCTTGCTTATTATTTTACCATTATTGACTGTATATCTTTCCATTCAATTTTTTTTTTTTGCAGGAGACGAAGTGAAAGGTAATAAAAGTGATGATGAAAAAAATGGATGTACCATTACAGATAAAATATCATTAAATTTCGTTCTGGTTGCAAAATCAAATAGATTTTGCAATATACTTATTAGTTATATTCTTATTATATTTTCTGTCATATGTTAAATAATCTGTTCTATCAGGTGCAGCAGTTTTAAAATCTTGGCATGATTTCAATGTCGTCAGCCATCACCAATATTTATGTTAATTTCTACATCTTCATTAGGAATATTTACATTGTTTCCTAATCACATTCACTGAAAAGGAATAAAAGCATGTTCATTTATACAAAATAATTTTATTAATTCATGTCTAAAATAATTGTTGTAGCAGCACCATTAAGGTCAATGAAATTATTGTTTTTGTTAGTTATATTTATTTCTAAATCCTGAATGTGATCATGAATGGGAATAAATAAAAGATAATTGGTTTCAATAATTAATCATCTACCATATTCAATATTAGGCTTAAACGTAAAAATAATATTAGTTTCAAGGTGAAAAATAATCATTTTTAGAAACAATGCATCAGCTACATTAAAATTAACCGTTATTAATTCAAGTAGTGTAATTTTTGGGATGTTATAAGCAATAATTTGTTCACTATTTGCGATTATTTAACTATTAAATCCTGACACACTGCTAATATTACCTTTTACATCCTTATTTAGTTAAACAACATTTTCAATAACCAATTTATTTAAAATTTCAGCAACTTTAATGTACGTATTACATTTGTTTGTATGATTAAATATTTCTAAACTTTCTAAATTATTGTGACCAAAAGTAATTTCTATTGTCTCCCTGTCAACATAGCTCATAATCATTTGATTTAATGTTTGGTTCAAATGGCTCTGAGCACTATGGGACTTAACATCTGGCGTCAACAGTCACCTAGAACTTGGAACTACTTAAAGCAAAGTAACCTAAGGACATCGCACACATCCATTGCCAAGGCAGGATTCGAACCTGCAACCGTAGTGGCCTCTAGAACTACTTGGCCACCATCGCCAGCTTAACTTTTGGAGTTTAAAACGTTGTATAAAAACCAGCTAGTGCAACTCTCAATGGTACAGTTAATTATTTTTGGCAACCGCTGAATTACCTCTTAATTTAAGCAAGCACTTTATTTATAACTGACAAATATTTGCAAAGTAAATAACCAAAACAGACATAGATACAAAAGTAAGAATTCAAGAGAAAAAATCAAAAATCTAATATAAATTAATGATTTATAACATGAAGGTAATTTTAATTTCAGGTAAAAGAAAATTTAGATTATAATTTTGTTCTTATATTTTAATTAGGTTCAAGCTGGTTTTTCTATCACCTGATTGCTTTGTTATTTACAAAAGAAAAAATTTTGTTAGAAAAATAAAAAAGGGGAAGAAATAATGTACTTAGAGTTAATAAAAATAAATGCAATTGAGTTTAAGCTTATATTTCTTTTAACATTACTTTTGATAAATTCTGGAAGATAGTTTTTACACATGGTTGAATATTTGCCTTCAGATGGCATATTTTAGTAATTTCTGGACTGTTAATAATTTTCTTCGTTAACTATGATGAATTTGAACCTAATTCTGATAAAAATTTCTTTGTGATACTCCCATGTACGGTGTTTACATTTAGTTTTATATTTATGATGACAGATTTAATTAAAAATTACTACAATCTGTAATAGCTTGACAGTTAATGTACTTTTTATGTCACTAATCTGTTCATAATTTTCCTTCTATAGTTTGCTTTGTAATAACATTTAGAAATATGTTTTCCATAATTAATCAGAATTTATTTATTATTATGCAGTTTTTTATGGTATTCGTTATAACTAAGTCCATATATATTCTGCCATAGTTATATTTTCTATATTTCTGTACAATAAAATTAACTATTTCTTACATTTTACACTTTTAAGTTTTGAAAGCGTTTGAAGACTTCTTCAGTAATCGTTTAAGTGCTTTAATTTGACAAGAAATAATTAGAAGACAAAAATATATTATAACATTTTAACGCCTCAATTTAGAAGTACTTAAGGGAAATGAAAAACAAATTATAATTTGTCATTGAATTTGTTTTCCTTCTATTAATTTTGTCATAAAAAGGATAAAAAATAATATAAAACAAACACATTTATAGTTCAACATTTTTCTTCTTAAATGGAAATATATGAGTTTAAATTAAATCTAAATGATCAGCAATATTAAATGTTTTAGATTTTAACTATCAGAACAACCATCAATTAAACATGGAAACATGATTTAAAACTTAATGTAGTCCAGTATTCTAAAAAAATGTGTTGAATACAAGTTTTATTTATAATTTATAAATCATATTCATTGTGGTAAAAATATATCTACCTGAAATTATATCGAAAAGTAATAAATTATCTTATCAATAACAAAATTAAAACTTAAGAAACAAATTTTTGGGAAATAATGTGTTTTAAAACAGTTGATAATTAAAAAGAATTAATAACAACATTTTATACAAAAAATGCAAAGAAATAAGAAAATAGTACATAAGAATAAATTAATATTGGCAGATATCATAAAATATTTTTCAGAATATAGGTGTCAACAAAAAGTCATAGAACTGGAGAATAAATTAAAAATCGTCGACACATAGTTAGAAGAAATAAAACAAAAAGTATAATATTAAGTAAGATTAATAAGAAAGTAGCAAACTGTTGTCAAATCTGATGTTAATTCATATGAATACAAAAATATTTTTTTTATAAATTTTAGGATCAATAAAAATAAACATAGATAATCCATGAGTAACACTGGTGAAAATACTAATGATAAACTTGAATATTAGTACTCGGAGAATTATGTTCATTATTGTTTTATTTAAGAATTATTTAAATGGGCTGTTGAATCACAAAGGAGAGAAGAAAATAAACAGATATGTAGCCTGAATCATCTACAAAATTAAGACTACAGGCAACAAAATGTTAATGGTTAAATTTTTATTAGATAATTTCAGTTCAGAAGAAAGAAGAAAATGCAATAATAGAGTGCTACACAGTTATTCCTAACAAAGTTAATGTAATCAGGCAAAAGTGTGGCTACAAAATAATTTGGAAACTATATTTAATTTATGTAAAGGTGTATTTGGGATAACAGTGTAATGTACATATTAGTCTTTTTATATAAACATAAATAATACATTTTTCACCATTTAAATGAAATAAATTACAAATATAAACATCAGTCTGTTGATGTATGAATTTAGATACTTTATCATCATGAGAATACAGTACTGATATAAAATGAAAGTCCAAAATTCTTCATTTACATTAAGAATATTTTTGTAAAAGAAGTTTATTTTTATTTACCCATCTACTATGTGAGTTAGCAAATGCTAACAATTTAAGAATCATTTTACCATATTTTTGTCTTAAAACTTCATCAGTTAGGCATGTATCTCCAGAAATTTTATATTTTGTATTTATTGCTCATAAATGGTTCCTCTGAGATCTTTTAATTTGTATGTATCTGGATCTGCAAATATAAGATCAGTAATTTCAAAAATTCCTGTAAGCACATTGCAATATAACATTTTCCAAAAATTTCTTTCAGTACATTTATTCTTACTTAATCACCTATTGTAAATTTGGATTTCTAATCATTAGGTACAATTTTAGTCAAATTTAAATAAATCTGCAGCAATAGGTTTGTTTTATTGTCTAGTGTTTTGTATTATTATATTCATCAACAGATTTTTTAACTGGATCAGTCCAATAAAAGTTACCAACAAAACTAAAACCAAACAGGTCATGAGGGCGTAACGGTTCTTACTGGCCGCCATGTCATTGTCTGTTCATAGGCGTCAATGGATGCGGATATAGAGGGGCATGTGTTCACCACACCGCTCTCCCAGCCGTATGTCAGTTTCTGAGACCAGAGCTGCTACTGCTGTCAAGTATCTCCTCAGTTTTTCTCACAATGGCTGAGTGCACCCCAATTTCCAACAGAGCTTGGCAAACTGGATGGTCACCCATCCAAGTGCTAGCCAAGCCTGACAGGAACCAGTGTTACCACTGTGGCCGGGCGTTGCCCAGTAATAGTTACCAAGAGGAGTAAATTTTTTCCACATTTTCATCAATGTTCGGTTAGGTCTTCAGCTGATGCTTTTAATTCTGAAAGAACTGAATAATGGTTAATCTTGTATTCTTTTGTAATTTATTGAAAATCGTTTTTGTACGATTTATTATCATTGTCTGTTTCAGGTTTCTCTATGTTCTTATAACATTTTTTTTGCAAACTGTCTGAAACTTTTTCTGTTTTGATTTAAACAGAATAGTGCATACAAATTTTGAAAAAACAACAATTAGAATTAATAAATGCTCATATCCTTTATTTATTTTTGAAAATATTTTTAATATTTCAGAATTTATTTCTTCTAAATCTGTTGCCATAAATCGCATAAATCAAGTGAAATATTTCTTTGATTAAATTTTTCTTACTTCTATATGTAATACATTAATAATTTTTTCATAAATATTTACAACTTTTTTAACAATCTTACTTTTTTTAGTTTTATATTCTGAATGAAGTTCTTCATTCCTGTCTCATCCGTTTTTAGTTATTGTTCTTTCAGGATTGAGTTTCGTTAATTTTTTTGCACTTAACATACAAGATAAGATCATAATTGACAATTTATTGAGATTACATTTCACCAAATCAAATTAGTTTTACATCACTGGTACAGTTAGCTGTATCTTTTAATTTTACAGTTAGAAAATTTGAGTTATGCTGAATTATTGATTGATTATGATTATAGGTTGATTTTGCATATTTCACTAAAATTTTTAAAATATTGATTTGTTATTACTATTTCTTTGATATAGATTATCATATACACTTAATGTATTACGAAAATTATTAAATGTTAGATCTTTGATATTATTTTTGCCAATGACAATTCTTTTCAGTGTAAAATCATATTCAAAATCATACAGATGTTTCTCATTTCATTTCAGAAATGAAAATTCATTTATTTGTTTGTTACATGCAATTCTTTCTAGTACATTAGTAAAATGTTTTGTGGAAGATTTTAATACTTTGTTTATTTCTTCATTTAGATTTGTTATAGGAACAAAATCATCTTTATGAATATTGTTTAATTTGTTCATTAAAATGTGTATTACTGAAATAGTTTTTAAACTGCATTAATGTACTAGTCGATCCAGCTTTTGTAACTGGATGATTTAATTAATTTTCTATATATATTCTGTTAATGACATCTTTTTTGTCAGTTGAATCATCTACACCTACTATTATTGTGTCATTGAAATTAATGTATGTTGTAGTTATTTCTAAGACATTAATCAGTTCACTATGAATTTTATTAATTAACTCTTTGAGATAATATCGTTCTTTTAGTATTATTTTTGACTTTTCGATTTCTTCTGATTTTATTTTTCCAGTGATTTGCACAATTAGTTTATTTCTGAACTTGTACATTTATTGGATTTAAATTACCATTAAATATTTAATTATGTGACAGTAGCCATAGCACAAGTAAAACATAATAATATAATATTCTTTCACTATGTAAAACAAATCATTTTCACCTAAGTATTTAACTAGTTGTTTTGTTATATTTCTGCTAAATGAATCAAAACAATTTTCTTTTATTTGTTTTACTATTGCAAATCCTAAGTGCAAGAATTTTATTTGAAGTATCTACATTAACTAATATAAATTTAAAAATTTTAGGTGGACTAGGTAATTTTTCAATCATTAAAACATCACAAAAGTACTTAATTTTCATTTGTATTGCAAGTTTGTCTACATCACAATTAGTTAAAGCATTAGGATACATATTAGCATTTTTCTCCAATATAGTTTTGTATTCAGGTACTTTTTTCTAACACTTGATTATACCTTCTTTTTCTGCTAATTCTTCATGATTTTTATGTTATCATGAACTGATTTAACGATAGCTACTGCTATGCCAGCGAATGAACCAATAACTCCTGATGCTGATAATAAAATTGGTATTAATTTTTCTTAATCTGTCTCTATTGTATTCTTCCACTATATCATCAGAAGTTGAAATTTTATATTTTGAGATAAATGAAAACTATATAAATTATTATGTCATATCTACTATGTTTTCAATTGTATAAATTTTTTCTATTTTGTTATTTTTATTTTTCGAGCTCATTTAAAGCAATAAATTTTTGTTCGAAATTTTTGTACATGTATTATATACAGAAATTTCTAGTGAAGTATCATGATAAATAAATTCAAATTTACCTTTTAAGTTTTTTATAGATAATCATAATTTCTACTTGGAAAACTCATCAATAATCAATAACAATAAAAACTTGTTAAAAATTAATGAGCTAAACATAAATGTTTTAGGTAACATTAATGTATGTTATTATTGGAACACTAAATATGGGGACATTTGTATGGAGCTAAATATTGAACTTAATATTATTTGGCCAAACAGTTGTCTCAAGGGAATGGAATTTTAAATGTTTTGAAGATGGGGTTAGTAAACTGAGATATAAAGGTAGAGTAAAACAAGGAGATTAAAATGAGTATCATGATATAGAATGTTAAAACTAAAAATGAGGTAATGATTTGTAAGATTTATGTCTAGATTTCATTCTTGAAATTTCACGATTTTTTGTGGTATTTGGTGCATATCTGAAAACTCCTCAGTCAAATGATACAAATGTTTGAATTTAGTAATGGGTATATTGGAAAAATGACGAATATATTTGTAAAAAGCCGACAAATGGTTGAAATTTTTTATTAGTGCATGAGTGATTTCAGTGTACATTAATTTGATTTTTGTTATTAAAAATTTGACTTGTTTGGGAAAATAGTCTTTTTTGATTGAAATTATGCTATTTTTGTGGTTTTTCCCGATTTTTAAAAACTTACATTTTGTTCTTAAGTACGCTAGAAATGGCATAATACTTGTACTTACCACATTTCAGATACGGTAAAACAGTAATTTATGATACTTTAAGAAACAAGGATTAGATACTGAATCAATAGATAAAGAAATGGACAAATGAAAAGAAAGATGAAGAAAACGAAAAATGAAGACTTTAATAAAACAGTGTGGGAATAGTGCATGAGAGTGCAAGTAAACAAACTTAACTCATTCTGTGCCCATGTTGCAGAGTGAGGTTCTGAAGGTCTTCAAGCAACTTGAAAATATGGAGTTTAAGACCCTCACAGGTGGCTGGACAGTTTCAATGCTAGGTATTACATCATGTGGAATGAAAGCCAAGGACATGCAAGAAAGTGTAGCAAGAGAATGGAAGACAATACTGCACGACCGAATTGCGAATTATGACATGAATGACGTGTTTGGTGCCAATGGAGTGAGACTGGGTTATTACTCATTGCCTTCAAAATTTCTAGCAATTCAAGGTGAAAATAGGCAGTAAACTGTGTTGTTACAAGAATATAGACATCAGTAAGCTTCCAGTCACATGGTGAAGCAATGAAAATGGCTTGCTTGATTAGTGGTCTTATGTAAGAATGGGTGAGCTTTTTCAGTGCCAAAATGAAAACTTAACTGTCAAGTTCTCTTTCCTTACACACAGCAACCTGCCTCCCAAAAGTTATGCAATCGAATGCTACATTATGGAAAAGCTGAAATACATGTCATATTTAGGATAAACCTTGAAAGAAATTGTTGTGCGACAATTATTAATCATCATTTATTTAAAAAATAAGATTCATATTACATCACATGGTTTAGAGGTCTGGGACTAATCCATTTGTATAAACTCAATCTTCATGCTTTTTACCGTCTTCATTTAAAGTAATATCTATGTAAATTCGAACTAAATTCGCTGACTGCGAACACATTGGCATCAACTGTGCTTGGTACAGTTATACTACCTATCAGTGACATCCTAGACCTGGACTCAGACCTGGATTTCCCAATTCTCACAAGCAGTCACCTTAACCACTTCACTAAGTGGTACTTTCAGGTTGAAAACATGAATGAAAATTCCAGAACTGATACAAATATTGAAACACCTGCTGATAGTTCCACAACAGCTACTTCTGTTGGAAACAAATTTGATTTATCAGCTCAAAGTCCAAGAAAGTAACAATTTATAATTAAAATAAAAACAGGTAAAAAACAATATTTACAAGACATAGTAGCAACATTGTTGTCTCAGTCTAAAAACTGTGCCATTACTGAATTTAACTAAAGATTTATGACAACTTGTTTCATTAGTGCTTCTTTTCGTAAAATTTTCATTTAGGTTACTTCTATTTCGTTAGAATGTCCATCCTGGTCCATTCTACAAGCAGATGTCGTTTTGCTTTTACTCAGGTTCAACATGTCACCGAGCACAGTGCTGACATCATACAAATCAAAGGAATTGTTCTCTGTTTTCTTTTCTGTACACTTTCTATTATGTTCTCTGAGGTTTCTTGGGTCCCAGCTTATGATGTAAAGCCAGTAAGTCGTAGTACTGCTTTCAATGAGTTGTACTTTTCAAGAGTTGTAAATGACTGCAATGTATTTCAGTTCTTGTTGGATCTGTGTATCTGTTTGTACTCTGCTCAGCAAAGAGGATACATAGGGTTTGCACCTGTGAGCGTATATATGAGCTTTTACCTGACAAGGTGACATTGTGTTTGCTTTGTGGTATGTGTATGAGTATTTGTAAGATTTGAAAGTCTGTGCCCAGATGTCAATTTCCTTAAGGATGGTGACACAATTATAAAGTTACCTCTACAAATGAAATGATTTCCAAGCACTGTTCAGTGCAAAACGTTTTGCACATTACATGGATGCATTTAGCAGAATATGGAGTGTGAATGTCTGGTGATAGAAGGATCTCTGGTTTGATTCTCCTAAACTGCATTTTCTTTTACTTTTTTAAGTTCTGTATTTTTGTGGACATTGTAATAAACAAATATTGAAACATTACATTATAATGAAAATAACTTCATTTTATTTCTATTAAAATGATTCCTCCAGCTGTATTTAAGGTGGCGATTTTATTTTGGCAGCTAGTTTCAACGTTGTATCAACGTCATTTTCAGGCCCATACACTTGTTGACATCAAGTGCGTGCAGCTGATACTAGAAGTCAGTTGTGAGATACAGACGTGCTCCATGTGGTATCAGCCCCTCACAGTTGATGTCAACAAGTGTATGAGCCTGAAGATGATGTTGTTACAATGTTGAAACTAGTTGCCAAAATAAAATCGACACCTCAAATACAGCTGGAGGAATTTCTTCATTTTTAATATAAATTTATACCAGCTGACATTCCACAGTCCTCCATTTCAGCTATGGATGTACAGTCATTTTATTTTAGTTACGGTTCATAGGAAACAAATTAAAATTTGGTACAGACATGTGAAATGACTCATACATGGTGTGACAGAACGAGATTTTAAAAATGTGACAGATTGTGGAGCTGAAACAGGGAACATTATGATATGTATAGCCAGAAAATTGCAAAAAAAATTGTACACTACTATGCACTTTCTTAGCACTTGATAGGCTAAATAAAATGCCAGGATACCATAATCTGCAGAACGTTCAGGGACAAAACAGTAGAGAACAATCAGATGCCATAAACTGAAGCATTGGCTTCTCTACCATAGAGCAAATGTTCAGTTTGACTTCAACCAATTTTGTTACATAACACGCAACAGCGAAACATGTTTTTCTGATTCTTTGTAAGATTCCACACTCACCTCTGATGATATTAAATGCTGAATGATGCGCTCAGTAAGCTCAAGCACTGTTCCTACTGGTGTTGAGACAAGGGACTTTATGTAACCCCAGAGGAAAAAGCAGAGATCACTGAAGGCAGGGCAGATCTCAGGTCAAGGGTCTGGGCACCTTATTACAATTAATCTCTGCCTGAAGCTGTCTGTGAGATATTCCCTGACCTGGCGTACATAATACGTAGGAGCACCAACATTCTGAAACCACAAACTAGTGCACAGCTGCAAGGAAACATCCTGCATTAGTTCAAGTAAGTTGTTATCCAGAAAACTCACATACCATGCAGCATTCAACGATCTAGTGAGATGTGTGGCCCAGTAGGGTGACCTGTAAGAATTCTATCCCAAATGTTCACTGAGAATCTCGCCTGGTATCTTCTCCTATGGATAGAGTACGGCTTTTCAACAGCCCAGAGATGGCTGTGGAAACTTTATTTCATATTACTGGATATTGGTTCCTTATATCAAAAAATACAAAATTTCATCTTCTACAATCTTCCAACATGTTGAGAAGGCATTTTCTCACATGCTATATACATTAGTAACACTTCAAAATGAATTTCCACTCTGGTTGCCGAGATTAATATTCGTCCCAGATTAAAACAAGATTAATCTGCCAGGAAATTTAATCACTAATAGCAGTGCATTTTGAACGCTCGTTTCTCCATGGAATGAAGGAAAAAGAAATTAGTGGGCATTAGCAATAAACAGAGGAGATATAAAATACCCAGGAAAAATATGCATTTGCAATTGATCGACAGATCTTTCTGCAGATACTGGCAAGTAGATATTAAAATCTATCAGATGGCTACTGTGAGAGGTGTGTGTCACAATACTTGTTTGATTTTCCACTGTGCTCACAGTGACTCTCAAAGTTTTTCTTGACTATATTAGTTCGATCCTATAAACGTCACCCATTCTACCTATGGATGGACTGCATTTCTCGAAAATTTCGTGCATAGGACTACCAGACTTTATGAAGGCTTTACTTCTCATTCCTTCCTGCTAATATAAAGTTTCAGTCTCAGCATTATCATGATCCTGAACACCAGGCTGTGTAACAGTTTCATTATTACTACTATCTGTTCATGTGGATAAATAGTGAGCACATTTTTTCAGGTATGTAGTTACACACACACACACACACACACACACACACACACACACACACACACACATTCGCACATACAAACACAGATTTATACTGTAAATTAATATTCATTATGCAGTTTATCTCATCATTTTTACTTTGCCTTTAACTTCTTGAAACACTTAAATTTGAAAGCTACGTTCTTGATAGTTCAATGATTTGTCTCCTGAACAATCTTCAATGTGGAAATATGTAGTTGTATAAATATCTTCTACAATCCCTGTTTTAAATAGCACTATTGATCCATTAAGCATACAGTATGTCAAAACACATTTACTAACATACTTTACACAATTTCGTCTTATGTGTTTGGCTCAGCGTCAGAGGTGAGTTTTACATGCTGCTACTGTATATTCATAAATGCTTCCAAGGTTTGGCAGAAATATGCTTACAGTATCTCTCTGTAAATAGGCTCCAGTGAGTTTAAATTTCATAGAGTGGTTATACATCCACCACGTTTCAAGCAAATTGAATTACCATTCCCCTATTCTTTTCGTAGTCAAAGGTATCATCTGCTTTGTCACATCCCCTTTCATTAACTTCGAATAGTTTATCCTAGCTTTATTTTTCTCAAAGCAGTAAACGCCAATGACTTCTATGTACACTGTCAGCTAAAAAGTAAAGCTTTTACCAAAATATTGATGAACTCTTTTTCAGTGTAGATAAAACATATGTATATCTACTCACGATAACTTGTTGCTCATAAACTGAATTTAAATAAATGCAATTTATGAAGGTAGTACCTGAAAATCGTGTATTAGACTTCGTTATGCGTTTTGATTAGCTAATAGAAACGTTGACTGGAGCAGAAATTCTGTGTTTTTGATTGTATTTTAAGTATAACGTCGTAACCTCAAAATCAACTCCAGTATGGATGAGAATATTTAAAAAATATATATGTTGCAAGTAATTAACACAAGTAGTTGAATAATGATGATGATTATTTAAAAGAGAAAAAATAATTTATTGCCATTTAATTTTTACACTGTTGTGTTGACATATCATTTTTACAATATTTCCATTGGCATTTCATTTCCACAGTTTTTTCATTGACATTCTGCTTTTGGAATGTTTTCACTGCCCTTTAAATAAAGTTGGGTTGGTATATAGTTGTCTTGCAGCTTCACCTATTTGTTTAAAAGATTTAGGTTTAAAGAAACGATCTATTCTCCAGACAAAATAATGACTGAGGTACAACTTTATATTTCACATACTGCATTTTTCCCCAAATTCAAATGCTGCAGAAAGATGTTTATATGTATAAGGACCTTCTCAGTATTGGAGTGCAGTGTTCTTGGTGAGATAATTTCACACACTTTTGTAAAAGTGTGAGCCTTAGCGGAATAAAAATGTGGAGTCAGAGACAGTTTCCTTATTTGTTGAGAATATTGTGATACTCTACAACTAGTTTGAAGCGGCGTAAGATGCTTCAGAAGATTTACTGTATTTTCACTATTTAAAAAATCAGAAACTGAATGACATACCCTTTTTTCGAAAACAGCAAGTCAAGGGCGCTTTGCCTTTTGTGTTGCACATTGTATTGTTATACATACTTCTTCAGTAGCACATTCTCTGGCTGTACTGTGATCGTCGAAACAGGTATATTAGGCACCAAAAGAATGGAATTCCACCATAAGTTTATTTTAATAATTTTACTGCATAAAGAAACAGAAATTGTCAGGATCCAACCATGTCCCCTTACTTAATCAAATCCCGGAATTCACAAGACGGATTTTAACTCATTGAGCTCCCCTTCATGTTCTGACCACTGTGAAAATGGTAGCTGAGTTAAAAATGATTGCCACAAGGAGTGCTGTAGCTTGTGTGTTAGCCACCCTATGGAATTTTAGCTCATTGACAGGCTGTTGCAAAATGTGACATCTACTGGCAGCACTGGGTACATGGTGGTCTGATGTCAAATTCTAAAATCCCAGAAAACTGAGGGTTCAACATAGAGTACCTACTCAAGGAGGAGGGGTGACAGTGAGAAAGAATTGCCTGGTCAGAGAATATACTGCGAATTTTTTATTCACATAAAGTTCAGAAATTTCTCAGATAATGTTCTTTTACCTCGAAAATCTTTTCCAGAGAATGTCCTCTTTTTTATCTGTATGGTCAAGCCTCTGTAAAATATTCGCAGACACCCTTGTGAGCATTTGCACCAGACTTGTGATGAAACAATCATCCTTTGTGAAACTGCAGTCTTGTCTTCCATGTTATTCACAACTTCTTTAACCTGTTCATTTGGTTTTATCACAGGTGTTTGAATCAGGCCATTTTTTTAGTTCAACATTTCACAGTATCATCCATGATTTTCTGGAAGAATTATTTGTTTCTTGGCTCCACTCATATTTCTAGTTTTCTCATCTACATTTATGCTGCCTTCACCAATCCAGTCGGTTTTTTAATTTTTATTTTCTCAGATATCTACCCACTATGAGTCACAAATTTTCATTCTGGTCTGTTTCGATGATTTATTTACACTTTTCGAAGGTTGTTTTATGTTTAAATTTCAACTATTGGAAACATCAAATCAGGAATTTTTAGATAACTTTCAATGTGTAGTGGCATCCCAAATTTCTTATGTGGCACAATCGACGTTAGTTGTGTCTGCCAAAAAAATGGCTGCAGGCTTTGACATGATAGGTTATATCATTTCATTGATATAATCTAGGATCGTTAAAGCAGTAAAGTACAAATCTTCTCATTATCACCTGTACTTGCAACTCAGTCCGAGAAAGAAGAACCCATGATTTACATTTCACCTATTACAGCGAAGAATGTTTTTCCACAATATCAAAGAGATTTTTTCCGTCAGTGGATGGAATTTTACAGAACATTAACAGATATAATTATTATGGACATATCACTGATTTTCCATTCCACCACAATGACAAAATTGTTAATGCTTTCATGGTTAAATCACTTTTTAAATATATTTCAACAATAAAAGACAAAAACTGTCTTGCTGGAGGATCAGTGTGACACTTTCACATATAAAAAGATTTTAAATTGGCTAACTCTGATAATCAGTGGTGGGATACATATGTATGCCAGTTCTGTCTATGTCCACATTTTAATTTAAATATGATTTTCAGAGGTTATTTTAATTTGTAGAGAGACTTTACAGGAATGGCTAACATGGAAAAACTATAACAAATCAGTACCAAAACACATTTATTGTTTTGACAATGAAAAACGTCAAATATTGCATATAAATTTTCAGAGTAAAATTTGTTGGTGGCTTTGATACATCTCACACCAACATTCTTTACATTCTATGAAATTTACTGGTCATATTCGTCCCACTAATTAGAAATGATGTACAAACCAGCGAAATTAGTGAGAAATGTAACAATGTTTCAAAGCAATGAATATACTATATAAGGAAACAAAATAACTCACTTCTAACATTCATGGAATGGAGAGGTAGCTCATTTGATTTTCTTGAAACAGGTGCACTGTGTCAGCTAAAACCGTACTCTGCTTTATTTAACTGTTTAGTCTTTAGTGAGTCACTAGATTGTAGTACTAGAAAGATACAGGATGTAGATATCTCAGTGCTCAATACAGCTTATTTTAGTGGGATATAACATATATTTTATCAAAATTCACCCCCCCACCAGACATTGATACCTTACAAAATAGTACTATTAAATAAATTCCTATTCATGAGCTTCTGTGTGGTAATTATTATTCAAAGTATTAAATAATCTGATATCATTTTTTATTGAAAGAAATGTAAATCTACTTACTTTAACCAGTAGGAAACAAGTTAATTACATGAAATGCAACAATTTTAGGTTAACTGTCTTCTCAAGTCATAATTATCTATGTAAAAAAGCGTAACAAATGTTGTTATATTGTTTTTAATTAATCATTCTTCCCTTTCTGGACACTGAATACTGTAGATGTAGATGCATGACACTGTACGATTTTTTATGCTTAATAACGTCACACTTAGTTGAAAACTGCATTCTTTCAGTGAACTAATTAACCTATCATTTCCTTTACATTAACTGAGTCATGGAAATAATTTATTTGTTACCGTAATGAAGTTGGAGGTGGCTTCTTGAGTGACACAATGACCGAGCACCATTAGTACTCTATTTGTTAGGTACTTTATTACCTCAAGCTGAGTCTGCAATTTTAATACAAAGTCAAATAATCTTTTTCCAGCATATTATTCTGTGTGTGGATGTTAATTGGCTTTGGAAAGGTTCAAAATTATGAAATGTTCAATTTTTACTATTTTACATTTTAAAAATCTGCAGACTTTCCCCTTTCAATTGAATTATAATTTATTCAGTTCAGAGAATTTCAGCTATTTTTAAAATATTTTTGAAATACGTTCTGTATAGGCATGACCAACTGTGGCGCTGTCGAACTGTTGTCAAATGGTACACTCATGAAGTGTTGTGGCTAACCTGTGTTAGTTCGTTGTGTATCACTTGCTTGATTGTTCAATGTTTCATGTTAATTTACTCTTTTGTAACCCTGAAAATATTAATAATGGACACTGTTCATTGAAATCTCTGTTTTATTGAAGGATATTCGTGGGTAAACATAAAGTGACTAGAAAACCTCTGAAGGCTTTAAAAAATACTAGAAACGTTGGAAAGCCAAATGTAGGAGTTGTTTTTGTTTTGTAGTAGCAATTTCTTTGCTCCCCTCATACTTGTTTACTGGCAGGTTTAATAAGCTATTATCACAGGTCGAAAAGATGTCATCTTGTTTCTTTTAGGGTGCCAAGACTGAGAACCAATAATAATACCACACAGGTCGATTTTCTGTACATACTAAAACGGTGTTTAGGTACAATGTCGAGGTAGTTGATGCCTCCTTTATTTTCGTGCTCAACTCAAACCTAATTTTTGGGTGAATAGCACTCATTCTCTCATCTATGACATTAACATCGCCTTAATCTCGTTTAACTAACAAAATGGGATCATCCACCTAGCAGTAGAAGTAGAGAACTTTGCTGACTACTGCAGGGTTGTTACTGAAACATGGTTGTTCTAAATGGCTATGGAAAATTTGACCCATAATACCAGGTAGAGAATTTCCCTTGCCTTGCAGTTTATATTGGTGAAATATCTTACCATTAAACGTGAAACAGTTACAGTATAATGTCAGTTCAAGAAGAACCATTTTTGTGTATTTTAAATCTGTTCTTAATTATGTCTAATGCTTTGCAGAGAGGCACATTAGTATATAAAATCATTACATCTATGGATGCACAGAGGGAATCAACTGGTATGACTGTATCCTAACATTGCTCACAAACTGGAATGTAATTTTTTAGACTGCACTCCTTGTGAAATATATATAGCGTTTGTGCTAGAACTGCATTTATTAGGGCCTTGGGGTTCTGTGTTTTGTTGGATACAAGTCTCATGGACATCCCCTTTTTATAAAGTTTTACCTGTGTATGTGTGTGTGTGTGTGTGTTTGTGTGTGTGTGTGTGTGTGTGTGTGTGTGTGTGTGTGTGTGTGTGTGTGTGTGTGTGTGTGTGTGTGTTTGTGTGTGTGTGTGTATGTGTGTGTGTGTGTGTGTGTCTGTGATTTTCGGGTTTGTAACTATGTATTGTTCTTTCCCCCTCTCAGAAAACAGAAAATATGAGTTTTGAATTTTGCCTTTCACTTGTGTGCAAAACATTTTTAATGAATTTCTAGTCACTTTGTTATTTCCGTTTTCAGAGAGAAATTTCTGTTTTGTTTACATAATCCTCATTGCTAATAATGACCACAGTCCTCCTCTTCCTGGGTGATTAACAGTTTATGCCTTGTTAACTTCTTAAATAAGTTATCTATAATTCTGCTTTCATTAAAGTTACTTTTTGACTGCAAACTGTGTTTTAATACATTGGTCACTTTGACTGCTAGGTCATTCTGTTTATAAGCACAAAGCTTTGCTACATTACTAGTGCTTTTGACTCTGCTATAATTCTTCTTACGATTTTCTGTGCTAATGTTGGTCTGGGATTATAATTTAAACATTTTCATGGAAGTGATATCTCCTCAATTATAAGAACAATATTTATAACATTAAATGTTTGTTGGAGAACTCGTATTTTTTGGTCACAGTATTAATTTCATATTTCCTTCCACCTGTCATTTGTAATATTTGTTCATTTGTTCTATTACTATCCATTACTATCTATTCTCAATAAATGTGTGTAGTCTGTCAAACTGTACAGGAGATAATTATTTAGCCATCTTTAAGTGCAGTAAGTATAAATGTTTAATTTAAATGTCTTTGTTCTAGGTCTCCCTAATTTCTCATTTTACCCCAATAATTTCACTTTTTCCAATGCTGTAAGAGCTGTTGCTTTTTTATCATCAATTTGAACTTATATGTACTTCAGAATTATTTTTTGATGTAAGCATTCTGTCACATTTAATTTTACAACAGTTTTTCTTTAATTTTAATTTCTAGTTCAGTAAAGTAAAACAGTCTCCCAAAGCCTGAGCTGGTACCATTTTCAGTGTAGGCAACATATTGGTCTGAAGAGACTCAGCAACTGTACTGATATTTAAAATAATTCTCACTCATTCTTCAGTCTCAGTTGCACATTTTTAATTATGTGACACATTTTGATCACCCTGGATCATCTTCAGATCCGAAACAAAGTCATCTAATATTTGACAGTAAGTTGGTAAGAACTGTACATAAATTTAGAATTTACTTGATTAGTTACATCAGCAATCTATCTTGCCTGTTCAGAACCTCAGATCACAATACTGTTTTGCAACTGCTATCTGCCATTTCATCACAAATATTTCCCTGTCATTCATGTTTTTGAAACAGCCATTTAACCTTTCTGAAGGTTCTGACACTTCTGGAGAGAAAACTATGCACCACAAATATCATTCTATATTTTCCTAATGAACATATTGTGTGAATGTTGGCCAGTCTTTCTCACAATTGTTTTAGGTGTATTATATTTCTATTTATAAGTCTACGATGTGTGATCATCATTTTTATGTGGTCACTGTAAATAAGCAATGTGCTCTATATTTGATTTTCGTTATCTTCATTCCAAATCGATAATGCTTTATGACTTCTTGTTTTCTTTTTTTATGCATAATACAATTCGCAGATTTTACAAAACAAGATAAATTGTTCTGCCATCATATAAAAGTCCACATACTAGAGGAACATACTATATCAACCAATAATAAGCTTCAATACAACAGAATTGAAAAGAAAGAAAATAACATTTATTTAAGGGATAATTAAAAATGATAAATCCAATAATTTCTATAAAATCAAATATTACAGTATCTTTTACTTATTAAAAAATGTTTGCATTTTGCTCTTACTAAAATCGACCGAATTAAATTATTGTTAGACTCTATAACAAGAAAGGCTTACAGTAGACACTAACAATTAAATCAGTTACTCTCATTGCATATCTCATTCTAGAAGGTACTGGAAAAAACTATTTATGCAAGAACAATAATACACTTGTTGTAACATCCACGAGATAAATTTTAGCGCAGGGTATTTAAATCAGCCGCCGTGCGACCGAACCCAGTTCCCCCTGAGCAGCCATAGCGTACGGATCTCCGTGCCGGCACGTTCACAGGAGCTCAGTCCGTCAGTTCACCTGATGATGGCGACATGTTTGATCGCCGAAATATTGTGCCCGTTGGACACTATAGACCGACAGTACACCCGTGCATATTTTGATTATCAAATACGCTGGGAGAAACTCAAGAATCACATCATACACCTTTACGTGGAGGAGATGTATCGCAGCATGAAGAAATTTGAAAAGTTGCGCCACCGTAGATGTCGTCTGCTAAGTACTCTTGGCTTTCGAAAGAGATGTCGTTCCGAGAATGTTGTTCCAAATTTTGCTAAGGTTATGCATCACATCGATTCTGCAGCAGCTAGGAGAATCAAGAAACGAGCCAGCCTCGCACTGGTACGTGAGAGAGTGCAATTTACCCGCCAGAGCCTTGAGTTTATCTCACAGGAATTACTCAAATTACATTTGCAACTGACTACTAAGTTCACTTCTTTTTCCTGGGATTGGATTGATGGTGTCACCTGGGTGTCAGCTGATTCCGTCCATAAGAAGGCTATGGGACGTCAAACAGCTAAGTTCTCACGTCTCCTTGACAAACCTTCTCTGCAGGTTCCGTGCAAGACTGTCATCAATTTGAGTGGCATGGTGGCATGCTGTCTCGGTTTTGCAGAAAGGTCTCAACTTCGCTCCCACCCCCGAGTTCACTCCGGTCGCAGAAATTGTTAGTGCTGTTGAACAGGTTGCAGCTCGACTTCCGCCAGAATCAGCCGAGGAAATACGTCGTGAAACTTGTCGTGCGTTGACGAAATCCAAGCCGATGAAGTCAAATATCAGCAGTAAAGAGAGGGCGGCCATTCGTGACATTCGTGATCTGAGGGAACGCTCTGAAATTGTTGTCTTACCGGCTGACAAAGGCAATGCTACAGTTGTTGTCTCCCATAAGGACTACACCGATAAGATGCAGAGCCTGCTAAATGACGATTCCTACCGGAAGATCAGCGTTGACCCTACAAAGAAGGTGGAGAACAAGACGAGGGTTCTTCTTAAGGACGCAGATTTACCGGAGGGTGTCGCTAAGAAATTGTTACCCCAAGGTCCGGTACCGCCTAGACTATATGGACTCACGAAGGTTCACAAAGAGGGGGTACCATTACGCCCCATTGTCAGCAACATCAGGGCACCTACATATTTGTTGGCCAAATACCTGACGGGAATATTAAGTCCTTATGTGGGTAAATGCCCTTATCACATCCGTAATTCCGTGGATTTTGTTAAACGCCTTGATAGCTTCAGGTTGGATGAGTCAGATATCATGGTGAGTTTTGACGTCGTTTCCTTGTTTACGAGGGTACCCCTGCGAAAGTCGCTAGAGTTGATTGGTCAGAGGTTTGACGAGATTACCACTGAAGTTTTTAGGCATGTCTTGACTTCCACGTATTTTCTTTTTAATGGAGAATACTACGAACAAACGGAGGGAGTCGCCATGGGTAGACCACTCTCACCGGTGGTAGCGAATTTGTACATGGAGAACTTCGAGGAGGAAGCCCTGTCGTCATCCAAATGGAAACCTACTTGCTTTTTCCGTTACGTGGACGACACGTTCGTCATCTGGCCACATGGTATGGATAAACACCTTGACTTCCTTACACATCTAAACTCCATACACCCCAACATCAAATTCACTATGGAGACTGAAACGGAGGGTAAATTACCTTTCCTTGACGTCTTGGTCAGGAGAAGGGCTGACGGCACCCTAGGTCATGGGGTGTATCGAAATACAACACACACTGATCTGTATTTGCACGCAGACAGCTGCCACCACCCTTCACAGAGGAATGGGGTACTTAAAACTCTAGTACATAGGGCGCCCACTATCTCTGACACAGAGAGTCTACCCCAGGAATGGGTACTCAGAGTGGCAGATCCAACGTGCTCTCCGCCCAACTACTACTGCACAACCTGTTGAGATGGATGAAGTCACGAGGGAGGAGGTAGGCACTGCATTTATTCCATACACAGGCGCACTCTCGGGGAAAATCGCCCGCATTCTGAAGAAACACCGGGTCGGAACTGTGTTTTGTCCTCCGAATAAAACTCGTGCACTGGTGGGGAGCGCCAAAGATGACCTCGGTTTGAGGAAGACCGGCGTGTACCAGATTCCGTGTCAATGTGGCAAGTCGTATATTGGTCAGACGATGCGTACCGTCGAGGATCGATGCCGTGAACACCAGAGGCACACTCGACTGATGTATCCGAGCAAGTCGGCGGTCGCTGAACATTGTTTGTCGGAAAATCACGCTATGGAGTATGACCGCACGAGGATTCTGGTACAGACGTCGAGATACTGGGACAGCGTTGTTAGAGAGGCCATCGAAATTCGCACCAATGACGACCTCATAAACCGTGACTGTGGCTATAATCTTAGCAAGGCTTGGGAACCAGCGATTGGGTTAATCAAGAGTAAATCGAGCAAACGCATAGTTGTGACGACCACGGCGGACAGATCCATCACACCGACGTCATCTCAGACGCCGTCGCAATCTGTTCCACCGCGATACCGTGGCGCAGGTCGCGGACGGCGGAGGGAGCGCGTCGCGGGCGGAGGGTATTTAAATCAGCCGCCGCCGCGACCGAACCCTGTTCCCCCTGAGCAGCCATAGCGTACGGATCTCCGTGCCGGCACGTTCACAGGAGCTCAGTCCGTCAGTTCACCTGATGATGGCGACATGTTTGATCGCCGAAATATTGTGCCCGTTGGACACTATAGACCGGCAGTACACCCGTGGATATTTTGATTATCTGTGATAATTATTTCTTTCCGCTGCAAGGAGGGCAGCCATTGATGATAGCGATTTGTATCGCGTTTTTATCTGTGTTTCTTATGAAAGTATCAAAGGTTTGCCTGATGAAAATTAATCTAAATAGTGGACAATATGAAAGTAAAGTTTAATAAGCATTTCAAATACTTATCCTCTTAAAAGGAAATTTTCTCTAACAATAGAAAATCTCTATCTATTGTCTGCCGCAATCTTAACAATTATCTCAGTGGCAAATTCAAATTACACAACTCTGGAGACATAAATGCCGAAGGTAATAAAAATGTCTAATAATAAATGTGCACCGGTAGTCCCAACCTCATTTTAATGAAAATAATTCGAATCAAATTGGTTCTTTAAAAACAGTGCTCATAGCATGATCCATATAACAAACTTTTCTTGCTGATGTATGAAGTTGAAATTAATTATGCGCAAGTTGCGAAGAATATTGTTTCAGGCAACATAAGTCAGTGTCATGCACGGCTCATATTCAGTGGTTTTAATGATCATTTTGGTGAAGATAATTGTTTCCATCATAATCAATAGTTGTATAGAATCTGTTGTATGAACTGTGATTTAGTGACACTTCCACAACTTACAGACACCACTTTAGCACAACGTTAACTTGGAGTTCTTTAGCAACTTGACCAAATCTTTAGCCAGGAGAAAAAATCATTTAGTAATTAGTCACTATAATGACATAGGATTATCATTTTTATTTACAATTTAGTAAAATACCAAACCACTCAATAACACAGTGAACACCACACTAGCGCCCAACATGGGGCCACCAATGCACATTTATTAAGGGAAGCTGTAATTGATCTCGCCCGTGGGACATGTGCACTTAAGTACCAACAGCGACCAATAACATTAATATTGAATTGGGAGTTCGGTGTGAACCTTCTGCTGATGAGAAAAATGAATCTTTCTGTCAGCAAACAGAAGTTTTTAGTGTTGGATCATAAGCACACACAGATGTGTCACAAAAATCGAAATAACGATGCAGCCAGCAACGTGAGTGACATCGTCACAACAATAGAAGAGAAAGTACAGGAGGCAACTTGCACTAATGCTTCAGAGACTAGACAAGTAACAGAATTATTATCCGGATACCTCAAAGTATTCATTGAACGGCCTGGAATCATAAAAGATTACCAGTATAATATGAAAGTATATCCGGACAAGACCTATTGCAGAGCATCTTACTCTGTCCTCTGGACTTAGAAAAACGAAGTGAATATACAAAGGACCAATCAGAAGTGCAAATGCACTATCCCATAACTGTAAACATAATGTTTATGGTAAAATAATTAGCAGTAATAATGTGATAATGTCATGTATGTGTTAGTTTATAAGCTTTTATGTCAAGTATTACACTGTAATGTTCTTCAATTATTTGAACAAGGAGTAGAGAAACTCTATAATAAATGTATTTTTACTCTAAAAGGGATCAATAACTTGAAAAACACTTGAGTGTTATTGCATTAAATGTGAGGAATTTTACCTTTCTATATGTAGCATAGAAATGATTAAAATGCTTGAATAATATATTTGTTTGTGTGTAAGAATGGATATAACAAAAATATTTTCATAAGATTGAGTCGTGTAGTCCCACACACATAGTGAGTGTTGGTGGTGTATGAGTTGTCTGAATGTAAAAAAAAAAGAAAAAAGAAAAACCTGCTTTCACCACTAGTGAAGCGAAATCTGAATGTGTACTGATTTACATACATGGTTTCATTACAAAGTCATATAAAATGCTCTTATGAGCAACACTCCAGTTAGATAAACCGAACATGGACATCTGTCCCAAAAACATGGTAAATAACAATCCCAATAAAAAAATAGAAATATTTAAATATATGTATCTGTAACAAAAATGGAAATGTACTGTTATCTGCACAGTTCAGTAATGATCTCATGGTCAAGACAGTGTAGCAGATTCTGAAAATTTTATATTGTCTCATGTTTATGTGACAGTGTAAAATTTTAAATTTTGTTATTCAGTCATGGTAATATGAACTTATGTGCAAGTGTACCAGATCTCATTACTTGATAAGTGTCATTTGCATATAGATTGTCTGTTAAGTACTGTGGAAAACTACTGACAGTAATCAGAACAGTAAAAGGTGCTTCGCAGGAACTAGTGGATGAGTGAAGAACTGTGATTTATATTGTGAATAATGATGAACAGCTATAAAAACTGTGATCATATAACCTTATGAACGCTCTTGGAGTGTCAAAGTTAGCAGCAACGCTATGAATGTTGAGTACTATTGACTGTATTAATAATTAACTTGAACTGATGACCTTTAGTAGTTTGATACGAAGCATGCCAAATTTAATGTGACAGACTGTACAGCCAGCTGCATGGCAAAACAATAATGCAACGTTGGCTATGCAGCGCATCACTAAAATATTTACATTCCGCTTAAGTAAACGAAGCACACTAGGGAAACTTGTATGATTAATGGTGCTGTGTTCAAAATGTGCATATTGTGATAACCTTACATGTGAATTACTACATTGTGTTGAACAGAACATACTCCAAAAACAGTCTAATTCCATCCACGTGAATGTGAGTGAAATGGACACTAATAAACTTTTCCACACGATGAGAATAGTAATTATCTTCTCATTGATGATTTACATTAAACTGAGGGACGTGGGAAAGGAGGAGCAGGAACTGCTACAGCGCCACTTCTAGCCAACTGCAAATCCAAACCACGATGCAGCCGATGGCAGCCAATGCCCCACCGACTCAGCCGGAGGTGGTCCAGCAGCAGCCACTACCTGTCTGCGTTCCAACGGATCAACACTGGGGCGGTCTTATGACATAAGTGGCGAATTGTTATGACATTCGTTAAATGAGTGATTTTGGAAATTTTATGATATACCACCATGAAAGAAACATTCATTATCTCATATGTTTACAACACAGTCATAAATTTGCATTTTCCAGCATATTTTATTACATTCATGTCAAGCCTGACTGTTAAAAGTAAGTGGCTGTATTTTCTTGAAGCCACTTGGATGGTTTTATTCCCGGTTTTCCGAGTCCAGTGAACCCAAATGGGGGGGGGGGGATAAGTTAATCCGGGAAGTATTCGCAGCAACTTCTGAGACCATACAGTCACTGAAGTTATTTAAAGTACTTGATTCAACTATAATTTTATCATGTGTAAAACAACATTGAAACTGAACATTTGCATCTTGAGAGTAGCATATGTACGTGGATTATGTGGACTGATAAATTAATACACAGTAGATAAACTAATTGTTTTTCTTAGCCCAACTCACAATGTAACATCCATCAGATAAATTTTTGCTACACTGTGACAAGAGAAAATTATGCCTCTAACAGTTATAAAAATTAGCTATACAACATGATAAATATTAATTATTTATATAATATTTCATGATGTAACTGGACATATCGATATGTATCATGCAATCATTTAGTAATTAGTCACTGTAATGACATAAGATTAGCATTTTCATTTACAAATTAATTAAATACCAAACAACTGAATAACACAGAGAACGCCACATTGTTTGAAAGAGAACATTCAATTTTCATTTCAGTAATCAGATTATGCAAAACTTAAATTACAAAAAATTTGTAGCTGATATTTTCTGTGGCATATGAAGATCAGTTGTACTAGAGAAATTAAAGTTTTATAATACTAATTTCAAGAAACTGATTTTCATTAAAACGGATTTTCATACCATCTAACTAAAAAAACGAAGTGTTATGTGAAAAATGTAGGTCTGTATAAAAGAAAACAGTATCTTGAGAAAGTGAAACATTATCTTCAGGTGTAGTGCAGGGATATTGGGTCTTTTAATGTACATTTCATGTATAAATGACCTACTATCAAGTGCCAAAGGAGTTGTGCAACCCTCATGTTTGATGCTGCAAGTATTTTAATCAGCCTGTAACCTACTTGTTACCTGTACAAATTTGCCCTTAGTAGCTGCACCTCTGTTGAAACTGGCTGAAATGTGGATGTTGAGGGCAGGCTACTTGTAAACAATTTTAGATTTATAGCTCACACACTTCAATTGCACTCTGATACTGAATTAATTGCTATTTATGGCCAGTTCATGTCTGACCTACTTTAGCTGTCAATAGCCAAATGGATAGCCACATACTACATTTGGTTGATGTCCTATAATATGATTGTTTGAGTCTAGTATACTAGCACTAATGTAATTAAGCACAAAATTAACATATGTCAAGTAAATCATTAATACAGTCACTTTATCACCTACTTATTACACTGTCCTTCCCAGCATATAATAATATCAGAATAAACACAGCACATGCAGTAAGTAACACTGCTCATAGACTGATCCTCTTGTCTCCGTTAGCATTATTGAAGTCTGACACAGCGCTTAATACCATAATGACAATTACACATGCACTTTCGAGTTAACCATATAAGCAGTCAATAAATCACTGAAAAGACTCCGGGATTCCAAATTTAGATTAAATTTGGTACAACATGTGCACTGTACTAACTCATCTGCTATACATTTGTCCATATTGGCAGACATAGATCTTGCACAGTCATGGTTTAAAATGACTCCCAACATGCCTCTTTTATAACTTCACAATAATTAAAACTGAAGTTGTCTATCGTTGTTTGTCAGATTTTCACAACTTACAATTAAAAATTTACATTTATGAGTAAGTGAGTAGGGATGCAGTTTCATTTTAATGAAGACTTCCAGGTATAGTAAGTATTTATGTTGAATTATGCTGGTTAGTTTGTCTAAATGCAGGAATCTATTTCTGTAACAATATTGTAACTAAGGATGTTAATTACTTGAGAATTAAATGAGTGCAAGACATGACTGATTGTACGAGTGTTTTAGTTACTTGTATAGTGTTGTCATCTGCTTTGTCAGGAAGTTAGGAACTGATTGTATGTTTACATATGAACAATGAAAACGAAATATGGAAGTTACTGAAGTTTTGTAATTAATACAGTTTTTGGCAAAGCAGCTGGCCCACTAACTTCGGATAATCAAGTAAGTGTAATAAATTAATAAAAATCAAGTTGAATAAGCTATGAGTCAATAAATGTGTTTATTTGATACTATGCAGATGCCATATAAATGACTGATAACCATTGTAAAATTATTCACACTAAAAAGACTTGTATTTTATGATCCCAGACTTCATTTTTAGTGCAGCTGGTTCAGCCATTCTGAGCCAGCCACCTTCCCGTGGACCAGCAACAGTTTCCATAAAGAGGTCTAAACTATCATTGACCATCAGTGACGTTTGCATATTGTCATCTGTAACAACAGGAAATGCATTAGATCATGTCCATTAACACAACTGCTGCTGCTGTGCCAGAAGGAGAAGGCAAGATGCACGTTCCCACTAATATTTCAGCCAATGAGAGGAGGGGAGTGGAGGAAATGACACAACTGCCCAATAGTGTGAGAGCCTGTAAGAAATTAAGCGATGTCTTGCAAACAAAACACACATCCATATAAAATGTTTTAGATGCATAGTACCAATGTGTCCAAATGCTTAGTGATCACAGCATCTGCCTAGTAAGCAGGAGACCCAGGATCAAATCCAGGTCTGATACATATTTTCATCTTTCTCCATTGATATCAATTAATGTCCACCTGCAGACAGTGCCTGTCATTCTTCTGTGTCTTAATTCATAACACCTGGTGGATCAGTATGATATCTGTTCTTTCAGACATGTCCGAAAGAACAGACAGCTCATACACACAAACACACACACACACACACACACACACACACACACACACACACACACACACACACACACACACACATATATATATATATATATATATATATATACACACTCCTGGAAATGGAAAAAAGAACACATTGACACCGGTGTGTCAGACCCACCATACTTGCTCCGGACACTGCGAGAGGGCTGTACAAGCAATGATCACACGCACGGCACAGCAGACACACCAGGAACCGCGGTGTTGGCCGTCGAATGGCGCTAGCTGCGCAGCATTTGTGCACCGCCGCCGTCAGTGTCCGCCAGTTTGCCGTGGCATACGGAGCTCCATCGCAGTCTTTAACACTGGTAACATGCCGCGACAGCGTGGACGTGAACCGTATGTGAAGTTGACGGACTTTGAGCGAAGGCGTATAGTGGGCATGCGGGAGGCCGGGTGGACGTACCGCCGAATTGCTCAACACGTGGGGCGTGAGGTCTCCACAGTACATCGATGTTGTCGCCAGTGGTCGGAGGAAGGTGCACGTGCCCGTCGACCTGGGACCGGACCGCAGCGACGCACGGATGCACGCCAAGACCGTAGGATCCTACGCAGTGCCGTAGGGGACCGCACCGCCACTTCCCAGCAAATTAGGGACACTGTTGCTCCTGGGGTATCGGCGAGGACCATTCGCAACCGTCTCCATGAAGCTGGGCTACGGTCCCGCACACCGTTAGGCCGTCTTCCGCTCACGCCCCAACATCGTGCAGCCCGCCTCCAGTGGTGTCGCGACAGGCGTGAATGGAGGGACGAATGAAGACGTGTCGTCTTCAGCGATGAGAGTCGCTTCTGCCTTGGTGCCAATGATGGTCGTATGCGTGTTTGGCTCCGTGCAGGTGAGCGCCTCAATAAGGACTGCATACGACCGAGGCACACAGGGCCAACACCCGGCATCGTGGTGTGGGGAACGATCTCCTACACTGGCCGTACACCTCTGGTGATCGTCGAGGGGACACTGAATAGTGCACGGTACATCCAAACCGTCATCGATCCATCGTTCTACCATTCCTAGACCGGCAAGGGAACTTGCTGTTCCAACAGGACAATGCACGTCCGCATGTATCCCGTGCCACCCAACGTGCTCTAGAAGGTGTAAGTCAACTACCCTGGCCAGCAAGATCTCCGGATCTGTCCACCATTGAGCATGTTTGGGACTGGATGAAGCGTCGTCTCACGCGGTCTGCACGTCCAGCACGAACGCTGGTCCAACTGAGGCGCCAGGTGGAAATGGCATGGCAAGCCATTCCACAGGACTACATCCAGCATCTCTACCATCGTCTCCATGGGAGAATAGCAGCCTGCATTGCTGCGAAAGGTGGATATACACTGTACTAGTGCCGACATTGTGCATGCTCTGTTGCCTGTGTCTATGTGCCTGTGGTTCTGTCAGTGTGATCATGTGATGTATCTGACCCTAGGAATGTGTCAATAAAGTTTCCCCTTCCTGGGACAATGAATTCACGGTGTTCTTATTTCAGTTTCCAGGAGTGTGTATATATATATATATATATATATATATATATATATATATATATATATATATATATATATAGTTTAACTTTTTAAGTTGGATATTATATGTGAAGAAAACTAACTAGTAAGTAGTTAAATTTCAGGAAAAGGTCAAAAGTTTTATGTATCAATGTGAAAAGGGAAAACATAAGTTAATGTGATACAAAGGAGAAATCTCATGGAAATAAATGCATGTGAGGATACCACATGGAATTCCAATTATAATCATCATATTCTGTCGCCTGTATCAGCTATCACTAATAATTATATAGAGAATCTGGGATACAGATATACAAAAACATTTGTTAGTATTTCAGTATGTGTTAAGGTTTATAACTTTATTTGTCCAATATTGCATACCAGAGCTCAAACATTATTATGTATATAAGTACAGTTCAATATGAGTACCATTTGTAGCTCTACAGATATCGAAATTGTATCCTATTTATTGCCACATGTCCATAAGCATGGCAGCTGTTATGGCCTCTTTTGTGGTGTAGATCCGTTGTATGAAATCAACCAGATCTTGAACTCTTATTCTATAAATAATGTCCTTGATAAACCCCATGCAGTGAAATCGAGCAGAATGTGATTGGGAGACCAAGTGGGGAGTCAGGTGATGAGTCCCCATTTCAGGTAATGTCTCATGAAGAAATGTGGTAACATCCCTGTAATAGTTGGGTGGGGCACCATCTCGCTGGAAAATAATGGGATACATCCTTTGAAATGCATAATTCTCTATCATGACGAAAGAGATATTCAATGTTACTGTAAACTCCATAGAATGGACCATTCAGATCATGCTTATGTAATTCTAACCACACATTATCTTTTGGTGTGTCGCTTTTGTACTCAATCACCTAGAGTCTCAGTTCCCCATGTCATTAATTTTGTCAGATATGTTGAAGGTAGATTCATCACTGAAAATTACATCTTCTGCAGTGATCCGCAAGCTTAATGTGATGCAAAAGTTGGAGTTCATAAGCACGCAACTGGAGATATTTGTGCAGAATGTTAAGCACCATTGAATGTGGGATGACTTGTTCTCTACTAGCTCACCTAATGGTTCTACATGGGATTCTAGCGAATGTTTAGCGCACACATTACATGGTCTCTTGATTCAGTGTATTTTAGGAATGTTTTCCCGACTTTGAAATCAAACTTCGCATTTCTCGAAGAGTTCTGTCTGACTGGCATATGGATTTACGTGTAGCTGCATCCATGATCCATTCTCTTGTTGCACACTCTTCAACACATGTTGGAAATTTTAACTCTGCTAACCATTGTTCACACTGCACCTTTCATTGTGGCGTCTACATGTTGACTGTCAGGATTACATCTGCCTGCTGCTCGTTAAGCATTTGTGCCTATCTGTGCGCCTATGCTATATGACACGGTGTTGTTCTTTCGTTATAAGCATACCTCTAGCCCGTATACCCAGTATATGCACCAATTGTGTTGCTTGGGCCTAACACCATGGCTGCACCTACCTCGCGCCTTCCTTGCCCTACCAATCGAACAAGCAACGCCTTGGTTGGAAAGCGTCTATGCCGTCCTGACAAACCGAAGCAACATTCGCCCACCTCTCAATAACAGACTGTGGAATCTGTGAATACAACAGTACAGCAAGGAGATTTTACCAGTGGGTAGGAAGTTCAGCGATTTTTACTTTATACAGGATGAATCACCTAAGACTTGCACCAAAAGTATTTCAGAAATGGAAGGTACTATTGATGTGCGGTTTTCAAAGAATGAATTGTTAGTCAGGGGCTTGTAGATGGTAACAATATTGGAAAGTGTATTTTTTGTGTAAACAATCACTTTTTAAATGAAACAGTGCCTATTGACATTTACAAAATAAAAGTAGGGTAAATTAGAAAGTCAGTGGTGTTTGTTGCGGGAATTTAGCGCGAGTCCTTTACAAGAGGCCGCATTTTGAAGAGTTCCTACGCTGACATTTGTGCAACACCTGTGGTAGCACACACTAAAGAACAACACAAGTGCATACTCTACTTATGAGGATTCTGACCAGTAACGAGACATCTGACCATCAAAGGTTGTGTTTAGAATGACCGCTGGCAGCAGCAATATGCGCTTCCAGTCTGGTATGGAATGACTGCTCCACATGTAGTAACGTTTCAGCAGAGACGTCACAGCAGGCTGCAATAATATGTCGTTGAATATCATCAGATGTATTTGGTATGTTCTTGTAGACACTATCTTTCAGCTATCTCCACAGAAAAAAAGTCTGCAACCATCAAATCTGGGGGAATGGGCTACGCAAGGTACAGGCCTTATGCATCCAACCCAACGAATTGATATTAGTTTGTGAATACATACTGTAGTACTTCGTGCACTATGGGCTGCACAGCCATCACGCTGGTACCACAGGTTCCTTCTAGTCTGCAGAGGAACGTCTTCTAGCATCCATGGAAGATGGTCTGCTATGAGGCCTAAGAGCTTTTGGTTCACTGTCCCACACTCTGTGGATGCTGACGCTTCACCGAGGAAGTTAATGGGCAATGTCAACAGACCAATAGTGTATGTTTCAGCGGTTTACCTTGCCATGACTGGTAAATGTGGCTTCATCAGTAAACAAGATACAAGATATATGCGCTGTGCTGACTGGTATGACTTGCTGGAGTCACAGCGGGGCTGTAGCCCAGCGATATCCGGCCGCTATCGATCATCGCGGCCCGATGGGAGAAGTTTGACGCTAAGTTTCGCTCGCAGTTTGGTTTAAAAAATGCCGGACGCGAGAGCTCGGTGGCCAGTTTGACTGTGGGGCAGTTCCGGAGAGTGGGATTGCGCGACATGTACGAGCCAGCAGCCAACCGATATGTCTTGGACGGGGCCAGAGGCTGATTGTGCATTACTACTGCTGGCGGATGGAATGGCTTCGGGAATTAAGTACACGTGGGCTGCTCTAAATTGCTGAATGGTGAGAAAGGAAGCTGTGGGCAGATTCGTTTGGCGAGCAAAATGGAAAATGTAACTCTTGGTATTGTGTACTACTCATCTGTTGTTCGATTAGTGTTAAGTGCCAGGTGATTTCTGATTATCGAAAGCGCTCTGACGTTATGTTACTAGAAGTTAGTTCAATTTAACCCTTTTTTTTAACTTTTTAACTGCCTCCTTGGTTAAGTAGAAGTTGTGATGCTATTTTGAGAATGACCAATGTGTAAATAGTGATCCGTTTTGCGAGTTCTGAAACAGCTATGACAGTGGTTGAAAAAAAATTTAAAAAAAGTTCTGACGAGTTGCTTCGTTTAGACATTACCGTCCAGGCAGCACGCACTTCAACGACTGTTCTGTCCTGCCGGTACCTGACACCCACTAAGAGATAAACTGAAATTACGAGCCTTCTGTACATGGTTACTGTAGTCACGTTTATCATAAGAAACCTTAATTTGGCAGGCTGGGTTTATTGGTATTAGTACCAGGGCGTTAGTGCACTTAGTTAAGCGATAATATTGTTAAAAACTTGTGCCTTATTCAGGGTGCTACAGTTGTTATTGGATGTTTGTTAAAGCATTCAGTTGTGATTGTGAAACACTGTTATTTGAAGGGACCGCCATACTCAGGTTAAAATTTGGCCGTCGGAAATATTGCTGTTTTAAAATTTAATGGTAAATTTTCAAGTGATTTCGAGTAAAGATAATATGTAATTTGTCATGGGCCATATGTTGGGGCTATGTGATGCAAGATGGGTTGGAATGCCCTAAGTGAACTTGAAATTTGCTTTGGTTCGTTAGCATCTGTCTTCTAACGGCCGGCTGTTTAAGCTCAGTCATTTCCTGTAGGTACTTATACCTTGCATTTTCTAATTTTATAACCCACTCATCAGGAGTGACATTTTCCGCGTATTCTAATCGCGTACATGCAATAGAATTTACCATTCTAAGCAATCCCTTTAAGAGGATTGGCCTCGATTATGAGCTCCCACCTTTATCTGAAAGCTCACTCAAACTGATGAAATCTTATCGGGTTTCCGTCCAGGTAGCTGCGTCACTTCGCCAGAACATGACGAGAATGACACTCATCGAAACGTCGCGGATTTTCGACGCAGCTACTCGGATGGAAGCCCGAGAAGATTTCATCAGCAGTATACACTGGGAAAGCCTACATTCACATACTCACTTAAGCTGTTGTGTATTTCTCACTCTTCGCCATGCAATACTTTGTTATTTACAGAGTTGTAGTATTTCGATTGTAAAAAATGATTGTACTTTCCTGTGTCCTAGTGTTAACGCCAATGCCAAGTGGATTCTCATCCGAGATCTTAGTTTGTACTAGAACAGACTTCCGGGTGTTCTGTACATTTTGGTGGTCTGTGATTGGACTGATGCCTGTGGGGAGTCTGAGCACAAATAGAATAATCTGTAACCCGAGGAATAATCAAATTGTTATATCTAATCCATTGAAACCAACCCAATGATGGATATTTCTTCTGTGATGGATTTGTACCCATAACTTAATAAACCTGAATTTTGTAATAGCTGTGTCAACTAAATTTCTGAGGGAAGCTTTAATCAATAAATTGATCTCTGTAGTTTCTCCTTTCATTTGTCGTCACTGGGTTACGTGATTAATCAGAGCTGTTGAGCTTAGGGGCTGCTGGCAGTGTTTCCTCAACGACCTTTCAGCGAACGTTGCTACGTAGGGGCCTCTGCAGCAGATACCTGAGTCACGCAATCATGCTAACTGCTGTTCTTTGGCAACGGATGCTGGAATTACAAACAAACACCGCGAGTGGACGTCCAACGAGTGGCGACAGGTGGCTTTTTCAGATAAATTACTTTTTATGCTCCATCGGACAGATGGCCATTGGCGTGCACGATGTAAAAGGTCTGAAAGCAAATACCCTGCAACACTCGTCAGAAGGGTCCAGGCTAGAGGGCATTCACTTGTGATTGTGGAAGGTACAATGATCACCACAAGTATGAATCTATCCTTAGGGACCATGTACACCCCTATATGCAGTTTGTTTTTCTTCGTCATGATGACATCTATGAGCGGGACAACACAACGTGTTACACAGCTCCCAGTGTACGCGTGTGATTTGAAAAATACAAGGATGAGTTTACCGTACTACCCTGGCCACCAAATTCCCGGGATTGAAACCCAATCGAAAATCTGTGGGACCACCTCGACCATGGTTGTGGTCTCAACCGAGAAATCTAACGCAGCTGGCCATTGCGCTGAAGTCGGTGTGGCTCCACATCCCTTCCAGATTTTCTTCCTGCACATCTCACAGCGATCTGAGTTTCAAATGGTGGTTATTCAGTCATTTGACAGGTGGTCACATTAATGTGATTGGGCAGTGTAGATGATCCCTACTGATGGGAATATCACCAACTTCAGATGCTATCAGCTGCAACTCGACAATGGAAGTGGAGCACTTCATATGCTGATAGGTATACATGTAACGTTGGTAAAATCGATTTCTGAGATGATTATACACATCATAAGCCCACTGGTCAGAATTTTCGTCACATCCGGGAGATATGACACTGATGCCTCTAGCCTTGATGTTGGCCTCATTTCAGCGAGGAGTCTACACGTTTCTTCAGATACCGGTATGCCATTTTCAGCTGAAGAAAGTCGTTGACAAGTAGATCTCACATAGCTACCAAATTTCTGGGACGCTGGCTGCTACATTTGACCCGCTGTTCACTCTCAGACATTTTCCATTCGATTAAGATCGAGTGATTTAGTGATAGGATGCCTGAGTGATCGCCAAAACCAAGTGTTTATGCTGCAGCCCTGTGAACAACACAGCTGTTGTCATCTAAGAAGTCGCGACATAGAAAAAAAAAAAAAAAGAAAAAAAAGAAAGCTGGGGGGTGGGGGCGGAGAGAGAGAAACTCTCATTCGAACTACGTAGTTGTTTCTCTTTACACTTTGCATAAATTCAAGATGCGCCATTACATGCCTCCAATCAGCTACTGCTCACTTTTAGTGTGGCTTGGCCCAATGAAGACGTGATGGTTTACGTTCCACTTCGAGAAATAGCCTTCTGCGAGTTACCCGACTCCAAACGTTCATTGCATGCAGTTCCCTTCGAAATATTCACTAGGAAACTGTGATATGGGCCCTCAACCGCCGACAGCACCAATTTCTGGTGGGCTTAAAACGGAGTGTTATCGACAAGGTGTGACATTTGTCTCTGTGCCTCTCGACTAGGATTTTTTTTTAAGAGCGCTGTTATTACGGCGTGTTACACGGCTAGGAATGATAGACCATTCCGTGCAGTCAAGTTGGACAGTTCGCACTGATACATCAACAGGTCAGGAAGCCATCTTCAAGGTGTCGTCATGGTCATGTCTAAACTCGACAGCTTCTTGCTGCTATTGTGTCACGCCCCGCCTTCTATTCCGTATAACTGATTCACTCCACACAACAGACAGGCACACAGACACCACTTTACTGCGATGATTTACACCAGCGGTAGAGGGTCCAGTGACTGCCTGGTATCAGTCCTACACTATGTAAAACTCTCCAAAGCGACCATTGTGCTCTTTTAGGAAGTAACTCATATTTTGTTCGGTGGGCCAACAATATGTTGTCCTGGCGCTGAAGATGACATGCCATAGGAAAGAAGGCGCTTTGAAGAAGTTATTCGTCAGGAAAATGAGATTGTCTTCTGTTGGTGAGTTGCTCGACGACGAAAATGTCGACTTTGTACTGAAGATTCCCTACGATAAAATAATTTGAGATGCTGTTTTAATTTGTCTGCTAGAATAGCTACAGCAGTCACGACGATACCTTGGCTACAGAGACATTATATCGGCGCCTTCGAGAAAGTCACAGTACACCTACAAAAGGAGCGCAGCCACAATACTTCTCGTCACGTATATTTAAACAAAGGCACGTTCCATGCTCAGCCAACACACCAAAGGTCTTCCGCTGGAGAAAACTCGGCTTTGTGGAGACATTGCACGCCATCGATCTGACGTTTTCGGCTGCTGCATGAATTCTGTTAAAGTTGTCATTCTCACTGTCTGTATGAGTCCACGACGGCTGAGAAGTTGGTCCATTGTCTCTGCTGCTCTGTCCTCCATACTGCACTAACGTTGTGGAGAACAACTGAACCTCATTGAAAGTTCCCCAAAAGCTGAATAAGAAGAGAAGATCCTGTTCAGTGTCCAGTTCGCCTTATCTCATCGCACTTGACTTCTCTGTAAAGGGCTATGTGAAATATTTCTGTCTGGGACATTCGTTGACAATGTAGAGGATCGCCTAACAAGAATCCTCTCTGTATGTCACATATCTGAAATTACTCCGGCTTTGCTCAAATGGTAAGTCACAACTTTAGCGGCGATGTAATGTTTCTATAAAAGTAGAACAATTGTTGTGAATGTAATGTTTTACGTAATTTGTCCAAACAAATATAATTGTTAAAAATGTCTGCTATAATTTTTACTAACGCCAGCAGACCGACAGTCAATACATAATGTTTACCTTCTAACTTCCGACGTAATCGTTTATGGGCCTGGATTCTTGTTTCGCTTTGATGCATTTCCTCTTCTCAACGATCCTCGGCAGTTTATAAAGCCGTCACAGAAACAGCCTGTATATCCAACAATACCGCGACATGCAAAATACAAATAGTTATCTACCGACCGTAAATTTATGATGTTCGTTACATCAGTTTGTATTCCTGGTAGTTCCACAACTGAATGTTGTTAACACATTGTAGTGTGTGTTTCGTAATTTTCCTTCTCCAACTACAATTTTACTCTAGAAGCAGCCTTATGGTATCTACCGTACAGTATATGGTGGACCACCATCGTACTAATCCCGCGGCCTCTGCAACCCCTGATTTTACCTTTATTGTCTTTGACGATATACTACTAGAACGCCCCTCCCCACATTCCCCAAAGTTATTTAAAGAATCGAAATCCCATGTATAAAACAGCTTCAAACACCTGGTTACTTTACAAAGAGTTAATACCTTCATTATCAAACACTTAATGAATGTAGCCAGGGTAATCTGCTGTCCGTTATAAGAAAAATATTGTTTTTTGTGCATCTAAATGTTTATGTTGGTATATATCTTGCACTATGCGACATATAAAGGTATAATTTTGCAAGTGCATTCTGTGGTTTATGTGGATTTTGTTGCGAAATATGCTGATACAGTTAGTAGTAAATAAGTAATAAATTAACATTTCATTTACTGTATGAACAGCGAAAATATAGTAAGAGAGAAACTTTTTTCCTTTCACTTTTTATGAGTATGTCAGCGAGAACAAGTTTTTAAAAGATCCGAAATTATGTGTGAAGTATATTGTGTCGCTAAGTGCTCTCATCCCAAAATACTGGATGTTTACAGTCTGGGTAATTTGCGCACCATGAGTTACACTTCCTCATGAGATATACACAGTTAATAACTGCAACACTTCTTGTGTTAAACCTATGAAGCAAGACATCTCTTAATGAGTAGACTGTGATGGTACTTCAAATTCGGCCAATAGTTACATGAAACACAGGAGATCAAATGTTTGTTGCCACTGGAAGCTGTTAAGCAGCATCCTGCAAAAATAACTGGGTGGCCAGGTGTCCGATTTAGCCATCTAGCAGCATAAATGTACTGTTTGGCTACGATATCTTGAAGAGTTAGCTAGTGCTGGCAGATGCGGAGAAAATCGGCCTATGGGAAAGATATTCATTTGTCTCTAGGCTCTGCCAAAGTCAAGCTGCCCCTAGATGTGAAGCATTAGAAAAGGTTTGCGTCCATTAGCAAATAACTTGAGTGGGCACTTGCTTAGGTGTTTACATTAGAACAAAAAAGTACTCAAGCTTAGTTCTTCAAATCACTGGGGCAAGTTTATTTCAGGAACTCTCCGCAAGTACTTGTTACAGAGGTGAAATTATTCTTAAAAACAGAGCAGTTAGCATTGTTGTAACAATGTTATTAATGAATAAAAATCGTGACGAAACATATAAATAAAAATAAAAAAAATATTAGAGGAGTGCATATTTATGTTACCAAAAAACACTATTCAGTTAACTAATAGCAGAGGACTTAACTTAGATTAAAAGCTTTGAGGATGTCGTATGAAAATTTTGAACATCTCTCTTCTGTTGTATAAGAAAGAATTCGATAACAGGAAACAAAAATGCAGCTCACCAAGAGACTGTTTTTAATTGCTCTTCGAGTTTTGCAAGCAGTACTTACAACATTTATCATAAATGTAATTCATTTAAGTTTACAGTAACATTAAACAATCACCTAAAATTGAAAGACGTCTACTTTGCTTTCCGGTGAAAAAAATGATTGGTAAATTCATTTCACAGTTCCTTGACTAATGGTGGCAATTATGTGTGTTTAGGGGCTTCAACAGTACATTTTTTTCGATCCATCTGTCTTTTTGCCATTCTCCTTTCCGACAAGAATACTTTCGTACAGGTACTGAACGCATACAGCTTCTGTAAGTTTGAGAAGAACTTTCATGAAAAGACGAATTCGGAAAGTACTTGCAGCAAGATGCAAGAAACTAGAACGAAATTCAATCACACAGCGGAGTGTGGGCTGCTTTCAAACTTCCTTACAAATTGAAACTGTCTGCCAGGTCGAGACTCGAACTTGGGAACGTGATCTGGAACACAGTTTTAATATTTTAGAAAGTTTCATGCAAGAAACTGTATCCAATAACTTGCAAACTTCTTGAATTTGACGAAAGTAGTGGTGAGGTTGCAGATACAAGGTGTGATCGTTCATAATGTTGCACCCATTTCTGTGACTGTACGGATAATGCGTCATACCACAGCAGGAAGTTCGACAGAATGCCTAATAAATATGATTCCAGGATCACGATTTAGGCGTGGCTGCAAGATGGGCAAATAAACTGCAACGACTCAATGAAGAAGGCAGAAAACTGTTATCTACAATAAAGGAAAACAACCAACCATGAAAGTGTACGTCATGAATAAAACTACTGAGAGCAGGGGCCACAAAGTAATGCGTTTACCGCACTACAACAGTGATCTAAAACAGATAGAACTGGCATAGGTCAAAATAAAACACAATTTCAGGGACAACAACATCGCAGGTGACATATGGAAGGAAAGTCTGCAGAATCTTATTAAGGGGGGACGTAACGGAAAATGTAAACATTTATTTAAAAATCATTACAGCCATGTTTATTAATGTGCAAATCTAAAATTTTTCATGTGTAAAGGAAAGAGTTTTGTTTTAACGGAAAAATATAATAAAATACCCAGGATTAATATTTTGCCAGAAATTTGAATTTTTAATTTATTACGACATTTTCATAAAAAGCCATAAATTATAATAACCCAATTAATCTGAAAATTTTATTTTAGTGTCCTGAGAAGGTTGTAAGATCACTGAACTACAGTTATTAATTGATGGTACCAACTGCATCTATAACAGAGTTTATATTTTGCACTTCCAAAATTAAATTTTTTTTCTACGTACAATCATCTAAAAATCGGAATGTAATTTCAGGATCTCGTATTTTTTAGTTCCAAGGAGACAGCAACATATTGCGAACAGTTCCTGAAAATTTCGTAATATTAGCGCATATACTTTTAGAGAAGAGGTATCTAATAACGTAAAAAATGTAAAACAGAGAAAATGTTCAAAGATTTTATTCTCATACTTCTATATGTAATAAGCTTACCTCAATTTTAAAATCCTCCATACTGATATTCCTCATCCTCCAGGTTTCTCTTCTTTCCTCTTCGAATCTGCCTGGCCTGTATTTTGCAGGTAAGACACTGATCAATTAGCTTTCTTGACCCTACTCTCGTCGATGGTGTAAAATGGTAGAGTTGTAAACACACCAGGATCTATACCAACTCTCTTCAGCACTACAATTCTGCCATTATTTCCGTTATTGTAACATAAAACTGCACTATAGACACCTATTTTGAATACTTAAAGTCCACAGAACGTCTTTTTGAGCATGTAATCCAAATTAAATGATTGAGGCTTTCATCTGCATTTTGTGCCTTTCCGTGAAGACACTTCCTCAATAAATCAGGGGTTGCAAGAGACCTGATTGTGGGCTTAATTGCATTCAAACAGGTTCTGGTAATGAGTGTTTACGTGAATACCTCTCATTTCTGTTGGTGAACTTACACCAATCGTCTTTCGGACACAGACTGTGCATTGGTGTTGTGGAAAAAAAAATTCCCACACAGCACGCTTCATTGTCTCTAAATTGTGTGTGTTTTTCCTGATAGCTCTTCCATAAAATAACTGGAATTAATCAGTTTCTATCACAGTAAGCCTGCCTTTTCCTGCTAGTGGTTTATCCTCAAGTACTTCACCTGTTTTCTCTTTCAGCAAGCGATGAAGTCTACCACCAAGCTTCTTTTGGATGTGGCCAACACATTTCAACATTTCTATTGTTGTATTGTACGGATTTTTATCTGTTACAGCTTTGAACGAAGAGGAGTCTCCATCACCAAGGTATTTGGTTTATCTAACACCATACTGGTCGTCAGATGTGGAAAACATCCTCACAATTGCAGCAGCCTCCATGCCCCCACTTGAGCCACTATAATTTATATAGTATGCTACTGCATGCTTTTCTTGCCACAGTTTCTCACTGCCTCCATTGTTGGACATTTTCCTTGTTGCACACTGGTGGCTGTATGTAGAGATAATTTCTAAATCTAAAGCTTTATCTGATTGAATACGAATAACAGATGCAACTTCATACAGATATGTGTGACCCCTTTTCATCCAGGCCCCATCTACAGACACACACAGGTCAGTAACAAATGTAGGAGATTCACTGTCATGAATGTCCACCCGAAGATATATTTCTTTTCGGTTTATTTTCACCAATTCTTCCACAGCTTTCTTCATAGAAACTTTGGTAGTATTGCATACAGCATCAGGCATTTCCTTATTTATTTCTTCAAACTTGCACAAGGTGGAGGCATGTTCTGGAAACCTTGCAATGAATTACCTCCTTCCCTACCCTGTCCAAGGCATCTCGGAGCATATGCTAACCTAAAATTGCTCTCAGAGCTGCATCAAACCAGTCTGTGGACTGAAGACCACAACAACAACAGCTACCAGTGTCAGCTTTTTTGGAGGAGGAAAATTAAAATTAATAGCCACACGAATTACAAATTAATTTAAAACCACAAGCTATTCCCACTCTTCTATCTTCAACAACAATCATGCATTCTGTATTTTTACAGCAACCACATGAACATGAAAGCTTTATAGCCTGGCAGAGAAGCTCTAAATCAATAAGTCTGAATCCAGTGGAATCCACACCAACATCATTCACGACCTGTACAATTCTCCTGTCCCAAGTTTCGATGTTGAAGCTGAGAACTTATGTTCTTCATTTCAAGCTGCTTCCTCTTTCAAGCTGCTTCCGATTTCAATGAAACCTCCGTTTCCTAAACACAATTTTTCCACGACCCATTATGCATAAATCTTGACTTCCAAGTAAAGGTTTGCGAATTCATCGTTCTTGTGTTAGTATTGTCGAAACGTAAATAAACCACATGCAAAGAAATTTTCAGGCAAAGATATAGATGTCAGCCGGAGATATAGATATCAGCCAAAGATATAGAAAGAAAATAGCCTTTACACTGACAAAAATTCCGCTGAAGCAAGCAATTTCCCAAATGTCGTAAAAAGTGAGAGTTGCAGCCACGCAGAGTTAATCAGTTTGACAATTTAAAGGCATTTCTAAAGCTGGCATCGCGATAAAATTAGCTCACAACTTAGATTAAACTGTGTACGTCAAGAAAATTATATTTGAAAAATCGATTTTTAGGACCAAAATCATTACCCCTCCCCTCTTAATGCTGATTTCCTTTCGGTTACTACACAGGACTGGCAAGGTTTCTGCAGGAATGTGCAAGAGCTGGAGCAAGAGTAGTGGACACGAGATGGAATAACGGAAATGGCCATCATGTGATGATGATGATGATGATTATCTTGAAGCAGACACAAATGATGGTGAACATCATTTTGACAGTTCTTTAAGGCACAGTTAATTACACGTTGTAAACATTACTGCTGTCTGCGTTTAATAAATGCAATGTGCAAACAGAGTCCCAAAATCCTTTTTTTTTTAACTTTCGATTCATACTGTCATAAGTTGTACATTCATCTATATTCATTTTTCATTGTTTCCGATACATAAATAATACATATGTAATAGGTAAATCTTTCGAGCATGAATATGTCAAGAAATTAGATGATTTACGATACGACATAAGTGCCACTTAAGCTGACAATAATTCCGAGATTGCAGCTTTCGATTTCGTGCGCAAAACACGGGTAGTCCTGCCAGCACTAAGCTGCTGACACTGCCTTCACCTCGCCGCTGCTCTACCCTCGGCAGCCAAACCTTGGGGGCACAGCAGTCCCTAGTTGCTACAGCGCTAATCGTCAACATATTGTGGACTAACAGTAGATGAGTGGAGTATTATGGTGCTCGGGTCATCTTGCAACGAGTCTTCTCGCAATTTCAACAATAGAAATTTCTCTCAATTAGCTCTCTAGAGCAGGGGTTCAGAACTAAATTTTCTCGAGGACCCCCTTATCGGGCATGATTGGTACCTTGTCGTATCACAGTATCAAGTACCTAAAAAGCCAAATTAAGAGTCGTATTATACATTTCCTATTTTTTGTACCTAGAAAAAACATTGACATATTCATTATTGAAAACGTATTGAGCTTAACACTTTTTCAATTTAGTCATCATTGTTATTGTTAAATTTTTGATAATTGCTCAAAATCTTTGTCTTCAAATCTGGGTGTTTAGTATAACAAACTTCTCAAATAAATAAAAATTGAGTATGAACTAAAAAGGCAGGAAAAAAATTAAAACTGAGTGTATTGGTCTTTCAAGTGTACTACACTTGAGATTGCATTGAGTAGACATGTGTGAAAAATAAAAAAATACTAATTTTATGTAAGGTACTATTTATTTGAAAAAATACAGTTACAGCAGAGCACTCCATCAGTATCTAGTTAGCTTTAATTTTCAGTTCCAATTGAGATGAATTCAATCCGACCTTTGAGTCCATTATTTCTGAAATATTAGGTTCCAAACTTGAAACTTCCACTCTGAAATCTGACTGCATGTCGAACCGATTCCTGCATTTGTTTTTCATGAAACACATGGAAGAAAATGCTTATTCACACCGATATGAGGTTGCAAATGGAAGGATCTTTTTCATTGCCTTATCTCCAAGTTTCTTGTAGTCCTTGCATGCTGATTCCCAGAAGTCTGTAATTTTATCACCGATGAAAATGTTTATCATCGTACCACAGCTGGACAGAACCACAAGTTGATCTTGCTCTTCTTTAGTGAGGCCTTGGATTTTGTCTATTTCTTCACAGCTGAAGGGATTTCGAATCCATTTGTCGTCAAGGTCAGGTTCAGGGAAATACTCTGTAAAAGTGGTGGCTAGGCTGCGTAGAGGCTCGGCTACATTGATCTTGATCTGGTCAGGCAAACTCTCCTCTGATGACTCCAAGAATTGTTTTAAAGTAGAAAAGTTAGTTAGCGACTCGTTTTCTATCCTTGACGCCCAGACCTGACATTTTTTGACCATAGCACCAATCTTATCCTTAACTTTGAGCATGTCTACATGTTTCCTTGTAAACTCAAGTTTACCACATTCAAGTGTTCAAACACACCAGGTAAGTACGCCACTGAGCAAAGCCAAGAGAAGTCAGTAAGATAATCCACGTACTTTGTGTCAAGCAGGAAGACATGAACCTCGTCTCTTAGTTCAAAAAATCTTGACAACATCCTACCTCGAGAAAGCCATCTTACTTCCGTCTGAATAAGAAGTTGCTCATGCTCACAGCCGATCTCTTTACACAACAAAGAAAATAATCTGGATTGCAGATTTAGATTTTTAATGTAGTTGATGATTTGAACTACTTCGTTAAATATCTTCTGCAAAGGTTCAGGCAATCGTTTGGCTACTAAGGCTTCACGATGGATACAACAGTGAGTCCATTTAACCTCAGGGGCTACTGCTTTGATACGAGCTAGAAGTCCTGGTTTTTTGCCAGCCGTTGACTTTGCTCCATCAGTTGACAAGCCTACACATTTTTTTCCAGGTGACATCGTGTTCATTCATATAATTATGTAATGCAGTAAAAATATCTTCTGCTGTTGTATGCAGTAGTTCGCATAAAAAACGAAAATCTTCGAACACTTGGTCCTCCTGTAAGAATCGTGCGAAAACCAACGTTATAGGCTTTTTTGCTATGTCTGTGCTTTCATCCAACTGTAGAGCGTACATGTCACTCATGCAAAGTCTAGCCAGCAATGTTTCTTTGACGTTAACTGAACTTCCATATCAGTAATTCGTCTCTGTATAGTATTATTTGAGAGCGGGACAGTTCCTGTTACCTTAGTAGCAGCATCACCTAACACTTTCTTGCAAAGTATTATTGCTGATTGCAGTATAAGCTCCTCAGCAATTGTGTGGTTTCTCCCACATTTAGCAACAAGCTGAGCCACCTCGTAAGACGCAAGGGTTGCATTTTCATTTACATTTGCGCCACAGTGTTTAGTAATTGTTTTACGAGATATTTTCAACTCTCCTAATTCATTTTTGAAAAAATCTAATGACTTCCTTTTGTACTCTGGGTGCTTTGTTTCAAGATGGCGCCGGAATTTTGCTTGTTTCATACATTCATTCGAAAGGCTTTCACAGCAAATTACACTTGGGGTTTAGGCTGTTGCTCAGGTCCAGTGAATGTGAAACCTATTTCCAAGCAATAAGAGTTATATTTTCTAATTTTTCCAGTAAGCTTAACACTGATGTTGGAAGGGTTAGGTTTAAGGGACGTCGACGATTTAGGTTCAATGGACACTGACAAGTTCGGTTCGAGAGTCACTGACTTACTTGCTTGAACATCAATTGCATTATCTTCCTCTTCATGTGTAGGACTTTCTCGTTTTAACGAACCGCTTTTTAACCAACGGTCCATTTTAACTACGCGAACTGTAGCTTCCGCGAAAAACAATGCTATAAAAAAACTACTGTTTTAATACAGAATATTGAATACGTAAACAACACAGTCTGTGAAAGCACTGGCAATAAATTAACAATGGTCGATTGTCGTCTGAAATGCGAGTTCCTGTGTAAAGCGACTGTCAGTTGTCAGCTGCAGACGCAGCGCGCACAGTCTAACGGCATACAGCAGAACTATTTGCCTCTATGTAGTTCTAGTTTTTGCGATAGAGTGTGCTAGTGTAGTTGGCTCTAGGAAGACGCTAGACGCAGAAGTTAGCGTTCGCTAAAGCTCTGCTCATGCAGGAAGCGGCCAAAACAAAAAATCTGTTATCATACGAAATATAGTTAATATATTTTTTATTCTAATAGCATCTTGCGGACCCCTCTGGCATAGCTCGCGGACCCCTGGGGGTCCACGGACCACCTGTTGGGAACCACTGCTCTAGACGAGGCTTCTGAAGAGAGCTGTAACTCCACCTCACACTTCTCGATAAAGGGCATCACTCTATGCAAATGACTGCAGGAACTGCTTTCCATTTAAATTCTGCCAACTCTTAAAGCAGTTTATGAACATATCGGATATCGTTGTGCTAACGTATCAGCATAGTTTTTACACTGGTGTTCGTAACCAGCGACGATTTTCAAGCATTTGTGGACGAGAACGTCCGCCATCTCTGCGGGAGATACTGAACGTATAGAAAGAAAGGCAACATGAATGGTTACAGATTTGTTCGGCCCATGGTGTAGTTTCATAGAGGTGCTGAAAAACCTGAAATGGAAGACGCTTGGAGACAGACAACTACCCCGTGAAAGACTACTTACACAGTTTCAACAGCCAGTATTAAATGAGGAATGAAAGAATGTACTACAACCTCCTGCTTATCGCTTTTATAGGGATCGTGAAGACAGGGTTCGACTGATTACAACATGCTCAGACACATTTAAGCAATCATTCTTCCTGTACTTTGAACACGATAGAAAAGGGTAGAAACCAATATGTAGAAAAATGGGAAATACGTTCTGCCATGCAATTCAAAGTGGTTTGCATAGTGTAAATGTAGAGGTAGATATAGAAGTGAGGAAGCAGATACATTGATGCTGGAGTGAGGGATAAAGTGTCAATTATGCTCAGAGAAAGAAACAAATTACCCTTACAATTAGAGCGATCTAAGCTTGTACAATGTGAACTGTTTTCCGTTACGTTCGTGTATCCCTCGATTTATTTTGATATATTTCAGATACTTACGAAGAAGAGCGAGGGAAGTTTGTTGAAAATGAATTATAGATGAAGATGGTCAGTATCGAAGTAAAAATTTCCCGCTCACCGCGCGACCGCTACGGTCGTAGGTTCCTACGCAGTACTGTTTGAAGGCATGTCTGCACTGCCAGCTAAGGATTCTTTGTGAAATGTATCCTAATTCTGGAAGGCAGCTTTTGAGTCTCTGTGCCTTAAGAAACAATACAACGGTGGTAAAAGAAAAGAGCATATCGTTGCTTCGGTCTTTACAATGTTTAAGCTATGTGGTCGACAGTAAATAGCAGTTTGTCCTACTGACAAACATTCTTTGGCAGTCATCAAACAAATTTATATAATGTAGCGGTACGCACACAACAGCATGGGCTTCCTGTATGCTCCAAAAAGTCGCGCTTAAAAGCGGGATAATTTCGGGGCTCATACCTCGGGTTCTTTTGGAGATAGGAAGGTGGGGTCAAATGTTTTGGTGGGCTAGGGATCATTTCTATACCCAATTGAAGGATCCTCTTACTATAGCTATCGTACAATGCAGGGTCAAAGTTTGAACGCCCTAAAAACATAGGTTTTGTGTACCAAAACCAAGCCGCGAATTCCAAGACTGCTATTCCTAAAAAATGGCTGTAATTTTTTCGATATGTTCCTGAGATCCCGAGATCCCGACCTTAAAAAACCTTGAGAATTTTCTTGACTTCTTTATCCTTTTCCGGGATACAGAGGATCAAAGTTATGATATTTCTGCAAGTAAAATTCTCACGTAATATCCTCTGTGAGGTGACAACGTAGTTAATAAAGGTCGTAGCACGGAGAAATATGCTGTAAAGTGTCTCCGTAATCATCAGCAGTTTTTTGGGAGACCCATGTAGTACTGAAGCACATGCAAAATTTTTGTGCACGTAAAACCTGATCTGAGGTATAAAACTAGTTTTGCGTTATTTCAATTCCACATAAGCAATTTATAAACATTTTACTGACCCGTAATGTTCTCTTCACATAAGTGAACGGCGCGGGGTAGCCGTGCGATCTGGTTCGCCTTGCCACAGTTCGTGCGACTCCCCCTGTCGGAGTTTCGAGTCCTCCCTTGGGTGTGTGTGTGTGTGTTGTCCTTAGCGTAAGTTAGTTTGAGTTAGATTTGCGGTAGCAGCTGCCTAATTCTACCTGCCTCAGCACCTTTAAAATTTTTTCCAAAAATTTTGGCGTACAAACATTTTCGAGCTCTTTTATGTTGGGAGAGAAGGAGGAAAGACATGGAAAAGTAGTAATCGCCGGAAGATAGTAGACAGTGGTTGTGATATAGAACGAGCAAAGGAGACAATGTCAGTGTGAGAGGAAGAGAGGAACACAGTGGCAATGGAAAATAGTTTACAGTGACAGAACAGTACTAGGAAAAGAGTGAAGGAGACGTTGCGAGTGGGAGAGGAACAAAGAGAAGGAGAATGGGGAGTGAGTAGAGCTAGCAATAATGAGAGACAGAATCTATGGCAGTGAAAATGAGGAAGAGAGGGATAGCGACAGTGAGAAGAGCCAGCAGCAGTGGGAAGGAATGAATGTGATAGTAGGCGTAAGAAACAGCAAGTGGGAAATAGTCGCAGCGAAAGGAGTCTGTCAAATCCTGTCTAGCCGTAAAATATGGGATGTTTAGGAAATGTGCTTTCTCGGATCGCTAGACAACAATTCAAACAAATCGTGTTTATTATAACGAAATGAGCACTTACAATACTTTAATTTGTGTTACACACGTGGATCTACATGTGAAATGCAAAATAAGCAATGTTCTTCAGTGTGAACAATCCTAATACAAGCGAAGTAATAGAGTTGACGCTTCTATCCAGGTCACTAGCCTTGAAGCTTCTTTTCAACTGGGCCACGACCAGTCGGGCACATCGCTTACATCCTCTTCACATAGGGACCACTGTTGTTGCGCTGTCGTCCTGGAGGGGGGGTCCGGTCAGCACATGATTGGCTGGCTTGCTCTCACAGTCTTATCTGCTCTGTGTTTCCTAACTGGCGTGCTGGCGCTCGGTTTTACGCCGTAACAGAGACAGTTGTAGTAGGACAGATCGAAGGAGGCTGTGCTTATGAGATAGGAGGGTGTTTTTCGTTCCATTGCCTGGCACTAAGCTGCATGTAATCAGGGTGTAACAACAGAAAAAACGGCTTTATAGTATTTAATCAACAAATAATCCTTTAGATGAGATATGGTCCACATTCATTTAGCAACAGTGAAGTAAATATCTTGAAACACGCATTTGTGTGAATTGAGTTAACACGTAAGTGCAAAGTAACAATATCAGCTCTTTATAGGCCACTTTTGTCTCAAAGAAGAGACTTATCTTGAAGGATGGGCCAGCGTGCGATTAGAGCTGGGAAGGAACTTTAATGCAATCAGCGACGTGAGATTATCTACGACAGCTATTAGCGATGATTAATCCTGAGTATTACGGAGATTACAGTCGCTCGATTAATAACCGTCGGCAGGGCTACTTTAGAGATTAGAAATACAAGTAGACCAGGAAGGAAGGAGTCACTTATGATTTATCGACATTGTATAACACCGCAGAGCTTTTTTTCTGTAGAAATTACCCAGCCTTCAGTGCCTATCGTCTGGTTCCGTAGAACAGTGATGTCAACAAATATAACTCGAGCGTTACAAAAAGATAATGCAGTCACTTTTGTAGCAGTGAAATCGTCTTACTGTTTAGTTGTATTATTCGAGCCCCGTCAGCAGATTATCAAATCCACAACTCCTGTGAATATGTTATACCTACCTTGTTTCATTCTGTCCAGGATTGCAGGTCCACGACTTCAGTTGACATATGAGATGGAACTGAGGATTGTAACAAAAAAAAAAAAAAAAAAAAAAAAAAAAAAAAAAAAAAAAAAACCTTTTGAAAATTTACAACAACTTTGCATGGTGTTTGTTTATTATAATTTAGCGGAGAAGAAAACATATTGCTATACTTCAATGTGGCCGTCATCAGTAGTAACCTTACTAGCTGTAAGAATCGAAGATGCATTTTCACATATGAGGCTACCTCTTCCAACCGCCATAGCTCAATGTAAAACTCTCACAGAACAGCCCCAACTCAACTGAGACAGTTTTTTACAAAAAAATTATGGTGAGTTAACCAGGCTCAAAGTGAGAATTATGAATCAAATTATCATTTGTAAATTTCAGTTGACACTGAGGGCCAATATTCAGTATGATTCTGAGGATCAAAATAGAATTGGGGAATCTTCACAAACAGCCGGTTCTGTTTGCATGCAAATCATGTTCATAATTTATTGATCTCCACAACTACAACAGATACCACTACACAACCATTAGAGGACACAGATGTGGATTAATTGTAATGCCACTTAATTCATTTCGTAATCTTGTTTCTTCAGCGGTTTCTCTACGTCAGCTCACTGAGTGTCTTACTCAATCCTCTTCCGTAATTTCGTCTCGTCGTTCTTCTGTAAAGTTTTCTCTCAATCTGTTGATTCTCTTCCGTTGTGGAGCTAAATGTGGTTCTACCTCCTCATCTCTTTTATTCCTTCGCTGTTCTTCGTGTTTCCTTGTTTTCAGTTCACCACTGACAAAATCTCCTTCTCTTTTACCTTTAAGCGTCCTCTTAATATTAGTTAAAACACACAAAATCCACTTAATACACTGTCCACTTCATTAAGAAATCACTTCCACTTGAATTTATTGTAGTTTCTATACTTTCGTTCTTTCTTGATCGTCTCTAATCGATTCCCAAAAGAATACAGACGCTTGCGTCACGCCATCGCCTATACATTACCCTTCTGAGCTAGAACGCATCCCCACCACAACAGGATAATGGAACGTTCTTGATCATCCTGGAACATTCAAAGACATTCGCAAGTATTCTGAAAGATTATAAAAAAGTCTGGAACAGTATCGAAACTTCAGAACGATTCTGTAACACTGTAGTTCATTCTTGATCTTCTTTAAGATCCTGTAAAATTTTGGAACATTCTGGAACATTATAGAAGAAGCATTTCTGCCAGTCTTCGTCATTCCATTCCCAGCATCTTCACTGACTTCCCGTAAGACGTTCATTGATTGGATGCCCCCTTTTGACACCCATATCGTCGAACCCAGCCTCTGCAGTTCCAAATTGAAACCTTTTTCGTGGATGGGAGATGGAGGGCTACCATAAAACACAGCCCCCATAGGGTTTCGAGAGAGCATTGGAAAGTTATAGCAGTCTGCATAGCCAAACCACACTTATATTTACTATCTATGTTGATTAGAGTACATGCTCTTCTAAAAATGTACTGCTGCAGTAGCGTCGTCAAGATTACCAATAATTTACACAGAGTGAGTAAGAAAATGTGCCACAGTGTATGTGGAACGGGATTTACGTGATGAGCTAGTTGCGCGCTTATGTTAATGGTCGAGAGATAGCAATATTCGCTAACGGCCGGCGTCTCAAATGGCTTCTAGTTCCTCAAGGAAGAGAATTTATGCAGTAAAAAAAGTTATGTGCATGTTTCCGAATTAAGATCTCAGCTTGAGATGTGGATTTAAAGAAGACGAAAACGCAGAATTTTGTCTTTTTTCTGTCTTCCTCATCAGAGGACATTCGCTTTGTCGTTCTGTTGCGGCAGTGCACTTGCATAAAATTTTTTATCCAGTCAGAGCATGGCCATGTGATCTTTGATCTGCAACTGTAGTTGAGATAATTATGGTAATGTAATGGATGTAGTCTCCGTTGTAAAAAGAGTAATATCTTATAGAATTCCGTGCTCCAAATTGTCGTCGTACTTGTAGTAAACTACAGGAATTAACTGATTGTTTTAGAAGTACACGTAAAAAACGTTTTTTGCTCTGCTGAACAGTGTACGCAAGCGGATACTTTTGCAACGAAGCCACAGATAAGAACTACCTTTCCCAGATGATGTAAGGAAATCTAACTCACTGAAACTAATATTCAGTTAACTGTTCTTGGTAGAATATTTTATACATTATACATGAAAAATCATAGAACGATGGTCTAATACTTTACAATATTGTAGAGTTTTACGCTAATGTGTTTTTCCATTCCCTAACAGTTGTTATCATTCTGAGTTCAAGTGTACGGTTTTCTTGTCACCGGTGTCCAAGGCTGGAAAGAACGTGTATCGCTGTTGGCAGAAAGACTCAGTAGCTGATTTCTCTTGATTAGCACGAAGGCTGACTCAATACACAATGTCCTCATCCGACAGAGGGGTCACTGTCAATGAGCTAAATGTTTCTGATTCCTCTTTGAGATATGGCACTACTACTTGTATATCTAGTTTACTGAACATATACATTTTTACTTCTTTCATTTGGCGGCTGTACTTGATTTTGGCGACCGTTCTTGATTCAGAGTCTTCCCCTAACGGCCTAGCATGTAGCTTCACTTTATACCTCGGTGAACTTGAGTTTCTTGTATATGCAGTGAACTCATCATCTCCACTTCCCATTAACCTATCATTTCGATAAATCCGTAGATTAACCCGGGAAGCAGTACTGTTGTAAGTTATATTTATAGTCAGTTTTATTCTGTACGCACCATTGCCTTCTAGGAGTGCTTCAAACTCTGGGATTTTGTTGTAAAATTTTCGGCAATTAATCAATACAAATTTATAATCTCATCGTGTGGAGCCATTTGTTTGCATCTTACACTAAGGCTTCGTGATCTGCAACAGCTTTGATTATCTGGACTGGATGGTGTATCGCCTCATTCAATAAACTCTCGTGTTTATGCCAGGCGCTGACACAGGGCTGGGTTCCAGGGTGAGAGGCTTACAGTTATTTACCTTTCCCTCCTTCCCTCCCCCCCCCCCCCCCCAACTTTCAGCGAGAGTTGTCCTGGATTTTAATAATAGTAGCAAGATAATACAAAAAATTTTAAACACTGTAATAATAACAATAATAATTGGTCTTCAAGAATTTTCATTAATAGCAACAATAGAAACTTCGAAAGTAATCAAGAAAATCAAAAGAATCTTTAGAAAATCAAGGCTTAGAGAAATGCAAGGTGATTCCACCAATTAGTACTAAAAACTTTTACCAAACTTTTAAACATATGATGAAAGTGTATTAAGCATCAAGCACTTATTTCAAAGATTAAAACGGCAAAATATGACTAAATATCAAGGAAAATACTGAGATATTAGCAAACTTTTTTTTGACAGCCACTTAAAATCTCCAGTTCTAGCAGTTAAATTAAAATTTTCAGCAATACAAGAAAATACTAATAACATATCTATAGGGTTAGAAACTCATGAAGTTATCACAAAACATTAAAACAACAGATCAAGCAGTGAAGACCCAATTATGGCATAGTTACTTAAATGGTCAGAAGCGAAGATCATAAGGGACCTACCCTTGCGTTTTGAGAACATTTAGGAAACAGAAAAGATTGCAGAAGAGTGAAAAACTGAATTAATGCATCCGATACATAAAAAGGGAGACAAATAAAAAAGCAACAGTCAAAGCGAATGTCACTTCTACCAGAGGAATCCTAAAATTTTTAAAAATTCTCCTAAACTGTATTGAGGATACTTTAGGTTTTTAGATCTTAGATTTTCAACTTAAAAGAGCGAGAAGAGCTCAGTAAGAATAGATATGGTAGAGAAGGATCAATGGGTTCCGCACTACAAAGACCTATGGTGCCAGCAGAGAGAAAAAGATCAGAAGAAGAAGATGGCGGAAGTAAAGAAGCTGACCCCACTCTAATGGAAGAGCTTCCGAAATCCCTAAAGGAAAAAAAAAAAAAACAGAAAGGCGACTGGAGCGGATAAAATAAACTCAGAGATAACAATATATGAGGTATATGACGCATTATAGGAGACTACACATATTGAAACCTTAGTCACAGAAAACAGAGACATTCAAGAAAAATGACCGGAAATATTGTGAAAATTATAGAGGTGGTTACACTATGTACAAGAATAATATAGAGTTGGCATAAAACCATTTCGAAAATTCTCATTAGTGAAGAATAATTCTCATTAGTGAAGAACAGATTGGATTTAAAAGAAGATCAATTACAGACAATGTTTGCAGTCTGCAACAAGTAACAGAGGAAATACAATAAGATATTCTACAAACATACCTAGTACTCAGAGGTTTGGTTAAAGCATTTGTCAGTGTGAACAGAAACGGGATTTGAGCTGTAATGGAAAGTATGAATACCCCTGAAAATTAGTGTAGGCTATAAGAAGTCTATAGAAATAAACGAAAAGATGATAAATACAAGTGAAATAAGAGCAGAAGAAATTTCAATACATAAAGGCACCGGCCTATATCACCCACACTTTCTAATATTTATATTATTGACAGTAATCTAAATTGGAGGCAGTACACACAAAAGGAATTAAAATATCAAAAGACGTCATCTTCAGTTTTCACTTTATACAGATGATGAGTTGATACTGAAATAAAAAGGCAGTTGAAACAGGCACTGAACGACTTGAAATACTTTGTAACCAATAAGGTGCTGAGATTTCTAAAACCAAGACGAAAGTAATGGTTTTCTGGGGTAAAGATGCAGTCTGATGCTAAGCCATTGTGGATAACGTGATTTTGGAACAAGTCTCGTCCTTCTTTTATTTGGGATGTCAAATTGACCAAGATAATAACAAAGATCTAGATATCAAATGGGCTAGATTTGGAAATACTGTGACATCATTCATAATGTACCTATAAAAACAACATTGGGTAAAATTGAAATTTCTAACAAGGTGCACTTTTGACTTCGAACGATCGGAACCGCACGAAACCATGCTTAGACTAACACGTGATCATAAAAACAATTTCCACCCAAAATTCCGCACTTGTCTGCTAACGCCACCAGGCAGTGGCGTGTAGTAGCTGTACTAACAAGTGATCGAACTGCGTGAATGGTATAGTTGCAGTACGAATGTGTCTCTTGGAGTGTTCGCATGCGGGTTACTATCTAAACTGTGTATAGCGACATCATGAAAAAACTTAATCTTACGAATGTTGTAGAAATGTTAGGGACAAAGTTGTGACATATTGAACATGGAAATGAAATCGGGGTCGAGGATACAGAGTTCGCCGGTATATTATACAGCATAATAACTCAGAAATGTAATGGGCGTGACTCAGAAATACATGAGTTACTCTGGATAGATGTACTAATTTTGAAGGACAGGAAGAACCTGAATGAGAAGGTGGCTCTTCACTCAGTACACGACGCTCATCTCTAGAGCAACAGGACAGTCAAAGTGAATACCAACTATCTCCACACAAACAGTCGAAGCCCAGTGTATTAGAAGATACTGATGACAGGGTACTAGAGAATGACGACTAAAAAATATTACTGTCTCGGCTTCAACACCTATAGCAACCTTATGAGGCGCTATAAGTGCGCCAAAAGTAAATCAAATTGCAGATTACTTCTAAATTTTGTGTCTAGCGAAAGGCGGGCAGGAGCTCGTTTCAAAGGAAACAAATTGCCGCAATTACGAACTGCACAAGAGCATATAACATCGCAATTTAATAGAGCAAGGTGGTATGGATATACAATTCACTATTGTCATCTGCAAATGTGGGCACTAGAAGCGTCTAAAATGGTTGGCTTGGACAATTTCAAAGCTTCGAATTCTTTTATCGCCAATATTAAGGCTGAATATGGCAATTTACTACATTTGTCACACGTAAGGACATGGTTGACAATAATAGTATAAGTCAGAAGCCACAACAGTTTGTGGAGGACCTGAACATGTTTATAAAAGAGCAGGGTGTGATACGGTCGCAGTTTCGAATCCTGCCTTGGGCATGGATGTGTGTGACGTCCATAGGTTAGTTAGGTTTAAGTTGTTCTAAGTCTAGGGGACTGATGACCTCAGAAGTCTCATAGTGCTCAGAGCCATTTGAACCATTTGAGCAGGGTGTGACGAGAACTACAGATAGTAGATTGCAATCTGTACATCGCTTTACCCACAGCTACACAATTGATGTGCCTTTATCAATGACAGGCAGACCAGCAAACAAATTGTACATCTCTTTTCAATAGGCACAAGGTACTTTCGGCCCAAATATTTCAAAGAAACTTGAAAAAACCAGCTCATGAAACTTTCATGCAGACGCACGTAAAAGTGGAAAAATAACTAAAGAACACATGAATTGTTTTCTGACTTCACTTCTTGGCGAACATGCAACAAGTCAAAGCAGCCTACTGCTGTGTGACTCCTGGCGATGTCATACAGATCGTACAAATCTAGATGCAAGTTTTCCAAACAAAGATGTTATGCTGAAGATATTGCCACCGAAAACAACAAAAGACTGGCAGCCCCTTGATGTTTATTTCTCTTGGGAATACAAGCTCCGTATCAAACTGATTGTTGATTTTGAAAGAATAAAGTTTGCTAAACCACAAGTGAAGATACATGATAGTTATTGCATTATCAAACTTCACTCTGTGCTTCTCAATAAATTTTCTGCGCTAAAGCATGCTGGTAGAGGCTTGGTGAAAGGCAGGTTATGACATTAACGTCCCATAACATAATCTGAAAACATAGTTAGTGTGACTTTTGATGTTGGCCTGCTTGAATGCGAAAGTGATTTTGAAAGTAAAAACGTTGCTTCAGTGAAGTGTGTACATTGTTCTCTTCTTCTTTGTTTCAACCATTTCACCGAAATCCTGCATTGGCACTGTGAGGACTATAAGGTACGTAAGATATGAGTGTTTTACTTTAAGCAGAAGATTTTTGGCACTGTTGATTGAAAATGTAGTGACACGCTGACGTCAGTGAATTACGTATAATTTCCCTCCTATGGCACTGAGATCTTCTTACTTTGTTTCTCCCTATCAAAATGTTACTTGAAGTAGAATGCAAAGTATTGCACGGGAATGAAACAGACCGACGGCTTAGGTGGCCGAGCGGTTCTAGGAACTACAGTCTGGAACTACGCGACCGCTACGGTCGCAGGTTCGAAGCCTGCCTCGAGCATGGATGTGTGTGCTGTCCTTAAATTAGTTAGGTTTATGTAGTTCTAAGTTCTAGGGAACTGATGACCTCAGATGTTAAGTCCCATAGCGCTCAGAGCCATTTGAACCATTTGAAACAGACCACTGCTTTTTTTTTTATGATCGAGTGTAATTGTAAGCATGGTTTCACTAAATTCCGAGCGTTCGACGTCAAAGGTGTCCCATGTAAGAAGAATAAGAGGCTAATCAAGAACAAATCACATAAAAAACGAAACTTGTTTGACAAGAACTGAAAGTAGTGGCCATTGAAGGTAGAATAACTAGAGATTGCAACACCTAGTATGAACAGGTGCAAAGCGTGGACAATAAACTACTTCCCAAACTAGCCTTAGGCTACAAACTGTCAGTAAGGAGAGATGGCAGGAAACCTAAGAACAGATGGATAGACAATTTATGAAGACAGAACAGGCTCAGTGCCTAATCCATGAAGTGTGAAGACGAAGAAAATCTATAATAGTGTTATTTTCACAAAAAATGTGATTTTGTAGGCAGAGAAACAGTAAACAACATCATGAAAGATTTTAATGTTAAAAAAATCAGTGAATCTAGTTCACGAAACTTTAACAAAAAAATCACAAAATTGAACTAATAATTCTGGAAAGGAAATCAAATACTTTCAGAAAATATGACATAAGCAGTCACTCGAGAGAGTAACCAACAGAAATGGTCCCAGAATCCCAGCTGAAAAAACAGATTTTATGAAAAATGTAAAAACTACTCCAAAATACCTAGAAAAAACAAATAACTAAAGTAGAGCGACTGAGCAAATCTTAATGTCTTAAAGAAACAATACAGCACAGAATAATTTGCAGTTGATTTAAGAGCTAATAAAATGGAAAGAGCATATGAGTCAACTAAAAATATCTACAACAAAAAATGCTTGTCTAGAATGCCGAAACTAAATCCCCGAACCACCGTGGTAAGACTAGAATGCTTATATGCAAGTGAATGCTTAACGATGAACTCTCAGCTGGACTTGAAAGACTTGTTGTTAGGAACGAAATAGGGCAATAAAACTTACAAAAACATAAATCCTTAGAGTAAAACTGTTTTTGGTAGTGGGGAGCCGCGACCAGTTCTGGGGCCAGTGTTGCAGATCCTCAGCTTGTAAGTATGGCTTCGGAGGCCAGATGACACTCATCAGGCCAGATGATACTCATCGTTTGTTTCAATGTGCGCCACAGTCTGCAGTTGATTGTACTTTGCTCTACTGGAACGGCCTCTTCAACATCTTGAATAACGCCTCCAGGCATTCATACTGAGTGCAGAAGGTACTCTTTCCCATCTCTTACTGCCATTTCGCTAAGTGATACCATTATTTGCCGTCAGCCAACTGACGACAGTTAACAGATTCAAACCACTTCGTGCACGCAAGCGGGACTCAACAGCATTCGTAAAAGGATGAAGTAAGTAGCACTGGCTCACTTTCAGTTTGAGTGAGAGGCAGCACCTCAGATTTGTTGATTAGGGTGTAGTACCATAAGCCCTTACCGGTCCCCGCCTTCCCTCTACAGGGTCCCTAATCAACCACTGACAAGCTTCTGACAGTCATGTCGGCGACTGGTGACAGGTCCCATATTTTCCGGAGAGGAGGTAGAGTCCACGTGAGACGACTGTACCTGACACACCTGTGGTATCTCTAATGTATGACTCACAGTAACTGATACAACACTATCATTTTCTGTAACTGCTGTCTTTTGTTTGACAGCAGTCAGGGCGATTTGCTGATACTTATGAACAGTATCTAACACACCTCACACCAGAGAACAGTACTCACGGTGGGGCGAGTTGTGGCTGGTGCAAATCTTTTTCAGGACAGAGAAGAAATAAGTATTATTTGACTGTGGTGATTTTCCTTTAATTTCTGAATATGCTACAGTACAAAGACTGCAAGATCCCTTTAGGAATTTAAGCTGCAATGCCAAAGCTTCTTCTGTGGTAAGCAGAGAAAATCCAGCCATAAAGTTAATTGAGTCCTTGAAGCTAACTTTGTGAGTCGTGCTTTCATCGATAATGATAATGTCGAAAATTTTATACTCTGTTGTTGAAATGTGGTGTTTCAAGAAGCATGTCAGAAATAAAATACGCAGATAAAGTAAGAAATGTTTTGGTGATAAATTAGAACATGTAAAGAAAGAAGCACATCCGAACTCCCTAACCAGCAGAAGGGGCAGGTCCTCGATATATTTAATAAGAGGTCCATAAATAGCTAACTGGCAAAGCGAAGAGTAGTAGATGCGAATAACTGTAGGGATAGCTGAAAATTAATACATATAGATCGGATAGTGAAGATTTTCTACTTAGAAGCTATCTAGAGGTGAAAAATTTAGCACAAGATCTAACATTCTGCGTGGTGTCTGTTTGTTCTATATCCTGTCTCCCTACCACATCCGCCCAACGACACTCTGAGCGTGTTTTTTAGGGAATTGACTAGTTTGAACCTGGGACCTGTTGCTGGTAAGCAGATGCCAGACCACACATGACATGTAGAATTCAGAAGAGTTCAGTGAGACTAGCGATGATATAACCAAATACTTAATGATTTCAGCGTCAGCTCCACTGCACTCCGTGTAAAAGAATCTTAATACTAACTGAATTTAGTGGAAGGGGTTCAAGGCTTTCCTATTTTTAGTTAGCTGGTAAAATAACGTCGAATAAGCAGTTAAGTTTAGCATTGGAAATTTTATTCTACTCACAAAAAATTGTTTATAAATTGCACTATTGATAAAAGGAAATGTTTTAATACAGGATGGTAAAAAGCAACTGCGTTCAACAAAAATGTGAACGAATATTCCCTGAGTGGGTTTCCAAGTTGTACAATGGATCGAAGGATGACCTATGCTATATCACATCTATAATATAGGTTTAAATTAAGTTTCACAAGAGAGAAAACTATCAAAATGGTCTACAGTGACCCTCAATTATCTTTAATTACTTATCGAACTTGTCGTAAATTACAGTGGCTGATGTGGCTTCTCAATAACTATATAATTGAAAAATCATCGCGTTTCAGATTTTTACTTCAAGTGGCAAATGTGAACATGATGATCTTTAATTGACGATCGACACTAGTATTACGCAAAAAGGGGGTGTATCAGATGAGACTTCTGCAATTCTGAGTGAAGCTTTATGCGCTGTTATGCGGTATTGCGTGCGTTCGTTACCTTGTCGGTGTTCGTCAGGGGGCGGCGGGCAACACAGTTCCGCGCACCTCGCCGTCTCGGAAGCAACCCTTGTCCTAACTTCTCCTTACTACAATTTAACGAAGTTGGTTTAAAAAACTATCTGGCTGTGTTTTCATCTGACCAATCAGGGTCTCAATGTTAACCTTAAACTTCGCCTACAAAAATTCTGTCTATCCAATGAGAAACGTTATACTTTTCGTGGTGGGGCAATGTTTTTAAAGTTTGCAACGTAACAGAGACGCGAAAAAGCCTCACGCTGAAACTTGCAGCTGGTGTAGTCCTTTTGGTGTTATCGTAAGATCTATACTGTTCTTCTGGAGGGCTCTATCTTTTAACATGGGCCAGTGGGTGGTCCAGGCGTAACGGAGTCGCGGAAAAGTCTCACGCTAAAACTTACAACTGGGGTGGTCCTAGTGGTTAGCTGGCGACGTAGGGCCTTCCAGCTTAACACGGTTCTGCTCCCAGCTTCTGTTCTCGTTTCTCCCCTCTGAACTGGGTCTGTCTCATGGTGGGAAGGTATGACATGCATTTAGGCATTCTTGTGTTAGTCTGTGGTATTCCATTTGCTCACTCGTTGCTCGTATTACTTTGGTTAATTTAATGTCACGATTTGTTCTTAGCTATGTGACATACTACTGGATTTGCTTATCATGTCAGGGTTTTCACGTAAGCTGTTGGATTTGCCTGACACCTTACAAAGGTATTACTAGATGTAACGGCATCAAACCAGTCCATATAATGAGGACATAAGGAAGAGCAGTACTGGAATCATGAGGTTGGATTGATAATTGTGGTAAATATCTATGAAATTCAGTAGGAAATTCTATTAAGCTACATCACTGGTAAACTTGATCCTTCTAATTGTTTTATTGAAATAGCAGTGGGAAAAGTTTATGGGTTGGGTTTCGAAAAAGTTTCCAGTAAAACAATTTTTTCTGATGGAATAAAATAAATAGAAAATCACTGGATCCAAATAATTGAGATCATTGGTGATTATACGCTGAAATCAACTTTTATTATTTAGATAAATTAATTTAGTCTGTTTCCTGTTGAACTTGAGAAGCTACCTTTTGCCATAGAGCTCTAGTTACATTTTCACCCGGTACAGAACGTTAATAAAGCTTCGCCTTGTATTCCAAAGGGTCGGAACTTTGGATTTAAATTCCACCTACGACTTCGCCTCAGGCTGCGATAGTTTTGAAATAGAGAATTTCCCGAAGGCAAAAATAACAACGTCAAAAAAAAAAAAAACACCTAATAGCTGCAACAAAATTACCACCAGTGTACCCCAGATAACCGTAGATCGTGGCTCATTCCAGGACTGTTTCGGCCCACCGGTGCAGAATTTTGCTGTTTGCATACACATATCCACCGTGGGTACGATAAACGGGACCCTAAAAACCTTATCTAGCAGAGACGAATATCAAGCTGTAGAAACTGCAAACACACAAGAATTTGCGTTTAGTTGACGAATAGGGATCTGAATAGTATTTGAAGTCAATTTTAAGCGAAGTGTGCTACGTTCTGTTCAGTTACTTCGTGTGTGTGTGTGTCATTCGTTATTTATCAGCCGCACTAGAGTCTAATGAGCAGTCATAATTACGCCTAAGAGAAATGTAATTTGGAATCAAGAAATACTGGAAGGAGTAACATTTATTAGAAAATCTAACAAGAAAAGGAGTTAGAACTACTGTAACCCTGAGGTGCGCGTCTGCACTGCAGTTGACAGCTGTTAACGGTCGCTTCTTTGGCGTTTTCAGTCCTGAGGCTGTAAATGCCACAGTCCACTCCAGGGGGCACCCCATATTGGCGCTGTGGGCTGTATGCATTTGCAGTCTCAGGACTGATTGAAAACGCCAAAGAAGCGACCGTTAAAAGCTGTCTACTGCAGTGCACACGGCACACCACAGGATTAAAAGAACATTAAAAACCGTTCCGTTCTGCTCGGTATGAAGACTGAAGGAAACTCGTAAGTTCACTCCAACACGCTTTACCCTAGTTTACGGGCTTTACTTTGCTGCGAAACAGGTAGCTCTGAAAGAAACTGCGATGAATAAACGGAAATGGAACGCGCCGAACCCCTAAATAAAAAAAAGAGAGTTGATTTGTGAAATGATTACCCTTTAAGATCTACCATTTAATTTCACATGGAGTCTCGGATGTCAACGCCTAATGCTATTTGTTATGCCAGACTAAAAATTAAGACAGCGCCATTTATTTTTATTTTCAATGTCCATATTTCCATTACGTCTCGTAATTGTTATTCCGAAAATAATTTTCGCATGTAAATAGTGTAATACAACGCTGTTTCATAAATTGTTCTCGGTCCACTACTCACGGTATGAATGAAAAATCTGAACTTTCGACAGTAACCAGCATTTTCCTTGTTAGAAAAGCAACTATTTTTGGTGTTCTGTGAAAGCAGCTGACTCTCGAGGTAACGAAATCACGCAGATGTGACATCTGTTGGCAGTGGGCTCTACTATATCTGTCACTTCTGTGTGATTCCGTCACTTTTTCGAAAGTCAGTTGCTTTCATGACACAGACGATGCTGGTTATTCAGAGATCTTACAGGAATCCAGTCAGCTGACATCCTATGTAATTGCAGATGTTTCGACAGGTGTCACTTTCAAGATGTGCATTTGTGCCTTGAAACTAGCAGGGTGTGCACTTGTAGGATTATCGGCGCCTGTCTAAGATGTAACTCGGTTGCATTCCAATAAGTTGTTTGAAAATTTTATATGTAGAGAGCAATTCAAGCTTCACATATCAGTTTTCTCGAAGTTCGTCGTGAAAGAGTTTGTTTTATTTTCTAGGAGGAGTGGGGCTGGGGGTCCATTAGTCTTCTGACTGGTTTCTTGCAGACCGCCACGAAATCCGCATCTGTGCCGACCTCTTCCTCTCGCGGTAGCACTTGCACCCAAAATCCTCAATTATTTGTTGGGTATATCCAATTTTGTCTTCTCCAATAATTTTTACCTTCTACAGCTCCGTCAAGTACCATGGAAGTTATTCCCTGGCTTTTCTAACACGAGTCATATTATCCTGCCCCTTCTTCTTGTTAAAGTTTTCTATATGTTCCTCTCCTCGCCTGTTCTGCAGAGATCCCTCACGCTTCATGCCGCTCCATTGCAGATTCCTCACCTTTTACGGACTGTTTCCCATCCCAAAGGCAAGAATGTGCCCGAACATCTGTCAGATCCTCCACCCTCTTTGTCAAGGCCATAGTCAGAACAGAGGTGACTCGTTGTACCGGAAGTCTTCGGTCCCCATTGCTGGCGATTTTTATGCAGTATCTGAGCACTGGCTGAGATCGAACCTGTTCGTTGCTAAACAGTGTAATTGTTATTCAGAAGTGATATTTATGTGAATACCACCATCTCTCTGTCCTCGTTTCACGTTTCGTTTCTGATAAAACCACCTTCTTTATGTCCCTAACCCAAAAGTCAACACTTTTCGCTGGAGTACTTCTGTAACTCGTCTCCTAGGAGAACCAACGAGCTACATAGGCTGGCCGTTGCGGCCGAGCGGTTCTAGGCCCTTCAGTCCGGAACCGCGAGACTGCTACGTGGCGGGTTTAAATCCTGCCTCAGGCTTGGATGTATGTGGTTTGCTTAGGTTATTTAGGTTTAAGTAGTTCTAAGTTCTAGGTGATTGATGACCTCAGAAGTTAAGTCCCATGGTGCTCAGAGCCATTTGAACCATTTTCTGAGCCATATAGATATGTTCGGAGTGAAGCAACAGGGCTGCGTTCGTGATAATCTTCGGACGACAACCCCTCGCGCGACTGCCTCACTAGGGAGCTCCCCTCTCTCACTTGTGTAAGATAGGGGAGGAAGGGGGAGGTGTGCGGCAAGGAGCTTGACCAGCTCCTTGCCGTGCGGCGTGCGGTGGTGGGAGCGATGTGCCACTTAGATGGCCGTGTTTATGGCGCGTGCTGGTAAATATAGAGGCGCTGGCGCCGTATAATGGCGCGACCCACATACCCGGCGGCCGCGGGCGTAGGTCTTCAGCCGCTGCGACCCGAATTGCCCGTGGCGGCGACCAAGGACGCGGGCTGCGAAGGCGCCGAAATATCGCAGATAAGCTAACGCTGGTCTTTTCCCAGACCGTCACCCCGAAACCAGAAATCTGGGTGACATTTGTCACCCTTTCCGTAAAACAAAAATACGTCGCGGGTGACCTGCATTTTCGGCATGAGGGAGTGGTTGGCTTCCGGTAAGAGACTTTTACTTTCGTGTGTTGTTAACGGGGCTGTAACCTTCTAAGTTATGACTGACAATACGCCTGGATGCTTGTAGGCAGCTTCGATAATATATATACAAGGTGTATAGTTTAAGTTGACAAACCAGTATACCCCTAAAAATAAGCTTCTCACGGAAAAATGTGTAGAATCCAAAGTTAATTATTTCCGAGGGGGACATCTGCTGGTGCTAAAATTAGCCCGCCACTCCAGCCCCCTGGAGGGGGAGGGGGGGAGGCAACTTCACAATTTCAAATGAGAACCCTCATATTTTATTGCAGGATCAGATTCTGCATAAAAACTACGTACATTTTGCCTTAAACTTCTTTTTCTTTTTTTTTTTTATTCTTGGTAGTTGGCGCTGTAATTCAAGAAAATCCATGTTCTCAATTTTTTGTGGAAAATGGTTACAGGTAAATAGAAAATACTTCTTTACTTCGTAAATTTTGATTCGCTGAAACAAAAATTCTCCCTCTGTCCTTATACGGTGGGGTTTGAGAGAGAGGAATTAGAGTTTTACAAATGTTGACCCAAATATTAATTTTTTCCGCAGATTCGGAAAAGTTTTGTTTGTTTCTTGGTCATGAGTCCACACAACTTTTAATTATCAAACATCATCTGATTTGCTAACTAACTAACCAAACGAAGTAAATAAGTACTTTTTATTTATCCGTAGCCGTTTTCCACGCAAAAATGAAAACATGGATTTTCTTGAATTACAGCGCCAACTACCAAGAATCAAAATAAATGTTTAAGACAAAATGTACGTAGTTTTATATGTAGAATCTGTTTCCGCTGTAAAAAGTGGGGTTTCCCATTTAAAATTTTAAAGTTGCCTCCCGCTGCATAGATCCTGAGAAATCAGTACCCAGAACAACCACCTCTGGCAGTAATAGCGGCCTCGATACGCCTGGGCATTGAGTCAAACAGAGCTTGGATGGCTTGTACAGGTACAGCTGCCCATGCAGCTTCAACACGATACCACAGTTCATCAAGAGTAGTGACTGGCGTATTGTGACGAGCCAGTTGCTCGGGCACCACTGACCAGACGATTTCAGTTGGTGAGAGATCTGGAGAATGTGCTGGCCAGGGCAGCAGCCGAAAATTTTCTGTATCCAGAAAGGCCCGTACAGCACCTGCAACATGCGGTCGTGCATTATCCTGCTGAAATGTAGGGCTTCGCAGGGATCGAATGGAGGGTACAGCCACGGGTCGTAACACATCTAAAATGTAACGTCCACTGTTCAAAGTGCCGTCAATGCGAACAAGAGGTGACCGAGACGTGTAGCCAAGCGCAGCCCGTACCATCACGCCGGGTGATACGCCAGTATTGCGATGACTAATACACCCTTCCAATGTGCGTTCACCGCGATGTCGCCAAACAGGGATGCGATCATCATGATGCTGTAAACAGAACCTCGATTCATCCGAAAAAATGACGTGTTGCCATTTGTTCACCCAGGTTCGTCGTTCAGTACACCATAGCAAGCGCTCATGTCGGTGATGCAGCGTAAAGGGTAACCGCAGCCACGGTCTCCGAGGTGGTAGTCAATGCTGCTGCAAACGTCGCCGAACTGTTCGTGCAGATGGTTGTTGTGTTGCAAACGTCTCCATCTATTGACCCAGGGATCCAGACGTGGCTGCACGATCTGTTACAGCCATGCGGATAAGATGCCTGTCATCTTGACAGCTAGTGATACGAGGCCATTGGGATCCAGCACGGCGTTCCGTATTACACTCCTGAACCCACCGATTCCATATTTTGCTAACAGTCATTGGATCTCGACCAACGCGAGCAGCAATGTCGCAATACGATAAACCGGAATCGCGATAGGCTACAATCCGATCTTTATCAAAGTCGGAAACGTAATGGCACGCATTTCTCCTCCTTACACGGGGCATACAACAACGTTTCACCAGGCAACGCCCCTCAACTGCTGTTTGTGTATGAGAAATCCGTTTGAAACTTTCCTCATGTCAGCACGTTGGAGGTGTCGCCACCGGCGGCAACCTTGTGTGAATGCTCTGAGAAGCTAATCATTTGCATATCAGCATCTTTTGCCTGTCGGTTAAATTTCGCGTCTGTAGCACGATTTCTTCGTGGTGTAGCAATTTTAATAGCCAATAGTGTATTAGTTGCCTCTAAACGTGATGTAGAACTGATTCGACTGGATGAGCTGCGTGATCTGTTACGTTAGTGCTTGTCAGTGGGATTCTACTGAACCTAGCTAAGAGAACTGAATTAGTGATGGCGAATTAGGCTGTGGTATTTAGTGGAGAGGGTATCATGATTCAAGATTAGCAAAAAATTGTTTATATCCAGGGGATAACAATATTGTGGGTTAGACACTGATGTATGTGGGTTCCCCCTGAGAAGGTGATTGCAACTGAAGCCCACAGGGCTCAAGTTATTCGCTGCACGGGGTAGCCACGCTGTTTAGGGCGTCTTGCCACGGTTCGGGGCGCTTCCCCCGTCGGAGGTTCGAGTCCTCCTTCGGACATTGGTGTGTGTGTTGTCCTTAACATAAGTTAGTTTAAGTTAGATTAAGTAGTGTGTAAGCCTAGGGACCGATGACCTCAGCAGTTTGGTCCCATAGGAACTTACCACAAATTTCCAAAACATTTTCAAGTTGGTCAAACGGTGGACAGAATATCTACGTCCGAAGCATATACGAGATTGACTGATAAGGGAGTCGCCGCACTGGATACGAGATTGACTGATAAGGGAGTCGCCGCACTGGGGAGCCATCTTTGCCAGTCGGATGGAAGAAGGGTTGTGCTTCGCGCTCCTGGTCATGTTGATCGCGGGTGCAGGCTGAACGTCCTGGTGTGCGATGGTGGCCGTTGGGGAGAACCTGAGACCAGCCGACCGTGAGGGAGGTCAGTGGTAATCCGTGGGCCGCAGAAGCAGTGAGGGCGAGCGGCGAGGGTGTAACATTCTGGGTGACAACTCGCTTGCTCTCTTACTCGCTTGTTCAGGACGGCAGATCTAACCCGTCCAGTCCTGCACTCAGACAAGGGTTCCTGCGCTCCAATTCCGCAGCTAGCAGTTTCGAGTACTACGCGACCGAGAGCTGCTGGATACATAGCCGGTAGCAGATGGAGAGAATGCTGCCGCAACAATCAGCGCGATTATGTAGCCATGTGTTACCACGGGGACGATATCGTTGATACAGTGAGTTTAGGATGTCGGAGCGTTAACGATTTGAAGGCAATGAAAAAACGCAGGAATCAAGAGACAGAACTGACACTCAGGAAAGTAATGCAAATCTAAAATCAAGTGACAGAAATAAAACCACTACGACAACCATAACTCATGTGTACAAAAGAAAATATTGCTTGGACGGCTCCACTTACGAATGAAATGTGGTTCCTTTAAGCTTTATATTACGATCGGATCGATAATTACACCCGTAAACAACGTAAGCTGGCATTTTTCATGAAACAGCTACATCGCAACACAATCAAAGCACCCAACACTATCGAAACTGGGCACAGGTATGTCAGGCTGATGTCACGGGAAAGTATCACCGCAGTAACCTAATGTCTTGGGCCAGTTAAAATGGCGGACGTCGCCTTCAAGTTTGTGACGTAATGTCACCTCCCCCCCTTTTTTTAACCTCCACGATGGCAAAGTTGTCGGTCACTGTCAGGGGACAGAGTACCTGGCCACTGGCGGCGTAAAACGGACGGCCTTTCGATGATGCTAATGACTCTGAAAAGAAAGATTATCGACTGCCGGAGCTGAAAATGAAGAACAAAGACAGAATTCTGTTACGTCATGATTCCTGTAATGATCTAATAACGTCAAGTTTTCTTTAAGTAAACTCTGATTGAGGTTAATGATTTTCAAGGTAGTCAGGGATATGACGGTGTATTTGTATGGTTTATGTGAAGTTGCAGATTTATTATTACTTATTATTAACTGCCTTTGAATATGGTTTGATACTGATATGACTGGATGATCGGCGTGGTAGTGCGGTTCTAATGAGTTTACCCAGGATAACTGAAATAGTGATTAATCACCGAATTATAATGGGATTATTCTGTGAAGGTAAATTATTCTTTCACTTTGGTTATTTTTGTCTCTCTCGCGAATGGTTAAAATAAATAGTAAGGTCTTAATGTCGACGTCATCTGAATAGTCGGAGTTAGTCAGGACCTTTTCACGCTTAGCAAAAAATCGTTTATATGCAGAGGATTACATTTTTGTAGGTTAACTCTTGGTTAATGTGGGTTCCCCCTGAGGTGGTGATTGCAGCTGATTCAAGTAGGTCGGACGGTGGACAGAACATCAACTCTCGAAGCTTATGTGAGACGGACTGATAAGTGGATCAAAAAAATGGTTCAAATGGCTCTGAGCACTATGGGACTCAATATCTTAGGTCATAAGTCCCCTAGAACTTAGAACTACTTAAATCTAACTAACCTAAGGACATCACACACACCCATACCCGAGGCAGGATTCGAACCTGCGACCGTAGCCGCCCCGCGGTTCCGAACTGCAGCGCCAGAACCGCACGGCCACCGCGGCCGGCGATAAGGGGATCGCCACAACCTTGTAGCTACATACAGGTCTGACGTCATCGACACTGTCAGTGTAGAGACTGGGATTAGTGATCATGGTTTTACCATTATTATTATTATTTCTTTCTTTCTTATCTCAGACGTTATGTCTGGTCAAAAGCAGAAAGTGACGCGGACCTTGATCAAGCGTGACTTCCTTTTAACTGTACGGTACATGTTATATTGCATTTAGGAACTTTCGGGTAATTGAACATGTATCAATAATTACGGATTTCTGTAGTTGTATATATAAGTTTGGATGTAGCTGTATTGCATTGATGTACTGGTGGAACTTTAGGAACTTTCGGGTAATTGAACATGTATCAATAATTACGGATTTCTGTAGTTGTATATATAAGTTTGGATGTAGCTGTATTGCATTGATGTACTGGTGTATATTGTGTGGTATGACTCCTGTAGTTGATAGTATAATTGGTATAATGTCAACTTTATCCTGATGCCACATATCCTTGACTTCCTCAGCCAGTTGGATGAATTTTTCAATTTTTTCTCCTGTTTCCTTTTGTATATTTGTTGTATTGGGCATGGATATTTCGTTTAGTTGTGTTAATTTCTTCTTTTTATTGGTGAGTATGATGTCAGGTTTGTTATGTGGTGTTGTTTAATCTGTTATAATGGTTCTGTTCCAGTATAATTTGTATTCATCATTCTCCAGTACGTTTTGTGGTGCATACTTGTATGTGGGAACGTGTTGTTTTATTAGTTTATGTTGTATGACACGTTATTGATGTATTATTTTTGCTACATTGTCATGTCTTCTGGGGTATTCTGTATTTGCTAGTATTGTACATCCGCTTGTGATATGATCTACTGTTTCTATTTGTTGTTTGAAAAGTCTGCATTTATCTGTTGTGGTATTGGGATCTTTAATAGTGTGCGTGCTGTAATATCTGGTGTTTATTGTTTGATCCTGTATTGCAATCATGAATCCTTCCGTCTCAATGAATATACTGCCTTTCCTTAGCCATGTGTTGGATACGTCTTGATCAATGTGTGGCTGTGTTAGATGATACGGGTGCTTGCCATGTAGTGTTTTCTTTTTTCAGTTTACTTTCTTCGTATCTTATTATTATTATTATTATTTTCGTGTCAGAAACATACATAAAACACATTTTATACAATTACTCACAGATAAACACAGTTTATATTACCTTAGATCAAAATCTGGCCACTTCCAGTGCATTTTCCATTACCTGGTGAATATCATCTTCTGTGCAGGTTGCAGGTGGCTGGCCACAGTCTACACTGAAGCACATGTTGAACAGTCTGTTTTGCCACTCAGTCACAATGGGTTTTGTTTTCTTTAATGTATCCCCATTTTGCCAGTTTAACCGTGATCTGCCCATTCCTGACCTAGGCCTAATCAAGACTTCCAGACTGGCAAATTCTGATCATGACCAGGGGGTAAGACTTCCGAAAATCTTTTCCAACCAGGAGGGTGGTATGTTTCAGCCCTCCATAACTGCAGCCAGGTTTCTTCATCAGTGTCTATTAGTGAAAGGTAGATACACAGGGTAAAATTTTGTAAGAAAATTTTCTATTGAACCAGAGAAGGGCAAATATAATATCGATTATCTAGTAGCGATCACTGGTTCGAGGTGTTATGGGTAATGTGCTAGAGTAACTCAACATAGAGAGATGTATGGAGGACTCTCAAGTGTATAGACGTGTTATAACTGATGTCTGCTGGGTGTATACTTACTCGCTACGGGCAGTAATGACTTTTTATTTGCAAGATACAATACTGGAAATAATTAAGGTAAAGAAACGTGTTTTGTTACGAATGAAATGCGCTTATTCATAAGTGATGATTGAGATTATGTACAGCACTCACATACAATTATTTTGCAAAGCTAATTGTTTATGTATAATCAGTTTGTTGCATGTTAATTGTGACATCATTAATTTTCAAAGAGTCAAAATACAAGTTTTAATGTTAGTGGCATATTGTTACTTATCGTAAGTCAATACTATTTCCCAGATCCATGTCGATTTTGATTAAATATTTTGCTCAGTTATATTCGATTTAATTAAAAAGTATGCTAAGCAACACCCTTGCACAATAGCTGTATGCTAACTACACAATTGAAAGCACTAAAAGAGAACAGTGTGGAGAGCGTTACCATTGACCAGATAAAGGTAAGATATTATTTCAGGGATAGCATTCATTAAGCACAGGGACCAATTATTTTCAAACTGATCAAGTTTTCCTTTATTACCAGGGCCAGTTTCAAATCACTAGTGTCGTATCAAATTCAGTTTTTCTGTTATGTAAATTCATGCAGTTTTAGTTTGTTTTAAAGTTATTGACAGTCTACATTCTCGCGGTCAGGAAAGTTCAGAACAGGGCAAAGCGTATAAGCGACGACATAATACACACGTTCCCATGCCATTCCAATTCTAACAGATGAGTTGCAGGCTACTGTCAATTACGTTGCTAGAAACGTATGTGTTTCATTAGTTTCTCCGATGTTCTGAGGAAACTTTTCCTTGACCTAAGTCGTTGTGGGTAGGATTGTTGCCCATGCATGGGACGCGTTTTCTCATTTGGTGCTATTTCTCTTCGAACAGGAGAAGTGGAATTCTTGCAAGGTGACAGAGTCATTCGACTGGAGTTGACTTGAAGCTGCATGTATCGTTTAGGGCAATATACACCTGTTTGGCATCTGTTGACTTATACCAAAGAGGACATGCCAACTCTGCACCGGAGTAGCATAACGCAGTAGTTTGGACGGTTCAGCTTGGCTGCCCCACTGTGATCTGGCCAGTTTTATCCTTAAGTTGTTCCTGGTGGAGTCTGTTGATTTGAAATTCATACAGTGTTTTTTGAACGTTAGAGATCTGTCAAGTGATATTCCTAAGTATTTTGGAGTGCCACAGTGTTCCAATGTAACCCCTGACCATTCTATCCTTAACTTGCGGGTGCTTTCCCTATTTCTCATACGGTAAGTACACACTTATGTCTTTGATGGGTTTCGTTTAAGCTCTCATAACCATCATGATGGATTTATTGATTTTAGTAACCATAGTCGTTATGGTAACATCAGAAATAGGATGTTACTATAGCGACGATGGTTACTAAAGTTGATAAGTCCATCATGAAGGCTAGGAGGGCTTTTACTGTGGAAAGAGCAAATATACAGTTATTAGCATTCTGCTTAGACATTGAATAGACATCATTTAGTTCAAACGTGATGCTCGTAAAGGAATTGTGGTTGAAGTTTAAACCAACTGTAAATTCGCTCTGCATAAGTATGTGCCAAGGAAGCGGAGTAAGTACGGTAAAGACACATTGTGGTATAATAACAAAATTCGGAAAACAGAGGTTACACTCTCCGTTCTAGAAAGAATACAGAAACGTCGACCGGCCGAAGTTAATAGAACTCCGTGCACTTTAAAAGGTCGATGCACAAAAACGTCCGCCGTAATACGTTTGCCGAGAATCTGAGAATATTCTGTTATTAAGCAACATCGCTAAGCGGGTCGAAGGCCTCTGTTCGTACATTCATGTATCTGACTGGTGTACAATCGAAGGCAGCAAAAGAAAAGCTAAAGTTTTAATACTACTTTTAAAAATCATTCACGCAGGAGGATCGTACAAACACACAGTCGTTTGTCCGTCGCACAGACAGATGTGTGGAGGTCATAGTGGAAGCATCCGTAGCGCTGAGAAGCAGCTGAAATACTTGAGAAGAAATAAGTCGTCAGCTCTGGATGGAATTCCAATTCGGTTTTACATAAAGTACTCTTCGGCATTGGCCTCGCACTTACCTTGCATTTATCGCGAATCGCCCGCCCTACGAAAAGTTCCAAGCAACAAGCAAAAAGCGCAAGTAACCTCCACAAGAAGAGTGAAAAGAACGGACCTCAGATTTACAGGCCAATATCCTTAGCATCGATTTGCTTCTGAATTATTGAGAATGTTCTAAGTTCGAATACAGTTAATTTCCTTCAAACAGGAAAGCTTCTGTCCATAAATCAACATGGATTTAGAACACATCGCTCGTGCGAAACTCAGCTTGCCCTTGTCTGGCATGCTGTATTGAGCAGTCTGTAGAAGTCAAAGTTTTGGGAGCCTCTGATCCAGTAGCGAATTACCGATATCACCTGGTGTTTCCACTTATACTGGTCTCTCTGGTCAGCTGAACCTACCGATACTGGATGTCGACTTTATCCCATGATGTAATAATGTTGTGGGCTATGAGGTCATACATGCGCGGAATGAAAGAGATCAGACAGCAAAGATATTTTTTGAGCACGATTTTTTGAGATATAAATTGTTGTTACAGACAGAATTGTAACCTAGCTCTAGGTAGAGGTTAGATTCAAAGCTGTTGGGAGTCGACGAAGCCAACTGATGTGAATACGAAATCTTGGTTGCAATTAACTACTATTCCCTAATGTGAACCGCAGCCTAGATTATGTTGAAGATTGCAGTTTAAGTGTGAGTTGATGAAGTGGTATCGAAGGCTTCATTTTTTTGGTCACTCCTACACCTCGGGGCCAGTCCTCGTGATACGAGTGGTCAGCCGGCTGATGTTGCCACCGCGGACTGAATTTCTCCGTAGTATGAATAAGTTGTCCGTTGCAATGGTTAAATCTCGCTGGAAGCATTCTGCCCGACATCATGTGAACTTCCGTCATTTCACGAAACACAAGAGTGAGATATTATGACAAGTTCTAGGAAAAAGAAAAGTAACCTGCGCCACGTTGGGATTTCGGTAAATGAGAAAGACATGGAGAGAGAATTGGGTGGGAGGGAGGGGTGGGGGGAGGGAGGGAGGAAAAAGTGGGTCAACAACTGTGATGGCGTAAGGGGTCGTTGTAAGACATAACAGTAACCGAAGGTGGATGAAGAATGTTATGAACTATATTTTTCTTTGTGTATTTTTTTTCTTGAAATAATGCACCGATACATATAACTTGTGACTCACAGACAAAGCAGTTTCACTCCAGTTTAATTGATCGTTCAGTGTGTAACGTTCCCTGGCAGCACACACACTATTAATAAAATGAAATGACATTTAATTGTATTATATACGCCACTATGAAACATTTCGTATGTACTGCAATTGTTTAATAAAAAATGTTATTTAATTTTGTGTAAAGGACGTTGGTTATTATTGTAATATTTTCTGTAATAATATTCTCGATGTATTTATGATTGTAATATTTCTATACTCATAGTGTAATTACGAAACATGTTAGTATCTGCGATGAAAAAATGTAAAATATAGCCACAGAGGAAAATAATGTTGTAAGATTACAAAGAGACATTCACAATCAGCAATAATATAAATAGCGCTGCATAATGTGTATTCTTTGTTGTCTTCCTCGAGAGCTGAGAGTGAAAGAGGAACCTGTGACGTAGCATTATATGAATGAGTAGACTTTGTTTGTCTGTATCTATCTTCAGCCGCCATTAGAGGAGAAATTACAAAGGTGTGTTATTTCAATTATTGTTATGGTCTAAATACATTATAATTTATCAAAATTGTGTTTACTAATGTAAATTAGCTTGCTCATGTCATCTATAATATTTCTTTAAAGAATTTTCAGCACTTTTAGCGATTATCGTTGGTGTTGCTGGGCTGTGCCGCGACCGGACGATTTGCAGCGGCGGCACATTTAAAAAATTGTTCCGCTATAAAATTAACCAAACCCGTAAATCGGGAGCTGGTAAAATTAGCAGTGAATTACGAAATATTTTTCTTTTACAGCGATGCTGAGGGTGACTGAATGTATTACTGGTTTTACATTTGTGCATTCATAGGCGGATAATTAACGTTGAAGTTGTTAATGTGTTGGTTCTTTCCATTTCTAAAGCAAATAACTTAAACGTATAGTGAAGTGTATTTTGTCAATGATAATTAAACGTTCAGGTCGGCTCGGCAATATTTAACCATTTTATGCTAACAGAGACAGTCTTGTGTTCCATAGCTAAGGCCGGGAAAGAATTCAGTAAATATTTAAAAACCCACTGCATCTAGAAAATGTGTGCCAAGGCCGAAATACGTAAAAAAAATTATTTAAATAAGTTTTAAATAAATGTTATTAATCAGTTAGTTTGAATTTATCAGCATGAAAGGTTTGCTAAGGTTCACGTAATTTTAAATGTGCTTAATACTGTCTAAATGAATTTTTATTACCACACGTAAATAAGGGGTTCTACAACAAAGTTCGTACTGAAAGAGTAAATGCCATAAATATTTAAAGCCATTTCTTCCCCATTTTTTCATCCATTCACATTGTTACATAATAAATATTTCATATGGTTTTTTTTTCATCCAAAGTGTGACTAAAAAGTCTCTGACTGACGAAATGAAACAGATTACTTAGAATAAGGTGTAGAAGCAATCCACTGGGATCTGAACTGACATGATTGTCGTGCGATGACTGCTGTTCAGTAGTACTCAACTTGAATCCCTATTCTGTTACTGCAGTATTAAACGGTTTGGAGAGCTTCGTTACTGGAGTTCAGATTTCCTGATCTGGTATTCAGATTTCCTGATCTGGTATTCAGATATTATCAAAAAACGTCGATATACGGACCAGTTATGGCGTCAGAGTATGAAAGATATGTCAATATGTAGAATAACAATGACCCCGACATTTAACCCTAGATGGACGTTTGATTTTAAATGCATCCAAGTGGATTCAGTACGGTAAAGACACATTGTGGTATAATAACAAAACTCGGGAAATTCAGAGAAAACAGAGGTTGCACTCTCCGTTCTAGAAAGAATACAGGAACTTCGAAAGGCGAAAGTTAATAGAACTCGGCGTGGCTTTGAAAGGTCGATGCACGAAGCACAAAAAACTTCCGCCGTAATACGTTAGCCGAGAATCTGAGAATATTCCGTTATTAAGTAATATCGCTAAGACTGGTGTTGCAATCAAAGATAGCAAAAGAAAACGTCAAATTTTAAATTCTACTTTTAAAAATCATTCACGCAGGAGGACGTACAAACGCAGAATCATTTGGCCGCCGCACAGATAGGTGTGAAGAGGTCATACTACGAAGCATCCGTGGCGTTGAGAAGGAGCTGAAGTACATGAAAACAAATAAGTTATCAACTCTGGATGGAATTCCAATTCGGTTTTACAGAAAGTACTCTTCGGTATTGGCCTTGCACTTACCTTACATTTATCGCGAATCTCTAGCCCTACGCAAATTCCCAAGCAACTAGAAAAGAGTGCAGGTAACCTCCACAAGAAGAGTGAAAAGAACGGACCGCAGATTTACAGGCCAATATCCTTAGCATCGATTTGCTTCTGAATTATTGAGAATGTTCTAAGTTCGAACACAGTAAATTTCCTTGAAACAGGAAAGCTTCTGTCTATAAATCACCACGGATTTAGAACACATCGCTCGTGCGAAACTCAGCTTGCTCTTGTCTGGCATGCTGTATTGAGCAGTCTGAAGAAGTCAAAGTTTTGCGAGCTTCTGATCCAGTAGCGAACTGCCGGTATCATCTAGTGTTTCCATTTATGCTGGTCTCTCTGGTCAGCTGAACCTACCGATACTGGATGTCGACTTTATCCCATGATGTAACAATGTTGTGGTGTATGAAGTCATACATGCGCGGAATGAAAGAGATCAGACAGCAAAGATATTTTTTGAGCACGATTTTTTTGAGATATAAATTGTTGTTACAGACAGAATTGTAACGTAGCTCTAGGTAGAGGTAAGATTCAAAGCTGTTGGGAGTCGACGAAGCCAACTGATGTGAATACGAAATCTTGGTTGCAATTAACTACTATTCCCTAATGTGAACCGCAGCCTAGATTATGTTGAAGGGTGCAGTTTAAATGTGTGTTGATGAAGTGGTATCGAAGGCTTCAGTTATTTCGGTCACTCCTACACCTCGGGGCCAGCCCTCGCGATACCTGTGGTCAGCCGGCTGATGTTGCCACCGCGGACTGAATTTCTCCGTAGTATGGATAAGTTGTCCGTTGCAATGGTTAACTCTCGCTGGAAGCATTCTGCCGGACATCATGTGAACTTCCGTCGTTTCATGAAACACAAGAGTGAGATATTATGACAAGTTCTAGGAAAAAGAAAAGTAACCTGCGCCACGTTGGGATTTCGGTAAATGAGAAAGACATGGAGAGAGAATTGGGTGGGAGGGAGGAGGGGGGGAGGGGAATGATGGAAAGACTGAGTCAACAATTGCGATGATGTAAGGGGTCGTTGTAAGACATCACAATAACCAAAGGTAGATGAAGAATGTTTTGAATTATATTTTTGTCTGTGTATCTCGAAGAAAAAAGATTTTGTATTTTTTTCTTGAAATAGTGCACCGATACATATATCTTGTGACTCACAGACAAAGCTTTTTCACTCCAGTTTAAGTGCTCGGTCAGCGTGACAGAAAAGTCTCTGACTGAAGAAATGAAGGAGATTACTTGGAATAAGGAGCGGAAGCAATCCGCTCGGATCAGAACTGACGTGACTATCCTGCGATGACTGTTTGCAGTTCAATAGTACTCAACTTGTCCCTTTTCTGTTACTGCAGTGTTAAACGGCTTGGAGAGCTTCGTTACTGGAGTTCAGATTCCCTGATCTGGTATTCAGATATTATCAAAAAACGTCGATATACGGATCAGTTATGGCGTCAGAGTATGAAAGATATGTCAATATGTAGAATAACAATTACCCCGACATTTAACCCTAGATGGACGTTTGATTTTAAATGTATCCATTGCGTCTTTTGCATTCCTTTATTTATGAATCAACCCAGTTGACAGCTTCACCATGTCTACGAACCATCTTGCAGCTTATATTCTCACTATTATCACAGATACTTTTCAATTATGTTTTTTACAGAAGAAAACCGCGAAAGAAGATGCCTTCGTGGTCCTGTTGTTAGCGTTGACCATAAACGCTATCGTCATGGTTCAGATTCCCTGTGGGCACCTCAGACCTCCATTTGGTGGAAGTTCTGGAATGGGTTCCACTCTCCATCAAGAGTTCAAATGAGAAGCTGCATGATAAAATAAATAAGACAACTGACATGGAAGTTGCCTAAGTGACGTCACACCGAAAGAGTTGCATCAGTCCTAGTGCCACACAGTAATAGTTATTTATTGTAGTTGTTGTGGTTTTCAGTCCGAGGATTGGTCTGATGCAGCTGAAGCGGGGCTATGGTGGGGCCTAATGTTATTGATGTCTTTACAGGCCACGATGCTGATGCAGGCTGGAAGACAGAGCAGCAGGTGCGATGAACCAGCTCCTCGTTCACCGAGGAGGCATTGAGAATAATAGAATTCATATAGCAGTCGGAAGTAAGAACTATCATCTCGATTAGATGCGATGTCTACAGACAGCCGAGCCCACAGCCCACGTCAGCACAACACCGGTGATGTGCTGGCTGTGAACGGACGCCAGCAGTCGGAGTCGCTTTCATCAGTGTCCTGATGGCTGAAGCATCGAACGCCAGCAGAGGGTGGCAGAAGGTCAGGACGGAGGCACGTTCAGACATCGTCAGTGCACCAAGGACACATTAGTGGCGTCCTAAAGTTATCTAAAGTCGAACAGCAGTAGTCCCTCAGGTCGAAGACATTAGCGAAGTCCCTAGGAGCATCAGGATTAGACACGGTTCGTAGACTCTAAGCTAACGGAGGCAGCATCTAGTAGCAGTTGAGACTGGATTACCTTCATTAGGTCGACGACTGGCGTGTAGTATTTCTCAAGATAATCATGGCTGGAGCGCGCGTATTTATGAGTACTTGACCTGGCCCTGTTGTGACATGACATCACGTTTGAGAACACAAGCGTCAGAAGTGGTGTAGCACTGGGTCTAGGTATGGTGCGAACCAAGTCACCAATGTGGCGGTCTGGTCTTCATACCATACTTTGTCGATAATTTTCCATCCCTAGTGGTGGGAGGACTGCAAGATGTGTGGTAATCACCTCGTTTCAGTGACCGCACACAGACTTTTGTTATGTCAGTCTTCTGGCTCGTGAAGCCACGAGTTACAGATGCCGGCTTGAAGAGGTAGTGGCGTAATATAACTCTCCAAGCTAGTGTATCATGCTCAAGCTTCTTCATGTCTGCATAACTACTTCAGTTTGCATCAAATTGAACCTGTTCACTGTAATCGAATCTTGACATCCTTCTACAATATTTACCACCATACATCACCCCTATTTAGAAACTGACGATTCTTTGATGTTTCAAGATGTGTCCTATCAACTAGTTCCTTCTTTCAGTCAGATTTCCTTCCCTCTCTAATTCGAAAACACCCTTGAGGGCTACATGTCCTTTGACCCTAAAAGCTGCAGCCTGGTTTCCATACAAGTTATAGATATCCTTTCGTTCTCTGTATTTTATCTCTACTACTTTCATAAGTTCATAAAGTGTAATTCAGTCAATATTGCCTAAAGCTTTTCTAACATTCTGCGTGGTTTCTGCAATTTGTTCTAAGTCGTGTCTCCCTACCACTTTCGCACAACGACGCTCTGAGCGTGTTTTTTTAGGGAATTTACTAGTTTGAACCTGGGACCTGTTGCTGGTAAGGAGACGCCAGACCACACATGACATGTAGAGTTCAGAAGAGTTCAGTGAGACTAGCGATGATATAACCAAATACTTAATGATTTCAGCGTCAGCTCCAATGCACTCCCTGTAAAAGAATCTTAATACTAACTAAATTTAGTGGAAGGGGTTCAAGGCTTTCCTATTTTTAGTTAGCTGGCAAAATAACGTCGAAAAAGCAGTTACGTTTACCATTGGAAATTTTATTCTACTCACAAAACATTGTTTATAAATTGCACTATTGATAAAAGGAAATGTTTTATTACAGGAAGATAAAAAGCAACTGCGTTCAACAAAAATATGAACGAATATTCCCTGAATGGGTTTCCAGGTGCTACAATGGATCGAAGGATGACCTATGCCATATCACATCTATAATCTAGGTTTAAAGTAAGTTTCACAAAAGAGAAAACTCTCAAAATGGTCTACAGTGACCCTCAATTATCTTTAATTACTTATCTAACTTGTCGTAAATTACAGTGGCTGATGTGGCTTCTCATTATTATATAACAGAAAAATCATCGTGTTACAGATTTTAACTTACATAGCAAATGTGAATACCATGAGCTTCAATTGACGATCGTCACTAGTATTACGTAAAAAGGGGATGTAACAGATGAGACTTCTGCAGTTCTGAGTGAAGCCTTATGCGCTCAAAAATGCGGCATCGCGTGCGTTCATTACCTTGTCGGTGTTCGTCAGGGGGCGGCGGCCGGCGCAGCTCCATCCAGCTCGCCGTCTCTGAAGCAACTCCTTTCTAACTTCTCGTTACTGCAATTTACCAAAGTTGGTTTTAAAAAAAAAACTATCTGGCTTTGTTTTCATCTGACCAATCAGGGTCTCAATGTTAACCTTAAACTTCGCCTACAAAAATTCTGTCTATCCAATGAGAAACGTTATACTTTTCGTAGTGGGGCAACGTTTTTAAAGTTTGCAACGTAACGGAGACGCGAAAAAGGCTCACGCTAAAACTTGCAGCTGGTGTGGCCCTTTTAGTGTTATCGTAAGATCTATACTGTTCTTCTGGAGGGCGCTAGCTTTTAACATGGGCTGGGGGGTGGTCCTGTCGGTTAGCTGGAGACTTGGGTGTCCTTCCCTTATCGTAGGGCCTTCTAGCTTAACACGGTTCTGCTCTCGGTTTCTGTTCTCGTTTCTCCCCTCGGAACTGCGTCTGTCTCACGGTGGGAAGGTATGACATGCATTTAGGCATTCTTGTGTTAGTCTGTGGTATTCCATTTGCTCACTCATTATTCATATTACTGTGGTTAATTTAAAGTTATGTTTTATTCGGAGCTATGTGACATACTACCGGATTTGCTTATCATGTCAGGGTTTTCATGGAAGGTGCTGGATTTGCCTGACCTCCAAGCCAACAGATCAACAGATCTTATATTCGTTGGGTTGCCTTCCTGTAATCTATATTCTAAGATAAATCGTATCCATAAATTTCTCTGGAACCAAAACTCATCTTACATGACGCCAGCTAGTATCAGTCTTTCCATTTCTCTGTAAATAATACGTGCCAATATTTTGCAACCGAGAATCATTTAACTGACTGATTGTTAACACTCACTCATAACAGCACTTCTATTCGTTGGGACTGGATTAATTACTTTCTTCTTGAGGCCTGAGGGCATTTCACCTACCTCATATTCTTGTATGCCAGGTGGGATAGTTTTGTCAAGGCATGTTCTCCCAAGGATCTCAGTAATTCTCAGGACATATCATCAGCTCGAGGCACCTCGTTTCGAATTAGGTCTTGCAGTGATCTGTGAAATTTTTTTCACAGTATTTTACTCCCATCTCATCTACTTCCTCTTCCCTTTCGCCCCATTATCTTCAAGTTCGGTTTCTGTGTATAGTACTTGTATGTAATCAGTCCACCTAATAGCCTTTTCTTCTTTGCGTGGTACTGACTTCAGGTTTGAGCTCTTAATATGCATATGGGTGCTTATCTTTTCGTCAAAGATCTAATTCTCTTATAGGTGGCACCTATCTCCGATTGTCATGCTTGCTGCTACAGCTTTGCATTTTTCTTCTAGCCATTCTTGCTGTAGCGCACCAACCATATGCACTGAGGTGATAAAATTTATGAGATACACCCTAATATCGTTTCAGACCTCCTTTTACCCGTGCAATGCACCAACTCAGCAGACATACTGAACCATGCTTTCTCTATGCCCACCCGGCTATCCGCTCGGTCTAACGCTCTGCTTCCTGAGCGGGAAGGCGTGCCGATCCCCGGCACGAATCAGCCCGGCGGATTAGTGTCGAAATCCGGTGTGCCGGCCAGCCTGTGGATGGTTTTTAAGGCGATTTTCCATCTGCCTCGGCGAATGCGGGCTGGTTCCCACATTCCGCCTCAGTTACCCTGTGCCGGCGACTGCTGCGCCAACACCGTATCCACGTACGCATACACAATAATTACTGTACCACGCAAACATTTAGGGTTACACTTGTCTGGTATGAGACGTTCACGGGGCTCCGAGAGGAGGGGGGCGGGCAATAGCCCTGGATTCGGTGTGGGGTGACGGTGGGGTGGGTGGACTGCTGTGGCCTGTTGTGGGGCTGTGAACCACTGAGGGCTACGGCGGGACGAAGCCTCTCCGTCGTTTCTAGGTCCCCGGTTTAATACATACATACATGCTACTTCTATAGCTGTCCATAATAGCGGAAGAGTTGCCCCTGCGGGATGTTGCGGACAACTGACCTTCCCATTATGTCCCGTAAATGTACGATGGGATTCATCTCGGCCGATCTAGGTGGAAAAATCATTCGCTCGAATTGTTCAGAATTTTCTTCAAGCCAATAACGAACAATTGTGTCCTGGTGACATGACATCGGTGTTTGGTATCATGAAGGTCATGAATGCCTGAAAATGGTCTCAAAGTAGTCGAACATAACCATTTCCAGTCAATTATCGGTTCAGTTGGACCAGATTACCCAGTCCATTCCATGTATAAACACAGCCTACATTATTATAGACCCACCACCTATTTACACAGTGCCTTGTTGACATCTTGGGTCCAAGGTTTCGTGGGGTTTGCGCCACATTCGAACCCCACCACCAGCTCTTACCAGCTGAAATCAGCACTCGTCTGACCAGGCCGCGGTTTTTCAATCGTTTATGGTCCAACCGATATGGGTCGCGAGCCCAGGTAAAGCGCCCAAGCGATTTCGTGCTGTTAGTAAAGGTATTCACGTCATCCGTCTGCTGCCACAGCCCGTTGATGCCAATTTCACCGCACTGTCCTAACGGATACTTTCGTCGTACGCCCCACATTTATTTCGGTGGTTATTTCAGGTAGTTTTCCTTGTCTTTTAGCTCCGGTACCTCTATGCAAAAGCTGCTGCTCTCGGTCGTTAAGTGAATTCCGTCGACAATAGGGTTGTCCGTGGTAAGAGGTATTGCCTGAAATTTGGTATTTTCGGTTGACTTTTGACGCTGTGGATCTCGGAATACTGAATTCTCTAGCATTTTTCGAAATGGAATGCTCCATTCGTCTACCTCCAACTATCTTTCCACAATCAAATTCCTGTCGGGAGGCAACGATCACGTCGAAAACCTTTTACATGACTCACCTGAGTAGAGATGGCAGCTCCGTCACTGCACTGCCCTTTTATACCTTTCGTAGGCGATACTACCGCCATATGTATATGTGCATATCAATATCCCACGGCTTTTGTTACCTCGGTGTAAGGGGGTAATGATGTGTACCTGGCCTGTGTTTTGCAGCAGAGCTGACGGCAGGCGAGCGTGGGCTGTTGTCACCCTAATAATTCTGAACTACCAGCGGAAGTCACCGGTTCGAGGCTATGACGAGGGAACAGCACTATGCACTAAGTCACTTTTAGACTTAGAGCCACGGCACAGCAGACCATCCCAGGCCTACTCCAGCAGGACGTCCGACTCCAGCCCAGGCGGCAGCGGGTCGCTCCTCGTGCACACCAGCCGTCTTCCACAATCGCGGCAATGGCTCATCGCCGTGACGCATCCGAGCACGGCCGCCTGTATTAGAGGCCGGAGGACTGAAATGTGGCAACGTTCGTTAAGGCCTACCGCATGGCTGTGGCTATAAGGTAGCGAACGGAAGCAGTTGTTTACGTACTTTCGCGGTGTCTATTTTATCCGACATTACAGTGTAATTATGCTGTACTGGACTCTGCAAAAATTATAGCAAGTAGTCGTGACTACAGTCGAAGATATAACACAATGTAAGTATACAATGCTGTGAAATTTGTAGTGTTTTTACATGTATATGTGCAAGTGTGCTACGTGAACGACTTTCGTCTACACAATTGCAACAAAAGGTCTACTATATTATAGATAAAATTTCAAAATAAAGTTTTGAATTCATAAGTTTAGTATCAGAATCTTCTCCTGAGTGATTTTGTGTTAATATTATGAATATTTCTACACATTTGATTCTATTTGTAGACTTCTGTTTCGTGATTTCCAAGCAGTAGAAAAAACCAGCCCACTCAAATTCTCATTTGCTATTTTTACATAATAGTATTCTGATTTAAGATGTTAGCAATTAATGTATCATTCTATTTGCAGATGCCAGAAAAATGTTGTGTTCCTGGTTGCAACAGCAACTACAAATCCAGCAAGGAAGAGGGTTACATCTCAGTGTTCAGATTCCCTACTGAAGAGGAAAACAGAAAATGATGGACAAGAAATATCCCCAGAAAGGACTGGACTCCATCAAATAGAAGTGTTGTTTGCATTAAACATTTTGAAGAGTGTGATGTATCAAGAGTGGAGATTTACAAGGACTCTGATGGGAACTGTCACGAGTTTCCTCATCAAAGGCTTTTACCAGAAGCTGTGCCAAAAATATTCCATGGGTTACCACCGTATTTAAGTAAGGTGCAGCCTCCAAGAAGGTGTGACCCAGAAATAAGAAGGAAAGCGTGCACGCCTTGAAGAGAAGGAGAAGAATGAACCCATGCTAAATGAGAACTTTATTGCAAATTTTCAGTGTTTGTGTGCTGAGTACCAGGATAGAATAAACAGTGTAGGAAAGTGGAGTGTTAGTGTTAAAGAGAATAAGATATTCTTTTATACTACAGATTTTTCTGAAGACATTCCTCAGGTCAAAGTGGGTATGGAAATTAATGACAAACTCATGTCAAGTGTGCGTGTGAATGGTTCCATTCTGTCACAAGAGCAGCTCAGCTGGATTTTGCTTTTCTCACTTAGAGTAACCAGGTGGTCACAAATAGAAAATATTTTGAGTAGAGATATCAACTGTGATAGCTACACGCCCGCTTTTAGTTCTCTTTTAAATGAATTAAAGAATATTCTAAAGAAACTTACTCTGCATTCGGAAGCTAATCCAAAATGCTATGCCACACTCTTGTTTCTGTTGGAAATAGATAGATTTGATGGCAATGAATAAGCGGACATATTCGGTTGATATGATGATGCATGCATTTATCATCTACACACAGTCTCCAGCACGCTATACAGCACTCTGGTCAAATGGATTGCTTACCTTACCACATGTGAAACACATTCAGCAGCTTTCATCTTCACTGAAGATTTGTCCAACCAATAAATCACAAAATGCCCATTTTCTTAAAATTGTTGTGGATAAATTAGATGAGAGAGAAAAATTTGTAATTCTGCAAGTGGATGAAATTTATGTTAAGCCATGTATTCAGTTTAAAGAGATATGCAGAAAATAATTCCCCATCTGAGGCAAGAACTGTGCTTGCCTTTCTCACATCATCTTTATATGGCAGTTTCATAGAAGTTGTTCATTTGATTCCTGTCAAACAGTTATTAGGCTCAGATCTCCATAAATTAACACTTAATGTGTTGCAGTTTCTTTCCTCATGTGGTCTGCCTGTTGTTGTTATTATATCTGACAACAACAGAATTAATAGGAATATGTTTTCACTATTGGTAAAAAATTCCAGCAGTCCATATTCCTATCTGTCATGTGGTTCCCCTGTATTTGTAAGGTTTGAGACTATTCATTTGTTAAAAAGTATTAGGAACAACTGGTTGAACCAGAGGGACAGTGACAGAACATTTAAATTTCCCCATTTTGACTCAACATCCAACGATATACTAATGGCAAAATTTTCAGATATTGAGAACCTCTACAAAAAGGAGCTCTACCAGCTTTTGAAATTACCTCCGTGGTTGACTTACAGATCAATATATCCCAGTAGCTTAGAAAGACAAAATGTCAATCTTGTCTGCAACATGTTAATGAGTCAACACTTCCAGGCTTAAAAGCTGAATATGGTGAAAATTCAGGAACTGTACACTTTGTTGAAATCATTCTCTGTTGGTGGAATATTATCAATGTTAAGAACCGTACGAAGGGAAATCACAAACAAAATGGATTGTGGTTGTCTTTCACTAGTGCTTCTGATGACAGGCTTGAATTTCTTGATAAATTTTTGGCTTGGTTAGAGAGATGGAGGGCTTCAGACACTACCAGTTGTCTGACCACAGACACACATCAGACATTGTATCAGAGTACTTCTGTTATTTCAGAAGTTGTTGAATATTCTTTCAGTGGTGTAGGTGTGCAGTATCTTTTGACGGGAAAACTACAAACTGATAATTTGGAATCACGGTTTAGTAGGTATTGTCAATTATCGGGTGGAAACTACAATGTTTCTGTAACCCAGGTCTTTGAATCTGAAAAGAAGTTGCGTATAATGAGTGTTTTGGGAATAAAGTCTGCAAAATATGGCCCAGTAAAATTTTCTCCAGAAATAATGAATGACGTAAGCATCTCAGATGTAATGTCTACGGATGTTGACGTGAATCCGTTTGTAAGTGTTTTGAACAACATAAGCAATGAATATGTTGATGTACACCAATCTCTGCTTCTGTATGTTTGTGGTTATGCAGCAGGCAAAACAACACAATTGCTCAGTTATACAACATGCACTGATTTTGTTTTACTCACACACACCACAGATAAATATTTTGATAACCTTGTCCGAAGTGGATTGTCTGTGCCATCAGATATTGTTGTGGAAGTTGGCACTTTTGTATATACAGTTATGCAGCTTTTAATATCTGAAGAGTATGAAACAAAATTCCTCATTTGTCAAAATCAAAAGCAGTTACTACTCTCTGGTTGGCCAAGAAGTTGAATCACACGTTTCTCTGCAAATATTTGTAACAGATTCAGGCCACTTACTAATATCTTTCCGCAGCTCGTGGTCGTGCGGTAGCGTTCTCGCTTCCCACGCCTGGGTTTCCGGGTTCGATTCCCGGCGGGGTCAGGAATTTTCTCTGTCTCTTGATGACTGGGTATTAGTTAGGTTTAAGTCGTTCTAAGTTCTAGGGTACTGATGACCATAGATGTTAAGTCCCATAGCGTTCAGAGCCATTTTTTACTGATATCTACAAAAATCTGGTTTCCATTATATGTAACATATTGTTAAATAATTATACCAAACTCCAAAATGATCATTTAATATGTTCCAAGAAGGAGGGATTTAATAGAAAATTACAATCATTACATAACTTTTGACACAAAATTATGAAACTTTTTTCTTACCCATAACCTCAGTCCTTAAATGCTCTGATTAGTACTGGCAAGGAGGAGGTGGCCACTATGAAATAAACTTTAATGCACTGATAAATTTCATTCATGCTTCTTATGCAAATCCTACAGCAAGGTCACCAGTTCATTCTGACTCAGAAAGATGTGTGAAAGTATTTAAATAGATTGTGTATGACCTGTGATTAAAAAAAAAAATCTAACATACTAATGAACAATACACATAAAACGTTCGTTAAAAATTATTATTATTATGCCACCCTCATATATAAAGGTGTGAAAGATATGTTGCTGCTTTCAGAAACTTTTATATTAGTTTGTCATTTATATAAGAAGGAACATGATAATACATTTCACATTACAGACTGAAATAATTGCAAGTCTGCAAATAATGTTAGTAGGCACCTCACAAAATTGTTTGCTGAACTTGTATCTCCGATTCTCGGGCAAGAAACGTCATAATATACTGGTATGAAGCATATGTGAGTTATTGAAAAGTTCATCGTTGCAAGGAAACGAGAATAAAATGCGTAATTCCGACATAAAGTCGGCGTAATACTGCGAGAAATTAGCTTTTCTAGGTTACTGTGTTATTTATAGGGACCAAATCTACAAAAAAAAAGAAAGTGATTGCGTATTTATATCTGACACGTCGTCTGCATTCGACGAAGTCTACACGGTAATTTCTCACTGTCGCCGTCGGACGTCCGTCGTATTGCAGTTCTGAAATATTTTCACGATGTTACGTAACATGAAGTACAATGCTTCATTTGCTCTAAAAGATTAAAAATTTATCTGCATTTCTACGAAATAATGAAAGGGTAAGTGATTATGGTAACAGTAATAAATGTTCAAATGTGTGTGAATCCCTAAGGGACAAAACTGCTGAGGTCATCGATCCCTGGACTCACACACTACTTAAACTGGCTTATGCTAAGAACAACACACACACCCATGCTCGAGGGAGGACTCGAACCTCCGGCGGGAGGGGCCGCGCAGTCCGTGACATGGCGGCTCAAACCGTTCGGTCACTCAGCGCGGCCAGTAATAAATTAAAAATTTAACAACTATTCCTTCAAAATACACCAAAAAAAGAAAGTAACTGATCTGCTGCCACTGTCAACGTAATATACCTTTATCCGCTTGCAGCCCTAGAAAACGGACAAATTAACACGAAAAACACTATCAAACCTCAGTTTTTATCCTTCAGCACTGACTATTCGTGATGCCTAAATAGTGATTTGATTCCTGATTACATGTTTTTTGAGCACAGTTTCAAAAAAATTAGAATCGGCACAAGAATACTGGCGACATTTTTCTAGTATTCAACCACTTGCCACTTTTCTAGAGTAGCAGCGGCAATGGTGGGTGGACGAAGTTTTATTTTATTTGCCTATTTAATTTAATATTTTTGTTCTATCTATCTTGAAACTGAGAGAGTACAATTTTAACGTTTGTACATGAAATAATAGCAACAAAAATCGAAAATCGCTTATTTCAGTAACCGGTTATTTTGAGCCGTTTAAACAATCTGACGTGGAAAAAAATCGATATAACCTCCGTACCTACTCAGCGGCCACCGAGTCACTGACCCGATATATTCCACAACGCAAATGATGCAATTAAGAACTAGGGAACCTTGCAGCTGCCGTACTCTAGAGCTTTCTGGACTGCCTTGGCGCCTCTACCACTGCCTTGCATAATCCTGTTTCGAAGCCCGCCCGGTTAACCGCGCGATCTAACACACGGCTTTCCAGGTTGGGAAGGAGCGCCTGGCCCGCGGTACGAATCCGCCCGGCGGACGTGTTCGAGGTCCGGAGAGCCAGCCAGTCTGTGGATGGTTTCTAGGCGGTTTACCACCTGCCTCGGCGAGTGCGGGCTGGTTCCCCTTATTCCGCCTCAGCTACACAATGTCGGCAATTGCTGCGCAAACAAGTTCTCCACATACGCGTAGACCACCACTACTCTACCACGCAAACATAGGGGTTACACTCGTCTGGTGTGAGACGTTCCCTGGGGGGAGGGTCCACAGGGGGCCGAAACGCACAAAAACCCTGAAAGAGTGGTTCGGTGTGGGACGGCGGAGGGGTGAAGTGGACTGCGGTAGTCTTGGGGTTGTGGAGCACTGCGGCTGCGGCGGAGACGGAGCCTCTCCGTCGTTTCTAGGCCCGCGGTTAACACACAATACAGTCCTGTTTCGAAGCAGTTGGGGTGGAATACTGCATTGCCATTTAGTACGTCGTGTCTATTCGATTTCTTAGTTGCCTGCATTCCCGTTTGGTTTTTTGTTTTGGTGCATTTTTATATCTTCTTTCGTCAGTTACATTCAGCATAATACGTGTTAACACTGAGCAGTTCATATAGTGTGACACGCAGGACATTATTTAGCGAGTCAGGGAGGTAAGCCAGACCCGTACTGAATACACATGTCGCGGTAACGACCGTGGTCTCATGCACGCACCAGCCTCTTTTTTTTCTCAGGCATTTTTACTTGCTCGTTTGGACAAATGCTTGCGTTCCGGAACAGCCTCAGAGTGTATGATAAACAAACAATTACAATAAGATAACACACAGAACAAAGTTTACACGATTTACAGACAGAGGCACACACGACTTTTCTCTCTTACGTTACATTGATAACTATACTGAGATACCACTCGAGAAGTTTGCGCTGGTTGGTATCAGAAGTACTGTGGACGTCCGTCCACATCAGGAACATCGCTGCGTGCAAACCTAGTGTTGCCAACTTAGTCGATTTTCCAGTAAAACTAGTGGTTTCTATCCTCCTTTTTGGTGTAGTATTGCTTGTAGTGGCTAGTGGATTTTATAGTAGTTTAGTAGAATTCTGTTTCAGTTACTGAAAATGCTATCTCTCAGCCACTAAACTATTTATATGTTTCGAAATATGTTTTTCTGCTTCATTTGATTACATGATTTTTATCCTATCACACTTGATACATTACATGCGGCGATTCCCTGCAGAGTGAACAGTATCTAGTAGCACCTAGTTATAGTTCATTTCACGACCAAAGGCGGCTTGCGCAGGCGCAGAACAATGGGTGCTCATTTCATTGTCGCTTCGAATAGCCACTGAGCAGCTGTTGGCTCACACAGGGTGCGTCACGTCAGATGCGCAGAAAAAGTAACTCGACTGTCGTCATTCGTGGTGTGCACTATACAATTGTGATTCTCAGTGTATGGTATTATTTCACGACTTCATACGAAAATAACTATGCCAAAACAACAAACGCAGAAGTTTTGGGATTCTTGGCTTCAAGACACGCATTTAAAAGATTATCTTTAAGTTATTGAAAGTACTGCGGGTCAGGTAGTTTACGAGTAGTCGAGGTAATGAATCACAGTCATGAAAAAGATATCGAAAAAGTTCAGCTGCACCGAACTGCGTGCACCTCAAATGTAAAAAACGTGTTAGCATTGCATTTCATTGACGTTCTAAAACAAGGACTGCAAAGATCAACCACTTAGCTTATTAATTTCTGAGTCTACTGATATTGCTGTACATAAATACGTGAGATTGATTATAGTTTACTACAGTAAATTACGCCAAAAATAGTATCTACATGCCTTGACCTTGCTGAACTGCATGAGTGTAAAGCTGAAGCTATTGTCTCTGCTATAATGAAGACACTTCAACGATTCAAATTGCGACTTGAAAATTTAATGGGAATTAGTACAGATAATGCCTCTGTCAAGGTTGAAGTAAATAATGGAATATTTACGAAATTGAAAGAAGAGGTACCAACCTGATTTTAGTACGTTTCTTGTGCCATTCCCTGCAGCTGGCTGTTTCAGCTGCTGCAAATAATTTTTACCGAGAAATTTGAAGTTTTTAATTAGAGGCATACCTTGTATGATTGGTTTAGTAGCTCCTCTTCCAGACAATCTCTTTATAAGAAGTTGTACAAAACCATCAACGATGGACGGAAACCGTTAAAAATAGTTCCGCTGTATCAAGAATATACACTCAATGGTGAGAGCTAAAACACCTTTTTCCGTAGCTTAAGTACGCGAAAAGTGTCACGTGGCAGAGTTATTGCACGCTATGTATGCGTTCGAGATTAATTGCGCATATATTTCATTTTTATATCCAATATTAACTGAAATAAACGGAGTCAATAAAAAGTTCGAGTTGAAAGGTACAGATCATACCAAACTCTTTGATAAGTTGACCAACCTGAAAGATGCTTGTCAGAAAAGTTACGTCACGTGCAAATAAAATTAATATTTTTACTCAAAACATTCGTGATTTCTTCGATCGAAGATGTTATCTGGGATTCCGCTTCGAAAAGCAGTTGAAATGAGAGAAAAAGGATTACCAAGGGAAGACAAAGAAATGTTGCGTAATCGGTGCATAACATTTATAGTTAAGTCTGATTGAAGAGAAAAAAAACAGCTTACCAGAAAATTTGACGTTGATGAAAAAAATTCCGGAATAAGTGTTGAACAAGCAGTTATTCACAACAAAGAAAATCTAATTGATATAATGGTTCAGTTCAATAAAAGTGTAGAATTTATAGTAAGAATGGATGATCAGTGGCGACAAATTCGTTTGTTGATACAAAAAAAAATGGAATGAAGTACTGCTTTTCAAAGATGCTCAGAGGGAATTCAGATTTGACGAATTAGCGACTTTTGCGATTACTCTCCTAATACTGCCTCATTTCAATGCCGATGTTGAGAGACTATTTAGCAGTATGAATGTAATAAAAAACAAGCAGAGGAATAGAATGAAGTTAAATATTTTAACTGCAAATATAATATATAAGAATGCATTGTGATTCGAGGTTGGAAGGAAAATGCTGCAACGAATAAGAAATTCCAATAAACGTTTTAAAACAAATCAGTACCAGGGAATCGTATCAATCTGAAATCGACGATGATGATGACGATGATGCAGACAAAAATGAATCATCTGAAGAAGTCGAATTCATTTAAATAATTAGCTGCTACAGAACGTTTTGTATGTTCCTCACCTTCACTTGCTGATTTATTTATTGTATGTTCATTTAATGATTGTGAATATTTTATTACTTAATAATAAAGGAAACTAATAACTAATATAGTTATTGTTTTCTTTCATAATAATTTAAAATTTTTTTTAGTGACAATTTTAGCTATTAGGAGAGTAGGGGCATTTTTGTTAGTGTTTTCTGGTGGTTTTTGCAACTGAAACTTGTGGGGGCTCACTTTAACTGTTGGTAACACTCAGCAAACCCATAAAGCTTCCGCCCCCCCCCCCCCCCCTTCTTCTTAGAGAATCGCACCCGCTGGAGCGGGAGCACCACCAGGGAGAGAGACTCGCGCCTTAGTAACCGTCCACGAGCAGAAGTTGTCAGTTGCAAGTTGTAAGTCAGTCCGAGTCTTGATAGGCAGTTCCTGCAGAACGTTCGTCGTGTCTTGAAGTATTCAGTGCGTCGCGTGAGACAGAAACCGTGGCCAATAGATAGACAGTGTTTAGTCTTCAGCAGAAACAGAACAATGAGTAGAATTATCGTGTATGGATAGACAGCGCCTGCCAAGAGATTTAATTGAGTACTGTTAGTTTGGAACTGTTCTTCGAGTAGTACATCAAGACAGAACATTAGTTTTCTTCCAAGTTTAGTTCACAGAATATTATTAAGTTTGTGTTCTTGAAACTGTTGTCAACGCAAGACAGGTTGGCTAAACCTGCGTTCTACAACTGCTGTAACGAGCGTTACCAAAGTTGAGTAACATATTTTACTATTCGCTGTTCTGTGTTACTTAGACTATGTGTGTGCTGCCCTAAGACCCACGCGTCCATCCCATCAGGACGCGTTTACTAGCATCGAATCAGTAAAAAACAAGTATAGATCGCGATGGTGCTTTATTAAAATGACTGGTTTCCGCCTATATTTTGGCCATCTTCAGACAGCACCATCAGCTGATGTTAACGGTGCGTATAGGCCGACATCGATCATTTTAATAAAGTACCAACGCGATCTAGACTGTTTTTTCACTGGTCTGATATACACTACTGGCCATTAAAATTGCTACACCACGAAGATGACGTGCTACAGACGCAAAATTTAACCGACAGGAAGAAGATGCTATGATATCCAATTTATTAGCTTTTCAGAGCATTCAAACAAGGCTGGCGCCGATGGCGACACCTACAACGTGCTGACATGAGCCGGCCGTTGTGGCCGACCAGTTCTAGGCGCTTCAGTCCGGAACCGCGCTGCTGCCATGGTCGCAGGTTCGAATCCTGCCTCGGTCATGGATGTGTGTGATGTCCTTAGGTTAGTTAGGTTCAAGTAGTTCTAAGTTCTAGGGGACTGATGACCTCAGACCCATAGTGCCTAGAGCCATTTGAACCATTTTTTTGCTGACATGAGAAAAGTTTACAACCGATTTCTCATACACAGACTGCAGTTGACCGGCGTTGCCTGGCGAAACGTTGTTGTTATGCCCCGTGTAAGGAGGAGAAATGCGTACCATCAGGTTTCCACCTTTTTATAAAGTTCGGATTGTAGCCTATCGCAATTGCAGTTTATCCTATCGCGACGTTGCTGCTCGCGTTGGTTGAGATCCAAGGACTGTTAGCAGAATATAGAATCGGTGGGTTCAGGAGGGTAATACGGAAAGACGTGCTGGATCCCAACGGCCTCCTATCACCAGCAGTCGAGATGACAGGCATCTTACCCGCATGGCTGTAACGGATCGTGCAGCCACGTCTCGATCCCTGAGTCAACAGATGGGGACGTTTACAAGACAACAACCATCTGCACGAACAGTTCGATTACGTTTGCAGCAGCATGGACTATCAGCCCGGAGACCACGGCTGCGGTTACCCTTGACGCTGCATCACAGACAGGAGAGCCTGCGATGACGAACCTGGCTGCACGAATGGCAAAACGTCATTTTTTCGGATGAAACCAGGTTCTGTTTACAGCATCATGATGGTCGCATCTGTGTTTGGCGACATCGCGGTGAACGCACATTGGAAGCGTGTATTCGTCATCGCCATACTGGCCTATTACCCGACGTGATAGGTATGGGGTGCCATTGGTTATACTTCTCGGTCACCTCTTGTTCACAATGACTACACTTTTTGCAGTGGACGTTACATTTCAGATGTGTTACGACCCATGGCTCTGTCATTCATTCGATTCCTGTGAAACCCTACATTTCAGCAGATGTTCGACTGCTGCCCTGGCCAGCACATTCTCCAGATCTCTCACTAACTGAAAACGTCTGGTCAATGGTGACCGAGCAACTGCCTCGTCACAATACGCCAGTCACTTCTCTTGATGAACTGTGGTATCGTGTTTATGATGCATGGGCAGCTGTATCTGCACACGCCATCCAAGCTCTGTTTGACTCAATGCCCAGACATATCAAAGCCAGAGGTGGTTGTTCTGGGTACTGTTTTCTCAGGATCTATGCACCCAAATTGCGTGAATATGTAATCACATGTCAGTTAAAGAATGGCTCTGAGCACTATGAGACTTAACTGATGTGGTCATTAGTCCCCTAGAACTTTTTTTAACACAAAAAAAGTTCAAATGACTCTGAGCACTATTGGACTTAACTTCTGAGGTCAGCAGTACCCTAGAACTTAGAACTACTTAAACCTAACTAAGGCAGGATTCGAACCTGCGACCGTAGCGGTCGCGCGGTTCCAGACTGTAGCGCCTAGAACCGCTCGGCCACTGCGGCCGGCACTTGTCAGTTCTAGTATAATACACTCCTGGAAATTGAAATAAGAACACCGTGAATTCATTGTCCCAGGAAGGGGAAACTTTATTGACACATTCCTGGGGTCAGATACATCACATGATCACACTGATAGAACCACAGGCACATAGACACAGGCAACACAGCATGCACAATGTCGGCACTAGTACAGTGTATATCCACCTTTCGCAGCAATGCAGGCTGCTATTCTCCCATGGAGACGATCCTAGAGATGCTGGCCCTGTGGAACGGCTTGCCATGCCATTTCCACCTGGCGCCTCAGTTGGACCAGCGTTCGTGCGGGACGTGCAGACCGCGTGAGACGACGCTTCATCCAGTCCCAAACATGCTCAATGGGGGACAGATCCGGAGATCTTGCTGGCCAGGGTAGTTGACTTACACCTTCTAGAGCACGTTGGGTGGCACGGGATACATGCGGACGTGCATTGTCCTGTTGGAACAGCAAGTTCCCTTGCCGGTCTAGGAATGGTAGAACGATGGATTCGATGACGGTTTGGATGTACTGTGCACTATTCAGTGTCCCCTCGACGATCACCAGAGGTGTACGGCCAGTGTAGGAGATCGCTCCCCACACCATGATGCCGGGTGTTGGCCCTGTGTGCCTCGGTCGTATGCAGTCCTGATTGTGGCGCTCACCTGCACGGCGCCAAATGCGCATACGACCATCATTGGTACCAAGGCAGAAGCGACTCTCATCGCTGAAGACGACACGTCTCCATTCGTCCCTCCATTCACGCCTGTCGCGACACCACTGGAGGCGGGCTGCACGATGTTGGGGCGTGAGCGGAAGACGGCCTAACGGTGTGCGGGACCGTAGACCAGCTTCATGGACATGGTTGCGAATGGTCCTCGCCGATACCCCAGGAGCAACAGTATCCCTAATTTGCTGGGAAGTGGCGGTGCGGTCCCCTACGGCACTGCGTAGGATCCTACGGTCTTGGCGTGCATCCGTGCGTTGCTGCGGTCGGGTCTCAGGTCGACGGGCACGTGCATCTTCCGCCGACCACTGTGGAGACCTCACGCCCCACGTGTTGAGCAATTCGGCGGTACGTCCACCCGGCCTCCCGCATGCCCACTATACGCCCTCGCTCAAAGTCCGTCAACTGCACATACGGTTCACGTCCACGCTGTCGCGGCATCCTACCAGTGTTAAAGATTGCGATGGAGCTCCGTATGCCACGGCAAACTGACTGACACTGACGGCGGCGGTGCCCAAATGCTGCGCAGCTAGCGCCATTCGACGGCCAACACCGCGGTTCCTGGTGTGTCCGCTGTGCCGTGCGTGTGATCATTGCTTGTACAGCCCTCTCGCAGTGTCCGGAGCAAGTATGGTGGGTCTGACACACCGGTGTCAATGTGTTCTTTTTTCCATTTCCAGGAGTGTATATTTGCCCAATGAATACCCGTTTATCATCTGCATTTCTTCTTGGTGTAGTAATTTTAATGGCCAGTAGTGTAGATTACCAGATCGCTGCTTCCCCGAAAATATCACCTAAAATTTTGAGACCTCTATAAGTCTTTTTCAGGGCAGCGAGATGTTCATCAGAGTGAACGCTCGTAGCCCACAACACTTTAATAGACGGGATAAATCTTAGGCAAAAGAGGAAAGCAGAAGAAATGTGTTAGCACAGTCTTTATACTGACCCTCGCCTTTTTACCTACTTGATCCCTTGATGCCATCACTACTTTAGTGCAAAGGAAGCTCTGTGGAGTGCCGCGTGCCGGCCCTCAGCTACAAGAGGGCGGTGAGCAGCGGGCAGGCGGGCCCCGCCCTCTCTCCCACGGCCGGCGGCAGAAGAGGCAATTACTTTTATTGGCTACCGCACTCACGCTGAAAGCTGATTTGCGCTGATGGGCTAACGACTGGTCGGCACGCCACTAGCGGAGCCATCGCAGCCGGCCTAATTGCCAATATCTGGTCAGCCACGCTCACGTACGAAGACGCTACGTAATCACTTCGCACCGCTTGCACAATTTAATGTGCCCCTCTGTTCTCAGAAGACATTACTTCTTACTAAATACATGGGCTGTGATCGCCCTGCCACTCCAAGACTGAGCTCAAGAACATGGAGATCGTCTTTACGCTTACTCATATAACTTCTGATTATGTTTGTGACGAACAAGGAATGACTTTTCTTCTTCTGTGTGGCACATAATGCCACTAGCTACATTATCTGACAAGAAAGTTAAACACAGAAACAGGTACATGATGAGTTTCCTGGTGGTTTGAAGATACACAGTATTCGGAAATCCCGTTTAGAAACTTCTGGGAGATGTTTAGGGAATGAGCATATGATATTTTGAATAGGAACCCATGTCCAGAAACGTAGCTTTTGCGTTCTACGAGGGTTTCAGCTCAGATGTTTAACTCATCCTATTTTTCTTGAGTAATTGAATTATGAGTGCCGTAGAACAATTATTAGGCAAAAATTAGAGAAGAAACGTAAAGAAACTTCCATTTGTCACTTACACACATTTTTTGCACTAAACTCTAAAAAATTACTTATTTACACTGTTCCAAAACAGAAAGAAAACCGGCGAACTGTATGTACGCAACAGTACTGATGCACTACAACAGCGGCTCGATGTGGCGACCACCAACGTTGTCACAGCTTTGCAACCAACGTGCTTCTGGAGATATGTGGATGATATCTTTTTCGTCTGGCCGCATGGACGTAATGCTCTTAATAGATTTGTGGACCACTTCAACGGTCTTCATCCCAGCTTCAAATTTACTATGGAGGTTGAAAGCGATGGGATGCTTCCATTTTTAGACGTTAAGGTTTATAAAAAAAAACCAGATGGTACTTTTGGACACAGTGTTCACCGAAACCGACGCACACAGATCGGTATCTGCATTCTAAGAGTTGTCATCCACCACACCAACGCAGTGGCGTCCTTAGGACTTCGGTACGGAGAGCATACGCCATTTCCGACGCGGACAGCTTATTCCAAGAACTTGCGCATTTGATGGCTGTTTCTAAGGAAAATGGATACTCCGACGAGCAGATTCGTCGGGCTATGGAGTTTGGACTATGTCTGGAGGTTCATGAACAGGAGCATAGATCGGTGGCCTTTCTTCCTTATGCTGGAGGCATATCGTTTTAAGATTGGACGGATTTCTAAGGTATTCTAACATTAAGAGTGTGTTCCGCCCACCTTCTGAGATTAGAGTACTACTCGGCTCTGTGAAAGATGATTTGGGGCTTAGGAAGCCCGGTGTATACAAAATTCCGTGTCAATGTGGGAAGGATTAAACTGGCCGTTCGATTCGCACAGTTCATGAAAGGTGTGTGGAACATCGCCGTCATAAAGGATACGAGGCTACAACAGCCGGAAAAATCGGCAGTAGCAGAACAATGCTTAAATGTCGGACACAGTATGAAATTCAAGAAACTGTGGTAGTTGCCAACATTTCCGGTTTTCGGAACAGCGTCTACAAAGAGGCGATTGAAATTAGGTTGGCGGATAGTATAATCAACAGAGACAATGGGTTTCCTCTTAGCAAGACGTGGAATTTTGTATTATCTCGCATCAAAATTGAACGTTTTTCGGTGCGGCCCTGAGAGCGATATATCGTTGCCAACAGTGTTTTACTAAGAGTAGCGCCACCTCCCTGTCTTGGAGGGCAGCAGCCTTGATGGGCGGCGCATGCGCCGTGTACTGAACGGTGGCCTATATAGGACGTCGATTTGCAACCTGGCGTCAGTTCCCAGCGGGACTCAGCAGAAGCAGCAGCATTCTCCTGAAGATGGCGACCAGTTGGATCGCCGAAATATCGAGTTGATTTTAGGATCCGGCAGCAAACCCGAAGAGAGTGCCAAGATTCCTAAGCAACATGTGTCGCTTATCATCCAGTAATCTGCTCAGCGTGAAATTCAGTTGACTGGGCAAAATTAATTTGTATTATCTCATTTGTAATATCTGTCTCCGCTTAGGGACACCCATTCTTACTGTTTTCTTGCTGAAAATCATACTAGCAATTTGGGTTTATAATATACTTTACACTTGGTTAGTAGACCACGCTTGTTCGGTGAAATCTCATAGTCCTGGGGCTAGGTAATGTCAAAGGACTCATAGTATCACTGAGAAGCATTCGCGAACATTTTGCCTCTAATGGAAGTTGTTCTCCATGGTGTGGTTTATCATTACCTGTACCGTTTGCCGCAAAGACTTTGAAACACCTCTGGACTGGTCGTTATTTGTCTTGATTTCTGGGGTTATTCATAAGCAAACAGCAGTATAATATGAAGCTCCAAATTATTGTCTTCAAATAGGTTTTCCTTGACTTTAATAAATAATCAGTAGTGAATGTGGTATGTTCACTTCAACATTTTCACAGTAGTTCACCTCCAAGCTTGTCAAACTGAGCTTCGTCTCAAACTTGTTGTCGACATCAGGTTAAAACAAAATAATGACATACAATGTATTACACTGCTAACACAAAATAAATTTTTGTCTTGAGACAACAAAACATCTCTAAAACTACAAATCCGATTAAAAAACAGAGAAATATGTGTTCAGTGTTTTTCAAAGTGCTATCCGACGGTAAAACCGTTGCTTCGACCCCTCCCCCCACCCCCTCGCCCCATCGGGCGGGCGGGTGGACTTTGCGATATTAAATAGGATCATACCATTTCTAGTGTGGAATCGGATTCTATGAAAAAATGCATAGATTTTTTACTTAACACCTTTGTCGTAGAGCACTATATAGCTCTGTAATAGACAAAGAACACAACCGAATTCCAAAATAATATTTTGTAACAACATATTAACATCTCATCTCAATTAAACTTTCTGTCGACACTATATTCAGACTTCGACAACAAAAGAAAATCATACACTGTATTACTTGTTGACATTCAACTTAATAAATATTAATATCATTTTGGAACTCAGTTGTGTTATTTGTCGATTACAGAGCAATCTACAGCTCTACGACGAAAGTATTACATATAAAATTTGCGTATTTTTTTCCGTGGAATCCGATGCCACAACAAAAATGGTATATCCTATTTAATATCTCAAAGTTGCCCCCACCCGATCCTGTAGGTGGGGCAGCGGAGGAGGGGTGTCAACATGGTTACTTTCGGAAAACATATCAAAAAGTATTGAACACATATTTTTCCGTTTTTTAATCGGATCTGTAGTTTTCGATGTTTCATTGTCTCAGGACTAAAACTTATTTCATGGTAACAACATAATACAAGTATGTCATTATTTTATGAACTTGTTGTCGACAGAAAATTTGAGAAGAAGCACATGCTCGGTTTGAAAAACCTGGAGGTGAACTACTGTGAGCATGGTCCAGTAAACAGCACATTCACTGCCGGTTATTTATGAAAATCAAGGAAAACCTAAGCGACAACAGTAATTATTTGGGATATCATATAGTACTGCTATTTGCTTGTGGATGACACAGAAATCCAGACAAATAACGACCATTCCAGAGAGTGTCAGAAAAGATGGGAAGGCGAGGTTTACTCGTGGATTGCAGGGAGGCTCACAATCTGCAACATTGTCCCTAGAACCTAGTACGGGCTCCTCGTTCTGAGTCGAGTGGAAGTCTTAAACCAGATACTTTGACGCGTTCGGTGACAAGCTGCGCTGCAACTTCCTAGACTTGCGCCATAAAGAATTTCAGGAATTCCGTAAATGGGATGTACTACACATCAGAGAATGTTACACAGGTAGCTGTGTATGGGATTCAATAAGGATTTCCAGTCCATATAATTATAGATGTAGGAGAGCCCGAAGTATCAGAGTAAAAGAAATGCCCTTCTCCCTCCCAGCCTGCCCCCCCCCCCCCATCACCCCTCCACGACCGCAGGCAAATCTATTAAAATCATACTGGTTAACTGCCGAAGCCTATCTCAATGAGGAAATGAAACATACAGGTCTGGACATGAGCTTGTAGAAGAACTGTGACTGGAGTTTGAAGAAAACAAACAAACATTGATTACAAGTGCATAGTTAAATAGTTTCGCATTGAGAGAATCTCTCCACGGTACAGTCCCCGTAAAAAAACTTCAAAAAAATAGCGGATACTGCGCAACAGGTATAAGATTAGGGCTACGGACAGATAACGCCAAAGAAATGTGTATGGTTATCAAAAGTGCAACGCTTGATGCCTCCAAGGGCTACCGCAGCAGAATCTTCGAAAGACCTGTCAACGACATATAAATGTTCTGGTCATGTATAAAGGCCGTCAGGGGTACCAAAGTTAGTATACAGACAGTTTTGGATGACAGAGGAACTGATATTGAGGGATACAAAGAAAAATCAAAAGTGTTGAACTCTCTTTTCAAACGTGCCTTTACAAACGACAATTGTCCCAGCTTAATTTTTACATCACTGCAAAGACGAATGATACATATATTAGTTGAGAATCAGCTAAAATCTCTAACAGAGAACAATGCTCTAAACCAGATTGAATCCCTACCAGACTGAATGCTGAATTTGTGACTGCGTTTGCACATTTTTTTAACTGTAATATGCCATCGATCCTTAAACATAAACTTTGCGGATTAGGTGGAAGAAAGCACGGATCACATATAATCAGCAGATGCTATGCACAAAACTGCCGACTAACATCTTTTGACGTCCATCTGTTCTTTATGTTAGAAGATATTCTGAGCACACGGCTAATGAAATATTTCGAATAGAATGGCGTCCTCCACGGAAACAAGCATGAGGTCCAAAAATGTCGATCATCAGAACCAAAGCCGTGCTTTTCATACATGACATCCTGAGAGCCACGAATGAGGAAGTCAGATAGATGCATAATTTGAAAACATCAAAGGGCATTTTATTCAGTACCACAGCAAAGCTTGATAGTGAAAGCACAGTTATGTGGAACACGGAATGAAATTTATGACTGGATTGAGGATCTTGGTAGGAGGAACGCAGCATGTTATACTGAATGGAGAGTTATCGACAAAGGTAGAACAAACTTCAGACGCGGCCCAGGTAACTGAATTGGGAACCTTACTGTTCGTGTTGCATGATGATAACATAACAGACAATATTAACAATAATCTCAGACTTTTCACAAACATTGTAGTTATCTATAATGAAGTACTACCTACCTGAAAAAAGTTGCACAAATATTTAGTGAAATCCTGATAAGAATTCGAAGTGTTGCAAAGACTTGCAACTTGCCTTAAATGTTCAGAAAAATGTAACTGCGCCTTTGACAAACGAAAATACGCAGTTCCTGTGAGTACAATATCTGTGAGTCACCATATGAATCAGTTGAGTAATACACTACTGGCCATTAAAATTGCTACACGAAGAACAAATGCAGATGATAAACGGGTATTCATTGGATAAATATATTATACTAGAACTGATATGTGATTACATTTTCATGTAATTTGGGTGCATAGATCCTGAGAAATCAGTACCCAGAACAACCACCTCTGGCCGTAATAGCGGCCTTGATACGCGTGGCCATTGAGTCAAACAGAGCTTGGATGGCGTGTACAGATAGAGCTGCCCATGCAGCTTCAACACGATACCACAGTTCATCAAGAGTAGTGACTAGCGTATTGTGACGAGACAGTTGCTCGGCCACCATTGACCCGACGTTTTCATTGGCGAGAGATCTGGAGAATGTGCTGGCCAGGGCAGCAGTCGAACATTTTCTGTATACAGAAAGGCCGGTACAGAAGCTGCAAAATGCAGTTATGCATTATCCTGCTGAAATGTAGGGTTTCGCAGGGATCGAATGAAGGGTAGAGCCACGGGTTGTAATACATGTGAATTGTCACGTCCGCTGTTCGAAGTGCCGTCAATGCGAACAAGAGGTGACCGAGACGTGTAACCAATGGCACCCCATACCATCATGCCGGGTGATACGCCAGTATGGCTATGACGAATACACGCTTCAAATGTGCGTTCATCGCGATGTCGCCAAACACGGATGCGACCATCATGATGCTGTAAACAGTACCTGGATTCATCCGAAAAAATGACGTTTTGCCATATGTGCACTCAGGTTCGTCGCCGAGTACACCATCGCAGACGCTCCTGTCTGTGATGCAGCGTGAACCGTAACTGAAGCCATGGTCTCCGAGCTGATGGCCCATGCTGCTACAAACGTCGTCGAACTGTTCGTGCAGATGGTTGTTGTCTTGCAAACGTCCCCATCTGTTGACTCAGGGATCGAGACGTGGCTGTACGATCCGTTACAACCATGCGGATAAGAGGCCTGTCATCTCGATTGCTAGTGATACGAGGCCGTTGGGATCCAGCAAGGCGTTCCGTATTACCCTTCTGAGACCACCGATTCCATATTCTGCTAACAGTCATTGGATCTCGACCAACGCGAGTAGCAATGTTGCCATATGATGAACCGCAATCGCGATAGGCTACAAACTTGTTGTTACGCATTTCTCCTCCTTACACGAGGCATCACAACAACGTTTCACCAGGCAATGCCGGTCTACTGCTGTTTGTGTATGAGAAGTCGGTTGGAAACTTTCCTCGTGTCGGCACATTGTAGGTGTCGCCACCGGTGCCAACCTTGTGTGAATGCTCTGAAAAGCTAATCATTTGCATACCACAGCATCTCCTTCCTGTCAGTTAAATTTCGCGTCTGTAGCACGTCATCTTCGTGGTGTAGCAATTTTAATGGCCAGTAATGTATAAGTACCTAGGTCAAGAACAGGCGACATGGTGTTGGAAGTACATGCAGTATCAGAGAACGTGGAGGTTGGAAACTTGCCCGCTTTGTAAAGCACGACAGGCGGCTACCTGTGTCAGATCTGTCAACGGAGTAAAATTCTGATACAGTCGGACACCGTTCAGTGCACATTGTTGAACATGGGGCTCTGCAGCAGACGACCCCTAAATATGCTCAAGTTGGTCTAACGACATCGTTGATTACGGGATCGTCGAGATTTGACTGTGGCTCAGAGGAAACGTGTTGCTTGATCGAAATAATCACTGTCTTTTGTACTCTAGGTCGACGATCGTCATCCTGCCGAACAGTGCCAGAGACACTGTCAGTGGGGACAATATTATGCTTCGGGGGACATTAACCTGGACTTCCATGGGATCTGTGGTAGTAATCGAAGGCACCATGACAGCTGGGGACAACGTGAACATTACTGCGGACCACCTGCACCTATTCATGCTTTGTGTCTCCCCCAACGGTGATGGCATCTTCCAGTAGGACAACTGCACGCGTCACAAGGCGAAAATCATGCTACAGTGGCTTCAAGAGGATGATAGTGAAATGACATTGATGTTTTGGCAGTAAATCTGCCTGATTCCAAAACAATGGAACACATCTCGGACTCTACCGAGTGCTAACTCCGTGCCCACAAACCAGCTGCCCGTAATTTACTGGAGTCGCATGACCTGCGCGTAGACATCCGGTGCCACAATCCTCCAGAAATCTATCAAGGACTTGTCGAATCCATGCCACGCAGAACCATTGCTGTAGTAGTGGCTAGCACACTGGACTCATGTTCGGGAGGACGACGGTTCAATCTCACGTCCGGCCATCCTGATTTAGGTTTTCGGTGATTTCTCTAAACCGCTACAGGCGAATACTGTGATGGTTCCTTTGAAAGGACACGGTCGACTTCCTTCCCCTTCCTCCCCTAATCAGATGAGACAGATGACCTCACTGCCTGGTCTCCCCCCCCCCCCCTCTCAACCAACCCAACCTTTGCTGCACTGCGTTCTAAAGATCGACCAACACGCTAATAAGGAGGTGCTTATTATGTTTTTGTCTCATCAGTGTACGAGGCAGTATGGTAGGTTGTGAGGGACCAGATATCTCATCGGCGTATGCTAAAAGCTGATTTGAGCGTCGTAAATGATTATTTCTTATCCTAACATTGTTCTCCTTTCACTAACTGCCGAACGTGTGCCTTCGTTTTTCATTTAAGAAACGCAGTCTGTTCTACCGCGCTCGCATCACCTTCGATGTTGTCAGCTCGCTTCTAGGTCATTTCCCTCCAAGCTCTAGTTCACACGGTGCTTTAATGTGGTCGCCCATCCGTCTTCGCGATATCTCCACTCCTCTGCCTGCTACCTCACGTAATTAACTGCATGCCGTCCTTTTTTTTTTCTCCGCGTACATACTAAATTTACTGTATGCAAATGTAGCACGTGCAAGCTGTAGCTAACGATATGTGCTGTGACAAACGCAGATAAGCTTATAAATTTACGAGAGCTCGTTTTCATAGTTTCTTTCGAGTGAACCGTCCAAATTTTCATTTTTCTCAGTTTCCATCAGTTTTAGAAAGGAACCTGAAAGAAGAATACAAAAAAGATTAGATAAAAAGTTTATAGTATAAATTCAGGCTACTCTGCATATAGTAGAGATGATTACTGTATCTCAAAAATTCCATGAGCGAGATGGCAGCAATTTATTCTGAGTAGGACAGTTTTCTGGTTTGCATGCTATTGTGTACCCCTACAACTAACACTTACAAGTGATTTTAGAGATTGCGCCACACAACAAGAGTAACGTACACGTGTTAGAAGTATTTAAATCGCCGTGTGCGTTTATGATGTTATTAATGTGTCTACTTAAAGGGGGCGCCTATTGTATCTATCAGTTGTACGGGGGGCGTTCAGTAAGCAATGCAACACATTGTTTTTCTCGACCCATTTCTATTGAAGAAACGCGGAATTTGTTCTGGGACGTCGTGGAATATTCCCGCTCCAGCCCCTACAGTTTCATGAAGTTCCGATAGGTGGCCGCGCTTCACGTTGCCTTCCAAATGGCGTGTGTCACAAGTTACGTCCGAAGTAGAGAGCTTTCACCGAGTTACTTTTTGCGGAAAACCAGAGCATCCCAGATATTGATAGGCGCAAGCAGAATGTCTACGGAGGCCTGCAGTGAACAAAAGCACGGTGAGCCGTTGCGCGGGGCGTCCCTCATCATCGCAGAAGGTCGCGCAAACCTGTCTGGTTTCCCGCTTGCCGGTCAGCCGCACACTGCTGCGACTCCTGTACTACTGGAACGTGCGGACACTCATTCCAGGTGATCGACGGATCACAATAAAACGCCTCGCTGTTCAACTGTATGTATCTGTTGGCAGTGCTGACAAACTTTTCCCCTAGTTGGGGTACTCAAAGATGTGTGTGTGCTTGGTTCCTCATCGCCTAACAGAAGACCATAAAGAGCAACGGAATTTTATGCCCGTTACGAGCCTGATCGTGACAATTTTTGTTGCACACCGTCACGGGCAGTGAAAAATGGATTTATCTCTTCGAACTCGAAGCCAAATACACTATTGGCTATTAAAATTGCTACACCACGAAGATGACGTGCTACAGACGCGAAATTTAACCGACAGGAAGAATATGCTGTGATATGCAAATGATTAGCTTTTAGAGAATTCACACAAGGGTTGGCGCTGGTGGAGACACCTACAACGTGCTGACATGAGGAAAGATTCCACAGATTTCTCATACACAAACAGCAGTTGACCGGCGTTGCCTGGTGAAACGTTGTTGTGATGCCTCGTGTAAGGAGGAGAAATGCGTGCCATCACGTTTCCGACTTTGACAAAGGTCGGATAAATTTTAACATGGTTCTAATTGCAGTATGGCTTTGGTCAGAACATTAGTGAACTGTCTAAACGGGTGGATCTGTCGGTCTGGGCACCGCCGAGTTGTGGTCACGAGGTTGGATAAGCCAGGGCTTGGGGTTTGCTACCGTTGAATGTTGTGGCTCAAAATACTGGTTCGACGAATTTCTAAGGAGAGTGATACGGGTTCCTATGGCTATATCTGAGATAGTGTTCAACTACGATTTGATGTTGAACAGAATTGCAGGTCGTAATCAGTACGAGAGTAATTAAGGGGCTGAAATAGTTGGTAGGATACCTAAGGGATTATTCGCTGATATCTTTATCTTAACAAATCATTTTTTGTTAAAAATATTTTCGTTTGAGGATTACCTGGAATCGGAATATGTTCCAATTTGGTTCAGGTTTATTGTGCTAGTGGGCCTGTACAGAGTTATCTCATGAGGAAGAGTGGTTTCTGGCTGCGTGTGGTATTGGTTATTGAATTGCATTAAATTCATGGGTGCAACTCAGATGAGGAATATTACGTTAATAGCGTCTAGTAGTAAATTCCAGAATTTGATATTTGATGTACAGTACTGTTTTGCCCTAAAGATGACAATGTCCTTTTTTCACAATCCAAATTGTTTACTTACCAAAATGAAGCATTAATTTGGACTACGTACCGTGCTATTATTAAGTCAAATGCGCCGAGTGTCCAACATATACTCTAACCCTTAGTGAGGACAATACGACAGTTACCCGCCAGTGGATAAAATGCAAGACTTTTGACTGCTTAATTTAGTGGTAGGGTAAAAGTAGCGGTGGCAATAGTTTTTCGTGTTGTAGGCCAGATTTTGTGGTAGGTAGGGTTACAAGGACACTTGTTCACAGCGGCGATTGTGTATATTAGAATGATGGTGTAAATAAACATCCTTCGTAATAAGAAAAAAAATAAGATCTCGGCTTTAGTTATTTGCCTCAGTTGAATTAATCCCAACGTTTAATGACGTGTAAGGAGGATAAAGGTCATAAGAGAGCCAGATGATAAGAGATATATTTCAAGAAAGAAGAAGAAAAAAATTTTATTTTCTTCGAAGTCAGTACATAAAGTGTTTGAAAGGAAAGATGCTAGAAATTTCCTTAGAGTCTGGCCTCAGCAAAGAACATTTCAAAGGTGTACTTCGAATTTTACCGTCAACGAGTATATTTCTTTTGCAGTTGTTACTCAGAATAATCCGTATCGCTGCGTCTCTACAACACTTTATAGACGGACTCTTCGTAAAATTACTAGCTTACTTACTCACCATCACTCGTCTTAAGAAAACTAGCGATTTGCGAGCGAAGCAGCCGTTAACACACAGTATGAAATAAACAAAAATACTGGGTAGGCTGAAGTTTTTCTAGTAGAAGAAAATAATTATAAAATGAAATTGAGCACTAAAGTGAAGTAAATACAAGCAAAAATATACTCATCGTCTTTAATAATTTTAACGAAGTACAGATATTACACTACTGGCCATTAAAATTGCTACACCACGAAGATGACGTGCTACAGACGCGAAATTTAACCGACGAGAAGAAGATGCTGTGATATGCAAATGATTAGCTTTTCAGAGCATTCGCACAAGGTTGGCACCGGTGGCGACACCTACAATGGGATGACATGAGGAAAGTTTGCAACAGATTTCTCATACACAAACAGCAGTTGACCGGCGATGCCTGGTGAAACGTTGTTGTGATGCCTCGTGTAAGGAGGAGAAATGCGTACCATCACGTCTCCGACTTTGATAAAGGTCGGATTGTAGCCTAGCACGATTGCGGTTTATCGTATCGCGACATTGCTGCTCGCATTGATCGAGATACGATGACTGTCAGCAGAATATGGAATCGGTGGATTCAGGAGGGTAATACGGAACGCCGTGCTGGATCCCAACGGCCTGTTATCAATAGCAGTCGAGATGACAGGCATCTTATCCACATGGCTGTAACGGATCGTGCAGCCACGTCTCGATCCCTGAGTCAACAGATGGGGACGTTTGCAAGGAAACAACCATCAGCACGAACGATTCGACGACGTTTGCTGCAGCATGGGCTATCAGCTCGGCGACCATGGCTGCGGTTATCCTTGGCGCTGTATCACAGACAGGAGCGCCTGCAATGGTGTACTCAACGACGAACCTGGGTGCACATATGGCAAAACGTCATTTTTTCGGATGAATCCAGGCTCTGTTTACAGCATCATGATGGTCGCATCCGTGTTTGGCGACATCGCGGTGAACGCACATTGCAAGCGTGTATTCGTCATAGCCATACTGGCGTATCACCCGGCGTGATGGTATGGGGTGCCATTGGTTACACGTCTCGGTCACCTCTTGTTCGCATTGACGGCACTTTGAACAGTGGACGTTACATTTTAGATGTGTTACGACCCGTGGCTCTACCCTTCATTCGATCCCTGCGAAACCGTACACTTCAGCAGGATAATGCACGATCACATGTTGCAGTTCCTGTACGGGCCTTTCTGGATACAGAAAATGTTCGACTGCTGCCCTGGCCAGCACATTCTCCAGATGTCACACCAACTGAAAACGTCTGGTCAATGGTGCCCGAGCAACTGCCTCGTCACAATACGCCAGTCACGACTTTGCGAATTGACAGATATTTGTTTTCGTGATGGAAGAATCATTAGGCAAAAGAACCTAGTGACTAAAACTAAACCAAAGTTTGCCCGAGCAGCCCATGAACGCCTAACAGTACCAAACGACCTTCGTGTCATCCTCAGCCCACAGACGTCACTGGATGCGGATATGGAGGGGCATGAGGTCAACACACCGCCCTCCCGGCCGTATGTCACTTTATGAGACCGGAGCCGCTACTTCTTTAGCAAGTAGCTCCTCAGATTGCTTCACAAGGGCTGAGTGCACCCCGCTTGTCAACAGCGCTCGCTCGGCAGACCAGATCGTCACCCATCCAAGTGCTAGCTCAGCCCGACAGTGTTTGACTTCGGTGATCTGACGGGGACCCATGTTACCACTACGGCAAGGCCGTTGGAAATTTTAATTGGCCTAAAAGGGGATAAGTAAATAATTTACGACATCCAAATATCATTTATTTCATTAATTCATGCTGATGATAAGTTTTGTAATAGTTATCTAACGTTGAGAGATTTTGAATTTAATTAGAAATAGGGTCAGAGACAGAATCCTCGTGTCGGTTGCTAGTAAGCATCACAGCTTTGCTGGCGTAACGAAGTATAATTACGTGCTGGAATAGGAAATTACACCCGTTACAAGGAATGATTAGTATTTGTAGCTCAATATTGGAGGCTACACACTGTAGAACACATATTTAAATTGCATTTCGGTAGCTAATGTGTGCAGTGGCTACGTAAGATTTGCAGTTTCCTGTTATATAGCTGTACATTGTGGATGAGTTATGCACTTACTTTGCGAATAAGCTTTGATATTAGTGATCCTCTATACGTGAATATTTGGAAATGTATATTCTAAAAGAATTTGGGGTATCATCATTACCTATATTTCAAGCGTTGCTGCACACAGGACTGCGTGTACCTGAAATAAGAAAGATCTTTCTTTTGGTAGCAGTGATAGGGCTCACTCTTAGCTCCAGTTCAGAGAATGACGACCCTGAGTTTTCAGGATGTATTTAAATACAAATAAATTCTGAGGTTCGATGTTTAGCCGTGGGTAAAGGGAGAGACATCGATCAGCGCAAATCCGGCATTACACATATTGTTGAACGTCTCTCCTGTACACCTACAATTCATATAATTTAATATTTTGTTTAACTGGTTTGTGAGTACCTCAAATTCTAACAAAATTGCACTACCATGATGTATAATAGTTGAACATGTTGTTTAAAATTAGATTTGTAGCACTACACAGGATCAAAGAGAAATTACATTGTGTATTTAGATATTGTAGTTAAGGTGTAGGTGTAAGTTCTGTCCGGGTAGCTGAGGAGAGTAAGCAGTAGCACACTTTCTGAGCTGGTACAACAGCGAGGCACCGCGACAGAGCACAGACGAAAGAGCTCCAACTTGTTTGAGAGAACGACTCAGAGACTGAATACTCTGAATTACATAATGGTCACGAAGAGATTCCAAAGTTAGATACTGGATTTTGAAGTATAACCAGTGGGAGATGTAGACTTTGAGCACAGTTTAGCAATGATGAAGAGCTGATACAAAGTTTAACAGAATTGTCCAGAAGAATCAACGAGAAAGGAAGTGGGATATTGAGGTACTGAGGAATAATGAAGTTCGCTAAGGATGCGGATACTGCAATAAGGAATAGCTCAGTAGGCAGGTCAGTTGAAGAAGAGTGGACGTCTCTAAAAAGAGCAGTCACAGATCTCGGGAAGAGAAACGCAGGTACAAGGAAGGTAGCTGCAAAGAAACCTTGGGAAACAGAAGAAATACTTCAACAAATCAACGAAAGAAGGAAGTGCAAAAATGTTCAGGGAATGATAGAAACACAGCAAAGTAAATCACTTAGTAATGAGATAAATGGGATATGCAATCCAGCAAAGGCGAAATGGCCACAGGAAGAATGTGAAGAAATCGTCGGAAGGACTGATTCAGCATACAGAACAATCAGAACAACTTTCGGTGAAGTTAAAAGCAAGAATGGTAACATTAAGAGAGCAAGGGAAATCCCACTGTAAGACGTAGAGGAGGAAGCGGATAGATGGAAAGAGTACATTGTAGGCCTCTGTGAAGAGTAGGGCTTGTCTGATGACGTGACAGAAGAAGAAATGGGAGTCGACGTGGAATACGTAGAGGATTAGAATCTGAGTTTAAAAGAGCTTTGGAAAACTTGAGATCAAATAAGGGAGAAGGAATGCATAACATTCCTTCGGAATTTCTAAAATCGCTGTATGAAGAGGCAGTCAAGCGACTACTCAAGTTGATGTGTGGAATCTATGAGACTGGCAAAATACCGTGAGACTTTGGGAAAATTATCATCCACACGAATCCGAAGATTACAAGAGCAGCCAAGTGCGAAAACTGTCGCACAGTCAGCTTAACAACTCATACATCGAAGTTCTTGACAAGAATGATGTGTAGAAGAATAGAAAAGAAAAATGAGGATCTGATGGATGACGACCAGTTTGGCTTTAGGAAATGTAAAGGCACCAGAGATGGAGTTCTCACGTTGCACTTGATGGTGGTAAAAAAACTGAAGAAAAATCATGAGACGTTCCTAGTATTTCTCGACATAGAAAAAACGTTAGATAGTGGGAAACGTCGAGAGATCGTCGAAATTTCAAGGAAAATATAAGTAAGCTATAGGGGAAAGGTGGGTGATGTGCAGTATGTGCAACAACGAAGAATGAACAATTAGAATGGAAGAACAAGACCGTAGTACTCGGAATAGACAGGGATGCAGACTTTCGCCCCTACTATTCATTCTATTACACTGAAGAAGCAATGACTGAAATAAAAGAAGGGTTCAAGAAAGGGATTAAAATTTTAAAATTCAGGGTAAAAGAGTACCAATGATAAGAGTCGCTGATCCTTGCTATCCTCAGTGAAAGTGCAGAAAATTATAGGACCTGTTGAATGAAACGAACAGTCTAATGAGTACAGAATATGACTGAGACTAACCGAAAAATGACAAAAGTAAAGAGAAGTAGCAGAAATGAGAATAGCGAGAAACTTAAAACTTAATATAAAAGTTGGTGAACACGAAGTAGACGAAGTTAAGGAATTCTGACACCTTGGAAGCAAAATAACCCACGGCAGATGAAGCAAGGAGGACGTAAAAAGCAGACTAGAACCGGCAAAGAGGGCTTTCTTGGTCAACTGAAGTTCATTGGTCTGAAACATAGGGCTTAATCTGGGGAAGAAATTTATTAGGAAATACGTTTGGAGCAGAGAATCGTATGGCAGTTAGCCATAAACAGAGGGAAAACAGGAACAGAAGAGAAGCACTGACACGTGGTACTACGGAATAAAGTCGAAAATTATGAGGACCGATAAGAAAAGAAATGAGGAAGCTCTCCGTATAGTCGCTAAAGAAACTAATATATGGCATACACTGACAAGAAGCAAGGATAGGATGATAGGACATATGTCAAGGCATCTGGGAATAACCTCTATGGTACTAGAAGAAGCTACAGAGGGCGAAAACTGCAGCAAGACAGAGATTGGAATATACCTAGCAATTAAGTGAGGATGCAAGTGCTATTCTCAGATGAAAACGTTGACGCAGGAAAGGAATTGATGATAGAACGGATCAGTCAGTAACAAGAGTGATGATTCAGAAAGCAGACGTTAAATGTTGATTCTGTGAACTATTATGTCCATAGCAACTTTTGGTGGGACAGTCTCATGTGTAGTGTCATTGGGAAAGGCGAGTTTATGGTGTCAGTAACAAGATTGTTGACTGTTAGAAATACTGATTTTGTTATCATTATCAACAAAGGTTGAGAGACTTCTATAAATAACGGCCAAAATTCTTGCAAGGGGAAGAGAATTTAAGAAAGTACTGATCGTTAGATACCGAATCTTTATGAAAGGATAATGAAGCCATAAGGACAGAGGTAAAGACGGTGAACTTGAGGAAGGGACGGAGGTGGCGAAAAAGAAGCTTAGTAAAAATTTCGAACTTGTTGATAATAAAATTGTACCCACAGAAGAAAAGCTTTTTGAACTTGGGATATTTACTAGCAAAATTGAGAGAGTCCCAGGAATGTCAGTTCGTCTTTTACTTAAAAATCATCTGAACAGGTAGCAGAAAATAATAAACGGAATCAAACTCATATTACAGATCTAGAAAAGGTTATGGGATCGAGAATAGATAACTTCTAAAGATAGGGTGCTGAGAAGATGAAATTAGCTAGCGCTCACTAAACGGAAGTTAGTTTTCCGGGAATGAAAATTAATGTGGAAGTTGATCATAGTTTGAGGGGTGGAGAATACACTCCTGGAAATGGAAAAAAGAACACATTGACACCGGTGTGTCAGATCCACCATACTTGCTCCGGACACTGCGAGAGGGCTGTACAAGCAATGATCACACGCACGGCACAGCGGACACACCAGGAACCGCGGTGTTGGCCGTCGAATGGCGCTAGCTGCGCAGCATTTGTGCACCGCCGCCGTCAGTGTCAGCCAGTTTGCCGTGGCATACGGAGCTCCATCGCAGTCTTTAACACTGGTAGCATGCCGCGACAGCGTGGACGTGAACAGTATGTGCAGTTGACGGACTTTGAGCGAGTGCGTATAGTGGGCATGCGGGAGGCCGGGTGGACGTACCGCCGAATTGCTCAACACGTGGGGCGTGAGGTCTCCACAGTACATCGATGTTGTCGCCAGTGGTCGGCGGAAGGTGCACGTGCCCGTCGACCTGGGACCGGACCGCAGCGACGCACGGATGCACGCCAAGACCGTAGGATTCTACGCAGTGCCGTAGGGGACCGCACCGCCACTTCCCAGCAAATTAGGGACACTGTTGCTCCTGGGATATCGGCGAGGACCATTCGCAACCGTCTCTATGAAGCTGGGCTACGGTCCCGCACACCGTTAGGCCGTCTTCCGCTCACGCCCCAACATCGTGCAGCCCGCCTCCAGTGGTGTCGCGACAGGCGTGAATGGAGGGACGAATGGAGACGTGTCGTCTTCAGCGATGAGAGTCGCTTCTGCCTTGGTGCCAATGATGGTCATATGCGTGTTTGGCGCCGTGCAGGTGTGCGCTACAATCAGGACTGCATACGACCGAGGCACACAGGGCCAACACCCGGCATCATGGTGTGGGGAGCGATCTCCTACACTGGCCGTACACCTCTGGTGATCGTCGAGGGGACACTGAATGGTGCACGGTACATCCAAACCGTCATCGAACCCATCGTTCTACCATTCCTAGACCGGCAAGGGAACTTGCTGTTCCAACAGGACACTGCACGTCCGCATGTATCCCGTGCCACCCAACGTGCTCTAGAAGGTGTAAGTCAACTACCCTGGCCAGCAAGATCTCCGGATCTGTCCCCCATTGAGCATGTTTGGGACTGGATGAAGCGTCATCTCACGCGGTCTGCACGTCCAGCACGAACGCTGGTTCAACTGAGGCGCCAGGTGGAAATGGCATGGCAAGCCGTTCCACAGGACTACATCCAGCATCTCTACGATCGTCTCCATGGGAGAATAGCAGCTGCATTGCTGCGAAAGGTGGATATACACGGTACTAGTGCCGACATTGTGCATGCTCTGTTGCCTGTGTCTATGTGCCTGTGGTTCTGTCAGTGTGATCATGTGATGTATCTGACCCCAGGAATGTGTCAATAAAGTTTCCCCTTCCTGGGACAATGAATTCACGGTGTTCTTATTTCAATTTCCAGGAGTATATGTAACTTCAGCTTGTAATCTCTCCCTCCTTTCTTCTTCCATCTATGTCCACATTAAACAATGCCCAGCGCAAATAATTAGTTAGCAAGGTCTTTACGAGGATTAGAGAGGAGAAAAGATTACAATAAACTTTCAAGTTTACTTAGCTTGTCATGTTAAGATGGCTTCAGTTCTTCTTGTCTAGGGGTCTGATTCTTGAAGCTAAAATTCTAAAAACATTGGAAGACTGTTGTTGCAGAATTTTGTACGTAAATATATTTTCCACTGATTTTTTCTCATTTAATATATCATACAATGTTTTCATTTTTCACATTAACAAAGCCGAAATTACACTGTTCGCACCTATTATACAGCAATACGTCCGATCAGATCAGGGGCAAGCTCACGACTCTCCCACTCCCCAGAAATAACCATATTCCAAAGGGTTCACAATTTTTCTTAACAAATGAATTCCTACTAGTTTTCGTCACATTATTAATTTCGATTAATATTTCATGAATGAATACAGAAATAAACATAGTAAACAGTACATGATTACTTAATTAGTAATATAAATTTTAAGTGTGTAAATAATTCATAATTTCAAATGTTTCTAAAACAATAATTTTAACTGCACTTTCAGAATTAACAAACGCAAAATAATTTTATTTAAAAAAGCGGATAAAGTGTCACTAGAAGCCATCCTAAAAGACAATATCCATTCCTTCAAAACTGACTAGGCGAATGTAGACGACATGTGGCTCAAATTCAAAGATATAGTAGCAACAGCAATTGAAATATTCATACCTCATAAATTGGTAAGAGATGGAACGGATCCCCCGTGGTACACAAAAAAGGTCCGAACGCTGTTGCAGAGGCAACGGAAAAAGCATGTGAAGTTCAGAAGAACGCGAAATCCCGAAGATGAGCTAAAATTTACAGACGCGCGAAATCTGGCACGTACTTCGATGCGAGATGCCTTTAATAGGTTCGACAACGAAACATTGTCTCGAAATTTGGTAGAAAATCCGAAGATATTCTGGTCGTATGTAAAGTACACAACCGGCAAGACGCAGTCAATACCTTCGTTGCGCAGTGTCGATGGTACTGTTACCGACGACTGTACCGCTAAAGCGGAGTTATTGAACGCAGTTTTCCGAAATTCCTTCACCAGGGAAGACGAATGGAATATTCCAGAATTTGAAACGCGAACATCTGCTAGCATGAGTTTCTTAGAAGTAGATACCTTAGGGGTTGCGAAGCAACTCAAATCGCTTGATACGGGCAAGTCTTCAGGTCCAGATTGTATACCGATTAGGTTCCTTTCAGATTACGCTCCCTACTTAGCAATCATATACAACCGCTCGCTCACCGATAGATCTGTACCTACAGATTGGAAAATTGCACAGGTCTCACCAGTGTTCAAGAAGGGTAGTAGGAGTAATCCATTTAACTACAGACCTATATCATTGACGTCGGTTTGCAGTAGGGTTTTGGAGCATATACTGTATTCAAACATTATGAATCACCTCGAAGGGAACGATCTATTGACACGTAATCAGCATGGCTTCAGAAAACATCGCTCTTGTGCAACGCAGCTAGCTCTTTATTCGCACGAAGTAATGGCCACTATCGACAGGGGATCTCAAGTTGATTCTGTATTTCTAGATTTCCGGAAAGCTTTTGACACCGTTCCTCACAAGCGACTTCTAATCAAGCTGCGGAGCTATGGGGTATCGTCTCAGTTGTACGACTGGATTCGTGATTTCCTATCAGGAAGGTCGCAGTTTGTAGTAATAGACGGCAAATCATCGAGTAAAACTGAAGTGATATCAGGTGTTCCAAAGGGAAGCGTCCTGGGACCTCTGCTGTTCCTGATCTATATAAATGACCTGGGTGACAATCTGAGCAGTTCTCTTAGATTGTTCACAGATGATGCTGTAATTTACCGTCTAGTAAGGTCATCCGAAGACCATTATCAGTTGCAAAGCGATTTAGAAAAGATTGCTGTATGGTGTGTCAGGTGGCAGTTGACGCTAAATAACGAAAAGTGTGAGATGATCCACATGAGTTCCAAAAGAAATCCGTTGGAATTCAATTACTCGATAAATAGTACAATTCTCAAGGCTGTCAATTCAACTAAGTACCTGGGTGTTAAAATTACGAACAACTTCAGTTGGAAGGACCACATAGATAATATTGTCGGGAAGGCGAGCCAAAGGTTGCGTTTCATTGGCAGGACACTTAGAAGATGCAACAAGTCCACTAAAGAGACAGCTTACACTACACTCGTTCGTCCTCCGTTAGAATATTGCTGCGCGGTGTGGGATCCTTACCAGGTGGGATTGACGGAGGACATCGAAAGGGTGCAAAAAAGGGCAGCTCGTTTTGTATTATCACGTTATAGGGGAGGAGTGTGGCAGATATGATACACGAGTTGGGATGGAAGTCATTACAGCATAGACGTTTTTCGTCGCGGCGAGACCTTTTTACGAAATTTCAGTCACCAACTTTCTCTTCCGAATGCGAAAATATTTTGTTGAGCCCAACCTACATAGGTAGGAATGATCATCAAAATAAAATAAGAGAAATCAGAGCTCGAACAGAAAGGTTTAGGTGTTCGTTTTTCCCGCTCGCTGTTCGGGAGTGGAATAGTAGAGAGATAGTATGATTGTGGTTCGATAAGGAAAGGGGTGAATTGGAAAATCAAGATGGGGAAAGGTTTAATGACTCAACTGCATTAACTAAATAGGAAAGGGATCAGTTATAAATATTTTACAAAGAAAAGAGAGAGTTTTTAGTGAAAAATGGGAAGTTATTGAAGGATACGAATGTGAAGTCAAGATTATACTTCATGTATCAGTTTACAGACCTCCATATTCTATTTCTTTAAGTGTACAAGAGGCTATTAGGAAGAAAATAAAGCGAAATATTTAATCACTGGCTCAGAGATTTTGCATTTCACCTCAATCTCATAAATTTTCAGCGCGCCATTGTATTGTGTAATTCTGTTTTTTTTAATTATTTTCTTAAGCTTCAGCCTGTTTTTCATCACTTCAGTGATACAGTTTGGGCCTATATTTAACTATATATAATTATAAAGCGAAAAAATAAAGAAAAAGAAGAAATCATTGAAAGATCTGATAGTTTTCGTCGGAAGGCAACTTTGGTGGTAAAGAAACCCAAAGGTGGCGTTAGAGTGGTACTTGACGCAAGAATTTTAAACAAAATAATCGAGACAGAGAGATCAGCATCTTCCCATTGAAGATATGCTGGTTAGGATTCATAACGCCAAATATTAAATATAATTGATCTTTCTACTGGATATTGGTAAGTTCTTCTCACTATGGAGTGTAGAAAATATAGTGCTTTCCTCTTAGATGGAAGATGTTGTGGTTGGCAGGAGAGCCAACCGTGTTAGTAAAGGAAGCCGAAATGCACGCGTTTTAGCTCACGCAGGCTGACGTGAGGTCTGGAACATGAAAAGGGAATTATAATTGAGAAAAAAAGGACGTAGCTGGTGGAATACTTAACTTTAATCCATTAATGAAGAACGTCGCTCTTTATGGTACATGATTCACAATATCAATAGTACGGATACTGGCGCCTTGCTGGGTCGTAGCAAATAACGTAGCTGAAGGCTATGCTAACTATCGTCTCGGCAAATGAGAGCGTAGAAGTCAGTGAGCCATCGCTAGCAAAGTCGGCTGTACAACTGGGGCGAGTGCTAGGAAGTCTCTCTAGACCTGCCGTGTGGCGGCGCTCGGTCTGCAAATCACTGATAGTGGCGACACGCGGGTCCGACGTATACTAACGGACCGCGGCCGATTTAAAGGCTACCACCTAGCAAGTGTGGTGTCTGGCGGTGACACCACAGAAGATGTTACAAAAAATTTAAAGCTTGCCATTTTGTCTCAATATGCCTGTTGCGGAGTTCATACGTGCACATGATTTGGCCTTAGGGGAGAAATTATTGGAAAAAGTATTTGTATATGTTGACGATCTTCTAGTTGTATCAAAAATCTAAGACGAACTCACATTTCTTCTGAAGATGTTGTTTCGAATACTCAGTGAAAAAGATGCTAGAATTAAGTTCTCGAAAGCGCACTTTGCATTTAGTGAAATAAAGTTTTTACGTCATATCGTAATTTAACAAGATATCCAACATGCTCTGGAAAAGATTTAGACAGTAAAAAACTATCCTCTACCTAAAGATAAGCAGCAATTGAAATCTTCTCTTGGATTAATGGGATTTTATAGGAAATATATTCCAAGTCAGGTTAAGAACTGCTTCAGTCTTAATGCACTATTAAACTTAAAATCATAATAATTATTACGTGAGAAGAGTCAGGTAGAGCGAGAAGCCTTAAAATGGGAGTAAGGCTTGAATTTTAGAACATTCCAATGGTAGCAAGGAATTTTGCGTTGAGGTAGAAGCACCAGGATGTGTTATGGATTGCGAGATGTTCCAAGACTCCTACGAGCAAGGGATGAAGCGATACGCAATTTTTGTCTGCCTTTGCTAGACAAATGCTAACGTTATTACATTAAAGAAAACGATACATTTGCTGTGGTACAGACTATTAAGAAATATAAGGATTTGTTTCATGGATATAAAGTAGTTGTGTACTGAGGTCACTGAGCTCTAAAGATCTTAATGACAAGTGGATTGTTGCATAGAATGTTGATTAGATGGGCAATTTTCGTACAAGAGTTTGATCTAGAGATAGGATATGCAATAGGGGAAGATAACGAAGTACCTGATGCATTATCACATTTGCCTTAGGTGTGGTAGGGGATACTAGTTTTATTGAAATAGGAAAGGAATTTTCTGTGTATAAAACTAGGAAATTAAAGTGGTTAGTGAAGAACATTTTAAAGGAAAAATAAAATGATCATTGGCTCAATGAAGTATGTAGTAAATTACTGGTCTTCAATGAGAAGGACTGGACTTGTTACAAGGGTTTTGTGGTCAATAAAGTTTGTACTGATTTAGTTAGATGACATGTGTGTATTTTTATATTCTTTAATTATAAGTTGGTATGGTGTATACATTACGTGTTTCGACATTTATCATAAAGAAATTTCTTGGCCATTTCAGGAGTGTTTATTTTTTCTAAGGAATGAATAGGATTGTTTGGACAGAGTTAAGAATGTGTAAGGTACGTATGACAACAAATCAAACACAAAATGTTACGAATGAAGATTCAGTTTTGTCCAATAATGCATGAATGGTGGAATAGATGTTGGCATTGTTTTAAGTAGAAAGGCAGGTAATACGATGAGTTTGTGTCTATTTGTTTCAGGATTAAAACTGAGCTAACACCAGGTACCATTCTTCGGGTTAACATGTCCACAACACACGCTGATAGCGAGTGCTTGTGGAAATACAGGAACTGATGTTAAAGGAAACGAAAATTTGATAATACTAGAAGACTTGAAAGTTAATATAGAGAAGGGAAACGGAATGAGGGGGGAAACGGAATGAGGGGGAAAGAGTCTTCTAGAGTTCTTCCATACGTTCAACTGGTTGCAGCCAACAACCAAAACCACAAGGACAGTTGAGAAAGGCGAAGAGACATGGAGTGATATCAACTGCACTGCATCATCATTTGAGAAACATATAGAAATTAAAACCTGCAAATTATACAGGGGTATAAATATAGGCCCAAACTGTATCACTGTGGTGATGAGAAACAGACTGAAGATTAAGTAATAATAAAAAAAAGAGAATTACACTATACAATGGCGCACTGAAAATTTATGAGAGAATGAGGTGAAATGCACAAATCTCTGAGTCAGTGAATAATGGCCTGATTAAAAGAACTGAGAGTAGTTCAGCAGAAACTACGTAGAATATGATACAAAAGCAAGTAAAGGAGGTGGAACCGAACAGCGTTAGTTTAGGGAAAGTATTGTGGAAACCCAGGAAGCTGTGGTCTTTACAGTTAGAGGATGACAAGCTTTGGTTGCAGTAATATGTTCTGGTGAAACGCCTGAGGGCATCTGTGGTACAATGATGGCTGTAAATGAACTTATTTCCAGGATACACACAATGCAAATATCTTCCGACCAAAGGAGGCAAGGCGGCGCATGCGACCATAAGTTGCTAACTTGTCCAGTTCAACGGCGTCAACATTGCATGCTGCATCTTCAGCAGGGGCAGCATAGTGCAGGATGCTGACGTGGAGGTATGCAGGCATTGTCCACCAACCGGGATTTTGGCAGCCTGGTGTGCTGCTTTACTGAGGCGCTCTCACCTACATTGGCCTAGGTCAGTAGCCAACAGCTCTGCACAGAACTATGGTAGCCGTGCAGAAGTACGCCTCGACCTCCCACCAAGAGACGGCCAAGGCTCTGGTAGTTGCACACAGATACTGTCAGAGGGCCAGCATGAATATGCCTCTCCTAATAGTGTGTGTGGCTGACAGCTAGCAAGTCAATCTCGATTGACTCCCAGCAGGATGCTGGTCGAAGATACTCAGGTCTCCACATCAGTGGCAGCAGAGTAAGCAAAAGCGGCATTCCATGACATATGAGTGCATCAGGCTGGCTGGCGTCTCATAGTTGAAGCCTGCAGACGAACAATAGACAGTTTATTATAGAAGAGCCTCAATGCTGATTTGCTGCAACTTCCAAGACTGTCACGCTAACTGATGGCTGACTGCTGGTAACTGAAAAACAGAGTAGAATGTGTGCATCAGAAGTTACAGTATTAATGTTGGTTGGCTCATACCGATAACGTTATGGAATTCTGGCGAGGAGCGAATTTAGTCTCGTTTTCTAACCTTCACAGCGTTTTCCACGACACTGTGGTGTCCCAGCTGTGGCTTTAAGCTCTTCAGTTTGGCGCTTTCTGTTTTGTCAGCGGGCTGAAATTCGATCTTGCATGTGTTGTTACAGCACCCTGCAGTGCTGTCAGAATGACGGTATGCTATAATCATCCTGCCAAAGCCGCACTCTACCCTCTCTGATCGAATGTGGTGTAGCAATGTCTCAATTATTTGCCTTCTTATTTGCTTCACTGGATTTCCTTTCTGGTTATATTCTGATTGCGGCACTGTGCTCAGGCCTGTCTTGTGTCAGCTTTGCAATTGTTGGGGGGAAAATTTCAAAATTTTACGTGCACCAAGAACTTTATTCTACAGTGGAACAGTTGAGTCACAGGAAATACCCATACTTGTAAATGGAAGAAGAAAGTATATGAATGAATTAGAAATGCACCAGTGTTGATTGCTTACGAAGGAAATTAACCAGACAAGTAAATACATTAAGAATGATAAGATTTCAAGAAAAATTGACACGATGTACAGAAAGATTTAACGTAACTTTGGAGAAGTAACATATAAAGATATAAAATGCCAGTGAAAAATCTCTATTAAATGTAGAAGAAGCAGCAGACTGATTGCAACAATACTTCAAGGTCTGTGTTATGGGGAAGAATAACCCTGAAAATTAATCGAAGAAGAGGAGGAAACTGATACGGAAAAAATAGATGATACAGTAATTGTGGTTAGCGCTTGACAGGGCACTGAATGCCATGAAGTCAAACAAGGTGCAGTAGGAATTAGAATGTGATTTGAGTTCACGTCAAAAATCTCGTGAAATGTGTGACTTAACGACAGATTTCTAGATAAGGCATTATCAACACTTTACCGAAGAACTCACATGCCGATAAATGTGAAAATTATCGGAAGATTAGTCTAAGAAGTCATGGCTGTAAACTACTGGCCAGAATAGCACACATCTACATCTACATGACTGCTCTGCATTCACACTTATGTGCCTGGCAGATAGTTCTTCGAACTAGCTTCAGCCTATTTCTCTACTGATACACTCGCTAACAGTGCGTGGGAGAAATGAATACTTAAATTTTTCTGTACGTGCTCCAATTTCTCTTATTTTATTACAATGATCTTTTCTTCCTATGTAGGTTGGCGACAGTAAATATTTTCAAGTTCAGAGGAGATATTTGGTGGTTGAAATTTCGTGAAAAGATTTCGATGCAACGCAAAACGCCTTCGTTTTACTGATTGAAACCCCAACTCTCTTATCATATCCGTGACATCTTATTCTCTATTTCGCAATAATACAAAATGAGCTGCCCTCCTTTTGGACTTTTTCGATGTCCTCCGTCAATTCTATCTCGTAAGGATCCCATACCACACAGTAATACTCCAGCAGAAGACGAACAAGTGTACTGTAGCCAATCTCTTTGGCAGACCTGTTGGATGTTCTAAGTATTCTGCCAATAAAACGCAGTTTTTGCTTTGCCTACCCCACGACATTGTCAATGTGATCGTTCCAATTTAAGTCGTTCGTAAAAGTAATTCCTAGGTATTTAAATTTGTGTGACTTACTGTGTAATGGCAATTTAACGGATTTCTTTTCTTACTAATTTGCGTGACACACACTTTTCCTCATTCAGAGATAACTGTCACTTTTCACGCCAGACAGATATCGTGTCTATGTCATTTTGCAATTGTTTCTTATCTTCGGGTGACTTCACTAGGCGGTAAATGATAGTATCACCTGCAAATAAGCTAAGCGAGCTCCTAATATTGTCTTCTAAATCGTTTATATGGACAGTTCCTTGGGAAACACCGGATATCATTTCCGTTCTACTCGAAGATTTTCTGTCGAATAATACGTACTGCGGTCTTTCTGACAGGAAATCACGAATCCAGTCGCACAACTGAAGTGATTCTCAATAGGGACGCAGGTTTAGTTAGAAGTCTCTTATGAGGAACGAAGTCAAAAACGTTCCGCCAATCTAAAAATGTGAAATCAATTTGAGATCCCCTGTTGGTAACACTCATTACTTCGTGAGCATAAAGAGCTAGTTGCGTTTCACAATAACGACATTTTCTGAATCCGTGCTCTGTGTCAATAGACCATTATCTTCGAGGTAATTCATAATGTTCGAAACAGTATATGTTCTGAAATCCTACAACAAAGTGTCATCAGTGATATGGGTCTGTAATTGTGCGAATCACTCCTGTTTCCATTCTTGATTGTTGGTATGACCCGTGCAACTTTCCCGTTTTTTGGTATTGAGCTTTCGTCAAGTCAGCGGTTGTATATGATTGCTAAGTATGTGCTATTGTATCGGCGTCCTCTAAATGGAACCTATTTGGTATGCTGTCTGGACTGGAAGACTTACTTTTTTTTTGTTGCGTCATCAGGCTTCTGACTGGTTTGATGTGATCCGCCACGAAATCCTCTCGTGTGCAAACCCCTTCATCTCAGAGTAGCATATGCAACCTACGTCCTCAGTTATTTACGGGATGTATTCCAATATCTGTCTTCATCTACGGTTTTTACGCTCTACAGCTCCCTGTAGCACCATGAAAGTTATTCCCTGATGCTTTAACATATGTCATATCATTCCGTCCCTTCTTATTGTCAGTGTTTTCCATATATCGCTTTCCTCGCCGACTCTCCGGCGAACCTCCTCATTCCCTACCTTATCATTCCACCTAATTTTCAATCACATCTCTTATGGTAGCACCACATATGAAATGCTTCGATACTCTTCTGTTCCAGTTTTTTGTAGTCCATGTTTCACTGCCATACAATACTGTGCTCCAAACTAATATTCTCAGAAATTTATTCCTCAAATTAAGGCCTGCGTTTGATGCTATAAGACTTCTCTTAAGCAGGAATGCCGTTTCTGCCAGTGATAGTGCTTTTTATGCCCTCCTTGCTTCGTCCATCATAAGTTATTTTGCAGAATTCCTTAACTTCATCTACTTCGTGATCACCAATCCGTATGACTTGAACTTCCACAACTATGTATCAGCCACGTTACGCAAAATTTGTAGCATACATGGCACAACAATGTGATGTTCACCCAGTTGCTTTCTAGTCACCCCAGCAGTATTCCACAAACACCTTTGAAACGAATCACCCAATTCCCCCCCCCCCCCCCCATTCCCTCTCCCCCTCGCATCCACCTTCAATCGCGGTAAATGGGTCTTACGCACAACGTTCCTCTCAGTCCGCTCCAGAAATCGACAACGAATCTGAGAGTTCGTCAGTTCTGAGGCTCTGAAAGACTTCTCACATCGTTAATACATACCTTACTTCAATCATCGTACAACTCTGAAAAACTTTCATGGCATCGGATTCTGTTGTGTTGAGTGACATTTGTATCGATGACAAATAGCTTTTTACAGTTCTAATAAAACGTTCCACGTTGCTGCAACAAAGAAGTATATTTTCCGCCTATCTCAGACACCGTCCCTTCCACTGTTACGTGCTTCCTCATGCTGGTATCCACCAACCGAAAGAATGGTTTCAGTATTGTACAAAGTTTATCCAATAATGTTAATGACACATGATAGAAATTTCTCAGGATTTATTCGCAGTGTTCCGTAAAGGCAATGAAAAGCTCCTAAACGTAATCGAGAGCTAATTATTGAGTCGCACTAATGCTTTCTTTTCTTTACTTTACCTGTCCTCATGACAACTGCAGCAGCAACAACAACTACTTCCTTTACAGAGCACATTTTTCACTGACTGGTTCTAGAAACAACGCGCCAAGAGGCAGCATTTCTTTTCAGGTGCGACGTGACAGCTGCGGTGGACGGGAGCCGAAGAAAGGCTGCAGTGAGTGGAACTTCGGTTCTGTGTGCAGAAGACCGGCAGCAAAAAGCGACATCCAGATGCATGGCCTCACTTTTGAAAGGGCCCTTAATGTTCGCTCCACTCGGATTGCAACATCTGATTTGCCACTGTTCTGAAACAGACAGACTTTATCAAGTCTCTGACTGTGTTGCGATTTTTGTCTTCAAGTCCACGATTCAAATTGAAGAACTGTGCTTCGAAGCGTTCAGTATTCACAGTTTCACCCGGTTGCAGCATCTCATGGTACACCGCGTCCAGCAGAGCGCATTCTGTCAATCACTCAAACTGTTCTCTACAAATTATCGAAAACAATTTATGTGCATTGATTCCGATAGAGAATGCTCTCCATACCCTTCTACTAATAAACTATGACTTTCTACAGCATATTTTTTGAGATGAGAAAAGAAGAGTAACACTTTCCGCAAACGCTCGATATGGAACGTGACACGTTCAAGGAACTAAATACGTATGTTCTTCTCATTAGAACACTGTAAAGGCCGAATAGGACACGATGTCTCCATTAAATCATCGGAACCCACCGGAACAGATGTTCTTACGGGTGAAGGAGAGGACACAGATGCAACATTCTTTTCATCATTAAGAGAACCAACCTTGTCATCCCTGGCGAAACAAGAACCGCAGTTAACGTCAGTGTTCAAAGTGTCACGACTGGAACAAGCACTTTTCACCGCCATCTTCTCGGAGAGGCGAAATTGGGGAGGGGTGACTTCAAAATCTTCACCACCCGAGTCCGCCGGCGTTTAAATTGTGCCACCGGTGCCGGCTCCTTACTGCAGCAGGGACCGCATTTGGACGCTCCGGTAACGGCGGGAAGTCGTACGAAGTGGGGGAGGGGGGGGGGGAAATGTCTCCCCAACACGCTGTAAAGCCACTGTAACACTGCAAGCGATGTTGAGCAGACTATCATTCACGCCGGATATGCCGAACGACTCCATAAAGAAGCAACGCCGCTTTAAGAAATGAATCGTCCACCTCAGATGGAAGATTGGAAACTCTGACTGAATATACTCCATTGCCCTATTTGAAAGATGTATGTGTAAATATCACCTGAAAATCAACCCTAGAGAGAAGCCGGTCTACTTGTAAGGGATCTTGAAACTACGCAAAAAATGCCTATAAATCAGAATCAAAACAAACAGTATCCGCCTGATCAAATGTAACTCGAATCGTACCATCCAACAAATAGTGAATTTCTAGGAAGCCACGTTGAACATGACGCTTGCTCTTGTCAAAACAAACGAATATTACACCGACGAAGAATGAATGTTCTAGGGAGACTCGACAGACATCATGGCACGGGCGGAGAACGCCGCTGCCAGAGAACAAACATATAAGAAACTCCGCTAGGCAAGAACGATGCGACACCGTCCGATATACACGCAAGGCAGAGTACACAGAAGTTCGACACATGCGGCGCTGGTACACAGGCGGGAGGAACAACAACCTTCTCGCTCGACGCTCAGGATGGAACTGCCGCTGCCCATAGACCACAGGTTGCCTTTAGTAAGTGCTTTAAGCTGCTTCGCTACATCGAGAATATCTGTTTCTCAGTTAGTCACGTTGGCAGTTGTTACTGATTTGAACTCTGTAATACTTACTTCATCTCCTTTGCTGAAGGAATTTCGGATAAATGTGTTTAACAAGTCAACTTTCGTGTTGCTCGCATTGGTAATATTACGATTGGTATCACGTTATGAAAATACTGATTGTGCCTTGCTGCCAGTGTTCTACATCTACATAGATACTCCGCCAGCCACCGGACGATGCGCGGCGGATGGTACCCTGTATCAGTAATAGTCATTTCCGTTCCTGGTCATTCCACTCGCAAATAGAGCGAGAGGAAAGCAGCTGTCTATATGCCTCTGTATCACCCATAATTGATTGTACCTTAGTTTGGTGGTCCTTACACGCAATGTATGTTTGCGGCAGTAGAATCGTTCGGCAATCAGCTTCAGAACCCGGTTCTCTGAATTTTCTCAATAGCTTTCTCGAAAAGATCGTCAACTTCCCTGCAGGGATTACTATTTCAGTTCCCAAAACACTCCGTAACACTGACTTGTTGCTCTAACCTATCGGTAACAAATCTAGCAGTTCACCTCTGAATTGCTTCGATGTCTTCCCTCAGTCCGACTTCGATGGGTCCCAAACATTCGTGCAGTGCTCAAGAATACGTCGCACCAGGGTCCTATATGCGATTTCCTAAATTCTTCCAATAAGCCGAAGTCGACCATTCACTTTCCCTACCACAGTTCTCACATGCCCATTCCACGTCAAGTCGCTTTGCAACTTACAGCCACATATTTAAGAGACTTGACCATGTCAAGCAGGAAGATGGTAATAATGTACCCGAAAATTACAGGGTTGATTTTCCTATTCATCCGCATTAACTTACATTTTTACACATTTAGAGCTAGCTACAGTTCATCACAACAACTTGAAATTTTGTCTACTTCGTCTTGTATCTTCCTACGGTCACTCAACTTCGACACCTCACCATACAACACGGCATTATTAGCAAACAAGCACAGATTGCTGCCCACCTCGTCCGCCAAATCATTTACCTACATAGAGAACAACAGGTGTTCTGTCACACTTCGCTGGGGCACTCCTGAAGATACCCTTGTCTATGTTGAATACTCGCCATCGACGACAACGTATTGAGTTCTATTACTTAATAAGTCTTCTAGCCACTCGCATAGCTGTGAACTTATTCCCTATACCGGTACCTTCTTAACAGCCTGCAATGGGGCACCGTGTCAAATGCTGTCCGGTATTCTAGAAATATGGAATTTGCCTGTTGCCCTTCATCCATAGTTCTCAATATATCACGTGGCAAAATGGCAAGTTTCGCACGAGCGATGCTTTCTAAAACCTTGCTGATTCGCTGACATAAGTCTCAAGAAAGTTTATTATATTCGAACTGAAAATATGTTCAAGGATTCTGCTGCAAACCGAAGTAAGGGATATTGGTATGTAATTTTGCGTGTCCGCTATTTTATCTTTCTTATGTACTGTAGTCACCTGCACTTTTTTCTATTGCTTGCGACTTTGTGTTGCCGAGAGATTCACGGTAAATGCAAGTCAGGAAAGGGGCGAATGCTGTTGAGTACTCTTTATAAAATCGAACTGGGACTCCATCTGTACCTGGTGATTTATTTGCTTTCAGACCTTTGAATTGTTTCTCTACGCCTGGTATGGTTATTACTATGTCGTCCATACGGGACTGTCAGATGGTCAAATGACGGTATGCTTGTAAGATTCTGCTGTGTGAACTATTTCTTGAACGTCAAATTTAAAACTTTGGCTTTCGTTTTGCTATCTTCAGTTGCCCACCAGGATGGTCAACAAGGGACTGAATGGAAGTCTTAGACCCGCTTAGCGATTGTACGTACGACCAGAATTTTCTCAGGTTCTCTGCGAGATCTTTTGCTAAGGTGTGGCGCTGGTAGTAGTTGCATGTTTCGCGCATAGATCTTTTCACAGATGCACGAGTATCTACTAACCTACGCTTGTGGGCATTTAAGCGTTCTCTCTTGAACCGAGAGTGCAACAGCCTCTGCTTCCTCAGCATCCCCCGAATTTAGTTATTACACCTTGGTGGGTCTTTTCATCCTTTATTCACTTGCTAGTTGATAGTCTCTTTGGGTTTCCTGCCCATTTAGAGACCGAGTTTCGTTGTGGGAACCAAATATCGCATCGTTTCTTGTTTCAGTGCTTCACTACAACTTTTCCATTCTTGGAGATATTTTGTTCTTTTAAAGTGGCATATTTTTTCGCTGCTTTTGCAAATTTGTTTCTACCTACTTTGTGTACCAAGGGGGATAAGTACCATCTTTAATTAATTCATTCGGTATAAATCTCTCAGCTGCATCACATACTATTTCCCTGAATTTAAGGCACATCTGGTCTGCACCTACATAGATAACTAGGAAGGAGTTGAGGCTGTTACTTAGGAAATCGAATTTTTATCTGCTTTTTTTTTACATACATATATTCTGAATTTACTTTTCGTGGATTTGGGTGTTGCGATAGTCAGACTCGCCACAACGACCTTGTGATCACTAATGCTTGTGTCCGTCAAGATGCTCCCTATCTGCTCAAGATTATTTGTTACTGAGAGGTCAAGTATGTTCCATAAAATTTCGGGAGAACTGCCGGATATCTGAAGACATCTGGCAGTTCTCCCGAAATTTTATGGAACAATCTGTACCCCGGGAAAGTTTTAAATCTCAAATCAAGTAAGTGTTCGCAATCATTTACACTCTGAGTGGAATCCTGACCTAATTGCTCAAAATAACTTTCGGAGAAAGTATTTAATATAATTTCTGACTATATTTTATACCAACTACCGGCTTTGAACATCTACGTACCCTATCATATCGAGGGTACACTGATGTCACCACCACCTATATTTGTATTAGTGTGGCACCTATATGAGATGGTATTCAACGTTTCTTTGAACTGTTCAGAAACTGAATCATCTGAGTCGGGGGTTCAGTGAAAAGAACCAACAATTATTAATTTATTTCGGTTGTCAAATATAACCTCTACTTATACTAACTCACATAAACTATCTGCTTCAATTTCGCTACAAGATAAACTACTTCCAACAGCAAAAAACACGCCACCACTACCTGTATTTAATCTATCCTTTCTAAACAACGTTAGGTCCTTTGTAAAAATTCGGCTGATCTTAGCTCCGAATTTAGCCACATTTCGGTACCTACAAAGATTCGAGCCTCAGTGCTTTCTATTCGCGCCTGGAGCTCTGGTTATTTCCCAACATAGCTACGATGGTGTACGACGAAATGCTGATTACTGGTATGTCTACCCTTTTCTCTGTGATTGTCCTGCACCCTTTGAGACTGCAGCCATTTCTACATTTTTGCAAGACTTATTAACCTAAAAAACAGCCCAGTCCATTCCACACAGCCCCCACAACCCGTATAGTCGTCTCCTGTGTGTAGTGGACACCAGAACTACTAAGCGGAACCCGAAACCCCACCAACCTATGGAGCTAGTCGAGAAATGTCCAACCTGAACTGTCGCAGAACCGTCTGAGCCTCTGGTTCTGACACTCCATTCGGCTCTGTGCCAGGGGTCTGTAATCACTCCTGTCATTAATGCTACAGATTGTCAGGTCTTCCTTCTTCTCATAAACAAGAATGGCTGTCTTTATCACTTCAGCTAGCTGCCCAGAACAAGAGAAAATCTCTTCTGATCCAAAATGAACGAAGCATTCATTACATATCTGGCATGACTCCGCCCAGTATGAAAACAGAGCATACATTGGGTTTCTTCTCCTGCTTGGCAGCCATATCCCAAAGAGGCGCCATTACGCGTCTGACATTGGAGCTCCCACCTACCAGTAAACCCACCCTCTGTGAATGCCCAGATCTTGAAGGCCAAGAGAGTTATAGTGAAACAGGGCGAGCGACTGCATCTGGCTCACGAACTTTGTCAGACAAAGATAGCGCCCTAAACCAGTTAGTCAAAAGAAATTGGGATACCTTTCGATTTGCCTCCACAGAAAGTCTTTCACTGCCTGCCACACCTTGAAAGAACGTCCCACTCGAGCATGTATGAGGAGCTGTTTACGGGCAGTAACTGGGGCGATCACAGTAGTGGACCAATGGAGTGACCCAAGGGACGTGTTGGACGTACCCTGCCTCTCAAGTCCAGCACCCCACAGCGATGCATATTGGCAATAGCACCACGCTGCATGTCCGAAGCTGACACAGCCTGGAGCTGTGAGCGAAGAGTCCCTAACTTAGTAATCTCAGTTCCTATCCATACTAAAGACAGCGGAACTAAAGACCAGACAATATTTAAAGTGCACATCTGTAATTACTAAACACACAAATACGCAAGAAAATATTTTAGACTAAAATGCACATAGTAAATAAACATGTAAGTCGCTTCTACTTACTAGAATTTCGTTACAATTCACAAACATAGCCTTGGACTCTGATGTTCTGCTGAAAATACGGGAGCTGCTGGCCAACGGAAAAAACGCCTTTTGCGATAGAAAGGGCAGAAAAATACACTTCGTGGTACTCAAATCGCACACTGTGGCTTATAGATACAAAAGAATATAAAGAAAAATTGAGCACATGCTGGACGAGGATCAGTTTGGTTTCAGGAAGGGAAGAGGTACCAGAGAAGTAATTCTAACGTTTCTGTTGGAAAAGGAAAGCAGCTTGGAGAAAAATCACGATGCTTTCCATGTGTTTGTGAACTTAGAGAAAACCTTCAGTAACATATTCACTATTCTTAGACGAATAGTCTACGTCATTTAGAAAATGCATATGGGGACAAAAAGAAGTGGGTGATCAAGAAACCAAGTTCTTGTTAAGAGAGATGTAAGGCAGAGTAAGGCTTACCATCACTGATGAATAATTTTTCTGTCGAAGAAACAATGAAATGAAAGAAATTTTCACTTGACGAATAAAAATTCAAGGGGAACAGATGTAAATTCTTGGATTCGTCCGAAAGAGTGCTTCTTGGTGAAACAGAGGACGCCTTAGCAGGTCTGTTAAGCGGCTTGGATAACGTTTTTAGTTTAGATTATGGCTGATGTATAAGCAGGGCAAAATCAAAGCTCCTGACAGTGTACTTCGGGGCATGAAATTTGTATGGAAATGAAAAGAGGACTATCGGAAATCCAGAAAAGAAACTGGATGCATTTAAAATGTGGTCTTAGTTAAGACTGTAAAAAATGAAGTGAACAGCTGTACACATTGTAAAAGAATCGCAAGAGGAGGAGGTATACTTGGAAAAGGCTCAGAAGTACAGGAAGATTGCAGCTGGATTACATTACGGTCAGACAGAGGATCCGAAATGACATATTCGAATGTAAAGCGCATGATGAAGATAGACTGAATTTTAACACAATCCTCGGAAAGAACCAGTGTGGAAGGAATTGGGATACTGAATACTGAAGAAAGCATTTGACACGGTGCACCGTTGCAGGCTGTTAACGAAGGTATGAGCATGTGGAATAAGTTCACAGATATGTAAGTGGCTCGAAGACTTATCAAGTAATAGAATGCAGCATGTTGTCCTTGACGACGGGGGTTTATCAGGGACGGGGGTACTGTCAGGAGTCCCCCAGGGAAGTGTGATGAGACCGCTGTTTCTCTACATATACATAAATGATTTGACAGACAGGGTGACCAGTAATATACGGTTGTTTGCTGATGATACTGTGGTGTATGGTAGGGTGTCGAAGTTGAGTCACTGTAGGAAGATACGGTCACAGGTTTGATTCCTGCCTCGGGCATGGAAGTGTGTGATGTCCTTAGGTTACTTAGGTTTAAGTAGTTCTAAGTTCTAGGGGACTGACGACCTCAGAAGTTAAGTCCCACAGTGCTCAGAGACATTTGAATCATTTGTAGGAAGATAAAAGACGACGTAGACAAAATTTCCAGTTGGTGTGATGAAAGGTAGCTAGCTCTAAATATGGAGAAATGTTAAGTTAATGCAGATGAGTAGGAAGAACAAACCTGCAATATTCGGGTACAGTGTTAGTAGTGTTCCGCTTGACACAGTCAAGTTGTTTTAATATGAAATATACCGAGCGAGGTGGCGCAGTGGTTAGCACACTGGACTCGCATTCGGGAGGACGACGGTTCAATGCCGTCTCCGGCCATCCTGATTTAGGTTTTCCGTGATTTCCCTAAATCGTTTCAGGCAAATGCCGGGATGGTTCCTTTGAAAGGGCACGGCCGATTTCCTTCCCAATCGTTCCCTAACCCGAGCTTGCGCTCCGTCTCTAATGACCACGTTGTCGACGGGACGTTAAACACTAACCACCACCACCTAATATGAAATAGAACGAGCATGTGTGAACTGTGCTAGGGAAGGTGAATGGTCGACTTAGATTTATTGGGAGAATTTTAGGAAAGTGTGATTCATCTTTAAAGGAGACTGCATATAGGGAGCTAGTGCGACCTTTTTTGTGTACTGCTCGAGTGTTTCGGATCCGTACCAGTTCGGATCTTTTTTGTGTACTGCTCGAGTGTTTGGGATCCGTACCAGGTCGGACTGAAGGATGACATCGAAGCAATCCAGAGGCGGGCTGATAGATTTCTTACCGGTAGGTTCGAACAACACGAAAGTGTTACGGAATGCTTCGGAACTCAGATGGGAATCCCTGGAGGGAAAGTTCTTTTCGAGAAACACTCTTGAGAAAATTTAGAGAACCGTCATTTGAAGCAGATGCCAATGATCCTATAGCCGGCAACATACATTGCGCTGAGGACCACATAGATAAGATACGAGAAATCAGAGCTCATACGAAGGCATACGGACAGTCGTTTTTCTCTGGCTCTGTTTACAAATGAAAGAGGAAAGTAAATGACTAGAAGTGGTACAGGGTATCGTTTGCCGCGCACCGTACGGTGGCTTGAGCTGTATCTACGTAGATGTAGATTTTATAAGCAGTACCACAGTAGGCAGTTCAGATGAAGACGAATGGACATATCTGAAAAGGGCAGTCACAAATTGTGGACAGGCAAACATAATTACAAGGAAGGTAACTGCGAAAAAAACATGGGTGACAGAAGAAATGTTTAAGGTAATCGACTAAATGAGGAAGCACAAAAATATTGAGGGAAACAAAGGTCTACATAAATACAAACCACTTAAGAACGCAACGAATAGAAACTGTAGGGACGCGAAGGCGATATGGCTGCAGGAAAAATGAGAAGAAATAGAAAAAGAAATGGTCGTCGGAAGGACTGACTCAGCGTATGGAAATGTCAAAACAACTTTCGGTGAAATTAAAAATAAGGACGGCAACATTAAGAACGCAGTCGGAACTCCACTGTTAAATGCAGAGGAGAGAGCGGAAAGATGGAAAGAATACTTGAAAGCCACTATGAGAGGGAGGATTTTTCTGATGACGTAATAGAAGAAGAAATTGAAAGCGGTGTGTACGACATAGGGGATCCAGTATTAGAATCAGAGTTTAAAAGAACTTTGGAAGTCCTGAGATCAAATGACAGAGAAGGTATAGATAACATTCCTTTGGAATTTCTAAAATCTCTGTGTTAAGTGGCAACCAACTGACTATTCAAGCTGGTGTGTGGAATCTATGAGACTGGCGAAAAAAAAGTCATTCATACAAATCCGAAGATAGAAAGGGCAGATAAGCGCAAAATCTATCGCACTATCCGCTTAACTCAGGCATCGAAGCTGTTGACGAGAATAATACTCGTAAGAATGGAAAAGGCAAACGAGGTTCTGCTAGATGATCAGTTTGTCCTTAGGAAAGGTAAAAGCACCAGAGAGGCTGTTCTGACGCTGCGCTTGATGGTGGAAGTAGACTGAGGAAAAATCAAGACACGTTCAGAGGATTTTTTGAAGTAGAAAATGCGTTCGATAATGTATAATGGTGCAAGGTGTTCGAAGGAAACTATAGGGAAAGACGGGTACTACACATATGTACAAGAACCAAGGGAGAAAAATAAAAATGGAAGACCAAGAACGAAGGTGTAAGATACGGCTGCAGTCTGTCACTTCTACTGCTACTGTCCAATCTGCACATCCTAGAGGCAATAACGGACATAATAGAGAGGTTGAAAGGTGAGATTAAAATTAAGGGTGAAGGGATGTCAGTGATAAGAATCGCTGATGACGCTTTATTCTCAGTCTAATGAGTATGAAGTTTGATTCAGAGTAAGCCGGAGAAAGACGAATGTAATGAGAAGTAGCGAAAAGGTGAACATCTAAATTGGTGATCATGAAGTAGACGAAGCTACTGAATTCTACTAACTTGGAAGTGAAAAAGCCCATGACTGACGGAACAAGGAGAAGATAAAAAGCATTTGAGTACGAAATTTCTGAAAAAGTACGTTTGGAGCACAGCACTGTATGGAAGTGAATCGTGGACTGTGGGAAAACTAGAGCAGAACACAAGCGTTTGAGATGCGATGTTGCAGAAGAATGATGAAAATTAAGTAGACTGATTTTATAAGAAATGAGGAGCTTCTCCCCAGAATCCGCGAAGAAAGGAATATTTGGAAAGCTCTGAGAAGAGGAAGGTACAGTGTAATAGGTCCCAAAGACGCAAAAGTGAACTTTTTAGTCTGATTGAATGGTTCTTAAGGGACATGATAATAATAATCTCAAGTGATATTCCTGCTACTGGACTACCCTTTTAATTTACTTGTATTATTTCAGTTAAAATGTTTTCAAGATTATGCCATTCCATTGAAAGGGCAGCAAAAAACTGTTCCTTTTGGTTGCACTTCGGAAAAGCTGAAGTCTTGAAAAAATTAATATCTGTAAACAACCGATATTATACCAATCGTTGTTCCCCAATAATTGTGTTTGTTCTATTTGTGAAAAATGGTACACGAGATTGTCTTGTTCTTCTTGTTCTGACATCGTCACGATAAGGTTGTAAGATTTATTAACTGTAACTTTTTGCCAATAATAATTGTAATATTGCATTTAAAACATATCTTACGTAAAGCGTCAACTCTCTCAGTACTCGTGTTTTAATTAAGCACTGCAATTACTTTCTGGCCATTCAAATTAAGTTGGAAGCGACATGTTTGGTGACTCAACGCCATAAGCGTTCTATTGTTAGTTATTTTATTATTATTAAAAATGTAGCCCTATGCATCGACAGCGACCATTAAAAATTACCAAACTTCTCAAAACAATTTGTCCTAGCGTATATACTGACATGTGTTTCTCTTTCTCCACACGGTAACTAATTAATGAGACGAACAGCATGTCACAAAAAGACGCTAACGCTAATGTTTGTTTCGCAATGCCACATTCGAACGAGAACCAATGTTGTTTCCAAAGTTTCTGCTAACAGTTGAAATAAATAACATTTAGTCGAATGCTGGAAGCCGGGTTACACTAATAAATACCGTCTTAATCATTTGAGGGGGCTGTAGAACATATATTTTGATAAAGACGCAAGGGTGAACTTTTGTGCCCGACTGAGTCATCCTTAAGGGACACGATAATAATAATGCCACGTAATATTGCTGCTTGTAGCCTACCACACAACAATTTCTAATATTATTTCAACTGAAATGTTTGTGAGAAAATGACAATTGCATTGAATGAACAGCAAAAAACTATTTATTTTGGTTGTACTTATGAAGAGGAAAACCTATGATATTATACCAGTCTTCGTTCTCCAGTAATTGCAATTGTTTTATCTATGAAAAGCTATACGAGTTTATCTCCTTGTTCTGGCAGTGATACGATAAGGATATAAGGTGTATTGGCTACATCTTTTTGTCAGTAACAATTGAAATATTGCATTTAAAATATTTTTATATTGTAAAATCGCAACCCTCTCAGTTATCCTGTTTTAATTGAGTAATGCAATTTTTTCCGACCATTTAAATTGATTCAGAAGTGACGTGTTTGGCGATGTAGTGATCGAGTGTGGTAACCACTCTGTTGGTAGTTGTTTTATTACCACCATCGAAAATTGATCTTAATTCGAAGTCTGATTAACTTTTTATGAAATAATTTCTTTTGCGTGAACATTAACTACATACACGGTCATTCGTCATCAAACGCACCGTTAACCATCTGTGGTATTTTGGCCCGAAGCTCATTTTTATTCATTCTATTAAAATCAACGAATATAATTTTATTTAAAGCAAAAATAATTAGCATTTACAACAATTATTGTTACAAAGGAGAACAACTGGACTTCCTCTTTTTTGTCGCCGTTGGAGTGGATCCTTTTTTTTTGAGACTTTGTTACACATATAATCTGGAAAATTAATCGATTTACACAAAAGGGACCAATCCAACACGATGATAGGATATTTGTTGAGTGCTGCTCTGAGAAGAGGAGGTTGACACGGGAGAGGAATTCGTTGCAGGCCGCATCACACCAGTCAAAAAAAAAGAAAGAAAGAAACAAAACGCTGACCCCAGCGATCAACATCACTACATTCCCTAGTTTCAGCTCTCGAGGAAAAATGAGCTGCCATTGCTCCACAAACTTCATATACCTCATTGAAAGTGCCCCCAGCAAAGCTCAAGACGTCAAAAGGTGTGGAGACACCCATTATAATGTCCACACTTGATGAGACGGTGTATGTCTCTGTTACTGAGATATTAGGTTTGTTCAGGTTGCTTCGGATAAATAAACAATTCATATGTTAGTGATTCTGGGACTGTTATCCTGTGGCAATGAATGTTGTTAATGACAAAAATATGTCAGATTTCCTGAAGTTACTTGGGTTAAAATGTACTTTTATTTTGTCTCCTTCACTACTGTGTGCAATATTTTAATCCAAGGAAGGGGCATCCAGCATGGCACTTTATTGTCATTCAGAAAAATTTATTTTCGCTGTGGACTGCGTTGCAACTAAAATATGACAAAGGGTGTGTTTAAAAATTAGTTTTGACAAACAAAACAAGTTGCCATGAGGTGGGAAAGCCTCCTGTGATGTCGTGCCTAGTCTCTACTTCTTTGACATTATTGTTTTGGGCCTGCCGGTGCTCTGCAACAAGCTCAGCGAAAAAGAGCGTGATAGTTTCCGTGAAGTCTTTGTGATAGCTTAACTCGGCCCTTAACGACCTCTGTGTGTTCTGAAGTCAGGACACAGGCAAGAAAGGGAAATTGTTGTGTTTCCCAGGGTACGGCCTTGACTCAGAGAATTTCGGCGTACCCTCTACGTAATACGCCGCAGATTGTTTCTTGGCGTGTGGTCGGAGCGATAGGGGTTGTTTTAAGGTCATGCGTGCACGCACAGGGTCGTACCGCCACGGATGACATTTGCTGCTTTTTTGAGGCAGCTGACCTGACGCTGTTAGCCGGCTTTAATATGCACCTCTTGTTTTTCCAAGGAACTAAGTCGTTAGCCAGTTCGAGTTAGGCCTTACGACTTATCTGCTACTGCTTCGCAGTTTATTTTTCTGAGGTAACTGCGGGCTACGTGCTAAAGCGATTCCTGGTACCTGTTAACACTACTTTTGCACCTGTATTATTACCCTGCAATTGACTCTTAACTACTTGGCACAGGGCGCATCGTCGAACCACTTTGAGATTATTTCTCTTCCGTTACACTCTCGACTAGCATGTGGAATAAATATTTTTGCTATAGGAGGAAGAAAGTTGGTGACTGACATTTTGTGAAAAATCCCACGGCAACGAAAAATGCCCTTGTTTTAATGACTCGCGTATCATATCCGTGACAGTCTCTCACCTTTTTTGCTATAGTACAAAACGAGCTAGCCTGCTTTGAACTTTTTCGATGCTTTCTATCAATCCTATCTTGGACGGATTCCACACACCGCAGCGATAACCCAGAGAGACGGAGAATTGTTGTAGCAGATTTCCCTCTTTTACAAAAGGATGGTTGGTTGGTTGATTTGGGGAGGGGAGCAAGCAGCGAGGTCATCGGTCCCATCGGTTTAGGGAAGGAAATGGGCTGTGCCCTTTCGAAGGAACCACTCCGGCATTTGCCCGAAGCGACTTAGGAAAATCATGGAAAACCTAAATCAGGATGGCCGGAAGGGGGATTTGAACCATCGTCCTCCCGAATGCGAGTCCAGTGTGCTAACCACTGGGCCACTTCGCTCGGTATAAAAGGATGATGAACGAAAATACGAGTTTTTTTTGTAGATATCCACACTTTTTTCACTTTCTCTTGCCTAGTATGTTTGAAGGAGTAAGTAAATCATCTGTGAAGAATAAAATTACTAAAATTTCCGGGCTACTACGACGTGATTTTCTGGGATCTGTTATATAACCAAGTGTTTTGCCCCATTATGCGGAAGACCTCTCAAATGGATGGCGGGAGTTTCTGGTTTCGAAGCAATGTTATCTAACATATCCGAGTAGGCCACGGCATAATAAACTGGGTCATTGTGGTAATTTTAACCTGTCCAGCCGTGGAAATTTGGATTGTTTACATTTTACATCCATGAATACGTATTACCGTATTTTTATACTGCTCTCATGCAATTTTTTTTTTAAAAAAAACCTCCTTGAAACTCGCAACTCGATTATAAGCCCTTTCAGTATTTTTAATCATTCTCGTTCAACAATATCTCAGACGGACTTGAAATTGAGAGTTATTACTCTTAAGAGTGTCTAGTGAGGTTAGTCTTCTTAGAGTTGGTCCATTGCTTAGTGGACCTCCATCTAGCAAGTGTATTCATCACTGACAGGCTCGTGTAGATCATTTATTGCAGTATTTCGTTACCTCACTTCAGAAAATAACAATCAAGTGATTTGTTCTTTAACTGAACTGAAACAGCCCTTGTGTTTATAATTCGTCGTTTACGTATCGGCGTGCACGTCAATTAGGGAGATGAAGGAGAAGCACAGGATATCCTAAAAAGAAATGAGAAAAGTATGGATCCGGTTCGGCGGAGACACAAGGGAGAACCTCCTGTTTTTCTCCTTATGGATCTCTGACTGATGTTCGTGCATTAGCGTGATTGCAGCAGTCTTCGGATACGCTACTTTTAGTTTCTTCCCGAAGCACTTTCTTATTACAACTAGAACAATATTACTCTTCTCCTTTAGTCCCAATTTAGAAGTGGTCTTTATAGGCTGTGTTCCCTTTACCGGGTCTACTGATGTTACTCTGATATCGTGGGCCGCACCGAACCAGTCAGAAGACTGGTGGCTCAAATATACAATGAGAATATCGTTGAAATTATGTAATGCACATCTGAGAGCCTCTCTTATTCCTAGAGCTACAGCTGTAATACTTTTCATATCAGAGAATAGCTTGTACATAGCTCCAGTTACCGAAGTGGGAGAGAATTATGCAAATCCTGTCCTTTCGATGTATTTGGATACTTCGGTGTATATCTGGATCGTTGTCGGGCGCTCCGTCATAATGCACTGGATGATATTTAGTGCCTGCTTGGTAAATGAGGGAAAGGACCTTGTTTGATATAGTAAATATGATTTCTAGCAGTGGGTTTCATACACAAATCTGAACATTCTGTATGCTTATATGGATATGGTGTATGTTCTTTCGGATGTAAATATAAGTGAATAGTTCTGGCAATACCGGCCATGAAATTATTCTTCTGCCCGAGTAATGAGTGTGTTGGGTAGGGACACTAAGAATGTAGTGTGTGGACAAATAAGGTGGGAATGTGGGTTTCGCGGGAGGCGTGCGCGAGGTAGTCCCTGCAATCGAAATGTCCTCTGTCCTCTAGGTGGCTCAGATGGATAGAACGTCGGCCGTGTAAGCAGGAGATCCCGGGTACGAGTCCCGATCGGGGCACACATTTTCTCCCGTCCCCGTTGTTATATATCAACGTCCGTCACCAACTGAAGGTATTAATACGTAATTCTAATCTGAACATTGGTGATGTCATATCATTCAGTAGTAGCGGACTGTAATATTGTAGGTTACTGTCACTGAAAGCTAATAGAAATATTTCGGTGCCCCGTGGTACGTCCTTGGCATTGATAATATCGTTTAAAATCCGAAATCACTGAAGAAATAGTTGTGCTGCTCAGTCAAGTATCGTCGCAACCTTGTGCGAGTATATCGTCTGTTATCGAGTGCAAGTAAAAAAGTAAAGTCATATTCAATTTTATATGTTTTGTCTCGGAGGCTACAGGTAAAGAAAATGCGGAGAGCAGAGAGAGCGTACTTGGCCTACCAAGTACAATTATTCACGACTCTAAAAAGATTGATTACAGTCACAGACAACACCGGTGCGCATCAGAACGGTAGTGTCTTAGAGGTTCTCCTCAGAATCGAGAAACAAAGAAATATGTGGGAGACATTATCCAGAAGAAGCGACACCAGAGAGTAACTCCAGTGGTACTCGAGTGAGCTGTATACAGCATAAACTGTGGGGGTATACACATAAAATAACTGTGGACTTCGGGTCTACTATAAGATTCTAGAACATGAGAGGAAATCGTGGGGGATACATCAGATGGATGACACAAACAATTTGATGTTACTGGTTCCAGAGCACTCTCACGAACACATCAAATTCAGTTCATTACTTACATGGCAGCGTCTTGCCCTGCTCATAATGCCTCATAGTTCGTTCCGTTATTATTATTATTATTATTATTATATGCGCGTATTCATCTGATTTCTATGCCTCCTGCAGCAACTTCTTTGCATACTTCGAGGAGAGTAAGGTTACGATGTTTCGTTGTGAAATCATCAGCTACTATTCAGGACTAACCAGTCATCCGTACGCTACTTATTCTGCAGCCAGCCATGTTCTGAGTTGTTATTTGCAGACCCTGTTCACGATGATATCCTCTAAATTTAAGGCACCTTGTTAAATCACAAGGTGAATTTGACTAATGTCTTGCTGATCTTGGAGGGGAGTTGTATTTTTATTTTCGAGGTAGACTGAGTACTTGCTGAACTGTCGTGCTGAACTCTAACCAATATTTACTTAACCATATACAACTGCTAGCTGACTGATGCCCGTGTAGAGCATTATTACTTCAGCACAGCTGGCGATAACCTCAGTAACGTTGAACCACTGACCCTATATAATCTCTTTATATACAGTGTTACAATTTATATGCCTATTTTTATGGTCGATTTTATCCTCCTGCAGCTAGTCTGGAGATGGTATACCAAAAAAGCGGTTACTAGAAAATAAAATAATTTAGAGACTTGCACTGCCTAAAGATGTATGTTGATTCAGAAATACGGAATTGGTCCCAGTAAAGAAATAAATGCTTCAAGACCTTAATGCCCACAATAACAACTGGAAATTTCCTAGACGAATTTTAGGGACTTCAAAGAAGACACGAAGTAGCTTATCTCTCTTCCCCGCTGTCAAAAATAGATGTAATTGAATATTATCGTCTTATTGTGGTATGTATTGGAAAAATTAAAGATCTGTTATTCCCCTCCTGCCTCTCAAGGGGCTGGAATCTTGTCTTCCCGAGGAGTGGTGCAAAATACTGCACATTAGAAGCATACAGGCTCTTTACGATGCGAAAGGGGATTCAGGCCCACTTTATTTATGACTTTGTTATTTTATCCAGTTCCCTTACGACTATTACAGGTTAAACAATTTGGTAGGAATCCTTCGTTATGATTGGTGGCAATGTGTGTGGCAAATGATTGTGTCTCCATACCAGCAATCTAAGATAGCGTCAGCAATAATGAGTGGAAAACTAATCATCTGCTTTATGAAACTTCTCGGCAGATTAAAACTGTGTGCCGTACCTAGACTCAAACTCGGGATCTTTTCCTTTCGGTGACAAGTGCTCTATCTAGTGAGCTATCAAAAACGTAGAAGATGAGATACAGGCGGAATTAAAGCTGTGAGGTCCGAATCCGGAGTCGTGCTTGCGTAGCTCAGTCAATAGAGAGCTTGCCAGTGAAAGACGAAGATCAGGAGTTCGCGTCTCGGTCCGACACACAGTTTTAATCTGCTGCATATCACTGCACACTACTTTCTGTTTAAACAAGATGACTATTTGACAGATGCAGCAATTATTAATTAGTTAAAATTGATTACTTTATTTAGTCATAATTGCTAAATGATGTATGTGATCAAGACGCGTTTCGGACATGAGATTTACAAAAGTAGAATACAAAAGTGATAAATATACAGATAGAGCCAAGGTCTCCTACTTTATTTGTAAACATACTGGATGAATTTCAACGGCGCAAACATTAGACGGTTTATGACAGGTTATGCAACATGGTTAAGGAAAAGCAAACCTACGTTTCTACCTACGTAGACTTAGAGAAAGCTTTTGACAATGTCGACTGGAATACTCTCTTTCAAATTCTGAAGGTGGCAATATTTACAAATTATACAGATAGCAGATCGCAGTTACAAGAACCGAGGTTCATGAAAGGGAAGCAGTGGATGGGAAGGGAGTGAAACAGGGTTGTAGCATACCCCGATGTTATTCAATCTGTATATTGAGAAAGCAATAAAGGAAACAAAAGTTTGGATTAGGAATTAAAATCCAAGGAGAAGAAATAAAAACTTTGAGGTTTGCCAATGACACTGTAATTCTGTCACACAGCAAAGGACATAGAAGAGGAGCTAAACGGAATGGACAATGTCTTGAAAGGAGGATATAAGATGAACATAAAGATAAGCAAAACGATGATAATGGAATATATTCGAATTAAATCGGGTGATGCTGAGGGAATTAGATTAGGAAATGAGACACTAAAAGCAGTAGATGGGTTTTTTATTTGAGGAACAAAATAAGTGATGATGATCGAAGTAGAGAGCAGATAAAATGTAGACTGGCAATGTCGAGGAAAGGATTTCTGAAGGAGAGAAATTTGTTAACATCGAGTGTAAATTTAAGTGCCAGGAAGTCTTTTCTGAAAACTCTTTTAGATAAGAAGAGAATAGAAGCTTTCGAAATGTGGTGCTACAGAAGAATGCTGAAGATTAGATGGGCACATCACATAACTAATGAGGAGGTACTGAATAGAATTGGGGAGAAGAGGAATTTATGGCACAACTTGACGAGTAGAAGCGATCGGTTGGTAGGACACGTTCTGAGGCATCAAGGGGTCAACAATTTAGTATTGGAGGGCGGCGTAGAGGGTGAAAATCGTAGAGGGAGACCAAGGGATGAATACACTAAGCAGATTCAGAAGGATATAGGTTGCAGTCGTTACTCGTAACTGAGGAAGCTTGCATAGGATATTGTTGCTTGGAGAGTTGTATCACAACAACAACATGGAAAAAAGTAAAGTCTTATGTAAATATCCTCTAAAATGCTTATTTTACACTACAGATGGCGCTGTTCTCTTATAGGATATCTTCCGCTGTTACAGAATTATGACACTGAGTTTTTCATCCTTGCAAAAGGTGCTCAAACTGCCGTCCATGGGAACGAATGGAAGAGCCTGTACGTCGCATCATTAATGGTGGCATTCTTTCGATTGTTCCAGGCTGCCATGAATTGCTGCACTAACATGTTGTGTCTGCACCACAGGAATTATCCCAGCGTGCAAAATATGTTTAAGTTACTACTACAACCAGAAGTTTGATGCCCAAAATTATGAGCAATGTCTTAAGACGACCAACTTTCCTGATCATACGGGTTGGTTAAAAGTATGCGTAGGCTTCTGTGGCCGTTGTCACCCCAATATAATTTTTCCGAGTAAGTGACCGCATTGAAGATGTATAAAATTGACGATGTATAAAATTCTTAGACGTTTCGGCTACTATTCCAGATGGCCTGCTCAGGATTTTTTTGCTAATTGCTAAATGCTAAATGACATATTTTTTAAGTTATCATCAGTTTATTTATTGGACCTGGGCAGGACTTTCAAGGGTCACAGATCCGTAAATCACTGCTCTGACGGTTTGTTTCTTTTTTGGTAGTGACTCATTCCTAATTTTATATTCAAGCAATAGAAAATTGCTGTACCGTTCCCAGGGTTCCGCTCTGGTGGTACCTACTTCTCAAATGAGACGTATGATATGTGTGAGTTGGTTTAGTTAAAAAATGGTTCAAATGGCTCTAAGCTCTATGGGACTTAACATCTGAGGTCATCAGTCCCCTAGACTTAGAACTACTTATACCTAACTAAACTAAGGACATCACACACATCCATGCCCGAGGCAGGGTTTGAACCTGCGACCGTAGCAGCAGCGCGGTTCCGGACTAAAGTGCCTAGAATCGCTCGGCCACAGTGGCCGGCTGGTTTAATTCCTCATGAAATTTTTGTGCACCTCTATTTGATCCTTTCTACAAGAGGTTCGATATTAAGCTCCTCAGACAGTGTCTGGTTGCACGTGTATCGTGAGGCCTTAAGTATCCACCGAAGGAATTTGTTTTGTTATACCTGAATGTATTGTATATGGGTCTTGTTAAGAGGCCCCATGATGTACTCCCATACAGGATTTTTGATAGTACAGCTGCCTTGTGGATTCTAACTTATGTTGAGATGTTAAGCTCCCTACTTACCTCGCCATGCCAGTGGCATTAAGTTTTGGGTCTTGCACGTGACCATGAAAAAAAAAGGTGCCGATCCAGTGTGACTCCCGGATACTTGACAGTTGAGCTCTGTAGTACCTCTTGCCCTTGTATTGTATGGTCTCTGCCTAGTTGTGGACGTTGGACGTTTTTTGCTAAGATACATTGCTGATGTTTTGGCCGGGTTAATTTTAATTTTGTTTTGTCCACACCACGCTATGATGAAGCTCAATTGTGTCTGTAGTCTTATGATGTTGGCATTATGTTGGCGCCCACTCGTAAAGTACACATTGTCGTCAGTGAGCTTTTCCGGTTGAACACTTGAAATCGTCGACATGTTGTCACATAGATTGTAAACAAGCGTGGTAGTGAGACCGAACCTTGCAGAATTTCGGCCTCTGCGAGTTTGATTTCAGATGTGATGCCTTCAGTTTGCACTCGCACTCCTCTGTTGAAGAGAAAGCTCACTCTAAGTTTAATATAGTTGTCTGGGATCGTTGTTTGGTCTCTCATCTTCCGTAACAATTTAACGTGCCAAACCTTATCACATGCCTGTTCCACGTCTAGAAAAACCAGCACCTGCCATGGTTGTAGTATTGAAATTCATAGCGACGTGTTCCATAATTCTCCACACTTGAAACTGAGCCGAAATCTTCCGCTGGTACCAATATTGCACTGGTCGCATTGTTTAATATTCCGATAAAATGTCTTTTAGTCTGTCCTTAATGATCATTTCGATAGCTTTACCAACACTGATCAGTAAACTGATTGGTCTGTGATTGGCCAACTGCCACATTACCGGAAAGTAATAAAAATGGTTCAAATGGCTCTAAGCATTATGGGACTCAACTTCTGAGGTCATCAGTCCCCTAGAACTTAGAACTAGTTAAACCTATCTAAGGACATCACACACATCAATGTCCGTGGCAGGATTCGAACCTGCGACCCTAGCGATCGCGCGGTTCCAAACTGTAGCGCCTAGAACCGCTCGGCCACTTTAGCCGGCCCGGAAAGTAACAGTTGAAGCAAGCAGCAGTAGTAAATTCTAGCGAATAGGACGAGTAATTTTCTGGGTAGCCTCTTGAGTTGCTCATTCGTTACTGCATTTTGACCAGGTGGTTCGTGATTCGTTGACTTGGTCCTCACATTCCTGGGTGTTGCTAGTCGAGGTGCATTCCTGGTCTCTTGTATGGCTATCCGTTGCGCTGTTTGGTTAGTTGTTATTTCGTACTATCTTTACCAGATGTCAGATCTTCCTGTATTAGTCAATTTTGTGTTGCGAAAGTCTTAGCAAAGGCTTTTGCTTATTCAACGGGTTGTTTGTTAGTCCGTTCCTATCCTCCAGCGAAAGGCTCGCGTTTTTCCCCTCCTCACTTTTCCAACAAGTTGCCACTCATCTTTGGTTCGTCTTCGAATTTCTCAGTTTCCCATTTCAACAATCGCTCACATAGTTCACGATGGAATTTATATACGCTTTGTCTGTCATAGTGCGGTGGGGGTTCGGTCGTCTGCCTTCTCTCTATCACTTATCGCAAGTCCACCTACCTCGATATGCTACTTTCCGAGGTCGCTTCACTCTGTAGTAGCAGCTACGTCCTAGACATTGTAAAGCAGTGTTGATGAAACCACTACCTACTACCTACCACCCAGAGGCCGCGTAACTCGAGTTGGAAGCCAGTTCCTGAAAGTTCATATTTTTTAAAAATCGGGCTTTCGGAGGATCCATTCTACTTGCAGAAAGCATTTAAAATTAGATTGAATCTGCTTTTTATTCATATGGAAACACATGAAATGGCTATCAGTCAGTATTTAATATGGTAATGCTCTATCATTCTAAGTTCACTGTCTGTATAAAATAGTTTCACTTGAAAAGCAGCCAGAATTTTTACAAGTCCGAACCGACTAATTTTCACATTCTAACAATCACAGACCCACAACTATACGTGAGTTAAACATTCGGTCGTTTCAGTCGTCTTCTTAGCAAGAAGTGCTCGCCAAAGTTTTCCGTACAGAGCACGAAACATGCCACGCGGCATGACCAGAAAGTTCATACACTCATAACTTTCAAACTGTTTAATTTAGAAACACCAAATTTCCATTAAAATATTCGTAACTCCAGTCGCTTCAGTCACGAGGTATTCGAACCGCAGTTAACTCACTATTTATTCATCTTACAGACTATTTTTTCGGAGCCATCTAACATCGTGTTCTCCGTAGGCCGGTTAGCAAGCGACTCTCCCGAACCATTCTACTCACTGACCACTCCACTATATACACGCGGGAGCAACTTAATTCTGATTGGCTGTTGATGTAAACAACCAATCAGAATGTTCCTTCCAGATCATTCTCACGGCAAAACATGCCTTATCCAATCAATAATCTGATAGTAATTAAAATCATTAACACTTCAATTTCTAGTAAATTTGTTAATGAAAATAAATGAAGTACGAATTATTCTCCAAATTGATAAGTAAACTTATTCCGCCTCCTTTTATTCTGGCTGCTTTTATACAAAAGCTAGCTCACACGGACATATGTCATCTGAATCATAATTGCACCATACCTTTCCCACGGTCAATTTGTACAAGGTTTTATGAAATATGACATTAAGTTTTAACGTATGACCCACATACACTCTCTTAATCATTCTCACGCACTCACATAACAAAATATAATCAAATAATAATTACGATATATTTTTATATTACGTAATGCACAGTGACTACAGTTTTGAAAAGAATATTCTAATTAACTGATATTATGCACTGATAAATCTGTAACAGTTTCAAATGATAATGAAAGTCAATCTGTATTTATTCCTGGTTTTAAAAAACGAGCGTCAGTTTTTAGGACTTTTAGGTAATTTTCTCTATCTCCGGAACTACAATAAGTAAAAATCTGAAATTCTGACAGCATCATTCCACTAATAACAAAAGGCTATGTACCAAATTTGAACAAAATTGGATAATAACTAATATGGATTATTTAGATTCGTAGAGGGTATGAATCTTCGTATTGACTGATTTTTATGCTATGCAGCTCTCATGGCAGGCAGCAGCAGCTGCGCTGTGAGTAAGAAGACAAAAAAATGATAGCCATCATGCATCCACCGTACCAAACGGCTGCGTGCCTTACTGCAACCAATGTCATCTCGTAATAACTTGCTACGTTACAATAGGTGTCCCGAAATTGTTGCCACCTCTTCTTGGTTCTATTTTCCTGGTACTGGAGTTCATGTAATAATGAAGGAAAAGCCTCTTGTCACAATCTGTCGCGTATAGTAATATTATTGGCCTCCCTGATCACCTTTAGTATCTTTTCAGTGAGGTAGTCAATAGCTGTATCTTTGTCTTCTGTAGTTGCGATGCTAGTAGTTGGTGTAACGTTATTCTAATCTACTGAATCTGTTCCAATCAGTATCAGTCGTTATCCAACGTTGTGGGTGTTTTATAGCTCTTTGAATTTTTCCAATTACTGAGTGGTGATCGGAAGAAACGTCCACCAGTGTTGTCAACCCGGGATCATCGTCTATGCCTTTACGTATCGCTATGCCCAATAAGTCACTCGATGATTAGTTTGTGCTGGACTATGAGTAGGCTTGAGTGGTCCCCATATGACGGCGTCGAGGTCTTCCCCAAGGTCAACAGTTGTTCCCCCTTCCGATTGGTTCTGATTGGGTGCCACGTCGGGTTCTTTGCGTTGGGGTCTCCACCGAGAAATATTTTGTCGAAACTGAAGTATCATCCATAGGTTTTGAGGTATTAGTTGGATATTTGTTCTTAAACAAGCCACTACCGATATTACGTGTTCTCTTATCCAGACGGTTACTGCCGTTGCCTCAAGTCGTTTTAATGGTCGCAGCCTTTCTTTCCGATGCGTGATGTTGTTGCGGAGGAAACCTGCCGTCCAACCTCCTCTTCTATTTTGTCTGTCCGTTCCGTAACCTGTTATATCCCGTACTTCGAAAGTTTTCGACATGGTGATATGTGTTTCTGTTAGTAAAATTGCATCAGTGTTGTCAGTGGAGACAAAGTCCTGCAGTTCTCTCTCTTGTTTCAACTTCATTCGGATACCAGATGCAGATTTGTAAATCCATCGTGAATCTTTTTTTCCATGGCGTGTAGTACTTTTATTCAACGATTTTTGTCAGTTCTTCGACTAAGATAACTATCTTAGTAATGGTCTGAATGATGATGATAATGTTTGGTTTGTGAGACGATCAACTGCGCGGTCATCAGTGCCTGTACAAAGTCCCAATTTTTACACAAAAAAAGTTCAAATGACTGTGAACACTATGGGACTTAACTTCTGAGGTCAGCAGTTCCATGTAACTTAGAACTACTTAAACCAAACTAACCTAAGGGCATCACACACATCCATATCCGAGACAGGATTCGAACCTGCGACCGTAGCGGTCACGCGATTCCCGACTGCAGCGCCTGGAACCGCTGCGTTCGGTCACTCCGACCGGCCAAATTTTACACAGTCCAATTTTTGTACACTGTCCAATAAAGCCACTGTCACGAATGATGATGATGAAATGATGAGGACAACACAAACACCCAGTCTCTGGGCAGAGAAAATCCACACCCCGACCGGTAACCGAACCCGAGACCCATTGATCCAGAGGCAACATGGCCTGAATGAGAAAAGTCGCTTCCTGACTTTGAAAGTTCCTTTTGGACGGCATGTAATTCTGCAAAGAATGGTTGACAACTACTGTAATGTAAAACTGATATTTTCGTTTTAATACCACGTTATTTTGTAAGACAAAATTGTCACCGTTTTCTATTATGTAAATTTCATATTTCCTTACATTTAAAATCTTATCAATAAAATGACAGTGGTTGCGGCAGCACCATAGGAAACTAATAGGGAGCCACATGTGCACACGCGTGGTTATAATAGCAAGGTATATCTACAGGGTGTTACAAAAAGGTACGGCCAAATTTTCAGGAAACATTCCTCACACACAAAGAAAATATGTTATGTGGACATGTGCTCGGAAACGCTTACTTTCCATGTTAGAGCTCATTTTATTACTTCTCTTCTAATCAAATTGATCATGGAATGGAAACACACAGCAACAGAACGTCCCAGCGTGACTTAATACACTTCGTTACAGGAAATGTTCAAAATGTCCTCCGTTAGCGAGGATACATGCATCTACACTCTGTCGTATGGAATCCCTGATGCGCTGATGCAGCCCTGGAGAATGGCGTATTGTATCACAGCCGTCCACAATACGAGCACGAAGAGTCTCTACATTTGGTACCGGGGTTGCGTAGACAAGAGCTTTCAAATGCCCCCATAAATGAAAGTCAAGAGGGTTGAGGTCAGGAGAGCGTGGAGGCCATGGAATTGGTCTGCCTCTACCAATCCATCGGTCACCGAATCTGTTATTGAGAAGCGTTCGAACACTTCGACTGAAATGTGCAGGAGCTCCATCGTGCATGAACCACATGTTGTGCCGTACTTGTAAAGGCACATGTGTTAGCAGCACAGGTAGAGTATCCCGTATGAAATCATGATAACGTGCTACATTGAGCGAAGGTGGAAGAACGTGGGGCCCAATCAAGACAACACCAACAATGCCTGCCCAAACGTTCACAGAAAATCTGTGTTGATGACGTGATTGAACAATTGCGTGTGGATTCTCGTCAGCCCACATATGTTGATTGTGAAAATTTACAATTTGATCACGTTGGTTCAAAATGGCTCTGAGCACTATGGGACTCAACTGCTTTGGTTATCAGTCCCCTAGAACTTAGAACTACTTAAACCTAACTAACCTAAGGACATCACACACATCCATGCCCGAGGCAGGATTCGAACGTGCGACTGTAGCAGTCGCACAGTTCCGGACTGCGCGCCTAGAACCGCGAGACCACCGCGGCCGGCTGATCACGTTGGAATGAAGCCTCATCCATAAAGAGAACATTTGCACTGAAATGAGGATTGACACATTGTTGGATTAACCATTCGCAGAAGTGTACCCTTGGAGGCCAATCAGCTGCTGATAGTGCCTGCACACGCTGTACATGGTACGGAAACAACTGGTTCCCCCGTAGCACTCTCCATACAGTGCCGTGGTCAACGTTACCTTGTACAGCAACAACTCCTCTGAAGCTGACATTAGGGTTATCGTCAACTGCACGAAGAATTGCCTCGTCCATTGCAGGAGTCCTCGTCGTTCTAGGTCTTCCCCAGTCGCGAGTCATAGGCTGGAATGTTCCGTGCTCCCTTAAACGCCGATCAATTGCTTCGAACGTCTTCCTGTCGGGACACCTTCGTTCTGGAAATCTGTCTCGATACAAACGTACAGCGCCACGGCTATTGGCCCGTGCTAATCCATACATCAAAAGGGCATCTGCCAACTCCGCATTTGTAAACATTGCACGTTCGTGATGAACACTAACCTGTTGTTGCTACGTACTGATGTGCTTGATGCTAGTACTGTAGAGAAATGAGTTGCATGTCAACGCAAGCACCGAGGTCAACATTACCTTCCTTCAATTGAGCCAACTGGCGGTGAATCGAGGAAGTACAGTACACGCTGACGAAACTAAAATGAGCTCTAACATGGAAATTAAGCGTTTCCGGACACATGTCCACATAACATCTTTTCTTTATTTGTGTGTGAGGAATGTTTCCTGAAAGTTTGGCCATACCTTTTTGTAACACCCTGTATAAGCATATAAGTACCTATAATATGGACATACATACAGATTGTACACATTATTGTAATAAGACATATGCTTTGTAATTTTGAGGCTGTGCTTTGAAAATGGGCGTGTCAGCCTGAAACCGGTAACCACCACGGCTGCATTTTATATGAAAGCAACTAAGACAGACTAAATAAAAAAAAATTATCCAATTTACTCAGTTATGAACAGTTGCAGACCTATCATCCAGTGGCAGGATGGCTCGAGTAAGCAAGAAAAGTACTGTGGTTCTTATATACTGGCGGAAGAGGCTGTTATCGTAATCTTACTAGTTTTTGAGGATGGGCAGAAGGGGTGTTAGACGTTCTTTATTGGTGTTTGCATTATTTATTTTCATTGGTTGAAATGGACGTTTTTGATCGGTATTTGGATAATTGCTTGGGCCTGGTGGAAATGGGCGAATATGAGAAACGGCCGGTAGTTGTGACTTAGGGCTGTTTACTTGCTGCCTAGTGCCGGCTGAAGCGTGCTAGTACTCTGTGTACATGCGGCCGCTGTGTTCTTCCGAGCACGTGTGAGTTTTGATTAGCATTGACTGTCGGATGTTTCTTATTTGCCTGTCTCCCACACAGTGCTGATATTGCATAGGCTTTCCACAGGTCTGTAACACTGCTGCGGTTGCTTATATAGTCAACAGATCAATAGCACTGCTCTGATAAAATACCTATCGCACAAACTAAATATTGTATGCAAGCTGTTTACCTCAAACGTCTTCCACCCTGCCACTAATATAATCTGATTTTCACACACCAAGAAAATTCTAGCTAACTGAGGAACTTCGCATGCAGTGATACCATTAGCATCTTCAACGTACAGTGCAACTTTTGCAACAAGTATTGTCCGCAACCGGTAGATGAATAATCAGGAGCGCCGTGGTCCCGTGGTTAACGTGACCAGCTGCGGAGCGAGAGGTCCTTGTTTCAAGTCTTCCATCAAGTGAAAAGTTAATTTTCTTTAAGCCAGCAAGGTAACTCCGCGTGTTCGGTCAGAAGGTTAGCTGCCCTCTGTACCAAAAAGAAAAACTGAGTTAATGGATAAACGACGAACGGAAACGGGTGTCATGCGACGTCCGCCCCGGGCAGATACAAACAACGAAGACGAACAAACTGAGATTAAAAAAAAAAAAAAATGGTCAGGGCGACAGAATGTCAATCCTAAGGGCCCGGGATCGATTCCCGGTTGGGTAGGAGATTTTTCTCCGCTCAGGGACTGGGTGTTCTGTTGTCCCAATCATCATCATTTCATCCCCATCGACGCGGAAGTAGCCTAAGTGGCGTCAAATCGAAAGACTTGCACCCGGCGAACGGTCTACCTGACGGAAGGCCGTAGTCACACGATTTTATTTATTTATTTATTTTTTTTACAGCAAGTATTATCTGCAAATGTAGCTAGTACTTCTAAAAAGCGAGGATTCACCATTGGTAAAAATTATTATGTTAAGTTCCGTTCACTTGTTCGGGACATTTATCTCAAACATTTCAAAAAATTTGATGAAACTCTTTTAAAATGAAAAATATGAAATGATCGTACGGCATTATTGGCCGGGACGTGCCAGGCGGGTTCGGCCGCCAAGTGCAAGTCTTATTTCATTCGGCGCCACGTTGGGCGACTGGCGGCCGGTGATGAGGACAACACAACATCCAGTATCCGAGCAAAGGAAAATCTCCAACCCGGCCGGGAACCGAACCCGGGCCCAGTGCATGGCAGACAAGCACGTTACCACCCAGCTAAGCAGTATAACTGGCGATTAGAAAGTTTTGGTTTGACAGCGTTGGTGCAGTGTATGTGCAACGTATCGCGACTGTGATGAGAGCGCACAAGCACCGACATGTAGACAAGGAGTTAGTGGGGCATCCTTCTCTTCCCGACGTGTGTGCGGTAAATGCGGAAGCGTGAACTATGTCGACGTTATTAACAAGTGCGTCCAAACAGGGCCAAAGTGCTGCTGTTTTTCTCTGGGCTGCGGAAGGATAAACACCGGTAGACATCCTTCGGAGAATGAAGAATTTGTAATAGGCAACTGAGGCGAAACACCAGAGAATATTGCAGCAAAGGTTTGATGCTGCTTAATGATAACGCAGTTCCCATATCCCAAATGTCATAATGCAGAAGTTACTAATGTAGGAGACACTCGAGCACCCGCCCTGTGGTCCTGATCCCTCCCCATGCGATCATGACGCCCTTGGTCCCTTTAAAAAAGCCTTGAATGGTCGGACATTCCTGCCGGACGACGATGTGCAACAGGCAGTTGCTGGCTACGTCACTATGCAGGAAAGGGTGTTATACCAAAGCTGTATCTTCAACCTGGTGCCTCAGTGGGGTGATTTCCTAAACGCTCACAGACTCTGGACTGTATGGCTTTCGAACGGATACTTTTTGATCGCCTCATATATGATGACACTTATCTTACAAGGGAAACTCCCCATAGTATCCCCTCAAAATTGATGGTTGAAACGCCCGCTAAATCATGCAGGGCTAACAGGTAATTAGGGTTGTGAAAAGTGCCAAGAGAGTTGCGGTCGGATTCATATCACAATTGTAATTTATTATCATTTAGTTCACAAATACACTTTTGAAAGAATTAAATCTGCTTCGCGGCTCAAGGCCTCCAAACAGATACTTTAGAACAAGTTCAATTTTGAAAAGACATGACACACTGTTAAATTTACGAATAAGATAAATCGTATACAAATATGAGATCAGCCTGTCGAGCGGCTGAAGACCGCCGGATTAAATCTTCAAAATTCCAGATATACTATGATGATTACTGAAGGCAGAAGGCCACAATGTTTTAAGATGCTAAAAGGGCTGATGGCCCGCAAGGTGCACAGAAACAGATAAGCAATCGTAATAAGGTGGCCGAAGGCCGCAAAGTTAAATTCTGTAAATTAAGGAAATATATATATTGCAACATTCGGTAAAACAATACACTTAGTTTATAAATTTCCTTTTGCAACACGAACGGCGGATGCCCCACAGTAACTTTTAACATCTTTCAGAGGAAATTACAATAACCTTTCAAGAGCAGAAGGTAAAAATATTTGGACTTGAAGGAAAAAAATATGGTTCAAATAGCTCTGAGCACTATGGGACTTAACTTCTGATATCATGAGTCCCCTAGAACTTAGAACTACTTAAACCTAACTAACCTAAGGACATCACACACATCCATACCCAAGGCAGGATTCAAACCTGCGACCGTAGCGGTCGCGCGGTTCCAGACTGTAGCGCCTAGAACCGCTCGGCTACACCGGCCAGAACTTGAGGAAACTGAGAACATGTTTTCAGGGCTGAAGCCCCTGTATTAACTTTGCCCAATTGGAAATATAAAATAGAGTAAGTTCCCAAAAAAACCTTTTAAAATAAATTAGAACAACATTAACACTGCCAAAGAATAATTAAGAGAACAGCACTCAGGAGCCTCCGGGGGGATCGGCCTGCCCTCCTTCACTTAGGCGAGACAGGAGGTGAGCCCAACTACACTCGATTCATCCGAACCCAACCAAGGGACTGTCACGGACCGACCTACTAACCGCTTGCTTGCCTCGACGGAGTACACGAGAATTCAAGCCCCCAAAAGTTACACGTATCACTATCCCTAAACAAACGCGTATGTCAACTGAGCTGCCAAACTTAAACACCATGTTGGGCAGCAACAACCGGTGAGGAAAAGACACTGCCTAAAAATTACGTTAGCGGCCAGGGCAGGTAACCAGAACACTAACGGCCAGAAGGCAGAAAATTGCTCTAGTGCACTTAACTATGGATAAATTAATTTAATCAATTCCACCTGACTGCGGCTATCTCGAACACTTCACTCATTGTTGCTCACAGGAAAACAGCAACGCCGGAACCAACAACGTAGTGCTCAAAACTACGTAACCTCCACGTCCTGGGTCGGCGAGCGACGATGCTTGTACCGAGCGGACAGCTCCAGACGGTCTCCGACACTGCGCAGAGACCGCCAGCTGCCCAGTCGACTTCGCCGCACGGGGACGTCCTCGCACCAACCGACCCACCAACAACCACCAAAGGTCAGGCCCGGCTCAAGTGGTGCGTGGCGGCAACGGTGGGGCTGGCGATGTCCTCGCAGGACTCACTGCTGCTGCAAGCCCGCGTTGGAACTCCCTGGCAGTGACAGTACATGTGTTCATATGATAGGAATCTCTTACCAACGCACCTAATTTGTACGCCTGGTAAATGAGAGAGATATGCCTCCTTGCCCGATGCAGGTGTTTATATGATGTGAATGTGATCACTTCCAAGGAAATTATGAAAACATAACAGTTTATCACATAAGCTACAACACATGAATACAATGGTTTCACAGTCACACAGTTTTTCTGCTCTGTGTCAAAAAATATGTTTTTAACAGTTTTGAAGTTGCATTCCGTTTTGGAAGTTTTGGCCCCTAAATTCATTTGTTGTAACGCAGTTCACTCCCGTTTATTTGTTGTTTTCATTTCCGTGAGGTGTCTTTGTGGAATCTCGCCTGCTCTCACTATTCATCACATTTACTTGAGATGGTAACGTATTCTTACCATATGACTCATATTCTATAACCAGTGTATAGCATGACAACTGAAAAAACTACAGAAAGGGAACAAACATTTCAGTGACCAGACGGACATTTCAACGTTGTGAAGAAGAAAGAAAGAAATAAAAATAAAATGACTAGGGAGTTTTGAAAACAGCTCGTCCGATCTATAGACCAACACCGCTATCACGTAACCACGACGCCTCGGTTATTTAATGTCTCTCTATATTGAATGTTATTTTGGACTGTTCACTGTTTTTATTTTGCTTTTTTTCACAGTTCAGTACAACTTCTTCCTGTTTTCAAGTTTGTTCCTTTCAGTTTTTGACGGGGTACCTACTGGGGCATCTTACCTCTAAATCTGAGGGGCTGGGATAGGGAGTTTATCTTGTTAGCAGTAAAAGGTAACAACCTTTCGCTCCCTGTATTTTGTCCCTGATAACTTCAAAATTCCAAAGGATGGTTCACATGTAAGGTAAATTAGTAGATTTGGTGATTGTTCGATTAATCGTCGTGGCTCTAGGAACATTAAACGAAATTTCACAGTGGTAAAAGATAAAGACGGTGACTTACGAAATGCAGCCTGAGACCGTTCCCCATAGCGAGAAATCTAACGGATTCAGGTACGGAGAGCGAGGATGTCATGCTACTGGACCCCCTCGTCCAATTCATCACACATGAAACGCTGCGGTGAGGTGCTGTCGCATGATCCATAGAAAACCGGGTGGTGTTGCGGCGGCGCGGTTCCTTCCGTCCCTTTACCACGAACCTTCACCTACCTGAGAACATTGTATCAGCAGATCATCAGTAGGAAAGCCGAGCGAAACCTACTCTGCTTCGACGTGAACCAGGCTGCAATTAGTCACTAAATCTACGTTTCGGGAGAAAGTTTTCATACGAAATGAAAGGTTGGAAATGTTTTCCTTAATACACTCCTGGAAATGGAAAAAAGAACACATTGACACCGGTGTGTCAGACCCACCATACTTGCTCCGGACACTGCGAGACGGCTGTACAAGCAATGAACACACGCACGGCACAGCGGACACATCAGGAACCGCGGTGTTGGCCGTCGAATGGCGCTAGCTCCGCAGCATTTGGGCACCGCCGCCGTCAGTGTCAGCCAGTTTGCCGTGGCATACGGAGCTCCATCGCAGTCTTTAACACTGGTAGCATGCCGCGACAGCGTGGACGTGAACCGTATGTGCAGTTGACGGACTTTGAGCGAGGGCGTATAGTGGGCATGCGGGAGGCCGGGTGGACGTACCGCCGAATTGCTCAACACGTGGGGCGTGAGGTCTCCACAGTACATCGATGTTGTCGCCAGTGGTCGGCGGAAGGTGCACGTGCCCGTCGACCTGGGACCGGACCGCAGCGACGCACGGATGCACGCCAAGACCGAAGGATTCTATGCAGTGCCGTAGGGGACCGCACCGCCACTTCCCAGCAAATTAGTGACACTATTGCTCCTGGGGTATCGGCGAGGACCATTCGCAACCGTCTCCATGAAGCTGGGCTACGGTCCCGCACACTGTTAGGCCGTCTTCCGCTCACGCCCCAACATCTTGCAGCCCGCCTCCAGTGGTGTCGCGACAGGCGTGAATGGAGGGACGAATGGAGACGTGTCGTCTTCAACGATGAGAGTCGCTGATGCCTTGGTGCCAATGATGGTCGTATGCGTGTTTGGCGCCGTGCAGGTGAGCGCCACAATCAGGACTGCATACGACCGAGGCACACAGTGCCAACACCCGGCATCATGGTGTGGGGAGCGATCTCCTACACTGGCCGTACACCTCTGGTGATCGTCGAGGGGACACTGAATAGTGCACGGTACATCCAAACCGTCATCGAACCCATCGTTCTACTATTCCTAGACCGGCAAGGGAACTTGCTGTTCCAACAGGACAATGCACGTCCGCATGTATCCCGTGCCACCCAACGTGCTCTAGAAGGTATAAGTCAACTACCCTGGCCAGCAAGATCTCCGGATCTGTCGCCCATTGAACATGTTTGGGACTGGATGAAGCGTCGTCTCAGGCGGTCTGCACGTCCAGCACGAACGCTGGTCCAACTGAGGCGCCAGGTGGAAATGGCATGGCAAGCCATTCCACAGGACTACATCCAGCATCTCTACGATCGTCTCCATGGGAGAATAGCAGCCTGCATTGCTGCGAAAGGTGGATGTACACTGTACTAGTGCCGACATTGTGCATGCTCTGTTGCCTGTGTCTATGTGCCTGTGGTTCTGTCAGTGTGATCATGTGATGTATCTGACCCCAGGAATGTGTCAATAAAGTTTCCCCTTCCTGGGACAATGAATTCACGGTGTTCTTATTTCAGTTTCCAGGAGTGTATATTCTGAAACTTAGGTGAACAGGTATTATTGCCAAGACCGTGCTAGTCTTAACGCAGTTACTCATTATCCCTTTCACTCACGTTAGTAGGTTTATGGTGTTGCATTTCCCCAAAACGTAATAGCTACAAAAATACGTATTGTTTTTGGTTGAGAGTGCTCGCCAAATACTAAGTCTGTCGGTACCCAATGAAGTCACAGGTTTTAGCCACCGACCTGCTCAATACGCCACGCAGAATATATGTCTTTTTCCCCGTCACAAAATTCACTTAAAAATTCCGAAATTTCTACACCCCCGTTGGAATAATTATCTCGTCAGTTTACAACACTTTTGATGTATGAAACACTGCTAAATCCGGCAACATATCATTTCCATCGGAACTATTACTACTACACACGTCCGAACTGTTTCGTGGCTAGGCTCCGACCCCTCTCTAGAATACTCTACGTCTTCCTTACCAGCAGAGAAAGGCGCGCGAAGAATATTGCTTTACCATTGGTCAGTTTACTCAACAGCCAATAGCAAAACAACCTTCTCCCGCGTCATTTCGCGCTTTTCATCAATAACCAATCGCAAAGTAGTAAATCTAACGACTGCACTTTTTACCGACGTAATTATCTAAGATGCTGAAGTTTTGTTTATGCATAAAGTTATTTACCATTGTTATTTATACTTGAATTAACTTTCCCTTTACCATAAACTTACTTTACAAAAGTATTCTACAAAAATCCCCTTTGTTCACATCCATACTTCTTCGAAATGTTCCCACCCTAAATGCCACTACATAACTCGTTAAACAATTATCTTCATATTAACCTTAAACCACATTCACACATCATTCTTACTGTTAAAACACATTTATAACATTTTACCTACACAAAAAGACATAACACTTTATGAAAATACTAGAACAGTTTATGAAAAATATTCTATTACTTTAGTGCACTCTAGTGGGCACAATCTAAACTAATCCAGTCCCCTATCCAATATTGTCCTCCATCGGCTGATACATAAACTACGTGGGCGTCCAGTCTCGCGTCACCATCTGTCAGTATCCAACTCAGACACATCTCCCACTTAACCGCCTCCAGGGCAGGATCGGTATACGGCGCTACGCCTCAGTGTCCCATCGTGTATAAACCACAGCCGTTGTCTTTCTACAGGGATAACGACCTAGAAGATACTGTGAACAAAGAGTGAGAAATTTCCGGAATAGGAAAAAAAGTTGTGACATTGTCACTACACGATAAATTTTCCTGGATACGTAAAAAGGTAAAGGTAAGCTCATGTTGAAACAATACATCAGAGAGTATTCTACTGCCGATTAGTGACAATGAATCGCCGAGTTGAATCTTGGTAACTAACGAAACAACTTGGAAACTTGCAAGAAAAACTGAACTATTCAGTCTCTGATATTTTAATTTTCAGATGAAAGCAGCAGAATTATTGATATGATATGGAGATTTCCCCACAAAGGATTGTAATGAAAGTAAATGTTTCGTGGTGTATTAAGCCATAAGTCGCCGTCCCCTTCAATTCGTGGAGTAGGCAGCACAGCCTGTTCTGGAAACCGTCTTGTCCTCGGACATTGTAGATCCTAGGCTATTCCTGCTATTGAATTATGATACTGTTACATGGTCACGTTTTCTGGAAACGGTCACGTAACATATACAAATTCATAAAGGAAGACACATTTATTCAGGACATTTAATCAACAGCGAAAAAAATGATAAAGCACAGTACTAGTGGTTGTGAGAAACTGAATACTGTAACTTTACTCTTCATTTACTATTGATTCAGATATACTTGTCTCATATAAATGAGAGGATGTTGAAAGTATTCTGAATGGTACAGAAGTACACAGGTTGCCAGGAGAGTAAAAGTAGGACATTTCTCTCCAAGCCATTTCGTGGAAGGACACTCGAGGGAGGCGCACTTCAGTAGACCATGTGCCACACAGCTCTTTGTATTTACCACACCAAGCTGTCCAAGTACCGTGGAGAAACACAGATAGCCGGCCGCGGTGGTCTCGCGGTTCTAGGCGCGCAGTCCGGAACCGTGCGACTGCTACGGTCGCAGGTTCGAATCCTGCCTCGGGCATGGATGCGTGTGATGTCCTTAGGTTAGTTAGGTTTAAGTAGTTCTAAGTCTAGAGGACTGATGACCTCAGCTGTTAATTCCCATAGTGCTTAGAGCTATTCGAACCATTTTTTTATTGTCTCACGTAAATAAACAAGAGATTAGACAGAGAATCTTGGCTGTGCTGATGAGGAAGGCCTCATCAAAGAGAGACGGAGAGAGAGCGCAAGTCCATATTTTGCCGTGTAAAATGTTGGAATACACGTTATTCGTTAACTGAAGAAAGGATAGTGGAAGGGGAGTAGCATTTTCTAAGAAGCAGTTTGATTAGTCAGCACTCTGAAGATCCGAAGCCCAAGAAACGTAAGACATGGCATTGCGGGAGTCTTCTCCTGTGACTGCGTCATCTGGCCAGTCTACCGTCCCCACAGTTGATATAGGGACTTAGAGAAAATTCGGGCTCATCTGCACTTGCCGTCAGCGAGGGTCATTGGTGCCAACAGATTCTGCAGCTTCCATCTAGAACACTATGGTGAGATCGAGCCACAACCGAGAGGCGCTGTGCATGGAAACTAAAGTCACTTTAACATTTCTCGTGCTTGAAGCTTCACTTTGAAGATTTGCACTTTTAATTTAGTGAACAGTCTGCTTTCATTTCGAACCATCGGTACAACGTATTTCAAAATGGTTCAAATGGCTCTAAGCACTATGGCACTTAACATCTGACATCATTAGTCCCCTAGACTTAGAACTACCTAAACCTAACTAACCTAATGACATCACACACATCCATGCCCGAGGCAGGATTTGCACCTGCGACCGTAGCAGCCGCGTAGTTCCGGACTGAAGGGGTTAGAACCGCTCGGCCACCGCGGCTGGCACAAGGCATTTCATTCAATTAATTTTGTTGTGCGATTATTAAACCCTCCCCCCCCCCCCCCCCTCCTTCCGCAACTTCTTTTTCAGATATGTCAAAGTGTTTTATATTAGTGTTCTCATTGTTTATCAATTGTTTATACATGACGTTATAAGAATAAATCAAAGTAATTGCAATTCTTTTCTTGTTTAGTAGTTGTAGGACTCCAAGTTCATCATTTTGGAGGGTGATTAATTACTGTACGTCACAGATAGGGAACACTCATGTTTTTATACAAATTTAACAACCACCCCCGAGCGACCACTAAGCAGTAAAACTGAGGTACTTCAGTTTTACTGCTTCATGAGAGAAGCAAGAGCGGGTCAAGTGTGGCTCAATTTTACTTTCAACAGTTTTGGTAGAGCCTTAGTGAATCCTCGAATATGTAGAATCATTCAGAAAACAGTTCATCTTTCAGTGCAGACATTTCGTGTCACGAAGACGTTGGTTTTACCTTCACCTGTGGAATACCACGGTATGAGGAACGTCACGAAAATTATGTAAGCGAACTTTATTCGTTGCAAATTCTTATCTACGAAAGGAACATTATCAGACAAAATCTTCGTTTCGTTCCGAATACAGTGTGCGTCTTCAAGCATCGTCTTGGTTTATGCTCATGAGAGTTGATATTCTAAGCGTCTTCAAAGTAGGTGCAAATTTTAACCCTTCTCTCCAGAAGTGGTGTGTCCTATTCTGTACTCAAATTTGTGACAGACTACCGAAAACTTTATTTTTTTAACGAAACATTCATTCGATCGAACTTAGAAACTTCTTTAATTTTGAAATTTGGATGCATCCAGCAACTATTGACCCACAGTTACCTTCTCGGTAAATCCGCTACTTTCTGAAGACACTAGATTTGTGTCTGAGAACTCAGCGAAGATGTGCTGGTTCTAACTAGTGCATCAATACTGGACATTACACGAACAACTAAAACACCAAAATCTTGATATTTAAAGTTGTGGGAATAAGACTGATGGATGATATCTTTACTCGTGAGAATCATTTACTGGTCTAATAAACCCATGCTGCCGATCTTCTACTGATTTCCTTCGAACGAAGACATTATTTGTTATTTTGTTAAAAGGCTAAACTACCGGCTGATCAAAAAGTCAGTATAAAATTGGAAACAGAATAAATCACGGAATAATGTAGATGAAGAGGTACAAGTTGACACACAAGCTTGGAATGACATCGGGTTTTCTTAGAAAAAAAAATAAATAAATAAAAATAAAAAAAAAGTTTACAAAATGTCCGACAGATGGCGATGGACAGCAAAACAGCGCATGACAATCGTGTATAAAAGGAGCTGTAATGAGAGAATCAGATGCGCCAGCAGTCGCAGCATGTTGACGTTACCTAAAAAGGCGCTTTTAGTGAAGCTTTGTTATCAGAATGGGGAATGTGCTAGTTCAGCGTTACGATCCTATCGCCATAGGAAGGGGATTCGAACGGGTAAAGGTCCATTGACAAACGCAGCTGTGGCGAGAATGATTTCGAAGCTCGAAGCCACGGGTGTTTAGACGATAGACCCCTTAGTGACCGACCGAGCACAAGGCGTAATGCTGCTGAGACAGTTCGGGAAGAAATGGAGACTGTAGCGGGTTCGTCGATGCACGTGGAAGTCAGCGCTCCTGCAGTCGCACGTCGCACTGGCATTCCATACACTACTGTTTGGTTGGCACTTACGCGTACTCTCCGATGCTATCCGTACAAAATCCAACGGCATCATGAACTGTTACCTGGCGATTTAGTGAAGCGGAGGGCATTTTCGGTGTGGGCGTTTTAAAAGATGGCGGAAGATGACGATTGGTTGACTAACGTGTTGTGGACCGACGAAGCTCATTTCACTCTCCGTGGGTCTGTCAACGCCCACTACTGCAGAATTTGGGCTGCTGAAAATCGTAGAACTGTCGTGGAAACTCCATTGCACGACGAGAAAGTCACGGTATGGGTTGGATTTACCACATCTACCGTTATCGGGCCTTTTTTCTTCGAGGAAATGCGTGATTCAGGTTTTGTAACTGCTACCGTGACGGGTGAGAGGTACGCCGATATGTTACAGAATCGCATCATCCCCAGCCTGGCTGATAAACCCCTGCTGGAATGTACGATGTTTATGCAGGATGGCGCTCCATCCCTTATTGCTAGACGCGTGAAAGATCTCTTGCGCGCGTCGTTTGGTGATGATCGTGTGCTCAGCCACCACTTTCGTCATGCTTGGCCTCCGAGGTCCCCAGGCCTCAGTCCGTGCGATTATTGGCTTTGGGGTTATATGAAGTCACAAGTGTATCGTGATCCACCGACATCTCTAGGGATGCTGAAAGACAACATCCGACGCCAATGCCTCACCATAACTCCGGACATGCTTTACAGTGCTGTTCACAACATTATTCTTCGACTACAGCTATTGTTGAGGAATGATAGTGGACATATTCAGCATTTCCTGTAAAGAACATCATATTTGATTTGTCTTACTTTGTTATGCTAATTATTGCTATTCTGATCAGATGAAACGCCGTCTGTCGGACATTTTGTGAACTTTTGTATTTTTTTTGGTTATAATAAAACACTATGTCATTCCAAGCATGTGTGTCAATTTGTACCTCTCTATCAACATTATTCCGTGATTTAGTCAGTTTTCAAATTTATACTGACTTTTTGATCACCCGGTACTTCAAAGTAGCACGGTCTTCATAACTATATGTTTTCTAACCATTAACGTCTTCAGAACTAGTGGGTAAAATTCTGCGACGTTTCGGTCACTACTGCAAATGGCTTTCATCAGGAGGGTTTTGCTAACTACTGAATGGAAGAAGATTGGTTCTTAGGTATGTACGTGCTGAAGGTGCTGTTATCGTAATCTTATAGAGAATTTTGATTACCCAATGAAATCAATTCGCTTGAAACCCTATCAGTGGTGCTTTAAGGAATGAAGAAAGAGTATTAGCCTCATTTCTTGAAGTAATCAGATGCAATTAAGAACTTAATTTGAATGATATCAACGCACTAATCTGTTGCGTGGCTAATTTTCTGCGTGTGGTGTTTGTGACAGGCCCTCTGTTTCCTTTTCTTTGCCCGTTTTCCAGCCTGTTTCCTCTCTCACACAGACATACGTTGTTTGTGTGCGTGTGTCCACGCGCCTCGCCCAGAGTATTCTTATGGTAATGCCGCGTGTAATGTATTCGCCGTGTAAGTCCGCCTCAATTTCGTCCCCAGCGCCGCCAGCGGCCCGGCACCCGGGCCGCGGCGCTCTCTGCTTTTCATACATTACCATAGCCAATGAGTGGCCCGCAGAGAATGAAAGCCAGACACGGAGGAATGCAAAGCAGGCGCCGCCGCCGTTCCGCGTCGGCGCCGCCTCCCTGCGTCGCGAACCTCACGCGCGACGTCGGGGGCGGTAATTGGGTCGCTGACGTGTCGAGCGTTGGCCCCTGTTTCATAAATAATATCTCAGAGGACATGAGTGGTCGCACAGTTTCTGTGTGAGAGCAACGCTTATAGTGAACAGCGGAATGCATGGGGGACTGGAGCAGGTTGTGACATGGGTTGGTTGACAAAAGGCTAACTACTCAGTTGGTATAGCCTCCTAGAGGTCTCAACTAAAATAATACTACGATTACAGTATTCTGTATGGAGCGTATAAAGTTTCTATTTCCTAGTGACAGAATTCTAGGTTCTGTCGTTTTTCAGCCATAAGCATTCATTTACTCATATATACTACTGACCATTAAAATTGCTACACCACGAAGATGACGTGCTACATACGTGAAATTTAACCGACAGGAAGAAGATGCTGTGGTATGCACATGATTAGCTTTTCAGAGCATTCACACAAGGCTGGTGCCGGTGGCAACACCTACAACGTGCTGATATGAGGAAAGTTTCCAACAGATTTCTCATATACAAACAGCAGTTGACCGGCGTTGCCCGGTGAAACGTTGTTGTGATGCCTCGCGTACGGAGAAGAAATGCGTACCATCACGTATCCGACTTTGATAAAGTTCGGATTGTAGCCTATCGCGATTTCGGTTTATCATATCGCAACATTGCTACTCGCGTTGGTCGAGATCCAATGACTATTAGCAGAATATGGAATCGGTGGGTTCAGGAGGGTAATACGGAGCGCCGTGCTGGATCCCAACGGCCTCGTATCAATAGCAGTCGAGATGACAGGCATCTTATCCACATGGCTGTAACGGATCGTGTAGCCACGTCTCGATCCATGAGTCAACAGATGGGGACGTTTGCAAGAAAACAACCATCTGCACTAACGATTCGACGACGTTTGCTGTAGCATGGGCTATCAGCTCGGCGACCATGGCTGCGGTTATCCTTGGTGCTGTATCACAGACAGGAGCGCCTGCAATGGTGTACTCAACGACGAACCTGGGTGCACATACGGCAAAACGTCATTTTTCCGCTGAATCCAGGCTCTGTTTACAGCATCATGATGGTCGCATCCGTGTTTGGCGACATCGCGGTGAATACACATTGCAAGCGTGTATTCGTCATCGCCATACTGGCGTATCACCCGGCGTGATGGTATGGGGTGTCATTGGTTACACGTCTCGGTCACCTCTTGTTCGCATTGACGGCACTTTCAACAGTGGACGTTACATTTCAGATATGTTATGACCCGTGGCTCTGCCCTTCATTCGATCCCTGCGAAACCCTACATTTCATCAGGATAATGCACGACCGTATGTTGCAGGTCTTGTACGGGCCTTTCTGGATACAGAAAATGTTCGACTGCTGGCCTGGCTAGCACATTCTCCAGAACTGAAAAGTCTAGTCAATGGTGGCCGAGCAACTGGCTCGTCACAATACGCCAGTCACTACTCTTGTTGAACTGTGGTATCGTGTTGAAGCTGCATGGGCAGCTGTACCGGTACATGCCATCCAAGCTCTGTTTGACTCAATGCCCAGGCGTATGAAGGCCGTTATTACGGCCAGAGGTGGTTGTTCTGGGTACCGATTTCTCATGATCTATGCACCGAAATTGCGTGAAAATGTAATCACATGTCAGTTCTAGTATAATATATTTGCCCAATGAATACCCGTTTATCATCTGCATTTGTTCTTGGTGTAGCAATTTTAATGACCAGTAGTGTTATTTACGCTCATTATTCTCTCTGTATTCGGTGGAGTCACTGAAGTGAAAGAAGTCATGTAATAGCGATATGCACATGTACAGATATCGGCAATGCCGCGTACACAAGGTGTGAAAGATCAGTGCACTGGCGAATCTGTCATTTGTTCTCAGATGGTTCATGTGAAAAGGTGTCCGATGTAGTTATCGCCGCACGATGGGAATTAACAGACATTTAACGTGGCATGATAGGTGGACCTAGACGCATGGGACATTCCATTTCGGAAATCATTAGGTAATTCGATATTCCGAGCTCCACAGTGTCAAGAGTGTTCCGAGAATACCAGATTTACCGGCCTTACCTCTCACCACGAAATAAGCAGAGGCCGACAATCTTTACTTAGCTATCGAAAGCAGTTAGTGCTAAAAGACACGAAACACTGCGTGACATAATAGCAGAAATCAATGTGGGGCATACGACGAACGCATCCGTTAGGACAGTGTGATGAAATTTGCCGTTAATGGGCTAAGGCAGCAGACGACCGACGTGAGTGCCTTTGCTACTAGTACAACATCGCCTGCAGCGTCTCTCCTGGGCTGGTGACCAAATTGGTTGGATCGTAGGCGAGTGGAAAACCGTGAGTGGCCTTGTCAGATGAGTTTCGGTTTCAGCTGGTGAGAGCTAATGCTAGATTGCGTGTGTGGAGCAGATATCACGAAGCTATGGACCCAAGTTGTCAACAAGGCACCGTGCAGGTTGGTGGTGGCTCATTAATGGTGTGAACTGTGTGTGCTTAGAATGGACTGGTTCTCTGGTCCAAATGGACCGAACATTGACTGGAAATGGTTATGTTCGACTACTTGGAGGCCATATGCAGTCATTCAGGGACTTATTGTGCCCAAACAACGATGGAGGTTTTATGGATGACAGTGCGCCCTGTCGCTGGGCCACAGTTGTTCGCCATTGGCTTGACAAACGTTCTGGACGATTCTAGCGAATGATTTGGCCAGACAGATAGCCCAACATGAATTTCATCGAAGATTGATAGGACACAGTCGGGAGGTCAGTTCGTGCATATAATCCTACACCGGCAAGCCTTTCGCTGTCATGGACGGCTATGGAAAAAAACTGGTTCTTAGGTAGGTACGGGCGGAAGATGCTGTTATCGTAATCTTACAGAGAATTTTGATTTCTGCAGGGAACTTCCAAAGACTTGTTGAGTCCATGTCACGTCGAGTTGCTGCACTACGCGGACAAAAAGAAAGTCGGGCACGATATTAGGAGGCATGTCATGAGTTTTGTCACCTCAGTGTCTTATTTTATAGCAAGTGCGCGTTGTTGTTCTGTATGAACATTAATGTTAAGTCCAGGTTATGTTTTCCCAGCTCTGTTTTTGGTTGAAACGTGTGTGCGATGTTAGTAGTTATGTAAATTTCGGGGACTGTTTTCATATACCAAATATACCCGACAGGCGTTTTTAGTAGTTTTTTTGTCTGTTTCAGTTAAAGAGAGAAACCATTAAAAAAATACAGACCGAGAAGAAGTTACTCCAGACGTCACGTTTGCAGCAACGAGGAAGGGAAAAATGTACACGTTATCAATTCTTAAAGCTGCATATGATGACTCACTTGTCAGTGTCACTAAATCCAATGGAGTCGTATTATCCTTCTCCACATGTTGTACATGTAAGTCCAGCATCGTGGTCGTACTGCCTAGGGCCGCTTTAATAAATTCTTCAAATCACCTGGATGATTATCAACCATGAAAACGTATGATACATGACTACTCATTTCTCGTGCATATGCTCTTGCAGTGACTCCATCTAATATTTCTTCAGGATTTTTATGCACGGGTATACGGGTTTATCCATTAAATTGCGACACATTCACATATACGATTTATTCACCAAGTTATGTGGGTGACAGAGAGCAGCTTGCGAGTGAGCTTCCAGAAAGCTTTGCAAAACAGAACAGCCAAATAAACTGTTTCCTGAGGTGTCTCTCACTGGACTCGCATTCGGGAGTACGACGGTTCAACCCCGCGTCCGGCCATCCTGATATAGGTTTTCCGTGATTTCCCTAAATCGCTCCAGGCAAATGGTGGGATGGTTCCTTTGAAAGGGAACGCCCGACTTCCTTTCCCATCCTTCCCTAATCCAATGAGACTGATGACCTCGCTGTTTGGTCTCTTCCCCCAAACAATCCAACCCAGAGATGTCTGAAGATAATTCGGACGAAACTTAACCCGAACCCAGAAATGCGCGCAGTTCATCTCTTGCAGTAACATCTTTACCAAAGCCTGGTGATAGGAAAAATTCCGACAAAAATAATTGCCGAAAAAGAGATACAGAAATTTTGACACTGCTCTGTACGTTTTAACTCACCTGCTGCATTTCCACCTTACGTCCTGCACCATGATTACGTAACAACCTGCTGAAAAACAGTTCTACTGTCCTCCTCACGATACAAATATAACAAGGCCCGAGGGAGTCCTCCGCTGCCACCGACGCGTGTCTGCTGCTCCATGCACGGAAACATCTAGACCATGGTATATGGGATGGACTACATTAACTGGTCGGCCTCCTCCCCACTGCTGATTTGTGCTGACTTTATTCAGTCGACTCTGTTCAATTTGGAAAATGCCCATTTACTGAAATTTACATAATAATTACTTTGAAATTACTCTTAAAGTGCTTCAGTCTTTCTAAGGTGTTCATTTTTAGACTTTACGGTCGCCTCCCCATCTGCTGGTTCTCTTCCATCACAAAAAATTGTAGTATGTCAATCTACGAGGGTAATCCCAAAAGTAAGGTCTTCTATTTTTTTTTGTAAGTACTGAAACATCCCCTTAGAAAAATTATATTTTTACTGTATTGGAAAACCTCTTACGTTATTTGGTTTTCAAACAGCTGAGCAGGACTTAACGTAGTCAGACATTTCTCTCTTTACTTATTCTGATCATCACTAAACTGACACACAATATTTTTAGCGCAACGCAATCTGACTATCAATAATCCCAACAAAATAATGGCCCTGACTATCAATAACCTATACCTTTCATGGATCACTTATCTCACAAAAATCTTCGTTACTCGAACTACTGCCATTCAGCGAGCGCCAGTACTGCCAGCTAAGTAAAAGATTCTAACTACTGAAGGCACTATCTACTGACACGCATATAGTTACCAAATGAGAGATTTTGATAGAGAACAAACAATGTATTTACCTTAATAGTTTTCAAAATTCATATATATCAGTTCATGACATCCAATTTTACTAATTTACTCTTTGTGATGGACACACGTCTAGATCGTCCGCTCTCAAAAATCCGTCATCTCTCTCCCCCCATCTACCACTGCTGGCGGCTCACCTCCAACTGCACAATGCTACGCGCTGTTCACATCCAACTGCCCAACACTACAATAGAAAATATTCCAACAATGCAAACCAGCCACAGACTGCACACAGCACAGTCAGTGATTTTCTTACAGAGCGCTACGTGGCGTTACCAACATAAAAACCTAAACAGCCTACTTACAGCACATAGGCCTGTTTATTTCTACAATAGTTTACATCAGTTTACAGCTTGAACATTTAGCTATTTTTCGACATAATCACCATTTCTGTCGATGAGTTTTTGTAGATGCTGTGGCAGTTTTTGTATGTCCATGTCATGCTAGCTTGCCGCCATGCTGCTCAGAAAGTTATGAACCTCTTCTTTCACCTCGTCGTCGGAGCTGACTCGCTTTCCCGCCAAATGTTCTTTTAACCTAGGGAACAGGTGATAGTCACTGGGCGCCAAGTCAGGACTATAGGGGGGGGGGGGGGGGGTGATTATGTTCCACTGAAACTGTTGCAGGAGAGCAACGGTTTGCCGAGCGATGTGTGGGCGAGCGTTGTCATGGAGAATGTGTACTACTCCTTTGCTCAACATTCCTGTTCTCCGGTTCTGAATTGCCCGTTTGAGTTCTTTCAGAGTCTCACAGTGCCTTTCGGCGTTAATTGTGGTCCCAGTGGGCATAAAGTCGACTAACAATACCTCTTTCCGATCCCAAAAAACGGTTGTCATGACTTTATTGGTAGACTGTGTTTGTTTGAATTTCCGTGGCTTTGTCGAAGAAGGACGCCGCCACTGGCGTGATTGTTTCTTGGTCTCAGGTGTAAAGTAGCATGCCCAGGTTTCGTCACCCGTGAAAATTAGGTCCAGAAAGTTGTACTGTTCGACTGAAAGGCGGTGAGTAAATGCGCAGGAAGCATCAACTCGTTGCCGCATGTGGTCCTCAGTCAACATTCGTGGCACCCGTCTTGCGCACACCTTCCGGTAGTTCAATGTTTCCCTTAAAATTCTGTTAGCGGTGCTTCGGGAAACCTCAGGAACCGACGCGCATAGATCATCCAGAGTAACCTGCCGATCTTCAAGCATGCTTTGCTTAACCTTCAACACTGTCTCCTCAGAAACTGACGGTCTCCCTCTCCTTTGTTCGTCGTGAATTTCGGTCCGACCAGCTGCAAACACTCTACCCAATTTACGAACTTTGACATCCATGCACGACTCCCCATACACTTCCGTCAATGTATTTCAATCGGCGATGTGCCCTTTGCGTTCAAAAACAGAATAACTGCGCGCAATTCGCACTTGGCGGTAACATCCAACGGGAGCTCCATTCTCAGCGGCTGCCAAGCCAAGGCTGAGCGCCGCAGCGCGGCGTGGGCATGTTTACACACAGCGTGTGAAGCACTTTTCAAAACAGTGTGACCAACTGCCACACAGAGTTCTGTACTTATAAAACAATAGGGTACCTTACTTTTGGGATTACCCTAGTATTTGAATTATGTTATTCAAAGAAAACATATCTAAATATTATGCTACTGATTAATAGCACATATAATTACGGGGATACTTTTTATGCACTTTTTGTGGTACTCTCAATCTTAACACATTTCACATCACATTTGAATTACAATTTTGTCCATTTCCTTTCCAAATGGTAATTTTACCGAGGTAAAAGACTTTCGTTGTGGTACTAGTAGTAGCTTTACTCACCGACAAATCAATTTTACAGGGACATTGTACATGTCTTGGTATTATAATTTAAGAACAACAATAAAGTAATTCAATTTCACATATATTTACACACTTACTGGTCTAGCATCACAACGACAGGACAGCTAATCGACAGTGGCCTTATAGTAGGAACAATCCTTGCATTTACCGGAAGTATTTCATGGAAACTACGGAAAACTTGAATCAGGATAACTACCATTCCCAATACAAGACCTTTCTGTTAAAAACAGTGCTGCCGCATTCCGTTTATCCCTAGTGTAAAATTCTATCTTAGAAATACACTCCTGGAAATTGAAATAAGAACACCGTGAATTCATTGTCCCAGGAAGGGGAAACTTTATTGACACATTCCTGGGGTCAGATACATCACATGATCACACTGACAGAACCACAGGCACATAGACACAGGCAACAGAGCATGAACAATGTCGCCACTAGTACAGTGTATATCCACCTTTCGCAGCAATGCAGGCTGCTATTCTCCCATGGAGACGATCGTAGAGATGCTGGATGTAGTCCTGTGGAACGGCTTGCCATGCCATTTCCACCTGGCGCCTCAGTTGGACCAGCGTTCGTGCTGGACGTGCAGACCGCGTGAGACGACGCTTCATCCAGTCCCAAACATGCTCAATGGGGGACAGATCCGAAGATCTTGCTGGCCAGGGTAGTTGACTTACACCTTCTAGAGCACGTTTGGTGGCACGGAATACATGCGGACGTGCATTGTCCTGTTGGAACAGCAAGTTCCCTCTCCGGTCTAGTAATGGTAGAACGATGGGTTCGATGACGGTTTGGATGTACCGTGCACTATTCAGTGTCCCCTCGACGATCACCAGAGGTGTACGGCAAGTGTAGGAGATCGCTCCCCACACCATGATGCCGGGTGTTGGCCCTGTGTGCCTCGGTCGTATGCAGTCCTGATTGTGGCGCTCACCTGCACGGCGCCAAACACGCATACGACCATCATTGGCACCAAGGCAGAAGCGACTCTCATCGCTGAAGACGACACGTCTCCATTCGTCCCTCCATTCACGCCTGTCGCGACACCACTGGAGGCGGGCTGCACGATGTTGGGGCGTGAGCTGAAGACGGCCTAACGGTGTGCGGGACCGTAGCCCAGCTTCATGGAGACGGTTGCGAATGGTCCTCGCCGATACCCCAGGAGCAACAGTGTCCCTAATTTGCTGGGAAGTGGCGGTGCGGTCCCCTATGGCACTGCGTAGGATCCTACGGTCTTGGCGTGCATCCGTGCGTCGCCGCGGTCCGGTCCCAGGTCGACGGGCACGTGCACCTTCCGCCGACCACTGGCGACAACATCGATGTACTGTGGAGACCTCACGCCCCACGTGTTGAGCAATTCTGCGGTACGTCCACCCGGCCTCCCGCATGCCCACTATACGCCCTCGCTCAAAGTCCGTCAATTGCACATACGGTTCACGTCCACGCCGTCGCGGCATGCTACCAGTGTTAAAGACTGCGATGGAGCTCCGTATGCGACGGCAAACTGGCTGACACTGACGGCGGCGGTGCACAAATGCTGCGCAGCTAGCGCCATTCGACGGCCAACACCGCGGTTCCTGGTGTGTCCGCTGTGCCGTGCGTGTGATCATTGCTTGTACAGCCCTCTCGCAGTGTCCGGAGCAAGTATGGTGCGTCTGCCACACCGGTGTCAATGTGTTCTTTTTTCCATTTCCAGGAGTGGAAGTTCTTTAATTATGTAAAAGTCTAATGCCACACTTCATTCATTTGTCTCTCCCACTCACTGCACAAACTACACACACTATAAGCACATGGTTTCATGACACTACACACACTATCAACTATCAGCGGATATTTTGAATCCTCAGAAACAGGATCAGGTGTTAGTATTATACATTGCATAGTACGGGGAGTAAGTTTTTCGAGAAAAGGTAAAGAAGGAAAAATAGTACGAAAATGTCACATTGAATGACAGATGTTGCACTGATAGATGTTTTATTGTCGTTTCTGTTATTAATTTGTGTTACTTTTTTTTTACAAACTCCTACTCTGTGTTGACTAAGTAATCCTTCAATGAATAGAATGACTGCTTAACAGGTACTTTTTAACTGCCCTTTTAAAAAGTTTGTTTCAGCAGTTTCTTTAATCTCCCTTGACAATGTATTGTACAGGTTGATGCCCTGTTAGAGAATGCAGTTTAGAGTTTTTTATGTAAGTGTAAGTTCAATCTAGGTCTTGTCCCACGGCATGGGCCGAGTTGTTTGTGCAGTAATTATCAATGTTACTTTAGATGTGTACAACTGGTTGGTAAATACACCCACACGGTGCAGCTGAAATTCCTAGTGTTTTGAAGAAATATTTACAATTATCTCAAATACTTATTTAATCTATTGTTGCTTTTCTCCTGTTTGAAAATTGTGATTATATTTTGTGCATTTGTTCTCCTGAAAATACGGATGGTATGTAACTAAAAGACGCTAGCTGTTACACACCGATGACAGTACTCTACCGGCATAACAAATTGACGACATTCTGTTTGCAAATATCTTTGTGTGTTTGCGTCACTTCAACTGAGAATTAATATTAAATAAAATCAATTTTGCTTTTTTTATGGCGTCTATAGAGGTGCCACCTACACTTAATTTAACGGTGTCATTTTACCCTCTTCATACTAAAATTCATGGCATTAATTTTCTTTTCTCCAATGTACATGTATCACCTATTAACCAGTTGGAAATTTCTTTGAGGGTTTCATTTAATTTTTCAGCAAGGATTCTCTTGTTTTCCCAGTGACTATAATACTGTAGTCATCACCAAAGAGAAGTTTTCCCCAGTAACTACCGTACCTGTCGTCTGAGAGTAACGTCTTGATTACTGATTTAAACGTCCTCCGTCCCGAGTTCGAAGCCCGTCACAGCGTAAATTTTGATTTAGTGATCAGCATTGGCGGCCGAAGACTTCCGGCATAAGAAGTCACCCTCATTCTCCCAACGGCCTTGTCAAACAGAGCGGAGGAGCGGATAAAGGTTTAAGGCACTCTCTTGTCCTTGGGGTGGAAACTGCCCGTAAAGGCGGAAGAACCAGCAATGATCAACGGCATGAGGATGCAAAAGGCAATGGAAACCACGGCTTTAGAGACATGGATCTGTAATTGGAAAAGTGTCATGATGATCTTCCCATTGGCAAAATATTCCAGAATAGTCCCCCATTCGGATCTCGAGGAGGAGACTGCCAAAGAGGAGGTGGCCATCAAAAAAGACTGAATAACCAACGAAAGAATAACGTACTACGAGTCGGGGCGTGGAATGTTAAAGATTGAACTTGGTACTGAAGTTAGAAAACCTGAAAAGGTAAATGCGCAGACTCAACCGAGACGTAGTAGGGGTCAATGAGGGGAAATAAAAAGAAAACAACTATTTTTGGTCAGATGAGTATAGGGTAAAGTAACAGCAGCAGAAAATGGTGTAACGGGAGTAGGATTCGTTATGAATAGCAAGGTAGATCAGAGAATGTGTTGCTGTGAACAGTTCAGTGATTATCAGAATCGACTGCAAACCAACACCGACAACTATAGTTCAGGTATACATGCCCACGTCGAAAACTGAAAAGAAGGGAGAGAGAAAGTAAATGAGGATATTGAAAGGGTACTACAGTACGTAAAGGGAGATAAAAATCTAATAGTCATGAGGGACTGGAATGAAGTTGTAGGGGAAGGAGTAGAAGAAAAGGTTACAGGAGAATATGGACTTGGGACAAGAAACAAAAGAGAAGAAAGACTAACTGACTTCTGTAATAAATTTCAGCTGGTTGTAGCGAATAATTCTTGTAAAATGACAGGTGATAAGGGAAGCTTTCAGTTAGATTACATAATGGTCAGGCAGAGATCCCAAAAGCACATACTGGACTGTAAGGCGTACTCAGGAGCAGATATAGACTTAGATCACTATGTAATAGTGATGAAAAGCAGGCTGAAATTTAACAGATTAGTCTGGAATAATCAATACGCAAACAAGTCGGATACGGAAGTTCTAAGGTATAATGAGATACGATTGAAGTTATCTAGGGTTGTAAATTCAGCAATTAGAAATACCTCAGGGGGTAGTGCAGTTGAAGAGGAATGGGCATCTCCAAAAAGGGCAATCACAGAAGTTGGAAAGCAAAACATAGGTACAAAGAAGAAATAGGTACATAGAAGAAATACTTGAGTTTATCGATGAATGAAGGAAGTACAAAAATGTTCAGGGAAATTCAGGAATACAAAAATACAAGTCGCTGATAAACGAAATAAATAGAAAGTGTAAGGTCGCTAAGACGGAATGGCTGCATGAAAAATGTGAAGAAATCGAAAAGAAATGATTTTCGGAAGGACTGACTCAGCATATAAGAAAGTCAAAAGAACCCTCGTTGAAATTAAAAGCAAGGGTGGTAACATTAAGAGCGCAACGGGAATTACACTGTTAAATGCAGAGGAGAGAGCGGATAGGTGAAAAGAGTACATTGAAGACCTCTACGAGGGGGAAGATATGTCTGATGTGATATAAGAAGAAACAGGAGTCGATTTAGAGAAGATAGGAGATCCAGAATTAGAATCAAAATTTAAGAGAGCTTTAGAGGACTTAAGAACGAATAAGGCAGAAGGGATAGATAACATTCCACCAGTATTTTTATCATTGGGGGAAGTGGCAACAAAGCGACTATTCACGTTGGTGTGTAGAATGTATAATTCTGGCGACATACCATCTGACGTTTGGAAAAACATCATCCACACAATTACGAAGACTTCAAGAGCGGACAGGTGCGGGAATTATCGCACAAGCAGCTTAACAGCTCATGAATCCAAGTTTCTGACAAGAATGATATGCAGAAGAATGAAAAAGAAAATTGAGGGTCTGTTAGATGACTATCAGTTTGGTTTCAGGAACGGTAAAGGTAACGAGGAAGTAGTTCTCACGTTGCGGTTGATAATGGAAGCATGAGTAAAGAAGAATCAAGACACGTTCAAAGGCTTTGTCGACCAGAAAAAAGCGTTCGACAATGAAAAATGGTGTAAGATTTCGAAATCCTGAGAAAAATAGGAGTAAGCCATAGCAGAGACGTGAAATATCCAATATGTACAAGAGCAAAGAGGAAATAATACGAATGGATGAACAAGAACGAAGTTCCTGGATTGAAAATATCGAAGAAGCGATGATGGAAATAAAAGAAAGGTTCAGGAGTGGAATTAAAATTCGAAGTAAAATGTACCGATGATACGATTTGCTGATGATATTGCTATCCTCATGAAAGTGAAGAAGAGTAACAATCTGCTGAATGAAATGTGCAGTTTAATGAGTACAGAATATGGACCGAGGGTAAATCGAAGAAACTCGAAAGAAATGAGAAGTAGCAGAAATGAGAACAGCGAGAAACTTAACATCGGGATTGATGGTCACGAAGTAAATGAACTTAAGGAATTCTACTACCTAGGTGTAAAATAAGCAATGACGAACGGAGCAAAGAGGACATCAAAAGCAGATTCTCACTCTAAAAAAGGGCATTCCTGGCGAAGAGAAGTCTACTAGTATCAAACAAAGGCCCTAATACGAGGAATAAATTTCAGAGAAGGTAGGTTTGGAGCACTGCACTGTATGATAGTGAAATATCGACTGTGGGAAAACCAGATCAGAAGAGAATCGAAGCATTTGAGATGTGGCGCTAGAAACGAATATTGAGTTAGGTGGACTGTTAGGATAAGGAATGCGGAGGTTCTGCGCGGGATCGGATAGGAAAGGAGTATGTGGAAAACACTGACAAGGGGAAGGGACAGGATGATAGGACATCAGGAAATTACTTCCATGGTACTACAGGGGTCTGTAGAGGGCAAAAACTGTAGAGGAACACGGAGATTGGAATACATCCAGCAAGTAGTTGAGGACGTAGGTTGCAAGTACTACTCTGAAATTAAAAAAAGTTCAAATGTGTGTGAAATCTTATGGGACTTAATTGGTAAGGTCATCAGTCCCTATGCTTACACACTACTTAACCTAAGTTATTCTAAGGACAAACACACACACATCCATGCCCGAGGGAGGGCTCGAACCTCCGCCGGGATCAACCGCACAGTCCATGGCTGCAGCGCCCTAGACCGCTCGGCAAATCCCGCGCGGCCCTGAGATGAAGAAGTTGGCACAGGAGAGAAATTCGTGGCTGGCTGCATCAAAGGAGTCAGAAGGCTGATGACGCAAAAATAAATAAATAAAATCCACTACTAAGAAACTAATGGTTGTTTTTTGTCACACTATTGGTCCTAATATGCTATCTCGAGAAACTCCTATACTAATGTGTTTTGATTCTGGTGAGTGTTTTACTGAAAGTTTGGTCCTATGTGTTATCCCTACTCTTGTACCCTATCTGCTAGCTACGATCAGAACCAGTCATTCGCTAGCCCACTTATTCCTAATGCTGCTAGATTATTTAATGCAGTCATATGATCAAGAGTATCGAAAGCCTTAGAAAGATCTAAAGCTATACCTGTGAAAGTACCACTACGGTGAATTCTACCATGGCTGATTCCATAATTCTGTCGCTTCAGAAACCAAACTGTGATTCACTTAAAATATTTTATTTAGTCAAATAATTCATGAACCTGCCTTTCATAATAGGGTCCAGTATTGTTCAGAATGGTGACAGCAGGGAAGTTTTCTGTATCTTTTGCATTACCTTCTACAGCAGAGGTACAACTCTTCTGTTTCACATACTTTGGAAATTTACCTGTTGCGAAGGATTAATTTATTTTGTTTGTTAAAGAAGCTTTTATGCGCTCTATGTATTGTTTCAGCAAATACATTAGTACTTTATCTAAGCTTTCTTCGTGAGTCATCAGTCTTCTGACTAGTTTGGTATGGCCCGCCACGATTCCTCTTTAGTGGAAACCCCTTCATCTCAGAATAGCACTTACAACCTACATCCTAAATAATTTACTGAATTTACTGCAATCTCTGTTTTCCTCTTATGTTTTTCCCTCTACAGCTCCCACTAGTACTACGAAGGTTAATCCATGATGTCCTACTATCCTGTGCCTTTTTCTTGACAGTGTTTTCTATATATTTCTTTCTTCACCGACTCTCTGGAGAACTTTGTAGTATGTCCGACCTTTGTATCTGCACAGTTAGTGTACTAATGTGTGCAAACTTAGCGTACCACTTACCGCGCAAATAGCCCAGGGTGTCAACAGACATTGTAAGACAGCTAATATCAGGTGCGGGTCGTAACAAAAATCATTAGAAATGCTGTTGTTCAGTACCTGAATTAATAAAAGTGAAAGTTTGGGGTCTATTCTAGAAAAACAAAACAGATGTTCGCTTTTTTATTCTACATGTAATCTATGAACTGTTGCTTTCAGGGGTCAAGTGATAAACAACAATAATGTTCATTTATTTTTGATAATCAATAACAAAATATTTAATTCTTGGAGATACTGAAATGACGATTATTATAATCGGTATCTCTACACGTGTAAACGTTTTATCACAGAAGAGAATGAATGTTAAAAATCCTCATCAGCTCATTTAAATCTATGTTGTCATAGCTCGACAATGCACCGAGTTGGTGGAGAATAAATTTACTTTTTGAACAAATGAAAAAACTGTCAGGTACTCGCTGTGAGGATAGATTAGTATCCTAGCTTTTGATATTCAATGGCCAAAGCGTACGCAAGTTGGAGAGCAATATCTAGACTCAACATTTACTGTGGTCTAATTTTCCGATGGTACTTGCCAAATGGCATCTGTATCGGCGTTGTCTCCGTGCTGAATCTGAAACGCTATTTCCTACTCTGGCCTCGACTGAATTAATTCAGCCGCAACTTTCCTGCATTCAGTAGAACGTTAATCTTTCCCTAGTCGAAATAATGTGTGTTGCACACTCACTGTGGCTTGGAGCGATTTCTCTGCCCGCAAAAATTCCCACAGGAATATTTAACTACCACTTTGCTATCTGTCGCCCCGATACGAGAAGGGTATCGTCCTCACTTAGCAGAAAGCAAACTCTCAACGCCTTCGCGTATTTCCACACACTTGTGCAGACCACCGCGAGACGAGAGAGAGACTTAATTTTAGGTCTCAAAATGCTTTTATATAATGGGGATCTCTCTATCGTTTAACGTCTGTGTCGCCAAGTATGGCTTCAGCCAATCACTTTCTTGCTAGAGGTGAATAAACATTTTTATTTTTCTTTCTGGGTCGCGGTCTAGCCCTGTTAATGATGTGCAGAAACTTACCCTCGGTCCCTGCCTTATTTACGCTAGAAGGAATAATGTATTGTTCTGCACTTATCGCTTTCTGTGCTCAAGCTCGCCGTTCTCTTGCTAATGGGAGTTTTACAATATCATTATCGACGTGCTCGGTTCGTCTCGAAATTGCGTTTCACTGTAACTTGTTTGTTTCATGCCACTGTCCATATATTGGTAGAGATTGTTTAGTTAGTTATTGAGCACATGAGATTAACTGCAATTACCTCTTGTTGATACAGTGTACCGGTAATTATTATTTTCCAAGGATCACATACTGTACTGTACTGTCGTTATGGATAAAGTTCATGTAAGGCCCGTCAAAATCTGGATGCTGGGCTTGTTGCCTGGAGAGTGGTGAGCTCAAAACTCCCCTGTAGCGTAAACTTTTAATTTCTGTATTCGGTTCGAGTACATTCTAGGAGTATCCACAAATGTTAAGAATCATTGTGCTGGAATGTTCTGTAACTGTATATATATACAGGCAGTTCGCTCCGTGCTCTTGAATGTGCAAGTGCTGAATAAACCTTCGTTAAGTGAAGTTAGTGTTCATCATTCATCTAATTACACCTTGTTCTACGTGTCATTATTCTGGTGGAGACGCTGGGAACTGGAACTTTTGATAGCGCACATTATCGACGACACACTGGCTCCCATCAGACCATGACAGAGCCGCCTTTTAGGTGTCGAGAAACCCGATTTCGAGCCATTTTCAACAGATCGCAATCTATCAGAGACAGAAGGAGAAGAGGATGTTACATTGACAGCAACTGTATGCCACTACATGAGACATCTTTCTGGGTTCTCTGGTAACGATGGCAAAGATCCAAACAAGTGCCTGAAGGTATATGAGCGTATAGCCAAATTTAACAAATGAGATGACACTGTGTGTTTGGCTAACGTATTTTTCTACTTGGAGGGCACTGCCAAGCAATGGTATGAGAACAACGAAGAGAAGTTCACAAGCTGGGAAGTATTCCAGGCGGAACTGCGCAAGTACTTCGGCGACACACAACGACAGAAGTGCAAGGCTGAAGATAAGTACAGAGCCCATCGTCCAGGAGAAACTACAGCATCCTACATTCAAGACGTCTTGGAGCTACGTAAAATAGTGGATCCTAGAATGAAGAAGGAAGATAAGGTTGCACATCTCATGAAGGGTGTTGCTCAGAGTATGTATCAAGCCCTACTCCTGAAGGAGGTTTCGAGAGCGGAGGACTTCATAAAATGGTGCCAGTATATCGAGATAATGCATAAAAAAAGAATTACACGCAAGAAGGTTGAATGGCTTCCAAGCGTCCTATCGATGTCTGATGGAGGAAGCAACTGATTTCAGAAGTGTTCTTCATCAGATAGTGTGAGAGGAATTTCAGAAGGAACATGGATTGCACGGGGAGCAAAAAACCGAGACGCTTCAAGAGGTCATAAGGGAGGAAGTGGATCAGACATTGAACCCAATATCTCGTCCTTCATTTCACTTTCACATGGTGAAAAAGTCGAGACCCAGGTGGAGCTACGTTCCTACAGTGCCGCATGAGGAACCTATTTGGGCACCATGGAAGACTGACGTCTGGAGGACCCAAGATAACCAAACAGTATGTTTCCACTGAGGACGACCGGGATATTTAATGACGCCCGTGCCAGAAGACAGCAGACCGATCTTAGCCGACGCCAACTCCGGGACGACGAAGATGAACAAGAAGATGTGGGTGCAGGACAACATAGGTCACCATCGCCGCAAGCTAGCCGCTGGAGAGGGCGCTCCACAACACGCTCATCAAGGTCTCCGTCGCCGTTTAGAAACTCCAGCCGATCACCTAGCCGCCGCGACCTGGGAAACTGAATGGTGCGACCTTCCTTGGAAGTGAGTCCGCCGAAGAGAAAAATCCTCCGCCGTCGGTCACTACAAAAATGATAGGAAACTACGTCGATATCCTCATGGATGGCCGATCAGCCCAAGCCCTTGTGGACTCTGGAGCATCATATTCAGTCATTTCGGAGAAGAACCGTCGCCAGTTGCAGAAAACCGTTTTCGTCAACAAAACATTTCTGCTGAAGGTGGCTGATGGGAAATATGTAAAACCTATAGGGAGGTGTGTCATTCGTGTGGGTATAAGTGGCCATATACAGCCCTTAGAATTTATCGTCTTACAAGAGTGTAGTCATGACGTCATTCTCGGATGGGACTTTTTGAAAGCTTCTCAGGCAATTACAATTGTGGTCGCTCGAAGATTATGCTACATGAGATGAGATACTGTGTACAGGAAACTGAGCATCCAAGTATGTGGAGAGTATGTGTGCTGGATGAAGTGATCATTCCTGCAGTCAGCGCTAGAAAGGTAACTGTCATGTGTCATGCCATGCATCAACCCGTTTATCTTGTAGTGGAATGTAAGAGAAGCAGACCACTGAAGAAAAACTTGGTCATCTCACCCTCTGTCATCTCGTTTAAGAACGGATTCGGTGAATTGTGGATAATTAACTGTCACCGAGAACCGAACATCCTTCCAAGACGCATGTGCGTGGAAAAAGCGGAACCGTTAATTGCAGAAAAGCTGAGTGTCATAGAAACCTCCCATGCCGAGTCGGTGGGCGAAAATTAGCGCTACCACTACGACACAAGATATTCTAGCTCGACTGTCACCAGATCTCACTAAGGAACTACAGAAAGCCGGCCGCGGTGGCCGAGCGGTTCTAAGCACTGCAGTCCGGAACCGCGCGACTGCTACGGTCGCAGGTTCTACTCCTGCCTCGGGCATGGATGTGTGTGATGTCCTTAGGTTAGTTAGGTTTAAGTAGTTCTAAGTTCTAGGGGACTGATGACCTCAGATGTTAAGTCCCATAGTGCTCTGAACCATTTTGAACTACAGAAGAAGCTACTTGCCATTCTCCAAGAGTTCTCTGAATGCTTCAATCCACAGGTGAAGAGCAAATGAGAAAAATCCACGGTGAAGCACGGATGAACACTGAAGATCATCAACCAATAAAACAGAGAGAATACCGTGTGTCAGCAATGGAACGTCGAATAATTCGCGACGAGGTAGAGAAAATGGTGAAGAATGACATCATTCAGCCCTTGCAGAGCCCATGGTCGTCTCCAGTGGTCCTCGTCAGGAAGAAGGAAGGCAGTTGGCGCTTTTGTGTTGATTACAGAAAGCTTAATAAGATATCTAATAAGGATGTTTACCCTCTTCCACGAATTGACGATACACTAGATTGTCTGAAAGGGGCTAAGTTTTCTCAACCATGGACATGTACTCGGGATACTGGCAGATCGAAGTAGATGAGGTTCTTCGTGAGAAAACTGCATTAATCACCCCTAAGGGACTGTATGAGTGTAAGGCAATGCCGTTTGGCTTGTGTAATGCACCAGTAACTTTTGAACGGATGATGGATAATCTAAGACACCTGAAGTGGACGCTGTGTCTTCGTTGTTTAGATCACATTATAGTGTTCTCAGAGACATTTGATGAACACATAAAAAGACTGTACGCCATTCTTTAGTATCTCCAACAAGGCGGACTGAAACTTAATCCAAGAAATCGTCTGACTGGAGCAAAAGAAATCAAAACACTTTGGCACCTTGTGTCAAACGAAGGTGTGCCGCCAGACCCAGAAAATGTGAGCTCTATAACGGAATTCCCTATTCCTAAAAGTATTAGAGATGTGAAAAGCTTCCTCGGATTATGTTCTTATTACCGTCGTTTTGTCAAAGACTTTCATATCAAAGCTAGGCCACTCCACGAGTCGTTGAAAGCTGATGCTAAATTTATCTGGGGTGGTGCTCAACAAGATTCTTTCGATGTGCTGCGAAAAGCTCTGAAGATTGACCCTGTACTTAGCCTGTAGGATGCCAGCTCACCTACAGAACTACACACAGATGCTAGTGGTTATGGGATCGGTACTGTTCTAGTGCAAATTTCCCATGGAGAAGAGAAGCTTATAGCCTATGCTGAACGGCTTAATAAGACCTTGGGCGACATGCTATCAATCTTCGTCAGTGTTGAGCAGAGCAACTGGGATGAGGTGCTACCTTTCGTGACGTTTGCCTACAACACCGCCAAACAAGACACCAGAGGATGTGCGCCATTTTCCCTGGTGCACGGGCGAGAGGGGACTATGGTGATGGACACAGTGTTCCCGTTACATCCTGATGACATGGACAAATACATCGGCCATGTGTTAACCAGAGCTGAGGATGCTCTGTAGTTAGCTTGACTCCGCACGCTGCAGGCTCAAGAAGACGATCGCCGAAGGTATGATGCGAGCCACCGCCCTGTTGTCTACCAGCCCAGTGGCTTTATCTGGATCTTCACTCCTTTTCGGAAGGTTGGTCTCTCTGAGAAGCTCCTCAGGTGCTACTTTAGACCTTTTAAAGTTTAAGACAGTTGTCTGATGTTTCTTATGTAGTTGAAGGTTTCGACCCCGACAGAAGACGAAAGATCAGAGATACGATCCACGTCCTTTGAATGAAGCCCTATAAGGATCCTGCAACCCAGGGTAAATTCGTAGCTCCAGCGACAGGCAACAAGTGGAAAGGTGACGAATAACGTAGTGGCAAGGGAAGTTCTAAGAAGATCACTGCCAGGGCGAACATCAGTCATCGGGAGTCGGAGTATGCATCACCGATGATTCGTTCCTGGACTAGGAGGACGTAATACCGAGACGCTGTTTTCTTAAGGAGGGAGCAATGTCGCAGAAGAGGCTGTGTAGCGCAGTCGCCGTGATGTGGTGGTTGTGATGCTGGGCTGTTGTATGACGGGTCGTGTTTTCAAAACTCACCTGGACTGTTAAATTTTAATGTCTATATTCGGTTCGGGTACATTCTAGATGTATTCACAAATGTCAAGAATCACTGTACTTAAATGTTCTGTAACTGTATATATACTAAATGTGTTCTGGCCGGAAGCAGTTCGCTTCGCGCTCTTGTATGTGCAAGTGCTGAAAAAACCTTCGTTAAGTGAAGTTAGTATTCGTCATTCATCTAATTACGCCTTCTTCTAAGTGACAATATTATTTTGTCTTTATCTCGCGCAGGTTGCCTGCATGAGATATGTGTCGGTAATTATCAAAGAAAATTATTTTTGTTAACGACTCCACGTCAAAACATTAACAAACATATCCGGATGTGTGTTTACTTATCTTCCTGCTACAGCGTAGAAATATTATTAATTTGATCAGATGCATCTGCATCCGTCATTCAATCCTAAATTAACCGCTTTTATTCCTTCGATGTGCACAGTCATACAATAATACGTTCCCTGTCTTTTCACCATTTTCGTTATCTACTTCTGAGACTGTTTTGCTCCCATTCATATTATTTCACGTGTCAACTATATCATTATCAGACAGAGACGATCTTCCTTTCTCAACGTATTGCGACTTTTGTGTTCTTACCCACAGAAATACGTATTACGTCTGAAATCTTTGAATCTCACTTTAGAGTTTAATGCAAAGGAGCGTACGACATTGCAGAAGCACTCGAAGAAAAGCTGGAATTCTGTATTTTGTAACTTATTGCTTCTTAGTTCGTTGCCGTCGTTCCTCACATCTGTCACTTTATTACCTTATTGCCTCTGCTATTTTCATGCACACGGTTTAAGCTGTTTTAATTTTTATGAGCAAGATGGCGACAGTTGAACGACATTGTCACTTCTTCATACTTCTAAAATAGATACCCACAGATGAGTTAGGTACTTAAACAAGAACTGTAAATTGGTCGAAAATGTAGCTTAAGATCGGAATGATAACGGAAAAATATTTCCGACTCTCCAGAATATACCCAGAGAAGTTTTGCGTGTAAATTCGTACAGCCTTCCACAGAGAGAAATAATAATGCTGCAAATTTCATTCTAAAGGAAGTGCACGACGTTAATTTCTAGAAGCGTACAATGGTGATGCTCTTCTCTTTCTTCATAGCAAATCCAACATAAGAGAAAATAATAGTTGCAATTTTTTTTAATACCACGTTTTATGTTCTCTCTAAATCTATTGTCGATTACTGAATCGGTTTGGCTTGTAGCTTTCATTTATGCAAATTGTTCTCAAGTTAAAGTTGATTTATTGCAGCCAAATAAACGGATCTCTTTCTGTGTGAATTATTACTGCACTGCAGGCATTGTGTTGGCAGCTTTATCACAGCTCAAGTCATCATGGTTTGATGTTAATGCAATGACAATCCTTTAACATGAAAACATTTAATGTAAGTAATCGGTTGACATGAAATAATGTGGACACTGCGTAATAACACACAATTTTTCTTTAGCACGAAACAAAATTGTTTTAACATGACAATAACCCGCTTATAAGCAAAATTAGATATTCACTACATACCTTAAGCAGTCGCACCAACACTCAGAATTTCTGATTTTATTTCTGTTTATTTGTCGAGAGAACTGAATAAGCAATGCTGCTGTTGGGCAGGTTAAGGTATTGCCGGTGTCAGCAGAGTTCATTATACTAGTCAGTCAGTTTTCGAATTCGATTTCAGATGTGTCGAAACCTAGCTTACGTGTCTAATGGAGGAAAAATCTATACCAATATAACCCATCATTTAGCTTAAAATGAAGATATTCCAAGAGTAAGAGTATCTAACCAGATGTATTAGCAACTGCAGCAAATATCGTTTCAATAAATTACCTCTAATACACTGAAGTACCAAAGAAACTGGTATAAGCACACGTATTCAAATATATGTAGGCAGCAGTATACGGCGGTGCCATCGGCAACGCGTACATAGAACAACAAGTGTATGACACAATTATTAGATCGGTTATTGCTGCTACAGTGGCAGGTTATCAAGATTTAAGTGAGTTGAACGTGTTGTTATAGTTGGCGCATGATCGATGGGATACAGCATCTCGTTGGTAGCGGTGAAGTGAGGATTTTGCCGTACGACCATTTCACGAGCTATATCGTGAATATCAGACATCCGGTAAAACATCAAATCTTCTACATGGCTGCGGCCGGAAAAAGACTCTGCCAGAATGGGACCAACGACAACTGAACAAAATCGTTCAACGTGACAGTAATACAACTCTTCCACAAACTGCTGCAGATTAAGTGTAAGCGTGGGAACCATTCAACAAAACATAATCGATATGGGATTTCGGAGCCGAAGGCCCACTCTTGTACCCTTGCTGACTGCACCACAAGCTTTACGCCTTGCCTGGGCCCATCAACACCGACACTATACTGTTGATGATGAAACATGTTGCCTGGTCGGATGAGTCTCGTTTCAAATTGTATCAAGCGGATGGGCGTGCACGGGTATGTTGACATGGACTCTGCATGTCAGCAGGGAACTGTTACAGCTGGTGGAGGCTCTGTAATGGTGTGGAGCGTGTGCAATTTGAGTGACACGGGACACCTGATACATCTAGATACGACTCTGACAGGTGGCACGTACATAAGCATCCCATGTGGTAACTTGCATGCATTTATGCCTATTGTGCATTTCGACTGACTTGGGCAATTCCAGCAGGAGAATGCGACACACTAATGTCCAGAATTGCTACAGAATGGCTCCAGGAATACTTCCGAGTTCAAACACTTCGGATGGCCACCAAACTCCCCAGACATGAACATTATAGAGCATAACTGGGATTGCTTGCAACGTGCTGTTCGACCCGCTCGTATTCATACGGATTCATAGACAGCCCTGCAGGATTCATGGTGTCTGTTCCCTCCAACACTACTTCAGACAATAGTCGAGCCTATGGCATGTTGTGTTGCGGCACTTCTGCATGCTCGCGGGGTTCCTACTCGATATTAGGCAGATGTACACGTTTTCTGGCTCTTCAGTGTATATTGGAGAGCATTTATTTCGCACTCTTAGTGTTAAATGAATAAATTTTAACAAAGAAAAATGTTGTGGCCCCGTCACTTTCGTGTAAAACGCTTTTCATGGCATTGAGGGAAATCCCTTATTGAGAGGTGCTTGCAGTACGCCTGGTGTGTTAGAGCTTGGTGCGTAGTGCGGGATGTGTATTTGATAGGCGCCAGCCCACCCAGTGCAGTGGGCTGCGGCGGGCTGTGAGCCATGTGCTGCGGGCCGGCAGTAGCCATAAATGGCTTCACCACACAGAGTGAAATCATGATAAAAACGGTGAACATTCATGACGCGTCATGTAGGGTCATCGCTGGTGCACTGTCAACTACTGTGTAAATAGCTGACGGCGTGTGGCAGCTAGATGTCGCTGGCCGAAGGCAGTTTGTAGCGGCGTGACATATATGGTCTCACACATTCTGCGTAAAACTAAATCTTAAATTAAAACGCACGTTAAGAAAGAGCTAGAGTTTTTATGTGGGGCCAATTATAAAAGGTAGCTGCAAATAAGTGTCGGTGAAATATGCAGAACTACATAGTTAATTGACAGTAGCATGTCAAAGGATGAAAAAGTCACTATTACAGCGGGCACACAAGAACTGACCTAGGAAACTGCGCGGCGGTGCGGAGCTATGACATAATGCAAATAGAATCAGAAGTACAATTAATAAAACCTCTAAAGGTTAAACAACGGTATCATAAGGACACGTCATTTAAAATTGTGACAGCTAGTGCCTGGTGGTTGTCTGTGGCATATACAGTGCGCAGTTAAGCGAACTGAAAGCAGCATATCACAACATGATAAAAAGGTTGTTATGCTCATTGTGTTTGAGGTTGGAATATATTCTAAGATTCTACAGCAAACCGGTGTCCAGGATATTGGACGATGATTTTGCGGCTCACTTCTACTACCCTTCTTGTACAGGGTATGACTGTTGGTGTGACCTGTGCTTTCTTCCAACAACTGGGCACAGTATGTTATTCGAGATATCTATGACAGATTATATACTACTAGCTATTCAAATTGCTACACCACGAAGATGACGTGCTACAGACGCGAAATTTAACCGACAAGAAGAAGATGCTGTGATATGCAAATGATTAGCTTTTCAGAGGATTCACACAAGGTTGGCGGTGGTGGCGACACCTACAACGTGCTGACATGAGGAAAGTTTCCAATCGATTTCTCATACACAAACAGCAGTTGAACGACGTTGCATGGTGAAACGTTGTTGTCATGCCTCATGTAAGGAGGAGAAAAGCGCACCATCACGTTTCCGTCTTTGATAAAGGTCGGATTGTAGCCTATTGCGATTGCGGTTTATCGTATCACGACATTGCTGCTCGCCTTGGTCGAGATCCAATGACTGTTAGTAGAATATGGGATCGGTGGGTTCACGAGGGTAATACGGAGCGCCGTCTTGGATTCCAACGGCCTCGTATCACTAGCAGTCGAGATGACAGGCACCTTATCCGCATGGCTGTGTACGGATCGTGCAGCCACGTCTCGATCCCAAAGTCAACAGATGGGGACGTTTTCAAGACAACAACCATCTGCACGAACAGTTCGACGACGTTTGCAGCAGCATGGACTATCAGCTGGGAGACCATGGCTGCGGTTACCCTTGACGCTGCGATGGTGTACTCAACGATGGACCTGGATGCACGAATGGCAAAACGTCATTTTTTCGGATGAATCGATGTTCTGTTTACAGAATCATGATGGTCGCATCTGTGTTTGGCGACATCGCGGTGAACGCACATTGGAAGCGTGTATTCGTCGTCGCCAAACTGGTGTATCACCGGGCGTGATGGTATGGGGTGCCATTGGTCACACGTCTCGGTCACCTCTTGTTCGAATTGACGGCACTTTGAACAGTGGACGTCACATTTGAGATGTGTTACGACTCGTGGATCTACTCTTCATTCGATTCCTGCGAAACCCTACATTTCAGCAGTATAATGTACGACTGCATGTTGCAGGTCCTGTATGGGTCTTCCTGGATACACAAAATGTTCAACTACTGCCCTGACCAGCACATTCTCCAGATCTCCCACCAGTTGAAAACGTCTGGTCGATGGTGGGCGAGCAATTGGGTCGTCATAATACGCCAGCCACTACTCTCGATGAACTGTGTTATTGTGTTGGGCAGCTGTACCTGTACACGCTATCCAAGCTGTGTTTGACTCAATGCCCAGGCGTATCAAGGCAGTTATTACGGCCAGAGGTGGTTGCTGTGGGTACTGATTTCTCATGATCTATGCACCCAAATTGCGTGAAAATGTAATCACCTGTCAGTTCTAGTACAATATATTTGTCCAATGAATACCCGTTTATCATCTGCATTTCTTCTTGGTGTAGGAATATTAATGTCCAGTAGTGTAGTTAGAACAGGAGGCTAACTCACTCGCAAATTCGGTGTAGAATTTGATAAGGCATCCATCGCGTCCTGGATGTTTGTGCAATTTTGGGTTTCATCACTGACACTCATCTTTTCAGTGTTACAAATATTAAAGTGGGGCAGTCCTACTGAGTTTTGTAATAAAGAATCGTTTGAAGACGGAGTCAAGAATTTCAGCTTTTGCTTTACTATCTTCAACTTCAGTTCCTATCTTATTCGCAAATGACTGGACACAAACTTTGGTGCCAGTAACAGCCTTTACATATGACCAGAATTTCTGTTGGTTCTACGGAAGATCATTTGACAATATTGTGCTACGGCAGTCAACGAAGGCTTCACACATTGCTCTCTTGACAGCCAAACGCGTTTTTCAGCATTACATGTACTGTTCCAGTCACTGCCTTTGTTTCAAATTTGTTACAGGAAAATGTCAACACAATGAAAAAGGAAAAACTCTTATAGTGAAAACTATTATAAACAAACTTTCAGAAATGCAGTAGCTGCTGTCATAAATGTTTCGTCTGTAAACTGTGCCTTTTAAAATTGCGGCATTTCTGAGAGACCCTTGAATGGAACACCAAAACTCCACAATAAGTTGAACGTGCCCGTAATGCATGACGATGGAAGTTAAAGAAAGAAAGCTACGTATTGTACGCATTAAAAAAGGTTCAAAAATTCAGACTCCCTATGACTATGCCAGATGTTCGGTAGCTTGCCCATAATTTTGTGGAAAGCCTTCATATCGATCACAGGGAAAGTAAATTGCTGATGCCAATGCTTACGTCATTTATAGGAAGAAAATACGATCTCTCTATCTGGAAAGCTGAGGATGTACCTGTCAGACGAGATCAGGGAAAGGATCTCCTAAACCTGGGGAATTATTTTTAACTTTTACAAGCTACGCAAGAATAAAAAGAAATGCATTTCGACAAAGATGAAATAGGACTGCAATGCAACTGGTTGGAGTCATCATGTCATATCAAATAATTGCAGATATACATGTTTTGATACATTAGTCACCTCACTCTACTCCTTTACATCAGTTTATCTAAATTTTAGTGACAAGAGAGAAACCGCAAAGGGCGTCCCACAGGGCTCAACTTTGGGTCTGCCCCATTTTCTTATATATGTGAGTGATCTTCCACTTAACATTCAACAAACAGAATTGGTATTTTTTTCAGATGACACTAGAGCTATAACAAACCCGACAGGAGAGAGGGCAGCAGAAGAGACTGTAAATGATATTTTCCAAAGAATTATACAGTGGTTCTCAGAAAACTGATTCTTAATTTTGAAAAAAAAAGATAACATATTCAGTTTCACTGAGCTTCTCAAACAGGTAAGTTCGTCTACTAATGCTCTTAATACAACTGCTAATCTTGGAAACAAATAAATTAACATCTTAACATATTTGGCCTATTTCCACTCAATAACGTCTTATGGAGTAATTTTCTGGGCTGACTCATCACTTAGAAAGTATTGGTTGGGTAAAAGCGATCAGTATGAATAATATACAGTTTTCACTCACGGTTGTCATTTAGGTACCTCTTCGAGGAGTTAGGCATTTTAACTGCGCCGTTAGGGTACACGTATTCGCTAAAGAAATTCGCCATAAATAGTCCATCACAATTGCGAAGAACAACACCACTTAAGGGAAAAATGAACAAAAATACTTGACTTGCCAAATACCACAAAAAGCCTGACAGGTGGCAAAGTAAGCTTCAAATCTAACTTCAAATCCTTTTTCCAAGACAACTCCTTTATTCCATTAACGAATTTACGAATTTTTATCAAAAACTAGTAGTCATTTTCATTTTGTGTATATATATTTTTTTGCTTTTGAGTGAAGTTGTATGAGTGGGACTAAAGAAGGTAATATGCTCATTAATATTAACATTAATCACGTATATACGTTCTGTTAACTGACTTGTTCAACACCATTTCGGTAAAAGAATCATTCAAATGATCTATGGGGCATGTAACTAACTTACACTGTCTACATCTAAAAAATGGTTCAAATGACTGAGCACTATGGGACTTAACATCTGTGGTCATCTGTCCCCTAGAACTTAGAACTACTTAAACCTAATTAACCTAAGGACATCACACACATCCATGCTCGAGGCAGGATTCGAACCTGCGACCGTAGTGGTCACGCGGTTCCAGACTGAAGCGCCTAGAACCGCTCGGCCACTCCGGCCGGCGTCTACATCTAGATTTGACAAATGTTCAGCTACTTTCATACAGGTGATTATAATGTAATATTTAAGTGCTAAATTAATTCATTCGTTGACAAGAGTAAAATTTGAACTATTCTCTATTCCTTAGCGTTTGCAAAAATTCAACTAACAATGAGTAATTATTTATTCTTTAGGAACAAATATTTCCTAAAATAAAACAAGAAAATTGATTTACGTTTTTACTTGTTTGTTAAAACAGAATAAAGACTCCTGCTATTTGTTTTAGTTCAGCTGATGTACAGCAAAAATTTAAAAAAAAAGATTCCTTGTATATTCACTGCAGAATGTAATGTGAAATCATTTTACTTCTAGACTTGAAGCTATTGAAGCTATCTATCGAGGCATCGGATATATGGGAAACAAAGACATTAAAAGAGAGGTACTTTCGATGGTGATTGCTTTACAGTTTGCCGTGTATCTATATCAAGGACTACTGTAAACTCCCAGTGCTATCTCTGCTTTATTTGTTTTGCATTTGGCCAACATATAAGCAAAGGAAACAGATTTGTTTTTGTCATGGACGAGTTTTGAAAGACGGAATTTGACGTTCCAAAGATTTCTCTATTTGTTACCCTTTTCTAGATTACTGTGACCGGGTACAACAAATAAATTTAGCAAGTAAAATGAAATTAGAATTTTCTCAGAGTTTTTTTTTAAAAAATTGATTTCAGGTTAACCGAAACTTAACTTCGCATTATAATATATCTCTTTCTTTCATCTCCGTGCCTTTCTGTTGTTAGTGTTAAATGAAGAGATCACAATTAATCAGCGTGACACGCAGTATATACGAGTATTGGCCAATTGCAATTTTTATTCAAGTCAACTTTCATCTTCTTTTCCGTTCAATCTGTTGATTGTTTGCGTCCCGATTTTTCAGATGGGTAATTGTCAGTATTTTATCAGATTTGATGAAGAAAAACCACAATTTTCATTTTCAATATTTTTCAGTTTTAAAAACCACTTATCGAGCACTCTGACCGTGTCGTCATAATACTTCATCAGCTTTTGCCGCCTACAATAAATATCAAAGGCCATAACTATTAACCTAAAGTCGACGCTTGAAATGTTAAGATCAGTAAAACTGGTCCACTTTTTTTACCATTCTAAATTACAATGCGACTTGACTCGCACACTTATAAAGCTTCGTGTCTGCAAATTTAGCCCACTCTACATATTTACTTACACCGAGAGAATTTTACATTCTGAATCAGCATAGATCGTGTCAGATTTCAGTGCTTAACCGGCAGCAATAAATAAGGCGTTCCATTTGTGTCCAGCCGATATTTCCGATTTATATTCGACTCTTAAACAGAAATTACGTTATTATTTACATAACGTCAGCTAGTTTTCCGTGCCTAGCGATATATAGAGAAGGAAATATCGCTGACACCCTAGCGCGTGTGGCCTGGCTGTTAGACACGACACATCGATAAGTTTTCAATGTTACTCGACCTAAGAGGAGAGATGGAGTCAGTAGAAGAGAAGTAAAATTCAAATGCCCTTTTAGAAATCCTGAATTAGACACTCCATATCACGAAAGAGTGATGGAAAGTAAATGAAAGTAAATCCTCTGAATTTTTTTTATGTGAACAAGTCTTTAAAGTTTGCTAAAAAAAATAAGCGTTTTTAACAGTCTATACCTCTAATTTTAATGTCTACGTACTTATTTTTCAACATATTCGCCATGGCGACGAACAGATTTCTCCCAACGAGAGAGTTAAAGATCTGGCAGAGAATCCAAGAAAATTCTGGTCCTACGTAAAATCGCTAAGGGGGTCTGAGGCTTCTATTCAGTCCCTTGTTGACCTGTCTGGTATGGCAGTTGAAGATAGCAAAACGAAGGCCGAATTTTTAAATTTCACGTTGAAAAAATTGTTGACCCAGGAGAGTGACCATCGTACAGACTCTTGTATGGACGACACAGTAACAGGCACAGTTGGCGTAGAGAAACTACTGAAGGAGTTGAAAACAAGTACGTCACCAGGTCCGGACGGAATCTGAATTCGGTTTTTAAATACTATTCTACAGCATTGGTCCCTTAGCTTGCATTTATCGTGTATCTCTAGCCCAGCTCAAAGGCACAAGCGAGTGGAAAAAGGCACAGTTGATTCCTTTGTATAAGAAAGGTAAAAAAAACGGACCCGAAAAATTACAGACCAATATCCCTATCATCGGTCTGCTGCAGAATCCTTGAACATATTCCGGATATAATAGATTTTCTTGAGACCGTGAAGCTTATGTCAACGAATCAGCATCGTTTTAGAAAGCATTGCTCATCAGAAACTCAGTTTGCGATTTTCTCATATGATATAGTGCGGGCTATGAATGAAGGGCAACAGGCAGATTCCATATTTCTAGGTTTCTGGAAGTCATTTGAAACGGAGCCCCATTGCACGCTGTTAACAAAGGTACGAGCATATGGAATAAGGTCACAGCTACGTGAATGGTTCGAGGAATTCTTAGGTAATAGAACCCAGTATGTTGTCCTTGACAGCGAGTGTTCATCAGAGACAAGAGTATCGTCAGGAGTGCCCCAGGGAAATGCGGTAGGACCGCTGTTGTTCTTAATATGCATAAATTATTTGGCGGACACTGTGGGCAGCAATTTGCGGTTGTTTGCTGATGCTGGTGTGGTGGACGGTAAGGTGTCAAAGTTGAGTGACTGTAGTAAGATAAAAGAAAAATAGTTCGAATGGCTCTAAGCACTTAACCCAAGGATATCACACATATACATGCCCAAGGCAGGATTCGAACCTGCGATCGTAGCAGCACCGCGGTTCCGGACTGAAGAAGATACAAGACGACGTGGACAAAATTTGTAGTAGGTGCAGTGAATGGCAGCTAGCTCTAAATGTGGAAAAATGCAAGTTAAAGCGGATGAGTAGGAAGAAAAAACCTGTCGTCTTCAGATACAGTATTAGTAGTGTTCTGCTTGACACAGTCGTTTTAATATCTGGGCGTGCCGTTACAAAGCGATATGAAATGGGACGAACCAAGTGTGGTAGAGAAGGCGGACAGTCGACTTCGGTTTATTGTGATAATTTTAGTGAAGCGTGGTTCACCTGTAAAGAAGATCGCATATAGGACGCTGGTGCGACCGATTCTTGAGTGTTTGGGATCTGCACCAGGTCAGATTAAAACTAGACATGGAAACAATTCGGAGGGGGGCTGCTAGATTTGCTATCTGTAGGTAAGAAGTGTAACGGTGATGCTTCGGGAACTCAAACGGAAATCCCTGGGGGCAAGGAGACTTTCCTTTCGGAAAACTCTATTGTGAAAATTTAGAGAACTGGCTTTTGAAGCTGACTGTCGAACGATTCTAGTGTGTTCGACATACATTGCGCATAAGGACCACGAAGATAAGATACATTAGGGCTCATACGGAGGCATATAGATAGTTGTTTTTCCCTCACTATTTGCGACTGGAACAGGAAAGGAAATGATTAGTAGCGGTGCAGGTGGTTTGCAGAGTATCTATGTAGATGCAAATCAGTCTCTATTCTTAAAGTTGTGTAAACAGATGAAACTCGGATGGGGCCAAGTCGAGAATCTATGGCATCGGATTCTTATGGATGTCGTAAAGCTCATGTGTAATCTGACACTCTCATGCTGAAGAAGGGGCACTCGATGTGTGGACGAACTCTTAGAATTCGAAACTCTATTACAGCACGCTGATTCTCACTCACCGACATAGTTACCTTACACACCGCCATGATATATTCGTACAATTCACAGCCCTCTAGCAGCGGAGGACTGTAAATGTATAGCCTTAAGAATAAAAATGTAGAATGTTAATGATGTTTGTTTATTTAAAAACCTTTAAGAGCTTCCACAGAAAAAAATTCGGAGGCATTACTTTTCAGCATGCTTTCGTATAAAAAATACTCAAGTGAATAATTATGCTACAAGAAGATCACAATGTGTTACGCCCGTTATTTCCCAATTTAGGAATTTTCCTGTGGTATCTAATGAAGTTCGCCAGCCAGCGTTGATTTCAAACACCGCTATTCCTGTGTCTGGCTCACTACGCTGAACTTTGTCACTGTGCAACGTTGAGAAACCACACTGATGGTAATTTCTGGGCTTGCGAACAGCATACAGTTTAATAGGATATTAACTGCATAATTTGCCGATAGAATCCCTAAAAATGAATGTAGACGCATTCTTCTATACAGCAGACCTAGTCAGTGCAAAATCTAGCACCTCTAATCTCGTTTTGAGACTCTTCAGTAGGCTCCGAATACGTCGTCATACGCCAGAAAAGCATTCCTATTATGATAAAGAAAAGCAAGTTGACAAAAGCCTCCAGAGATAGCCCCTGAACTTCTGCATGATTGGTGCTACTGAGGTGTCACACTTGAAATGAAACTGCTACTCATAAAAAAGATTAATAAAGTAATTAACTTTGACTTTTGTCTTTTACACAGATAAGACAGGTACTGCATTAAAAAACTCTTTTCAATTTCTTTTGCCTAGATGCAACATTATAAAATTTTTGACCTGTCTAAGATGAAAAAATCTGAAAGAAATTGACTATAGATGCATATATTTTCGTTGTGCCTGCTGTAAGGCGAGAACGGGTTAGTTACTAGACGAGTTTGCGTTCGGAGGTTTCCGCTTCTCCAGCTCTCAGAGAACGCAGGAAGTTTGGAGAAAACTGCTACAACTCGTGATGAAGACCTCGTCTCCCTCTTGGCCACAATAGTACTCACAGTCGCCGTAAGATTTTCTGGAAAAAACTTTCAAAATGAAAAGGTAAAAAAAACAGTGGCACTGTGGTATCTTCTGACTAACAAACTGGTCGGTTAGGGAACGTCTTGAACAAACAAGCTGACGGCGAAATATTGCGCGTCGTTCGAATCGTGATAGTAGCAGATTCGCCCAGTGTTAAATCGCAAAGAAATCACTATGCACTGCATTTCAAAACGCACTAAAAGTGTTTTTTGAAGGTCCGGAGATCTAACATCGAATAAAAGTTGTGAACAGTAAAATTACTACTCGTTTACCAAAGGTAATTAATCACAACTTTCAGTAACACTCTTTATTCAAATTTGGTGCAAGACCTTGCAGAACTAGCACTCCTGAAAGAAAGGTTCGCATGAGAGCTTCTGTAAAGTTTGGAAGGTAGGAGACGAGGTACTGGCAGAAGTAAAGCCGTGAGGACGGGAGTGGGTCGTGCTTGGGTAGCTCAGTTGGTAGAGCACTTGCCCGCGAAAGGCAAAGGTCCCGAGTTCGAGTCTCGGTCCGGCACACAGTGTTAATCTGCCAGGAAGTTTCATCCAACTATGTATTTACTACCTCCTCTTGCCCTCGGAACTGGCCTACAGATGTCTACAGCGATCAGATCTAAGGGCTTATGTGGAATGATTGAGTGCATTTCATCTTATGTACCTTTGTTACAAGGCTTATTCAGCTGACAAACTTTGCATCTCTTCAAAACGTGCTGAACTCTTCTCTCGATATTCGGAAAAGAACAGTAGCTACCTATTTTCATTGCTCATTCAAGCACGCCAAAATGTCCCGAAACATCGTGAGTGTGCGGTATGAGCTTCTCCAAGTAATCTTCTGGTAAACATACACACCATTTATCTGAAGTGTCAGACCTTCTGTAGAACAAAACTTTATCAAGTACTTTGAAAAATCTTCAGAGCTGCAGGACTCAGTTTATTCAAAATTGTACACCAATGACCATCTCGTTACTGGAGGACAGATAGGTTACTACACATGTATAAATAATATCTCCTGGATCCCAAATCTTTCATCAGCAATATCCTCATCTTCTACAATGCCAACGTTCTCCCAACCTTCAGATAGTCTAGATAAAGCATCTGCGATCTGGCTATGTTGTCACTTTATGTATGCAACTCTGAAATTATATTCCTGTAATGCCAAGGTCCAGTGTGATAGACGAGCGTGAAGTAATTTGCATTTTGCAAGAAAGTGAGAGCTTGATAATCGCAGTACACGGCAGTGCGTGCTCCGAACAAGTAATAGTGGAAGTTTCGAAACGTCGACACAATCGCCAAAGCTACCAATTCTGTGGTTGTGTAGGAGCGTTCGCAACATGATAACACGTGACTTGCGTAAGTTGTGGGACATAGCGTTGGCTGATTATTGATTTCCTTGATTTGAAACAAACAGCAGCCTGAACCAACGCTCGATTATTCAGTCATCAAACCAAACTCCGAAGTCATATTTGGGTGGTGTCACGATTTTGCATCGGCAAGAGTGTCTTTGATAAGTTGGAATGCAACATCACAGTCATTTGTCCACCTCCACGGTACGTTTTTTGTAGAAGCTGGTTCAAGGACTCTGCATTAATCACCTGTTTGTTTAAAAATCGCCTATAGAAGGTCGTCATTCCTATGAAAGATTTTAACTGCTTCATGTTTGATGGTGTGGGAAAATTCTTGATTGCGCTCACCTTTGCTGAATCCGGGATTATTCTCTTATTGTCTATTATATGGCCGAGGAAAACAAAATGAGATTTTTGCAGGTTAACTGTCACGCCTGCTTTACTAAATGCATTTATGACTCTGGCCAAGAGGTTAATGTGTTCCTCCCAAGACGATGTACCAATCATAATATCAACAACAAAAAACGTAAGTTGACTACGCAGTTCAGGTCGTAAAAAAGAATTCAGTGCCTGGACAAACACACTGGAACTAACATTCGGGCCAAATGGAAGAACCTTAAAATGATAGCTTCTCCCTCTATAAACAAATGCTGTGTTCTTCCTCGATTCAGGTCATAGCATTATCGTCAGTACGAACTTCTGAGATCAAAAGTTGAAAAGAATTTCTTGCCATGAAACTTCTGCATAAGCTCTTCGATATTTTCTAGATGAGTGCCGATAGGAACTGTAAACTTATTTACCTGTGTTGCGTCCAACACTAGTCGAATTTTGCCCTCTGGTTTAGGGACAACCAATAAAGGACTACAGTATGGGCTAGTGGATGGCTCAATCAACTTCCAGTCCAACATTCGTTGCAATTCTTCGTAGACAGGTCATCGAAATCACCAAGGTACAGGATAAAAACTTTGCGAATATGTACTATGTGCGAACACTTCTAAATTACACACATAGCCTTTCACTATACCCGGTTTGTTACTAAAGGCATCGATATTCTGCTGCAATAAGTCTGCCAATTTTTTTCGCTGCCTATCGTCCAAACAGTTAGGTTCAGACATATTTTGAGATATAACATGAGTTAATGTGCATACTTGATAAACCATTTCTGCAGTTGATCTCCGATTCTTCTTGAAACACCTTACAACCTTAATTGTTGAACCCCGACAATATCTTCCGTGGCTACAGTCTTCTCTGATCAGCTCCACAGACACATTCTCATCATTAATCTTAAAAGAGGCAAAGCCCGCACAGAAGTCGAATTTTACGTACTTCTCCCGAATACTCTCAATACCAAAAATAAAGTCCTCTATTAATTTATTTATTCCTAGGAACGTGCATAAAGTCGCTACATTTCCTATTCTTAATTCAATAAGAGTCTGTATCTTTACTTTGTGTGTCCTGGTACCTATTGCACCTATTAACTTCACACTTACTCAAGGGAAAGGCTGGTAGTTGCTAGTGTCGTGTCAATCACTCAAAGAGTGCTGCGGAGATTACATTCACATTTGAACCTCTATCAAGAATTACTTTCTTGGTATGGGCATAGAAACCTGCATATTTCGCCGGTACAGGAACGGTCATACGCTTGGCTGTACAATGCTGGACTTCATGTGTAAGTTCATCTACTAGTCTCTGTCCGTCATTGCATTGGAACATAACAACTCTCTTGCCATAGCCCCTTACATCACGCCCGACAGATTCTGTTGTATGAACTTTCCGTACATTGTACTCCAGCGGAGAAGACTATGTAAAAACAGAGCGACGTGGCGCAGTGATTAGCACACTGGACTCGCTCTCTGGAGGACGACGGTTTAACCGCGTCCAGCCATCCTGATTTGGTTGCGTGGTTGGTTGGTTGATTGATTTGGAGGGGGGGGGGGGGGGAGGGACCAAACAGCGAGCTCATCGGTCCCATCGGGTTAGGAAAGGATGGGGAAGGAAGTCGGCCGTGCCCTTTCAAACAAACCATCCCGGAATTTGCCTGAAGAGATTTAGGGAAGTCACCGAAACCTAAATCAGGGTGGCCGGACGCGTGTTTGAAACGTCGTCCTCCCGAATGTGAGCCCAGTGTGCTAACCACTGCGCCACCTCATTCAGTCATCGTGATTTAGGTTTTCCGTGAGTTCCCTAAATCACTTCAGGCAAATGCCGGGATTGCCGGGATGGTTCCTTTGAAACGGCACTGCCTATTTCCTTCCCAAACCTTGAAGCAATCCGAGCTTGTGCTCCGTCTGCAATGACTTCGACGTCGACAGGACGTTAAACCCTAATCTTTCTTCCTTCTTGGACCATGTAAAACACTTGAAAAGCATAAAATCCACTATTTTAACTGTTATTAACGCAGTCTCAAAACGTTTTGTACTGATGGGGCACACAATCCCCAAAAGTTGTTTCTAGCAGTAAGTAGATGCACTCCATCTGTCTACAACTGCTGATAGTGGTGATTACATCTTAACCAAGAGTTTGCCTTCTCTGCTTTTCCTATGAGGCTGCGAGTGCAAAATCCTGTTCTATGACATTCTCCTGTAGCATCACATTTCGAAAGCTTCTATTCTTTTCTTGTCTAAACTATTTATCGTCCATGTTTCACTTCCATACATGGCACACTCCATACAAATACTTTCAGAAACGACTTCCTGACACCTAAATCTTTAATCGATGTTAACAAATTTCTCTTCTTCAGAAATGCTTTCCTTGCCATTGCCAGTCTACATTTTATATCCTCTCTACTTCGACTATCATCAATTATTTTGCCCCCCCCCCCCCCAAATAGCAAAACTCCTTTACTACTTTAAATGTCTCATTTTCTAATCTAATACCCTCAGCATCACCCGACTTAATTCGACTACATTCCATTATCCTCGTTTTGCTTTTGTTGATGTTCATCTTATACCCTCCTTTCAAGACACTGTCCATTCCGTTCAACTGCTCTTCCAAGTCCTTTGCTGTCTCTGACAGAATTGCAATTTCCACATAGTTTTAGGTAGCATATTTCGTACAAAAGCTACACAAAATCTTGGAATGCTGTAATTTTTGATGAATTTAGGCAAATATATATTTGTAAGTGGTGTGACAGGCAGTATAACCAGAAACTTTTTATGAACACACTCCATGTGTGTATAGTTTTAAATATAATCCTCTGCCGGAAATAACTTTTCACTCCATAAAGTCGTTCTTGAGCACTTTTTTGCAGTTTTCACTTTTCCGGTTGTGGCCAACACAGCACAAGCTGTACACCTGACATCTGATAGTCCTTCCAGTATAGGAAATGTGAATGGAAGAATTCCACTAGATCTTGGTCAATGAGGTATCATTAGAGTCCTCAGTGTTTTAACCAGTCTTCTTTTTCTTTTCTGTTTCAATACGCATTCAGCTGCTGATGAAGATAACTGAACAAAAGTTTTTAAATACTCATGAGTGATCTTTACCAGTATTCACAGCAATTTTCGCAACTTCCCAAAAATTTATGCCAGCACCCAGTTTAGGTTTGACATGCATTATTTTACCAAGAGGCAAATGAAGCGATGTACTGTCCTATGTCAAAGTCTCTTCTTGCATATATTTGTTTAGCTTCAGCTAAAATTAAATCTCAGCATGATGGTCTATATTGTTGGTGTGCACGATACTGTATTCTATGCAAGCTTTGTCCAACAAATTACTTTCTTGACACTGTGTGCTAAAATATTTTCCTGTGTGCTAAAATATTTGCCAGTTCAGCACCAGCCCACAATAGTGATACAAAGAAATGTGCAATTCTATTGCCAGCTTGTCGAGAGTACTACATGTGATATACTTCCTACCATGCATGTTAAGCTACTGTATGGTCTGATGATATGTGAGCCTTGTTATACACCATATATTTGGCATCTACCCAACTACTGTATGATCAAAGACAAGCAACTGACGAAACCTGCACTTTGTCTCCTCATCATCTGATGACATGCTCTATGAGAAACACTTCTGACTCAATACCCCTCTGCGATGTTCCACTGAATTATCTTCTGGTTTTCTTGCTACAATTACAGTCATTTAGAAAGTATGGTCTTTGGTTCATCTATTGCAATTTGGATAAGGTGAAAATCTCTGTTGACGAATTTGGTAGATATTATTTTCCAAATGCAATTTTACATTTTCTAATACCTACCATATAGCCAACATTAAATTTCTGTTTGCAAGTATATACCATTTTAATTTGACTGTATAGGCTATCCAGAAGCGATTATCATAAACTTCAGTTGGTTTCATGCTTATTGTTCGATTGGAGTACCACTATACTGCTCGTTAAGTTGTGAAAGAGTGTATGTATATCCATTTCTATGATTCATGAAGGTCAAAACACATTCATATAAGAGTTTTTATTGTTATGTTTAAATGTTCCACAATACAAGCTTTCATCTGGGTGAGTGCTGAATAATGGTGTATTTCATATCGCTCCAGTACTGTCTTAAAATATCTATTATAAAACTGACCACTGTGGTCTATTTGAAGATTTACCATGCAGCGATTTGCTCCTGTCTGCCATAATTGATTGATCACTCGTATAATATCATTTCCTGTCTTTGAATTTAGAGGTAAGGCCCAACCAAATTTAGAGCACGTACCAATGGCCACTAAAATACATTTGAAAACTTTATTCTCCTATCAGTGTTGCTCCATATCTATAAAGTCAGCTTGCTATAAATTCATCGAAGTCTAATATTTTAACACACATAAGCGGGAATATTTTACATGCCTGTTTGTGTAGCATACGAACTACAGTCTCCACAATCTTTGTGCTCTGAAATGATAATATGATTGTATTTGTGTGAGCTGGACAGCTTAGGCTGTTGATCCAGTGAACAATCTTCATTATTACGCTATTTTGTAGGGCTCATTATACTTTATACATTGCAGAGATGGATTCTTCGTTTTTAGTTCAATATCTACAATAGAACTTCCATCAAATTTATGATCTAATGATGGTTTAATAATGTATCTGTATTTTCTACTACTTGGACTTTCTATTCATCTATTTTTTTCCTGTATAGATTGTTGTTGTTGTGGTCTTCAGTCCTGAGACTGGTTTGATGCAGCTCTCCATGCTAATCTATCCTGTGCAAGCTCCTTCATCTCCCAGTACTTACTGCAACCTACATCCTTCTGCTTAGTGTATTCATCTCTTGGTCTCCCTCTACGATTTTTACCCTCCACACTGCCCTCCAATGTTAAATTTGTGATCCCTTGATGCCTCAGGACATGTCCTACGAACCGATCCCTTCTTCTAGTCAAGTTGTGCCACAAACTCCTCTTCTTCCCAATCCTATTCAATACCTCCTCATTAGTTACGTTATCTATCAACCTAATCTTCAACATTCTTCTGTAGCACCACATTTCTAAAGCATCTATTCTATTCTTGTCCAGACTATTTATTGTCCATGTTTCACTTCCATACATGGCTACACTCCATACAAATACTTTCAGAAACGATTTCCTGACACTTAAATCTATACACGATGTTAACAAATTTCTCTTCTTCAGAAACGCTTTCCTTGCCATTGCCAGTCTACATTTTATATCCTCTCTACTTCGACCATCATCAGTTATTTTGCTCCCCAAATAGCAAAACTCCTTTACTACTTTAAGTGTCTCATTTCCTAATCTAATTCTCTCAGCATCACCCGACTTAATTCTACTACATTCCATTATCCTTGTTTTGCTTTTGTTGATATTCATCTTATATCCTCTTTTCAAGAAACTGTTCATTCCGTTCAGCTGCTCTTCCAGGTCCTTTGCTGTCTCTGACAGAATTACAATGTCATCGGCTATCCTCAAAGTTTTTATTTCTTCTCCATGGATTTTAATACTTACTCCGAATTTTTCTTTTGTTTCCTTTATTGCTTGTTCAATATAGAGATTGAATAACATCGGGGATAGGCTACAACCCTGTCTCACTCCCTTCCCAACCACTACTTCCCTTTCATGCCCCTCGACTCATATAACTGCCATCTGCTTTCTGTACAAATTGTAAATAGCCTTTCGCTCCCTGTATTTTACCCGTGCCACCTTCAGAATTTGAAAGAGAGTATTCCAGTCAACATTGTCAAAAGTGACCCAGATGTTCTATCAGATTTACTGTCGCCAATCCATATTGCATACTTGGTTAAACTCATAGGTTTTGCAGCTAGCGAATAAACTTCTTCCTTGGCGCCATTGTATACTTCATCGATCTTAGTTTTGTGCGATGTTTAATGAAACTGGAAACTGTATCCTATTTTTTCCTCATTTACATTAGTGGCCAATGGTGAGAACCGTTCAAGAGTTTCAGTACTGGACATTAACGATTCTCTCTGAGAGACTCCTCTCTGTCCAACTGCAACTGCTCTGCTCTCAGCAGTAATAATTTCTGTCTTGCATGCTTCAAGAATTTGGTATTTTGTTGACTTGTAGTTATAAACTAAGCAGATATTGAGATATTGTATGACATATACATCTTTTGCCTAGCTGCAAGTTTGTTTTTCAATTTATCTTTCTCCGTTTCATGTTAGGTTGCTCTTTTTCTAAACGTTTTAGCGTGGGTACAAGGTAACCTCCATTTGTATCGTCGTAAGTAGTGGAAGGAACAGATTAGTCGCTATACTGACTCAATCTGTAGATCAGTGTGTTTAAAGCACTGACAACAAGAAATTCACATTGATTCCCTTTCACCTAAAGTAGCCGCCCGGAATGTGCGCCAAATGTTAAATTTATTGTCTAATAGGTATTTCGTGGTGGAACGCTCAAAGCTTTTGATACTCATTGCGAGATGTATGTCATATGTGTAGAGAATAGGATGCCCTTTATTTAAGAGTAGAGGAACCGAGGTTCATGATGCTGACACAAAAAAACTTGTGAAAACGGACGTTTCGCGATATTAATTTATTTACACGTCAAGTTCCGTAGGAAAAAGTTGAGGAGAAAATCTGCAAGGTACGTGTCAGTTCACGAAAGTACAACATAAAAGAAAAAATAAACAGATAAAAATAAATGTTCATGAACCTGAAAAACTTCACTCCGTAAGAGTAAGTAAACGCTATCAGCAAAACAATAAGAATCAGCTTAATTTTTCAAGGAACTCCTCAACAGAATAGAATGGATGACCCATGAGGAAACTCTTCAGTTTCGATTTGAAAGAGCGTGGATTAATACTAAGGTTTTTGAGTTCTTGTGATAGCTTATTGAAAATGGATGCAGAAGTATTCCGCATACCTTTCTGCACTAGAGTTAAGGAAGTTCGATATAAATGTAGGTAGGATTTCTGTCAAGTTTGGTTTGGGTGAAAGCTCCTTATTCTTGGGAATAAGCTGATATTGTTAACAAGAAACCCAGACTAGCAGACAGGGCTCAAGGAGAGGTTCGCGAACTTACACCACTTATTGCTCGAACCGCCCGTTTCTGAGCCAAAAATATCCTTTTAGAATGGGAGGAGTTCCCCCAAAATATAATACCATATGACATAAGAGAATGAAAAAAAGCAAAGTAGATTAATTTTTGCTTCGAACGATCACTTACTTCAGATACCATTCGAATAGTAGAAATGGCACCCTGAAGTCTTTGAATAAAATCCTGAATGTGGGCTTTCCACTACAGTTTTTTTTATCCAACTGAACACCTAGAAATTTGAACTGTTCAGTTTCACTAATCATATGCCCATTCTGTGAAATTAAAACGTCATGTACTGTAGAATTATGCGTTAGAAACAGCAAAAACTGAGTCTTACTGTGATTTAGTGTTAGTGTATTTTCTACAAGCCATGAACTTATGTCAAGAATTGCATTGTTTAAAACCGAGCCAATGTTGCACACAACATCGTTTTTACCAAGTTAGTGTCATCTGCAAACATAAATATTTTAGAGTTACCTGCAATACTAGGGGGCATTTAATTTATATAAATAAGGAACAGGAGTGCCCCAACACTGATCCCTGGGGCACTCACCATTTGACCGTACTCTACTCAGACTACACATTACAACCATTCTCAACACTGTGAACAACGACCTTTTGCTGTCTGTTGTTAAAGTAAGAGGTGATCCAGTTGGGAGCTACTTCCCGTATTCTGTAATGGTCCAACTTCTGGAGCAATATTTTGTGACCAACACAATCAACGCATTAGTTAAATAAAAAAATATGCCTAGCGTTCGAAACCTTTATTTACCCCATCCAGTACCTCATAGAGTAAAGGGAACATGGAAGTTTCAGTTGTTAAACGACTTCTAAAGCCGAAGTGTACATTTGATACCAAATTATGTGATATAAAATGATCAATTACCCTTAATCTACAGCCTTTTCAATAACTTTAGCAAACACTGATGGCATAGAATACTTATAAGTCTAATATTGTCTACATTATTCCTTTCTCCCTTTTTATAAAGCGGCTGTACTACTGAGTTCTTTAATCGTTCAGGAAAATGAGCATTCCGAAAGGAAAAATTACATACACTCCTGAAAATTGAAATAAGAACACCGTGATTTCATTGTCCCAGGAAGGGGAAACTTTATTGACACATTCCTGGGGTCAGATACATCACATGATCACACTGACAGAACCACAGGCAAATAGACACAGGCAACAGAGCATGCACAATGTCGGCACTAGTACAGTGTATATCCACCTTTCGCAGCAATGCAGGCTGCTATTCTCCCATGGAGACGATCGTAGAGATGCTGGATGTAGTCCTGTGGAACGGCTTGCCATGCCATTTCCACCTGGCGCCTCAGTTGGACCAGCGTTCGTGCTGGACGTGCAGACCGCGTGAGACGACGCTTCATCCAGTCCCAAACATGCTCAATGGGGGACAGATCCGGAGATCTTGCTGGCCAGGGTAGTTGACTTACACCTAGAGCACGTTGGGTGGCACGGGATACATGCGGACGTGCATTGTCCTGTTGGAACAGCAAGTTCCCTTGCCGGTCTAGGAATGGTAGAACGATGGGTTCGATGACGGTTTGGATGTACCGTGCACTATTCAGTGTCCCCTCGACGATCACCAGAGGTGTACGGCCAGTGTAGGAGATCGCTCCCCACACCATGATGCCGGGTGTTGGCCCTGTGTGCCTCGGTCGTATGCAGTCCTGATTGTGGCGCTCACCTGCACGGCGCCAAACACGCATACGACCATCATTGGCACCAAGGCAGAAGCGACACTCATCGCTGAAGACGACACGTCTCCATTCGTCCCTCCATTCACGCCTGTCGCGACACCACTGGAGGCGGGCTGCACGATGTTGGGGCGTGAGCGGAAGACGGCCTAACGTTGTGCGGGACCGTAGCCCAGCTTCATGGAGACGGTTGCGAATGGTCCTCGCCGATACCCCAGGAGCAACAGTGTCCCTAATTTGCTGGGAAGTGGCGGTGCGGTCCCCTATGGCACTGCGTAGGATCCTACGGTCTTGGCGTGCATCCGTGCGTCGCTGGGGTCCGGTCCCAGGTCGACGGGCACGTGCACCTTCCGCCGACCACTGGCGACAACATCGATGTACTGTGGAGACCTCACGCCCCACGTGTTGAGCAATTCGGCGGTACGTCCACCCGGCCTCCCGCATGCCCACTATACGCCCTCGCTCAAAGTCCGTCAACTGCACATACGGTTCACGTCCACGCTGTCGCGGCATGCTACCAGTCTTAAAGACTGCGATGGAGCTCCGTATGCCACGGCAAACTGGCTGACACTGACGGCGGCGGTGCACAAATGCTGCGCAGCTAGCGCCATTCGACGGCCAACACCGCGGTTCCTGGTGTGTCCGCTGTGCCGTGCGGATGATCATTGCTTGTACAGCCCTCTCGCAGTGTCCGGAGCAAGTATGGTGGGTCTGACACACCGGTGTCAATGTGTTCTTTTTTCCATTTCCAGGAGTGTATATGGCTAAGCACAGCGCTAACATGTGTAGCACAGTACTTTAATATTCTGTTGACTCAGTCTCTTCCTTATCAGTATCACAGAGGCCTATTTCAGACATAAGTCTCGGAACGACATTTTCCAAGAGAGTTATATGATTCCCTGTAGAAACTAAATTTTTATTTAATTCGCCAGAATTGCTCAGAAAAATATTTTTACTACGAACTGACTTTATGTCGTCGACCTTGTGCTGTTGATCAGACACTTCCCTCGCAACTGACCACATGATTTTAATTTTATCCTTTGAATTAGCTATTCCATATGCGCACCATATACTTTTTGCCTTCCTAGTAAGATTTTTAAGCATCTTACAATACTGTCTGTAATGAGAAACTGTAGCTTGATTGTGACTACTTCTAACATTTTGATATAATTCCCACTTCGTTCTACATGACATCCCCTTTTACTGCCAGTACCACGTTTAGATCATTATAATGGAAAGCAACTGTCACAGAGCGTGAGAAATGTTTAAAGAAAGCATATATTTGTCATCTATGTTATCGACACTATAAACATGTCGCCACTCTTGTTCCTTGACGAGTTTTAAGAAACTCTCTACTGCCGTTGGATTAATTTCCCTACATAGTTTGTAACTATATGTGATACTTGTTTGACTATAAGAGCCTTTTAGTGTTAAAATTTGTACATCACGGCCTGAAAGGCCATTCACCCTTTTACTAACAGAATGGTCATCTATTAATGAAGAATGAATAAAAATATTGTCTGTGGCTGTGCTACTGTTCCCCTGCACCCTAGCTAGAAAATACACAGTCTGCATCAGATCATATGAATTTAGGAGGTCTACCAATATACTTTATCATGCACAATCATATACAAAGTTAATATTAAAGTCATCACACATAACTAATTTCTAGTACTTCCTACAAAGTGAACCAAGAACCCTCTCTAGCTTGAGCAGAAATGCTCTGAAGTCAGAGTTAGGGGACCTATAAACAAGAAAAATTAATAGTTTAAATTCATTAAATTCAACTGCCCCTGCACAACATTCAAATGACTGTTCAGTGCAGTGCCGTGATACGTCTAAGGACTCAAATGCAATATTGTTTTTTACGTAGATGGCCACTCCGCCACCCTGCAAGGAACTTCTTGAAAAACAGCCAGCTAATCGGTATCTTGGTACAGGAAGCCTCTGAATTGTCAAATTGTTTACGTTTTGCTCGGATATACCAACAATTTCAGAGTCAACATTTGTTATCAGTTCACTAACTTTATCTCTGTTATCTTTTATATTTGGATGAAATATGCATGTTCATTCTCTACTTGGAAACATGACGTCCTCTGAAGTTTATTCCTTTAAATACTACCGTTCTACTGATAGACTCAACTGGCACCACTGGAATTGTTGCAGAACTTTTCACGAATTTCGCAGTGTTTTACATGAGATAGTGACTAAACTATGGCTTCCATAAGTTCATTGCTTGTTAAATTCCAAAACAAGTTTCTGAAAACAACGAAACCAACCGGCGGCTGGTTCTCTGGACCTCTGGACTTTTTGTGGAAGGGGCAAAAGCAAACTGAACAGAATCCGAACTGTGAGGAGACATGGTCGCCTCCAATTCTTTCAGGACGATTATGGCTACCGTTTTCTGGTCTACTAAGCAAAGTAGCCCACCAAAGCCGGGGATGGCGACGGAAAATTGACTCCTGGAGACCTTGGTCGGTTACACAATCGGTCACAAAATTGAAATCATCTAAGACAACTCCTACAGCACTGACGCTGGCGTATAGTTTAGTTCATTGCTGAGTTTATTTGGAGGATGGTTGTTAGTTTCACTAGTACCATATGCGGTATATCCATCTCCGCAGCCGAGATTGCTAATGCACGACTCGGAGGTAAGCTGGTTCCGACCATGGCGGTGGATGAAATTTAGATTGCCAATGTTTGGCCGCAAAGGGGGGGAGAGGTGGTGGCGTAAAGTTACTGGTCACCAGTCTTTTCGTCAGTGTACTGGGTTAAATTCCAGACCTCTCCGTAGAGTCTCATGAACGGAGGTATGTGGCACCGTTGATAGTGATCGGTTTGTGGGATAGGGACGTTAAGTTCGGCGGGCCCTTTGCTGATTTCGAGAGGCGGAAGCTATGCCATGGCATCGGTTTTACACTCCCCATTCCCTTCATCTATAACAACACAAACCTAACGCTGCACTGTACAAGCACTTATCACAGTCACACACACATCACAGATACACATTTAACGCTTCATAACAGATCGGAAGAAGGTAACGGCAAATCATCTCCACTAGGACCTTGCCACGAGGGGGGGGGGGGGGGGGGGGGGGTGCAGGACTCCTGCATCTGCTCTCCCCTACAGTAATTTCCTGAGTGTGGAGCTATCCGTCTATCTATACGTAGTGTAATTGTTCTTTTTTGCGTCGATTCGAGTACACTGACATTGCTTTGGATTTCTATCCAGCACGATTATCGGTGTGAAGAAGCTGAGTGGTGCACGGCGTAGAAAACGAAATTTTATATAAAAAAAGGAACATGACGTAAAAACTAAAGGATTTGACGAATACTTTTGTTCGAGCGGAAATGCAAATTAGAACCATTCGTTCAGTAATTGTAACATTGACGGTCAAGATGAAATTTTAAAACCATTTAATAAAAGCACTGATGGCGGTGAAATGTTTGGTGACTCTGGTAGCAGGTTGGTGTTGATAATCATGAAGCGGCGTTAACTCTAGAACACTAAATGGGGCAAAATGTTACACTTTTATTAAACCATTGTAAATTTTACTACTCCACATTTTACCAAAGGATGTCATAATTTATGCACTAGTTAATTACAGTTATAAGATCTTCAATGGTAGATCACATACAAAGTAAGTATAAAATGTCCAGCTTCGCACCCAATACTGACAATATCAGATTGGCAGGGACCACGAACTGGTACCAACTGAAATCATAAACTTTGCGACGGTTTAGTAATCTAGGCTTAAAGATAGGAGTAAGAGTTGGTAGTGTACACATTTTTTTCATAATATTGAATGGGCAGGAAGGGGAAAGAGAGAAGGAGAGGTATCGAAAAGTCTCTAGCCTACAGCACCGTTGTGTGTAAGTCCGGACCTGACTAGAAGATGTGAACAAAACTGAGGAAATGACCCAGACAAGCAGCACAGCCTCACGACTGCCTGTGTCGTGTTTTGGCACGATAAGCCACGGCCACATTCTGTCGGGCAAATGCAACAGTCCGCAGCTCGTGGTCGTGCGGTAGCGTTCTCGCTTCCAGCGCCCGGGTTCCCGGGTTCGATTCCCGGCGGGGACAGGGATTTTCTCTGCCTCGTGATGTCTGGGTGTTGTGTGATGTCCTTCGGTTAGTTAGATTTAAGTAGTTCTAAGTTCTAGGGGACTGATGAACATAGATGTTAAGTCCCATAGTGCTCAGAGCCATTTTTGAGCAAACATAACAACTGTTGCGGTAACTCAACTGACAGGTCGCTGTTCATCCGCTCTACAGCCAACACAAAGCCTCTGGTGATTTCTGCCTATTCACACACATGAAAAAATGCCGCAGTTGTCTTTAAGTCCACTTTCACTATGGTTATGAAATCGGCCGTAATAGTGGAATATACAGGGTGGTCCATTGATAGTGGCCGGGCCAAATATCTCACGAAATAAGCGTCAAACGATCGAAACTTGTGTAGCTGGAAGGGAAATCCAGATGGCGCTATGGTTGACCTGCTAGATGGCGCTGCCATAGGTCAAACGGACATCAACAGTTTTTTTTTCTTAAATAGGAACCCCATTTTTATTACCTATTCGTGTAGTACGTAAAGAAATATGAATATTTTAGTTGGACCACTTTTTTCGTTTTTTGATAGACGGCGCTGTAATAGTCACAAACGTATAAGAACGTGGTATCACGTAACATTCCGCCAGTGCGGACGGTATTTGTTTCGTGATACATTACCCGTGTTAAAATGGACCGTTTACCAATTGCGGAAAAAGTCGATATCGTGTTGATGTATGGCTATTGTGATCAAAATGCCCAACGGGCGTGTGCTATGTACGCTGCTCGGTATCCCGGACGACATCATCCAAGTGTCCGGACTGTTTGCCGGATACTTACGTTATTGAAGGAAATAGGAAGTGTTCAGCCACATGTGAAACGTCAACCACGGCCTGCAACAAATGATGATGCCCAAGTAGGTGTTTTAGCTGCTGTCGCGGCTAATCCGCACATCAGTAGTAGACAAATTGCACGAGAATGGGGAATCGCAAAAACGTCGGTGTTGAGAATGCTACATCAACATCGATTGCACCCGCACCATATTTCTTTGTACCAGGAATTGCATGGCGATGACTTTGAACGTCGTGTACAGTTCTGCCACTGGGCACAAGATAGATTACGGGACGATGACAGATTTTTTGCACGCGTTCTATTTAGCGACGAAGCGTTATTCACCGACAGCGGTAACGTAAACTGGCATAATATACACTATTGGGCAACGGAAAATCCACGGTGGCTGCGACAAGTGGAGCATCAGCGACCTCGGCGGATTAATGTATGGTACGGCATTATGGGAGGAAGGATAATTGGCCCCCATTTTATCGATGGCAATCTAAATGGTGCAATGTACGCTGATTTCCTACGTACTGTTCTACCGATGTTACTACAAGATGTTTCACTGCATGACAGAATGGCGATGTACTTCCAACATGATGGATGTCCGGCATATAGCTCGCGTGCGGTTGAAGCGGTACTGAATAGCAAATTTCATGACAGGTGGATTGGTCGTCACCGGATCTGAAGTCACCGGATTTTTCTCTCTGGGGAAAGTTGAAGGATATTTGCTGTCGTGATCCACCGTCAACGCCTGACAACATGCGTCAGCGCATTGTCTATGCATGTGCGAACAGTACGGAAGGCGTACTACTCGCTGTTGAGAGGAATGTTGTTACAAGTATTGCCAAATGCATTGAGGTTGACAGACATAATTTCGAGCATTTATTGAATTAATGTGGTATTTACAGGCAATCACGCTGTAACAGCATGTGTTCTCAGAAATGATAAGTTCACAAAGGTAAGTTCACAAAGGTACATGTATCACATTGGAACAACCGAAATAAATTGTTGAAACGTACCTACGTTCTGTATTTTAATTTGAAAAACGTACCTGTTACCAACTGTTTGTCTAAAATTGTGACTATTACAGCGCCATCTATCACAAAGCGAAAAAAGTGGTCCAACTAAGACATTCGTATTTCATTCCATACTACACGAACATGCAATAAAAAATGGGGGTTCCTATTGAAAAATCACAGCTGATATCCGTTTAACATATGGCAGCGCCATCTAGTAGGCCAACCATAGCGCCATCTGGTTTCCCCCTTCAAGCTAGACAAGTTTCGTTTTTTGTAGTTTTTTCGTTTGACGCTTATTTCGTGAGATATTTGGCTCGGTCACGATCAATGGACCACCCTGTATATAATATGTTGAGAAAGTCGCCTACAGGGCAAAAAGCATTGACGAAGTTACATGATTTTTTAAAAAATGTTTTGGTTGTATTACAGTTTATAGCGATAACTGACTCGAGAGAAAGATTACGACAATAGAAGCAAAAACTTTCCCGTAAACATTGGTCCTCTGACCAACCGTTTGCTAGATAACTTCGAATCTGTAGTTACGAGCCAGCACTGACTTCGGTATTAAACATTCTCTTGGTACAAATGTGAACTTCACATTGACCTCAGCGTGAAATATTAGCCTGCGTAGAACGGACGTGAAATTTTGTCAGGATTCTAGGTCCGCTTTGATGATTTTGTTTTATTTACTTTCTTTCCCAAACTAGTTTAAGCGACATAGAAATAACACATCATCAGGAGGTTTTCTTCATTCTAAAACACGCAAAATTACCCTCGTTATAAATATAAAACATTATTACATGTGTACTGTTTGGTTCCAAGTACTATATACTGTAAATAGTTTCACAATACCTCTGTTATTTTAAGTCACAGACTGGTTTCTATGTCTGTGCCGTCATCTGCGGCATATTTTCTGTGTACATGATGTGTGGAATGAATAAAAATCACTATCTCACTAATACTGAAACTGATCTACACGTCCTTAAACACAGCAACAGTTTATAGAGAACACTAAAAACAGGAAAAATACTTACACACGAAAGGCTATAGTGGGAGGGAAAAACATAATATATGAAAATACAACACTTTGAAACAATACACTCGCCGGCCGCTGTGGCCGAAACGTTCTAGGCGCTTCAGTGCGGAACCGCGCTGCTGCTACGGTCGCAGGTTCGAATGCTGCCCCGGGCATGAGTGCGTATGATGTCCTTAGGTTAGTTAGGTGTAGGTAGTTCTAAGTCTAGGGGACTGATGACCTCAGATGTTAAGTCCCATAGTGCTTACAAGGGAACCTCCCCATTGCACCCCCCTCAGATTTAGTTATAAGTTCGCACAGTGGATACGCCTCGAAAAACTGAACACAGATCAATCGAGAAAACAGGAAGAAGTTGTGTGGAACTAGGAAAAAAATAAGCAAAATATACAAAGTGAGTAGTCCATGGGCAAGATATGCAGCATCCAGGCCAGCCTGTGCTCAGCAGCGCCGTGGTCCCGTGGTTGGCGTGAGCAGCTGCGGAGCGTGAGGTGCTTGGTTCAAGTCTTCCGTCGAGTCATAAGTTATTTTTTTATATTATTATCCGTCATGCCGTCACCAATGTCGTATAGAATATATCAGACGTGTTTTCCTGTGGAGGAATCGGTTGACCTATGACCTTGCGATCAATTTTTTTTCGGTGCCCATTGTAGAGGCACTTCCTTTCGTCTACTAATCGTACGGTTTTGCGGTGCGGTCGCAAAACACAGACACTAAACTTATTACAGTGAACAGAGACGTCAATGAACGAACGGACAGATCATAACTTTGCGAAAATAAAGAAAGCAAACTTGTCACTAGAGGGAAGACTTGAACAAAGGACCTCTCGTTCCGCAGGTGCTCACGCTAACCACGGGACCACGGCTCTCCTGAGCTCATGCTATCTTTGATGTTGCCTATCTTGTGCATAGACTACTCTGTATATTTTGCTTATTTTTTTCATAGTTCCACACAACTTCTTCCTGTTTTTCGATTGATCTGTGTTCAGTTTTTCAAGGGCTATCCACTGTGCTAACTTATAACTAAATCTGAGGGGGGGGGGGGGGGGGGCGATGGGGAGGTTCCCTTGTTAGAGCCATTTTTGAACAACACACTCCTTATGTCTCTAAAAGAACTGACACAAGACACGGAACAGGGATAATGCATCACACAAATAATCAATCCCGATCACACACACACAGACGTAAACAAGGAGCAGAAGTCGTCATAACTCCCACTACAATTTTCAAAAACCTTCACGCAGTATGCAGTACAGTTTTCTTTGTGGTAAGATCTTATGGGACCAAACTGCTGAGGTCATCGGTCCCTAAGCTTACACACTACTTAACCTAACTTAAACTAACTTACGCTAAGGACGACACACACAACCACGCCAGAGGGAGGACTCCAAACTCTGATGGGAGGAGCCACGCGGACCGTGACAAGACGCTCAGACCGCGCGGTTACCACGCACGGCTGCAGTACATTCTGGCGACACACGCGAACAGCAAGAAGGTGTAAAATTTTGAATTACGATCAAGATTCAAAAGTTGTGTTTCTATGTCTTTAAAAGGCACTACAAGCCGATCAACTAGCATGAGTACATGACAGGTTACGTAACAATCTAGTGCACACCAAAACTGTACCTACCACCGCAGTTCCCAGTAGTATAACGCTGACGTATGTAAGTTGCCTTTCTCTTACCTGTTAATAACGTGCAATCGCAGATATGATGCATGCCGGAAATAACGGCAAGAAACGTAGAAACCATGCTGTACCTTAAACTAAATAACCTATTTTAAAACTATTCAGAGCCAAACAGTACCCATGTAATAACGTTTATAACTAAGTTAATTCTGCGTATTTTAGAATAAAGAAGACATTTTTGTCGCTGTAACTAGTTTGGGAAAGAAAATAAATAAAACAAATGTGTTTTCATCGTGGTGGACCACAATCCAATATTGTTATTTTCATGCAAACACGTACCAGTGGAAGGGTTTCAAGATAAAATGATTGTGAACTTTTAGATTAAATCCCTATCTAATTAGGCTCAAATTTCACCCGTGTCCTACCTTAAGAAGGAATACAGCTGTACTTCAGAACGATTCATGTTGCAGTTTAGTGTACAATCATAGCTGGTAATGAGGTGTTCCACGTGTCGGATTCGCATTTTAATGCAGTACTGTACTCCTCTACAGTGAGTTATGGATCCTTTCAAACACCTCTGCATCATCTTGCAATTGTAGCAAAGTCTACACAATTCGCTGGCAGAATTTTTCAACCGCATCAAAAAGCTTTCATATCAATTACATAGCTAAGTACAACAATATTTTGTGTGAAGTCATTGGCAGGTCACAACCACACAATCGCAGTTATCTCGCAAACGGCTCGTTTGTGGATTCATGTATTCTGCAACATTTTGCATCTATCATTGTATACTTACAGCCGTTCTACTTTTCACTGTTAACTGTGATACGTTCTGTATAATTCAATAGATTTAATTGCGTCATACTGGGGTTCGCCATAAGCCGGTTTACAGTTAAATTATCTTTTGTCGACTAAGAAAAACCTTGATATAGATACTACACTCCGCAATTTTTTATTTATTTATTTTTTATTCCATTTATTTATTTACTATACTTTAGTTCCATTACAATCTTGTGACGAATGTCTGATAGTATGCGCAGACACTTGTCGACATTTGATGTCATGTGTTTAACCTCAGCAGTGCTGTCCTTGGTCCAGTTCTCGCATTTAACCTCCTTTCATTTTATGACGCCACTATACAACTTTACAGCCGAATGTTGAGCTCTGCACGAAGCCGGCCCCTTTTGACCTGCTTCGTGAGTTTATCCATCCTTCGAGCCGAATCCATTGCTGATACGTTTTATTGCAGGGCACCCTACTGCCCAAGAAGAAGCGAGCGCCGATTTACACTTTCTTATGACTCCGCGTCGTTCTGGGTATCAGCGAACTGTTGTCCATTGCACAGAAACATCGGCGTTTACGCTATGAGTGCTCACTTTCTCATTCCAAAGAAAATACATTTGTTCTTTATGTATTGTTCGTTATCTTGATTACAAATATCGAATATTTACATTTACATAAGACGATTTTCGTCAACACCGTTTGCAATATGTGTGTACACAAAGAGATCACCGGTGCTGAAATTTGTCCTGATTGCCATTTCATGCTGAAATGGAGTGAAGGTTATATACGTTTTTGACATTCAGTGTTGCCAAGATGTTTCCTTACACATAAAACAAAACAGTATATTGTATATTACAATAATTATTCGTAAAAGCTAAGTAGGCAACGTATTTGTATGTGCAGCATCGCACCTTTCACAGAAATCTAATCATGTCTTCCTTGAAATTTTGAGGAGAATCTGAGCAGTTAGGCGCTGAGATGCTTCCTCAACACTTCCGCGCAATTCTTCATTAGTCTCGTAACGACGTTGAGCTACATGGGGTGTAAGTATTCCCCAGAATGAGTTATCTGGCGCTCGTGGTAGATATATCGATGAGGTTAGAGATGATGGTGAAACAGCTGCCACGTAATTGTTCTTTAAGGAATTCACGCACCTGAATGGCAAAACGTGCTAGATCACTGTTGTGCTGTAGCCACACGTGATCCATCAGTCTCTTCTCTTCGAGCTGGGATAATAAACACATTTACAACATACTCAATCAAATATTTCAATTCCAATATCCTTCAAAGAAATATGGTCTGAATAGGTATTGTGATGGCGTACTGACCTATTTCATAGGCTCAGGTGCGTTCCTTTAAACTATTGTATATGACTAGGATTTCATTGTAGCAAAAAAAAAAAAAAACATTTATCCTTTGTCAACTGCGATGTAACACACTTTTGTAGTTGTGGCCGAGCGGTTCTAGGTGCTTCAGTCTGGAACCGCGCTGCTGCTACAGTCGCAGGTTCGAATTCTGCCTCGGGCATGGATGTGTGTGATGTCCTTAGGTCAGTTAGGTTTAAGTAGTTTCTATGTCTAGGGGACTGATGACCTCAGATGTTAAGTCCCATAGTGCTTAGAGCCATTTGAACCAACACTTTTGTAAGAAAGTAGTAGCAGAGCAAAACAGCTCAATTTGTTAGTGTGGGTTGCCTACATTCAGGGGCAAGTGTACATTCAGGGGCAAACCTATTGTCTCATTAGACTGACAGGTCCTTAACCTATTGTTCTGCTGATAGGATTATGATCCCATAGAGTTAATCCATACTTTTGGTTGACAGGTTCTTAACCTGCTGTTCAGTTAAGTGGTATAATAGGAGTGGGATTCGTTATGAATAGCAAGATAGGGCAGAAAGTATGTTACTGTGAACAGTTTATTGATAGGGTGGTTATTATCAGAATTGTCAGCAAACGAACACCAACAACGATAGTTCAGTTACATATGCCAATGTCACAAGCTGAAGATGAAGTGATAAAGAAAGTATTTGAGGGGATTGAATACGTAATACGCTACATAAAGGGAGATGAAAATCTAATAGTCAAGGGGGACTCAAATGCAATTGTAGGGGAAAGAGTAGAAGAAAAGGTTACAGTAGAATATTGGCTTTGGACAAGGAATGAGAGAGGATAGAGACTAATTGAGTTCTGTAATAAATTTCAGCTAATAATAGCGAATAATCTGTTCAACAATTATAAGAGGAGGAGGTATACTTGGTAAAGGCCAGGTGATATGGGAAGATTTCAGTTAGATTACATCTTGGTGAGGCAGAGATTGTGGAATCAGATACTAGATTGTAAGGCATACCCGGGAGCAGATATAGACTCAAATAGTAATGTAGTAGTGATGAAGAGTCAGCTGAAGTTTAAGAAATTAGTCAGGAAGGATCAATATGCAAAGAAGTGAGATACGCAAGTACTAAGTAATGACAAGATACGCTTGAAGTTCTCTAAGGGTATAAATGCAGCTATAAGAAATAGCTCAGTAGGCAATACAGTTGAAGAGGAATGGATATGTCTAAAAAGGGCCATCACAGAAGTTGGAAAGGAAAACATAGATACAAAGAAGGTTAACTGCGAAGAAACCATGGGTAACAGAAGATATACCTCAGTTGATCGACGAAAGAAGGAAGTACAAAAATGTTCACGGAAATTCAGGAGTACAGAAATACAATTCGATGAGGAATGAAAGAAACAGGAAGTCCAGGAGAGCTAAAATGAAATGGTTGCATGAAAAATGCGAAGAAATCGAAAAATAAATGATTGTCGGAAGGACTGGCTCAGCGTATAGCAAAGTCAAAACAACCTTCGGTGATGCTAAAAGCAAGGGTGGTAAAATTAAGAGTGCAACGAGAATTCCACTGTTAAATGCAGAGGAGAGAGCGGATAGGTGCAAAGAGTACGTTAAAGGCCTATATAAGGGCGAAGATTTGTCTGATGCGATAGAAGAAGAAACATGAGTCGCTTTAGCAGAGATAAGGGATCCAGTATTAGAATCAGAATTTAAGAGCGCTCTGGAAGACTTAAGATCAAATAAGGCAGAAGGGATCGATAACTTTCAATCAGAATTTCTAAAATCATTCGGGGAAGTGGCAACAAAACGACTATTCACGTTGGTGTGTAGAATGCATCAGTCTGGTGACATATCATCTGACTTTCCGCAAAATATCATCCACGCAATTTCGAAGACTGCAAGAGCTGACAAGTGCGAGACTTACCGCGCAATCAGCTAAACAGCTCACGCATCGAAGTTGCCGACAAAAATAATATACAGTAGAATGGAGAAGAAAATTAAGGACGTGTCAAATAACGATCAGTTTGGCTTAGGAAAGGCAAAGGCAACAGAGAGGCAATTCCAACGTTGCGGTTGATAGTGAAAGAAAGACTAAAGAAAAATCAAGACACGTTCATAGGATCTGTAGACGTGGAAAAAGCGTTCGACAACGTAAAATGGTGCAAGAAGTTCAAGTTTTTTAGAAAACTCGGGGTAAGCTATAGGGAGAGACAGGTAATATACAATATGTACAAGAGCCAAGAGGGAATAATAAGAGTGGACCACCAAGAACGAAGTGCTCGGATTAAAAAGGGTATAAGACAGGGATTTAATATTTTCCCCCTAGTGTTCAAGAAGAAGCAATAATGGAAATAACATAAAAGATCAGGAGTGGAATTAAAATTGAAGGTAAAAGAATATCAAAGACACGATTCGCTGATGACATTGCTATCCTGTGTGAAGGAGGAGAAGAATTACATCATCTGCTGAATGGAATGAACAGTCTAATGAGTGCAGAATATGGGATGAGAGTAAATAGAAGAAAGAAGTAAGAAATAGCAGACATGAAAACAGCGAGAAACTTGTCATCAGCATTAATGGTCCCGAAGTAGATGAAGTTAAGGAACTCTGCTACTTAGGCAACAAAATAACCAATGATGGACGGAGCACAGAGGACGTCAAAAGCAGACTATCACTGGCGGAAATGGCATTCCTGCCCAAGAGAAGTCTACTAGCATCAAAGATAGGCCTTCATTTGAGGAAGAAATTTATGACAATGTCCGTTTGGAGTGCAGCATTGTATGGCAGTAAACATGGACTGTGGGAAGAAAACGAGAACAGAAGAGAATCGATGCATTTGAGATATGGTGCTACAGACGGATGTTGAAAATTAGGTGGACTGATAAGGTAAGGAATGAGGAGGTCCTGAACAGGATCAATAATGGTTCAAATGTCTCTGAGCAAAAAAATGGTTCAAATGGCTGTGAGCACTATGGGACTTAACATCTGTGGTCATCAGTCCCCTATAACCTAGAACTACTTAAAACTAACTAACCTAAGGACATCACACACATCCATGAACGAGGCAGGATTCGAACCTGCGACCGTAGCGGTCGCGCGGCTCCAGACTGTAGCGCCTAGAAGCGCTCGGTCAACCAGGCCGGCCCTGAGCAGGATCAGATAGGAAAGTAATAAGTAGAAAACACTGACAAGGAGAAGGCACAGGATGATAAGACTTCTGTTAAGACATCAGGGAATAACTTTCATGGGTCTAGAGCGAGCTGGCCGGCCTGTGTGACCAAGCGTTTCTAGGCGCTTCAGTCGTGCCATAGTGCTCAGAGCCATTTGAACCATTCTTTTTTTAGAGGGAGCTGTAGAGGTTGAAAGCTGTTGAGGAAGACAGAGATTGGAATACATCTAACAAATAATTGAGGACAAAGGTTGCACGTGCTACTCTGCGATGAAGAGATTGGCACAGGAGAGGAACTCGTGGCGACCCGCATCAAATCAGTCAGAAGACTGATGACTCAGAAAAAAATGGTTTTCCATGTCACCCCTATCCCTACTCACTGTCTTCGATACCCAGCCCCACTTCTGATATCAAAATAATTAATTAACCAATTAAACTGATTGAAGAAAATTGGCGGGAAACTATTTTCGGTATTCACGAGCTGCTTCAGGTTATTCGATTTCCTCCCCTACCACGGTATCAAACTGGAGGAATAATTAATCAATCAATTACATGCATATGCTTCAGTTTTCCTTGACATACTCCTCCTTCTGGAAATATTGATTGATCGAGCGCACTATATACACTCCTGGAAATTGAAATAAGAACACCGTGAATTCATTGCCCCAGGAAGGGGAAACTTTATTGACACATTCTTGGGGTCAGATACATCACATGATCACACTGACAGAACCACAGGCACATAGACACAGGCAACAGAGCATGCACAATGTCGGCACTAGTACAGTGTATATCCACCTTTCGCAGCAATGCAGGCTGCTATTCTCCCATGGAGACGATCGTAGAGATGCTGGATGTAGTCCTGTAGAACGGCTTGCCATGTCATTTCCACCTGGCGCCTCAGTTGGACCAGCGTTCGTGCTGGACGTGCAGACCGCGTGAGACGACGCTTCATCCAGTCCCAAACATGCTCAATGGGGGACAGATCCGGAGATCTTGCTGGCCAGGGTAGTTGACTTACACCTTCTAGAGCACGTTGGGTGGCACGGGATACATGCGGACGTGCATTGTCCTGTTGGAACAGCAAGTTCCCTTGCCGGTCTAGGAGTGGTAGAACGATGGGTTCGATGACGGTTTGGATGTACCGTGCACTATTCAGTGTCCCCTCGACGATCACCAGAGGTGTACGGCCAGTGTAGGAGATCGCTCCCCACACCATGATGCCGGGTGTTGGCCCTGTTTGCCTCGGTCGCATGCAGTCCTGATTGTGGCGCTCACGTGCACGGCGCCAAACACGCATACGACCATCATTGGCACCAAGGGATCTGCGACTCTCATCGCTGAAGACGACACGTCTCCATTCGTCCCTAGATTCACGCCTGTCGCGACACCACTGGAGGCGGGCTGCACGATGTTGGGGCGTGAGCGGAAGACGGCCTAACGGTGTGCGGGACCGTAGCCCAGCTTCATGGAGACGGTTGCGAATGGTCCTCGCCGATACCCCAGGAGCAACAGTGTCCCTAATTTGCTGGGAAGTGGCGGTGCGGTCCCCTACGGCACTGCGTAGGATCCTACGGTCTTGGCGTGCATCCGTGCGTCGCTGCGGTCCGGTCCCAGGTCGACGGGCACGTGCACCTTCCGCCGACCACAGGCGACAACATCGATGTACTGTGGAGACCTCACGCCCCACGTGTTGAGCAATTCGGCGGTACGTCCACCCGGCCTCCCGCATGCCCACTATACGCCCTCGCTCAAAGTCCGTCAACTGCACATACGGTTCACGTCCATGCTGTCACGGCATGCTACCAGTGTTAAAGACTGCGATGGAGCTCCGTATGCCACGGCAAACTGGCTGACACTGACGGCGGCGGTGCAGAAATGCTGCGCAGCTAGCGCCATTCGACGGCCAACACCGCGGTTCCTGGTGTGTCCGCTGTGCCGTGCGTGTGATCATTGCTTGTACAGCGCTCTCGCAGTGTCCGTAGCAAGTATGGTGGATCTGACACACCGGTGTCAATGTGTCTTTTTTTCCATTTCCAGGAGTGTAGAATGTTGTCCAAACAATTTAGATAATGCATGGAATATTGTTTATTTTAGCAATTTACAGGATACAAGGTGGTGTATGAATATAGTTTATTTAATGAATTTGTCAGGAAATCGATTGCAGCCGGCTGCTGTGGTCGAGTGGTTCTAGGCGCTTCAGTCCGGAACCGCGCTGCTGCCACGGTCGCAGGCTCGAATCCTGCCTCGGGCATGGGTGTCTGTGATGTCGTTAGGTTAGTTAGGTTTAAGTAGTGTCTATGTCTAGGGGACTGATAACCTCAGATGTTAAGTCCCATACTGCTTAGAGCCATTGGAACCTTTTTTTTTTTTTCATCGATTGCAATGTGTGGAATATTTAGACAACTGCGACGCTTTTTTCATGCCTATCGCACAAGGAAACATGTAACTACACTGCCACAGATCGTTTAAACATGTATGGAAAACTTTGTCGCGTCTCGACACCCACACAGGCTGCCAGGCAGCGCTCACCTGAGGCCCGCGCCGGCTGTCGGCTGCTTCACCGTGCAGGTGACATAGGAACTAGCACGAAACGTTTCATTCCAACATGGATTTTAAACTGTCCCAGCCTTCCTGGCGCACTTTTCTTGCGGTACACTTCACTAACTGCTTCAAAAGTTATTAAATATGGTGCAGAATGTCATATTTTGAAGATGCCACCAATGTTGCTTCAGAAGATGTAGCACAGGAAATATGGGAATCTATACAATTTGCTTTAAACACACACAGTTCAAAACTACTCGAAATAAAAACAGACTAACACTGCACAGTAGTTTGAATGCATAAACAATAGTGTTACATATTTTTACTAGAAATTTCATTATATAAGCCAAATCTATTATTATTTGACGTCAAGATTGGAAGTGCTGGTGTATGAAATGATAGTTGGAATTGGGACCTGGGATACACGCTCAAGGATACTTGAACTGAATAAAGACAAGGCCATAACTACCAGTCAGACACAAAGTCCGGCTTGTAGTTGCCAACAGATTTTATTTAACAATTGCATGACAACAGCAAACTGCTGCTACCCAAGAATAATATACATAACTGCCCTTGAACTTGAAATCTTACTAAACAGACAAAATGTCTATGGGCGTCAAAGCCCATATCAAACAATAAATAATTTTAAAACCCTTTTTATGTAAGTCTTAAGAAACATACAAACAATGAAAGGTTTACTGAGAAAACTTCCACAGAAGCTGGACACCTTTTAAGATATAACAGCAGAAACAGCTCGCAATTTGTGTTTGTAAATAAGGTATTAAAAACCCAGTACAATTTAAGGTATCTTTCACGTATTATAATACTTCAGTCACGAGTAATGGCACATCAGTGGTGCGCGGGAACTATAACTGAAATCGAACCGGAATAAAAGCTGAAAGGATCGGTGAAGAAGGACAGACAGACAGACAGACACGTCACCAGCAACAAATAATAAAATACTCAAATTAAATTCGCCAAAGAACTGCAGTCTACTGATACACACAGCCACCGCGCTATCGGTTACAATTCAAACTTGCCGCCGCCAGGGCGTCGTCCCCCAGTTAAACGACCAGCTACAACCGACGACGCGCACCGCTGATTATACCACTGAAACAACAACATAAAACCACACAGCAACTGGGCAGTATCCAGTGTGACACAATCTTTAAAACACTAGAAAAATTTCAAAACAGGAATACGGCCACAAGGGGCTCACAAGCTATTCACATTCAGAATTAATTATATATATTCCATAAACACACACGCAATAATTACAATACTACAGGAATCTAGAACACAATAAATTTTTCATCATTAAGCCCGTGCTTGTTTACCTCTGAACACATTACCTAAATACCAACAGACAGCCAGAAAATCGAACCTGTGGCTATTTTGGAGTGCACAGTCACGCCCTTGGATATACACTCCTTGGCCACATGTAAAGCTCGTCAAAAACAGGGAAACTTCATTCACAGAGGTAGTCACTGTTCAACAAGTTGTGCACTAGTGGACAATACGAAACACATAACATGGGCATACAAACACCAGAGGGCCGTTAACTGCAAACAGCACGAAATGGTTCAAATGGCTCTGAGCACTATGGGACTCATTATCTGAGGTCATCAGTCCCCTAGAACTGAACCTAAGGACATCACACACATCCATACCCGAAGCAGGATTCGAACCTGCGACCGTAGTATTCGCGCAGTTCCAGACTGAAGCGCCTAGAACAGCTCGGCCACAGCAGCCGGCAAACAGCATGAAATTCAGTGCACATATGTACAGCAGGATCTTAAGAACCTGAATAATTCCCACCATTTGACTCTGTAGCATATCTGGTTGCAGTCTGTTGCATTCCAAAGCCACTTTCACATGTTCACATCTTTTGGCAGCAGAAACGAGACAATGGACCTCTCACTAGATGCAGTACACATTCGCCAACCTCACGTCCGTCCGTGTCAGCAGCCCCACTGCCCACATGACAGAAAGAGGCAGAGCATGCGCCAAGAGCGACCGCTGACAACCACACTGCACACCGGAGCGCCAACCTACCGACCTAAAACGAGCCCTCTCCCCTTTTTTTTCTTTACTGTAATTTCATTCCCGTGCCCGGCAGTGGCACAGTCCACCACTCTTCAGCCAATTACAAAAATACAGAAGGGCGATTACATAAAAAGGTGGGATAAAAAGGGAGATATAAAAAACACAGTAAATGGAGATGACGGAAGTTAAAATATACACTAAGATGGGGACCTGCGCTGGGGGGACTGTTAAAAAGTCGACATAAAATTAAAAGATCACAGCTGGTAAATCAAAGTGCACTTAAAAAAACACTGGAGGCAGACACAAGTTAAAAGCTGGCCACAGCATAAAAATCAAACAGAACACGACACTTAAAAAACCGCTGGAACGACGGAGCAATCATGAAGAATAAAAAACCGCTGGTATGGACCTGCTGAGGGACTGGAGGCTGGAGAGGAGGGAAAAGCCCTCTCCCCACAGAGTTATGGGCTTAAATAGCCGAAAAGGGATCAAAGAGGAAACCGCGGCCACACGATACAGAGTCGATCACAGAGATTGTAGCTGAATACAGAGAAGCGACTGGAGCCAATGGCGTCACGTATCAGGAATTTCAAATTTCGATGTCAGTTTATGCCATAACGGTTATGGAGTTTCCGACTACAACAGGTCTGCTAAGTGTAGAATTCCTAAGTTGACTTGTTCTCTCAGCTAGACCATCGTGACGAAGGAGGGCTCAGGCTCTGAGAACTATGGGACTTAACATCTATGGTAATCAGTCCCCTAGAACTTAGAACTTCTTAAACCTAACTAACCTAAGGACATCACACAACACCCAGCCATCACGAGGCAGAGAATATGAAGGAGGGAAGAAAGGGTCTACTGCATGGTAGGATAGTAACAACAACAAATACCACTTGAGAAACCGGTTCCATTCATGGCTAGCTGCCTGAAATCGCTGAAACACTCTACTTTCCGAACGTCCACACACACCGCACAGGTGCTGCAGTACAGCGCCAATGCTCAAAGAGAGACCAGGGAAAACTACCGCCCTAAACTCGGTCCATGGCCACAGCCGCAGGAGCGTGTGTCGGCTTGAGAGAGCCCCGCCAGCAGTGGAGGGTCCTCCCCAGAAGGATATGAGTGACAGGGATATGAATGCTTTCAGTACCCCTAGCGCCAACGCTTGTCGTGTTGAATCTTATCAAATATCCACGCAGTATATTTGCAACATACTTGGTCCCGAAGGCGGCTCAGAGCAAGCTGGGTAAAGGTTCACTATTCACCCGTCCAGGGGGAGCCACGAGCCAAATTGTTTAAACTGTGGCAGATTGGAGGTTTTCTCGGATTCCCCAAACTGGTGTACAAAGTGTGGGCCAGCCCCGGCTCAGAACCAAGGCGTTACTGTTTCGGGCCCCGACCTGCTTCGCTGCTACTATCCTTTGTACAGCTACCTCCAGACTCACAAGAATATAGGGAAATAGACACATATATTTTCAATGCCATTATAATTAAATATTACGATACCTGCTGCAGTCTAACACCGAGTGATATGCAGGAAATATCTTCTCGTGACAGCTGTGGTTCTGGAACAAATCTCAATATCTCTAAAATCTGTAAAATCTCTCTAATACTCCTACAGCTACAGATGTGTTGAGTCTATACCTCCCTTACGACCGGACAAAGTCATTTTCTTTGAATATGTCGGAACATAGGCCACAGTAACTTTAAACTGCAACATGAACACATTTCAGACAAGCAGTGCTGTCATCGTTTATATGTGTACAGCCCCCCAAAAAATTATAGTTTATCCACACTCACACCAGCTAGGTGTCTCGATTCTCCTCAGTTCTATTTGTTAAAATTGCTTTGTTGCTTCAAGTTGGTGCAATGACATTTTTTGTACTTTTTTTTTGGTACTGAACTATTTAACCCTATTTTTCTGTTACATTCAGAAACTGATTCTCAAAGCAGCTTCAGCTTGTGAAATATCGGTCACAGCGTTGCCATTTACTTTGTTATAGTATCATGTTGACTGGCTGGCAGCCCTGCCACCCATTTGACAATATTCCACACAGTTTTAGTCTTACTATATGCATTATTAATTTCTGTCAGGATGTGCATATTTACGAGCAATTTAATCACCTTCCTTAAAATATAACATTTTCGTAGTATGCAAGTAATGTCGATTCTTTACTTGTTGTCCCTTTGTATAAGTTTATTTTGACGTCTTAAATGAGATTTTAATTCCCTTGGTTACCTGTGGCTTACCTTTTTTAATGGATTTTATAGATAACATTTTAGAAGAGCTACTTCCAGATATTGAAGCAAATTCAATGTGGAATAAATTGAATCTGACATCAACACTTCTTTATTTATATATTTATCCTATACCACCTCCTTTGTAACTTACCTCATAATTGGTATGAACCTGCTTCAGGCGTGTAAGGTGTATTGTTTATTTACATTATTTTTGCATCATGATCAGATAGTCAATTAACTACTGGGTACTCGTCATTTGCTTAAACCTGAACACTGTTTATAAAAATGTTATCAATCAGGATCTTCCTAACTTGCTCCAAGCAAGTTGGAAATTTAAATACCACAATTAGATTGAAATGCCCAAATAATGATTACAGTTCATCTTTCCTGTTTGCATCTCTTAATAAATGTACGTTGAAATCTCCACAAACTACCAAATGTTAGTTCTTGTCTGACAGATAGCTCAATAATGCATGTAGATGTCTCATAAAGAGGTGAAAGTTTGCTAGTGGGGATCCGTACACTGTTACAATTACAATAGAATTAATCAGCAGTAACAACTCACAGGCACATGTTTCTAGGGACTGATCTAGACAAAAATTGTTTGTTTCAGTGTTTTTGACTTAATGCATAACTTTTACATATGTTGCGCTCCTCCTTTTCCATATTCAGAGTATACGATGATGGTGCTTGTTTATAACTCCTTATATTTAAGTTTTTTGTCCCTGTGGTTATATGGTGTTCAGAGAGGCACAGTACACCCATCACCTTAGAATTTATCACATCTTCTAGATGTACAAGAAGCTCATCTGTCTTGATCTTCAGTCCCTTAACGTTCCAGAAGTAGTTACATATATTATGGTTCTGTTCTGTTCTGTTGTAGCCGAGAAGATATCGTCTATCTATAATGTGGCTCGGATCCAAAAGTTGAACACTCTGACTACTCACAGGGATTTTTCCTTCCGTTCTTTTGGCTTCCCTTCTACAAGATGCTCAGCTAATCATTCGCTCCCTCTTCTCTTTCGGGTGCAGGCCGTGATTTGTGAATACCCATCTCTTGTATGGAGCAACAACTACAGCGCAGATGAGACACTTTGTTTCAGTCAAAAGCAATCCACACAGTTCCTTGTTTACACGGCTGCCTACCGTGTTAACCCAGTGCTGGTCATGGCGCTGTAAGACCTCCACAAACCCAACATGAGTGAGTGGTGTTTCTGCACCTATTTCCTTCTGCTCACTTGAATACTATACTGAAAGTTGTTAGCCGGCCGAAGTGGCGGTGCGGTTCTAGGCGCTGCAGTCTGGAACCACGAGACCGCTACGGATGCAGGTTCGAATCCTGCCTCGGGTATGGATGTGTGTGATGTCCTTAGGTTAGTTAGGTTTAATTAGTTCTAAGTTCTAGGGGACTAATGACCTCAGAAGTTGAGTCCCATAGTGCTCAGAGCCATTTGTTGAATCAAAGTTGTTAGTCAAGCTATTTCCTGCTGTTCTCGGTATAAGTACTTGATACTGTTCATCAAAATCTCTGCGTAAAGCCTTATGCTCTCTGTCACGTGGCTAAGCTTCGTGTTAGGTTTCTAATCGGAGACCTTGCGTTGCGGACGAATGTCCACATGCTCCAGAAATTGTCAGTCGCGCTGACGAAGGAATGGAACGTACTATCACAAGGACTCCTTATCAACCTTATGACCACAATGGGAGCACCTTGGAGAGCATGCATGTCGTCCGCGGTGATCACACTCCCTATTAAAAACCACGTGTCGCATTTACAGTGTCCAGGGGACCATCATAAATCGGCGTGCCTTCAGTGTAAGTATTGTCTTTCAATGTTTCATTTCTATTCGTCTCATTGCGTATGTCTTTAGTGACATTGTGTGCGATACTTAGGCAGTTATTTCTGAAAAAGTCGTTGGAAATCACCTGCAGAAATTGAGCCGTGATGCCTCTATAGTCGTCCATAACCGCGAAAGTGTTGGTAGTACGGGATTTTGTGCACGAACAGACCTTACGATTATTTCCCATTATAGATCGATGGGATTCATGTCGAGCGATCTGGGTGGCCAAATCATGCGTTCGAATTGATCAACGTGTTACTCAAACCAATCACGAACAATTATGGCATGGTGACATGGCGCATCGTCATCCATAAATATTCAATCGTTATTTGGGAAGATGAAGTCCACGAATGGTTGCAAATGGTCTCCAAGTAGCTAAACATAAACATTTCCAGACAATGGACCTTGTAAACACAGCCCACACCATTATGCAGGCATCACCAGCTTGCAGAATGTATTTTTGACAACTTGGGTCAATGGTTTCCTGGGATCTGCGCAACACGCGAGCACCATCAGCTCTTACCAAATGCAAACGAGAGTCTACAAATGGTCTCCAAGTAGCCAACCATAAACATTTCCAGACATGGAACCTTGTAAACACAGCCCACACCATTATGGAGGCATCACCAGCTTGCAGAGTGTATTTTTGACAACTTGGGTCAATGGTTTCCTGGGATCTGCGCAACACGCGAGTACCATCAGCTCTTACCAAATGCAAACGAGAGTCATCTCGTTAGGTAACAGTTTTCCAATCGTCTAGAGTCGAACCGATACGGTCACGAGCTCACAAAGAGCGCTGCAGGCGATGTAGTTCTGATGGCAAAGAAACTCGCGTCGATCCTCTGCTTCCATTGCCCACTAACGCCAAATTGCACCGTCTGTGCTAACGAAAACGTTCGTCGAACGTCCCGCATTGATTTCTGTGATTATTTTACGCAGTGTTGCTTGTATATTAGCCCCGACAACTCTATATAAACGTCGATGTACTTGGTCGTTACGTGAAGGCTGTTGGCCACTGTGTTGTGCGTGGACAGAGGTAATGCCCGAAATACGGCATTCTCGGCACCCTCTCGACACTGTGGATCTCGGAATATTGAATTCACAAACATTTTTTGAATGTAATGTTCCATGCGTTGTAGCTCCCACTACAATCGGCGTTGAATGTCTTTAATTTCCGTCGTGTGGCCAGAATCAGGTCGGGAACCTTTTCACATGAATCACCTAAGCAAAAATAACAGCTCCGCCAATGCACTGTCCTTTTATACTTTCTGCACGCGATAATATCGACATCTGTACATGTGCATGTCTCTGTCCTGCATCACTTCAGCTTATATGCACCACTGTCTCATACATTTTTTATCACTCATCTATTTCAAGAATCGGTAGTTCTTGTAGTATTCAGCATATTATCTAACCAAAATCGTCCACTTGACCGAAATTTATTGTCTGTTAAAGAAATATAAATTACGGGAGCAGGTGGTTGCATGATGGCAGTTGCCGTACCACAGGCGATGGACTCACCAACGTGCTGTGCTGTGCGCTCTGCTCACGGTACTCGCTGCTCCAGCTTGTTGCCTCCTCTGAAGCGCGTCTTTCGGCTTCTTGGGACAGTTTTACGTTTCCGGTAAAAAAATGCGACTTAAATTTCGAAATGACTCCGATAGTGCCCCATTCGATTTTTAAGTTTTATTTTCTGTGATCCCATCCTAAGAGAATAGAGCGCCTTTAATTCCATAACCGTAAGCTTGATTTGTTATATTCGGAAATTAAGATGGACAGGGTTTTTCTAAGAGGACTTTACAACTTGCAAAGTTCTTACAAAGTTATTAATACGACTTACAGACTTATTCTTGGTGTAATTTTTTAAGAAAACAGATTAACGTTCGACTCACTGAGTACCATATCACCCCACCACAGACTCTGGCGACACTTGTAGCAAAGATGGCTGACTACACTTCTCTCGGAGCCTTCTCACTGTGTGTTTTGGATCGAACAATCTGAGTCTGCGGAAACCGTGCTTTACAATTTTTACACTGAGTACGGGAAAGATCCTGGAAGCAGGCCTACCATTTATGACTAGTATAAGCGTTTTGTGGAAACTACGTGCTCTGTAAGCCATGAGATATGCTCAGATCGACCGCGTGTGTTTGTCGATATCATAGAGCAAGTTAACAGCTCGCAAAACGTGCACGGTTTGTTTTTCGTGGACTGGACGTGTGTTAAGAAGACATTTGCATATCAAACCGAAAAATTAAAAATGGCACAAGAACTAAAACACTCTAACAGGATAGCTCGTATTTTTCTTGGAGAACGTTACATGGTTTGGATAAAGACGAAGATTTCACTGGAAACTTTATATCTAGTGACTAGTGACTAGTGTACTTTTCATTTAAGTGACATGTTAATAATCACAACTGTAAGATTTGGGACAGTAAAAACCAACGACAAACGTTGGAATATGATCGTGATATCGTAAAAGTTAACATCTTTTGTGGATTGGGCATTGATTAAGAGCAAAGTTTACACCTTTTTGTTGTTCCAGGAGAAAACAGTCAATGGAATAGCGTACTTAGATATACCGGTAAACTTCTTAATCCCATTGACTGACGTGACTGACCGGGATCACATTGTACACTTTATACAAGATGTTGCACAGCCGCATTACCTCACCAACGTCCGGAATTTCCTCTGTAACCACTTTCCAAGTCGGTGGATTAGTCTAGATTCCTTGACCCTAACGTTCACTGGTCCTGAAACCTCTTGATTCTTCTGTTGTCGGTATTCATCAACGATATCGCGTTTGTATCAGCCTTAAAAAACTTTTCTAAAAAATAACATCAAAAACTTGTCTGTAAGTCATATAAATAACACCCTGTGTTATCATGTGAATCTATCCAGATTCTGTAATTGTTATCGCTGCTCTACATTCCTCTAACCATAAAAATATATTTTGCACAAAGGCGAATGCAATGCCCTACGAATGGGGCATAGCTAACGGGAGGGACTGACAAGCGTGTAACTGACGACTTAAAACTGGGCCAGTCACAAGGGATCAACCTTGACATGAAGCAGGCAGTTCATCACGTGAAAATCACCAAAGAGCCGTCAAATAAAAATACATGCACCAGGTGGCCGGACGTCACAGACGGGGTCTCCTGGCTAGTAATTTATGCATAGAAGAGGTGATAGAAGCTACGTTGGCCTTGGTAATCTGGAAAACTACAGTCATGGTCAACATGAACAAAAAAAAAAAAACAAAAATACAATGATATTTCTATCCACCTGAGGCTGCTAATTCTGTTCAATATGTGTCAGAAAAGAAGTGTCTTAGAGAAGGGAGCTGGAAGTAACTGCTAGAATTATAGAGGGACACAACAGAAAAGGTTTACGCTCTGATCTCGAGCAGCAGATAAAAGCAATAGAGTGTTTACTAAGTGAGGAACAAATGGCAGCCGGCCGGTGTGGCAGTGCGGTTCTAGGCGCTTCAATTTGGAACCGCGTGACCGCTACGGTCGCAGGTTCGAATCCTGCCTCGGACATGGATGTGTGTGATGTCCTTAGGTTAGTTAGGTTTAAGTAGTTCTAAGTTCTAGGGGACTGATGACCACAGATGTTAAGTCCCATACTGCTCAGAGCCATTTGAACAATTGGAACAAATGGCTTTCCGTAGAGAAAGGTCGATAACAGATGCAGTATTTCTGATCAAACAAATCACTGAAAAACATGCATAATTTAATTGACGGATCCACTTAACTTTTTTTATTTGCAAAAAGCCTTTGATAAAGTTAATAGAGAAAAATATGGAGCCCCAGGATACCCACTCCATCTTAAGAAGCCTACACGAAAACACAACAATCACGTAGATATAAATGAAGAGATGGCAACACCTTTCTTCAGCAACAGGGGAATCAGGCAAGGTCGAAGCACTTCGCCCACGTTTTTCAATGAAAACGGAAATGAGCTTTTGGAGTCATTGGCCGGGAGGTCCCTTACGTGGCAGGTCCGGCCGCCTTGGTGCAGGTCTTATTACATTCGACGCCACATTGGGTGACCTTCGCCCCGGATGGGGATGAAATGAAGATGAAGATAACACAAAACCCTGTCCCTGAGCGGAGAAAATCCCCGACCCAGCAGGGAATCGAACCCGGGCCCGTAGCACGGCAATCCGTCACGCTGACCACTTTTTTTAAAAAAAATTGATCTGTTCGTTGAATTTGTTCGGGGCTGACGTCCGATGACATCCGTTCAGGTTGTTTGTTGATCCGTTCATTCAGTTTTTTTCATTACAGAGGGTAGCTAACCCTCTGACCGAACACGCTGAGCTACTGTGCAGGCTCAGCTACCGGCGCAGACACGTTTTTCAATGTATGTATAGTATTTGAATTTAGTGTCACAGTTTTAAGAGAGAAAGAGAATGACCTGCGGAAAGGAACTTTCCCTCTAAGCAAAAAGGTAGAAGACTGAAACAAGACAATGTCCACAAAGAAAACAAAAACAATGCCTTTTACAGGACGGGACCGCGTAAGAAAAAAATGGTGAGAAATACACAGGTCGTTCAGGTACGCCATTTTAATTATCTGGGGTATGATATCACATACGATTATGACAAAGACATAGAAAAGAAAGTTGCAAAGTGGAACAATAAATAGGTACTTTAGAAACAAGACACAAAAGCAGCACAAATTTTTATAAAGTGATGGTCGTCACCACATTAATCTGCGGAAGTGAGTCCTGAATAATTCACAAACGGCAAGAAAGTAAGATCCAGGTGCTGAAGTGAGATTTCCTAGCTCTGTGAAAGGATGTACCAGAGGAGACAGATTAAGAAACAGTGGTATTAGGAAGGAATGAAACATGTTTAACATAAGAAACAAAACTGAAGACAACAGACGAAAATTCAGTGAATATTTTGACAGAATGAGCAGTGGCAGACTTCCTCACACAGTCAGAACTTATAATCCAATAGGCCGAATAAGTCTGGAGAGACCAAGGAGGGGACGGGCACTATAACAGCCAAATAGGTAAAATGCTAGAAGAAGAAGATTGGATCAGATTAAAGCTTAATGTCTTGTGGACAACTATTCACTAGAAAATACCTACATTGATACTCTAATTGGCTGAAGCTAAAAAAAAAAAAAAAAAAAAAAAAAGAATAGACCTCTGTAACGTGGAGCATTCAAAGCCGAATATTCATTGAAATCCCCGTCTATCCGCCACTGCTTTGTTAAACGAGGATAAGTACAGGACTGGCCTATATACAAGCGGGAAGCCCGCAAGATGAGCCCAGAGTGGACTCTAACCACTCTAACCAGGACTGTGCATGACTAAGTTTGACGTGCTCTCCCTTCCCCCTTCTTCCACTCCTCCCCCGGGACCAAAGTTCGTCCTTCAACGACGCCGTCTGTCTGAAGGCTCAACATTGGACAGTTTACTTTCCAGACTGAGATGTTTGGCCAAGAAGCATTTCAGCCTTGGAAACACATTCTCTCAGCCACCGGCATAACTGAGGCTTGTCAATATCAGGGAACATTTTTGACAGCTCTGCGATGGTCCAGTTTCTGGAAGTGACACAGACTATCCGGTGAAATTTACTTGATATTCTCTTGTCATGTCGGTGACTGTTATAAACAGGTTTTACGAAAACATAGACGTTAGTAGACTAAATTGTGAAGGTTACATGATGATCGGCCTAACAGTAAGTTTCGACTCCTCTTACCGCCCATCTTCCACCTTTCACCGAGGATACCATTGTCGAAGTAATAGAGGACGGCAGCAGGAGCGTCTTTTTGTGTCTATGACACATGACTTTTCTCATGAGCTGGAGGCTGCTTTAGGTGTAATTTCGAAGTGAAAGTAGGCAATGTTTTTGCGACCCAACATAACTCTTAACAGTTCATGTTAACTCATCGATGTGTACATGTGAAATATATCTTTGTTTCTGTCAAAATCGATCTCTGCAAAGTAGGGATGTATCTGGAGCCTTAATTTATATATGCGCTCGCTTTGGGCTCGCTATGTAACCCAGAAAAGCGACGTCAACTTGCCTTGACAGAAAATCAGTTGATCGCTTTTGTGAGAACTGCAATATTGGAAATCTGGAAATTAGTGCTAAGGTCATATGGGGCCAAACTGCTGTGGTAATCGGTTCCTAAGCCTAAACACTACTTAATATAACTTAAACTAACTTGCGTTATGGACAATCCACACACCCATGCCCGAGGGAGAACTCGAACCTCCGACTGGGGGAGCCGCACCGACCATGAAAAGGCGTCTCGGACCGTGCGGCTACCCCCTGTGAGCACTGCAGCCATGGGGAAGGACCTGTAACCTACACTACTGGCCATTAAAATTGCTACACCAAGAAGAAATGCAGATGATAAAAGGGTATTCATTTGACAAATATATTATACTAGAACTGAGACGTGATTGCATTTTCACGCAATGTTGGTGCATAAATCCTGAGAAATCAGTACCCAGAACAACCACTTCTGGCCGTTATAAGGGACTTGATACGCCTGGGCATTGAGTCAAACAGAACTTGGATGACGTGTACAGGTACAGATGCCCATGCAGCTTCAACAAGATACCACAGTTCATCGAGAGTAGTGACTGGTGTATTGTGACGTGCCAGTTGCTCGGCCACCATTGACCAGACGTTTTCATTTCGTCAGAGATCTGGAGAATGTGCTGGCCAGGGCACCAATAGAACATTTTCTGTATCCAGAAAAGCCCGTACAGGACCTGCAACATGCGGTCGTGCATTATCCTGCTGAAATGTAGGGTTTAGCGACATCGCGGTGAACGCACATTTGAAGAGTGTATTCGTCATCGCCATACTGGCGTATCACCCGGCGTGATGGTATGGGGTGCCATTGGTTACACGTCTCGGTCACCTCTTGTTCGCATTGACGGCCCTTTGAACAGTGGATGTTACTTCTCAGATGTGTTACGACCATGGCTCTACCCTTCATTCGATCCCTGCGAAACCCTACATTTCAGCAAGATAATGCACGACCGCATGTTGCAGGTCCTGTACGGGCGTTTCTGGATACAGAAAATGTTCGACTGCTTCCCTGACCAGCACATTCTCCAGATCTCTGACCAATTGAAAACGTCTGGTCAATGGTGGCCGAGCAACTGGCTCGTCACAATACGCCAGTCACTACTCTTGATGAACTGTGGTATCGTGTTGAAGCTGCATGGGCAGCTGTACCTGTACACGCCATGCAAGCTCTGTTTGACTCAATGCCCAGGCGTATCAAGGCCTTTATTATGGCCAGAGGTGGTTGTTCTGGGTACTGATTGCTCAGGATCTACGCACCCAAATTGCTTGAAAACGTAATCACATGTCAGTTCTAGTATAATATGTTTGTCCGGTGTATACCCGTTTATCGTCTGCATTTCTTCTTCGTGTAGCAATTTTAATGGCCAGTAGTGTATCTCCCCAACGTGTCCCACACGTAATCAACAACATGTGCTCGATCAGATTCAAGTCGGGGGAACGGGCTCGCCACTCCATTCGCCGAATACCCTCTCGCTGCTATACTTCGTACATCCTCGCTCTTCGATGCGGTCCCACATTGTCATCCTTGAAAATCAAGTCAGGGGCGAATGAGCGCCTCGAAAGACGCCCGCGGGCAACGAAGTACAGTGTCACAATAACGCCAACCGATGATTGTACCGTGTTCAAAGATTTGGTGGTTAGTACGTCCACGCAACATTATGCCTCCCCACACCATAACTGCTGGACCACAAAAACGATCATATTCGACCATGTTTCTGAGTGCATAACGTGTTACCACCTCTCACCATACGACGATATGTCCGGAATGCTATCTTCGGCGACAGTCAACAAAAGTTACAGTATCTAGTGAAGGAATGAATAGTCTAATGCGTGTAGAATATGAATTGGAAATAAACTGAAGAAGTACAGCAGCAATGAGCAGTAGCAGAAATGAGAATAGCGAAATGCTTAACACCAAAATTGGTCATCACGAAATAGACGAAGTTAAGGAATTCTTCTAGCTGGGAAGTAAAATAACCCATGACGGACGAAGCAACGGGTACATAAAAAGCAAACTAGCACAGGCAGATAAAGTCTACTGTGATCAAAGATCAGCTTTAATTTGAGGAAATTTTTTTTGAGTTTGTTCGTTGGAGCACAGCATTGTATGGCAATGAAACACGTACTGTAGGAAAACCGAAAGATAACTGGAGTATTTGAGATGTGGCACTACTGAAGAAGATGAAAATTAGTTGGACTGACAAGGTAAGGAACGCGAAGATTCTCCTCAAAATCGACGAAGAACGGAAAACAGAGACATGGAGGGACAGGGTAATAGGGCACATATTAAGACATCACGGAGTAACTTCAATGGTCCTAGAGGTAGAGGAAAACAGGGATTTTTATATATACCACTGGCAATTGAGGTAGTAGTGCTCAAGTGCTACTCAAGTGAAGAGGTTTGTACAGGAGAGAATTTCGTGGTGAGCCTCATGAAACAGTCAGAAGGCTGATGACCCCCCCCCCCCCCCCACCTCTACAAAAAAAAGGTTGAGCAGAAAATATGTACGTATTAAAATGTTATTTTTGATGCAGAAGACATGTTGCATTGTCGGCTATGAATATTAGTGCTGGTTAACGACACAGCCTTCATAGCAACAAAAGCAAAATCAGAAATGAATTATGCGCTGCATACCTTTCAGCAGAGAGGGAGTTACTATCATTCTACATGATTTTCATAGTTCGATAATTAGAAATTTCCAAGAAATATCACACCACATGATTTGTTACACTTCTTTCGTAGTTCTTGAAAGTTACATTCCCAGTTAATTCGCTCTTACTACGTCAACGAACCATGGAGAAGAAATAAAAACTTTGAGGTTTGCCGATGACAATGTAATTCTGTCAGAGACAGCAAAGAACTTGGAAGAGCAGTTGAATGGAATGGATAGTGTCTTGAAGGGAGGATATAAGATGAACATCAACAAAAGCAAAACGAGGATAATGGAATGTAGTCGAATTAAGTCGGGTGATGCTGAGGGAATTAGATTAGGAAATGAGACACTTAAAGTAGTAAAGGAGTTTTGCTATTTGGGGAGCAAAATAACTGATGATGGTCGAAGTAGAGTGGATGTAAAATGTAGACTGGCAATGTCATGGAAAGCGTTTCTGAAGAAGAGAAATTTGTTAACATCGACTTAAATGTCAGGAAGTCTTCTCTAAAAGTATTTGTATGGAATGTAGCCATGTGTGGAAGTGAAACATGGACTATACATAGATTAGACAAGAACAGAATAGAAGCTTTCGAAATGTGGTGCTACAGAAAAATGCTGAAGATTAGTTGGGTAGAGGAGGTACTGAATTGGGTAGAAGAGATATTTTGGGCACAACTTGACTAGAAGAAGGGATCGGTTGGTAGGACATGTTCTGAGGCATCAAGGTATCACCAATTTAGTACTGGAGGGCAGCGTGGAGGGTAAAAATAGTAGATGGAGACCAAGAGATGAATACACTAAGAAGATTCAAAAGGATGTAGGTTGCAGTAGGTACTGGGAGATGAAGAAGCTTGCACAGGATAGAGTAACATGGAGAGATTCATCAAACCAGTCTCAGGACTGAAGACCACAAAAACAACGCCAACGAAACGTTTTCCTAATGTCGTGTTCGTCCAAAGAATTATCTGCAGATTACTGAAAATGTCTTTTCGTGAGTATTGCATCCATTCTCCAGTTCTTCTTTATGTAACGACACTATCTAATTGTTTCAAATCCCTGATTCGCTTAACGCATTTGGAAGTAGTAGCTACACTAACTCAAATAAATTCACTCCAGTTCCATGCAGAAGTAAATAATGAACCTGGGTACAATTTTTCTCTAACGTCTTGATCTAGAACCTTTCTTTTACATTTTCCTTACCTAAAAGTATTTTTTAAGATGTGCCAGGGATTAATGTTGAAACTTCTGAGGTAAGGAGAAGTGTGTTAACATCTGGCGCTAACAAACCTATCAAAAATTTATCTGCTCTAAAGTTTTTGATATCTAAGAGCATCTATCAAAGAAGTAGTAATGATAACGGGGGCAGTATAGTGCACTGGAAGTGTAAACGTTTCAGATTCTGGTAAGAACATTTAGTGTACAGGCCAAAGTACCCGCAGGATCGGTAAAAGAGTCTTAACAAAACAGTGAAGCACCCAGAAGACGAGGATGTCAATGTAATATCGTAAACGTACATACTATCGGCGTATACGTAAATGAGTGTAGCTGCAATTCTATGTGACTGGTGTAGCGGCCACCATAGCAGTGTTATTCGTGTTTAGTGCTGTTGCCAGGTGTGGAGGGTATGTAAGGTGTGTGAACAGCGTCAGATGTTGAGTGATCACTGTGAAAGACACAGAGGAACTGCGTGTTAGTGTCAGACAACATTATCAGCACTCTAAAAATGTTTGAAATCGGCCTCGTTCTGGATCTGCATTTGTCCGGTTCGTCGAATCATACAATATCCAGATTTTTAGGGCATTTGGATGTGTCAGTGGCACGATGTTGGAGTGTGAGGGAACGTGAGGACAGCAATACTCGTCGTCAAGATTCTAGTGGACCACATCTGACCACCGCAAGGGAGAGTCGCTGTATTGTGCATCAAGCACATCGTAGCCCATTAATACCTGAGAGTGACATCCTAGAAAAAGTAATGGACACCGTGCTGCATTCTGTGTGATTTCACACCATTGGCCGGCGACAGGCAGCAGCTAGTTTAGAGAATTACCGTACCATACGTGGGCCGCCTTTAAAAATACAACACAAACACTACGTTTAGACTGGTACCGCGACCAGGAAGCATACACTAATGATGAATGGCATCACTTTGTCTTCAGCGATGAATTGGGTTTCTGAACGACCTCGGATGACCATCGTCGGAGGGTATGGCGGCGACTTTGGGCGGTCCCATTCTTCCAGTGATTTGGAGAGGCACAGCCATGTTACGCCAGGCGTCATGACGTGGGTAACAATAGGGTAAGACTCACGTTCACGGCTGATACTGGTTGTAGGAGCACTGACAACACAATGCTACGGCAAGGATGTCCTCTTGTGTGACATCTCATATAACACTATCGTGGAGCCATTTCAACAGGACAGTACTCGTCCACGCATGGCACGTGTCTCTATGAAATGTCTGGGTGATGTTGAGGTACTCCCATGGCCTGCAGTATCGCCAGATCTGTCCTCTTTAGAGCACGTGTGGGACCGCTTCTGAACTTGTCATGGTCCCAGAGACAATATCCGGGATATCAAGGACCAGTTGCAACATTCGTGGGCCGAATATCTCCAACATTTCGCTACCCTGTCAGCAACTGTATAAATATCAATTTTAATTTTAATAATCAACAGCCTCAGTTGCACCGTTTACCTAGAATTTACCTAGGTCTCAGTCGGGATAAACCAAATGGGGCCGAGGCAGTTTCAGATAAGTTTTTACAGTCTGACAAAAATTTATCGATTTCTAGTTTTAGCTTGACGATGTCCACTATGGACAAATGGTAATTACTGTTATTTTGAAGAAGGCTGGGTTATCCCGACTGAAATCTAGGTAAATTCTAGGCAAACGGTGCAACTGAGGCTGTTGACTATTAAAATTAAAATTAAAACTGTGGGCCGGCTTGTATCAGGAGAGAATACACAAGCTTTACGACACCGTTCCCAACCAGATCAGCACATGCTTCCGGGCCAGAGGGGGTGCAGCGTCGTAATGATAGGTGCGTTGGAACTACCAAGTTCTTCATGAATTCCACTCTACTTTGTAAACGCTGAAATAGCATCACATACACTCTCAACCCCCCGAAGTTTCATTTCGTTTCCGTCTCCACCTCTGGGTGCTTTATTTTCTTTGCCAGGCAGTGAGTTAATGACGCAGACGGCATGATATTGAATAGAATTTCTATTACATCATGAAAAGAAACTAAGATACACAGCTATCGTACATATTGCTGAAGAAGAAAAAAAAAACGAAAAGAGTGACAGAAAATACTTTCAATGGAAAATGAATACGATAAAATGACTCATACAGGTACTACTGCTACAGACTACAGACCAGTTATACACTACTGGCCATTGAGATTGCTACACCACAAAGATGACGTGCTATAGACGCGAAATTTAACCGACAGGAAGAAGATGCTGTGATATGCAAATGATTAGCTTTCAGGGCATTCACACAAGGTTGGCGCCGGAGGCGACACCTACAACTTGCTGACATGAGGAAAATTTCCAACCGATTTCTCATAAAAAAACAGCAGTTGATCGGTGATGCCGGGTGAAACGTTGTTGTGATGCCTCGTGTAAGGAGGAGAAATGCGTACCATCACGTTTCCGACTTTGATAAAGGTCGGATCTAGCCTATCGCGATTGCGGTTTATTGTATCGCGACTTTGCTCCTTGTGTTGGTCGAGATCCAATGACTTTTAGCAGAATATGGAATCGGTGGGTTCAGGAGGGTCATACGAAATGCCGTCCCGGATCCCAATGGCTTCGTATCACTAGCAGTCGAGATGACAGGCGTCTTATCCGCATAGCTGTAACGGATCGTGCAGCCACGTCTCGATCCCTGAGTCAATAGATGGGGACGTTTGCATGACAACAACCATCTGCACGAACAGTTCGACGACGTTTGCAGCAGTATGGAATATCAGCTCGGAGACCATGGCTGCGGTTACCTTTGACGCTGCACCACAGACAGGAGCGCCTGCGATGGTGTACTCAACGACGAAACTGGGTGCACGAATGGCAGAACGTCATTTTTTCGGATGAATCCAGGTTCTGTTTAGAGCATCATGATGGTCGCATTCGTGTTTGGCGAAATCGTGGTGATCGCAATTTGGAAGCGTTTATTCGTCATCGCCATACTGGCGTATCACCCGACGTGGTGGTATGGGGTGCCATTGGTTACACGTCTCTGTCACCTCTTGTTCGCACTGACGGCACTTTGAACAGATGTGTTACGACCCGCGGCTCTACCCTGCATTCGATCCCAGCAAAAGCCAACATTTCAGCAGCATAATGCTGCACCCAAATTGCGTGAAAATGTGATCACATGTCAGTTCTAGTATAATATATTTGTCCAATGAATACCCGTTTATCATCTGCATTTCTTCATGGTGTAGCCATTTTAATGGCCAGTAATGTATTTGCATTAATCTATGGGAAATAATGTTGTAACAATTTCCGAGAGAATTTTATTACTTCTGAGGATATAGTGGAATGTCAATATTAGTTATTGACATCTTTTTCTGTAACAAATTTGACGTCATGCCACACGCTTCGCACTGACCGAGCGTATTGGTAAAACACTGGACTCGCATTCAGGAGGATGGCGGTTCAAATCCATGTGGGAGACCATTCAGATTTACTGTTTTCCGTGTTTTTCCCTAAATCGTCGAATGCAGATGCCGGGAGGAGTCCTCGAAAAGAGTACAGATAGTTTACTTTCGCATGCTCCCCCAATTCGAACATGAATTCTGACTCTAATGACATCGGCGACGAAGGCACTTTAAACCTTGATCTACTTTTCTTTCTCGTGGCATAGTCTGATTCAGTAAATGAACTTCTTAATAGCTCGCTGACCATTTACATATCATATTTAATTTATTTTTTCTCAATAGTATTTGTGTGTGAGTTAGTTGTTTGAATACGTACAACAATTATAACGTGACATGAGTACTTGAAGAAGTTAAGCTGAAATTAAACTTGCAGTAAACGTTTCCTCTCTTCCTAAATGTTCAAATGTGTGTGAATTCCTAAGGGACCAAACTGCTTAGGTCATCGGTCCCTAGACATACACAATACTTAAAATAACTTATACTAAGAATCTGATGATCGAGAGAGCCACGGCAACATTTCGACACTCTGTATAGCACGTCTGGCTACAGCAGCGGTTTGTGGGTCAGCGTTATCCAGTTGGAAAACACCCTGTAATGCCATTCATGACTGGCAGCATAACAGGTCGAATAGTAACGTACAAATTTGCAGTTAAGCGTGCATGGGATAACCACGAGAGAGCTCCTACTGAAGTACGAAATAGCACCTGAGACCATAACTCCAGGTGTAAGATCGTTGTGTCTAGCTGGTTGCAGGCCCTCAACTGGTCTCCTTCTAACCAACACACGGCCGTCACTGACACCAAGGCAGAACCAGCTTCTATCAGGAAGCACAACAGACCTGCACCCTGCCCTTCAGTAAGCTCTCGCTTGACGCCACAGAATTCGTAAATGGCAATGGTCTGAGGTCAGTGAAATGCTCGCTACAGGGCGTCTGGCTACGAGGTTACCGATTTCTTTGTAACAGTTCGTTGTGTCACGGTGGTGCCAACCGCTGCAGATGCTGCACGATGCGCCAGCCCCATACGGTGAACATGATGGTCTTCCCTCTGGATAGTGTCACATGACCGTCCGGAGCCGACCTTCTTGCGACCTTACATTCTTGTGACCACCGCTGCCAGTGGCCACATTCCAGCGCAACTAGCGCCATTGTTGTGCGAATTGTGTGAAATGTGAACATCATCTTTCAGATATAGAAACAAGCCTCGAAACTTTCTTTGAAGTCGCACAACTACTTCTTGGTGTCGCGATTTTCACTCGGCCGTTCCCTTCATCCATAACAACACAAACTCAACACTGCACTGTGCTGGCACATAGCACAGTCACGACACAAATACCGACTTGAATTTTGTAACAGGTCATAGCAAGGCAAGGACAAAACATCTCGAATAAGACCTCGCCCCAAGCTGCGATGTAGGATTCCCAGATATGTCTCTTTGAGTTCATTTGCTAAGTGTGGGACCACTTTGACTTTTTGATATCTTCTAGGCGCTAGAGTGTTGAACCGCGCGACCGCTACCGTCACAGATTCGAATCCTGCCTCGGGCATGGATGTGTGTGATGTCCTTAGGTTAGTTAGGTTTAAGTAGTTCTAAGTTCTAGGGGACTGATGACCTCAGAAGTTAAGTCACATAGTGCTCCGAGCCATTTGAACCATTTCTTTTTATGTCTTCTACATGTTAGAGTTAGGGGTTAACTTTAACTCGCCCATAGGACTACAAAGTCTTTGTTTTGGAAATAAACACCAGATTTTACAAGGGAATGTATTTCAAATGCATTCACATACGACCTTGAAGGATAAACTTGATTTGCTACAAATCTCTAGATGTATTTACATTAAGGTAGTTACAAGGAAGGGTAGAAAAATTATTTTGTCATTACAAAATGTATGTGGGAAAGTGCGAGCACCATATTCGGAACTCAGCGGACTTCATTCGTCGTCTTAAGGACCTGACCCTACGGGAAAAAGACATCATGATCAGCTTTGATGTCGTGTTACTCTTCACACGGGTCCCGCTAGAAAATTAGATCCATCTTATCAGCGGAAATTAGGCCCCAAGTTGACACAACTTTTCCGGCATGTATTTACATCCACCTACTTTGTCTGCAACGGTCAATACTACGAAAAGACCGACGGTGTGGCTACGGGAAGCCCTCTCTCACCAGTGGCAGGCAACGTATTTATGGAGAGTTTCGAAGAGGAGGCACTACAAGCGGTGAAACGGAAACCTGTGTACTTTTTCCGATACTTGAATGACACGTTTGTCATCTGGCCCCATGGACCTGATCAGATGCAGAAATTTTTAGAACACCTAAATTCCGTCCACGAGAATATACGGTTCACCATGGAAATCGAGAAAGAAGGGAAATTACCCTTTCTTGATGCACTTGTAGAGCGGAGATCTAATGGCACACTGGGTCATAGCGAGTACCGCAAGGCTACACATACGGACTTATATTTACATTCCTCGAGCTGCCACCATCCTACACAACTTAACGGGATGCTCAACACACTGGTTCACAGGGCATACTCGATATCGGATGCACAAAATCTACACAAAAAATTAAACATCTAGAAAATGTGTTCCGCAAGAACGGGTACAGCAGCCGACAGATCCAGACAGCCTTCGGGCAACGTAAACGCAGCAGAAACCCAGATGAAGAACAATCTAAAGATGATGAACCAAGCCTTGCCTTTCTGCCTTATGCAGGCAACGTGACGTCAAAAACTGGGACTGCTAAAACAACACAAAATTGACACGGTCTACTGACCACCGTCCAAGATACGCGCCGTACTGGGGACAGTGAAAGACGGATTTGGCCTCAACAAAGCGGGCTATAAAATATTCCATGTGGTTGCGGCAAGTCCTACATCGGTCAAACGATCCGAAATCTCGAAGACCGCTGCAAAGAACACCAACGCCACAAACGCTTAGGCCAGCCCAACATATCGGCACTGGCAGAACACTGCTTGGAAACCGGACACAACGCGAAATACGAAGAGACCAAGATTCTGGCCCCTACCAACTTCTACTGGGACGGCATCTTCAAGAGGCCATTGAAATTCCCGTAACGGAAACTCTCATCAACCGAGACACAGGTTTCATCTGAGCAAGGCATGGAAACCCCTACTTAGCTCAATCAAGGAGGCACTCTTCAAGTGAACACTCCACGACGGCCGCCGGGGGCACTCCACGGGGTTTTGCACCTCCAGCCACCCGGCGCGACGCCGGGGACGGCGCGGATCTGCGGATTGTCGACGGCCGCAATCATAGCGTCGGCGCTGGCAATCGGAATGTCGGCGGCCGCAGTCGGACCGTCGGCGCAGGGAATCGAAGCCCGACTGATGGACGTAAATAACACCGACAATGAACACTCAGAGGGGAACCAATCTGCTGTAACTCCAAGGGCCCTCACCCAGCCAGCTATGGCGGCTGCCCCACCATCCTAAGAGCTATAGAGAAGCAACAGGCTCACACAGCGCAGCAGCAGTCACAGAAAGGTAGGAAGGGTACGAGAAACGGTTGGAGGGGCCAACCCCGACCAACCAAGTCAACTGAACAGGACAGGAAAGAGCAGATGTTGAGCGAGACCGTAGCTCCAACCCGCCGCAACACAAGAGCAGTCGACGGTCGGCAATATTCTCGCGTATTGAGCCCAACCGACGATACGAGTGACATTATACTGAGTGCACTATCCGAAAATTACTCGAGCAATTAAACAGAGAACCGACTCGTGGAGATAACATCTTGGACCTACTGATAACAAACAGACCTGAACTTTTTGATTCTGTGAGTACAGAACAGGGAATCAGTGATCATAAGACCGTTGCAGCATCCCTTAATATGGAAGTTAATAGGAATATTAAAAAAGGGAGGAAGGTTTATCTATTTAGCAAGAGTAATAGAAGGCAGAGTTTAGACTATCTAACAGTTCACAATGAAGATTTCTGATCCGACACTGACAATCTTGAGTGTTTATGGGAAAAGTTCAAGGCAATCGTAAAATGCGTTTTAGACAGGTACGTGCCGAGTAAAACTGTGAGGGACGGATAAACCCACCGTGGTTCAACAACAAAGTTAGGAAACTACCGCGAAAGGAAAGAGAGCTTCACTGCAAGTTTAAACGCAGCCAAAACCACTCAGACAAACAGAAGCTAAACGATGTCAAAGTTAGAGTGAGGAGGGCTACGCGTGAAGCTTTGAGTGAATTCGAAAGTAAAATTCTATGTACCGACTTGACAGAAAATCCGAGGAAGTTATAGTCTTACGTTAAATCAGTAAGTGGCTCGAAACAGTATATCCAGACACTCTGGGATGATAATGGCATTGAAACAGAGGATGACACGCGTAAAGCTGAAATACTAAACACCTTTTTCCAAAGCTATTTCACAGAGGAAGACGGCACTGCAGTTCCTTCTCTAAATCCTCGCACAAAGAAAAAAATGGCTGACATCGAAATAAGTGTCCAAGGAATAGAAAAGCAACTGGAATCACTCAGCAGAGGAAAGTCCACTGGACCTGACGGGATACCAATTCGATTCTACACAGAGTACGCGAAAGAACTTGCCCCCCTTCTAACAGCCGTGTACCGCAAGTCTCTAGACGGAAGGTTCCAAATGATTGGAAAAGAGCACAGGTAGTCTCAGTGTTCAAGAAGGGTCGTCGAGCAGATGCGCAGACTATAGATCTATATCTGTGGCGTCTATCTGTTGTAGAATTTTAGAACATGTTTTTTGCTCGCGTATCATGTCGTTCCTGGAAACCCAGAATCTACTCTGTAGGAATCAACATGGATTCCGGAAACAGCGATCGTGTGAGACCCAACTCGCTTTATTTGTTCATGAGACCCAGAAAATATTAGATACAGGCTCCCAGGTAGATGCCACTTTCCTCGACTTCCGGAAGGTGTTCGATACAGTTCCGCACTGTCGCCTGATAAACAAAGTAAGAGCCTACGGAATATCAAACCAGCTGTGTGGCTGGATTGAAGAGTTTTTAGCAAACAGAACACAGCATGTTGTTCCCAATGGAGAGACGTCTACAGGTGTTAAAGTAATCTCTGGCTTGCCACAGGGGAGTGTTATGGGACCATTGATTTCACAATATATATAAATGACCTAGTAGATAGTGTCGGCAGTTCCATGCAGCTTTTCGCGGATGATGCTGTAGTATACAGAGAAGTTGAAGCATTAGAAAATTGTAGCGAATTGCAGGAAGATCTGCAGTGGATAGGCACCTGATGCAGGGAGTGACAACTGACCCTTAACATAGACAAATGTAATGTATTGCGAATACATAGAAAGAAGGATCCTTTATTGTATGATTATATGATAGCGGAACAAACACTGGTAGCAGTTACTTCTGTAAAACATCTGGGAGTATGCGTGCTGAACGATCTGAAGTGGAATGATCATATAAAATTAATTGTTGGTAAGGCGGGTACCAGGTTGAGATTCATTGAGAGGGTCCTTAAAAAATGTAGTCCATCAACAAAGGAGGTGGCTTACAAAACACTGGTTCGACCTATACTTGAGTATTGGTCATCAGCGTGGGATCCGTGCCAGATCGGGTTGACAGAGGAAATAGAGAAGGTCCAAAGAAGAGCGGCACGTTTCGTCACAGGATTATTTGGTAAGCGTGATAGCGTTACGGAGATGTTAACAAACTCAAGTGGCAGACTCTGCAAGAGAGGCGCTCTGCGTCGCGGTGTAGCTTGCTGTCCAGGTTTCGAGAGGGTGCGTTTCTGGATGAGGTATCTAATATATTGCTTCCCCTGCTTATACCTCCCGAGGAGATCACAAACGTAATATTAGAGAGAGTCGAGCTCGCACGGAGGCTTTCCAGCATTCGTTCTTCCCGCGAACCATACGCGATTGGAACAGAAAAGGGAGGTAATGACAGTGGCAAGTAAAGTGCCCTCCGCCACACACCGTTGGGTGGCTTGCGGAGTATAAATGTAGATGTAGATGTAGATATACCTCAGAACAAGCCAGTACCGATCCGATTGGCCATCTCACCGTCGATAGGCACCACTCCACAAATCCGGAAGGACCTGCACCCGCCAGTCAGCCACGGGTTGCGGAAGGCATGACAAGCCGACCATTGAACAAAGGGCAAACTTGCTACACCGCCGCCAGTGGCCAGCAAACATGCAGTAGCCAAACTTCCACAAGCCATAGGCGATATTGCGCTGATAGCCAGTTCCATGAACCAGCTCATGGGGGCAGTCACAACGACACTCTCCATGATGCTGCAGCTAACAGCGCAATTCGCCGAAATATCAGGCACAATGGCAAAAATGTCCTCGCAACTGGCTGCGAAAACTACCGAAACCCCCAACACTGCCCACCATGGATAGGCGCCTACACATCCAAGGGGTAACCAACTGCGTTTTCAACGCTGAAGGTATCCACAAACAGGTACAGGAATTTAAGCAATTCCTGAAAGACGAGGACATAGACGTATGTTTGATGTCGGAAACCCACTTCAAACGGGGGGTGAAAGCTTCGGCACCAAACTTTGTAAGCTACCGCAATGATAGGCAAACACACGGAGGCGGGGTTGCAATCTACGTAAAACGGGGCATCCCCCACCACCAATTAATCCACCCTGACACAGTCAATAGAGGTGGTAGCTGTAGAAATCCAAACTGCCACCGGCCCCCTCAGGCTAGTTGCAGTCTACAAGTATCATCCTCCACGAACCCGACATAGCGGGATTAACCCAGTTACGAGGTAAACTACTAATTGGAGAAGAGCTTAATGCGAAACACTCTCACTGGAGTTCTCGGCAAACCAACAGAGCTGGCCGCCAGTTACAGACTTGCGCGCTTCCATCACTTCAATGTTTGGGCTCCCGAAGAACTCACACATTTCCCTCGAAACGGAGCACGCCCCGACGTTTTAGACAAGGCTATAACGAAAAGGATTACGGGATTTGTGGCCGCGAGTTCGCTGAACAAAATGTCATCCGACCACAACCCCGCACTCTTCGAAATAGACGTGGGCGAGTAGCTTCCGGTACAGAACGGCCAACCATCTTTCAAACGAACGAACTGGGAACAGTTCTGAGATGGACTAACGGAGGACATCGCCCACACCCCGCCTTCAAACAGGGCAACATAGAACAGGCCCTCAAACACCTGTCTCGAACGATCCTGCAAGCAGTGGAAGCGGCCACCCCGAGGCCCCTCGAAAGAGCACCCTAAAGTAGGCAACTCCCCGAGCACCTGCTTGCGCAAATACGTCACAAAAATAGGATCGCGAGAGAATGGAAAATGACCCGAAATCCAGGTGCTAGGAGACTACTCAATAGATTGCAATGAGAGCTGAGAGCAGCGCTCGATGAGCACAGAAACAACGAATGTTCTGCTCGTCTGTCAGCCCTTAAGGTGGAAGACAACAGTTTGTGGCAGGCAACTAAATAATTTACTAAAAGACGAGCAAAAATGCCGCCTCTGCACGGCGAGAGCGGTCTCGCGTTTAGCGCTGCTGACAAGGCAAACGTCCTCGCAGACGTCTTTGAAAGGCAATTCTATCCGGAAGACCCACAGGATAGGGCCCACGAAGCCATCGTCAGAAGACAGCTCAGGGTTTTCCTAGCAGCAGAAGATGATGAAGATGGCGAACTGCCACCCTTCTCAGTAGAAGACGTAGTAGGCGCCAAGAAAGCATTACCCACAAAAAAGCGCGTAGTGATGACGTGCTCACGAATGAAATATTAAAGAATTAAAGAACCTACCGCCCGTTGAGCTCCTAACGGACATCTTTAACGAGATCACGCGGTCACGCAGATTTCCAACAGCCTGGAAACATGCGGAAGTAATCGCGATCGCTAAAACTTTTTCCCACAAAACTGTAGACCAATTAGTCTTCTCCCCACTTTGAGCAAGCTATATGAACGCCTCCTGTTGTTCCCCATGCAGCAACACCTGAGTAGGGAACAAATAATACCAAAAGAGCAGTTTGGCTTCCAGAGAAACCACTCTGCAACACAACAGCTGATGAGGGTAGTAGAGGCGGCTACCCTAGCATATAGCTACAAAGGCTACTGTGGAATGTTTACGTAAGGCCTTTGATACAGTCTGACACACAGGATTACTGTATGAGATATACACTCAAGGTTTCCCTGGGGCATTGGTCAAACTACTCAGAAGTTACCTTACAGGACGAACCTTTGAAGTCAAAATCGGCCACAAACGCTCCACTAAAAGGGACACACGAGCGGTAGTACCCCAGGGATCGGTACTAGGGCCCACCCTGAACAACTGCTACACAGCAGACAGCCCCACAGCCCAGCATGTCAAAAATGAACAGATCGCGGACGACACCTCCTTCCTCTCACTCAGTGGGAATCGCAATGTCGCCACCGCACGCCTTCGGTGCATCCTAAGCAAAACGGAGGCATGGGCCAAAAGGTGACGGATCACGCTCAGCGCCGATAAGACTCAATCAATAATGTTTACGAAGAAGTTAGGGTAAAGACCGGTCGAGCGGTTCTAGGCGCTTCAGTCCGGAACCGCGCTGCTGCTCCGGTCGCAGGTTCGAATCCTGCCTCGGGCATGGATGTGTGTGATCTCCTTAGGTTAGTTAGGTTTAAGTTCTAAGTCTAGGGGACTGATGACCTCAGATGTTAAGTCCCATAGTGTTCAGAGCCATTTGAACCATTTTTTAGTGAAAAGACCCCCCCCCCCCCCCCCAGATATCGACCTCCCCCTGTGCTGACTTTCCAAGGCAGGAGTCTACCGTGGAGGTACTACTTTAAGTGTCTCATTTCCTAATCTAATTCCCTGAGCGTCACCCGACTTAATTCGACTACATTCCATTACGAGTAACGCAATGAAATTGATTAACTTTCCAAGATCACAGGTTATGTAAGCCGTAGCCTTAGAAAATGTGAAACGATGGTACATTAATAACCGTTGTAACCTCCAGAATGTTGAATAGAAGCATGCAAATGTGCAAACATTGTCTTGTATAGGTGCCGAATTTCCGTTTGTGGGATGGAGTTCCACGCCTCTTGCACATGCTCGATCAATACAGAGACGGTTAATGCTTTCCAGGGCTCTCGAGTATCCATCGGGATGCGATCGTTGAAGACCCACTATATTTCGGCGAATAACCTTTCCGCCATCATCAGGTGGAATGGTCTGAGGCTGACGCTGAAAAAACGAGCCATGCTTGGCTCGAGATGGTGCAGTTTGGACAAAATTTGCCATTCCTGCGGTTCCAGTGGGGGAGAGAATATATCTTACCACTCTTGTTGATTTGTCTTTGCTGGTGGAGCCTGAAAAAGGGAAAGACACACTGATGGGGGATTACTAAAACTTAATCCGTCAGCAGGTCAGGCCAACGCGTAGTTGGCCTGTGATGAGGTTGTTGGCCCAGTCCACGAATGAGCCGGTTGCGAGAGTCTCCCGATTTCTCGTAGAACTTCTTGGCGGTGGCGCGAAACGTGTCTCAGAGAGGCAGAATCCCGGTATCCTCGTGGAGTTGGCACTTCGATAAGCGCCTCGGAAGATGCATAGCAGTCTTCAGCCCGCGGTTCTGTATCTGCTGCACAGTGACAATGTGAGCATCTGCGACTTTCCCCCAGACCACGGCCGCATACTCTAACAGTGGGCGGACCAATGTTAGGTATAGCGTGATGCCGTGTTGCGTTGGCAATGACGACTGCGGGTTTAGCAGCGGATATGGGGTGCGAAGGCGTCCTATTTCTCTCTCTTTCACATCACCGATGTGATACTTCCAGGTGAGCCTGCGGTCTAGGTTGACCCCGAGGTATTTCACTGTCTCACTCCATGGGATAGGTTCTCCCAGTATTTCGACTGGCGTAAGCCCTGGCGGCAGAACTCTTCGGGCGAAGACAACTGCCTGGCTCTTCGTGGCGTTGAATTTCAGCCGCCATTTTGTTGCCCATGAGCCCAAGTCGACGCACCCGCGTTGGAGGCGGCTTCTCAGCACTTGAGCGTTCATGCTGTGAGCGTACAGCACCAGTTCAACTCCCGCCACTTTCGGGGCGTCGGCAGTGTACAGGGAGTACAGCGAGAGGCCGAGGACCGACCCCTGCGGCACTCCTGCACGTATCCGCCGGACTGTGGACGTACCGTCGTCGGCCCTCACGTGGAAGGTTCGTTCAGACAGGTACGATCGCAGTAGCGTCATGTGGGACGTCGATATCCCAGATTCAAAAAGTTTGAGCTCAAGACCGTCGTGCCACACCGAGTCAAACGGTCGGGAGCCGTCTAGGAACACTGCCCCAAGGCTTTCCCTTGTTTTCAGTGCCATCATCGCCGGTTCTACCAACAGCAGGAGCTGTTGTTCTTCTCGAAACCCGAACTGCTCGTCCAGGATGATGCCCTCCTGGGTGACCCTCCTGGGTGACGTGACGCATCAGTCTTCTCGCGTACAGCCTCTCGAAAATCTCCGAGAGGGACGGGAGCAGGCTGATGGGTCGGTAGCTTGATGCCTGGCGTAGGTCCTTGCCGGATTTCAGAATGCCCACAACCTCCGCGTGTTTCCACGCAGAGAGGTAGACACCTGATAGAAGGATTTCGTTGAAAACATCGGCAAGTTGCCGGTGTAATCCCGGGGGGAGGTTCTTCAGCAGGAAGTTTGTGACGCGATCGCTGCCTCCAGCCTTTCGGGGTACAGCGAGTGAAGCTGCACAGCAACCTCCTCCTCCGTTATCGGTTCGATAACGTCGACTTCCTCCCTTCCGGCGCGGAAGGTTGGTAGTTGCTCGTGGACCCGCCGTACGTGATCGACGTCAGTGACATCGGCCACCGGTGTTAAGTTCGCTGCGAATGCGTCATGCAGAACGCTGGCTTCCGCGTCCGGATCGCTGGCGAAGTCGTTCCCGACCTGTAAGGGCGGCATTCACTGTCGCCGGTATAGGAAGGATTTTACCACCATTCACTCACTGCCATCCTCAGGATTGAGGGTAGACACAAGGTCTTCCAATTCCTGGTTCCGGTGTTGCTCGACTGGTGCCTTAATTTCCCGTCTCAGGCTGTTTAAGCAGCGCCTCGTGACTAGTTGGCGAGTGAGCTGCCATTCACGAAACAGTGTTCTTCTCGGTGATCGCGTCCAGGATAGGTCGCGGTAGCTGTCCCTAGATGTGTCGTGGCCCTTGGCGATGTCTCGGGGTGGCTTCATCTGCTGCTCGGAGTAGTCTTCGGGTGAAGAATGCTAGGGCGGCGTCTGCCCCTGCCTCAGCGGGGTTTAGCGCGTCCTCGAGCAGTTCGAGGACTTCTGTCTGAAAGCTCTCTGCGTCGAGCCTGGGGTAGCTCGGACGGCTCTCTGGAAGAGAAGCTCCGACCACTTCGAGGCCAAAAATGGCCGGTAAGTGGCCGGCGGACAGGACGCTACGCGTCTCGGCGGTCGCGAATTGCCCGATGCCCTTAAGAAGAGTAATATCGAGCAAGTCCGGTTGTCCCCATACACTGGTCAAACGGCCCCACAGTGATGGCGCCGTTGGTGTGAGCAGCGCGGGAGAGGCGGCGCCCGCTGCGGCTGACAGTTCTCGAGCTCCATTCGGTGTGTTTTACATTGAAATCCCCGGTAATGAAAGCTCGCCCCACCAGCGACAGCAGGGCGTCAAAGTCGGCTTCGTCTAGCGGTGTGCCAGGTTGCCGGTACACCGACACGAAAAGAATCTTTCCGGCGGTGGTGTTGACGGCCACTCCTGTAGCCCCCAGCGCACTGAGCGCCGAGCAGTGACTTCTTCACGTAGATGGCAGTGCCGCCCCCGTGGGCGGCTCTGTCATCTCGGTAGCAGCAAAAATTTGCTGCTCGCACGTCGACCCCGGGTTTGAGGAAGGTCTCCTGCACAAGGCAGATGTCGACCGACTTGTCCTGTAGGAATTGGCGAAATTCGCCCTGTTGTGGGTGGAGGCCCTTAGCGTTGAATTTGCAAATGGTTAACGCATAAATATGGTCGTTATCCGTTTTAAGGCTGGCTTCTACCGGCGGTGGCCTAGAGGGCCGCCGTCACTTCTCCCACGAGCTCCGGTAGCTGACTCATGAGCTGGTTGAGCGACTGAAGAAGCGTGGCCAGCTCGCTGGTGTCTTCCTTCGCCGTTTCGGTAAGGTTTGACCCCATCGCGACGTTTGCCGTAGTCGGCAACGGAGCGGCGTGCTGGAAACGCCATGCGCGGGCGGCAACCCTCCTTGCAGCAGCGCGCGCCGGCAAGCTCTCCTTCCCACCTGCAGGCGGTGCCGCCGGTGAAGGCAGCTGCGACGGCTACGGTGCCGGTGCGGCCTCCCCTGCGAGCGGCTCTGGCCTCTCGGAGGGGGCGGCCAGCTTTCCCTTAGTGACGTCCGCGAAGCTGCGGCTCAGGTTTACGCGGCTGGCGCGCTTCCCACGGTCGAATGCGGCGCGTCCTCGATAACAGGCGACGTGGTCCCCGTTGCAGTCGCAGCACTTCGGCCGATCTTCTTTCTTCTTGGGGCAGTCCCGCGATTGGTGCTCCTCGGCGCACTTGCAGCAGCGCTCAGGCGTCCTTCAGTACTTTGCCACGTGGTCCATGCGCTGGCAGTTGAAGCACTGGGCTCGTCTGCCTGTTGCACGGAGTGGCTCGACTTTTACGTCGAAGTCGGCAATGTTTTCAACCTGAAAAATTTTCCGGTTGTCAACATTGTCAACCAATACCACTAGGAACAAGGGCATGTCCCTGTGGGTCCTGGGCGACCTCATCAGGCCGACGTGGCGGGTCTGGAAGCCGATTTCGTCCAGCTGCCGCTGTAGGAATGCCGGTTCCATCTTCTTTCTTCTTGGGGGCAGTCCCGCGACCTTCAGCTGCTTCGGCTGCTCCGTGCTCTGCGTAAAGCAGTTCCACTTCTCGATTTCGCAGACCTGCACGAGTTTTGCGTGGTCCTCAATGCATTCTGCTCTAATCTTGTAAGTGTCGGACCGCGCGATCATCTTTCGCGGTTTTAGGACTGAGTAGAGCTTCTCTCTCAGCTCACTATAGCCCTCGCGCCACTGGATGGTAATCAGCGTCGGACGACTAGGCGGCTTCCTCGCCGTAGTCGGTGTGGTCTCCGTCGGTCTCGGCTACTTCCGGCAGATCTGCATACCGGTTTGCAGCCTGGACCTGTCCCGGCGTCACCAGTTCGAACGACCTGGATCTCGTTGTGTGGCGCCGGGAGGGCGCGATGAAGCCTTCTTCATCGGGCTTCCTCGGCGATGCGGTCGTCGTCCTGCGACGTACCCTCCTCTTCTTCCGCTGGCGCGACCGGAACTTGCCAGGGGGGAGGGAGTGTCCTCTACGGCCGCGGCTGGGCGCTTCCGCGAGGATTGCTCGACGTCTGCAGGCTCGTCGGGTGTTGCCAGCCTGGACGTTGGCGAGGGCGTGGCGGCTTCTGTCGCCGGCGCGGCTGGTGCGACTGCTGGCGTGGCAGCTGTCGTGGCGACTGCGACGTGCGCTCGGCTGACGCAACCTACAACTAGCAAGGACCGGAGTCTCGAAAGTACCTACTCACTGTCCGCCTCGGTGCCCGTGGCCAAACGTTGCACGTAGATGCAACTCTCTTCGGAGGTCTGCCTAGTGATAGTGGCGGCAATTTCCTCCTTTGTCAGGGGGATCGGCGGCTCGATACGTCGTCTCCGTCCTGAGAGAGTTCGGGCGCGGCGCCGTACGTTCGTGGAAATTTCCGCGTCCATCCGGCGGCCGCGAGCATCACTCTCACTCGTCGACTTCGTCGGTGGTGGGGTGTCAGACGCTGCCGTCGTCCCGGAAACGTCCCTTGGAGCGTCATCTGCCACACCCTGAGTCTCGCCCGGGCGATCATCTTGTTTCGGCTCCTCCTCCATGTAGTGGCCCCCAACACGACAGCTATGCTTCTTTATAAAGCGACGACAATTTTTGCTTTGATAGGGGCGTTACGCCACGTGTATTTTGCTTCCCGAGTCCCTAAAGGTCCTTGCACGCTGATGTCGAATCTGAAAGAAAGAAACGCTGGTGAGCGAGAATACGCAAGGCGAGTAGCCAACTGCGTGAACCCACGCAACCGGTCGCTACAAGATCACGAGCGAAGGGTTAGCCTCGGCAGCGTCAGCACAGAGCGTCCGCAGGCTTCGGCAGCCACCGCGCAAGTGTCGTGAATGGTCTGTCTGCTGCTGCTTTCACTAATATTTGGCCTCGCACTTGAGAGCCAGTTTAATGTGGAGGGTGTCGTCTGTCGACATTTCCTCCTGCTTGGAGTGGGTTTTGTTTTACTATTGTTGGCCTCTTTGAGGTATTTCCTGTACGTGCAGTGAAGACGATTTTTGTATGTCCTATGGGGCAGGTTGCTGGTTCTCGTGTTTTTTATTTGTTTTTCATTTTTGTTATTTTATGGTATTTCAAAGTGTTTTGTGTTTTTTAGATATATATTTTTTGTTTTTATGTTTCTGTATTGTTTTTTGTGGAGTTTTCGTGTGTTTTTAATTGTCATCTAGTGCAACTATTTTCGGCCTCTTGCATCTAAACTGTAGGGGGTCATATTGCCCTAGACCGCTGATAAGCTCGTTTTGTGAGCGGTGGGACTGCCTGTAAAATGCTAGAGAGAGTTCTTTGAATCGCTGTCGTAGGGGTTTTAGACCTGCTATGTTGTGGAGATCTTTTGTGGGGAACCTAGTGTCAACGTGTATGGCTCTTATAAGTGCTCTATTCTGTATGGTTTGGAGCTTCTTCAGGTGGTATTTTGTTGCATAACCCCAAGCTGGGCACGCAAATTCTAATACGGGTCTGACCAGGCTGCTGTAAACCCTGATCCCTAGGTCTCCTGAAAGGCCGCTACTAGTGTTTAGGACTCGATATAGAACCTGAACTCTGGTGCTTGCCCTTTTCTTCAAGTTAGCTATGTGCGTTTGCCAAGTGAGGCGTTTATCTAACGTGACGCCGAGGGAGCACCATTATGTTGGTCTAAGTGATACGTTCTCTACTTTTTGTCTATGGCTTTGTGAATCGAAATCGTGGCGGAGTACACGTGTGAGTAATTTGCTATTGTATTGATGGTTATGTTGTAAAGACTGTTCTCTGGTGTGTTAAATCACGCGCCAATCTAAGCAGAAGTTACCATTGCTACTTGCTTATGTGCTACTGTCCTTATGATTGGCGTTGTTTGTCTTTTGATTGTGTGTGCGCTTACGTTTAAAACAAATTACGGCTACTATTCATAAGGGTTGTCTAGTAAGGAAATTGCTTAAGCTTTTATCATATGCTGATCTGTTTTCCTATCACGTGGGCTTTCTATGCAGTAACTGAAGGAATGTGTATGGCTGACTAGTATTTGAACTGGTGTTGAGGTTAAGGGCGAGATCAGCATCCCGCAAATCCGCACGCCGCGCCTGGTTAAATGTTCCGCTATTGGGGAGTCGGCTCTCTGTTCTTGGATTTTGTAAGGATAAGTGATGAGTGCATCACTGTAGTTTTTCGCGTGCTAAATTGCGGGGTGTCGGTGCCGTCCTAGGGCTAGACTTGTGATGTATGTTATGTTGAAAGGGAATTAACTGTACCAAACTTAAGAGAGCTTTTAGTTTGTTTTAGGTCTGTACATGGAATGATGTTGATATTTTGCAGATTGCGACAATAGCTTCCTGTGTTTGGAGATCCTCTGAGAGACTTGTATTGTACCTTTGCAGTGCACTCCATTTGAAACCTGCTGCTTAAAACTGGGACTGCAGCTCTCTGATGTTATATATCACTGTTTAATCTTAAATGTCTTGGATGTAATATGGTTGTTGATGATTATGTAATTAATTTTGATCGCTGGTTCCTTAAAGGAAGTATTTCGTTTTAAAATATGTGCCTATTTAAATATGATTTTAACTCATCATTCAAATTTTCTAGTCTTGCTATCTTATAAGGCTTTCAGTTAAATGATTGCTATTTGCCTGTTTATATGTTTGAGTGACTTAAAGGAAAAGAATAGTATTTTGTAATTTGTACTGATTGTTCCTTTTGGGTAATACCTGACTTATGTGTTCAATAAATGAGTGTCTAGTCAATGCTGATGCACTGGTCTATTGCTAGCCTACCCTTCCACTTCACAGCCTATTGAGCTGCTTTGTGTCGAAATTATGTTCAGAACACCCCTCTGACCTGACACCTCAGGTATTTTTAAAGCGCCCTGTGATTTGTTGCTTTTAATATGGATGTTTGTCTTGCTTTCGATGCATGTCACGTTGAACATTTACGGAAAGTAAATGAAAACTTTGATCCCAAGAAACAATTGAAAAAAGTTCTCCAAGTTTCTATGTGCATATATGTAAATGATATGCCTTTATAGAAAGGGATGGTTGTTTTGAAAATAAGAAAAGATTTTGTAGTCCTACGCGTATCTTAAATTTCACCTCAAGTTTCGATCTTCATTTGCTTAAAAGATATAATCTTGTGGAATAGAATGAATATTTTTGAAACGCCATGTCCTTTGTTACCTTCTGACATGCACTCACAGTTCGTTATTGATTCAAACATTCTGAAATCGATATGAAATTGTTATTTAAAGCTCTCAAATGCCAACAACAAACACGGACAGCCATTACTGATTTCGCGTTTCTGAAAATTGGTATATAAAAATATTTGCCGTGAAATCGGCGGTGCTACGCATATTCGCGTGCTAAGTAGCACTTTGTACACCGTCCACCAACTGATAAATTTAACCCAAATCGACAATCAAAGTAACTACAAAGATAAGAATGTGACCAGCCTGCTTCCAGTTGCCGCACGATACTGTTCTAAAACCGCTAACAGCAGGTCGAAATGTCAACTGGCGATTCTTGACAGATAAGACGACCTCGTGTTTCCCAATTCAAACTGAAAGGTAATTCCTAACATAATTACTTTCCTGACTTCGCCTATTTCATACAAAGTGGCAACTTAGCCTTTCTCTTTCAGTGCTTTTTCATTTCTTATGGTCAGCAGTGGTGGAGGCTGACATAGGACAATGCCCAAACTTCAGTTGAAGAAGACTGTGCGCACCGAAATTGTGCATTACAACTACAAATAGTGTAATGTGTCAGCCATTCTTTTTTTTAACGACAGGTATATTATTTTTCCGGAGTTTCAAGTTACCCATTCGGATCTGGGCGGGAAACCAGATTATGACAAGCCTCAAGAAACGTACGACAGTGCAAGAAGCAGTACTGTTTAGAAACGTGGACTGTAAGCTCCACGTGTCAAGGATAACTGGACATAGTCGATAGGGAAATGGAGAGAACTGGAATCAACAACTGGAAACGAGTGAGATGAGGAACAACGGTATGGTAGAATTTGCTTCGGGTGTCTATACGGAATATTATTTCTAACAACAGAAGTAATGGAGTAGCATTCATAACTAGTAAGAGAGTAAGTAAAACTGTAATGCCCTGCTTCTACAAGATGTTTTCGTAAGAGTGTGCACAAATGTAACGGGACATCGAGAATGCTCAACTCGGAGAAGTCAACTTAAGGAGATATGGAAGTAAAAGTGTCTACCGCTTTGTCTATCGTTACTGTTTTCCAGCTTATTTACAACTAACATGTTTAAAGGTTTACACGAACTGTCCTGTTTATTTTCAGGTACATTCTTTATTTACTGCAACGAACAAAGGAGGGTGAGGCTAATTACCAGGAAGTCATGATGCAGGTTTTGTTTGCTTTACTTGTCCATAACGTGTCACTGTTGACTAGTATTTTCATTGTACCATGACACAACATACTATGAATCAACGACAGATCCATTCATTACTCAGTGCGATTCAGAGACCGACAGTACAGTACGCTGGAGCAGTACCGGTACAGTATTTCCTGGTCGCTGGATTGGTGGGGGAGGTCCTATTCCATGGCCTGCGATGTCACCTGGCCTGAGTTCCCTTGATTATTTTCTATGTGGATACTTAAAGTCACTAGCGTGTGACACCCCAGTAGATACGAAGATGAAATTAGTTGCTAGAATTGTACCTGTTTGTGGTGTGATTCGAAACACGCCAGGGATATTTATCGGATGCGTCAGAGTCTTGTTCATCTATATCATGCCTGCATTGAGGGTGACGGCCGTCAGTTTCAACGCATTTTGTACGATACGGTACAAATGGTACGTTCATTGCGACAATGATGTATTTGCAGTTAACTGTAATTAATGCAAATAAACAAGTACACAGTACTGTAATTTTATTCCTATGTAGGAATGACAGGAGTAACTTCGGAGTCACTAGTGCGAAAGAAGAGAGGTTGGTGGAAAGCTGTTGAAAGCAGTATTTAGAGTGGAAACAGTGAGGACATAACGAACTTGAATAATACAGTGGAGATGTCGCAGATAATAGTTATGAACACAGAAACAACTGTTAGTTGGAGTAGGGCACAGATCGCGAGTGTGGAATAAGAAATACTGAACAGTACTAAAGCAATGCGTCAAATAACAACAGAATTACAGTAGTATACAAAAAAGCTACGGGTACACTAAACAAAGATCTGAATACAAAATCATTTGACTACACTAGATGAGAGATCAGTAACAGCCAAATTGCTGCAAGAAATAGCTAAAAGTTTGGGAAATTCCAGAATAGAAATAGATGGTATACAGGAGGCAGTTTACCATGCCACACACGGACTGCTATGTACAACTCTGTTAACTCCACAACAATTTCTATTAGGACTACAGCAAACGGAAAAAGAATTTCCAACTTGGTTGCGACATGTAGTATCTCTAACAAAGAGTAATATGGCAGTTTCCTATAACATATCCACTGTTACAGTCTATACGGACCAGGCTAGAATATACACTGATACAAAATTTTCAATAGAAGGTTTAAACGATGGACACCAGTGTTTTACGATCCATTCGTATTCAGTAAAATGGAAACTTATTAATACACTGAGGTGATTAAGAGTCTTCAGGTACCACCTAATATCGTGTGGACCTCATTTTGCACAGCGTAGTGCAGAAGTTCAACGTGGCATGCACTCAAAACGTCGATGGAAGTCTCCGGCAGATTTACTTAGCCATGCTGCCTCTACTCTTTCTTTGAGTCTTTAGTTTTCTGACTCATTTGACGGGGGCCGCCACGAATTCCTCTTCTGTGCCAATCTCTTTATCCCAGAGTAGCACTTGCAACGTACGTCCTCAATTATTTGCTGGATGCATTCCAATCTTTGTCTTCCTCTACAAGTTTTGCTTTCTAAAGCTAACTCTAGTAGCATGGAAATCATTCCCTGATGTAGTAATAGCTGTCCTATCCTCCTGTCCCTTCTCCTTGTCAGTGTTTTCCACATATTCCTTTCCACTCTGATTCTTCGCAGAACCTCCTCATTTCTCACCTTATCGGTCCACCTAATTTTCAACATTCGTCTGTAGCATCACATCTCAGACGCTTCGATTCTCTTATGATCCGGTTTTCCCTTTCACTACCATACAATGCTGTGCTTCAAACGTACGTCCACAGAAATTTCTTCCTCAAATAAAAGCCTATTTTGGATGCTAGTGGACTTCTTTTGGCGAGGCATAGCCTTTCTGCCATCGTTAGTCTGCTTTTGACGTCCTCCTCCCTGGTTATTTTGCTGCATAGTTAGTAGAATACCTTAACTTCATCTACTTCGTGACCATCAATCCTGATGTGAAGTTTCACACTGTTCTCATTTCTGCCACTTCTCATTACTTTCATCTTTCGTCGATTTACTCTCAATCCATATTCTGTACTCATTAGACTGTTCATTCCATTCAGCAGACCATGTAATTCGTCTTCACTTTCACTCAGGATAGTAATGTCGTCAGCAAATCGTGTCATTGAATCCTTTCACCTTGAATTTTAATTCCTCTCTTGAACCTTTCTTTTATTTCCATCATTGCTCCTTCGATGTACAGGTTGAACAGCAGGGCGGAAAACTACATCCCTGCCTTACATTCTTTTTAATCCGAGCACTTCGTTCTTATTTTTCCCTCTTGGCTCTTGTACATATTGTACATTACCCGTCTCTCCCTATAGCTTACCCCTATTTTTCTCAGAATTTCGAGCAATTGCACCATTTTACATTGTCGAACGCTTTTTCTAGGTCAACAAATTCTATGAACGTGTCTTGAATTTTTTTAAATCTTGCTTCCGTTATCAACCGCAAAGTCAGAAATGCCCTTCTGGTGCCTTTATCTTATCTAAAGCCAAAACTGATAGTCATCTAACACATACTCAGTTTTTTATATATTTTTCTTGTCAGTAACTTTGATGCAAGAGCTGTTATGCTAATTGTAAGATAATACTCGTACTTGTCGGTTCTTGCAATATTCGGAATTGTGTGGATGATTTTTTTCCGAAAGTCGGATGATATGTCGCCAGACTCATACATTCTATAAGCCAATGTGAATAGTCGTTTTGTTGCCACTTTCGTCAATGACTTTAGAAATTCTGATGGAATGTTATCTATCCTTGCTGGCTTATTTGATCTTAAGTCCCCCAAAGCTCTCTGAAATTCTGATTATAATACTGGATCCCATATTCTTCTATATCGATTCTTCATCTATCACACCCGGCAAATCTTCCATCTCATAGAGGCATTAAATGTACTCTTTCCATCCTTGTGGTCTCTTCTCTACATTTAATAGTGGAATTACCGTAGCATTCTTAATGTTACCACCCTCGCTTTTAATTTCACCGAAGGTTGTTTTGACTTCCCTATATGCTGAATCAGTCCTTCCAACAATCATTTCTTTTTCGACTTCTTGACTTTTTTCATGCAGCCATTTCGTCATAGCTTCCTTACACATACTATTTGATTCAAATGGCTCTGAGCACTATGCGACTTAACTTCCGAGGTCATCAGTCGCCTAGAATTTAGAACTAATTAAACCTAACTAACCAAAGGACATCACACACATCCATGCCCGAGGCAGGATTCGAACCTGCGACCGGAACGGTCTTTCGGCTCCAGACTGTAGCGCCCAGAACCGCACGGGCACATACTATTTACTTAATTCCTCAGGAACTTGTATTTATGTATCCCTGAATTTCCCTGAATATTTTTGTACTTTCTTCTTTCATCAATCAGCTGAAGTATTTCTTATGTTACCCATTGCTTGTTCGCAGTTACCTTCTTTTTAGCTATGTTTTCCTTTCCAACTTCTGTGATTGGTCTTTCTAGTGATGTCCATTCCACTTCAACTGTACTACATACTGGGCAATTCTTTATTGCTGTTTCGACAGCCTTAGAGATATTCAAGAGTATCTCGTCACTCGCTAGTACTTCCGTATCCCGCTTGTTTGCATATTAGCTGTTCCTGACTAATCTCTTAAACTTCAGCCTACTCTTCATCACTACTAAATTGTTATCTGATTCTGAAGCCGCTCCTGGGTACGCTTTACATTCCAGTAACTGATTTTGGAATTTCTGACCATGATGTAATCTAACTGAAATTTTCGCGTATCACCCGGCCTTCTTGTTCCTTGTTCTGTCCATACTCTCCTGTAACCTTTAACCTTTCTTTTTCAACTCCTTCCCATACAACGGCATTCTAGTCCCCCATGGCTATTAGATTTTCATCTGTCTTTACGTAGTGTATTACTCTTTCAGTATCCTCATACACTTTCTCCATCTCTTCATCTTCATTTTGTGACGTCGGCATGCATACCTGAACTATCGTTGTCGGTGTTGGTTTGCTGTCGATTCTGGTAAGAACAACCCTATACTGAACTTTTCACAGGAGCACACTCTTTGCCCTGTCTTCCTATTCTTAACGATACCTACTCCCGTTATACCATTTTCTGCAGTTGATAGTACACTATACTCATCTGACGAGAAATCTTTGTCTTCTTTCCATTTCATTTCAATGACCCCTCCTATATCTATCTTGAGCCTTTGTCTTTCCTTTTCAGGTTTACTAGCTTCCCTACCACGTTGAAGCTTCTGACGTTCCAGCGCCGACTCGTAGAACGTTACCCTTTCGTTGGTTATTCACGCCTTTCCTTATTGTCACCTTCCCCTTGGGGTGCAGGATTACGTGCTCTAACTGGCCTTACGATTATGTCCAATAACTTTTCAATGGGAGTCTTGACGAGCGATCTATGTGGCCAAATCATTCGCTCGAATTGGCCAGAATGTTCTTCACACCAATCGCGAACGTCTATGGACCGGTGATATGGCCCATTGCCATCCATAAACATTCCATCGTTGTCTGGGAACATGAAGTCCATGAATGACTCTAAATGGCCAATGATCGATTCAGCTGGACCAGAGGATCCAGTCCATCCCATGTCAACACAGCTCACACCAATATGGAGCCACCACCAGCCTGCACAGTGCCTTGTTGACAACTTTGATCCGTGGTTTCTTGGGGGGTGTGCTTCACCCACGATATCTACCATCAGATCTTACCAACTTATATCGGGACTCATCTTTCCAGGCCACAGTTTTCCAGCTGTCAAGAACCCAATCGATTTGGTCAGTTGCCCAGAAGAGGCGCTGCAGGTGACGTCGCGCCGTTAGTGAAGGCACTCGCGTCGGTCGTCTGTTACCGTAGCCCATTAATGCAAAATTTCACCACACTGTCCTACGACTAACGTTAGTCGTACGTCCACAGTGATTTCTTCGGCTGTTTCACAAGGTGTTGCCTGTCTGTTAACGCTGACAACTCTACGCAAACGCCGATACTCTCGGTCGTTACGTGAGAGGTAATACCTGAAATCTGGTATGAAATTAGATTTATATTAATACCTTCAGCTGCTGACCGGGCGTTGATATATATCAACGGGGACAGGTGAAAATGCGTGCCCTGACCGAGACTTGAACCCGAGATCTCCTGCATATATGGCAGATGTTCTATCTATCTGAGCCACCGAGGGCACAGAGGATAGTGCGACTGCAGGGACTGTCTCGCGCGCGCCTCCCGCGAGTCCCACATTCTCACCTTGTATGTCCTATGTCCACACACTACATTCGTAGGGTCCCACCCCAACACACTCATCACTCGTGGTAGACATTCTTACCAAGTCCCGTAAGAGTTCGGGGAATATGTGGGCACCCGCCCAGAAGAAGAGGCCGGTATTGCCAGAACTATATACTTATATGGATATGGTGCCTGTTCTTTCGGACACGTCCGTGCGTGAAATAGTCCCTGCAGTCAGGTCAACTCTGATCATGGTCTGTCGGCTATGTAGGCCGTCTGGTCCGTATAAAGCTGAAGTTTGAGCACCGTATCCTGAACTGGAACGGTGTTCGGTGGACCCATGGACGACCAATCAGTGACAACTGCAGACCTGGACTCTGGCGTCGGTTATCCGTGGTTACGGCACTGCTGTCATTATGCCAGGCAGCGAAAGTATAATTGCTACAGTGTGACAATACAGAAACAATCTTACACAAAATGTTACAGTACAATAATCAGAGAATCGAGAGCCAAAGTCATAGACGCTTTCGACACTACTGATCGCCTGCCACCAAGCTAGCTGTTCGGGGTATAATATTGCACAGAGGAGAGGCTTTGCTATGACACATCATTCGTAATTACGCACTGAGCGAGTTGGAGCAGTGATTAACAGACTGGGCTTGCATTCGGGAGGACGTCGGTTCAAACCACTTTGCAAAAACATACATAATGTCTTATGGGATAACAGCAATCAGTGATTTTATAATGTTACTTAAAACCGTCTTGATTGCAATTTTTTTTTATTTATATATGAATAAAAAATTTGCAATCAAGACGGTTTTTAAGTAACATGGTTCAAACCACGTCCGGCCAGCTGATGGGATACCGCCGGCTGTGAGCAGAGAGGTATCGAGAACTCTCAGGGTGGCTTGCCAATCTATTACACACACACACACACACACACACACACACACACACACACACACACACCACGGTCACGCCTTTCTCGCAGCGATCTGGTACACGGAAAGCGCCTACCGATCGGCATCTGAGGAAGACTTCAGGCCACTAATCCTCGGCTGACACTGCAAACTTTCGCAACCTTGGGTTTGCTGCCGATGACAGAAGATTACACTACAGAGCACGTAGCAACCGACTGTGTCTGGGGCCACAACTACGAAATATATATTGAACAATAAACTGAGTAATAATTAATTTTGTTTTATTGGCATCTAACGAAGCTCCACAGGTACTCATTCTATATATCCCGACAAAACGATAGATGTTCCAGACCGAGGGCGACCCATACTATTTGTATATGTACGTATATTGTAGGGGTATCCTGACAAAACCTTTTGTCAGGATATGCGTATACTATGCCTTCTAACACAACAGGTGATTTTAAAGCATTACTCCCTAGCTTGGAGTGAAGGATGATGAGTGTAACAGTGTCTCAAATAGTGCAGTCCAAAGGGTAACTTCATTGCATGTTGAAAATAAATAAATGTGTGCTAAATCACAGACTCAACAAATTCTTAGGTGTTCAGATATGTGGTAAACTGGCGTGGAAAGCCCATGTTCAAGATCTTGTTCAAAATCTGAATGCTGCTACATTTACAATTAGAACAATCTGCAATAAGTGACAGTCTAACACAGAAATTAGTCTACTATGCTTATTTTCTTTCGCTTATGAGGTGTGGAATTATATTCTGGGCTAACTCTTCTCCTTCAGAAAGGGTATTCTTGGCTGAGAAACAAGCAGTTCGAGCAATGAGTGGTGTAAGTTTGCGAACCTTTTATCGACCCTTATTCAGGAGTCTCGGAACCTGATATTGTTTGTTGTTAACAATATGAGCTTACACCCAAAACTTAGCAGCTTTCACTCAGATAATACTAGGCACAAATGCAATCTGCATATCGATCGGAATTCCTTGACCCTCGTGCAGAAAGGCGTTCATTTTTCTGCTGCATCCATTTCCAATAAGCCATCACAAGAATGAAAAAATCATAGCAATAATCCTCACATTTTAAAGTCTAAACTGAAGAATTTCGTCATGGCTCACTCCTTCTATTCCGTTGGAGAGTTCCTGGGAAAAAAATTAAGCTCTTTCCTGTGTTACAATGTTGATTATGCTAGTATGTATTCAGCAGTTTGTCATCTGCATGTGAATCGTATTTCATCTATTATGGACTTTGTTGATGTTAATTTCATGTATTACTTCTTCCATGACCAAGGAGATTCGCTCCTCATTTTGGTCCTATGGAAGTAGACGTGTAAAATAAAAAAAAATAATATAAACAACCTCTACTTCACGTTTTCATGGACTCTGTTAGGAGCACAGTTGTTCACAATGGACTCGCATTTTGGTGGACGACGATTCGAATCCCCGTCCACACATATAAATTTCTATTTTCCATGTTTTTCGTAAATCGTTTCAGTGACGCGCCAGGATGATACCTTTGAAAAGGACGCGGTCTAATTAGTATTCCGTCCATTCCCAACCGGAACTTCTACCCCGTCTCTAATGAGGCCATCGCGGATGTTACGTTAAACTCTAAGATCCCTTTCTTCCTCACGTTTTCCTGTCTCAGAGCATTGAGATCAAGCTCCATTACCAAACTGGTTTCAACCCTCGAGCGCTTTTTACACGCATTGTGTGAAGTATCGGTTTTTTGGGATCGTCACATGATGCTTGGGCAAATGACGACGTTGTGGCAACACTCAAAGCCTCGCTCCAGTGATCATTTACTTCTGTAGTAGGAGGACACCCGTAAAGACCGAGTCCTGTCGCCTCTCGACTGTATCGTCTCTTAGTGACAACGGAAGTACTCTGCAGAATATGTGAAGGATCTGACGATTTTTTCATAGAGTCACGTTTCTGTGTCTCTGACATTTAATTTTTTAGGTCTCCTAAAGAGATGATAGGTTTTAGTGTTCACCAGACACGTCTACTTCCCTATCATTGAACGTAAAAGCCAAGCAAAACACCGCTTTCTGGCCCTGGCCCAGATGCTACCAACCAACTGCTGCGTCATCCTCTGCCAATAGGTGCGGTATGGAGGGGCGTGGCTTCAGTGCACCGCTTTCGCGATTGTTGTCATGTTGCTTGACCTTGGAACCGCTGCTTCTCAATCAAGTTACTCCTCAATTGACATCAAGAAGGTGAGCACCCCATTACAGTCATCCCACTAAGGAAAAATCCCTGGCAGTACCGCGAATCGAAAGTTGTCCTCCGCATAGCACTCAGACACGCAGACCACTGAGTTTGCAGATGACAACAGTGAACGTGGACGCATGTAATTCCTGTAAAGAATATCTGACGGTGTTCTCCAACTTACGGATCACTCCAGTCGAATTTACTCAGTTCTCTCAGCCGTTATGTTAACATATTGTGCCTATTCCTACATAACCTGCTTGCCATAGAATGGAGTCACACAATGCAATGTGGTATCAAACAGAGATCTCATTGCCACACAAGAGTTGCCAATGTGAATAAGTGGGGGCTCGCTGCAACCTGTAAGGACATATGGGAGATGCTCCTGAAGGCCATAGCTCCCCACACAGCGTAGCAGCACCCTCACGCCGAGGTCAATGTAGTATCGAGCTGTCGAAAGCTCTATCCCAGTTCGATACGTCGGTTCCAGCAGTCAAGATCAAGTAGGACAGTGTTCGTTAATTTTAAGACGGACGTATATTTTTGTGAAGGTTGAATATTGTACCTCAAGAGAACAGTTGTTAATCTGAACACTGAGTGGTGCTTTAATAATAGTTGTAAATTATCGTACTTCCGTGACAAAGAACTGTGCCAAAGTCTAGAAAATCTTTTGTTAAATTATGAAATAAAGTGAACTAACATTTCATGTTTTCTAGTATGTTGAGCCTACTCCTAAAGCAATCAAAGAACCCACAGTTGTGGTCGCACGAAAGTAGTTTCACCTGGTCACAACAGCCTGTTCATTGGTGTGTCCTCACTAGTGCATATGACAGCTCACCGATTATGTGAGGAACCTAATACCCCCACTGAAAATTACGAGTATTACCACGTTTGCGGATATACAGACAAACAACATTTTTACGATTATACGTCGACATCATCTGTACAGGACTTCCTTAAAGAGGTTATTGTGTCGTATCACTGTCGGATTACGTGCCCATCTTCAACGAAGCACTGTACATATCTAACGATTTTTTATTTGTAGGGGAGCACTGGCATGTAGAACTTTTTGAAAGAAATTTCAGTCATTTGACTGTATAAACCAATGGTCGTTTTACAGGATGTCAAAGACAGATAATACAGCTGACTGAAAGCCAATATATTAAGCCCATATATTGACTCTAAAATAAGCTATAAAGATTGTTAATGTGTATCCGCTGTGCACAATATCACTCATATTAAGTACTGCCGACATGTATTCAAATTCTTTAATACGATGACTGGTTTGTATGAGCGAAGAGGTATTATTTATTGGGTGATATATCATTAGGGTAGGTCGGACACTTTGTGACATTTCAACTTTCACTTGAGAGTGGTTATAAAGTCAAAATCAAGATTGTGTGAAGGAAATGTATAGCAATTTGTAGTTAAGTGGTGGAAATTTCTTCTAAAGAAACTGTACGTATCGTTATGATACATATTACAACGACGCCCTGGTGAATATGAGCATATGAACCGATAGCGATATGGCACGATAAAATTCTAAAAATAAATTGTGCGCACTCGTTATCGACTTACTGTCATCAAAATTGAACTTCCTGCGTTTCGTGCAGACTGCAGAACACCGAGAGTGTAGAATATTTCTAGACATATTTGTTCATTCCTCCAGATATTGCTATAGAATCCACTCTGCAGTCTCGTAGCATCTTTCATGAAAAGGGTTATTTGTTAGCTGGTATCATACCACAAATGTATTACAGGCCATTGATGTCTTTTTATAGTTATTAAGACAGAAAAGCGTAACTAATAAGTCATGTTCGTATTTTCCCGTGCAGAAGGGAGAAAGCTTTCTTGAGGTATTTCTTCGGTCCTTCATTCGCTCTTGATATCTTCGTATTCATACCATTACATTTGCATTGCTTTGTTATTAATCGATCACGACTTCAAAATGGTTCAAATGGCTCTGAGCACTATGGGACTCAACTGCTGTGGCCATCAGTCCCCTAGAACTTAGAACTACTTAAACCTAACTAACCTAAGGACATCACACACATCCATGCCCGTGGCAGGATTCGAACCTGCGACCGTAGCAGTCGCACGGTTCCGGACTGCGCCCCTAGAACCGCGAGACCACCGCGGCCGGCATCACGACTTCAACATAACGATGAAGGAGATTAAGTCTACCAAATTTTTTTGTTCTTGCTATTATTAGACGTACTTGTATGTAAATAAAGTGTAAAGCCATATTCATGTAACGTAATCGTGAACTTATTTCACGCCCTACTTGGGTGGCGCAGACGAAGAAATTGTGTTCCCGCCCTATTTTCCAAAAGTAACGCAAGCGACTTAATCGCTGCGTAGCGTGATAAGATTAAAACTGTGGACTGCCTTAAAGAGAACGCTGCGTGAATTTTCTGCCCCGTATCCTTTCCTCTGGTTTGGAAATAACTCGGCGGCAAGAAGGCCTAGCGGCATTTTTAATTCAGCACATTAACTCAAAGTAAATTAACAGCCTATGTTGCGTGTGCACGTATGAATCCCCAAAAGTGGAATTATGACGACACGTATGAGCAAGAAGACGTACACCAATTCTCGTTCCGTACAAATGAGTAGTTTACTGTCGTATTCCACGAAACAGAAACGACCACACAAAACTGTTTATAGAAAAACAGTCCGCCCCCTGTAGCTGAGTGGTCAGCGCGACAGAATGTCAATCCTAAGGGCCCGAGTTCGATTCACGGCTGGGTCGGAAATTTTCTCCACTCAGGGACTGGGTGTTGTGTTGTCCTAATCATAATCATTTCATCCCCATTGACGCGCAAGTCGCCGAAGTGGCGTCTAATCGAAAGACTTACAACAGGCGAACGGTCTACCCGACGGGAGGCCCTCGTCACACGACATCATTGTATAGGAGAAACAGATTCTGGGCTGATATTCGTGAGAAGAAGATAAGGAAACTAATCTCACTGCCGTGGATTAGAAAACACACGTTCACCCGATACTTGAGTAGTGCTGGCCAGTGTGAATTATTATGTAGGATGAATGGTGTAGATAAAGAAGGTTCAAGAAACGAACGGCATGTTTCACCGCACGTTAGTTTTAGTAAGCCCGAGAGTGTTACGGAGGAACTTATTAAACTGCAGTGGTCAATGCAAAAAAAAAAAAAAAAAAAAAAAAAAAAAAAAAAAAAAAAAAAAAAGCATTAAGCGTCACGGAGAAGCTTTTATTAGAAATTCCGAGAACATCCGGGCAATGTAATACCTCAACAAATATATCTCTTGAAATGACCCCAACGGGAAATCAGAGCTCATAAGGAGCCTTACCGTCACGTTCTACCCAGGAAATTTATCAGAAATATCCTACACCAAACATTTTATTCGTGGTTCTTTTTTTTCTGAGCCATCAGGCTTCTAATGCTTTGATGCGGCCGTCCACGGATGTCTCTCCCGTGCCGTAATCGTCGCGACGTAATTGTGTATTAGGGCTTGTGAAATGTGGTTTTCTGCTTACTTAACCCCTTTCTAGCGCTCAGAGTAGCACTTGCAATCTACGTTCTCAATTATTTACGGAATGTTTTCCAATCTCTGTCTGCATCTACAGTTTTTTTCCCCTCTACAGCTACCTCTAGTACCATAGAAGTTATTCCCCAAAGTCTTAAGAGGTGTCTAACGTCCGCCCCTTTTTCTTGACAGGTTTTTCCATATATGCCTTTCCTCGTCGATTCTCCGGAGAACCTCCTCAAACTTTATCTTATCAGAACACCTAATTTTCAACATTAGCCTATAGTACCATAGCTCAAATGCTTCGATTATCTCCTGTTCCGGGTTTTCCACCTGCCGTGCTTCAGTATTATACAATACTATGCTCCAAACATACATTTTCGGAAAATTTTTCCTCAAATGCAGACCTATATTTGATGCTAGCAGACTTCTCTTGGCTAGCAACGTCCTTTTCGCCAGTGCTAGTCTGCTTTTTATGTCCTTCTAGCTCCGTTCATCAAGGACTATTTTGCTGGTTAGATAGCAGATTCCTTAACTTCATGATTATCAATCCTGATTTTAAGTTTATCACTGTTATCTTTTCTGCTACTTCTCATTACTTTCTTCTTTCTTCGATTTACTCTCAGTCCATACTCTGTACTTATTACTCTGTTCATTACAATCAACAGATCATGTAATTATTTTTCAGTTTCACTGACGACGGCAATGTCAACAGCGAATCGTATCACTGAAATTCTTGCATCTTGAATTTTAATCTCACCCTTGAGCCTTTGTAGAACCTTTGTAGATGACTGATCTGATAGTAAGGTAAATTAATCGTCGCGACGTAATTGTGTATTAGGGCTTGTGAAATGTGGTTTTCTGCTTACTTAACCCCTTTCTAGCGCTAGACTTTGTCAAGTCAGCAGCTATGTTGACGTTGTCGACTGCAGTGTTGTTCATTAGTAGTGAAGATCCAACGAGCCTGACTGACGACAGGGAAATCAGTGACTGCATCCAACGTAGAGGGATAGTATGGTGGACTGTTCCACACCAAATTATTGAAATATCTGTACCACTAAACTGAAAACGCTTTCATACTTCATGGTGAACGATCCCTGTGGGAGGTTGCCTATCTGAGGGCTTCCAAGGGAAACAAAAATTAGAAAAAGATTGGAAATTTGTGGTAAGGACTTTTGGGACCAAACTGCTGAGGTCATCGGTCCGTAAGCTTTGTAAGTAGGCTGTTTAGGTTTTTATGTTGGTAAAGCCATGGAGCGCTCTATATGAAAATCACTGACTGTGCTGTGTGCAGTCTGAGGCTGGTTGGCATTGTTGGAATATTTACCATTTTAGTGTTGGGCAGTTGGACGTGAACAGCGCGTAGCCGCCAGCAGTGGTGAATGTAGGGAGAGAAATGGCAGAATTTTGAGAGCGGACGATCTGGACGTGTGCCCATCAGAAAGAGTAAATTTGTAATATTGGATATCATGAACTGATATAGATACTGATGACTTTGGAACATTATTTTGGAACATTGTTTGTTCTCTATCAAAACCTTTCATTTGCTAACTATGCCTATCAGTAGTTAGTGCCTTCAGTAGTTGGAATCTTTTATTTAGCTGGCAGTATTGGCGCTCGCTGTATTGCAGTAGTTCGAGTAACGAAGATTTTTGTGAGGTTAGTGATTTATGAAAGGTATAGGTTATTGTCAGTCAGGGCCATTCTTTTGTAGGGATTATTGAAAGTCAAACTGCGTTGCGCTAAAAATGTTGTGTGTCAGTTTAGTATTGATCAGAATAAGTAAAGAGAGAAATGTCTGAGTACGTTCAGTTCTGATCCGCTGTTTGAAAATCAAATAACTTAAGAGGTTTATCAGCACAGTAATTCATTAATATTTCTAAGGGAACGTTTCATAGCTTACACACTATTCAATCTAACTTAAACTAACTTACGCTAAGGACGACACACACACCCATGTGTGTGAGAGCGTTTAGTGATTGTGAGAGCACTTAGCGACTTCCAAAAAATTTTAATTTCAAATATTTTGCAAACTTTCTCACCCTTACATGCTTAACGTCAAATATTGACACATTAACTCATTTCTAAAGTAAGAGTCCGAGGTTTTCCGGTTGAAAAAACCCAATGTTAGCTATATAGCAAGCAGTTAGACAACTTATCACCACAGGGGAAGAATATTATTTGTCCTTAACTAGGTATTTACAACACAAAATACGTATAATTGATAGTTATCATAAAACCTTTTGTGCTTCATAACGACAGAGAGGTAAAAATTATATTTCTTGACGCACACAGTTTTAAGGCTTCATTTCGATAATACTACTGTTCATACTACTCACTAATGATTACGAAATAGTCTGCTGAAGTATTACGGGTAGTTTTCGGTGCTCTCTACAAATTCAACCACACCCCGCATCTTGCATGCAGAGTGCATCAGGTATTCAGATTTTACTCTAGAATAACTGCAGATAAAATTGCGAAGCACAGCTTAATATATCTTGTCAAATTTGAGACATTAAAACATCGGTCAAAATCTAACTTTTATATTTTGCATTAGTGATACGTTTTGATCAACACAGACGACAATAAATTGTATTTTCTGTGGATAAATCATTTCCAGCAAAAGTACGCATCAAATTTTTGAACCAACTGAATACCTAATATGTAATGAAATCAACAGTATTTCCGAGCGAGATGGGGCAGTGATTAACACACTGGACTCTCATTCGAGAGGACGACGTCTCAAACTAGCGTTCTGCCATCCAGATTTAGGTTTTCCGTAATTTCCCTAAATCGCCCTACGCAAATATCGGGAACTCCCTTTGAATGGGTAGGGCCGATTTCCTTCCCAATCCTTGACTCAATCCGAGCTTGTGCTCCGTCTCTAATGACCTCGATGTTGACGGGACGTTAAACCCAGTCTTCCTTCTTTCTTCCTTCCTTCAGTATTGTTACTCTGTGGTACCTGTCAGTTGATGTGTATTAAATTACTTCGCAAAGCAGAATAATTAATGTAACTGAGATAGTCTAAACCTCCCTAGTACATTCCAACGATAACAGCTTTGGAGTCATCAGCAAAGATAATAAACAAATGGAAACACGCTAAAAATAGAGCTTGTAATTGAAAAAAAAGTTGATTTTATTTTGGATGGATAACCTCCACATGCTTACCATCCGTTAAGCTTACATAACGCCCAAATTACCACAAGCAAAAGTTTGTAGAGATTCAGGAGTCTGAGAAAAGATCCATGTGCGAAGCATACAACTGTTACCACCATCATATCTTAATATCTGGCACAGAACCAGAAAAAATTCTGTCCTATGAAAAATAGCTTAGTAGGTCTAAAGCTTCCATCCAGTCACTTGTTAACTAGTCTGGTGCGGCAGTTGAAGACAGCAAAACGTAAGCCGCAGTTTTAAATTTCGTGTTCAAGAAAGCGTTCACGCGGGATAATTTTACAAATATACCATCGTTTGACCATCGAACAGACTCCCATATGGACCACATAGTAATAAGCATCTCTGGCATAGAGAAACAACTGAAGGCGCTGAAAGACAAATAAGTCACTAGGTCCGGGTGGAATCCCTGTTCGGTTTTCCGAAGAGTACTCTACAGTATTGGTCCCTTAATTAGCTTGCATTTATCGTGAATCTAAATCCCAGTGCAAAGTCGCAAGCGACTGGAAAAAAGCACGACTGACTCCTGTGTACAAGAAGGACAAAAGAACAGACCCACGAAATTACAGACCAATATCCTTAACGTCGGTTTGGTGCAAAATCCTTGAACATGTTCTCAGCTCGAATACAATAAATTTTCTTGAGACAGAGAAGCTTATTTCCACGAACAGCATGGTTTTAGAAGGCATCGGTCGTGCGAAACTCAGCTTGCCCTTTTGTCATATATCAGGTCGTACATTTTGTGACATTTCAGCTTTTACTTGAGACAAATGTCCGACATGATATACTGCGAACTATGGATGAAGGGCAACAGGCAGATTCCGTACTTCTAGATTTCCCGAAAGCGTTTGACACGGTGCCCCATTGCTGTCTGTTAAAGAAGGTGCGAGCATATGAAATAGCTTCACCAGAAGACTTCCTAAGTTATAGAATACAGTATGTCTTCCTCTTCGGCGAGTGTGTCAGAGATAACGGTATCGTCAGGAGTGCCCAAGGGAAGTGTGTTAGGACTTCTGTTGTTTTCAATATACGTACATCATTTGGCGGAGATGGCAGGCAAAAATTTGCAGTTGTTTGCTGATGATGCTGTGGTGTACGGTAAGGCGTTTTTTAAGTTGTGTAACTATAGGAGGATACAAAATGACTTAGACAAAATTTCTAGTCGGTGTGATGAATAGCAGGTAGCTCTAAATGTAGAAAAATGTAAGTTAACGCCGATGAGTAGAAAAAACAAACCCATTATGTTTGGATATGATTAGTCGTGTTCTGCTTGAAACAGTCACATCTTTTAAATAACTGGGCGTAACGTTACAAAGCGATATACACTCCTGGAAATTGAAATAAGAACACCGTGAATTCATTGTCCCAGGAAGGGGAAACTTTATTGACACATTCCTGGGGTCAGATACATCACATGATCACACTGACAGAATCACAGGCACATAGACACAGGCAACAGAGCATGCACAATGTCGGCACTAGTACAGTGTATATCCACCTTTCGCAGCAATGCAGGCTGCTATTCTCCCATGGAGACGATCGTAGAGATGCTGGATGTAGTCCTGTGGAACGGCTTGCCATGCCATTTCCACCTGGCGCCTCAGTTGGACCAGCGTTCGTGCTGGACGTGCAGACCGCGTGAGACGACGCTTCATCCAGTCCCAAACATGCTCAATGGGGGACAGATCCGGAGATCTTGCTGGCCAGGGTAGTTGACTTACACCTTCTAGAGCACGTTGGGTGGCACGGGATACATGCGGACGTGCATTGTCCTGTTGGAACAGCAAGTTCCCTTGCCGGTCTAGGAATGGTAGAACGATGGGTTCGATGACGGTTTGGATGTACCGTGCACTATTCAGTGTCCCCTCGACGATCACCAAAGGTGTACGGCCAGTGTAGGAGATCGCTCCCCATACCATGATGCCGGGTGTTGGCCCTGTGTGCCTCAGTCGTATGCAGTCCTGATTGTGGCGCTCACCTGCACGGCGCCAAACACGTATACGACCATCATTGTCACCAAGGCAGAAGCGACTCTCATCGCTGAAGACGACACGTCTCCATTCGTCCCTTCATTCACGCCTGTCGCGACACCACTGGAGGCGGGCTGCACGATGTTGGGGCGTGAGCGGAAGACGGCCTAACGGTGTGCGGGACCGTAGCCCAGCTTCATGGAGACGATTGCGAATAGTCCTCGCCGATACCCCAGGAGCAACAGTGTCCCCAACTTGCTGGGAAGTGGCGGTGTGGTCCCCTACGGCACTGCGTAGGATCCTACGGACTTGGCGTGCATCCGTGCGTCGCTGCGGTCCGGTCCCAGGTCGACGGGCACGTGCACCTTCCGCCGACCACTGGCGACAACATCGATGTACTGTGGAGACCTCACGCCCCACGTGTTGAGCAATTCGGTGGTACGTCCACCCGGCCTCCCGCATGTCCGCTATACGCCCTCGCTCAAAGTCCGTCAACTGCACATACGGTTCACGTCCACGCTGTCGCGGCATGCTACCAGTGTTAAAGACTGCGATGGAGCGCCGTATGCCACGGCAAACTGGCTGACACTGACGGCGGCGGTGCACAAATGCTGCGCAGCTAGCGCCATTCGACGGCGAACACCGCGGTTCCTGGTGTGTCCGCCGTGCCGTGCGTGTGATCATTGCTTGTACAGCCCTCTCGCAGTGTCCGGAGCAAGTATGGTGGGTCTGACATACCGGTGTCAATGTGTTCTTTTTTCCATTTCCAGGAGTCTAGAATGGAATGAGGACGCGAGGATTGTGATAGGAAAGGGGAATGATCGACCTGGGTTTACTGGAAGAATTTCATGAGAAAGTGGTTTGTCTATAAAGGAGAGCGCAGGTCGGACGCTGGTGCGACCTATTCTTGAGTACTGCTCGAGTGTTTGGGATCCGTACCAGGTCGTATTAGAAGAAGACATCGAAGCAATTCGGAGGCGTACTGCTAGATTTGTTAGCGGTAGGTTTGAACAACACACAAGTGTTGCGGAGGTGCTTCGGGAACTCAAATGGGAATCCGTGGAGGGAAGGTCACGTTCTTTACGAGGAACACTGTTGAGAAAAATTAGAGTACCGACATTTGAAGCTGACTGCCGAACGAGTGTACTGCCGCCAACATACAATGCGCGAAAGTACCGCGAAGATAAGATGACGAGTAGACGCCGTCCTCTTGTCAGTGATATACTTGGGTTCGAAAACAAGAATTTATTTCGGTTCGTATCATTCTCCGATCAAAGGAGTTGCAGATCAGACCAATTACACTAGCAGCACAGGCTGCGAGCTTTTACAAGACATTTAAATTAGCGATACGTTCACCAGCTCAGATGCAGTGAATCGATAGCGACCTGTCGACACCCAAATCAATACGCTTTTACATTTACTGGGCCTTAAATATTTCGTCTGGAATGTACTGTTCCACAATTGCATTAAAAATTGTTCCCATACCCATTCTAACGAATGTTTTCGGGAGTTTTTACAATGGTTCATTATTTATACCCCGTCCTCTATCGATGGAATTCTTCTGCGAACCTTCGCTCTTCGCAGAAGAGCTTCTGTAAAGTTTGGAAGGTAGGAGACGAGATACTGGCAGAAGTAAAGTTGTGAGTACCGGGCGTGAGTCGTGCTTCGGTAGCTCAGATGGTAGAGCACTTGCCCGCGAAAGGCAAATGTCCCGAATTCGAGTCTCGGTCGGGCACACAGTTTTAATCTGCCAGGAAGTTTCAAAAGAAATGCTGTTCGGATGCATACTATTAATATGAAACAAAACTAAATAGCATTCTTACTTATAATAAAAGTATAAACTCAGCAACATTTCAGATTACATAACGCACAACTGCGTTAATGATCAATTAAAAATAAGCAAAGATTATCGTTAAACCTTGCTGAACAATATTCAGTTGACTAACTAAAATCTTTTTGACATCACTTACCACACTTTTTTGAATACATTATCGCCCTGCTTCATACAATGATGAGGCAAAGATGACCACCCGCTTAACAGCAGGTTAGTGAGCCTACAGAATGCAGTACAACAGCGATTGTGCGTAACATGGATTTGACGATTCCTTGGTAGGTGTCGACGCACAGGTCACGCAGTTTCCGTAAATTATAAGCCGGAGGTGTGTGGGTACGGTTCTGGCACTCCATAGCGCCCCAAATGTATTCCGGCGGGTTGAGATCAGGCGAATTTGGTGGCCAAGACGAGATCACTGTCATGTTCCTCAAAGCATAGGAGCATGAGTCTGGCCTGTGACACGGACAAGTATCCTTCTGGTAAATGCCATCGCCTGCGGGGAAGATATCAAACACGAAAGGATAAGTACGGTCCGTTATGAAGTTCACGTAGCCCGCAGCTGTCAAGTGCCATCGATTACTACTATTTGTTCTATGGAGGTCCAAGTGAAAGTCTTCCATAGCATGATACTCAACCCACGGCCAATGTCGTGCTGCGGTGCATGTTTCGAGCCTGGATGACGGCGGGTGCGGAGATGTCCATCAAGCTGGTGTAACAAGGAACATGATTCGTCCGACAAGGCTGCACGTTTTCATTGATCCACGGTCCATTATCTACTATCCCGTGTGCACTGCAATTGCAGTTGACTATGCGGTCGGTGCCTGCATTAGAATTGCTCTCTGTCGGCAGATCCGCCTATCCTGGTGATCTCCAAGTTCTGTGATGAAAAGTTGATGTCCAACACCTTGTCATCTATTCGCGATCTCGCCGTCCTTCAGCCACTTGCTGCTGTTGCTTACGACAGTATCGTACCACTGGAAAAGCCGATCACCTTCGCTGTTTGCGACATGCTCTTTCTTTTCAGGCGCCGGTCCGTAACAATCTGCCTTTGTCGAAGTCCCTCCTGTAATGGAATTCCGTCTTTGCGGCTCGTATCGTTGCTAGAATGGTTCCCCCCTTTGTCTCTGCCCTGCTTATATGCTTCCCTCAACCCACAACGCCACCTCGAGGCATTAAATCTCACGATGTGCAGTGTCCATAAAGTTTTGGATAACGACATACGTAAAATGCAATGGCCATCTGTTGCTCTTAGAGATACATTCTGTAAAGAGGTTCCGTAGCTACATCGTCTGTTTCTCTCTCCATGCTAATTAAAGATCGCGAGTAGGTCAAGGTGGTGGCTTCCATGTGTCAATGCATGCCACAAAAATAAATATTCGCCGGGTTTCATTCGTTCAAGCAGTTTTTAGGGAAGGGGAAATGATGAACAAGAAACATAAGCCCGAACCCAATGCATGACTAGGCGGACTTAATATTTTTCGAAAAATTTGCTTGCAGTTCACCCTGGTGTGATAAACCATCCTGCGAACGTACACAATGGTTTTCTTCCATTTATTGTGATACCTGTAAGAATCAGCCGGCCGCTGTGGCCGAGCGGTTCTAGGCGCTTCAGTCTGGAACCGCACGACTGCTACGGTCGCAGGTTCGAATCCTGCCTCGGGCATGGATGTGTGTGATGTCCTTAGGTTAGTTAGGTTTAAGTAGTTCTCAGTATTAGGGGACTGATGACCCAAGATGTTGTCTGCCCCGATAGCTGAGTCGTCAGCGTGACGGATTGCTGTGCTACGGGCCCGGGTTCGACTCCCGGCTGGGTCGGGGATTTTCACCGCTCAGGGTCTGGGTGTTGTGTTGTCTTCGTCATCATTTCATCCCCATCCGGCGCGCAGGTCGCCAAATGTGGTGTCGAATGTAATAAGGCCTGCACTAAGGCGGCCTCACGTCCAATGACGCCAAACGCTCATTTCCATACCTCAGATGTTAAGTCCCATAGTCGTCAGAGCTAGAGAGTGGTCTTAAGAGGCATAGCGCGCTAAAAAAAAATTGACAATTTGATACTTGCTACTGACATGTAGCGTCGTGGTTCCGCCTGTATTGACGCATCCTCATTACAAGTTGATTTCAACCTTTCTATGTTAATTGAAGCTGGAGGGAAAGAAAGGAAAGGAAAAGAACTAATGATAGCAGCTACGTAAGGACATTATGCTGAATCTGGACCGGGTCTCGAACCTGGGGCCTCCTGCTTACTAGGCAGTTGCGTTAACCAGTTTTTTTCCGGTAGTGTTCGTTGCGTTTGGTGTGAGTGGACGTCACATGACATCCGTTCAAGTTGATCGTTGACTCCTTTACTCAGTTATTTTTTTTTTATTACAGAGGGCCAGCGCCTGTCTGACCGATCTGCCCGAGCACGCTGAGCTACCGTGCCGACTACAAGTGGGCCACCCGGACACAGCGTTTGTCGCCACTGCGCGGAGTGTTTCGGCACTCTCCTTCGGCCGAGTCACTGTGGCACGCAGCGCCACCACTTATCGGCCGTCCGCGTCCATGGCCTTCGTGCTCGCTAACTTTTTATATTCCCAGTGGAGGTCGAAAGTAAGTGTGCTTCCGCACTGAAGGTTGTAGATGCATTGCCAAAGAGGAAAATCAGCTATGGGAATGTGTGGTGTCTGTTCTTTAGGAGATGGTAGAAGGAACAGACGCCACCCAAAATCAGCACCTGTGATGCATATTATCAAAACTGAAGATGGAGATGGGAGAGAAAGGAAAGGTAAGGAATTAATCACATCATCTGGATCAAGACTTTATGACTTTATGCGGAATCAGCGGCGACGAGGGAAAATGTGTGGCAGACCCGCACCCGAACGTATGACTGCTTGCTTACTAGGCATTTGCGCCTCTCAGACGTATTGTTTATCGCAAATGCTTGGAGACTCACGTTCCCTACTATCCGCAGCTGCTAACCATGTCCTCCTTGCTAGCTAGTTTTTTAGGTTCCCACTAGAGGTCGAAAGTAAATGTGGGTTTGGACTGAAGTTGAGTGGAATCCGTTATGTGATGGCGTGGTGCCTGTTCTTTCGTACATGTCTGAGAAACAGACACCACGTATTCATATAAAACCTCTTTGTTGTATGTCGTAGATTTTTTAAAAGTCGGAATTTGAACAACAGTTTTAGGTGAAAAACTGCAACCGGTCTTAGTTTACAATGTTGTAAATTGTAATGCTAATTATAGTGCAGTTGTAGGTAAGGTACAGCCAAAGTAATATTTCTTATTGTTGTAGATACTGATTTCAGTTTGTTATGTTACCCGTTTGGTCTAGGATTTGTAATACTTGTCGAAATAATATATCTAAAGACTGTATCTGTGGGCTATATAGACTTATGTTTCTTAACTTATTTCTTATTTTATCATCTTCTTCTTGAGTAACTGAGTAATTTCAGTTGCAGTTTCTTAAAATTTATTTGTAATTGTCTTTGCATAAAGGATATGTTCACTGTGATGGCTGACCTACCTAATGACTGGTGAAGTGCTTTGGTTATTCATTTATAGTTTAATTATTCTTCTTACCGTAAGTAACTTATTTCAAAATCTGATTTATTTTTCTTTTAGTGCAAAATTATTACTTGATTGTTTCATTTTATGTGCGGGCACATGATGAAGGAACATATAGTGTTGTTAATGAATCAATGCAATGGCAGAAGTTTTATCACCACTTATTCTTTTGAGGATGTTGCAACTGAATGCTGCTGTTAATTTAGCCCAAACATCCACGGTACCAGAAAAGCGTTTTATTGGTACACTTCATAAAGGTGACAGACTACAGACTTACCTTGCCGGACAGCGTGGCTAGAACAAAAATGTGGCTACACAATAACAAATAGCCAAATAGACAATGACATTTATTACTGGTTATGTTACAAAATGGCACTCAACTTCAGAGAATTGAACTGTCTAACAGGTCATTCAGAACTGTCTGAGTCCAGCCGCTGTGGCCGAGCGGTTCTAGGTGCTTCAGTTCGGAACCGCGCTGCTTCTACGGTCGCAGGTTCGAATCCTGCCTCGGGCGTGGATGTGTTATGTCCTTAGGTTTGTTAGGTTTAAGTAGTTCTAAGTCTAGGGGACTGATGACCTCAGTCCCATGGTACTTAGAGCCCTTGGAACCATTTGAAGAACTGTCTGAATATCCACGGTGCACCGTGTTTTGTGCCTCTCGGCGGGAGAACTGATAGAGCTATCTTTGGCGGCTGTCCACATTACTGGCAACAAATACAGCGCGCTGAAGAACGTGGCACGGAAGCAGAAAAAGGTCTGAATTGTGAGCACCAGCTGGAAGCTACTCAGAGGCGCCAGGCAAATGGCTGTCTCTGTATGGTGGCGGCCCCTCATGGTATCTCTTGTCTACCTCTTGCTTGGTAACCAACATTCCTCCCCTGTAGGGGAGGGGAACTGAAGAAGCTAGCGGGCTACACTAGCATCCTACTTCCTTGCTTGCCGGCGTGCTTATTTTGTGAGTATACGTATGTTGCTCTTCCTGGTATTCGTCTGCCGTATCTTGAGAAACCCAAACAAAACTACAGTGAGAGGGGAGCCGGTCAAGCTTTTGCTATTTCAACATCCGAAGGCAGTTCTGAGGCGTGAGGCGTGATGTTAACCTTTTCGGTTTGTCGCTGGATAGATGCATTTGGGGCCTACTGCTGTCAGGGGCCACTGCCGGCTACGTTGGAAGATCTCTCACACGACTGGCTTCATATACACTACTGTCTATTAACATTGCTACACCAAGACGAAACGCAGATGATAAAGGGGTATTCATTGGACAAATATATTATACTAGAACTGACATGTGATTACATTTTCACGCAATTTGGGTGCGTAGATCCTGAGAAATCAGTACCTAGAGCAACCACCTCTGGCCGTAATAATGGCCTTGATACGCCTGGGCATCGAGTCAAAGAGAGCTTGCATGTCGTGTACTAGTACAGCTGCCCATGCAGCTTCAACACGATATCACAGTCCATCAAGAGTAGTGGCTGGCGTACTGTGATGAGCCAGTTGCTCGTCCACCATTGACCAGACGTTTTCAATTGGTGAGAGATCTGGAGAATGTGCTGGCCAGGGCAGCAGTAGAACATTTTCTGTATCCAGAAAGGTCCGAACAGGACATGCAACATGCGGTCGTGCATTATCCTGTTGAAATGTAGGTTTCGCAGGGATCGAATGAAGGGTATAGCCACGGGTTTTAACACATCTGAAATTTAACGTCCACTGTTCAAAGTGCCGTCAATGCGAACAAGAGGTGACCGAGACGTGTAACCAATGGCACTCCATATCATCACGCCCGGTGATATGCCAGTATGGCGATGCCGAATACACGCTTCCAATGTGCGTCCACCGCGATGTCGCAAAACACGGATGCGACCATTATGATGCTGTAAACAGAACCTGGATTCATCCGAAAAAATGACGTTTTGCCATCCGTGCACCCAGGTTCTTCGTTGAGTACACCATCGCAGGCGCTCTTGTCTGTGATGCAGCGTCAAGGGTAAGCTCAGCCACGGTCTCCGAGCTGATAGCCCATGCTGCTGCAAACGTCGACGAACTGTTCGTACAGATGATTGTTGTCTGCAAACGTCCCCATCTGTTGACTCAGATATCGAGACGTGACTGCACGATCCGTTACAGCCATGCGGATAAGATGCCTGTCATCTCGACTGCTAGTGATGCGAGGCCGTTAGGATCCAGCACGGCATTCCGTATTACCCTTCTGAACCCATCGATTCAATATTATGCTAATAGTCATTGGATCTCGACCAACGCGAGCAGCAATGTCGCTATACGATAAACCGCAATCGCTGTAGCCTACAATCCGACCTTTATGCAAGTCGGAAACGTGATGGTACGCATTTCTTCTCCTTACACCAGGCATCACACCAACGTTTCACCAGGCAACGCCGGTCAACTGCTGTTTGTGTATGAGAGATCGGTTGGAAACTTTCCTCATGTCAGCACGTTGTAGGTGTCGCCACCGGCGACAAACTTACGTAAATGCTCTGAAACGCTACTCATTTGCATATCACAGCATCGTCTTCCTATCGGTTAAATTTCGTGCCTGTAGCTCCTCATCTTCGTGGTGTACCAATTTTAATGACCAGTAGTATAGGTCTTCTGATTCTGTAACAGAAAACACCTTAGTGCTGCCTATATGCAAGCGGGCGTGGTGAGGTCCGATTTCATTTCTGTGGCACGTTCTGACATAATTTGAACATTTAATTTTAAACTTGACCCTGCTGAGCTGCTCTGTGACTATGCCAGGAGCCCACGCCCTTATCTCATACTTCTGGATTGAATTGAGTACCATATCTCTCAGCTTAAACATTTATTGTTTCGACACCATCGATGCTCGGCTTGTGAATGCTTTAGTGACTTTAAAATTGGCATTAATTTTCGATGTGGACAGACACGGTGTTTCTCCGCTGGAGATTGTGCATCGTGTGGATTGACTCTGTACTGAGAGTTGAAGATAGGTAAAGCATTCTTTTATTGCACTGTTGTAAAAACTTCTTCCTGCGCGAGTTGAAGGTTAGTTAGAATCCTTCAGCGAGTTTGTTGGTCTCAGAGTAAAACGGTGCAGTCCTGAACGGTGAAACGCCGTTGGTTTTACAAAATAGATTTAACTCCTGAAAAGAAACTTGTGTGCCACTGTCAGCGACAATAGATTTTGATAAATCCTTCAATAGAGAGGACTTCTGACAAAACCTGAAAGTCTTTGTCGAAGATAACGATGACACCTGTATCAAAAATTGAAATTTGGAGGAAGCACTATGAGAATGAGCCAGAAGCTTTCGACAAACGGGCCTGCAAAATCAAAATACAGACGTGAAAATATTGTCAAGTCTGACCGGTATTATTGGCGTAAGCGTCATTTCGCCAAAGAAATTCCAATGTTTTCGTCAATACGTTACCAGCAGCAATATTCTCTGGCAATGCGTTTGGTGCGAACTACGATCCAAAGGCACTGATGCAGTATCTGTAATACCTTACAACGAAATATCACAAGGCTATCAAATCAAGTCTTGCTTGATTCTGACTAAACCAGAATTACACCTTTTTACATTGTTCATCCAAGCGCCATATTCCAATAAGATTTAATCTCTGCTATTAAGTAACTCATCAAAGGCCATTATTTGATCTGAAAAGACAACAGGATCTTTAGACACAAACTGGCAATTAAATTGGAGTTTACCGGGAGATTTTTCACTGTGCCTAGGCTACTGATGACACCATCTGATGGAGCAAACTATTTGGTTTGTCCTATTGGCAGAAGTGAAAGCAAATCTTCGTTTGGGTGTTTGATGTGGAGCTGAATATAATTTCATAGTCACAATTTGACAGAACTAGCACCCAGCGCTGCAAATGTTGAGCTACCCGCGTAGGAGCAGTATTAGTCAGTATGCAAATAGCCACTGAGAGTATGTTGTCTGTGAAGAGGATAAATTTACGTCCACAAATGTAATCACGAGATTCCATGGCAGGAAATACAGTCACAAAAGCTTACTTCTCATTCCGACTGTAATTTCTTTGCGTCTGTGAAGCGTATATACTTGCTCGTTCGGAACCATGAAGTCGATGCAGCAAAATGGCACTGGTGACAAAGTCCGAAGAATCCACTTTAACTGTGAGCATTTTGCTGGGATCGTATCTCGTAACACATTTGCCCTCAAGAAAATTATGTTTTAATTTGGTAAAGCGCATTGGCACTCACTGTTCCAGTTGGTGCCTTTGCGTAACGACTTATGCAGTGGTTCACTGATGGAAACTGTGTGAGGGAGAAACTTCCGACAGTAATTTATTTTTCCTAATACGGAATGTAACTGTTTCACGGCCTTGGGAGCTAGAATGTTCTTAATTTTAATGGCACCTGAATGTTGCAGAGTCGCCTTTATGCCGTGAGCAGACAGTATAACTCCTACGTATTGCACTTCGCATTTACAGAAGATGCACTTCTCTTTGCTGCATTTCAAAATTTTCTGGCTGTGGAATCTTGAAAACAGATTCCAAATTCTATAAGAGTGCATGTGGATTTATACCTGAAACAATTATGTCGGCAAGGTAGTTTTCAGCGTTTGGAGCTTTTCAAATTAATTGTCCTAAATGCCGCTGGAACACACTGTCCATTCCAAATAGTAAATTTTTGGAGTGATAGAGACCAAATTGAGTATTCATCACCATAAATCTGCGTGTGTCTTCGTCCAGACTGTTCTGCAAATATGCTACCTTAAGATCCTGTCTGGCGAAGTACACACCTTCAGCTAATTTTCACGTCAGTTCTTCGGCATGAGAATAGGATATGAATCAATAATAGACTGAGAATAAACCACCGCTCTGACATTTCCTCTCATGCAAAGTGAGCCGTACAACGCGATCGGCATTGCACATCGGCTACTGATGATGGTTTCGATTAGTTCATTTTTATTCAGGATGACTGCGTTGCTGCTTTACTCTACCTTTTAATACAAAACGTGTGTTTTGTGCTTTGCAAAATGTCGGTACCGCTTTCAGCTTGAGCGTGATGAGTACCTTGTTATCTTTGGTACTGATCGTTGCTTCGTAAAAATATCACAATCTTTTTCCAACGTCTACATTTACTTTTCATCTTGAATGTCAGTTTGAAAACGATTCGCTCTCTCGTGAATGTTCAAGTCCAAAACCTTCAAGAGATCCAGTCCTAGGAAAGTCGTTGATTTATTTGAATTTACAACTACGAATGCAAACTGTTTATACGTCAGATATGTTGAAATTTGTCCTGTTACTAGACTCTCACGATTATAGTAACTGAACGGCGAATTTTGAAAGACTGTTAACTTTGGCATTCCTAACTTTCGGTACCCGTGTAAGTTAACCACTGAAAGTGAAGACCTTAACTGAATTTTAAAATTATTCAGTATTTTATTAACTCGAAGAGTTGCACATAACGACTTACCCCTTAGCAGAAAAACTGGTAGGAATGTGACGTTTTGTCCGTGATATTTTGTTGAATTTGCACTTTTTAGTATTGAGAATTGCCACACGTTTGAGTGTCTGTTTTGTCGGTTGTGCTTCGTATTGGACACTTCAGCCCTGCATCCGGTTCTTTTGCAGGAATTGTAACGTCCATTTCTATAGAAAATATTGTCTCCTTTTCGTGAACAAGACTATAATTTAGAATTTCTAAGCTCGTTTACTGACTGGTTCAGTCAAGTAGCATGCAGGCTCCCTGTTTTCCACCTCTGCCCTGCTGGTTACTTTGCCTTGCCGGTTGTTTACATCTAGTGAACACGCAGTGATGCTTCAGCAGGAATATGACTTTTTTCGTATGCCCAAATGAATGGCAGATATTCTTGTAAAGACGCGTTTGTCAGACTAAGCAGGTCCTTTCTTTAATTTATTTCCAAGGAGTGCGTGATGAGCACGGTGCTAATAAATGAGTCTACATAAGACGTCTTACGTACATTTATCATTTTGACAATGAAATTTACTCTCCTTGGCCAGGGTCTTTAACTGAGTAATGCACTCTTTGTAGCATCATTGATCTGACTTCTTGAAATACTGAAAAAGTCTGCTTCTGGCAGCAGCGACAAGCTCTTATGAGTCAAAATACACTCCTGGAAATGGAAAAAAGAACACATTGACACCGGTGTGTCAGACCCACCATACTTGCTCCGGACACTGCGAGAGGGCTGTACGAGCAATGATCACACGCACGGCACAGCGGACACACCAGGAACCGCGGTGTTGGCCGTCGAATGGCGCTAGCTGTGCAGCATTTGTGCACCGCCGCCGTCAGTGTCAGCCAGTTTGCCGTGGCATACGGAGCTCCATCGCAGTCTTTAACACTGGTAGGATGCCGCGACAGCGTGGACGTGAACCGTATGTGCAGTTGACGGACTTTGAGCGAGGGCGTATAGTGGGCATGCGGGAGGCCGGGTGGACGTACCGCCGAATTGCTCAACACGTGGGGCGTGAGGTCTCCACAGTACATCGATGTTGTCGCCAGTGGTCGGCGGAAGGTGCACGTGCCCGTCGACCTGGGACCGGACCGCAGCGACGCACGGATGTACGCCAAGACCGTAGGATCCTACGTAGTGCCGTAGGGGACCGCACCGCCACTTCCCAGCAAATTAGGGACTCTGTTGCTCCTGGGGTATCTGCGAGGACCATTCGTAACCGTCTCCATGAAGCTGGGCTACGGTCCCGCACACCGTTAGGCCGTCTTCCGCTCACGCCCCAACATCGTGCAGCCCGCCTCCAGTGGTGTCGCGACAGGCGTGAATGGAGGGACGAATGGAGACGTGTCGTCTTCAGCGATGAGAGTCGCTCCTGCCTTGGTGCCAATGATGGTCGTATGCGTGTTTGGCGCTGTGCAGGTGAGCGCCACAATCAGGACTGCATGCGACCGAGGCACACAGGGCCAACACCCGGCATCATGGTGTGGGGAGCGGTCTCCTACACTGGCCGTACACTCTGGTGATCGTCGAGGGGACACTGAATAGTGCACGGTACATCCAAACCGTCATCGAACCCATCGTTCTACCACTCCTAGACCGGCAAGGGAACTTGCTGTTCCAACAGGACAATGCACGTCCGCATGTATCCCGTGCCACCCAACGTGCTCTAGAAGGTGTAAGTCAACTACCCTGGCCAGCAACATCTCCGGATCTGTCTCCCATCGAGCATGTTTGGGACTGGATGAAGCGTCGTCTCACGCGGTCTGCATGTCCAGCAAGAACGCTGGTCCAACTGAGGCACCAGGTGGAAATGGCATGGCAAGCCGTTCCACAGGACTACATCCAGCATCTCTACGATCGTCTCCATGGGAGAATAGCAGCCTGCATTGCTGCGAAAGGTGGATATACACTGTACTAGTGACGACATTGTGCATGATCTATTGCCTGTGTCTATGTGCCTGTGGTTCTGTCAGTGTGATCATGTGATGTATCTGACCCCAGGAATGTGTCAATAAAGTTTCCCCTTCCTGGGACAATGAATTCACGGTGTTCTTATTTCAATTTCCAGGAGTATATTTGGCAAGCATTTCTTTAATGTCAGAATAAGAGAGAATCACTGGTTCATAGGTAGGTGATAATTTCTAGGGAAGATGAAATACAGCTGGATCTGCATGTAGTAATTGAAAATGATTTTTATTCCACATCAGCTGATGTCTTTTGCATGAGGTAGCGCTGCTCCGGACGCAGGGTATAGTTGTTCCAGGACTCAACTTTCGGATCGAATGGGAGAAAGCGCGGTGGCGGGATCTTGAAAAGCAATGGTTGTGTTTGGCCTTTGGTCTTGCTTTCTTCAAATCGGGCCACTATGAGCTCCCGAGCTGCTGGCAGTTTTTGGTATAAGTTTAGCATGGACTGTAGGACGATTTGCTGTTGGAACATGTCTGAAGTATATGCTAAGAACAGTTTAGAAAATTTACAAAAATCTTCATGGAAAGAAAACGGATTATCGAGCCTAGAATCTATCAATCACAAAATATTTTAAGCCGAGCAGTATTGCCGCTTTATCGAAGTATAGAATCATGTAATTAAAATGAAGTAAAAATAAAAACTTGTACTGCTTAGTTTTTTCCTCTTTGCTTGTAGTCCCAGTTGATGAAAATACTGTGGGTTTGCGCTACCTCCTTGCTAGTATTGGGAACTGACGAAACTGGTTTTCAGCAATTTCCAGTTTTTCTCGTCATCCAATGATGAGTACTGGCGAAAATTGTTTTATACAATATTTAAGCTTTGTTCTTGTCACCGAAATGTTGGGAATCTTGTATCTGAATGTAATTATTAACTCAACCCATACAACTATGGTAGCAGAAAAGTGTGTTACTGCTATAGTTCATTAATGGTGATAGACAGCACGCTCACTAATTGGATACTTGCTTGACAGGGTGGCACTAGAACACAATTGTGGCAACATGACAAGAAATAACCAATGACATTTATTAGTAGTATGCTACGATATGGCAGTTTGGTACAGTCTGTTAGATGGACTCTATGTCCTAAATCTAATACATTGGTACGTACGAGGGTGAGTCAAATGAAAATCTTAAATATTATTTATTGTGCAGGAGGGGTACAAAGTTGTATCACTTTTCAATATAGTCTCCCCCACTCTCAATGTAAGTCCTCTAGCGTTTACAAAGTGCATAAATTCCTTTAGAAAAAAATTCTTTTGGTAGTCCGCGCAACCACTCATGTACCGCGTGGCGTATCTCTTCATCAGAACGGAACTTTTTTCCTCCAATTGCGTCTTTGAGTGGTCCAAACATATGGAAATCATTTGGTAAGGAGAAATGACGCCATTCCTCGCTCGCTCTCTTCGTTTTTGGTTGATGGAAGTGAACCCAGGTTTCGTCCCCAATAACGATTCTTGCAAGAAAGCCATCACCTTCTCGTTCAAAGCGCCGAAGAAGTTCTTCGCAACCATCAACACGGCGTTCTTTCATTTCAGGAGTCAGCTGCCGTGGCACCCATCTTGCAGACACTTTGTGAAACTGGAGCACATCATGCACAATGTGGTGTGCTGACCCATGACTAATCTGTAAACATGCTGCAATGTCATTCAGTGTCACTCGGCGGTTTTCCTTCACTATGGCCTCAACTGCAGCAATGTTCTGTGGAGTCACAACTCCTTGTGCCTGGCCTGGACGAGGAGCATCTTCCACCGAAGTCACACCATTTGTGAACTTCCTACTTCATTCGTAGACTTGCTTCTGTGACAAACATGCGTCACCGTACTGAACTTTCATTCGTCGATGAATTTCAATAGGTTTCAGAGCTTCACTACAGAAAAACCGAATAACAGAACGGTATTCTTCCCTGATGCAAGTCGCAAATGGGGCGGCCATCTTTATACTGATACTGCACAATGCTGCCACCTAGAGGCCATTCAGCACGCTGTTTGTAGCACGCTTACCAACTTACAGGATAACGGCGCGAAATTTCGATTTGTTATTAAAAATTTAAGGTTTTGATTTGACTCACCTTCGTACATAACTTTGCTGCCTCTTTGCAGTCTATATATTGTCACTATGACTGATAGTAATATTGCACACACTCTTGATTGTGCTGTTACTCCGTAGATACCGAGTATGTAGTTTTGAAGAGAACTGTGCTCAGCTGGCTGTAGGCGCATAACTGTCTGACTGTTTTGTGCTCGTCAGCAGAAGGATTTCCCTGTCCTCCAATATAAGGCGGAAGCAATGTAGTCCACAGCTGACAGGGATTTCTTAGGTGGCCGTCCACATTATCGGTGGGCAAATGAGACACTCTGAAGGACGTGACATGGCAGCAGAAAGAGGTCCGGATTGTGGGCGCCACGTGGAGGCTGCTGCTCGGGGTTGAGGCTCCAGATCAGTGGTTGTGACTTTGTGATGGAGGCCTCTCGTGGTACCTGTGGGGTGCGTCTTGCTTAGTACACAACGCTTAGGCTGCCCTGTTGTTCCCATTTCGCCTCCTCAAGGTGGATAAGTATATGACTGTACTTCAGTTTCGATTGAATGCGGTATAGTACGTAGCAATACACGTTTTTCACTGTCTTTCTACATAGCTTTTTTACAATTATTTTGTCATTTGATTAATACATCGCTACAGCCATCCATCCTATTTGGTTGTTGTCAGCGGCGAAATACAATTACCAGTCTTTTATTTGTAATAAGTTACATTAAAATGTTAAACCAAAACTTCAGCACAAACATCTTTCTGAACATGCATTTAATAAGTATTAAAACACAACACAACAAAATGTCAGCGGCATAGCTAGGTAGCTTGGTATTCGGTGTGGCATTTTAGTTTGTCACACTCCACCCCACAAACCCTACAAAAACTTCAAATTGTGTTTTTTGGGGAAGAAATTTTGTCAGAAAAAGCGAAGTGTAATGTTAACTTTTGTGTAAACAGTGTTTATCAAAGGGAACTAACATTAAAAGACATGTTTATAAATAACATAGTTTGATTATAATGAAATTGCACAAATAATCGAATATCTTGGTGATAGGTAACTTTAACATGTAGTTTAGAGTCTTACTGATAACTTTTACTGAAACAAATTTTGAAATTACGTCATCAAACCCTAAACCCTTAGGTACACTCTCGTCGATTAGCAAAATTGTTGCATTAGAATCGTGCTTCACTTATATTCGACCTAAGATAATTCGTAATTAGTTTGATTTTTGAAAAACTCCTCTCACATGACGCTTCTGTAACAAACAAAGATCTTAACGCCAAAATGAGGTTGAAACAGATTGGGGAAACTCACATTCAATCACGAACTATAAGAATCTTTAAGCTGTGCAACCGGGAGACTCTCTTTTGGGACACTGACAGCTCAAAGAAATCTTCTTAGGTATGGAATCTCTGCAAGGATACCATGCTTATAAGCCTCATCATAACTGTCAACTAAACTTTTTACATATATAATTATGGTAATGCAGTTCTGCCTTGAACAAACACAAGTACTTCTTATTTAACATCAAACATATTTTGATGATGTCACCATTATCAAACGGCTGAAAACGAGGGGAAACTACAGCCGTAATTATTCCCGAGGGCATGCAGCTTTACTGTATGATTAAATGAGGATGGCGTTGTCTTGGGTAAAACATTGCGGAGATAAAATAGTCCCCTATTCGTATCTCCGGGCGGAGATTCTATGGATCGGAGCATGGAATGTCAGATCCCTTAATCAGGCAGGTAGGTTAGAAAATTTAAAAAGGGAAATGGATAAGTTAAAGTTAGATATAGAAGGAATTAGTGAAGTTCGGTGGCAGGAGGAACAAGACTCCTGGTCAGGTGAATACAGGGTTATAAATACAAAATCAAATGGGCGTAATGCAGGAGTAGGTATAATAATGAATAAAAAAATAGGAGCGCGGGTAAGCTACTACAAAAAGCATAGTGAACGCATTATTGTGGCCAAGATAGACAAGAAGCCCATGCCTACCACAGTAGTACACGTTTATATACCAACTAGCTCCGCAGATGACGAAGGGATTGACGAAATGTGTGATGAGATAAAAGAAATTATTCAGATAGTGAAGGGGGACGAAAATTTAATAGTCATGGGTGACTGGAATTCGATAGTAGGAAAAGGAACAGAAGGAAACAAAGTAGCTGAATATGGAATGAGGGTCAGGAATGAAAGAGAAAGCTGTCTGGTAGAATTTTGCACAGAGCATAACTTAATCATAGCTAACACTTAGTTCAAGAATCATAAAAGAAGGTTGTATACATGGAAGAGGCCTGGAGATACTCGAAGGTTTCAGATAGATAATATAATAGTAAGACAGAGATTTAGGAACTAGCTTTTAAATTGTAAGACATTTCCAGGGGCAGATGTGGTCTCTGACCAGAATCTGTTGGCTATGAACTGTAGATTAAAAATGAAAAAACTGTAAAAAGGTAGGAATTTAAGGAGATGGGCTCTGGATAAACTGATAGAACCAGAGTTTGTATAGAGTTTCAGGGAGAACATTAGAGAACGATTGACAAGAATTGGGGAAAGAAATACAGTAGAAGAAGAATGGGTAGCTGTGAGGGATGAAATAGTGAAGGCAGCAAAGGATCAAGTAGGTAAAAATTAGAAGGCTAGTAGAAATCATTGGGCAACAGAAGATATATTGAATTTAATTGATGAAAGGAGAAAATATAAAAATGCAGCAAATGAAGCAGGCAAAAAGGAATACAAACGTCTAAAAAATGACATCGAGAGGAAGTGCAAAATGGCTAAGCAGGGATGGCTAGAGGAGAAATGTAAGGGTGTAGAGGCATGTCTCACTAGGGATAAAATAGTTACTGCCTACAGGAAAATTAAAGAGACTTTTGGAGAAAAGAGAACCACTTGCATGAATATCAAGAGCTAAGATGGAAACCCAATTTTAAGCAAAGAAGAGAAAGCAGAATGGTGGTTGAAGTATATAGAGGGTCTGTACAAGGGTTATGTACTTGAGGATAATATTATGGAAATGGAATAGGATGTAGATGAAGATGAAATGGGAGATATGATACTGCGTGAAGAGTTTGACAGAGCATTAAAAGAACTAAGCCGAAACAAGGCCCAGGAGTAGATAACATTCCATTAGAACTACTGATAGCCTTGGGAGAGCCAGCCCTGACAAAACTATGCCAAAACTACTGGCAATGGAAAGGAAAGCGTTTCTGAAGAGGAGAAATTTGTTAACATCGAGTATAGACTTAAGTGTCAGGAAGTCGTTTCTGAAAGTATGTATATGGAGTGTAGCCATGTACGGAAGTGAAAAGTGGGCGATAAATAGTTTAGACAAGAAGAGAACAGATGCAGAAGAATGCTCAACATTAGATGGATGGATCACATAACTAATGAGGAGGTATTGAATAGAATTGGGGAGAAGAGGAGTTTGTGGGACAACTTGACTAGAAGAAGGGATCGGTTGGTAGGACATATTCTGAGGCATCAAGGCATCACCATTTTAGTATTGGAGGGTAAAAATCGTAGAGGGAGACCAAAAGATGAACACACTAATCAGATTCAGAAGGATGTAGGTTGCAGTAGGTACTGGGAGATGAAGAATCTTGCACAGGATAGAGTAGCATGGCGAGCTGCATCAAACCAGTCTCTGGACTGAAGACCACAACAACATTCCAATCTATGTCTTCCTCTACAGTTTTCGCCTTCTACATCTCCCTCTACTATCATAGAAGTCTTTCCCTGATGTCCTAAGAGATGTCCTATCATCCTGTCCCTTTTACTTGTCCGTGTTTTTCACATGTTCCTTTCCTCTCCGATTCTGCGCAGAACCTCCTCATTCCTTACTTTATCAGTCCACCTACTTGTCAACATTCCTTTGCTGCACCCTATCTCAAGTGAAACGCTTCGATTCTCTTCTGTTCCTATTTTCCCACAGTCCGTGTTTCACTACCATACAATGCTGTGCTCCAGAAGTACGTTCTGCGTGACCATCAATCCTGATGTTAAGTTTCTCGCTTTTCCCATTTCTGCTACTTCTCATTACTTTCGTCTTTCTTCGACTTACTCTCAGTCCATATTCTGTACTCATTAGATTGTTCATTCCATTCAGCATGTGATGTAATTCTTCTTCACTTTCACTCAGATAGCAATGACACTTGCAAATCGTATCACTGGCATCCTTTCACCTTGAATTTTAGTTCCACTCCAGAACTTTTGTTTTCTTTCCATCATTATTTCTTCGTTTCACAGATTGAACGGTAGTAGAGAAAGACTACATTCCTGCCTTACACCCTTTGCAATCCGAGCTGTTCGTTCTTGGACGTCCATCCTTATTATTCCCTCTTGGCTCTAGTGCACATTGTATATTAGCCGGCTCCCCCTATAACCTACTCCTACTTTGCTCAGAATTAATAACATTTTACACCATTTTACATTGTCGAACGCTTTTTGCAGATCGACAAATCCTATGAACGTGTCTTGATTTTTCTTCAGACTTACATCCATTATCAACCACAACGCCAGAATTGCCTCTCTGCTGTATTTACCTTTTCTAAAGCCAAACTGATCCTGATCTAGCATATCCTCAAATTTCTTTTCCATTCTTCTGTATATTATCCTTGTCAGTAACTTGGTTGTATGAGGTGTTAAGCTGATTGTACGATAATTCCCGCAGCAGTCAGTTTTTGCAATTTTCGGAATTGTGTAGATGATATTTTCCGGAAGTCAGATGGTATGTCACAATACTCAAAGATTCTACATACTTACATGAATAGTCGTTTCGTTGACCAATAATTTTAGAAATTCTGATGGAATGTTATTTGTCCCCCCTGCCTTATTTGATATTAACTCCTCCAAACCTCTGTTAAATTCTGATTCTAATAATGGATCTCCTTTCTCGTCTAAATCAGTTTCTGCTTCTTCTATTATGACATCAAACAAATGTTCCCCCTCACAGATGCCTTCAATGTAGTCTTTCCACCTATCTACTCTCTCCTCTGCATTTAACAATGGAATTCCCATTGCACTCTTAATGTTACCACCCTTGCTTTTTTTAGCCACAGAAGGTTATTTTGACTCTCCTGTATGCTGCGCCAGTCCTTCCGACAATCATTTATTTTTCGATTTCTTCACATGTTTCATGTTGCCATTTGGTCTTAGCTTCCCTGCACTTCCTATTTATCTCATTTCTCAGCGACTTGTTTCTCTGTATTTCTGAATTTCTTTGAACATTTTTGTACTTTCTTCGTTCATCAATCAAATGAAGGATTTCTTCTGTTATGCATGATTTTTTCGCAGTTACCTTCTTTGTACCTATGTTTTCCTTTCCAACTTCTATGACTGCCCCTTTTAGATGTGTCCATTTCTTTTCAACTGTACTGCCTAATGAGCTATTCCTTATTGCTGTTATCTGTAGCCTTAGAAAACTTCAAGAGTTTCTCCTCATCGCTTAGTACTTCTGTACCCACTTCTTTCCTTTTTAATTGTTCCTGTCTAATCTCTTGAACTTCAGCCTACTCTTCATCACTACTGCATTGGGATCTGAGGCTATATCTGCTCCCGTGTATGCCTTGTGATCCGGTATCTGATTTCAGAATCTCTGACCATGACGTAATCTAACTGAAACATCAATATGTGACACTAAAACATAAAATGTTTGTTAATTTTGTAAGTGTGAATGCCATAATGTCAAAACTTACGTATTATCGTGCAAAATTTCTTTACATGTTGATTGTCAGAAAATGAATGAACCTACTGACGATGGTGAAGCTTACCGAAAAATGTTTGGGCATTAATAAACAAGAATTTGTATTTGCTCAAGGCAGAAACGGATATCCATAGTTACATATTAGGAATAAAACCCTAATGGAAAAAGTGCTTCAGCTACAAAATGAAAAACATTTTATAATAGTGAGCCTGCCGGAGTGACCGTGCGGTTCTAGGCGATCCAATCTGGAACCGCGTGACCGCTACGGTCGCAGGTTCGAATCCTGCCTCGGGCATGGATGTGTGTGTGATGTCCTTAGGTTAGTTAGGTTTAAGTAATTATAAGTTCTAGGGGACTGCTGACCACAGATGTTAAGTCCCATACTGCTCAGAGCCATTTTGAACAATAGTGAGAAGCTCTGTTATCGAAGTTTTAATCAGAATTCTGGGTTCTAAAACAGCAAAATGTTCTATGGTTTTGTAGCGTGTATCGATGTCTTGCAGAAACCTGTCTATGCACTCCATCATCTTCACATGCTACTTAGGAAATAAAAATGCTTCGTCGACAACGGAATTTCTCACGTCTTTCAATCAGAGATTGAGACTTCCCATCTGTAATGTAATACACATTCACAAGATGGCTCCAAGAATTTGCAAATAGTTCTGCACTTCGTTGACTTCTGCTAAGTGAGTGCTCCGCAACCACAAAAAACACAAAAACGAGAAATCACACGGTGCAGACAATAGACTTTAACTAGATCCTCTGGTTTCTTCAGTTTCCAAGTAATAAGGTAGTTCCTCAGTGCCATGAATAACCTTTTTAAATCTTTGAAACACAGGTTTAACATCGTCGTGTATTTGAAAGTCTCTTAATTGTAGCGCTAACGTTTTTCAGAAGGGTTGTCCATTTGTGACTGGAAGTTGAGTGAAACATGTACAGACTTTCTTAGTTCACAAAAAAGTCACACATAGTGAAGCTTTTGCGAAAGAGTGGTATGCATAACGGAAGTGATACTTTTACTCAAGGACAATAATTACTCTGAGTGATTTAAAATGGAATGATCATATAAAGTTGGTCGTCGGTAAAGCAGATGCCAGACTGAGATTCATTGGAAGAATCCTAAGGAAATGCAATCCGACAACAAAGGAAGTAGGTTACAGTACGCTTGTTCGCCCAATGCTTGAATACTGCTCAGCAATGTGGGATCCGCACCAGGTAGGGTTGATAGAAGAGATAGAGAAGATCCAACGGAGAGCAGCGCGCTTCGTCACAGGATCATTTAGTAATTGCGAAAGCGTTACGGAGATGATAGATAAACTCCAGTGGAAGACTCTGCAGGAGAGACGCTCAGTAGCTCGGTACGGGCTTTTGTTAAAGTTTCGAGAACATACCTTCACCGAAGAGTCAAGCAGTATATTGCTCCCTCCTACGTATATCTCGCGAAGAGACCATGAGGATAAAATCAGAGAGATTAGAGCCCACACAGAAGCATACCGACAATCCTTCTTTCCACGTACAATACGAGACTGGAATAGAAGGGAGAACCGATAGAGGTACTCAGGGTACCCTCCGCCACACACCGTCAGGTGGCTTGCGGAGTATGGATGTAGATGTAGATGTAGATGTAGAAGTCACCGCGGTTTATGATGTTTACCGGGACATGGTTGTCAAGTGAGTGTGTGATCACAGCGGGGGACTATCTGTCCACTGTGAAGGGCTTCCATGCTGACCACAAGACTGGTAACAAGTTGACGGGCGTACATTCAGATAACCGAGCAAAAATTTCTGAAATTTATCCTTATGTGTTCTTTGTAGAACAGAATTTCAGAAATTTTTGCTCGGTTATCTGAATGTACGCCCGTCAACTCGTTACCAGTCTTGTGGTCAGCATGGAAGCACTTTACAGAGGAAGCATAGTCCGCCGCTGTGATCACACACTCACTTGACAACCATGTCCCGGTAAACATCATAAATCGCAGTGACTTCAGTGTAATTATTGTGATTGAGTAAAAGTGTCATTTCCGTTCGTTTCAATGGGTATCTATCTCTGTTATCTTCTGTACTACACTGTAGCAGTTTTCTCTATGTACGGTCCAAGTTTCATCGACCTACATTACTTAGCGGTGATACATCATGCGAAAGTTACTTTTTTCCTGAAGTTTCGCACATAGTGTATAATTGGTAATAGGGCAGTAATTATTTTCGGGATAAATTAGGCACATCTTGCTGTTTTCAGTAGGTGAATTCCAGTTAATATTTAATCCCGGTAATGGAGTATTATGTTGGAGAAAAATAGTGATCATTGGTTGATTCCGAGTTAAATTATGTCTTGAGTGGGTTTGCAGATATGTTTAAAGTAAAGTTGTGGGATCAGTAATTGTATTTATAGGAAATCCATATATATAATCTAGTGAATAGAATGACTTTTTTCTCTATTGGCATTGGACTACATGCTACCCTGAGTGTTGAAGTAGAATCTCTGGTATTTGGATGGTGAAATGTGTGCTACTATAAATGATTTCTGGATAGTTCGATGTGCCGGAAGACGTACGTAATATGCACTTCCTTGTAAAAAACATTTGCTTATTGATACCCGATTTGTAAGAAGATTTTTTTTAGATATAGGAAGCAAGGAACAACATAATTTAATAATAATAGGCTGCTTCGAGTAGTCACCATTTTTTGTAACCAGTTATTTTCGATATTTACGAGTAACGAGAAGTCAGTGCCTGAAATGAATGAATGTTTTTGCTTCAGTGTTTAAGAAATAAGGTAAAAGTCCCGGTGGCAACTAGATTTTATTATTATTAAGATCAAGATTAGTTTAAGGTGGAGAATACCGTGCTGTTCGAAAACAGCCAGTGTATCCACTACAGAAAGAAAATTAAAAAGAATATTGCATTACAGAATAAAAAAAAAACTATATGCTATTTACCTCAAAAGTAATAGATTACCTTCATAAAATAACTGAAAGCAAGAACAAAAAAAAATTGATTCCAAATTTAAAGTACCCATAGAAAGCATACCATTTATTGAAAGGAGAATTATAAGAGTAATTTAATTCAGGTACTACGGAAAATTTAAGTACTCTATCAGATGTACGAAGAATAATTTTCTTATAAGAAAAAGAAATTATCTAATTTATTAATAAAGAATTTTATCAAACAAAATATAGAGTGATTTGTATCTGAATTGAATAACATTGTTAATTTGGTCCTAAAGATAAACTTACCAATGAATGATAATAAGCAGGAAAAGTGAACTTACAGAAGAAAGAAAATTATGTGAATTCATTAATTTGAAATGTAGCTAACAGAAGACATTTTAGATGCTGAATATTTGATTGAAGAAGTTGAAAAATTCTCGTTTTTCATTGTTACCAGAATATACGCTCTAGATATTAGTAGACCCATATCATAGTTTCAGATCGATAAAAACCATAGCATCTGAGCAGGACTTGAATTTATTACTCAGAGAGAAGTATTAATATTGTTTCATTTGCTGGTATAAGGACTCTTAGCGGAATAACTCCAGTATATGCCGTGCTACATACGTCTATTTCATCGATCTGAGGTTTTAATCTTCTTTTGGTTTTCCGTAAGAATCACAGGTTCTTTTGTGTGTGAGTAGCAAAGCAGAGGGTAATAGTAACTACAAAATAATACAGCATCTCCAGCATAGTCTGCTTATGGTATCAGAAGTGTATATTTTCCTTATAAGGACTGAGATCACATTAACGCCAGGCCACGTCCGTAAAGTATCGCTTATTGACGTTGATTCTTTACAGGTAAGAAAAAAAACCGTGCACCAGCACATCTCATCTTGAAAAACGTGGTGACGGTTCACTTTGACATATTATGATGATTAAACCAGGTCTTGGTGGGGATAGTTGTGCCTTCCACGAACGAGTTTTAACGCGTTCCGGTGACCTTTCCAATCGGTCGTAATTCTCGATGCCACCCAGATATATATCTAAAATTCTTTATATGGAAGCATAATATCAAGCATAACATTACAAATTGTCTCTTTTCCCAGTTGGGAAGCCTTCTCATATCGGTTATAACGCTGTGTATTTTAACCCAGATTTTTTCTACTCTGTGGCTCCGGCTTCTGGATTCTATAGGCTCCTTTTAGTAGGTAATAATGCATTGTTCTTTGTCCTGGACCAGTTCCTGGTTGTCAGTACTTCCGCTACAGACATCGGTTACTAAGATTCTTCTTTAAAACTTCAGTGCCTTGAGTATCGTCCAATACAAATAAATACGTTTATTATCCCAATGTTTTAGGCTCTTATTTAGAAGATTCTAGAGGAATTAGGAGCAGTTGCCCTACGGAAATTAGTGGACACCAAATGGGACATCTTATGTACCCTTTATCTTTCATTTTCGATCCGTCTTTCTAAATGGGAAATTAGTATGGCCATTTAATTTGAAATTTTAAAGAATGACTGAGTGTAACAGATATATCCTGTAATCCCACCTCCTATTATGTCAATTCGTTCGAAATGTTGTTAGAAAGTAGTCGCTTTAATACAATAGAGAAGAGCTCCATCAGGTAGTTGTTTGTAATAGATAGTTCCACTGTCATATAATGCTGCCAGCTTCTTGGTATTTATCCTTTCGTTTAGTACAAATGCAAAGGAAATGCCCGTTTTCTTAGGTAAGCTAGGTGTACAATAACTGATTATCCTGAAAGGACATACTTATCAGACAATTTTGTTACTCAGGCGTTCCGCTAGTGCTTCTGTTAACAGTGCGTGCTTAACTATATTCTTCATTGCTCCGAGGCATATTCTTTACACATCTTTACTCGACTGCATCTAATTTTCCTCGACAGGTATCGTACACAGAGAGATACAAAATCTAATATATTGTAGATAGAATGAGAGTCCATAAGTTTTCTTTTCTTGCTTAACACACACACACACACACACACACACACACACACACACATGCACCCAACACGGCAACACGGTTTCTTTTCAAGGACAGTATTATCGTTTGTTTTTATACAAACAACATTCGTTACTTTAGAAGTATCAGTTTAAAAATTACCGAGTAACAGCGTTTCGTATTTTGTCGTTATTTTATGAGCTCAATATTTACAAAATATTATGTGACTAAATGTTATCTGTGACAAGCTATAATACAAAAAAATTCAACAATGAAATAGGTTTTAATGTTTTGTAAATAAAACTGCCTTTTCCTGTTGCTAGTTAGTTTATTTATCCCATACGCGTTTCACCTTCTCCTGTTCTAAGGCACTTCAGTGGGATCTGTAACGATACAGTTTTGTTAGCTTTAGATTATTAAACTGTCACTTCACGATCTTTTTGTAAAAAAGAAGTTCTGCGTTTCCTCACATCTGGTCTGGAGGTGACACTACCACTTTTATCACTGCCATATAATCACATCTTTGTGTTCTCGCCTCTCACACACTGTTCACCATGTTTCTCACTCTTTTTTGTGGTGGACTATTGTTCTTTTGTCACCCGATACAACTATTTCGCCGTACACTGTTTTTCACAACGTAAATATTGCGACCCCATTACGTGTTTCAGTTTCTTTGGCATGTTTACCTATTTGTTGTCAAGATACCAAAGAAGATGCAACACGTAATGAAGTCGCAATATTTACGCTGTGAAAAACGATGTACGACGAAATAGTTGTATTGAGTGACAAACCACAAAAAAGAGTGAGAAACATGGTGAATAGTGTGTGGAAGTGGAGAACATAAAGATGAGATTATATGGCAGTGATAAAAGTGGTAGTGCAACCTCCAGATCAGATAAGAGGAAACGCAGATCAGCAAATCGTAAGTGTATACTTTTTTTACAATCTCGAAGTGAACTGTTTAATAATGTAAAACTAACAAAACTGTATCGTTATAGATCTCACTGATGATGCCTTAGCACAGATGAAGGCAACATGCGTTTGGGATAAATAAAGTAACTAGTAGCAGGAAAACGTAGTTTTATTTACAAAACAAGTATTTAAGAGCTTGCTGCGGAGGATGACAACACAAACAAACTTCTCAGGTTTTAAGGTGGGTAGGACATGAAACGGGCCGACTTGGAGCAGGAGGGGCATCACAGGACATTTTAATTTCCAGTGTCTATACTTTTACAAATAAATTCATAAAACTTTGTCAGCCTCACCAGGAAGGATTCAGGATTCACATTCATTGCAGTGGAAATTCGAAAACATAACAAAATAAATTTTTTTTACGTGTGAAATTTCATCATTTTTTCACTGACTAATGGCTGCTTTTGTTGCTATTGGTACACTTTTCTTCATAAGTTAGAGAGATTCTTCGATGAATTTTGCACAGCATACATACCATACTTACAGGTGTATGAAACTCTAGAATTCATTTAATTTATGAAAAAACGAATGATCTGTTGTATTTTAAACTTCATGCTTAGAAAAAACACAAATTTAACAGTTAATTACCTCAATTTTTACCACAGTTTTTAATAGATTTTGGAAATTCTAGACTTTCATGCCCCTTTAAGTATGGTTTGTATGCTGTGCAAAATTCATCGAACCATCTCTCTTACTTATGAAGAAAAGTGTACCTATAACAACAAATGCTGCCATTAGTAAGTGAAAAAAATGATGAAATTTCATATGTAAAAAAAAATTACTTGGTTATGTTTTCGAACTTCCACTGCTATGAGTGTGAATTCTGAATCCTCCCTGGTTATGCTGACAAAGTTTTATGAATTTATTTGTTGAAATATAGACAGTGGAAATTAAAATGTCCTGTGATGCCCCTCCTGCTCCGAGTCGGCCTGTTTGACGTCCTACCCCGGTTAACGTGGTTACCATCCACCAGGCTGGAACGATACATACGGAAAATGGCCAGACTGTCGATTGTTAAACCGCATGAGGGTTTCGGAAGTGTTTCCTCGGGGTGAAGGCCAGCAGGGAGAAAGCGACTGTGCTTTTCTATCGCGTGCCTTCAATTAAGGCCGTCATTAACGAGGTCTGACAGTCGATCCCTCTCGAAAAAATAACGGGAGGGTGCAGGAAGAAAATTTGCAATTCGGAGACGCCGGCGGACGTCCGGGTACGGAGTACCCCTCTCGAGGAGCTGTCCCCACCACCGACCCGCAAGGCGGAGTCGGCGCACGCGATTGGTCGCGGCTCGACGCCGGCGCCCAACGGGGGCGCCGGGCACGCTTGCCATATCGCTGCCGCAGCGATCGATGCCGCAGGGGGCTGCGGGGGGCGGCCGAGCGCAACAAGTCCGTCTCGGCGAGGCCACGCGCCGGAGGGGTGGGCCCACGCAACTGGCAACGCCGCCAATCTCTGTACGCTGTTGTGGTCCGCCGCTTCCGCCTCCGCGTGCTTAGTATACGGGGTTAGACTGAGGAGGGGTGGGGAGAGTGTTGTCCACGTGCGAAACACTGGGAGAGGGGGTGAAAGGGCAAAGGCGACAGCACTCGGTCAGGTGACTGAAAAGTCACTAAGCTTTAGCCGGAGCTAAAGAGCAATAATCGAGGCGAGGGAGGCGGCTGGAAGGGAGGGCGAAGTAGGCGCTCCCAGACGCGCCGAAAACAGAGCGGAGGAAAAAAGGGGCCAGCGGGGTGCGGGGGCGAGGGGAAGGGCCCAGTGGGGTGGGACGGCGGCCGGAAGGCAGTATTATTCTGATTAGCAAAGCAAAGCGGGGCCCTGCGAGCATGATCGCGCCGCAGGTCGTGGTGCAGCCCTCTTCGTCGCGGTCTTCGTCGGCCGGCAGTCGGTCACCAGCTCCGCAGGGGGACGGCAGCGGCAGCGGCAGCGGCAGCGGAAGCGCGCAGGACCAGCAACAGACACAGCAGCCGCAGAATGGTGGCGGCGACATGCCGGTGAACGCCGGCGCCGAGGACGCGGCCGCGCCGCCCAGCGACCAACCGGCGAACCACCTGCAGCAGCAGGAGGAGGAGCAGCCGCAGCAGAACGGAACCGGCGGCCAGTCCGCAATCACCGTCGTGAGCAGCCAGAGCACCGAGGACGACGACGACGAGGAGGCGGCCGACGACGACGACCGAGAGGGCCAGCAGCAGCAGCGCAGACCGCGCGCGTCCCGCGGCGGACGCACGCGCGCCGCCGGCTACTGGGGCCAGCAGCAGAACGCCGGCGCCGGCCGCCACGACGCCGACCTGCTGGACATGGCCGACGGGCCGCCGCCGTCGCGGCCCAAGTCGCGCGCGCACGCCGTCGTCGACGCGGGCGCCAAGTACAACAACCTGTCCTACTGGCGCGCGCGCAAGGTCACCTTCTACCGCAACGGCGACCCCTTCTTCCCGGGGGTCGAGTTCCGCTTCAAACCGGGCCGAGACATCGGCACCCTCGAGGCGCTGCTCGACAAGCTGTCCCTGCGGCTGGACCTGCCGCGCGGCGCGCGCTACATCTTCTCCATGGACGGCGAGCGGAAGCTGCACCTCGAGGAACTCGAGGACGGCGGCGCCTACGTCGTCTCGTCCTACAAGACGTTCAAGGTGAGTCCGCACTGTTAACTGCAGCCTCCGATACCACCAACGGCATCAGAATGGCGAACGTAAATGCCCTGTCGAAATCCAATAAATTTGTAACGTACTCACCGCAACAAGGATCACAGATATTCTTGTGCCACCACATTCACTGGCTTCCCCAGCTCACTACCACACTGTCACCTTCCAAGTTAAGCTATGCGCTGTTCAGTATTACTTTAGGATCGACCAGTCTGTCACCTTTCGACCCAACCTATACCCTGTTCAGTATTACTTTAGGATAGAAACTTCCGCAAGAGCACGTGGAGTGAAACAGACGCGCACAACCCGCACGGAGCCTACGACAGACAATACATTTCATTCAGCTCTCTCAAACTCGCAAACTTTTCAGATGGCACTAGCATCAGTGTCTTCTGTAACAGCTGCAAATACTTAAAATACTATTTGCGACAGTGACCTTTCCGAATTTTCGACACGCGAAAAGGTTTTTTGTTTAGTATTTGTTTGATTTTAGTAAGAGAACTACCTCTTAAGAATAACTCATACTTTCAAATTCTCCAAAGCGGAACTATGTCTGCGTAATGTTCCGCTCGCTCGGTGGACGCTAAGCGCCAGTCCTTTGCTTTCATTAACAAATTGCTAGGTGTAGAATTAACCTCTAATCACGTTTTATGATGAAACTTTCTAGTTATTTCTAATATTACAACTCTTACTGACATTACTCTTATCCCTATCACACATGCTCGAATCGGCACAGTCATTATCGTTATTTAACGACGTGATCATTTCCTCTGCTGAACTTTCTAAAATAGTTTTATTCTTCTACGTCTCTTTCCGTAATGCACTGCGTATGGCTTATGACTTTCCTCCAATCTTCACGGGTGATTTGCCTATCAGTTTCGTTGTCGAATCCTTCACTGCAGAGTAATTCTTTTTATTGGTGCTCACACCTTCACCTTTAGTTTAGGCCCTACCATTTCTGTCGATTTCAAATGGCAACGATGAAGTCGCATCTTAATGCTGTAATGCCCGCATGTTTCCGCCAGGTCCTCTATTTAGCAACTGGCGAACAATGACTTGTGGAGATTTGTTGTTTAACCAGTACCATTTTAAAATTACCGCTTGCTTCGACCTTACGATGCTGAAACCCGTTAAGCATCTCCTTTAGATTTTCCAAGGAAGACCTCTCGTAAAAGAACCGTATAATTAGAAGCATTCCCGAAACCAAATATTAACGGTGAATGCACTTAAAGTTCAAAACATTTTTCATTATTCTCGACAGACCTCGCACGGCAATCCATTGGCCAAGAGAGTGTCATCGAACTGTTACATCGAATGACATTTGACGAACTTGCTTCTGACATGTGCCACACGACAAACGACAGTAATAACAGATGAAATATTTACCACATTAGAGTAAGAAGGGGATACAAACAAAATCTCAGCGTACAACGAACGATCCCACAGTACAGAAAGCTGAGTTAACTTGGAGCATCTTACAAACAGGAAGCGTTTTAGTGATGAACTGAGGGCGTGGAAACTGCGCTTGGATCCTAAGGCCGCAGATCTCGTGTGATTAATAGCGTGTTATGCTTCTCTCTTGAGCCACACCTCACTATTTCCTTTGAGCAGAGTATAGACCCCTGTCTGTTCTGCAGATCAGTACAGCAACATAACTACAATTTAGCACCCAGATTCACTGGCTTCGTCCGCTCACGAACAAACTGTCACGTTGCAACCTAACCTAGACCTCGGGCTATGTTGCAGATCGGTCAGGGCACGTGTCGCTTTCGCATTGTCCCGCGCCCAGCAGCTGTAGCTCGGTGATATACGTTCCAATGTTTACACATCACAGTCGGCTACCACGTGACGCGCATGCGCTGTGGTAAGCAACACGCCTGGGCTCACAGCCCTGTCCCGATACTGCAGTACCGTAGGTAACGGCTGGAAGGTCGCTGCCGCCGCATTGTCGTTTTTCATCTCTGCCTCTCCTGCAGCATTTAAGCTCGCGTGGAGGGCTATAAACGGACTGCCATTATTGCTGCTCTCAATCGTTCAACTTCCGTATTCCACAAGCTGGTATAAAGAGGGAAGGCAAATAGCGATATCTAAACAAGTACTGTCAAGAATTTCAGGGGTACAGCTATCTTTACGAATGCCAGCATCTCTAGACCCGGGATAGCGACGCTGTCTCACGAGGAGGAGCTCACTGGTTTCAGTCTCGCTACATGCTAGGGTGTCGATCATTAAAACGCCTTTATTGCGTATGCATTACCAGGTCTACTTTCCATCTGAACTTCAAGTGGGGCATACACGGTGAAACCGAGCTCCACCGATAAAATTTCGAAAGATGTTCGGGAATAGTTTCGAAGTAGGCCTGTTTTGGTAGCTGTAAGAGACACGTAGTCTCCGGTGACTCGTTACAAAGTTATTATGAATTATTTGATCTATTACTCCAATACCTTTCTTTCTGCGAAAATACTTTCACTAGTTAAAGGCTGTAATATGGAAACCCCAAATGTACAACGAAAAATTAGATTAGATTAGATTAGTACGTGTTCCATAGATCATCACTACGACAGTTCGTAATGATGTGGAACGTGTCAGGTTAATAAAAGGTGTCTATACCAGATATTACATTACACAAAATATTACATGACACTTAATATTTTTAATTTTTTTGGGGGTGTTGGGGAAATTACACACTTACTACATCCAAAAATTCATCTAATGAGTAGAAGGAGTTGCCATTAAGAAATTCTTTTAATTTCCTTTTAAATGCTATATGACTATCTGCCAGACTTTTGATGCTATTAGATAAGTGACCAAAGACTTTTGAGGCAGCATAATTTACCCCCTTCTGAGCCAAAGTTAGATTTAACATTGAGTTGTGAAGATCATTCTTTCTCCTAGTGTTGTAGCCATGTACATTGCTATTACTTTTGAATTTGTTTGGATTGTTAATAACAAATTTCATAAGTGAATATATATATATATATATTGCGAGGCTACAGTGAAGATCTCTATCTCGTTAAATAAGTGTCTGCAGGATGATCTTGGATGAGCTCCAGCAATTATTCTGATTACACGCTTTTGTGCAATGAACACTCTTTTACTCAATGATGAGTTACCCCAGAATATGATGCCATACGAAAGCAGAGAATGAAAATAGGCGTGGTAAGCTAATTTACTCAGATGTATATCGCCAAAATTTGCAATGACCCCAATAGCATAAGTAGCTGAACTCAAACGTTTCAGCAGATCCTCAGTGTGGTCTAACAATCCTCGCGTGCAAAGGGACGCGGATGTCTTCACTATAGAGCCGAGCTGCACTGAATGCAACATTGAAGACGTAGAATTGGGCATGAATGTTGTCGACAGCGAGTGACGTGAGTGAATGAAACAAATTTTTTCCAAGACTCACAGCATATTCCGTGGCCAATTACACTGCCGTGCAATATTTCCAATGCAGTACAGATACGGAAAAAGTAGGGGCAAGAAAGCAGACGAAATGTAATTACTACGTAACGACCTCTTCCCCCCACTCACCCGGTCCAAGACAGCAGATTCCTTATACCACAACACTCAGAAAATATTCCTGAACAACCTCCACACTTTTGTTGGTGGAATTGGGGTATAATTACTGAACAAACTAAGAGGAACTAACAGCTAACTATACGAGAAATCGTGGGCCACATTTAATGTCAACATTAATGAACGAGGAACATCAGAAACTACTTTTTAATATGTGTACAATACGTTTAACGTGTACCTGGTATTTCCTTATTGCTCAGAATAGACTCTAAGGATTTCAGCCTAATTTATCTCGATGACAATTAAATCCTTGCCTTCAGCATACACTGTTGTAATGTCCATACACACGAGTCAGTAAGATTGACAGTAACGTGCGATATATTTAAGGTAGAGGGCTGGAAAGACACACTCACGCGGAACCTGCAAGGCTTTTTTTTTGTGTCTTATTAAGAATAAACGCAACGCCACTTTATAACCTTAACATTTGATGCAGTACATAGTACTCGAAACTGAACGGTAGCAGTAGCATATACTGTCTCATCTAAGTAAAATTCACTTTGATATTGAGCAACGCAGAAGTAAACCATTTTTGATTAATTTATTTTGTGCTGCATTGTTTATTATTGTGTGAAATTAGAATATTATTCCATCACGTGGCACAATGCATGGTACACGAGGTATTGTTCATCTATGTGTAAGGCAGTGGCGTTATGTTGTTCTTGCTACTGGAACACGTTATTGATCGTATGCAACCAGCTCTTATCTAGTTCTGAGATGGTACTCTAAGAGGTTAAGCACCTCTAACGCCAATCTGTAACGCAATACATACTGGAAGAAGGAGGACTCTCTTGGCTTTTTGTCGTCCGCAGAGAACGCTGTTGCCTCTACAGTCGCAGAATTACTACGATGGCAGGCCTATTATATTTACAGGGAAAATTTACTACACAATGAAGAAAAATCGTCTCACGTTCTAAGAATTATCTAGGCGATAGCTACACATCTGATTTGCTGTCTTCCATTCCCTACCTTGACACACTGTTATAAATGATTTTTTGTTTTTAATTTCTGCTTCGAAATGCAATATAGCTTACAGAATCCTACCTCTGGTACGTCAAATGTAGAATTTCTTCAGCCATAGTCCCAGCATTTGTGTATAGGACGGAAACCTGAGACACAATGGCAGATGTGGTTTTTTCTATCACGCTTTCATCACCTATGGTTTTAACATTTTTCTCGTTTCACCGACATGTTTGCTTTGACGTAAAGAATAAAATCTAAACATCGCTTTCTTACAAAGTGATTAAGATCGTTACAGAAGCAGCTGCATCGACAATCACTTTTGATTAGTCTTCGAGTGATATGCAACTGCCTTTATTTCTGGTATTGATTTGACAAAACGCTTAATTTTGAGACTGTTATTTACTTCCTGTTTTGCATGATTTACACATAATTTCTCACGTTACTTGCTCATACAAACCGACGAAAATGCTCCATATAATGCTACATTGTTTTACTGTTACAGTGTTGATTGCAGCTGAACACTCAAAGAAATACACCAGAGAAGCCAATACTCTGAAGAAACCGATAACATTGTTTTCTTATTACTGTTGTTTAGCGAAATAGAAAGGTCTTGCACTGATAGAATGTGCAGTAAACATAAAAGAAAACGTCTGTCATAGTTGTTGCAACAAACTGGTATGAAAGTGTTCTGAGATCGCCTGTTCCTGAAATTTTACCGCAACAAGCATTCATGTAGTTGAGAAATATACCATTCGGCTCTGAGTGGGTGGGAAGCAATGTACTTCAAATATATCCAAAATGTAGAGGCTTGACATATAGCCTGTTTCTTTTTCTTCGATTTATGCGTACTGGGGTACAACACTCAGCCCTCGTCTACATTTGCGTTTATACATTTGTTAAACAGTACTGTTGTTAAACTGCATCCTTGTCCTATGCTCACATTCTTTTCTGTATGAGTGTTCCCTCATGTATGTTAAAAATTTTGCCTCCCTTTCCTCAGCGTAATGTTTTTACGTGACCTAGAAATAAAACGTTAGTTTCCTTAATGCTGTTTTATATAACTCTGTTCAGTACTATAATACCATCTATGCACATCTTTCGTTTCTTGAATCTACGATGTTCTTTTCTTATGACGGACTCAGCTATATTACCATGTCACCTTATATCTTTGACTTTACTTCTTTAGCCAATATTTAATAGACTAGTAACTCTACAGGTATATAGTTATCACAAAGAGATCACTTTGGATTGTTAAATAAAGAGTATACCATAGTGTACTCCCATTCAGAGGGGATATATTTACTTCTCAAACACGCGTTTATGTATTAGCCTAATTTCACTTCTACAGTAAGCTACGTATATTTCAGTCGATCTCCAGTTACGTTATAACTTCCCAAAGCTTAAAGTCGCTCATTATTCACAGATTTTTTTAACTTTACCCATTGCTGTTTCTTCTTTACTGCATATCTTCATCTTTTGAAATTGTTTCATAGACCTTCAGCCATGGGTCTCCATATACTACACTCCTGGAAATGGAAAAAAGAACACATTGACACCGGTGTGTCAGACCCACCATACTTGCTCCAGACACTGCGAGAGGGCTGTACAAGCAATGATCACACGCACGGCACAGCGGGCACACCAGGAACCGCGGTGTTGGCCGTCGAATGGCGCTAGCTGCGCAGCATTTGTGCACCGCCGCCGTCACTGTTAGCCAGTTTTCCGTGGCATACGGAGCTCCATCGCAGTCTTTAACACTGGTAGCATGCCGCGACAGCGTGGACGTGAACCGTATGTGCAGGGGCGTATAGTGGGCATGCGGGAGGCCGGGTGGACGTACCGCCGAATTGCTCAACACGTGGGGCGTGAGGTCTCCACAGTACAGCGATGTTGTCGCCAGTGGTCGGCGGAAGGTGCACGTGCCCGTCGACCTGGGACCGGACCGCAGCGACGCACGAATGCACGCCAAGACCGTAGGATCCTTCGCAGTGCCGTAGGGGACCGCACCGCCACTTCCCAGCAAATTAGGGACACTGTTACTCCTGGGGTATCGGCGAGGACCATTCGCAACCGTCTCCATGAAGCTGGGCTACGGTCCCGCACACCGTTAGGCCGTCTTCCGCTCACGCCCCAACATCGTGCAGCCCGCCTCCAGTGGTGTCGCGACAGGCGTGAATGGAGGGACGAATGGAGACGTGTCGTCTTCAGCGATGAGAGTCGCGTTTGCCTTGGTGCCAATGATGGTCGTATGCGTGTTTGGCGCCGTGCAGGTGAGCGCCACAATCAGGACTGCATACGACCGAGGCACACAGATCCAACACCCGGCATCATGGTGTGGGGAGCGATCTCCTACACTGGCCGTACACCTCTGGTGATCGCCGAGGGGACACTGAATAATGCACGGTACATCCAAACCATCATCGAACCCATCGTTCTACCATTCCTAGACCGGCAAGGGAACTTGCTGTTCCAACAGGACAATGCACGTCCGCATGTATCCCGTGCCACCCAACGTGCTCTAGAAGGTGTAAGTCAACTACCCTGGCCAGCAAGATCTCCGGATCTGTCCCCCATTGAGCATGTTTGGGACTGGATGAAGCGTCGTCTCACGCGGTCTGCACGTCCAGCACGAACGCTGGTCCAACTGAGGCGCCAGGTGGAAATGGCATGGCAAGCCGTTCCACAGGACTACATCCAGCATCTCTACGATCGTCTCCATGGGAGAATAGCAGCCTGCATTGCTGCGAAAGGTGGATATACACTGTACTAGTGCCGACATTGTGCATGCTCTGTTGCCTGTGTCTATGTGCCTGTGGTTTTGTCAGTGTGATCATGTGATGTATCTAACCCCAGGAATGTGTCAATAAAGTTTCCCCTTCCTGGGACAATGAATTCACGGTGTTCTTATTTCAATTTCCAGGAGTGTATTTCAACATGCGCTTTGTCTTTAGTTCCGCTATTTAGATGTTGATTAAAGGAAAAGATAGGTTGACAGTACACATCCAGAGGCATTAAGAAACCGTTAGTATGGTAATGGAAGGACGTGGGGTGGATGTGGGCAAATTCAGATGGATGTAAGTTATTCGGGGATGAACAGACTTGCACAGGATACAGTAGCGTGGTGAACAGGATCAAATGAGTCTTCGGACTGAAGACAGCAACAACAATTAAATCTTTTAATAGTATGCAAGGCATTCTTTCTCATCCGTAGCATCTGTTTCTATATTGAAGAAGTCCTTGATCGAAATGCTTTGCTTTTATTCGATTTTGATTGTTTCTGAGATATTTTAGAGTGGTTTGTAGCTTTTATTATTTTCCCTATTTAGCATTTCATTATACGTTTGTTACTTTTGTTTTGCTGAGCCATATTTTTTTCGATTCCAAGTATTTACTTTCTTTTTCCTTTTTTCAATAGTATTAAAGAGCTTCTGCTACTCTTTTTACAATAATAACTGTTGAACTGCTCGAAAGGTTCTCGGGTGTTACATCGGATGGCATTGGCAACCCTTAAAACATGTCAATGTCTTCCCATTTTAGCTCTGTTCCTTAACTGAATGGGATATTATTATGAAACATGGTTTCATTTATGTAAATTTCTGATCTTGTTTCTTCAGAAAATTAATTTTATTTTTCGGTACCACTGACTGCACAGGTGCTCTTTTGATACCGGTAGACAATACGTACGACATATGTTTTGTGTGTGTGTGTGTGTGTGTGTGTGTGTGTGAATTCCTAAGGGACCAAACTGCTCCGGTCATCGGTCCCTAGACTTACACACTACTTAAACTACCTTATGCTATGAACAACACACACACCCATGGCTGAGGGACGACTCGAACCTCCGGCGGGAGAGGCCGCGTAGTCCGTGACATGGCGCCTCAAACCACGCTGCCACTCCGCGCGGCACGACATATCTCATCACCTCTGTGTACCCCAGAGTCCCTGAATAACTATTCCATTTTTCCAGTAATCAGGATATAGTCTGTAATAAGCGACTGGTCTCTCTCTGCTCAGGAGAATTTTTGTACACTTCTATGACTATAGCAGGTGTTAGACCAAAACATATTTCAAGACTTTTCCAATACTGCTCGATCCTGGTTTGCCATTATTTCATGTGATACACTAAAGGAAGAAAATCGCAATATCAAAAAGTAAATAATGTACAGTAATGAAATTTTGTCTAGGCAGCACATTTAAGTGATTAACATTACAAGATCACAGGTTAACGTAAGCGTAATGTAATGTGAAATGCTGGTACATTAATAACAGATATAACCGCCAGAATGTTGAATGCAAGCATGCAAACGTATATGTGTTGCGTTGTTCATGTGCTGGACGTCAGTCTGTGCGATGGAGTTCCATGCCTGTTGTACGTGGCCAGTCAATACAGGGAAGGTTAATGCTGTTTGTCGATGGCAATGGAGTAGTCGTGCGATGATGTTCCATATGTTCTCGATTGAAGACACTTCTGGTGATCGAGCAGGGCAAAGCAACATGTCGATACTCTGTAGAGCATGTTGGGTTACAATAGCGGTTGTTGGCGAATGTTATACTGTTGGAAAACACCTCCTGGAATGCTACTTACGAATAGAAGCACAACAGGTAGAATCACCAGACTGACGTACAAATTTGCAGTCAGAATGCGAGAGATAACTTGATCCTGGTGCCATAAAAAATCGCGCCCTAGACAATATCTCCAGTTGTACGTCCAGTGTATCTAGCATGTCCAGTGTTTCTAGCACGCAGACAAGTTGGTTGCAGGCTTTCAACTAATCTCCTTCTAAGCAACAAATGGCCATGACTGGCATCCAGGGGGAACCAGCTTTTATCATAAAACACATCAGACATCCACGCTGCTCTCCAGTGAGCTCTCGCTTGACATCATTCATGTCTCAAAGGCGGTAGTTTGGGTCAGTGGAATACATGCTACAGAACGTCTGGCTCAGAGCTGTCCCTGAAATAACCGATTTCTAAGAGTTCATTGTGTCACTGTGGTGCCAACTGCTGTTCAAATAGCAGCTGCAGATGGAGTACGATGCACCAGAGCCACATAACGAACACTATGCTCTTTCGTCTCGGTAGTCCCATGCGTCCGTCTCGCAACTATACATTTCCGTGATCACAGCTGCCAGCACTCATGTAGACTGACTACGTTCCCGCCAAGTGTTTGTGCAGCATCACAGAAGGAAAATCCAGCTTGTCGCCACCCTGTTGCACGTGCTCGTTCAAATTCAGTGAGGTACTGATAACGGCGTCTTTGTAATCTTAAATGCATTCATGACTAAGATCAACACACTACATCCAGTCCCAAAGGTAACTATCGCTCGCAACTATTACAGCGTGTATTTAAAGCAAACTTGATTTGCATCCTCATGTACTCCTATGCGACTTGTGCCAAATTTGAATAGACATCACCTTTCATATGTAGAACACGTCTGCAAACTTTCGTTGATTTCGCACAGCTCCTTCTTGCCGTTGCGGTTTCTTTGTGTCAGTGCATTTTCTTTCGGCTGACTGCCTCTTCCGACACTGAAATCTGCTCTTATGTTCGCTATGCTAATTTTGTGGCTGGCTATAGAGCGCTTATTTTCTTTTGTTACCTCCGCTTTGTCCACGCCCATATCGGCATATAAGTTTCTTTAGACAATTTATTATGAATTTACAGTGACCAGTGACCAGTGACTGTCATAATACATTATTTCCATCAATCAGTATAAGTATTCCCTCCTTTGTCTATTCGCTTTTTAGAGCAAGCACACTAGTCGCTTTCTAGAACTGTTGATGGTGTAAAACTGGGACCAGGCAAAGCCACGCGATCGTCTACAACAAACGATAAACGATAAAGGATAAGTCTTGGCGGAGAAGCTGTGTGTATGTCCGTATGTGCAAATCAGTTGCATGGAATCACTACAATGCGGTAGGTAGAAGTGATATACCGGCAGAACAGGGTTATTGTGTTATCGTGTTCGGTCACGCCTAATATCAAACCAGTTAGTTTAGGTGACTGATTTGTTTGTGTATCGCCGGCCGCGGTGGTCTCGCGGTTCTAGGCTCGCAGTCCGGAACCGTGCGACTGCTACGGTCGCAGGTTCGAATCCTGCCTCGGTCATGGATGTGTGTGATGTCCTTAGGTTTGTTAGGTTTAAGTAGTTCTAAGTTCTAGGGGACTAATGACCACAGCAGTTGAGTCCCATAGTGCTCAGAGCCATTTGAACCATTTGTTTGTGTATCAACGCGGACTGTCCCGTGTAGTCTGCACGGAATGGTGCACTACTCACAGCTATGTAACGTTGGAGAAGAACGGTAGGATCCTAGCAACATGGTCTGAGATGCGTGCCACCTCTTACCAATGACAATCGGTTCCAAACCTGCCAGTAACTGTTGCTGCCAGTGCAATTGCAGCGTGAATCCATCTCAATCAATTTGCAGAAGGGAACTATAGCGTCCGTAGCAGGATTTGTAAGATTTGAGTAGGAATTATCTTACGCATATGGAGTCGATGTGTGCCAGGTGACGAATGGTGCCCACATTGAACACTTGTAAGAAAAACTGTTTATGTTGCTCTTTCGTTTGATGTGTTATATATAATATTAGGTTGAATGTGGTAAGTGCTACGAAGTCTTAAAACCACAATATTCATTTTGAAACATCGGGCACACTACTGCAACTTTTAGAGGTTCCATTACACCTTTCTTTAAAATAAAATGACGCTGTGCAGCGCTTTTATTTCACTGGAAATATTCTAGAACTGCATGCAATGGTCATTTGCATTCGGATACCTCGCAACAGGACATTTCTCACAGCAGCACCTAAAGCTACACGTCTTCAAAGGTACAAAAAACATATAAACTAGACACTAACTGACCGGAAGCTTGTAGTTTGGTCCGACGAACCACGATTTTGCCTCTTTCAAAACCATACAAGGCGTCGAGTGCGCCGACTGACCAATGTGGCGTTTAACCAGCGCGCAACGTGTGGGCTGGATGGATTTGCTGGTTCGCTGACACTTTGAGAGTGTTTTTCTTCATATGACTTTGGCCTACTCTTTGAGGTTACTGTGAACACGACCCAGAATCCCAATTTCAAAGACTCAAACTGTTGCCCCATCTGCTATATCTTCATGATTAATATACTGTGGGTATTCTTGTACTCCAGCCGTAGTGGTGTGCACAGGGCTGCACGCATGTGTTCCTCATTGGACGCACACTCAAGAACTCTGTCACCCCTAGCCTCGCCCGCTAAACCACTCGATCTTAATCCACAGAAAATATCTTGGACTGTCTAGAACAGTGGGTGAATCACAGGAACCTATAAAGCTACAATTTGGTAGCTCTACTGGATCTGTACTGTCAAGTCACATTAATGTGGCAGCCTGTCAAAAGATGGAATAACCACCTTTTGAAGCGCAGACCTCTGCATGTCGTGTGGGAAGGGAGTCAATGACGTTCTGGAAGGTACCGAGAGAGATGTGGAGCCATGTCAACTGCAGTGCGCTGGCCAGCTGCGCTGGGTTTCTCGGTTGAGAGTTCATTGCGTGAAACGCACGATCGAAGTGGTCGCAGAGATTCTCGACTTGATTTACGAGGGTTACTCCAAAATAAATGCACACTATTTTTTGTTTAAATCCAACTTTTATTCTACGTGTTTGAAGGTTTTACAGTGTGTAGATGCATCCTTTAGGAACAATATTTTCATTTCTCCACATAATTTCCATCCCTCTCAACTGTCTTACGCAATCTTGGAACCAGCGCCCTTATACGTGCACTGTAAAATTTTCTACCAACCTGTTGGAGCCACTGTTTGGCAGCGTGCGCAAGGGACTCATCATCTTCAAACCTTGTTCCACGAAGAGAGTCTTTCAGTTCCCCAAAGAGATGATAGTCACATGGAGCCAGGTCAGGACTGTGAGGCGGGTGTTTCCGTGTTGTCCATCCGAGTTTTGTGATCGCTTCCACGATTTTTTGACGGACATGTGGCCGCGCATTGTCGTGCAACAGCGAAACATGATGCTCTTGCCGATGTGGTCGAACACGACTCAGTCGAGCTTTAAGTTTCTTCAGTGTCGTCACATATGCATCAGAATTTATGGTGGTTCCACTTGGTATGATGTCCACAAGCAAGAGTCCTTCAGAAACGAGAAACGCTGTAGCCATAACTTTTCCAGCAGAAGGTGTGGTTTTAATTTTTTTTTCTTCGGTGAATTTGGACGATGCCACTCCATTGATTGGTTCTTCGTTTCTGGTGAAAAATGATGGAGCCATGTTTCATGACCTGTCACAATTCTTCCAAGAAATTCATCTCCACCATTCTCGTACTGTTCCAAAAGTTCGCTGCATACCGTTTTTCTTGTTTCTTTGTGAGCCACTGTCAACGTCCTGGGAACCCACCTGGCACACACTTTTTTTAACGCCAACACTTTTAGTATTCTGCAAACACTTCCTTCCCCTATCCCAACGTAGCGTGACAATTCGTTCACTGTGATGCGTCTGTCAGCAGTTGCCAATTCGCTAACTCTCTGCACATTGTCTGGAGTGTGTGCAGTACGAGGCCTCCCGCTAGGAGGGTAATCCTCAATATTGCCGGTGCCCGCTTTCATCACGTAACCTGCTTGCCCACCGACTAACTGTACTGCTATCGACAGCAGCATCTCCATACACCTTTTCCAACCTCTTGTGGATGTTTCCCACTGTCTCTTTTTCACAGCACAGGAAATCTATGACAGCACATTGCTTCTGACGAACGTCAAGTGTAGCAGCCATCTCGAAGACATGTTGTGACGGCGCCATTCACGGGAACATGTTGAACTAAGTTTGAAAACAAGCGGGAAGGATGTATCTATACACTGTAAAATTTTCACACATGCAGAATGAAAACTGTATTTTCACAACGATAGTGTGCATTTCTTTTGGAGTGACCCTCGTAAATCTCGGGAATTTGGTGGTCAGGTGAGTAAACTTAACCTGGTGCTTTTAGAACCACGAACGTACACTGCAAGATATCTGAAGTGTTGCTTTGTCTTGTGTTTGGATGCTATCGTGCTGAGGAAACACAAACTGCATGTAGGGATGGACATGGCCTCCAGGGATAGATGCATACTTGTACTGATCCAGAGCGGCTTCCAGAATGACGAGATCATCCAGGGAATGGCACGAAAACATTCCACAGACCACAGCGCTCCGTCCTTCGGCGTGGACCATTCCGACGATGGTTGCACGGTGTTTGTTTTCAGGCACTTCACATCCGTTTCCACCTGTCTGATGGAGCACAAATTGCGATTCATCTGAAAAAAAAAAACTACTCAGTGGACATCCATTTGTGGTACTGGTGTGCAAAATCAACCCTTCGTCGCCGATGACCTGCAGTCATCGTGGTCCATGAACCCGGCGCCCACTGGTATTCCCTTGGTTCATCCGGGTGGCCAGTTGCTCAACAGCTGCACGCCTATTCGCCCTCACCCGTCTCCGCGGCCGTCGTTCATCCCTGTTAACTGTAGACTGTGGTGTACTACGGCTATCTTGGCGCCCGTTTTGTATAGTGCTGTTTTTCCATGCACGGTATACTTTAGCCATTGTTGTTGTTGTTGTGGTCTTCAGTCCTGAGACTGGTTTGATGCAGCTCTCCATGCTAATCTATCCTGTGCAAGCTCCTTCATCTCCCAGTACCTACTGCAACCTACATCCTTCTGAATCTGCTTAGTGTATTCATCTCTTGGTCTCCCTCTACTATTTTTACCCTCCACACTGCCATCCAATACTAAATTTGTGATCCCTTGATGCCTCAGGACATGTCCTACCAACCGATCCCTTCTTCTAGTTAAGTTGTGCCACAAACTTCTCTTCTCCCCAATCCTATTCAATACCTCCTCATTAGTTACGTGATCTACTCACCTAATCTTCAACATTCTTCTGTAGCACTACATTTCAATAGCTTCTATTCTCTTCTTGTCCAAACTATTTATTGTCCATGTTTCACTTCCATACATGACTTTAGCCATGGCTGCACGTAAACTGTTTACAAAACTATGTTTCGTAATGCTTCCGCCTTTGACCCCAAAGCCCATGATCATGCGTTTTTGGACGCCAGATAAACCGCTCCATTTCACACAGCAACAACGACTTCACTGCTTTCCGCGTTCCCCAGGCAGGCTTTATATACCCTGCACTGCTAGTGCTGCCGCCTACTGAGAGTGGGTGTTGCACGTTGACGTCGAACATAGGCGGTGGTCACATAAATGTGACTATACTGCATAAAAATTAATAACCGACTTCGGCAGGATACAGCAGACCTGGAGAAACTTGTGGATTCTCATCTTCTCCGAATAGAGTTGCCTGGGGACTGGGTGTTTGTGTTGTCCTCATCTGTTCATTATCATCATCATTATTCGTGACAGTGGTTAGATTGGACTGTCAAAAACTTGTATTGCGTAAGAACTGGGACTTTGTACGGGCGCTGATGACCGCGCAGTTGAGCGCTCCACAAATCGGACATCTCGTCATCTCCGAATAACGGCCATATCAACGCTAGATCCAGTGTTCAACGTCGTTTGCGTCATGTCTCCTGGTGATGACTAATTTATTTTTTATTTTTTGAGGTGTTTGTTTCTTTGGGTACTTTTTTAGTATCAATTGTCTACTTTTGTTCATTATTTAGTAGCTGCACGATAAATGGAACAGTAAGAGGAATTTTTTTGTAAAAAAATGTCGATACTATAATGAAACTGCATTCTGCATCTAAGTGTGCGATTACTTGAAACTTACTGGAAGATTTAAGGTGTGTGTCGGACGGAGATTCATATAGAGTTAGGAGACCAGGTACTGGCGGATGTAAGGTTTTGAGACCGAGTCGCGTGTCGTACTTGTGTAGCTCAGTCGGTATAGCACTCCCTCTTGGCCGGCCGGTGTGGCCGAGCGGTTCTAGGCGCTTCAATCTGGAACCGCGACCTCGGGCATGGATGTGTGTGATGTCCTTAGGTTTGTTTGGTTTAAGTAGTTCTAAGTTCTAGGGGACTGATGACTTCAGATGTTAAGTCCCATAGTGCTCAGAGCCATGTGAACCATTTTTGAACTCCCTCTTGAAAGGTATAGGTCCCACCTTCGAGTCCCGATCCGGCACGTAATCTGCCATGATATTTCAAACCAGTGCATAATCCGCTGCACAGTGAAAATTCATCCCGAGAAAAATCCCTAAGCCTGTGGCTAAATCATGACACGATAGTATCCTTTCTTACATGAGTGCTAGTTTCGCTGGTAATGCAGGAGAACTTCTGTGGAGTTTGGCAGGGAGGAGATGAGGTAGGAAATGAGGTACTGGCGGATGTAGAGCTGTGGGGGTGGGTCGTGAGTTGTACCTAGATAGCTGTTGGTGGAGCACTTGGTCACAAGAGACATAAGTCCTAGGTTCTAGTCCTCTTCCGACACACAGTTTCAATCTGCCAGGTAGTTTCAAATACAGATACGAACTTTTGTGTCAAGGATGTACCTAAAGTACATCCATTTGGAGAAAATAGCTGCTGACATTCCCATCAGCCGAGGGTCGCCATTGACTAACGATGTTTGTAGGTCTGTCGGGCCACGGTCAGCAAATCACTCGACAGTTGAGTGCTGCACCTCAACAACCACAACCGGTGAGCAGCCACACCAGCCAGAACCATCACTTGGCTCCGGCGTCCCACAGATCCACACGCGTATCTCTGCTCACTGCACTCCACTGGGCACAAGTATTAACAAGGGCCAATGGACACTGGAATGGTGGATGAAGGTCAGCTGTGTACCCATAAGTAACGATTTTTTTTTTGTCGTCAGTCTACTGACTGGTTTGATGCGGCCCGCCACGAATTCCTTTCCTGTGCTAACCTCTTCATCTCAGAGTAGCACTTGCAACCTACGTCCTCAATTATTTGCTTGACGTATTCCAATCTCTGTCTTCCTCTACAGTTTTTGCCCTCTACAGCTCCCTCTAGTACCATGGAAGTCATTCCCTCATGTCTTAGCAGATGTCCTATCATCCTGTCCCTTCTCCTTATCAGTGTTTTCCACATATTCCTTTCCTCTCCGATTCTGCGTAGAACCTCCTCATTCCTTACCTTATCAGTCCACCTAATTTTCAACATTCGTCTATAGCACCACATCTCAAATACTTCGATTCTCTTCTGTTCCGGTTATCCCACAGTCCATGTTTCACTACTATACAATGCTGTACTCCAGACGTACATCCTCAGAAATTTCTTCCTCAAATGAAGGCCTGTATTTGATATTAGTAGACTTCTCTTGGCCAGAAATGCCTTTTTTGCAATAGCGAGTCTGCTTTTGATGTCCTCCTTGCTCCGACCGTCATTAGTTATTTTACTGCCTAGGTAGCAGAATTCCTTAACTTCATTGACTTCGTGACCATCAATCCTGATGTTAAGTTTCTCGCTGTTCTCATTTCTACTACTTCTCATTACCTTCGTCTTTCTCCGATTTACTCTCAAACCATACTGTGTACTCATTAGACTGTTCATTCCGTTCACCAGATCATTTAATTCTTCTTCACTTTCACTCAGGATAGCAATGTCATCAGCGAAACGTATCATTGATATCCTTTCACCTTGTATTTTAATTACACTCCTGAACCTTTCTTTTATTTCCATCATTGCTTCCTCGATGTACAGATTGAAGAGTAGAGGCGAAAGGCTTAAAGCCTTGTCTTACTCCCTTCTTAATACGAGCACTTCGTTCTTGATCGTCCACTCTTATTATTCCCTCTTGGTTGTTGTACATATTGTATATGACCCGTCTCTCCTTATAGCTTACCCCTACTTTTTTCAGAATCTTGAACAGCTTGCACCATTTTCTATTGTCGAACGCTTTTTCCAGGTCGACAAATCCTATGAACGTGTCTTGATTTTTCTTTAGCCTTGCTTCCATTATTAGCCGTAACGTCAGAATTGCCTGTCTCGTCCCTTTACTTTTCCTAAAGCCAAACTGATCGTCACCTAGCGCATTCTCCATTTTCTTTTCCATTCTTCTGTATATTATTCTTGTAAACAGCTTCGATGCATGAGCTGTTAAGGTGATTGTGCGATAATTCTCGCACTTGTCAGCTCTTGCCGTTTTCGGAATTGTGTGGATGATGCTTTTCCGAAAGTCAGATGGTATGTCGCCAGACTCATATATTCTACACACCAACGTGAATAGTCGTTTTGTTGCCACTTCTCCTAATGATTTTAGAAATTCTGACGGAATGTTATCTATCCCATCTGCCTTATTTGACCGTAAGTCCTCCAAAGCTCTTTTAAATTCCGATTCTAATACTGGATCCCCTATCTCTTCTAAATCGACTCCTGTTTCTTCTTCTATCACATCAGACAAATCTTCACCCTCATAGAGGCTTTCAATGTATTCTTTCCACCTATCTGCTCTCTCCTCTGCATTTAACAGTGGAATTCCCGTTGCACTCTTAATGTGACCACCGTTGCTTTTAATGTCACCAAAGGTTGTATTGACTTTCCTGTATGCTGAGTCTGTCCTTCCGACAATCATATCTTTTTCGATGTCTTCACATTTTTCCTCCAGCCACTTCTTATTAGCTTCCCTGCACTTCCTATTTATTTCATTCCTCAGCGACTTGTATTTCGGTATTCCTGATTTTCCCGGAACATGTTTGTACTTCCTCCTTTCATCAATCAACTGAATTATTTCTTCTGTTACCCATGGTTTCTTCGCAGCTACCTTCTTTGTGCCTATGTTTTCCTTCCCAACTTCTGTGATGGCCCTTTTTAGAGACGTCCATTCCTCTTCAACTGTGTTGCCTACTGCGCTATTCCTTATTGCTGTATCAATAGCGTTAGAGAACTTCAAACGTATCTCGTCATTCCTTAGAACTTCGGTACCCCACTTCTTAGCGTATTGATTCTTCCTGACTAATGGTTTGAACTTCAGCCTACTCTTCATCACTACTATATTGTGATCTGAGTCTATATCTGCTCCTGGGTACGCCTTACAATCCAGTATCTGATTTCGGAATCTCTCTCTGACCATGATGTAATCTAATTGAAATCTTCCCGTATCTCCCGCCCTTTTCCAAGTATACCTCCTCCTCTTGTGATTCTTGAACAGGGTATTCGCTATTACTAGCTGAAACTTGTTACAGAACTCAATTAGTCTTTCTCCTCTTTCATTCCTTGTCCCAAGCCCATTTTCTCCTGTAACCTTTTCTTCTACTCCTTCCCCTACTACTGCATTCCAGTCGCCCATGACTATTAGATTTTCGTCCCCTTTTACATACTGCATTACCCTTTCAATATCCTCATACACTTTCTCTATGTGTTCATCTTCAGCTTGCGACGTCGGCATGTATACCTGAACTATCGTTGTCGGTGATGGTCTGCTGTCGATTCTGATTAGAAAAACCCGGTCACTGAACTGTTCACAGTAACAGACCCTCTACCCTACCTTCCTATTCATAACGAATCCTACACCTGTTATACCATTTTCTGCTGCTGTTGATATTACCTGATACTCATCTGACCAGAAATCCTTGTCTTCCTTCCACTTCACTTCACTGACCCCTACTATATCTAGATTGAGCCTTTGCATTTCTATTTTCAGATTTTCTAGTTTACCTACCACGTTCAAGCTTCTGACATTCCACGCCCCGAGTTCCTAGAACGTTATCCTTTCGTTGATTATTCAATCTTTTTCTCATGGTAATCTCCCCCTTGGCAGTCCCCTCCCGGAGATACGAGTGGGGGACTATTGCGGAATCTTTTGCCAATGGAGAGATCATCATGACACTTCTTCAACTGCAGGCCACATGTCCTGTGGATACACGTTACGTGTCTTTAATGTAGTGGTTTCCATTGCCTTCTGCATCCTCATGTCGTTGATCATTGCTGATTGTTCCGCCTTTAGGGGCAATTTCTCACCCTTAGGACAAGAGAGTGCCTGAACCTGTATCCGCTCCTCCGCCCTCTTTGACAAGGCCGTTGGCAGAATGAGGTTGACTTCTTATGCCGGAAGTCTTCGGCCGCCAATGCTGATTATTTATCAAAATTTAGGTAGTGGCGCGGATCGAACCCGGGACCGAAGACGTTTTGATTATGAATCAAAGACGCTACCCCTTTTTTTATTATATCAGTTGTAATACAAACAGTAAAGAAAATGACTGTGTTGAAAATAAATAAAAAAACAAACTGACGAAGGGGACCACATCCAGCGATCCACCGCTTATGGGGCCTCAACGCTAACCACTTTTTTTTTTTTTTTGAGAATGCATAAAAAAAAACAAGGCAGCCATGCGCAAAAAGTTGCCAATAAAGTGAACTAAAAAGGGCCATCTTGCTCGCCGCGGCCACATTGCTAGGCGGCCAGGAACGGGCGGTCGTCATTACATTGGACATCACCAGCCACCAATCGTTGGAGCGCCCGGGGCCGCTGCACACAGTCAGAGACTGTTTTTGTTACCATAGGGGAATCGTGGAAAGATCACATCTACAAGTTAATGTCTTCTCACACCCGGCACACCCCAGCTGGGTGGTGGGTCCATGAATGACGAACCCAAATAGTTCGCAAAAAGGTTCCGGTAATCCTGTCTGTTCGTTAAGACCAGAAACTCGTCGATCATATAGTACCATAAATCGAGGACGTCTTTGTCTCCATCGCGGTAGATGTAGTGTATCACCATTCCTCGTACCCAATTAACCGCATTCATCCGGGTCATAGGGAAATAGACAGCGTCGGGATGAAAGAGTTCTTGGGGTAAAATCGAAACGTAGGGGCAGCGGAGCAGGAAAGCCAGGATCTGGCGGATCAGTTTTCAGCACTCACGCGCGGGGCCACAGTTCAGTCGATGTTCGTCCGTGTCTAACGTCGTGCAACGGGGGCACACAGGGTCGTCAATTAGGTGAATGGCATGCAGCCGTTGTTGGGTTGGAAGTTTCTCGTTAACGACCACATACCACGTCGACCGCACGAAAGTAGACAGGAATGGCGCGTGGATGGCTCGCCATACCCGTGGCCAGTCGACAGTAGGGTGGCGCCGTACAATGTCGTTATCCGGAGTCCAGTGCTGGAGAGCACTATAATAAGTCTTCGCTGTCGGATTCCGTGTCTCCGATATAACCCGCAACACATAGCTATGCTCTACGAAAAACGTTCTAATATGTGACAGCGAAGGCGATAAATGTCCAACTGGTACCGGTGGGTACAGCGAACGTGGGGCCACTTCTTCAATCAGTAGGCCGGGGAGACTGGCTGTTGGTGAAAGCCAGAGTCGCCTCATGGAACGGAGATACAGTGCCAGCGCTCTGTGCTTGACGTGAGTGAGTCCAACACCGCCTTTGTCGAAGGGTAAAGTAAGCGTAACAAAACGGATCTTGAAAACAGCACCATCGTTCACCACGTGTCCAAACACTGCCTGTATCCTGGAAGCCATCGTGTCCGTTATCGGCAGTACATGGGCGTAATGGTTAAGGTGAGAAGCCATGTACACATTGACGTATTGGGCGCGTTGCAAAATGTTCAATGATCTGAATTTATTGAGACGAGCCTCTAAACGGAGTCGTCGTAAGACCATACGATACGTAAAGGCCGCCGTGCGTTGTATTTGTCGATGGAGTGATATCCCTAACACTTGAGCATCGGGACCTTTGTCAGAGGTACGGCCAGACCTGCAGGCATTCCTCGTCCTACCTCCATGTAGCGTGATTTCCGAAGGTTGAGCACACTGCCTGCCACCGCCCCATACTGGTGGAGCCAGGAAAACGCCGTGTGTATTTCGTCACCAGACCGTGCTAAGAACATCACATCGTCGGCGTATGCACCACATCGAAAGGTTACGGAACGGAGGGTGAGTCCTTCTAAGCGTCGCCGTAGTCCGTGAAGAGCTGGTTCGAGGGCAACGGCGAAGAGCATGGCAGAAAGAGGACAACCCTGCCGGACGGACCTGTTGACACGGACGGGGGCGGACCGACAGCCGTTGATCATAATCCTCGTGACAGCCCCATGGATCAATCGAAGCACAACAGACGTCGTCAGACGCGGGACACCGATGTGTTCCATAACAGCACGCAGGAAACCATGGTTAACGCGGTCGAACGCATGGTCGAAGTCCAGCGCAACAAGAGCGCCTTGGAGGCGGCAAGTTTGCATGAGCGCCACCACGTCTCTATAGGTGCTTAAAGTCGGAAACACATTAGTGTCGCCCCCGAGGCAGGTTTGATCAGTGTGAATGGCCGCCATTACCGTAGGTTTGAGCCTCTCACGGAGCATGCGTGTCAACAGCTTATAGTCAGTGTTTAGCATTGTCAACGGGCGAAAATCAAGAGGGCGACGGCCTCCGCCGGGTTTGGGCACAGGGATCAAGAGACCCTCAGTAAAGTCAGATGGTACCTGAAAATCGGCGTCCAGGAGTTCACTGTACATCCTGACCCACATTGGGCCCATGAGATCAAAGAACCGCTTGTAAAATTCAAGAGGGAGGCCGTCAGGGCCAGGCGTTTCGTTGGGAGAGCCACGCAACAGAGCCTCTCGCAGTTCTTCCAAAGTCACCGCCGACAAGAGCGTAGCATCATCTTGTAGGTTCAGAGAGACTGGTAGGTCAGATAGGACTTCCCTGACCCCTACATTCATGTGGGACTCCCTCTCGTAAAGAAGTTTATATGACTGTGTGAACGCTCGGACGATATCCATTTGTGCGTCAACGCGTCGCCCATCCTCCGTCTCAACCTCGGTAATGAGCTGCCTCTTGCGTCTTCGGCGTTCTTGAATGATATGGTGGAGGGAAGGTCGTTCACCACGAACATCATCAGTCGTCCTCGCTCGCACCCGCATACCCGCAAGACGTACGGCGTTGATACGAAGCAATTGTGCCTTGACGCGTTGTACTGCTGATTGTCGCTCTGGCGACGGCGGTTGTACAGTCAGTTCGCGGAGTGCAGTATAGTAAAAATCAGTAGTCGCAGTATACCAGCGCGCTCGGTCGCGTCCATAGCTGACTAATGTTCGGCACAGTGCGGGTTTTGCACACCGTAACCACCATTGAAGTACAGAACGGTAGGCGGGTAAACGCCGGTGGCAATTACTCCATGTGGACTCGACTGCTCGTCTGCAATTTATCTCATCAAGAAGGGCCACATTGAGGCGCCACGGACCCCTACTTCGGCGGACGCGCTGGCGGGGAAGGGTGAGAGTACACACATATGCGAGGTGATCCGTGAACGCTGCCGGCCACATCTCAGCGTCGACAACGGCCGATCGTAGGCCGCGGGTGACGTAGACTCGATCCAAACGGCTTGCGGAGTGACTAGTAAAGTAGGTGTGTGCTCGACGGTCGCCGTGTTGGATGATCCAGGTGTCCAACAAGGCCAAGTCCTGTACAAGTGCCTGGAGTGCCGGGCAGGTGGTATAGTGTGGCTCCTGATCGGATGGGCGGAGCACACAATTAAAATCGCCGCCTACTACCAAGTGGTCAGTATTGCCCTGGAAGAGCGGGGCTATATCTTCGGCAAAAAAGGTGCGCCGTTCTCTCCTTTTGCCGGTGCCTGAAGGAGCATATAAGTTCACCAGACGTACTGTACCAATCGTGAGTGCGACCCCCCGGTCCGACGGTAAATAAGAGACATCAGTGGCCATTATCCCTTCCCGCAGTAGAATCGCCGTACCTCCGCCGCCCACATCTGCAGGCATAGTGTAGGCGTCATATCCGTAGGCATCGAGACAGAGTCCTGATCGGACTTCTTGAAGGAAAACAACGTCCAGATCCGCAGCGCGTAACGTATCCTTCAGCATACGGGTCTTGACATCAGATGTAATGCCATTGACGTTGATCGTGGCGAGGCGGTATGCCTGGTCCATCAAGTCTCGGGAGGTGACCATGGTATGACAGGAGGGCAGTAGTCGTGACTTGGAGCGCCGGTCTTGCGAAGTGCTAGGCAGCGACGAGAGGTGCTCATGCCGCCCTAGGCGTCTGTCGCCGGCCGCGTAGACGCTGCCATCGGCATCGGTGCATCGTCTTGGTCCTGAAACGCATCCTGCAACTCCATCTCCTGCGCCCAGTCGCCCAGGGACGTTGACACCACTGGATCTCGAGAGGCAGACGGAGGCAAGGGTGCATCCCCGGTGTCGGAGCTGCGGTGATCTCCCGCATCCCCATGTGGTCCAGACCCAGCGGTAGTGGGAGAAGACGTCGAACCGTGTGAGACGGTAGGGTCGCCTGTGTCGGCGCGGTGGAGCGGTTGAGGCACCTCGTCATCCAGCGGTGTCGCCTCGGGCTGTTCTACGTCGTCGGTTGTCTTGCGCCGCTTCTTATGACGCTTGGGTGATTTCTGCTAACGCTGCCGCGCCTCTGTTTCCGACGTAGGGCAAGGGGAGGACGCTGCATCCTGTGCTTCAACTTCCATCGCACCGTCGGCGAGCCGTTGTGACGGTGCGCCGGGGTCCGACGAAAGGACATCAGTAGCATCAGCACTGAAAGACGCTTGGGGCTCCGTGGAAGCTACTGCAGGGTCCTCCAAAGCTCGCACCAATACAGTGGGGTCGTCATATACAGCTGGCGTCTCCCGTCTCGCCGCCGCAACATACGTAATCGGCAGAGAGGTCGGTGTCGACGGACGAATCTGGTCGGTCGAGGGTGTCTGCACGAGACGGCGTTGCAGGCATTCGGTACGCATGTGTCCCGTCTGGCCACAACCGGAGCAGGTTCTCGGCTGACCGTCGTAAATAATTATTGCCCTGCAACCAGCGATCGTGAGATACGAAGGAATATGGCGATGCAGGTCAATACGGACTTGTCGCACCCCGTTAAGGACAGGGTAGGTGTCGAAGGTCTTCCATTTTTCGGCCGTGTGGCCGAGAACTGTTCCATAGGGTCGAAGAGCAAGGGTGACCAAATCCGCTGGAACTTCAAAAGGGAGCTCAAACACGCGCACATTTTGGATTCCCAATCCAGCACGTTCAAGCGTCACCACACCCACGTTTCCGTCGGAGTGGCAGAACCGATAACCTGCCGTCGAGTGTCTGAGAAGTTTGTCACATGCTTCGTCGTCAGTGAACTTAAGATATACGACGCTGGAGACAATAGATAAGTGGATACCGATCAGCTCGTTAGGATCAACATGTACCACATCGCGTAAAAAACGCTCTACTTCGTGGGCCTTGGGTCTAGAGTACGTAGTGTCGAACTGCAGCTTGATCGTGGCTTTCCGATACGAAAGAGCCATCGTGTGTCAGGAACGTGACGGCAATACGTAACACTAGCGCGCCGGCGCGGTAAACAACAACACACCCGGAAACGCGACACGGAGCGGCCGGGACGTACCGCACCGCTCCACAGCCAAAGGCCGACTGCCCCTACACCACGGGTTAGTAACGATACGCCGCGTAATAAGAGATGGCGTGGTGAGTACGTTGGAATCCACACGAGACGATGTATCCGGCTTGCTAGCCGGCACTGATCAGGGTGGTTGTGGACTTTTTTTGTGCTGAAGACCTACCATTGTCTGTCACTGATGAAATTTCGGGAAACACCTCTGATGATCTAAAATATTATGACTTATGTCCTACGCGATTCTGGAACAGTCATGGTGAAGTTTCAGGCACATGATACGATACAATAAGCTCATAAGCAGAACAGAGACGAATAGGGAATTTTATCTATCGCTTGAGCCTTGTCCCACAGTTAAGCAGGGTCGGCCATCATTAATCGGATTTTGCATGTTAATGTTTAAGGGGTGGCCGGATGCCCTTCCTGCCGCCAACCCGTACCCCCCTGGGACGGAACTGGTGTACCCCAACTGTCTGCATCGAGTGTAATCCATGGAATAGTACGGAAATGTACAGATGTCTGCGAGCCGTGTAACTGAGGCGGAACATGGGCACCAGCCCGATATTCACCTAGCAGGATGTGGAAAACCGCCTAAAAACCACATCCAGGCTGGCCGGCACATCGGCCCTCGTCACTAATCCGCTGGGCGGATTAGATCCGGAGTCGGCGCTCTTACCCGAGTCCAGAAAGCAGCGCGTTAGCGCTCTCGGCCACTCTGGCGGGTACAGACAAATAGAGAATTATTCTAGCGATTATACGGGTCTTCCGGAACATAGCGTCAGCGCTCTTTGTTGAACATGGGGATCCACAGCTGACGAACCCTAAATATTCCCGTGTTGACCCAACGACATCGTCAGTATAAACGACATCAACGACACCGTACCTTAGATCAATTGTACCGCGTCGCCTCGTTGGATGATTCAACTTATGCCACGTCGATGGTCGTATCTACACTCCTGGAAATGGAAAAAAGAACACATTGACACCGGTGTGTCAGACCCACCATACTTGCTCCGGACACTGCGAGAGGGCTGTACAAGCAATGATCACACGCACGGCACAGCGGACACACCAGGAACCACGGTGTTGGCCGTCGAATGGCGCTAGCTGCGCAGCATTTGTGCACCGCCGCCGTCAGTGTCAGCCAGTTTGCCGTGGCATACGGAGCTCCATCGCAGTCTTTAACACTGGTAGCATGCCGCGACAGCGTGGACGTGAACCGTATGTGCAGCTGACGGGACTTTGAGCGAGGGCGTATAGTGGGCATGCAGAAGGCCGGGTGGACGTACCGCCGAATTGCTCAACACGTGGGGCGTGAGGTCTCCACAGTACATCGACGTTGTCGCCAGTGGTCGGCGGAAGGTGCACGTGCCCGTCGACCTGGGACCGGACCGCAGCGACGCACGGATGCACGCCAAGACCGTAGGATCCTACGCAGTGCCGTAGGGGACCGCACCGCCACTTCCCAGCAAATTAGGGACACTGTTGCTCCTGGGGTATCGGCGAGGACCACTCGCAACCGTCTCCATGAAGCTGGGCTACGGTCCCGCACACAGTTAGGCCGTCTTCCGCTCACGCCCCAACATCGTGCAGCCCGCCTCCAGTGGTGTCGCGACAGGCGTGAATGGAGGGACGAATGGAGACGTGTCGTCTTCAGCGATGAGAGTCGCTTCTGCCTTGGTGCCAATGATGGTCGTATGCGTGTTTGGCGCCGTGCAGGTGAGCGCCACAATCAGGACTGCATACGACCGAGGCACACAGGGCCAACACCCGGCATCATGGTGTGGGGAGCGATCTCCTACACTGGCCGTACACCTCTGGTGATCGTCGAGGGGACACTGAGTAGTGCATGGTACATCCAAACCGTCGTCGAACCCATCGTTCTACCATTCCTAGCCCGGCAAGGGAACTTGCTGTTCCAACAGGACAATGAACGTCCGCATGTTTCCCGTGCCACCCAACGTGCTCTAGAAGGTGTAAGTCAACTACCCTGGCCAGCAAGATCTCCGGATCTGTCCCCCATTGAGCATGTTTGGGACTGGATGAAGCGTCGTCTCACGCGGTCTGCACGTCCAGCACGAACGCTGGTCCAACTGAGGCGCCAGGTGGAAATGGCATGGCAAGTCGTTCCACAGGACTACATCCAGCATCTCTACGATCGTCTCCATGGGAGAATAGCAGCCTGTATTGCTGCGAAAGGTGGATATACACTGTACTAGTGCCGACATTGTGCATGCTCTGTTGCCTGTGTCTATGTGCCTGTGGTTCTGTCAGTGTGATCATGTGATGTATCTGACCCCAGGAATGTGTCAATAAAGTTTCCCCTTCCTGGGACAATGAATTCATGGTGTTCTTATATCAGTTTCCAGGAGTGTAAATTAGCTGTCATCCAGCGAACTGATGACTGACGGATGCGGCCACAGGCCGTAATAAAAATTTGATAATAAAATTCAGTCAGACCTAAAGTGTGATCCCGATATTTTTCAGAAATATCAACACTTATAAACAATAAACTATTGTCTAGCATGGCTTGATATCTAAATTACACACCTCAGCAAAGGTATGTAATATCAGAGTGGTTCCGACGTCGTCTTCTTATAGTGCACGCATTGAGTTTTGTGCAATACCTTGTTACCAAAATGAACATAATACCTTCTAAAAATAAGAACGGTTTGGTTAGTTACAAAAAATCATTACAAAATAAAGCAGCCTCTCTCCTAAGTGCACATCTTGTCAACAAAAGCCGGCCGGGGCGGCCGAGCGGTTCTGGGCTCTACAGTCTGGAACCGCGCGACCGCTACTGTCGCAGGTTCGAATCCTGCCTCGGGCATGGATGTCGTGTGATGTCCTTAGGTTAGTTAGGTTTCAGTAGTTCTAAGTTCTAGGAGACTGATGACCTCAGATGTTAAGTTCCATAGTGCTCAGAGCCATTTTTTTGACAGCAAAAACAGTGAAAATCTTTATCTACTGGTAATGATTATCAGTCCTTAGTAGTGAGTGTGTTTTCCCCGCCCACAGATGAGTTCTTCCACTCTGCGAGGCATGCTCTGGATGAGACCATGAAATTTGTCTTGGGGCATGAGATCCCACTTCTCAACGGCACATTCAGTGAGGTCCTGAAGACCGTGAGGTGGATTCTAACGCTGTGCAATGGCCACATTCAATTGGTCCCAAGCATGATCAGTTGCATTCATACATAGAAATCACGGGTCGCAGTAACTGACGGAAGAAAATCGAGTAAAACAAAAGTGGTTTCTGGCGTTCCCCAAGGTAGTGTTATAGGCCTTCTGATATTCCTTATAAACGATTTAGGAGACAATCTGAGCAGCCGTCTTAGGTTGTTTGCAGATTATGCTGTCGTTTATCGTCTAGTTGAGTCATCAGCAGATCAAAACAAATTGCAAAACGGTTTATAAAAGATACCTGTATGGTGTGAAAATCGACAAATTACCCTAAATAATGAAAAGTGTGAGGTTATCCACATAAGTACTAAAAGGAATTCGTTGAAATTGGGTTACACGATAAATCAGTCAGATCTAAAGGCCGTAAATTCAACTATATACCTAGGAGTTACAGTTAGGAAAGACTTAAATTGGAAAGAACAGAAAAAAATGTGGGAAAGGTGAAGCAAAGACTGCGGTTTATTGGCAGAACACTTACAAGCTGCAACAGATCTACTAAAGAGACTGCACACACTACACTAGTCGGTCCTCTTTTGGAGTACTGCTGCGCGTTGTGGGAACCTTACAGGGTAGGATTAACGAAGTACATCGAGAACGTTCAAAGAAGAGCAGCACGTTTTGTATTAGCGAGAAGCAGAGGAGAAAGTGTCACTGACATGATATGGGATTTGGAATAGACATTATTAAGACAAAGGCGGAATAATGGAGAATTATTGTGATGGTGGTTCTATGAACACTCTGCCAGGCACTTAAGCGTGATTTGCAGAGTATCCATGTATATGGAGATGTAAATTAATGTCTGAGGACTGTGCAGGTCGATTTCCGGCGGGGTCAAGGATTTTCTCTGCCTCGTGATGGCTGGGTGTTGTGTGATGTCCTTAGGTTAGTTAGGTTTAAGTAGTTCTAAGTTCTAGGGGACTGATGACCATAGATGTTAAGTCCCATAGTGCTCAGAGCCATTTGAACCATTTGACTGTGCTGGTCAATGCATTCGGTTGATGTTGCATCTTTGAAGATACCGGGACATTGCTAGAGTACGGTGCGGTCTTGCATTGTCATCGACTAGGATGAAGTTGTCACTGACTTCACGTCTGAAGGATCTTAGAATCGTTTGTAGACCTCTTGTAGGTATCGGGCATCAGTCAAATTGCCATAGATGGGAAGTAGAGGGGTCGTCCAGAAAATTACACTTCCAACTGAAAACTGATGGACTTCCTGAACGTATCGGAGTTCCTGGTGCCGTTTTGCGTTTCTCGAAACCATAAGATCTCTAGTATCCAGTCACATATCAATCCTCATCTCGTCAGCAAACATGACATTACACCATTACTCCATTCAATGGTCCAATGTTGATGTGCAAGAGCCCAGGTCCTAAGATTGCGTCGGTTCCGTTGGTTCAGGGCAGAACTTCTCAATGGTCTTCTAGAATGAAGACCAGACTGATGCAATCTTCTACGCACTGTTTGGTCAGAGATACGAATCCCTGTTGCCTGGGAAAAGTAATTTCCAGTAGTTCTGGCGTCTGATGTCGGGAGCCTGCAATCCGACTGTTGGAGGAAACGATCCTGCATTGGTAATGTCATATAAGGAAGGCCAAAGTGATATCTGCTGTTCACCTTTCCCGACTCTCTGTATTTTGTACACACTTCAGGGACACCGCTCTGAGTGACAAGTAACCGATCGGTACCATTTTGCTATGTGTGACCTGCTGACAGTAAAGCCACCATCCTGACTCTAGCTAAGTGTTGTTTGCCTCTACATGGCATGTTATTGCAGTGCTGAAGATAAACTGAATGAAACTGTTGTTGATACTGGACTGCTCGCGGTGTGCCGCTACTGCAGCGGTATGTTTACATGCTTGGGAAACGGCCACAAAGCATGCCAAGAGTAAACACCGTCTAGTAAATGGGCTCTAACTGGATAATGCATGAGGTGCTTAGGTCGATGAGACCTCTAGTATCGTAGACTACATTTTACCTTGGTATTCCAAACTTTTGTTGGGCAGTGTAGAATAAAAATTGGAAAAAATGGTTCAAATGGCTCTGAGCACTATGGGACTCAACTTCTGAGGTCGTTAGTCCCCTAGAACTTAGAACTAGTTAAACATAACTAACCTGAGGACATCACACACATCTGTGCCCGAGGCAGGATTCGAACCTGCGACCGTAGCGGTCTCACAAATTGGAAATTCCCTTAATAAGTAAAACACATATCTTAGTATTACTGACAAGGCAGTTATTCTCATACTCTCACTGGCGAAAATATTATTAGGTCACTTTAGAAAAAAAAAAAAAGAGGACGCACGAACTAGCGTAGTATAGATCTGCATGTGTCAAATTGCTTGGCTGGCCATACTTATGAGAAATTCACAAAAATGTCATGTTTATTTGGGAAATACAAGTTTAAATATGTAACTGAGGTAACAGCGAAATCGTCTTACCGTTAGAGCTTTCTATGAGCCGAGCGTTACAATTATCAGCTCCTGAATACGCGGTGACTTGTCAGGACGTAGACTGCCGAAGTCAGCTAGACCCGATACGTACGCATTGCCGCTCTCGTTGCAGGCAACCCGCCGAACGCATACTGCGTTAGAGGCCGTTAGTGCCTCTCTTAGACGTATGACGACAACTTATATACGAGGGAATAGGGATGTCTAAAACAAAATATAGTACTTCCAAACACGAAAAACTGCGGTATCAGATTTACTGTAGCCTCTTGAACGCACATTGCAAATATTGTTCGAATATACAACTCCGTCGCTAACAGCTCGAGTTTGTGTTTTCCCTTTCCAAATTATTACTGCTTCTTATTGTTTGTAGTGACCCCCAAATACCTGGTTACTATCATCCCATGTAAATGACTCAAATTAATCGTTACATGTTTCTACCAGCCACTCGATTCCGCTGTGAGAATTGCAGACTCATTAGAAGAAAGTCTGCGCTCAGTTGCGCGGAATTTCTCCGGTCATGCAATACTAGGAGGTGACTTTAGGCTACCGACTATAGAGTGAGGTGTCTGTGGTTCGTTGAAGTGGTACGGAAATACAGACTTGTGAAGCAGTTCGGAAAACATTCTCCGAAAACTGTCTTGAGCTGTTAGTTCAACAATTTACATGCAATGCAAGGTCATGCCTGATTGTACCTGGAAGATTCGCAAAAAGGCCTGACCTTATCAACAGTGCTGGTATAGAGACAGGGACGGTTGACAATGATGGCATCAAAGCGAATATGGTTACTAAGGTTAATAAATCAATCAAGTGGGTTAGGAGAAATTTTACTCTGGAATGAGCAGATAAGCAGTTGTTATGATCCTGTCTAGACAATGAATAGGCATCATTTATTTGAATATGAGGGACCTAGAGGAAGTATAGATAAAGTTTAAAATGATTGCAAATCGTCCTCTGGAGAAATATGTGAGAGTAAGTGAATAAAGGACGAAAATGATTCACCGTGATTTAACAAAAACGTTCATAAAATGTCCAGGACACATACAGTACTGGTCATTAAAATTGCTACATCACCAACATGACGTGCTACAGACGCGAAATTAAACGGACAAGAAGAGGATGCTATGATATGCAAATGATTAGGTTTTCAGAGCATTCACACAAGGTTGGCGCCGGTGGCGACACCTACAACGTGCTGACATGAGGAAAGTTTAGAACCGATATCTCATACACAAATAGCAGTTGAACGGCGCTGCCTGGTGAAACGTTGTTGTGATGCCTCGTGTAAGGAGGAGAAATGCGTACCATCACGTTTCCGACTTTGATAAAGGTCGGCTTGTAGCCTATCGCGATTGCTGTTTATCGTATCGCGACACTCCTGCTCGCGTTGGTCTAGATCCAATGACTGTTAGCAGAATATGCAATCAGTGGGTTCAAGAGGGAAACACGCAACGCCATGCTGGATCCCAGCGGCCTCGTATCACTAGCAGTCGAGATGATAGGCATCTTATCCGCACGGCTGTAACGGATCGTGCAGCCACGTCTCGATCCTTGAGTCAATAGATAGGGACGTTTGCAAGACAACAACCATCTGCACGAACAGTTCGACGACGTTTGCAGCAGCATGGACTATCAGCTCGGAGACCATGGCTGCGGTTATCCTTGACGCTGCATCACAGAGAGGAGCGCCTGCGATGGTGTACTCAACGACGAACCTGGGTGCACGAATGGCAAAACGTCATTTTTTCGGACGAATCCAGGTTCTGTTTACAGCATCATGATGGTCACATCCGTGTTTGGCGACATCGCGATGAACGCACATTGTAAGCGTATATTCGTCATCGCCATACTGGCGTATCACCCGGTGTGATGGTATGGGATGCCATTGGTTACAATTCTCAGTCACCTCTTGTTCGCATTGACGGCACTTTGAACAGTGGACGTTACATTTCATTCGATCCCTGCAAAACCCTACATTTCAGCTGAATAATGCATGACCGTATGTTGCAGGTCCTGTACGGGCCTTTCTGGATACAGAAAATGTTCGACTGCTGCCCTGGCCAGCACATTCTCCAGATCTCTCACCAATTGAAAACGTCTGGTCAATAGTGGCCGAACAACTAGATCGTAACAGTACGCCAGTCACTACTCTTGATGAACTGTGGTATCGTGTTGAAGCTGCATGGGCAGCTGTAGCTATACATGCCATCCAAGCTCTGTTTCACTCAATGCCCTGGCGCATCAAGGCCGTTATTAGGGCCAGCGTTGGTTGTTCTGGGTACTGATTTCTCAGGATCTATGATCCCAAATTGCGTGAAAATGTAATCAGATGTCAGTTCTAGTATAATATATTTGTCCAATGAATACCCGTTTATCACCTGCTTTTCTTCTTGGTGTAGCAATTTTAATTGCCGGTAATGTAGGTAGTCACATTATTGGTCCAAAAAAGAGTACAGAAATGTCGACATGCAAACGTTATTAGAAATTCGTGCATCTGTAAAAATTTTGATGCCTGAAGCATAAAACAACTTCCACTGTCATACGTTAGTGAAAGATTTTGCCGAGATCCCGAGTAAACTCCGGTCCTACGTAAAAGAGGCCAAAGACTTATGTTCAATCATTCTTCAACAACTTGGTGTGTCAACAGAGGACAGTAAAAAGAAATCTGAAGTTATAAATTGCTCGTTTAAATAGTCATTCAGGCAGGAGAATGGTACATACATACCATCGCTTGACCGACGCATAGACTTCTATACCTACACGTTTATATCTCATGAATACTCTGCAAATCACATTTAAGTGCCTGGCAGTGGGGTTCATCGAACCACCGTCACAACCCTCTATTATTCCAATCTGGCATAGCGCGCGGAATGAAACGAACACCTATGTCTTCCCCGTGCGAGCTCTCATTCCCCTTATTTTATCGTGGTGAGCGATTCTCCCTGTGTAGGTCGCCGTCAACAAAATATTTCGCATTCAGAGGAGAAAGTTGGTGATTGACATTTTGTGAGAAGATTCAGTCGCAACGAAAAACGCCATTGTTTTAATGATGTCTACCCCAAATCCTGTATGATTTCAGTGACACTGTCTCCCCTATTTCACGATTATACAAAACGTGCTGCCCTTCTTTGAACTTTCTCGATGTACTCCGCCAGTCCTGCCTGGTAAGGATCCCACACTGCGCAGCAGTATTCTAAGAGAGGACGGACACGCGCAGTGTAGGCAGTCTCTTCAGTAAATCTGTTTAATCTTCCCCACAACAGTTTCTATGTGTTCGTTCCAATTTAAGTTATTCGTAAATGTAATTGTTCAAATGTGTGTGAATCCGTAAGGGAACATGCTGCTTAGGCCAACAGTCCCCAATAAATGTAATTCCTAGGTATTTAGTTACTCTTTATGCAGGAGTAAAAACAGGCATCCCTAGCTTTGAAAAGAAACTGACAGAGTTGGAAACAAGTAAGTTACCAGGTCTGTATGTATTCACAGTTAGTACTCTGCGGCATTGACCCCATACGTAGCTTGCATTTATCGCGAAAATCTCCCGCAGCACTAAGTCTCAGGCTACTGGAAAAAAACAGAGGTGACTCTCGTAAATAAAATGACTTTCTAAGTAGTAGAACCTATTGTGATGACTTGGACAGCGAGAGTTCATCGTCGCATGGGTACCCCAGGGAAGAGTGATAGGACCGCTCTTGTTTTCTATGTACATGAAATAACCTCACGGATAGAGTAGGCTGTAATCTGTGACTGTTTGCTGGTGATGTCGTAGTGTGCGAGAAAGAGCCGTTGTTGAGTGTTTGTAGAAAGGTACAAGACGACGTGAACAGAATATCTATTTGATGTAATAAATGACAGCTTGCTCTAAATGTGTTGTTGTTGTTGTGGTCTTCAGTCCTGAGACTTGTTTGATGCAGCTCTCCATGCTACTCTATCCTGTGCAAGTTGCTTCATCTCCCAGTACCTACTGCAACCTACATCCTTCTAAATGTGCTTAGTGTATTCATCTCTTGGACTCCCTCTACGATTTTTACCCTCCACACTGCCCTCCAGTATTATATTGGTGGTCCCTTGATGCCTCAGAACATGTCCTACCAACCGATCCCTTCTTCTTGTCAAGTTGTGCCACAAACTTCTCTTCTCCCCAATCCTATTCAATACTTCCTCATTAGTTGTGTGATCTACCCATCTAATCTTCAGCATTCTTCTGTAGCACCACATTTCGAAAGCTTCTATTCTCTTCTTGTCCAAACTATTTATCGTCCATGTTTCACTTCAATACATGGCTACAGTCCATGCAAATACTTTCAGAAAAGACTTCCTGACATTTAAATCTATATTCGATGTTAACAAATTTCTCTTCTTCAGAAACGCTTTCCTTGCCATTGCCAGTCTACATTTTATATCCTCTCTACTTCGACCATCATCAGTTATTTTGTTCCCCAAATAGCAAAACTCCTTTACTACTTTAAGTGTTTCATTTCCTAATCTAATTCCCTCAGCATCACCCGACTTAATGTAGCAAAGCGTAATCTAATTCAGATGCGTAGGAAAAATAATCATACGATGTTCGAGTACCGTGGTGTGCTGCTTGACGCAATTGCGTTGTTTAAGAATCTACATGTAACGCTTTTAAAGCAATATGTTGTGGGATGACGCAAGCTTACGGTTTTAGGGAAGGTGAATGCTTGACTTGGGTGTATTGGCTGAATTCTAGGAAAGTGTAAATCATCTGTAAGGGAGACCGAATGTAGAAGACTAATGGAATCCGTTCTTGATTATCTCTGGAGTGTTTGGGATCCCCCGTCTCCCATAGGGACGGCGAAGACAAGATAAGAGAAATTAGGACTCGTACGGAAGGACTCTACAGAGGCATATAGACAGTCGTTTAGGTATCGTTCTCCCCATTTGCGAGTGGAACTGGAAGACGGTACAAGGTACCTTCTAACAAGTGCTGTGTGTGTGTGTGTGTGTGTGTGTGTGTGTGTGTGTGTGTGGGTTGGTGTGTGGGTGTGTGTAGGTATGTGTATGTTGGGGGGGGGGGGGTGTAGATGTAGAGGTAATCAACACGGCAAGTCATACATATTATTCTCCTATCTCCATGTGGAAAAGTGAATAATCTGAGACGAGGAACGTGAAGCTATGTTTAAGACATTCGATTATGAAATCTCTGTTGTTGCTGGCCTCTTTCCAACTGTGAGGTCTGTCTCTCCAGGCATTGGTGGTAGCGGAAACCTTACAATAATAAAAAGGACGAATCCACTAATTTCTTCATCTACACGGCTAAGTGTTTCTCTTGAAACGCCCCCACAGAGAAAACTAGAGGCTATGTTTCAAAGAAACAAAATGAATCACGACAGGGTTATAACGTCTCACAATAAGGGCTTTCAATTTTTTCTCAGAACGCTTTTATCATCACCCTGATCTATCGATTTTCCCTTCGCCGCTCTCTCTCTCCCTCTCATGACTTCCGCAAGAGGTTGATTTACCCGCTGTGAAAACATATGGGCGTCACGCTACCACAAGGCCACGGATTTGCATGACGGGTCCTAGTAGCGCTCGAAAGGAATGGCTCCACTTTATATCCTACACCAATAAACACAGTCTCAGCAGTGGCCTAACACAAGGCAAGTGGTGCTGTTAATTGACACAGTACCCGAGGGTAAAAAGGGAAAATATATACCTGAAGAACTAATCGAGGCTTCTGATGTACTTGTGATGAGTTTAATTGACTCAAAGCCATATTCAAAAAACACAAGGTTCAAATGGCTCTGAGCACTATGGGACTCAACTGCTGTGGTCATCAGTCCCCTAGAACTTAGAACTACTTAAACCTAACTAACCTAAGGACATCACACACATCCATGCCCGAGGCAAGATTCGAACCTGCGACCGTAGCAGTCGCACGGTTCCGGACTGCGCGCCTAGAACCGCGAGACCACCGCGGCCGGCCAACAAACAAGGAAAAAGTAGCTTCTTGTTAAAAAGAAAGATGGATTTTGTATCGTGAACAGTTTATTTCGATCTCATGGCTACGATCATAAAGAATTCGTATTGCTATGTGTCATAGACCATGTGAAATAGTGATCCCATCGTGTTCGTCATACCTCTGATACGAACATTATTACACCTCTGGGATCATGGGTAAAAAAAAAAAATGATTTTACACTGTCTCAGAGAACGTTGAGCACTCTTAAGGGGAGGGGGAAACGAAATGAAAAGCCACGGATGTGTGATGTTAATTCAGCGATTACAGAATCGAGTGAAATTTATACAAAGCTTGAAAGTATCACGTTGCAACCTCTTTGACGTGGATGAATGTTCTGACTCGGGTGAAGAGGGTGCCACAAAACCGTTGTGTCCTCTCACGAAACAAGCTGCCCCACAACTTCTGTAACTGGTTCTTGATATTCCAAATATAGGCAATAAGTCATAGTGGGCGTCCGAACTGTACCCGCACAGGTTCTATCGAAGACAGATCTTGTGATCATGCTAGCCATGGAAATACCTCAGATTCACGCAGACAGTTCACAGAGACACGGGCCATAAGAAGACACAAGTTCTGAGCATCGACTTGACTAGTCGATTAAATGCCTGATCCCGTCTGGTCTTCTGGAAATCAAGGAACGTCCTATACATTCAGATACGCAATGTACTCAACAGATAACGCAGAAAGGTCCCTCGCAGATGAACCATGGACACTAGTCTTACAAAATTATTAAATGATAAAGAGCAGGAATTATCTAACTACTGAATCCAACAGTATTACGAGGGCTATTCGGAAAGTAAGGGACGATAGGTCACGAAATGGAAACCACAGTGAAAATCAAAACTGTTTTATTTGCAACGGTTAGCTACAACTTCCAGCTATTTATCTCCATAGTCGCCGATCCGATTTAGACGTTTGTTGTAGCGTTGTACCAACTTTCCAATACCCTCGTTATAGAAAGCAGCCGCCAATACTTTCCGCCTATTCTCTAAGTTGGCCTACAGCTCGTTGCCTGTGCCAAAATGTTGTCTTCATAGCCAGCGGTTCATGTGGGCAGAGATGAAACACAGAGAGAGACAATTACGGGCTGTATTGTGGGTAGTCAAACATTTCCAATTGAAATCGTTGCAGGATAATCTTCATTGCCCCTGAAAAATGGGGCTGAGAATTGTCTTGAAGAAAGAAACGTATGACATTTATCTTATAAGGGCTGCATAGCTTCAGGCGAAATCTCACACCAGGGCCTCGTACTTGGCGGGAGACACTATTGTTCTAGGTATCTTTATGTGCTCCCTGTGTGCTCAGAACTAAAAAGAACGACGTAATGCAGTACACGGGCATACTAGAGACACCGCCCAACGCACCTGTGCAAAACGTCATCAGACTTTCACTGTGGTTTCCATTCCGCGACAGATCGTTCCTTACTTTCCGAACAGCCCTTGTATAAAAATGGATGAATGTATATATCTATGTATGTATGTATGTGTGTTGCACATCTCCCCCTAAACCACTGGACATATTTCAATCATAATTTGCACACACATCATTTCCTTTCTGAAAATCAGAACAACCTACCTGTCAAAGAGGTGGGGTAGGGGCGAAAAATTTCTGTAGGCTTCGAAGCGTTAATACACACTAATACGTGAAAAACTACCACCATCATGCCTAACGTTTTAACTTATTACTTCTGTACTACTAACTCTATTCGCAACACATTTCACAGACATTATCCACATATATCAATGAGTTCGCCTACAAAAAATATATCATTGTACGATACATAATTTTGTAGATAAAATGTGAAATATTGAGATGCGTGAAAAATTGCGGTATAATGTGTGACGTTTTAATTTATTGCTTTTACTGCTAACATTGTTTGCAGCAAATTTTGCAGACAGTATGCACACATACTGCTGGTTGTAAACGCATAATTATGTTGTTGTACAGCACATAGTTCAGGAGATACGGCCTCACAAAAGTTGAGCTGCGTGAAAATAATACTGCAGGATGAAATTCGCTAGAGATTTAGGTGAAATACGTGTACAAATACATGTGAATTATAATAGACACGTGCATACGCTGGCAAAGCCAAGGGTAAAAAAATCTCATTCTAGATCTTTGGAACGATTTCAGTCAAATTTCTCGCAGATATTAGTTACCATCTGGAAAGAAATGTTGTGGTGGTAAGAAACACAAGTCCCAAATTAGGGTGAGCTTGTTAACGTGGAGAGGGAAGGAGCAAGGAGGAGATGTACGTACAGCGGCGTCAAAGGAGATAGGCACAGCCAGGGCGGAGGAGGAAATGGACAGAGAGAGGGGAGAGGGGGAAATAGAATCACAGCAGAAGGAGGAGACTGATAGAGGGGGAAGGAGCAGATGGACATAGGATGAAGGCAGAACGAAATCTTCACCCTGCAGCAGAGTGTGCGCTGATTTGAAACTTCCTGGCAGATTAAAACTGTATACCGGACCGAGACTCGAACGTGGGACCTTTGCCTTCCGCGGGCAAGTGCTCTACCATCTGAGATACCCAACTACAACTCACGACACGTCCTCACGGCTTTACTTCTGCCAGTGCCTCGTCTCTTACCTTCAAAGTTTCACAGAAGCTCTCCCGCGAACCTTGTAAAACTGACACTGCCGGAATAAGTGAGGTTCGCAGGAGTGCTTCTGTGAAGTCTGGAAGGTAGAAGACGTGGTACTGATAGAACTGAAGCTGTGAGGACGAGCCGTGAGCAGTGATTGGGTAGCTCAGCTGGTAGAGCACTTGCCCGCGAAAGGCAAAGGTCCAGATTTCGAGTTTCGGTTTGGCACACAGTTTTAATCTGCCAGGAAGTTTCATAGGTGGAAGAACTGAACGGCTTAGAAAGAGGGGAGGAAGAGATGGACAGAGAGGGGAGGTGGTGGAGGTGGGCAGAGAGAGGGGGTGCCGGAGATGGACAGAGAAGGGCTGAAGGAGGATATAGACTCGGAGTGGGGGAAGGAGGAGATGGAGTAATAAAAGACTGGAATAAATGCAAACCCTGGCAACGCTGGGTATTCAGTTAGTAGATTCTATAAAACCAGACTTTGCTAAGTTAAATACACACACCAAAAAATGTTTTGCGTCACCTCGGTTCCTGGAGTTCCGGAACCTGTTCAGAGAATTGGAATACAGAACAACAAAAACATCTTTTCCGCACTTTTTATAGATCATGAAAACCACACATTGCATTGCATATTGTACCACCATACAGTGAGACCTTCAGAAGTGGTGGCCCAGATTGCAGTACACACCGGTACCTCTAATACCCAGTAGCACGTCCTGTTGCATTGATTAGTGCCTTTATTCGTCGTGGCATGCTATCCACAAGTTCTTCAAGGCACTGTTGGTCCAGATTGTCCCACTGTTCATCGGCGATTAGGCGTAGATCCCTCAGAGTGGTTGGTGGTCACGTCGTCTGTAAACAGCCCTTTCCACTCTATCCCAGGCATGTTCCATAGAGCTAATATCTGAGAACATGCTGGTACCTCTAATCGGGAGATGTCGTTACCCTGAAGGAAGTCATTCGCAAGATGTGGACGATGGGGGCCCGAATTGTCGTCTACGAAGACGAATGCCTCGCCAATATACTGCCGATATGGTTGCACTATCGGTCGGAGGATGGCATTCACGTATCGCACAGCCGTTACGGCGCCTTCCAAGACCACCAGTGGCGTACGTCGGCCCCACATAATGTCACCACAAAACACCTCCACCTTGCAGTACTCGCTGCACAGTGTGTCTAAGGAGTTGAGCCTGACCGTATTACCTCCAAACATGTCTACGGCGATTGTATGGTTGAAGGCATATGCTACACTCATCGATGAAGAGAACATTATGCCAATCCTAAGAGGCCCATTCGGCATGTTGTTGGGTCCATCTGTATCGCACCGTACGGTGTCATGGTCGCAAAGACGGACCTCGCCATGGACGTCGGGAGCGAAGTTGCTCATCATGCAACCTATTGCGCGCGTTTTGAGTCGTAACTCGACGTCCTGTGGCTCCACGAAGAGCATTATTCAACATGGTGGCGTTGCTGTCAGGGTTCCTTCTAGCCATAATCCTTAGGTATTGGTCATCCACTGCAGTAGTAGCCCTTGGGCCGCCTGATCGAGGTATGTCATCGACAGTTCCTGTCTCTCTGTATCTCCTCCGTGTCCGAACAACATCACTTTGGTTCACTCCGAGATACTTCCCTTATTGAAAGCCCTTCCTGGCACAAAGTAACAATGCGGACGCGATCGAACTGCGGTATTGACCGTCTAGGCATGGTTGAACTACAGATAACATGATCCGTGTAGTTCTTTCCTGGTGGAATGGCTGGAGCTGATCGTCTGTCGGACATCCCCCCCCCCCCCCCCCCCCTAATAGGAGCTGCTCATGCATGGTTGTTTTCATCTTTGTGCCAGTTTAATGACATCTCTGAACAGTCAAAGGGACTGTGTCTGTCATACAATATCCACAGTTCTTGGAACTAGGGTGATGCAAAACTTTTGTTGTTGTGTGTATTTCTCATGATCACACAAATGAGATAAGATATCTACAGAGCATTTATATATGAAAGAGGAAACAAAATCATTAACAAACATCCTTAAGGAATCACTAGGACAGTACGTTGTGCACTTGTGCGTGGGCCACCTGGAAATCTCATGGGACAAAATGATAGACGTCAACCCCAATGAGTTCGGATAAACTTTATCTGGTCAGATTGTACACAAACAATTGCATGGATCATCTTAGGCATAGGGGAGATTAATCAGACGTGCGAGACCACAACAACGCCTGATTGATGATACATGAGCAATCTTTTGTAAACTTGTAGCAACATTTCACTAATCTGTCGTCCACTCGTTAATCAAAGAAAATAAACTCATTGCGTTAATGGTGTGGAGCTTAATATAACACGTGTTTGTAAGGTTCCTTCTTGATTGACAACGCCAGTTCGGGCCTAATACGCCAAATAGTGCTTACCAAACGTAAATATTATGTTGTAGATGCTTGGCAGCATCTGCGTCCATTGGAATTTTGAAATCTGCGTCAGATTGAGTCTGAAGACAGTGTTAAAACTTCTGAATATCGGCCTGGTCTGCCGTGGAGTGTCATCTCCACCATTGGCCTCTGTACTCTCCTTATCGTCTCCATAAATGAAACACACTTAATTTTCCGCAGCCACTCAAACTCGTGTAACTGTTGGTCTACCAGTCAGACGAAAAGGAATCCACTTTTCAAACACCCTCATAATGAAATTTTGAGAGTAGCAAATTTTAGGTTATCACATGTAGAGGGAATTTTTGTTTTTGATCGAAACGGTGTGGCGTAAGTTTATGGCAGAGTACTGGCATTTTGAAAACTTCGGAATTCTATCCCACAAATGCTTCACCAAACAATCGTTGTGTGGTTGGGCTTGGTCGCAGACGGTACGGCGCCAGTAAGTCACCTTAAGAAATGGCTTGGGAAGATTATCTCCGGCCAGAAGCAAGGCTGCTTTCCTCAATCCACATTATTCAGAGCCTGACTGACCTATCTTAACTCGGCTTGCATCCTAAGCTTTCTCTCTCTCCTCAGTTCTGTGGTGAGTTCCGCTCAGCTCTTGAGCAAATTTGAAGTTCTCATAGTTACTGTCCAGAGTCAGATTTTCTTCACGCCATCACCTACTGACTTCTTCTTGATTCTTTCTGATTGTGAGCAGTGACCTTACTTCCTCAGTCTCGACCACAGGTACTGGACACGTATCGACAGAACGCTCCCATGCTTTTCTAAGTTCTTGTATCATCATTTCCCTATTACAAATGGTAAGCATCTCTATCCTTTTCATCAATCTGCCCTCAGTTTCTTCCCTCCCTTCATCAGCATCTTGGCTGACTTGTTCTTGTGTCACGGCTAATTTCCATTATAAGTAACTTATTTTCTTCTGCTGTTTCTCGTCCTCAACTAGTCGTGTTTCTACAGCAATTATCTGCCTGCCCTCAATTAGAAGGGTTCCTTTGCATTCTGCAGCCTACTCGTTTTTCTTTCCTGCCATCTCCCTAACCTTTTTGTCGAATTGCACCATCTAAGCTAAACTTCGTTTGACTTCTTACAGCTGCTAACTCGTTGTGTTCTCCCACTTCCATGCCACGCTGTGAACTCCATTTCATGTCAAAGTTATCGTTTTGGCAGGATGATTCTGCCAACAAAGTATTGGTATTGTGACCAGAGTCGAAAATCTACCAAATGAATTCCTCTGCATTTTTATAAATCATCAAGGAACAGGTTCGCTGAGACACCGCAGTATCTGCAGCCCTATTTTCCCCAGTACCTAAAACTGAATTTCCCCAACTGTTTTGTTCGTTCATCATGCTCCCTTGATTTTCCTCTTCCCTACGTGCATATGACCGCATTGCCGGATGCACCAGGTGCACCTAGTTTACGGGAACCTGTTTCACGTTGCTAACTACACTACTGGCCATTAAAATTGCTACACCACGAAGATGACGTGCTACAGACGCGAAATTTAACCGACAGGAAGAATATGCTGTGATATGCAAAAGATTAGCTTTTCAGATCATTCACACAAGGTTGGCGCGGGTGGCAACACCTACAACGTGCTGACTTGAAGAAAGTTACCAACCGATTTCTCATAAACAAACAGCAGTTGACCGATGTTGCCTGGTGAAACGTTGTTGTCATGCCTCATGTAAGGAGGAGAAATGCGCACCATCACGTTTCCGTCTTTGATAAAGGTCGGATTGTAGCCTATTGCGATTGCGGTTTATCGTATCGCGACATTGCTGCTCGCCTTGGTCGAGATCCAATGACTGTTAGCAGAATATGGGATCGGTGGGTTCACGAGGGTAATACGGAACGCCGTCCTGGATCCCAACGGCCTCGTATCACTAGCAGTCGAGATGACAGGCACCTTATCCGCATCGCTGTAACGGATCGTGCAGCCACGTCTCGATCTCTGAGTCAACAGATGGGGACGTTTTCAAGACAACAACCGTCTGCACGAACAGTTCGACGACGTTTGCAGCAGCATGGACTATCAGCTCGGAGACCATGGCTGCGGTTACCCTTGACACTGCATCACAGACAGGAGCGCCTGCGACGGTGTACTGAACGACGAGCCTGGGTGCACGAATGGCAAAACGTCATTTTTTCGGATGAATCCAGGTTCTGTTTACAGCCTTATGATGGCCGCGTCCGTGTTTGGCGACATCGCCGTGAACGCACATTGGAAGCGTGTATTCGTCATCGCAATACTGGCGTATCACACGGCGTGATGGTATGAGGTGCCATTTGTTACACGTCTCGGTCACCTCTTGTTCACATTAACGGCACTTTGAACTGTTGACGTTACATTTCAGATGTGTTACGACCCGTGGCTCTGCCCTTCATTCGATCCCTCCGAAACCCTACATTTCTTCAGGATAATGCACGAAAGCATGTCGCAGGTCCTGTACTGGCCTTTCTGGATACAGAAAATGTTCGACTGCTGCCCTGGCCAGCACATTCTCCAGATCTTTCACCAATGGAAAACTTCTGGTCAATGGTGGCCGAGCAACTTGCTCGTCACAATACGGCAGTCACTACTCTTGATGAACTGTGGTATCATCTTGAAGCTGCATGGGCAGCTGTATCTGTACACTCCATCCAAGCTCTGTTTGACTCAATGCCTAGGCGTATCAAGGCCGTTATTAAGGCCAGAGTTGGTTTTTCTGGGTAGTTATTTCTCAGGATCTATGCACCCAAATTGCGTGAAAATGTAATCACATATCAGTTCTTGTATAATATGTTTGTCCAATGAATACCCGTTTACCATCTTCTTTTCTTCTTTGTGTAGCAATTTTAATGACCAGTAGTGTACTTCCATGATTACTGACCTCTGAGTAACCGATAAGTTTCTGTGGCCCTATGTCGGCTGTGTGCCTGCATCGGTTTCATCCCCCTAATCTAAAGAATATCCTACTTCTGGTCTTTTAACATACACATGCAACATAATTACGTGAAGACAAGCATACATGAAACACTCCCAAAATTTACTACACTAGTCTGATTACGCCATCAAAGAACAACAGGACAAGAAGAAAAAACCAAGACACATAAACGTAAGAGGACATGGAATACTCTGATAAAACCAGAAACAAAGTTATTTAAAAGTGCCATCAATCTGAACTAATATTTTGTACTATCTTTTCCTTCTAAAACAAATTTTTTTACAACTAGCTGCTTCACGTTAACGGATACCACAGTAACAAAATCCTGGCAGGATTGCCATAGAACGCAACGAGCCAGAGGTGAGCAATGACTTGGTATATCGATTTAATGCCAGATCACGTCTGGACTCTCTGGGTTCCTTATAAATGAATCGTAAGTAGCAGTTTTGTAAAATTATTAAATGATAAGGGGCAGGCATTATCTAACTACGGAACAGGTACTATAAATGCAGATTTTACCCAGTTTAATATTTCTCATGATCACACAAACGAAGTAAGAAATTTAGACAGTATTTATGTGTGAAAGGGGCCCAAATGACTTACAAACACCTTTAACTAATCACTTACAGTGTACATTATGCACTTGTAGATGGACCGCAGGGAATGCTAGTATGACAAAACAAGAGCATTCACCCCTAATCACGTCGGTTAAAACTTACCTGATTTGATGGTACAAAAATAATTCTATAGATCATGTTATGCAAAGGGGAGATTAGTTGGACATTCAAGAGATCAACAGCAGCTGCTTATACGAGTAATTGGCACGAGCAATCTTTCGGAAATGAATGGCGACGATTCACTAATGGGTCTTTCAGTCGTGAATCAAACAAAATAAACTCTTGGGATAATTTGTTCAAATGGCTCTAAGCACTATGGGATTTAACATCTGAGGTCTTCAGGCCCCTAGACTTAGAACTACTTAAACCTAATTAACCTAAGGACGTCACACACATCCATGCCCGAGGCAGGATTCGAACCTGCGACTGTAGCAGCAGCGCGGTTCCGGACTGAGGTGCCTAGCGCAGCTCGGCCAAAGCGGACGGCAAATAATTTGTGTGTAGCTAAATAAAAGACACGACTGCATAATGTTCCTTGAGGATTAGCAACACCTACTCCAGTCTAACATCATTTCCTGTGAAAAAGCGCTAACCAAACAAACAGCCGTCCTCGTAGTGGAAAGGCAGCGTCTGCACTAATCTGCATCCCACGGAGTCTGAGGACAATGTTGAAGAGACTGTATTTCTCCCCGGCCAGACACAGTGTGGTCACTCCACCTCATCTCCGTTGCTTGTTTTTCTTCCTAATGGGCGTTTCGTGGTCGTGGAAAAAGGGATCGATGGCCTTTGTAGTCTGGTCCCTTCAACCCCCACAAAACAACTTACCGTCACTCCACCACTCGCCCTTGTACTCTGTTTAGCCTCTCCACAAACGAATCATACCTAACTTGCCTGTAATTAATGAAGGATCTTGTAAATTTAGTAGCAGTTACATTAGTCGGTCAGCGGGAAAGAACGCTGCATAGACTACCGAAGCCACATTGGTCATCGCTGTTTCGACAAATCTGCTGTTGCCGAAGAGATTTTTATGCACAGTCGTAGACTGTGTTCGATAAAACGGTAATGTACCTGCCTACTGCGATGTATCGTCAACGAAGCCGTTGAGATCAGAATATGTAACAAGCCTTAACCAGGCTAGTGAAACAACTGCTGCGTGTAAACGGACGCTTGATAGAAGGCAACAGAGAAATCAGCTGAGGCATCGACCATCTAACGAAATCAGCATCGCTACCAATGTTCTTCATATATAGACATCGGATAACTTCTGGTAGCATACGCAAGTTCTGCCATTTCTTGGCCTCTACGTGACATAGTAAATCGGCAACTAAAATAAAATACTTAACAGCCTACTGAAATCTCCTGACTAAGACGATGGATATCGTCGAAAGTTCGAATAATCTGACGCGACAAGAACTCCGTGAAGAATGTAAACGCGAAAAACTGAGTTGTCATGTCTTTCAACTGTAACCACAGTGCTTCTGTGTTTCTGTGTTTGACCATCAGTTCGAACAAACGGAAATTCCCTACGAGTTTTTTTTATGGCTATTTTTCTTGACCATAGTTCCTGTAACAGCATCATGGTTGCTGAGCCCTCTCTAATGGCGTTTGTAGTCGCTAGGAGGTTATATTTCAATCTTCGTTTCTGCTTCAGACGGCGAAGCACTACTCTAGAATGGGCCGTACTAGTGTCTTTGTATACCGTTTCCTACAGGGTGTTACAAAAAGGTACGGCCAAACTTTCAGAAAACATTCCTCATACACAAATAAAGAAAAGATGTTATGTGGACATTTGTCCAGAAACGTTTAATTTCCATGTTAGAGCTCATTTTGGTTTCTTCAGTATGTACTGTACTTCCTCGATTCACCGCCAGTTAGCCCAATTGAAGGAAGGTAATGTTGACTTCGACGCTTGTGTTGTCATGCGACTCATTGCTCTACAGTACCAGATCAAGCACATCAGTACGTAGCATCAACAGGTTAGTGTTCATCACGAACGTGGTTTTGCAGTCAGTGCAATCTTTACAAATGCGGAGTTGGCAGATGCCCATTTGATGTGTGCATTAGCACAGGGCAATAGCCGTGGCGTGGTACGTTTCCAGAACGAAGGTGTCCCGACAGGAAGACGTTCGAAGCAATTGATCGGCGTCGTAGGGAGCACGGAACATTCCAACCTATGAGTCGCGACTGGGGAAGACCTAGAACGGCGAGGACACCTGCCATGGACGAGGCAATTCTTGGTGCAGTTGACGAGAACCCTAATGTCAGCGTCAGAGAAGTTGCTGCTGTACAAGTTAACGTTGACCACGTCACTCTATGGAGATTGCTACGGGAGAACCAGTTGTTTCCGTACCATGTACAGCAAGTGCAGGCACTACCAGCAGCTGATTGGCCTCCACGGATACACTTCTGCGAATGGTTCATCCAACAATGTGTCAATCCTCATTTCAGTGCAAATGTTCTCTTTACGGATGAGGCTTCATTCCAACGTGATCAAATTGTAAATTTTCACCATCAACATGTGTGGGCTGACGAGAATCCGCACGCGATTGTGCAATCACGTCATCGACACAGATTTTCTGTGAACGTTTGGGCAGGCATTGTTGGTGATGTCTTGATTGGGCCCCATGTTCTTCCACCTACGCTCAATGGAGTACGTTATCATGATTTCATACGGGATACTCTACCTATGCTGCTAGAACATGTGCCTTTACAAGTACGACACAACATGTGGTTAATGCACGATGGAGCTCCTGCACATTTCAGTCGAAGTGTTCGTACGCTTCTCAACAACAGATTCGGTGACCGATGGATTGGTAGAGGCAGAACAATTCCATGGGCTCCACGGTCTCGAGACCTCAACCCTCCTGACTTTCATTTATGGGGGCATTTGAAAGCTGTTGTCTACGCAACCCCGGTACCATATGTAGGGTCTCTTCTTGCTCGCATTGTGAGCGGCTGTGATACAATGCGCCATTCTCCAGGGCTGCATCAGCGCATCAGGGATTCCATGCGACGGACGGTGGATGCACGTATCCTCGCTAACGGAGGACATTTTGAACATTTCCTGTAACAAAGTGTTTTAAGTCACGCTGGTACGTTCTGTTGCTGTGTGTTTCCATTCCACGATTAATGTGATTTGAAGAGAAGTAATAAAATGAGCTCTGACATGGAAAGTGAGCATTTCCGGATACATGTCCACATAACATATTTCCATTCTTTGTGTGTGAGGAATGTTTCCTGAAAGTTTGGCTGTACCTTTTTGTAACACCCTGTATACAGACATGTCGCAGTTTGCCAGAATTCGCCGGCCGGGGTGTTCGAGCGGTTCTAGGTGCTACAGTCTGGAACCGCGCGACCGCTACGGTCGCAGGTTCGAATCCTGCCTCGGGCATGGGTGTGTGTGATGTCTTTAGGTTAGTTAGTTTTAAGTAGTTCTAAGTGCTGGGGGACTGATGACCTCAGCAGTTAAGACTCATAGTGCTCAGAACTATTTGAACCATTTTTGAGCCAGAATTCTCAGAGCAGATCTAGGTGTTCCGATCGACTTTCCTACTACTGATTTCACATGGCCATCCTTTTGTAGTATTATCCCTAGACAATAGCGGCCCTAAACAATGTATGTATTGTGTACATAGTTCCGCGTAGTCAGCGCGTACACAACTTTCCCACTAGAGCGCGCCCCGCTAAGCACAACAGCACAGGCGCAGCGCTCGTCCGACTCCCCACTACGAGATGGCGCTGTCTTAGAGACGGACCAAATTCTGCTTCCGCCGATCCGCGTATTAATATGTAACGCATCCAATGAGATTTCTGCTAACGTCGAACCTTTTCTCCTCGCGGGTCACACTCGCGCAGTGATCCTTGAATGTGCGAGGTGTTATAAAGAGTGTACAGATCTCCGATTAGTCAGTCTGCATTAGTCTGTACCAGTCTATAGTCAAGTTTCAGTCTGCGCCTAATAAGATTATCATATTCCTGTACATAGCCATGAAGAGAAATGTATAGACAGTTTGTCAAGTATCAGAGATATGTGAGAATAAGATTAATGTACCAAGACCAAAGGAACTCCAGATTGTCAATTGTAAACAGCATCCAGAATCAAGTTACGTAATGTCTATGATTTTTATTATTTGAATAAATGTGTGTGAAAATTAATCAAGCTCTGTTTAAAGTTGGCACCGCCAATCTGCTACTCTAAGCGTGCAAGTGGCATTTCTATCGTCTGACCTAACGGCAGAAGATAAACACGTCACGATAAGACCACGAGACATATTGCTGACACTCGCCTACTTCGTTAGAGCGACAAGTCAAATAACCTGATGGTGTGTGTACCGAAGGTCTTACAGTACGCACACCACAGTATGCGACAGTACACAGCTGCAAATGAGCTGACTGTCAATGGGACGTGAAATGATATCATAGCGTAAACCTTATGCAAGAATAAAGTTGAGGAAGCAGATATTTTTCTTGCTTGCTATTGAGGGCGCAGATTTGATCAGGGCCCGCGCATTGCCAGATGGCCGATAAGCGGCCGACTTCCGTGAGCGCCGGCGATAAGGGCGGCGGCCAGAGTTTTGACCCGCGGCTCGCCACGCCAGGCCAGGCCACGGCGCAGCGCCGCCGGCCCACGTGTCCAGCGCAGCGTCCGGCAGCCATCGATCCAGTGACTCACCGCCCCTGCCTCAGCCGGGGCTGCCTTGAGGCGCAGCCGGGATTTTCCGCGGGCTCATTCTTCAGGCCCGCCAAGGCCGCCGCCCCGATTGGAGTAGCCCAGCTCTCCCTGGCGCGAACGACCCTCCGCGGCTCTTGTGTTCGACCGCCGCCGCCGCCAGGGAGAGAGTGTGTGCCGCGATGTCACCGCGCGCTGTACCGCAGCATCCTCTCTGAGGATTCTACCTCCCTGCTAACTAACGGCACATTTTTTTTTAATTTTTTTTTTTTTTTTTTTTTTTTTTTTTTTTTTTTTTTTTGCCGGGCATAGTGGCCGAGTGGTTCTAGCCGCTACAGTCTGGAACCGCGCGAACACTACGGTCGCAGGTTCGAATCCTGCCGCGGGCATGGATGTGTGTGATGTACTTAGGTTAGTTAGGTTTAAGTAGTTCTAAGTTCTAGGGGACTGATGACCACAGCAGTTGAGTCCCATAGTGCTCAGGGCCATTTAAACCATTTTTTTTTTTTTTTTGCCATAACTGTTTTGTCGGGTTCGATGCGAGTCGCCGCGAATTCCTCTCCTGTGCCAACCTCTTCATCCCAGAATAGCGATTGCAACCTACGTCCCCAATTATTTGCTGGATGTATTCCAATCTTTAATGTACACTTTCACGGCCGTTAATGTCATTTCCATTATGATTATCCGGGCTGTTATGCCGTTGTCGGTTGATGAATTCTGTGTTAATTCCCAACGTTTCGTCCGCGTCTGCGGAGGACATCTTCAAGGGGGTTTGTAGCTCGATGGAAGGTCCAACACACCCACTGGCTCGCTACTGACTTTAGCTAAATTCCGTGTCCGCGCGCTCTCACGGCGCGGCGTGACGTCACGTGTTTTGAAAACGTCAGTGCAATTGGCCGCTGTCCGCTGCCGTCGATAGCCGTTGCCATCACCCAGTGGTGAACGGTTGGTAAACATGTTCAACACTGGCATCCATATACCGTTTAATTTCACGCCCTCCTCCTTTTGGTTGAAATTGTTAGGGTGTTTGGCGATTTCGATTGCCTCCCAGTAGAGCCTTTCGTAATATCCGCTTGTGGCCGCTAGTACTTGCGTCTCCTCAAAACGAATATGGTGGTTACCTGGTTGGAAAGCATGTTCCGCAACAGCTGATCGTTCCGTTTCTCCTCTTCTACAGTTGCCCTTGTGCTCTTCTAAACGTATTGAAACAGTTCTTTTATTGGTACCCACATAAACATCTCCACAGCTGCATGGGCAACTGTAGAAGAGGAGAAACGGAACGTTCAGCTGTTGCGGAGCATGCTTTCCAACCAGGTAACCACTATATTCGTTTTGAGGAGACGCAAGTACTAGCGGCCACAAGCGGATATTACGAAAGGCTCTACAGGGAGGCAATCGAAATCGCCAAACACCCTAATAATTTCAATCGAAAGGAGGAGGGCGTGAACTTAAACAGTATATGGATGCCGGTGTTGAAGAAGACGTGTACCAACCGTCCACCACTGGGTGATGGCAACGGCAATCGACGGCAGCGGACAGCGGCCAATTGCACTGACGTTTTCAAAACACGTGACGTCACGGCAAGGCGCGAGAGCGCGCGGACACGAAATTTAGCGGCAGTCAGAAGCGAGCCAGTGGGTGTGTTGGACCTTCCATCGAGCTACAGACCCCCCTTGAAGATATCCTCCGCAGACGAGGACGAAAAGTTGGAATTGACACAGAATTCATCAACCGACCACCGCATAACAGCCCAGACAATTATAATGGACATTCCAATCTTTGTCTTCGTCTACAGTTTTTACACTCTACAGCTCCCCCCAGTACCATGGAAGTCACTCCCTCATGTCCTAACAGATGTCCTGTCATCCTTTCCCTTCTCCTTGTCAGTGTTTTCCATATATTCCTTTCAACGCAGATTATGCGGAGAGCTTCCTCATTGCTTACCTTGTCTGTCCACTTTATTTTCAACATTCTTCTGTAGCACCACATCTTAAACGCTTAGATACTCCATGTATGTATACAGGTGGGGAAAATCAGCTGCTAAATAACAGTTGAAAATCGTGATGACAACCTTCAGCTGTCTTCTATTTTGCACAGTGCTGCTAGTTTCGGTCATAGACCATTTTCAGGCTACGCCTAAACGATAAAATACATAAGGTTAGAGACTGTACAATTTGACAAGTAAATTGTATTACTTTTTGCATCTCCTCCTGTCCACTAAAGTTGAAAATGATCTATAACCGAAACTAATAGTACTGTGCGAAATACAACACATCTGAATGCAACGCTTAGATTCTCTTCAGCTCCGGTTTTCCCTCTCTATGTGTCACTACCATACAGTGCTCTGCTTCAAACTTAACATTCTGAGAAATTTCTCCCCCAAATTAAAGCCTTGTGTTTGATGCTAGTAGACTTTTCTTGGCCCGCAATGCTCCTTTTGCCTGTGCAAGTCTGATTTTTATATCCTCCTTGCCCCGTCTATCACAGATTATTTTGCTGCCTAGGTAGCACGTATAAATTGTGATCCTCAGTTTTGATGTTAAGCTTCTTGCTATTCTCAATTCTGATGCTTCTCATAATTTTCATCTTTATTCGATTTACTCTCAGTCCATATTGTGCACTAATTAGACTGTTCATTCCATTCAACAGATCCTGTAATTCTTCTTCACCTTCGCTGGGGATAGCAATGTCATTATCGAATCTTGTCATTGATGTCCTCGAGCCTTGAATTTTAATCGCACTCTTGAACCTTTCTTTCATTTCCGTCGTTGCTTCTTCGAAGTACAGATTTAATAGTATGGGTGAAAGACTATCACTTTTCAATCCGAAGTCTTCGTTCTTGGTGTTGTAGTCTTATTGTTCCCTCTTGGTTCTTGTAAGTATTGTGCATTAGCCCTTTTTCCCTATAGCTTTCTCATATTTCTTTTCATAATTTCGAACGTCTTGCACCATATTACATTCTCGAACGATTTTTCCAGACCAAGAAATTCAATGAACTGGTCTTCCTTCCATTATCAATCGCAATGACAGAACTGCCTCTCTGGAGCCGGCTGCTGTGCCCGAACGGTTCTAGGCGCTTCAGTCCGGCACCGCGCTGCTGCTACGGTCGCAAGTTCGAATCCTGCCTCGGGCATGGATGGGTGTGATGTCCTTAGGTTAGTTAGCTTTAAGTAGTTATAAGTCTAGGGGACTGATGACCTTATATGTTAAGTCCCATAATGCTTAGAGCCATTTGAACCATTTTTTGAGCCTCTCTGGTGTCTTCACCTTTCCTAGAGCCAAAGTAATCGTTATCTAACGGATCCTCAATTTTCTTCCCATTCTTCTGTATATAATTCTTGCTAGTAACTTGGATTCTTGAGCTGTTAAGCTGATTGTACGATAATTCTCGCACTTGTCGCCTCTGTTACGTACTTGGATTAAACCTCACTGTTTATTACAAAAAAAAAAAAAAACATAACAGATTTTTATTTACTGGAATGGTGTGAGATAATTTATTGAAAGTATTGGTCTTCGGCAGCTACAATCTCTTCCTACTTTGAATTCCGTGGGAAAAATATCGTGCTGTTTTGAAGTGATCCACTCATTGGGCCAGTTTTCGAGATTCTTAAAATGTGTGAAGTGTTGTCCAGGGAGGCCATGCTACAAGGACCGAAACACATGGTAAATGGAAGGAGGCGATGTCTGCCGAACATGACTGGTGGTGTAAGACACGCAATCGAAGTGTTTTTAAGGTGTCCTTCACTCGGTTTCCTATATTCGGTTTGACATTGTCAACAAATGGAATGACTTTGTCATTCCCATGAGCATACTGAAGACGTTTGTTTGTAAGTGTGCGACGGGTCAGGCTCTTATCGCGCAGTTTCCTTTCCCTGAAAGAAAATCCACCTACCTCGTTTCTTAGGTAGTTGCTGCACTCGCCTCTCCTGATAGCAGCTACTGGAAAAATTGCAGAAAAGCAGTGTTGAAGAAACTGCAATTTAATAGCCGCTCACCGGAGGCCGCGATACATGTTTGCTGAAATACAATCTATGAGCAATCTTCCTAAATAAATTGAGTTATTGGAATGGTAGTAATTGTTTACTCAAACGAGAACGCGAAGTTGGTAATTCTATTTAAGCTCTTTATTGTCTTTAAGCCTGATCATCAGCCCGCTAATCTACGTTTGAAGAAAGTTCAGTTCACAATTCTATCCACACTCAAACCCCGCCAGAATTAGCTTTCAAAGTTACGGAATTTACTTAACTGCAACACAGACGATTTTCTAACATACACGTTTGCAGTCGATGTTCAATAATAGTTCGTTTTTTAACGTTAATGCTCGCCATAAGCACTTAGTAAAAGTTTACGAAGTACCGCCACGCTTTTAATTATTAAAGTTACTCGCGTCTTTCGCGGAACGAAAAGTCACAACTCGCTCAAACTCACACTACGCGTTACTGGACTCTTCCAGTCTCAAATCGCACAGTACCGAACCGATGAAGCCGTTTTATGACTTCATTTTACACATTATTCGCGAGGACACATCAAGCATGTCTCTTCTCGATCACAGTTCCTTCGCGACTCCTCCTCCACTCGCGACTCACTCTCCTAGTCTGCTAACCGTCCTCGCATCTCATTGGCTCACACATCACACAGCCAATCAGAATTAACTCTTTGGGTGCGCCTCGCGCCAAAATCTAGCACGCACCAGTCATGACTTCTGAATCATTTACGTCATGATTTCTTGTTACACAAAATTTACTGTATAATTTAACAAACCGAAAGGAAAACTAGACTTTACTTTATTTCCAGAAATTATTTAAATACTCGCGAACGTTCTGGCTGCTTGTACAATACCATACACTCTTGGACATCCGACATTCACTAAGATGGGGAACCACTGGCGACTCTGTTCCCACGGTTACATCGTCTGAACACTTGCGAGTTCCAACCTAGATTTTATACACTTGCAAAGAATGGCGAATGTCCCTCTTTCATTCACTCAGGCACACTCATTCACTCTCACCTACTCATATAAAATAACTGTTCACAAAAATTCAAAACATTTATGGTTTTAACAAAGTTATAGGTGAATTTCTAAAAGTAAAATTCTCAAAATAAATACAAAAGCACGGAAGGTGATTTTGTTTCATAGTTGGATGGTCACTGAAGGTGATCTATACATAATGGTATTTATTTAGACTCGAAAATTGTAGAAATTTGCGTTTTCTGTAAGATTTTTCTAATTTCCAAAATATGCAGGTTTCAAAGCTCAAATTTGGATGACTTATTTTTATTCATAACAGAAACTAGTATATTAACTTTTAATTTCCTCAGGTTCCTCAGTTAGAAGTTATTAAAGATGAAAGTTCCACGTTATACACGCGGCTAGTTAGCGCACAGGTCTTACATTCTCACGGTACAGACATGCCATATGGTCGTGACGTCAGACGAACGGACACCGGTAATCTGCCCGCTACAGCACATATGCTAATCTGATGGCTACTTTACAGTCTGTCTACATTTCACAGTAAATATTTGATAGAAAACTGTGCGCTCGCACTAGTTGCGACGCCACAAGTGCGCGATTCAGATTGAGTTATGTGTTCAGCATTCAGAGTTTGACCCGGTCGCAGCAGTTCATGGTCACTGCACCGAGAAGGACGAATTTGTCACTCACCTCAAAATTGTTCTCTCTGAGTAGTCGAAACAAATCTCTGCATGTTGTCTCCTACAGAGCGTATTATCTACAGGTTTCCACTAGAAAACGATGACTTTTCACAGCATGTTTTTTGAGACGAGAGCAGAAGGATTAACACTACCCGTAAACGCTTGATATCTAACGCGACATTTTCAAGACACTAAACCGGTGTGCTCTTCTCACGCCACTCGAAAGCCACACATAGATCTGAGAGCTTAATGTTTCTACTTTTAAACAGGTCTTATGTCACTATTCGCTATGCTGTACCAGTACAACTACTGCGCTCTCTTCGTCGATAGCGAGAATTAATTCAAGCCCCAACAGAAGCTTCTGATCGAAGTTGAGAATGAAAGCGGGAAGATTAGGGTCTATACAGACGGAACACAAACATTTACTGGAGAACCAATGGGCAAGGAAAAGGGACACACGAACCTAGCTATTCATGAACGCAAGTCCAGCGTCTTAACTGCTGCGTCAACTCGTTCGTTATTACTTGTTGGCATCAAGTAGCATTGGCCCTCGACAGTGTAAGTCGCAACACTTAGTCTCATTAGCTAAGAAAATAAAATCTTGCAGGAACAAAGATGAAGTAAATAAGTATTTACTGTTCTAATCCTCAAGTTCCCTCTGTTTTAGATCAAATGTTTGAGGGGAACGAAAACAACGTTTTCTATAAATTACTCGATGGTTTTTTGTCCAATTTTCAGAATCAAACGAGGATTGGAAAGGAACAAATGGAGCATCAAACTGATTCGTCGTGAAGTCAAGTTTTGAAAAAGAATACTAACTGCTTGAAAAAATCAAGGTAATTAAGAAAAACTTAATTAGTGATCTGAGGGAAAACTGAAATATTCCCCATGAGCTTCTGCTAAATATGTAAATGAAATGTCGAAAATATGAAACGACTATATACTCTTAATAATAAAGGAAATGGCGATTGATATCGAAATATAATATATCCTTCGCAACGTGAATAAAACGGTCAAAAAAAAAAAAAAAAGAAAGGTCAATTGATTTGTCAAAAGTAAGAAATGAAATTGGTTACAGAGAAATTTGACATGTGTTTGAATGATGCTCGAAATCATGTACAGCAAATTATGTGCTGATTGAGAATTTAAAGTTCAATATTTAAAGTAGAATTTTAAAGATTACTGGAGGCTGTTTGTCTGTTGGAACTGAACTCAGTGGCCTCCTTACAGTACTGACATGTTAGCACCTCAGATGCTGTACGTGACTTCCAACATCATTCGAAGGCGCGTCGAATGTTTCTCTAGTCTATTTTATTTCTTATAATTGATCTTTTTTTCAATTCAGAAACTTATCGCTGAAAGAAAATAAAAAAAACTGTACAATGCGTTAATTCATTCTTGATACATAAAACGTAGACAAAGTTACTTTTTATTGTTATTATTTCAAATACGCAACAAGTAAATAACATGACATGCTCACAGTATGGCAGAAGAACAGGAAACAGAGTGACATGTGACAAGAGCAGAATCGTGCCTCATTTTTTTAACGAACATCGAAATTCGTCAGAGGTTTTAGATAATCAGTCTTACATTGTGAATTGTATTTTATAATTTTTAATTACAATAAATTAATTTATTACAGACCAACGAACTGGTGTAACAAGAAATGTGATTCAGCGGTCGATGCGACACGTTTCCGTCGATCCGGGGTATAATATCTACGATTCCGAGCCCACTGAATCGACGCGGGACTCTTAGGCGTCGTCTGTTGCAGAGCCTCTAGTTCAACAGCGTCCGCTGAATGGTGTATTGTTAAACATTTGTGCGTGCACCAGCATTATTCTCTGTCGTCAGATCTGTCACAGATCAACGCCTATACTGCTTCGTGAGAGCGAGAAAGCCCCGACCACGAAGTTCTGCCATGAGGCGTCGGCGTCCAACACCGTGTCGCTTCTCTACGTTTCACCGCCGATAACCACTTGGCGTAGACCCTTGTGGCAGTGTCACGCGAAATGCCGATCAGCTTCGCCGTTTCTGAGATGCTCGGTCCCAGGCGCAGGGCCATAATCATCTGCACTTTGTCAAAGGCATTTACGTCAGTGGGTTTGTCAAATTTGTAGCCAGTGTAGTCGCTAGAGTGACTCCACAGTAGCCTGAGCTCCGCTTACATACTTTCCTTACCGCCTGCAACGCTACCAGGCGGCAATCATTGTCGCGGTGGGCAGTGGTCATCACGTTTTGGCTCACCAGTGTAGTCTCTCCTACGTTACAGTTGAGATTAGACTGGCTTAAATAGTTGCTTGAAAGGTTCTCGGGTCATACGTCGAATGATGTTGTAGGAACTGCACAAAATTTCTGCGAGTCAGCCGCTCGTTTTCGTCAGGTGCAACTGTATCTGGCTGTAACTGATGTATAGTATGTCGTCGTCGACGGCGAGTGTCTGTCAGGTACAAGCGTATCTTCAGGAGTGCACCAGGTAGTGTGATACGAATGCTATTATTTTCTATATTAGTAAAAGATCTGGCGGAGAGGGCGGCAATCTGCGGTTGTTTGCTGGTGATGGTGTGGTGTACGTGAAGGTGTCTAAGATGAGTGACTCTTGGACACAAGATGACTTAGACAAAAATTCTAGTTGGTGTGATGAATGGGAGACTGCTCTAAACGTAGAAGGACGTAAGTTTGTTAGGATGAGAAGTGAAAGCAAACCCGTTAATGTTCGGATACTGCATCAAGAGTGTTCTGCTTGACACGGTCACGTCGTTTAAATATGTGGGCGTAACGATGCAAAGTCTTATGAGATGGACCGAGCATGTGAAGATTGTGGTAATTAAGGCGAACAGTCGACTTCGGTGTATTGGGAGAATTTTTAGGAAAGTGAGGTTCGTATGTAAGAGAGACCGCATGTATCACTGGTGCGACCTATTCTTGACTACTGCTCGAATGTTTGGGATCCGCACCGGATAGGATTGAAGGAAGACGTCGAAGAAATTCAGAAACGGGCTGTTAGATTAGTTATCGATGGGTTCGAACAACACGCAAGTACACTCGCGTTCAGAAAAAAGAAAGAACACCTTGAACGAGCAGAGACAGAACGTTCATATTCACAGGACATGTACATTACTACGTTCTGCAGAAATGATTTAGCATTTGAACTTTGTCGGCCCGCGGGTTCAAGGTTAACACTGATATCGCGACGCAACACCACTTACCGGCAAAATGGGGCTGCGGCTGTCGTTGTCGCTATAAACCGAAGGTAACGGATCAGTGGGACTCGAGCAGACGTGCAGGACGCCTCACAGACGTATGCGCGAACTGTGGTGTCAAGTCAGTGAGTTTGAAAGAGGGCGCATTATTGGCGTGAGAATATGTGATACCGTCATCCGGGATATTGCTGTTTGTATGGAAAAAGTGTTTCAGCAGAGTGCAACGGGCGTGTTCAGAATGGTTCACGGAAAGCCGTAGAACACGAGATGAGTCAGGTCACATCACCCAGACCACTCCAGAAAAGATCAACACCTGATCCGAATGACATTGCAGGATAGATGAGCGTCCCCCTTGGCTCTGGAGAACAGGGTATCACATCGTACGCTATCCGGGGTAACAGACCGTCGGCATGGGTTATGTGCGCATCGTCCATTTCTGCGCATACCTTGGACGAATGTGCAGAAACATTTAGACGACAGTGGTGTATGCAACGACGTCAATGAAGACAGTTATGGCATCAGACGGTGTTTGGCAGGTTCTTTTTGTTTGAAAATGGTGGCCGCATTTTGGTTCGCCATACACAGGCGGAGGAGCATCACAGTGGCTGCATTCGCACCTATGGCTCCAATTCAAGGCCTTATGGAGTGGGGTGTTATTGGATACAACTACAAATCGCAGTTGCTGCGTCTCTAGCGCACCGTGACCAATTTGACCTACGTGGAAGACATCCTGTGACTTGTAACCATACTATTTCTGCAGACAATTCACAGCCACATGTTACTGCCCTCCAGATTGCCAGACTTGCCGCCAATCGAAAATGTGTGAGATGTGGTGAAATGGCTGGTGCAGCGCTGTGACACAATGCCAACAACCGATGAACTTTGGAACCGGGTGAATGCAGCATGGATGGCTATACGAGGACGTCGTTAGCGTATTGCACGCGTCGATGCCATCATTCGTAGAACAAGTTATCAGGGCCCATGATGGACTTTGTATCTACAAAGCAACAGGACATGCTGAACTGCGGTGACTGAAATGCTAATCATTTGTACAGAACATACTAGTGTATATGTCCTGTTATCTCTAGTCGTTCAAGGTGTTCTGTTTTTTTATGAACATGTGTGTATTATGGGGATATTTCGGAAACTCAAATGGGAATTTCTGGAGGGAAGGCGGCGTTCTTTCCGAGGAACACTACTGAGAAAATGTAGAAAACCAACACTTGAAGCTGACTGCAGAACGATACTATTGCCACCATTACACACGTCGCGCAGGGACCACGAAGATAAGCCGCAGTCGTATCTCGCGATGAGGAGCTACTGCCTCGTAGAAATATTATGCAGACTCCGTAACGCAATTCGGCGCAACCTCAAAGAACATTCAAGAAGTTTTTAACTCTGGAATGTCTTAAACAGCACATTAGTAAATAATTGGAGATTTATCTTCTCCTACCTTGCTGTTGGTATCATACACCCATCTCTGCAAATTTAGGACTAAACACGTCCTGCCGATTCCTTCAAATGTTGATTCCCTAATCACGTAAAATTTATCATGATATGACAGAAAACTGCGATACTTAGGTGCGACTGATCATTAGGTGGACAAATCTGCATTATATGAAACGAGTGAGTTTAAGAGCTATTTCATTCATGCTATTTATTCAGTTAGCGAGACTTTCACGATACCATGTAGACACACGTGGCATACATGGCACGCCAGAGAGAGCATGGTGTTGGTCCAAACGAATGTATCAGTTTCTGGCTACACTTAGTACGACGTAGGCCGTGTAAGGCACATAATAAGCCCCCCCCCCCAAAAAAAAAAAAAATATTCACCCCTAGAAGACATCACGCTAATACCGCGAAAATGGTCTCCATTTGACGAAGAAAAGAGTGTACAAGTTTTTTCAGGTTTGGCATATGTAGCTGAAGCGATTCATTAATGATTATTTCCCGTAGAGCCAGCAGATGGCGAGGATGTTGATTGCTACATTTCACCCACTCCTCTAAACAGTCGCAGACCACTTGTACGGGATGAAGATCCGGTGATTTAGCGCACAAGTAGTTGTACTCCGGGTTTGTCTAAGCTGAAACGTTTGTGAGCAGTGGTGTAAGCCAGACAATTGTTATCTTCGAACATGTGGGTTTCCATGGCATACACATCGTGAAGATGTATAGGTAGAAGGAAGGGCAACTCGGTTACGCAAAACAACACATAACAGAACACCTTCTGGCTTGAGCTGCACACGTCACAATTGGGTGTTAAGTGCTTCATTCTGCTGTTGCTGCGTTGGCGCCTTGCATCTTTTGAAAAGAGGCAATAATGTGACTTGTCTGGCCACACTGTCTGCCCCCAGCGAGCTTCTGTTCAATTTCTGTTTGGCTCACTGATGACGTCAAGCTGTTTGTGCCGTCTTGAGAAATGCCCTTTCTTGCGAGGTATCTCCTCCAAATGTATACTGCATACAACGCCCTTCCCAATGATCATCCGAAAACTGGTTAAGATTGTCTGCTTTCACTGACAACAACAATTCCTGTCGGGGATTGAAACCAGTGGTCGTCAAACTTTTTTTCTCAGGAGCTGTGGGCGGCACCTCGGACCTCATATGTAACATTATTATTAATTGGTAACCTAAATAAATTAGTATGTCATAAGGCCCTAATAGACAAGATGTACTAAGGACACTATAAGTCGACCACCGGGTCCCGTTGAAAGTTGGCGCCACTCGGAACACTTCGTGTCGACTGTTCTCTGTTTCAGACTGCTGCCATCTACAGCGTTCCCCAAGTTATGGTACTGCAATTACCTGACGATGTGTCGTTGTGTTATCTGTGTGAGTGTATGATTAATTGAATAATGACAGTAATTGTACTTATATTTAAATTCATAATGCAATATGACACACGATCACAAATTTTTTGAATGTCGTTTTCATTCCTCTCATTTCGTTGTATTACGACAGCCTTAATTCGGATTCACGGATCCATGTTACTTTCATAGCAAAATTTATACCATAGCAGCAGATCTGTACGAGTCGCTCATGTTTGTGTGTAATCAGTAATGAAGACAATAAAGCTCCCTCTCACATCCTCTAGCCCTACAGTGGCCATCCTGCTTAGCCCTCTGCTCCTGAGGTAAGCGGCCGAATTAACCAACGTTAATTAGAATTGAACACATCTTGAAACGGTACTGTCTCTACAGATATTTTTGTTTGTTATGGAGCAGGAGCACTACGCTCTTAAGAATCTGCTAACGTTACCTGACGTTTATGGATTCGGCTGTTAGTTGCTAAATGCTTAATATCATAAAATACGGCTGAGAGTCGCGAGCCGCACGAATATTTGAATCAGGCCGCATGCGGTTCGCGGGCCGCAGTTTGACGATCATTGGTCTAAACGACTGCCACTGGTAAGACGTGACACTCGCCTCCCATAAGCGTCTGTTAGGATACATTTGCGACCAATTTTCTGACACTGTGCTACATCGTAGCGTGTCGTACACTGTTCCTTATAGACACGTTGGGTAGTTTGAATTGATAGAACATCGGAATAGAGGCGGGGTTGCGGAGAAGGGAAAGTAGGGCGGAGTATCATGCTGTATGGTCATTCACCTGAGCTTCCGTGGGACCTGTGGTGATAATTCAAAACTCCAAGACATATGGACAACGCGAACTTTACTGCAGATCACCTGCATCCATTCATACTTGATGTCTTCGCCGACGGCAGTATCATCATACAGCGGGGTAGCTGCTAGTGTCACAAGGCCAGAAAGTGCTACAGTGGTTTGCGGTACGTAATATTGAACTGAAGTTGATGTCTTGGTCACATGATTTGTCTGATCCTGACCCGATGGAACACATCTGGGACATTATCGGACGCCAACTCCGCGCTCACAAACCACCCATACGTAATTTCGAAAATCACGTGTTCTGTGCTTAGACTTCTGGCACCCTATACCTCCACAAATCTAACTAGCACTTCTCGAATCCATGTCATCTGGATAGCTGCTGTAATGCGTTTCAAAGGCATATCATCACGCTATTAAGCACGAGGTCATATGGTCGTAGCACATCAGGGTAAGTCACAGAATCGCGAAATCGTTTCCATTAGTTCATCACATGAGCTCAATTACTTGTCGTTGAATGATGCCCAAGAAACAGGCCCTAACTTTCTACCGGAAGTTTTGCGATTTCGAATATTTTTGATGCAGACCAAGCCTTATTTCAGTTATTGAGGCCCGAACTCATCATTTACGGACAATAAGAGTACGTTCATAGGCGACTACGATTCAGATGATGAACAAATGGTAAACATTTACCACGAACTGTTTTAGGCAAGCAAGAGTTCCCTTTTCCAAATAAGGAGCTAATTCGAGGGTTCTGGAGGGAATGTGGCGTGTAATTCTTACGGCTGAATTTCCAACGCTAATTTTGAGAGTACATCAGGACACGGAAAAGGATTCTGTCTTCAATTATTGTTCCAAGACAACGGATTAACCCACTGACATGCCAGTTATTTATGAAGAGGATTCTACGTTAACACGATGGAACGAAGGCCTACTGGTCTGTTCAGCTCTTTATCGCCTGGAGACGATCAGGGTGGGGACAGTTTCGGGGAACGATAAGAATATAACTGATGGCTAAGCTCGCTGACATCAACTGTCTGTTATTGTTATGTATTGCTGATATGAAACGTTGTTTCTCGCGCTACGTAAATCTCTTCTGTACTGATATTTTACATCTTTCTCGAATCATCGGTTGCTTCCCATCCAAGCTGCCATCGGCATTATTCATCAAAGAACTGCCTTCTATAACAATGGTCCATGTCCCAGGACATATCATAAATATTTTCCAGTTAATTCTGAACCTATGGGAACTGTTACCAAGGGGCCTGAGTTCTTCACGCGTACCTAATTAAATGTTAGCGAAATAGGTGACGGAGTGATTACGATAGTTGTTCTTACAGGAGTCCAGAACTAGAGTCATCCTGATTTAAGATTTTCATCATTGCCATTAACCACTTCTGGTGAATGTCACACGGGTCATTCACCAATAACACTGTCGTTACGTCTCAATATATAGACCATTTTGCTTATTTTCTGATTCTAGTGATCAAGAAGTGTCCGGTTGCTACAAGTTTTAAGCAATTTTGACAAATAGCTGTGCGTTACAAATATCCTGACTAACCAACTTGAGTATCAAAATACTTGAGTCGTACAAAAATATTTAAGTGAAAGAAGAAGCACAAATGGTTCAGAAGGAGTCTGCTGTAACTATCGCGCGGTGGAAGTTCAGAAACAATAAGAAAGTAATAGAATATGGATTCTCTTGTTCTTACGTTATGCCTTACTTTTACTTTAAATGAATACTGTCAACTATAAAACAAAGATCGCCTGCTAACCGAACAGTAGAGGACATACTTACTTGACACTAAAAATTGATCAATAAATATTTTCGTTTTCCTATGAAAAGAAAATTGAAGTATATCTGCTGTCGCTGTTTAGATTCTTAGCTACAGAGGGAGGGAAGGACTGGAAATGTATTCACTGTTGTTTAGCACTACAAGTCGATGTATTCGATTTTTAGTTACATTTGCCAATTAAATGATTTCATTCGAGGGCATTGTCTCTGTTGCATTTCCTGTATATGTATTAAGTAATAAATCGGAATTCTCTGTCGATTCTCTTGTAAATCTTAGAGAGACGAAAATCCAACTAAGATGAACAGTGAGAGTTGGAAAGGCTTCAGGAAAGAGGCCGCCCACCGGGAATCCCGTCGAGGCCTTCTACTCAAGCGTTCAGGTTTCGTGTAATGCCAAATCGATGGTTTAGAAACCGTGAAGAGTTAGTGTTTTCAGACTGGCTAGTAGCGGAGTGGTCATCCGGGCATTAGCATACAGCGGCCGAGATACGACGCCAGGAGCACGCGATGCCGGTAAGGAACTGTATTACCCAACTTGCAAACATTGTAATCAGGTCGAGTGCGTGCTGACCTCGATAGATAAGCAAAGAAACAACCACTATAGTGTAAAGAACCTGTGACCTGAGATCTGCATATTGCGGATAATCTCGTGTCGCTTTGAATTTGATTTTTTAAATTATTTTATAGACACATCGTATCCTTTCACTTTCTGCTTGCAGCAGTGAATGCTCCAGCATTCTTAACAAATTCGTTTCAGTCTTAAGATCTGCCAAGTCTCGCATCATAGACGAAACAGATGGGTGTAATTAGGATTATTAATTAATTATCCAGTTCTTGGTGTACGGAGTGAATACTATACTGTGAAAATATTTGTAAAATTTAATAATCTCTATAACAATTTATTCCAAGGGTGCTTATTAAAACTTATGTATTTTATTGTAAATCTGACTGAAAGATATGAAATTATGTGAAATGCTGAATCACCACTCTTGCTTTATAACATACACTGCTTTGATTGTAGTCCAACGCTGTGTTGGTTATTTGAACTGCGAATCATCTTCGGGATGAGTGGATAAACAAATATGAGGAAAACTACAAACATGAATAAAAATCATCCCGAAGGTCGATTATATGTCTTATCACGGTGTGACTATCTAAAGACAATTTTGGTACTCACGCGCGTTACAAATATTAGGAGAAAAAAATTAGAGAATAGCATTCTGTCGAAGCTGTTGTCATTATTAAATAAACAACACAAGCTCGTGCCCTTTTGCGTACCACTGCATGATGATATTACTCCTTATTCCAAATGTCTATACTATTTACTTATGAGAAGGTGCAACTCCTACCTCCATATCGCAATGTCGGCTACTCGCTAATCACTGTCCTAAATATGTGTTCCCAAATATAATGTTTGGGAGTCACCAACAACCACAGCTATGAAATTTAGTATCGTAACAGCCCAAGCTACTATTATCACCCCCTATCCACTCCACACGCCACAAGTGCTTACACAAGGTACTTCCGTATTGCAAGCGCCGACAGTAAAATAAATGGCGCGGTAACTTAGGCAAATTACATTTTTTTTCCAATTTCAAACAAGCAGTGCTTCCCTCCTGAAAGTACTGTATCTTTTCCCTCACTTCTCACTGAGCCCATATACAGCCACTTTGTTGTCTCAGAAGTCCTGGAGACGATTTAATTCCTTCTTTTCCTGATCCCTTTCTCATTTCCTTCTCATCACATACCTTTTATTTATTCTATGGCCAATACTATATAAATCAAGTTTCACTTAGGCCATTTACTGATAGGGAACTGCATGAACTGTATATTTCCATTGTAAAATGTAGGTTAACTGGTATAATTGAAGAGATGAACCAAAGACCTTAATCTGACCATGGTAAACAACGGTATAAATAATTACAATAAAAGGTATTGACTTTGGGACTAACAGGATTCAAATCTCCGTTCGAAATATCTGACTTAGGTTTTCATTGATTTTTCTATATTAATTCACGCATCTGATGGGGGGTCTTTTACCCAAATTATTTTTCATGAGCAACCTCTGTCTTCCTCCAGTCGAGATGGTCTTCTTTCCCTGGCGACCTGTGTTCAATGTTAAATTTTAAACTTCCCTCTTGTTACGTACTGAAGCGTTCCTCCTTTTTCTAAACACTGAGATATTTCAACAAAAAATTTTCTCAGTAGGTATGCAGAGCCTTTGAACACTAAGAAAATCTGCATAGCTCGAATACCGCGGCGAGAAAGAGAGAGCTCCAGTAGGCAAAATGCTGCAAAACACTGAATAGTTCTGTCATCACTCATTTACGAAATAATTCATCATCAAAAGAAAATCAAGGCACTTTGTATATCAGAACATTGAGGCGATCGACGACGCCATTGTTTCGTGATGAATGATGGATCTGTTCGGAAAAATTCTTACTTAAAAATTTACGTGACAATGGGCAAACGACCGGTAAAGAAATCTCAGAATGGTTCTGCTATGTAATGAGTAATAAATAAAGAAAGAAAACGTAATATGTCCGGACGTTATAATACCGAACAATAATTTCGATGGGACCACTGAAAAATGAAAAATCAGAAAAATATTTATAACATTATATGCAACATACAGGAAACAAGGAAAGTAAAGCTTTCTTAAGGAAATACAAATTGTGTTAAGATTACAGAATGCATTTCGGCCCAGTAACAGGAAAGAACCACTTCCACGTTCACAGCCGGAAATCAGAATAAGAAAAGGAGCAGTTACCCGGAAACAAAATCTGAAGATAGTTATTTTCATTTGTCAAAAAACTAATAGTCCTACTTCTGGATATTTCCCTAATGTTGTGGCTCATTAACTGGCTCTGACTACTATACTGCACAGTATATATATTACACAGTTATTACTCGGACAATACAGGTTTTACACAAGATATAGAAGAAAAATAAAATTCATCTAAAATAAATATACAGTCATACACACTATATATATATATATATATATATATATATATATATATATATATATATTTATTTTATATGTAATGAGTAATAAAAAACGAAAGAAAACGTAAAGTGTCCGGTCGTTATAATACCGAACAATAGTTTCGATGGGACCACTGAAAAATGGCCGGCCAGAGTGGCCGAGCGGTTCTAGGCGCTACAGTCTGGAACCGCGGGACCGCTACGGTCGCACGTTCGAATCCTGCTTCTAGCATGGATGTGTGTGATGTCCTTAGGTTTGTTAGGTTTAAGTAGTTCTAAGTTCTAGGGGACTGATGACCTCAAACGTTAAGTCCCATGGTGCTCAGAGCCATTTGAACTGAAAAATGAAAAATCAGAAAAATACATATAACATTATATTCATCACACAGGAAACAAGGAAAGTAAAGCTTTCTTAAGGAAACACAAATTGTGTTAAGATTACAGGGTTATGTATATATATACACTCCTGGAAATGGAAAAAAGAACACATTGACACCGGTGTGTCAGACCCACCATACTTGCTCCGGACACTGCGAGATGGCTCTACACGCAATGATCACACGCACGGCACAGCGGACACACCAGGAACCGCGGTGTTGGCCGTCGAATGGCGCTAGCTGCGCATCATTTGTGCACCGCCGCCGTCAGTGTCAGCCAGTTTGCCGTGGCATACGGAGCTCCATAGCAGTCTTTAACACTGGTAGCATGCCGCGACAGCGTGGACGTGAACCGTATGTGCAGTTGACGGACTTTGAGCGAGGGCGTATAGTGGGCATGCGGGAGGCCGGGTGGACGTACCGCCGAATTGCTCAACACGTGGGGCGAGAAGTCTCCACAGTACATCGAAGTTGTCACCAGTGGTCGGCGGAAGGTGCACGTGCCCGTCGACCTGGGACCGGACCGCAGCGACGCACGGATGCACGCCAAGACCGTAGGATCCTTCGCAGTGCCGTAGGGGACCGCACCGCCACTTCCCAGCAAACTAGGGACACTGTTGCTCCTGGGGTATCGGCGAGGACCATTCGCAACCGTCTCCATGAAGCTGGGCTACGGTCCCGCACACCGTTAGTCCGTCTTCCGCTCACGCCCCAACATCGTGCAGCCCGCCTCCAGTGGTGTCGCGACAGGCGTGAATGGAGGGACGAATGGAGACGTGTCGTCTTCAGCGATGAGAGTCGCTTCTGCCTTGGTGCCAATGATGGTCGCATGCGTGTTTGGCGCCGTGCAGGTGAGCGCCACAATCAGGACTGCGTACGACCGAGGCACACAGGACCAACACCCGGCATCATGGTGTGGGGAGCGATCTCCTACACTGGCCGTACACTCTGGTGATCGTCGAGGGGACACTGAATAGTGCACGGTACATCCAAACCGTCATCGAACCCATCGTTCTACCATTCCTAGACCGGCAAGGGAACTTGCTGTTCCAACAGGACAATGCACGTCCGCATGTATCCCGTGCCACCCAACGTGCTCTAGAAGGTGTAAGTCAACTACCCTGGCCAGCAAGATCGCCGGATCTGTCACCCATTGAGCATGTTTGGGACTGGATGAAGCGTCGTCTCACGCGGTCTGCACGTCCAGCACGAACGCTGGTCCAACTGAGGCTCCAGGTGGAAATGGCATGGCAAGCCGTTCCACAGGACTACATCCAGCATCTCTACGATCGTCTCCATGGGAGAATAGTAGCCTGCATTGCTGCGAAAGGTGGATATACACTGTACTAGTGCCGACATTGTGCATGCTCTGTTGCCTGTGTCTATGTGCCTGTGGTTCTGTCAGTGTGATCATGTGATGTATCTGACCCCAGGAATGTGTCAATAAAGTTTCCCCTTCCTGGGACAATGAATTTACTGTGTTCTTATTTCAATTTCCAGGAGTGTATATTACTTCAGTGTTCTACTACGGAACAGATATAAGGTGCATCACGGTGTCCGAGTGAAGCGCTGATACTAGAAAAGTGCTACAGAGTTGAAGTACGCGAGACAAAATACCTAAATTGCACACATATTCACCATGAAATTCTGGCGGTATATATACGAAATGCAGGGTCGCTACCAGTTGTAGTAAAATGGTGCCAATAATTGGACAAAGGCTGCACAGACGTGGGAATGCTGATCCGCCATTCATTCTAATTCTTTCAATCTTTCCCTTATAACTTGCACCTACCCTTTTGCAACACGTCATGTCGACCAGCGGTAAAAAATGGGGTGCCTGCCTGAATACTGCTTGGGCGCCAGATAACTCGCAGAGGAGAAATCTTCCTTGAGATCAGTGACCGCTGGCGACTCTTCGGTTGCCAGCTGGTGGCCAGGTAGAGTGCGGTCATCCTTTCTCTGTCGTCTCAAAAGCTGTCCCCTGCGAGGTACTTGACCGTAAACCCGTCTGTGTAGTTGGTTGCGGGCTGAGTAGGTGTAAGGCTTTACCACAACAGACGTTACTTTTAAGGGTGATGGAGAAGTGTAAAGTATCGATCTGAGGTAAGGGACTGTGGTCCAGAACGACCGAGTCGAAAGTTTGAGAAAAAATTGTTCTGATAACTCAGATAGTACGGACCAAAGAAGAAAAAAAAATCTGCTAAACATGGACTCTAAAATGCATACCTTAAGAGATATGAGCATATTCTACACTGTGAAAGGCATCTCTTCTACCGCAAGCTCTTTGGTTTACATATTTCTGGAATAGGTAGTAAGGATGAAAACAAGCAGAAAATGTCCAGTGAATATGGACTCCAAAATGCATACCTTTAGAGCTATGGGCACTAGTTCGGCAAAAGAGATGTGTTTCACAGTATTGAAAATCAACATACTTAAGGTATGCATTTTGAGCTCGAGTTTACTAGGCATTTTTTCTTGTTTTGATCCATACCCTACCTTACCCAACGATCTTAGCAGCAACGGTACCAGTACATGTATTCCAGTGTCAGAGGTATCAGAACGATTTTTGATTATAACTTTCGACTTGGCCATTTGTAGACCAAGGTCCCATACCTTAGATTGATACATTTACAATTCTCCATCATTCTTGGAAGTTTATATAGTCATAATGGAATCATCCAGTATACGAACGTTACTTTTAACACTGCGTTTCGTGAACACCACGTAACTAATAATTTATTGACAGAAGTGATCTTAAATGAATAGCTGTAGAAGAATACGAAACGTGATCGATTTCTTAGCGGTTATTCCTCCGCCGAAATACCTCTTTAAACACTTTGCACCTAAATAATAGCTTACAATAATATCAAAAAATTAGCCAAGAAAATGTTATAATAAATAAGGATCTTCCAACAGACACTACAGAAGGAAAAAGTATTAGTTGGAATGAGGTATATAAGGTACTAACTGTAAATTCTAAATTTAATGCTCTTCCAAGTAACTTTCTGCCTGCCTTTAATAACGACAAGGACAGATTTTTAACAGCTCTCATACAATGTACAGCACTGTTCTATATTGACATATAAAAAGTAAAAAAACAACGTTGTATGTTGTCATATATTAAATATTCTGAAGAATTAAATCAGAACAGTTGTAATCTCCCCTCCATGTTCGTTTCTGTATGAGATTTAGATCAACTTTACCTCCTATTCTATAAAAGTCTACATATTACCAGTTATCCAACTTAAGCTCGTATGCTAACCTTTGACTAAACAGAACCTAATTTGAACTGAACTTTAACTGATCTGAATGCAACTGGCCTTAAATTAATGCGCAACTGGAGCAAAACAATTATCTGGCCCTAATCAAAATTTCCACTTACCTCACGTCTTGACAACATTGTTGCAGATTTCTCGAAAACAAAATAGTAAACAGCACTCAAGCAGGCAGCGGCTAAGCTTGATTTCTATTTCAAAATAAAATTTCCGAACTACATTCATAGTGAGATGTGTTGATATGTGATGATAAGCAGTGGGATGGGGAGAGTAAGTACTCCTAAGAAGTGATATTCCAAGACAACGATTTTATAATGAAATATATATTCAAAAAGACAGAGTAAAACATCGTGTGATCTTTTACAAAAACCAAACAGCTTCATCAATTAATATGTTAACGCATGAATCAGGGAAGTGGGGAGGTCTTTCTCTCAGCTCTGAGCAAATGTGCAAAGTTAACCAACTGACAATAATGATTTTGAGAAACTAACTGTGCAGTGATACAGTCTTACCTCAAGCTTCTTCTCTTCAAAACATAATAACATTATTTTAAGTTTATATTCGATTTCTAATACATACATCTTATTCATCCTGTTCATCCTAGCTGTCCTTTACAATCAGTCTTTCTTCATCTAACAGATACGATCACTGGTCAATACAGCAGTACAGAATACAACCATCACCTACCTCACTTCAATTAAGAATGTATTGGACTACGCAGAGGTAAAGACTGTGCCGCGACACCAAGATTGTTAAATAGTAATGCAACTTGCTCTCTCTCACTGACGTGCACATCGATAACATACAAAAACTAAAATGACATCACCACCTTACACAGTGAAGGGGTAAGCCAGAGGCGAAGGTGGCAGGACTACCAAGAAATAACATGCTCTAGGAATAAAAGATAATGACAAAACGATCCAGGAAAACATATATGTAACAAGACTCTTCACTCTCATGTAATATACATGTAATTAGACTCCTTATTTTCTAAAAATTACACAGGGACTCTGTACAGTCAGGTCAAATCTATGTAGTGAATGTTGGAATGTGTACACAAATCATTCAAATAATTTGAAATATCTGAACTTCTCCCAGAAAAAAACAGAAAAAATTGAATACCTTAAAAGTAAAAAAATGCATAGGGTTGATACTACTCCAGAATTTTAAGAGCATATTCGTCTGATATAACTACTTTACTTAGGATTACAGTAATGTATCACTTTCATAAGATATCTTTCCAGGTACCTTAAAGACCATTAACTCCTTCTCAAAAGTTTCAGGAAAGATAGAGTACTTACTAATAGTTGGGTGTATCAGAATATTTGAAATTGTAAATCAGTATTACAGAAGGGCTTCTACACTAGCAATTTCATTTCACCAATACTATGTTAAAATATCTACATAACTTAATTTCACCTAACTGGCATCTTCTGTGCTCCATATAAGGCACTATACAAATGACAATTTTCTTTTGGAGAAACTTAATGCTTATGACTTGCAATTTACAAGGAGTAAGTGGTTCACTTGATATTTAACTTACAAAATTCACCACTTCATGTGCGACAGATCTCATACTTTTCATGACAGATTGTCTTGCTACAGCTGTCATTCCACACCATACAGTAGTGGTGCTGCTTTTCTTTTTATGTATCTCATATGAGTGCAGTGCCTGTTACTACAACTGAGACATGAGTGTATACTAGACATGACCTACATCTGAACAGGAGAGGGAAAGATAGGTTAGCTGAGCTTCTTGCAGATAATTTATGGAGTGGGGAGGCACTGTGGCTACTGGTGTCAATGAGGCACCTTTTTAGGTTAGAATCAGGATTCAGGCATCCTGTTTTGAAAGCAGTCAAAATAAAAGACGAACCCCACAAAATGTTTAAGGATGCACGGAAATGTAGAGACAATTCATCAAAATATTAGAGAATTAGGCAATGAAGCAGAAGAGATTCTCATCTTTTGGACAGTTTAGTGAGCTTTGAAAAGATAGCCATTCTGTGCCTGTCTAGGTACCACAGAATCACAGGGTTGGATAAGTTAAATGTAAAACCTTACATTCTAGCAGATTACTCAAGTAGAGGTAATATGGGAAAAGGAGTTGCTTCATATATTAAGATACAACGCAAGTTCGAAAACATGGAGACAAGTAGATTTTGCAGAGACCAGCACATATAAGTGTGTGCCTGAGAATTAAAACTGAAAAATAGTTCAATTTTAATTGCAGTCATATACCGATCCCCATTGGGAAATTTTGAATTGTTGATGGGGAATCTGGATTCCTTACTGTGCTGCCTGTCAAACAGCAGCAACAATTAATAGTCTGTGGTGACTTCAATGTGGAATTTATAAAGGATCCTGGAAGGAAAAATGATCTCGAAACCTTTTTTGGATGCCACAATTTTATCTTGTACTCAGTTTTCCAACACTGGTGGATAAAGACAGACGACCCTAACTGATAAAGTTTTCTTTCGTGAAGCTCAGAGCAAGAAAACATCTGTTTAGCCAGTAGCAAGTGCTCTCTCTGATCATGATGCACAGTTAATTAGGATAAATAACATAGTACCTTACAGTATGGACACTCCTTGGTGGAAATCAGTTAGAGTAATTAATGACTTCAGGATAAATGTTTTTAAGAACAGTTTACAAGAGATTACCTGGGATGAAATTTATAATGAAGTAAATGCTAACTTAAAATTTAATCTATTCCATGGTAAATTCATATCGTTATTTGAAAACAGCTTTCTGCATAAGCTAATCAGAAAGGACATTAAACAGCCATGTAAAACCATGGATCACTAGAGGCATTAAAGTATCTTGTGAAAGGAAAAGGGAAGTGTATGTTTTGGCAAGAACAAGTAGAAACCCTGCAGTGGTTGAGCACTACGAGAACTACAAAAAATTACTAATAAAGGTTATTAGAAAATCAGTGAACACGTACATAATGTCAGAAATCATAATTCTGATAACAGATTTAGGTCTGTATGGAATGTTGTGAACCAAGAGAGAGGACAGCCAGCCACAGATCAAGATAACATCAGTATCGAGCTGAGCATCAGCCACAGGTAGGAAATGTATTTAATAATGATTTTTAGATATAGTAGAAAGCATAAGGACAAACAGTTCAAGAGAAAAATGTGTGTTGAAAAAGTAACTCTCATAAAATTTAATCATATAATGTATCACCAACTTCTCCTTCCGAATTTAAGAAAACTATACACTGTCTCAAAAATAAAAGCTCATCTGAGGTGATGTGTAAGCAGTAGAGTACTAAAGAGTTGTTCTCATATAATAAGCCCAGCCTTAACTGAAATATTTAATGCATCACTAACTCATGGCCTTTCTCCAGGGAGAGTGAAATGTACCGTTGTTAAACGCTTCATTAAGAAAGATCACAATAACTACCGATCTGTTTCACTTCTGTCATTATTTTCCAAAATATGTGAGAATTTGATGTATTCTAAAATAGTATCTCTCCTTAGAAAATCATAGTTCGCGTTCCAGAGGAGTTGGTCTACTGAGAATGCCAATTACATGTTCACTCACCAGATTTGACAAGCATTAAACAATGAAATAGTACCAGCTGGTATGTTCTGCGACCCGTCTAGGGCATTTGACTATGTAATTCACTGTATTCTTCTAGATAAATTGAAGTTTTCTGAAACTGATAATGTGACCAACCAATGGACAATGTAATATTTTACAAAATCAAGCAGAAAGTTATACTTAGTAATTCAACCAATCTATTCTGGGAACATAATTCTGACGGCAGAGAAATCACGTGTTGGGTTCCCTAAGGCTAAATCTTAGGTCCATTATTATTCCTCTTATACGTGACCGACCTTGCATCTAATATACAACAAGGAGAATTAGTACTTTTTGCAGATGACACTATTATTATCAGCAATCCAAGCATACATACAGAAACAGAAGAAATGGTAAACAATATTCTTAAAAGTATCATTGACTGTTTCTCTGCGAATGGTCTCACCCTCAATTTTAAAGTCACTTCATAATCAGTTCTGCTCATGTAGAGGTACTACACCAGTGATAAATGTAAAGTAGTAAGTTAACATATCCTGCGTATTTTCATTCTGTAATGTCGTGTGGAATAATGTTCTGGGGTATCTCTTCTTTAGGAATAGAAGCCTTCGTTGCTCTAAAACGTGCTGTAAGAATAATATGTGGTGCTCACCCATGATCATCTTCTACACATCTGTTCAAGGAGTTGGGTACTCTGATTACTGCTTCACAGTATATTTATTCACTCATGACGTTTGTTGCAAATAATCTACTAAATTTCAAAACGATCAATGATGTAGATAATTACGATACCAGAAGGATAAACCTTATTCATTACTCCACATTCAAGTTGTCTTTAACGCAAAAAGGAGTGCACAATGCTGCAACAAAAATTTTTGATCACTTACCCAAGATATACTCGTAAAATACCTGAAGATAGCTAGTAAAATTCGAAAACAAACTGAGAAAGTTTCTACAAATCCTTCTATTTTATAGAAGAATTTCTATTACTGTAACGTGTGAAACGTGGTGAGTAGGAATTACTAACTCACATATGTATATCTTTTCCATTTTCTTCAAAAAAGAAAAGAAAAGAAACAACTTAGAAATGTTCAGTGTGTAACCATTTGTTCAAATTAATTTGCTACATGAATGTAAAAGACTCATACCGCATCATTACGATTTATCGTGCAAAATGATCCATTGAACATGAAACTAACTGACTATAAAAATTAGCTCCCATTTTACATTGATAAATTAGATAGAGTATTCTTTGTTGACGAGGCAAGAATCATAGCAGGTCGCACACAGGTAAAACAACAGAAGGAAAATAAATTAAATAATCAGAAACATTATTGAATAGTTATCGGTAGATAGCCGACCACATAACACAGACAAAACCAAAGTTCCTTGAACTAGATACACACAGAATAATTAACAATAAATAGTAATGGTACTAGTAGTAATATTAGTTGTATTAGTAGTGTCTGATGGCAAGGAAATATGCAGAGCTGAAATCCTGGGTACGTATACGGATCAGAACTTGAATTGTAAACAGCTTTTATACGTTTCATCAAAGGCTAGCGTTCAGTAACATTTGCTTTAGATAATATATGTATGTGTTTTCGTTGCAGTTATTAAAAGTCATTGTAGATTAAGATTAAATTAGGAGTCCAGTTTTTTAAAATGGCCAACATACACTAATGTTTTCACGAGGAAGTACGCCTTCTTTATAAAACTGAAGACACGACTTACCTCACAGTGGGTTATCGCAGTTGTGACCCACTGATCAGGCAAGTGACCAACAGATATTAAAATTTCGCAATAGTTCAATTTGGCCATCGATTTTTTTGTAACTTATATCAAGATGGTTAGAGGCATATGACAGGTCGTGTTTTAGTTATAGTTCGCTTGTAATACTACTACCCGTGTCTAGAGTTATCGAAATTCCAAGTAAACGATAACCCGAAAAAAACGAAATCAGCGGTTTTTAGTGATAACGTGAAATCTTTGGTGATTACGGATTATCGCAAAATTTGGTATTTTCTCCGTTACCGAGTAAAACATATTGTAAATCTGAGAGTAGTAATGTAATAATACAGTATTGTTGGATTTCGACTTTTTCCTCTGGGCCGCGGTTTCAGCGTAACAAGAAAATGACTCTTCACTCCCGCGTGGTGTTACATTCAATTGGTCCTCAGAACCTTTATACTGTTATCTAATCTGTTTTTCCTCTATGAGTTAATTAGTAAGAAAAATCCCTACTTCATACCAGAAAACTATATCCACAATCTTCAGCCATATGAATTGTTTCTTTGGGGCACGGTGATCAACTACCAATCACTGCTTACAGTCGCCTGACGTATTATGGACTTCCATCTCATGTACTTTATTCTGGACAGCGAAGATTTAACGGAAATAAAAGTAGCGTGGGGTGAACCTCTAGGAGTATAAGACGACCACTAACGTTCTGTGATTTATCAATTGCGGTCATAAGGGCTGTCAATGATGCTGTTGTCTGCAGAAAGCTATCTTCGTTGGATTATCGTAAGGAAATGTATAAGGACTGTGTTGTATGGTAGCTATCTTGAAATGTGGATAAATGGAAATGCCCTGGTGCAAGTCTTTCGCGTTGGCGCCACTTCGACGACTTGCGTGTCGATGGGGGTGAAATGATGATGATAAGGACAATGCAACACCCAGTTCCTCAGCGGAGAAAATCTCCGACCCAGCCGGGAATCAAACACGGGCCGTTAGGTATAACATTCCGTCGCGCTGACCACTAAGCTATCAGGAGTAAATACAAGAAAATGCCGGAAATCAAGAGAAAATATCCTACAGTAACCGAAAAAAACGTAATTCACGAACTTGTAGAGACTGATACACAATTTTAATATCTAAGGGTAATATTAAAGCGATATGAAATGGAATTAACAAATGGCATCAGCTGGGGCTGAAACGCGTATAGGAGGGTAGTGCAACCTGTGCAGTGCTTCTCAGACAATCCTGAGAGCAGGCATAAAGGTATAAGAGATGTGTTGCTAGGCCCTGATGCTCACAGAAATTAAATCAGAAATTTTCAGAATCAATTTGGAAAATTTGTATAAGAGGGAACAATTCTGATGCATCGGTGCTGTGTGACAAGTGGGGATCATGAGAACGAGGTCATAGAAATTAACGCATTTGTAGAGGCAGACAATAATTTTTCCGTCGTTCCATACGAGGCTGGAATTCCAGATAGTGGTTAATGTAGACAGAAAATACTCTCCACCACACACTGTACAGAATGCAGTTAGCCGCCGCAGCCAAAGGATTTAGTCTGTTGGTGCTCCACGATTTTCGAAATTTCAACTGTGATAAACACAAGCTGCAGTGTTCATTTTTGGCATGCCAATGTAGAATGTGTCACACAATCAGCTAACTAAAAAATTCGAGAAATTTGCACCTTTATTTACGTACATAACTCGACTTACGAATTTTTCTTTGCGTGAGACCGCCGGTGCCATATAAGTTCGGTTCGAAATTCTAGATTCTAACATTCCGCTTTTCATGTTGTTTTAACATTGAACTTGTACTTTATCGTCATTTGTAAAGTTAAACAGTGCTTTTTAGAAACTTGCCAGAACAGTAGCCTTGTTCAGATTCAACAGTTCTGTAATTTTTATACATTACATGAAACAAGGTTCATTTTTGAGAAATTTTGGGCGCTTTCAAACGTATATTTTTAAGAACGTTCATAAGTTGCGAGTATTATGCATAACCTGTGTATTAGTAAATTGGCGTTTGTGACTTTCCGTTACTGTAAATGATTAACCTATCGTGTCACATTAGTTTCCCCTTTCAACGTAAGTTTACATCGATTAAAATCATCGTAAATTAATGGTAATTTCGAATTTGTTGCGACCGTAACCTCAATAACGTTTCAAAGAAAAAGTAATTTTTGTACCATGTTTTTCTGTTCCCTTAATAGCTACAGACTTTCGGTTGTTTATCGCTTCAGTACCAGAACGCTGCTGATAATATTTGTAGCGTATATGACCCGTGAAGTAATAGATAATCAACATGCTTAACAGACATTTGTTTACTGTTCTGTGAAGTACTGCAACCGGCATAATGCAGTCCCACTGTGCATGGTATTCAAAGGCATGGGATGGGTTAGTGGCTGTTTGCAAGCACTAAAAATCAACCTGGCTACTGTCAAACGATTGGAAACTGCTGCGAATGGATGTGTTGGGAGGGTAACCAAGAGTTACGTTCCTTCTGCTATGTGTAATGTCTCTTCTGTGGGAAGTAGAGGATCTCTCCCTAGTCTTCCACCTTGAGTGAGTTGCATGTCAATGGTAGGTCTAGACATCCTGTAAAAGGGAGAGAGGGACCAGGGAAAACTGAGGGTGTTACGCCCATCCCCCTAACCAATAGTTTCGATGTGCTGTCTTACAGTGAAGCCGAAACTGTGTCAGTGAAACTTACTTCACTTGTTTTAAAACGCGTCGAGACCGTATCAAGGTGAGGCAAATATGAAAGAATGGGTAATGTTAATCGCCGGCAGTTCAGACGTACAGATACTAGGCTACTAATTATACTCCTTAAGAGAATGGGAGTAAGGTCTAAGAAGGAACACCATATGCATGCCTGGGAGCATCATTTAACATGTTGAAGACGCTATTCCCGTAGCCATTGACGGAACAGCGTATAATCAACAGCAGGCACACATCAAATCAACCGGTTCCTATCGTCTTGGCTCCGAGGTCACACTCGGATTATTCCATCGACTGGCAGACAAAGTTGGTAATACCAGCCACGGAATTTCAAAAATGTTTCAAATGGCTCTGAGGATTATGAGACTTAACTTCTGAGGTCATCAGTCCCCTAGAACTTAGAACTACTTAAACCTAACTAACCGAAGGACATCACACACATCCATGCCCACGGCAGGATTCGAACATGCGACCGTAGCGGTCGCGCGGTTCCAGACTGTAGCGCCTAGAACCGCTAGGCCACTCCGGCCGGCTCACGGTGTTTCAATGCATGTCATAATTTACGGAATTGTCCCCAGAACAGATCGTGGTCCCCTGGCTCTGTGGAAGGCTTGAACCAGAAGCTGCGAAGGCTCTGTGACAAGGTGCGCTGTAGCTTTCTGGGGTTGCGTCATAGAATTGAGAACTGTAGGGTCTCCCTAAACGGTCCAAGAATGCACTACACACCAGAGGTATCTGGCTGTGTGTGGAGTACACACAAAGATTTTTTGGGTCAGGTGACTCTTTATCTAGCACAGAAAATAATAGCTACAACAGACGTCGAAATATCAGCGTAAGATCGAAAGAAACGACCCCACCACATGTGAGATTATTAAAATCGTAGTGATTAACTGCTGAAGGATTCGCAACAAAGTGCCAGAGTTTGAAGCGCTCCTGAAGAACGGTGAAGCTGACGTAATACTAGAGACAGAAAGCTGTTTGATTCTCCCGTCTCTTGTTGTAGCTTTCGTAGTAACCATAACTCGAGGAGGGAGAAACTAAAAAGGTAAGCATACTCCGATTTTACTCGTCTTTCGGAAAGTCCTAGTACCTGCTCAAATGTAACAGATGATGATCTAGGACGATGTGCTTTTGAAGCGTTTTAGAGAAATCGAGGTTTAAAGTCTTGTGAACCAGGTACTGCGAGTCACGTTCGTCATGATATCAGTAGTAAACAGTGATTCTGTTGTGGCCAGGGCATGGTGCACACAGAAAGGACTAGCTCCTAAGTAGGCAAGTGACATATTTTATTAGGAATAACATAAATAAATACAAGAAATGATACTTCGTGAAGAGTTCGACAGAGCACTACTGGGAGAGCCAGCCCTGACAAAACTCTACCAACTGGTGAGTAAGATGTATGGCACAGGCGAAATACCCTCAGACTTCAAGAAGAATATAATAATTCCAATCCCACAGAAAGCAGGTGCTGACAGATGTGAAAATTACCGAACTATCAGTTTAATAAGCCACGGCTGCAAAATACTAACACGAATTCTTTACAGACGAATGGAAAAACTGGTAGAAGCCGATCTTGGGGAAGATCAGTCACCCATCCGTTGCCAGCTCTACTTAGGTTCACTAAATTTAACTGCCCCAGCACAACATTCACAACAATATTCAAATATCTGTTCAGTGCAGTGCAGTGATACATCTATGGATTCCAATGTAACACTGTTTTTTACGTACCTCAAGGAACTCATTGGAAAACAGCCAGCTAATCTGTACCATGGTAAAGGAAGCCTCTGAACTGTCAAATTATTTAAGTGGTGCTTCGACATTCCAATAATTACAGAGTCAGCATCTATAAACAGTTCACTAACTTTATCTATAATACCTCTTATATTTTGATGAAATATGCTAATTCCTTCTCTATTTGGAAACATGACCTCCTTAATTAGACGGACTTCCTTTAAGCAGGTATACCTATCAGCTGACTTCAGTTTAAAAAAGCTACAGCTCTAACACCAACTACTACAGGAATTTTTCCACTCACTACACTGTCACCTATAAGCTTTGAGGGCCTCCCCTTCCCATATCTATTGATGGCAGGTCATGCCTAGTGAAACCCGATTTACTGTTGGAAGCAACCTGGCACCACTGAAATGTGGCCCTTGCCCTCTGCCATCAGTGCCGACTCCAGCCCCATGTTAACGCCTGATGCGGAAGGTAAAGAATGGTGTTACATGGGCCTCGAGGAATAGCTACTGCTGCATAGGTCTTTACAATGTAGTCCAATATAACACGGTGGTAAATGTCCTTTAAGGAATCGCTGCTAAAAGTTCTTTGAGTCATTTCTTTGCGCTTTTGTCCCACATCAGCGCAGGATCGACATGGGTATTAAGGAATGTGGCATCGTTAATTTAAGGGATAGCCGGATGCCGTTCCCGTCTCCAACCCGTTAACCCCCAACAAGAAAGTGTGTACGGCAACTGTCTGCGTGTAGTGTTAGTCACGCGAAAGTGAGCGAAAGTTTTATGTGTTTGCGGACCGTGTAAATGAGGGGGGCCTTGGGTACCAGCTCAGTGCTTATCTAGAGGAATTTCAAAACCGACTCAGCAGGCCAGCACTCAGTGCTCCTCGCCGTTAATCGGTCGGTCTGATTCGGTCCGGGGCCGGCACGCCTCTCCGTCCTAGAAGCGGCGCTTTTAATACGCTCGTCTACTTGCGCGGGTGACTGTTATTTCTCGTATGGCTTATACTAAGAGTTTTTGAATCTAATCAACTACGTACCAACATTTCGATACATATCTGCTAGAATAATGTAAAACAAATGATAACTTTATTGGTTAAAAACTGTCCTGGTTGCAATTTTAGTATTTTTATTTTTCAACGACGCGTTTCGCCTTATTTAGGCATCTTCAGGTCATCTTTTCAAGATGGGCGCGAGAGACACGAAGATTTGCATAACGCGTTCGCGTTCACAGGAGCGAGTAACAGAATAAAACTTGACGCTGTGGTGCATTATGCTTACTACCTGAGCCCCAATTTTATTCTGTTACTCTCTCCTGTGAACGCGAACGCGTTATGCAAATCTTGGTGTCTCTCGCGTCCATCTTGAAAACATAACCTCAAGATGCCTAAATAAGGCGAAACGCGTCGTTGAAAGGTATAAAAACTAATATTGCAACCAAGACTGTTTTAACCAATACTGTTAAGCACTGGTTTGCTGTATGCCATACATGGATTGGATGAATTTCTAAATGATAACTTCTATAGGCGAATAACAAGAACTTTTATATAGTTTATCACATCGCTCGTTACTGCCGGGAAATCGTCGAAAGGACCCTTGTAGACACTGCAGGACATGCAAATACAATACAATAATTGTCTTTCGTTCCGCACCACAGTGAGAAGATTGTACTGAACGTTTGCTCCACTTGTGGATAGTGTCTGTACATCTTCCATGCCCCGTTCGGATGCAGCTCATGGTAGTACAAATTTCCGGCACGGGTGAAATCCAGGATGATTTTTCCTGGTCGCAAGGCAGTTTGAGGCATTGTGGAGGACACTTTTTTGAGTACAGCATTCGCATTCATCGAGGGCAATGAATTAATTTTCGGTAAAAATCCTGGCACAAATAAGATTGGGACGTCTTGATGCTAGCCTTTTTCTCTGCTTAGGAAATACGTCGTTCAATATTGGAAGGTTGGGTTACTAACAGTTTTCTGATACTCACGTAGTAGCATACTCTTTCGGCTGATATCAGGATGTGGAAAGTGACCCAAGATAGGTAACCAGTATGTGGGAGTAAATAATACTGACCTATCAAAAGTTCACATGGATTCGTTAAGTCGTATAGCTGTCTTTTCCACATATGGATTATCAAGCCAGACAGATGCACAGCATTCTGCTGTTAAGTATACCAATACCGAAGTCTTTGACGTAAATAACGTGTAAACTACGGAATTATTTCTACATCCTGTCGGTTAGTAGAAAATTGCATATATACAAACGGAAAAAAATCGCAACACCAAAAATTAGTTTTACGACATAAACGAAAGTTGGTAGACGTTTTTCTACATCAGAAAGATCAGATCAGTTCAAATTTTTCGCCAGACGCATAACATTGGCGCTAGAAACGCCATTGTGAGGATGCAAATCAAGTTTGCTTTAAACCCACGGTGTAGCCTTCGATCGTGAGTGTTACTTATCTTTGAGTTTGGGCATGATGAGTTGATGTTAGTCAAGAATGCCTTTAAGGTGACAAAGTCACCATATCAATCTTTCACTTAGTTTGAACGAGGTAGTGTAATAGGGCTACCAAAAACTGGCTCTTCCTTCTGCAGTACTGCAGAAAGACTTAACAGGAATGTAGCAAATGTACATGACTGCTGGCAGCTGTGGTCGCTAGAATGTACGGTCGCAAGAAAACCGAGCTCTGGACGGCCACGTGACTTTACCGAGAGGGAAGAGTATCGTGTTCGGCGTATGGCTCTGACGCATTGTAACGTGCCTGCAGCAGCAATCTGAGCATCAGTTGACACCACAGTAACACACAGCACTTCAAAGACAGCTCTGAACCAGAGGGCCTGCCGCATGCATTCCACTTACCCCAAGCCACCGCCATTTGCGACTTCAGTGATGTCAAGCGAGAGCTCACTGGAGCACATGGTGGAAGTCCTTGTGTTTTCTGATGAAAGCTGGTTCTGCTTTGTACTATACGTGCTTGAGCATTGTCCTGCGAAATGATGGTCAGGTCCTGCAGAAAGTGTCATCACTTCTGTCTCTATGTTGTTCACTTTTGGAACACAACCTACATTTCGGTGGCTGAAACGACCCCTCTGGCCTTTTCCGCCTCACCTGGCTGGTCCTCTGGCTGCTACCACCCGGGAGGCATTGTGCTACTGGCTGTTGGTGAGTTCGGTTTGTAGGTCTTAAGTGCGGTCTTCCTACTTGAAAGTCATTCTGAATGTGTAAATTCTTCAGACTACTTGAAGCGAAATGTCTTCTTCCCAGGATGTGTCCCATTAAAAGCCTATGGCTTCAGTAATGTTAGGGAACGTTAGCAGATTCGATTTATTCACTATTCTGTATTTGCTCTGTTCCTTTGGAATGATGTGGAACGTTTCTCCACCTCGTAATGGTTAGGCCAAGTTAGAGAGGTCTTTACCTTGTGTGAGTGTAAGAATAAATGTGTCTTCCTTTGTTTCTTTCTGTTCCAATTTGTGGGTTTTTTCATGCCTCAGATTGATGTGTGCTTAGATTTACCGATTCCCATGTGTGCTTAGTTATACCTATTTCCACGAATTCCCGTATCTTATCCTTATATCAGTAAAATTGTTTCAGTCGATATAAATCTCTTTGCCGTAATTACATTCTTATGGTAATAGATAATTTCTCTCGAAACTTCATCTTTGTGTGAATCCAGTCTGAGAGTATAAAGCTATACGTTACTTTTCCTCTTGTTTCACGTCTCACACTATTAATTGATATGTACAAAGGCTTATTATTTTGCTGTCACCGGTGAGAAGTTTCATGCTCATTCACAAGCCAGCTTTTGAGTTAGGATGTTCCGCCCTATTTCTCATATATTAATTTAAAAAGAAATTGTTCTCTTTGCAGACTGATGCCGTATGTCCCGTCCTATTCTTTCTGACTTACCACGCAGTCACCTTCATTGCAATATACACTGATGTGATAAAAAATCATGGGATACCTCCTAAAATCTTGGCGGACATCGTTTTGCTCGGCGTGATGCAGCAATTCGAGGTGAAGTGTTGCCGGTGCAGAATTATGTGCACAGAATTATGGGAAAGAACTGATCTCTCGATTACGTCCCACGTCGGGCGATCTATGTGGCCAAGTCATTTGCACGAACTGTCCAGAATGTTCTTCAAACCAGTCGCTAACAATTGTGGCCCTGTGACATGGCGCATTGTAATCCATAAAAATTCCACTGGTGTTTGTGTTTGGAAACATGAAGTCCGTGAATGGTTTGCAAATGGTCTCAGGTAGCCAAACATAACCATTTACAGCCATTAACGAGTTCAGTTGGACTAGAGACCCAGTCCATATCATTATGGAGCCACCACCAGCTTGCACGGCTCCTTGCTGACAACTTGGGTCCATAGCTTCTTGGGGTCTGCACCACGCCCGAAGCCTATCCTCAGCTCTTACTAACGGAAATCTGCACTCACCTGACCAACCCACCGTCTTACAGTCGTCTAGGATCCAACTGATGTTGTCACGCCCCCAGGGGAGGCGTTGTAGGCGATGTCGTGCTGTTAGCGAAGGCAGTCGTGTCGGTCGTGTACTGCTATAGCCCTTTAACGTCAGATTTCGCCGCTCTGCACTAACGGATACATTCGTCTTACGTCTCATATTGATTTCTGCTGTTATTTCATGCAGTGTTGCTTGCCTGTTAGCACTGACAACTCTACGCAAACGCCACTGGCCTTGGTCGTTAAGTGAAAGCCGTCAGCCACTGCGTTGTCCGGGGTGATGAAAATGTCTGAAATTTGGTGTTGTCGACATACTTTTAACACTGTGGATCAGATAATACTGCATTCCCTAACTATTTCTGAAATGGAGGGTCCCATGCGTCTAGCGCCAACTACCATTTCGTGTTTAAAGTGTGTTAATTCCCGTCGAGAGGCCATACCATGCCGGAAACCTTTTCACATAAATTACCTGAGTTCAACTGCACTGCCCTTTTAGACCTCATGTACGCGACACTACCGCCATCTGTATATGTGCATATCACTACACATGACGTTTGTCACCTCAGTGTACGTATTGTGGGCCGAGTGCTTCGGTTTTCTCAGAGTATTTCAGTGTTATTTTATAAGCTGTACAAAAGCAGCAGTGCCAGTAATGAAACAATACCTATGGTGTATGTATGCAGACTGAAATGGCGAACGAAATTTACTACCAAGACCGGCATTCGCACCAAGGTTTCCTGCCCATTTGGCAAATGCGCGAACCGCTACGCCATCCTGGCACAGTGATTTTGCACAACTGCCAGGACTACCCTAGTACGACTCCCTCCTAAAAGGGAACAAAAGGTCCCTGGAACTATGTAGATCCATTTGATTAGAGCGTCTATCCCTGGGTTTCAGGCCGGATCCCCCGTTTCGGTCGATGCCGACGTGCTATTCCAGTTCAGTTGCAGAGCCTCTGCAATGCTGTTCGAGTTTATGGGGAACAGCAAGTATACTGGAACGTGAAAGGGAATTTGGATTAAGGAGAGTCCGTGACGTTGTGCAAAGCCATTCTGCCGAGATGGCGTAGTGGCTAGTGATCTGCCTAGTTATGAAGCTACTCGGCTTAGAATCCCAGTCTTGATACAAATTTTGAATCGTTACTTCAGCCTGCGCAAATAAACTGACTCTTGAAAAGGTATTTGGAACCATATAGTTTCATTCAATTAAAGCACCTACGCCTGCATCTCAGATGGGATCCCCCAACTTCGATGCTGTGGTACAGGTACCGGGCATTCGCAGCTCCATGAGATGTGCGAGCATCACAGTTCATCTGGGCTTATCAAAGACGCCTGCGATGTCTATTATTATGGGTTTTACAGACTACGTGCGATGTTTATTACTATGTGGAGCCCTTGGTTAGTGCATCGTCAATTGACTTGTTTTCCCGAAGTCAGTATTTGTGCAGGTTCTGACTCATTAGCTCTTTGTGTGAAAATACAGGGTTTGGACACAAATGTAGAAACGCCGAGAGATATGCATGCTGGAACATACACTACTGCCCATTAAAATTGCTACACCAACAAGAAATGCAGATAATAAACGGGTATTCATTGGACAAATACATTATACTAGAACTGACATGTGATTACATTTTCACGCAATTTTGGTGCATAGATCCTGAGAAATCAGTACCCAGAACAAGCAACTCTGGCCGTAATAACTGCCTTGATACTCCTGGACATTGAGTCAAACAGAGCTTGGATGACGTGTACAGGTACAGCTGACCATGCAGCTTCAACACGATACCACAGTCCATCAAGGGTAGTGACTGGCGTATTGTGACGAGCCAGTTGCTCGGCCACCATTGACCAGACGTTATCAATTGGTGAGAGATCTGAAGAATGTACTGGCCAGGGCAGCAGTCGAACATTTTCTGTACCCAGAAAGGCCCGTACAGGACCTGCAACATACAGTCGTGCATTATACTTGTGAAATGCAGGGTTTCACAGGAATCGAATGAAAGGTAAAGCCACGGGTCGTAACCATCTGATTACATTTTCACGCAATTTTGGTGCATGGATCCTGAGAAATCAGTACCCAGAACAACCACCTCTGCCTTGATACTCCTGGGCATTGAGTCAAACACAGCTTGAGTGATGTGTCCAGGTACAGCTGCCAATGCAGCTTCAACACGATACCACAGTTCATCAAGGGTAGTGACTGGCGTATTGTGACGAGCCAGTTGCTCGGCCACCAGTGACCAGATGTTTTCAGTTGGTGAGAGATCTGGAGAATGTGCAGGGCTGGGCAGCAGTCGAACATGTTCTGTATCCAGAAAGGCCCGTACAGGACCTGCAACATACGGTCGTGCATTATCCTGCTGAAATGTAGGGTTTCGCAGGGATCGAATTAAGGGTAGAGCCACGGGTCGCCCGCAGCTCGTGGTCGTGCGGTAGCGTTCTCGCCTCCCACGCCCGGTTCCCGGGTTCGATTCCCGGCGGGGTCAGGGATTTTCTCTGCCTCGTGATGGCTGGGTGTTGTGTGATGTCCTTAGGTTAGCTAGGTTTAAGTAGTTGTAAGTCCTAGGGGACTGATAACCATAGATGTTAAGTCCCATAGTGCTCAGAGCCATTTGAACCATTTGAAGCCACGGGTCGTAACACATCTGAAATGTAACCTCCACTGTTCAAAGTGCCGTCAATGCGACCAAGAGGTGACCGAGACGTGTAACCAATGGCACCCCATACCATCACATCGGGCGATACGCCAGTATGGCGATGACGAATACACGCTTCCAATGTGCGTTCACCACGATGTCGCCAAACACGGGTGCGACCATCATGATGCTGTAAACAGAGCCTGGATTCATCCCAAAAAAAGACGTTTTGCCATTCATGCAACCAGCTTCGTCGTTGAGTGCACCATCACAGGCGCTCCTGTCTGTGATGCAGCCTCAAGGGTAACCGCAGCCATGGTCTCCGAGCTGATAGTCTATGCCGCTGAAAACGTCGTCGAACTGTTCGTGCAGATGGTTGTTGTCTTGCAAACGTCCCCATCTGTTGACTCAGGGATCGAGACGTGGCTGCACGATCCGTTATAGCCATGAGGATAAGATGCCTGTCACCTCGACTGCTACTGATACGAGGCCGTTGGGCTCCAGCACGGCGTTCCGTATTACCCTCCTGAACCTACCGATCCCATATTCTGCTAACAGCCATTGGATCTCGACCAACGCGAGCAGCAATGTCGCGATACGATAAACCGCAATCGCGATAAGGTACAGTCCGACCTTTATCAAAGTCGGAAACGTGATGGTACGCATTTATCCTCCTTACACGAGGCATAACAACAACGTTTCACCAGGCAACGCCGGTCAACTGCTGTTTGTGTATGAGAAGTTCGTTGGAGCCTTTCCTCATGTCAGCACGTTGTAGGTGTCGCCACCGGCGCCAACCTTGTGTGAATGCTCTGAAGAGCTGATCAATTGCATATCACAGCATCTTCTTCCTGTCGGTTAAATTTCGCGTCTGTAGTACGTGATCTTCGTGGTGTAGCAATTTTATTGGCCAGTAGTGTAAATACAGATGTTAGCGAAGCCTATACCTTGAGCTCTTGTAGCTGCTCGCGAACTGCACCTGTGCAATAACCTCCAGACGCTGCAAGTGTTACTCGCAGTCTAGCCGTGAGAGCAATATGTCGCAGCTCAGTGCATTCCAACGTGGACATCCTCTTGATGCTCGTATGGTGGGTGTGTTTGGTGTTTTGAAAGAAGCCGTATCAAAGATTTGCTCAGCATACGAGAAAAGCGGATAAACATCATCCGCTAAGACACGACGCAGACGAAACTGTGTTGTGTTATCGTTACGAACGATCATTGAAGATGACTGTGCAGAAAAACAGGAGCACGAAAGCTACAAAATTAACCGAAGAAGAACGGAATGTCACAACCATGAACTCTGCCAGCAATAAAATAACACGCGAGTCAGCTCCATAAAAAGGGAATTACAGGTGGAGCTGAAATCCCAAAATCTCTTATTAGGGATGTCGTTAACACGAAAAGGTGATGCCGAACTCATAAAATCAAGAGTACGGAGCAATGGAAGAAAGTGATTTCGTGGGGTGAGTCTTGTTCCGCACTGTTTCCTACTTCTACCTGAGTTTACGTCCGAAGAGTTAAATACGACGGATAAACGGTCATGATTTGGGCATCTATATGGTGGTATTCCATGGGCCTCATGGCTACTCGGCAAGGTCATATCACTCACAAGGATTATGGGCACCAACATTCACTCCATATGAAACCGTTGTGCACAGTGACTGTGTATTATCATAAGGAAGGGTAGGAAAGAAGCAATCATTTGCAATTCCATTGATTTTTATTATTCTTTCATACCCCGAATTCAGCTGTAAATAACGATCTTCAGCGCTAAAATACCAAGAAATTACGGAATCAGCATTGATTTACATATAACAATAAGTAAAATATCACGTCATCCAATAGACATGATCAATTTTAGTCAACATACCATTTTCGTGAGTTATAATCCAACAAAATCCCATCAGTACACGTCACCACACGACTTTATTGCTGTACAGGCAGAAGGAAACTGAAGTTATCGTCTACAACAAGTACAGCAGCCTCAGTCTGCGTCATGTAGTGTATGTAAGGCCCTCTATATTCCAAAAACTACCTATTCCAAAAACTAGCCAACTCATTACCTTTCCGATATAGTAGTTTAAAACCCATTTTTATTAAATAAAATCAGTAAGCAAATTTGCATATCACCTTTAAGATCAATCAAGAAAAACCGATGTACAATGTGTTTGTTCACATGTTGGTGGTTAAGCAATCCACCAAACCTGGCACAAAAGATCATTAATTATTTCATATAACTGTCCCCTACAGAACTGTTACATCACATTCGAAATAAAAATAAGATTTTTTTTTTTTGAGATCGTCTTTGGGACGGGATTTTGGGGGGGGGGGGGGGGAATAGTTACCATACCAATTGCAATTCATAAAACGCTAACATCTAGCGTAATCGCTAGTGTCTTAGTTGTTAAGTGATACACTAAATAACTAAATATAAAAGTTCATACAAATATTTATTTTACTTTTACTTTTATTTTTTTTTAAGTTCTGTTAACACCATAGAAAATACTGAATATCAACATGACAAGGCTATTTTAACCATTTACAGGTAATAAAAACATACTAACGCCCCCTATTGACGTAAATTTCTTACGTGAAGTCTAGTGTAGCTTCAGATGTGGTGCGCTACTTGCAAAGAACGATATAACACATTGCCTTACACTTAGCGCCTAAGACTAGTAGTTGAATAATGTTTTACTTGTTTGATGGCAAAACTGAAATAGTTTTTCATAGTGTCAACAAAATAGAAGACAAATCTATCCACCGATAATAATAAGTTATGTTCTCACATACTAATATGCTTACCGTTGTCATATTTGATGCAGACCAACATGTTAAGTTTAGTTCCTTCATGGGTCTTGACGTCCCCTGTCCTGAAGGAAATGGCTACCCAAAAAGCTTTCGAAACCTGGTACTGGTTTTGGGAGCTCTTCGGTGGCGTCCTGCTTCAGAGTAAAAGACGTCAGGATCCAGGAGGGAACTAAAATCGACATGTGAGCCTGCCTCAAATGTGACAGCGCTAGGTATGGTAGTAGGTGAGAACTTTTTATTGATTGTGGATAGGTTTGTCTTCCATGTTGTTGGTGCTATATCGGTTTTACCTAGAGACGGGAAAGATATTTCGATGTACCACTATGTCGATACTTTTTCACGATAACATCAATGTATAGCTCCGATACTTAAATCATTGATATCGATTATACGATGTTACGAGTATCGAAAGTCATATTTTTTATTGTCTTTCTTTTCTTTACTCATAGGCACTATAGTTTTCATCGGCATATTTCTTGCCCATTCCAGCTACTACCAATATTTGCAATCTTACAGTAAATGTCTATTAAAAGGCTTAATTTAATTTCATATTCTGTACTATAAATGAGCATCAGATTTGAATATTAATGTACCTGTACTGCATATTCATGAAAGTTTCTTAATTTTTTCTACCACAGCAAATGATAGGTACGAAGTGAAAATCGAACACGTTTGGTGACTGTATGAGAATGTATGAGAATGATGGAAATTACCACTCCCTACAACCAACTGTGTGCTCTTCTTAACCCCTGAGTAACATCAGAATGTTGCACATCCCTGTAGAGGTCTCGAAGTTGGTGGTTTAGGTGAAGGTCAACATTTCTTCTTCTTATTGTTCTTCAATGTTAACAGAATGTCGTTATCTCCTATACGTGAGAATTTGGAAAAATGACAGCACAAAAAGTGTTTTTGGGGAGGGGGGTGGGGTGAGGCCAGTCAACTCATGCCCGTATACACTGCCTGACACAGAGACTGTTTGGATGGGTGTCATAAAGGCATGGTAATATCTTCTGCGTCAAGCTAGGCCACAGCTGTGTAACTGGTCGCAGATAACGTCGATATTAGCTCTAGGACAAAGTTGACAGCCGGCATGGTCCCACATGCATCAGGGACTTGTCTGAGGCCGCGCGGTCTGGGGCGCTGCAGTCATGGGCTGTGCGGCTGGTTCCGGCGGAGGTTCGAGTCCTTCCTCGGGCATGGGTGTGTGTGTGTTCGACTTTAGGATAATTTAAGTTAAGTAGTGTGTAAGCTTAGGGACTGATGACCTTGGCCGTTAAGTCTCATAAGATTTCACACACATTTGAACATTTTTGAACTTGTCTGAGGATCACGCTGGCCAAGGGAGTACACGCATTTCGTAGAAACATACCCCTCGGATGGACGAGCATTGTCCTGCTGAAGAATGCCTATCGAAGGCAGAATTTCTCAATTCTAATACTGGCTACTGGATACAGTTTCTCCTAGGCACAGATGCAAATTATAGCAGTGAGATTGAGATGCTTACAGAAACAATTCTTATGACATCGTACTGCTACACATACGAGAGTGTGCTGAAAAGTAATGCCTCCGAATATTTAAATAAAACAGACTTAATCAATATTCTACATCTCTATTCTTTATATTTACATATTTACTCAACATATTCGTCCTGGTGACAAACACATTTCTCCCAACGAGAGACAAGTTTGTTGATACCGTCGCAGTAGAATGTTTGACTTTCTTTGTGGAGAATTGCACATTTATCACTGTCAAAATCATGTCCGTGAAGGTATTCTTTAAGTTTAGAAACAGAGGAAAATCGGATGGGGATGTGTGGATGATGATCCATGACGGTGAACCCAAAGCACCGGACTGTTGCAGATGTCGCAACGCTCGTATGTGGTCTTTCATTGTAATTCGTGCTTTCAGTTGAGGGAACTATTTCTCGGGCATCGATATAGTTACGTTACACACCGGCATGTAACACGCTACAATTCGGAGTCCTCTAGTGGCAGAGAGTTGCAACTTACGTCAACGATGCTGTAAAGTCGCCCGAATAATATGCATGACATTTAATACCTCAACGGATACTGAAGACAGAATAAACATTCGGAATCATTACTTTTCAGCACGCCCTCGTGCATTCCATCTCCCGGTCACTTGCACGAAGTGGTTTCGAGGAACTCTGAATACATATATTCATCTGTATTGTACCACTGCTTACATACAACTAACATTGCCGGAAAGAGAACACTAGACGGACTGACCAGTACACAACTGAAGTCGGAGCGTGAAGAGACAAGCAGAAATTTCACTGGATTGTTAATAGCGAGAACTATAAGCCAATGAAAACGTGTTCCCTTCATACTGTTCACGCATTCCGTAGTAGGATAAAAGTACTTTCAATAATGTTTGAGTATGTTCATTAGGAAAAAACCACAACAGTAATTGGTGTGACAAATAGAACAAATTACCCTGAACAAAGTCAAACATATATCTAACGCTTTTATGTCTTTAGTTCTATTTTTTGTAATGTCTCCTTCCAATTCCCAAAACTCTAAGCCATTGATGCTGATATTACCGTCAGCATACCAGTTCCTTGTTCTCAACATGCTCTGACATCCATTGCCGACTCACGGGGTACTACAACCATTCTGTTCAACCATCGTGATTCTAATACTAACACAATGGTATACATAAATGACTTCTTATGTAGGCTGTACCGTAGTTAATAGCGAAAACCGACGCGGGAGATGTATACGACAATAGAAGCTCAAACATCCCAAATGAGCCTCCAAACTGTTTTCTAAATACGAGGGTGAGTCAAATAGAAACCTTAAATTTGTAATAAGAAGTCGAAATTTCGCCCCTTGAACCTGTAAGTTCGTAAGCGTGCTACAAACAGCGTCCAGAATGCCCTGTAGGTGGCAGCATAGTGCAGATGCACATACCGTCGCAGTACCGGTATAAAGATGGTCGCCCAACTTGCGACTTGCACCAGAGATGAACAGCGTTCTTTTACTCTACGAATGGAGTAGGAACTTTGCAAATGGTGTGACTTCAGAGGAAGAAGCTCCTCGTGGAGGTCAGGCACAACGAGTTGTGACTCCACAGATCACTTCAGCAGTTGAAGCCATAGTGAAGGAAAACCGCCGACTGACGCTGGATGACATTGCAGCATGTTTACAGATTAGTCATGGGTCAGCACACCACATTGTGCATGATGTGCTCCAGTTTCACAAAGTGTCTGGAAGATGGGTGCCGCGGCAGGTGACTCCGGAAATGGGAGAACGACGTGTTGATGCTTGTGAAGAACTTCTTCAGCGCTTTGAACGAGAAGGTGATGGCTTCCTTGCAAGAATCATTACTGGGGACGAAACCTGGGTTCACTTCCACCAACCGGAAACGAAGAAAGCGAGCAAGGAATGGCGCCATTCCTCATCACCAAAACCAAAGAAGTTTCGAACAGAACCATCAGCAGGGAAGGCTACGCTGACTCTCTTTTGGGACTAAAAAGGCGTCATTTTGAAGCATTACATGCCTAGAGGGACCACTGTCACCAGTACATCATACACAGATCTCCTAAAAAATCATGTGCGGCCTGCAATCAAATCAAAGCGACGTGGATTGCTGTCAGTAGGTGTCCTTTTGCAACATGACAATGCAAGGCCCCACACTGCCCGTACAACAGTTGCAAAAATCACAGATCTGCATTTTGAGTGTCTTCCTCATCCACCATACCAGACCTTGCTCCAAGTGATTTCCATATATCTGAACCACTCAAAGGCGCAATGGGAGGAAAGAAGTTCCGTTCTGATGAAGAGGTACGCCACGCGGTGCATGAGTGGTTGTGCCGACTACCAAAATAATGTTTCTAAGGGAATTCATGCACTTTGTAAGCACTGGAGAACTTATATTGAGCGTGGGGAAGATTATGTTGAAAAGTGATACAGCTTTGTACCACTTACGCACAATAAATAATATTTAAAAAAAATATTTAGGGTTTTCATTTGACTCCCCCTCGTAAGTGAAAGTATACGGTTGCGAACTTCCTCTTACCTCAGTATGAAATAGTGTACCGGTCGTTACTGTAAACGCATCTGAAATGGGAACACGATTTTTATCTCAAATTACACAGATGGTCCATATTTGGGTTCAAATTTCATCCATGCCCCTTATGCAACATTGTGTAAAATGGTACAGTTTCCTACTGATGTAACACCTAACGCACCAGTAAGATCCAAGACGCTGGAGCGAGACCTCTGCCTTGGTGTGCAAAATCACCTGACATCAATCCTCTGGATTTTTCTATCAGAGATAATCTCGGAAGTAAAGTGTACAGCATTCATGCTGATACAGGTGAAGAACTGGAGTTAACCAATCGAGAATTCTTAACTCACTGTTAACACGAAAAATATCATTCCGAATCAAACTCCTCATCTTGTTGGTAGACGCTCCAAAGAAATTCTCGCTAGTCATATTGCAGAACAATGGATCGCAGAAGGAGCGGTGGCCAGTGGTTGCAGGAAGTTGTAATCTCAGCGGCGTCTCCGGAAGTAGGACATACCGAATGACTCTCCTGTCGACTCTGCTTGTCATGCCAAGTAGCCCACATAAATACCCGGCGGAAGAATGATATCGGGCAGCGCTCAGGTTTCCGCACGTGACAGGCGATACGAACTCGACAGACCACGCCGGAAGTAGAGGCATAGCCATACGTCACCCTGCCGCTTAACGCCTACTGTATATGCAACACAAATGACACTACTGTAACGCGTGGAGTAGCTATACCTCTTCAGTTACAGCAACACACGATTGAAATATTACATCCAAATGCGAGGACAACGCGCTGTTCATCTCCTTCAACAGCTATTAGTATACAGTAAATTGTGTCATGAAACAGACTGAAATCAAATTCTATTTCTTTTAAATATAGGCCATGTCTGAAATTTGAGCCAAATGAAATGGGGCGTTATACAGACGTTTACATTTCAAATACATTTGCACTAATTGGGATAATATATCATACTGGAGTCAGTGAAGGTTCCTCACCATAGATTCGCAATTGTCTCGCAAAATGCTTATTTGTAGATCCATGTTCTCTGGGACAATTGCTTTCCGTTATACAGGGTGGGACATAAAAGATGAACGGTTTTGAAATGAACAATACATCGTTAGGAGTGCTTCAAAAAAGCTTTTAATTGCAGAAAAACACTCAAACAATGTTGCCATTTAACAAAATTATTGCTTGGAACAACATCTCCCAGGTGACGGTCGTTTTCAGCGATGCACTTCTCAGGGCGCTTTCGGAAGTTGGATTCAACTCTCTGCAACATGCCTCTGTGTATTTGGACGATTTCCACACGAACAGCTTCCTTCAGCTCTTCAAGCGTACGTGGTTTATGCACGTACACACCTGATTTGAGGGAACGCCACGAAAAGTAGTCACACTTGGATAGGTCAGGGGAACGCGGCGGCCAATGAATGTCCCTGAACTGGGAAATAACTCTATCAAAAACAGTCTTAGTTGCTTCCATAGTCAATCTTGCTGTGTGAGCTGTCGCTCCATCCTGCTGAAACCACACTCTTCTCAATTAAGGTAGGAAGAATTCAGTGATCATCTCTCTATATCGTTCAGAGGTTACGGTTGCAGTGTTCCAGTTCTAGTCTTGGAAAAATTATGGACCAATTACATCTGTACGTGTCACAGCAACACAAAACAGTCACCTTGGAACTATGTAATGGTTTCTCATTCATTAGTTTTGGGTTTTACTCTCCCAATAACGAAAATTCTGCTGATTTACCATTCCATTCAAATGGAAATGAGCTTCACTACTCATAAGCAAAATAATGTTTTCATTTTGCTCAAATATGACTTCGATTTCTCGAGCAAAATTAAGCGGCTGTTCTTAATCTCTTGGCTTTAATTTTTGCAGTATGGCCATTTTGTAGGGATGAAAATTTAGGTTAGTATGAAAATACGCCTTGCCGAGCGATTACTGAGGCACAGCTCAGTCGAGTGTCTTCCAGCACATCGACTATGACTACAGAGCATGGCTTGCCACACTCTTTCCACATGTTCTTGCGTCCGAACTGAGCGTGGAGCTCCTGGTAGTTTTTTGTGCATAACTTTTCCTCGTGTTCGAAATGGTTCTACCCAACGTAAAATGGTATTACGAGTCGGAACACTATCATGTCTACCGAGTCCGCTGCTCGTGATCTCGCGGTAGCGTTCTCGCTTCCCGATCACGGGGTCCCGGGTTCGATTCCCGGCGGGGTCGGGGATTTTCTCTGCCTCGTGATACTGGGTGATGTGTGTTCTTCATCATCATTTCATCATCATTCACGCAATCAAGTCGACGAAGTGGTGTCACCAAAAAAGAACTTGCAATACGGTGGCCGAACTTCACCGCATTACCCCCCCCCCCCCCCCCCCCCCTCTGACCGCTTGAGCCTGAATACTAGCTGTTCTCAAAACGTCCGTCCTTTGTGCAGCACCCTGTAATTTTACCTTTGTTAGCTTTCATCACTATTATTTATTCCTTGCAACTGCACAGCAAGCTAAACCAGAAAAAGTTATTGTCATCATTGTTGGCAGAACAATTTTGATATAAAATGTGCTAGCATCATTATCCACTCGCTCATATATTAGGACAATAAAAGTAAATAGTAGAAAGTAATTTGTTCTGGAAAACAATTGAAAATGAACTTTCGTAAACAGGAAAATAAAAGATATACCAAATGACTGCAGAGGATTAACAAACCATAAAAGGATTAATAGAATTTGACAATAACTTTGTGTCCAATTTAAGACTTATGTCTCAATATTTCATAGCTTCCAAGAAAAGAAACGAGCTTCTGTTGTGTTGTACGTTATCGATACCACACCAAAATGTACGACCCCGCCAATCTGTGGCCAGCTTAAAGCAACACGTCTTGCTGCACACGCGAGCAGCACCACCACCGAGACGGCTTAAGGAAGACGCAGCACCGATCTAGCCCTGTTCGATAGCTGTGTTTCTCCAGAGCATTAGCAGTCTTATTCGTGGTTTCTCTGTACTCAGTTCAGAGGCTGATAAGTTAATTTGCTGGGGTTGCCTAGATATTATGAAACTGTACAAAAGATAGTAAATCTCCTTACAGATTGGAGGGACACTTCGTTATGCCCCACGAAAAATTTGGAATCGTCATCATTCTCTGGATCATTATAATTAGCGTTGATATTCAGTGATGGATAAATGTTTTTTTCTTGCATTATCAGCTTTATCTACACTCTGTGATCAAAAGTATCCGGACACCCCAAAAATATACGTTTCTCATATTAGATGCATTGTGCTGCCACTTACCGCCAGCTACTCCACATCAGCAACCTCAATAGTGATTACACATCCTGAGAGAACAGAATGGGGCGCCCCGTGGAACTCACAGGCCTCGATTGGGTGTCACTTGTGTGATACGTCTGTACGCGAGATTTCCACACTCCTAAACATCCCTAGGTCCACTGTTTCCGATAAGATAGTGAAGTGGAAACGTGAAGGGAAATGTACAGCACAAAAGTGTACAGGTCGACCTTTTCTGTTGACTGACATAGACAGACGACAGTTGAAGAGGGTCGTAATACGTCATAGGCAGACATCTATCCAGTCTATCACACACGAATTCGAAACTGCATCAGAATCCACTGCAAGTACTATGACAGGCAGGAGGTGAGAAAACGTGGATATCATGGTTGAGCGCCTGCTCATAAGCCACACATAACGCCGGTAAATGCCAAACGATACCTCGCTTGGTGTAAGGAGCGTAAACATTGGGCGATTGAACAGTGGAAAAACGTTATGTGGAGTGACGAATCATGCGGCGATCCGATGGCAGGGTAAGCGTGTGCCGAATGCCTGCTGGACGTCATCTGCCAGTGCGAGTAGTGCCAACAGTAAAATCCTGAGGAGGTGGTGTTATGGTGTGGTCGTGTTTCTCATGGAGGGGGTCTTTCATCCCTTGTTGTTTTGCGTGGCACTATCACAGCAAAGGCCCGCGTTGATGTTTTAAGCACCTTTTTACTTCCCACTGTTGAAGAGAAATTCAGTGATGGTGATTGCATCTGTCAACACGAACGAGCACCTGTTCATAATGCACGGACTGTGCCGGAGTGGTTACACGACAATAATATCTCTGTAATGGACTGGCCTGCACAGAGTCCTCACCGGAATTCTATAGAACACCTTTGGGATATTTTGGAACGCCGACTTCGTGCCAGGCCTCACCGACCAACATCGATACTCCGTGAATAATGGGCTGCCATTCCCCAAGGAGCCTTCCAGCACCTGATTGAATGTATGTTGCGAGATTGGAAGCTATCATCAAGGCTGAATTCCATACTGAATTCCAGCATAACCGATGGTGGGTGCCACGAACTTGTAAGTCATTGTCAGGCAGGTATCCGGATACTTTGGATCACATAGTGTATATGTATTTCTATTCATCCTATATGTCTTCTTACATTATCTACCCAGCTTCCAGAAGTATATATCGAGCGAAGAACTTTCTTGTTTCATCTCCTACTAAGTCGCCTGAATACATGTCCCACCAAAATCTATTTCGTTACAGACTTCAGTCTGTTTTCCCATCTGTTTGTTTGTTTTCCTATATCTCCCAATACTTCACAAATTGCGTCTCGCGTTGCTCATTGAGAGACCACCAACGTTAAAATGGATTTCGCATTTAGAAGCCACGCCCAACAGCGATAACTAGAAACTGATAACACACACTGTCTAAAAAATTTACTATTTAGACATATTGGATGCTTAATTTGGAGAAGCAAATTTGCTACCCTACCAATAGCAATACAGATCATTGTCATTTGCTGCTCATACAGCATTATCATCAACTGATGTAAATAGAAAAATTCCTCAAGTTGTTCTACAGCTTTTTTGTGAATTTCCACTATTATCTTTTCGATTCCCCGACGAACCATACATATTGCCATGATGTAATGGATTGCGTGCCTCGTCGATATCCATAGCGTTGCTACAACCACATGTGAGAGGTATCTGTGGAGAAGCGATACCAATAAGTGACTCCGACATAGTGGCAGCAATGTCAGCATTTTTAGGTCCAACTGGATGATTGGCTTATCTCACCTTGTAACATGAGTTATCATGGCCATGCTATGTGGTACAGAGGAATGGTTGAAAGCAAGGGGGAACAACAGACGTTTACATTATTTCCGGTGAACATATAGGTCTACTTCATGGTATAATGAGGATGACATCCCGTATTCGGATCTTCGTGCGTGAGTTACTCAGGACGATATTATCATCAGGAAAAATAAAAGTGGAGATCGGTAGGTTGGATATGTCATGGGAAGGTACTGAATCGAATTGGGAAAGAAATAATTTGTAGTGCAGCTTGACCAATATAAGAAAAATGAGAATATTGCTACATCACGAAGATGACGTGCCACAGACGCGTAATTTAACCGCCAGGAAGAAGATGCGGCGATATGCAAATGATTAGCTTCTCAGAGCATTCACACAAGGTTGGCGCCGGTGGCGGCACCTACCACGTGTTGACATCAGGAAAGTTGCAAACCGATTTTTCACACACAAACAGCAGTTGACCGGCGTTGCCTGGTGACACGTTGTTGTGACGTTTCGTGTAAGGAGGAGAAATGCGTACCATCACGTTTCCGACTTTGATAAAGGTCGGATTGTAACCTATCGCGATTGCGGTTTATCGTATCGTGACATTGTTCCTCGCGTTGATCGAGATCCAAGGACTATTAGCAGAATACGAAATCGCTGGGTTCAGGAGGGTAATACGGAACGTCGTTTTGGATCCCAACGGCCTGGTATCACTAGCAGTCGAGATGACAGGCATCTTATCCACATTGCTGTAACGGATCGTGCAGCCACGTCTCGATCCCTGAGTCAACAGGTGGGGACGTTTGCAAGACAAAAACCATCTGTATGAACTGTTCGACGACGTTTGCAGCAGCATGGACTATCAGCTAGGAGACCATGGCTGCGGTTACCCTTGACGCTGCATCACACACAGGAGCGCCTGCGATGGTGTACTCAATGACGAACCTGGGTTCACGAATGGCAAAACGTCATTTTTTCGGATGAGTCGAGGTTCTGTTTACAGCATCATGATGTTCGCATCCGTGTTTGGCGACATCGCGGGGAACGCACATTGGAAGCGTGTATTCGTCATCGCTATACTGGCGTATTACCCGGCGTGATGGTATGGGGTGCCATTGGTGACACGTCTCGGTCACCTCTTGTTCGCATTGACAGCACTTTGAACAGTGGACGCTACATCTCGGATGTGTTACAACCAGTGGCTCTACCCATCATTCGATCCCTGCGAAACCGTACACTTCAGCAGGATAATGCACCATCACATGTTGCAGTTCCTGTACGGGCCTTTCTGGATACAGAAAATGTTCGATTGCTGCCCTGGCCAGCACATCCTCCAGATCTCTCATCACCTGGAAACGTCTGGTCATTGGTGGCCGAGCAACTGGCTCGTCACAATACGCCAGTCACAACTCTTGATGAACTGTAGTATCGTGTCGAAGCCGCATGGGTAGCTTTACATGTGCACGCCATCCAAGCTCTGTTTGACTCAATGGCCAGGCGTATCAAGGCCGTTATTACGGTCAGATTTAAATGGCTAAAATGGCTCTGAGCAATATGGGACTTAACTTCTGAGGTCATCAGTCCTCTAGAACTCGGAACTACTTAAACCTAACTGCCTGAGGCAGGATTCGAACCTGCGACTGTAGCGGTCACGCGGTTCCAGACTGAAGCACCTAGAACCGCACGGCCACACCGGCTGGCTTTCGGCCATTGGTGGTTGTTCTGGGTACTGATTTCTCAGGATCTATGCACCCATATTGCGTGAAAATGTAATCACATGTCTGTTCTAGTATAATATATTTGTCCAATGAATACGCGTTTATCGTCTGCATTTCTTCTTGGTGTACCAGTTTTAATGGCCAGTAGTGTATATCGATGCCCGAGAAACAGTTCCCTCAACTGAAAGCACGAATTATAAAAGTTCGCCCACACATAAAGCACCCTCTCTTTCATGATAATAATGCCAGACCACACACGATCGTTGCGACATCTGCAACAATCCGGTGCTTTGGGTTCACCGTCATCGATCATCATCCACACAGCCACATCAGATTTTCAGTTGTTTCCAAAACTTAAAGAATACCTTCGCGGACTTGATTTTGACAGTGATGAAGTTGCAATTCTCCGCAAAGAAAGTCAAACATTCTACTGCGACGGTATCAACAAACTTGTCTCTCGTTGGGAGAAATGTATTTGTCACCAGGACGAATATGTTGAGTAAACATGTAGATATGAAGAATAGAGACGTAAAATATTGATTAAGTTTGTTTTATTGAAATATTCGGAGGCATTACTTTTCAGCACACTCTCCTATGTGTAGCAGTACGATGTCATAAGAATTGTTTCTGCAAGCATCTCAATCTCACTGCTATAATTTGCATCTGTGCCTAGGTGCCCAGGAGAACCTGTATCCAGTAACCAGTATTAGAATTGAGAATACAAATCGTATGAGATAAGTCAGACCATCCGATATTGGAATCCATTAAACTCGATTTGTGCGAATTCTGCCTTCGATAGGCATTCTTCAGCAGGACAATGCTCGTCCATCCGAGGGGTATGTTTCTATGAAATGCGTGTACTCCCGTGGCCAGCGTGATCCTCAGACAAGTTCAAAAAATGTTCAGATGTGTCTGAAATCTTATGGGATTTAACTGCCAAGGTCATCAGTCCCTAAGCTTACACACTACTTAACTTAAATTATCCCAAGGTCGAACACACACACACTCATGCCCGAGGTAGGACTCGAACCTCCGCCGGGACCAGCCACACAGTCCATGACTGCAGCGCCCCAGAACGCTCGGCTAATCCCGCGCGGCCTCAGACAAGTCCCTGATGCATGTGGGACCATGTCGGATGTCAGCTTTGTCCTAGAGCTAGTCTCCACGTTATCTGCGACCAGTTACACAACTGTGGCCTAGCTTGACTCAGGAGAGACTACTAAGACTTTATAACACCCTTTCAAACAGTTTCTGTGTCAGGCAGTGTATATGGGCATGAGGTGACTGACCTGACCCAACCCCTCTCCCCAAAAACACTTTTTGTGCTGTTATTTTTCCAAGTTCTCACATATAGGTAATACCGACATTCTGTTAACATTGAAGAAGAAGAAATGTTGGCCTTTACCTTACCCATGAACTTCGAGACCTCTACAGGTTTGTGCAACATTCTGAAAGGTTGTCTTAGTTGCTGGGGAATCTTCCGGTTCATATGGTCATGGATGGTCATGGTCCTTGAAACTGTGATCCTGGTTCTGCTGAGCCTACCGATCGACAGGGCGGATGTCGGAAATCGACATAAATACTGTGAAACGGTGCGTAGTAGGTGTTTACTCTGATTGACAGAGATAACACTAGCCAAAGGTAAGTTTTAACCATTGAATTACCGTCTGTCAGAGATAAAACTTGTCTCTCGACTCTGTAGAGTTACTGTCCACATAATACTAACGTTCATGGCTTCTTCTTTTCTGTAAACGTTGTCCCCGTGTTTTTATATTTCGTCAGTTTCTCCATCAGCTATGGAGAGTCGTAGATAAAATTTTGGTTTCGGAAAACTTCAATTCATGGATTCCTGAGCGAAGACCATGCTCCGCAAATTTTCCTACTTTCCTTCGTCGGTAAATAAAAGGGTAAATACATGTCAGCAGGAATGTGGGGATCTTTGGTACACTATCTGCAACAGGTAACATCTTGTATTCCCATCGCTACAATATCGCAAGTAACGAAGTTCGTTCCATAGCCATTGTCAAGCAGTTTACATATAGTTTTAGCTATAGTAACTCTTTTGTATCAGACAAAAATTGTTGTACACATGTTAATGTTTTCCGAATGAGAAACACTCATCACTGCCTCTTAGTTTATCATACCAATTTGTTATAAACTTTGTTTATACTGGTTGATAAGATGTTCACTTCTTGAGGTTCTTGGGCGTCAGGAAACAAGTGTTGAAGCTTATGCAAATTGTATGTACCTGTTTTCATACTGACTTGTATTTATTCACTGTGATTCAGTACAAGTTTATCCACTATAAGTCACTATAATTTAGCGATGTTTTTACAAAACGTGTGAGGGAGAACGTGTTACACCTCCCAACATGGAATAATAGCTTTGAGCAACCTACCATTACGACGTGTGTCGTTCGCCGATGCAAGTACGTAATTGCCTCATAAGGTACTTGCGAACTGCAAGTTGCGTGCTATCGTGCACATTAACTGCGTTGTGCTCTTGAAGTGCATGTTCACGCAGAACAGATAATATTTTGCAGGACAAGTGGAGGTCAGTTTTCCGCACGTCGTACCTGCTACGTATCTCAGGACAGTTCGCGAAATTTTCAAAGGCTAATACAAAATATTAGGTTGCCTAATTTGCTGTAGTTTCTAACGTTCATCCCGAAGCCTGACGGACTGGATTTATATCAGCAAATAAACTTGTCAGATATTTAATTTAGGCAGTGATTCTGCTTTCACTATGTGCTGTGAGATCACCGTACGGGTAGTGTGATTCTTGCTGTCAGAGGTAGGAGCAGGCACTAAATACGGTGGCTTTTCCACGCAAGATGCACCACCGTTGTGCCGATAGCGATTCATCCATTAGCGAAGGGGTGAACTTGGCTCTGGAGGTTTCGACTGTTCACATCGTATCCATTTAGAACTTGCAGAAAGTTGTCAAATGGCCAAGGTGTCCACATGGCGTAAAATGCTTCGGACTGAGTCAGAATTCTATCAGTCAGTGGTGACTAGCTCAAAGGCTGATACGTCAGTATTCTGGAGTTACCTAGATATCATCTTACTGATTTGAGGGAGGCTTCTTTAGGGGCCACGAAACACAAAATTTACTAGTAAATCATCATCATCATCATCATTATCATCATCATCATCGTCATTATCATCATCATCATTTTCCACTTGTTTTTCAGTGCTGGATAAATGCTTTCTTCTTGCATTATCAACTTCAACTGTATGTATCTCTAATTATCCTGTATGTTTTCTTACATTGCCCACTCATCTTCCAGTAGTTTATCATCTCAGTTGTTTCGTCTCTCTTGAAATCTAGCAAAAAAAATTTCTTGTTCCACCTTCTATACAGTCGCCTGGCTACATGTCCGATCCGCTTATATTTTATTACAGACTTCAATCTGTTTTCTCATCTGCTCGTTTGGTTTCCTGCATCTCCTAATAACTTCCATCTTGCATATGCCGAATGCTCGCTGAGAGACCACCGACGTTAGAATGGACTTTGCATTTAAAATACATATCCAACAGACGTATTAGAAACTGATAACACACACTGATTGAAAAATTTCCTTTTTAGGCAGCTCGGAAGATTAATTTCGAGAACCCAGTTTATTAGCTTACCAGGAGCAATCCAGATAGTTTGCTGCTCGTACAGCCATTATTTTCAATTGACAAACTACAAAAATTCCTGAAGTTTGTTGTACAGATTTTTGTTTATTTCAACCATTATCTTTTCGATTCCTCCACGAACCGAGGATGTTGCCGTGATGCGATGGCTTGCGCGCCTCGTCGATAGCCATAGCGTTGTTGCAACCATATCAGAGGGGTCTCTTTCGAGAAGCGATACCATTATATGATTCCGAAAGGCGAGCAGCATTGTCAGCATTTACAGGTGCATCAGGGTGACTTGCTTATCTGGCCTCGAAATATGAGTTACCATAGCTATGCTATGTGGTACAGCGGAATGGCTGAAAGTAAGGGGAAACTACAGACGCTTTACAGTACTTTCCGTGGATAGATAGCTCTACATTAAGGTTTACTGATGACATCATGTATTCGGATCTTCGTGCGGGACCTACTCGGGAGGATGTAGTCATCAGGAAAAATAAAACTGGAGACCGGTAGAGCAGATCATTAATAGGGAGGTACTGAATCGAATTAGGGAGAAAATATTATTGTAGCGCGACCTGATCAAAAGATGTTCTCAGTCGTTAGGATACATCGCGAGACATCAAAGAATAGTTAATTTGGTAGTTAATGGAAGTATTGGGGGACGTGGAGGGGCGGAGGCTGGAAAATTCAAGAGAGAGAGCAAGACTCGTCACGGGAAGCAGGTTTGAATATTTATTCGTAGCAGCGGTTATGCAGTGATGAAGCTTGCAAAGAACAGGCTACTCTGGAAAAGAATACGCTCAGGACGCCAATAAGTTGCTGTGTCAGCGTGGTTTGATCCTTGGACTCGTAATAATATAGTTCTCTTCATAAGACACATTTTGTTCTATGTAAATACATAACGCAACGAATAAATCGGTATGCAGAAAATATTGTAAGCAGGTCGCACAACAAAACAAAATACGCTTTTACTTGCTCACTAAGGATTTGTTACTGCAGGCAATAATTATGTATTTGTACCTGTTGAAACCGCTTAAAACGTTTTCAATCAATGTGGCTGCCTATTGTAGGCAACGCAAAAAGTCATGTGATCATCACAAAGGATCGTTTGAATTCACAACAGGAAACGTTAAGGAACGTTGTTGTGCACGTCGGTGCGCGCTCGGATGTCAGACTGCGTGGAATAACGAAAGTAAACTGACGATGGCGCATCGTTCCCTCTCTCTCTACCTCTGTCTCTCTCTCTCTCCTCTATGCACAAAATGCGTAACTCTAGCGCTACCGCCTATCTCGCTGCTGCGTTCCACAGCGCCATTACTGCTGTACATCCATGCTGTTACAGAAGCAACCCAAGCAGCAACATATGTACTCTTCAGAAGATGTCGCCTCTGATGAGAACACTCGCGCCGCTATCTCTCTTCTCATAATGTTTTCAAGGTAATGGCGTTCCTCCGTGGATTGACATACGGGAAGACTCATGTGTGAGTACCTCAATGTACCTGAGGCCACAGACGGTGCCCTAGATAATATGTGTAATTTGTGTGACACTGACCCTACAAAGCATCCTACTTGATTGGATATGTGACTTCCAGAAGCAGTCATAAATTTTTTTGCCAGAGTTGGTGCTATGATGGTGGATGTATTCATGCTAGATAATGATTTTGGCGCCGAGGTGTAGCATGTAATCATCATACCCATACGGATGTTTCATTCCTCAGGAATCTCTTACATAACCTTGGCTGACCTTGCACTGGCTATTGCTAGCTGCCAATCTGCCAATTATTCGCACATACGTAACGTCATCCACATGTGTTTATTGTGACATATTGCTTTACTACGACACTAATAAGTTGTATCAGATTTGCACAACTAGAATGCCATGAATAGTACGCCTTTCCCGCGTTGTCTCGCCACAGTTAAGCCCTAACAGTGTCAGCAGAAAGCAACAGCACCTCGTGCATCTTGACACCCTTTTACAGAATTTATTTATCAGGTTTCCAAATTTGCGGCTTCGCCGGAAATTCCTTGAGTGATATTAATTACACTATTTTAGACTGCATAAAGTGCAGTGGACACACAAAAGTATTCCTGTACGAACCAGGAAAGACTGTTGTCCCACCAATCCGCTTCTGTGTACCAACAATTCAGAAACATGTCGTGTTCCTTTTCCATATTCATACTGAGAATATACAGTTGTCATTACGAGTACATCAGTGTGTGCTTTTCATTTGTTTATAATAGTCAGAATGTGTAACTGCGTGTGTTTTATATTACAACTGATATTGTGCACCACCTTAGCGATTCGTCACAACATCATTTGGGAAAACAAATTCAACGTCGCGTGTGATTCAACATCGAACTCGATTACCATAATGACAACGGTGTATAAACTCCGTTAGAAATGTTGTTCTGAATTTACTTGCCTGTCTCTGTGTGAAGTACGTTTGTTTTTACGCACTTACTATGAAGGAAATTTTGCTGCCAGCAAGGGACGGGTATCATCAAGAACAACAATATTTTCCTTTTTAATTAGACGTAACCTTCTGTTTATGTCCACGTTACCATAATATTTTATACATGTTATCTAACGTATGGAAATACGATGTGACAAAAGGCATACATAATATGTGTAAATTTAAAAAATAATCAAAATAATTACTGTTCACTTAATGCTGTAACATGTCTGCAACATATGAAAAAAGAGTTAATCTCTGTTAGTGAACCGACAGATCACGGCAATTTTATCGGTAAGAATAACTTTTCACTCCTTCATAAACACAAAAAATATGATTATATTGCAAAATCATTCCTTTTTAATGAGATTTTAACATTTGTGAGTAATGGTCATATCGTCTCTTGGCCTTGAAACTTACGCAACGGAAAAAATAGCGTCTTCTACAGAATATTCACAGAGGGCACGCAATAACATGAATCCCACAGAGGAGTCGTCCGTGCATGAATCTGATACGAAATGCCATTAATATGAATTTTCTGTTACATGCGCTATTTTCATGTTATGGCTTTACTGGGAACGATAGTACAGTTTTGGCATATCAATTCCCTTCCGTTCCTAAAACAGTTAATCTCTTTTTCCATTTTCTCTGCCTCGTGATGACTGGGTGTTGTGTGCTGTCCTTAGGTTATTAGGTTTAAGTAGTTCTAAGTTCTAGGGGACTGATGACCATAGCTGTTAAGTCCCATAGTGCTAAGAGACATTTTTTTTTCTTTTTCCGTTGTGTTCTAGTCTGTGTTTGTGTTTTGATGACATGAAGGAATTCACTGAGTTGTGTTTTATCCTGAGGAAAGTGCTTCGTTCTTTTGGATGTATATTGGTATTCTTACCACCAAGACAATGAATTTGTTGAGCTTCCTTGAGTCCCGCATTACATCAGGCATACGGATAACTAAATTATTTGTGATGTAGGGGGGTTGGACAAAAATTTGGAACCACCACCAGAAATGTGTACTTGAACATAAATCCACATACTAGCCAAGCCTACACGTTGTGCTGTTGTATTTGACCACGAACGGCACCTGTGAAGTGTCCTCAATATTTTGTAAGTGTCCAGCGTGGTGAAAACAGTGTTCTGTGTTGTAGTGGATTCATTATTTCGCAGCTAAGTGAATGCGACCATGGCAAAATTGCCGATACTCCAATAGTGGTTCCTTTCGCAACGAAGGTAGACAAAGTGTTTGGTATTTCAAGGAGCACAGCATCTAAGATATATACCGCATAAATAGAAAGTGGAAAAACATCAACGGATGAAAGTGTGTGCTGAATGATCGTGATAGATGGTCATTTAAGAGAATTGTGATGAAAAAGAAGAGGACGAAACCTGCAAAAGCCACTGCAGAATTGAACGTCACACGAAATGAGCTCTTTAAACTGGGATTTGTAGGAAAAAGGAAAGAAACAGAGATCAGACACTGGAGACCGCGCGATAGTCGACCGACCACAGAGTCGTCCTCAGTCATTCATCAATGGGTGCGGTATGGAGTGGTCTGGGATCTGCGCACCACACTCTCAGCCGTGATCGACGCTGCAGGCTGAGCTAGGATTAAAATCACACATCTTTGATGAAAATGCCCGTAACAAGAACACGAGGCGCCTAAGTCATATAAGCCGGGCCGTGGAGCTATGCGAGGATGTCGTTTGGTCGGTCAAATGAGTCTTGTTCCACACCGTTTCCAACTCTTGGTCAAGTTTATGTCTCAAGAGTGAAACTTAGCGGAGGTTTCGTGAGGATTTACGCAGCCGCATCGTGGTGTTCTATGGAGCTCTTGGTTGTTCTGGAAGGTCCCATTACTGTTAAGGATTGTGTGACCAGTTTCCCTGATCAACTCCATCCCACGTAAAAGCATTTTCTTTAAAAAAAGATTCTTTATTCCTATTCTTTTATTATAGATAATGTCCCACTATCTTATAAAATTAAAGGGTCTTAGAATTATTACAACGGTTTTTTGCAGCTAGTTTACAATTAACTACAGGTATTGTTAATTTCAATGGGCAAGGTACATTACTACTGACATTTGTCTACTTTCTCTAGTGGTATACTTAAAAACTAACCTCTACACAAGCTGCAGATGCGCCAGTCGGGTATCAACCTACTTTGCACGGCTTGCCCACAGAGCTAATCCCGGTTGGTGTGTCCCTGGCAGTGGGCAGGCACAAGATGTCTTGACTATTCGCTGCAAGTTCCTATTGTTTATTTTCCTATGTCTAAGTCCTACTTACTAGAAAAACCTAATCTACGTCAAATCCGGTGCGTTGTCTAACTGGATGTAGTTGTATTCCAATGCCCCTAATCCGGGGCGTGGCGGATTTCAACTGTAACGGCAGTCGACCCATTCACGCCCAGGAGGTATGGGATTTGGGTACTGGGATACATTTTATTATTTGTCGTTAATCTACATCTACATCTACAGTTATACTCCGCAAGCCATCCAACGGTGTGTAGCGGAGGGCACTTCACATGCCACTGTCATTACCTCCTTTCCTGTTCCAGTCGCGGATGGTTCGCGGGAAGAACGACTGCCGGAAAGCCTCGGTGCGCGCTCGAATCTCTCTAATTTTGCATTCGTGATCTCCTCGGGAGGTATAAGTAGGGGGAAGCAATATATTCGATACCGCATACAGAAACGCACCCTCTCGAATCCTGGACAGCAAGCTACACGGCGATGCAGAGCGCCTCTCTTGCAGAGTCTGCCACTTGAGATTGCTAAACATCTCCGTAACGCTATCACGCTTACCAAATAACCCTGTGACGAAACGCGCCGCTCTTCTTTGGATCTTCTCTATCTCCTCCGTCAACCAGATCTGGTACGGATCCTACACTGATGAGCAATACTCAAGGATAGGTCGAACGAGTGTTTTGTAAACCACCTCTTTTCTTGATGGACTACATTTTCTAAGGACCCTCCCAATGAATTTCAACCTGGTACCAGCCTTACCAACAATTAATATTATATGATCATTCAATTTGAAAACATTCCGCACGCATACTCCCAGATATTTTACAGAAGAAACTGCCACCAGTATTTGTTCTGCTACCATATAATCATACAATAAAGGATCCTTCTTTCTATGTATTCGCAATACATTACATTTGTCTAAGTTAAGGGTCAGTTGCCACTCCCTGAACCAAGTGACTATCCGCTGCACATCTTCCTGCATTTCGCTACAATTTTCTAATGCTGCAACTTCTCTGTATACTACAGCATCATCCGCGAAAAGCCGCATGGAACTTCCGACACTATCTACTAGGTCATTTATGTATATTGTGAAAAGCAATGGTCCCATAACACTCCCTTGTGGCATGCCAGAGGTTACGTTAACGTCTGTAGACGTCTCTCCATTGAGAACAATATGCTGTGTTCTGTTTGCTAAAAACTCTTCAATCCAGCCACACAGCTGCTCTGATATTCTGTAGGCTCTTACTTTGTTTTTCAGGCGACAGTGCGGAACTGTATCGAACGCCTCCCGGAAGTCAAGGAAAATATCATCTACCTGGGAGCCTGTCTCTAATATTTTCTGGGTCTCATGAACAAATAAAGCGAGAATATCGTCCGTTTATTGTAATGCACAACTGGCATCTTCGTGGTGATAATTTTCTAACAGTTTCAGAACAACTAGGAGTGTCGCGAATGATGGCTGTAGCTTCAGCTAAACGAACAACCATTGTACGCTGACTCTGCGTTTAAAATACAGATATTACTTCTATTTATTCCTTAAGAAAATATCTGAGCAGTTTTCCAGTGTTGGAAAGCAGTTTCCTGATAGCTGGTGACACGTTTCCCAGACGGCTCAAACTCACCACTTAATTTGTTGAGACTTGAGCAGGAGTAAATGAACGATGCCAGTCCGTCGGTAGTCCCACGACTTCCTACAAGACGGGGGAAAGCAAAGGCATTATCCTACAGTAGCATCTAGTAAAAGCCTAATTTGTTGTCTTAATAGTGCGTATATACCACTAAACGACTACGTCATAATTTAAAACAAACTTTCATTTAATTCTATTAGACGAACCAAGTCCTAAGAAGATGGAAGCAACCAAGAAACGACGGGAAACATAAAAAAATGACGATGGTGAGTAGATATATTTGAGGCAACAGAGTTAAGCAAGGAATCATGGATAATATCAACTGCTAGTAAATGTGAGATGTCATTTTTCGTATCTCTTCATACCTACTACAATCATATAACTGCTTGCTATAAAATTTTGCGGTAAGTTCCTATGGGGCCAAACTGCTGGGCCGTGCTGTAACAATAAGCTTTATGTGGAAATAAATGTATTAGGTTGTTATCTTCAAAAAGACTTCCTAACATTTTACTGTATATTCAATGGTAAAAAATTTCTCTTCGAAAATGCTATTCTTGCTATTGCCAGCGCATATTTTACGTCACATCTACTTCGGTGATCGTCAGTTATTTTGTTGCCTAAATAGCAAAACTCACCTACTACTTTCAGTACCTCATTTCCTAACCTAATTCCCACAGAATTGCCTCATTTGATTCAGCTAAAGTTCATGGTTAATTTTTTTGGTTGTCATCTTTTAACCTCTCTTCACGGCACGATCCACTACGTTCAACAACTCTCCCAAGTCTATGCTGTAACTGACAGAACTTCTATGTCACTGGCAAACCTCAGAGTCTTACTTCTTCTACCTTAACTTCAATTCCTTTTCACGTTGCTTCTCGGTTTCCTTCACGGCTTGGTCAGTGTACAGATTAAATAACATCGAGGATAGGCAAGAACCCTATCTCACTCCCTTCTGAACTACTTCTTCCCTCTCATCCCCTTCGGCTCGCGTAACTGCAGTCTGGTTTCTGTACATGCTTTGGATGACATTCCTTACATGTATTATATATCTTCTGCATTCAGAATTTGAAAGAGTGTATTTCAGTCAACAGTGTCAGAAGTTTTCTCTAAATCTATAAAGCTATGAAAGTAGGCTTGCCTTTCTTCAACCTATCTTCTAAGATAAATCGTAAGAACAGAAATGGCTCGAGTGTTTCGACACTTCTCCGTAACCCAACTTGATCTTACCCAAGATCGGCTCCTATCAGATTTTGCAGTCCTCTGTAAACATTTCTTTTCATTTGTGTACAACAAGTATATTGTCCTGGGCTGCAAGTAACAAGTGACATGACCCAGAAATTCTGAAAAAATGCTCATACGTTATGCACATTCTGCATTTCTTGGTAGAACTATCTGCATTCTTCCACGTTAGAAATGTGAAAAGCGTAGCATCGTGTTACTGAGACTACTGAAATGGGACAATCAGTTGCTTTGTTTAGAAAGCCGTTTAAATGGTGCAGACTCTATTCAGGGAATTAAAAAGTAAGGAAGGAAAGTTAGGATTCAATATTCCAGTGACAATGAGACGGCTGGAGACGGAGCTGAACAATTTTGACGTTACTCTTTTCCATTAAACCATCACGGAATTTTCCATGATCGACTTGGGGAAACCATGGAAAATCAGTCCAGATTGCCTGACGACGATTTGACCCACTGAGCCCCCTCGAATGCAAGTCCAGTATTTTATTACTGACTCTCTTTGCTCGGTTCCGAAGTGAAATGAAAAATGCTGATTTCTATGGACAAATCCCTCTGGATTGGTCGTTAAGAATGTGTATACTTTACTGCTGAGTTGTGTGAACCTTAAATCCTGATCTTTGACATTCTTTTTTTTTTAATTTTTGTGCAGATGGTATGTGTAGCTCTCTAACATTCAGGGTGTTTCACTGCTTCAGTGGCATCGTGTCGGCACTCGCCGAGCATCAGCAGCATATCAATGTACTCGTTGTTCGTGTATCCCATCTTCATCCGGTGTCAATAACTGTGATATATGGAGCCCCGTTTGTTTGTGTGGCTCCACCTGTCGAGTATACGGCCGTGTGCGGCGACAGTCGGCAGTCTAACAGCGCATCGAGGAAGCTTCTCGCTCCGTGACACCTCGGCCGCACCACATTTAGAAGGAAGAAGGTGCATTGCGTTATGCACAGCGTGTCTGGTATCTGTCCCTGAAACTTTCAAGGGTTGTAGTTCCCAAACTAAAAGTGATAGGAATGTAATTAAAATTGATGTATACACAGCTGGTGTTAATCCCTCCAAAACCGAGGCGATCATTGTAGGCAAAACCACCCCTTCCTTCCGCCTCCTTGATTTCTATATCACCATCTATGGCCGTCCTATCGCCCTCACTCCCACCCTCAAGTACCTTGGCGTCACCCTCGACCGTCGCCTCTCCTGGACCCCCCATCTCCGGACAATCCAAGCCAAGGCACACTCCCGACTCCGTCTCCTCAAGCTCCTTTCAGGCCGTACGTGGTGTCTGGACCCTCTACCATCCTCCACACCTATAAATCCCTTATCCGCCCTATCCTTTGCTACGCCCATCCGGCCTGGATCTCCGTCCCCCCCCCCCCCCCTACCTTTTATAAATCCCTTCAAATCCTTGAACGCCATGCTCTCCTACTCACCTATCGCATCCGTCTCCCCTCCCCCACGCGGATCCTGTACGATCTCATTCCTTTCCCCCACCTCCTCCTTTTCCTTGAAAGGATAAGGATCCTGTACACCTCCCGCAAACTCCACCCTCCCCACCCACTTGTCTCGCCCATCCTCTCCCACCCCCGCCCGCTGCCACACCTGTATTCCCACGTCCCACCCGGTCTCCATCTCTCCACACTCCTAACCCTCTCCCAAGGTGGCTTCCGCCAGCTCCCCCTCCCTGATGATGTTCTCCTCCCCTCCATATACCCCTCCTACCAACTTTGATCCTCCCTCCCTCTGCCTCTGTCTGGGCACCCTCCCTCCCTCCTCCCTTTCTCCCCACCCCTCCCCCAGGCTTCCCCTCCCCTGTCCCCCTCCCCCTCCTCCCATCCCCTCAGCCATTGGCATCTTTGTTCTCCCCTCCCCACCCTCTCCCCCCCTCACCTTTCTTCCCCTCTTGGCAGGTCCCCGGACTCGCACACGCTACGTGGACTTTCGCGCGCCAGAGATCATCGCCATCCGTGTCTCGTGTGTGTGACGTCGTTTTGTGTTTTTAGTGTCCGCCGTCACGCTTCTACGTTCACTTGTGCCGTCGGATTCATCAGTGTTCTGTGTGCCGTGTAACGTGTTTTCAGTGTCGTTATCGTCGAGTGTGAACGGCTCCGTGTTTTTTGTGTATCTGTGGCCACTATTTTTTAGCCCGTCACTATGTTCATTCTGTTTCTCCAACTTGTGTTCTGTCATTGTCAACACTATGGCTGAAGAGCGGCGTAGCATGCCGCTGACAGCCTACCTGTTTGTATAGGTATTAAAATAACAATAAAGGGGGAAAAAAGCTGGTGTTACTGATTCCAGTACAGGATGGAAACAACTAGTGTTCCATTTAAAAAATTGTATCTTTTTGCTGTAACTCTTTGGATAATAACACAATAAACTATGTCCATGGCGCCGGCCGGTGTGGCCGTGCGGTTCTAGGCGCTTCAGTCTGGAACCGCGTGACCGCTGCGGTCGCAGGTTCGAATCCTGCCTCGGGCATGGATGTGTGTGATGTCCCTAGGTAAGTTAGGTTTAAGTGGTTCTATGTTCTAGGGGACTAATGACCTCAAATGTTAAGACCCATAGTGCTCAGAGCCATTTGAACCATTTATGGCCATGGCTCCACAGACAGCGTAACATTTCTTATGGTGACCTACCGCAATAAATATTTCCGTCGCCTATTACTTCGCAACCTACAGAGGCAAAACACATTTAGTGAAACATCTTGTATAATGAAGTAGGGGGGGGGGGACTTTCACCGGTATAAGACATTAATCGGGTGGCATCATTAAAATAAAGGTGTTTTCGTTGCGACCGGGTATTTTCTTGAAATCACAATCATCGACTTGCCCCTCCGATTGCCAACCTACCTAGATAGGGAGAAATGGCGGTCGTCATAAAATACGAGGTATTAGAGCTCGAACAGGTAGGACTAGTGTTCGTTTTCTCCACTCGCTGTTCTAGTGTGGAGCAGTAGAGAAAACGATTGAAAGTGATTCCATTTACCCTCAGAAACCCTTGCAGAGTAACCATGTAGATGTAGAAATGGCACCATCTGGAATCGATATGTCGCATGATTTAGGTGATTCAGCTGTTCGTAATGGGGTCATGGAGACAGCAAGCCGAAAAATGTTTCCGACAAACAACATTAGCTTACTTCCTTGCAGATTTTCGTTGTGTGGAAATCATACAACAAACGTGAACTGATTTCAAGCGTTGGATTTTTCACCCCCTGGAGGCGATTACAGTAGCGTCGGCCAAACACTAAAGAATTAACTGCAACAAGATCTTTGATTGGGCGATTTCAAAGTATTATTAAACTATCGACGGTGAAAAGTTCTTTCACCTTTTTTATTTATTTATATAAACTGTTTATGGATTTAGGCTCTTCTTTCATGAGACCAAGGGTCCTTTTAGAAGTTCTCGTCACGTACGAATTATGAGAGCATGGTACTACATAGTAGCTATCACTGAAAGTCTGTAGTATTTAAGTAAAACATGCCTCTAATTTCGTCATACTCCCCTTCTACACCGACCAACTTAGGATGCGATATGAAGATCACTTGCTGCTTCGTAGGGTTCATTTTTAGTCCTAGAATTTTCCAATGTTTCGATACTGTATGAAGCTCAACCTTCATACCTGCAATGACAGAACCGATATCGTTAGAAACTGGGGTTGTTCATTATAACGAAGTTCTCAACTTACAGTCCGAAATGGACCATATCACTCAACTTCCGGTATACAATTCTAATTCCAGTAATTGACAGCGTAAGTTAGGTACACATTTCCTCCCGCATTGTTGGATGTTTGTTGACATTATCCACTTCTTTTACGACTTGGCTTCGACTGTTTCGTGTTCATACTTCTCTAACTCAGTACCTATAAAATAATTCTATAATACATAAATACAGGTATATATCAAGAAAATGTACATCTACATCTATACTCCACCTTCAGGCACGTGACGGAGGTTACTTCTGGAACCACTATCTTTTGCCCCCTTTCCTGTTCCATTAGCGAATTGCGAGTGGGAAAAACGATTGTCTGTAAAGCCCCGATTTGTTTGCTTGTGTGTGTGTGTTTGTGTTGTGTGTCATCAACCTTCTGACTGGCCTAATGCAGCCCGCCACGATTTTCTCTCCTGCGCCAACCTCTTCATCTCAGAACAGCACTAACAACCAACATCTTCAACTATTTTCTTTATGTATTCAAACCTCTGTTTTCCTATACAGCTTATACCCTTTACAGCTCCCTCTAGTACCATGTAAGTTATTCAATGAGGTCTTAACAGGTGTCCTACCATCCCGTTCCTTCTTCTTGTCAGCGTTTTTTACATATTCCTTTCCTCGCCAATTCTCTGGAAGAACCTCCTCATTCCTTACCTTGTCAGTCCTCCTAATCTTCAACATTCTTCTATAGCATCACATCTCACATGCTTCGATTCTCTTTGTTTCCATTTTGCCCGCAGTCCATGTTTCACTACCATACAATGCTGTGCTCCAAACGTACATTCTCAGAAATTTCTTCCTCAAATTAAGGCCTATGCTCGATAGATTTCTCTTGGCCAGGAATGCCCTTTTTGCTATTGCTAGTCTGCTGGTTATGTTCCACTTTCTCCATCCGTCATGGGTTATTTTCTGCCTAAGCAGCAGAATTCCTTAACTTCAACTACTTCATTATCAGTACTTACGTTAAGTTTCTCCCTGTTCTTATTTATACTACTTCTCATTACCTTCGTCTTCCTTCGATTTACTTTTAATCCATATTCTTTACTGACTGTACTGTCCAATCCATTCAACAGAACCTGTAATTCTTCTTAATTTTCACTCAGGATAGCAATGTCATTAGTGAATATTATCATATGTATAGCCTTTAGCCTCGACTTTTAATTCCGCTCTTGAAACTTCCTTTTATTTCCATCATTGTTTCATCGATGCGTAGATTGAACAGTAAGGCAAATGACCACACCCTTTTTAATCCGAACACATCATTCTTGGTCTTCGACTCTTTCTACTCCCTCTTGGTTCTTGTACAGAATGTGTATTACCCGTCTTTCCCTATAGTTTACCCCTATTTTTTTCATAATTTCAAACATCTTCCATCATTTCACTTTGCTGAACGCTATTCTCAGGTCGAAAAATCCTCTGCACCTATTTTGAGTTTTCTTCAGTCTTCCTTACATTATCACCGCAACGTCAGAGTTGCCTCTGTGGTGCCTTTGTCTTTCCTAAAGCCAAAACGGTCGTCATCTAACACATCTGTAATTTTCTTTTCCATTCTTCTGTGTATTACTCCCGTCGCCAACTTGGAAGCATGAGCTGTTAAGTAGGTTGTGTTGATTGTGCGATGGCTCTTTTAATCTTCGGAATTTTGTGGGTGATATTTTTCCGAAGGTCAGATGATGTATCGTCAGCGTCATATATCCTTACTCTAACAGAATAGGCGTTTTGTCTTCACTTCCCCTAATCAGTTTAATAATTGTGATGAAATGTCATGCATCCCGTCTGCCTTATTCGCTCTTAGGTCTCTCGAAGCTCTTATAAATTATGATTCTAAAACTGGATCCCCTGGACCCCCTATCTCTTTCCTATTGGCTTCTTTTGCTCCTTCTGTCACATCATCAGACAAGTCTTCTCCACATAGACGCCCTCAGTGTGCTCTTTCCACCTACTAGCTCTGCCGTCTGTATTTAACAGTGCAGTTCCCATTGTATTCTTCATATTACCGCCCTTGGTTTTAATTTCACCGAAGGCTGTTTTGATTTTTCTATATGCTGAGTCAGTCCTTCCGACCATCATTTCTTTTTCTATTTCTTCACATTTCTCAAGCAGCCATGTCGCCTTAGCTTCCCTACACTTCCCATTTATTTCATTCCTAAGCAACTTATATTTCTGTATTCCTGAATATCCATGAATATTTTTGTACTGAAGTACTTCTTCTGTTACCCACGGTTTCTTCGCAGCTGGCTTCATTGTATCTACGTTTTCCTCCTCAACTTCTATGATTACCAATTTTATAAATATTCATTCCTTTTCAACTGTGCTGCCTATAAGGGCTATTCCTTATCGCAGTATCTATAGCCTCAGAGAACTTAAAGTGGATCTCTTCATTCCTTAGTGCTACCGTATTCTACTTCTTTGCACGTTGATTCTTCTTGACTAGTCTCTTAAATTTCAGCCTACTCTTCATCTCTACTAAATTGTGACCTGAGTCTATATCTGTCCCTGGGTACACCTTACAATCCAATATGTGATTCAGGAACCTCTGCATCACCATAATGTAATATAACTAAAATCTTCCCGTATCTCCCGGCCTTTTCCATATACGTCCGTATGACAACTAATTTCTCTGATTTTCCCGTCGTCATAATTTAGCGAGACATTTTGTCAGAGGAAGTAATATGTTTCATGACTCGTCATTGGACGATGCTCTCGAAATTTCATCTGTAAACCTCTTCTTAACGAAGATCTCACTTATAGTATTTGCCATAGAAGTAAGTTGAGCACACGAGTAACGTTTTCTTGCCAAGTAAACGATCCCGTGATGAAAAGCAGCGAGCTTCGTTGGAACGTCTCCCTCTCTTATGTTATTGTTGCTCAGTAAGGGTCGCAGACTGATAAATAATATTCACAATTGGTTGAGAAAGTGTTTGTAAGCTACTTCTTTCGTGGATGAACTGGATTTCCTCAAGATTCGTCCTATGATCTTAGTGTGGCCTCTGCTTCTCTTACTATTTGTATTGCGTGGTCATTCCAAGTAGATCGCACTGCATGGTTAAGCATAGGTATTTTACGATAATTATTATTTCCACTTATTTGTCAGCAATAGTGTAATCGAATAGAAATTGATTTCTTCGCTTGTTTAAGCGCACTGCGTTGCATTTACTTACTTTGAGTGTCAACTCCCAGCCCCACCACAAATCGACGACTCTCTGCAGGTCTGCCTGCATTTCGCTACAGTCTTCTGGTGATGTAGCCTTCCTGGATGCAACGTAATCGTCCACAAATAACCTTACAGAGGCTCCTTTATCCATTAGATCTAATGATCTAGATTACTAAACCGTGGTAAAATTTTCTATTGCTGTAGAGTATAAAACAGGACATTTTATACTTAATTTGGTGTGTAACACGCCATTGGAGATCTAATACTTGTGATTAACTAATGCATAACCTATAAATTTCGACTTTCTTTGAATAAAATTTGCCATGGTTTAGTAGCACTGTAGCATTTCACCCCCCCCCCCCCCTTTTCATCGGCCTTTAGTGTTCCAGGATTAATATACATTGTAAATAACAGCAGCCCAATAATACTCCATTGACGTACTCCCAAAATTACCATTACACGTAGATTTTGTTCTGTTAAGAATGATATGTTGAGTTTTATCTGCAAAGATGTCTTGTATCGAGTCACAAATCGGGTCCAATGATTGGTACATTCGTATTTTGTTAGTTAAACAACAGTTCGAAACTCCATCGACTGCCTTTCCGAAATCCAAGAAACACAGCATCAACCTGAGCGCTTCTACCTACGGCACTCTGATTCTCATCGATGAGCACAGCGGGCTAAGTTTCGCAAGATCTCTGCTTGCGGAATCCATGATCATTTTTATTAAGGCCATATTGGATCTCCATAAACGTCATACTACACTCCTGGAAATGGAAAAAAGAACACATTGACACCGGTGTGTCAGACCCACCATACTTGCTCCGGACACTACGAGAGAGCTGTACAAGCAATGATCACACGCACGGCACAGCAGACACACCAGGAACCGCGGTGTTGGCCGTCGAATGGCGCTAGCTGCGCAGCATTTGTGCACCGCCGCCGTCAGTGTCAGCCAGTTTGCCGTGGCGTACGGAGCTCCATCGCAGTCTTTAACACTGGTAGCATGCCGCGACAGCGTGGACGTGAACCGTATGTGCAGTTGACGGACTTTGAGCGAGGGCGTATAGTGGGCATGCGGGAGGCCGGGTGGACGTACCGCCGAATTGCTCAACACGTGGGGCGTGAGGTCTCCACAGTACATCGATGTTGTCGCCAGTGGTCGGCGGAAGGTGCACGTGCCCGTCGACTTGGGACTGGACCACAGCGACGCACGGATGCACGCCAAGACCGTAGGATCCTACGCAGTGCCATAGGGGACCGCACCGCCACTTCCCAGCAAATTAGGGACACTGTTGCTCCTGGGGTATCGGCGAGGACCATTCGCAACCGTCTCCATGAAGCTGGGCTACGGTCCCGCACACCGTTAGGCCGTCTTCCGCTCACGCCCCAACATCGTGCAGCTCGCCTCCAGTGGTGTCGCGACAGGCGTGAATGGAGGGACGAATGGAGACGTGTCGTCTTCAGCGATGAGAGTCGCTTCTGCCTTGGTGCCAAACCGTCATCGAACCCATCGTTCTACCATTCCTAGACCGGCAAGGGAACTTGCTGTTCCAACAGGACAATGCACGTCCGCATGTATCCCGTGCCACCCAACGTGCTCTAGAAGGTGTAAGTCAACTATCCTGGCCAGCAAGATCTCCGGATCTGTCCCCCCCCCCCCCCCCCCCTTGAGCATGTTGGGGCTGGATGAAGCGTCGTCTCACGCGGTCTGCACGTCCAGCACGAACGCTGCTCCGAGGCGCCAGGTGGAAATGGCATGGCAAGCCGTTCCACAGGACTACATCCAGCATCTCTACCATCGTAGAGATTGCATTGCTGCGAAAGGTAGATATACACTGTACTAGTGCCAACATTGTGCATGCTTTGTTGCCTGTGTCTATGTGCCTGTGGTTCTGTCAGTGTGATCATGTGATGTATCTGACCCCAGGAATGTGTAAATAAAGTTTCCCCTTCCTGAGACAATGAATTCACGGTGTTCTTATTTCAATTTCCAGGAGTGTATATTGAAGCACCAAAGAAATTGGTATAGGCATGTGTATTCAAATAAAGAGATATGTAAATGGGTAGAATACATATACCCTCCGTCTTTTGTATTAGTGTGCTGCAATGTCGCGTCTCGCACCTGTCATCACTCGACAGAAATCGAGAAAAATCGGAAGTATTCGGACAAATAGTGTATATGCTTCGTCATCTACATTCGAACAATCGAAAATCTAAACACTGCAGAGAAATAGTAGCAACATGAACAAACTGCGTAGTTGGCAGTTGTATGAAACATGTGTACTCTTTCCACCTAAGGTATGTTAGTATAGATGCCTGTTCGTTACACAGAAGAAATGACACTATGGGAATAAAATGCAACAGAGGTCTGCATTTACAGTTACGGGTCTAGGTTAACGCTTTTTCTCATAGACAGAAGACAGGAACACAATTGAACTCGTATATCCCTCCCTGTTAATGCGTTAAGCCATCTTTCTGTCTTGGATTTTTTCCCGGTCACTTCTGCGCGCCCTCTTAGGCTGCGCCCTTGGCAAGGGCCTATCTTGCCACGCCCTCGGTACGGCCCTGAATGTGTCAGACTAGATTTCTGAACGCGCTGTGTGTTCAGAGCGTCACGTGCAGAGGTCGTTGGAGGCCAGTGTTGTGGCAGCGAGCGGCCGCAGTTCTGGTAGCGCGCGCCATCTGTGCTCCGCAGCAGGTACTACTAGCAACTCTGCAATCTCACGAATCTCAACACGACACCCCCGTAATGCTTGCGGTTCTTAACGCGGTCACGGAAACTCTCTGACTTGATTTAGCGGAGCTGATAAAAACAATGCAAGTACTTCTCGGGAAACAGGTTCTTCGATGTATCTCGACGCGTTGCGCAGTTTAAAACGACTGCACTTGCGATACTCTTTTTGTTTCAGGCTCGGTAACATTCCACTTTAGTAAAAAGCTTCCATATGCCATCCACAGACAAAGAAATATTTGGTAAATAACAAAGTTTTCGAAAACCTTGTGGTATTGTTTTTGTAAATAAATACTTTTGGAAGTAAATATTAGAGTATTACGACCACTGCTTAATAGTAAGTTAAACCAATTTTCGTAATGAGTACTGTCTGATTAAAACTATCCGGACACCTATTAGCAGACATAAATATTGGGCGTTCCACCCTTCGTCGTTGTGACGTTCTAAACCGTGCTGGAAGTACGTTCAGTGATGTGTCTGAATATCTGTGGAAGAATGGCAACGTAGTCTTTCTCAAGAGACTAAACCAGAGAAAATAGTGGTATTAGATGCAGTGATCTAAAGCGGAGTCGACGTTCTAACTCATCCCAAAGGTGTTCAATTGGGGTAAAGACTCTGGGCAGGCCAGTCCTTTTCGGGAATGCCACTGTCAACAAACCATTCCCTTACAGATGATGCTTTATGACAGGATGCACTGTTATGCTGATGAAGTCATGGTCTCTGAACTGCTTCTCTTCTGTACAGAGAACACAATGCTGGAAGATGTGTTCATACTCTTCCACATTCAGCGTTCAATAAAGGGACCACACCTAACCATGTAATACTTCTCCACATCGTAACACCACTTCCTCAAAACTTCGCTGTTGGCACTACGCACGTATTCACCAAACACTAGCCTTTCCATGGGATTGTCACAGGGCATAACATAATCACCTAAAATCACTCATTACCTGTCATCCACTGTCCAGTGTCGTAGCTCTTTACACCACCTCAATCTTCGCTTGGCACTGACAACAGAAATCGGCGGCTTATGAGGAGCTGCTCGACCATCGTACAAAATTCCTTTTAACATCCTACAACAATGCACCGCACTGCTCGACGGTCCCTCTCCGTCAGTACAAGGGGTCTTGCCCTGTCTTGGTTTAGCTGCATCGATGCATGTCTGTAATCGTCGTGGCATACTATCCATAAGTTAATCAAGGCACATTTGGCCCAGATTGCCCCACTCCTCAACGGCGATTCGGCGTAGATCTCTCAGAGTGGTTGGCGGGTCACGTCGTCCATAAGCAGCCCTTTCCAATCTATCCCAGGCATGTTCGATAGAGTTGATGTCTGGAGAACATGCTGGTCACTCTAGTCGAGCAGTTTCGTTATCCTGAAGGAAGTCATTCACAAGGTGTGCACAATGGGGGCGCGAATTGTCGTCCATATGCTGCCGATAAGGTTGCACTATCAGTCGGAGGATGGCATTCACGTATCGTACAGCCGTTACGGCGCCTTCCACAACCACCAGTGGCGTATGTCGGCCCCACATAATACCACCCCAAAACAGCAGGGAATCTCCACCCTGCTGCACTAGCTGGACGGTAAGTCTAAGGCATTCAGCCTGACCGGGTTGCCTCCAAACACGTCTCCAATGATTGTCTGGTTGAAGGCATATGCGACACCCATCGGTGAACAGAACGTGATGCCAATCCTGAGCAGTCCATTCGGCATGTTAATGGGCCCATCTGTGCCGCGCTGCAGGGTGTCTTGGTTGCAAACATGGACCTCGCCATGGACGTCGGGAGTGAAATTGCACATCATGCAGCCCACTGATCACAGTTTGAGTCGTAACACGACGTCCTGTGGCTGCTCGAAAAGCATTAGTCAACACGGTGGCTTTGTAGTCGGCGTTCCTCCGAGCCATAATCCGTAGGTAGCGGGCATCCAAAGCACAGTAGCCCTTGGGCGACCTGAGCGAGGCATGTCATCGACAGTTCCTGTCTCTCTGCATCTCCTCCCTGTCCGAACAACATCGCTTTCGTTCACTCCGAGACGTCTGGACACTTCCCTTCTTGAGAGCCCTTCCTGGAACAAAGTAACAATGCGGACGCGATCGAACAGCAGTATTTACCGTCTACGCATGGTTGAACTATAGACAATACGAGCCGCGTACCTCCTTCCTGGTCGAATTACTGGAACTCACCGGATGTCGGACCCCGTCCGTCTAATAGGCGCTGCACATGCATGACTGTTTACATATTTGTGGCGGGTTTAGTGACAGCTCTAAACAAAGGAACTGAGCCTGTGATTCAAAATCCACAGTCAACGTCTATCTTTAGGAGTTCTGGCAATCGGGTGATGCAAAACTTTTTTTTATGTATGTAATATCGGGCCCTCCTCTCGTGACATCCAGTGGCCAATTCCGCATTACAAAGGGATGCCTGGATACTTCTGATCAGATAGTGTGCAACAGCAACAGGATGTCGTAGAATGGATTATACAAGTGTTTGATGCATGACCTTAAGTAACTAGTATCGAATCTGCATACGTCAGTCACGCAATTACAAGCAGTGACAGAGATAATAGCGTTATTCATCTGTAGATCTCTTTTACAATGATATTTGAGATGGTAACGTGGATTTTCAGTATATATAAATACACTCCTGTAAATGGAAAAAAGAACACATTGACACCGGTGTGTCAGACCCACCATACTTGCTCCGGACACTGCGAGAGGGCTGTACAAGCAATGATCACACGCACGGCACAGCGGACACACCAGGAACCGCGTTGTTGGCCGTCGAATGGCGCTAGCTGCGCAGCATTTGTGCACCGCCGTCGTCAGTGTCAGCCAGTTTGCCGTGGCATACGGAGCTCCATCGCAGTCTTTAACACTGGTAGCATGCCGCGACGGCGTGGACGTGAACCGTATGTGCAGCTGACGGACTTTGAGCGAGGGCGTATAGTGGGCATGCGGGAGGCCGGGTGGACGTACCGCCGAATTGCTCAACATGTGGGGCGTGAGGTCTCCACAGTACATCGATGTTGTCGCCAGTGGTCGGCGGAAGGTGCACGTGCCCGTCGACCTGGGACCGGACCGCAGTGAAACACGGATGCACGTCAAGACCGTAGGATCCTACGCAGTGCCGTAGGGGACCACACCGCCACTTCCCAGCAAATTAGGGACACTGTTGCTCCTGGGGTATCGGCTAGGATCATTCGCAAACCGTCTCCATGAAGCTGGGCTACGGTCCCGCACACCGTTAGGCCGTCTTCCGCTCACGCCCCAACATCGTGCAGCCCACCTCCAGTGGTGTCGCGACAGGCGTGAATGGAGGGACGAATGGAGACTTGTCGTCTTCAGCGATGAGAGTCGCTTCTGCCTTGGTGCCAATGATGGTTGTATGCGTGTTTGGCGCCGTGCAGGTGAGCGCCACAATCAGGACTCCATACGACCGAGGCACACAGGGCCAACACCCGGCATCATGGTGTGGGGAGCGATCTCCTACACTGGCCGTACACCTCTGGTGATCGTCGAGGGGACACTGAATAGTGCACGGTACATCCAAACCGTCATCGAACCCATCGTTCTACCATTCCTAGACCGGCAAGGGAACTTGCTGTTCCAACAGGACAATGCACGTCCGCATGTATCCCGTGCCACCCAACGTGCTCTAGAAGGTGTAAGTCAACTACCCTGGCCAGCAAGATCTCCGGATCCGTCCCCCATTGAGCATGTTTGGGACTGGATGAAGCGTCGTCTCACGCGGTCTGCACGTCCAGCACGAACGCTGGTCCAACTGAGGCGCCGGGTGGAAATGGCATGGCAAGCCGTTCCACAGGACTACATCCAGCATCTCTACGATCGTCTCCATGGGAGAATAGCAGCCTGCATTGCTGCGAAAGGTAGATATACACTGTACTAGTGCCGACATTGTGCATGCTCTGTTGCCTGTGTCTATGTGCCTGTGGTTCTGTCAGTGTGATCATGTGATGTATCTGACCCCAGGAATGTGTCAATAAAGTTTCCCCTTCCTGAGACAATGAATTCACGGTGTTCTTATTTCAATTTCCAGGAGTGTATATTGAAGCACCAAAGAAATTGGTATAGGCATGTGTATTCAAATAAAGAGATATGTAAATGGGTAGAATACATATACCCTCCGTCTTTTGTATTAGTGTGCTGCAATGTCGCGTCTCGCACCTGTCATCACTCGACAGAAATCGAGAAAAATTCACGGTGTTCTTATTTCAATTTCCAGGAGTGTATATTGATACACAGTAAATTTTGCTCTCCTGCCTTTTGTGTGCTACCGGCTTCACTCCTTCTCTCCCTTCCTGCTCCGCCTCCTCTGTCAACCCCCATCTCTCTTTCCTCTCTCCCACCCCTCCGACCTCCCCCCCCCCCCTTGGCAGGTCCTTCACATTTTACTACAGTTACTTGGTAGTGTTTTGCAGCTCGCCGTGTATGTAACATCAGTGCAGTGTGTGTTCAGTGTCTTCGTCCCATACTGTGAACGTCATTTTTAACTGTGCTATTCGTGTCTCCAATGTTTACGTCCCGCATCTTCATCGAGCGCCATTTTAACTGTATGTGGCCGGCCAGAGTGGCCAAGCGGTTCTAGGCGCTACAGTCTGGAACCGCGCCACCGCTACGGTCGCAGGTTCGAATCCTGCCTCGGGCATGGATGTGTGTGATGTCCTTAGGTTCGTTAGGTTTAAGTAGTTCTAAGTTTTGGGGGACTGATGACCTCAGAAGTTGAGTCCCATAGTGCTCAGAGCCATTTGAACCATTTGAACTGTATGTGGATTTTATGTAAACATGCGTGGTCCAACTACACCTTTTTTGTGTATCTTAACTCCAATTGCTTCCCCCCTTCTTATGTATACATTTCATCGTTTATCCCCATGTTTATATATGTAATGTTCCCCTGTGGTATTTTATGTAAACTCTTGGATGAAGAGCGGCGAATTGTGCCGGTGCCAGCCCACCCCTGCACCCAAGGGGCCGGAGACTGAATGACACTAAAGGGGGGCAAAAAAGTAATTTGCAGTCAAGATATCTATTGGATTATAATAAAATGATGGCCTTGTCCCACATATATCTGACTTAATAAAAAAAAGTCTGGTGTGATACACATTAGCCGTGAAAAGATACAAAAGGTTGGCAACTAAATTAACGTGGACCAGCAAACCATGTTTCTTTCTATAAAACTTAATGGGCGAAAGTTCCGCGATTTCCCTAAGTCACTCCAAGAAAATGCCGTGCTGGTTCCTTTGGAAGGGCACGGCCGATTTCCTTCCCCACTCTTCACACAATCCGAGCTTGTGCTCCGTCTTAATGACCAGGATGCTGACGGGACGTTAAACCCAATCTTCCTTCCGTCTTTCTAATGTCTCCCATAGCGCAGTGAAGCACACGTCATCCGCGCATCTTGAAGTGATAGTCTTCGTATCAAACAGGTGGTTTCTTGTACGGTACTGCATCCTGATAGTATGATCGACGTGTTACAACAGTGAAACGTACTAGGGGCGTAGCATGCACTAATAAATAACTGTCGTGCCTATAAAAGTGCAGCAAGACACAGGAACCAACAGCACTTTCCCGTCGAAGAGGAGAGTGAGCAGCCTAATCATTAGCAACAGGCTCGTCTACTGAGGTGTGCGGTTGTCCGCAGTTGCTTGTATGTCCTTATCTGCACGTTTTAATTTTAAACAAGTGGCCAATGAAATTCAGTCAGCGAGTAAAAGGCACAAAATACTGTCACATATTAAAATAACTGCAGTCAGGGTGGTCTTACGAATGTAAACCACTCTTTTCAAACGCTCCATTCATTCATAATAGTTCATATTTCGAGCGGTGGCTCAACAAAGGATTCATCAATACAAAATTTAAAATGTAACATGAGATCTTACGATGTCATGCAGCAGAAATCTTTTCGATGTTATACCAAGAACAAAGTAAATTGATCAAGTGTCTAGCAGTGCATGTAGACGAGCTAGCAGGCAAATTATATAGGCGAATCCGAAAGACGTTAAATTTTGAACAAAATAAAAAATAAACTGAAATCAGTTTATTATTAACCTGCCTCGTACAAGTGTACAAGGGATGATCAAAAAGTTTCTATCCAAGGGGATTGCTGTAGCGTATAAGCAATGAAGCGCTACTCCGATGCGGTTACATAGCGTGAGTCACTAACTATTGCCACGTAGAATAACTCCGAAAGTATCATAGTAGCTGAAAAGTTTGTGGGACAAATGTTTCATGGGACAACGGGGGCCATAATATGACGTTGGATTTTTGTTGCTAGATGGGGTCGCTTCAGAGATACGAAGGTCAGCTTTGTTTTTCTAAATGGGATGCTATAGTTTGGTTCTATAAATGTCGTGTGACTAGGGCCTCCCGTCGGGTAGACCGCTCGCCTGGTGCAAGTCTTTCGATTTGACGCCACTTCGGCGACTTGCAAGTCGATGAGGATGAAATGATGATAATTAGGGCAACACAACACCCAGTCCCTGAGCGGAGAAATTCTCCGACCCACTCGGGAATCGAACCCGGACCCTTAGGATTGACATTCTGTCGCGCCGACCACTCAGGTACCAGGGGCGGACAGTTTGGTACTTATTATCTGATAGCGGCTATCGAGACGAATCCAATTATGTGTAACAGTAAGGTCTTTGAAGGTCAACGAAGGTTACAAAGGTGGCATGAAGGTCCGTTTACGTAAGGTGTTTGAAGTCGCCGGCCGTTTTGGCCGAGCGGTTCTAGGCACTTCAATCTGGAACTACGCGACCGCTATGGTAGTAGGTTCGAATCCTTCCTCGGGCATGGATGTGTGTGATGTCCTTAGGTTAGTTTGGTTTAAGTAGTTCTAAGTTCTAGGGGACTGATGACCTCAGATGTTAAGTCCCATAGTGCTCAGGGCCGTTTGAACCATTTGTTTGAAGTGATGACCACTGGTATCAATGCAGTCCTGTAATCTTCTTTTCCTGGATTGAGGGGTATTCCTTATCACTGCGGCACTCATCGAAGCACATGCTCTGACAATCTATACTCTACTATTCCATAGAGAAAAATATGGTCCCAAAAAAAAAAGGGTGCTGAGAAGCATATATTGGAGCCTTACACCATAGCAGCGAACACTTTACCCTCCTGCTGGTCAGGGCAGCACACCGCGATGCACTCGACGACTAGTCATGGGCGGCAGAACATGTTATTAATTGTGCATGCCCCAAAAATGCAAGTACGTAGTCTCACGTTCGGCTAATTCGGAATGCAGGTACTTCCCTACGAGCCTCTGAAACCCCAGTGGATTCAAGCGTGCAGGTGGATCCCTTACTGGTCTGCCAAACCAATTTGATCCATGCCACGACTATGCGTGATGGAATGTGTCAAATGTTTAGACGGCCTACTCAGAACAAATAAGTACACCCTAGCGACACTCATTGTGTGCATGATGGTAGAAGGAGTACCTCTGACGGTTCAAATGGTGACTGGCGCAGGCTCTAAGTGGCACACTAGCAAAGGACACCGTTTTGATAAAGGCCTACAGTTTTTTTTACTACCAAAGCGCCTGTGCAACAGTGACATCTTCTCTTTCTCTCAGCTTTCCTCACCAGGTAGGTAGCGTAGCACATTTACGTCTTAGACTACTCCCACTTTACCCCAAGCCAATCACGAATGGGAGTGCGGCACTCGAAACTGGGATACCTCCCCTTGCTCTGTGTACACATATTTGACCAATCAGCGACTTTAAAAATTAATTGGGAGAAAAGGAAAAAATGTTCAGCTTCGCGGCCTCTTTCCCTCACGTTTACGCTGAGTCTTTTGCTAAAAGCACTACTTAGATGGAACCACAGCCCTCCATATAAAGGTCGTTATCTCCCCTCTTGCGTCCATTTCGAACTTTCCAAAGAACGGCCATAAACTCCATAAAAGCTTTGCGCCTTCACAAATATGTTTTGTACCAGAGTCTGGATGTCTGAGCACCACTGACCTGTCCAACAGAAATTCACAGAAACACACAGTCGTCTCATCTACCTGCCTAACAAGGGTCCATCCTCTGCTTTATTGCCGGTCATCAATGCTCTGCCCATAGCAGCGGTGACTCCTCGTCGCTAGTCAGCCTACCTGGACGCCGGCCGGTGTGGCCGTGCGGTTCTAGGCGCTTCAGTCTGGAACCGCGTGACCGCTACGGTCGCAGGTTCGAATCCTGCCTCGGGCGTGGATGTGTGTGATATCATTAAGTTAGTTAGGTTTAAGTAGTTCTAAGTTCTAGGGGACTGATCACCTCAGATGTTAAGTCCCATAGTGCTCAGAGCCATTTGAACCTACTGGACGCGGCCACCGACTGACCAGCCCCATCCAACGTGTCTGCACAATGAAACCGAGGGACTGGACAGTCCGCATATGTTTTCACCCAAGTTCCCCCCAAAAAACACATTCCCTCGGCCCTCAGACGCTGTACGCTTTTACTGCAGTCGTTTAAATTGGCATCTTCCTTTGAATTCAGGTAAAGCTTACCAGTATACCTTCACTGGAGCACACAAGCAAGAGCTATAACTACTGCCAATTTCATCATATGAATGAACACAGATCGTATCCAGATATAGCAACAAAGTAATAAAGATCAGCCGGCCGGAGTAGCCTAGCGGTTCCAGGCGCTACAATATGGAACCGCGAAACCGCTACGCTCGCAGGTTCGACTCTTGCCTCGGGCATGGATGTGTGTGGTGTCCTTAGGTTAGTTCGGTTTAAGTAGCTCTAAGTTCTAGGGGACTGATGACCTCAGAAGTTAAGTGCTCAGAGCCGTTTGAACCATTTTTTGAATACTGGTCAACTTCCCTAAGAACATTACGCAGCATAACTCCATATCATAAGTGAGAGTGCCCTGCAATCTCTCACAACCTCCACATTCCTCTCAAATTTATTCTTGTGGAGTGTCACAGTGTAACATTAAGAATGCAATGGGAGTTTCACTGCTAATCACAGAGGAAAGAGTGGATGGATCGAGAGAGTAAATTGAAGGCCATTATGAAGGGAGGGGGAGGGGGGGACTTGTCTGATTATCTGATAAAACAAGAAACTCGAGACACAGGTGATCCAGTATTAGAGTCAGAATTTAAAAGAGCTCTGGATTACCTGAGATTAAATACAGCAGAAGGTATGGGTAACATTCCACGGAATTTCTAAAATCGTTGGCGGGAAATGGCAACCAAAGGACTGACTGGCGATATACCATCAGACTTTCGTAATAGTATCTTACACAATTCCGAAGACAGCAAGGTCAGATAGATGCGGAAACTAACACACGACCAGCTTAACGTCTCAAATGTCCAAGTTGCTGACAAGAATAATATACCTAAAAAATTTAAAGATCTGTTAGATGACTATCGCTTTGGTTTTAGAAAGTGTAAAGGCACCAGACAGGAAGTTCTGACGTTGCAGTTGACAATGGAAGCAAGATTGAAGAAAAATCAAGACAGGTTTATAGGATTTGTCGATCTCGGAAAAGCTTTCGACAATGTGAAGTGGTGCAAGATGTTCGAAATTCAGAGAAAAATAAGTGTAAGCTAAAGGGATAGATGGGTGACACAATAAACAAAAGGGAAAATAACCAGTGAATGATCAAGAATGAAGTGCACGGATTGAAAAGGTTATCAGACAGGGATGCAGTCTTTCGCCCATACTGTTCAATCTGTACATCAAAGAAACGATGATCCAAATAAAAGAAAGATTCAAGAGTGGTATTAAAATTCAGGTAAAAGGATATCAGTGATAAGATTCGCAGATGATTTTGCTATCCTTAGTAGAATGGAAGAAGAATTACAGGATATACTGAATGGTTGGTTGGTTGGTTGTTTGGGGAAGGAGACGAGACAGCGAGGTCATCGGTCTCATCGGATTAAGGGAAGGAAGTCGGCCGTGCCCTTTGAATGGAACCATCCCGGAGCAATTTAGGGAAATCACGGAAAACCTAAATCAGGATGGCCGGACGCGGGATTGAACCGTCATCCTGCCGAATACGAGTCCAGTGTCTAACCACTGCGCCACCTCGCTCGGTATACTGAATGGACTGAACAGTCTAATGTGTGTTAGAATATGGATTGAGAATAAACCGAAAAAGACAAAAGTAATATGGAGTGGCAGAACCGAGACTAGTGAGAAACTTAATATGAAAATTGATGGTGACGAAGCAGACACAGTTAAAGAATTCTGTCGCCTTGGAAGCAAAGTAACCCCTTACAGGCGGAGCAAGAAGGATATAAAAAGGAGACTAGCACAAGCAAATAAGGAGTTCCTGGCCCAGAGAAGTTTGCTGCTATAAAACATAGGGCTTAATTTGAAGAACAAATTTCTTAGAATGTACAAATATAGCATACAACGAATGTTAGTGAATTATGGCCACTGGGAAAACCAGAACAGAAGAGAATAGAAACATTTGAGATGTGGTGCTACAGAAGAATTTTGAAAATCATGTGAACTGATAGGGTAAGGAATGAGGAGGCTGTCAGCAGAATCGGCGAAGGAATGAACATATGGGAAACACTGACAAGCAGAAGGGATAGGGTAATAGGACATATGCTACGATATCAGAGAATAACTGACAAGGTACCAGAGGGAGCCAAAGAGGATAAAAAACTGTAGGAATATACAGAGGTTGAAATATATCGAACAAATGATTGAGAACTTAGATTGCAAGTGCTACTCCGAGATGAAGATTTTGGCATAGGAGAAGAATTCGTGGTGTCGTGGTGGACCGCATTAATCCAGACATAGAACTTATGAATCAAAAGTAGAGAGGAAGATAGATAGATAGATAGATAGATAGTGAAACAGACAGAGAGAGAGAGAGAGAGAGAAAGAAAGAAAGAGAAAGAGAGAGAGAGATCCGTAGTAGTGTTTGATAGTCTTTACTTCGGAATTTCTAAAATCTTGGGAGGGAGTATGATGTCAGTCAATCGCTTGTTCTGGTTACTGCTTTGAATACATCACACTGTAGATACGCTATTGGGAAAATGTTATCTACACACTCTCGAACATAACAATGGCATGACACAACGAACTAGCGCACAACCAGCTTACTAGCTCTTCTTTTAACGATGAATGTTTTATTTGTCTGTGCTAGTTTAGTTCTTGTATTTTCCTTTCTTCGTCCATGATGAGTTGTTTTGCTTCACTTTATCTACTACGTGGTCCCCACTTTTGATGTTAAATTGGTCGCCAATCTAATTTATGCCGCTCCTCGGCTCTTACGTCGTTCTGTTGTTCTCTCTCAATCCGTAATCTGTGATCACTAGAAGGTTCCTCCTATTTAACTGGGTCTCTGATTTTTCCTCTCTTTCAAAGAGGATTGCAGTATCATAAGTAAATCTTACTACCGCTATCTTTCACCCTGAATTTTAATCTTCCTTTTGAATCTTTCACATATTCTTCATTACTCCCCTCAATATAAAAGTTGAATAGTGTGGGAGAAAGACTGTAATGTTGCCATGCACCGCTTTTAATGCGAATACTTCTCTTTTGTTTTTTCCCGTTCGTATTTTTCTCTTTTGGTTCGTATACGTATTGCATATAATCGTCAGAACTTACCACCGGATGCTGTAAACAAACGATTGAGCCGAAGTTCCCGACCAATTCGCTCCTTCCGATTTTCACTGGTACTATCTTAAATAGGAGGCCAAGTCAGAGACCATATCGGAGGAAATGGAAAATGCTGTCATTTGAAGGGCAGCTGGTCAGTGGATACTGAGTTACCAACTTTTGCGCTCCGAACGGGCATTTCAGATACCATTGTAGATTAACATGAACAAACGGAGAAGGCACTCACTTGAGAAAAGAGGTGAGTGGACACCACCCTGCATGGCCCACGTGAGTGGACATCACACTGCATGACCCGAATACATAATTTTCTACTGAATTGGAAATGATAAGAATTTATTAGTTATTTCGATTATAATGTCAGTAAAATTGGTACTCACAGCCATAGAAAAAATGTAGTCACGCCGTTGTTCGTATTCTATTCGATTTACTGCCAATAATTCGAGTGTTAGATGCAGCTCCAAAACCGAGCTTACTAACACACCCTGACGTGGTGGCGCTCGATTCGGAGGTATGCTAGTTCGAATCTTTCACTGTCAGTATTTGGCCGGCAACGAGAGGATAGGTGGTGCCGTTAAGTTCCTGCTTCCAGCCTTTGCTCCAAAGTCTTGGATTAAATTCCAAATTTCTCAGCGGTGTACCATGAAGTAAGGACATGGGACGTTGCTTATGGTGCTCCGCCCATCGAACGGGGAAGATAAGCACAGCTGGTCCTTTGGTGCTGTTCGGGAGGAATAGGCAGTGTGGCGGTTGATTATCCGTTCTCTCATCATCATCATCAAGTGCGTGGAAGGAGAACACTGTTTCTGAGAGGAAGCGGGATATCCTGGCCAACAATGCCACAAGGCTTTTGTATTTACATTGAAGTACTGATTTTTGGTTTTGAATGCCGAAACTAACAATTATCTCGTTAAGTGCAGTCACCATCAAATGGGTATTACACTACGATCCAACAACTTACAAATAATACACTGATGTTCTACAAAACACCAATCCAATTTTACGTACAATCCGCCATTATGGATTTGAGTATTCCATAACAATGTTTTCAAATTACATCAACAGATTTTAAATACTGTTCTTCTTTTCTGCATACCTAGTCCCTTCTAAGAAGGTGTGACACGGAACTTCCCGACACCCGAGTATGTGAATGTACGGATAACGACTGACGGAAGCAGAAAGCAATCATCTTGATCCATCTACTTGTGGTTTTCGCAACTCCTAAACAATCGGAGAAAGGCGGGGAGTGCGGAAGATTCTCGTTTTGAAAAACGGTAGCTTAATCATCACTATTACCCGGCTTTTAAATTTGCATTTACTCATTTTTCTGAGGGATTCGAAAATCTTTTACCATTTTACTTTGGTGAAGGATTTTCTTCGTGGGCAGACCTATCAAACTGCTTGATGTTTCTTAAATTCTACTTGCATTGTCGAACAGTCTGCCTACTCTCTTTACTTTTCATGAATAGAAACTGAACGCCACCTAACAGAGCACAATTTTATTCTGTATATTATTCAGACCAACAACTTGAATCCAAATGCTATAAAGCTGATTGGGCGATAGTATCCGCATTCGCCAACCCTCGATATCTTCGAGATTTTGTGGATGCTATTTTTCCGGATGGCCTGTGTCATTAATTCACTCTCATGCATGCCAGACAATCAGTGGAAGATCAATTTGGCTGCTGTTTTACCAGTAGATTTACTTTGCCTTCCAAATAGTGACGCCTTTGCTTTTAAACTGTCCAAAAGGTGTTTTAATTTTTCTGTATGCTGAGACTACCCACTTTTCTATTTCTTGAAATTTCTACTGTACCTCCTTTCTATTGATTTCATTCCTGAGGGATACTTATGAGCCAAAATTTTATGGCCATTTGCCTTAATAGCACGTTGGTCCACTTTTTAACTCAATACAATTCCAGAATTAGAAGAATTACAGGATCTGTTGAATGGAATGAACAGTCCTGTGAGTACAGAATAAGTCGAGGAAAGACGAAGGTAATGAGAAGTGGTATAAATAAGAACAGAGATAAACTTAATGTAAGGATTGCACACGAAGTAATTGAAGTTAAGGAATTCTGCTACCTAGGCAGCAAAATAGCCCATGACGGGCGGAGCAAAGAGGACATAAGACAGAGCCTAGCACTGGAAAAAAGGGCATTCCTGGCCAAGAGAAATCTACTACTGTCAAACATAGACCTCAATTTGAGGACGGAACTTCTGAGAATGTAGGTTTGGAGCACATCGTTTTACGGTAGTGAAACATGGACTACGGGAAAACCAGAATGTAAAAGAATCAAAGTGTTTGGGATTTGGTGTTGCAGAAGAATATTAATTGGATTGATAAGGTAACTAATGAGGAGGTTCTCCGCAGCATAGGGAAGGAAAGAAATATATGGAAAACACTGACAAGAAGAAGGGACATCTGTTAAGACATCACGTAATGTCTCCCACCGTACTGGAAGAAGCTTTAGAGGGCAAAAACTATAGAAGACGGAGATTGAAACATATGCAGCAAATATTAGAGGACGTAAGGTACAGGTGTTACTCTGATATGAAGAGGCTGGCACAGGAGAAGAACTCGTGGCGAGGCGCTTCAAACCAGTCAGAAGACTGATGACTAAAACAAGGGAATGATGTTCTGACTGTGTGGGTACGGCGACGTGGGGTTGAAACACAAGCGTCAGTAGCAGACAGTCAGCATGGGTCCGGACAATCAGAGCTTTACTCGTAAGGCAATTTTATCCAAATAGCGGCAGCAGTGCTGCTCCTCTTCGCCAGAATCGACGCATTAAAGGAATACGGAGAGTTCCTCTTTCCACACCGCGGTTTAAAAACGTGACCGAGAAGTTCAAATGAATTGGTGATTTGGGAATTGCTCCTGGGAGAGGGCAATGGCCAACGGCGCCACAAACTGTTAAACTAGTTAATGTTGCTATTGGAGAAAATACTGAATGCAATGTGCGATCTTCAAGCTGTGCACGAGCTGTTTCGTCACAGTTGAACACTCCAAGGTCCAACTGTTGTAAAATGCTGCGAACTGTTGTGAAATGGTATCTCTAGCGCGGTTCCAGGCTGTCGAGGGTGCACATGGTCGTCACATTTAGCAACATTTATAACCTGAAACGTAAAAATGGGACGCATTTAACAAATGTTAGTGTCTCATGTGGAAATTAAAATGTCTTTCTTTGCGTCGTTCATTCACTGTTTTTCTCCGCATGTTGTTACAAACGTTTCCACAAAGTGTTGTCGTTCTATGATAACTCTTTCTTCAAGGTGGCCCTCTCAGTTAGCGAAATTTAAGTATAGCCACCCTGTATTTCGAATAGCCTTTTGATCAGATGACGGCCTATCGAGACATGATCGTCGATCGGGTGTAACGAGAAGCGCGATCCACCCGATCAGGCGCAACGTTTCCATTGATCCACGTTCCAATATCGATGATCCCGTATCCAATGCAATCATAATTGTCCATCGAGAACATGCAGCAGTAATAATGTGTGACTGAGGCCTCCCGTCGGGCAGGCCGTTCGCCGGGTGCAAGTCTTTCGATTTGACGCCACTTCGGCGACTTGCGCGTTGTTGGTGATAAAATGATGATGATTAGGACAACACAACACCCAGTCCCTAAGCGGAGAAAATTTCCGACCCAGCCGAGACTCGAACCCGGTGCCCTTATAATTGCCATTCTGTCGCGCTGACCACTCAGCTACCGGGGGCAGACAACGCAGCACTCAACTGCTACAAACAGGTTGAACAATTTGCGCTGAACAATGTGCTCTGAAATACTTCTACCTGGATCAGCAATGTACTCTCATCTTCAGATCCACTACGTACTGCCACCTATCATGCTTTACAGAGCGGGCAAGCCGCCATCCTCCCAGTTTTGTGATGAGGCGTGGACGTCTAAGATCTTGTCACTTACTCCTGTTTTCAATGTCCATCAACCACATTACGTACATGTTCACCTCGATATCACGAGAAGTGCCGACCACCTTCACCGTTTCCGATGGGCTCGCTCCTAGGTGCGCAACCACAACAATTTATCATTCTTCAAAGTTGTTTGTGTCAATGGATTTCTCCATTTATCGTCTGCATCGTCGCTAGAATGATTCCCGATTAGAATGGCCATGTACAGCGTCACGTGACCGCAACACAACCAGGCGTCAATCAATCACACGGCTGGCAGTGGGCACAATGTTAGACTGGTCCCTGTATATTTCTTCTACTGTCCTTCATTTGAAGTACTTCTAAAGAAGAAGTACTTCAAATGAAGGAATTCATTTTCTTCTAGCTACCCTTCTCATATCCACAATTATTTGTCCTTAACTGAATTAATTACTGTGGTACAGTATCTACAGCCTTACAGAACTTCGAACGCACATCATCATCCATCAGTATCTCAGTATCCCACTTTCTTGTGTGTGATTCTTCCTGACGGTTATCTTAATCTTTACACAACTCTTCATCATTACCAAATTCTGATCTGAGTATGTACTTGCTTATGAATACGCCTTACTGTTACATACCCGGTTTCAGAATCTCTGTCTCGTAATATCTAATACGACTGGTGTCTTTCTGCATTTCCTGGTCTTTCTGAAGAATATTTTCTCGCTTACAATTTTTGAACACACTGTTTTCTGTTAACGATTAAAATCTATTGCGCAAATCCAGCGATCTCACTTCACTGCCATTCCTACTACGGAGCCCGAAACTCTGCCTTTTAATTCTTCCCCTGCAGTAACGCCCCAACTCCTCATAATTGCTAGATTTTCATCTCGCTTTATATATTGAATTACCTATTCAATTCCAACACGTACCTTTTCAATCTTTTCATCTTCTCCTAGTGTCGCGGGATGTACACCTCAGCTATTCTTATTAGCTTGACTTCAGTTCTGTTGAGACTAATCCTATTGCTTAATTGTTCTCAGTTACTTTTTCTTGGCTCTTCTATCTCGTTCATAAGGAATCCTGTTCCATTTATAGCATTTTCTGCTGCTGTTGATGTTACCTTCAATTGCCAGGCAAGAAACCCTTATTTTCTTTCCATTTTTCATCACTGACTACTACCATATCGAGACTGAGCCTCGCATTTCCCTTTCCATGTTTTCTGGCATCCCAACCACTTTCAGTTTGCTTTTAGTGTTTAGGCAGTATACATATGACTCGTATAAAGCTATCATAATGTGACATTAAAGTATAACTGGGTATTATTTTTCTTTTTACAAATTACGCACTAAATTAATGAAATATTCAAAAAGAAAAATGAAACAAATAGGATATCGTGAATACAGCAACATGTGCAGAACGTGCTTGAAAGAAACGATTTTAGTTGTGTAGTTATCGTCAACACCTTTGCAACAAATTTCTTGTCACGTATCATATTGATAACGCAAAACGTTCTACGTGCCGAATCTGATATTTGTCAGGAGGACGAAAAAACAGTGTATCTCAGGTTGTACATAATTGTTTTCTATCCAAAAAAACGAGCAATTGCAAGTAGGACTCGCACTGCAAGGGTTCCGCACAAACTTAGCAATACTTACAGTTAGTTCTTCTACAGCTGTTGAGTGAGTTTGTGAGTATCAAAATATGTAACCTAAATGATCTTTTCTTTTGACTGCATTAGCTTAGAACCTTAAATTTTTTACACCGTCAAGGGACCGAATACCTTAATGTTTGACAAATTTCAGCTTTATACCTTTCCCCAACCCTAGAAAAAGCGATCTTAATAGCCGAACGATAGACAGGCAGGCAGATACAAACACGGACAGCAAAGTGATCATATAAGGGTTCCGTTTTTACCGATTGGCGTATAATGAGACAAAATGTAAAACAAATATCAAGAACTTTCTAAGTGCGGTATCGGAAAATAACTGATGCCAATACGAACGTTTTTACCATTTCATTCTTGCAAAGAAGGAAACAGCAATCAGCCACTGCTAGTAATGTCATTTATTCATATAAATAGCATCGTTGCCGGTTTCGAGCTGATAGGATAATTTTCAGTTCTTGTTCTTTTCATTATTTGTTGGTTCATTTTCAATTCTTCTTCTTTACATTAGTTGTTGGCTCACTTTCAGTTCTTATTTTGCTGTAGCCTTTGGGTGTTTTTTCCAATAACTAATGTAAACAACTACAAATGTAATATCAGCGAGAACAGCCGTTTGAAGACAAACGTGGCGGTTCTACACCGGTAACTTCGCTATTTGTGTAAATAAACAGCATTATTGACAGTGGCTATTTGTGTTTTCTTATCCGCAAGAATCATCTATTATTTTGTACACAGCACGGTCTCAAAAATGTCAATTTTCGACCAAATAACAGCAGCAAAGTTATGTTAAAAGCGGCATTAATGTTGTAGTATATGATTATTGAATATTGTTGCCGTTGCATCGGAGTGTGGAAAGAACCTCTGTTTCTGTGTGAACTGTTATAATAGTTCTAATAATATCTAGAATATGAATAAGTAGGTTGCTACGAAGATTCTTCTCGGAAAGAAAGTTCCTGGAGTATTTTAAGCACCTTTACTTGAAGTACAATACGCGGTTCATTCACATTCATGTGACCGACGCTTATGTTCGACGTCAAGTTCCAATAGCCACTCACAGACGGCTTGTAACAATCCTAGCAGTGGAGGGTACATGAAGGGTGTCAAGGGGACGAGGAAAACAGCGTGGTCGTTGGAAACGGAGCGATTTATCTGACATCCAAAAGGGCATGATCATCGGTTTTCGGGCCAAGGGTGGAAGCATCTGCGAAACGGTTCACTTCGTAAACAGATCGCATGCTGCCGTGGTTAAAGTACGAGGGTCAGTCAAAAAGTAATGCCTCCTATTTTTTTTTTTCTACGTTTAATTGTCAGGAAATTTAAATGCAATTACATAGGTTGAAAACCACAACATTGAGGATCATTTTGTCATTTTTCAATGTAATCTCCGCCCATCTCTACAGTTTTGGTCCATCTTTGAACAAGGGCATGTATCCCAGCACGGTAAAAATCACAGCTCTGCTTCCTAAGCCATTGACACACGGATGTTTTGACGGCCTCCTCATCTTCAAAATGAATCCCACAATGAGCTTCTTTTAGTGGCCCGAACAGATGGAAGTCTGATGGTGCCAGGTCAGGGCTGTATGGGGGATGAGGCAAAACTTCCCATCCAATTTTGACAATCTCGTCAGAGGTGTGACGACTGGTGTGTGGTCTTGCATTGTCATGCAAAAGAAGAACATCTGCCATTGATTTTGTTGGGCGAACTCGCTGAAGACGTGCTTCAAGTTTTTTGAGGGTTGTGACGTATTGAACAGAATTTATTGTGCATCCCTGCTCCAAAAAATCAACCAGAATCACACCCTCTGTATCCCAGAAAACTGTTGCCATAACTTTCCCTGCCGATCGCACAGTTTTGAATTTTTTCTTCCTCGGCGAGCTTGTGTGACGCCACTCCATTGACTGCCTCTTTGATTCGGGTTCAAAAAAATGCACCCATGTTTCGTTCCCGGTCACAATTTTTTTCAGAAACTCATCTCCCTCCAAACGGAAGCGCTGCAAGTGTTGGGAGGCTATTGTTTTCCTTGCCTCTTTATTCTGATCGGTTAACATTCTTGGAACCCACCGTGCACAAACTTTTGAGTACCCCAATTGTTTAATAATCGTGATCACACTGCCTTTACTAAGAGAAATAATGCGACACACTTCATCTGCAGTCACCCGACGGTCACCACGAATGATGTCATCAACTTGCTGAATGTTGTGTGGAGTCACTGCACTCACCGGCCTGCCGCTCCGATTTTCGTCAGTCAACGGTGTTTGCCCTTCAGCTTCCTTACAACGACGAACCCATCGTCTAACAGTGCTGACATCCACTGTCACAACACCATACACCTTCTTCAGTCTTTCATGAATGCGTATGGGCGTTTCACCTTCTGCATTGAAGAATTCAATCACACAATGCTGTCTCAAACGAACATCGATGTCGGCCATCTTACAAACTTCTGCTGTGCTGCCACCTGTTGACACAGAAAGTTACTACTGCAGTGGATTGCAGAAGAAGGTTTGAGGAATGGCGCCAAATTCAAATTTTTCACTTAACTTAATTTTTTTAAGTAGAAAAAAAATGGGAGGCATTACTTTTTGACCGACCCTCGTATATCGTGAATGGCAAAATGACGCTATGCAAAACTGTCGACGAGGTAACTGTGTTGCACCATGGGCCACAGATGACAGGTATGAAAGACGGCTGCGGAGATGTGTACGGGCACAGAGTATTTCTTTTATATAAATTGCCGTATCTTTTGCGTTGACGTAGAAGCTCAGTTTTTTTACATAACGAAGGGACCGTATACCGTAGTATGTGGCATAAATTTCCGCTAATTATCTCTACACATTCTCAAGAAAAACGTGTTTTAAGGGTCGGACAGACGAGCGAGCAGACAGACGGACGGAGGAGAAAGTGAGACTATAAGGGTTCTGTTTCTATCGATTTAGAGACGCAATCCTAAAAAGTATTAAGATTGTAAAGGTTGTGTATCTGTTGGAGTAGTGCAAGACAGTCATGGTCTGTGCGGCTGGTCCCGGCTGAGGTTCGAGTCCTCCCTCGGGCATGGGTGTGTGTGTTTGTCCTCAGGATAATTTAGGTTAAGTAGTGTGTAAGCTTGGGGACTGATGGCCTTAGCAGTTATGTACCATAAGATTTCCCACACATTTTTTGAACAGTAGTGCAAGATAGAATGTATTCTAACTCTGCAGCTGATACGAAACTTCCTGGCAGTGTAGAGTCTCGGTATGGCACGCAGTTTTAATCTGCCAGGGAGTTTTAGCACAAGACAGATACTCATTGTCAACGCAACAACAGCTGAAGTAATACAATTTGTTTAAAGGTATCTTTTCTCATCTTTCACAGTGAAAGAAAAGAATTTCATCACCGTGTCTTTTCGGTTGGATTCGCACGCCTTATACGCACAATTTCTTTCTGGCATAACGCGCCACAGATTCCCAAAAACACTTCCAGAAAATACTCAGTAGCGATTACGTAACCTTCCGCTGCGACTAAATGTCTCAGAACAACTAGATGTTACCCTGTGCCGCCATTTGTGGGGAAGTGATGGTGAGGATTTCCACTACCACGGCCTCGTGTGCAGTCACCTGCTGCCCATTGCCCAGGCAGTTTCGCACCCCTGCACCATCCCGCGTCATCTGACAGAACTGCAGTAACCCCCTCCCCCCCCCCCCCCCTTTCCACGTCACGCCCCGATGTCCGCGTCAACAGGCCTTTACGACAGTCTATAACATAACAGTCGCGACACTCACTGCTGTAAAAGTTGTTTCTGCTTGACAGATAGAGCGATACTAGCGCTCCAAACGGCGAGTAAGATGAACGTCAGACGTGTCGTAAGCATAATGTTTTTTTTTTTTTTTTTTTTGCATCCATTTCCTACGTAATTTACGAAATATTTGAGTTATTTTCTTTCCTCTAAGGGTTTGTGTAGTATCAGAAGGCATATATATTTGTAAAAATGATTGTAAAATAAGCGCAAGTATGGACAAAAACCGCGAATCGAGTGGCAAGCTACTACACATTCGTGAAAAAACACTTGTGACATTGGATAGAACTACAGTTTACCACGTTGATATCAAAAGAATATAAACACACAGATTCACACGTAAGAAGCACATACATGTACCTCTAGATGCATAAGCGATCGAAAGCTCATTTATGGTTCTGTAGGCCTACTATGTTTGTCATTGTTGTCGCCTGTTTCCGCAAGTACGACCTTCATCTTTATACTATTCTAGGTGGGACAAGCAACAGACAAATAGTGGGAGAAATATGTTGAAAACATTATAATCAGCTGATTGCATTGCATTTCACCCAAAACCAAATATTTGAATAATTTTCAAACAATCTGTCAGTGAACAAGATGCTAACAAAATAATGTCATCACACGAAGGAAGCAAGGAAAATTGAGTGACTAACAACAGAATTGAATGAAATAGATACCAAACGCTTTTGTGGGACACGAATAACTCCACTTAATCTAATCACTTCATCGTCAAAGCATGTCTGTGTTGACGATTCACACGAATTTGGCACTGATACATGGAGAGTTGAACTGGTTGCTTCTGTGTCATAGGACTGTTTTGCAGCTTTAAATGGACTGTCGAATCTTTGTGGCCGTTTCCTCTTCATCGTCAGTTGAGGTGGCTTATATGGGATGTCAAACAGTGTGGGTACACGAGTTTATTATTGTCTGCGTTCATGAACTGGTTTTGTTCGAAATATAGCGAAAAAAATCTGATATTATTTTATAGGTAAACAGGGTATTTTTTCATAAGGTCTTCTCGTCTGCTACTAACTAACCATTTTCTGCTCATAAAACGAAACATTAATTATAGAAACATTATAGCAGTGCACTTTTCATTTTAAAAAAATTTGAGGGTACTCCGACATTGGATATAATGCAGCAAAATTACTTATAACTGAAGCATGGGATACCAATAGTCTGCTTTTAGCCATGAGATAATCAACATGCCGAACTGGAAAAAATCTGGCATCGGACTCTTCAGTTGACTTTCAGTTCAAAGGAAGCAGGCGATACCGAGAAACACTCAAACATACAAGAGAATGTGGTATCGAACAAAACAGCTTATATCACCTCAAATGTAGCCTGCGATTCCCACCAACCCCTGAACAATAAAAGAAAATGGTATTTTACAGTTCAATTGACCTATAATACACCTCAAATGAAGCAGGCGAGTCCAATCAATCCTACGACATACAAAACAATACGAGGAAATATTACTGAACACATATTTTAACCTATAAAACACCACTAAAAGACACACTACAACAAAAACCACTCACATTTATCATCAACAACAATAGAAACTATACTACAAAAATCTTTTGTAACCTTGTTTGGCTCCTGAAGTGGCATAGATGATGGGTGGTATCCTGTGTTTCAACTGACCCAATTTTTAATACAGCTGAAAATTTATTTAATTATAAAACTACAGTGTAACTTACATTAATAGCATGTCAATGACATCGCTTTTCCCACGAAAAACTGCACTGGTATCGTTCGTATTGCAATTACCAACACGAAACAATGAAATGAAAAATCCACGTCCGCGAAATAAATCTTTGGCACTCTTCCAAGTTCTCAACATCGTAAAAAAATTACTTTGTTGACGAAAATGTTTAGGGGTACGCATCCCCCAGCGTTCCCCCAGAAAAACAGCACTGATTAATACACATGTAGTTTGCAAGTGAATCCTGACCATACAGTTTAGTAACATGATGGTATATATCTCTAAGGATCCTTAGGAAACGTAAAGAAGACATCTGTTGTGTCTTCTTCCTGTTGTTGCTGCAATTTATTGCGCTGCAAACGCTCCAGATTGTAAAAACCCTTGCAGAAATCAAAATAAACAACCACTATTCGCTTTCACGATCGCGCCGAACTCACAGTTTAAGTTACTGGCCGCTTGGGGCGCTGCTGGTGCGGTAAGCAACAAAATCGAGGCGAAGTGTCGTGACTGTTATGTTAGACTGTGCCCTTACGGAGGTTGCCTGTCTGAACATTTTTGTCCGTGGTACGGGGGAACAGACGTGCAGCAGCTGAGCAGCTGACCGCCCGGATGAACGTGGGGCTACTAACATTGATGAATGCCGTTCAACGAACGTTGTTGCATATGGGTCACCGCAGCACTCGCCTGGTTCATTCGCTCACGCCGACTGCTGGTAATCGGGTACGAAGGCTGAAATTCATACGCCAGTACCGTAATTGGACTGACATTGACTGGGGACAGGTGGATTTTTCAGATGAATCACGTTTTATGCGCCATCGGACAGATGGCTGTTGGCATGTACGGCCTGAAACGTGTGACCGCAAACACACTGCAACAATAATTGGAAGGGTCCAGGCCGGAGGAGGGAGCGTTACGATCGCAGTAATTTTTTCGTGACATTCCCCATGAGATCTCGTCATTGTCAGAGCCACAAAGAATGAACACAGTTACGTATCTATCCTTGGGAACCATTGTCAACCTTACATGCAGCTTGTTTTTCCTTGGCACGATAGTTGCTAGCGACAGGGAGCAACGTGTTATACAGCTCGCAGTGTACAAGTACCTGCGCGGTTCGAAGAGCACCTACTGTACCCTCCTGCCCACTAAACTCCTTGGATTCAAACACAATAGAGAATCTACGGCACCATCTCGCTCGGGCTGTTCGCGTCATGAATCCTCAACCGAGAAACCCAGCACTGCTGGCCGCGGGACTGGAGTCAGCGTGGCTCCACATCCCAGTCGCTACCTTCCAGAACCTCACTGCTTACTTTTCCTGCACGTCTCGCAGCGGTGCGCGCTGCAAACTACGGCTATTCAAAGCTTTCGAACAGGTGTTCACGTGAACGTGACTGGACAGTGTGTATTCCCTCTTTCTTTGAGCGCCTACCAGTTATGAACTTTCAGGATATTGTCCCTTTACTCTAGCAGTGATGAACAGGAGACTGAGCCGGCCGAAGTAGCCGTGCGGTTCTAGGCGCTACAGTCTGGAGCCGAGCGACCGCTACGGTCGCAGGTTCGAATCCCGCCTTGGGCATGGATGTGTGGGATGTCCTTAGGTTAGTTAGGTTTAATTCTACAGTCTGGAGCCGAGCGACCGCTACGGTCGCAGGTTCGAATCCTGCCTTGGGCATGGATGTGTGGGATGTCCTTAGGTTAGTTAGGTTTAATTAGTTCTAAGTTCTAGGCGACTGATGACCTCAGAAGTTAAGTCGCATAGTGCTCACAGCCATTTGAACACGAGTCTGAAAGTAAGGAGAAGTCAGCGGCAACCGTAATGAAAATTCAGGAAATTCTACGACGGATGAGCAAAAGACGAAAGTGAAAGTTTTCTAAGTGTATGCGTAATTTATGGAAAATTTGACTCGTAAACACGTCTAAAACACATCTGCAGCGTAACCTGTTTTTTCTTTTTTTCGTATTAACCAGCTAGGATCACGTAACGACTTCAGTTCTTTTTCTTCCCTTGTTGTTTTCTATTCCCCAGTACGCCATCTTCTCCCCATGCTGTCTTTTTCTTTCTACTCTCTGTGTTGTTCCCGATTTCTTATTTCTTCTGCACTGAAAGCATTCTGAATTTAATATTTCATTCTTGAAATTATTTCTATCTTGTGTTTCAGATTCTTTGATGTTGTTTCTTTCTAGATTTTTGTTTTTTTCTGTAATCCGTGTCATTGTCGATTTCTTATTCCAGAAATACAGGGATATTTCTTTTGTGAGCCTATTCGAGGTAGAGGTGTCCAAAACAATTAATCGTCTTTTAGGCGTTATATTCTCTATATTCTTGTAGATCTCCTCATTACTTCTCATTTTCCAGTCATCTGTATTTTGTAATGCACCCATAATCGTTCTGTCTATCCATCTGTCACGCACATCTATTCAGTCGAGTCTATGGTTCACTGTTAGGCATTCACATGCATATAAGCATTCCAGTCGTACCACTGTGGTATAGTGTTTTAATTAGTTTTTTTCTAGATATGCATTTCTCGTTGTAAATAATCTTTGTCAAACCTTATACTCTCTCCATTTTGTTAACTCTTAAATCTACTCCAAATTTTTCTAGTCCATTCCGTTATATTGCTCGTTCAAGATATTTGAATTAACTTTCTTGCTCTATTTTATCTGTTTGTATTTCTAGGAATTTTTGTGCATTTTTGTGTTTGTCATGAAAATTGCTTTTTTTTCAGGTATCATGGAGGAATTTTATAAGGGGGCTATGCCCCAGACTGAACGCTGAAACGCATAATCAGTCTTAAATGATGATAATGATGATGGTGAAATTTTGAGTTCTATTTGCTATTTCTTCTAGAACATTTATTCCAATAGCTGTGTCTGTCACATTTTCTGAAAGTGTTGCAAAATCATCTGCAGAAACCATGCAGTTTACCTTAATACCATTTGCTATCCTTCCTAAAATTGTTGGTTCAAATTTTTTTATTCTTTAACTCCAAATTCCAGATTCTTACATTTTTTCCTAGAACGCAATTAAACCGTAAAGATGATAAACCACCTCCTTATCTAATATCAGTTTTTATTTCAAATGGCTGAGATATCCCTCACATAAATTTATCTTTCGATATCGTCTTTGTTAGAGTTTAATGAATTATGTTTCCTGATTTTGCTTTAACACCAAATTCTGTAATGATTTTATCTATTGTCACTCTGTCTACCGAATCAAATCCTTTTTTGAAATCAATAAATGATATTATTATAGGATTGGTGGTTAACATTCTGTGGCGAATTCTTGATTTTAAGTTAGCAATCTGTTCTTTGCAGGACCTTCCCTTTTCGGAAACCTCACTGATATTCTCCCAACTGGTTGTCTAAAGTTTCTACCAGTCTGTCCAGGAGAATTGTCAATAATATCTTGTATGCCACTGGGAGAAGTGACACTCCTCTGTAGTTGTTGACATTCTGTTTGTCTCCCTTTTCGTTTAACGGGTTGACTGACGTTCTTTTACACTCCTCTGGATTTTTTTTAGTGTTCCAAACGCTCTCAAAACACAGTTGTAGATAATTTATAATCTTTTCTTCTAAAGATTTCAACGATTCTGTTGTCAAGGCGTCTTCAGCACTTTTGTTTTTTTTTTTGAGTGATCTAGTGGCTTCACCAACATTTTGCTTTGTTGATGGGAAATCTTTCTCCTGATTTTGTCGTATTGCAGGAAATTCCAATTCAACTGTTGCAAATCGAAGGTTTAATACCATGTCAAAAATGTTTGCTGGTATTTCGCAATTTTCTTTGTTATTTAATCCTATTTTGCCATTTTCATCTTTGACAGAAATATTTGCTGCTTCATACCTTTTAAGGAAATGTTTAGAAGTCTGTTACAAATTTTTAGGATTATTCTTGTAAAAATTTTGTTGTGTTTGCACAAACGGAATTTTTTCAAATGTTCTTTTGATTTTTCGGATTGTTTTTGATGCTTTTTCTTTGTTTTCTGAATTCTTTTAAACGTTGTTCCTCTTTTTGTTTTAGCATCTCGTTTTGAGCTCTTGGTTTTAGTGCTTCTTCACACTCCTATTCCACTGCGTCTTCGTTTTATTCTTGGACAGTCTTAACGTTTTCTCTGCTGCTGTAGTAATTTGTACCTGGAGCTCATGCCAATCACCTCGTTTTGTTGTCCCAATTTCTTCTCTAAATTTTTCTTCGTTTTGTATAGTAATATTAGCTCTGGTGGCATTGCATCTGCTTACTTTCTTGGTTGTATTTTTTGTTTTGGATAGGAGAAATCAAATTTTAATCTCAGAGAAATAAAGATCTGAATCAAATCCCCCAGTTCTGGTTACTTAATTTTTTTAAAATTTTGCTACTGTTTCAGTTCATCACGAGCTATCGGTCTGGCAGCGAATGAAACCGTCCCTTAGTTCAAGAATTCACACATCTAACAATAATTTCAATTATATGAAGCAGATGAAATAAATTTTGTATTAAAATATACGTTGCTGAAAATTATTTTATGCTTTTTAAAGTTGTTGAGGGGGTTTCACACAGCAGCACAACAGTTAAGACGTAAACACAGTTGATGATGTGCATCTACATATTTTTGTGGCTCAGTGACTGTTCCATTAAATTTAGAGCTTGCGGCCGAAAAATTAGAAGAAGAAAATTTGCACGGCTGCACGCCCGAAATTTAGTGAGAAAGATGACAATGACGACGACGATGTTGACGATTATAGAAGGTCATGTTTATGAGGCATGAAAGCAATCAAGGTCATGACGGAGGCAGAATGATGAGTTTTACATCGGGACCCTGTGAAACCAAAGAAAGTAACTGAATGATTGAGGAACGGAGGAGAGGGGGGGGGGGGGGAGCAGGAAGGGGATACAGGAGGGAGAAAACGGAAGGATGAAGTGCGATGAAGGTGACTAGAGATGAAAAGAAGGCTACAGTTCGGAAGTTGGGAAGTACACTGTCTGATGAGAAGTATCTGGACAACCCTATGTAAAGAGGAATTGACCGCTACCTGGCATGAGAGGCGGACTCGCCAGTGCAATGGGAGGCAGGGTGTACTGTGTTATCAGTGGAGATGCAGCAACAGCAGAAGAGGTCAGTGACTTCGAAATGCACTAGTCCCTAAACATTACCTGAGTAACAAATCCATTACAGATATTTGTAAAGCTGCTCCTGCCGACTGTTCGTGATATGACTGAGAAGGAACAATCACAGCTAAACCGACCAGGCAGGTCTCATATATCGAAGGACATACAACGTCGACCAATGCGGAGGGTTTCCAGAATGAGATTTTCACTCTGCAGCGGAGTGTGCGCTGATATGAAACTTCGTGGCAGATTAAAACTGTGTGCCCGACCGACTCGAACTCGGGATCTTGCCTCTTGCGGGCAAGTGCTCTACCAACTGAGCTACCCAAGCACGACTCACGACCCGTCCTCACAGCTCCAATTTTGCCAGTACCTCGTCTCCAACTTTCCAAACTTCACAGAAGCTGAAACTTCCTGGCAGATTAAAACCGTGTGCCCGACCGAGACTAGCTCAGTTGGTAGAGCACTTGCCCGCGAAAGGCAAGAGTTCGAATCTAGGCCCGGCACACAGTTTTAATCTTTCAGGAAGTTTCATCGAGGAGGGTAACTGAAATCAGCGAAAGAACTCAGTCATGAGTTATAAAATCTACCAGTAAACCAGGTAGCACGATGACTGTGCGTCGGGAGTTAAAAAGAGTGGTCTAAAATGGCCCAGCAGTTCCACCAAGCACAGGATGGTGTCATGGACAGCACACTAAACATCCGGGAAGACGACGGTTGAAATGTGCGTCCGACCATACAGATTTACATTTTCTGTTCCAGGCAAATTCTGGCGTGGTTTCCTTGAAAGGGCACGGCCGATTTCCTTCCTCTTCCTTGAAACATTCAGAGCTCGTTCTCCATCGCTAATGACAACTCCGTCGACGGAATGTTACACCCTAATCTTCTTCCCTTTGTATCGAGCAGGTCCTCACAGGCCACGCATTTCTCTAGTCAGTGCGAAGCGACGTTTTGTGGTAGTGTGAAGAGGGGCGTCACTGGACAGTGTATAGCTGGAACAAGTGATCTGGACTGATGAGTCGCGCTTGGGTTTGCTGAATGACCTGAGAATGTTACCTATCATCATTTGCAGTGGCAACAGCGAAGAATGGAAGCGGAGGTGTTAAAGTGTGTGCGTGGTTAGAATGTCGTCCTTGTCTTCTACTTAAGAAATCACTAAATTCAGAGTGACATCTACACATTCACCAGCATTGTTTACTGTATACATAAGAGGAAAAGTCCGGAGTCGATGACAGTATCAGCATTGCCTTGAAACCATTCGTAAAGCAGCGTCTGTGAGGCAATGGGTTGTGGATAATATCGTTTATGAAATGAACTGGCCTGCCCAGGGCAATGGAACACCTTTGTGATGAGTTAGCCGACCGTGGTAGCCGAGCGGTTCTAGGCTCTTCAGTCCGGAACTGCGCGACTGCTATGGTCGCAGGTTCGAATCCTGCCTCGGGCATGGATGTGTGTGATGTTCTTATGTTAGTTAGGTTCAAGTAGTTCTAAGTTCTAGGGGACTGATGACCTCAGATGTTAAGTCCCTTAGTGCTCAGAGCCATTTGAACCAACCATTTTTTTGATGAGTTAGAACGTCAACTTCGCTCTAGAGCGCAGTGTCCAATATTAGTTCAGTCTCCAGTTTCGGTCCTTGAGGAATAACTGGCCTGTTGTCGTAGGAGTTCCCTAGGCTTCTGGTCCGAGGCTATGAAGGTCACTTGACCCACTAAAGTGCTGACTGCGACGCCTGTTGCTTCTAGTTGCGTCAGCTCTGGTAGCTGGATTTGGTGGTGTCGCAGCGTTCTTCTAACGTAGACCGCAGTTCCGCCGCATGCTGTTGGTCTATCGTCATGATAGCACCTATAGTTAGGTGCCTCGCGCTTTACCCATGTCTTACACACGAGGCACAAATCCACGGCCTCGTCCCGTAGAACCTGCCTATATTCATCCTCCTGCTGCCTTAAGCTGTTTGCGTTCCATACGCAGACGGTAAGACCTATGATGTGATTAGGCATCATGGGTGTTGTTGGCTTCTCTTTTGGTGTTGCAGACACGATCATCTGCGGTAGTTGGAGTAGCTGCTGTTTGAAATCCCGCAGCATCTCTCGTAGTTCTGCGGCTTTGGTGGTTACAGTAGTCGGAGGTGGTGCGGCGGGCATAGGTGGTGGGAGGGGGGGGGGGGTATCGCACTGTGGCGGTCTCCCTCTTCCGCGGCCACGTATCCGGCTGACCCTGCCCGGCGCCTCGTGCTCCTCTCGTGGTTGCGGTTGCCAAGGTACGCCTTCCGCTGCGTGGATAGGCCGCTCTGCCTGCCGCGCCTGCTCAGCGTGTTGCTGTGCCGCTCTTGCAGGCGTTTCCCAATCGTCCACTGCCGCGGTCGCCGCTGATGCTGCAGTAGCGTAGTTTCTTCCCGGCTGAACCCTCCTTGCGGATGCCTACCGCCCTTTGGCAGGTGCTTTTTTTTAAGGCATTGCAGCCGCGGAAGCTGGTGACGTGTCCTTCAGTGCATTTTTTGCCAGGTGGTCAATTTCCTGGCAGTTTAAGCATTGAAACGGGCCTCTCCGCCTCCTCAGTTTTTCAACTGTGACCCCGCTGACACTTCACACTCTCATTCCTTGGAAGCTCCTCCTATGCTCCGGAGTGTCATCCAGTCTGACCTGGAAGAGCGGTGTGGCTGCGTTGTCTTTCGGTGACTTCATCCGGGATTCTGTCCTTATGGTGTACCCCTTGGCCTCAATAAGCTCCTTGAGGTACTGGGGGTCCATATTGAAGGGCAGGCGGCGAAAAACTACTTTGAGTGTCTTTTTGGGTTCCGACGAGTACGAGAATCACTTTAGACCACGGATGTCAATGAGGCCAGTAACGCTTTTGTAGTCTTCCGCGGTTCGCGTCATGATGCTGTACATATCGCGACTTTCTGTCTTTGTAGTGAAGTTGTTTTTGACGACCGCGAGGATCACCTGCTCTACTTCTTTGAAGGAGCCCGGCCATTTCACCATGATGGGTGGCGGCGGGAGCTCCTTGCTTCTCTGCTGCTGGTCTGCTCTCTCCTCCTCCTGCCCTTTCAGCTGAGCAAACCGCTTTTTAACGACCATGCCTGCAGCAGTGGCCATCTGTACAGTTCTTCCAATCTTCTTGCGTTTGAGTATTTGGAAGCCATCCGCGTCTGTGGTCGTCTTAGGGGCTTTGCTCCCTTTCGACGACGCCTTTCTTCGTGTTTGCAGCGTCGGTGCGATGGTGGGAGCGGCGGTAGGCGCACGTGTCCGGTAGCTTTCCGGACTCGTTTCCGCTGGGCGCTTCATAATTGCGACTTTCCTCCACCTCCATATCCTCCGCGTCTTCAACATCCTCTCCGTCGTTCCCCAGCATCAACTGGGCCGTCCGTTGAACGGTGTCCACGAAGACGACTTTTATCTGCTTTCGTGACCCGACTTACGGCCAGGAGACTGGGTCTTCAGTGGGCGATGTTACCCTTTCAGGTGTCTTGATCTTGGCGATGGCGTTCTTTGGTCCCCCCCCTCCCCCCTCCCGTGGAGTGAGCGGGTTACTGCGTAGGAGGACATGATTTCTACGATAGTAATGGTGCGATTCTACTTCTTCTTGTTCCATTTCTTGGAACGGGTTGCTGTCGGCTGTGGACAAGGTGTGGCCGTCGCTAATGTGTTAGCCCCCGGTCGGCGATTCCCCGCGCAACTAGCTTCCTCGACCGAGGTAGAAGTCGCAGCGTCTCACCGACTGCTGACGCGCAGGCTCGGACCGCGGAGAGAACGTTTCGCGAGGGGAGGGGATTTAAGACGACCGCCCGCCCTCAGGAGCTCAATTCGTTAGCGCACCTGACGATGGCGACATGGCTGATCGCCGATATATTGTGCCCGTTGGACACTATGGACCAGCAGTAGATCTGTGAACTGTTGGAGTAAAAGAATAATAGTTCCACATTCTGCCACCAGGAGAAAATATGACGCTGTAAGTAGTCGGGACGTGAAATGTTTCCTGTTTTCGCGTCAGCATGCTGTTTGTCGCTTGGCGACGCGTTTTGATTTCTTTTGTGAAGTAACGTACCGTGTTGACGGTTAAGAACGTTGAAGTTTTCTGTACGAAACACAATGATTATTGAGAAGAATGACCGTGCACTGCTAGTGAAGTCGTTTTTAAAGTGGTTTTATCAGAACGGCAGCAATAACTGCGCTATTTTGGAAGAATATCGCCAAAAGAAACAGCTGCGAAGAGGCAAGATGTCAATAAATGGTATAAAGAATGTGATTAAGAAATCTGAAGAAACAGGTGAATTAGGTGGCGCAGCAGAAAGAAGTAGGTGACTTATTCCCATGACAGCTGTTAACGAAGTTGCTTTAGCTACAGTCGCCTGTGCGGAACATGCCTCAAATACTGCAGCCAGTGCTCGAACTTTGTCGTGGGAAGTCTTCCTCGTGGTCAACAGTTCACAAGATTTTATGGCTCGCTTTACAATGGTATCTCTACAATGTTGAGAACATGAGCCAAAGGAAGCTACAAGATAGTCTTCAACGCGGTGACTTTGCCCTTCGTTTTTTATTATTTATTTTATTTTGCACTCATGAAAATGGATATGTGGTCAGGGCATGTTCTTTGACAGGACGAGGCACATTTTACTCTTCACAGTGCCGTAAAAGCACAGAAGTTTTGCATATGGTGTTCTACTCGATCACATGTTGTGTAAGAACATGCACTGCGCTCAGCTACTGTGAATGTTTGATGTAGTTTATCAAGCGTCTACATTCTCGGTCTGTTTTTCGTCGAAGAGGTGGCATCTCGCAGAGATGTTAGGTGTACTGTGATATCTGCATGCTATGAGGACCTCCTTGTGAACAAGTGCGTCCACAGTCGATAAAATTCTTCTGGGTGTGAGGCCGCATTGTCCATTATAAAATTCCAACGTTTCGGCGACATTTGCATGCCGCCTTCCTCGTATATTGCTAACCCAGAAGAATATTGTCGACTGTGACAACGGCCGCAGAAGCCTATATTTACAAATGAGTCCACCTTTGCTAGAATGCAACTGTGTCCACCCCAATATTTTCATGCAAGTTGGGGCGACTCCACCATCGCTTGTCAAGTGAAAGATTTGTTTCAAGAAACATTCGGTAACGACCGCATCATCTCTAGGCAATATCAAAATATTTGGCCTTCTAGATCCCCCGACATAAATCCATGCGACTTCTACATATGGACTCTTCCTGACCTGTAGAGCAACTTTTTTCTATGATGGGGCCCGCCACTAATTCCTCTCCTGTGCTAACCTCTTCATCTTAGACTACAGCACTTGCAACCTACATTCTCAATTAGTTGTTGGATGTATTCCAATCTCTGTCTTCCTCTACAGTTTTTATCCTCTACAGCTCCCTTTAGTACCAAGGAAGTTATTCCCTAATGTCTTAACAGATATCCTGTTATACTTCCCTTCTCCTTGTCAGAGTTCTCCACATATTCTTGTTCTCTCCAATTCTGCTCAGAACCACCTCATTCCTTACCTTATTTGTCCACCTAATTTTCAACATTCGTCTGTAACATCACATCTCAAATGCTTCTATTCTCTTCTATTACTGTTTCCCCACACTCCAGGTTTCACTACTATACAAAGCTGTGCTCCAGACGTATATTCTCAGATATTTCTTCTTCAAATTAAGGTCTATGTTTGATACTAGTAGTGTTCTCTTGGCCAGGAATCCACTTTTTGAAAGTGCTAGTTTGCTCTTATGTCCTCCTTGTTCCATTCGTCATTGTTTATCTTCCTGCCTAGATATCAGAATTTCTTCTCTTCATCTACTTCGTAATCATCAGTTCTGATATTAGTTTCACGCTGTTCATATTTCTGCTACTACCCATTACTTTCGTCTTTCTTCGATTTATCCTCATCCATATTTTGTACTCATTATACTGTTTCAGTAGATCACATAATTCTTCTTCGCTTTCGTCCAGGATGCCAATGGTATAAGCGAATCGTATCAGGTGTTATCCTTTCACGTTGAATTACAATTCCACTCCTGAACATTTCTTATATTTCCACCACTGCTTCTTCGATGGTATAGATTGAGCAGTATGAACGGCAGACTACATCCATGTTCTATATCCTTTTCAATCTGAGCACATTGTTCTTGGTCTTCTACTCTTATTATTACCTCTTGGCTCTTGTGCTTGTTGTATATTACCCGTCTCTCCCTACAGCTTACCTCTATGTTCCTCGAATATCTTGCGCTATTTGAGATTGTCCAAAGGTTTTGCAGGTTGACAAATTCTATAAATGTCTTCATTTTTGCTTCCATTATCAACTGCAACATCAGAATTGCCTCTCTGGTGCCTTTATCTTTCCTAAAGCCAAACTGATCGTCATCTAATACGTCCTCAATTTTCTTTTCCATTCTTCTGTATATTATTCTTGTCAGCAACTTCTATGTATGAACTGATAAGCTGGTTGTGCGATAATTGCCGCACTTCTCAGCTCTTGCCGTCTACGGAATTGTGTGGGTGATATTTTTCTCAAAGTCAGGTGGTATATCGCTAGACTCATACATTCTACATAACAACGTGAATAGTCTTTTTGTTGCCACTTCCCTCAATGATTTTAGAAATTCTGATGGAATGATATCCATCCCTTGTACCTTATTTTATCTTAAGTTTTCCAAAGCTCTTTTTCTAAATTCTTATTCTAATACTGGACCCCATATTGCTACTATATTGACACCTGTTTCTTCCTCTATAACGTTATCAGATAAGTTCTCCCCCTCCTAGGAACTTTCAATGTTTTATTAACACCTATCCACTCTCTCCTCTGCATTTAACAGTGGAATCCCCATTGCACTCTTAGGACAGCATACGATTACGTTTTGCCCTGATTACATTGGATATGCTGCGAGGAGCTATCGATCATGCGTGTTACGGATGCAGCAGGTCGTTAAGAAAGGAGATCATAGTGAATACATGTTGTTACTTGCATCTACATCCTAATAAACGTGAGAAAACCACTCTTATCGTGTGTTTCATTGTCCTCCCCTTTTCCTGGACCCACTCAATATTCTAACTGCCTACAGCGCCATGAAGTCACCTGGTGGTAGAACGTGGAACTATAATTTTTTCAGCGTAATCCATGAGTACACCGATTAATGAAAACAACTCCGATGTTTGAGAGTACTTCGATGTATACACCTCGCACTGCAGCACTCGATACACGCACAGCATAATTATAACTACCCAGTATTACGTACCCATACAGAGTGAAACAAATAATACCATCCCGGATAATCAATATCGTACAAGCATTTGCCTGAAGTGCGACGACAGAAATACAAATGTCTGCACGAGGTACATGTACACTACTGGCCATTAAAATTGCTACACCGAGAAGAAAATCAGATGATAAACTGATATTCTTTGCACAAATATATTAAACTAGAACTTACGTGTGATTACATTTTCACGCAATTTGGGTGCATAGATCCTGAGCAATCAGTACCCAGAACAACCACCTCTAGCCGTAATAACGGCCTTGATGCGCATGGCGTTGAGTCAAACAGAGTTTGCATGGCGTGTACAGGTACAGCTGTCCATGCAGCTTCTACACGATACCACAGTTCATCAAGAGTAGTGACTGGCGTATTGTGACGAGCCAGTTGCTCGGCCACCATCGACCAGACGTTTTCAATTGGTGAGAGATCTGGGAAATGTGCTGGCCAGGGTAGCAGTCGAACATTTTCTGTATCCAGAAAGGCCCGTACAGGGCCTGCAACATGCACTCGTGATTTATCCTGCTGAAATGTAGGGTTTCGCAGGCATCGAATGAAGGGTAGAGCCACGGGTCGTAACACATATGAATTGTAACGTCCACTGTTCTAAGTGCCGTCAATGCGAACAAGAGGTGACCGAGACGTGTAACCAATGGCACTCCATACCATCACGCCGGGTGATACGTCAGTATGGCGATGGCGAACACACGCTTCCAATGTGCGTTGACCGCGATGTCACCAAACACGGATGCGACCATCATGATGCTGTGACCAGAACCTGTATTCATCCGAAAAAAATGACGTTTTGCCATTCGTGTACCTAGGTTCGTCGTTGAGTACACCGTCACAGGCGCTCCTGTTTGTGATGCAGCGTCAAGGGTAACCGCAGCCATGGTCTCCGAACTGATAGTCCATGATGCTGCAAACGTCGTCGAACTGTTCGTGCAGATGGTTGTTGTCTTGCAAACGTCCCTATCTGTTGACTCAGGGATCGAGGCGTGGTCGCACGATCAGCTACAGCCACGCGGATAAGATGCCTGTCATCTCGACTGCTAGTGATACGAGGCCGTTGGGATACAGCACGGCGTTCCGTATTACCCTCCTGAACCCAGCGATTTCGTATTCTGCTAACAGTCCTTGGATCTCGTGGTCGTGCGGTAGCGTTCTTGCTTCCCACGCCCGGGTTCCCGGGTTCGATTCCCGGCGGGGTCAGGGATTTTCTCTGCCTCATGATGGCTGGGTGTTGTGTGCTACCCTTAAGTTAGTTAGGTTTAAGTAGTTCTAAGTTCTAGGGGACTGATGACCATATATGTTAAGTCCCATAGTGCTCAGCACCAGTTTGATGCAGCTTCCCACGCAAGAACATCTTGTGCAAGTCTTTAAGCCCTGAATCACTTTTCAAGCTTACATACTTTTGCACTGCTTACTTCATTCAGACCCTTGTCTCCTTTTACAAATTTTACCCTCCCCCCCTACAATTTCTACCTTTACCAAACTGACAGTCCTTTGATGACTCAGGGAGTGGTGCTTTACGCTCATCTTGTACAACTGTAAGATTTCTATACAGGACTTACTACAATTAGTAGTGGTCGCTTGTGGCGTCAAACTGAATGGGGGCCAGGGCGTCCCACGTACAACTTTAGTATTAGTAACGAAAAAAGTGTTCAAGGAAAAAAGGGGAGGGGGGAGACGACAAACAATAAGTCGCTCGTGCGGGAAAATGTTCTCGGACCGCCCTGGTCTCAGGAAGTATCCTATGAAACGATCCCTTCTTTCAGTGAAGCTGTGCCGTTAATTTATTTTGTCCCCATTTGGAGTCTGTACCCCTTCATTAGTTTTCCAACTTACCCACATGATCATCGACTTTCTTAGGTAGATCCACATTTCAAAAGCTTCTACTCTTTTCTTGTCTGTATTCTTCATCGTCCACGTTTCACTGCCGAAAAGGTTACAATCCGGAAAAATATTTTAGAGAAGGCTTTCTAACACTTGGATTTATATTAGATGTTGTATATTTTTCTTTTTCGGAAAATCTTTTCTTGCTATGACAAATCCGTATTCTATATACTCTCTACTTCCACTATCGTCAATTATTTTGTTCCCTAAACAGCAAAACTCCTAAGTCTTTTAACGGTCCTATCCATCCCATTCTTAGTAATAACTGTTAGAAAAAAGCACACATGTAAATGCATTAGGATGCCAACGTAATTAAATGTTTCCCCGGCATCGACAGTAATTTCAGATGCATTTCTCCGAAGTGAGCTTAGGCCCCTGTACTCTGTTGTCATGTGTCTATAAATATGGGACAACGTACAGTAATGATCTTATTAATAACGTTCATACACGCATTAAACATCTGACAATATTTATTACAATATTTCCATATTAATTATAGCAAAGACAGACATGCAGAACGTTTAGTGTGCACTGTACGCTAATTGCATAAAATTATAACTCGAAGGAACACGCGAACAAATGGAATCAATTATGAAGACATACACTCCTGGAAATGGAAAAAAGAACACATTGACACCGGTGTGTCAGACCCACCATACTTGCTCCAGACACTGCGAGAGGGCTGTACAAGCAATGATCACACGCAGGCCATAGCGGACACACCAGGAACCGCGGTGTTGGCCGTCGAATGGCGCTAGCTGCGCAGCATTTGTGCACCGCCGCCGTCAGTGTCAGCCAGTTTGCCGTGGCATACGGAGCTCCATCGCAGTCGTTAACACTGGTAGCATGCCGCGACAGCGTGGACGTGAACCGTATGTGCAGTTGACGGACTTTGAGCGAGGGCGTATAGTGGGCATGCGGGAGGCCGGGTGGACGTACCGCCGAATTGCTCAACACGTGGGGCGTGAGGTCTCCACAGTACATCGATGTTGTCGCCAGTGGTCGGCGGAAGGTGCACGTGCCCGTCGACCTGGGACCGGACCGCAGCGACGCACGGATGCACGCCAAGACCGTAGGATCCTACGCAGTGCCGTAGGGAACCGCACCGCCACTTCCCAACAAATTAGGGACACTGTTGCTCCTGGGGTATCGGCGAGGACCATTCACAACCGTCTCCATGAAGCTGGGCTACGGTCCCACACACCGTTAGGCCGCCTTCCGCTCACGCCCCAACATCGTGCAGCCCGCCTCCAGTGGTGTCGCGACAGGCGTGAATGGAGGGACGAATGGAGACGTGTCGTCTTCAGCGATGAGAGTCGCTTCTGCCTTGGTGCCAATGATGGTCGTATGAGTGTTTGGCGCCGTGCAGGTGAGCGCCACAATCAGGACTGCATACGACCGAGGCACACAGGGCCAACACCCGGCATCATGGTGTGGGGAGCGATCTCCTACACTGGCCGTACACCTCTGGTGATCGTCGAGGGGACACTGAATAGTGCACGGTACATCCAAACCGTCATCGAACCCATCGTTCTACCATTCCTAGACCGGCAAGGGAACTTGCTGTTCCAACAGGGCAATGCACGTCCGCATGTATCCCGTGCCACCCAACGTGCTCTAGAAGGTGTAAGTCAACTACCCTGGCCAGCAAGATCTCCGGATCTGTCCCCCATTGAGCATGTTTGGGACTGGATGAAGCGTCGTCTCACGCGGTCTGCACGTCCAGCACGAACGCTGGTCCAACTGAGGCGCCAGGTGGAAATGGCATGGCAAGCCGTTCCACAGGACTACATCCAGCATCTCTACGATCGTCTCCATGGGAGAATAACAGCCTCCATTGCTGCGAAAGGTGGATATACACTGTACTAGTGCCGACATTGTGCATGCTCTGTTGCCTGTGTCTATGTGCCTGTGGTTCTGTCAGTGTGATCATGTGATGTATCTGACCCCAGGAATGTATCAATAAAGTTTCCCCTTCCTGGGACAATGAATTCACGGTGTTCTTATTTCAGTTTCCAGGAGTGTAAAATCATACAGATAATTTTATGGTGAAATATTGTAATTCCCGCAGCACGTCATATTAGTGCTGCATTCGTTAATATGAGTTGTTTCACACACTGATTAAACTATTCAAAGACCATAAGAAAGCAACATGGGTGGATCTTAATAAGGACATTTGTGCAGTTACTACCAGTTTTCTTGAATCTTTTTGTGAACATAAACTGCACAAAGATACGTCATGTATCAGGAGCAGTTTTGTCACATTTCACCGCTGCATTAAATGTCTTCTTACAACAATCTTTACAAAATTAATTTCTTATAAAATTATCTTACTCTGATGCACTGAAAAAGTGGAACAACGTGTTATAAACGATGGACACCATGTTCCCCAATATTTAAGTAAAGCTTTTAACAGTGTTGCTCAGAAACACTGCAGCACAAATTAGAACTCTCTGGAAAGGTTTCGTTTGGATCCTTTACCATACAGCAAAAAATTAAAGAATGTTTCGTTTCATCTGATATTGGTTAGAAAACTTAACAAAAAATGTTCAAATGTGTGTGAGGTCTTAATGGGACTTACCTGCAAAGGTCATCAGTCCCTAAGCTTACAATGACTGCACCGCCTGAGACCGCTCGGCTAATGCTGCGCGGCTCAATGCTACTGACAACCAAACATCTCAGTGCTTGTATTCAGACCCCGTATGGCGTAACATATTTACTACTGAAAATTTCTGTTTGAAATTATCTAGTATACAAATGTGAAGTATGACACACCGAATAAAAAGAGACCTCACACCACTTTCATCGAATACCAGAAGTAATCTAGAAATCTTTCATAGTAGTAAACCAAAGGAGTGCATAGAAATACTGCCTTCAGTGACATAATTTTGTTTCGCAATAAATATCTCCGTAGGTTTCTTGCCGCATAAGATCGCAGTGTGATCGCGACGTTTAATAAAGGCTACTGCCGGCCGCGGTGGTCTAGCGGTTCTAGGCGCTGAGTCCGGAACCGCGCGACTGCTACGGTCGCAGGTTCGAATCCTGCCTCGGGCGTGTGATGTCCTTAAGTTAGTTAGGTATAAGTAGTTCTAAGTTCTAGGGGACTGATGACCACAGATGTTAAGTCCCATAGTGCTCAGAGCCATTTGAATAAAGGCTATTCTCTCTTCCATCTACTGGCGAAGTGACGGTGTTTCCTTACATAGGGGCATTTAAACCTCGCAACGGTGACTCCGACGACAACTTAACCCTCTGAGTCCCAACAAGTATGAAATCATACAATGTAGGCTTTAACGGCCGATATTGTCTTCACTTAAAGCTTCCAGGCTGACAGGCGGTCGTGGATGTCTCCGACTGCGGGAGATTTCCTTCGTGGTGAAGCGGCGAACTCCCGCAGTCGTAGACGAAACGTCAGGGGAGAGTTTCATACATCGACCACGGCCTATCGGCCTGGAAGTTTTAATTGAAGGAAATATGAAATCAGATATGCAGGGTGGAGCACGAAATCTGTTACCATTTTGTTTTTGAATTTAAACTTTATTGTCAATACAATCTGAAAGGAACTTACACTACAATGAACAGCCGTCCATGGAGATTTGTTCTAACTCGTCACATGCTTAATATGTCCACCATTTCGTTTCCTAACTTCCTTCAAACGAACACTGAAGTTAGTGATTACCCTACTGCACATGTCTTCCATAATTTCACTGCAAGCTTGAAGAATAAGTCTTCTGAGCTCCATTAAATCAAGTGGACGTTTCGGGAAACATTTTTCCTTTAGGTATCCCAAAGAATAAAGTCACATGGATTGTGATGTGGACTATTGGGGGGCCAATTTCGTCCTTCGTTGAAGCGACCTGGAAACCTGAGTGAAATGATCCGCATGTCGAAATGCTCGCGTAAAAACTCCAACACAGTGTTTGCAATATGTGGCCTTGCTCCATCTTGCATGAACCACTGCGTGTTGAAGGGCAAGGCAGAAGCAAGAAGCTGTGGAATGAAGTTATTGCGACGCATGCTCAAATGACGCTCGCTGTTCACAGTTTCTTCAAAGAAAAAGGGTCCAATAAATCTGTGACTGGAAATTGCTGCCCATGCTGTAATCCTCGGAGCTTAATGTTGTCGTTCATTCAGCAGCCCAGAAGCGTAGATTTTGTTTGTTAACCACACCGTCTAAATGAAAATGCGCTTCGTCTGAAAGCCAAACGTTGTTGAGAGTTTCTTCCCTATCCTCCGCCCACTGAGCAAACAGTAGTCTCAGCTGCTTGTGTTCTTCAGTGAGCTTCTGTGCACAGGTCACCTTGTATGGGTAAATATGGAGGTCACTTTTAAGAATGCGTTGAACAGAGCGTCTGGATATTCCCAGTTGCACTGCTGCCTTTCTACACGATTTTCCGGGACTTCCCTGTACAGCAACTCGTACCGCTTCAATATTCACCGGCGGACAAGCAGGCTTAGGCCGAGGTCGCTTCGCTTCCAATACTGTTCCTTACTGTACAAATTTATCGTACAACCTGTGGATGGTCTTCTTACAAAGGACCCATCGTGTGTTAAACTGTTGTCGAAAACGCCTCTAAGTCACAACAAGGCTTTTCGTTTCATGAAAAAGTAACACAATTACCGACCGTTGCTGTGTCGTCAGTCTTCCATTGTCACCCATTGCTGCTTACTGCTCTCCTAGCGGCAGTATCGTGAATTACACGTCATTTCGTAACTCATTTGTTTTTCCAAGCTCTGCTGGTACTGCTGTAGAGATCCGAGCTTTATGCCTAATGTGCGTTGTAAATTGTGAAAGAAACAACTGTTAGCACATTTCGTGCGCCACCCTGTAATTTTAAAGTCTTTTTTAAAAATAACATTTATTATTTTTGCAGTAAGCATCGAATACAAAAAGAAACGAAATACTTTCGTTACAGACTGTACATGGTATGCGTGCGGGAAGCGTGTAAGCAAAAGTATCATACCGTTAATTCTAAGTAAGCTAAACAATAAACAGTTATTAGGTTCATTAGCTGGGTTGGCATTCAGGGTCACAATTCCAGCAGTTCTGCACCAGCAATGATGATTGTAACTTTCAGTATTCAGTTCAGTTTCTTCCAACAATGAAAGTTCTGTTGTTGGTCCGCATGGATAAATTTGTGACAAGAAAGCGTAAAGTTAAAGGAGGTAAATAACTGTAGTGTATTCCAGTTCGAATCTTAAGGTTTACGTGCAAGTAACGTTAACATTACAGCTTCTCAGTTAAAACCCGTACCATTGGCAGTGACACAAATTAATGAAAATAGTTAAGAGTAAGTACATTACGCTAATCGCGGGATGTATAAGCAAAACCATGTTTTAAAAATTGGAAACAAATCACGCCTGGATTTCATCAAACAGTTCTGGGAGAATTACATTCCTGTACTGCTCAAAAATACAAAATAACGGTGCTCTTAAATATAATAATATGCACAATGGGCTAGCTTTTATTTAGAGACGAATGCAAACAACAGCAAAAAGTTAAATGTGTGTGGTTTGAGGATTTTATGGGTGCCCAACGGTGAGGTTATCAGGGCCCTAACAATGATTAAAATAAACGAATGTGGATAGGAACGAAAACTGTCGTACACGCATGCACAAGAAATGACCACACAATTACTCTATCGCACAGGCACTCTCACATGCACTAAAACCATTTTTTTTTCACGCCTCTTCGGCGACCTGCAGTCGATGAGGATGATAGGGTGATGATGAGGACAGTACAACACCCAGTCCCTGGGCGGAGAAAATTCCCCGACCAAACCGGGAATCAAAACCTGGCCCAGAGGACTGACAATCCGTCACGCTGACCATTGAGATACAGGGGGCGGACAACTAAAACCAATGAGGAGCCAAGATAGCTAATCAATAAATTAATACACAGAAGAGCTAAAAGAACAGCACAGGGAAATGTGACTGTCTGACCACTTACAAAAAACTTGGGTGAGCCAGCCACGCTGTTGACACATTAAAAACATCTCCCTAAAATCTTGTTAAAAACCTGGGACAATTCACAAAAGTTTAAAACGCGAACCACATTCGTTCGATCATTGCATAAAATAGACTGCAAATCTGCCGGCAAATCCGCTGCAGTCCGGTGGTCAGCAAATACAATGCAGTCCAATAAAATGTGGTGCACCGTGATCTGCACGTCACAAGTACCACACATCGGAGGGGCCTCTCGACGGAGTAATAATCAGTGAATCATAGGGCTGCGGCCGATGTGAAGACCAGTAAGGAGGACCTCGTCCCGTCGACGTGGCTGGAAGGAAGTACCCCACGGCCGAGTTTTGGGCTTGAAGACACGGCGTTTGTTGTCGGTCACTTCTAGCCATTCATGCTCGCAGCGACACAAAACTTTATACCGCAACAGCGAGGTGAGGTCATGCTGGGGGATAGCACGCTGAAAGACCTGACTGTCACGCCACGCCTCCTTGGCTGCTCGATCAGCCCTTTCATTCCCCAGAATTCCCAAGTGTCCTGGTACCCAGCAGAAAGACACCTCCTCCCCCAGTCGCTGTAGTTGGAGGAGGGCGTCCTGGATAGTCTGGGTTACTTTATCTGCTGGGTACAAACGCTGGCGAGAATAAAGGGCGCTCAAAAAATCTGAACAGACGAGAAATCTAAGACTGCGAGGAAGCCTCATCTGCTCCAGAGCCCGCAAGATTGCATATAACTCTGAGTCAAAGATGGTAAATTCGGCAGTCTGACCTGGAGGACACGATCCGATAAGGCGACAAAGCAACCAACCGAGTCAACCTGCTTAGACCCATCCGTAAAAACAGCTACATTGTCTTGGTGCTCAGATAAAATGGCAGAAAAGACCGCATTAAAAACGGAAGCAGGAGTGCTATCTCTCCTGCACCGCACCAAATCTAAAATCACAGTGGGCCGCTCCAGTAGCCGATAAAATTAGTGACCATGACAGGAGAAAATTTCACTTAAAGTATGAATCTATTTTGAATGAAAAGAAAAAGGAAGTAATCGGAAAATCCCTCTCTGATAGTTTCAGAAAGTGTGAAGAAAAAATGGGACATTACAAGTCACTGCACGTGTTTTTTATACAAACAAAACGAGCCCTTCTTACTTCTTAGATTTTTATGTGAGTTGCAAGCATTGAATGGGCTCGAAGATCATACATGCGCAAAAAAATGTAGTTCATTAGCGAGCAAAATCCATCTCTCCTATCAAAACACATAACTGATTCCTATTTCGTTCTCAGTATTTTAGTAGACGAAATAACTAACCAAACAAATAAATTATATTTAATTATTTACGTCCGTTGCGTCTACTATGGTACACAATGCAACTGCCCTTATGGCATATAGAGTTACAGCCATTATCAGACGTAGCAGTTGCCAGCGGTATTCTATCGTGTTTCGTTAGTAATGGAATTTCTGAAGGAACTTTTGCTAGTCAGTTGACAGAGTTCGTTTCAGATGGGGCTGCAAATCTACAAGCAATTCATAAAGGAACAGCTACATACATTCGTGGTAAATGTAATTCTAACATTGTAATTATTGACTGTTTGAATCATAAACTGGACCTTGTAGCCCGCATCTCGTGGTCGTGCGGTAGTGTTCTCGCTTCCCGCGCCCCGGTTCCCGGGTTCGATTCCCGGCGGGGTCAGGGATTTTCTCTGCCTCGTGATGGCTGGGTGTTGTGTGTTGTCCTTAGGTTAGTTAGGTTTAAGTAGTTCTAAGTTCTAGGGGACTGATGACCATAGATGTTAAGTCCCATAGTGCTCAGAGCCATTTGAACCATTTTTTTGGACCTTGCAGCTGGCTGCATTTACAATAGCTGTTTCACTACATTTGAAGTATTTCATGGCCTTCCTATATTCACACTCTTCTGGAATCCCAAAAAGCAGACGTAAACTGACAGACTTAACCATGGCATTGGGACCTTTTTTTTAATGGGAAGAATGTTTGATATTTTCTATGGGCATTCTCATGCTAAACCATGACACCTGTAATGTCATGCTACAGTTCTCTCATCCACCATTTGACAAACCGAGAAAATCATCATGAAGCAGAGCAACTTGCTCAGGATTCCGCCAGAAAATGAATTCATGGGATGTCGACATGGAGTTAGTGCTCTTTACGTATATTCTGAAAACAATAAAAGCACTCTTCTTATTCCAGCATTCTAGAAAATCTGTCGCTGTAAATGCTGTTTCGGAAAGAAAATAAGAAAATTATGTATTGGTGCATTAGCTGCAATGAAAGACATGCCTTGTGCAGGACCCTACATCTTCAACCTGCTCAGGCTTAATGATCAGCTAGAAAAACATTGAGGGTCACCTTGAGTCGTTCGCAAATTTCAAGCAGCAACTTCTCCAGGGAATAGTGGACAACATAACTGCAAGATTTTTCACTGCTATAGCTAATTTCTTCTTGAAATACTGTGAAGTTTTAAATGCTCATAAAATATTATGGCCACAAGAAGAAAAAAATATCAAAAACAAACAGTACAAAGTATAGAACGCGGAAATGGATAGGAATAACCTCTTTGGCTAAGATTTACAAATGCCGAGACCTTTTGATTCAAGGTACTTACAGAGTCTAGCCATAGAACCTCTCGATGAATGACCTGGAGCTGTTTTGGTGAACAGAGTAAGGTGCCCAAAGCTAAGTTTCCGAAAGGCCGGAAAAATTCGGGAAGATGGCTGAGCTCAGTCTAGTAGTAATGGTATTCGAAATATTTTCATTTCCCAGATGTTGGGTGAGGTGAACTGTTATATTAATGATATATGGAATCACCAGAACAATGTTCACATTCTCTGTATTGTGCTAAATTATCCAATTGGTGTTTTGAGGTTATGTTGAGTGCCTAAAATGTTATATTTAAAACAACATATACAATATTTCTGAGTGTTTCGAGAATATAAAATGAAAACCTTTCTCGATGTAAGAAAAGTGTAACACGCTTATCATTGCCCTGGTAGGAATCGCGGAATGTTTTGATGTTCTGAGATGGTGAACAAATTGTCGTGTGCTGAATACTATTATAAAGATGTTGCTGAACATGTCAATTTAAAGGTTGCTGTTTTGTCTTTTGGATTACTCTTCTTCTCTTCTTTTTATATTTGCCACAGTTGCGCAGAGTAAAATCGTCTGTACAAGGCAGCTGATTTTAGAATACTTTAACCGGTGTACGCTAACAAAGACTATTAATACACTACTGGCCATTAAAATTGCTACACCAAGTAGGAATGCTGATGACGAACGGGTATTCTTTGCACAAATATATTATACTAGAACTGAATTTGGGTGCACAGATCCTGAGCAATCAGTACCCAGAACAACCACCTCTGGCCGTAATAACGGCCTTGATATGCCTGGATATTGAGTCAAACAGACCTTGGATGACGTGTACAGGTACAGCTGCCCATGCAGCTTCAACAAGATACCACAGTCCATCAAGAGTAGTGACTGGCGTATTGTGACGAGCCAGTTGCTCAGCCACCATTTACCAGACGTTTTCAATTGGTGAGAGATCTGGAGAATGTGCTGACCAGGGCAGCAGTCGAATATTTTTTGTATCCAGAAAGGCCCGTACGGGACCTGCAACATGCGGTCGTGCGTTATCCTGTTGAAATGTAGGGTTTCGCAGTGATCGAATGGAAGGTAGAGCCACGGGTCGCAACACATCTGAAATGTACCGTCCACTGTTCAAAGTGTCGTCAATGCGAACAAGAGGTGACCGAGACGTGTAAAAAATGGCACCCCATACCATCACACCGAGTGATACGCCAGTATGGCGATGACGAATACACGCTTCCAATTTGCGTACACCGCGATGTCGCCACACACGGATGCGACCATTATGATGCTGTACACAGAACCTGGATTCATCCGAAACAATGACGTTTTGCCATTCGAGCACCCAGGTTCGTCGTTGAGTACACCATCGCAGGCGCTCCTGTCTGTGATACAGCATCAGGGGTAACCGCAGCCATGGTCTACGAGCTGATAGTCCATGCTGCTGCAAGCGTCGTCGAACTGTTCGTGCAGATGATTGTTGTTTTGCAAGCGTCCCCATCTGTTGACTCAGGGATCGAAACGTGGCTGCACGATCCGTTACAGTGATGCGAATAAGATGCCTGTCATCTCGACTGCTAGTGATACGAGGCCGTTGGGATCCAGCACGGCATTCCGTATTACCCTCCTGAACCCACCGATTCCATATTCTGGTAACAGTCATTGGATCTCGACCAACGCGAGCAGCAATATCGCGATACGATAAACCGCAATCGCGATAGGCTACAATCCGACCTCTATCAAAGTCGGAAACGTGATGGTACGCATTTCTCCTCCTTACACGAGGCATCACAACAACTTTTCACTAGGCAGCGCCGGTCAACTGCTGTTTGTGTACGAGAAATCGGTTGGAAACTTTCCTCATGTCAGCACGTTGTAGGTGTCGCCATCGGCGCCAACCTTGTGTGAATGCTTTGAAAAACTAATAAGTTGCATATCACAGCATCTTCTTCTTGTCGGTTAAATTTCGTGTCTGTAGCACGTCATCTTCGTGGTGTAGCAATTTTAATGGCCAGTAGTATACACTTGGAGTTTGGGTTAAAGTAACTCAGTAAACAAGTACATCGGATTACGAACTAACTGAACTGATGCTATCCAAAATCAGCTTACACTGGGAGCGCTCGTAAGAGCACCATTTACTCACCTCGTCGTCACAGCTTCTCTGTGTTCTTCCAACTTCTTAGAAAGCTACCTCTGTCACTGCTTCACCAGAGCGCCTTTACAATGTAGAGGGTGTTCACAAGAATGTCATGGCTACGGCGGACCCCCACTCAATATTGTCGGCGATATGCAACCGACAGAAACTTTGTGCCTTGTTCCCACCGAAACCCACCGTGCAAAAACCCAACAGAAGACTCAGTAGAACTTTCCACAGCTCCCCACATGGATTCTGTGTGGCCAGTGACGGTAGTACTTTCCACACAATACAGATATCTTATCTAAATAATTTTGCAATTCGTTTTGATCATCTGATGACTTTACAAGACGGTAAATGACAGCATCATCTGCAAACAATCTAAGAGGGCTGCTGAGATTGTCTCATATGTCGTTAATATAGATCAGGAACAATAGAGGGCCAATAACACTTGCTTGGGGAACGCCGGATATTAATTCTGTTTTACTCGATGACTTTCCGTCTATTACTACGAACAGTGACCTTCCTAACAGGTTGGTTAGAAGACGCTTGCCTAGGGAATATCGCCTCAGTTGTGTGACTGGATTCGTGATTTCCTGTCAGAAAGATCAGAATTCGTAGTAAAACAGAAGTAATATCTGGGGTTCCCCAAGCAAGTGTTATAAGCCCTCTATTGTTCCTGAACTAAATTAACGATATAGGAGACAAACTGAGCAGACCTGTTACACTGTTTACAGGTGATGCTGTCATTTGCCCTCTTGTAGTCAACAGATGTCCAAAACGAAGTGCAAAATGATTTAGATAAGATATGTGTATGATGCGAAAAGTGGCAGTTAACGCTGAATAAAGAAAAGTGTGAAGTTATTCACATGAGTACTAAAAGAAATCCGCTAAATTTCAATTATGCGATAAGTCACACAAATCTGAAGGCTGTAAATTCAGCTAAATACTTAGGGACTACAATTACAAATAACCTAAATTGGAACGATCACATAGATAATTTTGTGGATAGAGCAAATCAGAGACTGCGATTCTCTGGCAGAACACTTACAAGGTGCAACAGGTCTACTAAGGAGAGTGCTTACACCACTCTTGTCCGCCCTATGGCCCACATCTCGTGGTCGTGCGGTAGCGTTCTCGCTTCCCACGCCCGGGTTCCCGGGTTCGATTCCCCGCGGGGTCATGGATTTTCTCTGCCTCGTGGTGGCTGGGTGTTGTGTGATGTCCTTAGGTTAGTTAGGTTTAAGTAGCTCCAAGTTCTAGGGGACTGATGACCATCTATGTTAAGTCCCATAGTGCTCAGAGCCATTTTTTTTGTCCGCCCTATTCTAGAGTATTGCTGTACGGTGTGGGATCCGCATCAGGTGGGACTGACGGATGACATCGAAACAGTACAAAGAAGGGCAGCTCGTTTTGTATTATCGCGAAATAGGGGAGATAGTGTCACAGACTTTCTACGTGAACTGGAGTGGCAATCATTAAAACAAAGGCGTTTTTCGTGCAACGGGATCTTCCCGTGAAATTTCAATCACCAATTTTGTCCTCAGACTGCGAAAACATTCTGTTGCCACCCACATACATAGGGAGAAATGATCATTACGATAAAATAAGAGAAATCAGAGCTCACACAGAGAAATTTATGTGCTCGTTTTCCCCGCGCGCCGTTCGAGAGTGGCAGGGTATAGAGACAGCTAGAAGTTGGTTCATTGAATTCTCTGCCAGGCACTTTATTGTGAATAGCAGACTAATCACGTAATGCAGATGTAGTTGTAAATGTTAAGAAGAGCTCGTTGCCTACAGTCTGCTCAGGCTACAAACCAGTGTGAAAAATAAGATTCACCTGAAAATTACGAGACTTCACAAAGAAGAAATAAAAGAAGCTACTCTGTATTTCTAGTTACAAATAAATGTCCAATTACTCATTCATCCACGTATTACAAACCTTATTACTGAAGGGAAATATGGCAAAAGAATGGTACAGGATGCTGATGTTAAATACACTGAAATGAAATTAATGTACAATGGTTCCATTGGCAATCTCACTCCCAGATTCAATTATATTTACACCGAACAGCAGCAGATCAACCTGTTATATTAACTGGCCGTAATTTAAATATTGATGAGAAACATTAAATGAAAGGCAGATGATACAGAACCCCTTCAATATTACCACAGAAGTGGCATCCGCGTGCTAAGATTGTCTAGTCAAAACAGTCATGTGTTTCACGAATAATGGCTGCAGCTGCATCCAAACGGGCAATCAACTCTTCTGGAGCGTCAACTGATGTCTCGTACACCAAACGCTTCACGGTCTCCACAAAAATAAATCCACAGGAGTGAGGACGAGAGACTGTGGTGGTCAAGGTACTGACCCATCCCGGGGGGAAATACTGTTTAAACGATCTCTGATGTCAACGGCAAAGTGTGGTGAGTTCCTATCATCCTGGAAGCATAATCTTTGCGTAACTGCTAGAGGGATAGTCTCGAGCATTTGCGATCGTACTTTTCGGAGAAAGTTATGGTAATTCCCTCTACCGAGTGTGTCAAGCAAAAGATACAGACTAGTCGGATTGTCGTGAGCAGTACTAGACCACACGTTTAAGATAAATCTGTGTTGACGGTGAAAAGCACGATCTTTGTCAAATATCTTTTATAAAATCTTTGACGGTGTACTCTGGTACACTTATCACATCCTTTATAAAAGTGAGAGCGTAGTTCTGGCTTTTACAAAAGATCTGTCAAAGAAATTTTACAGTACAGGATGGGCATTATGGAAGTCTAACGTCAAACCCTTCAAGGACTCATGGCGGAGGAACGGGGCCCATTACAAAAGTATTTCCTTGTGTATCTCCTCTACTAGCTACACGTTTGTATACGTAACTTTAGTATACCCCTTATATCCACACAGGTGCTGTAACTTATCATCTTCCTATCACTGTTAATGATTACTAAAAATCCAAAATATTGGAAATAATAAAGGTTTCCATAAGAGCTGGCAGTGGGCAACATGATATTCGACAAATATCTGCCAGGTGTGGGACACTAACAACTGAAAATATTTCAAAACGGCAATAGCTTTCTTAGACGCCAATAGTAACGTTGCCAACATCCAGAGTGAATAATACAGGAGCAGTCGGTATAACGCTTGAAGGAAAAATCGTTGTGTAATCTTTAAAAATAGTTTTACGCCTATAACGAAAGTCGGATAAAAATACGATAACACTGCGATCGAAAGATATTGGAGGTAGCACATGTATGATATACATCCAAGTTTCTTGTAGGAAACAAATGAATTCAATAATTTACCGGGCAACTGAATACAAAGTAAGCATATGCGAATACATTTGAGTATGTATCTTTCAAGAGGAGAGTGATCTATAGAACAGCCACAAAATAGCATTTTGAAAACTATATCACGCCCAACTAGAAACCGTAACACAATACATGTAATATTACTTACGTAAACATATGAACATATGAACCCTCAAACGTAAGAAAATTCAGTTTGACACTTCAGTGTCTTCTAATTTTTCAACAATTGTCTCTCAAGTATTGTTTCAACAGCCATACAGACAGATGGGTTTTAACAGAATTATCGATTTTTGATGAGTGATCAATCGCAGCAGAGTACACATGTGTCTAATAACATTTGCTATACTTCAACAGCCTTCTGGTTTAATAGGCTCCTCTTCATTTCTTGGAAAAGTATGACGTCACAGAATCAATTAACAAAGACTGTTGTTTCAACTGAAACGTTCGGAAATCCGCTGTTCTTCTATGGGCATAGGTACACGCCCTCCAGAGTGTTTGAATCTCATAGCTTCCTTTGCAAACAAAAGATCACTTAAGAAAGGCGCCCACCCTTGGTCTATATTATGGGCGTTTCCCCGAAGCGAAATGATTCTATAACGCAAACAGTCTCATATAAGTGGTCTCAGATGCCCGGCTGGGCGGTGTGCAGTGTACTTCACAAGACAAACATCAATTTAGTAACAGTAAACAGCAGAGCAACCACCACTGTTGGTTGCTTATACACCATGACATCACATTTTGCACGGCACTGTAACGTCAGAGTAGCTGCATGAAGAGTACGCTAAAAGCCCAGAAGTACTCGATAAAAAAGCAAAATGTCTGAGAGATCAGAGTTAATGCAGTTACAAGCTACTATCCAACTTTCTGTTCAAATTAACTAAGCAGTTGAATGCATTGTCTTTTTTTATGAAATTTCCTTTGGTAGCCATCACATACGAACCCAACAGCTGCTTCATGGCAAGTTATTTCTCAAACCGTTCCACATATCGATAGACTTTAAACAGTATGTTTAATGAAGTTATAGATTAAAACTATGCGCCCCACCACTTCTCAAGCACGGGTCTTCATCGTACACGTATTCGGTACCAGTGACGTTCAATTTCATGTCGAATGATTATAAGTCAGGTTTCGGCCGATTTCCGTAAATAACCTCACATTCGATGGTGCTTCAAGAACATACAGTATATTTGATTACGTGATACTACTACAAGAAAAAAGAAGATAAAGAATGCCTCAGCGAAGTGTACTGGCAAAAACTTTATTTAATTTGTACACAATATCTCTGTAACATTAAGCGTTTCCTCTACGCAGCTGATCTTTCTACTGCTGCACAGTGTAAAAATTAACTTCTTGAAGAGCAACTAACAGGGGCCTTGTCTAAGTCGTCAACGTATTACAAACAAAATACGTCGAGACCAAATTCTTTAAAAACACAGGTAAGTGTATTTCACTTGAGATATATACTGGGAAGAGAAAAACTCAAAATATATTGCGAGGATTGGCACCTGCAACACGTAGACACTCCTCAGTATCTATGAGTATTTTTGACAGGTACTTAACCTATAAAAATCGCTGTGTTTATGCTGCTAAGAAAGTATCAACGAGGAACGAAATGTTAAAGAAACTTTCTTGTACTGCGTGGGGAAAAAATCCCACTGTCCACGAAACAACTGATAATGGCCCTGCGCTTTTCCCCTAGACAGTACGCCTCTCCACCATTGACTAAATTTGACCACATGACAAAAGAGGATGTCATCCTAATGAAATATGCGATTTAACAACTAGCTATATGGAGCCTACGCCCCTGAATGAACTGTGTAGAGCAGCTAGTTTCTCTGGTCATGTATTCGATGATCAACAGTTGAATACTCGGAAAAGTTCAGACTTTCGATGAAAAATATGTAACAAAGCTTCATGAACAGAATGGACACAGAACCGATTTGTACCCACCACAAGAAACTGAGCCACTAAGTACCCAAGTGGACTAGGAAACTTGGGGAAACCTCAATAGACTACGAACAGATGTTGCACCAGTAAAGAAAAACCAATCAAGACGGGATGGTGAGGTCAGGATATAGGTCACACGTTAGATTGTCCTATTAGTCCATGTAAGTGCACAATCGAAAAGCTGTGGCTAATAGATCGCAAATTTTACAAGAAATGATAGGGATCAAACACCATAATTGAATAGTTCCCCAGACAGGAAAAGTGAAGTAAGTGTAACAATTTTCAGTAGCAAAGGGAAGTAGATGTTGCGTTCAAACTTCTTTAGGAGAAGACGTCCCTCGGCCAAAGACGTCTATTGTATTTTTTCCACGCTAAACACTATTCGACATCATCGGGACAGAGGTACCCCTTACAGCTTGTTCCGTGCTATTTTCTGGCACCTGAATTCATGTGAGGTGAGTATTTTTCTTTCAGCTGTTCTTGTAGCAGTCAACATGCTTTGATGTTGGGTCACGGCGTTTACTTATATTAGGTAGTGATTACATTCCATATGAATCTCGAAGAGTTTTCTAGAGAATATAATACCGAAAATGTTCGAGGACAGATTCCTTACAGCAGTGATGCGTGAGTTGTGTCAACTTATTGCACTGATATCGCTCAACAATCATAGCATGCATAATGCAATACGATATCCTAGAAGGTAATATGCATAATGCTGCCCGATAATAGTTTTGAACAAAATGCTGCACATGTCATGATCTACAGGTACTTCTTTCCATATTATATAATTTAAAGCATCACAAAAGTTAATGTAAAATCATTTTGGCTCGCAGTAGCACGAAAAAAGAATACAGCGTCGGCAGCAGAGCAAATAACGTGTAAAATTGTCCTGAATGTAGGTCGTATATTATTAAGGCACCAGCCATCCTTGTAGAACTCACAGTCTAGGCAGTTGCTATTTTAAGCTACGTTCGTGTGCCCTGAACATAAAGCTTACTTGTGCTACCCTAATATCCGAATTGCGATCTCCTCCCTCAGTGTGCCTCGGCTCCACTTTGCTTTGCTCTTCACTCTGAAATACGTGGTAACTTCTTAGTTCCAATTTTTTGTAAATATTTATTAGTTTCCCACTATTGAAATATCATGACAAGCAATTTTTGTATAACAATTTTCTTTACGGCAAATCATACATGAACAACCAGCCAATACATCGACGAGAATTTCTTCTGCTATAAAGTTAAATCCATTGTATGTCACAATTCCCTCTTCGAACAAATATCTGAAATCTATTAGACCATAAACGAAAACTGTTATTGAAAGAATACATCAAAAATAGTCTGCCTCCTTATCAGCTGTCCGTCATCATCCGTTTGTCGCCAACGGAAATCGAGAAAAGTCTAGAGACAGACTTTCCAAAAAATTTTATGATGCGAACGAACCACGAATTTCTAGTTACAAAGCTTCTCCATTTCGTTGCTGAGTAAAGGCTGACTTCGATGGAGCACTATCAGTTTACTCTTTTTCTGATGCCACTCTCAAGGAAATTTTGTTTAGAGACACAAAACATTCTTCAACTTTCCTTTACACTCAGACACTCTGAAACTAGGAACGTTGTTGTTTCGCTGGATAACACATGACCATTTGTTTAAAACCACAAAATTGTTGGATGCCAGGATATCGCAATACTAAAACCAGTTCTACATTCCTCATGGATTAGATGAGTTGCAAGCTCTTCCAATTTAAACGTGGCTTACACGATACTATTGTTGCCCTCAGCCGGTACTATGGATACCATGGACAAGATTATTATTACCACTGACGTCGGACAAACACGTCACAGACAAGGACACTAACTCGAATAAATCTGGCGTTAAACGACTAGTTTCTGTGCGTTACGAACTTCAAAGAGCTGCCGTAACGTAGTTGGGGCGCGTTTTTATGAGGTATTTGTGAGACTGTTAAACATTGTTTTTTGAATTGTTTGTAAACCTGTTGGGTAGCACGACTCACTGAACGTTCCGTTTGCCTCAACGTTAGCTATTCGCTATGCAAGATAGTTATGTCGATAATTCGTGATTTCCTCGTTTTGAAACTAACACATGTCAATGGTGTCCCAAAGGAAATGAATAAGTGCTCCACGAAAAACCTGCCAATAATATTTTGATAGAATAAAAATCTGCTCCAGTAGCCAGTAATTTATTATTTATTACACGAGAGCTTTCGAAGCCTAAAGTTCCATCGTCAGGTGCCATCAAATAATTAAAGAAAGATAAATGCCTGGCAATGGAGCCAGTTATTCGCGAGGGAACACAAAGACACAAATTGAAGTAATCACTGATTAAAAAGATCTTTCTCATTCCTTAAAATTTTATTAACCTTCAAAACAAACAAGGTATTCCATCAAAGTACCAGCATTTTCAACGCGTTCTGCCAGAAGAAAGGTTTGGGAACCTCCTTTGTAGGACCAATAATTTACTTCTAACCAAGCACCAATATATCCTCACCTGTCCTCAACACAGTCGAACGTGACAACCCACCGATGGAGAGTGCTTGGGCAGGTACCTACAGGGACTTGTGATGTTTCGGGATAAGGCATTTTATCTGGTTTCAATGCAGGAAGTTCGTTGTAGAAGGGACGACTGGCCATTTATGCAGAATGTTATGTTCCATTTAGAAGGATGTATGTGTATAATCACTGTAAAGACCAAATATTTGAGCGCTGTACAGAAAACATTTTATTATTGACCTCTAAAACTCCCCAAGTTTTGATAACAAGGTTTCCCTCTCCAGACCTGATGCTGTATTAGGCTCGGTTCTTAAAGACATGTGTTGACTTTGTGTGAGGATTCTAATATAAACACTGTGACTGATTCTGCAGAGGTAAGCATGTTAATGGATTTAGCTGAAACTTACATCCTGGTTCCGATTACTGTTCACAGCAACGCGATCATAGACATTATCTTCCTAGATTATTCTCTAGCTGACGGGCACAGTGTGAGAAAAATTTGTAATGTCCTGTGAGCTCATGATACACAGATAGTAATACTTAAAGAAATCAAGACAGAGTTATATCCCAATTAGTGAACAACAGAATTAGAGATATAAGTCAGCTTGCAATGCAGGCATTTAAAACCAATCTCGAAGGACAAACTTGGCAAGAAGTCTACATTACAAACAACTTAAATGACAAATATCATAAATCTCTCCAAACCTTTATCACTTTCTTTGCTATCTCCTTCCCATTAAAAAACTAAAGACAGACATGCAGTATTAAAAAAAACAGTTTTGAAAAACTAATGATATTAGATTATTAAACAGGGAGAAACCGAAGCTGAATCTTAACATGAATAACAGTCAGAGCCCAGTAACAGAATTTCACTGCAGACGATATTGCAGATTGCTGGGGAATGTTATCTGATAGGCTAAAACAATTTTGCATGAAGAGAACTGAAGTTCGCAGAACAAAATTAGGACTATATGCGCAGTCGTGAAACAGCTATTGGGGCAGCATGTGAGTGCTGAAACAGCAGGACTGAAAAAAAAATTGATAAACCCCATGCATTTAAATCCAAGTTAAAAGGTTTCCTTGTAGCACACCCCTTGTATTCTGCACAGGAGTTCCTCGCATTAGTTTAGAATTCCTCTCTGTAATGTGTTATTTATTTATATACTGTTTCGCAATTGTTTCTTGTTGTGTTAATTCTTTAATTCTTTTGTTAATAAATTTTCCAATCAGCGTTCTGAATACTGTGTACCGACTCACTCCACGGACATAAAGTGATGCACACAAGTAGTAGCTTTTTCCTGTTTTCCTTCAGACTGGTTGGTAGCGGCCGGCCTCTGATAAGAGAGAGCAAATTAATGCTCGAAAGTATACGTGCGCAAACAAAAACTTCCTTCACGAAAAAAAAGTATTTTACTGTCCCAGTAAGCAACTCAGAACTTAGTAAATGTCTTCTAAAGGCATATTTATGAGGCATTTGCTCTGTATGCCTTTGAGATGAACAGGAGACAAGATTCATTCGAGTAGTGATATTACAGAGATACGACAAGATTAAATGATATGAAAGCAACAAATGAGGGCTGTTGTTGTGATCGTCACTCTTCACACGGGCTTGAGACCAACCAGGATATCCGTGAGTGTTAAAGCACCGCTTCTGGAATGGGAAGGTGGGGTGGCCCAGGATCCAGTCCTCCCGGCAAGTCAACGACGAGGGTCAATGTGCCGACCAGACTGAATGTCGTTTTTAGACGGTTTCAGTTACGTGATGCGCAAACATTTAGAAACTTCTTCCACATGAATAATGCTACACACAGATAACTGGGGTACATGCGTTCCGTCCTGGGGCGATTAAGGGTTGACGGCAGGAAGAGTATCCAGCCATTCCTTAAATTAACTACGCCCAATCCGTTAATAAAGGTGCCGACCATCCGTCGATGAGGGAGAAAGGTACAAGAAAAAGTAGACTCCTGATTGGTCTGATGCGGTCCGTCACGACTTCATCTCCTGTTCCAGCCCTTTCATCCCAGACCAAATCAACCTCAATTATGTATCTTACAACCTCCGTTTTCTTCTACAGTTTTTACCCACTACAACTTCCCCTAGTAGCAGGGAAGTTATTTCCTGATGTCTTAAAACATGATTTGTCCATTTTTGTGTCAGTTTTCGATATATTCCTTCCTCAATTCTTATGAGTCCATGTAATTTTCAATATTCTCCTACGGCACCGCATCTCAAATGCTTCGATTCTCTTTTTTCCGGTTTCCCCGCTGCCCACGACTCAGTTCTACACAATACTACGCTCCAAACGTACATTCTCAGAAATTTATAGCGCAAATTAAGGTCGATATTTGATATTATGATTGTTGTTGTTGTTGTGGTCTTCAGTCCTGAGACTGGTTTGATGCAGCTCTTCATGCTACTCTACCCTGCGCAAGCTCCTTCATCTCCCAGTACCTACTGCAACCTACATCCTTCTGAATCTGCTTAGTGTATCCATCTCTTGGTCTCCCTCTACGATTTTTACCCTCCACGCTGCCCTCCAATGCTAAATTTGTGATCCCTTGATGCCTCAGAACATGTCCTACCAACCGATCCCTTTTTCTAGTCCAGCTGTGCCAAAAACTTCTCTTCTCCCCAATCCTATTCAATACCTCCTCATTAGTTACGTGATCTACCCATCTAATCTCCAACATTCTTCTGTAGCACCACATTTCGAAAGCTTCTATTCTCTTCTTGTCCAAACTATTTATCGTCCGTATTTCACTTCCATAAATGGCTACACTCCAAACAAATACTTTCAGAAACGACTTCCTGATACATAAATCTATATTCGATGTTAACAAATTTCTCTTCTTCAGAAACGCTTTCCTTGCCACTGCCAGTCTACATTTTAAATCCTCTCTACTTTCACCATCATCAGTTATTTTTCTCCCCAAATAGCAAAACTCCTTTACTACTTTAAGTGTCTCATTTCCTAATCTAATTCCCTGAGCATCACCCGAATTAATTCGACTACATTCCATTATCCTCGTTTTGCTTTTGTTGATGTTCATCTTATATCCTCCTTTCAAGACACTGTCCATTCCGTTCAACTGTTCTTCCAAGTCCTTTGCCGTCTCTGACAGAATTACAATGTCATCGGCGAACCTCAAAGTTTTTTTCTTCTACCTGGATTTTAATACCTACTCCAAAGAGCCGGATTTTCGTCAAGACGCTAATTTTTTCTGTTATTCCAGAATTACGCTATTTGGATAATTCGTTCGAATTAGTTCGTTTTTTACGTTTTAGGCATGGTTTTGTAGTGCATTTAAATTGATATTTTGCCCGTTTGGTGAACAAAAATAATATTTTCTAAAATCTGCAATTATGCTCCATATTTTGCGTGTTTTTCAATTAAAAAGCTTGTTCTTTAAAAATGTGGAAATTTCAAATTGTGTGTTCACATGGTCGGTTGTTGTGAAAGCTTATTGTTATGTATTTATTTGTGGTTTTCCTTTCTTCCCGTTTCGCTGCTATGAGATACCATTCGCGCTTGCTCGCGTAGTTCGTGCCCTTGGTTGTGTGATTTCTCCGGTCGTTGTGTGATTTCTCCGGTCAACACGAGTGTTAAGGGAGTAGTCGGCTGTTTTTGGAGCTGTTTGCAAAGAACCATCAACAGCTTTAACATTATTATTTAATTTGTATACGACTTTTTAAACATTTAATTTCATAATATTCATAGCATTTAAATTAATACAACACTAAAGTGGCGAATGACTCATTTTCGGAGCCTCCCTCACTTATCGATTTTCATTTGACTCCATGTTCTATCTACAGAAAAGTGGTTCATATTTCTAGTAAGTGGTGATTACTGGCTGGTGGCTTGGTGATGTGTTTTAAGTTCTTCACAATAAGTGCGATGCCAAAAGTGAAAACAAGTAATCAGTCTAGATTGCAACAGTATCAGCTGGAGTTCGAAGGGGAGATGATAACGACAGATGTCAATATACTTTAGTGTCGTGCGTATGGAGAAACCAGTTGATAGTGAAAATGGTTCCAAGCGTTCGGCATGAGGATACCAATAAACACAAAGAGAAAGTAAGATGAAAATCGACAAAAAGTATTACCTTCCTGCTGTTGTTAGGTGAATGTTGTACAGCACTGTTTCGCAGTTTTGATTTCTGCAAAGCCTTCTTGTTGGCAGATATTCGGCTGTGGAAATTAACTAGTCCTGTCCTGAGAAATTTCACTGAAAAATGTACGCAGTGTAAAGTGCCAGACGAAGCCACAATACGTAAAAACTACCTACAGCAGTGCTATGACCAAATAATTAAAAAAATAAGATATCAGATTCAAAATAATTTTGTGTGGGTGCCAATCGATCAAATACAAGAAATTGAGGGATGTTTTATTTCAAATATTACAATTGGATCTCTTAACAAAAATGTACGGTGTACGCCGTATCCATTTGCAATAAAGCAGTTTCAAATGACAGATATCTCTAAAGTTTCCTCATTTTTTTATTGATTCTATGAATTTACTATGACCAAATTCCATTCAACTGCCGTTTGTAACTGATCCAGAGAGTTACATGATCAAAACTAGTACTGCTCTCAATTTATATTTCCCAATATTATACATTTGACTTGTCTTGCTTACATCGCGTTGCTGAAACTACTCGTCCAAATTTCGTCCTGTTGAGAAGTTGGTGTCTCCTGTGAAGAAGGTGTCTGTTACAGAACCTTAAAGGACAGCAGCAGTTGATATTCCCCTGCCACCAGAGCCAGTTATAACGCACTGGGGCATATGGTTGATTGCAGTGATTTACTACATCTAACATAGAAGCTGTCAAGAGCGTCGTTTCTACATTTATCCTAAAAATACAGCCTCATTTCAAATTGCCCAAGATGTTCAGAAACAGGAGCTAGTCGTGCATATCTCTCTCTCTCTCTCTCTCTCTCTCTCTCTCTCTCTCTCCTTCTCTCTCTCTCTATGGTTCAAATGGCTCTGAGCACTATGCGACTTAACTTCTGAGGTCATCAGTCGCCTATAACTTAGAACTAATTAAACCTAACTAAGGACACCACACACATCCAAGCCCGAGGCAGGATTCGAACCTGTGACCGTAGCGGTCGCTCGGCTCCAAGCTGCAGCGCTTAGAACCGCACCGCACGGCCACTCCGGCCGGCTATATATATATATGCACATTTTTCTCATCTTCCAGTAGCAATTGTTTCTGTGGAGACAGGTAGTTCTGCTCTTTGTGATTTATTAAGTGTGCTGAATACCGAAGCCTCTAAACCTGATTCTGTCCCTTGAAGACTTGAAATAGTGAAGGAATTTGTGTATCTGAAGAAATTAAAATCGATAACCTCGCTAAACTTCCGAACAACATGCCGCTATGGGGAGCAAGGAGCCCCTTTTGTACGCACCTGTGAGGTAGAGAGAAGTATCTCGTGTTACAAGCACGGGAGACGTCTTATTTCGAACACCTGAAACATATAGTGATTGCGAACTGTTGGTTTGTTGGTTGGTTCTCGGGAAGGCGACTGAAACAGCGAGTTAATCGGTCCCATCGGGTTAGGGAAGGATGAAGAAGGAAGTCGGCCGTGTCCCTTCAGAGGAACCATCCCGGCATTTGCTTCAAGCGATTTAGGGAAATCACGGGAAACCTATATCAGAATAGTCGGACGCGGGATTGAACCGTCGTCGTCCCGAATGCGAGTCCAGTGTACTAACCACTGCACCACCTCGCTCGGTCTATTGCGAACTGCAACAGAAGGGAAGTGGAAAACTAATTGTTAGTACAACAGGTTTCCGTAAATTAATATAAATACCAGTTTTCTTACCTGTATTGTTAACGCTTCTTTGTTAATCATTCGCAAGCATTTATGTTAGTCCTTTCTATATTAAAACGATGCCAACTGAGTTTTTATATCATTTTATGCGAACAGCTTGCATGTATTTTATGTGCTTATTGTAGATTTTTTGGTGCATGAATGCACACATATTTAAGGGATTATTACTGCATGAATATTAGATACTTAATTACGATACTAGCAGCATTTTTCTGACCAGGAATGCCTGCTCTGCCCATGCTATTCTGCTTTTTATGTCCTTGCTTCGTCCATCATGTGTTATTTTGTTTCTAAGGTAGCAGAATTCCTTCACTATGTCTGCTTTGTTTTCGACATTAGATTTGTCGCTACTCTCTTGTTCGCTACTCCTCACCATTTTCTTCTTTGTTTAAATGGTACTCCGTCATTACGAATTAGTGTTTGATTTACGTCTGGCAGTGTGGTGAAGTAGATAGATCCACAACGAACAGTGTTGAGAAGTGCCAGCAGACCGGAACCTACGATGTAGGCTACCAGTCGCACACACACGACTGGAGCATCTGCTGCTTGCGCAGTTCTCTTATAAGCTCCTTAGCTTTGGCTTTGGTGGCTTTTTCTTTGCTCAGTACTCTATTTAATTTGTTATCATACCTGAATTTCTCTTCGTGTTTCTACAATGATCAGAAGGCAGCTTTCTCTAAATATGACAGATATTTTCCCGCTAAAATTTACAAGTTTGGGTCACGATCCGACAGTTATTGGGAAGATATAATATATGCCTCTCTGTGGTGTTTTTAGGAACAGGTTTAGACACAAATCGTTCATACAATGCAAATGGTAAGCAGCAAGCTAGGGTTTGACTCTTCATCAACTGTAGCGTCATTATAAACAAGAAATGCTAAAGGTTAGCCCACGCATTATCGCTCTCGCTTGCATTGATTAGGAGGACCAAAAACAGGATGCTCGAACTGGATGCTCGAACGGAGATGTAAAAACCTTTGTTCCTGATTTGAACAGAATATCTCAAAATGCACGCCACTGCTTTCAGTATCGAGGAAAGAAAGATCCGGTCGTGAAACATATCAGAGTTTTCCAATTAGGAAGGGACGTTGACGTTTTACGTTTGAATTTTATCAAAGATGGACTGAAATTCGGATTGAAGATGAATGAGGCAGGAAGTCAGCTGCAATATATCTGAAGGAACAATTCCTGCGTTCGCCTTCAAAATTATGGAGAGAAGCCATGGAAAGAATAAAACATTGTCCCCAACCGGAGATATGAATATCGTCCTTCCAAATACGTGTCTTAATCCCTGAGCTTCCTTCGATAAAATGGTTTCCAATCTCTATATTGACCACATACATAACTTCGACAACCTAATTCGTTATCATTTATTAACATAATTAAATGAGGAAATCAATTGTTGGAATGGTCATTCATCAGATAAAACGGAAGCTATTGTTTCACTTTCATACGACACTACCGCATAAACGATGGGTGCAATTTTAACGAAGATATGAAGCAATTGATATCCAAGATATCTTGGTCTGTTTCTAGCGCTGATAAACTGCATCATGTTGCACAGTTTCTGTTTGATAATATATTAAAACACAACTCAAATACATTAATAGAGCCAATAACAATCACTTGTAATGCTCAATTTCCCATACATGAGTTAATCTGTAGACAAACTTACAAGTATTCATCAATCAAAAGCAATTTTTCTGTGTCCGAACTTGTACCTGTTTGTCTCATTGATATTGCTCTCCCCAAAGACAGAAACAATGAAATGGGCAAGGAACCAGGAACTTGGAGTGCAGACACAAGAATCTGCAGAATGAAAATGTATGGCAGGTCATTAAGAGTGCTAAGAGAAAAGGCCGGGTTTTAATTCTGTACAGCGATCAAATTAATCCTGCCACGAACTTAAGTAACAGCAAACGTGAAACGTGTAGCAAGAATCTGAAATCCATTACTGAGTATAAGATTTGGTAGAAGCAACCCACCACCTTACCATTTCTTGCAGAACTTATAGCTATGCAGCGCAATAGGTATGCCGAATATGTTTTTAGATATAGAGAATCAAGGCAGTTGAAACTGCGATTCGAGTCGTGATATTCGTGTGGAAGGTTTAATTTAAGGGGAGGGGACAGTTTCCTGCTACAAATGCTTTTGAATGTACGGAAGATAAAACCATTTTTCATTTATACAACATTCTCTAAGAAAGATTATAGTGTAAAATCTGGTAGGTTTCTGTATCATTACATAGAGTATACTAACTTCCCCCTGGAATGAGTCTTTCCGTCTGCGTTGGGGTGTGTCCTGTTTCGGAACTTCCGAGCAGGTTAATACTGCATGTTGAATATAGACTAGGCGACAAGAGTAGTACTTAGTAGACTGACACTCTGGAATATCAATAAAAGTTCTGAAGGAAATTTACTGAACTACATTGTAAGATTTCTGTCCCTCCTCTACAGAGAAGTGTAAGTTATTTTGAAATTTCCTGTCAGATTGAAGTTCCTAGTATGTCTGGGACACTAATGTGTACCTTTCCTTAAAGTGTATTAACTGAGAATGATAGACAAGGGAGACTCTGTGAAGCTTTCAGGGCAAGAGATGATCGGTGCCTGAGTAAGTCATTACCTGCGGAATGGAAAGGTCTTCATTCGATTCCCAGCTCCGTATTCAGTTCTGTCATGGCGTTTCAAAATTGTAAATGAACAAGGAAGAAATAGGAAAACGAAAAGACTAGCAAAGTCGGAAGTGAGATGGGCGAACCATTGCCTCATATAATTCGCTGTAACAGACACTTTACCACTTGTTACAAACATGGAACCCAATTCAAAGCTTTTTTGCGTAGTACGCTGTTCCATGAGGCTTATCACCAGAAAACCATAACAAAAAAGGTGTGAGACAATAATTAATTACATTGCCTTCTTCCACCAACAATGAAGACTTTCAATTACTTGGTAAAGTTTTTCAGATCTTATCAGGCTCCTGAAAATGTTCTGCACTTTCAATTAATTATGAATTGAAAATCATTTATCAACCCGTGTGCGGCTTGATTTTCTGGGAACACTCACTACAAATTCGGTAACGGACATCATCAATACAATTATTGTAATATTTACTTTTATCTGTTGAGCTACACATTTCGAACTCTGCGTATGAACAACGAGATTTTCATTTCTTAATATTCCTTAATATTCCTTTTATTTACAGAAATACAATTACAACACTCACTTAGAATAAACATATATTGTTTGATGAAGTTAAGAGTTCTTGGGTTTTTGTACTACATCATTTTTCCTGTAATCTTGGGGTCTGAGGTTTTGACGATTTTACTTAGGTATTGGTATGGTAGCTGGCTGCATACTACTCACAGAAAAAGGCCATATCAAGAATGTCAAAACACTGGATCTGAAGATTCTGGAAAGAATGATGCCTCATCAAAACCCAAGAACCTTTAAGTTCAATGACAATGGCGACGAATACCTACGTTGTTATCTCTTGTTTGGTTCAACAGCGGCAAATGGCGGTAAAAGGGATTCATCTATGCATGTATGTAATAGACGAATTATGTAATGTATTTGAAAGAATTTTTTAATTTAAGAAATAAAGATTTCTAAGCTCCTCGAAATCGAAATGATAAAATAAGTACATCTAATGAAAATATTTATATTGATTTAGTTGTAAATTCCAACAAATAAAAATTCGTAAAGTAAATATGTGCAATGTCAAAGGATGCACAGCGTAGATGTTTCAGATACAGACTTGCGTTGTGATGTCTGCAAGTCATTTCTCTTTTAATTTCGATTGTGTTATGTATCTAATCAACAGATACCTGGGCAGTGAACCTGAATTTTCGTTCACTCTTTCTCTTCTCAGTATGAATATGTTTACCATCTCATTGTGCACGCTCCTCTCCGACATTAAACACCTTTGTAAATCCTACATCTCCTATGAGCTAATTCCAGCCATCGTATTGTTTGTGACTGATTTGCAGACGTCCTCTGAGCAAAATGGCACAGTAGTCAAAGTATTGTCTGCACATCCAGGCTTTGCTGAATTCAAATCTCTATTCCCATGGACCAGATTTAACATATGCCTAGTTTATCTACATACCTTGGAGTGATATGTAGATTGATTACATTCGAAAGAACACGGCCAGTACCCTTCTACACTCTTGTTCATTCAGTGCTTATTTTCCGTGTCTTATATTCTCATTGTTGATAGGACGTTAAACCCTGATAGCTCTTCCTTTCCTAAACTCAGTATTATCCAACATTCAGTATCAGCACATCTAAAAATTTACAACAATCCACTTTTCTAACCTCAGTACTAGTCCATAATCTTTATTAGCACATCTCAAAATTTACTACAATCCGCTTTAAGTACATCCTCCCATCTGACTTGGAACCTATGCTTAAAGGCATAACAGAATTCCCATTTTTCTCTCGATGCTACTGTTCATCCTCTGCTTTGTAACTCCTTTCCTTTCATCAGCTTGGTTCGTGAGTCTCTAGCAAATCACCTCATCCATTTTCTCTCTCAAACGACCATCTCTCATGTGAACTCCTCACCACCAATTGAACGTATCATTTACAGTAGCCATGCGTATTTATTATACTTCTCACTAAGAGTTAATTCCAATAACAGATGAATTTAAGTCTCTTAAAAAGGATTCATGTGGGAAGAATAGTAATTGTACATTGGCTTTAACTGATATTTGTAACGTTCACAGTCAAGCTCAACTGTACACTGGGTGATCAAAAAGTCAGTATTAATTTGAGAACTTAATAAACCATGGAATAATGTAGTTAGAGGGGTAAAAATTGACACACATGCTTCTAATGACATGGTGTTTTATTAAAACAAAAAAAAGTATTGCTAGACGCGTGAGAGATCTCTTGCGCGCGTCGTTTGGTGATGATCGTGTGCTCAGCCGCCACTTTCGTAATGCTTGACCTCCCAGGTCCTCAGACCTCAGTCTGTGCGATTATTGGCTTAGGGGTTACCTGAAGTCGCAAGTGTGTCGTGATCGACTGACATCTCTAGGGATGCTGAAAGACGACATCCGACGCCAATGCCTCACCATAACTTCACACATGCTTTACAGTGCTGTTCACAACATTATTCCTCGACTACAGCTATTGTTGAGGAATGATGGTGGACATATTGAGCATTTCCTATAAAGAACATCATATTTGATTTGTCTTACTTTGTTGTGCTAATTGTTGCCATTCTGACCAGATGAAGCGCCATCTGTCGGACATTTTTTGAGCTTTTGTATTTTTTTTTGTTCTAATAAAACCCCATGTCATTCCAAGCATGTGTGTCAATTTGTACCTCTCTATCTACATTATTCCATGATTTATTCTGTTTTCAAATTTATACTGACTTTTTGATCACCCAGTATGTCCACATTCAAAATCCACATCACCTTACATCATATTTATAGCTATTCCACATGTCATACTCAACATCAACTTCATTTCATTATCTTTCTATCCATGTTTTCCAGTAATATGATGCACTACCATTCCATGAAAATCGCTTACCATTAACATTTACTGAATCCTGAAATCATCATTAATCACATTCTTTTTAATAAAGCACCAACATGACTTCTTCATTCCTTTTTTAGACCAGAAAATTGGAATTTTTGTTTATTTTAACTGTTCATTTCCTTTGGTTGAAAAGCTGATGTAAATGTTACTGCTGGCATCTCAACGTCTGTTTTCAGAGAGAGGGATGACTCATCAATAAAAACGAAATGAAATAAGTTTAACCAAAAACCTAATCATCCGCAGTTTCTTGTCACAATCGTTTCTGTAAGTCTTCCTTGCTTTGCGACTCTCTGAAAACCGAAGAGTGCCACGACCTTTCTCACTCTGGCGGAAAGCCCGCTCTTGCGTGTCATGAAGGACGAATATATCTGCACATAGGTGAAATTCCTCGATTGCCACAGACACGGTTTGTTCCCCGAGCCACCCATTAAGAGAACGAGCAAAGTGGTACGGAGCGAAGAGCGAAGGAGAGAGCAGATTTAATTGCGGCGGGGCGAGGCGAGGTGAAGAGAAGGGACCGGACTGAAAATGGCGCCGTCGGTCAGGGAGGGGCTCGGGGGCGGACTGAACGTCTTCCGTGCCGGATTCTGATATCCATATGACCTTGGTCGGGGCAGAATTTTTTTGCTGAATTCGAAATGAAACGCCCAGAAAAAATCGACTCTTACATTAGCGCAACCTTGGAGGAGGGGGGAGGGGAGAGAGCGCATGCGCAGAAACCGCTCCGCGAGCGAGCCACGCCCGACGGTGTGCTGCTAGTCTCGGTGGGGTATCTTTCGCGCACAAGTCTTTGCAAGCTCGCCGCGGCGCCACGCTATGAATTACGATATCCGCGACTTCTACGATTACCCGATGTTCGGGTCGTTTCACGTTATAGGAATACCTGCTATATATCAACAAGTAAGTTTCCTTACGATCGACACTTAAATTCTTTTTTTGCAAACTTTTGATGTCGATTCATATTTTATTTTCATTTTGAAATGAGCACTAATTATAATATGCTTTCTTTTAATACTTGGCGTGATTGGGCTTTGTGTCAGCCGTATTTTTTAAAATAACATTTTATGTTCAGTGACATTACCAAATTCAGTATTTGTTGTAAAGTTTTGTATTGTTTTTATTCAGGATTTTTAGTTGCCTTTGGCCAGTTAAAATACAATCAAACCGAACTACAACAATTTAATTTCATGAAAAGATTTTACTAATGACGTAGTGGTGGGTCTCTTAAATCTTTTTTTATTTCTTTTTTTATTAAATGTTAAGAATTTAGCTTCGAAAGCAATCCAACAATATAATTCACAAAAATATTTTTTGCCCATTTATTACGTTTAGAGAACAAACGTGCCACATATTCATTACACTCTTCGTGCTTTAATGTTTAGGTTTTTGAACAGCATGGCATTAGCGTTGATAGATCATGAACTCGGTTCAGATCTCGAAACACACTGGACAAGCACTGTCACTTACGCGAAAATGACAAAGAAATCACTCCCGTAAGGTGTTATACTGACTCTGAAAACTGAGAATATGAGCAGAGGAACCCAGTGAATGACCCACATTAACTAAAAGTTATGTTCAAAACCAAGTATACTCATGGGGCTCTTTAGGCGCCTTCATAGGCTGAATTATCGCTTATTTCCATATTTAAATGACAGTAACAACAGAAATATATCTGACGTTATCACGCTGGAATAATAATAAGAAACTTATTCTTTTAGCAAAATTATTTTAATTCATTCACCATTCCCACATTGGTACTATTAAGTATACACCTAAAATTATTTGTTTCTTACACATACACTGTATTCGAAATTTGCAGTAGAATCACACAAATTTTTTCTCTTTTCATTGTTTTTATGGTATATTTAGTAATTATATTGCTTTTGGTGTTCTGTGTTCCAAGTAAGACACTGTTCTATACATGAACCCTGCACTGATGTCCTAATCTAATGCCTAATTTCATGACACTTACGAATCCACAAATCTCCCATTAGAAATATTCGTTTTCTCTCGACTTAAATTGTGGGGCTAAACTGAAGTCCGTTTGGACATTCTGAATGACAAACTTACATAATCCTCATCTATTCAGCTGTGATTCATTAAAAATGCAATACCAATTCATTTTTATCTGTCAATACTAGTTTTGTGTATCTTTTTGTTACAATCGTTTATTAAAGTTGAAGCAAATTTCTTTTAATAAATTGTTCTCTTTCATCCAATATTCTTTTATGATTTCACTTCCTTCGTTTCTCTATCTTCATATCACATCTTTCATGTTCTTTCTGCTTTGATTCCTTCTAGAGGTCAAATCTTTTTCATGCTTCTTCACTGATGGGTATCCTAAACCACGTTTTTCTCAGATCCAGCAGGTTATTTGCTTTCCCGAGAGGTACGTTCAGATCTGTTTTGTTGCCATATTGTCATTCATTACAGTTAAATGTCTAAAAATTATAAATTTTTCTCTTCATTGTTGTTTCTGCATTTTTTATCATTTGGTATGTTTAATCATGCCTCAAACCTGTTAGTGTATTCGTTTTCTGTGCCTTAATTGTACTTTTCGTTATTTGTAATAACTTGCCTAATTTATAATTCATTACTAAGTGTGTGTCTTTACAGAGGAATTCTGAATTCACATATGTGAAAGGTAATCTTAAAATCACTTATGTCCACTTTACATGCTTTCTCAAGGAAATTTTTTTATTGTTAAAATTCAGCATATTCTTCCTTCATGGCAACTAAGATACCGCAAACTTTTTATTATAAAATTTAAGTTTGTGTTATTATTTCCTTTTTTGCTTGGACGACTAAGAAAGATACTCTACATTCCATTTGAAATTTGCTCCTCCTTTGAAGTATGTTGCAAGTGTTGATGTCAGTATATATCCGACTCATTTAAAAAAAAATTGTAAAAAAAAGTGAAAAACAGTTATATATTATTCATTCAATTATAAAGTGTAAGCTCTTACTCATGTTCGATTAGATTGAAGACCCCGAGCCAATTAAAAATATAAATATATATATTTTCTGCTAAAGGCATACAAAATAGTTTCATTTTTTATTCGTGTCTAGTCTACTTCCACTCTATTATTATTTTATCTCAGAGCAGGTTTTGATGTCAACTACACATATTTACATAGATCATATTACTCAGATCTTCAAGAGTTCGTTTCCCTCTTCGTAATCACCGTGGTCACAAACTGTGACTAGCTGTCGATTAACCCCGATCGCTCCTATTAGGTTTCAGTTCGTCATGTAACTAATACAAAGTATCGTTATTCTACGCATACTCAGTCCTCACACGTCGTGCGAGGACTGAATGAAAATACTAGAATGCGAGAGTAGAATGTACGCTCGAAACAAACTGTCTAACGCAGGCAGTCTTAAAACCAATAACGAAAGCAGTCTGACGCTAAGAGAGAATGCGATCAGAGAACCATCTAAATGATCTCAGTCACGGGTGTGGCTTTTTCACGGATCACCACTTCCAACGCTGAAAATACTATACTAGACAAGGAATTCTGGAAGTATGGTTAATTCGTAAAGAAATCAGTTATACCGATCTCAAATATTCAGCTGTTTCGCTGGCTCGTTTTACGTTTGCAAGAATTTCCACGCATTTCGAGAAGTCTTCACGTAGTTTCTTTTGCTTTCTCCTACATGTTAAGATTACCCTTAAAATGATTCTGTCTGTTCATTGTGTATCTCTTCGTTACACGTTGCTCTTCAGTAACTTTGTTTGCATTTAGTTTAGTGATAGTGAACTTTACCATAAAACTAATTTGCTATTGTGTTTCCAGATATTTATTCCGAAGCACTACCCAGTATCTATTCCCTAATTTCATGCCTTTATTTGATACTGATGCCGAAAATGAAATAAAAGAAGTTACAGCACGCCACCTACTTGAAAACAGTTTTGAAGGAAAAGTTCTCGTTTTACCATGTGCACGGATGCTCGTGTCGTAAAAACAGTTTGCCTGCCTCACGGTACTATATCCACGCCGAATGAAACGTCTTCGCGCCAAAAGTCCTGAATGAGAGCATGCGCAAAAAGGAAGCGAATATGGCTGACTTAGAAACCATAAAATGGAGCCCTTGGCGTGTCTTACTGGTTTTCTGAGACTTTAATTTCATTACTACTACTGTCTGTCGTAAAAAGATATAAGAGAACGGAAGAGTGTCGCTTATTTTAAACAACAGAGAATTCTTTTGTAAAAACCGCTCGAAATGTCACTTTCGCAGCTATAGATACGTGTGTGACAACACCGAGCCCGCGAGAAATAACACGAAAAGACAGACATACTTTCGAAAAGCACTCATTACACATTAACGGCTGAGCAGAAAAACTGTATTGTAATAATTCATTTCTAGTAATCCTGTGCCACATGCATAATCTGACTTCTACGCAAATATTTCGCCACCCACATTTTCTTGTGCGTAGTGTAACAACAATTGTAATGAGCTTTTAGAAGACTCTGATGTAATGAATAAAGAGAAATAGAAATAAGAGCATACCATAATAGACCGTAAGATACTGACGCGTTTTTGATTCTCTATTTGGTGAGGATTTCATACGTGACGTAGATTAGCACCTTTCCTTCGAACTGTATGTGTTTCTTGCGTGGACTGGCATGATAAGTGTGTGAAGAGATTTGTGGTGTCGATGAGGGGTGAAACATGGTGCTGATACACAGCAAAACATTCCAACTGAACGCGATCAAAGGGTCTTTAGTACATAATGTACGGATTCGACAGGAGGCTCACCATCAATTATCAATCTGTGAGACACTGTGAAGACGTTTGGGATTTAATCATGAGCATAAACGATCTGTGGACTTTTTTTCAATTTCTTGGATATATTCCAACCTCTGTCGTCCCCAACAGTTTTTGGCTCCCACTAGTAACATGGAAGCCACTCCCTGACATCTTAACCCATATCCTATCATCCTTTTCTTCTTTTTTTCGGTTTACAACATACTTATTTCCTCATTCCCGTAAGTCCACTTAATACCTCCTCATTCTTATCAGTCCACTTAATTGTCAGGATCCTTTTGTACCACGACATTTGAAACACTTAGGTTCTCTTGTTATCTGGTTTCCCAGCTATACGTGATTCACTATTACACAATGATGTGCACCAGTACATTCTCCGAATACCTTCCTCAAATTAAGGCTGGTTTTTGATACAAGTAGAGTTCTTTTGGCCAGGAATGCTCTCTTTACCGATAGTATAGTGCTTTTTACGTCCCTTTTGCTTTTCCCGTTATACGTTATTTTGCTTCGAAGGTAGCAGAATTCCTTCACTTTGTCTACTTCGTGTTCTTTAACTTTGATGTTAAATCTATCTCTAATCCCATTGTTGCTACTCCTCATTATTTTCGTCTTTCTTTAGTTTACTCACAATCCATAGTCTGTGCTGACTGTTAATTCTGTTCATCAGGACCGGTAATTCATCTTCGATTTTACTGAGGATAACAATGTAATTTCACCCTTAATTTTTATCCTACTCCTGAACGTCCTGATAATATCAGAAGCCAAATCGCACAATCGTCAGTGATCTGTAACACGGAAGCTGTGTACACCATAAGTCACAGGCTCTTATTTTGAAAGTAAAAGTTCTCAGACTTGAGTACAGGATAAAGACCGTATAATTAAAACATGACGAAGTCTTCTTTTGGTAGCCGGATTTCGTAGCAGAAGTGAATTGTACCTATGTGTGTTTCGATCTCCCATAGGAATTCATTGGCATGAAGAGAGCACACTGCTATAGTGACGACAAATGACAAATACAATAATCTTGAACATGTTGAGCCCACAGCATCCGTTTACAGAAACAGTCCCATTTGTTGATGCAATTTGGAACTAAAAGTCTGTAACCTTCTCAAAGTTCTGCACTGGAAACCACGCAATCACTCCATGTCATGGTTTCCACACGGTTTAGGGCAGTAACCCTCACCTTATCCAAAGCATTTTCACAACCTAGACCTCACAGATATCTCCTGCGAAATTTATACTCTTGCTGATTTATAGCGTTCTGCCTGCTATGTTATACATTCACGCTGTCATGCATATATTCATGTGATGGCTACAGAAGCGCGCATTCATTCTTCCGTGGAACCTACTGTTCCAACCGCTTCCTAAAGAAAGAAATACTCAACGCGTAATGTTCATTAAATTAAATCAAAAAGATTTCTATTCCAACTCTCCATTGCTTTTCTTAATAGGCCATTGCTTACTTAAACGTATTCTGATATAATCTTTATGAACACGAATGTCTTAACCACAAGTCCTTGATATGAAATTCCCCTTTATGTCAGAGAGTAAGTTATCCCATGTCTTTTTCAATAAATATTTACCAGCTCGATCTTCTAATCGAATTTCAGAAAGAAGGAAGACAAAGATTAGAGATTAGCGCCTCGTCAAGATCAGGAAAAGGAGAAGAATTTCGGATTATGAAAAGTAATCGGACATGTGTTTCTCGCTGAAACCATCACAACATTTGCCTTACTTGATTTAAGGTTTTGTTATTACGAAATCGATAAACCACCAACCCCGATTCTGTAAAGAATCAAACTCTTTTGTATAAAACAACTTCAAACAGCTGATTACATTACAAATGAATTAATTTGTTAGATATTTGACGTTAAGCATGTAAGCGAGACAAAACGTTGAGAAGGTTTAAGTGCTCTCATTATGAATCACTGGATCAATATAGTGTGGGTAATTCGCAATCCGTTTGAAGTAAAAGTTGGTTTTCAACTGGCTCTGAGCGCTATGCGACTTAACTTCTAAGGTCATCAGTCGCCTAGGACTTAAAACTGCTTAAACCTAACTAACCTAAGGACATCACACACATCCATGCCCGAGGCAGGATTCCAACCTGCGACCGTAGCGGTCGCTCGGTTCCAGACTGTAGCACCTAGAACCACACGGCCACTCCGGCCGGCAGTTGGTTTTCCATACAGCTCAAAATTTATGACGTCATATGACGTCACACTGATTCTGTCTGTAAAATGTGTTGCAAATAGCATGAGTAGTAAAGATGTAATAAATTAAAATGCCATGGTTGATGCTGAAGCTATACCACATAAACAGCGAAAATGTAGTAAGCGATATAGTTGTTTACTTTCATTATTTTATCGGGGTGTCAGAAAGAAAAAGTTTCGAAGTGGTTTGAAATTATGTGGGAAGTTTGTTTCCAATCGCTTAGTGCTCTCATTCTCAAGTATCGCATGAATATACTACAGGTAATTTGCAGTCCGAGAGTTACTGTACGTCAGTTTACACTATGTGATGAAAAGTGTCCGCACATCTTGCTGAAAATGACTTAAAAGTTCGTGGCGCCGTGCATCGGTAATGCTGGAACTCAGTATGGTGTTGGCCCACCCTTAGGCTTGTTGAGAGATTCCACTCTCGCAGACATGTGTTCAATCAGGTGCTGGAAGGTTTCTTGGGAATGGCAATCCATTTTTCACGGAGCGCTGCACTGAGGAGAGATATCGATGTCGGTCGGTGAGGCCTAGCACGAAATCGGCGTTCCAAAACATCCCAAAAGTGTTCTATAGGATTCAGGTAAGGACTCTGTGCAGGCCAGTCCATTTCAGGGATGTTATTGTCATGTAACCACTCCGCCACAGGACGTGCATTATGAACAGGTGCCCGATCGTGGTGAAAGAGGCAATCGCCATCCCCGAATTGCTATTCAACAGTGGAAACCAAGAAGGTGCTTAAAACATCAATGTAGGCCTGGGATGTGATAGTGCCACGCAAAACAACATGGGGTGCAAGCCCCCTCCATGAAAAACACGACCACATCATAACACCACCACCTCCGAATTATACTGTTGGCACTATACACGCTGGCAGATGTCCGCCGGGAATTCGCCATACCCACACCCTGCCATCGGATCGCCACATTGTGTACCGTAGCTCGTCACTCCACACAACGTTTTTCCGCTGTTCAATCATTCTATGTTTTCGCTCCTTACACGAAGCGAGGCGTCGTTCTGCGTTTACCGGCCGACCGGTGTGGCCGAGCGGTTCTAGGCGCTTCAGCCTACGGTCTCAAGTTCGAATACTGCCTCGAGCATAGATATGTGTGATGTCCTTAGGTTAGTTAGATTTAAGTAGTTCTAAGTTCTAGGGGACTGTTGACCTCAGATGTTAAGTTCCATAGTGCTCAGAGCCATTTGAACCATTTTGCGTTTACCGGCGTGATGTGTGGCTTATGAGCAGTCGCTAGACCATGAAATCCAAGTTTTCTCACCACCCGCCTAACTTTCACAGTACTTGCAGTGGATCCTGATGCAGTTTGGAATTCCTGTGTGACGGTCTGGATAGATGTCTGCCTATTACACATTACGACCCTCTTCAAATATCGGCAGTCTCTGTCAGTCAACAGACGAGGTCAGCCTGTACGCTTTTGTGCTGTACGAGTTCCCTCTCTTTTCCACTTCACTATCACATCGGAAACAGTGGACCTAGTTATGTTTAGGAGTGTGGAAATCTCGTGTACAGACGTATGACACAAGTGACACCCAATCACCTGACCACGTTCGAGTCTGTGAGTTCCACGGAACGCCCCATTCTGCTCTCACACGAAGTCTAATAACTACTGAGGTCGCTGATATGGAGTACCTGGCAGTAAGTGGCAGCACAATGCACCTAATAAAAACCTATGTTTTTGGAGGTGTCCGAATATTTTTGATCGCATGGTGTATATTCACAGTTTTTGACTGTACTACTTGTCTTACTGTGTTACGTCTTCATCGTGAGGTATGATAAAAACGAATAAAGTACGACAGCGTTTAAAATTTTTAAATCCAATCAGTGAAATACTGAAACTCAAACTCCTGTTGCCCTCACAAGCCATTAGATAAGCAACCTGCAACTGGGATCGACCACCATGAAACATGAAATGCGTTAGCATGTTTACCATTCACCTAGTTTGAGGAGCTAGCACATTATCAAGCTACATCATAACAAAACCTTAAATCATGATATGACCCACACAGCAGTATGGGGAAATGCAACATGTTCTGGCGTCTCCTGTAAAGGTTTCGCACAACTGTAGTAGGCAGGGACACAAATGTCACAGATGTCAAACCCATATGAAAAATGAAAAATGTGTGGGTTTTCTGAACATACCGGCGTACATCTCAAATTAAAACATGTTACTGCAACTAGACCAAAGTATTACTGCGCTACCTCGCTCGAATGTTCGAGAATAATATCGTTGGTACTAACTGGAAAGCAAATTCACAAACAATGGTTCTACTCGTGGACTCGAACATTTTTCATGAAAATCTACTTAAAAAGTTTTGTATTGAAATAAATTTGTCTATTACGGGACTGTCGTACGAATATTGTTAACTTTATTTCCAGGATGCAGTGACTTACAGCTTCTACAAACTTTTGGAAACTCGTTGTTTGCCCACAGCTGTATTGTCACTATCTTAAACGACTAATTTCAGTCAGAAACGGATCATCTTCATGTATAATGTGACATCTTAAATCAAGTGCTTGACAGATCATAACTGTTAACTTGTCTACGGTATGATGCTTGTTAATACACTCCCGGGAATGGAAAAAAAGAACACATTGACACCGGTGTGTCAGACCCACCATACTTGCTCCGGACACTGCGAGAGGGCTGTACAAGCAATGATCACACGCACGCCACAGCGGACACACCAGGAACCGCGGTGTTGGCCGTCGAATGGCGCTAGCTGCGCAGCATTTGTGCACCGCCGCCGTCAGTGTCAGCCAGTTTGCCGTGGCATACGGAGCTCCATCGTAGCCTTTAACACTGGTAGCATGCCGCGACAGCGTGGACGTGAACCGTATGTGCAGTTGACGGACTTTGAGCGAGGGCGTATAGTGGGCATGCTGGAGGCCGGGTGGACGTACCGCCGAATTGCTCAACACGTGGGGCGTGAGGTCTCCACAGTACATCGATGTTGTCGCCAGTGGTCGGCGGAAGGTGCACGTGCCCGTCGACCTGACCGGACCGCAGCGACGCACGGATGCACACCAAGACCGTAGGATCCTACACAGTGCCGTAGGGGACCGCACCGCCACTTCCCAGCAAATTAGGGACACTGTTGCTCCTGGGGTATCGGCGAGGACCATTCGCAACCGTCTCCATGAAGCTGGGCTACGGTCCAGCACACCGTTAGGCCGTCTTCCGCTCACGCCCCAACATCGTGCAGCCCACCTCCAGTGGTGTCGCGACAGGCGTGAATGGAGGGACGAATGGAGACGTGTCGTCTTCAGCGATGAGAGTCGCTTCTGCCTTGGTGCCAATGATGGTCGTATGCGTGTTTGGCGCCGTGCAGGTGAGCGCCACAATCAGGACTGCATATGACCGAGGCACACAGGGCCAACACCCGGCATCATGGTGTGGGGAGCGATCTCCTACACTGGCCGTACACCTCTGGTGATCGTCGAGGGGACACTGAATAGTGCACGGTACATCCAAACCGTCATCGAACCCATCGTTCTACCATTCCTAGACCGGCAAGGGAACTTGCTGTTCCAACAGGACAATGCACGTCCGCATGTATCCCGTGCCACCCAACGTGCTCTAGAAGGTGTAAGTCAACTACCCTGGCCAGCAAGATATCCGGATCTGTCCCCCATTGAGCATGTTTGGGACTGGACGAAGCGTCGTCTCATGCGGTCTGCACGTCCAGCACGAACGCTGGTCCAACTGAGGCGCCAGGTGGAAATGGCATGGCAAGCCGTTCCACAGGACTACATCCAGCATCTCTACGATCGTCTCCATGGGAGAATAGCAGCCTGCATTGCTGCGAAAGGTGGATATACACTGTACTAGTGCCGACATTGTGCATGCTCTGTTGCCTGTGTCTATGTGCCTGTGGTTCCGTCAGTGTGATCATGTGATGTATCTGACCCCAGGAATGTGTCAATAAAGTTTCCCCTTCCTGGGACAATGAATTCACGGTGTTCTTATTTCAATTTCCTGGAGTGTAGTTGCGATTTGCATGCATGTGACGTCGTTAATCAGATGCGTGACAGATCATAACTGTTAACTGGTTTACGAGTTGATGTTTGTTAATAGATACGATTTGCATGGATCTGATTAATGATGTCACATTATACCTAAGAATAGTCTCTTTCTAATCGAAACTGGTTATTTACTAAGGCGACAATACATCTCAATGCAATCAATGATTTTCGAAGAATATCATTAATGTTGTTGATACCATAACTTTTTCGATAGTTTGAAATCGTACGCCAAACGTAGACTTGATCGCAGAATTGAGCCATCATCTTTGAGAAAAGGATCCAGAATGTTTATCATGTACTACCATTTTCTTCTTCACATGTACAAAATTGCCTTTGGTTAACAGAAGAACTGTTATCGTTTATATGAGTCGAAATTTACGTTTGTTGACCCAGGTGAACTGTAAGCCACACATCATTATCATTATCATTATTATTATTGTCATATCACTACTTATGAGGCCGGCCGCGGTGGTCTCGCGGTTCTAGGCGCGCAGTCCGGAACCGCGCGACTGCTACGGTCGCAGGTTCGAATCCTGCCTCGGGAATGGATGTGTGTGATGTCCTTAGGTTAGTTAGGTTTAAGTAGTTCTAAGTTCTAGGGGACTGATGACCACAGCTGTTAAGTCCCATAGTGCTCAGAGCCAGCCACTACTTATGAATGTCTTTGTAAATAAGCGAAAGTGCGTGAAAAGACGACGAGAAGAAATCGCTTTTAATAATATTTAAGTAGACCGTAACTGATTCTCTCGTGTATCACTCTAAATTTGGCATTTGCAACAACTTGGCAGTTCCTTTCATTTTCGTGTAATATAACGTAATAGTTCAGCTACTGGACTCAAATTTAAGAGATGTAGAATTCAGATGACTGAACGAAAACTCTGAATTAGTTTTCAAGTGCATTCCTTAAATGATTTCCTGCGGATATCTGCGCAACTGTGTGCTTCTCTATCTTTGTTAAAACCCTACATCGACAAAACAACCTCTTTCATTCCTTCTTTCGAATCATTGGCTTATAGGGGAGATTCCGTTAAGTTTTCCTTGAGATTCAGTCAGAACTGACCTTGCTTGTGTGCAAAGCACGATGAAGGAGCTGTTCAACTTGTTCGTAATTTTGTTCTGCAGGCTTGCTGAGTTTTACGCAGTGCGCAGAAACGAAAAGACATACCAACATCCGTTGTATAAATATGTTTCGAAAAATAATTCAGTCTTGAGCAAATACAGTTTTCTTGTTTTTAACTATATATCTGCTAAATTTCAGAATGATCAGTGGGTTACTTTTATTTTCTGCTGTACAACAAATAAAATTTGTATCTTAATACACGTAGTTTTGCGACTGAGATCATTATATTCATAACATTTTAACAAAAAAATATATCTTTATAACACATACTGTATGTTGTCTGCAGTTCATCTGATACTTAGGTTTAGATTGTCATCATTTCTGAAGCAAACAGAGACTCAAGAAGTGAGTCTTAATTTTAAGATGTATAACCTATTACAGTCAGAAACTCGCATGAGAGTTCTCGTGATGCATGTTACACACTGAAAAAACTACGAATGTGTACCTCAAATGGTAAAGGTCACTGGAGATAAGAGTTTTATATCTCAGTGATATCATGGTCATTACAGACAGAGCGCTACCACAGTTTGTTACGCAACGGAGAATATCTGCCGTAATTGTAGTAAAGGAACCGATTCGGCGTTCACCTTAAGCCTTTGGAAATCTGACCCACGCCGATTCTTGGTCCTCCCCCTACAACTCAATCAGTGTGCTAGTTTGCTTGACACAGCACGATCAATCGCCAGAGTTCAGAATTTAGCTCATTGTCAGAACCAGTAATTTTTATTTATTTATACAGCTATTATACTTGAATCGATTTGGGTTATACGTTAAACTTAGGTCTTCCCATAACTATATGGATAATTTAGTTCTAAAAGTGGAGCAAAGAAAGGGTAAACAACAACTGGATTGATTAATTTATTGCTTCGCAAATTCGTGATCTAAAGATTTGACAGAAATATCTGTTCAGAGCGCTGATTTCGAAATGTAGCGACAACACTCGCTGCAAGACTTAAGTAGCTAAATAAAACTGATTTTGAAAACAAATGTACCTATATTAACTATTTTGTTGAGTGCAACGATGGCAATGGTAATGAAGTGTAGAGTTATTAACAGGTTAGAGCGTTGCCAGAGTAAATCTGTCAGTCTGCAGTGGATGGTGGGTTGCGGAGTTTAGAAGCTGCGAGAGAGGTACATTTACAGCAGTGTACAGCAAGTCTCTAGAGGAACGGGAGTTTCCAAATGATTGGAAAAGAGCACAGGTAGCCCCAGTCTTCAAGAAGGGTCGTCGAGCAGATGCACAAACTATAGACCTATATCTCTGACGTCGATCTGTTGTAGAATTTTAGAACATGTTTTTTGGTCGCGTATCATGTCGTTTCTGGAAACTCAGAATCTACTCTGTAGGAATCAACATGGATTCCGGAAACAGCGATCGTGTGAGACCCAACTCGCTTTATTTATTCATGAGACCCAGAAAATATTAGATACAGGCTCCCAGGTAGATACTATTTTCCTTGACTTCCGGAAGGCGTTCGATACAGTTCCGCACTGTCGCCTGATAAACAAAGTAAGAGCCTACGGAATATCAGACCAGCTGTGTGGCTGGGTTGAAGAGTTTTTAGCAAATAGAACACAGCGTGTTCTTCTCGATGGAGAGACGTCTACAGACGTTAAAGTAACCTCTGGCGTGCCACAGGGGAGTGTTATGGGACCATTGCTTTTCAAAATATATATAAACGACCTAGTAGATAGCATCGGAAATTCCATGTGGCTTTTCGCGGATGATGCTGTAGTATACAGAAAAGTTGAAAAATTAGAAAATTGTACCGAAATGCAGGAAGATGTGCAGCGGATAGTCACTTGGTGCAGGGAGTGGCAACTGACCCTTAACTTAGACAAATGTAATGTATTGCGAATACATAGAAAGAAGGATCCTTTATTGTATGATTATATGGTAGCGGACAAACACTGGTAGCAGTTTCTTCTGTAAAATATCTGGGAGTATGCGTGCGGAACGATTTGAAGTGGAATGATCATATAAAATTAAATGTAGGTAAGGCGGGTACCAGGTTGAGATTCATTGGGAGAGTCCTTAGAAAATGTAATCCATCAACAAAGGAGGTGGCTTACAAAACACTCGTTCGACCTATACTTGAATATTGCTCATCAGTGTGGGATCCGTACCAGATCGGGTTGACGGAGGAGATAGAGAAGATCCCAAGAAGAGCGGCGCGTTTCGTCACAGGGTTATTTGGTAAGCGTGACAGCGTTACGGAGATGTTTAGCAAACTCAAGTGGCAGACTCTGCAAGAGAGGCGCTCTGCATCGCGGTGTAGTATGCTGTTCAGGTTTGGAGAGGGTGCGTTTCTGGATGAGGTATCGAATATATTGCTTCCCCCTACTTATACCTCCTAAGGAGATCACGAATGTAAAATTAGAGAGATTCGAGGGCGCACGGAGGCTATCCGGCAGTCGTTCTTCCCGCGAACCATCCGCGACTGGAACAGAAAAGGGAGGTAATGACAGTGGCACGTAAAGTGCCCTCCGCCACACACTGTTGGGTGGCTTGCGGAGTATAAATGTAGATGTAGATGTACACTAAAGTTTTGAGTAGGGCTATCAGGTGAACCCGGATAGTTGAGTAAGTAAAGCAGTGTCCATGAAAGCAAAAGTCTCGATTGCCATTCCGGAAGCAATGTTCATTCGTATATAAATTTGAGGCTTAAAGAGTATTCAAATTGCGCTAATAGATTGCAGGTTCAAAATTTGATTATGTGCCTTTACCATTGCAGTTCCTCGCATTATTTTGAGTCAGAACTGCTGCTGTAAGGCTATATAGTCCTCTCCGTCTATCAGAATAAGGGGAGAAAGACATCTGACGTGTAGGAAGGTCCTCGAACGGCTAACTGATCTAACCTATATGTGCTGAGGTTGCCCGTATTGGTTCATTAGAATGGCTCCCTGGGCATTTCGAGACGAATAATTAGGCAGTTAAAATGTATTATGGAAATTTCCAATGCCGCATTACACGAGTGGCCATGTGAACGAGGCCCGAGGTTAAAAATTAGCGGCTGAAGGGGATCAATGCTTGGCACGAGGAACTTGCATGGTCTGCGCGTTGTTATTAAGCATGCCGTGCCGGTGGCAAGGTTCCACCATGACTAACGCGGCGGCCCTTGAGAAAATAGCGTGATCAATGGCACTGAGCGCGGGCACGCAGCAGCCAGAGATCTTGCTCGATTTAAAAATGCGTTCCCACTGCTCAGCCCTGCCGCGACTCGCGACATTTCACCCGTGACATTTTGAACACCGCAAGAAACACGGACGAATTATCGTTTCCCTTACAATCGCGCTATCCACCTGCCTGTATTTACAAACTTTTCTCGCGTAGTAATATATCATTCGGTAGCACGTGTAGCAGACAATAGGGAATTTACGGAGTTTGCGGTGGCACTCTTCAAGGTGTAGCCGTGGAGAAGAATGTTTTTAGTTAAAATTTGCGGAACATTAATGAAGTACTATCGAGTGGCCGAGAGCATAAAATGGAATAACAACTCGACTGAAGAAAAAAATGGTTCAAATGGCTCTGAGCACTATGGGACTTACCTTCTAAGGTCATCAGTCTCCTACAACTTAGAACTACTTAAACCTAACTAACCTAAGGACATCACACACATCCATGCCCGAGGCAGGATTCGAACCTGCGACCGTAGAGGTCGCGCGGTCCCAGACTGCAGCTCCTAGAACCGCTCGGCCACTCCGGCCGGCTCGACTGGAGACCTTAATGAGAGATGATATTGAGGAACATTAATCCGGATTTCTGGACCTTGCAAAAAGCTCAAATCAAATTGTGTAGTACCTGTACAACGCATTGATGATGACAGATTACCATTCCACATTGCGTTTATTGTCTCTGTTCAGCAGTATACAGGATGTCCCAGTGGAGATGGGCAATATTTAGCGATGTGACAGGAACGATCACCCGAAGCAAAAATGTCTAGTAAACATTGGTTCTAAAATGCATACGTTAATAGCCATGAACACTTCTTCATCGATACTGTGAAATAAATCTCGTCCACTGCAACCTCTTCCCCTTCCATATTTTAGGAGGTAGGATAGGCCAAAAGAAGAAAAAATTGTGAAGTAAACATAGCTCTAAAATGCATATCTTAAAAGCTATGTTCAGTAGGAGAGATATGTTTCACAGTAGCGAGCATGAAGAAGCGCTCCTAGCTCTTAAGGTATGATTTTTAGAGCCAATGTTTGCTATACATTTTTACTTCGAATGATCGTTCCTATCACATGCCGAAATGTCGACTATTCCGCGTGGGACACCTTGTTTGATTAACGACGCTAATATCTTTGGGTGCAGAAGCAACAAAGTTCGTTCACCATGCATTCTCCTCTCTTCCACACGGTTTAAGATATCGAAACCTTCCAAGCAAGTCATAGGTTAACAATAAGTGTTTTTTTGCTACATGGATAAAATTCGTAAAATTCTTGTGGAGAGTACATCACTTTTTATTTTGATGTAAGGCGGAGAAATTCTCCTGACGACATTCGATGTACCTCTAAAAGAAGATAGCAGTGATATAATGTCTTATCACATTTGCAGAAGAAAGTTAGACTCCGATGAAATTAGCAACCTAAATTTACGGTAGTTAATCTAGTACACCAAGTGTGTCGTTTTGACGTATATTCTCAAAAAAATGGTTCAAATGGCTCTGAACACTATGGAACTTAACTTCTGAGGTCATCAGTCCCCTAGAACTTAGAACTTTAAGTAGTTCTAACCAACCTAAGGACATCACACACATCCATGCTCGAGGCAGGATTCGAAGCTGCGACCATAGCGGTCGCGCGGTGCCCGTATATTCTCTCACATTGTCTGATTGGTTCTCGCCTCTGCCTCAAAAACACAACACACGAACTGTTAAAACACTATAATAAACAAAACGTAGACTACACGATAAGGTGTTACAGCAAATCCTGGTACGTGATGTCAGTCTAGGTAAGGGTAGTGCCAACAAACGCTTCCTGGATTTAAGGTCCTTTCTCTTCATAAATCACTACAAATAAATTTCTAACCTATAAACTTCACGTCACTTAAAAACATGTTATTTCGTATAATTTATACACTTAAGTGACAAAAGTCGCTGGATACGTCCTAATATCGTGCCGGACCTCCATTTCCCAGCGTAGTGCAGCAACAAGTCGTTGGAAATCCCCTGCAGAAATATTTAGCCATGCTGCCTTTCTAGGCGTCCATCATTCCGAAAGTGTTGTCTGTGCAGGATTCTGTCCACGGGCTGACCTCTCGATTATGTCCTATAAATGGCTGATGGACTCGTGTTGGGCGGTCTAGGTGCCACAATCGTTCTCTTGAATTGTTCAGAGCGTTCTTCAAACCAATCGCGAACATTTCTGGCGCAGTTACGGGGTGCATTGTTATTTATAATTGTAGTCCGTGAATGGCTGCATATGAAGTAACCGAACACTTCCAGTCACTCATCGGTTCAGTTGGACGAGAGGATCCAGTCCGTTCGATGTAAACACAGCCCACACAATTTTCAAGCCACCAACAGTTTGCACGTTGCCCTGTTGACAACTTCGTGAGATCTGCGCCTCATTCGAGCCCTACCACCAGCTCTTACGAACTGAAATCGGGCCTCACCTGACCAGGCCACGGTACTGCACTCGTCTAGGGTCCACTCGATTTGATCATGAGCCGAGGAGAGGCGCTGCAGGCGATTTATTGTTAATAAAGACCCTCGCATCGGTCGTCTGCTGCCACAGCCCATTAACGTCCAGTTTCGCCACAGATACTTTCGTCGTATGTCCCACATTGATTTCTGCGGTTATTACAGGCAGTGTTGCTTGTCTCAGCTGTGTGGAAACGCCGCTACTGTCGGTCATTAAGTCAAGGCCGTCGGATCTCGGCATATTAAATTACCTAACGATTTCCGAAACACAATGTACTATGCGTCTAGCTCCATCTGATATTTCCCATTCAGAGCCTGTTGATTCCTTTCGTGCGGGCATAATCACATCGGAAACCTTTCCGTATGAATCATCAGAGTACACATGGTAGCTCTTGCCGATGACTGCCCTTTTATACCTTGCGTAAACGCTACTACCGCCATCTGTATTTGTGCATATGGCTATCGGGTGACTTTTGCCGCGTCAGTGTATCTTAGGCTTGTGAACAGATCATTTGCTCAGGTATTCAGGCGTATAGTTTAAAGAAGAGCACCGCGGGCCGTCAAATGCTGCTGTTAAAGTTCCGCGTTGTGGCCCTGGACGCGACAACCGGGCTCCACTGGCCGCCGACTCACCGTCTGCCAATGGCGTCATCGGATGCGGTATGGCGGTGCGTGTGGTCAACCCTCCCGTTGCCGCGCTTCTTCACCTTGGGATCGGTGCTAATCGGTCGAGTAGCTGCTCAGTTTGCTTCACGAGGCTGTGTGCATCGCTTCCCAGTCCTCCAACTTTGGCAAAATCCCTGGCATTAACTGAAATCTAACGCGGGTCTCCTGCATGGCAGTCAGCTGCACTGACCGCTCAGCTACGGAGTGAACCTAAAGCTACTCTAATGTATACTTGTTCGCAGACAACCAGTTTCGGTCAAGCAACCATCTTCAAGTCAGAGATTCACTCTGCATCATGTTAACGGAAGGTTCCTTGGCCTCAAACATAATTTTGTTTCAGTAGTTGTCACATGTACTTGCCTCCATTATCAGACGTACATGAATGTACTACATGTGACAGATGCTGCAACTGAAAACAATTGTTTATTTGGCGTCAAGAAACCTCCTTTTAACTTGATGGAATATTACTCCGTGACCTGAAGGTGCTGACGCATTACAACAGCGTTTGGTGGATTAACGATACCGTTCATTAAGCTGAGCAACCCTGTTCACAGAAAATACTCCAAGCATACATGTTGGGCGTCGCTGAGAATCTGTCTTGTTAGATCATCCTTTGTGCCAGCATCGATAGCTAGGATACCTACACACTGCCTGATCAAAAGTACCTGAACACATATTAATGGACATTAGTACGGAGAGTGTTCACCATTCCCTTTATGACCGCTTGAACTCTGCTACGGTACTTTCAGTGAGTTGCCTGAATGTCTGTGGAGGAATGGCAGCTCATTACCCCTCAACAACTGAACCAGAGACCCGCTGGAGTCTCGACCGAAGTCGATGGTCTGACTCTTCCCGGATGTGTTTCACTGCGTTCAGGTCGGAACTCTGGGCAGGCCAGTCCATTTCAGGAATGTGAATGTCCGTAAGCAGTTGCCCCACAGTTGCTGCCTTACGACAGGGCGTATTGTCATGCTGAAACAATCATCGTTTCCTAACTGTAGTACACGTTATCCTTCCGCGTATCGATTTTTCTGAAGTCAGTAAGGGGACCAGATCCTCATCACGAAAAACACCCCTCTACCATAACACCACCTGCTCCGTACTTCACTACCGGTACTACACGTGATGATAGGTAATGTTCTCCAAGCATTAACAAAACCTAAACCCTTCCATCGGATTGTCGCAGCGTGTAGCGTGATACATTATTCTAAATCACTCCAGTCATCCACTGTCCAGTGCAGTCTTCTTTACACCACCTCGGTCATCGCTTAGCATTGACTACAGAAATATGTGGCTTATGAAGAAAAACTGCTCGACCTTTGACCCCATTCCTTTTAACTCTCAATGCACATTCACTGTGCAAATTGGACCGCTCGTTATGATCTCACGAGTGATCGCTTCCGTTGATTTCATGCGATTTTTGTGAACATCCTACGCAATGCTCGACGGTACATGAGGTCTGCTTTGTCTTGTTTCAGCTATCGCTGTTCCTTCCCGTTTTCGCTACACAGTCACAATATACTTAATCACGTTTAGAAGGGCTGAAACGTCCCTGATAGATCTGATGCTCAGGTAACATCCAATGGATGCATGCGACGTAACTGAGCCCTGCTGACCGCTCACTTCTTTCCTGCTGATAACTCTTACGTTTTGCTATTTCGGCAGCAAGCTAACTGAAGGGGATATACGAGGTGTCACTGGAAAGTCTTAAGGATGGGTTTGTAATTGTGCAATGGTGGTACTTACATGCTACTGTGTTGTATCTCTTTCAAAATAGTCTCCTTCTGACCGAACACACCGCCTCCAACGGTGTTTCCACTTTCGGAAATATTCCTGGAATTTCTTTTCCTGAAGTGTGTTAAGGACACTCTCAGCATTTGCTGGATGTCTGCAATCGAGTCGAATCGCTTCCCTTTCAGTGAAAATTTCAGTTTAGGAAAGAGGTAGAGGTCCGCAGGGACCAAATTAGGGAAATATGCCGGTTGTGGAAGCACAGGAATTATGAAATTGGACAAAAATTCAACGATGCTGAAGGCACGATGAACCGGAGCATTGTCATGGGTTAGTACCCAACTCCTGTCTCTCCACAATGCGGGGCTTTTCTTCCGCACCTTTTTGTGCAAACGCTCAAGTATTCCTGATTAAGTGTCTATCCTCCAGGGGTAAATTCATGATGCACAATACCGGTAGAATTGAAAAAAAAATATCACCAACGTTTTCTTCACCTTCGCCGGCCGGTGTGGCCGAGCGGTTCTAGGCGCTTCAGTATGGAACCGTGCGACCGCTACGGTAGCAGGTTCGCATCCTGCCTCGGGCATGGATGTGTGTGATGTCCATAGGTTTGTTAGGTTTAAGTAGTTCTAAGTTCTAGTGGGCTGATGACCTCAGATGTTAAGTCCCTTAGTGCTCAGAGCCATTTGAACCATTTTTCTTCACCTTCGACAGACTTTGCCACACTTTTTCGGTCGTGGTGAACCTGCAGCCTTCCACTGCGAAGACTGCACTTTGGTTCCAGGATCACATTCATATATCCACGATTAGTCACCTGTAATTACCCTATTTAAAAAATCTGGGTCTTTTTTAGTCCGATTAATCAGTTCTTGGCACACTTCTAGCTGGTATTGTCTCTGGTGATTTGACAACACTTTTGGAATGAATTTTGTGGACACCCGACGTATGTTTAGATGTTCAGTTAAAATTGACTGAACTGCATAGAAACTTAAATTAAGTTCGTCAGCCACCTCCCTAATTGTAAGTCTACCTTTCCAGTGCACTAAGTCGCGAACTTTCACAATATTTGCATTCGTTTTTGAGGTGGAAGGATGACCGGACCATGGTTCATCATCACATGATTAGCGACCATTTTTAAATTTGTTGAACCAGAAAAAAACATTGACTGGCTCATACAATTATCTAAAAAAGCTGTTTTTAACAGCTCGTAAGTCTCAGAAGCTGATTTTCCGGTTTTAAAACAAAATTTCACACAAACTCGTTGCTCCATTTTTACGTCCATTTTCACGCCCTAACAGACCCGCATTCAACCAGCTGTCACAACGAAATGAATAAAGGAAACACAGTTTCCTATCAGAGGGCGTTCAACGACAAGGCAATGACTCACTTCCCACCCTCCGTGTACCTGCCCGCCAAACCAGTAAGCAGTAGCAGATCCATTCTTAAAACTTTCCAATCACACCTTGTAAAATGGACACCAATGACTTAAAGAAAAGCATCGCTGACAAATAAAAATTTGTGAAGATCGAATAAATAATTAAATATTGAGATATCTTTTCTGACAGAGAAAGTTATGTTGAAGAAAGAAACAAAGCCAAACAGATAATTGCAGCATCCAAGGAGAAATCTTGGGAAGACTTTGGAAATAGGTTAGAGACTTTGGGTCAAGCTGCTGGAAAACCATTCTGGAGTGTAATTATTAGTCTTAGAAAGGGAGGTAAGAAGGAAATGACAAGAATTTTGGACAGGTCAGGAAAACTGCTGGTGAATCCTGTGGATTCCTTGGGCAGATGGAGAGAATATTTTGAAGAGTTGCTCAATGTAGGTGAAAATACGATCCGTAATGTTTCAGATTTCGAGGTACAATGGGATAGGAGTGATGATGGAAATAGGATCACATTTCAGGAAGTGGATAAAATGGTCAATAGATTGCAGTGCAATAAAGCAGCTGGGGATGAAATTAAGTCGGAACTCATCAAATATAGTGGAATGTCAGGTCTTAAATGGCTACACAGGATAATTGAAATGGCCTGGGAGTCGGGACAGGTTCCATCAGACTGGACAAAATCAGTAATCACACCAATCCTTAAACATGGAAACAGAAAAGATTGTAACAACTACAGAGGTATCTCTTTAATCAGCGTTGTGGGTAAAATCTTCTAAGGTATTGTTGAAAGGAAAGTGCGAGTGTTAGTTGAGGACCAATTGGATGAAAATCAGTGTGGGTTTAGGCCTCTTAGAGGTTGTCAGGACCAGATCTTTAGCTTACGGCAAATAATGGAGAAGTGTTATGAGTGGAATAGGGAATTGTATCTATGCTTTATAGATCTAGAAAAGGCATATGACCGGGTTCCTAGGAGGAAGTTATTGTCTGTTCTACGAGATTATGGAATAGGAGGCAAACTTTTGCAAGCAATTAAACGTCTTTACATGGATAGTCAGGCAGCAGTTAGAGTTGACGGTAAATTGAATTCATGGTTCAGAGTAGTTTCAGGGGTAAGACAAGGCTGCAACCTGTCTCCACTGTTGTTCATATTATTTATGGATCATATGTTGAAAACAATAGACTGGCTGGGTGAGATTAAGATATGTGAACACAAAATAAGCATTCTTGCATATGCGGATGACTTGGTTGTGATGGCAGATTCGATTGAAAGTTTGCAAAGTAATACTTCAGAGCTAGATCAGAAATGTAAGGACTATAGAATGAAGATTAGCATCTCCAAAACGAAAGTAATGTCAGTGGGAAAGAAATATAAACGGATTGAGTGCCAAATAGGAGGAACAGAGTTAGAACAGGTGGACGGTTTCAAGTACTTAGTATGCATATTCTCACAGGATGGCAACATAGTGAAAGAACTGGAAGCGAGGTGTAGCAAAGCTAATGCTGTGAGCGCTCAGCTACGATCTACTCTCTTCTGCAAGAAGGAAGTCAGTACCAAGACTAAGTTACCCTGTATCTGTGCACCGTTCAATCTTTCGTCCAACTTTGGTGTACGTGAGCGAAAGCTGGGTGGATTTAGGTTACCTTATCAACAAGGTTGAGGTTACGGATATGAAAGTACCTAGGATGACTGCAGGTACTAGTAGACGGGAACAATGGCAGGAGGGTGTCCACAATGAGGAAATCAAAGAAAAACTGGGAATGAACTCTATAGATATAGCAGTCAGGGTGAACAGGCTTAGATGGTGGGGTCATGTCACACGCATGGGAGAAGCAACGTTACCCAAGAGACTCATGGGTTCAGCAGTAGAGGGTAGGAGGAGTCGGGGCAGACCAAGGAGAAGGTACCTAGATTCGGTTAAGAATGATTTTGAAGTAACAGGCGTAACATCAGAAGAGGCACCAATGTTAGCACTGAATAGGGGATCATGGAGGAATTTTATAAGGGGGACTATGCTCCAGACTGAACCCCGAAAGGCATAATCAGTCTTAAATGATGATGATGATGATGATCTTTTCTGAAGGTATTAGCCTTACAGCTTTATGTGGAAGTGAAAGGTGGGCATTAAGTAGTATAGGCAACAAGAGAAGAGACACTTTTTATATGTGGTGCTACAAAAGCATGAAGAAGGTGAAACTAATAAGGGAAAGGAACTAATAAGGGAGAGAAACTTGACTAAAATATAGTATAAGTTTACAGAACACATCTAAGGCTTGACTTTAGCAAGAAATCTCAGATAGGTATAGGTTGCCATAGTTCAGTAGAGATGAAGAGGCTTGCACAGGATAGACTAGTGTGCAGAGCTGCATCAGGACAGTCTTTGGACGATCGCAACAACACAAACTAGTCCTGTATACTGTATTTATAACACAGTGTTGGTAATTGTGCTTCTCCTATCTGCAGGCAGTTAATAACGTCATCCACAAAACAGGCAGAGAGTTCTCCTCCTTGAGAAGTTTAGGCAGTTTCTTCCAGAGTGCTGCTTGTGTGCCTCGCAAGTGATAGACTTCTCAGCAACTCTCCTGCAGCCATCCAACAGCTCCGTCAGTGGCCAGACAGTGACCATTGAAACGTTTATGTAGACTAGGTATACGTCCTAGACGCTTTATCGTCTTTGGTTTTCCTCAGCTCACCACCCCATCCTTCACAGACCTTCTTCCCAATTGCACCCTGTACAAGCTCTCATAACATGATGGTCGTGTTATGGCGATTCACAAAAATGTGGCTGAGATTATATTCCTGTTTTAGGGCGAGCGACGTTTGTGCTTATATATAGGCCATCAATCAACTCACGCAAAGTAGAATTAATTGCCAAATTGTAGGTGAGTACTGTACATCAGAGGATCTTGCCATAGGTGTAACGAATTGCAAATGTAGAAACTTACAACACAATGTAATTTTGCCCGTTTATGGTCCGATGGAGATGAAAGTGGGCTGTACCCCCGGCCTTGACCATCACATTTAATGTCTGTTTTTGCAAAACTAGCACTGCAAACATTCGCAGTATAGTAACAATTTGCTATTGTAATGATGTTTTAAAATTTCTTCAAGAAGCTGAACATTCCATTTGAAACTGTGTAGATTTTTCAGCTAAACTGTGCTTTTTTTTTCTTTTTGCTTTTTTTCTTTAAAGAAAGACGTTTATCAAAACAACAAAGTGATTGCCATTTTATGTACTGTCTTGGTCCTAAAATCTTGTTCCGATGCACTGAAGCATTTCCGAAACAATGGATATGTCCATTTTATATGTAAGACGCTGTATTTTGTTAGTCACGTTATTCACGTTAATGATTTAACACCTGGAAAACTTTAATTAGTTGAAATATTTTTACTTAGAGAGAATATTTCCTAATTTTTGTAAATGGTTTGATACTCACTTATTTCGCTAAAGCGGCACAGCTTTATTCACAGGGGCACATTTTTTCATCTTTCTTTCACCTAGGAACATAGGGGTTTCATTGCCTAAATTAAATACCCTTTCATCTGGGACCGTTACCGCTCGCAAACAGAATGCTACATTGTAGGAGGAGAAGGCGGCACAAGCATTTGTCTAAATATCTGCAGCTACTCGCTGGTCTAGATCTTTCATCTCATGTCTTTCTTGCCTTGTATATTTACCAGAAAAAGGAACAGTCGTCCCGAAGAAAAGATGCGAAACTCGGCACTATAAAGTTACACACACCGAAAAGTAGCACAGAACTTACGGCACTGACCTCGTAGTCAGGAAGAGAAGGGTTGAGACCCTAATAAGGCGCCATCGATAATCAGGTTTTTCATACCTCCCTTCAAACGAATGCTATGGCACCCCAACTACAACGTTGTAATATCTGACCTCCTTTCCAACATAAGACTCCAGGAATTCTGTAACGCAAGTAATTAGAAAAATAACGCGTCTGTAGTTTTGTGTTGATGGCAGATATAACAGTCGTATTTGTCTCAATAACTAAAAGAGCAAAATTATGACTCTGGAGTCGTACTACCGAAGAGATGATTTTCAGTGTGACTCTTTCTCTAGGGAAAAAGCAATGGACGCAATCCACTATACACTAACAGTTCTTAAGAATTGTGTACTAACTGTTACTTCTAAGTAGACTCTCAGCGAGGTGGCTGAGTGGTGTAAATGTTTTGATCTAAGTCGTATGGTCACGGTCTGCACTCACAGCATTCCCTGTGCAGCCAACATAGTCAACCTTAGGTAGCCGCATTCTCTTAAACGAAATTATCTTGTTAGGTTTACATCCGGGAAGTAGAGGTACTCTATATATGATCACACTCACAGGGTGAAGGTAATAAGGAAACGAATACAGCTATAACATTGTCAGAGAACTAGCAGACAGTACGGAAACCTAAAGTTGGTAGCGATCGGAATCAACTAAATATCGGTCCGAGATCACTCACTGTCTTTCGCCTCCTGTCAAAACAGCTACTCTTCCTAGAATAAAAATTGTATTTGTCTTTACATATAAGTGGAAACAGTTGTTTTACAGAAACATTTCTAGCTTTTATCTGGGTCGTAAGGCACTACTTATATCGCGAAATCAGGTGTCCTTCCTACTGACCTGCTTTGGTTGCTTATCTTAGATTTTATCCGTAAATGTCGTGTCAAGTTTCCTTATGTTCCGTACTTCAGTGAGGTGAAGGTCGTCGATAACAAGCTAGGTGCTAGATTAGAAAAGTCAGTGGTACGAAATCTGTATTTTCATTTAGCACAGCATATATAGCATTTCTGGACAGTCGACCCAGTCAATCTTAGATCTCTGTTAGACAGCGCATTACCTAGTTATTATTACACACATAGCTCCCGGCGACAAAGCTGCACCATGAAGGACTTGTTCAGGAAAACACTAATCAATATTTACGCATTTCAGATAGCAGATGACTCCAGACAGAGGTCTGCCCCATGACGCCTGCTATTTGGCCTCCTTGACGCAACAAATTCTGTTCTGCTTAGCCTAAATCATAGTCACTTTAGTACACAATGGGTGCATGATTATTTTCTTGGTGCGTGGAGTATATTAGTGAACAAACTTTTTGTCTGGACTATTTCGAATACATGTTTTAGATGGTTTTGCGATAAGTGAGGTGTTCCAACACTTACGTTGCAGCACTACAGCGGACGAACTAAACCATGTGGCCAAAGGCGCTGATAATAATTCCACTGAAGGCTTCGACGAGATCCAGGGCTATATCTCCATATTAGTTGCCAACTTAGTCACGATACAGGCCGACTCCGCATTCCAAAGACAACACCGGACCACATAAATCAGAAATGTACAAACCATCTTTCAGAGTGCACCGCAATAGAAATTCGTATCTGTTACGTGCCTTTGACAGCATCGTCTGTTATCATCTGCGAAGTACTTTTATTCGTCAGGTTACAACGTGTCTCTCTTAACAGTCGGTACCAACAAACTGCGGTGTCGCATTTTATGTTCCGCTCACTATAGGCCTACACAGAAGCGATGTCGACAAATCTGCTGATACAGACTTATAAACAAACATACAGTTATAATTCATGAAGGGAAAATTTCATTCCATGCACCAACTTGCGGCGATTCTGCCATAAAAGAAGCCTTTGACACCAGGGTGACTTTAACTGATACAGCACCCTTAGCGAAGCATGGAAGCAGGCGCTCGACGCTGCCTGGCTACAGAGAAATAAATCTCCTGCGTCAGCCACCACTTAACGGAATCAGCATCGCTACTAATTTTCCTCGAACACACACATTGAAAACACCTCTGACAGCATATGGAGTTTCCATGACTTCGTAATGCTTCCAGGACATAGTTTGGGCAACTACATACGTATCTACCACTTGTCCTATTGGTACCACAGTTAATACTTGACGATTACGATCACGTCGTGAGAATATTGAGTTTACAAACAAATTTGACAGGACAACGAAACCAAGAAATACTTATCCAAGAATATTGACACAAATCAAAATGTACTGTTGAAGGAAAAACTTCCGCTCCATTTTTCATTTGCACTGAATGAACGCTCTGACACCTGAGAACTGGACATCATTGCGGTGTTCTCATTGCTAGGCACGCACTTTATCTAGACTTCATTAACCTTTGAGAAGCGCTCTCATCACCGCAACAACCTGTCGTATTTATCCAAGTGACAACTGGCGCAAATTATCTGATTACGTATACCGACCGAGGTGACGTAGCGGTTATGTAATGGAATTTGTATTTTGGAAGACACTACGTCCAACCGCTACGTAATGACAGATTAGACGCCAATGGTGGGGGAGTGCTCATCGCAGTTGACAAAAATATTGTCTCTATTGAGGTTCAAATCGAATGTGACGTTGAATTTATCTGGTCGTGTATAACAAATTTAGGTGAAACCAAGTTAATTGTCAGTAGCGCGTAAATACCCAGATCAAGCGACTTTAATCTCCCGAATATAGACTAGGACGCTTTCTTGAGTAGTTAGTTCTCCAGATCTCTCGCAATGGAAATATCTTGGACCTTGTAGCTACAAATAGGCCGAGCCTATCGACTGCGTCACTATAGAGGCGGGCATTAATGATCACGATGTCATCACAGCGACTATGGTTACGAAAGTTAGTGAATGAGTCAAGAAGGCTAAGAGGGTGTTTCTGGTAGAAACAGAAGACAAGAAGTTGTTAGCGTCTCACTTATACAAGAACTGACAAAATTTAGTTCCAGAATGATGGACGTAAAGGATTAAGGGCAACGTTTAAACAGATTTTAAATTGTGGTCTGGATAAGTATGTGCCTAGTGAGTCTGGGATGACAGTAGAAGATAGCAAAACGAAGTTTTAAACGTCACGTTTAAGAAATTGTTCACGCAGGAGAATCGTACACACATATCGTCGTTTGACCGTCACACTGAGTCCCTTACGGATGTCATAGTAATAAGCATCCATGACGAAGAGGAGCAACTGAAAGACTTGAAAACAAGGTCCGGATGAAATCCCGAATCGATTTTACAAAGAGTACTCTACGGCACTGGCACCTTACTTAGCTTGCGTAACGGAATAGGTTCCGAGATATGTGAGTGGCTCCAAGACTACTTATAGAACGCAGTACGTTGTCCTGGACATCGAGTGTTCACCAGAGACAATGGAAATGTTACTGGATCGTTACTATTTTCTATGTATATAAATGGATTGGCGGACAGGATGAGCAGCAATCTATGGTTGTTGGCTGCTGATACTGTGGTGTACAGGAAGGTGTCGAAATTGAGTGACTGCAGGTGGATACAATACGCTAAAGTAGTTAAACGTAAGTGAATGCAAAAAATGGGAAAAACAAACGCGTGGTCTGAGCATTCAGTATTAGTAGTGCCCAGCTTGACACAACCAAGACGTTCAAATATCTGGCCGTAACGTTGTGAGGATCATAGGAGGAAAGGCGAATGGTCGACTTCGGTCTATGGGAAGAATTTTCGGAAAGAGCGGTTCATCTCCAAGAGAGACCGCATATTTAACGCTAGTACGACCTATCCTTGAGTAGTGCTCGAGTGTTTGGGATCCGCTCCAGGTCAGATTAAAGGAAGACATCGCAACATTTCAGTCGCAGCCTGCTAGATTTGTTTCCGGTTTTGCTGCTTCCGGTTGATCGATCAACACGCAGAGAATTTTCGCAAACACAGAAGGGAAGAAACATTAATGTGAAAATGTAGAGAACCGGAATTTGAAGCTTACTATAGAACTATACTACTGCCAGCAACATACATTTTGCGAATGGACCACGAAAATAAGATACGAGAAAATAGAGCTCATAGAGAGGTATTTAGGCAGTCATTTTTCATTCGGTCTGTTTGAGAGTGGAACAGGAAAGGAAATTATTAGTAGTGGAATAGGGCACCCTCCCCCACGGACCGTGCAATGGCTTGAGGAGTATGTACGTGAATGTAATGCCACTGTCAGTCAAAGAACCCGTATGTTGCGAGGGAACTTAGTGTCTGAAGAAGTCGAACCAGCCACGGCAGGGATTGGGAAAGGACATGGGTTGTAGATGTGGAGAGCTTATATTTTTGGAATGTCGTAGTTTCCCTTTCTTATCAGTAGGGACAGGCAAATTTCGGATCAACCACAGGCGACAAAATAACGCGACATTTGTGGTTTTCAAAGAAATAAAGCGAAAACTGCAGTTTTCACGTATGTCGCTAATTTGTTATTTTCCCGTGTCCCACTGAAATTATGTATGTATGAGAATAACAGTGTATTAATATTGCTAATTGATAGTTATTGAACGTTGAAATTGGATTTTGCCTCTTTTTTTCTCAATACAGAGAATCTTTCACAGTTGATATTTCGCGCAAAGAACTATGGCTCTAGATGTGACGTCAAACGAAGGTACTCTAGGAGCACTTCAAACTATTTCCGTCCCAGTAACGGTTGTAGCCGCCGACGTGACAGAAGGAACGTTGAGTCTGATCATATTTCAACGTAACCTAGGCTTCTGTCTAAGCAACAGACCACGCCATCAACACAAATTTCATTAACAAAATACCAAAAATAATACTGACTTTACACGAACAGCCAAAGAAACTGTTACACATGCCGAATATAGGGTAGAGCCCCCGCGAGCACGCAGAAGTGCCGCAACGCAACGAGGCATGAACTCGACTAATGTCTGAAGTAATGCTTCAGGGAACTGATACCATGGAAACTGCAGGGCACTCCGTTAATATGTAAGAGTACGAGGGAGTGGAGATCTCTTCTGAACTGTACGGTGCGAGGCATCCCAGATATGCTCAATAATGTTCATGTCTGGGGAATTTCTTGGCCAGCGAAAGTGTTTAAATTCAGAAGAGTGTTTTGGAGCCACTCTGAAGCAAATTCTAGATTTATGGGGTGTCGCATTGTCCTGCTGGAATTGCGCATCGGAATGCACAATGGACATGAATGGATTCAGATGATTGGACGGGATGATTACGTTTGTGTCGCCTCTCAGAGTCGTATCCAGAAGTATCAGGGGTCCCATTCACTCCAACTGCACATGCCCCACACCATTACAGAGCCTCCACCAGCTTGAACAGTCCCCTGCTGACTTGCGGGGACCACGGATTCACAACGTTCTCTCCATATCCGTACACGTCCATCCGCTCGATACTATGTGAAAAGTGACTCATTCGACCATGCAACATGTTTACAGTTATCAACAGTCCAATGTCGGTGTCGACGAGCCCAGGTGAGGCGTAAAGCTTTGTGCAGTGCGGTCATGAATGGAACAGGAGTGGGCCTTCGGCTCCGAAAGCCCATATCGATGATGTTCCGTTGAACGGTTCGCATGCTGACACTTGTTGATGGCCCAGCATTGAATCTGCAGCAATATGTGGAAGGGTTGCACTTCTGTCACGTTGAACGATTCTCTTCAGTCGTCGTTGGTCCGTTCTAGCAGGATCTTTTTCCGGCCGCAGCGATGCCGGAAATTTTATGTTTTACCGGATTCCTGATATTACGGTACGCTCGTGAAATGGTCGTTTCGGAAAATCCCCACTTCATCGCTACCTCGGAGGTGCTGTGTCCCGTCGCTCGTGTGCCGACTATAACACCACGTTCAAACTCACCTAAATCTTGATAACCTACTATTGCAGCAGCAGTAATCGATCTAACAACTGCGCCAGATGCTTGTTGTCTTATATAAACGTTGCCAACCGCAGCGCCATATTCTGCCTCTTTACGTATCTCTGTATTTGAGTACGCATGCCTATACCAGTTTCTTTGGCGCTGCAGTGTACATTGAAAGAAATATTCTCAAAGTCTGTGGTACTTTTCACAGCTATAGACAACTTGAATGGGATCAAGTGCCCTGTCGCCTAATTGTTTGACATAAGCAAACCGAGGGGCCACCATGCTGATTTACGTATTTGTGACGCTACTGAAGTACCATATTTCCTCATATTCGTACTTATACTTGCCTGCTATAAAAAAATTTACTATTTAACTGAGGCAGTGCATCAAAGATTCCCCAAATCGCGTACGATTTGTTACGAAAAAATGCCAGGAAATATGATGTTGCCTGCTAAAAACATTACCTATATTCCAAACTAGTACAGATTGCCACATTATCGTGGAAAAATGAATTTTAGGTGACGAAAAGCTCAAGCTTTTGAGAAATCAGGAGGGACGAGTACTTGAGGCAAAGGTGAAGAAAACATTAAAAGCATTGGTATCCAAGCTCATATCAGGCCAAAACCTCGTATTGCCTCAGATCCATGTAATCTGCGTTCACAGCTCTGAGTTCTTGTTTCAACCATGGGATCATAGTGAACTTTCTTAAGGCTGCTATGGCAAAGAGTCACCATTTACCTAGTAGAATGGCGAGTGTTAAGATTTCCTGAAGAGTTGCAATTACATTTATAATCTGATGGGATAGCATCTTTTCAAGCCAACAGTATGAATGATATACGAACATAGTTAAAAGTCTGATGTCATGAAGAACGCAGTTTGTCTTCAGTATTCAGTTTTGGACTACAGGCAGCTGGTTTCACACTATAACGAAGTGTTGATGGAATGGCTGCGCAATGTCTCACAAGAGAACTTTGATTTTCGGACAGTGCTGCTTTAGGAAAACTTTCTTTAATTCATTAGATATAATAGATTTAATATAAGTGATATATTGAATAATGTGGCGTCAATAAATACAATGTAATTGGTGGGATCAAATTAATTTCAGAAACACTGAAGAACAATGAAATAAGACAAAAGTACGGTACATGTGCTACATCAAAAATAAGAGATCGGAAAATAATACCGAAACTGACAAAAAATAACGCCAAATATAGTAAAAGAAACACCACAACTGACAGAAAAAAACATCGAAATTGGCTAGAAAATATTGAAATTGTCCGTAAAATAAAATATTTTTTCCGTGTCTCCTCTCATAAGTCGTAACAATTCTCTCCCATGCTGTCAACACACGCGTAAATCTCAATGTACATCCCTCATGCCAGAAGGTACTTCCTGTACCGCAATCATTTTCCGTTACCAAGTTGTGACATAGTCACGAAAAAAATAAAATAAAATAATCCGGAAAGTGTAGAATTTGTGCTTTTATTCCAGGCTATAAACACAACAACTTTCCGCAGACTATCGATTTAGGTCAACGGTGACCGTCTTAAGATATGTTTAAAACATATTCTGATAGAATAAAACGAGAGTGGCATCGTCATGAGAGTAATGTTGATTACATCTCTTGATGTTGACATTTACGCTTAATTATATCAGCACTGTGTTTTAAAGGGATTTGAAGATGATCACCACTATCCGAAATCGATAACCTGAGGACAGTTTTTGTGATGATAGAGTGGAATAAAAGAAACAAATGCTATTCTCCTTTCCGCTTTCTTCCAGTTTCTTCCCCGATTGGTAGGCAAGAAGCACGACAGTCGGTGAGCCGTTTTGTAGCCCTCACCATGACGCACAAGGGCCTCTCTTGTAGCATCTGCTACCAGAAAAAGCAAGATTACGGTTAAGCTTTCCACCGACGAGGACGTCATTGGCAACGGAAACTACGATAGGCGAAGACTGGGGAAGCAAACTGGTAGTGCCCTATCGATGGAACCAACCTGGCATATGCCTTAAGGGTTTAGTGAAACCTTGGGAATGCTATCAGGGCGCGCTGAGGAGTACTGCCACCGAATTTATGTGAAAACTCTTCAAGTTCTTTAAATAAAACAAACGCTATTATTATTATTCTACATCTTTATCCTTCATATCCACATATTTGTAGCCCTCTTCTGACAGAGGGGCGCCGTACTGTGGCGTTTAACATGGCGATGTATAACGTAACTATGCCTGTGGACGAGAAGCAGCGTGTTGTGATCGAGTTTCAACTTCGAAGATTTCGTCCACTCTCCTTCAGTGTAACAGTACCAGATCGCTCATGAGCGCTGCGACATCTGCAACAATGCGACACCTTGAGTTCACTGTCATCGATTATCCTACTTACAGTTTGACTTGTCACCATCCGATTTTGAAGTTACGGGTCTGTCAATGAAGTCAAACATCGTACAGTGAAGGCATCAACAAACTGGTCTCTCGTTGGGAGAAATGTGTTCGTCGCAAGGGTAACTATCTTGAGAAATAAATATGGAGGCATAAGAATAAAGATGTAGAGATTCAATAATGTTTGTTTTGCTTAAAAATCTTTAAGAGTTTTCACATAAAAAATTCGGAGGCGCTACTTCTCAGCATGCCCTCGTAAATCTGGATGGCCTAATTGATATTTGAACCGCTACCCTACCGAATACGAGTCCAGTGTTTTGCCACTGGAATCACCTCGACTTTGATGAGCATCTACTCCACGTTTCCTCATTTACTAAACGAAACCGTGACAAAAAGCGTCGCTCTTCGTCCGATCTTCCCTAATAGTAACCCTACATACGATTCTTTAGAGAATCGAACTCCTCTGTATAAAAGAGTTCTGAAGTCTGATTACTTTACAGAAGAGTTAATGTGATGAATATTTGACGTTAAACATTAACGTTTATGGGTGAATACGCAAAATCATGATGGCTGACTTTATGTGCATCCACCAACTTAAAAGCACAAAAACTACTAGCATTGTGAATTCTGCGCTATATAAGTGCATCAGTAAAGCTAAAAGTGTGCGTGTGCGTGTGTGTGTGTGTGTATTATCTATATCGATACGAAACAAGGAACTACAAGTTACGGAATAACAGGCAGATTCAGTGTTCAAAATGAACTCGATAAGAAACACAGTATTGATGAAAATGTAAACGTATTACGCCAAATGAAGTTTGTTTAAAAATACGTCACGAATCTTCGCATTAACAAAATTCTGTAAAAAGTAGATGGTTGTTGTACGTCAAGTAATTTAAAAGACAGTCACCGACATCAGCCGTCGTTATCATAAATTAAGGAAATTAGGGACTCTTACGAATGTAAAAACTTGTTCAACAACGAACTTTAAAGACGTATGTACAGCGTCCTAAACTGCCAGCACCCGGATGTTTCGTCTCATGTGCACAGAAAATAACAGAAGAATCAAAGCTGAGCACGATGTAGACTCAAACGAGCAGAGGAAAACATAAAGTGCACATGGTTTATCGGGAAGCCATATTTCACGGAAAAACGTCAACTTCTAAAACATGCAGTGAACTGAAAACAAATAATAAAGGACTTTACTATATACCACACGCTACATTGACGCAGAACGACATTAAGCTAATTATTAGCAAACTTATATGTACTATTGTTAGAGGGAACTGATTACATTTCAACAAAACAACACTGTTGCTAAAATAAAGTTAAATAACTAATTACAATCGCCTCATAACAAAGACAATGAGATACAAATATTTGTTTCATCTATTCTTTCCCCTACTAAGGCGTTCTAGTACCCCAGGATTTTTAGATTATGATGTCCATTTACATACTGGCTTACCCGTTCAGTGTCCTCGTGTACCTGGTCTCCTCATTCTCTCCTTGTGACGTCGGCATGTATACCTGAACTACTGCTGTTGGAATTGGTTTGCTGTCGATTCTGCTCACAAGGGTAACTCCCCATCGCAAAAATTGAACACAGATCAAGCATGAAAACAGGAAGAACATGTACTGAACTGTGAGAAAAAGAAGCGAAATCGAAATAGTGAGCAGCCCAAGTGCAACAAGTTAATAAAAAGCAGCCGGTTACAGCAACTGCGTTGTGGGTACGTGATAATGGTATTAGGCGCGAAGTGGCCGAGCTGTGTTCAAAACTCTCTCGTGCAATTTTTTTTGAACAACATTTTGAATTGTCCATCAGGTCATTGAAACATTTGTTCTCTTTCTGTAGTCTCGGCGGTCGTCATACTATACATTAGTTATAGAATAAGTCACGTGGTAAGAATCTATTAGCGTCGCAAGTAAATGTGATGAATAGTGAGATCTCCCGCAGAAATGAAAACAACTAATAAGCGGGTGTGAACTGTGTTACAACAAATGAATTCAAGCCTTAAGGCTTCCAAAACGGAAGCAACTTCAAAAACTTTAAAAGGATATGTTTTGACAGGACACACAGAAACTGTGTTTGTTAAAGTGTTGCGTTCATTTGTTGCAGTTTATGTGGCATAGTATTATGTTTTCATCATTTCCTTAGAAGTGATCACATTCGCATTCATACGAACGTCTATATCGGACATAGAATCATATCTCACACAGATATCAGTCGTACAAATTAGGTACGTCGTTAAGTGATTCCCATCATACGGCACACGTTCTGTCACTAATGCCGTGTACGACACACCAGACGTGTTTTCTGATGGACGATTCGGTTGACTTGCCACCTTGTCATCAAATGCCTGCGGTTCCCATTCGAAAACAACTTCCTTTGGGCTTCTAATAAAGTAGCTGTGCAGAATTAACTGTTATTATAGGCTCTGAACACTATGGGACTCAACATCTGAGGTCATCAGTCCCCGAGAACCTAGAACTACTTAAACCTAACCAAGCGAAAGACATCACATACATCCATGCCCGAGGCAGGATTCCAACCTGCGACTGTAGCAGTCGTGTGGTTCCGGACTGAAGCGCCTAGAACGCTCGGCCACCGAGGCCGGCGTTATTATAGGTCCCACTTTTACACCTCGCTGTTGCAAACGGACGTTATACCACGACACCGATACAACTTTGAATAAAGTGAGCAGGGAAAAAATATTGGCACGAGCGAGGTTTGAGCACGGATCACCCTCTTTGTAGTCCAACACCATGATCGCTTACGGCGCCTTTGTTGATATACGTAGCTGTATATTGAACTTCTTGTTCTTGTACCGTTCACTGTTTCTATTTTACTTTCTTTCGCAGTCCAGTACACCCCATTCCTGTTTTCATGATTCATCTGTGATCAGCTCTTGACGTATGACAGTAACACATTCTTTGCCTTACTTCCGTGTTCATAAAGAATCCCACTTCGGTAACGGCATTCTCTGCTGCTGTTGATATTACCCTATAGTTGTCTGACGAGACGTGCTTATGTTCTATTCCATTTTGAATTAGGCGTCGCAGTTGTATTGCTTCCGCCGAATTCGCAGTTAAGACAGCTTAATTATGTGGGGCCTTGTGTTGCTGACAGTGCCTCGTTTGTATCTTGTGTGCAGTCGGCGAGCTACGGCAAGAAGAGCGCGGCGTGGTACGCGGCGAGCAACGGGCCGGGCCCCGGGGGCGGCGGCGGGGGCGGTGGGGGCGGCTGGGCCAGCAAGCCGGCACAGCCGCTCAGCCGCAAGGCCAGCCTCGCCGACGGAGACGTGCCCACCCCCGCCACCAACAGCAACGGCAAGCCCTCCTCCGGCCGCGTCATCCGCATCGTCAACAGCATGGACCACACCGTGCAGGTCAGTCTCCGTCGCTTGCGAGCTGGAAGAAACTTGTAGCCAATCGTCGATCTGACCAGTAAACTCGTGGTGGACATTCGATGGATATATGGAACTCCAAGTTTTCGTTGGCCTTGTGCGTTTCTAGCAAACACCTGTACCAGTTAGTGGTATTCATATCCCCTGCTTCTACAGCAGCAATGTGAGCAGCAGTTGGCATCACAGTGACACAAAGAACTGTTACAAATTGACTACTTGAAGGACAGTTCCAAGCCAGACGCTTTGTAGCATGCATTCCTCTGACCTCAAAACACAGCCATTTGCGACATCAGTGGTCTCAAGCGAGAGCTGTTTGGAGGGCAGGATGGAGATTTTGTTTCCTGATGAAAGCTGGTTGTGCCTCGGTGTCAGTGATGACCGAGTGTTCATTAGGAGGAAGCCAGTTGAGGGCCTGCAACCAGACTGTCTGCGCGCTAGACACACTATGATCTGAGGTGCAGTTTCGTATGACAGTAGGAGCACTCTCGTGGTCACCCCACGCATCCTGACTGCGAATTTATACGTCCGTCTGGTGATTCGACCTGTTGTGCTGCCATCCAACGACAGCATTCCAGGTGGTGATTTCATACAAGATACTGCTCTCCCATATAGCGCTGTTCTAACCCAACATGCTCTGCAAAGTGTCGACATGTTGTCATGGCCTGCTCGATCACCAGATCTGTCTCCAATACAGCGTATATGAGATGTCATCGGACGACAACCCCAGCGCCATCCACAATCAGCATAAACCGTCCCTGTATCAACCGACCAAGTGCAACACGAATCCGACACCTATACAATAAAATGCAGGCACATTTCCATTCTCGCATTCAATATTCTGACTATTATACCTGTTACTAATGTACCAGCATTTCACATGTCACATTTGCGCGCTTACATTAGCCTGTGACCTTGCAATGTTATTCACTTAAATACGTTAGTTAGACAAATGGAAATGGCTCTGAGCACTATGCGACTTAAATTCTGAGGTCATCAGTCGCCTAGAACTTAGAACTACTTAAACCTAAGGACATCATACACATCCATGCCCGAGGCAGGATTCGAACCTGCGACCGTAGCGGTCGCTCGGCTCCAGACTGTAGCGCCTAGAACCGCAAAGCCACTCCGGCCGGCAGCCAAATGTATGTTCATTTCATTGTAATTTCATTCTAACGAGCTGCTTGGTCACCGATGGTATGTGTTCCTTCGGACATGTCCGAAAGAACAGATACCATCTTAGTAAATGTATTCCCGACATTTCTTTACTCTAATTAATTACTTTTTGTGTTGCGATTTTTTTCCGCCAGTGTAAATATGTGTTTTGATACCTGTCGTATTCTAAATGTTTATGTTTAACTTTTAGCTCGTTCTGTAACACTTTTGACAAACTGTTAAAGAAAAGATTCTCATACTGACGCGCTTAATTTTTATACAGTACAATGGTCTCGTTGACACAGCTCACATCTGAGCACTTTCGAGTAAGCCAAGAGACTCCTGAGTCTTGATCAGAGGATGCGAAACTAACACTAGAACTTTAACGCCGAACCAATAGCCCTCTAATGCAGTAACCATCGAGTCATCTCAATGCATCGTTGGGTGTCACTGTATACTTTGCTCTGTTTGCCTTCGCATGGACCGGGAGGCACGAGAATAAGTCTGAACGCTTGTGAATGAAGTTAGGTCGCAATTTTATGTAAAATCCAAAGCTACAACAGAGAAACTAAACCCACGCGATGCTATCCTGTCGAAATTGGCTGGAACGTCGTGAGGTTGTGAAGGCCTTGGACCTCGTCTATAGCGAAGCTGAATATTGTTCACTAGTCCGACTGATAGCCTTGGGAGAGCCAGCCCTGACAAAACTCCCTACGATCTGGTGAGCAAGATGTATGAGACAGGCGAAATACCCTCAGACTTGTAGAAGCATATAATAATTCCAATTCCAAATACCACAGTTGCTGAGAGGTGTGAAAATTGACAAACATCAGTTTAGTAAGTCACGGTTGCAAAATATTAACACGAATCCATTACAGAAGAATGGAAAAACTGGTAGAAGTGGACCTCGGGGAAGATCAGTTTGGATTCTGGAGTAATGTAGGGACACGTGAGGCAATTTGATCCTATGACTTCTAATAGAAGATAGGTTAAGTAAAGGCAAACCTACGTTTCTAGCATTTGAAGACTTAGAGAAAGCTTTTTACAATGTTGACTGGAACGCCCTCTTGCAAATTCTAAAGGTGGCAGGTGTAAAATGCAGGGAGCAAAAGGCTATTTACACTTTTGTACAGAAACAAGATGGCAGTTATAAGAGCCGAGGAGCACGAAAGGGAAACAGTGGTTGAGAATGGAGTGAGACAGGACCGTAGCCTATCCCCAATGTTATTCAATCTAGCAAGCAGTGAAGGAAACAAAAGAAAAATTTGGAATAGGAACTAAAATCCATGGAGAAGAAATAAAAACTTTGCGGTTTGCCGATGACACTGTAATTCTGTCAGAGACAACAAACGACCTGGAAGAGCAGTTGAACAGAGTGGACAGTGTCTTGAAAGGGGGATATAAGATTAACATCAACAAAAGCAGAACGAGGATAACGGAATGTAATCCAAATAAATCAGGTGATGCTGCGGGAATTAGACTAAGAAATGAGACGGTTAAAGTACTATTTGGGGAGCAAAATAACAGACGATGGTCAAAGTAGAGAGTATATAAAATGTACACTGGCAATGGCAAGGAAAGCGTTTCTAAAGAAGAGAAATTTGCTAACATCGAGAATAGGTTTAAGTGTCAGGAAGACTTTTCTGAAAGTATTTTTATGGAGTGTAGCCATGTTTGGATGTGAAACATGGACGATAAATAGTTTAGACAAGAAGAGAATCGAAGCTTTCTAAATGTGGTGCTACAGAAGAATGCTGAGAATTATATGGGTAGTTCACGAAACTAGTGAGGAGGTACTGAATGTAATTGGGGAGAAGAGGAATTTGTGGCACAACTTGACCAGAAAAAGGGATCGGTTGGTAGAACATGTTCTGAGGCATCAATGGATTACCAATTTAGTACTGGAAGGATACGTGGAGGGTAAAAATCGTAGGGGAAGAACGATTTAGGGTGCAGTACTTACTTGGAGATGCAGAATCTTGCACAGGATAGAGTAGCATGGAGAGCTGCATCAAACTAGTTTCTGGACTGAAGACCACAACAACAACAGTCCGACTGAAGAATCATACGTAGCTAAAGTGGACGTCCAACTGAAGGACATAATGCTGATAAACGTTAAGTATGGAGGAGGTGATGTAATGTCATGGAGATGTTTTTCGTGGTTAGGCTGTGGTCCCTTATTACACTTAAAAAACGCTGAATGCGGAAGGCTATTAACACATTTTACAGCACTGTGTAGCGCGGAGGTGGTGATCGTTGGTATCGGAATGGCAGTGCATCCTCTCATAAAGCAGTATGAGTCAGGCAGTTCTTTGTGAATTATAACATTCATTTAATAGATTGGCCTTTGTCGAGTTCTAACTTGAACTGAATGGAGCACCTTCGCGATGAGTTAGAAAGTAGATTTTGCTCCAGACCACAACATCAACCATCACAACTTTTTCTGGGTTCAGCTCTTCAGCAAGAACTTGCTGTAATTCCCGCATAGACATTCAGGTACCTCATTGGAAGTATACCCAGCATAGTTTAAGCCGTCATAAAGGTGATGGGTGGAAACACTCCATGTTAATCTCCACTAATAAGTGTCCCTACACTTCTCGTCAGTTAGTGTAGTACAAATTATAAGAATATTTCTAAAGAATATTGTAATTCAGTTCAGAGCAATAATAATAATGTCGTCAATCCACTGCGTAAGCATTTAATGTGGCTAATGCGTTTGTAAATGCCGAACGAATAAATAAGTAGATAGTAGCAGACATTAGGCAGTGGTTTGTAAGTCATACGAGATTGTAACTCAAAAAAGCCACACAGATTTGCGAGTGCAAAGCACAAACTACTCAAGAAATTCTGTGCAGCTTACATCTACATTATCACCCACTAAAAAATCACATGCAATTTGTACTGAGTGACCAGACATCATGGGTAGATACTGGATGTGAAGTGAATAGTGAGTTTCTCCTAGTTGAGCCATTAATACCGAAGTAACATTGCATGGACTCTACGAGGCGGAGGAGGAGGAGATTAGTGTTTAACGTCCCGTCGACAACGAGGTCATTAGAGACGGAGCGCAAGCTCGGATTAGGGAAAGATTGGGAAGGAAATCGGTCGTGCTCTTTCAAAGGAACCATCCCGACATTTGCCAGAAACGATTTAGGGAAATCACGGAATACCTAAATCAGGTTGGCTGGAGACGGGTTTGAACCGTCGTCCTCCGGAATGCGAGTCCAGTGTGGTAACCACTTCTACGAAGCGTTAGAACCCTTATGGAGAGATACTGATCCTCACATCTTGCAGTCTTACCTACAATGGCTCTTGAATAGTTAGCACAGGGTTGACAGATATCAACAACATCCCATAAATGATCGACTGGGTTAAAACCGCGTCATCTGGGCGACCAAGCCATGGTTATGAATTCACTGTAGTGTTTATCATCTATCTGCGTGCAACCAAAGAGACGGAAGATGTCAGTTATCCTGTTGAAACATAGCTGCTCCTTCTCGGTACTCGAATAGCAGAAATGGATCCACCTGGACTACAAAAATGTCCACATAGCGTGCATCTGTCACTGCTCATTGGCCACTGATCTCTGCAGCCGGATACAACAGTCACAACTTGGTTGACACAGGATTCACAGCATCATGGGGCATGCGCTATACCCTCACACGTCCATCAACTCCACACATCTGCAACCAGGATTGATTGTTGCACGACACAATAATCATACTCGCTGACCCGTGCCAGTAGTTGAGATCTGCGTCGAAGTATCCACAATGAAACACAAGTTGATCTACGGCTACTGAAGCCTATGCGGTGTATTTCGCTCCCTACAGTCGTAGCAGAATCATGTCCCTGATGCTCCACGTTCAAATCGGTGGCGATCTGACTCAGCAGACCGTTGATCGAACCGTGTGGCTCTGCGGCGGAGACGCGACGTCCTTTTATCAGACACATGTGGTCGTCTTGTGCGGCGGTTTACAGGTTGGTAAACATTATCCATGTGATATTTATCCATCCTACATCTACATCTACGAGGGGCATTCAATAAGTACTGCAAACAATTTTTCTCTAAAACAGCTTTGTTTTATTCATGATTTCAATTCACCATATTATTCCCCACTCTTCTGGCTACGAAACTTTGTTTTTCAACATAATCTCTGTTCAGTGCGACGGCCTTACCATTCCAGTGGAAGGGCCTGTATGCCCGAATAGAACCACTCTACTGGTCGACTTCTGAGTCAACGTCTTGCTACACCATAACCTCCCCACTACCGACGTACTGCTTACAGCAGATTTCATCCTTCCTAGGGCCAGATAGATGGAATTACGAAGGCACATTATGCAGGCTTTAGAGTGGATGAGGAAGAGCAGACAAAGAAATTTTATGAGCTCCTCCCGGCTGCGCGGACTTGTGTGATACCGTTAGTTGTCATGGGAAAAACGAAGTTCGTTTACATTTATGTAGCGACGAACATGCTGAAGTTGTTTCTTTAATTTCCTGAGGGTGACACAATACACATCAGAGTTGATGGTTGTACCATGAGAAGGGGTCGCGTAAGTCCTTCGCCACTGACATTGCCGGCAGACGGTGCGGCTTTGAACCATTTCCTCGAAGGATGATGATGATGTTTTGGTTTGTGGGACACTCAACTGCGCTAACCTTTGCTCTGTCCAGACTCCCCACTTCCATGAATGAAATGATGAGGACAACACAAACACCTATCCATCTCGAGGCAGGTGAAAATCCCTGACCCCGCTCGGAATCGAACCCGGGTCCTCCTGCTCGGGAAGCTAGAACGCGACCGCGAGACCACAAGCTGCGTACTCCTCAAAGAACAGGCGATGTCGCACCACTCCATGGATTGCCGTTTTATTTCCAGTTCGAAGTGGTGTACCCATGTGATGATATTCGATATATTGTCAGGATCCGCTTCGTAATGCGCAAGCAGTCAGCTTAGGTGGTCCTTCGTTGCTCTTTATGGTCTATTAGGCGGCGAACAAGCCAGCGGGCACACAAATTTGAATATTCCAACTGGTGGACAAATGTGTCAACACTACCAATAGGGACGTCCACCTCAGTAGCGAGGTGTTTGATTGCGATCTCTCGATCACTTAGAATAAGAGTGTCCGCACGTTCCTACAGTGCAGGAGTCACAGGTGTGTGCGGCTGGCCGTCACGGAGGGGATCGGACAGGTTTGGGCGACCTTGTTGCGATGATGACAAACGCCTCGCACAACGACTCACCGTGCTTTCGTTCACTGCCGGGTATCCGTGGACATTCTGCAAGAGCCTACAAATATCTGCGATGTTTTGGTTTTCCGCCAAAAGTAACTCAATGACTGCTCTGTCCTTGGTACATACCTCCGTTAGAGACGTAATTTTGAAGAGTACGTATAGAACCGCCACCTGTCGTAACTTTATGAAGCTATGTAGGCTGAAGCGGGAGTATTTCACAATGTCCCACAACAAAGTTCGCACTTTTTCAATCTAAACTGGCCGAGTGTTAAAAAAAAGTGTTGTGGTTCTCACTGTACGTCCCTCATACAACTGCATCTACATACATACTCCGTAAGCCACCTTACGGTTCATGACGGAGTATTTTGTACCATTACTATTCATTTCCCGTCCATATGTCTCCGTACAAGCACTAGTTTCTATCTTCGTAGTCCTTATGCGGAATGCACGCTGGCGGCAGTAGAATCGTCTTGCAGTCAGCTACAAAGGCCAGTTCTCAAACTTACCTCAGTATTGTTCCACGAAAAGAACGTCGCCTTCCCCCCAGGGATTCCCATTTGAGTTCACGAAGCGTCTCCGTAATACTGGCGTCTTGATCAAACCTTCCGGTAACCAATCTAGCGGCCCGTCTCCGAACTACTTATTTGTATTCCAAACTGTTGGGGATCCCAAACACTGGAGCAGTACTCAGAACGGGCCGCACTAGTGTCCTATACGCGGTCTCTTCTGCAGATGAACCACACTTTTCTAAAATCCAGCAAATAAACCGAATTCGACCATTCGTCGTCCCTATCGCCGTCCTTACGTGTTCGATTCATTTCATATTACTTTGCAATGTAACCCCTAAATTTTTAATCGTCTGACTTTTTCAAGCAGCACGCAACTAACGCTGTATTTGAAACTGAAGGGATTTATTTTCCTATTCATCGGCATTAGCTCATATTTTTCTGCATTCAGAGCAAGCTGCCACTCCTCACACCAACTGTAAATTTTGTCTGAATGATACTGGACAGTGTTGTTGTTGTGGTCTTCAGTCCTGAGACTGGTTTGTGCAGCTCTCCATGCTACTGTATCCTGTGCAAGCTTCTTCATCTCCCAGTAACTACTGCAACCTACACCCTTCTGAATCTGCTTAGTGTATTCATCGCTTGGTCTCCCTCTACGATTTTTACCCTCCACGCTACCCTCCAATACTAAATTGGTGATCCCTTGATGCCTCAGAACATGTCCTACCAACCGATCCCTTCTCCTGGCCAAGTTGTGCCACAAACTTCTCTTCTCCCCAATCCTATTCAATACTTCCTCATTAGTTATGTGATCTAACCATCTAATCTTCATCATTCTTCTGTAGCACCACATTTCGAGAGCTTCTATTCTCTTCTTGTCCAAACTATTTATCGTCCATGTTTCACTTCCATACATGGCTACACTCCATACAAATACTTTCAGGAATGACTTCCTGACACTTCAATCTATACTCGATGTTAACAAATTTCTCTTCTTCAGAAACGCTTTCCTTGCCATTGCCAGTCTACATTTTATATCCTCTCTACTTCGACCATCATCAGTACTGACTGGACGGTACTGACCTCGAAAATCCAAATTCTCGTGTAATCTCCGGCAGGTTATGTCCTTGTATTTTGAACAGATTATTTCACACTCAAAGTAGATTAACTCGCGGCGTGTTGCCATATTCACTACACACCTGTCTGTAACGGACTGCTCAACTATCGTGTCTCTGGTGGCGCCACACCCTGTGTAACCATACAGAAGAAACTTTCGGGCCTCTGACATAGCACATCTTCAAATGGGCTAACCCTCCCCGTGACTTTGACCACTTAGTTCAATAAATGGCTTGTCCAAATATGTTTTCAGTCCAACTTGAATTTTTATGCGCTATTTTCACATCATTAATTTGTAAATTTGAACATTACTTCTCGACAGTATTCTCCAAAATTATAATCAATGAAATGAAACACTGTCTGAAATAAATTTTAGTAACCGATTTCAAATCTAATTAACGTGTTCTTCCTTGATTTCAACTGCTTCAACGTTTCGGATTAATGAATCTGATCTTGTCACACACACAAACAACATTTATTCAGATAGCCATCAAACTCAAATTTCTACATTCATCCATTTCACTGTTGCAGAGATCTTTTTGTTCATTCTTCTTAGTTCCATTCCCAAGTATTCTTACCAGCTTCGGAATCACAAGTGACATTTAGAGTCGGAACGTTTTAAATATTTATCTTACACCGAACTTGGCAGAGAACGGAAAAACAGTATTTAGTTAATATTTCAGACTATAGTTTAACTAAGAAGCAATTCGTTGCTTATAAGACAAAGTGTCTCCCATTATTTAGACGTAATTTACTTTCCCTGAAGTCAGATCGTATCCTGTTCGCCGTAGACATTGCGATTTTACGGCTTGTCGGAGACATCCATAAGTGAAATGAATTTCACCTTGTGTAGTTCAAATTGTGCACTTCATCTGAAAAGCACACCACTCGGAACAACTCTTCAAGTCCTGAACGTCGTAATGCTCACCTACTGCGATAAAATAGATCTTCTGTCTGCACATTCAACTCCTCCTGTCTGTTAGATGGACTCTCGCTGTGTCACGAGAGTCATTTTATCTCCTTGTATTTTCTTTGTATTACTTGTAACGATCTTATCTCTCTCGCCAAAAACATATTGCGTTCTGTACCACATAATCTCACACACTTTCCATAGACAGGAAGGTGACATCATTTACTTACTATCAACGATGATTAATTAGCTATTTACTTATAGTTTCCATTGAGATATGGAATAATTATTAACAATACTCAATGTTATGATACTCTCTGAAAGTGAAAACATTAAGGTCACTGCCCACAGCAAGATTTAATGCCTCCTGATGGCGTTGCAGGCACTAGGCGTGGTAAGGAAACTACACTCATGTTCATAAATTAAGAATAATTGCAGGATGTCGTGCCACACACCGTGGGAGTACACAAAACTGGAGAAAATCGTCTCTAAACACATGTGCTACAAAACGGCACTGTTTCCTGCGCATGTACCCCCACATCAATATGGAATATGATCATCATGCACACTTACGCAGGCCGCAAAACGGGTGGCATACTCTGGATCAGGTGATTGAGCAGCTGCTGGGGTACAGCCTCGTGCACCAGTGCCTGTCGGAGCTCCTGAAGAGTCGTAGGGGTTTGAAGACGTGCAGTGATACGTCGACTGAGAGCATCCCAGACGTGTTCGATAGGGTTTAGGTCTGGAGAACAGGCAGGTCACTCCATTCGCCTGATATCTTCTGCTTCAAGGTACTCCTCCACGATGGCAGCTCGGTGGGGCCATGCGTCATCATCCATCAGGAGGAAGGTGGGACTAACTGCACCCCTGAAAAGGCGGACATACTGGTGCAAAATGAGGTCCCAATACACCTGATTTGTCACAGTTCCTCTGTCAAAGACATGCAGGTGTGTATGTGCACCAGTCATAATATCACCCCACACCATCAAACCACAACCTCCATAAAGGCCCCTTTCAAGGATATTAAGGGGTTGGTATCTGGTTCCTGGTTCACGCCAGATGAAAACCCGGCGAGAATCCCTGTTCAGACTATACGTGGACTCGTCCGTGGACATAATCTAGGACCACTGTTCCGATGACCATGTTCTGTGTTCTTGACACCAGGCTTTACGGGCTCTCCTGTGACCAGGGGTCAGGGGAATGCACCTTGCAGGTCTCCGGGCGAATAAACTATGTCTGCTCAGTCGTCTGTAAACAGGGTGTATGCAGACGACTGTTCCAGTGGCTCCAGTAAGGTCCCGACCAAGGCTACATGCAGTACTCCTTGGCCGTCTGCGGGCACTGATAGTGAGATATCGGTCTTATTGTGACGTTGTATACTGTGGACGTCCCGTACTGTAGCGCCTAGACACGTTTCCTGTCTGCTGAAATTGTTGCCATAATCTTGAGATCACACTTTGTACACTCGGAGGGCCCATGCTATAGCCTGCTGTTTTTGACCAGCCACCAGTCGCGCTAGTATTCTAACCCTCATAACGTCATCAATATGTGTTCTTTGAGCCATTTTCAACACACAGTCACCATTAGCACGTCTGAAAAGTCTGCACCGTACTCTGACATGAACCAACGCACCTCTGCATATGTGGACTACTGCCAGCACCACCATGCGACGACCGCAGGTCAAATGCATCGCATGGTCATACCCCGAGGTGATTTAAACCCCCAAACCACACACTAGAGCGTTGTTTCACCATGTATCAGCATTATCCTTAATTTATGAGCATGGATGTATATAAGCGGAGCAGAGGTGAATTAGGAATCATTATAGCGACGATACGGGCTGCAAATGGAGAAATCAACTAAGTGAGGTATGAAGAACAAATTGTAATGACCCCTAGCTACCGGAACGAGCATATCGGAAACGGCGATGCTGGCAGGGTGTTGGCGTACTACAGTCAAGGGAACTGGTTGAAGGATGGCAACAAGATGTGGAACGAAACTTCCTGGCAGATTAAAACTGTGTGCCGGACAGAGACTCGAACTCGAGACCTTTGCCTTTCGCTTGCAAGTTTCATATCAACGCACACTCCGCTGCAGAAAGACAATCTCATTCTGGAAACATCCCCCAGACTGTGGTTAAGCCATGTCTCCGCAATATCCTTTCTTCCAGGCCTCACGGGATTAGCCGAGTGGTCTGAGACGCTGCAGTCACGGACTGTGCGGCTGGTCCCGGAGGAGGTTCGAGTCCTCCCTCGGGCATGTGTGTGTGTGTTTGTCTTAGGATAATTTAGGTTAAGTAGTGTGTAAGCTTAGGAACTGATGACCTTAGCTGTTAAGTCCCAAAAGATTTCACACACACTTTCTTTCAGGAGTGCTAGTTCTGCAAAGTTCGCAGGAGAGCTCCTGTGAAGTTTGGAAGGTAGGATACGAGATACCGGCAGAATTAATGCTGTGAGGACGGGGCGTGAGTCATGCTTGGGTAGCTCAGATGGTAGAGCACTTGCCCGCGAAAGGCAAAGGTGCCGAGTTCGAGTCTCGGTCCGGCACGCAGTTTTAATCTGCCAGGAAGATTCATATCAGCGTACACTACTCTGCAGAGTGAAAATCTCATTCAAGATGTGGAACGTCCACGACTCATAACAGAGCGTGAGTTTCGGAGGCGTGCCCTCTCTGTAAATCAGTACAGGCTGCAGCCAGTGACAGATTTGACAACAGAGTACAAGTTTTTCAGAGCACACCATTCAGGTCAAATAGCTGCATATTGGGCTGTACAGCAGATGAGTCCAGCGTGTTTCCGCATTGGACTGTAGATCAATGGAAACGTGTCACCTGGTCGGATGAATCACATTTCTTGTTACACCAGGTCGGGTGAGAATATGCCGTCATCCAAGTGAAAGGTCGCTCGAGCTATGCATCACGCCACGTTCGCAAGTCAGTGAGTTCAGCATCATGCCACTGGCGACCCTCACCTGTGGTAGAAATCAAAGAAGCTATGCCAGCTGTAGACTACAACAACATTATTGTGGAGAACCAGCATCCCTTCAAGCTTGACATCTTCCCCAAACGCGATGACGTCTCCCAGCTGAATAATCGTCCGTGTCAGATTCCCACAGTTGTCCTAATGAAGTCTGACCAGCATGATAGTGAACTCAATTTGTCGTCCTGGCCACCAAATTGTCTGATCCGACCCCAATGAAACACATACGGGACGGTATGGAGTGTCAGTTCCGCGTCCTCATACCGCCGGCGCGTAATTTACGAAAACTGCGCGACCTCCGCTTAAAAATCCTCCGACAATCTAGAGAGGAAATGGTTCAAATTGCTCTGAGCACCATGGGACTTAACAGCTATGGTCATCAGTCCCCTAGAACTTAGAACTACTTAAACCTAACTAACGTAAGGACATCACAGGCATCCATGACCGAGGCAGGATTCGAACCTGCGACCGTAGCGGTCGCGAGGTTCCAGAAGCGCCTAGAACTGCGTGGCCACCCCTGCCGGCTCTAGAGAGGACTTGGCGAATCTACACCATGCAGAATCGCTGCTGTACTGAGTTCCGCAGGTGGACCACCATGCTATTAAGCAGGTGGTAATAATGTTTTGGCCTGCATACTGTTGTGCAAAATAATTTGAAGAGAGCTGCTAGTGTGTTACGCGCTAGAGCTGCACAAGCTACAGAACTACAACTATAAACTTGTCTTTAGTGTGAAAGGAACTGCAGACTTCCTCGTTCTCACTAGCTGAAGCAGGCACTGATAAAAAAATCAGACCTCGCTGTCGTGCTTCACTATGGTAATGCTTCTCTGCAGGCGAGAAACGCGAACGATTATGGATGATTAATAGACGCTCGTAACTGAGACCTCAGCAATATACCAGGCCGTGGGCTCGTTGGAGGAGAAATGGCTTTCTGAGTGGGTCGTTACAGTGTTGCTTCTTTCTGTTATAATGAAATGGTCAGATGCTTAATTTGTTGCTTACGTGGTTTGTGCTAAATGCGAGCACAGATCTCAGGTTAATGTGCAATACACAGAATGTTCCATTTATCCTGACTGTTTCAAGTAATTTTCTTGTTCAGAAACAAAATAAAAAGTTTACGAAGCAAATGCCTAGCTACCAGGGGAATATTAACCAACGTAACTGACCTTATTCTACATTTGTTCGTTCTGATGACACGAAGAGCAGTAAGTTTTTTAAAAAATAGTCCCTATATTTTTTACTTAGTAAAGTCGTTAAATATTAACTTTTGATCGAAGTCATTATGGGCAGAGCACTAGTTCATTAGAAAAAGATTGTCGAAGGAAGGAACAATGTCTTGTCTTAGGAAATCGTTGCCTTCCGACCTACATTTATTCAAAAAAAATTAACGTAAACCTAGATGGCCACCTACGTACATCGCTTCTTCCATCGTTAAACGCAGATGAGAGAGCATATAGGCAGAATGAGTTCATTGTCTATATAAGGGGAGGACTTACCTGGTGACGTGACAGAAGAAGAAACAAGCATCGATAGGAAAAAGGCTGGAGTTCAAGCACTACAATCAGAAGTTAGAACAGCTTTGAAAGACTTAAAATCAAATAAGGTAGAATGGATTCATAACATTCCGTCGGAATTTCTAAAATCATTGGGAGAAGTGGCAACAAAACGATTATTCACTTTGGTGCCGCGCGGTATTAGCCGAGCGGTCTAAGGCGCTGCAGTCATGGACTGTGCGGCTGGTCCCGGCGGAGGTTCGAGTCCTCCCTCGGGCATGGGTGTTTATGTTTTTCCTTAGGATAATTTTCGTTAAGTAGTGAGTAAGCTTAGGGACTGATGACGTTAGCAGTTAAGTACCAAAAGATTTCACACACTTTTGAACATTTTTTTTCCTGTTTGGTGTGTGGAATGTATGACACTGGCGATATACCGTCCAGCTTTCGGAAAAACTCATCCACACAATTCCCAAGATTGCAGGAGATGACAAGTGAGACAATTACCTCAAAATCAGCTTAACAGTTCATGCATCCACGTTACTGCCAAGAATAATCACGGAAGAGCAGTAAAGAAAATTGGGGATGTGTTAAATGATGACCAGTTTGGCTTTAGGGAAGGTAAAGGTATCTGGGAGACAGTTCTGACGTCGCTGTTGATGATACAACCAAGACTAAAGAAAAATCAAAACACGTTCATAGGATTTATCGGTCTGGAGGATACATGCGACAATGTACAATGGTGCAAGATGTTCGAAATCCTTAAAACGTTAAGGTTAATCTATAGGAAAAGACGGGTAATATACAATACAGTATGTACAAGAACCAAGAAGGAACAACAAGACTGTAAGGCCAAGAACGAAGTGTTCGAATTAAAAAGGGTGTCAGGCAGCGTTGTAGTCTTTGACCCATACTGTTCAATCTATACATCTAAGTAGCACTGACAGAAATAAAAGAAAAATCCAAGAGCGGGGTTAAAATTCAGAGTGCAAGGATATCAATCATAAGATTCGCTGATGACGTTGAAATCCTGGTCGAAAGTAAAGAAGAAATACGGGATCTGCTGAAGACAATGAACACTCTAATCAATACAGACGATAGTAATGAGAAGTAGCAGAAATGAGAACAGCGAGTATCTTAACATCAGAATTATGGATTACCTGGTAGACGAAGTTAAGGACTTCTGGTACCATGGCAGCAAAATAACCCATGACGAACGGAGCAAGGAGGATATGAAAAGTAGATTAGCACTGGCAAAAAAAGGCATTCCTTCCAAGAGAGTTACATACATAGGTCTTAATTTGAGGAATAAATTCCTGAAATGTACGTTTGGATCACTGCATAGAAGGGATGCATGAAGTGTGGGGAAACCGGAACAGATGAGAGTCGAATCTATTGGGAAGAATGTCGAAAATCAGGTAGACTGATAAGGCAAGGAATGAGGAGAATCGACGAGAGGCAGAATATATGGAACTCACCGACAAGAAGAAGGGACCGGATGACAGGACATCTGTTTGGACATCCCATAATAACCTCCATCACTGGAGGGAGCTGTAGAGGGTAAGAACTATACAGAAAGACACATATTATAATACATCCGGCAAATACACTACTCGCCATTAAAATTGCTACACCACGAAGATGACGTGCTACAGACTCGAAAGAGGAAGATGTTGTGATATGCAAATGATTAGCTTTTCAGAGCATTCACACAAGGTTAGCGCCGGTGGCGACACCTACAACGTGCTGACATGAGGAAAGTTTTCTACCGATTTCTCGTATACAAACAGCAGTTGACCGGCGTTGCTTGGTGAAAAGTTGTTGTGATGCCTCGTGTAAGGAGGAGAAATGCTTACCATATTGTTTCCGACTTTGATAAAGGTCGGATTGTAGCCTATCGCGATTGCGCTTTATCGTATCGTGACATTGCAGCTCGCGGTGGTCGAGATCCAATGACTGTTAGCAGACTACGGAATCGGTGGGTTCAGGAGGGTAATACGGAACGCCGTGCTGGATCTCAACGGCGTCGTATCAATAGCAGTCGAGATGACAGGCAGCTTATCCGCATGGCTGCAACGGATCGTGCAGCCACGTCTCGATCCCTGAGTCAACAGATGGGGACGTTTGCAAGACAACAACCATCTGCACGAACAGTTCGAAGGCATTTGGAGCAACATGAACTATCAGCTCAGAGACCATGGCTGCGGTTACTCTTGACGCTGCATCACAGACAGGGGCGCCTGCGATGGTGTACTCAACGAAAAACCTGGGTGCACGAATGGCAAAACGTCATATTTTCGGATGAATCCAGGTTCTGTTTATAGCATCATCATGGTCGCATCCGTGGTTGGCGACATCGCGGTGAACGCACATTACAAGCGTGTATTCCTCATCGCCATTCTGGTATATCAGCCGGCGTGATGGTATGGGGTGCCATTGGTTACACGTTTCGGTCACCTCTTGTTCGCATTGACGGCACTTTGAACAGTGGACGTTACATTTCAGATGTGTTACGACCCGTGGCTCTATCCCTCATTCGATCCCTACGAAACCCTATATTTCAGCAGGATAACGCACGACCGCATGTTGCAGGTCCTGTACGGGCCTTTCTCGATACAGAAAATGTTCGACTGCTGCCCTGGCCAGCACATTCTCCAGATCTCTCACCTACTGAAAACGTCTGGTCAATGGTGACTGAGCAACTGGCTCGTCACAATACGCCAATTACTACTCTTGATGAACTATGGTATCGTGTTGAAGCTGCATGGGCAGCTGTACCTGTTGCACGCCATCCAAGCTCTGTTTGACTCAATGCCAGGTTTATCAAGGCCATTATTTCTCAGCACCTATGCACCCAAATTGCGTTAAAATGTAATTATATGTCAGTTCTAGTATAATATGTTTGTCCAATGAATACCCGTTTATCATCTGCATTTCTTCTTGGTGTAGCAATTTTAATGGCCAGTAGTGTAGTTGAAGACGTAAGCTGAAATCGCATTTGTTACTGTGAGATGGAAATGTTGGCACAGGATAAAAATTCGTGATCGGTCACATGAAACACAGCCAAAAGAAAGCCAGAATGTGCTGCAAGGGAGCCTTTTGGAAACATCTTCATAGTAGCGCTACTAGCATGCGATCGGTGCGAAATTTAACTAGAGGTTATATTTCAGATGTAGAAACACGCCTACCAGCTTTCATTTACGTCACTCAGGTCCTTCTTGGTGTTGCGACTTCCGTTTTCCTTGTGTTGTAAGAGAACTTGAAACCACGAAATAATGTTGTGTGTATGGAAGTGACACAGGGACACTAGAAGATTTCACGTTTATGAACTAATGATATTACAGAGATTTCGGTATCAGATTTTTAAACAGTAAGATGTTTCCAGATGTTTCCTGGCCGTAATTTATTAGTTCTGAAGTAAACATATTGCAAAATGATGATGTGACCTCAGTAAATTGAAAGAACCAGAGGTTGCAGAATGTTTAAGATGAAGTGTTGGGGATGTTGGAATGAAGTAGGATAATGGAATATAACAGAAGACGAATGGCCGTCTTTGATAGAAGGCAGTAGAGGATCATAAAAGTAAAAGGCAAAGCCCGGTAAAATTACTTGGACAAGACAGGACTAATTTAATTTAACTGGCGAAAAAAGAAAACATTAAAATGTAGCACATGGAACAGACGAAAGAGAATAGAAACTTTTAAAAAATCAGATTGATATAAAATGCAAAATGGCTAAGCAGCAATGGTTAGAGGGCAAATGCAGGACAATAGAAACAAGCGTGACTCACGAAGAGATGGATAACGTCAACAGGAAAATTGAAGAGTCCTTTGAGGAAAGAGAAGCAACTGTAACAATTTTAAAATCACAGAGGGTAGGCCAGTACGAAGCAATCAAGGGAAACCGGATAGATGGGGGGATTATATAGAGGTTCTATGTAACAGAAATAAACTTGTAGAGAACAATGTAAAAGTAGGAAAGGAGGTAGGTGAGATGTGATGGTGGGTACATTACTGCGAGAAGAATGTGACAGAGTACTGTAGGAGCCAAGTCGAAACAAGGTCCCTAGAGTAGACGACATACCTTCAGAACTACTGATAGCAGCGGGAGGGCCAACTATGACAACACTTTTCCACATATTGGGAAAGACATATGAGACAGGGGAAATATTCTCAGGCTTCAGGAAGACTGCAATAATTCCAGTTTTGAAAGAGATAGGGGCCGACAGTTGAGAATACTACCGAACCATCGGTTCAGAAACTCATAGCTGAAAAATGTTGACACGAATTATTTACAGAAAAATGGAAGTCAATCTTGGGGAAGTTCAGTGTGGATTCTGGAGAAATGTAGTAACACGCTAAGCAATAATAGCCCTACGACTTATCTTGCAAGACAGTTTAAGGAAAGGCAAACCTAATTTCACAACATTTGTAGAATTAGAGGAAGCTTTTGACAATCTTGACTGGAAGTTTTAAGGGTAGAAGGGATAAAATATAGGGAGGGAAAGGTTATTTACAACTTACACAGAAAACAGACTGCGGTCATAATAGTTAAAGGGCATGAAAGGGAAACAGTGGCTGAGAAAAGGAGGGACACGGGTTCGTTATTCAATCTATGCTTTGAGCAAGAAGTAAAGAAACCAACGAAAAAATTGGAGAAGGAGTTAAAGTTCAGAAGGAAGAAATAAAACCTTTGAGATTTGCCGATGACATTGCGGTACTATCAGAGACGGCAAAAGACTGAAGAGCAGTTAAACTGAATGGATAGCGTCTTGAGACGATATAATAAAATGACCACCAACAAAATTAAAACAAGGGTAAAGGAATACAGTCTGTCAGGAGATGCTGAGGAACTGGATTAGGAAAAGTAGTAGATGAGTTGACCAAAGTAGAGAGGATATACACTCTGCAACACAACAAATGCTCTCTTTACTGGAACCACGTAATTGTTTCCCATTGCGACGCAGAAGTGTGAAATTTGGCTCAAGGATGACTACATCCTTCCTGTATAACGATGCAAAGCATGGTGCCCTGCGACTTCACCGTCGGCTCGGCGAAACGTGAAATAGCAAAGCGCCGAAGCATGTGGAAGAAAGGTCATCACACCTCACTCCTTCTCTCGAAGCCTCTGCAATGAAGGTCACAATCGCCGGCCCCTGTGGCCGAGAGGTTCTAAGCGCTTCAGTCCGGAACCGCGTTGCTGCTACGGTCGCAGGCTCGAATCCTGCCTCGGACATGGATGTGTGAGATGTCCTTAGGTTAGTTAGGTTTAAGTAGTTCTTACTCTAGAGGACTGATGACCTCAGGTGTTAAGTCGCATAGTGCTAAGACCCAATTGAACCATTTTTGGGAGGTCACAATAGCGACGCTCAGCGTTGAAATTGCGTTGTTTTCTTGTTGGTAGCTCAGGAAAACATTTCAGAAACACCGCCGCTCGGAATAGAAACGAAAAGGCCTCACCATATGGCACGAAGGACGTCAATGAAACCACCACTTCTCTTGGGGCGTCGATTTGCACATATTCCGCAGTCGAAAATGACATTGCTGTGTGCAACAGAACCAAACTCTAGACAACCTTCGATACTGCAGACATCAAATATGCATTTAACCTTTCTCTAAGGACATTGTGGGGCTGGGACCACACTGAACGTGATCTGATCATTTTGGAATGTAACACGACCACAATATTTGCTCTCGTACACATTCAAAACTACACGACGGATTCCGAAAGTGGTCAGAGTCCTCCTGTGGTATGATCACAGGAGGGTGCGACATTGACACCCACGGGAATGAAACGGCAAAGAGTCCCACTAAGACCTCCAGTTTGGCAAAACCCTTGGTGCCATCCGCCTACCTTTGTTGGGCTGTTTTAAAATGTCCCTGTACGGAGACAGCCATTCACTGATTCCTATGCGCCGGTGTGACAGGCAACCATTTCGACACCCCTGAACCTAATGGTGCTACGTCGCGTTGCTTCCACGACCAGTGCCTGGCTGTCTGTGTAGGAATATTTTTAATGCACAGGTAGCACTCAGAGTGTTGCCAGACCGAGGGCGGTGGGGAGGGGGGGAGGGGGGGAAAGTCTTGAAGGTATACTCTTCGCTGTTTCATTCACGCCTTCGTCAATTTTATAGCTCTCCCTTCCACATTATCCCTAGAGTAAAAGGTTCAGTGGTACTACACACCAAAGCGCTCAGATCACATTCAATGGTGTTACAGTCCCTGGATGCCCTTAGAGAAGTGTTGAATAGCCCGGAGGGCTGGGGTCTGTAAGTGGCAAAATGTCGTTTTCGGACCGACGAAATGTGTGTAATTTGAGGTTCCAGGAGAAGCGGCTATTTTATTGACACCTACTAAGCATTCTCCTGAGCCCCTTTCTTGTCGATTCTGCGCGTCGGTGTCTCTTAAATGTTCTCTTCTCCCACACTAACAAAACCACGTGTTTTCAATGCGGACGGTCACTATTCCGGCCTCCATCGCAGAGGCGTCAAGAGAAGATGCGACATTCGAGTAACAGAGGAGGGGCGGGCGGGGGAGGGGTTGACGACCTTTCCTTGGTATGACACGTCCACTGTAGCATTGTGCAGAGTCATGGTGAAATTTGGTGGCAGTGTGACATCATTAAACCTCCGTCTACCTCACACGAACATCTGAGCTCTTGCCTTCTTTTTTCGCAAGTAACGACGACTTGTTGTTTGATGCGTCGCCCATCCAGAGATTGACGTCGCAGTGTGTCACACTTTTTCACCGTTGCAGAGGAAGGTTGTAGGCACCTTCGAGCGTCGCAGTGGGAGACAGTTACACTGTTTCAAGAAAACGAGCATTCAATAATGTTGTTCAGTGTAGTAATATGCCGTTTCATAAATTCACTATTAGTTAAATTCAACGTACAATTATTTTCGCTTCATCTACACTCCTGGAAATTGAAATAAGAACACCGTGAATTCATTGTCCCAGGAAGGGGAAACTTTATTGACACATTCCTGGGGTCAGATACATCACATGATCACACTGACAGAACCACAGGCACATAGACACAGGCAACAGAGCATGCACAATGTCGGCACTAGTACAGTGTATATCCACCTTTCGCAGCAATGCAAGCTGCTATTCTCCCATGAAGACGATCGTAGAGATGCTGGATGTAGTCCTGTGGAATGGCTTGCCATGCCATTTCCACCTGGCGCCTCAGTTGGACCAGCGTTCGTGCTGGACGTGCAGACCGCGTGAGACGACGCTTCATCCAGTCCCAAACATGCTCAATGGGGGACAGATCCGCAGATCTTGCTGGCCAGGGTAATTGACTTACACCTTCTAGAGCACGTTGGGTGGCACGGGATACATGCGGACGTGCATTGTCCTGTTGGAACAGCAAGTTCCCTTGCCGGTCTAGGAATGGTAGAACGATGGGTTCGATGACGGTTTGGATGTACCGTGCACTATTCAGTGTCCCCTCGACAATCACCAGAGGTGTACGGCCAGTGTAGGAGATCGCTCCCCACACCATGATGCCGGGTGTTGGCCCTGTGTGCCTCGGTCGTATGCAGTCCTGATTGTGGCGCTCACCTGCACGGCGCCAAACACGCATGCGACCATCATTGGCACCAAGGCAGAAGCGACTCTCATCGCTGAAGACGACACGTCTCCATTCGTCCCTCATTCACGCCTGTCGCGACACCACTGGAGGCGGGCTGCACGATGTTGGGGCGTGAGCGGAAGACGGCCTAACGGTGTGCGGGACCGTAGCCCAGCTTCGTGGAGACGGTTGCGAATGGTCCTCACCGATACCCCAGGAGCAACAGTGTCCCTAATTCGCTGGGAAGTGGCGGTGCGGTTCCCTACGGCACTGCGTAGGATCCTACGGTCTTGGCGTGCATCCGTGCGTCGCTGCGGTCCGGTCCCAGGTTGACGGGCACGTGCACCTTCCGCCGACCACTGGCGACAACATCGATGTACTGTGGAGACCTCACGCCTCACGTGTTGAGCAATTCGGCGGTACGTCCACCCGGCCTCCCGCATGCCCACTATACGCCCTTGCTCAAAGTCCGTCAACTGCACATACGGTTCACGTCCACGCTGTCGCGGCATGCTACCAGTGTTAAAGATTGCGATGGAGCTCCGTATGCCACGGCAAACTGGCTGAACTGACGGCGGTGGTGCACAAATGGTGCGCAGCTAGCGCCATTCGACGGCCAACACCGCGGTTCCTGGTGTGTCCGCTGTGCCGTGTGTGTGATCATTGCTTGTACAGCCCTCTCGCAGTGTCCGGAGCAAGTATGGTGTGTCTGACACACCGGTGTCAATGTGTTCTTTTTCCCATTTCCAGGAGTGTATGACTATTGTAAGGCTGTTGTAGTAGCATGTATTTTCCATTGCCTAATGACATTCATTTGACACCTTTCTCTATATCACACTCTTTATCAAGACTGCAAAGAAACGCCTTAATGTGTAATGAGAAGGAGCAAAAGAATTTTGCGGAGGAAGTATTGGTGTGTTGCGAATATAAAGAGCTCCGATCAGTTTGGACAGATATTAAGAATTTTCAAGTCTGCGCTGGGTCCTCTACCACAACAGACACAGTAGGCTTCAATTCTTCCCCCTTCATTTCTGATGTACCTACGTGATCCTTTCTTTGCCTTCAGCATCCGACCTGTTGCGAAATTAAAACCACAGTCAAAACCCAATGAAACATTGCACAGATGTATTGCGCAGTGTTTCTACTATGCCCGTCGATTGTGACGCGACGCGCTTTGCAGTGCTGGACGCACAGGGAGCAAATAAAGATGCCTAGAGCAACAGGGTCCCCACCAAGTGTGAAGTGTGTTCTGTCATTCGCTGAGGCTTTCCGCCTGATTTCGTGAGTCCGCAGAACGTTGATGGCATACGTGACAACAAATTACAGCAATGTTGCAAGATCTCACTGCTCCAACAGAATTTTCGATGGGAAATGTTTGATAGCCCACCATGGAATATGAATCGCTCAGAGTTTCATACTTTCCCCACATGTATAGCTGGCTATGAAGACAGCATTTATGGTACAGAGCCGCTAGGTCTCAGGCACCTTGCCACGGTTCGAGCGGTTCCCTCCCTCCCTCCCTCCCCCCCCCCCCCCCGCCTGTCGCCGTCGGAGGTTCGAGTTCTCCCTCCAGCATGGGGGTGTGTGTTGTCCTTAGCATAAGTTAGATTAAGTAGTGTGTAAGCCTAGGGACCCATGAACTCAGCTGTTTGGTCCCATAGGAACTTACTACAAATTTACAAATTTTTGGCACAGATAACGAGCTGCAGACCATTGTAGAGAACTAGCGGAGAAAACAGGCAGGAACATTCTATAACAAGGGTGTTGGAAATTTGGTATGACGCTACGACAAATGTCTAAGTCGGAATGGTGAGTGTGTAGAGAAGTAGCTGGAAGGTGTAACCAAACGTTGCGAAAAAAAAATCTTGCACAAAAAAAGCGAAGGTTGAAAAAATAGCCCATGTGTAATCACAGTACAACTCATAATCCGACGGAAGAGAAATGGCACAAACTTAGCTATACATGTGGTTTCGTACGCAGCGTCTCAAGGTTGGAAAGCTTAGCGCTCGTGTGCCGGCTACAAAACATACAAGATGGAACACCGCACGCAAACATACTGTAGCTCGCGAGAGACCGTGATCTGCTTATCGCGTGCTGCAGCGAATCAGGACAAGATCTGGGCACAAGGCCGCTCATTAACACACAAGGAAATCTAATCCAACACCCGCCAAGAAATTGCGTGCTTGGAAGCCGTGGCTGTGAGCGATTGTTGACAAAACTGCGTACAGCAAGGTTACATCTTCTCACGGAATGAATGCTTCTTTTGCCTAATGAAACCTTACCGATTTGTGCGGAAAAATTGGGCGAAAGTATTACTATGCAAAAATGATTAAACCAATATTGTTTTGCACGTGAAACCAGTTGTTTCACTCCAATATTGCACATTCTTTGCGAACTTGCTGACTGTTAGTGCGACTGGTAGGTGACTAAGGTTCCTCCTGAACCGATTCGCTGCTGAGTTGCAATCAGCAGTACGCCTGCCCCGTGCGTGACTCGCCTCACTTCGGCCCCAGTTGCACTGTGCTGAACCGCCCCCACTTCTGACGCAGAGCCCGTTGACACTGCCGCGCCAAATTACCATCCCGCCGTGCCCGTTTATTTGTTTACTGACAATAAAAGACCTTACACTGAACGATAAAGCTACATCCCCTCGAGAATCGTATAGTTCAAAATGGTTCAAATGGCTCTGAGCACTATGGGACTTAGCTTCTGAAGTCATCAATCCCTTAGAACTTAGAAGTACTTAAACCTAACTAACCTAAGCATATCACACACATCCATGCACGAGGCAGGATTCGAACCTGCGACCTAGCGGTCGATCGGTTCCAGATTGTAGCGCCTAGAACCGCTCTGCCACCACGGCCGGCTGGTATAGTTAGAAATGTGGAACAAAACGTATCCCCACATTGGTTTGTTTACTTCAAATACAGCGATTTCTTACGTTTGTTTTTTCTTTCTGTAAACGTAGCATCTTCTTATAAGGCGAATTTTCTTTTCGAAACAGTTCAGCTGTGTCTTAGAAGAACCTTCATAGGCGTCGAAAGGCATTTTGCCGTGCCGTCCAGCGACCTCTTGATTTTATTCTTTTTTGACATCCTTCTCTACAATTTCATGAATAATTGGCATATGCAAATCAGACACTCACTATAAGGTTTTCTCTGGAATAGACTTACTAAGCAATTTTATAGTTTATGGCACATATGTCTATTGTGTGAAAAAAGAATTCTTTTTACCCTTTCATGATTTTCAAAACAAACTAATTTGAAACTTCCTGGTAGATTAAATCAGTGCCGGACCGGGTCTCGAACTCAGTACCTTCGCCTTCCGCAGCAGGCAAGTGCTATACTGACTTTTGTTTAGTATTGTTTTTTTGGATGGGGGAGGGGGGGAGGGAAGAGAAACAGAAGCCTTTATTATTCATAAAACCATAGTATATCCCTACAACACAATAACTGTCCTAGAAGGAAAATCGCTGCCGTCCTATCATGCAGCAGGAAATAACAACGAAGTCAAAGCGAGGCCTCCTCCGACACCCTTAAAAAACTATTTATATTATGATAAAATATATATTAAAACAAAATTAAAAGAAACATTCCACTTCTAGTTGTGCAACCTTCAGTTCCACCTGGGGCGCATACTTGCGTGGTTTTCCTTAGCTGATCACTTTACATCGTCGGTTCCACAAACGATAGCACGATAGCACCGCCACTCATCTTTGCACACCCGGCACACCCCAACTATCTGGCGGCTGTGCAAAAACGGTTCCTAGGAAATTTTGCATACCAGTCGTTGTAATTTCGTGGCCGTAATAGTTTTGTGTGCCCGCCTTGGGTGTACTGCCAGTAATCCAGTACGTTCATATGTGTATCTCTATATATGTAATGGACCGTTATATTTGTGACCCACGCCACTGCGTTCGTCTTACGACGCGGAAAATACGTTTCCCCTGGAAAAGATACAATGTCGGAAGATATTGCTGTATGTATAGCGAGCCGCATGAACGCTGTTATCTTTCTTACTAGAGACCAGAGAGCCAGCGCCTCGCCGCAGACCAGCCCGTGGTCGCCTGTATGCAGCATGCCGCATTGCTGACACCTGGGCGAAACCGCCAAATGTGACACGTGCTTTTCGTCATTCGTTGGGTATTGCCGGTTCACTACAAAGTACCCCGTTTACCTGGCTGTTGTAGGTGGGTGGGGGTGGTGGACCGTGCGCCACACCACTTGCCAATTAACGGCAGGCTGTTTCCGTTCTACCCTGGTCCGGGCGATATGCTAAAGAAACAGATGGTACACGTCCTTCGATGTCGACGTCGGTAAATAAGCCGGAATGTAACTACGTGCAACGATGAACGTGGGCACATATGTTAATGGGGCCGATATATGGCCGACACTGATCGGGGGAAGATGCGATGTTGGTACTAGTACACATATGTCTATTGTGTGGAAAAAGAACTTTGGTAGCGTTCTCGCTTCCCACGCCCGGGTTCCCGGGTTCGATTCCCGGCGGGGTCAGGGATTTTCCCCGCCTCGTGATGGCTGGGTGTTGTGTGATGTCCTTAGGTTAGTTAGGTTTAAGTAGTTCTAAGTTCTAGGGGACTGATGACCATAGATGTTAAGTCCCATAGTGCTCAGAGCCATTTTTTTTTAAAAAAAAGAACTTTTATTCTCTTTCGTGATTTTCAAACACATTCGTTTGAAATTTCCTGCGAAATTAAAACTGTGTGCCCGACCGAGACATGAATTCAGTACCTTCGCATTTCAATGGCAAGTGCTCAACCGGCCTCTTTTTTTATTTTGTTCGGTACTGTTCATTGTGTTTGGTCTGGGCGGACTTCACATGACATCCGTTCAAGTTGATCGTTGATTCCTTTACTCAGTTTTTTTATTGCAGAGGGCAACCAGCCCTCTGAGCGCACACGCCGAGAAACAGTGCCGGCGACCGCCTGAGCTACCCAAGTAAGCCAGTACCTGGTCTCGTACCCTCCAAACTTCACAGAAGCTCTCCTGCGAAACTTGCAAAATTAGCACTCCTGGAAGAAAGGATATCGCGGAGACACGGCGTAGCCACAGCCTTGGGAGGCAGGGATGTTTCCAGAATGAAATTTCATTCTGCACACTCATTTGCATTTAGTGTCATGTCGTACTTGTGTGCTACTACCGTTGACGGACTGTAGTTCATCACGCATACCGGTTTCAGTTTCTCGTGATTGCTTTGGAGGTATGTTCTCTGCAATGATGCTATTTCAGCTGCTTGACATAAGGGTCATTGCGAAAGTAAAGAATATTTGTTTTTCCAGACGTTTTTATTCAAGAGATTCAAAAAAACTTTTTCACAACATATTTTGATATTTTATCTATTTTTGCAAGTATCCGATCTTCAAGTTTAATTATTTTTCGTAGCCCTCGGCAAGATTTTTCTATGACTTCTGCACACTCAGTTTCCGGCAAGATGTTGAAACAGTCAATAACGTCCTCTTACAGTTTGTTGTCATTTCCAAGGCGCTTTCCGGCCAATCGACTTGATCATTCTTCATCACGAATATTCGTCGTCTGCCGTTAAACATAATGCATCATTTTAGAAATGAAGCTTTATTCATCACAACTTCGGTTAGAGCAGTGGGTGATTTTCTCTTTCAGAAACCGTTTCAAACTATGATCCTCGCACTTGGTTGGACCGTTAATATTGTCACACATGTTAAAATCGCATAAATAAACATTAAACGAACTCGTCAGAGCTAAATGTTCTTTAATTTCAGAATGACCCACATATATACGTCTCTCCTGTATCGCCATTTTAATGCCATTGGTGTGTGCGGCGAAGCTAATTTCCAGTTCTCCTCTCTGTAACCTGTGGTCGAGTTTTGGTACCTCATTTTTATTGACGCGAACTGTACCTATAGCATTAGTTCCTGTGCCATGCAAATACTGAAAATGAAGGTGGACTTGAGTACTAGTTTTCAACAAGTTTGCGTCCTCGTTCAAATTAGATTCCGGAAGTGTTGTCTCTACATTGCTCGATTTTTCTAAATAACCTTGACTAGCTTTTACATTAGTCGTTTTAGCAGTGTAAGCTAAGAAATGTAGTACAAATACTGTTTCACAGCCATACAGAATATACGCTTTTATCTCGAATGGACTTCTTCCCGAAAGAATATTCTGCTTGAAAACGAACAGGGAAGGCGCACAACATTACCCATGTTTTGCAAAGGAGTGATAACAGATCTGAAATTTTCGTTACAAACTCACAAAAAGATCTTATCCTGAACATTTTCACAGCTGAGAGGCGAGCGCGGGAAACGTGAGAACAGTATTCTGAGGTTCGAGATATTTAAGGATCACGATCGACCACAGGCACTGTATTCCCACCCGAAGATGAAGGATCGTTAAATTCTTCTCTAACACTACTCATCAGGAAACTTTCCACTGACACTTTTAGCAATCCGCGTTGGTACTTTTTTGAATAGCTACGTATCGCGCACCTACACTGTAATCCTGCCATATGGGGCGAAGGGTTAAAGACACAGCTTGTATCTCCACATATGAAGGATGTTAACAAAGTTATTAACATGAAACATTGTAATTCACGTTGCGTATTCAAGTTGCGCTAATACATCGAAAGATATATAGCTGACATTCGTTCTGCTGGCACTACTATCTGCTGCAGCAAACACATATTATCTCATCTACGAACGCAGATTATTGGCTGTGTCCTCCTTTCCCATTTATGACGGCTGTTGTGGGCACAGTGAGGTTTCTGAGTGTCTGTGGAGAAGTGGCAACTCTTTATTCCTCAAAACCTGAAACTAGAGGATTGTGTTTGTGTGTGTGTGTGAGTGTGTGAGTGAGTGAGTGAGTGCTTAAGGTCTAAGGCTGCTCAACGGCGCAGTTATCAAAGTACATACAAAAATTAGTTCAAATGAATGTGATTAAAACGTAGAATACATGATTAAAGAAGTGAGACGCAATCTAAAATAAAATTGCTCTCTCTCTCTCTCTCTCTCTCTCTCTCTCTCTCTCTCTCTCTCTCTCTCTCTCTCCCATCCACGATCACCAGAAAAATTTCACTAGGTCACATCCTATTAGATAGTGTTATAATGGTCAGGTGTTCTGAAACTGTCAGTCAAACACAAATAAGACGAGAGGAAAACTAAAATAGATTCGCAGGTATACATGGCTGGCTGATCACTGACAAGAAACATGGGTGATCCAGCCCCTCTAATAACACGTTAAGATCAGCGCCCGAGAATTTTGGAGTACAAACCGGACATTTCATAAAATCTTAAAATGCGTACCACATTCATGTTATTCTCGCTTAAAATAGAGGGTATATCGGTTGGATAATGCGTTCCTACTTGTCCGAATACAAAATACTGTCTACACTACTGGCCATTAAAATTGCTACACCACGAAGATGTGCTACAGACCCGAAATTTAACCGAGAGGAAGAAGATGCTGTGACATGAAAATGATTCGCTTTTCAGAGCATTCACACAAGGTTGGCGCCAGTGGCGACACCTACAACGTGATGACATGAGGAAAGTTTAGAACCGATTTCTCATACAGGAACAGCAGTTGACCGGCGTTGCCTGGTGAAACGTTGTTGTGATGCCTCGTGTAAGGAGGAGAAATGCGTCCCATCACGTTTCCGACGTCCATAAAGGTCGGATTGTAGCCTATCGCGATTTCGGTTTATCGTATCGTGACATTGCTGCTCGCGTTGGTCGAGATCCAATGACTGTTAGCAGAATATGGAATCGGTGGGTTCAGGAGGGTAATACGGAACGCCGTGCTGGATCTCAACGGCTTCGTATCACTAGCAGTCGAAATGACAGGCACCTTATCCGCATGGCTGCAACGGATCGTGCAGCCACGTCTCGATCCCTGAGTCAACAGATGGGGACGTTTGCAAGACAACAACCATCTGCACGAACAGTTCGACGACGTTTGGAGCAGCATGAACTATCAGCTCGGAGACCATGGCTGCGGTCACCCTAGACGCTGCATCACAGACAGGGGCGCCTGCGATGGTGTACTCAACGAAAAACCTGGGTGCACGAATGGCAAAACGTCATATTTTCGGATGAATCCAGGTTCTGTTTATAGCATCATCATGGTCGCATCCGTGGTTGGCGACATCGCGGTGAACGCACATTACAAGCGTGTATTCCTCATCGTCATTCTGGTATATCAGCCGGCGTGATGGTATGTGGTGCCATTGGTTACACGTTTCGGTCACCTCTTGTTCGCACTGACGGCACTTTGAAGAGTGGACGTTACATTTCAGATGTGTTACGACCCGTGGCTCTATCCATCATTCGATCCCTTGGAAACCCTACATTTCTGCAGGATAATGCACGATCGCATGTTGCAGGTCCTGTACGGGCCTTTCTGGATACAGAAAATGTTCGACTGCTGCCCTGGCCAGCACATTTTCCAGATCTCTCACCAATTGAAAACGTCTGGTCAATGGTGACTGAGCAACTGGCTCGTCACAATACGCCAATCACTACTCTTGATGAACTATGGTATCGTGTTGAAGCTGCATGGGCAGCTGTACCTGTACACGCCATCGAAGCTCTGTTTGACACAATGCCCAGGCGTATCAAGGCCGTTATTACGGCCAGGAGTGCTTGTTCTGGGTACTGATTTCTCACGATCTATGCACTCAAATTGCGTAAAAATGTAATCACATGTCAGTTCTAGTATAAAATATTTGTCCAATGAATACCCGTTTATCATCTGCATTTATTCTTGGTGTAGCAGCAGTATATTAAAATACTCGTATGACGCACCATTGTCTGCTCGCCCCTAGCACCGCACATTGGAGGTACTCACGCCGGAGCAAGAACCGTGCGTCACATGGCTGTGTCCTATGCGAAGAGGGAAATAAGAGAAGATAGTGGTGCTGGATGCGAAGTTACGTTTTAACTCATCTCAGAATCGTTCCACTACGTTCTAGTCGGGGCTCTGGTCAGGTCAGTCCGTTTCAGGAATGTTACTGCCCACAAACCATCGTCTCGTAGATGATGATTTATGACAGGGTGCACTGTCATGTTGGTAACTATCACCGTCTTTGAACTGCTCCTCTACTGTACGCAGTTCATAACGCTGTTAAATGTGTCCACACTCATTCGCATTTACCGTTTTCTTACGCGAAATAATGGGACCACACGCTAGCCACGAAAAACTCCCCCGTAGGGTACGCAACCTCAATCAGACTCTAATGTTGGTGCCATACATTCTCTAGGCATTTACCAAACCCAAACCCTTCCATCCGATTGCCACACTATACAGCGCGGTCCATTGATCGTGAGTGAGCCAAACATCTCACGAAATAAGCATCCAACGAAAAAACTACAAATAACGAAACTTGTCTAGCTTGAAGGGGGAAACTGGATGGCGCTATGGTCGGTCCGATAGATGGCGCTGTCATAGGTCAAACGGATATCAACTGCGTTTTTTTAAATAGGAGCCGGCCGGTGTGGCCAAGCGGTTCTAGGCACTACAGTCTGGAATCGCGCGACCGCTACCGTCGCAGGTTCGAATCCTGCTTTGGGCATGGGTGTGTGTGATGTCCTTATGTTAGTTAGGTTTAAGTAGTTCTAAGCTCTAGGGGACTGATGACCTGAGAAGTTAAGTCCTTTAGTGCTCAGAGCCATTTTAAATAGGATCCCCATTTTTTATTAGACATACGTGTAGTATATAAAGAAATATGAATGTTTCAGTTGGACCACTTCTTTCACTTTGTGATTGATGGCGCTGTAATAGTCACAAACATATGGCTCACAATTTTAGACGAAGAGTTGGTAACAGGTAAGTTTTTTAAATTAAAATACAGAACGTAGGTATGTTTGTACCTTTTATTTCAGTTGTTGCAATGTGATACATGTAAAATGGACGCCAATTATCCTTCCTCCGTTAATGCCACACCACACATTAACCCGCCAAGGTCGCTGATGTTCCACTTGTCGCAGCCATCGTGGATTTTCCGTTGCCCAATAGCGCATATTATGCCGGTTTACGTTAGCGCTGTTGGTGAATGACGCTTCGTCGCTAAATGAAACGCGTGCAAAATATCTGTCATCGTCCCGTAATTTATCTTGTGGCCAGTGGCAAAACTGTACACGACGCTCAAAGCCGTCGACTTGCAATTCCTGTTGCATAGAAAAATGGTACGGGTGCAATGGATGTTGATGTAGTATTCTCAACACCGACGTTTTTTAGATTCCCGATGCTCGCGCAATTTGTCTGCTACTGACGTGCGGATTAGCCGCGAAAGCAGCTAAAACACCTACTTGGGCATCATCCAATTTGTTGCAGGTCGTGATTGATGTTTCACATGTGGCTGAACACTTCCTGTTTCCTTAAATAACGTAACTATCCGGCGAACGGTCCGGACACTTGGATGGTGTCGTCCAGGATACCGAGCAGCATACATAGCACACACCCGTTGGGCATTTTGATCACAATAGCCAAACATCAATACGATATCTGCCTTTTCCGCAATTGGTAAACGGTCCATTTTAACATGGGTAATGTATCACGAAGCAGATACCGTCCACACTGGTGGAATGTTACGTGATACCACGTACTTATACGTTTGTGACTATTACAGCTCCATCTATGACAAAGCGAAAAAAGTGGTCCAATTAAAACATTCATATTTCTTTACGTACTACACGAATATGTAATAAAAAATGGGGGTTCCTATTTATAAAAAAAGCAGTTGATATCCGTTTGACCTATGGCAGCGCCATCTAGTGGGCCAATCATAGCGCCATCTAGTTTCCCTTTCAAGCCAGACGAGTTTCGTTATTTGTAGTTTTTCCGTTTGATGCTTATTTCGTGAGATATTTGGCCCGGTCACTATCAATGTACCACCCTGTATAGCAAATCACTGTATTGTCCTGTATCCTCTAGTCCAACTACTGGAACTAGCTTCTCATAAAAGGGTGACTTGGAGCCACAAATCACTGTCACTAATTCTGGCAACTACAGTGCGTAAAGTTTGGAATTTAAATTTCTTACACATAGGAAACGAACATCTGAGAGTTCGAAAACTGTTCGAGAACGACCACATTTCGGGAACTTTTGGATAGCACATGGTGTTTGCTTTTTACTGAAGTATATCTAAAATGTTTTGCACCACTCAGCGAACTGACGGTCAGCTGAGACGCCAGAGAGGCAGAGAGCGTGTAGGCGGTCGCCGACGCGGCAAGGCTGCCTGCGTGCGATAAGCGCGGTCGGTGGCGTGGGCAGGTCGCGTGTCCTCGTCGCCGGGCTCTGGCCAGCGTCCTTCACCCCTATCGCCGCCCCATGCCCCCCGCCCCCAACGTTTCCCCTTTGCAGATCCGGCTCGCACCTTGCTTTCTTCTGTGCCATTTATCAACGAAACGTCCGGACCACCACAATGCAACCAGGCGGCTAGCGGGGCGTCATCATCCGGTGCCACTCACACCCGCTTCTTCAGCCATCAGCACATACCGCTGTTACCACGCCATCTCGCGTGGGCGGCCTTCTTCAAACATCCGTCCCCCTGTCGTTGAAGTGTAGGCAGTTTCTTTCTTCGTATGCTAGGATTCGACTTCTATTTGCATCCAGCCTCTGTAATGTACACTGCCTGACAAAAATGTGAAGTACTGATAAGACATGGTCGTATGTCAGTGTAATTTCATATACATATAAATATACTGAATAGTCAAAGAGACTGGCACAACTGCCTAATACCGTGTAGGGGTCCCCGAGAGCACGCACAAGTGTCGCAACACGACATGACATGGACTCGAGTAACGTCTGAAATAGTGCTGGAGAGAAGTGCAACCACGAATTCTGCAGGGTGGAGATCTCTTCTGAAAAGCACATTCCAAGGCATCCCAGACATGCTCAATAATATTCATGTCTGGGCAGTTTCCTGTCCAGTGGAAGTGTTTAAACTCAGAAGAGTGTTCCTGAAGCCACCCTGTAACAATTTTGCGCGTATGGGGTGTCGCATTGTCCTGCTGAAGTTCCGCAAGTTCGTCGGAATGCAAAATGGTTATGAATGGATGCAGGTGATCAGACAGGATGCTTCCATAGGTGCCACCTGTCAAAGTCGTATCTAGACGTATCAGGTGTTCGATATTACTCCAACTGCGCGAGCCTTATACAATTACTGAGCCTTCACCAGCTTCAACCGTCCCTAGCTGACGTGCAGGGTCCATGGATTCATGGGGTTATCTCCATCCGCTCGATACAATTTGAAATGAGACTCGTCCGAAGAGGCAACATGTTTCCAGTCATCAACAGTACAATGCCGGTGTCGACGAGCCCAGTTGGGGCGTAAAGGCCGGCCTTGTGGCTGAGCGGTTCTAGGCGCGTCAGTTTGGAACCGCGTGACCGCTACGGTCGCAGGTTCTAATCCTGCCTCGGGCATGGATGTGTGTGATGTCCTTAGGTTAGTTAGGTTTAAGTAGTTCTGAGTTCTAGGGGAGTGATGACCTCAGATGTTAAGCCCCATAGTGCTCAGAGCCATTTGAACCATTTTTGAGGCGTAAAGCTTTGTGTCGTGCAGTCATCAAGAGTACACGAATGGCCCTTCGGCTCCGAAAGCCCATATCGATGATGTTTCGTTGAATGGTTCGCACGCTGACATTTGATGGCTCAGCATTGAAATCAGCAGAAATTTGCGGAAGGGTTGCACTTCTGTCACGTTGAAGGATTCTCTTTAATCGTTGTTGATCCCGTTTTTGCAGAATATTTTTCCAGTCTCAGCGATGCCGATTTCTTGATATTCACGGTTCACTCGTGGAATGGTCGTACGGGTAAATCCCCACTTCATCGCTACCGCGGAGATGCTGTGTCCCGTCGCCCGTGCGCCGACCACATACCACATCCATACTCATTTAAATCTTGATAACCTGCCATTGTAGCAGCTGTAACCAATCTAACAACTGCGCAAGACACTCGTTGTTTTATAAAGGCGTTGCCGACCGTAGCGTCGTATTCTGCCTCTATACATATCTCTGTATTTGAATACGCATGCGTATATCAGTTTCTTTCGAGTTTCAGTGTACATGATCAGTGTGTATGTAAATGATAAATTTGCAATGCTCTCTGGCAGGTAGAATGACCATCAGAGTACATCAGTGCTGTTTGTGTTTGGTGTTGTTAGGCTCATCTGGTACGTTATACACTGCCGCAAAAAAATTAGAACATCTGGAGAGACGACGTCGATTTTGATCCAATTACGGGATATACCACATGGTGGGTTGTTTCAACGTCGTCCGCCAACATATAGGGCAGTGGCAAGTACCACAACGCCATCTGTGCCTACACTTTAATAAGGAACGCTCAAAGCCAGATGACTCAGTGTGGTGTACGCGTGCGAAACATGTAGGCAACCATGCCACAGACATGCACTCGTGCTTCCTACCGCCAACCGAGCGAGTTTAAAAGGGATCACATTGCGGCCTTCCGAGTGGCGGGATGGTGCTTTCGGAGAATAGACACATAAGTTGGACGTGCTGCGTCAGTTGTTCAACTATGCTAGTATCAGTGGTCACGTAAACATTCTCACACCCGTAGACGAGCTTCTGGACGTCCAAGCAGCACAGGCGCACGCCAGGATCGTCGTACTGTAAGGGCAGCAGTGGCAGATCGTACAGCTATCACAGTACAGCTAAGAGGGCTTGTGACCCCATACGTGTCATGGTTGTGTATCGGTTATTACCAGTGGAACTACGGGCAAGCACACCTCTAACACGTCTTCCACTCACGCCGCAGTGCCGACGTCCATGATTCGACTGGTAGCTTGAGAGGATCACTGGCAAGATGGAATGGCACGCCGTGGTCTTCAAAGATGTAAGCAGATTCTGCCTGCACGCAAGTGATGGTCATTTTCGAGTATGACGTAGACCTGGTGAGTGCTACCTTGTAGTGTGCATGCCTGCAAATCACACTGGCCCACCCGAGACTTTATGGCCTGGATATCATAAGCTATAACTCTCATTAAATTTTGGTGTATCTGGAGGGGATGGTAACGAGCGCTCAGTACGTGCAGAATGTTGTTACACCCATCTGCCGTTCTTGCAACTGGAAGGTGATGTGTTTTTCCAACAGGATAATGCTCGCCTACACACAGCCCGTGAAACTCAACGTGCTACGCAAGACGTGCAGCAACGTCCCTGGCCAGCACGATCTCCGGACTTATCGTCGACCGACAACGTGTGGGATATGATGGGACGAGTAGTGCCCCGTGCGACTCGTCAATCATCAACTCTTACAGGACTGCGTGGAGAAGTCGATCTGGCGTGTCATAACGTATCCCAGTACCGCATTCGCCATTTGTCCGATCGATGGGCTGCCAGAGTCAGCGCCTGCACTGCCGCCCATGGTGGCTACACCATTTACTAAGAACCGCTTGTGCTTTTAATCTCTAAATGATATTATTTCATGTACTGCATATGCACTATTGCAACAACAAATCTTCAGTTAGCTGGAAACCTCTATAATGGGATACTAATTTTTTTTTTACCTGGCATAGTATAAGGAACCTGAACGACGTCACATGTTGAGTGATCACTGTGAAGTACACGGGAATGCAACGTTATCAGCACCTGGAATAGTTTGAAATGGGACACATTGTGGTCTCCATTTGGCCACCAGTCGAATCGTGCAAATCATAATTTGTGTGGCATTTGAATGTGACTCCATGTTGGACTGTATGGGAACTCGTCGTCAACCTTTCGTTCACCACAAGGGAGGAAGGTCGTATTGTGCACCAAGCACAACGTGATCCTTCCATCTGCATTTGTCATCCGAGAAAACCTAATGGACGCCCTGCGACACCCCGTGTCGTCTCACATCATTTGTCGGAGACTAGCAGCCGCTGAAATACGAATTACTTTCCCATGCGTAGGCTGTAATTAAAGCATGGACTCATGATGAATGGCGTCACATTGTGTTCAGCGATGAATCACACTGTGCGCTAGCCCATATGGCCGACGTCGGCAAGATTGACGACAACGTGGGACAGGTCTCATTCTTCCAACGTTTCGAAGAGGCACAGCGGTGTTACTCCTAGCCTCTTGGTGTGGTACGCCGTAGGTAATGCCTTGAGGTGACTGAGTGAACTATGTTGACACAACGGTATGTCACGGACATCAGGCAGTATCACGATGCTATGATGCTATTTTTCCATAGGACAACTCACATTAACGTATGGCTCGTGTCTCTGTGAAGTGCCTGCGTGACGCTGAGGTGGCGAGGAAGATCCCCAGATCTGCCCCCAATAGGAAATATGTGGGACCAGCCCGGACGTCATCTCTGTCCAAGTGCCAGTATGAAGGATTTCGAAGACCAGTTACTACACTTGTGGGCCAATTTGCCTCAGGAGAGGATACAAAGATTTTATGAACCGAGTCAATGCATGCTTCCAGGCAAGAGGCGGTGCAACATCATATTGATAAGTGGGCTCATATTGACAAATGATTTTCAAATTTGATCCTATTTGGTAGTCACTGAAAGAAAACCCTTTCATCCTGTGAAGCTTAATTTTGTTTTTCTTCCTCCCCTTCTGTGAATGCCTGACTTTTTTTGGCTGGCAATTTACACTGATTCGTTTTAACGTTTACAAGAACAACTCTGACTAATACACACTACCGCGAAAGATTGTTTTTAAACTTAAGGCTGAGCACAGCATCTTTTCCGATTTTTTATTATTTTCGAATGGTATAAATTCGACCAGGTCTGTGCCTCGGAACTACACACGTCGTAGTCAGAGTCTTCTGTCAATCGGGGGTCAGTCTGTTTGTCTGTTGACCTTCAGCAATGAACAAGTAGTGTGAACCTTGTATTACTGCTCACTAAAAATCACGTGGAGACTGTGTCACCGAAATCTGCGTACAGTGAATACGGGCCCAAGATCTGATGATGATGTTTGCTTTGTGAGGCGCTCAACTGCGTGGTCATCAACGCCCGTACAAAATCCCAATTTTTACACACTCCAATTTTTTTCACAGCCAATCTAGCCACTGTCACGAATTATGATGAAATGATTAGGATAACACAAAAACACCCACACCCACGGGCAGAGAAAATCCCCAACCCTACCGGGAATCGAACCGGGATCCTGTGATCCAGAGGCAGCAACGCTAGCTACTAGACCACGAACTGCGAACACCCAAGACCTGAGTAAGCCGTACCAACTTAATGTCGGGATCAGATTTTCAAAGATTATCAGCCAGATCCCATGAAGGCCGCTGTGATAATTAATACCATACGCCTGTTTGGCGCCAGCTGAGTGAAAAGACTGAGCCCAGGGTGTGAAAAGAATTTTCTCAAACTTCGTTCACAGTGATTTAGTACAACGCCAGTAAAGGATAAACAATAAACGATTAAATGAGTCACGGCAGCCACTGAAGGGCATTCTTTAACTTACATTAAGTCATTTTTCCCTTTTCCCATCTACTTTCGCGTTAATTTAAAAATATAACAAGGCAGGAATGAAAGCCAATGAGGAAATTCTTAAATGTAATCAGTTACTCAGAGCAAGCATTATCAAGATAAGGGAAAAGTGCCACTCTGGACAGCTATACAAAGTTTTTTATTTCCAAATAAATTTAGCAAGGCAGTATCAGTGCCAATCAAAGAAACATTTGAAATTAGTAAATCACATAGGCACACACATCTGATACAATGTCTGCGACAGATGTACGAGATGTAATTTAACAAATTAAACCCATCAAAGCGGCGTTCTAAGCCCATGTTAGCAGTCCAATATTTATTTAATAATAAAAACAATAAATTAGAAAACAAATGCAGGATAACAAGAACTTAGAGGAGCTCGGATGAATCAGGTAATCCAGTGATGATAAATGAAGGAAGTGACTACAGAGATAATTGTCCCTCAGACAATTAATTAATTGATTAAAGCTTCTCTCAAAAATGTAGCTAATACAATAAGTACACAGTTCTGGCTTAATAAGTTACGGTAGAAATATGCACTTAGAATGACACCAGAATTGGTAGCAGTTTCAGTGAATTGATATAACACTTTCAATATTCCTCACAGCCATCTGTCCATCCACAGACCACTGGATCATACAGAATACGTTGAAGCCCATTCTAGAACAAACTAAGATCTGGGATGAGAATCCGTTTGACACTGGCATAGCACAAGGACATAGGGAAGCACAATAAAATTGTACAATAAGAATACAACAATTATGCGAGGCCTATTCAGAAAGTGAGGAACGATGGGTAGCGAAATGGAAACCACTGTGAAAATCCGACGAGGCTTTTCACAGACGTTTTGGGCAATCTCTCTCGTATGCCCGTCGATGGCATCAAGACGTTCTTTTCAGTTGTGAGCGCACAATGTCTCCTGGCAAGTAGGAGGGCCCGCTGAGAGGCTTCACCTTAATGCATGCAGCCCACCTAACACAACTGCCACGCACTTCCTTCTTCATGGCAATTCTCAGCCGCACTCTGCAAGGTCAGTGAAGACGCTCCTACAGCCTTTTCGATGGGAAATGATTAATCACCCACAGCCCTAATTGGCTCGTCCTGAGTTTCATCTCCGTTCACATGAAACGCTGGATACGAAGACCACACTTGGGCGCAGGCTACGTGCTATAGACGAGCGTAGAGAATTATCGGAAAGCACAGATGGCTGCCTTCTATGACGATGGGGTTGGAAATTTGGAATAACGCTCCGACAAATGTCTAAGTTGGAGCGGCGACTATGTAGAGAAGTACCTTGAAGGTGTAGCTAAATGTGCAAAGAAAACAGTTCTGATTTTCACTGTGGTACAAGGTAATTACTTACAGGAAATGAACGAGCTCAAAAATTGGCCGCTAGAAGGCAACTGCTAGCGAACCAAAACAAATTTCAAATGCATTTGGCGCTGTCCAACCCGTCTTGGAATAGTATTACATCCCACTCCACACAACCCCAACATACGGCTCGCATCAAAATTACTTGACAATTTACCACAGAATTTTTAGATAGCAGCATTTACGATCGCCAAATTTTAAACTGAATATGGCGGTCCCTTCAAATAACAATTAGTACTTCACTTACCTCAGTGACTGTTTTAACAAATAGTCCAATAATTTCTGCAATACCACCCTGAATAAGGCAAATTTTTAATAATTTATCTGCTTAATCAAACGCGCTTATGCCCAGGTATTAATAGCCATATCTTCAGCCTGCCAAATCCTTAAACGCATCATCAAGAGCACTTAAGGTTTCTTATGATTAACGCGAATGCAGGAATCGCCTTCTGAAGGCGTACAATTTCAGTCAGTCTCTTTCACAGATGACAGGTACCGGCAGAGTCCATTGAACAGCCTTAAAGTGCAAGCTGCCCAGGCGGTAAATGTTTAAACCAAGACCGTCACCACCAGACTTTTTTTTTTGCGACCACAACCACAGCTGGCACAAAGCTCGCAAAACAAATCACTGTTTATACATTCTCCAAAATAGAATCACAAGACCTGGTTAAGCATGGCGGCAGTTTAAAAATAAGGGGTTAAATTCAACTGACTTCCAGTAAAGTAACGTTAAACTCACTTCTGATAAACAGAAGCCACCTGGTACCTTACGTTGATCGAACAACAGGTGAGTAGGACCAAGAGTTACACTTCCAGTTTTGCACATCGAAAGAACTTGATCACAGCTTCCTATTTCAGATGGCTCTAAGCACTATGGAACTTAACATCTGAGGTCATCAGTCCTCTAGACTTAGAACTACTTAAACCTAACTAACATAAGGACATCACACACATCCATGCCCGAGGCAGGATTCGAACCTGCAACCGTCACGGTCACGCGGTTCCAGACTGAAGCGCCTAGAACCGCACGGCCACACGGGCCGGCGAAGCGCCTGGAACCGCTCCGCCACAGCGGCCGGCGCTTCCTATTTCACCATCCAAGAATTTAGACCAGGCAAGGTGCACTAAATTCCCGAAGCCGTTTCGACCGTCAGCAGTAGTAATTGCACAACAGCCTCTGGCCCCGTGCCACACATATCGATGGCCCATTTTCGTCGTCTGGCTGGTAGCTCGCAAACGTTGCCCAAATTCCACTCCCTGGAATCACTGCGTCAAAACTACCCCACTGTCCAACTGGCCATCGCACTTTCGCAACCGGTATTTCAAACCCAAAAATGCGCGCCAAAACCATTGTCAAAGATCCTCGAGGCGCAGACTAGAGTGAAGCCTTGTTTTGTCATGGAGATTGAGAAGTTCGTTTGCGTTTTTGTGGCAGCGAACACGCTAAATTCTTTTCGTCAGTTTCCTGAGGGTAACACAGTACTCTTCAAAGTTGATCGTTGCATCGTGATGGAGGAAATCAAACAGAATAGCCCCTTCAGAGTCTCAGAAGAGCGCCGTCATGGCTTTACCAGCTGAGGGTGCGGCTTTGAACTTTTTTTTTTTTTTTTAAATAGAGGTGGTGTGGCGCCACCCCATGGATAGCTGTTTTGTTTTCGGCTCGGAGTTATGAACCTTCGTTTTCTTCAACAAAAAATTGTCACGATCGCCTCGTAAGCGAATGCAATTCCGCACAGATGGTCCTCCGTTGCTCTTTATAGTCTTCTGTCAGGCAGCGAAGAACCCTAACAGATGGACGAGTGTGTGAGCATTACCAGTTGAGCAGTGATGTGTGTGATTGTGATCCTTTGAATACCCTGAACGAGTGTGTGCGCACGTTCCAGCTTTGCAGGGGTCACAGATGTGGGCTGCCATCCGGCAAGCGGGAGTACGGACAAGATCGCACGACCTTGTTGCGACGACGATAGATGCTTCGCCTAACGACTCACTGTGCTTTTGTTCGCTTCCAAGTCTCCGTAGACGTTCTACAAGCGCCTAGGAATACCTGCAGTGATCTGTTTTTCCACCAAAAGTGACTCAACGACAGCTCTCTGCTCGGAGCGCAGCTCTTTTACAGACGCTATTTAGAAGGCTACGTATAGCGCGCCTACATATCGGAATTTCATGTAACTGCAGTGGCTGATCAACAACGCCCTAAAACGAATTCTGTGTTTCTTTCAACTGAAATTAGCAGATAAAAATGTTTTGCATTGCTTATGAACGCCCCTCGTATGTTTACATTGATAATAACCCGAAAGGGAAGTCAGATGTTAAGATATTCAAAACGCCCACACTCTGCAACTCTTACATCACGGATAATACCAGATTTTGGAGATAACAAATGTCAAACACCTGTTTTACTTTCCCCGTTTACATTCACTAATGTCTTACGGCACCATGTTCTGAGATAACTGGTCAGTGAGAAAACAAGTAGTGTTCACTTGATGATGATGAAAGGTCCCATACTCCTTGACAGAGCGTAGGGAACGATGCGGGAGATCCGCATCGCTGACTGCGCAAGGTCCTAGCGGAGGTGGTTCGCCATTGCCTTCCTCCGACCGTAATGGGGATGAATGATGATGGTGAAGGTGACAGACCTCTTAAAACAGCTTTTCACCACCTACTGAGCGACTTAAAGATTTTAATGGATACTAAAATTAACTTCAAACACAACCTGAAATCTTATCTGCATGACAACTCCTTGTACTCCATAGAAGAATTTCTGAACGTGCAGTAGTGTGGTGTGTGTGTGCGGGAGGGGGTGGGGTGGGGGGGAAGATAGAGAGAGAGAGAGAGAGAGAGAGAGAGAGAGAGAGAGAGGGAGAGAGAGATGAGTGTGTGTGTATGACTCGTCGTGCACATTTTCTTTTGTATTTCGGCAATTTCGTTTTTTGCAGTGTGTAGCTGGTGTCACCGTCGACGGAAGGCGTCAGTTTGTTTCCCCTTACAAACAAAATGTTGTTGAAAGCTCATCTTTAAGTGCTCTTTCGACAGAACAGTCTCACATTACTGTAGGGCGATATTCGTTTTATCTATACGTATTAACAGTGACAGTAAGACACAGAGAATAGCTACTACTCCCACAGCGTTTCGTATGCCGTTCTGGCTCACACTAGCTGCTACTGCCGTGCAGAGGCGCTGCTCAGTCGCTCATGCAGTACTGGTTATTCATCGAGTTTTATTGTCCTGATAGTGCGTGTCGACAAACGGAGTACTCCACTAAACTAAACCGGAACAGCTCTATCGAACGAGTACGTAAAATGTTGTTGTTGTTGTTGTTGTCTTCAGTCCTGAGACTGGTTTGATGCAGCTCTCCATGCTACTCTATCCTGTGCAAGCTGCTTCATCTCCCAGTACCTACTGCAACCTACATCCTTCTGAATCTGCTTAGTGTACTCATCTCTCGGTATCCCTCTACGATTTTTACCCTCCACGCTGCCCTCCAACGCTAAATTTGTGATCCCTTGATGCCTCAAAACATGTCCTACCAACCGATCCCTTCTTCTAGTCAAGTTGTGCCACAAACTTCTCTTCTCCCCAATCCTATTCAATACCTCCTCATTAGTTACGTGATCTATCCACCTTATCTTCAGTATTCTTCTGTAGCACCACATTTCGAAAGCTTCTATTCTCTTCTTGTCCAAACTAGTTATCGTCCATGTTTCACTTCCATACATGGCTACACTCCAAACAAATACTTTCAGAAACGACTTCCTGATACATAAATCTATATTCGATGTTAACAAATTTCTCTTCTTCAGAAACGCTTTCCTTGCCATTGCCAGTCTACATTTTATATCCTCACTACCTCGACCATCATCAGTTATTTTACTTCCTAAATAGCAAAACTCCTTTACTACTTTGAGTGTCTCATTTCCTAATCTAATTCCCTCACCATCACCCGATTTAATTTGACTACATTCCATTATCCTCGTTTTGCTTTTGTTAATGTTTATCTTATATCCTCCTTTCAAGACACTGTCCATTCCGTTCAACTGCTCTTCCAAGTCCTTTGCCGTCTCTGACAGAATTACAATGTCATCGGCGAACCTCAAAGTTTTTACTTCGTCTCCATGAATTTTAATACCTACTCCAAATTTTTCTTTTGTTTCCTTTACTGCTTGCTCAATATACAGATTGAATAACATCGGGGAGAGGCTACAACCCTGTCTCACTCCTTTCCCAACCACTGCTTCCCTTTCATGCCCCTCGACTTTTATGACGGCCATCTGGTTTCTGTACAAATTGTAAATAGCCTTTCGCTCCCTGTATTTTACCCCTGCCACCTTTAGAATTTGAAAAAGAGTATTCCAGTCAACATTGTCAAAAGCTTTCTCTAAGTCTACAAATGCTAGAAACGTAGGTTTGCCTTTTCTTAATCTTTCTTCTAAGATAAGTCGTAAGGTCAGTATTGCCTCACGTGTTCCAACATTTCGACGGAATCCAAACTGATCCTCCCCGAGGTCCGCATCTATCAATTTTTCCATTCGTCTGTAAAGAATTCACGTTAGTATTTTGCAGCTGTGACTTATTAAACTGATAGTTCGGTAATTTTCACATCTGTCAGCACCTGCTTTTTTGGGATTGTAATTATTATATTCTTCTTGAAGTCTGAGGGTATTTCGCCTGTCTCATACATCTTGCTCACCAGCTGGTAGAGTTTTGTCATGACTGGCTCTCCCAAGGCCGTCAGTAGTTCTAATGGAATGTTGTCTACTCCGGGGGCCTTGTTTCGACTCAGGTCTTTCAGTGCTCTGTCAAACTCTTCACGCAGTATCGTATCTCCCATTTCGTCTTCATCTACATCCTCTTCCATTTCCATAATATTGTCCTCAAGTACATCACCCTTGTATAAACCTTCTATATACTCCTTCCACCTTTCTGCCTTCCCTTCTTTGCTTAGAACTGGGTTGCCATCTGAGCTCTTGATATTCATACACGTGGTTCTCTTCTCTCCAAAGGTCTCTCTAATTTTCCTGTAGGCAGTATCTATCTTACCCCTAGTGAGATAAGCTTCTACATCCTTACATTTGTCCTCTAGCCATCCCTGTTTAGCCATTTTGCACTTCCTGTCGATCTCATTTTTGAGACGTCTGTATTCCTTTTTGCCTGCTTCATTTACTGCATTTTTATATTTTCTCCTTTCATCAATTAAATTCAATATTTCTTCTGTTTCCCAAGGATTTCTAGCAGCCCTCGTCTTTTTACCTACTTTATCCTCTGCTGCCTTCACTACTTCATCCCTCAGAGCGACCCATTCTTCTTCTACTGTATTTCTTTCCCCTATTCCTGTCAATTGTCCCCTTATGCTTTCCCTGAAACTCTGTACAACCTCTGGTTCTTTCAGTTTATCCAGGTCCCATCTCCTTAATTTCCCACATTTTTGCAGTTTCTTCAGCTTTAATCTACAGGTCATAACCAATAGATTGTGGTCCGAGTCCACATTTGCCCCTGGAAATGTCTTACAACTTAAAACCTGGTTCCTAAATCTCTGTCTTACCATTATATAATCTATTTGATACCTTTTAGTATCTCCAGGGTTCTTCCACGTATACAACCTTCTTTCATGATTCTTAAACCAAGTGTTAGCTATGATTAAGTTGTGCTCTGTGCAAAATTCTACTAGGCGGCTTCCTCTTTCATTTCTTAGCCCCAATCCATATTCACCTACTATGTTTCCTTCTCTCCCTTTTCCTACACTCGAATTCCAGTCACCCATTACTATTAAATTTTCGCCTCCCTTCACTATCTGAACAATTTCTTTTATTTCATCATACATTTCTTCAATTTCATCATCATCTGCAGAGCTAGTTGGCATATAAACTTGTACTACTGTAGTAGGTGTGGGCTTCGTATCTATCTTGACCACAATAATGCGTTCACTATGCTGTTTGTAGTAGCTTACCCGCATTCCTAATTTCCTATTCATTATTAAACCTACTCCTGCATTACCTCTATTTGATTTTGTGTTTATAACCCTGTAGTCACCTGACCAGAAGTCTTGTTCCTCCTGCCACCGAACTTCACTAATCCCCACTATATCTAACTTTAACCTATCCATTTCCCTTTTTAAATTTTCTAACCTACCTGCCCGATTAAGGGATCTGACATTCCACGCTCCGATCCGTAGAACGCCAGTTTTCTTTCTCCTGATAACGACATCCTCCTGAGTAGTCCCCGCCCGGAGATCCGAATGGGGGACTATTTTACCTCCGGAATATTTTACCCAAGAGGATGCCATCATCATTTAATCATACAGTAAAGCTGCATGTCCTCAGGAAAAATTACGGCTGTAGTTTCCCCTTGCTTTCAGCCGTTCGCAGTACCAGCACAGCAAGGCCATTTTGGTTAATGTTGCAAGGCCAGATCAGTCAATCATCCAGACTGTTGCCCCTGCAACTACTGAAAAGGCTGCTGCCCCTCTTCGGGAACCACATGTTTGTCTGGCCTCTCAACAGATACCCCTCGGGTTCATGGGGGGGGGGGGGGGGGGGGGGGGTACGTAAAATAGCATCTTAGAAATCATTTCGTTTGCAAGGGGAGATAAACCGACGACTGTCGAAACACCAGACAAAGCGCACCTGACATACTATAACAGCTGAGGCATTTACGTTTTAATTAAAATTATGCAACTGAGCAGTCGAATTCTCTGGGCTTCCACCCTGGTTTTCAAGAAGATTCAGCGTCCAGTGGCACTCTGTCTTCTGGTTTAAGTATCCTGATTTTCGAACTTCGGTTTGTTTTTGAGTGTTTTGTTTACTGGGCGTTGTTGTACCCCGATGTATGTTAGGCGGAAGGAGGGGCGGCTCTTTTACGTTGATGTTGGTTGTATTTTGCATTGAGTTCTACATCTCACTCAGAATTTACTATTTAAAACCTACGATGAATCGTAGTGACAGGTGCTTTTTAGCGGGGTTGATCTTCCCCGCCGAGGGAATTTATAAGATGAAATTGTGAGTGATGACATGATGTGTAGAAGTCGATGGATTTGTGTTTGATGATGTGATAAATGGTAGGATAACCAAGCATGACTCTGACCTCCTCATTGCTGCAGTACCATGGTACCTCTGCTATTATTCTCAGTACTTTGTTTTGGAGTCTTTCTATCTTGGATAGATTTGTGTCTGCCGCCATGCTCCATACCTCTGAGCCATAGAGCGCAGCTGGCAGTATTATCATTTTCCATATTTTTAGTTTCGCTTCAGTTGAGAGTCCTCTACCTTTGAAGAGAGGATATAGTTTGATAAGTCTTGCCTGGCCTTTGTTGCAGGCTTCTGTGATATGTTGACTAAAGGTTAGCTTTTTATCAATCTGTAGGCCAAAATACGTAATAGAATTTTTCCATGGCAGCTGTTTATTTCCAACTATGATGCTTCGTATTGGTGGTTTGGTTTTGTTGGTGAAAAGTATTGCCTGGCACTTTTCCGCATTTATTTTGGTCTACCACAGATTACACCATCTGATCACATGGTTCATATGGCGTTGTAGCGTGCATACGATGTAATTTATGTTACTTCCGCTATGATATAGTGCCGTGTCATCGGCATAGAGGGCTATTTGGCCCCCCGGCTCTCAGGGCACATCATTTGTGTATAGAAGGTATAGGAGGGGACCTAACACAGACCCTTGTGGTACTCCTGCTTCTATGTCTCAGATGGGACTGTTGGCGCCATCCAACGAGGAGTAAAATTTTCTGTTTGTCAGGAAGGATCTAATCATTTTCAGTATGTGCAGTGGGCAGTTCAGTTGGGGCATCTTATAAAGCAGGCCGCCATGCCACACCCCGTCAAACGCTTTTTCGATATCCAGGAAAACGGCACCAGTGCTGTTCCCTTGTTGTCTTTCCGAACATACGTGCTCCACCAGGCGAATGACCTGCTGGGTGGTGCTATGACCAGCACGAAATCCAAACTGTTCTGGGGTAAGGATGTTGTTGGTGGCAAGGAACTGTTGTAGTGGGATTTGTATTAGTGTCTCAAGGAGTTTGGAGAAATGATTGAGAAGGGAGATGGGTCTGTGGTTTTATGGGAATAAATGATTTTTGTTTGGTTTGGGAATCGAAATAATTTTTGCAACCTTCCAGGCTGAAGGGAAATAGTTTAATTTAAGGCAGTTGTTGAGGATAGCAGTGAGGTGGGATATGGCGGACTGGGGAAGGTTTTTCAGGAAGGGTGGTTTGATATTGTCAGGGCCTGGGGCTTTAACGTTGCCGATTCGCCTGATGAGAGCACCCACTGTTCGCTCGCTGGTTACATCGAACGAAGTGCCTGTCCTTTGTTGGAGTTTCGCTGTTAGGTGGCGTCTGACCTCTCGCTCGTTTCTCTCAACCTCCCCCTCGTCATCACCGATGTCGTTCTCCTGGAATTGGCGCTCGAGAGTGCGCGACATGGCGTCCGCTTTCTCCTCTGGTGTGTAGACTATCCCGTTTACGCCGTGCAGAGGATTGATGGTCTTTTGTGGGCTTCTTCGGGTTCTGATGTTGTTCCAGAACTTTTCTGGGTTTCTCTCGGCTTCTTGTATGCCTCTCTCCCATCGCTCGTACCTGAGCAGTTGTAGTCTTGTTCTGATTTCGCGGGCCATCCTCTCCATTGTCCTTTTGTCTTGTGGATCCCGAAATTGTTGCCACAGACGCCTCGTGCGCTTCTTGTCTCTAATTAGTTGCGCGAGGTCGGGTGGTAGATCTTCGCGTGTATGTTGGTGCGTGATTTTTATTGTGGCCCTCTCGCTGCACATCGTCACAATGAGCGTAAACTCCTCAACTGCCGCGTCGATATCTCGCTTGTGGAGCATTTCTGGGGCAAAGTCTGGCATATGGTGGTCTACCAGTGGTTTGTACCTATCCCAGTTTGTGGTAAAGGTCTCTCTCCTCCCCTTTGTAGGATCTACCTGCTCATTTTCTAGTCTCAGGATGACGGGGTCGTGGTCGGAATCCAGCGCGTTTACGACCTCTGTCTCCGTTATGAGGTTTAGATTTTTGACCAGGTATATGTCCAGTTTATCTGGGCGGCACCTGTGGTCCCGGTGGAAATGCGTTGGTCTTCCTGGGGGTATTACCTCCACTTCGGGGTGGGTGTCCAGGTATTGTAGGAGTGTCCTACCACTGGTGTTCGTGGCACGACAGGTCCATGCCCTGTGCTTTGCATTTAGGTCCCCTCCTATGATGACTCTATGGCTTTGGTTTAGAAGATTTGTGAGTTCTATTTCAGGTATGTTTCGGCCCGGCGGGTGGTATGCAGCAATGAGGTAGGTGGTCTGGTTTTCGATCATCATTTCAATGGCTGTTGCTTCTATTTGCTGCAGCTGTGGCAGGGGTATATGACGATAGCATAGACGTTGCTTAACTAGTACTGCCGTCCCACCACCCTGCCGGTTGGGTCGGTCAGTCCTGTAAATGACATAATTTCTGATCCGGAAGGTGTCTGTTGGTGCTAGATGGGTTTCGTTTACTAGCGCAACGTCTATTCCGTATTCGTCTAGGAACAGCTCCAGCTCGTGTCTCTGGTGGCGAATGCCGTCGGCATTCCTGATGCATATAATTGGCTGTCGGCTTCTATTGACCATTGGTGAACAGAGGCACGATTTTTGTGAGGACTACCGCGATTTTTGCCATCATATCGTGTGCTGCCATGATTTCGCCACATGCTTGCGTTAGTTTGTTAAGCAGACTAGTAAGGTTGTTGCTTAACATTGACTTGATGATGTTCCATATTTGTTGGAGAAACTGCATGGGTTGTTCTGTTGAGGTTTGTTGCTCTGGCGCAGGGCCTGGGGTGGCCACTGTCGTCTGGGTAGGATGTGTGCCAGGCAGCGATGTTGTGGATGGTTCCATTCTGCTTGGTGCTGCGTCAGCGGGAGTTTGGGTGGTGGAGGACCCTGCTGTTGTAGGAGCTGGTGCTTTTTCTTCTTCCTCTGGTCTTTGTGTATCTTTTCCTTCTGCTGCTGCCCTTGTTGCCTCTTTCTCTGCAGGGGTGCTGCTATTTGGGATTTGGGGCGGCAGTGGTGGGGGCACTTCGATTTGTGGCAGTGGTGGAGAGGGGGTTGGTTTCTCCTTCGGTTCTACATTTCCAGGTCGTGGGTTTATTTGTGGTTTGGGTCTGGGTACTTGGACGGCTTGTGCCATAGTTTTGGGGCCCTGAGGCATATGTTGCAGTTATTGGTGCTGATCTTCTGCTTGATTTACATTGGCGCCAGTTTGTGGCAGCGATAGAAGCGATTTTGGTTGTGGAGCTTTTGGCGTTCTGATGGCTATTGGTTGGGGATTATTGATCGTGTGTGGAGCGGTTATGGGCGGTTCTTGATTTGAAGTGGTGGGGAGATGTCTGCTCCTTGCCTGTGGTGGAGCTCTCATCTGCTCTTGCGCCTGTATGAGTTTCATCCTTACTGGGCATGATGCTGGGTGGTTCCCAGCGCAGTTGGCGCATTTTGCCGGTTCTTCTGGCTTCATTTTACAGACGCTCGATAGGTGTGGTCCAGCACATTTGACACATCTTGGGGTCAGATAGCATTGGTTGGCACCATGTCGGAACCGCTGACAAATAAAACATTGCGTTGGGCCGCTTGGTCTTTTGTACCTTTCGACTGTTACAGTCATGTATAGGAGGCGTTTCAGTTGGAATATCTACTGGGCCTCCTCAGTATTTAGAGGGTTTACTTGATAGTTTGGTCCCTTTCTTCTTGGGGCGGACATTTGTTCACCGGCTTCGGTCATTCTTGTTGTTGGAGACGCCATCTGATAGACTTCCTGGACGGGGAAACCTTTCTCCAGGAGTGCCTGTTTTATATCGTCCGTTTCCCAGTTGGGTGTAAGACGTTTCTTGGGATTGTCGTTGTACGTAAATAATTCGAGTTTCCTTTTCCTACACTCGGCTTTTAAGTATTGCAAGTCATCCTGGTTTGTTGCCTGGTAAACTATAGAGTTACCCTTATATGAAGTGCTGAACGCTCCTGTAAGTTTACCTTGTATTTGGCCTATCAGTGTCGTGTATCCTTTTGTTTCGTACACCGTGATCGGTGGCACTCTTCTCCTCCATTTTGCCTGTTGCGGAGTCCGAGTGTTTGTCGCCGATGTTACGGGTAATTTCGTTCCCTCAGGTGTTTTCGGACTTTCTGCTCTAACCATGTCACTGAAGGTGACCGTAGGAGGCCCAGGTTTTGTTTGTTGTGTTTCTCGTTTTTCGGCATCGTCTTCCATCTGTGTTGTGACGGCCTTCAGCGGTGCTCCTGCCTGTGTGCTGACATCGTCTTCTGTCTGTGTGTTAACCACCATTTGTGGCGCTCCTGCTTGTGTCGCTTCAGCGACCTTTGTGGGCATTAGTGGTGCTCCTACTTGTGTCGCTTCAGCGACCTTTTTGGGTTGGCCCTGATTTATTTTGTTTAGCCTTCGACTACGCCACGGGCCTCTGACCAATGGAGAGTCATGCTGGTCATCCTCTGAAGAGGGGTCAGTATTTATGACGAGGTTTGGTTCTGAACCATCGTCCGACAACGAGTTTGTGGATGAAGAAGAGAAATAAAAAGATGATGATGATGGGGTACGCTTTCTGGGAGAGTTTCCCGATGTCTCTAGTCCTGGTGGTTGCCCCATAATGCGGCTCCACGTGATTATAATTTATCATAGGAGTAAAATGTACAATCCATTTGTATTAATGATTCACTCTTATAGCGCTCATAGCCATTTCAACGATTTGAACCTGTACTGAACTTTTCTGGCTGCGAGAATGTAACTTTAAACGGAACCAAAACTGCATGAATTTATGTATCAAAAAAACTGAATCTGATGCAACACTATTGATCTGAAATTGGCCCTGGTAACAAAACAAAACTTGATCAATTTGAAAATAACCATCCCTGTGCTTAGTGAATGCTATCCCTGAAATAATAAAATTTCTTACCCTTACCTGCGCGGCGGTAACGCTCTCGCACTGCTCTCTGTTAGTACTTTAAATTATACAGTTAATATAGAGCTATTGTGCAAGGCTGTTGCTTAAAATGCATTTTAATTAAATCGAATATGTCTGAGACAATAACTTCTTGAACAAAATAGTTAATCAAACACGAGATGGATCCGGAAACTGGTATTGACTTGTGATAACTAATATGGCACCAACTTTAAAACTTGAATTTTGACTAAATTAATAATGCTCACAATTAACAGCGATAAACTGATTATACACTCCTGGAAATGGAAAAAAGAACACATTGACACCGGTGTGTCAGACCCACCATACTTGCTCCGGACACTGCGAGAGGGCTGTACAAGCAATGATCACACGCACGGCACAGCGGACACACCAGGAACCGCGGTGTTGGCCGTCGAATGGCGCTAGCTGCGCAACATTTGTGCACCGCCGCCGTCAGTGTCAGCCAGTTTGCCGTGTTCCAACAGGACAATGCACGTCCGCATGTATCCCGTGCCACCCAACGCGCTCTAGAAGGTGTAAGTCAACTACCCTGGCCAGCAAGATCTCCGAAGCGTCGTCTCACGCGGTCTGCACGTCCAGCACGAACGCTGGTCCAACTGAGGCGCCAGGTGGAAATGGCATGGCAAGTCGTTCCACAGGACTACATCCAGCATCTCTACGATCGTCTCCATGGGAGAATAGCAGCCTGCATTGCTGCGAAAGGTGGATATACACTGTACTAGTGCCGACATTGTGCATGCTCTGTTGCCTGTGTCTATGTGCCTGTGGTTCTGTCAGTGTGATCATGTGATGTATCTGACCCCAGGAATGTGTCAATAAAGTTTCCCCTTCCTGGGACAATGAATTCACGGTGTTCTTATTTCAATTTCCAGGAGTGTACATTAACAGTTACCTTTACAAAATCATTGGATGTGAGTGCTATATATTGTTTCAATCATCACATATGAATACGCGCATTGCATTGGCAACAAAACAACTTTCTTTACATAAATTATTTCCAGTATAGTATTTTGCAAATAAAAATCATTACTGCCCGTAGCGAATAAGCATATATCCAGCATACATCAGATACAACGCGTCTTTACACGTGACAGTCCTCCAAACATCTCTCTATCGAAAGTTACTCTCTAAATCTGTCTGTCTAAAGTTACTCTAACGAACTACCCATAAGACCTTGCACCAGCGATCGCTGTTGCGCAGCGACGCAACTACACAGGCAATACTACATTTGACCATCTGTGGTTCAATATAAAATGCTACCCTGTGTACACAGGGTGTTACAAAAAGGTACGGCCAAACTTTCAGGAAACATTCCTCACACACAAATAAAGAAAAAATGTTATGTGGACATGTGTCCGGAAACGCTTAATTTCCATGTTAGAGCTCATTTTAGTTTCGTCAGTATGTACTGTAGTTCCTCGATTCATCGCCAGTTAGCCCAATTGAAGGAAGGTAATGTTGACTTCGGTGCTTGTGTTGTCATGCGACTCATTGCTCCACAGTACTAGATCAAGCACATCAGTACGTAGCATCAACAGGTTAGTGTTCATCACGAACGTGGTTTTGCAGTCAGTGCAATGTTTACAAATGCGGAGTTGGCAGATGCCCATTTGATGTACGGATTAGCACAGGGCAATAGCTGTGGCGCGGTACGTTTATATCGAGACAGATTTCCAGAACGAAGGTGTCCCGACAGGAAGACGTTCGAAGCAATTGATCGGCGTCTTAGGGAGCACGGAACATTCCAGCCTATGACTCGCGACTGGGGAAGACCTAGAACGACGAGGACACCTGCAATGGACGAGGAACTTCTTGGTGCAGTTGATGATAATCCTAATATCAGCGTCAGAGAAGTTCCTGCTGTACAAGGTAACGTTGACCAAGTCACTGTACGGAGAGTGCTACGGGAGAACCAGTTGTTTCCGTACCATGTACACCGTGTGCAGACACTATCAGCAGCTGATTGGCCTCCACGGGTACACTTCTGGAATGGTTCATCCAACAATGTGTCAATCCTCATTTCAGTGCAAATGTTCTCTTTACGGATGAGGCTTCATTCCAACGTGATCAAATTGTAAATTTTCACAATCAACGTGTGTGAGCTGACGAGAGTCCGCGCGCAATTGTGCAATCACGTCATCGACCCACATTTTCTGTGAACGTTTGGGCAGCCATTGTTGGTGATGTCTTGATTGGGCCCCATGTTCTTCCACCTACGCTCAATGGGGCACGTTATCATGATTTCATACGGGATACCTACCTGTGCTGGTAGAACATGTGCCTTTACAAGTACGACACAACATGTGGTTCATGCACGATGGAGCTCCTGCACATTTCAGTCGAAGTGTTCGTACGCTTCTCAACAACAGATTCGGTGACCGATGGATTGGTAGCGGCGGACCAATTCCGTGGCCTCCACGGTCTCCTGACCTCAACCCTCTTGACTTTCATTTATGGGGGCATTTGAAAGCTCTTGTCTACACAACCCCGGTACCAAATGTAGAGACTCTTCGTGCTCGCACTGTGAGCGGCTGTGATACAATGCGCCGTTCTCCAGGGCTGCATCAGCATATCAGGGATCCCATGCGACGGAGGGTGGATGCATGTATCCTCGCTAACGGAGGACATTTTGAACATTTCCTGTAACAAAGTGTTTGAAGTCACGCTGGCACGTTCTGTTGCTGTGTGTTTCCATTCCATGATTAATGTGATTTGAAGAGAAGTAATAAAATGAGCTCTAACATGGAAAGTCAGCGTTTCCGGACACATGTCCACATAACATATTTTCTTTCTTTGTGTTTGAGAAATGTTTCCTGAAAGTTTGGCCGTACCTTTTTGTAACACCCTATATATAAATATATATATCCGTAGTTGGAATGAAACTCTGATTCTGCATATCAGGGATCCGACAGTTTGTTTGTAGGTTTGTGGAAGTATGTGGCATTATATGTGTACTCACAGGCTGCTTAATTCGCCTAAATAACGGTCCGCTGATTGCGTACGTGGTGATAGCACCCAGATGGGATCCATAGGTTTTACATAAGGCGAATTTGGTCGCCAAACATCAACGCGAATTCACTATAATGCTCCTCGATCGACTGTAACAAAGTGTTGTCTCCGAGAAACGGACAATTATACTGCTGACATCACCGTCGTGGAAGATTTCAAGCATGAAAGTGGAAATGGCTCTGAGCACTATGGGACTTAACTTCTGAGCTCATCAGTCCCCTAGAACTTAGAACTACATAAACCTAACTAACCTAAGGACAACACACACATCCATTCCCGAGGCAGGATTCGAACCTGCGACCATAGCGGTCGCGCGTTTCCAGACTGCAGCGCCTAGAACCGCTCGGCCACTCCGGCCGGCCAAGCATGAAGGGAAGCAGTGGTTCGTAGCAGTCTGTATGTCTTCGATTATTACCACAGGGCCCGTGCAAGTGCGAGAGAATGTCTCCCATGGCTTAATACTGCTTCCACCAACCTGCGTTCGTGGCGCTCTGCACGCTTCGAGCCGCCGTTCACCTCAATGACTGGCGTTTGTGGAGAAGACCATCGACCTAGTGGAGTAAAACTGTGATTTACCCAAAGAGTCAATACGTTTCCATTGGTCGGCGGTCGGAACTTGATCTTCCTGTGCCCCCTGCAGTTGTAAGTGACGATGTCGTCTGGTCAACTTGTGAACACGTCGTGGTGGTCTGCTGCGGTGCTCCATGTTCAGTAATGTACTATGAACAGTGTGGTCCGAAATCCTTGTGCGTGCAGCAGCATTGTGCTCTTTTGGCTGAGATGCCGCAAATCGCCATTTGTCCTACTTTACAGAGCAGACAAGCCTCCGAACTCCACGTTCTGTGAAGAGTCGTGGACGACCAACAGCGCCTGGTGGTAGTTTCACTGTCCTTCTACCTCTTTCCGTAGATGCTCATGACAGTAGCACGTGAACTTCCGACCAGCCTCCCCGTTTTCGAGATACTAGTTCACAAGCTCTGCGAAATAACGATCTGCCCTTTGTCAGAGTCGCATATCGCGATGGATTTCCCCATTCGCAGCCCTTATCTTCGCTAGGGTGATTCCCCGTCTACATCTACATCTACATCCATACTCCGCAAGCCACCTGACGGCGTGTGGCGGAGGGTACATTGAGTACCTCTATCGGTTCTCCCGTCTATTCCAGTCTCGTATTGTTCGTGGAAAGGATTGTCGGTATGCCTCTGCGTGGGCTCTAATCTCTCTGATTTTATCCTCATGGTCTCTTCGCGAGATATACGTAGGAGGGAGCAATATACTGCTTGACTCCTCGGTGAAGGAATGTTCTCGAAACTTCAACAAAAGCCCTTACCGAGCTACTGAATGTCTCTCCTGCAGAGTCTTCCACTGGAGTTTATCTATCATCTCCGTAACCCTTTCGCGATTACTAAATGATCCTGTAACGAAGGGCGCTGCTCACCATTGGATCTTCTCTATCTCTTCTATCAATTCTATCTGGTATGGATACCACACTGGTGAGCAATATTAAAGAAGTGGGCGAAAAAGTGTACTGTAACCTGCTTCCTTTGTTTTCGGACTGCATTTCCTTAGGATTCTTCCAATGAATCTCAGTCTGGCATCTGCTTTACCGACAAGTAATTTTATATGGTCATTCCATTTTAAATCACTCCTAATGCCTACTCCCAGATAATTTATGGAAGTAACTGCTTCCAGTTGCTGACCTGCGATATTGTAGCTAAATGATAAGGGATCTTTCTTTCTATGTATTCGCAGCACATTACACTTGTCTACATCGAAATTCAATTGCCATTCCCTGCACCATGCGTCAATTCGCTGCAGATCCTCCTGCATTCCAGTACAATTTTCCATTGTTACAACCTCTCGATATACCACAGCAGCATCCACAAAAAGCCTCAGTGAACTTCCGTTGTCATCCACATTGTCATTTATGTATATTGTGAATAGCAACGGTCCTACGACACTCCCCTGCGGCACACCTGAAATCACTCTTACTTGGAAGACTTCTCTCCATTGAGAATGACATGCTGAGTTCTGTTATTTAGGAACTCTTCAATCCAATCACACAATTTGTCTGATAGTCCATGTGCTTTTTGTTCATCAAACGACTGTGGGGAACTGTGTCAAACGCCTTGCGGAAGTCAAGAAACACGGCATCTACCTGTGAACCCGTGTCTATGGTCCTCTGAGTCTCGTGGACGAATAGCGCGAGCTGGGTTTCACACGATAGTCATTTTCGAAACCCATGCTGATTCCTACAGAGTAGATTTCTAGTCTCTAGAAAAGTCAGTATACTCGAACATAATACGTGTTCCAAAATTCTACAACTGATAGACGTTAGAGATACAGGTCTGTAGTTCTGCACATCTGTTCGAGTCCCTTCTTGAAAACGGGGATAACGTGTGCCCTTTTCAAATCCTTTGGAACGCTACGCTCTTCTAGAGACCTACGGTACACCGCTGCAAGAAGGGGGGGGGGGGGGGGGGGGGCAAGTTCCTTCGCGTACTCTGTGTAAAATCGAACTGGTATCCCATCAGGTCCAGCAGCCTTTCCTCTTTTGAGGGATTTTAGTTGTTTCTCTTTCCCTCTGTCGTCTATTTCGATATCTACCATTCTGTAATCTGTGCGACAATCTATAGAAGGTACTGCAGTGCAGTCTTCCTCTGTGGAACGGCTTTGGAAAAAGACATTTAGTATTTCGGCCTTTAGTCTGTCAACCTCTGTTTCAGTACCATTTTGGTCACAGAGTGTCTGGACATTTTCTTTTGATCCACCTACCGCTTTGACATAAGACCAAAATTTCTTAGAATTTCCTGCCGAGTCAGTACATAAAACGTTACTATCGAATTCATTGAACGCCTCTCGCATAGCCCTCCTCACACTACATTTCGCTTCGCGTGATTTTTGTTTGTCTGCAAGGCTTTGACTATGTTTATGTTTACTGTGAAGTTACCTTTGCTTCCGCAGCAGTTTTCTAACTCAGTTGTTGTACCACGGTGGCTCTTTTCCATCTCTTACGATCTTGCTTGGCACATACTCATCTAACGCATATTGTACGATGGTTTTGAACTTTGTCCACTGATCCTCAACACTATCTGTACTTGAGGCAAAACTTTTGTGTTGAGCCATCAGGTACTCTGAAATCTGTTTTTTGTCACTCCGCTAATAGACTTTTGTTACGACGCCAGCAGGCGGAATCCAACGTCGCGGCAGGTAGTGGTCATAACGTTTTGTCTTATCAGTGTATATAACGAACAGTGACAGACCTATGACACCCCTTTGCCTACGCCCGTGGTCTTTCAGCTGAAAATTTCTGACCTTTGAGTAATGCGTACTTTTTAGAAATTGTATCAAACTCCTTCTGGAAGTCAAGAACATATCTTCAACATGGGATCTGCAATCTACTGTCCTATGCTCCTCATGGACACCAGTCTGCGCACCTGGAAGGAGCTCACAAAGCTTCATTGGACCGGTATTCCTCGTCCACACTACAGCCCGGATCTTGCACATTCTGACTTCCGTCGGCAAGAAGTTGGCTCCTACGTCGACCGATAGAGTTATACTTTGTGCGCATGCAGGGCCTCCCATAAGGTATCGTAAGACTCTCGCAGATCGGAGATTACGTTACAAACTAGGGTTTTGTAGCCGAATGAATGAGGAATAATATGGTGTATTGAAATCTTGAATAAAACCAACCTGATTTCAGAAAAAAGTGAGTTGCATTACTTATTCAACATCTCTCGTACAAAAATTTAGAGTATTTTATTTCATTTATTGGTTTGCCCTCGTGCAGAATTTTTAATGATGTGGACAAGCGTTGTGCTGTACTTCCATGTATTGTGTTGAATCTAAATTCGCTGACAATTTGCAGAGAACCATTTTTTGTTGTTGTGGTCTTTAGTCGAAAGACTGGTTTGATGCAGCTGGACATGCTACTCTATCCTGTGCAAGTCTCTTCATCTGCGAGTAACAACTGCATCCACCATCCCCATGAATTCGCTTACTGTGTTCATCTCTTGGTCTCCCTCTAAGATTTTAAACCTCCCATGCTTCCCTCCAGTACAAAATTGGTGATCCCTTGATACCTCAGAATACCACATGTTTCTCTTCTTTCCAATTCTGTTCAGTACCTCCTCATTAGTTAAGTGATCTATCCATCTAATCTTCAGCATTCTTCTGTAGCACCACGTTTCAAAAACTTCTATCCTCTTCTTGTCTAAACTGTTTATCATGCATGTTTCACTTCCATACATAGCTACACTCCAGACAAATACTTTCAGAAAGGACTTTTTGACACTTAAATCTATACTCGATGTTAACAAATCTCTCTTCTTCAGAAATGCTTTCCTTGCCGTTGCTAATCTACATTTTACATCCTCCCTATTTCCACCATCATCAGTTTTTTGCATCCCAAAGAGCAAAACTCATTTACTACTTTAAGTGTCTCATATTGTAATCTAATTCCTCAGCATCACCTGATTTAATTCGCCTACATTCCATTATCTCGTTTTGCTTTTGTTGATGTTCAACTTATATCCTCCTTTCAAGATACTGTCCATTTCGTTCAAATGCTCTTCCAAGTCTCTTGTTCTCTCTGACAGAATTACAATGTCATCGGCAACCATCATAGATTTTATTTCTTCTCCCCGGATTTTAATTCCTACTTCCTTTACTGACTGTTCAATATAATGTTTGAATAACATCGGGGACAAGCTACAACCTTGTCTCACTCCCTTCTCAACCACTGCTTCCCGTTCCTGCAAGTCGACTCATAACTACCATCTAGTTTCTGTACAAATGGTAAACAGCCTTTCGTTCCCTGAATTTTACCCCTGCCAACTTTAGAATTTGAAAGAGAGTATTTCAGTCAACATTGTGAGAATCTTTCTCTAAGTCTACAAATTCTATAAACATACGTTTGCCTTCCCTCAACCTATCTTCTATGACAAGTCGTAGAGTCAGTATTGGCTTGCGTTATCCTACATTTCTCCAGAATCCAAGCTGATCTTCCCCGTGGTCGGCTTCTACCAGTTTTTGAATTCTTCTGTAAAGGATTTGTGTTAGTATTTTGCAGCTGTGGTTTATTAAACTGATAGTTCAGTAATTTTCACACCTCCCAGCACCTGCTTTCTTTGAAATATTCTTTTTGAAGTCTGTGGGTATTTCGCCTGTCGTATACATCTTGCTCACTAGATGGAAGAGTTTTGTCATGGATGGCTCTCCCAATGCCATCAGCAGCTCTAACGGAATGTTGTCTACTTCTGGGGCGTTGTTTCGACTTAAGTCTTTCAGTGCTTTGTCAAATTCTTCACGCAGTATGATATTTCCCTTCTCATCTTCCTCTACGTTCTCTTCCATTTCCATAACGTTGCCCTAAAGTACATATCCCTTGTATAGCCTACCAATATAATACTTCCACCTTTCTGATTTCCATTCTTTGCTTAGGACTGGTTTCCATCTGGGCTCTTAATATTCATACAGGTGCTTCTCGTTTCTCCAAAGGTCCCTTAAATTTTCCTGTAGGCAGCATCTATCCTACCTCTAATGATATATACTTCTACCTGCTTACATTGTCATCTAGACATTCCTCCTTAGCCATTTTGCACTTCCTATCGATCTCCTTTTTTAGACTTTATATTCCCTATTGCCTGCTTCATTTATAGCATTTTTATAGTTTCTCCTTTCATCGATTAAATTCAATATCTCTTGTGTCATCCAAGGGTTTCTACTAACCCTCGTCGTTTTCCTTACTTGATCCTCTGTTCCCTTCACTATTCTATCTCTCAAAGCTACCCATTCTTCTTCTAGTGCATTTCCTTCTCCTGTTCTTTTAGTCGTTTCCTAATGCTGCCTCTGAAACCTTTTAGAACCTCTGATTCTTTCAGGTTATCCATGTCCTGTCTTCTTAAACTCCTGCCTTTTTGCAGTTTCCTAACCAATAAATTGTGGTCAGAGGCTACATCTGCTCCTGGAATTGTCTTACAATTTAAAATCTGGTTCCTAAATCTCTGTCTAACCATTATATAATCAATCTGAAACCTTCCCGTGTTTCCAGGTCTATTCCCCGTATTCAGACTTCTCTCATGTTTCTTAAACCAAGTGTTAGCTATGATTAAAATATGCTCTGTGCAAAATTCTACCAGGCGACTCCCTCTTTCATTCCTTTCCCCATCCCGTATTCACCTACTACTTTTGCTTCTCTTTCTTTTACAACTATCAAATTTCAGTCTGCCATGATTATTAAAATTTCGGGTCTCATAACTACCTGAATAATTTCTTTTATCTCATACATTTCCTCCATCTCCTCCTCATCTGCGGAGGTAGTTGGCATATAAACTTGTGTTACTGTCGAGGGTGTGAGCCTCATGTCTATCCTGCCTACAGCAGTGCTGTTCATAGTAGCTTATGCGCATTCGTATTTTTTTACTCATTATTATAGTCCTGCATTACCTCTTGATTTTTTATTTGTAGCCCTGCATTACCCGGACCAGAAGTCCTGTTCCTCCTGCCACCTAAATTCACTAATTCCCGCTATCTCTAACTTTAATCTATCCATTTTCCTTTTTAAATTTTCTAGCCTGTCCGATTAAGGGATCTGACATTCCACGCTCCGACCCGTAGAACGCCAGTTTTCTTTCTCCTCATAACAACATCCTCCTGAGTAGTTCCCACCAAGATATCCGAGTGTAGGACTATTTTACCTCCGGAATATTTTACCCTAGAGGATGTCATCATCATTTAACTATACAGTAAAGCTGCTTGCCCTCGGGAAAAATTACGGTTGTAGTTTCCCCTTGCTTTGAACCGTTCGCAGTACCATCACAGCAAGGTCGTTTTGGTTGATGTTACAAGGACAGATCAATCAATCATCCAGACTGTTTCTCCTGCAACTACTGAAAAGGCTGCTGCTCCTCTTCAGGAACCACATGTTTGCCTGGCCTCTCCAACACATACTCCCTCCATTCCTCCATTGTGGTAGCACCTGCGGTATGGCTCTCTGTATCGCTGAGGCACGCAAGCCTCCCCATAGTTCATTGAAAGGGGGGGGGGGGGGGGGGGGGAGCGAGAACTAATAATTAATTTTCGAAAAGATGAGAACCATTTATTAATTTTCAGTTAAATATTACTTACTTTCGAATTGTTGAAGTTGCTCCTTTAAGCTTGATTACAATACTTTCATTGTCAGCAAAGAGAATTATTTTTGACTTCTTGAATATATCATGATAGATCATTTACGTATAAGACAAGAACAAGAGTGAATCCAGTATCAAACACAGAGCTATACTTTTTGTAGTTTCCCCGTCCTAAAGATACAGTTTCATTACGTACTCTGCCCGAGTTTCTTAATGCAATGCCCTGCATCGTTTTTGATAGAAAGCATGAGAGTCAGCTACCAGCAATGCCTCTGATACCATAATGTTTTAGATTCTCTAGGAGAAAACTGTGAAGCGCATAATCAAATTCTTTCGTAAAGTTACAGAAAGTAGTAATTGGAAATAGTTTGTCTTTCATATTTTTAATGTAATTCTTGAATTGATAAGAAGCCTGTTCCACAGAGAAACCCTTATGAAATCCAGATGGAGACTAAATATCTTGTTTTGAAAGAGGTGCGTTATGGTTCTTACAAATATAATGTTTATCACTAGGGTCGAGAAGGAAGTAAGTAGTAAGAATGGACGTTTATTATTAATATCTGTCTACTACTGTTGTTGTGAAGGGATTTGAAAACAGCGTGTCTCAGACTGTCTGAATATATCCCCTGTGACCGTGATGTGTTGCATGTATGGCTACATACATTGCATGCACGTGACGAACATGTGTATGTTTCAGAGTCTTTCTTTCAAACCCAGGGGTGCTAGAGCATATCATGGGAAACGACTTGTGTTAGAAACAAAATGTTCGCTGGCGCTTCCGGCGACGCTAGGAGTCTTTTTATTACTGCAAGTACAGGCAATCTGTGGAGTGCATAGGCAATCTGTGGCGTGCATATGCGAAGCGTGTTCCACATAGTCCACTCAAGTGTTTCGCGTGAAAAGGTGTAGGCCGAGAAAAATAAAAAGTTCCTGATTCGCTTCTAAAGTATCATTATCCTCTTACAGACTCTCAGTTAACTGGGGTAGGTAGTATGCAGTAGTTCGGCGAAATATCTTCGTCCCAGCGCCGCCGAATTCATTGTGGACAACTCGCCTCTTCTTACGAGTTCTACCTTCTGCGAGGGAAGTAAATTTTCCCTACACTTTATTTTCTGTCAGTGAGGGCCACGGATTGACTTCAAAATGAGGCCGTGGCACATCCTATATTTTAATCACTGAAAGACAGTGCGACTTCTCCACAACAATCCATTTCAACTCTTTCCATTCGGGGTGACTACGAGTTCGAAACACGGAAAAAATGCATCTTTCAAACACGCGACGCTCGAGGACAAAACAAACTCGCGACACACACACACACACACACACACACACACACACACAGGTAACGTATTCAGTGCTTGTTTTCAGCAGAATCTCGCAGCTCCGATGAATTGCCTGGCGGACTCTCTCGAAGATGCCCGATGCGGTTTGAACGGCATTAAAGCTGCTTCTGTTCCTTTTACGCGAATGTCGCGGTTTTTTACGGGCATATCATACGCCTTACTTTTGATGCGAGCCCACTATAAGAAATCAACTGGTGTGAGGTCGTGGTAGTCACAGAGCCGACTATACAAATCCATTTCACACTATATGTGTCAGTGAGATGCTGAGTACACGGGGGTTACAATGTGATGGTGGTATCGTCAATTTGAAACCACATTTTCGCTCGTACGTCCATCGTCTTCTAATAGCTTGAGTAAGCCATTTACCAGAAATTTGTGATGCTTCTGGCTGTCTAGACGAGCTGAAACAATAACGTGGCCAATAACACGTTCGCCCATGATGCCAGCCCAAACTTTTACAGAAAACTATTGTTTCTGATGTTTGAGCACGATTCCACGTGGTTGTCTTCTGCCCATACGTGGTTGTTGTGGGAAACACTCTTCGTCTGTGAGCATCACACAAGACGCACACTCCGGCTTGTAATGTATTGCTGCATAAGCAACTGAGAAATCCACATAGGAGCTCCTAGGTCTTGTACCTCCTGCAACTGAAATGCATGTAATCGGCGCTGATGGAGAGTTAGAGCGATTGCGGATGAGTCCGCCTCAAATAGCGGCGTACAAACACCTTCTGTTTTGATGCCATCATTAAGTGAATGGAAGGTCCCATACTTGCGCATTCGCTAATGTATCCTCTGGGAGAGTGAGTGAAATGACAGTCGTTTGTTGATGAAGCGTTCATGACGTGCTATTAAGTGTCCACAGCCTCTAGCTTCACCCGTACAGAAAATGTTTCAGTTCTACCGACCAATAAGCGTTTATGACTGGTCTGGCGCACGATGCGTTATGACCATCAATATACAACTGCCCAGAATTACCAATCGACAATGACGTAGCTGTGTTGTAGTGTATGCAGTAGAGATCAAAAACGGAGGAGTACCAAACAAGGTGAGTACCAATGTAAGTTTGCGGGCTGCTTGGTTCATAAATCAAGGCGCCGCTGTTACGTACATGCTACCGAGCTTCCTTCGTTCCCATTGTAGTTCCGCAGGTAGTCTGAGAAGTGTGGCGCTGCGGTCGCTTCGTACTCGTCGACTCGTTCTCTCGTCACTTATTGCTAGTACGGTGGATCAGTACATGATCTTGCTGCTGTAAAGTAACACTGACGAGGCGGAATAAGCGATTGTTGGAATCATATGACCTATAAGGGAGGTGTGTTTTGTGATTCCCTGGAGGGTGTAAGATAAAAATTAATTGCTGCAAAGTATACAATTTCAAATATGTTCCAGTAACGGAGCAGTGGTGTATTATAATTCGTTTAAGATACAGTCTACGTTACAGACAAAAAACACACAAATTTTGTCCAATGTAAACAATGTTCTTTCCACCTCCACCATGAGAAAACGTATGTGATGCATCAAACGAAAACTGGACAAAAGAGATCTTCACTGTTATAGCATAGCGACAGAAAAGCGCGCTATACTCTTTTGATCATAGCAGCTTGCGTTTGTGGGCTTACAGCGAATTACTTAGCTTACGATTAGTTTCAAAAATTGTTATAAAATTATTTTAATAATAATCACTATTTAGAGGCTGCACTTCAATCTCGTCGTGTTTTCCGGTACTGTTGTTACAGAGACGATAATGCTTCGAAAGTACCATTACCTGCACCTATCTCTGAACTCGTTGCAGCAGAACGCCGGTAGGAAAGCCGAGCAGAAACCTACTGTACTGCAACTCACACCAGGCTACATACAACGTAACTATTCTAAGAATCGGGAAAAGATCTTAATTTTGATTGATAGGTTGAAATACTGGCAAAACTTCTATATATTCTGAACCTTGTGATGCACACGCTCACTGCCAAGCCCGTGCTAACCTTAACACAGACATGCACAAACCCTTTCATTCACGTTATCAAGTTTATGGTAACGTATTTCCCAAAATATGAACAGCTACTGAGCACGGATTGTTCTTAAATTAAAATGCTCGCCATACTATTAAGTTTATCTGTGTCTAATGCACTCAAGTTTCTAGTCACCGATCTGCTCAATATGCCACCCGGAATTACTGTCTTTTCTCATACACTAAATTAATTTAAAAAATCCATAGTTTCTAAAAGCACACCGGAATAAATATCCCTTCACTTTAAAACACTTTTGAAACATGTAGCACAAATAAAACCGGCAAATTATAACTTCCTTCGAGCTCATACTACACACGAATGTACCATTGAAAGGCTGGGCTCCGATTCCCCTAGACCACTATAAGCATTCTATATCTCCAAGAGAAAAACGCTGGAAGAATACACCGTTCTGATTGGTCAGTTTTTTTTACGACCAATAGAAAAATATTATTCTCCCGCGTTAGTTTGCGCTTTTCATAACTAACCAATAAATAAATAACACAGAATGAGATTTTCACTATGCAGCGGAGTGTGCGCTGACATGAAACTTCTTGGCGGATTAAAACTATGTGCCGGACCGAGACTCGAACTCTGGACCTTTGCCTTTTGCGGGCAAGTGCTCTACCAACTGAGATGCCGAAGCACGACTCACGTCCCGTCGTCACAGCTTTACTTCTGCTCGTACCTCGCCTCCTACCTTCCAAACTTTACAGATGCTCACCTGCAAGGTTCGCAGGAGAGCTTCTGTAAAGTTTGGAAGGTAGGAGGCGGGGCGAGGTACTGGCAGAAGTAAAGCTGTGAAGACAGGCCATGAGTCGTACTTGGGTAGCTCAGTTGGTAGAGCACTTGCCCGCAAAAGGCAAAGGTCCCGAGTTCGAGTCTCCGTCCGGCACACAGTTTTAATCTGCCAGGAAGTTTCAATAAATAACGCATTTTCTAACTGTACTTTTTTCCGAAATAGTTATTTAGCATATTCATATTTTGTTTATACTTTATGTTATTAACTATTTTCATTTGCACTTGAATTAGCTTTCTTTTTAAAATAAACATTATGACACAAAATTCTCCGGCCTCTACATTCACACAGTCTGAAAACTTTCTCACACTACTTCGTACAGCGTTCATCACTAGAACAGTGATCTACTTTAAACCACATTCACGCATCGTTCACACTACTAAAAGCATATACAAAACTGTACAAACATAAATAAACAAAAAACCTTCAAGAAATAAACATAACAATTCACAAAAACATTCTCCTGACCTATTTCTTGAGTATCTCTGTGCACTACTGGACTCTGGTGGCCAAAATTCTTAACTACATTCTAATTCTTTCTGTTTAGTGCTGTCCTCTACTGTCTTCTAGCAGATGAAAATTAGAACTAACGTATTCGACTGAACGCGCTTCAGACCATCTGTCATTGTGCACACCCGAGTCTTTCTCCCGATACACAGGCTCTAGACAGGAGCGATATAAGGCACCATGCCTCATTACGTTAATCATGGACACAGAATGTTATAGTGTAAATTGCTGCGAATAGCTCGATATGTGTCCTGACTGGCTTGATGCGGTCCGCCTCGAATTCCTCTCCTGTGCCAAACTTTTCATCTCAGAGTAGCACTTGCAACCTATGCCCTCAGTTATTTGCTGGATGTATTGCAATCCCTGTCTTCCTCTACAGTTTATACCCTCTACAGCTCTCTCTAGTAAGATGGAGGCTATTCCCTGTTGTCTTGACAAATTTCCTATCATCCTGCCCTCCTTTCAGTGTTTTCAATGTATTTCTTGCCTCACCGATTCTGCAGGGAACCTCCTCATTCCTTACGTTATCAGACAACCAAATTTTCGACATTCTTCTTTAGCACCGGGCAACGGCCTTGCCGCAGTGTATACACCGGTTTCCGTCAGATCACCGAAGTTAGACGCTGTCGGGCGTGGCCAGCATTTGGATGGGTGACCATCCGGACCACCATGCGCTGTTGTCATTTTTCGGGGTGCACTCAGCCTAGTGATGCCAACTGAGGAGCTACTCGACCGAATAGTAGCGGCTCCGGTCCAAGGAAACCATCATAACGACCAGGAGAGCGGTGTGCTGACCACATGCTCCTCCTATCCGCATCCTCAGCTGAGGATGATGCGGCGGTCGGATGGTCCCAGTAGGCCACTCGTGGCCTGAAGACGGAGTGCTTTTCTAGTACCACATCTTGGGCGCTTCTGTTCTCTTCTGCTCCGGTTTTTCCACAGTCCATGTCCCGCTTCCATACAAAGTTGTGCTCCAGATGAACATTTTCAGAATTTCCTTTCTCAAATTAAGACCTATATTTGATACTAATACACTTTCTTAGCCAGGAATGCCCTTTTTCCAGTGATACTCTCCTTTTTATGTCCTCATGATTTTGTCCATCTTGGGTTATATTGCTGCCTAGGTAGGATAATTCCTTAACTTTATCTACTTTGTGATCAGCAGTTATGACGTTAATTTTCCCGTATTTCCCATTTCTACTACATCTCATTACTTTCGTCTTTCTTCAGTTTACTCTCAATCCGTACTCTGTACCGATTAGACTATTCATTGCATTCAACAGGGTCCTTAATTCTTCTCCCCTTTCACAGAAGATAGTAATGACATTAATGGATCTTAACATTATGTCCTTTCGAAATGAATTTTAAAATTTTGATCACCCTCTTGAAACTTTCGTTTATTTGCGTAATTGCTTCTTCGACATATGGATCGAACAGCAAGGGTGAAAGACTACATAACTGCCTTACCTACTTTCTAACCCGAGCACTTCGTCCTTGTTCTTCCATTGTTGTTGTTCCCTCTTTGTTCTTGTTCTATAGTATACACCTATTTCTTCAGGGTTTCAAACACCTTGCACCATTTGATACTGCCGAGCACTTTTTCCAGACTGACAAATCCTAGCAACGTGTCTTGCTTTTTCTTCAATCTTGCTTCCATTACCAACCGCGATGTCAAGACTGCCTCTCTGCTGCCTTTACCTTTCGTAAAGCGAAGCTGATCGTCATCTAAAACATCCTCTTGTGAGAAACTTGGATGCATGAGCTGTCAAGCTGATTGTGCGATAATTCTCGCATTTGTCGGCTCTTGCTACCCTCGAAATTGTGTGGATGACTGTTCCAAAAGTCTGATGGAATACCGCCAGTCTCATACGCACCAACATGAATAGTTGTCTTGTTGCCACTTCCCCCAAGGTTTTAGAAATTATCTGTCCCTTCTGCCTTATTTGATCTTTCGTCCTACAAAACTCTCCTAAATTCTAACTCTAATACTGGATACCCCCTCTTGTTTCTTCCTGTGCCACGTCAACAGACAAGTCTTCCCCCTGAAAGAGACCTTCAATGTTCTCTTTCCACCCATCCGCTCTCTCCTCTGCATTCAACAGTAGAATTACCCATTAATGTTACCGCCCTTATTTTTAATATCATCTAAGGTTGCTTTGACTTTTCTATATGCCGAGGCAGTTCTTATACTATGAAATTAGGTTAGGGAATTGTTTAAAATGAACAGATACGTTGAAACATCGTCACCAGTATTTCATATTTGAACGTAACTAATTCATGAAACTGAAGAAATAGTAACATATCAGTATCTATGCCAACCGTACAGTGTAAAGTTAGTTAATAGTGTCTTTTCGGATTCCTAGCCGATTTCTCAGTTACATTATCATGTGAAATATTTCGACAGTTAACCTCGACTTGTTGGTCAGGGGCTGTGAGCAGTGCCGTCCCTAACGAACACGCCACTGAGGAGACGTTAAACTCCAACCTTCAGGCAATCCACGTTGTGTCTCTCGGGTGTTCTGTGTCTGGACTACAACCGCCGATCGAGGTAACATGCAGAACACGCTACTGGAGTAGGGCACCATCCACCCATTTCTCTATATAGGTCATGGCGAATGCCAGAATTGTTCCTTTAAAAGGAGACGGCCGAATTACTTTGTCCAACCTAAATTTGTATCGAGTGCAAGTAATAATTGCTCGTGGCTCAATGGTCGGGTACAAGTCTCTCAACTGGACGCAGCTTCGACGACTTGCGTGTCCCTAACATACCGCACTTATACAACCCGCAAAAGGGACTTACAGTAGGAATCCTGACAACAACTTACATAGTTGACAGGCCAGGCTAGATTCAAGAAAGACTGAAAATTTTCGTGATCCGGCTGGGACCTGATCCTGCCACGTTTCGGCTTCCAGGCAAGCGCTTCACCAATCCCGACTCGTCCTCGACGCTGGATGCGAAACTCTCATTTCCTTCTTTGAACTGTAGGCAAACTCGATCGAGTCTTGGCAGTGAGCTTAAGTGAAACCACTACCCGCAAAACCTGAAGAGGACGAGATTATGCCAATCGTCTAACGCATGAACCTTCAACTCAATCGAAAACATATCATTAATCACTCATGCTAAGAAGTTATGAAACACATTAAACCAATTGTTTGCGGACTTCTGGGAAAAAAGTCGTGGTAGAGTCTCGCGACCTAGAGTAAAAGAGCATAGTCGCCAGGCCAAATGATAAGTGAGAGATGAAAACTTATGTAGTTCTAAGTTCTAGGAGACTGATGACCTCAGAAGTTAAGTCCCATAGTGCTCAGAGCCATTTTTGAAAACTTAGCAATTTCTTAGTCAACGACTAGTAGAATACGACGCCAGTGAGATCACAAGCAAGCTGCCCGCTAAGGAGATTGACGACGACTGTACAATATGCATTACTGCAGAAGGTATTTCTTCCTACGAGCGCAATTTGTATGTTGCTGGTTGTTAGGTATAGCTCCAGCAGCACCATTTCCACCTATTACCATTGCTTAGAAGCAAGACATCGAGCCACACTTAGTTTCAGCAAATATTTCGGAAACCACAAGTGAATGTAAGATACAGGTGACACTGAAGCTTAGTCAGTAAGTCTGAGAGCTAGGTTGACAGGTCGATAATGCTTGGTAAGTAAATTCGTTAACATGTTGAGGGACATCTTGCTAATTTTGAAGCTCTTTCAGCGCTTCGCAGAAAGGCAATGCTACTCGCGCAGACATACACAGAGAGACAGAGAAATAATTTCCAGTGTGCTGTCGAGATCTGTGATCGAATCCATACTATGCATACCACACAGTTACGATGTAGTGGACGTTATTAGAGGCATTTTTAGTCGGTGGGCTGGTTCTTGAGAAAAATATGAAAAGTTTCCAATACATAGAACAAACCACAGTATACTCTACGAATGGATACCAGAATCTGTCACGTCGTACAAGTACTTGGCAGTAGCAATGTGAGGGAAAACCATTCATAGGTCTTGCGTTCATAATGTGAATGTCATACTCTGTTTCATTGTTAGAATACACAACATTGAATTTTGTCTTTGACAGAGGCTGCTAACAAAACACTTACATAGGTTGTACTAGCATACTAACCAAGTGTGCGGGCTTAGTCATGCAGACATCCGGTGGATACAAGAAAAAATGGCGAAACATCGTTCCAGAAATCTGAAGGGCGAATAGCTAACATCTCACTTGGAAATTTACGTAGGAAGTTCTGAAACCAGTTGTGGCAAAATATGTACAAATGAACTTGTTAAATGAATTCAGTTTGTAAGGTTAACGGGCGAGTTGTGGCGCCATTAAAATGTTCTCCGTTCGGAGTTGGCGTGGCAGCACCGGCCACTCGGCAGCCCGGGCTCGTCAACAACTTCTAGTTATAAATGATTACAAGTATCTAAGATATTTTAACATACTTAATTATAAATTAAATGTGTAAGCTATTACTGAGGCACGCAAAATACGTCTGCTCAGATCGATGCAGACAAGATAAAAAAGTCAAGTTTTTTGAGAGAACCTTCGCTCGTAGCTTTTTCTAAAACGAAGTCTGCCATTCGTTTCAGCCACAGTCTCGTTTCTCTGATATCATTAATCAGAATATGCAGGTCATATAATCTTTCCTGCACAGTACTTCGCTTCTACACTCCTGGAAATTGAAATAAGAACACCGTGAATTCATTGTCCCAGGTAGGGGAAACTTTATTGACACATTCCTGGGATCAGATACATCACATGACCACACTGACAGAACCACAGGCACATAGACACAGGCAACAGAGCATGCACAATGTCGGCATTAGTACAGTGGATATCCACCTTTTGCAGCAATGCACGCTGCTATTCTCCCATGGAGACGATCGTAGAGATGCTGGATGTAGTCCTGTGGAACGGCTTGCCATGCCATTTCCACCTGGCGCCTCAGTTGGACCAGCGTTCGTGATGGACGTGCAGACCGCGTGAGACGACGCTTCATCCAGTCCCAAACATGCTCAATGGGGGACAGATCCGGAGATCTTGCTGGTCAGGGTAGTTGACTTACACCTTCTAGAGCACGTTGGGTGGCACAGGATACATGCGGACGTGCATTGTCCTGTTGGAACAGCAAGTTCCCTTGCCGGTCTAGGAATGGTAGAACGATGGGTTCGATGACGGTTTGGATGTACCGTGCACTATTCAGTGTCCCCTCGACGATCATCAGAGGTGTACGGCCAGTGTAGGACATCGCTCCCCACACCATGATGCCGGGTGTTGGCCCTGTGTGCCTCGGTCGTATGCAGTCCTGATTGTGGTGCTCACCTGCACGGCGCCAAACACGCATACGACCAGCATTGGCACCAAGGCAGAAGCGACTCTCATCGCTGAAGACGACACGTCTCCATTCGTCCCTCCATTCACGCCTGTCGCGACACCACTGGAGGCGGGCTGCACGATGTTGGGGCGTGAGCGGAAGACGGCCTAACGCTGTGCGGGACCGTAGCCCAGCTTCATGGAGACGGTTGCGAATGGTCCTCGCCGATACCCCAGGAGCAACAGTGTCCCTAATTTGCTGGGAAGTGGCGGTGCGGTCCCCTACGGCACTGCGTAGGATCCTACGGTCTTGGCGTGCATCCGTGCGTCGCTGCGGTCCGGTCCCAGGTCGACGGGCACGTGCACCTTCCGCCGACCACTGGCGACAACATCGATGTACTGTGGAGACCTCACGCCCCACGTGTTGAGCAATTGGGCGGTACGTCCACCCGGCCTCCCGCATGCCCACTATACGTCCTCGCTCAAAGTCCGTCAACTGCACATACGGTTCACGTCCACGCTGTCGCGGCATGCTACCAGTGTTAAAGACTGCGATGGAGCTCTGTATGCCACGGCAAACTGGATGACACTGACGGCGGCGGTGCACAAATGCTGCGCAGCTAGCGCCATTCGACGGCCAACAGCGCGGTTCCTGGTGTGTCCGCTGTGCCGTGCGTGTGATCATTGCTTGTACAGCCCTCTTGCAGTGTCCGGAGCAAGTATCGTGGGTCTGACACACCGGTGTCAATGTGTTCTTTTTCCCATTTCCACGAGTGTATATGTTTCATTAACTTTTTACAAACAATCCAAAATATTTGTACTATTACGAGGCACACTTATGGGCGAGATAAAATACTTTCAAATAATTCACACATGAAAGGATATGACATTCCTTAAGTAATGCTTGAACTTCAGAGCAGTCCTTGCGCACTACAGCATTAATTATTTGTTGGAAGTATTCGAAGCTCTGTCTAGCTCTGCACGTTTTACCCTCTACGGTTCCCTCTAGCACCATGGAAATAATTCCCTGGTGTCTTGCCACATGTCACTTCTTGTCGTCAGTGTTTTCAGTACGTTCCTTTCATCACTGATTCTGCGGAGAACCTCGCTGTTCCTTATCAGTCCACCTAATTTTCAACATTTTTCTGCAGCATCACATCTCAGGCGCTCCGATTCTCTTGTTCCGACTTTCCTGAAGTCCACAATTCACCCCCATGCTACGCTATTGTGCAAACGTACAATCTCAGAAATGTCTTCCGCAAATTAAGGTCTGTGTTCGATACTAGTAGACATCTTTGGTCAGGAAGGCTCTCTTTGTTAGCCTGCTTTTTATGTCTTCCTTGCTTCATCTGGGTGATTTGGCTCAAAAGGTAGCAGAATTCCTTAACTTCGACTACTTTGTGATCACTAATTTCGATTTGAATCTTCCCGCAATTATCATTTGAGCTACTTATCATTATTTTCTTCTTCATTTTTTCCGAGGCTAAAGCCTGTTTCCTTCAGTACCCATCAGTTCACCCTGGACGGCCAGCTGGAGATTAGCCTAGGAAGAAAGGAAGAAGAACATCATTACTTTCGTCTTTCTTCGGTTTACTATCAGTCCATACTCGGAACTCATTTGACTGTTCATTCCATTCAACAAATCGTATAGTTCCTCTTCGTCTCCCCTGAGGATAACAACGTCTTTAGCAAATATTATCACTTATATCCTTTCACCCTGAATTTTAATCCCACTCTTGATTTTTTTCTCGCCATTACTTCTTCGATGAATAGATTGCACAGTAGATGTGGAAGGCTGCATACCTGCCTTAACCATTTTCATTCCGAGAATTTCGTTCTTGATCTTAAAGTCTTCCTGCTCCCTCTTTGTTCTTGTACATGTTGTATATATCTGTCTTTTCGTACGGCTTACTGCTATTTTTTCTAGCTTTTCAAACAACTAGTAACATTTTACATTCTCGAACTCTTTTCGTAGTCAACAAATTCTATGAACTTGCCTTGATTTATCTTCAGCCTTGCTTCCACTATCAATGGCAACGTCTGAACTGTCTCTCTGGTGCCTTTACTTTTCGTAAAGCCAATATGATCGTCATCTAATGGATCATCAATTTTCTTTTCCGTAGCGGTATGTTATTCGTGTCAGCAACTTGGATGCATGATCTGCTTAGCTGACTGTGCAATAGTAGTCTCATTTACCTGCTCTTGCTATCTTCGGCATTGCGTCGACGTTGTTTTTCTAGCAGCCTTATGGTATGTCGCCAGTCTCATAGATTCTAAGCATCCACATGAGTAGCCGTTTTGTTGCCCTGTGAGCCTTCCAAATACTTTTTCCAAGGATCTTTTAAATAATGGTCTTCTGTGTGTTCCATATCGACTTCACGTTCTTCTTCCATCAAGTTGTCAGACAATTCCTCCCCCTCGCACAGACCTCCAGTCTTCTCCTTCCACCTACCTCTCTCTCCTCCGAGTTCTAGAGTGGAATTGCCAGTGCACTCTTAATGTTGCTGTCCTCGTTTTTAATTTCATCTAAGGTTTCCAGAATGAGATATTCACTCTGTAGCGGAGTGTGCGCTGATATGAAATTTCCTGGCAGATTAAAACTGTGTGCCCGACCGAGACTCGAACTCGGGACCTTTGCCTTTCGCGGGCAAGTGCTCTACCATCTGAGCTACCGAAGCACAACTCACGCCCGGTACTCACAGCTTTAGGAGACGGATACTGGCAGAAGTAAAGCTGTGAGTACCGGGCGTGAGTCGTGCTTCGGTAGCTCAGATGGTAGAGCACTTGCTCGCGAAAGGCAAAGGTCCCGAGTTCGAGTCTCGGTCGGGCACACAGTTTTAATTTGCCAGGAAGTTTCAAGTTTCATCTAAGGTTGTTTTCTATATGCTGAGTCAGTCCTTCCGGAGGTCATTTTCGGTTTCATCACATTTTTTCGTGCAGGAATTTTGCCATTGCGTCTCCGCGGTTCCTATTTATTTAATTCCTAAGTGATTTATTAGTATATTATTTTATTCTTGTCTTTCCCTGAACATTTTTTCACTTCCTTGTTTCACCGATCAATTAGAAGTATTTCGTCTGTTATCCAAGGTTTCTTCACAGTTTCGTTCCTTGTACCCAAATTTGCTTGTACAACATCTGTGATTGCTATTTTTAGAGATTTCACTTCTCTTCATCTGCCTACAAACATCTTAGCAAGCTTGAAATACGCTTCATCATTTCTCAGTACTTCACTATCCCAATCCACAATGACTCTTCCAGACGATTCTCATAAACTAAAGCCTACTCCTCATCTCTATTACATAATGATCGAAGTCTGTATCTGCTCCTGGGTATGCCTTTACAAACCAATATCTGATTTCGGAAACTCTGTCTTACCATGAAGTAATCCAGCTGCAATCTTCTCGTGTCTTCACGTCTTTCCAAGTATGTCTCCTCCTCGTGTGATTCTTTAAAGAGTATTCGCTATTACCAGCTCAGATTTATTGCAAAACTCAGATACCTTGGGTATTAAAAACCGCTACAGCTGAAGCGGTTTTTAGTACTCACGATGAATACTCTTACCTGTGGTTGCCCCACAGACAGGTTTGTCTGCAGAACTCAAATAGTCTTTCTCCTTTCTCATTCCTACTGTGAAGCCATATTGTCCCATAACCCTTTCTTCTACTTCTTCCCCTACAACCATATTCCAGTCCCCCATGGCTGTTAGCTATTCATCTCCCTTTACGTAGTCTATTGAATTACCCAATCAATATCCTCATATACCTCCTCTATCTCTTCATATTCTGTTTTGACGTTGGCATGTATACTTGCACTATTGTTGTTGGTGTTGGCCTTCGGCCACCATTGCTGATGAATTTTATCGAAGATTTAACTAATGGCTGGGTTCTAATCCAGGACCCAAGATTTTTTGATTGCTTGTGAAGAAGCTACCCTGGACCACGAGGATTATATAAGGATTGTAAAGATAAAATACACTGAAGAGCCAAAGAAACAGGCATACCTACCTAATATCGTGTAGGGCCCCCGCGAGCACGCAGAAGTGCCGCAACACGACGTGGCATGGACCCGACTAACGTCTGAAGTAGTGCTGGAGAGAAATGACACTATGAATCCTGCATGACTGTCCACAAATCCGTGAGAGTACGAGGGTGAAGATCTCTTTTGAACAGCACGTTGCAAGACATCCCATATATGCTCAATAGTGTCGATGTTTGGTGAGTTTAGTGGCCAGTGGAAGTGTTTAAACCCAGAAGAGTGTTCCTGGAGCCACTCTGTAGCAATTCCGGACGTGTGGAGCGTTGCGTTGTCCTGCTGGAATTGCCGAAGTCCGTCGGAATGCACAATGAACATGAATGGATGCGGGTGATCGGACAGGATGCTTACGTCCGTGTCACCTGTCAGAGTCGCATCCAGATATATCAGTGGTCCCATATCACTGTAACTGTACACGCCCACACCATTACAGTGCCACCACCAGCCTGAAAAGTTCCCTGCTAACATACAGGGTCGATGGATTCATGAGGTTCTCCACACCCGTACACGTCTATCCACTCGATAGGGACCGATGACGTCGGCAGTTTGGTCCCTTAGGAATTCACAGACATCCGCTCGATACAATTTGAAACGAGACTCGTCCGACCAGGCCACATGTTTCCAGTCATCCACAGTCCAATGTTGGTGTTGACGGGGCCAGGCGAGGCGTAAAGCTTTGCGTCGTGCAGTCATCAAGGGTACACGAGTGGTCCTCCGGCTCCGAAAGCCCATATCGATGATGTTTGGCTGGTTCAAATGGCTGTGAGCACTATGGGACTTAACATCTGAGGTCATCAGTCCCCTAGAACTTAGAAGTACTTAAACCTAACTAACCTAACGACATGACACACATCCATGCCCGAGACAGGATTCGAACCTGCGACCGTAGCGGTCGCGCCATTCCAGACTGAAGCGCCAAGAACCGCTCGGCCACAACGGCCGGTGATGATGTTTCGTTGAATGGTTTGCCCGCTGTCACTTGTAGATGAGCGAGCATTGAAATCTACAGTAATTAGCGGAAGGGTCGCATTTCTCTCACCTTGTAAGATTCTCTTCAGTCGTCGTTCGTCGCGTTCTTGCAGGATCTTTTTCCGGCCGCAGCGATATCGGAAATTCCTGATATTCACGGTACAATCATGAAATTATCGTACGGGAAAACCCCCACTTCATCGCTGCTTCGGAAATGCTGTGTCCCATCACTCATGAGCCGACGATAAAACCTCGTTCAAACTCCCCTAAATCTTGATAACTTACCATTGTAGCAGCACTAACCGATCTAACAACTTGGTCAGACACTGTTATACATAGGCGTTGCCAACCACAGCACCGTATTCTGCCTGCTTACATATCCCTGTATTTGAATACGTGTGCCAATAGCAGTTTCTAAGGTGCTCAGTGTATGATCAGCAGCGGCTTATGCTGGTATGTGTAAACAGGCAACCGTCAATTCGTGAAGTGAACTACAATAAAGGTTAGCCTAACCACATGATGCCATGTGTCAGTATCTGAAGTTATTTACACCATCGAGAGCATGATTTTATGGCAAATTTTGTGGAGAACGTAGGATGTGGACCAACATCAGTGGAATACATTTTGTGTATTTGGTCTTTGGCCTATCTGAACTGTGTACCCATTTTCAGTTCGTTCGTTAGTTTCCGAATAACAAATTCAAATTACAAAAGATATAACAGTCTCGTCACAGCTAGTAGTCCTAGCCCTACCAGAATGGCCTGTGCATAAAAGGGGTTGGAGTCTGCAAGTGAAAGATGCCACCTTTGCTGAACATGCTCTGAATGAATGTCATTCATACGATATGAAATATGATGTTCTCCATAGAAGAACTAAAGGCAGAAAACTAACAAGACTTAAAATTCTGCCCATTAATAAATACCAATTAAAAATTCCTGATATGGCCCGTGACCGAGCAAGGTTCCATTACTCACCCTTACTAAATCAGCAGCCAGTTAGTATTTCTCTCACCATTAGAGAAATGAGCTTCTTGTAACCGTTCTACACCCACATTCCACAGATTTCGCTCTCTCCCTTTTTTCGACCTGTGCTATTACTATTTTGTAGTACATATTTGGCTTACACATTCATATTTTAATATAGTGTAATATAAGATTCATTTGCCAGAGTCTCTTTGGGTATTACATTATGCGTGTGTTTCGTATCGATATAGTCATAAAAGTCGCATCTTTGTGAATTCTCGGTGAAGTTATGTGGACTGTCTGCTTAGTATTAAGTTATCTGACGGTGGCATAAGAAGCCGAAAGCAGGTTCGTATCGAATTATTAAATAAATATTATTGTGGGCCATTAATACTATGTGTTCAAGTTTTAATATGTTTATGTTTCTCCAAGAACCGACGGAATTTTCCATAAAAATCATTAAATATCTGTAAATATTTTGACATTGAATATTAATTTTTTTTTAAGTCCATATATTCTTCCTGGCTCTCACGTGCTTTCTGTGTTTGGTGAACAAATGGTCGACATCGCCGTTTCGTCCACGCCACAGTCGCAAATATCAGTAACACATAAATTCAAGCGAGGGATGTGTTCTGGGGAACTGCAGTGGTTGAACCTCTCTATTTGTCGACGAGCTGCTGCGTTCTTATAGCAGAGTTGTAGCGGAACGTCCGACTGGACTGAGGTGTGATATTGACTTCTCTATGTATCTAATGTGTCCCAGTTTTTGTTCTACGCCTGTTCAGCATTGATCGGTGCACACTGTAAGTGATAGAGAGATCTACCGGATGTAGGAGCCCCCCTTGCCATCTGTTCCATTGTTGTTGATTTCTGCAAGTACCTATATCCAGACGACATAAATATATTTATTTCGGCGAGAGAGCTCCCTGTATTGAAACCATATTTCCATCACGCGTTTATTGATAATTTTGATCTCTTTTCACTGTTCACCAAATTGGAATACGCTTCTGGTATATAATGCTATCTGTTCCATTGTTGTTGATTTCTGCAAGTACCTATATCCAGACGACATAAATGTGTTTATTTCGGCGAGAGAGTTCCATGTATTGAAACCATATTTCCATCACGCGTTTGTTGATAACTTTGATCTCTTTTCACTGTTCAGCAAATTGGAATATGCGTCTGGTATATAATGCTATCTGTTCCATTGTTGTTGATTTCTGCAAGTACCTATATCCAGACGACATAAATGTGTTTATTTCGGCAAGAGAGCTCCATGTATTGAAACCATATGTCCATCACGCGTTTGTTGATAATTTTGATCTCTTTTCACTGTTCAGCAAATTGGAGTACGCTTCTGATATATAATGCTATCTATATTCTTTCGTTTGAATACTGAATTGTCTTGAATAAGGCACATGATTTCGACGTTTAATTGGAAATTACTGGAGGCGGCTTAAACTTCTGCGACTACCCCGTTGTGCAACAGTGAAACTATTAACATGGTCTGATAATTCATCTTTTACCTTAATTCGATTAAAAGTCGGGTTTATTTAGTGCGGACGACCACAATAGCTTATAAAGGCAGCTTTACTAGCCTCCCCCATGTTCATCACCAGTATTTGGTCCGCTTGGGTAAGGAGAGTTAATGGCGTAAAGTTCCTGGTCATGAGGAACTGCACGAAGTTCTGAATTAAATTCTTAACATTTCCCCATGTCCTACGGAGTGATTTCATGTGATACTGTTGGTGGTGATCCGTCGGATGGGACCGTTAACCTCGGAGATCCACTTCCTGGTATCTGACAGGAGTAGGCTATGTACCGTAACCGAGTTTCATCTTCTCGTTTCTTTCTCATCGTCATCAACAACTCCATCCAGACTCATCACAGTTACCTACAACGGACAAGATATTTAAAACACTCAAGTCGTGAGAAGAATGTGTACCATTGTGTGAGAAGTAGGAAAATTTTTCCAGGTATGTAGCTAAATCTACCCCTCGGAGACTCCTAACAAATAACACCAAACAATGTTTCTAAACCACCTATCACAAATGCATTTTTTCACATTTGCGAGAAAAATTACGGACGTTGATTTCTTTAAAAAACAATTTGTATGTTTGCTGTGGATTGGTGATGATCACCCTGCAACTGCGTCATTGATATAAGAAAATTGTCTGCTACATATACATTTTAGTAGGCTCATTTACACCTACTGTTGCTCTTTCAACATGTATAGGCTCTACGAACGAAAAGAAAACTTGAAAATCAACTTTTAGTACATCGCGGTACACTCAGTGACCAAAGTGTTCAAATTCATGTTGCAGACCATAAACCAGTCAGGCACACCAGTAATACGAGGGTCGGTCAAAAAGTAATGCCTCCCATTTTTTTTCTACTTAAAAAAATTAAGTTAAGTGAAAAATTTGAATTTGGCGCCATTCCTCAAACCTTCTTCTGCAATCCACTGCAGTAGTAACTTTCTGTGTCAACAGGTGGCAGCACAGCAGAAGTTTGTAAGCTAGCCGACATCGATGTTCGTTTGAGACAGCGTTGTGTGATTGAATTCTTGAATGCAGAAGGTGAAACGCCCATACGCATTCATGAAAGACTGAAGAAGGTGTATGGTGTTGTGACAGTGGATGTCAGCATTGTTAGACGATGGGTTCGTCGTTGTAAGGAAGCTGAAGGGCAAACACCGTTGACTGACGAAAAGCGGAGCGGCAGGCCGGTGAGTGCAGTAACTCCACACAACATTCAGCAAGTTGATGACATCATTCGTGATGACCGTCGGGTGACTGCAGATGAAGTGTGTCGCATTATTTCTCTGAGTAAAGGCAGTGTGATCACGATTATTAAACAATTGGGGTACTCAAAAGTTTGTGCACGGTGGGTTCCAAGAATGTTAACCGATCAGATTCTTTGGAGCAGGGATGCACAATAAATTCTGTTCAATACGTCACAACCCTCAAAAATCTTAAAGCACGTCTTCAGCGAGTTCGCCCAACAAAATCAATGGCAGATGTTCTTCTTTTGCATGACAATGCAGGACCACACACCAGTCGTCACACTTCTGACGAGATTGTCAAAATTGGATGTGAAGTTTTGCCTCATCCCCCATACAGCCCTGACCTGGCACTATCAGACTTCCATCTGTTCGAGCCACTAAAAGAAGCTCATCGTGGGATTCATTTTGAAGATGAGGAGGCCGTCAAAACATCCGTGCGTCAATGGCTTAGGAAGCAGAGCTGTGATTTTTACCGTGCTGGGATACATGCCCTTGTTCAAAGATGGACCAAAACTGTAGAGATGGGCGGAGATTACATTGAAAAATGACAAAATGATCCTCAATGTTGTGGTTTTCAACCTATGTAATTGCATTTAAATTTCCTGACAATTAAACGTAGAAAAAAAATAGGAGGCATTACTTTTTGACTGACCCTCGTAACTTCGTTCCGTAATTAAAACAAAAACGTTAAAAATTTTCTAAGACTAGTATGTTCACAATTGCAAGTTGAAAAGTGTTTGCAGCACCAACAACAGAGTAATTCACTTAACAGTGAACAACTACTGTGCAACGTTCCACCAGAGACCACAGGACTCTTATACCAAAAGCTTCAAAAAAATGTTGCTGAACCGCCCACGAATTTTTTTCAGTGGAGGTAGGTTTCACACTGTTGACAAAACACATTTTTCAGTGTCACATTATTCCATCTTATTGACACAAGAATTCTTACTTGTTGCTTGTCGTTACCTCTCTCTCCTCGGTCGATGAAAGGCATGTCAGAATCAGATATTTCATTTTGCTACTCTCCTATGAATTTACCGTGTAACAAGAAGGGCCTCTAAACGTGTGACGGGACCTCATCTAATCTCCTCCTCCAGCTAATTCTCTCGTGCACTTGATCAGATGCTGAGCCCTCAAGAGCAGTTGGATTAGAGACATCTGCAAAATAGCTTACAGCATTTACTTACGTCCTAAAGACTGTGGAGACACATTTTGCCTTGGACTCCACGAGACGCTGAAAGCTTTGGTGAGCGATCGTGATTCATTGGCGCTCAACCGTCTCCCACAAATCACCATTGCGTCCTGGTACTGAGTCTTGGAACACACTCTGACCTCACACGTAATAAGGCCTATAGAACAGAACGCCCGTCTCAATGCTAACCAGCATGGATCTTAAAAACATCAACCGTACGAAAACCGACTTGCACCGTTCTCACATTACGTCGTGAAAGTTATTGATCAAGGGACTCAGTAGATGCAGTATTTCATGACTTCAGAAAAATGTTTGAATAGGCATAACACCTACGCTTATCACAGAAAGAACAATCGTATGGGGTGTCATTAGTAATTTGTGACTGAACTGAGACTTTCTGGTCCGAAGAGTGCGCCATGTTATCTGGCGTGGAGAACGGTGGCCTAGGAAAGGTAATTGGATCACTGCTGTTGATGTTATATTAATTACGTGATAGATAATATTAATAACAACCTCAGTCTTTTCCAAGGTGATGCTGTCATGCATAATGAAACACAGACTGAAAAAATTCTGGTAATATTCTGTGACACCTTGAAAAAGTTTTATGTGCTGCAAAGATTAACAACTCAACTTGCTTTAAATATCTAGAAATGTAAAACCGTGCATTTCACAAAACGCAAACACGTCCTTCCCTATGACTACAATATCAGTCGGTCACAACTGGAACTAGTATCTTTGTACAGATACTTAGGTGTAACAGTATATTGCCGAGATACTGAATGGAACTATTACATAGGCTCAGCCGTATGTAAAACAGATGGTAGACTTCTGTTCATTGATAGGATACGAGGAAAATGCAAACAACAAAAGAGATTGTTCACAAAACATTCCTGCGACCCATCTTAAAATATGGCTCAAATGTATGGGATAAGTACCAAACAGGATTAACTGGAGGTATTGAATGCACACAAAGAAGGGCAGCCAGAATTGTCAAAGGTGTGCTTGACCATGGGAGAGCATCTCGGAAAAACTGAAAAAACCTAACTGGCAGACGCTTTACCATAGATGCAAACTATCCCGTGGAAGCCTACACATGAAGTTCCAAGAACCAGCTTGAAGTGAAATATGTAGAAGTAGGCATCTTACCTATCGCTCCCATAGAGATCACAAAGACAAGATTAGTTACAGTGCGGCATGAGTCGTTCAATCATTCTCACCGCGTTCCACGCCTCATACGTGAATCGAATGGGATGGAGCCCTAATAACTATTATAATGGGAGGGACCCTTTGTCATGCATTTCACAATGGTTTTCAGAGAATATACACTATGTGATCAAAAGTATCCAGACACATGGCTGAAAATGACTTACAAGTTCGTGGCGCCCTCCATCGGTAATGCTGGAATTCAGTATGGCATTGGCCCACCCTTAGCCTTGATGACAGCTTCCAAGTTCAATCTTGTGCTGGAAGGTTTCTTGGCGAATGGTAGCCCATTCTTCACGGAGCCCATTCTTCACGGAGTGCTGCACTGAGGAGAGGTATCGATGTCGGTGTCGCTGAGGCCTGACAGGAAGTCGGCGTTCCAAAACATCCCAAAGGTGTTCTACAGGACACACGTCAGGACTCTGTGAAGGTCAGTCCATTACAGGGGTGTTATTGTCGTGTAACTACTCCGCCACAGGCCGAGCACTATGAACAGCTGCTCGATCATGTTGAAAGATGGAATCGCCATCCCCGAATTGCTGTTCAACAGTGGGAAGCAAGAAGGTGCTTAAAACATCATTGTATGCCTGTGTGATAGTGCCACGCAAAACAACAAAGGGTGCAAACCCCTCTATGAAAAACACGACCACACTATAATACCACCACCTCCGAATTTTACTGTTGGCACTACACACGCTGGCAGATGACGTTCACCGGGCATACCTACACCCCGCCATCGGATCGCCACATTGTATACCGTGATTCGTCACTCCACACAACGTTTTTCCACTGTTCAGTCGTCCAATGTTTACGCTCCTTACACCAAGCGAGGTGTCGTTTGGCATTTATCGGCGTGATATGTGGCTTATGAGCGTCCGCTCGACCATTATATCCAAGTTTTCTCAACCCCCGCCTAACTGTCGCAATGCTTGCAGTGGATCCTGATGCAGCTTGAAATTTCTTTGTGATGGTCTGGATAGATGTCTGCCTATTACACAGTGCAACCCTCTTCAGCTGTCGACGGTACGCTTTTGAGCTGCACGTGTCCCTTCGCGTTTCCACTTCACTATCACATCCGAAACAGTGGACCGAGGGTAGTTTAGAGGTGTGGAAATCTCGCGTACAGACGTATGACACAAGTGAGACCCATTCACCTGTCCACGTTCGAAGTCGGTGAATTCTGCAGAGCGCCCCACTCTGCTCTCTCACGATGTCTAATGACTACTGGGGTCTGTGATATGGAGTACCTGGCAGTAGGTGGCAGCAGAAAGCACCTAAAATGAAAAAAGTGCGTTTTTGGGGGTGTCGGAATACTTTTGATCACATATTGTATTTAGATACAATACTGTCGGTAGGACTGAGGTCTGGTGACGTGGGGGAGTTACAGGGGGCACTCACATCCAGGCAGTGTACTCAAACCATTCTTGCACAGCCGAGAGGGATGAGGCGGTGCATTGTCTTCCTGAACTCACAAGTCGCCTGCAAAATTGTGTAAGTGAATAAACAGATGCACAGCTGAACAGTAATTTTCTGTGTCGTTCTCTGGATTTAATCGTACTAAAATTGTGTCGTAAGATTACTTGTCGTTGCATCGTTTTAACGACATCCACGCTTGAGGCAGGACGCTTAGTGCACCGCGATCTGGAGGCTGTGCAGGTGATGTAAAAAGAAAAAAAGGGGTTTACTTAATTATCGAAACACTGTAATATCTGGTTATCCAAAAATTACATGCTGCATTTGGTGTACGTCCTGTCACACAGACGTCTCGTGACACGTATATCATGGCTTTCCGTTTGAATCTCATTAGATTGTACGGTTGTATGTTATCAAGACGCGCAACCGTTCTCGCTATAGCAAACAGCATTGTAACCGAAGAATTATCAGATAATGGAAGTCTTATTTATAACCAAAAGAATTACTGAACTAGAACGTCACTCCACGTTCTACTGTTCACTCACATAGGCTGCTATTGCCATAATCCATTTCCGTAATCCATATGGAATAGCAGGCCAGTTCTAGTCTTCTGATTTATGTGCCGTAAGAACATTTCTATTCTAGCGTTACGAGTAGTGGTGAGCTGAAAGTGACGATTTATGGTAATGTATGCGTAGCTGAAGTTTTAAATCCATCAAATTATGTGGTATCTCATATCGTCTCGAATATAATTACAAATATTTTTTGTATACTGGGAGCGGAGTACTAGCGACATTTTACATCTTCTCCTCCATTTAAAAATATAGACTTCTATTCGATGATGTGTGAAGTACTTAATTTCCTGTTAAAATATAGTATAGTTTTACATATTCAAGCAATACTGAATGCATTAGTGATAAAACTGGTGCAGTTACAATAGAAATAAATAATGATAGTTGGTAAACACGCCTCTTACTTGTATAGAATACTGCACTTTTATTTATCCTCCGAAGATGACCCCTGAACCGTCGAAACCGATTATTTTTTGAAATTTGTCAGTGACTATATGACATAAAAATTTCAAATAACGAGAATTTTGAATTCCCACTGCCTGCATGCCATTTACGATCGACTTTGTCCATGGAGAAACCGAAAGCAGAGATTGTGTTTTCCTGTGACTGTGATGTTAATACTCACAGCACTCAAATAAATCGAGAAAGATTGATGTCATGAGCAGAAGACGGAAAACGCATTTCGTTGCCACGGAGCAGAAACTGAGTGATGAAGGAGTTGGATAGAGTGGATAAATGTCGAAAAGCCTGCCCGTTATGTAATGATGTGGCAGTATATCTATTTATTTATTTATTTATTTATTTATTTATTTAACCTGGCAAGATTAGGGCCATCAGGCCCTCTCTTACATCTAACCAGGCATTCTACTTATTTTACAGTCATATGTTTCAGTAGGCATGTTAAACTACATCTAATACAAAAAGTGAGATAAACAATTAGAAAGGTACACCTCGAAAAATACATTATTGAAGAGAAAGATTTAAGATAGGAGTGCTGGCAGCAGGGAGTATGAGGGAGACTCATGGTGAAGCGAGGAGAAGAATAGAGAGACATGATGAAACATAATTAAGGAAAATATAAAGGAAAAGGAGACTGCGTGTCTAATAGAGATAGATGAAGAGGAAGGCATCTCAGGAGCAAGATAGGAGACACTAGCTTTGCTATTTGACAGATGAGAGGATTTGCCTTGCACATTAATTTTGTGGAGAATTTTATGCGGATGATAGTAGGAAATGCTTCAACTTCTTCTTAAAAGCAACAGGAGATTGAATTTTCCTCAAGGTAAGGGGCAGTTTGTTCCAGAGGCGGACAGCGGCAACTGAGAAGGAGTTTGCAAAAGTTTTTGTTCTGTGAGTGGGCACAGTTAGGATACCAGATAAGAGTGACCTCGTGTTTCGATTATGATGGTATGACAGGATTTTAATCTCTGAAGCTAGGTACTGGGGTGCTTGCGCGATGAGGAGTCGGTGAAGTAGACATAGAGTGTGGTAGTCACGCAGTTTGTCCGGCCGCAGCCACCCTAGCTCGGAGTATGAAGCACTAACATGATCATATCGGCGAATGTTGCAGGTGTAACGCACACAGGCATTCATGGTTAGCTCTAGCCGTCTTTTGTTTTCACTACTCATGCCTTGTTGAATCACATTACAATAGTGGAGGTTCGGTAGAACGAGTGCTTGCACGAGCTGGCGTTTCAAGTCCTGTGGGAATATGTTCCGAAACTTTTTGAGAGCATAGAGACAAGCAGACGTTTTTCGGCACACTGCGACTGTATTCTCCGCCCAGTTGAGATGCTCGTCCAAAGTTACACCCAAGTTCTTCACTGTTTTATGATATGGTATTGGAGTACCTTCGAGCAGAATAGGAGGTAGCCGTTCGCGGAAATCTGAACTTATTAATTTCTGATGGGCTATTAAGATCACTTGCGTCTTTTTTGCATTTAATTTAAGCCCCAGGTTTTTCGCCCATGTCACTACTGAAGACAGATCATCATTCATCAGAGCGATTGCAGTGTTTACGTCTTCAGGTCTGACGCTGAGATAGAGCTGGAGGTCGTCGGCATAGAAATGATGTTTACAGGAGGACAAAACCGACGAAATATCGTTGACATATAAAGAAAACAAAAGTGGTCCTAAGACTGATCCTTGTGGCACTCCCGAAGAAACATGTTTCCAGGAAGATTTTTCATTTGCACAGACAACACATTGCTGTCTGTCTTTTAAGTAGCTTTCAAACCATCTCATTGCACTATCAGAGAAATTAAGATGTTGCATTTTTCTGAGTAATATGTCAAAGTTAACAGTGTCAAAAGCTTTGCTGAAGTCCAGTAGCGTCAATATTGTTGCCTTTCGATTGTCGATGGCATATTTCAGGTCATCAGTTACTTTAATCAGAGCAGTGTTTGTGCTGTGATGTTTACGGAAACCGGATTGAAATTTGTCATATAGACTGAATTCATGCAAGTGTTCAGTGATTTGGTCATGAACAATATATTCCAGTGCTTTGGAAACAGCAGGCAGTATGCTAATTGGTCGGTAATCACTAGGCAGTTGCGGGTTTTCGACCTTAGGGATGGGTCGAATTATGCTTCTTTTCCATGCAGTGGGGTATATTCCGTTCACGAGGGAAAAATTAAATATGTCAGTTAAGACAGGTACTAAGATATCGGCAACATTCTTAATCATGGTTATACCGATACTGTCGTTGCCTATTGCATCAGAAGAGATTCTCATTATTGCTTTTCTTGCCGTATTTGTTGTTACATGTTTTAGATGAAAGGTATCGTTGTTAGTTATCCTGTTTGGGGATTCTTGTGGACGGAAATCATCAGCCGTGCTGGTATTCAGAGGTGCAGAGAAGAATTCATTTAATTCGTTAGCTGACACATGAAAAGTAGTTTCCGATTTTGCCTTTCCGACCCCCAAGCTACGGAGATTCTTCCATAGAGTCGTGGGTGTCAAATCGCTGCATACGAGGGAGCGAGCGTGCCTGATTTTGGCATTGCGAATGCATTGTTTCACTCTGTTCCGTAGCTTTCTATATTCTTCAAAACGTTCGGGTTTCGGATCTGCCTTGAAACGCCTGTGGGCAGCATCCCTATTAGTCATCATTTGACGTAATTCAGCTGTCAGCCATGGAGCAGGAGATTTTCTTACACGGACTGTGCGCACAGGTGCATGTTTGTCATAGAGGGCAGTGAGTTTATCACCAAGTTCATTAATTTTGCCGTCGATTGTAGATTCTCTGATTATTTGATGCCATGAGATTTCTGAGCAATCGGCTGTTAGAGCGTCAAGGTCAATACGTTTCATGTTCCTACAAGTTATGTAACGCGATTTGATCCTTGGGGGCTGCACAGAGTAGGCCAGGAATATTACATCATGTGCTGAGAGGCCAGGGGCCGATGATTGACCAACATCTCTTACTTTGTCAGTCTGTTTCGTTGCGATCACGTCTATAAGAGTATGACTGTGCGCCGTATGGTGTGTAGGTTGTAATGGAAGAATGTTCATGCTATTGCAACTAAACAATCTTCTTAGGTTTATTGCGGAGGGAGTGTCTCTTAGCAGGTCTATGTTCAAGTCACCCATTACGATGACATGTTCGTATTGACACTGAAGTGAATGTAATTCCGACTGGAAGGAACTCATTGAGCTTATTTTTGGCGGCTTGTACACGACGCCAGTCAAGAATTTCCGACTTTGTATATTTATTTCAATGAACATGAATTCAGCCTCTTTTTCTTCAGCAGGATTTGACGTACATAAGACTTTCGCTTTGAGATCTGTTCGTATATATGCGCCGACCCCGCCACCTCGCTTTTTTGATCTGTCTGCCCTAAGAAATGTGTACCCTGGGAGATGAATAGATGCAGAGGATATGTGTGGTTTCAACCACGTTTCGGATAAGAGGATTACGTGGTAGTTTAGTTGGTGGAAGAGGAGGCTAAGTTCTTCGTAATGCGCAGGTAAAGACTGAATGTTGCAGTGAGCTGCTAAAAGCTCGGACGCGTTCCGCTGAGCAGCCTGGAGTAGGGTGGCAGACTGGTTTGTCCCTTTGTTAGGCACTACCTGCCGCGAGGGGCACTGACCGGTGTTTCCGCCAAGTGACATATTCCAGGGGTGTCCGAGATTTTGCGCGCCCTGTTTGTGACTCCGCGAGAGCCGAAAGAAAGTCGACTGCAAGAGATTTCCTGAGGTTGCGGGAGTATAGAAAATGGATTAGTGGTATTCGGTGCAGGGAGAATATGACCAAAATGGTGACAGCTGTGTGTCACTGAGTATCCTATGTCGTAAGAGGAAAAGTGTAATTAGAGTATTTGAAACAGCTTAGGGTGGAAATAAGGGAAAGAGGAGTGATTTAAGAGGCCGAAGCTGCCAGCAGAGAGAAGAAAGCTTAATATTTAATAGAGTATCGTAGGAAGCTAGAATTAAATTGAAATTTGCTAAAGTGATACTGATAGTAATTTTTGTTATGCACAATTTAAACCGAAGAGATGGTTGACTAATGAACTAAAGGAGAGACAAATAATTGCAATAGAACTATTACAGAATGGAAGAGAATAAACTGAGAAAATGAAAAAAGTATTAGCAGTAACTAAAACTAAGCAATGGCTACAGCTAAAGACACAAAAATAGTAAAAAGTTAATACAGTTACAAAAACAATTAGTTGAAGGTACAAATAATTGAAAAGTTAATAAGTTACAAAAACAATTAGTTGAAGGTACAAATAATTAAAAAGTTAATACAATTACAAGACTATATCTGAGTATAGGACTGTTAAAATTTGAAAATGGTGTTAAGTTTGACTTTTGGCTCGAGTAGGTTCACTTAATACTATTTAGTTCTGTCATGTTTGTGACTGTCTTCTTTCCAGCTGCAGTCTTAATGATTACTCTGCCATCCTGAGTCCACACATTCTGAAGACCGAAATGGGATATGGCACTGTTTAAAATCTTTAGCCGCTCGTGTGTCAGATCTTCCCTTATTGTAATCCCTGTCCTTGCTAACTTCTTCTTCTGGGTAAAGATCTCAGCTCTTTTTCGGTACGACACAAATTTAATAATTATTGGACGAGGTTTGGTAGCACCTGGTAGTTTTCGTCCCACCCGGTGGCTCCTGTCAATGTCTGCCTTGGTCACTTCGACGCCTAATTTTTCACGCGCAACCTGTATAAGCAGGTTGTCCGTGTCTTCTTCTTTATTTTCTGCTACTCCAAACAGTCGTAGACTATTTCGCCTTTGGTACTGTTCTAGCTCGTCTGTGGCGGCAGATAGTTTCACTTCCAACTCTCGTGCCTTTTTCTCGTATTCAGACACAGACTTTTTTAGTGCTGTAATTTCGGCAGTATTGGCCTCAACAGTTTCACGCATTTTGGCCAATACTGCTGCCGTTACAGTATCTGATATGGTGCCTGCTATCAGATCGAGATTGTTTTTATCGCGAAGCGCAGCGTTTACCTCAGAGCGAACCAACTCCGCTATACCGGGAGCCGCGGCCGCACCTTCCGCCAGGAGCAGGCCCGCCGCACCTGCTGCTTCCCCGCTGCTGGACGCGCTGCTGTTGATTCTTCTGTTTACCATTTTCTCGCAGATATTGGCGGAGCACAGAAAAAAATAGCACTACTGCACAGAACACTGTTGTTTACACGATTTCCACTTGTACTAGACAACACCTGCGAGAACACCTTCGAATTCGACTAAATTTCGCGAGCCGAACTTAACACGTGTTACACTGCAGCCGCCATGAGCAACAGTCAACTGATGAATAAGACATCTATCAAAAGTTTCTAATAATGTTAGCTCTTTCATTGCATAAAGTACGTAGAAACACTGAGGTATGGGTGATGCAGTAAGGTGTTCTATAATATTTAGCGAGGTTATAACGGATTCTGAATGTAAAATAATCTGCGTGTAGTTAAGCATCAAAGGTAGGTCAACATGGTAATCGGGTAATTGTATAGATCGCCTGCCTCATGAGCTGCCGTGGCAGAGCGCTTCAGAGAGAACTTGGAGAATATTGGGAATATGTTCCCTGATAAGGCTATTATAATATGAGGGAGACTTCAATTTGCCGGAAGAAGAAAGGGAGAGTCGTGCGATCGAAACTGATGCCGATACGAATATATTGTCAGAAAATTACTTAAAGGAGATAGAGAACAAACTCTAATGTAACATCTTAGACCTTCTATCAACGAACAGTCTTGAACGTAGAGGTAGGCATGGTGATAATAAACCTATGACAAGATCAACGAGTTTGGATGTCTATACTGAATGTTAGGAAAGGTGGAAAAATATTTTTGCGTAGCAGGAGTGACAGGCTACAGGTTGTATCTGACTAGCCAACATCAAATACACAGCTCTGAGGACGAAGACGTGCAGCACAAATCGATAAAATTCAAAAGCATCGTTCAAACCTACTTGGATAAGTATGCCCGAGCAACATTTGACGGGAGTAATAGCCGTGTCAGAAAGCTGCTTCGGAAACAGCACTTCATCGCAGATTTGAATGAAATCAAGACATACTGATAAACAAAAGCCGAACGAAGCTAAAATAAGTGTGAGGAGAGCAACGCGAGAAGCTCTTAATGAATTTGCAAATAAAATTTTGCCAATCGATGTGGCTATAAACCTGAGAAGTTACAGTGTTATGTAAAATCAAAAAGACGATCGAAATCATCTATCCAGCCACTCAGTGACAATACTGACACCGAAACGGAAGACAACAGACTGATGAAATAATGACTTCAGTCTTCTGTAAATGTTTCCCCGAGTAATATCGTAATATGGTCCCTCCTTTTGATCACCGGACTAAATTTGTGACTGGATTCGATATTCCCTTGCAAACAGCACTCAACATATCGCTCTTAATGGAACAAAATCGACAGAGGTAGAGAGAATTTCAGGAGTGTCGCAAGGGAGTGCTGTTACTGTTTACATTGTACGAAGGTAAATCAATTATTACCCGCAAAGTAGTTATAAAAGTTTATTGTAATCAAATAAGGAACTTGCGAGAACATCATTTTTCGACATAGCCTCCTTGCGTTTCAACGCACTTGGTCCATCGTTGTACAGGATTCCTGATGCCCTCTCTGTTGAGCTGCGAGCCAAGAATGAACCGCTTCTTTCACTGCTTCGTCCGAGGCGAATCGACGACCCCTTAATGCCTGTTTGAGTGGACCAAACAAGTGATAGTCAGAAGATTAAGGCTATATGGGGGATGACCCAATACTTCAAATTTGAGATTCTGCAGCGTTTCACCGGCCGATGTGGCCAAGCGGTTCTAGGCGCTTCAGTCTGGTACCGCGCGGCCGCTACGGTCGCAGGTTCGAATCCAGCCTTGGACATGGATGTGTGTGATGTCCTTAGGTTAGTTAGGTTTAAGTAGCTCTAACTTCTAGGGGACTGATGACCTCAGATGTTAAGTTCCATAGTGCTCAGACACATCTGAACCTTTTTTTGGGGGGGGGGGGGGGGAGCGTTTCAGCAGTGTTGGCAACAGTATGCGGACGGGCATTGTCGTGCAACAACACAACACCTTTTGACAGCAATCCTCGGCGTTTGCTTCGAATTGCAGGCTTTAGTCTGGCAGTAAGCATCTCACTGTAACGTACACTGTTTATTGCTCTGCCCCTTTCCCCATAATGTTCCAGTACTGGACCTTTTATGTCCCAAAAAAAAACGTAAGCACCAGTTTTCCTGCGGACGGTTGGGTCTTGAACTTTTTCTTGAACAGCGAATTTGGATGTTTCCATTCCATACTCTGCCGTTTACTCTCCGGCTCGTAGTGATGGATCCATGTTTCGTCACCAGTAATGATCCTGTCTGAGAAGTTGTCCCCTTCGTTACCATAGCGATCCAAATGTTTTTAGCAGATGTCCAACCTCGTTTGTTTATGCAACTGTGTAAGTTGTTTTGGGGCCCATCTTGCACAAACTTTATGAAACCCAAGTCTGTTGTGGATGATTTCGTAGGCAAAACCGTGACTAATTTGCAGACGATGTGCCACTTCGTCAATAGTTCATCGTCTGTCTGAGAAAATCATTTCACGCAAACGCTCAATGTTTTTTTCATTCGTGACGGTAAACGGTAGTCCGGCTCCTTCATCGTGCGTAACATTTGTGAGACCATTTCAGAATTTTTCAATCCATTTGTAGAAACCCCGCTGGGGACAACACTGTTCCCATACTGAACCGAAAGTCTTCGATGTATTTCGGCCCCTGATATGCCTTCCGAAGACAAAAAACGGATCACTGAACGTTGCTCTTCTTTGGCGCAAACAGACAGAGGAGCAGCCATGATTAACAGCACGGTAGCGATAAAGAAAGTAACCTAGCAGCCTGAAAATTGCAAAGCTGTAACAACAAATAAACAAAGCATGCGTCATCAACATAAAACGACAGTACTACCAAAATAAACAACAATGTAACTAAACTGCGGATAATAATTGACTTACCCTCGTATATACACTATGTGATCAAAAGTATCAGGACATCCCAAAAAATATGTTTTACGTATTAGGTGCATTGTGCTCCCACCTACTGCCAGGTACTCTATATAAGAGACCTCAGTAGTAATTAGACATCGTGAGAGAGCAGAATGGGGCACTCCGCGGAACTCACAGACTTCGAACGTGGATAGTTGATTGGGTGTCACTTGTGTCATACGTCTGTATGCGAGATTTCTACACCCCTAAACATCCCTAGGCACACTGTTTACAATGTGATAGTGAAGTGGTAACGTGAAGGGACACGAACAGCACAAAAGCGTACAGAGCAACCTCGTCTGTTGACTGTCAGAGACCGCCGGCAGTTGCAGAGGGTCGTGACGTGTAATAGGCAGACATCTATCCAGACCATCACACAGGAATTCCAAACTGCATCAGGATCCACTGCAAGTAAACGACAGTTAGGCAGGAGGTGAGAAAACTTGGATTTCAAGGTCGAGTGGCTGCTCATAAGCCACATATCAAGCCAGTAAATGCCAAACTGTGCCTCGCTTGGTGTAAGGAGCGTAACCATTGGACGACTGAACAGTGGAAAAACGTTGTGTGGAGTGACAAATCACGATACACAATGTGGCGATCCGATGGCGGGGTGTGGTTATGGCGAATGACCAGTGAACGTCATCTGCCAGCGTGTGTGGTGCCAACAGTAAAATTCGGAGATGGTGGTGTTATGGTTGTGATCGTGATTTTCATGGAGGGGGCTTGCACCCCTTGTTGTTTTAAGTGGCACTATCACAGCACAGGCCAAGATTGATGTTTCAAGCACCTTCTTGCTTCCCACTGTTGAAGGGCAATTCGGGGATGGCGATTCCACCTTTCAACATGATCGAGCACCTGTTCATAATGCACGGCCTGTGGCGGAGTGGTTACACATCGATACCTGTCCTCAGAGCAGCAGAATGGGCTGCCATTCCCCAACAAACCTTCCAGCACATGATTGAAAGTTGTCATAAAGGCTAAGGGTGGGCCAACACCATACTGAATTCCAGAATTACCGTTGGAGGGTGCCACGAACTTGTAAGTCATTTTGAGCCATGTGTCCGGATACTTTTGATCACGTAATGTAAATGATCTGCCTGATAACGCCAGAAGCCCTATAACACTGTTAGCACATGGTGAGATTGTGGATAAGAAGGTAGCAGTGCCAGATTATAGCAATCTGAAGGATGACTTGCAGAGGATGAATGTTGCAAGAACTGGAAGTTAACCGTAACGAAAATAAATGCAACATATTGTGCTTACGTAGCAGATTAAATCCGCTATTGTACTGTCGCACTGGTAGTTGCCCCAAACAAAAATAAATCTAATATATTTCGCATTCATAGGAGTGGAATTTCTCTACTGTTCCATTGCACTATTGGTGATTGAATGCTGTAAACAATGACAACCGTAAAACACTTAGGACTAATCATTTGGAGTGACATAAAGTGGAATGATCACATAAAACTAATAATTGGAGAAACAAATATCCCACTGAGCTTCAGAGGAATAATATTTAGGAAATATTATTTATCCACGAAAGAAGTGGGTTGCAAAACATCTGCTCGACCGATTCTTGGGTATTGCTTATTAGTCTGGGATCCTTGAAAGGGTGGATTAATGGAAGAGAGAGGCAAGATCCAACGAAGAGCTGCACGTTTCGCCACAGTATCGTTTAACTTGTGCGAGAGCCTCACGGAAATGCTCAACAAACTCCAAAAGCAGACGCTTCAAGAGAAGCGTTGTGTATCACGGAGATATTTACAATCGAAATCCGTAGGGAACCGGGCAACATATTCCTTCCTCCCCCAAATGGATCACGAAATGTTCACAACGATAAAATCCGAAAAACTGAAGCTAATACCGAGGTTTACCGACAATCGCTCTTCCTATGCGCTATACACGAATCAAACATGAAAAGAGGGGATCAAACTGTGGTACCACAAGCACACTCTGCCATATTCTGTAATATTTATTGGAGAGTACAGATGTCGATGCGAATACAGGGATTGCAATGAAACACGCTCTATACCGAGATGCAAATTATAAAAGTTTATAGAAATATTGTAAGACAGTACAATGATTAATACAGATTCATAATTTTGAAAACAGTGTTCGTTCTGTAGTGCCTGAAAATAAATGTCGTCAAATGTGTTTATAATCATTCAGCATGAATCTCTAACATTTTCTATATCTACATTAGTACTCCAAAAAGCACCTTACGGGGTCTAGCAATAGCTTCCCCGAATACCATTATCTTACCTTAGCGGATAGAGATTCAAGACGCTTGAATAAAATGCGCAGTAATCAGCAGTGATCAACGACATCAGGATGCAGAAGGTAATGGACATCGTTACAGTTAACAATCATAAAATATATTCACAGGAAATTCAGTTCTTTAAAATAATTCCACAATTACCACTTCCTCTGCAAAACAATTCCGGAGGTAAAGTTGTTCCCGGTTCGAATCACCGGCTGGGGCTCAGTATGAAATTACCAAAAGGCAAAGGATAAAGCAAACTTTCTACGATTCTACTAATGAGGGTTGGAAGGCATTTCTGAGTATTAGTAAAGTCAAACTGAAAGAGGATAGAAATTTCTGGTCAGCAGATGATATGATAATAGCAACAGTATCACTGAGCAGTGTAACAGATGTTACCGTGACAAATGTAAAATTAGGCTGCGTTACTATGAGCAAAACGATAACCGAGTATTTCTTCCGAAGATTGAAATTAAGCTAAGGCTAATCATCACTTTACGGATTTACATGCCTGTATTATAAGCAGGCGATGAGATTACTGAGAAAATATGCGACGGAATATATGCCTGTACAAAACATGTGAGGTGGGGCGGAAAAAAAAGAACGTGGTTGAAGAGCTGTTAAAGCGGAAGGAGAAGCTATAGTGATGAGTATGGGCTGGCAGAAAGAGAGAGATAAGAGTTTTACTCTATGACTGCTTGTGGAATCCATGACCAGTACTATAAATAGAGCAGATTTTTTTCCCTCGCCAATCACCTATTATTAGCACTGTAATCCACACCACGAAATCAGCTCAAGTAACGCTAACCATCGAAAAATACACAAACAAAGGAAGGTCACGATATGTTGTTGAGCAAATTATATTTATTCATAGGGCAGTTAATAGAGCAACAAAATATACATTCACCAAAAAAATTATTAGAACGAGAGGTATCAGTCGTCAAAGCTACGATGATAATATTATAGGTATGAATGTTTTATTACAGAAATGCATTATTTGAGACAAGTAGTCTATAATATGACATGGAACACACTGTAACAGAGTTTACTTATTTGACTACACTATCGAAGGTAAAAAAATAAACAAGTCAGCAATAACAGCATGTTCATTACGTAGACTGCTCTAGCATTCTGCACATTTGATGAAAGCTGGTTGGTCACAGTTCTCACGGAAACAGTCGTCCGTTAATCCTTCTTCGAAACAGTACTCCATGGATTTTTGAAATACACCAGATTAGCCTTCGGTGTAGCCGCTCTAGAAAAATGTAAGTTTGATTAAGTGGGAGAATCGTGCCGTTGAGAACTGCAACTACACAAACTTTTGAGGGCGTAAGAATTTCTTTCTGTGTCATGTGTTAATGTCATTGTCAGAAGATACCACAATTGTATCTCTGATAGATTTCACAATCTTTTTATGAACGGAAGCAGAAAACGTCGGCAGGTTGCACGATGCCTGTGGAATTCGCAGTAATCAGCTTCTTGATGAATTCTACTCCTGCAGGAACTGCAGAGTTGTACATTTCATCTCTGTTGGCTGTCAAGGATTCAACGAAGAGAAGGACTTTAGTTTTTTTTCTTGTATATCTGGCCACATTACTTGTGCTGGGAAGACTTTTAAATCCCTCTTCGTCATACTACCAGATTTGTTATCAAACGCCTGGATATTGGGTAAACTCAGATGCGTATTTCCAGGAAAAAGGCCGGTGTGCTCCGATACAAAGACATGCAAGTGGGGTAGCAGCATACAATTCATCATAATACGAGGCATTATCAAATAAGAGCGTGTGGTTGCCACTGTAGGTCCAGCCGCATCAAAGACGTGCTTGCTGCTCTTCACTGCGAGAGCCCGTCTAGATCGCAGCTCTTCGTCAAATCTTGATTGGTCGGCATTAATTACTTGATTTGGTGACAGACCTTTTTCCTCAGTGAGAGACCAAATTTTTCTCAGGAACCGATAACGTTTTCGTTAAATATCGGCATCCCCTTCAACAAACCGCATGCTAACTTTGTAGGTTATTTTGCAACAGACATTCTTATTCTTACAGTTAAATTTCTTTACCCATGAGTTTGAAGCTCTGAACTGCAATGAATTGTGAGGGTCAACTGTCTTCCTTATTTTCACTGCCCAAAGCCTCGACTTGCGGTCACGTATTATTGTGTTTTCCTGTCTCTTTGCCATAAAATTATCACATCATTCAAGATCTATCACATCCTGCAGAACTTTTTGGTTTGAGGAATGACGTTGTTTTAGCCTGTTTTCAAAGTTCTAAAACAGAGCCTCGCTCTTTATTTCTCTTTCCTGATTCAAAACTGTTGTAATTTTCAGGCAAGTTGTCTTATCAGTTGCTGATCCAGGACGACACGGACGGGTAGGATCAACATCTCCATCATTTTCCATTGACTGTTTTTTCCATACGTTGTACGCATCAGCCAGATATCCTCTGGAAACTTCGTTCGTTTTCTTAGAGGTGATGGTGGATTAAATGAACGGCTGCTTCCCTGCAAATCCGTCATTGGTCATATTGCTTCGACTCTCACCAACATGGCATTATTATTTTCTTCGTCTAATGCCACTTCATCTGATATCGCTTCATCACGTACCTCTTTCTCTGATGCCTCTTCATCTATTAAAACTGTAGTAACCTCTGCTATTACAGCATACTCTTCTGTCAACTTTTGTTTATAACTAAGATCCTCTTCTCCTGTAGGTAATACACCTTTTGTAATAAGAAGGTACTCCTTCAACAGTCACTCAATTACTGGCTGTCTCATTGGCTAGGGTGAAACTCTTAGTAACTCCTTAACACATTTCCATGGGACAAGGATAATCTGATCTATTCTAACAGCAAACACAGACTAATTTGATGTATTGTGACCACAGAGCTGCTTGCAGTTGACGTTTCACGTTTCCTCGATATTGCGACACTGCAGCTGAACGATGAGAGCATTTACTTACAGTGCTTTATTAATAAACTGGCCGAAATGAAACAGTTAAACCTTGTGTAGGGCGGCGGGTTAAAAGTTTTGCTAATGCTTTATGAGATACTGTTTCTTTTGGTGCGTTCAGAATGCATTTGTTCGATTTTGAATACCACTGCTATTTAGGAGAGTCTGGAAATTTGTTTGCGCGGACTGCCAGAAACTAATAGAGAAGCCTGTTGTCCGTTATCTCCAGTCCACCAGTTCACAATCCAGCTCGCCGAACTGGAATTAAATGTTCTAACTGACTATTTACAATCAAAAGAGACCGGGACTACGAAGGTAAATGAAAGCTTACTGCTTTAACACGTCAGTATATTAAAAAAAAGCTCACGAATTAATATTTTTGTAATTTATTCAAGTTCTTCTATCGTAATCGGCACTCGATAGGACCTCTACTCCAAGTTTCAGGTATTGCTAATTATCGCTCAGTCTGTTAATTCAGGTCAGTTAACTGCTGACCTTAAATGTGGTGAACAAGCTATGCCATTTGCCACACAGTTTTCTACAATACTGCGGGCGGCATGCAAAATAAAAACATTGAAATTGAAACACAGGCTTTCCTGTAAATTATCAATCTATGACTGTTCAGCTCTACATGCAGTACTTGAACGAAACGTGCGACAACTAATTAGATCGATAGCCTCTCAAGTCAGTCGTCTTCACTGTCATCCGAGTCTTAGATAACGCGGTCGCGGGTAGCAATGCGTCGCATCCTGAAGCGTGGTGACATTCATCAGGGTGACTAATGACTATCGGATGAATCCTTTATATCGCTTCGGTGACCCTTTTATACCGTCGGTGCGGTTTCGCGCCGGACGGCAAACAGAGCACCAGGATTTCTAAAGCGTTAAGCTCCTACAGCAGTGCTCAAATGAACCGCTTAATACCGTGTTAGCCCAACACTAACAACGTCCCCGTTTTTTCTATAAGCAGTACGATACTCTATGCATTTTCCATGAAAAAAGCTGGTAAATCTTAAATTAAGACTACTAGAAGCTTTCGAATGGAACCGAGGGTAGACTCAGAACTCTTAACTGTCACTATTCAACTGTCTGCACCTCTGTAAAGTTACACAATTGTCTTGCAATTTGGTCCATCTCCATCGTGACTTCTAATGAATATAGTGCTGTTAATTTTATCATTGTTAACTTGTTTACAAATTTTAGTACAAAAGTCAGTTTTTCCTCAATAACTTGATAAGAGATAACTTCATATTTTTTGCATAAAATCTAAATCCAAAACTAGAACTTTCTATCTTTAATATTTCGCGATTTTGAAATTTCGCAAAAACGGGTGTATGTGGGAATTGCTCACCAGATTATGTTGAAACCCAAATTATGTTATGTTCTTATTGGTTTACATCATCTGGCAAAGTATTGTGACATTATTTAAATATTTAATTTCACTTTAGATTGTTTCACAATGCCTTGAAAGCTCGTGCACACGTTAAGTGCGACTAGCTTGGTCTTGGTCGGGGGAAGAACCGTTCTCATTCGCTCGCCACCGTTGCTATGCAGCCATAGCACATGCTTCCCCACACATGAAGCATCAGTCAAATACAAATCAAACTTTGTGCATGTGTTCATAACATAACTGGTTTTAAACGCTTAAATTTTCTTTCCATTCGAAACTGTCCATCAACATGAGCATGAGCTGTAATCCTCACGGGCAGGAAGACACTATTGTATTCGCTGTCACACTGAACAAACAGCTCCCGAATATCATCTTGCTAAATCTCTTGCTGTATTTAAGGGGGGACGTTGATGAAATTGACCAAAAATGTCAATTTTCGATTTATTTTTTATTTGTTAGTATAACTCATGGATAATAAGTTCCCAAAGTTACAATGTTCAAATCGCATCCGAAGTGCCTGAAAATTAATTAAAAGTGTGACGCGGCCTCCCTGCCACGCCCAAGTTTTGAAGCAGCACTTCAATACCGTCTCAGTGAACAACAATTCTGTGTATTACTTTCAACCAAACGTGTGCGGGATGCATTTATAAGGTCATGATAAATATTCTTTGGTTTTATGGATCATCTTTGACCGATCCTGTACTTCTCAAAAAGTGTGTTCGTGGCAAAACCCAAAATCCAAATGAGTCCTAAATTCACTCATATGGAAACAATGCCCTAAAAACGCATTTGCATATACTACAGTTGTCAGAATTGCAACTTATGATGCAGTTATTGTATTTAATGATTGGAATGTCGGGAGGATGAACGTATTGGAAAGAATGGGCTTCAAGATAGGTAATTTTACTCGAGACATCCTGAGAAAAATAGATTTACAGCGTGTCTCTGCAGCTGAAAAGTCAGTCGAAGACCTGGTAAAGAAAAGAAGACACACACTAAGAAACCAGAAGAGTAGCCTTGAACGGAAAGTCGACCCAGAGTACAAATTTGGAGCCTTCTGAAGAAGTGACATAAGGAAAAAAGTTAGGTCAAACTTTAAATTGCGTTTCCTGAAAAGTTTGTTTTTTAAAGTCTGTGTACCTTTTCCTCAGATTCTATAAATGATAGAACTATAAAATTTTGTATACATATTTCTGTGAACCTAATAAACGTTGTCTCAACAGCAAATTTTGAAATTCTGGTTGCAAGCTGAGATATGGGGCAAAGTGCTTACAACATATAAAGAGATGAAACAGAGCAAACTTTGTAGAAATTTCTGGAATACTTTCTGATAAAAAGAAACGTACATTAGTTTTAGAAAACAGAACTTCTAATTTCATTAAAAAAAGTTGAATACATATAATCAAAGGATTTTATATGCAAATGTGTTACTTTCATGTAAAGCGTGGTACAAAATTTCATTGCCATATCTCCAAAAACTGATGATTTGGTGCACTTTTGAAGTAGAGTGTGTTTTTCATCAACGTCCCCCCTTAAAAGACACGCTTTCAGTTCACGAAGTTTGCTGGCTGCAGGTTGGTATGAAAGAATACGTCTTCCCATCGCATACCAGACACGCTCTGTGAATGACAATTCACTGAACTTGGTAGCTCACTCAAGGTTCTATTCATTCCCCACGGCCTGTGTGATGTGAACTGCGGTATGGGATTCTGTATCATGGTGCTGTAATATGCCATTTGGTACCCTGCTCGCGAAAAGTATGACAAGAAATCCTGTAGTAACGTCTAGTACCTCTCGTCTCCATAAACACACACGGTCTCCAGAATCGCTGCTTCCAGTAAAATATCACCAGGTCCTCTATGGGCACATTCGCGTCGATCTGATTGCCACGATAACTGAGATTCATCATTGAACATTACAAAATATCAATGTTGCAGTTGACTCTGGATCAACAAGGTGCAAGTATTTGTTATCTGTGGTACGGTATCAGCGGTAAACAGGGCATGGCAGCTCTAGATCTCAACAGAGCTTCAAGTAACCTGTTTCTGGCGGTTCGAGACGACACTCTGTCAGCAACGTCATGTTGAATTTCAGCAATTTCCATCCGTCTACTCGCGATAGGCAGTCCAACAGTCCTACAAATTGTGCAGTCCTTCTGAAAGGAGCCGTGCCTGTTCTTGTTGCCACACTGCCGTCCCGAGTCAATCTGGTTACCATTCGTTCTGCAGCCATTGCACTTCTGCCATGCTTCTACGCCTCGCGCTATTCGTCCACGAGACTCAGAGGGCCATAGACACGGGTTCCCAGGTAGATACCGTGTTTCTTGACATCCGCAAGGCGTTCGATACGGTTCCCCACAGCCGTTTAATGAACTAAGTAAGAGCATATGGGCTACCAGACCAATTGTGTGATTTGATTGAAGAGTTCCTAGATAACAGGACACAGCATGTCATTCTCAATGGAGAGAAGTCTTCCGAAGTAAGAGTGATTTCAGGTGTGCCGCAGGGGAGTGCCGTAGGACCGTTGCTATTCACGTTATACATAAATGACCTTGTGGATGACATAGGTGGTTCACTGAGGCTTTTTGGATGATGCTGTGGTACATCGAGAGGTTGTAACAATGGAAAATTGTATTGAAATGCAGGAGGATCTGCAGCGAGTTGACGCATGGTGCAGGGAATGGCAATTGAATCTCAATGTAGACAAGTGTAATGTGCTGCGAATACATTGAAAGATAGATCCCTTATTATTTAGCTACAAAATAACAGGTCAGCAACTGGAAGCAGTTAATTCCATAAATTATATGGGAGTACGCATTAGGAGTGATTTAAAATGCAATTATCATATAAAGTTGATTGTCGGTAAAGCAGATGCCAGACTGAGATTCATTGGAAGAATCCTAAGGAAATGCAATCCGAAAACAAAGGAAGTAGGTTACAGTACGCTTGTTCGCCAACTGCTTGAATACTGCTCAGCGGTGTGGGATCCGTACCAGATAGGGTTGATAGAAGAGATAGTGAAGATCCAACGGAGAGCAGCGCGCTTCGTTACAGAATCATTTAGTAATCGCGAAAGCGTTACGGAGATGATAGATAACTCCAGTGGAAGATTGTGCAGGAGAGACGCTCAGTAGCTCGGTACGCGCTTTTGTTGAAGTTTTGAGAACATACCTTCACCGAGGAGTCAAGCAGTATATGGCTCCCTCCTACGTATATCTCGCGAAGAGACCCTGAGGAAAAAATCAGAGAGATTAGAACCCACACAGAGGCATACCGACAATCCTTCTTTCCACGAACAATACGAGACTGGAATAGAAGGGAGAACCGATAGAGGTCCTCAAGGTACCCTCCGCCACACACCGTCAGGTGGCTTGCGGAGTATGGATGTAGATGTAGGTGTTGACGTGTCCCCCCTTCCAGTCATTCGACCTTCCTCATGTCCATAAGCTGCAAGTGCAAGTCCGAACCAGCGTTACACTCTCCATCTGAAAAGTTCCAGTGATGTTAGACACGCCACCATGTACCCATACCATTTTTCATCTGTAGTGATTTTATTCTTCTGCACTGAAAAAGCTGTAATCATGTTTACATAATGATTAAATTTTACTCAACATAGCCTACAGCATGAAAATATTGGAGTTTCACTTTGGCATCATTCGGTCAATATGTCATGGTTTTACACTTTCCATTTCCTTCTGCGTATATTCCATCATCTTTATCTCTAATGAGTATTTTCAATTACACTTTAATGTGTGTGCACAGTGTCGCGTGTTGCTGAACCTTCGCACGTCCCAACCGTTCGAAGAGGTGCTGGAGGACCTGGGACAGGTGCTAAAGATGATCGGCGCCAAGCGTATGTACACCGTCTCCGGGCAGGAGGTGAGTACTGTAATTATTAATCCAATTCCGTAAGTGAGGCGGAGTGTTCTGCAATCATTATTTTAAACACAGATACTGACTTTACTTTAATCCACTCTGTCAGAAAATGAAAAGACATGCTATTATTTGAAACGATCAATAACTATCGCCTTCACATCTCAGGGAGTGAAACTATGTATTGTAATCGACAACCGAATTAGTAATTCTGCAAAAATGAATGACTTGCAGTACTATAAATTTGCTAGCTAATATTTCTAATGTTAGATACTAAAATTAGACAAAACTATGTGTTTCGTAGCTTTTTTTAGTTACATTATGTTGCGAAGTAGTATTATCATGCGTTGTTCATTACCTCCAAATGTTACTTATTTTTGTTATTTATATTACGTATCTGTCATTTACTCCAATGCAGTGGGAATATACTGAAGTCATAATCACAAATTAAACGACTTGACAGTATGAAATCTGCGAGGTGTTTGTAGTAAAATGACTACAGCTCTACAACTGATCAAAGAATGCTTAGTAGTTACGTCACGATGAGTGTGAAGTACATGTTTACATATATTGAGTTATTACAAACTGATTTTAGGACATTTGTTTAATGAATTTATCGTTTTTGTTAAGGTTCTCGAAAGCTTAATTCACTGCTCTTTTTCTTCTTTTTTTTACGGACAAACACACACCAATAGCTTTTGTACGGGAAGACACAGGTGATCCGGCATTACAGTAACAGCTTAGCAGAGCTTTGAAAGAATCGCCAGCAAAAAACACAGAAGGCATAGGTACAGTTCCTTCAAAAATTCTTCAATCATTGGGGCGAAGTGGTGACCAAACGATTATTCAAGTTAGTGTGTAGAGTATACGAAACTGGAGACATATGATCAGAATTTCGGAAAAATATCATCCAGACAAGCGTTCGAAAATGTAAAATGGTGCAAGATGTTCAATATTCCGAGACAAATTGGAGAAAGCTGCAGGGAGAGACGGATAGTATACGTTGTCAACGATTGGCCACTTTATTTCTGATGCTTAATCTCTTCATAAAAGTATAAGGTAGTCTGCTTTTTAAAAATAAAAAATAAAAAAAACTACATCGTTCAGTTCACTCACATGATCACTTATTTATTCTGGCATCTTTTAAAATCAAACGTCATAGACAGAACAAGTTTTCTTAAAGTTTCCTTGTTAACCTTGAACCACGTTTCTTTGCGGCAAAGATGTGAACTTTTCACAAACTTGATATTTCGTTTTGATGTTCAAAATACCGAAAAATTGCTGTCTCATAACGTAGTCATCCATATCTTTAACGAGATATTTATTGTGAGCATTTCTTCTTTGTGGTGTTTACTTCAAAAATCCCACTCTGTTCAGCCGTAACTTGCACACCACCAACTTACTCAACTTTGTTAGCACGTTCCATCAGAACTGTCACCTCTTTCTCCTAGATTATCGCTACATTTAGTGGCGTCACGCCTGCCCACGAAAACATTTTCCGCGATCACTTTGCACGTTTGTGCTGCGAGGTAAGCAACACGCGCTACTTTTAAACGGAACGCGATTACTGTTGGATCGACGGTTTACTTTTCGAGTAAGAAATACTTAAACCTGAAAATTGCAAAGCACTGACCCGAATTATTTGCAAAAGAAGGGAAAAACTGGTAGAAGCTGACCTCCGGGCCGATCAGTTTGGGTTCCGGAGAACGTAGGAATACGCGAGGCAGTGCTGTATCTGCGACTTTGTCTTAGAAGACATTTTGAAGTAAGGTAAACGTACATGTATAGCATTTGTAGATTTTGAGAAAACTTTTGAGAATATTGAGTGCCATACAGTCGCAATTCTGAAGGAATATCAACACGGAGGGAAAGATTATCAACAACGTGTACAAATACCAAAGTGCACTTAGAAAGAGTGGAAGGACATGGAAGGAAGCACTAGTTGCAAAAGGAGTAAGATTAGTTTTGTAGCGTATCCGCGATGTTGTTCAATCCGTTTGTTGAACAAGCAGCAAAGGAAAAAAAGAGAAATTTGGAAACGGTATGAAAGTTTAGAGAAAATAAATAAAAACTTCGAGGTTTGCTTATGATATTGTAGTTCTTTCAGAGACTGTGAACTGCACAGGGCTGAAAGAGGAATGTAACGCTATCTATAGCAATTAGAAGGGAGGTTATAAGACGAACACAAAGAAAAGAAAAACAAGGACAATGGATTGCAGTCGATGCTTATGAAATTATTTATCAAAAGTAGGAAATGAGTTTCGCTTTTTGAACAGCAAAATAACACATGATGGCTGAAGTATGATATAAATTACAGACTGACAATAGGGAGAAAATTATTTCTGAAAAAGAGAAACTTGATTACATCGAATTTACGTGTTAGAAAGTCTTTTCTCAAGATGCTTATCTGGAATTTAGTCACTCCGTAGAAGAAGAGAATAAAAGCTTTTGAAATGTTGTGCTATAGAAGAATTCTGAAGGTTTGACGGATAGTTAGAGTAAATGGTAAAGAGGCACTGAATCTGATTGGGGAAAAAAGTATATTCGTGGCACAACTTGACCTAAAGAAGGGATCGGTTTTTAGTATACATTCTGAGGCATCATCAATGTGGCAATCAAGGAAAGTATGGAGGGTAAAAATTAGAGAGCCACACCAAGATTTGAGTACAATAAGCATGTTGAAATGGATCGAGGTCGCATAAGTTCTGTAGAGATGAAGAAACTTGCACAGGTTAGACTAACGTGGATAGCTGCATCATATGCAAAAGCTAGTATACACAAGCCATGGGCTTCGACGTGGCGACATCGTGCAGCTGTCAAACTGACAGCCGTACTTTACGGACATCTCGTTGCACTTTGAAAAACAATGCTATTTTTCTCTCTAATACGTGCAATTGTACGTTTAACACACGTACACAAGAAGAAAACACTGATTTCTTACTATTTCAGTAGCCACAAATTGAATTTTAATAAGAGTCAACAGTTACGGAACATGAAAACGGAACACTATGCAGAAGTTAAGCTATGGGACGACATGTGACATGTATATAGATAAGCGCAATGCTATGATTGGCACATATGCTGAAGAATAAATCACTAATACTATTTCCGTTTAACCGGCCACGTATGGAACTTTAACTAATGACGGAATCTCTGATACGCGGAAATAAGACATTGCGCAGCTGTCAAGTACAGGATTGCGTGTATGGTATGCAGGTACTTGTTTCGTAAAAAAGTTATTTTTGCTCGCTAACAAATATGAAAGGCGATGACAACTTAATATCATGTACGATTACTAAACGTAAAACGCTCTGCCGACAGAAAGGGTATCTGGCCACCCCTTAATCTAACAATGCCAAATGTGTTGATAACCATGCCGACCCTGCGCCAGTCCGGGGCAAAGTAACACGAAAAAGAAGAACATTAAGCGTAAAATTCCACAAAGTGGTTGGTAATGTTGTTATACAGTCGTCTGATTCAAAGGAATTGCATTATCAGTTCCATCTTTGTAGACAGTTAGACATAGTGACATACATGGTTTGGCAAACAACGCACTTCTGATGAGCTATTTTGATACATTTATTTCTAGTATCTGTATATCCAGAAGAAATTACGAAAAGAGAAATCTCAAAAGTTAGGGAACGCAAGAAAAAAAAATCTCAGTGCTTACACAAATTACCTTTACACAACTGTTTTAAAAAGTTTTACTTAATGTTGTTTGAAATCACTATCTTCTTTATTTTGTGCTATTTTATCACTACGATTTCTTAAAAATGTAACAATGTAAAAACTAGAACCAGATACACAAATTATGAAATTACTTGCATAAATCTTTATTTGGCTAATTTTCAGATGAAATGTTACGAAAACAATACGTTTATAACTATTTGTCTTTACACTAGTTTGAATTTTTTAAATCGCTTCCACGGGTACGTTGTAGAAACGCACTGAATCGTTTATCATAGTGTGGTGCCACCTGTTACTTTCACAATCCTACTTACATTTTCACACATGCCTGTAAAACTTTAATCCACATTTTCAGCAAGACACTCTTCATTTGTCTTACGAAGATATTCATCTCGCTTCAGTCTTCTGTCGCTTGGACCTTTCATGGACTCATTTTAGTCGTTATTTTTTACTTAAGCAATGTGGCATATTGGGGAAAATTCCAGGAATCGCACCTTCACGTAATTTTCCTGGAGCTTGTGAATACCTCTCCACTTCTCTTTGCAAATCTTTAAAAGTGTCTATTGTTACCATGTACTCTTTTCAGAAATGATTCTCACGGACCAGGAATCTCTTGGAAATTATCCCTCCTCTGCTCGCAATTATTCTATGTGTGTGCGTCTGTTGGAATTCGAAATTCCTTGGCGTAGATCTTAATTACCACTTAACCAATAACTGCTTGTACATCCTTGGACAGCATTTGTCTGGCATCTGAAAAATATTATTTAATTGATGATATGTAATACGCGTAAACTAAAAAATAATACTCCACTCTTTAATAAAATGTTACGCCTCTGAAGTTTGTTATGTGGCTTCACACACTTACTTTTACCGTTAAATATCGTTTCTGTAATATACAACCTGCTAGAAATGTTTTGGACATCTATGGACGCAGTCTAAATGACACTGCACATCTCACAACAACAGAAATAAAATCGTTCACAATTTATATTTCTCTAAATACAGCACTAGACTGTAGCAATACTGCATTGGTAATAATCCACTTACGTATCGTTGCCACTTCTCACAATTCTGGTAGAGTTGTGTAAAGTCAGCGGTGATCATATCATTGTTGGGACTGAAGGCAGCAAAAACTACAAGCTCAAAAACATAAACTATCTGATCAAAAGTATTCGGACGCCCTTAGGTAATGCGGAACTAAACGCCAGAACTCAAGAGAAGCGGAACGCCCCCCTCTCACCCCCTCCCCCACAAGTGTAAAAGGAGGTAGGGAGTATCGCGGTGTTACTACAGAAGCGGTAATTGCAGACTGGATCGATCAGGAGAGCTCAGTGGTATCGAACGTAGACTATTCGTTGATTGTCACCATCTGAGTAAGAAATCCATCAACTGACATTTAGACCCTTCTAAAGCGGCCCCAGTCAATTGCTGGTGATGTGACTGTGAAGCGCATGGGCGAAGGAACAATCACAACTAAAGGCCAGGCAGACCTCATACACTGACCGACAATGACCGTGGAGCATTGCGGATGTCAGTTGTAAAAACCCACATGGGATCAGAGGAAGATCCCAGTTGCTACCAGCAGCCCGGCTAGCACAGTGACTCTGCACAGTGAGTTAAAAAGGATGGGTTGCAGTGGTCGAGCAACCACACATTTCTGTTGTCAGTGCTGTGCGAAGCACCACGTGGTTTAAAGAGAGACGCCACTCAACAGTTGATGACTAGATGATTTGATGAATCACGTTATACCCTGCGGCAATTCCATCGAAGTATCTGGGTTTGGCGAGTGCCTGTAGAACGTTGCCTGCCATCATGCGTAATGCCAAGAGCCAAGTACGCAGGAGGTGGTGTCACATTACGGATCTGTTTCTCGTGCTTATGGTTGCGAGCTAACATCCCATAGATGTTTAGGCTCACATGCAGTTCCTCTTCGTCGAAATATCTTGGCTCAGTCTCGTCTAGGGGTTGAACCGCACGTGTCGCGTTACACGCCTTAATTAGACACTTGTGATCCTTTGGTTAAATTGCCTGGCTGATGGCAAGTTTGCGAAATACAGACTTAACATAACATTTGTAAATAGAAATGAAGCCCCATACTTCTTGACGTTTGGTCCGGGCGGACGTCACAAGACACCTGTTAAAGTTGATCGTTGATTCCTTCACTCAGTTTTTTTATGACAGAGGGTGAGAAGCCCTCTGACCGAGCACGCTGAGCTACCGTGCCGGACGTACTCGGGAAGCGAGAACGCTACCGCGAGACCAGGAGCGGCGGACAAATATAACACATAATAACAGTAATAACAATATCGGGAACTTGATTAACGACCCATAAATGATGTGGGCCATACAGTTGCGATTTGGTTAGAATAATGTTTATTCAGAAAGCAAACTAATAGCGAAAGTGGTCGTATTTAGAGTTACTGTTACAATCGAGCGCGTATCTGTTTGACACAGATCGATCATTCACAATCCCATCGCGAGCTACAAGTTCGATACTCCACCTCGTTAACTATGCGAAAAGTTGAGAGTTCACACTAGGCGCGTGGCTGCTCACCGCTCAGAGACTATGTCCTGCGAGATCACACAAGGCAAAATTTTCTGTGTCGTTTCACTTCCTAGCTACCTAAAGACAGACCGTCCGCTGTCACGTCTTCTGCCCGTCCCCGGCCACGTTTCCCGCGCGCCGAATATCTTCGCTCAGCTGACTAGGGCAGTTCCCTTTCCTGAAGCCTTCCATCTCATTAGCTACAGCTTTTTCTGCATTATTTTACATTTTAACATATTCAAATAATCAAAGTTTGACCACCTTCACGTTCTAAATAAAGTAATAATAATATCTATTACATAATAAACGTTAAATTCTTTTACATAAAGCCAATACAGTTTCCTTCTTAACTTTGAATCTCACGGCAGGTAGCCTTCCACCAATGTGCTTTCTGATAAATAAATAAAGAACAAAAGTAACTATTATGCACTAAACTTTACAACAAATATTCGATTACCTAATGATCGAATAAGGTGTCGTGCTGTCGTCGATCAATGTGTTTTGTGTGGAGGAAATGATGATCTGATGCTTGACTATAAATACTGGTAATTTAAATTTACTATACCTTTTATACAAATAAAATTACAGTCAATATTTACACCATTTGTCATTTTAATGATACGCTTCTATATGAAATGTCGATCGTTAAGATCGACCGAAACGTTCAGATTTTGGCATTCAGGTCTTTGCTACAAAACTTGTTAATTTCACTTAAACAGTAAATCCTAAACTGTTATAGATATGATCACTAGTCAAGTTATATTGGGATCACCATGAAAATTTATGAGGGATGACATTAAAATTACTGGGGCTTAATTCCCTGTATTACTTCAGAATTAAATACACTCCTGGAAATTGAAATAAGAACACCGTGAATTCATTGTCCCAGAAAGGGGAAACTTTATTGACACATTCCTGGGGTCAGATACATCACATGATCACACTGACAGAACCACAGGCACATAGACACAGGCAACAGAGCATGCACAATGTCGGCACTAGTACATTGTATATCCACCTTTCGCAGCAATGCAGGCTGCTATTCTCCCATGGAGACGATCGTAGAGATGCTGGATGTAGTCCTGTGGAACGGCTTGCCATGCCATTTCCACCTGGCGCCTCAGTTGGACCAGCGTTCGTGCTGGACGTGCAGACCGCATGAGACGACGCTTCATCCAGTCCCAAACATGCTCAATGGGGGACAGATCCGGAGATCTTGCTGGCCAGGGTAGTTGACTTACACCTTCTAGAGTACGGTGGGTGGCACGGGATACATGCGGACGTGCATTGTCCTGTTGGAACAGCAAGTTCCCCTGCCAGTCTAGGAATGGTAGAACGATGGGTTCGATGACGGTTTGGATGTACCGTGCGCTATTCAGTGTCCCCTCGACGATCACCAGAGGTGTACGGCCAGTGTAGGAGATCGCTCCCCACACCATGATGCCGAGTGTTGGCCCTGTGTGCCTCGGTCGTATGCAGTCCTGATTGTGGCGCTCACCTGCACGGCGCCAAACACGCATACGACCATCATTGGCACCAAGGCAGAAGCGACTCTCATCGCTGAAGACGACACGTCTCCATTCGTCCCTCCATTCACGCCTGTCGCGACACCCCTGGAGGCGGGCTGCACGATGTTGGGGCGTGAGCGGAAGACGGCCTAACGGTGTGCGGGACCGTAGACCAGCTTCATGGAGACGGTTGCGAATGGTCCTCGCCGATACCCCAGGAGCACCAGTGTCCCTAATTTGCTGGGAAGTGGCGGTGCGGTCCCCTACGGCACTGCGTAGGATCCTACGGTCTTGGCGTGCATCCGTGCATCGCTGTGGTCCGGTCCCAGGTCGACGGGCACGTGCACCTTCCGCCGACCACTGGCGACAACATCGATGTACTGTGGAGACCTCACGCCCCACGTGTTGAGCAATTCGGCGATACGTCCACCCGGCCTCCCGCATGCCCACTATACGCCCTCGCTCAAAGTCCGTCAACTGCACATACGGTTCACGTCCACGCTGTCGCGGCATGCTACCAGTGTTAAAGACTGCGATGGAGCTCCGTATGCCACGGCAAACTGGCTGACGGCGACGGTGCACAAATGCTGCGCAGCTAGCGCCATTCGACGGCCAACACCGCGGTTCCTGGTGTGTCCGCTGTGCCGTGCGTGTGATCATTGCTTGTACAGCCCTCTCGCAGTGTCCGGAGCAAGTATGGTGGGTCTGACACACCCGTGTCAATGTGTTCTTTTTTCCATTTCCAGGAGTGTAGTTTTCATAAATGTTTCCCTTTATGGCCGATCTTAGGTCCGCCATATTTAACATTGCTACGTCTCCTCGGCCACAAACGGCTTCGGCTGGGTTTCCCTATGACGTAGGTTCTTGTCTGTCTCACTCGCACACTACAGCGCTTAGGCCGCAATAGACAATAGCCACCTGTGAGTTTGCCTGTCTCTTGGTGAATCTCCGCCCTTTGTGGCACGCGTTCTTGGGCGACAGGGATAGTTTCACAATTCCTGTAGGCTGACACTTTCGACCATATATTTAAATGAGAGCGCAATGCTCGTTAACTCACATGGTATGGACCCTCATTTCGTTTAAGAAAGCGCTAAACGCGGAAGGGCGTGAGGACAGTTTACAGCATTTTGTACTAAAAACAGAACAGGAACAGTTCTGACGCAACGACTGTATCAGCATAGCAGTGTATCCTGTCACAAAGGAGCAGGGAATGCGATTGTTGTTGTGCGGATGCGAGCCGACTTGGTGACACTTCGCTCTCAGCTTCAGGCTGTGATGGCTTCGGTTACACAGCTTGAGGCTGCAGTGGATGGGCACCACTGTTGCGGGCCAGCCGTGGGGATCCAACGGGCGTCCAGTACGGCCGAGTCCTCCGATCGGTCCTCACCGGTGGCCAACCCAGTTACTGCTCGCAATGAGGTTGACCCCTCACCTGTGGTTAGAGGTCTGCGCGGATGCGGATATCCGCGGATATATCCGCGGATGTCCGCGGTAGTTGTTAGTTGGCGGATAAAATCGCGACCGGCGCGGGTACCCACGTGTCATCTGCGGATAATGAGCAAAGCATCTGCCCAGTACGTATGTTGCAATGTTAGTTGAAAACTTCAAGTCTGTTGACATTCTTGGAATCTTGCAGGGCCCGGGTAGAGCGGATGTCTGTTGTCCGCAGCCCCTGGCTACGACCGACGTAGCTGTACCCGAGAGACCTGCGCCTAATCCGTTTCCGCGACCGTGTCTTTTGTGTGGCCTGTGAAGTTCTCTCTGGGTGGCAAACCTGCCCAATGTCTACCAGACAGGTGCCCGTTGCAATTTTCCCTTCTTTCTTTTACAGTAATTGAATCAGAAGCAAGCAGAAGATGAAAATATTTATTCTGAAGCCTGTGAGTTTTTATTGTAATATTTATAGTAAAGAATTTCCACGACATATTGTGAGTATTTCTACTATTCCCAACGAGAACATTTAAGTAGCATTAGGTAAAAGAAGGAAATATTTAACAAGCAATTTGTTTTGTAGTAATTTTCAGATTAAAGTTTTAAGTTTTTACTCTTCGCAACAAGAACATTCAACAGCTAACACGTCAATATTATCAAACTAGGTAATGATGATGTCATAAGTGCCTACCTAAATTTTAGCGTGCACTACAGTAACATTTGCAGCCGCCGAGCATTGTCGCTCTTTGCGAACAGTGAAACGGCCCGGCCGGAGCGGGGGCACGGCGGGCCTTGTAATTAATAACAAGTGGGACTTCAAACTACGGCTCACGACCACCAACAAGCTGTGACTGCGATAGCCGGTGAAAGATTATTCTGATCACATTGAAAACTTACAAAATATTCAAATAATCCAAAATAATAATGCGTCTTTTAATTTACCAGCCAATTAGTAAAGATAAGGCCTTAAATTTATAACAAAATTCAACATTTTATCTCGGTATTGCTCAACACGGAACAGTGCCTAACATTTGAAGTTATGGGACAGTGGTTTTTATATAGACATCTTGAAATCGTTTGCAGTTCCATTAAACTCTGACAAAAATTATTTTTTATCATTGAAAGTATTAACTGCGAAATCTACTGCAAATTTTATCTTAGTAATTTAGACTAATGTTGAGGATGTTTTAAAGTGTGAAAAACTTTGTTTAGTTGAGAATGAAACAGACATTTCATTTATCGCTTGGTCGTAATTCGACAAATCAGTCAAAAGGTGAGGTTCGAGATTTCAATCGTATTTTTAGCTAAAGCTAAATGGACTCCTAGTTTCTATAACCACTGATTTTGTTGTCACTCTTCGGAAGACGAGTTATTTCTTCCAGACAACGTCAATTATTGCTGGCAGTTTAACTTTCTCATGGGTGCGCCAGTGTTTTGCAGTGTAGGCCTAATACTGTAAATATTTTCACCTGGAAATTAGAGGACTGAACGCGTAAGTTATAATATAATCCTCAGCTGACATGAATAGCTTTAAAATTTGACACATCCAAGCAGTGAGTACAAAAAAAAACTGTCGGTAAATGATGCAATGTGCTAGTAACAGTTTAAAACCATCGTCATTTTCAGCTGCCTTGGCACAAGAGCAGCGAAATATAATTGTTTCTATACACGTATTTTCATCATTTAATACTATTACATTGAATTTTATTTTTTTAAATAGCGTTTCCAATCTCACGAGATCCGAGGGGCTACTGTGTGTGCTCCGGAGCGCCAATGCTTTACTGTTTGGAATGGTCTGCTTCAGAGTAGATATAGAGCATTTCCTGTGATTTAAGAAATCAAAAGTAGTTACGTTGGGGCAGAAATGGCACCCTAACAATAACTATGTCATTACATACCATAATTCTAAGTACTACTGTCTATTACTACTAATTACTCACTCAAAACTTAAATATATGCGGATGCGGATTGCACTTTTCTTATCCGCGCAGACCTCTACCTGTCGTCAAGTGGGAGGTCGTCCCGGGGCGTAGCAAGAGGCGAAAGACTTCCCAGGCGGCCGCAAGTGAGGCTTCCCCGGTTTATCTGACAAACGGGTTCCAGGTGCTGTCTGTGGCTGACACTGAAACAGGACAGGCGACAGCGTCTGGCTGAGCGACAGATTATTGATAGTTGGGAACTCCAAAGTTAGGCGCGTTATGGGGCGCCTTAGGGACGTGGCTGCCAAGAAGGAACAGAAAACCAATGTGCACTCCGCGTGCATACCGGGTGGAGTCATTGCAGATGTGGCACGGGTCCTCCCGGATGCCATGAAGAGCACAATGTCAGCCAACTGCAAGTTATTGCTCACATCGGTACCACTTTGTAACAGAAGAGAGTCTCTCTGATTTCGACTGGCTAACAGAAGTGGTAAAGGCTGCCAGTCTTGCTTGCACTCGGACGGTTCTGCGACCGTGTAGGCAGCAGATTCCTCGATTTCCGCCAAAGGGTGGTTGGGTTTCGGGTAGCAGGGGCTGTGTGGCGTGGACTGGGCGGTTTTTTAGATTAGAGGGTCCCGGGAAAACACAAGAAGAGCTTCAGTCACAAAGGGTGCAGGCAGAACGCAGGAAGAACGTAAATACAGGAACCATCGGTATAACAGTTGTAAATTGTCGTAGCTGTGTTGGGAAAGTGTTAGAGCTACAATCGCTAATAGAAAGCACTGATGTTCAAATCGTTATAGGCACCGAAAGCTGACTAAAGGCGGAGACAAGCTCAGCCGAAATTTTTGCGAAGAACCTAACGCTGTTCCGAAAGAATAGGCTCAACACGGTTGGCGGTGGCGTGTTTGTTGTTGTTAGAAGTAGTTTAACTTGTCGCAAAATTGAAGTAGATACTTCCTGTGGGTTAGTATGGGCAGAGGTCATTGTTGGCAACCGGAATAAAGTAATAATTGGATCCTTCTACCGACTTCCTAATTCGGACGATACAGTTGCTGAAAGACTCAAAGGAAACTTGAGTTTGATTTGAAACACGCAACCGAAACACACGATTACAGTTGCTGGTGACTTTAATTTACTCTCGATATGTTGGAGAAAATACATGTTTCATTCCGGAGGTATGTATAAAATATCACCCGACATTGTGCTAAACGCATTCTCTGAAAATTATTTCGAGCAGTTAGTTTATGGACCTATGCGAATAGTAAACAGTTGTGAAAACACTTGAACTCTTAGAAACAAATAACCCTGAGTTAATAACGAGCATCAAAACCGATACAGGGATTAGTAAACACAGGGCTGTTGTAGCGAGACTGAATATTGTAATCCGCAAATCCTCCAAAAATAAGCAAAAAACGTATCTATTCAAAAAAGCAGGTAAAAATTCACTTGACGCCTTTCTGAGAGACAATCTCCACTCCTTCCAAATTAATGATATAAATATAGACCAGATTTCGCTTGAACTCAGAGAAATAGTATCGCCAGCAATTGATAGATATATACCAAATAAATTAACAAACGACGGAGCTGATCGTCCTGACTTGTTTAGTCAGAGCACTGCTGCAGAAACAAAGAAACAAACATGCCAAATTTAAACAGACGCAAAAACCCAAGGTTTTCGATCTTTTACGGAAGCTCGAAATTTAGCGCGGACTTGAATGCGAGATGCTTATAACAGTTTCCACAACGAAACTTGACCTCGAAACCTGGAAGTATATCCTAAGAGGTCCTGGTCGTATGTGAAGTATGTTAGCGGCAAGAAACAATCAATACCTTCTTTGCGCGATAGCAACGGATATACTATCGAAGACGGTGCTGCCAAAGCAGAGTTACTAAACACAGCCTTCCGAAATGCCTTCACAAAAGAAGAAGAAATAAATATTCCAGAATTCGAATCGAGACAGCTGTCAACATAACGTAGAAATAAATATCTCTCTGGCTCAGACTGTATACCAATTAGGTTCCTTTCAGAGTATACGGATACATTAGCTCCATACTTAAAAATCATATACAACCGTTCGCCCGACGAAAGATCAGCACCCAAAGACTGGAAAGTTGCGCAGGTCACAACAATATTTAAGAAAGGTAGTAGCAGTAAACCACTTAATTACAGGCTCATATTGCTAACGTCCATATTCATCATGATTTTGGAACATATATTGTGTTCGAACATTATGAATTACCACGAAGAAAACTTTCTATTGACACTCATTTACAAAACACCGTTCTCGTTAAAACACAACTAGCTCTTTATTCGCAGGGAGCTATTGACAAAGGATTTCGGGTCGATTACATAGTTCTCGATTTCCGGAAGGCTTTTGACACTGTACCACACAAGCGGCTTGTAGTTAAATTGGGTACTTATGGAATATCGACTCAGTTATGTGACTGGATTTGTGATTTGCTGTCAGGGAGCTCACAGTTCATAGTAACTGACGGGAAGTCATCGAGTATAGCAGAAGTGATTTCTGGCGTTCCCCAAGGTAGTGTTATAGGCGCTTTGCTGTTCCTTATCTATATAAACGATTGGGGAGACAATATGAGCAGCCGTCTTCGGTTGTTTGCAGATGACGCTGTCGTTTATCGAGTAATAAAGTCAACAGAAGATCAAAACAAACTATAAACGATTTAGAAAAAATATCTGAATAGTGCGAAAAGTGGCAGTTGACCCTGAATAACGAAACGTGTGAGGTCATCCATATGAGTGCTAAAAGGAACTCGTTAAACTTTGATTAGACGATAAATCAATCACACCTAAAAGCCGTAAATTCTACTAAATACCTAGGTATTACAATTACGAACAACTTAAGTTGGATGTAACACACAGAAAATGTTGTGGGGAAGATGAACCAAGGACTGCATTTTATTGGCAACACACTTAGAAAATGTAACAGATCTACTACGGAGACTGCCTACACTACGCTTGTCCGTTGTCTTTTAGAATACTGCTGCGCGGTGTGGGACCATTACCAAATAGAACTGACGGAGTACATTGAAAAAGTTCGAAGAATGGCAGCACGTTTTGTATTATCGCGAAATGTGGGAGAGTGTGTCACTGAAATTATACAGGACTTGTGGTGGACATCATTAAAAGAAAGGCGTTTATCGTTGCTACGGAATCTTCTCACGAAATTTCAAATTCCAACTTTTTCCTCCGAATGCGAAAATACGAGGATTGGAACTTAAATAGAGGCAACTATTTATTCACAACTGATACCAAAGAGTTACATCTTTGCACCTGTTACTGTCCCTCAAAGTAGTCACCAAGTGTGTAGAATACGTTGCCAGCGATGTGGAAGGCGTAGTATACCGTTAGCAGAGCCTGTTCTGTTGATGGTGTGAATGGAGCGGTCTACTGCCTGTCGAATCTCTGGAACAGTTCTGAAGCCAATGCCATGAAGTGGTTCCTTCAATTTCGGAATCAAATCACAGTCACGAGGACTTAAGTGCGGGGAGTATGGTGGATGTACAGTACTTCCTAGTCCCGTCGACAGAACAGAGCAGCCACAGCCTGCACTGTATGCGCCCGCGCATTGTCGTGCAAAATGATGGGTGGGTTGCGCAGAAAGTGTCGCCGCTTCTTTTGCAAAGCTGGTCGCAGGTGATGCTCCAAAAACGAACAATAATGCGATTTAAGTCCTTGTGACTTTGATTTGATTCCAAAGATGAAGCATTGGCTTCAGAACTATACCAGAGATTCGACAGGCAGTAGACCGCTCTATTCGAACCATCAACCGAACAGGCTCTGCTAACGGTATACTACTCCTTCCAGATCGCTGGCAACAGGTTCTACCCAACGCTGGTGACTAATTTGAAGGACAGTAACAGTTGCAAATATGTAACTCTTTTGCATCGGTTGTGAATAAATAGTTGCTACTATTTAAGTTCCAACTCTCGTATTTTGTTGACACCGACGTCCATAGGGAGGAAAGATCACCATGATAAAATAAGGGAAATCAGAGCTCGCACGCTCTGCGCTCTGTTAGAGATTGTAATAGTAGAGAATTGGGAAGGCGGTTCGATGAACCCTCTGCCAGATACTTTAATGTTCTTTGCAGAGTATCCATGTCGATGTAGAAGGCGACGGTTGGCGACAAACAGAAAAATCCGGATTTGAGTTCCCGTCCAGCACAAATTTTCAATAATTACACGCCATATTGACTATTAATAGACTGTGACAGTTTTAAAAATATGAGAAGGTTTCAAATATTTGTGACGGCTAAATTATTTATTGAGCGACGTGTTTCGAGGTGATACCTCATCCTCAGTCTATTCTGACATTCCAAAAACATTTAACACATGTTTGTATAGATATTAAATCTTGGAAGCTTTAATATATGTATACACATGTATTAAATGTTTTTGTAAAGCCAGTAGCCGGCCGATATGGCCGAGCTATTCTGGACGCTACGGTCGCAGGTTCGAATCCTGCCTCGGAGATGGATGTGTGTGATGTCCTTAGGTTAGTTAGGTTTAAGTAGTTCTAAGTTCTAGGGGACTGATGACCTCAGCAGTTAAGTCCCATAGTGCTCAGAGCCATTTGAACCATTTTTTGTAAAGCCAATATAGCATGATGATGAGGTGTCACCTCGGAACATGTCGCTAAGTAAATAATTCAGTTGTCAAGAATTTTTATGGCTGGTAGCAGTATTTGAAGGGCTTATCGTACAAATTTTTCGGCTTTTTCCGCTGTTCTTTTTCATGCCTAGTAACAGCTAATGGCTTCATTTGCTTCGGATCACGAGTGAAAGTAACACCCGGCAGGTGCGGAGCTTCTCGCAGCTGCGCAACGAGTTCGCGGACGTGGACACGTTCTACCTGGGCTGCGGCGGGCGCGAGGTGGGCGGCTCGCCGCGGCGGTCGCGGTCGCGCGCCAACACGCACGGCGGCGGCGGCGCCAACCAGCTGATGGTGCAGCAGGAGGCGGCGCGGCGCGCGCGCAGCAAGAGCCGGCAGGGCCGCGTGCCGCTGGCGCTGCCCGCCGTGGAGCGCGACGGTAAGGACCGGGAGCGAGACCGCTCTGCCCCGGGACACGCGCAGGGGCGCTGGGGCGCGCCGCCGCCCGCGCTGCTCGACCACGAGCCGCTGCTGCCGCCCCCGCAGCAGCCGCCGCCGCCCCCGCCGCGCTGGCGCGCCAACGGCGCCCACGACGACGACAGGGACGCTCCCGTCCAAGGTACCCCAGCCTGAGGCCGCGACCCACGCCACTGCCCTGTAGTCGGCTGCGCTGGTGGACAACTACTGAACCCCTCGTTCGCATATTCACACCTGTACATTCCTATTCCTCCCGCGAATAGCATGAAAGGTTTGTCGGATACCCTCTCCATAAGCTCGAATTTCTCGCGAGATATTTGTTTGAGGGAGTATCTTGTACGGGACGTGGGCTCTCGAGATTTTGAGACTAAACCTCTTTGCATTTCACAACCTCTATCTTACGATTAAGTAACTGGGATAGCGACATTCACACATGCAGATGGCAGCAATAGCGCGTACACAAGAAGGCAGTGCATTGGCGGAGCTGTCAATTGTACTCAGATGATTCATGTGAAATATTTCTCCAACGTGATTACGGCCGCACGACGGGAATTAACAGACTTTTGAACGGGAAATAGAAGTTGGAGCTAGATGCATGACGCATTCCATTTCGTAAATCGTAACGGAATTCAATATTCCGAGATCCACATCGTCAAGAGCGTGGCAAGAATACCAAGTTTCAGCCATTACCGCTACGACCTAGAGCTGAATTCAGTTTGCAAGAGCTGATGGTACGGTTCGAGTGTGGCGCATACCCCACGAAGCCATGGGCACAAGTTGTCAACAAGGCACTGTGCAAGCTGGTGGTAGCTCCATAATGGTGTTAGTTGCGACTGCGTGGAACGCACTGGATCTTCTAGTACAACTCAACCGATAAGTACCTGGGAATGATTATTTTCGGCTATCTGGAGACAATTTGCAACCCAGTCATGGATTTCAGGTTCCCAAACAACGATCTCATGTCAATGGACTACAGTTGTTCGCGATTGGTTCGAAGAACGTTGTGGCCAATTCGAGGAAATGATTTGGCCACCCACATCGCCCGACATGAATCTCTTCAATTATTTGGCACTGGCAGCACTTAGTGGACGGCTGCAGTGTCAGAAAGGTTCATTATTTCTGCAGGGGACTTCCAATGACTTGTTGAGTCCATGCCACGTCGAGTTGCTGAATTATGTCGAGCAAAAGGAGGTCCGACATGACATTACGAGGTCTCCCACGACTTTTGTCGCATAGTGCCTCCGCTATGTCATGAGCGTACTTGTGCATATGTTTGAGACATACTTTTGACTAGCGACTTTTTCAGGACGTGCTAAGTATAAGCAACCGGTGCCGTGACTGTTTAAATCACTCCTATATCGGACGTACGGAACATGCTTCACTTTTAGCATTACTGAATTCAGTATCCATTAATTACAACATCTTGTTTGGTCTGCACTAGGTGCTGATTGTAACAGCAGGGTAGTTTATGTTCGAATGGAAGAAACAGACCTTGTGGCATTCTCTGCTAATGCTGCTGTCACTTACTGTGCGGCGCCTGATTCATATGACTTATTAAACTGAAGAGCCAAAGAAACTGGTACACCTGTCTAATATCTTTTAGGGCCACCGCGAGCTCGCAGAATTGCCGCAACACGACATGTCACGGACTTGACTAATGTCTGAAGTAGGGCTGGAGGGAACTGACACCATGAATCCTGCAGGGCTGACGATAAATCCGTAGGAGTACAAGGGGGTGGAGGTCTCTACCGAACAGCACGTTACAAGGTATCCCAAATATGCTCAATAATGTTGATGTCTGGGGAGTTTGGTGACCAGTGGAAATATTTAAACTCAGAAGAGTGTTCCTGGAGCCATTCCGTAGCAATTCTAGACGTGTGGGGTGTCGCATTGTCCGACTGGAGTTGCCCAAGTCCGTGGGAATGCACAATGGACACGAACGGATACAAGTGATCAGACAGGATGCTTACGTAGGTGTCACCTGTCAAAGTCGTATCTAGACGTATTAGGGATTCCATATGAATCCAACCGCACAGGTCCCACACCATTACAGAGCCTCCACCAGCTTGAAAAGTCTCCTGCTGACATGCAGGGCCCACGCATTCATGAGGTTGTCTCCATACCAGTACACGTCCGTCCTCTCGATACTATTTGAAACGAGACTTGCCAGATAAGGCAACATGTGTTCAGTCGATATTGACGGGCCCAGGTGAGGCGTAAAGCTTTGTGTCATGCAGTCATCGATATGGCTCCGAAAGGCCATATCGATGATGTTTCGTTGAATGGTTCGCACGCGGACGCTAGTTGATGGTCCAGCAATTTGTGGAAGGATTGCACCTCTGCCACATTGCAAGATTCTCTTAAGTCTTCGTTGGTCCTGTTCTAGCAGGATCTTTTTCCGACCGCAGCGATGTCGGAGATTTATTGCTTTACCGGATTCTTGATATTCACAGTACATTCGTGAAATGGTAGTACGGGAAAATCCCCACTTCATCGCTCTACCTCGGAGATGCTGTGTCTTATCGCTCGTGCGCCGACTATAACACCACATTCAAACTCACTTCAATCTTGAAAACCTGACATTGTAGCATCAGTAACCGATCTAACAGCTGCAGAAGACGATTGTCTTATATAGGCGTTGCCGACTGCAGCGCCGTATTCTGCCTGTTTACATATGTCTGTATTTGAATACGTATGCCTATATCAATTTCTTTTACTCTTCAGTGTATTTCCCGAAAATAAAAAGAATGCTTGAATTTTGTTGGCAGGCGAGTGCGCTACTATACGAAATATACAATACATTTTACAGAACTCTTTTCTGCCTCTCATCATGAGCTAATGGCAGTACCGACGGAGAACTAAGCCATGAGTCTATTGTTTTCACTTCACAGGTGGGTCATTGCTTGACTAAGGGCAAGTTCAGTACCGTTACTGTTACTTTGAATTTAGGTCTGTTAAGCTTCGTGAATGTTCGTGGGTGTTCAGGTTCAATGCGCACCACCTCCTGTTACTGAAAAACTCCCATTGATATTGGTTTTATCAAAATTCTGCGTTTCCTGGGGTCATTGGTGCTTATTTTTCTAAGAACTGTGGAGCAATATGGTGCAGCGATATTGTGTGTCCAGCAATACATCGCAGTAATATTGTGTGGCCTCTCGCACTGATTGTAAAGATTAAATGAGCCTAACATCAGCTTGCACAGAAACTATAAGGAATCATTCTTCGCGTACTTCATCCATAGTCGGAGCGAGAAGAAAACGTTAATTCGTAGAAAGATCGTATCTTTTACCTAGGGCAGAATAGCAATTCGAAAACTACACATGTAAATGCGGAATCCTTCAAGTGTTGTCAGCTAGCGTGTTCGATTCATAATGCTTCCATTAGAGTCAGAGCGAATAGTTAGGTTTTAGAACGCACAAAAACCGCAAAATATCTGTTGGGTCAAGTTTTAGGGGACAAGATACCACTGTTTGTGAGCAGAACGCATCCTGTTACTTTGACTATTGCTCATTAGTGGAATAATAATAGTGAGAATAATCGAAATGGAATTAACTGTACGCCATGTGTGCACACGACAATTAAACATCAGCTCCAGAAATTAGTGACACCGAAGTAACCCGTTGTATTGAAGTAACACTCTGTCAGTATTTGTCGTGGCTGCAAAATCGCGAGTTTTGTATGATATTTCAGTGAGTCCTGAACTCTTTTTCTATTTTACCCACTTTAGGCGAGATAGGGCACCGAGGCCGCTTCTGCGTAATAGTGTACCCGGATTTGATCCACTATTCTGATCATCTTCTCATTAACGCCTTCAGCAATTTGATGGATGAAGGCATATCGGTTGGCTGAATAACAGTAAGGAGAAAACTTTTAGCCTATTGAAAAAAGCAAACCAGTGGGTTTGTTATGGTTCCATTAATTTTTCCTTACATTTCTGATACAGTTCTCTCATGTGAACACTGTATGCTGATGGTTTTTACACAAATTTTCATGAGTTTTTTGCAAGGATGTACAACAAACTCCCACACCGTGCTGACATAGAGGGTTTACCAATAGAACATGTCACTGGAACATTAACAATTTAGTATGTATCATCTGTTATGAAAGACAGTAGATATCAATTACGTATTAAGTCGAAACTGGCAATGATATCATTCGTGTGAGCTGCTTCTCAAATGTATAGACTTAATAAAAATTATTTATCGCCGAGAGTGCTGTCTAAAGTTGAAGTTTTCGTTCTTGATCAGGATGACGAGAGAGAATTTAAGAAATAACCGTTGTTCTTCCCACCGACTATGGGAAAGTGAATGAAATTGGAACGTCTTTCAACACCATTCCGATAAGCAGTTTTTCGGAATATCGCTTTTATCCTACCCTCTAATCCTAATTTTTCAAACAGGCCTTTCCAATGCCAAAAGTTAGTTGTCCACCAGCGCAACAGTACGCCATATGACAGCGGGTCACTATCAAACCGCACCCCACTTACGACATGTAGAGTTTCTTCCGGCAGTCTGGTACAACAGGTGCCGCATGGCAGCGTGCTACAGCTCGCCAGGGCATGACTAGATATTCGGAAAGGCGTATTTCTCTGGAATTTAGCGACCGAAGTTGTATCATTCACACCAAAGGCGTCAGCACTCCTCGGGACCACCTTCCTGTAAAGCTCCAAATAATACTACTGGAATTGAAACTCTCAGTGAGACTTGGTAAATATTGCCAATATGTATTCTAAAGTATGTATATGTTTACGAAAATTGTTGGAAAGGCCAACGTTTCTATAGTATGAGAATTCACACCGCAATGATGTTCCCGAAACTCATAAAATTCATGTATTACACGTGTTATATGTTTACACAAATTATTGGAAAGGCCAACGTTTGTATAGTATGAGACTTCACACCGCAATGATGTTCCCGAAACTCATAAAATTCATGTATTACATCGTACTTTTTTATTCTGTCGTCTTCCCCCCTCCCTCCCTTCCTCCCCCTCCCCCCCCCCCCCCCCACCACCACCACTCCTCACAGGCCTGCTCCTTACCAAGTCTCATGAAACACAGATCGCTGCCAAGTGTCATGAAACACAGATCCCTACCAAGTCTCATGAAACACAGATCTCTACCAAGTCTCATGAAACACAGACACGGATTTGATCTGCTTAAAATGCAGTTCATGTATTTTTAATCACAGTAACGTACTAAGTTTCCGAAAATAAATACGTCTATCTGTAATTAGAGAGATATTTTAATGAACTCAAAAATGTTTCGCAAGAGAATCTGCAGTCCTGTAGATAAAACACTGCATTATTATGTAAATCTAATACACTGAAACGAATCCATTAAATAACGAATTGATTAAGAATTATTGTCATGAATACGCCCCACAATAAATATCCGTGAGGTACTACGTTGGACAAAAACACTGATCCGAATGTGGCTTACCTGCAAAAAAAAAAAAAAAAAAAAAAAAAAAAAAAAAAAAAAAAAAAAAAAAGTTAACTGCTTATCAAAGACCCAGAATCGTGATTCAACATGTTGAACGATAATAAAATTATAAAACATGTTACTCAAAGGAAACTGATTACCCCTCTATTTCAGTTATACACACTGAAGTCACTGAATAATTCACGCAAACTAAACTTAAGAAATATGATTAACTCTGCGATTTTTTTTTTTTTCATAAAAAGCTAACACGTTGGGAATCGAGTTTACGAGTCGTGCTGACTACCTTTGATCTTCCTCTCCCAAATAAGAACAGTTTCAGTTTATGCACGCGTTTATTCATAGTGTTATGTTCTTTCATGACATATTAGCCAAAGCCTAGCGTAGAACGATGAATGGTTAAAAATATGCTCAGTTCAGTTTCCAGGCATGTTTAGAATGGCTACAGTGTAAATACGATCTAGAAAACGTAGAGGAATTTTTGTCCGATTTCATTGAAAGAGCATGTAAAGTGCCTCAACTACGTTAGAATATATATAGCCGACCTGTAGTTCCATTTAAGAATGGTAGATGCTTTAAATCGAACAAACTTTTCTTAGCTGCAGACTTCGCTTGGATGCGATGGTGCTGCATAGCCGAACATCCAAGGGCCTTGGTAGAAGAAGTGCAGAACACACTTCAAGCATGGATTTACTTCTTCGCTTAACAGTAGACTGTAGATCGCGCAACGGTGGCGATGGTCAGCCTCTGAGATGGGGCACTTCACAAAATGGTCGCAGTGACAATTCGCCGTCCGTTATACTTCACGAGGCGCAGAGAAGACGGCGAGGGCGGCTGCGGCGGCTGCGGTGACGTCAGAAGGTAACCTGTCAGTGGCGCACATGCTGCCTGGCTGCCGAGCTGCAATTACTCCAGTGAGAAAGGAAACTCATCTCGATGTAACCTTTCGCCATCTGTCTTTGGCCATCCAGTTTCGTGCCATGAATAAAGTTTAGAGTTGCTCCTCCCCCCCCCCCCCCCCCCAAATCCCATTTTCTCGTGCTTCAAAGTGGCCTAAATTTCGATGAATTGCCACCCTTTTATGGTGGCGATGTGTGAATGTCTTCCGGAATGGGAATATCTATTATACATTATTTTTCGCCACTCCTTGTGTTCTATAAATGTACTGTGGACATACGTTTGACATTATTTGAGATTTGTATTCTACCACTGACTGCTCGCATGTCCTCACTTAAATGTGCATGAATCTGCCCAATATCAGGCCATAGCCCACACTAAAACTACAATACGTTTGAGACAGATTCATCCGATTTCACAAGACTATATCTTCTACAAGTGTAATGATGATGATGATGATACGTTTAGTGCGGATGGACAACAGGAACCTCTTTAGCTCTCGAAGTAAAGTATTATGAGACGAGTGCATATAAAGAGTGCAAATTTGTGAAAAACCGGAATTACAAGGAAAAAACTTAATGCCCTAAAAGAACGAGCACGCACACACACACACACACACACACACACACACACACACACACACACACACACGCACCGACGAAAGTCGCGTACGTTGTTAGACTGACAACTGGCAGGGAAAAGAAAAATACAGGGCAAAGAATTGAAATAACACAGCGGGTAGCTATGGCTGGATGATCGCTGGGGGTAAAACAGACGTGCCATGCACTCTGCAACACAAGAGCATCTCCAGCATAAAAGCTTAGGCTTGAGACCAGAGACACACAAATTTGAAACCTTCACCACATACGTCTCGTCAATCTAAGTTAAAGGGGAGATCCCCAACTAAATTCGGTCTGCCATCTCATCACAATCTACACGGTCCAGTCACACTGATGTAACACCGCTTATGTTCGTGGTCAACGTGCAATTACCACTCAAAGACGGTAGGTGGCTTCGCTAGCAGTGGAGAGCATATTAAGCGTGTCTTGGGGACTCGAAAAACAGTGTAGTCGTCATGCGAACACGGAGCGGCTTAGTTGACGTCCAGGAAGGCTTGTTCATTGGCGTTCGGCCAAGGATGGAAGCATTTTCAAACATTTCTAAGTTGTTCGTGTGGCGCAGTACTTAAAGTCTACCGTGTATGGCAAAATGGCACTATCGAAATAAAGCGGCGAGGGAACAGTTGTGCGCCACAGAGTTGAGAGGTGCTGTGTACGGGCGCGGACACGCAAAACTGTTGGCCGACCGACCGCCTATATGAACCATGAGGTTACTAACATTGTCTCCTCAACGAACGCTGAACGAACTATGCTACATATGGGTCTTCGCAGCAGGCACCTGCTTCATGTGCCCATGTTGACTGCTGTCCATCGGCGACTAAGACTGGAATTCGAAAGTCAGTACCACAACTGGAAGTGCACTCTGTGGTCACAGGTGGCGTTTTCAGATTAATCAGCGTTTATGCGTTTGTGCGGCTTGAAATACCCGAGAGCAAACACCCTGCAACTATAGTCGGAAGTGTCCAGTCCGGAGGAGAGACCATTGCAGTCTGAGGAATGTTTTCGTGGCATTCCCTGAGAGACCTTGTCATTCTGGAAATGCACAATGGATCAACACAAGCTTGGTTTTCCTCGGCACGATGGCATCTACCAGCAGGACAATGCAACACATCACAGCGCGAAATTATACACTACTGGCCATTAAAATTGCTTTACCACGAAGATGACATGCTACAGACGCGAAATTTAACCGACAGGAAGAAGATGATGTGATATGCAAATGATTAGCTTTTCAGAGCATCCCACAAGATTGGCGCCGGTGGCGACACCCACAACGTGCTGACATGAGGAAAGTGTCCAACCCATTTCTCATACTCAAACAGCAGTTGACCGGCGTTGACTGGTGAAACGTTGTTATGATGCCTCGTATAATGAGGAGAAACGCGTACCATCACGTATCCGACTTTGATAAAAGTCGGATTGTACCCTATCGCAATAGCGGTTTATCGTATCGCGACATTGCTGCTCGCGTTGGTTGAGATCCAATGACTGTTAGCAGAATATGGAATCTGTGGGTTAAGGAGGGTAATACGGAACGCCGTGTTGGATCCCAACGGCCTCGTATCACTAGCAGTCGAGATGATAGGCATCTTATCCGCATGGCTGTAACGGTTCGTACAGCCACGTCTCGATTCCTGAGTCAACAGATAGGGACGTTTGCAAGACAACAACCATCTGCACGAACAGTTCTATGGCGTTTGCAGCAGCATGGACTATCAGCTCGGAGACCATCGCTGCAGTTACTCTTGACGCTGCATAACAGACAGGAGCGCCTGCGATGGTGTACTCAACGACGAACCAGGGTGAACAAATGGCAAAACGTCATTTTTTCGAATGAATCCAGGTTCTGTTCACTGCATCATGATGGTAACATCCGTGTTTGACGTCATCGGGGCGAACGCACATTGGATGCGTGTATTCGTCATCGCCATACTGGCGTATCACTCGGCGTGATGGTATGGGTTGCCATTGGTTGCACGTCTAGGTCACCTCTTTTTCCCATTGACGGCACTTTCAATAGTCTACGTTACATTTCAGATGTGTTACGAAACGTGGCTCTACCCTGCATTCGATCCATGCGAAACCCTACATTTCAGCAGAATAATGCACGACCGCATGTTGCAGGTCCTGTACGGGCCTTTCTGGACACAGAAAATGTTCGATTGCTGCCCTGTTCAGCACATTCCCCAGATCTCTCACCAATTGAAAACGTCTGGTCAATGTTGTCGAGCAATTGGCTCGTCACAATACGCCAGTCACTACTCTTGATGTACTATGGTATCGTGTTGAAGCTAGAGGGGCAGCTGTGACTGTACACGCCATTCAAGCTCTGTTTGACTCAATGCCCAGGCGTATCAAGGCCGTTATTACGGCCAGAGCTGGTTGTTCTGGGTACTGATTTCTCAGGATCTATGCACCCAAACTGCGTGAAAATTTAATAACATGTTAGTTCTAGTATAATATATTTCTCCAATGAATACCCGTTTATCATCTGCTTTATTTCTTGGTGTAGTAATTTTAATGGCCAGTAGTGTATATGTGGGTAGTTCGAATAGCACTGGGATGAGTTTACCACACTACACAGCCATCGAAGTCCCTGGGAGAAATGCAATCGAGAGTCTATGGGACGTCGTTGATCGAGCTGTTCGTGCCATGGAGCCTGAGCCGAGAAACCTAGCGGAGCTAGCAACTGTACTGGAGTCGTCGTAACTCCACACCCCTGGCGGTATCTTCCAGAACCTCACTGACACTCTTCCTGCACGACTCGCAGCGGTCTACGCTGTTTTTGACAGATGTCCGCATTAATGTGACTGGACAGTGTAAAATGCAGTCGGTGATTTGCACGCCAAAGAATCCTCACGCCGGAGTGATCTGTATGAGGAGCGATGAATGAAGATAGAGACATAGGGGTAATTTCAACTTACGAAGAGAAACTAAAAGTTTACATGGGTGCTGGTTGTGAGATGTGGGTTGACGTGGTTGTCGGTAGGTATCCCCCGCATGCAACTAGCTAGTTCTTCCGCTCTCTCGTTCATTACGTGCGTCGAACCGAGACGGCGAGAACACAAGAACAAAAGGTGTTCTGCGTTCTCCGTTTCAACAGGTGCAGTTCAGTTACAACTGTGCGGTGTGATTTTCCAGTAGAGTACGTCGGTGCACCTTCTATAGTATAAGGGGCGTTCTGATCTTGTATTGCACCATTGGCTTCCAAGAACGCCCGATCTCGCAGTATGTTTTTTCTTTGTGGAGTTTTGTGAAAGGCTCCGTCTTTGCGCCTCCTCTTCCAACAACTTCTGGTGAATTCTGACAACGCATAGCAACAGCAGTGACTCTAGATGTGCTATAAACACTATGGGGAGAGTCTGATTATCTTATGGAAGTTTGTCTTGCGTGCGGTGGATGGTGCCTCGAATATTTGTAAGAGCTAAATGAAAAATTTTATACTTAACGTTATTGTGAAAATAACCCAAAGTTCTGTGCGCCTATATTAAAAGATATACCCATGTAAAAATGGAGTGTTGTCTTGAAAATGGTAGTTTTGCATTCCTTTGCCTAAGTTAAAATCAACGCCATTTTTCTATCTTTATTCATGTAAAAGACGTTGTCTTGTGAAATTGAATGACTTTGACAGGCCTTGTTCTTTTCAGCGGAGAAAATGAGAGCAATGGAAGCGTTTCAGGACAAGCAGTGCATCTGCTGCCCTCCCCCCCCCCTTTCCCCCTCACCGCACCACCCCACCCCAGGTACCCACAAATTACCCAAATGGCAAAATCCAAAATTTCGAAAACTGTTATTATTTATTTTTATTTATTATCATTTTTGAGCTTTTCCTCATTACAGAGGTTTATCTCCAACATAATAATTTACTTGGAAATTACAATATAAACAATAACCGTTCTTAAACTATATTCTCAAAATATTTCTCCAGGTGTTTCGATCTTGTGTGTCTTCTTCTTCTGCACCCATTCTCCTCATTGTGTGCTGTACATTGTGGAGCCAGGTGGTCATACGTCGTCCTCTTCTTCTTCTCCCCTCCTGTTCCCACTCCAGTATCAATTTTGGTATTCTGGTTTTCTCCATCCGTCGTACATGCCCGTACCACTAATGTGCTTCATTTTAATTGTCCAGGTCTCCGTTCCATACAGAACCACAATCTCTAATATGGATGTATATATTAATTTTTTAGTTCTGCTCATTACATTCCTGCTCCATAAGACTGAGTTAAGCATCCCAATGACCCTCCGTCCGCTACTAATTCTTTTATTGATTTCTGATTCTGATTTTCCCTCGATTTCTAAAATGGATCCCAAATAACAGAAAGTGTTTATCTTTTTGATTTTCATTCCTTCAATGTATAGCTCATCTGAATCATTAGTCAAGTAATCTGTTTTTCGGTAATTAATCTTCAAACCCCAAGTTTTGTATGCTACTGCTAGTTGATTGCACATATAGTTAGCATCCTCCCCATCTTGTGCTACGACTACTTGATCATCAGCAAACAATAAATGATGTAGGTAAACTCCATCTCTTATTTCTAATCCCATACTACTACATTTACGAGACCATGTTCTAAGGCTAATATCTATATAGAGTTTAAATAATGATGGTGACATGGGACAGCCCTGTAAAAGGCGTTTGCTTGTTCTAAATTTCTGTGAAAGTTTATTACCAACTTTCACTTGGCAAATGTTATCTTTATACATCTGTTGTATTATTTTAATCAAGGAAGGGTTTATGTTTGCCATACGTAGTGCTCTCCAAAGTAATTTTCTTGGAACAGTATCATACGCTTTTTCTAGATCTATGAAAATTAATCATGTATTTTTTGATTTTTCCCTATGTTTCTCCAAAATCTGTCGTAATGTGAAAATATGGTCTACACATGATCTCCCAGCCGTGAATCCACATTGTTCTTCTTGGGCTCTAAAATCTTTTTCCAGTTTGTTTTTAATTACTTTCGCAAAAATTCTCATTAATGTGTTTGTAACACAAATTCCTCGATAGTTTGAACAAATTTTGCGATCCCCTTTCTTAAATATTCTATTAAAGTAACCTAGCTTCATTTCGTTGGGTATTGACTGACTCTCCATGTATCATTTTGTTGAAGAGCTGTGTTATCAGTTTCACAATTTTGTCACCACCATATTTCAGACACTCCAGATTGATATTGCCTGGTCCCGGTGATTTAGCACTCTTTCCTGTTCTCAACGCCTGAAGTACTTCACTTCCTAAAATCTGGATCTCATCATCTTCATGTCCTTTATCTTCCCCTGTTCCTTCTTCTAGATATTCTTCTCTGTCCTCATTTAATAATTTTCGGAAATACTCTTCCCATTCATTTGTGTTATCAGTTGGAGATTAGTTTTGCTTTTTGTATCCTGTCGAAGCCCTTTCAATACTGACCATGCTTCTTTTGCTCTCCCAAATCCTGATTTGCTATTCACCTTGGCACATGTTCTTTCCCATGCTTGATTTTTTGCCATCCTTATTTTTTTCATCACTTCATTCTTCTTTTCCTTGTATATTGATCTTGTTTCTTCTGATTTATCATTCAACCACTGAAGGAACGCATTTCGTTTTTCTCTAACGGGGACCTCTAGTTCCTGTGACCACCACTCTGCTGCACGGACGTGGTTGCTATCTTTTGTACCCAACACCTCTGTTGCTATGGTTTTCACATTAGCTTTTATATAGTCATATAATTCCTCTGTACTTCCTTCAAATGATTCAACCAGTTTCCTTTCCATCCTGGCCACAAAGAGTGTTTTGATACTTTTGTCTTGTAGGCTGTCAATATTAAAAGGCAAATTTTCATCTTTCTCAGTCTGGTTCGTTTTATTTATGTTACTTGTACCACTCCTTGCATTTTTCCATGGCCAGAAAGACTTCATTTTAACTAGATAGTGGTTGATCCACACTGGGTTCCTCTATAAGATCTGACGTCTACTGCTTTGAAACTACTTGTTTGCCTAATGATTATATAATCTATTATAGAACGAAGTTCTTTGGTGTTCTTTTGCCAAGTATATTTATGAATGTCCTTATGTTTGAAAAATGTGTTGGTAATTTTTAGATCAAATTGTTCACAAATTGCAGTCAATCGTTCCCCATTGTCATTATATTCGTCCTATCCATGTTTTCCAACTACTCTACAAGATTCTCTAATTCCTATCCTTCCATTCAGATCTCCCATGATAATCAGTTCCTTTTTTTCTTCGGATTTTTTCAATAGTCTCCCTGAGGGTGTCCCAAAATGTATCCTTCTCCTTATCTTTTGTGTCGTTCGTGGGTGTATATACGCCAATTATCACACATTCCCTAGCAAATAATGTCATTTCAACAGTTATAATACGTTGATTGATGAATGTCCAATTTGTGATTCTTCCTTTCCATGATTTCTTTATCATAATGGAGACTCCTGCTTTGGCTCCTACTGCTTTTCATACCTCACTCCAGTTATGTACATAATTATCCAGTTCTTCTTCTCGTTGGGCTTTCTTCTTTGTTTCAGAGAGTACGACCACATCCATGTTGAACATGTCAAGTTCTGCAGGTAGTAAATTTATTTTAGTGGAAATACCTTGCACATTCCAGCATCCAAACATAATTTTCCGTTTCTCATCGCCAGTTCGTCGTCCAAATTTCCAATTTTTCCGAGGCATATTATTAGGTTTTTTAGCATTTTTATGTTTTTATGTGAGTGAGGAGCTGGCCCACTGCACAACCCCCAACCCGGAGGAACAGGTAATTTTTACTCGAGGTTTTCTTACTTTAGCCTTTGATAAGCCAATATCATACTACAAGGCAGAAGTTGCCAGTTTTGGTCCACCCCGGGTATTTTATTTCCCCGGTACCCACCATACCTGGTGAGCATTCCCCTATCCGCCACCTGGGGAGGCGCCCGATGGGAGACCAGCAAACTCCACACGGGAAAACTGTTACTTCTTCAGATAAAAATAATGCGTACAGTAGAACAAAATAAAACCCACAAATTGCCATACGTTACTTTCGATGGAGCGTTGATCTTTCAGTCTCACACCGCAATACGTTTCTATCTGCAGTTGATCAACTTTAATATAATGTTGCATTCTTAACATTTACAGTCATTGTGCGTCAGTTGCTAGTTCAATTATGCTTGTCATGTTGTTGTTGTTTATGCTTTGTTGTTTTGGGCTTCAGTCCTACTACCGATTTGATGCAGCTCTCCACACGAGACTGACCTGTGTAAGCCTCTTCATCTGTCCATGATATTTGCAGCCTACACTCATTTGAACCTGCTTATAGTAGCCAAGCCTTGGTCTCCCTTTACAACCCCCCCCCCCACCTCCTCCTCACTTTTCCACTATTAAACTGATTATTCCTTAGTCCCTCAGGACATGTCCTATCAATCGATACCTGATACCGTCTTTTCGTCAAGTTGTACCATAAATTCTTTGTCCCCTCAGTTCGATTTAGTACTTCCTTATTACTTATTAGTTATATGGCCTACTCATCTAATCTTAAGCATTCTTCCTAAGCACCACATTTCATAGAAACAATTTTCTTGTCGTCTAAACTGATTATTGTCAACTCTTAACTTCAATACAAGTCTTTACTCCAGACAAATGCAGTCTTAAAAGAATTATCAACATTTAAATTTATATTCCACGTAAAGAAATTCCACTTTTTAAGAAACGCTTTTCTTGCTATTGCCAGTGTACATTTTATAAACATCAACCAGTATAATGTCTGAATTTAGGTGCTTATGAGGTCGTTTTCATAGCTGTCCACATTCTCAGAAAATAACTATTTTAATCTCTACAGCGGTTAAATCTACCGACCAAACGACCGATGTCTTCAGCACCCTTTTTTCTTAGTTTCAGATTGACCCTACAGTTTCTGTCCCAGTTTCATGTAGCTTCAGAATCAGGAATCACCCTCCTCTAACTAAAGCCAGTAGAAAATAACAAATCCAACGTAGATTAGGCCAGGCATGAATTTTCATACTATCTCTTGCCGTACTATGAGTCTTGGGGCTCAAGACTGCTGATGGACCGACCTGCATCATACCATAGTTGCAGCATAAAGCGGGAATCTGAAACCAATTCTTGGGTAAAGGCCGCTTATAGACTTCTCCATGCTACACTCCATCCCTATGTAGATATCCATGTCGCTCGTTGTAAATTTTCTAATATAATCTTTACCCCTATCATTAGGACAAGTCTTCCAATCTCCTGAAGCCTAGCAAAGTAGTTCGTTGGATTTTCGTCCAACCGTTCACCTTATAACATTCCCTACCCACAAACTCTATTTCCATTTCATTACAGTGGTAATTAGGTCTAAACTATTTCCTAAACCATTTATATAAAATGAAACGTTTCAGAATGTAACTCGTTGAACGCATTCGACTTCAGCTACAATTCGTGGCCCTTGGCTAAATTAATAATGACAGCGGAAGGAAGCCAACAATGTGTCAATCAGTTCATTGCTGTTATCGGCTGTCCTAGTGTGTTTGAAAACATCCAGCCCCAATCTCGGACGGACTCTTTTTCATTTAGTCACCCAACAAAAAGCTTATCCTTTCAAATAACAATACCTGTTTATAACTGAAGTAGAATGTACTGGAAAACCCACGCCTTAGTCAACATTTAGACAGCAGAGTTTGAAGGAAATGATGCATAAATATGTCAACTCTCCGTCTCCAGGCAAGCATGTGCCCTTCTGAATTATTTTTGATAAGTAAGGCCTCGATATGAAAGGTATGAAACAACTCGACACAAAGGTAAGTAAAACTTTTTAAAAATTAGTTATTGACTCCTGTTTCACCGCTATAAGCACACTAGACATTTAAATAACAACAGCCAACAGTCAGTAGCCTATGACAATATTTTCAAATTACCATCTGGCATGGACTTCACTCGTTAGTTGCATTTTATCTTAATTATTCCTTAGAGATTTATTTTTAATACTTTTCATGAGTCACATTAGATTGATAATTGGACACGTGTAGATGCATTTAGAGTGATATATATAAATATATATATATACTGCATCACTGCTTTCAGTAAACATGTGAACAATCTGGTATTTATCCCAGCGAAAGATGTTCCACAGATTGAAGATATAGGAACTTACATATCCTTCTTTTCCTCCAAAATTAATACGAGGCTCCGGAGCGGACTATTGTTGTGTCGAAATTCGTTACTGACAGATTGAACTAAACATCGCGGTTGGAGTCCCAGTAGTGTTTTAAACTGTCAAAAAAATCTTTACATCTGTTTTTCAAAGATAAATGTTTTCCGGAATTTAGACATAGTGGTTCCATTTCGTACTCAACTATATTTTATAGCAATTAACAAAAATTTCAAAGATTTCTTGTCATGCAATCGAGCACGTATCGTAAATGGTTAAGAACTTTGCTTAATGTTATTATGACAATAAGGTAAATGACCTTCCAACAATTAGTATGTGTGAACCGTAAGATAGCAGTTGGACTGTAGAATTCCATACTGACATTTGTCCCCCGGTGCATTTTGAAGTTTGGGCTGAATTTCCACCCGACTAGAGCCTCTATTTATTTCTATTATTTCTCATATACATTAGAGAATTTCGTGAAACAACTTCTCAAGATTAATAAAGACGACGTTAATGCTGTATTCACTGTCCCATCGCTGCAGTAGGGGCGTATTAACACAACATATTGTGACTGTACCTCCATGAAGTGTAAAAACTTTGCTGATTTTGAGTTACTGTAGTCAATTAGAATAATCTTATCTAGTATTCTCTTCTGTAGTTCCATTTTGTGTGTGATTGTAGCAGTTGCATCTAGCGTTTTATAGCGCAGAGGAGCCCAACCGAGAGTAGTCATATGGTTGTAATTAGCACGTCGAAGAGGAAATTCACGTACCTCGTCCTGTTGCTATTGAGAGGCGTCAACAATCGTGTGGATAATGTGCCACGCTGCGGAGGAATTAAACCAATATTCTAGAGAGGTCGCAAGATACAAGATCTATTGGGGCCCACAAAGGATTCCGTAGATGCTGTTCACACTGTAAGCACCTGTGAACCTCGGCGTGAATTTAGTGAAGATTATTTGAAAGGAACGTGAGACCGATTCGCATGAACGCTACGTGCGACTGGGGCAACACAACAAATTACTGTAGTTATACACCACCTGCGATGCGATGCGTTCTACATAAGACCCTTTACTTTCTCGGACAGCCAGGTTTGCAGTAGCGTAAAGAAGAGAAGATACTGAAATATTTAAGACTCCAACAGCATGAACAGGGAGGATGACTAGAACTTACCGACGGCTGGCTGCCAGCAACCTCTCTTCAACGGGCAGCGTATTTTCATCATTCAGCAACTCTACATGACCAGGGCTCAACAGTATAAACAAGCGGTCACAAGAGAAGCGTCGCGTGGCATTTTTTGTAATTGATATTTTATCGCCGCGCGGGATTAGCCGAGCGGTCTCGGGCGCTACAGTCATGGACTGTGCGGCTGATCCCGGCGGAGGTTCCAGTCCTCCCTCGGGCATGGGTGTGTGTGTTTGTCCTTAGGATAATTTAGGTTAAGTAGTGTGTAAGCTTAGGGACTGATGACGTTAGCAGTTAAGTCCCATAGAATTTCACACACATTTGAACATTTGATATTTTATCCCCTTCGCCCAATATGGGCGGGTGATGGCCTGTCAGCGGTACAACATTCCGCTCTACAGTCAAGAGCTTTTAAAAAGATAAAGGTCGTGGAGTAGGAACTGTGAAGATGAGGGCAGATGTTGGGGTAAACAGTGGGAGAACAGAAGGTGGCTAGGAGTCTGGTGTATGGGCAGGCCGTAATGGGGAGGAAATAGGAGGGGAGATAGATGAGGTAGGACGGATAAATATCTGGTCGGAATTCATTGTCTGGAAGGTGGAATCAGTTGAAGACACTCTAGTATAAGATACGGAGTGTGTGTAGAATCTACGACGGTGAAATGTGTAAAGGCGCGGTAGCACACCACGGTTGGTGACCGGATTGGAAACAATGAGGTTATTCGAATCTAGTTTGCGGATAGTACAAATGTGGGTAAGGAGCGGTGGGACATTGTTCAGAAGGTAGAGGCTCCATGTGGGGGAAAGTAAACGCATGCGGAAAGCGAGGCACATTGCATGGCGTTCAAGGATTTTAACTGGCTTATAGAACATTGGTGGAGCAGATATCCATGGCACATTTGCATGGAAGGGAATGCTTCGGAGCAAGTAGTTTGGTATCGATGCCCCGCAGCAGGGAAACACTAGTCCGGGGTATTAGCCCCAGATTCACTATTGCGTACCTGCAGAGTAGCGCAGCCCGCCCAACAGCCACTACTTTATAGGAATCTTCAGTTAGAAGTATCCAATGGGATCACAGAATGTAAGATCGGTAGTCATCTGGTAACCGAAATAGAACGGTATATAAGGCGAACAATAGCACCAGTTAGTCGGCCTTAGAAGACTGCTCCAAAGACAGTCAAAACGTCTGTGGTATACTGTACTGTTTTATAATGGCGCCGCCTACCACTAGAGAATGATTTGATTCGTAGAGGAATTATTGGTTGTAGATGTGAAATCGTCATTAGTGACTATTCAGTTGACAATGATTGCGCGATATCCTATCGACACTATTTTCAGTTAAACGTTACTCCCACTAATGTGAAGAAAGACAAAATGCTTTATTCTGCACCGTTAGTTTCAAACATGGTCCATTTTCAAGTACATCCATAGCAACAGATGTATACTGACTGAAAGACATCGAAATAGTTAGAGAAAGGCAGTTTGTTTTGTATGCTGGCGAAACTGGAAGAGAGTGTCACGGACATGATACGCCAGTTGTCGTCGCAGTCATTAAAAAATAGTGTTCTTCATTGCTATAGATCTTTTCACGAAATTTCGATTTTCTCCTCCGAATGCGAAAATAGTTTGTTGACGTCCACTTACTTAGGGAGAAATGATCATCGTAATAAAATAAAAGAAATATGGATGTAGATATAGATACATCGTCCTTGTCAAAAAATCGCACGCTATTCGCTTTTGTGCATAACAACGACATCCACATCTGTTGCTATAGATTCACATGAAAATGGACCGTGTAGCAAACCAGTAGTGTGGAACAAAGTATTTTAAAATACGGCCTGGTAGAATGACGCCTTTCCTCAAATATATCGTAGCTGTGACGACCACGGAGGAAAAAAAATCTAATGTTCTTGTAATATTTACATGCTTATACAGTTTTACAGTGTGGTCTATTGAACATGAGTGTGACACAATGGTTAGACGACTGCATTACTCAAGTTAGCCACCGGAGGAGGTGGCGCAGTGGTGAGACAACGGATCCGTTATGGAGATGGTCTCTAATTCGCACACAGACATACGTGCTCACGTTTTCTGTGATTTCCCTAACTAAGGCGAATGCCATTATACGAGGGTTGAAACTTAAATAGTTGCAACTATTTATTCACAACCGATACAAACGAATTACATGTTTGCACCTGTTACTGTCCTTCAAAGTAGTCACCAGCGTTGTGGAGAACTCGTTGCCAGCGATGTGGAAAGCGTAGCCTTTTCTGTTGATGGTGCGAATGGAGCGGTCTAAAGTTATGATGATTCTCGTGTGCAACTGTGATGGTGTTGTCCTAACGCATTACGTTCCTTCACGGCAGACCGTCAGAGCACAGTATTACTGTTCGTTTTTGGAGCATCAAATACGACCAACTTTGCGAAAGAAGCAGTGACACTTTCTGCGCAGCCCACCCATCATTTTGCACGACAATGCGCGGGCGCATACAGCGCAGGGTGTGGCTGCTCTGTTCTGTCGACGGGACTGGGAAGTACTGTACCATCCACCATACTCCGCGAACTTAAGTCCTTGTGACTTTGATTTGATTCCGAAGATGAAGGAACCACTTCATGGCATTCGCTTCAGAACTGTTCCAGAGATTCGACCGGCAGTAGACTGCTCCATTCTCACTATCAACGGAACAGGCTCTGATAACGGTATACTATGCCTTCCACATAGCTGGCAACAGGTTCTACACAACGCTGGAGACTACTTTGAAGGACAGTAACATGTGCAAACATGTAACTATTTTGTATCGGTTGTGAATAAATAGTTGCCACTATTGAAGTTCCAACTCCCGTAGTTAGCCCATTTCCTCGCTCACCCTTCCAGAATTCGAAATTGTGCACCGTCTCTAACGACCAGGTCGTCGACAGGACATTAGACGTTATCCTTCCTTTTTACACACTAGCCATAACGAAGCGAGGAAAACAACCCTCGCGTTGCAGAAAGTGTGAACAGCAATTTTACAGAAAATTTTCGAAGGCTTCTTGACTTAATACCTCGCAAAAATCAGCGATATACTAGGGTCACTCCAAAAGAAATGCACACTATTTGTAAACATACAGTTTTCATTCTGCATGTATGAAAATTTTACAGTGTGTGGGCATATCCTTTCCGCTTGTTTTCAAACTTAGTTCAACCTGTTCCCGTGAGTGGCCCCGTCACAGCATGTCTTCAAGATGGCTGCTACACTTGATGTTCGTCAGAAGCAACATGCTGTCATACAATTCCTGTGCTGTGAGAACGAGACAGTGGGAAATGCCCACATCCAATCCAGTTCACCCAAGAAAAAAAAATTCAAAACTTCACCTTCTGCTGGAAAAGTTATGGCTACGGTGTTTTTCTATTCCGAAGGACATCATCCCAAGTGGAACCACCATAAATTCTGATGCATATGTGACGACACTGAAGAAACTTCAAGCTCGACTGAGTCGTGTTCGACCACATCGGCAAAAACAGGGTGTTTTGCTGTTGCACGACAATGCACGGCCACATGTCAGTCAAAAAACCATGGAAGCGATCACAAAACTTGGATGGGCAACACTGAAACTCCCGCCTTACAGTCCTGACCTGGCTCCATGTGACTATCATCACTTTGGGAAACTTAAAGACTCTCTTCGTGGAACAAGGTTTGACGATGATGAATTCCTTGTGCACGCTGCCAAACAGTGGCCCCAACAGGTTGGTCCAGAATTTTACGGTCCGTGTATCCAGGCGCTGGTTCCAAGATGGCGTAAGGCCATTGGGAGGGATGGAAATTATGTGGAGAAATGAAAATATTGTTCCTAAAGGATGTATCTACACACTGTAAAATTTTCAAACATGTAGAATAAAAGATGGATTTTAAAAAAATAATGTGCATTTCTTTTGGAGTGACCCTAGTATTATAGAACGAGATGGTCATATTCTACACCTGAGTGAGTCCAACTGTGTCTGGAAAAGAACTTAAAAGTGTTAACATCGCATCGCTGTAGTACAAGTCCTCCACGAACACTCTGTGCTTCGCAGGCTCAGTTTCCATGAGCCAATAGGGCACGTCTGGTAGAAGACGGTTCTCGCGTCGCCGCCACGAGCGGGGTTCGGTCTGCGCGGTGGCGTGACCGCCTGCCTCCGGAATAGCTGGCGGACATGATGCATACATTAGCGCCGCGATAGCGCCGAAATATATACGGCGCCCATCCGGAAGCACGCCGCTCAAAACCCACTACGTGACACCCCAAGGCGGCCCGAGCTGTCGCAAATGCGCCGTATCCTGTTCCTGGCCCTGCGGCAAGAGTTCGCGCGAACCTCTCACAGTGACTATAAACACGAAAATGTCTCCGTAACGCTTTAGTAAATATGCTGCTAAACGTGTGGCTATGGGGAGGAAAGAGGGAGGCTATATGCAGATCACCCGAAACAGGAGAACACTGACCTCTCGTTCCTAGTCATGAGTCATTTTGACACAAAGTAAGAAACATTCATAGAAAGAGGCACTTTTCCCGTAACGCTTGTCTGTATTATCAAGCGCTTGTATAACTTGAGAAATAATGTTAGTATCGCAGATTTTCCTTAGAAAGAAAGAAAAGCATTTCCCCAATACCGGCTCTTAACAGACTCTAAATTTCTGCTTACATCACCTTCAGTACGTAGTCCAACACCATTAATTGCAAAATACAGTCGATCATCTGAAAGGAAACATGTCTCATTAAGAACAGGATACATTGTTCGTTAAAGAAACCAATATCTGTATTACAGCACAGTTAGTCCTAATACATACACTACTGGCCATTAAAATTGCTACAACAAGAAGAAATGAAGATGATAAACGGATATTCATTGGACAAATATATAATACTAGAACTGACATGTGATTACATTTTCACGCAGTTTGGGTGCATAGATCCTGAGAAATCAGTACCCAGAACAACGACCTCTGGCCGTAATAACGGCCTTGATACGCCTTGGCTTTGAGTCAAACACAGCTTGGATGGCGTGTACAGGTACAGCTGCCCATGCAGCTTCAACACGATACCACAGTCCATCAAGAGTAGTGACTGGCGTATTGTGACGAGCTAGTTTCTCAGCCACCATTTACCAGACGTTTTCAATTGGTGAGAGATCTGGAGAACGTGCTGGCCAGGCCAGCAGTCGGACATTTTCTGTATCCAGAAAAGCCCGTACAGGACCTGCGACATGCGGTCGTGCATTATCCTGCTGAAATGTAGGGTTTCGCAGGGATCGAATGAAGGATAGAGCCACGGGTCGTAACACATCTGAAATGTAACGTCCACTTTTCACAGTGCCGTCAATATGAAAAAAGGGGTGTCCGAGACTTGTAAACAATGGCACCCCAAACCATTACGCCGGATAATACGCCAGTATGGCGATGACGAATACACGCTTCCAATGTGCGTTCACCGCGATGTCGACAAACACGGATGCGACCATCATGATGCCGTAAACAGAATCTGGATACATCCGAAAAAAATGACGTTTTGCCATCCGTGGGCCCAGGTTCGTCCACCGTCGCAGGCGCTCGAGTCTGTCAAGGGTAACCGCAGCCATGGTCTCCGAACTGATAGTCCATTCTGCTGCAAACGTCGTCGAACTGTTCGTGCAGATGGTTGTTGTTTTGCAAACGTCCCCATCTGTTGACTCAGGGATCGAGACGTAGCTGCACGATCCGTTACAGCCATGCGGATAGGACGCCTTTCATCTCGACTGCTAGTGATACGAAGCCGTTGGGATCCAGCCCCGCATTCCGTATTACCCTCGTGAATCCACCGATTCCATATTCTGCTAACAACCAGCGAGCAGCAACGTCGCGATTCGATAAACCGCAATCGCGATAGGCTACAATCCGACCTTTACCAAAGTCGGAAACTTGATGGTACGCATTTCTCCTCCTTACACGAGGCATCACAACAACGTTTCACCAGGCAACGCCGGTCAACTGCTGTTTGTGTATGAGAAATCGGTTGGAAACTTTCCTCATGTCAGCACGTTGTAGGTGTCGCTACCGGCGCCAAACTTGTGTAAATGCTATGAAAAGCTGATCATTTGCATATCACAGCATCTTCTCCCTGTCGGTTAAATTTCACTTCTGTAGCACGTCGTCTTCGTGGTGTAGCAATTTTAATGGCCAGTAGTGTAGACATCTAAATAATACTGGAACATCAGGGGAGGAAAATAGCAAGTACAATAATTACTGAAAGTAAATCGAATGTAGGTAATTTAAAGTCACTTTACTGTTTCCGAGTCCAAGGTTTCTTCTTTTAAAAAATACTGACTTAAAAATCTTCACTGATAGGTGCTGCATGCTCCACAACTTTCAGGTATATATTAAAAGAAATCTTCTGTACACTGAGAGGTGCACTACAAAGGTTTTATTTGCCAAAACCAGTCCTTGGGTTTATAACCTATCATCAGTGGCATCTGATATAGAGGAATAAACAACTGCATGTGCAACGATTTCTTCAAAATGATGAGTGTACATAAATAACAGCAATATAAGTCTACTTATATTATGGACTTCTATAGCAATGACAGGCTTGTCAGTTAAGGGGACAGGATCTGAAATAATTCCTACAACACAGTACACAGTTTGCCATATATGTTACTGCTGTCAAATTTTAGGTAGTGGCAGTTGCTGTTAATGTTTGACATAACTAGTAGTGCATTTCTTCCTGTGAAGTGTAAGTTGCTGCGTACAGGAGGAATTTTCTTATTTCTTCTGTAACACCAAAAAAATAAGTTACACGCTTCTTCAACACTACTCACAAAATTTGTTGAAAGTTGTCCTATTGGTGTAGTTGCAAAGTTCAGTCCTTCGCCGGCCGCGGTGGTCTCGCGGTTCTAGGCGCGCAGTCCGGAACCGTGCGACTGCTACGGTCGCAGGTTCGAATCCTGCCTCGGGCATGGATGTGTGTGATGTCCTTAGGTTAGTTAGGTTTAATTAGTTCTAAGTTCTAGGGGACTAATTACCACAGCGGTTGAGTCCCATAGTGCTCAGAGTCATTTGAACCACTTTTTTTCAGTCCTTCACCTAATACAAACAACATCGCATTTAAACTGATGCAAATGGAAATGAACGTATGGCATCAGTGGCCAGAAGTTCCCAGGTGGGAAGTTCGGCCGCCAAGTGCAAGTCTTATTGAGTGCGACGCCACATTGGGCGACTTGTGCGTCGACAACGGGGATGAAATGATGATGAGGACAGCACAACGACCAGGCCCTGAGAAGAGAAAATCTCCCACCCCGAGCCGGGAATCGAACCCGGGCCCGCATGCGTGGTGTTCCAACGCGCTGACCATTCAGCTATTGGGGCGGACATTTAAACTGATTTTACATGTGTAAAAGCGTAGAGAATTAATTATGTTCGAGAATAAATGTTTCCAGATCAATCTGTGGAGCAATTTGTCGCAACTCAGCACTGGATTCTTGTCGCGGCATCGAGTTTGACATCGTTTGAGCCTACGGAAGCTCCGAGGGCGGACGAGTGACGTTTCAGTACCATTCGATTTTTTCTAACCAGACTCCAACAAGGCTACCGCACTGTATTTCATATAGAAAAACAGAATACTTAGTTGGAACCGGTCGGTCCACACACGTGAGTCAGCATGCGCTTTCTGTGCAGTTTGCAGCGGCATTTTGGGGAGGTCCGACTGCAGTGAGGTTACACGCGTGTTGCAGTGTCCGACTACACGCTGCTGGAGGTGCTGAAGGAGGAGCCGGTCCGCGTGACGATCCGCGGCATGCGACGCACCTTCTACCCGCCGCTGCACCACCCGCCCAGCGACACCGCGCCGCCCGAGAAGCGCCTCCAGCTCGCCTGGGTGTATCCTTGCACGACCGCCCGGCGAGCAGCAGGGGCACTGCGTCTGCCTGCAACAGTTGCGGAAACAAAACCGCTTGTACTTATTCAAAAAAAAAAAAAAAATGACGACGCACCAGGAAGGAATTATCCAAAAGGGACGGAAATCAGCAGATGTGACGTACCCGTACGTGTACAAACAAATAAATCATTAGAATTTCAGAAAGCTTGGGTGATTTAGTCGAGAGAAATAGCATCACAAATTGAGCAAGCGTTGAACATTTTAAGGGGGACAGGACGTCAAACGGGCTGACTTGGAGCAGGAGAGGCACTACAGGACATTTTAATTTCCATTGTCTGTACTTTTACAAATAAATTTATAAAACTTTTTAGCATGACCACGAAAGATTCGGGATTCACACCCATAGCAGTTGAAGTTCAAAAACGTAACAAAATAATTTTTTTCTTGTATCTGAAATTTCATCAGTTTTCCACTTATTATTGGTTGCATTTGTTCCTATAGGTACACTTTTCTTCTCAACTAGGAGAGATTTTTCGATGAATTTTGCACAGCATACGAACCATAGTTACAGGTGTATGAAATTCTAGAATTTACCAAATCTATTAAAAGCTGTGGTAAAAATTTAGATAATTAACAATAAAATTTGAGTTTTTTCTAAACACGAAGTTTAAAATGTAACCGCTTATTCATTTTTTAATAAATTAAATAAATTCTTGAGTTTCATGCATCTGTAAGTATGGTTTGTATGCTGTGCAAAATTCATCGGAGAGTATCTCCTACTTATGAAGAAAAGTGTACCTACAGCATCAAATTCTGCCAACAGTAACTGAAAAAATGATGAAATTTCACATGTAAAAAAAAATATTTTGTCATGTTTGTCAACCTCCACTGTTGTGAGTGTGAATCCTGAATCCTTTCTGGTCATGCTGACAAAGTTTTATAAATTTATTTGTAAAAGTGTAGACAGTGGAAATTAAAATGTCCTGTGGTGCCTCTCCTGCTCCAAGTCGGCCCGTTTGACCTCCTACCCCCTGAAAGAGCATAGTTCTTATATAAAAAAACAGCGATCTGTAATTATTATAAATAAACTGGAAGCAGTCTTTATCGCTTAACTTTTTTAATGCTGACCGGTTTCAAACTTTATATCAGATCAGCTTCGGACCTACAATAAACTGGAATTGGTATGAACATATAAAAGACGAAATCATATATTAATCAAGCAGTAAATAACACTGATATACCATGAATGTCTGCCGGAGGCGGTGGTGCGTGGCAATCATCTTGTTTGTGGCTGATGGTGTACTGCACGTAAAGACCACCAGCCTCTAATTAAATACATGAAGCCCCGCCCACGGTTATTGGCACAATGTCATTAATTTTATGCTCATGATAGCCATCGCGTTGCATCCTATGCAGACCAACTACAGTAACGGTAATATAGCTCCTACTTTATAAAATTTCTGTAATATTCCACTACTGATATCGCATATCAGTCGTAACAATTTAGAAGTTATTTTGACGAGATGTCTTTCAATTAAAATGTTAATGGTAACAGGAACTCATGTGCATATCACTTACTTGTATCATGTACTGATCGACCTTCGTTTGGTCTCCCTGGCAACTTTAGAGCGACCAGAACGCTTTCTCCACGGGTAGCCTTGCAACGGTACTTTCGCCTTCTCGTCAATACGCTACCATAACATTTAAGTTCTACCACTGTAAAGACGGAAGATCCGCGATTCGGAATGTCAGAACTGTGCAGCACGTAGCGGCAGGAACACCACCACAAAATCACTGAGCACTAGCACTCCAAACCATCGACTCTCGAAGAGAGATTTTAACCGTGTTCAACCCAATGGTAAAGTATCGAACTATTTTTCTCAGAATAATACAGTTTGGGCGAAAAGCAGTGTGAATAATTACTTTTGGAAACCTTTTATCAGACAAAGCCTATTATAACAATAAACTGTTTCGCTTAATAAAACATCCGCCAGCCAAAATCGGGCACAGTGTCTACACAAAAAGATGAAGTCAATTTTCGACGCTGAATAAATAACTACCTTCACTTACTACGGTCACTTGGCAATAAGTACTATTAATCCCACTTTCTGTTACTTATTGAATTTATCACTAGACTTCAGTAATTATTTAAAGAAGATACACATATGTTTCAACAAGGATAAAAAATATTAAACTTATAGCTATCGTTCATATGACCAAAACTATTATTTAACACGACTATATTTCATTTCTTTAGGACTGTTATTTGTTACCGTTTTATTAACACTAATATTTGTCTGGATTTCTTTGACATGGAGAAGCAACACGAACAATTACTGTTAAGATCGTTGCAGTTAAACAATTACGTTACTTTACTTTCAGAAATACTATTGAAAACTTATCCTCATGGTGGCCCTTAAATTGATACGTGCAAACTTTAGTATTTAATAATGATTTTCAGAATTTACTACCAAAACAGTACTCCTGCCTGTAATTTACTATTATTCGAGCTTCCATAAACATCAGGATACTCGGAATAAATTCGTTTAGGTAAGGACCCTACTGAGGTAAATGACATAGGAAAATCACGGTTAAACACAAAGGTACATTTAACACTTATATCCCACTGATTGAAGATGGATGGTTCATACTGTGATACACTTCTAAATAAAGTAGTTTGCCTGTTACTGATGTCGAAGGTGGCGTGAGGCGGTGCTGCGTAGTAACATTGCGCTGGCACGGCTCTTAATGTACATAGCTCTGTCTTCCTCTTGGTGGCGACGATGGAATTGCTAATTTCTGAGCTATTAATTTATTGCCGTACTGCTCCAATCATGTAGAACACGTCCGAGGCCAAAACCCAGTCTTGCAGGTAAATTCGGGGCCTCTAGTGCTTGACCAAAGCAATGCGTGTTCACCACTTGCAGTGCAGCTACCGTCTGTATATGCCACTTGCGCGCCAATTCTCACTCGCGCTCCCCACCACCTTTTCCATTACACCACAGAACGAAGTTCCGTTCTACCTATGATCCCTACACCTTTTCAATTTACACTTCTGCTTACAAAAAACCTAAGTATGAACCATCCACAATTGCATGACAGCATAAACATACAAAATTGACGTAATTAATTACAGTTGTACTTGAAATATTAGATAATTATTTACAAAATATGTTTTAATACATTTATTCCACCTACGTCAAAGAGGTTATTTCAAACAGATAAACTACAGTTAATAAAAGCTTTCTCTCGTGATAGTATTTGCTTAATTTTTTAGAATTATTATGGATCAAAAAATTTTAAAATATACAGATTAATGGCAGTATTATGTTTACAATAGCATTACAGCCTCTTTGGCCCTAGTAAGACGAGTAGGTAGCCATGTTACTAGAGTGGCATCATCTTTGCGTTGATCGATAACAGTACATGATAGAAGGCCACACTCTTTACGTCGCAGTAATTACCTTTTTACACAATATTTTATAAGCTTTAAGATTTTAACATGTTTTATAAGTCCTATAGATGGTAATAATGACTTAAAGTAACTACCACGTTACTTCCTTAAGCGGCAGAAATGCAACTTACGTGACTGGCTATCCATGACGTAATGCCGGAGACGGTGGGTGGGGCATCATGTATTCATGTTTTTAATTAGAGGCTGGTGTGCTTCACGTTGAAGTACACCACCAGCCACAAACAAGAGAATTGCCATGCGTCATTGCCTGCGGCAGACGTTATTTACTGCTTCATGAATATATGATTTCGTCCTTTATGTGTACGTATCAATTCCTGTTTATTGTAGGTCCGAAGATGGTCTGATAAAAAGATCGAAAGCGGTCACCATTAAAAAACTTAAGCGATCAAGTCTGCTTCCAGTTTATTTATAAGGGTTAGTTTTCACTAGAGTGAGGTGTCGCAGGATGTAGGTACTGAGATGTCTGCGTACGTCTGGTTAAAGTTAACCATTCATACGCGCTCATCTGGAGATAGATTGGGTCGAAGTCGAACGAAGGGTAGCCGTCTAAAGGGCAGAGGAAAAAAGTGCCAAGGCATGAGATAGTGAAAAAAAAAACTTCTGCGATAGTTAGGTCGGGTGGTAAGAGCAGTAGCGGATGTCTTGCTGCCTGCGACAGGTCAGGCAAGGGTAGGCTTTGTTAGTAGTGGGTATTATGCATGGCGATGCCTTTGACGTTGTGCGGTGCTGTTACTCGGCGGCAACCTGCAACAGTTAGGTTTACTATCGTTTTTGTGTCCGATATGTCATATATCGGATGCACAATGTAGGGTGATGTTGGCGATTTGTTTGTGCGTCAGTGGGTGAGCTCGTCGGTTTCCCTGATGTGGCCTGTTGGTCGGCTTTAATACCAGCTGGTAATTTCCAGTCAACGTTGCTGATATGCAGGGACTTACCGACGTTTGTCGCTGGTTGGTGTATGTTAGCTTGCTATAGGTGGTTGTGCCCTAGCTAGTAATGTCATTGGCCGCTTATGCTTCCACCTATAGTTGATAGTTGTGATAGCAGGCTAACACCCACTGACGCTTTTGTACACGTCTTGCTGGGGCAGCGCCTAGCACGGCGTGGTCCAATTCCGCGTACAATTGGCCGCTGTTTCCTCACCGCCTTCTCTGGTCTTGCGTTCCGCAGCTTCGTTCCGGCGTTTCTGGTTTTGCCAGATTGGTAGGAGCCCTCTTCTTTTCATTACTGATCGGACACGGTTGTTGAAAATTTGTGCCACCATTCGGATACGAACCGTCTAGCTACAGCTGGAGCTGCACTGCTTTTCATCTACTCCTGGCAGTTAATCCTTTCAGACCTGATTTTTTTCTGGACGAAGAAAACTTTTCCTTCGTACTGTAATGCTCTTAGACGATTTTTTAATGATTTTAAATGCAAGATTTATACAAAAATATGTACTTGTACCTGTTTTCAAAACATGCTTTGTACACTTGGCTTCTTTTTATGGGCTAAAATAACTAATTCTGCAACATTCATCTTTGTAATAAATAAACTGGTCATTCTGTAAATACTATGCACTATAACAATAACAATGATGTTCGTACACACATTGTAATATAACTACCCAAACACTTCCGTGTATTCTGGCGGTCACAGGATGTTGCGTACTGCTACACCGTCTTTTTGATATTGTATGGTGAAGTCCAACAGTTGGCAGTACTTGTACATGATAAAAAAATTGAACATTCACAAATGGGTACATGCGCTTTCCACTGGGGAAATATATTTCTGTTTCACGAAAGAGACAGCAAAATTTTATGTACGTAATTGTGGGTAGTGGGTCTGAAAAGGTTGATACTAAAAGTACGCAAGCAGCGAAGTTAGTAGTGTTCATTACCTGTGGTGTGGTGTATAGAAAGCCCTTGACAGTGACGTCAGATACGGGTACCGCGGCACGGACTCTCACCGGAACCTGTGGGTGCTGCCGACGGGGGAGATGCTGTACTACGTGGCCGCAGTCGCCGTGCTGTACGACCGGGACGAGGACTGCCAGCGGCACTACACGGGGCACACCGAGGACATCCTCTGGTGAGTACCCAACATCCTGACAGTGCACTCAACGGTGCCATGTAGCTCATTTGCCTTTTGGATCGATTCACTTTGTAGAACGGTTACTCTGTAAGAAGATTGTACCCTCCAAATACTATTCTGGAATGTCTGCCAAGTACACGTCTATGGCTGCTATAATATCTACAAATTTAAAACAACGTTTCCAAATCAGAAATATCCTTAGATGGAACAGCATAAGGCAGTGATGCAGTCTTTCTCCCCAACTGTTCAACCTATACTTCGAAAAGCAATCACAGAAATGATAGAAGTATTCAGATGGGGGATTAAAATTTATGGCCAATGGTGTGATGCAGTGGATACACCGGTTCCCGTCAGATCACCAATGTTAAGCGCTGTCGGGCGTGGCTGGCACTTGGATGGGTGACCATCCGGGCCGCCATACGCTGTTACCATTTTTCGTGGTGCACTCAGCCTCGTGATGCCAATTAAGGAGCTACTGGACCGAATAGTAGCGGTTACGGTCAAAGGAAACCATCATAACGACCGGTAGAGCGGTGTGCTGACCACACGCCCCTCCTATCTGCATCCTGAGCTGAGGATGACATAGCGGTCGCATGGTCTCGATGGGCCACTCATGGCCTGAAGACGGAGTGCTGCTGACCAATGGTAAGGTTGACTGACAACATTGCTATACTTGGCGAACGTTAGGAAGACTTACAGTAGCTGTTTGGATTGGTATAGTGAACATCGAATATGAACTAATGGTAAAGCTAAGAAAAAAGGAAGGATGAGAGTAGCGATAAACGGAACGCCAAAATTGTGGCGCATGAAGTACACGATGTGAAGAAAAACAACACATGGTGTACGAAGCAAGGTGGTCATACCAAACTTACAGCACAGGCAAAGAGGGCATTCCTCACTAGAAGAATGCTACTAGTATCAAATGCCTTTATTTGAGGAAAAAAAAGTTACTGTGAATTTACGTCTGGTGTAGATTGTTTTTAAGTGTATCACGGAATAGGGGAAAGGAGTAGAGATTGGCTAAGGAAAAGAGTACGTGAAAAATACGGACTGGAAGAGGGGCAGTTTGATGTTTTAAGATAGCAGGGAATAACATCAATGGTGTAGAAAGAGCCGTAGTGGAGAAAAGAGTGTAGGCCAAAACAGAGCCTGGAGAACAAACAACAAACGATCAAGGACGTTAGTTACATGTGCTACTTCGAGATGAAGTTGACACGGGAGAGAAATGTAGACGAGCCATATTAGACAGTCAAAGGGCTTATCACGAAAGACTGTGTGCTATCCAGATTTAAATTTCAGGTAGTTTCACTAAAGCCCAGTACTGGATAGATCCTTCAAAAAGAACACGATCAACTCGTTCCCCACCCTTTTCCGGCCAGAGCTTGTATTTCATCTAGAGGAAGTTATAGCCTAACCACCCCACCTAGCTACACAATATGTCGGTGTCCCACTGTTGTTTTCCCACTATCCAGACACCTATTACTGGACTGTAATATAGTGTGAGTTCAGCGTTCACCTTTATGACGGCGTGGACCCTGGTGCACGATACTTCCAATAAGGTGTTTGAAGGTCTGTGGAGGATTGACAGCACACTCTTCTTCAAGAGTCGAAACCAAAGGAGGCAGTGATGTTGCAAAGTGAGATCTGGAGTGAAGTAGGCGTTAAAACTCATTCCAAAAAGCAAACAACTGGTTTCACGTCGGGAATCTGGGCAAGACCAATCCATTTCAGAAATGTTATTCTCCACTAACTATTCCCTCAAATATGCTGATTTATTGTAGAGTACATTGTCACGCTGATACTATCATTGTCATCGAACTGTTCCTATACTGTACGCAGTACACAGTACTGTAAAACATTTTCATATTCTTGTGCATTTAGAGTTTTCTTAAGCGCAATAAGGCAACCCCATCCCAACCACGGAAACACCCCCATACCGTAACACCACCTCCTCTGTACTTCACTGTTGGAGTTACATGGGGTGGCCCTTTGCTGTTCCTTATCTATATAAACGGTTTGGGAGACAATCTGAGCAGTCATCTTCGGCTGTTTGCAGATGACGCTGTCGTTTATCGACTAATAAAGTCATCAGAAGATCAAAACAAACTGCAAAACGATTTAGAAGAAATATCGGAATGGCGCGAAAAGTGGCAGTTGACCCTAAATAACGAAAAGTGCGAGGTCATCCACATGAGTGCTAAAAGAACCTCGTTAAACTTCGGTTGCATGATAAATCAGTCTAACCTTAAAGTCGTAAATTCAAGTAGATACCTAGGTATTACAATTACGAACAACTTAAATTCGAAGGAACACACAGAAGAAGTTGTGAGGTAGGCTAACCAAAGACTGCGTTTTATCGGCAGGACTCTTAGAAATGTAACAGACCTACTAAGGAGATTACCTACACTACGCTTGTCCGTCCTCTTTTAGAATACTGTTGCGCGGTGTGGGATCCTTACCAGATAGGACTGACGGAGTACAACAAAACTGTTCAAAGAAAGGCAGCACGTTTTGTATTATCGCGAAATATGGGAGAGAGTGTCACAGAAATGATACAGGATTTGGGCTGAAAATCAATAAAAGAAAGGCGTTTTTCCTTGCGACGGAATCTTCTCACGGAATTCCAATCACCTACTTTCTCCCCCGAAAGTGAAAATATTTTGTTGACACCGACCTACATAGGAACGATCACCACGATAAAATAAGGGAAATCAGAGCTCATACGGAATGATAGGTGTTCATTCTTTCCGCGCGCTATACGAGGAGACGGCTTATAAAACACTAATACGACCTATTCTTGAGTTCTGATCGAGCGTTTGGGATCCCTATAAGGTCGTATTGAGGGAGGACATACAAGCACTTCAGAGGCGGGCTGCTAGATTTGATCATCACGCGAGTGTTACGGAAATGCTTCAGGAACTAAAGTGGGAGTCTCTAGAGGAAAGGAGGCGTTCTTTTCGTGAATCGCTACTGAGGAAATTTAGAGAACCACCATTTGAGGCTGACTGCAATACAATTTTACTGCCGCCAACTTACATTTCGCGGAAATACCCCAAAGATAAGAGAGATTACGGCTCGTACAGAGGAATATAGACAGTCATTCTGTTTGGGAGTGGAACAGGGAGAGAAGATGCTAGTTGTGGCACGAGGTACCCTCCGCCACGCACCGTATGGTGGACTGCGGAGTATGTATGTAGATGTAGATATAGCATTCTCTAACACCGTCTTATTGTCGTATATTATCGTACAGGTAATTGTTTACTATGTCCACATTATGCTGCTCTCCTGATCTTCATTTGGTAATTTTGCGCAGTACTGCCACAATGAGAACATATTCAGTTTTCATGTTGCTTGCTTTATGTTTATCATCTCATTGTCGTTTTGGAGACTTCACTATTATACATGGGACATAGTAAAACATTTCATCCACGACGACCTAAATAAATATGACGCGTTAACACCTCGTCTACAATAAGGGAACTAGACGAACGCAAGTTATGATTCGAAAATTATGTCAGAATATCATCAATAGCTTCTCCATACGAGTTGTGCCGCCATTCGTCTGAAGTTATTTAGGGAAACCACGATGAATCTAAATCTGGATGGCGAGATGGTGACGGTGGTAAGAAGTTCATTCCTTTCGAATGTGAGTCCAATGTCTTAACAACTGGTAACAGAGAATCACATAAACCTCCGTGAGAACACATCATGAAAGGTGCTGCATAACACAAGACGGGCTACTTTGAAAATTTCGTGAACTTAATAACACTGCTCCCTGCATGCAAATCTTGAAAACAGCACGATAACGTCAGAGCGGTGGGTGGGGAAGAGGGAAGGGGTTATTAGGGCACAACAGTAGCAGAGCGGAAATAAGATTTTTCTGCTGTGAGTAGAGCGAGAACAATGAAGCGTGGGGAGGGGGGAGGCAGGTGGGGTTGCGAATCGAACGAGAAAGCAAAGTGAAATACTCAAATGTACTCTCTATAAGAAGGATTACGAAATGTAACTGCGCGTGTAGAATTAGACGGTACTTAACTGTACAACACAGTAATTACTAGTGTTATTTTTCACGTTTGAAGACTATTTTCTCGCTCGCATACAAAATATAGTTGGCAGTTCTGATTTTTTAAATTTTACTACTGGTGTTATTATTGTTATTATCAGTTGCTTCGGGGCTTCAGATAATTCTTAGGTTTACAACCAGTCAGATTTTTCTGTTGTTACGAACCTTTATTGAATGTCGCCGAAATAGAAATCAAATACTTTCAACACAATGCAACATGCAATGTTACGATCTGTGCAGTTCAGCTGACATGGATCACAAACAAGTTTCAAACTAGGAGACAAGATCAATCTTGATTCCCTTCTACGTTATCAAAAGTCAGTTCTCTAGGCCAGTTTGAGATTAGTATGAAGGCTTTCATGACCGGATGACATATCTTCCGGTAAACCTTCCGGGATGTAAGGTCGGGGTCCATGAAACTCTTCAGCTCCTAACATTTCGTCCAGAGCTGCGCTGGAGCTGAAGAGTTTCATGGAGCACGACCTTACATCCCGGAAGGTTTACCAGTTTGAGATTGTTCTGAAAGGTTTCTTGCATTCATGTCGTTGGATGCCCGAGTTAGGTTACACTTTATCCAAACAATCCAAGACAAAATGTTGCTTTCAGAACACATTTTGTAAAACTTTAGTGGTACCAGTCAACATTATAAACCAGATATCATGAAAATACTGTAATAATGCATAATCATGAGCAATGTGGAGTTTTGTAAGCAAAATTAGTGTTATAGATGGAATCGAAGTTGATTACGCCTTCCTTACGTTTATTGTCTGTTTCTCCACTTAATCAGTAGCATTTTCTGTTCGTTAATTTCGATAATATCCAACAGAATTTCTTGAATATATCTGGTTTCGCATTTCAAATTTTTAATTTTCTGTATCAACCTAACATTAGTAGCACGTGAGTAAACACATATTTTCCATTTATTTTGCACCTTTATTTCATAGCTCTTTGGATGCGCTGGATTCTGTCATTTGAGGATTTAATTTCTGATAATTAAATTAAAAGGGTGGCATCCATATTGATATTAATCATGTCGTAAGATGTACACATTCTAACGAAATATGCTTACGGTTTAAGCGTCAAACTAATTGTATCTTCAAAATCATATTGAGTGGAAAACTATCAAACGTTAGTTTTATGTGCTTCCATCACGTTATGTTCTTAGAGGACAAGCCAAAAACTCCAGAATTAGTTGCATAAAAATGGCAGTTTCAGTATCTTGTCCACACCTACAAAAGAGCTACCGCTTTACACTGTATTGTACCAAAAGAAGGTGTTAGATTCTAAAATTTAGGGAGATGGATAGCGTGATAACTTATTGGTCAGCTGCATCAAGTCGTGTTGCTGTTAGCCACTAACATTTAAAGTTTTCATTTTGAGATTGCTTATTTGGGAAAGTCATATCTCAGTCCCTCCATACCATATTGTACCTCTTTCCAGTTCTGGTTAGGCAAAAAACCATAAGCTTTTCTGCAGCTTCACATGCAGAAAAGTTTTCTTTATTTTATAGCCTTCGTCGCCCCTTGCTACAATGCACATACATTTAGCACTTCATCAATTCACTTCTGCAACACCCCAATTAAAGTGTCTTCAAGTTCTTATTTAAATGTTTCACCACTATCGTCGTTATTTTCATATAAAACTAAGCACCAAACATATAGTATTATAACTCTCCTCTCTCTTTTCTTTTTTTTTTTTTTTTGCTTTTTTTTAATTCGCAAACAACGCCTGAGAGCGAAATGGAAAATTTTGTTATTAAATTCAGAATCAGTTGAATTTTCTTTTTAAAAAGTAACCGTCACGACCGTTTATTGGACACAGCCTATAGATATACTCCTTTTCAGGTTCTACGATATGATAATGGATATGTTTAAAGTCACCTATGGAATGCATTAGGTCTATTTTCTGATTTTTAATAATATTTTCACATGTTATGAATGTATTTCTCAATTATTGAGGACGTTGTCACGTAGCTGACCACGTAACTTTCCTTAGAGCAACACTTGTACTTTCTCCATACTGTACTGTTACATCCTTGCTATTTACACAAACTGCAGTAGGTATGGATAAATTCACGCGTTTTATTTTCTAGATCTGTTAATATTACAGTCCTGTAATTTGTGTAAGGCGTACTCTATTACTCTCGTTTCAAAGTTTTACATATGAAGATAATCTATGTACCATTTTGAAATAGGTTACAAAATAAAAAAACGTAATTAGCTGCCCAATCGGTGTTTCTTCTTTACAAAAGAGCGCTCAATATTTCTCTAAAAATCTGTATCTTCAGTTGTGAAATTAAAGTCATGTGGGGAAATACATCATTACCGGAAAACAACGCAATCGTGCCCGAAACTATACGTCATCAGCAACCATAAAAATGAACATATTTACAGAAAGCAGAAATATAGCTGAAATCTGCACCGGAAAATTTTAAGCAACAGCTCGATGTTACATAGACATGGGATAATCTGAAAAAAGGTAGTGTTGGGAGGGGTGGGGGGCAGTGTTATACATGCGATACTATTGGTCAGACTTCGCTATTCTTGACCTTCTGTGATTGCAGGTATGTGTATTGTAATCGTGCCGTTATCGGTCCGTATAGCAATCATAAACCTACTGGCTATGGCGGATCTGTAATTTCGTCTTTGGAGTCGGACGGGATGGAATAAAAGGCAGCTCACTTGAATCCTTGAACTTCAACTAAACGTAGACTTCAAATCTCGATATCGGTGCGCAGTTGTGAAGACACTCGCATTTGGACAGGATTTTTACTCCAATCAGACCTGGATAATGTTCTCTCTGGCTCCTCAAGATCATCTCAGGCTAATACTTGAGTCACGCTCTTATCAACATCATAGCCTCCTCACACCTTGTGCACCTTAGCTAGTCCTGTGGAGCTAGTGACACCTATGTCTTCGTCTCACAATTCTTTATTCTGGCAGGAAGAACTTGTGGTTCCGGAAATCGCCAGGTTAAGGACAAAACTAAAGAGCGACGCCCGCAAACTTTCTTTGTAGGTTCCTCAGCAGGGTTCGAAAGTAAATTACGGGAAAAGATGGATACCGTTTGAATGCTCAACGCATCTACAATGATAAAACAACACAATTAAAAGAACGTACTAGATAAAGACAGAAATTCTAAGTCAAAAAGTCGTAGTAATGCTACTGCACAACTCTTCACGGACCAACGCAGAGCTTCGTATAGTCAGTGTATCTCACATACTTTCATATGCTCCTCAGATATTATCTCGCGCAATTGACAGGACATTGACGTTAAGGTCTTAACAACGACCTGAAAATTGATTTCTGGAGGAAAATTCTACCCCTGCAGCGGAGTCTGAACAAAAGGGGTTTTACCTTGTAGATTAGAAATGTATGCTATACTGTGTCGATGTGTTAGATCTGATTTCCCTTGCGTGGAGAGTTGAATATTTTCCTCTGCACGTATCTGGCAGAAATCTTTGAAGATGGGAGATCTTTTGTTAAGCTAGAAAATTGTTAGGAGAAAGATACTGACGTAAATACTTAGGAATAGATGAAAGAATTACATGACGAAAAATTGGGTCAAGTTACAGCAGCTTTTTCAGTTTTTATTTTTTCCTTGAAGCTTCTTCAGTAGAAAGATTGCGTCGCACCATATCGTGCTGTTATGGAAGTTCGTGCTCGTCGAAACCTTATAATCTTCTCGCTACCAGATGCTCACGCTGTGATATACAAGATTACCTCGCAGAGATTATTCCTCCAGGAAATGGGATTACCTTCCGGCGAATTCTTCATGCTGCCTTCGGCGTTATTCGATGCTAGGTTTACACAGCACGCTACTGAAACACTAAGGTGACCGTTCTAAATGTTGATGTTCATTTTATTTCGTTTGTATATTGGTTCTTCTATTAATGCTAAGAATTATTTCGTGCTGAGCGTATATGCGTACACACTTTTCTGTACCCTATTTTCCACAAAATATTATTTCCTTACGATCTACTTCTCATGTTATTAGTCTATTTTCATCTCGAATTAAGTGGCAACCAAAAACGAAAATATGCCATTCTAATTGTGAAGATTCAGCAACTAAAGCAACCTAATGATTAAATTTTTATTTTTACCTTTTATACCGCATGTTGGTGTTGAAGAAGTGTAGTAAACTTTGACTTCGTTTACTTTATTACACCATTTGCTACTGCAGTTACAATTTTTAAAAGTTTACTTTGTCTTTATCACAACGCATTTTGACGATTAACTCTCGTTGTGAAATACTTTTCTTAAATTACCTTTGACGTGTTAAATGTAGTACCTGCTGTATCTACTACTGTCACTGGTTCTGGTGGTATCGGCGATTATTAGTATAGAAATGTGTTGCACCTGGATACATTTCTCAGTATTCAGCTACCTGTGCACTCTGAGGCGACAAAATTCATGGAATACCTCCTGATATCATGTCCTTTTAGCCGGCACAGTACAGCAAGTGGCACGAACTCTAAGTGGAACGAACTTAACAAGTCGTTGGAAGTCCCCTGGAGAAATACTGAGCCATGCTGCCTCAACAGCCGTCCATAAAAGCTAAAGCCGATGCAGTATTGTGCGTACGAAAAGACCTGTCGATTATGTCCCATAAATGTTCAATGAGATTCATGTCGGGCGATCTGGGGGACCAAATCATTCACTCGAACAGTCCAGAATGTTCTTGAAACCAGTCGTGAACAAATGTGGACCAGTGACAAGCACCGAACGTAAATATTTCCGGTCAGTGATCCGTTCAATTGGACCAGGACCCATTCCATTCCACGTAAACACAGACCACACCTGTGTGGCGCTACCATCAATTGCTTAGTGCCTTGTTGACAACTTGAGTCCATGGATTCGTGGGATCAGCGCCACACTCGAACCCTACCATCAGCTATTAACAACTGAAATCTAGACTCGTCTGACCAGACCAGCCGTCTAGGGTCCAGCCAATACGGTCACGAGCCCAGCAGAGGATCTGCAGGCGATGTCGTGCTGTTAGCAATAGCACTCGCGTCGGTCTTCTGGTGCCATAGCCCATTAACACAAAACTTCGGCCCACTGTGGTAACTGATGAGTTCATCGTACGTCTCACATCGATCTCTGCGGTTATTTCACGAAGTGTTGCTTTCCTATTATTACTGACAACTCTACGCAAGCGCCGCTGCTCTCAGCCGTTAAATGAGGTTTTGCCGTCAACCGGTTTCAACCCGGGATGGGGTCTTCTTCAGGGCAATTTGCACTGTAAAGTTGTAATATTAGTAAGTAATCGTGTACGTAATCTACAAGCAATTAGTCAAAGTAACATAAATAAACAGATTTTTATGCCCATTTGGTCGCTCGCTGGAGTCGTCACCCTGCCTGTGCACGATTGGTAAATATGCATGGTTGGCTCTCTGCATGAGCTTAAATAACGGCCAACAATACGTGGGCAGACGGTAACGCCCTCCACGGTGACCGACGGTAGTTACATGCTTAAGCAAGAAATCTAGGCGCTTCAGTCTGGAAACGCGTGACCGCTACGGTCGCAGGTTCGAATCCTGCCTCGGGCATGGATGTGTCTGATGTCCTTAGGTTAGTTAGGTTTAAGTAGTTCTAAGTTCTAGGGGACTGATGACCACAGATGTTAAGTCCCATAGTGCTCAGAGCCATTTGAACCATTTTGAACCAAATTTCCATTTTCAACACGATTTAATACGTTAAGACATTAGCGAGACTCCGTTAAGTTGGAAAGACCCTCTTCTTTTTCAAGGCACAAGACGATGCATGACCTTCGAGGTATGGCTTAACTGTGATTCTAAAAATGTAGCATTCCACTCACCATAAGATTCTATAACTGAATATTTAACAAATATACTCCAAGTAGCTTTAATACACTGTACACTACTTATATGTGTAGGACGCGAAATATTTACAAATGCTGCACGAAACAGAACGTCGTGTCTAGCAACAACAAAAACTATGAAAAATGACTGAAGCTGTTTACGGCCCATTAACACAGTGGAGGTAAGCTGCGCCATTTTTCTTTAGCACCCTCTAGCTGCACGCAACATTACCGAGGCGCGGAGATTCCAGAGTGTTCCACGACTACATGAGAGGTTCTATTAATTAAATACTTTATTCTGGTACAATAATGACTGTCGAATGCTGGTTTTTTTTCAATATTATGATTCTTCACGCTGACGCACCTGCCTAGGAAAGTCACTTGTTCCTAGGAAAAGTAGGGAATTTAAAGTAAGAGTTGGAACATACGCGCTAATCATCATACACTGAAGAGCCAAAGAAACTGGCACACCTGCATAATATCGTTTAGGCCCCCCGCGAGCACACTGAAGTGCCGCAACACGACATGGGATGAACTCGACTAATGTCTGAAGTAGTGCTGGAGGGAACTGACTCCATGACTCCTGCAGGGCTGTCCATAATTCCTTAAGAATACGAGAGGGTGGAGATCTCTTCTGAACAGGACGTTCCATGGCATCCCAGATATGCTCTATAATATTCATGTCTGGGGAATTTGGTGGCCAGCGGAAATGTTTAAACTCTGAAGAGTGTTCCTCGAACCACTCCGTAGTAATTATAGACGTGTTGGGTGTCGCATAGTCCTACTGGAATTGCCCAAGTCCATCGGAATGCACAATGGACATGAATGGATGCAGGTGATCAGGCAGGATGTTCACATAAGTGTGACGTCAGAATCATATTTAGACGTATGGGGGGTCCCACATCACTCCAACTGCACACTCCCCACACCATTACAGAGTCTCCACCAGCTTGAACGGTTCCCTGTTGACATGCAGAGTACAGGGATTCATGAGGATGTCTCCATACCCGTACACGTCCATCCGCTCGATACAATTTTATGCGAGACTCTTCCGACCAGGCAACATGTTTCTAGTCATCAACAGTCCAATGTCTCTACTGACGGTCCGAGGCGAGGTGTAAAGCTTTGCGTCGAGCAGTCATCAAGGGTAGCTTCGCCTTCGAAAGACCATATCGATGGTATTTCGTTGAATGGTTCGCACGCTGACACTGGTTGATGGCCCAGCACTGAATTCTGCAGCAATTTGCGGAAGGGTTGCACTTCTGTCACGCTGAACGATTCTCTTCAGTCGTCGTTGATCCCGTTCTTGCAGTATCTTTTTCCAGCCGCAGCGATGTCGGAGATAGATTCCTGATGTTCATGTTATACGTTACACGTGAAATGCTCGTGCAGGAAAATCCCCACTTCATCACTACCCTGGAGATCATGTGTCCCATTGCTCGTGCGCCGACTGTGACACCACCTTCAGACTAACCTTGATAACCTGCCATTGTAGCAGCAGTGAACGATCTAACAACTGCGCCACACACTTGTCTTACATAGTCGTTGCCGACCGCAGCGCCGTATTCTGCCTGTTTCCATACCTCTGTAATTGAATACGCATGTCTATACAAGTTTCTTTGGCACTTCAGTTGATTTAACGTCCTCTGACTGCTGTTGTTCCCACACCTAAAAGGTATCTGGCTAAAGGGCATTTTAAGCTCAATGATAAGGTTATGGCTGGCAGCCTTAAATTGATATTTTGAATTCATTCCTTAGTCATTCTTTAGGGATGGATTCTGCTCACCGGAAAAATGGTGGAGAATGAGTATTGTCCTAAAATAGTATTTTTTTTTAAATGAGTGTATTTTTCATCTAAAACAGAGTTGAAACTGGTGGGCTAGCGGTAAAGTGTGAATCTGGGAAACGAACCCTAGGGCATCACACCCCGGTCGGACCACGGAAATTTTTCAGTGTGCTTTTAGTCTAGACCACCTCTCAACGATGTGTACTCCACCACTGAGAAGCCAGGAAAGACAGGCGATCCACATCCTCTTTAAAACTCAGGTCCCCTCTCTCCGGTTGGACGAGGAGGTTAGGGACACAAAAGTCGTCGAAGTGGTATCTAATGGAAAGACTTGTACTCGACCATTGAGCAACACGATATTATTATTATCTAAAAAAAATAATCATCCGTAAAAAGGCCAGGAAACTTTCACCTTGACAACATACTTACAATAAACGTTAAGTTGCGAGCCGTAGGATACATCCGAGATATGACTCACTTACCCCTTCCCGTACTGCAGAAAATCGACATGAGTGAAGATGGCGCAAAATTAAGATACAGGGCTCGTATTCGAGAGAATCTAGCGACTATTTTTTTCTTTTTCTACGGTTTCGCGAAACAGTTGCAAATGTCGGCAAGCTTCCCTGAAAACAATTACGGTAGCTTTTCATTCAATCCTTCTACAACTGAACTATAGCGGAGATCTCAGTCGATCAGTAGTGTAAATAGGCAGCTTCAGTGATTCTCAAAACCAAGAAAACATTTTGAGTCCCTAAAGTTGAACATTAATACGAACATTCTGGACTGCATAATCAGTTCTCCAAATGTTTGTACTGACGGCGGTTGCGCGTGGGTTTTAATAACGCCATTACAAATGATTCACGTGTACAACGCACTTGTAGTCTCATTTCACAACTGCATACGAAATTATCACTGCATAAAAGTCCATACGAACATTCTTTCTACATGCTTCAAAGGCACTGAGAAGTAATTCACCCCACACAACAGCTTTTCTTAGAGTATTTGCCTTGCGCACTTCCGTTGTGCCACTTCACTCGTCCGGCAAACCTTCATGTGTTGCCTAGCGTTTCTTGTTAGGTTTGCAGATAACTACCTCCACGTTTGCGTGCTCAGGACTCGAGATAACGGCCTGTTTATCGGCTCCCTTGCTTTACGGAACTGTTTAAAGGCAAACGGTGGTCTCCAGCGCGAAAGAGAAGCCGTTTCGCGATCTGAGGAAAGCTATGAATCCAATTTTGCGTGTACAGTTTCTGATAATCCACTGATGCAAACTTTGATATTCTTTGGTACAGCGGAGACCTAAGCGAGATATGGGAATATTGGTAGATATGGCCTGCTGGCACGTTCTTTGCTGCGGAAATGAGATTTCGAAAGATCATGCAATATGAATCATGGTATTATTTGATGGCTTAGAGACAACATTAAATCAAGGTCTCGTTTCCTACAGCTGTAAAACTGGCCAAAAACTGGAACTAAATACTAATAAAGACTAGTGAACTTGGTAAGAGGTCTCAACCTTTCTGTTCCGATTCATGTGTTTGAAGTCAGATAGTATGATAACGCTCTCTGAAAGCAGCACGAAGCTGATACAACAGGTTGCCCTCTTCTATTCAGTGATCTGAATGACCGTCTAAATAGGCATTCCTCAAACCACTGTCACGCGACTGGCGGATGGTGTTTTGTGCAACTATTTGCGTCTTTTTCCTCTCCCGCTCTTGAATCAACTGCAGGAAAAATTACTATCTCTATGCGGTCGGATAGTATGGGAATAGAATCGTTTACCGATCTGTCTTGAATAATGATTCTGTTAACTTACAGTGCACGGTTTTTCAGAGTTCCATGTATATAAGAGGCAGTCAAATGAAAACGAGACAAATTGAAAAAAGTAAGTAAACTGTTCATTATTTCAACTGTAATCGGCGGTAACCATTAACACATGTATCCCGCTTTGAGACAAGACGGTCAAAGCCTTAATGGAAAAATGCTTATGGTTGACAACCGAACCACGATTCTACGCAGGCGTTCACCTCCTTCTCCGAAGCAAACTGACGGACACGAATGTATTTCGTAAAGGCTCCAAAACATTAAAATCGCATGGAGAGATATTGCAAATGAATGGGGTATGTGCAAGGCCTTCCTAGGGAAACTTGCACAGTATAGTACAAACAATAGGTACGCCAGCTTCGGGAAAGTCACATGATCCTTTTCTTTGACTGCAAGGACCTGCTGCTCATTGACAGTCTGAAACACGGTGCCATAATTAACTTACAGCAGTACGTGGACACTTTGCAAAAACTGAAGCGCGCCATCAAGTTTAACATCCAGGAATGCTGATGGACGACGCTTCGTTGTAGCAGGATAATGCCCACTCAAATGTTGTTAAGATTGTTTCACCTACGGTTCAGACTTTTCGCTAAGAGGCCCTTATACATACTCCATACAGTCTCGATCTCTCCCCACGCAATTTCCGTATTTTTGGAGCCCTGCGGAAAGACACTTGTGGTGGTCGCTTTTTTTGGGACGGAGGGGTGCACACGTGGATACAGTGACGGCCCCATTGTCTATCGAAAACATTTTTCCGTGAAGCCATTGACCATTTTGTCCTGTACCTGATGTTGTTCAAAGTTGACGCTGAATAATATTTCTTGGCGTGTCAGTACAGAATTCTCTAGCCAGTTGTCCACATACTAATTCAGGCGTTGTCACGTTGAGATCTCCTGTGACAACCATTCAGAGGCTTAGTAAGATACTAGGGAGGTCTTTAGTCCAATGATCTTTGGTATTTGATTGAGGCCTTTCGATGATTTAGTGGACTGGAGTTTGGTACATATACACTCCTTGAAATGGAAAAAAGAACACATTGACACCGGTGTGTCAGACCCACCATACTTGCTCCGGACACTGCGAGAGGGCTGTACAAGCAATGATCACACGCACGGCACAGCGGACACACCAGGAACCGCGGTGTTGGCCGTCGAATGGCGCTAGCTGCGCAGCATTTGTGCACCGCCGCCGTCAGTGTTAGCCAGTTTGCCGTGGCATACGGAGCTCCATCGCAGTCTTTAACACTGGTAGCATGCCGCGACAGCGTGGACGTGAACCGTATGTGCAGTTGACGGACTTTGAGCGAGGGCGTATAGTGGGCATGCGGGAGGCCGGGTGGACGTACCACCGAATTGCTCAACACGTGGGGCGTGAGGTCTCCACAGTACATCGATGTTGTCGCCAGTGGTCGGCGGAAGGTGCACATGCCCGTCGACCTGGGACCGGACCGCAGCGACGCACGGATGCATGCCAAGACCGTAGGATCCTACGCAGTGCGGTAGGGGACCGCACCGCCACTTCCCAGCAAATTAGGGACACTGTTGCTCCTGGGGTATCGGCGAGGACCATTCGCAACCGTCTCCATGAAGCTGGGCTACGGTCCCGCACACCGTTAGGCCGTCTTCCGCTCACGCCCCAACATCGTGCAGCCCGTCTCCAGTGGTGTCGCGACAGGCGTGAATGGAGGGACTAATGGAGACGTGTCGTCTTCAGCGATGAGAGTCGCTTCTGCCTTGGTGCCAATGATGGTCGTATGCGTGTTTGGTGCCGTGCAGGTGAGCGCCACAATCAGGACTGCATACGACCGAGGCACACAGGGCCAACACCCGGCATCCCGGCATCATGGTGTGGGGAGCGATCTCCTACACTGGCCGTACACCTCTGGTGATCGTCGAGGGGACACTGAATAGTGCACGGTACATCCAAACCGTCATTGAACCCATCGTTCTACCATTCCTAGACCGTCAAGGGAACTTGCTGTTCCAACAGGACAATGCACGTCCGCATGTATCCCGTGCCACCCAACGTGCTCTAGAAGGTGTAAGTCAACTACCCTGGCCAGCAAGATCTCCGGATCTGTCCCCCACTGAGCATGTTTGGGACTGGATGAAGCGTCGTCTCACGCGTTCTGCACGTCCAGCACGAACGCTGGTCCAATTGAGGCCCCAGGTGGAAATGGCATGGCAAGCCGTTCCACAGGACTACATCCAGCATCTCTAAGATCGTCTCCATGGGAGAATAGCAGCCTGCATTGCTGCGAAAGCTGGATATACACTGTACTAGTGCCGACATTGTGCATGCTCTGTTGCCTGTGTCTATGTGCCTGTGGTTCTGTCAGTGTGATCGTGTGATGTATCTGACCCCAGGAATGTGTCAATAAAGTTTCCCCTTCCTGGGACAATGAATTCACGGTGTTCTTATTTCAATTTCCAGGAGTGTAGATAAAACATTAGTCAAGTGTAAATAATATCTGTTTATTCAATTTATTCAGGAACAGTTACAGGAAGAAACAAGCTACAGTTTCTTGTGCAGATCTGATGTGAGCCACAGGAAGAGATAATGCTATCAAGGAACTCCGTGGGAAATTTCGTGACAACACCCTAGCACACTGAGGCGTGGCACGAGACCTGGGTCTGCAAGTCAATGTCCGCTACGACCGTTCGGCCCAGGATCGGGGCTGGTCAGGAGGTTAGTCCGGAAGAGGGACCGCGGTAAGGTTGGCGCAACTGCCCAGAGTGACTCCCGACAACGAATGAGACCTCGAAGGCCGTACGCTGGCCTAGGCGGAGGTATACAGCGTGGACTATTTTCAGGCAAGTGACTTGCGTATGATGATGATAATGATAGTGTTTGATTTTTGGGGCGCACAACTGCTCGGTCATCAGCGAAGTCCCAGTTTTTACACAGTCCAATCTAGCCACTGTCAAGAATGATGATGATGATGATGAAATGGAAACACAAAAACCCAAACCCTGGGCAGAGAAAATTCCCAACTCGGCCGAGAATCGAACCAGGGTCCCCGTGATCCAGTGACTCGCGGAGGGAAACCGTTCCCCGCTGTATGTGCCTCCTGTTCTCGATAGAAATGCCACCTGTCAGGGAGAGTAGCGGCTTCAGTGATGGCGGCCTGAGTTCTTACCGATAACAAACCGTATTGTTATTGATGTTGTGCTAGCTTGCTGCTACCCACGGATGATGTTACTGCACTTGGCCTGCCGTTGCTGGAAACACGTCGGGACGTTACAGTAAACAACTACAGTGATGACTTGATGACTAAAGAGAATGCACCGCACTGTCAACACTTTCAGATCAGTTGTGAATATACTATCAGTTGGTTCTGCGTACCCTTGTATAATATCACGATAACAACTCACAATAAGCCGACCGAAGCTCCCTCAGACCCAATTGCAATAATATTGGGTCGACTAATACACGGAAACGGTTGTGGTCGTAGCTGGTCTGCAGCTGCCTGAGCAGAAGTGGACGCCGCCGGAGATTAGGCCACCAGTGCGACGTGGGGTGCATGCCTGTACGGTCCGGTCGGTGAGTAGGTGCTGATGGGGCTGGTCCACGGAATCTTTAGCAGCAAGGTAGCAAGCACGGGTTCGAATTCGGTTCATGCCAAGTAATGTTGAAAGTGAATTAAAGATGAAGATTCGAGATGTTTGCTCTGATCGGTAGTTATGAGGAGTCGAACACTGAAGCGTGGAAGTCATTCACAAAGGAAGTTCGTCGCTACATTTGCTGCTAATGTATCTTTCTTTGGAGAAGCTGCTAGCCAACGACAGAAGACGTCAGTCACTGTCAGGCAATGTTGATATCGAGGGAAAAATCTTCTAGGTTGTTAGACAGCGTCATGTTTCTTCTACACGATCGATGTTTCAGTCACCTTCAGGGTGTTATGATGTCCATGGCTTATTGGATCGTGGACACCACAAAATCGTGAAAAAGATCCCAGCAGAGGGATCGAAACACCGATCGTGTAGAAGAAATTTGACACTGCCTAACAACCTAGAAGATTTTACCTTCAATGACAATGAACACGAAAGCATACAGACTTATGTAGTACTGACATCCTTGTGACGATGGTAAGGCCTAATAATGAGTGAGACCAAATCAGGAAAAACAATCCTAGACCACCACATCAACTCCATTTAATTTCACTGGTGCAACAGTACACACTGGGCAATACCAATACCCAGGCGATCGTCGTGTCCACATTAGGCTAAAATTGATCCATGTCATCTAACGTGGCTCATCACTCCGTAAAACCTTCCACTGCTCCACGTCCCATTCACGGTGGTGTTTGTAAACAACGTCGCGCATTCGTTCCTGTGATCAGTGGCTTCTAGTCAGCAGTGCGACCCCTCTCTGCTGGGATGATCATTCTATTCCTTAGCTTTCTAGCTTATCTACAACGAAATTTCTTTGTAATAGTCCGTAATCACGCTTTGCACGAGTTACTCATTTCGATCCCTCGGGTGATTTCGACAGCAAACACGTCTTTCGGATAACGCATCTTGCCTGCAATCCGAAATTGTTGGACGCTTTTCCTGACGTCACGTGTGGGTTGAACCTACCGATGCAAAAGGACGGGCAAACGTAATGTACGTAAGTCTGCAGGCTTTCGTGGCCGTTGTCACTTAAGTTAAAATCTTCTGGGTTATTAGGCCACGTCATGTTTCTTCTAAAATGATCGACTTTCGACCCCTCTGCTGGGAATTTCTTCAGGATCTTCTGGTGTCTACTTCTGCTAGAACACTGTCAGAGACGAGTGTCGCATCCTCTTATAAAGGCGGAGTTTTCACGCGTACGTGCTGAAGAAGCGATAGTATTGGTTAAAGTTCATATGGCTACCATTGGTGGGCCATAGTCATAGGCTAATATTGCCGCTTTGATGCAGAAGAAGGGGCGTAGATAGCTCATCTCCTCTGGATACCATTGGCGGCCCATCGTCATTGGATAGAAAAACGCTATTTCACACTTACGCTGGAGAAGGGTTATTGGTTAAAATTACTGCTACCGCTATTGGTTGGTCGTCATCATTGGCTAGATTCGAAACGGACAGAGCAAGAGAGCGGGAATGTTTACCCAAAATATTATTGCCCGCCGAGGTGACTTTCAGCGCGTTGTTTATGCCGCTCACATACCTCGGCCGCGTATTTACTTCCTTGATGGTGGGGAGCAACAATTCCGGAAGCCTACAGCCGTCCTCTTTATTGAAATTAGATCCTTACATAGAAATTTCAGCCGCTTCTAGGACCTTTGTTCTATAAATGTTTGTTTCCTTAGCCTGTACAAATACGTTATTAAAATCGATGTCAGAGCCACAGTTCTCATGAGGTTCCGTTACTGCCGAGTTTGCACTTTGTTTCAGCGGCATGTGTCGTTTGTGTTCCTTAATGCGTCCTTTAACAGTTCTTCCCGTTTCGCCTATATACACTTTGCAACAGCCACATATCACTTGATAGACGCCTGCATTGTGGAGGCAATCAGGTTCATCTGTTTTCCGTTGGTAAAAATCTTTTATTGTGTTTTGACTAAAGAAAGGTGTCTGGATACCATTTTTCTTTAAAACTCTGCTTATGCGGTCAGTGACCCCAGAAACGAACGGTAACCTGACGGAGTGAGAAGGTGGTTCCTCGTCATTCTTATTAACGGTAAAAATATTCCGCCTAAAACTCCTGTCGATTTAATAACTATCATACCCATTTGCCTTCAATGTCCTCTTTAAAAAATTCAGCTCCGATTCCCATTTCTCGTCATCGCTGATACAGAAGGCACATGAAGACAGTGTTGATTACTGCTTGCTTCTGGGCTGGGTGGTGGTGCGAAGCGACATCTAAATACCTGTTTGTGATAGTCAGCTTTCTGTACACTCTGTGACCTAGAGTGTTATCAGATCTTCTGTATACGAACACGTCTAGGAACGGGAGACCCACCTCACTCTCAACCTCCAGGGTAAATTTGATTTTGCGGTGAATTCCATTTAAGACATTGTGGAACGCATGAAGTTCTTCTTCGCCGTGTGGCCATATAACAAATGTATCGACCACATAGCAGAGCCAGCAAGAAGGCTTCAAAGGAGCACTACTTAACGCCTGCTGCTCACAATGTTCCATAAAAAGGTCAGCTGCAACTGGCGAAATGGGTGAGCCCATAGCAAGGCCGTCAGCCTGCTCATAGAATTCACCATTGTATTTAAAATAGCTTGAACGAAGACATAATTCAATTAAGTCACAAACATCTGCAGCATCATTCTCCCTTATGATATCCATTGTATCTCATGTCACATCGAAGCTAACAAGAATGTTACCTTCAGATATCTTCAGTGTGCGTATAATTTCTAAAAAAATGTTCCGAATCTTTTATAAAAGTATTTGTTTTACCAACTAGATGTCTCAGTTTGCCAGATAAATGACGAGCTAAAAATTAAGTCGGTGACTTAATCCCACTGATTATAGGCCTCAAAGGAACCGATTCTTTATGTATTTTCGGTAGTCCATACATTCTGGGTGTATGATTCTTTGTAATAGAGCTGTCCACTTTGGAGTCTGATATCATGTTTTTCACTTTCCGAACGATTCCGTTGGTCGGATCGCTTTTTAACTTGCAATACGCAGGATCAGCTAGTAGTTGTTCCATCTTCCTGTGATAATCCACAGCGTCCAAAACAACAGTAGCATTCCCCTTATCCGACTTTGTTACAACGATGCTTTCGTTTCTCATGAGTTCAATAAGATTTCCTTTCCTGCGCCGATTGTTGGTTTTCGGAGGTTTTGATTTCCATAGAACTCTCGACACATCTTGTCTTACTTCTTCGGCCTGCACCTTCGGAAGACAAAACAAACGTGCTTCGACGGCAGAGGGGTCGAAACGTCGATCATTTTAGAAGAAACAGGACGCGGCCTAATAACCCAGGAGATGTTAACTTCAGTAAACGTAATGTAGGCAGTCAATCTAGTAGATTTGTTGTACCAAGTATGGTGCAAATAAAATACATTGTTTAGTTCGTATTCCCCACAACATTTTCAATGAGATGGTTCCAGTTTACTTGTCAATTATTTTGTTCCCTAGGTATTTAATTCAGTCGACAGTTTTTAACTTCCTTTGATTAACGTGTAACCGAAAAGTACCCATATTGAGGTACACATACTACGTGCTATTCAAGGTCAGTCGCCACTTTTGACGCCAGACAGATATCTTGCCTAAATCCTTTTTAATTCCTTTTTATCTTCTGAAGACATTACGAGACAGTAAAAGGCGGTATCATCTGCAAATGGAGTAAGAGTGTCTTGAACCGTTTATGTGCATTAAAAGCCTCCGTGGCAAATCTCAAATGTAACCCAAATCACTTAACCGTCAGTTACTGCGAGCTGTGACATTTCTGACAGGAAATGACGAATCGAATCGCACAGCTGAAACGAAATTCCATAAGCACCCAATTTGATTAGAAGCTGCTTGTGAGGAATGGTGTCGAAAGCTTCTGGAAATCTACAAATGTGGAATCAACTTGGTCGGCCGGGGTGGCCGAACGGTTCTAGGCGCAACAGACTGGAACTGCGTGACCACTACGGTCGCAGGTTCGAATCCTACCTCGGGCATGGATGTGTGTGATGTCCTTAGGTTAGTTAGGTTTAATTAGTTCTAAGTTATAGGGGACTGATGACCTTCGAAGTTAAGTCCCATAGTGCTGAGAGCCATTTGAACCTTTTTTTTTTTTTTTAATCAACTTGCTCTACCTTCCGATACCACTCACCATTTCCTCCGAATAAAGAGGCTTTTGTGTTTTACATCACCGATATTTTCGGAAGATATCCTGGCTATGTGTCACTGGATCATTTTGTTCGATTTGGTCCCTAATGGAACACAGTATATATTCCAAAATCCTACTAAGAAGTGATGTCAATTATATGGGTCTCTAATTCAGGAAATTCTGTATACTTGCTTTCATATCTATTTGTAAGACCTGTACAACTTTCTCTGGGCTTTAACTACGGATGTTTCATAGAACGAGTGGTTGTACATGATTGTCAGAAAATGAAGCTATTTCTTGAGGGTAATAGGAAAGGAACCTAAGTGACACACATCTTGCATTGGAAGCTTTTCTTTATTGAGTGACTTAAGCTGCTTCGATGGACCAAGAGTATCTACTTCCACATTACTTATGCTGGCAGCTGTTCTGGAGTAGCATTCAGTTTGGGTTGTAAAGTGACTGGTTGTGATCTGCCCAAACCAAGAATTGTGATGTCATGAGAATAATTACAACTGTCGTTCTGGCGTGTATTTTATACATACTGAATATCAATGGATGTTATCTTTACTCAATTTTTATGAAGTCATGGATCAAAGTAGACAGGTGGTGCCGAGAACTTCAGTATTTGCTACACCGAGGCAGCGCCATCAGATAGAAATGTTTCCGTTCCCTCTTAGTATTATAAACAAAACTGCCTTGTATTCATGTGTTCGACGACCTTTGATCACTTTATCCTTCTTTTGTTCCGCAAAGTGACTGAACTTGCACTGAATAATTTTGCAGTTGCATCTGGTTCAAAGCAAGATGTAAATTTCAGTAGCATAATGAAGCAATGCCATTCAGTGCCGGTAATGGTATGAATAAATGTTATTTAAAATACTCAAGTTACCCATGAATCATTTAATGTCAGTCATGTTATATTATGACACAAAAATCTCTTAAGCATCTTCTGTACATACAGAATGTCAGTATTCAAGGATATGACAGAAAAGATTATTTGAAGCAGAAAACTTCATATGGATATATACCCTGTTTCGAATTGTGTCCGACATAGGACTCATTTAATTCTATCCCTTGCGTCTTTGTCCCGCACTGTGCGCGGGGTTGGCGTGGTTACATCGTATTGAGCATGTTAATTTGAAAGGGTGGCCGGATGCCCTTCCTGCCGCCTCCCCGTACCCTCCGGGTCGGAATCAGAGTCTGCGTCGAGTGTAAATCATGGAAAAGTGCGGATGTGTTCCAAATGTCTGTGAGTCGTGTAACTGAGGCTGGACGTGGTGACCAGCCCGGTATTCACCTTGAGGGATGAGGAAAACCGCCTAAAAACCACATCCAGGCTGGCTCGTCGTTAATCCGGCGGGCGGATTCGATCCGCGGACGGCGCGCCTACCCGAGTCCAGGAAGCAGCGCGTTAGCGCTCTCTGCTAACCTGGCGGGTCATAGGACTCATTTAATGTACATTGTTATTTATTTTCTATATTATTTAACACATTATCAGATTTACACATGTACAGCAGTTGGTAAACACTACAGTAGGTGTCTTACCATCCTGCCCCTTCTTTTTCAGTGTTTACCATACATCAGTCCTTTCCTCCCCGATTCTGTGAGAAGCCTCCTCATTCCTTACCTTGTCAGTCCAACTAATTTTCAACATTTTTATGCAGCACCACATCTCAAATATTTCGGTTCTCTTCCGTTCTGCTTTTCCCATAGTCCATGTTTCGTTACCAAACAGTTCTGTGCCCCAATCGTATATTCTCAAAAATTGTTCCTCAGATGAGGCATATGTTTGACATTAGTAGACTTCTCTTAACCAGGAATTCCCTTTTGCCAGTGCTAGTCTGCTTTTTGATGTCCTCCTTGCTTCGTCCGTCATGGGCTATTTTGTTACCTAGGTAGCAGAATTCGTTATCTTCATCTACACTCCTGGAAATTGAAATAAGAACACCGTGAATTCATTGCCCCAGGAAGGGGAAACTTTATTGACACATTCCTGGGGTCAGATACATCACATGATCACACTGACAGAACCACAGGCACATAGACACAGGCAATAGAGCATGCACAATGTCGGCACTAGTACAGTGTATATCCACCTTTCCCAGCAATGCAGGCTGCTATTCTCCCATGGAGACGATCGTAGAGATGCTGGATGTAGTCCTGTGGAACGGCTTGCCATGCCATTTCCACCTGGGGCCTCAGTTGGACCAGCGTTCGTGCTGGACGTGCAGACCGCGTAAGACGACGCTTCATCCAGTCCCAAACATGCTCAATGGGGGACAGATCCGGAGATCTTGCTGGCCAGGGTAGTTGACCTACACCTTCTAGAGCACGTTGGGTGGCACGGGATACATGCGGACGTGCATTGTCCTGTTGGAACAGCAAGTTCCCTTGCCGGTCTAGGAATGGTAGAACGATGGGTTCGATGACGGTTTGGATGTACCGTGCACTATTCAGTGTCCCCTCGACGATCACCAGAGGTGTACGGCCAGTGTAGGAGATCGCTCCCCACACCATGATGCCGGGTGTTGGCCCTGTGTGCCTCGTTGGTATGCAGTCCCGATTGTGGCGCTCACCTGCACGGCGCCAAACACGCATACGACCATCATTGGCACCAAGGCAGAAGCGACTCTCATCGCTGAAGACGACACGTCTCCATTCGTCCCTCCATTCACGCCTGTCGCGACACCACTGGAGGCGGGCTGCACGATGTTGGGGCGTGAGCGGAAGACGGCCTAACGGTGTGCGGGACCGTAGCCCAGCTTCATGGAGACGGTTGCGAATGGTCCTCACCGATACCCCAGGAGCAACAGTGTCCCTAATTTGCTGGGAAGTGGCGGTGCGGTCCCCTACGGCACTACGTAGGATCCTACGGTCTTGGCGTGCATCCGTGCGTCGCTGCGGTCCGGTCCCAGGTCGACGGGCACGTGCACCTTCCGCCGACCACTGGCGACAACATCGATGTACTGTGGAGACCTCACGCCCCACGTGTTGAGCAATTCGGCGGTACGTCCACCCGGCCTCCCGCATGCCCACTATACGCCCTCGCTCAAAGTCCGTCAACTGCACATACGGTTCACGTCCACGCTGTCGCGACATGCTACCAGTGTTAAAGACTGCGATGGAGGTCCGTATGCCACGGCAAACTGGCTGACACTGACGGCGGCGGTGCACAAATGCTGCGCAGCTAGCGCCATTCGACGGCCAACACCGCGGTTCCTGGTGTGTCCGCTGTGCCGTGCGTGTGATCATTGCTTGTAAAGCCCTCTCGCAGTGTCCGGAGCAAGTATGGTGGGTCTGACACACCGGTGTCAATGTGTTCTTTTTTCCATTTCCAGGAGTGTATTTCGTGTTCACCAACTCTGATGTTAAATTTCTCGTTGTTCTCATTTATCCTGCTGCTCACTACTTTGTCTTCCTTCCATTTATTCCGAAACCATATTCTGTACCTATTAGACTTTTCATTCCCTTCTAGAGATCCTGTAATTCTTCTTCAGACAATAAGAAATCCAGCCTTCAGTTGCAAGGTAGTTTGTTTTTAGTTTACCTAGGTTTAGATGCCAGTAATGGTATCTTTCTCAGAACTAAAATTAAATTACTTTGAGGTCCAAACGTTGGGCATATCACAGATTGAAACTAATACAGAATAAAGTTTCCTTGTTGCTTACGTGTGACCCTTATTCCTGACCCGGCGTAGCTCCGTCTACGATTTTCTTATTGTTTTTAGTATTGACAGACATCATCTTATGATCTACATCTACATCTACATCTTTATCTACGTCTTTATTCTGTATTAGTTTTAATCTGTGACATGGCCAACGTTTGGCCCTCAAAATAATTTAATTTTTGTTCTGAAGAAGATACCATTATTGGCACCGAAACCTAAGTAAACTAAAAAAAAAAAAATTGCAACTGAAGGTTGAATTTCTTATTTTCTGAACAATTCGATGTTGCTGAAGTGCTGCATTATGTTAAAGATTTGTAAATTCTTCTTCACTTTCACTGAAGATGGCAATATCATAAGAGAATCTTATCATTAATATCCTTTCAACTTGAATTTTAATCCCATTCTTGAAGTTTTCTTATATTTTCGCCATGATTCTTCGATGCGTAGATTGAGCAATAGGGGCCAAAGACTACATTCCCATGTTATACCCTTTTTAATCTGAGAACTTCGTTCTTTCTCTTACAATTTCATTGTTCCCTCTTGGTTCTTAACATGTTGTATATTATCCGTATTTCCCTGTAGCTTACCCATATGTTTTCACAATTTTGGAACATCTTGCACCATTTTACATGGTCGAACGCTTCTTCCAGGTCGACAAACCCTATGAACGTGTCTACATTTTTCTTCAGTGAGCGAGGTGGCGCAGTGGTTGGACACTGGACTCGCATTCGGGAGGACGACGGTTCAATCCCGCGTCCGGCCATCCTGATTTAGGTTTTCCGTGATTTCCCTAAATCGCTCCAGGCAAATGCCGGGATGGTTCCCTTGAAAGGGCACGGCCGACTTCCTTCCCTAATCCGATGAGACCGATGACCTAGCTGTCTGGTCTCCTCCCCCAAACAACCCAACCCTCTTCAGTCTTGTTTTCATTATCAACCGCAAAGTCACAACTGACTCTTTGGTGTCCTTACCTCTCCTAAGGCCAAACTGACTGTCATCTAACTGAGCCTCAGTTTTCTTTTCCCTTCTTTTCTACATTATTGTCGTACATTACCAGCCGTTGTAAAGTTCACAACAAATGTTCGAATATCCCATCGTCAGCTTCAGTGGATTTATGTACTCTTGGAAGAACGTGTGTTTAACCAGTACGTGCTCACACACATTAACCGATGCCTCTCTGTGATGCACTTTCAATTCCTCACACTGCTTAAGAATAAACACGCCATGGACAAGCTTAATTCAACGGGCTGCTTTAATTGCAAAAAGACATCCCGAGCAAAGAAGTTGAAACCAAGGAGATACATTGAGCCAGAATAAAATGTCAGAGACGTTGGGTTGCTAAGACACAAACGGACAGGACACTAACCCAAAAAGCCGGCCGCGGTGGTCTAGCGGTTCTAGGCGCGCAGTCCGGAACCGCGCGACTGCTACGGTCGCAGGTTCGAATCCTGCCTCGGGCATGGATGTGTGTGATGTCCTTAGGTTAGGTAGGTTTAAGTAGTTCTAAGTTCTAGGGGACTGATGACCACAGATGTTAAGTCCCATAGTGCTCAGAGCCATTTGAACCATTTGAACTAACACAAAAACAAATTAACATTAATGTTTCCTGCCTCAAAAATCCTTCGGAATAGAGCATATACAGGGTGGTCCATTGATCGTGGCCGAGCCAAATATCTCACGAAATAAGCATCAAACGAAAAAACTACAAAGAACGAAACTTGTCTTGCTTGAAGGGGGAAACCAGATGGCACTATGGTTGGCCCGCTAGATGGCGCTGCCATAGGTCAAATGGATATCAACTGCGTTTTTGTTTTTTGTTTTTTAAATAGGAACCCCCATTTTTTATTGCATATTCGTGTAGTACGTAAAGAAATATGAATGTTTTAGTTGGACCACTTTTTTTCGCTTTGCGATAGTCACAAACATATGGCTTACAATTTTAGGCGAACAGTTGGTAAAAGTTTGGTTTTTTTTAATTAAAATACAGAACTTAGGTACGTTTTAACATTTTATTTCCGTTGTTCCAATGTGATACATGTACCTTTGTGAACTTATCAATTCTGTGAGCGGATTCTGTTACAGCGTAATTAACTGTAAATACCACATTAATGCAATAAATGCTCAAAATTATGTCCTTCAACCACAGTGCATTTGGCAATACATGTAACGACATTCCTCTCAACAACGAGTATATCGCCTTCCGTAATGTTCGCACAGGCATTGACAATGAGTGGACGCATGTTGTCAGGTGTTGTTGGTGGAACCCGATAGCAAATATCCTTCAACTTTCCTCACAGAAAGAAATCCGGGGACATCAGATCCGGTGAACGTGCAGGCCATGGTATTATGCTTCGACGACCAATCCACCTGCCATGAAATATGCTATTCAATACCACTTCAACCGCACGCGAGCTATGTGGCGGACATCCATCACGTTGGAAGTACATCGCTATTCTGTGATGTTGTGAAACATCTTGTAGTAAGATCGGTAGAAGATTACGTAGGAAATCAGCATACATTGATCCATTTAGAGTGCCATCGATAAAATGGGGGCCAATTATCCTTCCTTCCATAATGCCGCACCATACATTAACACGCCAAGGTCGTTGATGTTCCACTTGCCGCAGCCATCGTGGATTTTCCGTTCCCCAATAGTGCATATTATGCCGGCTTACGTTACCGCTGTTGGTGAATGACGCTTCGTCGCTACATAGAACGAGTGCATAAAATCCGTAATTTCTCTTGTGTCCAGTGGCAGAACTGTACATGACGTTCAAAGTCGTCGTTATGCAATTCCTGGTGTATAGGAATATGGTACGGGTGCAATCGATGTTGATGTAGCATTCTCAACACCTACGTTTTTGAGATTCGCGATTCTCGCGAAATTTGTCTGCTACTCATGTGCGGATTAGCCACGACAGCAGCTAAAACACCTACTTGGGCATCATCATTTGTTGCAGGTCGTGGCTGACGTTTCACATGTGGCTAAACACTTCCTGCTTCCTTAAGCTATTCCGGCGAACGGTCCGGACACTTGGATGATGTCCAGGATACCGATGCACACGCCCGTTGGGCATTTTGATCACAATAGCTGTACATCAACACGATATGGACCTTTTCCGCAATTGATAAACGGTCCATTTTAACACGTGTAATGTATCACGAAGCAGATACCGTCCGCACTGGCGGAATGTTACGTGATACCACGTACTTATACGCTTGTGACTATTACAGCGCCATCTATCACAAAGCGAAAGAAGTGGTCCAACTAAAACGTTCATATTTCTTCACGTACTACACGAATATGTAATAAAATTGGGGGTTCCTATTAAAAAAAAAACGCAGTTGATATCCGTTTGACCTATGGCAGCACCATCTAGCGGGCCAACCATAGCGCCATCTGGTTTCCCCCTTCAAGCTAGACGAGTTTCGATGTTTGTAGTTTTTTCGTTTGACGCTTATTTCGTGAGAGATTTGGCACGGTCACTATCAATGGACGGCCCTGTATACATACAATGTTTCTTGTTTCAAATAATGTTGCCGTTATGTCTGCGAATACTGACCACTCTCCTGGGTCACCCTCTGTACTGCACGTCCATTCTCTGTCTGCTTGAGCACTTGTCGTGTCCCTTACTCCCCGTGTGTTCAGTATGGACCTGCACCCGTCCCGCGAGATGGTGGCGTCCGGGCAGCGCGCGGGCCGCAGCCGCAAGACGCAAGCGCACATCCGCATCTGGAGCACCGAGACGCTGCTGACGCTCTACGTGTTCGGCATGGGCGAACTAGAGGTGGCCGCTTCCGCCGTCGCCTTCTCGCAGCTCGTGAGTATTGCTTGGAGTAGCACAGTGTGAAACTTCCTGGGAGATTGAAACTGTGTGCCGGGCCGAGACTCGGGCTCGGCACACCGGTTTAATCTGCGAGGAAGTTTCATATCAGCGCACACTCCGCTGCAGTGTGAAAATCTCATTATAGTACAGTGTGATTCCACAGCAGCAGCAACAGCGCCCTTCACAGGCCACACGCCACCACCCTGCTTGGTTCCTATGCGTTGGAGGACAGGTATGCAGATGTGGGGGCGCGGAGGAGGGGGAGGGGGGCGGGAAGTATGTAAGGCCTTAAGCCTTATTGTGGATTGTTAACAGCACGTTAATCGAATGACAGGTGTTCAAAACATCAGATTGTTGCTCAGTGAGAAGACATTAAAATGTAGACAGATCAATAAAATTCACTATTTCATCATTTCCCCACATATGAGGGGTAGTCATAAAGTTTTAATTATCACCTCGAAAGAGAAGCCGCGAGCAAAAATCCTCGTGATGATCTTAATCCTTCCCGCAAGTTCATCCTTCAAAGCCACAAATTTTTCCCAGGGGTGGAAGATTTGATGGTGACTTAGATAGTAGAAGTCTTCATTTCGACTGCTCACGAAACGTTTCACCTCGAAACTCATGCTATCATTCTGCTCAGTTTTGTCCAGCATTATGTAAGGAACCATTCACCAAATAAAATATAATATGAAACTTCCTGGCATGTTAAACATGTGTGCCAGACCGAGACTCGAATTCTGGATCTGTGCCTTTTCGCGGGCGTACTCTGCTTCTATCAGTACAGCATTTCCTACCTTCCAGATTTCACAGAAATTCATCTGAGAACCTTCTACTACTGAAGAAAAGATACTGTGGAGACATGGCTTAGCCACAGCCTGAGAAGGACGAGACATGACTAGTGCTTGGGTAGTTCAGTCGGTAGAACAGTTTCCCCCGAAAGACAAAGATCCTGAGTTCGAGTCTAGGTCTAGGTCACAGTTTTAACGTGCCAGGAAGTTTACATGAGCGCACACTCTGCCGCAGAGTGAAAATTTCATTCTAGAAACGTCCCTAGGCTGGGCCTAAGTAATGTCTCCGTAGAATCCTTTCTTCCAGGCGTACTACTCCTGTAAGTTTCTCAGGAGAACTCCAGTAGTCTGGAAGGTAGCAGATGAGGTACTATCGGAAGTAAAGCTGTGAGGCCATGTACTGAGTCGTGCTTTAGTAGCTCAGTCGGTGGAGCACTTACCCGTGAAAGCCAAGCGTCTGAGTTCGAGTCTCGGTCTGGAATACATTGTTAACCTGCCCAGAAGTTTCAGAGCACACTCTGGTGCAGCGAGAAAATTTTGTTCTAAACACAGACTATGGCTAAAAAACTAACAAACGTTCGAATCTGAAAATTCGAAGCTACAACAACTTTAACTATAAAATGACGCCATTTTGATCCATCTAGCACGACAGCTACACAATTTTTAGACTTCCCCTGCCGCCGGAGGTTCAAGTCCTCCCTCGAGCACGGATGTGTGTGTTGTTCTTAGCATTGGTTAGTTTAAGGTAGTTTAAGTAGTGTGTAAGTCTAGAGACCGATGACCTAAGCAATTTGGTCCCTTAGGAATTCACACACATTTGAACATTTGAGACTTTACTGTTTATAGTGTAAGTTGTTTTTACTATTGTGTTAGCTGTTCGCCGTTATGTTATCATGTTTTTCACATGTGTTCGTATGGTGTACAGAACAGTGGGTAGATTTACACCACTACATGTATCTGGTTTTACACTGCTGGAAAATATGTTCCAGCACAAGTTTATGTTGAATAGGTCCTAATATCCCACGAAAGGAGCTTCGAATTTTCAGTTTTAAATGTTTATTAATTTTTTAATCATAATGTATTTTATCTGGTAATTGATTCCTTTCTGAATGCTTGACAATGACCATTTGTCGAAACTGCAAACGCAATAAATAATACTTTCACAGTCTAAAACGGAATAACTTCATTCCAACATTTAAGCTGCTGCTTCGGATAGGGGGGGGGGGGGGACACATTTTCGTCGTATATGGCCAGTCAGCGACCTTCAAAATGTAATAAAAGCTGCGAATAGGCAACCTTTGTCGTGTTCAAAATACGCTGGTCATCAAACACCGTATTCTTCACTTCTATTACGATAATTTCTGCTAATTCGTTCTTCGTCATTCAGACTCGTTGACCACACTGGAAGAGCCTACGCTATATCACCACTGTGTCATACGATGGTCCAGTGTTGCCGTACGCTTCCACAAACCTTATAAATGAACTGTGCCATTTTTTCTGGGTTCTTCTAGTGGTATGTTACGGGACAGTGGTTGCAGGGCTTCCAGTGTGTCGCGGGGCAGTAGAATTATGTATTATAATATTTCTTCAGGGTAAATAAAAAAGAGGCATGGAACATAAATTATGAACAACATTTACATGTTTTGTATTTAATAAGAAAAAAGTACTACCCCTGCCCAGTTGCATTAAAGAAAATATTTAACTGTCATTAAATCTTCTTGGAATAACTGATACAGGCTTATTGGAGAAAATGTTAGTCATCTCTTAAAAGACCACACTGGTCGCTCAGGAGCATTGCACACGGTATTAAAACTGGTTCCAGACGGACATCTGACCCACAGCCACTAACGCAAATGAAATAAGTGAAGTAATGTGTGTGTACCAGTCGGTTGTATGGATACGTACAGTAACGTGTCGCTGTGGAGACGTGAACATAATAGCAGCTATCGTATTTGAGAGTTCCTATGAGCATAGAGTGAATTAAGATTGCTAGATTTGACTGTGTATCAACGTCGACTGTCCAGTATGTCAACAGGGAATGGTGCACCACTTACAGGCAAGTAACATGGCATAATACTATCCTACAAGGACTGGAAACGAGTATGTTATCGTGTCACTGACAACCGGATTCAAACCAAACAATAATTGGTAAAAAAAAGTAAATGTCGCGTGACTAGGGCCTGTAGACTGTTCCCCGAGTGGAAGTCTTTCGATTTGACGCCACTTCGGCGACTTGCGCGTCGATAGGGATGAAATGATGATGATTAGAACGACACAACACCCCGTGCCTGAGCGGAGAAAATCTCCAACCCAGCCGGGAATCGAACCCGGGCCATTAGGATTGACATTCTGTCGCGCTGACCACTCAGCTACTGGGGGCGGACGCAATAATTGGTAATGTCAGTTGATGCACGTCCATCTCAGCTAGCTTCCGAGCAAAAATTGAGAAGTGAATTACGTGTAATGCAAGTTTCGAAGCGAGTAGATCGCAAAATGCCAATTCTGACAGCAGCACATAAACTGCAAGCCTTCTGTGGGCCAAATAACACAAACTGGACAATAGCTGTCTGGGGGCATGTCGAATCGCTATTTGGCTTCTTTTGAAGTGATCCAAGGCATCGAGTGCATTGACTGCCTAGCGAGACATGTAACCCGCAGTGTGAACGCTGTAGTTCCGCGGAGGGGGCTTTTTGATATTTTTGAGATGTTTTTCGTACCATGACTTGGGCTTGCTCATTCTAGAAACCATGAACGTAAACCGGGGTGTTTGTTTCAAGAGTATTGGCGAGCCAATGCTGCTCTTTCTTCTACACGTTCGTGTTGAGTATAGCGTCATTCTAAAGTGACTAAAACCATGTTCACTGCATTGTATACATACGTTTGTGGTTTGAGTTCATTTTATTTATTTATTTAATCGTATGGCTTGGGCCCCCCGTCGGGCAGACTGTTCGCCGGGTGCCGGTCTTTCAATTTGACGCCACTTCGATGACCCGCAGTCGATGGGGATGATAGGATGATGATGAAGACAACACAACACCCAGTCCCTGGGCGGAGAAAATTCCTCGGCCCTGCCGGGGATCCAACCAGGACCCAGAGGATCGACAATCTGTCACGCTGACCATTCGGCTACTGGGGGCGGACGTGGTTTGACTAATATTCGGAAACAGTGTCGCATTATCCCACTAAATGACCCAGTCTTGATGTCATAGAAACATGCGGGAGTATTCGGAACAGCGAGTGAAAAGTAGCAATTAGAATTCCCGCAAATTGGCAGCTCTGCTGAATCTAGTCACTCCGCGTCCGTAACTGAGTTGTCAGGGCAGCTGATTGCCATTTGGAAGACCCGAGTCCGATTCCTGGTACTAATAACAAGGGAACCTCCCCATCGCAGCCCCCTCAGATTTAGTTATAAGTTGGCACAGTAGATAGACCTTGAAAAACTGAACCCACATCAATCGAGAAAACGAGAAGAAGTTGTGTGGAACTATGAAAAAAAATAAGCAAAATATACAAACTGAGTAGTCCATGCACAAGATAGGCAACATCAAGGATAGTGTGAACTGAGGAGCGCCGTGGTCTCGTAATTGGCGTGAGCAGCTGCGGAACGAGAGGTCCTTGGTTCAAGTCTCCCCTCGTGTGAAAAGTTTACTTTCTTTATTTTCGCAAAGTTATGATCTGTACGTTCGTTCATTGACGTCTCTGTTCACTGTAATAAGTTTAGTGTCTGTGTTTTGCGACCGCACCGCAAAACCGTGCGATTAGTAGACGAAAGGACGAGCCTCTCCAATGGGAACCGAAAACATTGGATCGCAAGGTCATAGATCAACCGATTCCTCCACAGGAAAACACGTCTGATATATTCTGTACGACACCGGTGACAGCATGTGCGTCATATGACAGGAATATGTTGTCGATCCACCTAACTTGTACACTTGGCGAATGGGTAAAAAGAGTCTTCCACCTTGCCCAATTTAGGTTTTCTTGTGGATGTGATAATCACTCCCAAAAAAGTGATGAAAACATAAGAGTTTTTCACATAAACTGCAACAAATGAAAGCAACAGTTTCACAGTCGCACAGTTTTCCCTGTGCTCTGTCAAAACATCTGTTTTTAACGTTTTCAAATTTTCCCGTAAACACAGACGTCAATGAACGAACGGACATATCATAGCTTTGCGAAAATAAAGAAAGTAAACTTTTCACTCGAGGGAAGACTTGAAGTAAGGACCGCTCGTTCGGCAGCTGCTCACGCTAATCACGGGACCACAGCGCTCCTGAGCTCACATTCTCCTTGATGTTGCCTACCTTGCGCACGGACTACTCAGTTTGTATATTTTGCTTATTTTTTCATAGTTCCACACAACTTCTTCCCGTTTTCCCGATTGATCTGTGTTCAGTTTTTCAAGGCCTATCCACTGTTCCAACTTATAACTAAATCTGAGGTGGTTGCGATGGGGAGTTCCCTTGTAAGTATTCTTTCCGTAGTGAGACGAATGGAACGGGGTGCACTCAGCCTCCTGAAGCCAGTTAGGGAGTTACTTGGCCGAGTGGTAGCGGCTACAGGTCACGTAAACTAACGACTGCGGGTGTAGTGGTGCCCTGACGCTCCACGCCGCGTTCAGTGCCGCTAGTGGATGAGTATGACACGGCGGGATGTGGATACAGATGGGCCAACCAAGGCGTATGGTCGGAGTTTACGTTTAGTTTACGTGTACTAGATCTGATAATCGATGGGAGATCAGGAGAGACGTGCCTTCCTCGCCGATTGGGGCTGTTATTAAGAGCAGAGGCTGTGTTGCACGGTTTTGCCGTTTTGTCCAATGGAGGTGACTAACACTTTGTCCAGAGTGCTTAGCTATTATGTAGCGTTAGTGCTGAGCAGCAGACTGCTTCGGCTGCGACTGCGCCGCTAGTTCGCCGCTTGGCAGCCAGAGCGGGTAGTGGCGAGTGATGTGTGATCTCAGTCTTTCCCCCGGACGGCGAAGAACGGCGGCAGCTACGTCCTGGCGGTGGACGGCGGCCGCGAGCGGATCCTCTCCGTGTGGCAGTGGCAATGGGGACACCTGCTCGGCAAAGTCGCCGTAAGTACCGACGTGCGCTGCCCGCTTACTGCTCCAAGTGTCTCGTGTTGCACTCTTTTGATGACATTCGCTACCTCGTTCCACACTGTGGGCTCCACTGACAGCGGCCACCACGGTCACAGGTGTCAGAAGCAGCACTCCAGTTCCTTCCACTCTGAATGTAGCTTAATTTGTGTTTATCAATGTGAACGAACTGCAGAAGTTCTTTGGTATTTATTTATCGTGTTAACCGATTTTCACGTTCCAGAATGAAATTTTCACTGTGCAGCGGTGTGTGCGCTGATTTTGTAACTTCCTGGAAGATTAAAACTGTGTGCCGGCCCGAGACTCGAACTCGGGACCTTTGCCTTTCGCGGGCAAGTGCTCTACCAACTGACCTACCCAAGCACGACTCACGACCCGTCCTCACAGCTTCAATTCCGCGCACACTCCGCAGCAGAGTGAAAATCTCATTCTGGAAACATCCCCCAGGCTGTGAATAAGCCATGTCTCCACAATATCCTTTCTTCCAGAAGTGCTAGTCCTTCAAGTTTCGCAGGAGAACTCCTGTGAAGTTTGGAAGGTAGGAGACGAGGCACTGGAAGAATTGAAGCTATGAGGACGGATCGTGAGTCGTGCTTGGGTAGCTCAGTTGGTAGAGCACTTGCTCACGGAACGAAATGGTCCCGAGTTCGAGTCTCCGTCCGGTACACAGTTTTAATCTGATAGGAGGTATCGATTTTAACCTTGTTAGATCGGCGTAGGTTTTAACCTCGTTAGATCGTCGTAAGACAAGAGCTAACCATTTACGGTGAGGGAAAACAACTGACAAGAATGTCAGAGTGAGGTTGGAAATCTGCCGTTGTGGAGCTACTGCGATAAAACGGCAGCCATTCAGCGATAACCGTGCGGAAGTATACGCTTGGCCTTAGACATTCCTGATGCTTGAGAGCCCAGTAACTAACTGCATTAACTGAAAATAATGTTCTCAGCTGAATTCTCTGAACTAGATTAAATTTTAATTCTTGTCCCCGGTGATGCGTTAGATGTCAATTTTCTGTGATGTTTACTAGATAAAGCTTGACTAGTAAATCTGCTACGCTAAAATTATAGTAATACCAATAATTTGGTTAAATAATAAGCTGCACTGTCAATCTGTGCACCAAACATGTTCGGTTACCAGACAAACTTCTGCGTGCTCTTCGCATATATTTCTGTAGTTTTATACTCGTTGCTCTACAATGGTGATCTTCCTATCTGTGTTTATTTGAATTTTTTTCTGGATTTTACGTCCCCTACACTGATCTGATCTGACCTAATTGTGACGTTGTACTTCCGCATCCTGTAGTCGACAATAAAGATAGCTTGCCTTGAACTTCCGTTAATTTTCTATTTCTTAATTGCTATTTTAAGTGTCATTTGCACGCTAGAAGCCATTTTCACAATTACTGTTATTATTATTATTATTATTATTATTATTATTATTATTATTATAGTCCACAATACATTCCCAAATTTCTTTCCTTCTTTTATGACTCCACATTAAGGCTAGTCATGTTCAAATTTCGCCGAACAATGTGAATGGTCCCTCGCAGTTCCACCCTTTATACTAAATCAAAAAATTACGGTCAGGTGAGACCGCGCTCAGTGAGGATGTAGCCCCTGGACGTCCTTACAGAAGGGTTGCATCACCCTGGGGGTGGGAGGGGGGAGGGTTGTGTCATCGGTCTTAAGGATTATCAAGAACGTCGTCCTGTTGCACATCACACTGCGAACTCTTCATTTTCGACCACGAAATGTGTGGAAATGAAGTTCCCAAAGGAAGCGGTGGTTTCATTCTCGCCCTTTGTAACATCTCCTGAGGCTTTTTCGTATCGCTTATGTTTGTTTACATGTCCGATTGAAGCGTCTCCGAGCCCGAGGTTTACATCGTAGGGCGACAACAGCTGCATCATTACACAGGAAGGTGGTAGACACGTTCGAGCCAAATTTCGAATTTCTTTCTTGCAATGGGAGAAAATGATAAAGTTTCAGAGAAGTGGAATTTTAATTCTCTTATGTTGTGCAGTTTAATGTACAACCACGAACCCTACATCACATTATACTACGTAACTAGTCCTAAGCTTTAACTGAATATAAAGAGATCGAAGAAAAAAAGCAGAGGGAGAATAATAAAATTTGAATGAGAGTGGGATGTGGAACAGAGGAAAATTAAAATACCTGATTCTCTTCTAAAATATGTTTCTGTACTTAGAGACATTCATCCTTGTGCTTTTCCTGTTCAAAATCTATCAGTTTATCGGAATGTTTAGTATGCACCATGCCTTGTTAGCAGGATCTGGTAGTTTGGTGAAGTCTCGTCGCGCTAGTATACTAAAGGACACCTAGCGTCACCGGAAGTGCCGGTGAATATTTTGTCTCTAAGAAAAAAGTTGTTCACAATGAAGTGATCAGCCACCCCTAGACGTTTGAGGCTAAGACTTTGAAACTCCCTGTGTATCCCGTCTAACGCTCCTTTCAGCACCAAGCGAATTTCGACTCATCTGTACCTTCTCTGTCTTACACGCTATTTAATCCGAGTACTTCGTTCTTGGTCTTCCACTCTTATTGTTTCCTCTTGTCTCTTGTACATATTGCATATTACCCGTCTTTCCCTGTAGCTTATCCATATTTTTTTCAGAATTTCGAACATCTTGCACCATATGACATTATCGAACGCTTTTTCTAGATCGACAGAATCTACCAACGTGTCTTTTTTTCAGTCTTCCTTCATTATCAGTCGTAATATCAGAACTGCCTCTCTCGTGCCTTTACCCTTCCTAAAGTCTATCTGATCGTCATCTACGGAGATATGTGTACATAAATTCTGAAAAATGCAACTCGTGGGAAATTGAAAAAAAGTATAGGAATCATATTAAATTGTGCCTCAGAACATTGTAGTAGCATAGTCTTCACTGCGCTGCATTTCTTCATCTTCCTCTTCGCGTTCCTTTCAGCACTCCATGTTTCTATGATGACTTGAAGAGCGAATGTTTTAGCTTCCAACACCCGTAGTCTGTTTCAGGCAAGCAACTGATCTTCCATACCAGAGCCACATTTTATTGCCAATTTTGTCAATATTTCAAATGATACTATGGCTCCATCACTGAAACATGTATCACTGCACACAAAAGACATATCTACACCAACCAGAGCAAAACTAAACAAAAATTAAAATGATTATTTACAGATACTAGAAATCAGCAGTGATAACATTACACAATATATCCCAAACAGATCCATTTGAAATAATACTTTTCCAGTTAAACATGGCGCTCCGCCGGCCGCGATGGTCTCGCGGTTCTAGACGCGCAGTCCGGAACCGTGCGACTGCTACGGTCGCAGGTTCGAATCCTGCCTCGGGCATGGATGTGTGTGATGTCCTTAGGTTAGTTAGGTTTAAGTAGTTCTAAGTTCTAGGGGACTGATAACCACAGCAGTTGAGTCCCATAGTGCTCAGAGCCATTTGAACCATTTGAACCATGGCGCTCCAGTGAGCACCAGTGACGTCACAGCCGGCAGCTAGAGTATAAATGGTGTATCAGCAGCCCCTCAGCTGTCATGCTACCTGACAGTAGCCAGTGACGACACCGACAGAATTTCCTAACGAGAGTGTACAGAATAGTGGTAAGACTATTACGAAAATTTCAATCAAACACAGTGCTACACGTTGGTGGGTAGCGTGTGAATGTATCCAGAACTAAAACGCCCATCTGTTGCTGTCGCAGCCATGTTGTGTGCACAGATAAACGTGAACCAACAACGTCGCCCTCTTCCATAGTCGACAGTCAATCACTTCGTCATTTTGATCGAGGTATAGACCTCACACCTTCTACAGACTTCAGTAACTCTGACGGTACGTCAGCGACTACTGCAGATTAATTTGAGCTTAGATCATTTCGTACTCTGTCGAATTCTGGTCCCATTACTGGATGACTTCCACATTATCTTCCTCCTTCACTTCTGTCACCCAATGGGAGACTTCCTCTTCCTTGGACTGTGTAAGATGCATCAGGACAGAACTGAACAGAAATCTTCTGTGTTTTATCTCCCTATTACCTTTAGTTAAGCTGTGTAAACAAATATTTTGCACTAGCTAAAAACGACTCCGCTTCGCTTGGTCTTAGTTTTCAATTTGTTTTCTCAACTGGAAAAAAATGTGAATTAATAATCTCATTTGTACAGCATCTAACTTACTCAGAGTGCATTCTTATAAACTACATACATTTGGTGTGTTGCTTTCGGTGCAATGATGAGTATGATTTGTGGTTGTCCAACACACGAACACACTTCTTTTAAATTCACTCCGCAACACTAGAATTCCTGCCCTTGCGCTTTATAGATCGTAATCTAATCTTACTGGAAACTAGAGTCTTTCAAAGCTGAATGCTAGTCGATTGAAGTGCGTGGAATTCGTAGTTTTCTAGTCGGTTTAATATTTCCGTTTCTCTGATGTGGTTAAGAAGCTTTTTTGCAAGGGTATATCGGAAATGTGGAGGGAATTTAGAGATTCTGTTAGGAAGTTCACGCTTTCGTTCTGATTCAACATTGTATCAACGCATTTAATTTTTTTGTTTTCCCCTGGTATCATATTACGTATTCGCCGACTTGTTTGTTGAAGTAAGTGATTTTCAGTTGCTAAAATTGTTCGTTCCACAACTGTTCTTTGTTTATACAATTTCTCTCTACGAAATGATACATTTTCGACGTTTTTCCTGTTTCTTTAAGTTGCATAACTCATCGCTTAAGAAGATTTTGCTGGAGTGCAGATCATTGTGATATGTAACATTTCCAAGTTGTATTCAATAACATTCGAGAACAGTCGAGAACGATCAGCAATACTTGTCAGCGCTTGAGAATATTTGTGAAAGCCCGAGAACGTTATGGAGCATTTCTCCTTGGAAAATACATTGATCGGAAAAGACAGATGAAGGTCTACTGGCTTTCCTCAATTGCTTGCATCGACCTTGGTCCAAAATAGCAAGACTGTCTGAGTGGATATTATTTAGCTCCACGAACGTTGGTTTCATTTTTTACCCGGTTCCCTTTACGAGCCAAAATTCCACAATAAGCTGAATTTAGAACAAGATACCGTGAACATTCGTGACCAGGGAGAATCATATGTCGGAATGTAGTATTGCAAGCCGAAGCAAGGGTCCGATTTCGGGTTCCACTCCGTCTCGTAGATTTACCTGGTCCAAAATGTTCGTATGACCTAATGGTATGCTAAACAGTAGGAAAAAATCATTTAAAACTAGTGCAAAGTATCCAAAAGGAGAGCTAAAGATTAACATTTTCATGAAGAACAATACGTCAAACAAGTTGTTTCAAAAAAAACTAAGTTTAATAAAAACGACATGGCGTATTATTGGTTTCCGAGGCTATTTCTGACACACATAAGTGAGGTTCGTGCTCTCCATTTACTGCAGAAATCTTAATTAACCACCAACAAAGAAAACAGGATTAAGTTTACTAATGTAATCACTTAATAGACACAAATTAAGTGATATTCACAAGAGCCTAACTGTACTACACTCCTGGAAATTGAAATAAGAACGCCGTGAATTCATTGTCCCAGGAAGGGGAAACTTTATTGACACATTCCTGGGGTCAGATACATCACATGATCACACTGACAGAACCACAGGCACATAGACACAGGCAACAGAGCATGCACAATGTCGGCACTAGTACAGTGTATATCCACCTTTCGCAGCAATGCAGGCTGCTATTCTCCCATGGAGACGATCGTAGAGATGCTGGATGTAGTCCTGTGGAACGGCTTGCCATGCCATTTCCACCTGGCGCCTCAGTTGGACCAGCGTTCGTGCTGGACGTGCAGACCGCGTGAGACGACGCTTCATCCACTCCCAAACATGCTCAATGGGGGACAGATCCGGAGATCTTGCTGGCCAGGGTAGTTGACTTACACCTTCTAGAGCACGTTGGGTGGCACGGGATACATGCGGACGTGCATTGTCCTGTTGGAACAGCAAGTTCCCTTGCCGGTCTAGGAATGGTAGAACGATGGGTTCGATGACGGTTTGGATGTACCGTGCACTATTCAGTGTCCCCTCGACGATCACCAGAGGTGTACGGCCAGTGTAGGAGATCGCTCCCCACACCATGATGCCGGGTGTTGGCCCTGTGTGCCTCGGTCGTATGCAGTCCTGATTGTGGCGCTCACCTGCACGGCGCCAAACACGCATACGACCATCATTGGCACCAAGGCAGAAGCGACTCTCATCGCTGAAGACGACACGTCTCCATTCGTCCCTCCATTCACGCCTGTCGCGACACCACTGGAGGCGGGCTGCACGATGTTGGGGCGTGAGCGGAAGACGGCCTAACGGTGTGCCGGACCGTAGCCCAGCTTCATGGAGACGGTTGCGAATGGTCCTCGCCGATACCCCAGGAGCAACAGTGTCCCTAATTCGCTGGGAAGTGGCGGTGCGGTCCCCTACGGCACTGCGTAGGATCTTACGGTCTTGGCGTGCATCCGTGCGTCGCTGCGGTCCGGTCCCAGGTCGACGGACACGTGCACCTTCCGCCGACCACTGGCGACAACATCGATGTACTGTGGAGACCTCACGCCCCACGTTTTGAGCAATTCGGTGGTACGGCCACCCGGCCTCACGCATGCCCACTATACGCCCTCGCTCAAAGTCCGTCAACTGCACATACGGTTCACGTCCACGCTGTCGCGACATGCTACCAGTGTTAAAGACTGCGATGGAGCTCCGTATGCCACGGCAAACTGGCTGACACTGACGGCGGCGGTGCACAAATGCTGCGCAGCTAGCGCCATTCGACGGCCAACACCGCGGTTCCTGGTGTGTCCGCTGTGCCGTGCGTGTGATCATTGCTTGTACAGCCCTCTCGCAGTGTCCGGAGCAAGTATGGTGGGTCTGACACACCGGTGTGAATGTGTTCTTTTTTCCATTTCCAGGAGTGTATATACAGAAAATAATGGTAGAAAACTTGATCTACACTCCTGGAAATGGAAAAAAGAACACATTGACACCGGTGTGTCAGACCCACCATACTTGCTCCGGACACTGCGAGAGGGCTGTACAAGCAATGATCACACGCACGGCACAGCGGACACACCAGGAACCGCGGTGTTAGCCGTCGAATGGCGCTAGCTGCGCAGCATTTGTGCACCGCCGCCGTCAGTGTCAGCCAGTTTGCCGTGGCATACGGAGCTCCATCGCAGTCTTTAACACTGGTAGCATGCCGCGACAGCGGGGACGTGAACCGTATGTGCAGTTGACGGACTTTGAGCGAGGGCGTATAGTGGGCATGCGGGAGGCTGGGTGGCCGTACCACCGAATTGCTCAAAACGTGGGGCGTGAGGTCTCCACAGTACATCGATGTTGTCGCCAGTGGTCGGCGGAAGGTGCACGTGCCCGTCGACCTGGGACCGGAACGCAGCGACGCACGGATGCACGCCAAGACCGTAGGATCCTACGCAGTGCCGTAGGGAACCGCACCGCCACTTCCCAGCAAATTAGGGACACTGTTGCTCCTGGGGTATCGGCGAGGACCATTCGCAACCGTCTCCATGAAGCTGGGCTACGGTCCCGCACACCGTTAGGCCGTCTTCCGCTCACGCCCCAACATCGTGCAGCCCGCCTCCAGTGGTGTCACGACAGGCGTGAATGGAGGGACGAATGGAGACGTGTCGTCTTCAGCGATGAGAGTCGCTTCTGCCTTGGTGCCAATGATGGTCGTATGCGTGTTTGGCGCCGTGCAGGTGAGCGCCACAATCAGGACTGCATACGACCGAGGCATACAGGGCCAACACCCGGCATCATGGTGTGGGGAGCGATCTCCTACACTGGCCGTACACCTCTGATGATCGTCGAGGGGACACTGAATAGTGCACGGTACATCCAAACCGTCATCGAACCCATCGTTCTACCATTCCTAGACCGGCAAGGGAACTTGCTATTCCAACAGGACAATGCACATCCGCATGTATCCCGTGTCACCCAACGTGCTCTAGAAGGTGTAAGTCAACTACCCTGGCCAGCAAGATCTCCGGATCTGTCCCCCATTGAGCATGTTTGGGACTGGATGAAGCGTCGTCTCACGCGGTCTGCACGTCCATCACGAACGCTGGTCCAACTGAGGCGCCAGGTGGAAATGGCATGGCAAGCCGTTCCACAGGACTACATCCAGCATCTCTACGATCGTCTCCATGGGAGAATAGCAGCCTGCATTGCTGCGAAAGGTGGATATACATTGTACTAGTGCCGACATTGTGCATGCTCTGTTGCCTGTGTCTATGTGCCTGTGGTTCTGTCAGTGTGATCATGTGATGTATCTGACCCCAGGAATGTGTCAATAAAGTTTCCCCTTCCTGGGACAATGCATTCACGGTGTTCTTATTTCAATTTCCAGGAGTGTATTAGAACTCAGAGATTCGGATACTTTAAAAGTTTATTTTTCCCTAAACAAACGAATACTTAATAGTACCATCATTACATAACATCTGATATTTATAAAAATTATTGCTTTAGAAAAGGCATCTATGTTTAATAAATAATGTAACATCCTTGTGTTTTCCCTGAGGTACTAACACCTGTGTATATGTAGAAAGGTAGCACCTTCACGTTTTCATATACTTTGACTTATTTTGAACTATGTTTACAAATGTGCTGTTGGACGAAAAGTGTACAGATGTTCATAGATGTGTCTACTCGTAGAGTACTTCAAAACCACGTAACCACTACTGGAACAGTAACTAATTTTTCTATGTTGTCTTAGCTTTTAAAACTTGTATCCGCAATGTGCCACTTTGTAGTTATATAAGAGGCTGTAAAACGAAAACGAGCATTAAGTAAGGTGATTATTATTCCAAAAGTAATAGCCATAACTATTAACACATTTTGTCTCCCATTAGAAGATACTGTCAATGAATTCATAGAAAAATGTTTGCGGTTGCCTACGGAACCATGACTGTAGCCAGGAGTGCTCCACTTCTTTCTTCAAAAATGTGGAATTCGCATGGGGAGAGTGGGACTGTATGAATGGTGTGTAAAAGTTTCGCAGAGCAACTTCTACAGTGTATTCAAAACCACCTTCGCAAAGTGTGAGGCATTTTGTTGGCAGGTAGTTTAGACTACACTGCGGAAGTTTCCCTGCGAAACCCTTACACATCTCCAAGCGCTAATAGAAAGCACTGATGCTCGAATCGTTATAGGCTCTGAAAACTGGCTAAACCCGGATATGAGCTCAGCCGAAATTTTTGCGAAGAACCTAACAGTGTCCCGAAAAGATTTGCTAAACACGGTTGGCGGTGGCGTGTTTGTAGCTGTCACAAGTAGCTTAACTTGTCGCGAAATTGAAGTAGATATTTCCTTTGAGTTAGTATGGGCAGAGGTCATTGTTGGCAACCGGATTAAAATAATAATTGGGGCCTTCTACTGACCTCCCAGTTCAGATGATACAGTTGCTGAAAAGTTCAAAGAAAAATTGAGTTTGATTTCCAACACGTACCCGACTCATACGATAATAGTTGGTGGTGACTTTAATTCACCCACGATATGTTGGCGAAAATACATGTTTAATTCCGGAGGTACGGATAAAATATCATCCGAAATAGTGCTAAACGCATACTCTGAAAATTATTTCGAGCAGTTAGTTCATGAGCCCACGCGAATAGTAAACGGTTGTGAAAACACACTTGACCTGTTAGCAACAAATAATCCTGAGTTAACAACGAGCATAAAAACCGATATAGGGATTAGTGAAAACAGGGTTGCCGTAGCGAGATTGAATGTTGTAATCCCCAAATCCTCGAAAAATAAGCGAAAACTATATTTATTCAAAAAAGCAGATAAAAATTCACTTGACGCCTTCCCGAGAGACAATCTCCAGTCATTCCAATAATATAAGTGTAGACCAGATGTGGCTTAAATTCAAAGAAATAGTATCGGCAGCAATCGAGAGATTTATACCAAATAAATTAACAAACGACGGAGCTGATCCTCCTTGGTACACAAAACTGGTTAGAACACTGTCTTCTCTCACTGCAGGATAAATGTATTAACAGTTATGACAGTTACTTTTGAAATAATAATCTGCTTGTTTACTTTTTTCAGCAGTGTCGTTTTCATTTCACTACCTGTGTAGTTTTAACAGGACCAGCATTAACTTTGATTAGAAAACTTCTGTATACTGATCAAACACCGTAAGATGAGCCCTCAGGGCTTGAAATACCTCGCGCACTCAAATAAAATCACAAGTTGTGACAGAAGGCATTGTATCGTATACGAAAGTAATACAGTCACGGAGGCAACACTGACAGTAATGGATGAAATTAAATAATTCTTTGTGTTTACAACACTGAAAGAACTCAATCGCGTAGTCTGTTTGGTTGCTGATATGTTACACAAGGCTTGTTACTGTGTTCAGACGCTACAAGACGACCTGACGGGAGCGGTGTTCCACCCGCTGGACGACAACCTGCTGATCACCCACGGCAAGGGCCACCTCACCTTCTGGACGCGCCGCAAGGATGGTTTCTTCGAACGGACGGACATCATCAAACCGGTAACACAATTTCCGTGCTCCTTATTCACATACGCTCATGACCAAATGAATAACAGACACGTATCTTGTAGCGAATAGCACCTCTTTCTCCGCTTCTATATCTACACTGTGCAAACCATTGTGAAGAACGTACCAGAGGGTGCCTACCACAATAGTACATATAACGATTTTTCCTCGTTCCATTCGCGTAATCAGTGAACAAAAAAAATGACTCCTTTTCTTCGCGATATCCGGGAGCGATACGTAGCTGGATGTGGTATATTTCTGGATTCCTCAATTCATACTACACTACTGGCCATTAAAATTGTTACACCACGAAGGTGAATTGCTACAGACTCAACGACGAACCTGGGTGCACGAATGGCAAAACGTCATTTTTTCGGATGAATCCAGGTTCCGTTTAGAGCATAATGATGATCGCATCCGTGTTTGGCGACATCGCGGTGAACGCACATTGGAAGCGTGCATTCGCCATCGCCATACTGACGTATCACCCGACGTGGTGGTATGGAGTGCCACTGGTTACGCGTCTCGGTCACCTCTTGTTTGCATTGATGGCACTTTGAACAGTGGACGCTACATTTCACATGTCTTACGACTCGTGGCTCTACCCTTCATTCGATTCCTGCGAAACCCTACATTTCAGCAGGATGATGTGCGACCTCATGTTTCAGGTCCTGTACGCCCCTCTGGATACAGAAAATGTTGACTGCTGCCCTGGCCAGTACATTCCCCAGATCTCTCACCAATTGAAAACGTCTGGTCAATGGTGGCCCAGCAACTGGCTCGTCACAATACGCCAGTCACTACTCTTGATGAACTGTGGTATCGTGTTGAAGCTGCAAGGAGAGCTTGTACCTGCACACCTCATCCAATCTCTGTTTGACTCAATGCCCAGGCGTATCAAGGCCGTTTTTACGGCCAGAGGTGGTTGTTCTGGGTACTGATTTCTCAGGATCTACGCACCCAAATTGCGTGAAAATGTAATCACATGTCAGTTCTAGTATAATATATTTGTGCAATGAATACCCGTTTATCATATGCATTTTTTCTTGCTGTAGCAATTTTAATGGCCAGTAGTGTAGTTCATGGAACTTTGTAAGTGGTTATCGCAAGATAAATGTCTATCTTCAAGCATTTTCCAGTTCCCGCTTCACAGCATTTGCGTGGCGTTCTGCTATGAGTCTAACAAACCTGCTGTCGTTGGTGCCACCCTTCTTTGTACACGTTCAGTACCCTGTGTACGTCCTGTATGGAACGGATCCCTGGCTGGTTGGAATGGAGGCGATCATTCTGTTTGATATACCTCGTCTTAATCTCGTAAAATGTCCTAAGATTCTACGATACGTAGATGTCAGTGATACTGGATGGTAGCTTTCTGTATCACTTCTGTTGGTCTTCTTCTAGACGGGTGTGACTTTTGCTTTCTTCCAACCGCAGGCCCGAAGGCTCTACAGTATGCAGAGTGTTCCAATGCAAACATACACTTTTTTAAACGGAACAATGCCTAGTGAAACTATGGCAAATTAGACTGTCAAAAGTAAGTTTTTTGCAGGATTCTAGTGTGAGTCGTTTATGAGATATCATATTTGGAAAAGTTTCTACGCCGACATTTGTAAAATACCTGTGGTATCACACACTAAAGAAGAAGACAAGTGCTTACATCAGCCATGTCGATTTTGACCAGTAACGAGACAACGGACCATCACAGTTTGTGTACAAAATGTCCATAGATAGCGGCATTGTTTCATTTAAAAACGTTCATGTTTGAAAAAGAAAACTTTTTATGTGTTATTACAATCTGTTTATTGGTTAACTACACGAGCCCCTAACTACCAATATAAAATAATATTTGTATATATATTTGGAGCACGGAAAAAAGTTTAATTATGCAACCCCACAAAAATTTTTGTAGAGACTGTTTTACATTAAATGTATCTCAAGACACAGGTTCGTGTCGCCCACTATATAATCTCCTCTTACATTAGCCTCACTTTTCCCACGAATATTAAGGGAATGATGTTAACTACAACGACTCAACGATATCAAAATCAATGACAGAAATGAAATACGAACTTCATAAAATAGACTACAAATATCACCTGGTTTATTAGTCATGTCCTCACAATACAATAATAATAACAATAATAATAAATCTATTGCTAGCATTTTGCCCACACAAATTTGAAACATGACTCTTGCATCCACATTCTGTTCATGAAAGGAAATCCTATTCGTCTCCTTGCTCTTGTCTTCATGTTCCGGTGACCTCTGATGCTACGCCGTCAGCTGAATTAATGTCTTCTGCAGGTTATTTGACTGAAGAAAAAAGATATCGAGTGTTAACAAGCAGAATTACGAAGATCTAAACTTCTGAATTAAACGGAAGATTTCCTTCGTCAGAGAGGAACACGATAGTACTAATTGCTCTTGAATGTGTATTGGTATTATTCTAAACGCAAACTGGGAATAAAGTGATATTAGGAACGTTCTACATTATATACAAGGCGATCATAATTTCTTGGTGCAATACACTTTACAGAACTTCTTTCATTATACGTCATACAGTCCTCATAAGTGGTTTACTAGTGTCCAACATTGTCGATATTTGGGTATACTGGTATAGAGTGTTTTATACAGTGGCCTTAATATCGAAAACTTGTAACTGATGTCCCAGCTGGAGATGTTACAGCATAAATGTTACATGCATATGTGCTCTGTGCAACCACCTAGTGTTATGACAAAGTGGACCATATACTCGAATTTCTTTAGTACTTCACAGCTGAGATAAACAAAGGTTTTTGAGCAAGCCTTATTCGCAAATCGATTTGTATTTGTGTACATAGTTATTACTCGTCACATTTTTATGTGTTGATATATTGAAGCTGGAAGGGGTGTTTTTAAAAAGGGCTATGTATATTTTCGGAAGCTATAGTGAAAACGTCTACAGGGATATGTCGGCTGTTAAAATTTAGAGAAAACAGTCTAATTGATAATGCTTTCTTCATTTAACTGTTACTTTCATTTCCTTTTGGATACTATTACAATTTCGGCTGTGTAACCACTCTCAATTGATTTACTGATTTCCTTTTGAAATAAGTTACGTTGCAAGCCGTAGCACATGTGAAGAACAAAATATTCGTCATTTGACCACACAGGGATTGTCATACAATAGCATACATATGGTGAAAGCATTTTCATCAAGACTGTTCTTCATTACTGTGGCTCCTGATATTAGGAAAATAATGTAGAGGAAATTTTTAACGAAAATAGTCATGGGAAGTAAACGCCACGACTGGATAGTAGTGTTAAAAGTTCACGGTCTAAAATTTAAGGGCTTGATCAGCATCACGGCAGCAAGCATCCCAAACACTCATTAAGCAAGTGTTGTCATACCAAAAACTAGAAAATAGCTCTCGGTGTAGAATTCAAAAACAAGTATTCCGAAAGATATTGCTATCCTTGCTGTGGTTTTTGTTTCTTTTCAGCCTTCGAGAACGAACATTACCAGCATTCAGTTCGAGCAAGACGGCGATGTAGTAACTGCAGATGGAGATGGATTCATCACCATCTACTCTGTGGACAGTGACGGCGCTTATTTCGTCAGGATGGAATTTGAGGTTTGCTTCTTACTGTTCAGAAATAACTTTTCTCCTGTAGATACTAATATGCTGCGGTTGTCAGAGTTTTCCATCATGTACATTACGCTGCATGTAGTCACCATATAATGCAGCAAGTAGTGGCTTTCGCGGAGGAGGTATTTGCCTTGAAATGATGCGGTTCCTTACAAAAATCATGTCACGTGCCGCTACGTATTATAATTTTTCTTGACTTCTTTTTCAAGTAGATACTAATTTACCTATATTCACGTTGTTACAGCTTTCTTTTGTTTTTCTGTATACCCTGAAACGATGCGAGTGCAGCCGAAGATCAATTATAGGCCTAAGCATCTGCGTATCAGATTCGTCTATTACGTGGTTTCATAAGGAACAGTGGCAATAAAATTTCAGGGCTTTATAACATGGGGTCGATTTAGTGTCGCTGTGGAGCGTTTTATCCAGTCCACCACGAGTCGTAGACCAACTTGTAACTCCTACTCCTCCTGTTCCAGTTAAACTCTTTAAAAAAAAAAAAATATGAGTCCTACTTCAGTTACTGAGAAATTGTTATTTTCCTCTGTCTTCACCATCAAAACGTCTTCTCACTAGTGACCAATAACACTTTTAGCGTGCGCAACATTCTCATGACAAATTCTCTTAAGTTAACTATGTCATCATTAGGAAGGTAAAATGTACATGACACACAAAAGAGGGTACACAGGAAAACGATAGATTGATTTCAATTTTACATCCTATATTCACATCACTAAGAGTCATGACGTTTTCTTTCTCTCACTGTTATCGTCAAAGGTACTTCAGTTTTCTAGGAGAAGTTACTTCGCTGCAAGAATAATAATACAATAAAACAAAATAAATACAGTTCTCCATCTAGAATTTATTTACAGTTACAAACTAAGGTAATTGTTATACAATCTTAGCAGTTTACAGGAAAAACAGAAATCGTTGTTTTGAATATATTTCATCACGTTTTTTCCTCTCATCTGTCGTGAACTGAATAAGTTTTAGACCTCGTTTCTTTTCTCATAGTAGCGAGAGAAGGAAGGCTACTGACAATTTTTCAGCAGTGAAAGATTGTGTAGCGCTTCAAAAGAGAGCAATACTCCTTTGCGAAAGGAAAGACTCGTGGTTGCCAGCACTGCCATTAATTGCCATACAAGCGAGTAGGGCTCTATGAGACCTGTAGACGCATCAACCACAGGAATTCTCAAAAATCCCCATCAACTCGCAGAGTGTTCCAAAGTTCTTTTTCGGGAAATAAATTTAAATAATAAGTCATTCTTTAAAATCTCCATATTATCAAATAACCTTCAGACATAAGTATATCGATATGATAATCTTGCAACGCATTTACAAACATCACTGAGGTTCATTAAAATCGTAATGTTCGTTCGTACTTAATTATCACTTCCGTGTTTTCTTTCAGTTTCAAACAGTCTTAGGCTCTTTTTCTAAGTTGTCATTCGCTAGGATCTAAAATTGATATCCCTAGACATTTATGGTTGCTGAGAGAATATTCCTTGTTGTCGTATAGAACAAAATAATGAAGATTCTTCGGCTCTTGTTTATGGCAGTCAATTGACGAGTAATTTATAGAGGTTGTGAAACTCGTTCCTGCTAAATAATTTGCTCGTGGGAATACAATTATAGCGTATTTAATGCTCATTTTTAAGTTTAAAAGAAAAGAACGAAAATTATATTGCATTCCTCACCTTTGTCAAAATACGCCCTCCCCCATCGCGGTAAATCATGCGGTAATAAACTGTTTTTCTCTTATCATAACTTCTCTATTTTCAGGCTCACACGAAAGGGATCAGTTCGCTGATTATGCTTTCTGAAGGCACTTTGCTGTCCGGAGGAGAGAAAGACCGCAAAATCATAGCCTGGGACTCGCTGCAAAATTACAAGAAAATCACAGAAAGCAAGGTACTCTTACACTTCACCATTTGTGGTATGATGAAATGACTCTTGATTGATATTGAAATCTAGTTAACGAGGAAAATAGCACTTCTGTACATCACAAACATGAAAATCTTCTATAACACAATCTTACGTAATGCTACAGTCACGATGAAAAATATTCTATACATGAAACACTGTCCAAAACCCTACAAGAAGTGGTAGCTTTTTATAAATATTTGTATGTTGTTAACGCTTCAGACTAATATTTCATTACCTATATGTAACATAACTGCAGCCAGTAATGGTTGTTGTTGTTGTTGTTGTTGTTGTCATCGTCTTCATTCTAAAGACTAGTTTGATGCAGCTCTCCATGCTAGTCTCATTTGTGCCACTCCCTCTAGCTCTGCTTAGCTACTACAATCTGCATACATTTGAATCTGCTTGCCGCACTGAAGCCTTTATCTCCCTCTACGATTTTTACCCTACAAACTTTTATCCCGCACCAAACTGACAATTCCCTAATACCTCAGGATCCGTTCAATCAGTCGATTTCTTGTTTTAATTTGGCCTTGATATAAAATTCTATTTTCCTCAGTTAGATTCAGTACCTCCTCATCGTCAGCAATATTCAGCAGCACCACATTTCAAAAGATTATATTCTCTTCTTGTCTGGACTCCTTATTGTCCATGTTTCACCTTTCGTACAAGGTTAGCTCCAGACAAATGTCTTCAGTAAACATTTTGTAACGCTTAAATTTACGTTCGATTTTAAAATAATAATCCTATTTTTCTTTTCCTGTCATTGCCAGAGTGCATTTTAACGTCTCTCTGCGACAGCTATCGTCAACTATTTTGCTGCCCATGGCAAAACTCATCTATTACTTTTAGTATTCCATTTCCTAATCCAACTCCCTAAGCATCGTCTGATTTACTTCGACTAGCTTCCATTCCCCCGTTTTTCTTTCTTTAATGTTCATCTCAACCCTGTTTTCAAGACGCCACCCATTTCGTTCAGCTGCACTTCCTGCCCTTAATAGAACTATAACGTCATCGCTAACCTCGAAATTCTTATTTCTTCTGCTTGAATTGTAATTCCCGTTCCAGATTTCTCCTTGGTTTCTTTTATTACGTGTTAAGTGAACAGACTGAATGATACTGGGGATAGGCTACAATCCTCTCTCACTTCCTTAACCAGAGCTCCCATTTCATGTCCTTCGGCTCTCATAACTGCAATCTGGTTTTTGTATAAGTTTTATTTCCCTGTATTTTATGTCTACTACCTTCGGAATTTCACAGTGTTCACTGTCAAAAGCTCGCTCTAAATACACAACTACTATCAATGTATGTTTGCCTTTCTTCAACCTTTCTTCTAAGATACGTCGGAGCGCCGGAACTATCTCAAGTGTTCCTACATTTCTGACAGTGACCTTCCACGAGATCGGCATCTACCAGTTTTTCCATCCTTCTGTAAATAATCCGTGCCAATATTTTGCAAACATTGCATTTTTAAACTGATAATACGCAATATTCACACCTGTTAACATCTGCTTTCTTTCGAAATGAGATTATTATGTTCCACTTAAGGTCTGAGAGTATTTTACATGGCTCGTAAATTTTTCATACAGGTAGAATACCGGAACAGTTTTGCGGAAACTGATCTTTTCAAGCACATTATAAGAAGCGATCAACAAGTTTCCGTTTGAAAGCGTTACTGCAGCTATACACAACGCAGCACAACAAGCGCCGACATATAGACAAAGGATTAATGTGGCATTCGTCTCTCTCCGACATGAGTGCGGTAAATGCGGGAACGTGAACTATGGCTGTGTTATTATCAGAAGCATCCAAACAATACCAACGGGCTGATTTCTCGGCTGCCGGAGGAAAAACACCAGTAGCCAGCCATCGGATAATGAGGAATGTACACTACTGGTCATTAAAATTGCTACACCACGAAGATTTCGTACTGCAGACGCGAAATATGACCGACACGAAGAAGCTGCTCTGATATGCAAATGATTAGCTTTTCAGTGTATTCACACAAGATTGGCGCCGGGGGCGACACCTACAACTTGCTGACATGAGGAAAATTTCCAACCGATTTCTCGTACACAAACAGCAGTTGACCGGCATTGCCTGGTGAAATGTTGTTGTGATGCCTCGTGTAAAGAGGAGAAATGCGTACCATCAAGTTTCCGACGTTGATAAAGGTCGGATTGTAGCCTATCGCGATTGCGGTCTATCGTATGGCGACACTACTGCTCGCAATGGGCAAAATGGTACAAATGGCTCTGAGCACTATCGGACTTAACTTCTGAGGTTGTCAGTCCCCTAGAACTTAGAACTACTTAAACCTAAGGACATCACACACACCCATGCCCTAAGCAGGATTCGAACATGCGACCGTAGCGATCGCGCGGTTCCGGACTGAAGCGTTTAGAACCGCTCGGCCACCCCGGCCGGCACTGGGCGAGATCCAATGACTGTTAGCAGAATATGGAATCGGTGGGCTCAGGAGGGTAATACGGAACGCCGTGCTGGATCCCAACGGCCTCGTATCACCGGCAGTCGAGATGACAGGCATCTTATCCGCGTCTCGATCCCTGCGTCAGCAGATGGGGACGTTTGCAAGACAACAACAGTTCGACGACGTTTGCAGCAGCATGGACTATCAGCTCGGAGACCATGGCTGCGGTTACCCATGACGCTGCATCACAGACAGGAGCGCCTGCGATAGTGTATTCAACGACGAACCTGGGTGCACGAATGGCAAAACGTCATTTTTTCGGATGAATCCAGGTTCTGTTTACAACATCGTGATGGTGGCATCCGTGTTTGGCGACATCGCGGTGAACGCACATTGGAAGCGAGTACTCGTCATCGTCATATTGGCGTGACACAGAAAATTTTTAACTGTTGCCCTGGTCAGCACATTCTCCAGATCTACTACCAACTGAAAACGTCTGGTAAATGGTGGCCGAGCAACTGCCTCGTCACAATACGCCAGTCACTACTCTTGATGAACTGTGGTATCGTGTTGAAGCTGCATGGGCAGCTGTACCTGTACACGCCGTCCAAGCTCTGTTTGACTCAATGCCCAGGCATATCAAGGCCGTTATTACGGCTATAAGTGGTTGTTCTGGGTACTGATTTCTCAGGATCTATGCACCCAAATTGCGTGAAAATGTAATCACATGTCAGTTTTAGTATAATGTATTTGTCCAATGGATATCCGTTTATCACCTGCATTTCTTCTTGGTGTAGCAATTTTAATGACCAGTAGTGTATTTCTTGGCTGCCGAAGGACAAACACCAGTAGCCATCCATCGGAGAATGAAGAAAGTATAAGGGGCAGCAATGTCTGTGGGAAACCACCGTTGTAAAAAACATTTACATTTATTATTATTAAAATTTATGTTTAATGTTTGAAAATTGTTAATATTTTCTCTCTATTTGCCATTAGAAATCATATCTATCGTAATAAAACTGTATTCATCTTTACTGCCACCTTTACTACATATTTCTTTAACACTATCAAATTTTAAATCAGCAACATCAGATCACCAGTAAATGTGATTCAACTTTGTATCATCTTGTCCGAAAATATTTTAAAAATTAAGATTATTACCATCTATACGTTTACAAATAAATTTATAAAATTTTGTCAGTGTGACCAGGAAGGATTCAGGATACACTCTCATAGCAGTCGAAGTTCAAAAACATAACAAAATAAGTTGTTTTTACATGTTAAATTTCATCTTTTTTTCAATTACTATTGGCAGCATTTTTTGCTATAGGTACACTTTGCTTCATAAATAAGAGAAATTTTTCAATGAATTTTTCACAACAGACAAACAACACTTACAGGTGTACAAACACTCTAGAATTTTTCAGATCTATTAAAAACTATTGTCAAAATTGAGATAATTAACCATACAATTTGAGTTTTTTATAAACATGAAGTTTAAACTGTAAGAGATCATTCATTTTTCATAAATTAAATAAATTCTACAGTTTGTTTTGTTTTGTTATCTTTTTAAACTTTGACTGCTATGTTTGTGAATCCTGAATCCTTCCTTGTCATGTTGACCAAGTTTTATGAATTTATTTTTAAAAGTATAAACAGTGGAAATTAAAATGTCCTGTGGTGCCGCTCCTGCTCCAAGTTGGCCTGTTTGCCATTCTACCCCCTTAAACAAAACCTATATTTTACTTTTATCTACCTTTAATACAGTAATCTCTAACTCAGTCCTGATTTTCAAGAACGAAATCATCAAAAACTACAACTGAATTATTTTCACATTCATGAAATGGAATAATTTCATCATTATTTTCCATAAAAGTGGTAATTGTTTCATTAATTTTATCTTCAATTTTTTACATCTTTCTATAAATTCCTGATATTTTGGTTGACCTAAGCTTTTAGAATAAATGTACTAATGTTTAATTTCATTTCAGTTTAGCCCTCAGCTGCTAGAATATAGTTGTCAGTCATCAGTGTTGTTTACCTACAACTGCTTTGCCGTATTATTGAACATGGAATAGGATTTGGTAAAAGTGTGCCATGTTCAGTTTTAATTTGGAATTCTTATCTTTGGTTCCCAATGTTTCATTTATCTATATAAATTTTATTAATATAAATTAGTAGATTACTTCAGTTGAGTGCTAATTCATCTGTTCTCAAAAAAAGATTAACTGAGTACACAACAGAAACTTACAAAAACGTTTCACTAGTTGGATTTTATAGAACCTCTTTAACTCCAAATATTATATCAAACAATAATAAATCATATACTAACCGAGAAAAGATAGAAAGTCCTGTTGGGCAACATAGTTTAAAAAAATTTAGAAAAATTTATTCACTCAAAAAACAACTAATGTACTCATTAATGAAAATAAAATTTTAAATAGAGTTGTTATTGAAAGTGGTACTAAATTATTTATAGATAAAGAAGATTGTTATAACATCTTGGGTTGTCGGGTGTTCTGGCAGAACACCCAACACCCCAAGATGTCATTAGATCGCCGGGAAAGCCTGAAGAGTTACAAGATTGTTATAGTCAAATTTTAGGATTTAATAATCAAAATATTGAAGCTAATAAAAAATTGCTGATGATATTCGTAAAGATATTCGATTTTACATAATATATGTTACTTTTAACTTAGCTGATGAAATGTTTGTTAAACATAATGATCATTTTCATAGCGAAATCAATATTATTTCTTTATTTAAACCAAATGCTGAATTTGGAAGACCAATAAGTTATGAACCAAATTATCCTATAAATATTCCAATTTCTAATACTATTCAGAATTTAATAATTACTATAACTGGAGAAAATGATAATTTGATTGACTTCAATGGTGCAGGTGTAACTTTCATTTTATATATGAATTAACAAATGTTTCCATTAATAAATCATGAACAAAATCAAGAGTTTACATTTTACTCATTTTCTGTCAATGAGAAAACAAAAAATAGTTTAAATAGTCCAAACAAGGAAACAGAAATTAATATTAATTCATCCTAATTATTCACAACTTTATACAACATTTTCTGTTATTCACGCAGATGGAATAGTCTTTTGACTATATAATGGTAAATCAAGTATTGGGCTAACTGATAATTATGTATTATCTTATGTTAGTACAATTAAAAAAGGAAACAATATTTTGTCTAGAATAGAACATCCATTTATTTCTTCATCAAATCTTATTCAATTAACTTCATCTGTGTCAAAAGTCTTAACTATGGAAAAAACATTTACTTAACAACAGCAAAATTAAAAACAAACAGAGTGAAGTACTTCATCCATTAGAATTATTTGGCGGATTTTTACTAATTTAAAGAAATGATTTGGGAAGGAGATTTATCGATCCTACCAGCAGACTAAGGGAACGCTACAGTGCTATTAATCGCTGCCGAGTACCAGCAGAAAATGAACCTGCTGCTACAAGACGAGGCCTACAAGAGGCTGAAGAAGGATCCAAACCCAATGAGTAGAAAGACGATAGATCTGTTGAAGAAATCTGACTTATCTGAGCCAATGAAAAAGCGGCTGTACCGCAGAGAGGCAGCGATACCATGCTTCTACGGACACCCGAAAAACCATAAGGAAGGGGTACCTATGATATCGATTGTGGACTCCATCAACTCTCATAGTTACAGACTAGATAAATACCTAGCGACCCTCCTCAAAACTCTTTTAGGACACTACAGCCACCATGTGAGAAACTCAGCCGAATTCGTAAAAATACTCTGGGACATGCACCGACAAAGGGAGGACCTACTTGTGACCTTCGACATGAGGTCGCTTTTCACGAAAGTTCCCCTTCAAGACTCTTTTTCTCTTTTAGCTCAGCACTTTGGACCACAAACAGTCAGCTTTTTCGCACACATACTAACAACCACCTACTTTCAGTGCAACAGGGAATTCTTCAAGCAGACCGATGTTATGGCCATGGGCTCCCCACTGGCTCATGCGATTGCAAACCTCTATATGGAACATTTTGAGGAGATGGCCCTTCAAACTGCCAGACAGAAACCAAACCACTTCTTCCACTACGTTGACGACGTTTTTGTCGTGTGGGGACATGTCAAACCGGCGCTAGGTGAGTTTCTGGAGCACCTCAACAGCATCCACCCAAAAATCAAATTTATGATGGAAATGGAGGAAAATAAATGCCTCCCCTTCCTTGACATACTAATTAAGAGGAAGGCAGATGGTTCACTAGGCCATGCAGAACATAGGAAGAAGACACACACAGACCTATAACCTCATGTTACAAGCTGCCACCATGCAGCACAAAGACAAACAGTGCTGACCACTCTGGTACACAGGGCACACGCCATCTGTGACAAAGACAGCCTACCATCTCAGCTGCAACACCTGAGGAAAATCTTCCACCAAAATGGCTACAGTGAATGCAGATCAAGAGCGTGTTTAAAGGGAAGAAGGAAGCAGCAACAACACCAGAAGAAGAAGAAGAAGACAAACGACACACGTTCCTTCCGTACATGGTTCTGCTCTCGGCCAAAACTGCAGGACTTCTGGGCAAAACCATTCTCTGCCCACTACCAAAGGCGAGGGAACTCCTAGGTTCTGCCAAAGACTCGCTGATGCTTAACACATCAGGAATATACAGCATACCTAGCGACTGTGGTAAACAATACATTGCAGAAACATAACGCTGTTTATCTAAACGCTGTGAAGAACATACCACATGTGTCCGACTAGGTCACACAGAAAAATCAGCCATAGCAGAAGACAGCGTAAATGAAGAACACACTTTCAAATTCGAAAACACGAAGGTGCTCTGCCAAGCATTTGGCTTATGGGAAAGTATTATCAAAGAATCACTAGAAATAAGGATTCATGACAAGCTGATCAACAGGGACAAGGGATTCCAACTCAGCACAGCATGGAACTCTGCGATAGCAGCAAACCATCAGGAGCACGCCTATCAACATCCTCCGCCACGGACGCAGATAGAATGCTAACAGCAAGAACCAAACAAGGCTGCCAGGAGCGACTGCTACTCTAACCACCACGTGCACACTGCCATACCACCTGAGCCTCCCGAGGTCTAGTGGAGGGGGGTGACCGCGCTTATAAATCCCCCGCTCTCCGTGAATAAATTCTCGACACTTCCCGATATGTCAATGGTACCACCTAGCTGGAGACCTGAGAAACCTTCAACTATAAACAATTATATTTGCTGGAATACATGGAAAAAGAAATTTTGAACTAGATATTACGAATTATTATAACTCTTCTGATTTTGGTATGCCTTCCATTATTTTCATTGTTTTCCCAACTAATCGAAAAATATCCAGTTAAATGAGTCTATGTAAAAAGTGGAAGAAATGAAATTTTTCCTCAAGAATTATGGAGCCTTTATCCACGAAATAACCTTTTAAAGGTTTAAGCTTATGATTCATTTAGGGTTTTTAAAGGAATAACTCAATTAAATAACGATTTAAATGTGAGTCCATTCAGTTTTATTCAAAATTATCCTATCTATCTAATAAATATGTCTTGAAGAATGAAGGTCTTAAGTACAAAGAAAAACAAAAAATTATGTGCATTTTTAATGAAAATATACCAAATGATACCATTGCATATATGATTATGTATGGTAAAAAGAATTCAACTATGATTTACAATGTAGAATATGTACTGAAAATTTTTAATTGCATAAATGAATAAGAAATTAGAAAAAAGTTATAAAAGCATTAAATTCCAAAATTTAGTGTTTTTCAAGTTTTTAAAATTCTGAATTTCAAAAATATGAAAATCTTAAGTTTTTCTATATAATTTTTTTCTATATAACTAAAAGCAAAACATAATGAACATAAATAGTCGCATTGAAAATGTAGTAAGTGATCTTAACAGTTATAATAGTAGTTGTGCAGAAGTGTTCACTAAATTAACAGAACCAAACAAAGTAAATCTTACAATATTTCAAAAGCTGAAATTTTAGTAACTAAATATGGTAATAAAGTTTCATTACTTTTAGGTAATACATATAAAATTACTCTTCCAGATAATTGTACTAATATCTTTTCAGAAAACGAAGATAAATTAGTGAAAATTAATGGATTGAATGTTATACCAGGTGATCAAAAAGTCAGTATAAATTTGAAAACTGAATAAATCACGGAATAATGCAGATAGAGACGTACAAATTGACACACGTGCTTGGAATTACATAGGGTTTTATTAGAACCAAAAAAATTCAAAGTTCAAAAAATATCCTTCATCTCATCAGAATAACAATAATTAGCATATCAAAGTAATACAAAGCAAAGATTATGTTCTTTACAGGAAATGCTCAATATGTCCACTACCACTCCTCAAAAATAGCTGTAGTCGAGGAATAATGTTGTGAACAGCACTGTATAGCATGTCCGGAGTTATGGTGAGGCATTGGCGTCGGATGTTGTCTTTCAGCATCCCTAGAGATGTCGGTCGATCACGATGCACTTGCGACTTCAGGTAACACCAAAACCAATAATCGCACGGACTGAGGTCTGGGGACGTGGGAGGCCAAGGTTGACGAAAGTGGCGGCTGAGCACACGATCATCACCAAACGACGCGTGCAAGAGATCTTTCGCGCGTCTAACAATATGGGGTGGAGCGCCATCCTGCATAAACATCGTACATTCCAGCAGGTGTTTATCAGCCAGGCTGAGGATGATGCGATTCATTAACATATCGGCGTACCTCTCACCCGTCACGGTAGCAGTTACAAAACCAGAATCACGCATTTCCTCGAAGAAAAATGGCCCGATAACGGTAGATGTGGTAAATCCAACCCATACTGTGACTTTCTCGTCGTGCAATGGAGTTTCCACGACAGTTCTAGGATTTTCGGTAGCCCAAATTCTGCAGTCGTGGGCGTTGACAGACCCTCGGATCGTGAAATGAGCTTCGTCAGTCCACAACACGTTACTTAACCACTCGTCATCTTCCACCATCTTTTGAAACGCCCTCACTGCAAATGCCCTCCGCTTCACTAAATCGCCAGGTAGCAGATCATAATGCCGATGGATTTTGTACGGATAGCATCGGAGGGTACGCTTAAGTGCCAACCAACCAATAGTGTATGGAATGCCGGTGCGACGTGCGACTGCACGAGCGCTGACTTCCCCGTGCATAGACGAACCCGCTACAGTCTCCATTTCTTCCTGAACTGTCTCAGCAGCATTGCGTCTTGTGCTCGGTCGGCCACTACGGGGTTTATCGTCTAAACAACCCGTGGCTTCGAACTTCGAAATCATTTCCGCCACAGCCGCATTTGCCAACGTTCATATCCCCTTCCTATGGTGATAAGATCGTAATGCTGAACTAGCACATTCCCAATTCTGATAATACAGCTTCACTAAAAGCGCCTTTTCAGGTAACGTCAACATGCTGCGACTGCTGGCGTATCTTATTCTCTCTCTCATTACAGCTCCTTTTATACACGATTATCATGCGCAGTCACTGACGGTTTGCTGTCCAGCGCCATCTCTCGGACATTTTGGGAACTATTTTTTGTTCTAATAAAACCTCATGTCATTCCAAGCACGTGTGTCAATTTTTACCTGTCTCACTACATTATTCCGTGGTTTATTAAGTTTTCAAGTTTATACGGATTTTTTGATCCCCCGGTATATCGAGTTAAAAAGCAAAATAAAGATAAACCAGTTCATGTTATTCAATTTGAATAATTTTTTTGTACTTTTTTACTTTTTAACTCAATAAATGTAGTTTGTTGGTTATTTAATTTTAAATGAATAAATTTATTCCTTAATTAAATGAAAATTTCATTTGTGGGTATAGATAAATTTTTGAATATGGGATACAGCAAAATTAAAATCTTGTTTTTAAATCTGTACATTATTTAAAAAATATTCTCTCCGGTCCAGAAACTATATACATATACTACTAGCACCTGGATCAGAGAGCTCGAAGAAATAACTGGCTTGATAGCTGAGACCAAACTGCCTACCCACGGCTGAGCGCCGGTCCAAATACACGCACACGGATACGGTGCGAGATTTTGGTGAGCATGTGAAATGTCGTAGGAAAATAGTGCCAGCGATCGCACGCTGTTGTCGTGGAAGTACACTCTACTGGTAATGCAAATGGCGCCTCTCGTGTCGGCGCCCAGAAACTCCAGGAATAAGAAATCAGCGTGCTGCTTTGCTGCTTTTTTTTCTGTAGATGTTGTTGTTCGGAACATTTACCAAAATGTAGGACGAGTACTTTTTGTTGTTTGGCTTGCAGGCACGTGTAGCTGCCGCGGTAGACGATGCCTAAAGCCCGACCATAAACGGGATGTTTTGCACGGTTGCAGGTTTCTGTCTTGTGAGGGGTACACATCACTCACCGGTCACCGTTATTATGACACTGCTCTCCTTCCCCATGTGCGTATTTTCAGGGATACATTCGGCCCTGACTTCATCTGCTACAGATGACAATGCACGACCGCATCGACAGCACAGGTGCGTGTCTTCGAATAAAAGTGTCAGTCATGTTCGTCTCTTTGCATATATCTTTGCGTATTTCTTCTTTACTATACACTAGAAATTTTTTCTATGTGTGGCTCAAGTCTGATCGAGCTTTGGTCGCTCGTAGTGACACATCATGCGAAAGTTAATTTAGTCTTTACGTTTTGCACACAAGTGCATTTGTCCTTATTGCAGCTTTGTGGTACTGGACTTCGCAAGAAGTCAGGTACAAATGGAAACCATTGTGCTACATTTGAAGAGAAATTTAGGCTACTAATATGGCAAGTAAAATATCAACGTCGACATTATCAAAGATTTTGCTAATATCTACAAACCTGAGAATCGAAGTTTTGGGCTAACGATTGTAGAATGACGAAACAGGATCGGTTGCGGTTTCGATGGATTGAGTTTAACCCTATATTCTGTACTTTATCATCTTGTCGGCAGCGGCACATCAAACCTTATCCTTTCCTATGAGTCTTCAGTACACGATTTGTCGAAAACCGCAATGAGTAACATAAACTCTCCAGTCTAAAATGTCTAGCAGACATTTTTGGCTTTCGCCCTGTACAGGAGCGTTTGCACTTGATCCATGTTACACTGGGAAACGACAAATATTCACTTCTTCTCGGAACCGTACCCAAGGAATTGACATAACACTTCGTGATCATGCAGACAGTTTGTCTGTAATCAGCTTCAAGGCGTCAAATGATTATACGCTGGAAAATAAGAAGCATGTGACTTCTCAACAGCGGTTATCCCACTGGACTCGCGTTCGGGAGGGCGACGGTTCAAATCTCCGCCTGGCCATCACATTCAGGTTTAAGTTTCCTGTGATTTCCCTAAATCTCGTATAACAAATAAAGGATTAGTTCTTTTGAATAGGGCAAGGCCTACCCCCTTCACCACCCTTTCTTAATCTAACCTGTTCCGTCTCTAATTTGCTCGTTGTCAACGGAACGTTAAACTCTGATTCTCCTTTGACGGCAGGCTCAGCGGGCTAGTGCCCGAGGCTGCAGCTAAGGATTCTAATTTTACGCTTATTCTTAGGAATCAAGTTTGCTTTCACAAATGCAGTTCGTTGTCATGTACCGGGTTGTTATAATTAACATGCAGCTACTCACTGAAGTCCAGTGTACGTCATAATTACAATATGGCAGCGAAGCTATGTAGATATTCTAATATGTTAATGTGGAACCGATTTACGCCGAAAAAAATTAGAATTGTGATCACCAGGTGCAAATCTGTAGCAACGAATTCAAGAAAGACGTATAGAAATGTTTCCATGTGTAGTGGATCAGAAATTTACAAATACAGATTAGGAACGTTCGAACAAGCGGAGTTTTGACTGGCTGGGGGAAGAGACCAAACAGCGAAGTCATCGGTCTCATCGGATTATGGAAGGATGCGGAAGGAAGTCGGCCGTGCCCTTTCAAAGGAACCATTCCGGCATTTGCCTGGAGCTATTTAGGGAAATCACGAAAAACCTAAATCAGTACGGGTGGACTCGGGATTGAACCGTCGTCCTCCCGAATGCGAGTCCAGTGTGCAAACATCTGTGCCACCTCACTTGGTTGAACAAGCGAGAAAGACATAATGTTGATTTCATTATCAACCACCGCTTACAGAGTTCATTCAATATGCGCACCAAAGACGTCGACGAGCTGCTGCACCCGCAAAACGCCGTCATCAATAGTTGTTCGCAGCAGTTCCGGTGGAATCTGAACAACACTTTCCTTTGTACTAGCCTTCAGATCAGGGAGAGACCGAGCATGTCCCTAGTAACTCGTTCTTTCAAATATCCCCAGACCCAAAAGTCACAAGTATTTAGATAAGGTGATCTTGCAGGTTACGTGTCTGGAAAGCCTCTAGAGATAATAAGATCGTAGAAAGTTGCTTTAAGCAAAACTATCTCTGGGCGAGTGACATGAGATGTTGGCCCATATTGCATGAAAACAGTGGTTTCCACACAGTTACGCTCTTCCAAAGCAGGAATCACATACCGTACTTGGGGGTCTCGATAACATGCAGACCTACAGTACACCTGACACATCCTCCGCATGTATTCTCTTCAAAGAAGACCGGACCAAGAATAAAGGTACTTGTGAATCCACACCACACAGTCACGTGCGATGTGTGCAATGGACAACACGTGGTTTATCAGTACCCCAAATTCGCCAGTTCTGTGGAGTCATTGCGCCCTGTAGGGTAAAAAATGCCTCGTCACTCCACGGAATATCTCCCGGCCACAAGTCATCAACTTTGATACTTGCCAGAAACTGAAGATGACATTTGAAACGTTGTTGTGTATCAAGAGGTTTCAGCTGTTGCATCGTCTGGATCGTGTCCGGTTCCTAGCGTAAAATAGACCGCAAAACTTGCTGTACTGTTGACTATGGGATGGACGATCCTCGTGACACTGCACTAGTGCTAGCATCAGCCAGGGCACGTGCTGCATGGTCAGTTAAAGCAATAGTAACCCCGTCACTAACTTCCACCGGCACAGGACACCTTCCTCTTCCATGTGCCACATCAAGTCCACCTGTGTTTTCGAGTTCCATTATCATCATTTTCAAACTATTTAATGACATCGAGCTTCTCCTCGGACTTTCCAGTCGGCGATACTGTCTCAGTGCAGAATTGCAATTGCTGTTGTTCACATAAAACACTTTTACTAGCAGCGCACGACCTTCTTTCTTCAGTTCACTCACGTTATGTCTTACCAAATGACAGCGTGAATATCACACTGTCGTTCATACAATGTACGGCATCATATTTGCACTTGGTTGCCAAACTTTCAGTGTAAATCGCATAAATTCATTAGCATACCTACCACGTTTTTTTGGCATACGATAATCACTGCCCACAGTGGACCTCCATAAGTAGCTGCACTTTAGTTATAACCACCCAGTCCTGCACGGGAAATATTGTCATTTCCTCAAATATAGTACCAGTGTAGACACTGGAGTTCAATCAAGCCAGATGCGAATCTTTGCACAATAGTGCCGAATTTCACAGCACAAACAACTGATTATTGAGTAATGACTCCCTGGTAGCATTTAAGAACACTTTTATTTATAAAACACACAAAAGCCAAGTCAACATTATGGACTGGCAGCATGTTGTTGTTGTTGTGGTCTTTAGTCCTGAGACTGGTTTGATGCAGCTCTCCATGCTGCTCTATCCTGTGCAAGCTTCTTCATCTCCCAGTACTTTCTGCAACCTACATCCTTCTGAATATGCTTAGTGTATTCATCTCTTGGTCTCCCTCTATGATTTTTGCCTTCCACGCTGCCCTCCAATGCAAAATTTGTGATCCCTTGATGCCTCAGAGCGTGTCCTACCAACCGATCCCTTCTTCTGGTCAAGTTGTGCCACAAACTTCTCCCCAATTCTGTTCAATACCTCCTCATTAGTTATGTGATCTACCCATCTAATCTTCAGCATTCTTCCGTAGCACCAAATTTCGAAAGCTTCTATTCTCTTCTTGTCCAAACTATTTATCGTCCATGTTTCACTTCCATACATGGCTACACTCCATACAAATTCTTTCAGAAACGACTTCCTGACACTTAAATCTATACTCGATATTAACAAAATTCTCTTCTTCAGAAACTATTTCCTTGCCATTGCCAGTCTACATTTTATATCCTCTCTACTTCGACCATCATCAGTTATTTTGCTCCCCAAATAGCAAAACCCCATTACTACTTCAACTGTCTCATTTCCTAATCTAATTCCCTCAGTATCACCCGACTTAATTCGACTACATTTCATTATTCTCGTTTTTCTTTTGTTGATGTTCATCTTATATCCTCCTTTCAAGACACTGTCCATTCCGTTCAACTGCTCTTCCAAGTCCTTTGCTGTCTCTGACAGAATTACAATGTCATCAGCGAACCTCAAAGTTTTTATTTCTTCTCCATGGATTTTAATACCTACTCCGAATTTTTCTTTTGTTTCCATTACTGCTTGCTCAATGTACAGATTAAATAACATCGGGGAGAGGCTTCAACCCTGTCTCACTCCCTTCCCAACCACTGCTTCCCTTTCGTGCCCCTCGACTCTTATAACTGCCATCTGGTTTCTGTACAAATTGTAAATAGCATTTCGCTCCCTGTATTTTACCCCTGCCACCTTTAGAATTTCAAAGACAGTATTCCAATCAACATTATCAAAAGCTTTCTCTAAGTCTACAAATGCTAGAAACGTAGGTTTGCCTTTCCTTAATCTTTCTTCTAAGATAAGTCGTAAGATTAGTATTGCCTCACGTGTTCCAATATTTCTACGGAATCCAAACTTATCTTCCCCGAGGTCAGCTTCTACCAGTTTTCCCATTTGTCTGTAAAGAATTCGCGTTAGTATTTTACAGCTATGACTTATTAAACTGATAGTTCGGTTATTTTCACATATGTCAACACCTGCTTTCTTTGGGATTGGAACTATTATATTCTTCTTGAAGTCTGAGGGTATTTTGCCTGTCTCATACATATTGCTCGCCATATATTAGAGTTTCGTCAGGATAACACAAGTGAAAGATCCAATATTAGTAGGACACAATCAAAGTTTGTAATGAGTTTGGTCATAGTGGACACTAATAGACAAAAGAACACGGTCGAAGTTCCACAGAACCGCTATCAGTCCAGTGGCACCAAGTCCCTGGAAGGCCAACATCAGAGGAGGTGAAGGCCCCCAGCAAGATGGCTAGCAGCTCGGTTTGGCTGCTGCGGAGCCTCATCCCTGGCGACGCTGGAGAGGTGTGGTGGTGGTGGTGGTTAGTGTTTAACGTCCCATCGACAACGAGGTCATTAGAGACGGAGCGCAAGCTCGGGTTAGGGAAGGATTGGGAAGGAAATCGGCCGTGCCCTTTCAAAGGAACCATCCCGGCATTTGCCTGAAGCGATTTAGGGAAATCACGGAAAACCTAAATCAGAATGGCCGGAGACGGGATTGAACCGTCGTCCTCCCGAATGCGAGTCCAGTGTGCTAACCACTGCGCCACCTCGCTCGGTCGCTGGGGAGATGTCGCGGTGAATTGTAATGCAGGTGTGGTCACCGGTGCTGGACTCGGCTACGAGTCCGACTGACGCACCCGGAACGCGGGACGCGTGAAGCGACCGGCGTTTGCCCGAAGCGTGAGTTATGCTGCTCGCTAGCGATCGAGTCGCGTCTTAATTACGCCGCTGGCGGAAGCATGTCGCACATCGCTCAGCGAACACGTGACGCGATGCTCAGCGCACAACTGTCTCCGGGTGGGTAGTGGTGTGGGGTTTTGGAGGTAGCAGGAGAGGGGGGGGGGGGGGGGCTTCAACAGTGGGACAGGCTACCCGCCAGTTGCGAGCGTTGTGCTGGAAGCAGAAGTGGCTGGCGGGCGGCCAGTTGTAACATCAGGAAAACACACTGAAGCGCCAAAGAAACTGGTATAGCCATGCGTATTCAAATACAGATATATGTATACAGGCAGAATACGGCCTTGCGGTCGGCAACGCCGGCAAAAGACAACAAGTGTCTGATGGGGATTTTTCCGTACGACCATTTCACGAGTGCATCGTCATTATCAGGAATCCGGTATTAAATCAAATCTCTGACATCAATGCATCCGGAAAAAGATCCTGCAAGAACGGGACCAACAGCGACTGAATAGACTCGCTCAATGGGACGGAAGTGCCACCTTTCCGCAGATTGCTGCAGATCTCAGTAGTGGGCGTCAACAAGTGTCAGCATGCAAATCGTTCAACAAAACATCATCAATATGGGCTTTCGGAGCGAAAGGAACACTCGTGTACTCTTGTTGACTGCACAACACAAAGCTTGATGCCTTGGCTAGGCCCGTCAGCACCGACTTTTGGCTGTTGATCACTGGAAACATATTCCCTTGACGGACGAGTCTCGTTTCAAATTGTATCGAGCGGATGGACGTGTGCAGGTAGGGAGACAACGTCATGTATCCATGGAACCTGCATGTCAGCATGGTGCATCTAGATACGACTCTGACAAGTTACACGTACGTAAGCATCCTATCTGATCACCTGCATCTATTCGTGTCCATTGTCCATTCCGACGGACTTGGATAATTCCAGCAGGACAATGCGACACCCCACATGTCCGTAATCGCTACATAGCGACTCTTCTGAGTTTCAGCCCTCTCCGCTCAACACCAAGCTCCCAATACATCAACATTATTGAGCAAATCTGGCAAATCTGGAGTGCCTTGGAACGTACTGTTGAGAAGAGGTCTCCCCCCCCCCTCGTATTCGTACGGGTTTATGGACAGCCCTGCAGGGTTCATGGTGTCACTGCCCCCAGCACTACTTCAGACATTACTCGAGCCCATGCCGCGTCGCGTTGCGGTTCTTCTGTGCGCTCGCGGGGCTCCCACACGATATTAGGCAGGTGGGCCAGTTTCTTTGGCTATTCATTGTATCAGCTCTTTCACAGCTGCCCAGATCGACTGTTGGTGATATGATTGTGAAGTGCAAACACGAAAGAATTACCACCGTTAAACGAAAACCACACCTGCCTCGTGTACTAACGAACACTGACAATAGGGAAGTATCACATGAGATCAGAGTAAGGAATCACTCGAGTGCTACCAGCGGTCCAGCTAGCACAATAATTTTGCGTAGGGAGTTAAGAATAATGGAATAGAATGGTCGAGCAGGGCAACACATTATAGTAGTCAAAGCTAAACGCTGTTGGAGATGGGATAAAGAGCGACGCCATTAGACAGAGGATGACTAGAAACGAATCCTTTGGAACGATGAATCACGTTATAACTAGTGCCAATTCTGTGGAAGGGTTGGGGTTGGCGAATTCCTCAAGAACGTTACTAGCATTCATGTGTAGTGCCAGCAGTGCATTATGGAGGAGATGGTATTATGGTGTGGGAGTGTTTTTCGTTGATAGGTTGTGGTACCCTTATTGCACTTAAATCCTAAGTGCGGAAGGATATGAACATATTTTACAGCGTTTTCTACTGTGTAAAATAGACTAACAGTTATTCCGCAGCTCGTGGTATCGCGGTCGCGTTCTCGCTTCCCGAGCACGGGGTCCCGGAGCGATTCCCGGCGGGGTCAGGGATTTTCACCTGCCTCGAGATGACGGGGTGTTTGTGTTGTCTTCATCATTTCATCATCATTAATGCAAGTGGCACAATTAGACTGAGAAAAGTTGGGTATTTGTAAGGGCGCTGATGACCGCGCAGTTGAGCACCCCACAATCCAAACATCATCAGACTAACAGTTCGAAGACGATGATTCCTCGTATCAGCTTGACACTGCACCCTGCCACAAAACAGCATATGTGAGGCAATGGTTTGTGACATGCACTGTTATGCCCCTAGTCCCAACCTGAACCCAGTGGCCGGCCGCGGTGGCTGAGCGGTTCTAGGAGCTTCAATCCGGAACCGCGCGACTGCTGCGGTCGCAGGTTCGAATCCTGCCTTGGGCATGGATGTGTGTGATGTCCTTAGGTTAGTTAGGTTTAAGTAGTTCTTAGGTTAGTTAGGTTTGAGTAGTTCTAAGTTCTAGAGGACTGATGACCTCAGATGTTAAGTCCCATAGTGCTCAGAGCCATTTGAACCATTTGTGAACCCAGTGGAAGACCTATGTGGTCGACTTCACTCCAGCCCCCAATGTCCAGTGTCACTACATTATATGGTTTCGGCTCCTGAGGAAGATTGGGCTGTCATTCCTCCACAGACATTCACACATCTCGTTGACTGTGTCTCCGTCAGAGTACAAGCGGTCATAAATGCGAAGGGTTCACACAACCCATATTAGTGTTCTCTAACAGGTGTCCAGATACTTTTGAACAGATAGTCAGTATACATCTACGGGCTCCATAAACAATAACACCATCTCACTCTCTAGTCATTTAGCCAATTTCAACTCTTCGTGACGCCGTGAACTAAAGCACGCCAATTTCATCTGTCGTGCACTATCTCCAGAAAACGTCTCAGGTTGGAATCTATGCAATACACACTGAATTCCTCAATTTTCTAATCATATATAGTACAATCAGAAGTCAGACGGACACAATGTTCTGGAGAGCTTCTACTGTGTAAGGACAGCATCGCAAACTTCTTCTAAAAGTGTCACTAAGTAAAATATGAGTGCAATCTGTACTGCTGTAGCGTACAATGTGTTGTTGTTGTTGTTGACAGCTGCCGGAGTCCGCGGGTGGCGTGCGCAGCATCTACCCCCAACGACCAGGACGCAACGACGGCAACATCTACGTGGGCACCACACGCAACAACATCATGGAGGGTTCGCTGCAGAGGCGATTTAACCAGGTGAACCTCAGTGTAAGCGCTCCCGTACACCGCAGCAGGCAAGAGTTCACACTGAGGCCATCGTTTTTTTTGTTGTTGTGGACTTCAGTCCGAAGATTCGTTTGATGCAACTCTCCAAACTGCTCTAACTGCTCTACCATGTGATGGCCTCTTTATCTCCGAATATCTACTGCAACCTACATCTGTTTACTGTATTCATCTCATGATCTCCCTTTACTATTTTGAACCCCCCTCTCTCCCACACTTTCCTACAGTACTAAACTGGTGATCGCTTGATGTTCAGGATGTGTCCTATCAACCGTTCCTTTCCTTTAGTCAGGTTATGTCATAAATTTCTTTTTCCCCAGTTGTCTTCAGTGCCTCCTCATTGGTTACATGATCTATCAATCTAACTTCAGCATTCTTCCCCTGCCGTCACATTTCAGAAGTTTCTATTCTCTTCTTACCTCAACTGTTTATCATCCAAGCCTCACTTCCATACAGGGCAAGATTCCGGACAAATATCTTAAGGAAACACTTTCTAACACTTAAATCTACGTTCGATGTTGAAAAATCTATTTTTTCTACAAACGCGTTTCTTCCCATTACCAGCCTACGTTTTGCATCCTCTATACTTCGGACATCATAAGTTATTTTGCTGACCAAATATCAAAACTCATCTACTACTTTCAGTATCTCGTTTTCCTTATCTGATTCCCTCAGAATCGCATCATTTAATTCGACTACATTCCATTACCCTATTTTGCTTTTGTTGATGTTCACTCTACATCCACCTTTCAAGGCACTCCATTCAGTTCAACTGCTCTTCCAAGCCCTTTGCTGTCTCTACAAACCTCAAAGTTTTTATTTCTTCTCACTGAACTTTAATTCCTTCTCCAAATTTTTCTTTGATTTCATTTACTACTTGCTCAGTGTACAAATTGAGTAACATAGGAATGTGCTACAATCGTGTCTCATTACCTTCTCAGCCACTTCTTCCCTTTTATATCCCTCGATTCTTGTAATTGTCATCTGGTTTCTGTATAAGGTATATATAACCTTTCACTCCTTGTAGTTTACTCCGCCTACATCTAGAATTCCAATGACTGTATTCCAGTCGACATATTCAAAAGCTTCCTCCATATCTTCAAAAGTTATAAACGTAGATTTGCTCTTACTTAACCTACTTTCTATCAGTATTGCTTCACATATTCCTACATTGCTCCAGAATCCAAACTGATCTTCCTCGAGGTCGGCTCCTGCCAGTTTTCCCATTCTTCTGTAAACAGTTTGTGACAGTATTTTGCAACCACAACTTATTAATCTGGTAGTAACATTCACACCTGTTAGCACCTGCTTCTTTGGAACTGGAATTGTTACATTCTTCTTGACGTCTGAAGGTATTTCGCCTGTATCACATCTCTTGTGTACCAGGTGATATAGTTTCGCCATGGATGACTCCCCAAAGAATGTCAGTAGTTCTGACGGACTGTTGTCTGCTCCAGGGGCGTTGTTCCGACGTAGGTCTATCAGTGCTCTGTAAAATTCTCCTCACAGTTTTATACCTCCTACCTCATCTTCATCTACGACCTCTTCTCTTGCCACAATATCGCCTTTAGGTATAATTCCCTTATATAGCCCTTCTATATGGCCCTTCCACTTTTCAGCATTCCCTTCTTTGCTTAGTAATTCAACGGTAAATGACGGCCTGAAAGGAAGCAATTAGTTACTGCCAAGTGCGAACAGATTTCAGGACCTTATAAAAGGAAGCAGCTACCAAATCAACGGATCAATACTCAACGTTTGATTAGTAGGGACAGCCCCATAATAAGGTAATAACTGGAGCGAGATTTTTCAGCACATTACACGATATTTTTTTGAAACTATTGGATTGTACAGTAAGGTGCAAATTTCATTTTACTTTCGTGTTGACAATGTTTAAGAGTTAGCTATATTGGACAAACTTGAGTTAAATCGATTCGGTATTTTTCTTGTAGTTAATTCAAAATCACGATAAAAAGTATTCTCAGTATATTGAGGCCCTCTTCTTTCTTCACGATCTTATCCCGTATCTTGACGGGCTCGGCCTGTTAATCTGTACTCGGCTGTGTCATCGGTGCAGAGTAGCCTAATGCTCTCCCTGTCACCGCTCACAGTACATTGAGGTAAAACGTTGCAAATGTGTTCAGTAATGTAATTCTGAACACCATAGAAGAGCCTAATATTAAAGCTACTTTTATAAAAATGTTTCAAATGGCTCTCAGCACTATGGGACTTAACATCTATGGTCATTAGTCCCCTAGAACGTAGAACTACTTAAACCTAACTAACCTAAGGAGATCACACAGCACCCAGTCATCACGTGGAAGAGAACTACTTTCATACCCGAATATAAATTGATAAGCCAAAACATTACCGCGAGATTCATTGTTGCCTGGTTTTGTTGCGAGCACGCCATGCGGTAAGGAAAGTGTATAAGCGAAATGGGGGAATCACTCTAGGGATGGGAAAGGCCGCAAATGGGGAAATCCACTGATTTAAGATATTCTGTGCATGTAGTGTGCATGTAGTGTGCATGTAGGGCTGTTGATAAAATATTGATATTTTTTTCTAAAATATGTCGATATATATCGGCCATCCTTTCGCCGCTATTTCAATATATCTACACTACCAGCAATTAAAATTGGTACACCAAGAAGAAATGCAGATGACGAACGGATATTCATTGGACAAATATATTATACCACAACTGACATGTGATTGCATTTTCACGCAATTTGGGTGCACAGATCCTGAGAAATCAGTACCCATAACAACCACCTCTGGCCGTAATAACGGCCTTGATACACCTGGGCATTGAGTAAACAGAGCTTGGATGGCGTGTACAGGTACAGCTGCACATGCAGCTTCAACACGATACCACAGTTCATCATGAATAGTGACTGGAGTATTGTGACGAGCCAGTTGCTCTGCCACCATTGCCCAGACGTTTTCAATTGGTGAGAGATCTGGAGAATGTGCTGGCCAGGGCAGCAGTCGAATATACACTCCTGGAAATGGAAAAAAGAACACATTGACACAGGTGTGTCAGACCCACCATACTTGCTCCGGACATTGCGAGAGGGCTGTACAAGCAATGATCACACGCACGGCACAGCGGACACACCAGGAACCGCGGTGTTGGCCGTCGAATGGCGCTAGCTGCTCAGCATTTGTGCACCGCTGCCGTCAGTGTCAGCCAGTTTGCCGTGGCATACGGAGCTCCATCGCAGTCTTTAACACTGGTAGCATGCCGCGACAGCGTGGACGTGAACCGTATGTGCAGTTGACGTACATTGAGCGACGGCGTATAGTGGGCATGCGGGAGGCCGGGAGGACGTACCGCCGAATTGCTCAACACGTGGGGCGTGAGGTCTCCACAGTACATCGATGTTGTCGCCAGTGGTCGGCGGAAGGTGCACGTGCCCGTCGACCTGGGACCGGACCGCAGCGACGCACGGATGCACGCCAAGACCGTAGGATCCTCCGCAGTGCCGTAGGGGACCGTACCGCCACTTCCCAGCAAATTAGGGACACTGTTGCTCCTGGGGTATCGGCGAGGACCATTCGCAACTGTCTCCATGAAGCTGGGCTACGGTCCCGCATACCGTTAGGCCGTCTTCCGCTCACGCCCCAACATCGTGCAGCCCGCCTCCAGTGGTGTCGCGACAGGCGTGAATGGAGGGACGAATGGAGACGAGTCGTCTTCAGCGATGAGAGTCGCTTCTGCCTTGGTGCCAATGATGGTCGTATGCGTGTTTGGCGCCGTGCAGGTGAGCGTCACAATCAGGACTGCATACGACAGAGGAACACAGGGCCAACACCCAGCATCATGGTGTGGGGAGCGATCTCCTACACTGGCCGTACACCTCTGGTGATCGTCGAGGGGACACTGAATAGTGCACGGTACATCCAAACCGTCATCGAACCCATCGTTCTACCATTCCTAGACCGGCAAGGGAACTTGCTGTTCCAACAGGACAATGCACGTCCGCATGTATCCCGTGCCACCCAACGTGCTCCAGAAGGTGTAAGTCAACTACCCTGGCCAGCAAGATCTCCGGATCTGTCCCCCATTGAGCATGTTTGGGACTGGATGAAGCGTCGTCTCACGCGGTCTGCACGTCCAGCACGAACGCTGGTCCAACTGAGGCGCCAGGTGAAAATGGCATGGCAAGCCGTTCCACAGGACTACATCCAGCATCTCTACGATCGTCTCCATGGGAGAATAGCAACCTGCATTGCTGCGAAAGGTGGATATACACTGTACTAGTGCCGACATTGTGCATGCTCTGTTGCCTGTGTCTATGTGCCTGTGGTTCTGTCAGTGTGATCGTGTGATGTATCTGACACCAGGAATGTGTCAATAAAGTTTTCCCTTCCTGGGACAATGAATTCACGGTGTTCTTATTTCAATTTCCAGGAGTGTATTCTCTATCCAGAAAGGCCCGTACAAGACCTGCAACATCCGGTCGTGCATTATCCTACTGAAATGTAGGGTTTTGCAGGGATCGAATGAAGGGTAGAGCGACGGGTCGTAACACATCTGAAATGTAACGTCCACGATTCAAAGTGCCGTCAGTGCGAACAAGAGGTGACCGAGACGTGTAACCAATGGCACCCCATACCATCACACCGGGTGATACGCCAGTATGGCGATGACGAATACACGCTTCCAATGTGCGTTCACTGCGATGTCGCCAAACACGGATGCGACCATCATGATGCTGTAAACAGAACCTGGATTCGTCCGAAAAAATGACGTTTTGCCATTCGTGCACCAGGTTCGTCGTTGAGTACACCATCGCAGGCACTCCTGTCTGTGATGCAGCGTCAAGGGTAACCGCAGCCATAGTCTCCGAGCTGATAGTCCATTCTGCTGCAAACGTCGTCGAACTGTTCGTGCAGATGGCTGATGTCTTGCAAACGTCCCCATCTGTTGACTCAGGGATCGAGACGTGGCTGCACGATCCGTTACAGCCATGCGGGTAAGATGCCTGTCATCTCGACTGCTGGTGATAGGAGGCCGTTGGGATCCAGCACGGCGTTCCGTATTGCCCTCCTGAACCCACCGATTCCATATTCTGCTAACAGTCATTGGATCTCGACCAGTGCGTGTAGCAATGTCGCGATACGAGAAACTGCAATCGCAATAGGCTACAATCCGACCTTTATCAAAGTTGGAAACGTGATGGTACACATTTCTCCTCCTTACACGAGGCATCACAACAACGTTTCACCAGGCAACGCCGGTCAACTGCTGTTTGTGTATGAGAAATCGGTTGGAAACTTTCCTCATGTCAGGACGTTGTAGGTGTCGCCACCGGCGCCAACCTTGTGTGAATGCTCCGAAAAGCTAATCATTTGCATATGACAGCATCTTCTTCCTGTCGGTTAAATTTCGCGTCTGTAGCACATCATCTTCGTGGTGTAGCAATTTTAATGACCAGTAGCGTACGTAAAATAAGCGTTTACGTTTAATGACTTTTGCTTCATCCAGTGTACGTACCGAAACAATATGAAGCTAAAAAGCATAATATATTAGGAAACGCTGATTATGGAGAAAACTCTTGTGGTGGGTTGGAATATTAATATTGTTATCATTGAATTTTACATCAGAGGACCAACATATCTTTACGAGATAGATCACTCAGCTCGTAATATTTAGACTAGTGGTTCCCAACCTTTTTTTGTTCACGGTACACTTTACAATCTAGCGAGTTCCCACGGCACGCTGGCAGAAGAGTTGGCAACAATGACAGGGAGCTAACGTAGGAGTCAGCAACAATACGGAAGCCTCTGTCTATCGCGCTCACATCTTGTCTTCACCAGTCATTTTTTTGCCGACTCGCTGTCCATGTTGTGGCATATTTCGAGGTTGATTTTTAATTACACTCGTGTATGCGTTGTCCGGTTAATGTTTTAATTTTTCGATGTATATACGTTTTTGATTAGAGGGAAAAAAACTTGAAGATAATTGAGCCACAGAAGCAGATAACAGTAACAAAAGTGGGAGCGAAACGAATCCAAATGTAAGCCGTGTGAAAGCAGTTCTCGAACATCCCGTAAGTACCAATAGAATTATTTAAACCTTGGATTTACATTCAAATGACCTGAAAACTGTCCGTTACCAGAATGCAGAGAAAAACTAATAATTGAATCCATGATTCCTAGTAAACTGAAAAGATATTTGAATAACAAAAATGGTCACTTATATGGGGGGAAAAAACAACTATTTTAGGCGATTGATTTCACCAGCAGCAAGGCAAGCCACAGCTAAGGTACGAAGAGCAACAACTACTTCTGTAAAAGCGCAAGTGGTCAGTTAAAAAAAAGCTCCCGAAACAGCAGCGAAAAAACGCAACCCAGTATTCTTGCTTTTCAGTGCGACCACGACTCATCTAGAGTATGCTATAAAACATATTTCTCTTCATATGTCTGGATATTCCAATAACTTAGAAACGAATGTACAGTTACGTGGACTACTTTTCCCGAGGTCCGATCAGCCGCGAAATTAAAGTAACAGTGAAAATGCTATGAAACTTTGCGCAGATGTGTTGTGCAGTGTCTCTAGTACGCCCACTGATGGCGCCACATCGCGCTTATCAATTTTGAGCGCGCAGTGAGCTCCTAAATATGCCTAGAACAGTTGTGTCTACCGCCCAGTGCGAAATTTGTGCTGTCATTCGATTTCTTCGTGCTGATGGCTGTAATGTAGCCGAGATTCATCGACTAATGAGTAAAGTGTACGATGAAACTTTCAAGAATGCCACCGAGGTGCGACAATATCGCATGAACTTCGAAGTAGGACTTCACAGACAGACGTCCATTACGGAGACGGCCAGGAAGAGAGGCGAGTGTCAAGCGATGATCTTGTTCTGTAAGTGGATCAGGCGATTGAAGAAAATCGTCGGTTCACAATTTTTGTGTTGAGTTATACGTTTCCCGAAATTTCACGATCAGCTCTCTGCACCATTGTGAGAGAGAGAGTTCAGGACTGCGAAGTCTGACCGGGATGGGTTTACAAGATGCTGTCCGACTATCGCAAAACATAGCGAACGGAAACTGACTTAAAGTTTCTCCAGCGCTACCACGACAAAGGACAAGATTTTTTTCAACAAAACTTACACAGGGAACGAGCCATTGGTCCATCTCGAAAACGAGGAAGTAGAAGAGCAATTCCAAACGGTGAACGCAGTCTCATTTCCCTAGTAAACCAAAGAAGTACAAACGAACGACGAACGCTCTCCATAAGAAAGTGTATGGCTACTGTGCTCTGGGACCGAAAAGGAGTTTTATTGGTGGAATGCATGGAACATGACACAACCCTCACTGTACCCTCATACAGAGTGACACTTTAAATATCTATGTGTTGGTTGTAATTAAAGGGCAGCTACTCACAGAGGTCCAGTGTGCGCTGTAATTACCGTATAGAAGATAAACTTAACAGATAAGCTAACGCATTAATGCGGAACCGATTTACGCTGAAAAAAATATTAGTTCCAATTTTGGCCACCAGGTGAAAATCTCGCGCTGTGAATGCAAGAAAGACGTATGGAAATGTTTCCGTATGTAACGATTAGAGGTGGGTCGTCGGAATGAAACTCGAAACAAGTGACAAAGACATAATGTAGATTTTATTATTAACTGCCACTTAAGCAGGTTGCTCAATATGAGCACCAGAGACGTCAACGCGATGCTATATCTGTAAAACGACGTGATCAACAGCTGCTCGCAGCAGAACATGTGCGTGGTAAACGTGTTCTTCTACATATCCCCAGAACCAAACGTCACATGAAACACCTCTGGAGATAACACAGTCAAAGAAAGTTGCATAGAACAGATCTTTTACTGAGCGAGATCCATGAGACGTTGCCACATCTTGCATGAAAACAGAGTTTTCCACACAGATACACTCTTTGAAAGCAGGAATAACATACTGTACAAGAAGGTATTCATAATGTACAGTCGGTTGGTGTGGCCGAGCGGTTCTAGGCGCTTCAGTCTGGAACGGCACGACCGCTACGGACGCAGGTTCGAATCGTGCCTCGGACATGGACGTGTGTGATGTCCTTAGATTAGTTAGGTTTAAGGAGTTCTAAGTTCTAGGGGACTGATGATCTCAGATGTTAAGTCCCATAGTGCTGAGTGGCATTTGAACCATTTGACAATGCACAGACGTCATGATACATCTGACAGGCCGTCTGGGCATATTCTCTTCAAAAAAGAATGGAGTGAGATTAAAGGCGAATGCAATGGCTCTTCACGCACAACACATGGTTTAACAGAACCCCAAATTCGGCAGTTCTGCGTATTCACTGCAACCTGCAGTGTAAAACGCGCCTCACCGCTCTGTAGAATAATGTCCGACCACATGTTGTAAAATGTGATCCGTGCCGGAAACTGAAGAGCAAATTCAGGATGTTGCTGCGGAATGTGAGCTTCCAGTTTCTGCACTGTCTGGATCTTGTATAGTTACCAATGTAAAATATACGGAAAGACTTTCTGTACTCTTGACCATGGGATGGACAATTCCCACGGTACTGCACGAACATTAGCAATAGCTGGGACACTTTCTGCATGACGACTTACAGCAACAGCAACCTCGTCAAAAAATTCCACCGGAATAGGAAGTTTTCCTCTTCCATGTGCCACACTCAGCTCACCAGTGTTTTCAAATTTCAGTATCATGTTCTTTAAATCATTTAATGACATCGGGCCTCTCTCCTCAAATGTTTCAGTCGGCGATACTCTCTCAGTGCAGCACTGTAATTGCTGCTGTTCACATAAAATAGTTTCGCTGACAGCGCATGGCCTCTTTTTGCAATGTCCATAATGTTCACTCACATTATGGATTGTCAGATGGCAGTGTGGATGACATACCATCATACAAACGCAGCGCCAGATCTGCACCCATTGGCTAAAATTGGAACTAATTTTTTTCTAGCGTAAATCGGTTCGCATTAATGCATTAGCATGTCTGCCTCGCTGCCATATGTTAGTTACAGGGCAGACTGGACCTCCGCGAGTATCTGCCCTTTAATTATAACCACAAGGTAGAAAGGGCAATTTAGAACAAGCGAAGATAAATGTGTCATCAGGCATTGACCTTCTTTATGACAATGCTCAGCCGCACTCTGCAGCTGCAAAAAAAAGATATTCTTGCAGCGTTTACAGTGGGAAGTGTTTGATCACCCGTCATACTGCCCGGGCTTGGCTCCATCACATTTTCACCTCTTCGCCCACAAGAGACGCTGGCCAGGGCGACAGCGTTTTGGAACAGGTAACGAACAGAGCAGAGAATTGGCTGAAAGCACAGACAGCTGAACTACACGTAAAGTATTAAAAAGTTGGTACCATTGAGGACAAATGTCTTAAGTCGGAGCATTAACGCATTAGAGATGTAACTGGGAGGTGTAGCTGAGTTTTGCAAACAAAACTATCCTTATTTCCTCCCCACTTTCCACTTCCCCACCAATCGGACCTTGAAAACACTATCTCTCGTAGAATAGATTCTAACCTCTTTAATCCCGACGAAGAAAATCGGACCCACAGTGAGTTTTGTAGCTGTCTGTCGAGCGACCACTGGCGATTGTTGACAGTATCACTGAGATTGCAGCCTACAGTGCAAGCTCCCCCTATGTTTACATGGGGCTCCCGAAATCAGATTACGTAAACAGATTTCAAAATACCGTTTCTAACTGTCCACATAAACACTTCGCAATCGATTCTGGAAATCCGATTGTAGCTGCCGGTCTTCCTCTTCGACAATCGATTTTTGTTCCCATGAAATGTGGCTGGATTGTCAGGTTTTCAAAATATTCGAGTTATGTGGATGGGTGACTTATTGTGCGCTGAAGGAAATGCAGAATGAGCATGAAACTGGGTAACCCTAAGCCTGGTTTACATGACGACACTAGGTTGCAGGCAACTGCGCTACCGGTCACTGCGCATGCGCGCCACGCGTTTGCGCAACTAGTTGCTGAAACTAAGAACTTTCGGCTTGTTCCAACTTCGGCGACACTAGTTGCATGAGTTTTGAGGTTATGTGTGTTCGTAGAGTTTAGACAAACTGAAACATGAAATGGGGAACGGAGAATACTGTTCGCTTTTTGGAAATATATGCTTTGCATAGGTGTTTGTGGGAGTTCAGTGATGCTGGAAATAAGCAATATATTGCTACCGCTGAGACCATCATGTGCGACCATAACATAGATGGTTTGACAATATCTGAGCTGCAGGCCAAAATTTATTGAGTTAGGAGCACATATACAACTAAATTAAGAAAAATACAAGCAAGTGTAATTCTAGCTTTGGCAATGCTCTCGTCTACAAGACTAAAATCCCATTGTTCGAGTAGGCCAACTCTTTGTTAAGGAATATTGTTGACAGGAGGGAAGGCTACACAAATTCAAGAAGCTGCATTCTTTAATCAATATTCATCTGTTTAAAACGTTACTGCAGTGCTCCCCATTCACATATGTTAGAATTTTGAAATATTGCCATTGTACAGATCTATCTTCAAGAGAGTAATTTTCAAACCATTCTCTTCTTAATGCGGCCTGCTTCGAACAATTATTGTTGCTAATGTTAATAATTAACCCGTTAATGTTGATAATTATTGGCTGAGTGTTCTCGATTGTAACGCGTGCAATGTGTTATGTAATTTCAATTCTGGCGACAGTACTTCATGCATTACAGATTCTTTATTCCTTATCACATAATTAACTCTATTTAGAAGAAACATGAATAGTCCTGGTGACATTCGAAGATAATTAAAAGAACTACTTGGATCTTCTGTTCTGAAATATTTCAGCAAGGATGCTGATCAACAGAGCTGACGTCTTTTCTTCCTCCAGACACGAATCGAAACACGTTTCTTATTTTTTTCTTATGCAGCGATTCCACGCAACAAGCTTTGACTCCACCACAACTCGTACGACGTGCAGCTGCCAAACTCTCATTTCAGACACGACTGAGGGACCCACAAAACGATGAAACTGCAGTGTATACTGGTGTCGCCGTGTCTACAGTCATATGTGAAATCACTTGCGTGCAGTTCATTCCACGCAACGAGTGGCGCAATCCAATGTCTTCGTGTAAACTAGGCTTAATACAGAGGGTACAAAAAAATGTATCCACTGTTTAAAAGTCCATAACTTGCACACTAATTGACGGAGTTGTCTCATTTTTGTTGGAAGTGTAGCTTAAAGATATCACTGTAGGTGTTCGAAATGGTCACCATTAACATCCACACACAAACGATGCTGCCGAACTGCAGCACGAACTGCTGACTGCAACGTGTTCAGTTGGATATTTGCACATGAATGTACGATGGATTCTCCAAGTTCATCCAATGTGCATGTCTTTTGTCGATAAACGACATCCTTTAGTTTTCCACACAGGTCAAAGTCCAGAGGAGTTAGGTCTGGGGAATGTGGTGGATGCTCCACACCACCTCTTATGGCCTACCCATCTTCCTGGTAGATTTTCGTCGAGATACGCCCTAACACGAATTTGGTAGTGGGCTGGGGCACCATCTTGTTGAAAGTAAACTTTTCTGTCTCCATACAAGTCTCGGATGACTGGTAAAATACCACTTCAAAACTGACTTCCTTTATCGAATGTAAGTCTTGCGCCAGCCATGTTTACTCGAGTAATTAGGTGCAACTAAGAACAAAATACTGACTATCTGGCGACTGCCATCTGACAAAACAAAACAACGCAATACAATGCTTGTGTGGCGATTGCCGGAACTACAAACTCTTACACAACCAAAGATGAGACAACTCTGTCAAACAGTTTGCCAGTTATGGACTTTTAAACAGAGGATACATTTTTTTTGGACCCCTCTGTATTTAAGTGAAGAGATTGTGTTGACTAAATCATAAATTGGAACAGCTGTTTTCCAAACGCCATATTTGACTGGGCTGGCAAATCCGCTTCAGAGCTTAATATGCAAACACAACACAGTCTCCTAAATTCCGTTTTCGTCTTTCGGAAATATTAGATATTGACTCTAATTAGTCCTCTGTGGGATTATAAAGTTGACCTTTTAATCAAATACACAATACACTATATTGCCAGGAACACGCATTTTTAGAGGCTATTTATTCAGCGATGTTAGATAACGAAGATCAAAGAGAAAACATAAACTACCATACATATATCACATCAAAGAGTAAAATATGATTGTTCCCAACACCCCCACAAGTTCTCAAGATGTCAGTTCGTGAACTCTGAAAGTCCCACAGGTTGACAGCACCACATATATTTTCCTTTAGGCAGTGCCTTTGTCAAAAAATCAGCTTGCAGCTTATCGGTACTTACAGGTTTCACATTGACTTTTCCTTTTTAATTAAATCACGAATGTAGTGGTGCCTCACGTTAATGTGTTTTGTTCGAGCGTGATGCACACCATTGTGATTCAGTGCAATGGCACCTCTATTATCACAGCATACACTTACTGGTTTTTCACTATGTGTAACACACAATTTACGAAGCAATCCTTGAAGGTTACCGCTTCTTGCGCTGCTGCTGATAGAGCCATATACTCAGCTTCCGTAGTTGATAGAGCGACGGTTTGTTGTCGTTTTGAAGTCCAGGAAACTGGTGTCCCAGCTAACTTGAAGATATAGCCGATCGTTGATAGCCGCTGATGGAGGTCTGATGCATAATCAGCGTCACAGAAAGCTTCAATTTCAGTTGTTCCACTTTTTCGGTAAATTAGTCCATTGACTGTGCCTTTATTGTATCGCATAATTCGTTTGACCGCTTCCCAGTGGATTTTCCGATAATTAGAATTGAATCTGCTTAGAACCCACACAGCATATGCAGTGTCCGGTCTTGTACTTTGAGCTAAAGACAATAGTGATCCTACGGCTTTCTGATAAGGAATGCGATGTAACACAAGGTTTTCGTCATCCGTCAATTTATTTTCACATTTTTGCAGCTTTGAACCAGGTTCAAATGGATATGCAACCGGATTACAATGTTCCATACCAAATTTCTTGAGTATGTTTGCTGCATATTTGCTTTGGTAAATACTAATCGTCCCTTGTTTCCTGTTTCGTTTTATTCTCATGCCAAGACACCAACTAAGTTCATCAAGATCTCTCATCTTAAACTGATTTATTAATCCTTTCTTCGATTCTTTCTTCCACTTATTATTTCTATTAGAGCAAATGATCAAGTCGTCTACATAAACAGCTATAATGAGTATATTTTGTTTCTCAATTCTGAAGCAAATGCAAGAATCCTATTCTGACTTCTTTAGATTTATTTTATCTAATGTCACATCTAATTTCATATTCCAAACGCGTGACGCCTGTTTTAGACCATAAATTGCCTTCTTCAGCTTGCAAACCTTCATCTCCTACCCTTTCTTCACGTAGCCTTCAGGTTAACGAATGTGAACTTCTTCATCGAGATCACCATATAGGAACGCAGTTTGAACATCCATATGTTCAATGTCAAGGTCAAATTCAGCTGATAAAGCTAACAGGACGCTAAGTGAAGAATGACGAAAAACAGGCGAGAACGTTTCCTCATAGTCTATTCCTGGTATTTGGAAATAACCTTTCGCTACAAAACGAGCCTTATAATGTGCAATTTCACCATTTGACGTTTCTTTCACCTTGAACACCTATTTCTAACTAATTACCTTCCTGCCTGGTGGTCAATCAGTCAAAATCCATGTTTCATTTTCAAGTAAAGATTTATATTCATTATCTAAGGCTTCCTTCCATTTTTCACAGTCATCACAATTCATTGCTTCTTACGAATTTGGTTCAGAAATACAAGCGCCCGGGGTACTCCGGTGTGAAGGGCAAAGCGATCGAGCTGTGACGCGAGGATTGAATGGGACCGCAGGTGGTGCTGGGACACTCACGGCAGCTGTGGGGCCTGGCTGTGCACCCGGACGACGAGCTGTTTGCGACGGGCGGCCACGACAAGCTGGTGGCGCTGTGGCGGCGCCACAAGCTGCTGTGGTCGGTGCAGGTGGCGTACGAGGTGGTGTCGCTGTGCTTCCATCCATTCGGCGTGGCGCTGGCTGCGGGCAGCAGCGAAGGCTACCTCGTTGTGCTCAACGCCGACAACGGTGCGCCCGTCGCCAGCGTGCGAGTCTGTGGCAGCCCGCTCAACTGCGTCGGCTACAACCCAGGTGAGCGCCTGTGGCCTTCCGCGTTTCATAGCTGCTGCTTACGCGTGGACCAGGCGTGCCTCGTAGTTAGTGTCTCTGGAGATATATTACAACACATTCTTCGATTAATGTACTACATACGGTACCGCAATTTAAATTAGACAGGAAGAATTTCAAATATTTTCTACCTGGATTTAAAATAATGAAATTTCTTAGGTCGATATCGGGTGATACACTACTGGCCATTAAGGCTGCTACACCACGAAGATGACGTGCTACAGACGCGAAATTTAAGTGCCAGGAAGGATATGTTGTGATATGCAAATGATTAGCTTTTCAGAGCATTCATACAAGGTTGGCGCCAGTGGATACACCTACAACGTGCTGACATGAGGAAAGTTTCCAATCAATTTCTCATACACAAACAGCAGTTGACCGGCGTTGCCTGGTGAAACGTTATTGTGATGCCTCGTGTAAAGAGGAGAAATGAGTACCATCACGTTTCCGACTTTCATAAATGTCGGGTTGCAGCCTATCACGATTGCAGTTTATCGTATCGCGACATTGCTGCTCGCGTTGGTCGAGATCCAATGACTGTTAGCAGAATATGGAATCGGTGGGTTCAGGAGGGTAATACGGAACGCCGTGCTGGATCCCAATGGCTTCGTGTCACTAGCAGTGGAGATGACGGGCATCTCATCCACATGGCTGTAACGGATCGTGGAGGCACGTCTCGATCCCTGAGTCAACAGATAGGGACCCTTGCAAGACATATACCATCTGCACCAACAGTTCGACGACGTTTGCAGCAGCATGGACTGTCAGCTCGGAGACCATGGCTGTGGTTACCCTTGACGCTGCATCACATACAGGAGCGCTTGCGATGGTGTACTCAACGATGAACCTGGGTGCACGAATGGCAAAACGTCATTTTTTCAGATATATCCAGGTTCTGTTTACAGCATCATGATGGTCGCATCCACGTTTGGTGACATCGCAGTGATTGCACATTGGAAGCGTGCATTCGTCATCCCCGTAATGCTGTATCACCTGGCGTGATGGTATGGGCTGCAATTGGTTACACGTCTCGGTCACCTCTCGTTCGCATTCACAGCACTTTGAACAGTGGACGTTACATTTCAGATGTGTTACAACCCGTGGCTCTACCCTTCATTCGATCCCTGCAAAACCCTACATTTCAGCAGGATAATGCACGACCGCATGTTGCAGGTCCCTTACGGGCCTTTCTCGATACAAAAATGTTCGACGGCTGCCCTGGCCAGCACATTCTCCAGATCTCTCACCAATTGAAAACGTCTGGTCAATGGTGGCCGAACAACTGGCTCGTCACAATACGCTACAATCTTGACGAACTGTGGTATCGTGTTGAAGCTGCTTGGGCAGCTGTACCTGTACACTCCATCCAAACTCTGTTTGACTCAATGCCCAGGTGTATCAAGGCCGTTATTACGGCCGGAGGTGGCTGTTCTCGGTACAGATTTCTCAGGATTTATGCACCCAAATTGCGTGAAAATGCAATCACATGTCAGTTCTAATATAATATATTCGTCCAATGAATACCCGTTTATCATCTGTATTTCTTCTTGGTGTAGCAATTTTAATTGCCAGTAATGTATTTTTCGAACAGATAATAACCATCTTAAGGCTACTCTCTTGAAATGCCGGTTCCTCATTGAGTGAAATTTGATTCTGTCATACAGGATCGTGTGATCTATTTGGAAGACACTATATTATTCACAGATGTTTGGACTGCATGTAGTGTATATAGTGCAGTTAGTAATTATCTGAATTTGCAGAATTTCGTGAATAGCTTCCCTGATGACGTTGTTGCAATAGGTGAAGACTTCAATGTGTCTGTTACAGAATCAAAACTGGTGCCAGAGACAAGGACTACTGTGATGTTATTCAGTAATCAGTTTATTCACCATTGACCACTTACAGCGGAATAGGTCTGAACATTAAATTTACAATTAACAATAACTTTACAGTAAAGTTTTTACAATTTAATTCCACTTCTCTTAAGGATATTCTTACTTACTAATGTCAATGATTATTTCAAAATATTCTGTTATCTTTTAAAATGGGTGTTTGAGCAACCAGTGCTAAATATTACGTTTGAAAATATTACTGGTCAGTGACCGAGCAGATGCTGGAAGTTTATTGAAGAGTTTTACTTGTCCTCAAATTATGTTGAGCACATGCTAAGAGAACCATGTTGTGGGGGTAACGCCTCAGACCTCCTAGCAACAAACAGACCTGAACTTTTCGAGTCAGTTAACGTAGAAAAGGGCTTCAGTGACCACAGGATCGTGCTAACATCTATGACTGCAGGTGTTACAAGAATTATAAGAAAGGTAGGGAAATATATTTGTTTAGCATGAGTGACAAGATACAAATCGAAGAGTATCAGAGTAGCTAACATCAAATATTTAGTGCTTAGGACGTAAATGATGGGCACTAATGGGTAAAATAGAGAGGCACCTTTCAACACGCCCCAGAAAAATGTTTTGACCTAGGTCTTAAAGTATAGGAAGGTTTCAGCATGGTTTAATAAACTTGTCAGAATGTTGCTTCATAAACAAAGAAAGCTTCATCTCAGATTTGAGAGAAGTCAAACCTTGCTGTCAAACAAAAGCCGGACGAAGTGAAAACGAGCATAAGGAGAACATTGAGAGGAACGTTCGGTGTCTGAAGGTAAAATTTTGCCTATCAATCTGAATATAAACCCTAAGAATTTCCAGTCTTAGAAATCAGTTAGCAGACAGAAATCATTTATTCAGTCACTCAGAGACCACACTGGCACCGATATGAAGAATGACAGAGAGAAGGTCAAAATACTGCATCTGGTCTTGCGAAAATATTTCAGTATGGATGATCATAATACAGTCCCTCTCTTTCAGTCATCGCATGAGTGCTGAAATGGCAGATATTGACGTAAGTGACTGCAGAATAGAAAAGCAAATACAGTGACTTAGTAGTGGAAAGGAATGTGGACAAGATGAGATACTGTAATTCCTAAGTCAGTGGAGGACTGAAGCATAGCGCCTTCCTAGCGACAGGGAAAATGCACAGTTCATTCCCGTTTTCAAAGAATGCTGTAGAACAAAAGCACATAACTGTAGATCTATATCGCTGACATCAATTTGTTCTAGAATTATGGAACATATTTACTCTCACATGATATTTTCGAAGAACAAAAATCTCGTCGATAAAAGTCAACATGGACTCCACAAACAAAGATCTTTCGAAACTCAGCTCGCTCTGTTCCTCCATGAGATCCAGTGTGCCATAGACAATGGCACTCAGGTTAATGCCATGGTCATTGACCACAAGGAGCCATGTGATACAGTTCTGCACTGTCCTTTAATGAATCCAAGTGTCATGCCAGATTTGTGACTGGATTCAACACTTCCTTGCACAGAGAATTCAAAAGTCACTCTTAATGGAGCAAAACTGACAGATGTAAAGATAATTTCAATCGTACCCAGAGGAAACGTGATACAGACGTCACTGTTTACAATATATATAAACTATCCACCTGCCCCAGCTTTACATGGGTAGCACAAAGTATCTATGGCTGGATGACTTGTTTGGCATAGTGATAATTTTGTTTACAGGCCACTGTATGATTAAAATTAAAAGAATAATGTTAGGTAACTGAATATCATCACTCTCATTTAACTTATACAATTTAAGTTGTGTGTGCCAAGAAAGTTCTCTGGAGGCACAAATGTTAGCTGTTTCATACTTAACTGGCATTTGTGGTGACATCTTGTGGCAAATGTGGGTGCTGTGAGCTACCACACCAGCAGGCCTACTCAATTGCAATATCAGTTTTGTGTGAGCTACATTTTGTCTATGACCGTTCCTTGCATTTCCCTTCACTCTCCATAAACATTAACTCTGTATCAAAAAATCTGTCCTTATGAGCTTAATATCTGATACCTCCTGCGTCACAGGTCTTTTAGGAGTCAGTAGTGGCTTGCACTGGCCTCCAAGTAGCAGTAGCTCACACCGAGCTGGCCCTACAGTTGGGTGGCCTTAAACCTACCTCCTGTGCCCAGAATCTTATCTTCTAAATCAGTCTTTCCATTAATGAATACCATATCAAAATCCCAACAGTAGTTCCTAAAATAAGCCTTCTCATGCAGACAGAAGAACGTGATAGGAGTCTTTAATTTATATTTTGTGTGGATGATTCCAGTGAGTTCTGCTATACGGCAATGGCATCATTTTCACAGCCAGTTGCATGAAATAAGTATAGATTTTATACACAAACTTTCCTCAGAAATCAGTCTACCACACACCACCATTCACAAATGGAACAGGGAATGTGGGATCAGATAGTGGTAGCAGAAGTACTGTCTGCCACACACCATCAGGTAGCTAGCAGGGTACAGTTGTAGATGTAGATAAAAAAAGTGCAAGATTAAGAGAAAAATAGAAATATACCCAACATTTTGTTACAAAATTAACATGTCAAGCCAAGTAGTCATTGTGGTGATCTAAAATCAGATTCCATGCCTGATCATTTTGATGTCATTGATGAACAGCGTGATTTAACAAAATATTTGATCAGGTGAACATCCACAACTGAGGACCATGTTTATAGAAGAAAAAACCACTGCAGTGGATTCTTATTCTGTAAAAAGAGCAAGTTAAATTTTACAAGTTTGCTATATGTGGAATGCATATTGACTTCTACAGAGAAGATTTTCAATCTCCAAAAAGATCATAATATGCAAACATAAAACATATTTATAATTCTACAATAGAGTGGTGTGAGAAATATAGACCTGTAACTGCACATATTTCTGCAGTCATATTGGTATCCTACCCAAGATTGACTCTGCAGAGTGATTTTAAATGATTTTATAAATTACAGTCTTTCACAGTGAAACTACTTCAGGAGATGAGATTCACATTTTCAGCTTTTTTCATACACCATTCCAGTGCCATTATGGTAACTAAGTGGCTGTATATATGATTTTGACCATTTTAGTGACTATGTCAGGTCAAATTTTTTTATGTTCTTCATCAGATCAACAAGCAAAATTTTGCCTGTGAATTCTCTGAGCACTTCTTTCATTGCTGTCCTGACATCCATTTTGACATTGTTCAGTTTCTGTTTGTCAACAAAGCTTTTATCTTCATTTAAATCTTTAACAAAGCTCCATCAGTTTTTCTAAAAACTTCCTAACATCGCTCTCAATTCAAGGAAAGTCTTTTGCACACCTCTGGCCATTGCTCGGCACACATATTTCCCAAGTATACTGTATAATATTCAAGAATTTTGTCTATTGATGCTCCATATTGCATTCCTTGGAGATGAGTATTTGATGTTGACTGCTCACATAATTTGGAACATGTTTCCTGTCACACTACTGAAGAAGAAATATCTTATTACCTTACTTAACATCCCTTCTTAAGCCACTGATACTATCTCAACATCTCTTTAAGTCATTAATGCAATAACCACCTTATGGTCTCTAAATAAATGTTATGTAAATCACAGTCTGGTAAAAGTTTTTCAATTTGACACCACTTTGGTGGCTTGCATGTCAGTTTCATGGTCTATTTTTGGCCATTACTTTGTTATACATCGTCATCCCCATATACTATGGAGCCCGATCATATAATTCCAATTTGTGTGTGGGAAACATAAAATTATTTTTATTTCTTGTGCAGTATGTGTGATTAAAATGATTTTCCTCAAATAATTTTTGCCAGATGTGTAGGAAGATAATAATTTCATAAATTTATATGGAGGGTACAGTTAGGATTTGCAGTTATCGAAATAATGGGTGAAAAGATTCTGTTTTCTGTACAGTACACATGTATCTGATATATTTTTTTTTTTTTTTTTTTTTTGAAATTTCAGTATACGAAAAACTTCCACAGAAAATTGTACCATACCTAATGACTGATTTAAAATAACTATGGTATGCTATTTTTCGTGTACTCATGTTGGTAGAATTTGCAAGTATCTGTGTTGCAAATGGAAAACTGCATAGTTTATTTCATAAGGAGTCAATATGTGTGTTCCAGTTCAAGTTCTTGTCCACATTTAGAGCTAGGAATTTGACAGTGTCAGCTTCTTCCATAAGTTTATTATTTCATTGTTTTTTAAGCTCTGCACATTTTGGGTGTTTGGTTTGGAAATGTAACATATAGGTTTTTACAATGTTCAGTTTCAACCCATTTAACTGGAAAGAATTTTCTAGGGTATCGAGTGTGCTCACAATAATGTTTGGATTTTTTTTTTTTTTTTGCATCACCATTTTCAATTAAAACAAAAGTATCATCTGCAAACAGAACTGATGAGGAACTGATATTTGTGGATGTCATTTACATAGAGTAGAAACAAGATTGACCCCAAAATGGAACCATGAGGCACACCTTGTTATACAGTACTTCACTTTGAAAAATAATTCACCACATTTGAAGTGATAGTTACCCTGTGTTTTCTGTTCTGCAGGTACAATGTAAGCCATTTGAGAGTATTACCCTTAATCCCATATTTATCTAATTTGTAGATAAGCAGGGCATGGTTTACAGAGTTGAAGGTTTTACTAAGATCACAGAAAATACCAGCAACTTTACTCCTCTGATCTTGTTAGTTATTTACTGCATCCATGGTGTTTTTCCTGGTTGGAATCCAAATTGATTATTGATTATTTATAATAATATCATTTTTACGATAAAATTTTGTACCTGGTTTGCAGCTAATTTCTCAAACACTTTCGATAAGATTGGAAGAATAGAAATAAGATGATACTTTCCCATCACTTCCCTCAATCATTTCTTGAACAGGGGTCTGACTTCAGCACACTTCAACACATCAGGAAAGCATCCCTGTTCAAAAGATTGATTAATTATTTTAGTTAGTGGAGGTAAAATTACATAGTAAACTGCTTTAATCACTTTAGTCAGTATCCCATCCCACCTAACAGAGTTTTTATTTTTTAATGATATTATAATATTTTCCACATGCTTTATTGAGACTTTTTTTAAATCTTTGAGATACTCAGCTCCTTGCTGGAGTGCAAAGGGGTTTACTTAACTATGACACTGTAATATTTCAACATCTGACTTTGCCACATTTACGAAGAATTCATTTAAACACTCAGATATTTGAGCTGGGTTTACAATAAGGCCATCATTTACTTTAATCCTAGATATTTCATTTCTATTAATTCTAACGCCTAACTCTGATTTGACAACAGACCACACTGCCTTTGTTATATTTTTATGTTGTGAAATGAACTTATTGTTTGCCATTTGTTTGGCTGTTTTTACAACTTTTTTAAGGTAGCTTTATAACATCTAACTTATTCAGCAAAATACCTGTTTTTATTATATTTCAGCTCATTATGCCTAGCACTAGAAATTTTTATACTCAGAGTTATCCACTTAACTTTACCTGTGATTTTGTTACATGTGGTTCCAAGTGGAAAAGCTTCATTAAACACCCCACGAAAACTGCTTAAAAATTTGTCAAAGTTACTACTTCTTGAAATGCAGCTGTCATAAGACCATTCAACCTCTCTTAACTCATTTCTAAATACAGTTAAATTTTTCCCAATGAAGTTCCTTTTCATGGAGCTTCTGTTACATTGAATTTCATTGTTAATTTTTGGTAGTTGAATGAGTAATGCAGAGTGGTCAGAGATTCCTAGATCTAAGCAAAATTTATGGACATCTTCAAATACATAGCTGGTTAGGATATTATCAATTCAGCTGGCTGACTGTGCATTTACTCTAGTGGCTTGCTTAAAGTTTACTTTGAAGCCAAAACTTTTTACTATGTCAGTGAATTTGGACACATCATTGAACTCACCTAGAATATTAATGTTGAAGTCAGCAGCTATTAAAACCTTTTTTCCTTTTTCTTTGTTTAGATTTTAAAGGAGGCACTGGAATTTGGCCCAAAAAGCTTCAATTGCAGCTTTCTCTGGTACTCTGTAAATAGAAACTACTATGATATTTAGGCCCCTTACCTCGATACAGCAGCTCTCAAATATACTATCATCATTCAAATGTTTAAAATCATTTCTTATTACATATTTTATATCAGAATGAGTAAGTATGCTAGAGCCTCCACGTGATTTCTCACGTCTACAAAAGATGTTTGCTGCTTCAAAATTTTCAATTTTGTTAAGAATTTTAATATTATCACAAGTAAGCCAATGTTCATTGAGGTAAATAACTTTGATCTTTTTACAGTCTGAAAGAATAATTTGAAATTTGTCCATTTTATGACATTTGTTTTTAAAGTCATCACTTACACCATTTTTATTCCAGTGCATTATATAGAAACATTCTTTCTTATGTATGGTTTCAAGCAGTATATTCTTTCTTGGGTACCATTTTGGTCTTGCCATTTTAGTTACTGGACATTGTTTCTCATCCCCATCATTCCTTGTGCTTCCCTCATTATTCAGAATTCTACAAGTATCAGCGAACATTTTACTAAGAATGTTTGATCCTAATCTGTTTAAATGAAGACCATCTTTACCCAGGCTTTTATTGCTTAAGAACTTATTTGGATTCACTACACAACTCATGATTCCATTTTTTCTCTTTTGTGCAGTAAAGATCTTTTTGGCTAAAGGTGATTACCCCAAAAAATTATACCATATGACATGATGGAGTGAAAATAGCCAAATTAAACTGCTTTGATAGCATTTATACCACCAAATGGGGTAATTACACACAGGGCATAAGTTGCTACACTTGAGCTTTTATGAAGATCTAGAATATGCTATGGCCAGATTAACTTGTCATGAATTATAATGCCCAGAAACTTTTGAAATGTCACACTATAATATATTTTGACTGTCACAGTATAATTTAATTGCTTCATTTTCTTGCAGTGATGCATGAAATTGAATATGTTGTGATTTCTCAATATTTAATTTTAATCCCTTAGACTTAAACCAGTCAATGTCAGACATCTACAAGTACAGCATTACATTTATTTATTAGTTCTCTGATTCATTGACTTTCAAGCATAATAGTAGTGTCATCAGCAAAAAAATGTAAATTTGCTCTCGGTGTCTGTACAGAATGGGAGATCATAGACAAAGATAAGAAACAGTAAAGGCCCCAAAATGGATCCTTATGGCACTCCACACTTTAATGTGCTCCAGTCAGATGAGGCAGGACATCCATCAAAACCATTTAGTACCACCTTCTGCTTCCTATTGTGTAGATATGATTCAATCCATCTACCAGTACTAACATTCAAACCATAAAAATTGGCCTTCCTTAAGAGCATGTAGTGGTCAACACAGTCAAACGTCTTTTACAAGTCACAGAAAATTCCAATGAAAGAAATTTTGTGTGTGAGAGAGAAAATAGCCTTCTCTGTAGACCTTCATTTTTGTTGGGGATGTTGTGAATTGTGAGATTCTCTACAATTCTTTTTTTACATTACTTTCTCTAATATTTTTGAGAAGCAAGTTAACAGAGATATTGGATGATAGTTGGTTAAATTAGTTTTTCACCATTCTTAAAAAGTGGTTTCACAACAGCATTCTTTAATCTCTCTGGGACAATATCTTGCTACAAATATTCATTAGAAATGTTGCACAGAGGTTGCTTTACAAATTTCAATAAAATTTTGTCAATGTCTGTGGAATTTTATTTTTTAAGGATTTGACTATATTTCTGATTTCGCTAGTAGTGACTGGAGCCATACAAATTGGGTCATACATGTTGTGGTCAGCTCTCTGTAATAAATTCATAGTCATATTTAATGAACCCTTACCACCAATATGATCTGCTGCTCTTAAAAAATGATTGTTAAATATTTTAGAAATTGCTACAGGATTATGTACCACCTCATCATCATGGCTTTTTTTGCAGACTCTCTCTTTATGACATTCCAAATGGATTTTAATTTTTTTAGTGTTATCAGTTCAGGTATAATATATAAGCCTTTGGATTTGTCTATCACAATTTTTAAAACTTTATACACTCCTGGAAATTGAAATAAGAACACCGTGAATTCATTGTCCCAGGAAGGGGAAACTTTATTGACACATTCCTGGGGTCAGATACATCACATGATCACACTGACAGAACCACAGACACATAGACACAGGCAACAGAGCATGCACAATGTCGGCACTAGTACAGTGGATATCCACCTTTCGCAGCAATGCCGGCTGCTATCCTCCCATGGAGACGATCGTAGAGATGCTGGATGTAGTCCTGTGGAACGGCTTGCCATGCCATTTCCACCTGGCACCTCAGTTGGACCAGCGTTCATGCTGAACGTGCAGACCGCATGAGACGACGCTTCATCCAGTCCCGAACATGCTCAATGGAGGACAGATCCGGAGATCTTGCTGGCCAGGGTAGTTGACTTACACCTTCAAGAGCACGTTGGGTGGCACGGGATACATGCGGACGTGCATTGTCCTGTTGGAACAGCAAATTCCCTTGCCGGTCTAGGAATGGTAGAACGATGGGTTCGATGACGGTTTGGATGTACCGTGCACTATTCAGTGTCCCCTCGACGATCACCAGAGGTGTACGGCCAGTGTAGGAGATCGCTCCCCACACCATGATGCCGGGTGTTGGCCCTGTGTGCCTCAGTCTTATGCAGTCCTGATTGTGGCGCTCACCTGCACGGCGCCAAACACACATACGACCATCATTGGCACCAAGGCAGAAGCGACTCTCATCGCTGAAGACGACACGTCTCCATTCGTCCCTCCATTCACGCCTGTTGCGACACCACTGGAGGCGGGCTACACGATGTTGGGGAATGAGCGGAAGACAGCCTAACGGTGTGCGGGACCGTAGCCCAGCTTCATGGAGACGGTTGCGAATGGTCCTCGCCGATACCCCAGGAGCAACAGTGTCCCTAATTTGCTGGGAAGTGGCGGTGCGATCCCCTACGGCACTGCGTAGGATCCTACAGTCTTGGCATGCATCCATGCGTCCCTGCGGTCCGGTCCCAGGTCGACGGGCACGTGCACCTTCCGCCGACCACTGGTGACAACATCGATGTACTGTGGAGACCTCACGCCCCACGTGTTGAGCAATTCGGCGGAACGTCCACCCGGCCTCCCGCATGCCCACTATACGCCCTCGCTCAAAGTCCGTCAACTGCGCATACGGTTCACGTCCACGCTGTCACGGCATGCTACCAGTGTTAAAGACTGCGATGGAGCCACGGCAAACTGGCTGACACTGACGGCGGCGGTGCACAAATGCTGCGCAGCTAGCGCCATTCGACGGCCAACACCACAGTTCCTGGTGTGTCCACTGTGCCGTGCGTGTGGTCATTGCTTGTACAGCCCTCTCGCAGTGTTTGGAGCAAGTATGGTGGGTCTGACACACCGGTGTCAATGTGTTCTGTTTTCCATTTCCAGGAGTGTAGTTCAGTTTATAATACCTTTTAAGGGGATTATTTGACAATCTTAAAGAGTCATATAATTCTCTCTTGATCCTGCAGGAAATTTTAATTCCTTCTGTAAATAATGGTTTACAAGAAGAAACCTCAGTGTTCTTCCTGACAGTTCTTTTTGGAAAAGACATTTCAAACAGGGAGATAAATTCACTTACAAAAATGTTAACTTTATTATTTACATCACTTATCCTATAAACTGGGTCCCAAAGTATTTGTGATAGATGGTAATTGAAGTTGGAAAGAGTTTCAGTGTTTATACGTCTAAAGAACTGGTAGGTGTGGGAGACTTTGCTGTACAAACTGATGGTATTAACCTCAAGTAGTTGGCCATCATGATTCATGATCAGAAAGGCTGTTTATGACTCAGCTTTATACTTGCATTGTTGATTCTTATCTTGTCAATGACAATACTGTCTATCAAACTTTTGCAATTTTCTGTAACTCTAGTAGGGAAGTTAAACACAGCAGCCAAGTTGTAAGAATTCAGTAAATGTACAAGTCAGTCATACTGTTACTATCACTTATAAAGTTGACATCTAAGTTCCCAGCAACTATTAAATTTTTGGATTTGGATAAAAGTTTTCCCAAAAACATTTCTAGCTTATTCAGAAAAATACAAAATTTCCTTGTTGGAGCTCTGTAAACTTTAAGCACTGTAACTGACAGGTTCTTTGCAGTTATTTCGATACAACAGACTTAAAAATGTTGATCTGCAGACTATGTGTTTAAACCTAAAGGTTTATAAATAATTTTGTTGTCAACATGAATTTCAGCATCACATTTCTCTCTGCTTGTTCTACAATAATAAGTAGCTAAATTGTACCCCCCAAGTTGCAGCCCTCCAGTTCCATTTGTCATATGATGCTCAGTAAGGCATAAACATGTGCATGATTAATAAAATTCATATCACCTAAATTTACATATAGCAAGTCAGTTTATTTTTGAGACCTCTGACATTTTGATGAAAAATAATTAGGTTGTTAGATCTACCTTTACTGTCGTGTTGAGAGTTCCTTTGTATGTTCACACCATATCTCACTTTTTTCACTTAGAATTGCATTTTCCCTACTGTGACCTATGTCACTGCCAGCAGTTTATCCACTCGATGATATCTCTGTGGTTGTGAGGGTTCCAGCCATAAAAAAATCACTACTTCCCTTTGGCACTCATATTACTCTAGTTGAGGCTCATGGTGCAGTTTTTTCACTTTCGTATACAGCAGCAGAAACACTTCCAAGATCTTTAGGTTCTTCGGATGAAGCATCAGATGACATTGATGTTTCTGTGGTTGAGGTATGTGATGAATTTAATAATAATAATAGTGATAATAATGATAATAATAATAATAATTATTATTATTATTATTACTATTGTTATTATTATTATTATATTGTTGTTGTTGTTAGCCCATGAAAAAGGCTTTACCTTGTGTAGAGGAAGCAAGCTATTATCTCTAAATTTAGCAATGATAGCTGAGATTCACATATTTGGGTGTTGCCTGCATTCTTATTTTTTTCCTTGATAGACTGGCATGGAGTATCTTGTACAGCACAAGAGGTGATGTTTCTAACAGAGCAGGTTTAAAGAGTTTTTAGTACTTCAGTTCAGTTCCACAGTTTTATTATAATGGATGCAATGTTTTTGCATAGTTTGAACTTCCCAGTGCTGTTTAGGTGTAGCCCACGGTTAGGGTAGTCACCTCTTTGCAAAAATGGATTGACATCAATTACCTTCACATTAGCAAACCTTGATGATGTATTCATTACATATCTGTTAAAATTATTCGCTGTGTGGGTGATTTGTGGTACATCATAACAGTAAGGAATTGTAGACACTAATAAGTTTGTGTGATAAAGTTTTGAGATCACCTTTACTAAATCATGGAAAAAGTTGATTTTATTATGACTGTGATTTACTCCTGCAAAAATAATAACTGCAATGTCATGTTTCAAATCTCTAGTTAGTTCAAATGCTCCTCCCACTACATTCCCAAGGCAGGCATTTGGTTTACACTCCTCTAAGAAGTTTATTAATTTCAGTACTTCCTGTCAAATTTACCAATATTGAGAGTAGCATAAGATAACTTGAGAATTAACAACTCTGAATAAGACGTGACACACTTTTTGTAATTAAATTTACATTTATGGCTAAAGTTCAGTAAATCATGAGTGACTTGATGACTTACATCACTTGTGAAGTTGACAGAATTTTAGTTGAGGTGCTTTGGCATGCATACATTTCCAAAACTAATAGCCTAACAAGTTATACATTTCCTCACATGACAATTCTACTGGTTCTACTAAAGAAGTGAGTATTCACAGATGAAAAATCTCAGGTTTACCATAAAAACAAGAGATTTTTGATGCTTTGAATATGATGCACAGAATGACTGGAAATGCTGATGAAGTTGCCTTGGCCTCGTCATAAAGTGTAAAAAATACCATGAGTGGGAACCCAGACTGGGGGTGTAGGACCAGCACAGTCAGTATTATGGGATGCTATTTTAGCTGCAGATGCCAGTTGAGCAGGAGTTGCGAGTCTTCAAATTGATGTTGATCATTTTTGCTGGCTGTTCAATCTGCTGTTCCTGCTGCTTTTTCTGTAATACCAGTTCTTGCTGTACAATATCTAGTTATTGCTGATTTTCTTGCTTCTACTGTTGTAAAATTTTTACCTACAGTGGATCAATAATGATGCAAACATTAAGTACAGATATCCTCATTGCCAATGTTCTATCCTTAATGTGGTTTATTCTACAGCCTCAATAACAATATACAGACCACAATACACAATACATAGATCAGCACTCCAGAATCAAGTAGCAAGCAAGTCTGTAGTCTAATCAATGACCATGGTGATCGCTGATAATATTTGTAATGAACCAACAATATCATCTGAATGTTTTATTCTGGTGTAAAGTCTTTAACAGATTACTGGAACATCAGGTAGAAAATTGTAAGTTTCACAAAATTCTAAACTAAAATAGAAGAGCATCTTATTGGCCAGTCCTAAATTAATCAGAACATTTTAACTTTCTGGAGTAAATTTCAGACTGAACTATTATTTGTATCAGGTGTATTTAAGTAATTCCTATAACTATCAATGTGAGTAAATTAACAGACTTTATAATCTGTTGTTTGTATAATTTACAGAAGTAGCCCAAGCTAGTTGAATTGTCTTGACTTGTTCAGCATATTTGAAGGCTCTATTCCATGATGGGTTTTGGAACACAATGTATGAATAAATCAATGAATGAATAAATGAATGAGTGAAATAATGCATATTTTATTAATATTTTTGTAGCGGGAGATGTTATTGCTGTTGGCTCCCAGAATGGCAGCATCTACCTGTTCAGAGTGAGCCGAGATGGATTCTCCTACAAGAAGTCAAACAAGATCCGGGGAGCGCAGCCACTTATTCAAATGGACTGGAGCACAGATGGCAACTTCCTGCAGACTGTGACTGCTGATTATGACCTAACTTTCTGTAAGTCCTTGTTTTCAGAAAGTCAGCTACTTTTATGTGTGGCCCATTTCCAACTCCAGGAAAGAACTCTTCACCTTGAACCTCTTCTTCAGTTTGTTATAAATAGCATTTTATGATCCTTCAGTTATTTGCTTCTGTTTTAATTTAGTGCAACATAGGGAAACAGAAAAATGACACAAAAGCTCCCTAATGGCAATGGGATAGTATCAGTAACTTATTCTCCTGTGTTTGTAGTGCTAACAAGATCTGACAGTTGTTTTCATGGAGCTGAAACAGTTTCTTTGAAATTACTCACGCATATCATAATCTCATGAGTTATAAGGATAGGTTCATATTGTTCTATCTGGTAATGGCAACAGAAATGTCCTAGGTGTAGTACTTTTTATTAAATGCTTCTACAGTTAACACATGTGCCATTGCACCCACTGAGTTAGTGGAACTCACTTCACCTGTTTTGGGAAAACTTGCTTTGTCACATGTCAAGAGGAGGTAAATGCAAAAGGGGAAGGGGTCTGATAATTGATGCCAGTTCAAATGAATGAAAATAATGGTGGCCCTTAGGGAAATGGCAGCAAGTGACAGGAAGGAACATCAGGTTCACTGTGTGTCTATGCCTGGGGGCCTCATTCAGCATGTTTATGAGGCTATTCCAGCAGCCATTGAGGGAACAGGTTAGCCAACTGCAGATTGTGGCACACTCTGGAACAAATGATGCCTGTCATCTGGGCACCAAAGTCACACTTAGATTATTCGAGCAACTGGCAGAGAAAGTTGAGAAGACCAGCCTGAAATACAGAGTTTCCACAAAGCTCACAATTTGCAGATTTGTCCAAAGAACTGATTGTGGCCTTGGTCCCCTGGTTCCAACTGGAAGGACTGAACCAAAGACTGAAAGTTCTGTGAGAAGCTTGTCTGTGACATGCTGCACTTGTGTCATAGTGTTGAAAACTGTAGGGTCGGGTGTGCACTCGTATCAGAAACCATTACCCAGGTAGCTGACTGTATATGGGGTGCAATTGAGGGGTTTTTAGTTTATGTGACTCTCCATCGAGTCAGATAATGCCAGCTGTAAGAGATCTAGAAGTTTAAGATCCAAAATAATGCTCCCCACAGGTGGTAGTGTTAAAATCATAGTAGTTAGCTGCTGAAGCATTTGCAACAAAATGCCAGAGTTTGAAGTGCTACTGAAAATCAGTGAAGCTCACGTAATGCTGGGAACAGGAACCTAGTTGAAACCTGAAATTGATAGCTGTGAGATTTTTGGGGGAAATAAAAGTATATGTCAGAATGATAGGTTAATGGGAAATGTTTGTAGAGTATTTGTCATAGTAGACAAGAAACTCAAACCCACCAAGATAGAAATTGAGGCTGTATGTGATTTTCTTTTGGCTAGACCCACCGTCAGGGGTGGGCATAAAATGGTAACTGGATCCTTCTATCACCCACCAGATTAATCCCCTGATGTAACCTAAAACTTAAGAGAAAACATCAGTTCACCTGTACATAAGTTCCCCCATCATTCTGTAATTATCAATAGAGACTTTAATCATCTATTTGGAAGATTGCAGTTTTATTAGTAGTGTGTATGACAAGATATCCTGTGAAACATAACTAAATGTTGCCTCTGAAAACTTACTAGAACAGATAGTTCATATGCTCATTTATGATGTAAAAATATTAGATCTAATGGCAACAACTAGACATGACCTCTTTGAGGATGACCACATCAAAACTGATATTAGTGACTTAACCATGCACTGGATAGATAGGAATCCAGTAGAACAGTCCATAATAGGAGAGACCCTCCACTATAGTCACTGTAAAGAAAATTTTAAAGAAGAAGAGACTACTGCATAACTGGTGTAAAACAAAGAATAGGGCTATAGATAGAGATGCTGAATGAAACATGTTTGTCTATCAAAAGAGCAACGAGTGAAGCCTTTGATTTTTCTCAATACTTGCAGAAATCCCATTCATATGTAATAGCTGTTAGTGGCACCAAAATTAGTGCCCAGTCACTTACGAGTGAGACGGGAACTGAAACTGAGGGAAGCAAGGGTAAAGCTCAAATGCTTAACTCCTTTTTTGGAAGTTCCTTTACAAATGAAAACCCATGAGAACTGCCCCAATTTAAGCCTTGTTCCACTGAAAAGATTAGTGATATAAGTGTTAATGTCCGTGGTTTTGAGAAATAGATGAAATTGTTAAAACTGAACAAAGCTCCAGTGTCCAATGAGATCCCTATCAGATTCTATACTTAATTTTTAGCTTAGTTAACCCCTGTTATAATAACAACCTTTCATAGATCCCTCAACCAAAAAACTATGTCCAGTAGCTGGAATAATGCACAGGTCACAGTCATTTACAAGGGTAGTAGAAGTGATCCACAAAACTACCATCCAATATCATTGACATGAATCTTAGAGCATATTCTGTGCTAAAACATAATTAAATATCTCAAACAGAATGATTTCCACCATGCCAGTCAGCATGGATTCTGTAAACATCAATCATGTGAAACCCAACTTTTCTTACATGACACACTGAAAGCTTTGGATCAAGGGAGACAGGTAGACACAGTATTTCTTAATTTCTAAAAAGCATTGAACTCAGTACCACATCTACACTTGTTGTCAAAAGTACAGTCACCTGGAGTATCAATTGAAATTAGTAACTGGATTGGGGATTTTTGGTAGGAAGGTCACAGCACGTTATCTTGGATAGAATGTCATCATCAGATGTCGAAATAATATTGGGTGCGCTGCAGGGAAGCATGTTTGAACCCTTTCCTTTTCGTGTTGGGGGTTATGACCTTGTGATAAATATAGAACCTCAGACTTCTTGCCCTCTGTCTAATCTGCAGCACTTCACTGTCTGCACCCTCCACCATACTATACTTTCCTCTCCCCACCCCAGCCTCCTCTGTACCCCCACCCTGTTGCCATTCCCATCATGCACCGGTGCTGCTGCTTGCAGTGTGGTTTCAGTTGCCTGAGACTGCAGTCGTGCATGGGAGTTGCGTTTGCGTGACTGTGTGTGTGTGTGTGTGTGTGTGTGTGTGTGTGTGTGTGTGTGTGTGTGTGTGTGTCTATTGTTGATGAAGGCCTATCTGGCTGAAAGATATAATTGTAAGAGTCTTTTTGTTGTGCTGCCTATCTGCAGCACAGTATCTCCACTGTTTGATGAGTAGCAACTTCCCTTCTCATAATACTGTTATATTCAATCCTGGATTCCCCATTGTTTGAGGTTGCTATTAATACAGTCTTCCAGGTCATTAACATACATGGGCCACAAGTTTTCATTAGTACCCCAGAAGCTTTCAAGTCAAGATATACTGCATCAAGTTAACTGCATTGATTCACAGCTTTTGGGATGTCATATGAGGAAACCCTGAGTTACATTTTGCATGGTCGTTGTTATTGGAATTCACTCTGGTTGGTATGGAGGAGGTTATTCTGTTACGGATACCTCTTTATGTTTGAGCTCAGAATACATTCTAAAATTTAACAAGAGTCTTCCAATCACTAGGCATGGTTTTTTATTCAAGGGATCCACAGTGTATTATGGTTAAAACTGGAGCTAACGCAACTGCAATTTCTGTGTAGAAACTGATAGATTCCCTCTGGCACTGGACCTGTGTTTAAATGTAGTGGTTTTAGATGTTTTTTAGTGCCACTGATGCTAATATCTGCATCACTCATCTCTGCAGTGATATGAGAATTAAACTAGGGCGGTAGCACTAAGCTTTCCTTTGTAAAGGAACATTCAAAAATGGAATTCATCATTTCTGATTTTATGTTGCTACCCTCACTTTCAGTTTCTGTGCCATATATGAGTGTCCTAGGCATTAAGTTGGTACCACTAACAGCCTCTACAAACAATCAGAATTTCTTTGAGTTTTGTGAGAGATTTTTCAATAAGATTCTGCTGTGGTAGTCTCTGAAGGCTTCATGTACTGCTCTTTTGACAGCCACACGCTTCATTCAGCATCTCTCTACCTATAGTCCTCTGCTTTGTTTTTGGCCTACTGTGCAGTAGTCACTCTTTGTTTAGAAGTTTCTTCACAGTGACTGAATATGATGGAGGATCCCAATTTATTTCAGTCAGCTTATCAGGTGTTCATCCATTTTTTTTTTTAATTGATGGGACATTATTGGAACAAGTATGGGCAACAAACACTATCACTCACTAAAGTTACTCTAGCCAGACACTGAAAGAGGGTTATTTGTGCACAGAGTATAAATCACAAATTGGACATGTATCACAATATTGCCCAAAGCAGCTTAATAGAAAATATTACCACAACTCTGAAATAATAAGGAATCAAAGATGACAATATTTAGGGAAAAGTAAGCATAATACTATAATTTCCTCATGCAGAAACATAGAAGTTGTGTATTTTTGTCATTCACACTCCATTGTAGTACCAACAAATTCTCATGTTTGTGACTCTAAATGGTCATAACATTCCAACACGTTATTTTACAATGCTTCCTCAAATTAAAATAGTACTTAGTTACACAGATTTGTTTTTACATGCAATTAAATAACTGCATATACAGAGCATTTTCTAATGCATTAGCTACCAGTTGAAGCATAGTCTGCCACCATCCTTAGCTATGAATGAACTTATGTGATCATTCTATCTTGTATTCATACAAAGTGTTACATATTGATATTTCTATGACTTGAATAATATTGTTATGAACTATAACACACAGCTACATAGTAATGCAGAATATCAATATCATGTGATGGAGAAAAAGTACAAAAATCCACTACCCAAAGTTCTGATCTTGCCTTCCAGTATAAATATTCTCATTATTATACACTGAAGTGCCAAAGAAACTGGTATAGGCATCCTTATTCAAACAAAGAGATACACAAACAGGGAGAATATGATGCTGCAGTCGGCAATGTCCATAAAAGACAACAAATGTCTGGCACATTTGTTAGATTGGTTACTGCTGCCACAATGGCATGTTATCAACATTTATGTGGTGTTAGTCAGTGCACAAGTGATGGTACACAGCATCTCTTAGGTAGCAAATGAAGTGGGGATTTTCCATATGACCATTTCATGAGTGTACCATGAATATCAGGAACCCAGCAAAACATCAAATCTCTGACATCACTGCAGCTGGGAAAAGACCCTGCAAGAATGGGACCAATGACAATGGAAGAGGATTGTTCAACTTGACAGAAATGCAACGCTTCTGCAAATTGCTGCAGATTTCAATTCTGGGACATCAACAAGTGCCAGTGTGCAAACCATTCGATGAAACACCATTGATATGGGCTTTCAGAGCCAAGGGCCCACTCATGTACTTTTGATGACTGCACAACGCAAAGTATCATGCATTGCCTGGGCCCATCAACACTGACATTGGACTGTTGATGATTGGAAACATATTGCCTGATCAAACGAGTCTCATTTCAAATTGTATCGAGCGGACGGATGTGTGCAGGTAGGGAGACAACCTCATGAATCCATGGACCCTGCATGTCAGCAGAGGTCTGTTCAAGTTGGTGGTGGCTCTGTAATCATGTGGAGTGTGTGCAGTTGGAGTGATATAGAATCCCTGATACATCTAGATATGAGACAGGCGACATGTACATAAGCATTCTGTTTCATCACCTGCATCAGTTCATGTCCATTGTGCATTCCAATGAACTTGGGCAATTGCAACATCCCACATGTCCAGAATTGTTACAGAGTGGCTCCAGCAACATTCTTCTGAGTTTAAACACTTCCACTGGCCACCAAACTCCCCAGACATGAACATTATTGAGCATATCTGGGATGCCTTGCAACACGTTCTTCAAAAGAGATCTCCAACCCCTTGTACTCTTACAGATTTATGGATAGCCCTGCAGGATTCATGGTAACAGTTCCCTGCACACTATTTCAGACATTAGTCAAGTCCATGCCTCATCATGTTGTGGGACACTGCATGCTCAGGGGAGCCCTACATAATATTAGGCAGGTGTACAAGTTTCTTTGGCTCTTCAGTGTATACTATAAGTAATATGCTGGTAGTATTCTCTTCTTGCCTGAAGAACTGATCAAAGGTATTACAAGAACATTGCTGACTCAAACTATGAGGGGCCAGAGATCTTGGTGTCCACAAGTTTTAATATCTTTCACTCCTTTTCTCTAAAACAAAGTTTTTCCTTAGGAAACACCTTGCACTTACTGAACTTTACAACCACATAGTGCTTTCAGGTTCCTTCTTTACAGACTTAACATGTTGTAGGTACATTAGCATAGCAGCAGATCTGTAAAATGCATATTCATTGATCATGTCTTACAGTTTTCACTGTTTTATTCCATATGAAACAAATTTGAAAGTTTGCTAGAGTAAAATATCTTTTTCTCTAAGGGGATGTGAAAAGTTTGACACCAGAGAAGAGTGCTGTTGCCATGAAAGATGTGAAGTGGTACACTCATAATTCCACTGTCGGTTTCCTGGTTGCAGGTAAGTTCAATTCCAATGAGAGCTCTTTTTCTTCCACTTTAGCTTTTCTAATATTTTAAAATATAAGTAATAACTGGAATTTTTCATCTTTTTTGGGAAGTCTAAAACCTGTACCAATAACTGATGTACTATCATAGTTGCATATTTATGTTAACAGACTAGCACTTACATGAAAGATGAAATCATTTGCTATAAGATCTGCATTTAGAACAGTTTCTCCAAAACTGGGGGGATATGTGTGATGAGATTTATAGCAGTTATGACTATAAAAATAAAATGGACAAATGATCTGAAGGTTCCACACAAACTTAATTGTGTGTCCATAAAATAATTTGATAGGTAAAAGAATTTACTCACTAAGCAGTAGCAAGAGGAAATGCTCATAAAATTTAAGGAAATGCACAAGCTTTCAGAGCCAGTGGCAAGATGGCTGAAGGAGAAGGAAGAGGGATGAAAGAAAAGGAATGGTTTAGTTTAGGAAATGAGAGAGTTATGGAATGTTTTTCCAATCTGTGGAGAGTTTTTCCATAACTCTTCCCTTTCCCTAAACCTCCAGTCCTTTCCCTTCATTCCTCTTCCTGCTCCTTCAGCCATTTTGCCAGAAGGAGCAAATGGCTTCAAAATTTTACATATTTCCTTAACTTTCTTGGGTGTTTTCTCCTGGCACTGCTTCATGAGTAGATCTTCTATCTATCTGTATTATATTTTCAAAAATAGATTAGTCTCATTGATTTAGTTATGTATACATAGTACAACCAAAGGTTTTGATGAGTGAGTTTGTGAGTATGTGACATAAATGCGATAGGTTTTGACAATGTTAACTTAGAACCTTAAATATTTTTATGCTGCCAAGGGACCGTAGACTTTAGTATTTAACGTAAATTTCTATTTGATACATCTACCCATTTCTGAAAAAAGGGGTCATAACTGACTGACTGACAGATGGACAACAAAGTGATCCTGTAAGGGTTCCATTTTTAAAAACTGAGGTACAGAATCTTAAAAGTGAACTTAGAAATGCTGACAGCAGTGGTGCATCCTTCAACCTGGTAGTTTTTAATCACTTAGAGGTTTTTGCTTTATAGCGTAGGTTTATCACAAGTAAAACTGCATATCTGAATGTTTTAAGCCAAATTTAATGGTGTAGCAGATTTGTTGATGCAAGTGTATGTCTTGTTTCATGGCAGGTGCATTATCACTTAACTAACTGAGCACATGTTATTAATTTTTATAAAGTTCCAGTTCCCTATTATCACAGCAGGCTCTTACTTATATGTGTATCAAAAAGAAAATTCACTTGTGAAAACTATAAATTATGAGACAGAGTCGCTACCCACAACTTACCTTCAACAGACAAAATTTTTAGTATTGCCAATAGACACATAGAAAAAGAAACATGAAACAATCCAACTTTCTGAAATTATTTGTGCCTTCTGCAAGGAGGAAACAGAGATAGGCAGCAGAAGGTTAAAAAGAAAATGGTAGGTAACTCAGATATCAAGGTGACAGGTTGTAAAACCAAGGGGGACAAAGAGGAAGAGAGATGATGATGATGATGTTTGGTTTGTGGGGCACTCAACTGTGCAGTTATCAGCCCCCATGCAAAGTCCTAACCTTTGCTCAGTCCAATCTCACCACTTTCATGAATGATGATGAAATGATGAGGAGACACCCAATCATCTCGAGGCAGGTAAAAATTCCTGACCCTGCTGGGAATCAAACCTGGGACCCCATGCTCATGAAGTGAGAATGCGACTGCGAGACCACGAGCTGCAGGCACGAAGAGAGAGGCAAAGAGAGAGCATGAAAATACATTAGTAAGCACTCTACCAGCTTCAGACCTGAGATGAGGATAACACAGAGAGAAGCAAAAATAAATTAAGTGGAACAGAAATCAAATAAAGAATATAGTTCAGACCAAACAGGAAAAGGATATAAGGAAAAACAGTGAAAGAGAGGGGATGGAGAGTGAAATGGAGAAGCAAAAAGCAGTAAAGTAAACAATAAGACATGATAAAAAATATAAATAACAAAGAAATAAAAAATAATGAAAAAAGTGATAATAATCTAAAAAGAGAGGGTTTGCAATAGTGTGCTAATGGCGGGTACGACCAAGAGGAGGATGTAAGATATTCTACATGACCAGTTCCAATATCAGGAGCTGAGGGAACTTGTATTGATTGTACAGAGACAGATAACCCATGTGGTGCAGCAGAAACTCAGGCCTTAGTCTTGCTATAGAGTAAGTTCAGCAACAGGGTACTAAGTGTTTCCAAGACAAATGGTTCATCCATGCCCATTCATGTACCAGTTTAGCAGTAATTCAAGATTAATCCACTGACTATGAATTCTTTGACATCAGCTGTATTAGGTATCATTCTACTACCCAACACTGACATGAAAATTTCTGCCAGGCTGAGACTCAGACAGATACCCCACTTGTCACAAGCAGTCACCGTAAAAACTTCGGACAAACCCAAACATCATTAAATTATAGTTCATAGTTCAGGAGTGGTGTTTCCTGAACAAACACTGTGCAGAGTAAACATGTTAGTTGGTAAATAACACATATGATTTCACACTGCCTTTTATATTGTAGGATTTACCAGTGTGTACACTCAGTCTCTACCTCTACATCTACATCTACACACATACTCTGCAAGCCAGCGCATGGTGCATTGTGGAGGGTACCTTGTATCACTACTAGTCATTTCCTTTCCTGTTCCACTTGAAAATAAAGCAAGGGAAAAACTATTGTCTATATTCCTCTGTACAAACCTTTGTTTCTCTTATCTTTGTGGTCCTTGTGCAAAATGTACATTGGTGGCAGTAGAATCAATCTGCAGTCAACTTCAAATTCTGCTTCTCTAAAGTTTTTTAATAGTGTTCCATGAAAAGAACATCATCTGCCCTCCAAAGATTTCCACTTGACTTCATGAAGCATCACTGTAACACTCACATATTAATAGAACTTACTAGTAACAAATCTAGAAGCCCACCTCCGAACTGCTTTAATGTCTTGCTTTATTCTGAGATGGTGAGGATCCTAAACACTCACACAGTACTTAAGTATATGTCACACTAGTGCTCCAAATACTATTTCCCTCACAGATGAACCACACTCTCCCAGAATTCTCCCAACAAATTAAAGCCAGCCATTCACCTTCCCTACTACCAACCTTACATGCTTGTTCCATTTCACATCACTTTACATCATCATGCGTAGATATTTGATCATCATGACCATGTCAAACAGTACACTAATAATGCTGTATGTGAACATTATGGGATTGTTTCTTTCCTACTTACAATTTTCTACATTTAGAGCAAGCTGTCACTCATCATACCAACTATAAATTTGTCTTTATAAGTCATCTTGTATTCTCCTACAGTCACTCAGCATCAACAGCTTCCTGTGCTCCACAGCATCATCAGTAAGCAACTACAGATTGCTACTCCTCCTGTCCATCATATCATTTATCATAGAGAACATCACATTATTTATTTTAGAGAGTAAGAACAATCCTGTCACCTCCGCCAAAACTACCCCACAAATCTCATTCGCTAAAACTTCTCTTGCACAACATTCTCTTTTTCATGCTCAAACTAAGACACCTCTCACTCATTGATACCAAGTACAGCACCCTCAGTGGCATTGTAACGAGAAGGAAGTACTTCTCTGGGTGGTATCACTAACATGGTGTCTTGCTGCTTCGGTAAGTCCCTCATCGCACAGTAGTAGCGCTCAGTTGCCAGGTTCCATGTAGGTGGTGATCCTGCTGAAGTGGAGTGTTTAGGGATGCCACTTGTTAATTGTCAACAACGTTAGTACTATACTTGTTTTAATACAGAAATTGCTTTGTCACACATGTCACAGAATCAGCATTTACAATATGGAGGCTCTGGACTATGCTGTTATATTCGACCCTTTACACACATTAACACTGTTTTCTGACTTGACATAATGATGGACACTGCCCCTGACACGTGGAATTCTTATAACTAATAACTTCACTTTATATCTTGTTTAACATCTGAAATATGTACTTGCGACTGTTCTTTTAGAGCTGCCCCAGTTACTCAACTGTGTGTTTTGAGTGGCTCCTCAGACTAACTCGCCCTGTCTTCCCGAAGGATAAGAGAGAGCCCCCCTTTCTCCCTCAGCCAATAAGGACACTTCTCTCGTTTCCTACGCATATATATATATATATATATATATATATATATATATATACAAACTTTCAACCAATGGGCATTCAGATCACTGTTGTATATATATATATATATATATATATATATATATATATATATATATATATATACAAACTTTCAACCAATGGGCATTCAGATCACTGTTGCTAGGCGGATCTGACATCATGTTTGCGGACATTGTGATGGAAGTTTGTTTCAGAACACTGTCTCAGATTGTAAGATCCTACTCCCGAATAGTTGGAGCTTGTCCCTACTAAGGTTGCACAACATTGCCTCCTATGATTTCATCACTAATGCTTCTTGCTGACGCTTAATTTTCAAATGTACATGTAGCCTAGCTGCTACTGAGCATTCTTGATCACATAAATATGCCTAATACTTGTCGGGTGGGAAGGGGAGGAGGGGCTTATGGGCGCTCAACATCGAGGTCATCAGCACTAATACTTGTCTTTAACACGTGAAGGGAATGCATATATGCACTACACAAGGACTTGAATGTACCAATAATTACTCAGCCAAGACTATTATCATGTTCTCAAGTCAACTTGAAATGAGATCCTGTCTCCCTGATATCCTCCCATCACCACCTACTGTCACCTTTCATCACCCAACTAGTCTCCATAATTTCCTTACCAAACCATATGACTTTACCAGACTGTTATCCTTGCCCCATAGTTCCTACTCCTGTAGTTGTTTCCCCCAGTGTAAAACCTGCCCCATGCACTGACCCACTACCACCTACTGCTGCCCAACCACTGGTAAATCCTATAATATCAAAGGCAGAGTAAATAGCAAAACCATGGTTTATCAACTACCATACCTCATGTGTTCTGCACAGTGTTTTGTATAGGAACAACCACTACTAAAATGACTGAGAGCATTAATGAGCTAGAAGAAGCCTTGGGCCATCCAGCACCCAGTTCCTGAGCATGCTCTACAGCATGACTCAAAGGACCTGAGTTCCTGCTACACCAATGGATGTTTCAGATATGGGAACTGGCTCTCAAACATATTTTCACATCCTGACACCCTCCTGGACTTACTCTCTTTTAACACAAAAATCCCTCCCACATTCCCACTATACCTATTATTACTATTATTATTATTATTATCATCATCATCACATCTTTTCACTATTATTTTTTGGTATATGTTTTCTTTATTATACCTTGTTAATTTGTTTATTGCTTTTTACTTTTCTGTCTTAATTCTCCATCCCCCCCCCCCCCCCCCTTTCTCTTTCATTGTATTTTCACATGTATTTTTTTCAGTTTTTCTTAATTTTTCTTCATCTATAGACTGAATTGGTGCAGTGCTTACTAATATATTACCTGCAACCTATAATCTTACCCTCCCACACATCACTATTAAAATTCTCTGTCTATAAAAGTTTTGAAAGCTTCAAGAAGCATAAGACAAACAAAAGAAATTCGTTTTACTTATCTTCATTTTCTCTTCTTGTTTTTGTTGTTGGCTCTACTTATTGTGTCTTGAGGTACATTCTTGTAGCTGAAATTTTGATTTATAATGTTGTGGGTTCCTGAAGATGAAATAACTGATGATTTTATCCCATTCTTCTACATCACACTGACTTTTGTACCATTTTTGCTTCTATCACACCACAAATTACGTTATTAGTGACACACTCAAAGGCACATCTGACTCCATCAGAGGCATGGACCTTACATTCTGCAATTTTCATAATATTCTAAAGAGTTTACAAAGCAAAAGAGTTTACAAACTTTCTTAACAAAAGAAGGACCTTCGCTAAAATATATCATCATTTTGTAAATAAATCCAGAAGTAAATTTAATAATTAGGATTAGATGGTGGAATTAATAATATGAATCTTTAAGTGTATCAGAAATTTTGTAATTTCAAATATTTAAAAGAAGAGTAATTTTAACTGTTAGTACATATCAATTCTAATGCATTAATTTCTTTTTACACATTTTAGCCTGAAATATAATACATCACATACAAAATCATATGAAGTCCATTCAGTTAAACAGCTGATATAATGTTCACCTATACAAGAATTGAGAGTATACATGGTATTGGTTATGTCTATAAAAAAAAAAAGGTAATGTTAGAGGAGGGTAATTCATTATAATATCCCCCTCACAAAATTTGGAAACAGGGTGTTCACAATATTTTGCAACAGACTATAAGGTTTGCCAAACGGTGTACAAAATGACGCCCAGGATAGTAGATAGATGTATAGAAGTATCTGATGCATAACATATTACAGAAAAGATAAGAAAAATTTATACTATACAAATCATAATCTATACATATATCAGGATATGGTATTCAGTTTTTCAGATCTGTGGAACATACTGTCACTAGACAAATAATTCAGAGTCAAAATTACAACATTACACCACTGAACTACAGAAATAATTACAGAGACAATGTATATTACTAGAATTTATAAATTTTAAGTTAAGATCTATACAATAAATCCTTCAAAATCTTCAAAATAGAAGAGAAAAAAATTTCAGAGCTTAACTGTATGACTCAAAAAACTCACAATGATGGATACAGACCAGAAGAATATACTCAGTCATGAGCAACAATCAATCAGCCACACAAACCAGAGTATTCAAGGATATATTGGCTCATGAAAGAACATAATAATGGAAAAATATTAGGACCAGAGTTTACGGTCTGGGGCCCAACCCAAGAATCCAAACCATATTTGGTACAAACCAGCAAAAATGTTTTGACACAACAAAATGAATGAAACTTAAAAAAAAAAAAAAAAAAAAGTGTGTGAAATCTTATGGGACTTAACTGCTAAGCTTACACACTACTTAACCTAAATTATCCTAAGGACAAACACACACACCCATGCCCGAGGGAGGACTCGAATCTCCACCAGGACCAGCCGCACAGTCCATGACTGCAGCGCCTTAGACTGCTCGGTGGAATGAAACTCATTATCATATCAATAAGTCCAATTATATGCAAAGAGTAATTGTGAGAAGCTTCTAACTTCAATCAATGGCTGTATGCTCTCCTGAAGTACACACACACACTCAGTTGTGATGACCAGGGATACCAAAGCAGAGCTAAACATGAGTTTGTCCACAACTCAAGTTCCAGTCAGATACAATTGCAATATTAAGGGTAAATTCAGATAAACATAACCATAAATCGCTTTGAATGATGACATGATTCAGTAGCTTGAGAACCAAAATCAGTGTATGAAGGCAGATATGTATACATCTTATTATATTGTCCATACTAGTAAATATCTTCCACGCTAACCTACATACATAAAGACCTAGAAGATTCACTTACAATTAATAAAAAAAATACATACTGATTTAAAGTTACATAATGATTGGGAAGTCACCCCCAATAAAAAATAAATAAAGAAAAATTAAAAAAGAACATGAATTTATGTTGAATGACACTATCTTTAGCAGTCTTGGTTAACAATTCACAAATAACAGACACAACATACATTCCAGTTGACAAATACTAGAGTACATTACCCAGCACCCACAATCTCTTGCAAGATCCAGCAGGGTACAGCCACACAGCAGTGTGGGAAGTGGATCAGCCCACATATTTCAACTTCCTCCGTAGAGTTATCATCACATGCTCCAATGGATAGGTAACTTCCTGTCTAGCAACATTGTTTTGTGTACTAAATATGTTGTTCAATACCTCCTTTGCATCACACGAGATATGTTCCCTTGGTAATCAGTTATGTGGGATTTATGTTGGGTGAAATTAAAGTGTTCACATAAGAGACATTAATAAATAAAGTTAAATGCAATGAAAAGAATTGACTAATAAGTTAATACACACAGATATGCTCAGATACTATCCCTAATCTTTACAGTACAAATTATGAATATTGTCCCATTTCAGAACCTTAAAAAGATCTACTTATTTAATCCCATTAAAATATCTACTTATTTAATCTCATGGCATATATGTATTAAATTCTAAAGTACAAGTCTATTACAGAACACAACTATATAGCGTATCATAGATTTGAACTCATTCCACAGATAAGACAAAACTTTAATAATCACATCATCTCACATACTAAATTCCAGACAAACAAAACACAGTTACATAATCTTATGAATCTACAGACAGATTTAAACTCAGTAAATGGATAAAACAGAACTCTAGGAATCACATCATCTTATATACTAAATTTTTGACAATGGAAAAAAGAACAAACAATAGAAAATTGGATACTTATGGATCATGTCTATATGCTCTCAGTTCAGAGATATTGCATAATCCAAGCAACTTCTTAGAGCTTGGACACACAGGTCTGTATCCATTAGGATGTGGATTTTCAAGAACTTTGAATGGTCCAATATAAATGTCAAAAAATTTCTTTATCTCCGATGTCAACACTTTAGATTTCTATTTGGCGTTCACCAATACGAAATCTCCTACTTCAGATGTAGAAAATGTACCTTTGCCATCATGTCCCTGCTTTGTCCTATCTCCCTGTTTTTTCATCATCTCCCTAACACATTCTTCCCTCTCTTGTGGTGACAGAATTTTACATGGCGGAAACTCAACATTTTTAGAAATAAAGTTAGCTTGTCTGTGATTAAACTTGACTTCAAATGGTGAAAAACCTGTTGAAGAATGTTGTAAGCTGTTCATAATATCTTAAAAAACACTGACATAATCTATCCAGCTGCTATGATTTTTAATACAATATGTTCTAAACAGTCTTCCAATCTCTCTCATATATCTTCCTGCAGGTTTACTTGAATGATGATACACCGACGTTAGAATATGCCATTTTTTTTTTTTTTTTTTACATGATCAACAAAATCTTTCAAAGTTTGTGATGTAAACTGAAAACTATTATCAGATAAAATTGTTTTATGGATACTCACTTAATGAAAATATTTGTTTTCAAACTTAGAGATGATTTGCTTACTGGTAGCTTTCTTGGAAGGAAACAACTTTATGAACTTTAAAAATACATCAACCACCACAGAAACATAACAGAATCCATTCTAAGATGTAGGTAAAGCACCCTGACACTCCTGATTCCAATCCCAAATGGTATTTTTCTTCAAAAGTCCACACAAGCAAGGAGCATTCAAATCTTGGCTGCTATAAAATCCAGTTAACCCAAAAAATGATTTAAGCTGTTTTTTGTTGTGTGGAGAGGAAAATTAGCAATAGCATCAAGTTTCTCTTTGTCAGGTGCAATTCCTTTTTCACATACAACATGTCCTAAAATTTAATTCCTCCCACACCAAATTCATACTTACCTATTTTCAAATTCATGCCTCCTGATTATAATTTTGAAAACACATCTCTTAACAGATTCAATTGTTGTTCCCAAGTCCTTTCTGTGACCATAATGTCATCAATATACACAATTAATTTTGAACCCACTTCACTTCCTAAGACAGAATCCAGAGGTCTAATGAATTCAGCTACAGATACATTTAGCCCAAATGGCACCACACAGTACTGAAAACACTTACCTCCATACAAAAATTCCGCATACTTTCTAGAATTAATTTCAAGTAGGATCTGGAAAAAACCAGAAATCAAGTCTAAACTACTCATGTATTTTACATAATCAAATTTGTGTTACAGCTCATCCATGCTCTCAGGATGTTCATTTTCTCTGATAAGAAATTTATTAAGATGTTTAAAGTCCAAAACAATTCTCATTCCACCATTTCTCTTACTCACCACAACCAAAGGATTATTGTAAGCACTTCTACTTCTCTCTATTATACTCTATTTTTCCATTTTCTGAATTTCCTTTTCTACATCTTTCCTTTCTGAAAACAGTATATTATATGGATTGAGAAAGAAAGGTTGTTAATCTTAAAAGAGAAGTATGCATTGATAGCCTTTTTACTTTTGCTGGTTTTTCACTAAACACATCCCTAAACTCCAATAACAAATTTCTAAGTTGTTCCTTTTGTATGTCATTAAGAGTCATAGCTTTCCTAACTTTAGAGCCTACTGCACTTTCAGAATCCTGATTCTCAACCTCATCAAAAACCATTTCATCATCAAACACCTGGTACTCACCCTGGTTCACAATGTGTTGCAAATAGTTACACATTTCCCACAGTTTAAGATACAGAAATTAGTTTTCATATAAGTATTACTTTTAGGTTCCAACATAAACAATTCTCTAGCATTCCATCCAAAACAAGCCTCAACTTCCACTATCCAATCCATACCGAGAATTACATTTTCTTCCAGACTAGGGATCACTAAGCATCCATGTTCAGAGGTTTTGCCTTCTGTACTACACATTAAAAGCACCTGAGATTTTACCAATTTGCTTTGTTTACCTGTAGCTCCTCTTATCTCTACACATACAATAGGCATTTCTACAAAATTTGTACTATACTGCATTTTGTCTCTAAATTGTTCAGATATACCACAAATCAGGCTACCTGTATCAATCAAACAGCTCCCTTCCCACTGATCAATCTTAATCATAATGTAAGGACATCCAGAATCTAAATTTTCTCTGTTGTTAGACACATCAAGTAAAAGATCACTTTCAGTTTCATCAAATGCTGATCTACACTGTTTTTGGAGGGCTTTATAAAATTTCCTGGTAACATAGCATTACTTTGGTTACATATGTTGTTAGGTAAAGATTGAACACACTTCATGGGTTCCATAACACAACCAACATCACTTATTACAGAAGGAACACAAAATATATTACTGTCGAAGTTACATTTCCTACTTAGATCTTCTTTCACTTCATTCCACCAATCTGGATACAGATTTTGACTAATCAAAGCTAACTTACTCCAGAATGCAAATTTATCTATGTTATCATCAATATGGTCCCAAACAAATTTCAAAAAACTTTCACGTTTCTTCTCTAAGCTTACAGATAACCCACCTTTACTGTTTGGATCATCACTCTGCATGACATTAACAACAAACTATTTGACTGGACTGGTTTTCCATGAATCTCACTTACATCATCACATATATTACTAACCTTACCTATAAAACAGAAAGAAACTTCCACATGGGAAAAATATATTAAAAATAAAGATTCCAAGACTTACCAAACGGGAAAGCGCCGGCAGACAGGCACATGAACAAAACACACAAACACACACACAGAATTACAAGCTTTCGCAACTGGCAGTTGCTTCGTCAGGAAGGAAGGAAGGAGAGGGAAAAATGAAAGGGTGTGGGTTTTAAGGGAGAGGGTAAGGAGTGCGGATGGATATGTGTGTGTGTGTGTGCGAGTGTATACCTGTCCCCCTTTTTTTTTTTTTTTTTTTTTTTTTTTTTTTTTTTTTTTTTTTTTTTTTTTTTTTTTTTTTTTTTCCCCCCCTAAGGGAAGTCTTTCCGCTCCCGGGATTGGAATGACTCCTTACCCTCTCCCTTAAAACCCACACCCTTTCATTTTTCCCTCTCCTTCCTTCCTTCCTGACGAAGCAACTGCCAGTTGCGAAAGCTTGTAATTCTGTGTGTGTGTTTGTGTGTTTTGTTCATGTGCCTGTCTGCCGGCGCTTTCCCGCTTGGTAAGTCTTGGAATCTTTATTTTTAATATAACCTTACCTATATTCACAAATAACTCTGAAATTTCATTATTCTTAATTTCTACAAATACCTGATACTCATCATCATCATTATCATCATATTCTTCCAAAATTACTTCATCAATAACATCACGAGTCTCATCTACCTCATAGTCACACCCCTTGCCTACATTCATTTGCAATAAGTCACCAATCTCAGACTTACCAGCCCCAGTCACTTCACAGCTCTCACTCACATCTACATCAAAAATACCACCTAATTCAGATCCAATACAGCCACCACCTGTTTCACATACATCAATAACAATGTTTTACAACCAAGAGAAGAAATCACTAGTGCCCATTACATCAAAATTCTCACTACTCTCACATTCTGGTTTGTAATTAATATCTACATCATTGTAATTAAACATAGTATTCCAAAAATTATGATCAAAACATAAATGAGAAATCTGATGTTCCTTCTGATCAACTTCAGATACCTATGCTACATTAGTAGTACTACTATTATTGTCTAAATGTACATGTAAATTGGGGGATCTGTAATTGTTGTGTTTCTTCGCCCAAAAACTGTGGGCTTTTATTGAGGTGGACTGCCGTTTCCCGAATAGTTGCCTCTATGATCGTTTCTCCTATTAAATTTCCTGTAGTTATTCCAATTGTTCCTATTCTGCTGAGGTTCAAAATTTCTGTCTCTCTTACCATTTTGACCTGATTGTAGTTCTATCTTTTGATTGTTATGGTACATGTTTCTTTCTACTGCCCTATCCAGCCTGCCTACATATCACAAAAATAGTTCTAGGCAATTGTCAGGTCCATGTTCTAAATCCCACTGCAAACTTTCTGGTAATCTACTTTTTAGTGCATCAATTAATGTAATTTCATCAAATGGCATGTCAAGGTATGCTAATTCCTTAAGATGATTCTTATAAAATTATTCCAGTGTACCATCCCTACTCCTATAGCTTGGACCCTTCAGAATATCACTTTTAATTCTCCCTTGTTCAGCTTCTGACCAAAATTTATTTAAAAAACTATTTATCAAAACTTTTATGTCTCCCACTGACTTAAATTTAGGTTTACTCATGACAGGGTTTCACCTTCAAGACATCTTTTAACAAATTTAATCTTTTAGTTATCACTCATATCTGACACAAAACTATCTCTACAGTGGTGTATAAAACCCATGGATGTAAAGTGTCTGATGGAAAACTCTTGATTGGAATGTTGGACCATGCAATATCATTGTTTGAATAAAGATTTTTGTCAATACAATTTTCCTGAACTACTGAAATTTTTTGATTTAAAACATTTACCTTAGTTAGTATATTGTTTTCAACATTTAAAATGTTTTGATCTAAACTACTGTTCCATTCTTTCTGCTATGGCTTTCTGTTCAACTCTGTTGTTATCAACATTCTTCACTTGTTGTGCCAGTTGGGCCACAAACTCATTTTCCAAAACAATAAATTTATTTTCTAATACATTGACTTTTTCATTCACACTTTTTAATCCCTCTGACAATTCATTTTTCAGTTCTTTTTTTTTCAATTCAGTATTGTGCCTTGTCCATTTTATCATTGTTTTCATATCATATTTCCATTAATTTATCATTGACTACATGAAATTTGCTATTGTTGTCCGCTCTTATTTCTGTTAGCTGATCATTAACTGCACTAAATTTGCTATTGTTGTCCATCTGCATTTCCTTCAATTTTATTAAAATCAACTTCAGAATATCAGTTTTCATTGTTTCTTTTTGCTAACTACATGTTCATTTGATTGAAAGATGTCTACGCTGGGTCGTACAGCTTTCATTTCATCACCACTACCCTAATCTCTATTCATTTTGCTAGCAATCACATGAGTCCACCGCGTAAAATTAATTTAATAAATGATGTGTACCTATCTTTTCTGATGTCATTCAGTGTAGTTGTCAAGTCCTCTTTCAATTCCTCCAGTCCGTCATTGCTGATATCATATGACATTTGCTGATATCATATGACATTCTCATCACTGTTGATATGGCTTTGTTGGGCAGTCTTCTCTCTCTCTCTCTCTCTCTCTCTCTCTCTCTCTCTCTCTCTCTCTCTCTGTGTGTGTGTGTGTGTGTGTGTGTGTGTGTGTGTGTGTGTGTGTGTGTGTCTGTCTAGAAATGACACACATCACTGTTATTTCTTCTTCTTCAACAGACAAACTTTATCAGTCAACAGATCCTGGCTGAGCCCACACTTGTAATCTCACCCTCCCACACATCACTACTAAAATTATCTGTTTTTGCACAAATTTTGAAAGCTTCAAGAGGTGTAAGATATGCAAAAGAGAAACTTTTTACTTATATTCATTATCTCATTGTTGTTGATACCTCAAAATCTTGTCTAGGGGTACATTCTTGCAGCTGAAATTTTGATTTTGTAGGTTCTTGATGACTAAATAACTAATGAAGATTTGCCTGTATTATTCTTGAATTTTATTCATCACATCTTTCAACATTACACTGTTTTTACACTTTCCACATTCAAAAGAAAAAAATAATTACATAGTTGGTGACAAACTTAGAAAATGTCTACTTCCATCAGAGGCATGCCCATCACTACTTACACTCTGCCATACTCACAATTTACAAAGAGTTTACAAAGCAAAAGAGTTTACAAACTTTGTTTACCAAAGAAGAATCTTTGCTAAAATATATCATTAGTTTATAAATCAATCTAGAAATAAATTAAATGATTAGTGTTTGATTGTGCAATTAATAATATGGATTTTAAGTATACCAGAAAGTTCGTAATTTCAAATATTTTTAAAAGAAGAGTAATTTTAACTGTTAGTACATATCAGGTATAGCACAGTAATTTCTTTTTTATACACTTTAGCTTGAAATATAATACATCTTATACAAAACCATATGACTTTTTTTTTTTTTAATGAAACAGCTCAGATCAATTTAACATATGCAAGAGTCGACAGTATACATGGTATCGGTTATCTCTACAAAACAAAGAAGGTAATGTTAGAGGAGGGTGATTCATTACAAGCTGCCCAAAGGGATATTTTTTCTCCATGAGGATGTTCCAGCTCAATCTGCACTGGACACAGCCTTTCTTTGGCCTGTCAGATTTTATCTTATCCCCATATTTTCATGCATGGGATCAATGACTTCTTTTCCTTTCCTTTGGTGAAAAAAACATTGTATGGCAGGCATCTCCAGAATGATGACAAAGTGATTTTTATTTCCTTAACATCCAAAATGCAGACTTCTATAACCAATGTATCTACCTAGGCATCCATCGATGGGAGAAATGTGTCAAAGTGAAGGGTGAATATGTGGAGAAGGACTAATGTCATCATCACCAAGTTTCGAGGTCATGGTCACAACCATGCCTCTGTTACATCCTTCCCCCTCCTCCCTCTTCCTTACCCCAGCCCCATCCCCCCCTCCTTCCCTGTCCCACCCCCAGCTCCCATGCCCTCCCCTCCAGGTGCTACTACCCTCCCCAGCCATAAAAGTGCCCCCCCCCCCTTCTTCAGCATCCACCAATCATGGGGCTCCCACTTGGGTTCCCTCCCTCAGTGTGTCTCAGGTCAGAAGCCTGCTACCACAGCTCAACTGCAAGACACATGTCTGTGCGCCCCAAGGTAACTCACTCTCTTTTGGTCCCAGATCTTGCAGGAGCCTGCTCATCCTCTATGCCCTGTTCTCCTCATCTTCTGAATGAGAAGAAGAATAAACACAAGCCCAGGACAGGACCTCCCTGGTGCCCTCGAAGCAAGCATCTCCCCCCTCACAACCTAAGCCTGACCTGTTATGTATGGATGTCACACCATCCCCATCCGTGACGACCACTGACTGAGTGACACGGCTTCCCCTTGGCTTCTTTATGTCTAACCTGGGCTCTCATCACATGCTAAGCCAGTGGAAATGCAACAGATATTATCACCACCTACTACAAGTACCTTATTTCCTGTTATTCTGCATTCTGTCTTGCTTTTCAAGAAACACATTTCTGTGATCATTACATTTTGTGTTGTCAGGCATTCTGTCGGAACCAAGCTGGCCCCAGCATAGCATCTGGAGGTGTCTGCACTTAGGTTCACACCCATGTCATTAGTGACTTGAGACCCCTTCATACCAACCTGGAAGCAATAGTGGTACAAGTGTGAACAACCCCAGCAATCATCATTTGCAATGTCTACCTCCTTCCAGATAGGCAGTAGGCAACTTCCTTATATTGAACTGCCTACATTAATACAGCACCTCCCACTCTCATATCTCCCTCTCATGAACTTCAATGCCCACCACCCCCTGTGGGGGACTGTAACTTCAATGGGTAGGGGTCTTATAATTGATCACTTGTTACAGATTTTGCTTTGTGTCTCCTCAATGACAAATGCCACCAACTTCAGTGCCACTCATTGCACCTTTTCCGCTATCGATCTCGTGGTTTCCTCCACTGCTCTCGTGGCTTCCCTACATTGGTCGACCAATGTAATCTCTGTGACAGTGACCACTTTATGGTGATTTTTATCATTCCCCTTCTGCCAACCAGCAGAGCCCGTGTTGGGCATCCCACGGAACTAGTAGACATATATAAATATATAGTCGTGCAAGATGGCCCTGACACTATCCTTCAGGCCATTCGTACTGCTATCCCCCTATCCACAGGTCATCCTCATCATTGACCAAGGATGTCACAGTCACTATACAGGACCACATACAGGTGCTGCATTGATTTAAATGATACCCTCCAAAGATCAACATTCTCGCTTTTAAGCGTGTTTATGCTAAGACCCACAACGTTGTTGAGCAGAGTAAAACGGAATGCTGGGAGCCATATGTTTCCTCCCTGGGGACATATGCCTCTGCATTGCACATTTGTACCAAGCTCTGTAGCCTTCTGGGCTGCCAGTGACAATCACCAGTCAGTCCAAAGTCTTATCCTATAGTGTGCTCTGTGTACTGATCCATTGGTACTTGCAGAACAGCTTGCGACACACTTTGTGACAGCATCAGTATCTTATTCATGTCCTGCTACCTTCTCATGACAGAAATGATGAGTTGAAGAAACCCCTCTCTGTTTCAACTCCCACCAAGCTGAAGCCTATAATGAACCATTCACTGAATGAGAATTTGTGCTGACTCTTACCTCTTGACAGACACATCCCCAGGCCCAGATGCCATCCACAACCAGATAATCCAACATTCGGACATTACCCAGAGGCAACATCTACTCAGGGTCTTCAACTGTATTTGGCTCACAGATGCCTTCCCCTTGCAGTGGTGAGACTGCCTGGGAAGAACCCAATGTCTTGCAACAGCTACTGACCGATTAGCCTGACCAGCATACTTTGTAAATTGCATGAGACGATGGTTAGCTTCTGATTATGTTGGGGCCTTTTGTCTCCATGTCAGTGTGCCTTCCAGGAAAGATGATCTACAACTGACCATTTACTCAGATTAGAAACAGCAATCCAACAGGCTTTTACTAACTGGCTTGACACCTTCACATTTTAGTTGCTCTCCATGACTGGGGCTTTTGTGGCCCCCTTCCAATTTTTATCCATGAGTTTTTATCCCATCAACTCTTTTGTGTTCGAGTTGGTACCTCATTCAGCACCCCTTGGACCCAAGAAAATGGTATTCCACAGGGTTGTGTGTTAAGTGTAACACCCTTTCTCATTAATCAATAGGCCTGTACCTTCCACCGAGTCTCTGGTTACCCCGGCATTGTAATTTGATGATTTCTGCATCTGGTGCCGCTCCCCCTCAGTAGTGTCTGCTGAAAGCCAGCTCCAAGGTGCCATCTGATGGCATCTGTGTGGCCATTTCCTGTGGCGTCCAGTTTTCTCCCTCAAAAATGTGGTTTATGCATTTTTGCTGTAGACCTACAGTACACCCAGATCCAGAACTTTATTTGGGTGACCAGCACCTAGATTTTGTAGTGCAATTCTGTTTCTTGGACATCCTTTTTTATTCAAAGCTGACATGGCTGCCCCATATTCATCAACTGAGGACTACTTAATGCTGAAGCTTAATGCTCTCCACCTCCTGGCCTCCACAACTTGGGTTGCAGATCATGCTACTCTTTTCCATCTTTACCATGCTCTGGTTTCATCCAGACTAGATTATGGTTGTCAGGTTTAGTATCACCGTGATAAGCTGTGTAGGAAAGACCCTGGAACAGATGGTTAACCATTGTCTGGTCTGGCTTTTAGAGACCTGGTAACTGCTTACCTGTTCTCAGTGTAGATTCTGGAAATTTCAGTCCACGGTCGACAACCTGACCCTCTTCAAAGTGGCTGTTCTGCAGGCTTTCCTCCATCAGAATCATTGTATCGGCATATTCTTTGTATCAATAAGGCACACAATACTTCTTGGACACACTGTATTCTCATACAACTGCATCAATGGGGCTTTCATGACCACCTCCCCATTTTCATTCAGTCTTTCCTGTCTCAGTGGTTTTTTCGGACCCAAGTTGATAACACACTGTCTGATCAATCTGAGTATGAGAATGGTGTCCCCTGGGCAGTGTTTTAAGTGTTACCCTCTTTGCCATAGCCATTAGCAGTATAACTGGTACGGTAAGGAGTCCAGTATGGTGCTCCTTGTTTGTGAACGACTTTGCTGTTTTCTGTTCCTCCTCCAGTGTTACAATGGTGAGCCATCAGTTACAACTTACAGTGTGGCAGTTAGAGTAGCAGGCTACAAAAATAGGTTTTCATTTTTCTGCCAATAAGTGTGTGTGTGTGTGTGTTCATTTTAATCATTCTCGTCGTCCTTTTAATTTGCCTGCCTTGCATATGGTGGGACACTATCCTACATTTTAGAAACCCAGTGCAGTTTCTGGGCCTCATTTTTTACTCCAGATTGTCATGGTTGTCACAACTGTGAGACTTGAAAGCCAGAACCCTGAAGGCACTGAACATCCTCAAGTGCCTCAGGTATAGGTCTTGGGGAGCAGACAGGGTGCATCTCCTCCAGTTTTATAGGGCTTTTGTGCACTCGCGGCTGGACTATGGGTGCATGGTGTATCGGTCAGTGAGGCCCTCTAATTTGTGGATCCTTGACGCTGTCCACCATGCAGGGATTCAACCGGTCATGAGTGCTTATCGGACCAGTCCCATTCCCAGCCTCTGCGCTAAGGTTGGGGAACCACCACTTACCATCCGGTGGCAGCTCCTCCTGTTGCACCAGGTGTGTAAGTTTCTTGCAGCTCCAACCTCACAATCTCACCATATTGTTGCTCATCTACCTGTGGACCATCTTTTTTCCCACTTTTCCCACCGTACCTGAGCCGTGATGCCATTTGGGATCAGTGAGAAACATGTGCTGGAGTCCCTCAGTGTGGAGCCCATATGGCCCCAAATCCAGGGTTTTAACTGCCTGCCACCCTGGTTACTGCAAAGGCCCAAAGTGATTTTAGATTTGGTATGGTACAAGAGAGATTGCATTCCTGCTTTGATGTTTAATGCAACATTTTCTGCCATTTTATCTGAGCACACGACTATGTAGTTGTTCTTATGGATGGGTCAAAACAGGGGGATTTCGTTGGTTGCACTGTTGTTTTTTCAGATTGTGTCCTCAAAGTCTGACTGCCTCAAGTGTTTACTATCTTTGATGCAGAATTGTCTGCAATCTTGCGGGCACTGGAGCAGATGAGATGCTCTTCCTGTCCTAAATTTCTTGTCTGTTCCAATTAACTAATTGCCCTTCACTCATTGCAACATTTGCATCCAGCAGATAAAATAGTCCAGACCATCCAGGACGCTCTCCAACTACGACGACTGGGTGAGGAGGTGGCTTTCTGCTGGGATCCAGGGCACATCGGCATTGCTGGGAACAAAAGGGCAAATCTCGTAGCCAAGGAGGCGTGTCTCGATCTGCAAGCGTTTCACTGTGCCATCCCCCTGCACACGCTCACTTTGCTATTGAGCTCATGAGTCATGTAATGGTGGGAGAATGAGTGGCTGTAAATGACTAACAATAAGCTCTATTTAGTCAAGCCCACAATGTGTGTGTGGTGTACTTCCTTCCAGCCACATAGACGGGATGAGGTTCTCCTCACTCAGCTTTGGATAGGCCACAGTCCTATGCTGCATGGCTTCCTGCTCTGGTGAGAGGACTCTCCAAATGTGGAGTACTTGTGGTGTCCAGGTCAATGTGCACTACATTTTATTGGATTTCGTTTTATTTTCTGAGCAGCGGGCCACGGCTGACTTGCTGGTGGATCTGCCATCTCTTTTAGAAAATACTCAAACGAATGTGGTTAAAGTTGTAAAGTTTTGTGACTTGTCCAATTTTTTCACCAAGATTTTAGGGAGAGGGTCTTAATTTGTTCACAGGATGACTGGCTCACCCATAATTTATGTAAGTGTCCAGTCAGTGACAATTTCCTGTGGCATCCTTGACACTCCTTTCTCATTTTCCTTACGTTTTATTTTCTTATACAACATTTTTCATCTTTTCCCAATTTCATTGCCTGTATGCTTAAATTTTACTAAAATTGTCCACATTCATTTCTTTTAACGTGTGTCAGGGCACTGATGACCTTGACGTTGAGCATCTGTAAGCCCCAACACACACACGCATAATACTCTGAAACTGCTTAAACCTGTTCATCATTATGGGGTGTGTCTGGCTATCAGTACCTTTCCCACTAGTCCCATCAATAGCCTCCTCTCAGAAGTGGGGATTCCCCCTCTGCAAGTGTGATGGAGCCAGCTCCTGGTTTCTTACCATTCGACAATTCCCTGACCATCCTGTGCACCCCATCATCTATGCAAATGAGGGATGTTTCCCTCCTACTGGTTGTATGCATCTCACTTCTCTCTGTCAGGATCTCCATCTCCAGACACTGGAAATTGCCCCTCATATTTCGTCCCACACTCCTCTTGGATGGTGCCTCGACCATGGATTAGGATTGACCTGTTCCAGGATCCTAAGGTCTATGTCATCCTTATGATTTAGTGGTGTCTTTTACATTCCATCCTTCAGGAGTTCCAGTCTGCTACCATCTTCTACACTGATGGTTCTAAAATGATAGATAAGATAGGATATGCTTTTATGTCTCCTACTTTCATGGAACACCATTCACTGTCAGGATCATGTAGTGTGTTCACAGCAGAGCTGCAGCCTATTAACAGGGCCCCCCATTTTGTTACAAAGGCCTCCCTCCACAGTGTTGCAATATGTACCAACTCAATGAGAAGTGAGCAGGCTATAGACTGATGCTACTGGCTGCCATTGGTATCTGCTATCCATGACCTTCTTTCTGTCATTGGTCATGCTGCCTGCTCAGTTGTCGTTGTCTGGGTCCCAAGTCATGTGAGCATCCCAGGGAATGATCTGGCTGAACATTTGGCTAGAGAAGCAGATAATTTCTTCCCATTCCCTTTCATGATCCCAAATGCAGATATGCAGATTCACGTCATATTTCTTTTTGTCCAAAAGTGAAATGGCATCTGATGCACTACTGCTGTCAGTAATAAACACCGCACCGCACAGGTGACTACTGCAGTTTGACATTCTTCCTTCCCCTCCTCCCAGAAGGAGTCCACTGTCTTATGCTATCTATGCATTGGTCATCTAGGCTCACCCCTTTTTCTCTTGTATAATGAGCCACCCCCATAATGTTGTTGTGGAGCCAGACTGACAGTATCCCGTATATTGGTGGAATGTCCCCTCCTTTTGGCCATTCACACATAGTATGATCTTCCAAATTCCTTGACTTTAACGTCAGCGAATGATTCACAGATGGCAGAACTGGTCCTCAGTTTCCTTTGTGAAAGTGGTTTTTGTTTTCAGTTACAAGGTTTTCCTGTTCTCCTGGAGCAGGTGCAGGGTGTTTGCAGTTGGGTCCTCCCCTCATGTTTTGTGGGTGTGGGACCCATGACCACTCCCCCGTGCAAAGTCCACTGTTTTATGCCTCTAATTTTCCAGTTTTTAGATTTGATCTATCCTTTTATGCCTTATGCTGAGTCTGTTTTTAGCTTCCTTGTTTTATAGTTTGACCCCTCTGACTTGATCCGTTCACTTTTTGCAGACATCTCTGTTTTTCACACATGACTTTTGAATTGCAGGGCTGATGAACTTGCTGTTTAATCCAATAACCCCCCTCCCCACCAATCAATCAATGAATCAGTCAATGTCACAGCCTGTTTTTTTTTTTTTTTTGTATAATTAAAGCTTTATGACTGTCCATGGTACCTGTCAGCTGAGGAGCCTTACTTTAAGGGTCTTGTGAATGAACAGAGCAAGCTGAGTTTCGACAGCTGATGCTTAAAAATCTATGTTGTCATACAAACAGGTTTTCCACCATTCAAAAGGACCAAATGAAACACAAAATATGTTCCATAATTCTCCAGCAAAATGTCAATAAGTAACATATATTTTACAAGCCTGCTTAATGACTGAAATGCTGTGTGTTCTACCATTGATGTGTGATCCTCCATATTTGCTGCAACATATTTATCTATATATTTTTCATTCTTTGATCAGTTTTTGTAGTGTATTGGATATGTCAAGCATTTGTTATCGAGTGTCTGGTATTTATGTAAAAAGCATAAATTGTATGCAATTCTTCAGGCATTGTGACAAAACTGCAACTACTTTACCTATGACTGAGCCAAGATAATCATTCCATTTTATAGCTGCACAAATTGAAGCACTCTGGTATTTTTACATATTGACTGATTCCAACTGTGACTCATTAATATTGTAAACATATTAGAATACCTAATTTCTGTATTTTCTGATTCTGAACATCTAATTTCCATAATTCCAAAAATGCTGCATCATCCTAGTATCCATGGTCCATAGTTTTCTAGGAATCATGTGAGAAAACCACAAGATGGGTTTCACATGACTGATGTGAATCCATGCTGGTTGGCATGGAGATGGTCACTTTTCTTGACAGAACTGAATGTTTGTGTTTAGCTGGTTTGGTAGTTTCTTATCATTTTTGTTAAGCAGAAGTATCTTCATATACTTCCTAACTTTCCTTCACCACTGGTGATCCATGATTCTAAAACCACCATGTGACCTCAATTACCTCATTCACCATGTCAAAATGTTTGGGAATGTTTCTTGCTGGCAGATTCATGAACTGGATGTCTAAATGATTGTTCAAGGTTATTTTTGGAAAACATGTTTAAGTAGTGTAAAAGTATGTCTGCCTGTTCTCATTGCAAATACAAGCCCTTAGATGGTATTTTAAATCGCTACCTGTCACAGTGGCTTTGACCACTGGTGTAATGTTAATGGTTGCTGTGATGTCACTTTTGGGGCATAGATTCACAATTTTGTTGTTAGTTGGTTAATATAATGAGTTTGAAAACAAAAAACCTGGTTGTGGTTACAGACTGATCTGTGTCTTTGCTGAGGTGTACATTAGGTTGAAAGTTGACTGTTTGGGTGTGAGTTGGCAAAGCCAATGAACGTGAAATTTTAATAAAAGTCTGACAGACTGATCTGTAGCTTAGACCATTTGAAAAGATTGCTACAGATATCAAGTTATATATTGTTTGCAGTATTTGTCAGATGTTTCCTGTGACTCGTATTGAATATTTCTTTTTATCAATAAGTTAATTTTGAACTCTTTGGGGGAATTCGGCTCGGTGTTGCTGTTTAGATGGCATGATATTTTGGTCAACTCATTCGTTACCATCTGCAGATAGTCCTAATGACTGACTGTCTGCCACTGGGTGACAATGTAAACTCTCCATACTGTTTTCTGCTATGGGCTGCACTCCTCAGTCACAATGCCACCACCACTGGGCTCAGGACACTGCTGATGCAGATGTGTGATCTATTCTTCACTCTTCAGTTGCTGTCATACTAGCAGATTTTCCCATAAACTGTTGGTGTGTTTTAAGCATGCTCTAGGGTGGGTCTCAAGCCTTACTTAGTTGGAAAACACTGTCTTTGCAGCAGGTTGTTAGAAAAGGCCACCACATTCTGAGATTGCACCTTGAGAGTATGTAGACATCCAGCTACAAGGTGAACTAGTAATTGAAGACTATGGTTTCCAACTACGTAAGACTTGAGACCCAGCTAGAGTGTGCTCTAAGTACAATGGCAGTCTGTGGGAAGATGCACTCACATCATGGCAACTGAAGAGCTAGCACTACTCCTTAGCATCCCAAGCCCAATGGCGACAACACAAACATTGAAGACCATTGCTCACATACAGACCACACACTACCCTACCACATCATCAGTAGAGCTGTGTCCAGGTACTGCTGGCCCATTGCTGATGGCAGGAGAGAGGTCACATAAAGACAGTGCCCAGTGATAGACAGTTAGCCATCAGAACTGCTAAAATGTCACATGATGCCATCTGACTGAATGGAAAAGAATAATTCAAAAAAACTTATTTTACGTTGACTGGACTGGAATGCAATTCATTTTGTCAATGAGACCTCATAATTATAACTACAAGTATGGACAGCAGATTAATTTCAATAAAATGCAAGTAGTCAATGCATTTAAGTTACTTATAAATAACGAAACCAAATCTAGAAAACTTTGTTTACTACAATATCAGACTGATATATTACCACACAACAACTTGTTAAAGCAATTAATTTTGGCAAAAGTGCTATTTTGAAAAGTAATTACCTAAATCATTTGCTTGTCATGTTGATTCTGAAGGCATTTGATTTCAATCAGGGAGATCTGTTGAACAGATTTATTGAAAAATGGTTTCCTTCAAGACAGTATTACACTCCATGACTACTTGTATCCTTGTGCACTGCTTTTTGACTATAACTGCCCAAGCATTTCAGTTTAGTCTCATTTGAAACTTCATTGGGTTCATAGTATTCTAGATTTCCTTATGTGGTGAATATAATGTGTAATGCTTGTGAGAGCAAATGCTTGATGTGCAATCTTCTGTGTGGTATGGTATGCTAGCCACACAAAAAATTCTGTATGTTATAAAAATTACCTTCTCCACAGGAATATGGAACAATAGGTATTATCCTATGACATCCATGATTATGACAGCAAACAGATCATCAGCACATGACCTTTTGGTGTGTGGTGACTCAGATGGTTACCTACGGCTTTTCAGGTAAGTGATCTTTCACTTGTATAGCAAAACACAAGTAAAAATAATCATAAACTAAATGTGTTATAATGCAGACACATGGTACTTTATTCATCTCCTTTTTGTGTAGAAAATCTTGTTTACTTGAATGCAACTGTACCCCATTTTCATCATACCTGAAACAAATGCAAAAAAAGAAAAAAAAATATAGATTACACAGAAGCTGAATCTGGTGCAGTTTTGTGTACCCTTTCACCAGTGACCAAATCATTTTCATTATTTGCATCACATCATGATGTAAACAAAGACACTGCAAGTGACATTTCATTGTTAAAGCCATTGCAATGTCTGGTTGCAGAGGTCACTACTACATTATATACATGTGTGATCATTTGACATTCAGTTGCTTTCATGACAAAGGCAATGATAGACATTGCCAAAAGCTTGGATTTTCATAGATATTTAATGCAACAAATGTACCAACAACATTTTGTACAACAAATCCATTGTGAAATACTTTATGGCTATATTAGTTTCTTTTATGGTAAGGATAATGTACAGAAAGTTGGGTTGAGAAATACAAATTATTTAGGAATAAAGGAGATGACTCACCAAAAGGCAGAAGTCTATAGGTACACAAACAAAAGGTACAGAGATTTGTTAGCTAGGGAGACAGTCATGTGCATGGGAGTGAGTGTGTGTGTTTGTGTGCATGTTTTTCCTACAAGCTTGAAAAAGGAAGTTCATTCAGACAGCTAGCAAAGCTCTGTAGTTATTGTTTATGTATCTATCAATGACACAGCACTTCTGCCTTTTATGGTAAGGACATAGTGTCATGTTCACTAACTGGAGCAGTTCTGCATAAAATTGTAGCTGCTATGTAATCTAGCACTCCTGCAGTGCTCTTTTGATAAAGACATTGTGCCCAAGTTCACAGTCATTAAACATCAAGTAAGATCTCCTCCAGCGGAGAAGATTATATGGAAGATAACCCTTGCAGTTATGAAGGACAGAATGTGACACACAAGATATGAATGAGACAGTAATGCCTGCACTTCACTTAACTTTCATTCTTTTCTGTTGACTGTTCTCTCACCAAGGAATGCTGATGCTGAAAAGACAAGCCTATCCTTGGCTCAGGATGGTGCAGTTTGGACAAAATTTGTCATTCATGTGGTTCCTGTGGGAGAGAGAATATATCTTATCATTCTTATTGATTTGTCCTTGCTGGTGGAGCCTGAAAACGAGAAAGACACACTGATGGGGATTAGTGAAAATTAATCCCTCAGCAGGACAGGCCAACACATGGTTGGCAATGGTGCAAAATCTGTCTCGGAGAGGCACGATCCTGGTGTCCTCGTGGAGCTGGCGTGTCGAGAAGCACCACGGAAGATGCATAGCAGTCTTCAGGGTGCAGTTCTATATCCGCTGCAGAGTCACAATTTGAGCATCTGCAGTTTTCCCCCAGACCACGGCCGCATACTCTAACAGTGGGCAGACCAATGTTAGGTATAGCGTGATGCCTTGTTGTGGTGGCAATGATGACTGTGGGTTTAGTAGCGGATACAAGGTGTGAAGATGTCCTATTGCTCTCCCTTTTACATCATGGATGGGATGTTTCAGGTGACCCCTAGGTATTTCGCTGTCTCCCAGGATTTCGACTGGTGTAAGCCCTGGTGGCAGAAGTCTTTGGTTGAAGACAAGTGCCTAACTCTTCGTGGCGTTGAATTTCAGCTGCCATTTTGTTGCTCATGAGCCCAAGGCGTTGCACCCACATTGGAGGTGGTTTCTCAGCACTTGGGCATTCATGCTGCAAGTGAAAAAGGCATCTGTGTACAGTGGCAGTTCAACTCCTGCCACTTTCGGGCCATCGGCAGTGTACAGGGAATACAGCGAGGGGATGAGGACCGACTCCTGGAACACTCCTGCACATATCTGCAGGCTGTGGATGTACCGTCGTTGGCCCTCATGAGGAATGCTTGTTCAGACAAGTACAACCAAAGTAGCATCATGTGGGACGTTGGTATCCCATGTTCAAAAAGTTTGAACTTGATACCATCGTGCCACAATGAGTCAAACACTTGGGAGACATTGAGGAACACTTCCCCAAGGTATTCCCTTGTTTCCAGTGCCTTCATCGCTGGTTCTACCACCAACAGGAGCTGGTGGGAAATAGCATGTTCTCCTCGCTACTCAAACTGCTCGTGTGGGATGATGCCCTCCTGGGTGATGTGTCCCATCAGTCTTCACGCGTTCAGCCACTTGAAAACCTTTGAGAGGGACGGGACCAGGCTGATGGGTCAGTAACTGGATGCCTGGTGTGGGTCCTTGCCAGATTTCAGAATGGCCACAACCTCCATGTGTTTCTACACAGAGGGGTAGACACCTGATCGGAGGATCTTGTTAAAAATATTGGCAAGTTGCCGGTGTAATCCAGGCGGAAGGTTCTTCAGCAGGAGGTCTGTGATGCCACTGCTGCCTCCAGCCTTCTTGGAGTTCAGCGAGTGAAGCTGCACAGCAAATTCTTCCTCTGTTATCGGCTCAATAGTGTCACCTTCCTCCCTTGTGGTGTGGAAGGTTGGTAGTTGCTCGTGGACCCACCATATGTGATTGACGTCGATGATGTCGGCAACAGATATGAAGTTCACTGCGAATGCATCCGGATCACTGGCGAAGTCATTTCCGACCTGAAAGTGCGGTATTCACTGTCATTGGTGTAGGAAGGATTTTACCACCCTCCATGCACTACCATCCTCAGAACTGAGGGTAGACACAAGGTATGCCCATTCCTGGTTCTGGTGTTGCTCAACTTCTGCCTTAATTTCCCGTCTCATGTGGTTTAAGCGGCACCTCATGTCTGGTTGGTGAGTGAGCTGCCATTCATGAAACAGTCAGTTCTTCTTGGTGATCGTGTCCAGAATAGGGTGCGGTAGCTGTCGCGAGAAGTCTCGTAGCCCTTGGCCATGTCTCGGCATGGCTTCATCTGCTGCTCGGAGTATTCTTCAGATAAAGAAAGCTTGGATGGCATCTGCCCCTACCTCAGCAGGGTTTGACGCATCCTTGAGCAGTTCGAGGACTTTCGTCTGCAAGCGCTCAGATTGAGCCTGCGATAGCTCGGATGACTCTCTGGAAGAGAAGCTCCAACCACATTGAGGCCAAAAATGACCAGTTCTCACCAAGGGACTGGAACAGGAATAATTTTACACGATTCCATAAGCCTGCATCAGCATGTTGGTTTAAGCCAGAAAATGATCAAGCAAACCCACGACTTCAATCTTATTACTAAATAAGAAGTAAATGATTTGGCCAATGAAGCATAATTTCGAACTTACTGGATAAGGAGCTTGATGAAGGTGCTATTTTCGATCTCAATAAATGATTAAATTGTGCTCCAACTCCAATCATTAGTGTAATCTGGTGTGAAACTACTCTGTGTCATCTTCTGAATATATGACAGACAATATAAGACTGTGCTGTCTGTGTTTTACCAATTGCCAAACTCCCTAAGATTAATATTAGCAGAGTGAAAATGTAATGACCCAGGCTTCTGAAGAGTAATAGGAATTTAATTGTGTTGCTGTCCCATAAGGGAAATACAGTTTTTATTATTAATGCCATAGATTATCATGATAAATTCTCTGTTTTGTCAGAGGATAATGCATACTAAATTTTAATGTGTCATCTAACATGAGCACTAAGTGAAATGACAGGAGAGCTACTTTTAAAAAAATCAGGCCTTTCTGAAGATGGGAAGTGTTTGTGACATAAAGACTACCCAAATGTTTAACAGAATTCATGTCACCAACTTTTGGCTGCTGTGTAGATCTGCAGAGTATGGGGTGTGATTACGGCAAATAACCACTACCTTCGCACATTGTGTAACAATATTTATTTCTGATAAGAGCATTCATACACAAATGTGTGAACACAATCAAGTAACCAGACTGACTGCTGGTTAAAAAGTCCATTGGCCCAGAGTCTAGTTGACCACCAGCAATGATGCTTCATGGAGCAGTGTTCCCACAACCACATTATGAGCTCCCAGATCTTTGTTGACATAATGAAACAAAGAATTCTCAATGCAGATAAAATTATGGTCAGTCTCTATGTGATGCCTCTGTTTATAAAGTTGTTGAAGCTACATAGTTTGTTTGTCAACCTGTTCTCTCCAGAAACCATCGGGTTATTCTGGCACTCTTAGACCATCTCTTACATTCCATATAGTGATAAATATTATGAAGTGAGTGACAGAACTGTCATGCATTCAGCCTTGTCACCAACTATGGCTAATTTTTGGAGAATTTTAAAGAACATACTTTAAATAATGCTCCTGTTTGCCCAACCTGTTTTCATTCTTAAGTTGATAACATTATTTTATTTGTTCTCATGGAAAGGAAATATTGCAGGAAATCATTGATTATGTGAACAGCACATATCCCAACATAAAATTTACTGTGGAACAGAAGGAAGGAAAGCTGGCCATTTTAGACAGTTCTATGAACAACTTGGTGTAACTTCAACTTACTCATACAGAACAATATCTCAATGGGCACAGTTTCCACCATTCTGCCCAAAGGAGGGCTTTGTTGAATAATCTGACACAGAGCTAAAAGTGTACCAGATAAGAACTATGTCGGCACAAAATTAATCCATTTAACCCCTGCATTCAGATAAGATAGCAATCAGGAATGTGAAATCAAGGCAACTGTGTCTAGAAAATGCATACAAAAATCCAGTCAGTTAACAGAACAAGATCAACATTTATCATTCCTTATGCCTGTAGAGCAACATCAAGTAAAATTGGAATGATTCTTAGACAGACGTGGGATTAAAATGTCTTTTGATCATGAGAGAAGCTGTGAAAATTAGAATGTGTGTTAACAACTTTAACAAAAGATGTGGATTGTGTTCTCAGCAGTGTGTTGAATCAGTCATTTGTTAACAAGACACTGAATGGGAGTGTGTCCTGAGTGAAACATTGATGCTGCAAGTGATATTTCATCATTGGTGCTAATGTACTCCTTGGTTGCAATGGATACTATTACAGTATTTACTTCTGCGTGGTACAGTTACTTCTTTGATAGTCAGTTGCTTTCCTGATGATGATAATGTGGATAGACCTACTGCTGAAAACTTTGATTTTCACAGAGAATTAGTGTGTGAGTTATCAGTCTTGTTTATGTGACTGTTGCTCAGTTAGTGCCTGGCCATATTCATGTATATGCTGATAGTGGTTAGCTTTATGCCTCACAATACTTATATTCCACCCAGTAGTTTGCAGTATCATATTAATACCATGAAAAAATTATTTTTGAGTTTTCACTTTTAGGCTAACATTAACTGCTTCTATTTTGTAAGTTTCTGTCATCTTTTTCCCAGTTTGGCTTGTCTATGTGATATCAAAACAATAATTTCAACATAGACTAAATGTGTTATATTTTTGTGGTCCAAATGAATATTATGACAACCTACCTTCTAAATGCCTATTACAACTCCACCAAGTGCTTCATAAAACAGAATTAATGATAGCTCAGGTCCCCATCTTAAGCCTGTCACAACTAGGTGGCTTCAAATAATGTTACTAGTGCTTTTACTCTTCACCTGTCTAAGTAACACATGTTTTAGATTTATCCAGAAAGCAAGTTTTCTCATTAGTGCACACAGAAGGAAAACATAGTAACCTGAAAGCCTTTATTTGGACAGATACAGCAGTCATTGAGCTACTGCTCAACATATGCACTGCAGAATTGATACACTTTTCATACCGATACTACATGTTTAACTTCTGTGCTCTCATGTCATAGAGGTTGGTCTAGGATGGAAAACAGCATGTACCAGTTTTCTAAACCTTTTTTCCACTGTCAAAATGTTTACCAAGATAGAAATTTTTTAAGTGTAAGAAAAGATGGAAATTGATGGAAGCAAAGTCAATAGGCCCAGCTGTAGAATGGATGATCAAATACCTTCCAGCAGAACATTTACACAAAATCTGCTGTGTTCTAAACGATTTGTGAGAAAGCATTAGTGCAGACATGCCCAAGAACATTATTTCTAGCCTAATGCATTGCAGCTTTTGTTCCAAGTTCCCTAGAAATCTTTCTGCTCTTCTCAAACTAGCCTGACTTCTTGTTGTAAACTACCATGCTGGTATCCCTACTAGTTTTTAGATCTCATTGATAGCAGATACCTCACACTCTCGATTGAACAGTGTTCACCTTTTGCCGATTTGTTTTGAGAGTATATCAACCTGTCTTTGATTACAATACACATCAGTTACGAATTTTCAGTTTGTGTGACATAGTACCTTAAACCAAATGGTAGTCACAATAGCCCTGACAGTGCTGTGCACTTTTGTGGTATCCTGATTTACCACAATTTAATTTGGTGACTATCTGTAGCTTCCCATCCACATTTGATTTCCATTGCTCTCTCACATTTATACTGATTAATAAATTATTAGCGCTAATTTCTGTTTATTTACCACATTTTTTACATTTTTACCTACTTTGTGCTTAATGACTGAAGAAATAACATCAGTTTTATAAGTAGTTCTTCCATCTAAAGACTCCAAAATTCCTCTTGAAAAACTGTGCTATTGATACTGTCCTGTAGATGAAAAACACCACTGTCATTGCTTTACTTTAACATCTTTTGTGAACATTTCCATAGAAATAGTTCTTTCCCTATATTTTGCATTCACATATATAATTATTATTTTGTTAAGGCCAGGGAAGTAGCCAAATGCTGTTTCTAGGTCAGCATATGAAAAAAGGATTTGATGTTCCATCGACAACAAAGTTGTCAGATAATGGGCACTTGTTCAGCCTGGGATATGAGTTCAGCCATGTATTTTGCAACAGATCCCAATAATTGCCTTGGATGATTCAGGAAAACCACAGGAAACCTGAATCCAGATGGTTGGCTGGTGATTTGAACCGCCTTCCACCCAAATGCAAGTACAGTGTTGTAACCACTGCTGCATCTTGCTCGGTGTCATCTGATATTATTAATTTCATCAGTAAGAAAATTTCAGTATTTAGTATTACCGGTACTACACAAAATTTTGTTTCAGTCATCTGGTGTGTTTGTATGTATGTTCTCCTTTTATACAGAAAAATAATGAAACATATTTTACTTTTTCAGGTATCCATGCCTTAGTCCCAAAGCTGAATATAATGAGGAAAAGGTATACAGCATGCAGATAGCAGTTGCAAGATTTCTCTTTAATGACAAAAACGTTGTTACTGTAGGGGGTACTGATGCTGCATTGATGTTATGGGATGTTGTGGATGATTAGCAGTACATTGTCTGGTAAACAAGATTTACCATGAAGAAGGGGCAAACAATGCTTCTGCACACTGACCACTAAATTTGGATACATATGTTATATAAAAAATTTTATACTTTGTATATCATGAATCATCAATTTACTGTTATGAATGTAAATAATTAGAAAAAAATTGTATTTCAGGAGGTATATTATTGTATTAGATAGAACACTGAAAATGCAATTCAAAGCAGCTGGCAATGAAAAGTTACAGTTAAATAACCTTATTTCTTATAAAAGTTTGTTAGATAGATATCAATAAAACAGTTTACATTGATCTGCAGTTCTTTATTAATAGAAGTTTGTTTCCTTGAATGAATTATGTCAAACAGTTCCACAATTAGCACGCAAAACAAAAGTACACATTATTCTTTAAGTAACAACAGAAGGACCAAAATCTCTTAAGTGAGACAAAAAATACCAAAAAGATAAGGAACATAAACAAAACTCTAAATAAAGGAAGAAAGCTAATGAGACAATAATAAGGTACTATTAGATGGATGTGAAAGATGACAAATGGAAACGGCAAAGGGACAGATAATTAAAGAGTTTACAGAAACAGAGGGAAGGAGGAAGACAAATGGCAAATAATATAGAAGATTACACCAGGGAACTAAAATAACAAGTAAGAGCTTTAGAGAAGAGGATGGAGAAGAAATCATACTAACAAGCTGAAAGACCAAAGAAGAAAATGAGATGAGCATGATTGCATAGGAGATGGTATGAGGAGTCAACAGAATGAGATTGCAAACTACAGAGCTTTAATGGGGTGGTAGTGACATGTCTTAAAGGGGGCTGGAGAGTGATCCCAAAATTTCTTAGTAAGAAATTTAAAACCACTGTTTCCCATAATTCTTGTCTGCAAAATAGCACAAACTGTTCAGAGATACAAAGAAAATGCAGTTTTTGTAGCATACATGGATGTCCACAGAAGGGGGGAGGGGGGGCAGGGACGATGCAGGAGAGAACACTGTTCCCTCCTGGAATCTGGATATAGGATTTTTCTTCACTACGGAATTCTCGTATATTTCTAGCAATTATTATCAGCAGCTCTACTAGACTGCTGAGCCCAAAGCGAAATGCTATGACATTAGGGATCACTGAATATATCTTGTATTTTTTTTAATCATGTTATTCACAGGAAATTATGACAAATTCTTGACATCCTTTCCAGGTAATTTGGACCCTTTTGAACTCTACAGAGTGCAACACTGTACCAAACTCAGTTACACAGCTACAAAGTCTGCAGTTCAGTTGGCCTGAATGCACAATAGTGTGACAAATGTAGAGACAAGGACTTCCTCAGTTCAGTCCAAGGGTATTAAAAAGTCTGTTCTACCAGGCCTTTCAGGTTAGTTTTGCATTTCCCACATTCATCCATTCAAACCCTGCTCCTGGGTTATGCTTGTGCCAACCAATCCAAAAAATGTAATGTCCTTTCACATTTAATTCAACTTTAGATATTCCAGTTCAACATTAAAAATAGAAAGCATGGAAGTATTGCAGTAAATCCATTAATGTGATTGGATATGGAATTTCTCAAGCAAACAAAATGTTGAATAACAATGGAATTTCCTGAATGGAGCAACTCTCCCCTCATGGTAGCAGCACTCCACATTCCTACATTTTACCTGTTTCACAAATTCAAACCTACAGGTCATCTTATTGTGGCTGGTTACAGTGCTCCCACAGAACAGTACCTCATTGAAAAACACCTCCAAACTATTGTCCATAACCTTCCATCTTACATTCAAGACACTGCTAGGCACAGAAACCTGGTTAAGGCTTGAAATTGAAGCAAGTACATTTTTGGGGAAAATTTAAGTGTAGATAGGCAAATTGTAAATTGAGGCAGTGTATTTGTTGCAGTACACACTAAACAGAAATCCCCTGAGATAGAAATCGAAGCTGCATGTAAAATTGTTTGAGCAAGAGTCAATATCAGGGATGGGCTAAAATGATAATTGGATCCTTCTATTGTCCACCAGACTCATCTCTTGATGTAATAGAAAACTTTAGAGAAAACCTCAGTTCACTTGTAAATAAGTTCCCCAATCACACTGTAATTATTAGTAGAGACTTTAATCATCCAACAATTGATTGGGAAAATTACAGTATTGCTAGTGGTGGGCATGATAAGACATCATGTGAACCATTACTAAATGCCTTCTCTGAAATCCACCTATCTGACGGCAACAAACAGACCTCACTCTTTGAGGGCATACACATTTAAACTAGTATCAATGACCATGATGTAGTTGTGGCAACAACGATTATCAAAGTACAAAGGACAACTCAAACATGCAAAAAGAAATATATGTTCATTAATAAGTAGTGTCATATCTCAATGAGGAATTTGAAACTTTCAGCACAGAGATGGAGCACATAGAGGAGCTATGGCTCCAACTTTAAAAAAGTAGCTGACCATGCACTGGATAGATATGTACCCAGTAGAACAGTTCATAATGGGAAGGGAACTCCATGATACACAGTAACAGTAAAGAAACTTTTAAAGAAACAGAGACTTCTGTGTAATAGGTGTAAAACAAAGTGTAGTGCTATAGAGGAAGAGAGATGCTGAACGAAACATGTTTGGCTGCCAATAGAGCAATGTATGAAGGCATCAGTGACTGCCATAGCAGAATATCGTCAAATGATACTTCAGAAAACACAAAGTAATTCTGGTCATACAAAAAGACTATTAATGGAACCAAATTAGTGTCCAGTTCCTAACAAATGAGACAGGAACTGAAACTGAGGGTAGCAAATCAAAAGCTGAAATACCTAACTCCATTTTGAATGTTCCTTTACAAATGGATACCCAGGAGAACTGCCCCAATTTAATCCTCATACCACTGAAAAGATGAGTGAAATCAGTATTACTGTCAGTTGTCTTGAGAAACAGCCAAAATCATTAAACCTGAACAAAGCTCCAGGGGCTGATGGAATCCCTGTCAGATTCTATACCGACTCTTAGGCTGAGCTAGCCCCTCTTCTAACTATAATTTATTGTACATTCGTCAAACAAAAAACCACACCCAGTTCTTGGATAAAATCACAGTTAAATAGAAGTTGTCCACAAAACTAATGTCCAATATCCGTGACACAGATTTGTTGTAGAATCTTAGAAAATAGTCTGTGCTCAAACAAATATGGTCTCTCACAGAATGACCTCAATGTCAACCAGCATGAATTCTGAAAACACTGATTATGTGAAACCCAACTTACCCTTTTTCTCACAACATACTGAAAGCTTTGGATCGAAGCAGTCAGGTAGATGTAGTATTTCTGGATTCCCAAAAATCATTTGACTCAGTGCCACATCTGTGTTTACTGTCAAAAGTGCAATCATATCTGGTATGAAGGGAAATTTGTGATTGAATGAGGACTTTTTGGTAGGGAGGACCAGCATGTTATCTTGGATTGAGAGTCATCGTCAGATGTAGATGTAACCTCAGGTGTGCCCCAGGGAATTGTGTTGGGACCCTTGCTGTTCATGTTTTATATTAATGACCTTGCAGACAATATTAATAGCAACCTCAATTTTTTTGCAGATGATGCAGTCAGATCTTGATAAGATTTCAGAGGTGCAAAGATTGGCAACTTGCTTCAAACATTCAGAAGTGTAAAACTGCACTTCACAAAACAAAAAAGTAGTATCCTATGACTATAATGTGTCACAGTTGGAATCAGCTAGATCTACAAATACCTTGGTGTAACATTTTAGAGGGATATGAAATGGAATAATCACATTGGCGCAGTCGTGGGTAGAGCAGATGGGTGATTTCATTTTACTGCTAGAATACTGGGGAAATGCAGCCAAGTGTACTAAGAAGAATGCTTACAAATCACTCTTGTGACCGGTTCTAGAATATTGCTCAAGGATGTGGGACCCATACCAAATAGGACTAACGGGGGTACTGAATGTATACAGAGAAGGGGAGCACGAATGATCACTTTGGTCTGTGGGAGAGAGTCACAGAAATACTGAAGGAATTAAACTGGAAAACTGTTGAAGATTGACTTAAGCTATCCTGAGAAAGTCTATCAATGACGTTCCAAGAACCAGCTTTAAATGATGACACTATGAATATAGAATCCTCTATGTATCACTCACATAGGGATCATGTAAATAAAATAGAAAGAAACTTCCACATGGGAAAAATATATTAAAAACAAAGATTCCAAGACTTACCAAGCGGGAAAGCGCCGGCAGACAGGCACAATGAACAAAACACGAAGTGTTTGTGTGTTTTGTTCATTGTGCCTGTCTGCCGGCACTTTCCCGCTTGGTAAGTCACATAGGGATCATGAAGATAAGGTTAGAATAAATACATCATGCCCAGAGGCCAACCTTTGCTCTTCCCATCATAGCCTCAACAATTACTCCCAAATCTCCTTCACCTGGTCATTCTCAACTCATCGTGCTACCTTCCTAGATATCAATCTCCATCTCTCAGATGGCTCCATAAATATGTCTGTCCTTATCAAATGAATCAACACCACCTCCGTTTTGACAGCTGTCACCCATTCATTAAACTTCTGAATAAGTGTTGTTTGACGTTAGTTCCTTGTTTCTCCACATCATGCAACATTAATGTGGCACTTTTTGTTGGTTCCTTTTGTTGATATCCAAGAGAATTTTCTCGTTCTGAATGTTTGTACCACAGATTTTATCATGGCAGTGTCACCCTAAAACCACTGAAATATAACAACTTTTAAAACATTTTCCACCCATATTTCATAGGTAATTAGTTAACTGAATATAATACATAATATAATGTCAGCTTGATGAATATCAAAACACACACACACACACACACACTTGAAATACGAATATAGTTTATGGATCAAAGCAACCTACTTAAAAGTAGTGACTGGATAATTATCAGTCATTTCAGATAAGTTAGTTTTGTATACTTCCTCTCAAAATTAATGCTAGCAGCTCAACACATTTTCAAACTCAACATCAGTTACATGAAAAATTGCAATTTAAAAAATTTTACCCCCTCCTAAATACATTTCTGTGGAAGCCTGTGGCAGGATGTAAAGGTGTCACAACAGTGGATGCAAAAACTTGGCACTTCTCACAGGAGCAACTGGGAATGGTGAAATTAGTAAATGTTCAATTAATTTGGGATTAGGCAGGAAACAACAGAGCATGGATTAGCGTTTTATCCTTTTAGAGCCATTATGAATGTAGTGTCCAGTGTTGTGATCACTCTCTGTTACGTTTAGAAGCAAATTAAGAGGATAGGTATAGTTCATCACAGAGTTTGCTGCCGACTCCAAGTGCTACTCCTAAAAGGGAGCCAATTATTCACAATAGTGTTCATTAAATGGTGAACATTCTGGAGTGCTTCAAAAAGGAAAAATAAGAATGGACTCATGATCCTATAGCAGAAAACATTTACTTTGAAGCAGATTTAAACTGCAATACAGCCTGGCATTTTTAGGAACATTTGTCTTCTATTTCACTAAGGTGAACTGGTACGAACTAGTGTTGTAGTGGCCAAAAACAGATGGTCTGAAGCACTACTGATGAATTCTGTGTACTGAAAATAATTGTGCAAAGTTAGTATAAGTACAAATCAGATGACTCATTTATGGATACAGCCATAGATGACAAGAGCAGAGGTGATTCATAGCATTACATCAATATAATTTATTTTTACATTGTTTGAAGAAAAATGATGAACTTAAGGAAATACGATTTGTTTCAATTACACAAAGAATTTCAGTAAACACTGCTGCTTTGTCACATCTGCTTTCATAATAAAAAATAATAATTTATCATCACATCATCTACAATCGGACCACAGAATATTTATCTAAGCCTTAACATAGCTTTCACCTGTAAGTCGTGTGATAATTCCCCAAGAACAACATGTGATTTAGATTCCATTTTAAATTGTAGGTTCCCTTTCCGCAGTAGGATAACAGGTAGGTTAGGAATGCACAAGTTGAAAAAGTGGGGTGTAATTGAAGGAGGTGCAAGTCCTTAAATTGGAAGCCACTTCAACCACCTGCATCTCTCTAACCTGCTTGTTATTCTGCTGGGGAAAGGGGACTTACAGTTTAAAATGAAATTTTCGCACTACTGACAGGTGAAAGCTAACTTAAAGGCAGAGTTAAATATTCCGTGGTCTGATCCCGAAATTCAGTCCTCCAAATTTTTGGTCTCCAGGCACAGGCCTGACTACTGGGGCTTTCCTAAAAGTTCAAAAGCCAGGTACATGTTTGTTTCTTTCACGTACTCCCTGTCTAGTGAGGGGGCTAGGACGTTTTCCCTCCCCTCCCCTCTGCTCCCCCCCCCCCCCCCCTGCCCACATGCAAGGCAGGGATTACATACTTCTGCTTGCAGCATGAAAGTAATCTCTCTATTGGTACTAAGGAAATCATCATCCACTAAAATTCTGTAGAGAAGTCATCTACAGGCACTTCTGACTATTTTAGTACTACTAACTCAACCACAGCAGTATATGCATACTGCTTCAAAGATGCCAATATTTTAATTGGCAAAACGCAATAGCATACTTCTTCCCACACACACAAAAAAAAAAGTGTTGTCTGGAGACATAGACATAACTGTGGGTTGTTAAGTGTACTTGACAGCTTGTGTTATATACTCATAATTTCGCTCTGGAATAGAGAAAATTGCCTAGATACAAAAAATTTGGTTAAACTTCTCCAGCGACTTGACATTTTGTGGCATAGCACAATTATATAGAACCTACGTGGTAAAGAAATTTTAAGACTCCTGCCACGGGTGATGAGTACGTAAACGCGCGTACGGGGCTCTGTATAATTCTGTGCTGGGCTACAACATCGGATAGAATGTCTGGGCTATTTGTACATTGGAAGTTGTTATTTTTTCCAATTAAATATTTTTCTGTTGCTTTAGAACATATGAGTCACAAGTTACAAGTTCTCAAGTCTTGCCCACACACTTACATGTATCCCTTCTCACACCAGCAATTTTGTAACCTTTTCTTGCGAGCTTGTGTATGGAACCTTGCTACAGGAGATAACACATTCAGAAAAATTATCAATAAGTTTCTCCTGGGTTTATAAAGTTGAACGCAATTTTTGTGTTTCCTTGCATTATGTACATTAAATTTCAATTAAAAATTGCTTCCGTTTTTGTTTTCTTCTTACATTCCTTTAATACGGTCCTTATAATTATCCTCAATATTGTATGAAATTGGTCTGCAATTTTACACAGAAAAATCGTCTGCAGTTGGAGGGTTACGCACAACCTCATTTTCAAAAGGCTTGTCCTAACGTGAGAATGTTACATCTACATCTACATGACTACTCTGCAATTCACATTTAAGTGCTTGGCAGAGGGTTCATCGAACCACAATCATACTATCTCTCTACTATTCCACTCCCGAACAGCGAGCGGGAAAAACGAACACCTAAACCTTTGTGTTCGAGCTCTGATTTCTCTTATTTTATTTTGATGATCATTCCTACCTATGTAGGTTGGGCTCAACAAAATATTTTCGCATTCGGAAGAGAAAGTTGGTGACTGAAATTTCGTAAAAAGGTCTCGCCGCGACGAAAAATGTCTATGCTGTAATGACTTCCATCCCAACTCGTGTATCATATCTGCCACACTCTCTCCCCTATAACACGATAATACAAAACGAGCTGCCCTTCTTTGCACCCTCTCGATGTCCTCCGTCAATCCCACCTGGTAAGGATCCCACACCGCGCAGCAATATTCTAACAGAGGACGAACGAGTGTAGTGTAAGCTGTCTCTTTAGTGGACTTGTTGCATCTTCTAAGTGCCCTGCCAATGAAACGCAACCTTTGGCTCGCCTTCCCGACAATATTATCTATGTGGTCCTTCCAACTGAAGTTGTTCGTAATTTTAATCACCAAACTAAATATCATTCAACCAATCTCAGCCTCAGTTCCCAAATGAACCAACACTAATCACTTAAAATAACTTCTACCTGGAATTAAACTAAACGTTAATTTCTTGATATTTATGCACCATCAGACATACACAGTTGCAGTAGTCAAACTGTCCTTGAACCACTAATGACACCCCCAAGCATTAGTACAACAAAAAGTTACAATGTAAATAACATGCATGGTGTGCAGCACGAAAGCATTTACAGTGCGTACTGTAAATTTACTGATATAATAAACAGTGGGTGCTTATCCACTGGTTAAGGTCTTGGGTACCTCACATTCTCACGGTTCACACACAAGATCCATATAGCCACGCCATGTACTATTACTTAAGAAAGTAAACAATTAAGATGACTGTCAATCAGGGATCTGAGGATTACCAAAACCCAGAAAAACTTGAAAATGTGTCAAGTATGAAATGGTAATTTGCTAACTAACTTGTTAAGGTAATGGAGCAAAAGTATTAAAAATTTGTTGCAAGAAATATATTACATTGGACTTACTGATAAAAAGAAGATAATTAGACTTGGATCACAAGCTTAGAATTACTTACGATTGGAACCAAAATTGACTGTGCCCCTTTCAAAAGCGTCCTCCTGGAATTCACCTTCATGAATTTAGGCAAACCATAAAATCTTTAGGTTTGATGGTCAGAAATGAATTTGAACCCCAGTCCTCCCTAATGAAAACTCAACCAATCACTGCATCATCTCACTCAGATTACTGTGTATGTAACAGTTATTCTGAGCAAAAGTAACAGCAAGAGATGAAGTTATGCACCACCAACACGAGAAAACAACAAGTGCTTACTGCACACATACTTCAAAGGTAGGTTGGAAAATATTGATTATGTAAGTTCATTGGTTACCATGGCAAATATCAATTTCAGTGAAATCATTTTGGATATTAAGGGGCAAGTAAAGAAACATTAAAACAATGTTTCAATTGACTGTGCAGCAGTCCTCTTCACGGAGACTAACTGCTGGATTTTGATGAAGGTCTTTGCCTATATTCTGTCTTATTTTGTTTGTCACGTGGTTACCTACATCACACAATGGGACTGCACTGGACAGTTGCTATGGGTGGGTGCTGCATCAGCTACTGCCAGCACTGTTCTGGCAGGCAATAGTGAATCAGCATCTTGTAACCAGGGGCTGAGTTAGAATCCTGCAGTACACAGCGCCTCCAAAGCAGAATGTATTACTTGAAGAGAGAGTCACCCTAAGTGAACTCTGGATAATGAAGAACAAGGATATTGTCAGGAGTGCCACAGGGAAATGTGATCGGACCACTTTTATTCTATACATACATAAATGATCTGACATGCAGGGCGAACAGCAGTCTGTGGTCATTTGTTGATGATGCTGCACAGTATAGAAAGGTGATGCCAAGTGCCAGTGGGAGGATACGAAATGACTTACACGAAACTTCTAGTTGATGTGGTAAGTGGCAGTTTGCTCTACATCTGGGAAAAAAAAAAAAAAAAACATTTAAGTTAATGCAGAAAAGTAGGAAAAACAATGCTATATGTTCAAATACAGCATTTGTAGCTTAATGCTCAACACAGCCACGTTGATTAAATTACTAGGTCTAACATTGCACAGCAATATGAGATGCAATGAGCACGTAAGGATGGTAGCAGGCAAGAGCAGTGATTAACTTCGGTTTTTTGGGAGAAATTTAAGGAAGTGTGTTTCATCTGTACAGGAGGCAACATACAGAAGACTACTGTGAACCATTATGGAGTACAACTCAAGTGTCTGGGAGCCGCATCAGGTCAGATTCAAAAAGACAGCGAAAAAATTCAGAGGTGGGATGCTAGGTTTGGTACCGGCAGGTTCATTCAACACGCCAGTATTACTTAGCAAACCCAAGCGGTAGTCATCTGAGGGAAGACAACATTCTTTTCACAGAATGCTACTGAGAAAATTTTAAGAACCAGCAATTTTTCTCCTCACTTAACTGCAAGCGGAATACGAAAGGATATGGATAGCAAGCGGTATAAGGTAACCTTTGCCACGAAAGGATATGGATAGCAAGCGGTATAAGGTAACCTTTGCCATGGCTTGTGTGTATGTATGCAAATGTATTGATATTGTAATTTTACAGGCGGATAAAGGAAATGCAAAGAAATAATGGACACTACATAATATGAAGTCAAAACAAGCGAGTTGCTGACTGATCTCATACCCAGGGAACTGAAAAGTAAAACCACAGTGAAGATAATGGGACAGACACAAAGGTCTGATCAGGGGTTCTGGTGCTCACATTGCTAGTTCTACTGCCACAAAGATTATCTGGAGGTATCAAAGGCGCCTTAGAAAGTCTGTCCTCCAAGACAACTGGGTAGTGGGAGCAACTCACGCACATATTATCTTGCAAAATGGCCCCTGAATTATGCTGTCTGGCCAGTGTGTAAAGGATTCTTCATGGATTTCACCCAGCTCAAATGAGATCAGCAAATAATAGCTATCGATTTAACAGTCAGCTTTGACATAATCTCTGTTCACCAATGTGCCCATGGCTTAAACCATTAACCTTCTCCAGGAAGAAATCTCGCCAGATGCACGCAACTTGGTGCAATTATACTTGTCAACATATTTTAGTTGGCAGAACAAATTTTACGAGCAGACAGATGGAGTGGCAACTGGCTGCTCCTTTCACCTGTAGCAGCTGACATTCATGGAAGCATTCGAACAGTGTGTCAAGTTGATCACTGACATTTGTAGATGAGACATCCCATCATATACCCGCACAGGGATGTGAAACTATGCAGTTTTCATCAGCACCTCAACAGCTAGCATAAAAACATTCAGTTCATGCTACAAACAGCAAACAACAGAGATGCCTTTTCTGGATGTACAACTTTACAGAATATTTAGCACCAAACCAAGACAGCACACACGAGACTGATCCACACCAACAGATATCTGCATGTCAAGTCTCACCATCATACAGCACAAAAGAACACTGTGCTATCTATGCTGACAATCTCCAACCTGAACTGAATGAGCTCTCGAGAACATTCCATGTGAACAGACATAGCAACAAGAACAGGACAGTGAAGGTAAAATAAGCAAAGGAACAGTAGAAACCTCTTCCTGTTGCTTGTGTACCTTACGTGAGGGGCATGAGCGATCAGTTACACAAAGTGCTGCTCCATGGAGGAATTAAACCAATATTCCAGAATGGTCACAAGATCTGAGGTCTGTTTAGGTCCATGGAAAATTCTGTAGAGGTTCTTCACATTGCGGGCACCTATAAACTTCAAATTTGATGCAGTGAAGTCTACAAAAGTGAAACCACAAAACCAATCAGCACTTGTGCATCAGAGCATGAAACCTATGTTTGACTAGGAAAACAAAGAACCAGCTACAGCTGACCACTACCAGGATAGACGCCAGTTTATTATTTTTCAAGAACATTGTGTGCTTGCCCAACAGTAGCGAAAAATAAGATAGGCTACTGAAATAATTAAATACCATTGCAGCATGAACAAGGAGGATAGCTGCAAGTTACTGATGGCATGGCTGCCAGCAGTCCCAGTCTATTGGGCCACGTTTGTTCACCAACCAGCAGCTCCGTATGACCTGGGTTCAACAGTATAAACAAGGGGCTGCAACAGAACTGCTGTGTAACAATGTCTCGCTGCATGAAAACTCTGCTCCTGGTTACAAGTTGGTGATTCACTAATGCGAGAGTAGCTCACATAGTAACCTGGTGTACAGTCACCTCTTCTTACCAATCTTCAAATTGTTCAACATAATCACAGAATGTGATGTCAGCAGCCAGCTGACAACCAAAGTAAGACAGTATGTGAGGAAATCCAGCAGTTAGCTATCCTACAGAGAACCACTGCAAGGTTTGTCAAAATGGTGGAATTTTAGTTTATTTACTGTTTCATAATGACATGATCAGTACACAAAATGATATCACTTAGTTATAATTACCATTACTTGGATTGAAAACACAGTAGAAAAACATTTGTTACTGTTCTTGAACACTGGTCATTCATTAAAATCAAATGTAAATCAAAAAATATATTGAAGTATCTCCAGTAAATGTTAAACAACATTTTCTTCCAGGAGGAAAAGGGATACTTGAGTCAAGCATAGAACTGAACATAAAAGAATATCTGGTTGCAAATATATTTACTGAGTGGTGTTCTTGAGGACAGGACCTGTTTGAATAATATATGAAAGAGTTCATGCTTATTGTGGATTGATCAAAAATGAATATGCTTTGAACACAATACCATATATTTAGAAGGTACCAATCAAGACCACTCTTAAAGTAACTGGAACCATCGAATAAGTCTTTCTTGCACCAACTCAAAATTTGTGAAAAATTCATTATTTACTCACCTTTAAACTTCATGCGGAAAAAAAGCCAGAACAAATTTGGTGCAGAAATTTACAAAATGAACAATGTTCTTGGGGAGTTGTTTGGTAGTTAGTATAATGCTGTGTTGTGTTGAAAGATCTGCTTCTATCGCACATAGACACTGTGCTGTGTTTATTTGCTTTAACTGTTCTACCGAAAATCCTTATCACTTTTGAAAATAAAATTGTTATTCTAATGGAAACTCCAGGTAGGAATATCAAGCCCCTCTCCTTTTTTCCCCACCTCCCTCTCCCACAACCTCCTGACACTGCATCTCTTGGCAATCTAATCCCGCACGCCCCACTAAGACAGTGCTTGTCTCCCCCACCTGTACATGACCACCCCCTCCCTTATCCCCTTCCCTGCCCCTCCAGATTGCTGCTTGCATCCCCCTGATGATGATGATGATGATGATTTAGTTGAGGGAGCACTCGACATCATGGTAATCAGCGTCCTGACAAAAAGTCAACATGATATCTCACGGATGGGGACAGACTTTGTTTATAACGTACTAAAGTCTGCCACCATTCCCTACCGGTATAGGGATGAGGCCTGACGGTTCACAAAATTTCACCACTCTGTTAACACAGGTATCAGTATCAGCGAGGATGGTGGACAGATCTCCAGCGAGACCAAGGGCTGCCCTAATATCAGTATATAGGACACACATAGCCACAGTATGCTGAACTGAAAGCAGCATGCTACAAACTTCACAGAATGGTGGATCCTCCCACCAGAGGAGGAAGCCTTGTGTGAAAGGGCTATGCCCGATGTGCAATCTGGTAAGCAAAACTTCCTTCCAGCAGGAGGCTGACACGAAGTCCACCAAGCCTTTGTGGTAGATTTGAGCGACCGCAGTTTGTTGTCTGACACCTGCAACCATTCAGTCTCCCACTGATGCATGATGCATCTGTCAGAAAATGAGATAATGGCATACAACTGGGACATTGATGGACAGCACTGTCCCAACATGCTTCCTTGGCAGCTTTGTCAGCTATGTCGTTACCCTGAATCCCAATGTGGCCAAGTACCCAGCAAAAGAACACCTCCTTGCAACGGCGTTGGAACCGCTGCAAGGAGTCATGGATGAGCTGAATCAGCGGGTCTACCGGATACATTTGATGAAGTGCTTGCAGTGCACTACGAGAGTCAGAAAAGACAAGAAAACTCTTACAGTGATGCCTATCAACCCTCTCCAGTGCCATCAGAATGCCATATAACTCTGCATCATAATTTGTAAATTGTTCTGGAAGATGCACTTTAAAATCCCTATTAGGGAAAACCACAGAACAACCAAGAGCATTCTCCTGCTGGGACCCCATGTGCTAGTGCATTCTGGTCAGAGATGCTGGAGTTGGCAGTTATGCGTGCATGAGATGTGCTTGCTTGTGTGTATGAAAGGGGTGTGTGTGTGTGTGTGTGTGTGTGTGTGTGTGTGTGTGTGTGTGTGTGTGTGTGTCTTATCAATGAATACTGTGGCCAAAGCTACAACTTAACATATCTTCTTTACAATAAGTAGCAATCTGTCTTTTCCTAATTGTTGTTGTAGATACTTTTTGCTTTTGTTGATTATTCTGTTCCCATACATATCATAACTCACAAGAGATTAAGATCTTCAACAGTGTTTAAGTAGTATGTGCTGATAAAGGCAAGTGTATGTGCAGATTCCCACTTCAGATTCTCCCAAAAAACACACCCACACGTGAAACTGAGTAGTTAGTTGGTTGCTTCCTTGCTTGTGTAATACTTGGTCTTATTACTTTCTTTGGACAATAATGAATGCTGTTATAATAGTGCTATCACCATGAAAGCACCAACATAAAAATTAGGGCCAAACATTCAATGTGCAGTCTGAAAATTTGCAACTGACAGAGGCAAAATAATGACCCTAAAATGTGTGACATGACAAGTACAATTTTGATTCTAAACATTTGGCTTAAGAAACAATGTAACATTGACACAATCACCACCACCTGACAAGCTATGGAAGTTACACAAGAAAACAATTGATACCATTCTCCTAAGTCAACACAGTAAGTAGTTTAAAATACTGTGCAAGTTGGGAGTCTAAAGATGGTTTTTACAGACTCAGTAAAAAACATAAAAACACATTAAAATATTTTAAATTTTAGCAACAATTATTTAGTGCATAAGTATACATCTATACAACAATGTGTTTAAACACTTATATACTCACAAACATACCACTGATTGCAGGAGGATATAATAGATTTGAACATTTGAAATAAAGAATTACATATAACATAATGGACTGGAACATTTCATGCAGCAGTCAAATAAGTGAGAAATACTACCTATTAATGTCCCCAAGAGGGGCATTAAAAATATGACACATTATTGTACAGGAAATACGTGACACGAAAAACAAAACAAGACAAGACAATGACAGGACAAAAGTCACCGGGACAACATATACCAAATTAATTTGATATCTTGATAAAATTATAATGTAGTTTCAACACTGTGCAATATATTACAAGAAATATGCAACAAAATCAATTTTTGAAAAATAAATGTTTCATATAAGCACATATGTGTTAAATATATTTATATCTCACACTTTACAAAGAACAAACTTATTAAAGCTTACAGCAAGCAACTGTTAACAACAATACAATATTTTCTACAAACTGTTCTTGGTCTTTTTACAAATGTATTGTATAAAGCAGAAAATTATCTCTTGACACTTTTACTAAATGCCTCAGTCTTAACTGATGATAAAAGCATACACTCTTACTAATAATATGAGTTATTCAATAAAAGTGTGCCAGAATAACAAAACATAAAAACAATTTCAGTGCAATTTCAACATTTATTATCAATGCAGCTTCATCTATCTGGCCTTGCCCCTCTCTCGTTCTACATCCGAATTTGAGCAAGAAGGTGAAGAACCCGAACAAGAAGAAGTGCTACTGCTAGTGCTTGTTGCAGTGGCATTACTACTGTTATCACTACTTCTCGTATGAACACTGTCTGCATTTTCACAAACGGAATCCTGATAAACAACAGTATTTTCTTTAGAAACTTCTGTTATCACAGACAGCTCCATCTGAGATGCAACACTGTCTACAACGCCAGAATCATAATCAAATGACTCAGTTCCTAAAGTTACATCACTATGCTCACACACTTTGGCTGTATTGGGGCTGTCGGCAGCCAAGTCATGGGAACTGGCAATGTCTGTACTTGGTTCACACTTCCCCACTTCCATTGATTTTTGTTGCTCTGTTTCTACAGTCTTCTCTTCTCCAGTCTCTTCGCTCAAAGTTGTAACACTGGCATAAACTGGTTTTCTGCTTCTGCTTGAAGCCATCTGATGTGATGGTGTTGTACCAGTGCTCACCACTGAATGACAGGGTGAGTGCTCACCCTTCGTAAAGAGCTGAATTGGTCTTTGAAAACCTTTAGAGCTATGTATGGGTGTATCAATAACTTCACACTTCGAAAAACCAACTTCCGAGGAAAGCAAATATTGTGTGAACTTATGAGGAAAAAACTCTATACTTTTGAAGTTTCTGAAAATAGTTTCCTGTGAAAAGAAGCACAGACAAAATATGTTAAAGTATTGGCATTGTAGACTATGTATCACAATATTATTATTTTACTACACCATAAAATGTTTTATTTTATGTGTAAAACATCAACTTTGAATGCTGATTTGAAGAACCTCATAGCCTCACAGTATTACTAGAACTAAAACTAGCTACCACATTAGTTTTATTTCATAAATGCTACTGACCAATAAATGATGCTAAATCATAAAATAACATGAGACACTTAGTATGGCTCACAGAACTCTTCCATTATTTACAACCAACAGCTACATATCATTCGGGAATAGCATTTTCCTTAGAAAATATAAGTTTTCACTTTTTAGTACTATTCTTTCCCTCTTTTTATATTTTATGGGTGCAAATGAATGGAAACTTAAGTACCATAGATATTGAAGATGTATTTCAGCCAGACGTTTGGTTTTTCATATCTTTAAAATAGCACACTTGAGCTTCATCTGATCAAAAGCATGTTCAAATGATTTAGACAATGAAGGTGGTGAATTGTGGACAAAGCAGTGTGTGTGAAATTGCGTGACTGATGAGAACATGGAGCTTGTACTACCACTGAAAAGAAAAATGAATGAGGGTGGAGGAGTTATTTCTGTCAGATATGAGGGTTGTAATATACCCAATACATTCTTCTTTTCAGCTGACTGTGTCACTGAATGCGGTTCTCAGACGAGGCTAGAAGCAATGGTAGCTGGCATTATGAACAGTTTGGGGCATTAGTTGCCGAAGATATTTGGGGTGTAACTGACACCAGTCAAAATTAAACCAAAAAATTTTTGCAGTCATTGGTTTTTTCAAGTTTGTGCTAATGTTTTTACAAGCAGAGGTAACTTCATAAGAGTGAAAGGTGAAACAAGTCTGTAATCACTAAAAGTAATTGCAGAAATTTAATTTCATTAATCACATTTAATTTTTCAGGAAAGCCTGCAACCGAATCATTCATGATTTAAATAATGAAAACTGCACCAGTAAGTAAGTTTATTATTTAAATCATGAATTGCAGAAATAGTAACAAAAATTCAGTAGAGTTCTTTGAAGTCAATAATATTAGCTGTAATCACTGGTTTTTGGATGTCATTTTTCACATGCGTTTTTCAAGAACACCAAGAAGAAAGTCACAGGCTTGGAAAACAACTGAAAGATTTGACAAACTTCTTATACAGGTCACTGCTCTGCCATAATTGTAATGTTCTGAAATGCCACAGATGACTGAGATAAGAATACCTAGGAAGAGGGACTCATCTATTCGCAACTAGACTTCAGACCTGGAAAAATGAGTAATAGTACAATCCTAAATGTAGCATTTCACCCAATACTGCTTCAGGTGAAAGGGGATAACATAATTTACTTTTACCAACCTTGAATCAATGTACAACACACCAATCACAGGATTATTTTCACTCAACATGGTGAGTTAACAAGATAACACTGAATTACATCCTTGGTTGGCATTTTCCTATATAAAATGAGACTGTTTATCATTTCAAGGTGAAGAAAGTTTCCTGGTAGTGGATAGCATCTACATTATCAGCCAATGCAAAAACCAAGCAAGACACATTAATTTTGAAATTACATGGTGGCTTTCGAATTCTATGAAGGCTAAAGAGTAACTGATGCAGATTACAGATTAATTCTGCCTTGGTTATGCAAGTTCCTGAAGTGAAGCATTAGTAAGACATAGGTCTGCACTTTTTCAACAGGGAAGCAGACATGCCCAATGGCAACATCACATTGCACAGATGACATTTCAACTACCACTCCAGCAACACCAAAGAAAATTTTCATCATGAAAAAGATGTGCAGGATATGATAGACTCATCAGTGTGCAGTGAACATCAGTTAAGACAATGTGACACACAGCACATGAGCATTGCATTAAACAGGTCAGCACAGAGTATGATGTGATGATAATCAGTGTCCCAAAACTTTGGCCAATCACTGGCACCCTCCTTACACATTATGACATTGCACTGGATGTAAAGACAATGAAAGATCACTCCTGCCACCAAATGTAAAGAGGGGAAAAAGCAAATTTCAGGACAGCAGAAAGACCCTTCAATGAAGATGCAGAAGGGAGAACACTAAAGACTGAACTACTGACTAGATGATGAAGAAAGAGGAAGGAGTAACAAGCCTGAGGCAGAAAGAGTATATCAGTAACAGAAACACACTTTTTGCCACTGCAAGACTGAATGCCACCTGGAGAATATGTGGGGTTGTGTAGCAGTAAGGAGAGTATATGAGTGGGACAAAAGGATTTGGAAACATTCTAGAGACAACACAGGTTGCAGATGGCGAAATCCACCACGTGAATAATTTGACAAAGGACAAATTGTTATGGACTGGCACCTGGGAATGAGCACCTCAGAAATGGCAATGCTAGTCAGCTGTCTGCTTGCTACTGATGTGAGCATCTATGGTAAAAAGTTGAAGGATAGTGAAACCACGAGCAGGTGAAAAGGCTTTGGACATCTACACCTCACCACAGAGCCTGGATATCTGAGATTTGCTCACTCTTCCAAGCAGGGTGGGTGGCAAACAGTTGAAAATGTGATAATAGAGTACAACGTTTATGTCTGCATGTGTGTTTCAGGACACACTTTCAGTGCGTATTGTTGAACAGAAGACAAACCTCATGTGCTCCCATGACAAGCTGACAGCATTGTCAGTAACAATTGCAGTGAGATGGGATCATTTACACTGGTGTGTCAATCAGCGTATATATGTCACCTGATTGGATGACACATGTTTCTTGTTACACCAGGCCAATGGCTGGGTCCATGCATGCCATCATCCAGGCAAATAGCTGCTTGAAACATGCACCATGATATGGACACAAGCTGGTGGGACCAATATTATGCCATGGAGAGGACGGGGGAGGGGGGGGGGGGGGCACTCAACTGGGCTTTCATGTGAGATGTGAAGGTATCACGACACATTTTCCAGAAGGTTAACTGTCAGTCTCGCATGACCAGAACTGGGCTATAGTGGTTTAAGGAGCATGACAGTGTACTCATGATGTTTTGACCTCACTGATTCTTGATATGATTTCAATTTTTCTCTATCTGCTCTAGATTTTTACACCCATGTTTTTTTCTAACAATCAGTTCTATATAAAATGTGCAGTTCTAAGTCCATTTAGTGCAGCTCTGAATCATATATACAAGGATTGGTTCCTGCTTATTTGCCTTATTGTCAGTCTGCCGTCCAACTCGAGAAAAATTCACCAGGAGGAAGCATTTGGTAAGTTAGGTGACCTTCAATACATGAGCTGAGGTTAGTTTGTAAATTCTTGGCACACAAGGTAGAATCAGGCTGGCCTCTTGTAATATAAGTATGTAGAAAAGAGTTGTTACAAAGTTAATCTAAAATTGTATTGCAGTGCAGATTATTTTATTTGTGATGTTGAATTGAAATAAAATGAGGCCAAGCAGAGAAAGTTATGTAAATTATCCTGATTGTTTTGCTACATATTTGGAGGACACATGTAGGAAGACAACAGGAAACTGTTAATTACTTTGTAAAGAGAGCTTATCTTGCTGTCAGGCTTGGTGATCAGGATAAAACTTGGCAACACATTACTTCTAAAAAACTCTTACAAAAGATTTGCAACAATGGAGTACCGGAAAAAGAAAACATCTGAGATCTGGTGTAGCAGTGGTCCGGAAAGGACCAAAACCGCTTTGATGAGTTATTTATGTCTAGTGAAATTTACCGGAATCAGTCTAACAACCATAGCAAGTGGACTTATCTTGATTTAGTGTCTGCAAGATGCCCAATACTTCACTCAGAGAAAGTGACTGATCCCAATGTTTCACCAGCTACCAAAGTTCTGTGAGAAGGAAGGAAGATTACAGTTTAACATACTGTTGACAGCGTGGTCATTAGAGACAGCACACAAGTTCTGATTACAAGAGGAAGGGGAAGAAAATTTGCTGTACCCTTTTTGAAGGAAACATCCCTGCATTTACCTGGAATAATTTTGAGAATTTATGGAAAACTTAATCTGGATTGCAGGATGGGTCTCTGATGACCATTGTTGTGTCTCTGACACTAATTAAGGTGACTGATGAGGGAATGCCAACAATTCCACAATGTTTCAAGCAGAAAGAGTTGAATGACCTCACCGAAGATCTCAACCTGTCAAAAGAAGCTTCTGAATTACTAGCTTCCAGGTTGAATGACAAAAATTTACTAGTACAAGGAACCAAAATTACATTTTACTATACAAGGAGAGAGTGACTGCAACCCTTCTCTCAAAGACAGTTCTGTATTTTGTCACAAAATTGGATAGCTCCTGGAAAAAATGGGTCTTTTGGATATTTTCAAGATGACTGGCACCTATTTATTGACTGTTCAAAGCAAAATTTGGAATGTGCCATACACAAGAGGAACTAATATGGCTAAACACCAATTGCTCGCTCAATAAAAATAAAAGAACATGACATTACAGTTTTGGTCTTGGAAAAGATCATGTATCATAAACATCAATGAGTGATTTGTGTGGACTTAAAAATGTTAAATTTTCTACTTTTACATGCAAAGGGACCACAACAGATATCCATGCTCCTTGTGTCTCGAGGATAGCAGAGACAAAAAACACCACTGGTTACTCAGTTTTCCTGAAAGTTTAGGTGACACGATTGTGGCAGAAGGTGAGAGATTTCACCATGATATGAAAACTATGGAGGACTGCTACCACGGAAAATGTGATACAAACATCATGACAGATTACTACAACAGTTTGAGATAGGATTGTTTCAAAATACATTCTAAGAATGACACTGAAAAGAAGCTTTTAAAGTGTTCAGTGACTAGTTGCTTTCATCAACAACTTATTCCTTTATTTGTGTGTATAGTAATATCTGCCTAATATGGTGAAATTATGTCTTTTTTTAATTTAGTAAATGGGTTTAACTTAAAAGTGGAATGTTTAGCCATATTCGTTCCTGTTGTGTATGGCACATTCCAAATTTTGCTTTGAACTGTCAATAAATAGGTGCCAGTCATCTTGAAAATATCCAGAAAACCCATTTTTTCCAGGAGCTATCCAATTTTGTGACAAAATGTTATGGCTTAGAAACCTGAGCTCCTAGGCAAAAACTAATGCCATATTTGAATGCACGGCATCAAATTTATGCAAAATCAACTTCAAATGCCCTAGCATCACAACAACTGTTGGCCTTTGTTATACACACAAATCTTCCTCATGAATCAGTGTATTGGCTATTAGTGGAAACTGTATCAAAATCCCTACAACAGTTTTACATTAGCATTTACCTATAGACAGAAAAATGTTGCAGGAGATTTTCATTTGCAAAACACAGTGAAACACTAATTAAAAGTTGGCAATGAAAAAGGACTGGAATATTTAGAGATGGATGTTACAGCTACAAGAGACACACAGAACAGGAATAGTTTCCAGACAGAATATTCAACTGAAAATTAATCAAGTAAGCCCTAGATGGAGCTTCAGAAAATACCAACACATGATAAAACAGAAAAAACTTCTTTACCAAACAGAGTATACACAAATTACAGATAAAATAATACAGAGAAAAAAATTCACAGATTTTTCATTTATCACATTTTTCGAAACGTACCTCCAACCTTCTTCCCTCATGAAACCTTCCAGAGAATAGTGCGTATATTGCAGTCCTAAGAAATGAATGGTTTTTAATGATACCAATTATTTCAGGACTCAACAGCAGTTAGTTTACTGAACAGCCAGTGCCAATGCAAACAAGAGGACAGTGTAACATTACAGGACATATTGGGACATATTGAAGTATTCGATACTGTAGACTTTTAGGGGATGTCGATACAGATATGCAAAATGTAAAGGGAAACTTTGGTGATGTTTAAATATTGTACTGTGTCAATATTAGGACATTTTGCACAGAAAGAACAAAAATAGAATTAATGTAAATATATATTAGTGTTAGTAACCTATTTTCATTCAATTTTGTAATTATATTTGATTTTGTAAAAGAAAGACTCACTGCTTGCTGTAGCTCTGAATAATTGTATAAATTATCAGTTTTGAGCTAAATTATTTCGTATAATATGGACAAGATACTTTTAAAAACTCACCATCTAAAGAGAAAGTCTGTAAATGAACGTTTAATGCACACTTCTGGAACTTTCTATGGAGAAATTCTATATTATGATCGCAAAAATACGAAAACTTGTGAAAACTGTTTCATAACCTAATTTCGAAAGATGATTTGTATCAAGAAATACTGCTAAAAAGATTTATTTATGTTTTGAAACACGATTTAAATCATTTTGCATATAAATAGTTGTTCTAAATCACTCAAGAAATATCCAGAATCAAATGTAAAGATATTTCTGGAAACATTGGTACAAATCTGGTGAAGGTTATCCAGAAGCTGGTAGAAAAATGTTATAAAATCTATTTGGAAATTATGCTTGTAAGAATTTATATGTACTGATCCTTTTACTTACTTTAATCTGTACTAAAATTCTGTAATGTCTGATTTGGTTTTAAGTCGTGAATTGCTATCGTATTGTGAACAAAGCATTGTCAAAGACTCTCATTGTTTGGAAGGATATTAGTACACCTAGGAGTTGTCAGTTGCCAGTTCGGATATGCAGTGCAGTTAGCTCTGAGAGTCAGTTGTTGAGTCTGTGAAGTCTGTCAGTTCTGTTTGTAAATAAACGTCTGTAATAAAGAATTAATTGTTGTCGTCAATATGAACTCAAGACCTTTTGCACGAAGCAGACACCTCCTAATGCAACGTTTTAATTTGGTTGAGGAAGCTGGGACGTTATAATTTGGTGCTGAGGAGCTGGGACGTTATAATTTGGTGGAGGAGCTGAAATGTTTTAACAGGAAATAGATAAAACCAAGTTTTTAAAATTCCTGTGTTCATTCTGACCAGAACTTTAAATGGAAATCATAATATTACATAGCTTATCAAATGTTTTGACAGCATTTTCTGTAAGTGTAATTACTGCTTTTCATGGCGAAAACACCAGAGACATGTTTCACTTTGAACACCTCCATTCATTAATGGAAAAATTTTCTCAGATAATTCTACACAAAATACATTTAAAAAGCTAGGTATGCTAATAGCAGCCTAATGATATTTATTCTCTCATGAAGTTTATTGTGATAAAACAGGCACAATTCAAAAACACAGTAGCATTCATAAATTTAACACTAGCATCAAAATTGCCTCAACTATCCACAATTTACCATTAATATTCCACAGAAAAGAGCAAGGACACAGCAACACACTTTGCCACTTCCCTAACAAAGTAAAGATGCTGGCAGACACTGAACAGTCTTTAAAACAAACTGAAATAATTTCTGTAACACCTACCGTACAGATGTGTATTTGGATACACAACACCAGTGTTTGATTGGCTATGTTTATTAAAGTTTACTTTTAGATTAAGAAAAAAAGTAAAAATTCAGTTACGCAAGTGGCCAGTATGCAGCAATATTTTTGTCGAGACAATGTACACTACTTGTAAGCCTACTGGCATGCACTGACTGTCATTACTCTGAAATAATTTTATGAATTACTGAACATACCGTAAGTGCCTTCTTTTTCTTGTAAGAATCCCAGGACTGAGCCTCAAGTATCAAATGTCCACCAGGTCTTAACTGAGCAAACATGCGCCTGAATGCCTGACGAAGTCCAGCATCTCCCCAATTAAGATGAATCCACTTTGTGACACTCAAACACAGAATGACATCAAATTGTGGCTGTTCTGTGCCTAACAATGCCTCTGATTCCAATACATAATTTCCCTGCAAATAAAGAGAAACAGCTACACAATCCAGAAAAAAAAGTACTCTAAAATAACAAGGAAACAAAATATCTGTACTTATCACCAGCACATAAAATTCCACGTACTTCTGACAGAAACATTTAAAAATAGCAAAAAAGGAACAATGCCTAGCATTTGGAATTCTTTCCTCAGACAGAAAGATGGACAGGTTGACAGAGATAGAAGAAACAGAGCATTTCACCCAAACCTCAGACTTTGGAGGTTGTGTGGAGGGCGACCCACCCATCGTGTGACCCAACCAATGTGACAACAAGTGGAGACAAAGATGAAACCAAGTACCAGCAAGTCCATTTATGTCTGTTAATTTAACAAACTTTTGCATATACACTTAATTTTTATTCTTATAATGTATATTAAAACGTGCTTTCCCTGCATTGGTAATCCCTAACACATGCTGTCCGAAAGTCCAACAAACACTTTTGAGAATCCAATTCTTTTAATTTAACAGCTGTGATGGTGTGTATCACATTTTGCACTATACAGTACCCTGAAAGCAACTGAATCTAGAAGTACTTGGGCTGCCATAAGGAGTATCCACAGTGCTTCACAGTCAACACTCCGTGATTAATTGGTTGGCTATTAAAGAACTAAATAGCAAGGTCATCAGTACCTCTCTCATACTGAATATGGAGTCCATGGCATAAGTCATAAATATGATAAAAACTGTAACAGCACATAGGAGTGGTAAAATCAACAATACTGATGCCAGACATGAGAAATAATTGCTTAAGAGATGAAAGTATATGGATCAGGCTAGTCTGTAGGCCTGTAAGCAGGGTCATTTGTGGGGAGAGGCACCTCCCCATGTGCGACAAAGGAACACTGTCAATGCTCAGCAAACAGTACAGTGTATAGTCATAATAACTTTAACAAGTCTCATAAAACTTTCCATTACAAACACCATTTTTCAGACAGATAACAATTTTTGATTTGTACCAGTAGGTGAACTTTTTCACCATGATCGTTGTAAATTCATGGGCATTTATACATTTTTTGGCATGTATACATTTTTAGGGCTCCATACGTCAAACGGTAAAAATGGAATTCTTACAGGATCACTTTCTTGCCTGCCTGCCTGTCAAGATCTATTTTCCTTAGGAAGTAAAATAGCCATCAAGTTCAAATTTATGTCACATACTAAGATCTACAATGCTTTTGCGGTGTAAAGAATGTAAGCTTCGAAGGCAGTGCAATCAACAGATGTGGCCATATATTCACATGCTGTATTTTAATGTAAATTGACAGATTATAAAATCTACTCACCAAAGCGGTAACAGGAGAAAAACACACACACACACACACACACACACACACACACACACACACACACACACACACACACACACACACACACACACACAGGATTTAATTTTTCAATCTTTCGGAGCCAGTTTGTGATATTCACGAATTCATTCATTAAAATCTATAAATGAACAACCTATACATGTGTCAGGCCTGTTGAGCTAGTGGTAAAGCATGTGACAGAGAACAGACATCACGGGATTCGATTGGACTATGCATCTTCCAGTCATCGTATTTACCTAGCTACACCTCTCAACAATATGAGAAGCTGACGTAAACAATATGCTGTTCAGATTCCACATTAAACTGTGCGTTCCCTTTCCCTAGTTGGATAACAGGGATAGTTTATGGATACACGAGTCACTGAAGTGGCGGCCAATAGAAAGAGCCAACAGAAAGCTTAGCACCTGGCTACTGACCCACACAGTATCATCAGCACTTTAGAACCTGTGTTTACTAGACTTTTTGCTTTGAATGCTCATTCCCATCATATCTCTCTGTATAAGGATGTCCCTGATCATGTAAGCAGTGAACTGTAGTTTCGCATGTGCGCGCAAGCATGGTTCACCAAGCTAACGAATATACACTGTGTCCATCAACCTTGTCTTCAAGTGACATACCACCAACTTCAAGACACTAATTAAAGAGGTAGAGAAAGCAGCAGTTGCACCACCACTGGGCAGGAATGAACTCAACTAAGTGCTTAAAGTATAATAATCATTACAGTACAGAAGTTTTAGAAAGTAGTTATTACCTGTACAAATGACACATTGTGAGGAAATTTCTTGCGCACCGATGGACTTTCTCCTTTTGTGAAGCCAGGCACATCCACTGGGCCATACAAAATAGGCATTGAAATGGGGAAAAACCTATTTGGTGGGCAATCGGACATCATTCTATCCCCTGGAGGAGATTCAGCACAATTCACATAATGACGCACATTTTTACGTGCGATTTCAACTAATTTCCTATCAATGTCAATGCCAACAACACTACGTGCACCAAGGTCACGTGCCACCATAAGTGTCACATGGCCTATGTTGCACCCAATATCCAAGACATCCTTATCTTGAAATAGCTCTGGCCTCTGCATGAAACATTTTAATCTTGAGTCCTCCTCATGCATTGGATTTCGATAGCCATAATACCTGTAAATAACAAATGACAGTGTAATTTGCAAATTAACAGGTACTGTACATAAATTAAGCCTGCAACAAATTTGATATTATGGTGCCATTCTACAGAAAGACATATGTAAGTAAAGAACAAGTAAAGCGTTAACTAAGAACAGTTATCAATAAGCTCTCAAACAATAACATTTCAAAAGTGACATATAGGCACACTAGTTTCATTACCAGCACTTAAATTTAGTACTGAACAGAACAGCATAAGTGTGTGCTACATGCATTCCCAACATGACACACTCTAAAATCTGGAACTCCCTCCCCTACTAATGTCAAACTGCTTTATTGCTTTGTGATGAGAAGTACACACAATACCAAAATGTGACATTAGCTTCTACAGGAAAAATTAAATCACTGAATATCAGTGATAACTAATCACTCAGATGTTAATATAACTGATATGAGAACCACACGTGTGTGTGCATGTATAAGTCTTTCTCCTACTCTGGATCTTCTACCTTGCTCCTGTCCCTTCTCACCATTTTGTGTGTATGTCAACATTCCATAACTTACCTCTGCATGTATTTACAATTTGGTTTTTTTTTTTTTTTTTACCCCAGCATGATCTTTCCCAACGACCTCCCATCCCAACCCATCTCTCTCCCTCATTCAAACCCCCTTTATTTTCCTGGAAGACTCTGTGCAAAATGTAAACATCATTCAGTCTTTTATATGTACCTCTGCAGTGATTATTGCCCCCTCTATTTAGTAAGTAGCAACCTACACATACAAATTATATTCTATGCTGGATTTTATATTAATGAAAACTACTCAACATCATCCCCACACAGCCATGTAACATATACACTATGGACTGTTCAATGCCTGGTCAAAAAAGGCATATAGCTCTTACCACTAATCATAAGCTGAAAGAGGAGGTGGGGGAGGGGACTCCATTAACCACTCTGTAAACAGACTGAAGAATGTATTCCTACTCTTACTTACTAACTGGAGGAGGAAATTCAACATTACACATGGAAAACATCAGTCATCTTATGAGCACAGAAGATACAGCAAGGCAATTAGAGAGCTACTTATGTTCCTGAATAAAACACGTTTAGTTGGACAGGAGTATTCGTGAAACCTCATTTGCCAACAGCATGTCCACACAAACTGTGATGAAAAGGTTCACCCATATGTTTGTACATCGCAAAATATCTCATTTAAACCTATAATATTTTCTCTGCTGGTTAAACATCCTGAAAAGTCTGGATGACTTAATGAAGAAACAGTCTTCTACAGCCATACATGGTTAGATTTCTAGAGTAGTTCTCTCTGACATCATCAAAATGTGAGTCACATTACCTAAGAGTTTTAAGTCTCATCAGATTATTATGACTTAGAAATCTCTCCCACTTGACCCAAAGTAAATATGGAAAGACGGACTTTTTCATATCTCTTAAGAATTCCAGTGTCATGACTATTTGAAATGGATTGGTTCAATTTACCAAGTTTGTATGATACAAAAAGAAAGAAATGAGATTAGGACTTAACATCCGATCAATGACAAGGCCATTAGAGATGAAACTCAGGCTTAGATTGGTTAAGTAAATGTGATGTGCTCTTTCAAAGGAACCAGCCTGGCTGCTGTCTTAACCAATTAGTGAAATCACTGTATTCAGTGCAGCAGCAAATGACGTTTACTCTTTTTTCCATTTTTAGTCCAAAGCCCACTTATCATCATCATCATAATCATCTATATCTATTTCACCATTCTTTGTCCTGTAAGCTACTTGTTTCCATAAAGCAAACTAGTCATCATCAATTCGAAGACTGTTTTGAACACCACAGCGTTCCTTTAGACATGGTCCTTTTGGAGGTGGTACGCCATTGCCTTCCTCCAACCTTTGAACTGATTATCCAGCCAAGCACTTATTTCCTCCATCCATCTTTTCTTTTTTCTATCTCATTTCATTCTCTTCACAAAAGATTAGTTTCCAAGTTTTTTGTAGCCTCTGCTCTAGTAACCTCATCATGTCACATACCAACATAGCTGCTTTTTCCTACAGACTGAAACAGGAGGTTGCCCTTTTTTAATTTCAATCTGCTATTAACATCTGTTGTTCTAATTTTAATCCATGAAGTCACTCCAACAGCATCGTCTCTGAAAACCATTTTCTATGTTGCTTACTCTTGTTTAATTCAGACACCATTGTTATGATCCATACATGGTGTATTCCACAAATAAATTGAAAATGTGAATCTTGTCCTTATTCTGATGTTAGAAGTAGGTAAACTATTATTATTATTATTATTATTATCCTTTTACAATTGGCAGATCCTCCTCCAGGGAGAAAATAGGTCTTGGTTGGGGTATGTCACTCAGACTCCAAGCTGAGAGAAATTCACCTACTGTGAGAATGTGACGAGATGGTGGTGAAGATGGAGGTGTCAGAATGTGAGTCCCTCTTGTCTTCGGGCTCTGTAATCTACACCCTCTTTCTTTCCTAAAGAAGGGACAATAGTTCTGAAAGTTAAACAACAGTTTTTTTCCTGATTTTAAATGCATATTTACAGTACTTCGAGCTTTTCCTTATTCAGATAAGTATTGTCTAGCTATTCTGTCTCATAGTTGTACAGTATTCTAAGGCATCTCTATCAAGGCAGATTTTGGCTTGGTTTTTTTCTAGTCTAACTTCATGGACAACACCTTTTTCGTCCATATGCCTCTGCATTTAGAGTAACTCCCAGTATCTAAACTCCAAAACATTTATTTTACCTGTATTCTTACCCGTCTTTTCCTATATGCCTAATTATAAAATATATTGTCCTTTTCCTCATGTTTATATCCTTGCATATTTTTCTATCAGTTTCCTTCATATGCATTAACTATCTTCTCATTCTTCAGCTAGGATAATCAACTTGTCTATAAACATGGAATTGTGAAGATTTCTTTCTCCAGGTTGTACAATTCTTTAACTACACTTTCTGAACCAATTTTCTATTTCCCACTGTATTGTGCTTTAGTAATATTCACAAAATAGAAACACCTGGTCAGAGGCCCTTATGTACTGGGAAGTGACATGAATCCCTCAGCATATTTTAATACTATTTGTACTGTATTTAATAAGATTTTCAAAGTTGTGTATGTTTTCAATGTATACCTTTAACTCCATTGCTCCAAACAAATTTACTTATTAGTACACTATTATATACTTTCTTGAGGTTGACAAATACCAAGCGGACCTCTTTTGCATACATTTTTTCCTTTCTGTTAGTTGTTTAAGGATAAACAGATCAGCCACACAGGATCTTCAAGTTCTCTTGTTTGTACTTAAACTCTCCCCCCACAACATATGTTCCACACAATCTAGTTGACAAAGCACTTACACTCATTCCAGCACAATTTATACATATTTTTTCTGCCTCCTCCTGTAGAGATAAAACCAGCACATTTTCATTCTGACAAGGTTCCTTATTTCCACATTTGGTATACAATTTAACTAGAACCTCTAATGCTATGGGCACATATTTGGTAAAGCTCTACAAGTATGCCTCCTGGGCCTAGAAGTTTGTTACTCTTCACCCCCTTTAATGCTCCTCCTATTTCTTTCACTCTAAACACTTGATGGTGCTCTAACAGCTTCCAATTTGTAACTGCAGTCTTTTTACTCTATCCTCCTTTCTGTCAACAGGTCTTCATAGTAATGTTTCCATTTATGGATGTCTTTTGAATAAATTGTCGCCTGTCTTGTTTGTTCCCAAACTCCTTAACATTTTCGAAGAAACAATTGATCACGATTCACCTGACATTGTATAAATTTCATAAAAATTCTTATTCCACATGGCATTCTAGTTTCTTCACAGTTAGCAGTACCTTCCACAGACCTATCTGTGTTTCATGTCCACAGCTGCTAACCACCAAAAGTTCAAATCTTTAATATCCATGATTTATTATGTCAATTAGTGTTTCTTACACATTAATTTTCTCTAGAGCTTTCTACGAGCATTCTATTTGCTGCAGATACCCTTTTAAAATTCTACACAATTCACTTGTGAAGCTATCGGGCAGTCGTGCGATTCTTTCTGCTAATCTCAATTGTTGGAGGAATTTAGATGATTCATGCAATGTTTTCCAAGTATTACTTATTTTCTTTTCCTTGTCCTGAACATTTACTTGTGATATCCTTTGAGTCTTCTATTTAAGGGGTTACCAGGTCAGCAAACATAACCAGAAATATTAACTCTTCTGCCTACAATGGTACGTCAGCCAAAGTACTGGAATCTTGGTCCCTCTCAGTAGCACCAGCCTTGGGTTACACTGAATGGCTCTTCAAACACTGCAATGTTTGCAGATGACACAGGTGTAGTAATAAAGGGCCTTAACACATCCATACCAGATACAGCCAGGAGAATAATGGGATAAGTTTTTGTAACTATCAATACATGAAGACACAATGAACATATGGCCCCTGTATTGTTGCAAAATAACTTCAAAGTTGTAGCGGAACTGGTAGCCACACATCACCATCAACATTAGTGCTTACTACAAGGTCAGATGAGAGAGGCTCAGTTGCCACAGAATGTTGCAAAACACCATGTTGAACATATAGATCTAAGACTTTTTAAAAAAATTCTCACGACTCATAAATTCTCAAATCGTAGACTTTTTGCAACCCGATATATTACACTGGCAGTACTAAAAAACCAAGACTGTCCAGGCTAATTCTGGACATATGGCGAGCCTATGTCTGACAATCTTCTGGTGCACTAAAATTTGATTGAAAAGTATTTATACTATTGATGATCCCAGTAAGAATATTGCATAAAGCTCATGACAGTGTCTTGCACAAGCCATTTCAGGGAGCTAAGGACTCCTAAACTACATGCCAACGTACTGCATGTGCTTCACAACTGTACTAGCGGTTAATGACAATAGTGAATTTAGGATGAATTCAAACATGAAAACTCCAGGTAGGAACAACAACAATGTTGAAAAAGAGATACAGCTACTTACCCTATAGATAACACTAAGTTGCAGACAGGCTCACTTAAAAGACGCTTACACATAAGATTTTAGCCATTGTCTTTGTCGGAAAAAGAGAGAGAGAGACCATTCATTCACACCAGCAAGCACACCTCACACACAAGGCAGCTAACTCCAGCATCTTACGATGAATTTAGCAGTTCACAGCCGTAACACTAGATGTGGAAATGATTTCCACATAGGTCACACATCCTTCTCTAGATTAAGAATGAAATGGTGTGTGTCTCTCTTTTACTGATGAAGGCTGTGGTTGAAAGCTATTTGTAGGTGTCTTAATTGTGCCTGTCTGCAACCTGGTATGTCTTCTTTACAGTAAGTAGCAATCTGTCTTTTCCTACATTGTTAAGTTTAATGTTCAGATGTAAAAGTTTATAACAGTTGTCAGTGGGCATCAGGCAGGAAACTGAAAAGCCCCAGATTCAAAGTAACCCCAATATTTGTCTTAGACACGCCGTTACTGTGTCAGTAAATAGACAGTTGATAGTGATCTGTATGAAACGCAAGATAAAAACAGCAGCAGTATTGTATAGGAAGAGCACCAATGGCTTTTTTCCCCTTCAAATAAGCTGCTTTTTGCCTAACATAAATATATACATATGAGGAATCTAGAAGTAATTACCATAATTATAAGCGAGTATGTTAGTGCTAGTTATAATTTAATGTTGGGTTGCTTTGCAACAATGGCCAGGACTGGTTGCTTCTACATCTTAACACTGAACTTTATTTGTTCCGTATTTCTGAAGGCTCTCTTTCTTGGTAGGATTTCCTGAACACATTGCTTGAATGAATAAATTAAAAAGAAATTTGTGCCTTTGGCCAATAAAGAAATCTGATCCATAACTTCCACCTTTCTTAATCTTAACGCCCAGTGCATCATAATGATATAATCTATGATTAGCTTTTACCTCTTTGTTAATTATGTCCATGTGTACTCACGAATCCGCATAGCTAAATAATCCATATAAAATTTTCCATGAAACTATTGGCATGTCTCAATGTCACCCTATTTTCAAATCACACTTCTTCCCTATATTCTCCAACTATGAAGCCAATTTTTCCTTTTCCCCACTTTTACATTAAAGTCTTCAAAAACCTGTATTTAGAGTTACAATACAAGAGTTATTCAGAAATTAAGGTCCAAACTGCCATAGGTAATCTAATTTACCATGAATGCTGAAATGTGCATGCACACCAACTCCTGGCATTCCATGTCCATGAAATGACCCCATTTGCATTGCTATTGTTGCAGTGTGCTGTTTACAGTGTCAGTTCAGTTCAAAATGTTTGAAACAACTGATCAGCCTGCCAACTGTGAAGTACTGTCAGCGAGTCAGTTTTTGATGGCAAGAAACATCGCAACAGCGGAAATTCATAGACAGATAAGTAAGTTGTATGGTCACAATCTGGTGAGCGACAGCGAAGTGCATAAGCAGATGAGAGCTTTCAAGGACGGATGGCAAACTGTCCATGATGAACCATGACCAGGCCACCCAAGGTGATCTCAGAAGGTTTGGGCAAAGTTGTCGGCGAAAAGATTCTTGAAGACCACACAATTTTCACTTCTTTGACTACCTATAAAAGCGGCAGCAATAGCTTTGCAAAAGATAACAAGGTGAAAGCAGCAGTTAAAGACTGGTTATCCTCACACAAATGGCACATGTCTATGACAGGATATGAAGAAACAGGAAAGTGCCATCTGGTTCCACAATAGGAGGAGATCTAATAAGTCACCTCCAAAGAAAAACAAACAAACTTTTACACAGTACCTTTGATGCAAAATCTTTTATGAGACTTTGACCATGAGCTGCTGCACCACGACTGTAAGGACTTCCAAAGATCCACATAGAGGGCATTCCACTATGTCCTAAAGTTTGCAATACAGGAATCACAACATACAGCTAAGCCAAACACCTGACCACTCTCCTGAACCCATCTCTATGGAAATGCTAATGTCACATCCACAATTCCATTCAGTGTGTACATCTCCAAGAACTTCACCTCAAACACAGTGACCTGTGGGTGAACTATGTAGAGTAGTCCTTGACCAGGGTATCACTAAAGGTATCTTGTCTCCAACGATGCTGAAGACACTCACTACAAACAGGTGAGTCAGCTATACAAATATCAAATTATCTTCAGTTGAGATTGTGTGAAGCATTATGACAAACTCTAAAAATCTTCATAGTATTTGTCGGTTTTAATGTTGCTGTACAAGGTTATGTTATTTCAAATAATTATGTAAACACTCACATCACTGAAGGAGTTCTGGGGGGTCAAAGGAACCATCTGCTTTGACCCACAATGTTTGTATGTAGTGTTGTGTGACGTCATTGTGGCACTGTGTCTTTGAGTCACGTCATGTTTGGAGATGGCGTGATAATATATTTTTGGGGGTTTATGAATTTATGTTAGGTGTGAGTAGTGTCGCGTGTTTTTTGTGGACCAAAATGTAATAGTTTTTTCTTGTTTTTTTCTGTTGTTAAAGATAGATATTACAGACATATTTAATAATTAGTTACACTAGGGTGCACTGGGCAATGATAAGATTATGGCAATAAGGTTTTTGCAGCAGAATGTTTGTTTGTCAACTACATGAGATGTCTTGCATAATGAGACTACGAAGTTGACTAGAGTTCTGGCTTCTCGGACAGGGATCTGAACATGTGGCGGTGTCATGACAATATTTGGCAGTCTGACAGGACACCTGGTTTAACAATCAATCTTGGCCATTAGGGACATTGTTTTACATATGTATAATTTTTTTTTTCATTCATCTTTGAGTAGTTCTTTTGTTTTCTGAGGGCTTTTTTCTTTTTTTTTTAATGTGTGAATGGTTCCAGTTTTTGTTTGTTGTATTTCTTTGTGAGTGTTTGAGAGAGGGGGAACCTGGCTGTATTCATCGATCTCTAAGGTTGGTAAGTTAGTTTTTCATTTTTGTGCATTATTTATAGTTTGATTTGGTGCATAGCTTTTTGTTTGTATATTAATTGGTCAAGTGAATATGAGAGTTTTTGTAACACAGGCTTCATCTTGTCTACACAAGTGAAGGGAGTCTGGCACTACTGCATTTTTGGAGTTGTATGTGTTCTTTTTTTTCTTCAAGGGTTTCATTTGTGCTATATAAGTCAAGGAAAATGTGTGATTCCTACGGTTTGTGTGTTTTAGCATTAAGTCATATGTTGAGAACTTTTTGTGCTTGATATTGTGGATAATATTTATTTCAGGATGGTACTGTTTTGTGGACTATCGTGTATGGCTTGGCCCCAGTCTGAAACCCCTTATCTTCCGTGGCGGTCCCAAAAGTTTCGTTTTACTGCTGGAGTGGAATATTCCTATGTCATTTTTATTTTTGTTCACATGTGTGTGTAATGACATAATGGTCACCATATCATATATACAAGTAGGGGTGTCTGCTATCTTGATGACACCATGGGTCAAAGCAGACAGGAGGAATCTGATACTTCCCTAATGCCAACAGGAACACTAACTTTCATGACAACAAGAACATTAACTTTCATTATAACAATGCCTTATTCAACTTCCAGCATTGCTTCTAAATTATTTGATAAAAAACTTCACTTAAATCACTCAGTTTTAGCATTATTGAGTACCTGTGATTGGTTTAAGGGCAGAGAATCTGTTGTACATTTCCTTCCTCTACATGGGTGACAGAACTAACAGCCATACCCCATCATAAATAGCACAAAATGCCCCAAGAAGTAATGCATTATTTTATGCCTATTCCGCAATATAGTGTAGGAGTAAATGCTAATTAAAGTGTTTATATTGTTTTAATAATTGTCGGCAAGTAAGGTAAAGAAGTTAAACATTTTACAAACGGCTTTACATACCACAAGAACATACAAGATATAGAGATTCAATGAAATCATTAAAGCATTAAAAATTAATACACAGTCTTACCCATAAAAAAAAGTGGTTACTGGTTTCGTTCAGTTTTTATTATCATCAGACCTGATACCTTGACGGTAGGCAGCGGTAGTGTACGGAGCAGGTGTTAAAACTCTATTAACATCTACAAAGGAGTATCTATCTCACAAACGCATTTACAGAATATGTATATAAACAAATTAAAAGAGTAAAAATTGTGTTAACTGTGATACAATTGAGATTTATAAGTAGACTTTTTTAAGTTCCAAGGGGGATACAAAAAAATTTAAACTTCATGTTGAAGAGTTTCAACAATATTTCAGGAGGATTTACTGGTACATGTCCAAAGACTTCAAAACAAAATTCTTTTATGACTGGGAGTTACAAGAGGGTAGTATTTTAACACAGAAAAGCATATTACAATTTCAACACTGCATTAGGCACTATTTCATACATCCCAATCTGATGCCAGGGCAGGGAGAATTTAAAAAACACAATTTAAGAAACCTAGCAGCAACATTTATCATTTGTCATTAACACTGAACTATGAAGACCAAATTTTAACAGCTAGTCAGTTTAAAATTGATACTGATATGTAAGTCAGTTCACAAAATATGTGGCTAAAACAATGTCTGTCAACAACCCAATGCTATGAGTCTCCCAAACTGCATGACCAAGTAATCCTTGGGATGAGTGTAACACTTGTTCACTTACTGGAACTTCTGTGAGGTAGGGTTGAGAAAACCTACCATATAGAGGAGAAGTCAAGTCACAGACAGGCACAACAAAAAGACTGCTATAATTTTGACCACTCTCTCTGGCCACTGGTCAATGGCTTTTGTGTGTGTGTGTGTGTGTGTGGGGGGGGGGGGGGGGGGTGCTTGTGTGTGCTTTCTAGTCCAGAAGGTCTTTCAGCAGAAATCTTAAATCTATATCAGTCTTTTCATTGCAATTATCTGAGTCAATATATGCTCTATATGGTGAGCAGCACTCTATCCTTTTCAGAATATTATTGTTATTCCATTTTTTCTTCTTTCCTAGGTCAATAACGATTATTTTCACGTGATAAATGTAAAATGCATATGGGGCAAAAAAATTATTTTGTTCAGTTTTAATTAGGCAGACCTGAAGTGAGTTATCAACATATTACTTGCAACTGAGGACAACATAACAACAGAAGTTAAATGTTATGACACAAATTGTGTTAATTCTACCCTAAAGATTAGAGCAGAAAGTGTTCTTTCTGTAGCCAATTGCAAAATGTGGTAGTCTGAGATAACCAATAAGAGTTTAGGAAAAAGGCAATGTATTATGACTGGTGGGCCATGAAGGTTTGTCTTAAATTGTCACTGTGAATGCTTTGAATTTTTTAACAACTTTTTGACTTTTAGGTTGTAGTGACTGATTTGCAATGATTTGTCATGAAATTATTTTTACTGATATAGAGAATATCTTGTGAACCATTTGGATTACAACTGCTGTTTTACTGAATATATTACACATTCCACTATTATGTTCATGTCAGGATTTGGCACAATTGGTTTAAATCCACCCTGCAACATATGTTGCTTGCCTGCAGTTCTTTTGTAATATACCTGTAACTAGCTGTTGTAATACCCCCTTGAGTTCCCATCACATCTCACAGCAAGTGCTGCTGACATGACTTCATGAAATTCTTACTGTCCTTTTTTTAGATCATTATCTATATTTTGTAATAATATATTTTATTCCTTTATGGAGAACACATAGGAAGCATCATTCCTTACACTTATTGGTAAACGTTATCGTAACTTTAATTTTACCTCTTCTATCATCCAAGAAGAATTAAGATTCAGAATTAAATTATTTCAGTGACATTCAACTATGACGTAGTTACATACTGCAGACTGTTTACTGTCAGTCACAGGTGCCAGAGAAATTGTATAACTGCCATTTGGCCTGCAACATATTCAATACTATTTACTTCAAACTTACTTTTAATGTTGCTGGCAGAGCAAAAACTGTGAATGTACATAGATTTTTAAGACAAATACTGACATGGCTTCAGCAGTCTTTAAGAGTGTTCATACAAAGAACAAACTTCCGTCATCATAATAGTACAGTGTACTACATCAATCACAACTTTAACATCAAAATACAATGTGAAACTGACTTTAGCTCAAGACATACCTTGTATAGTTTCCATACTGGAACCTTGCATCTTTTTCCCGAAAATTGGGACGTGCGTCATTGCCACCTTTTTTCTGCTGATTCCCACCTGGGCGGTTCCTGCACACAGCTCCTGAAGGATTGGTAATGCGATGACCATACGGAAGAGGCCGCTTCCATGCTCCTGGCTGGGGTATAACAGGGCTCACTATTTTGTCTTTTGTGTGCTCCGTTTTGCGATTCCTCTTATCTTTTCCTGGCTCATCTAAAGATTTCCGTATTTTCTTTTCTTTTTCTTTTGAAACTTCAGATGTGGCTGTTGGCTCTTTTGCATCATTATCCTCCACAGTTTGAACAATTTGTGCAGCTGATTCTATAACAACATCCTTCTCATTATCTTGGGTCTCTTCAACAGCTACAGCAGATTCAGCACCTCCAGAAACACCATTATCAACACTGTCATCTTTAGTTGAACCACCAGAAGATGAATTGCGTTTCTTTTTCCTGTTCCTAGACTTTCTGCCCTTCTTGGTTGGAGAAACAAGTTGCTGTTCGTATTCTGCATCATCTGCACCCGATATTAAATTTAGTGGATCCCTTAAATTTGGCGGAATAATAACTTCAATTTCACCTTTCCGGTGATGGGGCGTCGGGAGTGGAGAAGACTTTGGTGTAACAGCATTCATGGCCCTGAACAAACAAAATTAGTGAATGTTTGAATTTTTATTTTTACACACACACACACACACACACACACACCACCACCACCACCACCACCAACAACAACAACAACAACTTGAGTTTGGTTCACTTCATTCTGTAGTGGCTACAGGTTTGTATCAGCTACCCCTATATGCCATTCATGGGCTTCTTTGATACTGAAAAAGGCTTACTGTTTTGCTTTGCAAAGAAGACTAATATTACTTCATAATTCAAATGTGTCTTATGACCATTTAACCATGGTCAATGGTGCACTTACTTGTTTATTTCTTCATCTTGCAGGCTGTTCAAGTTCAAAGGATCTCTGATATTACCGCCGAGAAGAAACTTTGTCGGTGGTATTATACTGTCTTTTTTCCTTCTTTTATACGGGGGAAAAAATTTGCCGTTGCCTGCAATGAAACTCTGAGAACGCTTTCTTCCGAATTTGAATCTGGCTTCATTTTCATGCTTGCCCTTCTTAGTCGATGCATTTAAAGGAAATTTCTTATTGTTCATTTTTTCAGTTTCCTTTGCACAGCTTTTCGTCAAGGAAGTTTCTTTATCGTCAGTATTTTCCATTTTTACAGGTCTTTCAATCTGAGTATCTGACATTCCTGAAAAGTAATAGAAACAAATGGTAAACTACAATATTAGTCGATATTATACAACGCTGAACTGTCAACAGTGAAGCAGCTCACTACTTGAGATAAAATGCAGGAATCTTTAGTTCCTTTAAAGCTGCTAGCATTATAGTGTTTATAATAACACCATTCATGGCCACGATCACATTTCTGCTAGGGACACCCCTTAGTGCACTTTATTAATCAAAATTTAAATCATTTCGTAACATAAACATGTGTAAATTTACAATTCTTCAGCGTTGACAACTGTTTAACTAACGGAAAAAAGCACTCTTTGTGTGAATCATGTCAATATCTGCACAACTAATGACAAATACTATGTTTGTGTTATTCCACGTGAGTTTGTGTACATCACAGCCTTCTGCAAGTCTGCGCATGCGCAGACACATATTCCTGCAGCTTACCTAGACATCTCAGGCTAGAACACAAATTTCTCTTATTTTCTATTCTATACCCACCTCTGTGACGTGAAGTAATATCTTGAACGAATATAGCTTCGACTAACTCGTAATAAATTACACAGTGGTACTTTCAAAACCCAAAACATCCACTACTGCTGCGAAAAACTTCTGTAGCCGCCCGCATCTACGACGCAACACCACCATCAACGATGGCGATAGCAATAAGCTCACCTCATCCCCTCCACCGTTTTCTCTCAACCTAACAAAACAACGAAATGACTTACGATCCTCATCAATCCAGACTGAACTCTTCAATGTCATCGAATATATGTAAATAAAACTGTTTTTCATGACTTTAAGCACCGTTGGATCGATTACTTGTACGCAACTGCCAAAATACGAAGATGACTGTAGCCTTTTTTTTTTAAGCACCAGCGTATTTAGGACTGTGGTCTCGTCACTAAATTATCCTGAGTAGGCGGTGTCATGTACCGAGAAAATTTTCTCAAACCAAGCTTTTCCAAGTAACTGTAACAACCAGTACAAACTGGCTGTCAATTACGACCATCCCATTTTTGTATACTTTCATTTTACTAAGATTATCGGTACATGCGAGCATTGTACTAGTGTAATTAAATCCCTGCTAGGCGTATTTGGAAAATGAAGAGATGTACAGTGCACAGACATCATTCAATACAGCAGAATATACGCAAAGCGTCATTTCTGTGACAAAACACAGAGCCTAAAGATCTACCGCCAGAGAGTATGGAATTTGATAGACTGTGGCTGAAGCAGATGGTCAGACAAGGACAGGTTTCCACTCCGGGGTCAGAAGTTAAGCAGGTTGCTAATGTATATTAAAAATGCAAGCCAAAAAGCTTAGTGGCAAAATATTAAAAAAGCGAAGAAAGTTTTTTGATCAAATAAAGTAGAAAACGATACTGTAATAGCTATATTTATAAATGAATATTACACCAGAGTCTATAAAGATTCGTATTGGTGATGTTATCCGGAAACAAGACTCAACTTATTTCTTTATCAATAACTCGCATTGGGGTTATATCAAGAGTAGGGCCAGATTATCCAATAATATATCTGCGGCGATTGAAATTGAGTGAAGTACTTGAATCTATGAAGAGAAACCCAATAATTCAGAATTAATCCAGGAGTTTCGAAATAACATACACTAAACTGCAAAACCAAAGTGCAATAGAAAAATGATAGCCATCCTTCATCAGAGAGGTCTACGTCCTACCCAGCTTCCCTGTCTCAGGCATAGACGGCCTCAGCAAATGAACCATGAAAGTCATGAACATGTGGAACTAATATAGAAAAATCGGAAATATCTTATTGTAAATGCAGGAATTACAAAGTCTTGACCTGGAAGTAATTTTGTTTTACATAAGTCATGGGGGCACTACATATACTTTTTTAATTTCTGTGTGTAACTTATTTATTTTGCACATTAAACATGACTATCATCAAAAGCAATCATATTTTTAACGCTGTAATATCCAATGCGCATTTCCCATGTAGGTACATTGTCCTCGTTAGCTTTACATGAATTATAACTAGATTGATTGGTAGATACTGTCGAGATACAATTACTTGGTTTTTGTTTCCCTTCATAATGTATGGCTTATTATAGAGATAAAATTTATATATAGACTTTAAGAGAGTTCCGCAGCATCCATCGGATCATTCATTTCTCGTAATAATAGTGTTGCTACAGTTCCAAAATTTTCGAACTGCAGTAGTATTTCAGACACAAACCGACACTACACCGTAGTCACGGCCGCCTGTATACAGGCCGTATCGTAGTCCGTTGTGATTGATCATCTTTGCTGTGAGTGATGCTGTATGCTGTCAGGCAATCACAGACAAGTGCGCTAAATCACTGCATCCTCCATCTAATATAGGTGGCCGTGGCTAAGCAGTAACGGGCTATTAGACAAAACAATAACAACATGTATGGTAGTGATGTTTATGCATTTGTATAAGTGATCCGTTGCTTATTAGTGCTATGTGAATGTGGGTATTTACTTATTGGAGGCTTAATACGATCTTTTCCTTCTTTTTCTTATAAAGTGTCTGATGTGCGGTTTCTGGTTTTGGAACCCCATAATTTTTTTGCGTTTGTCTAAGTATCGTCATCGATCTTCAAAGCATATTAATGATATAACCAAAAATGTAATAAATTTGGTGTTACGAGGCTACATTGTTGTTTGATTACGTTAATTAGAGTAAACCCAACCGCACCAAATATGATTAACATTGTAAAATGATGGAACCGATCAAAAATAAGTACAGTATTGTTTGCAGTGGTAGGATACTGAAATTCATTTAGCTGTTAGTGAAATGGGAAAAGATAGGGGCACAGTGTCCAGACAGAAATGCACACATTCCTCGGTAGCAACTCTAGTGTAGCAACAGAGAAACATTAGTTGACACGTAAATCAACACCAAATTATAGCTTAGGCACACGGAAGTGAATTTCCAGTAAACCTGTGTCATAAACGAAGTCATAGGAAATGTTTTCTGCGGTATAATGATTTGGGACTTTACCATCAAAATGGTTTTGTTTTTCACTACGCAGAACGAAAAACATGTAAGTAAGGAGTGTCAATAGATTCCCGATGTTTTGGATGCACGCAAGTTATGTACAATTTATCACAATACAAACCAGACAGAAAATGAACTGTATAATTTTGACCGTATGATAATTTGGTCGATTGGACGTTAAAGCCGAATCTTCTGTCTTTCTTTATCTTATTTACTATTTCGAACTGTTATTAGTCTGTCTCACATGGGATGTAAATAACTGATTTAAATTTTTTTTGCGGTCTTCACAACTGAACTATGACACTGTAGGGTATTTGTAGATAATATGGGCAACTCACAACAGAAGACCACATAGCAATTGAGGGATTAAACCTGATTTGGGTGACTCATAACAGAAGTCCCCATAGCAATTGAGGGATTGAACCTGCTTTTGAAATCTCATCAGTTAGATTACACATAGGGACTCTTGAATAAATATTTTCAATTGGTCTAGTGGTATAACCATACAGAAACAGCACCTTCAAATAAAAGATTTTTGTGTCAGTATTGAAGGGCACTGGCAGGTAGTGTAAGTTGATTGATTCATTGACTATTACTTGGATCTGTTTGACTGCTTCATGTGCAGTCTGTGTGTACTTGTAATATAGGACAAGTCATCATAAAATCTCTTAATATTCAACCTAAGCTATGTATTACAGTTCAAAACAAATTTGGGAAATATGATAGTAATACCACACAGACATTAACCCCATATTTATATTTAGTTCTCGAAGTTATTTAAATTACTTTAAATCAGGAAACTACAGCATAGTTTAAATAATTTTACATTTAGCTGTTGATTTATATTGAAGTACAAAAATTATTTTCATAGACAGATAAAAACAGTTCACACATAATAATAATAATAACTTATTCCCCATTATTTACAAACTTCTTTACACATTAAAACTCAATTTGCATTAAGTAATTCTTAAGGAGTTTCAGGGACATTGCTGTCATACAGTTGCATACATTCATAGGCAGACCTTATCCATAGGGTTTCTGAGTATCAAAGATCCAACTAAATCAAATATAGAAGCATTATTTAATTAGGAAGACTTAATGGAGCACTGAGTTATAACTTCAATTGCACAATCACCAGGTAAAACACAGGAATACTCAAAAGCAATTATTCTGGCCAAGAAGGAGTTTCCTTAAATCATGTTCCTTAAAAACTTACTTATTCGATAATAACATTAATAGTAACACCATTCAGTTATCTCCTTCCAGGGATTTCCTTTTTATTAATACGTAACTTAAAAACAAAATACCGAAAGGATACAGTGTTACACACCACATAGGCTCATAGACAGGCACTTGTAAAATAATGCTAGAAATATCTAATCTTTTGGGCAAATTCCTCTTTCAGAAATAGAAAGAAGACACACACATTACGGTCACTATCTCTGGTTGCTAAGGCCTCACAGCTACTGACATGAGCAGCAGTCTAGCTGGGGTGGGTAGTGGGGACGAGGAGGAGGCATAGGGGTTTAGATAACAGGGTAGGTGAAGGGAAATGCCTGTGGGAGCATGCAGGGATGTGGTGGGGACAGGATAGGGGTGTGAGGTGCAGCATTGGGAGGCTGTGGTGAGGGAGGCAGAGAAAAGGGGAGGTGGCAGCTGCAGAAAGAATCTCTGCTCTTGTGGACCAACACTTTCTTGAACCTGTAACCTACCCTCCTATATAAAAGACACCTGTTTCATCCATCAACTCTCTGCAGTTCCTGTTTCTTTACCACCCGTCATTCTGCCCATAGCTGTCTATGCCGCCATCCTCTACATTAATATCCCCAAAGCCCATTGCTTTGTCACTATTCAACACTACCTTTCCCAGTGCACAACTGAGTCCAAACCTGCAACCTCCTTTCCAGTCACCATGATCAACTATGTCTTCACCCATTGTTACTTCTCCTGTGAAGGCATCACCTACAAACAAATTCTTGGAACAGCAATGGATAGCCATTAACCTATTCATGGTCCATTTAGAGAAATCCTCCCTAACCACCTAAAATCTCATATCCCTCACCTGCTTCAGATTCGTTGAAGAGATGTTCATGATCTGCAGCAAGTGTGTGGACATATTGTCCACATTCCTCCAGGACCTCAATACAATGTCCTCCATTTGCTTCACCTGGTCCTCAGCACAACAAGCCACCTTCCTCGATATCAACCTCCCCCTCAGCAACATGAATGTGCCCTTCACTGCTTGAGGAGAAGTCATGTCCATCATAAATCTTTAAAATAATTTTAAAAAATCTGCTGGTCATGATAAAATATCAACAAAATTAAAGAGTGTGCTTCTGAGTTTAGAAACTTGTTAAGTCTGTGTAACCAGACGTTTATCAGCAGAACATTTCATGATCTGTTGAAATAGACTGAAGTTAAGCTTTGTTTGAGGAAGGAGATAAACAAATACTATCAAATTTCCATCCAATTTAAGTTTTGCTATAATTCTCAAAAAATTGAGAAAAGGTGAATATATTCACCTTTTTAACCATATGACAACACACAATATATTATGAAAGTTACACTTTGGATTTCTCAAGATTTGCGATATTGAAAAGGCTATCTACGTATACAGCGAGAATGTACTTAATTCATTAAACAATAAACTGTGGACCACTGGTATATTTTGTGATCTGTCAAAGGCAATGTCTTTTTAAGTAAATTAGAATGTTATGGTGTAACAGAAAATGCTGCAAAATGGTTCAGATCCTTTATATGTGACAGGAAACAAATGGTGGTCATTAGAAGAGAGGCATAAATCAGGCATCATCCAAATGTGAACTAATTTCATTTGGTGACCAATAAGTTTCCATTGTAGCGCACTTTTTACTGTGTATATCAGTGCTTTCTCATCTGTAACATTACCAGATGTCAAGTTTTGTTTGCAGCTGATACAAACATTGCAGTAAATAGGAAATCAATTGTACTCTTAGATAGATCAGTTAATTAAATTTTCAATGATGTTAATAAATGGTCCACAGCAAATGTTTTGTCACTAAACTTTGAAAAAACACACTACATGCAGTTTAGAACTTGTAAGATGTTTCTTGCTAGTATAAGTCTCAAATATGATGACAAAGAGAAATAGTTGACAGTGTTGAACACTTGGGATTATGGCTTGATAATAAATTCAGTTGGGAGGAGTATACCACAGAACTGATCAAGTGTCTAAACATATCTCTTTGTTTTGTAAAGGAAAACCTCATCCATAGTAGGTTGTAATATTTTTTATTATGTATATATTATCGTTTACTGTGGACTATATTTCCCCTTATGAAATTTTTAGAGGTTGTGGCCAGGCACAAAAACAAAATTGTATATCTTTATGTGCAATGCAAATGTTGTCAGCCTATATAAAAATAAAAAAAAAACTATGCTAGGCTATGCTTACTTTCATTCCATAGTGTCATATTGGATTATTTTTGGGGTAACTCATCAAGTCAAACTAAAGTTTTCTGGGTCCAAAAATGTATAGGCCTAATGTGAATTATATGTTGTGTGTACTTGAGAACAGCCTGTGTAGGGAGTTGGAGATGTTAATTGCTGCTTCCTAAATATGTATACCCTTATGAAATTTGTCATTAAAATGTATGCCTTTTTCAAACCAATGGTTAGTGCATCTAATTAATACTGTAACTAATAATAATCTTCACAAAGACTGGAAGTTATTTATTTTGGTCTAAAAATTGTCTGTTATTCAAGAAAACACATTTTCAATGACATGCCGGCAGCCATAAAATATTTAAGTTCTAATAAAGTTCAGTTTAGGAGGAGACATCAGAATTTAATAATGACCAACTTCTTCTGCTCTGTTGAAGAATTTCATAGTAGAACCAACTGATATGTATTTGTTACTAGTAATATCAAATATTTCAAGTGTTAGTATAGACTGGCTTCTATCATTGTAAGTAAGTGTTGTAAAATGATTTTTCTGTTTGATGATCATGGTTACAATAGCCTAAGATTTATCATATTCATCTCAGTGTACTGAACACTTACATGTTTTCTTGCAAGGTATTTATTACCTTTTAACCCTAGCAATACCAAGTCATTTTCGATTACACGCATAACAAAATGTGGGAGGGAGAGGTTCCTTCATGCCCACAAAAAATTTAAAAAGTAACAAAATTCATTAATTGTTGTTGAATTATCTTAACAATCTACTTTTTAAAGAGGTATTGATGTGTTCATGGGGTCTAGAACCTGAAAATACGTTTTAGCACATCTTAGCAATATTAGTGCACTTCCAATAACATGCTCTACTGCCTTCATGACCACAAAAAAATTTGAAAATTCAGATCTTGTTACTGTTAACTTTTACTCTCAACATACTTTTTTTTTAAAGATATATGGACATGTAAGGCTCTGAACCTCAAAATATTGAACACAACATTCTTCGGGGAAAGTGACATCAGCTTGCTTAAATTTTTGGGTTACGTTTAGCTCAAAAATTTGAAACATGTATGGAATCTGGTAGAAAAATTCTAAAAACAGTAAACATTTTTCTTTCAAAATTTAAAAATAAAAAGTAACTGACTACATTACAATATTTTCAAAAGATGAAAATAAAGTAACCTCACCCCCAACACATGGTACAGCAAGGTTTAAGTGAAAATGTTTCAGATTTTTTTGACATATTCCGAATTAATGTGCATATCATCACTTGCGGAGTCCGTGGGAGGTACATTATCACATTCGTTTGTAATTAGTGTGTTTTTCTGACATGGTCTACATTCAGGAACACCACCTCACAATGGGTGTATTGGAACGAAAAGTACTTCTAATGTAATCTTCCACCTACCATAGTCTTGGCACTGGCTTATCTCACCCCATCAAAGGTAGTACCACTTGAAAGCAGGCATGTGGTCTACAAACCTAGGTTCAATCACTGAGCTACTTTCTACGTGTACATGACAACTAACAAGCTGTCTGTCCACATGTATAGACACTGCCAAACTGTTTCTTCTGCCATTCCCAGCTTCTAGTAGACTTGTCCAGCAGCATACTGATTCAACATGATACCAGATGTGAAGTCACTGGCATCATTGGCCATCCTCTCCTGGAAGTGCAACACAACCTCACTACATCTTCTCCACTCGACACACAGAAGCATTTCTCAATGGATAACCATTATCGTCATCTACTTAACTGAATCAACTCACTCACTAAAAATCAACAAAATCAGCTTCTTTACTTTGAGATCTGACTAGAGTCTCTGCGCTTCAAACACAAGAATGAAACAATATTACTCGCAACCCAAAAACTGTCTGAGGAACTCGCCACAGCATGACATCCTTTAACAATGAGTCAGCCATGCTGATGCAACACCCTTCTGATGTGTATACAGCAGCTTCTGAGAAACCACCAACACCTACACAGCCTTCACATACCAGCAAGGTTAGTAACATACCACACACTCAAATGTTTCCCCACTCCCACCCCGAAGCCCGAGCGTCAACCAACCTTGATTTCTCTTCAAATGATATTCACCCAGTGCACCATCAGAAATGGAACAGTGCACCAGGTCTCAACCATGTGTGACAAGATGGTATTCTATTTAATTTACCCTTCTCCTCTTGCTTATCTCAGTGATATCCTTATTTTTCCCCAAGGTAATGACATCTGCAACTCTCACCTCAAACAAGTTTTCAGTGTGCTTACTGCAAATGGCGTGATAATTAATTAGAAAAATAGCAAACTCCGACAACCTGAAGTTATTTTTCTTGGTCCATATTATCAACCCTGTAGGCTTATGCCCTACACCACAATGAACAGAACTCATTCGCCACCTACTGCCCCTACAAGACTACCAAGAATTGTGCCGATTTCTAAGGATGATCAATTTCTATTGGTGTCACCTCCTGCAGCGAGCCACCATTCAGGCCCTACTCACAGAGGCCCTCAAAGGGAAAAACACTAACAGTAAATGGAAGCTGACATAGACAACTGACCTGCAACAGACCATCAACTAGTTCAATGACTGCCTCACTCAGGCAATGACACTGGCACACCCACTTCCACATGCACAGTCAACCACAGTGTTGGATGATAGTGGCTTCATTATTTGTATGGTCCTCCAGCAGAAAGTAGGAGGCATACAGCAACCACTCCGACTTTTTCACACAAAAACTGAATCTTTCTCAAAGCGAATGGTTTGCCTTTGACTGTGAACTCCTTATAGTCTATGAGGCAAATCCATACAGATCACGGAGCACTGGCAGACTCAATACATAATACATTGAAAGACTTGTGCTCCAGATTTTTCCACCACGTAGGTTATATTGGACAATTTAAAATAAATGTACATTACCTGGAAGGTCCATTTGTACCTCAACTGTTTTTTAGAAGACCGTTTACGACCAGCCACACGGCTTGTGCTTGTCATATGCTGGCATTCAACTAATGACACACCTCATTGCAGATCATTTTGTGTGATCGAACATCAAGAAAGATTGCAAGGAGTGGACATGCAAGTCCATATCTTGTTGAAAAAGCGTAGTGTTACGCCGTGTACAACCAACCCTCTGACGGTTCCACCATATGCACGTGACCTGGTGGGTCCACTCCTTGAATCTATACATCCTTTCAATCACTGACTGCATAACATGGTGGGTAGAAACCATTACTCTTTGAGATATGTCTGCAGATCAACAGCGAGAGACTTACTTGACATTGGATTTTCTAGTATGAGTGTCTAATGTCCATAACCACCAACCGAGGCTGACAGTTTGACTCTGCCCTATTCAGTGAACTATGTAACATCCGTCACACTCACCATCATCAAACCATTGCTTACCCCCTCAAAGTAACAGCCTTGTGGAACAATGGTATTGCACACTAGAACCCATCCTTATATGTCATGGTGGTAACTGGACAGAAATGGTACTATAAGGCATATGCACTGCCCACAAAAACAATCACCATGCCTCCCTCACTGAAGTTCTGTACGGCAAGTCACTCGCTCTTCCTGTCGACTTCATGCTACAAGTGCCTCTGACGGAAACCTCCGAACTTCCCGCCCTCATCATTAGTGCAAAAGAACATGTTTCTTCTCTTGAGATCCTACCTTCACAACCCCACAGCATCCCTGTAATTTTCCTCCATATGGCACTAGTAGTTTGCAAGCATGTCACACTTTATGACGATACAAGTTGGCTCACTTTACGTCCTCCTTAAAACAGGTCCACCCAATGTTCTAAAATGTAGCACGCCTCTATAAGCTGTGTCAGTGCTTCAGGATGACCTGTCTACCAACTATACCTTCCACCATCCAACATGGCAACTCAACCAGACACACTGTGGCCATCAGTGATTTTGTACTGCAACTTGACCCCAAAGACTTTCATCCCAATGACATTTTTGTCAAATTACTCAATAAATTCCTGGTCATCAAAGACCAACATCCCGAATGCGATGCTGGGAACGGTTTCATCAGCTGGCATTTCACATGTTCGTACAAACTGCCCAGTGATGTGGACAGGGCAGCCATCAAATCACAGCTGTCCCCCAACATTTTTCTCACAACCATTGCCCCCAGAACATCACATCCCTCTGCCATCACAATCGAGAAACACAAAGAACATTCCTTGCAATCTGGCCCCATCAGAATGCCCCCAAAAATTGGCATTCCACAACAGTTTTGCCATGGCCAGATCAATGCCCACCCACATACGTGCAAGATTATCACCTTAATGCTGTGCAACAGTAGCCAGACCATGGTACCTCTGTCACATCTAGTGCAGATGCTGCTGTGTTCAATGCCCACAAAACATCAGCCACTACCATCACACATACGCCATATTACTGCACCGCCATCAGACCACAGCACTCACCTTCCCCCACCCCAGTACTCCACACAATGGGACAATGGCGGAAAGGGGCGGGGGTGGGGGGGGGATAGGCTCTGTGCGGACACCATGTTATATAACCGCACTGACAACTGATCTTGCTTCACTAGGGATTATCTGTGGTGTTGACTGTGTAATTAGTGCACTCTTTGGTTTTAGATCAAGCAGACATGCTTTCTTGCTGTGTACTCTTTGAGCAGAATACAGCTTTTATTCCGTGCCATATCATGTTGTATGTATTTTGCACTGTATTCTACTGTATGGATCTACAAATTAAATAATTTCTCATTGGGCATAGGCCCAAATACCCTTAGAAGTTGGTCGGGGGGAGGGGGTTTGGGGGAATGGAATATAGCTTAACAAAAGGAGAGTCCTCCACTGACAAATTGGTAAAATTTGGTGTTGCTTAAAGTAGTTTTTGGTAACTGTTTTGGAGTTCAGGGTAAAAATAAATAAATAAATTACATAAACAATAGAAAAGGTTAACTTAAAACTGAAAACAAATGTTTTCATTAATTTTCTGGATACAGAAGATGATATGAATGTAAAAACTTGAACTTGATATGAATATTAAAAAAATTCTGTTACAAAATTCACTCGTTTTTTTCCGTCTTCTGCCCAATTTGTCATGCTCATTCATCTCTGTTTCTTTTACTGAATACATCAATGATATTTTCAATATCCATATCTCTTTCTTTATGGATATTTGCAAGAGCCAATCCATTTAGTCTCACCCGCCCCATTGTGTTACACAAATAAGTCTTTATTTGTGTCAAAGTTGAGGAGCTTTGTTCAGGAGTGCTTGCAGTGATAGGTATAGTACCAAATATTAGAAGTAAAGTATATGCATTTGGGAAAGCTGCTTGTCACAGTTCTTTAAATCTTCAGTTGCTGTTTCAGGTCTTTTACTTTCATCAATCCACTTTTTATTCCGTAGTTTCAGCTCTCCTTCTGAATCTGTTGAAGTAATATATTCGCTGATTTCTGATGTCATTTTATCCAGTGTAATATGATACTCCATTGGGGGGAGGGGGACTACAGCTCCCATAACTGCCCCCCCCCCCCCCTTGCCACCGCCCCTGGCTGTAAGAATATTACCTGGTGTTCATCCTCAACTTCTTGTAGGCAACTGTTTGCAAAATTAGACATAGTGTAAACAACTTTGCATTAACCTCTTATGAGATTTCTTAAATTATGAAAAATCAGGCACAGTTTGTAAATAGTGGTGGCATTCATAAATGTAACACTAGGAACACAAAAGGCCTCCACTATCCATAACTTTACTTTTGTAAAGAAAGGAGAAAAGCTTGCAGCCATAAATATATTTGACTGCCTTCCCTGTGAATTAAAGATGCTAGCACATAATGAATTTTTGAAAAACGAACTGAAATTATTTCTACTTGACAACTACCTCTAGTCCACAGCTGAATATCTGAGTATGTATGTGGTTGGCTTTCATTGATAAGATGTCGTTATAGTTTGATACACTGATGGAAAAAACAACAACACCAAACAGTAATTAATGTAGTGTGATGAAATTTCAGGTATACACTAGTTTAAGTAACATATTCAAGTGATTAACATTGCTAGATCACAGGTTGATGTAAGCACGAGGTAAGCCATTGCGAATGTAAAATTCTGATACATTAATAACCAGTGTAACTGCAGGAATACTGAATACAAGCATGCAAATGTGCATGCATTGTGTTGTACAGCTACCAAATATCAGTTCCATGCCTGTTGCACTTGGTCAGTCAGTACAGGGATGGTTAATACTGTTTCTGGATGATGCTGGAGTTGTCATCTGATGTTGACCCATATGTGCTCGACAAGTGACACATATGGTGATCAAGCACATCAAGGCAACATGTAGTCACTCTGTAGAGCATGTTGGGTCACAACAGCAGTTTGTGGGGTGAGCATTATCCTGTTGGAAAACACCCCCTGGAATGCTGTTCCTGAATGGTGGCACAACAGGTCAAATCATAAGACTGATGTACAGTTTTGCAGTCAGGGTGCAGGAGCTGTCATACAAAATCACACACCAGACCATAACTCCAGATGCAGGTCCAGTATGTTTAGCATGCTGGGAGGTGTGTTGCGAGATCTCAACAGGACACCTTCTAACCAGCAGTTGGCCATTAATTGCACTGAGGCAGAACCAACTTTTATCAGAAAAGACAACACTCTGCTCTCCAATGAGATCTTGCTTGATGCCACTGAAGCCACAAGTGATGGTTTCTTGGAGGCAGTGGAATGCATGCTACAGGGAGTCTGACTCAGAGCTGACCATGAAATAACTGACTTTTACCAGTTCATTGTGTCACTGTAGTGCCAACTGCTGGTCAGATTGCTGCTGCAGATGCGGTACAATGAACTAGAACCAGACACTAAACATGATGGTCTTCCTTCTCAGTAGTGCCACTTGGACATCCAGAGCCTGGTCTTCCTGCAACCATACCTTCTTGTGACTAACACTGCCAGCAAGGACGTACAGTGGCTACTTTCATGTCACATCTTTCTGAAATACTGCAGAAGGAACATCCAGCTTCTCGTAGCTGTATTATACGACCTCATTGAAACTGTGATGTTCTTTTTTTTTTCCATCCAATCTCAAAGGTAGCTGCTACTTACTACTGTCACAGCATGTATTTAAATCAGATCTGATTTGCGTCTTCATAGTGGCACTACTGCAACCACTCTTATGCGCCTCACGCAAAATGCGAATAGAGATCATCTTTCGGTTGTAGAAACATGCCTACCAACTTTTGTTTATGTCACACAACTTCTTGGTGTTACAGTTTTTTTCAGTCACTGTTTTTATTTAAAAAAAAGAAAAGAAAAGAAATCTAGTTCTATATCTATATCCATACTCTGCAATATCCTGTGTAGTGCACAGCAGATGCTACTTCCCATCATACAAGTTTTAAGAGAGCTTCTTCTTATTCCATTCATGTACGGTAAATCTGGGGGAGCATATTTGAAGTCCTATGGTACACTTTTACTAAAACTTTTCTTTTTGTACAGCTAAACACACCAGTTGTCTATGACATACAATTTTACTGATTTTTTTTTTCTTCAGTGTAACATTTAAACATAATTATTGAACCATGAAAACATCTTTACATTGAGACATCTATACCTTGTGCTGTGGGTGATATGCTACATGCTAAAAACTGCAGACATATCTTGTTTTTTAAGTCAAAACCTTTATGTATATACTTATAAATACAATTTTGGTTATAAATATGCTGTGGTGGCACAGAAATAACGTTGAAATGTTAACAATAGTTTTTTTTAGTAATATCTTATGCATATACCTAAGTAGCTCATTGTTTCTGATAACTAGTTTACTTATTGATAGTTGAGAACACTAAAACTAAGACATATAATCCATTTATTTTAAGTTAACAAACTCAATTATCCCTAGTGAAATAGTAAATCAAAAACAAAAGTGAGAGTTACAAACTTTGTTTATTTGGTTTTCTTTCTATTTTCTTGGCAACAATCAAAACAACACACATAAATTTGTGCAACCTTTGTGTAACTAAAGCTTATGCACTGCACAACATGAGCAGTGCCCCCCCCCCCCCCCCCTCCTCTCTCTCTCTCTCTCTCTCTCTCTCTCTCTCTCTCTCTCTCTCTCTCTCTCTCTCTCGGTCTGAAATGTTTAAAACCATTATCTGATTTGTCCAAGATGGTCACACTAGAATCAAAATATGGCCAATAGAACTTACTTTTAATACAACTACTCAAACATCTGGAAATACAAGATCTGCATGCTGTCTATACTGCATGCAGCACCGCTTCCAGATTTACCCTATGGAGCATGGGAAGAAAGACTGTTTAAATGACTCTATGTGTGCTGTAATTAATCTGATCTTGTGCTCATGACCTATGAAGGACAGATATGAAGTATGTTGGAATATATTCCTAGATTCATAATTTAAAGCTGGTTTTGTGTGTACTGTAATTAATCTGATTGTGGGCTCATGATCTATGCAGGAGAGATATGAAGTGTGTTGTAGTATATTCCTAGATTCATTATTTGAAGCTCATCCTCTAAACTTTGTAATTAGACTTTCTAGTGATAGTTTGTGTCTACTGTGATGCCTGCCAGTTCAGTTTCTTCAGTATCTGTGTGACATGCTCCCAAGGGTCAAGTAAACCTGTGACCACCCATGCTACACTTATCTGTATGGTTTCCCTGCTAGCTTTATTTAGTGTGACCATTGTCTTTTGTATCACTACAAAGTGTTATGGCCAGGTATCTGTACAAGTCATCTGATTCCAGCTTTGAGTCATTGATACTGTAGTCTCATGATACTATGCTTTTTTGTTTTGTGAAGTACACAGTTTTATATTTTTGAACATTCAAACCAAGTTGTTATGCAAATGGCTAGCTGTATAGTTACATTTTGACAGAGAAAGAATATCTCATTTGCAAACCTTCTGACATATTCCATATCATGATGAGATTTCATGAATCTGAGTTCTCACTGAGAATGCGTTGTCACTGAACATGAGAAAAGCTTCATTTAGGGAAAAATGGAGAAGGAAGTCATTTGTGTTAATTTCAAAGGAAGTTTCCAGGAATTTGTCTTAAGCAGTTTAGAAAAACCATAAAAAACCTAAATATGGCTGGCTGGATAGAAATTTGGACTTTTGTCTGCCATAGTGCTAGACTGATACCACATTGCTCATTTTACATCTAGAGATAATGTCTGTGGGTACAACAGATTCTTTTGTGCTCAGACTATGTTCTCTTCTGTTGTGCACTTTGTGTTCAAATAAATAAAAATATCTGTGAAAGTTATGATGAATTTTTACATTATATTTTTTGTAATCAAAACTATTTCCTATTTACCTCGTAGCACTGATATTTCATTATGATTGCATTAAATGAAATTAATGATTTCATTGCAGTTGTTGTGTTCTGACTGATCTCAAAATTTCAAAAACTAATTTTTAAATTTAATAATATTACAGTTGTTTACATATTTTTAGTTAAAACTAAAAATATTCATTTGAAGAAAATGATTATATTGATTTGTGTTTTGGTTTCAAAATGATTTCAGCGGTAAAAGTTGTAGTATGCCAACAAATTTGACAATGTTTTACTTTAAATGATGAGATAGCTTTAGTTGCTTAGAACCAGGTGACCACAGCTTATTCTTTTTTTTTCTCCATTTACTGAATTTCAGTGTTTTTTGGGACACAAAACTGTCAGTTTAGAAGAAAATTCTGTGAATTGAAATGTGTAAATCCTCTACATTGTCATTTCCCTTCCCCCCAAAGTCTCAGTCTGCCACCTACCCAGACTGCTTTGTATCCATATTTGAACCTATAAGCCCGTGGAACACTCAAATGCATACTCACCACCTCCTATTCCAAACCCCTTGCAGGAGCAAGTGGAGCCACATCAGATAACAAATTTCTGTTACCACTGTGCATCATTCTACATGGGCAGAACCCCAAAAAGACACCCCCAGGTGAATGACCACTGTCAGTGTCAAAGTAACCACTAGACAACTTGGGTGCCAAATATGCTGCTCAACAAAAGGTGGTGAACTATGTGGTGTTCATTATTCTTATTTGGTCATTATAGATGTTTTCTTTCCTGAATATTTACTATTACTTTTTTATGAGTGGAGAGTATAAAATATTTAGCTGTAACTTAATAAGTAATGATTAATACGCAATTAAGTATTTTTCTAACAGTTTTTCCAGCTTTGTGGCCATACTATCTACTTTTTGCGACATGTGACCAACAGTCTGTGACACACAGTTTTGCTCACCAGCGTTTGTGTCCACAAGACCTGTGACTAATTCTAATTTGGAAAATATTGTTGCAATTTTAATAATAGGAGCCCATTTGATTATAGTTACTTTTTGTGTTCTACCTTGCAAGGCATCTTATCCTGCAAATATGACTGAATACTGGTAGTAATATTCCTGTTTGGATCCATTATTCAGGACCATGTAGTAAAATAAGAAATAATTTAAATTTTACCACATCAGTTTGTAAAAACTACATATGTAACAGTAAAGTAAAGCTGCATGCCCTCGGGAAAAATTACGGCTGTAGTTTCCCCTTGCTTTCAGCCGTTCGCAGTACCAGCACAGCAAGGCCGTTTTGGTTATTGTTACAAGGCTAAATCAGTCAATCATCCAGACTGTTGCCCTTGCAACTACTGAAAAGGCTGCTGCCCCTCTTCAGGAACTACACATTTGTCTGGCCTCTCAACAGATACCCCTCCGTTGTGGTTGTACCTATGGTACGGCTATCTGTATCGCTGAGGCACACAAACCTCCCCACCAACGGCAAGGTCCATGGTTCGTGGGAGGAGGTGACTGGCAATGGCAAGGAAAGCGTTTCTGAAGAAGAGAAATTTGTTAACATCGAGTACAGATTCAAGTGTCAGGAAGTCATTTCTGAAAGTATTTGTATGGAGTGTAGCCATGTATGGAAGTGAAACATGGATGATAAATAGTTTGGACAAGAAGAGAATAGAAGTTTTCGAAATGTGGTGCTACAGAAGAATGCTGAAGATTAGATGGGTAGATCACATAACTAATGAGGAAGTATTGAATAGGATTGGGGAGAAGAGAAGTTTGTGGCACAACTTGACTAGAAGAAGGGATTGGTTGGTAGGACATGTCCTGAGGCATCAAGGGATCACAAATTTAGCATTGGAGGGCAGCGTGGAGGGTAAAAACGTAGAGGGAGACCAAGAGATGAATACACTAAGCAGATTCAGAAGGATGTAGGTTGCAGTAGGTACTGGGAGATGAAGAAGCTTGCACAGGATAGAGTAGCATGGAGAGCTGCATCAAACCAGTCTCAGGACTGAAGACCACAACAACACAACATGTGTAACAAAAGTAAATCAGTTCCGAAATATTTTTTGCTGTGCAAGCAATTGATGCAATCTAGTAGCACTTTTTTTGACAACCATACATGAATGTTCCACATTTTTCCATTACTGAAAAATGTTGCATAGCTTCCAGTTATATAAGAAAAGTAATTTTGAAAAGATAAGGTTCTACACACTTTAATTTTATAATTAAAAAAAATGTTGTAGGCCATAACTTAGTGCATAATTTACAAATGAGAGAAAATTTTGCAAATGTTACACTATCCAGTGATGGTTGTGGCTGGTATTTTTCTTTATTGTTGGGACTTCAAGCATTTACTTTCACTGTCCTTTGCTGATTTCTTTTCCTTATCTGCATTCTGTTTCTCTTATTGCATCCACTTGCTTTTTCTCATCAGATGCATTTTTTTAATTATTATTTTTTAAATCATAAGCCAAACACACACACACACACACACACACACACACACACACACACACACACACACACACACACAGGGTCTCTCTCTCTCTCTCTCTCTCTCTCTCTCTCTCTCTCTCTCTTTTTGTGGGAGGAGAGTACAAAACATTTTAGCTGGAGATAGGACCTGAAACTTAATAAATAATAATTAACAAGTATTTAAATGGTCTGTACTAGTCAGAATATTGAAATGATCTATCTTCTTGTTTAGTAAACACCCTTTACTGGGACACAATATTTTGGTACAAGTGTATTGAATCCTCTCTCAAGAATTCAGCAAATGCTTCACAGCCTCTGGCATGTGGGTTCTTCTCACAAAACCAGGATTTATAATGGCACTTACATGGATTCTAAGCAGTAAAAGAATTGCAAAGAATCATTGTGTTGTAACAGCATCTAAAGTCAGTCTGGTTCAGTAATGAATCATGGTTTCACACCACATAAAAATGCGGATTCAGCAGAGAGAGAAAACTGAATTAAATTTCTGTCATAATGATAACAATAATAATAATGATATTGCCATTGTTAAATACTTCTCCCTCTCAATTTCATTAAAAAATGGAACATGAAATGTTTCCTTAGGATTAAGTGGGTTGGTTACAAGAATTCCATGATTTCAAAATTTAAAATAATACACGCACCAAATTCTGTTTACACTTCTACATTGGACTTCATTAAATAAAAATATGAAGGTTCTATGTGACAAACATAGCTAATTATCATCTCAGTGACATGACAGCAGTGGTGGTTGAACAGATTGCAACCAAGCCAGCTAAATCTGTCACAGAAACTCACTATTTCTTCTACCAGATGAACTGTTAAAACCACTGTTAGAACCACAATGCAGTGGATTCCTGACATGGACCACATGTGTCCATATTGTTCTTTCAAATTAAGCTATTACAGACTAAGAAAGAAAAGAAAAGTATCTTTGAGTCCTTAGAGTTTCCTGACTTGTGCAGGTGGGATTTCTTGTTGCAACATATTCTTCATTTTTGTAATTTAGATTTTTCATGATTTTAAGATTTAAAATGGCTACAATAGTGCAGTACTGGTACCCACCATAGATACCACACTGTGGTATAGTATGAAAAATTCATTAATCAGTCAGCATGTTAGTAAACAGTAAATACTCAATTCAAGTATTAATATGTCCTAGTCTCATCACCCAAATCATTGCTGAATAGAGTACTTCATGTTAGAGATAGTTTTCAGACAAGCCTTACCAAGCAGAAAATGTACAGTGCCTACCATTACACGAAGCAGGATCCCTATTGTTACTGGTGTCAGAGAGGTACCTTTTTTAGGTTACAGTCAGGAATCAGGCACCCTGTTGTGAAAGAAGTTAATACAACAGAAGATCCCCACAAAATTCTTAAGAAAGCACTGTACAGTAAGGTTATTTTATTTCATCACAGTATTAGAAAATTGGATATTAAAGTAGAAGAGCTTTTGGTCTGTTTGGAAATTAGAGAGCACTGGAAAGATAGAAAACCTGTACCTATCTATCTGAGCACCACATAACCACAGAGTTAGAGTTGTCAAACATAAAAGATTACACTCCAGCTTCTTGCTCATGTAGGAGTAATATTGGAACAGGAGGAGTTATTTCATACATTAACAGAACACAAGTTCAAAAAGTTTAAGAATAGTAGATTCTGTAGTGATTAGAAGTGTGTGCTCATGAATTAATACTGAAAAATAGTTCACTTATAATTGTAACTAGATGTAGATCCCGCTGGGAAATTTTGAACAGTTTATGAGGAATTTGGATTCCTTACTACACTATCTGTCAGACAACAGCAAGCAGTTCATAGACTGTTGTGGCTTCAATGTAGACTTCCTAAAGGATTTTGTTGGGAAAAATGATCTGGGAGCCTTATTTGGATACTAAAATTTGGTGTCACTAATTAACTTTACAACAAATTTCATAAAGAGAGTAAGATTCTAATTGGCAAAGTAACAAATGCTCTCCAATACACAATTTGTTACTGTAAAAAATACATTGTCTTACAGTATAGATACTCCTCAGTGGAAACAGGAATAATTAATGACTTGATGACAAATATTTTTAAGAACAGTGGACAAGAGATGACCTGGCACAAAATTTATAAGAAAGCAAATGCTGACATAAAAATTAATCTATGCCATGATAAGTTCGTATCAGTTGAAAATAGCTTTCCATGTAACTAATCAGAAATAACATTAAACAGTCATATAACAAAGCATGTATCACTAGAGGGATTAAAGTATGTTGTGAAAGGAAAAGGTAAATGTATCTGTTGGCACCAACAAGTGAAAATTCTGCAGTAATTGCAAATTAGGAAAACTACTTACAATTCATAAGAAAAAAGTAAAAAAAAAATAATCAAAGAACATGCACATTATTACAGAAATCAATAATTCTGACAACAGACTTATATCTACACTGAAGTACCAAAAAAACTGGTGTAGGAATGCATATTCAAATTCAGATATATGTAAACAGGAAGAATACAGAACTGCAGTCAGTAGTGCCTATATAAGACAACAAGTGTCTGGCGCAGTTGTTAGATCAGTTGCAGCTGCTACAGTAGCAGGTTATGAAGATTGCTACAATGGCAGGTTATGAAGATTTAAGTGAATTTGAATGTGATGTTACTGTCGGTGCATGAGCGATGGAACACAGCATCTCCGAGGTATCAATGAACTGGGGATTTTCCCATAAGACCATTTTACAAGTGTACTATGAATATCAGGAATCCAGTAAAACATCAAATGTCCAACATCGCTGCAGCTGGAAAAAGATCTTGTGAGAATGGGAACAGTGACATCTGAAGAGATTCGTTACACTTGACAGAAGTGCAACCATTCCACAAATTGCTACAGATTTCAGTGCTGGGCCATCAATAAGTGTCAATGTGCAAACCATTCAACAAAATGTCATTGATATGGGCTTTGGGAGCCGGAGACCCACTTGTGTACCTTTGATAATTGCATGACACAAAACTTTATGCCTCACCTGGGCCTGTCAGCACTGATGCTAGACTGTTGATGACTAGAAACATGTTGCCTGGTTGGATGAGTCTCATTTCAAATTGTATTGAGTGGATGGACATGTATGGGTGTGGAGAAAACCTCATGAATCCCTGGACACTGCATGTCAGCAGAGGACTGTTCAAGCTGATAGTGGCTCTATAATGGTATGGAGTGTGTGCAGTTGGAGTTATAAAGGACCACTGATACATCTAGATATGACTCTGACAGGTGACACATAAGTAACCATCCTGTCTGATCACCTGCATCCATTTATGTCCATTGTGCATTCTGGCAGTCTTGAGCAATTCCAGCAGGACAGTGTGACACCTCGTGTGTTCAGAAGTACTACAGTGTGGCTCCAGGAACACTCTTCTGATTTTAAACACTTCTGCTGGACACCAAACTCCCCAGAAATGAACATTATTGAGCATATTTTGGATGCCTTGCAACGTGCTGTCCAGAAGAGATCTCCACCCTGTCGTTCTCTTATGGATGTATGGACAGTCCTGGAGGATTCATAGTGTCAATTCCCTCCAGCACTACTTCAGACATTAGTTGAGTCTGTGCCATGTCATGTGGTGACACTTCTGCATGCTCGTGGGGATCCTACATGATATTACACTCCTGGAAATGGAAAAAAGAACACATTGACACCGGTGTGTCAGACCCACCATACTTGCTCCGGACACTGCGAGAGGGCTGTACAAGCAATGATCACACGCACGGCACAGCGGACACACCAGGAACCGGGGTGTTGGCCGTCGAATGTTGATAGCTGCGCAGCATTTGTGCACCGCCGACGTCAGTGTCAGCCAGTTTGCCGTGGCACACGGAGCTCCATCGCAGTCTTTAACACTGGTAGCATGCCGCGACAGCGTGGACGTGAACCGTATGTGCAGTTGACGGACTTTGAGCGAGGGCGTATAGTGGGCATGCCGGAGACCGGGTGGACGTACCGCCGAATTGCTCAACACGTGGGGCGTGAGGTCTCCACAGTACATCGATGTTGTCACCAGAGATCGGCGGAAGGTGCACGTGCCCGTCGACGTGTGACTGGACCGCAGCGACGCACGGATGCCCGCCAAGACCGTAGGATCCTACGCAGTGCCGTAGGGGACCGCACCGCCACTTCCCAGCAAATTAGGGACACTGTTGCTCCTGGGGTATCGGCGAGGACCATTCGCAACCGTCTCCATGAAGCTGGGCTACGGTCCCGCACACCGTTAGGCCGTCTTCCGCTCACGCCCCAACATCGTGCAGCGCGCCTCCAGTGGTGTAGCGACAGCCGTGAATGGAGGGGCGAATGGAGACGTGTCGTCTTCAGCGATGAGAGTCACTTCTGCCTTGGTGCCAATGATGGTCGTATGCGTGTTTGGTGCTGTGCAGGTGAGCGCCACAATCAGGATTGCATACGACCGAGGCACACAGGGCCAACACCCGGCATCATGGTGTGGGGGGCGATCTCCTACACTGGCCGTACACCTCTGGTGATCGTCGAGGAGACACTGAATAGTGCACGGTACATCCAAACCGTCATCGAACCCATCGTTCTACCATTCCTAGACCGGCAAGGGAACTTGCTGTTCCAACAGGACAATGCACGTCTGCATGTATCCCGTGCCACCCAACGTGCTCTAGAAGGTGTAAGTCAACTACCCTGGCCAGCAAGATCTCCGGATCTGTCCCCCATTGAGCATGTTTGGGACTGGATGAAGCGTCGTCTCACGCGGTCTGCACGTCCAGCATGAACGCTGGTCCAACTGAGGCGCCAGGTGGAAATGGCATGGCAAGCCATTCCACAGGACTACATCCAGCATCTCTATGATCATCTCCATGGGAGAATAGCAGCCTGAATTGCTGCGAAAGGTGGATATACACTGTACTAGTGCCGACATTGTGCATGGTCTGTTGCCTGTGTCTATGTGCCTGTGGTTATGTCAGTGTGATCATGTGATGTATCTGACCCCAGGAATGTGTCAATAAAGTTTCCCCTTCCTGGGACAATATATTCACGGTGTTCTTATTTCAATTTCCAGGAGTGTATGCAGGTGTACCAGTTTTTTTGGCTCTTCAGTGTATTTGGACTCTAGTGAAAAGAAGACCACAGAACAGGATAACATCAGTATTGATTACAATGTAAGGGCTATAAATAATACAAGGTGTGTTTTTTAAGTAAGTACCATTTCGAAATTAAAAACAAAAATATTTTTACATGAAAGCCTGTACCTTAATCTACTTTTCTACATAATTTCCATCAATATTCAGGCACTTGTCATAACGTTGTACCAGTTTTTGAATACCCACCTCATAGAAGTCTGCCACCTGACTTGTTAACCACTGCATCATGTGCACAGTTTTTGGTACAGAAAAGAAGTATTGCTTGTGAAAATTCTGCCTCATAATGAGACAATCAATGCAGCAGCTTACTGTAAGACATTGAATAATCTGTGCCGTTCAACTCAGAACAAAAGACGTGGCAAGTTGGGCAATGGCATCATTTTGCTGCAAGACAATGCCCGTCCATATGTGGTGAATCAGACCAAAGATCTCATCACATCTTTTCGATGGGAAACTCTAGATCATCCTCTGTACAGCCCCGATCTTGTGCCCAGTGACTACACCTGGGCAGTCAGCGTCTTCAAGACGGTGATGAAGTCAAAACAGTGGTGATGCAGTGGTTAACAAGTCAGGCGGCAGACTTCTGTGAGGAGGGTACTCAAAAACTGATACAATGTTATAACAAGTGCCTCAATATTGAAGGAAATTATGTAGAAAAGTAGATTAAGGTACAGGCTTTCATGTAAAAATAAAATTATTGAGATATCTTAGCATGTATTTTTTAAATTTCAAAATGGTACTTACATAAAAAAACAAGCCTCATACATCACAGGTAGCAGGTATGTTTAAAATGATTTCTTAAATATAGCAGAAAATGTAAGGACAAAGTTTTCAAGAGAAAATTTAAAACTTGTTGAAAAAGCAACTCACATAAAATTCAACCCTATAGGTATCTCACCCACTTCTCCTTTGGAAGTAACAAGATTACATATTCTCTCAGAAATGAAAGGTAATCTGGATTTGATGGTGTTTCCAACAGAAAATTAAAGACTTGTACCTGTAATAATAAGTGCTGTCTTCTCCGAAATATGTAATTTATCATCACCTCAAGGCATTTTCCCAGAGAGATTGAAGTATGCCATTGTTAAACCCTTCTGTAAGAATGGTGATAGGAGAGATGTCAATAACTACCAGCCCATTTCATTACTAATATTGTTTTCCAAAATTTTGGAGGGGTTGATGCACCTCTTGTGCAACGATAAGACCCTCACTAAATCACAGTTCAGATTTCAGAAGAGATGCTCAACTGAGAAAGCAACTTACACATTCTCTCTCCATATTTTACAAGCAGTAAATAACAAAGTAGCATGTGTCAGTCTTTACTGTGACCTAGCTAAGGCATTTGACTGTGTGTCTCACAATATTTTCCCAGATAAATTGGGTTACAGCCAACCAATGAACTTATTTTATTTTATTTATTTATCCATCCATCCGTAGACAATCAGGATTGTATGGATGTTGTCAACATGAGTATATACAATAGGTACACAAATTTATAATTGTCACAATCGGAATTCATGAATATTATAACAAGATGCATTTTTAAACCACTTAATGACACAGTTGCTAATTTTTACATATTTCTATGCATTCACATCATCTCAAGTAATCATTGACAGTATAAAAGCACTTTTCCGAGAGATATTTTTTTAGCGATTTCCTCAGGTTATCTATTTTGCTTATGTCTTTGATCCCTTGTGGAAGTTTATTGTATAATTTAATTCCATTATATAACATGGTATTTTGAGTTTTTGATTTGTTTTCCCTATAGAGGTGTAAGTGTTGTCTGTGTCTGGTGTCATGTGCATGTATGGAACTGTTTATCGGGAACTGGTCAATGTGTCTTTTTATGTATATTACTGTCTGCAAAATGTATTCACACGGAACTGTCAATATACCCAAAGATTTAAATAACTCTGTGCAATGGGCTCTACTGCTACTTTTTGTTATGATTCGTACGGCCCGTTTTTGCAACTTAAATATTGTTTGTCTGTTCTGCTCTGTTGATCCCCAGAAGGTTATGCCATAACTAATTATAGAGTGGACATACGCAAAATATGCAGTTCTAGTACACCGGCTACTACACACTGAATTTATAATCCTAAGTGCATAGCATGCTGAAGCTATTCGCTTTCCAAGTACCGCAGTGTGCTTGGTCCAATTTAGTTGAGAGTCGACATGCATGCCTAAAAATTTTGTTGATGGTACACATTCTATGTGCTCGTCATTAACTTTTAGCTTGCTACTGTTCGGTTTTCTGTTTAAGTGGAAGCTAATACTGTTGGGTTTTTTTACATTTAGGGTTAATTTATTAGTCTCTATCCATTGGCATACATGCTTAAGTGTTTCCTCAGCTTTTTCATTGAGTGCACTTGGCGACTCAGCTTTGATTAGGATGTTACTGTCATCAGCAAACAGTACTGATTCACCATGTTTGACACTTTGTGGAAAATCGTTTATGTATATTAAAAAGAGGATTGGGCCCAGCACACTTCCTTGGGGGACTCCTATGTTGATGTATTCTGGGTTTGAAACGTGTGAAGAGGTGTGATTGGAGTTGGTTTGAGTGATCTTCACCTGTTGGACCCTGTTTTGCAGGTATGAATGAAACCACATGTTTGTTACTCCTCTTACTCCTAGAGCATTTAGTTTGTTTAGCAAAATTGTGTGGTCTACCATGTCAAATGCTTTGGTCAAATCAAGGAAGATCCCTGTTATGTGGTCTCCTTTGTCTAGCGCTTCGAGGATAACATTTGAGAAGTGAGCTACGGCTGAATTTGTGCTTTTGCCAGCCCGGAAACCAAATTGCTCTTTACTCAGAAGATTGAACTTTGTTAAGTACCCCATGAGCCTGTTTTTCATTATGGTCTCTATGACTTTTGAAAAGGATGACAGTAATGAGATTGGTCTGTAGTTTTCTATGAGTTCTGGGTCACCTTTCTTATATATAGGTAGGATTTTTGCATGCTTTAGTATTTCTGGGAAGCAACCCATGGAGAAGGATTCATTGATGATGTGCACTAATGGGTCTTTGATGTTGTCTATGCAGTCCTTCAGTAAGCACACAGGTATTTCATCTATGCCTGCTGAATTTTTACATTTTAGGTTACTCACAACATTGGATACTTCTTCTGCTGTGGTTGGTCGTAGCATCATTGTGTGTGCTATTTTGTTCAGAGTTTGTGATTGCTTTGTTTTGTTGAACTTCTGTTGCAGTCTGGTAGCTATGTTACTGAAATGTTGATTGGCAAAGTTTGCTAGTTTTTTGGGATTATTTATTTTGGTATCACTGTGCTGAAACTGTATGTTTACTGGCTTTAATTTTTTCCTATTAGTTTCTTGTTTGGTGATTTTCCATGCTGCTTTGTTTTTATTACTGGCTTTTTCTATAAATTTGTCATTTTGGTACCTTTTAGCCACTAACAATACTTTTCTATAGATCTTTCTGTATCTATGATAATAGTTATGAAATGCTGAATCATTACGGTAGTTTTTCATTGAGCTGAGGTGCTTGAGCGTTTCAGCAGATTTCCTTATCCCATTGGTTACCCAGCTGTTGTTGTTGCATGATTTAGTGATTCTTAGAACTTTAGGGAACACTTCTTCAAACCTGAATTTAAATACTGACAGAAACTTTGAAAACTTCCCATTTATAGTAGGTTCTCTGTACACTTCCTCCCATGTTTCACTGTTAAGTAGTGCAGCAAATAGAGCTCTTTTTGACTTAGAGAAAACCCTACTGTACTTGTGTATTTTAGTGTTATTATCTAATTCTATACCCAATTTTAATAACTGACTGGAATGGTCTGCGATGCCAAGGTCATCTATGACAACGTCACATCTATCTTTCTCTATGTCTGTTAGCATATGGTCAATACTTGAAGCTGAATGTCTGGTTATCCTAGTGGCAGTGTTAATTAATGGTGATACACCATAGGCATACATAATGTTCAGAAAATTATTGTACAACATATCTGGGTTCATCATGTTAATGTTTAGATCTCCACAAATGATAATTTTGCCTTTGGGGCTGGAGACCATATCTAATGCTTGGGTTAGCTTTGTAGTGAATGTGTCCATGTCACCACTGGGAGCACGATAAATACATAGTACTGTTAGTCTTGGGAATACATCTAGGTTTTTTATATCTAAAGCAGATATTTCTATGTGTTTATCTTCACTTAATGCCATGACGTCATTCCTAATTTTATACATAATCCCCTCTTTCACGTATATACATGATCCACCACATTTCATAGTGTTACTACTGTAATGACAGGCTAGAATGTATGAATGTAGTGCTACATTTGATAATTCTGAACTGTTACACCAATGTTCTGTTAAGCAAACAAGTGAGCTGTCAATAGACTGCAGTTCCACTTCTAATTGTTGCACTTTGTTTCTTATGCATTGCATATTTTGGTGGAAGACTGAGAAGCACTGAGCACTGCTTACCTTGTAGTCTTTACGTTTCTCTTGCCTTGATCTAAAAAATCCTTTTGGTGATGGGGTGTTATGGTTATCCTACTGATTGATGGACTGGCCACTGTTTCTTCCGTTGGATCCTCACATTTTCTCGCTGTTTTTGTTGAAGATGATTCTGGCGCTGCCTCTTCTTGTTCAAGTGATGATCCTGGCTGCACTGATGCTGTGGCTGCGACTGACTTACTAGTTATGCAGCTGTTAAGGTGTTTTCGTATTTCCTTGATAGAAACTGGCTGTATTGCAATTGTATTTCTTACAGCGTGGTCGTCTTTTTGTATTAGTTTTGTCAGCATTTTGCTAATGCACGACTTCCCAGCGCTGTTATAGTGTTGACCATGTTTCGTGAACAGTTCTCTTGAATTGGGAAGCTCAAAGAATGTTACGTTTTGATAATACTTGCATATTTTACGAAATTGTCTATTTATTTTTGTAAGCTCCAAATTTACGATTGAGTTGTCCTGCAGGTCGTTTCTATGAGGCATGCTTGTGACTACGATATTCGGCACTTTGAGGTTCAGTAGTGTTGTTTTTAGACATTGTGTGGCAAATTTACCCTCGTTTCGGTATACATCGTTGCTTCCACCCATGATTATGACCGTGTCATTCTTAGATAACTCATTTAGTGAATTACTGTTATTCGTTATCTCGGTCAAAGGCGCGCTTGGCTTAGTTATTCCTGCGGCCGTAAATGATGAACTGTATTCATTCATTTTCTTGGCGATTCTCTTGGCGTGACTATCTCCAAGCACAAGAACTCGTTTTTTGTAGTTCCTTGTTTTATTAGTGGTAAAAATTTTCCTGACTGTGCACTTTATTGGACGTTTAGTCACTGATTCTGGTTCATCCCTATTTGCTGTTTTATTACAGTCTTCGTCTAGAACCAAGTATTTATTTGATAGCGGTATCACCGAAGCTGTACTTACTGTTTGTTTACATGCTTTAGTCGGCACACGCCACGTTTTTTGCGTGGAAAGATCTTCTACGACATCTTGTGCTAGGCTTGCGGTTTTATTACAGTCTTCGTCTATAACCAAGTATTTATTTGATAGCGGTATCACCGAAGCTGTACTTACTGTGTGTTTACATGCTTTAGTCGGCATCGGCACTCGCCACTTTTTTTGTGTAGAAAGATCTTTTACGGCATCTTGTGCTAGGCGATGATTTTGCTCCAATCCTTGGTATTTTATTTCCAGTTCTTGATATTTCTTCTGGAGTTCTTGGTATTTCGTTGTTATAATCACTAAATCATCTGATAGAACCCTTATTATTGTTTCTTTTGATTTTAGTGTGTACAGTGTTTCGTTTTTCGCGGCACTCGTAAGGCACTGACGGCATGTCCAATCATGATCGTCTTTTATATACTTCAGATTCACTTTTACGCATTTATCGTGGTACCACGACTTGCACTCGATACACAGGATACCACGCTTAACCTTTTTTACACAAATTTTGCACATATCACTATCACTTTTTATGGAATTTGAGACATCATTACACGAGGAGGGTTTACCCGGCGCCATCTTGATGTCATATCTAACCAGATGAATGCAGAAAGATGTACTTATAGTTTGATCAGTGTAAGAAGGAAGACCCTTCTGACTGGTGAGAAATCACATTTATGGTTCCATGAGGCTAAATCTTAGGTCCACTGTTGTTTCTCATCTATGTGAACAACCTATTTAATATGCAGCAAGCCAATTAGCTCTGTTTGTGGATGACACTAGTACTATAATCAATCCATTTATACATACAGCAACAGAAGAAAAGTTGAGTCATGTTGTTAAAAGTATTGTTGAGTGTACTCTGTGAATGGTCTCAATCTCAATTTCAGAAAGACAACATAATCAGTTCTACACATATAGAGCTACTACACCAATAATAAATGTAACATATGGGAAGCAAAATCACAAGGGATGGTAGAAGCCGGAAAGAAATTGCGACCAGAATACAAAAGGCCAAAATTGCATTTAATCGGAGAAGGAACTTACTCACCAGCAACAACATCAGTCTGAAAATAAGGAAACGCATCATGAAAGGTTTCGTTTGGAGTGTGGCCCAATATGGATGTGAAACTAGGACTGTTGGAAGAGCAGAGAGAAGACGGCTAGAGGCCCTGGAGATGTGGTGCTATAGAAGGATGATGAAGATCAGCTGGACAGACAAAGTAACAAATGAAGAGGTGCTTAGAAGAGTACAGAAAAACCAGATCTCTGTGGAGGCACATCCAAACAAGAAGAGACAAACTTGTAGGGCACATCCTACGACACAACAATATCATTGGAACAATAGCAGAAGGAGTTATTGAGGGAAGGAATCGGCGGGGGCGACCAAGGATATCATACATGCAACAGATCATGAATGACGTTGGATGTAACACATATGTGGAAATGAAGAGGAAAGCAGACAGAAGAGAGGAATGGCGCTCTGCTGCAAACCAACCTCAGGGTTGAACACTAAAGAAGAAGAAGATGGTGAGGAAATAATGACTAGAGTGGAAACTTCAAAGATTTTAAGTGTCCTCCATGATGAGAATTAAAGCTGGAAAAAACACATTTTGGAACTCGGAAAACCAGTTAGTTCAACCATACTTGCACATCCAGTCATTGTAAATTTTGGAGATGAACAAATCAGTAAATTGACATGTTTTGAATATTTTCCTTCAGTAATGTCATCTTTTTAGTTTTTTATTGTGTCAATAATGTCACATGGAAAAACATTCAGGGAGTATTTTTTCTTTAAGAAAGAACATTTTCCTTGCTCAAAAAAGTAATGGAAGAACAATATGCTGTGCTCACCCACAATCATCTTATAGACATCTGTTTAATGGATGGCAGTTTGACTACTGCCTCACAGTATATTTATTCCCTCATGAAATTTGTTGTGAATATTCCACAGCAATTCAACAGGAACACTGATATACATATTTACATCATCATTAATTTGAACCCAACATTTGTTATTGTCTCTGTTGCATTTCGAAATCTTCTCTATCATTTTACTTTCTCTTTTCGTTTGTTCAAGTAGTTTCACTTTGTATTCATCTTCCCTTTTTCCGTAATCTACCATACATTTTATCCTGCCTAATTATACTCAATAATACGTAATTTACTTCCAAACCATAACCTAAAAATTTTTAACGCTATCAACATAACCGCTGCTATAAAATCCACTGTTCCAAGTTTACAAACATTTCGTGTAAACTCGTGAATACTATTTCACAGCTTCAGTTCCTTTCATCCATTAAACAACCATCTCAGTTATTTCCAACAACTTTCGTTTTATTTCCATTCCCGTTTTTCCCACATAACCGATCATTTTTTAGCAGCTTCCCACAGGTTTATACGTTATTATTTCTTCATCAAACAATTGTTAGGCTCATTCTCATAACCTGCCAGTACACAACCAGTCCTTTGAATACATTTACACCTATATTTTTCGAGATTTTATTCGAAAAATTTTTTCAAATTTTATTTTTTCGGAAATTATTTTTTCGAACCTTTTTTCGAAATTTCTTTTTCTTTCGTAACTTTTTTCGAAAATTTTTTTGAAATTTTCTTGAATTTCCCCACCCTTTAGCGTGATCTGGAGACAACGTAACTACCTAACCTTGCACCCATTGTTGTTCACCAACCTAAGTTCAGCACAGGATCAACATAGCTCATCTCAAACCAACACTTTTTCAACTTTTTTCACACCTATATCTCTCCCTATATAAATCTCTATTACCCTTTCCACCTTCTAATACCATGTCAACCTCACAACATCCCTACAACGACCCCATTAAATTTTATTTACATTCCCTCCGCGAACATGCCTTCATCCTAGCCAGATTACGCTCCCATATTTTATTTACTCGGGCTTGTCTGACATTTGGCATTACTCCCAAAGGCCTCACACTTAAAGTTCCCATCTCTGGCTGCAATCCTTCTTTCCATCAGTCCTTATACCAGTTCCAAACAGCACAATCCATAGCCCTCACCCGCCTAATCCTTCACTTATACATCGACTCGGCCAATGAACACACCAGTCAACTCCTATCCCAAATCAAAGTCCTCAATCTTTCCTCTCCCACATCCACACTGGCTGTACATAGCATCCTCCTACAGGCCAACCGCAAATTAGAACAGCATGCCACCCTCCACCTCAAAAAACTATCCAATCTCCTGGTTTCCCACCTCCAGAAAGGCAACTCACTCACCCTCCACAACCTTTCCAACAAACCTCAACCTCCTCTCATTGCACACAGATCCAGTCTCTCCCATCTACTCAGTCTCCCACTTCCAGCTCCACTCCCCCCAACACCTCAAAACTCTAGTCCACACAATCTGGAACCACAACACCCCAATTCAGTAGTTAACCTTTCCTCCAAACCCCTCTCCCAATCCGAAACCTCTGTCCTATCCAAAGGCCTCACCTTCAGCCCCACCCCCAGGTTCAACCAAACTGCCCTTGTCAAAGATTTACTGTCCTACACTTGTAGTCTCTGCTGGAAATATCACTTTGCACGAAGAAAAATAATCCTGATCCAACTCCCCAAGACACTATCCAAATTGAACCCTGCCTGCAACAGTTCCGTCCTCCATCACAACGGGACCCACCTCCTCTTCCTCAAAATCACCCTCTCCAAACCTTCCAGGAATTTCTCACTTCCAGCCTTGCCTCTCAATCTTTCTTGAAAAACCTTAATCCTACTCCCAACATCACCACAGCCGAAGCCCAGGCTATCCATGATCTGAAAGCTGACCGATCCATCATCATTCTTCCGGCTGACAAGGGTTCCACGACCGTGGTACTTGATCGTCGGGAGTATGTGGCTGAGGGACTGCGTCAGCTTTCAGACAACTCTACATACAAAGTTTGCCCAGGTAATCCCATTCCTGATGTCCAGGTGGAGCTTCAAGGAATCCTCAGAAGCTTAGGCCCCCTACAAAACCTTTCACCTGACTCCATCAAACTCCTGACCCCACCGACACCTCACACTCCTACCTTCTACCTACTTCCTAAAATTCACAAACCCAAACATCCTGGCCACCTCATTGTAGCTGGTTACCAAGCCCCCACAGAACGTATCTCTGCCTACGTAGATCAACACCTTCAACCCATTACATGCAGTCTCCCATCCTTCATCACAGACACCAACCACTTTCTCGAACGCCTGGAATCCGTACCCAGTCTGTTACCCCCGGAAACCATCCTTGTAACCATTGATGCCACTTCCCTATACACGAATATCCCACACGTCCAGGGCCTCGCTGCAATGGAGCACTTCCTTTCACACCGATCACCTGCCACCCTACCTAAAACCTCTTTCCTCGTCACCTTAGCCAGCTTCATCCTGACCCACAACTTCTTCACTTTTGAAGGCCAGACATACCAACAATTAAAGGGAACAGCCATGGGTACCAGGATGGCCCCCTCGTATGCCAACCTATTTATGGGTCGCTTAGATGAAGCCTTCTTGGTTACCCAAGCCTGCCAACTCAAAGTTTGGTACAGATTTATTGATGACATTTTCATGATCTGGACTCACAGTGAAGAACAACTCCAGTAGTTCCTCTCCAACCTCAACTCCTTTGGTTCCATCAGATTCACCTGGTCCTACTCCAAATCCCATGCCACTTTCCTAGACGTTGACCTCCATCTGTCCAATGGCCAGCTTCACACATCCGTCCACATCAAACCCACCAACAAGCAACAGTACCTCCATTATGACAGCTGCCACCCTTTCCATATCAAACCGTCCCTTCCCTACAGCCTAGGCCTTCGTGGCAAACGAATCTACTCCAGTCCTGAATCCCTCGACCATTACACCAACAACCTGAAAACAGCCTTCGCATCCCGCAACTACCCTCCCGACCTGGTACAGAAGCAGATAACCAGAGCCACTTCCTCATCCCCTCAAACCCAGAACCTCTCACACAAGAACCCCAAAAGTGCCCCACTTGTGACAGAATACTTCCCGGGACTGGATCAGACCTTGAATGTGGCTCTCCAGCAGGGATACGACTTCCTAAAATCCTGCCCCGAAATGAGATCCATCCTTCATGAAATCCTCCCCACTCCACCAAGAGTCTCTTTCCGCCGTCCACCTAACCTTCGTAACCTCTTGGTTCATCCCTATGAAATCCCCGAACCACTTTCCCTACCCTCTGGTTCCTACCCTTGCAACTGCCCCCGGTGTAAAACTTGTCCTATGCACCCTCCCACCAGCACCTACTCCAGTCCTGTAACCCGGAAGGTGTACACGATCAAAGGGAGAGCCACGTGTGAAAGCACCCATGTGATTTACCAACTGACCTGCCTGCACTGTGACGCTTTCTATGTGGGAATGACCAGCAACAAACTGTCCATTCGCATGAATGGACACAGGCAGACAGTGTTTGTTGGTAATGAGGATCACCCTGTGGCTAAACATGCCTTGGTGCATGGCCAGCACATCTTGGCACAGTGTTACACCGTACGAGTTATCTGGATACTTCCCACCAACACCAACCTATCCGAACTCCGGAGATGGAAACTCGCTCTTCAGTATATCCTCTCTTCTCGATATCCGCCAGGCCTCAACCTCCGCTAATTTCAAGTTGCCGCCGCTCATACCTCACCTGTCTTTCAACAACCTCTTTGCCTCTGTACTTCCGCCTCGACTGACATCTCTGCCCTTACTCTTTGCCTTTAAATATGTCTGCTTGTGTCTGTGTATGTGCGGATGGATATGTGTGTGTGTGTGTGTGTACGAGTGTACACCTGTCCTTTTTTTCCCCCCAAGGGAAGTCTTTCCGCTCCCGGGATTGGAATGACTCCTTGACTCCTTACCCTCTCCCTTAAAACCCACTTCCTTTCGTCTTTCCCTCTCCTTCCTGAAGAAGCAACCATCGGTTGCGAAAGCTAGTAATTCTGTGTGTGTGTTTGTGTGTTTTGTTCATTGAGCCTGTCTGCCGGCGCTTTCCCGCTTGGTAAGTCTTGGAATCTTTGTTTTTAATATATTTTTCCCATGTGGAAGTTTCTTTCTATTTTATTTAAATTATTTAACAGTTACATTGCAGACCCATACACATTCCGTGATACACTTACACATGGAATAACTTATATGAAACCTAAAGATCAAGCAGACACAGCAAACCCAGCTAAATACCGCCCCATAACATGCCTACCAACAATATACAAAATATTAACTTCAGTCATTACACAGAAATTAATGACACATACAACACAGAACAAAATTATAAATGAAGAACAAAAAGGCTGTTGCAAAGGAGCATGAGGATGTAAAGAGCAACTGATAATAGATGCGGAGGTAACATATCAAGCTAAAACTAAACAAAGGTCGCACAACTATGCATACATTGATTACCGAAAAGCTTTTGATAGTGTACCCCACTCATGGTTACTACAAATATTGGAAATATACAAAGTAGATCCTAAATTGATACAGTTCCTAAACATAGTAATGAAAAATTGGAAAACCACGCTTAATATCCGAACAAATTCGAATAATATCACATCACAGCCTATACAGATTAAGCGTGGAATATACCAAGGAGACTCATTAAGTCCTTTCTGGTTCTTGCCTTGCTCTGAACCCACTATCCAACATGCTAAATAATACAAATTATGGATACAATATTACTGGAGCATACCCACACAAAATCACACTTTTGCTATACATGGATGATCTAAAACTACTGGCAGCAACAAATCAACAACCCAACCAATTACTAAATATAACAGAAGTATTCAGCAAGGATATAAATATGGCTTTTGGAACAGACAAATGTAAGAAAAATAGCATAGTCAAGGGGAAACACACTAAACAAGAAGATTACATATTGGATAACCACAGCGACTGCATAGAAGCGATGGGAAAAACAGATGCCTATAAATATCTAGGATACAGACAAAAAATAGGAATAGATAATACAAATATTAAAGAAGAGCTAAAAGAAAAATATAGACAAAGTCTAACAAAAATACTGAAAACAGAATTGACAGCAAGAAACAAAACAAAACCTATAAATACTTATGCTATACCAATATTGACCTACTCATTTGGAGTAGTGAAATGGAGTAACACAGATCTAGAAGCACTCAATACACTTACACGATCACAATGCCACAAATATAGAATACATCACATACATTCAGCAACAGAAAGATTCACATTAAGCAGAAAGGAAGGAGGAAGGGGATTTATTGACATAAAAAACCTACATTATGGACAGGTAGACAATTTAAGAAAATTCTTTCTAGAACGAGCAGAAACTAGCAAAATACACAAAGCAATCACTCATATAAATACATCGGCTACACCACTGCAATTTCATAACAACTTCTACAACCTTTTAGATCACATAACATCAACAGATATGAAGAAAGTAAATTGGAAAAAGAAAACACTATATGGCAAGCACCCATATCATCTAACACAGCCACACATCGATCAAGACACATCCAACACATGGCTAAGAAAAGGCAATATATATACAAATAGAAACAGTAGATCACATCACAAGCGGATGTACAATACTAGCAAATACAGAATACCCCAGAAGACATGACAATATAGCAAAAATAATACATCAACTTCTTGCCTTACAACATAAACTTATAAAACAACACGTTCCCACATACAAGTATGCACCACAAAATGTACTGGAGAATGATGAATACAAATTATACTGGAACAGAACCATTATAACAGATAAAACAACACCACATAACAAACCTGACATCATACTCACCAGTAAAAAGAAGAAATTAACACAACTAATCGAAATATCCATACCCAATACAACAAATATACAAAAGAAAACAGGAGAAAAAATTGAAAAATACATCCAACTGGCTGAGGAAGTCAAGGATATGTGGCATCAGGATAAAGTTGACATTATACCAATTATACTATCAACTACAGGAGTCATACCACACAATATCCACCAGTACATCAATGCAATACAGCTACATCCAAACTTATATATACAACTACAGAAATCCGTAATTATTGATACATGTTCAATTACCCGAAAGTTCCTAAATGCAATATAACATATACCGTACAGTTAAAAGGAAGTCACGCTTGATCAAGGTCCGCTTCACTTTCTACTTTTGACCAGACATAACATCTGAGATAAGAAGGAAATAATAATAATAATAATAATAATAATAATAATAATAATAATAATGAGAGAGAACTGAAATACAAGCAACACAAAAATGTACACAAATCAGTAGGCTGTGCTTCAGTTAATATTTGATTACATTAGATTAGATTTACTTTCATTCCGATTGATCCATAGTGAGGAGGTCCTCCAGGATGCAGAACATGTCAGAAAAACAACAATACATGACAAATATTTACAACTAAAACAAATAAGCTAATGTACCATTCCACAGGTCCCAAGTGGAATAATCGTCATAATGAACACTATATGAAATAGTAATACTAATGCACTGAATTTAAAATAAAAAAGTTTTTTTATTTATTTATAAGGTAATAAACATGTAATACAACTACTATAATACTTATTTACAATGAACACATTACTGCACTGAAATGGTGCAGAAGTTAGATTGTACTTGCACACACACACACACACACACACACACACACACACACACATTCATTTACAGTGAACGCATTACTGCACTGAAATTGTGCAGAAGTTATACTTTATACACAAATCGGTTGGTTTTACTGAGAAATTAGTCAATGGGGCAGGAGTTGGCCACCAATAAATCCTTTGGGCTTCTCTTAAACTGAATTTCATTGGTTGTTAAGCTTTTTATGGCTGTTGGCAAGTTATTGAAAATGAGTGTTCCTGAATAATGCACACCTTTTTGTACAAGTCTAAGTGACTTTAAATCCTTGTGAAGATTATTCTTATTTCTAGTATTGATTACATGAATTGAGCTGTTGGTTTGAAGAAGTGATATATTTTTAATGACAAATTTCATTAAGGAATAAATATATTGGGAAGCAGTAGTTAGTATCCCTAGTTCCCTAAACAGGCTTCTGTAGGATGCTCTTGAGTTCACACCACATATAACTCTTACTGCACATTTTTGTGCCCAGAAAACTTTAGCTTGGCTTGATGAATTACCCCAAAAAATAATCCCATATGACATTATGGAATGAAAGTAAGATTGATGCCAGCTTTTTCATTTTTATATCCCCTATGTCTGACACAATTCACATTGCAAATAGAGATTTGTTAGACACTTCATATATGGATACAGACATGTGTTATTAATTTGTTTATAGAATGCTATAGTAAACAGTGTGATAAAGAGTTAGATTCCTATTGCAGTGTACCTTACCAAGAACTGATATATGTCCTATACTGAAATAAAATAATCTGTATCTTCTGCATGTTCTTTCTTATTTTTATGTGAATCTCATAGGTGCATAGAATGACAGCAGTAAATCTCAGTATTCATATTAAAAGAGAGTGTGATTTACTGTTGTTGACCATAATATGGTTGATATGTTAATAACTGTCTGCTTTATCAGCAGTCATTTTTTTCTTATCTTGGACTAAATGAAAGCAGTAAGTGTTTAGCCCATGTATGTGATAAGATACACACACTTACATACAAAGTCATTGTTTCAGCTTGTCATTTAGATTCTGAATTTCCTTGTGACATGTACCATACCTCACAATAATGTGTGCTGCTCTTTGCAGTAATTCATGTGTGAACAAACTGTGCACACAGTATACTGGTGGTGGCAGATATGTTGTCAGAGCAGTGGTACTATTTGTCTGCACACTGGTTGTCATCTTGCAGGTCTGTTTCCTGCACTTTTTATATAGTTGTTTTATGGTAAAAAAAAGTTTATTGTAAATTTCACTAATTACTACATGTCTTAACAAGGATTATGAATAGATATTAGATTGAAACTTTAGCACATATAGCTGTTAAAATGTTTAACAAGAAATATGCAGTGGCTTTATAGGTTTATGTGGAACATATTATATATTGTCCTGTCTACTCTCAATCATTGGATTTTATCATACACAACCTGGACTGCATTTGTATGCTTCTATTTGATAGGTAATTTCTAGAAGCATTCACTCTGATCAAAGCAGTATCTGTCCATTTCTTGTGGTTAACGATGAGCTTACTTGGGCTTTTTCTAAAGGAGGTCGTTTTGAAATGACAAACTGCAGAATAAACATGGTCCCAGTTGAAACATGTACTAGCACAGAAAAACACTACAGCTTGGCGATGAAAATGGAAACAAGAAATGGTTCCCAGCCAATAATTGAAAACATTGGCTACCCAAGAAGATGGATATTTTCCCAAAAGCTTTTACATCTACATATATATTCTCCACAATCTGCTTTATGGTTTGTGGCAGAGGTTTCTTATGCTACCACTATCATTTCACCCCTCTCTGTTCCTTAGACATTAAAAGATAAATACTATCAATAAATAATTAAATATAGATGCATTAGACATTATGTGACAGTCATAGTATTTACCACCAATAATCCAGTTAATAATGAAGGAACACTGAAGAAAATACAAAAATAAGATTGTTCAAAATTTGTCATTCTTCCATTACTGACAATATTACAGTAGATCATTAAAGTTTTATGCTAATTTGAAAGAAATCTCCCTCAAGCTACTAAGTCACATAAATAACTTAAGGAGTTAAGGTAACAACTCACTAAGTAATTGAGGTCCTGAATCTTTGTTAGGCACATATGTGTTTCACAATCGGGAACAAAAACTATTAATGAATAAATGTGCTAGGAAGTGAGTGTAAGAATCCAACATGCTTAAAAAGGGTTTTGCAAAAGATACAGTTATCTAGTTTACAAAATATTCTTACTGCTGAAGAAACATGTTATTTACATTATGTGCAATTCCCCAGAATAATAATAATAATCTTTATTTGTCCATAATAAATTTGCAGCTGCGGATATCATCATTTTTAATAATATTTACAATGATCCTATCTCATAAATGTAATCAATATATTCAAGTTGCTCTTAGATAGTATTATATAAATATTTATCACTACTAATATGCTCTAATGAACAAAAATAGTACTATCAATAATGGAGTCTAGAAATCTTTTAATTAAAAACTACTTTAAATTTCCCTTAAAAACATTTCCTTAGAGTTGCTTGGTTTTATTTGGCAGTTGTCTTCTACCAGCAAGTGGACTACAATTTGTAACTCTTTTATTATTCAGTATCCAGTGATAATCACACTGGTTCATGTTTTGTAATTATGAATTAATTCTTCATTCTCTTGTAGAAGCATAATTGTCTGAAGGACATAGAAAGAACAAACAATCACTAAGTTATACTTGATGAAGTACTGCTACAGGACTGGCATTTACTTATATTAGCAATTATTCAAACTGCTTTCTTCTGAAGCTTTAATATCCTATCCATGTAGACAGAGGGTGCACTGATACAATATTCATTTGCTTATTGCACATATGAATGACTTAAACCATAGCATATTTGTATAAGAAGAGGAGGTGTTGCAGCTATTTTTTATGTATGTAGCTGTCATGCTGTTTCCACTTAAAATGTTCATCAACCACAATACCTAAAAATGTGTATGTATTGGATGTTTCAGCCATAGATAGTAACGCAGTTTTTATATCCTCTTGAGAATGGTTATAATTTAAGAACAACTAAACCATTACAGTCTTGTTCTTACTGAAAGTAAGTTTATTCATTGGTTAGATAGTCTGTGATCATATCAAATTTCTATTTATTGTTTTGTGATACTAGCTGTTCAGTATAGCACCAGATAATAAAGATTATGGTCAACCTACTTCTCTAGCTTATGAGTTCTGTGACTGTGTTGTGTCATAAAACTATAGGTATGAGAAATGAAAATTTCCCAATAATTGTTCCCTATGGGACTCCATATGTTGATTTTACTGTTAGGATCTTACTTTCATTCTTATAATGTAGTTTAGTGGATTATCTTCTATTTCAGAGACAAGAACTCAAGAAATTTAGTGGCTCCTCTCTTACAATGTAAGTTTTCAGACTTGATAGAAGTACTGGATGATCCACAGTTTCAAAGGTCTTAACAAATCAAGAAAAGTCCCATTAGCTTTGTTTCCTGCATTCAGCCTTTTTAGCAGTTCACACAAAATGTTACTGCTGTTATTGTGGATTGCCCTTTTTGGAACCCTTGCTCTGAGTTGTTTAGTTGGTTGTATTTATAGAACAAAGATTAAGTTTTCTCTAAAATTATTCTTAAAAGTAGACTGCCAAACACTGAAGTTAACAATTCTGGCCTGTAATCATTTATGTGAATTGTTGTTGCTCCCTTTTTATACACTGGTTATATCTCAATGATTTTTAAAGGTCAAGAAATGTCCCCTGGCCAACTGAAATGTTTATTAAATGTGTTAAGTGGTTTTATTGATTCATTTCTGCAGTCTGTAAGTAATTTGGACAGTATGTCATCCCAACCACAAGGTGTTTTTATTTTGAGTTTTGAGATTATTTTCATTACCCTGCATTCTGTTACTCTGTGTAAGAAAAATAAGTTAATTTATACTGTTGATTAATCAATTTGTTATCTGCATTCGTTACAAAAACGCTCTATGAAGGCCTCAAACACTGTTTGTGGCTCAATCTCCAACATTTGCATTTTCTCCCAAGGTCAACACAATGAGAGATTCTTACAGGGACACAACATGCTGAACTGAGCTTTCTGATTAGTATATCTATGTGTTGACTCCACTGTAACTTGTTATCCAAGTGGACTTAAAGAAATTTTACATAGTGTGTTTCATTTAGTGTATGACCATTGAGGTCTTCTTCCAGAGCTAGCAGATTTGCTGGTTTAAAATTGCATAATATGAGTCATAGCGAGATTAAGACTCAAATAACTCATTGTGAATTGCTTGTAGGCCTGTTCAGCCATGTCCTGACCTGCCTGTTAGGGTTGAGTTTGGGTCTTTGATTGCTAATATCATCAACAAACATTAAAATTTTTCAGTCATCTTTCAGAATCATAGGAAGATAATTTATGTTGATTGGAAACAACAGTGGAACCAAGGCCTTTCCTTGTGACATTCAACATTTGTATTTCCCTAACATGAGGTTAGTCTCATGCCTGCAACACACCCTGTTAATGAGCCCATATGCTTTCTGTTAAGAAGGGATGGTGTTAATGTCATAAGACTGTAGTTTGCAAAGTAGGATTTTGGGATCCACACAGTCAAAGGCTTTAACAAGGATACATAATATACCAACATTGTGTTGAGTGGATTAAGCATTTCTTAGCAGGGATGACAGGGCTTATTATCTTGCATGGAGAGTCATCAGCAGATGTAAAAATAATTTCAAGTATGCCCCAGAGAAGTTGGGACCCTTGCTGCTCATGTTGTATATTAATGACCAGACAGACATTATTAATAGCAATGTCAGACTTTTCATAGAAGAAATGGTGATCTACAGTGAAATGCTGCCTGAAAAAACTGCATGCACAAATATTCAGTCAGGTGTTGATAAGATTTCAAATTGGCCCAAAGATTAGCAATTTTTTTAAAATGTTCAGAAATATAAAAATGCACTTCCCAGAATAAAAAAAACAGTATCCTATGACTACAATGTTAATGACAAACAATTAGAATTGCTCAACTCATACAAAAACCTAAGTGTAACAATGAGAAGATATATGAACTGGAACAATCGCATAGGCTCAGGTGGGTAAAACAGGTGGCAGATTCTGGTTGACAGATATAATTCTGGGGAAATGCAATTAGTCTCTAAAGGAGATTGCTTACAAAACACTTGTGTGGTCGATGCTGAAATATTGGTCAAATGTGTGGGATCCATACCAAATAGAACTAATGGGCAGCACAAATGGTCAGAGGTTTATTCAGCGCACAAGGACGTGTCGTGGAGATGCTGAAGAAACTAAAGTGGCAAAGACTTCAAGACAGATGAAAGCCACTTACGAAGTTTCAAGAACCAGCTTTAAATGATGACTCTAAGAATATACTACAATCCTCTGCACATTGCTCCCATAGGGATTGTGAGGACAAAATTAGATTAATTTCAGGGTCACAAAGAACTGGTACAATGCAATGTACCCTCTGCCATGCAGATCCCAGTGGTTTGCAGATTATGGTTGTAGATATAGATATAGATGTAGAAAATAATTCTTGTTTGGCTCTGTTAGTGTTTCATTACAGAAGTATTATGTTGCTTTCTCTGTGTAGACTCTTTGAGGAAAGTCAAACTGAGAAGTAGTAACAAATTCTACTCAGTTAAATGACTTAGTGTTGTATCATCTGTAATTACAGGTGGTTTGTTTAGCTCAATTTCTGTAGCTGGGGGTTACTGCAGCACATTTAAGTCTGTCAGGAAATATGCCCTCAATGATTACAGATTTTTGCAATCTTACAAAACTTTTAAGGAGCATTTCATAACTTTTACTAAAAATATCATGTTCAGTATATGATGCCATGTTGCAAAATAGAGTTTTCACATACTGCAGGTACATTGCAAGTGTTATGTCTAGCTTTGCACTGGAATCAACACAGTGGAGGCAAGCTCCAGTCCCTGCATACACTGGGAGCTGTGACGGACTCTGGCAAGTGGTGTGTTGGTTCCAGCTGGACTAGAGTATTTCAGAATGGACTTGGAAGGAGGTTACACCATTTAACACATTGGACAGCTGTGCTAGTAGTATTTGCTCACAGAACTATGTACAAACACAAAGTGGAAAGTTGCAAAGTCACAATAGATCACCGACTGACAGTTACAAGTGTTCAAATTCGGTACTATCACCTGGCTATTGCAGTCTGTGGATGATTATGAGATTTATCCTGAAGTGCTCTTTTTTTGTCAAACTGGCAGAACAGTCAGTGTAGGAGTTCTAGAAATGCAAGAGTGCCCACCAGCAATGCATCTATGGTAGTATTGTGAGGATAGTTCTTACTATCAAAAACATTTCATATTAATGCTGTAGTGTGTGTCCTTTTGCATTGTCCTGAAGTATTCACAGCTCTGGGAACAGATTCTACTGACACACCATTTTAGAGTTCTGAATGGCAAAATGATTTTTTTTAAATTCCTTCCAAGGCCACTTCTAACTAGTCTACATTGGCAGTGTACTGCTTGCAAGAGTCCGAGGCACTGCCCTCAGCGTAGTGGTGATTGGAGACTGCCTCTTTGATAATGGTTGCTGCACTATATCAGTCAAAATGTTGGTATTGAATGTGACTCTAAATGATAAAAAGTGTGAAGTCATCCACATAAGTACTAAAAGGAATCTATTAAATTTTTCTTGCACAATAAAGCACACAAATCTAAAGGCTGTAAATTGAACTAAATACTTAGGAATTACAATTACAAATAACTTAAACTCAAATGATTCCAGAATGAGATTTTCATTCTGCAGCAGAGTGTGCGCTGATATGAAACTTCCTGCCAGATTAAAACTGTGTGCCGGACCGAGACTCGAACTCGGGACCTTTGCCTTTCGCGGGCAAGTGCTCTACCAACTGAGCTACCCAAGCATGACTCACGCCCCGTCCTCACAGCTTTACTTCTGCCAGTACCTCATCTCCTACCTTCCAAACTTTACAGAAGCTCTCGTGCTTGGGTAGCTCAGTTGGTAGAGCACTTGCCCGTGAATGGCAAAGGTCCGGAGTTCGAATCTCGGTCTGGCACACAGTTTTAATCTGCCAGGAAGTTTCTTAAACTCAAATGTTTGCGGGAAAGCAAACCAGAGACTGCAATTTACTGGCAGAACACTTAGAAAAAGATACAGGTCTACTAAAGAGATTCCCTACAGTACACTTGTCCATCCTTTTCTGGAGTAATGCTGCGTGGTATGGGATCACATCACATTGTATTGACGGAGGACATAAAAAAAGTTCAAAGAAAGGCAGCTCATTTTGTATTATTGTGAAACAGGGGAGAGTGTCCCACAGTTATGATATGTGAATTAGGGTGGAAGTCATTAACACAAATACGTTTTTCATTGTGGTAGGATATTTTCATGAAATTTAAATCACCAACTTTCTCTTCAGAGTAACAAAATATTCTGCCGGCGCCCACCTACATAGGGAGAAATAATCATCACAACACAATAAGAGAAATCAGAGCACACACAGAAACATTTAAGTGTTTGAGAGTGGAATGTTACATAAATAGCTTGAAGCTGGTTCAATGAACCTCTGCCAGGCTATTAATTATGTCCATCATAAAATCTTGACAATCAAAAAATTGTAATGACTATGATGAAATAACAGAAAAGTTAATAAGCCAGTATTCTTCTGAATTCAGTAAGTTATTTGTGTAACCAGTCAATTATCTACATCTACGTACATACTCCGCAATCCACCATACTGTGATTGGCGGAGGGTACCTCGTACCACAACTAGCATCTTCTCTTCCTGTTCCACTCCCAAACAGAATGAGGGAAAAATGACTGCCTATATGCCTCTGTACGAGCCCTAATCTCTCTTATCTTATCTTTGTGGTCTTTCCACGAAATATAAGTTGGTGGCAGTAAAATTGTACTGCAGTCAGCCTCAATGCTGGTTCTCTAAATTTCCTCAGTAGCGATTAACGAAAAGAATGCCTCCTTTCCTCTAGAGACTCCCACCCGAGTTCCTGAAGCATTTCCGTAACACTTGCGTGATGATCAAACCTAGCAGTAACAAATCTAGCAGCCCGCCTCTGAATTGCTTCTATGTCCTCGCTCAATCCGACCTGATAGGGATCCCAAGCACTCGAGCAGTACTCAAGAATGGGTCATATTAGTGTTTTATAAGCGGTCTCCTTTACAGATGAACCACATCTTCCCAAAATTCTACCAAAGAACCAAAAACGACTATCCGCCTTCCCCACAACTGCCATTACATGCTTGTCCCACTTCGTATCACTCTGCAATGTTGCGCTCAAATATTTAATCGACGTGACTGTGTCAAGCGCTACACTACTAATGGAGTATTCAAACATTACGGAATTCTTTTTCCTATTCATCTGCATTAATTTACATTTTATCTGTATTTAGAGTTAGCTGCCATTCTTTACACCAATCACATATCCTGTCCAAGTCATCATGTATCCTCCTACAGTCACTCAATGATGACACCTTCCCATACACCACAGCATCATCAGCAAACAGCCACACATTGCTATCCACCTTATCCAAAAGATCATTTATGTAGATAGAAAACAACAGCGGACCTACCACACTTCCCTGGGGCACTCCAGATGATACCCTCACCTCCGATGAACACTCACCATGGAGGACAACATACTGGGTTCAATTACTGAAGAAGTCTTCGAGCCACTCACATATTTGGGAACCAATCCCATATGCTTGTACCTTAGTTATGAGTCTGCAGTGGGCCACCGAGTCAAATGCTTTCCGGAAGTCAAGGAATATAGCATCTGTCTGATACCCTTCGTCCATGGTTCACAAGATATCATGTGAAAAAAGGACGAGTTGCGTTTCGCAGGACCGATGCTTTCTAAAGCCATGCTGATGCATGGACAGCAACTTCTCTGTCTCAAGGAAATTCATTATATTCAAACTGAGAATATGTTCAAGAATCCTACAACAAACTGATGTTAAGGATATTGGTCTGTAATTTTGAGGATCCGTCCTTCTACCCTTCTTATATACAGGCGTCACCTGCGCTTTTTTCCAGTCACTCAGGACTTTACGTTGGGCAAGAGATTCATGATAAATGAAAGCTAAGTAAGGAGCCAATGCAATAGAGTGCTGTCTGTAAAACCAAATTGGAATCCCATAAGGAACTTGCAATTTATTTATTTTCCACCCATTCACCGTCTTCACAACCCCAAGGATGTCTACCACTATGTCCTCCATACGGGAATTTGTACGAGACTCAAACGACAGTATGTTTGTATGATCCTCCTGCTTGAAAGATTTCTGAAATACTAAATATAAAATTTCAGCTTTCGTTTCGCTGTCTTCAGTTACCAGGCCAGACTGATCAGTGAGTGACTGAATGGAAGCCTTCGATCCGCTTTTCGATTTTACGTAAGACCAGAGTTTCCTTGGGTTTTCAGCAAGATCTTTTGCTAAGGTATGATGGTGGTAGTGGTTGTATGCTTCGCACATCACTCTTTTTACAGCAGCATCAATCTCTACTAACTTTTGACTGTCCTCATTCTTCCGATCTTTCTTGTACCATGAGTGCAACTATCTTTGCTTCCTGAGCATTCTCCAAATTGTGCTGTTAAACCACGGTGGGTCTTTTCCATCCATAACCCACTTTTTCGGCACATACTTCTCCAAAGCGTGATTTACAATGTGTGTAATATTTGCCCATAATTCTTCCACGTCCATCGTACTGGAAGTAAATGAAGTCGATTCATTTACTAAGTGGGATGCTAACAACTGCTTCTCTGCTCTTTCTAGTAAGAATACTCTCCTAGACTTCTTGACTGACTTTTTTACTTTTGTAACCATAGTTGTAATGACAACATCATGATCACTAATCCCTGTCTCAACACTGACACTGTCAATGAGGTCTGGTCTGTTCATGGCTACCAGATCTAAAATATTTCCCTTACGCATTGGCTGTTGATTTAGCTGCTCAAGACAGTTTTCGGATAATGTGTTCAAAAGTAATTCACACAACAGCTTGTCTGTACCACCTGTAATGAATCCATAGACATCCCAGTCTATACTAGGTAGGTTGAAGTCGCCTCCGACTAATGTAGCATGATCTGGGTACTTCTGCGATACAGAGTGTAGACTCCCTTTGAATGATTCTAGAACTGTCACGGTGGAACCTGGTGGCCAGTAATAACACCCAACAATTAACTTTATTTCTCCTAGCCCTGTTAAACATGTCCAGAGAGCTTCACAATCACACTCTACTTCGACCTCAGTAGACACAATATTTTTATCAACTGCAATGAAGACACCACCTTCTACGGTGTCTAACCTGTCTTTCTGATACACGTTCCAACCCTCACTAACTATTTCAGAACTTCCTATCTCAGGGTTCAGCCAGGTCTCAATTCTGAGAATAATTTGCGTGCCACATGCTTGCTGCAGGGCATTAAATTCAGGAACTTTATTCCGAACACTCTGAAAATTTACTGCTAATATCTTGATAGCTGAAGTGTGTTTACACTGAGCGCATCCTGATTTCCCTGCTTGCACGTTGACTGGTGAGTGTTCATCAGGACACCTCGCAACTGCCCAGCCTAAAAAACCTCCATGTGCACGGCACAAGTACTCTGCTACCCAAGTAGCCGCTTCCTTTGTGTAGTGCAACCCTGACCTATCTAGGGGCATCCTACAATTGCCCACCCAATAGCGCAAGTCAATAAATCTGCAGCCAAGACCGTCACAGAGTCGACGAAGCCTCTGGTTGAGACCCTCCACTCTGCTACAAACCAAAGGACCCCAATCTACTCCGGGAAGGATGCTGCAAATAGAGAGCTCTACTTGCACCCCGCGTGCGAGGCCAGTGGTCTTCACCAAATCCGCCAGATGCCTGTATGAACTGAGGATCGCCTCAGAACCCAAGCGACAGGCATCATTGGTGCTGACGTGAGCAACTACTTGCAGACTACTGCATCCCGTACGCTCGATAGCCGCAGGCAAGGCCGCCTCCACATCTTGGACGAGCCCCCCATGCAGACAGACCTAGTGCACGTTGGAATTCTTTCCAGCCCTGTACGCTATTTCCCTAAGGGGCTCCATTACCCGCCTAATATTGGAGCTCCCAATAACCAGCAAGTCTTTGCCCCCATGTGCCTGCTTGGGTCCTGCTGAAGGAGCGGCCACCTGCCCACTGACAGGAATGGACGAGGCCAGCCAGCCAGCCTCCGCATTGACCCTCCGCCTCGAGCAACGCGAACGCATTGCATTGCCCCACTCACCCTGAGGTGATGACGGCCCCAACGCACCGGCTACACACTAGAAGGTGCCTCGGCGGCTGAGTCAGTGGACGCAGAAAGCGATACCTGGGGTGTCTCAAGCGACACGCCAGACCCTCCGCCGTCACTGCACCTCAAGGCAGCGGCCTAAAGGCGGCTGAAAGTGGTCAACAGCATGCTCAGCTGCTCGCGAACTGCGGCCTGTTCCTCCTGTGCCCACACACAGCACGCACACACACCCTATCCATCCTACTGCTAATATCTGGACGTATAGCGTTGCGACAAATAAAACATCAATATGTGACTGCACAGTTGTGTCACCAGCTCCAGATTGAACTGGAAAATTTCCCAGTTGGCTGAAATATCATGAATTTAAGCAGCTCTATAAAAAAGGAAACAAAGAAGTATCCCCAGACTTCCATCCGATATCACTTTTTTCAGCATTTTTAAAAATTAGATAACTTAATATACAAGCATCTTCTTAACCACCTGACTATAAATAATATGTTGTTACAATTACAATGTAGATTTCTAAACAGTTTGACTGTTGAGGACACTGTTTACGAATACAGCTGGTATGTATTTAATTCATTAGATAACAGATTACAGGATACTGGAATATTTTGTTGTCTGTCAACAGTATTTGACTAAGTAAATAACACTATGATTTTAGATAAATTGATTATTACAGTATAACTGGAAATCATTAAAATCATATCTCTCTAGCAGGAAACAATGCTTTCAATAGAGAATGATCCTGTATTTTGCTATTGGTCATTGTCCATTCAGGAAATAATTAATTACATGTGGTGTTCATAATATTTCATCTTGGTGCCCTTATTTTTCTTGTGTATATTAATGACTCTCCATCAGTAACATTACCACACTTCAAGTTTGTTTGGTTTCCTGATGACATAAAGATGACATAAACATCCAAATACATAGCAAATCAAGTATAGTTATAGAAATATTGATTAATAAAATTTTCTTAGATCTTAATAAATGTTTTTAGCTGATTCTTTGTAATTATATTTTTAAAAGACCCATTATATGCTATTGAGAACTTGTTATAGGTTTTACCAGAGTATGTGTCTAAAATATAATAAGAAACTAATAGAAGAGCTTGACAGTGTTATATTCTTGGGATTACAACTTAGTAATCAATTGAATTGAGTGAAGAATACCAAAGAACTATTGCAGCCAATAACCAAACTTTTATTTGCACTGTAGATGTTGTCAGACATAGATGATACAGAAATAAAAAAGATAGCATGCTCTATTTCATTGCATTTCATAATGAGCCTGTCCCACTCCCACCACACACCTTGTTTGTTACCATTGATGACATCTCCTGCTATAACAGCATCTCCATGTACATGTTCTGTCAGCTGTTGGCCATTTTGTGAGTCAATGCCCACTTGATTCCAAACCTACGACATCCTTCCTGCTCACTTTACTCAATTTTATACTTACCAACAACTATTTCACCTTTGAAGGGCAAACATACAAAGAGATCAGGGATGCAGCCATGGGATTTAGTATGGCTCCTGCCACCCTTTCCATGGGCCACTTGGAGGGGGCTTTCCTGGGACCCATAACACTTCAGCCTCTGGTTTATATCTTTGCCATATGGACTCATGGTGAGGCTGACATATTAAAATTCCTGGAATCTCTAAATAAATTCTCCCAATTAAATTTCATGTGGTCCTATTCTGAATCCCATGCCACTTTCCTCAATGTTAATATCATCCTCACTGAATAAAAGCTAGGCTTCTGTCCAGATTAAACTTACTAACAAACATCAGTACTTACTTTTTTTTATTGTTGCCATCCTTTCCTTGTGAAACATTCCCTCCCATAAAGCCTTGGCATTTGAGGCAAACATATTTGTTCTGATGCACTCTTTACAGCAATAAACCATTATTCTAACCTCAGCCTACACTGGATGTAATTACCCCACCAGCCTAGTTCAAAAGCAGATTTCCCAAGTCACCACATCCAACTCTAGAACTGCTGATTCCTCAAAAAAACGTCTTTGGAGCACACCACTTGTCAATCAGTATTATCCTGGCCTGGAATGTATTAATCAGCTACTTTGACAAGGCGATAACTTCCTAAAATTGTGCCCTGAAATGAGATCCATTCTGTCTGAGATTTTGTCCGCCACACCTAGAGTAGCTTTTTGTCACCCTCCTAATCTCCTCAAAATTCTTGTCAGACCCTACGCTCCTTCTGCACCCATCTCCCTGTCGTATTAATCCTACTCCTGTGACCAAACCTGCTACAAAATTTGCCCAATGAACCCTCCTTCCACTAACTATACCAGACCTGTAATTGGAAAAACATATGCTATCAAAGGGAGAGCCGTTTGTGAAATGACACCTGTCACATACCAGGTTTTATGTAAACACTGTTTGTCCTTTTACATTGGCATGACTACCAGCAAGTTATTGGGTAGGAGGAATGGGCATAGGCAGGGGGTGTATACTGGCATGACACAATGTCATATTACAGAGCACAGTTGTGACCTTGGTACCTGTTTCACCACATGTGCCATCTGTATTCTTCCCCTGGACATCAATTTCTCAGAACTCTGCAGGTGGGAACTAGTGCTACATTTCCTCAGTTGTTGCCACCCACTGGGCCTTAATTTACTTTAATTTCTTCTGTCTCAGAATTTCTTCATGTTAACACCTCCATTCTTCATTCTGCTTTAGTTTTCTACATCTTCCATTTTCTGACCTGTCTATTTTTCGCCTTCCTCCTCCCATCTCTGTTACAAACAATGCACTTAGCTTTTCACTCTTGTTAACTCATGCATGATGTTTTAGCACCAATCTCTGTCTTGCATACCACCTTCCACCTTTAAGCTCTCAGCTTTCAAATCTTGTCCTGTGCTGTCCCCAACAATCAGTCTTTCCTCCTCATCCCGTCTGGTAAGTGTCCCGTTTCCCAGGGTTCTGGGTGACTCTTCCAAATTCTACCCATTTTCCTTAACTTCTCCAGTTCCTTTCCCTTCACCCCTCTTCCTTCCCATTCAATCCTTCTGCCAGAAGAAGGAGGCACTGGCTAGAAAAGCTTTCATAAGTAAAACCTTTTTTGTACGTGTGTTCTCCTGCCGCTGCTTGGTGAGTAGATTTGTTATCTACCCAATTAAATTATTTTGCCAAAAATTGATTATTTTCATTGTTATAATGTTATGAGGGATCATAAGGATGATTTAATTCATGAAACTGTGCTAAAGTTGTCTAAGTTTAAAAGCATGTAGTACAGATTGTTTGTGGTGTGAACTCAAGATTGTCCTGTAGAGGACTGTTCAAGGATCTGTCAGTACTAACTACTACTTCCCAGCTTATGTATTCCATAATGAAATTTCTCATAACTAATATACATTAGCTGACAAAAAAAGTTAAACACTCAGGAAGGGAGGCGGAAATATGATGAAACTTCCTGGGATGAAAGGCCATTGTAAGGTATTTTTGCCTTACAGTGATCTTTATTTTTAGTTGTGGAGTGCAAGTAGTTGGCACCAGTTGCCATGATTAGTCATCATACCAAATGCTATTGTCAGAAGTTGAAGCAGGAACATTTACATAAATAGGTCCAAGTGTCTGTGTTTGTATTCTTTTGTGATAAAGAAGCCGTTTCAGTATAATGATAGTTCTTTGACATGACTATGGTGTGTGAAAAGTTATTTATCTTTCCAAATGATCAACACATTGAGTGGCTAGTATGTTACTACTGGGTATTCACTATTCCCCCAACCCTGCACTCCCAAATGCACCATACCCATTGCTGAACAGAGAGGCGCCATAGTGAACAATGCAGTTGGAATGAAGTGGTGGAATTTTGCATGGTAACTGAACAAACAAAATGTATTCACAAAAGTGAAATGACAGAAGAAACTAAACAATGACAGGGAGCAGCCTTCAGCATCATAGTACACATCACACCGCATAGCTGTAACAGTGCAAGATCATGAAAAGTAACTGTTGTATGAACCAAGACAGTAGTTTGCCTAACATTGCCACCATAGGGCATTTGTGCAGAACTATCAAGTTTTTGTCTTCCTTGGGGTGTGGAACAACATGTGACAGTTGGGAATGAAGTGTATTACAACTCTATTTTATATTTATATTCAACCTAAGAAGGTGATTGTTCAGCTAGTACCAGTGGTGGTTCATGCAAAATTTGACAAATGTTCTGCAATAAGGTGGCTATAGCTTTTTGACTTACAATGGTAGTAATCATAACTATGGTGAATATATTAATTTTAATTATATAAATAGAACTGTTTAAGTGTATTTAAATATTATAATCACTTTTTAACATTACGAGGAATAAAATAATAGAAAAAAATCATGGTAACAGCAGGATTCAAACATAGGCCACCAAATTGCTAGTTTGCAAGTCTGCACTCTTAAGCACTCACCTGCCATGCCTGTTGACATCTGTTGTATGAATTTTCCTCATACTATATGCATAAATCTTTGTAGACCATTTTACCTTCCCTTGTGGCACTATCAGTATCTGGCAAGATACTCTGTGAACTTGAAAGGGGCATTTACTTGCTTCTATTAACGTATTTTGAGTCAAATTGGTGAGCCTCATCCAGGTGCACATGATGTTAGATTTACACTTGGAGAAGATCTACTTCACTCTTTAAATTTCAGTTTCTCCTCCTAAGATCTATTCGAAAAGTGACTTTTTAGCAGATCATATACAGTAAACCCTTTTATTCCAAACTTTCCAACTTTTGATATATTAATTTTATTTGTTCCAATTTTTCGAACCTTCTGGGCTATTCTCTTGTGATTTTATGGCTCTGTAACAGAAAACTATGCCTTACATAATGAAATGTCTGGGTCTTTAAATTTGTTTTCTCTTCATTCTCATTCATAATTGCTCACTTGTGGGTTTTACAGCTTGACATTTACAAATGTATAGAGCACAATTTTTCATCTCTGGTTGTAATAAAAGAATGTCATAGGACTTGCAAACCAAGGTAGCTGGGCAGTCATGGAATCCATGGATGCAGCACAGTAGGTTTTATAATGGAAATTCAAGCAAGAAAAGCACTTCCAGTGGAACCTACAACAGGTGAACAGTAATTAATGTGGAAGTTGAAACTTCCTGGCAGATTAAAACTGTGTGCACAACCGAGACTCGAACTCGGGACCTTTGCCTTTCGCGGGCAAGTGTCTACCATCTGAGCTACCGAAGCACGACTCACGACCGGTACTCACAGCTTTACTTCTGCCAGTATCTCGTCTCCTACCTTCCAAACTTTATAGGAGCTCTTCTGCGAAAGTTGCAGAACTAGCACTCCTGAAAGAAAGGATACTGCGGAGACATGGCTTAGCCACAGCCTGGGGGATGTTTCCAGAATGAGATTCACACTCTGCAGCGGAGTGTGCACTGATATGAAACTTCCTGTAAAGTTTGGAAGGTAGGAGATGAGATACTGGCAGAAGTAAAGCTGTGAGTACCGGTCGTGAGTCGTGCTTAGGTAGCTCAGATGGTAGAGAACTTGCCCGCGAAAGGCAAAGGTCCCGAGTTCGAGTCTCGGTCGGGCACACAGTTTTAATCTGCCAGGAAGTTTCATACCAGCGCACACTCCACTGCAGAGTGAGAATCTCATTCTGGAAACATCCCCCAGGCTGTGGCTAAGCCATGTCTCCGCAGTATCCTTTCTTTCAGGAGTGCTAGTTCTGCAAGTTTCACAGAAGAGCTTCTGTAAAGTTTGGAAAGTAGGAGACGAGATACTGGCAGAAGTAAAGCTGTGAGTACCGGTCGTGAGTCGTGCTTCAGTAGCTCAGATGGTAGAGCACTTGCCCGCGAAAGGCAAAGGTCCCGAGTTCAAGTCTCGGTCGGGCACACAGTTTTAATCTGCCAGGAAGTTTCATATCAGCGCACACTCCGCTGCAGAGTGAGAATCTCATTCTGGAAACATCCCCCAGGCTGTGGCTAAGCCATGTCTCCGCAGTATCCTTTCTTTCAGGAGTGCTAGTTCTGCAAGTTTCGCAGAAGAGCTTCTGTAAAGTTTGGAAGGTAGGAGACGAGATATTGGCAGAAGTAAAGCTGTGAGTACCAGTCGTGAGTCATGCTTCGGTAGCTCAGATGGTAGAGCACTTGCCCGCGAAAGGCAAAGGTCCCGAGTTCGAGTCTCGGTTGTGCACACAGTTTTAATCTGTCAGGAAGTTTCATATCAGTGCACACTCCGCTGCAGAGTGAGAATCTCATTCTGGAATGTGGAAGTTGGTAGGAAGCAGAAGTGAGTTACCAACAACAAGACTATGATTGGAGTGGTGATGGCATAAATGGGCCTGTTCCACAAACTTGACAGGAACACAGCTGCTACAAATGAGGAGGTGAGGTGAGGCGCGACAGCTGTGGACATGGAATGATTTATCTGTGGCATGAATAGGTGTAGCAGATGCAGGAAGAACAAAGGGAAGGAGGAGTCCTTGTTCAGGAACTGGAGAACTAAGTGAAGTTCTAGAAGAGGCCTGATCTGGAACTGCAGGGTCAGCACAAATGCTAGTAATACAATGTGATAATCTAAAAGAAGACCAACAGAAATTGAAGTCAGAGGACAAGATATGGGACAGAACAAAGGTCACCAACAATAAAGATTAAAATCAAGAAATAGGGAATGAAAGCTCTTTTAGACTCGGATAGTGATATTTCTCTTATTTCAGAAAATCTCTATGAAATGCTGTTGAAAAATAGAGACAAGTTAGTAAGTTCCCTGGGAACAAAATCATAGGCACAATAGGAGCTATGAGCAAACCTGTAAAATGCCAAGTATTATTGGAATGCTGAAGTAGGGAGAAAAGTATAAAATAGATGTTTGGGACACACCAGATTTATGTATGGGTCATATATTGGAAATAGGGTGGGTGACTGAGCATCAAGTGGAGGTTAATTTCAGTGAAAATGCAGTGAAGATTCAGGAGAGTTAAAAGGAGCAGAAGGTTACATTAAATAGGAGGATAATGAATAAAATATAGGAAATGGAGGCATTTACAAGGATTTACTACTCTGGGAAGTAGGAAGAAAAACATCAGATGAAATACAACAGCATCTACCAAGTGAAGAATACACAATTAAAGAACAGGGAATTACTCAGATCACAGAAATAGGAAATACCTGTTGTACAATAAAGAATAAATTAGCCATCTTACTGAATGCGTATAAGATAGTATTTTTCAGGAAGTTAGGGATAGCAAAAGCACCACCATATAAGATAAAAATAAAACCATGCGAACTGTACTTTTCGAAGCCATACCTGATAGCACATGTCAAGAAAACATTAAACGAGGAAGAAATGTGGGGGTTGCTAAAACTGAGTATAATGGAAAGGTCTGCTAGCCAGTATAACAGTCTGTTGTTTTTAGTGGACAAATGGAATGGGGAGCCCACTATTTTGTTATTTATAAGGAAAGAAAATCACATTTTAGAATGAGTACTAGATCATCCAGAAAATCTAGAGGAACTCTTGCAAAAATGTAATGGGACTGCACTATTTAACAACATGCATCTCACACTGGGTTAGCACTGAATTAGTTGCATGAAGCATTTTGGTAGTATACTGTGTTCCTCTGTGCGGGTGGGTGCTAGGAGTACAGGATGCTACCATTCAGATCTAACTTGTCATTGACCACTTTCATCCAATAATAGATAACTGTTTAGGAGACTAGCTGATTGCAGAAGTACTTGATCATTTCAAGAAAGCTGTAGTGACCACTAATTTACAGAAACCTGAAGAAAGCTAGAGTGACCACAAATTTACAGAAACCTGAATTCAGTGGAGGAAATGAAAAAGGTGTTGGTCACATTATAACTCTACATGCACATCCATACTCTTCAGACCACTGAAAAGTGCATGGCAGAGAGTATGTTCCATTGTACCATTTATTAGGGTTTCTTCCCATTTCATTTATGCATGTAGTATGTAAAGAATGATTGTTTGAATGACTCTCTGCATGATGTATTTATTCTAATCCTGTCCTCATGATCCCCATGTGAACAATAAGTAGGGGATTGTAGTATATGTCTAGCCTCATCATTTAAAACTGGTTCTTGAAACTTAGTAGGTAAACTTTCTCTGGATAGTTTATGTCTATCTTGAAGACTGTGCCAGTTCAGTTTCTTCAGCATCACTGTAACACTCTCACATGGTCAAACTAAGCTGTGCTCATTCATGCTACCATTCTCTGTATACATTTAATACTGCCTGTCAATCCTCTTTAGTAGGGGTCCCACATACTTAAGCAATATTTTCGAATGGATCACACAAATTATTTGTAAGCACTCTCCTTTGTAGACTGATTGCATGTCCCCAGTATTCTACCAATAAACTGAAGTCTACCACCTGCTTTCTGTTTCATATCCCTACAAAGTATTACACCCAGGTAGCTCTATGAGCAGGCCGATTCTAGCTGTGACTCATTGATATTATAGGCTACTACCTTTTCTTTTTCATTTTGTGAAGTTCAAAATTTTACATTTCTGAAAATTTAAAGCAAGCTGACAATCTATGCACCACTCTGAAATCTTATCAAGATATGACTGAAAACTTATGCACCTTCTTTCAGATGGTACTTCATTATAGGTAACTGCATTATCTGCAAAAAGTCTAATCTTACTATTAATATTGTCTGCAAGGTCATTAATATACGATATGAACAACAAGGGTCCCATCACATTTCCCAAGGCACACCTGCAGTTACTTCAACATCTTGTGAACACATTACATTGGAGATAACAAGCAGTTTTCTCCCTAACAAAAAGTTCTCAGTTCAGTCACAAATTTTGATGAATACCCCATACGACCGAACTTTTGACAATAAGTAATAATTCTAAACTATTGTTTACATTACAACTTATGAGAGTATTGCACTTGTCCCAGAGAAACAGAAGGCAATTTGCCATTTACCTACACCTAAAGGCAAGAAACTACTGCACTCTGTTTTTGGTCTGTGCAATTTTTGTAGATTTTAATTGGAAACTAAGTTTGCAAGGATCATTAAAGAAACAAAGTTTTTGTCAGTGGACACAAGAATGCATGAGAGATTTCAAAGAAATGAAACAAAAACAGAGCATGTATCCATCCTATCCCACCTGGACACACAAGAATTATAGTTAGGTTGTGTACAATGCTCCATTGATTCTGAGAACAATCTTGAACATTTAATGTTTATAGTTGTTTTCACTGAATGGGTGATGTAACTGTTCATTAAATAAATAATGCATGGTTTATGAAGCACAGTTGGTAATTCAGTCACCTAGGGTCGGTCTTATGCATGTGCAAACAATGCAACCACGCAGGGCCCTGAAGTTCTAGGGGCCCCTCACTTCTAGGGGCCTGCACAAAACATTAGGAAGTAATCTGAAAACTGTCACCTGTAATTTTGTTATTACAGGTGAATTGAAAAAATAAAGTAAGGTGTTTCTGAAACTACTTTCAATGTAATGTAATTCAATTATATACCCATTGTGACATAACTATGGCCACTGGAGTACATCTCAGAAAATTCTGCGTGCATCATAGTTGGGGGATCCAGGATCTACGATATTGATGGGCTATAGTAATATCTATTGTCAACACATGATTACTGTTCTTGTGTAAATTAAGAGGTATGCTATTCATTATTTCTGAACACCTCTCTGAGCCCTGTCTACTCATTGTTGTGGCCAATAATCAAGCATTACATTGTTTTGTCAGCAGATGTTTCTCACAGAATGATCTGTTCATTGTTGTCAGTTTAAACATAAGGTACTTTTCCAGTTCACGGCATTTCACATGTTGTGTGTGCACTCTGTATGAAGATACAGTGTTTTTGTCTGTTGTATAGTTCAAAGTGCCAAATGGAAAATATCTCATGAGAGGAACAGATTTAGAAAATATGATTCAGGTGCTTCAAAAGATCAAGATAAAGCTAGATCATAAACAGCTTTTGAACTCACAAAAAGGCACTTTCAAAAAAAAATTATTCAACCAACGACTTCAGACAGTGAGACTAAAACATGTTTAAAGGATGATCGCATTAACAGTAGCTTCTCATCATGTAATTCTTTAGATAGAAGTGAGCATGAAGTATTGGAATGCGAACCTCCTGCTATCCCTCATTCAGGTAGGCCTAGTAGTAGTAGTTGTGAAGTAAAGGCAAATTCGGACTCAGGCACTTGGTGTAATATGTTAACATTCTCCATGGTACACGAAATTGGACAGAAAGGCACTATTAAAATTGTAAATTTTGAGTATCCCTTAAATGAGAACAGAAGAAAATTTTCAGCTCATTTTCACGTAAGAACTTTACCCAATGGAGAAAAAAGGGATCATACATGGCTTGTGTATTAAATCCACTGACACATTTTTTTTAATCTCTGTCAAATATGCTGTCAAGTGATGAACTCCATGGTTGGGTTCATTCAGGAAATTGTCTTCAAGGGAATGAACAATCATGCAAAAAATGGATAAAATGTGAGGTCCAAACTGACCATGAACTACTGGAAAAAGAGAAGGAACATGAGCATCAGGTTCTAAAAAGAATTATACTCACCATCAGGTATCTACTTCAACATAATATGGCCTTAGGGGAATCAGTGACAAGCTGTGTCAAGAAAATAATGGTAGTTTCTGTGGTTTGATTGAAATGATGGCAGAATTTGACTCTGTTTTGCAGGATCATTTAATGCTGGTAAAAACTCAAGAAATTCATGACCATTGTCTTGGGAAAAACATTCAGAATCAACTCATACATTTGCTTGCCAACAAAGTAAAATATAGCATTGTTAATTTTGTAAGAGAAAGTAAACATTTTCCTGTCACATTTGATTTTGCTCCTGATAAAAGCCACCATGAACAAATGACATTAATTGTTAGGTTTGTACATTTATCAGAAGATGCAGTGACTGTAGAAGAACACTTCTCAACTTTCTGAACATCACTTCAGCAACAGGAGAAAGTTTAACTGAAGTCCTTTTGTTGAAACTGGATCAACTATGACTCAATATTCACGATTTCAGAGGCGAAAGTTATGAAAATTGTGCAAATATGAAATATTAGTGAAGTGGAAGCTCAAGGCAAATACCTAAAGTGCAATCCAGTATTAATCTTGTGTTATCAGATGCAGCAACATACTCAGCAAAAGCACTCACATTTTTGCTCTAATTACAAGACTGTACATTGTATTCATTGCATACACTCAGAGAAGGGAAACCTTATCAAGTAGGATACCAGCTTTAACAGTCAAGAAGCTTTCAGGTATGGACAGTAGGGTGGAGAGTGTCAAAACTGTAAGATATGAAACAATAGAAGTCAGAGGTGCCCTTCATGAGGTGCTCAATGGTACTGTTGAATGAACAAAGAATGAAGCACAGTTGTTTGCTGTGAATGAATTAGAAAGCATCAAGTTTATTGTAGGCATTATAATTTGGTAAGACACTTTGAGCAGAAAACATGGACATGAAAGTAATAACTAAATCCATCAACAGTCTAGTAAAGTTTATTGAGAATTTCTGTGAAGAAGGTTTTGTTAATGCAGCAATTACAGTGAAAGTAATAGCTGAAAATTTACATATTGAACCAAAATTTTGAGGAAAGAGAATTAGCAAGAAGGTGAAGCAAATTGATTATGAAGGTGATGACATGGTTTGCAGAGCTCAGCCTTCAGAGGAGAAATACAAAATCAATTTTTTATACCCTGTCATTGATACACTGCTAAAAGTTTGAAAGAAAGGTTTGGGCAGCTGGTAAAGTACTACAAAATAGCTGGCTTTTTGTTTTCTTGTGAAGATTAAAAATACAAACAGAATGTTTGTTGTTGTTGTTGTCTTCAGTCCTGAGACTGGTTTGATGCAGCTCTCCATGCTACTCTATCCTGTGCAAGCTGCTTCATCTCCCAGTACCTACTGCAACCTACATCCTTCTGAATCTGCTTAGTGTACTGATCTCTCGGTCTCCCTCTACGATTTTTACCCTCCAAACTGCCCTCCAATGCTAAATTTGTGATCCCTTGATGCCTCAAAACATGTCCTACCAACCGATCCCTTCTTCTAGTCAAGTTGTGCCACAAACTTCTCTTCTCCCCAATCCTATTCAATACCTCCTCATTAGTTACGTGATCTATCCACCTTATCTTCAGTATTCTTCTGTAGCACCACATTTCGAAAGCTTCTATTCTCTTCTTGTCCAAACTAGTTATCGTCCATGTTTCACTTCCATACATGGCTACACTCCAAACAAATACTTTCAGAAACGACTTCCTGATACATAAATCTATACTCGATGTTAACAAATTTCTCTTCTTCAGAAACGCTTTCCTTGCCATTGCCAGTCTACATTTTATATCCTCTCTACTTCGACCATCATCAGTTATTTTACTTCCTAAATAGCAAAACTCCTTTACTACTTTAAGTGTCTCATTTCCTAATCTAATTCCCTCAGCATCACCCGATTTAATTTGACTACATTCCATTATCTTCGTTTTGCTTTTGTTAATGTTCATCTTATATCCTCCTTTCAAGACACTGTCCATTCCGTTCAACTGCTCTTCCAAGTCCTTTGCCGTCTCTGACAGAATTACAATGTCATCAGCGAACCTCAAAGTTTTTACTTCGTCTCCATGAATTTTAATACCTACTCCAAATTTTTCTTTTGTTTCCTTTACTGCTTGCTCAATATACAGATTGAATAACATCGGGGAGAGGCTACAACCCTGTCTCACTCCTTTCCCAACCACTGCTTCCCTTTCATGCCCCTCGACTCTTATTACTGCCATCTGGTTTCTGTACAAACTATAAATAGCCTTTCGCTCCCTGTATTTTACCCCTGCCACCTTTAGAATTTGAAAAAGAGTATTCCAGTCAACATTGTCAAAAGCTTTCTCTAAGTCTACAAATGCTAGAAACGTAGGTTTGCCTTTTCTTAATCTTTCTTCTAAGATAAGTCGTAAGGTCAGTATTGCCTCACGTGTTCCAACATTTCGACGGAATCCAAACTGATCCTCCCCGAGGTCTGCATCTACCAGTTTTTCCATTCCTCTGTAAAGAATTCGCGTTAGTATTTTGCAGCCGTGGCTTATTAAACTGATAGTTCGGTAATTTTCACATCTGTCAGCACCTGCTTTCTTTGGGATTGGAATTATTATATTCTTCTTGAAGTCTGAGGGTATTTCGCCTGTCTCATACATCTTGCTCACCAGCTGGTAGAGTTTTGTCATGACTGGCTCTCCCAAGGCCGTCAGTAGTTCTAATGGAATGTTGTCTACTCCAGGGGCCTTGTTTCGACTCAGGTCTTTCAGTGCTCTGTCAAACTCTTCACGCAGTATCGTATCTCCCATTTCGTCTTCATCTACATCCTCTTCTATTTCCATAATATTATCCTCAAGTACATCGCCCTTGTATAAACCTTCTATATACTCCTTCCACCTTTCTGCCTTCCCTTCTTTGCTTAGAACTGGGCTGCCATCTGAGCTCTTGATATTCATACACGTGGTTCTCTTCTCTCCAAAGGTCTCTTTAATTTTCCTGTAGGCAGTATCTATCTTACCCCTAGTGAGATAAGCTTCTACATCCTTACATTTGTCCTCTAGCCATCCCTGTTTAGCCATTTTGCACTTCCTGTCGATCTCATTTTTGAGACGTTTGTATTCCTTTTTGCCTGCTTCATTTACTGCATTTTTATATTTTCTCCTTTTATCAATTAAATTCAATATTTCTTCTGTTACCCAAGGATTTCTTGCAGCCCTCATCTTTGTACCTACTTTATCCTCTGCTGCCTTCACTACTACATCCCTCAGAGCTACCCATTCTTCTTCTACTGTATTTCTTTCCACTATTCCTGTCAATTGTTCCCTTATGCTCTCTCTGAAACTCTGTACAACCTCTGGTTCTTTCAGTTTATCCAGGTCCCATCTCTTTAATTTCTCACATTTTTGCAGTTTCTTCAGTTTTAATCTACAGGTCATAACCAATAGATTGTGGTCAGAGTCCACATCTGCCCCTGGAAATGTCTTACAACTTAAAACCTGGTTCCTAAATCTCTGTCTTACCATTATATAATCTATCTGATACCTTTTAGTATCTCCAGGGTTCTTCCACGTATACAACCGTCTTTCATGATTCTTAAACCAAGTGTTAGCTATGATTAAGTTGTGCTCTGTGCAAAATTCTACTAGGCGGCTTCCTCTTTCATTTCTTAGCCCCAATCCATATTCACCTAATATGTTTCCTTCTCTCCCTTTTCCTACACTCGAATTCCAGTCACCCATTACTATTAAATTTTTGTCTCCCTTCACTATCTGAATAATTTCTTTTATTTCATCGTACATTTGTTCAATTTCTTCATCATCTGCAGAGCTGGTTGGCATATAAACTTGTACTACTGTAGTAGGTGTGGGCTTCGTATCTATCTTGGCCACAATAATGCGTTCACTATGCTGTTTAAACAGGATGTAGAACTGAAAATGCTATGTAAAAATCTTGAAAAATAGCTAAGTGGAAGCATACATGGTGAATGTTTGAAAAATGTTGCACCAGACCTTTTGACAGAAGTTGAACAGCTTACAGAAAAGGTGCCTGGGGATTTGAAAACTCCAATGTTAATACTGAAATACTTGAATGACATTGGAAAACCATTTCCCAACACTTATTTTGCCTACAGAACTGTTCTAACTGTGCCAGTGGTTATCGTCTCTGCTGAAAGGAGCTTTTCACATTTAAAGCTTATCAAGAATTATTTCAGAAGCAGCATCTCACAAGAACACTTATCTTCTCCTGCCACGCTGTTAGTGGAACACAATGTGGTTTCAAAATTGAATTTTTATTATCTTATGAATTTGCTCCTCAAAAAGCAAGGAAAATATGTTTTGTGCAAAGTGTATAAAGCAGAGAACCTTTAGTTTTATAACCTACAACTCATTTAATTTCTTGTAAATATAGAACACTGCCAAGTGATGAAAACATTTAAGTGTATATCCTGAACAACACTTGTGAACCTTATCAGATTTTAAATTTCATTAATCTGGAAGGATTAGTGTATGATTAACATTTTAGTAATTACCATACCTATTAAGATTCCTTCTCTGATTAATTATTTTCTTATCACAACAATAAGTCTGCTGTAGTAACAGTCTTTTGATATATTGGTAGTATGTCAATGAAGAAACTTAGAATTTTTTTGAACATGAAGAAGGTATATAACCTGTGTTGGAAGAGGGACGGAGAGGAGGGCATATGGGAGTGCACTGCACAGAAGTTTTGCACTTTGCCCCGTGCCAGCTAAGACTGGACATGCAGTTCCAATGGTTCAAATGGCTCTGAGCACTATGGGACTTGACATCTGAGGTCACCAGTCCCCTAGAACTTATAACTACTTAAACCTAAGGACATCACACACATCCATGTTCGAGGCAGGATTCGAACCTGCGACCGTAGCGGTCGCGCGGTTGCAGACTGAAGCACCTAGAACCGCTCAGCCACACTGGCCAGCGGACCTGCAGTCAGCATGTCAAGACAGTCAATACACTGGGATTACACTTTCACTAATTTATTTCTACAGAGACATCACCAAAATCTCATCCAGACTAACAAAACTTGATACTATAATCGAGTTAATACTGACAAACACTGGTGCTCTGTGGCTACTCCCATTGCTGCTTTTACAACAACTAACAAGATCGCATTACATATTGTTTAAACTAAACATTATTGAACTTCCAAATAAAATTTATATGCTTTCCTAAAACTGGTTAAAAATTGTGATACTTGTCATGTTGAAATATGTCTGTTTTCATGATGAAATTTCATGAGATATACACTGATAACAATAATTTGCCTATATTTGTTCATTACTTCACAATCACAGCATAACTTTTGGATGTATCATGATTTCAATGACTTTGCAATGACTTCTGTCATTATTATTACTACTCTTTTGTGTATTATTTGTACAAAGGGTGATTTCAGTCTGTGTTTACATTTGATTTGAAATATTTTTGGTTTCTAGTAAAATTTTTCTATAAATTGATGATAATTAAATACTATTAGTTTAATTTCATAAAACATCAACTACTTTTCATAGATATAGAAAGCTAAAAACATTTCAATTGAAACTTCTGCACACATATAACTTTGAGTAAAGATTGCATTATAGTATTGCTATCCCTGAAATGGAAGGAATCGTACAATGTGTTTGATACTGTTCCATACTGCCACATTACATAGACCCACAGAGTACTGCACATAACAACTCTGGGAGAGATGTTGTCATAATATGCATTCATCTGAATAAGAAGTTTGTTATACAAAGAGATGGTAGTGTCTGTATATTTTTGTGAAATAAAGGAATGATAAATTCTAGTATATTGTTTACATTTCATAGATATTTCATAAAAGGTACTGTTTTGACATATCATTACACAGATTATTAACATACATTGTTGTTTTATAAATGCATTTTGGATGCCCTCCCTCCACCCTATGAACTTGTATCCATAACCAAAACCGATGTTTGAAAGATCACTATTTGGTGTCATACTTCTCAACTTCACGCTAACATTTTTTTCTAAAATAATAGACAGTCTCCATTACCAACAGTTCACTCACAGTGCAACTACAGAAAAACATAAATAATTTTTAATGATCAAAATGCATGGTTAGGTTTTACAGTTCCTAATATTACACAATTAAAAGTTAAAAGTCTCGAGTACTTGTGTTAGTATATGGTAGAAGCATATGAGTAAATCATTTACATTTTAGATAGTGCAACTTATATATATATATATTAAAAACAAAGATTCCAAGAAACAGCAAACCACATCCTTTCGTCTTTCCCTCTCCTTCCTGAAGAAGCAACCATCGGTTGCGAAAGCTAGTAATTCTGTGTGTGTGTTTGTGTGTTTTGTTCATGTGCATATAAAAAATAGAAAGAAACTTCCACATGGGAAAAACATATTAAAAACAAAGATTCCAAGACTTACCAAGCGGGAAAGCGCCGGTAGATAGGCACAATTAATAAAACACACACACAGAATTTCGAGCTTTCTCATCCTTCATGAAATCCTCCCCACTCCACCAAGAGTGTCTTTCCGCTGTCCACCTAACCTTCGTAACCTCTTGGTTCATCCCTATGAAATCCCCAAACCACCTTCCCTACCCTCTAGCTCCTACCCTTGCAACCGCTCCCGGTGTAAAACCTGTCCTATGCACCCTCCCACCACCACCTACTCCAGTCCTGTAACCCGGAAGGTGTACACGATTAAAGGCAGAGCCACGTGTGAAAGCACCCACGTGATTTACCAACTGACGTGCCTACACTGTGACACTTTCTATGTGGGAATGACCAGCAACAAACTGTCCATTCGCATGAATGGACACAGGCAGACAGTGTTTGTTGGTAATGAGGATCACCCTGTGGCTAAACATGCCTTGGTGCACAGCCAGCACATCTTGGCACAGTGTTACACCGTACGAGTTATCTGGATACTTCCCACCAACACCAACCTATCCGAACTCCGGAGATGGGAACTTGCCCTTCAATATATCCTCTCTTCTCGTTATCAACCAGGCCTCAATCTCCGCTAATTTCAAGTTGCCGCCACTCATACCTCACCTGTCATTCAACATCATCTTTGCCTCCACACTTCCGCCTTGAATAAAAACATCTCTGCCTATACTCTTTGCCTTTAAATATGTCTGCTTGTGTCTGTGTATGTATGGATGGATATGCGTATGTGTGTGTGTGTGTGTGTGTGTGCGCGCGAGTATATACCTATCCTTTTTTCCCCCTAAGGTAAGTCTTTCCGCTCCCGGGATTGGAATGACTCCTTACCCTCTCCCTTAAAACCCACATCCTTTCATCTTTCCTTTTCCTTCCCTCTTTCCTGACAAAGCAGCCGCCGGTTGTGAAAGCTCAAATTCTGTGTGTGTGTTTGTGTGTTTTATTCATTGTGCCTATCTACCGGCACTTTCCCGCTTGGTAAGTCTTGGAATCTTTGTTTTTAATATATTTTCCCCATGTGGAAGTTTCTTTCTATATATATATTCCTAGTAACTAGTATTTCTTTTCTATCATTGAGGATGCTTCTAGCATATGAGGAGCCAAATTTTACAAGATAATGTGCTAATCAAAAGCATTAGTAGTTACAATTGATTTGATTATTTTGTCAGTTCAGCAAGTAGCATTTAAAAAGATGGCAGCATAAACATTAAATGAAATATAAATTGTTTTCTTATTCATCTTTGAACTTTGTTTTGGTTTTTCATTAGTACAAGCTACTAAACTGACAGGTGTTATTCCTTTTTCTATGAAATTTTGTTTCTGCATTGATAAGTATTTTCTTATGTGAACATATTTCAGTGGTAAATCAGTTTCAGCCTCTCATGCCCCTTGCTAGTAAAGTCACCTCTTCAACTTCCATTTAGGATAGTGTACGTACTTGTAAGTGCTTACGCTTAATGTTTGTATAAGGAATGGCAATTTTCTTCATATCATGACAATATTTACATAATTGTGCATCTCAAATAATAGTCACAAACAAATATTGTAAATTATCTTCACCATATTACACTGTTGTGGCCCATCACAGTGAATTCATATAAGCAATAATCATCTGAGATTGTTTCTTCAAAGATGTAACAAATATTCTGGCCGAAGCAGCTGGAGTTGGCAGCCATATTTGTGTGAGGTGTGCTTGCTTGTGTGTGTGAATGGCGTGCATTTCTCCTTTACTGATGAAGGGTCTTGCCAGAAGCTTTATGTAAGTGTCCTTTAATTATGTCTGTCTGCAACTTAACATGTCCTTTTGCAAGGGTAGTAGCAATCTGTCTTTTCCAACAATGTTAACTAGTATTTGTATATGAAATTATGCTTACAAAAACGACATGGCAAGATTTTCCACACAGAAGTTATCTTTAAAAGGATCATGTATCTTAAATAACAACAGTCATTTTGCCACATAAAAAGATGCTGGATGTTGCTGTCCCTGCAAAAGGTTTTACTGTTATGAAATAGTTTTGTAAAAGGTAATATGTGTAATGGAACACCAGTGTGTATCCTCCTCCTCCTCCTTCTCCTCCTCCACATCATCATCATCATCATCATCATCATCATCATCATCATCATCATACACTGAGGTCATCAGTCCCCTAGAACTTAGAACTACTTAAACCTAAGGACAACACACACATCCATGCTCGAGGCAGGATTCGAACCTGCGACCATAGCGGTCGTGCAGTTGCAGACTGATGCGCCTAGAACCGCTCAGCCACACTGGCCGGCGGACCTGCAGTCAGCATTATGCCGTTCAGCGTTCAGTCTGGAGCATAGACCCCTTATAAAATTCCTCCATGATCCCCTATTCAATGCTAACATTGGTGCCTCTTCTGATGTTAAATCATTCTTCAAAATCATTCTTAACCGAATCCAGGTAGCTTCTCCTTGGTCTGCCCCGACTCCTCCTACCCTCTACTGCTGAGCCCATGAGTCTCTTGGGTTACCTTGCTTCTCCCATGCGTGTAACATGACCCCACCATCTAAACCTGTTCACCCTGACTGCTACATCTATAGAGTTCCTCAATAAATACATACTATAGAGTTCCTCAATAAATACAAATTCTTTAGCTTGAACAACAACAGTAGTGTAGTATTTATTTTAGTTGATAACATTATACTAGATTCAATATCTGTACCTAATACAGGTTTTAACCAGTTGAAAACAGTTTCCTCTCATCATTTCTCATGTAATTAAACATTTATTATACAAATGATCTTATGTGTATTTTCAAGCCTGTGGACTTGTGAAGTTCATATTGTCACACAGAAGAAGCTGAGTAGCTCCGTGGTGTAGTGGTTATGATACTAAAGTGTTGCATGGAGAGTAGTGAGTTCATAACTCACCTGGACTGTACAGTTTTAATTTCTATATTCGGTTTGAGTACATTGTAGAAGTATCCACAAATGTCAAGACTCATTGTACTGAAATGTTCTGTAGCTATATATATACTGTATGTGTTCTGACTGGAGGCAGTTCACTCCCTGCTCTTGTATGTGCAAGTGCAAAATAAACCTTTGTTTAGTGAAGTTAGTGTTCGTCATTTATCTAATTATACCTTCTTCTACATGAAATTATTCTTGTGGAGGCACTGGGTATTGGAACTTGTGATAGCACACATTATCGACGACACAGTGGCTCCCATGAGGCCATGAGAGAGCCGCCATTTATGTGGCAAGAAACCTGAGTTCGATCCATATTCAACAGATCGCAACTGTGTGCCACCACATGAGACATCTTTCCGGATTTTCGGGTGATTATGGCCAAGATCCAAACAAGTATATGAGTGTGTACCCAAATTTAACAAGTGGGATGACACCATGTGTTTGGCTAATGTATTTTTCTACTTGGAGGGCACTGCCAAGCAATGGTATGACAACAACTAGGAGAAGTTCACAAGTTGGGAAGTGTTCCAGGTGGAACTACACATGTATTTTGGCGACACACAATCACAGAAGTGCAAGGCTGAAGATCAATTAAAGTGCAGGGCACAGCATTAAGGAAAAACTACAGCATACTACATTCAAGACATCTTGGAGCTGTGTAAAATAGTGGATCCTAGAATGAAGGAGGAAGATAAGGTTGCACATCTCATGAAGGGTGTTGCTGAGGACATGTATCAAGCCCTACACCTGAAGGAGGTTTCCACAGTAGATGACTTCATAAAATGGTGCCAGTATATTGAGACACTGCATCAAAAAAGAATTACACATAAGAAGTTTGAACAGATTCCAAATGTCATATCGATGTCTGTGATGGGGGAAGGAACTGATTTCACAAGGGTTGTTTGTCAGATAGTGAGAGAGGAGGTTCAGAAGGCACTTGGATTGCATGGCGAGCAAAAAAACTTAGATGCTTCTAGAGGTCATAAGGGAGTAAGTGGAACAGACATTGAACCCAATCCCTCGTCCTTCATTTCCCTTTAAAATGGTGAAAAAGTCGAGACCCAGGCGGAGTTACGTTCCTACAATGCTGCATGAGGAACCTGTTTGGGCACCAAGGAAGACATGTGGAGAAACCAGTATAACCAGCCAATATGTTTCCACTGTGGATGACTGGGACATGTGGTGCACTATTGTCAAGAAAGGCAGTGGATATATGATGGTACCCATGCCAGAAGACGGCAGACCAATTTCAGCTGATGCCAGCTGCGGGGCGATGAAGATGAACAATAAGATGTGGGTGCAGGACGACGTAGGTCACCATTGCCGCAAGCTAGCTGCTGGAGAGGACACATCCTGACACGCTGATCAAGGTCTCCATTGCTGTTCAGAATCTCCAGCCAATCACCTAGCTGCCGCAACCTGGAAAACTAAAGGGTGTGATCTTCCTTGGAGGTGAGGCCGATGAAGAAAAAAAATCCTCTGTCATCAATCACTACAAAAATGATAGGAAACTACATTGATATCCTCATGGATGGTCAGCCAGCCCAAGCTCTTGTGCACTCTGGAGCATCATATTCAGTCATTTCAGAGAAGCACCGTTGCCAGTTGCAGAAAACCGTATTCGTCGACAACAAAACATCTCTGCTGAAGGTGGTGAATGGGAAATATGTAAAACCTATAGGAAGGACATACACAGCCCTTAGAATTCATCATCTTACAAGAGTGTAGTCATGACGTCATTCTTGGATGGGACTTTTTGAAAGCTTCTCAGGCATTTATAGATTGTGGTCACTCGAAGATTATGCTAGATGAGATGAGATACTGTGGACAGGAAGATGCGCACCCGAGTGTGTGGAGACTATGTGTGCTTGATGAAGTGCTCATTCTTGCAGTCAATGCTAGAAAGGTTACTGTCACGTCTCATGCCATGCATCAACCGATGGATCTTGTAGTGGAATGTAAGAGAAGCATACCACTGAAAAACAACTTGGTCATCCCGGCCTCTGTCGTCTCATTTAAGAATGGATTCGGTGAATTGTGGATAGTATACTGTCACCGAGAACCACAGATACTTCCAAGACGCATGTGCATAGCAAATTCTCAGCCTTTAATTGAAGAACAGCTGAGTGTCATAGAAACCTCCCATGCCGAGTCTTTGGGATAAATTAATGCTACCATTACGAGACAAGATCTTCTAGCTCAACTATCACCAGATCTCACTTAGGAACAACAGAAGAAGCTACTCACCATTCTTCAAGAGTTCTCTGAATGCTTCAGTCCACAGGTGAAGATCAAATTAGACAAATGGATGGTGCAACACTGGATTAGCACTGGAGACCATCAACCAATAAGCCAGAGAGCATACTGTGTGTCAGCAATGGAACATCAAATAATTCACAACAAGGTAGAGAAAATGGTGAAGAATGAGATCATTCAGCCTTCACAGAGCCCTTGGTCATCACCAGTGTTTCTAGTCAGGAAGAAGGATGGCAGTTGGCGCTTTTGTGTTGATTACAGGAAGCTTAATAAGATAACTAAAAAGAATGTTCACCCTCTTCCATAAATTGACATTAGACTAGATTGTCTGAAGCGGCTAAGTTTTTCTCAATTATGGGCATGTACTCAGGATACTGGCAGGTTGAAGCAGATGAGGGTGATCGTGAGAAAACTGCATTCATCACCCCTGAGGGACTGTAGGACTTTAAGGTAATGCCGTTTGGTTTGTGTAATGCATCAGCAACTTTAGACTGGATGATGGATAATCTTCTAGGTCACCTGAAGTGGATGATATGTCTTTGTTCTTTAGATAACATTATAGTGGTCTCAGAGACATTTGATGAACATATAAAAAGACTGATTGCCATTCTTACGTGTCTCCAACAAGGTGGATTGAAACTTAATCCAGGAAAGTGTCTGTTTGGAGCAAAAGAAATCAAAATACTTGGACACCTTGTGTCAAATAAAGGTGTGCGGACAGACCCAGAAAAGGTGAGATCTGTAATGGAATTTCCTTTTTTAAAAGTATTAGAAATGTGAGAAGCTTCGTCGGATTATGCTCTTATTACCATTGTTTTGTCAAAGACTTTTGTATGAAAGCCAGGCCACTACAAGAGTTGTTAAAAGCTGATGCTAAATTTATCTGGGATGGTGCTGAACAAGATTCTTTCGATGTACTGTGTAAAGCTCTGATGACTAACCATGTACTTGGTCTGTATGATGAGAGAGCACCTACAGAACTACACACAGATGCCACCAGGTATGGGATCGGTGCTGTTCTGGTTGTGATGTCCGGAATTTCAAAAAAAAAAATGGAGGGTGGTAATTTTTTTTTTTCTTGTTTTGTTGAAAGGAAAGAAAGAAAAAAGGGTGAATAAAGGTGAAGGGAAGTGGTTCTATTTTTACTGGAATGAACTTATTGATGGACATCACAAAAATTTATTTTACCTATATTTTTTTTTTTTTTTTACTCATCGAAGAAGACAACACAACACATATAAAAGAAATCATCACACTAATATTATACACAGAATGATCGTTGCACAAGACACTTTCTAGCTCGACTGACTCTTAAGACTGAACAAGACTCGACTGACTCTACTCTCTCTCTGGACCACAGCCTCTTCACGTCCCTCTGGACCAGAGATTTCAACTGTGATTCGCACGCCGATTATTTAATTAATCGTACAGCCGCTGGGCGCGCGCTTGGCGCGTCATTTAAATGGGGTTAAACGCACACCGCGAGAGGCGTGGGCTAGCGGTGTCTTACAGGTATCGCCACACGGCCCCCTCTACTGGTGCGTAAGTTTTTCAAACTTCGCGGCAGTACCAGATTTGAGTTGACGAACAAGGTTGTGCAGTGTTTGCACCAGCATTATACAACATTTTCAAACATATGACAAGTACATACATATATAAAGAATTATAGCCTAAAGTACAAAGTTTAAGTAAATATACATAAATTGTTGCACATTACAAAATAGCCACTTTGAAATTGATCAATGGATGATTCATTTTTTTTTTTTTTTTAGAGAGATGCCTGCACCGTTGGCAGTCCTGTTATTAAAACAATAGCTGCTACCCTGTATTCACAGTTCTTATTGTGTCGACCAGTGACCACTATGCTTTGCCTCAGTTCAGTGTGGTGCGTCGTGCGAAGCACAGTAAAAGTCACAGCACCACAACTTTGTTTACTTTACAGTTTGCACATCAGGACAATAGGTAATGAATCTGCTTACGACAAAAGAACACAAAAGGTCATACAATTTGGTTTTAAGTTGTCGATGACAACAAAGTTCATGTCAGTATTGTTGGTGTTTAAGAGTGGCTGTGCGTGCACGAGTGCAGTAATTTTGATAAAGTGGTCCATCCACCGCGGCACTGCGTACAGCCTCGCGCTCGGGTCCGCTGTTGAGGTATAATAGGCGGTGACACGTCTGGCGGCGCCACCCCTTACGACGGACGCGACAGTACTGGTAGCCGCATCCGAAGACCGTACAACGCAGACTTCCAAGCACTTTCCAAGGTAGGGATCACTGTGATACGCATCATTGCACTTTATCGTAGAATTTGAGATTAAACTTATCACTTTGTACGGAAAACACTTTTCTATCATATTTTTACTCTTGACTGGTTGATTTCTCTTTATCAACACTATTTGATTTTTTTTACACTGTTCAGAAGGGAGGTTCGACGTCCTGTTCCTTCTGAGAACGCATTTTCACAGACACTTCACTTTTGAGCAAAATTACACTTTGCATCTTTTCTCCTTTTATATTAGGTGCACATAGTAAGACTGTTTTGTGTGTAGCCTTCACAAGAGGACATTTAAGTTTTGAATAGGCAAGCTCAAAATTACATAGAAAAAATGGACATGTACATATACATAAAATGATTACCTACTATAGACATGAAATTCAATATACATAATACAAATGAACTTCTTCGTAGCTAAGTTGCTACATAGCCATTGAAATACTTTGCTAGTCGTGACCTGTGAAACTCTACAAAATTCAGATTTATATTGAGATTGCTAGTTGTTTACATTTACAAAATTTTACAATTAGACATGACATGACATATTTATGTACACGAAATTCAGGTTGTGCCATCTATTTCTTACTGTGCATGTGCACTAACGGAGTACTATCTCCTTCTTTACAGAATATTGAAATCTATGGCATCTGCCATCAAGAATTCTGCAAAACTCGACGAGAGACCCTAAGTGCTGCAAATTATGAATGGACAAAATATACAAAAGAATAGTGCAAAAACCTCACTACCCCACTATCCATCGTCCAGCAGTGGGCAAGGAGGTGGGAGTAGGATCAAGATAGAAGGATTGGGTTATATTCATATTTACAAAATCTTCATCAATACAGTAGTGTTTTCACACATGTGTGCGACGAATAGTGTATCTGTTTGCGTAACGTATGGATCATAAACTTTGATATTGCGCAAGTGTCACTGACTTTAAGCCAATTCACGTTGTATTCAGTTTCATCCTTTAAAGTTGATCCGAATTGCTGTTTAAGCAAAAAGAAATTCAATGATCATTGTCAATCACTTCCTGTAAATCAGTCAAAGATTTTTGCAAGAATCAATGTGAGTACCGTATATGGTTTAATTCACTCTTTGAATCAGTCATGTTTAGGTAAATACGCGCTTAATGACACGGTAGTTTATATTCCTGAAAAAAATTCGGTCAGTAAACGTACTAATAAATGACTATAGGATCCTTCCATAAGAGGTGTACTTTAGTGAGTATCACGTAGTAAAATAAATATATGAATTTCCTGTAGGTAAAGGAAAATGAATGCGCTTTAGTTTCCATAAAGACAAGAAAATCGCTGTGTCCACGAAGACAGCTGCGTCGTACTGCTTCACACACAAATCTTCAAAAACTTATCCACTTTGCTGAAAGAGAAAGAAAAATCTCATACACTAAAGTATGTTTTCTTGTAATCGTGAATTGTACGTCGTACCGGTAGTCGTGTAGTTTTTGTTTCCTGGTCGAGAACATGAGCAGAGAGCGGGAGACTTCGTATCCTAGCAATTGTTTTATGACAGTCACATTTTCTTAACTCAGGTCCAGACAGAACGACATAAAATTGCATAACTTATATACTATCCCACTTACACAAATACATATGTCCATGTCCTCACAGTATCAAGTAATGAGTGCTAGATTTCACCTAAATTACTTCACAGGATAAAAACATTTTTTTAAATAGTGTTAATGTTAGTGAGTTCATAAGTTCGTAACCATTAAACACGACCTTCGTAAATGTAGAATACGAATCTTACGAAGGCAGCCTGCATGCATGGTACTACACAATTAGCCTGTGTAAAGAATGAGATTCTATAACGACAGCAATTTTTATTCGCTACGTAAGCAGATTATTTATTTCGCTGTGGCTGATAAACATTTTTCCTCCACAATGACCTATGTACAAAATTTACGTTTGCTACGATGGAGAGCACACAAACTCTTTATGCCAAGCGTGAAATAATGGTTTTTTAAATAGGGCACATACCAAATAAGTTTTTCTTTCTCCTTTTTTATTGCCTACACGGCAAATCATTTCTCATTAACATCTATCAGTATTCATACACACGTATCGTTTTCATTCATACAGCTTCCTATAATTAATATTCACCTTTCTTCTCATAGAACAGCTTCAATATAAATCGCAAATCATCAAATAATACTACGTGGTGGCATCATTGGCTCACACACAACGAAATCCTCATCATCATCATAAAAACTACCTTATAAACTAAAATTCACATTCATTCTTTCACACTCATTTCAGCACAATCATTCACTCATGCTGGCGTATAGTATAGCATTCTGGTGGCTCTCAAATTCATCACAGTTATTAACATAATAAAATCTTTTTTCTTGTACATGGTTTCCTGTTCTAGAAAATGCCTGTTTAAGGAGTAAGTTTGGTCGCTAACTTCGTTGTCCTTGTCTAGTAGTCAAATTATTCGTAGCATAGTAAATATAACGTAGATTAAATAGTTCTTGGATTGCATGTAATGTTTAACGTAGATTTGCTATAGTTTAATGCGTTATGATTCTTTGCATTGACTAACAATTAACACTAACATTTTAGCTGTAACTAGCACATCCTTTCTCTTTCTCTTACTTTACATACTGCTTTAAGTAGTGGTGGGCGTAAAGTCCTTTAACTTTCTGTGTTGTAGGGTATGCTAATAAATAACACCCAGGGTGAGGAATATCGACGATCCGGTATGGACCTGAGTAAACTAATTGCCATTTCTTAAGCAAACGTTTTAGTCTCGTAGATTTGGGATGGGTTGTGAGCAATACCAAATCATCAATTTCGAACACACGTGTCGGTCTGACCCGTTTATCAATTTTTTTCTTCCGGAGCTCCGCAGTGTGTGCCAGGGTAATGGCAGCTTGCCTTACCTTTTCCTGCAAAGAAATATCGTTCGAAGACAACTTAGGCAGGGGACTTGACCATGAGTTTTTTTCTGGTTCGTCTGATAATTACTCGGCAGGTGAGAATCCGGTTGAACTATGTGGCAAATTGTTCACAATGTACTCGAACGGAGCGAGGTATTCTATCCATTTGGAATGTTTTGTAGAAGAATGGATGCGCATAAATTGATTAAATTCTTTAAAAATTCGCTCAACGGGGTTACCCTGTGGGTGAAATCGGGAAGTAAGAACATGTTTAATATCGGAATCTTGCAGAAATGATTTCCACTTTGCACTCGTAAAGTACGATGCATTGTCCGTTAGGACAGCGACAGGTTTTCCGACGCGGGCTAGGTAGTCGGCCGAAAAGCGACGAATGATAGCCGCAACAGTGGCTGTGCGCAAGGCGTACAATTTCACATACTTAGTAAAAACGTCCAATATAGCCAAAATGTATTTAGCACCACCGCGGGATTGTGGATAGGGTCCGCCAATGTCTACGGAAATCAAATCAAGCGGTTGCTTTGGAAGAATGGGATGCAATTCAATTGATGCATGTTTGTTCAAATATTTTGCCTTCTGGCAAATGATACATTTGCGAATGAACTGCAGGACTTTACGTCGCATGTTAGGAAAATAGCAGAAGCGTAGGATCTTGGCGGCACATTTATTAATGCCATAATGTCCCCAGGTTTTGTGGGTGAACAAAATGAAGTCGTCAACATAAGCTTCCGGTAAACATACCAATCAACGCTCTGACACGAGATGGGAACGATGAAACAGTACACCATTGTTGATCTTGTAGTAATTTTGAAGATTAGAATTTGAATTCTGACATAATTTTGTTTTTACTGTAGACCACCTAGGATCGGCATCTTGTAACTGTGCAAAATCCCTGCAGATTCGGTGATAGTAGCGGTTGTAGGATTCGTCATACATTAACATGACCTGAAAGTCGGAAGTTTGCTCATGCAAATCTGAAAGATTTTTCGCATCGTGCGGAAGACGAGAAAGGGCGTCCGCTACAATATTGGTTTCGCCGGAGATGTAAATAATTTCGAAATCGTATTCTTGTAACGACAAACACCAACGAGTGAGCCGGGAATGAAGTAATTTGCAAGACAGTAAAAATGATAAAGCTTGGTGGTCTGTATAGATGCGTGTATGTTTTCCCCAGAGAAAATATTGAAATTTTCGCATAGACCAAATAATTGCAAGGGTCTCGCGTTCCGTAACTGAATACGATCTCTCGCATTCAGTTAAGGTGCGACTGGCAAAACTGATAGGTTTTACTATTGTTCGATCATGTTCAACAGACAGTTGAAACAAAAAGGCCCCAAGTCCATAAGATGACGCATCGGTCGATAGGCAGAAGTCTTTTGACATGTCCGGATGACAGAGGAGTGGTGCGTGGATTAATGATTGTTTAATTTTTTCAAAATCGGCTTGACATTCTGTAGTCCATCGCCAAAGGGAATTTTTCTTTAGAAGATTTAGAAGATGTGGGCTGTTAAGAGCTTGCTGCGTCACGAACTTTCTGAAAAATGACGAAAGACCCAAAAATGCTTTAAGTTGTTTTTTGGTTCGGGGTGCAGGAAAGTTGCGAATTGCTTCAGTCTTTTTAGAGTCGGCCTGATGCCTTTCGGCGTGATGATGTGGCCAAGGAACTTAATCTGTTGTCGGGCGAACCTTGATTTTTCCAAATTGATTGTCACGCCTGCATCGGCGAATTTAATCAAAATTTGTCTTAGAAGATCGACATGTTCTTCCCAGGTGGCAGTCGCCACAACTAAATCATCCACATAGGGAGTGATTTGTGAAAGTAAATCTGGCCCGAGGACGTCGTCAAGCGCCTCGATAAAGATTCCTGCACTTATTCGTAACCCGAATGGCAAAACACGGAATTGGTATGATCGTCCTTCGCACAAAAATGCGGTATATTTACGTGATTCAGAATGTAGAAGAACCTGGTAGTAGGACGATCGTAGGTCGATATTAGTCAGAAATTTGGCGTTGTGAAATTTCAGGAGTTGTTCGTCCAGATTTACAGGGCGAGTGTTTACCGGTATAATAATTTTGTTGATTTCGCGTGCATCGAGAACAAGACGCACGCTTCCATCGGGTTTCGAAACTGACAACAAAGGGTTGCAATACGGCGAGTGGGAATTTTCTATGATTTTCCAACGTAGCATTCTGTTAATTTCCTGCATAACCGCTGGTTTTTTAGACCACGGTATATTGTAGTGTGTACGACAAAATGTTAGGTGGGGTTTGACATCCATCTTGTACACATACCCACGTATGATACCAGGTTTATCTTGAAAGACTACTGAAAATTGTTGAAGAAGGTGAAACAGATTCTGTTTTTGCAAATCAGTTAGATGGTAGGCTTCGGCACACTTTTCCCACAGAGTTTTACTATCAGCATTGTAAGAAGAATTGCAATTGTTTGTCATAGAAAAATTAGTGATGGGCACAGATTGTACTTTCAAGTGACGTACGTCCCGATAAGAATTGTTGTTATTAATTGTTTTAGATAAAGGTATCAAAATTCTTTGCTGTTCAACCGTCAATTGACAGATACCATTCCCTAAGTCAATCACTGCTCGATACTGATTTAAGAAATCGATGCCGAAAAGACATGGAACTGTTAAATTATCCACAACAAGGAAATGATAACGAACATGCACGTTGGAAACAACAAAAGTTAGAAGAGCTTGTAATTTGACATTTTTTTATTTGTTTCCAGTGGCACCGATGATTCGGCAGTTCTGCACTGGAAACGTCGGAAGTTTAGAACCTTTATCTAGATCCAAGTACAGGGAACTAGAAATCACGCTTGCTGACGCTCCAGTGTCGAATAACACTTCTACAATGGATTTCTCTAACGATAAAACAGCAGTTGCCTGAACCGTTACCTTTACTTTGTCGTTATTATTAGACTTATTATTCTCGGCAAGAAGGTCATGTTCCATGGTGTGTCCGTCTTGGAATCTCAAAAAACAATTTGCAAGATTATTTGCGCCCGTGCTCACGTTCTCGACCGGGGTTTGGGCGCTTACGCCGGTCTGCTCATGTTTTCCGCCGCGTTATTAGGCGACGCATTTTGGTCATCACTTACCTCAATAATATTTATCCTTTGTTCATGGACATGTTTGGTATTCGGTGGAGTTTGATTACCGCAGTCCTGATTATTAGCATTGTTTGTTGGTACAAAGTGTCGTGCATTCGGAAACATATAATTGTAGTTGTGTGGTGTATAGTTCGGGTTTCCCCACTGCGGGGGTGGATAACTGACTCTAGAATTTTGACAATTTGAATTATTCTGCTGATATGGCGAATTTCTCTCAAAATAACCAGGGTTGTATCTTCCATCCTGACGTCTGTTTTGATTGTTGTTGTTTCGGTTACGGTTGTTGTTGCCTCTGGAGTACTGATTGTTGTTGAAACTACCATTGCGTCTGTTGCCATTACTATTACTTTTTCGGTAAAATTGATCATTACCAAAACTGTTGTAATTGTTGGAATTTTGGAATCGGGGATCGCAAGATTGCTGCGAATATTGTGTGAAGTTGGGCTGTTGTGATTTTTGCCCCTGATTTTGAGGAAGCGGGTTTGCATTCCACATGTTACCGCTGTTGTTATTTTGATTGAAATTATGGCAATTGTTTTGGCGAGAGTTGGAATTAGCATTATAAATATGTGGAGTGTTCCCTGAATCTCCTCTAAACACAAGGTCTACTTCATTCAAATAATCTAGAAATTTCTTGATGTTAGTTTCCGGAACACCAATTAATTGTGTCCGGTAATGCAGGGGTAAATGACCTTTTAAGGTGTTAATCACATCGGCAAGATCGGCCGGTTTTGACCAATAAAGTGTTTTGTCCAGGTATCTTTCAAAATATTGACGCAAAGTTTCTTTCCAAGGGTTGTATGGTTCGGGATTGTGAACTTCACGTCGAAGTTGTTTTTTCTCATGTTCTGACCAGAATTCCTGCAGAAAAGCCTCTTCAAATTGCTTGAAAGTTAAATTTTGCCTTTTTATTTCAGCTCCCCATCTGGATGCTCGCCCCCTCAACAGATTACTTACAAAAAAAATCTTTTCCGCATCTGACCAGTTGTGCGGAAACATTCCGTCAAAAGACCTAATAAAAACAATCGGGTGCACCGCTTGGGTATCATCGGAACTGAACGTTGGAAAATAGGCATGTTTAATCATGTTACCGTCAACAATACCGGCAGGTACTATAGGGCCTGAACTATTGTTCCCTGGTGAAACTTCATGGCACAAGGGTGTTTGAGAATTGCTGTTTTGTGCGATCACTGAGAGCGGCTCTGTTTGATGTTTTTCGCTCGCAAGTGATTCGCTGTTAGACTGTGGAACAAACTGCACAGTGAAATTAGGCGGTGAACTCGTTGTGAGTGGGGTTGTAGGCGGAACAGTAACTACGTTAGAATCGGGAGTTAATAACTGAGAAATTTTTGTTTTTTAAAGTGTTGGTCTCGGTTTGCACCTGCGACATGGCCTGGTGTAAAATCTCTTTTGTAGCGGTTTCTACCCTTTGCTCAATGAGCTTGTTGCAAATACCACATTCGTGCACTAATTTTTCTGCAATGTTTGCGTTACACTCTAAAGAAAGCGATTCTGTTTTTTCCTCCAAATGGGAAATTTTTTCTTTCATTTCTAATTGTTGTAAGCATACTACGATAACTTGTTGAGTAATACCTTCGATATCCATCGAAATTTTATTTTGTGAGGTGGTTTGATTTTGCACGAAATTCTGAACTAGATCATTGACCTGAGCCTGAGCGTTCGTGACCTGATCCAACTTGGTTTTACATGACTGCATTTCGGAATTTGTCACTGTTTGATATTTAACAAAGGAATTTTCATGAGTGTTTACACGACATGACAATTCGTTGAAACTCGGTCAATTGTGTCGTTTTTGAATTAAGTTCTGAGATTTGGTTAGCCTGTTTTTCCAGAGTAGATGTTACCTCAGAAGACAATTGATCGATTTTGCTGTTTAATTCTTTTGTACTCTGCTCCTGTTTATCAAATCTAGTGTCTAGTTTATCAAACCTTTCATTAAGGATGCTATCCATACTTCGCGTAAGAAGTTGTATTAAAATTCCGTACTGATTCGGATCGATGTTTGGATCATTGTTCCTTTCACTAGAGTTGTGCACATTAGGATCGGAGTGGGAAATCCCTAGTTGGACACGTCTACTATCGTTTTCCATAGGGTCAGGATTATTGGGTGTGTCACCTGATGAATTACTTTCGTTACTTAGTATTATTTGATGTGATACACCTGCAGTAAATTCCATAGATTCTGGGCTGGAAAAGCCTAGGAAAGGGGATGCTGATGATACAGTAGCATCACCGTTATCAGTTTGCTGTTGCTGTTGTTCCATTTTTGCCAATAATTAACAAACGTGAAATATACAAATAGTACACCCAGAATGGCGATGGCTTGCAAAGTACAAAAGATAAATAAAATTTAAATAGTTAGACGGTAATAACTATTACTTGATAGAATTTCCAAAAATGTCTGAATTATTATTGTGGTTGTAACCGTATTCGCGTAGCTAATCTGAAAGTGGTGACATGACGTAACAAACAGGATTGACTCATAACTATGACTTCTGCATATCTTACTGTTGAATTTCAATGTTACAATAATAGAGATTCCATTGACAAAGGGTATGATTCTTGTTTAGGGAAAGGCATGGGAAATGGGAATAAAAGTTAGCATAGGCGGGAGGCGCACGCTGGACAATGGCATAGCAGAACAAATGCTTTTGCACTACTCACCGCGCTGCGTTGAAGCTTGCAGAAATCTTGTTAATCTTGAAACAACGTTAGCTCTCGTTTTCATATTGGGCATGAAAGAGAAAATGACAGTTTTTTAGCCAATGTACAAGACAATAAATATTACTACACGTATGATTTTACTTTAATTTGCCCTTGTTAAGTTCATTCCAGTAAAATCCGAAGATTGGCGTCCTGTAAACGGTCGCCAGTGTGATGTCCGGAATTTAAAAAAAAGGGTGATGGTAACTTTTTGTTTTTTGTTTTGTTGAAAGGAAAGAAAGAAAAAAGGGTGAATAAAGGTGAAGGGAAGTGGTTCTATTTTTACTGGAATGAACTTATTGATGGACATCACAAAAATTAATTTTACCTATATTTTTTTTTTTTTTTTTTACTCATCGAAGAAGACAACACAACACATATAAAAGAAATCATCACACTAATATTATACACAGAATGATCGTTTCACAAGACACTTTCTAGCTCGACTGACTCTTAAGACTGAACAAGACTCGACTGACTCTACTCTCTCTCTGGACCACAGCCTCTTCACGTCCCTCTGGACCAGAGATTTCAACTGTGATTCGCACGCCGATTATTTAATTAATCGTACAGCCGCTGGGCGCGCGCTTGGCGCGTCATTTAAATGGGGTTAAACGCACACCGCGAGAGGCGTGGGCTAGCGGTGTCTTACAGGTATCGCCACATGGTCCAAATTTCAGGTGGAAAAGAGAGGGTTATAGCCTATGCTTCTAGGACACTTACAAAAGCTGAGAGAAACTACTCAACTACAGAAATAGAATATTTTGCAGTGATCTGTGCCATGTGCAAATTTTGACAGCACCTCAATGGAAAGCCATTCACAGTTGTTACAGACCTTCATTCAGTTTGTTGGTTGACAGGTCTTAAGGATCCAACAGAATGACTCGCCAGGTGGGCACTACGTCTTCAAGAGTATGACATTACCATCGTGTAAAAAAGTGGAAGAAAACACCTAGATGCCTTCTGTCCGTCAAGAAACCCCGTGCAAGACCATTAAGACTTTGATGAAGATAGTGACTGTCTCAGTGCACTCCAGGATATCTCTGCTGAGCAGAAGAAGGACTCCAAGATATCTCAAATTATGCTTGCCTTAAATTGGTCAGAGGATGTGAAAGGACAATTTAAGGTAGTTAATGGATTACTTTGTAAGAAAAACTTAGATTCATTGGAAAGAGGTAGCTACCAGTGATTCCTAAACACATTTGTAGATGTTCTACAGAAATTCCATGACATACCTGAGTCCAGACATCTAGGATTTATTAAGACATACAATAGAATCCACGGCAGATTTTTCTGGCCAAGTTTATTTAGGAGCATCCATCGCTATGTGTCACACTGTCAAGACTGCCATAGGAGATAGGCAGTTCCTCTGAAACCACCTGGCCGACTCATACCAATTCCACCAGCCAAAACACCTTTCCAGCATGTTGGATTAACCCCTTGTACAATTTCCAATGTCTGCTAGTGGCAATAGATGGATTATTGTTTGCACTGATTATCTGACATGCTATTACAAAGGCCGTGAAAACAGCCGAAGCATCCAAAGTAGCTAAATTCATCATGGAAGACGTTGTATTAAAACATGGTGCTCCAAGGTCGTTAATTATGGATTGAGGGAAAGTTTTTCAATCAAATCTTGTGACAGAGATAAACTATCGGTGCAACATTACTCATCATATGACAACTGCCCACCATCCGCAAACTAACTGAAAGCCTTAATAAGACCTTGGCCAACATGCTGTCAATGTTTGTCAATGTTGAGCAGAGCAACTGGGATGAGGTGCTACCTTTCATGACTTTTGCCTAAAACACTGCCAAACAAGACACCACAAGATTTATACCATTTTTCCTGGTGCATGAGCGTGAGGTAACTATGACGATGGACACTGTGTTTCCATTACATCTTGATGACGTGGACAATGACTATATCGGCCAGGTGTTAACCAGGGCTGAGGAAGCTCAGCTGTTGGCTCAACTTCATGCACTGCTGGCTCAAGAAAACGATTGCTGAAGGTATGACATGGGCCACTGCCTTGTTGCCTACCATCCTGGTGACCTCGTCTGAATCTTCACTCCCATTCGGAAGGTTGGTCTCTCTGAGAAGCTCCTCGGGCTCTACTTTGGACCTTATAAGGTTGTAAGACAGTTGTCTGATGTTACTTGTGAAGTTGAAGATTTTGACCCCAACACAAGATGACGAAAGATCAGAGATACGGTCCACATCCTTTGAATGAAGCCCTATAAGGACCCTGCAACCCGGGGTAAATTCGAAGCTCCAGCGACAGGCAACAAGCAGAAAGGAGATGAAGAGCATAGCGGCAAAAGAAGTTCTAAGAAGATCACCGCCAGGGTGAGAATCAGGAGTCAGAGTGTGCAGGACCGATGACTCATTCCTGGACTAGGAGGACATAAAACCCAGATGCTGTTCTCTTAAGGAGGGAACAATATCACAGAAGAATCTGAGTAGCTCCTTGGTGTAGTGGTTATGATACTAAAGTGTTGCATGGAGTGTTGTGAGTTCAAAACTCACCTAGACTGTAAAATTTTAATTTCTGTATTCGGTTCGAGTACAATCTAGAATTATCCACAAATGTCAAGAATCATTGTACTCGAATGTTCTCTTGCTGTATATATGCTGTATGTGTTCTGGCCGGAGGCAGTTTGCTCCGCACTCTTGCATGTGCAAGTGCTGAATAAACCTTTGTTAAGTGAAGTTGGTGTTTGTCATTCATCTAATTACACCTTCTTCTATGTGACACTATAATAGTGTATAATTAACTCTGTTTCATCAAGTATGGACTTTTGTAAGTATTGCTTTCACAATAATATAACTCCACAGCAAAGATGATAATCTGCTTATGCTTCTTACAGCTTTGTGAATATACTGGAATTGTTGGACATTACTAAAAGATACTTCACATTTTTTTTCTTAAGAGTATACTGGAACTGGCAAGGGCTGGTAAGAACTAACAAGAGAAAACTCTGCATTTGTTTCTTTTGGGTGTAATGGAATTTGCAGTCACTAATAAGGAAAAGCTTCAAGTGTATTACATTCTCTGAATTAGTTCAGTATTAACTATGTGTACAAGTTTAGAGCATCTCATTTCATGTAACTAGGTAATATTCTTGTTTACAGGAGGTCAGATTAATTTCTTGGGATAAGGTACACTTGTTTACAAGTTCTTGCTCAGATGGTGCATTGCCAGGTGAAAATTCTTGATCAGTTTCAAACCCTTAGTGGTACAAATAGCTTGATGTCACAGTGGGTATAATATAGTATTTTATTTACAAGATATAATATCATGTTTCAGTTTAGTTATTGTATTTATAAGCAGAAGTTATGCAGTAACATTGAGTTTGATGTATCACAAGTCAGTGAGCTAGCAATGCAGGGATAGAAGAGATGAGAAGTGAATCTGTATCAAGGTAACATAGTAATCCTGTCTCATTCAGCTTGATATTATAATGATGTTATAATTCATATATATATGTGTAATGTCAATTACTATGTATACAGTGTAACATAACAGAGTGTAAATATGATACAGTGAATTTAGACACATTTGGAAACAATCTAAAATTCATGAATACCACTTTGAAAACAGCGTGTAAAAAAATTGCAGCTGGGATGTAGTGTAATTTTTCATGTCAGATATATTGGAACATTCACAACAGTGCACAGTGTCAAAATATCCCAAAAAGCTGCATATGTAAATGCAATTTTCCAGGAGGTCACATCTCAGATTCTACTGATCACAGAGATAAGTAGTCAACTGTTTTGGATTCACATTGGGAGCTGTAATGGACATGGATATATATGTAGATACTGCCAGGAAATTACTTCTATTGAGAACACTGACGAATGTATTACAGGACACTTTATTAGACCATACCAGATTAAAATAAACTCACATATTATACTGCACTGAGTGCTACATGATGTAGTATACAGGGAACATAACTTGATACTTAACATTATGTGACATAATGACAGTTATACACGGCAAGTGACAGACAGTCAAGTAGGCATGTACTGAGACTGAGCAAAGCATAAGTAGCTACTACATAAATGCAGAGGCATAAAAAGGTCGTGGCTCACGCAAGTCCACAGATGTTCATTTGAATGCTTTTGACTAAACTTAACATAGCCCTCAGCCTAGCTGCCATATGTGTATCTATCAGAAGAATAGGCATACTATAGCTATCCTACAGTAAAGGGTCAAAATTTAAACATTACACCCTCCCTCCAGCCCAGGTAAATAGAGCAAATTGGTTGGTTCTTTTGCATTAGGTTTGGTGTGGATGGACTTTATGGGTTTATAACAGTACCATTCGTTTGCGGGTGGCTCCTGAGAAGACCACCCCCCCCCCCCCCCCCAAAAAAAAAAAAAAAAAAAAAAAAAGTACCAAAAGTACTAATTGTGAACATAGCCACTTCTGTCATTTACATTCATGGCAAATTGTTGACATTTTTACCATGTGTTCTTACCATGATATTCTCAGGAAACTTCAAAAAATTTTTCAGTATCTTCATCTATTACCAGGATCTAGAGGTTCGAAGTTACTGTACATATGCAGAAAACTGCAAAAACCAGTTCTTAGCCATTTTTGCATGGTGGGCTGCAAGTATCTCACTAACTAACCATAGCAAATGTCTTAAATTAAAAAAAAAAAAAAAAAAAAAACATGGTTTGAATGAGCAGTTGTTAAACATCCTCATAAGAAAGGTGAAAAGACATGCTTAAACAATTACTGTTGAGTTTCATTACTGACATCTGTTTCCAAAATATTTGAAAAAGCCATGTACTCAAGAGTAGTCTCACACTTATGTGGAAACAATTTATTTACCATATCACAGTTCGGAGTCCAGAAGGGTCATATGACGGAGAGTGTTATTTATACATTCACTCATCAAATAGTACAGGACTTCAATACTAAAGTATTGCCAATTGGTATTTTCTGTGATCTTCTCAACGCATTTGGTTGTGTAGAACATGTTACTCTCTTAGGGAAATGCAAGTTTTAAGGAATAGATTCTTTTACACACAGAAACAGACTCTCTCTCTCTCTCTCTCTCTCTCTCTCTCTCTCTCTCTCTCTCTCTCTCTCTCTCTCACACACACACACACACACACAAACGTTCAATTTTGGGTCCTCTACTATTCCTTATACATGTGAATGACCTTCCATGTAACATTCAACAGGCAGAATCAGTACTTTCTGTTGATGATATTAGTGTTAACTCTGTTAACAGAGGAGATGATAAATGATAGCTTCCAAAGAGTTATAAAGTGGTTTTCTGACATATTTTGAATATTTTCATATTTTCACGCAATAATGATTTTTGGAATCCTTTTCTGGGGTAACTTGTCACTCAGAAAGGAAATACTGCTTGCGCAAAAGTGAGCTGTACAAATAATATATGGTGTTCACCCATGGAAATCACAATTTGAGAAGAAGAATAATGTCCATACCTACAACACCAGAGGGAAAAATGATGTTTACTACCCACTATTGAAGATGTCTGTGACTCAGAAAGGAGTTCACTATGCAGCAAAAAATAAATGAATGAATAAATAAATAAATAAATAAACTTTCATCAGTTCTCCAATAACATAAAATGTCTTAACAGTTAGAAAAGTAAAATAATAATGTGTTTATTAATGCTAACACAAATCATTCATACAATTCAGGACAGACTCTTGAATCTCTATGAGAAAAAGATAATATAAAATTTGAAACATCAGTTCATTGGTTTAGTGTAAACTCCCCATACATAAATGAAACAAAAACTGAGGAAATATTCTGTAATTTGAAGGTATCAAACAAAGAAAATAAGTCTGTTAAACTGTTAGGAATGATGATTGACCAGAAACTTAGCTGGGATAAGCATACCACATACGTCTGTTCTAAACTTGCACATGCTATGTTCCTACTTTATAAGCTTAGGAATAATGTCAGCCAAAACTTACTGCTGCATTCATATTTTGCTTATATCCACTCCTATCTTTCATATGGTATTCTGCTCTGGGGAAATTCTCCCAATTCAGTATCAATTTTCAGATGGCAAAAAAAAGCTCTTCAATGTATAGTGGGTTTATCTCCTAGGGATACATGCAGGGAACATTTCAAAAAACTTAACATCATGACAGTTACTTGTTTGTACATCTATTATTGCTTATTACACGTAAAAGAAAACATAGCTCAATATCCCCTTAGGTCATCTGTCCACACCCATAATACGAGACGAAACCACACAATTGATCTGCCATACTCTAGATTGGCCAAGATACATAATAGTTATAAATATGTAGGCCTCGAACTGTTTAATATGCTACCTAAAATGGTGCAAACAGTATCTAAAAATAAATTTAAGACAACATTGGATCAATGGCTCAAAGGTAAAGCATTTTACTCAGTTGATGAATATAAGGATTGTAATATGGCAGATTTGCTGTTTTTACATAGAGAAAGGTACCTCTGCCTGTAGTAGGACCTAAATTTGGAAATACGATATCTAACATATAGGCAGAGACCTATTTCATTTGCTCTATATATGTATCAATATCTTAGGATAATGACATAGTGTTATCAACATGTATATGATAATGACATAGTGTCATCAACATGAATACTCCCTGCTTAATATAAATTTGTATAAAATTTTCTTTTTTATTGTGAAATTAACACTATATAAAATTCCAAATGTGTGCTATTGTACTACACTAACTTTCAAATGATTTATATATACATTATTATGAGAATATAACCATCTTTATACTGTAATTGAACTTATTGATGAAGCCCATTGTATAAGAAAATATTGAACAGCTAATAAAGATTCTTATTCTTAGTCTGCATTTTTGAGTTATGTCACTGTTCTAACCAGGTTATGATGTATCAAAGTCTATAAATATGTTGAAGTATATAAAGAAATTGTCACAACTTTACTGACCTACGGAATTTGTCTGACATTTCTGACAGTAGTAATGAAAATTGTTAAGGCTTTTGTGGCCACTTGTTGACAAACTGCCAATTGGCTTCTGTCTTGGGTTATTCAGCCGATGTTCATCTAATGATTTTATTGAAGTTTCACCAGCATGAGCGTCTGGCATTGTCAAATCTTCACCTTCCATTGCCAGTGGTGAACTGGAGCTGAGCTCACGGTCACAGGCTATATGTATCTGGCGCACCATCGTTCAAGGGGTTCTCCATGGTCATTTCCAGTGCGGTTCTCCTCTTGCTACCTGCGACAGTCATTTGCTGCAGTACGGGAAGCCAGGATCCCTTTACCTTAAGGCTTTATTTCAACAAGAAAGAGGGAAGCCTTAAGGTATACAGATCGTGGTACAGATCCTGGCTTCCCGTACTGCAGTGAACGACCATCGCAGATAGCAAGAGGAGAACCGCACTGAAAATGACCGCGGAGAAGCCCTTGGTCGTTGGTGCGCCGGTACATATAGTCTGTGGCCACGAGCTCAGCTCCAGTTCACCACCGGGAATGGAGGATGAAGCTTTGACAATGCCAGCCTCTCGTGCTGACAAAACATCAGTAAAATCATTAATGAATGTCGGCCGAATAACCCAAGACAGAAGCCAATAGGCAGTTTGTCAGTAGTAATGAACTTCATTCATTAGTGAAGCTTACATTCTTTGTATAGTGAAATAAACATAACACATTTCATTATATTCCTTTATGTTTCACATTTAAGCTTTTCTTATTGCTGTTCCTAAAGATATTATTTGGCCATGAGTGGTCACTGTGGGAACTGTCATAGGATTGAGGGCAGTGGGACACATTGTGGGAGCTGTAGTAAGTGTTTACACTGGGAGGTGGGGGGGGGGGGGGATATAGTGGGGAGGACTCTGGGGAGATCGATGGGGCCCTCTTATGGAAGTGCAAAATATGCATCAAGAAGAACAAATGGATCAAGCTAGGAAAGAGCTGTTGAGGATGAGGCAGTGTAGTGGTAAATGGAAATGCCATGTGGCTGGGGCCTCCTGTCAGGTAGACCAGTTGCCTGGTGCAAGTCTTTCTAGTTGATGCCACTTCGGTGACTTGCGTGTTGGTGGGGATGAAATTATGATGATAAGGACAACACAACACCCAGTCCCTGAGCAGAGAAAATCTACGACCCAGCCAGGAACTGAACCTGGGTCATTAGGTATGACATACCGTCGTGCTGACCACTCAGCTACCAGGAGCAGACAGTGCAGTGGTGAAGGCGTTGGTTAGGAACTGGCACAGCTGACAAAAGGATGAGCAGGATGAAGACATGAACTGACAGTTTTTCTGTGACTACCAGCAGCAGGATTCAGCTTCCAGACTTGAGGAGAGAGGAGCTTCGAGATGATGTAGAAGTAGGATATGCACAACAGACTCAGCCCAGGTTAGGAATAACACTAATGTTAGGAGTAAGAGAGTACTGCTGATGGGTAACAGTCTTGGCAGACGTGTAAACCTTCTATTACATGAGAAATTAGAAGACATCACCAGTATTTATGATCCGATTGTTGGGCTTGATCAGGTAATTGAGGGTTTAGGCCCTTTATGTAAGTGTTTCACAAAAAATGATCAGGTTGTGACAGTTGATGGGGCAGGGAACAGTCTGGATGGTGAGATGGCATACAAATAGGTTGTGACCTGAATAAGATAGCTTCCCTAACTGGTGGCACCAATGTGAGCGTGGTAGAGCTGTTCCAGTGGCATGATTGGCCTCATCTTGGCAGGGCTGTAAGACATATCAATGTAGAGTCAGAAATGATGCTGATGACTGTTGGCCAGTCACACATTACGTTGATGCTTGTGGGGCTGTAGAGAGAGGGGCTACATGTGGCAGGTCTGCACCTCAACGAGTTTGTGAAAGAGAGATTGGTGAAGTTGATTAGTGAGAGTTTAGTGGATGGGTGTGGGGCCACACATGATCAAATACCTGTTGCATGCGTAGGAGAACTACGCCTTTGCTAGGATAAACCATGACAATAGGCTTCATTTTCTTAAAAGTATCTCAACCAGCTTGGAGACTTCTGCACTGTGTATGTTAGGAATATAATGTACCACAATGGAGTGTCTAAGCACAATGTAAATTGGTCATACTTATCTATTATTCATAAAAATGTTCAGTTCATTGAAAATAAAGTACACCATCGTGAAGCTGAATTAGTCTTTGAGCAGCATTGTAGTATGCATTATAGAGCAGTGATTAAGAGAGGAAGAATTGCAGCATATGGTGCTATCACCCCATATAGGTGTAAGTTGCTACTGTAGGTCTATCTTAAAGGGTGGAGGGTCATTTATGTATATAATGAGTGGTACACATTTTAAAGCTACAGAAGATTTGACCACAATTAGTGAAGATAAATATTTCAAATTGTCAGCCATTGAAGCAACAAAACTAGATCCCTATAAGAAGCTAATCATTATGTTTGTCTAATGCTGACCTAGTGGTAATGTGGACACTTTCTTCAACAAATTAACTGAAGTCCTGAAAAGAATATCAGCCCCCAAAACTAGCACAATAATGTGGAGAGACATGAATATTTATCAGGTGTTGAGGACAAAGTTAGTAATAACTTTCTAAATATTTTGAGCAATTTTGGCATAGCACAAATGGTAAACATTGCTACGAGGATTTCAAAAAGTTAGGCTTCAATTTTAGACCATGTACTTACGGACACTGAAGGGGAAAATTGTGAATTATTTATAAGAGATCTTGACACTTTGGATCATTACTGTCAGATAATAAAGGTAAAGAAAGGTTCAGTGAAACCTGCAAAACGGCAAGCCTATAAATGATTTTCTCAGACCATGAGATACATATTCTTTCTAAGGCATTGATAAATCAAACCTGGGATGAAGTGTATGTAAAAGGCAATGTACATGCAAAGTTCTCTAAATTTAGCACTTTGATTAGATAAATTTTTGTGGTGACATTTCCAAAAGTAGCCATTTCTACTGCAGCACTAAGGAAAATAGATTGATATGTATTAGAAAGTCCTGGCAGTGACTTAAATTTCTCAGTATTTTGTAAAAGTGTTGCACTAATCTACAGTTGTTTGAGTACTAATATAGGTACAGAGTGGCACACATAAAAGCGACCCCTGCACTGAATTGAATATGAATGCAGAAAATCAACGTACATCATTGCTTTCTTATATTTTTATTGTTCAGTTTCATTATTAACTATGTAATTAACTGTTTAAGTGACAGACTTACTTTTATTAGTTTCATGAGCATATTTTAGAAAGGAATTTAAAGTTTCTGTTCAAAATGTTCTCCGCCAATATCCAAGCAAAGTTGTGCACATCAAAGGATGTTAAGGAAACAGTTTTCAGTACTCTCTGAGGAATGTTCAAAATTTCTTCTCATTTGTTGTTTTTTAATGTGTCAAGTGTACTGGAATTGTTGCAGTAGAATCTAGCCTTTAAAAATCCCCAGAGGTAAAAGTCACATGGTGACATGTTGGAAGAGTGGCCACAAGGACAACTCTGATGTTTGAGAAGTTGCCCCATCTTCCTGGAAATATGCACAACATTTTTTTCATTTGGAGTTAACAGAGCCAAAAATTCATTGCAAGTAAACATGTGTGTTGACAGTTTCATTGTAGAACAATGGCCCGATAATTCTGTTACCAGATACAGCACACCATACACCAATTTTTAAATCGCATAACGGCTTTTGTAGAATGCCATGGGGATTCTCTGTAGCCCAGTGTCTTGTGTTTTGTGAATTAATGTAACCTGACATATGAAACCAAGCTTCATCCATAAAAAAAGGAGGAATGGATCAAGATGTCCCCCAATGACATTTTCCAGCAACCAATTACAGTAATGTGTAAGCTTACCCTTTTCCACTTCTTTCATTTGCTGAACAACACTCACACAGTAAGGTTTCATTTTTAAGCCCTGAAGGACGCGTTGTCATGATCTGCAAGATATTCCACATTGCTGTGATAATTGTCGTGTTGACTGGTAGGCACTTCTTTCAATGTGTGCCGTCACGTTTGCCACAACTTCAGGTGTACGTAGAGTCAGTGCCTTATTTCTCTTTGAATTAACAACACTGTCTGTCAAAAGCCACTTTCTCACTAGATCCTGAATTGTTGATTTTGCAGGAATATTACTTTCAGGAAAATTTTCAGGAAAGGTGTCATGAACAACTTTAATGGCTTCAGACTTCACATATTCTTCAACAATGAACACATGTTCTTCAATGCAGTAAAGCATGACAATGAAGTGCACAGTTTACTTTCTGTGTGAGCTACTCACACGCTACTGCTGTTGGAAGTCGGCAAAGAAACTGACAAGCTAGTAATGCTAGTCACGTGTGTTTGCATTCCAGTTTGGGCTGGTTTTATGTGCACCACCCTGTATAAAAGATACGCAGTAGTAGTACTGCTTGAGGGAAAAATTATTTAGTGACAAATTAATATATAATGCAGAAAATAAAAGCAAAGTGGAGTGGGATGCTATGAAACATGAAACTGGAAAAGATAAACACAAGTATAATAACATACAAGCCGAATATGGGGATAGAAAATAGAAAGTCCTGTGGAATTTTGTAAATGATCATGTATGTGGTATTGTGGAGAAACTGAAGCAAAATCTTCCTAAAACTACATATAGCAACCACAATGACTTACACAGCAGGCATAATGATGTTGCTTCCACAACAGAGCTTGAAGTCAGGAAGGCAATACAACAATTACAAAATGAGAAGTCAGCGGGCATAGATGAGGCTCCTGTCTCTGTTATGAAGATGTGCATAGATATCACACAAGTCCCATTAACAAACATAACAAAATAAACCTTTAGTTCAGGTGTTTTCCCATAGTACCTAAAGCAAGGTTGAAACACAAGCAGCAGTGTGCATTACAGTTGCAAACAGTCAACATGAGTGTGGACAAGGCGAACAGTGGTTTACTCATAAGTACATACCAAAACAACGACAATGCTTTAGATGCTAAAGAAAAGGTTATGTGGAAAACATTAAAAACTAGTTTCATTGCTGTTTTCATTCTTAAAATTAACTGAAGCAATCATGAGAGAGAGACTGATAAGTTGTATGAGTAAACACAACATCTTTAATGAAGCACAACTTGGTTTCAGAAGTGGAAGAAGTAAAGTGTCAGCCATTGCAGAGTTTAAAAAAAGTGATACTTGAAACTCTTCATAGGGAAGATTGTGTTACAGGCATTTTCTTAGACTTTTCTAAGGCTTTCGACATTGTGTTGACTACTATAAAATACTGTTGAGTAAGCTAGAAGCAAGTAATGTAAGATGAACAGCAAATGAATGGTTTCATTATCACTTGGAAAACAAGGTCCAAACAGGAGAGATTGTTCTGTGTCTGTTGATGAAAAATTGCTAGTAAAACAATTGCCATCCAAGAAATATATACACATAGAAGTTTCTCAGGTTAATCTACTGGGTCAAATTCTGTTATTCATATATATTGATGACTTTTCAGTCAGTGTAAGACATGGAGAGAAAGTTCTCTTTGCTGATGACAGCAACATCATAGTCACTGAGAACACATTAGAACTCCTGTTACAAAAAGCAAATGAAACACTAAAGGATGTTTAAAACTGGGCAGTATGTAATAAACTGATGTTGAACATAAAGAAAATAAACAGTATACAATTCAGCATAAAGAGAGGAAGCCACTCGTGTCACTTTAAGCACAGATGATAAAACTATAGATCGTGTAGCAACGCCAAAATTTTCAGGGATGAACATTGATTGTCAGCTAACATGGAGTGAACACACAAAGTTACTGGCAAAAATAATTTCATCAGCTATCAGCTTTTTATTCTCTTAGCGTGTTAGCATCAGTTTCTAACAGCCAATGTTTTATGACAACATACTGTGCCTACACACACTCATTTCTTAGCAATGGGATTCCCTTTATATATATATATATATATATATATATATATATATATATATATATATATATATATATATATATATATATATATATATAGCGCCGGCAGACAGGCACATGAACAAAACACACAAACACACACACAGAATTACTAGCTTTCGCAACCGATGGTTGCTTCTTCAGGAAGGAGAGGGAAAGACGAAAGGATGTGGGTTTTAAGGGAGACGGTAAGGAGTCATTCCAATCCCGGGAGCGGAAAGACTTCCCTTAGGGGAAAAAAAGGACAGGTGTACACTCGCACACACACACACACACACACACACACACATATCCATCCGCACGTACACAGACACAAGCAGACATATTAAAGGCAAAGAGTAAGGGCAGAGATGTCAGTCGAGGCAGAAGTACAGAGGCAAAGAAGTTGTTGAAAGACAGGTGAGGTATGAGTGGCGGCAACTTGAAATTAGCGGAGGTTGAGGCCTGGCGGATATCGAGAAGAGAGGACATACTGAAGGGTGAGTTCCCATCTCCGGAGTTCGGATAGGTTGGTGTTGGTGGGAAGTATCCAGATAACTCGGACGTTGTAACACTGTGCCAAGATGTGCTGGCCGTGCATCAAGGCATGTTTAGCCACAGGGTGATCCTCATTACCAACAAACACTGTCTGCCTGTGTCCATTCATGCGAATGGACAGTTTGTTGCTGGTCATTCCCACATAGAAAGCGTCACAGTGCAGGCAGGTCAGTTGGTAAATCACGTGGGTGCTTTCACACGTGGCTCTCCCTTTGATCGTGTACACCTTCCGGGTTACAGGACTGGAGTAGGTGGTGGTGGGAGGGTGCATAGGACAGGTTTTACACCGGTGGCGGTTGCAAGGGTAGGAGCCAGAGGGTAGGGAAGGTGGTTTGGGGATTTCATAGGGATGAACCAAGAGGTTACGAAGGTTAGGTGTCTTTCAACAACTTCTTTGCCTCTGTACTTCCGCCTCGACTGACATCTCTGCCCTTACTCTTTGCCTTTAAATATGTCTGCTTGTGTCTGTGTATGTGCGGATGGATATGTGTGTGTGTGTGTGTGTGTGTGTGCGAGTGTACAACTGTCCTTTTTTTCCCCTAAGGGAAGTCTTTCCGCTCCCGGGATTGGAATGACTCCTTACCGTCTCCCTTAAAACCCACATCCTTTCGTCTTTCCCTCTCCTGCCTGAAGAAGCAACCATCGGTTGCGAAAGCTAGTAATTCTGTGTGTGTGTTTGTGTGTTATATATTTTTCCCATGTGGAAGTTTCTTTCTATTTTATTTACATCATCATTAATTTGTACCCAACAATTACGTTTCTTATTGTCTCTGTTGCATTTCGAAATCTTCTCTATCGTCTTACTTTCTCTTTTCGTTTGTACAAGAAGTTTCACTCTGTATTCATCTTCCATTTTTCCGTAATCTACCATACATTTTATCCTGCCTAATTATACTCAATAATACGTAATTTACTTCCAAACCATAACCTAAAATTTTCAACGCTTTCAACATAACCGCTGTTATAAAATCCATTGTTCCAAGTTTACAAACATTTCGTGTAAACTCGTGAATACTATTTCACAGCTTCAGTTCCTTTCACCCATTACACAACCATCTCAGTTTTTTCCAACAACTTTCGTTTTATTTCCATTCCCGTTTTTCCCACATAACCGATCATTTTTTAGCAGCTTCCCACAGGTTTACACGTTATTATTTCTTCATCAAACAATTGTTAGCCTCATTCTCAAAACCTGCCAGTACATAACCAGTCCTTTGAATACATTTACACACATATTCTTCGAGATTTTATTCAAAAATTTTTTACGAATTTTGTTTTTTCGGAAATTATTTTTTCGAAACTTTTTTCGAAATTTTTTTTTTTTCGAGCACCCTAAGTTCAGCACATGATCAACATAGCTCATCTCAACCAACACTTTTTCGACTTTTTTCACACCTTTATCTCTCCCTATACAAATCTCTATTTACTTTCACTTTAACCTCATATTACCCTTTCCACCTACTAATACCATGTCAACCTCACAACATCCCTACAACGACCCCATTAAATTTTATTTACATTCCCTCCGCAAACATGCCTTCACCCTAGCCAGATTACGCTCCCATATTTTATTTACTCAGGCTTGTCTGACATTTGGCATTACTCCCAAAGGCCTCACACTTAAAGTTCCCATCTCTGGCTGCAATCCTTCTTTCCATCAGTCCTTATACCAGTTCCAAACAGCACAATCCATAGCCCTCACCCGCCTAATCCTTCACCTATACATCGACTCGGCCAATGAACACACCCGTCAACTCCTATCCCAAATCAAAGTCCTCAATCTTTCCTCTCCCACATCCACACCGGCTGTACATAGCATCCTACTACAGGCCAACCGCAAATTAGAACAACATGCCACCCTCCACCTCAAAAAACTATCCAATCTCCTGGTTTCCCACCTCCGGAAAGGCAACTCACTCACCCTCCACAACTTTTCCAACAAACCTCAACCTCCTCTCATTGCACACAGACCCAGTCTCTCCCATCTACTCAATCTCCCACTTCCAGCTCCACTCCCCCCAACACCTCAAAATTCTAGTCAACACAATCTGGAACCACAACACCCCAATTCAGTAGTTAAGCTTTCCTCCAAACCCCTCTCCCAATCCGAAACCTCTGTCCTATCCAAAGGCCTCACCTTCAGCCCCACTCCCAGGTTCAACCAAACTGCCCTTGACAAAGATTTACTGTCCTACACTCGTAGTCTCTGCTGGAAATATCACTTTGCCACGAAGAAAAACAATCCTGATCCCACTCCTAATGATCCAACTCCCCAAGACACTATCCAAATTGAACCCTGCCTGCAACAGTTCCGTCCTCCATCACAGCTGGACCCACCTCCTCTTCCTCAAAATCACCCTCTCCAAACTTCCAGGAATTTCTCACTTCCAGCCTTGCCTCTCAATCATTCTTGAAAAACCTTAATCCTACTCCCAACATCACCACAGCCCAAGCCCAGGCTATCCGTGATCTGAAAGCTGACCGATCCATCATCATTTTTCCGGCTGACAAGGGTTCCACGACCGTGGTACTTGATCGTCGGGAGTATGTGGCTGAGGGACTGCGTCAGCTTTCAGACAACTCTACATACAAAGTTTGCCAAGGTAATCCCATTCCTGATGTCCAGGCAGAGCTTCAAGGAATCCTCAGAACCTTAGGCCCCCTACAAAACCTTTCACCTGACTCCATCAAATTCCTCACCCCACCGACACCTCGCACTCCTACCTTCTACCTACTTCCTAAAATCCACAAACCCAAACATCCTGGCCGCCCCATTGTAGCTGGTTACCAAGCCCCCACAGAACGTATCTCTGCCTACGTAGATCAACACCTTCAACCCATTACATGCAGTCTCCCATCCTTCATCAAAGACACCAACCACTTTCTCGAACGCCTGGAATCCGTACCCAGTCTGTTACCCCCGGAAACCATCCTTGTAACCATTGATGCCACTTCCCTATACACGAATATCCCGCACGTCCAGGGCCTCACTGCAATGGAGCACTTCCTTTCACGCCGATCACCTGCCACCCTACCTAAAACCTCTTTCCTCGTCACCTTAGCCAGCTTCATCCTGACCCACAACTTCTTCCCTTTTGAAGGCCAGACATACCAACAATTAAAGGGAACAGCCATGGGTACCGGCATGGCCCCCTCGTATGCCAACCTATTTATGGGTCGCTTAGAGGAAGCCTTCTTGGTTACTCAAGCCTGCCAACCCAAAGTTTGGTACAGATTTATTGATGACATCTTCATGATCTGCTGACAGCTGCCACCCATTCCATATCAAACGGTCCCTTCCCTACAGCCTAGGCCTTCGTGGCAAACGAATCTGCTCCAGTCCTGAATCCCTCGACCATTACACCAACAACCTGAAAACAGATTTCGCATCCCGCAACTACCCTCCCAACCTGGTACAGAAGCAGATAACCAGAGCCAACTCCTCATCCCCTCAAACCCAGAACCTCTCACAGAAGAACCCCAAAAGTGCTCCACTTGTGACAGAATACTTCCCGGGACTGGATCAGACCTTGAATGTGGCTCTCCAGCAGGGATACGACTTCCTAAAATCCTGCCCCGAAATGAGATCCATCCTTCATGAAATCCTCCCCACTCCACCAAGAGTGTCTTTTCGCCGTCCACCTAACCTTCGTAACCTCTTGGTTCATCCCTATGAAATCCCCAAACCACCTTCCCTACCCTCTGGCTCCTACCCTTGCAACCGCCCCCAGTGTAAAACCTGTCCTATGCACCCTCCCACCACCACCTACTCCAGTCCTGTAACCCGGAAGGTGTACACGATCAAAGGGAGAGCCACGTGTGAAAGCACCCACGTGATTTACCAACTGACCTGCCTGCACTGTGACGCTTTCTATGTGGGAATGACCAGCAACAAACTGTCCATTCGCATGAATGGACACAGGCAGACAGTGTTTGTTGGTAATGAGGATCACCCTGTGGCTCAACATGCCTTGATGCACGACCAACACATCTTGGCACAGTGTTACACCGTCCGAGTTATCTGGATACTTCCCACCAACACCAACCTATCCGAACTCCGGAGATGGGAACTCGCCCTTCAGTATGTCCTCTCTTCTCGATATCCGCCAGGCCTCAACCTCCGCTAATTTCAAGCTGCCGCCGCTCATACCTCACCTGTCTTTCAACAACTTCTTTGCCTCTGTACTTCTGCCTCGACTGACATCTCTGCCCTTACTCTTTGCCTTTAAATATGTCTGCTTGTGTCTGTGTATGTGCGGATGGATATGTGTGTGTGTGTGTGTGTGTGTGTGTGCGAGTGTACACCTGTCCTTTTTTTTCCCCTAAGGGAAGTCTTTCCGCTCCCGGGATTGGAATGACTCCTTACCCTCTCCCTTAAAACCCACATCCTTTCGTCTTTCCCTCTCCTTCCTGAAGAAGCAACCATCGGTTGCGAAAGATAGTAATTCTGTGTGAGTGTTTGTGTGTTTTTTTCATGTGCCTGTCTGCCGGCGCTTTCCCGCTTGGTAAGTCTTGGAATCTTTGTTTTTAACATATTTTTTCCATGTGGAAGTTTCTTTCTATTTTGGAACAAGAGCCAGTTTGGAGTTACATCCACGCAGGGGGGGGGGGGGGATTATATCCTTGATAAAACTGTAAAATAAATGGCCAAAGGAAATGAGAAAGTTTACTAAAACACATTTGTTTATTAGGCATCTGAAACATTCTTGACAAGTAACGCATATTCTCTAATTAAAGATTGCCTAGGGGACTTAGAGTAGTGGATAGTAATGAGAGGGCACAACTAAAGCAGATTTTAATACATGATTATGGCTTCCTGCTTTCACAAGGCTCATGTGTCAAGATGTATAATGCATGATTAGTAATGTCCAGTTTTTCACATGGACAGTACCACATAGTTGAATATTGAGTCCAGAATTGAGGCAAGGGGCACAGCAGCATCTTCTCAGTCTAGCAGTTATCAGTGGGTGTCTTAGTGGGAATGGCAGTGAAGAGTGGAATTATGTTTTACATTGCAAGTGACCAGAAACTGTCCAGAAGTCATCACAGTGTGTCCTCAGTTTGTGGGCAGTGATAAAGGAAATTATGTCTGATACTGCAAGTTACTTCTAACAATTTGTGTTTAAATAAACAAAAATTATACAGTGGAGAATTAGCGAATGGGGCAGAGCAGCTCTTAGAAACTGACACTATATTCAGGGCAACTGAAAAATGCTCCAGTGGGAGCACAAGAAAGGCAAATATGCTCCTCTTTAAAAGACTGACAAAAAGTGTGGAACTAGGTGCTTTAGTTCTCATTCTGCCTTCCTCACCAAAAATTTTGGCATGCAAATGTATTTGCACTTTTTGTTCTGAAACAGAGTAGCAGAGACAGTAACACTGGATGAGGGACAAGGCAGTGCCAATGGGCGAGAAAGAGACAGGAGACAGTGATGATGAGAGAGATAAAGTGGCAATGAAAGATGGATAGATAAAATAGCAGTGGTAGACAAAGAGAGATGAGACAGTAATTAGTCAGTGAGAAACAGTGACAGTAAAGAGAAAGAGAGATGGATGGAGATAGCAGCAGTTGGAGCAGAAGAGAGATGAGACAGTGGAAATGAGAGTTGTGACCAAGCTCAGACATTAACACAACAAATTTTCCCACATTCCCCCATCTCCTATACCCAAATGTTAAAGTTTCCAGTCTATGGGTCAAAACCTCAAGAAAGCCATCCCCAAGGACATTTGTGCAGGGGATACAATGGGAGTTGAAGAAAGAGCCAACAGACTATAAGTGACAAAGAAAGAGACTGCAGCAATGGGAAATAACAGAACACATCAAACAGGAAATAGAAACTAAATTAACTAACATTACAAGTGCTTTAACCCATTTGCGGCAGGAGTTGAAGGATGAGATCAACAATCAGTGCAATTTAGTTTGCAAGGAAGTAAAAGAGCAATTCAAAGAATTAGATGGTAAAATTAACCATGTAGGTCAATTTGCCATTAGAGAGTTTTACCACATTAAAGAGCAAATCTCAGAGGCAAATGAACATGTAACCATTTTAGAAAAATACAAAGAATTTAGAGAAACAATTACATTAATTTGTAAATCCTACCATACAAGAGAAAGTAGAATCACTTAATACTAACACTCTTTTTAAGGAAGGTGCTGAAGAACACAAAAAAGGACTATGAGGCTATGGAAGGCTATTGAGAATACTTAGCAGGAAATCCATTAGAAGGCAGGTGTAAATAACAGTGGGTTACTGAGCACATTTACATCTACATCTATATAGTTACTCTGCAATTCACACTTAAGTGCTTGGCAGAGGGTTCATTGAACTATTTTCATACTACTTCTCCACCATTCCACTCTTGAATGGTGCGTGGGAAAAAGGAACACCTAAATAATTCTGTTTGAGCTCTGATTTCTCTTATTTTATTATGATGATCATTTCTCCCTATGTAGGTGGGTATCAACAAAATATTTTCACATTCAGGAGAGAAATCTGGTGATTTAAGTTTCGTAAATAGATCTTGCCACAAAAAAAAAACTGCCTTTTTTTCAGTGACTGGCACCCTAACTTGCGTATCATATCAGTGACACTCTCACCCCTATTGGGCGATAACACGAAATGGGCTGCCCTCCTTTGCACTTTTTTGATGTCCTCCATCAATCCTATCTGGTAAGGATCCCATACCGTGCAGCAATATTCCAGCAGAGGATGGACAAGTGTAATGTAGGCTGTCTTTGTAGCGGGTTTGTTGCATCTTCTAAGTGTTCTGCCAGCAAAGCGCAGTCTTTGTTTCACCTTCCCCACAATGCTATCTATGTGGTCTATCCAATTAAAGTTTGTAATTGGAATTGATCATCTGATGATTTTATTAGACGGTAAATTACAGCATCATCTGCAAACAATCTAAGGTGGCTGCTCAGATTATCACCTAGATCTTTTTTGTAAATCAGGAACAGCAGAGGGCCTGTGACACTATCTTGCAAAATGCCAGATATCACTTCTGTTCTGCTTGATGATTTACCATCTATCACTATGAACTGTGACCTCTCTGAGAGGAAATCATGAATCCATTCACACAACTGAGACAATACTCCATATTCATGCAATTTGATTAATAGTTGATTGTGAGGAATGGTATCAAAAGCCTTCTGGAAATCTAGGAATATGGAATCAATCTGAGATCCCTAGTCAACAGCACTCATTACTTCATGGGAATAAAGAGCTAGCTGTGTTGCACAAGAATGATATTTTCTGAATCTTTGGTGGTTATGTATCAATAAGTCATTTTCTTCAAGGTGACTCATAATGTTCGAGTACAGCATATGCTCCAAAATCCTACTGAAAATTGAGGTCAGTGATATGGGTCTGTAATTCAGTGGGTTACTCCTATTTCCTTTCTTGAATATTGGTGTGACCTGTGCTACTTTCCAGTCTTTAGGAACAGACCTTTTGTCAATTGAGCAGTTGTATATGATTGCTAAGAAAGGTGCTATTGTGTCTGCATACTCTGAAAGGAACCTGATTGGTATACCATCTGGACTGGAAGACTTGCCTTTCTTAAGTGATTTGAGTTGCTTGGCAACACCTGAGATATCTACTTTTATGTCACTCATGCTAACATCTATTCTGGTTTTGAATTATGGAATATTTACTTCATCTTCTTTCGGGAAGGAATTATGGAAAACTGTATTTAGTAACTCTGCTTTAGAGGAACCATCATCAATAACATTTCCAACGCTATCATGCAGTGACAGTATTTACTGTTTTTTGCCACTGGTGTACTTTACATGCAACCAGGAGCTCTTTGAGTTTTCTACTATATTTTGAGACAATGTTTCATTGTGGAAACTATTAAAAGCATCTTGCATTGACATGCACTCTAAATTTCGAGCTCCTGTGAAACTTAGCCAGTCTTGGGGATTTTGCGTTCTTCTGAATTTGGCATGCTTTTTTCGTTGCTTCTGCAACATTGTTCTGACGTGTTTTTTGTACCATGGTGGATCAGTCCTGTCTCTTAGTAACTTATGCAGTATGCATCTATCTATTGCTGTCAATACTGTATCTTTGAATTTGAGCCACATCTGATCTGCACTTATATAACCAGCTTGTTAGGAATAGAGACACTCTCTTAGGAAGACATCAAGTGAGTTTTTATCTGCTGTTTTGAATAGATATATTTTACGTTTATTTTTAGTGGTTTTGGTTGATATGGTTTTGAGCCTTGCTACAATGACCTTGTGTTCACTAATCCCTGTACCCATCATGATGCTCTCCATTAGATCAGGATTATTTGTGGCTAAGAAGTGAAGTGTTTTTTCGCAACGTCATGAACTAATTGTTCAAAGTAATTCTCAGAGAAAGCATTTAGTGCAATTTTGGAAGATGTTTTCTGTCTACCACCAGCTTTGAACATGCATTTTTGCCAACAAATCGAGGGTAGATTAAAGTCTCCACCAATTATAACTTTATAAGTTTATTAGAGGAGTTACAATCAGGAATTAATATGAATTTATCAAAGGAATTTCCAAAATTCAAACCTGGTGGAGCAGTACATCCCTCCTGTATTTGATAGTATTTTCTATATTTGTAACAAGAACCCGGGAGGATAGCAAAATATAAGATTTTGCCTTGAGTTATTTGATAGGTGGTGCAAAAGAATGGGGTACTGCTCATTCTGAGGATTTTTCATCTTAGGAGGATTTTAAGAAGAAATTTAGGAGAAAATATTGCTATAAGAGCACACAAGAGAAATTGACATTAGAGTTATTAGACCCAAAATACTATAATAAATCTTGTAGAATTTTTAAGAAGTATATGGAATGGCACCTGAATCGTTCTAAATACTTAGATAAGCCACTAGATGAATCCAGTTTATTCAAAATATTGACACATAGGTTACCATGTTATGTACGAAAGGAAGTGTGGTATAAAGGCTGGATGAATGTTAATGGTTAATTAACTTTTGTAGAGGAGTTAGATACACTGAAAAAAGAAAGAAATGAACATATGCCAGAGGATAACAGGGGAAGTAATAGCATGGATAATGAATGATTCCCAAATAAGTTCATTAAGAAACAAAATCCTAATCTTTGCCAAGTATGAAGAGAAAACAAAAACAGGAATACATCTACAAGTGGGCAAAACATTTCCTACCCCCAACACAATAAATAGTGTCAAAACAGCAATATACCTTCCAAAAAAATATTAATTGTCCAAAAGAGAGTTATTAGGATAATGAGCGGAGTCCAGCTTACACATTTTTGTAGGAACCTTTTCAGAAAATTAGAAATACTGACAAAAGCATGCCAATATATCTCCTCCCTATTATGATTCATTGGTAAAAATGGACAATCGTACAAAACAAATGATACATACCGTACCCACAAGTATTTATGTCTAAAGTAGTAGGTAATGGTGAGGACAACAGAACACATGAAAATCAAAGAGGAACAGAGAATATAATAATTGTAATGCATTACCCTGTAATAGTTACGGAAAATGGATAATGTCCTGGAACAAGGGCCATGATCCAGGACATAACGAACAGCTATTAGGCCCATACATACAAAAGGTAGTTTCCTTTACCCATGCAATACCTACAAGAGAACTGTTACTAGAAGAGGAAGAAAGAGAAAAGGAAGGTATTCAACTGAAACGAATAGTAACTGGGACAGTTTATAGAAAACTTGTGGATATTTATATTGATTTGTATAGTGAAGTATCTTCAGTTTCACAATAACTAGTACATACTATGAAAACCAAATCTGTATTTCCAACAGTACTTGGTGCAGGAGTATATTTAGTAGGTATTACTGGAACCAAAGGTAAGCATGTGAAGCATGAGACAAGAATAAATATCACCATAGGAGAACATGAATTTTGAAAAAATTTATTAATACTGTTGAATATAAATTTACCTGTATTACTTGGTATGGATTTGTTGTTAATGTATAAAGTTGTTGTATATTTTGATTCTATGACCTTATTTTGTAATTTCAATGGAAGCAGCAGTGAAATACCATTTAGTTGGGTGCTGAGATAAATCCAACCCTTATCTTAAACACAAAAACATGTTTAATTGTGACTGTTTAGTTAGTTTCACAAGAAATAGCAAATGACGCGCTAACTAGTGAAAGGCTGATATTTAACACACCCTATGAATCACCATTGTTAACTCCAGAGCAAAAAGCAAGAATTATAATCTATTACATGTAGTGAAGAAGGCTTCAGGAGAGGTTTGTTTGGTATGCTCATACAGTAAATGAACATATAGAAACTGAAAGGGACAGACCTCTTAGTATAAAGGAATTACTAACTAAATTTGAACAGGCCAAATATTTCACCTCCTTGGATCTCACAAGTGGTTATTGGTATTGGCAGAAAATATACCACATTTTTATTTGATGGAAAATGTTATCAATTTAGAGTGTTACTGTTTGGATTAAATATTACAGTGTTAGTCTTCATATGGGCACTCGATAAAGGGTTAGGTAAGGAACTGTTACAAGAACTCATTATTTATGTAGATGACATTTTTCTGGTATCAAAAACTTGGGGAGACCATTGTCATTTACTCACAAAAGCTTTGCAAAGTTAGAATGAAAAGGAGAGAACCGTAAAACTGTCAAAATCACATTTTGCAAGGGCAGAATTAAAATTTTTGGGGTATATAGTTGGGGTTAATGCCATAAAACGAAATCCAGACAGAATAAGAACTATACAAGTATCCAGAACCTCAAAATCTAAAACAGTTGCACTTGTTTTTTGCATTAGCAGGATTCTACCATTGATATGTTCAAGAACAAGTACTGAATGATCCATGGTAACTACAGCTTTTAAAGCAGCAAACTGTGTGGTTATGGGGTGAGGGTGTAGAGAAAGCATTCGCAAATATTGAACTGGTGCTGGTAGATGCAGCTATTCTCAGTCATCCTGTAATGAATGAGGTGGCCACAGATGCATCAGAGTATGGAATCAGACAGAATTATTCCAAGGGGAGTGGAATACTAAAGTAGGGGAGTACAGAATGATAGCCTTAACAAAGCATGAAATGAATAATACAGTCACAAAGAAAGAACTGTTTGCAATAGTGTGGAGTACTAACAAATTCCAGACAATAAAATGGGGATCACATACTATTATCTGTGCCGACCATCAAGCGTTGTCATTTTTTATGGCAAGCAGGTTATTGCAACAAAGATTTATACACTGGGCTGCATTCTTACGAGAACATCACATAAAAATTAGCTATGTAAAAGAATTGCAAAATATAGTCCCTGATGCATTATGATGATAACCAATAGGTATGAATAATGTTAAACAAACTGAAGGACTGTGGTGATTTTTGCCATCAGTTTTTTTGGATTAAGTTACATGGACAGTGATGTAATGACTTTAGCCTTAAGGATAAAACAAGACATGAAAGAAGGTCCTTACATTAATGATATGTATAACAGTTGTTAAGAGCTATCATTACACCAGTCTGAAAATTCTGAATGGATGATAATAAGAGATGTGTTATTTTGGAAAGCACCATCAGATCAGTTATGATGGGGACAAAGTATTCTGTGTAGTGTAGAAATAGATCTGATACGGTTCACACACAAAGGATATGATCATTTTGGAACAAGGAAATGTATTAAACACACATGTGAATCTTTTTAATTCAAGAATATGAGCTAGAAGGCAGTTACTGTGTTGAGATCATGTACGACCTGTCAGCTCATTAAAGAGGATAACAGTCACGTGCACTATAAATTATATCTGATAATTCCAAAAGATTGACATGATTTAATGGCAGTGGACTTCTTTGGCAATTATCTACAGGTATGTTGTTGTTGTGGTCTTCAGTCCTGAGACTGGTTTGATGCATCTCTCCATGCTACTCTATCCTGTGCAAGCTCCTTCATCTCCCAGTACCTACTGAACCTACATCCTTCTGAATCTGCTTAGTGTATTCATCTCTTGGTCTCCCTCTATGATTTTTACCCTCCAGTGCTAAATTTGTGATCCCTTGATGCCTCAGGACATGTCCTACCAACCAATCCCTTCTTCTAGTCATGTTGTGCCACAAACTTCTCTTCTCCCCAATCCTATTCAATACCTCCTCATTATTTACGTGATCTACCCACCTAATCTTCAACATTCTTCTGTAGCAAGACATTTCGAAAGCTTCTATTCTGTTCTTGTCCAAACTATTTATTGTCCATGTTTCACTTCCATTCATGGCCACACTCCATACAAATACTTTCAGAAACAATCCTGACACTTAAATCTTTACTCGATGTTAACAAATTCCTCTTCTTCAGAAACGCTTTCCTTGTCATTGCCAGTCAACATTTTATATCCTCTCTACTTAGACCATCATCAATTACTTTGCTCCCCAAATAGAAAACTCCTTTACTACTTTAAGTGTCTCATTTCCTAATCTAATTCCCTCAGCATCACCCGACTTAATTCGACTACATTCCATTATTCTCGTTTTGCTTTTGTTGATGTTCATCTTATACCCTCCTTTCTACAGGTAGGGGAGGAGTAAATTATGTATTGGTGTTGGTCAAATGTTGGTCAAAGTATGTTAAACTCTATCCCATCAAACAAGCAAATACTATTACAGTAATGCATTGTTTGCAAGAACATTTTTAATATGTGGGTAAACCAGCATGTCTATTAACTGATAATGGCCCACAGTTTATTAACCATAATTTTAAGGAATTCTTGGCTTGGGAAGGGGTAAGACACATAACTATACCCAATTATAGTCCATAAACTAATCCTTGTGAAAGTGTTATGAAGGAATTAGGATGACTGTGTAAAACATAATGTTCTATGAGGCACACTACCTGGACACAACTTTTGACAGAATTTCAAGTAATCCTTTATGAACAACTGCGTGTGACAACAGGTCTAACTCCAGTATAAATTATGAATAAAACCTCTACAGGGGTGCCTAAAATTGTTTACATGGCCGAATTCACCAGTGATTGACTTCGAAAGATGCAAGGGAAGATGCAAGAGAAACTGATTACACAGGCACAAAAATAGTCAGAACTTTTAATGATAATGCTGTTGTACCAAAATTCTAATAAATGATTTGGTATTAGTTGACAAATTTCATCACAGCTCGAATTTAAAGAAGGAAACAAGCAAATTTTTTCAGTGTTACAGTGGATCTTTTAAAGTTCAGAATACCGCTTCAAAAAGTAGTATATCTAATAGACCTTGATTCAGGGCAAAATAAAGGATTACACAGTATAGATATGAATAACAGATTTAAGGCCCCAGGAGAGTTCGAACTCTTTGCAAAATCAGCAGATAGGTGACCACTGGCAGTCTGAGTTAAATTGTTTCCATATTTCTATCTTAATTTTCTCTGGGACAATTTCTCTCTTCTTTGACTCATCTACTACCTTTTATTAATATTACAATTTCTACTACCATTTCTTCCAGAAATAGGACTGTAAAAATAAAATAAAATATGAGCCCCATACCTGTTTGCATAGCATCTAGTATTTATTCAATAATACTTGCATTGGTACATTTACAAAAATAGCCATGAGCTTTGTTAATAAACTTAACTATAAATTAACATTTTAAGGAAAGTTTTGAAGATGCACAATATATGTGTAGTACACAAAAAGCCAAGAGAAAGAATGATTTTAGCTCTATTATCATATGATAGTAATAGAAGTGGAGGAGGTTATAGTAGTATGACACTTGCTGGAAATGCTTTAACTCACAAGGTCTTTGCATAAGCTATGAATATACTAAGATAAATATTCTGGAATTTAGAGTAAGAAGTTATTAGTTGGGCACATTTTTTAAACATAAAGAAAGAATAATACAATGGTTGGGTTTATATTTGAACTTTTTAGGGGAGGTTAATCATAGTTAGTGATATCATGTCTACTGAGTATGGACCAATGAATAGACTGACCACAGAAATTATACTGACCATTGACGATGACTTGCATGAATACACTTGCCTATTTCGTTGCATTTCATATGGGTTTGTTAGGGTCAATTTTTAGGGTGTCTGCAATGGTGAAACCGTGGCAAGTTCGTTATGTAAGGAATGCTGAACAACTTCTCCCTCTGGTGCCATGATGAAGTACCTCAGCAGATGGCGTAGCTCCTATCACAGGATCTCTTCTTTTTACTGTCTCTATAGTAGAAATTGTAACCTACAACAGCAGGATTGCACTGGCCGGTATTTCGTGTATGATGACAACAGTAGAATAATAGGATTTCTTTGGGGTTAAGTACGTGACACATGTTAGTCACACCACACATTGTAGGGGAGAAGAGTCCAGGTAGGAGATGGAAGGCAAGACAAACTGATGGTGTGCTAACATGCCTGGCTAAATAAGAAACAAGGTCTTATGAGTTAACAAGAGAACAAGAAGGTTTTATAACTGGTATTCAACAAGGAGTAGGTCTATGAGGAATAAATTTTAGTAACAGGAGATGAAGTGTAGTCACAAGAAATACAATACAATCTTTTGAATTGTCTAAATCTTATGATTATAAGAAAGTAAAGGATAAGCTATGTGTATCAGCAAGTAGAAGCACTATAAATAAGCAAGAGAAGTATGAGTATGTAGTGACATTATTTTAGATAGAGAACAATCAGGAAATGTCAGCAGAAAGCAATTATTGGAGAAAATCATCATTTGGAGTGAGAAAAGACAGTAAAAGTGTGCTAGAAACTGTGTTTACTGATGAAGTTAAGATGGGGCATACAGAAATAATGGATGAGGTGTAGCAGAGGAAAAGAGTAGGTAGATCCAGAGGAGGAATGGCTTATACCTTGGTCAGGTGAATCCATGGGAGGAATGACCTGTACCATTTAATGTAGGTAGGAGAGAGAGGTAAGGTTAGATGGACCCTTAGGAGGGATGGTCTATATCTTGGTCAGGTGAATCCATTGAGGGAATGACCTCTACCATACTTTTTTTTAATAAGGGTATGGCCAATTTATATGGTATAGAGTTTTGATACAGTGACTGCCCCTGGAAGGCCTGTAAGTGCACTGAATGCAGAAGTATGAAGCTGTATAATGATTGGTGGTTACAATATGAAAGTTTTCTCCAAACTGGTTCTATAATCAAGTAGCCTTACCTGATAGTAAAGATGAAAGTTGTTGTAGCAGGAATGTTCCACATTTGTTGACAAGAGCCTGTGCTGAGATTTGACTCTACAGATTTAATAGTAGCATATACCCAACAAGCAATTACTCATGTAATAATAATGTGAGAAAGAGTAACAGGTAGCCAACCATGTACAAATACAAGAAGTAAACAAGAAACTCCTGAGTATACTGGTTTGAAGGCAATGCATTTTTAAATAAACAGATAAATGTAAAAACCGTAAGAAAGTTGAAGAAGTTTATTTCAGTTGAATCATGACACAAATATATATTAAAGTCATTTCTTGCTATATAGAAAGACTGGACACTGCAAGACAATTTCTTGCATCACACAGGATGTGAAGTAAATAAGATAGAGATATAAAAAGTAGACTAACACTGTTTAACACAATTTACCAGAAATGAAACAACAAAATTCAAAAGACTTGTTATTAAAAATGAAGTTTTATTCTTTTTTCAAGAAGGAAAACATATCATGTGTAATTAGGTTGTTTACAGTTGCATGTTAATGAGAAACCCTTTGTTTTTATTTATTTATTTATTTTGAGATTGTGAGAGGTCACAACATTTTTCCTTTAAAAGAGGGAACATGTATTTCCTTTAAGTGGGGGAACATGAAGTGTTACATGTCATTTAGGCAAACAACATTTCAAACACCTTGTGTAGTACAAGGAAAGATGGTTGTGACAGAATAATATTAAGTAGGGAGTAAGTTGCAGAACATAAACTGTATGCATATGTTTGTTTTCGTATGTGCAAACATTAAACAGGAGGTGTGGAATATGAGAAAACAGCAAGGTGTGATGACAAGTAAATGGTGTCACCTGCTGTGGGTGGGGCCTTTTATGTTTTGGCTTCACGGCTTGGTGGTGGCTTCAGCAACAAGGTGCAACCAGTGCAAAAACCAAGAACTAAGTGATGTAATTGTAAATGATGTTTTTCACAAAATTATTAAGTGGTTCTCAGCAAACGGACTCTCTTTAAATTTCGATAAAACACAGTATATACAGTTCCGTACAGTAAATGGCACAACTCCAGTAATAAATATAGACTTTGAACAGAAGTATGTAGTTAAGGTAGAATTTTCAAAATTTTTAGGTGTGTCCATTGATGAGAGGTTAAACTGGAAGCAACACATTGATGGTCTGCTGAAACGTCTGAGTTCGGCTACGTATGCTATTAGGGTTATTGCAAATTTTGATGATAAGAATCTCAGTAGATTAGCTTACTATGCCTACTTTCATTCACTTCTTTCATATGGTATCATATTCTGGGGTAATTCATCATTGAGTAGAAAAGTATTCATTGCTCAAAAACGTGTAATCAGAATAATTGCTGGAGCCCACCCACGGTCATCTTGCAGACATCTATTTAAGGATCTAGGGATCCTCACAGTAACCTCACAGTATATATATTCACTTATGAAATTTGTTGTTAATAATCCAGCCCAGTTCAAAAGTAATAGCAGTGTGCATAGCTATAACACCAGGAGAAAGGATGATCTTCACTATGCAGGGTTAAATCTGACTTTGGCACAGAAGGGGGTAAATTATGCTGCCACAAAAGTCTTTGGTCACCTACCAAACAGCATCAAAAGCCTGACAGATAGTCAACCAACATTTAAAAATAAATTAAAAGAATTTCTAGATGACAACTCCTACTCATTGGCTGAATTTTTAGATATAAATTAAGGGAGGGAAAAAAACTAACTTAAGCATTAGTGTCATGCAATATTTTGTGTAATGTAATATCTTGTACAGACATCTTTCATTAACCTGACACGTTCCACATCATTACGAAGTGTCGTATTCATGATCTATGGAACAAGTATTAATCTAATCTAATCTAATCTAATCTAATCTAATCTAATCTAACCACACTCTCCAAGAATGAAAACAAAAGACTGAATGGTTTGGTCACAAACAAAATATATTATAATATTGGATGTCATGTTGAGCTTTTGAGGTGCATCTCATATGAAAAGTTATATTCTGTTTAATTCAAGAGTCAGTCTATTGATCTGTACACCTGTTCATGGAAATATATGTTTGTAAATTGAAAGCAGTGTGCTTTTTCATTATATGAATAGAAGTTAATGTAAATTGAAAGCAGTGTGCTTTTTCATTATATGAATAGAAGTTATCTTCTTTTGCTCCAATAACAGCTGGAGAAGAAGTCAAGCCTTTCCTTGGCTACACACAGGATTTCAGAGGCACTGATTTGCAGGACCTCTATTTCACAAACAACTATGCTGACCATTTAAAAAAAAAAGGAGTAAATACATAAGATATTACACTGAGTGACTGCTCTCATTAAGTGTTCTAATTCAGCTCCAACTACATGCAGTGAGCCAACAGCTACATAATATCCTAAACTAACAAGAAAAACACTTCAACCTTGTGTTCTTCAAAGCATCCTCTATCATCAATGCACTTCACTCATCTGACTTGATTAGTACTATTTATGCCATTTAGAGTGATCAGTTTTGTTTGAGAAGAGATTTCACTTCTATGTTCAGTAAAACAATATTTATTGATTCACTATTACACAATGTCTTTTAGTAGCTCCTATAATCTTAATTCCTATTACAGGTAACTGAACAAAATCTCGACTGTGACTTTACATAATCTTTCAGACACTCCATAAACTGGACTCTCTGTATCACTCAGAGAATTACTTTTCCATTTATGTGAATCTGAGTGTATGAACTTACCTGCATATCACAATCATTTTTCTTTTCTCCTTCATACAAAAGATCCTTTTCAATTTCTTTGAACCCCATACCTTTTACCTCAACATTGTTTATGTTTGTGTCCACTCTTGGTGGCGTGGATCTCAGAAGCATATCAGTTTTCTCTAAATTATCTCTTGTCTCATCCCACCATTCTGGATCCAAACTTTTACACACCTTTTTCAGCCTATCTTTTATACTACTATCAGTACTTTTATTATCATAATGACAAGCTGCCCTTAAAATGTTATTACTTATGCACCTTTTTCAAATTCCTTCCAATCTTAACAACTCTTTACTGTTTTACTGATATCAATTGGCAAAAGCCAACTTTCATGTACCTTCCTTTCACAGTTCTGGCTTTCCTGGTTGTGTCCATTGCTATCCCCATAAATACCTTCCTCTAATCCTTTATCTTCAACATGCTCCACAATATCTTCACTATTCTCATTACTATTGGCAGTCATATCTGCTTCATTAATTATCCAAAACATCCTCTTCACTCTTCTTACTGCTATTATCTGACATGACCACCTCCTCCCCAGGAATTTCATTGTCTAATGACCATCTTCAACATAAAAAAACAGTAAATTCCCTTTTTAACCTGCAATTTTCTCAATCATTAACTTATGTAGCCCAAATTCATCAACATCATGAGCATTATCATCAGTTCTTTCCTCTCCCAATAAAACCTCATTACATGAAAGACTGTAAAATTTGTTAATGATTATGCACCTGGCCCTACTTCCACACTGTGAATAACGTTTTACTTATCTGCCCCACAAGTGTCAATGTTCATTCGCTGCCAAAATTTCCTATTAAAATATAATATATTTATTGCTTCTTATTTCCTTTAGGGCCCAAAATTTCTCCCTGTTTCATAATCCTTTTTTGTGATAATTAGCCTGATTTGGTCTGCCTTTCCTCTCCTCAAACTTACAGGTTCCCAGTGGAATGATACCTAATTTATCTGATCACTACACCTATTCTCATATCTATTGTTGTGAAATGTCCTGTTATTTCCCTGTCATGATCTATTTCTGTTTTCGTATATTCTACTCCCATTCTTATTGCTGTCATTTAACTCTGGTTCTTTTCTGTCACCTCTTTCCTAATAATTATTCCTTTAATTTCCTCCTTCTCTCTTCCCATAATTACCTGTATTATTGTAGTTTCGTTTCCACCCTCATTGCTAATGCCCATCCTTTGTTTTCGAACAACTTTTAGCACTTTTTCCTTGCAACAGCAGTTCTCCTTATGGTTCCAAAGACAACATGCTTCAAAAACTATCCTCATGAGAAAACCACATACATTACTACCATTCACAATACTTTCACAGATAGTCCCATGCATCCCTTCTATTATCGTATCCACTATAAACCAAATTCTTCTATAAACGCTTGGTTTACCCATACTCTTGCTCACCCAAAACAACTTCATGGTGCCTGGCAGCACTAAAGCACACAAATTACTCCTTAATGCAATAATCAAAACTATCAATTTTTCACATAGTAATTTAATTGGATAGATAAAAAATCTACACAACAAGCAGTGACAGAACACATAATTAGGCAAGTTTTTGAAGCCAGTGGCTCCTTCTTTAGGCAGAAAGGTTGAAGAGAAATGAAGAGGGGTGAAGCAAAAGGACTGGAGAAGTCTAGAATAAGGGTAGATTCCAGGAAAGTAATCCAGAACCATGGGTCAGGATTTGAAAACCTGAGAGTGTAAACGTGGAGGACACGATAATATGCAAGACAGAGATTACTGCTTAAATATCATGCATTAGTTAATAAGAGTGAAAAGCTAAGTGCATTTTACATAACAGAGGTGGGAAGGAGGGCAGTGAAAAACAGACAGGTAAGACAATGAAAGATGTAGAGAACTAAAAGAGAGTGAAGAAAGGACTATTTACTGTGAAGAAATGCTGAGATGGAAGAAATTAACATAAATTAAGGTCAGGTGGGTGGCAAGAACCAAGGACATGTTGCACTGGTAGTTCTCACCTGTGGAGTTATGAGAAACTGGTGCCTGGAGGAAGAATACTGATGGCACGTGGGGATGATAGGGGCACCACTGTCATGATTGTCATATTTTAGGGCATTCCCTGCAACAGATATGGCATGTTGTCAGTATACACCCTCTGCCTATGCTGATTCATCTTAATTGATAATTTGGTGGTAGTCATGCTGATGTAAATGGCCAAACAATCTTTACATAACACCTGGTGTATGACAGGTGTTGATTCATAGGTGGGTCTCTGTTTGATAGTATGTTTTTTGCCCTTTACAGAACTGGTATAGGTAGAGATAGGAGGGTGCATAGAGCAAGTGTTGCAGTGGGGATGGTCACAGGGGTAGGAGCCATAGGGTAGGGAGATGGGTGCAGAAGGAGCATGGGGTCTGACAAGAATATCGTGTGACTGGAAGGGCAACAAAAAGCTATTCTAGGTGTGGTGGGCAAGGTTTCATACAGAGTAGATCTCATTTCAGGGCTTGATTTTACGAAGTCAAGGCCCTGTTGAAGTAGGTGATCAATACATTTCAGATCGTGAAGCGTTCAGTGAATTCAAAAGTAAAATTCTATGTACCGACTTGACAGAAACTCCTAGGAAGTTCTGGTCTTACATTAAATCAGTAAGTGGCTCAAAACAGCATATCCAGACACTCCGGGATGATGATGGCATTGAAACAGAGGATGACACGCGTAAAGCTGAAATACTAAACACCTTTTTCCAAAGCTGTTTCACAGAGGAAGACCGCACTGCAGTTCCTTTTCTAAATCCTTGCACAAACAAGAAAATGGCTGACATTGAAATAAGTGTCCAAGGAATAGAAAAGCTACTGGAATCACTCAATAGAGGAAAGTCCACTGGACCTGATGGGATACCAATTCGTTTATACACAGAGTACGAGAAAGAACTTGCCCCCCTTCTAACAGCCGTGTTCTGCAAGCCTCTAGAGGAACGGAAGGTTCCAAATGATTGGAAAAGAGCACAGCAAGTCCCAGTCTTCAAGAAGGGTCATCGAGCAAATGCGCAAAACTATAGAATTATATCTCTGATGTCGATCTGTTGTAGAATTTTAGAACATGTTTTTTGCTTGAGTATCATGTGGTTTTTGAAAACCCAGAATCTACTCTGTAGGAATCAACATGGATTCCGGAAACAACGATTGTGTGAGACCAAATTCGCTTTATTTGTTCATGAGACCCAGAAAATATTAGATACCGGCTCCCAGGTACCAACTTGACTTCCGGAAGGCGTTCGATACAATTCCGCACTGTCGCCTGATAAACAAAGTAAGAGCCTACAGAATATCAGACCAGCTGTGTGGCTGGATTGAAGAGTTTTTAGCAAACAGAACACAGCATGTTGTTATCAATGGAGAGATGTCTACAGACGTTCAAGTAACCTCTGGCATGCCACAAGGGAGTGTAATGGGACCACTGCTTTTCACAATATACACTCCTGGAAATTGAAATAAGAACACCATGAATTCATTGTCCCAGGAAGGGGAAACTTTATTGACACATTCCTGGGGTCAGATACATCACATGATCGCACTGACATAACCACAGGCACATAGACACAGGCAACAGAGCACGCCCAATGTCGGCACTAGTACAGTGTAAATCCACATTTCGCAGCAATGCAGGCTGCTATTCTCCCATGGAGACGATCGTAGAGATGCTGGATGTAGTCCTGTGGAACGGCTTTCCATGCCATTTCCACCTGGCGCCTCAGTTGGACCAGCGTTCGTGCTGGATGTGCAGACCGCGTGAGACGAAGCTTCATCCAGTCCCAAACATGCTCAATGGGGGACAGATCCGGAGATCTTGCTGGCCAGGGTAGTTGACTTACACCTTCTAGAGCACGTTGGGTGGCACGGGATACATGCGGACGTGCATTGTCCTGTTGGAACAGCAAGTTCCCTTGCCAGTCTAGGAATGGTAGAACGATGGGTTCAATGACGGTTTGGATGTACCGTGCACTATTCAGTGTCCCCTCGACGATCACCAGAGGTGTACGGCCAGTGTAGGAGATCGCTCTCCACACCATGATGGCGGGTGTTGGCCCTGTGTGCCTCGGTCGTATGCAGTCCTGATTGTGGCGCTCACCTGCATGGCGCCAAACACGCATACGACCATCATTGACACCAAGGCAGAAGCGACTCTCATCGCTGAAGACGACACGTCTCCTTTCGTCCCTCCATTCACGCCTGTCGCGACACCACTGGAGGCGGGCTGCATGAAGTTGGGGTGTGAGCGGAAGACGGCCTAACGGTGTGCGGGACCGTAGCCCAGCTTCATGGAGACGGTTGCAAATGGTCCTCGCCGATACCCCAGGAGCAACAGTGTCCCTAATTTGCTGGGAAGTGGCGGTGCGGTCTCCTACGGCACTGCGTAGGATCCTATGGTCTTGGCGTGCATCCGTGCGTCGCTGCAGTCCGGTCCAATGTCGACGCACCTTCCGCCGACCACTGGCGACAACATCGATGTTTTGTGGAGACCTCACACCCCATGTGTTGAGCAATTCGGCGGTACGTCCACCCGGCCTCCCGCATGCCCACTATACGCCCTCGCTCAAAGTCCGTCAACTGCACATATGGTTCACGTCCACACTGTCGCGGCATGCTACCAGTGTTAAAGACTGCGATGGAGCTCCGTATGCCATGGCAAACTGGCTGACACTGATGGCGGCGGTGCACAAATGCTGCGCAGCTAGCGCCATTCGACGGCCAACACCACGGTTCCTGGTGTGTCCGCTGTGCCGTGCGTGTGATCATTGCTTGTACAGCCCTCTCGCAGTGTCCGGAGCAAGTATGGTGGGTCTGACACACCGGTGTCAATGTGTTCTTTTTTCCATTTCCAGGAGTGTATATAAATGACCTAGTAGATAGTGTCGGAAGTTCCATGCGACTTTTCGCAGATGATGCTATAGTATACAGAGAAGTTGCAGCATTAGAAAATTGTAGCAAAATGCAGGAAAATCTGCAGCGGATAGGCACTTGGTGCAGGGAGTGGCACTATCCTTAACATAGACAAATGTAATGTATTGTGAATACATAGAAAGAAGGATCCTTTATTGTATGATTATATGATAGCAGAACAAACACTGGTAGCAGTTACTTCTGTAAAATATCTGGGAGTATGCGTGCGAAATGATTTGAAGTGGAATGATCATATAAAATTAATTGTTGGTAAGGCGGGTACCACGTTGAGATTCATTGGGAGAGTCCTTAGAAAATGTAGTCCATCAACAAAGGAGGTGGCTTACAAAACACTCGTTCGACCTATACTTGAATATTGCTTATCAGTGTGGGATCCGTGCCAGATCGGGTTGACAGAGGAGATAGAGAAGATCCAAAGAAGAGCGGCGCATTTCGTCACAGAGTTATTTGGTAACCATGATAGCGTAACAGAGATGTTTAGCAAACTCAAGTGGCAGACTCTGCAAGAGAGGCACTCTGCATCGCGGTGTAGCTTGCTGTCCAGGTTTTTAGAGGGTGCGTTTCTGGATGAGGTATCAAATATATTGCTTCCCCCTACTTATAACTCCTGAGGAGATCATGAATGTAAAATTAGAGAGATTAGAGCGCGCACGGAGGCTTTCAGACAGTCGTTCTTCCCGTGAACCATACGCGAGTGGAACAGAAAAGAGAGGTAATGACAGTGGCACGTAAAGTGCCCTCCGCCACACACTGTTGGGTGGCTTGCGGAGTATAAACGTAGATGTAGATGTAGATCAGGATAATACTGATTGACCAGTGGTGTGAAGGTATCAGCAGTACCAGGATTGGATGTGATGGCCTAGGAAATCTGCTTTTGAACTAGCCCAGTGGGATAATTACATCCAGTGAAGGCTGAGGTTGGAATGGTGGTGTATTGCCATAAAGAGTTCATCAGAACAAATACATTTGCCTCGAATGCCAAGGTTGTATGGTAGGGAATGTTTGATATGGAAAGGATGGCAATGTCAAAGTGTAAGTATTGTTGTTTGTTGGTAGGTTTAATGTAGACAGAAATGTGTAGCTGGCCTTTGGTGAGGATGAGATCAAAATAAAGGAAAATGGCTTGGAATTTGGTATAGGACCATGTAAATGTAATTGGGAGAAGGTATTCAGAGATTCCAGGAACATTAATAGGCCAGCCTCACCATGAGTCCATGTGGTAAAGATGTCATCAGTGTATCTAAACCAAACCAGCAGCTGAAGACATAGAACCCAGGAAAGTTCCTTCCAAGTGATCCATAAAAAGGTTTGCATAGGAAGGAGCCATCCTGGTTCCCATTACCTTACCCCTGATCTGTATGCATATATGCCTCTCAAAGGTGAAGTAGTTGTTGGTAAGTATAAAGTTGATTAAAGTGAGTAGGAAGAATGTCATAGGTATGTATCAGATTGACACTGACTGAGGAAATGTTCAGCATCAGACAGACCATGTACATGGGGAATGTTGGTATAGAGGGAGGTGGCATCAATGATAACAAGCAAGGTGTGTGGTGGGTGTGGGACGGTCATGGATTTCAGTGATCTGGGAAATGGTTGGTATCTTTGATATTGGAGGGAAATTTTTTACTATGTGTGGAAGGTACTGATCAACTAAGGCAGATATAAGTTCGGTGGGTGCTTGGAGTTACTCCAAAAGGCCTATAATTGAAAGTCCCTGTTTCTGGGTGTAATCCTACTCTACACAAGGCTCTATTACAGTTTCAAATACAGAACTCTCTTGCTCTTACCTGGCTAACCTGTAACCTATATGCCTCACCAGCCAAGTTCCACTCCACCAAACTTCTCTCCTACAAAATCCTACAGTTATCTGCCCCTCATGTTTCCTTGGATGGTATCATCCTCCAAGCCAACTTCAAACAGAAACAGAATGCCAAACTTCACCTCAGAAAGGTACCTCACCTTCTCCTAAACTACCTGAATAGTGATGTTTCCCTTCCTGTCTCTCTGCAGCTTCTTAAACAGCCACACGATCAACTACTACTCCTACAAATCGAGCTTGTCCAACCTATGTTCTGTAAAAGTTGATGACTCCATCATTATCCTTCCAACAGACAAAGGATTGACCACTGTGGCACTTGACTGAAAGGAGTATGTTAGTGAAGGTCTACACTAGTTGTCTGACACCTCTTCATACAGTGTCTGCCATCAGGATCCTGTCCTTCTGAATCAAACAGACCTGCACCCCTCCTTAAAACCACAGGCCCCTCTGAAGGCCTAACACCTCACTCCATAGAACTCATCACTCTACCCAAACCATGCACCTCCACCTTTTACTTCTTCATATGATCCATAAACCAAATCATCCTGGACATCCTATAGTTACTGGCTTTGAAACACCCACTGTACATGTATCACCCTTAATTGATCAATACCTGCAACCCATGGTACAAAGACTTCCCTCTTATATCAAAGATACCAACCATTTCCTGTAAGCTCTCAGGTTTTCAAATCTTGTCCAATGCAGCCTCAGCAATCAGTCTTACCTTCTCATCCCGTGCAGTAAGTCTCCCCTGACCCGCGGTTCTGAGTGACTTTCCTGAAATCTACCCCTTTTGCTAGTCCCCTCCAGTCCTTTCGCTTCACCCCTCTTCCCTCCCCTTCAACCTTTCTGCCTGAAGAAAAAGCCACTGACTCTGACAATTTCCCTAATTATAACCTTCTTTTATGTATGTGTTCTGCCAGCTCTTGATGAGTAAATTACTCCTTAATGGATTTGTATACAGTTTAACTTGTTTGTCTTGTTCAATAGCTACACCTCATGATGACTCTACACTGGCAACAGCCTTGTGTCACTGAAGGTTAACTTAGGCATGATGTTCAATCAGAACAGTTAGGCTCGCAGAGCACCCTTCACCCAGTTCATACTCGTCACATACGTGAGACTTTGGCTGCACAGTAAACAGCACACTGCACATGTCAGCTGCTTGCTCTGCAAGGCTATGATCCAGTATTTGCAACTGTGCCACATTCTGAACCTCTAGCATACACTCTTGAGCAGATTGAGTCCTTTTGATTTGGTTATCTGCAACAACACTATCAACAAGTTCTTGTGCATTCTGTGTAGTATCTAAAACAACAAAATCATTTGCAGTTCCACTCTGCAGTACACAAAAACCATTAGCACATGCACCTCCCTGTGCTCTACCTCTCTGGCCTCAACACAACACCCATTGTTGCCCAATGCACCTCCCTGTGCATCTGGATCTACCTCTCTGGTCTCAACACAACACCCACTGTTCCCCAATGGGGGAGATATTACTACATTTAAATCACCCATGTTGCCATCCCCATACTTAATCACTTTTGTACAGCCCACACTTATTCCTGCTACCTCAGACTCCAAAATTCCCCTGGATATTGGGGTGGCACTTCTACATTATCTACCCTAACTTTAATAATATCATTATCCAGTGCCTCACGTAAATTCTCAGGAACTTGTACTTTGTCATTCTCTACATCTGATTTAATTTTCCCAGGACAGACAGGTTCCACCACATTTACAGCAGACAGCCATTTCACAGGAACAAGTAAACTATCCACATGCATGTTCTTGTCCCTTTCAGCTTCCTCCATCTCCCTCCTTTGTGCTCCCTCTCTTTTTCTTCAACACATTCCTCACATTCTGACACCCACTTCCTATTTTCCAATCCACATGGTCTTTCTGGCCCCTCCCTATACTCCACAGTTTTGTGGTAAACTATTTCAAGTGCTTCTAACCTTTTAGATCACTGTCCCTTCTCCAAAAGCAACTTATCTACTTTGCGTCTTAAAATTCTCAATATCTCCTCTCTTGTAGCCCCTTGCAGTATCAAAATCCCTGCTCCCTCTGGTACCGACTACAATGCGATTATCTCTTATCAGTTACACAATCATAAATGAGGAAGAAACATTTAAACATATCACTGTCCTAACTTGTGTTTGTTTGTGTGTCTATCGACCTGCCAGTGCTTTTGTTTGGTGGGTCGCATCATCTTTGTTTTTAGATATATAAGTATTAACTGTGTTTTTCTACTTGTCACTCCTTTTTCTGTGTGTTTTTGCTTTTAGGAAGATTTAATTTTCGAATACTAATAATAGTGTTCCATAGATTTCATGTTTGTTTTGAATAAAGTCTAGAGACAGTTAGTGCTTATTTCCATTGTTTCCAATGAGAAGTGTCCAGTAACCACAGTTTATTCAGATATCAGCTGCCTTTAGTGAATTAGCAGTTTAGTTAAAAGTTGATTACTTAACTCCTTACAGTAAATTGTTGATTTCTTAGGTAGGATAGGATGTGTGAGTGCTGTGTACAGATGCAGGAGGAGCTGGCCACTGTTTGCGAACAGCTGAACGTGCTGGTGGCCGCTGTCAACCGTCTTCAGGCTGCTGCCTCAGAGTGTAGCTGCAGTGGGGAGTCTGGTGATCGCATGGTACACCCCAGGTATTACATGCTTCACCCACAGTCCCTGCTGTCGAGACATCTTTGTGGGTACTGGGCGCGGTTGGGCCACACTCTCCCCAAGGGGAGTGGCAGGTCCAACGGCGTCCCCATCACATGAGGTGGAGGGTCAATGTGGAGGCTGGCCATGTGGCATCGCCCACTCTGCTTATGAGTGGACATTGGCTGCTCCTTCAGCAAGGTCTGAGCAGGCACATGGGGGGAGGGGTTTATTAGTGATTGGAAGCTTCAATGTTAGGCAGGTGATGGAGCCCCATAGGGAAATAGCGGATAGCTCGGGGAAGAAGGCCAGTGTTCACTCTGTCTGCTGACCAGGGGGTCTCATCCGAGATGTGGAGGAGGCCCTGCCAGCAGCAATAGAGAGCACTGGGTGCACCCAATAGCAAATTGTTGCTAATGTCAGAACCAATGACTCCTGCCATCTGGATTCTGAGGTCATCCTGAGTTCATACAGGTGGTTGGGGGCGTTGGTGAAGGTGGAAAGCCTCGCTCATGGCGTGAAATCTGAGCTAACTGTTTATAGTGTCATTCCCAGAACTGATCACGGTCCTCTGCTTTGGAGCCAAGTGGAAGGCTTAAACCAGAGGCTCAGACAATTTTGCGGAGATCTGGGGTGCAAATTTCTCGACCTCAGCTATCGGGTGGAGCAATGTAGGGCTCCCCCAAATAGGTCAGACGTGCACTACATGCAGAAAGTGGCTACAAGGGTAGCGGAGTAGATATGGAGTGCACATGTGAGTTTTTCAGGTTAGAGAATTCCCTCCCTAGACCTGACAAGATGCCTTCTGAGATGTGACAAGGTAGCAGTAGGCAAAACACAACAGGGAATGACAATATTAATGTGGTAATAGTAAACTGCAGAAGCATCTGTAGAAATTTCCCAGAAATGCTCTCATTAATAAACAGTCACAATGCCCACATAGTACTAGGAGTGGAAAGTTGGCTGAAACCAGATGTAAACAGTAATGAAATTCTAAACTCAGATTGGAATGTGTGCCAGAGACACGGGGTGGACAGTGAAGGGGTTGGCATGTTTGTAGTGATAAAAAGTGCAATAATATCAAAGGAAATTGATGCAGATCGGAAATGTGGAATAATTTGGGTGAAGACCACAGTTAAAGCAGGCTCAAACATGGTAATTGGATGTCTCTATAGGCCCCCTGGCTCAGCAGCTCTTGTTGCAGAACAACTGAAGGAAAATTTGGAAAACATATCAAGTAGATTTCACAAACACGTTATAGTTTTGCGTGGAGATTTTAATTTACCGGAAATAGACTGGGAGACTCAAATGTTTATAATGGATGGCAGGGACTAAGAATCCAGTGAAAATTTTTTTAAGTGCATTATCTGAAAACTACCTTGAGCAGTTAAAAAGAGGACCAACCCATGGTAATAATGTATTAGACCTTCTGGTGACAAACAGACCTGAACTATTTGAAACAGTTAACACAGAATAGGGAATCAGTTTCATAAAGCAGTTACAGCATAGGTGATTTCAGCCGTAAATAGAAATATTAAGAAACGTAGGAAGAATTTTCTGTTTAGCAAAAGTGACAAACATTAGATTACAGAGTACCTGATGGCTCAACACAAAAGTTTTGTCTCAAGTACAGACAGTGTTGAGGATCAGTGAACAAAGTTCAAAACCATCGTACAATATGCATTAGATGAGTATGTGCCAAGCAAGATCATAAGAGATGGAAAAGAGCCACCGTGGTACAACAACCGAGTTAGAAAACTGCTACAGAAGCAAAGGGAACTTCACAGCAAACATAAACATGACCAAAGCCTTGCAGACAAACAAAAATTACATGAAGCGAGATGTAATATGAGGAGGGCTATGCGAGAGGTGTTCAATGAATTTGAAAGTAAAGTTCTATGTACTGACTTGGCAGAAAATCCTAAGAAATTTTGGTCTTATGTCAAAGTGGTAGGTGGATCAAAACAAAACGCCCAGACACTCTGTGACAAAAATGGTACTGAAACAGAAGATGACAGACTAATGGCTGAAATACTAAATGTCTTTTTCCAAAGCTGTTTCACAGAGGAAAATTGCACCGCAATTCCTTCTCTAGATTTTCGCACAGATGTCAAAATGGTAGATATCAAAATAGATGTCAGAAGGATAGAAAAACAATTAAAATTGCTTAAAAGAGGAAAGGCCCCTGGACCTGATGGGAAACCAGTTTGATTTTACACAGAGTATGCAAAGGAATTTGACCTCCTTTCTTGCAGCAGTGTACTGTAGGTCTATAGAAGAGCGTAGCATTCCAAAAGATTTGGAAAGGGCACATGTCATCCCTGTTTTCAAGAAGGGACATTGAACAGATGTGCAGAACTATAGACCTACATTGATCAGTTGTAGAATTTTGGAATACGTATTACGTTGGAGTATAGTGATTTTTCTGGAGATTAGAAATCTACTCTGTAGGAACCAGCACATGTTTAAAAAAAGGTGATCGTGTGAAACCCAGTTTGCACTCTTCGTCCATGAGACTCAGAGGGCCATAGACACGGGTTCCCAGGTAGATGCTGTGTTTTTTGACTTCCACAAGGTGTTTGATACAGTTCCCCACAGTCGTTTAATGAACAAAGTAAGAGCATATGGACTATCAGACCAATTGTGTGATTGGATTGAGTAGTTCCTAGATAACAGAACACAGCATATCATTCTCAATGGAGAGAAGTCTTCCGAAGTAAGAGTGATTTCAGGTGTGCCTCAGGAGAGTGTCATAGGACCATTGCTATTCACAATATATATAAATGACCTTGTGGATAACATTGGAAGTTCACTGAGGCTTTTGTGGATGATGCTGTAGTACATCGAGAGGTTGTAACAATAGAAAATTGTACTGAAATGCAGGAGGATCTGCAATGAATTGACGCATGTTGCAGAGAATGGCAATTAAATCTCACTGTAGACAAGTGTAATGTGCTGTGAATACATAGAAAGAAAGATTTATTAGCTACAATATAGCAAGTCAGCAACTGGAAGCAGTTAATTCCATAAATTATCTGGGAGTAGGCATTAGGATTGATTTAAAATGGAATGACCATATAAAATTAATCATTGGTAAAGTAGATGCCAGACTGAAATTCATTGGAAGAATCCTAAGGGAATGCAGTCCGAAAACAAAAGAAGTAGGTTACAGTACACTTGTTTGCCCACCGCTTGAATACTGCTCATCGGTGTGGGATCCATATCAGACAGGGTTGAGAGAAGATTAGAAAAGATCCAACAGAGAGCAGCACGCTTCATTACAGGATCATTTAATAATTGCAAAAGTGTTACGGAGATGATAGATAAACTCCAGTGGAAGACTCTGCAAGAGAGACGTTCAGTAGCTCGATATGGACTTTTGTTGAAGTTTCAAGAATATACTTTCAATGAGGATCCAAGCAGTATATTGCTCCCTCCTACGTATATCTTGCAAAGAGACCATGAGGATAAAATCAGAGAGATTAGAGCCCACATAGATGCAAACCGACAATATTTATTTCCTCAAGCAATACAAGACTGGAATGGAACGGGAAAACCGATAGAGGTACTCAAGGTACCCTCCACCACACACCATCAGGTGGCTTGCAGAGTATATATGTAGATCTACATCTACATCCATACTCTGCAAGCTACCTAATGGTGTGTGGTGTAGTTTGACAAGATAACAGTTTGACAATGTAACACCACCACATCCACTGACAACCTGTAACGTTACTGTGAGCAGTTTGACAACATAACACCACCACATCCTCTGACACCCTGTACCATTATCACCACACAGTTGTTACTTGCAGTAATTACAAGTTGCTGATGTTTGTCAAGAATAGCAGAAAGCACCTCATGAATGTGAGTTCTATTTGCATTATGCCTTGCTCAGAGAGAATCCTAAATAACAGTAAGAGGTTACCCAGTGAAGGAAAGAGTCCACGTCTTGTCTCGAGTTCTTGCACTTTGATAATAATGTGGTTCCCAATGGTTTCACACTAATAGGTTCTTTTGACTATTGGAATACTCATACGGGAATTATCAAAGTTTAATTGCTAGAATGCTCAACTACCTTAACAACACCTCATTTTGGATTGAATATGACTTGGAAATTGACGTTAAGTTGACATTTCTGTCCATCTCCTGATGACTTACTGAATGATGTCTGAAGTGCACACACAGTTGTGTTGTCTGCCACAAGAATTCTGTAAAGTATTGTGGCAGCTGGCAGTCATTGCTGAATACAGACATGTGCAAATATCTTCACTGATTTAGGGGAACTCGTCTTTGTTGCATTTTTCCATACCATAATTAGCACAGTAACATAACGCTCATTCTGCTGTAGAACTTAATGCTGCGCTCATTCTGCTGTAGAAGTTGATGCCAGCAGGTCCTTAAATAAGAATCTGTAAGCGGTAGTAATGCATGAAAGGAAACAGACTGTTGGGCGAAAGAATGGAGAGCTCCTAGCTTTTTGTGTTTCCGATAGGGCCTACGATGAGAATCTGGTGTCATACTATGCTTCAGAAACCTAAACTGTTTATTTTTTCACTTTGTAGTAAAAAAGCTATGATATGAGAAGAGGAAATGACTTTTGTGCTTCTCAGAAACTGTAATTTTTTGGGATTATTTGGTCACTTTGTACTCAAACAAGGGCATTGATATGAAAGGAGGAAATGAAGTATAAGCTTCCAAGACATAATATTTCCTCTTGTGCTAGTACTGCAGGAATGAAAGCTCTGTAGTTAATTTTTGTGTGGTGGATAAATTTTTATATCACCTCACACTAATTTGTGAGAAGGTTTCTCTTTTCTTGGGATTCAAATAGAGTGGACATTTCATGACTGGTTGATATTTTGATGACTAATGGCACGATACCCATTCTAATTGCTCTGTGCCACCTGTGAGTAGAGTGTCATGTTTGTTACTATAAGAACATGCAAGCAGTGATTGTCTGCCCACTGCAGTCAAAGGCAAGGTGACTTCTTTCTGTTTATGGCAAAGCATCTGTTGCAGTGTCTATGCTCAGCCCACCTAAACAAATCACGACAGCATTGAGCACTGCTAATCGTGGCACTTGTCATGAGCCATGACAACAAGAGTGCACTGTCTCTGCTAATGATATTATGGAATTATGGAGATGATACATCTTACATACTTAACGTAATATGCAGGACATGGGTTGTCTAACACACACACACACACACACACACACACACACACACACACACACACTGTCATTGATTCCAGTGAGAGTGGTGACTGCTGTCTGTTGAACAACAAATCCGCCAACAACCAATTCCTTAGTTGGTGTCAAGTGGATGAGATTTTTCAGTTACCTTGCATTGCAAGAACTGTAAGCAGGAGACTGAAAGTAAATGGACCAGTATGCTAAAGAGCTGCGACAAAGCAAAGCTTGACCGAATATTAGAAAATTGTCCACATGGGTTTTGTGGACGAGTATACTTTTAGTAACCAACCCACTCACCATCATTATGTAAGATTTCTCAAAGGTGTCGGGGCATTGATTCCACTAGGGTCCTCTATAGTGTATCGTGGTGCTTTACTTTTTCTATATTCATCCAAAGGTCACTTGCATTTGTAGGTCCACATGGCAGTCACCTCATTACCTCTGCCCACATATTCTATATCAGGTTAAGGTCTGGTGATCGTGGAACAAACGGCAACAGATTTATCCTCTCTTGGCCCTGAAACCAATCTTGCACTGCTTTGCTCTGATGGATGGGGTGTGCTGCTGTAAATAAATTGTTATCGCCATACTTTATTTCTTTATTTTTAAATAACATATTTGTAATAAGCACATTGTATTAGTATTTTCCATAGTGTTTAAGAATTCAGGTCCTGTCATAGATAAATGAACTAGGTTCAACAGTCCGATTCGGAATGCAGTTTACTGAGTCTATCATATGATGGGAGTTGTAGTTGGAAATCCACATTAAGACTGACTGGCTGAATCCGATTAGAACAATCTGGTACCAAACTGAAATTACAGAAGTCAAATAATTTGATTGTCTATATTGCAAAAATGCTGCACACATAAATTCCTTTGATGGAGTAACAGATAGCAACTGTCTAAGAAAAAGTGAGAAATATGTCTCCTAACAGCAATGTAATGTAATTATAACCTATATTTGTGTGATGAAAATATTGAATCAAACAACACACATCTATTTCAGTGGTGGGAAGATACACCATATTGGATTTACTGATGACATAATAATAATAATAATAATAATAATAATCCCATGTGAGGTTGTTAGACACTTCATCAGGCACCTCCCCAGGCGGTGGATAGGGGAAAGCCTCTCAGATATGGGTGGTACTGAGAAAATCAAATACTTTGGATGGACCAAGTACTAATACAATCCTCAATGTTTATTCAAACCGCTGAACCCAAAATCCAGACACGTCTGAGTGAAAATCTGGTCACCACCAGGCTTTATATATGTCTGCTTGTGTCTGTACGTGTGCGGATGGATATGTGTGTGTGTGCGAGTGTATACCTGTCCTTTTTTCCCCATAAGACAAGTCTTTCCACTCCCGGGACTGGAATGACTCTTTACCCTCTCCCTTAAAACCCACATCCTTTCGTCTTTCCTGCTCCTTCCCTCTTTCCCAATGAAGCAACTGTGGGTTGTGAAAGCTTCTACATCTACATCCATACTCCACAAGCCACCTGACGGTGTGTGGTGGAGGGTACCCTGAGTACCTCTATCAGTTCTCCCTTCTATTCCAGTCTTGCATTGTTTGTGGAAAGAAGGATTGTCGGTATGCTTCTGTGTGGGCTCCAATCTCTCTGATTTTATCCTCATGGTCTCTTCGCGAGATATACGTAGGAGGGAGCAATATACTGCTTGACTCTTCGGTGAAAGTATGTTCTTGAAACTTTAAAAAAAGCCTGAATCGCGCTACTGAGCGTCTCTCCTGCAGTCTTTTCACTGGAGTTTATCTATCATCTCCGAAACGCTTTCGCGATTACTAAATGATCCTGTAACGAAGTGCACTGCTCTCCGTTGGATCTTCTCTATCTCTTCTATCAACCCTATCTGGTACAGATCCCACACTGTTGAGCAGTATTCAAGCAGTGGGCGAACAAGGGTACTGTAACCTACTTCCTTTGTTTTTGGATTGCATTTCCTTAGGATTCTTCCAATGAATCTCAGTCTGGCATCTGCTTTACCGACGATCAACTTTATATGATCATTCCATTTTAAATCACTCCTAATGTGTACCCCCAGATAATTTATGGAATTAACTGCTTCCACTTGCTGACCTGCTATTTTGTAGCTAAATGATAAATGATCTTTCTTTCTATGTATTCGCAGCACATTACACTTGTCTACAGTGATATTTAATTGCCATTCTCTGCAACATGCATCAGTTCATTGCAGATCCTCCTGCATTTCAATACAATTTTTCATTGTTGCAACCTCTCGATACACCACACCATCATCTGCAAAAAGCCTCAGTGAACTTCCGATGTCATCCAGCAGGTCATTTATGTATATTATGAATAGTAACGGTCCTATGACACTCTCCTGAGGCACACCTGAAATCAATCTTACTTCGGAAGACTTCTCTCCATTGAGAATGATATGCTGTGTTCTGTTATCTAGGAACTCCTCAATCCAATCACACAATTGGTCTGATAGTCCATATGCTCTTACTTTGTTCATTAAACAACTGTGGGGAACTGTGTCAAATGCCTTGCGGAAGTCAAGAAACACGGCATCTACCTGTGAACCCGTGTCTATGGCCCTCTGAGTCTCATGGACAAATAGCGCAAGCTGGGTTTCACACGACCGTCTTTTTCGAAACCCATGCTGATTATACAGAGTAGATTTCCAGTCTCCAGAAAAGTCATTATACTCGAACATAATATGTGTTCCAAAATTCTACAACTGATAGACGTTAGAGATATAGGTCTATAGTTCTGCACATCTGTTCGACGTCCTTTCTTGAAAACAGGGATGACCTGTGCCCTTTTCCAAACCTTTGGAATGCTTTGCTATTCTAGAGACCTACGGTACACCACTGCAAGAAGGGGGGGGGCTTGATATGTGTGTGTGTGTTTTTTTTTATTGTGTCTATCCACCAGCGCTTTCCCGTTTGGTAAGTAACTGCATTTTTTTAATAAATTTTTCCCATGTGGAACATATCTTTCTATTATAATGCTTTACTAAGATAGACAAACGTCATACAGTAAGTTGAATTTAATTTGTATTAGTACAGTGAATATTTTAATTGTGTTTTCCATTAGTTTAGTGAACACAACAGTAATTATCAAAGAGAACTTTATCGGCAACTGTATATTCTTTCACAATATCTAAAACAATCTGACAGTGCTAAAGTAGTTTACTAATTCTTTGCCTGTAGAAACTTGACAGTTCTAATGATGTCATTAAACCAGTGCTGTTTGAAGAGCATTTTCATCTATAAATGAATTGCCTTGACAGTTGATCAATCAAGAGTGGGAAAGGTAAATTTTTATGAGTATATGATCACAGGGACAAGGCCTGAGAGGTGACTTCCCTATCAATCTCCTGGATAGTTTTGTTTCCCAAATGAACAGAGTGCGTTATCATGCAGTAGCACATGTGATGTAGTTTTGTTGGTTAATTTTCTTACACTGTGACTGAAAGGTGTCTCACTTGTTGGCAACAAATTCCAGCTGTGATAAACACACTCTTTGGGAAGAATTTGTAGTACAAAACACACTTTTGGAGCTATCAGATGGAAAATGTTCACATTACTCTTTGCTCGAGTTTACATCTTTTGGTGGGGTTCAGCCTTTTATTTCTTCTTAAGAAGTTAAAGTTAAAGGCATCATAACTTATCACCAGTAACAGTACTGCATAGGAATACTCAATGAGTGACCTAATGACATTCAAGCAAAACAGCAATAATAGCCACTCCATTGATTTTTGTTGTTTCGAATTAGAGCATTCAGTACTCCTACATCAGACTCCTGAATCTTTCCTGTTTATTGTAAACATTGTATGATGGTTAAATGGTAATCAGTCACTTATATCAGTAGTTGTGACTTCCTTAATGTGGAAAATCATTCATGCCAGAATGATCTTTGTTGAAACAAGAATATCTTTTTCTGACGTATTTTTCCCAAATGCACTGGCTCTACACACAGTTCAAATCTTTCAAGCTGCCTCCTCTGCATTCACCCCTCTGTTATACCAAAAGTAAATATTGTGTTGCAGATGTCACAACTTTTTCCACTTGCAAACCAATTTCACAACGCTTAACCCATAGTTCATGATTTTCAAGTATGCAAAATCTAATGCTTAACTGCAAGATGATAAGTAGAACTTCATATTCGAAAATGACAGTTGATACATACATTGACAGCATCATGCTGTGTTCACCTGGGTGGTGCCCGAGTTTAGGTGGTGGGTGGCATCTAGCCAAGGGCCGATAGCTGCTGCAGCAGAGGAAATGCTCGAATGTAAGCCGTTCTGATAACGATGCTGCCACGAATTGTCCTGTGGAACTGTTTCTGGAAGTATTTGTTATTACTAGTGGGTAGAATGTGAAGCAAATTATCTTTGATGTTGAATCAGACTCATAATTTTAGACAAGGGCTGAAATGTGGTAAGAAAAAAAGAGAGATACAGTTGGACGCAAACATGCAATTATAAGTTTAGAATGCACGACGATTACCATTAGACCACGGGCACACATTACCCCACAATGTCTCAGAAGTAGATAACACTGCCTCCTGACACTTCTGTATCTTACAGAGTGTGCAGATGGCTGGACTTAGCATTGTCAGGGGCAGTTGATGTACTGGCCACCTTAAGTGAATGACTCAGACTTAGTCTCTATGGCAGCTGGCTGGCGGTCAGTTTTTATGTCTAAGACTGTACGTTTGACAGCGTGGCCTGGAGAGGACAAAAGGTACTTAAAATGCAAGACTTGTGTGAGAAGATGAACACTATCACCCTCGAGTACATTGACAGCATCATGCAGTGTACACCCAATATCTGAAAGAAATAGTAGCTGGTGATATCTTAGGCCTCTTACCAATGGCAAAGGCAGGTGTCACACAAGTTTTAGTAGCCACGGAGTACAGCAAAACTCTGCTTTTATATTCTCTCTCTCTCCACCCCCCCCCCCCCTCCCCATTTAAAAAAAAATAGGAGTCCTATTCTGTCAATGTAATACTTTTCCATCATTAAAAGTTCCATGTACAACATTTCCTGCATTTTAAATTTTCTTTGAGATTATCATGACCTTTAACACTGATTTTCATACAGATTTCAGCAAAAAGTGCATCACACTCCTGCTCGAAGTCAGTCTAGAAATACAGTAGAAAATTCAGACTACACACAAAGTTATTGATCATGTAACGTAGCATTAGCATAGTAAGAAAAATTTTATTTTTTGCATGTTGGTTTATGGATACCTGTATTATATGTTTATATGTTATCAGGCTGTGTTACACAACTTGTGTAGATTCAATATAAGTCCACTCAGGTGTTATTTGCATAACATCATGATTTTGCCCCCTGTCTTCCATTTCAGTCAAGGGTCAAACAATAGCAAACATGTGGCTACTTTCCATATTGTCGACCCTTGCCTTGGGTTTCGTACCCTGCAGGTCACACTATAGTAATAAGTTTCCTTTTTTTCTCCCTTATCAACTACTTGAATCTTTTTTAGATCCACATTAGATTTAAGCTGGTGGTGCCCATGTGCTAATTATTATGCTTTTTTTATCTTTTTTTAGTGAGTTACCTTCCATGGTGTCTCATAGTTTTGTGGTTTCTGCACCGCATTCATGATGTTTCTCATAAATCAGAATTGTGAGCAGCATCATTAACTTGTATAACATTTCTTTTTGGACATGTGTTACATTTAGAGGAAAAAACTTTCTTTGATTATTGGAATTCATTACATGTGCACATCAATTGTAATGACCTCTGTTCCATCTGGCACGCTCACTTCAAATATCATAGTCAGCAGCCTGGTGTTTGGTTCTTTGAATGGTGTGGTAAATTGAGTGAATAAGTGTGGTGTTCCAGAAGATGTCTCCACATTGTCTGTCTCAATTATAAGGAATGGCTAGAGAGTTGCCAATTCTTAGCCAGTGTTTCATTATTGAAACCTTTGGGTATGTTGTGAAACATTCAAGTTAGGTCTGATTTTTTTCTTGGCGTTGTGCCACACTATCCCCATTTCTGAAGTGGGGCACACATGCTGCATAAAAATATAGTGTGCAGCAAGGTAATGCAAGATGACAGGCCCTCTGGTCTCTCCACACACTTGTTAAGTCCAGCACAATCCAGTTTATCTACCATTTTGGAAATCTGATTTTGCATATAAGCAAATCAAAGTCATTTCACTGCCATATTACACTGTCATGCAAAGTAGGTAATCAGATAATACACGCTGGTGTGTACATGATCAAGAGTATGATGCATGCATATCATAACTCTCTTCATTTCACTTAGGAGGTGAGCAGGAACTTTTGGACTGTGACATGGCACACTGCTCACAGTAGCAGGAGGTGGGTGGGTGGGTGGGTTGGGGGGGGGGGGGGGGCTAAATTTAAGCCTGACAGAGATGTACAACTGACCCATTTCTTAAAAAGGTTTAACCAAGCATTACCAAAAAATTGGGAAGAGTCTAAGAAAATCAAATTTGCTGTGGGATACCTTCTAGGGAAAGCCTCAGAATGGGGAATGGTAAATACTGAGAATTTTTCCTTTTGGGAGAACTTTCAAAGGAAATTTAAAGAAAAATTCTGGTCTGCCAGTGCACAAGAAAAGTTAATATCAAATCCATTTGATCCAGGTGAAGTTATCTATTCACCCAGGTGGGTGTTCCAGTGTTGTCCATCAGAGTTTTTGTGATTGCTTTGATGGTTTTTTGACTGACATGTGGCCGTGCATTGTCGAGCAACAACAAAACATCATACTTTTGGCGAAGTGGTCGAACACAACTCCGAGCTTGAAGTTTCTTCAGTGTCATCACATATGCACCAGAATTTTGTAGGGGGAAATGTAGGTACATCTAGAAATATGCACACATATATAGGAAGCTGTGACACTTCTACATCAAATATACATAAGAAAAGGTGTATATAAACTAAGAAAGAGGCATGAGTAAAGAGAGAAAATGAAAGTAGGAGAGAATGTTAATCAAGCTGATCAATAACAAATGTCAGTATAATAAATACTCTAATGAATTGAAGTATAGTAGAACATCAATAGTATATGTTGACATAGTATGTATTGAAAGTATAGAAGTTGATGAGTAGAGAAGGACTCTGGGGAGTAAATTATGTATTAAAGAATAAATGTGAAGCTTAAGATAGACTTATATCTTTACCAGAAAGTACTTAATTATGTTATACAGAGAAATGTATACTAGGGTAACGAACTGTGAGGCCTACTCAGAAAGGATAAGGGGGGTGTACCCAGCATTCACTAAGTATAAAGGGCAGGCATACCTACATGGAGATAGGATGACCAGTGGCCTAAAAAATAGCAATGTTTTATAAGGGGTGTACGTAACAGAATGGAAAGAGAAAGTGCTCTCATAAGGTCAACCCACAAGCAAGGAATAGGTGCTGATCCTAGGAGAAGGCTACAGTATCATGGCAAAAGTCAAATTTTATAGGAATTATTCTGGAAAGTATAAATTCTGCGAATGACTAGCATTATTATGCTTCATGGAAGTAAATGAGTGTCAAAAGAACACTTTCATTTCGCTCAGAGTTGCTGAAGTACCCGATTTCATATTAAAAGCATATGCTCACCACATAACAAAACCATTGGCAAAAATTTTCCACCTATCTCTAAAAACTGGTGTCTTTCCAGACATTCTCAAAATAGCAGAAGTTCAGCAACTGCTAAAAAAAGGTTCTGATAAAATATCAAACTACTGACCTGTGTTACACTTAACTTCCACCTCAAAAATTCTGGTTCTAAGAAGTCTAAATGCACACAGAGAGTAATTTTCAAATTCTTAGACTGTGCTTTTAAAGCCCTTGATCAACATAAATTAGCTGCAGGTATTTTTATAGACCTGTCAAAAGCCTGTACCATAGCATCTGCTCAAAAACTCAGAAACATGAGGAGTAAGGGGTGCTCACAGAGCTGGTTGTGTTTGCACATAAAAATTCAGAGGTGTCACTTCAGTAAGAATTCAATATTAAGAGTAAAACAAATAACAGCTCCTTCCTTTCTAGCACATTACCAATAATATATGGCATACTGCAGGGTTCAATCTTAGATCCACTATTCTTCTTTACTTATGTGGATGACTTTGTTGAATAAATGACTGCCCAAAAAATTATCTTATCTGCCAATAGCACCAGCATATTGCTTACTGGATCCATCCCAGAAACCTTGCAGTAAACAGCAGAAAGTTCTATGAAAAGACTTTCTAAAGTGGTTCACCAAAAACAAACTCACTGCAAATACTGAAAAACTGTGTGCATCAACTTTCATTTATTTTTTCTATCCAATCAAATGTCTATTTAAGCATCATTAAAAATGATCCCCTAGAAAATGTAGGTGTCTGTGGATTCAGTAAGATTTAAAGTGTGACACATATAAATAACTTGTCTTGGCAACTCTCACCCATGTGCTATGGTTTATGAATATTAAAGTCAACAACAAGCAAAATAACAGTATTGCAGTCATACTATGCTTTGATATGGGATCATTGTCTGAGAGCACTCAGCTCAGAGTGTAAAGGTTTTTAGAATGCAAAAAAGAGTTCTAAGAATAATTTGTGGCCTTAAAGAGAGGGTTATCTGTAGATCTCATTTTACTGTGCTTGGTGTTCTGGATGTTCCAACTTTATTCATTTATGAAACTATCTTGTTCACTAGAAACTATGTCTTGAAAACAAGCAATCTACTGTAGAATAAAAATGTACACAATTGTTGCACCAGAGGGAGATCAAATATACATAAAAATATCTTGAATAAAAGGCTATCAGCAGTGCATAATTAACATTGGTGTAATACTACATAATAAGACACCAGAGGAAATAAAAACTGCTACATATCCAATATTTAAAGCTTAACTGAAGGCATTTCACATAAAGCACTGTTTCTATTGTGTAAAGGTATTTCTGAATATGTAACAAATAAGTTATTCAAAAATTAGATTATAAGAATAGGTACTGAATTTTAATTTGCTTACTATTAGCTAATACTATCTACCACTGCAATGTTTCTTTGACCTGTCCAATATCAAGTGTAAAATCTGTGCTGTATGATAAAACTTGACCAATAAAAAATCAACTAATCAATCAATCAGAGTCAATGATTATTATCTTCTTGCAGTGACAGCGACTGTAGCAGTTCCTAATAAACATCCAAATACAAATGTATTAAAAAAAGAGTTGTTCATTTGTGAAAGATAGTGATAATCATTTGCACACACTATTACTACAGGAAATTAATAGTGTAAACAATAATAAATGAAACAATGAAAACAACCAATTATTGATAATATAATGTGAAAGAACAGATAAAAAAATCTACTCGCCAAGCAGTGGCAGGGGAACACACTCACAAAACAATTTAACTTTCAGAAGCTTTTGGAGCCAGTGGCTTTTTCTTCCTTGTGGAAGAGTTGAAGCAGAAGGAAGAGTGGTGAAGGAAAAGGACTGAAGAGGTTTAGGGAAAGGGTTACAGTTTAGAAGTCACCCCAAACACCAGGTCAGGGGAGACTTATCAAATGGGATGAGCTTTATTTCTCATCCAGCATGTATGTTTTTGTATTCCTTGATATCTTGGCAAGACAGAACATAACAGCAACATACAGCTTGTTTTTGGATTCCTATCCATGTAAGTGACAGCTGTTTCATGCTATATTCGAGTCATGCCAGCACTGATGTTCCAAGGTATCCATATTCCTATACTCTATGAATCTTTTAACAGCAACTGGTCTCTTCATTATCAGAATGATTTATGTCCTGGTTAATGACAAGATTTACCTTTTCTTAAAGTATATTCACAATGATGGAGAATCACCATAACATCTCACTGTTCTCTGTTCTTGAATACAAGGCAACACTTGTGACAAATGGCCACATTAATAACATCTTTGACATATATTGTGACAAAACTACAATTAATGCCACAAGGTGCAAAATTTTGTGCCCTCAAAAACTGAACTGCACCATATAGTTTACATCAACATAAACAAATCATTTACAGAATTAGTTAGTAATGTATGCTTTTAAAAATAAATTTAAATTTGCAGAGAGCCTCATCTTTTGTACTAGTAATCTAATAAAGATTTTAGTAATATTATATAAAACTCCATTCAGATTTCAGACAATGATGCAAAGTGGATGCATATATTATACAGAAATGCCTTGCCTTGTTCCAAAAGAATAGAAATCAAGTTAATTTTCTTGTAATATTACTGACTGTGCCACATGACCAAAGTGCAAGGCTTCAGAAACTGAGTTAACACAGCATAGTTCAGTTTTGTAATAATGTCACCAAGTTTCTTAGTCAGCCAGCACTATTTGAAAGTGGCCTCTTTCCCAAATTATGCCCGGCCCTTTTCATTCACAGAACACAAAGAGCTATATTCCTTAAAAAGTAAATTTGTTTGTTTCTGAAAGCCACATCGTTACAAGCAATTTTCTTCCTTGCAGAAAATGAGATACATAAATCAACAAAACAAATTATAAGTCCCCCAATAGGCATGTGCAGTTATAGCATATGACATCAAGTGAGAGAAATGTTGGCAGTGCCATCCTGAACATCTTTAATTAAAATAATAATAATAATAATTTTTGAATAACAATATCAAGCCATACAATCCTAATTCTACACTGTGATTTTTTATACTTTCATTTAAGATAACAGGTTTGATACATTCATTTACAAAATAATTAAATATTTTTATTCACCAGACTTGCTTAACATTACGAAAAAAGTAACAATGTTCCACTGTAACTGTTTAACATTATAATTGTTTTCTTGCAGCTTATGGAATGCTTTGGTAGACTGATTGAGCCTCCAGTTTCTACACATTCACGTATAACATTTAACAAGACCATGACTTACCCTGCTGTAACAATTTGCCGTGCTGTAGGTTACAAAGAAGATGTACTATTGGTAAGGAATCACAATTACAATTTCAAATGTTATCACTATTGTTCTTGTTTCTTATTCTTTATTACTCATGTTACTTTTTATGCAATATGTATCACCAGTAATTTTCTTTTTCTCTCACTTCTTTCACCATTGGAAATGATTTTTTATGTGAAAAATTCCAAGTTGCATTGTAGTTCAGTTTTCCATGTTAAATTGTACACTCACCCATAACTCGCTGGGTACATCAGTTCAAAGGTTGAAGGAAAGTACCAATAGAACCATGCCTAATAAAGCACTGTGTTATTCAAATCAACCTTGGGTTGAAGACAGCTTTATCTTTATCTTTAGGATATAAAATATTTATTTGTGTAATTTACTTACATTATACATAGACATGTCAAGCATAGAATTTTAGAAAAAGTAAAATATGGAATGACACAGGCAGTGTCAGTGTAAGGACATTGTATAATTCTTTGAGCAGTATGATAAGCCCTGGATGAAGTGTTCTGTGGAGTATTTTAGTGTATGGCTGGAGAATTGTATAGGAGAGAAATATATTCATAAACCTGCATCTACATACATACTCCACAAGACACCATACGATTTTTGGCACAGGGTATCTTGAGCCACTATTAGTCATTTCCTTTCCTGTTCCACTCACAAACAGACCAAGGCAAAAATGTCTATCTATACTCCTCTGTATTAACCCTCATGTCTCTTATATTATCCTTAAGGTCCTGACTCAGAATGTATGTTGGTTGGAGTGGAACCGTTCTGCAGTCAACTTCAAATGCTACTTCTCTAAATCTTCTGCACATTGTTTCATTGTTTCACAAGGAGAATGTCATCTTCCTTCAAGGGATTCTCATTGTTGTGGCTGCGTTAATGTTTTGTGGTTCCTGTCTGGATGAGGAGAGGGAGGTATGATAAGTAGGTGGCCAGTTTCCCACACTTTATTACAGGAACTAAATGAGTGCTTAACTTCAGTGATGTGCAATCTGAAGTTCTCTGGTTAACAGCAATCAAATAACATGTACTAATTCTTGAATCTTGTCTGTGTCCATATCACAGCTATATACAATGAATAACATTCCCCCCCCCCCCCCCCCCCCCCCCAGCTAGCTAAGGTGCAAGGTGATGACTATCACTGTGGAAGACTAGAGCACAGTGTGATGTATTGAGGTGCAATGTGAACTGAGCCCCAATGCAACATATTGAAGTACTGAGATTGAGAGAGCTCAACCATCAGCAGCAACCTATTGCACACTGCTCAGGTGGCATTATCAGCACTTAGCCTGGGGTCGTTTCTTGGTCTTCTCTTGTCATAGGGATGATTAGTTCAGTGCGTACACCAGGTGAAGGCATACACCAGTGAAAGCGTACACCAGCACATTCCTCTCCCTCTCCCCCCCCCCCCCCCCCCACCCTCCACCCCCTTCCAAAACGCTGCACCAATGCCATGTACTGGAGATGCAAATGACAATGGAAATGGGGGGGGGGGGAGGAGAGGGGAGGCAGGGAGTTGAATGTAGAGATGAGCCAGGAGCTGTAGCTGTGGAGGATGGCTTGCGAGAGCAGAGGATCGTCCTCCCAGAAACAATGCCCAGGATATGTGTCCAATCCTGAGGGTGTCTCCTGGGATGATGACAGTGGCAATGATGGTGATGGTGGGTCCATCTCCATTGGGTCGGAGAGCACTGACGGAGGATGCGAGGATGTGACGTCCATTGGCTTGTCCTGGAGTGCAGTGGTGACACCAGCACGTGGCTGCAAAGGCCATATGGTCACAGGAGGCTGTGAATCTGAGGGAAGAAAAGCAGCAGAATCATTGGGCAAATGACAAATGCAAATTTTATTCTGGTGACAGAGCTGCAAACCATATGGACCTGCAATTAGATACATATATGTGCCTATACATTTCTGGATCTCATCTTGCTCCCAGTGCTGATGTCACACCAAAACCCTGCAAAGAACAAGATCAAGCAGTGCAAAGTTATACTTGTGGACCATTGGCAGCACCAGATGGTGCAGCAGGTGGAGCAGGTTAAGCAGTGTCCGATGGCAGCAGTCATGTAGAAATTCCCCCTGTGATGGTCTGTCACATGAGTGGTAGCGATAGGAGGTGAGAAAGAGTTCCAGTGCCCATTCCTATGTGTGGAAGGTGTGAAGCTTCAACATCATTGTTTAAAAATGCATACAAAGCATCCTGCTTCTAAATGGGATTGGGGGTGAAACAGAGCACTTGTTAGGTGATGAACACCATTTTGTAACAAAACTGTTCAAAGTCATGTGGCATGAATAAGGTCGATTGTCTGTAACAGTGACTTCAGGCAATTCTCCAATGCAAAAAAATGAGGACAACACTTGAATTGTGCTACATGATGTAGTATGTGGTAGAGTTCATAGGAATTGCAAATGGGAAATTGCTAAAAGAGTCTACTACTATGAGCCAATGAGTGTTTCAGAATGGTCCTGCAAAGTCTGTGTGCATTCATTGCCATGGGTACTGTGTCTTAGGCCAAGCTGAGAAGATCTGTCATAGATTGGATTGGTTTCCCATGCATGGGCAATACTGTGATGTCATCTGTTCAGTGTAGGAGTCCACGCTGTGCCAAGTACAATGTTGGTGTGCTAACTGTTAAGTCTGAACAGTGTCTCAATGTCCTAGGTGTAGCAGCTGTAACACATTATTTTGCAACACTGTGGGAATGAGCATATGCAGTTGTTCACTGTCAGATTGTACTAAATCACACTTTGTTGAACCGAAAGGTTATGCTGACAAGCAAAATATCAACACACTACTGAGTTGTCAATACTGTTCAATCAGTGAGACTAACATGTGCAAATGTAATGCAGCAAAATCTTCAGATCAAGGTCCGCTTCCATGGCCTGTGCAATTTCTCTGTAATTTAATGGAAAAGGTTGCAGCTATTAAGAGACCTACACATTGATCTGGCAACAAGATGCGTCAGAGGAACCAAAATCAGCATTGGAGCTGATCAGAAGGCAAGAAAGGGTGTCAGCATTGCCATGCTGTGCTGTAGGTCTGTAGGCAATTTTGTACTCATACTGGGATAGAAGCAAAGCCCAACGTTGCAATTTTTTAGCAGTATATGTACGAACTGGCTTTGACAGATGAAACAAGGACTGCAAAGACTTCTGATCTGTCGCTAAATAGGACTTGCAACCAAACAGATAGTGATGGAATTTTGTCACACCATACACAATTGTAAGAGCTTCTTTTTCAATTTGTGAATAATTGCACTGAGTTTGAGTTAACAACTTTGAGGCAAAAGCAATAGGTCTGTCTTGTGCACCAATTCTGTGCAAAAGCAATGCACTGATTCCGTAAGAGGAAGCATCTACTTGCAAAATCACTGTTTTGATAGGATCAAAATTTACTAAACACCTATCACTGGGCAAGGCATTTTTGAGTTTCTGAAATGAACTGTGCCACTCTTTGGTCCACATGAAAGGCACAATTTTTAGATGCAAGCGATGCAATGGATTTGCAATCTATGAAGCATTCTGAATGAAATAAATGTAGTATGTCAACGTGCCAAGCACTGACTGCAGTTCAGAAACAGTGTGAGGAGCACGCAGATCATGAATTACAAGCAAATGAGATTTGAGGGGGTGTGCCCTGATTATTTATCGCAGGACTTAAGAACTGTAGTTCTTTCTGAAAGAAAAAAAAGAAAGAAAAACATGCTTTTCGAGATCACACTTGAGTCCTGTATCTGACAACACCTGAAAAAGGGTATGCAAATTGGCAATGTGTTCCTCTGTTGCACAATATATTATTCATTGTACAACCTATTATTATAAACAAATGTCTCAAATATATGTAAATGACACGTTCTACACTCAAGCGATTTATCACTAATGGGTCTACAGAACATGAATGAATGAAATAAATAAATAAAATAAATAACAACCTGAGATGAAAATATCATCAAGGTAGTTTGAACAGAATGGCACTTGAGCAGTTAGCTGTTCCAACTGTTCCAAGTAACATTGAAAAATGGTGGGTGCAGAGGCACTGATAAAGGGCATACACAAATACTTGAAAAGGCCTAAATGTGTATTAACAACAAACACTTTCTGTGATTCTTCATCTAGTGGTATTTGCAAATAAGCATCATGCAAATCTATCTTAGAAAAGTAGCGGCCAGCACCAAGCCTGTCCATAAGTTCCTCAGTGTGAGACAATGGATAAGTGTCAATTATAGTCTGTGGATTGACTGTACTTTTGAAGACAACATGAATGTGAATACGACCTGAAGGGATGATCCTCAAAACCAGTGGACTTGCCCACTGACCACTAACTAACGTGTATTGGAGCAATCACACCATTGTCTTGCAATTCTTTTAATTCACTTTGTCTCATAAAGCAATGGGAATAGGCCGATCTTGGAAAACTTAGGCTGTGCATTGTCTTTCAAGGTAATGTGCACTATAAAATTATTAACTTTCCCAAGTCCACCAGAAAAGAGTTCAGGAAATTCCCTAAGCAAACTAGCTACACTTTCTTTTGGATTAAAAGCAGTCGCTGAAACTACATTGTCGTGGATGCTAAAGCCAAACAAGTCAAACAAACTGAAGCCAAAAATATTTTCACTGCCTCTTGATTGCAACACAGTAAATTTCATTGTCATAGTGTGAGATTTGTAAGTGGTAGGCAAACTACACTGTCCAAGTACTGGGATTTCTTGTCCATTTTATGCAGTGAGGAGTGTACAAGATTCTGACAGGCATGGTGAGCCTAACTGTTTGTAGTGGCATGATTAAGCAAAGTTACTGAAGCACCTGTGTCCAATTGAAAGTCAACACGACAGCCAGAAATTTGTAATGTTACAGATAGTTTGTTGGAATAGCAAATACTGCTCTGGGGCAAGATGAGGGCACAACCTTACTTGAATTTTGAATTACTGCTAGAACCCATAGTTGATTTTGAAAACACTACATTCACAGAATGTGCATGAAAACTGTTGCTGTGGGAGTGGGCAAAATTGGCATTCATTTGCCATTGCAACCAAACTGCCTGGACAAGGCCTTTCTTTCCACATGAGTAACAAGTCGCTTTGTGTGACAGGCAATCTTGCCACTTATTCCAAGCAAAACAGCGAGGCCAAGACTTCACTAGATTTACAGGCCTGGATACTTGTTTAATAGTCTGCCTGTGCATCTGTGTGCATGCTCATTGTGGCAGCAGTGGGGCGGTCACTGGCAAGAGGTGACTCAACCAGACAAATTGTGACCAGATCAAATTTATCGGTGGCTATGGGTTCGGAATCAAATTGTTCTAATATTTGCAACACTTTATGTAGTGAAGGATCTGAGTACTTGAGAATCTGTTCTCTGATTCTGCTATCAGGGACTTTGTATGTGATTGCATGATGATGATGATGATGATGATGTTTGGTTTATGGGGGGTTCAACTGCAGTTCAATTTTTTCACACTCCAATGCAGTCTAATCTAGCCACAATCATGAATGATGATTATGATGATGATGATGATGAAAGGATGAGGACAACACAAATACCCAGTCCCTAGGCAGGGAAAATCTCCAACCTGGCCAGGAATCGAACATGGGACCCCGTGATCCAGTAGTAGCAATGCTAGCCACTAGACCACGAGTTGCAGATGATCTCAACATGTCACTCTAAAAGTTCCTAGAATTACACTTGAATTTACACTTCCTAGTGGGACCCCATAAGTCAGTATACCACTGACGGTATATCTGCGCTGGCTTTTTCTTGAGGTGAAAGAACTGAAATCTGGCTGATGTGACCCGAAACTGCTGTTCATAATACTGACTTAATGCATCTACTATTTCATAACAGGAGAGTGGATTGGGAGACAATGTAGTGAAGAGTTTTTGAAGTAAGTAAAAACAGGGGTTCATGGGATGTATACCCAAGCCATTCCTCTTCTTTTTCATCGAAGTGCTGAAATGGTGGAATGTTGTTTGGTGACACTTGTTGGACCAGGTGGTCGGTTGGTTGGGCAGCCAACACAGTTTGTGCAGTAAGAAACTGCTGTACAGCAATGTGGTGAATTGCTGGCTCTGAAACTGAAAAATCTGATTTAATTCCAGAGCAGGAGCAGTCTGCAACATAGATGCAGGGGCAGGGGGTGGAGGGGATAGGTAACAATTCTAATGCTAATAAATTACAGCAAAATTTGAAAAGACTGTTACAGTTGCAGGTTCGAATCCTGCCTCAGGCATGGATGTGTGTGATGTCCTTAGGTTAGTTCTATGTTCTAGGGGACTGATGACCTCAGATGTTAAGTCCCATAGTGCTCAGAGCCATTTGAACCATTTGAAAAGACAAATAGAAAAGCAGTGTGCAAAGCCGCTGAAAAGAGAAATAGGTTAGTTCTGCAGCCCCCCTCCTGTAATACAAGCAACAACAAGCACAAATGAACAAATAGAAGCACTGTAATGACAGCTCCCTTGCAGCAACCTAGAAAAATGTATTGATCAGACTTGTCACCACTTGTTGTGGCTGTGCCCTCTTGCAATGTTTTGTGGTTCCTGGCTGGATGAGGAGAGGGCAGTATGATGGATGGGCGGCTGGTTTCTCCTCACTACAACACAAAAGGCACACATGATTAAAATACACTTTATTACAGGAACCAATTGAGAACTTAACTTCAATGATGGGCAATCTAAATTTCTTGGTTAACAACAATCAAATAACAAGTACTGATTCCTGAATCTATACAATGTTTCCTAGTGCCAACTGGTGGGCTGGCAAAGGCATATGCCAGCACATTCACTTCAGTTCACAAATCATCTCCATAAAACTTGTGTATTGATTGAATGAACCGGTAATGCACCTAGCAGCCTGACTCTGAATTGCTTCAATGTCTTCTTTCAATTTGGTCATGTAAGTATCCCAAACACTCAAGCAGTACTCATGAATGAGTCCCAGTAGTATTCTATACTTGGTCTCCTTTACAGGTGAACCATACTTTCATAAAATTCTCCAAATAAACCAAAGTTAACCACTCACCTTCCCTATTAATATTCTTACATTCGTGTTCCATTTCATATCACTTTGCAACATTATGCCAAGATGTTTAATCAGTATTACTGTCTCTAGCAGCACACTTCTAATGCTGTATTTGGACATTATGAGGTTGTATTTCTAACTCATGTGAATTAAATTAAATTTTTGTATATTTAGAACAAGCTGCCAGTCATCACAACAACTAAAAATTTTTGCCTAAATCATCTTGTATCCTTCTACAGTCACTCAATAATGACATATTCCCAAATACCACAGCATCATCAGCAAATAGCCTCAAATTGCTGCTCGCTCTTCCATCACATCATTTGTGCATATAGAGAATAAGAGTGTCCATATCTACACTTAATCTGCCCTCTGAAAGTCATGATGAAGTACGTGGCAAAGGACTTCCCATTGAACCATATTGTGGTTTCATTTGAGACTGCTTAAATGCCTCTGTGCGTACTACAATTTGTCTAATCTTGTTATCACAGACCATACATAAGCAATACATAGTGGGCTGCAGTACAGCCAAGATGTGTGTGACTGAATCATTACACTTCACTCGACTGCATGAACACAACAAAGTCTGCATCTAAATGTTTGTGGTAAGAGGCTTCTTACAGATGTAATTACTAAAAGCATCTGGTTTGAGCAGAGCATTCATTACCCCTCCTATACCAGGAAAATCCTATGTTTTTCCAGGGTATTTTTATTTGGATTTTTAATGGTAAATTCTTCCAAAAGGCAAAGCTGCAAGATAATTGTAGATGCAGTCATAACAACTGTTAACAAAATGAAGCACTGCAGCTTGGATGAAGTGATGAATGTTAGCAAGGAGGAGCTGCTACTGTTATACACAAAAATGGTAGTGTGGCTTGTCAGCAGATGTGCTGAGCTTAAAAGAAAATAAAAAAAATATGTAGATGGATACAAACTAATACATTACTACTATGGAATCAGTAGCTCAAAAGGTTAGTGCCTATATATATATATATATAAAAGAAAAAAACTGGCATTAACTCCCAAACCCTTCAGGTTAAGGGATATTGTGTTGAACAACACTTTTTATGCTGTGATCTCTCAGGCTTTCTTAGTGTGATTGATTAATGGTTTACTTCCGGGCATTAAACACCACTAACTTTGAATTCTGTGACACACTAGTGATTAGTGAATTGGGAAATTACAGTCTAGTAAGATAAGGTGGGATAAATGCACTTTTGGAACAAGTGCACAATTAGTTCATAGCTCCTCTGAAATGTTTCATACATCACAAGATAATATAGTGAACTATATGTGTTTTGTTCTGACTTAGAGTGCACTGGTGTCAGGTGTAGTATTTCCAGAAGCATTCCTACTCATGCATTCCATCACAGCAGGGCTGCTGAGTTCCAGCATGTCTCTCTAACCTATCATATTCACAGGATTGTTTGCATTTTTTCAGTTTTGAGAACATAAGGAAATAGCATTGATAGTGTAGTTTAGCAAATGCATTATCCTTTTAACAACTTTCTTTGTGTTCGAGACTTAGGCCTTGTCATTTTCACAAAATTCATACTGGGGTTAGTGCACTGTAATTTGTGAGAAAAGTGCACAGTACTGTGCACTTGCTCCATTACTGAATTTTCTTGGGGGAAGCGCGCAGTGAAGGCCAAAATGCTGAACACAAAAATGAATGAGTAGCTAATGCATGAAATTCTCAGCTGAATGAATACTGTTCTTTAAGTACATTCAACATTTTTAAAGGTACTCTTTGTAGAATTATGTTATGGTGAGAAATGATGATGAACTGAAACTAGCAGATTAAAACTGTGTCCCAGACCGAGACTCAAACTCAGGACCTCTGCCTTTCACAGGAAAGTGTTCTACTGACTGAGCTACCCAAGCACAACTCATGACCCATCCTCACAGCTTCCTCATCTCCTAACTTCTTAAATTCATAGCAGCTCTTCTGCGAACCTTGCAGAACTACCACTCCTGGAAAAAGGATACTACAGAGACATTGCTTAGCCACAGACTGAGGGTGTTTCTAGAATGAAATTTCCATTCTGCAGTAGTGTGTGCACAGTAATGGAACTTCTTGGCAGATTAAAAACTGTGTGCCAGACTGAGACTTGAACTCGGTACCTTTCCCTTTCACTAGCATGTGCTCTACAGAGCGAGTTACCCAACCATGACTCATGACCCATCCTTACAGCTTCAGTTCTGTCAGTACCTCATCTCCTACCTTCCAAACGTCACAAAAGCTTTTCTGTGAACCTTGCAGAACTAGCTCTCCTGGAAGAAAGAATATTGCGGAAACATGGCTTAGCCACAGCTTGGGGGGATGTTTCCAGAATGAGATTTTCACTCTGCAGTGGATTGTGCACTGATATGAAATTCTTAGCAGATTAAAACTGTGTGCCAGACCAAGACTCAAACCTGGGACCTTCACCTTTCACAGGAAAGTGCTCTACTGACTGAGCTACCCAAGCACAACTCACAACTTATCCTCACAGCTTCAATTCTGCCAATACCTCATCTCCTTCCTTCCAAACTTCACAGAAGCTCTTCAGCAAACCATGCAGAATTAGTACTCCTGGAAAAAATGGATATTGCAGAATCATGGCTCACTCCACTGCAGAGTGAAAATCTCATTCTAATGAGAAACTATTCAAGGCAATTGGAGAGAGGAAAGAAGGATACAGCAAGAGCTCTGAAAACTGTTTTGGAGGAAGTGCAATCTGGCCAAATGAATATAAATCACATTTCTAAGATGTACAATGTACCATAATTTACATTAAGAGATCATGCCAAAGACAGAAGAGAAGCCACATAATACTCTCAGGGTCACTCAACAGCATTTTCACTTGATGTCAAAAAGAGCATGGCAGCAGAATAACTGAAATAGAAAAACGCGATTTTAGACTGCCTTGTAGCATGTTTCATCATTGGTGGGCAAGTCTTTTAAAAGTAATAAACTGAAAATGCCATTCACAAATGACAAAGTAAAATATGACTGGTCCTATGAATTCATAAAAGGCAATAACTTATCTATTAAAAAACTCCAAAACACTAAAATGTGCAAAAAAATTGTGTAGATTTATTCATTACTCATCCCCATTACAACTTCATTGAAGTTGCTATAAAAGCTCATGGCCTTGAAAATATACCAAATATGTTTTTTAATTTAGTTGAGGAAGGATTTGCTAGGGATCCATCAAATGCTAAATTTGTGAGAGGCAGAGGATTACCTTTGTCAAGAACAACAAGTACTCCATGGTGGGATAATATTTCTGTCTTGTTTACTATATATTCAGTCACGAACAAACGCCCTCCATTAGTAGTATTTACAGCGAAATTCATGTGGAGTGCATAGCAAGCTTCTGAAGCTGAACCTTTTCCTGAACTTATTTATGCAGCGGCTCACAGTGGCAGTATGGAAGTTGATGTGATTGATAATGTTTTTGAGAAATAATTTTTACCATCACAAGGAGGAAGTTGGCCTGCTTTGATTAAATGTCACGGATGTAAAGTACATGAATGTTTGAAGTTGATAGAGATGGGAAGGCATGAAAACATCACATATTTAATTTTGGCCCCTCATTCATTCCAGCTTCTCCAGCCATTGGACTTCAGTGTGAAAAAACCTTAAAAAACTACCTGGAACATAGAACTCATTGAGTGGCGAAAACATCACATTGGCCAGAAGCTACCCCAAAAAAAAAAAAAAAAATTATTAAGATCTTAAGGTGTGTCTGGGTGAATTTCAATCCATCTGTTACCCAGGTGGGGTTTCGAAAAGAAGGAATTTACCCACTAAAAGGGACGTGATTTTGGAGTTCAGTTATTTGTTGTGGTGACCTGTTTTTACACTAAGAAAAATTGTTAGTGACACTATAAAGAATCAGCACCCAAAATTACAGGTGTGAAGTAAATTGTGCTGTTTTGGCACTAAATAAACACTTCATTTTTATAAAAAGTGGTCATAGTTCTTACTTATTACAGTTCCTCTTAAAAACAATGTCAGTCCATAGCTCATTTAAATCTGTCCATAATACAGGTCACAGAGTCCAACAATAATTCACTCTTATGATAATTATGTTTCACACTCTTGTTAATTATAATGTGGTTCATTGAAACTATTCACAGATTTAGGTTGCAAAATTCACTCAAAAGTTAATATTACTGAGTTATGGAATTACCAGATTATCTATTTGTAGGTATGGAACATTCATAATTGTGTTGAGAGCCAACGCCATGCAAACATAAGACTTAAATGTTACTTCCATACTTTCAAACCATGGACTGATTATTTCATAACTGAGATGGTCTCAATAAAGGCTGACATAGGAAAAAACTGTTATTCTGAAGACTTCATCATGCTTTAGAACTTGGCTAGATTAGAATTTACTGTTGTTGGCTAACTTCAAGAACAAACCAAAATTTGTATAACAGAAAATGTTCCTGGTTACAAATTTAGAAAAGGCATAGTCCATATTAATTCAGGCAGGCTAGCAAAAAATCTTACCTTCACAGTCACAGATGTTATTGAATTTAGCATATGTTAAAATAAGGACCACGTGAGGAACATGCTCTTTTTTTTTTTTTTTTGTTTTCTTCAAAAAAATTTATGCTCCGAGATACAGCTCTCCAAACATGACACTGTGCATACCATTTTGAAGATGCAAATTTTGGAAAAAAATTAAAAATGCTATATCTCTGGAGCAGATCTAAATATTTTGTTGGCATTGTTTTTATTGAAAGATAATTGCTTTATGATTGCAAACAAATCCTCCATTTGGACTTATCTGTCAAAGTTCTTTTGCTATAGCATTCTGAACTTTTTTATAATTTATTTGAAATTTAAAAAAAAATGTCAGTCCATAATTTTTTCTGTTGATTAGTACCATTTAATTCTACATTTCCTGAAAAGGAGAGCTTCCACTTTTTAAGATTGAACAGGATTTATAAACAATTGAAATTTTTACCATACATAAAACCTGTTTCATTACCACATCATCACATAACAAGCTCATAAAAATAAAAACCTAGTCATATTTAACATAATTATAGTTTTGAAAGATGAGTAAGAGACTAATTTTTTCAAGAATTTTAAATGGTTCCAAAATGTAAGTGAAAGGTCCAAAGACTGAAAGATTTCAATTTATACAACTTCTGTGCACTCTGTTTTGTACTGAAATTAGCCCACAAATGAACTAAAAATGTGTTCCACTGCTTCATATTTTCCTTTGATATAGAATGATGCCATCCTGTTGAACCAATAGGAACTGGAACACTTACAATCTTCAAAACATTATGAACAGGAAGTGAGCACTGATAGTAGTGTTGCTGTCCAGCTGGAAACATATATCCAGCAGCTAGTCCATGTGGTAGTGTAAAGTCCACTACAATTTCATTTCACTCATAACTGATGTCTATAAACCACCAGTCACAGTCATACACACATGCCACAAACATCCCCTTTCTTAGGTTTTGAATCTGAATATTATCCTGTTGTTTCTGAGGTGTTGGCCGAACAAACGAAATTTCTTCTTTCTTGCTCTTTAAAGTGTGTGCAGTATGAGTTCGCCCATCACTTTGAGTCCATAAATGTGTCTCCTGAATTCCTTTCACAGGAATAGTTTGTGTGAACCATTCTTCTTTTTTCTGCTCACAGAATTCTTCAATTTCCTCTTTGGACAAAAGAATGAGGGCTGCGGATGTGTAAGATTTCAGGACTTTCATAAAATCCTCAGCATTCTGAATTGCAGCTGTATTTGGTCTGGAAAGATGATGCTTTCTAGCATGTGCTCCAGTAGGCCTTCTACACCATCAAAAGGCCGCTTCCTGTGACCAGTGTCACTGTATTCCCAGTCAGTTGGCACAAGCGACTTGCTCAATTGCTGGTGATGATTTTTAAAATGACTAGGAGCACCATCAGAAATAATGATGATCTTCTCTGCCCCTGTTTGCAGTTGAAGAATTTTGCACATTGCAAGCAAAGCATGTGCTGAGTCATCTCCTGTGTCATCGCTTATAACTGCAACACTTGCGGTCTTGTTCTGAAAATATGTCACTCCTGTAAAAATCGAAACCTAGTCATTACTCCAATGATTCCCTTGTACTTCTTGTGGGAGAATTACAGACCAGTTCTCAGCAAAATCACAGTGAAGAACTAAACATAGTTCTTCAGCCTGTACACACCCTTTGACTTCCGCAATGTGCTGTTGTTGCAATTTCTTCAGATGCTGGTGTGTTACTGCTTCCACTGACCATTTACCAAGTTCATCAATGAAACTGCCAAAGGCAACAGTTTCCTTAATTAGTTTATTTTCCTCCCATGTCACATATGTAATTTCTGAAGAGTTACCTGCTATGTCTACCAGGCCAAGTGTCTGTAAAGAAGTTCTCCCTTTCCAGGGTATTCACCACATTCTAGAAACAAACAAGTCTCTCGCTTTACATTACAAACTATCAATGACTTCACATGCCCAGCCAAGGTGTCATATGTCTGTGCTCCAAAAAGCTGTTCAAAGATACCACACAAAGGTCAAAATTCACACAGTACACACATAAACAGATATCTCTAGGTGGGGGTGGAACTACCCACTTAGGTTGTAATGCATAAAATTTTGATCTTCCAATATGTGAAGTTCTACAGTTATAGTAGCTCATAAATTACTAAAGTTTCTTTAATACTGTGAGTCATGTACCTCTTCACTTTCATAACTTTTTTACCTGCAACTGTTACAGTTATAGTGTCTTTCTTGTTGGAAATCTGGCAAGAACAGTCCCATTTATCTTCCAGATAAAATGACTGCACTATTTGTACTTGAGCTGCTTCTACAGGATGACCATAATAGGGACCTGGTCTTCCAAAGACACCTTTTACAGACCTCACATTTATTGATTTGTCTACCATGTAATTTGATATTGATGGAATGTAGTTGAAAATTGTTTTCTTTGAAAATGTCTCTGAAATAATAATCAAAACTTGCACCTTTTCCCTGTAGGATGCACAATGTTCAACAGCTTAATTGATATTTGTGAAAAATTCCTGGCAAGAGGTGTAAGAGTGCTTTGGTTCATTTTCCTCTGAAGATGGAATTCCTAGTTTGAAGTGAGTGGTCAGTTTTGCTGTAGTGTATTCATCCATAGATTTAGTAATTTCTCTGCGCTTTCTTGATGCATAGAGCTTATGACTCAGCTTCACTGACCACAGTTTCTTAACAGGACTAACACCTGCCTCTGTAGTTGATTGATTCAGGGTATTTAATTCTTCCTCTGTTGATGCAAAATCTGCAACATCTGCACAGTGGGAGGCTTCACCTTGTTCAGATACTATCATTGTTACTAAAATGTAGACTTTCACGGCTGGAAATGTCATGTCCATTATAATTATCCGGGCTGTTATGACATGGTTGGTTGATGAATTCTGTGTCAATTCCCAAAGTTTCATCCCCGTCTTCAGAGGACGTCTTCAAGGGGGTCTGTAGCTTGATGGAAGGTCCAACACACACACACTGGATCACTACTGAGAGTTGCTAAATTCTGTGTCCGTGCACTCCTGTACTGAGGCGTGACGTCACGTGTTTTGCAAATGTCAGTGCAATTGGCCGCTGTCCATTGCCATCGATCACCTTTGCCATTACCCATTGGTGGACGGGTGGTACACATCTTCTTCAACACCGGCATCCATATACCATTTAATTTCATGCCCTCCTCCTTTCAATTGAAATTATTAGAGACACGCAAGTACTAGCGGCCACAAGCAGATATTATGAAAGGCTCTACAGGGAGGCAATTGAAATCGCCAAACACCCTAAGAATTTCAACTGAAAGGAGGAGGGTGTGAAATTAAGTGGTATATGGATGCCGGTGTTGAAGAAGATGTGTACCACCCATCCACCACCGCGTGATGGCAATGGCAATTGAAGGCAGCAGACAGCAGCCAATTGAGCTGACGTTTGCAAAACATGTGACGTCACACCTCAGCGCGGGGGTGCCTGGGAATGGAATTTAGTGGCAGTCAGTAGTGAGCCAGTGGGTGCGTTGGACCTTCCATCGAGCTACAGATCCCCTTGAAGACGTTCTCCACAGACGGGGACGAAATGTTGGGAATTGACACAGAATTCATCAACCGACCACGGCACAACGGTCCGAATAATTATAATGGACATGACTATCACTGTTGTTATTCTGTCAAAACATTTAGAACACAAACATTTGTCACTGGAAACATCTCCACTTTGAAACAGAGTCTTCAAATAAGAACACTTATTCCCAAACTGAACAAAGTCTGTTTTTTGTTTGTCTTATGTATCACTCTTTTATGGGTATGCAAATAGTCAGCACAATTCACTCTCCGGTGACCCCAGTCAGAAGACATTTCAAACAGCCCTTTTCACAAAACACACTGCAACTGTATCAACTGCAAATTCTTCACAAAAACACAGAACTAACTGGATGGTCTCAGAGTTCTTAGAAGTCTCTTCAGTAAACAAATTAGCGCTGAACAACTACAATACAAAAACCTGCAATGAACGACCATGACAAAGAAACTGACAGGAAACTACAACAAAGTATAAGAAATATCTGCAACAATGGAAGTGAAAAGAAACAACTGCAAAAAAAGTGATAAGTAATAATTGCAACAAAGAAAGTGATAAGAAATAACTGCAACAAAGACAATAAAAATAAACATTGTTACAAAGAAATTAGTAAGAAAAAACTTCAGTGAAGACATATTGTTCGTGCAAACAAAGTTGACACTCGGCACAGTGACTGTTGGGAGTGACTAAAATGGGAAATGCCTTTACGGTCGTTCGCATCAGCCACCATGCCAATTGTCAACTTTGTTTGCATGTGTAGTACATTACCCTTGAAAGTTAAAAAATGATTTTTTTAAATAAAATCTGTCTAACTTAAAAGTGGAAGCTCTCATTTACAAAGAATATAGTATGACATGGCACTACACAATAGAAAGAAATCTTTTTTCTTGATTAGCATAAAAAAAAGAAAAAAATAATTTTGTAAATTATAAAAAAAATTCAAAAGGTGACAGTAAAAGAACTTTGACAGATATGTCCAAATGGAGGATACCATTGTCATCATAAAGAAATTATCTTTAAAACAAAATAACTCTAAAAAATATCTAGAATTTCCTAAATTCCCATCTTCAAAATGGTGTTCTTAGTGTCATCTTTGTAGGCCTATATCTTGGGGCAGGAATTTTTTTGGAGAAAACAAAAAGAAATGCATGTTTCTTATTTACGCCTGAATTTTAACATATGCTAAATTCAATAACATCCAAGATTATGAAGGTAAACCCCCTGCATGAAGTGATATGGATTATGTCAAAAATACAAGGCATGTTTTTTTAAGTAAGTACCGTTTTGCCACACCACAGCTGCAGCACTGCGGTCAGCTTTCTGTGCATGCGCACTGGGTACCTACATCAGTTGTCTATGCACTGACGCCATTACAGTCTGATTCTTCCTTGTTTACGTTGTGTACTGTGTGTTTAAGATGCCTCCGATAATCGTGAGTCCCGACGACTGTGAAGTACGGGCTGTTATAAGATTTCTTAGAGCTAAGGGCCTAAAAATGATCAATTTTCATCATGAGATCTGTGCAGTTTATGGAGAAAACATTATGAGTGATGTAATGGTAAAAAAGTGGGTGAAAGCACTTAAAGATGGCCGCACAAATGTAATGATGAACAACGGAGTGGGCGTCCTTTAGTCATTAATGAAAGTTTGGTGCAGGAAGTGGACAATAAGGTGAGAAAAAACAGATGCTTTACAATTTCCTCCTTGCTCACTGTAAGACTCTGCACAATCTGCACCATTCAATTCAGAACAAAAGACATGGCAAGTTGAGCATGGGCATCGTTTTGCTGCAAGACAATGCCCGTCTGCATGTGGCGAATTAGACTAAAGATCTCATCACATCTCTTCTTTGAGAAACTCTAGATCATCCTCCATACAGCCCCAATCTTGCACCCAGTGACTACCATCTTTTCCTGCACTTGAAGAAACACTTGGGCGGTCAGTGGCTTCAAGACGATGACGAAGTCAAAACAGTGGTTAACAAGTCAGGCGGCAGACTTCTATGAGGAGGGTATTCAAAAACTGGTACAATGTTATGACAAGTGCCTCAATATTGATGGAAATGATGTAGAAAAGTAGATTAAGGTACAGGCTTTCATGTAAAAATAAAATTATTGAGATATCTTAGCACATCTGTTTTTAATTTCAAAACAGTACTTACTTAAAAAAACATGCCTTGTAGATGGACACTATTTTTCTTCTGCAAGATGAATCACCTCATTTAAGTGTGTAAGTACAATTTTGGAAATTACAGAAAATTCCATAACATTATTAACTAATGTGTTAATTAATCAACACTATGTCATACTGTACAGAAAAATTATGGTAAGAAAAGTGTGTAGTCAAAATTAGAATTCTCACAGCAGCTCTCATAGAATTTACAATGAAAAGTGGCACTGAACACAAGTTCAATTAACACAAAAGATAATTAATTTCAGGAAAAATAAAGCAGTTATTTGAACATTGGAATATTGTGTTATGGACTAGTGAAATAGGTACGTTGGCTGATAAGAAAGCTGCAGAATTGTACTCTGTGAATATTCAAATGAAACTATATGGTTCCAAAGACCTTTCCAAGTCTCAGACATTTATGATGTATATATGGAGAATGAAGCAATGAATGAAAATTTATACCCAGGCCAGCATTCGAACCCAGGCCTCCTACTCACTAGGCAGATGCGCTAACTGCTGTACCACAGTGGCTCAATTGTTAGCACATCTGCCTAGTCTATGCAGTCTGCACAACTACATAGACTACCCTACTAATTTGGATTGAGAGGGAGGCATGTTAGGGCAGTCCATGCAGGTGTGCAAAGCCACTGTGGCAGGATGGCATGGTGGTTACCACATCTGCCTGGTGAGGAGACTTGGGTTCAAATCCCACGCTTTGTGCAAATATTATTTATTACACTATTAATTTTCTTTCTTCTCTGCCAGGAGGGAGCTTCTTGTACACCGACAAACCACTCTGAACACTATATAATGAGGCAAAATCTATAGGGAAATTCCTTGTTCCTATCTTTCGCTGCACTTGTAAACATCACAGTGAAACTGAAACTTATTTATATTACTAACAAAAAATGGCATTAAAGAGTAAATGTACTAGAAACTAGTTGTGACAGTTTCTCAATATTTGGAGACATCTCTGCAAAATGCATATTTACCAACTTTACAACTGAGTAAGGTGGTGCAGGGGTTAGCACACTGGATTCACATTCAGGAGGATGATGGTTCAAATCCCCATCCAGCCATTCAGATTTAGGTTTTCTGTGATTTCCCTAAATCAATCCAGGCAGATGCCAAAATGGCTGCTTTGAAAAGGGCATAGCCGATTTCTTGCCCCATCCTTTCACCATCTGACATCCTGCTCCATCTGTAATGATTTCACTGTCAATGGGACGCTAAACTCTAATCTAATCATCTCATCCAGCATTACATAGTACTCTTTCTAATTGCTTTTAGTGAGTGAATATTTACTCCAGCTGCACTGGTCCAAATGAAAATTTCACTAGACAAGACATAATACAAGGATGCAAAATAACCCACTGCCCTTGCTTTCATGCCAACATAATGAAGAACACTTCTAAGTGCAAAATATGCCCTATTGAGCAACTTGAGTTGTTTATTCTTGTTTTGTTTCCATTTTAGGATGTGATTTGACCATACATTATGAACAAAACTAACCTAAGACTGGCTCTTAGGGACTCAGTGTTTTATGCTCACTCATATGCTCTTCCTGTATTCTGCTAAGGAGGTGTTACAGAGAAACTGTACTAGAAAGTCCTCCCAAATCCTAAGTACCTGAGATTCATGAAAAAGAATACTAATGGGCCAAAGTTTCTAAATTCCTACCATGGGTACAAAAAGATTTATGGGAAAGTGCAGATTGCTACACAAACAGTCATTTAATTACAAAATAATATGCAGTGCAGAGAACAAGTCCAAAGCAAAGTCATCAAAGAGGAAACAGAGAGACAAACAAATGCATAACTATGTGAATGAGCAAAACCAAATATAATACCTGTTGATAACTAATCACTAAGTAAATAAATGTTACTCTCAACCATGGAGTATAAAGTCAATAATAACAAACAAGAGCTAAAAAATAAAAATAAAAAGTCAGCAGTTGTCTGCATGCAACCTGTCTGCTGAAACAGTGTATACTAACTCCTTGAACAAACATAATGAAATTTTCAAAATTGTTTAAAATATGCAAGATTTGTGCTTCTGCAAAAGATAGATGATGCAGAATATGTAAAAAATAAAAGGCCCTATTCCCTGCTATCATCATTCTTAAAAATAATAAAATCAGCCATGAAAGATAGATTAATGAATAAATACAACTCATAAGTGAATCCCAGTTTGGGTTCTGATAGTGGTACTTGATGCTCATAAAAGGATGTGTGTGTCGCAAGCATATACTTATATTTTTCTAAGACTTTGCTGCTAGTCTCCAACCAGCAGTGTGAAATGACACAGAATGTTGCAGGGACTCCATTACTTATCCTGGGATGGGAGGCATAGATTTGAAATGGTTACAATGTGCTTGGTGCACAACATTACAATCTTCCCTTATGGTGTTCAAATATGGTCAGCCTAAGCCTTAACAATGAGCATACCTGCCATTGCCTGCCATCACATTCCCATGTAGTCAAATGTTGGGTCACTGTCACCTCCAAATGCCCCTCAGATCTGTGTAATCCATGATTCAACCACCTAATCAACAGGAGACCCACAATGAGGATGCTTTCAAATTCTGACAGGCACTGATAATGCTGTCTCACATGAGTGTGAGACATCTCCACATCTTCCACCACCCAACATCTGAACTTGTTCATGCCCTTTATGCACCCTACCAAGTATGGTAACAACACTAAACATGCACAAAATGAATGCACTCTGGTGGGCATTCTACCTGTTACAGAAAATTGCCCACTCTAATCATTCATATATCCACTATGGTGTGTGTGTGTGTGTGTGTGTGTGTGTGTGTGTGTGTGAAGTTAGATTGACATTTGTGACATTTGACTGTGCCTTTTGGATGCTTAACTTCTTCTGCCAGGCAGTGTACATCAATGACTAGTCACTGTGAAAATAAGAGAACTCCTTGCAGGTAAAGCAAATAAAGCCATGAAAGAAGTTTACAATAGATTGGTAGACAATAATGTTACACTGAACATAAAGAAAACAAATACCATATGACAACTTTCAGTTTTAAGAGGAAAAATGAGACTGGGAACTTAAATGTAAGTTTTACCTCTATAAATTGTGTATCAAACACAGAATTTCTGGGAATGAATGTTGATTCTCTGTTGAAATGGCATGAACACACAAAACCACTTATAAACAGAATGTCATCAGAGAGTAACAGCCAGTGTCTTTTAGTTGCATATTATTCATATGTACACTTATTTCTTATGCATGGAATTCTGTTATGGCAATGAAGAGGCCTGGAATGAATAACAACTATATGGAGCAGATAAATTACTACTCACCACATAGAGAAGACACTGAGTCACATGCAGACAGAATGGAAAAGACTGATAAAATATTATGCTTTTGGACAAAGACATTCTTCCAAAATAGAGAACTCACATGCACATTCATACAAGAACAACTCACACACACTTGAGTTTCAGTTGGGCTCCAGTGCCTGGAGACAGTGACCATGTGCGTGCAAGTTGTGTTTTTGTGAATGTATGTGTGTTTCCTATTTCAGAAGAAGAACTTTTACCAAAAGTTTAATAGTTTAGAAGTCTTTTTTTGTGCCTCTCTGTGGCTTAATGTCTCTTCTGTGTAGTGAATTCTTTTCAGAAGTACAAATACAGAAAATATGAACACAATTTTCAAACTACAGGAAAGAACCATAAGAATAGTAACCAAAAAAATAAAATTGCACAAGAAATTGTCCAAGGAGGTTACTAAGATAACCTTATACAAATATGGAGTTAAAAAGTATCTGTTAAGTGATATATTCTACACTATGAAGGATTCTACACTATGAAGGATTCTACATTATGATAGGTTATTTAAATTGTCCATTAAATTTTTGGCATGCAGCCATGCAAATAAAATTTCTTCCACTAATATTTTGTCCATTTACCATCTGGCCATCTTCACAGTGAGTTGCAAGACTGATAACAAGGTGCCAAGCGCGGTTTTATACGCTCCATGATGGCGGTACGCACCCTTGAGTCACAGCTGCTGGTCAGCACTAAAGAGATACACTTATCAATGTATGTTTGGTGGCGATGACACCATGATGACTTCTCTGCCGTTTAATTATCCCATGAACTGGATTCCATGCTTTGTCCAAATTAAAACCATTATCTCTGTTTATTAAAATATTAGCTAATCTAATCTCAATAGTTTCCTTAAAGACAGAATCACAAAAGGAAGAGGTGGATGTTACAATCTTCACATCACTGTAGTTCATGGAATGCCCTGTATCAATACAATGTTCGGCCACAACTGACCTGTCAGGCTGTGATAGGCATGTGTACCTTCAATGTTCCACACATGCCTCATGAACAGCACATGTTGTTTGACCTATGTATGACTTCTCACAATTTCTGCAAGGAATCTGATACACACCCACCTTATAAAGCAATAAATAATTCTTTACAGAGCAGAGTAAAGCTACAATCTTCATGGGAGGCCAGAAAATCACCTTAATACAGTATTTCTTGAGAATATGGCCTATCTTCAAGGAAAGAGTACCCACATAGGGCAAAAACACACTTGATCTGAAGGAATTACTATCTTCTCCCCCATCACATACCTGCATTCTAGGTTTTACACTGAATGCTCTACAAATCTGTTATGGAGAAAATCCATTTGTTTTAAAAATGCTCTTGATGTATGTGAGCTCTTCTTGCAAATTACTTTTATCGGATATACAGTGCACCCTATGCACTAAGGTCTTAAGGACATCTATGGTCTGTGAAGGGTGACAGCAGCTACTGGCATGTAGATGTAGATTTGTATGTGTAGGTTTATGATATACGGCATGTCGGGGAACAACAACATCCAAAAAGGGGAGGCAGCTGTCTTTTTCTATTTTTATAGTAAATTTGATGCTAGAATGGGTAGAATTCAAATGCTCAAGAAATCAATGTAATTCATGCATTCCGTACAGCCATACTACAAGTTTGTTGTCCACATACCTCCAGAAGACTGTTGGTTTAAAACTTGCTGAATCCAATGTCTTGTCCTCAAAGTCTTCCTTGAATAAATTAGCTACCAGAAAGGAGAGGGGGCCTCCCATGCCAACTCCATCAATCTGCTCCTTAAAATTCATTATTAAACTGAAAATAAGATGATAAAAGCACATGTTAAAATAAAACCATGATATTCTTATCAAAATGATGGCTGATAAGAGACAAAGAATCCTTTAAAGGTACCTTGCTATATAATGATACCACATCAAAACTAACGAGGACATCTGTACTATTGAGCCCGATGTTGCTGAGTCTCTGAATAAAATCCATAGAATTCTGAATGTGCTGACTACATTTCCTACCAATGTTTTTAATAAGGAAGCTAAATATTTGGCAGAAGAATATGTTAGTGAACCCATAGTGCTCACACAGGCCTCATAAACCGATCCTATAAACACTCATCCTTACCCATCTTCCTGAGCTTTAGGAAGCCCATAAAATCTCAGTGGTACTGCACCTCACATTTTTGAACTTCTCATGACTTCCTGCGGTAGTGATGAAGCGTTCAGCCAGGCAGCAGTCGTTATTGTCACATTGTTGGTAGGATCTTTGTTGATCTTCTGGTATGCTTCAGAACTGAGTAAACCACATATATTTTCCTGTCATTGCCACTGAACATATGTTGATAAGTGAATTGCATGTCTGTACACCTTTGCCACAGGCAGTGCATGTATAACTGTATCTCTTTGTTGCCGATCAATGTCTGTCACTCACAGGCACGTACCACTGTGGTGGAGCATATAAGGCTGTGCTTGACACCTTGACATCAGTCTTGTGCCTCACTCAGAGGATGGCCAGACAATATGCAGCCAAAATATCAGTGGAAGAAATTTTATCTGCATGCTGCATGCTGCAAATTTACACCGCAAAAAGTTGAAAATGCACAACAAGTACCTCTTTGGTGAGGAGATGGTTTCATGGGTCCGTAGTTTGGACAAATTAAGACACCAGAGACCAAGACTACTGAACTCCTTGAGTTTCTTAATGAAATGCCAGGACCACGGGGTTGTTCCAAAATTTTCAAGGTTGGTTCACTTTGACAATAGTGTTGCAGTAAATAGAATTTTACATAGGACTAGTTCTGATATTGTCAGAGAAAGAATTTGTTTTATACATCGGAAGTTGGACATTGTTTCTGAACCCCTGTATCATCTGCATTTGAAGATAGCAGCTGCTTTATCTCCTGGCTCGTGGGACTGGATTGATGGCACAACATGGGCTAAGTCTGACTGGGTTTATGAAGTGGATACAAATAGACAGATTTCCAAGTATAGCCAATTAGACCAGCATTCTTAGGTGGACTCTGTTATTTTACATCCTGTCATAAATTTGCCGGGTAAGGATCTGGATGAAGCTACATTATCTCTCTTATTAAAGGGCTAAATTTTTCCCCACCTCCAAAGACTTTGCTGATATCATCTTTTATGAGTGGCATTGGAGAAGGTGTCTGACCTCTATCAGAGGATTCATCTGAAGTAATTAGACATGAAACCTGCAAAACAATTATGGAACATCATCCACAAAGAAGTAATGTTTCCAAGGAAGAGATTTTCAATCAAAAGCTATGTGAGGATACTGCATGCTGATAAAGGTAATGCTAGTGTCCTTTTGCCTCAGGAAATCTACAAGGAAATTATATGTGGTTTACTTAGTTCTAGTGCATACCAGAAGATCAACAAAGATCCTACCAACAAGGTAACAATAAGGACTGCTGCCTTGCTGAATGCTTCATCACAGCCAAAGGAAGTCGTAAGAAGTTTAAAACTGCAAGGTGCAGTACCACTGAGATTTTATGGGTTTCCTAAAGTTCACAAGATGGGTAAGAGGAGTGTTTGGAGGATCTGTCTATGAGGTCTATAATGAGCACTATTGGTTCATCAACATATTTTTCTGCCAAATATTTAGTTTCCTTATTAAAACCATTGGCAGGAAAATGTAGTCAGCACATTCAGAATTCTATGGATTTTATTCAGAGGCTAAGCAACATCAGGCTCAATAGTAAAGATGTGCTCAATAGTTTTGATGGTGCACTATTATATATCAAAGTATCTTTAAAGGACTCTTTATCTCTTATCATCCAACATTTTGATAAAAAACATCATGGCCTTATTTAAAGAACATGAGATTTTGCCATCTTATTTTCAGTTTAATGGTGAATTTTATGATCAGATTTATAGAGTTGGTATGGGAAGACCCCTCTCCCCACTGGTAGCTAATTTATTCATGGAAGACTTTGAGGACAATGCACTGGATTCAGCAAGTTTTAAACCAACAGTCTTCTGGTGGTATGTAGACAACAAATTTGTAGTATAGCTGCGTGGGATGGATGAATTACATCGATTTCTTGAGCATTTGAATTCTATCCATACTAGTATCAAATTTACTATGGATGTTGTCTGCCCTTTTTGGATGTTGTCATTTGCTATAAAGTTGATGGCAGCTGTACATCATATTTATATCTACATGCCGATAGCTGCCATCACACTTCACAGACCATAAGTGTCCTTAAGACCTTAGTGTGTAGGGCACACTGGATATTCGATAAAGATAATTTGCAAGAAGAGCTCACATACATCAAGAACACTTTTAAGGGGAATTGATTTTCTCCGTGGCAAATTCATAGAGCATTCAATGCAAACCTTAAAATGCAGGTATCTGGTGGGGAAGAAGATAGTAATTCCCCTATGTGAGTACTCTTTCCTCCAAGATAGACCATATTCTTGAGAAACACTGTGTTAAGGTGATCTTCCGGCCTCCCATGAAGACTGTAGCTTTACTCGGCTCTGTAAAGAGCCGTGGGTGTGTTTCAGATTCCTTGCGGAAATTGTGAGAAGTCATACATAGGACAAAAACAACATGTACCATTCATGAGAAATGTGTGGAACATCGAAGATACACATGCGTATCACAGCCAGACAATTCAGCTGTCGCACAACATTGTACTGATACAGGGCATTCCACAAACTACAGTGATGTGAAGATTCTAACATCCCCCTCTTCCTTTTGGTACTATGCCTTCAAGGAAATAGAGAGTAAATTAGCTAATAATTTAATTAATAGAAATAATGGTTTTTATTTGGACAAAGCATGGAATCCGGCTCTTTGGAAAATTAAACTGCAGAGATGTCATCATGGTGTCATCACCACCAAACAAACATCAATACAAACATCAATAAGTGATTCAAATGTCTGCGCATTCACCAGAGGCAGCGTGTGTGCAAGAAAACCTTTTTGCTGCTGACCAGCATCTGTGACTTGCAGGTGTGTACTGCCGCAGTGGAGCCTAAGGCTGCATTTGGCACCTTGTCGTCAGTCTTGTGACATCGTTGAAATATCTGTGGAGGAAATTTTATTTGCATGACTGCATGCCCATAATTTAATGGACTATTCATTACACTGTGAAAAGTTGAAACTGTACATCAAGTACCTCTCTGGAGAGGAGATGATTTAAGACTAGGATGACTTGCCATGAATGGCAACAAACTGCATCAATGTACTGCTGTGCTTTAAGGGTACCATGGATGAACTTAAGGAGTCCTGTTATGAAAATGAATGGCACTCCAGAGCATTGTTGCTGGTTGTCAGGCCATATGGCAGGCGACTGTCAGGTTGGTATCCCATTGCTGTCTAGTGCATCTCCAGACATGTCTTTGGCCTAGAATTTCACTGAATGGGGAAGAATTGTCTTCATTGATGAGTCTCACTTCAAACTGAGCCCTGATGACCAATGAAGCTGCGTCTGCAGACATCATGCACAGTGGTGGGTTACTAACTTGGCTGTTATCCACCACATAGCCTGACAACAAGGAGCGCTGGTCTGAATGCCTTTTAATTTCATAGCAGGAAGCCTTTGGTTGACATTGCATCACTGTTACAACACAGCAGTACATTGGCAATATTCTACTCCCCATTTTCTTGTCCTTCATGGCAACCCTTCCTGGGCTTACATTTCAGTAATATAATGCTTACTCGCACATGGTGAGAGTTTCTACTGCTTATCTTTGTGCTTGCTAAACCTTACCTTGGCAAGCAAGGTAGCTGGATCTCTCCCAAATTGAGAAAGTTTGGTGCATTTGGGTAGAGCCCTCCAACCAGCTTGGGATTTTATCAGTCTAACATGCCAACTGAACAGAATTTGGCACAAAATATCTCAGGAAGGCATTCAACAAATCTATCAATTGATGCCCAATTAAATAACTGATTCTGTAAGGGCTATAGATGGACCAACACATTCTTGACTTACACAACTTGCGAAGGTCTTTCTATTGAATTAATCATCCAATTTTTCTGAATTTGTAATCATTTGTTTGTTTGTTCATTCATGTACATTACATCTATTGATTCCCATCCCATTCAGGTAACTCCTTCACAGTGTGTATTTTTACTTATTTATTTATTTTTATTTTTTATATTATTATATTTTGTTCTATTTATTTATTTTGTCTGAGAGTGTATTTTACTTATTTATGACAGCTTTGAATATGTCATGTTAAAATTTTATTTTAATTATTTACGAGTTTTTATTACAACATGCAAAATAATAATCCATCTACATCTACACCCTTATTCTTCTCACTGTGCCATTTATTAGGGTTTTTTTCCCACTCCATTCACTTGTAGAGCATGGGAAGAAACACTGTTTAACTTCCCCTGTGGGTGCTGTAATTTTATCCTTGTGATGCCTGTGAGAGCAATACATTAGGAGTTACAGTATATTCCTAGATTATTAACTTAATGCTGGTTCTTGAAACTTTGTAAGTAGGTTTTCTCAGGATAGTTTGCAACAATCTTCAAGTGTTTTCCAGTTCAGTTTTTTCAGTACCTCTGTCACACAAACCTGGGACCATTTGCTGCCCTTCTATATTTATTTCCAATATCCCTTGTTAGTTCTATTTGGTATGGGTCTCACATACACTTGAGAAATATTCTAGAGTATGTTGCTCATATGATTTGTGAGCAATCTCTTTTTTACACTGACTACGTTTCACTAGTACTCTACCAGTAAACCTACTTTATCTGCAGCTGAGCCAATGTAATCCTTCTGTTTCATACTCATGCCAAATATTTGTATGAATTGACTAATTCCATCTGTGACTGATCAGTACTGTTGTCATTTTGTGAATAGCACAATTTTACATTTCTGAACATTTAAAGGACATTGTGAATCTTTGCATCACTTTTAAATCTTATTGAGCTCTGACTGAATAATTTTGCAGCTTTTTTCAGATGGTACTTCATTATAGATAATTGCATTATCTTCAAAAAGTCTTATTATTCCAAAAAACTACTATTCACATTTATGTCACTTTCAATTGTTTGTCACACGTATTTGTACAATATTAAGTGAGTCATAATCACCAGATAAGCACAGTCTGTTGAAGGTTACATATCGTGGATGAGTGTAAATTTCATGTGATTATTTCATAGATAATTTCTTGCTGAATTTATGATGCTAATATGCTATGTGGATATCAGATCGTTAGTAGAAAATATTTTTGGTAAAGAAAATCACAATCACTTACTACGTATGTGAGAAACTGAGTATAAATGGACACAGTATGTAAGCAATTAATCAACCATTCATCCTCAAAGCACACAATGCCATAGACACAATAAAACAATCTAGCAGCCAAGGACTTTTTTATGTACATGAACATCAGGGATGTCCAACCTGCAGGCCGCATTCAGACCTAAGTGAATATCATTGCAAGGGGAAAAAAAGAGCTGTTTATGTAAAATGATAAACTGAAACATAATGCTAAAGATGGAATGATATATGCAGCCAAACTTTTCAATTTAATGGAATAACTTTAAAACTGATTTCAGGATTTATGGGGAAAAATGTATTTAAACAACACTTTTATAAACAATATAGAAACAGCATCATAATATTTTCAGATGGAATGCATAGAACTGCAGTCTCACATCCAATGAAAAGAAAAATTTGATTGTGTCTTTCATTGGACTTTTACAAATCATACCTGCCCAGTGACAAATCTCCCGTCCAGCACAGCCATGTATTATAGATGTCATCTTTATTTGGACACACATATGTTTGTGAACAGTTACTTTCAAGAGCAAAGTGCACAAAGATTAAAAATACAAAACAAAATTTCAGACAAACACCTTGAGAACACCCTAGAATTGCAGCCACTTTGATCAAACCTAATACTGATACATTAGTTTCCCAAATTTAAAGTCGAATGTCACATTTATAATGACCTACATATAACATTATTAATGAAGTCTCATAGATAAAGCATCAAATTAATTCCATCTTGCTTTTTCAGAATAAAGGATCATAAATTAATGTATACACTCAGTGGTTATAATTTGTGTTTGTATGTTGTGTGGGGTCCAAAAATACTTGTCCTCTTCCAATGTGAACCATGTAGGCTAAAAGGTTGGACAGCCCTGGTGTACACTTTTCACCACCTTCACTAAAAGCTGAATGATTTCTTTTTTCATATGATTGTTTGCATTTCGTATTATATTAATATATTTTGTATGTTCTTTCTAGAAATATAAATTGGGCACTAAGATACACTGGACTTCTGAATGGCGATATTTTCCATATGAAAATGCTTCTCTCCAGCAATTTTGGGATGAGGCAACATATACACAGGATGAAGTGCTGGTACTTTATGGCTTATACCATAAGGCCAAAAGTAATTATTTAAAGTTTTCCTTGTATTATTCTGTTCATAAGCATCACCTAGTAGAAAAATTATGAATATCATCAGTAATAAATACACACATCAAAAAAAAAAAAAAAAAAAAAAAGGTTTGCATCACCTCAGTTCTGAGAGTTCAGAACCTGTACAGAAAATCGGAATAGAGATCAACATAAACACGATTTCCACTCTTTTTATTGCTCATGAAAACCACATGCTGCACGTTGTACCACCACACTGTGAGACCTTCAGAGGTGGTGGTCCACATTGCTATACACACCAGTATCTCTAATACTCAGTAGCACATCATCTTGCCTTGATACATGCCTGTACTCATTGTGGCATACAATCCACAAGTTCATCAAGGCACTGTTGGTCCAGATTGTCCTACACCTCAACAGTGATTCGGTGTAGATCCCTCATAGTGGTTGGTGGTCATGTCGTCCATAAACAGCCCTTTCCAGTCTATCCTTGGCATGTTCGATAGGGTTCATGTCTGGAGAACATGATGGCCACTCTATTGAGCGAAGTTGTTATCCTGGAGGAAGTCATTCACAAGATGTACACAATGGGGCTACAAATTGTCATCCATGAAGATGAATGCCTTACCAATATGCTGTTGATATGGTTGCATTGTCGGTCAGAGGATGGCATTCACATATCAGACAGCCATTATGGCCCCTTCCACAACCACCAGTGGCGTATGTCTGCCCCACATAATGCCACCCCAAAACAGCAGAGAACCTTCACCTTGCTGCACTCACTGGACAGTGTGTCTAAGGTGTTCAGACTGACCGGGTTGCCTCCAAACACGTCTCCGATAATTGTCTAGTTAATGGCATATACGACACTTGTCAGTGAAGAGAACATGATGCCAGTCCTGAGTGGTCCGTTTGGCACTTTGTTGGGCCTATCTGTACTGTGCTGCATGGTGTCATGGTTGCAAAGATTGACCTCACCAAGGACATCGGAAACAAAGTTGCCCATCATGCAGCTAATTGCGCACAGTTTGAGTTGTAACATGACATCCTGTGGCTGCATGAAAAGCATTTTTCAACATGGTGGCCTTGCTGTCAGGGTTCCTCCGAGCCATAATCTGTAGGTAGCAGGCATCCACTGCAGTAGTAGCCCTTGGGTGGCCTGAGCAAGGCATGTCATCGACAGTTCCTGTGTCTCTGTATCTCCTCCATGTGCGAACAACATCGATTTGGTTCAGTCTGAGACACCTGGACACTTCCCTTGTTGAGAGCCCTTCCTGGCACAAAGTAACAATGGGGATGTGATTGAACCATGGTATTGGCCATCTAGGCAAGGTTGAACTACAGACAACATGAGCCATGTACCTCCTTCCTGGTGGAATGACTGGAACTGATCGGCTGTTGGACCCCCCCATCTAATAGGTGCTGTTCATGCATGATTGTTTACATCTTTGGGCGTGTTTACTGACATCTCTGAATAATCAAAGGGACTGTGTCTATAATACAATATCCACAATCAATGTCTATCTTCAGGAGTTCTGGGAATCAGGTGGATGCAAAACTTTTTTTGATGTGTGTATTATGTTGTCTACATTTACGTACATCTACATCCATACTCCTCCAACCACTATGAAGCACATTTCAGAGATTATTTCACATTTACAATGTGTCAGGGTTTGTTTCTGGTCCTTTGTCACCTTAAGAACAAAAAAATTATCTAATTATGAAGCCACAAAAACTTACAGGAGACAAAGTCTTAGCTTTACTATGGTTCCTATTGGAGCACTATGTAGGAATGTGTGGGATATTCCTAAATTTCCATCTTCATGTTGGCTCTTGAAAATCTGTAAGTAAGTTTTCATGGGATAGATAGTGTCTACATTTACCTTCAAGTGTTCACCCATTCATGTTTTTAAGCATTTCAGTGATGCTCTCGTTGGGTCAAGCAAACCTGTGATAAACTGTGCTGCTCTTATTTGTATACATTCAATATCTGCTCTTAATCCTATTTTGTGCATGTACCACACACTTGAGCAGTATTCTAGGATGTGTCACACAACTGTTTTGTAAGCAATATCCTATGTAGACTGATTGGATTTTCCCAGTATCCTACCAGTCGAATAAAGAGTGCCGCATGAAGATTGTTTACCTTGTGACTGAGGCTATGAGATCATTCCAATTCATATCCCCATGAGTAGTTACACCCAGTTGACTGATTCCAAACATGATTCATTGATGTTGCAGCCATAATATATTATGTTTTGGATTTTGTGAACGCCACAGTTTTACATTTTTGAAAATTTAAAACAATCTTTGCACCATTTTGAAATATTATCATGCTATGTCTGATTATTTGCAAAGCTTTCTTCAGTTAGGACTCTTTTTGTAGATAACTACACATCTGCAAAAAAGGTCTGATGTTACTATTAACATTGTTTGGCAGGACTCTAATGTACAATACGAGGAGCAAGACTCCCAACAAACTTCCCTAGAACATGCCTGAAGTTACTTTTAAATCTTTCAGTGATTTTAAAGGATATGGGATGCTAGACTTTCCAGAAACTTTAAACTATTTTAGTCAAATGAAGGGGAATTTCCTTTATTATTGAAAAAATGCACAACAGTATGAAAATTAGGCAGTCCAGACTCTGTAAATCAGTTGTTTGGAGAAGGGTTGGGAGGAGAGAGAACCACATTGATAGTTCTTTAAATTCTACTCTTTAATGGCAACACATCAGAATATTATCCTCCAGCAGCTGTATAATACAGAGTGACACAGAGTAATGGGAATATTGGAAATGAGTAGTGGCAGTCATGTGCAAGTGGCAGCACAGCAGGTTCATGACAGTTAGTGAGCAAACAGTCTGCCATTTCAGCAATCATGGATCAGTGGAATGGACAATAGCATGCATTAGCCATAAAAATGCTTTGTAAGAACAATGATATTTTGGTAGTGTTGCAGAGGGAGTTTTGACATTTTTATAATTTAGGACATCATGATGCCATTCTGTCGAAACATGTAATAAAATGTTGGAATAATAACTTTGAAGAGACTGGACCTGACCTCAAGAAGAAACCAATAGGATGACCAAGAAATGTGCGCTCTCAAGCAAACATTGATGTTATATGCGAGACTGTCTTAAGGAGCTCACGGCATTCATTTTGTAAGGAAGCAGGAATGGTTGGAATGTTCCAGGAGAGTGTTCATAGAATTCTTCATTTTGATTTAAAATTCCATCCATACAAACTACAGATGATGCAACAATTGTAGGACAATGATTACAGGTTATGATTAGGATTCTGTCAACAGGTGACAACAAAAATAAACAATGATGATAAATTTCTAAACAAGTTGTGAATGTCAGATGAGGCACATTTTCATCTCACAGATTATGTGAATATACAGAACTACCATTACTGGGCAAACACAAATCCTAATGATGTTCATGAGCGACCTTTACTCACTAGTAAAGTGACAGTATGGTGGGGTGTTTCATCACATGGGACTATCGGACCATATTTTTCCACAAATGAACAGGAAAATGCAATAACTGTCAATGCTGATTGTTACATGGAGATGTTATGAACTTTTGTTAGACCTACATTGAACAACTTTCCAAACATTCAAGAAGCCTGGTTTCAACAGGACGGAGTGACATCACACACTACATGGCAATCAGTGGCATATGTGCGAGAATTGTTTGGCAACCGTGTGATATCACAATTCAATAAAATTCCCTGGCCCTCTAGGTTGCATATTTATCTATTTGTGATTTTTCTTGTGGGGCTACCTCAACAGCAAAGTCTACACAACTTGACCAAAACCCAGGATGAGTTAAAATAGAGAATTCATGATGCCATTGACAGTATCCCAGCTGAGATGCTGCAGCAGTCAATGAGGAACTCAATAGCAGATTTCACGAATGTATTCATATAGGAGGATACCATTTAAAGGATGTAATTTTTAAAAGATTATAAATGCCATCAATGTTTTATAAATGGCAAAGTTGTAAGGTTTCAATTACTATGAATCTCTTTAATTCATCACTTCTAGTTTTATTGGATTGTGGAAAAGTTCCCTTTTTCTGTGTCACCCTGTACATATCATCCAGTTTTCTTCAAGTTGTCTTAATTTTACTTATCACCCCTTTGATGTTTTTATGTTTACAGGTTTTCTCTGATTTCCATAAATCACTTCAGGGAAATACTGTTGTAGTTCCTTTGAAAGGGCACAGCCAATTTCTTTCTGCATCCTTGAACCAGTCCAATCCCTAATGACCTCACTGTTGATGAGACATTAAACCATAATCTTCCTTTCTTCCTTCAAGTTTATATCTTTTTCCTCTAGCCTACCCCATTATAATAATTTTCCACATTCTTTTTGTATTGTTCATTTATAATTAAGTTCCATTTTGTTCAACTTTTATACCTGAGTCGCTTCCATATTAAGTCCTCTGAAATGTTTCCTTCTTACTAAATATCTGTCCACTCTAATGGAAGCAAATTTTCACTGTCAAAATTTAACATTCATTCTTTTCTTGAATATAGCTACAAATGTTTTACTGGCTTTTATTTTAGTAAACAGACCTTTTACCAATCTGGATTGATATTCATTCCTATCACTTTTATTTAAAGACATATTTCTTCATATTTATTAGTTTAGGAGATGCCTTACTGTCATTAAAAATTTACTTTTATTTTTGTATGTTTTTCCTAATGTAATATGCTACTTATAGTGTTCTGTCTATTAGATGGAAACTCCACTACAAATATTTCTGTCAAAAGCACTCCTTTACCCTCAACTAACCACATTCCATGACATTAAATATTAGATGGAAACTCCACTACAAATATTTCTCTCAAAAGCACTCCTTTACCCTCAACTTACCACATTCCATGACATTAAATATATGTCTCCGACTGAAATTATTTCTTCTTTTACACTATTTACATTGAGACTCTTGTGGTGTCCTGGTCAATTGAAATCACAATGGAATGTGGAAGGTATATCTTCTACTTTTAGAGCTTCCTGTATTTTTTAAAACGATTGTTAACTACTGCAAAGTGTCATATGATTTTTATTGTATTACAGCAAAATTTCATCAAGAATTTATTTCATTTTACTATTCTTTCTTTTCTACTACAGATGTAGAGGTAACAAGCAAAACATTTTTCAACTCAGGACGATGCTACACACTGAAACCATTGACTCAAGTAGAAACAGTTGGACGTGTAGTTGGATACTCTGTTACACTGAACTATGGAACATATTCATCTCGACAGAATACTGGTTGGAGCATATACATCCATGATCAAACAGAAACTTGGTCAGGTGAGAAAGACCACTATCAAAGATAAAGCACTACTTGACCCACAATATGAAACAGTATAAGAGGAATTATTGTTCACTTGTGTAGGTATCATTTTTCAATAACAAACTGAAAATAATTATTTGTATTATCTCAAAACTAAACCACCTTAATGAATAGTAATTATGTAGCACTTAGAAATTGCAAAATATGCAAGGATTAAAAAGTAGAGTAAACAACTGCTAAATATAGACAGTGTGGCGCAGCGCAAATCCACGTTCGTGTGTGCCATCCATCTGCTGTTACAGATGGGCTAGCACTGAGCAGATGACACATCAACTGGAGCACAGAGAATTGCAGATCATGTAAAACAGCAAATCTCATGCTCACCTGTTTGCAGAGCATGGAGTTTTTCCCAAAATGGACATGGCAGTAGGTATTCTTCTCGGTAACACTTCCTGCAGAGATGCACTGCACAATGAAAATATTAGAAATTTGTGGATTATGTACACTACTGGCCATTAAAATTGCTACACCATGAAGATGATGTGCTACAGATGCGAAATTTAACAGACAGGAAGAAGATGCTGTGATATGCAAATGATAGAGCATTCACACAAGGTTGGCGACACCTACAATATGCTGACATGAGGAACGTTTCCAACCAATTTCTCATACACAAACAGCAGTTGACCGGTGTTGCCTGGTGAAATGTTGTTGTGATGCTTCATGTAAGGAGGAGAAATACGTACCATCATGTTTCTGACTTTGATAAAGGTCGGATTGTAGCCTATCGTGAATGCAGTTTATCATTTCGGGACATTGCTGCTCACATTGGTCGAGATCCAATGACTGTTAGCAGAATATGGAATCGGTGGGTTCAGGAGGGTAATACAGAATGCCGTGCTGGATCCCAATGGCCTCGTATCACTAGCAGTCAAGATGGCAGGCATCTTATCTACATGGCTGTAATGGATCGTGCAGCCACATCTCAATCCCTGAGTCAACAGATGGGGATGTTTGCAAGACAATAATCATCTGCGTGAACAGTTCCATGATGTTTGCATCATCATGGACTATCAGCTCGGAGACCATTGCTGTGGTTACCCTTGACACTGCATCACAGACAGAACGCCTGTGATGGTGTACTCAATGACAAACCTGGGTGCACTAATGGCAAAACATCATTTTTTCAGATGAATCCAGGTTCTGTTTACAGCATCATGATGGTCACATCCATGTTTGGCGACATAGCAGTGAACACACATTGGAAGTACGTATTCGCCATCACCATTCGCCATCGCCATACTGTCGTATCACCTGGCATGATGGTATGGGGTGCCATCGGTTACACATCTCGGTTACCTCTTGTTCGCATTGAACTGTGAACAGTGGATGTTACATTTCAGATGTGTTCCAACCCATGGTTCTACTCTTCACTCGATCCCTGCGAAACCCTACATTTCAGATGGATAATGCACGATCGCATGTTGCAGGTCCTGTATGGGCCTTTCTGGATACAGACAATGTTCAACTGCTGCCCTGGCCAGCACATTCTCCAGATCTCTCACCAATTGAAAACGCCTGGTCAATGGTGGTTGAGCAACATCCACTGAATAATATTATTCTGTGAACTATTTTTAGTTAATGTCAACTAACTACATTGATTCTGAAAACAAAGATATCAATTACTGTAGACAATGCAAGAAACCACTGTCCGATACATGCTGCATGGAGCACTATTAATAGTTTCTGTTTTAGTGTGAGACTTAGCTGTTCCATGCCAGTGTTGATTCCAGAACTTATGGAATTTTCAAGTTACATATTGCCAAATATTTGCTTATTCAAAATTAGGCACAAATTACTACTGTCAGTGTCAACATGATCATTGTAATTTGTCAATGAGATTCTTTCTTTTAATTTTATGAATTCTTTTTTTGTGATAAATAGTAAGTTGTTACAAGTGACATAAGCCCTGGGCCATTCCTTCACATCCATTCCTATGTAACATTTATTTGGAGCAGATTAGATCATAGAATATACTACCGTTCCCACACTGGTGACCACATCTGAGGTGCATAACAGATGCCTTAAGAACTTAGAATCATAGGTCAAACCGGACAGCTGGCCAACAGCTGCTTTTGAGCTCTGCTCTGGCCAGCAGCCCCCCCCCCCCCCCCCCCATCTCCCAGGATGCACAAAACACCACTGCCAGGCACATACCCCACCTTCCCCCACCCAGCTAGCTCATGCTGTGGTTCACCTGCTGCCTTTTAATTCTTGGGACCCCCAGCTATGGTTTGCCTCCAAGGCAGCAATTTTTGCATGATCTTCAGTGGCTCATGACACTAAATGTTTCACTCTGATGGTAACACAGCTGGAGCTTTCAATTGCTGCAGAAGCTTACGACATCATCACTGCTCCATCTGAACCAGGCAAACTCCATGCACTTAAAGACTGACTGATTAGGCCAGTTGACCTTGTCAGAGATGGAGCACACACATGTGTTATTTTCAAAAGAGGAATGCACTGATATGCAGCCCTCACAGCTCCTGAAACATCTGTGTGCTCTGGCCGAACCTATGATAATACCGAATAACCTAGTGCTTATAAACTGGCTCACATGACTCTCCTACTGCAACACGTCTAAGGTGCTCGGCAGCCACTGGCGTTTTTCTCCCTGAAGGTGTCTGAACCAAATCAGCAGTGGCCCACTTATTACCATGAACTTCTTGCTGTAAAGGAAGTGATAAAATATTTCAACCTTTTTGTTGAAGGGCACCCCTTTAAAGTGTTCACTGACCACCAGTCCCTCGCCACAGGTTCCTGACAAAAAGACAGCAGCCAAATTTTCCTTTGGCAGTTCCAACAACAAGAATATGTTGCAGAAATCACAACTGACATATGACGTGTGTCAGGCATTGACAATATTGTCACTGTCTTAGCTGCCTACAATTACAGCCCCCCTTGATTATGCTGCATACCACAAATTACAAAGAGTGTGCAGTGATCCCAGCACCAGACTCAACCTTTAACTGTATATGATCCCAGGTATGGGGTCATATATTTGGTGCAATTTATGTGTGAGTTCTGGCCATTCAGATAGTCCTAATGAATGCATATGAGCCCACCTATCCCGCGACTTCTGTTAGCTGGGTTTTGACAAACTCCACAGTTTGTCTCACTCTGGTGTTCGGGCATCCGTGATTATTGTGCAAGGATACTTCATATGGCCATGCAAGCAATGGGATTGCACCATCTGGGCATGATCATGCCTCCCATATCAGCATGCCAAAGGAGGCCGCCATGTCCATGCTCCAGTTGCCTCTTTCCCTCTGGTTGACCATTATATCTCCCATATCAATATTGACCTAGTTGGATCCCCCTCAGTGTCAAATGACCATAGGTATATATTTTCACTGTCATTGATAGGTTCAACCAGTGGCAAGAGGCCATACTGCTGCCCAACATCATAGGTGGATACAGTAGCTACAGCTTTCATGGACACATGGGTTTCACATTTTGGGTGCCCTGTCACGTAACAGCAGACTTTGGATGACAGTTCACATCAGGCCTATTTAAAATGAATGTTAGCTGTAACATGGGGCAGACTCAATCAGTTCACCACCAGTTGCCTCCCCCCCACAGCACAGTAGAGGGATTTCACAGAACATTGAAAGCTTTCCTCACATGTTGAAATACAGTCTAGTCTACCATTACTGCTGATTCTCCTAGGTTTGCATGTGGCCCACAAAGCCAGCTTGGGTGCATCCACTGATGAAATAGTATACAGGCAACTACTCATCATCCCATGAGACTTCATTGAGCATCAGTCATTGTCGACCACTGGCCGAATTCCAGCCTACATTGAACAGCTTCACAACTACATGGTGCACCTTCATCTGGTACACCTACATTGCCATGACAAGCACAAGTCCTTCATACACAAAGACCGCCACATGTGCACACATGTTATGCTCCGAGTGGACACTGAACAGTCACTCCTACCTTCACAATATTCTTGTCAGCACCTGGTGGTCAAGAGAGGAGAGATTTTTTTCCATCCATCTCCATGGTAACCCCATCACAATTTCTACTGACTGTCTAAAGCTGGCATACACACTGGACCTTCTCAGCCTGTGTAGAACATCCAGCATCGAGATTGAGTTTCCATTGTATACTGTAAGCGAAATGCCGGCTGCCACCACCAACCCAGCAGCTGACACTTGGAACTCCAGTCTGGGGGCTATGCTACCATACCCAACACCACGTACACTACCAGAGCTACCCATGATGCCTGCCACTGCTACACCCCAGACACTGATCTCACACATAGCTATTTTAACTATGCTGTGGGATGAGTGATGGGTCACCAACTCCATGATCTCAGCCTGTGCTCACACGACAGCACATGACCCATGTTTCCATCAAGATTTTATGACGACAGCCTGTTGCACCAGCAAACGATGGTGTGCAGTACACCCTGCTCATAGGATACCTTGTACATCCTGCCTAGGTGCCAAGAAATACATAGCCCATTCGACCCCACCAGCTGGCTGCAACACTTCGACACCTCCTCCCTGACTGGTAGCTCAACATGCGACTGCCCTCCATGAGCAGTGCCAGATCATCTACCAGAGGTTACTACATACAATGCCACACACACACACCATTGCCCGCCTCAGAGTGCTGACTGACACTGGCTGCAGTCGCTGCATTCGTCAGCTGACTGTCATCACTAACAAGGGGGAAACTGTGTGGCTAGGTGCAAAATCCATTTTCACAAGTGCCACCCATTTGCCAATACACATGGGCTATCACCATGCAGATGACATGTCAAATGACATATAGAGAATCACAGACTGTGCATAACATCAAGCAATACTATATCTTGTGCTCACCTCTTTGTGAAGCATGTGGTTTTTCCCAAAAAGCCTTGTAGAAGCGGGTATTCTTCTTGGCAACACTTCCTGCGAAGATGCCTAGCAATATGCATGATGGGATACACTCACCTGATTTTTATTAGTGACTGAAAAATAACTTTATTTGCATGATATCACACATTTAATGGCTTGCCATTTGATTAGTTTAGTTTCAAGCCAGAAGACGACAAGTGGGTAAGTCAGTTTGATAACGTGTAGCAGCATAGCTGTGCACATCATTTGGCTATGGAGAGCTGGTGGTAGATAAACAAAGGGCTCTAGGTGATTTCATGTGTGCAGAAAAATGCTCACCAGGAACATGAAATATGTGTGTATCTTCTCACTGAATAATTCTTGATTTATCAGTCCTGTACATTGCTGACCATAAAGTTCTAATAGGAAACTAAAAAGTCAAATCTTTGTAGCAAAAAGTAGTTGTGTGAAATGCCATTAGCTCATCGTGTGACACAGTTTTCAAATAATTTGATTTGACATCTAGGATACATTTCCAGATCTACAGTAAGAAACATTATTAAGAAAAATAACAAAAGTTTCCACTATTTTTCACAAGTTTCTGAGTTGCTGCTACACAAATACATATTATAGTTTCTAGCATACAAAAAAGTAAAATGTGTAGTTCCTTTGTTGAAAGAGTGAGACTGTCCTCAATGAATTCTTCAATAAAATAACAACACTTTTCCACAAGAATGGTAAAGATCAAACTTTTCAATGAAAAAAGTTCCATGTTAAATATATCACTGCCTTTTATTTTAGTGTACATTTTTAATCCCATATATTCAATGAATTCTTCAATAAAATAATAACACTTTTCCACAAGAATGGTAAAGATCAAACTTTTCAATGAAAAAAAGCTCCATGTTAAAATATATCACTGCCTTTTATTTTAGTGTACATTTTTAATCCCATATATTCAATGAATTCTTCAATAAAATAATAACACTTTTCCACAAGAATGGTAAAGATCAAACTTTTCAATGAAAAAAGCTCCATGTTAAATATATCACTGCCTTTTATTTTAGTGTACATTTTTAATCCCATATATTCTGGTGTTTGGGCATAAAGTTTTAAGCAGGGTGTTGGGAGTTTAAAATTCTTTCTCTGGTGAGTGCTGTAGTTGTGGTTGAAAAAGAAAGTGTCAATTGTATGATGATTTTTATATAAGGACTTATATATGTAAAGGGATGTAATAGAAAGTATTTTCAAATTTTTTAACAGTAGTAGACAAGCTATGCATTTTTCGGGAATGCACATGCTCCTAATTATTTTAGAAGCCTTGTGACATTTTCTGAATTTCCCCTGAGGGCACCACAGGAATAAAATTTAATTCAAAATTAATATAAAATATAGATTCCCATATGGAACATGTCTGGATATGCTCCTGTTCTAAGCCTATGTAAGAGACTTTCAAGGACCATCCACGGACTATCAGCTATATCAGACACTGCCCAGATCATAAATGAAAAGGCCTGAAACCAATTAACAGCACACAGTTGAAATCTTAACCTTAGAAATATCTATACTGTGCATTTCCAGAAAAACAGAAATGATCTGCAGATACTAGAAATAAATATTAATTGTCATATGCTTAATGAAACACAGTGTGTAAAATTTCTTGGGATCCAGCTGAATGAGCGAAATAGACTAAAAACTCATAAACCATATCAACTTTTCAATAGAGTGAGGTTATCTCTTAGAAATATTTGCCATTGTATTTGCTTAAAAACTCTTGTGTTAGCTGATTTTGGGTAGGTCTACATGCACCTCCATACTGATTTACAGAATTATATTTTGGGAAACACAGTCAAAGTAAGGAAGGTATTTACTTAGCAAAAGTGAACAGCATCTGTGTAATGTGAAGCCAATGACAGGATATCTTGAAGAGGCCTCTGCAAAGGGCTTTGGAATAATTCTCTCATTTCTTGTTACTGTTGCATATTGGTGGTATTTATTGCTAATAATGAAAATTTGTTTAAACTGAATTGTGCTGTCCACAACTACAATATGAAACAGAATGGAAGAACGTTTCATTTAAAATTGCCTCCTAGTATAGAGTTTAGTGTTAAGTGCAAAAATCTTCACCAGGCTCAGATCTAACATAATATGAGTAGCAATGTCCATTGTAATCAGTACTCTTTACTTAGTACATACCAGCAATAGTGGTCTTATGATAACTGTAGTGTGTTTATGTAGACAGCAAATTAGAATTAGTAGATAAACAGCAGCTTTTTAGTATAACTTAGGAAGCTGTAACTTTTCTTTAATCTAAAGTACCGATTATGTGGTTAACTTTAATGTGTTTAACTTAATTTAAGTAAATGCAAATAGTTTATTACTGTTTAGCTATAGTTAGTTACTGATACAGTTTTTAACAGCTTGTAATGTTTTCACTAAATGTACAAGACTAATTTGCTCATGAGTTATAATTACTGGATATTATTCAGCTCACCTTTTTATTTTTTCCTGAACATAAAAACTACAAAATTATGACTTCTCCAGGTTCCACAATAGTCAATGGAAGTGTAGAGTTTAGCATAATATGGAATTTTGTAAATGATTAAGGTGGTGTGTCTTCTTACTCTCAAATACAATAACTCTTCATATTAACATTTCTTGCAAAGGGACATTACCATAATTGCTTTACTCGCAGTCTCAATTGAAAATGTTAAATTGACAGCTTGATACACAACAGTTTTCAACAGATCTCTCTCAATGGCTTTTGTCCACAATGACACCATCAGCATTGTCATGGCACACCCTTTACTTAGCAGTGAAACCTGCTTCTCCAAGCAGGGTCATCATAGCATAGAACAAATGCCATGCCCAGTAGGTACTGCAACATGTGGTAAACCATAGTAGTGGTGTCCCATGCATCATATAGTTACACCACATATATCCCCCCTTAGACAAATGATGTTGCTACAACCATAGAACATATTACATAATAACTGTAAATATGTTATCATTATAAAACTGGAATAAGAAACACTAGTTCCCTTTACTCACATAAATAATGTAATTACACTTTAAATTTTTTAAGTATGACACATCCATAAATATCGGATTCATGAACTACATGTATGTTTCTTCTGTTAATCTATACTTGTGAACTAACCACAAAGAGGGCTGTTAAACAATTTGCACCTCTATCTTAATCTCAAATATCTCAATTAAGTCATGGTAAGCAACCATTTTTATTCATTCCCAACAAAACAAGTAAGTGTCAGTTCATGCTGGCTGGCCGCGGTGGTCTTGCGGTTCTAGGCACGCAGTTCGGAACCGTGTGACTGCTACTGTCGCAGGTTCTAATCCTGCCTCGGGCATGGTTGTGTGTGATGTCCTTAGGTTAGTTAGGTTTAAGTAGTTCTAAGTTCTAGGAGAATAATGACCACAGCAGTTGAGTCCCATAGTGCTCAGAGCCATTCAGTTCATGCTGTGAATCTAAAATTATCTAACACACCCAGGATATACTCGGGTATTGCTACATCTCAGGCACTCATGTGAAAACAGGTTAAAGTATATGGGCAAGAAAAGGATTTCCACAATGGAGAATAATGAATTCAGAAAGAGAAAGCATAAAATGGTACTCCTGGTGGAGAAGAAAGAAGGGAAAAGTAAGGTTAGGAATGTTGGAACCGAAGAATAAAGAAGATAGACCTCAAAGACAGACATGTGTTTGTGGGGAGTGGCATTTAATGCTTTGACTTCATGAAATGTGACATAACAATTTTATAACAGGAATAAAGAATATAGACCTTAGAGACAGACATGTGTATGTAGGGAGTGGTATTTAATGCTTTGACTTCATGAAATGTAACATGACAATTTCATAACAGGTTCCATAAATTTGGATGATGGCAGCATAAAGCTGTTGAAACCAGCCATCTTGGAACAATAAAAGTGTCTACACTGTGATCATGGTGTACAAACTTTGTTCGTTTTGAACCATAACAATAGCTCCATAATGCAACATGTGTACCTCACATCATGCATCATAGTCTAAATTTAGTACTTCTGATCCTTTTCTTTCCCTCCTTGACGAGATGGGTGCTAATGTTCAATTCTCACAATGCTGGATATGTGTTAACAAAATTATAGAGGTAATGTACCTTTTCTTTACCTTCAGAGCACTAGTGACCTCCTATTGGTTTATCATACACTCATGTCATCCATTTAAAAACTGCTACTACACGTGTGCCACAAAAATTGTATACTGTAAGTGTTCAAACTAAAATTAATTACAATAATAATAATGATAATTATGATAATAAGAACAATCTCTCTGCTCTCATACGTCCCTATAAATACCACCTGGGAGGGGGGGGGGGGGGGGGGGGGAGGCACCACCTAAAACCTAGAGATTTCAATTGCTCAATTGCTGATTTATTCATGTAGGCCTTGAAGCAGTTGAAGATGTATTTTTTGGTACAGAAATGATAGTGAAATATACCTTAAAGTACAATTATATAATTGTACAGGATGGAGAGATTGTTATAAAGAAGCTGAGACAAGAAGTAATACAGTGAACAACTGGGGCATTGGAGGCATCACTGTATGAAGCTCATGCAGGTTGTGAACTCTCTGAGGTTGATGGCATGTAACTACAATCACTCTGTGCAAGTGGCATTGCAGTTCTGGATACTAGGGTGCTTTGATAAGTCTGGTGAATTTCCATGAAAGAATGGAACATTTTTACATTTTTGTTGTGCCTTCATGGTTAGTAAGCTCATTTATCCAAAGGATAGTGTAAATAATTTCAACAATGTCCACCTTACAGCCAGCTCAGCATGTAGGAGTACTTTGTAGCTTGGTTCACAGAGCCCACATCATTTCATGCCCTGAGAGTTTGTCAGCTGTGTTAACCCATCTTGCAGTCACCTTTCATCAGACTGGATATAGTGAAGGACAGATCAGACATATGTTGCACTTTTGACCAACTGTACACCGTGTGTGTGATGATAATACCAAGTTGGCAACAATGTCTGTGGCCTTTCTGACTTATACAGGGAGTATTTCAAGCAAGATTTCTATTATTTTGTCAAACTATGATGCGAAATGTCTTTTCCAACCTCCACTTAAGGTTGGGATCTTTTAGATTCTGTTAAGGAGATAAAACATCTCTCTATTGTATTCCTCACAGTCATGTCATGTCCTATATTGCCGCATCTCCTGGTCGTGCGGTAGCGTTCTCGCTTCCCACACCCGGGTTCCCGGGTTCGATTCCCGGCAGGGTTAGGGATTTTCTCTGCCTTGTGATGGCTGGGTGTTGTGTGATGTCCTTAGGTTAGTTAGGTTTAAGTAGTTCCAAGTTCTAGGGGACTGATGACCTAAGATGTTAAGTCCCATAGTGCTCAGAGCCATTTGAACCATTTTGTCCTATATTGGTCAGACTATCAGGACCATGGAAGATCAGTGTACTGAGCATAAGTGTCACACACACTTTCAACAGCCAAGCAAACTGGCTGTTCCAGAACATTGTCTTGCCACTGGTCGTCCTAGGGAACGTAGCAATATGGAAATTCTGGCATGCACTTCCTGCTATGGGGGAGTATTATTAAGGAAGCAGTTGAAATTAAATTGTCAGACATACTTTTAAACAGAGATTGAGGTGTTTTCTTAAATTCTGTATGAAATCCTGCTTTCTCCCTTGTCAACAGAAGGGCAGAGCTAATGCTACCTCACCCGTTGTTTAGTAATTTTCAGTACCTATAATGTCGGGTGCCAGTCATCTTTGGTTGTGTGGTAGTGCTAGTGTTAAAGTGTAGGTGTGCATTATCTTTCTGGAATTTCTCTGCTAACTGAGGTTTTAAATTTCTATGAACAGTGCTTACTTGTAGGAGTTTTGCCTTGAAACTGACAGGGCGGTCACCTGTCGAAATATCGGTGTTTGTCAATGATGTCACCTGGCTGCATTCAATAAGTTACCTGAACACTGAATACAATGGGAGAAACTCCAACCTCACAAGTCAATGTGTTTGTTATGAAACCTTAATTCTTTTGCTTTGATTATCCATGCCTGTAAAAATTCCAAAAGCAGCATTTACATTAGGAGGTCTTGTGTGACTGTCTACAGTTATGCAATGTGACTTTTTAATATCCTTACTATTGCTCAATGTTTTCCATCACAAAAGTCGTTACTGAATTCTTTCCAAGGTAAGTTGTCAAACAATTCATATAATGTGAACCTCAGTTTTCAAACTGCAGTGTCTTTGTAACATATAGGAAGAGAATGTGGTGTTCCTTTTTCTGTTATGTAATTTAATGTCCCTCAGATACTTAGGTCATTGTAGGAGTAGCACTAACTCAGTTATACAAGGGTGGAGTATGAAATCATTTTGTGAAGATATCTAACTTACGTACTATCAGGAGAACATGGGAAATGGAAATATGAAGGTCTAGATATGGATTTAAACCTCATTCCAGCCCAAATACCAGACTGTAAATATGTAAATATTGCACTTATAACTAGCTTCTGAGTGAGGGCCCCCCCTGTACAGACACACAGAGAGGGAGAGGGAGAGAGAGAGAGAGAGAGAGAGAGAGAGAGGAGAGAGAGAGAGAGAGAGAGAGAGGTATGCATGCATATTCGCTTGTGGCCAATGCAGACAATTTATAAACATTTACCCAGATAGATGGTACATGGAGGGGGAAGGGGGAACAAGAAAGGATAGGTAAGTGCTCCCATGAGCAGTGTGCCACAGCAGCAATGGAAACATATAAACATATGGATTATTTGTGGTGACAGTCACAAAAATGATGGGGCAGAGTATGTAAGAAAGAGAGACTTGGGAAGAGGGAGAAATTTGGAGGAGATGAGAGTACAATAATGGGACATGCAATACAACAAACAGAAGGCTCATGACTAAGTTGGGCTTGGCTTAGTTTGTATCAGAAGACACCATGTGGACACCTGTGGCAATTGTCACTGAGATGGCAGCCACTGACCTGTAGGCTTTCTGACCAGCAAATCACATTCCTTAGTAGTCTTCTTTTTTTCAAAGTTCATTAGTTGATCTGAAGAATTTTGAATCCGATTTTTTAAAATGATTGTATACAACAACTTGGGAACATATACTCACATTTATGTATGTCTATTAACTGTATCACTCACAGTGATGATCAGCTTTAGAACAGAGTGCATTTGTTTCATTTAACAGTTCAGCAAATTTATGTACAAGTTGCAATAATCAATAATTATATAGCGCTAGGTCACTTGAAAATATGCTGATTGACATTGAACTTTCTATACTGCATTCTAACCATAGACTGGCTTTAAACACAGTATTATTTGCGATACTGCCTGATACAAACCTTCACCTAATGAATACTGGGCACCCATTAACTAAATTAACAAACTCACTAACAAATAACATAGTGATCATGTTCTTTGAGTGTTAGCTGCAATCTGACTGTCATAGTAATGTCTGTTTTTTGAATGCATGTCACCAAATGCCTTTAAAACACACTGAGATGATAAAAGTCACGGTGTAGTGATATGCACATATACAGTTGATAGGATCATATAACAGAATTCAGTATTCCAAGAAACTCAGTGTCAATATTGTGCTGAGAATACCAGATTTCAGGTGTTGCCTCTCACGACAGATAACCCAGTGGTCGACAGCCTTTACTTAATTACCAGGAGCAGCAGCATTTGCAGAGAGTTGTCAGTGCTAACAGACAAGCAACATTGTGGGAAATAACTGCAGAAATCAATGTGGGATGTATGATGAAGATATCAGTTAAAACAGTGTGGCAAAACTTGGAATTAATGGGTCTATGGCAGCTGATGACCAATGCAAGTGCCTTTGTTAACAGCACGTCAACTGCAGTGCCTCTCCTGGGCTCGTGACCATACCAGTTGAACTTTATGTGACTGGAAAACTGTGGCCTGGCCAGAAGAGTCCTAATTTCAGTTGTAAGAGCTGATAGTAAGGTTTGAGTGTGATGCAGGCTCCACAAAGCCATGGACCCAAGTTGTCAGCAAGGCATTGTCCAAGCTGGTGGTGAATCAAGAATGGTATGGGCTACGTTCACATGGAATGGACTGCGTCCTCTGGTCCAACTGAACTTATCATTGACTGACAATGGTTGTGTTTGGCTACTTGGAGACAATTTTCAGCCATTCATGGCCTTCATGTTTCCAGAAAATGAGGAATTTTTATGGATAACAATGTGCCATGTCACCAGGCCACAATTGTTTGCGATTGGTTTAAAGAACGTTCTGGATAGTTCATGCAAATGATTTGGCCCTGCTGATTTACTCACATGAATACCATCAAACATTTATGGGACATGACTGAGAGATCATTTAATGCACAAAATTCTGCACTAGCAATCCTTTTGCAATTATGGATGGCTACAGAGGCAGTATGGCTCAGTATTTCTGCAGGGGACTTAAAACGATTTGTTGAGTCCATGCCCTATCAAGTTGCTACAAGACGCTGATCAAAACAATGTTCAATAAAATATCTGGAGTTATCTCATGACTTTTGTCATGTCAGTGTATAATACTGATTGACACAGAACATTATATAGTGTTTGCACTTGTTCAGTGCCAGCTACAGATTGACTACGGCTTTGTGCATGATGTCTATTTTAAGATGAAAGTTGGATAGATAACTCAAAATGTTAAAATACCAAATTATTATATTTTAGATAGTAATTTAAAAGACAGAAAATGTATATATTACAAATGCACTTTAGGTAAAGATATTACTTTGGCCAACAGTTGGATGGATGTCCACAAATTGGTACAAATTATGGTTCTACTTGATGGAGTGAAAATTTGGGTGCACACTGGGATTTCCAAGAGTGACCAATATTTTTTTGGAAACTAAGATTTTCTAACTGAAACATTCCACAAGCTGTCATTTTTTTCTCAGAAAATTATACATTTTTGGAAGCAGAAAAATTAGGGCTACAAGACAATAACATTAAATTTTCAGAAGGATTACATTTTGAGATTTGAACCATCTACAAACCAACAATTTTAAATAAATATAAGTTTTGAATTATACAGTTTTCACGGAAGATAATATGTCCTTTAGAAATATTAAAATGGGGTCTTCCAGGTAAGAGTAAGTGAAATGGAAAATGATTGGTGGGGTCATGTTTTGGCAATAAATATGGTTTTCACAAATTGCAAAATTTCAAAATTTTCTAGGTACAAAGTTTCAACATAAACTGTCATTATTATTTTTATCAGCAAACTGTTAATTGTATACTGAATAATAAAGTATTGAAAAATACAGTATTCAGAAAAAATTGGAGACTTGACTTATTCACAGTACATGCATTATGTACAGAGTAGAGATAGAGAGAGAGAGAGAGAGAGAGATAGAGATTAGAGGAGTGGGATTACGCAAGTGGAGCTATTCCACCTCACCGTGTTTCAGTCCTATATGCACCTGTTGGAGCTGAGCACTGGAAGTCACAGGTTGAGAAACGACCTCTACTGATGACTTATAGTTACCAGCCCTTTATGACACAAGTATATATTCATACTACAGCATCCAAACAGATTACAGGACAGCACAATTCACCATTTGAAAGAGCGCAATACATGAAAAATATGGTACCGCATTTGCTACTACATGAAATAAGTATAATGTAATAAAAAGTCTGTTTAATTAATGAAACAAGAGAGTTACACATAATAGCAATGCAGCACACGCTATAAAACCTATGTATACACCACACATTACTTTTCTAATTTGTTTCACATTATTTATTTTGTTATTTTCAGCTAATTAATATTTACATAATTAAAATTGCACATAATTTGAATTCTATTAAAGTAACGAGAAAAGCGTCTTCAGAGTCTTTCATTGTGCATGCTTCTGCATTAGGCATCCCTCACATGATGTAGTTGAGGGTGTCAGGTTAACTGTTATCCATATCCTAGTGAAAACTAAGCCACCAAAATCTAGTATTAGCAAGGAGTAATGATGTGGCTTACATTTAATACATAGGAATAATGACTTGGTTATCTTGCTAGTCAATAAAGAAAATGTCACTGTATGAATAACAACTAAGGTAATAGAGAAATTGTCTCAGACTGCACGTAAATGCTCTTCATTTTATTATACTATGATGAGTTGTAATGCTTCTAATTCATCATAAGGTGTATTTGATACACAGGGTGCCCCATTTATCTTGACCACCCTAAATAACTGTCTGTCCAGATGCAAATTGCAAAATGTTTCAAGCAAATGTTCTTTAGCCATCGGGGGGACATCAATCAGCAAGATTGCCTTCAGTATAACTTTGTTTTTTACAAAGATATGAAAAGCGGTATGACTTTCTTAAATGGCACCCTGTATTTTTTATTCGGTAATTCATTTCCTCTCCTAAAGACCTATTCAGAAATGTATCACATTGTATCATTCAATGAAACACAGTATTACTAATTACATAACACAACACTGACTTTGAGCCTGGGATCATAAACTCATCCACTTGCTGGAGTTATCAGAAAAAAAATGAAAACCAAATAAAAACTCAACACAACACTGACTCTCCTGTACCATTGCCCATGAGTAGAACATTCAAAGTTGCTCAGAGTGGTGACCCTGGACACCAATACATTGGGCCACTTGTTGAATGAAAGTATTATTTACTGCTTCCAGTGTTGCCTACTGAAGAGAAATACAAGCAAGCACTGTACATTCCTGCATGTCCTCTGGAGTTGTTGGAATATTGTGATAGACAATGTCTTTAATGCATCCCCAAAGAAAAAAAGCCCAGAGGATTTAAATCAGGAGATCTAGCAGGCCAAGTAACTGTTCCTCCTCTACCAATCCATCTGGCAGGATATCTTTGGTTCAGAACACAATGTATGTGCAAGGAATTATTGCTGCACATCCATGATGTTGATGCCACATAAGCATTTTGGTTCTTAGCAGCACTTCATCCAGAAGAGGAGGAAGAATTTGCTTGAGGAAGCACTGCCTGCGTAGCATTTTGCCTACCTTCAACAATAACAAGAACAGTAAAGGAAATGTTATGTCAATTGTTGTAGGAAGGACAGTCTTTACTGTATGCCTATTCTACACAAAAGTATTTAAAAGGACTAAACTATTGTACTAAATGGACCTGTACATAAGAAAACAGTATTGCAATTACTGTTCTGCTAACTTACATTCCCCATAGATGAGTAGCATTTCTACCTTCTCTTCGTTGGTGTACATTCTATTCACACAACTCTTCAACTGACGATGGTTGACAGAATGATAGGTGTTCATTCTACTTATGTTTACATTTGTCCTCTGTCAACATCAGTATGTGGATGTGTTCCATTACCACGAGTACCTGCACTAAGCGCTGAGAATGTCAACATCAATGTTGTGTTACGTAATTAATAATGTTGCGTTTCAGTGAATGGTACACTGTGATACATTTTTGAATAGGTCTTTAGGAGAAGAAAATTACAAAATATAAAAAACAGGGTGTCATTTAAAAATGTCATATCACTGTTCATATCTTTGTAAAAAACAAAGCTACAACGAAGGCAATCATACTGATTGATGTCCCCATGATGGCTAAAGAACATTTGATTGAAACATTTTGTAGTTTGCATCTGGACAAACAGTTATTAAGGGTGGTCAAGATAAATGGGACACCCTGTATATGCATCAAATCAGTGTGTAGTATCTTCATCACAGGACCATATTTAACTGACATCAATAGTCCTTCAATAACATGCACTATCAAGTTAAGGATCCACAATATCACCAGTGTTACCACAAGTATCCCAAGTGCAATTCCCTGATATTTCCATGATTTCCAAGCAAGTTTCAGAATTTTCCCCTGACAAATTTTGAGACCTCTAGGGTAAGTAAAGATGTAGCTTGACAATCTGTCTTTGCAGCTACAGTGCAAAAAACCATAGTGCCAAAGGAGGAAATACCTAAATAAAACTTGCAAGCAGATGGTGTTTCCTAACATGAGCAAAAATCTGAAGTACTAACATCAACATATTTTTAATGAACAGTTGTTAAATGGTGAGAGCAAGCCAAATGATATATGCATTTCATTAAGACCACTGATGTTATTTTATTTCAATAAAATGAAGCACATATGGTGACAAAAATACACATTTCCTTGGAGTCACAAGACAGATTAAAAATAAGTTTACTGATTTCAGAAATAATTTCAGAAAATATACGCCTCTTGAAAGAAGCATGTAAGGGAGGGAAGAGTTGTGTAAACCAACACTACACATTATATGATCAAAAGTATCCAGACACCCCCAAAAACATTTGCTTTTCATATTAGGTGTATTGTGTTGCCACCTACTGCCAGTTACTCCATATCAGCAACCTCAGCAGTCATTAGACATCATGAGAGAGTAGAATGGTTCACTCCACGGAACTCACGGACATCAAATGTGGGCAGGTGATTGGGTGTTACTTGTGTCATACATCTGTACATGATATTTCCACACTCCTAAACATCCCTAGGTCCACTGTTTCTGATGTGATGGTGAAGTGCAAATGTTAAGGGACACATACAGCACAAAATCATACAGATCAATCTTATCTGTTGACTGACAGAGACCGCCGACAGTTGAACATAGTGATAATGTTTAATAGGCAGATACCTGTCCAAACCATCAAACAGAAATTACAAACTGCATCAGGATCCACTCCAAGTAGGATGACAGTTAGGCAAGAGGTGAGAAAACTTGGATTTCAGGGTCGAGCGGCTGCTCATAAGCCACACTTCATGCTGATAAATGCCGTACAATGCCTCACTTGGTGTAAGGAGCATAAACACTGGCCAATTGAACACTGGAAAAATGTTGTGTGGAGTGACGAATCACGGTACACAATGTGGCGATCCAATGGCAAGGTGTGGGTATGATGAATGCCTGGTGGACGCCATTTGCCAGCATGTATAGTGCCAACAGTAAAATTCAGAGGCAGTGGTGTTATGTTGTGGTCGTGTTTTTCATGGAGGGAGCTTGCATCTGTTGTTGCTTTGTGCGGCACTATCACAAAACAGGCCTACCTTGATATTTTAAGCACCTTCTTGTTTTCCCACTGTTGAAGAACATTTCAGGGATGGTGATTGCATCTTTCAACATGATCGAGCACCTATTTATAATGCACAGCCTGTGACAGGGTGGTTACATGACAATAACATCCCTATAATGGACTGGCCTGCACAGAGTCATGACCTGAATCCTACAGAACACCTTTGGGATGTTTTGGAATGCCAACTTCATGCGAGGCCTCACCAGCCAACATTGATTCGTCTCTTCAATTCAGCACTCTGTGAAGAATGAACTGCCATCCCCAAGAAAGCTTCCAGCACCCGATTGAACATATGCTTGTGAGAGTGGAAGCTGTCATGAAAGCTAAGGGTGGGCCAACACCATATTGTCAGCCAGGTGTCCAGATACTTTCGATCACATAGTGTAGGTGATAACCAAAAAAATGTTGGTTCTGCTATGTCCATTATTGTCGGTTATTACCCACTGTGTTACAACCATTAATTTCCAGACATTATGTGACATTTTCTTGAGAAATATTTGATTAAGTAGCGTACAAACCACAAGCAACTGCCACAATTTTCTTCTCCTTATCATGCATATTTTCTAATACATAAACTACTTTAAAAGTGCCAAAATGTACTACAATTAATAAATGTCTCTAAAACATCACATTTTGCAATTTCTGAAATCCATCACCCTTGGCCTCTGGCCTGCTGAGGAGCACTGCAGTCCTCAGTTCATGGATAAACCATGAAAATCCACTGCATTACACCACACACTAACAGACCTGACCTGTGGGCAGGTTGGTCAGACTAGATCTGAGGGGCAGGACCTGAACATTATTGGAAAATGAAAAGATTGGCAAGCTCAATCCGTTAGAGATACCTGAAGAAATGGCCTGCAGTTTTGGCCTGTCCTGGAAATCCACTAGTGTGGCCAGATTTTCTGGAGTCACAGTCAGCATGTTCATGAATTGGGACCATTGTGATCAGTCTGTGCAACAGATAACTTGTGCAAATACCCTGAGAATCAATAATAATGAGGATAGGTAGCAACTCAACGTAAACATGATTTCTGAGCCACAGGCAGGCATGTAGAAAAGATAATCACACTCTCAAAACTAAATTTTCGGCCATAGCCTTTGTCAGAAAATGAGAGCACACACTCATTGATACAATCACACAGACAAGACACATGCACACATAACTGCCATCTCTGGCTGCTACATCTTGTGTCTCTGAGAATCAGATGCAAACAAACCATTCCTTATGCCTTCCTGCCTCTCTTCTGCAGCTGCTAGGCTAGAGGTGAGAAGGGGTGGTGGCACTGACAGCGAGCTGAGGGCAGTGGTAGAAAGGGGAGATACAGTAGTAATGAGGGAGCAGGGAAACAGTGTACATGCTCAGTTGCACTCAACCAGTTATGGTTCGTGATGTCTCAGTAAAAACACCATTTCATACATTGAGACAAAAAAGGAGATTTTTTCCAATGTTTTTTTTTTCAAATTTCCCTGATATTTCCAGGATTTCCCTGACCCATTTGAAATTCCCTGATATTTCCTGACTTCCAGAACCTGTGGAAATCCTGATCACTCATGAAGTGACACTCCCCCAGTGGTCTGCTCCATCAGTGATAGAAAGTTTAAATATGAATAATAATTGCTATAGTAATTTTCTACTTTCTGTGCAGAAAACTCCCTTCAAATATCAGGTCAGCAAGATTCATTTCTTCTGGATTTACAAGAGGAATTACATCTTAGAGTCGCTGCTCAGCAATATAAAGCTATCGGTCAAGTATCGGCCCCCTGTAATGCTTCATCATCATACAGTTATTCAGCGGTAAGTGTGAAAGTTATTTTGTTTTGTATAGAGATACTGCAATATTTCAGCTTTTGTTTCCTATTTCACACTTCTATGTTGGGCAAATAAAATCTGCTGTGAAGTCTTGATTACATTTATCTAAATATGTTGATGGAAGGTCTTTGATGGTGCACGAATAATGGAAGATGTATGGGTATCAACTCACCATATATACACAGTTGAGTTGTTGAGCGGTTGACAAGCACATAAAAAAGATTGACAATCTTACTAAGCTTACTGGCAATGTCCTACTTCAGAGCTAACTAATACAAAACATAGACACTATATACATGGTATTCCACTATTCCAATTACAGGCTTCTAGGGGTTGTAGATGGGACTTAGTAGACAGTTTCAATATGGAAACCATATCCAGAAATATGGCTTCATAATATAAAATAAGTCTGAACATCAAATCATGTTCAAATCTGTCATTTTATGGTACCATTGTAATAGTACAGCTGAATACCATATGTATCAGGAATGTTTTGTGGATCACCTTGTTGTGTAAACTAGTTCTACCTCTTATGCAATAAGCCTTGGTCTCTGTGCTGCTTCACTATATCACCACCTAAAAGTGCTGCAGTTGGAGTTATCCTTAACATAAATAGCCAGATGCCTCTTTTTGAAGACCCCAAGTTGAAGGTTCATGAGTTTTAAATCACTGGTGACCAGGTCTCTTACAGTCTCTAATGTTTACAAGACAAATGCAGAGCATAATAATTCTTATTTGCCAACTAGTTCCACAGATGATGAAGACATTGAAGAAATTTATGATGCAATAAAAGAAATTATTCAGATAGTTAAGGGATATGAAAATTTATTAGTCATGGTGTACTGGAAGTTGATAGTAGGAAAAGGAAGAGAAGGAAAAATAGTAGGTGAATATGGACTGGGGGTATGGAGTGAAGGAGGAAGTTGCCTGGGTGAAGTTTCCACAGAGCACAACTTAATCACAGTTAACACTTGGTTTAAGAATCATGAAAGAAGATTGTATACATGGAAGATGCCTGGAGACACTGGGAGGTATCAGATAGATTACATAATGGTAAGACAGAGATTTAGGAACAAAGTTGTAAATTATAAGACATTTCCAGGGGCAGATGTGGACTCATTGGTTAAGAACTGTACATCAAAACTGAAGAAACTGCAAAAAGGTAGGAATTTAAGGAGATGGGACCTGGAGAAACTGAGAGAACCAGAGGTTGTACAGTGGTTCAGAGATAGCATTAGGGAACAGTTGACAAGAACAGGGGAAAGAAATACAGTAGAAGAAGAATGAGTAGCTTTGAGAGATGAAATAGTGAAGACAGCAGAGGATTGAGTAGGTATAAAGATGAGGGCTAGTATAAATCCTTGAGTAACAGAAGAGATATTAAATTTAATTGATGAAAGGAGAAAATATAAAAATGTAGTAAATGAAGCAGGTGAAAAGGAATAGAAGATGTCTCAAAATTTGAGATCAACAGGAAGAGCAAAATGGCTTAGCAGGGATGGCTAGGGGACAAATGTAAGGATGTAGAGCATATATCACTAGGGGTAAGATAGAAACCACCTACAGGAAAATTAAAGAGACCTTTGGAGAAAAGAGAACCACTTGTATGAATATCAAGAGCTCAGATAGAAAATCAGTTCTAAGCAAAGAAGGGAAAGCAGAAAGGTGGAAGGATTGTATAGAGGGTCTATTCAAGGAAAATGTACTTGAGGACAATATTATGGATATGGAAGAGGACTTAGATGAAGATGAAATGGGAGATGCTATACTGAGTGAAGAATAGTCAAAACAAGGCCTTGGGAGTAGACAAGATTCCATTATAATTACTGCTAGCCTTGAGAGAGCCAGCCATGACACAACTCTTCCATCTGGTGAGCAAAATGTATGAGACAGACGAAATACCTTCAGACTTTAAGAAGTATATAATAATTCCAATCCCAAAGAAAGCAGGTGTTAACATGTGTGAAAATTTCGAAACTATCACTTTAATAATTCATCGCTGCAAAATACTGACATGAATTCCTTACAGACAAATGGATGAACTGGTAGAAGTCGACCTCAGGGAAGATCAGTTTGAATTCTGTAAAAATGTTGGAACATGCGAGGCAATACTGCCCCTGCGACTTATCTTAGTAGATGGGTTAAGGAAAGGAAAACCTACATTTCTAGCATTTGTAGACTCAGAAAAAGTTTTTGACAATGTTGACTAGAATACTCTCTTTCAAATTCTGAATGTGGCAGGTGTAAAATACAGGGAGTGAAATGCTTGAAACGCTATTTAGAATTTGTACAGAAACCAAGGATGGACAGAATCTTGAAATGAGGATATGAGTTGAGGGGCATGGAAGGGAAGCAGTGGTTGAGAAGGAAGTGAGACAGGGTTGTAGTCTATCCCCAATGTTATTCAATCTGTATATTGGAGAAGAAATAAAAACTTTGAGGTTTGCCAATTACACATCTTTCAGAGACATCAGAGGACCTGGAAGAGCAGCTGAATGGAATGGACAGAATCTTGAAATGAGGATATGAGATGAACATCAACAAAAGCAAAACAGATGAATGTAGTCAAATCAGGTGATGCTGCAGGAATTAGATTAGGAGACACTTAAAGTTGTAAATAAGTTTTGCTATATGAGGATCAAAATAACTGATGATGGTCAAAGTAGAGGGGATATAAAATGTAGTCTGGCTATGCCCATTGAGTGTATATTTAAGTGTCAGGAAGTCTTTTCTGAATGTGTTTGTATGGAGTGTAGCCATGTATGGAAGTGAAACATGGACAATAAACAGTGTACACAAGAAGATAACAGAAGCTTTTGAAATGTGGTGTTATGGAAGAATGCTGAATTTTAGATGGGTAGATCATGTAACTAATCAAGAGGTACTGAATAGAATTGGAGAGAAGAGGAATCTGTGGCACAGATAGAGTAGCAGGAGGAGCCAGTTGGTAGGATACGTTGTGAGGCATCAAGGGATCACCAATTTACTATTGGGGGGTAAAAATCATAGAGGGAGACCAAACTGTGAATACACTAATCAGATTCAGAAAGCTGTAGGTTGCACTAGTTATTATAGATGAAGAGACTTGCACAGGATAGAGTAGCATGGAGAGCTGCATCAAACCAGCTCTCTGGACTGAAGACCACAACAGCAATACTAGTTATTTGGAGATGAAGAGACTTGCACAGGGTAGAGTAGCATGGAGAGCTGCATCAAACCAGTCTCTGGACTGAGGACCACAACAGCAACTCTAATAGATGCTGCTCATGATAAAATTTTTAAACTTGTACTACTGTGGTAGGCATGGGCTTTGTGTCTATCTTGGCTACAATAATATGTTCACTATGCTGTTTTATTCATTATTAAACCTACTCCTGCATTATCATTATTTGATATTTTATTTATAGCCCTGTATTCACCTGACCAGAAGTCTTGTTCCTCCTGCCACTGAACTACACAAATTCCCACTATATCTGACTTTAACCTATCTACTCCTCTTTTTAAATTTTCTAACATACCTGCCCAATGAAGGGATCTGAATTTCCCTGCTCTGATCCATAGAATGCCAGTTTTGTTTTCTGATAACGACGTCCTCCTGAGAAGTCCCTGCCTGGAGATCCGAATGGGAGATTATTTTCCCTCCAGAATATTTTACCCAAGAGGATACCTTCATTATTTAACCATACAGTGAAGCTGTATGCCCTCTAGAAAAATTATGGCTGTAGTTTCCCTTTGCTTTCAGCCATTCACAACATCAGCACAGCAAGGCTGTTTTGATTGATGTTACAAGGCCAGATCAATAAATCATCCAGACTGTTGCTCCTGCAACTAGTGAAAATGCTGCTGCCCCTCTTCAGGAAGCACATGTTTGTTTGGCCTCTCAACAGATACCCCTCCGTTATTGGTGCACCTACAGTGGAGCTTATCTGTACTGCTGAGGCATGCTAGCCTCCCCACCAACAGTAAGGTCCATAGTTCATGTGGGGGAGGCTATTAAAGAATGAAGTACTAATTTATGCCCATGCATTGGGAATCCCAGTTTTATGAGCATGGGCTCCATTTTGTATGTTAAGATTTAGTTATTGAAAATGTTTAATTGAGGACTCTTGCTCATTATAATGGGTGTCAATAGCTATAGAAAAATCAAGCAATCTGAAGTATATCAATAGATCCTAAAAATTTGCAGTAGTTTAGCTATAATTGGCACTGAAAGTTTGGACCCAGTGAAATCTGTAATTTATTATATCTTTTAAATTAATTATCTTTGGATTAATGTCAACATTTCACTGAAGAGAAGAAAAATAACTCTCTAATCTGGAAATGGTCTTTCCTTCTGAATTTAGCTATTAGTTCATGAGATTTTTCCTATGGATACATGTACTAAATGTTATATATGATAAGGTTTTGTGTGTGTAGGGGGGGGGGGGGGGGAAGGGGGGGGAGGAATTTATTTAAGCCGTTTTAATAATATGTGTAGTATGTACTTAATGTGAGAACTTTAATGTGGGAATTTTGAAAAGAAAGTTAATGAAATTTTGTATAGACCTTTATACAAGAAATATGAGACACATAAAGTAGGATGGTGGGAGGAACGTACTCTGTCCACAGCCTCAGTCCATTAAGTACCATTTTCATCTGCTTACAACAGCTGCAAGAAACTGATGTGTTTGCAACTAGGAGAGTTAACTGTGTTGTTGCATGTGGACCATGTGTATAAAAGCATGCATCACAGGTACACTTTAAGTAACCAACAGTAGAGTCAACACACAGAGCAGCTACAGTACAGCAAATGGGTCACAGCTCACTGTCTCCATTGTGTGCATACCAGGAAATGGAAGATTTGAAAGTGATCTGATCTGGAAACTTATTTTATATACAAATAGCATCTTTCCAAAGGTAGTTATTTATCTGACTTTATCCAGTAAGCCCCCTCTATAACCTGTAGAAGCCTGTAATAGGCAAAACATGCTCTGTGTTTGTGTCACTCCTTCCCCTCCCCCCCCCCCCCCCCCCCACACACACTGTCACATTATTGAGCTGACAATGTAGTCAGCCTAAACAATGTGTGTGTGTGTGTGTGTGTGTGTGTGTGTGTGTGTGTGTGTGTGTGTGTGTGTGTTATATTAATTAGCTCAGAAGGAGGATACTGTCTAAAACCGTAGCAGTATTTTCAGTCTTCTTTGTGTGCCTGTCAACTACTCAGTGCTTCAACTCCTTCCACTATTTATGTTTATTTAATTCTGAAATGTCTGTGCTTCTGTCCCGTTCTGTACCTGTAATAAATTTTAACCCAAACTAACTTATGTCCTGAGTTCCTAGCTGTATTAATGACAAATGTGAGTTCCCAACAGTAAACAAGACTGATGACTGCTTTCCACTTGCAATGATTTCAGGTTTCCTAAAAGTCCCTTCAAAAGACAGGTTGAGCAACAAGGCAGTTCTTTTGGAAATCTGCTGTAGTAATACTATACACATTCTGAAACAGAGACAGCTGCTGCAACAGGGAATCTTCTGTTGAATGGACCTAGAGAGATTATCTCTGAACCCACTTTGCACACTAACTTTGCAGGAGGCCCCATGCTTAGTGAATGCATACTGTATCTCAAGGTCAGCCAGTTTGCTTAAAGGGTAATGCTATATGGACATTCCAAGATGATTCTTGCTTAGGTCGATGATGGGACCAACTGAATCAATAGAAATTATGTTACACTGACTGGTAGTTATTGCTTTCTGGTCGCCGTCAACAATAGCTAGCAAACAACTTGGTACATAGTTCTTTTCCTGTCTACTGAAGTAGAGGTGAGGTGCAGAGCTGACAATCACTGAAATTTAATATGGCACTGACTCTGAAAACAGTTTATTTATTGTTGATATGTTATATGTATGAAAGAATGTTATTTCAGACAATGGAATTTCCAAGTTAGAATACCAACAATGGTATGAAAAGGATAGATTGCCGTTCACCATAAAGATGACGTGCTTGAGTTGCAGATGGGCACAATGAGAAGATTGTTACAGATTGAGTTTCTCCAGAAAAGAAAACCAACACATATTCATTCACACAAGCACTCACACCTTATACACATGACCAATATCTCCAGCTGATGTGGCCACAATGCAACTCTCACAGTGAACAAAAGCAGCACTCATGGGGCAGGGAAGGGAGATGGATAACATGTTATCATTGAAGGGGTGGGGAGAGAATACCACTGTCTAATGCAGTGTGCAGGGCTAGATGAGAGCATGACAAGGTTGCTGGGCACAGTGTTGGGAGGCTGTGGGGGAAGGAGAGGGTGGAGAGAAAAAGGCAAGAAGCAGGAAGGGAAAAGATCAGTAAGTGTGTTGGCAGAGAACACAGTGAGAGTGAGGGGTAGTGAAATTGGAGGAGGTGATATGACAGAGGAGGCAGAAACTGTTGAGTGGAAGATGTGGGAACAGTAGGTTACAATAGGTTGAGACAAGGATAACTGTGAGTGCAAAGAATATGTTGTAATGATAACTTTCATATGCACAATTCAGAGAAGTTGACCATCCAGCTGTCCATCATGATGAATGGCCACCGCCAAGTTGTGGCTGAGAGCAAAGTAGATCACCCTGTGGCACAACATGCAGCAGAACATGACAAGCTCGATTTAATGGCCGCTTCACAACCCAAGTCATCTGGATCCTACCCTCCACCACCTCTTCTTGTGAAATGTGCAGATGGGAGTTATCCTTACAACACATTCTTCACTTCTGAAATTATTGTGGCGTCAACCTACATTACCCTTCTGTCCTGTCACCCTCCACCTAATAGTTTCCGCTCCCTCGTCCTGTCAGCTCCTCTCTTTCCACATTCCCTCATCTGCTATACCGCACTTTTCTCTCCCCTCACCCATACCCTACTATGCCTCTCTCTTCCCTGCCCTACTACGGATTGCTATTCACATGGCATTCACATCCAGTTGGGGCTCCCAGTGGTAGCAGTCAAGTGTGCATGAAGTGTGCTTATGTGTGTGAATATCTGTGTGTATTTTATTAGCTGAAGAAGGCTTTGAGCAAAAGCTGTAACGTGTAATAGCCTTTGCATTGTGCCTTTCTGCTACTCAATGGTCATCATCATACTGAGCAGCAATCTAATATTTTGCCTAACTGTTTGTCTTCCATCCCAGAACTCTGTGCTATTTTCCTTTGTAATTATATCTAACACATTACTCTTCTCAGTGTCTGTTCTTTCTCTTCCTTCATGTCTGTTTCATCACCTTCCATAGCAGACAGCCTCTGACTTCTGAGTCCCAATGTATCAATGATCTCATCCGCCCACCGCATACAGCTATGTGGCTGGATGGACTGTGGGTGCAGCATCAATGCTCCACATTCTGCCCACCCGTTATTATAGTTATTCCTTTTGTTCATGTTTCCTCCTTCACCCTTGCATATTTTTGCATTTTGTTTTCCATACCCACCTATGCCATATGAACTCCATTACGTCATCTGCCCTTTTGCCACATTTTTGTACGTTTTTTTTCTTTCTTTCTTTTTTTTTGTATTTGTTGATTTTTCTGCCTACTTTTATGTATTTGTTCATGTTTGTACCTATCTGTGCATTTTTTTGGTTGCCTGTACATATTTTACATGTCTTCTTCTGTTATCAATGCCTTCATTTGGGCATTTCCTAAGTCATTTTCTGTTTGTCCAATGCCATCCCCACTACAATGGGCTACTGATCCATATGCCTGGACAAGTTCAGAATAGTATCCCTTTCCCTGGCTAAAATCCAGTCCCAGATCCTGTTCCTTAAATGTGCGTAAACCATGGAATGTACCCAAACAGCCTAACCAGAAAAATGTCTTTCTCTGATTCCCGCCCCTCCTTTCAAAATGACCTCCACCTTTCCAGATTCTGCCAGTCCCTGTCCCTCACAAACCTGCTACTCCAAAAACACATTTACATTGCACAGGTAGGCAACCCGAAACCACCACTGCTCTGTTCACAAGATAGTGCTACTGTGCAATTCCTACTACTCTATGTACATCTTGCAGGCAATAATGTTTGTGAAACACAATGCAGAATATAACATAACAAACAGTAATGTACATAGGTACAATACATGGGCAAGGGAAAGCTTTCACAAAATTGCAAGTAAAAAAATGGTTGCAGACCATAGTCCACACACAATAGGGATAATCTTTTATAACAAACTACAATCTGACCCCAAGAAAGCTAATTTAAACACTTTAAAGAATTAACTTAAACATTTATTAATAGAGAAAAGCTGTTATTCAATAGAAGATTTCAAGTTGTAATATCACTTTTTAAATATACGTGTATAGCATAAGTTTGTTTTGGCAACAACAACAAAAATGATAATTTCTGATCTTCACTGTTTATATCAATGTGTGCACTTATGTATGTTGACTAAACCATTGTATATATGAACTGAAATTGATGACAATGTCCAAAAACTGATTCTTATAGGGACAGAAAATAAACAAACAAATAAATAAATAATAGTATTTAAGGAGGAAGGTGGTAGAGTTATGTAGTTAGGAAACAGAGGGGGTTTCTTGCTAATATGATGTACTTCAAAAGCTAATACAGTAATAGAGCTGGCTCCAGTGGTGGATACATATGGGGGGGGGGGGGGGGGGGGCGATGCGTGGCCCCCCTCATGGGGCCGCCCACATTGTCACCTGCGCCACCCCTGCCAGTCAGCCCACATGCTATTCATTCGTTTCTCTCATCATTTGACTCAACTGAATCAACTTATCGAGTACTTGTACTTTCCTATGCAGCATTATCATTAAACTTCAACATACTTTTGCCCTCACAACTACTGAAACATGACAGTAATGATCTGGCACTTGAATTGAATTGGTGCTTAACTGAACTACCATTCTTTGGAGAAGAATCACTCTTTGTGATTAAAAAGAGACTAATGGGAGAGATTCTTCAATACAAACAAATGAGAACAAATGCTCTGAATGATCATGATTCTGTTATGCAAGCATTGTCTGTTTGTCCTAGATCTGACTATTCTTTTTTTTGCACACACTGTACAAAATATTTGCTTGTCTACATGCATCTATTGCTACAGTAGAAATAAGTTTTTCAATATTGTGGCTTACGAAGACGTGGCTGAGGTAGCCAATTAAGGTAGATTGACTTAATGGCTTAGTTCTGTTGAACACTCACGCTGACATTGATTATCCTATTGACGAAGTAATTGACCAATTTGCCAGGAAGAATAGGTGCATAAATTCACAATTTAAGGAAGAGAACCAAAATTGCAACTTTTTTACATCATAAGATGGCATTGTCTTGTGTATGTGTATAATCAGTTTAAATAAAACTTTCCTAAACTTTTCAAGTGACTCGATTATTTTTTATTATGGTAAAAGTAAAGGTAGCTCAAGATATCTTTAGCGCTTTTCTGCATCCTCCACTGGCTGGGGCCCATATAGGACATATTTTGTGAAGTAAGCATACCCTAGGAGCTTGTTTATTTTTGTGAGGGCAATGCAGGGAAGAAGAGGGCAATCTCACAGTTGTGAACCATTTTATCCATTTTATAGAAGGGAGGAGTCGCATATAGTGGTACTTAATTGTCACCTTGTGGAATAATATTTAAGAACTACTGACATTCAATGGTCAGAAGGGCAAAGTACCCATTAGGAATAAATACACTACTAGTTAAGTTCTTCATGGAATGTCAACAAAAGATAATTGTGATTACAAATGAATGAATACTATTAAAAGGAATACTGAAAAGTAACAATGAGTTTGCATTTCTCAGTACTTATTATTACAAACTGAAAAAATTATGGAATTATTAACCATATAAGCAACTGAACATGAAAACTAATTAACACACAATATTCAAAATAGAAGTTAGACAGTAATAAGTTGATACAAAAATGAGTAATTTGACTAGCTGAATGACTGAAAAGAAATTGTGTGAGACACATGATGGTAAGATTTATGTAATGAAGCTAAGGACAATTAAAGAAAAATGTAAATAACTGAAACTATTATTGTTAAGGATTTTGAAACTATAAAATTTAGATTGGGGATCAAAATGAGCTCCTTGTTTGACTGTATTGAGTGATAATGAATGTTGACTATTCCAGTTAAATGTTTTAAAGAAACAGTTTGACATTCACATATTGATCAGCTGATGATGGGGACAAGTGGTGCCACAAATTTATTTGTGACATTTGTTTCTCACCACCACCAAATCGCTGACCTAAATTACATTTGACACATTTTCTCAAGTTTTTATAATGTTTTGAATTATTTTTATGTTATTGACTAAAGAAAATGTATTTTTCTTTTTTTGTGTAAAGGCTAACTGTGGAGAGAAAGTGTGAAACCTTGAGAGATGAGAAATGATGTCAAATATCTGGTCATATGTCATAATGCACTATTGTCCCTCAGAGTAATGATCACATATTGCTCCATTTTTTTCAGTGAGACTCTTATGATAATTTTTGTAACTTCATGTTAAGAGTCAGTTACCAATGTCATGTTATTGAGAGTTTGTCAGCTTAACTTCAATGAGAACAAAAGCTTAAGTTTAGTGAGAGTTGGTGGTGATAATTCACATTGAGTCACATTTTAACAGAAAGTCATGTATTAATTTATTGAGATTTGAAGATTATATTTACCAAGTGATATACTTGTTACAATCTGCAAAGTCAGAAGAGGTCCTTACGGAACAGTTTCAAACAGATAATGATGGTTTCTGAGAGAGCTGGACTATGTTTTACATGAGAGTGTAATTTTATTAACTGTGATTTTTTTGAACAATTAGAATTTCCATTCCCTGCAGCAGCAATATTTAATGAATACTGTTGCTGACAGACAAATTCAAAGTTTATCATAGTTGTTGCCCCTGCTCTGTGTATCATTTTATATTTCCCTTCTCACAGAGTACAACAACCAACCTGCAAATGAATGGAAACTAATGTTATCAATTCAAAGTTTATCATAGTTGTTGCCCCTGCTCCGTGTATCATTTTATATTTCCCTTCTCACAGTGTACAACAACCAACCTGCAAATGAATGGAAACTAATGTTATCAAATTTTGTGGGAAAAAACACATAACAAGTAAAAATTAAGACACAAATGACAGAAATAAAGCAACACCACACTCTATAGTAGATATTTGACCAATGTTGCTTTGCTCCAACTGCTTGCAATGCCACAGTTGTGTAGTTTTGTCTCTTATTGCAATGGTCTCCTCAGTTAGTCTTCAGTTTCATGTTATTATACAGGGTGTCAATCATCACTAGCAGTCCTTAAGACTTTCTTTTGCTTAGCATAGTGATAGTCATTATCAATTTGACTAGGGTGTGGTATCTATAAGTCATCTGATGCTAGTAATTTGAGATTATTATGTTTGTGTTGTCTGAGACACAATTAAGAGAAAGTTGATTGTTTTGCAACCATGATGAAAATATGACAATAATTACAGTGTTGATTGTGATTAGTTTGTGGGACATTTTCTAAATATCCAACTTCTAAATGTCAAGAAGGTATTTGCAAATTAAATTTTAGATTTGAAGAGACTAGTTTGGTAGCAGACCTTCCTCGTTAAGATGCACCAAAGTCTGTTACTACAGAAGAGAATTTTAATGTTATCATATAATGTCTTGTGAAGCCACCAACTGAATCTTCAAGAGAAGTGGCTAAGTAGTACAGAATAGCAAGAAGAAGCATATGAAGGATTCAGGAAAAGCTGAAATTGAAACTGTTTAAGCCTAATTTACTTTAAGGCCTGTATGAAGATGATCTGGACATGTATGTAGAGTTCTGCAAGTTGTACACAATCTGATAGGAAACTGGTCCCATGTTTTACAAAAGCATTCTTTGGAGTGATTTTTAAACTGAATGGCAGAGTGAACAGATACAACTGTATACATCACGATTCTACAAATTCCTTTGTAGTGATGGAGACAGAGTGTAACTATCCTGTCATGAATTTATGGGCAGGGATTTTCAAAGGTAGAGTCTGCCTGCTTAGCTGGGTGGTAACATGCTCGACTCCCATGCAAGTGGGCCCGGGTTAGATTCCTAGCCGGGTTGAGATTTTCTCCGCTTGGGGACTGGGTGTTGTGTTGTTCCCAGCATCTGTCCTCATCATCATTTCATCCTCATCACTGTCGTTCAAGCCACTCAATGTAGCATCGAGTGAAATATGACTTGCAGTTGGTGGCTGAACTTCCCTAAATACGGGCCTCCTGGCCAATGATGCCATACACTCATTTCATTTTTTCAAAGGTGGACTAATCAGGCCTTCTTTTTTTTAACAGTACTGTCACTTTTGTAAATTACACAAATATACTTCAAGAAGTGTTGTCAGAACAGGGAAATAGTCCACTTTTTGAACATCTGCAGTTGGTTAAGGAAAAGTTGGTATGGCAATAAGATGGAATATTCCCGCATTATACAAAGTTATTGTGAGAGACTTATAACTAAAAACCTTAATGAATGGATTGGCAGATGGGGCACTACTGAAATATCTCCATATCCCCCAGATATAGCACCCACAGATTTTTCAGTCTGGGATAAACTAAAAAAGGTCATCTATTCCAAGTTCATGATATTGAGCGTTTGAAGGAAAGAATCTGATCAGACTTGAAAATCTACAGTCCTGGAAGATTTGTGACAAAATTTGTAAATTTGGTGTTGAAAAGAGGCACTGTTTTCTTGGAACAGCATAGAAACCACTTTGAGCATTTTTTGTGGGTCCATTTATTTCTGTGTATATCACCATGTTGATGATAAATTTGTATTTTCATTTGCGTATTATTAATGCACCAAACAAGTTTATGGCAACTGAATTATAGTGCACCTGTATAGTTCTGTACAGTGGAAGTCAAATAAAGAATGTATTTGTTGGGTTCAGGTTCAAGACAAATTTGCAACAGGCCTCAGGTGACTATCCTGGGTTATAGTGATTCTGAAGCATCTGTGGCAAAAGCTATGTCACCTCTGGTGCCTATAAACATTCTGATATCTCTGTATCCTCTGAGGGGCCTGACCTGTCCAGTTTGTTCCCATCTGAGGATGAGTGATGAGCTTTGATGGGTTGGCAGATCATTGGGAAAATGTGACTATGTGTAATGGCTCCACAACTGCTCCCTTACATCTTAGTAATGGATATTAGGTGCTGTTCTTGGCTATGAGTGCTTGTCAGCCAGAATGTCTTACTATTGGACCTGTGACTAACGTTCTTGTAAAATCTGGACAAGCACAGAGGATGAGTGCACTGGTCTTTGGGAACTTCGGCATTAGACAGTAAGCAGCTGGCAGCTTGGGAAGGAAGACCAGCATGGACTTGGTATGTTCACCCAGGGTCTCATTCAAGATGTGAAGGAAAACCTGCCAGCAGCTATTAAAATGCTGGGTGCAGCTGGCAACACATTGTACCACGTGTCATAATGGATGATATCTGCCACCTATGTTCAGAGACCATCAGATGGCAGGCTGAATCAGGTAAAACAATGAGCCTCACAAAAGGGGGAAAAGCAAGGTTCACAATTTGTAACATAATACCCAGAAGTCATTGTGGTCCCTGGTTTATAACTCAGTTGAGAATTTCAACCAGAGCTCAGATCATTGTGTGGTAGAGCTCAGATCATTGTGTGATGCTTGCTGATGTAGATTTCTTGAACTCTGCTATTTGGAGGAAAACTGTCATGTCCTCCTCAATAGGATAGGTGTACTTTACATACAGGAACCAGGTATTAGTCTAACACAGTATGCGTGGCACACAACCTTAATTAAGGTCATAAAAATTGGCTACATATACATGCATAGTAAGGCCACAAATGTAGTTTCACTTATTAATAAGTATGATGGCCACAAAGTACGAGAAACAAAAAAACTGGTTGAAACCAAAAGTGAACAACAGAAAATTCATGGATTTTGAATGGAATATAAATCACAAGATTCCAATAGTGGCAGTGTCTTTATTGTAGTAAAGAATTCGTAGTATCTAGTGAACTTATTATAGATTTAGAGAGTAATATAATCTGCTGGGACTTAATCATCAAAGGTAGGTCAAACATGGTTAGTGAATGCATCATTATATAGACCAACAGCCTGAGGAGCTGTGGAGCAAGAGTCAGAGAAGACTCTGAGGGTCTCTGAGGGTATCACATTTAAATTTCCTTATCATGCTGTAATAATAGTGGAAGATTTCAACTTCAAGAAGTAGACAAGAAGACTCATATGGTTAAAAGAAGAGCTACACATAGAGATTTGTGTGAGATTGTTCCATCTTCTCTGAAAACTACTTACAGGAATTCATGAGTGAAAACAAAATATTATTCCCTTAGTAACCAATAGACCCAAGCTCTTTGATTCAGCTACCGTAGAATAGAAAACCAGTGAACAAAAAGCTATTGTGGCATCATTAACTTTGAGGCACTAAGGGAGGAAAATGTTTTTCCTTGGCAAGTGTGAGAAGAATCAGACTGCAGATTATCTGAGCAGTTAACATCAACATTCATCTCTGGTGATGAAGATGTGAAGTACCAGTGGATAAAATTTTGCAATATGCTTTAAGCATGTATGCTCCAAGGAATATTCTGAGGGACAGATGAAAGGCAAGTGAATCCAATGTGAAACTTTTATAGACTTACACAGATTACGCAAAATAATTTTCTCCCCTTCTAGCAATAGTTAGTTGTAGGTCACTGGAGTAAAAATCCATTTAAGGAGCAGAAAGAAGGTGTATTTCATGTCTATTTTTTAAAAGAGTTGTCGAATAGGTGAGCATAACTTGCTGCTGAATAATGGGACTAATGACTTAGTACCATTTTTATACAGGCTCATCTGGGCTGCTTCTACACTCCCACTGAACAACAGTAAAATGGCTCCCTATCAAATTTACAGTAACAGTGACTTACAGCAACCATGTTGCAAGGAGTGCCTCTCCTCATTGGTCAAATTCTGACCTCACACTTCATCTTAAGTTCACTTATTCCTAGTTAATTAATAACAATACAATTTTATATATACATGCTTAGTACTTTAAACATTAATAATATTGACATGTGGAATAATCAGGTCTACTGCCAGATATTTGTGTCGCTCTGGTACAATATTTCGGCCATGTAACTTGTTGCCTTCTTCAGGAGCTAAAGAAGGCAACAAGTTACATGGCTGAAATATTGTGCCAGAGTGACACAAACACCCGGCAGTAGACCTGATTATTCCACATGTCAAAATCTCGCCGAGAAAGCCTGAAGAGTTACATTAATAGTATTGTTCAAACTTCACGTGTAAATAAACATGTGCTGATTAAATTAAGCAATTCTTGAGCTTTTTTTGAATGTGCTTTCATAAATTACATGAGCTGCATTATACCCAAATGACATATGTCTTTATTATTGGCCAAAATAAAGAAGTACTTATTTGGCTATGAAGTACAGAACATCTTAAGCCTAAACAGCTGACATATTGGAAGACAGAAAGTGGGAGGCAGCATATAATGCTTCATTCATGCAGTGTGTAAATGCAGAAGATTTGAAGTCCTCACACATTTGCATAATAAGATCTAATTAAAGTCTGGTGTAACATTAAAAGTTTTTCTTGCCTTGAAAGAAGGTTGTCAGAGGTAATGCCTAACACACACATCCATTATCTGTCACCTCATTTGAGATTGTGAATATTTGTATCTACATGCAGTTTTTACAAGTATTTTGTGTAATCATTAATTTATGTAAACTCTTATAGCTGCCTTACTTTTCATAATGTATTATATTAAGTGACAAGCAATTTCTCTCACTGACATAACCTTGCTTATATAATTGGCATTTTTGCTACTTTGTTGGAACACTGAGAATTAGATTTGTTTGCAGCTTGACACAAGGACTGCCACTAGGGCTCCTTGCATGCAACAGGAATGACATAGTTGGTGTTCTACATACAATAGCTAGGAAATTCCAGGCCTCATATGTCTATCCACAGTTCTCCTCATCAAGCTATCCGAGTCCTTGCCCACTATGTGCATGTCTGTGTACTATCAAACTCTCCCTTGGAATGCATCTCATATTGTTACCTAGCCAGCTCTACTCAGCCTTCATTGGGACACATCCTATGTTTGCAAATCTCAGCCAGCATCAGCCAAGAAATGAGCATTACCTTACTGTACTATTCACATTATGCAATACTATTAATAATAGAGTAAAGTTGACACCAACCCAATGATTTGCTTAAACTCCATAGGGTTTTGTTATGTGTTGTTCTTTTAGATGTAGTATAACCTTGTCTTCCTCTGAACTGACTTCCCCAATCAGTTATATGAAAATCTACAGTTCAACATCAATTACAAATCACAGTGAAGCTTCTTAACTTTCACATTTACAAATAATTGTTTTGCGTAAAAAATGTGATATGAGACAGACGAAAAATCCTAGATACAACTACGATTGAACCTAAATCTTCTATACGCCAATTAAATTTGTAAAGAAATTCATCAAAGGAATGGGAGGAACTGACCTTCAATGGACCATTTAGGCTCACATTAAACTCCACTTTATTAACAAATAAACTTTTCACAGATGCCAACATGTCTTTATGTAAATTGTTCCTAACATTAATTGAATTTTCTGTAGTGCTTGGCAGTACATGGTAATAATATTAAAAAGGAAAAAAAATTGTATAATTAAATTTTTCTGATTCATACTAATTATTCTGAAAATGTAGTGTTAGATTGTAAGACAGATAACTTATTATTGCAAATTTCACTGAAGAATAAATATGCTTCTGCAAAGAATTCTTGAATTTGCACCACTAATAATTCATCTGACAAACTTGTGGTCTCAAAATATTTAAGTGTGGATGGATAAATTTCCCCAAATCACATTACTTTTGCAAAGGAAGACTATTCCCCAAAACTGGAACAATGCTTTGTGTTTTCAACTATACCAGGAAGCAGACACATGATACATAAAAAGCTGTGGATGTGTCACTCTCTTCTATATACTGTGCAAGGTATGTAATACTATTATCACTAACTATATAGAAAAAACTACAAAGTACTGTACTCAGTGAAGTTTTAAGTTGGCTGTAAAAGTGGATGTAACAGTACGGGCCATTTGCAAGACAAATCCAAATTTATGGAATTTAGCAATGAGTATGAATGAAAATTTTATATAGGATTAATTAATGTTCAGAAAGCTCACTTTCAACAAAAACTGCATTACAGATCAGATGAGAATCAAGGAATTGATTTGACCTGTATGGTATATATGTGTAGCTTAAATGCTACTGCTTCTATTAGGATGTATCTGCAAATGCTGCTGCTTCCATTAGAATATGTCAGGATAGTGAAGAATTCTTAACTATATAACAATAATGAGGCAAAGAGGTTCCATGTCACTAAAACTATTCTCTGTGGCACAGAGAATGTTTTCAGACCCCCAATTGGACGGGGGGGGGGGGGGGGGGGGGGGGGGAGGGGGGAGGACATACAAAAAAATCTGGTAATGGAACCTACTGGAGCCATCTTCTTTTTACTGAAAACTTTATGCTGTTAGCCTTCAGTGCAGATATACACTCCTGGAAATGGAAAAAAGAACACATTGACACCGGTGTGTCAGACCCACCATACTTGCTCCGGACACTGCGAGGAGGGCTGTACAAGCAATGATCACACGCACGGCACAGCGGACACACCAGGAACCGCGGTGTTGGCTGTCGAATGGCGCTAGCTGCGCAGCATTTGTGCACCGACGTCGTCAGTGTCAGACAGTTTGCCGTGGCATACGGAGCTCCATCGCAGTCTTTAACACTGGTAGCATGCTGCGACAGCGTGGACGTGAACCGTATGTGCAGTTGACGGACTTTGAGTGAGGGCATATAGTGGGCATGCGGGAGGCCGGGTGGACGTACCGCCGAATCGCTCAACATGGGGGGCGTGAGGTCTCAACAGTACATCGATGTTGTCGCCAGTGGTCGGCGGAAGGTGCACGTGCCCGTCGACCTGGGACCGGACCGCAGCGACGCACGGATGCACGCCAAGACCGTAGGATCCTAAGCAGTGCCATAGGGGACCGCACCGCCACTTCCCGGCAAATTAGGGACACTGTTGCTCCTGGAGTATCAGCGAGAACCATTCGCAACCGTCTCCATGAAGCTGGGCTACGGTCCCGCACACCGTTAGGCTGTCTTCCGCTCATGCCCCAACATCGTGCAGCCCGCCTCCAGTGGTGTCGTGACAGGCGTGAATGGAGGGACGAATGGAGACGTGTCGTCTTCAGCGATGAGAGTCGCTTCGGCCTTGGTGGCAATGATGGTCGTATGCGTGTTTGGCGCCGTGCAGGTGAGCGCCACAATCAGGACTGCATACGACCGACGCACACAGGGCCAACACCCAGCATCATGGTGTGGGGAGCGATCTCCTACACTGGCCGTACACCTCTGGTGATCGTCGAGGGGACACTGAATAGTGCACGGTACATCCAAACCGTCATCGAACCCATCGTTCTACCATTCCTAGACCAGCAAGGGAACTTGCTGTTCCAACAGGACAATGCACGTCCGCATGTATCCCGTGCCACCCAACGTGCTCTAGAAGGTGTAAGGCAACTCCTCTGGCCAGCAATATCTCCGGATCTGTCCCCCATTGAGCATGTTTGGGACTGGATGAAGCGTCATCTCATGCGGTCTGCACGTCCAGCACGAACGCTGGTCCAACTGAGGCGCCAGGTGGAAATGGCATGGAAAGCCGTTCCACAGGACTACATCCAGCATCTCTAAGATCATCTCCATGGGAGAATAGCAGCCTGCATTGCTGCGAAAGGTGGATATACACTGTACTAGTGCCGACATTGTGCATGGTCTGTTGCCTGTGTCTATGTGCCTGTGGTTATGTCAGTGTGATCATGTGATGTATCTGACCCCAGGAATGTGTCAATAAAGTTTCCCCTTCCTGGGACAATGAATTCACGGTGTTCTTATTTGAATTTCCAGGAGTGTATATCAACAACAAAGGTAAGACAGCAAGAAGTATAAGGAAGGAGAGGCACACAGCAATCAGACGCAATCCCATTAGTTCTTATTACTCTTGCATATCTAGCTTTTGGCTATACATAGCCATCTTCACTGCATTGGAGATACAATCCAACAAACTCCTTGCAGTTTATGCCATGAGACTCAAATGGACTGAAGCCAAAATCTAGATATGCAAGAGCAATAAAAACTAATGGTAATATGACTGATTCCTGCATGACTCTCCTTCCTAATAGTCTAAGGCCGCTGTGCACAACAGTTCCTTATGAAAGGTGTCCTATGAAGCACCGAGTAAACCTAAATCCCATTAAAGTATTATTAGTTTTTATTTGCAGCAATGGGAAATGGACAGGTAATGTGAAAATTATTAAAAGGCTGAATATTTCTCAACAGGCAATGGAGACATACATATTTTAGAATTACCAGGCATGGCAAAGAACCAAATAAATGGATCAGAGAACAGATTAGAGTGTAAAATATAATTATGGCTCCAATGAAGGTGAATCTGAAGTGTCCTATGCATGTAACCAGATAAATATATAGAGGAGGGGCCAAGGAAGTCATTTGCTTGATCCCATGATGTAAGAGACTGAGAATATGACCTAGTGGATACATAACATTAGAAAACATGCAGAAGCACCAAGTGAGATGGCACAGTGGTTAGCACACAGGATTTGCATTTGGATGACGGTTCAAACCAGGTTTATATTTTCTGTGTTTTCTGTAAACCACTTCAGGCAAATGCTAGGATTGTTTCTTTGAAAGGGCTTGGCTGATCTCCTTCCTCATCCTTCCCAAATATGATGGGACCAACGACTTTATTGTTTGCTCCCCCCCCCCCCCCCCCCTACCACTCCCCCTTCTCCAACTCAACCAACCAACCATGCAGAAGCAGTATGGAGTATCACAGAAGACTTACATGAAGAGATCTAGAACAGTTCTTTATCCAGCATGTAAAACAGCTGATGATGATTATCCTGGGTCAATGCACACAAGTATATACAGGATATGAGTCAATTCCAAGATTGCCTTCACCTACACAATATATTACTAGTAATAAATTCAGAATAGGCAGTCATAACAGAGTTCACAGGACAGTGTTTGCAGAGTGGGCCACCAGAGTCATATGTGCTATATGATAAGGAAAATGTCCTTCCCAAAATTCACAAATAAAATATATTCATCCATTCATTGATAATGAAATGGTAATTCATTACAATAAATTATTTTGCTTTATTACAGTGTGAAGAATTGTGTTGTCACAAGCAGCTTGCTGAAAATGTGGGTTGTTCTGCCCCATGGTTATCTGGAGTTGACATGCCACACTGTTCAAATTACACTTCAAATAAGAAATTGATGGATGGTTACATGAAGTAAGTTCTTGAAAATTTTGCACAAAAGTTTTGTGTCTTGTCTGTGAATTATTAGTCTGGTGTGACAAGGAAGAATAACACAAAATAAATTTCAATTATGTACACATAATCGAAAACTGGAAAAACAGATTATTAGCATTAGTTCTACATGGAAAGTTACATCTTCATAATCTTGCGGCATGCACTTGGTCATGGAAAGCCTTGTTTAAATAACTTTGTGAATTTCATAGCAAACAAATTGAAACTATGTAAGCCTATATGACAATGAATATATCTTTTTCTTTCCAAGAAAATCTTTGTCAAATAATACACTCCTGGAAATGGAAAAAAGAACACATTGACACCGGTGTGTCAGACCCACCATACTTGCTCCGGACACTGCGAGAGGGCTGTACAAGCAATGATCACACGCACGGCACAGCGGACACACCAGGAACCGCGGTGTTGGCCGTCAAATGGCGCAAGCTGCGCAGCATTTGTGCACCGCCGCCGTCAGTGTCAGCCAGTTTGCCGTGGCATACGGAGCTCCATCGCAGTCTTTAACACTGGTAGCATGCCGCGACAGCGTGGACGTGAACCGTATGTGCGGTTGACGGACTTTGAGCGAGGGCGTATAGTCTGCCTGCGGGAGGCCGGGTGGACGTACCGCCGAATTGCTCAACACGTGGGGCGTGAGGTCTCCACAGTACATCGATGTTGTCGCCAGTGGTCGGCGGAAGGAGCACGTGCCCGTCGACCTGGGACCGGACCGCAGCGACGCACGGATGCACGCCAAGACCGTAGGATCCTACGCAGTGCCGTAGGGGACCGCACCGCCACTTCCCAGCAAATTAGGGACACTGTTGCTCCTGGGGTATCGGCGAGGACCATTCGCAACCGTCTCCATGAAGCTGGGCTACGGTCCCGCACACCGTTAGGCCATCTTCCGCTCACGCCCCAACATCGTGCAGCCCGCCTCCGGTGGTGTCGCGACAGGCGTGAATGGAGGGACGAATGGAGACGTGTCATCTTCAGCGATAAGAGTCGCTTCTGCCTTGGTGCCAATGATGGTCGTATGCGTGTTTGGCGCCGTGCAGATGAGCGCCACAATCAGGACTGCATACGACCGAGGCACACAGGGCCAACACCCGGCATCATGGTGTGGGGAGCGATCTCCTACACTGGCCGTACACCTCTGGTGATCGTCGAGGGGACACTGAATAGTGCACGGTACATCCAAACCGTCATCGAACCCATCGTTCTACCATTCCTAGACCGGCAAGGGAACTTGCTGTTCCAACAGGATAATGCACGTCCGCATGTATCCCGTGCCACCCAACGTGCTCTAGAAGGTGTAAGTCAACTACCCTGGCCAGCAAGATCTCCGGATCTGTCCCCCATTGAGCATGTTTGGGACTGGATGAAGCGTCGTCTCACGCGGTCTGCACGTCCAGCACGAACGCTGGTCCAACTGAGGCGCCAGGTGGAAATGGCATGGCAAGCCGTTCCACAGGACTACATCCAGCATCTCTACGATCGTCTCCATGGGAGAATAGCAGCCTGCATTGCTGAGAAAGGTGGATATACACTGTACTAGTGCCGACATTGTGCATGGTCTGTTGCCTGTGTCTATGTGCCTGTGGTCCTGTCAGTGTGATCATGTGATGTATCTGACATCAGGAATGTGTCAATAAAGTTTCCTCTTCCCGGGACAATGAATTCACGGTGTTCTTATTTCAATTTCCAGGAGTGTATTTCATTTTCTGAAACTACTTAGTGAAATTCCCTTAATTTAATTTGAGATACTGTATAAACATGATTAACAACTGTCTAATAATAATAAATAAATAATAATAAATAATAATAAATAAATAATAAATAATAAATAATAATAATAAATAATAATAATAATAATAAAGGACCCACTGAAACACATGTGAAACACGAAAATGGTCAAATGAATAACAAAAGATAAGAGTAGTTGTCATCAGGAAAGCTCCAAAACAGGATGTTTGTTGATGGGACAAGCACCTTAGATACAAAATCTTACAGGGGATCTGTGACAATGTTGGCACTAATGATTATACACTTGCCTTGATCACCATAGTTTTTTTCTGTATTTCTAATTTCTCTTGATGAGTTTTGGGTTGCCCCACCATCACATCTTTAACATCAACACAAAGTATCTTGTCACTTATAATCATTCCATTACAACACCAGTGCCCAAATTGGGCATTAGGCATGGGTGCCAGCTCAAACTTACAAGACACAGTCCATATGATAGCTGAACTGGTATGTATTTGGTTCACATTAAATGGTCTCAATAAAACAAAAATATTAGGAAAATGATAAGATTGCTACTTACCATAAAGATTACATTTTGAGTTGCAGACAAGCACAACAAAAAGACTGTTACATTTTTAGCTTTCGGCCTAAGCCATCTTCAGAAAAGAAAACATGTTTACAGTCATATGAGCAAATACCCCTAACGCGCACATGACCACCATCTCCAGCAGCTTAGACCCAAATGCAGCTGTCACATAGGAAAGCAGCAATAAGGAGAGGGCAGGGAAGGTGGAGGGATAGAAGGTTATGGTCGGGGGTTAGTGAAGATTGCTGTCTGGCAGTGCCTGCAAAAACTAGAGGGATGCATGACAAGGCTGCTAGGTGTAGCATCGGGAGGCTATAAGGCAAGGAGGGCGAGGGACAGGGAGAGAGCAGAAAAGGAGAGGAGCAGGGAAGAGGAAAGATGGGCTGGTGCATTGGCAAGGGGTGGCACACAATGAGGGTGGGGGATGTGAATATGGAGTGGGTGATAGGACAGAGGGGGTAGAAACTGTTGGATGGAGGGTTTGAGGACAATAGGTTACTGTAGGTTTTGGAAGGGGTAAGTATGGTTGTTGTAAGGATAACTCCCCTCTGATGGGGTAGGATAAGCCTGTGACAGGACTGGAATAGAAAGTGTGGTGTTGCTGGTTCGGACAGGTCTTGCACCTGGGTCTTCCACAGAGATATGATTCCTGTGGCAAGGATTGGGAGTGGCAGGGGGTTGGACTAGGATGTTGTAAAGGTTGAGTAGTGACAGAACACCAATTTAGGAGGGGCAGGAATGATCTTAGTTAAAATATCCCTCGTTTCAGGTAATCAAAGCCCTGATAAAGGATGTGGTTCAGTTGATCCAGTCCAGGGTGGTATTGAGTGACAAAGAAGTGCCACCTTGTAGCTCATTCTTGGTGCTGGTGGGAGGATGGGGCTGTGTGGGGAAATGGCATGGGAGCTCTATTTACAGAGTAAATCTGGGGTTAGTATCTGTCTGTAAAGGCCTTGGTGAGACCTTCAGTATATTGGGCAAGGGAGTACTTGTCACTGCAAATAAAACATTTCCAAGAGTCCAGGCTGTATAGGAGGGATATTTTGGTGTGGAAGGGATGACAGTTGTTGAAATGCAGGTACTGTTTTTGGTTGGTGGAATTAAAGAGGACAGAGATGTTGGTGGAACTACCAGAGAAGAGCAAGTCAACAGCCAGGAAGGTATCATGGTAGGTTGGGGAAGACCAGGTAAAGAGAGTGGGAGAGATATTGTGGTTGTGAAAGAAAGAGGATTGAGTGTCTTGTCCCTGCATCCAGATCATGAAGGTATCATCAATGAACCTGAACCAGACGAGGGGTATGGGATTTTGGGAGGCTAGGATGGTTTCTTGTAGGTGGCCCATTGGACCATAAGCATGTTGGCGTAGGAGGGTGCAATGTGGGTGCTCATAGCTGTGCCACAGATTTGTCTGAATACCTTCCCTTCAAAGGAGCAATCGTACTGTGTTATGGTAAAGTTGGTAAGACTGAGATTCTACCAGTCCCCGGCCCTCACAAATCTGATGTTGCAAAAACACATGTCCATCACCCAAGCACTCAGAACCACCTTTGCTCCGTCTGTAAGATAACACTACTGTGCAATCCCAGCTACATACATCACATCTCTGAAATTGACTCCTTTGCTCTCCAGCACAAGTTATCCAACCTACTGACATCCTATTGCTGCCTTGGGGCACCACTATCCAACTCCAGTCCTAACCACAGTTTTCCTCCTTATCAACCTCTCATAGCATTCAGACCTTGCCTAGTTGACCTCAACTTGCCATAGCCCCCAAAACTCCCAAGCAGCATTCTACTGATTCCAGAGCTGCAACATTCCAGAACATTGCTGTTAGCCTTTCCAGAAAATCCTCAGCCCCACAGGAGTTTCAGTCATATTCAAAGACCTTGCCTTTAGCCCTACACCAAAATTTAACCATGTTTGACTTGTCAAAGATGTACTCTCCTTCCCTTTATCCCTGCAGTGGAAATACTTATTTGCCATCAGTCCTCCTACCAAAGCCAACCTAAGCCCAACATTGAACCCTGTCTCTCTCAGTTCATACCACCATCCAATTACAGTCCTTTCCACCTTCCACCTAACCACCACCTGATCACATTCCATGAACTCCTTACCTCCAACTTGACCTCACCATCTTTCCCCATGTCTCCTCCTAAGAACACCAACCTTTCAGCAGAAAAAAGGACAGTCATACACAACTGAAAAACAAATCCTGACCTAATCATCTCACCTACAGATAAAGGCTCCACCACTGTCATTATGAATCACAGTGATTACCTGGTGGGGGGCCTCTGTCAATTACCTGACTCCTCCACCTACAAACTCATAGAGTGATCCCATCCCAGAAGTACAAGATAACCTTCAATCCTTTCTTAAAACCTTAGACCATTCCCAAACCTCTTCCCTGAATCCATTTTCCTCCTCACCCCTTTGACACCCCACATATCCACCTTCCCAAAATTTGCACACCCCGCTGTCTGGACACCCCATTGAAGCTAAGTATTGTGCCCCGACTAAATGAATTTCGCCCTCACTGACCAGTATCTGCACCCAATTGCCCAAAATCTAGTCCCCCACATCAAAGATACCACTTCCTTCTCTGACTCTCCAACATCCCCACCCCTTTATCTACATGATCCCTTCTCATCACTGTTTACACCACTTCTCTATACACCAACATCCCTCATGCCCATGGTCTTGCCACTATTGAGCACTATGTTTCCCAAAGTCCTCCAACCTTGGAACACACCACATTGCACTCTACCAACTTTATCCTAACACACAACTACTTCTCCTTTGAAAGGAAGGTAAACAAATAAATCTGCAGCATAGTCATGGAAACCCAAATGTCACCCTCCTTTTACAGCCCTGGTCTGCTTCAGATGCACTGATGTTATCTTCATGATCTGGCCTCAGGGCAAAGACACACTGTCCTCATTCCTTGACAACTTCAGTACCTTCCCTCCATCTACTCCTCCTGGTCCTTCTCAACCCAACATGCCACCTTCCTAGACGTTGACCTCCTTCTTTCAGATGACTTCATCCACATTTCTGGCAAAATAAAACCTACCAACCACCAACAACACCTGCATTTCAACAGTTTTCATCCCTTCCATGCCACAAAATGCCTTTCATACAACCTGGCCATCCAGAAATGGCATGTCAGCAATAACAAGAACTCCTTCACCCAGTACACTGAAGGTCTCACCAAAGCTTTCACATACAGGCACTGTGACCCAGACCTATTCCATAAACAGATTTCCTCTGCCATTTCCCCACACATACTCCAATTCTCCCATCACCAAGAATCAGCTGCAAAACAGTGATGCCTTCTTCATCCAATATAACCCTGGACTGCAACAACTGAACCAAATTCTTCTTCATAATGCCCTGAAATAAGGAAAATTGCACCCAAGATCCTTCCAGCCCCTCCTAAAATGGTGTTCCTCCACAATATTCTAGTCCTAACTCCTTGACACAGGGATCATATCCCTGTCGATGACCCAGGTCCAAGACCTGCCCAATTGACCCCCACAGCAGTTCCTATTCCAGTCCTGCCATAGGCTTATCTTACCCCATCAGAGGTGAGCCACCTGTGAAAGGAACCACATCATACACCAGCTCTGCTCCAACCATTGCACAGCATTTTGTATTCGTATGACGAGCAACTGGCTGTCCATCAGGGTGAAAGGCCATCACAACTTTATGGCCAACAGCATGGTAGACCACCCTGTGGCACAAAGTGCAGCTGAACATAATATGCTTGTTTACAATGACTGCTTCATAGCCCAAGCCATCTGGATCCTCCCCTCCACCACCACTACTCTGAACTGTGCAGATGGGCCTCATCCCTACAGCAAATTCTCCACTTCCAAAATTATCCCAGCCTCAACTTTCAAAAACCTACTGCCTGCACACCATCCATCCAACAGTTTCTGTTCCCTCTATCCAATCACCTCCTTCTTATTCATGTCCACCACCCTCATTGTGTGCCACCCTCTGCCAACACATCCACCCATCGTTTCCTTCCTTGCTCCCCTCCTTTTCCCCTCTCCCACCTCCCCACCTCACTCCTCCTGATACTGCACTTAGGAGCTGGTCATGCCTCCATCTTGTCCCTTCACATTCTGCCAGACAGCAGTCTTCTCTCCCCCAACCTGTACCCTGTTATCCCTCCCCTTTCCTGCTCCACTCTAGATTATCACTTTTGTTCTACATGAGAGTGGCTTTCTGGCCCAAGCTGCCAAAGATGGTGGTCTTTTGTGTGTGTGATGTGCATCCTTGTATGAATGTGTGTGTGTTTTCCTTTTCTGAATAAAGCTTAGGACAGTAGCTAAATGCACAACAGACTTTCTGTTGTGCCTGTCTGCACTCAATGTGTTATCCTTATGGCAAGCAGCACTCTATAATTTTCCTAATATGGTTGATATCCCAACTTGGAGTTTCCATTTTTTAGTTTTACTAAACTAAATTGTTTTGGCACTGTCACCTAACTGGTATGAAGGGTTAGATGTGGTTGAGTGGATTGTTTTGCGGATTTTCTTTCCTTTTTGTCTTAAGGTGCTATCTTCTGTGTAAGTATTCATTCTGCAGAAACAAACAGTAAGAATATTATGTATCCTTAAAGATATAGATACTCTTGCACTACCATCCCATTTATTTTACTCCTTAATTGTTTTTGCTGCTGATAATAAAAAACTGCTCCATTTCAAATGTGATTTACATATTCTCACTAAGTGACACAAATATAATTTTGACATATATCTTGTCTCTTAGGGTAGTTTTCATGGAGAAGTTATATGTTTGACATAAAGATCTTTAACAAGTTCCCCGTCTAACATAAAGAAAGAAACTGTGAATATCTGCCAGTTTGAATATCTGCCAATCCAAAAGTTAATTAGCCACTCCTAAAGATTATCTGTATATTTAGATGTGAGAATTCGGAATTCCTTTTAGTTTCATGTCAAGTAACAGTATACATTATAAAACTGTATGAGAAGTAGCCGTACACTGTAAAGAAGCCTCAGTGTAAGTAACTATTTTATTTGAAAAATACCAATGTATTCATGTAAATACTAAGCCACCAGAAGGAAACCAATAGCTGCTATTTGATGCAACTGAGGAAACAGCAGTTTTTCCCTTCAAAACAGTGTCTTTCCTACTAGTTTTTGGGTTATATTTAGTGAGCATATACAAAAATAGCACTGAACAATATAGTGATACTTTTTGGATAATACAGTGTGCAAATAAGTTACGTGTATTTTGTTAATACATAACTTGACTTATTCCATATGACTGAAGATAGGATCTGTGGAACATTAATTCCACAGGGTATCTTTTCAGACTGAAGTATGTAATTGTTAGACCACTCTTTAAAACATAAATTAGAACAGATATTAATAATTACTCATTTCATTGTAAACATTTTTTAAAAATATTTTTAGAAGGGTAATGCACTTAAGAATAGTTGACTATGTCTATAAATGAGATACCATATTCTGAGTCTGTCACAATTAGGATTCTAGAAGGGCCTCTCCACTGACCATGCTCTCTGCTATTTTGTTGACTGTGTAGGAATGTACCTGAAGGCAAAATTTTACTTTCCGTGACTTTATTGATCTGTTTAAGGCATTGGATTGTAAAAATCACAACAGTGATTTGCCAATACTGAAAGTGTATGGCTTTCAAGATACAATGTGTATGTGGGTTTCTTCTTATGTATCAGTAAGTGATTGGAAGCAACGAGTCATCTTAGATAGCTCTTGCAGTTTTCATAATTGAAAGGTTGAGTTTCACTTTTTAATTAACATACTGGTGCTAACAGCAAACATTACAGCTTTTGAACTCTCTCTTGAAAATTAATTATATAGCATAAGAATAAGAGCAATCCTTTTGCCCCTCCCTCTCCTCACCTCACATCATGTTCCTCCACTCTGAGTTTAGTTTTATTCCTGCCAGTCTGTCAATGTGACCCTTTGTCATCCATTAAGAATGTAAAATGCCATTAATGCAACAACATTTTAGTTGCTCAAGTATAATTTTCTGAGTCACACAATCAATGGCTTCGGCAAGTTTACAGAATTTACAAACAGGAAAATTTTCAGTGTGTTGATTTATTTATTGTACAGTTTTTAAGCCCAATATTAAATATAATACAGACAATAACACATGTAATTTACTAACAGACATGCAGAGTTTTGATATAATCAATTGTGTCATTCATTGCTATCAGGAAATCATCATAAGTACCACAACAGGCCCTGTTGGAACATTTGGTAACTATGTAATGGACGGTTTGACTGGCTGCTCCACAATTTAAACTTGGAGATGGAGCCTTATCGCCTCTATGAAGAGAGTCCACGCTTTTGCCATGAATTCATGTTTGATATGGATGGTGTGTTTTATTCCATGTTGTAGGACGATATTGCTCTGCTAGTATTCTTATTGTGTGTCACTGTACAAATTTCTCTATGGACTACTCTATTAAAAAGACAAACTTAGAAGTGGTAGGGAAATTCTGCCTTAAACATGAGTCAGTACTGAATACTATTATAAATTACTTTCTCAAAAACTTCTGCAAACACTGACATGAGAGAAATGGGTGTGCTGTAGTTAGAGGTGGTTAGCTCATCTCTAGTTTTATTGATGGTTTCACTAGGGCATATTTAATTATATCATGAAATACACTCTGAGTCTGTGGCTTCAGCAGCCAGAGACTGTGGTCATGCTTGTGTGAGTTGCATTTGTGTGTGTGTGTGTGTGTGTGTGTGTGTGTGTGTGTGTGTGTGTGTGTGTGTGTGTGTGTGTGTGTTCTATCTCCAACTAAGGTCTTGTAGGCCAAAAGCTCATTTTCTGACAGTCTTTCCGTTGTGCCTATCTGAAACTCTACACCTCTGCTATTTAGTGAGTAGAATCTACCCTTTTCATAATGTTGTTATATTCCATCCTGGAAATTTTCATTGTTGAACTCTGAGTCTTTGGTTATGAATATGGCTGAAGGGTAATTTTATTGAGTCAGCAGAAGATTTTAATCTTTCTCTAAAGACATCATCCCAACCATCATAATTACCACATTTTAGTTACATAATACATTTTGTAAACTTAAAATGGGCTCCTCTTTTAAAAATTATTGCCTATTAGTGGTGTATGCAGTGTCTGCCAAAGTAATATAACTATTGTAAGCTACATCCACTGTAACACACTTTTTGTAGTCAGGGCTTTGTCTCCCTCTACAATGCTTTCAATATCCTATTTGAAAAGCTACCAGTCTCTCAAGAATTTTTGCTTTAGGAAGATGATTTTTTTCTTGGAAGACATCAGATTGACTGAATGCTTGTAGTACTAACTCTCAAATTTAGAACAGTGGTTTTTCTTTTGAACTCACTGTACACAGTTTCTCTGACATGTTCACGATGTGATTTTTAATGAGGTTTGCTACAAGTTTGTTAATATGCTCATGATCTTTAATTACTATATTGTCTTGTTCCCTGTCAGTTCCTATCTAACCATCCTACATACTATTTGGATTTCATTTTCAGAATTATTCATTTCTGACATACTGTGAAAGCTTTTTCATATTTTTATACCTCATCTCAAAAAGAGCAATATTTTCTATGTCATTAAAACAGTTACCCATCTATGTTCTTACTAGTCATGTTGTATAGTTCTGTCTCCATCTTAATTATATAATAATGCATTTTGAAATCTCAGATTATGATGGATGCTGGGATAATGTGCACAATAAACATAGAAGGATAAATAGTAGAAGATAGGAACTGGTCAAGAGGAATGGATGGCAAGCTGCCTGGTAGAATTTTGCATCAAGATCAATTTAATCATTGCTAAAACTTGGTTTAAAAAACATGAAAGAAGATTGTTTACATGGAAGAGACCTAAAGACACTGGAAGGTTTCAAATAGGTTATATAATGGTAAGACAAAGGTTTTCAAATCACATTTTGACTGCAAAACATTTCCAGGAGCAGATGTGAACTACTACCATAATTTGCTGTATATGAACTGCAGAATAAAACTAAATAAACTGCAGAAAGGCAGAAAATTTGGATAATTTGAAAGAACCAGAGGTTGTTGGGAGTTTCAAAGGAAGCATCAGGCAAAAGTTCCTCCAGATGTAACCAGACACTTTTGAGAAAACCTAAGTTCACTAGTATGTAAGTTCCCCAATTGTACTCATCATTGGAGGAGACTTAAATCATCTAACAGTCAGTTTGAAAAATTACAGTTTCATATTCAGTGGGAATGACAAGATGATCTGTATAACATTACTAAATGTGTTTTCCGAAACCTACCTAACACAGGTCGTTCAGAACCCCACTCATGATGAATCTAATAGATACAAATTGACCTGATTTCTTTGAGTATGTTCACTTGGAAACTGATATCAATGACCAAGAGGCAGTTACAGCAAATATGATTAACAAATTACAAATGGCAACTAAAACAAGGAGAAGCATTTATTATACACTCCTGGAAATGGAAAAAAGAACACATTGACACCGGTGTGTCAGACCCACCATACTTGCTCCGGACACTGCGAGAGGGCTGTACAAGCAATGATCACACGCACGGCACAGCGGACACACCAGGAACCGCGGTGTTGGCAGTCGAATGGCGTTAGCTGCGCATCATTTGTGCACCGCCGCCGTCAGTGTCAGCCAGTTTGCCGTGGCATACGGAGCTCCATCGCAGTCTTTAACACTGGTAGCATGCCGCGACAGCGTGGACGTGAACCATATGTGCAGTTGACAGACTTTGAGCGAGGGCGTGTAGTGGGCATGTGGGAGGCCGGGTGGACGTACCGCCGAATTGCTCAACACGTGGGGCGTGAGGTCTCCACAGTACATCGATGTTGTCGCCAGTGGTCGGCGGAAGGTGCACGTGCCCGTCGACCTGGGACCGGACCGCAGCGATGCACGGATGCACGCCAAGACCGTAGGATCCTACGCAGTGCCGTAGGGGACCGCACCGCCACTTCCCAGCAAATTAGGGACACTGTTGCTCTTGGGGTATCGGCGAGGACCATACGCAACCGTCTCCATGAAGCTGGGCTACGGTCCCGCACACCATTAGGCCGTCTTCCGCTCACGCCCCAACATCGTGCAGCGCGCCTCCAGTGGTGTAGCGACAGGCGTGAATGGAGGGACGAATGGAGACGTGTTGTCTTCAGCGATGAGAGTCGCTTCTGCCTTGGTGCCAATGATGGTCGTATGCGTGTTTGGCGCCGTGCAGGTGAGCACCACAATCAGGACTGCATACGACTGAGGCACATAGGGCCAACACCCGGCATCATGGTGTGGGGAGCGATCTCCTACACTGGCCGTACACCTCTGGTGATCGTCGAGGGGACACTGAATAGTGCACGGTACATCCAAACCGTCATCGAACCCATCGTTCTACCATTCCTAGACCGGAAAGGGAACTTGCTGTTCCAACAGGACAATGCACGTCCGCATGTATCCCGTGCCACCTAACGTGCTCTAGAAGGTGTAAGTCAACTACCCTGGCCAGCAAGATCTCCGGATCTGTCCCCCATTGCGCATGTTTGGGACTGGATGAAGCGTCGTCTCACGCGGTCTGCACGTCCAGCACGAACGCTGGTCCAACTGAGGCGCCAGGTGGAAATGGCATGGCAAGCCGTTCCACAGGACTACATCCAGCATCTCTACGATTGTCTCCGTGGGAGAATAGCAGCCTGCATTGCTGCGAAAGGTGGATATACACTGTACTAGTGCCGACATTGTGCATGGTCTGTTGCCTGTGTCTATGTGCCTGTGGTTATGTCAGTGTGATCATGTGATGTATCTGACCCCAGGAATGTGTCAATAAAGTTTCCCCTTCCTGGGACAATGAATTCACGGTGTTCTTATTTCAATTTCCAGGAGTGTATTTTCAGCAGACTAGATATAAGGGCAGTGGTGTCATTTCTCACAATAAGAAAATTGAAACATTTAGCTCTGGATAGGAGCATGTAGAAGAATTGTGGCCCATATTTAGAACAGTAATCAACCATGCACTTTATAGATTTGTACCTAGGAGAACATGGTATACAGTCACTGTAAAGAACTTCTAAAAAAACTGGCTATACTATGTAACAGATCTAAAAGAAAGCATAGGACTATATAAAGACAGGGAAATGCTGAATAAACTACATTTGGGTGTCAAGAGAGTAAAGCCTTCAAAAAAATACTGTAGCAAAATACTATCAAAGGATCTCTCACAAGGCCAAGAGAAATTCTATTTGTATGTAAAGTATGTTAATGGTACCAAAGTTAATATTCAGAAAATCGTGGACTAACAGGGACTGAAATTGAGGGTAGCAAACAAGAGCAGAAACACTGAAGTTGCTTTCAAAATGTTCCTTTACAAATGAAAATCCAGGAGTACTGCTCCAGTTTAATTCTTACACTACTGCAAAGATGAGTGAAATATATATTGCTGTCAGTGGTGTTGAGAAATAGCTGAAATCGCTAAAATTAATCAAAGCACCAGGACCTGATGGAATTCCTATCAGATTCTCTACCATATTTGCAGCAGAGTTAACTGATCTTTTAACTACAGTCTACCTTGTATTCTTTGAACAAGAAACACTGTCCAGTGGTTGGAAGAAAGCTTGGCCACACCCATCTACAAGAAGGGTAGTAGCTATGATCCACCATCCAATATCCTTGATACCTATTTGTTGTAGACTATTATAACATACTCTGAGCTCAAAGATAATGAGGTACCTCAAACATAATGACCATCTCTGTGCCAAAAATCATGAATTCTGAAAACATTAATCATATGTAACCAAACTTGCACTTTCCAAAAATGACATCTTGAAAATTACAGATCAAGGCAGTCAGATCGAAGTTGTATTTCTCAGTTTCTGAAAACATAGGACGCAGCAGCATATCTACACATATCATCATAAGCATGATCATATGAGGTATCAGGAGAAATTTGTGACTGGGTTGAGGATTCTTTGGTAGTGAGAACGCAGCATGTTACATTGGATGAAGAGTCATCTAAAGTTGCAGAAATGATTTCAGATGTGCCCAGGAAAGTGTGTAAGGACTTCTGTTTGTCATGTTGTATATTAAAGACCTCACAGAGAATACAACCTAGTTCATCCACATCTGCAGATCTAGGGAGAGACAAATCAGGAAGTTTACATATTTTGCATATTTCATTCAATAATGTCATTTGGGATAATGTTCTGGGGTAACTCATGTTTAAAAAAAGGAAGCCTCCATTGCTCAAAAATGTGCTTTAGGAATAATATGTGGGACACACCCAAGATCATCTAACAGAAATCTGTTTAAGGAGTTGGCATTCTGACTATTTCTTCATAGTACATTTACTTCTTCTTGAAGTTTACTGTAAATAATCCACTGCAGTTCAAAAGGAATAATAATATATAAAATTACGATACCAAAAGGAAAAATAACATTCATTACTCCACATTAAGTTTTCTTTAGCAAAAAAAGGGACGCACAATGCTGTAACCAAAATTTTTGATAACTTGACTGATATAAAATGTCTGTAAGACACAAAAATAAAACCTGAACAAAATGAAAAGGTTTCTCCTTGATAGCTCCTTCTATCCTGTAGAATAATTCCTGTTACTATAGTGTGTAAACCACAATGGGTAGGTATTACTAAATCACATCTGCATATTTAATACAAGATTTTAAAAAAATTACATATGTTCAGCATAATTTATAAATTAATTTGCAATGTGAATATAAATGACTCATTCCAGATCATTACAATTTATCATGCAAATGTTCCATGGAACATGAAACTAACGAACTAACTTAATAGTAACCTCAGAATGTTTGCAATGTTGCAGTTATCAAAATTATCTGGCATGAAATACTATCTGAAAAAAGCTGCACAAATATTCAGCCAGAACTCAAAAAAGATTTCAAAATTATTTAAAAATTGTTAACTTGCTTTAAATTTTCAAAATTGTAAAAATGTGCACTTCACAAAATAAAAAAGATAGAAGTACCCTATGAGTACAGTATAATGAGTCACAGTTGTAATGGACAGCTCATACAAATACCTGGGTGTAACATTTCATAGGTATATCAAATTAAACAATTACATAGGCTCAGTCATAGGTAAAGCAAGTGGCAGACTTTAGTTTATTGTCAGAATACTTGGGAAATGCAATCAGTCTAGAAAGGAGGTTGCTTACAAATCACTCATATGATACATCCTAGAATACTGTTCAAGTGTGTTAGACCAGTACCAAATAGAGCTAACAGGGGATATTGAATGTTTTCATAAAAGGGCAGCACAAATAGACAAAGGTTCCTTTAACCCATGAGAGAGTGTCACAGAAATGCTGAAATGGAAATGGGGGTTTAGCATCATTGGCTGGGAGGCTCCTTATGAGGCAGGTCCAGTCGCCTTGGGGCAGGTCTTATTACATTCGACACCACATTGGGCGACCTGCATGCCAGATGGGGATGAAATGATGATGTAGGCAACACAACACCCAGTCCCTGAGTGGAGAAAATCCTCAACTCAGCAGAGAATCGAACCCAGGCACCTTAGGATGGCAGTCCATCACACTCACCATTCAGCTATCAGGGCAGACATGGAAATGCTGAAGAAACTGAACTGCCAGACATTTGAAGATAGACACAAACTATCAACAGAAAACTTACTTATAAAGTTTCAAGAACCAGCTTCAAATGAGGACTCTAGGAGTATGCTACACTCCCCTACGTATAGCTCCCTCAGGAACCATGAGGACAAGATTAGATTAAACACAGCACATGCAGAAGTGTTTAAAATCACTCTTTTCATACTCCATATGCCACTGGAATGGGGAGAACCCATAATAACTTGTAGAGTGGGAAGTACCCTCTGCCATGTACTTCACAATAGAGTATGGATGTAGAGGTAGCTACTGAAAGAGGCATAAGGAACACAGTGTGAGATGAATGGGTAGCCTTGAGAGATGAAATAGTGAAGGCCGCAGAGGATCAAATAGACAACTGAGAAGGTCCAGTAAAAATTCTGGGATAACACACAAAATATTAAACCTAACTGATGAAAGGAGAAAGTATGAAAATCCAGTTAATGAAGAAGAGAAAATGGAGTACAGACATCTAAAACTGAGTTTGACATGAAGTGCAAACTGGCAAATGACAAATGCAAAGTTGTAGACGCATCCTTGACTATGGGAAAGAGTACATGTAGTTCATAGAAAATTACAGAGATCTTTGGAGAAAAGAGAAGCACATGTGTGAATATTAAAAGCCCTAATACTAAGAGTATACTATAATACTAAGAGCATACTATTCCTCCCCCTCCCTGCCCCAACCTCCTCCTTAGCCCCACCCAGTCACCACTACCATCATGCACTGGTGTTGTTGCTCGCAGTGTAGTTTCAGCTCTCTGAGACTGCAGATGTGCGTGCAAGTTATGTTTGCGTCAGTGTGTGTGTGTGTGTGTGTGTGACTATTGCTGACAAAGTCAAAGCTATGAGTGTGTGAATCTTTTTATTGTGCCTATTGCGACTCAGCATCTCCACTATATGGTGAGTAGCAACTTTCCTTCTCTGGTATTGTTACAGTCCATCCTGTATTTTCCATTGTTTAACAATGGCCAATGTCGTATATGAAATGCAGAGTGGCAATAGCAAGAAAGGTATTCCTAGAAAAAGGATTTTGTTAACATGGCGTGAAAATTTAAATGTGGAGAGTTCTTTTTTGAACCTGTTTGCCTGGAGTGTAGATTTGTTTTGAAGTGAAAACATAGATGATAAGCAGTTCAGATAAGGAGAAAGAGAAGCTTATGAAATGTGGCACTAAATAAGAATGTTGAACATTAGATGAGCGGATAGAATAAAGAAAGAGGAAGTACTGAAACAAATTGGGGAAAAATTTGTATTGTGTGCTCTATTAAGAGTCCTTTGCAAATGTCACATAGAGTGGCAATTAACAATTTCCACTGGGACAAATCAGTTAGTATTCTATTATATGTTATTTCCTAAGACTTTTTGAAAAGAAAGGAAAGAATGGTATAGATCTGTAATTAGATGTACTTTACTTTTGTTCAGTTTCATAAATGGATATTACTGCAGCATATTTAAGTCTGTCTAGAAATATGTTCTGAGTCACTGATTGATTAAAGATTACCTTACAGATAATCCTATCAAGTCAGCATTGGATTTTAATATTTTTGTAGAAACACCACCAAAGCCAGCAGAATGTCTTCTTTTTAGTAAGCCGACATTTTCTGCAGTCATCTTAGAAGTTCATCCACCCTGGTAGCTGAGTGGTCAGTGAGACAGAACAGCATGCCAAAGGGCCTGAGTTCGATTCTCAGCTGGGCTGGAGATTTACTTTGCTCGGGGAATGGGTGTTGTGAAGTCCTATTCATCATCATCTCATCCTCATTGACATGCAAGTCGCCGAATGGGATCTACTCAAAAGACTTTCACCAGGCGAATGATCTACCCAATGGGATGGCCTAGCCACATGACATTTCACCTTAGAAGTTGCAATTTTGAAACTAATGTCAGTTTGTGGTGCATGCAGTGTCTGTAGAAGTAACTCTAATGCACCTTTATTTGCTTCCATATTAGTGGGTGCAATGTTTGCCGCCTCACTGAGGAAGTATTCACTGGATGTGGTAGTTGATGTCTCCAAAAAAAAAGTCAATCTGTTGAAGAATTATGAAACATGTTTTATGCACACATATTACAACTTCTTGGAGAATGAAAATCTGATCTATACAAATCAACATATGGATTATACAAATCAGAGACCTTGTGAAACTCAGCTCCCTCTGTTCCACCATGAGATCCACATTGCTGTAGACACCAGCACTCATTGATGCCATGTTTATAGACCTCATCAAGGTATTTTATACTGCCTTGCACTGCCTTTTAGTGAAAAAAATATGAGCTCACCAAGTATCAGACTAGTAGAATGTGTTGGAAGCTATTTAAGGCTCTTTGAAAATAATGAAGTACTTTATAATAAGGTTGCAATGCCAGAAGACAGTAAGGCTTTCCAGCAAGACCTACAGAGGATTGATGAATGCTGCAGGGGCTGGCAGTTGAACCTGAATCAAATAAATACAATATTGGAAAAGAAATTCACTATTGTGCAACTGACACTACTGGTACCGAGTTACTGGAAGCAGTATCTACCATAAAATATCTAGGAGTATCTATCCAGAGTGACCTTAAGAGGAATGACAACATAAAACAAATAACAGGAAAATCAGATCACAGACTGAGCTATGGTGGAGGAATCTTAAGGAAATGTAATTCATTCACTAAATAAATGGCTTGCAAATTGCTCATTCAACCAATTCTTTTGTTCGTCAACCAGGGACCCTTACAGGTAGGAGTGATAGAAGATCCTAGGAAGAGTAGCACATTTTGTCATGGGATCGTTCAGTTGGCACAAGAGCATTACTGAGATGCTCAACAAACTCCCACTACAAGAGAGGTGTTAAGCATCATGGAAAGGTTGACAATTGAAATTTGAAGAGGATGCTTTCCAGAAAAGAATGAACTGTGACAGAAGCCCAAACAACAGGGGACTGACGTACTAGGACTTGCACTGATGCTATGGAATAGTGCATTGATAATGTCTAGGCACTAGCCAAGATCTAGACTTGCCTAACAAAACCTGAAAGAAAAGGAAGACAGATTGCTGTGCTCTGTCATTTGAAAATCATAGCACAGTCGCTGATTGCAACATTCCTAATGGAAGGTAACTTGACTTTCCAGGAAGAGTCGGGCAACATATTACTTCCCCACAAATACATCACATGGAATGACTACAATGAAGAATTTGAGAAGTTAGAGCTAATACAGAGGATTACCAACAATCATTCTTCTACACATCACTTGCAAATGGAACAGGGGAGAAGGGATAAACTAGTGGTACCCTCTGCCACACACCAGAAGGTGGCTTGCAGAGTATTTATGTAGATGTAGAAAGTGTTGCCATTTCTGTCAATCTCATTTTCGGGGGTTTTAATTTCACTTGGGTCACTATATTTGTTTGTTTCTTGTTTAAGAGCATCTCTTCCTGGCACAAGGTACTTTATTGCTTGTGTTAGCCTCCCATTCAATTTTGCCATTATTTGTTTTAGAGGGAAACAACCTCAAAGTCCTGTCAGAATATGTTTAAGTAAGAGTTTGTATTGTCTGTTTTATACATTTCTTCCCATAATTCCTGTCCAATTGCTGGGACCGAGTCACTGTTTATGATTCTGTGATACAATACTATGCCTCTTTGATATATACCTAACTGGTCAGTATACTTCTTTGTTAACATTAAAAAATCATGATTATATAAAGCACTGACTATTCATTTTCAGCTAAATGACTACAGGTTGTTCAGTATAAAAACCAATGGTTAATGGATATTGTAATGTGTCCTTCAGTTGTCATAGGGAATTTTAGTGTAGTCCTCTATGTGCTCTCTGTCAGTTTCAATAGACAGACTAAGAAAATTATGGGCAATGTAAATGGATTACATAAAATGAAGAAGATTATGATGTGGTCAACACAGAAAGTGGACCTTTTTTATTATTTAATCCTTGCAAAGCTCAATCAATCCAGCAGCCCTTCCAGAATCCAAATTGTGATATACTAAGTGTGCTACTCTCAACAAAATTGGACAATGTTCTAGACTACATACCTTTTTCCAAAAGTTTGGATAAAAATGCTCTGATTTCATGATGCATTAAATTACTTCATGGTTAACTTGTCGAACTTAAGATATTTATGCAGGAAGAAGATAAATCTTCTGTTATCACTTCAAATACTAAATACATGCAAAACTGAATTGAAACTGTCACCATCATCAACAGTCCTTAGGAACTGTTGCAGTCCTAACTGCAACATAGAAGTGTTTGAACATTAGGTAATAAAATATTCTGGCATGGACATAAGAAATATGTAGAATAAAGGCTTTATACTACATTTCTAATATTGTAACTATTATTTTGAATGTAAAAAAAGAGAGAGAAATTTAACTTCACATGATTTAATTGTTGTGGCTACTGACTTTTATGATTCCAGTAATCGCTGCAATTTCTCCATCTGTGGCTGTCCTCGTCGATGCGTCACCACAAACTACATGGCATCTGTGAGAAACAGGAGAACTTTTCATACTACTGTAGAAAATCACAACATGAGTCAATTATATGTATTTTTCACTTTAAAAACAGTAACTACAGTTCAGGAACATTTTGACTATGATTTCACGATGTTTTTAGCAGATGTTGGTGCCATTCTAGGCTTTCTCCTTGGACTGTCAGTTCTTGGTCTAATTGCAATTCTAGAGCATGTGTTAGGAGTGCTTATTCAGTGTGTAAGTGTGGGTTGTGATAAAGAAAGTAAGCAACAAACATCTGCTATGAATAGAATAAATAACAAAATAGTTTTAAGTAAAACTGTAAATGAGCATATAACATTAAGAAAAATGTAGTGAAAATAGTACAGAAATGCTTATGTTGCAGACCAGAATGATGTACCAGTCAAATGTTTTAATAACTTGACCATTAGGAACACTTGTGGTCATTTTCAGTAGACATTCATATTGCTTGTATCTTGTTTGTGTAAACAGAAGAATAATAGAAAGGTCAAAATTTCTTCAAAATGGTCTTCTATTATCATTGAATAAATCAGGAAATTAAAGGTACTGTGAACCTAAAACTTGGCTCACAATATGTGTAAACCATCGAGTTCCAAGAACAACAACTTCACTTATAATGAAGATCCACTAGCAGAAAAAAACATTTTTGAAAAAACTGGCAAAATATGGAGCAGTCAGGTGTCACGACATGGCACAAGAACTTTCACTTATTATAGGGCTAAAAATGTCAATGGACACTTTTATATGGTCTACATGAAAAAAACATATTATTTTATCAGTTAAAAGAAGTTTATTTATATAACAAAAAAATCCAAAAAATCTAAAAAAAGTCAGTTTGTGTAGAAGAAATGAAATAAATGTGATTAGAGACACCAATCTTTTTTTATAAGTTGCATCTGTCAATAAAACTTTGCATGCTTTTTCTCATGTTCCATTTGACATAACATCTACTTCCAATGCCATAGCTGCCCAAATAATTCTTAATATCCTTTTGAGCCTGTAATAACAATATCCCACCCAATATCAACAATTGAGAAAAATACCACTTGCTGACAACAGAACCAACTGATTGCAGTTGCCCATTGACATTGTTATCCCTATAATAAGTGTAAGTTCTTGTGCCATGTCGTGACAGCTGACTGCTCCATACAACTGACAAAAAAGCCAATGATTCTCTCAGAGATGTCTACAAATGGACACCAAACAACAGGATAGTAACACTAAATGTAAAGAAGATTATTTCTTTGTGGAAGAACTTAATTGCATAATAAATCATAAGGAGTTCCCTATCAATTGTTGACCATTTGGATTGGGAAACTGTCAGTTTATGAGAGCAAATTGGAGCTTTACTGCATACCAACTATGGAGGCGTTACTTGCATCTATGGTAAGAGTCAATTGACCATCTGAGGTTGGATGTGCGGTTGTAATTGCATCAGTGAGACATTCTTTTGCATGATCAAAAGTGTTTAATATGCCCTTGGACTATTCAACAAACCCTTTTCCGTTTTCGTTGAGACCTGATAATGTGTCCCTCAGTGGTGCTTATAAAGTAGCTACTTGAGACAGGCAGCATCAGTATAAATTTAAAACTCCAAGAAAATGCCAGAATTTGTGGTAGTTGGAGCTGTCATATGACATCTGGCCTATCTGTCGTTGGTTTGATGCCTCTGGCACAGTATGTCAGCATGTGTAGAAACATTGTCATTGTCATGAGTGGGTGTGTGTTTGCAACACACGTAATGATTGGTGACAATTTGAAGTAGTTGTGCGAGCCAGCATGCCTATAATGGAAAATCACACGTGCGTGTAGCATCACTGAATTGGTTGTGGTTTTGGTAGTAGCAGGCTAGTAACCTGGATCAGCCACCAAGACCATTGCCACATTTTCTGGTATGGGCTTGGTGCCTTGTGCGGTCTACTGCTCCAAAGTGGCAGTAACATCACAAACAGTGGAATTTAGCTGCACTCAGTACTGTCCAGTGCATGGGGTAGCCTGCCTATTTGTAGAGTGCTGTGGTGGTGCTGTGGCTTCCTGGTTGATATGGTGCCTAACAGCAAGGGCAAAACATGTCTGCAGCACTTTTGTTGCTTGTGGAATCAACATCAGTTGTCTGTTGCAATAGTTTGACAATCCAGAGTCCACAAAGCAGGGTCATTCATGAGATTCATGCAACTGTAAACTGTTGACAGTGTCAAAGTTGTAGCTTTGTCTTGTCTCTGAGATGGTCATCACACAGAGCATGTTGCATTGTTGCCCCACATTTTGCGAACTGCAGAAGCACTCAGCAATGACAAACCATAGCACTGGCTGTTCTGTTCTGAATGGTGGTCGTCTCAGTTCATAGTTTCTGTGAATGTGGAAGACCTTAGGGTTGTATGATCACAGTCAGCTAGTTCAGTGTTAAAAACATGGGAGGCTGTGGTGAGGTAATGGATGTGGTACCCAGTACATCATCACACCCAACTGTTTGTGTCAGTACGCATGAGACAGGTTAGCATTCAGACTCATCACAAAGTGCAGGAGATGCCGATGATTCATGAAACATGACACTTATAGCAAATTCGACTTGTTCATTCGGTACATACTGATGCAGTTGGTAACTGACTGTTCATGGATGTGGATGCAGACTGTGCAAATGTTCAAGCAAAACACATGAGGTCGTTGGCATGAAATAGTTACTTATGATTGCCACATGCTGATTCACTGAACTGAGGTGTGAATTCAGTGGGGAATCTTGTTCAGAGTCTAGCAATAGGATGTATGTTGTATTGGCAATTGCCACAGTGTGGTGGCAGTCATTGTTTCATTTAATATCATGATGCACTTGTGTTTTGCCATGGAATGGTTTTGAACACAGTAATAAGCAGTAGCCCGTTTGCAATGAAAATTTACATATTGCATGTCCTAGTTGTACCTGGTTTCAGTAGGAATGTGCCAATAATGAGACAGAAGAGATGGTACTGATACATGATTTATTGAATGAGCACTGTACATGACATTTATCCATTGACAAGCACAGCTCAGAATGGACTACTGTCTGTGTCCCCTGTAAAGATCAGTCTTCGCTCACCCAGCAATGCTTGTAGGCATCGATATTGCCATAAACTGTACAACAGCTTGCACACAGAATATTAAAATGTAAAAGATCTCAGCACCTTTAGCCAAAGGCTTAAAACAATTATTAAATAACAGGTACTATAGTGTAAATTAATACGCAAAATCGTCCTTGATAGCCAAATAATATCTTTGAACATGTAATATTTAATTTAATATCTCTGAACATATAATATGTAACTTAATATCTGTGAACATACAAAATATAACAATACATGACAGCTAAAAATGCTGTAGGAGTAATTATACAAACTACACAGAATGTAAGACATTATGTATATTATTTAATAAGAACCTATACCAGAGAAGGAAAGTTGCTACTCACCATATAGTGGCGATGCGGAGTCGCGATACGCACAATAAAAAGATTCACACAATCATCGCTTTCGGCCATTGAGGCCTTTGTCTGCAGTAGACACACATACACACACGCACACACGCACTTTTCCGCTGCTTCCCACCCCCACACTTTCTCCGTTCTATACCTCAGATTGCATCTCTTTTTTCCCCCTGTGCATCCATTTCACCCTTTTCGTACTTTTCACACGTATTTGGGTGTATTTTTGCGTAACTTTTCGGACATAATTCTACTTTCTTACGTAATTTTTCGCATTTTTACACCACCATGAATCCTTGCTCCTTCCATCTGTGTCAATACAGAAAAGTCTCCTTATCCCTAGCCAGATTCCAGTCCCACATGATGTTCCTGCGTTGTTGCTTGACTCATGATATCCCCCTAATGGCCTTACCATCAAATTACCCATCTCTGGTTGCCATCCCTCCTTCCACAATGACCTCCACCTGTTCAGATTCCGCCAATCCTTAGCCCTCGCCAACATAGTCCTGCAAAACCATATCAACCAAGCCCAATCCTCCTTGCCCTACCTTCCCTTCATCCACAAAATTCTTCTGCTATGTAATCCCAAATTCCTGGAACCCATAACATACATTGAAATTCTTGCCGTGCAGGAGCTTGAGCAACATGCACAACGCCACCTCAAAAAGCTCTCCATCCTGGTCACTTCCTACTCCCACTTTAGAGTGCCACTGTCCACCACTTCTACAACAACGTCCAAACTTCCCGCCCCCCCCCCCCCCCCCCCCCCCGGGACGCTGCATGACACTGAGTACAAATCTTATGTCGTGTACTCTCCGCTCTGTGGATGTTTAGAGGATTTGTGTTTTTAATCAGGCCACTATGATTTTCGAGCGTGCGCACAATAAAGTTGTTTAAATGAAAGTTAATAGTGGTGGCCCAATTAAGCATTGAACAAATGAGTATCACACCACTCCACTCGCGTAAACGTATTAATGGGAGAAGCGATCTTCTGTTTGTGAATGGAAGCAGGTGGACACTATTTATTGACTTTGAACATGAAAGTTATACATTTATAGCTTAAAGAGAACAGTTAATAAGTGGATAAGAGAATTCAGCTCAAAGCATAACGTTGACACAGGTGAGTGTAGAGGAAACACAGTTACTTTATTACATCTACATCTACATGGATACTTTGCAAATCATATTTAAGTGCCTGGCAAAGGGTTCATCCAACCGCCATCACAATTCTCTATTATGCCAATCTCGTATAGCGCGGGGAAAGAATGAGCACCTGTATCTTTCCGTACGAGCTCTGATTTCCCTTATTTTATCGTGGTGATCGTTCCACCCTACGTAGGTCGGTGTCAACAAAATATTTTCGCATTTGGAGAAGAAAGTTGGTGATTGGAATTTCGTGAGAAGATTCCGTCGCAACGGAAAACGCCTTTCTTTTAACGATTTCCAGCCCAAATCCTGTATCTTTTCTGTGACACTCTTTCCCATATTTCGCAATAATACAAAACGTGCTGCCTTTCTTTGAACTTTTTCGATGTACTTCGTCAGTCCTACCTGGCAAGGACCCCACACCGTGCACAGTATTGTAAAATATTCTAAAAGAGGACGGACGAGCGTAGTGTAGGCAGTCTCCTTAGTATGTCTGTTAGAAATTTCTAAGTGTCCTGCCAGTAAAACGCAGTCTTTGGTTAGCTTTCCCCACAACATTTTCTATGTGTTCTTTCAAATTTAAGTTGTTCGTAATTGTAATACCTAGGTATTTAGTTGAATTTACGGCTTTTAGATTAGACTGATTTATCGTGTAACCGAAGTATAACGAGTTCCTTTTAGCACTCATGTGGATGAGCTCACACTTTTCGTTATTTAGGGTCAACTGCAACTTTTCGCACCATTCAGATATTTTTTCTAAATCATTTTTCAGTTTGTTTTGATCTTCTGATGACTTTATTAGTCGATAAACGACAGCGTCATCTGCAAACAACCGAAGACGGCTGCTCAGGTTGTCTCCCAAATCGTTTATACAGATAAGGAACAGCAAAGGGCCTATAACACTACCTTGGGGAACGCCTGAAATCACTTCTGTTTTACTCGATGACTTTCTGTCAGTTACTACCATCTGTGACCTCTCTGACAGGAAATCGCAAATCCAGTCACAAACTAAGACGATATTCCATAAGCACGCAATTTCTACGAGCCGCTTGTGTTGTACAGTGTCAAAAGCCTTCTGGAAAACCAAGAATACAGAATCGATCTGAAATCCCTTGTCAGTAGCACTCAGCAATTCATGTGAATAAAGAGCTAGTTGTGTTTCACAGGAACGATTTCTAAACCCATGTTGACTGTGTGTCAATAGACCGTTTCCTTCAAGGTAATTCATAATGTTCGAACACGACATATGTTCTAAAATCCTGCTCCATATCCACGCTAACTATATGGGCCTGTAATTTAGTGGATTACTCCTACTACTAACTCACGGACATGGTCAGTGGCTGTGCGAGTTGTTAACTAAGTACACGGAAAGGTAGGAGCGAATACCATTAGTTTGCCAAAATACTCATCTAGAGCAAAAGCACGATGCGTGGCCGGCCGCTGTGGCCGAGCGGTTCTAGGCGCTGCAGTCTGGAACCGCGCGACCGGTACGGTCGCAGGTTCGAATCCTGCATCGGGCATGGATGTGTGTGGTGTCCTTAGGTTAGTTAGGCTTAACTATTTCTAAGTTCTAGGGGACTGATGACCTCAGAAGTTAAGTCTCATACTACTCAGAGCCATTTGAACCATTTTTTAAGGATGCGTGACTTCAAGGTCGCCGACTCTCCTCCTAAGGGGAACAGCTTAGGTTCGTTTATTTTCTCTTGGTAAAAACATACATATTAGCCCCTAATTTTTCTCATTACTGTGACTTCAGAAGACGTATGCGGGAGGAAGTAATATGTTTGCTCACAACACTTAGAAGAAGCGGTTTAGGGATCTCCTCTCACTTCCCCTTTTGTCAGAGTATCGCTTAATTTTCTAAGGAAGCTTCCAGTCTTTTCGATACATGGCATTTGCATCTACCTCATTTTGGCGAGTGATGCTGCATCTAAATGTACCCAGCCAACTCACAGAGCTCTGCTAATACTCTCGAAACCCCATCACGTTGCGACAGCATTGTTCCACTAGTAGCCCTCTACCCGTTACTGGCTATGTAGAGAGCTATCACAACGAGAAAAAATAGTACACTAACGTATGGGGAGAAATTCATCTCCATACGAATACTTACGTCCACATATTTTGCGATTGGTACTGTTTCCCGTGATTTGTAGCCAGTGGTCCAATAGAACAGCAGCACGTCTCTTCGACTATTTTAGATTCAACATTTATACACTATTGGCCTTTAAAATTGCTACACCAATAAGAAATGCAGATGATAAACGGGTATTCATTGGATAAATATATTACACTAGAACTGACATCTGATTACATTTTCATGCAATTTGGGTGCATAGATCCTAGAAATCAGTACCCAGAACAACCACCACTGGCCGTAATAAGGGCCTTGATATGCCTGGGCATTGAGCCAAACAGAGCTTAGATGGCGTGTACAAGTACAGCCACCATTGACCAGATGTTTTCAATTGGTGAGAGATCTGGAGAATGTGCTGGCCGGTCAGCAATCGAACATTTTCTGTATCCAGAAAGGCCCGTACAGGACCTGCAACATGCGGTCGTGCATTATCCTGCTGAAATGTACGGTTTCGCAGGGATCGAATGAAGGGTAGAGCGACGGGTTGTAACACATCTGAAATATAACGTCCACTGTTCAAAGTGCCGTCAATGCGAACGAGAGGTGACCGAGACGTGTTACCAATGGCACCCCATACCATAACGCCGGGTGATACGCCAGTATGGCGATGACGAATACACGCTTCCAACGTGCGTTCACCGGGATGTCGCCAAACACTGATGCGACCCTCATGATGCTGTAAACAGAACGTGGATTCATCCGAAAAAATGACGTTTTTCCATTCGTGCACCCAGGTTGAGTACACCATCGCAGGCGCTCTTGTCTGTGATGCAGCGTAAGGGGTAACCGCAGTCATAGTCTCCAAGCTGATAATCCATGCTGCTGCAAACGTCGTCGAACTGTTCGTGCAGATGGTTGTTGTCTTGCAAACGTCCCCATCTGTTGACTCAGGGATCTAAACGTGGCTGCACGATCCGTTACAGCCATGCGGATAAGTTGCCTGTCATCTCGACTGCTAATGATACGAGGCCGTTGGGACCCAGCACGGCATTCCGTGTTACCCTCCCGAACCCACCGATTCCATATTCTGCTAACAGTCACTGGATCTCGACCAACCCGAGCTGCAATGTGGCGATACGATAAACCTGAATCGCGATTGGCTACAATTCGACCTTTATCAAAGTCGGAAACGTGATGGTACGCATTTCTCCTCCTTACACGAGGCATCACAACAACGTTTCACCAGGCAACGCCGGTCAACTGATGTTTGTGACTGAGAAATCGGGTGGAAACTTTCTTCACGTCAGCACGCTGTAGGTGTCGCCACCGGCGCCAACCTTGTGTGAATGCTCTGAGAAGCTAATCATTTGCATATCACAGCATCTTCTTCTCGTCAGTTAAATTCCGCGTCATTAGCACGTCTTCGTGGTGTAGCAATTTTAATGGCCAGTAGTGTATTTATCCAGAGTCATTTCCAACTCCCACTAATCCTCAAGCCTCTGCAAATCGCTGTAGCCTACCGGTGTCGCATCTCCCCTATAGACAACAGACTGCATTTAAATACGTATTCCAGGGAGGTGAAACTTTTTATGTGCATCGTAGGAGATTTAGTGGCGGAAGTAAACCTCTGAGGACAGGGCGTGAGTCGTGCTTTGCAGCTGGCACTTAAGACGGCCTGTCAGTTCGTAATGTTTGGGTTAATGCATCTGAGTCCGAGATAAGCATTCTTCTTCAGTTCGCTCCGGCTGCTTACTCTTACACAATGAGCTACATTCAGCTCAAGTATCAGTCCAACCACAGGTCTCCCCACATACTTGTGGACAAGTGCATCGCCTGTGAACATATGAAGTATAAAACAAATACACCGCAAGCCTCTCTACAGTGCATGATGGAGGGTACATTACACCAGTACCACCGATTATCTTGTCAAGCACTGATCGAGCAAAACGGTTGCCTTTATATCTCTATACATGTCCTAATCTACCCTTACGGATCCGGAAGAAATATGTTGTCTTTCCCAAAGACTTTTTTCCCGTTACGTATCGAAATGGAGTATGCCGACCTATACAGTCCTAGCAGTATACACATGATGCTTTTGTTTCGCAGATCAGCCACGTAAAACGAAAAGATGAGAACTCACATGATTGGTAGACGGCGACTACGTTGTATTAAGTTGTGGAATCGATTTTACTGTGCACCAGCACGTACACTATGCGATCAAAAGGATCCGGACACCTGGCTGAAAATTAATTAAAAGTTCGTGCCACCCTCCATCGGTAATGCTGGAATTCAATGTGGTGTTGGCCCACCCTTAGCCTTGATGACACCTTCACTCTTGCAGGCAAACGTTCAGTTAGATGCTGGAAGGTTTCTTGTGGAACGGCAGTCCATTCTTTACGGAGTGCTGCACTGAGGAGAGGTATCGATGCTGGTCGGTGAGGCCTGGCATGAAGTCGGCGTTCCAAAACATCCCAAAGGTGTTCTGGAGGATTCAGGCCAGGACTCTGAGCAGGCCAGCCCATTACAGGGATGTTATTGTCGTGTAACCACTCCACCAAAGGCTGTGCATTATGATCAGATGCTCGAACGTGTTAAAAGATGCAATCGCCATCCCAGAATTGCCCTTCAGAAGTGGGAAGTAAGAAGGTGCTTGAAACATCAATGTAGGCCTGTGCTGTGATAGTGCCACCCAAAACAACAAAGGGTGCAAGCGCCTTCCATGAAAGACAACACCACATCATGCCACCACTTCTTTCGAATTTTACTATTGGCACCACATACGCTGGCAGATGACGTTCACTGGGCATTCGTTATACCCACATCCTGCCATCTGTCTGCCACATTGTATACCGCGATTCTTCACTTCACACAACCTTTTCTCACTGTTCAATGGCCAAATGTTTACGCTCCTTACACCAAGCGAGGCATCATTTGGCATTGACCGGCGTGATGTGTGGCTTATGAGCAGCCGCTCGACCATGAAATCCAAGTTTTCATACCTCCAGCCTAACTGTCATCGTACTTGCAGCGGATCCTGATGCAATCTGGAATTCCTGTGTGATGGTCTGAATAGATGTCTGCCTATTACACATTACAACCATCTTAAACTGTCGGCAGTCTCACTCAGTCAATTGACGAGGTCGGTCTGTAAGCTTTTGTGCTGTAGGCTTACGTGTTCCTTCACGTTTCCACTTCACTATTACATCGGAAACAGTGGATTTAGAGATGTTTAGGAGTGTGGAAATCTCGTGTACTGACGTATGACCCGAGTGACACCTAATCACCTGATCACGTTCAAAGTCCGGGAGTTCCACGGAGCGCTCCATTCTCCTCTCTCACGATCTGTAATGACTACTGAGGTGGCTAATATGGTGTAAGGCAATAGGTGGCAGCACAGTGCACTTAATATGAAAAACGTATGTTTTTGGTTGTGTTCGGATACTTTTTATCACATAGTGTATTGCTCAACAACAAACTGGCCTATGCCTGTCAATGTTGGGATAGCAAATGTCAGTGACCTCAGTGCTTTAGTGGAAATTGAGATTGTATGATGAGTTATGTGGGTGGGGCTCGTTCAAATAGAGTGGGAGAAGCTGTGCAACAAATTTATATACATCGAAGGGCAGTTGACGGCTAAGTACACCGCATTTTGACTCGCTATTCCTGTCTTCGACAACAGCAGTGTTAGTGCATCAGTACTTACTGTGTTTGGTGTTGCTACGTTGAAATTAACAGCTCGAGGGACATCGTAGAACATATTTCTAAAGCATCAAAGTGTCGTTCACACACACACGCACGCAGTTTGCAGAAAACGGTGTGCGCTTCAGTGGTGTGAGAGTATATCAGTGGCATTGCGTTGCTTAAGATATTGGAAGCATTGAGATAGAGATGTGCTGATTGTGATTTAGATCACTCCAATCATTCTAAGATCTACGAAAGTTCAATGCACGATGGTATGCCTACTCTAACAGATTTTGGACGCAATAAACGCGGAATTCAAAGCATACAAAACACAATTATTTGCGAAATACGGTCGCCTAGTTTCCAAATGTCGGTCAGGGCTATTTAAGTACAGTTATGCTGTGTGTGGTACTCCCTCCCACAATGAAAAAATTTTCCATTGAAACTAGAGTCTCCCACGTCATTACTTGCATATAGACTCCCTCCTAACTTAGAAATGTAATTTGCTTACGAGCAAAAGAATACAGTGATCAAGTGATGCAATGGAATCGAGTGCGAGTAGCGTAGGATCCAAACGTCTGTCAGGGGTATTTAAGTGCAGTGATGCTGTGTAAGGTACTCACTGCCGTGGTTAAGCAATATTACATTAAAACCACAGTCATCTGTACCATATACGTCCCATACCGATTTTTAAAATGTACTTCCATATCACTAGCATTTAGACAGGATCAAACTCGAACAGTCTATCCAGTTCCTTAATAATAAATCAGCTTTTAAAAACCATATTCTTCTTAGCGGGAGAAGATGTAAACTTTTCTGCCATTCGTTAGGTAGTCGCAAATATCCATTCTGATAAAAAAAAACCTCGCCTTTGCCCAAATCCATAAGCTAGTAGTCATCTTGAAGAAGGACACTGCAATAGTACCAGCACAAGCTCCGTTTCAACATCAACCAGTTCTGCTTTAGGCGAATTCCTTATATTTCCTCTGCAGCCATGCATCCATACCAATTTCCCTAATATGCCTCTTGCTCCTGACTATGGGAACTGGTGCAATGTCTGTAGAGCGCATAGACTTTCGTCTGTTAAAGCACTGATATAGGATACCATCCATCTGCCCAACATCTTTGCATACATTAAAGAACAAGAGTCCCATCCGCCGCCATATCAGATTACATCTGTTACATATTGCTTTTTACTGAATTAATATGATACATGGTTGTATGCAGCACTCAGATTTTCTCTTTTTCTCTGCAACATACCTCTATACAGTATCTAGTCGCTACAAGCTTAGTAGTGCGTACATCCCGCAAACCAATTGTTACCATATCATATGGAACTGTGTAGCACAGGTATTAACAACAGTACTCTGCTGGGGGGCGAAATGAAGTAATTTTTTTAACCCCATGGAAGACTGAATACATTGACAGAGCAGTGATATTGTCCGTCAATGCTATGTTTCGACAATAAAAAACGACTATTCTTCAACGCAGGTCAGGAGGTGTTAAGAACACAGTATAATCATAGCTTCCATACTATGAGCGGACTTGATGTAGGAAAAAAACCAAAACGAATGCTTTTCAATGAAAATACTTTTGTTCTTCTCTATGTTTATTAACAAAGTTAAAGAAATACATCATAAAATAATAGTATCCATTACAACATCGTTGCTTTCGTCAAAAATGCTCTTTTCGTAGCTAAAACAGGTGTCTGAGCCACAGCACACAAGGGAAGGGTAGGTCGACATCCGATGCTAGCAGCAATATCCCTGCAGAGAAAGAAAAGAACTCCTCTTTCTTCCTTGAAGCAGATTTTACATAGGTGAACATATGAGAAGTTCTCAAACTCACATATTGTCCCGACGCTTCTTTCAGAAGATTTAATAGAGGTTTAATATTAACTGCATTCTTTGCAGTAATTTTTGCCTCTATATTCTGACAGATATTACACACAAAATTCATACTCTTCGCAGGAAGCACAAACAAGCATTTGAAAAACGACACAGCATGCTCAACCTATGGGTTGTTGGTTTCATCCCAATATTTCAACTATCCTCTAGAATGAAACACACGGTTTCAATTCTAACACCGGCACAAAATAATGCAGGTTCACTTAGTTTTTCGGGAATTTCTTAATAGCAAAAAAACAAAAAACAAAAAGAAACAACCTTTGGAAGATGTCAGCGTCGGACCGTATGTTCTATATTAATTTTGAGAGTTAACCTAATTTCCCACACATTACATGCTGAACTGCATAACGATGTCAATTCATGAGATAGATGAGGGTATATCTCTATTGTGCACGTTACAAGTATCATATAAAAGAAACAATCCTACCAGTCACACTTCTACAGATATACCTCTCCCCAACAACCTCCGACCTCCACTACTTTACAGAGAAAACTTGCTTACAAAGCTCCTTTTGTATATAGCCTACTCTAAAAATCCAAGACTCCGAATACTTATGCTCACGAGATCATGATGTCACTTCTGATCACGTTTTGTAAATTTGCTTGTAAATGTAGTACAGTTGTAAAAAGCTAGCGTAATTGTGAGTATATCAGTTTCTAGTGGAGGACCCACAGACCCCACCCCAAAACTGCCATGGTGAATCTATCTTCAGACACTAAACCGCCCTGGACATACCGCAGGCATAAAAGGATGGGGCTCCTCCACGCCAACACCAACGTGGTGACCAAACTGTCACCTCCGTATAACATGTTAGTTTTCAAATCGTGAGTCATTGGATGCGGGCTGTGATGTTGTCCATGCGTCTGGGTAGGATTACGCATTGACATGGTCCATAGGGAAACACAAAGTGGACGAAAGCGATTGAAGGGTAGCGGTTTGTAAGGGCAGAGGGAAAAAAGTGCCAACGCAAGTGCCAAGGGAAAAAAAGACCTCTGCGATAGTAGGACAGGTAGTAAGGGCAGTAGCGGCTTGCTAGCTGCGACAGTGCATGCAAGGTGTAGTTATGCTAGTGAGTGGTATCGTGCATCCTTACCTTTGTCGTTGCGGATGCTCATTGTAGGGCCTGCTGCAGCTGCTGCGTCCCTTTAACAGTTCAAGGTCGTCATACGTTAGTGGGCGATCGGTCATGGATCAGCTCACAGTGTAGGGGGTGAGTGTGGCTGGTTTGCGCGCTGTGTACAGTACGATTTCCCTGCGATTGCCTATTTTTCGGCGGATCGAGCATCTGGGGTTGCCAGTAGTAGCTGTGTTGCAGGGGCTCGCCAGTACTGTCGTGTTAGCGTGCTATGGACCATAGATTTTTAGGTTCTTGCTAATAATGTCTTTGGTTTATTAAGTTTCCGTATATGGTTGTGGTCGTAGTTTCCCAGAGAAAGGATAAACAAGTTACGCGAGTGTCTCGTGTTTCTGTACAGTCGTGTGGAGAGTTTTTGGAATACCTGCAAAATGGTGTCAAGCCGATATTCCCGGTGAACAAACGCGGTGCGTGTGTAGCGCGGAGCGTTGCTTATGATTCTGAGTACTTTGTTCTGTATGAGCTGCAGACGGCGCACACGTGTGGGCTCAGCGTATCCCCAGACGGGAGCAGCATACGTCATCAGAGATCTGATAAGGGTGGTTTACCTGGACCTGGACACCCTCCTATTCAGTGTGCTACGCCTGTTAAGCATAGGGTAGAGTTGTCTGAGCTTCGCGTTTGCTTTGTTGGTCACATGTTGAATGTGGTCCTCCCCCCCTCCAGAGTAGTTTCCGATCCAGCCAGACAGCGAGGTATTTGACCTTCTCGCGGAAACGTATTGGGCGTGCATGTAGTGATGTGGGGTTACAGTGTTCACGACTGCGCAGTAGTTCGGTCTTCTAGTGAACAGAACGGTTTGGCACTTGTCGACGTTTACTCAAGCACGCCATTTTACCAGCCAAGGCTCTGCCGCTCTGACTGTCGTAGTCGTGAGTTAATGTTAGACGGCTTCCAATCTTGCGCAAGGATGACAGTATCATCCGCGTAGTGGCTGGGAGATCATTAATGTAGAGGTTAAACAGTAAGGGCTCTAGGATGCTTCCATGAGGTACTCCTGCCTGGATACCATGTTGTGTCGATTGTCACGTCGGTGTCTAAACTCCTGTCCGTGAGATATGAATGTATGAGACGTACGAGCCCGTCGGGGAACCCCGCGTCGCTGAGTTTGCGTATGAGGCCGTTGTGCCACAGACGATCGAAGTCATTTTCGATGTCCAGGAGCACCGCCCCCGTTGCTTTGTTTGTGTTGTATCCGTGTGTTACGTATTCAACAACGCGGAGGAGTTGTTGAGTTGTCGATAGGTGATTCCTGAAGCCGAAATGCTCCGGCCTCAGGGTGTCGTTTGTAATGCAGTGCCTCGTGAGTCGTTTTAGTATTGCCTTCCCAAAGATCTTGCTGAGCGCGCTCAACAGACTGATGGGTAGGTAATTTTGTGGGAGGGAGTGGTCTTTCCTCCGCTTCCTGAACATTAGGACCTTGAAAGACGCGAGCTCTATCTCCTTATCACGTGTTTTCTACTGAAAATCTCGTGCTTGTACTCTTGTTAACTTTACTATTACAGAGATCGCCTAAACTTTATTATTTTTCATTGGTCCTGTGCGCAACAAAAAACTTACTTGGTCTTTCTGCTGCCACTGCTTCATCTGCTGCATTCCATTATTTAACAAAAACATAAAAAAACCTATTATTCATGCTGAGTGCAATGCGTGTTCTGTATGGCGGCTCCTGCTGTTGCTGCGGCTGCTTCTGCTTACTACAACTACATATAATTCAAGAGAAAGGGTTTGGTCAAATCTAAACTCGATAAATGATAACCCTAACACGTACTTCTTTTTTTTTCAAAATCTATAATCTGAAAGCGATCCTTTCTCATTCAATTAACAAAACGCTAGGAGCTCTTTCAACAATCGCTTCGCATGTAAATCTGCCTCCAGTGGCATTACAAATTAATCAAACTCTTGAGACAAACTGAAATACTTCTCAATTAAATTACAAAAGAAATCAATGACAAAAATCAATACTTAATCTAACAATGGTTTCCCTTAAGAATTCAACTCTTAACATTATCAAAATTACCGTCTGCTGCTACGCACATACACAAACTCTTTTCTTTAAATTAATAAACGTGCTGCAAATTATAAAAAATATCAACTCACTACCAAATTCTGTGTCGCTGCCCAAAACACGTGCACACCACAGCAGGCGGGCTCCTACACTGGCTTCAAAACTGCCACTAGTTAATCCGTGCGCTGTGAAGCGCAACAACAATATCTTAGATTCCAGAGCTTGTGTGCGCGCGCTGTAGCCAACCTTTAAATCCGAAGAGAGTATTGCCAACTCTCAACCTCGGCCGTCTTCCAAAAGGCGGGGAAGTGTTGGTGTTTAAGTATGGCATTCTTGATGTGTGTGAGGTGTTCTACTGCTTCATCCGTGAACTCCTGGAGGACACGGTTTTGAATGCCATCGTGACCAGGGGCCTTCCTAGATTTGGCGTGCATGATGGCCCATTTGACTTCAGCTGTACTAGCCTATCGGATGAGGTTGCAAGATAGTTAGGCCAAGAAGCGTGTAACCTCCTGGTCGGTCGCAAGTGTGAACGCTGGGGCAGAGAGATCCAGGTTCTGTGTGAACGACGCTGCAAGTGTGAGGGCTTTTTCCTGGAGGACACGGTTTTGAATGCCATCGTGACCAGGGGCCTTCCTAGATGTGGCGTGCATGATGGCTCATTTGACTTCAGCTGTACTAACCTATCGGATGAGGTTGCAAGATAGTTAGGCCAAGAAGCGTGTAACCTCCTGGTCGGTCGCAAGTGTGAACGCTGGGTCAGAGAGATCCAGGTTCTGTGTGAACGACGCTGCAAGTGTGAGGGCTTTTTCTTTCACAGAATATGCCGGTCCGTCGAGCCCCTGTAGCGTGGGTGTATACAGTTTCCCCCTGGTGAAGTGCCGGGCCATCTGCCACACGCCAGGTCGCGTGGTGTCCAGTCCTTCGAGTTTCTGGTTCCACTGTTATGCTTTAAATGTGTGTCTTTTGTCCCGGTTTACTCCCTGGAGCCTGTTCATGTGCTGTCTGAAGCGCTGGCGCCTGGTACGCTGCCAATGTCTCCTGAGTCCTGAGGCGGTTCCTCACTGAGATAAGGCCCAGGATCTCCTGGGGCAGGGCAGCAGTGTGTTGTTGTGGTGTGCGGATTGGTACGGTGTCTGCTATTGCGTCTTGGACGGCGCTAGTAAGGGTTCCAGCGGCCTCATCAATTTGAGCTGTCTCGTTAATCGCATGGATGGATGGGATGCGACTGTCAAGCGTTGCGCTGAACAAAGTCCAATTCGCTCGCCTGTAGTCAAACATCCTGCGTTGATCCATGTGCTGCAGTGTTTCTTCAGTGTACAGTATAACGGGTTAGTGATTTGAGAGCAGGTCGTTATCAACAGCAACGTTGATGAGGGCCATGTCTAACACGTCTGGCCTGTGACCCCTCCGGTAGGGAATGTGCGTCGGTTCGGTCGGCGCTAGTGCAATGTAGTTTCGTCCCAATGCGTGTTCGTATAGTTTCTTTTGCCGCTGGAGTTTCGTATACGTGAGTTCCAGCCAGGGTGTTTTGCGTAAAGATCTCCAGCGGCGATTACTCGCGGTGATATGTTGAGTATAGTGCTCATGTCGCGTGTCTTGACGTTCTTAGGGCTTTTGTATACTGACACCAGTGTAGTGTAGGCTCCGTTGAATTTGACCCTGACGGCGGTTGCCTCTAATTTTTCAAGTTCAGGGAGTACTATGTTTGTGTGTTCTATGTCTTTGTGTATGATGATGGCCGTTCCACCGCTACCAGAGCCGGCCGGTAGGTCGGTACGATAGACGCAGTAGCCGGCGAAGTTTAGGTGGCTGCGTCGTTTGAGCTCAGTTTCGCTCAGTAGTGCCATAAGGTTACCTTTACGCCTTACGAGCGTGGCAAGTTCCGCCCTTTTGTTGTTGATCTCGTCTGCGTTCCAGATCAGGATCTGTGAGAGTGAGTGGTTATTTGCGATGGGGGCCAGGTGTGGCGTGTAATGCAGATTCACATTCGAAACCTACCCCAGACCAACCACTCCTGAATCCTCCTTCAGGCATTACCCTGTACGTTAGGTATCACGGGGGGATTCACCTTCAAACCCTATCAGAGACATAATACATCGTAGGTCGACCTGCTTAGGATAAGGATTTTGTGGATAACATCCGTCAGAAAATAGATGCAAGAATTACTGCAAGAGATGCTGTTTATACGAAACCTCTAACAAATATACTGAAAGTAGCATCAGAAGATCATGGCTGTAGAGCCTCAGGCAAAGCCCACCCGTGTAAAAATGCTTTTCTAGCACTGTTGTTAAGATATCTGGTAACAAGGATGACGTCCTTTACTAGTACTTTAGTGGAGGAAAGTCTATGCACTCTACAGACATAGTACCATTTCCCACAGTAAGGAGTAATAGGCATATTAGGGAAACTGAAATGTATGTAGAGGGAATATAAGAAATTCATCTAAAGCAGAATTGCTTGATGTTGAAATGGACCTTATGAATGTACTACTACAGTGTCCTTCTATGGATGACTTCTAGCTTATGGAATTGGGTAAAGGCGAGGTTTTTTAACACAATGGACATGTACGACCATTCAGCGTATGGAAGAAGCATTTACATCTTCCTCCGCTAAGAAAAACATAGTTTTTAAACTCTGATTTATAACTATGGAACTGAATGGACTGTTCGAGTTTGATCCTGTCTAAATGCCAGCGATATGGAAGTACATTTTAAAAATCGGCATGGGTCGTTATAACACACCCGGGAGTACAAACGGGTGGAGTACCTTTAAACTGTTTGTCGTTTCGGACTGTTGCTTGACCGTGCGCCCTGTCCACGCCACGTACCTGATAATCCCGTGGGGGTCGTGTTGTCCTGCTCCACACTGCTTTTGGCTTGCCTGAAATTATCTATCGAAATATGCAAGCGAGTAAGGGGAGCCACTCAACGTTAAGCACAACACTGTTCTACGTCTGGTATGAACATCTACACTCCTGGAAATTTAAATAAGAACACCGTGAATTCATTGTCCCAGGAAGGGGAAACTTTATTGACACATTCCTGGGGTCAGATACTTCACGTGATCACACTGACAGAACCACAGGCACATAGACACAGGCAACAGAGCATGCACAATGTCGGCACTAGTACAGTGTATATCCACCTTTCGCAGCAATGCAGGCTGCTATTCTCCCATGGAGACGATCGTAGAGATGCTGGATGTAGTCCTGTGGAACGGCTTGCCATGCCATTTCCACCTGGCGCCTCAGTTGGACCAGCGTTCGTGCTGGACGTGCAGACCGCGTGAGACGAAGCTTCATCCAGTCCCAAACATGCTCAATGGGGGACAGATCCGGAGATCTTGCTGGTCAGGGTAGTTGACTTACACCTTCTAGAGCACGTTGGGTGGCACGGGATACATGCGGACGTGCATTGTCCTGTTGGAACAGCAAGTTCCCTTGCCGGTCTAGGAATGGTAGAACGATGGGTTCGATGACGGTTTGGATGTACCGTGCACTATTCAGTGTCCCCTCGACGATCACCAGAGGTGTACGGCCAGTGTAGGAGATCGCTCCCAACACCATGATGCCGGGTGTTGGCCCTGTGTGCCTCGGTCGTATGCAGTCCTCATTGTGGCGCTCACCTGCACGGCGCCAAACACGCATACGACCATCATTGGCACCAAGGCAGAAGCGACTCTCATCGCTGAAGACGACACGTCTCCATTCGTCCCTCCATTCACGCCTGTCGCGACACCACTGGAGGCGGGCTGCACGATGTTGGGGCGTGAGCGGAAGACGGCCTAACGGTGTGCGGGACCGTAGCCCAGCTTCATGGAGACGGTTGCGAATGGTCCTCGCCGATACCCCACGAGCAACAGTGTCCCTAATTTGCTGGGTAGTGGCGGTGCGGTCCCCTACGGCACTGCGTAGGATCCTACGGTCTTGGCGTGCATCCGTGTGTCGCTGCGGTCCGGTCCCAGGTCGACGGGCACGTGCACCTTCCGCCGACCACTGGCGACAACATCATTGTACTGTGGAGACCTTACGCCCCACGTGTTGAGCAATTCGGCGGCACGTCCACCCGGCCTCCCTCATGCCCACTATACGCCCTCGCTCAAAGTCCGTCAACTGCACATACGGTTCACGTCCACGCTGTCGCGGCATGCTACCAGTGTTAAAGACTGCGCTGGAGCTCCGTATGCCACGGCAAACTGGCTGACACTGACGGCGGCGGTGCACAAATGCTGCGCAGCTAGCGCCATTCGACGGCCAACACTGCGGTTCCTGGTGTGTCCGCTGTGCTGTGCGTGTGATCATTGCTTGTATAGCCCTCTCGCAGTGTCCGGAGCAAGTATGGTGGGTCTGACACACCGGTGTCAATGTGTTCTTTTTTCCATTTCCAGGAGGGTATATTCTGAGACGATATGGAAATCACAGGTTGCACTGTTAACATTCTAAGTCGTAAATGTTTATCTCAATTAACAATCTTGATGATTATCTGTCCACAGTATCAGTCATACGAGCGTTCGCGTAACGGACACGACGCGGGTTATTGTTGATGATGCGGAAGCCGAATGATCGAACGAAAGTTCCTACGCTCGTCACACATACAGATATCTGGTAATAGTCCTCCTTGTCACTAGTGATGATAAACACTGTTCGTAAAGTTAATTTTTCAGTTCTCAGTTCTCACTTGTACGAGCGTGCGCGTAACCGTCGCGGCGCGGCTGATTGTTGATAAATGCGGAACGCGATGACCGAACGCACGTCCTCACGCTACAAGACACTGGCACTTGACTGCACTCTTTAATGGTAACTAATTTTTGCTGATTCAAATTAATTCATTCTAGGAGACCGAACTCGGTGCGGATGATCGATGATGTGCGACACGCAACGGTAGGATACATAAATACGTTATTGACGCCACTGCTCATTTTCAATTACTTCTTGACGCACTTTCCTCTGAACTATTCCCATATATCATCATTTTACTGTAATAGCACTTGCAGCAACACTTCAACTTCCATACTAATAATGCCTCTCACATGCAGAGCTACACACTACACAACATAACAGTCCCGTGTCCAGCACTTGACTCTCTAGACGCGGCTGCACGCAAAGATAGTCCACAACTAAACCAGCGATATGACAGTACACTTACAACTTACGTGGTACACAAGACTCTGGTTTTAATGTAATGTTTCTTAATGATGGCAGGGAGTACTTCACACAGCATCACTGCACTTAAATAGCCCTGACAGACGTTTGGAACCTATGTCACGCGCATCCGATACCATTTCACCGCTGGATTACTGTGTATTCTTTTGTTCGTAAGCAAATACACACGTATATGACATGGACGACTTTAGTTTTAATGGAAAATTTGTTGATGGTGGAAGAGAGTACCACTCACAGCATCACTGTACTTAAATTGCTCTGACAGGCTTCTGGAAATTAAGTTACACACATCTGATTCCATTTCTTTGTAAGTAAATTACATTTCGAAATCAAGAAGGAGTCTATATGTGCATGTACGGTATGGAAGACTGTAGTTTTAATGGAAACTATAAGACAGTATTTCGCAAATAACTGTTTTGTATGTTTTAATTCCGCGTTTATTGCATCCGAAACCTGTTGGAGTACGCGTACAATGGTGCATTGAACCTTCGTTGATCTTACAATTATCGAATCATCTAAATCTCAAACAACACATCTCCATCTCAATGCTGTCAATATCTTAAGCAACGCAATACTGCTGATCTACTCTCACACCACTGACGCTCATGCCGCTTTCTGCAAGCCATATATGTGAACGACACTTTGATGCTTTAAAAATACGTTCTGCTATGACTTTCGGGCTGATAATTGTAACGTATCAACACCAAACACAGTGAGTATTGATGCGGTAACACTGCTGTTGTCAAAGACAGGAATCCCAAGCGTGGTGTACTTTTCCGTCAACTGGCCCTTGATACATGCCAGTCTGCTGGACTGTGGCGTGTCTCTCGGCTTCGCCTTCAATGCCGACAACCCGCATCGCACCTGTACTTAGCGGGCTACCGTCAGCTCAACCCCTGCGTTCAGGCTGGTTCGTGGTATTCGGCTCAATCCACAGAGGGCCTCCTCCCGGTAACTAGTCTGAGGCCGCAGAACAGAGCTACGGGGATCGTTCCAGACATGCATCTCCTGCTGCATCGTCCGCGACTTCGATAGCGAATAGGAAAATTGTATCTTTCCACCACGGTAGTATTTCTGCTCGCGTGGAGCCGGCTAGACCCAGTTCCGTCTTCACTTGCCAGCGACTGATGTTCAAATGGCTCAAATGGCTCTAAGCACTATGGGACTTAACATCTGAGGTCATCAGTCCCCTAACTAACCTAAGGACATCACATGCATCCATGCCCGAGGCAGGATTCGAACCTGCGACCGTAGCATCCGCGTGGCTCCGGACTGAAGCGCCTAGAACCGCTCGGCCACAGCGGCCGGCGCGACTGATGTACCATCAGCATTTGGACACCATGTCGGATCGGACGTCGCATTCGCCAGCCAGAAGGCTGCGCTCCCGCGACATCTGCTCCGAGTATTGGTGTTCTGAGCCGTGGACAAGTCGTGCTGCTCGTGATACAGAACTCTGAATACGTACATTGTTTTGGAGATAAATTTTCACTGCTCTACAGAACGAATCTACGTTCTCAAAAATCTATTTTCGTTTCGTTGAAGAACAGTTGTTTCTGAAGAACGCCTTCTTCACATTACTAAGAAGAATTTCTGGGGAACATTTATTTTCTTCTGTTGTACTGCATCAGAAACAGCAGATTGTTAGTGTTCAGAGTTTACCTGTTCAAATAAACAAAGTGTAAATCATCTACTTCTGATGTTGTGGAAGTATTCCGAGCGAGGAATACTTCACACTGTCAGCTATTGTGCTGAAGTTAACATGCTTAGACCCGTTTGTGGTTCAGTTGTACGTAATGGTGAAAAGTTACATCGATTCGACAGCTTAATATAAAATAGCCGCTGTCTACCAATCATGTGATTCCTCATGTGTTCCTGTTCAAATGTGTGTGAAATCTGATGGGACTTAACTGCTAAGGTCATCAGTCCCTAAGCTTACACAATACTTAACCTAAATTATCCTAAGGACAAACACACACACCCATGCCCGAGGGAGGACTCGAACCTCCGCCGGAACCAGCCTTACAGTCCATCACTGCAGCGCCGTAGACCGCTCGGCTAATCCCGTGCGGCCTCATGTGTTCCTCAAAAGCATGATGCGCATGTTGCTAGAATTTTATGGACTGGCATACTCTATTTACATAAGTAACGGGGAAAAAATGTTCGAGAAAGACGACGTTGGGAACATAAGGGTAGACTATGGTATGTATGGAGATAAGAAGATAATCACTTTTAACTCGATCAGCACATGATAGTGGGATGAAAGAGTAATCGATAATATAAGTGCGATGTACAGGGTGTTTCAAAAATGACCGGTATATTTGAAACGGCAATACAAACTAAACGAGCAGCGATAGAAATACACTGTTTGTTGCAATATGCTTGGGACAACGCTACATTTTCAGGCGGACAAACTTTCGAAATTACAGTAGTTACAATTGTCAACAACAGATGGCGCTGCGGTCTGGGAAACTCTATAGTACGATATTTTCCACATATCCACCATGCGTAGCAATAATATGGCGTAGTCTCTGAATGAAATTACCCTAAACCTTTGACAACGTGTCTGGCGGAATGGCTTCATATGCAGATGAGATGTACTGCTTCAGCTGTTCAATTGTTTCTGGATTCTGGCAGTACACCTGGTCTTCCAAGTGCCCCCACAGAAAGAAGTCACAGGGGTTCACGTCTGGCGAATAGAGAGGCCAATCCACGCCGCCTCCTGTATGTTTCGGATAGCCCAAAGCAATCACACGATCATCGAAATATTCATTCAGGAAATTAAAGACGTCGGCCGTGCGATGTGGCCGGGCACCATCTTGCATAAACCACGAGGTGTTCGCAGTGTCGTCTAAGGCAGTTTGTACCGCCACAGATTCCTCGAAGAATGGCCAGATAGCGTGATGCAGTAATCGTTCCGGATCTGAAAAATGGGCCAATGATTCCTCTGGAAGAAATGGCGCCCCAGACCAGTACTTTTTGAGGATGCAGGGACGATGGGACTGCAACATGGGGCTTTTCGGTTCCCCATATGTGCCAGTTCTGTTTATTGACGAAGCCGTCCAGGTAAAAATAAGCTTCGTCAGTAAACCAAATGCTGCCCACATGCATATCGCCGTCATCAACCCTGTGAACTATATCGTTAGCGAATGTCTCTCGCGCAGCAACGGTAGCGGCGCTGAGGGGTTGCCGCGTTTGAATTTTGTATGGATAGAGGTTTAAACTCTGGCGTATGAGACGATACGTGGACGTTGGCGTCATTTGGACCTTAGCTGCAACACGGCGAATGGAAACCCGAGGCCGCTGTTGGATCACCTGCTGCACTAGCTGCGCGTTGCCCTCTGTGGTTGCCGTACGCGGTCGCCCTACCTTTCCAGCACGTTCATCCGTCACGTCCCCAGTCGGTTGAAATTTTTCAAACAGATCCTTTATTGTATCGCTTTTCGGTCCTTTGGTTACATTAAACCTCCACTGAAAACTTCGTCTTGTTGCAACAACACTGTGTTCTAGGCGGTGGAATTCCAACACCAGAAAAATCCTTTGTTCTAAGGAATAAACGATGTTGTCCACAGCACACTTGCACGTTGTGAACAGCACACGCTTACAGCAGAAAGACGACGTACAGAATGGAGCACCCACAGACTGCGTTGTCTTCTATATCTTTCACATCACTTCCAGCGCCATCTGTTGTTGAAAATTGTAACTACTGTAATTTCGAAAGTTTGTCCACCTGAAAATGTACTGTTGTCCAAAGCATATTGCAACAAACGGTGTATTTCTATCGCTGCTCGTTTAGTTTTTATTGCCGTTTCAAATATACCGGTCATTTTTGAAACACCCTGTACTATCATGCGCAAAAGTATCCGAACGACCTGAATTGTGATTTGCATGCAACCAACATAACGCAGCTGTCTAGTGGGTCCTCTAATCGCTTTGCGATACAGTCGTTCGACTATACAAAATGGATACCACGAGAGACCACTAGCCAACACTGTTCTTTAAGGCAATCAGTGCGGTGTAACATCACACCATGATACTGCAAAAACTAGAAAAACACGTAATTAGAGATAAGTTAGTCCCTAACGCTCGTACAGGTTACAACGATTTTCAAAAGCATTACCATCTCATTACAATCTGAAACAACTAACTATGGCACATAAAATACGTAGCAATCCTTAAACAAAGTAAATGTTTGCATGAACAAGATATTCTGAGACAATGTCTGGACTAATAAAGGTCTATGACAGTTCGAAGTATTTTTCCTCTGTATAAGGTTTTCCCGCACCTTCTAAATGTTCCTGTGACTATTGGTTTTTGCATAAAGTGGTCGTTAAGGAACTAGTTAAAGAAAAAGCGATAAACAGCGGTAAACGCTCTATAGAAACCGCAATATTAATTGAGTATAATCAGTAACGCCACTGTACTAATTTTTCACGAAGAATCATTTGTCCACATGTTTGAACTATAAATGACGTGACGAAATTTTTTGTTGTGGATCTGGACAGAAGCCCAGCAGACGTAACCACTACTAACTAAAATACGCTTTCGCACCTGCTCGGGACTTGATCAAGGCAAAGATCTCCAGTCGAGGACCAAAAATTGCAACGTCTCAAGTTCAAATTAAATATGAACACTGTGAACGAAATAACCATTCCTAAACTAAATGAAATAAACTTTGTAGTGCTAGTCTACTGGCGACAGAGTTTGTGACTTCGGCGGCTGCCGCCTTTGTTATGGCGCCATTTAAACAGGCTCTGACACTGTTGGTAGTGAAGGGATATTGTGTTTAATGCGGACTCTGAACCACTGTGCGATCTAAAATTCTGGACTTGGCGTTACCATAGGTGAATTAGATATTTCCGTGAATGTTAAAAATGGACACTATGAGTGGAAATCGTACCTATACGCCGCAATTATCAAATAACGACCATCCAGCAGACCACTGCAACTGACGGTGGGCAACGTCCTCATTGTGTTGTTGTGTCCGACGATGCGCCTAGAAGCTGTGAAAAATCCGGCTCTCTCGATTAACTGGGTAATTACCTGCTAGTTTCTAATTCAGGTATTATTCTAATCTCATGACTGCATGTAATAAGGACCATTCTAGTTTTCACACCTCCCATTTGATGCCAATATCAAATTTTTCTATGACAACAAATGTTTTAGTTCGAGAAACACAACTGCAGCGTGTGAGGTTACCAGATAATTCGCTGATTACTGTCATGATTGCTGTCTTCATTATGCTGCTACTACATCTGTGATTGAAGGAAAGGAATATGCTCTTTGATCATTTTTAGAGCTATCTGCCCAAATACAGTAATTATGTAGTTCCTTCCATTTCTGGGGAATACTTATCGATTTAATGTTGGAAATCTCCAATTCTTACTCAGTCATATTAAAATTAAATTAATTGCTGAAACCTTTATTTGAGAGCAGAAATCGTGTTGTTTTTCTTTATTTATTTGCGCTTAGCAAAGATGCTTGTGAAATGCGAAATCTGGAGGAAAAACACTGTTCAAAAAGTCTGCCGTAAAATGTCAAGAGTATGCATTACAGGTGACCTGGTCAGACTGTTGTGAATCAAATGGGAGTTTAATTGCTGGTGATTAATGTCTCCCTCATTTTTGTGTGTCGTGTTTAATAAACTACCGAAAAGACCATATGAAGTATGCAATATAGTAATAAAAATTGATTGCAACTTATCATGATAACGGTATAAAAAAAGTCTGCCTTCTTAAAGCTAATACTCCAAATCATTACTTATTAACAAGAGAAAGTTAAAAAATCATTCAGTGCCACACTTAAGCCAATATCATTGACAGAAGCAGAAAAGAAGGGATTAACATGTGCGCAATTCTGTAAATGTTATGTCTATACATCCACGGACTAGAGAATAGAGGTAACGATATAATGGCGGAGATGTTTTCATTCGGTGTCTTTACTGATTCTTGATCTGCCTTCGAGATTCTACACTACTGGCCATTAGAATCGCTACACCAGGAAGATGACGTGCTACAGACGAGAAATTTAACCGACAGGAAGAAGATGCTGTGATATACAAATGATTAGCTTTTCAGACCATTCACACAAGGTTGGTGCCGGTGGCGACACCTACAACGTGATGACATAAGCAAAGTTTCCAACTGATTTCTAAAACACAAACATCAGTTGTCCGGCGCTGCCTGGTGAAACGTTGTTGTGATGCCTCTTGTAAGGAGGAGAAATGCGTACCATCACGTTTCCGACTTTGATAAAGGTCGGATTGTAGCCTATCGCGATTGAGGTTTATTGTATCGCGACATTGCTGCTCGCGGTGGTCGAGATCCAATGACTGTTAGCAGAATATGGAATCGGTGGGTTCGGGAGGGTAATACGGAACGCCGTGCTGGACCCCAACGGCCTCGTATCACTAGCAGTCGAGATGACATGCATCTTATCCGCATCGCTGTAACGGATCGTGCATTCACGTTTCGATCCCTGAGTCAACAGATGGGGACGCTTGCAAGACAACAACCATCTGCACGAACAGTGCACCAGCATGGACTATCAGCTCGGAGTCCATGGCTGCACTTACCCTTGACACTGCATCGCAGACAGGAGCGCCTGCGATGGTGTATTCAACGACGAACCTGGGTGCACGAATGGCAAATCCACACTTACAGCCAAAGCTCCCCACACATGGATTAGCGAACGAAAATTATTTAGGTGCCTTCCACTGTCCATAAGCATAACCAGAAGTCTGTCAAATATTGCAGTTATGAACAAGCTTAGTCTGTCACAACTGAAGATTAAACAGGAAACTGTCTACTTGGTTGGGTTGGGTTGCTTGGTGAAGAGACCAAACAGCGAGGTCATCGGTCTCATTAGATTTGGGAAGTATGGGGGAGGAATTCGGCCTTGCCCTTTCAAAGGTACCATCCCGGCATTTACCTGAAGCGATTTAGGGAAATCACGGAAAACCTAAATCAGGATGGCCGGACGCGGGATTGAAACGTCGTCCTCCCGAATGCGAGTCCGGTGTGCTAATCACTGCACCACCTCGCTCGGTCAACTGTCTACTTGGCTATGCGTTAAGTCAGATGGCTTGTCTATACTTGCTAGTTAGTTAGCAGTACTACCTCCTGCCCGTTGCGAGGGCAGCCGGACATAGAGTTGCCTTTTAATCTCGTAAAACTGTCAGCGTGACTCAGAAAATCAAAAAATGAAACAAAGGCCGGCTTCTCGTGTTGGAAAGTATGAAGCTTGGTATTCCCCATCTTACTATCATTTCCTGCTTACCTCTGCCAATCACAGGCCGGAGCAGAGTGCAGAGAGACTGTACTGAAGAACGAAAAGAAATTCTGTCTAATTCCGCGTGTTGTTTCATTTCATGCTTGCCAGGTAAACGTGTTCTTCCACCCGTCTGACGGCATGGTGTTTAAGGGGAGTCAGAACAGAAAAAAATTCAAATCTTCATATTTTTATCTCCTTATAAAATTTGCAATTTTCCGAATAAAATTATATATATATATATATATATATATATATATATATATATATATATATATATATATATATATAATTTTTTTTTAAATATCTACACTGGTTTCCAATGTTAAAACTTTTACGTGCATTACTTCATGATCTAATACAATCGGTAATTTTTTTATACAGAAGGCTATGGCTTTCCGTGTTATAAAGGTCGTGTCCAGAATAGGATGGGCACCAGGTTGAGGAAGTTGAAACAAGGTTAGAGAGACAAGAAACTTTCTGATGGTAAAACCATAAGATGCAGGCTGACAGACAAAATGATGGATGAACTACACCAGTATTATGGGGTGGCCACTAGAAATAATACCGAGGATTTGTTGAAAATGAAGCAGGCAGCATGGGCTACCTTCTTCCACAGATTGTCAACTGATGAAAAACCAGTACACCACCTCTGCCCTCCTTGACCTGATTCATGGTGCAATTACCGCAGTGCCGAGTACTCAAACAGTTCATACAGCTATAAGCATTCCATCCCAGCAGTAGTCATGTATATCATAAAACATATTTACAGAGACCTGGCAAATCCTGAATTACTGAAGAAGTGTCTGCATGGTTAGACTCAAAATCCCAATGAATCGTTCAGTGATCTTACATGGACTCGCTTACCAAAAACTGCTTTTGTTGGAATGAAAACACTAAAGTAGCGGGCAGTGATGCTGTTATTGCTTTCAATGATGGCAACATTGGTAGGATGAAAGTGCTACAGCATATGGGAATTAATCCTGGAACTTGAACGGATGGACAAGATTCGCATTGATGCAGAGTATGCAGCATGGTTCGCGACTAAAGAATCCAGAAAGAAGAAAAGAAGAAAAAGATTGCAAAAAGATCAAGAGGATGATATACAGTATGGTGCAGGGTGCTTCTGAGTGACTAAAAATAAAAAATAAGCAAATATCATGTGAGTTACAGTCTTTTTAAACTTCAGAAGCCGTTCCTGAAAATTTACATTATCTGCTGCATTTTTCTCTAAATCTGAGAAACCACTCAGAGTAGAGTATTCAAATTTTCAGGGAGTAATAACATACATGTCACGAGTCTACTGAACTAAAATACATAATGTTATGTATAATTAAAATTATTTAGGATAAGGTACAAAAAAGTACACAAAATTTTAACTATGTACTTAAAAAAACTGTACTTGGGAAAGCAGTGGCTTAAAATGTAATAATTGTAGTTCAGTAGACTCAGAACATACAGTTTGATGTCCTGTAAAAGTTTCATGTCAATGGCTTCAGTGGTTCCTGAAATACAGGGAAGCCATATCACAAATTTTAACATTGTCAGATTAGGGCGTTCCAACTCCATTTAAGCCAATCAGCATTTCTCTTTCTATGCATTGCTTAAGTCACAGGATTCTTATAATTTATTAGAAGTTTCTCAAAAAAGAGCAGAACCAAACAGCCATAATCGGGGGAGTAAATTCACTTCCCATGAGCCAGTATTCTCAGAATTTGGCATCCAAGATAAATCCCTCCCATGCGTGGGCCGAGGAACGCTCTTTCCACCCTGCAGTGCAATAAGTGGCGATATGAAAGCTTGTACGGAGTTTTAGCTGGGTATGAAGCCTATTGTATACGTCAGAGGGGAAAATCACTTTATGCAACTTGTGACGCAATGGCGAAGTCCCTCTGCAAAAGCATACTGTCTATCTCAGTGGGTGGTGCCACCCATGCAGCGTTCTCGCTTCGGCGACCGTTGTAAAGACATTTATCAATGCAACTAAAAGTTGAATTACAATTGTCATAAGAAGTTGAAAGAAGGTCATTGAATTAAAAAATAAAGAAAATAAGGAGGAAAATCATGCACATTCACTGAGTATTCAAAATAGTAACATAGCAAATTTGTATGCCTCTAGATTTAATTTTATGTAAGGCACTTAAAAAGGTAGTTTTACATGAATAAAAACTATGAAAAATGGCGCGTTCATCCACGATATTATTAACTAGACTCCCACAGTGACAAAAGTTTGTCCAATCTTCTTGACACCTGGTAGACGGCCTAAAGTAGATGTAGTTCTAATACTGAGTTTTACAAAAGCAAAATAGTATCTATATCCTTGTGACTGGTAATGACACAATAACATTTAAAGAATTTGATGCCCAGTTAATGCAAACGTGAGTCTACCGTAAGTATGCTTCGAGGGAGAAGAGAAAACATTACAAGTACATTAGGATGGTTCTCTCTTTATTTAAATGGTGATTTCCACACAGCATTCTCTCAGAGAAATTTTACGAAGTATTGTGTGATCCATTCATGCTACTATGGTTATATGAAATTTTTACTTTCATTTAAGTAAATAATTGTTATATATTCAGATTCGACATAAAAAATATATTACTGTACTTCAAACACATAGTGTAACAAAAGTTTATTGTCTTCTTCTCGTAAAAGTGAGTTTCGATATTTGACATGATTGTGACCTACTGTACAAGTTGGTTCATGAAGATATGCAAATATTTTAATATGTTATTCTACAAGTAAAACTAAAGAGAAAAGTACATACAAACATAGGTCCGCAAATGTTAAGTTACAGAGTTACGACTAATAAACATTTTGCCTGAAATTAAGCAACTTCGCGAATATGAAACCATCGTAAAACAGTAAAGGTTAAAGTAAAGCACAATTTCCATTTATTTTGTTGTTATTGGTCTAGTGGATCGAATAAAATACGTCCCAGAAGTGTATTTGCAGTAGTTTTCCAGAACATCTAACGAAGCAAAGACGTAATTTCGTGAAAATTTATAATTTATTAATTACTTGGCCCAACTTTTTTTTAAAATTCCGTACAATTGCACAAAGTTTTAAACAGAAGTTGTAGAGAATTTAATTTTGAAAAAATGATGGTAATAACATTAACTGAAACTGTGTGAATGTGTCTAAATTTGAAAGGCATCCCTATTTCATAAATAAACTACAAACTACAACAGTTACAATGTGGTTTCACTTAAATACACTGTTGTTATTATATTATTTCACTGAAGAGCACAGAAAACTGACTTGTTTCAAGGTTAGGAAACGACTGAAATAACTCGCATGACATGACATAAACGATTCTAAGCCGTGTGCGGCTCGCGTTCCTGCCGTTCATAACTTGACGTCGTGTAATAGGGGTAGTGGCGTCTCGATTCCTTCTTGTGTTAATGGTTCCACTGGGTTGCCAGTATTGCTTGTCCGCGAGTGGCAGCAGCAGCGGTTATCGATAGCCAGAACTGTGGTGCCACGGCTAGTATTTCCGGGTCATCGTGCGTGTGAGGCAGTTCGGGGGCTTCTTCGGACGGAGCAGCGAGGAGGTCCACAACGCAAGGGCAGGCCGGGACTGCTGGCGGCGTGTAGCCACTGTCAGATCGAGGGGCTGTAGCCGATGACCGAACCCAGGACATTTGAAGTTGAGTGATTGAGATCTCGCCGTTGTTTGCGTGTTGCTGCTCCCAGGGTCGGTGAGACCAACCGCAACAAATGGAGCCTGTCTGGTTGGCGGAAGCTATTAGCCGCCTTCTGCTGCTTGCTGTTAGTTTGGATTTAGTATCATTCTTATTAGTGAAGCGCAACCAGCGGTATTTTCTGCCTTGTGGCCGCTAACGCACCAGTTACCTGCCTTGGAGGTTAGCCTACTTTTCCAGCAGTGTACTTTTCCTCGTCGTATTGGTGCTGGCCAACACGGCGTGTAGTTCGACAGCCTCTTGAATTGTACTGTACATATGTTTTTGGGAGGTCTACCTTGGTTCTAATGTTTCCCTCGGCCTTGTGTGTTTTTCTGAAGACATAGTGCTGTCCGTCTCTTCGCCCTTGCCTAAAAATATTCCGTCATTGTACTGGTGATCGGACGTTACGTGGATTGGTTAGTCGGTCGGTCGGCGCTTAAGCTAACCCTAGTGTGAGTTGCCATCCTGTTACGTGAGTACAACTCTTAGCTGCCTGCCTCACCGGTTACACAGCTGTAGTCACCTTCCTCAGGTCGATCCAGGGAACACTGTTTGTGGATCACTCTGTCTTATTTGGACAAGTCGTCATAATTGTTTAAAATTTATCCAAATGTTTTAACATGTTATTACCTTTTCCACTAGTAATTCCGACCTTCAGCCGTTAATTGTTTGTAATACTGCTTGTCGCTTTAAGCGGACAAATAGTTTTAATTTTCTCTTCATAAGGCCTGCAACCATCTCTATAGCCTGTTACAGTTCGTTAAGATTGTTTTAAAAAGTTTTCAGTATTTCAGTATGCAACCACCTTCCTTACTTGTAATGCAGGCCTTCAGCCGTTCAGTATTCTGAAAATTGTTTGTGGCCTTCAGTCCCTACTTATTTTGAATCCTTTCTTAATCGGGCCTTCAGCCGTTAATTGTTTGTAACATTGCTTGTGGCCTTCAGCCGACAAATAATTTTCAATCCTATTTTATTGAGGCCTTTAGCCATCACTATAGCTTGTTACAAGTCATTAAGATTATTGGAAAGGGTTTTAGTATTTTTAAAGTGTAATTGTCCACCTTATTTGTAATTTAGGACTTCAGCCCTTGTGTATTCTGAAATTGCTTGTGGCCTTAAGCCCGTGAATAATTTTCAGCCTTTTTAATCAGGCCTTCAGCTTGTTGCCTTCAGCCGACAGTAACTTGTAATTCTTCTAATAAGACTTTCAGCCGCCAGTGTAGTAAAATCTTTTAAAAATGATTGTTGAGAGTTCTGTTTTTTAAAAATAAAATGTATGTGTTTTCTGAGCAACCAACGGTAACTGATTGGGCCCCGTCCACACCTTTCCTGCTTTCCCTAAGTACCACGTTTCAGTTTCTACATTCTTAATGGAAAGTAAACAAATTTACTTGTATAATAATCTTTGCTTCTCCGGAAGTTCTGTACAACTACTGCAGATACATGTCTGGAATATGTTGTATTAGATTCACCAGACCAATAACAACAAAGTAAATTGAAATCGTGCTTTACTTTCACCTTGTACAGTTTTACGGTGGCTTCATATTCGCGAAGTTGCTAAATTTCGGGTAAAATATTTTACTAGCCGTAACTCCGTAACTAAAAATTTGCTTACCTACGCTTATATGAACTTTTTTCTTCTGTTTTACTTGTAGAATGACAAAAAATGGTTCAAATGGCTCTGAGCACTATGGGACTTAACATCTGAGGTCATCAGTCCCCTAGAAGTTATTACTACTTAAAACTAACTAACCTATGGACATCACACACATCTATGCCCGAGGCAGGATTCGAACCTGCAACCGTAGCGGTCACGTGGTTCTAAACTGAAGCGCCTAGAACCGCTCGGCCACACCGGCCGGCTGTAGAATAACATATTAAAATATTTGCATATCTTCGTGAATCATCCTGTGTTTTACAAACACACTAGACTGGGGTGACACCAACTGACAGATACCTCTAAACAATATTCTCTTCCATCAAATATATTGCTTTATATATTCGAAAAGATAAACCCGAAGTAAAGACGTTACTTTTGAAGCTACATGAATGACACATGTTAGAATTATGTTGCTCTAGACGACTTTTTACACTGGCAAGCGAAAATAAGAAAAACACAAAGAATAAAATTTACCCTCGGTTTCTTGCCATCTGTACATGACTTTACATTTTAGCACTGAGCACTAGTCGTACTTAAGGCTCACAAACACCTGGGATTTCAATTAATGGCACACAATTGTTTCGGAAGAGGAAAAGGATTTAGAGTGACGAAACATGATTAAGGTAGAAATGAATATTTACAAGGCACTGTCTCGTTGTTTTCTTCCTTCAAGAGTGTGCTACTCAGTCGAAGTTCTCGTATGCCTGGCCACCGAAAAATGACGTCGGTTGCTTAAGCATGAAGTATGTTGACAGATTAGTCTATTCTTAAACAGTGGAGGTCTAGTTAGTTATAGGCGTGTGCAGCAAAGCATGTCATTATTGTCACTGATCAGAATAACATTGTCCCATGACAAGTGGAATGAACAGTGTTCATCTTAAAGTGAGTTCTCGGAAATGCGTTGCAAGTTCAGCTTCGTATTGTGGACCTCTTCTACACGTTTCCACAAAGAAATCGAAAATAGGTCGTGCCGTTTGATCCCATTTACGTGGTATGTTACAGGAAGGTTCATGGGAACATCAAGGGATCGGTACAGTTATTTCCTACAGTTAGAAAAGGATAAATGATAAGTTCTTCTCTGTTCCTCCTCCGACGTGATGTTAATTATTTGTAGCATCCTGCAGATTACTAACGCAAGTGGAGGGCTGTTTAGTCTATTAACTACATTGCTTTTTGTGACAAGTGTGCTGACTATTCATCTCATTTAGAAAGCTGTGCCGACAACGTTCACCAAGTTGAGCTGTAGCAGCTGCAACACACTCTAAGGAGGCTAACTCACCCCAGGTGCTGCGGCTAAGCTTATTCAGTGGGGAAATTAGGTCTGCCATTCGCCGGCAGCTACCAGCTGCATTGTGAGGGGAGGGCCCCTGGCAACCAGAGCTTCGCTAGCTGCGGCCAGTCTTTGGACGTTACCACTTATGCTGTCCGCTGGTCACGAGACAGAAGGACCGTTGTGTGTCTGCTCCCTCGTGCACAGCGTCTCTGTACAGGTCGACAAGAATTCTTTTACTTACATATAGTACAACGTAAAACATGAATAGAAATACCCTGTGATCAAGATATGAGCAAGACAAACATTATGAAATATCCTAACTTCTCAAGTCTAGGACCACTTGGCCCGGGCTTTGTCATTATGAACAACGAAATAGTATAAACTAATTATACAAAGTAATGTGTAGATGAAGGGTTAATTAATTTGCTTAGTGCGTAACCTGTTTTTGTGTTGTCATTATTAATTTAACCTTTGCGATACGTACATAATTTACGTTATATTTATCATTGTATTCCATGTTTAATGGTTTTTGGGTTTGATCAGTCGGAAATGCAGTGGTTCAGGATGGGTATACAGGATAATCGTACTACTAGATACATGCTGTGGCATTAATCCATGAAACTATCTCCTTCCGCCACCTTATGTCCCATACAGGGGATTATATCACCTGACTTTCGACCTTCACTCTTACCTCTTTCAAAGTACCTTTTTCACACAATTCGTTCAGATACATCACTTTTATTATACACCTTGGTGGAGATATTTATCTTACACAATCATTATTCTGCAATATATTAAACATACACCAGATATAACGTTGAATGTACAAAACTTATGTTTTTTCTCGAAGTTATAATAATAATACAAATGATCACACGACTCTGAATTGCAGTGACTAGTTTACTGTGACATACTCACAGGCGGGAACTATTTCCAACTTGGTGAGTTAAGCTTCATTTTCCCTTTCCTTACAAACGTTTTTGTGTGCATTCCTAACAGAAAAGCATAGAATTTATCATAGCCCTAAAAACTTCGCCTAATATGTTTCCTGAAACACTTTCGCACTATTGTCTATCTTAACATGGTCCAGAATATGGTTCTCTTTATGTCGAGTGATTTCCCAGCATTTCACGTCTACCCACACATACCAGTGCTCCTATACACCAAATGTCCCCCTTTAATGCCCTATACAATATATCCATAAAATCTACTCCATAACAACATATACGTCGCGCTGTTGGCGACCAAGAACACAAACTGCTCACTTCAACATCGCGTCGTCAGTGATCAAAGACACAAATTCCAAGACACTACTCTTGGAGGGTGTAAAATGAATGTGCGCAGTTGGAAAATACTGAACGCGAAAATGAAGATTTGCCCCTGTATGACTAACCCTTGCTGGTAGGAGCGGCCGAGTGGTTCTAGGCGCTACAGTCTGGAACCTCGCGACCGCAACGGCCGCAGGTTCGAATCCTACCTCGGGCACGGATGTGTGTGACGTCCTTAGGTTAGTTAAGTATAAGTAGTTCTAAGTTCTAGGGGACTGATGACCTCAGAAGTTAAGTCCCATAGTGCTCAGAGCCATTTTTGACAAACCCCTGAAGCAGATCTTAGGATCTCTTAATGGTGAAATTATCTCCTCCTTCTTGCTCTTTAACATATAAATTACAACATAAACATAAATGAATGATTAATGGAACTAGTAACTACAAAATGATAAATGCTGTTTCTACTTGTACATTAATTGTAGATTAAAACCCCTTCATATATCACAAATGTTTATATATCAAAGTCTGTTGGAAATAAAGAGACACAAATCAATTTCCTAACTAATATTACTGATCAGTTATCCAAAGCTGCCCCTTTTTATGGCTTTATAACCATAACAAGCCGAAGCAATTACCAATATCACTGTATGTACTGCGTACGGAGCATCGGAGTGACGGTTCTCATATACGTCTGCGACGACGGAAGACTTCCAGGCACAAAATATAAAAACAGCTCAATCAAACAGTAGGACAGCAGAAGACGGTCTTCTGACTAGTAAAATCTAATACTGTCTTCTCCTCTCTGTGTTCTACAGACGAGAAACGCGAACTCCCAGCCACAAGGACGAGGTTCAGATAGCGTCTCACGTGAGTATAAGCAGAAGAAGTGCTTCCAATCACTAAACGCTGCTTACTCAACGACGACTGCCTAGCTGGAGGCGAAGTCCAGAATCATATAAGCTCGCAACAGTGCAGTGCCTAACTGTTCGCTAACTGTAAAACCACCCGAGAGCAAAGACAGCAAGTCCGTCTGTACCAACAAAAGCTGATAATGAGCGACCGTCAAACACGGGTGCTCAAAATGGAAGACCTCTTTCTCTCCACCGCTGGTTTCCCAGCAAAGCTCGGCTCCCCTCCCTCGTAACTGCAGAAAACGAATCATATTCTCCAAACCACGGAATATTCTCTGTCTCTACATATTCTTCCGAACGCCGACCAACCATATTTTAGACTTTTGTCGTCCAGCACGGAAAGTTTGCGAGGAAATACCTATAACCATTAATTAGGAATTCATACAATGATACTCTTCTCAGAGTAAAAATCCTCGGAAATAACCCAGCCTGAGTGAGTTCTGAGGTAACGCTTCCACGTTCATCTCTGTGGCGTCCAAGATTTTCAGAGTTTTCGAAGTATTATCCGGCTATCCTTCTGGTAGCACTACAATACCTACCAGCCGACGCTGTATTGTGCTTCAGAGCTCAGGTGCCCCGGCAGTCCGTCTGGGGTTACTTCCTGTGTTAAGCAGGACCAACACACCTGTGTGGGCGTTTCCACCCAGGGCCTGAGTTACGCCTGCCATTTCATTCCACTGGCGTTCCAACCTTTACCTGTATAGGCAGTCACTCATTACGCTGTTTCGATAATAAAGACACTCCATCACCTTTCATGCAATAAGTGTTAACAATTATTCACAAGGTGTACGTGACAATGTAAGTCTTCTTTAAATATTCATATGTACGATGTCCAACTTATGAAATAATAACTAAATCTGGTTGTAAATCACGACAAAGTATGTACACGAATGCTTGTAAGTTGCAAAATTATAGCCATCTTACAAATGCTTCAAATGGCTCTAAGCACTATGGGACTTAACATCTTAGGTCATCATTCCTCTAGAACTTAAAAATACTTAAACCTAACTAACCTAAGGACATCACACAACACCCAGCCATCACTAGGCAGAGAAAATCCCTGACCCCGCCGGGAATCGAACCCGGGAACCTGGGTGTGGGAAGCGAGAACGCTACCGCACGACCACGAGATGCGGGCTAGCCAGCTTACAATACCCCCACCTAATGAACTATTTTGTAATAGGATGGGGTAATTCTTACAGTATTATCTCATCTAGTTCAAAATAATATAACCATCAGTTGTCTGCACAAGCGAACTAATAAGAATACGAGGGCAGAGGAACAATTGAGGCATCAGAGTTCATTCATGGGTGTACTGCCATATATTTAATTACTACAAGTTTATTATTTAATCAGTCTGCTACTTATGTTTGGAATAATTTTTCTAGACATGACAAATAGAATATACAATAATACGCAAAGTAACCCATGTTATCAGATGAAATTTAACTAATTTTACAATTTTTTTATGCTCTTTCAAAAATAGTAGTTCCTGTCTTTCTTTAGACTTAAGGCACATGCTCTCTGTCATTCATCCATCCCTAAGACATAGGTCGAGGCAAGAAATATTAGGTAGTGCTGTCTTATGCGGGCCTGCGGCTGATCCTTCCCTTTTTTCCTTTATTTTGAATAAATCTGGGTCCTTGTCCTGCTCATTCTGGATATTCCGCTTCGTTGCAGTGACGAAGTTTTCAAATGCAACCTTTCTGAGGTAGAACAACGAAAAGTGCTCGTGATCTAATGCTTCCGCCGTCCCTTCTGTTGCCGGCCGCGGTGGTCTAGCGGTTCTGGGCGCTCAGTCCGGAACCGCGTGACTGCTACGGTCGCAGGTTCGAATCCTGCCTCGGGCATGGATGTGTATGATGTCCTTAAGTTAGTTAGGTTTAAGTAGTTCTAAGTTATAGGGGACTTATGACCACAGCAGTTGAGTCCCATAGTGCTCAGAGCCATTTGAACCATTTTTTCGTCTCTTCTGTTATACCAATAGGTGAACGGGACAGGGCGTCAGCAATGACGTTTGCCGGACCAGGCACATAGGCGGTTGAAAACTGGTATTCTTGAAGCACAGCTACCCATCTCGCTAGTCTTCCATGTGGAAGTTTGGCTGTTAGGAGAAATTCCAGGGCCCTATGATCCGTATAGATTTTTGTTTTTCTACCATACAGAAAGTATCTAAACTTTTTAAACCCATACTATTGCAAGGGCTTCAAATGTGGTGACAGTAATTCCTTTCACTTTTGGATGGTACGCTGCTACCAAAGGCGATTGTTCTGTGTAATAATTTGTCGTCTTGTTCAAACTCCTGAAACAACATAACTCCCAAACCGGTGATAACTCAGGATGTGACAAAATAGGAACATTGACGAGTGCCGCCTTCAAATTATTGAATTCTCGGTCTGCACACTCATCCCACACCCAGTGTGTTCCTCTTCCCGTCAATTGGCAGAGTCGGGGACTAGCTAATGTTTCTACATAGATAAACTTTCCATAAAAATTTATTATCTCTAGAAACCCTTTCAGTTGTTTTCTGGTTGCAGGAGTGGCAAACTTTACAATTGCTGCCATCCTCTCTGGGTCGGGACTAATCCCTTCTCCTGCTATCACGTGTCCCAGAAAGCTAACCCTGCTGCTCCCAAAACAAGACTTATCAATATTTGCAATCATCCCATACCTTTTCAAACTGCTTAACACTTCCTCTAAGAGTTTGTTATGTCTCTCCAAGGTATTTTCTGCTACCACTATATCGTCTACATAACACGTATTCTTCTATTTTAATTCTTCACTCAATATTTTGCTAAAACCCCTGATAAATGCAGCTGAAGATATATTCAATCCAAAAGAGAGCATTTTGCATTGAGAACATCTACGGAAGGCAATAAAGGCCGTGTATTTTCGGCAGTCAGGATCGAGCTCTATCTGCCGAAAGCTCGATGGCAAATCAAGTGAAGGAAACACCGAAACTTCGTGAAATCTTTGAAGGAGCTAATCAAGCCTTCCAGGGCGATCCGTCTCTGGTACAATAACGGTATTTATTTGGCATGAGTCAAACACCAGTCAAATTCCACCGTCCTTTTTTGTCTACTATGCGTAATGGACCATTGTACTCAGATCTCGCGGCCCCAATTACGCTTTCGTCCTCCATTCTTGGTAGCTCACCGAGAACCCTTTCCCGATATGACCATGGGATGGCTTAAGGACGTAACCGAAATGGTCTATGTTTCTTTACTTCAAATTGATATTGTTGTCTCTTAATGTATCCGGTTTTAGGTAAGAAGATCTCTGCGTTATTTTTGAGTGCAAGCTCCAAACCTTGCCTGTCCATATTATATATGAAGGGCTTATTTCAATAGTGATACAAGTCCATTTTTCTTCATATTGAGATACAGAGTCCTAAAGTTAAATTAGCACTGAAAAATCTGCAATTGAGATACCAGAAACATTCAAGCATATGGCTTCTTGCTAGAGATAAACCTTTCTTTCTGTTTGTTTGGATCATTAATTTCAGAAGCATTATAGGCAGAAAAGTGGAGGTAATGTACTTGTACCACTATTGAAATAAGCCCTTCATATGTTTTCCAGATTCTCGAGTTTCGAATCAATCTTACTGTTAATGTCATTAATCTGATCACGTCCTGGCTTGAACTCTGCTCTATTCTCATTATTTTTTCTACACTCTTCCCTCTGAACTGCAAGTTGGTCCGTGAATTGAAGTTTTAAACAGCTCCCCGGAATTTGAGCTTATATTGCCTTCGCATCATATCTGATTTTTATTTCATTCTCTTTCCGTAACGTTAACTCCCCTCTTCCTAGATCAATGATAGCTTTCTGCGCTGAAAGAAAATCTACACCCATTATTATATCAGCTGTTAGTTTCGGTATTATGAACAGATTTGCAGTCATCTGGTATCCTTGGCATTCAAAATCTAGACGTGTTTGTTGCGATATTTACATACCCTTTCCAACTAACGCACCTCGTATCTTCGTTCTTTGTACTGTGAGCATCGGTGAATTAACTGAATCTTTGTATTTAGCGAACATCCTATCTGAAATAGCTGAGAGTTCACTTCCACTATCTATTACAGCAGTATCCATAATTCCTCCAAAATGTACTTTTACCACTGGATAGATTTCTTGTTTGAGTAGCGTTTCCTTTTCTTCAAGTAATATCTCTCTCATGAACTCATATTCTATAATATTTATGTTTTTACTTCCGAGACGGTTTACGGGCGCATTTTCACTAGTGGCCGTCGTCTGGCCTAGTCATTGTTCACTTTCTATGTCGTTTTGGCGTACTCTCCCAGGCTTAGGTGGTCTAATTTCAATTGATTGTTCCAGATTCCTGTTGTTATTCAGTCCACCCCATCCTTGGTGAGACCGTTGACGAGTTTCTGTATTGTCGCCCCATGATGCGCCTTTATTTTGTGGCTCTCATCTATGTTCATTTTGTTGCCTATATTCTATGCCATAGTTCTTGCATTGTTCCCACTACGATATCTATGGTCCATGTTTTGATGAGGCGGCCGATTTAGATTGTTTTGCCAATTATGGCCTCTATTATTCCCTTCGTTGTTCTCCCTTCTCTCATTTTTCACATCTCTCTGCCTACGTTTCTCTCGCACATGCTGCCCGTTAAAAGCGAACTCCAACTCTCTTAGGATACACTTGAATCCTTTCTACATCACTTCCACAGCGTCCGACGAGCGTTTGCTGGTAGGAAATTGGCAGCTTCATGTAACACAATCTTATGATCTCAGCCGGTGTGCATGGATCGTCCAAATACTGATTTTTTTTTTTGTCAAGTTTACGAAATACTTCACCGGACTACGGAACCCTGAACTCTCCAAGTCTCTGCTCATCATCATTTCCTGTTTGATCCTGTCCTGTCTCTTCTTGGACCAGTATTTGTTTAAAAATGCGTCGCGAACCTCTTCATATGACGTGCACTTTTTGCAATGTTCCGCATGCTTTCGGCCGATGTTCCCTCGATATGCGAACACATGAAGTCCAGTTTGTAAGTCAGAGGCCAGTGAGAAGGTAATAATAAATCAAATGTCCAATAAAAGTTTTTGGGTGTCAAACATTACCCTCGTCTTTGTAATGCTGAAATTTTCGTACAGAGATAAAATGTTTAAAATCGAAAATTTCATTAGAATTTCTTCCCGCTCGACCTACCACATTCTCACTTGGCGCTAGCGTTTCCTGTCTACCGTTAACTGGGCGTCTTCTCTTCTACTCCCTGTCGCGTTTTCATCACTGGAAAAACGTTCCATGGTGCGCATTATCGGGTAACAATTATGGACATGAAATATCTCATTGCCGTTCTCCGTATTCGCAATTTGCGACCCAGTCGTGCCCTGTGTAGACGCAGGGGCCATATCTCCAGCGATATTTCGTTGCTCTCCACACACGTTTTCAGTCTGTAGTTGACGAGCAACTCACATTCGAGCACATTCTAGTATCGTCTGGGCTTGGACATGATCATGCTGAGTTTGAACTGGCTCTTTCGGTTTCTGTTATTTCCAAATCGCCTACTATTTCTTTTCTGAGGTCAGGTTGCGACCTGACTTGCTTAATTTCGCTTTCCATGTTTTGTTTAAATTGTGAGAGCTCCACGGTCAGTGCCTTATTTTGCGCAATTTCTGTCTTTTGCAGCTGCGTTATTTCTACTTGTTTGAAGCACCTCTACAACTTCGTTAATGCACCTCTACCTATCTTTGTCGTATTTTCTGTCTTCTCTAATGTTTCAAGAGCAATCCGCTTTGCACCCCTCGCTAGTAATCTTGCCACATTCGCGGTTTTTCTGACGTCCGCAGTCTCGCGTTCTAGTTTTGTTGGGAGCATCACTACCTCATGTTTCACTTCCCTCTTTTCATGTTTTATCGACTGAATCTCGACACTAATGTTTGGAATTTTACATCCCATTTCTTAGAGTACTTCAACATCGCCCCTTTTTTATTTGGCTTGCCGATTCAGAGCTGACCCATTTCACTTCCCATTGCTTTTAGGTATGCAAGGATGTCCAGCACACCTGTGTTATCTAAATCTTCTCTCATATTGTGACTCTCTCTTCCTCTACTCTTAGGTGATATTCTGCCCTTTTCCCTTTCCATTTCTTGGTATTCACAACAGTCATCACCGCACATCTCTGATATGCTGCATCGTGACGTCGATCTATTACGCTTCTTAGTTGTTCGTTCAGGTGGACTCCCTACACTTGGTCCCGTATCTTTACGATTGCCTCAGTGTGTCTCTGTTCCTCATCTTCGCTATCATATTGCCCACCACGGGCTTGACTGTGTATATCATCCTAAAAAGATTCCCTTGGATTGATATTACCCTCAACTGTGCCTTGTGCTGTTAACAAAGCCAACTCTTTCTCATCCCTTAGGCTCTCTTGAGTACCCCGTGTATCTGCCATTTCTATATTGTTACAACTAGTGATCTGTTGTGCTACTAAGCACGCTTTCGCCCTTGTTATCACGGAGTGATCCCACAATTTACACTACCCAGATTTATTATATAACGGGCACATAATATAAAATATCTACAACAAAGACGCTAAGCTAAGGGCAACGTCGTAAACGAGCAGTATCGTTACAACACAAACAAAATACAACGACAAAGAGAATAACATTAACATCAATAAATTGCAGCCAGCGGGCTTAAGCTCAACGCTTCTGAAAAGAAATACAATAAAATAAACAAATATTATTTTTAATGTTATCGCGTGACTTTACCACTGCCAACTACATACGCATGCTGGTGATCACTATCAATAACTCCTAAACATTAAAAATGGGAAGAAAATTTCCTGAGGTTTCAAACCAATTTGTGACTACTATCAGAAGACTCTAAGTAGGATCCTGGTAGGGTAAGTCATAACCAAGATGCTACTCCTGGCCGGTGTAAAATTAATGTGCGTAATGGAAAATACTGAACGCGAAAATGAAGATTTGGCCCTGTCTGACTGCCGCCTGAAGCAGATCTTAGGATCTCTTAATGATGAAATTACCTCACCCTTCTTCCTCTTTAACGTATAATTAAAACGTAAACGTAAATGACTGATTAATGGAACTACACCACTGGCCATTAAAATTGCTACACCGTGAATGTGACGTGCTGAAGACGTGAAATTTAGCCAACAGGAAGAAGATGCTGTGATATGCAAATGATTAGCGTTTCAGAGCACTCACATAACGTTGGCGCCGGTGGCGACACCTACAGCGTGCTGACATGAGCAAAGTTTCCAGCCGATTTATCATACACAAACAGCAGCTGACCGGCGTTGCCTGGTGAAACATTGTTGTGATGCCTTGTATAAGGAGGAGAAACGCGTACCATCACTTTTCCGACTTTGATAAAGGTCGGATTGTAGCCTGTTGCGATTGCGGTTTATCGTAGCGCGACATTGCTGCTCGCGTTGGTCGAGATCCAATGACTGTTAGCAGAATATGGAATCGGTGGGTTCAGGAAGGTAATACGGAACACCGTGCTGGATCCCAACGGCGACGTATCACTAGCAGTCGAGATGACAGGCATTTTATCCGCATGGCTCTAACGGATCGTGCCGCCAAGTCTCGGTCCCTCAGTCAACAGCTGGGGATGTTTACAAGACAACAACTATCTGCACGAACAGTTTGACGACGTTTGCAGCAACATGGACTATCAGCTCGGAGACCGTGGCTGCGGTTACCCTTGACGCTGCATCACAGACAGCAGCGCCTGCGATGGTGTACTCAACAACGAACCTGGGTGCACGAATGGCAAAACGTCATTTTTTCGGATGAATCCGGTTCTGTTTACAGCATCATGATGTTCGCATTCGTGTTTGGTGACATCGCGGTGAACGCACATTGGAAGCGTGTATTCGTGATCGCCATACTGGTGTATCACCTGGCGTGATGGTATGGGTTGCCATTGGTTACAGGTCTCGGTCACCTCTTGTTTACACTGACGGCACTTTGAACAGTGGACGTTACATTTCAGATGTATTACGAATCGTGGCTGCCCGATCCCTTAGGATTGACATTCTGTCGCGCTAACCACTCAGCTACTGGGGGCGGACAATTCACGGAGCTAAAGACATAACAGTGACCTCTCATGGTTCTTGGAATGGGCCCTAAGAGATCGCTGCACCTAATCGTTTTTGTTTGGTAGGGACGATTGAGTGCAAGGTTGTTTGTTGGTTTTGAGTATTGTGCTGTGTCATTTGCAAGTTTTCGAAATGGGCAACACCTTGCTAATTCGTCATTACATATTCTGAAAATGGCATATGTTTTAGTTTGAGAAAAAATTTCGTAGGCCGAAATGAGCATAGCTCGGACGAGCGTAATAAATAAGTTTATTAATCAATTCCTCTTTGATACAGAGTACCCACAACGAGTCATCGATATTTCTTCTGAAAAATAATATTTTCTTTCTCAGAAGGTCATACTACCTAATTATAACTTGTTCTTTATCTTTCCACCTCTCTTCAATGTTTCGTAAATCAGGGCCCCTGTCCTGTTCTCTTACTATATCTCCCATAGAAGCAGTGATATAATTTTCGAACGCAACTTTCGTAGACAAAAGATACAAATATTATTCTCTTGTAGACGTTCTTGCATTTCACTGGTTAACCCTACAGGGGTTCTGCAGAAGCTACCTGCACTTATATTTGTTTGACCCCAGCGTATGTACAGAAATGAACTTGTACTGTTGTAGGTACAACATCCATCGCCCTAGTCTTCCTGGGTTCAACTCGGATGTCAACATTACCTGAAGATCTTTATGGTCCATTTAAACATGTCTTGCTTCCAAAAAGGATATATCTGAATTTCTGGAACTTCCAAACTGTCATGTGTGCCTCCAGTTCTGTGAAGGCGTAGTTTCTGGACAGAACCCGACTCCTGAATCCTACTGTCTTACTTTCGACGCAATTTTTGTTAGATATTCTGGGAAATCTCAGCGCCATATCCTCTTTTTTCTGTCCGATGACCGAAGTTAAGTGCTATCGGGCTTGGCCAGCACTTGGATGGGTCATCCTCTGGGTCTGCCAAGTGCTGTTGGCAAGTGGCTGGGGTGCACTCAGGCCTTGTGAGGCCAACTGAGGAGCTACTTGACTGAGAAGAAACGACTCCCGTCACGGAAACTGACAATGGCCTGGAGAGCGATGTGCTGACCACACGGCCCTCCACATCTGCATCCGATGACTCCTCAAGCCTGAGGATGACACGGCGGCCGGCCCATCCCGTTGGGCCTTCATGTCCTGTTCGGACGATGTGTTCCGTTTTTGTCTGAGTCAGTGGTCATACAGAACTCTCTGCTCAAATCACGATACGAAAGAACTGGCGCAGGCATCTACACTTCTTTCAATGTCTGAAGCTCTGTGATCTCATTCCATACCTATGGTGTTTTCTTGCCAGGAAGGCCACATAGGCATGGGGAGGCAAGACTGTCGATGTAAATAAACTTTTTGTAAAATCAGATTAGACCCAAAAATCTTCTTAATTGCTTTCGTGTTGTTGACGTAGCATAATGTTTAATTGCATCTAATTTTTTCAGGTCAGGAGAAAGTCCTTCTGCCAAGATTACATAGCCAAGAAAATTCACCCTCTGTCTGTGGAAATATGAGTATCAATTTACACACGGTTCCCCATACTGCTTCAGCGTCCGCAATAAACAATTCAAGTTATTATTATGCTCTTTCCAACTATCTTCTGCGATTAAAATATCGTCGACATACGTCGTATTTCGCTAACGTACCTCGGGCATGGATGTGTGTGATGTCCTTAGGTTAGTTAGGTTTAAGTAGTTCTAAGTTCTAGGAGACCGATGACCACATATGTTAAGTCTCATAGTGCTCAGGGCCATTTTTAACGGCTAACGTAGGTCGTCAACTAAAATGCTATCCAGATTGCGAAAAAACGCTGCCGACCTCTTTTACAAGTTTCAGTATGTACAAAGATACTTGTATGCTGCTTTTGTGCCAGCGCTGATGGAGTGTAGCGAATTGCAGGGGATAGATGATTGGTACAGGGCTGGGGGGTTAACAGAGAATGTAAATATGCGCGATATAATGTGCAACTTGAAGACAGTTTATTTGCAAGGGAAATTATCGTTTTAATCGCCTATTTTTTGTCCGACTTATTGCTGAGATCAATCAAATACCCGTACATGGTGAGACCAATCACATTCCTGTATACGGTAGAATTTCACTAAGGACAACATGTCAGGATGATGGCATGTTAATAACTTTGTATCGTTTCTAATGAGCTGAATTTCGCCTTATGTGGAGGGGTAGGCCTTATCTGGAGCCCTTGTGGGTGAGACTTTTTTTTTTAAAAAAGAACTTGTGAGCGATAGTACTTCCGACGACTAGGCGGCATTCATAGCCAGCACTGGCCCGTGGAGGTATCCTCATGTTTTGTGATTAGAAAGTGTATGCAAAATGGAGATCGCGCTACTAGTAGCTAAGCTGGAAAAAGTTCGCACTTGCCCATTAAAGTCATTCCACATTTGAACAGCACCTGTAAAAATGAACAGCGTTCTTATAAAGTGATGGTTTTTAAGGTTGTCTGCGTTACGTGCACACATCTCCAGTATATAAGAAAAAAGGAAAACAGAAAACCTTGAACTACTAGAGATAGGACGTTCATATTCACAGGATATGTACATTAGCATGGTCTGCAGAAATGATTAACATTTCAGTCACCTCAATTCAGCAGTGTCTTATTGCCTAGTGGCACAAGGTCCACCATGGACCCTGATACCTTGCTCCACGCGCGAAAGATTCAAAATGGCTCTGAGCACTATGGTACTTCTGTGGTCATCAGTCCCAGAACTACTTAAACCTAACTAACCTAAGGGCATCATACACATGGTGTTGTGCAGAAAGGGTATGGCTACAGGAATGTAGGGTGTCATTCATGTACGTCACACCGGTCGCAGTGCCATGGATAAGCACCAACTGTGATTTTTTGGTTGCAAGCAGTAGCAGCCCACGCCATAAGGCCTTGAGTGGGCGTTGTTTGTCTAGTGCGAATGCAATTCCTATGGTATTTCCCTTGTCTGCAGCAAACTAAAAAGCGGCCATCGTTTTCAAACAAACAGGACCTGGAACCGTCCGAAAACTATCTGATGCCACTTCTGCTCCCAGTGACGTCGTTTCATACAGTGTTGCCGTCTAGCGTGCTTCTGCGCACTCGTCAAGCAGACGGCGCTCACGTAACGCATGTCGTAATAAACGGCCACCTACTATCACCCTCGATAGTGCCCAATGTGTTACACTGCTCCAGCCTTGCGCCAGAACAGAGGAGGAAGCAGATCTGCCTTGCAATCACATTCGGGACGGGACGGGACGGGACGGGATCTGTGTGGTGCAACCTGACCCATTCTCCGCACACAACTAGCACTGGCTAAACATTTCGTCCCAAGCGAGCAGCAATTTCCTAGATGGATGCATCACATTCTCTCATGCCAATAATGATCCCTCTTTCAAATTCAATGATTTGACGCTACGGTTCGCGCAGGTATCCTGTACGCCTGCTCAAGGCACGCTGATCCATTAACTTCAGTTTATAGCGACAACGAGAGCTGCAGGCACATTTTGCCGGTAGGTGGTATTCCGCTGCGATATCTACGTTGATCTTGATCCCAAGGAACGGCATGTTTCAAATGCTAATCGTTTCTGCAGAACATACTAATGTACAATACTGGCCTTTAAAATTGCTACACCACAAAGGTGACGTGCTACAGACGCGAAATTTAACCGACAGGAAAAATATGCTGTGATATGAAAAGCATTCACACAAGGTTGTCCCCGGTGGCGACACCTACAACGTGGTGACATGAGGATTTCTCATACACAAACATCGGTTGACCAGCGTTGCCTGGTGAAACGTTATTGTAATACCTCGTGTACGGAGGAGAAATGCGTACCATCACCTTTCAGACTTTGAGAAAGGTCGGATTGTAGCCTATCGCGATTGCGGTTTATCGTATCGCGACATTGCTGCTCGCGTTCGTCGAAATCCAATGACTTTTAGCAGAATATGGAATTGGTGGGTTCAGGAGGGTAATACGGAACGCCATGCTGGATCCCAACGGCCTCGTATCACTAGCAGTCGAGATGACGGGCATCTTATCCATATGGCAGTAACGGATCGTGCAGCCACGTCTCGATCCATGAGTCAACAGATGGGAACGTTTGCAAGACAACAACCATCTGCACCAACAGTTCGTCGACGTTTTCAGCAGCATGGACTATCAGCAGGAGACCATGGCTGCGGTTACCCTTGACGCTGCACCACAGACAGCAGCGCCTGCGATGGAATACTCAACGACGAACCTGGGTGCAAGAATGACAAAATGTCATTTTTTCCAATGAATCCAGGTTCTGTTTACAGCATCACGATGTTCGCATCCGTGTTTGGCGACATCGCGGTGAACGCACATTGGAAGCGTGTATTCGTCATCGCCATACTGGTGTATCACCTGGCGTGATGGCATAGGGTGCCATTGGTTACACGTCTCAGTCACCTCTTGTTCGCATTGACGGCACTTTGAACAGTGGACGTTTCATCTCAGATGTGTTACGACCCTTGGCTCTACCCTTCATTCGATCTACATCTACATCTACAGGCGGAGGGTACCCTGAGTACCTCTATCGGTTCTCCCTTCTATTCCAGTCTCGTATTGTACGTGGAAAGAAGGATTGTCGGTATGCTTCTGTGTGGGCTCTAATCTCTCTGATTTTATCCTCATGGTCTCTTCGCGAGATATACGTAGGAGGGAGCAATATACTGCTTGACTCTTCGGTGAAGGTATGTTCTCGAAACTTTAACAAAAGCCCGTACCGAGCTACTGAGCGTCTCTCCTGCAGAGTCTTCCACTGGAGTTTATCTATCATCTCCGTAACGCTTTCGCAATTACTAAATGATCCTGTAACGAAGCGCGCTGCTCTCCGTTGGATCTTCTCTATCTCTTCTATCAACCCTACCTGGTGCGGATCCCACACTGCTGAGCAGTATTCAAGCATTGGGCGAACAAGCGTACTGTAACCTACTTCCTTTGTTGTCGGATTGCATTTCCTTAGGATTCTTCCAATGAATCTCAGTCTGGCATCTGCTTTACCGACGATCAACTTTATATGATCATTCCCTGCGAAACCCTACATTTCAGCAGGATAAATCACGAGTGCATGTTGCAGGCCCTGTACGGGCCTTTCTGGATACATAAAATGTTCGACTGCTGCCCTGGCCAGCACATTCTCCGCATCTCTCACCAACTGAAAACGTCTGGTCAATGGTGGCCGAGCAACTGGTTCATCACAATACGGCAGTCACTATTCTTGATGAACTGTGGTATCGTGTTGAAGTTGCATGGGCAGCTGTACCTGTACACACCATCCAAGCTCTGTCTGACTCAATGCCCATACGTATCAAGGCCGTTATTAGGGCCAGAAGTGGTTGTTCTGGGTACTGATTTATCATCTGCATTTCTTTTTCGTGTAGCAATTTTAGTGGCCAGTAGTGTATGTTTAGTATACCTTTCTTTTCTTCTTGCTGACAATGTCGTAGAGTGCTGCTGTTGGAAGGAAAATTAGTTCGATATAATATACCGTCTACGATGAGTGATGTAATTTTATAGCTTCGCGGTTTGCATTTCTGACAACAAGGCGCATATGTGTTATTACATGCCTCTGTGTTGTCCCACACTTTCCTTTGTATCTATGGAGAAATCTAAGCTAAGAAATTTCTTAACACTAATTGTTTTCTACAGCTTATCATTGCCCACCTCAGTTGTCATCTATATTTGTATGGCTTGATCAGCTGTTCACCAAAAATTAAATGTTTGTAATTCCTGTTTGACAAGAAAGAAATAAGGTTATGGTCGATAGAAACCGAACACGAACTCGTACGGGACATACATGAGAAAGGATATCAACTGCATCCCTTTCAAAGGAAGCGAGAATTAGTTTCGCGCGATAAGGAAATCATCAACAATAAATTGGACGACCGGACAGGAATTCAGAGCTGTTCTCGAGAATAAGAGTCCATTATCTGAACCACTCCTGTCGTTGGAATATTAGGCCGAGACCGAACAGGCAAAAGGGTGCTAACAACAGCGGGTGCCAAGAGTGAACAGAAACTATTCCTTTGGAAACACGAACTGGTTTGCATGTTTTGTTGGAGTTATATAACGAATGATTTCCTTCGGAACGAGTCACTAGACAGTCAACCTGAGGTGCGGAACCCCACTAATTCTGTAGTGCAGGTGTCTCCGCTCAGAACTAGAGAAAGTTTTTTCTACAAGAGACAAGAACTAGTTGCTAATTATGTCACAGATAAGGGGCTACTACTGATTAGTGGTTGCATCAGAACATGTTTCTAGGACTGTCTTACGTTGCCGTGTTCACTGTCACTTCTCTATCAGCAGCTGCCGCTGGAATTTCTTCAGCAGAAATGACAGAAAGCGAATTGCAATCTCTGAAGGTACTGTTACACGATATAACATTATTTCATTACAATAGTCTGCTTACAGTTGCCAACATGTAATCATATTCAGAACTTCATTTTCTAAGACTGGCGTCTTGTCCAGCTAAAATCTCTCACTATAAAGCCTGTTTTCAAGGTGAATGAGAAGATTTCTGTTTCTGTACAGGCGTATTTCCTGGTTATTACTGAGAAATATTTCATTAGTTACGATCTGATGGTTATTTATTTATTACAATGAAGAAGTGTCTAACAAAATTGTGTCTTTATAGTAACAAAAGGTATTACTTGTACGAAATAAATAAACTAGATTTATGTGTTTGGGTTTAAGACATCCATGCATCAGGCATCCGTTTAGGAGAAAGTGAAAATTAGATACCATCTCACAGTATATTTACTTAACAATCAATTGTACCAATTGCTACCAGTTGGCTGCGTGAGTATTTAGAAATATCATTAATCAATTATATGTACCAGGGCTTAAGCTAGACAGTAAAATAACGTCGCAAAAATGCAGAAATCAAAACTTATATTTGTGTAACATATGGAAAATTTGTGCAAAATTCTGACAGTACTAAATATGTTATAGGATATGGGTTCCGCCTTTTCGCAAACAAAGTTTTTTCTTTTTACCCAAACATGTTTAAGCAGCTCTGTGGCATCATCAGTGGGTTTTTGTCTATTGAAAACTGTAAAAAGTGAAAGTTTTTTTGCTTATAACGGATTTAACAAACTGAGGTCTAAAGAAAGTTTTTGTTCGTTTTGCTTCTTAAGGTGACTTTACATTGTATGGTTTTGCAGGACCAAATGTATGGCGTTCTGCAGTGATAGCTTGTCTTCTGTAAACCAAAGATGTAAATCTAAATGTCATAGGCGAGTTAACACACCCTTTAATTTTTAAAAAGCGTGATTTTGGCATGCCAAAATGTATTACTACTCACGCTTTGTTGTGACTGATCCTTCTTCTTTTGGGTTCCGAGAACACTACACACACATTTTACTGTAGTTTGCGTAATTTATTTTTTTATAAATTTCTCTTTACTTCGCAAAACGCCGTGAGCTCTATGTTGTTGTGTTTGCGTTCATTCGTCCCCGAGAGAGTTTGATACCGAATTTGAATTTTGCTTACTTTTTCTCTCTGTTTCTGTTCGTGTGTGTGTGTATGTATGTAAGCTACTTCAGCTGTTTGTGTTTTCCTTTCTGTGAAATTCTTTTAATGTTTGCAATAATGTGCCTTTAAAAATAGCAGTGTTTTCATTTAAAACTTTGTTTACGTACGCTATTGCTTTCTGCATGCGGAAGTTCTCTTCTACTGTTAGTCTCTGGTATAGGCTCTGGCTGGATTTAGGTTGTTTTAAATCTGTTGCTATTGTAGTTGGGTAGTGGTTATTGTCTATTAGGTGGTCAACAAACGTGCCATGGGTACTGTTACGTTTCAGAGCTCTGAGGTGTTCTGAGTACCTTGTTGTAAAATTTCTGAATCTTTGTCCTATGTATACGGGCTGACAGGTGTTGCATGTGAGTTCATATATTCCTGAACTACTGAATTTATCCGTGGGTGTCACGTGTGTTCTAAGCTTTTTCTGTGTTGTGTTGTCTGTCCTGTATCCAATTTGAAGCGCCTATTTCTTCAATATGTTGCCTATTTTATGGGGCGTTTTCATAGGTTCCCTGAAAACTCTTAATTGCAATCATCGGATCTGTTAGTACGTTTCGATGTTGTGTCTTTATTCACAAAGGTGCCCTTGCAGGACTCTTTGGAGCTCATTAGCAATAAGTTTGAGGAGGACATAGTAGCATTATTCAAACACGTGCTTCCTTCAACATATTTCTTATTTCAAGAGCAATATTTTGAACAAGTGGACGCTGTCGCCATGGGAAGCCCTCTGTCTCCTGTGGTGGCCAATTATTTTATGGAGGAATTTGAAGAAAAAGCACTACAGTCATCCACTCTCAAGCCCTCTTATTTTCTGCGGTATGTGGATGATACATTTGTGGTGAGGCGACATGGACTTGATACTCTACCTACGTTTCTTCAGCATCTGAATCCGCTTCATCCGAATAAAAACTTCACAATGGAAGTGAAAAAAGATGGTACTTTACCTTTTCTTGATGTCTTGGTACGAAGGAAAGCAGATGGAACCTTGGGACACGGCATCTACCGCAAGCCAACGCCTACAGATCTATATCTGCAGGCCACAAGCTGCCATCATCCTGCACAGCGCGGTAGTGCATTACGTACGTTAGTTCATAGAGCACATGTGGTATCCGATCCTGAGAGCCTGTCGAGTGAAACACAGCATTTGAAGACAGTGTTCCGAAAAAACGGTTATTCTGAGAGACAGATACGTAATGCATTCAGGCCCAGGCGAGTTCAATCCATGGAGCAGTATGAAGATACGAAGACACCCACCACTTTGGCCTTTTTGCCGCATTTTGGTGCCATGTTGGCAAGAATCGGAAGAATCCTCGAAAGATGCGGAATTAAGTGTGTTTTTCAGCCACCTGTAAAACTGAGAAACTTGTTGGGTTCGGTTAAGGATGACCTTGGACTGAGGAAATGTGGTGTGTACAAGATTCCTTGTCAGTGTGGGGCAGCGTATATAGGCCAGACATGCCGCACAGTACGAGAACGCTGCGATGAACATCAGCGTCACACACGCCTTTGTCAACCGGAAAAGTCGGCAATTGCGGAACACTGCCTGAATACAGGACATCGTATGATTTATGAAGAGACGGAAGTTTTGTCCCCGGCACCATCTTTCTGGGACTGCTTCATTAAGGAAGCAATACATATCCGTACAGCCGATAATGTCATCAGAAAGGATACGGGATTTCAACTGAGCACAGCCTGGAGCCTTGCATTGGCTGCTATTAAATCACGAAGCGAAAATCAAGATTCTTGGATAACAGGCTCGTCATAACACTGCCCTAATACGGCCGTTGGTGAGTAACGTCTGACGATTTTCGGCAGATGGAGTTTGAATAGGGCAAATCACTGCGCATGCGCGATTTCCGCGGCTGCGCATTGTTCGCTCGCGTGTTCTAAAAACGGGGCGTCGGTGTGCGAATACAGTCAGTCGTGCCAAACCACGAGCAAGGTTGAACCACCTGAACATGTCGGACAGTTGCTCCGAGAAAATATTGTGGAATTTGAACAACGTGATCCGGCGGCAAACCCGTGAAGACTATTTACAAAATTGTTATTGTAGGTGAGTATGCACCATTTCCTTTTTGTGTGAGTGTTGCTCACTGTTGCATCTTGCTTGTGGTCATTGTTTGTATGTGGTGTTGATCTGTGTTGTGTAAGATCTTGTGAGCGTCTTGTGCTTTCGTTCCTTTTCTATTCACAAATTTGTTAGTTCAGTTTCTCTATCATGTGGTGCTTGTAACCATTTTCCTCCGCTGTCTGTTTTATTCTGTTTGGCTCCTGTGTGTAAATCTATTTGCTTACAGGTGTTCTGTGGAGAATGAATCTGAAGTGTGCTTGCTTGTGTGTGACCAGGTAGTGTGACACATTATGAATGGTGATGGTCATGGTTGTCGGTTTCTTGAATATTGTGAAATCAGGGTGTTACAAAAAGGTACGGTCAAACTTTCAGGAAACATTCCTATGTTATGTGGACATGTGTCCGGAAACGCTTAATTTCCAAGTTAGAGCTCATTTTATTACTTCTCTTCAAATCATATTAATCATGGAATGGAAACACACAGCAACAGAACGTACCAGCGTGACTTCAAACACTTTGTTACATGAAATGTTCAAAATGTCCTCCGTTAGCGAGGATACATGCATCCATTCTCCGTCGCATGGAATCCCTGATGCGCTGATGCAGCCCTGGAGAATGGCGTATTGTATCACAGCCGTCCACAATACGAGCACGAAGAGTTTCTACATTTGGTATGGGGGTTGCGTAGACAAGAGCTTTCAAATTCCCCCATAAATGAAAGTCAAGAGGGTTGAGGTCAGGAGAGCGTGGAGGCCATGGAATTGGTCTGCCTCTACCAATCCATCGGTCTCCGAATCTGTTCTTGAGAAGCGTACGAACACTTCGACTGAAATGTGCAGGAGCTCTATCGTGCATGAACCACATGTTATGTCGTACTTGTAAAGGCACATGTTCTAGCAGCACAGGTAGAGTATCCCGTATGAAATCATGATAACGTGCCCCATTGAGCGTAGGTGGAAGAACAAGGGGCCAAATCAAGACATCACCAACAATGCCTGCGCAAACAGGAAATCTCTGTTGATGACGTGATTGCACAATTGCGTGCGGATTCTCGTAAGCCCACACATGCTGATTGTGAAAATTTACAATTTAATCACGTTGGAATGAAGCCTCATCGGTAAAGAGAACATTTGCACTGAAATGAGGATGGACACATTGTTGGATGAACCATTCGCAGAAGTGTACCCGTGGTGGCCAATCAGCTGCTGATAGTGCCTGCACACACTGTACATGGTACAGAAACAACTGGTTCTCCCGTAGCACTCTCAATACAGTGACGTGGTCAACGTTACATTGTACAGCATCAACTTCTCTGACGCTGACATTAGGGTTATCGACAACTGCACGAATTGACTCGTCCATTGCAGGTGTCCTCGTCGTTCTAGGTCTTCCCCAGTCGCGAGTCATAGGCTTGAATTTTCCGTGCCCCTAAGACGCCGATCAATTGCTTCGAACGTCTTCCTGTTGGGACACCTTCGTTCTGTAAATCGGTCTCGATACAAACGTACCGCGCCACGGCTATTGCCCCGTGCTAATCCATACATCAAATGGGCATCTGCCAACTCCGCATTTGTTAACATTGCTCTGACTGCAAAACAACGCTCGTGATGAACACTAACCTGTCCATGCTACGTGCTGATGTAATTGGTGCTAGTACTGTAGAGCAATGAGTCGCATGCAACACAAGCACCGAAGTCAACATTACCTTACTTCAATTGGGCTAACTGGCGGTGAATCGAGGTAGTACAGTACATACTGACGAAACTAAAATGAGCTCTAACATGGAAATTAAGCGTTTCCGGACACATGTCCACATAAAATCTTTTCTTTATTTGTGTGTGAGGAATGTTTCCTGAAAGTTTGGTCGTACCTTTTTGTAACACCCTATATATGTATACAGGGTGAGTCACCTAACATTACCGCTGGATATATTTCGTAAACCACATCAAATACTGATGAATCGATTCCACAGACCGAACGTGAGGAGAGGAGCTAGTGTAATTGGTTAAGACAAACCATAAAAAAATGCACGGAAGTATGTTTTTCAACACAAACCTACGTTTTTTTAAATGGAACCCTGTTAGTTTTGTTAGCACATCTGAACATATAAACAAATACGTAATCAGTGCCGTTTGTTGCATTGTAAAATGTTAATTACATACGGAGATATTGTAACCTAAAGTTGACGCTTGAGTACCACTCCTCCGCTGTTCGATCGTGTGTATCGGAGAGCACCGAATTACGTAGGGATCCAAAAGGAACGGTAATGGACCTTAGGTACAGAAGAGACTAGAACAGCACATTACGTCCACATGCTAATACATTTTTATTCCTCTTTTTCAGTGACGCACATGTACATTACCATGAGGGGTGAGGTACACGTACACAGGTGGTTTCCGTTTTCAATTACGGAGTGGAATAGAGTGTGTCCCGACATGTCAGGCCAATAGATGTTCAATGTGGTGGCCATCATTTGCTGCACACAAGTGCAACCTCTGGCGTAATGAATGTCGTACACGCCGCAGTACATCTGGTGTAATGTCGCCGCAGGCTGCCACAATACGTTGTTTCATATCCTCTGGGGTTGTAGGCACATCACGGTACACATTCCCCTTTAATGTACTCCACAGAAAGAAATCCAGAGGTGTAAGATCAGGAGAACGGGCTGGCCAATTTATACGTCCTCCACGTCCTATGAAACGCCCGTCGAACATCCTGTCAAGGGTCAGCCTAGTGTTAATTGCGGAATGCGCAGGTGCACCATCATGCTGATACCACATACGTCAACGCGTTTCCAGTGGGACATTTTCGAGCAACGTTGGCAGATCATTCTGTAGAAACGCGATGTATGTTGCAGCTGCTCGCCGACCGTGGCCCGTGTTTGTTACAAAACGCAACTGAACGTCGGAGGTTTCAAGCGTCAACTTTAGGTTACAATATCTCCGGATGTAATTAACATTTTAGAATGCAACAAACGTCACTGATTACGTATTTGTTTATATGTTCAGATGTGATAACAAAACTAACGTGGTTCCATTTAAAAAAAACGTAGGTTTGTGTTAAAAAACATACTTTCGTGCATTTTCGTATGGTTTGTATTAAACAATTACACAAGCCCCTCTCCTCACGTTCAATCTGTGGAATCGGTTCGTCAGTATTTGATGTGGATTACGAAATATATCCAGCGGTAACGTTAGGTGACTCACCCTATAATATGTGTGAGTGTGTGTGTGTGTGTGGTCCAGCAGTGAGGCGTATTCGTATACGCAGGCGGTAACTCAATGGGGCCTGAGGGGGTCTGAGCTCCCTCAAAATTTCATTTGGGCGGGGGGCGGAGCCGCCCCCTCCCCCAAATAATTTATGAAAATTATTAGTTGTATTATGCTTTGTAAAATCACAAAATTATGTTGGATTTTTGTATTCTTCTTGTTTGATGATAGTTACCTTTTAAAATTCACTCAGTAATGAGTTAAAACAAATAGTTATTACTGTAGTAAGCAGGTTAACTGAAAACGAATCGTGATAGTGTGATGGTGCTGCGGGCACACTTAGAATTTGTCCTGGTGAGCGAACCTTCGCGTAAAGTCTGGCGCCGGCGGTCCAGCGCTGCGGCCACGACGACATCAAAAGGACTGGAGCAGAAGCGACTGGAATCCTCCGCCTCGCGCCGCCCTGTTGCTTTGAGACATTACGTAGACGCGACTATATAAAGCTCACCCTGCTGTCGCAGTAATTCAGTATGGATAGTTTCGTTCAGTGCATGCTGCAGACATGTTTAGTGTTCCGATTTTATTGTCTAGTGGACTATTTTATGAGTATATTTCATTCGTTTACTTTAGTCTCTTAGTGTATTGTGAATTAAGTTTGCAATGGATAAATTTGTTACTAAAATGTTGATGATACTGCAAGTCAACCTCCAACAATTATTGTGTCGTCAATTGCTTCGTCGTCTTCAGGCGAGAACCGTTCACAGGCGAAACCTGGACAATCCGGTAAGGGAAGATCATTTCAGAAGTCTTGGTTGATAAAGTATACATGGCTAGAATATGAAGCAACTAACGACAAAGTTTTTTGCAAAACCTGCAAAGAGGCAGATGTTACAAATCTATTAGGATTTTCTTCAAAAAAAAAAAAGAAGATGCATTTATTCCATAGGGTTTTCTAACTTTAGAAAAATTCCGTCTCCATGAAAAATGTTTACCCATAAATAGGGTGTTCTGAAACTAAATTCTATCACTAACCGAAGTGTGGCCTCCCAATTGAATGAACAGTTAGATACTGATATGAAGAAAGGTCGTTTAGCTCTTGAGACAATTTTTACTACCGTGCAATTTTTATGCCAACAAGGACTAAGAATTAGAGAGCACGAAGATGTAAACCCAATTTTTTTTTCAGTTGTTGGAACTCCGAAAGAATGACAAACCTGAGTTTAAAGATTGGTTAGAGCGTTCGGGGTATAAGTGGACGTCCCACGATGTTCAAAACGAGATCATTGATCTACTAGGAAAGTCTGTGTTGAGGAAAATATTAGTTTCAGTCCAGAAGACTGAACATTTTTCTGTTATGGTTGACGAAACAAGTGATTCTTAGATTCGAAACCAAGTGTTACTTTGTATTCATACTGTCGATGACTCCTTAATCATCAACGAAGACTTTATTGGCTTATATGAGACCCCCAACACTGAATCAAAAACTCTGTTTGCCATTTTAAAATATGTTTTTACTCTTCTTGATTTGTCAATGGATAACTTAAGAGGACAGTGATATCATAGTGCCTCGAATATGAGAGGTAAGTTCAAAGGACCAAAAAAGTTAGTTTTGGATGTACAGCCAAAGGCACGTAATGTGCACTGTACTGCTCACAGTCTAAACTTGGCAGTTGTACACAGTCTCTGCCATCTTACCTCTATGAGGGATATTATGTCTTTAGCCAAGGACTTATTAAACACTGTAAGGGAATCCAAAAAAAGGATGGAACTTTACAGAAGCATACTCTGTAAGAGCACCAATGACGAAGCTGGCCTACAAACTCTTTGCCCAACTCGATGGATTGTGCGAGCTTCTAGTATCTTAAGAATATTGAGAAACTTTGAGGAACTTATAGAGTTTTTGTGAAACATTTTCTGCAGAGGACAAAACGGAGGCAGGTTACAAATGTGCATGCTACCTTGAGCCAACGTTACAGTTCAAGACTTATTTCTTTTTACGTCTTTATTGCCATGCAATGAACCCAGTAGAAAAAAATCTATGAAAAATTCAATGCCCTCGTCTAAGTATCGCTGATCCGGAAAAAATATATATGAGGCTTGATTCGTATATTGAATGGGAGGCTTGATAGTTTTGAAAACTTTTGGGAATTGTGTTTAAAAGAAAAATCTTCACAAGTTGATGATCCTTCGCTTCCTCGGAATCGAAGTATACCAAAGAAGTATGAAAAAAAAACGAAGCCAGCTCACCAGTGTGGTGTGGTGGTGTGTTGGGGCTTATGGGCGCTCAACATCGAGGTCATCAGCGCCCTGACACACATTAAAAGGAACGAACGTGGACTGACCTAAGAAAACTAAAGCACACACTCAAAGAAAGCAGGAAAAGAAGGAAAATGCTACATAAGAAAGTAAAACCTAAGGAAAGGGGAAACATAGCAACAAGAATGTCACAGGAAATTGTTATTGGGTGCCCACTTACATAAAATATGGGCTAGCTTGTCACACAGTGAGCAAATTAAAATCCTCTCCCTAAAATCTTTGTAAAAACATTTGACATGTCACAGAACTTTAAAACTTTAGCCACATTCGTCCGAGTGTTGCCTAAAAGAGATGGCAGGTCCGCTGGCAAGTCAAGTCAGATGCGGCCCGCTGGTCAGAAAATAAAACGCAATCCAATATAACGTGGCGCACAGTGACCTGGACGCCGCAAGCACCACACATTGGAGGGTCCTCTCGCCGGAGCAGGTAGCCATGCGTCATAGGGCTGTGGCCTATTCGAAGCCGAGTGAGGAGAACCTCGTCCCGTCGATGGGGCTGAAAGGAAGTACACCACACACGCGTTGTGGGCTTGACTATACGGAGCTTATTGTCAGTCACTTCCAGCCACTCATCCTCCCACCGACGCATAACCCGTGAGCTCAACAGCGAGGTGATAGCACACTGAATACTTGTGGGGCGAGACACGCCTCCTTGGCTGCGAGATCTGCCCTTTCATTCCCAGCAATGCCGACATGCCCCGGAACCCAGCAGAAAGCTACAACCTTCCCCAGTCGCTGTAGTCGGAGGAGGGCATCCTGGATGGTCTGGACAGTTTTGTCTGCCGGATACAAACGTTGCAATAATTGAAGGGCACTGAGTGAATCGGAACAGACAAGAAATTTAGGAGAGGAAGAATGTCTCATGTGCTCCAGTGCCCGCAAGATCGCAGACAATTCTGCATCAATGACAGCGAAAGTCTGAGGCAGGCAGACCTTGAATACACGATCTGGAAAAACAACTGAGCAACCAACAGAATCCCCTTGTTTCGACCCATCCGTAAAAACAGCTACATAGTCGGGGTGCTCAGATAAAATGGCAGAAAATGCTGCATTAAAAACGGTGGCAGGAGTGCAATCTCTCTTGTACTGCAATAAATCTAAAATCACTCCGGGCCTCTTCAGTAACCAGGGTGGCAGGGGGTTAAAACCCTGGATTTGGGGTTGTACAGACTCCACACCGAGGGACTCTAGTACACGTTGCACACGGATCCCAAACGGCAACGTAGCCCGGGGACGTCGGGAAAAAAGGCGGTCCAGAGGTGGACGGGCAACAAGATGGTGAGCAGGCGAGCTGGGAGCTGCAAGAAACTTACAAGCCTGGCGCCAGCTCACCATACACTTCCAAAACCGCAAAGAAATACTACAAAGCTACACTCCTGGAAATTGAAATAAGAACACCGTGAATTCATTGTCCCAGGAAGGGGAAACTTTATTGACACATTCCTGGTGTCAGATACATCACATGATCACACTGACATAACCACAGGCACATAGACACAGGCAACAGAGCATGCACAATGTCGGCACTAGTACAGTATATATCCACCTTTCGCAGCAAAGCAGGATGCTATTCTCCGATGGAGACGATCGTAGAGATGCTGGATGTAGTCCTGTGGAACGGCTTTCCATGCCATTTCCACCTGGCGCCTCAGTTGGACCAGCGTTCGTGCTGGACGTGCAGACCGCGTGAGACGACGCTTCATCCAGTCCCAAACATGTTCAATGGGGGACAGATCCGGAGATCTTGCTGGCCAGGGTAGTTGACTTACACCTTCTAGAGCACGTTGGGTGGCACGGGATACATGCGGACGTGCATTGTCCTGTTGGAACAGCAAGTACCCTTGCCAGTCTAGGAATGGTAGAACGATGGGTTCGATGACGGTTTGGATGTACCGTGCACTATTCAGTGTCCCCTCGACGATCACCAGAGGTGTACGGCCAGTGTAGGAGATCGCTCACCACACCATGATGCCGGGTGTTGGCCCTGTGTGCCTCGGTCGTATGCAGTCCTGATTGTGGCGCTCACCTGCACGGCGCCAAACACGCATACGACCATCATTGGCACCAAGGCAGAAGCGACTCTCATCGCTGAAGACGACACGTCTCCATTCGTCCCTCCATTCACACCTGTCGCGACACCACTGGAGGCGGGCTGCACGATGTTCGGGTGTGAGCGGAAGACGGCCTAACGGTGTGCGGGACCGTAGCCCAGCTTCATGGAGACGGTTGCGAATGGTCCTCGCCGATACCCCAGGAGCAACAGTGTCCACCCGGCCTCCCGCTTGCCCACTATACGCCCTCGCTCAAAGTCCGTCAACTGCACATACGGTTCACGTCCACGCTGTCGCGGCATGCTACCAGTGTTAAAGACTGCGATGGAGCTCCGTATGCCACGGCAAACTGGCTGACACTGACGGCGGCGGTGCACAAATGCTGCGCAGCTAGCGCCATTCGACGGCCAACTCCGCGGTTCCTGGTGTGTCCGCTGTGCCGTGCGTGTGATCATTGCTTGTACAGCCCTCTCGCAGTGTCCGGAGCAAGTATGGTGGGTCTGACACGCCGGTGTCAATGTGTTCTTTTTTCCATTTCCAGGAGTGTATATCCAAAGAAATCATCACTGCCCGCGTAATGTAGTGAAATATCCAATTCCTATGCCTGTCTTGTGTGATAATGATTTACAAACTATAGAAATCGAAGGTTTTTGTGAACATTTTGCCGACAACCAATACACTAGATCATTTGATTCTATACTCAGCTGACCACTGACGAAATAACGTGCTTCATAAGTACAGCAGAGCCGCGAATGCAAATACCGATCAACCGAAACATCACTTAACGGAAAGCGATCCAGTAGGCAATTTCAAGGTCGCGCATCATGCACCATGTATAAGCCCCGCTGACAGTGCCTGGCCATTTAGGCAGTTTTCCTCTCCCTGACAACCGTCATTATGGAACTTTGTAACTTTATGGCAAGGTCTTATGGGACCAAACTGCTGAGGTCATCGGTCCCCAAGCTTACACACTACTTAATCCAATTTAAACTAACGTACGCTAAGGATGACACACACACCCATGCCCGAGGGAGAACTCGAACCTCCGACGGGAGGACCCGCGCGAGCCGTGACAAGACGCCTTACACCGCACGGCTACCCCGCAGGGCCAACCGTCATTACTTCTGGTGTGCGTTGACCTTCACTTGTGACAGATCGGACTTTTGTTGTATCATTCGCAATGGCGACTTAACATAAACACATTGTTCTTAGTGTTTCTTATAAACTTAAATCAGAAGACCAGGTGAAGAAACGTGATAGTAATCAAGCTCGGCTCAGGAATGTGGAGATGGAAATACAGAAATATCAGACCTTAAAAATAACTATGATGTCAAAACGAAATTCCCATTTATACTTGTTAACAAGAATGGGAACTTGCACAGAAAAACTATGAAAATGGTAGAAGTACAGTATTTAGACAGTGTACAAAGTTTAGAAGAAGTTCTTTCCTTAAGATGGGTCTAACACTGCTCCTAAACAGCCAGTATGAATCCAATGTGAGTAGATTAAAGAATTTTCTGGATTTGAAGAACGCGATCTAGAATTTCACGTTATTGGCTCAGGCTATCATGTGTTAACGGAAGCTGAAATAATGGTCAGTATCATCGACTAGCAAGAGAGCGAGTAGGTACCTAGCGACCGTTATCTTGCAGAGAAAAGACCATCCAGTGAGGAAGCCTTACATTGCTTTCAAGACGGCTATAAAGTTGGTTGGTTTGTGGGATTGAAGGAACCAGACTGCTACGGTCATCGGTCCCTTTTTCCAAAATTTCAAACACCCACACAGTAAAAAACGAACAATGGAAAAGACGACAGACGACACAGGCAAGAAAGACTTAGAGACCAGACAAAGGGAATTAAAATCACACAGAGTGTAACAGTAGTAGGCCAACCATAGAGACAAAAAAGGAAAAGCCAACCACGGAAAAACACACTAAAAACTCAGTCTAAAATCGTAGGCCAAAGATCAGACTCAACACAAAAAAAGACAAACACTTAGATTAAGTGATAAAAGCCCCCTGCCCGAATAAAACGAAAAACTAAGTCTGTCATGGCCATGTCATCTGTTAAAAGGGCAGGGAGAGTATCAGGTAGTGCAAACGTCTGCCTGAGCACATCTAAAAGCGGACAGGCCAACAAAATGTGAACCACCGTCAAAGTCGCCCCGCAGCAACAGAAAGGCGGGTCCTCATGGCTCACTAGATATCTGTGCATCAGCAGGGTGTGGCCAATGTGGAGCAGGCAAAGGACAACTGAGTCCCTGAGAATGGCACACATGGGTGACCGCCACACAGTCGTCGTCTCCTTGACAGCACAGAGTTTGTTAGGTGTGGTCAGGTCGCGCCATTCAGCGTCCCAAAGCGTGACAACTTTGTGGCGTAAGACCGCTCTCAAATCAGTCTCCAGGAGGCCAATGTCCAGAGTTGGTTCACTAATGACCTGTCTCGCCAGGCGGTCAACATGGTCATTGCCCGGGATGCCGACATGACCAGGGGTCCACACAAAGACCACAGAGTGGCCGCAAGAGGCAAGAGTATGGAGGGACTCCTGGACAGCCATCACCAGACAAGAGCGAGGGAAACATGGTCGATAGCTCATAAACCACTCAGGGAGTCACTACAGATAACGAAGGAGTCACCTGAGGAGGAGCAGATATACTCTAGGGCATGAAAGATGGCGACCAGCTCAGCAGTGAAATCGCTGCAGCCAGCCGGCAATGAGTGTTGTTCGTAATGGTCCCATAGAGTGAGAGCATAACCGATACCACCAGCAACCATCGAATCGTCAGTGTAAACAACGCGATAGCCCTGATACTTGGCAAGGATGGAAAGAAAGCAGCGGTGGAAGGACTCCGGAGCGAGTGAGTCCTTCGGGCCTTGTGCCAATTCAAGCAGAAGGCAAGGGCAGGGCACACACCACGGGGGTGTACGCAGGGGGGCCAGGAAAGAAGGTGGAAGAGGGAAAACCCCAAGCTCAGAGAGAAGCTCTCTGAAGTGGACCGCGATCGTACAACCCCACCGGGGCCGACGTTTTGGGAGATAGGCGACCTACTGAGGGAGCAGGAGACGATAATTAGGATGCCCAGGCATAAGCGGCCAGAAAACGTAGGCGCTGTAACTTCGGTGGAGGGACACCTGCCTCCACAAGTATGCTATTCACAGGGCTGGTCCGGAAAGCACCAGTGGCAAGTCGGATCCCACTGTGAAGGATTGGGTCCAGCACCCACAACGCAGAAGGGGATGCTGAACCATAAGCCAGGCTCCCATAATCCAGGCGGGACTGGATTAACGCCTGGTAAAGCTGTAAGAGGGTAGATCGGGCGGCGCACCAGTTCGTGTGGCTCAAGCACTGCAGAGCATTAAAATGATGCCAACACATCTGTTTAACCTGCCGAATATGTGGGACCCAAGTCAACAGGGCATCAAAAACCACACCCAAAAACCGATGTGTCTCCAACACAGCAAGAAGTTCGCTGGCAAGATAAAGCCGTGGCTCAGGGTGAACAGTGCGTCGCCGGCAAAAACGCAGGTCTTGGCAGCCGAAAACTGGAAGCCATGCACTGCAGCCCAAGATTGCGCCTTGCGGATAGAGCCCTGCAGCTGACATTCAGCAGCTGCAATGACAAAGGAGCTATAGTAGAGGCGGAAGCCGTCAGCATACAAGGAAGCTGAGACAGACGTTCCCACCACTGCAGAGAGCCCATTAGTTGCAATTAAAAACAGGCAGACACTTACGACAGATCCCTGTGGTACCCCATTCTCCTGAACTCGGGGGGAACAATGGGAGGCCGCGATTTGCTCACAGAAGATACGATGCGACAGAAAACTTCGTACGAAAATCGGCAGCGGATCCTGAAGTCCCCAACAATGAAGCGTAGAGAGGATGTGTTGGCGCCATGTTGTATCGTATGCCTTCCGCACGTCAAAAAAGACAGCGATGAGGTGCTGACGGCGGGCAAAGGCCGTATGGATGGCTGACTCCAGGCTCACCAGATTGTTGGTGCCAGAGTGGCCTTTACGGAACCCACCTTGAGACAGAGCCAGTAGGCCCCTAGACTCGAGTACCCAACTCAACCGCCGGCTCACCATGCATTCGAGCAACTTGCGAAGAACGTTGGTGAGGCTAAGGGGGCAGTAGCTGTCCACCTCCAATGGGTTCTTACCAGGTTTCGAAACGGGGATAACAATGCCTTCCCGCCACTGCGACGGAAACTCGCCCTCGACCCAGATGCAGTTGTAAAGGTCGATGACGCGTCGCTGTCAGTCCACTGAGAGGTGTTTCAGCATCTGACAGTGGATACGATCTGGCCCAGGAGCTGTATCAGAGCAAGCGGCTAGGGCACTGCGGAATTCCCACTCACAGAATGGAACATTGTAGGATTCAGGACGGCAGATGTGAAATGAGAGGCTCCGACGTTCCAACCGCTATTTAATGGAGCAGAAGGCCAGTGGGTAATTCACAGAAGTGGAACTGAGAGTAAAATGGTCTACTAAGTGGTTTGCAATTATGTCGGAGCCAGTACAAACTGCTCCAACCAGTGAGAGTGCAGGGACACTGACAGGGACCAAATAGCCATAGAGGCGCCTAATCTTTGACCAAACCTGCGACGGAGAGATATGGAGTCCAATGGTGGAGACATTCCGTTCCCAGCACTCCTGCTTGTGTTGGTGAATGATGTGGCGGGCCCGCTCAAGGAGCCGTTTAAAGGCGATGAGGTTTTCTATTGAGGGATGCCGCTTGTGATGCTGCAGCGCTCGCCTGCCAACTTTAATCGCCTCAGCGCCTCAGTGACCAAGGCACAGTCCTCCGTCGAGGGGACCCAGAAGAACAGGGAATGGCAGATTCTGGGTCAGTAAAGATGCCGGTGGTCACCGAGTGAACCACCGCATCAATGGCTTCATTAGAAAGAGGATTAATAGCGGCAATGGAGGAGAACAAGTTCCAGTCAGCCTTATTCATAGCCGATCTGCAAGGGCGCCCAGAAGAGTGACGCTGTGGCAGTGACAGAAAGATTGGAAAGTGCTCACTACCACACAGGTCGTCATGCACACTCCATTGGACAGACGGTAAGAGGCTAGGGCTGCAGATCGAAAGGTCTATGACTGAGTATGTGCCATGCGCCACCATGAAATGTGTGAAAGCACCATCATTTAAAATGGAAAAGTCGAGCTGTGCCAATACACGCTCAGTGGCGCTGCCTCTGCCTGTTGCTACTGATCCACCCCACAGAGGGTTATGAGCGTCGAAGTCGCCAAGTAACAGGAAAGGTGGCGGCAATTGGGCTATTATCGCAGCCAGGATATGCTGCGGAACATCACCAGCCAGTGGAAGATAAAGGCTGCAGACAGTAACAGCCTGAGGAGTCCACACCCGAACAGTGACAGCCTCTAAAGGTGTTTGTAGAGGGACAGTCTCGCTGTGAAGAGAGTGAAGGACATAGATGCAGACGCCACCAGATACCCTTTCATAAGCTGCCCGGTTCTTATAATAACTCCGATAGCCACAGAGGGTAAGGGTTCGCATCGCTGGAAAAAAAGTTTCTTGAAGAGCAATGCAGAAGAAAGATTGAGGGCTGTCAAGTTGTCGGAGCTCAGCAAGATTGTGGAAGAAACCACTGCAGTTCCACTGGAGGATGACACTGTCCATGGCTGAGAAAGGCGTGAAGGGACTGAGGAGGCAAATTACGTTGCTGGGTCACCTGCCGCCACCGATCGAGTACCGACAAGAGCGACATCCATCACTTTCGAGGGACCGGCGAGATCGAGGTCCTCAGCAGACGCAAGAATCTCCACCTCATCCTCAGACACAGAGCTTGTAGGTAGCAGTGGAGTAGCTGCTGCCGCAGGTGCCTTGGTCTTAGGGGTCTTCAATTTCGCTTTCTCGCACTGTTCCTTTGGTTGCCTTTGCTGGGAGGGCTTTTTTGAGTCGGTCTCCAGCACCGAAGATGAACGCAAAGCTCGACGACCAGCGACCTGTGGCTTCTTCAACCACTGGTGGGTGTCTGCTATGCCGCTGGTAGGAACCTGGGAAGGGAGTGACCAAAGGGATCCCTTCCGAGCGGGAGAAGCCAAAGAAGACTTAGCTTCTCCGGCTTAGAAGTGGGGACTGGTGTCCCCGGTGTTTGAGGGCGTGCTGCTCCCAAGGTAGGGGGTGCAGGAGTAACAGAAAGAGAAGTGGTCCCCACCGTCAAGGGGGTAGGTGTGGTCTTCTGGGTCTGAGAGCTGACAGTATGTGGTGCAGCTATGGGAACTGTAGCAGGAGTGACAGTGGCGGCATAAGAGGATGTCATACATACTGGATGAAGTCGTTCAAATTCCGCTTAGCCTCAGTGTAGGTCAGTCGATCCAGGGTCTTGTATTCCATTATTTTCGGTTCTTTCTGTAGAATCTTACAGTCCGGCAAGCAAGGGGGATGGTGCTCTCCGCAGTTGACACATATGGGAGGCAGGGCACATGGAGTATCAGGATGGGATGGTCGACCACAATCGCGACATATGAGGCTGGAAGAACAGCGGGAAGACATATGGCCGAACTTCCAACACTTGAAGCACCGCATCAGGTGAGGGTTGGAGGGATATATGGGTTGACATCACAACGGTAGACCATCACCTTGATCTTCTCAGGTAATGTGTCACCCTCGCAGGCCACGATGAAGGCACCGGTGGCAACTTGATGATCCCTTGGACCCTGGTGGAGGCGCCAGACGAAGTGAACACCTTGTCGCTCTATGATGGCGCACAGCTCGTCATCAGACTATAAAAGAAGATCTCTGTGGAAAATAATTCCCTGGACCAGATTTAATCTTTTATGTGGGGTGGTAGGAAGAGAAACATCGCCCAGCTTTGTACAAGTGAGCAAGGCTCGTGAATGAGCAGAGATGCTGTTTTTATCAAGACTGACCCTGACCGCATTTTGGACAAGCCCTCCACCTCCCCGAATTTGTCCTCTAAATGCTCTTAAAGAACTGAGGCTTCACGGCTCGGCTCTGGCTCTGAGCACTATGGGACTTAACATCGATGGTCATCAGTCCCCTAGAACTTAGAACTACTTAAACTAACTAACCTAAGGACAGCACACAACACCCAGCCATCACGAGGCAGAGAAAATCCCTGACCCCGCCGGGAATCGAACCCGGGAACCCGTGCGTGGGAAGCGAGAACGCTACCGCACGACCACGAGATGCGGGCGAGGCTTCACGGACACAAAGGATTCCCCGTCAGCTCTGGTACAGACGAGAAACCGGGGCGAATATGTTTCGCTGTCATTCATAGCCTTTCGTTCCTCCCACGGTGTGGCCAGGGAGGGAAAGGATTTGGGGTCATACACATTAGCCTTAAAGTGAGCCCGCGAACACTTAGAGACTGCTGGTGGCTGGCCAACAGCAAGAGAAGATGTGCCACGCTTCATTGCGTGTTACCCGCCCTGATGCCACCTACTCCGACCAAGGGCCCTCCCCACGGGCGCCACCCAGCCACAACAAGGGCCACCTGGTAGGATGGCCATTGCTGGGAGTCCAGATGCCCGAGAGAGATGGGCGTCTATCCTTGGCATACGTGGGGAGTTAACGGCTAAGGAATCAGTAGAGCGATTCCTGTATTGTCAAGGGGCTACAACCAACAGGGTACATGGCGGCCCCACCACAACGGACTGGTGACAGGTGACATGTAGCCCATGGTCGCCGTCAGTGCAGACAGTGGCACTGCACATTGCATGCCAGGAAGTGCACGCAGGAACGTATCCATGCCCAAGAGATGGAGAGCGGGCAGGATTGCAATGCAACGACGAATAAGCTGACGAAATGTCTCAATGCAAGATGGACGTAAAGCACCAAGTAAGGCGCCCTTCCCCAATCAGCTCGCTCTTCGGAAGAATTTTGAGATTTGGAGGTCAAATCCGACAGGAGACCATCACAGAAGGGCCGAAACGTTTGAGACTCCTTTTAGTCGCCTCTTACGACAGGCAGGAATACCGGGGGCCTATTCTTACCCTCGAACCCGCAGGGGGAGGCTACGAAGTGGTTGGAACAACAAGATGAATTTGATGCTGTTCAACTCAGTCTTAAAACGTGCGCGAGATTTGGCGGCAAAAAGAAGGAAAAAAAGACGAGTATGATCCCTGAATCAAAAAATTTCGGACTATATTTCATAAACTGTAGGCTTGCTTTAAAGGACAATTAGCTCTTCAAACTACGGTACAGTGTCAGTTCTGTGTGTTTTTTATAAGATACGCGACGCAAAAATAAGTGTACGCTTTGTGTACACTTTCTTTGTCTCGTGTTACGATGAACACTGTTACGATATGTTTTGGTGAATGAGTGTTTATCTGAATACCCAATTGTCAGAACACCACACCCTCACTTGTTTCCTGATAAGCTGTAGCGGTATTCAATGAAATTCAATTATATCAAAGTTAATGAAATGCTTATTGTGATTTGCTCTGAGTAGTACTTATGCAGTCTAATAATGAATTAACTGATAATGCTCTCAGTCAACTCTACTTTTGCAATGGAGTGATTCCCAACACTATAACGTATAAAAGCATGTATTTACCAGCATCTGGTGTTGTAAAATAACAAGAGTGAAACAAAAATCTGTTTTCAGCAAATGAACTAAACGCAATGAAGATCCTGATATTCTTCAGTGGTCATGGGGCCACTGCTGCGACAAATGGTTGAATGATATAACACCGCTGGTAACTGTCATTTTTTCTTTATTTGTGTACTACAGTACAGTTAGGGCTCTGGTGACCTTGCTGTTTAGCGTCCTCCGCCATAAAGCATCATACTGTACAGTTTTGCTCTTATACATTTTCAAGTATCCCGACAAATGTAAGCAACAGGAATTAATAACCGGTAAAAGACTAAACACAAGAAAAAATTGGATGATAAAATGTACTATGATTAATCCAAATTTACTGAAAAAAGATTACAGCAACGTCAAAGTATGCCATATCAGTCTCTCCATATGTTACACTAGAGTGCCGTTCGTGCCGTACAAAAGTCGTCACTGACATAAAACTAGTATCGCCAGCACCGTCCCAAATTTAAAATTATGTATATTTCTACGCACCACCACAGTCGACTTAGATGCTTTTACGGCACATAAAATAGCATATATTCACGCTATTATTCATATGTGGGTCAGCCTATCACCAGAAAAGGAGAAAAATGAACAGGAACTTTCTCCAGAATGTCGCTTATTTTAGCCCATTCCAGAGAATCCGCAAATCCTAAGTCCCATTTTGACCTTCTCAGCAAATTCCTCGCATTACCATTGGTATCAAAGTCTTGTTAGCATCACTACTCAGCACTAAATAAGTTCAACTCGAGATCCATAATAAGTAAGTAGAATCTAAATGGCACCCCGATACAGAAATCCGAAAAGCCTCCACATCAGTAATGTGACCTGAGACCCCCTTACCCCGTCCATGTTTTTACAAAATTTGCCATCACCACAGTTGTCGTTGTCTTCAGTCCTGAGACTGGTTTGATGCAGCTCTCCATGCTACCCTATCCTGTGCAAGCTTCTTCATCTCCCAGTACTTACTGCAACCGCCGGCCGCAGTGGTCTCGCGGTTCTAGGCGCGCAGTCCGGAACCGTGCAACTGCTACGGTCGCAGGTTCGAATCCTGCCTCGGGCACGGATGTGTGTGATGTCCTTAGGTTAGTTAGGTTTAAGTAGTTCTAAGTTCTAGGGGACTGATGACCACAGCAGTTGAGTCCCATAGTGCTCAGAGCCATTTGAATTATTTTGAACTTACTGCAACCTACATCCTTCTGAATCTGCTTAGTGTATTCATCTCTTGGTCTCCCTCTACGATTTTCACCCTCCACGCTTCCCTCCAATGCTAAATTGGTGATCCCTTGACGCCTCAAAACGTGTCCTACCAACCGATCCCTTCTTCTAGTCAGGTTTTGCCACAAATTCCTCTTCTCCCCAATTCTATTCACGACCTCTTCATTAGTTAAGTGATCTTCCTATCTAATATTCAGCATTCTTCTGTATCACCACATTTCGAAAACTTCTATTCTCTTCTTGTCCAAACTATTTATCGTCCATGTTTCGCTTCCATCCATGTCTACACTCCATACAAATACTTTCAGAAACGACTTCCTAACACTTAAATCAACAAATGTTAACAAATTTCTCTTCTTCAGAAACGCTTTCCTTCCCATTGCCAGTCTACATTTTATATCCTCTCTACATCGACCATCATCAGTTATTTTGCTCCCAAAATAGCAAACTCATTTACTAACTTAAGGGTCTCATATCCTAATCTAATACCCTCAACATCACCCGACTTAATTCGACTACATTCCATTATCCTCGTTTTGCTTTTGTTGATGTTCATCTTATATCCTGCCTTCAAGACACCATCCATTCCGTTCAACTGCTCTTCCAAGTCTTTAGCTGTCTCTGCCAGGATTACAATGTCATCGGCGAACCTCAGAGTTTTTATTTCTTCTCCTTGGATTTTAATACCTACTCCGCGTTTTTCTTTTGTTTCCTTCACTGCTTGCTCAATATACAGATTGAATAACATCGGGGATAGGCTACAACTCTGTCTCACTCCCTTCCCAACCACTGCTTCCCTTTCATGCCCCTCAACTCTTATAAATGCCACTTGGTTTCTATACAAATTGTAAATAGACTTTCGCTCCCTACATTTAACCTTTGCCACCTTCAGAATTTGAAAGAGTGTATTCCAGTCAACATTGTCAAAAGCTTTCTCCAACTCTACAAATGCCAGAAACGTAATTTTGCCTTTCCTTAATCTAGTTTCTAAGATAAGCTGTAGGGTCAGTATTGCCTCACGTGTTCCAATATTTCTACGGAATTCAAACTGATCTTCCCCAAGTTCGGCTTCTACTAGTTTTTCCATTCGTCTGTAAAGAACTCGCTTTAGTATTTTTCAGCCGTGACTTATTAAACTGATAGTTCGGTAATTTTCGAGTCTGTCAACACCTGCTTTCTTTGGGATTGGGATTATTATATTCTTCTTGAAGTCTGAGGGTATTTCGCCTGTCTCATACATCTTGCTCACCAGATGGTAGAGTTTTCTTAGGACTGGCTCTCCCAAGGCCGTCAGTAGTTCTAATGGAATGTTGTCTACTGCCGGGGCCTTGTTTCGACTCAGATCTTTCAGTGCTCTGTCGAACTCTTCACGCAGTATCTTATCTCCCATTTCATCTTCATCTACATCCTCTTCCATTTCCATAATATTGTCCTCAAGTACATCGCCTCTATATACTCCTTCCATCTTTCTGCTTTCACTTCTTTGCTTAGAACTGGGTTTCCATCTGAGCTCTTGATATTCTCTTTTCTCCAAAGGTCTCTTTAATTTTCCTGTAGGCAGTATCTGTCTTACCACTAGTGAGATAAGCCTCTACATCATTACATTTGTCCTCTAGCCATCCCTGCTTAGCCATTTTGCACTTCCTATCGATCTAATTTTTGAGACGTCTGTATTCCTTTTTGCCTGCTTCATTTACTGCATTTTTATATTTTCTCCTTTCATCAATTAAATTCAATATTTCTTCTGTTACCCAAGGATTTCTTCTAGCCCTCGTCTTTTTACCTACTCGATCCTCTGCTGCCTTCACTACTTAATCCCTCAGAGCTACACATTCTTCTTCTACTGTACTTCTTTCTCCCATTCATGTCAATTGTTCCCTTATGCTCTCCCTGAAACTCTGTACAACCTCTGGTTCTTTCAGTTTATCCAGGTCCCATCTCCTTAAATTCCCACCTTTTTGCAGTTTCTTCAGTTTTAATCTACAGTTCATAACCAATAGATTGTGGTCAGAGTCCACATCTGCCCCTGGAAGTGTCTTACAATTTAAAACCTGGTTCCTAAATCTCTGTCTTACCATTATATAATCTATCTGATATCTTCTAGTATCTCCAGGATTCTTCCATGTATACAACCTTTTTTCATGATTCTTGAACCAAGTGTTAGCTATGATTAAGTTATGCTCTGTGCAAAATTCTACCAGGCGGCATCCTCTTTCATTTCTTAGCCCTAATCCATTTTCACCTACTATGTTTCCTTCTCTCCCTTTTCCTACTTTCGAATTCAAGTCACCCATGACTATTAAATTTTAGTCTCCCATCACTACCTGAATAATTTCTTTTATCTCATCATAGATTTCTTCAATTTCTTCATAATCTGCAGAGCTAGTTGGCACATAAACTTGTACTACTGTAGTAGGCGTGAGCTTCGTGTCTATCTTGGACACCTAACAGTTCACTATGCTGTTTGTAGTAACCCGCAATTTTTTTTATTCATTATTAAACGTACTCCTGCGTTACCCCTATTTGATTTTGGGTTTATAACCCTGTATTCACCTGACCAAAAGTTTTGTTCCTCCTGCCACCGAACTTCGCTAATTCTCACTATATCTAACTTTAACCTATCCATTTCCCGTTTTAAATTTTCTAATATGCCTGCCCGGTTAATGGATCTGACGTTCCACGCTCCGATCCGTAGAACGCCAGTTTTATTTTTCCTCATAACGACGTCCTCTTGTGTAGTCCCCGCCCGGTGATCCGAATGGGGGACTATTTTACCTCCGGAATATCTTACCCATATGTAAAGCTGCATGCCCTCGGGATAAATTACCGCCGTAGTTTCCCGTTGCTTTCAGCCGTTCGCAGTACCAGCACAGCAAGGCCGTTTTGGTTAATGTTGAAAGGCCAGGTCAGTCAATCATCCAGACTGTTGCCCCTGCAACTACTGAAAAGGCTGCTGCCTCTCTTCAGGAACCACACGTTTGTCCGGCCTCTCAACAGATACCCCTCCGTTGTGGTTGCGACTACGGCACGGCCATCTGTATCGCTGAGGCACGCAAGCCTCCCCAGCAACGGCAAGGTCCATGGTTCATGGGGAAGGCATCAGCACAGATCATCTCCAAAACGAGACACCATCGTCGCCACAAAGTTAAACCTATCAAATCTCATCCTCAGCCCTATCGCTGTAAAAAGTGTCTCCACTAAAATGATCATCTCACAGCCCACTACAAGAATCCATCCACCCACCCACACCAGAAAGCCTCTCATTTCCTTAAACAATGGCCTAAGCTCACTTTCTTTCCCACTTGAGATTCCTGCAACAACTCCCATCCCTCCTATTCCACGAAATGCAAAGTCAAGACCCACTCTATGAAACCTTAACTAACAATGTCAACCTATCCCATCAGTATCCAATTCATACCAAGTTATTGTTAACGATGTTATAACGTTCTTGACGATCGCACACCAGAAAATTCGCCCATTCCAACAATACACACTTTTCAACAAATCTGCCTGCTCCGCATGTCATATAAACGCCCAAAGCTACCTACTTCCACTACAAAGTCCATTGTGTGTTCAACCGCTTCGACACCTAGTCTACATAATCTCTAACCCTCACCCGTACAAACCACTCCAAACCTTTATCAAACTACAGCATCATGTTCCACAACATCCGTTTCCTCCCAGAAAATAAAACCCTATTTATGCACACACTGTCCTAAAGCAAGATCCATTACTTCATTTTAAATAACACCTTCCTTCATCCCTATCACATCTTTCGATCCTTTCCTTATATCCTACATCATACAGGCAGTCTCCTTCCACTGACTAGAAGTAGAATTGCAATTGGCCACCAAAAGAAGACCGCTGATTGGCCACACGCATTACACAATTCTCCCACAACACAGCTTATCCTGACCCTCTTTTTAAGAATGTGAGTAGTTATCTGTGGCAATATACATCCAACCTCATCATCTCATCCGTATGACTCCCTAATACACATACACTCCGTCTTTTCCATCTATATTATTGCCACACACCTCAAAATCCGCAACAGATCCCCAGTAGAATCCAACGGTGGCCTCAGTTTATTCAGTCCCTCAACGGTGACATAGTACCCTAGGCGTCGTCCTACCAGTTAGGGTTAAACTCTTGGACATATCACTGCAGAAGTAATAACCTACCATCCCTAATCGCCATCCCATACTTAGCATCCCATGTACTCCATTCCAATATCTTCATCGAATTATCAAAGAGTACTCTCGCACGAACTGAAATGCCTACTGGAAATCCATAGATACTCATATCGGAAGCCTGCCACAAACCTTTCAAAACCCTGATGGTAAAGCTCGTGCCACTTCCTTTAGCAGACCTTGTTAGACGTCAGTTCCACACAAATCCTTGCCAAACCCGTTCACATCATCCGTGCTACCTGCCCTTAGTAAGTTCTCCTACAGGAGTCCCGTCACTTATACTGCAGACTCGAGACTGGGATACACTCTTACGGCACAGTCGGTTATAGAGACGTATCAAAAACTTACTCAACGCTAAGAAACGTCAGAGTTGGTACGAATCATACACCAGTCTTAGCTCTTCACCCACTATTAACTCCTCCAAGTACTGGCAAGCTTTTTACCGACTCACAGGCAGCAACTGCTTTCCTCATTACCCATTCCCTCACAATAACTTCATGCCTTGAATAACACTAATCACTTTGCATCCTATCTCTCCGACAACTTCACAATTCCTGATGACCCTCATGTTAACTACTGCCCATTCCCTATAGGCCATGAACGTAGACAGCACTGTCCCACCACTTGCTCCCACCGACCGTTACTTGGAGGACATTCCGTAGACAAAACAGAACACACCCATTACAGCACTTGACATAAAACAAATATTAGGAAAAAATGCAACACAGCTCCCAGTCACAAATATATTATCTACGCAACACAGCTCCCAGTCACGAATATATAATCTACAGACACCTAAAGGAATGTCCCTCTACTTTCGTAGTAGCCCTTTCCAACACGATCCCCTCTGCAAGCTACTATCTTGTGCTGTGGAAAACCTCCAGACTCCTAAATTTCCTCAAATCAAATAAAGTCCCTAGCGGTACTTCCTCCGATCGACCCATCAGCTTCTCCTCGATGATTAGCAATATGTTAAAATCAGTCCTCCCCAAAACATCCATGTGTTGTTTGTGTTGTGGTCTTCAGTCGAAAGACTGGTTTGATGCAGCTCTCCATGCTTCTATAGCCTTGCAAGCCTCTTCATCTCCGAATAACAACTGCAACCTACATCCTTCTGAATTTGCTTAGTGTATTCATCTTTTGATCTCACTCTACGATTTTTACCTTTCACTATTTCCTCCAATACAAAATTGGTGATCCCTTGATGCCTCAGAACGTGTCCTGCCAATTGATCCCTTCTTCTAGTCAGATTTTGCCACAAATTCCTCTTCTCCCCAATTCTATTTACGACTTCTTCATTTGTTATGTGATCTACCTATCTAATATTCAGCATTCTTCTGTAGCACCACATTTCGAAAGCTCTATTCTCTTCTTGTCCAAAGTATTTATCGTCCATGTTTCACTTCCATACATGGCTACACTCCATACAAATAATTTCAGAAAAGCCTTCCTGATACTTAAATCTATACTCGATATTAAAAAAAATTCTCTTCTTCAGAAAAGCTTTCCTTGCCATTGCCAGTCTACATTTTATGTCCTCTCTACTTCGATCATCCGTTATTTAGCTCCCCAAATAGCAAAACTCATTTACTCCTTTAAGAGCCTCATTTCCTCATCTAATTACCTCCGCATCAAGTGATTTAATTCGATTACATTCCATTATCCTCGTTTTGCTTTTGTTGGTGTGCATCTTATATCCTCGTTTCAAGACACTGTCTATTCCGTTTAGCTGGTCTTCCAGGTCCTTTGCTGTCACTGACAGAGTTACAATGTCGTCGGCAAACCTCAAAGCTTTTATTTCTTCTCCACGGGTTTTAATTCCTACTCCAAATATTTCTTTTGTTTCCTTTACCGCTTGCTCAATATACGGATTGGATAACATCGGGGAGAGGATACAACTCTGTCTCACTACCTTCTCAGTCACTGCCTCCTTTTCATGCCCATCGACTCTTACAACTGCCATTTAGTTTCCGTACAGATTGTAAATGGCCTTTCGCTCTGTGTATTTTACCCCTGCCACCTTCATAATCTATAAGAGAGTATTCCAGTCAACATTGCCAGAAGCTTTCTCTAAGTCTACAAATGCTAGAAACGTACGTTTGCCTTTCCTTAACCTATCTTCTAAGGTGAGTCGTAGGGTCAGTATTGCCTCACGTGTTCCAACATTTCTCCGGAATCCAAACTGATCTTTCCCGAGGTCGGCTTCTACCAGTTTTTGCATTAGCTTGTAAAGAATTCGTGTTAGTCTACTCTCGGGGCCTTGTTTCGACTTAGATCTTTCAGTGCTCTGTCAAACTCTTCACGCAATATCATATCTACATCCTCTTCCATTTCCATAAAATTGCCGTCCCGTACATCGCCCTTTGAACCTCTATATACTCCTTCTACCTCTCTACTTTACCATCTTCGCTTAGGACTGGTTTTCCATTTGAGGTCTTGGAATTCGTACCTTTCCTCCAAAGGTCTCTTTAATTTTCCTGTAGGCGGCATCTATTTTCCCCCTAGTTATATATGCTTCTAAACCATTATATTTATCTTCCAGCAATTCCTGTTTAGCCACTTTGCACTTCCTGACAATCTCATTTTTTATACGTTTGTATTCAGTTTCGCCTGCTTCATTTACTGAATTTTTATATTTTTCCTTTCATCAGTTAAATTCATTATCTCTTGTGTTACTCAATGATTTCTACTAGTCCTCGTCTTTATACCTACTTGATCCCCTGCTGCCTTCACTATTTCATCTCCCAAAGCTACTCATTCTTCTTCTACTGTATTTATTTCCCCTCTTCTGGTCAACCATTCCCTAATGCTCTCTCTGAAACACTCTATAATCTCTGGTTCTTTCAGTTTATCCAAGTTCTATCTTCTTAATTGACTACCTTTTTTCAGTTTCTTCAGTTTTAATCGACACTTCATAACCAACAAATTGTGGTCAGAGTCCACATCCACCCCCAGAAATGTCTTCCAATGTAAAACTTGGTTCCTAAATCTCTGTCTTACCATTATATAATCTGTCTGAAACCTTCCAGTGTCTGCAGGCCTCTTCCATGTATACAACCTTCTTTCACGATTCTTAAAACATAAATTATGCTCTGTGCAAAATTCTGCCAGGTGGCTTCCCCTTTCATTCCTCACGCCTAGCCCATATTCACTTACTACTTTTCCTTTTCCTACAGTCGAATTCCAGTCTCCCATAACTATAATATTCTCGTCTCGCTTAACTATTCGCATAATTTCTTTTATCGCATCATACATTTCTTCAATCTCTTCATCATCTGGGAAGCTAGTGGTCATGTGAACTGGTACTACTGTGGTAAGGTGGGCTTCGTGTCTTTCTTGGCGACAATAATGCGTTCACTGTGCTGTCTGCAGTAGCTTATCCGCGTTCCTATCTTTTAATTCATTATTAAACCTACTCCTGCATTATCGTTATTTGATTTTGTATTTATATCCCTGAGTGCCCCTCACCAGAGGTCTTGTGCTTCCTGCCGCCGAACTTCACCAATTCCCACTATATCTAACTTATTATTTAATCTACCCCTGCATTACCGTTAACTGATTTTGTATTTATAACCCTGCATCCCCCCGACCAGAAGTGTTGTGCCTTCTATAGTTGAACTTCACTAATTCCCACTATATCAAACTGTAACCTACCCATTCCCTTTTTTAAATTTTCTAACCTACCTGCCCGATTTAGGGGCGCACATACCACGCTCCAGTCTGTAGAACGGCAGTTTTGTTTCTCCTGATAAAGACATGCTCCTGAGTAGTCCCCACCCGAGATCCCAATGGAGGGCTATTTTACCTCCGGAATATTTTACCCAAGAGAACGCCACAATCATTTAAACGTACAGTAAAGTTGCATGCCCTTGGGAATAATTACGGCTGTTGATTCCCCTTGTTTCAGCCGTTCGCAGGACCAGCACAGCAAGGCCGTTTTGGCTGATGTTAAAAGGCCAGATCAGTCAATCATCCAGACTGTCGTCCCTGCAACTGCTGAAAAATCTGCTGCCCTTCTTCAGGAACCAAACGTTTGTCTGGCTTCTCAACAGACACCGCTCCATTTTAATTGCATCTACGGTACGGCTATCCATATCGCTGAGGCATGCAAGGCTCCCCACCAACAGCAAGGTCCATGATTCATGGGGGTAGAAAACACCCAAAACATCTGAATCAACAGTTACCCATTCCCATGAACCACTCTAGCTTCCACCACTTGTACTCTCTGATCAAGTCCTATACCTTACACATCACCTAGCCCAATACTAACGGGAAATCCTCCATTTTCGTATCCCTCGACCTCGGGAAATTCTACGACTGCCTATGGTTACTTCATATCATCAAACTCCCGACATATTCCCCTTCAATTAATCTAATTGGTTTCTTTCTGTCTAAATCAAAGCTCCTCTCCTTTATACCCTCTACTCTCCAGTCCATTTCCTCCAGTACACTGATGACGCTGCATTCCTAGACCTCTACCCAACATTCCAGAAATCCCAGCCATTCTCGCAACTACATCTCCATTAGTTTTCCTCGTTATGTATCCTGAAGATAAGCTTCTCCAAGACACAAGCGGTTATTATTCACTGAGGTGAAAAGTCGTGGGATATCTCCTAATATCATGTCGGACCTCCTTTTTCCCGGCGTAGTGTAGCAGCTCGACATGGCGTGGACTCAACGAGTCGTTGGAAGACACCTGCATTAGTATTGAGCCATGCTGCCTCTATAGTCGTCCATACTTTCGAATATGTTGCCGGTGCAGGATTCTGTGCACGATCTGGCTTCTCGATTACGTCCCTTAAACATCCGATGTGATTCAGGTCGGGCGGTCTGGGTGGCCAAATCATTCACTCGAACTGTCCAGAATGTTCTTCAAACTATTCGCCAACAATGGTTGCCTGGTCACATGAAGCATTGAGGTCCATAAAAACTTCATCGTTGTTTGGGAACATGAGGTCCTGAACGGTTGTAAATGGTCTCCAAGTTGCCGGTCGTAACCATTTCCAGTCAATGATCGGTTTAGTTGGTCCAAAGCATCCAATCCATTCCATGCAGACACACCCCACACCATTGAGGACCCATTAGCGGCTTGCACAGTGCCTTGTTGACAACTTGGGTCCATGGCTTCGTGGGGTCTGCGTCACCCTCGAACTCTACTATCAGTTCTTACAAACTAAAATCGGGACTCATCCGACCAGGATACGGTTTTGCAATCGTCTAGCATCCAACCGATGTGATCAGGAGCCCAGGAGACGCGCTGCATGCGATTCCGTGCTGTTGACAAAGTCACTCGCGTCGATTGTCTGCTGCCGTAGCCCTTAACTTCAAATTTCACCACACTGTCCTAACGCATACGTTCGTCGTACGTCCCACGTTGATCTTCGCTGTTATTTCAATCAGCGCTCTTGTCTGTTAGCACTGACAAATCTACGCAAACGCAGCTGCTCTCCGTCTTTAAGGGAAGGCCATCGTCCCCTGCGTTATCTGTGGTGATAGGCAATGTCTGAAATTTGGTATTCTTGGCGCACTCTTGACACTGTGGATCTCAGAATATTGAATTCCCTAATGATTTTCGAAAGGGAATGTGTTCAAGCTCTGTTGAATACCATCTTGCGGCCATAATCACATCGGAAACATTTTCACATGAATCAGTTGAGCATAAATGACAGCTTTGCCAATGCACTGCCGTTTTATACCTTGTGTACGCGATACTGTCACCATCTGTATATGTGCATATCACTATCCCATTTCGTCACATCAGTGTATGATGAAGCACATATAGCTTTCATACTCATGACTTTTATCTCACCATTTACAATCGTCCTGACTAGTTAATCGATAAAGTACGGGCACGAGCGTGACGCCATGGAGTCGTGATTTGGGCACCAATGTATCTGTGCCTTCCAGCAGTGACTGGACTATGAGCAGGGGAGCTGAGCTGCATAAGAGGGAACGAATCTCGTACGTCGCGCAGAGAACGAGCGACTGATGAGGGAACACACGGAACAGAGCAATGCGCGAAAATAAAGCCGTCGGCGCACGGACCGTGTTTTCGAATGCCAATGTTAAGCGTGCTGAGTTCAACGTGATTTTGAACGCTCAAATGCTACTTGTGCATACGGCACATGTGACGTGTGCCTCAAGGTGGTATACGCGATCGTATCGAACACCCGGCTGCAGCTGGCTCGCAAAATACGCGGTTTACAAATAGGACAGGCGTAAAATTACTACGCTAACTATGTGTCAATTTGTAGAGAAATACTTCAAGTTTTGTCTCTCGAAGTTCGTTAGTGCGGAATCGCACCGTAAGGAGCGCTAGCGGCCGTTGCGTTAAAGATGGCTGCCTTCACTCGACCTGAGCGTGCTAGCTGTGCGTTTTGGTTTGAAGAATCGAAGTCGGCGACAACGGTTCGGTATAATTTCCGTACCAATTACGCCAAAGATCATCCTAGTAGGCCTACGATTTATGAGTGGCATATATATTTTGTAGAAACAGTGTGTTCTGTGAGACATGGGAAATCGTCAGGTCGTCCAAGCACATCTGACGACGTCGTTGAGCGAGTGAGACAACGTTTTGTCAACAGCCCCACGAAATCGACCCGGCGTGCATCTCGCGAACTGCAAATCCCGCATACGACTGTTTGGCGTGTGTTGAGAAATCGTTTGCATATATTTTCTGAAGAGTCGTCTTTTCACTTAAGTGGCAAGATTAACACACATCCAACATTGCAACATGTTCGTGATAGCCCTAAACTGAACTTTTTTGTGCATTGAGCAAGAACAAAGTGTACAGTCTCTTTTTTCCGTGAGAGAACCATCAATGCGGTAGTGTAACTGGATATTTTACAACAATTTTTGATATCACAGATCGGTGAGGATGACCAAGAACGAAATGTTTACTTCATGCAGCGTGGTACACCACCCCAGAACCTGGCTGACGACAGGGATTTTCTGAGTGGCCACTTTCCAAGTCAATGGATTGGCTGTGATGCGCCAACTGCATGGCCCCCACGTTCCCCACACTTGACACACTCGATTATTTTATGGGGATTCATCAAGCATATTGTGTTTGTACCTCCTGTGCTGGCTTCTCTACTTAGAGCAAGAATCACGCCGCCACAGAGCAAGTTACACCTGCAATGCTACAGAGAGTTTCGGAAGAAACTGACTTCCGATAGGAGGCGTGCAGGATAACCAACGGAAGCCACATACAAAATATTTAGTTCAAGATAAAAAAAAAAAGCTTGATGTGTTTCCCTGCAAAATAACACTGAACCCAGCTCTGTATCCTCTTTCAATAAATTTATATGGAATTTTTAACGCTGTTAAGTCCTTTTCGAAACCGGCCGGAGTAGCCGAGAGGTTCTAGGCGCTACAGTCTGAAACTGCGCGACCGCTGCGGTAGCAGGTTCGAATCCTGCCTCGAGCATGGAACGGCATACTTTCATAATACCCAAGTTACAATAATTCTTTAACCACCAGTAAATTTCCCATCGTTTTATTACAACAAATAGCACAATTAATGACGGGTTTTTGAGAGACCCACAATTTGCTGGGCTTCAAGAGAAACAGAAAAGGGTTTTTCGCGAGGGTGTACCGAAGAGAGATGATGTGTATTTGACGTGCGTTCTTCCATCTAAATGATCTTCCTTCAAAGGCACGTTCAGCATATCTGACATGCTAGGCCTATATATTACACGACACTTTCGAAAAGACTCCTCAACGTACTTTTTTCCGCCAGAAACTCTGCATGCTAAAAGTTCAACTTTCGAATGCACGATCCGTGTGCCGATACCTTAAAGCTAGTCCTCTGAGATCAGAATCAGCATTTGGGTCCACAGTGGGATACCACAGCAGGTCTGCTGGCAGCATTCAGGTCTGGCAGTACAAGACACCAGCAGAGGCGAAAGAGGACATCCTTCAGTATGCTCTTAGTAGAAGAGCTTGTAGCCTTGTGTCGACTTCAAAATAAAAGGAGGATGCAAAAAAGAAGTCCTTAGTACGTCCCTTCATTGCTAATTCTGATGTAACCGTGTCATTTCACACGCATCTTCATCTTCATGGATACTCTGCAAATCACATTTAAGTGCCTGGCAGAGGGTTCATCGAACCACCTTCACAATTCTCTATTATTCCAATCTCTTATAGCACGCAGAAAGAATGAACACATGTATCTTTCCGTACGAGCTCCGATTTCCCTTATTTTATCGTGGTGATCGTTCCTCCCTATGTAGGTCGGTGTCAACAAAATATTTTCGCATTCGGAGGAGAAAGTTGGTGATTGGAATTTCGTGAGAAGTTAACGATTTCCAACCCAAATCCTGTATCATTTCTGTGACACTCTCTCCCATATTTCGCGATAATACAAAACGTGCTGCCTTTCTTTGAACTTTTTCGATGTACTCCTTCAGTCCTATATGGTAAGGATCCCACACCGCGCAGCAGTATTCTAAAAGAGGACGGACAAACGTAGTGTAGGCAGTCTCCTTAGTAGCAGTACAATGATTTTAGAAATTACAATTTTAAATTTTTCAATATCGTGAGAATGTCATGCAACTCATTTAACGAATTGCAAGGTTTTCGTATGGTTTTTGCCATTGTCAATAATTCATCTTTTCGGTCCTGGGACAAAGATGAACGAGATCACTGCACGAGTAGTGAATAAGTTCCTTGACTCGGTGTTTAATATGATCTGTGGTGCGCTTAATTGCCATTCAGTTTTGCAGCGCTGAGGTATTCTTATTGGACGTGTAGTAGCGAGCAGTAAGTCTTCACAGGAGGAGATCTGGTATTTGTGTATCTGGGAGAAATTATCTGGAATACTTTATAATGGAGATGACAATTTATTTATAAAGCTATTTTTTTATTGTGTTGATGGAGAAGATTTTCGGAGGAATATTTCAACTTAACACATGCACGTGCAAGAATGAAATGTTTGTTCGTCAGAACTGTTAATTGAAAGAAATCTTTGTCCCTTAGATAACTAATAATATTCATGATGTATGTTAATGTGTGTGACCTGTTTGTTTTCATTATGATAGAAATTTCGCAGCTGGCTGAAATATCTGTAATTTTTTTAATGACCGAATTTCGTAATTTTTAAGATCTTCTTATGTTGTATAGTCTTTTCTGGCAAACTGAGTTTAATTTTTCAAGAACGTTTTTCTTTAAAGTTAAACCCTCCTCCATCATTGTTAATTAAGTTTTGATTATTTTGTCGTGTGTACATTGCATCTTAAGCAGCACGCAGCCACAGATTGCTTCTGATACGCATACAAAAATTTAGAGTAGGTTATTTTTCCTTAGCTGCTGCACTTGCCAAATTTCAATTTGCTTTCGAGAAAGTCAGTACACCAGACACGAAACAACATGCTGAGCAAGAGGTAAGTCATTTTCCTCTGCATTTGTGTAAGTAAACAGTACGTCGCCAGAATTTCCAGGTTTTGTACTAAGAAAGCAGATTAAACCACAGTGAACAGTGTAGGTTATCTGAAACAATTACTTTCCACCGCGTTAGGCAGCATTTTATTTTGTGGATATTTCATGTCAGACATTACACTTCATGGTAAGTAATTTTTGTAAAATACTTTACTATTGAGTTCCAGTTAAACAGTTTTCATTGAGTACACAAGTAGTTGTTTTTAATTAGATCCATTTTCATTATTTCAGATTCCGCTTTCACTAAGATTATTTGTTTCACGGCACTGTTCACATGCACAACACGCGGCCAACCAACATTTACTATTCATCAGCAGTTGAATACAATATCTAAAGCACACGTTACAGGAAGAGATAGTTTCTGAAAAGAAGGATATGTAGTATCTCATGTACAGACAAATTACATAGAGAACCTAGAGTGTTAACGGAGACCTTCCGTGACGAAGTGAAGAAAAATGGACACTGCTTTAAGATAAGCAATCTCGCCAAAAGAAAAGATTTTCGTGTCGTGTCTAATCAGTAGCTAATTATTTGTTGTCTGCATCTTTAGTATACATAGAAGTGGTTTTTCAGTTTTCATTTAAAATTTGTGTTATTATAAACTCAAATTTAATTTGAAACATTTTAGAGAGCACGCAGAAAACCTGCCTCATTGTTCCGTAGGCAAACATTTTTCCGTGAAGGCATTTACCGTCTAGCCTCACAGTAGTGTCAAAGTAACAACATTTATGGCAATTACTTTTGAAACATCAAACGGTTTACTTACTTTTTTCCAGCTGTCTTGTATCTCATAAGGAGAAGTCAAATGGAAACGATACAGATGGAAAAAAGCAATCAGACTGTTAACTATTTCGAAAGTAATCGCCTTAACAGTTAACACATTTATCCCAATGTGAGACAAGACGGTCAATGCCGTCATGGAAAAATATTTGCACTTGCCTATGGAACCCCAATTGCACTCAGATGTGGACGTCTTCACCTGAAGCAAATCGGTAACCATAAATGTCTTTCCTCAGGGCTCAAAAATTTCGTAATCGCATGGGGACAGATCGGAACAGTGCGGAGTATGCGTAATGGTTTCCGCGATGAACTTCGCAGCGTATTCGAAACAACCGTGGCAACAAATGGGCCCACACATATCCTTCATGAAGTTCCGATCTCTCCGCATGTGAATTCCACATTTTTTGACCCCATAAGAAAGTCATTCATGACCGTCTTTGCTTCGGACGAATAGGTACACGTGTGTGTTCAGTCAGGGTTCCACAGGCAACAGGAAACATTTTTCGGTGAAGCCATTGATCGTCCTGCCTCACAGTGGGATAAATATGTTAAAAGTTATGGCGATGACTTTTGAAATAATAAACAGTTACCTACATTTTTCCATCAGTCTGGTTTTCATTTGACAGGTCTTATATTTCTACCATACGACCCATTAGCATCACTTGCCGTGGCAGAAGCTGCTTCGGTCTGGAAGCGGGTTTAGAGGGAAAACTCTCATACAGTGGATAGTAATGTGCTTTGTCTGTATTCTAAGGCTTTTGTGATTGGAGCGTAGCGTCAGGAAGGGATTTTGGGTAAACTGAACATCGATAATTTCCACGTTGTCCATCTGGCCAGTGTCCGAAAAGTGCGTTATTATACAGGGGGACAATTATTGAGCTATATGAAATAAAATCATCATAATTTCTGAACGGGTTGTGTGAGGACGTTTAAACTGCACGGTTGCCCTCGGGGCATGATGGGGATTAGTAGGTGAATAGGGTTTGGTTTAGCGACGAAGCTCACTTTCATCTGAATGGGTTCGTCAATAAACAAAATTGGCGCATTTGGGCGACTGAGAAGTCTCTTCACCCTCAACGGGTGACTGTGTGATGTGACATGTCCAGTCACGGATGAGCAGTACTATTTTCTTTGATATCATGGAGATGATTTCATTCCCATTATCCAAAATGACCCAGATTTCGACAAGATATGGTTCATGAAAGACCCCATCGACACAGGAGAGTGTTTGATGTGCTGTAGGAGCACTTTGGGGACCGCATTCTGGCTCTGGGGTACCCAGAAGCCACTGGCATGAGCCTCATTGGCCACCATATTTTCCGGATCTGAACACATGAGACACCTTTTTGTGGGGCTATATTAAAGACAAGGTGCACAGAAATAGCCCCGAAACCATTGCTGAGCTGAAAACAGCCATTCAGGAGGTCATCGACAGCATCGATGTTGGGATACTTCTGAGGGTCGTGCAGAATTTCGCTATTCGCCTGCGCTACATCATCGCCCATGATGGCAGGCATATCGAACTTGTCATAACCTAAATCCCATTATCTGTATAGTGACGTTTACATGTCGAATGAAGTGTGCGCACGCCGTAGTTTGTAACTAATTTACTTTTTTCATATGGTTCAATAGTTATCATCCTGCAAATAAATTGAATTTTATTGTAACGTGGAGGGGCTTAAGCTTGGAACTGAGCTTCATTTAAGACACTCATGATTCCCAACTCGTTTTCGTTTATTTTTCAGTTTTAGGTTTGAACAGACCTGAAATGAAATGATCCAAATTGTTCTAATCTGAATCTCGCCATGAGAGACTTGGTGTTAAAACTGTCCATAGGGATCATGTGGGCGGAAGAAAATACGTATGTATGGGCGAGTGGCAGGCAGAGCCGGCCTGCTCTGCTGATGTAATGGTGCGGGACTGGCCACAAACCACTGCGACTTCTCCTAGCATTGCTGCTTGACAGGCAGAGCTGCCCTCAGAATCTCGCGCCGGCAGGTCTGCTGCAGAGCCTCCACGCTCAGGTAGATGCTCGGTGCTGCAGTCTCAACTGTGTCCCATGCTTGTGTCTGGCGTCTCTGCTAGCAGAGCTGCCGTGGCATTCCAGCGCCGTAGAACTGCCACACTGGTTTATTGCTGCCGACAGTAAACTGCTGCATCAGTGGCTCTACCCATCACACGCTCCTCACGTTCCCTATGTGGCAGTGTTCTGTACTAGTCTGCTGCGATCCCTACGCCAGCTCCGCTGCCACTGTCTCAATATCCGCTGGCAAGAATAACTAAAACACTAAAATATTTTTTCGAAGCTACTAAAACTACTAAGTACCTGGGCGTGGCAATATGACCCTCAACCGTACTCCACACCTACGGAACGCTGATCCACACGATCTATTCCTACGAAAATGTTGCCTGGATACCATACCTCCAAAGTTCTGTCATTCCCATCAAATCCTTGAGTGTCATGGACTCCACATCCGTTTAAATCTTCCTCCACATATCTTCTACCATCTCATCTAATTTGCAACCCTCTTCTCCCACACTGAACACCTCCACATATCCTACACTATTCACAAACTAGATTCCAATAAACCCTTTTTTCCCCCTCTGATCACCAATGCTGGTGCGCTACTGTGGCTATACGAATATATCTCACTTTCCCTACACCTACACACACACACACACACACACACACACACACACCTTATCCTGCCACAACTACATCCGACTCCCTCTCCAATGTAATGAAATTCACTATGATCTTTATTCGTCATCTAATTGGAACTCTTCTCCATCCGTCCCGTCAAGGGAGCCCCTTATCCATGCTCCTGTTCGTTATATAGCTGGAACCTTTCCTGAGACAGCTACAGCACAGGCTGACAGGCATTACCATTCAAGGAACAAAGACCGTCGCAGGTGCTTACGCGGCAAACATCTGGTGTCTGATATAAAAGAAGATCTTGAACTCCCTAAGGATGCGTTTAGAAGACTGGAACTGACAAAAATAACAAGGCAGTAAAGGACTTTGCGATGTCGCTGTTCGGGACTGCTCTTCTGTTCACATAATTTGCCCTGGAAGGATCACACATCAAGGATTTACTGAATGATTAATTTGGTCTCGGAAATGATGATGAAGAAAATGTGCATGCTGAACTGCCACCAGTTGAAGATGACAGTGAAGGTGCTAAATTATGCTACTGCTAAAGACTGAATATGATTCCTCATTCTTTAAATGCTGTAGTTTTTGACTGCAATTATCTGTCACCTTATTTATGTCATTTCATTGTAGTTATTTTTGTTACTGTTTTTGTGGAATAAAAAAAAGGGGTGGTAACGTGCTTGCCTTCCATGGAAACGGGCCCGGGTTCGTTTCCCGGCTGGATTGGAGATTTTCTTCGCTCAGGGACAGGGTGTTGTGTTGTCCTCATCATCATTTCATCCTCATCACCGGCGCGCAAGTCGCTCACTGTGGCGTCGAATGCAATAAGACTTGCACTCGTCGGCCGAACTTCCCCACTTAGGGGCCTCCCGGCCAACGATGCCACAGGATCGATTCATTTTTTTCCGCCCGTCCCGTTTCACATCATGGCTCCCTCCTCCCTCTTCCCCCTCCATCTTTCCCTATTCTTTCTCCTCTTGATAGTATGGCCATCATGCCAATCCACCAGACTTCTCCTTACTTTCTGTGTATCTATCTATCCACGCCAATACCTACTTTCAGCTCCATCTATACTACCCAATGGACCCTTATATTTATATCCACGCCCTTCAAACCAATAGATTTCCCCCTTCTCCAAATCTGTTTTCCGCAGTGTACGTGCTTCAGGTTTTTAATGAAAGTGTAACGCTCTTTTTCGATGGAACGTCACCGTCACTGACACTTGATTCAAATAATTGTTTTTGTTTTTATTTTTATCCTTTAATCCTTCGATTTTAAGCCAAACAACAAAGAAAATTAACAGTTTTCATGTTATACAAAAAATAACGATATTCGTCTGTCCGAAAATTTTACCATTTTAAGCATATTTTTCTCGTCTTTATTTATATTTTTTTTAACTTTTGGCTGAAGAACATAATGTTTGTATCTCTGGTAGCCCAACTCCTGCTAGTATGGGGCTAAATTACTGTGGTTACCATGACGACTTGTCAGGACAGAACACTGAGAGAAAATAAACAGGATCACATGAACCCAATAAAGACAGCAGTCGTTCTCTCTTTTAAAAAAAAAAGAAAAGGAAAGAGAGAGATAGAAATTAGTATTCAGGCCGAACTTAGCCATCCTAAACCAAGAGCTGTCACGGTATAATAATGTCAGTATCTAAGTCTAGATAGAGGGCTTACACATACCACACACGTTCAACAATAAAATCAAAATACGGGTTACATGATCAGATGCACTTATTCATCAAGAGTAAATATTTGAGCCCGGCCACAAAACGTAAGCTTTACAGAGCTACAATACAGCCAAACATACTCTATCCAGCGACATCATGAGGAACAAATTGGGCCTCCGAAGATAAAATATTACAGCCCTCACATGGCAAATGCCTGGAGTGGTGCCGAGGTGTCCACGGATGCAGTGAATCAGAAACCTCCACGAATAATTAGAGGAAAAGGACATTTAACCAAAAAAGAAGAATCCTCATCAATTCAAAGGAGAAGAGTACTCATTCATCTACACTGATGCTCATAAATTAAGGATAATGCTGATACATGGTGAAACAACGCTCTGGTGGGCGGTTTGCGGGTTTAAATCACCTCGGAATATGACCATGGTGCATTTGACCTACGGTCATCGCACAGTGGCGCTGACAGCAGTCCACATACGCAGAGGTGTGTTGGTGCATGTCAGAGTACGGTGCAGCGAGTTAGTGTGCAGACGTTTTCAGACGTTCAAATGGTGACTTTGTGCTGAAAATGGCTCAAAGAACACATATTGATGACGTTACGAGGGGTAGAATACTAGGGCGACTGGAGGCTGGTCAAACACAGCAGGTCGTAGCGTGGGCCCTCCGCGTGCCACAAAGTGTGATCTCAAGATTATGCCAACGATTCCAGCATACAGGAAACGTGTCCAGGCGCTACAGTATGGGACGTCCACAGTGTACAACACCACAAGAAGACCGATATCTCACCATCACTGCCCGCAGACGGCCACGGAGTACTGCAGGTAGCCTTGCTCGGGACCTTACCGCACCACTGCAATAGTTGTCTCCGGACACACAGTCTACATACGACTGAACAGATACGATTTATTTGCCTGGAGACGTGCAAGGTGTATTCCACTGACCCCTGGTCACAGGAGAGACTGTAAAGCCTGGTGTCAAGAACACAGTACATGGTCATTGGAACAGTGGTCCCAGATTATGTTCACGGACGAGTCCAGGTATAGTTTGAACAGTGATTCTCTCCGGGGTTTCATCTGGCGTGAACCAGGAATCAGATACCAACCCCTTAATGTCCTTGCAATGGACCTGTATGGAGTTAGTGGCTTGTTGGTGTAGGGTGGGATTATGATAGGTGCACATACCCCCCTGCATGTCTTTGACAGAGGAACTGTAACAGGTCAGGTGTATCGGAACGTCATTTTGCACCAGTACGTCCCTCTTTTCTGGGGTGCAATGGGTCACACCTTCCTCCTGATGGATGATAACGCACGGCTCCACCGAGCTGCCATCGTGGAGGAGTACCTTGAAATAGAAGATATCAGGCGAATGGAGTGGCCTGTCTGTTCTCCAGACCTAAATAACATCGAGCACGTCTGGGATGCTCTCGGTCGACGTATCACTGCACGTCTTCAAACCTCTCGGAGCTCCGACAGGCACTGGTGCAAGAATGGGAGGATGTACCCCAGCAGCTGCTCGACCACCTGATCCAGAGTATGGCAACCCGTTGTGTGGCCTGTGAACGTGTGCATGGTGATCATATCCCATATTGATGTAGGGATACATTAGCGGGAAACAGTGGCGTTTTGTAGCACATGTGTTTCGGGACGGTTTTCTGAACTTATCACCAATACCGTGGACTTACAGATCTGAGTCGTGTGTCTTCCCTACGTGCCTATGCTATTAGCGCCAGTTTTGTGTAGTGCCACAGTGTGAGGTACCACATTCTGCTATTACCCTTAATTTATGAGCGTGATTGTATATCTGCATGGATACTCTGCAATGGCTGGCAGTGGGTTCATCGAACCACCTTCACAATAATTCTCTATTATTCCAATCTCTAATGCAGCGCGGAAAAGACAAACACATACTCCTCTCCATGCGAGCTCTGATTCCCCTTATTTTATTGTGATGATCGTTCCTCCCTACGTAGGTTGGCGTTAAAAAAATATTTACGCATTCGGAGGAGAAAGTTAGTGACTGGTATTTCGTGAGAAGAATCCGCCGCAACGAAAAACGCCTTTGCTTTAATGATGTCCTCCGCAAACCCTGTATCATGTTCGTAACACTCTCTTCCCTACTTCTCAATAATACAAAATGTGCTGCTCTTCTTTGAACTTTCTCGAGGTACTCTGTTAATCCTGTCTGGTAACGATCCACACCGTGCATCAGTGCTCCAAAAGAGGACGGAAAATCGTAGTGTAGGCAGTCTCTTTAGTAGATCTGTCGCATTTTTTGTGTTGTGCCAATAAAACACATTCTTTGGTTCGACTTCCCCACAACTTTTTCTGCGCGTTCTCTCTAATTTACGTTGTTAGTAATTGTTCCTAGAAAGATAGTTGAATTTACGGCGTTTAAATTTGAGTGATTTATCGTGTAACCTAAGTTTAACGGATTCCTTTAAGCAAATTTTCGCACCAAGCAGATACATTTTCTAAATCGTTTTGCAATTTGTTTTGATCTTCTGATGACTTTTCTAGACGATAAACGACATTTGCAAACAACCTAAGACGTCTGCTCAGATTGTATCCTAAATAGTTTACGTAGATAAGGAACAACTGAGAGCTTATAACACTACCTTGGGAAACGCCAGGAATCACTTCTGTTTCATTCCATCAGTTACTACGAACTGTGACCTCTCTGACAGGAAATGACGAATTCAATCACATAAATGAGACGACATTCCAATCACGCAATTTGACTGCCAGCAACTTGTGAGATACAGTGTCAAAAGCCATCTGAAAATCTAAAAACAAGGAATCAACTTTCAATTCTTTGTCAATAGCACTCAACAGTTCGTGTGAGTAAAGACCTAGTTGTGTTTCACAAGAACGATGTTTCTAAATCCCTGTTCACTGTGTGTCAATAGACCGTTCTCTTCCAGGTAATCTTCGAACACAATATATGTTCCACAATCCTGCTCGATATCAACGTTATTGATATGGGCCTGTAATTCAGCGTATTACTCCTACTGCCTTCCTCTGCAACTTTCCAGTCTTTGGGTACGAATCTTTCGTCTAGCGAGCGGTCGTATATGATTATTAAATATGGAGCTATTTCATCCGCTTACTCTGAAAGTAACCTGACTGGAATACAGTCCGGACTGGAAGACTCGCTTTTCTTAAGTGATTTAAGATGCTTGACTACTCCGAGATTTACTTCTAAGCTACTAATGTTGGCAACGGTTCTTGATTCGATTCTGGAATATTTACTTCGTCTTCTTTGGTGAAGGACTTTCGGAAGGCTGCTTTGGCAGCCCTATCATCGATAGTATTTACATTGTTACCACGCAGAGAAAGCGTTGACCGCGTCTTGCCGCTAGCATATTTTACTTACGACCAGGACCTGTTTAGATTTTCTACCAGGTTTCGAGATAAGTTTCGTTGTGTGAATTACTATAAGCATCTCGCATTGAAGTCTGCGCTACATTTAGAGCTTCTACAAAAGATCGCCAGTGTTGAAGATTTTGAGTTCTTTTAAATTTGGCATGCTTTTTCGTTATTTGTGCAACAGTGTTCTGACCCGTTTTGCGTACCAAGGGGGATCAGGTAAAAGATCGGAAAAAGGATCACATTATTATTTTATTCCTGTTGAAAAGAATGGCCTCTACTCATACGAACTCACAGGAACTACTACTTCAATTTCGCTACAAGATAAACAACTTCTAACACCAACAAACACACCGCCGCCAACTGTGTTTAACCTATCCTTTCTAAATACCATTAGGCACTTCGCATAATTTTCGGCGGAACGCATCTCCTACTTCAGCCAACTTTCAGTTCCTATAACGATTTGAGCGTCAGTGCTTTGTATTAAAATAATAAATGTCGAGTGACTAGTGCCTCCCGTCGGATAGACCCTTCACTCGGTGCAAGTCTTTCGGATTTGACGCCACTTCGGCGACTTGTGCGTCGATGGGGATGAAATGATGATGAATAGGACAACACAACACTCAGTCCCTGAGGGCAGAAAATCTCCGACCCCGCCAGGAATCGAACCCGACATTCTGTCACGTTGACCACTCTTTTTTTTTTTAAATCTCATTTTGTTCGTTTTTTCGTTCGTTGTATCTGCTCTGGGCAGACGTCGAAAGACACCCGTTTCAGTTCGTTGTTGATCCATTAACTCGGTTTATTATTATGATTATTATTATTATTATTATTATTATTATTATTATTACAGAGGGCAGCTAGAACTCTGACCGAACACGCTGAGCTACCGTGCCGGCATTCATTTCATTACTTTTAAGTAATTATTGTTTTGATATCGACAACTATGATACCTGACATCTTAGATATTCGGGAATCCAGCCGGATGTTCGCGTCGTTCTCGCACGATATTTCAACAGCGTGCCTCGCTGTCTTGTTCAGGTGCTACCTGAGACTGATCCTTGGGTCTTTTTTTTTATTTATTTATTTATTTTATTTTTATTTATTTTTTAGCACATTTCATTCCTTTCCCTTAAGGGGGATGGCGGGCTATTCTAGTGCTTGCATTGCACTTTTTAGCCATAGGCGTGATTTACAATTTTATTTTATTTTTATTACAATTGAAGTGCTTGCAGAAAGGTGCTTTACAAGTTTTTTTTGCACTTTTTGTGGTCTTTATCAGTATACATTTTGATTAACAAACAATATAATAATACATCATTAACAAATATATATATTTAGCAAGGTTATATTTCGGTTTAACAAGGTATATAGTGCTAGGTTTTAACATTGAGACATAATTAGGAGTTATATTTTGTTTCTCAATGTATATTTTACTAGAGTTTACAATGTTTATAATAATAGAATAGTAATAGAATTTCTGTGTGTGATTTGTGTGTAATATTCCTTGATTTAAGTCTGTGTTCGGTTGTGGATCAGAGCAAATGAGAAGAGGTTTTTTGAAGTTAGTCTATGGGTGACATATAATGGTGTTACTATAGTTACTAGTTTTTGTTGTACGATTATGGCTATTTCCTATTTTCATATTGTCATATTTGTCAGTGGCAGATCAGGATTGAGTAGTTGTAGAGTACGCCGGCTAGTTTAAGTGTGCGAGTGTAGTTGTCTTGTGGTTTTGTGTGTGTGTGTGTGTATGTGTGCGTGTGTGCGTGTGTGTGTGTGTGTGTGTGTGTGTGTGTGTGTGTGTGTGTGTGTGTGTGTGTGAGGGTGTGTGTGCCATAGAAGAAGGAGAGGGAGAGAGAGTGAGTGTGTGATGTGATTGGTGGTTGGGTGTTGGTTTCCGTGTTATGTGTCTGTCATGTTTTATTGTCTGACGTCTAGGTGCGGAGGGGTAGTGGTATGGGTTATCAGCGGTTCCATGGTGGGGGCTAAATCTGGGAAGTGGGTTGATGTGTTTTGTGCTACTGTACGCGCTGGGCAGATATATTTGTGTTTGGGGAGTCGTTGAATATGAGGTCTTGTTGTAATTAGGTTTTCCATGTCAGGTCTTTGCGTTAGTATTCGTTGTCCGTAGTTCGCGCGCAGTTTTGTCAGTCGTGTTTGGAGTGGTTCTACATTAACTATTTCGTATACGTCATTGCTGGGCGTCCTTGCCGGGAGTCTCGCGAGGTTACGGAGCAGTCGTCGTTCTGTGCTATATAGTCTGTCTGCTACCGTGTGCGGGATGCCTCCCAGCGGGGCGCTGGCGTATTCAAGGACAGGTCTGATAAAGGTTTTGTATGTGTGTACGGCTGTTTCCATGCTGCAGCCACGGAGGCGTCCTTGTACTTGTCGTATCAGTCCTTGGCGTTTTCTGGTCTTGTCGAGAAGGTAGTTCAGGTGAGTCAGCCAGTTCATGTGTTTGTCTAGGAACACGCCAAGGTATCTGGCCGTGTTGACAAGTCTGAGTGGCGTGTTCCAGAGTGTTAATTGTATGTCGTTGTCGTTTTGTTGTCTCTTTTTGGTCAAGTTTCTGTGTCGAAAGAGTACAGTTTGTGTGTTTGCTGGGTTTGGTCTAATTCTCCATTTTTTTCATCCAGTCTTCGAGTCGTTTTAGGTATACGTCCGTCTTTCTTTGTATAGTTGATGTCCTGAGTGATGTGCACCAATAAGCTGTGTCGTCTGCGTAAAGGGCTATTGTTTCGTCTGGGGATTGGGTGGTCGGTATATCTGCTGTGTACAGCGCGTACAGCAGTGGGGACAGGATGCCGCCCTGTGGCACTCCTGCTTGTGGGGTGAAAGGTTGGGAGGAGGCGTTGTATACATGTGTCTTGCACACTCGGTCGGTGGGGTCGATCGAGTCCAGTATTTATGCCTGGGAGGAGCTGGGCGTTCCCTAATCTGTCCGCGCCGAGTGTTCCATCTGTGGTCCGCGCCCGCCAGACGCGGCTACATTGTCCGTCTCTGGTCGCCGGTGTTCCCTCCGCCGTCCGAGCCCGGCCTGGCCGTCTTCTGAAGTCGAGTACATGATTTGGGGTATGTCAGATCTGGTCTCTAATGTCCGACACCTTGTCTCGCGGCTGTTCTCTCGGTCTCCACTTCTATTTCTTGTAGAATCCCGGAGTGTCCCGCGTTGAGTTTAGAGACCAGATCTGACACACCCCAGATCATGTACTCGACTTCAGAAGACGTCCAGGCCGGGCGCGGACGGCGGAGGGAACACCGGCGACCAGAGACGGACAATGTAGCCGCGTCTGGCGGGCGCGGACCACAGATGGTGTGGGGCAACGCGGCCGACTCGTCAATCGCCAAGCTGCAGACGGTCCAGAACAAAGCGCTTAGGTTAGCGCTTCACCTGCCGCGAGATTTCAGCACGGGAGAACTCCACAGAATAGCCGGAGTACCGCTGCTCAAACACCGATTCCGGCAAGCGGCGCATCGATTTTATGCGGCCGCGAGGACTTCGGAGAACGACCTCGTCCGCAACCTGGGCGACCAGGTGCACTGGCTCCCGACCACAAGGTGGCCAGATCTGTTGCTGGCGTAAATATACGCCGCAACACGAGCTAGAAGAAAGAAAAGAAACGACGCAACCGAGACGAAGATCCAGAAAAAGAGGAAAACAACCATCAACCCAAGATAGAAGTAGGAAAGGCGTGATCCGCTCACCCTACGACACACCAGAGCATGAAGCTCTGTGAATTGCGAGCGAGCGAGCGTGCGGACCACAGATGGAACACCCGACTCGGCGCGGACCGATTAGGGAACGCCCAGCTCCTCCCAGGCAACATTTCCGCTCACGCTGCGGAGAGGTACGCATAGCTGATTGTCGCTGTTGCCACTCGTGATGTCGGGACGCGGAAGGGGACGCAAAGCTGCTGCTGCCTTGGCGGAGTTGCTGCTCACGCTAGCACGGACATCCGGCAAGAAGAAGAGGAAGACTGCAGCGCAGTGCTTTCGTTGTCAAAAGCTTGGCCACGTCGCCAAGCACTGCAGCGGAGCAGTTGCATGCTTGAAGTGTGCGCAAGCACACGACACACGTGACTGCAAAACGCAGAAGAACGCCCCCTGTACCTGCGCCAACTGCGGCGGCGCACACGATCGTTCCTGCGTCTACAGAAGAAATTGGCGCGGGCCGGAGAAGAAGACGCAGAAGCAAGTGACCACCACACACGAAGAGGTGGTCGCTTGCATGGAAGACGTCGTCACCAGGCGCCTTAACGACGCCGTACAGGAGGCCATGTCCGCCTTCAAATCTGCCATGGCGGAAGAGAGGGCGGCCATACTGGCGGAACTGGGCGAGGCTCGGCGTCAGATTGCTGCGCTGACGCAGGAGCTTCGCTCAGGCAAAGAAGTTCCCGCCACAACTGAAGACAACGCCACCCAGACGACTCCTTCACGTGAGAAGGAGTACGCGACGGTGGCCACGCAGACCGACGAGCCTGCCGAAGGGGAGGCGACACAGCACAAGGAGGACACCGAAGCAGCAGCGCAAGAAGAAGAGTGGGAAGAAGCCCCATTCCTCCCGCTCCCAGATATGTACAGCGCAAGCGCTGTAACGAAGAAGATCGCTGGGTCGCTTCGCGATGGCACATACCCCCACCACGACAACCCTTATCCTTTCGTCCCACCCAACCATCCTAAGCCTCCACTCCCACATCACCAACTTGAGTATCCAGAAGGCCTTATAAGTCTTTCTAGGGAGGAATTCAACCTGATTGATTCCTACCCTGTATTCTCAGAGCTGCAAATGCGCTGCATCATCATCTCTCTGGTCAACGGAGAGAATGATAAAGAGGGAATCCGTATGCACGGGACCCCAACCGAGGCAGAGCCCCCTGCAACAAGCAAGCAAGAAGAAGAAAAGTCGTCATATCGACAAGATCAAGAAATAAGCCACCGGCACTTCTTGCCAGTCCAGATTCAATCCAACAGTACAGACAGAAGATCCTACAAGATTCCCAGGGGAGTAAAGGCCAACAGGCCACAAACTTCCACCCGAACCTCCTCACAGTGAGGAAGTCGTAATAGGAGCAGCAGCCTCCCAGGCATAAATACTGGACTCCATCGACCCAAGGACCAGGGACAGTAGTCGCTGAGATGTGCAGCCGCGAGAAGGACGTACCTGCGCTTGCTAGCGACGAGAAGGGTGTGGCAGATCGCCGTCCGGCCGCGCTTGCTCCGTCGGCGACCCCATCTTGCTCCCCACTTATGATGACCAGTGCTATGGCTATGGATTTGATGGACACAGCTCCGTAAACTTTGAAGACAGCGCTGTCTGCTCCGCTCCCCGATTCTGAAGATGAGAGCTCCACCGCCCGTCAGCCACGCGGACGAAGCGGGAAACAGAAGAGGAGGGCAACAGCCCCGACGTCCGCTGTTCACAGCTCGCCGATCGGGAAGAGGGCCAAGCCAGATTTCTCCCCTGACGCTGATGGTTTTGTCCTGGCCCAGCGCACTGCAAGACGCATGCAGTCATCGACGACGCTTCCAACTGCCGTCGCCAACTCATTCGACGCGCTCGCTGATGCGCCGGATCAGCTGCTGCGCGAGCCTGCGCCGAAGAAAGACTCCCATCTTCCGCCGGTGGTCCTCCAGTTTCGGCCGTCCTATGGGCAACTGCAGAAGTTGTCGCGCAGCTGGAAAACGGCCGTGTATACCGTAAAGCCTGCCGGACGAGACCTGTACAGGGTCACACTCCGCACTGCTGACGACTATCGCCGGGTCACTCAGGAGGGGTCTGAGCGTGGTATCCCGTTCTGTACCCACGCTTCCGCACCTGACAAGGTCTTGAAGTTTTTAATCCGGAACCTCCCAATCAACATGGAAGCCGATCACCTGCATCGCGAACTCGCTGACCTGGGCTTCTACATACGGGCAGTCGTGAAGATGAAGTCGCCTAAATCGCGCGATGATATGCCGCTCCTCCTGGTCGTCTGCTCCGACACCGTGGAGAACCGCAAACTATACCAATTGACGCGGGTCGCCGACGTTCCGGTTCAGACCGAAGATCTTCGCTCCAGGAGAGGCCCTGTGCAGTGCTTTCGCTGCCAGGGGATCAATCACGTCGCGCGCCACTGCTCTATGCCGGACAGATGTGTAAAATGCGCCGGCGCCCACGCAGGAAGTGCGTGCCCCCGTCCGCCCACCGAGAAGCCGACATGTGCACTCTTTGGCGGTGCTCACGTGGCCAGCTATCGTGGGTGTGAGGTGTGGAAGCCTGCCATCGCTCGCCAACGTAGCCAAACACCAGCGCCGCATCCGAAGAAGCCAGCAACGAGACGGCCCGGCGTCTCCTTCGCAGCGGCAACGTCAGGGGCGCCCTCCGCCGTCCGGGCTGCGTCGGCTGATCCTGCTCCTGCTGCATTCGATGCCGTGTCGATACCTGAGGCTCCTGCGCCTCCACCACAGCTGCTAGTGGCGGACCCGGGTACTGCCTCTCCTGGGACGTCGGCCGGACCGCGGCCCGCCAATCGGCGGCGCGGGGGTCAGCGCCCCGTGGGTACTCAGCGCTCAGCACCGTCAGTCGAGCAGCCCCAGGTGGACTCTCACGGCGAGTCAGCCACGCCCCCCCCTTCCAGCGACGGGGCCGCGCCGGCTGCCTCCACCGCTGACCTGGCCAACCTCGTCGCGCAGCTCACTGCCTTGGTGACCAGTGCTACGAAGTTGATTGAAGTCCTGTCGCAGCAACTCACCGCTGCAGTGCCGCTGGCCTCTCCGGCCCCGACCGCTGTCAACACTCAGCAGCATGGGCAGCGTTAGAGAGCTCACGGTCGTCGCGTGGAATGCCAACGGCGTCCGCACTCAAGCTGGTGAACTTCGAAAATTTCTTCGAGATGAAGCCGTCGACGTCTGCCTTATCAACGAAACCCACCTGAAGCCTGGGGTCGACGTCAGGGCGGCCAACTACTCCAGCTATCGCACCGATCGACTGACGGCGGGCGGTGGGACAGCCGTTTACGTCCTCAATGGCATTCGTCATCACGTGATACAACTTCCACCACTGGAAACCCTGGAGGTCACTGGTGTCGTCGTTCACACCTCGGCGGGCGCCATCACGTTCGTCGCTGCCTGTCGGCCGCCGTCTCGTCCACTGGACCCTACTGACATCGTTGCTCTGCTCTCCTTGAGGGGGCAGGTGTTCGTCGCCAGGGACTTCAATAGTAAACATGTTTCCTGGAACTCCAGGATCACCAATGCCGCTGGCCACTGCCTGCTCCGGGTAGCAGAACGCCATCATGCGCTTGTGGTGGGCCGTGCGACCCGACAATCTTCCCTGCCCGTGGCCTCCCAGATATAATCGACATCGCGGTCGTCAAGGGCATCCCTCATCAGATCACCGCCACGACGAGGACGGCACTGTCTTCTGATCATGTCCCAGTGGTTTTTGATATCGACTTAGACGCCCTGCAACAGCCCAGGCGAGGCATCTCACTTGCTGTCATCGACTGGGACAGGTTTCAAGCAGCCGCGCCGCCCCCTGCGGAAGCTGGAGCGGACGCAGCACTTCTGCACTTTGCGGCAACCACGATCGACGCTGCCAACATAGCAACGCCGCCCCGACCTCGCACTCCGCCTGACTACTCCCGCCAGCTACCGCCGGACATCCTTGCGGCCATCACTGAGAAGAATCGGGTCTACCGGGAGTGGCAGCGGACAAGAAATGCCGACACCAAGCTCCTCCTCAACAGGATGCGACGGGACATCCGGGTCGCCATTGACAACCATCGCAATCGCGACTGGAATAACAAGGTCGCCACCGTCTGTCTTGACGACGGCACGGCCTGGCAGACGACGAAGCGTTTCCTACGCCGCACGCAACGTATCCCTCCGCTGCTGGTCAATGGTCAGGCTGTCTGCGAACCAGCTGCGAAGGCTGATGCCCTCGCAGACGTCTTTCAGGCTGCTGTTACGCCGAACGAAGACCCGACCGACGCTGTCCACGACGACCTGGTTGCTGACCGGCTCCCACGCTACTTGGAGGCTCGCGACGACGATGACGTCATTGAAGAGACGACGGCGGAGTAGGTGTCGTCCATCCTGCGTGCCCTGAACCCCAGGAAAGCTGCCGGCCCAGACGAGGTTTCCAACGCCCTACTCCAGAAGCTGTCGCCGGTGGCTGTCACTCATCTCGCCGCCGTCTTTAATGTAATCCTCCGGTCGTGCAGTTTTCCTCAGTCCTGGAAGCATGCAGAGATCGTGGCGATTCCGAAGATGGGGAAGGATCTGCGTCAGCCCGCGAACTACAGAACTACTTGTTTACTGCCGGCCGTCTCCAAGGTCTTTGAAAGGGTGAACATCAGGCGGCTGCAGCGCCACGTTGACGAGGAAGGCCTCCTGCCCGAAGAGCAGTTCGGCTTTCGCAGGGGCCACTCGGCAGTTCACCAACTCCTACGGCTAGTGGAAGATGCGTTCGTCGCCCTCGAGCAGCGCGAGTTCTTCGGCGCGGTGTTCCTGGACGTGTCGCGTGCTTTCGACAGTGTGTGGCACCGCGGCCTCTTGTTCAAACTTTTTGAACTTGGGGACCCGACGTCGCACGTCCGTCTCATCCATTCCTATCTTGCCGATAGGACCTTCCAAGTGCGGGCCGCGCACGGCTTGTCCTTCGTCCGCCGCATCAACGCCGGTGTGCCACAGGGCTCGGTCTTGGGACCACTCCTGTATTCGCTGTACACTTCTGATGCGCCGAAGATCGACCGTGTGCGGCTCGCCCTGTACGCGGATGACACGGCTCTATATACGAGGAGCCTCAATGCCGCCGTCATGCGCCGCCGTCTGCATCTCGCCGTTGACACGCTGGCAGCCTGGGCCGTCAAGTGGCGTCTACAATTCAATGGGGCCAAGACGCAGTTCCTGATCGTCACCAGGCGACTCGTTCCTGCGGGTCTGCAACCGCTCACCGTCGGTGGCAGCCCTGTCCCGTGGCGTCCCACGGCGCATTTCCTCGGCCTTACCACTGACCGCCGACTAACGTGGGTTCCGCACATCCGCGAAGTGAAGGCCAAAGTACGGAAACGGCTCCGCATCCTATAGCCGGTGCTGAACCCAGGCTCCCGCCTACCACCGCGTCTGGGCATCACTCTCTACAAGGCACTGCTCCGCCCTGTATTCCAATACGCCGCCGTCGTCTGGGGGAACGCCGCCGACACGAACCTGAAGAAGCTGGAGACACTGCAGAATCGCATCCTCCGGCTGGCCTTGCTACTGCCTTACGATTTCCCCACCGCTCATCTTCACGACATCGCGGAAGTACCTCTGCTCCGTGACCTCTTCCAGGCTGCCGCCCGCACCTTTTACGAACGTGCTGGCCGGTCACACAACGCCCAAATCCGGACGCTGGGCCGCAAACTGCCGCGCAGCGTCAACACCCGCTGGCCACACCTGCTCGCTGCATAGCAGAACTGTGCTGAGGAGACACCCAAGAAGACAATCTGCATGTGAAGACGCATTACATCGGCATGCATAGGAGGCAAAGCACTAACTGCTGCGAACTTAATCACACATATTTGGAAAAGTTATCTCCGTGTAGATCCACGCGAGCCCAAGGACCAGTCTCAGGTAGCACCTGAAGAAGACAGCGAGGCACGCTGTTCAAATATCGTGCGAGAACGACGCGAACATCCGGCTGGATTCCCGAATATCCAAGATGTCAACAGATCGCCCGGAAAGCATGAAGAATTACAACTATGATACCATTTCGTAATTTTCATTGATATACTTCGCCTGGTGAAGGAAAAGTTGGACACACTTATTCATTTTGCGTTATGTGTGACCGCCTGCTTAGCTGAGAGTTAACGTGTTTGCCTAACATGCAGTGGGCCCGGGTCCGATTCGCGGCGGGATTGGAAAATTTGTCCCCTCGCAGACTGGGTGTGCGTTATCCTCGTCGTGTCATCACCGACGCGCAAGTCGCCCCATGTGGCGTCACCTGAAATAAAGCTTACAATCCAGTGGCCGAACTTACCCGGATAAGGCCGTCAACGCCGCGGTCGTTTTTGTGTTACATGTCGCATTCTCTTTTCTCCTTCTCCGTCCTTGTGTGAGTGATTGTATGAGAGTGAGTAAAGATTAAATTCAACGGGATAAGGGAGGACCAGAGGTAGACCTGTAATGTACAGGTGGGTAAGTTCAGCGGAGGGAAGGTACCCCAAAGGTAACCTAACTGGCAGAGCCAGGGTCATTAAGTTGGTCACAGTCGTCATACCCCCACCACCAAAATCTGAACGGCAGAGCCGTTGTTGGCGAGCACGCTATCTTCTGTTGTGCCGGGACCTGGAAAGATCAGTGGGCGCGGCCTAGTGCAGCTCTTCATAAAGTATTTGGGTAAGAAAGGTAGGTATTAGAATGTATTATTTCGTCGTGGGGATCGCGAATAATGAGAGATTTAAGCTTAATTTTGTCAGTGGAAGTTTTAATTTAGGGTTAATTACCGTTATTTTGGTGAAATAATTGGTAGAAAGCAGGGAGTAGTGAAATTAGTGGTTGAAAGTATTGGGTGGACGTGTAGCGTGGACCCTCAGTCCACGTCGTTATTTGGTTTGCAAGAAGTTTTTATTTGTTGTTTGTTTATGCAAAATGATTTTCTGTTGCCACAAAAGTATAATTTTGGTACTTTAGTTAAATAATTTTAGGTCTTTTCTTTGTATGATTTACTTGGGCACATGTTGGAGCCGCTAAAGTCTCGTTGAACAGTAACGTCGTGTCATTTCGATCGTGTTCTAAACTTAGTTAAACCCAACAGTCACAACTACAGCAATTTTGTGGGGTAATTTCATTTAATTTTCAGTGTTGCTTTCATGATTTGTAACTGAGACATGTTCGCGCCTTTCGCCTTACGTGAGCTTATTTTGTGTGGGATTATGTTTTGTTGTTACCACATTTCATTAAAAGTAAAGTAAATGCAAAATCTTTCGCACAGCAGTAATTTTGTGGGGGAATGTTAGTTTATTTGTGCAGATTTCTTTGCTTGTTGTGTTCTGCCATACAGAACGTGGGTGGCCGCTCGTAGATTATATAGTGTCTGTTGCTGTCTCATTTTTGTGTTAAGGCCACTGCAAACTTAATTATGAGACTACGAGATACGTCAGAGAGATTTCTTGTGAGAATTTTAATTTTGTTGTAGTGTTCTTTGTGCCGGGTGTATGTTACACAAAAGTTAAGGTTCTCTTCAAGGCATCCTATATAAAGATTTGTAGCGTCGCTCCATATTATTAGAGATACATTTACAATCAGTTAATCATTTTAGCCAGGAACCTTAGTAAATGAACCGATTGTGTTCCACTCGTTTCATGTCTTCTCGTAATTTTATACTGTTTTGATAATTTTTCTGCATTAAAATAATTTTTTATATCAGATCTTGCCCCGATTTTCGTGGTAAACCAGCAGTAGTACTCGTTCCAGTGCTTAGCGGGATAAGCCGAGTGGTCTGAGGCGCTGCAGTCATGGACTGTGCGACTGATCCCAGCGGAGGTTCGAGTCCTCCCTCGGGCATGGGTGTGTGTTGTTTGTCCTTAGGATAATTTAGGTCAAGTAGTGTGTAAGCTTAGGGACTGATGACCTTAGCAGTTAAGTCCCATAAGATTTCACACGCATTTGAACATTTTTAGCTATGTACTCACATGTTGCAACAAAGTTAATAAATAAGTATTGCGTTGTTTCCTTCAAAAACTAAATTCCGTCTTTGTTGCTTAATTAGAGGTATCACTCTACCGGTAATGAACCAGACAGTTAATTGATATGAGTGAACTTGGTAACTTTACAGAAAATTGCTCACCCCTTCAAGTATATCTCGGTCCACGCCCTATGTTGTTGTAACTACATGTGCACGTAGTTGAACTGGTGTATACAGTGTAGTTGAGTGAGTTGAGTGAATAGTTCATTTTCGTTTCCGTTGTTTTCCAAGAGCAGGAACGTGAGAACACAATCGGTTTGTTAGTGAAACCGCCGGCCGCGGTGGTCTCGCGGTTCTAGGCGCGCAGTCCGGAACCGTGGGACTGCCCCGGTCGCAGGTTCGAATCCTGCCTCGGGCATGGATGTGTGTGATGTCCTTAGGTTAGTTAGGTTTAAGTAGTTCTAAGTTCTAGGGGACTAATGACCACAGCAGTTGAGTCCCATAGTGCTCAGAGCCATTTGAACCATTTTTGTTAGTGAAACCATTTCTGGTAAATTCTGAAGTTGTATCGTCAAGACATTCAAAATGTATAGAATATGTTGCAAAGAAAGCATTATACATTTCACAGCTGCTGTTTTGCCCGTTTTAGGATAAATAAATGCGAACAGTCAGTAAACTAAATTTCGTCAGTTGCTCAAACCCGCCACCTCCCCGCTTTGCCTTATCCTAATAACTTAAGAATTTACACGATTGTACATTATTGAGTTAATAGTTGCAACAGAGTTCAATGAATAAGTTAATAAATGGACCTATGCCAATCCCAATTATAAGATTACAAACTCCCGCTTAATTTATGTGTTGCTTCATGGTAACTCGCCCCATTAATATTATCTGTTGCACATGTATTTACTTTGTTTAACAAATTTGGTAAATGGTCGATGTTGACCCCTGGTGAGAATAGGTTCTCGAATGTTTGCCAAGAACAATTGAAATCGAGTTCTTAGCTCTGAGGTAAAACGTGTAGCGAGACTAGGAGCGCGCCTATTAATAAAATATCATTGAGTCATTTATATAGAAGAATCAAGTGAGCTCTGCCTTCATCTCGCAAGCAAGACTGGCAGCCTTTACCACTTCTGACAGACGTTCGACGGAAGACAATCTCTTCTGATCCAAAGCGACACAAATCATTGGTACCGATGAGAAACACCACCTGCAGCTGACTGCACCCTGTGCTCTTCAAGACATCCAGAGAAAACTACCCTACGTCTGGAATCACTCTACCCAGTATGCACATGGAGAGGACATTCACTTTCTTCCCCTCCTTGGCAGCTATGTGCCTACGGCCCCATAATGCGCCTAACATTGGAGCTCCCAACTACCAATAATCCCACCCTCTATGATTGCCCATATCTTGCAGGCTGAGAAGTTTCCTCTGAAACAGGACAAGTGAATGCATCTGGCTGAAGGACAATGTCAGCCACAGACAGCACCTGCAACCTGTTTGTCAGACTAAACAGGGAGGCCTTATGTGTAGTCCCCTGGAAGTCTTTCACCACCTTCTAAGCCCTGAGGCGACCTCCAGCTCGACCACAGGTGAGCGTTCAAACTCAGTGTGAGCAGTAACTGGACTGGCCACCAGCACTGAGATCGGTGACTAGTGAGTAGTGCTGGACGTCCGTTGGATCCGCATGGCCGACTAACAACAATTACAGCCATCCACTGCAGCTTCAAGCTGTGTAACCGAAGCCAGAAAGCCTGGAGCTGGGAGCGAAGTGTCACCAACTCCGCTCACATCGACACAGCAACCACACTCCCAGACTGTACTAAAGACCAGACAAACAAAGGACTATCGACACGTGCTACGAAACTCTACTGTAGACACTGACGAAAATGCAAGAACTGTGTCTCATAAATGAGATTAATATGCAAAGATTCAAAAACTAACTACGAGAGCACTCAGATGAGATCAAGTAATTCGCTCCTGATTAGGAACTTTTAATAGGTCACAAAATCGGTTTATTTTCTGACAAACGAGATCACGAGTACTGCGTGTGTTAAATATTAAATTAACAAGCAGAAACTCAAGAAACTACACTACTAAACAACTGTGAAACGGATAACTAAGACACCAAGGAATTACAGACATTAGCTGCCATTGGGCATTAATTTATTTCAATGGAGCAAATTGAAAATGTGTGCCATACTGGGATTCAAACCATGGTCTCCTGCCTACTGAGCAGTATGCCATACAGACCCAGTGGTCACCACAACCGCATGAACTACCCTAGTCCACCTGCCGTCAGACCCAAATTCCCAGCTTAAACCATACACTACTGATGTAGTGCCCCTGCTGCTCATTAGTCTCTTTACACACATTATTACCGACTTGTCCAAAAGAACATACAGCACATACAAATGATAACTAAAGAGATAGAACCGACCATGAACGTGTCAACTTAGAGGAAGAAATCGCCAAAGCCGATAAATCTTCAGACATGACAACACAAAAAAGAAAAAGAAAGCTCTGCTATGGCATAGCATGCCATAACTGAATTTTCGTGCGACAAAAAATACACAATACTATACGAATAAAGAAGACATTACAGCTATAGGTGGAAAATATCATTCAAATAAGTTTATAATGCAATTTATTTACTACTCATACAAAGTTGTCCCTCTATATACGTTTAGAGAAAACATATCATAACATACACAGATTATTTGTTAAGTACATTACTACTATATTTCCCATAATGTAGATAATTACTAATGTGAGTGTAGGTATCAGGAAACGTTTCTGCTTGTTTCTGTAAATTTTCATAAACAAACCAGATGGATGAATTCTCTGTTTTCTGCCTCTTAGGAAGCTCCAGCTAACAGTGACATTTGCAGTTTTTGAACAAACAGAATTCTCAGATTCTTTTGTGGGTGAAAAATTATATTCTTTATTTGCTGATTTAATCACAATCTTGAATTTTAACAGACCGACAAGAAACAAATTTTCAGTTTTAAACACACTTTTGGTTAACCTACAGAAATTTGTACTGGATGTACTAGTATTGCCTTTAGTCACTGGAACTGTGTTTTGCAGGGTGACACATCAAACCCCTGTGTTGTCATCCAGATTTGTGTCTTCCGTCACTTTCATAAATCGGGGCACTGAAAGCGAGCGGTCTGATTTCTTCCAAATCCTTCCTATCCTATGACAAACGCGTAGATTATTATGTCTGCTTTGATGAATCCATAGACAGTTGTGTTGTTAATAAATCAGAGAACATTTGTTGCTTGTTCTCACCTGCAAGAATTTTATGACCACTTACGGTTAGACTGCCTAATTGTTCCAGATTCTAGGACTATATACATTCAGACAAATTCGTCGACAATGTAAAGAAGTAAATGTTGGCACATCTGGTGTACACTACCCTGGCTCGTTCGCAATGAACCATTCCATTCAAGTCCCAAAATAGAGAGTTAGACATACGTAAGTGCAATTAACTCAAAACTAAATGGGACACAATAACTATGTCGAATATTTTGCATCTTTTATTTGCAGGAGAACAATGGAACTCTGGAAACGAGACCAAAATCATCGTCCACTCCAGCATTTGAGGAAGTGCTGGAGTCCATTGGGTCCAGAGGGAAGTTTCAGACCAGGCTCATAATCGTGTTCATCTGCGTTGGCCCGTGCATAAACATGATGAGTGTGAACCTATTCTATCTCGCAATGCAGACTCCCAATCATTGGTGCCATGTCCCTGGCAGAGAAAATACCAGCCTGTCTCTGGAAGAATGGAAGAACATCACCATACCCAGGTACCATTTGATACATGATAGTTGATAACCATTTCATTATTATCGCTGAGGGCTTATGGTTCCTCCAGTAACTAACCATAAAGAAAACCTAAAGTATGAATTTTCATTCTTCTGAATCGAATGTACAGCACATACAGCGCAAGACATTTAAGAGGTAATTACCGTCTTCGTGAAACAATGACTTTTAAAAAGCTTTAGATATCACACACGCATGAAAACACACACACACACACACACACACACACACACACACACACACGTGCACACGCAAGTGTTTGGTTTCTTTAAGCTTTCAGTATATTTTTCGTATTACTATCGTGACTTACTGTGTTGTGCTGTATGTTGCGTAGGCTGCAGTAATGTTCATTAAGCCAACTTTCTGTGGTTCTAAGTAATGTATCTATGTCGACGTTCTAACAATACCACCACTTGCAAAGTAGGTTAGATATCAGATTAATAATGTTGCTCACGCAGCATATGTTCGCTTTATTGGGCAACAACAAAGTTATTGACTGTGGATGGTAGCGCCATTATGAAAATAATGAAGTCACTGTAAAAAAAGTCGTTAATTTTGGCACTTATCTTGAATGGGTTCCCACGTAGATTTCGTCGAAGTTGTTATGTCTTATCTTGTTGATTCTAGGGTGAATCCACTTTGACTGCTAGAAGGTCCAGATCTGTATTTTAGCAATATTTGAAGACCTAACAAATGCGTTTTTCAGGAAATTCTTAATGATCAAACAATACCAGATCAGAACAATGGAATGGTAGAAATAATTTTTGACTTGGTGTTGACGGTCCACATTTTTACTAAACTTCTTGTAAATTCACATATACTTCTTGTCACATCATCAAGAAAACAGTTTTGTATCAATCTTCACATATTTAATTTCCACTTTAATCAAACTCAAGACTTGACTGTTCTTTTACAAAGCGAAATAACAACTTAACTTCTCCAAAGTGAACCAAAGACTGCTCTGTGCGCATTCGCGCCAAAACGGTTACAACTAAGTCAAAGATTGTGACAGTCTCACAGAAATAAATACACACAAGAACCATATCACTGTAATATATCGATACATCGGAGTACCTATACATTAATAAAACCAAATGTGAATATTGTCACAAAAATATGTCTGTTACTTCGCAGAAAAGTAGCACGATATTACTGGTATCGAGAACTGGAGTTGGAGTGCCGTAATGGTCACGTAAATAAAGAACCATATCAACGTACGGTGTTGTGGGCATGGACAGTCTTCATTTATTTCCCTTGTTTAACCATTTGTTATAAGGGGCGAAAAAAAGCTTGCGTACAAAGGCTGTACAGTCCAAAACCGGCATGTTAATCAGGAAAAATCACTATGAGCATTGAGTCAATCATCCCAGCGGCGCACCAGTATGAAGAGACCCTTCTAGTAAAACGCTGTGTCCTGCTGCGTGAGAAGTCCGTAACTGCCTGATGCATATCTTCGTTCAACAGGAATCGTGAACCCTTTAAGGTCTTTTTAAAGGGATCTCTCTTGGGGAGAGTTCAGAACTATAGGGCAGGTGCTTGACTGTCTCCCACTTGAGTGAGGTTGGTCTCTCAGATCGAGTGGCGTCCTGTATCGAATTGCGACCAGCACATAATTTGGAGCTCCATGCCATAATAGAGATTTTCGACAGACATGTTGTCCGATATACATTCTTCATTCACTGATGGATGACTAACGGTGTTTATCCTTTGGCAGCCAAGAAAAGCATAACAGCACGTTGACCTGTTTGGCCGCATTTGGTAATAACGTCATAGTATTTCACGTTTCCACATTTACTGCATGCACCTCAGAATAACACGAGTGCCACGCTAATCCCTTCCCTGTATGTCGTTGCTTGTCTACCCTCGTTGGAGTCACGCTACGTTGCATATACACTGCAGCAGTGCCCTCAAATGGAAGCATTTTGATCACCCCCCTATATAATAAAAGGTCATAATTTCAGGCATAAAATATAGAACACGACACTGTTTATGCTATTAACGAATTAATCATTATAATTAGCAAATGCCTGGACAACAAGCTGTGCGTATCCGATATTTTTTATGACCTTACTAAAGTATTTTACCCAGTTAACCATTAGGTGATGTTTCACAAAGTGGCTGCTTATGAGTCCAAGGGAAAGTCATTAGCCAGGTTCTCATCCTATCGCAGAAGTAGAAAATAAAGGGTAGTTGTACAGCAAAAAGGTGAGAGAGTCTGTTCTAGATGGAAGGAGGTAGAAGTTGACGTGCCCTGGAGATCGATACGAGATCCATCGCTGTTCGCATACTACATAACCGAAATGCTACGTAAAATAAACTCAGAAACAATTATGTACACTACTGGCCATTAAAATTGCAACACAAAAACCATCTGTACGAACAATTCAGTTCGGAGATCATGGCTGCGGTTACTCTTGACGCTGCATCACAGACAGGAGCGCCTGCGATGGTGTACTCAACGACGAACCTGGGTGCACGAATCGCAAAACGTCATTTTTTCGGATGAATCCACGTTCTGTTTACAGCATCATGAGGGTCGCATCAGTGTTTGGCGACATTGCGGTAAACGCACATTGGAAGCGTGTATTCGTCATCGCCATAGTGGCGTATCACCCGGCGTGATGGTATGGGGTGCCATTAGTTACACGTCTGTATCACCTATTGTTCGCATTGACGGCACTTTGAACAGTAGACGTTTCATTTCAGATATGTTACGACCCGTGGCTCTACCCTTCATTCGATCGCTGCGCAACCCTACATTTCACCAGGATAATGCTCGACCGCATGTTGCAGGTCCTGTACGGGCCTTTCTGGATACAGAAAATGTTCGATTGCTGCCCTGGCCAGCACATTCTCAAGATCTCTCACCAATTGAAAACGTCTGGTTAATGGTGACCGAGCAACTGGCTCGTCACATTATGCCAGTCACTACTATTGATGAACTGTGGTATCGTGTTGAAGCTGCATGGGCAGCTGTTCCTGTACACGCCATCCAAACTCTGTTTGACTCAATGCCCAAGCGTATCAGGGTCGTTATTACGGCCAGGGGTGGTTGTTCTGGGTACTGATTTCTCAGGATCTGCATGAAAGTGTAATCACTAGTCAGTTCTAGTATAAACATTTGTCCAATGAATACGCGTTCATCATCTGAATTTCTTCTTGGTGTAGCAATTTCAATGACCAATAGTGTATGTAAGTGGAGCAGACATAGGGGGGATAGATAAGCCTAGGAAGATACGGGCTGCAAACGGGGATATCCATTGTGATAGGCAACTTTGACTAAGGTCAGTTTATTACTACTCAGAGTCTGTAAACGAGTTTCTCGAAATTAGCGAAGCTAGTCTAGTGTTCACGTACTGTTGTGGTGAGCATCTACGGAAAAAGTTAGGATTGTGAAGCTACCACTTTTGGACGCCCACGACCCTTCACAGAACGTGCAGTTCGGAGGCTTGTCTTCTCTGTACAGTAGGATAGATGGTGATCTATGGCATCACAGTTGAAAGATCTCAATGCTGGTGCACCCGCAGGTGTTTCGGAGCACATCATTCATTCTACGTTGTTGATCGTGGAGCTCTGCAGACCACATGTTGCCGCAGCCGCATCGTCAATTACGACTGCAGTGGGCGTGGGACCATTGGAATTCGACTGTACATCAATAGAAACGTGTCGGCTCTTCCGGTGGAACACATTCTTGCTACACTAGAACGACGGTCGTCTCACCAAACGTCGTCGTCGAGGTGAACGGCGGCTCGAAACGTGGAGCCGTCCACGGACACAGGCTGGTGGGAGCAGTATTATGTTATGGGAGACATTCTCCTGGGCTTTCATGACATATGTGGTAATAAACGAAAACAAATGACAACTGCGAACCACCAGTATCCTTCATGCTTAATGTCTTTCCCGACGGCGATGTCATTTTTCAGAAGTATAATTGTTCGTGTTTCGAAGACAGAACGATGTTACAGTGGTTTGAGGTGCATCACAGTGAGCTGACGTTGATGTCTCAGCGACCAAATTCACCTGATGTAAATCCTTTCTAACCCATTTGGGTCGCTATCGGGCGCAGTTACCGAGTACGCAAATCAACGGTCCGTTATTTATGCGAATTACATGACCTGTGCTTAGATATGTAATGTCACATACCTCCACAAACCTACCGTTAAACTGTCGGATCCCTGACACACAGAATCAGCATAGTAATTGGTTCCAAAGACGGGCAAACAAGCAGTTAAGCAGGCTGTCATAATGTTTTGGCTCATCGATCTATAAGCATGTACACTCCTGGAAATTGAAATAAGAACACCGTGAATTCATTGTCCCAGGAAGGGGAAACTTTATTGACACATTCCTGGGGTCAGATACATCACATGATCACACTGACAGAACCACAGGCACATAGACACAGGCAACAGAGCATGCACAATGTCTGCACTAGTACAGTGTATATCCACCTTTCGCAGCAATGAAGGCTGCTATTCTCCCATGGAGACGATCGTAGAGATGCTGGATGTAGTCCTGTGGAACGGCTTGCCATGCCATTTCCACCTGGCGCCTCAGTTGGACCAGCGTTCGGGCTGGACGTGAAAACCGCGTGAGACGACGCTTCATCCAGTCCCAAACATGCTCAATGGGGGACAGATCCGGAGATCTTGCTGGCCAGGGTAGTTGACTTACACCTTCTAGAGCACGTTGGGTGGCACGGGATACATTCGAACGTGCATTGTCCTGTTGGAACAGCAAGTTCGCTTGCCGGTCTAGGAATGGTAGAACGACGGGTTCGATGACGGTTTGGATGTACCGTGCACTATTCAGTGTCCCCTCGACGATCACCAGAGGTGTACGGCCAGTGTAGGAGATCGCTCCCCACACCATGATGCCGGGTGTTGGCCCTGTGTGCCTAGGTCGTTTGCAGTCCTGATTGTGGCGCTCACCTGCACGGCGCCAAACACGCATACGACCATCATTGGCACCAAGGCAGAAGCGACTCTCATCGCTGAAGACGACACGTCTCCATTCGTCCCGCCATTCACGCCTGTCGCGACACCACTGGAGGCGGGCTGTACGATGTTGGGGCGTGAGCGGAAGACGGCCTAACGGTGTGCGGGACCGTAGCCCAGCTTCATGGAGACAGTTGCGAATGGTCCTCCCCGATACCCCAGGAGCAACAGTGTCCCTAATTTGCTGGGAAGTGGCGGTGCGGTCCCCTACGGCACTGCGTAGGATCCTACGGTCTTGGCGTGCATCCGTGCGTCGCTGCGGTCCGGTCCCAGGTCGACGGGCACGTGCACCTTCCGCCGACCACTGGCGACAACATCGATGTACTGTGGAGACCTCACGCCCCACGTGTTGAGCAATTCGGCGGTACGTCCACCCGGCCTCCCGTATGCCCACTATATGCCCTCGCTCAAAGTCCGTCAACTGCACATACGGTTCACGTCCACGCTGTCGCGGCATGCTATCAGTGTTAAAGACTGCGATGGAGCTCCGTATGCCACGGCAAACTGGCTGACACTGACGGCGGCGGTGCACAAATGCTGCGCAGCTAGCGCCATTCGACGGCCAACACCGCGGTTCCTGGTGTGTCCGCTGTGCCGTGCGTGTGATCATTGCTTGTACAGCCCTCTCGCAGTGTCTGGAGCAAGTATGGTGGGTCTGACACACCGGTGTCAATGTGTTCTTTTTTCCATTTCCAGGAGTGTATTTCCGACATTGGTTCCCTGTCTCAGTAAAATATGTTGTGGATCCGCTGTCGCATGTTTCAGTCTGACCAAAAAGGTTTGAGACACCCCGTATGAATCATCTGTTAAAGAATAAGATGGAAACTCATGAATCTGCATCTTTCTGCTCTCACACAGGGAAGGACCGTCCTTTAGCAAGTGCCTGATGTACAACGAGAGCGATGTGCTCCATTTGAGCAACAGGACGGAATCAGTGAAGTGTCAGTACGGATGGGAATACGACAAAACGTGGTTCACCAGGACAGCTCCGTCACAGATGAACTGGGTCTGTGATAACCAGCAGGCTATCAACGACATCTTGTTCTACTCGCAGAATATTGGCGTGGCGCTCGGTTTACTCTTCGGTTACATAGGTGACATGTAAGCAACAATTTCTCTGTACCACATCTAAAGTTAGCAGCAGTTTTTACAGCGTTCTGGTAACTTTGAAGTAATTTCTTGAACTGAGAGGGTGATAGATTTCTGCCATTCCTTTTTTTTTTTTTTTTTTGTGTGTGTGTGTGTGTGTGTGTACTAAGTTCAAGCAAGGCTCGGTCTGCAATTGCACTGAAGCAAGTGGAAAGTGTTGTCACATGAAACGCCAGTCCTACGTTTATCAAATTTTGTTGAGACCATCACAAAACAGGTGCTCTCTAAGACAAAAAAAAGACACGCCATGCAGGAACTATCCGAATGGGACAGAGATCAATAGATGTGATGTACATCCACAGACAACAAACGATTACAACTTCAAAAAAATTGGATGATTTATTGAAGAGGAAGACCTCCAAAAACTGAGCAAGTCACTAAAGCGTTGGTCCACATCCCTCACATGAAAGCAGTTACTCGGCTTGGCACTGATCGACAGAATTGTTGAATGTCCACCGGAGGAGTATGGTGCCAAATTCTGTCCAATTGTCGCGTTATATCGTCAAAATTTAGAGCTGTTTGGAGGTCCCTGCCTATAAGGCTCAAAAAGTTCTCATCTTGGGAGAGATCTGGCTACCTTTGCTGGCCAAGCTAGAAATTGGCATGCACGAAGACAAGCAGTTGAAGCTCTCGGCACGTGCGAGACGGCATTATCTTACTGAAATGTAAGCCCAGGACGGCTTGACATGGAGGTCAAAAACCGGGACGTAGAATATCGTCGACGTACCGCTGTGCTGTAAGTGAGCCGCATTTGATAAGCAAATGGGTCCTACTACGAAATGAAATGGCACCCAAAGACCATCACTCCTTGTTGTGCCGTATGGCGGGCGGCAGTCAGGTACCCCACCATTGCCCGGAGCGTCTCCAATACGTCTTCGCTGGTCATCAGTGGTCAGTTCAAAGCAGGACTCATCACTGAAGACAATTCTACTCCGGTCAATGCGATTCCAAGGCGAAGACGTGCCAACAATTCTATCAGTCAATGCCACGCCTAATAATTGCTTGCATAAGCGCCAGAGGTGGAACAACGCACTATTGACTTGCTTAAGTTCTATCTCTTGAGTAAATGACCCAATTTTTTTGAAATTATAATCATTTGTTTGTCAGTACGTTCGGATAATGCCGTCGTGTTGGGTTGTTTTTTCTGTCTTAGAATGCATAAGCTGATTTAACTTTCCATTAGGAACATATCGACATCAGTATGAGATGTGATGCGAAAGCGGCATGGCACGAGTGATGTGTGATTCAAATACTATCTTGGATTAGCTGTGAAATGGAAGCAAACAACTTTCGAACATCAACTTGAGGAATGTCCTAGTACTCATGAAACAAATACTGTCTGTACATGAAGATTGCTGGCTGGAGGGTGGTATGTAAGTGTAAGTCTTCCCACCGCGTCCCAGACATGTTGTATGGTGATTAGAGATTAGATTAGATTAGTACTTGTTCCATAGATCATGGATACGACACTTCGTAATGATGTGGAACGTGTCAGGTTAATAAAAGGTGTATACAGAACGTATTACATTACACAAAATATTACATGACACTTAATTTTTTTGTGGGGGTTGGGGAAATTACCCACTTACTATATCCAAAAATTCATCGAATGAGTAGAAGGAGTTGCCATTAAGAAATCATTTTAATCTCCTTCTAAATGCTATATGGCTATCTGTCAGACTTTTGATGCTATTAGGTAAGTTACCAAAGACTTTTGTGGCAGCATAATTTACCACCTTCTGAACCAAAGTTAGATTTAACTTTGAGTAGTGAAGATCATCCTTTCTCCTAGTGTTGTAGCCATGTACACTGCTATTACTTCTGAATTCGTTCGGATTGCTAGTATCAAATTTCATAAGTGAATATATATATTGTGAAGCTACAATGAAGATCTCTAGCTCTTTAAATAACTGTCTGCAGGGTGATCTTGGATGAGCTACAGCAATTATTCTGATCACGCGCTTTTGTGCAATGAACGCTCTTTTACTCAATGATGAGTTACCCCAGAATATGATGCCATACGAAAGCAGAGAATGAAAATAGGAATGGTACGCTAATTTACACAGATATATATCGCTAAAATTTGCAATGACCCTAATAGCATAAGTAGTTGAACTCAAATGTTTCAGCAGATCCTCAGTGTGTTTTTTCCAGTTCATCCCCTCACCAATGAGTACACCTAGAAATTTTGAATATTCTACCTTAGCTACCCATTTCTGATCGAAGTCTATATTTATTAATGGTGTCATTCCATTTACTGTGTGGAACTGTATATACTGTGTTTTGTCAAGGTTTAATGAGAGCCCATTTGCAGAGAACTACTTAATGATTTTCTGAGAAACATCGTTTTACAATTTCACCAGTTAATTCTTGTCTGTTGGGTGTGATAGCTATACTTGAATCATCGGCAAAAAGTACCAGCTTTGCATCTTCGTGAATATAGAATGGCAAGTCATTAATATATATTAAGAACAGCAGAGGACCGAAGACCGAACCTTGCGGCACCCCATTCTTGACTGTTCCCCAGTTTGAGAAATCACCAGTTTTTTGTACATTATGTGACTGACAAATCAGGGCCTTCAATAGACATGTCAAAGCATTTCTTAGGGCGTTTAGGGCGTTTAGGGTGTCAACTGAAGTGGGGGGAGGTCTTCAGTTATCTTGTTCGAATATGCCGTTTGGTATCCAGATCATGAAGCGTATAACAACCGAATTAACAATTCTTTCCACACTCTGGTTAGCTTCCAGCGTCTCTTCAATTACCGAATCAGTCCTGTTGTTATAAACAATAGCACTATATAACATGATTTCAGGACTTAGAAAAGTATGGGTCTTGACAGTAGCAGCATTTACTGACCTTTCAGCAAATCGTATAGAGATACGGTGGTGCCGATTTGACCGTCAGAAAGAAAATCGAGCCGCGTCGCTGAACGACACAGAATACCACTCAGTGTTCCAGCCGTCTTTGGCTATACACAATGCTCGCCTCTGTTGTTTGTAGTACACAGAGGTGACAAAACTCGTGGGATAGCGATGTGCACATTTACCGTAGTATCGCCTATGCACGGTATAAAAGAGCCGTGCATTGGCCGAGCTGTGATTTGAACTCAGGTGATTCACGTAGAAAGGTTTCTGATTTGATTATAGCCACACGATGGGAATTAAGGCTTTTAAAGCAGAATAGTAGCTGGCGCTAGAAGCATGGGACCTTCTATTTCGGAAACCGTAAGAGAATTCCATATTCCGTGCTCCACAGTGTGAAGAGCTTGCCGAGAATACCGAAGTGCAGGCATTATGTCTCACCACATACAAACGCAGTGGCTCGCAACCTTCACTCAACAACAGAGAGCAGCTGCGTTTTCGTAGAGTTGTCAGTGCTAACAGACAAGCAGCATTACTTGAAATAACAGCCGAAATCAATGTGGGACGTATGACGAAAGTGTCTGTTAGGACAGTGCTGCGAAATGTGGCGTTAATGGGCTGTGACAGCAGAAGACCGACGCGAGAGTCTTTGCTAACAGCACATCACCTGCAGCGCCTCTCCTAGGCTCGTGACCACATCAACTGGACAGTAGACGACTGGAAAACCGTGGCCTGTCAGATGCGTCCCAGTTTCGCTTGGTAAGACCTGATGGTAGGGTTTGATTGTGGTGGAGACCCCACGAAGACATGCACCCAAGCTGTCGACAAGACACTGCACAATGTTAGGGTCCTCTGGTCCAGCTGAACCGATTATTGACTGGAAATGGTTACTTCCGGTTACTTCGAGACTATATGCACACTTTCATATACTTCATGTCTCCTAACAACGAACGAATATTTATGGATGACAATGCGCTATGTCACCAGGCCGCAGCCGGCCGCTGTGGACGAGGGGTTGTAGGCGCTTCAGTCTGGAACCGCGCTGCTGCTACGGTCGCAGGTTCGAATCCTGCCACGGGCATGGATGTGTGTGATGTCCCTAGGTTAGTTAGTTTTAAGTAGTTCTAAGTCTAGGGGACTGATGACCTCAGATGTTAAGTCCCATAGTACTTAAAGCCATTTGAACCATTTTTCTTCACCAGTTTTTTTGTTCGCTATTGGATTGAGGAACATTTTGGACAATTAAAGCGAATGATCTGGCCACCCGACGAACATGTATGGAACATAATAGAGAGGTCAGTTCGTGCACAAATCCGGCACCAGGAACGCTTTCGCACTTACGGACGGCTGTAGAGGCAAAATGAGTCAATATTTCTGCAGGAGCTTCGAACCAGTTGAGTCCATGCTACGTCGAGTTGCTACACCACGCCGGGCAAGAGGAGGTGCGACACGATATCAACAGGTATCCCATGACTTTTGTCAAAAAAAAGTTCAAATGTGTGTGAAACCTAATGGGACTTAACTGCTAAGGTCATCAGTCCCTAAGCTTACATACGAGTAAACCTAAATTATCCTAAGGACAAACACACACACTCATGGCCAAGGGAGGACTCGAACCTCCGCCGGGACCAGCCGCACAGTCTATGACTGCAGCGCCTCAGACCACTCGGCTAATCCCGCACGGCTGACTTTTGTCACTTCAGTGTATGACGTCAGCTGTGAACGACACATGACAGCTCGAGATCTCGTCGCAAGATTCCAGTTATCTGATCCTAACGGTTCACGATCACACACTGCCCGGATATCGTCTGAACTTTCGTTAGAGCCAACTGAGCAATAATAAGATTTTTTCTTCCTTCTGGAAGTAATGTCGCTCTATTTCCCACATAATTGTCCTGAGTCCATCTCGTCACCATTCGTTCTGCACTGATCTGCGTCAACACCTTCATCTAAACCTATACTTTGCAAGACACATGACGACGTGCGGCAGAGGGTACTTTGTGTAACAGTGTCCCTTTCCTCTCTACCTGTTCCAGTCGCATATGATTCGTGAGAAGTTTCTGGTCTTACCTTGGCGGTCTTTTCATGAGATGTACGTTGGAGGAAACAATATACTGGTTAACTCTTCCAGGAATGTGCGCTCTCGGCATTTTAACAATAGACCATAAAGGGATGCAAGACGCCTCTCTTGCAGCGTCTGCCACTGGAGCTGGCTAGCACCTCTGTGACGCTTCCGTGCTTACTAAGTCGAAGGTTGCCAGTTACTAGGTAGCAATTGCTACTATGAGATGAAAAGTTTGGCATAGTGGCGGGCCGCTTTAAACCAGTCAGAAGATTAATGACTCAAAAACAGATGATCCTATAACGAAACATGCTGCTCTTCTTTCGATCTTTTCTATTTCCTCTACCAGTCCTGTCTGGTACGGATCCGATGCTGAGGGATAGTATTCAAATATTCATCGAACTTTTTTTTTTTTTTTTTTTTTTTTTTTTTTTTTTTTTTTTAAATGGATTACATATCCTGTGGATTCTCCCATTGAATCTCATTCTGATATCTGCCTGACTAACAGTTACCGAGCGAGGTGGCGCAGTGGTTAGCACACTGGACTCGCATTCGGGAGGAAGACGGTTCAATCCCGTCTCCGGCCATCCTGATTTAGGTTTTCCGTGATTTCCCTAAATCGCTTCAGGCAAATGCCGGGATGGTTCCTTTGAAAGGGCACGGCCGATTTCCTTCCCCATCCTCCCTTACCCGAGCTTGCGCTCCGTCTCTAATGACCTCGTTGTCGACGGGACGTTAAACACTAATCTCCTCCTCCTCCTGACTAACAGTTAATTTTATGTGGCTGTCCCATTACAAATCGCTCCGTGCACATACATTTCGTATGGAAGTAACTGCTTCCAAGTGATTGTTCTGCAATTCTGTAATCATACAATAAAGTATATTTCTGTCTTTGCATTCGTACTACGTTACATTTGTTTATGGTGAGGGTCTTGCCACTCCTTACACCAAGCCCTGGTCCGCTGCAGGGCATCCTGCATATCGCTATATTTTTCCAGCGGCGCTACTTCTCTGTATACAACAGCATCATACGCGAAAAGCCTTATGAAATTTCCGATATTATCTACTAAGTCATTTACATACAGGGTGTTACAAAAAGGAACGGCCAAACTTTCAGGAAACATTCCGTACGCACAAAGAAAGAAAATATGCTATGTGGACATGTGTCCGGAAACGCTTACTTTCCATGTTAGAGCTCATTTTATTACTTCTCTTCAAATCACATTAATCATGGAATGGAAACACACAGCAACAGAACGTACCGGCGTGACTTCCAACACTTTGTTACAGGAAATGTTCAAAATGTCCTCCGATGCGCTGATGCAGCCCTGGAGAATGGCGTATTGTATCACAGCCGTCCACAATACGAGCACGAAGAGTCTCTACATTTGGTACCGGGGTTGCGTAGACAAGAGCTTTCAAATGCAACCATAAATGAAAGTCAAGAGGGTTGAGGTCAGGAGAGCGTGGAGGCCATGGAATTGGTCCGCCTCTACCAATCTATCGGTCACCGAATCTGCTGTTGAGAAGCGTACGAACACTTCGACTGAAATGTGCAGAAGCTCCATCGTGCATGTTGTGTCGTACTTGTAAAGGCATATGTTCTAGCAGCACAGGTAGAGTATCCCGAATGAAATCATGGCGGGGAATCGAGGAAGTACATACTGACGAAACTAAAATCAGCTCTAACATGGAAATTAAGCGTTTCCGGACACATGTCCACATAACATATTTTCTTTATTTGTGTGTGAGGAATGTTTCCTGAAAGTTTGGCCGTTCCTTTTTGTAACACCTAGTATATTGTGAAAAGTAATGGGCCTGCAACAAGCGCACGCCCGAAACCACTTTTATGTATGAAGATTTCTCTCCGTTCGGAATGACATGCCGTGTTGTGTGTTTGCCAGAAGCTCCTCTGTCCAGTTACACAGATGGTCTGATATTCCATAGGCTCGTATTTTGTTGATAAGGCGACAGTGCAAAACTATATCGTGAGCCTTCCATGAGTCAAGGAACACAGTCTCTATCTGGGCGCCTGCATCTACTGCGTTTCAGACGTTCTTTGTTTTCGGAAACCATGTCGGATCCTACAGAGGAGATTTCCTGTCTCTAGAAACGTCGTAATACGCGAACATAAAACATGTTCCAAAACTGTACAGCAGATCGACGTTAGAGATATGGTACTACAAATTTGTACATCTATACGCAGACCCCCCCCCCCCCCCCCCCCCCCATGAACCATGGACCTTGCCGTTGGTGGGGAGGCTTGCGTGCCTCAGCGATACAGATGGCCGTACAGTAGGTGCAACCACAACGGAGGGGTATCTGTTGAGAGGCCAGACAAACGTGTGGTTCCTGAAGAGGGGCAGCAGCCTTTTCAGTAGTTGCAGGGGCAACAGTCTGGATGATTGACTGATCTGGCCTTGCAACATTAACCAAAACGGCCTTGCTGTGCTGGTACTGCGAACGGCTGAAAGCAAGGGGAAACTACAGCCGTAATTTTTCCCGAGGACATGCAGCTTTACTGTATGATTAAATGATGATGGCATCCTCTTGGGTAAAATATTCCGGAGGTGAAATAGTCCCCCATTCGGATCTCCGGGCGGGGACTACTCAGGAGGATGTCGTTATCAGGAGAAAGAAAACTGGCGTTCTACGGATCGGAGCGTGGAATATCAGATCCCTTAATCGGGCAGGTAGGTTAGAAAATTTAAAAAGGGAAATGGATAGGTTAAAGTTAGATATAGTGGGAATTAGTGAAGTTCGGTGGCAGGAGGAACAAGACTTCTGGTCAGGTGACTACAGGGTTATAAACACAAAATCAAATAGGGGTAATGCAGGAGTAGGTTTAATAATGAATAGGAAAATAGGAATGCGGGTAAGCTACTACAAACAGCATAGTGAACGCATTATTGTGGCCAAGATAGATACGAAGCCCACACCTACTACAGTAGTACAAGTTTATATGCCAACTAGCTCTGCAGATGATGAAGAAATTGAAGAAATGTACGATGAAATAAAAGAAATTATTCAGATAGTGAAGGGAGACGAAAATTTAATAGTAATGGGTGACTGGAATTCGAGTGTAGGAAAAGGGAGAGAAGGAAACATAGTAGGTGAATATGGATTGGGGCTAAGAAATGAAAGAGGAAGCCGCCTAGTAGAATTTTGCACAGAGCACAACTTAATCATAGCTAACACTTGGTTTAAGAATCATGAAAGAAGGTTGTATACGTGGAAGAACCCTGGAGATACTAAAAGGTATCAGATAGATTATATAATGGTAAGACAGAGATTTAGGAACCAGGTTGTAAATTGTAAGACATTTCCAGGGGCAGATGTGGACTCTGACCACAATCTATTGGTTATGACCTGTAGATTAAAACTGAAGAAACTGCAAAAATGTGGGAAATTAAGGAGATGGGACCTGGATAAACTGAAAGAACCAGAGGTTGTACAGAGTTTCAGAGAGAGCATAAGGGAACAATTGACAGGAATAGGGGAAAGAAATACAGTAGAAGAAGAATGGGTAGCTCTGAGGGATGTAGTAGTGGAGGCAGCAGAGGAAAAAGTAGGTACAAAGACGAGGGCTGCTAGAAATCCTTGGGTAACAGAAGAAATATTGAATTTAATTGATGAAAGGAGAAAATATAAAAATGCAGTAAATGGAGCAGGCAAAAAGGAATACAAACGTCTCAAAAATGAGATCGACAGGAAGTGCAAAATGGCTAAACAGGGATGGCTAGAGGACAAATGTAAGGATATAGAAGCTTATCTCACTAGGGGTAAGATAGATACTGCCTACAGGAAAATTAAAGAGACCTTTGGAGAGAAGAGAACCACGTGTATGAATATCAAGAGCTCAGATGGCAGCCCAGTTCTAAGCAAAGAAGGGAAGGCAGAAAGGTGGAAGGAGTATATAGAAGGTTTATACAAGGGCGATGTACTTGAGGACAATATTATGGAAATAGAAGAGGATGTAGATGAAGACGAAATGGGAGATACGATACTGCGTGAAGAGTTTGACAGAGCACTGAAAGACCTGAGTCGAAACAAGGCCCCCGGAGTAGACAACATTCCATTAGAACTACTGACGGCCTTGGGAGAGCCAGTCATGACAAAACTCTACCAGCTGCTGAGCAAGATGTATGAGACAGGCGAAATACCCTCAGACTTCAAGAAGAATATAATAATTCCAATCCCAAAGAAAGCAGGTGCTGACAGATGTGAAAATTACCGAACTATCAGTTTAATAAGCCACGGCTGCAAAATACTAACGCGAATTCTTTACAGACGAATGGAAAAACTGGTAGATGCAGACCTCGGGGAGGATCAGTTTGGATTCCGTCGAAATGTTGGAACACGTGAGGCAATACTGACCTTACGACTTATCTTAGAGGAAAGATTAAGAAAAGGCAAACCTACGTTTCTAGCATTTGTAGACTTAGAGAAAGCTTTTGACAATGTTGACTGGAATACTCTCTTTCAAATTCTAAAGGTGGCAGGGGTAAAATACAGGGAGCGAAAGGCTATTTATAATTTGTACAGAAACCAGATGGCAGTAATAAGAGTCGAGGGGCATGAAAGGGAAGCAGTGGTTGGGAAAGGAGTGAGACAGGGTTGTAGCCTCTCCCCGATGTTATTCAATCTGTATACTGAGCAAGCAGTAAAGGAAACAAAAGAAAAATTTGGAGTAGGTATTAAAATTCATGGAGACGAAGTAAAAACTTTGAGGTTCGCCGATGACATTGTAATTCTGTCAGAGACGGCAAAGGACTTGGAAGAGCAGTTGAACGGAATGGACAGTGTCTTGAAAGGAGGATATAAGATGAACATTAACAAAAGCAAAACGAGGATAATGGAATGTAGTCAAATTAAATCGGGTGATGCTGAGGGAATTAGATTAGGAAATGAGACACTTAAAGTAGTAAAGGAGTTTTGCTATTTAGGAAGTAGAATAACTGATGATGGTCGAAGTAGAGAGGATATAAAATGTAGACTGGCAATGGCAAGGAAAGCGTTTCTGAAGAAGAGAAATTTGTTAACATCGAATATAGATTTATGTATCAGGAAGTCGTTTCTGAAAGTATTTGTTTGGAGTGTAGCCATGTATGGAAGTGAAACATGGACAATAACTAGTTTGGACAAGAAGAGAATAGAAGCTTTCGAAATGTGGTGCTACAGAAGAATACTGAAGATAAGGTGGATAGATCACGTAACTAATGAGGAGGTATTGAATAGGATTGGGGAGAAGAGAAGTTTGTGGCACAACTTGACTAGAAGAAGGGATCGGTTGGTAGGACATGTTTTGAGGCATCAAGGGATCACAAATTTAGCATTGGAGGGCAGCGTGGAGGGTAAAAATCGTAGAGGGAGACCGAGAGATGAGTACACTAAGCAGATTCAGAAGGATGAAGGTTGCAGTAGGTACTGGGAGATGAAGCAGCTTGCACAGGATAGAGTAGCATGGAGAGCTGCATCAAACCAGTCTCAGGACTGAAGACAACAACAACAACATACGGAGACCCCTCTTGGAAACGAGAATGACCTGTGACTTTTTGCAATCATTAGGAACTCTTCACTCTCTAGAGACCTATGGTACACTGCTGCTTCAATAGAGGCAATCTCTTTCGCATACTCTGTGCTGAGTCGTACTGGTATCCTTCAGGTGCAGTAGCCTAGCCTGTGTTGAGCGATTTCAGTTGCTTTTATATCCCTCGTACACTTTTTCCATATTTATCATTTTGTCGTTCGTGAGACGATTTCAGGAAGGAACTACAATATGATCTTCTCTCGTGCAACAGTTTTTGAACAACACGTCCAGTACTTCGGACTTCCATGTACCATTCTCTGTTTTAGTGCCATTATGAGCACAGAGATTCTGTACAGATGGCTCCGATTTGTTTACTGATTTGACGTAACATAGAACTTCTTACGATTTTCTGTCAAGTTAGTAGCTACTTTTACTTTCGTATTCGTTCAACGCTTCACACACATACCTCCTTACGTTAATTTTGGCTTCGTTTATTTTTTTTTTAATTTGTGGGACTTTGGCTGCTTTTAAATTTGCAATGAAGCTCTCTCTGCTTTCGTAACAGCTTCCTAACGCGGTTGCCAAACGGCGGTGCGTCTTTTCCATCCTTACAATTTTGCTCGGTACACATTTGTCTAAAGCGCGTTGTACGATGCTCTTGAACTTTGTCCATTGATGCTCAACATTGTCAGTACTCTATATGAAATTTTCGTGAAGATGTGTCATTTAATCTTAAATTTGTCTATTGTCTCTTGTGCTAAACAGAAAGATCTTCCTGCCTATCTTTGTATCCCTATTAACAACCGTATTTCGTGATGCTGTAACAGCCTTATCATCACTGTTTCTCTGTTCTACACAAGCTGAGTCGAAAAGTTCGGGCACATTAGCCACCATCAGTATTAAGATGCTACCTTCTCTGACTAACCGCTCAAGGTAATTTTCGGACAAGGCACTTAACCACAATTTCACATGCTTCTCTGTCCCTACTACCCTTCCTAATAATTTGAGCCTCCCAGTCTATAGCTAGTAAGTTAATATCGCCTCCTAAAACTATAAAATGACCAGGAAATTTACGCGAAATACTCAAATGGCTCTGAGCACTATGAGACTCAACATCTGAGGTCATTAGTCCCCAAGAACTTAGAACTACTTAAACCGAACTAACCTAAGGAGATCACACACATCCATGCCTGAAGCAGGATTCGAACCTGCGACCGTAGCGGTCGCGCGGTTCCATATTGAAGCGCCTATAACCGCTCGGCCACACCGGCCGGCTTACGCGAAATACTCTCCAAGTTTCCCCTCAGCTTTTCCGCCACTACTGTTGCTGGAGCAGCGATTCTATAAAGGCGCCGATGACCATGTTAGAGCCACCTTTCAACTTATCTTCACCCAAATTATTTCGCATTCAGAGTCTGAACTAATTTCACTAGACATTATCGTATTTTATATTGCTATGAACACACCTCCACCATCAGCGTTCAACTTATCTTTGCAATAAACATTTGAGTAGGAGTTTAACCTCTGGTTTCTCCCAGTTTTCCTTCCTAAGTACTATGTGGGCATTATTACCTTTTGTAAGCAAGGTTAGTTCCGGGACCTTTCCATAGATGCTCTTGCTATTAAGTAACAATACATTAACATTTCTTTCTCATATCTCCTACAATGTATGCTACTCTGTTTGGACTCAGAGAGTATCTTGTCAAGCCTGTGAGGGATCTCTCTCTCCTAATGAACCCACATACGCACGCCTTATGTACTACGCTACCCTACCAGCTGCTTTTTGCATGTAGTGCTTCCCTGACCTATTAAAAGGCACTCTATTGTTCCCCACCCGATAGCGGTGGTGGAGAAATTTGCATCCGATACCAGATTGCACTGCGTCTCTGGTTCATGGTTTCCACTCTGCTCCAAACCAGAAGAGCGCTGTCGGTTCTGGAAACGGTGCTTCAAAACGATACGCTGTTTTCACCGTGCGGGCGAGGTTACCTGTCTTCACCAGCCCAGCCAGCCGCTTGTAGGAATCGAGGCTTTACAGCGAATTTCCTGCGCTATCTACCGCTGTGATGCTCTCATGTCTCTATCGCAAATTATGCGACCTTTCTGTAAATCCGAAGAATGGCCATAGCGTAAGCTACACGCGCACATCATCCGGACGTATTGTGTTACCATTTACGGCTGATGAGAAGTTCCAGCTAATATTAACAATATTAGTTCCACTAACGTTACAAACCCCCCAACAGCTGTCACGTATGCATACTGTTCTTCATCTATTGGAATAGCTGTTTTCTGTTCTTGAAAATAAGTCGTCATATGGATGAAAATTTAATCAGTGTCCCAATTAGACATGTACGAGGGTAATCCCAAAAGTAAGGTCCCCTATTTTTTATAATTACATAGACCCGTTTATTACTACACTCCTGGAAATTGAAATAAGAACACCGTGAATTCATTGTCCCAGGAAGGGGAAACTTTATTGACACATTCCTGGGGTCAGATACATCACATGATCACACTGACAGAACCACAGGCGCATAGACACAGGCAACAGAGCATGCACAATGTCGGCACTAGTACAGTGTATATCCACCTTTCGCAGCAATGCAGGCTGCTATTATCCCATGGAGACGATCGTAGAGATGCTGGATGTAGTCCTGTGGAACGGCTTGCCATGCCATTTCCACCTGGCGCCTCAGTTGGACCAGCGTTCGTGCTGGACGTGCAGACCGCGTGAGACGACGCTTCATCCAGTCCCAAACATGCTCAATGGGGGACAGATCCGGAGATCTTGCTGGACAGGGTAGTTGACGTACACCTTCTAGAGCATGTTGGGTGGCACGGGATACATGCGGACGTGCATTGTCCTGTTGGAACAGCAAGTTCCCTTGCCGGTCTAGCAATGGTAGAAAAATGGGTTCGATGACGGTTTGGATGTACCGTGCACTATTCAGTGTCCCCTCGACGATCACCAGAGGTGTACGGCCAGTGTAGGAGATCGCTCCCCACACCATGATGCCGGGTGTTGGCCCTGTGTGCCTCGGTCGTATGCAGTCCTGATTGTGGCGCTCACCTGCACGGCGCCAAACACGCATACGACCATCATTGGCACCAAGGCAGAAGCGACTCTCATCGCTGAAGACGACACGTCTCCATTCGTCCCTCCATTCACGCCTGTCGCGACACCACTGGAGGCGGGCTGCACGATGTTGGGGCGTGAGCGGAAGACGGCCTAGCGGTGTGCGGGACCGTAGCCCAGCTTCATGGAGACGGTTGCGAATGGTCCTCGTCGATACCCCAGGAGCAACAGTGTCCCTAATTTGTGGGAAGTGGCGATGCGGTCCCCTACGGCACTGCGTAGGATCCTACGGTCTTGGCGTGCATCCGTGCGTCGCTGCGGTCCGGTCCCAGGTCGACGGGCACGTGCACCTTCCGCCGACCACTGGCGACAACATCGATGTACTGTGGAGACCTCACGCCCCACGTGTTGAGCAATTCGGCGGTACGTCCACCCGGCCTCCCGCATGCCCACTATACGCCCTCGCTCAAAGTCCGTCAACTGCACATACGGCTCACGCCAACGCTGTCGCGGCATGCTACCAGTATTAAAGACTGCGATGGAGCTCCGTATGCCACGGCAAACTGGCTGACACTGACGGCGGCGGTGCACAAATGCTGCGCAGCTAGCGCCATTCGACGGCCAACACCGCGGTTCCTGGTGTGTCCGCTGTGCCGTGCGTGTGATCATTGCTTGTACAGCCCTCTCGCAGTGTCTGGAGCAAGTATGGTGAGTCTGACACACCGGTGTCAATGCGTTCTTTTTTCCACTTCCAGGAGTGTACAATGGTTTACATCAGTTTACAGCTTGAACATTTAGCTATTTTCGACATAATCACCTTTTCTGTCGATGCATTTTTGTAGACGCTCTGGCAGTTTTATGTATGCCCAGCTCCGCGGCTTTTGCGAAGAAGGATGCCGCCACTGGCGTGTTTGTTGCTTGGTCTCAGGTGTAAAGTGGTATGGCCAGGTTTCGTCACACGTGACAATTGAGTCCAGAAAGTTGTCCTGTTCGGTTGCAAGGCGGTGAAGAAATGCGCAAGAAGCATCAGCTCGTCGCCGCATGTGGTCCTCAGTCAGCATGCGTGGCATCCATCTGTTGCACACCTTCCGGTAGTTCAAAGTTTCCGTTAAAATTCTGTGAGCGGTGCTTCGGGAAACCTCAGGAACCAACGTGCAGAGATCATCCAGGGTGATCCGCCGATTTCCACGCATACTTCGCCCAATCTTCAAGACTGTCTCCTCAGAAATTGATGGTCTCCCTTTGCGTTGAAAAACCGAATAACTGCTCGCAATTCGCACTTGGCGGTAACATCCAACGGGATCTCCATTCTCAACAACTGCCAAGCCAAGACTTAGCGCCTTAGTGCAGCGTGCGCATGTTTACACACAGTGCGTGAAGCGCTCTTCATAACAGTGTGACCAACTGCCACACAAACAGAGTTCTGTACTTATAAAAAAAAAAACTTTTGGGATTATCCTCCTAGATACTGGACTGCAAGTACGGTAGCGTTTGGAGCAACACTTTTCGTTTATAACTATCTATGTGCTTTAATAATTAAGATCATCCTGTACATCGCCATAGTTTAGTCGTCTAAGGCTCTATATACTGTAAAGTTCTTTAATGGTGATTTTACTGTGTAATGTGTTGTTGAGCAAATGATGTGCTTAATCAGTTTTACTGGAATCCATGGAAAAATTAAACAACCTAATCTGGAAAAACCAGTATGTAATGCCTATAATGAACTCAATCCCTCTGAAATTTACTCAGTCTCGTGTGCACCAAGTTCTATGGCCCTGTGCAATAAACTGATAAAATTCCCTATGCAAATAAACAATGAAATACATTTTCCATAGCTCTTGAGTCGCAACGGACATTATCTTGTTATTCTGTTTTCTTCACAGTAGGCATACAAAATAGTCACTCTTGGCACAGAGAAGTGCAACGCTGCCCGTAAAATACAAATAACGTCAGGATATTAGTTGATAAATGAATAACCTTGCAAATGTTCAGTGATAATTTTGGGTATTGCCTGAGCACTTTGCAATGCTATGCGCAATGAAACTGTTACAAACATTAATATTTTTCTGATTCTGGTTGAAAAATAATTTCTTTAAAAAAATACTCATTGAATTTAAACAAACACGACATGAGGTTCTGATAACAGGATATGCTAAGAACAATATCTTCAGTTCGAAAATTGTATTCAAAGTAAAGTTTCTCCTCCACAAAATCTAATATTTAACACTTTACGTTAACTTCAAAATCAGTGAACTTCACAATTGTTCTACAATTCTCACTTACAGACATAATTAAAGACACTTGGATTGTTAAACGACAAAAGTCTAACCTCGTTTAACAAAATAGATTCCAAAATTTCATTTGTCTGTATCAGGATTACAAAACACAAAAAATATTACAAATCGGACACACCTAATCAACCTATACAATGGCAAATACTTGGTTCCTACATTCAAGGGTCAGTACTGTAAAAATAACAAAAGCCACATTGCGTTGCTGCATACTTAGAACTAAATATACAAAATTTCATTACCTTACAAAACTGTATTATGCTCCGTCCATAGGCCAACAGCTAAATTCTCTTACATCCTACCTTTAACAGAGTGCAACGGCAACTGCTACTGCGCTCCGCGCGCTCCTATTTACAGTCGATTCTGCCACTCAGGCAACATCTTTTGTTCAGCTTTGCCAAAGATACAGTCTCTCCTAGGTATGATAACCATTTCATGTCATTTTTCACGAAATATTGTATAAAATCGGGCTCACGTAAAAGTGGACCCTTCACAATACCAGTGAGAGGCTTCAGCTGGATATGGCGTGGTGAAGACACTTATGAACTCTCTTCCACACCAAACTGAGGCTATTACCGGAGCCAGAGGGGGTACAGAACATGGCTGTGAAATGGCTGGACACAGCCAATAGCATCGTTTCCGGCTCTCCAGGTTTGATAGTCCCGGAAGAAAACTCCTGTGAAGTTTGGAAAGTAGGAGAGAGGTCCTGGCAAAATAAAACCTGTAAAATCAGTGGAGAGTGGATAGCTCCCTCGGTGTGCGCACTGCCACTGAGAGGCAAGGTTCCTGGCTGTAGTCACGAATCAGTTTTGATTTGGCAGGAAGTATGAGGTGTTTGTGAGTGCAGGTACGGCCGGCGCCCGCAGCAGCTCCTGTGCCTGGTCGCCCACGTGGCCAGCAGGCTGCTGATCTTCCTCGCTCCAGACGTCGTTGTACTCTTCATCCTGGCCGAGTCCCTGGTGTCAGCCGTCGCTGGACCTATGCTAGAGTCTGCCTTGGCCGTTGGTGAGTTCTTTAGCTTTTAGCTTCACTTTCATAAGTCTGACACCTTGTGTTACTCAGTAAATTTGAAGACCGGTATGTAGTCTGTGTATTTTGTGGTCTCAGCCTAGAGCCAAATGTGTAATTGACACTGACCAATCACTCACCCTAGTCTAAGGGTCGCGTCTTATATTAGTAATAAAAGCGTCCTCGGGTCAGGTTTCCAAACCCGCCAGCGCTTAAATCTTGATTAATTATCAGCCGGGCAATGACTTCCGGCGTAAGACGTGACCCTCATTCGAACAACGGCACTGTCAAAGAGGGCGAAGGAGCGGACAGAGGTTCAGGCCACTACCATGTCCTTCGGGTGGGAAACTGCCCCTAAAGGTGGAAAAATCAGCAATGATCAAAGGCATGGGGATGAAAAAGGCAATGGAAACCACTTCTGCACAGGTACATAACGTATATCCACAGTATATGGTGCCTGCAATTGAAAAAGTGTCATGATCAACTCTCTGTTGGCAAAAGATTCCGGAGTAGTCCCTTATTCGTATCTCTGGGAGGGGACTGCCAAAAGCGAGGTGTCCCTGAGAAAAAGACTGAATAGCCAACGAAAGGAAATCATTCTGAGAGTCGGGGCGTGGAATGTGAGAAGCTTGGATCGAGTAGGGAAGCTAAAAAATCTGAAAAGGGAAATACAAAGTACCAATCTAGGTACAGTAGGAGTCAGTGAAGTGAAATGGAAAAAAGGTCAGGATTTCTGGCCAGATGAGAAAAGGGTGATGTCAACAGCAGCAGAAAATGGTATAACGGGATTAGGATTTGCTATGAGTAGGAAGGTAGGGCAGAGAGTGTTACTGTGAACAGTTCAGTGACAGGGCTGTTCTTATTAGAACTGACAACAACCCAACACCGCCAACGATAATTCAGCTATACATGCTGACGTCGATAGCTGAAGATGAGACAGCGAAAGTATATGAGGATACTGAAAGGGTAACGCAGTACGTAAAGAGAGACGAAAACCTAGTAGTCATGGGGGACTGGAATGCGGTTTTAGGGAATGAAGCAGAAGAGAATGTTACAGGGGAATATGGGTTTGGGACAAGGAATGAGATGCGAAAAAGACTAATTGAGTTCTTTGATAAATTTCAGCTAGTAATAGCGAATACTCATTTTAAGAAACACGAGAGGAGGAGGTATTCTTGGAAAGGTCGGGTGATGCGAGAAGATTTCAATTGGATTAGTTCATGGTCAGATATAGGTTCTGAAATCAGATGCTGGATTGTAAGACGTACAGGAGCAAATATAGACTCAGATCACAATGCGGTAGTGACGAAGACTAGGCTAAAGTTTACGAAACTAGACGAGAAGAATCAATATGCAAAGTAGTGTGATACGGATGAACTGAGGAATGACGAGATACGCTTGCTTCTCTAAGGCTATAGATACAACAGTAAGGAATAGTTCAGTAGTTGGTACACCTGAAGAAAAATGGACATCTCGTAAATGGGCAATCACAGTAGTTGGAAAGAAAAAACATATACAAAAAAGGTAACTGCAAAGACACCATGGATAACAAAAGAAATACGTCAGTTGATCCATGAATGAATGAAGTACAAATATGTCCAGGGAAATTTAGGAATACCTAAATTCAAGTCGCTGAAGTTTGAAATAAATAGAAAGTGCAGGGAAGCTAAGAAGGAATGGCTGCATGAAAATTTTGAAGAAATCGGAAAAGAAATGTTTGTTGTAAAGACTGGCGCAGCATGTAGGAAAGTCAAAATAACTTTCGGGGAAATTAAAAGCAAGGGTGATAACATTAAGACTGCAACGCAGAGGAGAGAGCGGATAAGTGGAAAGAGTACATTGAAGGGCTCTACGAGGGGAAAGATTTGTCTGATGAGCTGGAAGAAGAAACAGGAGTCGATTTAGAAGAGATAGGGGATCCAGTATTAGAACCAGAATTTAAGAGAGCTTTGGAGGACTTAAGGTCAAATAAGGCGGAAGGAATAGATAAAATTCCATCATAGGGGGAAGTGGCAACAAAACGACTATTCACGTTATTGTGCAGATTGTATGAGTCAGGCGACATACTATCTGACTTTCGGAAAAATATCATCCACACCATTCCGAAGACTGCAAGATCTGAAAAATGCGATAATTATCGCACAATAAGATTAATAGCTCATGCATCCAAGTTGCTCGCAAGAATAATATACACAAGAATGGAAAATAAAATTAAGGATCTGATAGATGATCAGTTTGGTTTTAGGAAAGGTAAAGGCACCAGAGAGGCAATTCCGACGTTGCGGTCGATGATACGATTTGTCGAACTTGAAAAAGCGTTCGACAATGTAAAATGATGCAAGATGTTCGGAATTCTGAGAAAAACAGGGGTAATATATAGGGAGAGAATTGTAATATACAATAGGTACAAGAGCCGAGACGGAATAATAAGATTGGACGACCAAGAACGAAGTTCTCAGATTAAAAAGAGTGTAACACAGGGATGTAGTCTTTCACCCTTACTGTTCAATACGTACATCGAAGAAGCAATGGTGGAGATTAAAGGAAGGTTCAGGAGTGAAATTAAAATTCAAGGTGACAGGATATCAGTGATACGATTCGCTGATGACATTGCTATCCTGAATGAAAGTGAAGAAGAATTACATGATTTGATGGATGGAATGAACAATCTGATGAGTACAGATTATGGATTGAGAGTAAATCAAAGAAAGGTGAAAGTAATGAGAAGTAGCAGAAACGATAACAGTGAGAAACTTAACATCAGGATTGATTGTCTGAAGCAATTGAAGTTAAGGAATTCAGCTACCTAGGCAGCAAAATAACAAATGGCGGACAGAGCAAGGAGGATATCAAAAGCAGACTAGCAATAGCAAAAAGGGCATTCCAGGCCAAGAGAAGTCTAGTAGTATGAAACATAGGCCTTAATCTGAGAAAGAAATTTCTGAGAATGTATGTCTGGAGAACAGCATTGTGTGGTAGTGAAACATGGTCTGAGGAGAAAACTGGAAGAGAAGAGAATCGAAGCATTTGAGATGTGGTGCTAAGACGAATGTTGAAAATTAGGTGGACTGATAAGGTAAGGAATGAGGAGTTTCTGCGCGGAATCGGAGAGAAAAGGAACATATGGGTAACACTGATAAGGACATCCGTTAAGACATCAGGGAATTACTTCCATGGTAGTAGAGGGAGCTGTAGAGGGCTAAAACTGTAGAGGAAGACAGAGATTGGAATACATTCAGCAAATAATTGAGGACGTTGGCTGGTTGGCTGCAATTACTACTCTGAGATGAAGAGGTTGGCACGCGAGAGAAATTCGTGGTGGGCCACATCGAACCGGTCAGAAGGCTGATGACTAAAAAAGGGGTCAGTCAGGAGAGCTGAGTGATTTCGAACGTGGGCTACTCATGGATGTCACCTGAGTAACGAGGGAGCTGAAGGTGGTTGTAAAACATAGCATGAAATCCGGGAAAGGAGTCACTCGTGTGTTGCAAGTTGCTCCCAAGAGTCCAGCAAGAGCAATGACTGTGCGTAGTAAGTTAAAAATAACAGCGTAAACATTTCCGTAGCCAGTTCTAAGCGAAGCTAGAGGTGGTGTAAAGAGGACGCCACTAGGCAATGAATAACTGGAAAAGAGTGATCTGAACTGATGAGTCGCGCTATATCTTGTGGAAATTCTAAGGAAGGGATTGGGTTTGGAAAAAAACCTGGAAAACTTTACCTACAGAGAAGTACAGAGAAAGTGGAAGTGTTTTTCATCGGTAGGGTATAGTCCCCATATTGTACTTAAGAAACGCTGATAGGGAAGGACACGAACGCATTTTACAACATTGTGTATTACGTACAGTAGAGGAACAGTTCGAATGCAATGATTACTGTTATCAGCAAGACAGTGCCCTCTGTCTTAAAGGCCGACCGGTGTGACCGAGCGGTTCTAAGCTCTTCAGTTTGGAACCGCGCGACCGCTACGGTCGCAGGTTCGAATCCTGGCTCGGGCATGGATTTGTGTGATGTCTTTAGGTTAGTTAGGATTATGTAGTTCTAAGTTCTAGGGGACTGAGGACCTCAGATGTTAAATTCCATAGTGTTCAGAGCCGTTTGAACCATTTTTTGTCATAAAGCAGCATCTGTGAGCCAATGGTTTGTGGACAATCATATCTCTGAAATAAACTGGTATGTCCAGGGCCCTGACTTGAAGCCAATGGAACACCTCTGGGATGCGCTAGAACGTCAATTTCGCTCCAGACCCCAGCGTCCAACAGAACTATGTTTTCTGATTTAAGCCCTTGAGGCAGAATGTGCTGCCATTCGTCCACAGACATCCAGGCACCTTACGAAAGTATCCCCAGCTGAGATCAAGTCGTCGTAAAGAAGAAGGCTTGACACACTCTACATTTATGTCCAGTTACGGGTGTTCGGATACTGGTGATCAGATAGTGTCTATTACATTAATCTGTAAGTTCCCTACTTTCTGCTCGTCAGCTCTTGAACTATATTACTTTCTACTGAAGTACTTGTTGCTGAATGTACAAGCTAGGTCGTCCAAGTATTCCAATTTCAGTCAAAATTATAGTTGTTCTTATCCAAATATTTACACTGGTACTGCTCTTGGCAAACAACTAAGTCCGTTCAGAACCAGAGCGGAATAACCCGACAGTCATCTAAAGTACTGCGTGAAGCAGTACGCTGCGTGCCATTCACTATCTTCGAACCTCGGTTTGGACTTACTCTTTGGATATTCTACATTTGGGTGACGACTTCTCGTGTCTCATACTTGGTTCTGATCCGCGCTTTATTGCCTTCCGCGGACCGACGTGCCGTTCTCGCGGCTGCCTCGAAGTCGCGAGTTCGTTGGTAGCCACACCAGTCTGAACTTTCCTGTTCATGATGTGTTGACTCCAGTAGTCAGTCTGCCCGCAGACACACCACTGCCTTTACTTCACTGCCACGTGGGCCATTAATGTCAGCAATGCACCACTGTCTTCAACATCATGGAGCCCACATAGCTCCTCACTCTCCTCATGTCACCATGACGGTCCATGAGCCTGCAGTGGCTCGAAAACATGTTCACGGTTGAATAAATCGTAAAAAATCGACTGTTTGCATATTTAATTTACTACCAGATAAATGTCAATAATAGACCATTTTTCTCGTTAACACAGATGGTGCCTATTCTGAACCAGCAAACAATCACAGTAGCGCAGGTATTGGTGATTAACTGGTGTGTATTGAATGTAGAGGTGAATATGGGGGCTTATTCTAGAATGGAGAACAAGTGTGTAAGTTGAAATGACAAGTTTAATGTGGCAAATTTTAGCATAAAATTACAACTTTTACATAGTTTTCAACTCGATATCTTAAAAACAGCGCAATGGATAATGCATCCCGCCAACATCAAAAAGTGAAACAATCCTATACACAACAATATTGAATATTAACTCTCCGAAAGAATATTAATACTAAGCACAATAATATGAAACTTTAATTGGAAGTTTCCTTACAGAATTGCTCCTACACATACGTTATGATGTTGGTCAGTACTACGAAAATCGTCCGATTCCGGTTCTAAGTTCGGTACTATTTAGGATGACAATCAAATCTACGGTGGATGGTTAGTTATGTGACAAATTTGAGCGCAAGATTACCCAAGGCCCCTCGAGCTTACAGTGAACGCAAGCTGGTGAACCAGCAAAGTTTACGCCTCTGCATGCAGTATTTACCTTAAGCTGCGACGAGCTGCCGACTCCAAGGCCGCTCTCTCCCACTGAAATTCCTTCAAAAGTAATCAGGCCTTTGCTGAACTTTTCAGTAGAAATCTCCCCTATGTTTCTTGTTATGCAAGAAAACATATCTCAGCCCTAGTCTTAGTACCTGGCGATATACACGCGTATGGTTGGAGCAGCATGCATATTATAATGCCCCCTCAGTTCTTGCAAGAACAATTAACTACTTTGGCTGGTTCATTTCTCCACAGTTGGAGCTAATCGTTGCTACAGTTAATCTCTAGTTGGATTGCAGCCGATGTGAACGAGGTGTCCACACAAATTTCTTCTCTGCGCCATGTAAAGCGTTAAGTGCTCTGTTCTGCACTTGACGCCAGTATAGAGAAGTGTCCCCAAAAATTTCTCTCTTGTCCTACTCATGGCGGAGCTTCCTCCCCCAGTTGTGTTCATTCATTCTTCACGTCACCGCCTTTTCCGACCATTATGAGCGTTCCTCTTATTTTGTGGAAACTCTCTCTACCAATCGCAATGTCCCTTCTATCAAACTGCGTCAAAACTTCAGTATTTTTCTCCTTCCTAGTGCGTTTTCGCCAGTCGAATGTTTTGTGCCCGTTGTAGACGTCTAAAGTATGGTACATTGACCTTTCCATGTAAAGCACTCGCTGGACATGTGATCGAAATGCGTAACTAATTTTTGTTTGTATCCCGTTGGAATTCCGAAACGCAGCTTTCTAAAGCTTTTCTTCTGTCCCCTGTGCAGATGTGCTGCTACACGTGCTCCTCCCTCCTGAATCACCTGGCCAGAGTCGCTAGCCTTCCTCTTGCCACCCCTCTAAGTGGTTTCCGTCATAACCCCTGCAGCACGCACCTTCGCTACACCATTGTCCACCTGGCTTTTCAAACTAAAAACGACTCGCATTGCCTGTTCCACCTTCCGCTCAAAGACATGCATTATATAGGAACGGTGTGTTAATTACCGTCAGTCTAGTGTCATCCCTTTTTGCATTACATACTGATAGGCAAATGTTCTCATAACCTTCGAATGAAGTCAAGTGTCATATTCTCATTGCGATGTATAAAGCTCTCATGTAAGGTGCGAATCTGACCATTTATTCTGCCACCTTACAGAGGTGCCATAGACAATAATTGCAGACCAGGGGACGAAATACATGCCAGATGTGAATGTTGTTAAAAGTATAAAAACTGAGAACTGATCCACTTCATACACAAACTAACAGAGGAATGGAACAAGTTCGTTGAACAATTAGAAAGGCGCCAATTTAAATCACAGTTTCAGTTCGTCATCCACAATGGATATACTGAAATGGTCTATTATAGTCAGCACAAAGTGATTACCCGCCGGTGTTCAGTTAAATGGGCCTAACATCTCCACCTCAGTGAAAAAGAACAGTTTCAGGCAACCTCTGTAACAGTGCCTGCTTCTCATTTTAATGTGCTGCCTTTGCACAACCCACACAACTTTTGGCGTACTGGTCAACATCATTCTTACCTTCCCTTTCAACAGTACTTTTCTGCCACTCTCCGATTCGACGTTCTGCATTCCCCATATCCTGATAAGGTGTGATCATGCATTTCGCATCATACTTCTAGCTTCAACTTCGCTGGAACCACCACTTGCGGTCACAATTTCGTTTGTGTACAGAATAATCCACTGTTTGCCACACCGTCCTACACTCCTCGTCGACACTCTGTGCTGCTTGTCATTCCCCAAAGTTCTGACCTAGTGCCTGTATTACCGCTATATCCCTGCTGAACCTGCCCACATTATCAGGTTCCTTCCCAGGTTTGTGGACTACTTCGTACTCAAATTCAATGACTTTCAATGCACACCTTGCTAATTAGCTGGATGGGTCCTTCAAAACTAGTAATCACTTCAAAGCTATGTGGTCCAACACTGCTTCGAATTTTCTACCGTGCGGGTAACACCAGAAGCATGTTACTCTGTACACCGACCTAACCTTGTCTCTCTCTGTTATAGAGTAATTCCTTTCGACTCCAGTCAACTGTCCTGATGCAAAAGGCAACAGGATTTTCCTCATCACCCATTTCCTGACTTAAAACACACTCACGTGATAATTTTAACTCCTTTTGAGAGTCTGGAAGCATCAACAATGGTCTTGACATTAACATATTTTTCAACAAATGCTCCACGACATTCTTCTGACCCTACAAACTTAGCACCTTCTTTCAACAATTGTGTAAGTGGTTTTTCAATATCCATAAATCCCTTCTTCAACTTCCTGTAATAATTCTTGTAGCCCAAGAAGAATTGCAACTCCTTGGTTGTTCCTGGTACTGGAAAATCTTGCACTGCCTGTACCAACTTAGAATGAGTTCTTACACCATCTTTACTGATGATATGGCTCAAATAATTAACTTCTTCCATCACAAAGTGATATTTTTCCACGCTGAGTGCCACACGGGCTGCTTATATTGCGGCGACGTCAGCCTCCTGACACCACTCTGAATGGTATGGTGGTGAGTGGTGGGATCGAATTGCTCACTGTAAACATTGTTGACAGTTAAGAATTACTTTTATTGACTTCAGTACACGATGTATCGAGACGACCATGCCCCTCTCTGTTGTCACTGGAAGTAGCTGACATATTTGAAACAGCTTCTGCCATGGCTGCTGACCTAGCACACAGCATTGTTGTCAGTAGTCCCACGGTAGGCTATGTCAGTGAGACGGCCCACTAAACCTGCAGGGCAGAACAGGTGATTAGGATTGGGGAAAGGGCCAAATAAGGCGTAGGTCAGGTTCACTCAAAATTGTAATTTATTATAGTTTAATAACACCTTCACCCAAAACGGCACATAACCGAACCTTTAGAACTACAACAATTATTTCGTGGCTGAGGGCCTCCAAACAAGAAATCATAAAAATCAACAAAATAAAAATCCAGTTAATAGTAAATAAAATAATTAAAATACATATGGTATCACAGCTAGGCTGGAAAGCCTCAAGGCAAAAGTAGATAGAACAAACATTTGCAATGTGTAATACAAGCAGCGTGAGGGCCACAATTAAATTTGAAAATTTGAAAATATATTACCATAATCTTTTAATTCAGAAGGCCTCAATGTTTTTGCTTAAAGGATAATTTCAAGAATAAGGTTCTAAGCTGCTTAAGGCCCACAATTGATTTTTCAAAATTCGAAATACATAAAGTCCAGTAAAAACAAGAATTTTTAAATTATGGGCAATGATAGATTATTAACTGACAATTAAACACCAGTCAGAAGGACAATAAAGAAAACGGCACTCAGAAGTCTCCAGGGAGGTCGGTCTGCCCTCATTCACTTAGGTGATCCATCGGAACACAACCAGGGGACAGCCACGGACCGACTGACACAACGTCTTGCTTGCCACCAATCAGTACATGAGAACTCAAACACAAAAGGTTACGAACGTGATTATCCACCCTGAAATATGTATTAGCTGTCAAAATTACACGCCATGTTGGACAGCAACAATAGGTGAGGAAAGGACGCTGCCTGAAATTACGTTAGTGGCCAGGGCAAGTAACCGGAACACTAACGGTCAAAAGACAGAAAATTCCGCTAGTGCACTCGAATTATAGTCAACAATATAGTTAACTGCGCCGCATGGAGGCTAAATTTCAACAATAGTAACACTTGGTGTTGCTCACAGGAAAACCTCCCCAACAGCGAACCACCGAAACGAACCACACAACATGAATGCATGTGACTTGGGTAGTTGAAACCACTACTCAACTTTGACGTCCTGGGTCGGTGAACCACGAAGCTCGTAGCGATCGGACAGCTTCACACACGGTCCGACACCGCACAGGGACCGCCAGCGGACCCAGCCGACTGCACCGCGCGGAGATAACTTCCCTGGTCTGCAGCAGCCGACCGATTCCTCCCACAATGCCGAAAACATCTAAAACAGTCATCAGTGGAAATAACGCGAACTACACACACAACCTGACAAACACTTGCACGAAGACCTGAACAATACCCAACAGTAACTAAGGACGCACGAAGACAAATCGGGAGACGATGCGCACACACACAGCCGACTCAAGAATGATCGGTGAGCCAAAACGCGTCGTCCGGTAGGACGACCGACTGACGATCCACCAAGACCGTGGTCTGGCTCAGGTGATGCGTGGCGGCAATGGTCGGGCGAGCCATGTCGACGCAGACCTCACTGCTGCTCCAACCCGACTGATCTAGTGCCACATTGCAACTCCCCAACTGGCAGGTCCGGACTGCACTCCAGACGCGTTCCAACTGACTTGCAGACCCGAACTCGCGACGCGAACCCCCTACGGCAGGCAATAACCGGGAAGTAATAGCAGTCGAGCAAAAATTCTACGAGAGGGATATATCGAAACGTGTTGCTAGTGCCACTCAAGGTCTGGCAAAGCAGCATCTCAGTGACAGTAGTAATTTAAATTAACGTAGTGAGGTGGAAGTACGTTAAAAAACAGGGTGTAAAATACATGATGGCGGGAAGACGAGCCACAAACGGCTCAGTTAGCAATGCACCACTTTCTTCAACGTCATGTGGCCCACATAGCTCCTCACTCTGCTCTGGACAGGAGTCAGATGGCGGCTCACAATTCAGTGCCAAATGCCACTGGGAAGTCAGCAACAGGCATGGATGGCAGTTTGGCACGGCTGTGGCACCTAGCCTCGTTAAGGACTTAACGCTGGCAGCAGGCACAGCCTGGTCTCGAACCCATGGCTACCGCTGGTACTGCCCAGTCTTCTCGTTATCTGTCGTGGCTCTGGCATCATAGCGGTGGTGCTGGTTTCCGGTGACGAGAAACGACTCCTGCCTCAAAATTCAGAGCTATCTACAGGGTGGTTATAATTTAACTTCCCCTACTTAACACATTATAACAGGGAAACTAATTATTGTAAGAGTATCAGACTTAGTAGCATTAATGTCCAGAGTAGGGGTGCATGATTTCTGTGTGTCACAGCGACACCGTCCAGTTCTAACTATAGCCACCAAGTGCCGTGCTCAGTCATCGTGATTCATAGTCTTACACACCTGACCAGTCGCAGTCCGCTTGTTGAAGTGTCAATATGAGCTTCAACTAACGGAGCAGGGCACTATTGGTGAAGCTCTATTATCAAAACAACAGTAATGCTGCAGCTGCAACGTCGAGAATATCGTCGGCTGAAAGGATTACGGAAGGAACCTCTTTGTCCACCTGCTATGCGAAACATGATGAAAAAGTTCGAATCAACTGGAGAACTGGGCGTCGCTCCCGGAAGAGGCCAAGGACTGGGCCGGCCGGGGTGGCCGAGCGGTTCTAGGCGCTACAGTCTGGAACCGCGCGACCTCTACGGTCGCAGGTTCGAATCCTGCCTCGGGCATGGATGTGTGTGATGTCCTTAGGTTAGTTAGGTTTAAGTAGTTCTAAGTTCTAGGGGAATGCTGACCTCAGAAGTTAAGTGCCATAGTGCTCAGATCCATTTGAACCATTTGAACCAACGACTGGTTGCACCACAGGTGGTTGATGAAGTCGCTGTTGCTATGGCAGACAACGCTGCGCTCAATTCCCGATTGACTGGTAGTGTGCGACTGTGTCGCGACATTTGAACATCCCGTGGGTCGGCCAATTCTTTTTTGAACAAGTTAGCGCTCAAGAACCAAAGACGTGCAGTGTGACTGGGCAGCATTACTGCGACATGCTTCGTCAGCATGTCATACCCGCCCTACAGGAGAGAGACACATTGAGCTCAACAGCTTCCATGCAAGATGGGGCTCCATCGCACATTGCTTGAGAAGTTCACCTGCTTCTCCGAAAAAAAAAATTGGAAACGATCGGCTGATAATTCAATGCTTGGCCGGCACGACCACCTGATCTTACTCCCCGTGATTTCTGGTTGTGGGGCTACCTGAAGGACAGGGTTTACCAGAGGAACATTCACATGTGTGCTGATCTGAAGCGCAGAACATCAGGAGAGACAGCCAACATATCTACGTACATGATTCGTTCTGTTCAGCTTTCAGAGTCTTGTGGACACTGATAGGCACCATATTGAAAAAAATGGTTCAAATGGCTCTGAGCACAACGGGACTTAACATCTGAGGTCAGCATTCCCCTAGAACTTAGAACTACTTATACCTATCTAACCTAAGGACATCACACACATCCATGACCGAGGCAGGATTCGAACCTGTGACCGTAGCAACATATTGAGTCCCTTTTGTAGCAGTAATGGTGCCGGTATGTAATGGTACGATACACCGTAACAGCAATTGAATTTATTGTGCATGATTTCTCTTCCCCATGTCCTTGAATTAATACTACCAAGTTTGGTACGATAATTAGTTTCCTTGTTATAACGTGTTAAATAGAGAAAGTTGAATTATAACCACCCGGTATAAGCCTCTCGCATGCATTTCCTTCACTGAAACCCAGCAACTAGTCATGTCACCTACAACAAGAGACTTGTCCTGGTGTAGTAACATCGCCCCGACGCCTACATACTTTCCACTGTGCAGTACAGTTTACTGTTGGCTCAACTATCCTCGTTTTGTAATAGCCTTGCGTGTCTGTTATTGTGACCCATATATCACCACATCAGCGGTTATCAACTCGCTGCTGTAAACAAATGCTCCACTGCAGCTTCCACACTACTTCTCATTACATTTACTAAAGACTTGTAATTTATTCTTAAAGACTGGGTAGCGGCACTAAAGTGGTGAGAGTTATCAGAATTGACCTGCAACAACACAGATTACCTTACATTGATATACAGGGTTTCAAAGCATTGTTGAATTGTAATGGGCACCCGAGAACTAGCACAGCATGTGAGAAACAGATATTGGCAGATATCTGCAGGAAGAAACAAGGAGGGGTTGCTAGAAAATAAAAAGGGTTGACGACACAAAATATATCCAAAACAACATTAAAAACAATGGTAGAATTGGGTAGGACAGGAGGGAGAGCAAGCATGTCAGAACTCGAAGTAACACGAAAAGAAACAGCAAAAAGGACACTGATAGACGTTTTCAATTGGTGAGAGATCTGGAGAATGTGCTGGCCAGGGCAGCAGTCGAACATTTTCTGTATCCAGGAAGGACGGTACAGGACCTGCAACATGCGGTCGTGCATTATCCTGCTGAAATGTAGGGTTTCGCAGGGATCGAATGAAGAGTAGAGCCACGGGCGGTAACACATCTGAAATGTAACGTCCACTGTTCAAAGTGCCGTCAATGCGAACAAGAAGTGAGTCTTCAGACACGGATACGACCATCATGATGCTGTAAACAGAACCTGGATTGATCCCAACAAATGACGTTTTCCCATTCGTGCACCCAGGTTCGTCGTTGAGCACACCATCGCAGGCGCTCCTCTCTGTGATGCAGCGTCAAGGGTAACCCCAGCCATGGTCTCCGAACTGATAGTCCATGCTGCTGCAAACGTCGTCAAACTGTTCGTGCAGATAGTTGTTGTCTTGCAAACGTCCCCATCTGTTGACTCAGGGATCGAGACGTGGCTGCACTATCCCTTACAGCCATGCGGACAAGATGCCTGTCACCTCGATACGATACGATACGATAAACCGCAATCGCGATAGGCTACAATCCGACCATTATCAAAGTCGGAAACGTGATGGTACGCATTTCTCCTCCTTACACGAGGCACCACAACAACGTTTCACCAGGCAACGCCGGTCAACTGCTGTTTGTGTATAAGAAATCGGTTGGAAACTTTGCTCGCTGGCCTTTGTGGTCAAGCGGTTCTAGGCGCTTCAGTCCGGAACCGCGCGACTGCTACGCTCGCAGGTTCGAATCCTGTCTCGGGCATGGATGTGTGTGATATCCTTAGATTAGTTTGGTTTAATTAGTTCTGAGTTCTAGGGAACTGATGACCTCAGATGTTAAGTCCCATAGTGCTCAGAGCCATATTTCGAAACTTTCCTCATGTCCGCACGTTGTAGGTATCGCCACCGGCGACCTTGTGTGAATGCTCTGGAAAGCTAATCACTTGCATATCACAGCATCTTCTTCCTGTCGGTTAAATTTCGCGTCTGTAGCACGTCATCTTTGTGGTGTAGCAGTTTTATATGGCAGTAGTGTAGTAGTCTAAATCTCCTTTTCGAGTTCCACATTTAGGGTTTTCTTGTGGTTTTGTAGATAGTTTAAAAAAATTTCCTGATCGTTTTATTTGAAAATGAGACGGCTGATTTCCTTTTCTAGCCTTCCCCTAGCCTAGTTTGTGCTATTACTCTAGTGACCTCGTTGTCCATGTGACGTTAACACCTAATTCAGCATCCCGTATCTGCTTCCTTCAAAAAAATTGTTCAAATGGCTCTAAGCACTATGGGACTTAACATCTGAGGTCATCAGTCCCCTAGACTTAGAACTACTTAAACCTAGCTAACCTAAGGTCAGCACACACATCCATGCCTGAATAAGGGTTCGAACCTGCTACCGTAGCAGCCCCGTGGTTCCGAACTGAAGCGCCTAGAACCTAACGCCCACAGCGGCCGGCTGCTTCCTTCCATATAACGTAGAATGCTTCGCAGTACATACCCTACACCGCCTATGGACAAAAAAAGACAAGATAATGTCAACATGACAAATGAACACTTAGAGCGCTGCCATTACCTAATTAGTTTTATATGTGAGTGCAAAGCATTGGATCTCGACCAACGCGAGCAGCAATGTCGCGATAAGATAAACCGCAATTGCGATAGGCCACAATCCGACCTTGGAAAAGTGATGGTACGCATTTCTCCTCCTTACACGAGGCATCACAACAACGTTTCACCAGGCAACGCCGGTCAACTGCTGTTCGTGTATGAGAAATATGTTGGTAACATTCCTCATGTCAGCACGTTGTAGGTGTCGTCACCGTCGCCAACCTTGTGTGAATGCTCTGAAAAGCTAATCATTTGCATATCACAGCATATTCTTCCTGTTGGTTAAATTTCGTGTCGGTATCACGCCGTCTTCGTAGTGTTTTAATGGCCAGTAGCGTAGTATCGTAGCCATGGACTCAACCTTGACTGAACGGTTTTAAGGATTTGCTTATGCTATCTAATCCTTGTTTTCTGGTTCTGTCTGAGCAATCACTGCGCGTCTAGCCCCGATAATGAATTTTAGAGAACCATCTGTTCGGATGACAATCACTTTTATTCTGTCTATCCCTTGTAGGCTTTGCAAACCGTTCTAATATTTATTTAATAAGCAACTATGTTCAATGTTTGTTAACACTTTTGTTTTGTATTTGCTATTTTTATTAATACGTAGTTTTTCCATTTTCTCATATGTGTGCACTCTGAGACCGTTGGGTTCAATTTCGACCAAGGCCTTCAATTCAGTAAATGGTTGACCCCTCCAGTTAATAATCCTGAATTAACTACATCTACATTATTACAATTCACGTTTAAGTGCCTGACAGAGATTTTTGTAAGAACCTACATCCATGAATCATCCGCGTGGCCCAAATATTTCTTATTATTCGATCCTTGTGCGACAGATCTTTTTCCATGTCGGAGTTCATAGAGAGGAATTTGTCTCTCGGTCGGTCCAGCCGAGACATTATTAAAATGACCCTGTTGAGGTTAGTTAGAGTCGGCGGCTTGCAGCTGGATTAATGAAAAATATAGAGAATCTAAGATGGTGATTTTAATGCTTCAGGTGTCTACACAGACCGACCCAAATTGAGTACAACACACAGAACATTCATACAACCATGTGAAACTGTCATAAAAGTCCTTCTTTGGGATTTTGTTCAACTTACGATTCTCATTCGCACCTTCTACATCTACATTTATACTCCGCAAGCCACCCAGTGGTGTGTGGCGGAGGGCACTTTACGTGCCACTGTCATTACCTCCCTTTCCTGTTCCAGTCTCGTATGGTTCGCGGGAAGAACGACAGTCGGAAAGCCTCCGTGCGCGCTCGAATATCTCTAATTTTACATTCGTGATCTCCTCGCGTGGTATAAGTAGACGGAAGCAATATATTCGATACCTCATCCAGAAACGCACCCTCTCGAAACCTGGACAGCAAGCTACACCGCGATGCACAGCGCCTCTCTTGCAGAGTCTGCCACTTCGGTTTGCTAAACATCTCCGTAACACTATCACGGTTACCAAATAACCCTGTGACGAAATCCGCCTCTCTTCTTTGGATCTTCTCTATCTCCTCTGTCAACCCAACCTGGTACGGATCCCACACTAGTGAGCATTACTCAAGCATAGGGCGAACGAGCGTTTTGTAGGCCACCTCTTGTTGATGGACTACATTTTCTAAGGACTCTCCCAATGAATCTCAACCTGGCACCCGCGTTACCAACAATTAATTTTATATCATCATTCCACTTCAAATCGTTCCGTACGCATACTCCCAGATATTTTAAAGAAGTAACTGCTACCAGTGTTTGTTCCGCTATCATATAATCATACAATAAAGGATCCTTCTTTTGTATGTATTCGCAATACATTACATTTGTCTATGTTAAGGGTCGGTTGCCACACCCTGCACCAAGTGCCTATCTGCTGCAGATCTTCCTGCATTTCGCTGCAATTTTCTAATGCTGCAACTTCTCTGTATACTACAGCATCATCCGCGAAAAGCCCCATGGAACTTCCGACACTATCTACTAGGTCATTTATATATATTGTGAAAAGCAATCGTCCCATAGCACTCCCCTGTGGCACCCCGAGGTTACTTTAACGTCTGTAGAAGTCTCTCCATTGCGACCAACATGCTGTGTTCTGTTTGCTAAAAATTCTTCAATCCAGCCACACAGCTGGTCTGATATTCCGTAGGCTCTTACTTTGTTTATCAGGAGACAGTGCGGAACTGTATCGAACGCCTTCCGGAAGTCAAGGAAAATGGCATCTACCTGGGAGCCTGTATCTAATATTTTCTGGGTCTCATGAACAAATAAAGCGAGTTGGGTCTCACACGATCGCTGTTTCCCGAATCCATGTTGATTCCTACTGCGTAGATTCTGGGTTTCCAGAAATGACACGATATGCGAGCAAAAAACATGTTATAAAATTCTACAACAGATCGATGTCAGAGATATAGGCCTATAGGTTTGCGCGTCTGCTCGACGACCCTTGTTGAAAACTGGAACTACCTGTGCTCTTTTCCAATCATTTGGAACCATCCGTTCCTCTAGAGACTTGCGGTACACGGATGTTAGAAGGGGGCCAAGTTCTTTCGTGTACTCTGTGTAGAATCGAACTGGTATCCCGTCAGGTCCAGTGGACTTTCCTCTGTTGAGTGATTTCAGTTGCTTTTCTATTCCTTGGACACTTATTTCGATGTCAGCCATTTTATCGTTCGTGCGAGGATTTCGAGAAGGAACGCAGTGCGGTCTTCCTCTGTGAAACAGCTTTGGAAAAAAGTGTTTAGTATTTCAGCTTTACGCGTGTGATCCTCTGTTTCAATGCCATTATCATCCCAGAGTGTCTGGATATGCTGTTTCGATCCACTTACTGATTTAACGTAAGGCCATAACTTACTTGGATTTTCTGTCAAGTCGGTACATAGATTTTACTTTCGAATTCACTGAACGTTTCACGCATAGCCCACCTTCTTCGGTCTTGGTGAACCATCAGAGACACATTCTGCATTTTGTCGTTTTGTGATACGTTCATACTGATAACACCAAATCTCATCGTCCATGATGATTTCTTCCAGAGAAGAAATATCTGCGCTTTTCATTTCTGTCAAGTCGCAATAAACGTCCACAGGTTTTCTTTTTCTTTTTTTTTTTTTATTCTCGAGTCAAGCTGTGTGTGTTGCATAGTTCTGGGTTATTAATTTTGTATTTCGCGATCAGGTAGCAACATTTATCTTATATACCAGAATGTGCAACACGATTAAATGCTCAGTCTTTTTAAACATCGTAACTGTCTCCCATTGCGACGCGTAAGTTCGAAATTTAGCTCAAAGATGCCTGTAACCTTCCTGTGTAATGGTACAATAGCGTGGCGTCCAGTGACGTCACCCTCGGACTCGGTGACGCTAATGACAGCAAGGTGTCGGCACATTCGGAAAAAGGACAGAGCTCAGAAGTTCATGAGGAGTGCAAAGTGAGTTAATGATGTCTCACCACATTTATGCCCAGCGCTCCTCGATGGGAAAGTCGTTACAGTCGCTCTTGCTCACATTTCATCCCTTCTTGCAGTACGTCGCTCACCGTTTAAATCGTGGAGTTTTCTTATGAGCGGCCCAGGAAAACACTGCAGACACACCGCCGTTCAGACCCAAACCTCCAGATATCAGTCAGATCTGTACCAAACGCTGTAAGTCAATACATTATTAACCAAAACTCCGATGTACACTCATGCTCATGAATTAAGTATAATGCTGATACATGGTGAAACAACGCTCTGGTGGGCGATTTGCTGGTTTAAATCACCTCGGGGTATGATAATGCGGTGCATTTGCCTGCGCTTGTCGCACGGTGGCGCTGGCAGCAGTCCACATACTCAGAGGTGTATTGGTGCATGTCAGAGTACGGTGCAGCGAGTAAGTGTGCAGACGTTTTCAGACGTTCAAATGGTGACAGTGTGTTGAAAATGGCTCAAAGAACACATATTGATGACGTTATGAGGGGTAAAATACTAGCGCTACTGGAGGCTGGTCAAACACAGCAGCTCGTAGCACGGGCCCTCCCTGTGCCACAAAGTGTGATCTCAAGATTATGGCAACGACTCCAGCAGACAGGAAACGTGTCCAGGCACTACAATACGGGACGTCCACAGTGTACAACATCACAAGAAGACCAATATCTCACCATCGGTGCCCGCAGACGGCCACGGAGTACTGCAGGCCCCTGTAACAGTTGTCTCCAGACACAGTCTACAGACGACTGAACAGCCTTGATTCGCCTGGAGACCTGCAAGGTGCATTCCACTGACCCCAGGTCACAGGAGATCCCGTAAAGCCTGGTGTCAAGAACACAGCACATGGTCATTGGAACATTGGTCCCAGATTATGTTCACGAACGTGTCCCAGTATAGTCTGAACAGTGATTCTCGCCCGGCTTTCATCTGGCATGAAAGCTGAAGCAGATACCAATCCCTTAATGTCCTTGAAAGGGACCTGTATGGAGGTTGTGGTTTGATGGTATGGGGTAGGATTATGATTGGTGCACGTACACCCCTGCATGTCTTTGACAGAGGAACTGTAACAGGTCAGGTGTACTGGGATGTCATTTTGCACCAGTATGTCCGCTTCTTCAGGGGTGCAGTGGGTCCCACCTTCCTCCAAATTGATGGTAACGCACGGCCCCACCGAGCGGCCATCGTGGAGGACTACCTTGAAACAGAAGATATCAGGCGAATGCAGTGACCTACCTGTCCTCCAGACCTAAGCCCCATCGAGCACGTCTGGGATGCTCTCGGTCGACGTATCGTTGCACGTCTTCAAACCCCTCGGAGCTCCGACAGGCACTGGTGCAAGAATGGGAGGCTGTACCCCTGCAGCTGCTCGACCACCTGATCCAGAGTATGCCAAACCGTTGTGTGGCCTGTGTATGTGTGCGTGGTGATCATATCCCATATTGATGTCGGTTTACATGCGCAGGAAACAGTGGCGTTTTGTAGCACATGTGTTTCGGGACGATTTTCTCAACTTATAACGAATACCGTGGACTTACAGATCTGTGTCGTGTGCGTTCCCTTTGTGCCTATGGCACCACATTCTGCAGTTATCCTTAATTTATGAGCATGATTGTAGTTCGTACTATTGTGCTGTCGTCCAGCAGAACGGGCCCAAACGTTAATTGACTGCAACACTAGAACTACGGAGCACAAGAAAAGCGTAACTGTGAATTACATACATGCACAGCTCCCATGGGGAAGTTGGTAGAGAGCTGGATCGTTGCATAAAGTGTCTTCCGTTCCAATCCTAATGATCACTTTTTTTTTACTGTATTATGCATGAAACTGCGAACTGCGGAAAAGCCTTTTATATGCCTGGAAAATGTTCTCCCAAATAACAGTTTCACACGTAAACAGTTAAAATAAATTGTCACTAGTTTGGTTTGAATGCGGGACGTGTGGGACCTCACACAGTAGCAACCCACCGATAAGAAATTTACAAAACTCTCACTCATACAAACGCTTTTCTTGTGCTCCGTACTTCTGGCGTTACTTTTAATTACCGTTTACGTATGTTCTGTTGGACGACGGCACATAGCGCGAACTAAATCGGAGTTTCGGTTGACACTCTATCGAAAAAGAAAGCTTTGTACCGATCTGATTGACATGTGGAGGTTTGGATGTCAGAATCGGCACGAAAAGGCCTCAGGGGGTTTCAAAAGCGGTGTCAGTGAAATCACCTCTTTCCTTGGGGACGTCGATTCCCACATGTTTCACGGTCGTAAACGACAGTTTACAGTGCGATGAGCAATGGGACGATGTTCCTTGCACTCTTTGATACCGCTGACATCTCACTAATGCTTAAATTCTAAGGACATCGTGAGCTAGTAACGCCATTAAATGTGTTCTCACCTGTTTGAATGCAGTGCGACTGCAACTTTTACGCTGATGTTTACGGTGGAACCACTAGGTACCGTTCAAGCACCTACGACGAAATCTGATGCAAAGCAGCAAGTGGTTCTTATGATTTTACAATCCACCTGTTTCACGCCATCCTGTGGTGTGATCACGGAGGGGTGGGATATTCACACATATGTGAGCGAAATGGGAAAGAGTCTATCTAAAAACCCCTAGTTTGACAAAACCCTCAGTGCCCCTCCCCCCCCCCCCCCCACTCACCCCGACATTTATTTAGAATTATAAAAATTTGCCTTTGCAGAGAAAACTTCAAGGTAGCCCTAGCCTCCTGCCGGTCGCTAATAACTTGGCACTTTCAATGCCAGATGCCTCCCTGTAGGAGTCAAGGACTACTTCGCCGATTTTCTCTGTAAAGCCACATTTTAACAGTTCTCAATAAATGTGGGTAGGTGCCACCAAGGGATTTTGCCCGACTGGAGGGTCTTATAGGCAGCCTTTGCCGTTTCATTCACACATGTCAATGTCACATTCCTCTGTAATCATGCAACACGAGGACGTGAAGCAGGAGTCCTGAAAACGCGTAAGAACCCTTTGCTGCTTCGGAACACATTCAGATTTTGTCGAACGGTTTTGAAAGACGTCTAGTGTTTCCACCCTGTACACGAGATCAAACATTGTGGTCATACTGCACTGCAAAGAGTTAATATCACATTTAACGTGTTTGCTAACCCACACAACATCGTATAATTAAATGTTTCCCTGAGACATTTAAGTCTCTTTATTATCTACCATAATCATCGAAGCAGACGAAATGAATTAAAATTTGTGCTGCAGCCAGGACTCAAACCCGGGTCTTCTTGGACAAATTAGGTAGTTTGTGAAGCAAAGTTGATCTTCGCGCTGTGGTGGTGTAATGGTTAGCATTTTTGTCTAGCAAGCAAGAAGACTCGGGCTCGAGTCCCGGCTGCAGCACAAATTTTAATTCAATTCGTCTGCTTCAATGATTATCGTAGATAATAAAAAGAGACTTAAATGTCTCAGGGAAACATTTAATTAGCGATCTATAAGATCACCAGTGGTACAAGGACGTCGCATTACGTCCAATGCTGGGGTGCTTGCCAATATCGGAGAGCCCTGGCAGTAGTGACAACATGTAAGGGAAAAATGAATTGAAGTTTGTATTGGGGAGGGCACTCGGCTTAGGTAGTTCGAACAGGAATGTTGACTGTTGTACTGCGGTGGTGTAATGGTAAGCGTTTCTGTTTAGCAAGGAAGAAGACCCAGGTTCGAGACTCAGCTGCAGTACAAATTTTAATTCATTTCATCTGCTTCGATGATTGCCACACAACATCGTTGGTTAAAGCCTCAGAAAAATGTCAGCAGTAACAAAGATCGTCAAGAACGTCTTCCTGTTGCTTATCAGTTATCACACTGAAATTTGTGGTTTACGACCAAGAAATGTGTGGGAAGCAACGTCCCAAGGATGGGGGTGGTTTCACTGACCCGCTTTTATGCTACACTCTGAGGCCTTTCCGTGTCGAACCTGAGCTGCGGTGTGTCTGGAATTTTTTCCTCTGCCACTCATAAGAAAACCTTACGGTTTCAACGTTGGGCGTCAAAACAAAGGTGAAATGTGACACGTCCACAGTAGCGTTGGGCAGAATTATGACGAAATGTGATTGCAATGTGATATCATTAACCAACTTCACACTTCACATGAACTTCTGAGCTCTGGCCTTTTTCCGCATATATCGACACGTTGCTGTTTGTAGCGTCCTCGAGCCAAATGGCGACGTCGCAGGGCGCCACCGTTGCAGAGGACGGGCGTAGGCACATTTGAGCCAAATTTCAAACTTACGTGTCGCAATGGAAGGCAAAAAATGAAATGATCGTGTGACATTGTTGGCCGGGAGGCCCCATGTGAGGAAGATCGGCCGCCGAGTGCAAGTCTTATTTCAGTCGACGCCACATTGAGCGACTTGCGTGCCGGTGATGAGGACAACACAACACCCAGGCCACAAGCGGAGAAAATGTCCAACCCGTTCGAAAATCGAACCCGCACAGGTGCATAGGAGGCAAGCGCGTTACCACAAGGCTAACCAGGCGGACAACTCAAAGCACCTATGTAGTTTCACAAGACATATCCTTTAATTCTGTTGCGCAGTGTGTTTTTCGTCTTTTCTTTTTATGATCTCTTTTCTTCTTGTACCAGTTTTGAAGATTTTCCACTTGGTAAGCTTCTATTGTGTGTGTCTGTGTGTGTGTGTTGGTTGGTTGACTGACTTGGGGGAGTGGAGCAAACAGCGAAGTCATCGGCCTCATCGGATAAGGAAAGGATGGGGAACGAAGTTGGCCGTGCTCTTCCAAAGGAACCGTACAGGGATTTACCTGAAGTGATTTAGGGAAATCACGGAAAACCTAAATCAAGATGGCCGGGTGCGGTTTTCAAACATCGTCCTTCCGAATGCGAGCCCAATGTGCTAACCACTGCGCCGTGTGTGCGTGTGTGTGTGTGTAGGGGGGGGGGGCGTTTGTGTTTTCTAGAAGGTAAGTCTCATAAAATATTTTTTTTTGTGCTAACGTCATTTAAGACTGTACTTCACTTTAACCACATTCTTCTCGCCAGAGCTCAGTATGAACTCTAAAGACCTCGATGTCGTGCATCCAGACAATTCTATCATTCATTCATTCACCTATTTAAAGTGGAGGACGAGAGCTCTGCAACACGTCTGCACGTTGTGTAGCAATATTACTGTGGTCGCGCGGGGTAGCCGTGCGGTCTTGGGCGCCTTGCCACGCACGTAAGTTAGTTTAAGTTAGATTAAATAGTGTGTAAGCCTAGGGACCGATGACCTCAGCAGTTTGGTCCATAGATCTTACCACTAATTTCCAATATTACTGTGCTTCACTAACAAAATTCTACTCGCTACGAAGAACAGAACAAATTAATCATTGTCCAACACGCTGCAACAACAGACTTCGGAGCCAGCGCTGTGCTCTGTTCGAAATTTTCTGGACACTCCCCAGTGGCAGTGCTATGAGTAACGGTATCAGTTCTCTTCGTTCTCATTGTGTACTTGTTTTGAGTTACCTTCTGTATTACAGAAGTTTTTTCTATGTTTGTCCAAGGCTTATCAGGTCATGTTACTTGACAGTGGCACGTCACGTGAAAGTTACTGTCGTCCTTAAGGTTTGCACACCTGTATGCAGAGATTTTCACGACATGGGAAACATGTCATTCTTTTTAGAAAGAGGCGTATTTACGAAAGACAGTCCGTATAAGTGACGGATATTTGGTACTCAAGTTAAACAAACGTCATGTAATGCTGTGTTTCAGGGCTGGAACTAACTGACGTGAGATACCGGACTACAGTGAACCGCTATGCATCATGCAGCATGGCCACTGGAATGATGGCGACCGGTTTGGTGGCATGGGTTATGCCTAACTGGACCTACTGTCTGTCGTTCGCTACTGTCAGCTGCCTTGCACTGCTGCTTTTTTTCAGGTAAACATACGAAGTACAGTAAATCTCACTCCTAAGTTGCGTAATTTGTCAAAGATTTCTCGCGATACTAAAAAAAATTCTTACCTATTAGTGACTACGTCTCAAATTTCCTCATAATACGAAGACAATAAGTTGCAAATATCTGCAAAAGGTAGCATCTCATTCTGCTCCAACAGATAATACACTGAAGCGCCAAAGAAACTGGTATAGGCATACATAATCAAATACAGAGATATGTAAACAGGCGAACACGGCGCAACTGTCGGTAACGGCCAATATAAGACAACAAGCGTCTGGAGCAGTTGTTCGACCGGTTACTGCTGTTACAGTCGCAGGTTATCAAGATTTAAATGAGTTTGGACGTGGTGTTATAGTCAGCGCACGAGGGAAGGGACACAGCATCTCCGAGGTAACGATAAAGTGCGGATTTTCCCGTACGACTATTTCACGAGTCTACCGTGAATATCAGGAATCCGGTGAAACATCAAATCTCCGACATCGCTGCGCCCGGAAAAAGATCGTTCAAGAACGGGACCAACGATGTCTGAAGAGAATCGTTCAACGTGACAGAAGTGCAACCCTTCCGCAAATTGCTGCAGATTTCAGTGCTGGGCCATCAACAAGTGTCAGTGTGCGAACCATTCAACGAGCTTCATCGATATGGGCTTTCGGAACCGAAGGTCCCCCCGTGTACCCTTGATGACTGTACGACACCAAGCTTTACGCTTCGCCTGGGCCCGTCAACACTGACATTAGACTGCTAGTGACTGGAAACATGTTGCTTGGTCGGACGAGTCTCGTTTCAAATTGTCTCGAGCGGATGGACGCGTACGTGCATGGAGACAACCTCATGAATCGATGGACCCTCCATGTCAGCAGGGGACTGTTCAAGCTGGTGGAAGTTCTGTAAGGATGTGGGACGTGCGCAGTTGGAGTGATATGGGACCCCTGATAAATCTAGATACGACTCTGGCACGTAACACGTTCTTAAGCAACATGTCTGATCACGCGCATCCATTCATGTCCATTGTGCATTCCGGCAGATTTCAGCAATTCCAGCAGATCAGTACCACACCCCACACGTCAAAGACTGCTACAGAGTGGCGCGCGAACACTCTTCTAAGTTTAAACACTTCCGCTGGCCACCAAAGTCCCCAGGCATGAACATTATTGATTATATGTGGGATGCCTAACAACATGCTATTCACAGGACATCTCCACACGCTCGTACTCTTACAGATTTATGAACAGCCCTGTAGGATTCAGGGTGTCAATTTTATCAACATCTGTTATGTTGTTGTTGTTGCGGTGGTGGTGGTGGTCTACATTTCTGAGACTGGTTTGTTGCAGCTCTCCATCTATCCTGTGCAATCTTCTTCATCTCCTAATACCTATTGCAACCTACATCCTTCTGAATCCGCTTAGTGTATTCATCTCTTGGTCTCCCTCTGCGATTTTTCTGGACACCTCAACGCTGCCCTCCAATGCTAAATTTGTGATCTATTGATGCCTCAGAATATGTCCTACCAACCGGTCCCTCCTTCTTGTCATATTGTGCCACAAACTCCCCTTCTCCCCAATTCTAATCAATACCTCCTCATTAGTTATGTGATCTACCCATCTAATCTTCAGCATTCTTCTGTAGCACCACATTTCGAAAGCTTCTATTCTCTTCTTGTCCAAACTATTTATCGTTCATGTTTCACTTTCATACAAATACTTTCAGAAACGACCTCCTGACATTTAAATCTATACTCGATGTTAACAAATTTCTCTTCTTCAGAAACGCTTTCCTTCCCATTGCCAGTCTCCACTTTATATCCTCTCTACTTCGACCATCATCAGTTATTTTGCTCCCCAAATAGCAAAACTCATTTACTACTTTAAGTGTCTCATGTCCTAATCTAATACCCTCAACATCACCCGACTTAATTCGACTACATTCCATCATCCTCGTTTTGCTTTTGTTGATGTTCATCTTATATCCTGCCTTCAAGACATCTTCCATTCCGTTCAACTGGTCTTCCAAGTCCTTAGCTGTCTCTGCCAGGATTACAATGTCATCGGCGAACCTCAGAGTTTTATTTCTTCTCCATGGATTTTAATACCTACTCCGAGTTTTTCTTTTGTTTCCTTCACTGCTTACTCAATATACAGATTGAATAACATCGGGGAGAGGCTACAACCCTGTCTCACTCCCTTCCCAACCACTGCTTCCCTTTCATGCCCCTCAACTCTTATAACTGCAATTTGGTTTCTATACAAATTGTAAATAGCCTTCGCTCCCTATATTTTACCCCTGCCACCTTCAGAATTTGAAAGAGAGTATTCCAGTTAACATTGTCAAAAGCTTTCTCTAAGTCTACAAAAGCCAGAAACGTAGGTTTGCGTTTCCTTAATCTAGCTTCTAAGATAAGCCGTAGGGTCAGTATTGCCTCACGTGTTCCAATATTTCTACGGAATCCAAACTGATCTTCCCCGAGGTCGATTGTGTTGTACGTCTGAAAGTCCAGAAGTCTGCGATGGAAGCTGCCCCAGTCTCGATCCTCCGGTCTGAAGGCTGGAACAGTGGACAAGTGGTGCACTGCAGCTGCAGCCTGCTGTGCTGGTTCCTCCAGTTTGACTGTCACGTGGCTTCTTGTAGTTCTTCTTGCTCAACCAGATACATCAGCATCAGTTGCCACAATTTCAAGAGTTATGTGTGCGTAGCGGCACTTCATTCTGCAAGCAGAATCCAGTCGGCGCTCTAACTAGAATCTTCGTCACCATGCAAAATTCGACACTGTAGTTGGGACTACCCTGATTTGCTCAGCACAGTGAAATAGCAGTCACAGTACATCAAGTGAACAAGTTCACAACATGCCCATGCACTCCACTAGAGCCTACAATAGAACAACACAGTTTAACCAGGCTACACTGAAGAGCCAAAGAAACAGGTACACCTGCCTAATATAGTGTAGCGCCCCCGCGAGCACACATAAGTACTGCCAACACGACGTGGCATAGACTCGACTAATGTCTGAAGTAGTGCTGAAAGGAATTGATACCACGAATCCTGCAGGGCTGTCCATAAATCCCTAAGAGAACTATGGGGTGGAGATCTCTTCTGAACAGCACGTGGGAAGGCATTCCGCATGTTCATGTCTGGGGAGTCTGGTGGCCAGCAGAAGTGCTTAAACTCAGCAGAGTGTTCCTGGAGCCAGTCTGTAGCATTTGTGGACGTGTAGGGCTTCGCATTGTCTTGCTGGAAATGCCCAAGTCTGTCGGAATGAACAATGGACATGACGTGATCAGACACAATGTTTACGTACGTGTCACCTGCCGGAGTCGTATCTAGACTTATCAGGGGTCCCATATCTCTGCAACTGCACACGCCCCACAACGTTACAGAGCCTCCGTCAGCTTGAACAGTCTCCTGCTGACACGCAGAGTCCATGAATTCATGACATTGTCTCCATACCCGCACGTGACCATCAGCTCCATACAATTTGAAACGAGACTCATCCTACCAGGCAACACGTTTCCAGGCATCAATAGTCCAATGCCGGTGCTGACGGGCTCAGGCAAGGCGTAAAGCTTTGTGTCGTGCAGTCATCAAGAGTATACGAGTGGGCCTTCGGCTCCGAAAGCCCATATCGATAAAGGTTCGTTGAATGGTTCGCACGCTGACACTTGTTGATGGCCCAGCATCGAAATTTGCAGCAATTTTCGGAAGAGTTGCACTGCTGTATCGTTGAACGGTTCTCTTCAGACATCGTTGGTCCCGTTCTTGCACGGTCTTTTTCCGGCCGTAGCGATGTCGGAGATTTGATGTTTTACCGGATTCATGATATTCACAGTACACTCGTGAAAAGATCGTACGGGAAAATCACGACTTATTCGCTACCTCGGAGATGCCGTGTCCTTCGTTCGTGCGCCGACTATAACACCACTTTCAATCTCCGTATTTGAATGTGCATGCCTGTACCTGTTTGTTCTGTACTTCACTGCAGTTTCAACGTCGTCCGCCAAAATATAGCTTAGTGAAATAACTTCCAGAACACCATGTGTGTCTATACTTTAATAGTGAACGCTCACAGCCAGAAGGCACAGTGTGGTGCAAACGCGTGAAGCAAACACGAAAGCATGCCACGGAAACGCACACGTGCTTCCCACAGCCAGCTGAGCGGCTCAAATTTTAGACCTTCCCAGTGGCGGAATGATCCATTTGGAGAACTGCCACACAAATTGGACGTGCTGCGTCAGTTGTGCTTAGATTAGATTAGTTTTCGTTCCATAGATCCGTGTTGAGGAGATCCTCGTGGATGTGGAACATGTCACCTTTTTTATTTTTTAAGCTGAAATAACAATACTAATAGTATAAATATATACAACACATCATTTGTTTCTATTAAAAAATTCGTCAATGAAGTAGAAGGAGTTGGCTACTAGTAAGTCTTTCAGGCTCCTTTTAAACTGATCTCTATTTGTAGCTAAATTTTTTATGTTTGCTGGCAAATTATTGAAGATGAGTGTCCCTGAGTAGTGAACCCCTTTTTGAACTAAAGTAAGTGCTTTTAAGTCCTTGTGCAGATCATTTTTGTTCCTGGTATTGTATGTATGAACTGAGCTGTTTGTTGGAAAAAGAGATATATTATTTAGGACAAATTTCATTAAGGAGTAAATATACTGAGAGGCAGTAGTTAGTATACCCAGTTCTTTGAAGAGGTTTCTACAAGACGTCCGTGAGTTTACTCCACAAATAATACATATTACACGCTTTTGGACTCTGAAAACTTTTGTTTGACTTGAAGAGTTACCCCAAAATATTATACCATATGACATTACGGAATGAAAGTAGGCAAGGTATACAAGCTTTTTCACTTTTATGTCGCGTATGTCTGCTAACACTCGAATTGCAAATACAGATTTGTTAAGGCGTTTCTGCAGTTCTGTGGTGTGCTCCTCCCAACTGAATTTATTATCAAGTTGTAATCCCAGGAATTTAAGACTGTCAACCTCTTCTATCTGCTCTTCTTCGTACTTCATGCATATGCTGGATGGAAAGCTCTTACAGGTTCTGAATTGCATATAGTGAGTCTTTTCGAAGTTTAATGTCAGTGAGTTGGCTTTAAACCATTTATTAATATCCATGAAAATATCATTAGCAGATCTTTCTAGAACTACACTCGACATACTATTTATTGCAATACTTGTGTCATCTGCAAACAAAATGAACTCTGCTTCTGGCAGTGTAACTGATGAGAGATCATTAATGTACACAAGAAAAAGCAATGGCCCTAAGATGTATCCTTGTGGGACACCACATGTAATTTCTTCCCATTCTGATGATGACTGATGACTTAATTCATTAGTCCCTTGCACTGACACCCTTTGTTTCCCGTTAGCGAGGTATGACTTGAACCATTTTGCAGCACTGCCTGTGACACCATAGAATTCTAATTTATTTAAAAGGATGTTGTGGTTTACACAATCCAATGCCTTTGACAAATCACAGAAAATACCTGCTGCTTGTAACTTGTTATTTAATGAATTAAGTACATTTTCACTGTAGGTGTAAATAGCCTTTCCGATATCAGAACCCTTCAGAAATCCAAACTGTGTTCTTGATAATATGTTATTTGTGGTCAAATGGTTGAGAAGCTGCCTGTAGATTACTGCTGGTATCAGTGGTCACATTCTCACACTCATAGACGTGGTCCTGCACTTCCATGCAGCGCATACGCCCACCACGATCGTCGTGTTTCTAATGGCAGCACTGATAGATCTTATAGATAAGAGGGTTTGTGAGTCCACACCTGTCAACACTGTTGCGGACCGGTGATTAGCAGTAGGACTACCTCGCGTCCGTCGGCCGTCGTAATTTAATTTATTATTTATTGGTAATGTTTATTGTTGCCGACTTACGTGGTGGGCCTTAACCAAAATATTTCATTTTATTTTGATTTACAATTAAATGCTTTTGTGAAGTTCTCCTTTTTAACAATATTAATCTTATATTATTTGTTACGTTAATGAATGTTAGACTCGCTGAATTTTAAAACATGACTATATAAGTTGAACAATGGAATAAACTTTTCATATTAATTTTCCTCGGCTAGTCAGTTCACTTTAAAGCAAAAAATCTTTAGTTTTTAATTACAATTGTGGCCTTACCTCCGTTAACCATTGCATTGTAGTCGGAGTCCTGGCTCTGGCTCTCGGCTGTTGTACTGAAAATAAGAATCTTAAAGCTACGTATTTTCTGCAGCGTATGGCGGCTGTGGAGAAAAATGTATATTATGTTAATAGCGGGCGAGTTTTTCGCTTCCGCTAAATTTTATAAGTTAATATCGCCACGTAATGGCGTCGTTGTCTGCATCGGCCGCTGCAATTGTTGTACTGTAAATTACTTGAATGCAGGTTAATTTAAGGAAGGCGGACATGAAATCGGGATCACCGCTTACAAATTAAAAGTGAACAATAATATTTAATCAATATATTATCTGCTTAATTAGTACAAATATGCTTACATTGGCCAGCACTCGCAAGATGTCCGTCTACACGCAACCAAGACAAGAGAAGAAGCGAAGACGACTAAAAAATTAACAAAAGAGCGTATCTTGTCGTCTCTTTAAATCAATTTGTTATATTTCTTTGCCCTCGAAACTTACACAGAGAAATTATTATTTTACGGGTACGTGAGAAAAATGTATATGATTCAATTTTTAAATGTCTCTTCTTTATAAATACTGTTTTTAAGTCTTTTCGTGTTATTTCACTGGGGACGCTATAACGCCCGCCACGATCGTCGTATTTGTAATGGCAGCATTGGTAGATCTTATAGCTACCATAGCACAGATAAGATGGTTTGTGAGCCCAGACCTGTCAACACTGTTGCGGACCGGTGATTAGCACTAGGATTACGAGCTGGCACACCTCTAGCCCGTCTTCCACTGGTGCCACAGAATCAAAGTGCATGGCTTTACTGGTGTCGTCAAAGGATCTCTCGGAAGACGAAACGGCGCGCTGTGGTCTTGAGGGATGAAAGCAGATTCTAGCTGCAACCAAGTGATGGTTGTTTGCGCGTACGATGTACGAGGTGCATTCAAGTTCTAAGGCCTCCGATATTTTTTCTAATTAACTACTCACCCGAAATCGATGAAACTGGCGTTACTTCTCGACGTAATCGCCCTGCAGTCATACACATTTTTCACAACGCTGACGCCATGATTCCATGGCAGCGGCGAAGGCTTCTTTAGGAGTCTGTTTTGACCACTGGAAAATCGCTGAGGCAATAGCAGCATGGCTGGTGAATGTGCGGCCACGGAGAGTGTCTTTCATTGCTGGAAAAAGCCAAAAGTCCCTAGGAGCCAACTCAGGTGAGCAGGGAGCATGAGGAATCACTTCAAAGTTGTTATTACGAAGAAACTGTTGCGTAACGTTAACTCGATGTGCGGGTGCGTTGTCTTGGTGAAACAGCACACGCGCAGCCCTTCCCGGACGTTTTTGTTGCAGTGCAGGAAGGAATTTGTTCTTCAAAACATTTTCGTAGGATGCACCTGTTACCGTAGTGCCCTTTGGAACGCAATGGGTAAGGATTACGCCCTCGCTGTCCCAGAACATAGACACCATCATTTTTTCGGCACTGGCGGTTACCCGAAATTTTTTTGGTGGCGGTGAATCTGTGTGCTTCCATTGAGCTGACTGGCGCTTTGTTTCTGGATTGAAAAATGGCATCAACGTCTCATCCATTGTCACAACCGACGAAAAGAAAGTCCCATTCATGCTGTCGTTGCGCGTCAACATTGCTTGGGAACATGCCACACGGGCAGCCATGTGGTCGTCCGTCAGCATTCGTGGCACCCACCTGGATGACACTTTTCGCATTTTCAAGTCGTCATGCAGGATTGTGCGCGCAGCACCCACAGAAATACCAACTCTGGAGGCGATCTGTTCAACAGTCATTCGGCGATCCCCCAAAACAATTCTCTCCACTTTCTCGATCATGTCGTCAGACCGTCTTGTGCGAGCCCGAGGTTGTTTCGGTTTGTTGTCAGACGATGTTCTGCCTTCATTAAACTGTCGCACCCACGAACGCACTTTCGACACATCCATAACTCCATCATCACATGTCTCCTTTAACTGTCGGTGAATTTCAATTGGTTTCACACCACGCAAATTCAGAAAACGAATGATTGCACGCTATTCAAGTAAGGAAAACGTCGCCATTTAAGTGTTTAAAACAGTTCTCATTCTCGCCGCTGGCGGTAAAATTCCATTTGCCGTACGATGCTGCCATCTCTGGGACGTATTGACAAGGAACGCGGCCTCATTTTAAAACAATGTTCATGTTTCTATCTCTTTCCAGTCCGGAGAAAAAAAATGGGAGGCCTTACAACTTGAATCCACCTCGTAAACCTAGCAAACGCTGTCCCACAGAATGGAATCGTACGAGACACACTGGCTCCACCTCAGGCCTTATGGTCTGGGATACGTTAAGCTACACTTCTCGTTCACCTGTGGTCTTTCTGGAGGGGACACTAACAAGCGGTCCGCAAGTGTAGAATGTTGTTAGATCCGTTCGTTTGTGTTCTTGGGAAAGGAAAGCAATGTGTTGTTCCAACAGGACAATGCTCGCTGAGACACTGCCTGTGAAGCTCAAAGTGCTCTGCAAGGCCTACAGCAACTTCTGTGGACTCCAACGGAGCACGTGTGTATTATGATAGCACGGGTAGTGACTAGTGCAAGGCGTCAACCAACAACTCTTACAGATCTACGTGAACAGGTGGAGCAGGCTTAGGATAACGTATGCCATGACAGTATTCGACATCTGTACTATCGATTGGATGCTAGAGTCAGCGCCTGCATTGCCGTCCATGGAGGCTACACCACGTACTAATGTGTGTGTGTTTCAGCATGGGTCGATCGTAGTACCTCAGGACCGCTTGTGCTGTTGATCTGTTGCAACAATAAACCTTTATGGAACTGGAAACTTCTAAAAGGGTGTACTACTTTTTTCTGGTAGTACTCTATTGGCCATTAAAATTGCTACACCAAGAAGAAATGCAGATGATAAACGGATATTCATTGGACAAATATATTATACTAGAACTGACATGTGAAGGCATTTTCACGCAACTTGGGAGCATAGATCCTGAGGAATCAGTACCCAGAACAACCACCTCTGGCCGTAATAACGGCCTTGATACGCCTGGGCATTGAGTCAAACAGAGCTTGGATGGCGTGTACATGTACAGCTGCGCATGCAGCTTGAACACGATACCACAGTCCATCAGGAGTAGTGACTGGCGTATTGTGACGAGCCAGTTGCACGGCTACGACTGAGCAGACTTTTACAATTAGTCTGTATCCAGAAAGGCCCGTACAGGACCTGAAACATGCGGTCGTGCATTACCCTGCTGAAATGTAGGGTCGCGCAGGGATCGAATGAAGGGTAGAGCCACGGGTCGTAACACATCTAAAATGTAACGTCCACTGTTCAAAGTGCCGTCAATGCGAACAAGAGGTGACCGACACGTGTAACCAATGGCACCCCATACCATCACGCCGGGTGATACGCCAGTCTGGCGATGACGATTACACGCTTCCAATGTGCGTTCACCCCGATGTCGCCAAACACGGATGCGACCATCATGATGCTGTAAACAGAACCTAGATTCATCCGAAAAAATGACGTTTTGCCATTCGTGCACCCAGGTTCGTCGTTGAGTACACCATCGCAGGAGCTCCTGTCTGTGATGCAGCGTCAAGACTAACCGCAGACATGGTCTTCGAGCTGATAGTCCATGATGATGCAAACGTTGTCGAACTGTTCTTGCAGATGGTTGTTGTCTTGCAAACGTCCCCATCTGTTGACTCAGAGATCGAGAGGTGGCTGCACGATCCGTTACAGCCACGCTGATACGATGCCTGTCATCTCGACTGCTAGTGATACAAGGCCGTTGGGATCCAGCACGGCGTTCCGTATTACCTTCCTGAACCCACCGATTCCATATTTTGCTAACAGTCATTGGATCTCGACCAACGCAAGCAGCAATGTCGCAATACGATAATTATCAATCGCGATAGGCTACAATCCGACCTTTATCAAAGCAAGAAACGTGATGGTCAGCATTTCTCCTCCTTAAACGAGACATCACAACAACGTTTCACCAGGCAACGCCGGTCAACTGTTGTTTGTGTATGAGAAATCGGATGCAAACTTTCATCGCCGGCTGTGGTGGTCAAGCGGTTCTAGGCGCTTCAGTTCGGAACCGTGCGACTGCTACGGTCGCAGGTTCGAATCCTGCCTCGGTCATAGACATGTGTGATGTCCTTAGGTTCTACATCTACATCTACATTTATACTCCGTAAGCCACCCAACGGTGTGTCGCGGAGGGCACTTTACGTGCCACTGTCATTACCTCCCTTTCCTGTTCCAGTCTCGTATGGTTCGCAGGAAGAACGACTGTCTGAAAGCCTCTGTGCGCGCTCTAATCTATCTAATTTTACATTCGTAATGTCCTCGGGAGGTATAAGTAGGGGGAAGCAATATATCAGATACCTCATCCAGAAACGCACCCTCTAGAAACCTGGCGAGCAAGATACACCGCGATGCACAGCGCCTCTCTTGCACAGTTTGCCACTTGAGTTTGTTAAACATCTCCGTAACGCTATCACGGTTACCAAATAACCCTGTGGCGAAACGCGCCGCTCTTCTTTGGATCTTCTCTATCTCCTCCGTCAACCCAATCTGGTACGGATCCCACACTGATGGGCAATACTCAAGTATAGGTCGAACGAGTGTTTTGTAAGCCACCTCCTTTGTTGATGGATTACTTTTTCTAAGGACTCTCCCAATGAATCTCAACCTGGTACCCGCCTTACCAACAATTAATTTTATATGATCATTCCACTTCAAATCGTTCCGCACGCATACTCCCAGATATTTTACAGAAGTAATTGCTAGCATTGTTTTTTTCCGCTATCATATAATCATACAATAAAGGATCCTTCATTCTATGTATTCGCAATACATTACATTTGTCTATGTTAAGGGTCAGTTGCCACTCCCTGCACCAACTGCCTATCCGCTGAAGATCTTCCTGCATTTCGCTACAATTTTCTAATGCTGAAACTTCTCTGTATACTACAGCATCATCCTCGAAAAGCCCCATGGAACTTCCGACACTATCTACTAGGTCATTTATATATATTGTGAAAAGCAATCGTCCCATAACACTCACCCGTGGCACACCCGAGGTTACTTTAACGTCTGTAGACGTCTCTCTATTGATAACAACATGCTGTGTTCTGTTTGCTAAAAACTCTTCAATCCAGCCACACAGCTGGTCTGATATTCCGTAGGCTCTTACTTTGTTTATCAGGCGACAGTGCGGAACTGTATCGAACGCCTTCCGGAAGTCAAGAAAAACAGCATCTACCTGGGAGCCTGTATCTAATATTTTCTGGGTCTCATGAACAAATAAAGCGAGTTGGGTCTCACACGATCGCTGTTTCCGGAATCCATGTTGATTCCTACAGAGTAGATTCTGGGTTTCCAAAAACGACATGATACTCGAGCAAAAAACATGTTCTAAAATTCTACAACAGATCGACGTCAGAGATATATGTCTATAGTTTTGCGCATCTGCTCGACGACTCTTCTTGAAGACTGGGTCTACCTGTGCTCTTTTCCAGTCATTTGAACCTTCCTTTCCTCTAGAGACTTGCGGTACACGGCTGTTAGAAGGGGGCCAAGTTCTTTCGCGTACTCTGTGTAGAATCGAATTGGTATATCGTCAGGTCCAGTGGACTTTCCTCTGTTGAGTGATTCCAGTTGCTTTTCTATTCCTTGGACACTTATTTCGATGTCAGCCATTTTATCGTTCTTGCGAGGATTTAGAGAAGGAACTGCAGTGCGGTCTTCCTCTGTGAAACGGCTTTGGAAAAAGGAATTTAGTATTTAGGTTAGTTTGGTTCAATTAGTTTTGAGTTCTAGGGGACTGATGACCTCAGATGTTAAGTCCCATAGTGCTCAGAGGCATTTTTTGAAACTTTCCTCATGTCAGCACGTTGTAGGTGTCGCCACCGGCGCTAACCTTGTGTGAATGCTCTGAAAAGCTAATCATTTGTATATCACAGCATCTTCTTCCTGTCGGTTAAATTTCGCGTCTGTAGCACGTCATCTTCGTGGTGTAGTAATTTTAATGGCCAGTAGTGTACATAATTGTGTCTGAGTTTATTTTACGTAGCATTTGGCCAATAGTGTAGTAGTCTAAATCTCCCATTCGTGTTCCATATTTAGGTTTTTCTTGTGGTTTTGTAGATAGTTTAAAAAAAATTCCTGGTCTTTTTTTTAATGAGATGGCTGATTTCCTTTTCTAGCCTTCCCCTAGCCTAGTTTGTGCTTTTACTCTAGTGACCTCTTGTCCATGTGAAGTTAACACCTAATTTAGCATCCTGTATCTGCTTCCTTCAAAAAAATCGTTCAAATGGCTCTAAGCACTATGGGACTTGACATCTGAGGTCATCAGTCCCCTAGACTTAGAACTACTTAAACCTAACTAACATAAGGTCAGCACACACATCCATGCTCGAATAAGGGTTCGAACCTGCGACCGTAACAGCCCCGTGGTTCCGGACTGAAACGCCTAGAACCGCTCGGTGACAGCGGCCGGCTGCTTCCTTCAAGACTACATAGAATGCTTCGCAGTACATATCCTACACCGCATATGGACAAACAAAGACAAGATAATGTTAACATGACAAATGAACACTTAGAGCGCTGCCACTACCTGATTAGTTTTATCTGTGACTGCAAAGCAACTTATGACACCAGTATTAGTGTCCTGGCAACATCCCCCTTTGTATGAAAATTGACCGAGGAATAAACATTAGCGCCATGTGATTATTTTTTAATGAAATATGAGGCAGTGAGCTAATTTTCATAGCGCAACGAAACAGTTAATGGTCATTTAATATTAAGTAAAGAAGATAAACTGCAACCAAGGTTTTCAACTGTCCTGAGACAACTTACCAGTATAATTTCACTTCTGCTTGCAACAGTACACGTGCCAGGCCGCTGTAACTGCTCGCCGTATCTTCTAACATATATCGAAAGAAAAACGATTCATTTCAAAGCAAAGTGTTGACTCTTCTCTGCCGCAGCATATGTCTTGAAGTTCACTGCAACTCACCATCAAGTTATTTAACTGAAAATTGCACGTGAAATTAGAAAATAATGTAACTACTGAAGACAGTTTCTAGAAATATCAATTCTGTTGATGGCAATTAATTTCAGTTGTCCTGCATTCGTACATGGTGCTTGAGAGAACAAATTTTAAATCAGCACGTGTACGATTAAGCATTTGTAAGGCTGAAAATAATTTATGAGAGACGTGATTGTATATTCAGTTATTATTCAGAACTCGGTCACAGCAGCTCATGAATAATACATGCAAATCTCCTCTAATGGGCCACATGGCTGTACAGTACCACATAGTTACAAATCCTGTAATGTTATTTAGAGAGAGGGAAAGTAACATGAAAGACGATTCATAGTTCAGGGATTCAACGAACAGTAGATACTCAACTTCACATATTCAAACATAGACGCAAACTAGGCACAGAACTGAAGCAAGATCCGTACCCAAAGACTGGAAACTTCCAAAGGTCAGCAAAATATTTAACAAAGGCAATAGGAGTAACCCAGTAAAGTGCAGGCCTATATCATTAACGTCGATTTGTAGCAGTATTTTGTAACATACACCGTGTTCGAACATTATGAATAATTATCTCGAGGATGACGGTCTATTGACACATAGCCAAACGTTGCTCTTGTGAAACACAACTAGCTCTTTACTCGAACGAAGTCTTGAGTGCTGTCGACAAAGGATTTCAAACTTATTTCGTGTTTCTACATTTCCAGAAGACTTTTGACACCGTACCTCACAAGCAGCTTGTAATCAAATTGCGTGCTTATGGACCATCGTCTCAGATTGGACTTCCTCTCAGGGAGATCACAGTTCATACTAATTGACGGAAAGTCGTCGAATAAATTAGAAGTGATTTCTGGCGTTCCCCAAGTTAGTGTTTTAGGCCCTCTGTTGTTCCTCATCTATATAAACTATTTAGGAAACAGCTGTCTTACGTTGTTTGCAGATGATGCTGTCGTTCATCGCCTAGTAAAGTCATAAGAAGATCAAAGCTAATTGCAAAACGATTTAAATAAGATATTTGTACGATGCAAAAACTCGCAGTTGACCCTAAATAACGAAAAGTGTGAGGTCATCCACATGAGTGCTAAAAGGAATCCGTTAAACTTCTATATATTAGTCAAACCTAAACGCCATAAATTTATCTTAATGCTTAGTAATTACAAATACGAACTACATAAACCGGAAGGAACACATAGAAAATGTTGTGAGAAAGGCGGACCAAAGACTGCGTTTAATCGGCAGAACACTTAGAAGATGCAACAGATCTACAAAAGAGACTGCCTACACTACACTTGTCCGTCCACTTTTGCAATGCTGCTGCGCAGTGTGGGATCCTTACCAGGAAGGATTAACGGACGACATCGAGAAAGTTCAAAAAAGAGCAGCACGTTTTGTATTATAGACAAACAAGGGAGAGAGAGTCACCGACATGATACAAGATTTGGGTTGGAAATTATTAAAACAAAGGCGTTTGTTGTTGAGGCGGGATCTTCTCACAAAATTTCAATCACCAAATTTTTCCTCCGAATGCGAAAATATCTTGTTGACACTGACCTCCATGGGGTGAAATGATCATCACAGTAAAATAAGGGAAACTGGTACTCACGCGTAAAGATATAGGTGTTCGTTTTTTTCCAATTGTTGTTCTAGAGTGGAATAACAAAGAATTATTATGAAGGTGGTTCGATGAAACTACTGCCAGGAACTTAAGTGTGATTTACATAGTAGCCATGAAGATGCAGATCTTACTTACATGACCAAAGATTTGCAAAACTTCCCTGAAAACTGAATCTGAACATCACGTAATATAGAAAATTACGACAGTGCAGTGCGAGAAAGCAACAGTCTCACCAATAATCTTGAACGAAGTACTTTCGAAATGTCCATCTCAGTAATGTACAAGACAAATATCTATACTTCAGCTATTGGCAGCCACCTGATAGACTGACTAGACTACAAGCTCAAAATTTTGCTTGAGGATATGCTTTGCATTACTCAGCCAAAGGCAAAGGCTACCGTAGAAGACTATAGGGCCTTTGAGTTGAACGAGTGCTTCACAACTTGCGTGCTGATATACAACACGAAAGTTGTTAATAACGGAAAGGTTTCATAACTATTACACTCATATTAAACGATTGTCCACAATGAGTTCCAAAGATCATACAGCAAAGGATATCCAAACAATTATTTGGAATTACCAAAATAGTTAAGTAAGTGTGTAAATTAACACATTTTCCAGTACTATAAGTCTGTGAAGCAGACTGCAAGAAGAGGCCTAGTACCTTTCAGTCCTCAAGAGAAATAGTTTTTGATCTTTAGAGTAAAATACAAGCGATATGCGACGAAGTCTGTGAAGTGGACTGTCGAGATGACTGTATGACATTATGTACACACATGACATCAATCATGACAATGGTCAACACTGAAATGATTTTTGTTGAGGAGAGCTGGTAATTTGTTGACCTTTCATAGTAGCTAACATAAACATAAACACCACTTATGATAAATCAACAATGAAATTGTTACATTATGGAGACCTGGTCAATTATTGTCTTGAGACATTTTATTTCCTTTGAATAATTTACAACAAATAAGTTATGTACAAACCTAATCAAAAAGTGACAGGAAAAGTAATCAGTTTGTTAATCAGATTACAGATTACTGTTTTAAGAGCACAGGCTCTGTCACACACACGGAAATGTGATTTTGGAGGGTATTTTTAACAAGTCAAGATTCCAACTCTACTTATGGACTTTTTAAATGTCACTTTTTTGGGCTGGAGTGAGACTTCATGAAGACGACTGTTGATGTGTTGATTGTAGAGGTTAGTGGCAAAGGACAGAGCTGTTGTTCCCTCACAGTCTCATGATAGCAGTTACGTCTGATCCATTATAGTCACATGTGACTGGGACTGGCTCACCTCTCCACATCATATCTCGGTGGCAACGTTGCCAACATTAGAGTAGCCAGTACACCTTTCAGCAGGATAAATGATTCCAACGTCAGTCCTGGGTGAGTACTTCTCTGCAGGACCAAAGTCATGTAGTGCTGGTGCTGCGTGACATCCTCCACATCGAATAGACGTCCTCCAGAGATTAATTTGCCAAGTAGAACAGCTTACAATAGGGTGCCCATCTGTTAACTATTGGAGTTTTTAATCAACACATAGCTCTTTAACGTGTGCCTCCTCAATTTTACTGATGATCATGTTGTTCTCAGCTCTGGCAAATGAAATACGCAAAGAGAAAATAAAAACAGAGTTGTACAAATTCGTCCATTGAAACGCCAATAAATTCCAATGCGAGGAAATAAACACTAACACTGTAGAAAATGTTATTCCTAAGTACAGTATTAAGATAAACAATGTTTTCAAACGAATAATGAGTTTACCATTAGGTTAATTATACACATAATATAACAATTTTAAAATTCCCTGAAGTATTATACAATGTAAAGCAATATATTCTGATTTTAAAAAGTATGTCACAGGAGATAATACAAGTAATGTATTTAATATAACTTAATAAAATAATTTAAATGTAATAGAGGTCGACATATTTTGTTGCACTTATCTTTAGAAAATAGTTTGGTTCTTAGAATAGTTGACTTGGTACCATAATAATTTGCCTTTTTCTTGCCATACAAGACATGTTTGTCGACATCATATGCAACTTTATTACGGTAGTCCATATCCAACACCAAGAAACAACCTAGATACTTCAAAATTACTCCAACTACACAACACTGACTACAAAACACCACGCTACAATCAGTATAGAACACGCTCACGTTATGGTGGCCTCAACTTCCAATCATCATCTGAGCTTTGACCTGAAATATAAGGCTGTGCCGTTAGCAATTGATTAAAGTGCACAAATTATTCCCTAGTGTATCGAGAAAAACTTTAGTTCAGGTTCTTCCAACAGAATCTTCCTTTAGCAACACACATAGCTTAATTCAACAGTCTGTAAACACATTTATTTATTAATAATGCAAAGTAGGTTATAATGCGTTTGTAAAGCAACAAAACAAATAATATAGATAATAGACCACTCCACCTGGGAAAGAGAAGACGTATTATTAACCATCGAGTATCACTTTGAACTCCTCCAATAACATGTACCACGTAATTTGCAGAGAATTATTGGTTATCTGACAGAAGAAGTGACCCAGATCCTATAACTTCATCATCATTACAGTTTACAACAGCACATCCTCATCCACTTTTTGAAATGTGTACATCACTTATCAATAAAAGAAAACAGTCTCAAGAAAAAACAAGAAAATAAATGGACATCAGCATACGTAGGGGAGCGTGATGTCCCTAGACAATGGTGTATTGCAGAACACATTATGTTCTCTGGTCGGTACGTCAGTCTAGTGACTGATTTTATAATCACATGAAAGAAAGCACAGTAGAGACCTCCATAAGCAGTTTCCACCATTCTCTATAGCTCTTTATTACTAGACATTTTCAAATATTTCTAGTTTTACACATTTAGATGCTGTATAACATATTAAAACTAATAGAAATATACTGTTAATTCTTCAGTTACAGAATTTTACAACAAGTAAAATCCAATATATTTTTAAAATTAGATATATAACATGTGGAGGTGAAGTCATACTTTGTCGCTCAAACACCTTCTTGTACCTTGAAACAGAAGGTCTTTTACCATGGAACGTGTCATAGTTTTACCTCTCTTGACAATGGAAATTTGTCTTAGTTTCAAATAGCTTCAATTCAGAATGCATTTAACTTTATCTGGTTTTTGTTAATACTTGAATTTAATTTGAGTTCACTTACTGACTGTAGGTGTGTAATAGAGTAATAATGTAACAGATGGATGACTAAATACAGTACTGACAAGATTTTCTCAATTGCAGTACTTTTAAATTTAAGTACATGGCCAAGTTATACACTGGAACAGATTTTTATATGTGGAAAAAATTTAATTTTCCACAGTAATTTTTGTAATTTCTGAAAAAGGCTTCGGCGTATAAAAGGTGTACGCCATCATTCAAAAATGGGTACTGAAATATGTGAAACTTCTATTACAGAGTTGGCTAGAAGTGAAAGTCTGAAAAGGGTGCAATGCACAACGCTCTCCCCTACACAAAGCACAAATAATTTGATACGGTACAGAATTCTTCACCTGACTATTATGACTAATGCTACTGTAGCAGTTCTATGTTTTCCATCCAAAGCCTCCCTGAAAACCACTATACAAAATTAACTATTCCTCCTTACCCTAGAGCTCGAGAAAACGCTGCTCAGTCTCGCTCGCTTCTCGCTGAGTACGCGCCTCATTATCGCTGGTACAGGCGCGTGAGGTGGGGATGACTGACGTCACGCTACGAAACTGAGCTGAGACGAGGATTGTCGAATAGGACACGTGCTGGCCCGAGACTGCGAGAGCGTGAGCTCGCCGAGAGACTCTCACTATCGTAACGTAGCGGTAGGCAGTAAATTGTCGCGGGACTAGACTCAGCATGAGTGGTTGCTGAACCGGGAACAGTGCAATGACTACCATCACAAAAGATGTTGTCTTGAAGAAACTTGCTGATGGGACGGACATTCTGATAAATAAAGTGGGGGTAAGAAGTGGCAGTTCCTTTTGGGAAAAATTTAAGGTTAACCATTCAATTATTACTAAATAATTACAGAACAGAGCTTCCGAATTCGAGACGTGATAGTATTTGATTAATCGAATCGCTTCGTTTGTGTAGCATTTCTTAATGAATTGATACGTTTGTTGTGTCCGTAAACGAAAAGAAAAAGTTTCGTCGTGAAACATACATGAAGGTGTTTATTACGACTGTTTCAGCTGGTTGTTGAAAGAGATACACATCTTCCAGTTGGTTATGTTCAGTGCCAAAGAGAAATTGTGGAGCATTGTTTGCTTACAAAGGAAGTGCAACTGGAATGAACAGACATAAATGTAAGGATCATCGACACCTGTCTAGCGTTGCAGCTGCCAGTACTGATAAAATATCTATTAGGGAAAAATGTGTTTTAATGTGTGCAACAGACATCCGACATTTTAATATGGTAAGTGGTGTAGTATTCCTAAGCTTAGCTCAAGAACTGATAAGTACAGGAGCAAAATATGGACAAATCACCGCCCAAGACTTGGTACCTTCCCCAAGGACTGTAGCACGACGTATTAAGGAATTGGCTGGTCAAGTCAGGAGTGAACGTATTCCAGTAGTGAAAGACGCAATTGGTAAAAGCCAGTGTTCAATGACGTGCGATCTGTGGAGATCTGTGGACAGGGAGTTATCGTAAGACTCGCTACCTGACTGCCACGTTCAGCTACATTGATGAATCGACGGACAGATAGAAACTAAAAAACATTGTACTCTTAATTACGAGGTTTCCTGATGTTGCCAAGACTGGTGGATATATCATTACGGAAATATATGAACAAATGGCAGAGTTGCAGATAACGTCCTCAGAACTAAGACAGGTTACTTTCGTTACAGATCAGGGAGCTAACGTAAAGAAAGCACTAGGAGCACACAAACGACTCCCATGTGTGATATACTGTATTACTAAGCATTGAGGCATACATTCAAGGAAAGTTTCTTAATGGATGAGATACTGCAGTGTACGACTCCATCCTGACTGTACGTAAACTAGTAGGCTTTATGAAGCGATCTGGCTTAGTCTCGAGATTAGATAAAACCTTACACCATGATGTAGAAACCAGGTGGAACAGCGTGTACATCATGTTAGACTTATTCCATCCACAGAAAGACCACATAGAGACCGTTTTGCGTGATTCAAACAAACACGAGATGATGACATCCTATTAGAATGAGACTATGGAAAACGTTATTCAATTTCTGAAGGTCTTGAAAGAGGCCACGGACGATTTGGAAGGAGACAATGAGCCAACACTACCATTCGTAGTCCCATGGATTTTGAAACTGATAGGTGTCTGAGAAACCGAGGCCGACGATGCGACAATGTGTAAGCTAAAGGAAAGAGCAGAAGTGTTTATAAAACAGAGAGTTGTCAATGAACTACATGACATTAATTGCGTGGCAACGTTCTTGCATCCCTGTTTTAAGGAACTATTATTTTTTTCCGAAGAAAGAAGAGAAAAAATTCATCATGTGCGAAAAATGTTAAATAACGTTGTTGATATGAAGGTAACCAAAGATGTCATGCCTTCTCCCACAAAAAAATCTCAAAATTGGTGAACATCCACCTCAAAATCGAAAGATGAGGTTGAGAAATATATGAGCATGGAGCATCCAAACGATGAGTTCGCAGACCTTCTTTCATGGTGGAAAAAAATTCGTGTGCCCTGTCGAAACTCAGCAAACTCACATAGACGTTTTCTGTGTACCTGCCAGTAGTAAGGCAGGGATAGTACTGACTCAGAAAAGAAGTTGTCTAGATTCTGATCGCGTTAATGATATTCTCATCATCCATAACAATAAGAGAACCAAATAACCTAAATTTGAAACACAGAAGTAAAGGCAAGTGACCACTGGTTTTCTGAGGTGTGTACGTAATCAAATATAATATTGAGAAGTGATAAGTAATGAGTGCACAATTATGCAGTGGATATTACATACTTCATACTAAGTAATGTAAATTGTTGTATAACTATGGTACTAACAGGAGAACAGACTCAACTGCAGTGCAATATCTTCAGAAATGGGCTGCTGAATTAAGGTTTCAGATTAATTTGCGAAACTATATTGTACTTTATTCGTTTTGACTACGCACACTTTCTTTTAACTAAATGAATTTATTATTCTGTAGTACTGTCGTTTACATAGCTTGAGCGAAAGAATATTGGTTGTGTATAAGAAGCGACTTCTTCACTAAATAACAGATTAATTTCAACGTACTGCTAGCAGGTGGATCAAATCTTCAGCTGGTGCTTTAAATCGTTTTTCTTTAGGGTGCTGTTGTACGAGTGTCTGTACAACAGTCTTTGGTTGGTCAGTTAGTCAGTTAAATGTTGGATAGATCACTTGAATTATTCTTTTCTCTAAATCATGTGGAAAGAGCGACTTTTTTTTCTCTGGATACCACCTTTTCAATAGACATTCATCAATGGAACAGAAGGAGTTGTCCAGGAGAAACGATTTTTAAGTTCGATTTAAACCTCACTTTGCTACCTGCCAGACATTTTAATTTTAAAGTTAGATTTAAAACTTACTTTGCTACCTGCCAGACATTTTATGTTATTGGGAAAGTGATCAAAGATGTTCGTTGTTGCATATTGAACTACTTTCTGAGCCACGGAGAGCTTTAATAATGGGTATGATATTTTTTCCCTCTAATGTTCTCCCTATGGACATCACGGTTCTTCTCAACGTGTGATGGGCGGTTTATGACGAATGTAATTAGCAAATATATGTATTTTGACGGTGCAATTAAAATGCCAACCTCCTTGAAGATTATTATGCCTACATGATTTCCGTGAGTAAACATCGCATGTTATTTTTACTGCTCTCTTTTGTGCAATCAATACTTTCTTTCTAAGTGATGAGTTACCTTAGAACACCATTCCATAACGCATTTCTCTTTGTTGAGTTCAAGCATCGCAATCTTAAGGTTCTTTCAGATTTAGCAATAGGTTGATCCGGCTTTTTGTACTTTTCCTTATGTCTGTTGCTGGGATATTTTATATTTTCAGCCAGAAAACACAGAGTATAAAAATAAAATTGCAAGGCGGTTGTGGTTAACAGAAGGGTATCAAACGATAACAAACGGTAGTTACGTACAGTGGTTAATACATTAAGCAGCTATGACCTGAAAAGTGGAACACCTCAAAAGGTGGTCGTTTCCTTAAAGTGTTCCAAGTATGTAGCTACAGAGCCTGCGAAAGACTGTTCGTAAGTCCTAGGCACCTGCCTTCTCGAACATTCTACCTGTACAACGTTGTTACATAAGTGAAATATCTTTTATAGAATTATGGCCTACAACAAAATAAAAATAAAACACAAAAAGTTACACAATTAGCTTTGATAACAAACGTTACAAAATTAACTCTGAAACAGATTATACGTTAACAACCTTGCCCCAGTTGACGGCAATCTTTAACGCTAACGGAGGTCGTAATAAATACAATGAGCCGTATTAAGTCATCGACGAATGAAGAAAGAGTGGGATAATAAATCTGTGGCTAAATAAACAGGAAGAAATAATCACAAGCATAAAGGCAATAAACTTCGAAACTAATTCCGCGAAAGGAAATCTTGCGTATATGCGCAGTTACACACGAAATAGGAAACATTTCTAAAATGAGACGTCACTTTAAAAACAACCGCAAGCACAAAACGCACACACACAAAATTCAACATTTATATCTATGGCAGGTAGGAAGGTGGGTGGCTAATTTTTCTTGCTAATGACTTCGTGTTAATGCTTAGCTTAGACCCCACGATAATCGTATCTTCATGTAGAGAATAATTTACAGTCGTATCTCTTGCTTCATCATAAGGTTTCACGATTTCCCTTGTCTCCGTTACATGACAGTTTCTGAGTAACCAGAATGCCAACACTGACAGCACTTTTACAGGAAACTTTGGCAGCTTTACATTTATAATTAGGTGGACTGGATTTGTTCGAATGTCTCAGTTTTGATTCGTTCGAGCGAAATGTGTCTTAAATCTCCCAAAATGTATTCATACAGACCAGCACAACTGTGACATGTGACACGTGCCTGTTCCTTGCTAGTATACTCGTGACTGGGATAGCCGCACACAGTAGGACCCGCGTTCGGAACGGCCTCCTGCGACCGGCGGCGCTGCAGGCGGCCAACCGGGAGTGTCGCGCCGCCTCAGCATCGGGACCGCGCTCGCAGGACACGATAATCTCGCAGGCAGCATTCTCGCTGCTCAGTCCCGCTTACGGGGACGACCGAGAATACGGCAACAGCTGACGGCCTCTGCCTTACCCTTGTACCCTTACCTCATCATTTTAATACACATTCTTCTTTACTCATTATGTCACGAGAATTCAACTCGTTTGGCTCCACTTTACATGAAAGTCATGCATTAACCTATTAACATCCAATGTACAAAGAAATATTCTGGTAAACATCGTTTCTATCTGAAATCAAAAATTAAATTAGTACCATACAAGCAACTCCTATTTAGACACAAGTAAATCTGAGACAGAATCTTTAACAATTGGCCTCCAACTGTAGACCGATAGGCTATCCGTGAAAAGTCTTTACTAATATTTTAAAGAATAAGCCTTAGTTGCGCAAATTTTCTGGTCTTTACCAGGTTTCGAATATATTCATGTAACCTTCTTCAGAAGCACAAAATTGCTATAACATACCAGAGTAAGGCACAGTCAACATAAAAATTAAAACCTATAGTACCGTGGTACCATGTCGAATTAAAACTACTTAACTGAAGTCCAGCCCTGGCATCTCTTCACCACGCGATCGGCTGGCAGCAGCAACCACGTTGGCACTGACCGCGTGGTGAAGAGATGCCAGGGCTGGACTTCAGTTAAGTAGTTTTACTTCGACATGGTACCACGGTACTATAGGTTTTAATTTTCATGCTGACTGTGCCTTTCTCTGGCATGTTACAGAAATTTTATCCTTCTGAAGTAGGGTAGATCAATTTAGCCGAAACCTAGTAAAGACCAGAAAATTTGCTCAACTGAGGCTGAGTATTCAAAATATTAGTCTACCACAGTTGCTGACGTGACTGCAATATGCTAAAAATTCTTAAAAATCTTTACATTGGACAGGCTATGTGGTTTAGATCATGAGACTTCTAGCTTCTAAATAAATCCACCTCTGCTGCATTCTGATGTGCCACTTGTCTCGCTCTACATGGAGAGGAAAAAATTTATTAGCGGCGGAATGCCTCTTACTCGACAACTTGTGTAATCTCACCAGCACCTACCAACCGTGAAACGCCTCAGTGCTCTTGTAATCATCTCACACATTTTACACTTCGCTGAATGTTCGCCAAAGGTGACTTTACTACATCACTATACCGTAACATTATAGAAGGAGGTAAAACTACGATCTCACCAAATACGCGTGGTAGAGGAGTCGAATCGTTTGATAACCTGCTGAAAGTTGTGGATACGAGAATCCCGAGGTCCATGATAATGGTGATAACAGAGATGGCTTAAATCCCCCAGTTCTTCCCTCAACAATTCTGATAGGTTTTAAGAAGGATTATATGTTGAACTTGAAAATTGTGTTGATTTTCTGTAGTATCAAAGTCCTCTGCCACAGTTGCGATCAGAATTGTAAACCATTGCCCGAAATATTTAAGAGAATACTTTACAAAAGTTCGAGTCAAAGACATACTAGTAGCTCTAATGAAAGGTGCCAATAACTAATTTTGACGTCAGTTCCATAGCTACGAATATACAGTATAAGAGAAACTTTTAACAGTTCTTGGCATCGGCCCGATCAGATCTGCTGCAACACTTTTCTTTAAGTTTGAGGAAATGATAGGGAACAGTGAAGCACGATGAGACACTGTTGGTGGTTTCGTCTCCTGATATGGTTTGCATGAGCCTAAAGTTCGGTGACTTCTCATCTCCATACTAATGAACTCTTGAAACTTGTGATATCACGTCTTAGGTTTGAAACGTGCATGGTTCTGATGAGTATACCAAATCAACCTGTTGACTAGATCGTCTGAAGTACACACAACTCAATCTGAACTACCAGGATCCTTCCATTTTAACAAAATACTACTGCTTAATTTCAATTTTAGACTGGTCTTTAAACTTGAGTTTGACTTCTGTCAAGGAGAACACTAAATATATTCGCAATTGCGAGTATGGACAACCATCAAATGTGTAATGGAACGATAACAATGAAAATTTGTGCAGGATCAGCACTCGAACCCAGATTTCCCATTAATCGTGAGGGGTCGCCTTACCATTAGGCTACCGGAGCACGACACACGGCAATACCAAAGCTCCCATATGTCGTGAACCATATGTCTACAACTTGTACTCGTACATCCATTACGTAAATTCCTGTACAGGCGAGACATTTTACTTACCCGGTGTACGCAGGTAAATATGAAATTGCAGTGAATGTGTTATTCCGAATTACTGCTGCTCTTGTGTACTTGTACCCTGTTCTCTAGTACAAGTCTCTAATCATTCGCTTATAAAAATCAGGAGTTGTAATGTCATGACATTTGCATCCTGCCCAGCATTCACTTGGGGGATGGAAGCTATATTCAGCTGTTCACCTTGAACACGACTGGTAACAGGGGGCAACAGAGCTATAGTTGGACACAACCTTACAACTGCAAGTGATTCTACGGTGAGGAACCGATTCAGAGCCTGTGCTAGTTACAGCACAACTTATCTCCATACGTACTACATCATTTTCCACAGTCATATTCTTCAGCCGGCCGGGGTGGCCGAGCGCTTCCAGGCGCTACAGTCTGGAACCGTGAGACCGCTACGGTCGCAGGTTCGAATCCTGCCTCGGGCATGGATGTGTTTGCTGTCCTTAGGTTAGTTATGTTGAAGTAGTTCTAAGTTCTAGGGGACTGATGACCTTAGAAGTTAAGTCCCATAGTGCTCAGAACCATTTTGTACCATATTCTTCATTTGACTGTCAGCTACTGTAATAGAATCACTAGGCACAATTGCTTCAGTATCTCAAACAGCTGAAAAGAGAAACGGGGTATCACGTGTACTGGGTTGTTGCATAGACATAGGTTCTTCGCTACTTCAGCGCTTCTATCCATTCTGCTACTCCTGTTCTCTCTCTAGTTGGCAACATTTCTTTCTTTCTTTTTAACAATTGATAGTAATCAGGCAGTAATAAAGAAGTTTCCCAGTAAATAGATCACTGCACTACACCCATATGTATGAGGATGATATCTGTTCTTCCGGACATGTCCAAAAGAACAGATATCATTAGTGATCTTGCAGCTCTCGAAAATGAATGAAAATGAAATCCAGCCAATTAGCTGCTTACAGTCATTGATAAATATCAACGGGGACAGCTGAAAATGTATGCCCCGACCGGAACTCGAACCCGCTCAGTCGGATAGACAGTCTGCCATATAAGCAGGAGATCCCAGGTTCGAGTCACGGTCGGGACACACATTTTCCGCTGTCCCCGATGATATTTATCAACAACGCCTGTAAGCAGCTAATGGTCTGGATTTCATTGTAATATGTAGTAATTATCATTCGAGTAACTGATAATGAAAAAAATAATCTATCACTGTGCCACCAGCATTCTGTATACTGCAACAAAGCCAGAAATATAAAATAACGATATGAAATACTGTTCCTCAGAAGCCAACAGTATACTCTAAGACGAAGAAGGAAGTCAGACAAGTCATCAGAATCAAAATGGCCCACACTACTACAAGTGAGTAGGAAAATAAACCACCAAAGCACTTACTTTAATCACAGGTTGCAGATAGTTAGTACTCACAGTGAAAAGTCACCAGGAGGTTCAACAGTTAAGGTCAAAGAACGCTTCATACCACATCAGATCACAAAATTTTTTGAACCTCAATACACTCCCCAGGATTAATAAATCAGACAATCATTAATACCATTAATTCCAAAGTATTTTGCATACAACTGGTTACAGACACGCTCAATAAACATATAGGTAATCACTAGCATACATACAGCTCCATTTAACTAACAACAGAATTCTCAAGCATGGGTCCCTCGCAATGACGTACATTAAACTGACATCAATACTTCATATCTCAAATGAGGACCAAAAGGTCACAGACAAACTTCATATTGACCATAAATTCCTGTACAACAATCCCATCAATAGCTTCAGTCACTTAAGGTCCAAGCTATATATATTCATACAACATTATCATTGCAAAATCTAAATAATTCCACCAAACTGGTCAACTTTTAAGATCCTGCCTGCACAAATGCATCCACATCCACTTTGAAACGTCATTAATATTGAGAAATAACATTAACAATAATGCATATAAATTTCAGCCTACATGTGATCTCCTGTGATACACAACACCAGTTTGTGCTCACTTTACACCAATAACACATGAATAACACTAAATTTGAGTAAACTAATAAAGAGGAAAATGAAATGCATTATGCAAATCTTATCATAACTTCAATACTAACACAGCCTGGTTGCAAAAAATATTGCTACCATTTATTGCTAACAGACCAGCATACCAAAAAAAAAAGTTTTCATCTCAGTATATTAAATATAACTCCCAGTATCTACTCAGTCAATACACAGATTATGCATCACTCTGGTAGTACCTCATATCATTCATAAAAGATAGAAAAATATTTTGTCAAAGAACTGTACACAATCTCCCCACTGTTTTTCAAAACTACATAATTCCATTAGTTCACCATTAAAACAGCAATTACCCATGCAAAAGACGGAAACCATGTGTAATCCTTTTCATAAAAAGCATTCAAATATATAATAAAGCACTTGGAATTCAAATCACAATATACCAATAAGAAAATTTCTGCCGCTCATATCTTAATTCACGAAATCTGAACAGAAAAATAAATAAGTGTTTCAATTCACTAATCTTTGAAGCCCCAAAACACAATATGTGTACAGAAACAGTGCAGAATCCACACAAATAAAATTCAGAGCCCATAGTGAATCACACACTAATAATCTCTCTGCAAGTGGAGTGCAACAGACAGAATAATTAATTTATCAAAAAACGGTTCAAATGGCTCTGAGCACTACGCGACTTAACTTCTGAGATCATCAATCGCCTAGAACTTAGAACTAATTAAACCTAACTAACCTAAGGACATCATACACATCCATGCCCGAGGCAGGATTCGAACCTGCGACCGCAGCGGTCGCCCGGTTCCAGACTGTAGCGCCTGGAACCGCACGTCCACTTCGGCCGGCTAATTAATTTATCCCAAAAATCATTAATAATGCTGTGAAATGCAATAACAGTAGTTACAGAACAAACTCCCAAATATCCTAGTACCATCATATCACCGTAATGTATCAGTTACGTGTACCACACTGGTTAAAATTTATTGTACGTAGAACTTTCTTCATAATTATTAGATAAATGAGACTTACCTTTAAATTAACAATTATCAGCATATTAGCACAGCAGTGGAACCGTAGACATGAAAAACATTTATAATACATAGTAAGAATTCTCCTGTGGAAGGATACATACACCATCATCTAACTTTTACACTTTGCAGTCACCTTTTACCTCCCGCACTGTTCTACGTAATAGAATATCACATGCAACAATAATTTCCGACAAATGTGATCAAAAGAGCTCCCACTGTTAATCTGAGCTTTCCCATAAATTAATTTAAATTCATACAACATCTGAAGGACTTGAATTCTGCATAAAATAGTAACAAAACATCCCAGTGATTCTGCTTGGAGCATGCATTAATCTCTCGAACTCCAAAAAGATAATTTACAGCAAAGTTAAGCTCTCGAGTTATGAAATTCTCACAAGTGCACAAAGTTACATTTAAAAGAAGCCAAGGAAGATTTGAATACTTGCAGAAAGAACAGTCATAGTGGGAGCACGCTTGTTGAACACACCACTGGGAAAATTATGCACCAAATAACAAAATTAATTGTCAGAGCAAATCTGAAATGCATACACTGACAGTTTATATGAAGTACTTAAAGACCACAGGTAAGATAAAAAATGTGCCCGATAGAAGATACACACAAAAGATGGCCTGGGTAATGGCTGACATATGAAAGCAGCCACTACCTTGTACGTTCTACTAGCCCTCGTCTTTTTACATACTTGATCCTCTGCTGCCTTCACTACTTTATCCCTCAAAGCTACCCATTCTTCTTTCACTGTATTTCTTCCCCCCATTCCTGTCAATTGCTCCATTATGCTCTCCCTCAAACTCTGTACAACCTCTGGTTCTTTCAGTTTATCCAGGTCCCATGTCCTTAAATTTCCACCTTTTTGCAGTTTCTTCAGTTTTAATCTACAGGTCATAACCAATAGATTGTGGTCAGAGTCCACATCTGCTCCTGGAAATGTCTTACAATTTACAACCTGGTTCCTAAATCTCTGTATTACCATTATATAATCTATCTGAAACCTGTCAGTATCTTCAGGATTCTTCCTTGTATACAGCCTTCTTTTATGATTCTTGAACCAAGTGTTACCTATGATTAAGTTGTGCTCTGTGCAAAATTCTACCAGGCGGCTTCCTCTTTCATTTCTTTGCCCCAGTCCATATTCACCTACTATGTTTCCTTCTCTCCCTTTTCCTACACTTGAATTCCAGTCACCCATGACTTTTAAATTTTCGTCTCCTTTCACTATCTGAATAATTTCTTTGATTTGATCATACATTTCATCAATTTCTTCGTCATCTGCAGAGCTAGTTGGCATATAAACTTGTACTACTGTAGTAGGTGTGGGCTTCGTATCTATCTTGGCCACAATAATGCGTTCACTATGCTGTTTGTAGTAACTTACCCGCATTCCTATTTTCCTATTCATTATTAAACCTACTCCTGCATTACCCCTATTTGATTTTGTATTTATAACCCTGTAGTCACCTGACCAGAAGTCTTGTTCCTCCTGCCACCGAACTTCACTAATTCCCACTATATCTAACTTTAACCTATCCATTTCCCTTTTTAAATTTTCTAACCTACCTGCCCGATTAAGGGATCTGACATTCCACGCTCCGATCCGTAGAATGCTAGTTTTCTTTCTCCTGATAACGACATCCTCTTGAGTAGTCCCCGCCTTGAGATCCGAATGGGGGACTATTTTACCTCCGGAATATTTTACCCAAGAGGACGCCATCATCATTTAATCATATAGTAAAGCTGCATGCCCTCGGGAAAAATTACGGCTGTAGTTTCCCCTTGCTTTCAGCTGTTCGCAGTACCAGCACAGCAAGGCCGTTTTGGTTATTGTTACAATGCCAGATCAGTCAATCATCCAGACTGTTGCCCCTGCAACTACTGAAAAGGCTGCTGCCCCTCTTCAGGAACCACACGTTTGTCTGGCCTCTCAACAGATATCCCTCCGCTCTGGTTGAACCTACGGTACGGCTATCTGTATCGCTGAGGCACGCAAGCCTCCCCACCAACGGCAAGGTCCATGGTTCATGGAGGGAGGTTCTATATGATATCGTTTGCATATTCAATGACACAGATCACACTCAGACATTGCGTTTGGTTCATGATATGACGCGTTGTTGTTGCGGAAACCATTCTGATGATCTCGTGTCTCATCTCGAAGTTTTCCTTTGTCCATGTTCGGTCAATCACGGTGTTTGTGCTTTTAAAATTCCGCAATTACGTCTTCCCTTTTTTCCTTCAGTGTTTACAGTAGACTTTCCGAAGCTCTAATGTTGGGTACCGTCAGGATTGTCCATAAGTCTTCAGTAAGGAATGATTCCCTCGCCAGAATGTCTGGACCATGTTGTTCTGGACATTCCGATTGCTTTCTATACGTAGATCGCCTATACCCTTTCCAGGATCGTTATGTTTTTCACTGTCAGCACTGGGGATATTTTGGCTCTGGATAGCGCCTTTGCTGCCTTTCGTCTGAGGGGTCTAATGTGTTCTGGTTCATGGATAGTCATTACTGCTTGCATTTCTTTCTCTGTTACATGTTTTGTGAAACATTTTGCACTTGTTGTATTGTCACCCCTACGTACTCTAATTCTGGTCCGATTTACAGTTTTCTCTCCCGTATCTCAGCTGAGGCTGGTGCTTTTCCACTATTTCTGAGAACCATCATTTCTGTTTTTGCTTCATTCATTTCGAAGCCGCGTTCGACGCAGCAAACTTCAATATCGTAAACTATTTCTTGTAGCTTTGCAATGTCTTTTGAGCCTATTACAATATCGTCTGCGTTAGTGTTTGAGATTACACCGTTCCTTTGGGGTATTCTTACTATTTCTTCCGCTGCTAGGATAAATAACAGAGGACTCAGTAGGTCTCATTGAAGTACCCATTTGATTGGAGTATCGAAACTGATCGGGAGAGGTTGTCCGAGACACTTGTTTCGTTCCATCGCATTATTGCGCTTATGATTCTTGTCTGTAAGTTGCATCTTCTAGTTTTATTGTCAGTAGCTTTCTGTTTATGCAATGAAAGACTTTTTTGGAGTGTATAAATACTATATAAAATTTTTCTTTATGCCCAAGGACTTCCCATACGCTCGTTAGCGGGAGCTCTATTGTCGTCAGAGCAGATCTTCCTTTCCTGACCAATCTGTTTATCTTGCGGGGAGGTGTTCGTTCATTGTATGCTTTGTTCCTTCCCTTATTATTTTTTGTGACTTCTTTGAAAGGTAAGTTTTATAGTGCTACACCTTTGTATTTGCTAGGGTTCTTGAGGTCCCCTTTCCCATTGTGTAAGGCTTTTGTTAATGGCTGTCTCCACTGTTCTGGAATGAAGGCTGATTGTATGCGCTTACTGTAGAGTTTTGTCCACATTGGCGATGTAATTGGGTTTTTTAGGTTTTCTTATTGGTAACTCCACGTAGCGCTCTGTATGAAAATCACTGGCTGTGCTGTGTGCAGCCTGTGGCTAGTTTGCATTGTTGTCTGCCATTGTAGTGTTGGGCAGCTGGATGTTAACAGCGTGTAGCGTTGGGCAGTTGGAGGTGAGATGCCAACAGTGGTGGATGTGGGGAGAGAAATGGCGGAGTTTTGAAATTTCTAAGACTGGATGTCATGAATTGCTATATATATTACGACTTTTGATGACTATTAAGGTAAATATATTGTTTGTTCTCTATTAAAATCTTTCATTTGCTAACTATGCCTATGAGTAATTAGTGCCTTACGTAGTTTGAATCTTTTATTTAGCTGGCAGTATTGGCGCTTGCTGTATTGCAGTAGTTCCAGTAACGAAGATTTTTGTGAGGTAAGTGATTTGTGAAAGGTATAGGTTAATGTAGGTCAGGGCCTTTCTTTTGTAGGGATTATTGAAAGTCAGACAGCGCTGCGCTAAAAATATTGTGTGTCAGTTTAAGCACAGTCATTTATAATTTTTCTAAGGGGACGTTTCAGCGTTTGTATTTATCTTAAATAGTTTTCTATGCAGTCTGGCAGGGCCTGCAGCTTTTTTGTACTTGGTGCTGTTCGACCTCTTCTGTGGCAGCGGGATACATTCCGTAGTTGTTTCCAGCACTGTCTCCTGTTTGCTTTCTGGTCTATCTTTTAGTGGCCTCTTCTTCATCATGTTGTCGAAGTGCACCTTCCATTCTTTCATACTGATGTAATGTGCTTCGTATCGTTTTCTCGGGTGTAGTGCAATACATGGGTCTGTCTTGGTTTCCTCTACTAGTTTCTTTCCTTCTGTTTCCCAGAACGTTCTCTTCATTTCTTGTAGTGTTTCCTTATAGATATATCGGTTTTCGTCTCAAATCCTGAAGAATTTAAGGTTCCTTGAGCACCGTTTAAGTTGGTGTAGGTTTTCTAGTACGCCTTTTCTTAGCCTGTAACACTCCGTGTTGAACGATTTGTTCGCTCTTCTTTTGTACCTGAGGTTGGCGGCTTGTCTTAGGAATTCTCCTATCGCTTCTGTTACTTCCTCTAGTCGCGAATTGTCTATTAGCATTAAAATTTGTTTTATATCGTCTGATTTTGCTTCTACTTTCCCGATGTTTGTTGTTCTCGAAAGTGCTTGTGCCTCTCTTTCATGTGTATCTAAGCTGTTAAGTCTGTACTATTGAAAAATGATTTCATGTGGAAAATAATTCATACGAGATTTAATTTTATTTTCAGTTATTATTCGGATAATGATCTCAAAAGCTCGTGAATAACACATACATATACTACTGGCCATTAAAATTGCTACACCACGAAGATGACGGGTTACAGACGCGAAATTTATCCGACAGGAAGAAGATGCTGTGATACGCAAATGATTATCTTTTCAGAGCATTCACACAAGGTTGGCGCCAGCGGCGACACCTACAATGTGCTGACATGAGGAAAGTTTCCAAGCGATTTCCCATACACAAACAGCAATTGACCGGCATTGCCTGGTGAAACGTTGTTGTGATGCCTCGTGTAAGGAGGAGAAATCTGTAGCATCAAGTTTCCGACTTTGATAAAGGTCGGTTTGTAGCCTATCGCGATTGAGGTTTATCGTATCGTGACATTGATGCTCGCGTTGGTCGAGATCCAGACTATGGAATCTGTGGGTTCTGGAGGGTAATACGGAACCGCCGTGCTAGATCCCAACGGCCTCGTATCACTAGCAGTCGAGATGATAGGCATTTTATCCGCATGGCTGTAACGGATCGTGCAGCCACGTCTAGATTCCTGATTCAACAGATAGGGACGTTTGCAAGACAACAACCATCTGCACAAACAGTTCGACGACGTTTGCATCAGCAGGGACTATCAGCTCGGAGACCATGGCTGCGATTACCTTTGACGCTGCATCACAGAGAGGAGCACATGCGATGGTGCACTCAACGACGAACCTGGGTGCACGAATGGCAAAACGTAATTTTTGCGGATGAATCCTGGTTCTGTTTACGGCATCATGATGGTCGCATCCGTGTTTGGCGACATCGCGGTAAACGCAAATTGGAAGCATGTATTCGTCATCGCCATACTGGCGTATCACCTGGCGTGATGGTATAGGATGCCGTTCGTTACACGTCTCGGTCACCTCTCGTTCGTATTGACGGCACTTTGGAACAGTGGACGTTACGTTTCAGATGTGGCTCTATCTTTCATTCGATCCCTGCGAAACCCTACGTTTCAACAGAATAATGTACGACCGCATGTTTCTGGTCCTGTACGGGCCTTTCTGGATACAGAAAATGTTCGACTGCTGCCCTGTCCAGCACATTCTCCAGATCTCTCACCAGTTGAAAACGCCTAGTCAATGGTGGGCGAGCAACTGGCTCTTCACAATACGTCAGTCACTACTCTTGATGAACTGTGTTATCGTGTTGAATCTGCATGGGCAGCTGTACCTGTACACGCCATCCAAGCTCTGTTTGAATCCATGCCCAGGCGTATCAAAGCCGTTATTACGGCCAGAGGTGGTTGTTCTGGGTACTGATTCCTCAGGATCTATGCACCCAACATGCGTGAAAATGTAATCATATGTCAATTCTAGTGTATATATTTGCCCAATGAATTCCCGTTTATTATCTGCATTTCTTCTTGGTATAGCAATTTTAATGGCCAGTAGTGTATGTTCTCTAATGGACCACTTGGCCGTACAGTACCGCATATTTACAAAAATAGAAAAATACGGCATATGTTTTCTAATCTCCGTAATATTATTTAGAGAGTGAGGAAGCAATGTGTAAGATTACCAGTACGCTTGGATGACTAAATGAAATTAGATATCGATCCTCGTGTATTTAAACGTAGATGTGAATAGACACAGAGCTGATCTTGCTTACACGAATGCGCAGTTACAAAGCAAGCCTCTAAACTGAACCTGTAAATCATGTGATATAAAATTAGGACAGCGCGGTTAGCAACACTCTAATCAATAAAGCTGAATGAAGCAGCTTCCAAATACCCATCTCAATAATACACAAAACATATGTCTTTACTCCAGTCACCATTACGCAGTATGATATTCGTAGCTTAATGCAGAAAAGAAGAGTGGAGAACTGGCCGCCCACGCTGCTGTATTGAACTCGAAACTGAACTCCGAGACACCTAATCGGTTGGCTAGGCTTTGCACTCAAAGTATTGCTTAAATACATGGTCTGCACTACTTAACCAAAGGCAAGCCCGCCCGGTTAGCCGAGCGGTCTATCCAGAGCGAGAAGGAGCGCCTGGTCCACGGAACGAATCCGCCCAGCGGACTTGTGTCGAGGTCCGGTGAGCCGTCCACTCTGTGGATGGTTTTAGGGCGGTTTTCCATCTGCCTCGGCGAATGCGGGGTGGTTCCATTTATTCCGCCGCAGCTACACTATGTCGGATATTTTGCGCAAACCAGTTCTCCACGTACGTGTACACCACCATTGCTCTACCACGCAAACATAGGGGTTGCACTCGTCTGGTGTGAGACGTTGCAAAGAGGGGGGGGGGGGGGAGGGGGGGGAGGGTAACGATGGCCGAACCGCACAATAAACCTGGGTTCAGTTTGGGATGGCGCGGAGGGGTGAATTGGACTGCGGTAGTCGTCGTGGGGTTGTGGAGGTCGGGGATGGACCTCTCCGTCGTTTCTACATCCCTGGTTAATATACAATACAATACAACCAAAGGCAGAGGCTATTGTAGGGGGGGAAACCATGGACTACAGAGTCTTTGATTTGAACGAGTGCTTCACAAGTCTTCTACTGATACGTAACGTGAAACTCATTTATAACAGACGACATGGTATTGTCAGTATCAGATTAGTACACATCTAAAATATTAACACGAACCCCATCAACATTTATGGCATGCAACACACACTGACAAAATATCAATGAATTCTCGTTAGCTGGGGAAGGATATGATTAAAAATAGTTTATATTTAATAATGTACTTTCACTGAAACTTTTCTTCTTCCTTGGAGTGTAGGCAGTTCACCCAGCTCGTGAAGACAACTAAGCGATTAGCTGATGAGAAGATGCGGTTCTTCTTCTGAAAGACTGCATCAAGGCTGTAATAATCATAACTCTGAGCATCCCAACGGCCTGGTGCAAGTCCTCAAATTTTAAACCACTTCGCTGGCGTGTTATCCTGTAATACTACGCGGGGAAAGAGGTCCTGCAATTTAACGTGGATTCCGAACCACGAGTCGTTCCTGGTGGATCTTTACGTTTTTAAGACATGCGGGCTAGGTTAAACAAAGATTAAAATGTACAGTGGTCCTACGCCATTTCTTTGTTCAGACAGGCGTTATACCGCTAGACCACCAGGTCCGAATGTTAAGACAGCGAGGGCTGTTTATGACAGGTGTGTCGGCAGGACATTAAACTCTAATCTTTCTTTCCTTTTTCTTTTCTTTTCAAGATAAATGCACTGTCAGTGTGTCCCGCGTGCCGGCTGATGTCTATGAGTATGCAGCTCATGATTGTCGGAAAACCAGACCCCTTTCAAGTAATGGAGTGCCACATTGACTTTAGCATTATTTGTTCACTTCGATGTGACTGAAATTTAGGCTAAGCACATAAACTACCATGTATGAGAAGTAGAGAGTGTTTAAATAAAATGTAATTTAAATTAGAGTATGTCAATTTTTATCATATTTAAGAACGAATGTGGAAAAGAGAAACGTCTCCACTATGAAGGGCGGACGGACGTAATGGCTGTGCGGTTCTAGGCGCTACAGTCTGGAGCCGAGCGACCGCTACGGTCGCAGATTCGAATCCTGCTTCGGGCATGGATGTGTGTGATGTCCTTAGGTTAGTTAGGTTTAATTAGTTCTAAGTTCTACGCCACTGATGACCTCATAAGTTAAATTGCATAGTGCTCAGGGCCATTTTATCAAGGGCGCTGTCGAGCAGTCTTCAACAAAAACACTCGTCAGGGTGGGCAGCCAGTGCAATAAGTCTCAGCCGACTACTAACGAGGCAGTAAAGTAAACGACTTATTGTCTGCCTGTCTGCACGAGCTGTCAAAGCCGTCGGTGCTGAATTTTAAAGAGAAAATGTTCTTTTCAGCTTGAAATATACGAGGACCGTTCTTTAAGTACTCCAACACGTTTGTTTTTTTTCTCGGCTCATTTCGGTTGAAAAAATGCAGAGTTTTTGGGACACCGTGGAACATTCCCGCTTTAGTCCCTGTAGTGTCTGAAGCCCAAAAAATGCTAAAATGTGTGTGAAATCTTATGGGACTTAACTACGAAGGTCATCAGTCCCTAAGCTTACACAATACTTAACCTAAATTATCCTAAGGGCAAACACACATGCCTGAGGGAGGACTCGAACCTCCGCCGGGACCAGCGCCCTACACCGCTCGGCTAATCCAGTGCGGCTGTCGTGAAGCTCTGATACGCTATCCATAGCCTTCAAAGTGGCGCTTGCAACGGAATTTGCTGTTCTGCCGGAAAATCACAGTATCGAAGATATTCATAGGCGCTTGCAGAATGCTTGCGGACACCTGAAAATGAACACAAGCGAGTAGAGTCGTTGGGCGACACATCTATCCGCACCGCAACAAGATGGCATAAAGCTGTTCGATCTTCTGCTGTGACTCCCGCAATTTGGAACATCGGACACTCACTTGCGAGGTGATAGACGGCTCACAATCAAACACCTTGCTGCTCAACTGGACGTCTCGGTTGGTAGTGTTGACACACTCGTCCTCCAGTTGGTGTACTCAAAGGTGTGTGCTCACTGGGCTCTTCATCCCCTCAAGCACTCCGTCTTCAGGCCACAAGTGGCCCATCGGGACCATCCGATGACTAAGGATGCGGATAGCAGGGGCGTGTGGTCAGCACACCGCTCTCCCGGTCGTTACGATGGCTTTCTTTGACTGGAGCCGTTACTGTTCGGTCGAGTAGCTCCTCAATTGGCATCAAGAGGCTAAGTGCATCCAGAAAAATGGCAACAGCGCATGGCGGCCCGGATGGTCACCCATCCAAGTGCCGGCCAAGCCCGATAGCGCTTATCTTCGGTGATCTGACCCTCGCCCCCTAAGATAAGACCATAAAGAGCAACGAAGGACCATCTGTGCGGAGTTGCTTGCGTGTTGAAGGCTGATCGTGACAATTCTTTTGTCGAAAATGGTCACAGGTGATTAGACACTGGTTCATCACTTCGACCCGGTAACAAATCAGTAATCCATGGAATGGCATCACATCATCTCACCTCCGAAAAAACAAGTTCAAACCCGCACCCTCAGCAGTTAAAGTCATGACGACTGTCTTTTGGGATTCTAAAAGGGTTATTCTGTTTGATGTCCTCCCTCCTGGTGCAACGATCAACTCTGAAGTGTGTTGTACAACCCCCAAGCAAACTGAAGAAACTATTTCAGCGTGTCCATCACCACAAATATGCAAACGAATTTCTCCTTCTCCATGAAAACATAAGGCCACACACAAGTCTGCGCACCCGAGAGGGCCTTACGAAACTTCATTGGACTGTTCTTCCTCGTCCGCTCTACAGCCTGGAACTCGTATCTTCCGACTCGTACCATGCAGGCATAAAGACATCCCAGTAAGCTACATAAGGAACTTCCCAAATAGGTGGCATCGCAAAGATTACAACATATTTGGCAGCTATAGACTTTGGAACGTGGTGAGGATACAGTAGGCACGAAAAACAAGAAGCTCCACTTACCAAAAAGGAGCACTGTGTGTTCTCCGGTTTCAACTTCGACAAAATCGTTTCACGTATTAACGAATTTATTGTCCTCACAGCATCTGGATCTTTATTAAGAGCTGTGAATCGTTCTGACGTCACTCCTATTTGGATGAACTAGCTTCTGAAGCAATGCACCAAAATTTCGTAGCTGGACGCTGTAGCTCACATCTTTTGTTTATCCAGTCATGAATTCGAACATGCACGTGTTTCTCTTTTGCGCTGATTTTAAGCAGACAAGCTTGAACACGACCGCCATCGATGTAATAATCAAAACTAACACTTCAGGGACAAAAATGGTTCTTCTACCCAAAAAATGAAGAAATTGAAATGCACACTGATAATGCGCAGACAACCAGGCAACATTGATTTCAAAAAACGAGTTTCACAACTCGGTCTCAACCTAAACGACACTTTAATGACACGCCAGTGACAGTAGATCCCTTCGGAAGTGTTTTCCCGTCAAAGTTGCTGTTGGCTGCCCACATGTAAACACGTGGTGTTCAGTCGTGGGTCCTCAGCGCAGTGTCCCTGTACACATCGCAGCAACGAGCGCCCATCATCTGTACACAGTGTGAACGCGAGCCACACCGACAAGATCCGAAGGTTTCTAAACATTCATGGTGGTGTCTGTTTGTTCTATATCGTGTCTCCCTACCACTTTCGCGCAACGACGCTCTGAGCGTGTTTTTTAGGGAATTGTCTATTTTGAACCAGGGACCTGCTGCTGGTAAGGAGACGCCAGACCACACATGACATGTAGAATTCAGAAGAGTTCAGTGAGACTAGCGATGATATAACCAAATACTTAATGATCTCAGCGTCAGCTGCACTGCACTCCTTGTAAAAGAATCTTATTACTAACTAAATTTAGTGGAAGGGGTTCAAGGCTTTCCTATTTTTAGTTAGCTGGTAAAATAACGTCGATCAAACAGTTACGTTTACCATTGGAAATTTATTTCTACCCACAAAACATCGTTTATAAATTGCACTATCGATAATAGGAAATGTTTTAATACAGGATGGTAAAAACCAACTGCGTTCAACAAAAATGTGAACGAATATTCCCTGAGTGGGTTTCCAAGTTCTACAATGGATCGAAGGATGACCTATGCCATATCACATCTATAATCTAGGTTTACATTAAGTTTCACCAGAGAGAAAACTATCAAAATGATCTACAGTGACCCTCAATTATCTTTAATTACTTATCTAACTTGTCGTAAATTACAGTGGCTGATGTGGCTTCTCAATAACTATATAAAAGAAAAATCATAGCGTTTCAGATCTGTTCTTCAAGTGGCAAATGTGAACACCATGAGTTTTAATTAACGATCGACACTAGTATTACGCAAAAAGGGGTGTAACAGATGAGACTTCTGCAGTTCTGAGTGAAGCCTTATGCGCTCAAAAATGCGGCATCGCATGCGTTCATTACCTTGTCGGTGTTTAGGCAGCGTCAGGGCGACAGCGGCAGGCGCACCAGCCATCCAGCTCGCCGTCTCGGAACTAACTCTTTTCTAACTTCTCCTTACTACAATTTCACCGAAGTTGGTTAAAAAAAACTATCTGGCTGTGTTTTAATCTGACCAATCAGGGTCTCAATGTTAACCTTAAGCTCCGCCTACAAAAATTCTGTCTATCCAATGAGAAACGTTATACTTTTCGTGGTGGGGCAATGTTTTTAAAGTTTGCAACGTAACAGAGACGCGAAAAAGTCTCACGCTAAAACCTGCAGCTAGTGTGGTCCTTTTAGTGTTATCGTAAGATCTATACTGTTCTTCTGGAGGGCTCTATCTTTTAACATGGGCTGGGGGTGGTCCTAATGTAACAGACACGCGAAAAGACTCACGCTAAAACTTGCGGGTGGTAGTGGCCCTTTTTGTGTTATTGTAAGATCTATACTGTTTTTCTGGAGGGCTCTAGCTTTTAGCATGGGCTGGGGGGGTGGTCCTTGACGTAACAGAGATGCGAAAAAGTCTCACGCTAAAATGTGCGGGTGGTAGTCTTAGAGGTAGGCTGGCGACGTGGGTGTCCAGTCCGTCCCTTATCTTAGGGCCTTCTAGCTTAACACGGTTCTGCTCTCGGCTTCTGTTCTCGTTTCTCCACTCAGAACTGCGTCGGTCTCACGGTGGGAAGGTTCGACATGCATTTAGGCATTCTTGTGTTAGTTTGTGGTATTTCATTTGCTCACTCGTTCCTCGTATTACTTTGGTTAATTTAATGTCACGATTTATTCGGAGTTATGTGACATACTACTGGATTTAATTATTATGTCAGGGTTTTCATGTAAGGTGTTGGATTTGCCTAACACCTTACAGGTTGTTCAGGGATACGAGGTCTGGCTATAAAATAATGGGACTATTGCTGTAAACATTTTGTTTCTGCCGCGCGGGATAGCCGCGCGGTCTTGGCCGTCACGGTCCGCGCAGTTCCCCTCGTCGGAGGTTCTGTCAGTAAATAGGAGTCTTTGGTCTGCTTTATCCACAATATTACCTATGTGACCTCGTTCCAGTTTAAGTTATTCGTAATCGTACTCCCTAAGAAATTTACTGTATGTATAGCAATCAGATTTATATGATTTATCGTAAAACCGAAATTTATCAGATTTCATGTGGACGACTTCATTACACTTTTCATCATTTGGAGTCAGTTGTCACTTTTCGCATCATACAGATATCTTGTCTGAATTATTTTGCAATTGGTTTTGTTCATCTGATGACTTTACAAGATGATAAATGACAGCATCATCGGCAAAGAATCTAAGAGGGTCACTCATATTGTCGCTTAGTCGTTTATGTAGATCATGAGCAGTTGTTGTTGTTGTTGTTGTTGTTGTTGTGGTCTTCAGTCCTGAGACTGGTTTGATGCAGCTCTCCATGCTACTCTATCCTGTGCAAGTTTCTTCATCTCCCAGTACTTACTGCAACCTACATCCTTCTGAATCTACTTAGTGTATTCATCTCTTGGTGTCCCTCTACGATTTCTACCCTCCACGCTGCCCTCCATTACTGAATTGGTGATCCCTTGATGCCTCAGAACATGTCCTACCAACCGATCCCTTCTTCTAGTCAAGTTGTGCCACAAACTTCTCTTCTTCCCAATCCTATTCAACACCTCCTCATTAGTTATGTGATCTACCCATCTAATCTTCAGCATTCTTCCGTAGCACCACATTTCCAAAGCTTCTATTCTCTTCTTGTCCAAACTATTTATCGTCCATGCTTCACTTCCATACATGGCTACACTCCATACACATACTTTCAGAAACGACTTCCTGACACTTAAATCTATACTCGATGTTAACAAATTTCTCTTCTTCAGAAACGCTTTACTTGCCATTGCCAGTCTACATTTTATATCCTCTCTACTTCAAACATTATCAGTTACTTTGCTCCCCAAATAACAGAACTCATTTACTATTTTAAGTGTCTCATTTCCTAATCTAATACCCTCAACATCACCCTACTTAATTCGACTACATTCCATTATCCTTGTTTTGCTTTTGGTGATGTCCATCTTATATCCTCCCTTAAAGACACCATCCATTCCGTTCAACTGCTCTTCCAAGTTCTTAGCTTTCTCTACCAGGATTACAATGTCATCGGCGAAACTCAGAGTTTTTATTTCTTCTCCATGGATTTTAATACCTACTCCGAATTTTTCTTTTGTTTCCTACACTGCTTGCTCGATATACAGATTGAATAACATCAGGGAGAGGCTACAATCCTGTCTCACACCCTTCCCAACCACTGCTTCCCTTTCATGCCCCTCAACTCATATAAGTGCCATTTGATTTCTATACAAATTGTTAATAGCCTTTCGCTCCCTATATTCTACCCCTGCCTGCCACCTTCAGAATTTGAAAGAGAGTATTCCAGTCAACATTGTCAAAAGCATTCTCTATGTCTACAAATGCCAGGAACGTAGGTTTGCCTTTCCTTAATCTAGCTTCTAAGATAAGCCGTAGGGTCAGTATTGCCTCACGTGTTCCAATATTTCTACGGAATCCAAACTGATCTTCCCCAAGTTCGGCTTCTATTAGTTTTTCCATTCGTCTATAAAGGATTCACGTCAGTATTTTGCAGCTGTGACTTATTAAACTGATAGTTCGGTAATTTTCAGATCTGTCAACTCCTTCTTTCTTTGGGATTGGAATTATTATATTCTTCTTGACGTCTGAGGGTATTTCGCCTCTCTTGTACATCTTGCTCACCAGATGGTAGAGTTTTGTCAGGACTGGCTCTCCCAATGCCGGCAGTAGTTCTAATGCAAAATTGTCTACTCCCGGGCCTTGTTTCGACTCAGGTCTCTCAGTGCTCTGTCGAACTCTTCACGCAGTATCATATCTCCCATTTTATATTCATCTACATCCTCTTGAATTTCCATAATATTGTCCTCAAGTACATCGCCCTTGTATGTTGTCGTTGTGGTCTTCAGTCCTGAGACTGGTTTGATGCAGCTCTCCATGCTAGTCTATCCTGTGCAAGCTCCTTCATCTCCCATTACCTACTGCAACCTACATCCTTCTGAATCTGTTTAGTGTATTCATCTCTTGCTCTCCCTCTACGATTTTTACCCTCCACGCTGCCCTCCAATGCTAAATTTGTGATCCCTTGATGCCTCAGGACATGTCCTACCAACCGATCCCTTCTTCTAGTCAAGTTGTGCCACAAACTTCTCTTCTTCCCAATTCTATTCAATACCTCCTCATTAGTTACGTGATCTGCCCACCTAATCTAACAACATTCTTCTGTAGCACCACATTTCGAAAACTTCTATTCTCTTCTTGTCCAAACTATTTGTTGGCCATGTTTCACTTCCATACATGGCTACACTCCATACAAATACTTTCAGAAACGGCTTCCTGACACTTAAATCAATACTCGATGTTAACAAATTTCTCTTGTTCAGAAACGCTTTCCTTCCCATTGCCAGTCTACATTTTATATCCTCTCTACTTCGACCATCATCAGTTATTTTGTCCCCAAATAGAAAACCACCTTTACTACTTTAAGTGTCTCATTTCCTAATCTAATTCCCTCAGCATCACCCGGCTTAATTCGACTACATTCCATTATCCTAGTTTGCTTTTGTTGATGTTCATCTTATATCCTCCTTTCAAGACACTATCCATTCCATTCAACTGCTCTTCCAAGTCCTTTGCTGTCTCTGACAGAATTACAATGTCATCGGCGAACCTCAAAGTTTTATTTCTTCTCCCTGGATTTTAATACCTACTCCGAATTTTTCTTTTGTTTCCTTTACTGCTTGCTCAATATACAGATTGAATAACACCGGGATAGGCTACAACCCTGTCTCACTCCCTTCCCAACCACTGCTTCCCTTTCATGCCCCCCGACTCTTACAACTGCCACCTGGTTTCTGTACAAATTGTAAATAGCCTTTCGCTCCCTATATTTTACCCCTGCCACCTTTAGAAATTGAAAGATAGTATTCCAGTCAACATTGTCAAAAGCTTTCTATACGTCTACAAATGCTAGAAACGTAGGTTTGTCCTTCCTTAATCTTTCTTCTAAGGTAAGTCGTAAGGTCAGTATTGCCTCACGTGTTCCAACATTTCTACGGAATCCAAACTGATCTTCCTCGAGGTCGGCTTCTACCAGTTTTTCGATTCGTCTGTAAATAATTCGTGTTAGTATTTTGCAGCTGTGACTTATTAAACTGATAGTTCGGTAGTTTTCTCACCTGTCAACACCTGCTTTCTTTGGGATTGGAATTATTATATTCTTCTTGACGTCTGAGGGTATTTCGCCTCTCTTGTACATCTTGCTCACCAGATGGTAGAGTTTTGTCAGGACTGGCTCTCCCAATGCCGGCAGTAGTTCTAATGGAATGTTGTCTACTCCCGGGGCCTTGTTTCGACTCAGGTCTTTCAGTGCTCTGTTAAACTCTTCACGCAGTATCGTATCTCCCATTTCGTCTTCATGTACATCCTCTTCCATTTCCATAATATTGTCGTCAAGTACATCGCCCTTGTATAAACCTTCTATATACTCCTTCCACCTTTCTGCTTTCCCTTCTTTGCTTAGAACTGGGTTTCCATCTGAGCTCTTGATATTCATACAAGTGGCTCTCTTTTCTCCAAAGGTCTCTTTAATTTTCCTGTAGGCTATATCTATCTTACCCCTAGTGAGATAAGCCTCTACATCCTTACATTTGTCCTCTAGCCATGCCTGCTTAACCATTTGGCACTTCCTGTCAATCTCATTTTTGATTCGTTTGTATTTCATTATTTTCTCCTTTCATCAATTAAATTAAATATTTCTTCTGTTACCCAAGGATTTCTACTAGCCCTCGTCTTTTTACCTACTTGATTCTCTGCTGCCTTCACTACTTCATCCCTCAAAGCTACCCATTCTTCTTCTATTGTATTTCTTTTTCCCATTCCTGTCATTTGTTCCCTTACGCTCTCCCTGAAACCCTGTACAACCTCTGGTTTATCAGTTTATCCAGGTCCCATCTCCTTAAATTCCCACCTTTTTGCAGTTTCTTCAGTTTTAATCTACAAAAATGGTTCAAATGGCTCTGAGCACTATGGGACTTGACATCTGTGGTCATCAGTACCCTAGAACTGAGAATTACTTCAACCTAACTAACCTAAGGACATCACACACACCCATGCCCGAGGCAGGTTTCGAACCTGCGACTGTAGCAGTCGCGCGGTTCCGGACTGAGCGCCTAGAACCGCTTGACCCTTAATGTACAGTTCATAACCAATAGATTGTGGTCAGAGTCAACATCTGCCCCTGGAAATGTCTTACAATTTAAAGCCTGGTTCCAGAATCTCTGTCTTACCATTATATAATCTATCTGATACCTTTTAGTATCTCCAGGGTTCTTCCATGTGTATGACCTTCTTTTATGATTCTTGAACCAAGTGTTAGCTATGATTAAGTTATGCTCTGCACAAAATTCTACCAGACGGCTTCCTCTTTCATTTCTTACCACCAATCCATATTCACCTACTACGTTTCCTTCTCTCCCTTTTCCTACTACCAAATTACAGTCACCCATGACTATTAAATTTTCGTCTCCCTTCACTATCTGAATAATTTCTTTTACTACAGCACGTAGGAAATGCAAAACTGTGTGATGGTCTGGATAGATATCTGCCTATTACACGTTACGACCCTATTCAACTGCCAGCAGTCTCTGGCAGTCAACAGACGAGGTCGGCCTGTACGCTTTTGTGCTGTATGTGTCCGTTCATGTTTCCACTTCACTATCGCATCGGAAACAGTGGACCTAGGGATGTTTAGGAGTGTGGAAATAGTCGCGTCCAGACGTATGATACAAGTGACACCCAATCACCTGACCACATTCGAGGTCAGTGAGTTCCTCGCAACGCCCCATTCTGCTCTCTCATAATGTCTAATGACTAGTGAGGTCGCTGATATGGAGAACCTGGCAGCAAGTGTCAGCAAAATGCACCTAATGTGAAAAACGTATGTTTTTGGGGGTGTCCGGATACTTTTGATCACATTGTGTATGTCGGATTAGATGTCTACGCACAGGTCATGTAATTCACGTAAATAACGGCCCTCTGATTTGCGTATGCAGTGATCGCTCTCATAGACATTACATTAGGTGTCAACGAAAGTTCATTAAAATCGTCCTGAAACTACTGTAGCACGCTTCTGGCTGAGAGAGACGTGCAATTATACTGGTGAAAGATGGAAAAGAGCCGCCGGCCGCGGTGGCCGAGCGGTTCTAGGCGCTACAGTCTGGAACCGCGCGACCGCTACGGTCGCAGGTTCGAATCCTGTCTCGGGCATAGATGTGTGTGGTTTCCTTAGGTTAGTTAGGTTTAAGTAGTTCTAAGCCTAGGGGACTGATGACCTCAGATGTTAAGTCCCATAGTGCTCAGAGCCATTTGAACCATTTGATGGAGAAGAGCCACCGTGGTACAACAACCGAGGTAGAAAACTGGTGCGGAGACAAAGGGAACTTCACAGCAAACATAACGTAGCAAAAACTTGCAGACAAACAAAAATTACGCGAATCGAAATGTAATGTGAGGAGAGCTATGCGAGAGGCGTTCAATGAATTCGAAAGAAAAGTTCTATGTATTGACTTGGTAGAAAATCCTAAGAAATTTTGGTCTATGTCAAAGTGGTAGGGGGATCAAAAGAAAATGTCCACACTCTCTGTGACCAAAATGGTACTGAAACAGAGGATGACGGACTAAAGCCGAAATACTAAATGTCTTTTTCCAGAGCTGTTTCACAGAGGAAGACTGCACTGTAGTTCCCTCTCCAGATTATCGCACAGATGACAAAATGGTTGATATCGAAATAGACGACAGAGGGATAGGGAAACAATTAAAATCGCTCAAAAGAGCTGGACCTGATGGGATACCAGTTCGATTTTACACAAAGAACGCGAAGGAACTTGCCCTCCTTCTTGCAGCGGTGTACCGTAGGTCTCTGGAAAAGGACACAGGTCATACCCGTTTTTAAGAAGGGACGTCGAAAAGATGTGCAGAACTATAGACCTATATCTGTATCGTCGATCAGCTGTAGAATTTTGGAACACGTATTATTTTCAAGTATAATGACTTTTCTGGAGACTAGAAATCTACTCTGTAGGAATCAGCATGGGTTTCGAAAAAGACGGTCGTGTGAAACCCAGCTCACGCTATTCATCCACGAGACTCAGAGGGCCATAGACACGAGTTCACAGATAGATGCCTTGTTTCTTGACCTCCGCAAGGCGTTCGATACAGTTCCCCACAGTCGTTTAATGAACAAAGAAAAAACATATGGACTATCAGACCAATTGTGTGATTGGATTGAAGAATTCCTAGATAACAGACTGCAGCATGTCATTCTCAATGGAGAGAAGTCTTCCGAAGTAAGAGTGATCTTAGGTGTGCCGCAGATGTGTGTCGTAGGACCGTTGCTATTCACATTGTAAGTAAATGACCTTGTGGATAGCATCATAAGTTCACTGAGGCTTTTTGCGGATGGTGCTGTGGTATATCGAAAGGTTGTAACAATGGAAAATTGTAACGAAACGCAGGAAGATGTGCAACGAATTGACGCATGGTGCTGGGAATGGCAATTGAATCTCAATGTAGACAAGTGTAATGTGCTGCGAATACATAGAAAGAAAGATCCTTTATCATTTAACTACAATACAGCAGGTCAGCAACTTGAAGCAGTTAATTACATAAATTATCTGGAAGTAGGCATTAGGAGTGATTTAAAATGGAATGATCATATAAAGTTGATCGTCGGTAAAGCGGATTGCAGATTGAGAATCCTAAGGAAACGCAATCCGAAAACAATGGAAGTAGGTTGCAGTACGCTTGTTCGCCCACTGCTTGAATATTGCTCACCAGTGTGGCATCCGTACCAGATCGGGTTGATACAGAAGGTCCAACGGAGAGCAGCGCGCTTCGTTACAGGATCATTTAGTAATCGCGAAAGCGTTACGGAGATGATAGATAAACTCCAGTGGAAGACTTTGCAGGGGAGACGAGCTTTTGTTAAAGTTTCAAGAACATACCTTCACCGAGGAGTCAAGCGGTATATTGCTCTCTCCTACGAATATATCGGGAAGAGACCATGAGGATAAAATCAGAGAGATTAGAGCCCACACAGAGGAATACCGACAATCTTTCTTTCCACGAACAATGCGAGACTGGAATAGAAAAGAGAACCGATAGAGGTACTCAAAATATCCTCCGCCACACACCGTCAGTTGGCATGCGGAGTATGGATGTAGATGTAGATGTAGACATTGAAGGAATGCAGGTAGTTCACAGCTGTCAGCGTGTCTTCGATTACTACCACCCGTTCACGGGTAGGAGAACGTCTCCCATAGCATAATATTGCTCCCACCAGACTGTATACATGGTGCGCTGCACTTTTCGAGCTGCCGTTCATCTCGATGACAGCGTGTGTGGAGACGACCATCAACCTAATGTAGCAGAAATGTGGTTTACCGGAGAACTGACACGTTTCCATTGATCGACGGTCGAATCCCGATGGTCCCGTGCTCACTGCAGTCGTAACTGACGATGTCGTTGGGTTAACATATGAGCACGTAGGGATGGTTTGCTGCTGAGCTCTTTGTTGAACGATGTACGATGAACGGCGTACTCCGAAACGCTTGTTCGTGCAATAACACTGTGCTCTTTCGGCAGAGATGACACAGACCACCATCTATCCTACTTTACAGAGCGGAGAAGCCTCCGTAACTCACATTCTGTGAAGAGTCGTGGACGTGCAACCATTTAGCGCCTAGTGGTAGTTTCACTGTCGTTCTATATCTATATCTATAGATGCTCACGATAGCAGCACGTGATAGTTCAAGCAGCTTCGCCGTTTTCGAGATACTCGTTCACAGGCTCTGCGTTATAATTATCTGCCCTTTGTCGAAGTCGCTTATCTCGATGGATTTCTCCATTTGCAGCCCATATCTTCGCTAGGGTGATCCTCCGCCTGTCTCTGCTCCGCTTACATACATTTGTTACCGCGTCACGTGCCTGCAGTGCCACTACGCAGCATCCAACGTCGCGGTGGGCATTGGTCATAATGTTTTGGCTCATAAGAGTACGTTTACGTGATGTAGACGCTCAATAAATTTTGTAGGATGCGGACAGGAGGGGCGTGGGTTCAGCACACCGCTCTCCCGGTCGTTATGATGGTATTCTTCACCGAAGCCGCTACTATTCGCTCGAGTAGCTCCTCAATTGGCATTACGAGGCTGAGTACACCCCGAAAAATGGCAACACCGCATGGGGCATGGATGGTCACCCATCCCAGTGCCAACTACGCCCGACAGCGCTTAACTTCGGTGATCTCATGTGAACCGGTACATTTCACATGATGTTATTAGAAATTGTCAAAGACAGTAAAATAATAAACGGAAATAGATATATTTATTCTAGCTTATAACTCGATACTAGGAGAGAAAAACAATGGTCAAAGGTAGTCTGGAGTTGGACTAAACATCTACAAGAACAGAACAATGGAAGTAAACTATCAAGATCAAACATTTTAAGCCAGAATAAAAAGGTGCCCTGATAGACAAAGGAAAAGAAACATTCCGTAGGAGACAGTAAATGGAATGTGAGGAGGCTCGTGACTGACAATCAGTTTTTGACTCTTCCACCATGTTTTCAACGAGTGTGACAGGCCCATTACTTCTCGAATGCAGAACTAAGATTCATCTCATTGGATGCTTACGATGTTTCAGCTGGTTTCCCGAGTCACCACGCTGGCTGGCATGCAGAGGCCGCCAGCAGGAGACGATGCGACTGCTGCGCCGCATCGCGGCCACCAACGGCACTACAGTACCTCCGCTCGCCTTGTCTGTGGTTCGGACCTTGGGCAAGAGCAAGACAGACAGGAGAGGGTTCCTGAGCCTCTTCTCCAGCCGGAATGTCTTCAAGAATTCTGTGCTGCTGATCATCGCAAGGTAAGTGGCAAAAACAAAATCTGCTTCCACACGTAACGATTTCGCTCTGACCTCCCTCTGTTCCTTTTTACCTACGAGGATACAGATATGGGTTGCCCAGAAGATGACGGCATGGCAGATCTGCGGCCTCAATTCGCGAACTTCGTGTAAGACGTTGATTTGGTGTCTCGGGATGGTAACTGTGTTATCCCCGCACATACACAGCGTCATGGAATTTGATGTTAACAACATTAACATTCAAGAGAAATGGCAACATTCACTGAGTAAACACCAACCGACAAAACTGTTTGAATTTGCATAACGTTTCCTTAACTATTGTACAGAAAAGCGTCCAGTATTCAGGAGGGTTCATTTTCAATAGACTACCCTTAGAACTGAAAATACTGAGTTCTAAACCCCAAGTCTTCAAATTCAAGCTCCAATGTTTCCTTGTGGCACAATCCTTCTATTCTGTAGAGGATTTCCTCGCATTAGTTCAGAACTTTCCTCTTTTACGTGGTATTTATTCATATACTCTCTCATCTTGCTCGCGGTAATTGTTTAGTTTATACATTTTCTAATCAGCCTTCTGTAAACTATGTGCTGACATTGCTCTGGAAAAAGTCGCAGAAAATACCGAGTTGAGGATACACATTTTCTGCAAAATCTCACTTTTATTATAGCATAGTGTTATCTACACTTATCTTGGATACTTTTGTTCCACGTTTTTCACTGAGATAATCATATATAGACTACCCAGTCGCCGGCCGGGGTGGCCGAGCGGTTCTAGGCGCTACTGTCTGGAACCGCGCGACTGCTACGGTCGCAGGTTCGAATCCTGCCTCGGTCATGGATGTGTGTGATGTCGTTATGTTAATTAGGTTTAAGTAGGTCTAAGTTCTAGGGGACAGATGACATCAGAAAAAAATTGTTCAAATGGCTCTGAGCACTATGGGACTTAACATCTGAGGTCATAGGTCCCCTAGAACTTAGAACTACTTAAACCTAACTAACCTTAGGACATCACACACATCCATGCCCGAGGCAGGATTCGAAACTGCACGTAAACAGAACCTGGATTGATCCGAAAAAAATGCGCTTTTGCCATTCGTGCACCAAGGTTCGTCGTTGAGTACATCTTCGCAGGCGCTCATGTCTGTGATGCAGCGTCAAGGGTAACCGCAGCCACGGTCTCCGAGCTGATAGTCTATGCTGCTGCAAACGTCGTCGAACTGTTCGTGCAGATGGTTGTTGTCTTGCAAACGTCACCATCTGTTGACTCAGGGATCGAGACGTGGCTGCACGATCCGTTAACCCATGCGGAGAAGATGCCTGTCATCTCGACAGCTAGTGACACGAGGCCGTTGGGTTCTAGCACGCCGTTCCGTATTACCCTCCTGAACCCACCGATTCCATATTCTGCTAACAGTCATTGGATCTCGACCAACGCGAGCAGCAATGTCGCGATACGATAAACCGCAATCCCCATAGACCACAATCCGACCATTATCAAAGTCGGATATTTGATGGTACGCATTTCTCCTCCTTACACGAGTCATCACAACAACGTTTCACCAGGCAACGCCGGTCAACTGCTATTTTATGTATGAGAAATCGGTTGGAAACTTTCCTCACGTCAGCGCGTTGTAGGTGTTACCACCGCCGCCAACCTTGTGTGATTGCTCTAAGAAGCTAATTCTGTGTATATCACAGCATCTTCTTCCTGGCGGTTAAATTTCGCGTCAGTAGCACGTTATCTTCGTGGTGTAGCAATTTTAATGGCCAGTAGTGTACTTATAATGGTCCATTGTGCCTTGAAGAATGACAATATCACCCAGAGAATCCTCTCTGACTTGTATTCTTCCTACAATAGTCGCACAGTGTTTGCTTTCAGACGCTGCACGTCGCACGCTCCAACGGCCGTCTGTCCGATGGAGCATAAAACGTAATTCATCCTGGGCACCAGTCGCCACTCAGTGAACATACAGCTGCGGTATTGATGCGCAGATTTCGGCCTTCGCCGCTGATGAACAGCACTCAGCATAGTCGCCATCAATGCACGATCCAGATGGCTGCTGCCGAAGCCCATAGGCAGCAACGTTCGCTGAGCCGTCGCTGAGGAGACACTGTTGGTAGCCTCTTGCTTCAACGGGCGGTTGCACGTCCTCGCGGCCGTCGTCCACCCTTGTCATCTATGGCCCGTGTTCAACTACAGTCGACTTGGATGCCGATTTTGGACAGCGCCATTTTGCTAAGAACTGTATACTCTAACCACGGCGAGAAGCAAACAGTTCACACTCTTAGCCTTTTTGGAAATGCTTCCTCACTTGTCCCGAAAGCCAATGATCATACCCTTTGTAACACCAGATAAACCGCTCCGTTTCCGCATTACACCAATGACTGCACTGTTTTCCGTGCCCCCTTTACAGCGCTGTGTACCCTCCATTGCTAGCGCTGCCGACCGTGTATACAGGGTGTTACAAAAAGGTACGGCCAAACTTTCAGGAAACATTCGTCACACACAAATAAAGAAAAGATGTTATGTGGACATGTATCGGGAAACGCTTAATTTCCATGTTAGAGCTTCGCCAATATGTTCTTCCACTTACGCTCAATGGAGTACGTTATCATGATTTCATACGGGATACTCTACCTGTGCTGCTAGAACATGTGCCTTTAGAAGTACGACACAACATGTGGTTCATGCACGATGGAGCTGCTGCACATTTCAGTCGAAGCGTTCGTACGCTTCTCAACAACAGATTCGGTGACCGATGGATTGGTAGAGGCGGACCAATTCCATAGCCTCCACGCTCTCCTGACCTCAACCCTCTTGACTTTCATTTATGGGGGCATTTGAAAGTTCTTGTCTACGTAATCCCGGTACCAAATGTAGAGACTCTTCGTGCTCGTATTGTGGACCGCTGTGATACAATACGCCATTCTCCAGGGCTGCATCAGCGCATCGGAGGACATTTTGAACATTTCCTGTAACAAAGTGTTTGAAGTCACGCTGGTACGTTCTGTTGCTGTGTGTTTTCATTCCATGATTAATATGATTTGAAGAGAAGTAATAAAATGAGCACTAACATGGAAAGTAAGCGTTTACGGACACATGTCCACATAACATATTTTCTGTCGTTGTGTGTGAGGAATGTTTCCTGAAAGTTTGGCCGTGCCTTTTTGTAACACCCTGTATATGTCACATTCTCACATGTTAGGATGCACAAATTTCCTTCTATTTTTAACGTCTTTCCTACATTTGCATATTCCCTAAAACAATCTTTCAGAAAAAATTTTAGTAGCTTCTGTCCTCCCTGAATATACTGCAAAAATACCTTTATAATCCACCATTCATTTCTTAACACCAATCTTGTAACTTCCATTGTGATGGAGTGTACTGAGGATATCAGCTAGTATGAACTTCATGGTGGAAAACAGATACTCTTAACTCGTCTCTTTTCATTTCGTTTCGTTTATCGACCGTGTTGTATTTATTATTTTCTGTTTTACATGTTACCTAATAGAAAGCCAAATTCCTCGATCTTGAGGAACCAGGATGCAGGAAACTATGTACATCAGCAGCTTACGTTAACTGGTCAAGACTATGTGGAAAGTGCACAGAAATGAGAACTTATTGAACGAGCATTTTTCTTGTCAAGTTAGAGAATCTCAGTCATAAACAACTAGTACTCCTGTTTATGTGTAATCCATTCATGTATCAATAAGTCAAAATATGTTAGAACTTGTTGATGTGTGGATACATAAAGTAAATGTAAATGGCCCAGTACAGATATCCTGTAACATGCTTATCACACTCCTCATTCATCAGGTTCTCATTTCAGACCAGTGTCCCCGTGCTCTCCACCAGACAATATACGTTGGGAATGTACATCGATTAATGCATGTTTTACCCTGAAGATAAAGTCATTTGGCTTTGAATTAGGTAACACGTGAAATTGAAATAACAAATACAGTTGAGTGAAGAAAAAATAAAATGAAAAATGTGGATAAAAATATTCATTTACTTCGTTGAAAAACAATCATGTCAGAAACATTTCTTTTTTGGTACAATGTATACTATCTGATTAAAAGTATCTGGACATCTATTAGCGGGCATTCATATGGGCTGTGCCCACCCTTCGCCTTTATAACCGCTTGAACTCTGTGGTGAACACTTTCAATGAGGGGTCTGAATGTCTGTTGTGAGCGTACAAGCTGTGGGGGAGGGGGGGGGGGGGGGAGATTGGAGCGACAGTTTTCCGCTGCAGAGCTGGCGGTGCTACAGGTTCGTGGCGAGTAGCTAGCGGCCTTGGAAAAACCAGAGCGGACGCTTGGCAGGGAAGCGTATGGCCGTGTTGAAGCGCTTGGAGGAGTTTATTTGCGAGAGAAAAACTGATAAAAACAGAACTTAGAGTGACACGAAGGTGCGAGTCGGCACTCATGGACAGAAAAATATGTAAAAGCTTAATTATCTAGACGCGCGCCACAAAAAATATATAATAGATTAAAGGTTATAGTCTTAAAAATTGTAAATTTATGAAAGTTTAAAAACTAATATCTCGGCAGTGCTTTGGACGATTAATATAAACGAAGTGTCTACGGATGCGGCTAGTAGAGATGCATCGAACAATCACAGCCGATTCAGCAGATTGTGTACCATTTTTGAATATGTCGGAATATGGGAGTCAACTGAGAGACTGGTAATAAATAAATTTAAAGAGACTAAACTAACAGCAGCATTCTAAAGTTTAAAGTGTTAGGTGAGTAATTAAGTATGTATTTTATTTGTTTATTTGTGTTCGGTATCAAGAAGTGGGAAAAGCAAAATCACACCACAAGAACGTTATTTGTGAAAAAACGGTGGCAGATACAAAAAGCTCGACTTTAAATTGTTATTGCCCAGAAATTTTCCATATTTTTCAATGTATCTTATGTGTTTTTGTGTTTAATTTTAGAATTCTCGCAATTTTTTTTTTTTTGTCAAACATTGTTTTGAGTTATGCAGTCGTTTCGATGGTGTATAGGGCGGCCATCTTTGCGGAGTGGAGTAGGAGCGACGCTAAGAGCCGAATTGCCACCAATCTGGGGATAGTAGTGGGTTGGTTGCCACGATCGGGGACAAGTATGTATGTAGCGACGTTCGACAACGATCAAGTTGAGCTCAATATAGTGGTTCGGGACAGCAGACGAAAGTGTGTTTTGTGAATCGTGAACAGACTGTCGAGTGCCGTGATCACGATATATGAATTTTATAGTGAATTGTTGTAGCATCAGTTATTAACGGCCGCCCTTACGTAAAAGCCCCTCAGACTTCATTTTAAGTGTTTAGTCAATATACTGAAGAATATTCGTGGAAAAATAGAAATAAACTGCTTGTTCAAATTATAAACCAACGTGAGTGACACAATATTTTTAAATTTCACCGCAATAGCTGCCTGCATTGCTTTTTTTATATTTTATTTCACTTTGAAAATTGAGTTTACGACAGGTGTGAGCTGGCACCCTATGACGAAAAACGTAGCCAAACATTGAGACCAGCTACATCTCTGGGCCGCTCAATTAAGCTGACTGATGAGTGTAACAAATATATATATATTCATGCTATACAACGTGGGGGCTTGATCTACGAGAGTCACTCCAGAAGAAATGCATACTATTTCTTTTTAAATCCAACTTTTATTCTATATGTTTGAAAGTTTTACAGTTTGTAGATACATCCTATAGGAAGAATATTTTCCTTTCACGGCATAATTTCCATCACTCTCAACTGCCTTACGCCATCGTGGAAGCAGCGGCTGCATACCCGCACGGTAAAATTCTGGACCAACCTGTTGGAGCCACTGTTTGGCAACGTTCACAAGGGAGTCATCATGTTCAAACCTTGTTCCACGAAGAGAGTCTTTCAGTTTCCAAAAATGGTCCAAATGGCTCTGAGCACTATGGGACCTAACATCTGAGTTCATCAGTCCCCTAGAACTTAGAACTATTTAAACCTAACTAACCTAAGGACATCACACACATCCATGCCCGAGGCAGGATTCGAACCTGCGACCGGAGCGGTCGCGCGGTTCCAGACTGAAGCGCGTAGAACCACTCGGCCACACTGGCCGGCCTTTCAGTTTCCCAATGAATGATAGTCACATGGAACCATGTCAGGACTGTAAGGAGGGTGTTTCAGTGTTGTCCATCCGAGTTTTGTGATCGCTTCCATGGTTTTTTGACTGACATGTGACCGTGCATTGTCGTGCAACAGCAAAACATCCTGCTTTTGCGATGTGGTCGAGCACGACTCAGTCGAGCTTGAAGTTTCTTCGGTGTCGTCACATATGCATCAGAACTGATCGTGGTTCCATTTGGCATGAGGTCCACAAGCAAGAGTCCTTCATAATAACTTTTCCAGCAAAAGGTGTGGTTTTGAATTTTTTTTCTTGGGTGAATTTACAATATGACACTCCATTGATTGCCTCTTCGTCTCTAGTGAAAAATGATGGAGCCATGTTTCAAGTCTCATACTGTTCCAAAAGTTCACTGCATACCGTTTTTCTTGTTTCTTTGTGATCCACTGTCAACATCCTTGGAACCCACCTGGCACAAACCGTTTTTTAACGCCAACACTTTCAGTATTCTGCAAACACTTCCTTCCCCTATCCCAACGTAGCGTAACAATTCATTCACTGTGATGCATCTGTCAGCAGTCACGAATTTGTTTGGAGTGTGTGCAGAATGAGGCCTGCCGCTGCGAGGACAATCCTCAGTACTGCTGTGCCCGCTTACATCACGTAACCTGCTTGCCCACCGACTAACTATACTGCGATCGACAGCAGCATCTTCATACACCTGTATCAACATCTTGTGTATGTTTCCCACTGTCTCGTTTTCACAGCACAGGAATTCTATGACAGCACGTTGCTTCTGACGAACGTCAAGTGTAGCAGCCATCTTGAAGACATGGTGTGACGGCGCCACTCACGGGAACAGGTTGAACAGAGTTTGAAAACCAGCGGGGAGGATGCATCTACACACTGTAAAACTTTTCCACATGAAGAATGAAAACTGTATTTTTACTGAAACAGTGTGCATTTCTTTTGGACTGATCCTCGTATTTATTCAATCTACAGCGCGTAGTGGCCAGTACCGTCGCACTATGTAGGAATGGCAGCCCATTCTGCCTGAAGATGCGTTAGCATAGAAGGTAGTGATGGTGGACGCTGCGGTCTGGATCGAAGTAGAGGTTGTAATTCATAGCAAATGTGTTCCATTGAATTCCGCCCAGGGCTGATGGTCGACCAGTCCATTTCAGGAATGTTATCATGCATGAACCATTGCCTCATAGATGCTGACTTGTGTATTGTCATGTGTATATGAAAAATCATCGACCCCTAACTCATCCTCTGCTGTACACTGTACAGAATCCTCTAAAATGAGTTCATATCCTTCCACATTTAACGATTTCTTAACCAGACTACGAGATCCACATCCAAATAAGTAAACACAGACCCATACCATAACACCACCTCCCCCATATTTGACTGTTGGCGCTACACATAATGGCAGGTAACGTTTTCTAGGCATTCGCCAAATGCGCAACCTTCCATGGACTGCCACAGGATAGAACAGGATAGAACGTGACTCACTCCAAATAACTCGATTCCAGTCGTCCGTTGTCCAGTGGTGTCGATCGTTACAGCACCTCAAGCGTCACTTAGCATTGGCTACACAAATGTGTGGCTTATAAGGAGCTGTTCGACTATTGTACTCCGTTTTTTTTAACTCCCTACACACAGTCATTGCCTTTGATGCAGTCTTAATAGCACTTTGGAACTCACAAGTGTTTCCTTCCGCTGATTTCGTGCGCTTTTTTACAGCCACCTTCCGCAAATCTCGATGGTCCCTTGCCGTCAGTACATGAGTATGTCTAACTGTGGTTATTCCTTCGCGTTTCAACTTCACAATCACATCACTAACAGTTGACTTGGGCAGCTTTAGAAAGGTTAAAATTTCTCTTATGGATTTGTTTCTCGGGTGACATTCGATGACTAGTACACGCCGGAAGTCAGTGTGTTCTCCTGATCGACTCATTCTGCTGCTACTCTTTTTCTCTTCTGACAACACGATACACCCTGCCTCCTTTTTGCTGGGAGGCCCTCCTCTCGTAACGTACAGTGATAGATTCCGCATAGCATAGAGATGTCCGGTTACTTTTGATCAGATCGTGTATGTAGCATTTTTGCTTTGAAGCATGCCTGCTTTCAAGCATCCGATGCTGCTGCATCCAATTAGATTGTTTCGCGGAACTTTTGCCCCGGTATGCTATTTTTCTGTATTTTGACTTTTGGTATTAAACACCAACGCTTCATTTCATAATCATCTGATGATTCGTCTTTGAGACTTTCATTCTCCACATTTCTTATTTCCTCCATTTATTGTTAAGCATAATTAGGAAAACGATTGAAGTATTGGATCAATGGTTAATATCTGCAGATTTCTGTTACCGGAACCGGCTTGTTTATTCTCTTCTGCTGTACTTTCAAATGCCATCCTTGCTTAGTACGTCTTGCGAGTGCACATTAATGAAGATCAACAATGATCCATTTCGTCAACAGAATCTAACCCAATTTCTAATTCTAGCTAATTGTTATTTCTGCCATAGAATATTTTCATTTGTATTTTTTCCTTTATTATTAAACTGAATACATTTCTTCCATATTCTACTTTTCATTGGTCGTATGCGGTATTGCAACAAGAAATATAATGACATAAGGGAATTTACTGTATCTTCCAACTTTCTACTTTGTCACAATTTCTGTTATATTTCATTCATTCCTTCTCTAAGGTACTAACTAAACAGCGACAGTGATAATTTTTCGAGTATCCTCTCATACAGCATAATGTTTCTAATATTATTCCATGTGACCAGGTGGTGGGTCAAAATCGGAATGGTTGCGTGCGTATAATAACGATTATTGGCTTCGCCCATCAGTCCACAAGTATGAAACTCCCTGACAGATTCAAACTGTGTGTAGTACCTATATTCTAACTTGGAACCTTTTCCCTTCGCAGGCAAGCGCTCTAGCGACTGAGCAACCCGAGCACAACTCACGATTCATCCACACAGCTTTACTTCCGCCAGTACCTCTTCTCCTACCTTCCAGACTTGACAGAAGCACTTCTGCGAACCTTCCAGAACCAGCTGGCTTAGCAACAGCCTAGGGAATGTTTCCAGAATGAGATTTTCACTCTACAGCGGAGTGTGCGCTGATACGAAACTTCCTCGCAGATTAAAACTGCGTACCAGACCGATATTAGAATTCGGGACCTTTGTCTTTAGCGGCAACTGCTCTACCGACACAGCTACCCACATACGACTGAAGACCCGTCATCGCAGTTTTACTTCCGTCAGTACCTCTTCTCCTCAGGTCCCACCATCGCCTACCAACGGTCTACGAGTAGTGTACAGGCGTGATGAGTTGGTTTTCTCTTTTCTTATCTGCGATCCAGAAACATAACACATTAACAAAGGAAAAAGAAAACACACATTACCCGACTTAAAGAATTTAGAAACGTTCCTTTCATTAGTCATATGTTACGTTCAGCATCAGGGAGGCGAACGAGCTGTTATCAGAACTGCCTGAAGATCTAAGGGTCATCTTGCAAGTCAGTGGTGTTGTACTACCCGAGAAGTAACTCATGTTGCTTTTATATTTCAAAAACAACCGTCTTATTTTATAGATTAAGTCTGTCAATGGTTTCATTGTTTTCAAAGTACTTACAACATTCCTTAACAAATAACGTGGAAGAGTTTAGCGTTTTAGATATTTGTGAGAGCAACACTTTTTTAAAAAAATAAGTGTACACAATTTTAATTCAATGTGAAGCGAGATTACACATTTTTAGTTAAGTGACTGCTCACATTTTCATAAAAGTGTAATGGAACCTGTAACTGATAGTATTCTCCAATTTCTTAATGTCAAAATATTTCTTCAAGTTTTAACAGAATAGCATCTTAGATATAGATAAGCCTAAGAGAAGATAATTGATTTACTTTACCTCAGTTTTATTTTAGTTTCATACATGGACGTTCAAAAACTCTTATCAGACTCAAACAATTGACTTAATAGTACACTTTAATTCTCTCTTTCCTTAACCATTCACCGTCATCGTAACATTAAGCTTCACACTCGTTAGTCATTGTTGCCTAACTAACTTTCAAATTCACTGAAAGTCTGTAGTTACACCGTTTCTCTATGATGTAGTTATGCGCCTGGTCACAGGAATTATCGAGTTAGAAAAATATATCTATATTAGCACCTAATTTTTGTAATTTTGTGACAACTGTGATTTTAGTATGGCTTTATATTCATACATCTATGGTTCACCATTTGTTGAAAGGTTGGGTACCTACAAAGAGCAACAATAGTAGTTTTCTATTAATAAAAGTGAGTGTAACAGTTACTACACTATTTTTATGTATCACAACTTTTTGTTGCTGCTTGTTGCTTATCATTACTGCTTTATTTCTATTTTAACGCCGCGCGGGATTAGCCGAGCAGTCTAGGGCGCTGCAGCCATGGATTGTGCGGCTGATCCCGGTGGAGGTTCAAGTCCTCCCTCGGGCATGGGTGTGTGTGTTTGTCCTTAGGATAATTTAGGTTAAGTAGTGTGTAAGCTTAGGAACTGATCACCTTAGCACTTAAGTCCCATAAGATTTCACACACATTTGTACATTTTGTTCTATTTTAACTGTGACTGGAATAAAAAATGAGCTCTTCGGTAGGTGAGTCTGTCTAAGAGAATATATCATTATTAATTATTTCTATTAATAATGAGTTTCCTAAAAATCCTTATAAAGTATTTTACTGATTTGTTGATAAACACTATGGTAATGGAACAATTGGATCTGATTTGTAACTTTTTAAGACCATTTTACGGATCATAATCGAATCAATGATTTTTATTTCTTTAATCATTTTTAAATACAGTTGTAATCATCACAAATTAATATTTTTTGTGTGTAGTGTCCCAGAAATTTTCATTTATCTGAAAAACGACTTCGCGATTCTCGAATTCTTTGGATTGAAAGTGTGTATGCTGAATTCGTTTGCCGGCCGGAGTGGCCGAGCGGTTCTAGGCGCTTCAGTCTGGAACCGCGCGACCGCTACGGTCGCAGGTTCGAATCCTATCTCGGGCATGGATATGTGTGACGTCCTTAGGTTAGCTAGGTTTAAGTAGTTCTAAGTTCTAGGGGACTGATGACCTCAGACGTTAAGTCCCATAGTGCTCAGAGCCATTGGAACCATTTTTTAATTCGTTTAAAGGATCCTTTTTTATAATGACAAGTATTTTCGATGCACTGGTGAAATGCTCATTCTGGTCCATCCCATCAGGTCGGTGTACCTGCTCACCATGTTCTCTCCAGTGCTGGCTGTGAGCAGTCTGAGCGTGAACCCATTCCTGACAGTGGCCGCGCAGGGTGGCGCGCAGTTCGTCTCCTACTGTGTGGCGAACTTCTGCGCATCCCGCGTCGGTCGGCGATGGTCCGGTGTAGCCGCTCCATTACTCGCGGCAATTGCAAGTGGAGTCATCTTCTGTATGCTAACTGGTAAGGTGCCAAAATGTCACTACAAAATCTATCAATGCCGTTCTAGTCTCACCGTTATTCATAACTTCTACTTTTTCTACACTTTCGAGCCAAAAAACGTGTTACACCTGCCTAATACCGTGTAGGGCACGCAGAAGTGCCGATACACGACGTCACATGGACTCGTCTGAAGTAGCGCTGGAGGGAACTGACACCATCAATCCTGCATTGCTGTCCATAAATCCGTAAAAGCGCGAGGGGGTGGACTTCTCTTCTGAACAGCACGTTGCAAGGCATCCCAAATATGCTCAGTAATGTTCATGTCTGGGGAGTTTGGTGGCCATCGGAAGTGTTTAAACTCAGAAAAGTGTTTCTCAAATCACTCTGTGGCAATTCTGGACGTGTGGGGTGTCGCATTTTCCTGCTGGAATTGCCGAAGTCCGTCGGAATGCACAATGGACATGAATGGATGTGGGTGGTCAGACATGATGCTTACGTATATGTCACCTGTCAGAGTCGTGTCTAGACGTAGCAGGGGTCCCATATCACTCTAACTGCACACACCCCACACCATTACAGAGCCTCCTCCAGCTTGAACAGTCACCTGGTGACATGTAGGGTTCATGGATTCATGAGGTTTTCTCCGTACCCGTACATGTCCATCCGCTCGATGCAGTTCGAAAGCAGACTTGTCCGACCAGGCAGCATGTTTCCAGTCATCAACAAACCTATGTCCGTGTTGACGGGCCTAGGTGAATCAAAAAGCTTTATGTCATGCAGTCATCAAGGGTACACAGGTGGGCCTTCGGATCCGAATCTCCATACCGATGATGTTTCGTTGAATGGTTCGCACGCGGACGCTTGTTGATGGCCCAGCTTTGAAATTGCAGCAGTTTGCGGAAGGGTTGCACTTCTGTCTGAAAATTTGTTCTGGGTTTCCACACACAAGAGTTTTCAAAAGCCCCCGCAAATATAAGCCCAGTCGGTTTAGATCAGTAGAAATTGAAGACCAGGCAACTAGTCCAACTCTACCTACCGATCTGTCAACGAACTCTTCTCTAGAAGCCAACAGACATTAACAATAAAATGATGGGGTCCTCCATCATACATGAATTACATGTATTGTCACACAGCTGTTCTGTTAACAGATAAGATAGAACTTCCCATACGAAATTATGATAACTTTGTCCGTTGAGCCTCAGAGGAGGCTTTACAATTTTGATGATTGATCAAGCTGTTTGATTTTAGTACTGCAGTAAGTTTTTTTTCTTTTATGAGGCTTTATAAAGTACTCTGTTAATACTCGGCGGAAATTAAATCTGCATTTGGATCGCACTTCCTTAATCCTTGTGCAGAAAGGTATGAAGGATACTGCTGCATCTATTTTCAATAAGCTACAAGAAGAATTCAAAAATCTTAGCAGTAATCCACGCGGTTTCAAATCGAAACTGAAGAGTTTCCCCATATGTCACTCCTATTCTGTTGAGGAGTCCCTTGAAAAATTGTGCTGATTCTTATGTTATATTTTTGACTGCGTTTACTTAAACCTATGGCTTGACTTTTTTTTGTTCATAAACATTTTATTTTACCTGTTCTTACTTTTATGTTGTGATTTCATGTACTGATACGTTCCATGACCTTGGATATTTTCTCCTCGATTTGTTCCTACGGAACTAGACGTGTAAATAAAATTTGAAAAAATGATACTGCTCTCCATCGAAAACCTCTAATTCGACATCTCTCACTACAGTTGCTTCTAATTCAGTAGCATCAACAGTCAACATTTTCCTGCATTGACTTAATTTTAAATAATTTATTAATCAGTCCCATCTAAACGTCTTGTGTTGCGTAATGCCAAAATCTTGCTACAAATATTTTCTGGATCTGAGTGCAAATTTATGTCATTTGCGTGACAATACATAATCCAACGGTGACTAGTGCTTGAAATATAACTGTCGGGATGTTCACTTGTCCCATTTCTTTTTAATGTTGCGTGTGGGCATTCATGTCAAAATGACCCTTTTGTTTTCAGTTTTTACATGAATAATTTTATCTATAATATGCCAAATGTTTCGCACGTGCTTTATTCCTGCGATATTTCTTTACATACAAATTTTCGCCGCATGTAAAACATTGAATCGTAAACTTTTCCTGCTGACTTGCTTTGACAAACTATTTATTTTGTTTTGAGATAACAGCATCTGGGCATATGTTTGACGGTTCTGTCTCCTTTGATCTCTTTTCTTGCAGGCGCAAACGTTCAAATAATGAGACGAGATTTTTGTTGGATGTTGCTACCTCATCCCATGCACTACGTAAGTGAAGTTTCGACGACAACATTACAAGAATTCGAGAAATAAACCACCTCTCTTTCTGAGATTCGCCTTCTGCTGCCTAACCATCCTCGTATTCTTGAATCTAAATACAGTTTTGAGTAACCGACTTACCAGAATCGTATTTGTAACTGAATAAAGTTATCTGCAAACCTACGCTGTTAAATCTGATCTCTTCCACACACAGCTTTTCTAGTTTTTTAAGAATTTGGCTAGCAGACTTGCAATTCACTCTTTGCTGGTTATGTTGCTGCTGACATTCTTACCTACAAAAATTTATTTTCCGAGGCCTTTCTCAGTACAAGAAATGACGTTCAGTCTCTCTTCCTGTCAGTTTCCTGCCCGGTTGCTACTGAATATGACTTCACTGACTTCAATGTTAAGTGTAGTTTAAAGCATCAAGACACGTTATTGTCATTTCGATGATTATCGTCTGAAAAAAGTTCCAACTGTGAGATAATAGAATCTATAGATATCAGACTAAAATCTACTATGTGTTAAGTTAAAAGCACGTAAATGACCTTTCTTATATACTTCGACTGATAATAAAATAGTTGCACGATTTTCATTTACTAACAACAAATTGGTGCTGCTTCGGACTATTTGTTGACATGACACTGAACTGTTTGTGAGCTCCTTTATAAAACTGACAGAAAGCCTATCCAGTTTGCTGCTTGAGTTATCTGGACGCATAACCTCTTGATAAATTCTGGTTTACTATTTGGTGACGTTTGAAGGAGTGCAATTTAATTCAATTCATTCACATACAACATGCCTGGACAAAATACAGCCGACTGATAGAGCAAAGGGTGATTACTACCATATAATTTGAAAAAAGATACATCGAAAGTATATATCGACAACTTGCGCAACAGTTAACAGCAAGACATAGGAGAATAATTAACTCGCAACAGAAACTCTTATTAGCAGCTCTAAAAGAAGCTTCAAGGTTCCTAAACTAAGAGACTGCAGAGGAAATGATACCTGAATCACCTTGGTTTTGCTAATATTTGGATACATTGCTAGGAAACGAAAGAAACAGAACAATAAAAATTATCTCAAGTCCTTTGGTAACTTGAACCGTTTTTGAAACTTTGGTTTTCAATATGTCCGAAACGTAAAGTTTACCATCAGTGTGCAGTATCAATTTCACTTATGTTAAATATTAATGTGAAATCTTTCAAAACCCTGTAGTTTCTGAGGGTAAGATGTATAAATGTATTATTGGGAATTACTAGAAGGGATATGAAAACAAACAAGTGGAATAGGGGACAGGCTGGAGTTTGAGACATAATTTTGTGATGAAAATAAAATGTGGGTAGGTGAGACATGTAGCAGGGGAATTGATGATAGCTCAAAACAGTTATTTCAGTTGATTTTAAGAGGAGATAGAAGACCAAAACAGCTACCAAGAGGCACGTTGGTTCATGACATGAGAAAAGTATGGAAAATCCTGGAGGAGGACATTATCAAGCAGTATATGTCAGATGGTTCATGGTGATTAAATTCAGTTTGGTTAAGTTAGTAAGTGTGATAAACATATATCAAGAAAGTTCCATTTCTGAAAATTATGTTTTAGGGCTTTGCACATGTTACTTGTTACTCTTTCAGTATTCGTCTACAATGCACATGAAATGGAACAACAAAATTCATTTAATATAAATATCAAGTTTCTTTATAATTTTTTCAATGATAAATTTATATATACTCAAATTTGTTTTTACTGTAACCATAGAATATTCCGCCTGGTGCTTCTGGTCCCAATAAAACCCTCACTGATGCTTTAATCAATATTTGTGTTTGTGATTTTTAAAGTTATATTGGGATTACAAACTGATTTCATACTGTTGTGTTACTTTTGAGACAGATAATACAATTTTTCTTTTATTTCATGTTTCTAGATCATAAAACGCAATTGATACCATAGTTCTAATCCAGACAACTCTATATTTACAGATAAATTCGTTACAAATTATGTAGCCCCCTTTTTCCTTTATCTCACATTTGTGATGATTTATATGCTTAGACACTCTGCAAGTTAGTTATAGACAATACATCCTTATAACTAAATTATTTAATGTATCATATCTTATAGTCTTCTATACTTATGCCATTGAATTCAGTACTGTATCTCACATAATTCATAAAACATTGAAAACTGATTTATTTCAGTAACTAAAATGTCTCTCAGATATTACAGTTGATCCCAACATGTCAAAAATAATACTCACTATGAACAGAACTTCCACAATCGAAATGTCACATTATAAATCAAGAATGTTATGATTAAAGTCATTATGACAGTAATGGAAATCGAACAACAGCATTTACTGTACACATTTCAAGGAATACACAAATAAATGGTATGAATAAAGAGACTTAGATTTGTAGCAGATACAATAAAGTCAGTGAGATGCTTTTCTGCTTCAAGAAAAATTAATCAGCTAAAAACAGAATTAGACCAAATGTCATTAACAGATGTAAAACTAGGAGGAATCCTTGGTTACATTCTGTCACAAAATGAAAGGATAATGTTAATTTCTTTGGTTCCACGTCTGAATTTAATTCAGAAACTCAGTGGCATAGTTAATATCTGGTGAGTGGTGAGAAACGAATGCATTAAAGAAAATGTATATTGATTACATAGACTTTCCTCGTTTATCGATTGTTGATATTCTTCTCAGTACACAGCCAGATAATGCAATCATCTTGACAAAAGTATATTACATTATGAATTTAAGTAATTTAGCTATGAATAGCACTCGGTGCTATAAGATACTCTTATTTACACTTGAGGAGTTGCTTGCTTTTTTTCTTGGAAGTGTCTTCATCCTATGGCTGCGACACTTGTATGGCATTACATAGCTGCTGGCAGTAGTTGTGCTTGTTTCACAGTGGACATCGCTGGTCCAGCCCTCGTGGCGATGATAATGGTGATGCAGTTTAGCACAACGATCAGCTTCAGTGTTGCCAACCTGCAGAGCGTCGAGGTGCACCCCACATGCCTGCGCCAGATAGCGGCCTGCGTCGAATGGGCCATTGCCGGAGTTGCCATGTCTGCGCTGCCCTACTTGGCCCTCATGGTACGTAAAATGTGCTCATCTGGAAACTCCGCCAGCGGTCGCTTTCTCCAGTATGATTTTTTGAACATTGACCATTACTAATAATGTAAATTAGAGTATATGTCCACTTTTTATCGACTGCGGGAGTTAAATCGACGTGTTCCATCGTAAGCTTATCACTTTGACCCATTTCGTACATTAGTAGTTTGAATTGATTACCGATAACTGAAATTTCCCCTACACTTACATAATTATGAGATTCACCTGGCCATCCTTTTTTGCAGTAAAACTGCACGATATGCACAAGTATGTTTAGTAAAAGTCGGGCAGGTCATGTCAGTAAAGATGATGCGACAACAGACGGGCTTTCGGGAGAACCATTTGTTCAATGTGAAATTTCCTAACTGTTGCCGTATTTTCAGCCCTTGCTTTTCGTCTGTGTCCTATAACACGGACATTGCGGAGTGCTTGCTTCACATTTTCTTTGTGTTGCAGCCGAGTGCCGGGTGGGAAATCCACTAGAGGCTTGATCAACTCCGGCGGGTGTTTGTTTTTCAACACTCTCTTCGATGGGAGTAGCGTTGTGCTGTGTACTTGTGCAGCTCCAGAAAAACCTTTCTGTAACCTAGTCGAATTGAATATGGCGGCATTCGGAAAGGTTTCTGTGTTTGTACACTAAACCGTCAAATGGAATTTCTTAATAGAACCACGTTTTTGACAAGAATACTTCAGTTCCGACATCTCAGTCTCTGTCACCCCTGTAAGCTCGGCTAACTTCACGTCTATATTCTGGTGAATGTCTAACAGTGACACCTTGTCCCCATCCGTCGCATTTGATCGCCTGTTATACCTCGGACGCTGGTCGAGTAACTCTTAACGGTGTTCTCATTCTCCATTTTGAGGCAGCTCGAAGGAATCTTTCCCTTCGTAACTTGCCCCTCAAACCGAATATTGACGTCACCCTTCACTCCTAGCGTCACCGTCTCCGTTACTGCTTTCTTTTCACTCAAGAAGTCCAGTCCTGTAACTATTCCTGTGTCTAATGTACATACCAAGAAGAAGGTTGCTGCTAGGCTGTGCCCTTGGCATGTAAATTCCAATCTGGTTTGCCTACTGATCTCAATAGATTTTCCTAATATCGCGCGCCATGCATTTTGGTTTTCTGAACATTTAATTTGGGAGACTTTTTTTTTTAACCTGTGTTATATCATGCTTCGGAGCTAACAACTGACTGCCACAATCTAAAACTGCCCCCACTATGATCTCACCATCTGAGCTTTGTATGATCAGTTACGAGTCATGGTTGCTCTTTGTCGCAGTTACATCTATCAATATTTCTGAAATGCCATCGCAGTCTAACATTTGCAGATGACTGCTTCTGATTTCCGTTGCAGGTCTGTTTGAAGTCTTGCCTTCTTCGCGTTCTAATCAAACCTGCCTTCCTTCTCACCGCTGTGCGCAGCCAAGGTTCGCTGAACTGACCTCCATGATCTGAACCGCTAACTGCGTCTCATTTTGCACAGTCTCATTACACTGAAAATGCGACCCATTATTTCGTTGAATGCCATTCCAGTTCATCCCATTGTCGTTCTGGTTCCGCAGTTGTGGAATGTTGAGGTGTGGCCTGCTCTCGTTAGCTTTCCAGCTGTTTGACTTCTTAAAATTGCCCTGATTATTGTAATTTCACGGTTGTTCAAAGTTTGCCTCTCGCTGTCTTTTGCTGAATGCCTGTCCTTCATTCAGCACTAATTCAGGAAAATTTCGCGGAATGCTTCGACGTAGTCTGCCTGTCAATACTTGTTCATGTGGTAGCGGCAGTTTTGTGAAGCATAAGCGGATGATGTCGCAGTCGCTACACGGTACGGCAGGCACTGATCTTCTTAGTCATCTGATCGAAAAACTTTACCAGGCTTTTAAATCCAGAAGACTTCACATTTCTGTGTATCACAAGCTCGTGTTTATTTTGTTTTGGGTGGTGCGTGACCAGTAGCAAGTCAAGAACGCCTGTGTAAACTCGTTTTATGTTGTGCATGTTTTTTGATATTTTTCATGGTTTTTCTAGGTGTGCACATAATCTAACTTTTTCTGCGCTGGCCAGTATAAAGGTAAAGCATCCTCGAACTTCTCTAGAAATGTGAGAGGATGTAGACTGTTCCCGTCTTCCTTGTAGTGCTGTAACGTGCTAACTGAGGGGTAACGTTCATAGTGAAACGCCACTTCGGTGTCTTGTCTGTCAGTCACAGTACTTCGTGTGTCTCTCAAGGACGCGTGCTTCCCTGCCGTGCTTCCTGCACCTGGTGGTGTGGCCCACTCATGCCCATGATGCTCGAGTCACGTCTTCGTAGTGGAATGCCGTTTTGCTGGTGCTTTGATTCCCTATTCGACCGTATTTCTCGTATCGGTTCAGTATCGTGTGGACACATCTAAATCGGACTTTCACTTGATGAGTTAGCTTCTGACACTTGTCAGATCCCTGTACGCCGTACATTTACTATCGCCAAATACCACTGGCACGTTATGTCGAGGTCACATTGTTTCCTTCTGTATACATGACACCGCGTCCACACGTGTCCATTTCCTGTACGTTTCACACTGATTCCACAGAGGATTCTTTGCTCTCGCAGATCTGCGGGAGTCTGTCAAAAATGTTCAAATGTGCGTGAAATCTTATGGCACTTAACTGCTAAGTTCATCAGTCCCCAAGCTTACACACTACTTAACCTAAATTATCCTAAGGACAAACACACACACCCATGCCCGAGGGAGGACTCGAACCTCCGCCGGGACCAGCCGCACAGTCCATGACTGTCGCGGCTGAGACCGCTCGGCTAATCCCGCGCGGCTGAAGGATTCTCTTCTCTGGACGTTTCTCTATATCCTTCTGTTTCGTGTCTCGAGCTTCAGCCGTCAGTTGGCCTAAATGCTGTTCTGTCTCCTTACAGTTTCTTTATTCGGTCTGAATTTTGTTTAGCACCGTTTTCCCAGCTTTGGTAATACTCCGAGTTTCCTCGCGTGTCTCCTGTGCAGTTCGGTTAGCACCTCTTGCGATAATTTTGACATTCCTCGCCTGTTTTCTAGCCTCCAAGATTTCCGTTTTAACTCAGTATGGAGCACCGTCATTTGGTTTTCCATCTGTACAATCTTATTTCCCATTTCTTGTCCCACTTTCTTTATCTGTTTCTGTCTTTCCTGTATTACTTTATCAAGATTTTCGATTTTTGTCTGTAAACGTGTTGCGGTTGTTGCTCTGTCTTGCTTCATTCCTCCTAAGTAATCGAGAATGCGCAGTGCGTCATTCCTTATCTTTCTACTGAATGTTTCTCTGGCTCCACCTAAACCGGTGAGCTGAAGTCTACGCTCTGGTGATCCTGCCTATTCCCGATTAAACATTGCCGGCCGCGGTGGTCTCGCGGTTCTAGGCGCTGAGTCCGGAACCGCGCGACTGCTACGGTCGCAGGTTCGAATCCTGCCTCGGCCATGGATGTGTGTGATGTCCTTAGGTTAGTTAGGTTTAAGTAGTTCTAAGTTCTAGGGGACTAATTACCACAGATGTTGACTCCCATAGTGCTCAGAGCTATTTGAACTTTTGATTAAACATTTCCAGGCGCTGTTTTTCTATAGGATTAACATGGATGGTGGTGACCTACAAAAATTTCTCCTCGATGTTTTTAGGCTATAGGACCCGTCCACTCATCAACCTGGTAGTTACGGATCGTCCCCACGTGTCTACGTCTCCCTTCTTTGGCTTCTGAGTGCGCTCCCCCCCCCCCCTCCCCCCCACTCCCCCACTGCATTATTATAACCAGTATCGTCTGCACATTGCAACTCGTTTTCTGGAGCTGCCCATCCAGCCAGAATGATACTGTCCACATCACACAAAATATTGTTCTGTAATTAGCGTTTTTGTGCCAGGTGGTCGCCGTTTCCTGATTTATTCTATTCACTAGCGTTACATGCTTTACTTCGTCTCAGCAGTGACACATCTTCCAACTCTCCTCACGTACATAGATATAATGAGAGTAAACATAAAGCATATAAAGTACGACTCACTATCTGGACTTCAAAAATGGCTGATAGTACCTATATGTACTAACACATTACAGCATTTTAACTTTCTCTAATCTTGAGCTATACGAATTTCTGTACTAGCATAACCTCCAAAACAAAAAAAACACCATTGGAAAAAAATGTGTGGAGCCAGATTCCACTTCAAAAATTCCGAAAAGAAAAGATTAGCAAACCGCAAAACATATATCAATAATTGTTCTACGTGAATTATAGAACAAAATTGAAACTGTGACCAAGTTAGTAGTATTTCTATACAATTGAAATCTAATTTTATAACTGACTAGTAGCCAGTTTTCCTACACTCTCTGACAGCAACAAATTTATGCTGAAAGGATAAGTCCCCAACTACTTTCAAAAACTCTGATTTTGTGAACTATCCTGACAGGGTCAAAATTATTCTATTTAAAACCATGAGTTATATGTATGATATGGCGTCTATATTTTTTGGTTCTTAATGTCCTCTCCACAACAGAATTCTCACGACTACAAATGATTAAGATGACCCTGCCTTTGACAACCTACACCCAGGCGTTTCTATAAACCGAAGTTTAACGCATCAGAACAATGATTCCAAACGGGATGCTACTAGTGTGAAGCACAATGTAAATACCGTATATTATTTACTCTCAAAAAACATGTAGAGTGCGAAAAATTGTACAAATATGAAATACAAAACCTCGTATTCTACCCTGTATGTAATTTAGAGATTAGCAGGATATATAGAGTGACAATTATTAAACTACGTGAAACGGTATGCGTTAGAGCGCTCAAACTGCATGGTTGGCCGCGTAGCATGGTGGGAATTAGTATATGCATGTGCGTGGTTTGGTTTAGCTGCGAAGCCCACTTTCATTTGGATGGATTCGTCAGTAAACAAAATTGGCGCATTTGGGGAACTGAGAATCTACATTTCGCGATCGAGAAGTCTCTTGACACTCAAGGGGTGACTGTGTGATGTTCAATGTCCAGTCATGGAATAATCGTGAAGATTTTGGAATATGATTTCATTCCCATTATCTAAATAGAACCTGATTTCGACAAGATGTTGTTCATGCAAGAACGGAGCTCGACCCCATCGAAGCAGGAGAGTGTTTGATATCCTGGAGGATCACTTCGGGAACGGCATTCTGGTTCCGGGGCACCCAGAGGCCACTGGCATGAGCCTCGATTGGCTGCAATATTCTCCGAATCTGAACACAATGCGGCTCCTTTTTGTGGGGCTATATTGACGACAGCAATAACTCCAAAGCGATTACTGAGTTCAAAACAGCCATTCACGAGGTCATCGACAGAATCGATGCTCCGACACTTTAGCGGGTCATGCAGAATTTCGCTATTCGTCTGCGTCACATCGTCGCCAATGATGGCAGGTGTTGTGGTTGGCAGGAGAGCCAACCCGTATACCTAAAGGAGGCCGGAATGCACGCGTTTTAGCCCACGCAGGCTGGCGTAAGGTCTGGAACATGACAAGGGAATTAGAATTGAGAAAAACGGGCGTAGCTGGTGGAATACTTAACTTTAATCCATTAATGGAGAACGTCGCTCTGTATGGTACATGATTCACAATATCAATAGTACGGATACTGGCGCCTTGCTAGGTCGTAGCAAATGACGTAGCTGAAGGCTATGCTAACTATCGTCTCGGCAAATGAGAGCGTAGAAGTCAGTGAACCATCGCTAGCAAAGTCGGCTGTACAACTGGGGCGAGTGCTAGGAAGACTCTCTAGACCTGCCGTGTGGCGGCGCTCGGTCTGCAGTCATTGATAGTGGCGACACGCGGGTCCGACGTATACTACCTGACCGCGACCGATTTAAAGGCTACCACCTAGCAAGTGTGGTGTCTGGCGGTGACGCCACAGCAGGCATATGTCTTAACCTAGATCCGAATACCTGTAGTGACGTTTTCATGTTGAATGAAGTGTGTACGCACCGTAGTTTGTGAATAATTTACGTTTTTTTCATATAGTTCAATAACTGTGATTCTGTATCTTTGACTTCCCTAATACCATGCCTTCCTCCACATTAACAGACGGACACAGTGTTGGCTGATACTGCTTAGTGGCGAGAAATGGCAGACCTGCAAACTGAGTGGTTCTTTCAGAAAACGCTCAGTGGGGAAGAGAATGGAATTCAACACATGTACTGTGAGTGTTTCCCTATCTGCCGAACAGGAACGCGCGCATCACTTATTGAAGTACAGAAAGCAGGTGTACTGCTCTCATGATCTGTTCGGTGAGGCGTTGGCCCCTATGCAGATGATGTAGTGGTACATTTGTAACTGTGCACCTACACAGTCGAAGCAACACGCAGTCCGAATACTCCTAGGGCCGAAATTACCCAATACAAGACAGAACATGAATCACGAGTTCTGTTTGCTTACTAGACAGGAACAGAAATTCGACTCAAGGTTTCTCTCACAAAGAAGCACTTTAATGTGTGACAGACTCCACAGAACGCTAAAGAATTTCAATCGAGCTCTGTCATGGAGAAACGACTTCACGCTCTCAGTGTGTCGAAAGCAACACTTCTTAAAATATAACCACCAGATTCTCCACTGTGGCTCTCGCCAGCAATGTTTCTAGCTCGATGCCTGGAGGGAACCGTCTTTCCCAGCAGGGAACTGCTGTCAATCGATCCCTGGAGAGAGGTTCCGCTCCCTCCTGGACACACAGGGTCTATGTTTGCGCTGCTGGAGACGAATCCCAGTTATGTTACAAAAACATTACCTCTCAATACATTGTAAACAGTGATCTAATATAAATATAAATATAAATCTACAAGAATATTAAATATATGGCAACGAAATCTTGCCGCCTTACAATGAAGATTACATTTTTTTCCAGAACAGTAGTTTGTCCTCCCCCCCCCCCCCCCCCTACCCTCCCCCGCCATGAAGCCCGCACCTTGCCGTTGGTGGGGAGGCTTGCATTCCTCAGCGATACAGATAGCCGTACCGCAGGTGCAACCACAAGGGAGGGGTATCTGTTGAGAGCCGAGACGGAAGTGTGGTTCCCAAAGAGGGGCAGCAGCCTTTTCAGTAGTTGCAGCAGCTGTCTGGGTGATTGACTGATCTGGCGTTGCAACATCAACAAAACGGCCTCGCTGTGAAGGTACTGCGAATGGCTGAAAGCAAGGGGAAACTACAGCCGTAATACTTCCCGAGGGCATGCAGCTCTACTGTATAGTTAAACAATGATGCAATCCTCTTGGGTAAAATATTCCGGTAGTAAAATAATCTCCTATTCGGATATCCGGGCAGGGACAACTCAGAAGGACGTCGTCATCATGTTAGATCCCTTGATCGGGCGGTAGGTCAGAAAATTTAAAAAGGGAAATGGATAGATTGAAGCCAGATATAGTGGGAATTAGTGAAGTTCGGTGGCAGGAGGTACAGGACTTCTGGTCAGGTGAATACAGGGTTATAAATTCAAAATCAAATAGGATCAATGCAGGAGTATATTTAACAATGAGTAAAAAGAATAGGAACGCGGTTACGCTACTACGGACGGCATAGTGAACGCATTATAGTAGCAAAGATAGACACCAAGCCCACACCCACCACAGTAGTACAAGTTTATACACCAGCTAGCTCCGCAGATGAGGAGGAGAATGACGAAGTGTATGACGAAATAAAATAAAGTATTCAGATTGTTAAGAGAGCCGAAAATTTATTAGTCATTGGGAACTGGAATTCGATAGTAGGAAAAGGGAGAGGAAGAAAAGTAGTAGGGAAATGTGGATAAGGGTAAAGCAATGAAAGAGGAAGCCGCCTGGTACAACTTTGTACAGAGCATAATTTAATCATATATAAAACTTCGTTTAAGAGTCATGAGAGAAGGTTGTATGCGTGGAAGAGGCCTTGAGATACCGGAATATTTCAGATTGATTATATAATGGTTAAACAGACATTTAGGAACCAGATTTTAAATTGTATGACATTTCCAGGGGCAGGTGTGGACTCTGACAAACCAATTAATGGTTATGAACTGCAGATTAAAACTGAAGAAACTGCAAAAAGGTAAGCATTTAAGGAGATGGGACCTGGATAAACTGAAAGGACCAGAGGATGTAGAGGGTTTCAGAGGGAGCATTAGGGAACGATTGACAAGAACAGGGGAAAGGAATACAACAGAAGAAGCTTTGCGGGATTAAACAGTGAAAGCTGAAAGCAGCAGAGGATCAAGTAGGTAAAAATACGAGGGCTAGTAAAAATCTGTGTGCAAAACAAGAGATATTGAATTTAATCGAGGAAATGAGAAAATATAAAAATGCAATAAGTGAAGCAGGCGAAGGGGAATACAAACGTCTAAAAAATGAGACCGACAGAGAGTGCAAAAGGACTAAGCCAGAATGGCTAGAGAAGAAATGTAAGGATGTAGAAGCATATATCACTAACGGTAAGATAGATATTACCTGTTGGAAAATTAAAGAGCTCTTTGGAGAAAAGAGAATCTCATTTATGAATACCAAGAGCTCAGCTGGAAAACCAGTCCTAATCAAAAAGGGAAAGCAGAAACGTGGAAGGAGTATGTAGAGGGTCTATACAAAGGCGACGTCCTGGACGACAATATTGTGGAAATGGAAGAAGACGTAGAGGAAAATGAGAAGGGAGACATGATACTGGTTGAAGAATTTGAAAAATCACTGAAAGACTTAAGTCGAAATAAGGCCCCGGGAGTAGACAACTTACCGTTAAAGCTACTGAAAGCCTTGGGAGAGCCAGTCCTGAGAAAACTCTTTCATCTCGTGATCAAGACGTATGAGACAGACTTCAAGAAGAATATAACAATCCCAATTCCTAAGAAAGCAGGTGCTGACAGGTGTGAAAATTACCGAACTATCAGTTTAATAAGTGACGGTTGCAAAATAATAACACGAAATTTGTAGAGAAGAATGGAAAAACCGGTAGAAGCCGACCTTAGGGAAGATCATTTTGGATTCCGCAGAAATGTAGGCACACGTGAGGCAAAACTGACCCTACGACTTTTCACAGAAGATAGGTAAAGGAAAGGGAAACCTACGTGTATAGCATTTGTAGACTTAGAGAAAGCTTTGACATTGTTGACTGGAATACTATCTTTCGAATTCTAAAGGTGACAGGGGCATAATACAGGGAGCGAAAGGCTATTCACAATTCCTACAGAAACCAGATGGCAGTGGTCGAGGGGCACGAAAGGGAAGCAGTGGCTGAAAAGGGAGCGAGACAGGATTGTAGCCTATCCCCGATGTTATACAGTCTGTATACTCAGAAAGTAGTAAGGAAAACAAAAGAAAAATTCGGAGTAGGAATTAAAAGCCATGGAGAAGAAATAACAAGTTTGAGGTTTGCGAAGATATTGTAATTTCGTCAAAGACAGCAAAGGACCTGAAAGAGCAGTTGAACGTAATGGACAGTATCTTGAAAGGAGGATATAAGATGAACATCAACAAAAGTAGTGCTAAAAGAGTTTGGCTATTTGGGAAGCAAAATAAATGATAATGGTCGAAGTAGGGAGGATGTAAAATGTAGACTGGCAATAACATGAAAAGCGTTTCTGAAGAAGAGAAATTTGTTAACATCGAGTATAGATTTAAGTGTCAGAAAGAACTTTTTGAAAGTATTTGTATGGAGTGTAGCCATGTATGGAAGTGATACATGGACGATAAACAACTTAAACAAGAAGAGAACAAAAAAATTTGATATGTGATACTACAGAACAATGCTAAATATTAGATTGTATATTTATTCACTCACAAAATAAATTTATTTCCACCCACGTATGATATTTATTTGCAGTAGATCTATCTGCTCCACTCTATGAATATTTCTTCCTTTTGGGCCATCTTTTGATATTAGATAGTGGGGACCAAATATTAGAACTGAGATGATTGGTAAACTATTTTGAAGCTCAGTTCGTACGCGTTCACCTTAATAATCGACAGTACATGTGCATATTGTGCTGAAGCGATAATACTTTCTTCAGTGGTCATTCTAGTCACCTTTGCTTCAACACACTACGCAGATATTTCAACAACATAGCATAATTACGTCTGTCCACTGTTATTTCCTCTTTCAAAGATACCAGTAACGATATACATACTCTTTGAAATATAGAAAACAATAGCCATCACATTTTTCCATTGACAGAATAATTTACCCTTTTTTCAGTCCACTGTAGAGCTACACTCTGGAGCTAGAACCCCTTTGGATTAAAGTACAGTTTCTCCAAACATGCATTTGTTGTCTGTAGGCAACAAATACCACATTTGCGGAACTGGGACATTCAGAATATTACAATGTGTCCGTAATGGGTGCACACCATTCTAACAGTTTTACGAATGTTAACGAATCGTGTGACTTTTCAGCGCATTTCTGCAGAACAAACTACTTTTCGGCATGTGAACACGTATATTTGGTGTTATTACAATCAAGTATAATTTGTTTGTGCAATAATCAATGACAGGAGTGCTGCTCTAAAGTCCCAAATTAACTAAATCCACCTGCTATCCAGATCAATCTCCATTATTTTAAAGAAAAAAATCTTTCTTAAATTTATCCTTTTCAATGAGACGTGTGATACCGATTCCTTAAGGTAGGCTCTAACAACCAAATGGGCGTTGCATTTGTTTAGATACCGCGTCGTACTGCCCCGTACGTACTTTACATCAGCGGAACAGGTGGCCCAGCGCTAGTAGAATTTCTACATGACCTGCGCCGAAATTTGAGTTTGCCACTACACTTTCTTGGGCTAATCGCTGTTTACGGTGATCGTTATTAAGATAATCAACACTCTATTGTACCAACGAATTATATTAAGGAAAATAGGAATATGTTCAGTTATTTAAGGAATCATCTCTCTTAATTTGCCAGCTTCTAAAGTAAATATAATGAAGATCCATGTTGTTTAAGTAAAGATTATAGTGATTGAATTCGGTTGAAATATATATGCGTGATATATATGTGCTTGCCATTCCCATCACTGGGAGGCAATTCTTATATATGAGGCTCTCTCAATTACCGTATGGCAGCCCTAACTGGACAACATAGGACTGAAGATACGATAGCAAGTAGCATATCATGAAATATAAGTAGGCAAAGTCTTGACAGAGATCACTCTTATATTACGTATATCTGAAGACAGTCTGTGTACATGATCTTTGTGTTATTTGCAAAAATGTGTTGTCGCCTGTGAGCGCCACATCTTTACAGACTTTTAAGTATTTCACTGATCTAGCCATTTTCATGCACAAGACAGCAGTCCACACACAAACGAAATAAATCCCTATAAAGAGCAAGCGTTAAAGTGAGACATCGGCCAACGATAAACAATAAAGGTAACAACTTTTGTTTTTTATTACAGAATTCGACCAATCATAGACCACTTAGATCCTAAGACAAAGGTATAATCCTTCCCGAAACTTCTTCTTCGTTTGACATCACTCTCCTTGGTTGTGAATGTCGCTGTTGCACAGGAAATTTTGCAGTATTGGTCAGTATCCTGAAACTTTCCTTGTGCATTTTTTTTTAATGAACTTATTCAGTCCGGAACCACGCGGCTGCTACGGACGGCAGGTTCGAATCCTGCCTCAGGCATGGATGTGTGTGATGTCCTTACGTTAGGTGAGTTTACGTAGTTCTAAGTCTAGGGGACTGATAGCCTCAGATGTTAAGTCCCATAGTACTTAGAGTTATTTTAACCATTTTTTAAATGAACTTGAAAATTTTCCTCGTTAGCCTATAGACATTCATTCTGTACATGACAGTAAAATTTTAATCTCCTCTTTCTTATTGTGTCTGTAATTGTTTCTGTGTTTCTATGTAGATTTTCATTGCGCCTCTTTGTCCAGTAGTTTTATTTGTTCTTTTGTGGTTCAAAATGGTTCGAATGGCTCTGAGCGCTATGGGACTTAACTTCTGAGGTCGTCAATCCCCTAGAATTTAGAACTACTTAAACCTAACGAACCTAATGACATCACACACATCCATGCCAAGGGCAGGATTCGAACCTGCGTCCGTAGCGGTCGCGCAGTTCCAGACTGTAGCGCCTAGAACCGTTCGGCCATCCCGGCCGGCTGTTCTTTTGTGGTCCCAAAATTTTTCTGAGTAATTTCCTTTTTTCCTTTTCCAGTTCTTCTTGTTCACCTTTTTTATTGAGCGCTTTACGAGTGCTTGCGGTTTAATTACTGTTGCGTAGTGTTTAAGTTTTGCTGGAATGCTACTGATCTGTTATTATATCGGTTTTGGGTGAGTCGGTATGCTAATTCCATTTTCTTCGATCTTTCCTTACTTGTGATGTTATCTAACCCATTTGATTGTATCCATTCTTCCAAATGATTGAACTTATCGACTCTTTTGATGTTTTCGTGTTGCGTTTGCATACTTTTTTCTCTGTTGTGTTTATATTCAATTTGATTCGTTTTTTCATCTGATATTAGTAATCCCGTTTTAGCTGCAGTTTTGTGAAGTGTTTCTATCTTTATCTTTGCATCTGTATTGTTCTTAGAATTTATTGCATTATTGTCAGCAAAAGCGAGACATTTCACCTCAGATTTTCCTCTTCCTTGTCCTAGATGGATTCCTTCCATGTTTTTCTCTTGTAGTTCTTTAACCCACTCTCTCACGATCTTGTCTAAGACCAGTATGAACGGTATCGGTGAGAGACCATCGCCCTGCCGAACACCTGGGTTAATTGGGAAGGGTTCTGAAACTCCAACTAGAAATTTAATTTTTGTAGTCTGTGAGTGCCCGTTCAACTAATTGTGTGGTGGTTTTGTCGATACCTGCTTCTTCCAGTGTTAGGAATACTGTCTACCTGCCTACATAATCCTAAGCTTTTTTTTGTTGAAATCAATGAATGTAACGACTGTGTTTAGATTCCGCATTGTCCTGATCCTGAGGATAGTTTTCAAGTTAACAATGTTTTATGGGCACGATCTATTTTTTTCTGAACCCTGCCTGGTACTCGCCAATTGTGGGTTCTGCTTGATCATCTATCTTATATAGTAGAGCTTTGAACACAATTTTGTAGGTGACTGGGAGTAGAGATATTCCTCGGTAATTGTTGGTGTCTATCATGTCATCCTTCTTATGTAGCGGATGGATTATGAGTTGTTTCCAGTATTCCGGTATTCTTTTTTTTCTCCTAGCAGTCTTTATTAACCTCACAAATGGCTACAGTTGCCCGCTTCCCTCCCAGTTTCCAGATCTCAACTAATATGCCGTCTTCACCTGCCTCTCTATAACAACGTTTTACATACGCTTATTTCCACACTTATGCACCGGTAATTGGCATCGAGTTGAAGAACTATGGCACAGAAATTGGCAACATGCGGTGCATGTTCAGAGAGATTAAGTCAGCCTTCTTTGGTGCTCATTCTGCCTAAAATTGCACGAATCATTAACATCCTTTATTCTCATTCAAACAGGGACTTAGAGATACTTTACACCACGTACGTAATGAAAAGTCTGATTCTCCATTTACTCACCGAACTCGCTAAAACATAATCTTGATTGTCACAGTATCAGTAGGGCAGATTCGAGAATATTTCCCCACTCGCCTCTCCCCCACCCCACCCTTTCCCATTTTTCCACACAAGCGACATTTCAGTTACATCCCTCCCCTCTTTCCATCGCTCTCCCATACATCAAAGGAAGGAAGATTAGAGTTTAACGTACTGTCCACATCGAGGTCATTAGAGAAGGAGCACAAGGGCGAATTACGAAAAGATGGGGAACGAAATTGGCCGCACCTTTTTCGAAGGAACGATCGCGGTATTTGCCTCGAACTGTTTGAGGAAATCACAGAAAAACCCAAATCTGGATGGCCAGACGAGGATATGAACCGTCGTCCTCCCGAATGCGAGTCCAGTTTGCTAACCACATCCCCACCTCGCTCTGGTTCTCATTCAAAGCAATGAACAAGCTGAAGTTTCATAGAGCTGTCACTTAAAAATGCAGTGCATTCCACACTAACGTTGTCACAGTTGTTATCAGCAAAATTTAATTACAAGTATTTGCATAAACTGCGCAGAAAAGATAAATTTAAAATGACAAATTTCGTGTGAAGTGCCGATAAAACAAGTAGTTGTGTCAGCTATTTCATTATCTTCAAGGATACGCGTAAATACACGTGTGGTAAATTTCGACCTCGTGAAGACGTCTGACAAGCACTGTAGGATTCCACACCGACAGCATTGGAGTGTTCATAAATTTCCAGCAAACCCGACTTTTTGTGACAGACAAAAGTTAAAGCTAAGGCCCCTCTGTTGTAACTTAAAGGTCTCCATTTGGCACTAGAGTGGTGTACAGTCTTACAAGATCCATATCTGCGTCGGTTGTCTTTTCAGTTCTAGTGATAAGCTGTTGGATGAAATAATTCTGCTGTCAGGACGAGGTCTAGAAAGGGCACTTGTTGTTAGGTGAAACGCAAAATCTTGGCTCTCTGTGTTGCCTGCGAGATCGCGCGACACGTTTCTCTCTCTGGCCGGTGTCAATCCGCACTCGAGCCGGCACAAGAAGAGCCTTGGCATTTGCAGTGGGCTGACAGCGGCAGCTTCGCGCACCTATCTCAGCCACATTTTGGAAACGTCTCTATGGCAACGTAACTGTACTGACGACTATTGTTTTTGCCTGCAGCCAAGAGCGCTACGCAGCTGAAGGTTGACAACGGTGTTGCTTGTTGTCAGGGATATTTTTATACTGACTCGACCATAAATACTGGAGAAAGTCTACTAAAGAAAAGAAACATTTTGTGTGTTTGTACGGATGTGTGTGCTTCATATTTTGAATTTTAACTATCGTATATTGGATGCTGAACATCTACATCTACGTGATTACTCTGCTGTTCATAATAACGTGCCTGAAAGAGGATTCAATGAACCACCTTCATGCTGTCTCTCTACCGTTCCACTCTCGAACGACGAGCAGGAGAAACGACCATTTAAATTTTTCTGTGCGAGCCCTGATTTCTCTTATTTTATCGTGATGATCATTTTTCCCTATGTAGGTGCGTGCCAACAGAATGTTTTCGCAATCGGAGTAGAAAACTGGTGATTGAGATTTCATGAGAAGGTCCCGCAACGAAAAATACCTTTGTTTTAATGATTGCCACTCGAATTCGCGTATCATGTCTGTGGCACTATCTTCCATATTTCGCGATAATACAAAGCGAGCGGTCCTTCTTTGTACTTTTTCGATGTCACCCGTCAGTCCTACCTGATGCGGATCCCACACTGCTCAGCAATACTCCAGAATAGGGTGGACAAGCATGGTGTAAGCAGTCTCTTTAGTAGACCTGTTGCACCTTCTAAGTGTTCTGCCAATGAATCGCAGTCTTTGGTTTGCTCTGCCCCCAACGTTACCTATGTGATCGTCCCACTTTGGGTTATTTGTAATTGTAATCACTACGTACTTAGTTGAATTTACAGCCCTCAGATTTGTCTGACTTATCGCGTAATCGAAATTTAGCGCATTTCCTTTAGTACGCATGTGTATAACTTCACACTTCTCCTTATTCAGGGTCAATTGCCACTTTTCGAACCATACAGATATCTTATCGAAATCATTTTGCAATTTGGTTTGGTCATCTGATGGCTTATAAGACGGTAAATGACAACGTCATCTGCAAACAATCTAAGGCGGCTACTAAGATTGTCTCCTATATCATTAATATAGATAAGGAACAATAGAGGTCCTACAACATCTTCTTGGGGAACGCCGGATATTGCTTCTGTTTTACTCGATGACTTTCGGTCTGTTACTACGAACTGTGATCTTTCTGACAGGAAATCACGAATCCAGTCGCACGACTGAGGCGATATTCCATAGGCACACAGTTTGGTTAGAAGACACTTGTGAGGAACGGTGTCGAAAGCCTTCTGGAAATCTAAAAATATGGAATCAATGTGACATCCCCTGTCGATAGCACTCATTACTTCATGAATATAAAGAACTTTGTGTTTTGCAAAAACGATATTTTATTAATCCATGCTGACTATGTGTCAATAAATCGTTTTCTTCGAGGTAAAACTAAATGTTTGAATACAGTATACGTTCCAAAACCCTACTGCAAATCGACGTTAGTGATATGGGCCTGTAATTCAACGGGTTCCATTTTTGAGTTTTGGTGTGACTTGAACAATTTTCCAGTCTTTAGGTTCGGATCTTTCTCTCGGCTAGCGATTGTAAATAATTGTTAAATAAGGAGCTATTGTATCAGCATATCCTGAGAGGAACCTGACTGGTATACAATCGGGACCAGAAGCCTTGCCTTTATTAAGTGATTTAAGCTACTTTGCGGCACCGAGTATAGCTACTTCTGTGTTTCTCACTGTGACAATTGTTCTTGATTGGAATTCAGGAATATTTACTTCGTCTTCTTTGGTGGTGGAGTTTCGGAAAACCGTGTTTAATAACTCTAATTTAGTGGCACTGTCATCAGTGACTTCACCGTTGTTATCGCGCAGTGGAGGTATTGATTGCGTCTTACCACTGGTGTGCTTTATGTATGACCAGAATCTCTTTGGGTTTTCTTCCACATTTCGAGACAGAGTTTCGTTATGGAAATTATTAAAAGCATCTCGCATTGAAGTATGCAGTATGTTTCGAAATTCTATAAAATTTGCCAGTCTTGGAGATTTTGCGTTCTTTTAAATTTGAACATTCAGTCTGGGTCCTGTGTACATGTGGACCTCAGTGTCTTTTTTTCACATCTTTCATTCTTTGCTCTTGACAGTTGGTTGAGCTGTCGTAGAAAAAGTTTTATGCTTTAAGGTAAATACTTTTCTTTAAATATTTTTCATTCTCTAAGTCTAAGTACAGCGGTGCACTCGAGAAGTAGTCAGCAACTTTTCAGCCAAACATAAGGCCAACTGGAAATGGTGTCTGAAGGATCCAAATTTTGGAACAAGGGGTTTTCCAGTTCTGGCTCAGAAACCTCATAAAACCTTTATCAGAACCGCAGATGAGAATTGCTTTTAGTTTAATTCTGGAAAATTACGAAAGGCTAGTATGTGTGGAAGTGTATTTTTTTATTTTTATTTTTTTGTAAGTAGGTCTATAGTGAGTAAAGTTGATGGCTTGCTCGACATGTGTTGAGTACTTACACCGCTGATCCAAATTACTATGAGCACTGTTCACCGCGAGATTTAATGCCAGCTAATGGCACTATGGGCACGTGAAACGAGGGTCACTCCAAAAGACATGCACATTATTTTTGTAAAAATTCAGTTTTCATTCTGCATGTGTGAAAGTTTTACAGTGTGTAGATACGTCCTTCCCGCTTGTTTTAAAACTTAGTTCAACCTGTTCCCGTGAGTGGTGCCGTCACAGCATGTCTTCAAGATGGCTGCTACACTTGACGTTCGTCAGAAGCAACGTGCTGTCATAGAATTCCTGTGCTGTGAAAACGAGACAGTGGGAAACATCCACAAGAGGTTGAAAAGGGTGTATGGAGATGCTGCTGTCGATCGCAGTACAGCTAGTCGGTGGGCAAGCAGGTTGCGTGATGAAAGAGGGCACGGCAATACTGAGGATTGTCCTCGCAGCGGTAGGCTTCGTTCTGCACACACTCCAGACAATGTGCAGGGAGGTTGGGTTGTTTTGGGGAAGAGACCAAACTATGAGGTCATCGGTCTCATTGGATTAGGGAAGGAAGGGGAATGAAGTCGGCCTTGCCCTTTCAAAGGAACCATCCCGGCATTTGCCTGGAGCGATTTAGGGAAATGACGGAAAATCTAAATCAAGATGGCTGGACCCGGGATTGAACCACTTTCCTCCCGAATGCGAGTCCAGTGTGCTAACCACTGCGCCACCTCGCTCGGTAATGTGCAGAGAGTTATCGAATTGGTGACTGCTGACAGATGCATCAGAGTGAACGAATTGTCACGCTACATTGGGATAGGGGAAGGAAGTGTTTACAGAGTACTGAAAGTGTTGACGTTAAAAAAGGTTTGTGCCAGGTGGGTTCCCAGGATGTTGACAGTGGCTTACAAAGAAACAAGAAAAACGGTATGCAACGAACTTTTGGAATAGTACGAGAATGGTGGAGATGAATTTCTTGGAAGAATTGTGACAGGTGATGAAACATGGCTCCATCATTTTTCACTAGAGACGAAGAGGCAATCAGTGGAGTGGCATCATGCAAATTCACCAAAGAAAAAAAATTCAAAACCACACCTTCTGCTGGAAAAGTTATGGCTACAGTGTTTTTCGATTCCGAAGGACTCTTGCTTGTGGACATCATGCCAAGTGGAACCACCATAAATTCTGATGCGTATGTGACGAGACTGAAGAAACTTCATGCTCTACTGAGTCGTGTTCGACCACATCGGCAAAAGTAGGATGTTTTGCTGTTGCACGACAATGCACGGTCACATGTCAGTCAAAAAACCATGGAAGCGATCACAAAACTCGGATGGGCAACACTGAAACTCCCGCCTTACAGTCCTGACCTGGCTCCATGTGACTATCATCTCTTTGGGAAACTGAAAGACTCTCTTCGCGGAACAAGGTTTGTAGATGACGACTCCCTTGTGCACGCTGCCAAACAGTGGCTGCAACAGGTTGGTCCAGAATTTTACCGTGCGAGTGTACAGGCGCTGGTTCCAAGATGGCGTAAGGCAGTTGAGAATAAAAGATGTAGAATAAAAGATGGATTTTAAAAAAATAATGTGCGTTTCTTTTGGAGTGACCCTCGTATGTAAAAGGAGCAAAGACGAATGTAGTATCGTTCTACCAACGATATGGTGTGCAAGTGTGGAAATCTGCTAAAATAATCGGCCTTGACAAAGATCACACTGTTTTGTCTCGTCGCTTGGAAATGATCTCATAAACAGCAAAACTGGTTGGTTTTTCATGTTCTGCTGTCCTGAGAATCTATGGACAATGGTTAAAGGTCGTTGAAACCATGAGTAGAGTACAAGATGTTTGACTCACACGGCTCGTCACAGAACATGGAGGTCGGAGGGTTGCGCGCTGTGTGAAGCAGGATAGGCGGCGATGTGTATGAGGGTTGGGTTGGGTTGTTTGGGGGAAGAGACCAAACAGCGAGGTCATCGGTCTCATGGGATTAGGGAAGGACGGGAAAGGACATCGGCCGTGCCCTTTCAAAGGAACCATCCCAGCATTTGCGATCTGTATGAGATCTGATGACAAAGTACGATGCTCGTGCAGACACATGTGTTTTGAAGCGCGTCGTACGGTGCGTATTATTGTGCTCCGCAGCAGATCATTCCTATGTGCCCCCATGATGACTCAACAACACGACAGTTATTATAGTGGTGGGCATGGGACCACCGAGATTGGACTGTGAATCAGTCAAAGCATGTCACCTGTTTCCTGTTCAGCAGGTCGGTGGTCGTGTCTGGATATGCCGTCATCCATGGCAAGTGGTGGTAGTAGTATATGGGGGTCATTCACAGGAGATTTCATGGGACCTATGGTAGTAGTTCAAATGTGTAGTTCAAATGGCTCTGAGCACTATGGGACTTAATTTCTGAGGTCATCAGTCCCCTAGAACTTAGAACTGCTTAAACCTAACTAACCTAAGGACATCACACACATCCATGCCCGAGGCGCCTAGAACCGCTGGGCCACCCCGGCCGACATGAAGCACCAATAAGGACGTTTTTCTATGTATATTAACGGCTTTTTTTAAAAAAATGTGCGGCTTTGCTTACTGAACGATCCTCGTTCTACTGAACAGGCGTGCCTTAGCGGCAGCTTTTATTGCTTTTGCCTGTGTTTTATTTTTATGTGTTTCCTTTCTTAATTTGTTTAAGTTTACCAGCTTCCTTCTCCCATCAATCCTTCCTATTGCCCGGTAATTTATTCTCCTTCTCGGCATGGCTTCATTGCATTTTTTTAAATGTAAAGAGCTAAGTAATGTCATACTCATTTCAAAGCGAATCTAAAAAGTTTTATTTTCGTACTTGTGTTGTTTCATTCTGATAGATTTTGGAGATAACAGAAAAATATGATAAATTGCATGGCTGTCTCGTCTTCTACTTCATTATACTTGAAAACATAGAGAATTGTGAGAAAAGCACTGCCTGGCAAAAGAAATGAAGCGCACCACTCAGAAAACATGGTCGGATGTCAATGCAACTTTGTATATGTACACACCATTGGGGGGTATGTAAATAATTAGAGCTACAACCCTCTGACAGGTGGAATGACCACCAAAGTGAATTACGGTTTCTCGAGTTTAATGTTGCACCAGGCTTTGTATGGTATGCAAGGAGCGTGAACAGAGTCCGATGCTACCACTGTGAAGCACACGGAGATGCCCGGTACTCGTGTGTGACAGCACCTGACAGAGTTCGAAAGCGATCCATCTGCCCAGCCACTCGAATCGGGCATTATCCTGATATTTGGGTCATTCGAATGCGACAGCACCCGATGTGCGACCGCGAGAGAAGGGGGAAAGGGGAGAGGCACACCTGTTGTCAAAGCTCCGGTTACGATGATGATTATGATGTTAGGTTTGTGCGGCGCTCAATTGCGCCGTCATCAGCGCCCGTACAAAGTCCCACTTTTTACAAAGTCCAGTTCTTTACACAATTCAATCTAGCCACTGTCACCAATTATGATGATGATGATGATGATGAACTGACGAGGACAACACAAATACCCAGTACGCGGGCAGAGAAAATCCCCAAGCCACCCGAGAATCGAAACCGGTACCCCGTGATCCAGAGGTATCCCGTGATCCACAGGCAGCAACGCTAGACACTAAACCACGAGCTGCAGACAGGGCTCCGGCTAAACACGTCTGGCCTCCACAAGGGAGGACCGCCGTATCGTGCGCCAAGCAAATTGTAACCCCTTCACTTCTAAGCCTGCCATCCGAGAATAAATGATTGTCTGCCTGCAACGCACTTTGTCATTTCGCACCATTCGTCAGAGACTAGAAGCAGCCCGATGGGAACATTACTGTCCCATGCGTTAACGCTACAACAGAAACAGCTCTGTTTGGTGTAGTGCCTGACTGGGAAGCATGGATAAATGGCATCCCACTGTGTTCAGCGATGAATTGCAGTTCTGCACTACCCTGGATGACTGTCGTCAGCAATATGTTGGCAACCTGTGGAGAGGTCCCATTCTTCCAATGTTTTGGAAAGGCAGAGTGGTATTTCTCCTGGTGTCGTGGCATGGGGACCATTAAGTACGGCTTCAGGTTACAGCTGGTAGTGACTGAGGGAACTCTGATGGCACAATGATACAGGTACATCACGATGTCCTAATGTGTTACTTCTCATGCGACAGTATCGTGATACAATTTCCGACATGACAGTGCTCGTTCACGCACATGGTACTTGTACAGGGTGGCGCCCGAAATGTGTTACCAATTGTTTCTTTCACAATTGACGACGCACATTAGATATCCCGCTGGGACCTCTACAGCAGTACCAGCAGAGCTTGGAGAAACAAATGAGTTACGAAATGACGCGTATTTCACGATACTGCCGCTAGGAGACTAGTAAGCAGCAATGGCTGACAACGGAAGACTGACGACACAAAAACGATCGGCAATTGTGTTACTTTTTCATGAAACGAAAAGCCTTGTTTGACTCAGAGGCGTTTCCGACAACAGTTTAACACACAATGGGTCCCTTGCAAGAAGACCATCCACAGGTTGTACGATAAATTTGTACAAAAAGGGACAGTATTGGAAGCGAAGCGACCTCGGCCTAAGACTGTTTGTTCGCCAAAGAATATTGAAGCGGTACGAGTTACTGTGCAGAGAAGTCCCGGGAAATCGTGTAGAAAGGCAGCATTGCAACTGGGAATATCCAGGCGCTCCGTACAACGCATTCTTAAAAGTGACCTCCATATGTACCCATACAAGATGACCTGTGCACAGAAGCTCACTGAATAATACAAGCAGCAGTGACTACTGTTTTCTCAGTGGGCGAAGGATAGGGAAGAAACTCTCAACAACGATTGGTTTTCAGACGAGGCGCATTTTCATTTAGACGGTGTGGTTAACAAACAAAATGTACGCTTTTGGGCCACTGAAAACACACAAGTGTTTCATGAACGGCAACATTATGCTCCGAGTATTACAGCGTGGGCAGCAATTTCCAGTCACGGACTTATTGGAACTTTTTCTTTGAAGAAACTGTGAACAGCGAGCGGTATTTGACCATGCTCCGGAATAGCTTCGTTCCACAGCATCTTGCTACTGCCTTGCCCTCCAACACGTGGTGGTTCATGCAAGATGGAGCAAGGCCACATACTGCAAACACTGTGTTGGAGTTTTTACACGAGCATTTCGACGTGCGGATCATTTCACTCAGGTTTCCAGGTCGCTTCAATGACGGTTCAATGACGGGCAAAATTGCCCCCCCCCCCCCCCTAATGGTCCAGACCTCAATCCATGTGACTTTTTTCTTTGGGGTACCTAAAGGAAAAAAATTTTCCCGAAACGTCCACGTGATTTAATGCAGTTCAGAAGACTTATTCTTCAAGCTTGCAGTGAAATTACGGACGACATGTGCCGTAGGGTAATCACTAACTTCAGTGTTCGTTTGAAGGAAGTTAGGAAACGAAATAGTGGACATATTGAGCATGTGCTGAGTTAGAACAAATCTCCATGGACGACTCTTCATTGTAGTATATGTTCCTTTCAGATTGTATTGACAATAAAGTTTATATTCAAAAACAAAATGGTAACACATTTCATGCGCCACCCTGTATTTAAGACCTCTCTACATAGTGACGAGGTACTCTTGTGGCCAAGAATATCCCCATCAGACCTGTCCCCATTAGAACATATTTGAGTCCAGCTAGGATGTCGACACCGTCCTCTTATCAGCATCTAGGGTACTCAGGATCTGTTACAACAGTTGTGGGCCAGCCTGCCTCAGCAACAGATACAACGACTTTATGATACCCTTTCAAACCGAATCCTGTCATGGATCCAGACCAGAGTGGGTCCAATATCACAGTGGTAAGAGGGCTTATGCTGAAAAGTTCTTTGCAAATCTGAATCGAATTTGTAATCAGTGAAATAATATTACGTACCCTCTCAGCCAGTGAAGTTTCATTACGTTTCCTCCTTTCCTTCTGGGCGCTGCACTTTTTTTTATGTCAGGCAATGCGTAATAAATCTAATTACTCCTCTTTTAGGAATGAAATTGCCTAACTGTTGATTTAAATAATATATGGGTGACAACTTGCTCAGTAACGTATTGGTCTACCCAAGGAACGCAATACAGCAGAAACTTTGTATGGCATACATTCCACAAGTCCTTGGTAGTTTTCCGGAGATATATGACACAGGAGGTCTAAGAGTAGGTAATACCATTCACGTAGATTATGAGTCAGTGGTTGCTAGGTATCGATCTTGCACCTTTAGTGTCCTGTATGTGTTCAACCTGGTTCAAAACTGGCGAATTTGGTAACCAACAAATCAACATGAGTTCACTGTGATCCTTATCAAATCACTGTAGTAAGATTATGTCATTCTGACACAGACATATCCTGTTGAAAGATGGCATTGCTGTTGAGAAAGACTTCAAGTGTGAAGAGATGCAAATGGTCCGCAGTAAAGTACACGTAGACAACAGCTATCGTCGTCCCTTCTATTGCGACTGCAGCTTTCATGGAATCCCCACTAAAAGGCCCTATAACATCGTACTGGTCCCATTGGTTTTTCATCACGAAAGATGTCTCTGCCATAGGCGATAAACCGTTTTGACGAACGCTATATCATTGTTATCCTTGGATATCATGACCAAAGAAGGCATTATCGGCATGCACTGATGACCCAAACCATTATAACCACTACCCACAGGCAGACTGGACGTACTGCGGGCATGTAACGTGGGAAGGAAAGTATACAAGTGGAGGATAGCGGAATGGGGAATCACCCTACTGATGTTATGGGCCACAACTGGGGACATCCATTGACATGAGTGGTTTTGGCAAAGAGGAGATTGTTATGGCCTGGTGTCTGGGAACGAGCATCTGAGTGACAGTGAAGCTGCCTGCATGCGTCTGTCGCGAGCATCTGCACAGGGTGACTGAAGAATGGTGAACCACAAATAGGCGACAAGGTGTTTGACGTCCACTGAGACTCGCTCCCTCGGTAAAGCAGGATTTGCGGCGGCCTGTAGCACATTTCACGACGGAATATAGGGCAGGCACAAGTATTTCGAAATTTTCAGCACATGCTGCTGAACACGGGCCACCGCAACAGACAGTCCTTAGGTATTCCCATGTTGAGCCAATGACATCAACAATTGCGACTAAGAGTGGTCACAGGTTCATCGAGACTGGACGGTGGATCAAGGAAATATGTCACCCTGTTGGGTGAATCATGTTTCGTATTGCACTACATTAAGGGCCGCATCTAGATTGGCCATCGTTTAGGAGAACAGATGCTCAAAACATGCACAGCATCACGGACGCTGTTTGGTTGGGGCAGTAATGAGCAATGGAGGTCATTCACCTGGGCTTTCATGGAACCTCTGATAGTAATCGAAGACACTACGGCTACTGTAGACTACATCAACACTATTGATCATGATGTGCTTGATGTCTTCCTAGTGGAGATGGAATCTTCCAGCTGGATAACTGTCCATGTCACAAAGCCATTTGAGGAGCATGATAGTGAACTCGCATTGATGTCTCGGTCACCAGATTCACCTGATAAACCGATGAAGCACATATGGTAAGTCAAAGGGCGTCAATTCCGCGGCTTTCAAACCACCGGCCCATACTTTACGGAAATTGCGCAACATTTGCATAGGTATCTGGATCTACACTCCTGGAAATTGAAATAAGAACACCGTGAATTCATTGTCCCAGGAAGGGGAAACTTTATTGACACATTCCTGGGGTCAGATACATCACATGATCACACTGACAGAACCACAGGCACATAGACACAGGCAACAGAGCATGCACAATGTCGGCACTAGTACAGTGTATTTCCACCTTTCGCAGCAATGCAGGCTGCTATTCTCCCATGGAGACGATCGTAGAGATGCTGGATGTAGTCCTGTGGAACGGCTTGCCATGCCATTTCCACCTGGCGCCTCAGTTGGACCAGCGTTCGTGCTGGACGTGCAGACCGCGTGAGACGACGCTTCATCCAGTCCCAAACATGCTCAATGGGGGACAGATCCTGAGATCTTGCTGGCCAGGGTAGTTGACTTACACCTTCTAGAGCACGTTGGGTGGCACGGGATACATGCGGACGTGCATTGTCCTGTTGGAACAGCAAGTTCCCTTGCCGGTCTAGGAACGGTAGAACGATGGTTTCGATGACGGTTCGGATGTACCGTGCACTATTCAGTGTCCCCTCGACGATCACCAGAGGTGTACGGCCAGTGTAGGAGATCGCTCCCCACACCATGATGCCGGGTGTTGGCCCTGTGTGCCTCGGTCGTATGCAGTCCTGATTGTGGCGCTCACCTGCACGGCGCCAAACACGCATACGACCATCATTGGCACCAAGGCAGAAGCGACTCTCATCGCTGAAGACGACACGTCTCCATTCGTCCCTCCATTCACGCCTGTCGCGACACCACTGGAGGCGGGCTGCACGATGTTGGGGCGTGAGCGGAAGACGGCCTAACGGTGTGCGGGACCGTAGCCCAGCTTCATGGAGACGGTTGCGAATGGTCCTCGCCGATACCCCAGGAGCAACAGTGTCCCTAATTTGCTGGGAAGTGGCGGTGCGGTCCCCTACGGCACTGCATAGGATCCTACGGACTTGGCGTGCATCCGTGCGTCGCTGCGGTCCGGTCCCAGGTCGACGGGCACGTGCACCTTCCGCCGACCACTGGCGACAACATCGATGTACTGTGGAGACCTCACGCCCCACGTGTTGAGCAATTCGGCGGTACGTCCACCCGGCCTCCCGCATGCCCACTATACGCCCTCGCTCTAAGTCCGTCAACTGCACATACGGTTCACGTCCACGCTGTCGCGGCATGCTACCAGTGTTAAAGACTGCGATGGAGCTCCGTATGCCACGGAAAACTGGCTGACACTGACGGCGGCGGTGCACAAATGCTGCGCAGCTAGCGCCATTCGACGGCCAACACCGCGGTTCCTGGTGTGTCCGCTGTGCCGTGCGTGTGATCATTGCTTGTACAGCCCTCTCGCAGTGTCCGGAGCAAGTATGGTGGGTCTGACACACCGGTGTCAATGTGTTCTTTTTTCCATTTCCAGGAGTGTATAATATCACTGGAAACCTTACAAGGACTTTCAGAATCTTTTCCACACTGAATCGCTGCTGTACTGACCTGCAGATGTCGACTTACACTTTATTTAGCAGGTGCTCCTGATGTATCGGATCATAAATGTATGTCTACACTAGTTATAGCGTTAGTATGTATTCTTTGATAGGCTATTAATCTCTCGAGTATGGTGTGCGATATGTAATGCAAATATTAGTAGTCGATCCGAATAACTTTGTTGTTAAAGTTGTTACTATTTCACACAGGACAGTTTCAGAATTCAGTAGAAAAACAACTCCTTCCTGAAGGCTGAGGACGGGCGAATGCCTTAGATACGCTATGGTAATATTATTTACAAATAAATAATAAGATCTGATTTGGGTAATCTCTGTAATTCAGCAACTGAGTACATACCCCTGAAACTTGTTTATGTTCAAGATGAATAAAACAGCAGTTGCGACTGCATTCGTTAATAATATAAGACATATTGGTCAGGTGGATGTAATTTATCGTTGGTTCACTAAGCTTCATTTGAGTCTGCTTCATTTTAGTGTTATTTTTATTATTTTATTTTGTCAAATCATTATCGGCGTTCTCTCTCATTGCAGAAGGACAAGCGCCAACCATTCGCCGTTCTCACTGCTCTCAACTTGGCAACAGCGCTCGCTGTCTCATTTTTGCCGGAATCTGCGCTTCAGCGATTGCCAGAAACACTGCAGGATGCAGCGCTCTTCGGCAAAGAACGCCCGTACTGGAGCTGGAAACCCAAACCACCTCCTGAATACACAGCGGAGCAATGTGGCTCCAGCGAACCTTCGTAACCTGCTCACCCTCCTGTTCAATTGCTCATAGGATAATAACTAACTCAGACTATCGTTATTGCACCTGTATTTTCCGTACTGGTATCAGAAGTATATCTTGGGATTCCAGAGCCTCTTTGACTCAGCAGAGGAACAACCAAATCAAGCTGTTTCATTATCGCCGGGAGAACACAGCCTTCTGAAATCATATGCTGAAGTTCCAATTTGGATCATTTAGTTCCAACACGTTGTACATGGTGAGTCAGCTGCCCCTATCGATGTCATTGTATGCAACAGGCAATTCTATATCTATCCTACAAAAGCCATCGCTAGATTTTCGTATTCTCTCGCTAGCTACGCGCCGGCTATTGCTCCCACAAGGCCTTCTTCGTAGGAAATTTAATGTAGATACATTGTCTACTGGGATACGTTTTCGCTGGAAGCTGTAGTTTTCGAGTTATTCAAGAAAAATGTACACAAGTGGCCTTCAAGCGCATCACCACTCCCACACTCAGACCCCACCAGTCAGGATTGTTCAGGGCACTCCCTCCTACTCATCATCACCAGTTATCTGCTATATTAGCAGGTCCTTTGTCTCTCAATTTTCTGAACCATTGATTTCTTCTTAAGGCTGCTGTATGTTGTACCGTCCATCATGTCATCCAATATCTGGAATCTCTTGCTTCCTCGCTTCCTTTTCCCTTCTACATATCCCTCTAAAACTGTTTTTATCAGTCCGTCATTCTTTCTTAGTATATGCCCAAACCAATTTCTTTTTCTTCTCTTTATTACATACTCTTTTCTCTCCCAGTCTTCTCAGTACCTCTTCATTTTTTACTCTGTCCATCCAACTTATTCTTTCCATCCTCCACCATGTCCAGATCTCAAAAGCCTGCAGCCTTTCTCTGTCTTTCTTCCTCATAGTCCATGTTTCAGCGCCTTGTAGAAGAACACTCCAATACAAGACATTTTATGAGTTTCTTCCTGAGTTCTCTGTCCAGACCGCTGCAGAAAATTCTCCTTTTCTTATAAAACGCCTCTTTTGCCATTGCTATCCTTATTTTATTTTCTGTGGTGCACTTCCAGTCGGTGTCTATCCTGCTCCAAAGAAACTTAAAATTTTGCACTTGTTCTAGTATTTCTCCAGTCAGCATAATTTTTATTTCCTGATTTCCTCCTAGTGCCAATACTTTTGTTTTATTTGTGTTAATTTTCACTCCATATTTTTTTAGTTAGTTTCAATGGCGTCCACCAAAATCTATAATTCTTTTCCCCTGTGGCTAGAAGGACCATGTCATCAGCAAACCTCAAACACCTTACTCTTTTTCCTCCAATTTCTACTCCTTTGTCATCTAATGAGCATTGGTCAATCATATTTTCCAAGTAGAGGTTGAAAAGAGTAGATGATAGACAGCATCATTGTCTTACTCCTTTTCCTAGTCCGATCCAGTTTGTGGTTTTCCAGTCCACTCCCTTTTCCCTCATTATAGTCGCCAGCTTGTCCCAAACCACATTGTCACATACCATTTCTAGATCGATGAAGCACATACTACTGCACAAAAATTTACAACTGCACGAATTGTTTCCCACATTCGATCTTTTTTGGTCATATTTGACGGGCTTTATTACGCCACCGCCTTCGTCGAGCACTTGCAAATTGTAAAACTGACGTTTGCGTAAATTTTACGTAACAGTTTTGTGAATTTTAACAGCATAAAATAAACAGTCACATCGTTGCATTCGTCAGGCCTACTGACTACGAAACTACTGTGTTTGTAAGGATTAAGCTTGGATCGAAATGCGAACGTTATTAATTTTAGTGTAATGTTTTTAAAAGCTGTTTACCTTTCATTACCCTCACGGGCACGTTTAAATTAACAATGTTAACGAAACAGCCGACTGCGCTGGTGGCATAGAAGTCTAGTCAATAGAGGATACAAAAAGTCGAATATCGGGAATACTTTATGGAGATGGAAAATTTTGTACAGTGGTAGGAGGGAGAAATCCTGACTGGTGAGGGATGAACGTGGGGGTAGAGATGCGCTCGAGGATCAATTTTTTCTTGAATGTCTCAGAAACCGTGGCCTCCAACAAAAACGAATCCCAGCATAAAAATTTAACTACATTAAATTTCTACTAGAAGACCCTGTTCATTCTTTCTGTAGGATTACTACTTTGCATATAGCGAGCGAGAGAATATGAAAATCACGCATGTGGCTTCTTGAAAGCCACACTGTGGGCGCAGTCGAATCACCCTGTTCGTTTAATTTTGTACCCTAGAAATAATTATATAGAATATATTTACGTAAAAACTAGCATTACATGCGAATGGTAGAGTTTACGTGCCAAATATTTGCCGAAATAGGCCCGAAGCTCCGATTCAATGGCTCGTATAATACTGGCACGTTGTAAGGTGCCTCTTACGTGAGGAAGACATTTTACCAGTTTTAATAAATTATTGTCTCTTATTGATGTATTCACGATAGTTAGGAAGTGCTGTAGTCCGTAGCTGGCCATGAGTGGGAGAGCATTTCTCAAGCTGGCTGGCTAGGTGACGAAGCGACCACATGTCGCGCGTAGAGGGGTGGGGCTCGGCGCTGGACCGTAGCAACAAGCGTCAGCCTGGGAAATATACAAGACAGGAAGTACCGCCATCTTGAAGCCAAAGTCACCGATTTTGTTTATTTATATTTAATAATTAAAGTCATTTATGACTACATGAATACTAGGAGGGGCCTCTGGATGTTTAAAACCATTTATAATAATTTTGCCTCTTTAAAATTCACACCCGTTCATCAACAAATGCATATCTTAGTAAGTACGAACTTGATCAGAAATCCAAGAACTGTGAAGAAACTAAAAGAGATACGGACTACGCGCCAAAGTCGGAATCGGCGTTAAGAGCTCTTCCTGTCTTGTTCGATGGTAGTCATGCTCTCGGTTACGAGTAGATTGTGACATGAGTGTTTCATTATTGATCTAATAGGAAATAAAGTTATATTACGGCATTCTGAATGTTAATTTCGAGTAAATAGATACCCCAAAGTTGATCGACAGCAATTTCAGATAATTAGCTTCCACCGACAGAGACATCCAATGCACCAATGAAGAATCTGCACGGGACGCCATTAACGAGAGCTGTGCCGCGCTCAGGTAGGAGGAAATCCGACGACACGACCCACCAAGACGGATCAAGGAAGGTCCGACTTACACTCGCAAATTCCGGGTGGAAATGCTGACCAGTTATACTGTACGTCACCTATACCACCGTCTAAGGACTTGCGGCTAAGCTGAGTAATACCAGCATCAGTTTAGAAGCGAGAGGATCTTGCTACGTTCCATAGGAACTTTCTAGTTTCGTTATTTGGTGTCAGTTTTAACATGCATCTTTAGCGTCTACAGGAGACAGAATCACCCAAATGCGCATGCAGTACTGAGGAAGTGGTCAAACATACCGCCTTCGTCTGTCCTCTGCCACTGAGATAAAAAAAAACACGTTCCATCTACATTGTGTCTCTACCCCACTAACCACCTTATGTTTTCTGGCCATAGTATTGATAAGATTATCATTATTTATCAGGTTTGATTCCAATAACGAATGGTATGAGGGAAGAATGACTGTTGGTATGCTATCTATAAACTGAACTTTAATTTCTCTGATTTTCCTGATACTATCATTTGCGAGATGTTTGTGACAAAAAGTAATATTTTGCCCAACCCTCCGGGCTATGTAAATTCTTGTAATTTCAGGTGCAAATCTCTTCGTAAATCGTGACGCCTTTCTAGTATCGTCTGCCACTGGAGTTTAATGGCCATATCCACGGCGCTCACACAGGTACTAAACGAATCCGTCGTGAAACACGTCGCTCTTCTTCGGATCATGTCTTTTTCTTCTGTTGATCGTACCTGGCGTTATAGACTGATGAGCAACACACACAGCGGTCAAGAGAAAGCTTGGTAAACCACCTACGTATGACGTGGATGAACTAAATTTTCTTCGAGCCCTTTAAGTGAATATCAACCTGATATCAGCTTTTACTTCAATTAATTTTAATGTGGTTCCACATGAGGTAATAGAAAAACTTTTATTTCTCACTGGGCCATTCTGTACAGTATTATTGGGAAAGACATGTTTAATGACTTTTAATAAATACGCAATTACTAGTATAAAAATTACTTAATTACACGAATATAAGAATAAGATGTATGAGTATCTTGATATAAGTACCTAGTGACACAGATATACTCACAGATAATTTTAGCATGCTACGCGGAGTTCCACAAGTACCGAGTGATAAAAAAGGCAGTATAAATTTTAAAACTGAATAAATCACAGAATAATGTAGATAGAGAGGTACAAATTGGCACACATGCTTGGAATGACGTGGGGTTTTATTAGAACGAAAAAAATACAAAAGTTCAAAAATTGTCCGACAGATGACGCTTCATCTGATCAGAATAGCAATAATTACCATAACAAAGTAATGTAAGGTGTCAGGCAAATCCAACACCTTCCATGAAAACCCTGACATAATAAGCAAATCTACTAGTATGTCACATAGCTCTAAATAAATCGTGACATTAAATTAACCAAAGTAATACAAGTAACGAGTGAGCAAATGGAATACCACAGACTAACACAAGAATGCCTAAATGCATGTCGTACCTTCCCACCGTGAGGCAGACGCAGTTCCGAGGGCAGAAACGAGGACAGAAGCCGAGAGCAGAACCGTGTTAAGCCAGATAAGGGAGGGGCTGGGCACCCACGCCGCGAGCCTACCTGTACGACTATACAACCCGCACGTTTTAGCGTGAGGCTTTTTCGCGTCTCAGGTACGTCAAGGATCACCCCCAGCCCATGTTAAAAGCTAGAGCCCTCCAGAAAAACAGTATAGATCTTACGATAACACAAAAAGGGCCACTACCACCCGCAAGTTTTAGCGTGAGACTTTTTCGCGTGTCTGTTACATTAGGATCACTCCCCAGCCCATGTTAAAAGATAGAGCCCTCCAGAAGAGTAGTATAGATCTTACGATAACGCTAAAAGAACCACACTAGCTGCAGGTTTTAGCGTGAGACTTTTTAGCGTCTCTGTTACGTTTGCAAACTTTAAAAACATTGTCCCACCACGAAAAGTATAACGTTTCTCATTGGATAGACAGAATTTTTGTAGGCGGAGCTTAAGGTTAACATTGAGACCCTGATTGGTCAGATGAAAACATAGCCAGATAGTTTTTTTAAACTAACTTCGGTAAATTGTAGTAAGGAGAAGTTAGAGTAGTGTTAGTTCCGAGACGGCGAGCTGGATGGCTGCTGCGCCGGCCGCTGCCGCCCAGCCGCTGCTTAAACACCGACAAGGTAATGAACGCACGCTATGCCGCATGTTTGAGCGCATAAGGCTTCACTCAGAACTGCAGAAGTCTCATCTGTTACACCCCCTTTTTGCGTAATACTAGTATCGATCGTTAATTAAAACTCGTGGTGTTCACATTTGCCACTTGAAGTAAAGATCTGAAACGCGATGATTTTTCTATTTTATAGTTATTGAGAAGCCATATCAGCCACTGTAATTTACAACAGGTTAGATAAGTAATTAAAGATAATTGAGGGTCACTGTAGACTATTTTGATAGTTTTCTCTTTTGTGAAACTTAATTTAAACCTAGATTATAGATGTGATATGGCATAGGTCAACCTTCGATCCATTGTAGAACTTGGGAACCAACTCAGGGAATATTCGTTCACATTTTTGTTGAACGCAGTTGGTTTTTACCATCCTGTATTAAAACATTTCCTTTTATCAATAGTGCAATTTATAAACGATGTTTTGTGAGTAGAATAAAATTACCAATGGTAAACTTAACTGATTTTTCGACGTTATTTTACCAGCTAACTAAAAATAAGAATGCCTTGGACCCTTTCCACTAAATTTAGTTAGTATTAAGATTCTTTTGCAGGGAGTGCAGTGGAGCTGACGCTGAGATCATTAAGCATTTGATTATATCATCGCTAGTCTCACTGAACTCTTCTGAATTCTACATGTCATGTGTGCTCTGGCGTCCCCTTACCAGCAACAGGTCCCAGGTTCAAACTAGTTCCCTAAAAAACACGCTCAGAGCGTCGTTGCGCGAAAGTGGTAGGGAGACACGATATAGAACAATCAGACACCACCATGAATGTTTAGAGTAAGACAAAGCAAAGATGATGTTCTTTACAGGAAATGCTCAATATGTCCACCATCATTCCTCAACAATAGCGGTAGTCGGTGAATAATGTTGTGAACAGCACTGTAAAGCATGGCCGGAGATATGGTGGGGCATTGGCAACGGATGTTGTCTTTCAGCATCCCTAGAGATGTCGGTCGACCACGATACTCTTGCAACTTCAGGTAACCCCAAAGCCAATAATCACACGGATTGAGGTCTGGGGACTTGGGAGGCCAAGCATGATGAAAGTGGCGGCTGAGCACTCGATCATCACCAAACGACGCGCCTAAGAGATCTTTCACGCGTCTAGCAATATGGGGTGGAGCGCTATCCCGCATAAACATCGTACGTTCCAGCAGGTGTTTATCAGCCATGCTGGGGATGATGCGATTCTGTAACACATCGGCGTACCTCTCACATGTCACGTTAGTAGTTACAACACCAGAATCACGCATTTCCTCAAAGAAAAAAGGCCTGATAACGGTAGATGTGGTAAATCCAACCCACACCGTGACTTTCTCGTCGTGCAATCGAGTTTCCAGGACAGTTCTAGGATTTTCAGCAGCCCAAATTCTGCAGTTGTGGGCGTTGACAGACCCTCGGAGCGTGAAATGAGCTTCGTCGGTCCACAACACGTTACTCAACCAATCTTCATCTTCCGCCATGTTTTGAAACGCCCACACCACAAATGCCCTCCGCTTCATTAAATCGCCAGGTAACAGTTCATGATACCGATGGATTTTGTACGGATAGCATCGGAGGGTATGCTAAGTGCCAACCAAACAGTAGTGTATGGACTGCCGGTGCGACGTGCGACCTCACGAGCGCTGACTTCCCCGTGCATAGGCGAACCTGCTATAGTCTCCATTTCTTCCTGAACTATCTCAGCAGCATTACGCCCTGTGCACGGTCGGCCACTACGGGGTCTATCGTCTAAACAACCCGTGGCTTCGAACTTCAAAATCATTCTCGCCACAACTGCGTTTCTCAAAGGAATCCCCTTCCTATGACGATAGGATCGTAACGCTGCACTAGCACATTCCCCATTCTGATAATACAGCGTCACTAAAAGCGCCTTTTCAGGTAACGTCGACATGCTGCGACTGCTAGCGCATCTGATTCTCTCTCTCATTACAGCTCCTTTATTGTCATGCGCAGTCACTGACGTTTTGCTGTCCAGCGCCATCTGTCGGACATTTTGTGAACTTTTTTTTTGTTCTAGTAAACCCCCATGTCATTCCAAAGATGTGTGTCAATTTTTACCTCTCTATCTACATTATTCCGTGGTTTATTAAGTTTTCAAATTTATACTGACTTTTTGATCACCCGGTATATATCAACAGAAGGCATGCTTATTTATCGTAAACTAACTTCTTACAAGCAATGAATACGTGACATACATACATTAAAGTCAGTTGATGCTATCTGAAAAATTTCACATTTGCATACCACTAAACCACTTTCATTGTAGCTTCAAGATAGTCCTCAACACTGTATGGACAAATTTTAACCAAGTGATCTTTTAATTTATTTTTGAAAACAACTTTATTTTCTACAATCTTTGAACAGGTGTAAGGTGACAAATTGTAGTATAGAACGCATCATGCATTTACAGACTCCTTTTCATTTACTTTCAGTCGATTTCCTTCAGCATGAAATTCACTTTTACTTCGTATTTTATGATGGTAAGTACTCTGTTTAATGTTGAAGCATGCTTAGTTTTTACATAAATAGTTGTTTGTAAAATGATACTGTTAATAATACTATATTTTTAGTTTCCTAAATCTGTTTCTGCCCGAATCTCTAGGAGACAATATTGATACACGTCTCCACCTTTGTTTTTGTACCCAAAAATACAATCAAACTATTATAATTTCAGAAAAATTCATGATTTATTCAAGAGAAAGAACTTCACAAATTGAGGAGGTCAATAACGTGTTGGTCCGCCCCTGGATCTTATGGAAAACAGTTATTCAAATGGTTCAAATGGCTCTGAGCACTATGGGACTCAACTGCTGTGCTTATCAGTCCCTTAGAACCTAGAACTACTTAAACCTAACTAACCTAATGACATCACACAGTCATGCCCGAGGCAGGATTCGAACCTGCGACCGTAGCAGTCGCAAGGTTCCGGACTGCACGCCTAGAACCGCGAGACCACCGCGGCCGGCAGCAGTTATTCAGCTCGACATCGACTGACAGTGTTCTTTGATGTCCTCCCGAGCCATATCAAGCCAAATTCTATCCAACTGGGGCGTTAGATCGTCAAAAACCCGAGTTGGTTGAAGAGCCCTGCCTATAATGCTCCAAATGTTCTCAATTGAGAGAGCTCTGGTAATCTTGCATGCCAAGTTAGGGATTGACAAGCAGGAAGACAAGCAGTAGAAACTCTCGCCGTGTCTAGGCGGGCATTATCTTGCTGAAATGTAAGCCCAAGATGGAGTGCTATGGAGGACCATAAAATGAGGCGTATGGGTTCTCTATGGGTTACAAACAAAGGTCATGCTATGAAGAGAAACGACACCCTAGACCATCGCTACTGCTTGTCACTCCATATGGTGGTCGACAGTCAGGTTTGTATACCACTGCCGTCCAGGAAGTCTGCAGACAAATATTCGCTATTCACCAAGGCTCATCACTAAAGACAATTCTTTCCCAGTCAATGAGATTCCAAGACGAAAAGGTGTCTCAAGATGCCCCAGAGAGTGGTGGTATGCCAACCTGACTGTTACTCGAATACGGTGCAGACAACCAAAAGTGATGGTCTGAGATGCCGGTTTATAGCAGGACCAATATTGGTGTCATCCGCACCTACCTTACAGCACAGCGGTATATCGAAGATATTCTATGCCCCGTTTTGTTGCCCTTCACGAAAAGCTATCCTGGGCTTACATTTCCTCAAGATAACACCCACCCGCACACAGAGAGAGTTCCAACTGCGTATCTTCGTACTCGCCAAACCATAGGTTTTCCAGGAGAGCCCCAGGTTTCTCCACAGCTGAGAAAGTTTGGAGCATGATGGACAGGGCCCTTCCACTAGCTTGTGATTTTGATGAGCTAACGCATCAGTTGGACAGCGTATGGCATGATTTCTCTCAAGAGGACAGCCAGCAGTATTGGGACAAAGTTCGTATGGCCCCACTCCCCATTGTTGCCAAATGTATTCAAGATGGCGGATCCAAGATGGCGGCGTTAGATATGGCAACATCGCAATGACATCGTGGTAGTAAGTTCAAATTTTGGTGGGAAAATAGGTCAACTGTACTATCTCCACTAACGTAACCCCCTCCCCAGGAAATGGCGGAAAGTTCAAATTCCAGCAGGCCAACGCAACACACCACTGCTACCTACACTAACCTAAGAAAATGGCGGGGAAAAAGGTCACTTGAGCCACCTCCAATAACCTACGTCATCTGACGGCCACCTCTTCCACAGAAATGGTGGAAGAAGGACCCAGCCTGTGCTGGGCTGCTGGATAGGATCAATGTAAGTCGCTGTTTTGCAGGCAGACTTTATTTATACAAATTGGGACAGTAGCTCCATCCAGTGTTTTCACCCTGAGGTCCAGAGTCTAACTGACCTAGTACATATTACTGCTACCAGAGGGCGCTATCTTCCCTTCTGTGATGTAATCCAATATGGCGGTCTGGGGTCGGGAAAATACCGGGAAAAGGACTCAGCCTTTGCTGGGCTGCTGGAGAGAGGAAGGAGTGTATTTTATTTATTTTGGAACAGTTTATTTAGGGACAGATTTCAGGTAATTTATTTATTACACTCACACAAAACACTCACCCTGATGTGCTTGAGGTCAACTCATAAATTGTCGAAATATAATGCATGTGTAACGTTATAAAAACACAATCAAAGCGCTTAAACAGCCAAAAATAATGCAGTGCATAAACACTCATTGTACATAAAAAATGCTTTCAGACTATCGTCAACTGCAACATATCAGCGAACTGCCCCCCTGCAGAAGCCCAAGGAATGCACGCCAGGCGGCACGCTCATACCGGTCCCATACACAAGACAGCTCTGGGCCATGCGCACATTCATCGTTGCTGTTGATAATGATGCCATAGGTCACACTATAGAAATCTGTTCCAATACTTCCCAGAATAGCACAGGGTGCATTGTTGGCTCTGAGCACTATGGGACTTACTTCTGAGGTCATCAGTCCCCTAGAACTTAGAACTACTTAAACCTAACTAACCTAAGGACATCACACACATCCATGCCCGAGGCAGGACTCGAACCTGCGACCGTAGCGGTCGCGCGGTTCCAGACGGTAGCGCCTAGAACTGCTCGGCCACTACGGCCGGCAGTGCATTGTTCCTAGGGATGGGACATGAGAGCTGCATCTAGCTGTGCATGTATTTACCTCCACAGCATGGCTTAAGTTTTGCTGCAAAACGCCCATGTGGCAACTCACCATCTAAAAGGCTCTCAATGTTATACTGATGTCACATGGTTATGTAAATAAGAGCGAAGTCTATCTCTCGGAAATTGGGAAAGTGCTGCAGAAATAGTTAACTGTCATTTTTGTAGTAGCTTTCGTGATGTCTCAGCTTGTCCACATGGAAATTCTTGTCCTAATAGAACCTCTTTACGAAAATAACCCAGAATAACACTGAATGCATTCCTCCTGATGGTCCTAACATGGCACCCCATCCATCACTTGTTACCTTTCCTGGAAATTGCGACAACCTTGCTTTCAATACACGTCTCAGAAACGCAAATGCTCTCACCACGGTGTAGAGACTCCTACATCCTGGCGCAAAGGATGGAGCATTCTGATCAGCTCTTACTGAATTTACCCACCAAATTACTGAAGCTGCCAGTGTGGAAGCACTGTCCACCAATTTATTTCTTTTGGCAGGTGGCAAAACTATTTTGTACAGATCGCCATTTTACACTGACAGTTAAACTCTTCAAAAGTAACATACAGATTGTCCAATACAGGAAGACACTTGCTCAATTACGCTGCTCTGCCACTGAGAAAAGAAGCTTGAATACTGGCCCATGAAACCGATCTCCAACCCAGAAATATATCACAGCGTACCATGTCGATGTAGTAAACATACTATCGTATCCTGTGCCATTCAAAATCGCTCGTTTGCATCATGCATATAGCTATTGACCGCCAGACACTCATACATATACCACGCAGACAGACAGCATAAGCACATGTACCGCAAGTATACTCCTCACTGCACTAGATATTTCCCATGAGATTGGGTGGTCATCCACTCCCAATGCATGACCAGAGTGCTCTCACCAGACTGAAGACACTCTCAGAACTGTTGTACAAAGTTGGAGTCGACTACCATTGGCAAAAAGGCGTTACTGTTTCTGACCCCGAACTGCTTGCTTCCTACACCAATCTCCAGACTCTGGGATTACAAGAACACATAGTTTGCCAGAATATTATACCACTTTCGCGATACGTCTCCATATCAAGCACATAGGAATATCACTTGCATAGCACTATCACTCATACAACAAAATTCCAAAGATATAGACTGGAAATTATTTCTCTAGAAATCCGAAACTTTAGTGAAATGCAGCTTGCTGTAAACCACTGAGTAACTAGAAACTTGTCCCATGTGTGAAGATCTTTACATGAAAACTCGAAAAAAATAGAGGAAACTGATATATCCACTCGTGAATACCAATGTCGGTTATGTAACAGATTCCAACTATCCCGATAATTTACAAAGCCAACTATGGTGTTTCTCATGTTTAGAGAGGTAGCTAACGTGTCTTCCACCTGTTTTTCACCTGCCATAAGCATACACCACAATGGATGTTCTCTCAACTAAATAAAGTCGCGAAATATGCAGAAACAGTCAACTGGATAATTTACATGAGAGGGAATATTGGTCCAGCGCAAATACATGTCCGTATTGAAACTTTGGAGGGCAGGAGACGAGGTACTGGCAGAAGTAAAGCTGTGAGGACGGGGCGTGAGTCGTGCTTCGGTAGCTCAGTTGGTAGAGCACTTGCCTGCGAAAGGCAAAGGTCCTGAGTTCGAGTCTTGGCCCGGCACACAGTTTTAATCTGCCAGGAAGTTTCATATCAGCGCACACTCCGCTGCAGAGTGAAAATCTCATTCTGGAAACATGTCCCTATTGAATCTTCCCAAAATTCCATGTGATCACAAAAGCTGTCCAACACATATTAACTATTAGTTCGCTATTCGGCGTCTAGAGAACAACATGGTTAAGTCAGCTACTTTCCTGCACCAACACAGGCTGCTCCATTCAGAGAGCTCCTACCATTAGCTGGAAACGTGAATCATTTCCGCCACAGGTCACCGGCGCTGCATGCAAAACACACATAGGCAGAATCATCATCCTAGGAAACCAGCCACATATATATTTTATCACTGTACTTACAATTAAATGTTACGATCGCGGTCTCAACTGGACGACATCCGACAATGATAGGAAATACACCCTGTTGATGGCTGTGGCTCTGGAAATAGAGATATTTGTACCATTCTTAGAGCTTGACATACTCTTCCCTTTGCTGACTCAGTATTCCATGTCAAATCCAGACCTTCCTTACGACTGGGCATACTCATTTCCTTTGCACATGTCAGAACACACACACACACACACACTTTATAAGCCTGATGCTCAAGGTGAACCTATCAAGCATCCACTACTACTAAGTATAATACTTGGCCAATAACTGATTGCCAGCGATACGAAATAATACTGACCAAAAATCAGCAATGGGTGGCCATGTCTCATAAATTTTTCTTGCGAGTGGTATCACTGAATCCTAGAAAGAGAGACGTAATTGTCTTACAAACCGCCACATGTTAAAAAACACGACCATATTACTATCACAAGCGGTCTTGGTTCTATAGGTACATACAAGTATTCATGTTAAAAGCTATACTGGCTTTATAAATCTACGTATGGCATTACCTCTGAACTAATTGGTTTTTCCAAACACCATGACACTGAATATAGACGAAGATCGCAGAGTGTATATTATCAGACCAGCAGTGTGGTTACATGTAGCCTACGAAGCAACCTCGTGATAAAATCTCTGAATTTTGAAAGTGATTCAGTTAAGGAAAGTGGTATGAAACAAGAATTTGCAACTCACTCAAGTCGCCACTAGATACTTCTCCAGTATTTGTAACGCATGCTGCCTCGATGCCATGTCAGAGGTTCTGTGGTATATCGACTGGGTTATAGACAAAGGCTGATTGAGAAAGATCACAAACAGTAGATGGTGTGCTGGTTGATGTCATACGAAATGTACATGGGCTTTTCAGATCTCTAGTGTTACGTTATACACTAGAAATGCTGTCTGGGATTTGGAATCAAGTCTATCCATTCAACCACATACCTACCTTGGATCCTATGGAAAAGTCCTTTAATGATTACAGCCGCTAGTGATTCAGTGATTCATATTTCTGGCACTCTCATATCTCGAAACGAGTCACCTTGATCGAACCTATCTGCTACAGTAAAGCCTCTTGCAACTTTGCTTCTGCAACCCATGTAGAAACAGAGTGACCTGAGTTAGTGCGACAGTACCATGTTTTGACCATTCAGTGGAAATGGGAACAAGTTGTCGTAGCTCTGCCAACAGTGTACGATGTATAAGGTTAGCACCAAACAAAGCCTGCTCCTGCAACATGAGGTAGTAGAAAAGGCAGTACGGGAACTGGGAGAAGAACGAATATTTTGTTACAGCACTGTGGTGTGTTTCCAAACTACATACAGATACTGCAGTCCGAAGCAGATTCGCGTCACTCGCAACCCATTCACCTCTATCCCTCCAACATGCTGTCATCGTTATTCTGTACCATCCAACAGAGAAAAATTTCGTACTATGAAAGCTCCACTAACTTCATCTGATAGAGAACTCGATAAGATTTTTACTGCATCTCTCTCCTCCCATACAACGAAAACAAATACCGTCTGTGTGCTGGCATCGAGCAGATGTGAGATCCTATTAAATATGAAGGTACTGATCTACTGCAAGACTAGTTTAAAGTTGCATCGCCTGTACTGTAGGAAGATGACTATATCCCACAGACTATACTGTAAGTTGCAAGAGACGCTCCCTGTGACCCTGTGTCGTTGTTTGAAACATTGCTTTTTTTTCTACTGTAACACGCTTTGTACACTTCCATACATTTTGTTTTTTCCGCCATGACTTCGAGGTCTGTGTCAAGTTCTAAACCAACATTAACATGTTCTGATCCATTGCTTCTCACACAAAACTAGACGTCATGCGGTGTAAGTCATGTTGTTACTGCTGATAGCATAACACACTACACACACTGGATGATTTTAAATAAAGGACAGCTACAACATAAGGAAACTGGGAGAGTTTAGCGGCGTTGTGAAGTGTTTCCGAACTGCAGTCCGAAGGTGATTGATGGCCTCTACATTTAAACTCACCTGTCACAGTGATGAAATAGCTGATGGCTTTGCATTCTGTTTTGACTGATTCCTCATATTGCAATCATGTACACTATCACTGTTTTAGTGTTGCCCCTCCATGAAAACTCTTTCTCCATCTCAAACAAACGATGTCATTCAATCATTATGTGGTGGCCAACAGTGTACCAGTGAACGGATGGGATGGAAAAGACACAATTGATGTACTGTAATAATAAGTATCACAGTTGATAGTGTGAACAATTTTAGCAATTTTACAGTAATTTCAACACTGACCAATGATGCAACAGCATATATCCCAATTTCAGTATCATCACTAAACTGCCCGCCCGGGTTCCCGGGTTCGATTCCCGGCGGGGTCAGGGATTTTCTCTGCCTCGTGATGGCTGGGTGTTGTATGATGTCCTTAGGTTAGTTAAGTTTAAGTAGTTCTAAGTTCTGGGGGACTGATGACCATAGATGTTAAGTCCCATAGTGCTCAGAGCCATTTGAACCATTTTTTAACTAAACTGCCCATTCTCTACTTTGCGAGTATAATTGCGAATGTAGATAGATGACTGCGCAGTACATCCATTCACTGTTAATTATCGAACATATACATCATCAAAGTATACCAGACAGAGCTGTACATATTTCTAGGACCTCAAGCATAGTGCATAATTTACGATCTAGCTCTATGCAGAAAGGAGTCACAGAGTATTCTTGCAGTCTTTGGATAAAATTAGAGACTGTCTTTGACCAACCCACCCCGCAATACTGTTACCAATTTAATCTGCAGCAGACCAGTAGTAGACCGCTACATTCCGTGTCTCATGGCTGAATGGACCTTGCTGAGTCCTCGCCCACCCAAGTGCAGATGTGCCCATGTGGAGAGGTTAGCACCCCTTATCCGTGTATAGTAACAGATTTGAAAGTGCTGTATTAGCACACGATTAAGAAGCACAAGAAATGGGTGGTTTTTATGCATGATGGAGCTCCATAAGGATGGTGTTCCAAGCATTTTACGTAAATCAGCTACTCTCTCAATTTTAAAGTATTGTTCTAGTTAGTAGTGGGATCAGTACCAGGAGGGTATTGGCAAGACAGAACATAAACACATGCACTCCTAAAGCTACACGTTTCTGCAAATAACACAGGTTATAATGTTAGATCACTTCAGTTTCCAATCTATCAGTCATGTGGAATGCATCGCTTTTAATATCCCACTGTAAGAAATATATTGCCAGTGCATGACATACATCCTTCTTGTAGGTTTTTCTATGGTAACAAACAGTAAAATGAAAAAACTACTTCCTTGAAACAGCAGCTCTGTATGTACATGTGCATTATAGCTTTACAGAAACGTATAGCGGCCACTTCTCACATCCGATCATGGTTCAGAAATTATACTATGCCCAAATCAGTACGATATAAAATGATCGTTAGTGATGGAACCTCTTACAAGGAAACAGGTAGACACATAGCATCGGCGTTCGACAAGTGAAATTACACATCATGCTGCCACTAATTCTGTAAACAGCACATCTGTCAAGCATATGTATACACGGTGATTGCAGTATCTCACAAACACCCATCGCTAACTTAGAATCATCTTAGTTATGAAACTGAAGTCTCGATTTTATACCCAATATGCGACAGGGAAATGGAGTACATCGTGTAAATCTTCGTTCATTTTGAGGAATGTATCACGTTTCATCACACATGAGATGGAAGTCCTCTGATGACTGAGAGGTTTACCGTTATTGATCCCAAGTAGACAGTGCTCTAAGACCCACACAGAACAGCCAGTTGTATATGAGTTGAACACAGGCTATGTCACACAACTGACGCATGCTGACAGAACTTCAGAAAAAATTACCTGCGGCAACTTTGCCCTCTCTAGAATGCATCATCAGTCTGTCATTAAATCCTACCTCGTCACAACTCCATCTCAATCGTTCACTCCATCTTCTCTCTCTTTGATACCCTTTAACACAGATGCAAGTAAGTTTAAAAGCAGGGGAAGTGGCGGTATAGGGTGTTAGGTTAGTGGAGGTAGCCCAATTGATCTATTTTCGTGCCAAAATTTGAGCTTTCCGCAATGACGTCATTGCGACGTTGCCCTATCTATCGCCGCCATCTTGTATCCGTCACCTTGAATACATTTGGCAACAATGGAGAGTGGGGCCATATGAACTTTGTCCTATTACTGGCAACCACTCTATCAATCGATGTTAAGCCGAATAACTGGTTCCATAGGAGCCAGAGGAGGACCAACCCATTACTTCCTCAATTTGTGACACTCCTTCTCATGAATTAATCAATCGATTTTTCTGAAATTATAATCATTAGTTTGTTTGTATGCATACACCACATCCATCGATTTCTGTTCCATTTAGAAATTCCTTTGTGGTGCATCGTTTTTTTCTGTTTCCTTTTTTGTTTTGTTTTCTGCCTTAGAGTGTAGTTGTAAATAGACTAGTCGATAATACATTGTCATTGATGTTTGTGTGTTTACTGTCCTTGACATTTTTCTCATCAGAAATTTACACAAACTCATTTCACATCCCAATACCAAGTTCCTATCCACCATCACACCCAAGAATTTATAACTTTCTGTATCTTTTAGGATCTAATCTACAAGCTTGACAGTAATATTTTTCAAGTTATACATTTTCTCTGCATATATTTGGTTTCGTTAGCATTTAGTGGAAGATTAATTTTCATGGAAGCGATTTTTTTCGTTTTACACATTTAGAGACGTTTTCTTTTGTAAGTAGTTTGTTAAAACATTACTGATAACAAATAAAGTGTTTTTAAGTTAAAAATAGAACGATTTTGATTGCAGAAAGAACTTTTATCACAATGATGATCAGTATAAGTCTATTTTTATACCATCTCTAGACCATTCTCTGAAATATAAGTACATTTCCAGACTCAGAGAAACACCTAACAACAAGAGTTACAAATTACAATGTTTAAACATAGGAACAATTAAAAGAAAATGGTGGCAGGCAGAGTTGGTGAACGCAGCAGGTACAGTGTGGTGATAGTCAAATGCTGATTGCCGGATAGCTTGCTTGCTTATCTTTTTTCATTTTATCCCATAGAACCACCACAGGTCTTGGCCTTCTGACTTTTAATATGGCTGAATGATACTTGGGAATGGCTTTGGTCTAAATAATTGTATGTATGACCATATGTCTGTAATCTGTTAAGCCCTAAACTGTCTGGTTAATGTGGAGTTTGGTCTCTTATATGAACCGTCGGGGTATTGCGTGCTTAATTGATAAGGTGGTGGGTCGAAATGGAGGCTTTCTAATGAGAATTTCTGACTTCCTTTTGATGCATTAAGGATCAATGGTTCGCCTAAACAGCCCTTAAAGAGAGTGTTGGGCTTCTAATGGTCTACATCTGCAATGGTGCAGAACATCTGAAGTTTCTCTACATATCAGTGTCTGACCAAACTCCTGACCCATATAACATAACCAGAAAAATGACAGCTCCACGTATATTGAACTTCATCCCTATAGTAATCCCCACTCTTGAGGAGCGGGTAAACAGCGCAACTTCTACTTTGGGACCTATTAACTTGATGATCAAAATTTGTGTATCTACCCATCTGGAGGTCGACATAGGTATCTGAGCCACTCCACTTTAGTTCCTTACTGGCCACAGAGTTCTATCTGTTACGGTTGTAAACTTGTTCGTGAACATTATGCTATAAATATTTTTGGATTTGTCTCAACCATCCACGTGTTGCACCAGTAGACGATTTCGTCTAGGTGCCCACTAGTTTCCTTGTGATTAAGATGAAATTGAAGTTGCTTTTATAGACCGCCGTATCATCGTCATATAACACTTTTTTACCACCTGACAGTTCTGGCTTGTCGTTGCTGTATAGCAAGTATTATATGGGGGCCTACAACCGAGTGCTGTGGAACTATAGCTACACAACCTTGATCGTACAGACATGTTTGTCATACCTGATGGAGTACTGACTCCCTGCCAGGAACGAGTCACTCATACTGATCATGTGTCGACGAAAGTCTCAGTGGGATAATCTGCAAGTTAAGCCATCATGCCAGTCTCTGTAGAAGGCTATCTAGATGTTAAGAAAGACCGCTGCTGTACCGTGTTTTCTATCTCTTGCCCAGCATATGTGTCCCACAAGATAAAGGGATTGGCGGGCGTCGCTATGTTCTGGACAGAAGCCAAACTGCTCAGAGGTTGTCACATAGGAATTTGGTGATGTCGCTATTGATAACACACTCCACTACTTCATCTAGAAAGTACATGAAAGAAATTGGTCGATACCTTTGGGGAAGGATGGTTTTTTTATTCATTTTAGGTAAGGTCATGACATGGACAGTTTTCCAGGCAGCTGGGAATAGATTAGGGAGAGTTATTGATTGTATAAAGTGGTGAGCTAGGAGATTGTGGTAGGGGGTAGGTGTTTTAGGTATGGGACATGGTCCTTGCTAGGACTGGGGGATTTATTGTTCTGTATTCGTCTGGTATAGACTAACACTAGGAGATAGAAAACCGTCATAAAATCTGTCTCCAGCTTCTCTGGCCTCAGCCACTTGTCCAACTATTATTTCCTCCTGCCTACTACTGATATGACTTCGGAACTGTGACTCTAGTGATGTCGCCTGCTTTCTCCTCGTCTTCGTAGAATAGTCCATTTTGAAGTATGAATGGCTTGTATACCGTGGGACTAGTCTTCTGCCCTTTCTAATCTTCCATACTCTATGTTTATGGGCCGTTCTTCCCATCAGTGGTCTCTGTGCTCTTGTAAACTTTCTTTCACTTGGGCTTCAAGCAGCCTAAGCAATCGAAGGTCGGCTAGATAACTGTAACACTGCCAGTCCTTCTTCAGGGGCTTCTTGATAACTATCAGGTCACAGACATCCTGGGGGTAGGTCCCTAGCATCAGGTTCGGTGGTCAAACTGGTGCTTGTTTTTCGAGCACAGGTCAGGAAGATGGTTGAAAATACTCGACTGTCGAACCCACCTCTCTTCCATTCCGTATTTGTGGCACCTCAAATGGTTCGAATGGTTCAAATGGCTCTGAGCACTATGGGACTCAACATCTGTGGTCATAAGTCCCCTAAAACTTAGAACTACTTAAACCTAACAAACCTAAGGCCATCACACACATCCATGCCCGACGCAGGATTCGAACCTGCGACCGTAGCAGTCGCGCGGTTCCTGACTGAGCGCCTAGAACCGCTAGACCACCGCGGCCTGTGTCACCTCCTCCAGGTGCAAAAATTCACCTCAGTTTTCCAGTAGACGAACAACACATGTATGTGAAACAACCCATCGTGTACCCGATAATTTAAGCACCTTTTTACGTTCGACTCCAAAAAATTCTTGAAATTCCTATATGAAAACCCTGAGCTAGCAGAACAGAGCGAATTAGGATGTGGGAAGGGGCCAAAATAAGTTGCTGTCAGTTTCACACAACATACAAACTTCATTCATCAAGACACAATATTACAACAAGGATGCAAAACACTCAAAACTTTAATCGATCTCCTTTGATTAACCTTCGATCAGCTGAAGGCTACACTAAAAATCCAAGATACAAGGCCTAAGCAAGAAATTGAAATACAAGGTTCTCTTTGAGGTTTCACCCAAGAATATTTTCTAAACCTTCAATCTAAATAGACTTGAGGCAATTTAATTTTAATGGTATTTGACTGGAGGCCACATATTAAGGAATAAGAAGAGTTTCAATCAAAAGGCAGAAGGCCTTATCTTAAAACATTCTTATGCCTCAAGGGCAAGACAAGAACATTAATTTAAGAGATATTGATGCACGGCTGCAGGCCACACATCAACCAAATAACTAACACCCGAACAAGGATTACTATGTAACACACACAAGGAACGGCGCTCAGAAGTTTCCAAGGGTTGGCCTGGGATTGTAGCACTAACGCCCATTTAGGTGAGACGGGCAGCCTGTCTAACGACTTCTTAATGTGAAGGCAACCCAACCGACAGACAGCCGACCGACCAATGAACAAGATCAAATGGTTCAAATGGCTCTGAGCACTATGGGACTTAACATCTGTGGTCATCAGTCCCCTAGAACTTAAAACTACGTAAACCTAACTAACCTAAGGACATCACACACATCCATACCCGAGGCAGGATTCGAACCTGCGACCCCCGCAGTCGCGCGGTTCCGGACTGAGCGCCTAGAACCGCTAGACTACCGCGGCCGGCGAACAAGATCAGTTCCACTACTCGCAACCAGCAAAATGACCAAAAGATTTCAATACAACGACACACAGAAAATTGGCGTCCACAACGACCAACAACAGCTCAACAGTCTAACTACACACCGCACTGGACCACAACAACATGACGACGAAAATACACTGCCTAAAATTACGTTAACGACCAGGGCAGGTAACCGGAACGACAATGGCCACAAGGCAGAAGATACCGCTGGTCAACTTCAATAATAGGGAATAATTATGTTAAGTTAAACTCCACAGGAAGACGGATGGAATCTTACCTGACTTAAATACACACACGTTGTTGTTCGCGGGAACGTCCTAAAAGCGACGACCAGGATCAAACGAAGAAATGTAAACAGTTGAGGCTCGATAGTAGCTTATGTGAGGACTCAACTTTCATGTTCAAGATCGGAGGGCGACGAACTTCGTACCACTCGCATGCAGCACCTCACACTCCAACCGCGCGTGCACGCCGCCATCGCCTCTGGCACGACTCCGTGCGACGGGGACTTCCTTGCAGCTCCACATCAACTGACCGCCTAGACCTGGAAACGGTGAAAGGACCAAGTATACGTCGGCCGATGAGACTGCCCACCGAACGACCAACTAAAGGTGGTCCCGTTCCAGTCTCCCTCCGTCGGACAGTTCACGTGTATCGCCAGTGGTCGGCGATCATTGGCTGTCCGTGCCTCATCGACGCTCCGTCCCCAATTACACTGCTGGTGCGTCCCAACTGCACTGCTGGTCTGTCTCCAACTCACTTCCATACACAGGACGTCCCGGAAATGCTACCGGTCGCTCCAGAGATGGTGCGACAGTCCACTTATCGATACGCGCTGCTGCTGCCGCTCACGGGCAAGTAAGATAGCAATTTAGCGACGCCAGTAAATGGAATAAGAAAACGAGGCGGCAATACCTTAATAGCAGATAACAAACAATAAATGGCATGAACACGAGCCGTGCACGGCTCACTGTAAAATAGCGCAGCGCTTTGCACTGCCAGATACGTAGCTTTCCACAGGATCTGAGAAGCTTCTCACATACCTTGCTTGCAACTGAAGCAGATGAATGGCATATACAGTTGAGAACAATTATATTTGGTACAACATTTCTAAGATTTGTTATGACAGAATTACGGCCTCCCTACATTGCAAACGCGTTGTCACAAGCCATACCAATTACATTTGCAATTGGAATATCCGTCTCTTTCAACATACTCTCCAGAGCTATGAACAGGTTTTCTGCCGAGCAGTCTTCGGCATCCAAAGGGATCAATTCCAGAAGCTGTGTTTTCACACGCCCGTCAGTTGTTGAAGCACATTTGACCAAAACGTACATATGTTTGCTGTCTGGTATGCCCATACTTCCCTCCACCAGAATTGAAAATTTAATGACCTTTGGTGACTGAACCGTTTTATGAGTTTCCACCTTCGCAATAATATTTTTCCCTATATTGGTAAACTCTATGTGACCCAAAGTCACCTCGGAAACTATTTTGGAGTTAGAGAAAACATATTTTAATACAGTAACAAGCTGGTCCACTGCTGAAAACTCAACACTATGTCCCGCGAAAGAAGTTACTAATCTTACTTCAACTGTCTTCCCTTTTTGTGCATGTTTGCTTTCATCACACATTTTCGAAAAACTGTCACCAACAATTGTAGTACTTTTTACAGTTTTAACATTTAGAATGTGTTTAACTGGAGAAGCATGTTTTGCTAGTTCGCTTTTATCGCAAGTAACAATCGCGTTACCGCTTTGCACTTCGCCTTTCTATTGTCACCTTCAACGGCCTCCAACCACCCTTTCAATCTGTCAATTTGAAGCCAAGAGTCTTGGAAAGTTTTACTATGTTTTTCGGGATCTAATTCACTGAAACCGGATTTCGATTTCTTTGTACTCGAAGGACCGCAGTCTGACATTCTTCAATGCATACAATTATTATTTAATAAGCTTAAGATTCTCACACAAGACATCTCGTCGAAGCGACAGCCAACGGATAAAAACCTCGAGTGACACTGAACTGAACGTTAAACGACTTCAAACAACACGCTGTAAGAATGTGCTACGTTACAGCATAACATGGCACTTGATTTGACCTCCCGCCTAACTTGCATTCTGATATGCATTGTTTATTTGGAAATTCTACAACGTTTCACACGTGTCACTCATTCATAAATAATGGTTCATTTAAGTCGTACATGCGAAAGACAATTTGAACTAAAAATAACTGTTACTTCCGTGAGCTGTTTTACCTTATTTTAGCGACATGCGAAAATCATATCTATAACGGTGCACGCGTAATCTTAATGAGAATGCTCATTGTTGGTTGTAAAAATGATAGATGGCGGGTGTCATGAATTTAACTTCCGTGAAATCTTTATCATTATTCTTGAATGTACCATAACCATTACTACACTATGTTAGAGGCAGCAATTAACCCATTAGCGCCGTGCGTTGCCATATGGCAACGTTTGTAACACTTTTTTAAAATGGTTGATTCCACGACATCAACGAAGCGAGAATGTTGGCAGCACTGGATTCCGTTCCGCAAGACTGTAAAGATCACTACAATGCAATAGTTTTAACAATACATTTAAATTCTGCACCACAAGCAGTGTTGGAAGTCGTTGTTTGCTGACGAAGAAAAATTGAGTACAAGTTCGAGTAAGATTGTTTTACACAGTAACTTACGATGTATAATTTGGTTTTTTAGTATGGTTGTGCTTTAAATACTCAACTATATATTCTTTGGAGGCTACTGCTTGCTGTGAAATAAATTACGTTCATTTAGGCCGTTTGAAAGTCGGTGTTGCCATTTGGCAACGCTAGGCGCTTGTACTCAGTAAAAGGACGAAGTTTCTCTTTTTTTGTTTTAGAAGAGGTTTCTCGCTTGCTGAGGCGCGGAGATTCTTTACAATGACGATATTGAAGGTGATGTGTTTGTTGAGCCCCCAGATCCGAATAGAGATGAATGATGGATTATTGTATGTGTGGTGGCTGGACAACTCAGTTGCCACAATGATCTCTTCTTCAAGTCGTGCACAAGAAGTTGGCCAAGTCAAGAGATTCTCGCAACTAAAAAAGCGAAATATAATGATTCACAGACCAAAACTGGTAGCCAAATATAACACATATATGGAAGGTATTGATCAGATGGATCAGAATCTAGCATGCTATTGCATTGCAATAAGAAGTAAGAAATGGTACTGGTGTCTCTTTACATGGATGTTAAATGTCGCCATACAAAACAGTTGGATTTTGTATAATAAAGCAGGAAACCAAACTATTTCTCGGCTTGATTTTAAGAGAGCAGTAGCAACAGTGTACTTGCAAAGACACCAAGCTTTACGCAAACGAGCAGGGAGGCCATCTGCATCAAGGGCACGTTCCAACAGCCGCATATCAGACTCAGTTAGGTTTGATAAGACTGACCACCTCGTCCAGCACATAGAAGGAAAGAAGAAGAAAAGGTATGCACACAAGGACTATAAATCTATTGTGAGAACAATGTGTTCAAAGTGTAATGTGGGATTGTGTATTGAATGTTTTATTCCATTTCATGTAAAACAATGTTGAGTTAAGGATTTGATTTTTGATTATTAATTCTACTGTGTTATAAAGTATCAATTGTATGATGAAGAATGAATAATAAATTTGCACAAAACTTGTGTATGTAATAATAAATTTCGATAACCTACTTATTTTAGTTGAAGTTGTAATCCACATAAATTTAGGTAGTGAAAGCGCCTAGCGTTGCCATATGGCAACATAAAATATCTCGCTAATAGCGGTAATGACTTTCGTCAAAACAACTCTGTTGTGTAATTTATGCATTTTACAGACACAATTTTTAAAAAAAAAATCACGAAAAAATTAATTCCGGCGCTAATGGGTTATATGTCCCACATTCAAGTTACTTTTTGCAAAAAAAAATCTCTTTGTCCCTTCCTGAAAAATATTTGTCAAAATGTTGCACAATATGGAATAAATCCCACGGGTTGGCAACATTATTGTCAGTATCGTCATTTCCTTATATTTTCATTTGTTTTCGTTCCCTTATACGGCCGATGGTCATTCGTACTCGCAACTGCGAATACAATTCATCTATTTCATAACAGCTGTAGTCGCCGCAGTGTCTGTTCCTGTATGAATGTCCAAAGAAACATTGCAGCGTCCTTCTTAACAGCACCGACCCTGCAATACTGTATTTACCTGCCGATAACAGGCACCGACTTTCAATCACATGTCCTCCCCTGTACTGGAATAACAATATAGGAGTGTACTAAGACAAGTTGTGACGCTAGAACGACGACATGTAATGGAAGTTTGGGTCGGGCCGTTGGTTCCTGCAAAGATAGCCAAAGCGTAGGATACACATTTACGAGCAAGTCATACGCTGCTGACCTGGTGCTGATAGTACGAAATGAGAACAATATGAGTGTGGCTTTGGATTGGATACGCAAATAAGGAACGGTCACTGGCAGCAGTATAAATATGGACAAGAGTGTAGCGATGAATAATGATGTTGGACTAGCAGAAGAATGTGTAGCAACCTTGCGGCTCTTGGATACCTTGAAATGCCTAGGCATTGTTTTTATCAAGGAGCTATATCGCACAGCAGCGTAGCCTTAGTGAGACTAAGAGACTATAACAGTTAGTCCGTACGGGCGTTAGAGGGAACATCATACGGGCATTAGACATGATCCTGCTGGTCACGTATGTTAACACCTACCTGGCGTCACGAATTTCGCATTTTGCTCAAGTACTCCCAATGCTGGTGACGTAGCACGACGAATACTGGCGGCGTTCGGCCTTTGTCAGTGCAGGTCTACTGATTAAAGTAAGATACGACGCCCTTACCCTTCCTCTTGGTAGGAGCGGACTTGGTCTTGCACACGGTCGTGATCGAGGGGTGGCACTATATATCAGCACAATGTGGAGGCGACGTTAGACTTGTCTGACAGGAATCTTAATAGAAGAACTAGCACCTGTTTCTCGAATGGCGCCAGTGGCTGTCCAGCACATTGCCCAGTCACTCCAGCACATACGCACTATATAAAGAGTTCAGCAACGTTCAGTCGGCTCTGCCGGAAACCAGACCTGCAACGGCACGTGACATCTATCGGGTATTAACAACCGGACGACACAGCAATCCTATTGTGAGGAAACATCCACACATCAATTGGCAAGTAGTATGGCGATCGACAGACCATGTTTCCATAGACACAGAGACACGTGTCGTGTGGTACCTAACAGTTAATGGTAAAAATGTCACCCGATCCTGACTCCATGCGATTCATATGACAGATTCACCATTGTACCCTCGGTGCCAGACTCTGGACAACTATGGACAACGCCTTAAATGCGGTCTATCGACAGAAGTGTGGCGTTTGGCGACACAAATGATCGCTTTCTTTCTTCGAATGGGGCAACACAACATTGAACAAGTGATTATATTCTTCTCGGACGGGATCTACTATCCATGTACCGAAACGAATGCCGTAACGTGGCTTCGAGACCAGACGGTGCTCTATTTGTTCAGAGACGGACTTTTGAACCTGTACACAGGAACGACATCTAAAGATCGTGAACAATGCAAAATACCGACAGTATTTCTATAACTTCATGTGGAGTGCGTTTCAAGATCCCCCGCATAGCTGGAACGTTTAGGGTAGGCGAAGTTAAATTATCGATGCGAATGAACGGAAGATAAGCATCGGTGGATACCATATACTTACGAGAAGACATACCCGTATGACAGAACAGGGGGGGAGGGAGGGGGGGAAATTGGAAATACGATTCTCCGTTGTGATGTACCCTTTCTTTATGGAATGCGAGAACAATGTTCCGTTTACTAGCTTTCGAACAAAACAGAAATATTATTTGTGGTATGGCAATGCAGTGGTTGTTACCGAAATTTAAAGTCATTAAAAATTATATCTGAACCAGGATTTGCTTTAATTTGTGAAAAATATTCATTGAAATTTGAAGCATAGTTGGAGAAGTGTCTAGTTTAACATAATTTTATTCTATTTTTCATTTCTGACGTATGTTTACCTATCCAAAGTTTCTTACTTATTACAATGTTAATTTTACGTCATATATTTTTAACTTCTCTTGAAATTTGTTCTTTAACAACATCCGTAATACAAGCTAATAGATCATTCTGTGTGTCAGAAGAAGTGCCTTTAGATACTCCACCGGATACTAAAGGATCTTTCATTTATGGGTCTTTTTCCGCCAAAAATCCGAGGGTTCTAAATAATTTCGTTTATTAACTGACACCTCAGCTTCCTCAAGACCCCGAAGAGGTAACAAAAAAAAATGTTCAGATGTGAGTGAAATCTTATGGGACTTAACTGCTAAGGTCATCAGTCCCTAAGCTTACACACTACTTAACCTAAATTATGCTAAGGACACACACACACTCATGCCCATGGGAGGACTCGAACCTAGCCGGGACCAGCGCACGTTTCATGACTGCAGCGGCTCAGACTTGGCGTCTGCTTTCGTTGTTTCACCAACAGTTTATCTTCCAAAGAAAGATAAGAGAAGAATGCAGGATTTCCAGTTTAAAAAATGCAGTGGGTCTTGTGATGAAATAAACGCGTCCTTGGGAGTTTGAGATAGTCAGCAATACTATTCTTTACAACATAATGATTTAAATATTAGACAACTTACAGTTTTCCTTTCGACAAAACAGTGTCAAGACAGATTGACGATGACACCTCACACGTGACCGGGCACACCGAAATTACTTCACTAGTCAGTAAATCACTACCACTACCTACCACCTTTTAATTACAAAATTCGTGTTCGAGGCGTGTGTCCACCTGCTGGCGAGAAGTAGAAACAAGTCAAACGCCACCTTTTTAAAATCCTTATCCACGCTGTAGAAACCCCAGATGTAAAAGAAACGGGCTTCCGGCGCATGCTCGTAACAGTCGCAGAATTCCGAGTTGCTATTGGTTACAAAGCTAGACAAGTGATGCATTATACTGGCGGGTACATATACGAAGTTTAAACGTAAAATACAGGATGTATCAAAACGAATGATCCGATTTTTAAAAAATTATAACTATTATGTTATTTGAGATATGCGCGTGAACAAGTACTGTTGGAAAGAGCAAATTCTCGAATTTCCCATGGTTTCCGTTAGGTAGTAGCAGTCTGTACCCACTTCAGTTCTAGTAAAAATGGTGTCTGGACAAAATGGTTCAAATGACTCTAAGTACTATGGGACTTAACATCTGAGGTCATCAGTCCCCTGGACTTAGAATTACTTAAACCTAACTGACCTAAGGACATCACACACATCCATGCCCAAGGCAGTGTTCGAACCTACGACCGTAGCAGCAGCGCGGCTCCTGACTGTAGCGCCTAGAACCGCTCGGCCACTCCAGCCGGCTTGTGGAGTTTAGTGATTTCATTCTTATCAAGATGGAGGACGTCCGCTTTCTTCCACGCTTAGTGTTTAGTGATGAGGCAACATTCCATTTAATTGGAAAGGCCGTCGTAATGTGAGAGTATGGGGTACGGAACAACCACATGAAGTTGTACAGCATGAGAGGCACTCTCCAACATTTAATGTGTTCTATGCAGCTTCAATGGGGAAAGGTGTACGATCGATTTTTATAGGAAGCATATATCTCGATATGCTTGAGTACCTTCTTTTCCCACAGTTGGAGACTGATCCGAACCGCTTCCTTTACCATCAGGATGGGGAATTTTTAAGTAAAAGGTTTACTGAACGATGGATCAGTCGCACTGGACCAAATGATTCAGCCTTACATTACTGGCCTCCAAGGTCACCGAACCTGACTGCATATGATTATTTCTTATGGGGTTTATAAAAGACTGTTTATATGCGTCCGTTACCAACAACAATGAATAAACTGAGACATCGCACAACAGCAGCTGTGGAAGCTATAACTCGAGACATGCTCGCTGCAGTGTGAGAACAATTCGAATAACGCACTCACATATGCCTTGCATCTCATAGTTGCAACACCTATGAAAAGGTATGAAAAAAAACTTTTGGTGTTTCCCGTTCATTAAAAAACAAAATTCATTTAATGTTTTTATTAGTTTTAGAAATATAGGCGTGCCATATAGGATGATTCTTTTGATTCACGCTGTATTTGAAAACATTTACGAGGATACGTGATCAGTTCGGGTAACATTCAGTTAGGACGATTACTTCGGAATTTTTTTGGGTTGTCAATCTTAGAGCCTTAATGGACGCTTCGCCACTGGCCTGCTGTCTAAATGAGTGCTGAAGATATTTCCCGGGCTAAAAGGTGGCGGTGGCAATGGATTCGCCACCTATCCCCCTCCTAGCACAGCAGCGATCAGAACGGCTACCTGTACACAGATCGAGATCCGATCACCGGCTTGCACCACAGACTTCACAAAAAGAAAAAAAAGAAAGACACATAATGGTGTTACACGTGATGGAAAGTGAAACATGCCAGAGAAAGAAACCGCATGAATTAGTAAAAGAAAATAACACTGGAAGTCCCATTTACGGATTTTGGCATATGTGCTACAGAGCTACTCATTCTTCTATGGGGAGCGGACAAAGAAGTGAAAAAAAAACTGACTTACATCTTGAAAGTTACCTGCATGTCAAAGAAACTTAACTCTTGATACTATGCATCAAACAACACAACGCAGTGGAATACACAGTCGTACCTAAACAAGAACTAACGTATCAGATCACAGCTTTTGCTATGAGGAGCAGTCACATGAAAACGAGACAGGTGGGCAAAAAGTATCTAAACTGTTTATTATTTCAAAAACAATCGCCTTAACTCTTAATAATTTATTCCACAGTGGGACAAGATGGCGAATGCTATCATGGGGAAATGCTTGCGGTTGCCTACTGAACTACGATTATATTCCAGGCGAACACCTCTTCGTCCGAAGCGACGAAAGTCTTGCTTCAGGGTTGTATTAATATGGAAACCGCACGGGGAGAGGCCAAGACTGTATGAAGGATACGTGATGGTTTCCCAGCGAAACTTCAGCAGCGTAGGCGCAACAACCTTGGTCACACTTGGACCCGATATAGATGTAGAATGTTAATAACGTTTGATTTATTTAAAAAGCTTTAAGAGTTTTCAAGAAAAAAATTCGGAGGCATTACTTTTCAGCACGCGCTGTGTGTCAAGATACATTGTGCGAAAGATTCTTGTGTTGTCGAGATGTGCAAAGCCTAAAGATCTTATAATTGTACCCTGTATGTGCCCAGGTGACTATACATCTGGCCTGTGGCAAATACAGATGCAAGGTTGAGAGAGGTGGTTTGGTGACCAGATCTGCAGCAGTGTTTAGCACCGTGCAGCACATATAAAACTGCTTTCGTTCTGCTCTGGTGACATTTGCCTTCAACTAAACGCATTTTTATGCCAGACTTCTTAATTCTGTTTGTTGTTTCTTTGGTGAACAAGCCAATGTATTCCGCCAAGCACAATGCTATTTTCTGTAGTTTATTGTGAAGACAAGCATGAATCACAGTCACTACGACGTACTGTTACTCTGTATCTTCATATTATATTAGTGTTTCACACAGGAAAGCAACGCGTTCTCTGCGAAGTAAGTATCTACATCTACAGCACACTCCGCAAACCATCTAATGGTGTGTGGGCGGAAGGTACTTTCGGTACCAGTATCTGATCATTCCAACCCTGATCCACTCGTGAATAGTGCGTGGGAAGCATGATTGTCGGTAAGCTTCTGTACAAATTCTAATTTCTAGAATATTCTGCTCGTTGTCTATACGCGTGATGTATGTGGAAGGAAGTAATATGTTGTCTGACTCCTCCTGAAGAGTGCTGTCCCTAAATTTCGATTATGGATCCCAGACAGATGAACAACACTCAAGAATCGGACGAACAAGTGACTTATAAGCCACTTCTTTCGTAGATGAGTTACATCTCCTTAAGATTCTTCCGATGAATCTGAGTCTGGTGTCTGCTTTTCCCGCCATCTGTTTTATATGGTCATTCCAGTTAAGGTCGCTCTGTATAGTTCCGCCCAGATACTTTACAGCAGACTCTGTATCCAGCTGATTTTCATCAAAAGTGTGGCTGTACAGTAGTGGATTTCTTTTCCTATGTATGCGCAATATGTTATTTATTTGGCCCGCCCGCATATCCGCGCGGTCTAACGCGCCTCTTCCCGAGCGGGAAGGTATGCCGGCCCCCTGCACCAATCCGCCCGGCGGATTAGCTTCGAGATCCGGTGTGACAGCCAGTCTGTGGATGGTTTTTCAGACGGTTTTGCACCTATCTCGGCGAATGCGGGCTGGTTCTCCTTATTCCGCCTCGGTTACACTGTGTCGGCGATTGCTGTGCCAACACAATTTTCACGTACACGTACACCATAGTTATTCTACCGCGCAAACATTTCGGGGTGCACTTGTCTCCTATGAGACATTCCCGGGGGGTCCACTGGGGGCCGAACCGCACAATAACCCTGGGTTCGGTGTGGGGCGGCGTTGGGGTGGGTGGACTGCTGTGGTCTTTTGTTGGGTTGTGAACCACTGCAGACTATGGCGGGAAGAAGCCTATCCGTCATTTCTAGGTCCCCGGTTTAATACATACTTACATTTAAGTTCAGGATCAACTGTCATTCAACAATTCTCAGCAGGTCGTTCTGCAAATTCTTATTATCTTCTGACATAGACAACTACATCATCTGCGAATATCCTTAAATAGCATCCGACGCTTTTTACTATATCATTTATATAAATTGTAAACAGCAACGGTCCTATGACACTTCCCTGTGGTACTCCGGATATTACCTTTAGGTACTATTCTGGTAGGACGCAAAGCTTAGACAAGCTAATTACATCGATTAATGTGTGATGTGTTGTAAACATTTACACTGCCTGACAGTAAAAGTGAAGCAGCCAGACGACATTGTCAAATGTCAGCGTAACTTTGTACACATACACATCGGCAGTTATTGAGTGTTTGAGCTGCAGTTCTCTGTGCCACGTATAATGGTCATCATGGTGCGTTAGTGTTGTGCATGTCCGGTGTTATTACCAGGCCTCGTAGGGTATACAAGGTTCATGAGCAGCGTCAAATATTGAGTGATCACTGTCAAGGCCACGGAAATGCTGCATGATCGTGTGATTGTTATCAGCACCTGACAGAGTCTGAAAGAGGGATTATCGTGGGTTTTCATTTGGGCGGTGGTGGAATCGTGCAATATCCAGATTTGTGGGCCATTCGAATGTTACATTAGTCCGATGTTGGATTGCACGGGGATGTGGTGCACGCATGCTCGTCGTCAAGGTTCCGATCAAACGCGACCCACCAGCACAAGTGAGGATCATCGTTCTGTGTACCAAGCGCGTTCCAACCCCTTACATCTGTGACTGCCATTCTAGAACAACCAATGGATTCCTTACAACATTCTGTGCTATACCTCACCAATAGTCGGAGATCAGCAGCAGCCGAACTACAGAATTACAACTGGCGCCGTGGTGTGGGGAGCCATAGGGTATCCGCTGGTAGTCACTGGGGGACCTCTGAAGGCACAACAGTACATCACGGACATCCTGCGTCCTCAAGTTTTACCAATCATGCTATAGTTCTGTGGTACCACTTTTCAATGATGCTATAGTTCTGTGGTACCACTTTTCAACAGGAATTTGCTAGTCCACACGTGGTAGTTGTCTCTATGAACTGTTTGCGTGATGATGAGATACTTCTGGCAAGAAAGATCCCCAGATCTGACCCTGATAGAACATGTGTGGGACATCCTCGAATGTCAACTCTATCCCAGATCCAGTATGTAGGATATTAAGGACCACCTACAACAGTTGTGAGGCAGCTTGTCTCAGGAGAGAATACAACGGCTTTATAACATCCTTCCCAACAGGATCAGTGCTTGCATTCAGGTCAGAGAGCGTGCAATGTCATGCTGATAATGGGCTCATACTTCGAAATACTTTATAAATTTGACTCGCTTTTGTAATCTCTGAAATAACATCACATACTCTCTCAATACGTGAGGTTTTATTACGTTTCCTCCTCCCTTCTGGATGCCCTTTTCTTCTCATGAAAAGAAATAAAATAATACAAACAATAATAAAATGTACTTTTCACGGTCCCAGTAATCAACCTGGGAGGAGTTCTTGTGACTCTGGGCCAATAGGAGAGAAACGCATCATTGCCTGTCACTTGCAACCATAATACACTCCTGGAAATGGAAACAAGAACACATTGACACCGATGTGTCAGACCCACCATACTTGCTCCGGACACTGCGAGAGGGCTGTACAAGCAATGATCACACGCACGGCACAGCGGACACACCAGGAACCGCGGTGTTGGCCGTCGAATGGCGCTAGCTGCGCAGCATTTGTGCACCGCCGCCGTCAGTGTAAGCCAGTTTGCCGTGGCATACGGAGCTCCATCGCAGTCTTTAACACTGGTAGCAGGCCGCGACAGCGTGGACGTGAACCGTATGTGCAGTTGACGGACTTTGAGCGAGGGCGTATAGTGGGCATGCGGGAGGCCGGGTGGACGTACCACCGAATTGCTCAACACGTGGGGCGTGAGGTCTCCACAGTACATCGATGTTGTCGCCAGTGGTCGGCGGAAGGTGCACGTGCCCGTCGACCTGGGACCGGACCGCAGCGACGCACGGATGCACGCCAAGACCGTAGGATCCTATGCAGTGCCGTAGGGGACCGCACCGCCACTTCCCAGCAAATTAGGGACACTGTTGCTCCTGGGGTATCGGCGAGGACCATTCGCAACCGTCTCCATGAAGCTGGGCTACGGTCCCACACACCGTTAGGCCGTCTTTCGCTCACGCCCCAACATCGTGCAGCCCGCCTCCAGTGGTGTCGCGACAGGCGTGAATGGAGGGACGAATGGAGACGTGTCGTCTTCAGCGATGAGAGTCGCTTCTACCTTGGTGCCAATGATGGTCGTATGCGTGTTTGGCGCCGTGCAGGTGAGCGCCACAATCAGTACTGCATACGACCGAGGCACACAGGGCCAACACCCGGCATCATGGTGTGGGGAGCGATCTCCTACACTGGCCGTACACCTCTGGTGATCGTCGAGGGGATACTGAATAGTGCACGGTACATCCAAACCGTCATCGAACCCATTGTTCTACCATTCCTAGACCGGCAAGGGAACTTGCTGTTCCAACAGGACAATGCACGTCCGCATGTATCCCGTGCCACCCAACGTGCTCTAGAAGGTGTAAGTCAACTACCCTGGCCAGCAAGATCTCCGGATCTGTCCCCCATTGAGCATGTTTGGGACTGGATGAAGCGTCGTCTCACGCGATTTGCACGTCCAGCACGAACGCTGGTCCAACTGAGGCGCCAGGTGGAAATGGCATGGCAAGCCGTTCCACAGGACTACATCCAGCATCTCTACGATCGTCTCCATGGGAGAATAGCAGCCTGCATTGCTGCGAAAGGTGGATATACACTGTACTAGTGCCGACATTGTGCATGCTCTGTTGCCTGTGTCTATGTGCCTGTGGTTCTGTCAGTGTGATCATGTTATGTATCTGACCCCAGGAATGTGTCAATAAAGTTTCCCCTTCCTGGGACAATGAATTCACGGTGTTCTTATTTCAATTTCCAGGAGTGTATATTGGACTCAACAAAAGAATCCATCTAGCCTCTTTCACTCCCCTGTTAAGCCGAGCAACCCAGTGGATGGTTGGGTAACCAATCCCAACAGGACGCTGGGTCGGCGAACCGATCAGTGCTGGGGGATCCAAGGCTCACAACCTTGGCAGTATCTTGGTCGGTGCGGAATATGGTTGACTCCAAAAAACAGTTTCTCAGTTGACAAAAGCATGGAGGAAAGTTTAGCAAATGCTACTACCCCAGGTGGTACCCGTCTTGGACGACGCATGCAGGCCTTCGGAATCTGGGGAGCCTGGACCAATATGCTTGAAGGTATCGGAGACTCCTGCAACTATTAAGCATAAATGCCGAAATTACTTTGCCACGTTTAATGTCAACTCACTTCTGAGGGATAGTAAACTAAAACAACTTACAGATATTCTGCAGCAACATAAGACACTAATTGCAGCGATTCAAGAAATAAGATTCACAGATGAACATACCTTTGAGTCAGAGGCTAAAGAATATTTAAAGGTAAAAAATGGCAAACGCTCTGTAAAGACTATTCCTCACCTTGGCACGGGATTTATAGTCAACAAGAAAATTCTAGACTCCATCATAGAGTTTAGCTCACCAAATAGACGAGTATCCACTAGGGCATGTTGGTTACGTTGCCAAACAGCACATCAGATATGGAGACGCCTCGCGCCAAACCCAGCACCCATAAAATCACCTGGAGTGGCAGATGAACACCTTCTAGAGATGGTCTTCACTCAGTGGCACTGGCTCGATACCCAGAACATCAGGTCTAACAGGGGCCTACAAAACAACGGCTCGCTGAAGACGCTGTTTAGTGAAGCCGAAGCTACTCACCTGTTTCAGATGTGTAGACTGTCTTGGCATTGGCTGGAATCAGAAGTACAGGAATCAATCGAAGTGCAGGTACCAGTGCTGGTAATGGCTAGATGGCGAGTATTCATAGTTGCTATGACAAGCTGTGTCGTGACAGGAGCCCAGCGTATGCTACAGCATGTGGAGATTCAGCCCGTTGCTGTGGACTTGAAAAGTATTCTGGCACCCAGTGATAGGATTTTGGAGGCGGCTCATTTGCACGCCTCTCAACAAATTGAAAAGTCTAGTTTGCGGTCATTGCTGCAGTTTTCGTCCCCCCATAGGAGGACTCAACCCTCCAATTTCCGGGCTGCTGCAAAACCTGTAAACTGTAACACCCCACCTGTTACTTGTCTGGATTTTGCTTGTCTTCGCCCCTGGCAAACAACTTACAGAGAAATCGGGAGTGGAAAAGTACGCAAGAATGGATAACGCTAGATTTAAATTCGCCCTAATAGTTGCTCTGAGCACTATGGGAGTTAACTTCTCAGGTCATCAGTCCTCTAGAACTTAGAACTACTTAAACCTAACTAACCTAAGGACATCACACACATCCATGCCCGAGGCAGGATTCGAACCTGCCACCGTAACAGTCGCGCGGTTCCAGACTGTAGCGCCTACAACCGCTCGGCCATTCCAGCTGGCAAATGTCGCCCTGTCACCCCTAATTAATCTGCGGTGGTAGTGTTGACGATAAATCACACCCATTTTTAATTCCAAACGTGAACCATAACGAACACTCAGGGGGCTCAATGATATCAGATAATTACAACGAAATAAAACAAAGCAAAAGGGTGAATTCAGGATCAAATTACTAAAAGCAAAAGCTCTACTGAATCACAACAAATTTATTATCAACTTCAGGCCAATGCTGAACAAAAAAATTAAAAAATGAACCATTCACAAATTACCCTCCTAGCTAGGATTGGCAGTGAACTGTGCCAAAATCAGTGCAAAGTGCGATCCCTTATAAATTGGCTGACCGACTGACATCGACACAAAACGTAAAATAAGAAGAATCACTAGGCCCCAAAGTACCGTGTAACCTCAATGGAGACAGCAGTTGCACGTGGTCCAGCTATTTAACGCTACACCTAACGCAGGCCGAAGCGGGAGCGATCTGACCGTAGTACTGCTGCTGTGGGCACCATCTCCGGCGGGCGACGGCGCGGCCGTGGAGTCCAGGTGCGGCGCATCGGAAATTACGCCGCTCTAATACTTGGACAACAGACTGCTGTCCGTAAACTTCTCAAATTGCGACAATCTTCCCATCAGCAAAGAGCTAACGTCCTCTCAGAACGAAAGCCCAAGACGGAAGCCCACTACAGAGTGTAAAGAAAGATCGGCCTTAGCCTCTGTTTTCCCCACCAAAACTTTAACGAACCAATAACATCCCTAGACACGTTCAAAATACCCAGCTTTCCAGTGCCGACCAATTTACGGCCTGGGAATCCAACTATTTTCCACAATTCTTCCCTTTATACCAAATTTCACGTGTAAACTCCGCCCAAGCCACCTGGGAAGATCCACAGCTGCGGTCAACAATAAATTTTCCGAAATTTTTTTTCCTATCGGACCACTTCAAACTTTCTGACGGATTAAAACAGTGTGCCGGACGGAGACTCGAACTCGGGACCTTCGCCTTTCGCGGGCAAGTGCTCTACCAACTGAGCTACCCAAGCACGACTGACGCCCCATTCTCACAGCCTTACTTCTGCCAGTACCTCGTCTTCTACCTTCCAAACTTTACAGAAGCTCTCCCCACTAAAATGTAGGGTTTCGCAGGAATCGAATGAAGAGTAGAGCCACGGGTAGTAACACATCTGAAATTTAACGTCCACTGTTCAAAGTTTAGTCAATGCGAACAAGAGGTGACCGAGACGTGTAACCAATGGCACCCCATACCACCACGCCGCTTGATACGCCATTATGGCGATGACTAATACACGTTTCCAATGTGCTTTCATCGAGATGTCGCCAAACAGGGATGCGACCATCATGATGCTGTAAACAGAACCTGGATTCATCTTTAAAAAAATGACGTTTTGCCATTCGTGTAGCCAGGTTCGTCGTTGAGTACACCATTGCAGGCGCTCCTGTCTGTGATGCAGCGTGAAGGGTAACCGCAGCCACGGTCTTCCGAGCTGACAGTCCATGCTGCTGCAAACGTCGTTGAACTGTTCGTGCAGATGACTGTTCTCTTGCAAACGTCCCCATCTGTTGACTCAGGGATCGAGACGTGGCTGCACGATCCGTTACAGCAATGCGGATTGTCTCTCGACTGCTAGTGATACGAGGCCATTCGGATCCAGCACGGCGTTCCGTATTACCCTCCTGAACCCACCGATTCCATATTCTGCTAACAGTCATTGGATCTCGACCAACGCAAGCAGCAATGTCGAGATACGATAAACCGCAATCGCGATAGGCTACAATCCGACCTTTATCAAAGTGGGAAACGTGATTGTACGCATTACTCCTCCTTACACGAGGCATCTCAATAACGTTTCACCAGGCAACGCCGGTCAACTGCTGTTTGTGTATGAAAAATCGGTTGGAAACTTTCCTGATGTCAGTACGTTGTAGGTGTCGCCATCGGCGCCCACCTTGTGTGAATGCTCTGAAAAGCTAATCATTTCCATATCACAGCATCTTCTTCCTGTCGGTTAAACTTCACGTCTGTAGCACGTCATCTTCGTGGTGTAGCAATTTTAATGGCCAGTAGTGTATTACCGTTATTGGTGTTTGATCGACGTACGGTGGGTGCGCATTCAAGTATGTGGGCGAGTTAAGACAGCGGGAACGAGACTGCGGAGAAAATCCTAATAGTGGGCATGATAAATGGTCACAGAATGGGAATAGCACTGTATTAGTAAACGGCAGTGGGGCTGTCGGGACATGGAGTGGCATTTCCACTAAATTTCAGCACAACTTAAACGTGTGCAAAGGCTGAATTTTGCCTAAGAACCTTAGTGGACAGAATAGAAACTATGTTTTTATTTGGGGCTAATTCGTAGGATTCCTTGGTAATTTTGGACCTCGTGGGGAAAAGGTGGTTGGGTTCACCATTATATACGAAGTCATGTACAGTGAATGAAATTGACGTGCGTTCACTAGGATTAGCAATATTGGGTTTTCGAGTAGCGGCATGAAACGCTGGGACAGTATGTGGTCGGTGAGACGTAAGTGGATTGAGGAAAATTGCTGTCAGTGTCGCACTGCCACAATATTTGTCTTTCCAGACAGGGGAATCAATTAGATTGCTTGTAAAGCCACTAAGTATTAATTTGTGTGATGAAGTATCGCTATGTATGGGAAAACTACCATAGGTGAGTGTAGGAGCTGATTTGCCATGAAAATGTTGTGCGTGGTTGTGCCACTGAAGGAACATGAGGAATTACATAAAGCAGTGTTTCGTTTTCGGGAGTGTGGAATACAGGAACTGGATTGTAAACAGACAGTCGCTGTCGGAATAGATAACTTTGTGACAAAGGATACGTACTTCCCTGAAGGACTGGTGGTTGCCATCTTGGAGATCTTATAGGAAGATGAGGGAGTAAATTCGGACATTTTGCTTACGCAAACCGCCAGTTTAGCTGCATTACGAGAAAAGATGAAACAGTTGGAAAGGTAGGAAAGGAAGATTAGTGTCTAACGTTCCACCGATAACCGAGTGGAGATGTGAAGCACAAGCGCAGATTCGTGAAGGATGGGGAAGTAAATTGGCCACGCCCTTTCAAAAAAACGTTTCTGGCACGCACCTGAAGTGATTTAGGGAAACCACGGAAAACTCAAACATGCATAGCAGAACGGGGATTTGAACTGTTATCCTCCCTAGTACAGCACTGTTCCACTCGCTCGGTGAAATTCTTTGAAGGAACAGAGAGGTTAGCATTGGAGCAGTTGTAATAGAGTTTGAGGACTTATTTAATCCTTGCCAGTCTTTGCCAGCGACCCTAGTGATTAAATGGGAATGCACTGCCTGTGTCTTGTAAACCATACAGAATACCACAGTATCTGCAACCAGTGAGGAAGACTTCATTAATGAATAATTACGAGGTTAGATATGAAAGTACAGGTCCTTGGGGGCACCAGTGGTGATCATTATAAACAAGGAGCACAGATGGCAAAAAAGATATAGGTTTTTTTCTGATTACAGGCATCTTAATAGTTGCTTGATTATAGACATTTAATTGATCTCAAATATAACGACGACTTCAGGTAATATGTGGCAATGAGCGTGGATCACTGGAGTGTTTACCATCACCTAGAAATAGTGCTGAACGATCAGCCAATACAAGTACTTATGATTCATTCAAAAAATTACAAATATTGATGGATGCTGTTTGAATTAAAGAATGTGCCATCTATGTTTCAGCGTTTATTAGATGGAGTTTTGCGAGGATTACAGCTAGTGGATGACAAACAACATTTATATGGCATAAAATTTACAGCAATAAATGATCATGCAACATTAAAATGGAGGAACGTGTGACATGCCGAAAGGAGATGTTTAAGCAATTGTGTGCAGTGCACCTAACACAAAGTATAGAGAAATATTACGAAAGGAAGTACTGTGTTTAGAGATTAAGTGCGAGGGAGTTCAGATCGTAGATTAGCAAAAGCTGTACAGAATTTCCAAGACCAGTTACACCAAAGGAGTAACAATTTTTTCAAGCATAGCAAATTGTCATAGAAAGTTCATAACAAAATTTGCAGAGATAACATGGCGTCTCACTCACTGAAAAAAGGAGCGAAGTTTCATTCGTCATCAGAATGCCAAGAGATGTCTGGTAAATTAAAAGAATCGCAGGCAACTGGACTGATGTTGGTTTTCTCAAATTATGAAAAGGAATTCATACTGTCATACAATGCAAACAAGCATGCACTTGGCTGTGTATTAAGTCAAGAAGTAGAGCACCTTGCTGCCTGTGTCTCACATCAGTTGATGAAATGGAAAGAAGTTACTCTACAACAGAGGAGAAAATATTAAGCCTCATACATTTTGTGACGCACTTTCAGTGTCATTTCTATGGTAGAAACTTTAAAGTGATAAATGATATCCAGCATTAAAATGATTACTAGGTTTGAAAAACTCCAAGGAGTTGATTAGTAATTGGGCACTTTACTCAGTGAGTTCAGTTTTGAGGTAATCCATTGAATTCAGTTTGGAGGTACTCCATTGAACAGGCAAAGAACAAGGATTATGAATGCCTTAAATTGAAAGGCATCACAATGAGTAGGTCCCACCAACGCAGTGTCAGAAAGCGCAAGCAGCGTCGAAGACTGTATACTATACTACTGGACATTAAAATTGCTACATCAAGAAGAAATGCAGATGATAAACTGGTATACATTGGACAAGTATATTATAATAGAACTGACATGTGATTACATTTTCAGGCAATTTCGATGCATAGATCCTGAGAAATCAGTACTCATAACAACCACCTCTGTCTGTAATAATGGCCTTGATACCCCTGGGCATTGAGTCAAACAGAGCTTGGATGGCGTGTACAGGTACAGCTGCCCATGCAGCTTCAACACAATACCACAGTTCATCAAGAGTAGTGACTGGCGTATTGTGACGAGCCAGTTGCTCGGCCACCATTGACCAGACATTTTCAATTGGTGAGAGATCTGGAGAATGTGCTGGTCAGGGCAGCAGTTAAACATTTTCTGTATCCAGAAAGGCCCGTACAGGACCTGCAACATGCAGTCTTGCATTATCCTGCTGAAATGTATGGTTTCGCAGGGATCGAATGAAGGGTCATAAGACATCTGAAATGTAACGTCCACTGTTTCCAAGGGCCGTCAATGCGAACTAGATGTGACCAAGATGTGTAACCAATGGCACCCCATACCATCACAACAGGTGATACAACAGTATGGGGATGACGAACACACGCTTCTAATGTGCGTTCACCGTGATGTCGCCGAACACGGATGCGACTATCGTGATGCTGTAAACAGAACCAGGATTCATCCGAAAAAATGACCATTTGCCATTCGTGCACCCAGTTTCGTCATTGAGTACACCATACTACAGGGGCAAGGACGGCGTCGTGCCACGTTCCATTGTTGCCAAATTTATTCAATATGGTGGCGATGGCGTCATTCAAGATGGCGGCATGTGGACTTGGCAACAGCGCCATCCAAGATGGCGGCTTTTGGCGGCAAAATAGGTCAATTCGGCTATGTCCACTAACCTAACAATGTAGAAAAAATTGGCGCCACATTTGAATTCCAAAAAGATAATGTATGCAAAACCTTACTTGTCTTTATTATTATTCACTATTATTCATTATCATTTATTATTATTCATTATCATTTATTATTATTTATTATTATTGACCTGCCTCCACTAGAAAATTCCCTCCAAATTCAAATTGCAGCACGATAATGGCTGCAAATCCGTTCTTCTCTTTATTATTATGCATTATCATTCATCATTTATTATTATTATTTATTGTTATTATTGGCCTACTTCCACTAGAAAATTGCCCTAACTTCAAATTCCAACACGATAATGTCTCGAAAACTGTAGTTCTATTTTTTATTATTTATTATCATTTATTATTACACTCCTGGAAATGGAAAAAAGAACACATTGACACCGGTGTGTCAGACCCACCATACTTGCTCCGGACACTGCGAGAGGGCTGTACAAGCAATGATCACACGCACGGCACAGCGGACACACCAGGAACCGCGGTGTTGGCCGTCGAATGGCGCTAGCTGCGCAGCATTTGTGCACCGCCGCCGTCAGTGTCAGCCAGTTTGCCGTGGCATACGGAGCTCCATCGCAGGCTTTAACACTGGTAGCATGCCGCGACAGCGTGGACGTGAACCGTATGTGCAGTTGACGGACTTTGAGCGAGGGCATATAGTGGGCAAGCGGGAGGCCGGGTGGACGTACCGCCGAATTGCTCAACACGTGGGGCGTGAGGTCTCCACAGTACATCGATGTTGTCGCCAGTGGTCGGCGGAAGGTGCACATGCCCGTCGACCTGGGACCGGACCGCAGCGACGCACGGATGTACGCCAAGACCGTAGGATCCTACGCAGTGCCGTAGGGGACCGCACCGCCACTTCCCAGCAAATTAGGGACATTGTTGCTCCTGGGGTATCGGCGAGGACCATTCGCAACCGTCTCCATGAAGCTGGGCTACGGTCCCACACACCGTTAGGCCGTCTTCCGCTCACGCCCCAACATCGTGCAGCCCGCCTCCAGTGGTGTCGCGACAGGCGTGAATGGAGGGACGAATGGAGACGTGTCGTCTTCAGCGATGAGAGTCGCTTCTGCCTTGGTGCCAATGATGGTCGTATGCGTGTTTGGCGCCGTGCAGGTGAGCGCCACAATCAGGAATGCATACGACCGAGGCACACAGGGCCAACACCCGGCATCATGGTGTGGGGAGCGATCTCCTACACTGGCCGTACACCTCTGGTGATCGTCGAGGGGACACTGAATAGTGCACGGTACATCCAAACCGTCATCGAACCCATCGTTCTACCATTCCTAGACCGGCAAGGGAACTTGCTGTTCCAACAGGACAATGCACGTCCGCATGTATTCCGTGCCACCCAACGTGCTCTAGAAGGTGTAAGTCAACTACCCTGGCCAGCAAGATCTCCGGATCTGTCCCCCATTGAGCATGTTTGGGACTGGAACCAGCGTCGTCTCACGCGGTCTGCACGTCCAGCACGAACGCTGGTCCAACTGAGGCGCCAGGTGGAAATGGCATGGCAAGCCGTTCCACAGGACTACATCCAGTATCTCTACGATCGTCTCCATGGGAGAATAGCAGCCTGCATTGCTGCGAAAGGTGGATATACACTGTATTAGTGCCGACATTGTGCTTGCTCTGTTGCCTGTGTCTATGTGCCTGTGGTTCTGTCAGTGTGATCATGTGATGTATCTGACCCCAGAAATGTGTCAATAAAGTTTCCCCTTCCTGGGACAATGAATTCACGGTGTTCTTATTTCAATTTCCAGGAGTGTATTTATTCAAGATGTCCGATTTTGTGTTTTGTGACAAATATACTCCATGCCTAAATAAAGGGGCTCGAAATAAGTAGGATGCAGTCCTTCCTTAGTTCCCCGAGCAGCATAGCGCAGTCTGAGTGGTTTTTGGGCACAGCAGTCTGGTCAGACTGTAAGTGAGTCAACAAATAACATAACAAATTCATCTGTAGAAGAGTTACAAGTCTGGATTGGAATGAATACCTCGATGGGTGTGGTTGTGTTGACAAGTGTAGTGCACTACTGGAGTTCAGAAACTGCCTTAGGTCAGCCTTACATATCGAAACCTATGAGATTCATAAGTTTCAAAAAGATATGTGAAACTATTCACATATTCTGATGACAGGGGGGGGGGGGGGGGGGGGTCCTGTGTACTAAGTAAGCTGAACAGTGGAGTGAGTGGTGAATACAGAGTGTGGTGGTGCTGTCTATCTCTAGTTGTTTAAATATAGACATGTGTATGATTTTGAAAAGTTGATGATTAGGAGGATGGTATTTTAGATGGATTAATATTTAGAGAAATTAATATTTGTTCCATTCTATGGGCGTGGGTGTTTTGAATTATTTAGGTGTGCTTCACATGTCTGTAGGCTGTTCAGTGAATTTTTTGACGGTTTACGATTAGCAAGCGTTTGTGTAGAGCATTATACATGATTTATGTAGGAGTAGTTTGCAGGTGTATGCTGTGGGGTGATGTCAGAGTGTGTGTTCTGTGATACATATACTCCATCCCTAAATAAATAGTTCCCAAATAAATAAAGTACACTCCTTCCACCAGCCTAGTGGAGGCTGAGTCCTTTTAACACTCACACCCTAGGAAGTGATGGCGGTGGTGGTCTTCGTTTTCAGCAGTTTTGTTACGTTGGTAGCGAAGACGCAAGGGAGGTTTGTTTACTGGCAGGTTTCACATGTGGCACCTGATCGTTGGAGGATGTGATGGTCAGGTGGTTGAGGTTAGTAAAAGTGTCCTTTCTTCACGCGCAATTTTCTAAGTTTGGCAGCGAAAGCGCAAGCAACGTTTTCTTTTACTGACAGAATTCAAACTCAGTGAGGGTTCATGGGAAGAGGTTGTGGTCTGGTCCTCTAAAAGTATTGTAAAGTAGGTAGTTGAACACCTTTGCAAACATATATGAAATTATAAATTGAATTATTTAATGTGATTAAAACTGAAATGAAATTAAGTACTTAGGTAATTGACAGGTTAGATGGGCGATGTGGGTGTTAGCATATTTACAGAAGACTATGTCAGTCGCATGTATGGAGGGGGCGATCGAGGGTGTGTGACGTAAGCAGTAAGACGAGAGCGGAGGCGACGAATACACATGGTGAACGGACAAGGAACCATTGTGACGTCAAGCTCGGCAAGTTCCAGCGTGTCCAGCGAAAACATGTTTACAACGTGGGAGCAATTGCCGGTCCAGCGGCTAGCCCGGGCCGCCCCAAGTGCCCCGCCATAGGCAAACAGCCCACGCGCTAGCCTGCAGGGCCAGAGCTCCCTTACCGGTGGTATGCGGCGCTATGCGGCCACTCGCTGAGTGACCGTGGCGACTGGCAGACGGGGCCAGGTGCGGCGACGGTTTCAACGAATACAGTTGTAGAGTGGACGTCGTGGCAACTGCACTGGGATCCCCAAGATGTGTACTGATTGTGTTGGATAACGAGTCACGACCGTACTACTTGAAATAAAGACTTCAGTCCCTATTCCCCTGCAAAATCAAAGGAGCATTTTATTATTTGACTCGATTCTGATAGGTTAGCAGTGAAACAAGATAAGTGAGCACGAAAGTTCATAGGATGTGGGATTTGAACTTGTGATATATTTTTGTTATGGATGTAACGCAAATAGCTTTCTCGCCGCGAAAATCGAACATCTTGAATAAATAATAATAAACGATAATAAATAATAAAAAATAGAAGTGCAGTATTCGAGACAATATCATGTTGGAATTAGAATTTGGGGTAATTTTCTAGTGGAGACAGGTCAATAATAATAAATAATAATACTAAATAATAATAAATGATAATGAATAATAATGAATAATAATAAAGACAAGTAAGGTTTTGCATGCATTATCTTGTTGGAATTCAAATTCGGTGCCAATTTTTTCTGGAGAGTTAGGTTAGTGAACATAGACAAAATTGATCTATTTTCCCACCAAAATTCAAATTTCCCGCCATTTTTCTGGAGACTTACTTAATGGACATAGCCCAATTGACCTATCATCCTTCCAAAAGCGCGCAATCTTAGATGACATCATGCACTGTTGCCAAGTCTACATGCCGCCATCTTGAATGACGTCATAGCCGCCATATTGAATAAATTTGGCAACAGTGGAACGTGGCACGACGCTGTCCCTTGCCCCACTACTCATTATCGCAGGCGCTCCTGTCTGAGATGCAGCTGTTGATTCAAGGATCGAGACGTGGCTGCACAATCCGTTACAGTCATGTGGATAAGATGCCTGTCATCTCGACTGCTAGTGGTACGAGGCCATTCGGATCCAGCATGGCGTTCCGTATTATCCTTCTGAACCCACCAATTCCATATTCTGCTAACAGTCAGTGGATCTCGAGCAACACGAGCAGCAATGTCGCCATACGATAAACCGCAATCGTGATAGACTACAATCCGACCTTTATCAAAGTCGGAAATGTGATGGTACCCATTTCTCCTCCTTACACGAGGCATCACAACAACGTTTCACCAGGCAACGACAGTCAACTGCTTTTTGTGTATGAGAAATCTATTGGAAACTTTTCTCATGTCAGCACGTTGTAGGTCTCGCCACCTTCGACAACCTTGTGTGAATGCTCTGAAAAGCAAATCATTTGCATATCACAGCATCTTCTTCCTGTCGGTTAAATTTCGCGTCTGTGGCACGTCATCTTCGTGGTGTAGCAATTTTAATGGCTAGTAGTGTACTTGATTTCTGTAGAAAAATTTTCCAATTGTCTGTGGACTTGGCTTGCTGCTCTGTTTCCTCCAATGCTGTCGCAGCTTCTATGCCTTCAGCTAAGAAACGTAGTTCAGTTTCTCCCTGTGATTTACAACTATCTACACTATGCGATCAAATGTATCCGGTCACCTGGCTGAAAATAACTTACAAGTTCGTGACGTCTTCAATCGGTAATGACGAAATTCAGTATTGTGTTGGCCACCCATAGCATTGATGACAGTCTCCACTCTCGCAGGCATATGTTCAATCAGGAGCTGGAAGGTTTCAAGGCAACGGCACCCGATTCTTCACGGAGTGCTGCACTGAGGAGAGGTATCGATGCTGGTCGGTGATGCCTGGCATGATGTCGGGGTTCCAAAACATCCTAAAGGTTTTCTATAGCATTCAGGTCAGGACTCTGTGCAGGCCAGTCCATTGCCGGGATTTACTGTCGTGTAACCACTCCGCCACAGGCCGTGCATTATTAACAGGTGCTCGATCGTGTTGAAATATACAATCGCCATCCCCGAATTGCTCGTCAACAGTGGGAAGCAAGAAGGTGCTTGAAACGTCAATGTAGGCCTGTTCTGTGATAGTGCCACGCAAAACAACAAGGAGTGCACGTTCTCACCATGAAAAACACGACCACACCAGCGTCTCCGAATTTTACTGTTGGCACTACACTCGTTGACAGACGACGTTCACCGGGCATTCGCCATACCTACATCCTGCCATCTGATCGCCACATTGTGTACCGTGATTCGTCACTCCACATAACGTTTTTCCATTGTTCAATCGTCGAATGTTTACAATCCTTACACCAAGCGAGGCGTCGTTTGGCATGTACCAGCGTGATGTGTGGTTTATGAGCAGCCGCTCGATCATGAAATGCAAGTTTTCTCACCTCCCACCTAATTGTCATAGGACTTGCGGTGGATCCTGATGCAGTTACGAATTCCTGTGTAGTGATCTGGATATATGTCTGCCTATTACACATTACGACCCTCTTCAACTTCGGCGGTCTGTGTCAGTCAACAGACGAGGTCGGCTGTACGCTTTTGTGCTGTACGTGTCTCTTCACATTTCCACTTCACTATCACATCGGAAACAGTCGATCTAGTGATGTTTAGGAGTGTGGAAATCTCGCGTACAGATGTATGACAAGTGACAACCAATCACCTGACCATGATCGAAGTCCGTGAGTTCCGCGGAACGCCCCATTCGCTCTCTCACGATGTCTAATGACTACTGAGGCTGCTGATATGGAACACCTGGCAGTAGGTGGCAGCAAAATGCACTTAATATGTAAAACGTATTTTTTAGGGGTGTCCGCATACTTTTGGGCTCAAAATGGCTCTGAGTACTATGGGACTTAACATCTGTGGTCATCAGTCCCCTAGAACTTAGAACTACTTAAACCTAACTAACCTAAGGACATCACACACATCCATGCCCGAGGCAGGATTCGAACCTGCGACCGTAGCGGTCACGCGGTTCCAGACTGAATCGCCTAGAACCGCACGGCCACACCGACCGGCTGCATACTTTTGATCCCATAGTATATCTTCCTATATCACTGTCGCAAATGTCCCCTCAGACTTTCAAATGTGTGAGCATTCCGCAATTCCTCATGATACATCACACACATTTTAGCATTTCCCACTAAATGTGGCTTTAATCGTATGTAATAACTGTTCTTCGAACAAATAACTCAGCTTCTAGGTTGTCAATAAGTTGTCTGTAAACGTTAACACGTACTCCCCTGCCTTACCTGAAAAAGGAGATACTGGAGTAGCAGTACTAGCAGCTAAGATGGCTACTGACAATTTGTAAGAGGACTATCCTCTTTTAAAGAATCCATCCGCTTATGCAAGTCCTTATTGTCTGCCTGTATTTGTACAACGCGATTCATCAATGAACACTTTGAAAGAAAGATTCTACTTGATTGAGGTTTTTATTCAAGTGTTCTGTAAGAAGCCACGTTCACAAAGTAATCAACATTTAGACAGACTGTCTTGGACAACACTTTCAGTATGTCAAAGACATTTTTCTTTGCAGCGAGATCTTCTCACTGAATTTTAATCACCAACTTTCTCCTCCCAAAGCATAAATATTCTGTTGGCGTCGACCTGTATAAGGAAAAATAATCATCGTAATAAAATGAGAGCCAGAGGATATCGACAAGAGATCTCAGATCGATTCCGTATTTCTAGATTTCCAGAATGCTTTTGATACCGTTCCTCACAAGCGACTATTAATCAAATTGCGTGCATATGGAGTATCGTCTCAGTTATGTGAGTGGTTTGTGATTTCCTCTCAGAGAGGTCACAGTACGTAGTGATAGACGGTAAATCATCGAGTAGAACAGAGGTGATATCTGGCGTTCTGCAAGGTAGTGTCATAGGTCCTGTGCTGTTCCTTATTTACACTAATGATCTAGATGATAATCTGAGCAGCCCTCTTCGATTGTTTGCTGATGACGTCTAGTAAAATCATCAGACGATCAATTCCAGCCGCAAGGCATTAGCCGAGCGGCCTACGGCACTGCAGTCATGGACTGTGCGGCTGGTCCCGGCGGAGGTTCGAGTCCTCCCTTGGGCATGGGTGTGTGTGTTTGTCCTCAGGGTAATTTAGGTTAAGTAGTGTGTAAGCTAAGGGACTGATGACCTTAGCAGTTAAGTCCCATAAGATTTCACACACCTTTGAACCTTTGAACCTTTGATCAATTCCAATTACAAAATGATCTAGAGAGAATTTCTGTATGGTGCGAAAAGTGGCACTTAGCACTAAACAAAGAAAAGTGCGAGGTCATCCACATGGGTACTAAAAGAAATCCGATAAATTTTGGGTATACGATAAATCGCACAAACCTAAGGGCTGTCAATTCGACTAAATTCCGAGGAATTACAATTACGAGCAACTTAAATTGGAAAGACCACATACATAATATTGTGGGGAAGGCGAAACAAAGACTGCAATTTGTTGGCAGAACACTTAGAAGATGCGACAAACCCACTAAAGAGACAGCCTACATTACACTTGTCCGTTCTCTGCTGGAATATTGCTGCGTGGTATGGGATCCTTACCAGGTAGGATTGACGGAGGGCATCGAAAAAGTGCAAAGAAGAACAGGTCGTTTCGTGTTATCGAGCAATAGGGGTGAGAGTGTCACTGATATGATGCTCGAGTTGGGGTGACAGTCACTGAAACAAATGCGGTTTTCTTCAATAACCAACTTTCTGTTCCGAATGCGAAAACATTTTGTTGACACCCTCGTACGTAGGGAGAAATTATCATCATAATAAAATAAGAGAAATCAGAGCGCGAACGGAATGATTTAGGTGTTCCTTTTTCCCACGCGCCATTCGAGAGTAGAATGGTACAGAAATAGTATGAAAATGGTTCGATTAACCCTCTGCCAGGTATTTAATTATTACTTGCCGAATAGTCATGCTGATGTAGATGTAGTGTAGCCGCCTAGGTACAGCGCGGTGTTGCAGTCGTGCACAGAGACGATCAGGGAGACGTCTGATGTCATCATTGTAGATAGCATCCCACGATATTCCAACTGCAGTCGTTCTTGGTCAAGGGATGTGACCGGCGACGCAGACACGACCTACCTCTTCTCACGGGTGCTCAGTGGATTAGAACTGGTGATTGAGGTGGACAGAAGAATTGTCGAACATCATGCACAAGGCACTACCTAATCCCAAAAGTGTCTCTGTGGATCTTATGGAATGGGATGTACACATACCTGTTGCATTTTGAGCACAGCTTCAAAATGGACTACTACAAATATTGCAGGATTCTGTGATGCAGAATAAGCATTTGCCGTGGATGCTATGGTCACCACACCCTATGGAACGGGAAATCCAGGTGTGCTATCGTAAGGGGAAAAAAGAAATCGAGGAAGGGATGTTACTAAAATCTTTTGCCATAAGAGGGCCTCTACAGGTTAGAAGTGTCGGCTTAAGGGCATACAGTTATCTAGAGCCGGGTAATTCCTGACTTTAAGCAATCGGTACCAGGACCATTTTAAATACTGAAGTTTCCGACCGCATCGACCATTTCTTATATAAAACAAATAAATTAAATAACAGAGAAATACAATATCTCTGACCAAATCCAGGTAAAAGTTTTAAGTAATAATGCTTGGAAATATGCGGTACAGAGCCCCAAATAAATTACAACCAACTCATACATTGAGGTTTAAGCTTAAATTCGACTCGGTGGCCGACTAATTAAAAAAATGCAAAAACCATTTAAATGTAACAGCAACGTACAAACTTTTAAAAAAGAAAAGGTACCATGGGTCGCTAAATATTTATCCAAGAAATAGATTCAGATTTAACGGCAGAATCATTGCAATTTCAAGGTCATAAATTTTTAAATAATTTTTTTAAGGAACAATTGGAAAAATGCCACACTCCTGACCACAGGTTGGCTATAGACTTTAAGAAGAGTACTCCAAAGACATCGGCACAGTGGCCAATTGAATTTCAAAAGGGAGCTAAGCTTTAAAGTTACGATAGGCACAGGGGGCCGATCGGTTGAATAGCAAAGCACATTAAAATCAAATTGAAACAAGTAATTATTTTAGACACAAACACTAATGCAGTTATAGTTTAAATAGAGTAGTAGCACAAATTTTAAAATAAGGTCCACATTCGCGTGCTTTCATGCTTACTGCCGAGCCAGAAACAACAGCTAGACAAAACCAATAATTAAATCGCCATGAAAAAATCGTAAATTCAAGCCCACATACATCAACAATTACACCTGGTACTGGTGGGAAGTTCACTCCAAGACGTGTAGGGATCACGTGTCCACCTCAAACACGGACCTCAGACTGCCCCCGTCCAAACGCCGGTGTTCCTGAGACTCTACTCCCTCCTCAAACCTCTCACATGTACGAAACCCAACGTGAAACCGCCAAGGACGATTCAAACACGAACGAGCCACCACGGTTCGCTTTAGTCAATGAAATAATTACATTCGTATCTGAATCACAACTATGTATTGCCATGTGTGTGAAAACCAGCTAAGGCAATCATTGAACCTCATTCCCAGAAACTTCCTAGCTGAACATCAGGAAACATGCAATTCCTTAACATAATATTAAAAGCTATTGCCCAGTTTCTGAATTTAATAACGAAATACTTTCCTGTTGAGATCTTAATCCTATTTCCATGCAACCTACGCATCCATGGCCAATGTATGTGCTCCACCAGCGTATACTGCAACAACTACACCAAAAACCTCTATCAGACTTTTTTGTTCCACAACTACCCCACGCATCTTTTCCATATATAAGTCTCCCACGTAGTTTCTTCCTCTCAGTCTACAACAATCAGAGCTCCCATTATAAAAAACTCTCCTTTTGTCACCTGGTATCACCCAGACCCCTAATGCCTCAATACATTACTCTGCCAAGGCTATTCCAGTCTCAGTCCAAGCCCATAAATGAGATAATCACTCCCTGATATCGTTTCCAGACCACCTACTACCACTTCTGTTCCTCACCCAACCTCTGTAACATCCTTGTCAAATTTTTTATTATTATTTATTTATTTTATTTTATTTTTGTCTTTTATCTATATAAGAGGACATACCCAATGTTCCACGATAACTGGCATAAATGTAGCGCATATTATTTTAATATAATTTCAAAAATACTGGTAATGACTAAGCATTATGCTGTTTAAGGGAAAAATCTACACATAACATCTATACGAAAAGAATAATAATAAGAATAATAACCAAACAAAAAAGTCTACATATTACTATTTGGCCATCTGGTGCGCAGATAGTTGTTCATCCCGAATCCAGAAGGCACACGTTACTGTACATTACACTACGCACCACTTGTTATTACAAATTTTGTAATTCAGAATTATGTACTCTACTACTACACAACATCCCGCCTGGTTAGCCACGCGGTCTAACGTGATGCTTTTCGAGTGGGAAGGCCTTGCCAGTCAACAGCACGAATCCACCCGCCGGAGTAGTGTCAAAGTCTGGTATGCCGGCCAGCCTATGGATGGCCTTTAAGGCGGTTTTTCATCTATCTCGGCGCATGCGGACTGGTTCCCCTTTTTCCACCTCAGTCACACTGAGTCAGCGATTGCTGCACAAGCACCGTTTCCACATACGCGTACACCATCATTATTCTACCACGCAAACGTCTGGGGTTACACCGTCTGGTATGAAACGATCCTGTGGGTTGGTCCACTGGGGGCTGAACCGCATTGTAACCCTGGGTTCAGTGTGGGACGGCGGTGGGGTGGGTGGACTGCTGTGGCCTGTTGCAGGATTGTGAACCATTGAGGGCTACGGTAGGACAAAGCCCCTCCATCGTTTCTAGGTGCCCAGTTTAATACGTACTTACATGCACTCATACAACACAGCACAACACAACACTAAGTACTTGGTATCAGAACCAAGCTGGGTTTCTCATTTGCCTGAATGGTCAGCTTGCCCCCCACCCCTTCCCCCCTCCTCCCAGCGTTCTGAGGTGCAACTCAGGATTAACAGGGGCTGCGTTACTATGCTGCTGTAACACCCAAGGTGTAGAGATTGGGAGATGGCTGTTAGGATGTTAGGAAATTCTTCCTGATCCTCCCTGAGGCTCATCTCCTAACTGCTTCCAGAAGGTTGTTATAGGTGGATGTTCTTCCATGGCGTGTGTCGTTAACTTGATGTAAGGCCCCTTCTTGGTTGTCTCTCAGATGTGCAGCCTTGTAGTTCATAAGGTGATATCTCAGCAGTCATCGAGTTCAGCTTATGCCACATTTCCTCATTCCTTATTGTATTACAGACTGTCACATCTCTAAATGCATTCCTGTCCTGGTCTGTAACATCTTGTCTAATGGCACATTCCCAGATGATGTGACCCGGGGTGTTGGTTGCTCCAGATTCCCAAGTGTCTCTTGTACGCTGTCGTATTTTCAGTAAGTAGTGTAATACGGGCCATTTCACGACAGGTAGTATATAGCTCCCTTGGTAAAAAGGAAATATGTCATACTTGTTCCTTCTTCTACGTTCCTGCCCTGTCCCAAATTTCTTGCCATCTCCATCCATGCATGCTTATATTACCTTTTCGATACTGCTCTCGTACCCAGTATCTCCTTTACCTTACCATATTAGCGGTTTTTGAGCCAGTATTGTACACCTCTCTTTCTTACTCTTAGGTCTAAAGGTAGCAAGCCTAACATTACCAGCAACGCCTTGGTCGGTGTTGTTTACACCCGCCTGTCAGGTGCTGGAGTACATTTATCTGTGCTCCAGGTAGAGGCTGCGCTGCCCTTACAATTCTGGCTCTATGAGCCCAAACGCTCGAACTGTGGGCCACAATAACGAATAATACTGTGTTGTGGTACGTTCTTGTTGCATTTAGTAGCAACTGAAAACTTCTTTGGACAACTATTGCTATTTTATTTAGGATTTTAATGCCTCTCTGGTATATGATTTCTACATATGCATGAAAGTTATGTTTTTCGTCGATGTTAATTGGTTCAAATGTCTCTGAGCACTATACGACTTAACTTCTGAGGTCATCAGTCCCCTAGAACTTAGAACTAATTAAACTTAACTAACATACATCCATGCCCGAGGCAGGATTCAAACCTGCGACCGTATGCGGTCGCTCGGTTCCAGACTGTAGCGCCTAGAACAGCACGGCCACTCCTGCCGGCTCGATATTAATTCCAAGATACCTATATACTTCTTTTCTTTTCACGAGCTGGTGATTTACTCTGTTGGGATTTCTCTTTCTTAATAATGTTCCTTTTAATAACATATTAACATATGAACTGTTTTGGAGTCTCTGCTATCGTTAGTTTGTTTTCCATGCACCAGTTGCCTAGTCTTTCAAGAACTACTCATATGTTTTCCTCTAACTTAGCCTTTGTGTTAGCGTAGGCGATGCAGCCTCTAGTATTTGTTATATTCTGAAGCTGCTTCAGTAATGGTTCTATGCCAATATCTAAAAACTCTGGACCACAGAGGCCTCTGGGCAACCTTGAGTGATGTCTTTCGTAATTTTCTTTCCAGGACCTTCTAATTGCACCTGCCTGACTGTGCAATACACTCCTGGAAATGGAAAAAAGAACACATTGACACCGGTGTGTCAGACCCACCATACTTGCTCCGGACACTGCGAGAGGGCTGTACAAGCAATGATCATACGCACGGCACAGCGGACACACCAGGAACCGCGGTGTTGGCCGTCGAATGGCGCTAGCTGCGCAGCATTTGTGCACCGCCGCCGTCAGTGTCAGTCAGTTTGCCGTGGCATACGGAGCTCCATCGCAGTCTTTAACACTGGTAGCATGCCGCGACAGCGTGGACGTGAACCGTATGTGCAGTTGACGGACTTTGAGCGAGGGCGTATAGTGGGCAAGCGGGAGGCCGGGTGGACGTACCGCCGAATTGCTCAACACGTGGGGCGTGAGGTCTCCACAGTACATCGATGTTGTCGCCAGTGGTCAGCGGAAGGTGCACATGCCCGTCGACCTGGGACCGGACCGCAGCGACGCACGGATGCACGCCAAGACCGTAGCGTAGGATCCTACGCAGTGCCGTAGGGGACCGCACCGCCACTTCCCAGCAAATTAGGGACACTGTTGCTCCTGGGGTATCGGCGAGGACCATTCGCAACCGTCTCCATGAAGCTGGGCTACGGTCCCGCACACCGTTAGGCCGTCTTCCGCTCACGCCCCAACATCGTGCAGCCCGCCTCCAGTGGTGTCGCGACAGGCGTGAATGGAGGGACGAATGGAGACGTGTCGTCTTCAGCGATGAGAGTCGCTTCTGCCTTGGTGCCAATGATGGTCGTATGCGTGTTTCGCGCCGTGCAGGTGAGCGCCACAATCAGGACTGCATACGACCGATACACACAGGGCCAACACCCGGCATCATGGTGTGGGGAGCGATCTCCTACACTGGCCGTACACCTCTGGTGATCGTCGAGGGGACACTGAATAGTGCACGGTACATCCAAACCGTCATCGAACCCATCGTTCTACCATTCCTAGACCGGCAAGGGAACTTGCTGTTCCAACAGGACAATGCACGTCCGCATGTATTCCGTGCCACCCAACGTGCTCTAGAAGGTGTAAGTCAACTACCCTGCCCAGCAAGATCTCCGGATCTGTCCCCCATTGAGCATGTTTGGGACTGGATGAAGCGTCGTCTCACGCGGTCTGCACGTCCAGCACGAACGCTGGTCCAACTGAGGCGCCAGGTGGAAATGGCATGGCAAGCCGTTCCACAGGACTACATCCAGCATCTCTACGATCGTCTCCATGGGAGAATAGCAGCCTGCATTGCTGCGAAAGGTGGATATACACTGTACTAGTGCCGACATTGTGCATGCTCTGTTGCCTGTGTCTATGTGCCTGTGGTTCTGTCAGTGTGATCATGTGATGTATCTGACTCCAGGAATGTGTCAATAAAGTTTCCCCTTCCTGGGACAATGAATTCACGGTGTTCTTTTTTCAATTTCCAGGAGTGTATTTTCACATACTTTTATAGAGACACCTGGGACAATCCATCTGTTTGAGTCTTTTGGACAGGGCAGACTACCACAAATTATAAAACGCCCCAGCCATATCAATCACTATGCCTATAACAAACTTGTCGTCTGAGGTATTCACAATATTCATTGCGCGTTTATTGCATCCTCGGTGGATTTCCCTTTCCTGAAATCGTAGTGCAGGGGGCTCATGCCTACCGTCTGTCTGTGATCCCTCAAGCAGCGTCGCGGAGGCTTTTCCTATACTTTGCCCAGAGCGTTTACCAAACTAATCACCCTGTAAGATTTCGGTTCTCTTGGGTTTTTGTCTTCCCCCCTTTTTTAGTATAATGATTTCCAGATTTTCCAGTCTATGAGCACCTGATAGTGCAAAATACATTTGTTTAATAACATTGTTGTAACGAAATAAATCTCGGGTGAACAGCCTGGTGTGAGTGTACAAAGGACACAACGCCGGGAGCGAGGTATACAGGATGTTACAAAAAGGTACGGCAAAACTTTCAGGATACATTCCACACACACAAAGAAAGAAAATATGTTATGTGGACATGCTCCGGAAACATTTACTTTCCATGTTAGAGCTCATTTTATTACTTCTCTTCAAATCACATTAATCATGGAATGGAAACACACAGCAACAGAACGTACCAGCGTGACTTCAAACACTTTGTTACAGGAAATGTTCAAAATGTCCTTCGTTAGCGAGGATACATGCATCCACTTTCCGTCGCATGGAATCCCTGATGCGCTGATGCAACCCTGGAGACTGGCGTATTGTATCACAGCCGCCCACAATACGAGCACGAAGAGTCTCTACATTTGGTACCGGTGTTGCGTAGACAAGAGCTTTCAAATCCCCCCCATAAATGAAAGTCAAGAGGATTGAGGCCAGGAGAACGTGGAGGCCATGGAATTGGTCCGCCTCTACCAATCCATCGGTCACCAAATCTGTTGTTGAGAAGCGTACGAACTCTTCGACTGAAATGTGCAGGAGCTCCATCGTGCATGAACCACATGTTGTGTCGTACTTGTAAAGGCACATGTTCTAGCAGCATAGGTAGAGTATCCCATATGAAATCATGATAACGTGTTCCATTGAGCGTAGGTGGAAGAACATGGGACCCAATCAAGAAATCACCAACAATGCCTGCCCAAACGTTCACAGAAAATCTGTGTTGATGTCGTGATTGCACAACTGCTTGCGGATTCTCGTCAGCCCACACATGCTGATTGTGAAAATTTACAATCTGATTACGTTGGAAGAAGCCTCATCCGTAAAGAGAATATTTGCACTGAAATGAGGATTGACGCATTGGTGGATGAACCATTCGCAGAAGTGTACCCGTGAAGGCCAATCAGCTGCTGATAGTGCCTGCACACGCTGTACATGGTACAGAAACAACTAGTTCTCCCGTAGCACTCCCCATACAGTGACGTGGTCAACGTTACCTTCTACAGCAGCAGCTTCTCTGACGCTGACATTAGGGTTAACGTCAACTGCACGAAGAATTGACTCGTCCGTTGCAGGTGTCCTCGTCGTTCTAGGTCTTCCCCAGTCGCGAGTCATAGGCTGGAATATTCCGTGTCCCTAAGACGCCGATCAATTGCTTCGAACGTCTTCCTGTTGGGACACCTTCGTTCTGGAAATCGGTCTCGATACAAACGTACCGCGCCACGGCTATTGCTCCGTGCTAATCCATACATCAAATGGGCATCTGCCAACTCCGCATTTGTTAACATTGCACTGACTCCAAAACAACGCTCGTGATGAACACTAACCTGTCGATGCTACGTGCTGATGTGATTGGTGTTAGTACTGTAGAGCAATGAGTCGCATGCAACACAAGCACCGAAGTCAACATTACCTTTCTTCAATGGGGCTGACTGGCGGTGAATCGAGGTAGTACAGTACATACTGACGAAGCTAAAATGAGGTCTAACATGGAAATTAAGCGTTTCCGGACACATGTCCACATATCTTTTCTTTATTTGTGTGTGAGGAATGTTTCCTGAAAGTTTGGCCGTACCTTTTTGTAACAGCCTGTATATCAGATTCCCCGTTCCCCTTCCTCGGGCACTCCCTCCGCCGTCCGCGCCGCGGGCGCTCTCTCATCCGACCGCTCCGCGGTTCGACGCCCGGCTTGTGGCCCACCTTCTGGGTGTTCCCTCGTAGGTCCGCGCCCAGGGAGGTTTGCCGGCGGCGTTTCGGAGGTTCCTCCCCCTTCCCTCGAAGTCAGTACATTCTGGGATATTTCTATCTTCTCCTTAATCCGTGTAATGGATGGTTCCCAAGCTTGGTTAAGGGAATAGCCACTGTGACCGTTCAATTCAGCTTAGGAACCAGCCATTACCCCGATTAAGGGGAAAATAGAAATATCCCAGAATGTACTGACTTCGAGGGCAGGGGGAGGAACCTCTGAAGCGCCGCCGGCAAACCTCCCTGGGCGCAGACCTACGAGGGAACACCCAGACTCTTGCTTGCTTTGTGTCATCTCGAAGCTGCAGCTTCGTTAGGTTGAAGTGTTAGCAGGTCTAGCAGCTTTTCCTTCTTCTTCCTCTGGTTTGATTTTCGGTTCATCGCATCTTGGTTTGTTTCTTCTGGTTTGGCACTCTTCTTTTTCCTTCCTCTTGCTGCCTAAGCAGCGTTGGTATTCTCGTAGCACATCCGGCCATCTTGTTGTCTCTCGCCAGTAAATGTGGTTTCCCAGATTCCTGATGAGAGGATTCGTGGATCTTCTCGTGTCGGCCTAGAAGTGTCTCGCCGACTGCTTGAAGAGGTCCTTCAGCATCGGCGCGCCAGTTAGCCAATATAGTTCGACCTTGCTGAAGTCACGCAGAAGATGTAATGCCAGTCTCAGGCACGTGTTCTGAATCTTCTGGAGACTGTCGATGTGCGTCACGGCGGCATTCCCCCACACCACGGTGGCGTATTCCAGCACGGGCCTGATAAGTACCAGATACAGCGTCTTTCCGTGTAGTCGTGGAATTGAGGAACGGGTATAGGAGGCGCATTCTGCCGCGCGTCTCACCCCGTATTTCGGCGATCTGCGTCTCCCACGTAAGGCGCCAGTCCATTGTGACGCCCAGGTAGCGGCCGATGTTCGACCATGGGACGGGGACTCCCATGACGCCGATTGGTGGCAGAGCTTCAGGTATACGTTTCTTCGTGAAGATCAGAACCTGGCTCTTCGCCGCATTGAACTTGAGCCGCTACTTTGTGGCTTAAGCTCCCAGCTCGTTGCAGGCTATTTGTAATCTTCCTCGCATCAGATGTGGGTTGATGCTGTTGGTGTACAGGGCTGTAACATAGGCATACAGCCCCGTCTGCAGCCGTTGTGTTCGCGGCATGTCTGTCGCGAATAGAGTATACGAGAGGGGCCCCAATACTGAGCCGCGTGGAACTCCATCGACTATTTCCCATGCTGTTGAGGTCCCGCCTTCTATCTCCACGTGGAAGGTACGTCCCGCCAGGTAGGAGTGGATCAGCCGGGCGTGTGACACCAGCACTCCCTGTACTAATAACTTGTAGACTATTCCGTAGTGCCACACGCTGTCGAAGGCGCGGGAGACGTCTAGGAGTACCGCCCCAAGGTACGCCGTCCTCTCCAGAGCCCCCATCGCCTGCTCCACTAGTCGCAGCACTTGGTGTATTGTCCCATGTTCCCTTCGGAAGCCGAACTGCTCGTCGGGAAGCAGGCCTTCGTCTCCGACGTGACGGTGCAGTCTCCGGACGTATATTCGCTCAAACACATTTGAGACTATAGGTAGTAGGCTGATAGTCCGGTATTTTGCGCCAGCCTGTTGTCTTTGCCAGCCTTAGGGATTGCCACCGCCTCTGCATGTTTCCAGGAGGGAGGGGGGGGGGGGGTGTAGCGGCCGGTCCTAAGGATGGCGTTGCATATCTTCGTGAGCAGTTTCACAGTCTCTGGGGGGGACCTTCTTCAGGATTGCAAAGCTGGCGTTATCCCACCCACCCGCTTTGCGGTCGTCGAGGTGCCGTAGCTGCCGTTGAATCTCTTCTTCCGTTGTGACCTCAGGGTCTTCTGCAGCGAGGTGTACACGGAGCCTATCTTCCACCAATCGGATGTGGTCGTTATCTGCACCTTCTTCAACTAGCGTGAAGGTGGCCGCTAAGGTATCGGCCAGTACCCCAGCTTTGGCGTCAGGCTCGGCCACTGCATGCGGTCCGACGTGCAGCGGCCGGACTCGTTGAGTCCTGCGAAGGAACTGCTTGGTTGCTCGCCAAGCAGTGCCGTCTGCTCTGTTCAGGGTCGCTATCCTCCCAGCCCAGCCCCTGTACCGGTGTTCCGCGACCGCGTGCTGTACGGCGCGGTGCAGTCAGTTGATCCGATTTTTCGTCGCCGCCTGGCGGGTGACGTGCCACTCTCGTACCAGCTGGTTCTTCTCCCGGATCATCTGCAGAATGTCCGGCGGTAGCTGGCGGGAGAAATCCCGCGGTTTCTGACGTCTCTGCTGCGTTGCTGCATCAGCCGCTCTGATAGCGAGATGCGAGAGCGCCGCGAGTGTGGCGTCCACGCCATCAACATTAGGATCCGGTACCGCGGCGAGCGTCTCTGCCAGGTGCACCCGGAAGTGTTCCCAGTCGTTGTTGAAGTAGGTCTTGCGTCCTTCAGGTGGTGCGGCCCCGTCCCTGCTCAGATCGAAGATCACTGGCAGGTGATTTGAGGACAGAGCCACACGTGTCGTTGCGACTGCGTCGTGGGTCACCCCTTTGATGATCTCGATGTCCAGGATATCCGGGCGGCCTCTCTTGGGATAGTGTGTAGGGTCGTAAGGCCCCAGCACTATAGCGTGTTTATCTGTGGCCGCCTTAAGAAGCCTCCTGCAGCTGGTTGTGGTGACCCTTGAGTTCCACACCGGGTGCTTGGCGTTGAAGTCGCCACCGATAAAGATGTTGCCAAGCATTGACAACAGCGTCTCGAAGTCCTGTTGTCATAGGGGTCTTCTAGGCTTCCTATACGCGTCGATGAAGGTCACTTGACCCACTGAGGAGGTGATTGCGACGCCTGTTGCTTCTAGTTGCGTCAGCTCTGGTAGCTGGATTTGATGGTGTCGCAGCGTTCTTCCTACGTAGACCGCAGTTCCGCCGCCTGCTGGTGGTCTAACGTCGCGATAGCACCTATAGTTAGTTGCCCTCTCGTTTACGCTGGGCTGCAGCCATGTCTCACAACGAGGCACACATCCACGGCCTCCTCGCGTAAAAACTGGCTAGATTCGCCCTCCTGCTACCTTATGCTGTTTACGTTCCATGCGCAGACGTGAGACCTATGATTTGATTAGGCATCATGTGTGTTGTTGGCTTCTCTTGTGGTATTGGCCTTGCTGGCCGCAATCAGTGCAGACACGATCATCTGCGCTAGTTGGAGTAGCAGCTGTTTGAACTCCCGCAGCATCTCTCGTAGTTCTGCGGACTCGGTGGTTACAGCGGTCGGAGGTGGTGCGGCGGGCGTAAGTGGTGGGAGTGGGGAGGGGGGGGGGGGGAGGGGTTCGCGCTGTGGGGGCCTCCTTCCTCCGCGGCCACGTATCCGGCCGGCCCTGCTCGTCGGCTCGTGCTCCTCTCGTGGCGGTCGGGGAACGCCTTCCGCTGCGTGGGTAGGCCACTCCGCCTACCACGCCTGCTCGGCGTGTTGCTGAGCCGGTCTTGCAGGCGTTTCCCTTGCAGCTACTGCCACGGTCGCCGCTGCTGCTACAGTAATGTAGTTTCTTCCCGGCTGAACTCTTGTCGCTGGTGCCTGCCGACCTTTTGCAGCTGCTTTTTTGAAGACTTTGCAGCCGCTGAAGCTGGCGACGTGTTCTTCACTGCAGTTGCAGCACGTAGGTGTCTTCTCGATCGGGAACGGACATTCCCGTCTCAGGTGCTCCCCAGCACAATTTACGAGTGTGGTGACATTTTGCAGTATTTTGCCAAGTCGTCGATTCACTGGCAGATGAAACATTGAAGCGGGCCTCAGTTTTTCAACTGTGACCCCACTGACACTTCCCACTCTCGTTTCTTGGAAGATCCTCCTATCCTCTTTCTCTGCCTCGTGATGACTGGGTGTTGTGTGATGTCCTTAGGTTAGTTAGGTTTGAGTAGTTCTAAGTTCTAGGGGACTGATGACCATAGATGTTAAGTCCCATAGTGCTCAGAGCCATTTGAACCATTTTCCTATCCTCCGATGTGTCGTCCAGTATGACCTGGAAGAGCGGTATAACTGCGTTGTCTTTCGGCGACTTCATCTTGGATACTGTCCTTATGGTGTACCCCTTGGTCTCAAGAAGCTTCTTGATGTACTGGGGGGTCCATACTGAAGAGCAGGGGTCGGAAGATTGCTTTGAGCGTCTTTGTAGGTTCCGACCAGTACGTGAAACAGTTCAGACCATGACCGTCAATGAGGTCAATAACGCTTTTGCAGCCTTCCGCGGTTTGCTTCACGATTCTGTACATATCGTGACTTGCTGTCTTAGTAGTAAAGTTGTTCTTGACGACCGCGAGGATCGCCTGTTGTACTTCTTTAAAGGAGCCCGGCCATTTCACCATGATGGGTGACGGCAGGGGCCCCTTGCTTCTCAGCTGCTGGTCTGCTGCCTCCTCCTTTCCTTCGAGCTCAGCAAACTAGTTTTTAACGACCATGCCTGCAGCAGTGGCCACCTGTACATCTCTTCCAATCTTCTTGCGTTTGGGTATTTGAAACCCACCCGCGTCAGTGGTCGTCTTAGGGGCTTTGCACCCTTTCGACGACGCCTTTCTTTGCAGCGTCGGTGCGGTGGTAGGAGCGGCGGTAGTGGCACGTTCCCGGTAGCTTTCCGGACACGTTTCCGCTCGGCGCTTCATACTTTCCTCCACCTCCATGTCCTCCGTCTCTTTAGCTTCCTCTCCGTCATTCCCCGGCGTGAACTGCGCCGTCCGTTGAACGGTGTCCGCGAAGACGTCTTTGATCTGACTGGGTCTTAAGTGGGCGATGTTAACTTTTCTGGTGTCTTGACCTTGACAGTGGCGTTCTTTGGTCCCCCCACGTCGAGTGCCCGTTACTGCGTAAGAGGACATGCCCCCTGCGATGGTAATGGTGCGCTTCTGCTTTTTCTTGTTCCCTTTCTGGGAAGGGATTGGCGTAGTTTGCGAACAGTGTGTGGCCGCCGGCAATGCGTTACCCCCGGGCGGCGACTTCCCCCGCTACTTGCAGCCTCCGCCGAAGCATTGGCCGCATAACGCCGTCTCATCTCCCTTCCTTCCTGCCCCTGGATCTTCACTGGCCAGTCCGTCGTAAGCAGAGGGTCGGATGGGGCCGCCGGCGGAGCAAGCTCCGCAGGGCGGCGATCAGCCACTGTGCGCTCGTCTTCTAGTCTCAGGAAATCAGCCATGGGGCCGTCGAGTGAGCAAGCTCTCCCGATCGGCGATCCGCCACACCCTTTGCTTCAGCATCGCTCTCAGCACGGTGCGCCGTCTCTGAGCTCCTCACGGGACGGTGGGCACAGCTCTCTTTCCTGACCCAGAGTATGCGAAAGAGCTCCCCCCCCCCCCCCCCATTCTAACAGCCATGTACCGCGAGTCTCAAGAGGAACGGAAGGTTCCAAATGATTGGAAAAGAGCACAGGTAGTCACAGTCTTCAAGAACGGTCATCGAGCAGATGCGCAAATCTATAGACCTATATGTCTGACGTCGATCTGTTGTAGAATTTTATAACATGTTTTTTTGCTTGCGTATCATGTCGTTCCCCCCCCCCCCCCCCCCCATGAACCATGGACATTGTCGTTGGAGGGGAGGCTTGCGTGCCTCAGCGATACAGATAGCCGTACCGTAGGTACAACCACAGCGGAGGGGTATCTGTTGAGAGGACAGACAAACGTGTGGTTCCTGAAGAGGGGCAGCAGCCTTTTCAGTAGTTGCAAGGGCAACAGTCTGGATGATTGACTGATCTGGCCTTGTAACAATAACCAAAACGGCCTTGCTGTGCTGGTACTGCGAACGGCTGAAAGCAACGGGAAACTACGGCCGTAATTTTTCCCGAGGGCATGCAGCTTTACTGTATGATTAAATGATGATGGCGTCCTCTTGGGTAAAATATTCCGGAGGTAAAATAGTCCCCCATTCGGATCTCCGGGCGGGGACTACTCAAGAGGATGCCGTTATCAGGAGAAAGAAAGCTGGCGTTCTACGGATCGGAGCGTGGAATGTCAGATCCCTTAATCGGGCAGGTAGGTTAGAAAATTTAAAAAGGGAAATGGATAGGTTAAAGTTAGATATAGTGGGAATTAGTGAAGTTCGGTGGCAGGGGGAACAAGACTTCTGGTCAGATGACTACAGGGTTATAAACTCAAAATCAAATAGGGGTAATGCAGGAGTAGGTTTAATAATGAATAGGAAAATAGGAATACGGGTAAGCTACTACAAACAGCATAGTGAACGCATTATTGTGGCCAAGATAGATACGAAGCCCACACCTACTACAGTAGTACAAGTTTATATGCCAACTAGCTCTGCAGATGACGAAGAAATTGAAGAAATGTATGATGAAATAAAACAAATTATTCAGATAGTGAAAGGAGACGAAAATTTAATAGTCATGGGTGATTGGAATTCAAGTGTAGGAAAAGGGACAGAAGGAAACGTAGTAGGTGAATATGGATTGGGGCTAAGAAATGAAAGAGGAAGCCGCCTGGTAGAATTTTGCACAGAGCACAACTTAATCATAGCTAACACTTGGTTTCAGAATCATGAAAGGAGGTTGTATACATGGAAGAACCCTGGAGATACTAAAAGGTATCAGATAGATTATATAATGGTAAGACAGAGATTTAGGAACCAGGTTTTAAATTGTAAGACATTTCCAGGGGCAGATGTGGACTCTGACCACAATCTATTGGTTATGAACTGTAGATTAAAACTGAACAAACTGCAAAAAGGTGATAAATTAAGGAGATGGGACCTGGATAAACTGAAAGAACCAGAAGTTGTACAGAGTTTCAGGGAGAGCATAAGGGAACAATTGACAGAAACAGGGGAAAGAAATACAGTAGAAGAAGAATGGGTAGCTTTGAGGGATGAAGTAGTGAAGGCAGCAGAGGATCAAGTAGGTAAAAAGACGAGGGCTAGTAGAAATCCTTGGATAATAGAAGAAATATTGAATTTAATTGATAAAAGGAGAAAATATAAAAATGCAGTAAATGAAGCAGGCAAAAAGGAATACAGACGTCTCAAAAATTAGATCGACAGGAAGTGCAAAATGGCTAAGCAGGGATGGCTAGAGGACAAATGTAAAGATGTAGAGGCTTATCTCACTAGGGGTAAGATAGATACAGACTGCAGGAAAATTAAAGAGACCTTTGGAGAAAAGAGAACCACTTGTATGAATATCAAGAGTTCAGATGGAAACCCAGTTCTAAGCAAAGAAGGGAAAGCAGAAAGGTGGAAGGAGTATATAGAGGGTCTATATAAGGGCGATGTACTCCTGGACAATATTATGGAAATGGAAGAGGATGTAGATGAAGATGAAATGGGAGATACGATACTGTGTGAAGAGTTTGACAGAGCACTGAAAGACCTGAGTCGAAACAAGGCCCCCGGAGTAGACAACATTCCATTGGAACTACTGACGGCCTTGGGAGAGCCAGTCAGGACAAAACTGTACCATCTGGTGAGCAAGATGTATGAAACAGGCAAAGTACCTTCAGACTTCAAGAAGAATATAATAATTCCAATCCCAAAGAAAGCAGATGTTGACAGATGTGAAAACTACCAAACTATCAGTTTAATAAGCCACAGCTGCAACATACTAACTCGAATTCTTTACAGACGAATGGAAAAACTAGTGGAAGCCGACCTCGGGGAAGATCAGTTTGGATTCCGTAGAAATACTGGAACACGTGAGGCAATACTGACCTTACGACTTAGCTTAGAAGAAAGATTAAGGAAAGGCAAACCTATGTTTCTAGCATTTGTAGACTTAGAGAAAGCTTTTGACAATGTTGACTGGAATACCCTCTTTCAAATTCCAAAGGTGGCAGGGGTAAAATTAACAATTTGTATATAAACCAGAAGGCAGTTATAAGAGTCGAGGGACACGAAAGGGAAGCAGTTTTTTGGAAAGGGAGTAAGACAGGGTTGCAGCTTCTCCCTGATGTTATTCAATCTGTATATTGAGCAAGCAGTAAAGGAAACAAAAGAAAAATTCGGAGTAGGTATTAAAATCCATGGAGAAGAAATAAAAACTTTGAGGTTCGCCGATGACATTGTAATTCTGTCAGAGACAGCAAAGGACTTGTAAGAGCAGTTGAATGGAATGGACAGTGTCTTGAAAGGAGGATACAAGATGAACATCAACAAAAGCAAAACGAGATTAATGGAATGTAGTCGAATTAAGTCGGGTGATGCTGAGGGAATTAGATTAGGAAATGAGACTCTTAAAGTAATAAAGGAGTTTTGCTATTTGGGGAGCAAAATAACTGTTGATGGTCGAAGTAGAGAGGATATAAAATGTAGACTGGCAATGGCAAGGAAAGCGTTTCTGAAGAAGAGAAATTTGTTTACATCGAGTATAGATTTAAGTGTCAGGAAGTCATTTCTGAAAGTATTTGTATGGAGTGTAGCAATGTATGGAAGTGAAACATGGACGATAAATAGTTTAGACAAGAAGAGAATAGAAGCTTTCGAAATGTGGTGCTACAGAAGAATACTGAAGATTAGATGGGTATATCACATAACTAATGAGGAAGTATTGAGTAGGATTGGGGAGAAGAGAAATTTGAGGCACAACTTGACCAGAAGAAGGGATCGGTTGGTAGGACATGTTCTGAGGCATCAAGGGATCACCAATTTAGTATTGGAGGGCAGCGTGGAGGGTAAAAATCATAGAGGGAGACCAAGAGATGGATACACTAAGCAGATTCAGAAGGATGTAGGTTGCAGTAGGTACTGGGAGATGAAGAAGCTTGCACAGGATAGAGTAGCATGGAGAGCTGCATCAAACCAGTCTCAGGACTGAAGACAACAACAACAACATGTCGTTTTTGGAAATCCAGAATCTACTCTGTAGGAATCAACATGGATTCCGGTCACAGCTTTGTTTGTTCATGAGACCCAGAAAATATTAGATACAGGCTCCCAGGTAGATGCCATTTTCCTTGACTTCCGGAAGGCGTTCGATACAGTTCCTCACTGTCGCCTGATAAACAAAGTAAGAGCCTACGGAATATCAGACCAGCTGTGTTGCTGGATTGAAGAGTTTTTGGCAAACAGGACACAGCACGTTGTTATCAATGGAGAGACGTCTACAGACGTTAAAGTAACCTCTGGCGTGCCACAGGGGAGTGTTATGGGACCATTGCTTTTCACAATATATATAAATGACCTAGTAGATAGTGTCGCAAGTTCCATGCGACTTTTCGCGGATGATGCTGTAGTATACAGAGAATTTGCAGCATTAGAAAATTGCAACGAAATGCAGGAAGATCTGCAGCGGATACTCACTTGGTACAGGGACTGGCAACTGACCCTTAACGTAGACAAATGTAATGTATTGCGAATACATAGAAAGAAGGATCCTGTATTGTATGATTATATGATAGTGGAACAAACACTGCTAGCAGTTACTTCTGAAAAATACCTTGGAGTATGCGTGAGGAACAATTTGAAGTGGAATGATCATATAAAATTAATTGTTGGTAAGGCGGGTACCATGTTGAGTTTCATTAGGAGAGACCTTAGAAAATGTAGTCCATCAACAAAGAAGGTGGCTTACAAAACACTCGTTCGACCTATACTTGAGTATTGCTCATCAGTGTGGGATCCGTACCACGTTGGGTTGACGGAGGAGATAGAGAAGATCCAAAGAAGAGCGGCGCGTTTCGTCACAGGGTTATTTGGTAAGCGTGATAGCGTTATGGAGATGTTTAGCTAACTCAAATGGCAGACTCTGCAAGGTAGGCGCTCTGCATCGCGGTGTAGCTTGCTGTCCAGGTTTCGAGAGGGTTTCGTTTCTGGATGAGGTATCGAATATAATGCTTCCGCCTACGTATACCTCCCGAGGAGATCACGAATGTAAAATTAGAGAGATTCGAGCGCGCACGGAGGCTTTCCGGTAGTCGTTCTTCCCGCGAACCATTCGCGACTGGAACGGGAAACGGAGGTAATGACAGTGGCACGAAAAGTGCCTTCCGTCACACACCGTTTGGTGGCTTGCGGCGTATAAATGTAGATGTAGATGTAGACGCTGGGCCACAAGCCGGGCGTCGAGCCGCGGCGCGGACGAGGGAGCGTCCAGGGAAGGGGGAGGGGGAATCTGATATATACGTCACCCATGCCGTCCCTTGGCTCTCTACACAACATCGAAGACTACAACTCCATTAAAAAGACCCTCACAGACAAAAATACACCGCATTATACGTTCCCCACCACCAAGACAAGGAACAAAAACAATGTCATTAGGGACCTCACCAGGCGGCTCTCAGCCCAGGCAGTCAAGACAGGCCTGACAGCCCAGGGTTTTGTCGTCAAAACCGTAGAGCAGATGGGCAAAAATAAGGCAGAGAGTAAGTTGCCATTATTCCAAGTTACTCTGCCGGACATACCGCAGAATAGGCGCGAGATATAAACTGTTCTGGCATTCCCTGTCACCACAGAGCCGCTCCGCTGCAAGAACAAGGTGGTGCAGTGCTTCAGGTGTCAGGGACTGGATCACATTGCCGCCCACTGCCAGATGCCCGTGCACTGTAGAAAATGCGCCAAACCCCAACACACTAGGACTTGCACAGTAAAACACATGGACCCGCTGATATGGCGTGTGCTGTGTGGGAAAAACCACACGGAAGGGTACCAAAGCTGCGAGGGCCACAAATAACACACACAGAAGGCAAAGGGTGCGAAGGCCGCCCCCACACTCGTAAACAAGACACAGCCGCCCCATCAAACCACACAGAGAGACAAAACAGGACAACACAGACAGACAAAACTTGGGTAAAACCAAGGCCTGACTCTCCAAGGGCAACATATGCAGAAGTGGTTTCTCCCCCAAAGAGCCACGAAAACGTCGAGAAATCGGCGCAAGCCCTGTCACCACAACACCAGACACACACGCAAGAACAACACCGGGAAAAACAGAACAACGACCAGGTTCACCGAGACAGAGGAAGCTCTAGGGAACCCCACATACACTCCACCCCCTCGGATCAATCGTTAGGCATTATGGTCCAGACCATGAACCTCGTCATGGAAATGATGAAGGAATTCAGGGATGCCCAGAAGCAGAACACTCCAATACTCGTTCCCCTTCAGGCAACAGTCCAGCAGTCGTTAACCTCTGCGACTTCCTCAGTAGTCACAAAACCCCATCATGGACAGACAACCAAATATACAAGGCCTCACAATGTGCGTCTTTAACGTGGACGGCATTGTTAATCAAGAGGTCGACTTCAGAGAACTCATGAAGGAGTCCTCCATCGACATATGCATGATGTGAGAAACCCACCTAAAACCGAGAATAAAAGCGACAGTTGCCAACTATGTTAGCTACCATAAAGACAGGTCAGCCCAAGGCGGAGGAGTGACCATAAACATAAAAAGAGGGATCCCCCACCACCAGGTATTCATACCAGCTGCCAATAAAATCGAAGCAGTGGCCGCGGAAGTAACCACTGCCACCGAACTCCTAACAATCGTTGCAATCTACAGACCCCCACAAGATGAGATAGATGACGAAGACATAGCTGCTCTATGGCAAACTGTAGGCAAACTCATAATAGGGGGCGACTTCAATGCCAAACACCCCAACTGGAACTCTAGAGTAACCTGCAGAGCAGGCGCCAAACCTCAATGACTACTGAGCGACTACCACTTGGAAACATGAGGTCTGGTCGAGCCCTCACATTTTCCAAAAAAATGGAGGTAGGCCCGACGCGTTAGACACAACCCTCACTAGGAGGATGGCGCGAGTTGTGGCCGCAAGGACAATCAGCAGAATGCCCTCCGATCACAACCCAGTGATTCTAGAGGTCAATGTGGGAGAATGGGTAGCACTCCCACAGTACCAGACGTCCTACAAACGTACTGACTGGGAGCGATACCGAGAAACTGTCGCCTCTGATATCGCTCACGCTCCGCCACCTACTGCCGAAACAGCAGGATAAGCTCTACAAGACCTAACAGGAACCATCTTGCAGGCAGCGGAAGATCCCACTCCTCCACAAAGGGATGGCTCGCCCCTGCAAGTACAACTCTTGGAACATCTACTAGCGCCAATCCATCACAAAAACAGAGTGGCAAAAGAGTGGAAGATCACCAGAAATCAGGCCACCAGGAGGCTGCTCAACCGTCTACAGAGAGAGCTGAAGGCATCGCTCAATGAGCACAGAAACCAGCAATGGCAAACCTGCCTCACAGCCCTCAAAGTAGACGATCACACACAATGTCAAGCAACCAAACAATTTACCAAAAGACGCGCTAGGTTGTCGCCTCTGCACGGCGAGATGAGTCTGTCCTACAGCCATGTTGAAAAGGCCAACGCCCTCGCCGACACCTTCAAGAAGCAGTTTCAAGCGGCAGAACCCCAGGATGAAGAACATGAAGACGTAGTCCGTCGTCAACTGGCAGTCTTCCTCAACGCTGATGAAGACCCATAGGACGGACCCCCACTTCTCGCCCCGAAAGACGTGGTAAAAGTAATTAGGTCCCCCCTAAAAAAAAGGCGCCAGAACATGACAGTGTCACCAACCAGCTAGTTAAAAACCTCCCGCCCTCGGCCATCGAACACCTTGCAAACCTCTTCAACGAGATTACTCGTACCTGCGAGTTCCCAGCATACTAGAAACACGCGAAAGTGGTCGCGATACACAAACCTTTTATTCGCGCAGCACTACAGGCCGATTAGCCTCTTACCAACTCTCAGCAAGATCTATGAGCGCCTCCTGCTTATTCCCAAACGAGACCATATTACCAACGAGCGACTTTTGCCGGATTTGCCGACCTGGGTGTCCGAGCTGTTCTGGGCGCTACAGTCTGGAACCGCGCGACCGCTGCTGTCGCAGGTTCGAATCCTGCCTCGGGCATGGATGTGTGTGATGTCCTTAGGTTAGTTAGGTTTAAGTAGTTCTAAGTTCTAGGGAACTTATGACCTCAGCGGTTGAGTCCCATAGTGCTCAGAGCCATTTGAACCATTTTTGCCGGATTTCCAATTCGGATTCCGACAGAAGCACTCTGCCCCACAACGGATCATGAGACTAGTGGAAGCAACCACAGAAGACTTCAGTCACAGAGGCTACTGCGGGATAGTGCTACCTGATGTAGCCAAAGCCTTCGAATCAGTATGTCATAAAGGGCTAATATACAAGTTATACACACAAGGGTTCCCCTTGGAGCATAGTCAGGTTAATCTGAAGCTATGTCACGAATAGAACTCTGAAGGTAGAAACAGCCAACTCCACCAAAAGACGTATTCGTGCTGGGGTGCCACAGGGATCGGTCCTGGGGCCCGATTTGTGCAGTCTGTACACTGCGGGCACCCCAACAGCCCCCCTGGTGCACACTGCACAGTACGCTGAGGATACCGCCTTTTACACTCGTAATGCGAATAAAGACCTGGTCATTCGTAGGTTGCAAAGGGTTTTAGATAACACAGAAACCTGGGCCCATCGCTGGCGCATCACCATCAATCCTGAAAAGACACAGACTATGTAGATCACACGTAGACTCGGTAGACGCTTACCCCCTCAACGCCACCCTCCCACCCACCCCCCCTCCCCCGCCATTCATCTGCACCTACATGGATCCCGACTCTCCTGGCGCAGTTCCGCCAAGTATCTCGGCGTGACCTTGGACTAACGTGGAGACCCCATATAGACGAGATCCACAGGGAGGCCTGCGCCAGAACGTCCGTACTATACCCAGCCCTCAACACAACCAGCTTCCTTCCCTGTTCTGTAGGACTAAACGTCTATCAGGCCCTCACACAGCCCGTAATGGAGTATGTGTGCCCTGTCTGGGGATACATAGCAAAGCAGCACCTGGACAAACTCCATAGGCTGCAGAACAGCGCTCTCAGGAGGGCACTGCGCCTACCCATGGGATTCCCCACTGACGATCTACACGACGCTGCCGAAATCCCACTCCTCAAAGAAAGATTCCAGGATCTTGCAAGGGCTTTCTATGAGAGCTCTTCCAGATCTGGAAATAACCTTATCCAATCCATAGGTCGGTATGGCATGTCCCGCAACAAGCACAAACGCCCCATGACGATCTTCGACGACTAAGTCGAAGAGAAAAATCCCAAAAATTCTCAAATCCTAACACCAAATCTTAATCCTTAAAACACCGAACATCTCACCAACATCAGGCAAGTTCTAGACACCGCCAGAACACCAACACAACACACAGACAGCCAAAGCAGTCAAAGACAATCACACACTCACAACACATACTGTGGAGTAAAAGCCAACAGGTTACAAACTCCTCAATACACTTCCCCAAGGAGGGGCAAGTTAAAAGATGAGAAAGAGCCCTTGGCAGTACATCAGCACACCTGATGATGGCAACAAGATCGATTGCCGAAATATTGTGTCCTTTGTACACTCCCACAAGGCTGTTCACCCGAGATTTATTTCGTCATGAAATACGCCTGGAGAAATTCAAGAATCACAACATTGTTATATATGACACAATTCGGTCCACTAGCTGATGCAATACTTCTGTCAGTATTCTGTCATATTTTGGTGCTTTCTTCTATTATAACTTCTTTATTGCCAGTCTCACTGCCTCCTGGGCAAATGAAATCACAGTACTGTTAATCACATGTTGCTTTTGTAACACAGAGCGAAGATGTTGATGGTACTCTGTATCTTCCATCTTTGTATCATCTGGAAATGTAGCTCTGAGTGGTTACTGCACTGATGTCTCCCCGTGTGTCGTTATAGTGCTGTCGGATCGTCTTAGAGTTGATAATACAGTGGGTGATCGAACCTTATTTGTTACAAGATTGTATGGAAAATCTTAAACATCTGTTACCATTTGGTCCTTATTGTATGCTTTCCATTTTTCTACTCTGTTTTGGTGTAGTTGTTCTATATATTGTTCTTTGACTGTTTGATAGAAAACCAACCTTCCTTGTCTTTCTGTTTCCCCAAAGGACCTTTGGTGGTATCTCCTCGCCTGGCTTGCTCTGCATCATAAGGGCCGTAAAGTGGGACACCAAGGAATTTTAAACCCTTTTGGCTTCCTAACAAACGCGGGGATCGCCTTGTCTTGCGTTGTCTGCAATGCTTGCGCCAATTCGTCCGATTCGGCGTCAACACCAAACCCAGTTCCTTGAATTCTGCCTTTAAAAGTTCCCAAATCGATTTACGTAGATTGTATAGTAGCTCAGGTTGGATGTTAGCTTCAGAGCCATTATCTGCGTCTGTAATTGTGAAGCAAATGTGATTAGGGTCACTTGTTGTAAGTTCATCACAGACCTTCCAGTTGAAAATATGGTCACTTGGCTTTTTAGTTTCTAAGGGTGATTTTCGTATCTGTTGCCGCACATGCGTGATTTTAGAAACTAGTCTGTTGAGTGGCCTATTCACGACATGAAGGTCAAGTTCTTGTCCAGCGTCCTGAATGCAGAGTCCTCTTTCATCCGTTACTCTGCTATGCCACAATATTGATTTCGCATTTGCATCCATTACGAAAATGTGTCTGTCATGTCGATCCAGTATTGCTACTGTTTTTGAGTGTTCTATATGTGATTGTATCTCCTGACTCTATTGGGTTTTACATGCTGATTAGGCATGTAAAATTTTCCTAAGGCGGTCAATACTTCTGTCGTTATCACGTGTTCGTCACAGAGTTGATACATCGCTTTTATGTCTTTATCTGACACCACAAACGCGGACAGTGGTCAATGACCCGATGTTATCAATTGTGCTGTAACTGGCATGTGTCAGCCTGGAATATGGCTCCTGTATCCATAGTATGTTTAGGTCCAACTCCTCTAACATTTTCCTGAGTTCTCACATCACAGTGACACCACGCATCATATTTATCTGGTCGACGGGGCTAATCTGTCTTGTAATCATATACAATTCGGCCATGTGTCACCACTAATTACCTGTACTGATGCTCAATATGAAGTGCCTTCTGCCTCCTCTTAAAGACGAGGTCAAGTAGACTTTACAGTTCCTTTGTATTTGTAAGCAAGTTGTTGGCAGTGAGCTGAATATGATCAACTTCTTCTGTGACAAGAAAATTTATGGTACAACCTTTTGGATGAATGTGCCTTATCAGATGTCTTATTGCTATGATTAATACATGCACATCTCCAAATTTAAGCAGTCCTACTGAGTTTTCACACGTTTCGTAAACTGCTCATAGGTCCAGCCATAAACTTCTTACACTTCACATGACATATCCATCACTGGTTGTATCATTTTCGTTTTATTTCTTGTGAAACAATGAGAAATTTCCAGACTATTGCGCCAATTCCAAAGTTCCTGATATTGAAATTCATTGTTTTCAATGTTAAATCTGACCCCTGTACCCACCAACTGCTACTTACTCCTGCCTTTACCACTAGATTTCGATTGTCATGTCAAGTACTAGTTTATCTGAATTTTGGAGATAGGGAATTACTCTCCAGTATATCCTCAATGCCGCCACTCTCCTACAATTAATTACATTGAAATACAGATCCTCCCACTTTTTTGTAGTTTTTCTTTACTTACACACTTAATTTTCAGTATTACCATTTAGTTTCGGTTTCTTCATTTCTCTCTCGTACTCTGTTTTCGCTTTTATCCCAACTCCTTTTATGTTTTCCTCCACTGTTCATTTCACTTTTCATTTTGCTTACTCTTGATCCAGCTTTACTTCTCAATCTGTCCTCATATCATCTCTGGACTGATGGTGGCACAGAACTAATCAGTGATTTCTACCTAGACTGGTTGCCAAACTATAGCCATGTGAGCGTGCCAAAGATACTCCAATATCTTTTCTTGCATAAATACTATGTGCAGTCATGAAGTACCTCTAGAATACGAAACAAAATACTTTAAAATTTTGCACCGTTACTAAACCATTACATAAGCTGTTCCAGATATCTGGAAAAGAATAAAATTGTTTCAGAACTGGTAAAAACACAACAATGTATCATTTGAAGACAAAAGTGTGATACAAACATTGACAGGCTGATTAACAAATTGATTCTGCTTTATTTCACCTAAACTATACTTCCACAGTCCATTGTTGTGAAAAATATTGGCATGAAATGAAGCAGAAAAAAGTACACTAATTATTATATTAGCCAAACATTTAAGTTGTGATACTGAGTAATGAAGCCTCTTGAACAAAGCTGAGAAAGTTTTCTCAGACATTTCAGTACTGATGATACAAATTACAAATGAAGTATGCAAGTACTCACCAATTTTAAATGTACATTCCAAAGTGCAATCAGAAATCAGATTCATTTCATAAATTTCAGGGAATTCGTTTTCCAATGTGGGTTGTTTTTAGTTTTGAAATAATCACCTTATTTCACAATTTAGCTATCAGCTAATTTCGCCCCCTTGATCATTTTCAGGCTACTTGGTAGACAAACAATAGAAAAAGTTACAGCAGCTGCAAGAACAACAAGAAATGAAAGCAACAATATACATATATCCTAGTTTACACACCTCTGTTCCTTTTGTCACAGTATATTGTGCCATATTCCACAAATCTATGGGCTGGGGAAGCAACATCTGATGGTGTCCAAAACAACGCTTTCTTATGGTCATTGTAGCTATGGGCACTGTCTATATGTACATCACCACTCGCATTTAGCACAATTCATACTAAAACCCTAAATATATTAATTTCATAATATATTACAGTCTACTGACGTTACAACTTACTATCTCAGAAGTTAATTCGACATACAAAAAAGGGAGAAAGCCACCCCTGTTCTTGTTTTGTCTCTGTGACAGCGTACAATGTGATACAATAAGCTACTTTCACATTTTAAGTAAAACTACACATGACGTGGCGTACGTTTTAAAATCAGGTGGAGTGCATAACAATGCATTTCACAGCACTATTGTTTAGTCAGAGATATAAAGAACTCATACAAAAAGAAATACATACTTTGTCAAAGATGTTACTACTTATGCTTAACCTTATTTAAAGTTCTGTGTTTTTACAGAAAATGTCGTAAGTGAACACAATTACATCAGAGAAATGTGAAACTTAAAAATGAGGGAGGGTGAAGTCTTTTTTAAAAATATGTGCGTGGGAAGCAAAGAGCCAATCAAATCACAAAAAGGACATTTCACATAGCAAAAGTATGACAGTATGCCTTTGTCACAAAGTTGTTGTAACACATATGTCAACTGGAGGTCTGTGTCTTCCAAGACTTCCTCCAACTCTGCAAGGAACTACGTGTAATTCTTCCACAACCATTTAGACATTTCTATATTGATGCTGCATTGTTATTGTTTGAAACTGTAGTGAAAATTACAAGCTTAATACTGAAACAAGAATGCAAGTATGGGTACAGTCTATGTAAATTAAAATAGTTTCATTTCTCTAAGAATCCACTATTCTGGGCAGGAAGGTCCACCATAAGCGAACATAACTATTGTGTCCGGAGTTTAATTCTTCTTTCTCTTGAGTAAATATTAAAGGTTGGTTGTACTTGATTACTAGTAAGAGGAGAAAGCAGGTTGTCTTACTGATAGGAACTGAGGTGGAAATGAGTGTAATCAGTGCTTGTTGGCGCTTTGCTAATAAGCTGATGCATGACCATGAGAATAAATATTGCTAAACTTCTGTAAAAGATATCAGACTTAATTACAGGAATTCAGAGTCAATGCAGATTCTTCCAAACATGCAATTCACATTCACAGCTTCAGCACTGAAAGCTGATCAATAACGTCACTATATTAGTAATGTCTAACTTAGCTCGATGCTCGCCATTAAAAGAGACTAAAAATATTGAAAAGCAGTTTTAGGGCAAGGAATAACGATAACACCAATGATAAATATTGTATCTTTCAAATAATTATTGTTAGTCTAAGCAATACAAAGAACACACGAGACATCCTTATGCTAGTAGTTTAAATGGGGAAGGCCAGTTGTAGAAAGATGAACTGGAAGCTGATGAAGCTTAACATTTGTCTTTCAAACAAAAACAAAATGTAATTTGTATCATAGATTCTATACATTCTACAAGTATCTTTAACGTTATCAGAGGATTTATTAAGTTAACGCGTTTTTTTACATATTGTTCCATTATATAGCCCCCTTCAATGGCGTTAGCTCAGTTTCTTTTTTGCAACTTTATGATGCCATTCAACGAACCTTAACTGGATATGCAGACACACATTGTTGAGTTCACGGTGTTTCACTATTTTATAGTTACACTTCATTTACAATCACAAATAACGTCATTTTTCCATTTCTGGGTTTAAATCATTCAATACATATCATTCAATACATATTGTATATACAGATATATGGATTAGATTTGCCTAGTTTACATATGTACATAAAAGGAAGTTGCTTTAAAGATAATAAAATTTCACTCAGATTTCATAAGTTCTATTACTTAATTACTTACATTTTTTTCAGTTTTAGTTCAACGTTCATATGAGAGATACAGATAAATAGTTGTCAACGTTTCCTTCAGTAAGCAATTAGATATTACTCTCACTGTTTATTTACAAAAGAATTTGAAACGATTTTGCTAATGGAGAATACTGAGTGGACCCTCAGACAGATCACAGGTGATGTCAGTGGTTATTATATGGTACCAATTAAAAGGTTAGGACCCAGGCGATGAGTTACATAGCTGGACTGCTACAGAAGATCTCGAATTAGCTGGGTTCTCACCTATGCAGGCATCATGTGCTGAGTATAACCCAGATTTCATGGAAAAATCGTCCAGTAGGATCAGAAACGCCTTCGCTCAATTGTTAGTGATAGTGCTGAAATAAAAGTCCTTACTACTAATATTACAAAATTTTTTACACAGGTTAGACACAGATTTTATGAGAAATACACACAAAGCTGGGCTATTTATGTGTTATTATCATGTGATATCGTTTTAATTTTATTTTTATAATGTTTTTGTTTGATGTTTTAGGAGATCTTATTAGTTCTTCAATTATTTCGCACCACAACGTACATCTAATCAGTCCCACATATCACAACTGTTCGTAATGGGCACATCAAGACTCCTTGTCAAACATATTTTTGTGTGTACCTTGGTCATGTTATCTGAATATTTTTTAACAGACCATGGGCACGACACTCAGCACTGACAGACAAATTTGTGTTGCGTCACAGGGATTGTCGTCAGATACACACGTGGGCAGTGTTAAATCTCAGTTGGTGATACTGCCTAGTGGCAACTGTGTTTACGTGGCTGGGTGTGTGAAATGCATTGTCGATCTGTTTAAAATTGTCTGTTTGCACTGTACGACAGGCATCAAACACAACTTTTCACTCATGTATTATCTTGTCTGCAAGTACTCTTATTCCACTCACAAATGCTTAATTGCACTTGGGTGCATGCACATATTTCACAACACTTTTAACACAGGATTTCACTTTAGAGTTCTATATTATGTAAACATATTTCTAGTTCATCCCTTCGTGGACTTTTTAATGTTTTCTTATGAAACACAAAATCTTTTCATGACATATACTTATAAAATGGTAGATTTACATTTGTCTTTACATTCCTGGAATGTGTAAAGTCATTGCTAATTACGCATATAATTTTTTTGTGATTTTCTTTAGATTTTTATTCTTTTTCTTTTGTTCATATGGGCATTTCTAATTGTGATTATGTAGCATTCTACTGTGGTTTTTAAATGTAAAGATGTAATTGTGATTATTTCGTTTGCCAATGGATAAATATGTTTCTTGCTTTGCACCTGTGATAAAGTTTGTAAAGTTCTCTTTTGGAATATTATTAATTGTGATAAATGCAGTCAATAACATTTATAAATTTACAATAACGATATAACATATATAGACCGGGGACAGCGATAGTGATATCGATAGTCGAAAGGTTGTTGTGCAGTAGAGGGGATGGTGGATGATGTGTCTGTGAAGTGTGCGAGGAAAAATAGCACTGTGTTTTATGAAAAGCATACGTAATTGTATGGACAGAGATACCGAACTATCAGATTGTTAATTCTCTTTACCACTGCGGTATGTAATGCCATCGCAAGCGAACTTTAAGAGCATTTAAACCGGACTGTGAAAGTGCCGCTAACAATGCTTTGTTGTGACCGACACGAACAGTGCTTTTATGCGAATGAACTTTGTTGGTATTGGTGTAACTGTTGTCTATTCTATCAAGCCGTGAAAGTAAAGACTTTAATTAACTGTGCAATATAAATGACTTTCAGTTATGTTGTCGAAGTTTGAAATGCGAGAACAGAGTGTGCTTCACACACAAGAACAATTCTATGAACTGTGTATTTGTGGCTAAGACTATATGAATGTGACGAACTGTATAATTATGGACGATAGCGTCACGGACAGTGCATAAAGTGTAAAAATGAGCGATTGTACGTAATGTACTTTGAAAGAGAGGACATATCAACAACGGTCGTATACTGGCGTCTTGTGGTTTGTTAATCACCACGGGGTTAATGATACAGCTGTGCCTGAACTTTATTTGCGTTTCGCCAGAGAAGATTAACCAGCGGAACTGCCTGTATCCTACTCTCGTCATCGTAACCCGCCGACATCGTGATGCCCAACGCAACTCTTTGTAGGCAACAAAAAGTTAAGAGATTTCGCCGAACGCTATCCCCTGACCTAGAAACTTTCTTTCTCTATTAAAAGTATAAGAATTACACAGACTATTCAAATAAATTCTTTGTTTAGTTTAAGTTCACTTTCTGCTAACGAAAATAAAATTACAATCAATGAATTAAAAGTTGCCTGGTAGTCACTGTTGAAACACCAGTAAATATAAACTTCTTCCTCTCATTAGAACTAATTCTCCTTGCATGACAAAATTATTGTAGTTATTTTATGTATTGTTATGAGACTAGATATATGAGATTAAGTAATAATAGTATTTTGTCGCGAAATATGGCTTCGCGCGAAAATTACGGCGACCGCCATAATTGCTTGCGTTCTGACCAATAGCGTAAAAGCTGCTATTCCCGTATTGGTGCATTTGCTAACGTGAGTGTGAATTATAAATGTCAGCTGTCAAATCACGTAGGGACTGTTTATCCAGTAATACAAGATTTAGATATTGTATTGCTACGAGTCGTAGTACTGTGGGATCATGACCAATTGAGAAGTATACCAAAGAGTGTGGTTTTCCAACTAGAATTTTGAATGACTTCACAGTTCAGATTTTGATAATTATCACAAATGGAAAACAATAGAATCGCCAAAAAGCATTGAAGGAACTCTCCAGACAACAAGACCATTGGGCCAACCTTGTACAAGGTAGAAAGATGACATAGAGTAGGACATCGCAGCATAAGGAATTTCTGCATGGTGGAGAAAGACTGCGAGAGATAGAAGGCGGTGGAAGCAGACCGTTGATGCAGCACGTGGTCTACAGAGCCTGTGATCACTGTGAGAAGAATGATTTTAAGAATTTGTTACAGTAAGGACTCAGCACTATTCAAGGCCAGGACAACAGATTTCTGTCTATTCTGCGAACATAATTTAATTTGCTTATAACAGAAACATATTCATGCCTAGTGCCAAATATATGAAAAATCAAACTTAAAATTCTAAAGATAAGCTCAATCAGTGGAACATCATGTCTCATTTTACACACAGCTTTCACAACAAAATATTTGCCCGTCACTTAACCACATCTACTTATAAATTTAAAGTCAGTGCAGTGGAAGTCTGTCTCATTCAGGCTCATGAATCTTCACCTCTTAAATATAAACCATTAAAGAGTAGCACAGCCATATTCTAACCATTGATTTCATCAGAGACATTTACTTTTTGTTAACAGTGCTCTTCCTGAGGGCACATATCGACTTCAGTTATTTTAATGGAATGGCATTCTCAAATAACCATTCATTATGCACAATATAACTTAAAGACTAAAATATACATATTCTCTTTCAGATTAAAATTATTACATAGGATCATATTTGTATACTTATTTCTTGCTTAACATTTGAGAATGTTATGTAGGACTCACTACCCTTAGTATATTGGTACACTGCAGTAAAACTATTCAGATAATTGTTCACTTTCTAGTGTTTCCTTACAGACACTTGATAGTTTAGCATAATCATTACAAAAAACCTTGGATACCTTTCCGTTTCCATTCACATACGAAATTGTTTTCATGTGAATCAATGGTCAAGGATTTACACCTTTCACATATACTCAGTTCAAGAATTGTAACAATAGCTATTACACACTCAGATACTGTTTTTAAATCTTGGTGACTGAAGTCCTTTAATTTTGTTTGTTTCTGAAAAAGCCTGATAATCTTATATGGCCCTGTATCCACCACCTGCCATTTACTATTTCTTTTCTTTGCGACAGAAGCTTTTGGATGTGATTAAAGCAATACAGTTTCTCCAACAAAATATTCCTGTACATGACCTAATGTCATAAGTTTTCTTTCTAATGTTGGCATGTTTAGTAAGTGCAGTTAGCGTAAATTGTACCTTTTCCTCGTGCATACATTCTTCTTAGGCAGGTTTGGCAATGGGTTTATCCAATTATCGACTTCTTTACTGAAGGTGTATAAGGGGTTGTGTGTTTTGGAAAATCATTTACTGTATGTTCAAAAGGCTCAGTCAGTTCCACCCAGTGTGTATGATGTTACAGGTGTGACAAATATGTTGTTATGTAGCGCCTAAGAATAATTCTGATGATGGCAGATGCTACTGCTGACTTTGTGGCATATGGCTTGACATATTTCGAAAACGATCATAAAGGGCAAGCAAATACTTAACTCCACCCTGTAAAGAGGTGCTGGACAGAAAACATTGACAGATACCATTTGCAAAGGCTATACTGGTAACCCCCGTGAACCATGGATCTTGCCATCGGTGGGGAGGCTTGCGAGTCTCAACGATACAGATAGCCACAATATAGATGCAACCACAGTGGAGGGGTATATGTTGAGAGGCCAGACAAACATATCGTTCCTGAAGAGGGGCAGCAGCCTATTCAGCAGTTTCAGCGGCAACAATGTGGATGATTGATCTGGCTTTGTAACAGCCACCAAAATGGCCTCACTGTAATGCTACTGAAAATGGCTGAAAGCAAGGGGAACCTACAGCCATACTTTTTCCCTAGGGCATGCAGCTTTACTGTATGGTTAAATGATGATAGAGTCCTCTTGGGAAAATATTTTGGAGGTAAAATAGTCCCCTACTTGGATCTCCAGGCGGCAACAATGTGGATGATTGATCTGGCTTTGTAACAGCCACCAAAATGGCCTCACTGTAATGCTACTGAAAATGGCTGAAAGCAAGGGGAACCTACAGCCATACTTTTTCCCTAGGGCATGCAGCTTTACTGTTTGGTTAAATGATGATAGAGTCCTCTTGGGAAAATATTTTGGAGGTAAAATAGTCCCCTACTTGGATCTCCAGGCGGAGACTACTCAGGAGGACATCATCGCCAGCGCAAAAAAACTGGCGTGGAATGTCAGACCCCTTAATCAGGTAGATTGGTTAGAAAATTTAAAAAGGGAAATGGAGAGGTTAAAGTTAGATATAGTGGGAATTAGCGAACTTCACTGACTGTAGGAACGAGACTTCTGGTCAGATGAATACAGAGCCATCAATACGAAACCAAGTAATGGTAATGAAGGAGTAGGTTTAATAATGAATAAAAAACATGAACACAGTGAAGCTACTACGAGCAGCATTATTATAGCCAAGATAGACACGAATCCCACACCTAACACTGGAGCACAAGTTTATATGCCAACTACCTCCGCAGATGATGAGGAGATTGAAGAAATGTGTGATGAGATAAAACAAAATTATTCAGATAGTTAAGGGAGACGAAAATTTGATGGTCATGGGGAACTGGAATTCGATAGTAGGAAAAGGAAGAGAAGGAAAAGTAGTAGGTCAATATGGACTGGGGTTAAGGAATGAAAGATGAAGATGCCTGGTAGAATTTTGCACAGAGCATAACCTAATCATAGCTAACACTTAGTTCAAGAATCATGAAAAAAGGTTTTATACGTGGAAGAGACCTGGAGACACTGGAAGGTTCCAGATAGATTACATAATGGTGAGAGAGAGATTTAGGAACCAGGTTTTAAATTGTAAGACATTTCCAGGGGCAGATGTGGACTCTGACCACAATCTATTTGTTATAAACTGTAGATTAAAGCTGAAGAAACTACAAAAAGGTGTGAATTTAAGAAGATGGGACCTGGATAAACTGAAATAACCAGAGGCTGTAGAGAGTTTCAGAGAGAACATTAGGGAACGATGGACAAGAACAGGAGAAAGAGATACAGTAGAAGAAGAATAGGTAGCTTTCAGAGATGAAATACTGAATGCAGCAGAGGACCAATTAGGTAAAACGACGAGGGCTAGTAGTAATTCATGGATAACAGAAGAGATAACGAATTTAATTGATGAGAGGACAAAATATAAAAATGTAGTAAATGAAACAGGCAAAAAGGAATACAAACGTCTCAAAAACGAGATCGACAGTACGTGCAAAATTGTTATGCATGGATGGCTAGAGGACAAATGTAAGGATGAAGAAGCATGTATCACTATGGATAACATTTTCTGAGGGTGGCCTAAAAAGCCGAAAGCCATTTCACAATGAACTACAAAATAATTATTTTTGTGGAATATCAGTAGCGCATATTTCAGTTTTTAATTTGTAAACTGATAGTTCTGTAGCTGTGTTGTCGGTTCGATGAGCTGGTGAGGTCTACAAAAGACAGTAGGAAAAGTAAGATGGCTGCAGCAAGACAGACTGTGGTGTTGAATACTCGTTATTGTTTCAACAAGCTTGGAGCAGCTGCAGGTGTGGGTTTTCGTCATGTTATGTAGTGTGGCGTCAGTCAACTGCATCCGTGTGCCTCTGTCCACAGCATACATGTTAATGAGGCATAGTCAGGTGTAAATCTCGTAGACCTCAGCAGTAAGCATTGTAGTAAAGACGTCGGCATCGGCTACATTCAGTGCAGCGCAAGTGAGAGCCATCTTGTGTGGTAAACATTCGCAGCAGCAGTGTGTCCAGAGTTGTTGTGGCTATCCACACTGTTATACTCCAGCGAGGTAGCTGGGACTTGCCCAGCCAAGTTGGCTGAGTAATGCGTAGCTGTCCAGGTGTTATATGACTATTTTAGTCAAACTGTCTTGTAACGCACGTAAAACCCACAAAAAGAGTCGAATCAAATAAGGATAAATTGATCTCCACCAGCTAATGAAGTGTGAATCATTACAGCGATTGCCAATACTTAAATAATTAGATTACAATTTCCTATGTTGAACTGCATGCATAGCTAAATGAGGAGCGGCTGTGAAAGCAAGTTGGACTCCGTGAAGAATAAGGGATGAACAGTATCTTTACAAACTGCAGAAAGTCATTTCCCACCCCCATTCGTATAACTGCTGCTCGACCCTATGTGAAGGGAAATACCAGGCAGATGTAATGTCAGGCCACGCTGTGTGTTGAACTGAGGTCACACTGGCAGAGATTGTCTGAAGTCAAACAACGCGGGTCATATTTCCAGGATGTGCTGGACGACTTATTCTGTTTTTCGTGAGCTGTATGGTCACTGGTGCTTTACGCATTATGGCAAAGACCCAGCAGAAGTGCCGTTGTGGAAAGGAACTGTAGGCAATCAAAATTCGTCAAAGAACACTATATGTTAAGATAACATCTCAGAAAGTGGAACGACAATAGAAAGTTTAGGGCTCATTTGAAAATCAGGGGATACCGACACCTTGCTCAGGTTCCACGTAACTGACTAGTTAAGGAACTCTGAAAAAAGTTACCATTGGTTCACATAACTAATTAAGAAGTGGGAGCTGGAAACGAAACTGTGCTTACAGAAGTTCTTTCGGATTTGACAGCACAGTATAAGAAACAGAGATTAAGAGAATGTGGAGAGATTTTGGAGTGCCAGGACTATCAAATTTTTAACTGGTTAACCATACAAAATACGAGTAAGGGAGGGAGACCAGAGTCTTGTAAGACAACTTTTTTTCACTGCTCGGCACTTAAAAAAAATATTATTCAGAAAATCAAAATTATTTTATGCCGAAAAGCATAGAGCACAGACATTTCCTAGTCAGAAGTGCTCTGGCGGTAGTTACTTCCTACACTACTGGCCATTAAAATTGCTACACCAAGAAGAAATGCAGATAATAAACGGGTATTCATTGAAAAACATATTATACAAGTACTGACTGGTGATTACATTTTCACGCAGCTTGGGTGCATAGATCCTGAGAAATCAGTACCCATAACAATCACCTCTAGCGGTAAAACGGCCATGATATGCCTGGGCATTGAGTCAAACAGAGCTTTACAGGTACAGCTCCCCATGCACCTGCAACACGATACCACAGTTCATCAAGAGTAGTGACTGGCGTATTGTGACGAGCCAGTTGCTCGGCCACCATTGACTAGACGTTTTCAATTGGTGAGATATCTGGAGAATGTGCTGGCCAGGGCAGCAGTAGAACATTTTCATTATCTAGAAAGGACCGTACAGGACCTGCAACATGCAGTCGTGCATTATCCTGCTGAAATGTAGGGTTTCGCGGGGATCGAATGGAGGGTAGAGCCACGGGTCGTAACACATCTGAAATGTAACGTCCTCTGTTCAAAGTGCCATCAATGTGAACAAGAGGTGACCGAGACTTGTAACCAATGGGACCCCACACCATCACGCCGGGTGATATGCCAGTATGGCGATGACGAACACACGCTTCCAATGTGCGTTCACTGTAACGTCGCCAAACATGGATGTGACCATCATGATGCTTTAAACAGAACTTGGATTCAACCGAAAAATTTCGTTTTGCCATTCGTGCACCCATGTTCGTCGTTGAGTGCACCATAGCAGGCGCTCCTGTCTGTGATGCACCGTCAACGGTAACTGCAGCGATGGTCTCCGAGCTGATAGTCCATGCTGCTGCAAACGTCGTCGAAATGTTCGTGCAGATGGTTGTTGTCTTGAAAACGTCCCCATCTGTTGACTAAGGGATCGAGACGTGGCTGCACGATCCATTACAGCCATGAGGATAAGATGCCTGTCATCTCGACTGCTAGTGACACGAGGCCGTTGGGGTCCAGTACGGCGTTCCGTATCACCATACTGAACCCAACGATTCCATATTCTGCTAACAGTCACTGGATCTCGACCAACGCGAGCAGCTATGTCGCGATACGATAAACCGCAATCGCGATAGGCTACAATCCTATCTTTATCAAAGTCGTAAACGTGATGGTACACATTTCTCCATCTTACACGAGGCATCACAACAATGTTTCACCAGGCAACGACGGTCAACTGCTGATGGGGTATGAGAAATCGGTTGGAAACTTTCCTCATGTCAGCACGTTGTAGGTGTCGCCACCGGCGCCAACCTTGTGTGAATGCTCTGAAAAGCTAATTATTTGCGTATCACAGCATCTTCTTCCTGTCGGTTAAATGCCGCGTCTGTAGCACGTCATCTTCTTGGTGTAGCAATTTTGATGGCCAGTACTGTATTTTAGCATCTAGACAGGCAGGATTCTAAATGGGCAAATTTGACTTCTACACTCAGACTCCTCCAGGCTCGTCTGGAATAAGAGGCACTCATCTGACTAAGGTGAACAGGCAGGAAAGAGTTGTGGTACAGAGCCATTGACTGAAGCCACATTAGTCACCACTTGCACATTAAGGAAATGGTGATACCTTGCTACATCAGTGAAGTGAACTGTAGGGAAATCCGCATCATTTCTAACAATGTTCAGTACAGTTGCAGTAAGAGATTCAGCACTCTTTCATATCTGGCAATAGATGCACTCGCATATCCGTCTGTAGTATTTTTCTGTTTTTACACACTAACCTTCATCAATCGTGGTACGATTTCTGTAAATGTAAATATTTTTTCAAGATACACATTTGTTTGAATCATGTCCCCGGTCACCTATCTAAATTGCCAAGGCATTTGTCTACACACCATAACGTTTGTTCCATTCGTAATAAATTGATTTCATTGAGTTCATTGCCTAATATCATAATCAGATGATTTTCTACATCATTGTTTTGATGGGTGATGATTTTGTTACATCAGACATACAGGGTCTATTAAAGATATTTAATTAAAGATTCCATTTAAAGAACTCCACACATACATCACATGATGAGGTGTAACCCAACGAAATGGTGACTCTGCTCAGGATCCATTTACTTGCAAACTTCTGACACTGCAGTTAGATCCACGAAATTTTTTCCATTTAAAACTTACTTTTGAAGAAGGATTTGCATTTTTTAAACTCAATAATCATCAAATTGACTGAAATTACTTTTAGTTGCTAGCATGTAGCCATTTCATATATTTTATTACAGAAACAGGGGAGGTTCGTATATGCCCATCATTATTCAGCTTAAGAACGCCATTAAAATTATGGAGGGGATTTTATATGTTTTTCTGTTTCCTATGTACTCTTGTGTGTTTTATATTAGGAGAGAAGTGAATAGTACTTATGTACATGTTATCTGAGCATGTTACTGCAGGTTATCAAGTGTAGAGATTCTGTTAGGGCATGCAGAAATTCACATGAGAGAGAGCCAGGAGCTTACTGAGAGTGAACGAGGTAGAGAGAGAATTTTTACTTAATTCAGAAGCAGTACACAGTGAGCAGACATGAAAGTACGTCAAGGGAATATTCAAAATGCAGATTCCACTGGGCCTTGAGGTGAATACTCATAAGGTGACACACATGCAGGAAACAAAAAAGTCAGGCAAATGTTATTGAGCAGTTTGTCAGCAGTTAAATTCACAAGAGATGACTATAAAAAATTTTATGTGTAATCGAGACTTCCGCACAGAGCAATGCCCCTCATGAGACAAACCTCAGTAGCCGGCAGCATTCGACCTGCACAGTTTTGTGATTGAACGATTCGAGAAAAGCGGAGGAAATAAGGAATGCACAATTTGGAAAATTGGAAGAACAGTTCAAGAAGAGTGAGGAACGATTAACGAAAGGCACGATAATAAGTAATTAACAATTTAAGAAAAGTGAGAAAATGAGGTACACACAGTTTCAAGAAAATAGGAAGCAGTTTTAAAATCTAAATAAAAAGATGGATGAACAAGTTGCGGCTGTAAATAAAAAACTCAATAACCATGTAAAGAAATGCGAGGAACAGATTAAATTATTAGACAAAATGATTGATGATCAGGTTACCAGTCGCAGTGAGGCCCCACACTGCTGAACAGGTATGGAGTGAGGGGCGAGGGGGCCAATACACTTATAAACACATGTTTTCATGTTTTATGAGATACGAGGAACAATGTGATATGGAAGATGATGTATACTGATATGAGGAGGAAGTTAAAGAAAACTTGTACAAAGAGCAAGTACAGGCAGTTATAGAGACAGAGATATTTGACATGGAACACTTGGTTCTAGACACAGGTGCAATGACTAACTTAATGTCAACTGAATTTTTCCAAGAGTTAAACAATAAAGGTAAAATTCCCAAGTTACCAGTGCAGAATTGCAGAATACAGACAGCCGTTGGAAACAAATCAAAAGTAGTGAAGTTACAAGCACTTATTACATTGAAAATAGAACACCTTACTGTCAAATATAATTTCCCATCATTGGTAAATTAATAGTAAATTGTTTGATTGGGATGGATACGTTTAGACCTTATAAGACGCAAATTGACATAGGGAGTGGTAAATGGTACTTCAGTGTAAAAAAAAAAACAAGTATTTTCTGTCGATTTGATAAAAATGACAGACAAGAAGGTCAAGCAGGAGGAGGAGACTGATGTGACAGTTCAATTTATGTAAAAACTCACTATAATGAACAAGTGCCAGAATCAGATGTAAACTATGAAATGGTAGAGCAAAAGGTAAACGAGTCCAGCACCTCAAATTACCGGGAGCAACAGGAACCTACAGATATGTTATTTAAGTATACACAGCTATTTAGAAAACAATCCTGAGTTATCAAGGGTTGGCAGTACAAAATGGATGTTCATCCATATGAAACTTTTTTTGTATCATCATACCCCATTCCTTGGACGAAAAAAGAGGCATTAGTTAATGCAAATATGTTTAGTCACACTAATATGGAGAAGGACCTCTGTCTGTGCACAGACTCCGCCTTGTAGGATCTGGGGCATGCCTGTTCCAGATGAGAGAGAAAGACAGCAAAATATTGCCAAAGGTAATAGTTTTTCCATACACTCCTTGACTGAGGCAGAAAGATCATACTCTTTATCAGAATTAGAAAGTTTGCTATAGGCTGGGCATTCAAAAATTTGATAACTTTTTATGGGGTAAGAGTATAAATGTATATTGTGATCACCAATCCCTTTCATTCTTGCTGACCCGCAAATTACTGCACAGGAGACTTGAAAGTGGTGTCTATATCTGCAAGAATTCAACTTCGAAATTATTTATCTCAAGGGCAATCAGAACATCATTGCCAATGCTCTATCAAGGTTACCTCAAGGTCTAGATTAATTAAGTGAATTTTTGGAACAGGATTCTGAAATAAGAAATCTGTTTATGCAAAGTAAAATACCACGATCTGGCTACAGTAAGTTTTGTAAACAAATGAAAACCATGCAACAACAGGACATAAACCGAGCGATGTGGTGCAGTGGTTAGCACACTGGACTCGCATTTGGGAGGACGACGGTTCAATCCCGCATCCGGCCATCCAGATTTAGGTTTTCCGTGATTTCCCTAAATCGATCCAGGCAAATGCCGGGATGGTTTTTGGAAAGGGCACGGCCGACTTCCTTCCCCGTCCTTCCTTAATCCGATGAGACCGATGTTTGGGCTCCTCCCCCAAACAATCCAATCCAATCCAATAGGACGTAAGATGGAGCAAGAGCAAACAAAAACTAACACAGGAACGCAATGAACAGGTAAAAATGTGGTAGAGGGAATATATTGGTGTTGTATTCCATTGCAAACATCCTGACTCAGAACAATGGTGGTGCCGGCCGCGGTGCCTGAGCGGTTCTAGGCCCCTCAGTCCGGAACCGCGTGACTGCTACGGTTGCAGATTCGAATCCTGCCTCGGGCATGTATGTGTGTAACGTCCTTAGGTTAGTTAGGTTCAAGTAGTTCTAAGTTCTAGGGGACTAATGACCTCAGATGTTGAGTCCCACAGTGCTCAGAGCCATTTGAATCATTTTGAACAATGGTGCGTTTGTCTTCCTGAGAAGTACATTGAGGAATTCATAGTGCACACCCATGACGAGTGCGGACACTATGGGGTAAGTAAATGTTCCGAGAAGATAGGCAAACATTGCTACTTTCCAAACTTGAGATGACGAGTACTTCAGGTACTCCAAAAAGATATAGCCTGTCAGAAGGCAAAACATTCCAACTCTTCCAAATATATCGAGCTTCACCCAATTTTAACAAAGAAACCTGTAGATTTAATGTCTCTGGATGTAGCTGGTCCCTGTCCGAGAGGCAAGGGTGGAGTAAGATATGCAGTAGCACTGTATGATGTTTTTACAACAAATATTAAGATGTACACTGTACATAGTGCAGCAGCAACCTCCATCAGGAAAAGGATCGCAGAAGATGACTTGAAGAGGATAGGAAACCCGCCAGTGATACTTACTGATAATGCATCATATTTTATATGACAGAAATGGTAGCAATTTATCACATCACAGGTTATAAAACACATCTTAGGTTCAAGATTCCACCACGAGGCATCGCCCATAGAAAGAATATTTAAGGAATTTAATCGGTTCATAATAACATACACACTGCACACTCACACAAATTGGGTAGAATATGCCACACCTTTCATGTAGATTATTAACAATCTTACAAACGCCGCCGCGGTGGTCTCGCGGTTCTAGGTGCGCAGTCGGGAACCGTGCGACTGCTACGGTCGCAGGTTCGAATCCTGCCTCGGGTATGGATGTGTGTGATGTCCTTAGGTTAGTTAGGGTAAAGTAGTTCTAAGTTCTAGTGGACTAATAACCACAGCAGTTGAGTCCCATAGTGCTCAGAGCCATTTCTTTTAATCTTACAAATTCTTCCACCGTTTTCACATCAAATGAATTAATGTTTTACTTCAGACAAACGGACGTATGGGAGTCACCTCTACCAAAAATACCAGCAGTGAAAATGACATTGGAGGAGAAAATTAAACAAGCAGTAATCTCACTGGAAAACAGGGCTGAATATAGGAAGAAAATCTATGATCGGAAACCGAAACGTTTTGACACAGTTTACTGAAGGCCAGTGTGTTCTGTTACGAACACATCCTAAGTCAACAAAAATATCAAAGTTAAAAAAGAAGTGGCAATTATTTTATACAGGACTTATATAATTTTCAAAATCCCATATCCTGGAGATGATCGATTGACTGACGAGAGGACTGGTCGAGATGAAGGTCTTTACCCCCACAAGGACTTAAAGGCATTCGTGGAATAAACATTTTTGACACAAGTACATTTACTGAAGATGAGTGTACATAGTTTACATAATAGTAATTTAATTTGTTTTCTTTTGAATACTACCCTTAAGGAAACGCGTTTAGATATAAGAGATTTTACTTGTATTTTGGTATATAAAGTAGCAGGTAAGTGAAATTGAGAGGTATATTAAACAATACAGTGCTTTGCTTGACACGAAGAGCGGCGAAGCAGATCACAACTTGTGACCCACTGTGGTGTAATTGTAAAGATGAGCTATGTCAGCAGACGAGGTGAAATCAAGAACTCACGTTCATGCGCATGTAAACATCGCCGCAGGTTTAATTATGACATGATAAACGGCCGCCAGCTAACACAATTAATGGCAACTCACTCACGCACTTATTTATATGAATTATACACATATAGGAAGAAAGAAGGAATAACTATAGCTATAAAATTAAGGTGATATATATATATAATGCTACTGAACAAGTAAGGGGCCGACATACAAATAGGGTCAGTCACTGCTCTCAGCACCCATTTTTCTCTTTAAAATATGTATAAATGTACGGGTATGTGATCATTATAAACATGATATATGAGTTATACATACTGTCCTTAGTAACCCAATGGGCCTGTAGTCGAACAGATTCCTTCCGTCTTTCTTACAGGCGATGCTAAGTGTACTTAGACAAGCAGTGGGTAGTCTATTTGAAGTAGATAACAATACTACGATACAATCCCACCTGTTCCATAAGTAAATAACAAGCTCCATGAATATTGTGAACGAAATTATGTATAATGTTTCTTATGTAACGATTTGAGATACCCAAACATACGGATGTACACTCCTGGAAATGGAAAAAAGAACACATTGACACCGGTGTGTCAGACCCACCATACTTGCTCCGGACACTGCGAGAGGGCTGTACAAGCAATGATCACACGCACGGCACAGCGGACACACCAGGAACCGCGGTGTTGGCCGTCGAATGGCGCTAGCTGCGCAGCATTTGTGCACCGCCGCCGTCAGTGTCAGCCAGTTTGCCGTGGCATACGGAGCTCCATCGCAGTCTTTAACACTGGTAGCATGCCGCAACAGCGTGGACGTGAACCGTATGTGCAGTTGACGGACTTTGAGCGACGGCGTGTAGTGGACAAGTGGGAGGCCGGGTGGACGTACCGCCGAATTGCTCAACACGTGGGGCGTGAGGTCTCCACAGTACATCGATGTTGTCGCCAGTGGTCGGCGAAAGGTGCACGTGCCCGTCGACCTGGGACCGGACCGCAGCGACGCACGGATGCACGCCAAGACCGTAGGATCCTACGCAGTGCCGTAGGGGACCGCACCACCACTTCCCAGCAAATTAGGGACACTGTTGCTCCTGGGGTATCGGCGAGGACCATTCGCAACCGTCTCCATGAACCTGGGCTACGGTCCCGCACACCATTAGGCCGTCTTCCGCTCACGCCCCAACATCGTGCAGCCCGCCTCCAGTGGTATCGCGACAGGCGTGAATGGAGGGACGAATGGAGACTTGTCGTCTTCAGCGATGAGAGTCGCTTCTGCCTTGGTGCCAATGATGGTCGTATGCGTGTTTGGCGCCGTGCAGGTGAGCGCCACAATCAGGACTGCATACGACCGATACACACAGGGCCAACACCCGGCATCATGGTGTGGGGAGCGATCTCCTACACTTGCCGTACACCTCTGGTGATCGTCGAGGGGACACTGAATAGTGCACGGTACATCCAAACCGTCATCGAACCCATCGTTCTACCATTCCTAGACCGGCAAGGGAACTTGCTGTTCCAACAGGACAATGCACGTCCGCATGTATCCCGTGCCACCCAACGTGCTCTAGGAGGTGTAAGTCAACTACCCTGGCCAGCAAGATCTCCGGATCTGTCTCCCATTGAGTATGTTTGGGACTGGATGAAGCATCGTCTCACGCGGTCTGCACGTCCAGCACGAACGCTGGTCCAACTGAGGCGCCAGGTGGAAATGGCATGGCAAGCCGTTCCACAGGACTACATCCAGCATCTCTACGATCGTCTCCATGGGAGAATAGCAGCCTGCATTGCTGCGAAAGGTGGATATACACTGTACTAGTGCCGACATTGTGCATGCTCTGTTGCCTGTGTCTATGTGCCTGTGGTTCTGTCAGTGTGATCATGTGATGTATCTGACCCCAGGAATGTGTCAATAAAGTTTCCCCTTCCTGGGACAATGAATTCACGGTGTTCTTATTTCAATTTCCAGGAGTGTATATATGTGTACAAGGATGATCGATGTAACTGAGGTTACGCATGTTTACTCTATAATATGAATGCAAATGACCCTTTTGTTTAGAAACTAAACTTATATGACTGTCTATGAAGTAAGAGAGAGTGGAATGTCAGCAATAATATGTAATATATGGATGTATCAAAATTTTAAATATGTAAATAAGTTTATTTAAAGAGTAACAGCATAAGAAAGCAGAAACTCTATGCAAAATAAATGATTAATAGAGATGGACAGCAATTCTCCAAGGAACCTGTCTAAAAGTGATTTTTTTTTCAAAAGTGAAGTGGTTGACGCTTAGTAGGCATGTGCAAACATACAAAACGTTTAACTAAACTACACTCAACTCTGAATAAATGGAGAATTGTTTTATAAGGAACTTTCCTTGTCATTGGGTGCTGATCGATGGAAATCCTTTCTGCTGAATAAGCACGTTATGAGGGGTAAACAATGGGTCCTGAGCAGTAAAGCTGGAGATCTTCTGTCACAGCATCGAAATTACCAGAAGCATTTACATCGTTTCCAAGAAATGAACAAATTTTTGTGGAGGAATCCACAGCAGTTCTGTAATACCTTTCCATTTTTCTCGCAATATCAATTTATATGAATGTTTTCTTTTCTTCATTAGTAATAAGAAACTGGTACGTTGACGCAGGTGATGGCAAAGAGGGGCTTTTAAAGTTATCTTGGTAACAAAAGAGCAACTACAGGAGAATACTCAATTTTTTAAAAACTTTTCTTTCAATTCGCTAGATGTCACACAATAAGGACGTGTAATTTTTATTCCTGCATCAACAATGAGTGTAGTAAATGCTATGTGTGATAAGAAAGAACGCAAAAAAGCATATATTAAGAGTTATCATTGATGCAAGAATATTTTTTATTTCTAAACATCACTTTTACCTGCAATCATAAGAAAAAGCTGTAATTTCTTCCATCCCGCAAGATATCTTAAAATATATATATGTGCTAATCATCAAGATTTAGTGGAAGGACTGTATGATCGGCAACCACAGAAAAACAGGAGGTAAAACAATATCATCGTAACTTAACTGTGACTTCTATTAAGAATATAGGCTACTTTTCCAGCTCAATATTATGTAAAAATAAAAATCTATTTCTTTCAGGAAAAGTTTACAACGTATATGTTTTACAGATTTTTGTTGATATCAGGTAATGCAGAACACTTTCTAAACAAATTAGAAGTATTTTTAATTTTTTTGAACCTGGTTAGGGTTATTGAAAAAATTACAAAGAAACCGATGCAGTTTTTTCCGAAATGCTTTATCAAATTGAAATACCATTTAATCAAATGCTATAAATTTGAAGGAGACCAAATTTTTATCAGATATGCATGACATGATGGCTCAGGTACAATACCTATTTAATTCCACCTATTTTCTGTATTACAAGGACAGCAAAATATCACATCTTACTTTATAATTTTTATATTTTTTTTTGTTAGTGAAAATGTTATTTTTTCTATTATTTAGTTGATCCTAAAATAAATCTTAGGTCTACTACATAAGGATGGACTATTGCAAGTTACAGGAACAAATTAGAGCAATGCTTCATAAACTTTAGGAAATATTTGTGCCTGAAGTCTGAAAAATACGACTTGCAGGAAATTAAGAATAAAAAAATAAGTCCAATTAAACCATGCATCAGAACATTCCTGAAGCATAGTCTTCACCCTGCAGCATTTCTTCATATTCAGGCTACCTCTTGGCATTTTTTTTAGCACTTCTTGTTTCTTTGGTAATTTGAAGAGTGAATCTTTCAGCTTCATGCACCCATTTTCTGTCACACACAAGGAATTGATCTTCCATATTAGAGTCACATTTTGTGCCTAAATTTCTCAGGACTTCCAACCTTCCTATCACTCCATCTTTGAAATATATCACTGCATCTAGTACACCAACTTTTAATGTATTTATTCAAACAAAAATATTCTTGGGTAATATTTCCCATATGCAATATTTGAAACTTTCATTTGTATTCTGAGTGCCCCCATGAAGACATTTACTAGGCAAATCAGGGTCTCTTAGGTCTCTAAAAATTGGTTTTGTTTCATTCATAACAGGCTCAGGAAGAGAATGTTTATGATTGTATATTTGACCACTTTGTTTTGCTTTTTGGTATTCACACCAAGAATCTGCTTCTTTAGGGCAAAGTCTGTGAACAGGGTGGTCATCTGTGGACAACTTATGAAAGTAAGTGGCCCATACAGCTTTTCTCATTACTATAACATCATTCAGAGGTGCAGTTCGTCTAATTTCCAGTCCATAATAACTATAAAGAAGATCTATTTCAGTTACTGTCAATCTGCCTCATCCAGACAGGTATTTTCCATCAGACAGCAGCTTCCCTTTTATTTCTCTTTGTAGCTTCCTCAATCTTAGCACCCATCCTCTTTTGCACATGTTCACAACACTCCAGTTTTACTATTACCAAAAACAGTGAACTCATTAATTTTATTGAAAGCTTTAGAGTCCCCATCAGCTAGGTACTTTGTATACCTAACATTATAAATAGGCACCAATCTCTGAAATATTTTTAGATCTCCATCATACTCCATAAATCCACTGTAACCATCATAATTCTTAGAACACTGATGTTCAATATGTCCTTCAGTGTTACAATGGCAAGTGTGGCAGTCTTAGGTAAGTAAGCATTCAACATCAAAAATTTTTCCATTCTCCAGAGATGTAGAACTTACAACACCATTCAAGGAATGATGTCCTCAATGTTGCCATGACCCATCAAGTGCAACAGCAATGTCCCTGGTTCCACTAATATTTACAGTTTCTTCTACTGTATGTTTCATAGATGCTTTAGACACAACTGTCAGGGCATATAAATGTATTTTTCTTTACTTGGTGAACCTACTGGGAGGAGGAGGAAGGCCCATTAAACAACAAACGTTTGAGCAGCCTTTTTCCTTTTTCTATTGCATGCACTGCATACACTAACTTCAAATTCACATCATACGAATTATGCACAATGTTCAAAGTCATTGTCAAGGTAGATTTATTGCAGCATCAACACAGAACAACTAATTTTGACACTAAACCCTTCCTGCTACTTTATTGTACAGTTATTTCCAAACAGCCTACACCATCACATTGTTCACATTTCGCTACTTCCTTCACCAAAGAAGACAAGATGCCCACATGAACAACAACAAATCCATTACAAACAGTGTCATTGTTAACACAAAAATTTGAATCACCAGGAGGCTTGCCAAGTGGGAGTTTCTTCCCTAAAGAACAGACACATACATTACTTCCAACAGGTGACTTTCTTTGTTTGGGAACTGGTTACCACAGATTTTCCTTTTACTGAATTTCTTGATATGTGGCATAGTTAATATTTCTTGCACACTAAAGGATATGTACTTCACCAAATACATATAGCACTTGGGCAACAAACATTCAGTAACACGTGAACAAACAGCTTCACCTAAACAAAAGTAGATACTAGCAAAGATAATCATTTACAGACACTAGGAGCTTGCACTGTTAGCAACATATACAATGTATCATACACATAAACGCTGGAAACAGAAAGTTCACAGTTCGTTTCGAAATAATAGTGGTTTCTGTAACAGAAAATAAGGGGGCGTGGCAGCATACACGACTGTAACTTTAAAATTTGGCATATACAGGACATTTTTCGTTTGAAACTCTATACTTTACATATCGATGTAATCAGGAAAGTCTATAGAATTTAATAAAGTCATAAAAAATTTATAAGTACCCTATATCCTTAAACACATAAATGTGTAATAATCGAACAACTGACTTCTTGTTAAGATACCAAGTTAACTGCAAAATATGGTTTGTGTGACTGCAGTATTGGTATGTTGCATTGTATTTTTCTTACATTGTGAGGAAGACTGTTCATGGCACTAAACTTAGTTCCAACAAGAATTCATACTTTATCTCCAGTACTGTAATTATCTCTCATTACGTAAATTTCATGCCTATTCATACTCTTTGTGTTATTCCAAAATCGACCAACAGAACTAACACAACTTCCTAGGAAAAGAAAACATCATTGTGAATGCAAGATCATGAGCACCTACATTGTTGATTCAGGAGAGTGACAATGAGATCAAGGAGGAAAATTTTCATATGTTATACTTGAAGAAAGTAACATTTGAAATTTTTGTTGCTACAATGCTTGCTAACATTGGCAGAAAGCAGGACATGTACCAAATATTAAGGCATGTTAAGGAGAGCCATTGAGACAGGGCAGAAACAAACATTAGGCAATAATGCTTGATTAGGAATGGCATCCTATTTAGATGTACCAACCTGGCTGAGAATAATTGGTTGCAGAGTACCCCAGAGAAATTTGCCAGTAAGCCAGTTTGGTATACACACCTTGGTCATGCTCATTTTGGCCCCACTGGTGTTACTCTAAGTTGAGTCAGTTCTCTTTAATAATAAGGATATAACCATAAGAAAGGTACAGAGAAAATGTGCACCATGTCAAAAAGCAAAACCTACAACTGTCAGGCTCCCATGTTCCTAATTCTACCAAAAGGACTCTGAGATGTCATGGGAACAGGCATTCTTGGCCCTATGTCCATCTCATGTAGCAGAGTATCCTTACATACTTGTGACCATTGAACTTATCTCCAAATCTGTAATTTTTGCACCATTGAAAAACGCCACCGTTAGAGCTACCAACAGTTATTTTCTTTGCATGATTAGAAAAGTAAGTACGATTCTGTCAGACAGTGGGCCACAACTTATATCAAAGTACTGAAAGGACTTAGTGAAGCAAAAGAAGATAAAAACAGGCTATATATCATGATACCACGAGGCTTTGAACCCTGCAGCCAGGATAGTGAGGGAGACTGCTAAAATGTATCATTTGTGCTGTCACAATTAAGATCGGTCATGGACATGTGTCTGGCATATTTTCGAGATGTGATCAATGACTTACCACATGAGGCTACTGGAATGTCAGCAAGATTAGTTCTGAGAAACCAACAACCTGAAAATCTAATAAGAAGATAGAGGATTAGCCATCTGTTAGACGTAAATGCCACCATGTAAATGTAAAATTAGTGCTTGAGAGGATAAGCACAAAAGCTGAAAGAAGAAGGAAAACCAGAGAGGGCTGATAAGAATGATGAAGGTTACTGTAGGCGACAAAGTTTTACTGCAATCACAGAAGCGATGTAAGAAGAGCTGATATCTAAGCAGTAAGTTCTTTTATGTATTTCGTGGCCCTTACCATGTGCAGAAAATTTTTCATTACAATGTCATAGAATTATAAACACTAAGAAGCTGCAAATCAATTGGCAAAAAACGCCACATTTCTCATGTCAAAACACTCAAGGAATGAGAAGTTGTGTACGACTGGGCAGGGACGTGACATCCAGTCCAGGTCTCTTGATAGAAGATGTATCAATAACACAGAGTAATCCCTGGAAAAGGAGTTGTAAGGTCGTAAAAGAGATTATTCATATGTAACAAATTCAGTTGGCATTAGGACAAGTCAAGGAGATGGGTAAGGTACTAAAAAAAGAAGTATCAAGCAGATAATCGTCTGTACATGCCCATTGATGTGAGATGTGCGTATTGGTTGAAGTTTACTTTTTTATATATTTTCGCCAAATGCATGGGAGCACTGAGCAACAAGCCATGGAGCTTGATAATTCGAATTTATGTGAGCGACATTAGGTAGTATTGAGACAACAAGAGTTTAGGGATACCAGGTATGAAGGAATTCTGCGCTGTGTGGTATAGCAGATACGAAGTAATGATGCACCATGAGGATATAGTTGATGAGTAAAACAATACGCTGATTTACAAAAGTATTTCCTATTTTGATGAGAGTATGATGTGATAATTTTTCTATTCCATGATTGATGATGCCTGTGACAGTAAAAACGATACATTTTAGCAATTTCCCTCACTATCCTTCCTGCAGGGTTCAAAGCCAGATGGTATCCCAATATACACTCCTGGAAATGGAAAAAAGCACACATTGACACCAGTGTGTCAGACCCACCATACTTGCTCCGGACGCTGCGAGAGAGCTGTAAAAGCAATGATCACACGCACGGCACAGCAGACACACCAGGAACCACGGTGTTGGCCGTCGAATGGTGCTAGCTGCGCAGCATTTGTGCACCGCCGCCGTCAGTGTCAGCCAGTTTGCCGTGGCATACGGAGCTCCATCGCAGTCTTTAACACTGGTAGCACGCCGCGACAGCGTGGACGTGAACCGTATGTGCAGTTGACGGACTTTGAGCGAGGGCGTATAGTGGGCATGCGGGAGGAGAGGTGGATGTACCGACGAATTGCTCAACACGTGGGGCGTGAGGTCTCCACAGTACATTGATGTTGTCGCCAGTGGTCGGCGGAAGGTGCACGTACCCGTCGATCTGGGACCGGACCGCAGCGACGCACGGATGCACGCTAAGACCGTAGGATCCTACGTGGTGCCGTAGGGGACCGCACCGCCACTTCCCAGCAAATTAGGGACGCTGTTGCTCCTGGGGTATCGGCGAGGACCATTCGCAACCGTCTCCATGAAGCTGGGCTACGGTCCCGCACACCGTTAGGCCGTCTTCCGCTCACGCCCCAACATCGTGCAGCCCGCCTCCAGTGGTATCGCGACAGGCGTGAATGGAGGGACGAATGGAGACGTGTCGTCTTCAGCGATGAGAGTCGCTTCTGCCTTGGTGCCAATGATGGTCGTATGCGTGTTTGGCGCCGTGCAGGTGAGCGCCACAATCAGGACTGCATACGACCGAGGCACACAGGGCCAACACCCGGCATCATGGTGTGGGGAGCGATCTCCTACACTGGCCGTACACCTCTGGTGATCGTCTAGGGGACACTGAATAGTGCACGGTACATTCAAACTGTCATCGAACCATCGTTCTACCATTCCTAGACCGGCAAGGGAACTTGCTGTTCCAACAGGACAATGCACGTCCGCATGTATCCCGTGCCACGTAACGTGCCCTAGAAGGTGTAAGTCAACTACCCTGGCCAGCAAGATCTCCGGATCTGTCCCCCATTGAGCATGTTTGTGACTGGATGAAGCGTCGTCTCACGTGGTCTGCACGTCCAGCACGAACGCTGGTCCAACTGAGGCGCCAGGTGGAAATGGCATGGCAAGCCGTTCCACAGGACTACATCCAGCATCTCTACGATCGTCTCCATGGGAGAATAGCAGCCTGCATTGCTGCGAATGGTGGATATACACTGTACTAGTGCCGACATTGTGCATGCTCTGTTGCCTGTGTCTATGTGCCTGTGGTTCTGTCAGTGTGATCATGTGATGTATCTGACCCCAGGAATGTGTCAATAAAGTTTCCCCTTCCTGGGACAATGAATTCACGGTGTTTTTTTTCCATTTCCAGAAGTGTATATACTGTTTTATCTTCTTTTGCTTAACAGAGTCTTTCCAGTACTTTAATATAAATTGTGGCTATTGAAATGATAGTTATTAGAGGGTTTGGAGAAATGCCATGACAAAATAACAGAGATAAGAGAATATAAAAGAATGTATTTGACATGACCCATGAAGGAGTGACATAGTCATGGACCTACAGTCAGAGATAGGCACATCAGGAACATTGTGGAAATCAAATGTTGTAATAAATAGTAAAAGCAAAAGAGAAGATAAGGTAAGACTGAAACCACAAAAGCAAATAACATGTAAAATAAGGAAACTTTGGTTTGTAGCTTTCAGGTCGGAGTTGAAACCGTATTAAGCATGTCCTTGTGATTCAGTTTACAGTGGATACTGCGAGAGAAGAGCTCTGACAGCTGACGCGGCCTTGGCGCACGTGATTCGCGCATCCACAACTGCCAATTAGATGTGTGCTTTTGTTTACGTTACCATAGCAACGCCCTAGTGTTGCCGTTGAGCTGGGCGACCGCTGCCCATCTGTGTCGAATACTGACAACTGCGTTGCCAGCTGTCAGAACTCTTCTCTCGATGTATATAGTACAGTTATCGCCACGATTTATGGAACCTACATTGAAAGATAAAGTGTATTTATAAGATGGAAGGTGATGGAAGGGGAAGCTGTGGCTTGGTGATGCAGTAGGAATATCTATGGGCTAGGACATATTGATATGAGCTTAAACAGGGTGTTTCAGAAAGAATATATGTATTTCGAACAAATATATTTATTAAACTGCAAGAAATAGAACCATGAATCTTGGGTCAGATAGTTACAAATCTCTCAAATTTAGGTTACAGAACAATATCACATGAATACTGGAATTTCTCCCATGTTCGGGTGTGCATGTCCATTATCACTGATGTTATGGCAGTATAGGTCCTGTTTTTCAGCTTTTCTAGATTCTGTGGTAATGTTGGTGTATAAACGTCGTCCTTAATGAAACACCAAAGAAAGAAGTCGCAGGGCGTCAAATCCAGTGTATGTGGAGACCATCTGAGAAGTGCTAACTTATCAGCTGTTTGTTAACCAATCCAACAGCTCAGTAAAGTTTCATTCAGATATTCACGTAATCAGTGACTTTGGAGACGAGTGCGCCATCTTGTTGAAAAATGAAGTTGCCTTAGTTTGATACCTCATCTGAAACGTCTTTGTCCAGTAATCACAAAATACTTCGCGAACTGGAGATGACAAAATGATTTGTGCTGCGGAGTAGCTGCTTTGCAACATTTTACAGTAACCAAGCAAACAGAATACAACCGGCATTGAATAAAACTGGATAACGGATTTGTTCCTCCATTAACCGAGCCGTGGAGCAGCGATCTATAGTTCTGATAACACAGTACATTGTGATACGTATATTCGTCTTGAAACAGCCTTTGTATCACCAGTGGCTCTGATACTTTCAAAGAAACACAAGCAAGGAAGTTTGGGAAGCAACTAGTTTCAGACAGAAAGAACCTATACTGTTAAAACATTATGGATTTGGAGTTATGCATAATAATTTTCTCTATAATCAGATCGATGAAATTGCAAATAAAAAGTATCTTCAATTCACTCTCCAGTAGATATGATGGTTTATTGCTGTGTGGTGCACACTGAGGAGAACAATGGAAAATTTACTGCACATCATATGTCTTTTGCCCGGGTCCCGGGTTCGATTACCAGCCAGGTTGGGGATTTTCTCTGCCTGGGGACTGGGTGTTTGTGTTGGCCTCGTCATTTCATCATCACCATTCGTGAAAGTGGCTAGATTGAACTGTGTAAAAGAATTGGACTGTGTAAAAATTAGGATTTTGTACACGTGCTGATAACAGTGCAGTTGAGCACCCGACAAACCAATCATCATCATCATCATCATCATCATCATCATCACCTTTTGTATGAGACTGTTTAAAAATGTTCTGGTGAAAAATTCTTATTGTATGCCTTTATATGGTTGTTTGCCTCCTTTTTCTTTTCTGGGAAAGGGCCGAAACATTCCGTCGTACAACAATAGGCGATATAGAACATCCATCCTCAAAGTTAGGAAGGGTGTTGGGGGGGTGAGTGGGGGGGGGGGGGTGAGTGGGGGGGAGTGGAGGGGGGCAAGAGTAATAGTGTGAGTACTTCCACTGAAATGCTTATATTACATGTTAGGAATGGAAAAATCTTCCAGTGAAAAAATATTGCTTGTGTGACAGTCTCATTTCCTTGAATCATGTCAGGTAGCTCCACTACCGTTAATTTGCTGTCTTATTTCACGAGAACTGACGAGTAGATGAGGTCAGCTGGAATACTAAGAAAAGTAGTGAGTAATACTCAATCACCGAACCCCTGCCACTGATAACCTGTAGAATTAGCTACTTACCAAACAACATATTTAACAACCACTTTTGTCCGATCCATGAATGATGGCGGTTCACGTGGATCGAGGCAAGGACAGGGATTGCATTGTTGGCACGTGCAAATGATAGTTGCAGTACATGCATACATGTACTTTGGGCCTGATGAAAGCGTGTAACATGCAAATTATGCCTCGCTTTCGCTCGCGTAGAATTTGTCGGCCACCACCACCATTAGCCATGACAACTCACAACAAATCGAATACAAATTCGCTAAATAACTCACTACTATCGCTAATAATTCTAGCATTCCACACATATCATTCATGGCAGAGCGGTCAGAACACTAGAAAAGGCTCATTGGCAATCGGAGAATGCATGACTTAGTGTGCAGAATGAAATATTACTGTATCTCATTGCTACCTATCAGAACCCTCGGAGAGCATTAAAGATAAACACCAGTCCTAATTGCCTGATTGTAAAGTAACCTGTTTCCAAATTACATACAAAATTAACCACTATTTCAGTATACATATAATTCGAAAATGATGCTTTGCTGTTTAACATTGTTCTTATGTGAAAAACACAATATAAATGTGAAATTAATACTGTAACTAATCGACAGAAATGTAGCACATGGTCAGGATGTACCAGTAAACCAATCGTTATAAAATTACCACAGCAAATTAAATAGAACATGTAAATAAAGCATGTTAATTGAATCTCCAATCTATGTTAGCACTAAAATTCAGGCACTAGTTGATTTGTTATAAACAAATAGAAATGTAATTGTTTCCTGTAACATAACAAGTCAGAAAATGTTATATTTTCTCGTAACTTAGTTGAAAATAGGTTCACCTTGTTCAGCACTGAGATTGTAAATTTTTAGCAATGTGTATCTCATATTCGGTTTAACTTTTAATTGTGATTTTACATAAAATTGTAATTTTCATTGTAGGTAATTGTTAACAAAAGTATAAATAGAGGTCACACAGGCGCCTTGGAGCACTCGTTTTTTGGCTAGGGTTGCGAGCAAATGTATTGTAGGCTCACTCGTTTGTTGATTGTTGTGAACACTGTGTCATTTGATGTCAACTTTGGGTACATGTGATGTAACTGGTACAGTTCACCAGGCTCGGACACCAGAGTCCTGGAAATATATTGGTGTTAAAACTGCACTGTACTTTGGAATTTATTTGGGAGTCTTCCGCAATCCTTTTCATAGGCTGCACAGCGACGAGACGAATCCAAGAATTTTACAGCACCCCGAGAGATAAACAACTCTCACTGTTGGTAGAACTGCAGTGAAAACAACAGCACATCGACTGGGCATTTCACTCAAAAGTCAAAACATTTGCAACGCGGAGGTGGGAAAATATAAACATCTCAAGAACAAGCCCAAAACCGGCCGGTGTGGACGTGCGGTTCTAGGCGCCTCCGTCTGGAACCGCGTGGCCGCTACGGTCTCATTTTCGAATACTGCCTCGGACATGGATATGTGTGATGCCCTTAGGTTAGTTAGGTTTAAGTAGTTCTAAGTTCTAGGGGACTGATGACCACCGATATTAAGTCCCGTAGTGCTCAGAGCCATTTGAACCATTTTTTGAACAAGCCTAAACTCGGCCGTCATCGTTCGCGACTCAAACTATTGTGACACTAAGCTGTTTGACAACATGACAACTTCCTTGCAACACTGGCTACAAAAACAGATCTTTATTCGCAGCCATCGTCACACTGTTCATTCGATTTCAGCCAGATTTCTGGAGTAGTTCAAAGGCAGTGAGTTAGCTCGAGTTGAGTTCTGATGCGTCTTCAGTAAATATAGCTAACCGTATCTAAAGTAAAGTCGCAAAGTTCCGCTGTTCCCAGGGAATAAGTGGCTGATTCGCAGTGGTAACTGGAGATTTCATGGAAGTGATTCTCCGAGTGTCTCTTCTCCTCCGAAATTATGCAGTTCTAATAAATAAAAAAGACTCGAATTTGAAAGTACATTCTTCTTTCGCACCTTCCTCTGTTTCTACTGGCAATAATAGCTCTAAACGCAAAACCAAAATGCATAAATATCGAGTTGATTATCTGACATCAGGCTTCACCAGATTTCTCTTGAATAATGAGGCGACAATAACGTGTTCTTTGTTTGGAGATTTTAGCTAATGATAGCTTGAATCCCATAAAACTCAATAGACGCCTGCAGACAAAACATCCAGATCATGTAAATAAACCTATCTATTTTTTTAAGTGACGTGTGCAATCACATAATATTGGAGAAAAATTAATTCTTCCCGTACCTGTCAAAATGTGCGAATTTATCCATGGAGAAAGGTTTGGCAAGAGTCTGAAGTCGATACCGTGGCTCATCTTATTGATGCAATATCCACTGACATGAAAAATCGATTGCTACAACGTCTTCATGATAATCCAAAATTCACATTGCAGGAGCTTAATGACAGTACTGATATCGGAAATTTTTCTCGGCCTCTTGTTTTTGTACGCTACTTTTATGGAAATGAAATGCAAGAGGACATTCCATTTTTAAAGTTGTGGAAGAGAGGATTACAGGCGAAGATATTTTCTTTCTTACTAATTCCTCGTTTTTGTTTTATTTTTGTCTTTTTACAACATTTTGTCATGGACAAATTGTTTGTATATGTACCAATGCGGCGGCAGCACGTACTGGAACTAAAAAGGAGTTCAGGACAAGCGTGTGTGCTGTTTCTCCTTAAAAAAATTCAGCCATTGTCTGACACAAATGGAGGCATTGGCTTGTAAAGTAGTACAACCGGAAATCAATAACGCTGAACGCTGAACGATGAAGTTGGTGTTGTAAATTTTGTGAACGCATGAGCTAAACACAGTACGTTATTTTCCATTCTTTGCGAGGAGATGGGCTCCACTTATGATTTGCTTCTATTGTCTCATGGTAAAGTTCATCACTATTTGGAGCTGAAGTATGAACGTCGTCTTTTCCTTCTGAATATACTCGCGGTTCTGTTTCTGAACGAAAGATGGCTTTAATATTGAGCTACTTGGTCGATGTTTTTGAGAAATTGAACGATCTTAATGTGTAACTGCAAGGCTGTAATGATATCATCTTTCTAATGGAGAAAGTGCTTGGGTTCAAGACAAAACTTGAAGGTTAATCAATCAATCAATCTCTTTATTCATCTGCATTGTATGGATTTGAGATGTTTTCTTGTCTGCATGATTTCGTGGAGGAAAATTAGTTAGATGTTGGTAAAATTAGTAGAGTTGGTGTAGTACATCGTCAACAGTTCGAGAACAAATTTCCAGAACCCTCATCTGAGTATCACTGGATTCATAGTCGGTTCGATATGATCACAGGAGACCATTTGTCAACAGTAGAACAGGTGTCGCTGATAGAACTCTCAAGTGATAGAACAATTCGAAATGAATCTAACTCGAAGTCTCTCAAAAATTTCCCAGCCCAGACTCGGAACGAGTCACACAATTTAGCAAGGAGAGCAGTGCACGTGTTACTACCTTCCACATCCACTTACTTGTATGATAAACATTCCCACAGTGGCATTAATCAAGACAAAAGGCTTGATCTGCTTTCTTCACAAATTCAAGAACACATATCACACTAAATGTGCAAGTGTCAGAAAATGTCCTAATTTTCTGCGTTTTTTTTTTGTCTCGATTATTTCCTTAATGGTTAATCAGCTTGACTATAACAGTTTTTAAAATGAATTTAAATGACTTTCTGTTCTACCATCATTTTTAAGTTGTGAAAAACATTCTGAATTATTCTAAAGCAGTATCGGTGAATACAGTTAAACTTCAACTAACCAACTAATATATATATAAAAAATGTATTGAAATAACATATTTGCTCCTGAACAATAAGTGCACCTGTGTTGTAACCGTGATTATTTATCGAATAGATGTAATTTTTTACTTTGACCACCAACCATACACATGTGTGATAATTATTTTTTTTTTTTTTTTACTGTGATGTGCTCGAAGGACATTTTCTAATCATTATTATTGTTGTTGTTGTTGTAACTCATAGTTGTAATAATCAGACGGGAGTATATAGTATCGTGAGCTGGTTTTTGCCAAGATGAGAAGTGCTGAGGATGGTAAGAAAAATAAGAGGGGGAGAGGACAAAATAATTCCTGTTTTAGAAGGATGTCGCGACGGCGAAAATTTGAGAATCCATGGTATAGTGCACTGTATGACATTGTTTGGTTAAGAACTTGAATAATGTTGTTGCTGGTTACGGCATGGGAACGTTATTTCTGTCTCCATGGTAGCGCATCCAACGTGGCGAACAGTTTACTCGCAATTTAATAACCCTGCGCTATCTCTTATAGTGTCTAGTGCTTGTAGTGTGCCATGCCTATTCTCGTAACAGATTACGACTGGCGACAAACAGAAGCTGTTGTCATTATCAAAGTTCGTCTTAGAAACGTAAACTCCAAAAACGTAGACATTTTTACACTGGATAAATATATAAAGGTAAATTTAGCGACATCTACAATAACCAAGTTGAAATAAAGTAGTTAACTCGTACTTTATGTGTTAATGTTGCCTTCGGGAACGCATCAGTTTCGATATTCATTCCAGAAAATGGTCGATATTGAAGAATCATTCATCATTGGTCTGTAGACTTTAGATCAACCAGTTTTTTGTTTTTGTTTTTTTTTTTTATCAGCATCTGGAATTAAAAGACCCAAATCAGTTGTAGCAATTTTTGCTACCTTAGCACTGTCTCCCTTTGTGTAACAATTTCTCACACGTATTTGCTATCCCTGTTGTAAGGCTTTTCACATATTAAGCGAACAAAACTGATACTAACACTGCAAATCTTCTTTCCACATGAACTGTTAACCAACAGATTGGAAATAAATAGGCATTCCCGTAACATAAATAATAATTAGGACCTTCTTTTTCTTCAACTCATATCTCAGGAAATTATGTACAGAATCTAACCTAAAGCCAGAGATTGACATTACTGAGATTTTTGTGCTGTAAGTGTATATTGAAAGGATAGCCAGATAGGAAATGAAAGTTATGTATTTTTCTCAACAGACAAGAAACTTCAGCTGGCAAAGATACAAAATGAAGCTACATGTGAGATTATATGGCTAGAACTGAATATCAAAGGCAGGTATAATAATTGGGTCTTTATGTTGATCACTTGACTCACCCTCTGATGTAACAGAAAACATTAGAAGAAACCTCGCTTCTAAACTTCATCTGAACAAGCCTTGAAAGGCCCAACAGTACCAACCAGCCACCGTGTCATCCTCAGCCCTCAGGCATCAGTGGATGCGGATATGGAGGGGCATGTGGTCAGCACACCGCTCCCCCGGCCGTATGTCAGTTTACGAGACCGGAGCTGCTATTTCTCAATCAAGTAGAACCTTAGTTTTCCTCACAAGGGCTGAGTGCCAACAATACTTGGCAGACCAGATGGCTGCTAGCTCAGCCCCAGAGCGCTTAACTTCGGTGATCTGACAGGAGCCGGCGTTACCACTACAGTAAGGCCATTGACAGAAGAAACCTTGGTTATAGTGCCATATTTGGCCCTCTGGACTCTACAAATCTTAGAAGTTGTGACAGTTTGATTTGTACTATAGCCCTAGATCTAGATTAGGTTGACAGTTGATAATTTGGTTCAAAGTAGGCCAAGCCAAAGAATTTGACTACCAGATAAAGGTTGTGGTAACACGTTGATCTGTAGCAAAGCACTATGTTTTTGTCCGTGCCGTATTTAAAGGCCCTTTGCCGTATTTAGTGCACATCATCGTCAAACTTAAAACTGTGCGGTAAATTCAGAAAACATACATTACGTAATGGACAAGTCTCTAACAAGTATTTTGATGTGTATTATGAACATGTATTGTCCAAAAACTATGAATAATGCAATTGGGGTAAACTTGATAACATTAATGAGGAGTCTTGAACAGAATGACATTCTCATGCCAGTAAGCAAGGATCCCAGAAACATCACACAAGTGAAATCTAGCTTGTGCTTTATGCAACATCCTGAAGATCACATAATGAGACAGTCATATGAATACCGTATTTCTTGGCTTCCAAAAACATTTGACTTGTACGACACCAAGATTTATTGACAATTAGAATTTATCACTTGATTGAGCATTTGTAGGTAGTGACAATGCAGTATACTATCTTGATAGAGGGGCCATCAACTCAAGTATAAATAACTTCATGCATTTCCCATGGAAGAGTATTGGTATTTTTTCTGTTCATGTTGTATATTAACAACATAAGTCATAATTGGAATCAGTGGACCCATACAAGCACCTGGCTCAGTTGTTGGTAAAGCACATGACAGATTTAGGTTCATTTGCAGGGAGCTGTAAAAACACAGCCAGGCTACAAAGGAAGCTGCATGCAGAGCTCTTGTGCGCCCTTTCTTAAAAGTATGGTTCAAGAGTATGGGACCTATACCAAGTAGGACTGACAGTGAATATTTAACATATTCAGAGAAAAGCAGCATGAATGGTCACTGGTTTTTATGATTCACTTGAGAGTGTCTCAGAAATGCTGGAAACCTGAATTGACAGACATTTGAAGAGGGATAAAAATTATGCTACCAAATTATGAAGTGTCAAGAACCAGTATTAAGCACAGAATCTAGAAATATATATCAGCTCCCAAAAGAACTCCAGAGACAAATTAGATTAAGTACAGTGTGTACAGAGGCATTTAAGCAGCCATTCCATCATAGTGTTTTGCAGATCATGTGCATACAAAGGATACAAAGTGGTGTCATTTAGTGAGTAATATAAATCCAATGGTTTGTGACAATATTTTTTCAGCAATGCTTCATAGTGTTACTGGTTCCCTTGGTAATATTTATGAGGCAATACTATTTGATATTTTGAAGCAAATTTTAGTGAATGCTTATATGATGTCAATAAGTGTATCTGAAATGCTAAAGTTAACATGTCTGGTGAAAAGCTGATGTTCTGCTTGATAAGAAGGTATTCACTTTCAAATGTGAGTGAAACAAGCTCATAGACTATCATTACCATGATGTGTGCTAGTGTTCTTCTTGCATGAAAAATGAACCTGAATCATTATTACGTGTTAATTATTCAGTTTATTTCGTTACTTCTAGATAGTTTTTGTCTGTTCCACGATCGCTGCCATTTACATTCAGATTTTCACATTCAGAAATCATCTTTTGACAATGTATTAGAATCGCTGAAGACTCTTGCACTTTAATTGATTCATCTTTAAATTAAAAATCTCCCACCCATTGAGAACATTTGGTCTCTTGGACTGGCATGCCACCAATCACCAGTAATTACAATTGATGAAAATGCGAAACAAAGTTGCAGATACCAATCTGACTGCAAGAGGCAGTGAATATGTTAATGTAAATCATGAACAATAATATTCATAATGTATTGTGTATCTCAACCTGTGGGACCTTGCAGTAGTCTTACAGAAAAAACAAAGACTTAAAATGAACTCTCCTAAGAATGAAAAAGAATGAAGAAATTGAATTATCTTATAATTGCTTATGGGAGCAACGTGGTAAGAACACAACTGAACATAACAAGGTTCTGAAATAACCTGCTTATGTGTATCTGTACTCTGAACCTCATTGCGATGAGAGGAAAAGTGAAGTTGAATTTATGTTACAAATGAGGGGATATATGTAAGCTAGTCCCTTTTAAAAAAAATAAATAAATAAAAATACAGCCTATACTTCCCTTTGCAAAGGCCACTTAACTTTCACTGTAGGTTATGTACCTCCAAATGCTCTAGAAATCTTCCAAATTTATGCATAGACATTTGTGCCCACATGGCTGTTATAAATAATTTAAACTCTTTCTGTCTCACTTTTTTGGTCAAATAGTCGAAGAATTCTGACTCTCATATCTGTATACCTCTGTAATATCTTTGACTTTTGAATCATCTATAGGTCATTGCAGTATTACAATTTTTGTCCTAACTTCTCCAACATAAATGTATTTTAGAAATCTGCATCAATTAAATTGTAGGATGTGGGATACTAATTTTGCTGATTGATTCTGTTACTCTTTTTGTAGGAGTTTCTGGAGGCTTTATCTTCTAATTTGTGAGACATTTTTCTTATCTATGCATTCAGTAACAAATAATAATGCTGATCCAGTGCTTATTTACTAAACAATTATAGTTCTGCTGAAACTGTTCATTTGATTACACACCATTTCCTTCCACCCTAGTTCTATCCCAAGTGCCACACAGTATATTTTATTAGTGGTAAGAATTCTTTGTGATAGTGTACACTAGCTATCAAAAGTTTATGAAAAGATTGAGAAAATGAGAATATCCCTACAAAAATAATGTACCCACTTTTTAAGTGCTTACAACTGTCACAGTCTTGGGGGAACTCCATAGGTACAAACAAAACATTTAGGCTACAGAAAAAGATTGTTAGACTAATAAACCATGCTAAATACAGAGACTCCTGTAGACCAGTATTTAAAAGTCTCAGTATACTGCCTCTCCCTTGCTTATATATGCATGAAATATTAAATTTCACAAAAGGAAGTATTTTAAAAGATGGAAATATCTTCAAGTATAACTGTGATTACCACCCTCATGATACTAGGCAGAAACATTACTTGCATGTCAATACAGTGAGTACAAGCATTTATAAGAGAGGAGTGTATCATACTGGCATAATGCTGTACAATCACAATCCATCCTATTTTAAACATATGCAAAATTTACAAAATTTTGAAGTGAAACTGAAAGAGCACTTGCTTGACCACTGCTTCTATTCTGCTTCTGAGTTTTTAGAGTACCAGAAAAGTGTAGTGTAATTGCTCAAATATTCTTAATAAGTCTATCATTTTATTTTATTATATTAAATTTGTCATCAAAATTCAACATGTATTGAATAATTTTGAATTATTTATCCTTTCAGAATAACAATGTGTATGATGAAAATAAAATAGAAAGAAACTTCCACATGGGAAAAATGTATTAAAAACAAAGATTCCAAGACTTACCAAGCGGGAAAACGCCGGTAGACAGGCACAATAAAATAACACACAAACACACACACAAAATTTCTAGCTTTCGCAACCGACGGTTGCTTCTTCAGGAAAGAGGGAAGGAGAGGGAAAGACAAAAGGATGTGGGTTTTAAGGGAGAGGGTAAGGAGTCATTCCAATCCCGGGAGCGGAAAGACTTACCTTAGGGGGAAAAAAGGACAGGTGTACACTCGCACACACACACACAAATGTCTGCTTGTGTCAGTGTATGTGCGGATAGATATGTGTATGTGTGCGAGTGTACACCTGGATAGAAGCTGCTGTTATAGCTCCAAAGAAAGTGAAGATGTATTTATCAGCAAAAAAATGTGGCAGTGGCGTTTTTGTCCATGAAAGGAATTCTGTTAATTGACTGTCTTCAAAATTGTGAAAGAGTAACTGGGGAATAACATTCTAATCTTGCAGTGCATCTGTATGCAAGAACCCAAGAAAAGAGATCTAATTCGCAGTAGGAAAAAGCAATCATCTTTCATTAATACAATAGATGTGACCATAAAAGTTTCTCAGTAATGCGGGAGGCTATATCTGTGAGTGGGCAGATACTGGTGCATATATCAGAAAAATTGGAGAGAAACAATGACAGTGCAAGGCAAGAAGACCCACACTGGAGTGAAGCAACAAGGCTGACTGGATGGCGGACCAGACACAACAAGAGCGAGCAACCTATGCGACAACAAAATGCAATAAACTTTCGACATAACACTGTCAACTGGTGAAGTATCCACATCCCAAATTGAGACCAAAGAACAAAACCAATATCAAAGCAAAGTGTCGATGAGCAGCCATCAATATGGTGAAGCCAGTACTGAACACTATCACACAAATTACATGACTCACTGTATGAATGAGAAGTCGAGGTGTGGTGTTATTTAAGCCAGCCTTGAAGGATGCTATTGGGTGGTGTATTCATGTGGCGAGAAAGTGGCACAATCACAAGGCGAGTGCAGCACTGCGGCAACACTGCCTTCTATTGTCCATCGAGGTCCATTTGGTCCGGCAGGCATTCAATTTCCATACAGCCCGATACCAAAGAGAAAATTGAAGAATCAGCAGTGTGAAGTGTTGGAACGTCTGCCCTATTTTCCAGATTTTCCTCTCTTCCCAAAGCTCAAATCCTTCATTGCTGGTCAGCATTTATTGTCTTATTAAAAATTGATTGCAGCTGTAGAGCACTTCCATGGCGACACTACAAAGATTGAAACAGTCACTGAAGTGCCACTGGATAAAGTTTATTAGCTACATATGAGATAATCTTGAAAAATAAAAGGTTTTTTAAAACATAAACGCTCATTTTTACTATGAAACCAAATACTTCAAATCATCCTTGTAGTAACACATGAATAAAAAATCTACTAAAAGTCCTGGTGCAAGAGAGACTGTATAACTGGGAGGAGATGATTTGAGGGAGGAGGATGATTTGAAGTATTTGGTTTCATAGTAAAAATGAGCATTTATGTTTTAAAAAACCTTTTATTTTTCAAGGTTCAGAACGCAGCCCAGTCATCCACAAATTGGGTTTCCTATGTTAATCTCAGTCAGCACAAATGGATGCCACAGTAGATGCCTTAAGCAAAGCTCACCCTTTTTCAAAATTATGTCATATCTATAGCTGACTGATGTGTGGCACTTAGAAACATGCAACAGGAACTTATTTGTTCTAGCATTTGAACTTTTTCCCTTTCCCTAGTAAAGGCACACACATTCACACACAGACACCCAAATGTATACTAAGTCAGTCCCACCTCGACCACAGGCATGTGTGTTTGGGTGTCTTTGTTGTTGTGAGCATGAACATGTGTCCTTCTACTGGAGAATGAGCAAGAGCTTGAAAACCAATAATAAATAATTTTCTGTTACCTGTTTCTATGTGCCAAACACCAGTCAGCTGTAGGTAAGTGTTTGCATTTCATACAGGAAAGTCAGCCTGAACTTCCTTTGTTGAGATAAATTTATGCTAATTGGTTGTTTCATTTGTAAATGTTGACTGAAATCAGATGTGAATGCATATTTATCAGTCATTTTTGGGCTATTTCAAATAAATTCTAACTGATTTTATATGCTGGTTTTTTAGTATGGATGAGCCAAGTGTACACCACTTAACACAAGAAACGCAGCAAAAATCAAGCCGTAGGTGGAAGCCAGTGGCCCTAGAACATACAAGGCAAAGGATATTTCACCTGTCAGAAAAATTATGATAGTATTTTCTGGGATTCAAAGAAGCTCTCTGATGTCAGATACCAGCCACCTATATCCATGTCATTAAAGCTTCAGACCTGCAGTTTGGTCGTGTCCACTTCCCATCACCATTGCATATTATACAGTTACACTGTGCATATGAACTAATGATTTGCCTGCATTTCCGGCTCTGTTTTTAACAGTCATTGACAACCTTACATGCTCTTGTGCATTTGTGACTGATCACTGTAACATTACGTCCCATAGCAGTACTTGCCAAGTAATTGTGTGTTTACTAAGTGAAAAAAAAAATGGTCAGTGCTGATATAACATTGTCAGTGTGAATTTTGAGATTTGTGATGTGCCTGTAGATACAGAAGTTGCAGCAGCAGCTGTGACAGCTACAGCAGCAGTTGCAAACCCAGCTTCAACAGCACCTGCTAGAAGAGAATGCCAACCATTAAAAGCATCTCCAACTGCTGCTTGCATCTACATCTCAGCCTGCCATTCCACCAACTTTCATAGCCTTTGCTTCAGAAGAGTGGGAAAATTTCCTGCATCTTCTTCAAGATTCTTTCTTGGTGTTTCTGGTAACTTCACATGAGCAGCAATGCTTGTTCCTCTGGTCCAGCGCTCCTGATATTTTCAGCTTGTTGCATAAGCTGGAGGCATTAGGCAATCCCAGTGCCTTGTCTTTCGCTAAACTTTGTGAGTTGTTGGCCAGTTTCACTAGCAAGAGATGTGAAGTCATTGCTGGATTAGAATTCTTTCAATGCAGACTTTAAATGATTAAATCATCATTGTCAATTTAAGTGCACCAATCCTCAATGCAGGCAAATCTATATAATTTCACTAACACAAGCTGTAGTAATTTGCTTGGCCCCAAGTAGTGAAGTCATGTCAGCAGCGCTAAAAGTGTTTGACCTGAGATTAGGTAAATTTTTAACTTTTCCTGAAGCACATGAGGTTTCTATTGCAGCCAAACAGAACTTTGAAGACCGCTCACAATTAGAGGAGCTGTACTTTGCACAGCTTACCTTGACTCTGTTCGTTACCCATGTCAGTTAAAGAAACATGTGGCTGTGCAGCACCTGGACACCTCAGTGCAGCATTTCCCCTGCTCTCATAAATAAACTGCCAAGCACCAAGCTGTGTCACAATGAGTGCACTTCTCAGCCCCATCATCGGCTTCTTCAGAACCAAAACCAGAGTTACCCTGGCTGGGTATTATCTTTCTGCACTGATTATTTTCAAATTCATTCTTGGCGGAAATGTTCCTTTAAAACTTTAGAGTGCCTCTACTGTCATAGGAGAGGGCATTTGCATATTGTGTTTCCATATGCAGAGAGTAACAGATCTATAGCTCTAGTTCACTCCATATTTCACTTGGACCCCAGATCAGGGTTGCCACATAAGACAGGGACTGAACTCATGGTAGTTTGAAACGTTAACTGTAAACTTTAAAAGTAGACACTGGTTTTTCAGTATTTTGAGGAATCAGGAGATCTTTGTAAAATAAGGGTTTCCTAGTCTTGCACCCTCACAGTGATTCTTGATTACCATGATCAGTATATTCTCATGAAAGATGGTTTGTCAACACGTGCAGAATACAGAAAGGCTACACATCAGATAACATTTCTGTTAGTAGCATTCGTTAGCGTGCAGAATATTTTTGATGTTACCACTTTTACCATGTGTGGGTTCTCAGTGCGAGGTAATGTTAGTTGTTATCTTTCAAGCTACGGACAAGAGAATTCGTGCAGTTATATGTGTGGTTATCTGGTAAGGCTCATTCACATGAACTGCACATACAACTGCTCCCCTCCATTTTGTCACATTTTTTGAGCCCACCCTGCACATACAATTGCTCCCCTCCATTTTGTCACATTTTTTGAGCCCACCCAGCCCTGCATATGCTTAAGGAGGAAGTAGACTTTGAACTAAACACACTATAGGAGTTAGACATTATCATACCAGTAGCTCGTAATTCATGGGCTACATTAATAGTGCTCACTCACAAAAGTAATGAAAAACACCACGTCTGTGCTGATTTAAAAGCCACAGTAATCTCATAGTCAGTTGTGGATTACTGTCCATTGCAGTAGCCAGAGTAGGCCTCTCCAACTCGTGTACCCAGCTACTGACAGTAGCTGCGCAGAGGAGTGCAAACAGGTGACACACTGTCGGGCAGCCAGGCTGTAGTGTACGCAACTACTGCTGTAGCCTCGCACCCGTGACAGGTGTTGCCGAATAGTTCGCGCATGTGTCCAATATGTGCAATATAACTACCTGGTAGATAGCCTATGCTAGTTGCACCTGCTCACAAGTGAGATGACAGGTGCCCTCCCAAAGCCTGTGCCCCATGGGGTAGCATTGGGACAACCTAAGCCAGAGGATTTATCTGGCAAACTAAAAGATGGTGAACAGTTTTTTTCATACACACTTATTTGATGCATAACTGCAGTTATTGCTTTATCCAGCGTCATAGAAACTATTAGTGAGGAGCATGCCTTTCAGTTAATTTAGGTGCAAATGCTTACCATTTGGAACTGCCAGTCTCCAGTAATATTTAATGGTTCCTTCTGTAGTTAATTCAGTTACCTTTGCTCTTTGCCAATTACACAGCTGACCATTTTGCAACATCATGGAGGTGGCATTATACAAGCATCACACTGGCATGAAGTGTACTTTGTGATTGAATATGCAAATGATAAGAATTTCAGTGCAACCATACAAAGTGAGCATAGTTATGCCATCTATATTCTGTGTATAAGGAAAGCTTACTCTGTGAGATTCTTATTAAAAATCGCATTTCACAAATGTTTGTTTCTAAGAGGATCTTGTTATGTCTTGTGTAAGAAGGAGAAATGTCTGTGAGCACATACAGGATTTTGATAGGAGCAGGATTGTGGTCTATTGACACTGCAGTTTATTGTCAGTTTGGATTCTGTAACTGCCATTTGAATATGGAATTAATGGGTTCAGGAGGGTGATACTGAACTCCGTGCAGAATGTCAGTGGACCCGTGCTACCAGTGCTCCGGAGGACAAACATGTTGTTCACTCACTTTCCCAGGGTCATGCAGCGGCAAAAGCAAGAAAAAGGTCTTGTTTGCATCAAGACCAGAATCTACACAAGTAGTGCAGTAACGTCTGGATCACCATGCACTGTCATTATGACAACCAGTGTTGCAGCTTTCCTCGAAGTGACCATCCCCATCTGCCATCCACTGTCATGTGACAATATCACAGGGAATACAGCTGTTAAGCTGTGAAGGAAAAGAGTATTGGATGGTCATGCAGCGATTGGTCGGAGTGGGTGGGGGGGAGGGGGTTGCAGCACAGTCAGCACTCTATGAGCGAAGCACACCATACCTCTCCTCTTCTCACTGACAAACCATTAAACACTAACCAGTTATACCTCTGCCACCACTACCCCAGACCAGCAATTTTGCTTTACTCTTCATGGGAAGAACTGATAATTGGAACATATGCTCTATTCACCAGGATTTCCACTGTATCATGTCCACTTATTCCAAGAGCTAAAGTGTTCACTTATTCCAAGGCCTAAAGAAACTTGCATCTGGAAAATGTAGCCACTAATTCTCTTCTTTCATTATTTAGCTGCTGATTTTATCTAATTATTCAAAGAAAGGAATTATGTAACATTACACAGAATACTGTCAGCTTTCTATAGAGGGTGTCACAGGAGGAATTGTCAATGTTAAATAACAGCAAGTGATCATACCATACAAGCCATGAACACTTATTCATCTTTGATATGTAGAACAAATCCCTTCTGCTGCAAGCTCTTTGCTTCAATATCTTGCTAAGAGTTAGTAAGGATCAATCCATAGACTGACAACACCTTATTCATGTTTTAACATCAGCTAAGCTTGGCAGAGACATTATTGCTCAAAATATGTGTAAATAATTTGTTAAAGTAAGAGCAACTACCAAGCACCGTTGCGTACACTGCTTATTTCTGGTAAACATAAGCTCTAAAATCAATACCTTAACAGCTTTGAGCATTTGCTCAGAAGAAAAGAAGTTTTTCACAGTAGTGAAGATGAGCAAGTGCTCATAGCTCTTCAGTAGAAGAGATATGTTTCATAGTAGTGTAGATGAAGGATTGATCTAGCCCTTAAGGTATGCACTTTAGAGTCCATGTTTACTTGTCATTTTTTTTTTCTTATTTTGGTCCATACTACCATCTGTCAAAGTATGAAAACCAAAGATCTTGCAGCAGAAGAGATTTATTTGACAGTATTGAAGGTGAGGAAGTACTCATAGTTCTTAAGGTATGCATTTTAGAGCCTATTTTTAGTACACCTTTTTGCTTCGAACAATCATTCCTGTCATATCTGAGAATATTGATAATTCCTCCCAGAACACCCTGTATACTGGCCTCCCCCCCCCCCCCCCCCCCAAAAAAAAAAATAACTATGTTTCTCCTAACATACAAACTTAAAGTACTGGTAATCTAGAAGTAAATACAGACATTTATCAGTTTAAATAGGCTAGTGCTAGTCATAGTTGCTTCGCCTCTTAATGTATATTTTTACTCTTTCCACATCCCTGAAGGGATTAACGGGTGAATGAATGTACTATGGCACCATCTTGACATTCACCTCAAGTGAAACTACTGAAAACATAAATGTGAATGTCCACATGGGAACTGGAAAGTTCTTTATTCAAATATCAATTCAATGTCTTAACCATTGCATCATCTTATTCAGTAAAACAAACTGAAAAACATATGGTTATGCTAGGCTAATGACTATCTGTTTCCTAAGTATTGTGTTCAATTTCTTCAACACTGTTTTGTCTCCAATTTCTTCAACACTGCTTTGTCCTTCATTTATGTAAGTTATCACTGCAAAGTATTTTTTTTTTCCCAGGCACATTATCCTCCATTTCTCTTTGAAGTTTTCTTGTGGGCACCTGTGAAAAACTCTGAAAGCAATTGCACCTTGACCGATACAGAGATCATTTTTGAGCTACATAAATTGGAACAAAAAATATGGGAAAGTTTGGAAGCATCAGTTACTAAAGAAGAGAAACAGAAACTTCGGCTACAGTATGTCACTGAAGCTCTTGAAATTGCAGAAAAAGAAAAAGAAATAAATTCTAGTAAGTATTATTATTGACTTTATCTAGGATAATAAAATTTGTTGGTACCAAATCCATTCAGATTTATTATTACCCTAGAACGTTTATTGTTCAAGCATATATTTTTAGCAGTTTTTGAAAAAAAGGTGTCTTGAATATTTTGTTAAATTTGCATTTCCAAAAAGAATATTTCTTATAATCATCTAAGCAATAACCAACGTATTTGTCAGGTAAGTGATTGCATAAAGAATTTAAAATTAGTGGAATACATTGTAAATTATAATCTTACACAGACTGTTTTCAGAAGTAGCAATCTATAGACTAACAACACCGTACCCTTGTTTTAACATCAGCTAAGCTTGGCAGAGACATTATTGCTCAAAATATATAAATGATTTGTTAAATTAAGAGCAATTACCAAGCACTGTTGCAAACACTGCTTTTGTTACTGTCAAGGCAGTTGTGAAATCTAAGATTAAATGAAAAGGAATAGAGCAAAAATCTGACAGGCTCATAAATCACGATTTAATGTTGATACCCTCAATAAATATTGATAAATATGTGTAACAATAATCCACATCAAAATTTAAATATCTCACCATGATATTAACTGACAAATCTTGATGTTGGAGGCATATATCACAGTTTAAATTGCTACACCACATATTCGGGGTGAAGTAAATGAAGCACAGAAATATTTCTTGATAACATTAGGGAATGGATGCCTACATATTCCACATAAGAATTTGTGAAACAAGGCTGTAGAACAAATCAAAAACTCTGTCTATTATTATATAAAAATTTTGAACAAAGTAACATTATTCCAACATTACAGGGCATAACATTGTGCAAAGAAAATTATCAGACACTATTAAGTACAGTGTGGTCTGTACTAAAAAATTAAAAACATAAAACTAGTACCATAAACAGGGAGAGATACGTTTAAAAATAGACATAATACAAAGATGATCACGAACAGTGTAATTAACTGAACAAATACTGCTGTTTGGACAAGCAAATAACATGTTTAGAAACAGCTGTATGGCCATATTTAAAAAAATGCAATTGAGGAATAAATTTTATTAATTTCTAAGTAATACATTGTTATTATGCAGATGTTTAATATCCCTCACTAGTGCTAATGTTTTTAGTACAACCATGTTTTACATCTTACAGCACAAAAGCAAGTTAAAACTGTTGTACATTTCATTAGTTTCACAATAACTAAGTGTCAGGTACAACACTCATAATATAATAAATATACTGGGAAGTTGTTGACATACACAAAGTTTTGTAACATACCATAATCAGAGGTTCCTATAGGCATTCTGCACCTTTCTGATAAACTTTATCTGAATATAAAACGATTTCTGGATATTTGCAAATTTCTTCAGGAGATGAATCTGTAACCTAAAAGGTGTGAAATATTCAAAGGAAGTGGACTTCCAGAAACCAACTCTCCAATAGAATCCATATGGTCAGAAACAGTAAAAAATAATAGTCCAAGATTTCTTTGTACTATTGACAAGCAAGGCTGCATTCTGCAGGTCACCAAATAAATGCAGTACACCTCTCAGTACTAAATGGAGGTTACTTCATAGGTACCTCATGTGTCTATGTCATTTTCAATATGTGCAAGATGTTTTACAAGCTTATCACTAACACATGAGAATTTGCTTACATTTTTTTCAGTAACTGCTAGTTGATTGTTTGCACCTTCACTCTTGATGAGGCAGCATTCGTTAGATGTGCTTTAATCAAACAATGGAAAATCTAGGATGGAATGTAACAATACCAGAGAAAGAAAGTTGCGACTCACCATATAGCAGAGATGCTGAGTCATGATAGGCACAATAAAAAGATTCATACAATCATAGCTTTCGGCCATTAAGACCTTTGTCAGCAGTAGACACACCTCCACACACATACACACACACTCACGCAAATGCAACTTGCACATGTGTCTGCAGTCTCAGAGAGTGGAAACAACATGGTGAGCAGCAGCACCAGTGCATGATGGGAGCATGTGTGCATATGTGTCTACTGCTGACAAAGGCCTTAATGGCCGAAAGCTATGATTGTGTGAATTTTTTTATTGTGCCTATCACAACTCAGCATCTCTGCTACATAGTGAGTAGCAACTGCCTTCTCTGGTATTGTTAGATGTGTTTTAATAATTTTCAGAACCAATGTTTGGGGTGAATGAAACTCCTTGAGGTGCAGTTAAGGATAGACATCAATAGCATTGATGAAATGCATGGTTTGAAATTATAAGTGGACATCTAGTATGTTTATCTGTTTCCTACGATAAATAACAGGTGCTCCCTACAAGGACATCAGATACAAAACCCTTCGAGGCATGCTACAGATGTGCCCCAAAAAATTAAAGGAAACATGTGACTTATGCTTGGTGGTGCAGCCAGCAATTTCCAGACTCAGTGACGAAATGATGTCTATCATAAGACATGGATATGTAAAGGAGAACAGTTTTATGACCTGAGTTTTCCTCTGACCTCAAATTCTGTGAATTATTGTCTGTTAGGCTACAGCAGACTTTTGTAGTGTGGAGAGATTTCATAAAAATGTCATGGAATTCTACAAAAGAGTTGGATACCCCTAGGAGGTGTGATTGAAATGGCACATTTCATAACCCTACTAGGTCACAAATATGTAGAAGCAAGTGGATGACATTATGAATAGTTGATAAGAATTTTGTAAAATGTAATTTAATTATTCTGATGCATTATGTCTGTCATGAATGTTTTGATGGTACATGTTGAAAATTTTATTTTGATTTTCTTGGCAGTGCAAATGTGTTGACTGCCATTTTGTTGTTCTAGTGTTCATTATGGAGGACAGAAACATAAAAATTATCAGAACTGTTAGCATTCTATGGATGTTAGTTTGCAGAGAGAAGAATGCAAATGTTGGGTGATGCACAGTATACTCTTTCACTCTATACCTTCTCAACCATCTTATCATTTTACCTTTTTTCTGTAATGTTCTCCTTTCATAACAACCAACATGTAAGCTCAATGAAATATTGGTAATGAATGTAACATTGATAATGTGATTAATCATTTGTAACACAGTTTGACTGATTTGAGAAACTGGTTGTTTCAGACCTAGTTTCAGCAGTTACACTTAGTTGTTTCTTTCTCCACATATTTACAAGAACTGTACTTCTTTATATATTTTGACATTATTTTTCAGAGAAAAGACATGACTTGCAACAGTTAGCGGTAAGACAACAAATAGCTCTTGATACACAAGAACGAACAAAAATTGAAGAAATAAAAAATAATGAAAGGACCATAGCTATGAAGGACCTACAACAGTGGAAAGATTCTGCAAGTATAAACACTGAAGATTTTGGTAAGCAATGTATGTATATGTTAAACTTCAGTGACATATAGGCAGATTCCTATTAACCTTTAAAAACCTCCAAAGCAAAGTCTGGTTGATCCTGACTTGCTTATAGGCACATGTTGATCGTAACAATCATCTGCGAACATTTTATAAAGCACCTGATTTTATAAAGCCGCTGTTTTGAAATTAGGTGTCAAACGTGTACTGCAACTGTGACATGGTTAATAAATGCAAATGAAGCACAGAAATATTTCCTGATAACATAAGGGGATGGATGTGTACATACTCCACAAAAAAATTTGTGAAACAAGGCTGTAGAACAAATCAAAACTCTGTTTATTATTATATAAAAATTTTGAACAAAGTAACCTTATTCCAACATTACAGGGCATAACATTGTGCAAAGAAAATTATCAGACACTATGAAGTACAGTGTGGTCTGTACTTAAAAATAAAAACATAATACTGTTACCGTAAACAAGGAGAGATACATTTAAAAATAGCCATAGTGCAAAGATGATCATAAATAGTCTAATTAACTGAACAAATACTGCTGTTTGGACAAGCAAACAACATGTTTAGAAACAGCTGTATGGCCGTATTTAAAAAAAAAAAAAAAAAAAAAAAAAAAAAAAAAAAAAAAAAAACAATTGAGGAATAAATTTTATTAATTTCTAAGTAATACATTGTTATTACCCAGATACTTAATATACCTCACCAGTGCTAACGATTTTAGTACAATCATTGTTCCAATACATCATACACAAGCTACCGGTCTGGACATTCAAAGCCGCCTATTAGTCCGTTACGATTCGAATGAATATTTTTTCTTATTCTGCTTTAGGTTGGCTGCACTGCAACAAATTTGTATGCAACAATAACATTCTCGCTGCCAACTACTTTTGGTGGAAGTACAGAGTACAAGCACAAAAATAAAAAAATCTATATAAGTATTGTTATTTTGTACTCAATGGAGTGTTCAGTATGATAAAAGACAAGTGTTTCCTATTATTATTGATAATTGTAAAAGTTGTTTATGAAAAGCAGAATGATATTTTGTACAAGCTTGACAAAGTATTGAAGCGATGTTTAGTAATATATATATATATATATATATATATATTAATGAAATTGCGGTTTCTAGCACTACATGATAAATCTGCATAATGAAACCAACATCCCCCTGTTTCACTTTTCAGTTCACCACTTTTCGAATAAAACCTGAATTAAACATCGACAATTTCAATTTTGCTATCAGTAATGTTTATTTTTAAGTACAGGAGGATAAATATATAGAACAAAAATGTTCTTTAGGTTATGCAGCCTTTTGTGTATCCTCACTCAGTTTGTAAGTGGTTCACTACTGCTTGTTTCTAGGGGAATCTAGTAAAACACTAACTGCATAAGTAAACAAAGCGACCTGTATTTAACCAATGTGCACTCCGTGTGCATACCAGGGGGAGTCATTCCAGATGTGTAAAGGGTCCTTCCGGATGCCATGAAGGGTACAGGGTGCACCCATCTGCAGGTGGTCGCTCATGTCGCACCAATGATGTGTGTCGCTATGGATCGGAGGAAATCCTCTCTGGCTTCTGGCGGCTATCTGATTTGATGAAGACTGCCAGTCTCGCTAGCGGGATGAAAGCAGAGCTCACCATCTGCAGCGTTGTCAACAGGACTGACTGCGGACCTTTGGTACAGAGCCGAGTGGAGGGTCTAAATCAGTGGCTGAGACGGTTCTGCGACTGTGTGGGCTGCAGATTCCTCGACTTGCGCCATAGGGTTGTGGGGTTTCGGGTTCCACTGGATAGGTCAGGAGTACACTACATGCAGCAAGTGGCTACATGGGTAGCAGGGGTTGTGTGGTGTGGACTGGGCGGTTTTTTAGGTTAGATTGCCTCGGGCAAGTACAGAAGGGGCAATACCCTCAAAGGGTGCGGGGCAAAGTCAGGACATGCGGGGACCAAGCAGCAATCGGTATTGTAATAGTAAACTGTCGAAGCTGCATTGGTAAAGTACCGGAACTTCAAGTGCTGGTAGACAGCACCGAAGCTGAAATCGTTATAGGTACAGAAAGCTGGCTGAAGCCAGAGATAAATTCTGCCGAAACTTTTACAAAAGCACAGACGGTGTTTAGAAAGGATAGAGTGCATGCAACTGGTGGTGGTGTGTTTGTCACTGTTAGTAGTAGTTTATCCTGTAGTGAAGTAGAAGCGAATAGTTCCTGTGAATTATTATGGGTGGAGGTTACACTCAACACCCGAGCTAGCAGCCAGCAGAATTAGTGGCAGAACAACTGAGAGAAAATTTGGAATACATTTCACATAAATTTTCTCAGCAGGTTATAGTCTTAGGTGGAGATTTCAATTTACCAGGTATAGATTGGGACAGTCAGATGTTTAGGACGGGTGGTAGGGACAGAGCATCAAGTGATATTATACTGAGTGCACTACCCAAAAATTACCTCGAGCAATTAAACAGAGAACCGACTCGTGGAGATAACATCTTGGACCTACTGATAACAAACAGACCCGAACTTTTCGACTCTGTATTTGCAAAACAGGAAATCAGAGATCATAAGGCCGTTGCAGCATCCCTGAATATGGAAGTTAATAGGAATATAAAAAAAGGGAGGAAGGATTATCTGTTTAGCAAGAGTAATAGAAGGCAGATTTCAGACTGCCTAACAGATCAAAATGAAAATTTCTGTTCCGACACTGGCAAAGTTGAGTGTTTATGGAAAAAGTTCAAGGCAATCGCAAAATGCGCTTTAGACAGGTACGTGCCGAGTAAAACTGTGAGGGACGGGAAAAACCCACCGTGGTACAACAACAAAGTTAGGAAACTACTGCAAAAGCTAAGAGAGCTTCACTCCAAGTTTAAACGCAGCCAAAACCTCTCTGACTAACAGAAGCTAAACGATGTCAAAGTTAGTGTAAGGAGGGCTATGTGTGAAGTGTTTAGTGAATTCAAAAGTAAAATTCTATGTACCGACTTGACAGAAAATCCTAGGAAGTTCTTGTCTTACGTTAAATCAGTAAGTGGCTCGAAACAGCATATCCAGACACTCCAGGATGATGATGGCATTGAAACAGAGGATGACACACGTAAATACTAAACACCTTTTTCCAAAGCTGTTTCACAGAGGAAGACCGCACTGCAGTTCCTTCTCTAAATCCTCGCACAAACGAAAAACTGCCTGACATCGAAATAAGTGTCCAAGGAATAGAAAAGCAACTGGAATCACCCACCAGGGATAATCCACTGGACCTGACGGGATACCAATTCAATTCTACACAGAGTACGCGAAAGAACTTGCCCCCTTCTAACATCTGTGTACCGCAAGCCTCTAGAGGAATGGAAGGTTCCAAATGATTGGAAAAGAGCACAGGTACTTCCAGTCTTCAAGAAGGGTCATCGAGCAGATGCGCAAAACTATAGACCTATATCTCTGACATCAATCTGTTGTAGAATTTTAGAATATGTTTTTTGCTTGAGTATCATGTCGTTTTTGGAAACCCAGAATCTACTCTGTAGGAATCAGCATGGATTCAGGAAACAGCGATCGTGTGGGACCCAACTCACTTTATTTGTTCATGAGACCCAGAAAATATTAGATACAGGCTCCCAGGTAGATGCTATTTTCCTTGACTTCCAGAAGGCTTTCGATACAGTTCCGCACTGTCGCCTGATAAACAAAGTAAGAGCCTACGGAATATCAGACCAGCTGTGTGGCTGGATTGAAGAGCTTTTAGCAAACAGAACACAGCATGTGGTTATCAATGGAAAGACGTCTACAGACATTAAAGTAACCTCTGGCATGCCACAGGGGAGTGTTAAGGGACCATTGCTTTTCACAATATATATAAATGACCTAGTAGATAGTGTCACAAGTTCCATGCGGCTTTCCGTGGATGATACTGTAGTATACAGAGAAGTTGCACCATTAGAAAATTGTAGTCGAATGCAGGAAGATCTGTAGCGGATAGGCACTTGGTGCAGGGAGTGGCAACTGACCTTTAACATAGACAAATGTAATGTATTGCGAATACATAGAAAGGAGGATCCTTTATTGTATGATTATATAATAGTAGAATAAACACTGGTAGCAGTTACTTCTGTACAATATCTGGGAGTATGCGTGCGGAACGATTTGAAGTGGAATGATCAAATAAAATTAATTGTTCGTAAGGCGGGTACCAGGTTGAGATTCATTGGGAGAGTCCTTAGAAAACGTAGTCCATCAACAAAGGAAGTGGCTTACAAAACACTCGTTCGACCTATACTTGAGTATTGCTCATCAGTGTGGGATCCATACCAGATCGGGTTGATGGAGGAGATAGGAAGATCCAAAGAAGAGCAGCGCGTTTCGTCAAAGGGTTATTTGGTAAGCGTGATAGCGTTACGGAGATGTTTAGCAAACTCAAGTGGCAGACTCTGCAAGAGAGGCGCTCTGCATCGCGGTGTAGGTTACTCGCCAGGTTTCGAGAGGGTGTGTTTCTGGATTAGGTACCAAATATATTGCTTCCCCCTACTTATACCTCCCGAGGAGATTACGAATGTAAAATTAGAGAGATTAGTGCACGTACAGAGGCTTTCAGACAGTCGTTCCTCCTGCGAACCATACGCGACTGGAACAGGAAAGGCAGGTAATGACAGTGGCACATGAAGTGCCCTCCGCCACACACTGTTGGGTGGCTTGCGGAGTATAAATGTAGATGTAGATGTAGGTAATGTACAACAAGTATGCGATGCACCTAAAGTACAGGTAATGTGAGTATGATCTTAACTGACCAAGGCTAATAGAAAAACCACCAGTCTATGATTACATACCATTCCTTGTCACATGCTTGTGCCTTCTTCAGATATGTCAAACGTAACCTATATACTTGCAGCACTGCAGTTTTCCTACTAAGCAAATCCACATTTGTGTACTTAACACCAGACTTGTGAACTACTTCATATTGAAAATCACTTAATATCTTGTTAGTCAACTTGAAGGGTCTTTTAGTCTCATACCCACTTCAAGGATCCATGATCTGTAACTACTTTAAATTTATGACCATATTAATAACAACAGAAATACAGTATACCAGATATTAAAGCTAACATCTCGTTTTCTGATAATTGAATAGTTGCACTCAGCCTTATTCAGCTGGCAAGATGCATATGCTACTGGATGTTCCTGACAGTATAGAGGTAGGGGTGTAAATGTGGAAACCCAGTTTGCTATGCTTCAAAAATTAGCCAAAGCTAATTCACAATGTTTTAGCAATGAATGTAATATTATGAAACACAAAAACTAAATATGTAAAAAATTAAAAAACATTTTCTGCTTGCACAACAACTCATTAATTTTTCAAGATGTGCGGGTAATGTGGAAATGCCATAAAATTGTGGGAAATTGACTACTTCAAACCAAAACTATTAAAAATGTTAGAAACTGTTTTATTTAATATTAAATTTAAATTACACAAAAATATTTTTAAACGCAATTGTAATAGAAAAATGCTTAATATGCGAAGTTCACTTGCAAAACTGGCGTATGTCAATATCTCCTTCATTTCCAGCACACAAAGAGTGATTCCACTCCTCACACACTACACACTTAATCCACAATTCTTCCCGAACATCTTTGGAAAATGCGTCTCCACAAAAAATTCAAATGGCATCTTCTTCAGTAAGTTTTTCTTCCCCAACTGGGTGATCCAAATCTGACTCACCTGAAGAGACAGTTGGTGCATTGGGCTCTTCATCTGAATCCTCAGATAACTTAAGCCAATTTTTGCATGGTTTTCTAGGAGGAGCTTCACGTTTTTTCTTGCTTTTGTTAGGTGCCATAGGAAGCTACTGTTTACCCATCACTAAGGAGTCTTCAAGGTGTGTTTTATAAGGCAAAGATGTCAAAACAGCTGATGAACCTGGCTTATGACATCTGTTGGAAGCTTTCCTCTCTAGAGGAGGAATTGGCATGATATCTCGTGGAGACACACACGTGTTTGATGAGGTATTGGACAATGATGTTGACCTTCTGCTTTCTATTTGGCCATCTTCACTTGGGCTGTCAGTTGTCACAGGTCTGAATGCGTTCTGAGTGTCTTTGTGTCTGAGGTCAATACTTCCACCTGGAGATGCTGGATTCTCATAAGTTCCTCTCAGACTTGTGGCCTCATCTAAAGCTGATGTGGCAGCTATAAAGTTGATTTTTGCAAAAACAGTCTTGTCACATGGGAAAATTCCAGTCTCCAAAAATCCTTTTATAGCAATAGAGCCAGTCTGGCACTTTAGGTAGGCTTTCCCAAACAACTCAGATATGTCATATGGTCCTAAGGGCCAGCTGCTGTGCCGCAACCATTGGCGAACATACTCACGTAATAGGGTTTTAGAGTGCACATAAAGGTCTTATCAAGTGGTTGAGTTTTATGAGACGTCTGAGGCGGCATGCTCATGATTTTAACATGGTTCTCCCTTGCACGTTCTATAACTTGAAGGTTTCTGGCATGACTGTTATGTCTATCAAGAATTAACAACACAGGAGATTCTTTTGAGGGGTGTGCCTTAGAAATGAAGTGGTCAGACCACTCGGAGAAGAGCACAGTTTGAATCTAGCCTAAAGGATGACATTTACCAATTGTTCCAGGTGGTGCTCCTTTCAGTAGAGTATCAATCCAGTTCTTCCTGGGGAAGATCATTATTGGTGGTATGAAAGTACTGCCAGCACTCATACAGCAAATGAGGGTCACCAGGGATCCTCGCTCTGCTGATGTGAGGGCACCTACTTGATGTTTACCTTTCAGTCCAATTACATGTGGTATTCTGCTCTGGATGACAGAGAGCCCAGTCTCATCCATATTGTATACACGATCAGCACTATAGGAATGTTTACTGTACTCGGCTTCCAAAATGTCAAAAAACTTGTCTACAGCTTCTTTGTTGAACCCTTTTGCTCTCTAGAATGAGGTCCCCATAGGTTTGTGGATTGTGAGTTTATTTCTGTGTCGTCTAAGAAAAAGGTCAAACCAAGCTCTACCTGCAGCATTTGAAGTCAAAGGATGATTAATATTATTTCTTTCCACTAGCTGATAGGCCATATTCTTGACATCTAATCTGGTAAGGCCATAGAAGTGATTATCCATTTCAATGAGATACTGTACCAACTGTTTCGCAATAGCATCAGGTAGTACAGGCTTATGTCCAAGTCTCGAAGAAACACATTCTTCAGGAGACATATCACTATGCACAAACCTTTGAAGTATAGTCTGAGGTACACTGAAAGCTTTACTGCTCTTCTTAACCCCATCTGCTTTCCCTTAAGGCTATTATAGCCTTAATCATGTTTTCAGCACCCCACTTCTTCACAATAGCTCTTGGTTTCCGATCAGTTAGCTTTTGTGGCATCTATAAACAGATGCAAAATGTATTAGAAGTTATGTATTTGATGTTGGCATTGTGGAAACATTTCTACAATGCCATTGTAGGTATGCTTCCACATTACCCACACAATGGCCATTTTAAATTTTGATAGATTACATTAAGCAACTATCCATTTAAGGTTGACAAAGGACTACTAAAACCTTCTACACACCTCTCTTTATAAGCTATCAGATGTAAAGAAAGATAATTACAAAGTATATAGATAAATATAATACCACAACTTACCTCGAAAAAGGTTTAGAAGATGTGTGAACTTAAATTGCATCACTGTCACGGTGTCTGTTGCTCAACTGACTGCTAACCCTCTACCGTGACAAACAGGAAATATTGCAACAATTTCTGGCTGCCCTGCTAGTGTGCAGCACTCTGCAGGCCAGATACTGGACGTTTCCACATTGCCCACATGCTTCCACATTTACACCCCTACCTTTACATTTTGACTTAAAATAGTAAATGTCAGGGAAAACTAATACAGGATCTGATATTAATACTTCTTTTAGATTTTGAAATGCTGTCTGACATTGTGATGACCAAGGAAACATAACCCCTTTGTCTTCAGTAATCTCTAGTCAATGGTTGTGCAATTTGTGCAAACTCTTTGACAAACTTTCGGTAATAATTTGCTAATCCAAGGAATGATTGTAGCTATTTTACTGTCTGTGGAACCCTAAAGTCACACACAGCTGAAGTGACTTGAGGATATGTTTGGCCAAAAATACGCCCAAGGTAATTAACATGTGAATGTGCAGAAGGCCATTTGTCAGTGCTGAGCATGACATGAGCTATTTTTAATTTGTCAGATTACTTCTTGTGGCTGTTTCAAGTGTTCATCTATATCTTTAGCAAAACTGTGATGTCATCCAAATAGACTATACACTTTTTGAGTGTTAAACCTTAAAGGACTCCATCTAACAAGCAGTGGAATGTTGCAAGTGTGTTCTGTAATCCAAAAGTAGCAACTAGATGGTGCTGTAAACACTGTCTTAGGCTTATCTTCTGGACATACTTCAGTTTGGTGATACTACTCCTTAATCTGTTGTGGAAAAGAGTTTATACCGCCCCCGGTTATCCGAAGTTTCTGTTATATTAAGAAACCGATATGTATAGGTTACTGTACATTTATTTAAAAATATTTAATCACAACAGAATCGGTATTTCTTTTTTCCATCAGGTGATTTTTTTGGTACAATTACTGTAGTTGTTGACTGGGGACATTGCTGTGTTCCATTAGGTCTTTCTAAAGTTGCTGATCTATGTACTGTTCTGTCAAAGGCTGGTGGCACTGTGGTAACCTGTATGGCTTTCATTATGGCTTTCAGTACACTGGTCTATGATTGCCCTTTAAAATCCTATGCTGTTTTATGAGTGTGGCTGGCAGTGGACCTTCTGAATTAAATAAATCTTTGTACTGAACTAACTATAATTCCATGACCAATCAGTCATTACCCTCTAAATGACTGGCTTTACTATGCAACACAGATGTGCTAATGGTTTGCTTGACACTGTTCTCTATCACTGGCCTTTTGATATCTTCTTCATTAAGTATGTCTAGTGTTGCTATTACCAACCCCTTCAGAAGACTAACACTGTCCGTTCCAAAATTATCCAGCTTTATTGACTCCAGAACCTAGCTATTTATGTCCCTAGCATATGGTACACTTCTTCGTTTAAAACAATGCTGTTTATCAAAAATATCATTAATAGACAGCAGTTTGTCAAACATAAAGCTTGCTCTGGTGTATTGAGATCTGTAACCCAAATTAGCTTTCCTGTACCAGCTGTTACTCTGTCATGCAAAACAAATTTTAATTCCCTTGTACACAGTTTATTAGGCACTACCTCAGCAATGGATATATCTTGTCACACAGAAACAATTTCAATTGCTGTAGCCATCAAAAACAAATTCCCCTTGAGTTCAGCTGATTGTTGCCAAAGATTGATTTTAGCATGATCCCTAACCATAAAGTCTAATCCAAGTATTGCAGAGAATCCATTCCATTTGCCAGCTGGCAACATTTCCATTTGTTCACAAAAACACGTGTTTTCTACCTAAGGCTTGAGCTGTGTTGTCCCAAATGAATCTATCCTGTTATTCCTTCTGCCCTTGTCCATGAGGTCCAGACTCACAACCAATATGTATGCCCCAATGTCCACTAGAAATCTGTTCTTCTTACTCACTGAAGCTATCAAGCAACAATCCATCTCAGCGTATGTTTCTACAGTATTGCAGTATACTGGGAATGCTTTCTGATGGAAGGAACATTCCAGTTTCCTTTTACCATTTAATTTACCCAGCTGTTCACAATCCCAAACCTTATGCCAAAAGCACTGGCAGTTATAGCATCGTGGTTGGAAACATTGTGCCTTCAAATACCCTTGCTGGCCACAATGGAAACATTCCTTACCAAGTGTGAATATCTTTCATGAGGTAATGGAGGCAGGTTGTTGTGCATTACTCTAACCCTTTTCCACTGAGCTCACTCACATTCACACACTGAAGTGTTGATTTCGCAGACTTGTGACCATCTAACTATGTCGTAAAGTTTATGCCTAGCATCTGGCTCATGTTGATGGTTCTGTGTGCTTGAGCAGTGCCATTCTGTAAGGACTTCGAAAATGTTACCCTCCTGTTCCCTTACTGTTTGATGTGTGACAGGTAGCACACTGTTTTCAGCATTACTGCATTGTTTCTCTTGGTTCATGACTGAACATACATTTTATACATTTTGTGACCAAATTCCTTCATTTAAGTGCAGCTGCCCCATGATATCTTTAAATCATCATTTTACACATGAATTAGTTAATTTTATCATCTTTCAACTTGTCATTTGTGAGCTATGAAAATTAAATGTGACATGTAGATATTGTCTCTGGATATATCACAAATATGAACAGGAACATTTTCAAGAGACAGTTGTAGCTAATGGACATACAAATTTGTATTACATGCCCTTAATTATTTATGATAGTTATAGAAGTTTACATGCAATACTTTTATTTTTTTAACTGAAATACTTATCAGAGAAAAATATGCCAATAATGTGAAACTCAATATACCAGTAATCTAAATATTATTCTCAGTTTGCCATGGTGATCTTTTAGTGTGGACACACAAGTGATAAAGTCCAGGCAACAGTAATGTATTCTTTACCAAAATTTGTTCAGCACTAATTTATGACATTCAGAGTGCTTTCTTCTGTACTTCTATTTGCAAAAAAAGTCCTTTAGTTTGAAGTATTCCTAATAATCAGAGGTACAGAAAGTTGGCTAAAACCCAAAATTGATAGCAGTGAGAGTTTTGAGGAAAATGAAAGTGCACATGGAAAGGATAGGGTAATAGGAAATGGAGGTGGGTTATTTGATGCAATAGGCAGGAAACTCAAATCCCATGAGATAGAAACTTAAGCTGTGTGTGAGATTTTTTGGGCAAGACACAGTATCAAGGGTGAGTATAAACTTATAACTGGAGAAAAAATATGTCAGTTTGCTGTCACAAATGTTCTCCCATCATACTGTCTTCATTGGAGGAGTCTTTAATCATCTAGCAATGAAACAGAAAAGATATGTTTTCAGTAAGTGGTCACTATGATGAAACATCCTGCAAAACATTACTAAATGTCTTTGGAAGCCCACTCATGAAGCAAACGTATTAGATGAAAAGCAAACAGACCAGACCTCTTAGAAGGCATCCATACTGCAACTGCTACTAGTGATCATGATGTAGTGGTAGTAACAGTTGTCATAAAAGTACAAAGGGCAGCTAAAACACATAGGAATATCTACATATTTAGTAAAATAACAACAGAAATAATCAATTATTGATAATATAATGTCAATGGATAGATAAAAAAATCTACTCACATAATATGCAAGTCAGAGATTGCTACTAGAACAATGCGCATGAGTTAACAAGAGTGGAAAGCTAAGTGCATTGTCTGTAACAGAGGTGGGAGGGGCGGACGACAAAAAGTAGGCAAGTCAGAAAATGAAAGACATAGAAAACAAAAATGGAGTGAAGAAAGGAGTAGTTACTGTGAATGAATGCTAAAATGGAAGAAATTAATGTAAATTAAGGCCAGTTGGGTGGAAAAAAACAAGGACATGTTATAGTGCTAGGTCCCAAGGTCCCACCTGTGGAGTTCTAAGAAACAGGTGTCTGGGGGAAGAATCCAGATGGCGCATATGGTGAAATAGGCACTTTCATGTGGTACAGCATGCTCTGCAACACGATATTGTGTGTTGCCTGTATACACCGTCTGCCTATTCCTATTCGTCCTGGCTGACAACTGTGTGGTAGTCATGGCAAATAGGCCAAAGGCCAAATAGTATTTACAAAACAGCTGGTATATGACATATGTCACTTCACAGGTGTCTCTAACTTTGATAGTATATGTTTTGCCAGTTACAGGCCCTAGCAAATCTTGCAGTGGGGACAGTCACAGGAGTAGGAGCCACAGGGTAGGAAGATGGGTGCAGGAGGATCATAGGGTCTGACAAGGATATTGCTGAGATTGGTAGGGTGATGGAAAGCTATTCTAGGTGTGGTGGACAGAATTGATCTCAAGACCAGGATAATGCTGGATGGCCTTTTTTTTTGGGGGGGGGGGGGGGGGATCAGCAGTACCAGGATCGGATGTGATGGCCTAGGAAATCTCCTTCTGAAAAAATACATTTGCTTCAAATGGCAAGTCTGTATGGGAGGAATGTAAAGGATGGCAACTGTTAAAATGTAAGTACTGTTGTTTGTTAGTAGATTTGATGTGGATGGAGGTGCATAACTGACCTTTGGTGAGGGTTAGATCAAGATCGAGGAAAGTGGCATAGGATTCGGAATAGGACCCTGTGAAATTTAATTGGGAGAAGATAAATAGAGATTCCAGCAATTTTAACAGGTCAGCCTCACCGTCAGGTCATATGGCAAAGATGTCATCAATTTATCTAAACCAAACCAAGAGCTGGAGACTTATGGATCCTAGGAAAGCCCCCTCCAAGCAACCCATGAAAAGGTTGCCATAGGATGGAACCATCCCGGTTCCCATGGCTATACCCCTGATGTGTTTGTATGTCACCCCTCATAGGTGAAGTCTTTCCTTCTCATCCCATCTGGTAAGTCTCCCCTGACCTTGGGTTCTCGATGACTTTTAGGCATTTGCGTCTCATCTGAAAGAGGAACTCAAAACTTTTATTCTAGGCAGAACCACACAGAAGAAAAATGACTCATGTTTAAAAAATAGTTGAGCATACACAGGATAGATATGTATCTTGTAAAACATTTCATAATTGGAGGGACGCTCCATGATATACATTCACTCTAAAGAAATTTCTAAAGAAACAGTAACTTATTCTTAATCAGTTTAAAACAAAGCATAGGCCCATAGAGAGAGAGAAATTAGTGTACAGACACTCATTGATAACACAGGACTGAAATTGAGGAAAGCAAAGCAAAACCACATATACTGAACACTATTTTCAAGTGTTCCAATACTGAGGGAGATACAGATGTGCTGGCTGGGTTTATGTCTTGCATCACTGCAAGGATAGATAATACAGATAGTAGTGCCAGTGGTGTTAAGAAAAAGCTAACATTAAATGATTCGGTACAGAATCTACAGCTGAGTTTGCTCCTGTTTCAGCCATAATATACCATAGATACCTTGAACCAAAAACTATGCCTATGATTGGAAAAAAGCACACATCACAACCGTCTGCAAGGAGGACAAAGAAGTGATCCACAAAACTACCATCGAGTGTCACTGATGTCTATCTGTTGTAGAATCCTAGAGCATATTCTGAGCTCAACCATAGTGCGGTGTCTCAAACAGAATGACCAACTCCATGCCAGCCAACACAGAGTCCAAAAATATTGATCATATGAAAAATCATCTTGCACTTTTCTCATGTGATATCTTGAAATCAGATAGAAGCATTATTTCTTAACTTCCAAAAATCATTTGACTCACGTGTCACACCAATGTTTAACAACAAAAGTATGAATATATTGGGTACCATAGATAACATTGGCATAGAAACAAAACAAGCAGAGATATGCTCTTCAATTTTTTAATTTCTTTATATTGATCTGTTCGTCTCTATAACTGATAGTGGGCAGACATATTACGAATTCTGCCGAGTTAATATTGTTAAAAATCTGTTTGTCTCTATAAGTGGTAGCGGGTGGACGTATGAAGAGTTCTGCCTAATTAATATTGTTCAAAAATGTGTATTCTAATCGAACATCAAAGAATTGTCATAAATGTTATTTGTGAGATGAAATGGTAGAGCAAAGGTCCAAGTTTGATTCTCGGTCTGGCGTACAGTTTTAACCTGCCAGAAAGTTTCATATCAGTGCACACTCCACTGCAGAGTGAAAATTTCATTCTGGAAACATCCCCTAGGCTGTGACGAAGACATGTCTCCGCAATATCCCCTCTATTTCATACATATTCATTATGTACTTTAATATCACACATAATGCTAATTTACATTTTAATCAGTATACATTATATCTCTTTTAGTAATCCTGTACTTAACATATAGCTCTTCTTTTTTTCGTTTTGATAATAACTATCTGAGAATTTCACCTAATGTCGGAGTTAGCACTTTTATATCTAGGAATCATATGGACAACATTCTTGATTTCCAATCACAAACTCCAGGTGTCATAGACACTTAATTAATTCATTCTTCATTCTAATTCTCTGTACTATTTTTTCTTCAGTACATAATAGTTTCATTACCTACAGTAGCTTGTAGTCTGGAGGAACTCTGGGCAAATGAAATTGTTCTTTCCAACACTCATAAACATAAAACATAATAATGCTAGTGGAATATAGAATTCAAATATACCATAATAATTCCTACAAAATGTGTGACTGCAGTTACGATACCGCCCTTTTCCCTTTAGGAACAGTACCTATATCTTACATATGGGTTGACCCTATGAGTGCACTTTCTCCTTCTGTTTCAGTAGATATGCCCCTCTTAATTCCTGTTTTCATATGGTACAGGTCAATCCCCTTATTGGTGCCCCTGTTCGCACAGTATAGGTCGGCCTTTCTCAGGTATGCCTATCTCCCTTTTATATCCAATAAATGCTGGGTGCGTCCCCCTTATCCTTCCTGAGTAAGATTCATAGTTAATTTCCCAAGTATACATCTGTCTGTACACATACATTTACTTATGCTGTACTCGTCCCACTATCCTGCAAAATCATCAGAACAAATGTTCAATTGACATTTCTGAATAATTATCACAAACCATTCTTCTCTGGCTTATGCTCTCCTTAATTACTCACACTTCTTACTTAGGTATATTCAATGTGAAATTAGCATAATTCTTGTATACTTACATACATAGGTGGTATGGAATGATCGTTGTTCTTGAACCATCACAATAAACAACAATGTGTGCATATATCATGATGTACACATACCTCTTCCTCCACAATACTTGATGGTTCTTATATCATTTCAATCTCTTCTTTCATCGTTTACGTCTTCATGTTCCGTTGTGTGTATGCTTAAGTGTGTGTGTGTATCCTGATTCTTCAGCCTACTTATTTGAAATAAGTTGAAGGTTATTGGAAACCACGGAAAATTAGGACTTCAGTGACAGAAGTACACTCCTAGAAATTGAAATAAGAACACCGTGAATTCATTGTCCCAGGAAGGGGAAACTTTATTGACACATTCCTGGGGTCAGATACATCACATGATCACACTGACAGAACCACAGGCACATAGACACAGGCAACAGAGCATGCACAATGTCGGCACTAGTACAGTGTATATCCACCTTTCGCAGCAATGCAGGCTGCTATTCTCCCATGGAGACGATCGTAGAGATGCTGGATGTAGTCCTGTGGAACGGCTTGCCATGCCATTTCCACCTGGCGCCTCAGTTGGACCAGCGTTCGTGCTGGACGTGCAGACCGCGTGAGACGACGCTTCATCCAGTCCCAAACATGCTCAATGGGGGACAGATCCGGAGATCTTGCTGGCCAGGGTAGTTGACTTACACCTTCTAGAGCACGTTGGGTGGCACGGGATACATACGGACGTGCATTGTCCTGTTGGAACAGCAAGTTCCCTTGCCGGTCTAGGAATGGTAGAACGATGGGTTCGATGACGGTTTGGATGTACCGTGCACTATTCAGTGTCCCCTCGACGATCACCAGAGGTGTACGGCCAGTGTAGGAGATCGTTCCCCACACCATGATGCCGGGTGTTGGCCCTGTGTGCCTTGGTCGTATGCAGTCCTGATTGTGGCAATCACCTGCACGGCGCCAAACTCGCATACGACCATCATTGGCACCAAGGCAGAAGCGACTCTCATCGCTGAAGACGACACGTTTCCATTCATCCCTCCATTCACGCCTGTTGCGATACCACTGGAGGCGGGCTGCACGATGTTGTGGCGTGAGCGGAAGATGGCCTAACGGTTTTGTGGGACCGTAGCCCAGCTTCATGGAGACGGTTGCGAATGGTCCTCGCCGATACCCCAGGAGCAACAGTGTCCCTAATTTGCTGGGAAGTGGCGGTGCGGTCCCCTACGGCACTGCATAGGATCCTACGGTCTTGGCGTGCATCCGTGCGTCGCTGCGGTCCGGTCCCAGGTTGACGGGCACGTGCACCTTCCGCCGACCACTGGCGACAACATCGATGTACTGTGGAGACCTCACGCCCCACGTGTTGGGCAATTCGGCGGTACGTCCACCCGGCCTCCCGCATGCCCACATTACGCCCTCGCTCAAAGTCCGTCAACTGCACATACGGTTCACGTCCACACTGTCGCGGCATGCTACCAGTGTTAAAGACTGCGATGGAGCTCCGTATGCCACGGTAAACTGGCTGACACTGACGGCGGCAGTGCACAAATGCTGCGCAGCTAGCGCCATTCGACGGCCAACACCGCGGTTCCTGGTGTGTCCGCTGTGCCGTGCGTGTGATCATTGCTTGTACAGCCCTCTCACAGTGTCCGGAGCAAGTATGGTGGGTCTGACACACCGGTGTCAATGTGTTCTTTTTTCCATTTCCAGGAGTGTATATGAATATGTAAAGAGGGAAAGATAGACATAAGATGTAAGAAATGAAAAAGTAGAAATGGTTGCTAAGAGCGAAGAAGAGAAAGAAGATAGCCCCAAAGACAGGAAACCCTTCCCACAGCCCTTCCCCAGAATCCTTACTTTGCCAGTACTTGAGTGAGAAGCCAGAGGAGGTATGGTGTTAAACATGTCCTACAGAACGGACCTTCTCATCTTCGCCTTTGAAGTACCCAAAGAAAATCTTAGCAACCTCTATGAAATGGCAAATGATGAAGAAGATGATACGTACGAAACTTACTGAAACATTGTGACAAGACAACGCCACCACTCGGCTAATAACCCGAGAAAAATTCATCACTGGTGAAGAATCAGTCACTCTTGTTTGCAAGGGTCGTTTGAAAGGTGTGCTGTGTGTTCTGTGTTAGCCATGAATTATTTGTTAGTGTAAATCATGCTTTAATCTATAATATCCACTCCTTACAAAACCAATACAAACCCACCCATCTACATCACATTTCATACTAGGTATAAAATATTTTATACTAAATAGAAAATTATACACTATGATAAAATAGCAGGAAGGTGGAAGGAGTATATAGAGGGTCTATACAAGGGCTATATACTTGAAAATAATATTATGGAAATGGAAGAGGATGTAGATGAAGATGAAATGGGAGATATGATATTGCGTGAAGAGTTTGACAGAGTACTGAAAGACCTGAGTCGAAACAAGGCCCCGGGAGTAGACAACATTCCATTAGAAGTACTGACACCCTTGGGAGAGCCAGTCCTGACAAAACTCTACCATCTGGTGAGCAAAATGTATGAGACTTCAAGAAGAATATTATAATTCCAATCCCAAAGAAAGCAGGTGTTGACAGACGTGAAAATTACCGAACTATCAGTTTAATAAGTCACAGCTGATAAATACTAACACAAATTCTTTACAGACGAATGGAAAAACTGGTAGAAGCCAACCTCGGGGAAGATCAGTTTGTATTCCATAGAAATGTTGGAACATGTGAGTCAATACTGACCCTACGACTTATTTTAGAAAATAGGAGGGAATTAGATTAGGAAATGAAACACTTCAAATAGTAAGGGAGGTTTGCTGTTTGCGGAGCAAAATAACTTATGATGGTCGAAGTAGAGAAGATATAAAATGTAGACTGGGCATGGCAAGGAAAGCGTTTCTGAAGAATAGAAATTTGTTTACATCGAGTATAGATTTAAGTGTCAGGAAGTCGTTTCTGAAAGTATTTGTATGGAGTGTAGCCATGTATGGAAGTGAAACATGAACAATAAATAGTTTGGACAAGAAGAGAATAGAAGCTTTTGAAATGTGGTGCTACAGACGAATGCTGAAGATTAGACATGTAGATCACCTAACTAATGAGGAGTTATTGAATAGAATTGGAGAGAAGAGAAATTTGTGGCACAACTTGACTAGAAGAAGGGATCCGTTGGTAGGACATGTTCTGAGGCATCAAGGGATCACCAATTTAGTATTGGAGGGCAGCGTGGAGGGCAAAAATCGTAGAGGGAGACCAAGAGATGAATACACTAAGCTGAGTTAAAAGGATGAAGGTTGCAGTAGGTACTGAGAGATGAAGAAGCTTGCACAGGATAGAGTAGCATGGAGAGCTGCATCAAACCAGTCTCAGGACTGAAGACCACGACAACAACAACAGTCATTAAGCTTATTCTATATTTTTATACAGACATAAAAGATTATGTTCAGTCCATGTCGCCTAGATATCATTCTGTTTGAATAGTACCATCATATACTCGTTTCATTTCATGTCTAGAGATCGCTGTTGATCGGTGATTCTCTTAAGTCTATTATTTTCTGTCATAACCGGTTTTCTATACACTAAACTTGTAGGATAGTTTAAGAATTCACTAACAGACTTCAGAATAGTTTAAGATTTGAAGGTAATTTGGTGGAGGAAAAATAGTACAGAAGAAACACCGAGAACAACTAGGGATCCGATGGTCGTCACTCCTCCTGTTAACACAGAATGTTAAAATCCCTGGGGGACAGATATAACTCTGCCCGGATCCCATGGATCTGAGATTAACCTCACTTGCTTACTTAAGGACCAATGCTTCTCATTAAATTTTGTGTGAAAGCCTGCCCACAACAAAAAAAAAAATGCCACTTTACTAGGAAACACCACATTAAGTAAAGTTATTCTATTTTCTTCCGTCTCATGGACAAGTTTGAATTCTTTGCACAAGTCATCTGTAACATTTCTATTATCATTAAGTTTGGAAAAAGCAACAGTGGAAACGTTTCTGGGGATATCCTCGCGACAAATTTTTGATCGATTATTTCCTCTGCCTGTTCCTCCAGATTACTTGTATTTATTAAGTCTAAAGTGACTAGTTTCTCTTTAAAATTTCTTTCCGCATTACCAGCTTGCATGTTAATGCCTGCAATTTGTGATTGGACTATAGGAATTAATTTATCCTGTTTTTTCTAAACTCTCTTTTAAGGTGTGCAACCTCTGCTTTACAGCATCGAACGTAACATTGCTTATCCTTTGAAATGATCCTAACTTTTTGCCAAGTTCAGTTTCTACATTATTACATTTGTCTTCAGTATCAAATTGTAACTTCTGGGTCAACTTCTGAAATTGGTCATTCTGCTTTTGGCTAAGGTTGGTAAACATTTGATTCATCTGGATAGTCAAGGAATTCATTTTTTCAATCTAATTGCAAACTCTCCACTCTATCATTTAAGGCGTTGAATTTAGAACTTAAAACCTCTCTCTGTGCTTCTAGTTTTACACTTAAGGTAGCACTTAGTTCCTTTCTTATATCAGCTGAATCCGCCTTCTGTTCGTCTAATCTATCATTTAACTGAGTATTTACTGAATCTAACTTAAGACTTAGTTCTTGTCTTAAAGTAGCTGAATTTGCACTTTGTGCATCTAATTTTTCACTTAAAGTAGCAATTTGAGCATTTTCAGATGTACTTTGTAATCTAATCTAGCATTTAGTTGAGTATTTACTGAGTCTAATTTAAGACTTAGTGCTTCAATTAAATTTGCTACATCAGTCCAGTCTGGCATATTTTTTCTGGCTGTCATGGGCATGGCTGGTTCTGATGTTTCCCCAGCAGTATTATCCATATTCCTATTACTTTTAGATCTAGTGAACATTAAAAAAATTCAACTCTGAGTATAATAACTTTACTAACAGTCTATTATCAACAGTGTCCTTAACTTCACACTCAAATAATTATTGCCTTTCACTCACCCAGCTTAGAGTTTTAGGCTGTGTTGGTGAGCCAATGTGGAATCAGTTCCAGTGAACAGTATGGGCGCCAGCAGCATCGAAGGTTTGTTTCAGCGTCGGTGCCGGTGAATGGATTTGTAGTCGGCACTGGTGAGCAGCAGCTGGCGCCGTTGGCGTCATTTGCTGGTTACGGCGTCAACGCCACCGCAATGTGTGTGAGTGCTGCTTACTCTTTACATTGGATCTTCATCATTGAATAGATCTTGTTGTAACTCCTCTTAGTCTAAACTGTTGAGATTTTCCTTATCTCTTCTCTTGTCTGGTAGTTATTAATTTTCACCCCTTTTTACCGTTTATGCGGAATCAAACTCTGTGAAACAATTCCCCTGTCTTGTTACTATTGGTTGCTATGGCAACTCACAATATCTTCTTATCTTGATTTTGTTTCAAAATTTCTCTTTCTTCAAGTCCTGATCACACTGGCCGCCACGTTCTAACAGCGACAAGAGAAGCAGTGCAAAACTGGATTGCAAACTTCACACTTCTCTTTCTACAGTTGTCTTACTTGAAACGTTTAGCCGATCCTCTCCTGGGATACTTGGCTATGTTGACCTCCACAACTTCTTCTCTGGAAAAATAATGCTGGTTAACCTCTCTCTCTCTCTCTCTCTCTCTCTCTCTCTCTCTCTCTCTCTCTCTCTCTCTCTCTCTCTCTCTTGAAATAACTCAGTCTCTCATTTCAGTTCAGTCAACTGCATCATTAACCATTAGATACTATTAAATATAATTACAATGTGGTGGGTTTAATAACCACCAGAAATTCAAAGACAGGTCTTACTTCTAGCATGTCTAACACCAAGATTAAGTAAGAGTCTCTAGAGAAAACATGTTTCAGTTGTCTATAACCATTACAATTATTCGACCACCAAGAAATCACACGTAATTACTCCTTGTACTTTCCATACAGGTTCCATGGCACGAGCGGCAAACGCTTGTCGGCGTCACTCGTCTGATGCAGTTGCTGTCCTCCCATGACTGATGCCCAACATGCACACACAGACGTGTGTTGCACAGTAAATAGGCTCTCTCTCACAGTTGTCTTTAAAATATCATGTGTTCGAGGCAGCAGAAGGTTGAGTGGTTCCACAGGGTGTATATGACCCAAGAGATCCGGGAAAAACCTGGGAATTTTTTCATCCGAGAGAAAAACCAGGAAAAACCTGGGAATTTTTTAGAACTCCAGGAATTTTTCGTTGTTTTAGCTTTTAGTTAAAGTTTTGAAATTTTAACTGGTAAGAACCGATACCCTAACAAAGGATATTACTGTATCCTGCTACTGCAGAATAATACTACAGCCTTTTTTTTGACGGCCTTTATTAAGCTTTCGTGCTGAGGCAGTCAATTTCTTTGAAACAAAGTGTTTAATTCCACACTATTGGCTAGTTTCAACTGTTCGCTGCATTTCAAGTGCACGTTTTCATCTTCTAGCACGTATGGCATTGTGACATAATAAAGAACCAAACATGAGATAATGCAGTGCTGATACTCCAAGAAAATTTACGCCCTGAAAACCACACTGAAAAGCTTCATATCAGGTTAAGGCCTACTTCATTGGGATTCTGGACATACGAATGTACACTTTAAGTTGCAGTTTAAATCTGCACATTTTAGTATGGTTCACGAAATTCTGATGCTTTTGGAGTATCCTGCACTGTCTTGCTTCTTTTGTGACATAATGTAAGATCTTTTAATGTTTTACACATACGTACATACGGGCTTCCTACGTCATCGTAGCTGTGCAAGAGGGGTGCTGCCTGTTACCTGGCGCTCTCTGGTAACTGCTGAAACAAACCTATTTCTAACAGGTTGCAGGAAAATATTGTGAATTGTTGTTCAAGAAGCATTATTTTCAAAGTAAATTTCCTTTTACGCCAGATGAACTGTGTGCGAGAATGTACGATGAATTTCTTAAACGATAGAGTGTTTGCTCTCTTTTAAAAATCAACTCTTTGATGACGAACCATTTAGAAGAATTTCAAGCCCAGAAGATCAGAGATTTATGTTGGTATTAAACATTTTACTGGCATATTTGTGTGATGTATCTTAAAGTGTAACATGTGCTAAACAGATCAACATTATATGTGAAAACTTAGATTCTCTTGTAGCTTATCAATCTTCAAGACTAATATTATATGTGAAAGCTTTTCTTTCCTTGTAGCAACACTGTGTATATTAATTTAAACCATTAACTTTTCCTGTTGGTGGAATTCGAATTTATACATTTGTAACACAAAAATATGCAGCGTACATGTTGCTGCACATCAAAGATCTTTCCAAAACGTGTTTTTCCCCCTGAGTTTCGTTTTCTAAAGTGCCGGGAAATTCTATGCTGCTATGTAAAACCATATCCATTCAAAGGATAAGTTTTACAGTTATGCGGGAAAGTATACTGTCACTTAACATGGTAAAAGTGTATTTTCACACGGGAGAAAATCTATTTTTAACCAGGAGATCTGGGAATTGTTTTTCCTTGTCTGCGTATACACCCTGTTCCGGAATTTACGTGCAAATAATTCCCGAAGCACTACTTCCTCTTATCAAGGCATGTTGCAGAATATTGCTGAGTGTTTCACTTTTTACAAACAGTTGTGTAGTTTCATGCTACTTTAACACTACGACAGAGTTCAGAGTACTTGTGAGTGATATGTGCCAGTCCAGAAGGCCAGATGTTTTCAGTAGGTAGTAGATCTTGGGAACCAAGGGCACCCATATGATAGTCTGCAGGTGGGGGGGGGGGGGGGGGCGGTTGCTAGATGTGGCAGTATGGAGTACTTATAATCTTTTGTAAGATGAATCGTGTAAGTAGGCATGGAAAAGTTTCAGTTGTGATTTCTGATCCTATTAAAAACCTGCACAATATCAGCTTTTAAATCACATTCTTGAGTGAATAACATTTGATAACATTATAGTTTTTTTCTTTCCCTGAGAGCTATGGGGGGACTGCGAATCCCCCTTGCCCTGGAGGTGGATGCCCTTGTGGGGAACATGTTGGTCACAGGAACAGTCAGACACATTATGTATTGAAGTAGGTAAGGACAGCATGAGTGACATGTGCCCTTTTGTTTTATTGTCGGTAGATAATATCACAGTGACCACTAAGACAGGGAAGAGTCACCAAGCTTTACACATCAGAAATGTTATGGCTGTTGTAATCTTCAAGCAAAGACTGGCTTGATGCAGTCCTCCATGCTACTTTATAGTGTGCAAGCCTCTTCATGTCTGAAAAACTACTGCAGTGCACTTACATTTGAAATCCTGCAGTCTAATAGGCTCATATGGTGAAAATAATTTTGAGTAGGTGTGAACTTAAATTACAGGTCACTTTTAAGTTAATTAGTTTTCAGGAGACTGAAACAGATTAGTGGAAAGAATGAAATGCTGTATTTTTTATAAGTGGTGTCAATATTCTCACTAGCTCACACTAATTTGTCCATTACACACAGTAGTAATAATTTCAGTTATTAGTTACTCTTCATTAATATGGTTTCCAGCAAAACTAACTGTAATTAAGTATCCTTTTTTAATCATAGAATTGAAAATTCCTAGCTGAATAAAAAATTAATAAGAATACTGTGTGTACTGCTTTTTGGAAATTTTGAGTTTATGTATCCACAGTATGTTTAGCCAGACACAGTTGAAAAATAAAGAAAAACATTGATTATTTAACAGGGGTAGAATAATAGCAGTTGAAGAAAGTTCCATGGAAAACGTTCCAACTTCGTAAGTTTCACAGACAGCATCTGCTTTCTTTGCAACTGGAATTATTACATTCTTCCAAAAATCTGAGGGTATTTTCCCTGTCTCATACATCTCGTGCACCAGGTGGTATAGCTTTGTCATGGCTGGCTCCCCAAGCATATCAGCAGTTCTGAGAGAATATCATGTACTCCCGGGACCTTGTTTCAATGTGTGTCTCTCAGTGCTCTGGCAAATTCTTTTTACAGTGTTATAGTCTATCTCATCTTCACCTACTTCCTCTTTTCTTTCTATAATATTGCCTCCAAGTCCATTTCCCTTATAAAGAAGGTCTATATACTGCTGCCACCTTTCAGCTTCTGTTCTTGGCTTAGTATTGGTCTCTTGCTATTCACACAGCTGCTTCTCTTTTCTCCAAAAGGCTCTTCAACTTTCCTATTAGGGGTATCTATCTTTCCCGTAGCTGTATATGCTTCTATAGACATACATTTGTCTTCTAGCCATTCCCACTTACCTATATTGCACTTTCCATCAATCTTCAGATGTTTGTTTCATTTGCTGCATTTTTGTATTTTCTTCTTTCATGAGTTCAGTTCAGTGAATCCAAGAATTTATTTTAGGCCTTGTCTTTTTACCTACTTGATTCTCTGCTGCCTTCACTTTTGCAACTCTCAGAATTATCCATTTTTCTTCTACTGTATTCCTTTCCTCTGTGTCAGCCAGTTGCTGCCTAATGCTCTGTTTGAAACTCTCAACAACCTTTGGTCCTCCAACTTATCCAGGTCCCATCTCCTTAATTCCCTATCTTTTCTCAAATTCTTCAATTTTAATACACAATTGATAACCAATAAATTGTGGTCTGTGTAGACGTCTACCCTTGGGAAAGAAAAAAATCTCAGTTTTCAAGGTGTCAATTCGAATAACATTCTCGAGCTTTCAATGGCTATTTCCACCATTGTCTTCATGAGTAAAAACCACTGGCTGCGGGGGCTATCATGGGTTTCTGCGTATATAGGCACAACTACAGACTCTGGCATCAATCAGAGAGGGTTGAAATGATGCATGTACAAAAGGGGCCAGCACCACATTTGAAATTGCAACTCCCGCCTCCCTAAAAGCATCATGCATCCAACTTTGCTTCCTTTTGGTATCCAAAGCCTGCCTCCACATCCCACTGAATGTGTATCCCTGGTCCCTGGTAAAATTGTTGCTCACATATGTCTGTGAAACTCAACATGCTCTGCAAGACATGCAGCAACTTCCCAGGCCAGCATGATCTCGGGACTTGTCTCCAATAAAGCACTTGGGGGATATTATATGATATGATGAGAAGTGACTCATTTGACTCATCAGTCAACAACTCTTATAGAACTACATGAACAGATTGAATAGACATTGCATAACATATCCTAGGACAGTATCCACATTTGTGAAATTGACTAGATGCTAGAAACAGTATCGCTCCAGGCAAATGCCGGGTGGTTCCTTTGAAAGGGCACAGCCGACTTCCTTCCCCATTCTTCCCTAATCCAATGAGTCCGATGACCTCACAGTTTGGTCTCTTCCCCCAGAACAACCCAACCCAGAAACAATACCTGCATTGCCGCCTTTATTAATATGGGTGTTTAAGCATGGGTCAATACCTGGTACCTGATGACTGCTTGTACTATTGATCTGTTACAACAATAGATCTAGAATGAATTGGATACCTCTAAAAGTACTGTTTTTTCTGGCAGAGTATAATCATATCACTGAAAAGCAAAGATACCAAGTATAGATGGAGTATCTGCATAAGTCTCAAACATTGATCACAGTATCTAGCAAAGTCTCTGACATTCCTGTGGAACTTTGTAATGGAGAATGGTACATTCCCATCATGTCTGAAAAACAGTAAAGTAATATCAGTTGTACAAAACAGAAAATGAAGCATAGAATTATGATACAAGGTAAACAATGTGGTGGAAGCGTTTTACTCTGATTTTCAAGTGATAAAGTGTGGGGTAGCACAAAGCTCAGTACTTGATCCACCGCTGTTTACACTGGGCATGTGAATGATATGGCAGCATCATTAAAATAAAATGTAATCATGTACGTAGATGCCACATCCCTCATTGTAAGTAGCAGCTCAATAAATGATTTACGGTGTATTTTTAATGAAGAAAATGCCCAGTGCAATTGGTGTACTTGCACTATTAAAGATATACCAAGGACTATTTCATCCACAATTATCATTTCATTTAATAACAACAATGGAAATTCCTTGATGGAATAATACCAAAAAAATAAAGGAACGGGAACTCAGTTATAGCTGGCTGATGTGCAGCACTTAAAAACACTGAGCAGAATACTAGCTGTCAGGCTCTTGCTGTTTCTCCAGCAAAAGTACACACATTTACATATCAACAAGGAAAATCCAGAATGTAATAATGGCAATATTATGAAAAAGTTAGATTGCTACTCACAATGTTGAGTCACAGATGACAGGCACAACAAAAAGACTGCTGAAAATGTAAGCTTTCAGCCAAAAGGCCTTCTTATGAAGTACACAACACACACACATACATGTACACACAATTCAAACACACACATGACTACTGTCTTGGCCACTGAGGTCACACGTCACATTGTGAGCAACTGCACATGTTAGAACAAGTAACCTGGGTGGTGGGAGTAAGAGGGAGGCTGAGGCAGGGAATGAGAGGGATAGCAGAGTAAGGGAGGGGGACAGTAAAGTTCTGCTTGTGGGAGCACGCAGGGATCTGATGGGGACAGGGTAGGGCAGCTATGTGCAGTCAGAAGGTTAGATGGGGGAGGGTGGTGGGAGGTGTGTGGACGAAGGGGAGTGGGAAAGGAGAGAAATAGGAGGGGAAATAAGACTGTGAGAAATGCGGAGGAGAAATAAGACTGTAGGTGTATGGGTGAGCTGTATAGTGCTGGAGTGGAAGCAGAGAAGGGGATTGGTGGGTAAACAACAGGGACTAAAAAATGTTGAGACCAGTGGGGCTAAGAGAATGTAAGCTATACAGGGTGAGTCTCCTAACATTACCGCTGGATATATTTCATAAACCACATCAAATACTGATGAATCGATTCCACAGACCGAAAGTGAGGAGAGGGGCTGGTGTAATTGGTTAATACAAACCATAAAAAAATGCACGGAAGTATGTTTTTTAACATAAACCTACTTTTTTTTTAAATGGAACCCTGTTAGTTTTGTTAGCACATCTGAACATATAAACAAATACGTAATCAGTGCCATTTGTTGCATTGTAAAATGTTAATTACATCCGGAGATATTGTAACCTAAAGTTGACGCTTGAGTACCACTCCTCCGCTGTTCGATCGTGTGTATCAGAGAGCACCGAATTACGTAGGGATCCAAAGGGAACAGTGATGGACCTTAGGTACAGAAGAGACTGGAACAGGACATTACGTCCACATGCTAACATCTTTGCTTTGGTCTTTTTCACTGACGAACATGTACATTACCAGAGGTACACGTACACACGTGGTTTCCGTTTTCAATTACGGAGTGGAATAGAGTGTGTCCTGACATGTCAGGCCAATAGATGTTCAATGTGGTGGCCATCATTTGCTGCACACAATTGCAATCTCTGGAGTAATGAATGTCATACACGCCGCAGTACATCTGGTGTAATATCGCCGCAGGCTGCCACAATATGTTGTTTCATATCCTCTGGGGTTGTAGGCACATCACGTTACACATTCTCCTTTAACGTACCCCACGGAAAGAAGTCCAGAGGTGTAAGATCAGGAGAACGGGCTGGCTAATTTATGCGTCCTCCATGTCCTATGAAACGCCCGGCGAACATCCTGTCAATGGTCAGCCTAGTGTTAATTGCGGAATGTGCAGGAGCACCATCATGCTGATACCACATACGTTGATGTGTTTCCAGTGGGACATTTTCGAGCAACGTTGGCAGATCATTCTGTAGAAACGCGATGTATGTTGCAGCTGTTTGGGCCCCTGCAATGAAGTGAGTACCAATGAGGTGGTCGCCAATGATTCCACACCATACATTTACAGTCCACGGTCGCTGTCGCTCTACCTGTCTGAGCCAGCGAGGATTGTCCACGGACCAGTAATGCATGTTCTGTAGATTCACTGCCCCATGGTTTGTGAAACCCACTTCATCGGTAAACAGGTAGAACTGCAATGCATTCTCTGTTAATGCCCATTGACAGAATTGCATTCGATGACTAAAGTCATCACCATGTAATTGCTGATGTAGCAACACGTGAAACGGGTGAAAGCGGTGACGATGCAGTATGTGCATGACACTACTTTGACTCAGTCCATCGACTCATGCAATGTCTCGTGTACTCATGTGTGGGTTCATGGCAACAGCAGCTAACACACCAACTCCACCCGCTTCTCCTGTGACGGGCCTGTTACGGACCCGTTTACGTGCTACGACCATACCTGTTGCATACAGTTGGCGGTAGATGTTTTGCAATGTGCAGCATGTTGGATGCTCTCTATCCAGGTACAGTTCTGCATACACCCTGCAGGCTTCAGCTGCATTTCATCAACACTCGCCATAGATGAGTATCATCTCCGCCTTTTCAGAGTTCGAATACACCATGGTCACAGTTCCTACAACACTACACTATCACAGACGTCCGGTAACACGGTGTACTACAGTTGGTCTGCATACGGAGACGAATGCAGAATAACAATAGCAGCAAGCACTACATGCAGACACTGCGACAGTTAGACCAAACCACAACAGTGCACTACAGCCACACTCGTAAACGCGGTCGTCATTGTAAACATGTCCCTACAGATGCTGCTTGCCGACCGTGTCCCGTGTTTGTTACAACACGCAACTGAACGTCGGAGGTTTCAAGCGTCAACTTTAGGTTACAATATCTCCAGATGTAATTAACATTTTACAATGCAACAAATGGCACTGGTTATGTATTTGTTTATATGTTCAGATGTGCTAACGAAACTAACGTGGTTCCATTTTAAAAAACGTAGGTTTGTGTTAAAAAACATATTTCCGTGCACTTTTGTATGGTTTGTATTAAACAATTACACTAGCCCCTCTCCTCACATTCGGTCTGTGGAATCGGTTCATCAGTATTTGATGTGGTTTACAAAATATATCCAGCGGTAACGTTAGGTGACTCACCCTGTATTTCAGGGAGGGATCTCACCTGCACAATTCAGAAATCTGGTGTTGTTAGAAAGGATGCAGATGGCACATGCTGTCCTGTGCCATATCTCTCTAGTCACTGACCACCTCCAAGAATACCATCTTCCGGCCACAAAGAAGCATCCCCTCATGACTCAATGGCACTCAGGGTTGGAGCAATCACATTCTCAGCCAGGATTTTGACTACCTCTTGTTGCACCCTTCCCACCTGTCCCACAGAGGTATTCCACCACCCACTAAACCTACACAATATCCTTGACCCCACCTATTTCACCACTGCCCTCAACCCCAGGTCTCATGGCTCTTTAAATATAGATAAAAGACCTGTACCATATATCCTCCCATCACCACCTATTCCTGTATGGTGACAAGCATCACCTATCCTACCCTGCTCCCCCTCCAGTATTATATAGTATTATTCCACTAATCTACCCATAGTTTGTTTCCCTACCCCCCTACCCCAGCCTTCTGTGAAAGCAGTCATGCAATCTACAAACTAAACTATAATCACTGTCCTGTATTCTGCATGGGAATGACATGCAGCAAGCTTTCTGTTCACATAAATGGCCAGTGAGAAACTGTAGCCAAGAGACTGCCAGATCACTCAGTTGCTGAGCATGATTAGATTAGATTTACTTTCATTCCAACTGATCCATAGTAAGGAGGTCCTCCAGGATGTAGAACATGTCAGAAAAACAATAATACATGACAAATATTTACAACTGAAACAAATAAGCTGATGTACCTTCCACAGGTCACAAGTGGAATGATCGTCACTTTTTTTAATGAGCACTATGTGAAAGAATCATTTTACAAACACTAATGCACTGAATTTAAAATAAAAAAGATTTTTTTATTTATAAGGTAATAAACATGTCATAGAACTACTACAATACTTATTACACACACACACACACACACACACACACACACACACACACACACACACACACACACACACACACACACACACACACTTATTTACAATGAACACATTACTGCACTGAAATGGTGCAGAATTTATATTGTACTTATACATACACACACACAAATCAGTTGGTTCTACTGAGAAATTCATCAATGGAGTAGAAGGAGTTGGCCACCAATAAATCCTTTAGGCTTCCCTTAAATTAAATTTCCTTTCTTATGGCTGCTGACAAGTTATTGAAAATGTGTGTTCCTGATTAATGCACACCTTTTTGTACAAGTGTAAGTGACTTTAAATCTTTGTGAAGATTATTCTTATTTCTAGTATTGATTCCATGAATTGAGCTGTTGGTTTGAAAGTGATATATTTTTAATGACAAATTTCATCAAGGAATAAACATATTGGGAAGCAGTAGTCAGTATCCTTAGTTCCCTAAACAGTCTTCTGCAGTATGTTATTGAGTTCACACCACATATAACTCTTACTGCACGTTTTTGTGCCCAAAAAACTTTAGCTTGGCTTGATGAATTACCTCAAAAAATAATCCCATATGACATTGTGGAATGAAAGTAAGCATAGTATGCCAGATTTTTCATTTTTATATCCCCTATGTCTGACACAATTCGCATTGCAAATAGAGATTTGTTAAGGTGCTTCAGCAGTTCTGTGGTGTGCTCCTCCCAGTTGAATTTATTATCAAGCCGTAATCCCAAGAATTGAACACTGTCCACTTCTTCTATGTGCTATCTGCTTGTCATCGTATGTTAGGCATATACTTGTGGGACACCCCTTACAAGTTCTGAACTGCATGTAGTGTGTTTTTTCAAAGTTTAGTGACAAAAAATTGGCTAGGAACCAATGACTAATGTCCACAAATATTTTATTAGCCAATCTTCCTAAGGCTACACTTGATTTGCTATTTATTGCAATGTTTGTATCATCGGCAAACATTACAAACTTGACATCTGGTAATATTATTGATGAAAGATCATTGATATACACAAGAAAAAGTAAGGGCCCTAAAATGAAACCTTGTGACACCCCACATGTAATTAGTTCTCAGCTGGATTATGCCTGATAGCTTAATACATGTTTCTTCCCTAATAACACCCTTTGTTTCCTGCCAGAGATATAAGATTTGAACTGTTTTGCAGTATTTCCTGTTACACCATAATATTCTAATTTACTTATAAGGATATTGTGGTTTACACAGTCCACATGTGAAGTGCGACTTTAGCAGTATGTTATTTGAGATAAGATGGTTATAAAGCTGATTGTACATTACTTTTTCTAAATTTTTTGAGAATGCTGGCAAAAGTGAAATTGGACAGAAATTTGATGCTATTATTTATCTCCCTTCTTAGACAGTGGCTTAACTTCTGCATATTTCAACCATTCAGGAAATATTCCACTGGTAAATGGCACCCAAGAACAGATACAAACTCAACACTAGTATGCTTCGATGCTGATGCAATCTTTGTCAGGTCACACTCTATACTGTACCCAGGATCTCTGCCCATTTTTCACTTCAGTGACTGCTTCACAGCCTGCACAGTCTGGATACTCAGTTTTTCCGAATTGTGCAGGTGGAAACTGTTTTCATAACACCCTGGCCTCAGCCTTCATTAGTGCCTGTCCTTCACCTACTTATCCCCTTCCTTGATCATGCTCCAGTACTACACAGCCTTCTGTTCCACCAACTCACCTATAGTCTTTAGGTCCCTGCATGCTCCCACAAGCATCACTTTACTGCCCCCCCCCCACTACCCTGCTATTTCTTCCCCTCCCTTCCCTAGCCTCCTTCTCATCCCCACCACCTAGACTACTTCTTTCATGACACGCAGCTACTTGGAGTGAAACCTCAATGGTCAGAGACAGTGGTCATGTGTGTATGTGAGTTATATATATATATTAAAAACAAAGATTCCAAGACTTAACCAAGCGGGAAAGCGCCAGTAGATAGGCACAATAAATAAAACACACACACAGAATTTCTAGCTTTCGCAACCGACGGTTGCTTCTTCAGGAAAGAGGGAAGGAGAGGGAGGGAGAGAGAGAGAGAGAGAGAGAGAGAGAGAGAGAGAGAAACATATATCTAAAAACAAAGTTGATGTGACTTACCAAACAAAAGTGCTGGCAGGTTGATAGACATACAAACAAACACAAACATACACACAAAATTCAAGCTTTCGCAACCAACGGTTGCTTCTTCAGGAAAGAGGGAAGGAGAGGGAAAGACGAAAGGATGTGGGTTTTAAGGGAGAGGGTAAGGAGTCATTCCAATCCCGGGAGTGGAAAGACTTACCTTAGGGGGGAAAAAAGGACAGGTGTACACTCGCAAACACACACATAACCATCCGCACATACACAGACACAAGCAGACAAGACAGCTGCACAAGAAAATGAAAGGGTTTCAGAGGATAAACCACATAAGAGGTAGAGAGAGGGAAGAGGGGAAAAGGAAGGGGAGAAAAGGAGATGAGAGTGAAGCTGAAGGGGGAGAAAGGGAGGGTGAGAGAAAGAAGAGGGATGGAAAAGGGGGAGGAGAGAAAAGAGAGTGAGTCTACTCAGGCAACTGCCCTAAATATCCAATAATGAACAGATTGTCCCACCACATCTACAAGTGTGAATGTCTGGGTATCTGCGTGGTTGTGCAAGAGAAAGAGCAAGAGCTCGAAAGTTAGTTTAAATACTGTATCCTGTTGAGTGTTTTATGCACCACACATCAGTCAGGTAAAGCAGCAAATGTGCATATAAAAAGATCACTGAAACTCTATCTGAAATTAAATTGTCCACCAACACTAAACAGGAAACGGTAGAACAGCATGCATATGCATATACACTCCTGGAAATTGAAATAAGAACACCGTGAATTCATTGTCCCAGGAAGGGGAAACTTTATTGACACTTTCCTGGGGTCAGATACATCACATGATCACACTGACAGAACCACAGGCACAGAGACACAGGCAACAGAGCATGCACAATGTCGGCACTAGTACAGTGTATATCCACCTTTTGCAGCAATGCAGGCTGCTATTCTCCCATGGAGACGATCGTAGAGATGCTGGATGTAGTCCTGTGGAACAGCTTGCCATGCCATTTCCACCTGGCGCCTCAGTTGGACCAGCGTTCGTGCTGGACGTGCAGACCGCGTGAGACGACGCTTCATCCAGTCCCAAACATGCTCAATGGGGGACAGATCCGGAGATCTTGCTGGCCAGGGTAGTTGACTTACACCTTCTAGAGCACGTTGGGTGGCACGGGATACATGCGGACGTGCATTGTCCTGTTGGAACAGCAAGTTCCCTTGCCGGTCTAGGAATGGTAGAACAATGGGTTCGATGACGGTTTGGATGTACCGTGCACTATTCAGTGTCCCCTCGACGATCACCAGAGGTGTACGGCCAGTGTAGGAGATCGTTCCCCACACCATGATGCCGGGTGTTGGCCCTGAGTGCCTCGGTCGTATGCAGTCCTGATTGTGGCGCTCACCTGCACGGCGCCAAACACGCATATGACCATCATTGGCACCAAGGCAGAAGCGACTCTCATCGCTGAAGACGACACGTTTCCATTCATCCCTCCATTCACGCCTGTCGCGACACCACTGGAGGCGGGCAGCACGATGTTGGGGCGTGAGCGGAAGACGGCCTAACGGTGTGCGGGACCGTAGCCCAGCTTCATGGAGACGGTTGCGAATGGTCCTCGCCGATACCCCAGGAGCAACAGTGTCCCTAATTTGCTGGGAAGTGGCGGTGCGGTCCCCTACGGCACTGCGTAGGATCCTACGGTCTTGGCGTGCATCCGTGCGTCGCTGCGGTCCGGTCCCAGGTCGACGGGCACGTGCACCTTCCGCCGACCACTGGTGACAACATCGATGTACTGTGGAGACCTCACGCCCCACGTGTTGAGCAATTCGGCGGAACGTCCACCCGGCCTCCCGCATGCCCACTATACGCCCTCGCTCAAAGTCCGTCAACTGCACATACGGTTCACGTCCACGCTGTCGCGGCATGCTACCAGTGTTAAAGACTGCGATGGAGCTCCGTATGCCACGGCAAACTTGCTGACACTGACGGCGGCGGTGCACAAATGCTGCGCAGCTATCGCCATTCGACGGCCAACACCGCGGTTTCTGGTGTGTCCGCTGTGCCGTGCGTGTGATCATTGCTTGTACAGCCCTCTCGCAGTGTCCGGAGCAAGTATGGTGGGTCTGACACACCGGTGTCAATGTGTTCTTTTTTCCATTTCCAGGAGTGTATATAATGCAGGTTTTCATTGTCAGTATTTGTATCATTGGTGATTTTTGTTAAAGTCTGGCAACCTGGATAAATGTGCTGTAGCAGATCATGCTTTAGGACCAGGGAACCACCAAATTTGTTTCCCAAATACCATGGTTTTATCAGGATCTAAACATTACTATGCTAAGATGCATTCAGAAGCATAAACAAATTCTAATAGTAAAGAACAAAGGTTGAAATTAGACAAGTTCTGGGCCTAAGTGCTAAATAAAATAAACATCATCAACTTGTCCCCACTAAAAGTTCCATAACACACAATGGAGTGACTCCACAAACTTAAGCAGTAGTATAATGACATCACAGACTGACTGTTGCATGGATTTGTATAAACAGTTCGGCTTTCTGAGCCTGTTTGATTTTTAGCTGTCTTCTGAGTCATTATAGCCTCATTGGAAGACAAAATGTTAGGCAGGAAATTATACTTTGAACCATGACCTAATGCCCATAAAACAAAAATCACCAGTAATTCAAATACGATTATCACATCAACAGCACAAGACTGTGACTGGCTGATAAAGATGCTGCTAAAGCTGGGTGCTTATGATACAACAGAATGCTGATAGTTTAAAAATGCGAAGGAACTACCAGTCATCAAAACAAAACTAAGAGAATACTATAAACAGGATATTTGTACAGTGTTAAGAAATATTTTGAGACTAGTCCAAAAGAACTTGAAATTTTAGTATTAAGGCACTATTCTGGGAAATGTGCTACATATAATGTGTCAAAAATGCAGAACATTAACAATGGAAAGTTCAGGTTGGATTATCAACAATATTATGAATAGGATAGACTTCTACTAATCATGAAAATGACACTTTGAGTTTGCAGATAGGCACAATGATCAGACCATTATATATTGAGCTTCTGACCAAATGTTTCTTCAGAAAGGAATCACACACACACATTCATGAAAGTCAGAACACCTCATGCACACATGACCATTATCTCCGGCCATAATCTAGAGTGCTGCTTCCATCTGAATATTGAAGGAAATTGACGGAGATCCGAAATGTGAAATAATTCGGGTGAAGGTCACGGTTAAAGCAGGGTCAGACATGGTAATTGGATATCTCTATAGGCCCCCTGGCTCAGCAGCTGTTGTGGCTGAGCACCTGAAGGATAATTTGGAAAATATTTCAAGTAGATTTCCCCACCATGTTATAGTTCTGGGTGGAGATTTTAATTTGCCAGATATGACTGGGAGACTCGAACGTTCATAATGGGTTCAAGGACAAAGAATCCAGTGAAATTTTTTAAGTGCTTTATCTGAAAACTACCTTGAGCAGTTAAACAGAGAACTGACTCGTGGCGATAACATATTAGACCTTCTGGTGACAAACAGACCCGAACTATTTGAAACAGTTAACGCAGAACAGGGAATCAGCAATCATAAAGTGGTTACTTCATCAATGATTTCAGCGATAAATAGAAATATTAAAAAAGGTAGGAAGATTTTTCTGTATAGCAAAAGTGACAAAAAGCAGATTTCAGAGTACCTGATGGCTCAACACAAAAGTTTTGTCTCAAGTACAGATAGTGTTGAGGATCAGTGGACAAAGTTCAAAACCATTGTACAATATGTGTTAGATGAGTATGTGCCAAGCAAGATCATAAGAGATGGAAAAGAGCCACCGTGGTACAACAACCGAGTTAAAAAGCTGCTGCGGAAGAAGTGAAATGTAGTGTGAGGAGGGATATGCGAGAGGAATTCAATGAATTCAAAAGTAAAGTTCTATGTACTGACTTCGCAGAAAATCCTAAGAAATTTTGGTCTTATGTCAAAGTGGTAGGTGGATCAAAACAAAATGTCCAGACCCTCTGTGACCAAAATGGTACTGAAACAGAGGATGACAGACTAAAGGCCGAAATACTAAATGCCTTTTTCCATAGCTGTTTCACAGAGAAAGACTGCACTGTAGTTCCTTCTCTAGATTGTCACACAGATGACAAAATGGTAGATATCGAAACAGACGACAGAGGGATAGAGAAACAATTAAAATCGCCCAAAAGAGGAGAGGCCACTGGACCTGATGGGATACCAGTTCGATTTTACACAGAGTACACGAAGGAACTTGCCCCCTTCTTGCAGCAGTGTACCATGGGTCTCTAGAAGAGCGTAGTATTCCACAGGATTTGAAAAGGGCACAGGTCATCCCTGTTTTAAAGAAGGGACGTCAAACAGATGTGCAGAACTATAGACCTATATCTCTAACGTCGATCAGTTGTAGAATTTTGGTACACATATTATATTTGAGTATAATGTCTTTTCTGGAGACTAGAAATCTACTCTGTAGGAATCAGCATGGGTTTCGAAAAAGACGGTCATGTGAAACCCAGCTCGTGATATCCGTCCATAAGACTCAGAGGGCCATAGACACGGGTTCCCAGGTAGATGCCGTGTTTCTTGACTTCCGCAAGGCATTCGATACAGTTCCTCACAGCTGTTTAATGAACAAAGTAAGAGCATATGGACTATCAGACCAATTGTGTGATTGGATTGAAGAGTTCCTAGATAACAGAACGCAATATGTCATTCTCAATGGAGAGAAGTCTTCCAAAGTAAGAGTGATTTCAGGTGTGCCGCAGGGGAGTGTCATAGGACTGTTGCTATTCACAATATACATAAATGACCTTGTGGATGACATTGGAAGTTCACTAACGCTTTTTGTGGATGATGCTGTAGTATATCAAGAGGTTGTAACAATGGAAAATTGTACTGAAATGCAGGAGGATTTGCAGCAAATTGATGCATGGTGCAGGGAATGGCAATTGAATCTCAATGTAGACAAGTGTAATGTGCTGTGAATACATGGAAAGAAAGATCCCTTTTCATTTAGCTACAAAATAGCAGGTCAGCAACTGGAAGCAGTTAATTCCATAAATTATCTGGGAATACGCATTAGGAGTGATTTAAAATGGAATGATCATATAAAGTTGATCGTCGGTGAAGCAGATGCCAGACTGATATTCACTGGAAGGAACCCTAAGGAAATGCAATCCATAAAAAAAGGAAGTAGGTTAAAGTACACTTGTTCGCCCACTGCTTGAATACTGCTCAGCAGTGTGGGATCCATACCAGATAGGGTTGATAGAAGAGATAGAGAAGATCCAACGAAGAGCAGCGCGCTTCGTTACAGGATCATTTAGTAATCGCAAAAGCGTTACAGAGATGATAAATAAACTCCAGTGGAAGACTCTGCAGGAGACACGCTCAGTAGCTTGGTACGGGCTTTTGTTGAAGTTTCGGGAACATACCTTCACTGAGGAGTCAAGCAGTATATTGCTCCCTCCTATGTATATCTCTCAAAGGGACCATGAGGATAAATCAGAGAGATTAGAGCCCACACAGAGGCATACCGACAATCCTTCTTTCTACAAACAATACGAGACTGGAATAGAAGGGAGAACTGATAAAGGTACTCAAGGGACCCTCCACCACACACCGTCAGGTGGCTTGCGGAGTATAGATGTAGATGTAGATGACAGTTGAATTTGGGCCAGAGTTAGCGATCATGCATATGGTTATATGAATCTCTATGCATTTCCTTCCTGGAGATAGCTTTAGCTGAAAGTTTAATGTCTAACTGTCTTTTCGTTGTGCCTGTCTGCAACTCAACTATCATCTTTATAGTGAGTAGCAATATATCTTTTTCACAAAAGTGCACAAGACATTTTCTTATGTTTGAGGAACTTTCAAGCACTGCATGAATTACATCAGTAATAAAGTCTTTGTTTTGCCTTTATTTTCATTCATTATTTATAAATACATGTTTGTGTCAGGAAGTTGTTTCTGAAAGTATTTTTATGGAGTGTAGCCATGTATGGAAGTGAAACATGGACAATAAAGAGTTTGGACAAGAAGAGAAAAGAAGTTTTTGAAATGTGGTGCTACAGAAGAATGCTGAAGATTAGACATGTAGATCACCTAACTAATGAGGAGTTATTGAATAGAATTGGAGAGAAGAGAAATTTGTGGCACAACTTAACTAGAAGAAGGGATCAGTTGGTAGGACATGTTCTGAGGCATCAAGGGATCACCAATTTAGTATTGGAGGGCAGCGTGGAGGGTAAAAATTGTAGAGGGAGACCAAGAGATGAATACACTAAGCTGAGTCAAAAGGATGAAGGTTGCTGTAGGTACTGGGAGATGAAGAAGCTTGCACAGGATAGAGTAGCATGGAGAGCTGCATCAAACCAGTCTCAGGACTGAAGACCACAACAACAACGACAGTCATTAAGCTTATTCTATATTTTTATACAGACATAAAAGATTATCAGAATGATATTTCCACTCTGCAGCGGAGTGTGCTCTGATATGAAACTTCCTGGCAGATTAAAACTGTGTGCCCGACTGAGACTCGAACTCGGGACCTTTGCCTTTCGCGGGCAAGTGCTCTACCATCTGAGCTACCGAAGCACGACTCACGTCCGGTACACACAGCCTTACTTCTGCCAGTATCTCGTCTCCTACCTTCCAAACTTTACAGAAGCTCTCCTGTGAAACTTGCAGAACTAGCACTCCTGAAAGAAATGATATAGCGGAGACATGGCTTAGCCACAGCCTGGGGGATGTTTCCAGAATGAGATTTTCACTCTGCAGCGGAGTGTGCGCTGATATGAAACTTCCTGGCAGATTAAAACTGTGTGCCCGACCGATACTCGAACTCGGGACCTTTGCCTTTCGCGGGCAAGTGCTCTACCATCTAAGCTACCGAAGCACGACTCACGCCCGGTACTCACGGCCTTACTTCTGCCAGTATCTCGTCTCCCACCTTCCAAACTTTACAGAAGCTCTCCTGCGAAACTTGCAGAACTAGCACTCCTGAAAGAAAGGATATAGCGGAGACATGGCTTAGCCACAGCCTGGGGGATGTTTCCAGAATGAGATTTTTCACTCTGCAGCGGAGTGTGCGCTGATATGAAACTTCCTGGCAGATTAAAACTGTGTGCCCGACTGAGACTCGAACTCAGGACCTTTGTCTTTCGCGGGCAAGTGCTCTACCATCTGAGCTACCGAAGCACGACTCACACCTGGTACTCACAGCCTTACTTCCGCCAGTATCTCGTCTCCTACCTTCCAAACTTTACAGAAGCTCTCCTGCGAAACTTGCAGAACTAGCACTCCTAAAAGAAAGGATATACGTGCTGATTAGCTTGATGCTAGTAATGTAGAGCAATGAGTCGCGTGTTAACACAAGCACCGAAGTTGACATTACCATCCTTCAATTGGGCCAACTGGCAGTGAAATGAGGAAGTACAGTACATACTGACAAAACTAAAATGAGCTCTAACATGGAAATTAAGCATTTCTGGACACATGTGCACATAACATTTTTTTTGTGTGTGTGGGGAATGTTTCCTGAAAGTTTGGCCGTACCTTTTTGTAACACCCTGTATATTATATATATTAAAAAATATGTAGCCAATACCCATATGATTGTTTGTTAGGGTATTGTGTAAACATTTGAAATAAATTGGCCAAGAAAATTTTTATGTTTTGGTACCATTTCCCCTTTACATATTACACATCCAGTTATATGTTAAAAAGTGTATAGCCTATGTCTGTCCAAAAGATCAGCAGAGTATGATGCAAAAATCTGAAGTAAATTAGTCAAGAACTTTTCAAGATTTTTGATAAGAGTATTTCCCCATTATATATTACATACATACTTATACATTTAAAATGTATGGCCTATGTCTATAAAATATATGGCCTGAATGTTCATTAGAGTTCCATGTATTAAAGAAAATTGTATCCTATGTCTGTCAAAAGGTTTATTACAGTGTAGTGTAAATATTTGAAGTAAAGCAGTCGGAAACTTTCCAAGATATGTATATAAATTAAAAACAAAGATTCCAAGACCTACCAAGCGGGAAAGCACCGGTAGATACGCACAATAAAAAAACACACAAACACACACACTGTGCCTATCTACCGGCGCTTTCCCGCTTGGTAAGTCTTGGAATCTTTGTTTTTAATTTATTTTTCACATGTGGAATGTTTCTTTTTATTTTATTTACATCATTAATTTGAACTCAACAATTACGTTTGTTATTGTCTCTGTTGCATTTCGAAATCTTTTCTATCATTTTACTTTCTCTTTTTGTTTGTACAAATAGTTTCACTTTGTGTATTCATCTTCCCTTTTTCCGTAATCTACCATACATTTTATCCTGCCTAATTATACTCAATAATACGTAATTTACATCCAAACCAACCAAACCAAAGCCTAAAAACTTTTAACGCTTTCAACATCACCGCTGCTATAAAATCCAGAATTTTTTTTATTTTTTTTTTTATTTTTTTATTGTGTGTATGTGTGTGTGTGTGTGTGTGTGTTTGTGTGTGTGCCTATCTACCGGCACTTTCCCGCTTGGTAAGTCTTGGAATCTTTGTTTTTAACTTATTTTTCCCATGTGGAATGTTTCTTTCTGTTTTATATATATATATATATATATATATATATAAAATTATATTATAAAATTATAAAATTATATATATATAAAATTTGACAATTTTATTTTTTTATGTTTTATGTTGATTGACTAAGTTCTATGTAAGGATTACTTCATTATATTGGAAGGAAAAAATGCGGAACAGCAGAACTTTTATACACATCTAAACTAAATAAACTAGGATAGAAATGATGTAATCTAAAAAGTAGTATCTGGAAACATTTTATCATCAGTTTAATCCTTTTATCCATAGACATTCTTGAATTTATTCTTGAATCAATGTAACTTTACTATTAAGTTTGTCTAATTGATGCTACTATTATCATTGATAAGTTTGTCACGTTGACAATAAAAATCACTTTCTTGCATTTCTTCAGAGATTTTCATTGTGTCTTATTGTTATAAGTGAAGTGATGCAGTTGTTGTGATTTCATATTAGTGTCTTCATTCATCTAACTTCTGTCATTCTAGAATTCATTCTGCAATTGATATAACTATTATCTTTGATAAGTTTGTTGAGTAGTAATAATGTCTTCCCGAAAATAATCTAACTTTTCTTAGCCAAATGAACACGTCTGAGAAGATGAACAGTAAGTGAATGATAATGTGAAGAGTGTGTAGCTCCACAGCATTCTAGAATTGCATCATCCCAATCTAAAGAGACTTCTTGTGAATTCGAATCATCTTTGAATGCTAATATATCCTGTAATGCTGCATTGTAGTCTGTAGAGAATAATGTAGAATGTGAACATCGTTTGAGTGCAGCCCAATCTCACCACACTGCAGCTTGAAGTGTGGAGACTCAGGAAGAATGTGAGATTTGATAATACTCTGATCTCTTAGGCACCATGAGATTTCCCAATCTGTAGAGACCATTTCCGAATGGGAACTGCATTTGGCCAATGATTGCACCTGTCATGAAACCTCACTTTCTCTTTAAATGCACCAGTAAAGAGAAGCACATTTATCTGCTGACCATAGCCATCATGAAATTTTGCAGCTATTGGAGACAGATGAGCAGCACAAGCTTTTTTTATCAGCTGACCAGAGCTGTCATGATATTTTGCAACTTTTGCAGACAAAAGAGCAGCACAAGCTTCATTTGCCTGCTGAGTATTGTCACCATGAACGTTCATGGCTTTTGGAGACGGAAGGACAGCATGAGCTTCATTTGTCCACTGAGTATAATCACCATGAAAATTGAGGGCTTTTTGAGACAGATGCGCAGCAGGAGTTTCGTTTGTCTGCTGAGCATAGTCTCCATGAAAATTCAGCTTTTGAAGACAGATGAGTATCATGAGCTTTGTCTGTCTGCTACGCAGAGCCGCTACCATCATTTGAAACAAGAAAGGAGTCATTTATAGAAAGTGCAATTAACACAATCCAGTGAGACCTTTGCAGTTAGAGGAAGGCTGACTAACTGATGCCATTCTCAGGCCGTCAGTCAATGATGATGACAAGTCGATGATGTACAATCCTGAGCAGCTGCCATGGCTAGAAGAAGAGAAAAGTTAATTTGACTATGATTCAGTAATAACATATATCAGTTTTTCTCAGCTTGGCTGTATGAATGAAATATACACTCATTGCCATGTTTTGAAGTAGCATGGAGAGCCCAAGGGAATCTGCTGTTCATCTGACAAAGTTCCTGGAAAGAATACAAAACCCACCAGAGCCATTCACAGAGTTATTAAGTGAAGAACATTCACTATTGAAACACTTTTTGGTGAGGGCTCAGTAAGGTGGCAATCCCCATGTGCAAGAATTCTTGGACATTTTATTAAACATTGACAAGCTTATATTTCCCAAACTTAATGGATTAGTGCCCCTGCCAGAGAGCGTTTAATTGTTCCTTCAGTGGAGGAGCTTATTCATTTCGTTTGTGGAGATGTATCCCAAACAAAAAGTCACAAGAATTCTTGGTTTTGTGAACAAGCAACACTGACATCCAAATGATCAATTAGCTGCTATAAACCAGAGCATCTTGGAAAAAATTGATGGGAATGAGGTAGTATATTGGTCCATAAATATAGTTCTGGACCGTACTGATCCTATAAATTATCCAGTAGTGTTTCTCTACTCCCTTGCTGCATCCAGACTCCCCACACATAACACTGTTCTGAAAGTGGGTCTTCCGATTATGCTGCTTCAGAACTTCGCCCCTCCAAAGCTGTGTAATGGAACTCACATTTAAGTGCTGTCATTTTGTAACAACATTATAGAAGCTGACATTGTCATGGGCTGTAAAGCTGATGAAATACTTTCATACCTCGCATACCCCTCATTCCCAACAATTTCCCTCTCCAGTTCAAATGCATGCAGTTTACCATGAGCATGTGCTTCACAATGACCATCAACAAATTGCAAGGACAGATGCACTGAGCTCTCTGCGTCAACCTCAGGATGAACTGTTTCTCACGTAGACAACTCTACGTAGCTTGTGTGTGATTCACTAGCTTAGATGGCATGTTTATAATGGCTCCTATGGGCAAAACATCAAATGTTGTATATAAAGATTTCTTTTTAATTTTTGTAATTCTTTTAAATACAACACAAGTCTGTCCCCCTATTCAGGTTTTTTGATATTGCATACTTCAAATATCTGTATCTGTACTTACAAATATATCAATTCTTTACCATTGCACCATTTTGACAGCTTCACCTTCAGTCTTTTACATGTGTTTTTATCACTGATAATAAGCTTCAGGATTTTTTAAAATCCATGCAGGTTTGGGATGCACATGTATGAAGTCACAGGTAAAAGCTAGTTTTAAATAAAAAATACACACTTCATTATTTATAATTGTTTCCTTATAAAGAAAATATACATTTTTGTTAGGTTATAGCCTTATTGTTTGTATTTATTCGTTAGCTCCTGGATTTGAAACTAAATGTGATACTGTGTACTACTTAATAATGAATAACAAATGTTGACATAAGACTCCTAATGTAGGTTCACATCATTCCAGTATAATAAGAACACAAGGTTGTTTGTTTTGTGTAGTAATTTTAAATACTGCTCTATATTTTTCAGCAAGTAAGAAAAAACAGTTGAACAGTATAAAAGAACAGAGTACTAAACAAAAGATTTTTGTAAAAGGTGAAAGCAAAGATAAAAAATGCATCAACAATAAAAAATTTTCTGATGAAGAAGAATGTAAAGAAGCTAACTCAAAGAAAATTTTCCACAGTGAGATACCGAAGCCAGCACCAAGAAAACCCGGGAAAATTCATGTTAGTTTTACTCCTAGGGTGTTTCCAACTCCCAAAAGAGAGTCTCAGGAAAAAGAAGAGCAGGAGGTAAGATGCTCAAACAAAATTAATGGATGTAAAAGTTAGCTTGTCTAATTCATTCAGTCAGATCTGTGCAATGCAGTGCACTCACATTATGTACAGAATTTTACATTGAATGTGACAGAAAAAGAGACAGTAGCTGCAGGGCAGGCACGAACCCTTAAAAAGAAAATCAGTCATCCATATTTAATTTTTGCAACTAGTGGTTGGTCGGTAGTTAGTTAACAATAAGACAAACAAGACAGATATACTTACTGGTGTTAATGGAAAAGACAGTTCATTTAAGAATAGTATTTTGATTTGTTAGGTGTAAGAGAGAAGCTGCTTTTATTACCTATTTGGGACTACATGACATTGTTCTTGTCCTTGGGTTTCATTGACTGACCCCTCGGTATAGCCTTCCTTATATTTTCATTAGACTATTCTTGACAACAATGTCCAAAACCCAGTATATCTTGGTGGAAGAATTCCCCTTGCTCTCAGGAGTATGCCTATATGTATGTACTCTTCGAGCTTCCCCCCTGCGGGTCCAGGGTAAGAATAGGCCCGAGGTATTCCTTCCTGTTGTAAGAGGCGACTAAAAGGAGTCCCTCCCCCTCAAGGGGGTAGCTTGCGCCTGCATCCAGAGATGGACGGTTCAACTACTTACATTTGTGGTCAATTTGGTTTTTCGCTTATTCTGGTTTCTTCCTTCCTTTGTTTCTTTCCTTTCTTTGTCCTTCTCCCTCTCTCACTGTCTTCCTTACTTTTTTTCTTGCCTCCTTCTCCTTGCCTTCTTCTCCTTGCCTTCTTGTCCAGCCTATGGTCTCCGCCTCAGCGTTTGAGACAGTTTGTCCTTTCTCTCCCTTTTTTTTGTATTCTTCTTTCCTCCTAGTGTGTGCCTGAAGGCCGACCCATGCATTTGCATGTGTAGCTGGTGACGTAACTTGTAATTTCCCACCCTGGGTAGACTAGTAAGGCCCCCTGGTAAAGGCCAGGCCCAGGGAGGGGTGATTGCCTGAGCTGACACCTTTCGACCATGCTGATTGGTCCCTCCGTCCGTTTCTTGGGATGTGTGACCTGAGGTGTAAACATTCACCCTCTGAGAGGGTCCCCACAAGGAAGGAGCGCGCCATCGGAGACGCTGGCAATCATGGGGGATTCATCTGTAATGGATTTCTCTTCTTCTTCTCTCTCAACTTCTGCCCCAAAACGGAAACTTGACCAGCCACCAGTGACAAAAGTACTACTGCCTGCCCCAAAGTTCCTTGCAGTTTCTATATTTGAGGACAGAAAGGATTTTTCATCTGTCAACCCTTTCGTTATTCAGAAGGGCGTAGATGCCATAGCCGGACCTGTCAAGTCTTGTACCAGGATGCGTAACGGTACCTTGTTGTTGGGAACTGAGAGCGCCTTTCAGGCACAAAAACTCCTTCGGTCCACACTCCTGTACACGTTCCCTGTCCGAGTGGAGGCTCACCGGACTTTGAATTCATCACGTGGTGTGGTATCTACTAGATCACTCAACGGATTAACTGACGAGGAGATTCAGTCATTCCTCGCTGAGCAGGGTGTTACGGCTGTCCATAGGGTCATGAAAAAGGTCGACAGTGACCTTGTACCGACCGGGACACTTTTCTTGACCTTTGATAGTGTTCAGCTGCCGTCTCGCATCAAAGCAGGCTATGAGGTTATTTCTGTTCGCCCCTATGTCCCAGCACCTACACGCTGCTACCAGTGTCAACGTTTCACTCACACCCACCAGTCTTGTTCTAATGTTGCTAAATGCGTCACTTGTGGCAGGGACGCCCATGAGGGTGACTGTCCACCTCTGTCTCCTCGTTGCGTGAACTGTCAGGGTGACCATGCAGTGTCCTCCCGCGACTGTCCCATCTACAAGGATGAATGCTGTATACAGGAAATTCGGGTCAAAGAGAAAGTGTCCACCTCAGCTGCTCACAAGCTATTTGCTAGTAGGAAGGCCACGCTGCTCCCAGTAGGGAAATACAGTACTGTCCTCGCCTCTCCTCGGCCTACCAGTGAGGTGTCGATGCAGACATGCAATCTGACCTTTAGCGCTACGGTCGTCCATTCGGCCAGTGCTAAGATCGTCCGGTCAATGCCTCCTCTTCCTCCCGTCACCCCTAAGACACAAGCACCTTCATCAGCTTCTGCCAAGACTAAGACCCAGAAGTCAGAAGCACGGGTCTTCAAGAAGGGACTGTCCTGTGAAGACTTCCTACATACCCCGAACTCCCAGCCACCGACCAGTACTTTGACTAAACGACCTTCCAAGAAGACTCAAAGAAAGCAAAGTTCTCCTTCTGCACCACGGCACATTTCTTCTCCTGTGCCACCCAGCGGTTGCCGCCCCAGGCCGTCACCCATTTCGCCTGGCCGCACCACTCGTAGCCAAACATTTGGCCGTTCATCAGCAGAGGAACCTACTCCTCCTCCTGGCCATCTAAACATGGTGGCCGATGAACCTATTGAAAAAATGGGTGATGACTCTCCACCTATTGGTAGCGGCAGTAGTGCTTGCTCGAAGCCAGGCCCTCAGCTGCCTTCGAGGTGACCCCTTCTTGCTTCTCCTTTTTCTGTTTCTTCTCACAATGGCAGGAATATTCGTGGCATTCACTCCAACCAGGAGGACTTAAAGTTGCTGCTATGCTGCACTGTCCGCTCATAGTAGCTCTCCAGGAAACGAAGCTATGCCCATGCGATCGAATTGACTTGGCACACTATGCCTCTCTGCGTTTTGACCTACCCCCTGTGGCAGGTATTCCGGCTCATGGAGGGGTTATGTTGCTGGTCCAGGATGATATCTACTACTATCCCATCACATTGCACACCGACCTGCAGGCAGTTGTCGTCCGAATTACTCTCCCCACTTTCACATTTTCCATTTGTACCATTTACACTCCGTCGTCGTCTGCCGTTACTAGGGCAGACATGATGCAAATTATTGCTCAGCTACCTGCACCATTTTTGTTGACTGGAGACTTAAATGCCCACCATCCTCTTTGGGGCTCTCCAGCATCCTGGCCGAGAGGCTCCCTGTTAGCAGACCTTTTCAACCACCTCAATCTTGTCTGCCTCGATACTGGCGCCCCTACTTTTATTTCGGACACAACTCACACATATTCCCATTTAGACCTCTCTATATGTACTACCAAACTTGCAAACTGGTTTGAGTGATACACTCTTTCTGATGCGTTATCCATCTCTTGCATCATACCCCATCTCCATGCTCAACTAGTTGGAACATCTCCAAAGCAGACTGGGGGCTCTTCTCTTCCAGGGCAACATTTCAGAATCAAAACTTCGCAAGCTGCAATAGTCAGGTCGCACACCTCACGGAAGTGATTCTCAGTGCTACTGAATATTCCATCCCTCATACTACTTCTTCTCCACGTCGCGTACTGGTCCCCAGGTGGACCGCAGCATGTAGAGACGCTTTACGTGCTCGTCAATGTGCTTTACGCACCTTTAAATGCCACCCTAAGATGGCAAATTGTGCTAATTATAAATGATTACATACACAGTGTCGTCGTGTTATTAAAGAAAGCAAGAAAGCCAGCTGGGCTGCTTTCACAAGCTCCTTCAACAGTTTTACTCCTGGGGTAGCCTGTGCCGGCTATCTGGCACTAAGGTCCACTCACCAGTTTCTGGCTTGATGGTCACGAATGAAGTCATTGTGGCCCCTGAGGATGTCTCCAATGCCTTCGGCTGATTTTTTGCAGAGGAGGCAAGACCACCTAAACTTCTGCTCCTCGAATCATGAAAGTTATAATGCCCCATTCAGCATGCGGGAACTCGAAAGGGCATTGGCCCGGTCACGGTACTCCGCTCTGTGGCCTGATTCTATTCATATTCAGATGCTGAAGAACCTTTCTCCTGCAGGTAAAGGTTTTTGTCTTCGTACTTATAATTGCATCTGGATTGAGGGTCATGTTCCCACATGGTGGCATGAACCTATTGTTGTCCCGATTTGTAAGTTGGGGAAGGACAAGCACTTGCTTTCCAATTATCAACTCATTTTTCTTACCAGCTGTGTCTGTAAGGTAATGGAACGAATGGTTAACTCTCGTTTGGTTTGGCTGCTCGAATCTCGACGCCTACTTACCAATGTACAATGTGGATTTCGTAGGCACCGCTCTGCTGCTGATCATCTGGTTACCTTGTTGACCTTCATAATGAATAACTTCTTGCGGAAGCGCCAGACAGTGGCTGTGTTCTTTGATTTGGAGAAGGCTTATGACACCTGTTGGAGTGAGGGCACTCTCCGCACCATGCATACATGGGGCCTTCGCAGTCACCTCCCTCTTTTTATTCATGCATTTTTAATGGATTGACAGTTCAGGGTACGTGTGGGTTCTGTCCTGTCTGACACCTTTCGCCAGGAGAATGGGATGCCACAGGGCTCAGTTTTGAGCGTTGCTCTCTTCGCCATAGCGATTAATCCAATAATGGATTGCCTCCCAGCTGATCTCTCAGGCTCCCTTATTGTGGACGATTTTGCCATCTACTGCAGCGCGCATTGTACGTGTTTCCTGGAGCGCTGTCTTCAGTGTTGTCTTGACTGTCTTTACGCCTGGAGTGTCGCCAATGGCTTCCATTTTTCTGCTGAGAAGACGGTATGTATTAATTTCCTGCACTAAAAAGAGTTTCTCCCACCGTCCTTACATCTCGGTCCCGTTGCTCTCCCATTTGTCGAGACAACAAAATTTTTAGGTCTTACATTTGACAGGAAACTTAGCTGGTCTCCACATGCGTCATATTTAGCTGCCCGTTGTACCCATTCCCTAAATGTTTTCTGTGTTCTCAGTGGTAAGTCATGGGGAGAGGATCGAACCATCGGTTGATCGGCCGCTCAAAGCTGGATTTTGGCAGCTTTGTATACTCCTCTGCATGGCCATCCATCTTACACCGCCTCAACTCTATACAACATCGGGGGTTACGTCTTGCGATTGGAGCATTCTATAATAGTCCCATCGAGAGTATTCATGCTGAAGCCGGCGAATTGCCACTAACCTTACCAGCACAATATACTGCTTTGTCAGTATGCCTGTCGGCTATTATCAATGCCCAACCACCCGTCTCATCGTTCCTTTTTTGATGACACTCTTGACCATCAATACGGGTTGTATGTATCTGCCCTGCTACCCCCTGGAGTTCGCTTTCGTCGCCTCCTTCAGCACCTTGATTTTTCACTCCCTGCAACCTTTAGAGTGGGCGAGAGCCAAACGCCGCCATGGCTCCAGGCTCAGGTACACGTTCACCTTGACGTCAGCTCGCTCCCAAAGGAGGTTACCCCAGCCTTGGTATACCACTCGTGGTTTGTCGAACTTTGTTCGAAGTTCATTAACACGATTTTCATTCATTCAGATGGCTCTAAGACCAATGACGGTGTCGGGTGTTCTTTTATTGTTGGGGCACACAGTTTCAAATACCGGCTCCATGTCCATTGTTCGGTCTTCACAGCTGAGTTATTTGCCCTCTATCAGGCTGTTCTTTACATCCGCCGCCACCGACATTCTGCTTATGTCATCTGCTCTGATTCCCTGAGCACCATCCAGAGCCTCAGTGATCCGTATCCAGTTCACCCTTTCGTGCACCAGATCCAACACTGTCTTCAGCAGATGGCGGACGACAGTTCTCCGGTTACCTAGGAAAAACTTTGTGACACTTTTTCTGTTATGACACTTGCATACTTTTATCTAAAAAGTTCCACTGCTTCAATATTGATGTCAGAAGTTCACCCTTTGACTTGGTGAACCAACCTATCTGATTAAGTCATTAAGATCTTCCTGTTTAATACAATACAGTTTTATTCCCTCAGCTGAAAAATATGAATCTGCAACTTCCCATTCACTTTTTTAATATAACTGGCATATCTGCAGAGTAGAGAGTCCATTCCATTTTGATTAAAAAGTGGACATTTTAAAAAGTTTAGTAGAAACCTAGTATAGTTAAGTGAGAAAACAGGATGCAAATTGTACTGACAAAATTAATGCATGTAGAAGTTTAGATGAAATTTATTCACAGTTGTGATATGGAGAACCATTAGCTGTATGAGGGAGTACCTCCTCCCCCCCTCCCCCCCCCCCCAACCCCCCCCCCCAAAAAAAAGAAATGAAAATAAAAAAGTTATATATTTTCAAATTGTTTACAAAACTCGATAATATTTTTCCCCACACAGAATTTATTTATCTTTGACCAGTCCCACCTCTTACAGCTCACCTCAGAATCTCTGCTATCCCAAAGCCCAAGAAGCAGAGAAACTCGAAATACTTCAAACTTCAAAATCACAACTAATACATTTGTCCCATTAGTGCTTACACTGTTCAAAGCATTTTTGTAGTCATCTTTAAAAATGGCTGACAGCTCCGCCCTCATTTTTTTCTTGACTTTTCAATGTTGTCAAATCAGTGTCCTTTCAAGCCCCTTAGAAATGGCTGACAGCTCCTTCCTCATTTTTCTTGATTTCTTCAATGTTGTCAAATCAGTGTCCTTTGAAGAGCCTTTTCCTGTGCGAAAATAAGAAAAAGTCGCAAGGAGTCAGGTCAAGCGAGCACAGTGCATGGGGCAATGAAAACATGGCATTTTTAGCAGAAAACTGTCTAACAGAGATGGCTGTATGTGCAGGTGTGTTGTTGTGGTCTTAGAACCAGTCTCCTGTCTGCCACAAATCAGGTCTTTTTTGTTGAACACTGTTGCACAATTTTCTTAAAACTTCCAAACTAGAGATTGATTGACAGTCCAATCTGGTGGAACAAACTCTGAATGAACTATTCCCTTGGCTCAAAAAAGCAAATCAGCATTGTTTTGATGTTTGATTTGATTCGATGACATTTTTTGGACAGGGTGACGATGATGTCTCCATTGGCTTGATTGTTGCTTTGTTTCTCAGTCGTAACCATAGTATCATGACTCGTCACCAGTAATGACTTTTGACAGAAAATCTATAACAGTTTCAAGCTGTTGTTACAAAGAACATGTTTCAACTCGGCATTCCTTTTGACTGTCGATCAAAACCTGAAGAACAAACTTGGTAGCAACCCTTTTTGTTCCCAAATCTTCTGTTAAAATTTGCCGAACCAAGCTTCGAAACTCTGACAGTTGGTCAGTTGTCTGTCAATTATCTGTAAGCACAAGCTCTCAAATTTTTTCAATATTTCCATCAATTCGGGCAGTTGATGGACATCCAGAATGAGGTTTGTCATCAATCAATTTGTCTTCATTTTTAAATCGAGCAACCTACTCATACACTTAAGTTTTAAGCTGTTTTCGACATTAAAATAGTTTCAGCAGCATTTTTACTGAGTAGAAAACAAAACTTCACAGCTGCACATTGTTCACTTAAACTTGCCATCATAAAAAAAAAGAACAAAACAGTGCTAGCACAATCAATCACTGCAGATGAATGAAACAAGTCAGGTCGACAACACAGGTGGCACTGAACTGGCAATGAGGTGCACTATGCACACCTAGCAGCAGAAATGCGTGCTACAAAAGCTCTGGCCACGGCAATGTTATTCCAGTTTCTTTTTGGTATCTCCTCATATAATGGAATGAAGACCATGAAAATTTGTGCCAGACCACGACTCAGACATTTATCGCAAGCAGTCACCTTACCATTAATCTATCCAAGCACAGCTCACAGCCTCACCCAAACTTCCACATCATCAAGTATCGGTCTACAGCCTGTGTATTTCTGTACAGGGAGGCATTTTTAATGTATGAGTGCAGGTTGCAAACACATGGTTGGCAGCATATGGGAGTTGGATCTAGCTATGAGTCGTGCTCAGATAGACTAAGGGTAAGGTGACTGCTCATGAAAAGCAAGAAATCCTGATTAGAGTCCCAGTATGGCATGAATTTTCATTGTCATCATTCCATTATACAGCTGATGGTTGTCCGTATTCACAGCTGCAAATACATTTTGTATATTTAATAATGGCTGTAGTCACCATACTTCTGAACAACACAGGCACTGTATTATGGTCTAGAAGTTTAGCTTTGCATTACATACTCAGATGATTGAAAATGACTTTTTACAGTTATTCTGCTGCTCTGTCACTTTTATGTATTTTGTTAAGATATGCACTTTTGTTTGAACTCTTATGTGATATTTCTCAGTCTTATCAATCTTAACATGATTCTCAATGTCAGACTTTCCACCATGTCCAATAGCAGAACATGATTTGCACAATGTATATTCTACACTTTCTCCACTGTCAGTACAAAAATAAACTCACTATTGTATTGCTGTCAAACTTACACTTTTGTTTTGACATGTTGAAATAATGAACATGAATCATTACTACCAACAGTGCAAAACATGAACAGTAAATAAACAAAAATTGTAGAACAAGTTGTACCAGTGGCACTTCATAGCATACATACATACCTACGCAATGTGTATTACATTGCAAATCAAACATCCTGCAGCATAAAATGCTTTAGACAAGTGGAATCACACAAAAAGCAGGACATTTGAGCATCCCCAACATAACTTTCAAGACAGTAGAACATTTTGGAAGAAAACAGGACTGTCTTGGGAAAAACAGGACAGATGGACACCCTACTGCAGAGGTATGGGCATGGTGAGCTCTGTGCAGTGAGGCACTGCAGCAATGAACGAGAAATTCCCAAATAATAGCAGAGGCATTCTTCCCCCTCTGACATGTGGAAGAGCCCAACATGCAGAAATAGTAATTTTTTGAGTGATTAGCTCACCCACTCCAAATTTTTGTGATGGCATATGCCATGGACCGCTTTTTTTACTTCTGTACCATCCTGACAGAGTGTAAAAGAAAGAACTTTTATGACCTAAGTGTAATTGACTGCTGAACAGCAACAAAAAGTCCAATAACTAAGCAAACAATTGTAAAAAATATTTTTCAAAATACAATAAAATATTGTTCCTCGTGCTCACAAATGAAATCAAGCATTTCCAAATCTTTTCATAATCACCACACATCATACAAGATGCCTTGCCTTGTTAAAATGACAACATACCTATACAAAGCAAAATTTATCTGCTGAATACTTACAGCAAAATTTATCTGCTGAATACTTGCAGCCTCTTGATGCCATATTTTAAAAATTTATAATCCTGTCTGAAAATTACAGGTAAACTGGGATAGTGAGTATCAGTTCACATTACATAACTCAAGTATCAGAACTACTCTGAAAAACATAAAAAACAAAATTGCTAAATGTCAGAGTCCTGCTATCAAAAGCAAAGGTTATTAGGAATTATAGGAGTGATGAACAGCCACTCCATTCCCAGGATCATGAGAGATCCAAGATGCAGACAAAAGCTGAAAGTAACAGTAAGCTGTAGCAACTAGGTGCAGTTTTACCTGCTACAGATCATTGTTGCATCAGCTTTCTTACCTGCATCTTGTTTATCTTCTAATCAAAGCAAGTTTTCTTTCTATATATTTCCTATACAGCTTTGTAATTGCTTGTTCAACGTTTCAATAGAGAAAGATGCTTGAAAAGTTCTGATGATGATCTTTTTTTCTGTGTGTGTCAGCAGTGTATGTTTGAATAAGAAAAGTTATAATTAAAGTAGACTGACTTATGATAAAATTATGTCCAAGGGTTTATCAATTGCACACCTCCACTGGGAAAATTTCAATGCAGGTTTTGAGCACCACAATACAAATATAATTAATACGAAATTTGAATGCTCTAATTGTAAAAATCGGTCTATAATAACCACCATTACAAATGTCAGTGAAACAAACTCTGAAATCCTTTTTCTTTTTCTGAATATGGTAACACGGAAAGTGTTATATCACAGTAAAGCAATGAACAAAAGGTTTTAATAAATTCATTTATGTTTTTCACAACTATTTTGAAATCTGCTATCCTCTCAAACAAAAGAAAGTAACAAAACAGAAATGAAAAGAGTGATTGAGTTACCCCAGGTATACCAGTATTCCTAAAGAAAAAAAGAATACTCTTTGAACTACATACTATAGAGAGACTACAACAATGCCAGAATTTGATAAATATTTTAAGATTGAAAGCAGAGCCTAAATAAAATTATTAAGGTATCAGAAACAATAACAGATGATAATTTCACAAAGAACAAAATAACATTAGTATGGATGTTGTTAAAAGATATACAGACAGACAGCTGGTAAAAGATCCAAACCAAAAACAATGTCCAAACAAATAAAATAATAAAAATTATTGTTGACCCAACATTATGTACTTATCTTTAATGACTGCTTCAGAGCCCATGCCATCTGCATCCTTCCTATCAAAACCAGCTTTTTCTGACTGTGCAGGTGGGAACTACCCCTACAGCATATCATTCATTCTCTTAACCTGATTTCAACCTTCACTAGTCCCTGTCTCCCATCGACCTATCCCCTTCCCTGCTACCACTACAGTACTACACGTCTTCTGTCCTGCTGATGCACTTAAAATATTTTCCCCTTCTCTACCTATCTGTCTTTCCTTGTCACCAGGGCAGGAAAGAGGAGAGAAGTAAAGAAGGGGAAAGTTTTTATAAGTGTGTAGGCGGGATACAAAGTGTGTGTAGCCTCTTTCCTACCCAGGTGGGAAGGAAAGAAGAGAGAAATAAGGAAGGGGAAAGTATTTGTAAGTGTGTAGGTGGGATAGAGGATGTGTGTAGCCTTCCGACGCTGTGCTTAACAGCCCTATTCTGGCCTAAACAACACCCTGTGCACTCTGACAGGAAGCATTGGCATCTTTTCCAACCCACACTATATTATCCCTCCCCTTGCCACCTCATGTGCCCTCCTTACCCCCAATGCCCATCTCAGCAGATTGCTGCTCTGTCAGAGGCAATAGTGGTTGGGCTCTAATGCTCTGAGGCAGTTGTTGTTGTTGTGTGTGTGTGTGTGTGTGTGTGTGTGTGTGTGTGTGTGTGTGTGTGTGTGTGTGCGTGTGTGTGTGTGTGTGTGTGTGTGTGTGTGTGTGTGTTTTTCTAATTCCCTCAGCATCGCCCGACTTAATCCGACTACATTCCATTATCCTCGTTTTGCTTTTGTTGATGTTCATCTTATATACTCCTCTCAAGACACTGTCCATTCCATTCAACTGCTCTTCCAAGTCCCTTGCTGTCTCTGACAGAATTACAATGTCATCGGCGAACCTCAAAGTTTTTATTTCTTCTCCATGGATTTTAAAACCTACTCCGAATTTTTCTTTTGTTTCCTTTACTGCTTGCTCAATGTACAGATTGAATAACATAGGGGAGAGGCTACAACCCTGCCTTATTCCCTTCCCAACCACTGCTTCCCTTTCATGTCCCTCGACTCTTATAACTGCCATCTGGTTTCTGTACAAATTGTAAATAGCCTTTTGCTCCCTGTATTTTACCCCTCCCACCTTCAGAATTTGAAAGAGAGTATTCCAATCTACATTGTCAAAAGCTTTCTCTAAGTCTACAAATGCTAGAAACGTAGGTTTGCCTTTCCTTAATCTTTCTTCTAAGATGAGTCGTAAGGTCAGTATTGCCTCACGTGTTCCAGTATTTCTGCGGAATCCAAACTGATCTTCCCCGAGGTCGGCTTCTACTAGTTTTTCCATTCATCTGTAAAGAATTCATGTTAGTATTTTGCAGCTATGGCTTATTAAACTGATAGTTTGGTAATTTTCACATCTGTCAACACCTGCTTTCTTTGGGATTGGGATTATTATATTCTTCTTGAAGTCTGAGGGTATTTCACCTGTTTCATACATCTTGCTCACCACATGGAAGAGTTTTGTCAGGACTGGCTCTCCCAAGGCTGTCAGTAGTTCCAATGGAATGTTGTCTACTCCGGGGGCCTTGTTTGGACTCAGGTCTTTTAGTGCTCTGTCAAACTCTTCACGTAGTATCATATCTCCCATTTCATCTTCATCTACATCCTCTTCCATTTCCATAATATTGTCCTCATGTACATCGCCTTTGTATAGACCCTCTATATGTACATCAATCAAAGCAATATTTCTTATGATTTATGCTGTTAAAGATGTGTGTATGTGTAATATATATATTGTTTAAAATCATGACATCAATTCACATTGAGTCATCTCATCATCTCACAACAGCTGACTTGTCTGATATCAGTTTATATCTTTTGTACAAAAATGGTGAAGAGGAACAATAATAGCAACACAGTTCAATACTAATTGGCATGATAAATTTTTAGTGGCTGAAGAAACAATATGAGGCAAGGAAAAATGTGGGATTTGTGGAAGAAGATCTTCTCCCAGAAGAGAAGGACCCAGACTGGCTCAAACAAAAAGGAGAGTAAGTACAGCTTGCCTGAAAAATTTTTTTACACTTTTCCTTGAAATGGCATGTATCCTATAAATTCTGAACATCCTGTTATTAAAAGTTGTAACTGTTAATCTCTTTTGTTAAAAAATATAATTCGTATTTAACAATGTGAAAAGATAGAGTGCTCCTCACCACATAGAGGAGGCCTTGAGTAGCAGGCAGGCACAATGAAAAGAGTGCCAAACTGTAGGACTAGGGCAAAAATATTCTTCTTCAGAAGCAGCATAAAACACACACACACACACACACACACACACACACACACATACGCACACACTAGCATAACTCTCACACATGTCGCTACAGTCTACAGCCACTCTGGACTGACTGTTGGCTGTGCTTGTGTCTGACACGGGCAGCACTCTGAGGTGGGTGATGGGTGTAAGGAGGAGGTATGGGCTTGGCATGGAGAATGATATCAGGGCAGGTGTGGAGGGAAGATGATATGTTGCTGTGGGAGTGAGCAGACTCATGCTTGGGACAGGATAGAGCAGTTAGGTGCAGAGTGAGAAGGCGGCACTGGGGGACTTCCGAGCCACACTATATTAGCCTTGTCCAAATACATCTCACAGCCACATGACTGCACAGCATCTCATGTCAAATATAAATATTCCTAGACATTAAAATAGTTCACAATTTCTCCCACATACTTGCATATTGTAGTTGAATTAAATCGGGTGATGCTGAGGGAATTAGATTAGGAAATGACACACTTAAAGTAGTAAAGGAGTTTTGCTATTTGGGGAGCAAAATAACTGATGATGATCGAAGTAGAGAGGATATAAAATGTAGACTGGCAATGGCAAGGAAAGCGTTTCTGAAGAAGAGAAATTGTTAACATCGAGTATTGATTTAAGTGTCAGGATGTCGTTTCTCAAAGTATCTGTGTGGAGTGTAGCCATGTATGGAAGTGATCGTGGACGATAAATAGCTTAGACAAGAAGAGAATAGAAGCTTTTGAAATGTGGTGCTACAGAAGAATGCTGAAGATTAGATGGATAGATCACATAACTAATGAGGAGGTATTGAATAGAATTGGGGAGAAGAGGAGCTTGTGGCACAACTTGACAAGAAGAAGGGACCGGTTGGTAGGACATGTTCTGAGGCATCAAGGGATCACAAATTTAGCATTGGAGGGCAGCGTGGAGGGTAAAAATCGTAGAGGGAGACCAAGAGATGAATACACTAAGCAGATTCAAAAGGATGTAGGATGCAGTAGGTACTGGGAGATGAAGAAGCTTGCACAGAATAGAGTAGCATGGAGGGCTGCACCAAACCAGTCTCAGGACTGAAGACCACAACAACAACAACAACTTGCAAATTTTCACTTTATTTTCTGTATTTACTATGCCACACATACTCTCTTGAGCCCCATACCTAATCATCCCCACCCTCCTATCTTTCCTATCCAACATGCATGTACTGACCCATCTAATCCAGTTACACCTGCTGTCCCCTTTGTTCACACGTATCCACTCAGCAAACTTTATCTAACTATTATTGTTTTTCTTTATTTATTTTTATTTTTGATCTCATTGTCTTTTCATGTCAATTTGAGTTCATTCTTGTCTTACAGCATCAGCCCTGCACCCTCAGGTCTCACCTTTTATCCCCATGCCTCATCCACTTCATCTTTCAGTGATCTTTTCCCTGTAGTGTTGTCGAGTATCAAGAGTGGTGCAAGAAGTATTGACCACTGCAGAGATACTGCACAGCAAGTGCTATCACAAAACACCAATGTGGTGCTAGGAAGAAGCCATGCCTCCTGTAGTTCCAAGGCACCACTGCCACACCTCTGGCCTGAAATAGTTTCAACAGAGGCCAGCAGGGCACTGTTCAAGGTCAGATCATGCCCACTTCCAGGAAGTAGAGGGAATCATAAACAAAATGCAAAACAAATTCTCTATGGGATGTGATGAAATCTCCTCCATTATATTAACACAATGCAAACATTCACTCATACCTGTTCTGGTCCACCTTATCAATGAAAGTTTGAATAAAGGTGTGTTTCCATCTGAATTAAAATATAAAATAGTCAAGCCATTGCACAAAAAAGGTGGTATTGACAAAGTTGAAAACTACCAACCCATTAGCTTAATTCCAATCTTAAACAAAGTATTAGAAAGGATTATTTCACTATGGTTAGAAAAATTTCTTGTCAAAGAAAAAGTGCTACAAGAAACCCAACAGGGTTTTAGGAAAGGCTATTCAACATCATCTGCCACATGTGATATAGTACACACGATACTTATGAAATTAAATGAAAAAGAAAGGGTGGCATATATGTTCCTAGATTTATCACATGCATTTGACACATTATCTCATGAGCTGCTACTTGAGAAACTGGAAACTTATGGTATCAGAGGAATAGCCAATAGTCTCATACAGTCATACCTACAAGACGGATATCAGGTCACACAAGTCACACACAAAGTGGGCAACGTTATTAAGAAGTACAACTCCAGTCCAGCTATAGTAAAGTATGGTGTGCCCGAAGGGTCAGTTCTGGGCCCTTTATTGTTCATACTGTATGTTAATGATCTGCCCCAGAACACAACAGCAAGATACTTAACTATGCGGATGACAAAACTATTGTTAACTGGGGAACTAACGAGAATGATTTGGCCCAAAATTGTTCTGGTGTCTTATTTGGATTGAAGGATTACTTCCAAAACAATCACTTAAGCTTAAACATCAATAAAACAAATCTAATGAAATTTCAAATACACCACAAACAAGATGAAGTGCAATGGAGTGTTGTGTCTGATGATGGTTCAGAAATAAAATTGAAAGATAAAACTGTCTTCCTTCGTGTAACGTTAGATCAGCATCTCTTGGGAGCATCATATCGATTTCTTATGCCAAAAACTAAGCTAATCAATTTATGCAATGTCGACAATGTCACAATTTCTTAAATATGAGCAAATGAGTATAAACTACTAGGCTTTAGTGTATCCATACCTCACATATGGAATTGAAGTATGGGGATGTGCTGCTGCCACACATGTAAATAGGGTATTCATCCTTCAAAAAAAGGCAGATAGGATCATGTGTAAGCTTAAATATAATGAGTCCTGCAAAGCAGCTTCAAAAATTAAGAAACTACTAACACTCCCATCACTATATATTTATAAAACTGTTCAGCTGATGCTAAAATACAAGCAGTACAATCATCTAAATAGAGAACTGCACATGTTCAAAACTAGAAGGGATGATAAATATCACCTGGAAAGAAATAATACAAAAAGTGCAGACAAGAGCCCCTATTACAGGGGGATCAAATTTTATAACTTCCAAAAAAATTAAAAAGCTTAAGTGGAAACTGCTTTGAAATTGCCTTGAAGGAGTTCCTCAGCAATAAGTGTTTTTATAGTATTAAGGAATTTCTCTCAGAGGAATAGAATACCTTCATTTGTATAAATAGTATTTACATCTACCAAAAAAAAATCTTATCTGTAGGCCTATTGTATATAAGTGTTTCCCACAATTTCATAAGGGGAAATGATCACTATGTGAACTATCTAAAACAAATCCTTGTACTTGTCCATGGAGAATAAATTAATTAATTAATTGTTGATGTGCTGCCTACTCATTGTGACACAGCCCGTATCAGCTGTAAGGGAGTGAAGAGACTTCTGCCTCCTGAACAGTGTTGACAAGTGTCTATGAACTAATGTTTTCTAGTGACTTCAACAAAGCCACAGTAAGGCCATCCTGAATTTCTATGTATTCATCACTAAGTAATCATGGCTAATTTGCCATGTTCTGAATCAGAGGTTCATGAGTGCAACCTCATAGCTACAGCCCAGCATGGCAAGCAAAGATGAGTTTTGTTGTAATTAATCCAATATTACTTATTCAGAAGGTTCTAATTAACTGTATTATTACCAGCTACTTCAGTGTCCAAATAGTCAGACATGCAATTCCTCATGTATTTTTACATTTTTTTTTTTTTTATCCCTCACTATGGATTTTTTGCTCCTTCCATCTGCTCCAGTATAGAAAAGTTTCCCTATCCCTAGCTAGAACAGTGTTCCATATACTGCTCTTGAGTTGTGGCTATGCTCAAGGATTTTCCCCAAAAGGCCTGACAGTCAAATTACCAATCTCTCTCTGCAACCCCTCCTTTCACAGTGGCCATAATTCTGTCAGTCCATAGCCCCTCACCTTCCTAGTCCTGCAAACCATATAAATTCAAGCCAAACCTCCTTGCAATACCTCCTCTCAATCTGTAAAATTCTCCTGAACTGAAACTCTTGCACTTCAGGAACGAGAGCAGCATGCTCAATGCCACCTCAAAGAACTCACCAAACTGTTCATCTATTCTTCATCAAACCACCTCTTCATCCCTCATTGCTGGCAAACTCTGCCTTGCAGACCTTCTACATTTACCATACCCTCAAAACTCACTCCCACCAACATAAAGAACCAAAAAAGATGCAAAATATCCTCATGAACATGTCCTCCAAATGCCTCAGTCCCACAGAAGTATCTTTCCTTTATAGCCCCACTCCCAAACTTAGTCATGCTAGATTTGATAAAGATTTCTCCTTCTCCTGATCCCTATAATGTAAACACTTTTTCACCCTTGACTATACCAATCAGACTCAATCCAAAACTAATATTGAACCTTGCCTGAATCTGTTCCTCCTCCATCCAGCCGTGACCCATCCCCATTGGCCCAAAAGCATCCCAGATTTCCTAATCTTGAACCCTGCCTCACCATTATTCCCCAAATCCCTCAATGTGGAAACAAACCTTATATCTGCAGAAAGAACCTCGCTCCACCACATGAAAACTGATCCTAACCTTATAATCCTACCTGCTAACAAATTCTCTGCACTGTCTTATACTTGCCCCCTAAATTCCATAAAGCCAACTATCCAGGATGCCTTATGTGGCCTGTCAGTGTGCTCCCACTGAGAGAATCTCTGCTCAGCTTATTACCCATAGCCTCCCTTCCCGTTTAAAAGACACCAATCATTTCCTGCAGTGACTCTTCACAGTTCCTGTCCCTTTTCCATCCAGTACCCTGCTCATCATTGTCAGTGCCACTTCCTTCAACATTAACATCCCCAACATCAATGGCCTTGCTCCTATTGCACATTACTGTTACCAAAACACAACTGGCTCCAAACGTTTAAACAACTTCTTGTCACCATAACTAGTGTCCTCATCCACAATTATGTCATCTTTGAAGGCCAAACGAATCCATGATGCAGCAATGGGCATCCACCTGGCCCATCATATGGTAACCTAATCATGGGCCATCTGGAGGAATCCTTCTTAATCAACCAGAATCCCAAACCCCTCACCTCGTTCTGATTCACTGATGACATCTTCATGATGTGAGACACCCTATTTACTTTCCTCCAGAACTGCAACACACCCACCCCCATTTGCTTCACGAGGTCCTCATCAACCCAACAAGCAAACTTGATCACTGTTGACCTCCACCTCAAGGATGGTTACTCAGTACCTCCATCCACGTCAAATCTACCAGCTATCAACAATATCTCCACTTCAGCAGCAGTGAACCATTCCAGAACAAGAAATTCCTCCCACATAGCCTAGCCACCTGTGGTCGTCACATCTGAAGTGACAAGCATCCCTCTCCAAAGATAACAAAGGTCTCACTGAGGCCTTGAAAGACTGAAATTACCCTCCCAATCTTGTACAGAAACAGGTCTCTCAAGCCTTGTCACTCCAGTCACCTACCACACCCCACATGCCCACCGTCTGGCCACAAGGAAACTTCTGTCTTGTGTTAGTACATCCATGACTGAAGCAACTGAACCACATTCTCCTTCAGTGTTTTGAAAGCCTTGTGTCAGGTCTTGAAATGAGAAAAGTCCTCCCCACCATTACCATACTGGTATTCCACCACCTACTGAACCTCACAGTGTCTTTGTCCATCCCTAATCCACCCCTGATCCCAACCCCTTGCCTCAATGCTCATATCCTTGCAGCAGACCTTGATGCAAGACCTGTCCCATAAGTTCTCCCTCTACCACCTACTCCAGTTCTGCCACAGTCATATCCTGCCCCATCAAATGCATGGTTACATATGAAAGCAGGCACATGATCTACTAACTAGGTTGAAAGCACTGTGCTGCTTTCTATGTGGTCATGACAGCTAACAAGGTGTCTTTCCACATTAAGAGCCACCACCAAATTGTGACTAAAAGGTAGCTGGTTTACCCAGTTGCTGATCATGCCACCCAACATAGTGTGCTTCACTTCAACAACTGCTTCACAGGCTGTACCATCTGGATCCTTCCTACCAACATCTTTTCTGAATTGTGCAGGTGGGAGCTCTCCCTACAGTATATCCTTTGTTAATGTAAACCCCTTGTCTCATCCTTCACTAATCCCTGTCATCTCCTCTCCTCCCTGCTCCCACTCAGTACTATGCACACCTTATATTCCACCAACCCACTTACCAGTATTCCCCCCTTCTCTACATCTCTCCATTCCATTCTCCCTTTCCTCCTTCCTCAGCACAGCCCTATCCCATCCCCACTGTGCACCTGTTCACTCCCGCAACAGTACATCATCGTCCCCCACACCTACCCTGCTATCCCTTCCCCTCTACATCCGATGCCTTCTCATTACCCCACTATCCACCTTGAATTGCTATTCATGTCAGATGCAGCTCACAGTCAAGCCTAAGTGACCACAAGCAGTAGCCATGCATGTGTGAGCCATGTTTGTGTGAGTGTGTGTGTTTTCTGCTTCTGAAGAAGACGTTTTTTCGGTAACTCCTACATAGAGTATGTGAAAGAACTTGCCCATCTTCTAGCAGCAGGTCTCTGGAGGGCGAGGCATTCATAATGGTTGAAAAAAAAAACACAGTTCATTCCCACTTTCAAAGAGGATCATCAAACAGAAACATAAAACTATAGACCTTTACCTATGATATCAGTCTGTTGTGGAATTTAGAAACATGTCTTATGCTCACATATCATGACATTTCTGGAGACCAAAAATCTGCTCCGTAGACATCAACATGGGTTTAAAAAACAACAATTATATGAAACTCAGCACTCTGTTTGTCCACAAGAAGCACTCTGTTTGTCCTCAAGACGCAGAAAGCAACAGATACCATTCCTCTTGTAGATGCCATTTTCCTTGATTTTGGGAAGGCAATTGGACTGTTCCACGTTGCCACCTAGTGAACAAAATATGAGCTTATAGAATGTCTGTGTAATTAAATTGAAGAGTTTCTAGCAAACAGAACACAGGTTTTTGTTCTCAATGGAGAGAAGCTTTCAGTCAGATAAGTAACTCTGGGTGGACTACAAGGGAGTGTTCTAGGAACATTACTTTTCATACTATATGTAGATGACCTAATAGATAACAGAAGTTCCACAAAGCTTTTTGTGGATGATGTTTTTGTATACAGAATAGTTGCAGTGCTATATAATTGTATAGAAGTGCAGGAAGATTTGCAGGGGATGGGCACTTGCTGCAGAGAATGCCAGATGGCTGTCACCATAAACAAATGTAACATATTGCATACACACAGAGTGAAAGACACTCTACTTAGTGATTACACAATTGTAGAAAAATCACCGGAAGCAGTTGCTCCCATAGAATATCTAGGAGTATGTGTATGGAGAAATTTGGAGTGGAATGTTCACATAAAATTAAGAGTGAGGCAGATGCCAGACAGAGATTCATTTGAAGAATCCTCAGAAAATAATGCTCTTCAACAAAGTAAGCAGCTTACAAAACACTTGTTTGACCAGATCATTCACTTCAATTGCCCAGAAATGTTCTTCAGACCTGTCACAAACAATTTTGGCCAGGCTAAATGGTGCATTGTCATTCACAAAAATTCCATTGTTGTTTGGAAACTTGAAGTCCATGTGCACACACAGGCACACACACACACACACACACACACACACACACACACACACACACACACACACACACACACATGACTGCAGTCTCAGGCAACTGGTTTCAGATGCCTGAGACTGCAGTCGTGTGTGTGAGTTGCGTTTGCGAGAGAGAGAGAGAGAGAGAGAGAGAGAGAGAGTGTGTGTGTGTGTGTGTGTGTGTGTGTGTGTGTGTGTGTGTGTGTGTGTGTGTGTGTGTGTGTGTGTGTGTGTGTCTGTTGTTGACAACGGGCCATGGTCGAAAGCTGTAATTGCTAGTCTTTTTGTTGTGCCTACCTGCAACTTGGCATTTCTGCTATATGGTGAGTATCTCCTTCTCGTAATATGGTGTATGCTGGTAGATTTCTGGTGACACTCAGTGTTTATAATGAATAGGCACTGAAAATGGAAGCTGCCAGTTTACATTAACACCAGGACTACTCATACTGCCACAAGAAACAACTATGTAGGGGAGTTGGAAAATAAGTTTTCCCTGTCGACTGTGGTCAGAGTTGTGTGTGAAAAAAAAGAGAGAGAATGGAAGCTGCCAGTTTATATTAACACCAGGACCACTCATACTGCCACAAGAAACAACTATGTAGGGGAGTTGGAAAATAAGTTTCCCCTGTCGACTGTGGTCAGAGTTGTGTGTGAAAAAAAGAGAGAGAGAGAGAGAATGAGACATTAAAAATAAGACATCTCTTTATTTGTCTACATAATTTGCAAGTACATTGAGACATTTGTCATACTTTATAAGCTTCAAAAAGCCTTCCAGGAAAAAATCAGGGCGTTGCATATGGAAGAAGTGTTGAACGGCTTGTTTGACGTCAGCATTGCCACCAAATTGCCTTCCGCTGAGAGTCTTCTCCAAAGCAGGAAACAGATGGAAGTCACTTGGCGTGACATCCGAACTGTAAGGTGGATGGTGTAGGCACTCCCAACCAAGAGTTGCAATATGGTTTTGCATTGCCTTCGCTTTGTGTGGTCTAGCATTGTCATCCAACACCAGATCTGAGAAGGCCAGGCCACTTTTTCCGAATCACCTCTTTCAATCTCGACAGAGTGGCACAGTATCATGCAGCATTGATGGTTGCATCCTTCAAAAAGTCCAGCATGTACTTATGGCATATTTACTACTACTATTAGAAAACTATTAAAAGCCATGACATGAGACACAACCCTTGGAATTGCCTCCCCACTTGATCAGAATAAAATCAACACACAACAAAGTTAAGGCTGTGAGGGCGCTTGGCACAGAGGTGCTCAAAACAATCGTTACTCGTCGTTGCCTTTCTCTATATGAGCGACATGCTCCACAAGCTGCTCAGCTGATATGTGCTCCTCTTGCTTTGAAATGAACTGGCTTATGGATCTCAGCAGACCTGACTCTGGAGTTTGATTTAACAAGGTCATATTCAGCCTTGGCAAAAACTCAAAGTTGTTTCTGGCCAGTACAGCTGTGGCTGTGTAACATTCAATTGCATGATTACTGAAATTGATGCTGGCAGACAGAAGGTTGGTCCTATTATGTTACACTCAGTTCCATTAATTAAAATTCCGTTCCCCTTGAGATCTATATGTTTCACTTCTGCAAATACTTCCTGTTCAAAGAAAGTTGCTCCTACTATCAAATTTTCGTAGACGAAGAATACCCATTACATCCTGATCCGTTGCAAGCTCAATTTTGGCTCCACGATGTCCCTTGGACAGTCTATTTCTTTCCTCCTGGCTAAAAATAACTGCACCAAGCACATGTCCAAATTGGTGCTTATCATCCTGGCTGGACCTACCGTTACCATCCCTGAGATCAGCAATACCTCCTCAGTTTTTTGCTTCTACCAACTTGCTCACCACTCCCCTTTTCAGTGACCTGAGGACAGTGATCACCATCACCCTTCCTCCCTCTTCGAAAAGGCTGCTGCCCCAGCAGGCTCACAATACTCGAAAACACATACAACATATGAAAATACAATGCCTAATTAATCTACGCAAACCCAATGATTCGTAACAAGAAAACAAAAAACTACAAATACTCTACTACTTTCTGGATTACAAAGCACGCGGTACATCATGCCATACTCTATCTTCCCGGCTTTCTCTGCACTTAACACCTCTCTCCACTCTCTCTTTCTTCCTCTTCCCTTCCTGTGACATGCCTCGAATTGCATCTGGACAACCCTTAAATGGCCGCAACCACTCAATGTGTACTATCGTTGTTCCAGTTGGCAGCTGAAGCTTAACCTTAACGGGGGATGTAGTTTCAACTACTTGGTATGGTCCTTGAAACCTCGTGATGAACTTCTTCATTTTCCCTTTTGGCGTATAGGGGCTAGATAGCATTACCCATTGCCCTACTCTATACTGTTGTAAAATTCCTTTTCGCTTCACTGCGTCTTCCTCCCTTTCCAAAGCCTTCATATTCGTCTTTTGTACACGTTTCCAAACATCCCGAATTGTCCTCGAGAATTGATGTACAGATTCAACGGTCTTTCCTTTCTGTAGCTTCACTAAATCAAACGGTGACGGCATTTTTCACCCTGAGCCATAGTAAAGTTAGCTTTGAAAAGTGGGCCGCAGTGCATAGCGTGAATCAGTCACCGTCCATTTTCTGACAGTGGCGCCACAGTTGAAGGCTTCGGTGTCTCCCTCTATCGGGAAAGGGGAAAAGTGGGCTGTTCGCATGGGTTTAAGATGTGGCTGTATGGGCTCTCGGGGGAATTGGCAGTCGGGGCATCAAGAATGGACTTTTCTGCCGGTGCTAGAGGGAAGCACGCAGACCGCGGCATCAGCGTAAGCGACACCAGCAGTGGTTCCATGGTATAGGGCATTAACTGCTTGTCGCGAAAGGAATCTTCCTGAGTGTGAGTCCGCAAGGGGCCGAATTTGCAGTTCGGCTGCATGCTGTCGACCGGCGAGGAGGTTCTGAAAATCAGCGTGCCTTCCTGCGTCCATTGAAACGGCTGGCAGCGGGTGGCTCGGCAGAGCATTTGGAGGTGCTGTGTTGGTTCAGTCCTGGAACTCGTAATGCACCAGAAGTTGAGTATTGATTGTTAATAGATTTTTATGAAGTTTAATTGAATTCAGTTTGCTTAATCTTGTTAATTATACCAGCCGTATATTTTGGGGGTTTCCTGCCATTCATTCTCGTCTGCCCACCTGCGGGAAGGTGGTAATATTAGAAAGGGTGGTCCATTTGTCCCCTGTTGAGGACAAAAGGGGTGGGGGGGGGGTATCAGAGCAAATCGGTGGTTCGGTTCGGATTGCTTCTTTCTCTTCCCAGCTTACCTACGAGTTATTCGACTGTTAGCCTCTGCCAAGTCTGTGAAAGTCTAAGGCAACAATGGCTGTACTGTTTAAAATGCAAGGCACTAAGAATTGATCCATTCTCTCGCCTGCCATAACTAGTATTAGTAGACTCACGTGTAAAAGGTACCCCAAGAAAGAAGAAAAATTCCTTTTGCCTCGTGGTAAGAGCTAGTCAATTGCATAACGAATCCCCGCTCAGCTGGAAGCTGTAACTTACATAAATTTGTGTTTATCTATATTTGGCTATAATCAAGCAAGGTTGTTAATGTACACCGTAGTGGATTTTTTATATTGTTTCTAGTCAGCAAAAACTGTTGTGTGTGTATGTTTTTTTCTTTCAATTCAATACCTTTTAAGGCTTTTACTCAACGTGCTTATGTGATTTATACAGGTAGTTGGTTATTAGTGTGTGTTCTTGCCATGCAGAAGTTTGCCATTTCATTACGGGTAGAAATTGTTGCCTTGAAAGGAGAATGTTGTAAAAGTCCTACCTTGCGAGCCTATGTGTTTGCCATAAGTTAATTGGCAGAAATTTGTAAAATTTGTTTTTTATATATTTTGGAAATGTTAATGTTATTAACTGTGCATGACTCATGCAATTTTACGGTTCCCACCCGTACACTACCTCAAATGGAGACAAACCAGTATTGGTTCGACTTTTGCATTGTATGCATATACAATATGCTTCAAATACTCGTCCCACTGATGGTGATGGGAATCCACATAAAAACTCAGCATCTTTCTGATTGTTCTGTGTACCCGTTCTGTCCTTCTGTTCGCCTGTTGATGCAACGCGCTCGTTCTCAACTTCTTTGTATTCAACAATTTACACAGTTCCTTCATTAAATCTGACATGAAGTTGGTCCCTTGGTCAGTAATTATTGTCTCCGGTACACCAAACTTCAAAATCCAGTTGTTTATTAACACTTGCGTGACCATTGCTGCCTGTTGATTTGGCATATCCACCACCTCCACATACCTCGAAAAATGATCCATTATTGTCAGAATGAATCTGTTCCCCAATGGTGTTCGACTGAAAGATCCTAAGACATCAATTCCCAACATAGAAAATGGACATGTTGCTTCCAGCAATCATTGTAACTGTATCCATTTCCAACTCAAATCTGCTCTCTGCGCACACTGTATACAATTCTTGACATACTGATCCACATTTACTTTCCTACTCTTAAGCCAATACCTCTCCACCACTCTCCTATTTGTTGCTCTACTCCCACCATGCCCAGATAACACATGATAATGTGCTTCTTTTAAAACCCATCTCTCAGCTTCGCTGGCACTACTACACTTGGCCCTAACTTTGTTTCCCTGCACCGAAGACCATCTTACATATTAAATTGTGGCTGTGTCTAATACAGTTTACAATCTTTGCCAGCATCGTGTAATTCTTGCATACTGCTAGGTCATAACCTATGACTTCTACTTTAGTCACCTTTCTACTCAGTGCATCCGCATTACCATGTCTTTCCAGGCTTGTGCACCACCTCGTAGTCAAATTCACTAAGCCTCACAGCCTGCCTAAGGAGTCTAGTGGACAGATCCTTCAACCCTAAGAACCCCTTCAATGCAGCATGATCTGTCACTACCCAAACTCTTCTCCAATACAAATAACATTTAAAATATGTGATTCCATAGATTACGCTAAGCGTCTCCCACTCTGTTGTTGAGTAATTGCTCCCTGCTGCATTCAACTGCCTAGACACATAGGCTACAGGATGTTCTTTCCCATCAGTTTCCTGACTAAGGACACACCCTAATTCTTAATTTGATGCATCACATGCTAGAATAAATTCGTTTTCAAAATCTGGAAACACAAGAACAGGAGTTGATGTGAACACTCCTTTCAGTTTGTCAAATGCTTTCTGACACTCTTCTGTCCACTCAAATTTCACACTCTTCCGTAACAACCGCATCATTTGCTGTGCTAAGTCTGCAATACCCTTCATGAACGTTTGATAGAAATTGCAAATTCTGACAAATGATTGCACTTCCCTAACTGTTTTCAGCTCCTGAAAATCCCTTACAGCCTGTACCAACCGCAGATCTGTTCACACTCCGTCCTTACTGACGATATGACCAAAATATTTCACTTCTTCCAATGCAAAATGACACTACTTCAGGCTCAGCATCAAATGAGCTGCTCTTAACCTCATAAAGACTTCCTTTAACCGTTGTCTATGCTGTTCCATACTACTTGAGAACACTATAATGTCATACAAATAGACAAGACACTGCCGTGGTTTCAAACCCCTCAACTCACTGTCTAGCAACCTCTGAAAGATTGCTGGAGTGTTTTTCAAACCAAATAGCATTCTGATGTACTGGTAATGGTCTCCAGGAGTAGAGAAAGCAGTTTTTGGATGATCCTTTGGAGCCACCTCTAACTGATTATAACCACTTGTCAAATCCACCATAGAAAAGTACTGGCACTATCCTAAGTGATCCAATGTCTCCAATATGTTTGGAATGTGGTATGCATGCATTACTGTCTTATTTTTGAGGTATCAGTAGTCACAACAGAACCTGTATTTCTTAGTTCCATCCATAGATTTTTTAGGCACAATGACAATGCCTGATCCCCAGCAACTATTACTATGCTCTATAATATCATCTGCAAGCTGCTGATCATTGAAATCCTCCACAATCGGCTGCAAATACCTCAGTATTCTCTATGGTTTACGGTAAACAGGTGCTTCATTCCCTGTTGGTATCCTATGTTGAACTAATGGAATTGCTGGTAACAGCCCTCGCAGAAAAAATAAATCCTTAAATTCCCATAACAGTTCTTCCATATGCTCTTTTTCTCCTCCTTTCAAACACTTAACTTCGTTACACAATGCAGTTCTGTCAGCAGTTAGTTGTTGATCGTTATGCCTACCTCTCAAACACCAGTCTTTGTCATCTGGTTCATCCAAATTCACTACTAAAACTCCTTTTCCCAAATTCTCATCTATAGCGCTAAAATTATCCACGTTCACAGGGACTACTCACCCATTGTTTCCCTCTTGTATGCATACAATAATACATTTCACAAAACAACCTAATGGATCCAAAACATTTATCCTCCAATGGTACAATAACACATACCATACCCACAGGTAGATTTGACTCTACACTTACCCAAAGTGACTTCCTGGTGCCACTAGACACACACTCATGCGAATTAAGCCTTAATGCTAATTTACACTGCCCAATTGGTTTGTTCATTACATTGAATGCCCCTCGCAACAGCTCTGCATCAACAACAGTTTCCCCTAGCTGAAATAACATTCCACCAAGTTCCACAGTTGATTGTCCGAGGTCAATTTTGGCATGATGTTCATGCAAGAAATCTACTCCTAGGATCATGCTGTAGCCCTCGCTTACTCATGGTACTACCTCCATGCATGCATCAAATCAGACTTTCCATATGCAAAAGTCAACTGTCACTGACCTCAAAGGTGTGACCTCCTTATCTCCCATTCCATGCAACCTATAACGTGGTGGTTCCAACTTCCTTCATTCCATTAAACTCTTAGTAGCCACTGCCATTTGCACCCTGTGTCCAACAAAATCTTAAACTTTTTAGTTCCTATGGATCCTACCACTGAACATTCCACCTCTGCATACTTATTTGCAGCGTTGAAATTAAACGGGATCTCCTTTAGGTGGGTCTTGAGTCCCCTCTACCGTTTAACAATTGTCCACCTCTACTAACTCCACTCTACTAACCACACTCATAACATTTTATACCCACTGTAAACACTGTTTGTCTATCACATACCCCGATTGCCACATCTTATTTCCTCACATTGTATTGCCAGCTGAATGGCCAAATACAAATCTTTCGGAGCCCCTTCATGCACTTTCTACACCATATGCACTGGTAACCCCCTCAAAAATACATCAAGTGCCCTTTACTCGGCCTCCTGCAACAGAACACCATTCACTTCATCACTCTGACCCAACTCGTAAGTATACTTGTTAATTTCTCTTATTCTGTTCACAGATTTCTCTACCTTCTCCCCCTGTATCTCTGTCATTTTACTCAACCTCTCTCTAAAGTACCAAGTGCTATGCTGTTTCCTGTACCTCTGTAAAAGCCCCTCCTTCAACTGCTTCAACTGTACTTGCTTCCTTAAGGCCTGAGAACTGTTAATCTAATCTTGGCTACATGTAACAGCTGTTCATCAGACCAACCATCCATCAAAGCTGAAGTTTCCAAGTCCTCCACAAACGAACGCACATCCTCAGATGCCTTGCCAGAATAATCAAACTCACGGCAGCTGGATCAGTCTCCTGCTGTGGTATCCTGGGTGACAACAACTGATCAGATATGGTTTCCCGCTCACTCCTAGATGTTAATTCACTTCTCATCTGTGTGTTGTCCGCTGTCAATTGTGCTACCCTTCCCAACAAAATCTGTACCGCTTCGGGTTCCAACACACCTTGCGTCCCTGACTCTGTCATTGTGTTGCTTGCGTTCCCAGTTAGTCCCAATTTCATTCTATAAAATCATACAGAAACAAAACATTTAACTACAAAAATAAACTGGCTTCCTACAGCTCAGTATCTCATTTTATGTTTTAGGAGGAGATAAATAAAACATCATACTCAACCCAATACAAAAGTAATTAAGTGCCACAAAAGAAAAAAAATCTTACTGCCCCAAACACATTAACACTTACTCTGACAACACAAAGAAAGAAAATATCCAACACTCAAAAAGAAAAATTGGTCAACACTCACCACATTTTTTGACTATAATGCAGGTGGTGGGCTCGAACGTTGTACTGTACGGACGACGCCTGCTATTCTGATACCAAATGTAGCCATCACTGCCAAATATAGATGTCGGTGTGGGGTGGAGGAACGTTGGACGCAGATGGAAACTGTCAGGATGCACTTTATTAACACTCAGCCCTGATCTTCAAGTATTTTATTATTCCCAGCTACAGTGCCATATTCCTCTCTGTCTACATCACAGGGTCCCATTAATAACAAATAACAATCATTTTATTTATTTTTTTTGTAGTAGGCACAGAGTAACTTGCATCTCCTCACTCCCTTGGTATTACACATTATGGAAAATGCCTTGGTATTTTAGGGTTAAGCCATTATCAAGATGAGGGTGAGTCAAAAAAGGCTTTACAGCTTTTGAATGATATAGAAATTTATTGAGATAAGTTACAGAATCGGTACGTGTGTCATTTTTTAGCAAACAACCTCAAGTTCCACATAAAAGTATCAAGTGTCATTTTGGTTCAGCATGATTACTGTTTGTGATATGGCAAACATCCCATCACTAATCAATTTGTTCCCACACTCGTTGCAGTAAATTGGGCCTAACTAGTGCAACAGCAGCATAGACTTGATTTTTGATGGGGCTATATTCCTGGTAGGGGAGAAACATACACACACTCTTAAACAATGAGACCCCAGAAAAGGAAATTCGTTTCATGAAACCAAAACACACAGTGAGCATATTCCTCACCAGTGAAAGTAGCCAATTTAACTGTGCACTACACTGGCACTTCAGATGGTAGAATGAGGCACTGATGTACTACATGAATCCAACTTGAGGCTGTTTGCTAAGAAATGACACATCTACTGATTCTGTAAGTTTCTTCAATGAATTTCTATATCATTCCAAAGTTGTTAAGTTCTTTTTGACTCACCCTGTATTTGAAGTATTTAATATGAAATAGCTTAAAAACTACACTTCATATCAAGGGTGCATTTTCACCCATGCACTCGTCCTAATTTTGTCTTCATAAGTAGGTTACAGATTTTCTGCCTCTAGTTATGTTTCATTTTTATTAGATTTAGTCTGATTTTTATATTTGTCCTGACCAGGCAGTTCGGCTAAGGCAGCTCTTCTTCTATGCTCATGCCAACAACAGGGTTATAGCAACCATGCAGTAGAAGCTGGTGCACACCTGACCTGTGGTCTAAAATTCTCATACTCAGACCATCTGCAAAGGGTGCCACAATCTATTAATGACACCACAAAGCTTGTGTGGCTACTGAGCCCTGCCTGGCTCTATTGGCCCACCTCTTCAGCTGTCAAGCACTCGCAGGTTCAGCTGCACCTGCTCCTAATGTCACAATAATCTGTTTCTCAAATTTCTTGTCACAATTTCTGGGATGTAGTGTGTCAACTTGCCTGCAAAATACAAAGGTACCAGATTCCAGTCCTGAACTTGCACACAGTTTTAATCTGCCAGGAAGTCTCAGGTCAGTGCACATACTGCTGCAGAGTTAAAGTTCATTCTGGTTTCATTGATACAGTTATTAGTACAATTGAAACATCATGAAATGCTGCAGGCCAGGTTGTATTCATGTTATGTTAAATCAGTTGTTCTACGCACTCCTAATATAGCTGCATCTACACATTCTATACACACTTCCGCTATTCTTGTGCAGTTATATCACATTTATAACATAGGGGCATTGACAGTTTACTGAAACTGGTGACAGCAGACTACATTATAAACTCTAGCCAGGAACTGTTACAGAAACATTTAGTATCCCCAGAATAATATGATGATGATTAGTAATGAGTGACTTAATGATAATTTAATATATGATATGATGATGTAGAGGTCCCATACTCTGAGGAGCATAGGGAACGATGTGGGAGACCAGCTAGGCAAGTTTCTAGAGGAGGTGGTTCACCATTGTCTTCCTCTGACCATAATTGGAATGAATGATGATGATGATGACACAACAACACCCAGTCATCTCGAGGAAGGGAAAATCCCTGACCCCACCAGGAATTGAACCCGGGCCCCCTTGCGTGGGAAGCAAGAATGCTACCGCAAGACCACAGGCTGCGGACAATACATGAAAAGAGGCTCATAATTTAGATACTAATACTTTTAGGTATTTATTGAAATAACTGATGTTCCTAACGCATTTCATTTAACTGACATTTTTACTTTCATGATGTGTTGATCTATTTGAGCATTTGTTATGCTAGAGTGTGGAATGAGCCAAGGTGTAAGTATACAGAAAATGGAACATAAAGAATTCCTACTTCAAGTAGTGTCATTTAATAATATCTTTGATTGATCCCAAGTCTGCAATACAAAGCTTCAGAAACATCATCTTGTAATAAATTATGTTTGCATAGATGTGGAGAGATGTTATTCATGCCTGTAATATTTCAAAATATTCTGTGTGTTTTCTATTGGTTAGATATTACTCTGCACTAGTAATCTAAAGATTTGTGTTGTTTTATATTTTATAGCTCATTTTTCCAAATGGGTAATTACCTTGGAGCAATCAGTGCTTACAGTCATGCCATTAATCTTGGATTCAAAATGGCTGCATTGTATTCAAACCGTGCTGCTGCACACCTGGCTGTTGGCAATGTGCACAAAGCTATTGAGGATTGCTCAGAAGTAAGTTATCTTTTCATTTATGTTGATGTTTCTGTTGTTGCTAGAAGTTCATGGTAATGGTAGTGGAGCTGATAATGAGTTCTATTTTTCATACTGTTGTGATCCTTATTAATTTATAATAATAATAATAATTATTATTATTATTATTATTATTATTATTATTATTATTATTATTATTATTATTTCCATGGCACATTGTGGTAATTCATGACAGAGAGGGAGAGGGGAAAGAGTAAATGGATTAAGGCCAATGCTCAGATGTTTTTTGGTCTTCCTATCTTTTTCCTGTAACAAATAAAACTGTTAACAACAGTACTGACTGTCAGCCTGCCATGATTAAGAGGACCACTAATTTTTTCGCAATATTCAGTAATATGAGCACAAACCAACAAACCAGAACAAGTACGCATCTCTCCTCAAAAAGCTTTGGAAATACCAACGGTTGATGTAGCATAACAGATTTTTTATGTTAAATAAAACCTCACTCATTAAATATGTTACAAATCAGATTCATTTTTTACCGCTAAAAATGTCTGTTACTAACATCTGTACACCATATCTCTTGAAAAAAACAGTATGCACTCAGACTTTGAACCTGAAATAAACCTGGACTAACACCCAAACAAAAGTAGATCAGTAAACTCACCATAAACAATATGGAACACCAGTGGAACGTAAGTTCATCACAACATTCATTAAAACTGGAATAGCACAGAAATTATCACTTACATAATCAAAACTAGTTTCACGATCTTGAATTTGAAACAGAAGTCTCCATAACTGTCAAATGTCTGAGCATACTGTTCCTTTTACTGATATTTAACCTGCATTTCAAGATGCTATTGGCATCTTCTGCAGTCATGGTCACAATTCTTTGCTAACCACATTGTGTATCTATGGTAGTAGCAATAAACATTATGAATAACTTCTTTGACTTTTGCTACTTTGTGTCCATAGTCACTGATAGTCAGTAGAAAGTTCAAATAATCAATAACTGTACATGTATTTATTTTTCATACATACTCTCCAGAGGCACAAGTCAATAATATTTCTGAGGAGAGCTCTCAATTGCAGATACCAGTAATATTTCTGAGGAGAGCTCTCATTTGCAGATACTTGTCTGCTGTGTTTCACACCACTAAACATTATTTTCACCAATACAAAAGATCAAGAATCATGTCCAAATCAGTCTTGCTGTCTTATTGACATGAATTTGTGACAGCCTTGTTTGTAACTTGTATCTATAGTTACAGAAATAAATGATGTCTTGCAGGCTGTCACACATGGTCTTCTGAACGTTACTCATAGCAGGCTTTTTCATGCAGCAGGTTTACTAAAATACTACTTTTTCTGAACTAACTTCCCACTAGTTACACATGTTGTGCCAGAATGTTATTTCTCAGTGTTAGTTTACACTGTTGTGATAAAAGGTCATGGTGATATGTACATACACAAATAGTGGTAATATTGCATACACAAGGTACAAAAGGGCTGTGCATTGGCTGAGCTGTCATTCGTACTCAGGTGATACACGTGAAAAGCTTTCCAATGTGATTCTGGCCACACAGTGGGAATTAACAGACTTTAAAGCAGAATGGTAGTTGGAGGTAGACACACAGGACATTCCATTTTGAAAATCATTAGAGAATTCAATATTCCAAGATCCACAGTGGCAAGAGTGTACCGAGAATACCAAATTTCAGGCATTACCTTTCACCACGGACAGCACAGTGGTCAGTGGCTTTCACTTATTGACCCAGAACTGCGGCATCTGCATAGAGTTGTCATTGCTAACAGACAAGCAACACTGCATGAAATAACCAGAGAAATCAATGTGGGATGTACAACAAACATATCTGTTATGACAGTCAGGTGAAATTTGGCACTAATGTGCTGTGGCAACAGACAGCTGACCCAAGTGTCTTTGCTAACAGCATGACATTACCTGCAGCACTTGTTATGGGGTTGTGACCATATCAGGTAGACCCTAGACAACTGTAAAATCATGGCCAAGTCAGATGAGTCCCAATTTCAGTTGCTAATAGCTTATGGTAAGATTTGAGTGTGCTGCAGATCCCGCAAAGGCACTGTGGAAGCTAGTGGTCGCTCCATAATGGTTGGGCTGTTTTCTGCCATCACAGGTGAAGTATTACAATGTTGTTAGTGTCCTCTGCCATCACTTATTGGATATAATTTGCCTCAATATGACATCAGACATCTTACACCTAAGGCTATATGATATTTATTTACATTTCCACATTCTGTTTCATAAGTTCAAAGAAGTTCACGTATACAACTAGGTAACATAGTAGAGTTTCGCATTTAGTTTTTAAATTGTGAATTGAAACATATTTTATTGTTTTTATCAAAATATTGTCTTACTGAGTAGGTGGATTGGTAGAGTATATATGTCCTTACTTTTCTCTCTTACACTTTTAATACATAATAGTTTTTATAGTATTAGGAGGTTTAATGCACAGTTTGATCCCCATGTGCTAGGTTCCTTTTGGAGATATATTGAAACATGAAGTTCCTTGCTAATTTCTTGTTTCTTGATGAACATTAATGTTTTCAGAACATACATACAGGGTAATGGTGCAAAATTTAATTCTTTAAAATCCTGCTTTACTCTCTAATGCTCTTCCAAGTACATCTACATCTACATCATATTCCACAAGACACCTAATGGTGTGTAGTGGAGGGTGCTTTTGGTACCACTGTCTGATCCCTCCAACCCAGTTCCACTAGTGAATAGTGCATGGGAAGAATGATTGTCGGTAAGCCTCTGTACTGGCTCTAATTGGTCGAATTTTCTCCTCATGCTCAAAATGCGAAATGTATGTGGGGGAAGTAATATGTTGTCTGAGTCCTTCTCAAAGGAGCTGTCTTGAAATTTCAATAATAAATCTCTCCGTGATGCACAACGCCTCTTTTGTAACCTCTGCCAGTGGAGTTTGTTTAGCATCTCCATAACACTCTCTTGCCAGCTAAACGATCCCGTGATGAAATGCACGGCTCTTCATTGAATCTTTTTATCTCCCCTGTCAGTCCTATCTGATAGGGATCCCACATAGATGAACAATACTCAAGAATTTGTCATAGAAATGCCTTATAAGCCACTTCTTTCATGGATGAGTCACATTTCCTTAAAATTCTTCTGATGAATCTGAGCCTGATGTGTGCTTTTCCAACTATCTTTTTTATATAGTCGTTCCCCTTAAGGTATCTCTGGATAGTTACGCCTAGATATTTTACAACAGACGCTGTCTCCCGCTGTTTGTCATCAATAGTGTATTTGTACAGTAGTGGATTCCTTTTCTTATGTATGCACAATATGTTACATTTATTTACTTTCAGGGTTAGCTGTCAGAACCTGCACCATTCATCAGTTCTCTGCAGGTTGTTCTACAAATTCTTCTGCATAGCTAGTTTGGCATAGACGACTGCGAATAGCCTTAAAGAGCATTCTACTAGATCATTTATATACATTGTAAACAGCAATGGTTGTATCCCACGTCCCTGTGGTACTCTAGATATTATCTTTACATTTGTCTATTTAGTTCCATTAAGAGTGACATGTTGAGTTCTGTCTGCAAGAAAGCCTTGAATCCTATCGCAGGTCTGCTCCAATACTCCATAAGCACGTATTTTTTTCACTAAATGACAATGTGGAATGGTGTCAAATGCCTTACTGAAATCAAGGAACATGGCATCAACCTGAACACAGTTGTCCACTGCGCTGTGGATCTCATGGAGGAACTGAGCAAGCTGAGTTTTGCAGGATCTCTGTTTGCGGAATCCATGTTGATTTTTTAGAGGAGATGTTAATTTTCCAAAAACATCATAATTCTGGAGTGTAAAACATGGTCCGTAATTCTACAATAGACTGATGTCAACAATATAGGTCTATAGTTGTGTGGATCTGTCTTACAGCCTTTCTTCAAAACGGGAATGATCTGCACTTTTTTCCAGTCATTAGGTACCTTACATTGCTCAAGTGATCTATGATAAATTACTGCTAGAAGGGGAGCAAGTTCTTTTGCATCATCTTTATAGAAACTTATAGGTATCTCATCTGGTCCTGAAGCCTTTCCGCTGCTAAGCGATTGTAGCTGCCTTTCAATTCCACAATCAGTTATCTCAATATCCACCATTTTGATGTCCATACAATGTCTGAAAGGAGGTACAGTGTTATGATCTTCCACGGTGAAACAATGTCAGAAGACCGAATTCAGTATTTTGGCCCTCTCTGTGTTATCTTCCATTTTGGTGCCAGTGTGGTCACTGAGAGAATGAATAGATGATTTTGACCAACTTACTGATTTTACATACAACCAAAATCTGTTAGGATTTTTTCTCAGGTTGGTTGACAACGTCTTACTTTCAAAATCATTGAATGCTTCTCTCATTGCTCTCGTTACACTCATTTTCACTTCGTTCAGCTTTTGTTTGTCAGCTAGGGTTTTACTTCTCTTGAATCTGAGATGAAGTGCTCTTTGTTTACGTACCACTTTTCTAACATGGCTATTAAACCATGGTGGATCTTTCCCGTCCCTTGAAACCTTACTCAGAACATACTTGACTAGTGCATGTTGAACGATGCCTTAGATTTTTTTCCATTTGTTCTCCACATTTTCATCCTCATCACCGAATATTTGATGATGGCTGCTGATATATTCTAAAATTTGTATCCTGTCTCCCCTGCTGAGCAAATATATCTCCCTACCTTTCTTAACATTCCTTGTAGGACCTGTTGTCATAGATGCTTCACAGCCTTATGATCACTGATACCTCCCTCTATGGAAGGCCTTTTGTTGCCAGGAGGTCTAAGACATTACCCTCATGAGTAGGTTCTCTAACTATCCATTCAAGGCAATTTTCAGACAAGACATCCAGAACAATGCCACATGATTCTCTGCCTCCGGTACCAGTTTTGATGGCATAACACTCCCAATCTGTACCTGGCAAGTTTAAGTCATTCCCTATTACAACGGCATGCACAGAAAAGTTACTAATGATATTTTACAAGTTCTGTCTGAAGCACTCTACAACTACAGGTCCTGAGCCAGGTAGTCTATAAAAGCATCCGATCACCACTTCTGACCGTTCTGTGATACTTAATTTCACCTAGATCAATTCACATTCGGAATCCATGATAACCTCACCGGATTTTATCGAATTTTTTACTGCAATAAACACACCGCCACCATTGGTGACTAACCTATCCTTACAATAAACATTCCAGTTTGAACTTAAGATTTCGTTGTCATTGACATCTGGTTTCAACCAGCTTTCTGTTCCCAGTACTATCTGTGTATTATAAACTTCAGTAAACGATACTAATTTGGGACCTTTCCTTGGATGCTCCTACAGTTTACCAAAATCATATTAATCTTTTCTATCTCTGGTCTGCAAGGACCAAGATTCTCTGAGGTCGCTGTGGTTGATTTAACTGGCAAATCGTCTTTGCTCCCAAGTGACGGGCTCTCTAACCTAAAAAAGCCCCATGTGCCCACCACATGTAATCCGCCACTGTAGTAGCCACTTCCTGCGTATAATGCACACCTGACCTATTAAGAGGAACCCTACAATTCTGCACCCGATAGTGGAGGTTGTGAAATTCACATCTGATAGCATCACAGAGTCGTCTGAGCCTCTGGTTTAGACCTTCCACTCTGCTCCAAACCAGAGGACCACGATCAACCCTGGGTACAATGCTACAAATAGACAGCTTAGCCTGGACCTCACATGCATTGCTAGTTGCCTTCACCAATTCAGCCGGCCACCGAAAGGAGTCAAAGATGGCCTCAGAACCCAAGCGGCAGGCATCATTAGTGCTAACATGTACCACTCCATGCAGCCAGTTGCACCCAGTGCATTCGGTAGCCGCCAGCAAGGCATCCTCCACATCATGGACAAGACATCCTGGAAAACATATTGAATGGACACTGGAATTCTTTCCTGCCTTGCCTGCTATCTCCCTGAGGGGCTCCATTACCCACCTAACATTGGAACTCCCAATGACTAGCATACCCACCCTCTGTACTTGTCCAGTTTGGGCAGGAAAATCGGCCACTGGCCCAACAAGAGAAGAATCCCATGCTGGCTCAGAGCTATCATCAACACTTGGTAGCGCCTCATACCTGTTGTTAAGACATAGGGAGCCAGCTGCATGGCCTACTCCCTCTTTTGCCTTCTGTCCAGTGACACGCAAACCCACCACTGTCTGCCACCCCCTCTGGAGTGAGGACAGACTGGTCAGATGTTGCGTATCAGAAGCCGCAGCGACGTCCACGTCACCAGGGGACTCCAGTGGCACCAAAGGTGTCACAGGACTCGTCACTAGCGCCCTGCCATCACCGCAGTTTTGAGCATTAGCTAGAAGCTTGTTCACGGCAGCCAGTGCAGCTTCCAGTGTTAACAGACAGCAGCCAACTCTCCTTGTATCCAGTCAAAACAAGCACAATCCGAAGTCACATTGTACCGTGTATAAAATAGGTATAAGGTCTCAAATGACACTACTGAGTTTGAAAATATACAAAAGAAGAATAAAGTAACACTAAAAGCTGCTGTGCAGATTTCTCACTGTACTCTGAGACCACAAGCTATTAAACAGAGATAAATTTCTCTACTGAAGTTGATGTATTTACAGATAGCTGTTATTAGAAATCCTGTGTGCTGGAAAGTTACTGTACAAGATAAATATTCAAACTAGAACACACTTATCTAAACTGTGTGCTGTCTACTAGGAGAAAATTTAAACTTAGTGGTGTGACAGAGTTTCAGGTGATGGGAAAATTTACAGTGGGAAGCCACCCTACACAAGGATATTCAAAGGACTTATGCAAAAACAAAAACTACAGTTCATTTTCCAACCACTAGTCTACACAGTAAAATACGCATGTGCAGTTCACTTCTTTGCAGAAGCACCTGAACAAAAAACAGAGACTAAATTAATTTATAGTTTATCAGACAAGTGCTTCTGCTGCATGTCGTCTCGGCTCAGTGGCTGCCACTGCTACTACACTCATTCTAATATGACTCTTTTGTATTCTGAAAGTACTCTGTGCTGCAGGAGACATTCTTCCAGAAAGTAATCCCTTATTTTAGATGTGAGTGAAAATGTACATAATTGGTAATAATAATTGGTTGCTCATTTATGTAGCTTCCTAGGATGTTTAGGGCATAACAGTCTTTACTTGCTGTGAACTAAGATGTGCCACATGCATGCCCCATTTGATGTTACTTTGGATCTTCAGGCCCAGTAATTTTTCTCTTTACTACAGACTACAGGTTAACTCTCTCTCTCTCTCTCTCTCTCTCTCTCTCTCTCTCTCTCTCTCTCTCTCTCCCTCTAACTCCCCCCCCCCCCCCCTCCCTCCCATGACAGACCCTACAGGTGACAAAGCATTTGGAGACTAATGTAGCTGTGTTGTGTGTAAATGACATGGTCAGCCATAAATGCTTCAGTTAAGTCAAGGAATATTTCTGCTACTTTTCACTTTACCATCCACAAGTTTTATTTTAGAAAACTATATATACAGTCCTATACCACAGTCTCCACATAGGTGGTTGAAGGTTGTACGAAGCCCAAAGCACTGAAGAAGTGCAATGACCTAATCAGCTATATGCACTCTTTTTTTTATTTATTATTCTACTTCCACATTGTATGTGAAGACAACATCTCATGTTATTTGGTCTCAATAAGATGCTATGCACTTTGATTTTTGAATCATTACCTGAACAACACAATCAGTATTTCTCAAGACAATGAAACTACTCATTACAGTCAACTATTAATAGCTATATTACCATAGCAATAATAAGCCTGTCTGTCATAAATTAGAAATACATTTTTTGGAACACTATCTGCTGAGGCCATGTATATACTGAAATTGATAAGGTGACCAGAATGCACTTATGCCTGTTTCCACTACTTAGAATAAGTGAGATAACATCTATTCCAGATGTTCACCATTGCTCAAACTGCCATTGCAGGCACCAGCTTGTGCACATGATTATAAATTACTATAGCACACATTATATAGTAACAATGTTATGAGAAGAAAAGTTGCTACTCACCATAAAGCAGAAATGCTGAGTCGCAGATAGGCACAACAAAAAGACTCTCACAGTTAAAGCTTTTGGGTATTAGCCTTCATTAATAATAGACATACATGCGCGTGCACACATGCATGCGCGCGCGCACACACACACACACACACACACACACACACACACACACACACACACACGACTGCAGTCTCAGGCAACTGAAACCGCACTGTGAGCAGCAGACTGGAGTAGGTGGTGGTAGGAGGATGTAAGGGACAGGTCTGTTGCAGGGGTATGAGCCATGAGGTAAGGGATTGGGAGAGGTGTTGTGTAAGGATGGACAAGTATATTGTGTAGATTTGGTGGACGGAGGAATACCACGGTGGGAGGGGTGGGAAGGATAGTGGGCAGGATATTTTTCATTTCAGAGCATGATGAGAGGTAATCAAATCCCTGCCGGAGAATGTAATTGAGTTGCTCCAGTCCTGTGTGGTACTGAGTTATGAGGGGAATGCTCCTCTGTGGCCGGATGGTGGGACTCCAGGAGATGGTGAGAGACTGGAAAGATAAGGCACTGGTAATTTGTTTTTGTACAAGGTTGGGAGGATAATTATGGTCAGTGAAGGCTTCAGTGAAACCCTCAGTTTATTATAAAGTAAAATCCATCATATTGTAAACTTAGAAAGTTTAAAACTCTGGGGAGAAAAAACTATAACACCAGTTGGGAAAACTAAGTGTATGTTGTGATTAGTGCCAGAAGCTGGAAACCTAACTCTGCAACATTCCTTAGGAGAGAATGAGAACACTGTCATTAAAGAATGCCTGAAAGGAATGTAAGTCACGATAGCAAAAACAATACAAAGTCAGGTAGAGTATCACTAATCTTAATTGAAACAAATAGTTATTAGGATTTGAGAGTATTCTGGTTGTCCAGCTGTTCCACTGATTGGCCTGTATCATTTGTCGTGAGGGAATAGCAACACAAGATTTTTCAAAAAGTATAGCAAATAGCCTCTGTCAACAATATTGTAGTTAAAGTTAGTAATAATGCACTGCAGACTGTAATGTAGCAAGGCACGTGTATAAAATCCATGTGCCAATTGTAATACTTAAAATGTGGTTTAATAAAATAGCACTATGTCGACAGTATTCTTCAAATGTTTGAAAATATGTACAATTTTATGTCAGCTGGGCAGTGTTTTAAAATATTGAAAAATCATGTGCATCTAATCCAAAGCAATATTCTCAGATCAGAATTACAACTCGTAATTTAGCCACTGAAGAAAAAAGTTTAAAGGCCAATGTGTTGCACTGCCCTTGATAATGTGAGCCCTACAGCTTGTGTTATGTGGATAAACTGCCTCTGAGTCTCTGTTGGTTTCTGGCTTCTGAAGCCACGCTGAAAGTGAGTTAGTATACAATTTTTGTTAATGAATTTTATTGTACTCATATGTTCTAATATATCTTTAAGAAGGAATTTATTTTACATGTACCAGATACAAAAAATCTAATATTTGTGGGGATCATCATGTTACAAAATGCACAAAATAGATTTATAATCCAAAAAAACTGTTTACCAGGTTACTATAAATAAAATGTAAAACATTAATATTCTACAAATGTCTGCTTGTGTCTGTGTATGTGCAGATGGATATGTTTTTGTGTGCGAGTGTATACCTGTCCTTTTTTCCCCCTAAGGTAAGTCTTTCCGCTCCCGGGATTGGAATGACTCCTTACTATCTTTCTTAAAACCCACATCCTTTCATCTTTCCCTCTCCTTCCCTCTTTCCTGAAGAAGCAACCGCTGGTTGCGAAAGCTAGAAATTTTATGTGTGTGTTTGTGTGTTATTTTATTGTGCCTGTCTACCGGCGCTTTAAGACTTACCAAGCGGGAAAGCGCCGGTAGACAGGCACAATAAAATACACATACACACACACACAAAATTTCGAGCTTTCGCAACCGGCAGCTGCTTCGTCAGGAAAGAGGGAAGGAAAAGGAAAGATGAAAGGATGTGGGTTTTAAGGGAGAGGGTAAGGAGTCATTCCAATCCCAGGAGCGGAAAGACTTGCCTTAGGGGAAAAAAAGGATAGGTATATACTCGCACACACACACACGCACACACACACACACACACACACACACACATATCCATCCATACATACACAGACACAAGCAGACATTATCTGGCTAGGGTGAAGGCATGTTTGCGGAGGGGACTTACCAAGTGGGAAAGCGCTGGTAGACAGGCACAATAAAATAAAACACAAACACACACACACAAAATTTCGAGCTTTCGCAACCGGTGGCTGCTTCGTCAGGAAAGAGGGAAGGAAAAGGAAAGATGAAAGGATGTGGGTTTTAAGGGAGAGGGTAAGGAGTCATTCCAATCCCGGGAGTGGAAAGACTTACCTTAGGGGGAAAAAAGGATAGGTATATACTCGCGCAGACACACACACACATATCCATCCATACACACACAGACACAAGCAATTGATGTCTGCTTGTGTCTGTGTATGTATGGATGGATATGTGTGTGTGTGTGTGTGTGTGTGTGTGTGTGTGTGTGTGTGTGTGTGTGTGTGTGTGTGCACGAGTATATACCTATCCTTTTTCCCCCCTAAGGTAAGTCTTTCCGCTCCCGGGATTGGAATGACTCCTTACCCTCCCCTTAAAACCCACATCCTTTCATCTTTCCTTTTCCTTCCCTCTTTCCTGACGAAGCAGCCGCCGGTTGCGAAAGCTCGAAATTTTATGTGTGTGTGTGTTTGTGTGTTATTTTATTGTGCCTGTCTACCAGCGCTATATATATTTATGAAAATATATAGTACAATCACCAACAAACTTTACATATTCACATACACCTTTTCCTTTTACCCAAATGAATACAGACTCATTTACAGATATTTTCCTCCTATTACGTGTATACAAAGACAAAGCAGAGGTTGACATATATGCAGATTTACCAAAGTCTTTACTAGCAAGTTCAGCCATATGGTAGGTACGAAATGCAATAATGTCTCTGTCAACAAAACTTTCAAGTCCAGGAACACTGGGTACTCCTGTACCTCCACGTACAATTGCTATGCTGCCAAGATGCTGTACAGAAGAAACCGTCGCCGTTATAACAGACAGTGTACAAAACCATCGAGAACATTGAATTTGCTACAACAGCTGGAGACAAGAAGAATCGTATACCAGTGAAGTGTGTCGTTGCTCAAGCCTTGTTGGACGGACCTTCTGTTTTCTGTAGTTGTCGTCTTAATTTTAGTTTAGATATTAATGATTCTTTCAGTCATGGTAATGGATGGTTAACTGTAGCAATTGTACATGGAGGTACAGGAGTACCCAATGTTCCTGGACTTGAAAGTTTTGTTGACAGAGACATTATTGCATTTTGTACCTACTATATGGCCGAACTTGCTAATAAAGACTTTGTCTTTGTCTTTGTCTTTGTATACACGTAATAGGAGGAAAATATCTGTAATGAGTCTGTATATATATAGACACACACAGAGGGTGTTTCAAAAATGACCGGTATATTTGAAACGACAATAAAAACTAAACAAGCAGCAATAGAAATACACCATTTGTTGCAATATGCTTGGGACAACAGTACATTTTCAGGCAGACAAACTTTCGAAATTACAGTAGTTACAATTGTCAACAACAGATGGTGCTGCGGTCTGGGAGTACAATATTTTCCACATATCCACCATGCGTAGCAATAATATGGCGTAGTCTCTGAATGAAATTACCCGAAACCTTTGACAACGTGTCTGGCGGAATGGCTTCACATGCAGATGAGATGTACTGCTTCAGCTGTTCAATTGTTTCTGGATTCTGGCGGTACACCTGGTCTTTCAAGTGTCCCCACAGAAACAATATATATATATTCGTCAGGAAAGAGGGAAGGTCAGTGAATACATTGCACACAGTAGCACCCGTACCATCGGAATCTTCCCCCAATCCAATTTTCACTGAACTGCACTGGTAGAAACAGTCCCTCCAGTGCATCATCAATTTCTCCAACCCCTTACCACATTCTGCGCTACTGTCTACCCTGTGCCACAACATTTCTACTGACTTATTTCTTGTGACTAATAACAAAATTTATCCACATTTTGCATTGCTTCTGAAAGCTAACTAATTTTACTCTCCTACCTGCCAGTAATTTCCAGTGCATCCTTGTTTCACATGGCTACCGTGCCTCTGAGCTGGCATGTTTTGCTCTCCTTCAACACCTGTCTGCAAAAGCAGCCACACACAAACAGACAGTATTATCAGGGTAGGTAATTATATGCTGCAGGGCACAGTATTGTACTCTGAAATTACTTTTTATTGCAAAATTGAAGACTGTATATAGTGCTGTATTAGAAGAATAATGATAAGTAGTCCAGTGAATGTGTTTGTACTAGTGGTTTACAAACATACACTGATAGTTCACCTAAGGGCAAAAATTTTTTGTAAGCTATGGACATTCTGTGATGCTAGGAATTTTTAGTATTGCTGTATACTATGAGATGCATTAATGTAATTTTATTAGATTTTTTTGTTTGTAACTTAAGTTACTTGTACATATTTTCTGAAGTGGAAAGTGCAGTTGTGAATACAAGGTAAAAAAAGCTTAACTTTACTCTCATTTACAAAATATAATTAATTCTGCTATATTTTTAACTCTTCATCATTTTAGGCCCTTGAACTCCTCACACCGCATGTATCCATGAATGCAGAAGCACGAGCTTGCTGCCATGCTCGAAGAGCAGCAGCTTTATGTCGCCTTGGGCTGCTCCCACAGGGATTGGCTGACCTAGAGGCTGCATTACAACTACAACCAGAAAATGAAAAGCTGTGGAATGATATGAAACTTGTCAAGAAATCAATTGAATCTCAGACACAAGAGACATCTTCAGATAATGATTAATCATAATGTCCACAACACTGATCACATTAGGGATGATTATGCTATTTTGTTAAGGTTAGTTACTTTATGGAGACTTAATCCTGAATTAAACCTGATAAGTATTAATTTGCAATAGTACAATACCATATTAAAAATGAGGGCACAAATCAACATAAAGGATAACTGAAGTTAATTTTTGTGATAGGGAGGTTGTAAATTTAGCAGGTGGCAACAGGTACTAATGAAGCAAAGCCTGATATACTGACTAGCTTTTGATATCAAACATTTCCTCATCTAGTAATGAAGAGAAAACAGTTGGAGAAACAAGTCAATCCAGGGGGTAAAGAAACTCACTCAGCTTAAAGGAAACACACGAGTTCAAAGTGGAAATCAGTGATGAAATCCTAGCAGCAGATAATATTTTGAAACTTGAGGAATTAAAACTGTAGAGAGGACTGTGAGTCAAGTCAAGTATTAGAGAATGACAGATTAAAATAAAACAATACACAAGACAATAATGGACAATGATGTAAAGAAAGGAAAGAATAATCAAATGATGAATAAGTAGTATGTAAGAGATAAAAGAAAAAAAATAAAGCCGAGCAGAGAATCAGAGGATACATTTTAATGTAGCACATGCCTAGATACCATAACCCTGCTGGACTGTCACACCATGCAGATTTAGTCTTTCTTCGGTCACTGTACATCATTTAAGATGACTGCCAGGATGGTTCCTTTGAAATAATGTGGCTGATTTCCTGCCTGATCATCATGCAATTTGAATGTGTTCTTCATCTCTTAATGACCACATTACCAATTAGATTAAATCTTAATTTTCCTCCTTACCTCTTCCCCTCTATTTTCAGTATGTCCTATTTTTGTGACTTGCTGAGAGTCACGTCCATATTTCTCATACTTCAATAAGTAATGCTATTGTCAGTCCAAAGATTATTTTGAATACCACAATGCTTTATTAGTCATGGTCCTGTTGGAGGTAGTGTACAGTTGCCTTCCTCCAACCTTTGAACTGGTTTACCCATCCAGTTACAGGGGTATGTACAGTTTAATGCGGATTCCGAACCATGGTGCAACTTGGCATTTTTCACATCAAAAAACATTTCCAGATGTAAAAGAAGTGATAAGTGACAGATAAAAGTCCTAGGATTGACCGGCAATCAAACCCAAGACCTTTCAGTCTGTAGTCAGCACTTAGCCACACTCATACCTCAGTCAATTTAATTTAATCATCATTCCAGTAGTGCTATACTTCAGCAATTCCTATTAACATATTGTATATCTCTTCATTACTTAAAATTCTCCTTCCTCTTCCCTTCTTAGAGAAGGTTTGCTCTAAAAGCTTGAGTTGCATACATATATGATCTGCTTCCCCCATTGTAATGGTAAGTTTCAGGAGAATTAGTGGTTTTTCCTGTGTTCATAATTTCCTTAAAACCACTGCCTCTAATAGAGGTATGATTTACTGTCCAATCATCATAGAGGTGTCATAATAGCATAGTATGGCATAACCATAGGAAAGAATTAGCCCCAACCATGTTTGTAGAATTGCCTCATATTCAATAAATCCTTATAAAATGTAAATTAAGATGACTGAATGGAATATTATCCCTACCCCTTCAAAATGAAAGTCCAGCACATATTAAGAAGTACTAAATAGAGTAAGAGTGAATGTCATAATGAGTGTAAAAAAATTGAGCTAGGCCATTTTAAAAGCTAATTTTGGGCCAGAGAACAACAGTCTGAAACTTTTATTTACTTGAACATATTAGCAGTCAGAAACTAAAATTGACTGCTAGCCACCAATCAGTGCACACATACCCCATTCACTTTTAATTTTCTTAATTAAATTTGCTTCAGCGATAGCAGTGAAAACTCCATTGTGAACTGAGTGTTAGCATGGAAGTTGTCACATGTTTTATCAAGTCATCAAGTCATTGCCCATGAAGCCTGCTAACAAAACTATTGGCCACATGTCTGTATCATACCACAGATTTGGGAGATGGAATCTCCTGCATGCAGGATTGTACTGCCATGTCACATACTTTGAGTGAGGAAATGGAGTTGTTTGCAGCAAGATTACAGTCTTCAAGGACAGCACAACAACAAACATCTGGAGCCCCACAGACTGTCAACATGGTGACCATTGTTGTGATTTTCCTTGAAGCGACAGCTGAGAGAGGTGTGCCAACAATGGTACACCCAGTGACAGCACTGGGCACGGGAGTGGCACCATGTCCCAGCTCAGTGTGCAGCACCACAATGAATAGATCCATGTGTGGAGGGTCTGAGGAGAATGAGCATTACCAGATTGCATTTGTCTTCAACATATGGGCTCAGCACCTGGCTTGAAATGATGGGGCACAATTAGATATACAGCACCATCACCTCGGGTTATCATGGTCAATACTTTGGACAGTAGGTGTTAAACATTTCTGACATATTCAGTCCAGTCTTTTAGGTGTCATGTCTTTGAGGTCTGTGTTTTGTTACCATTCACCAAGGTAATGTGGAACCTCATGTTGTGTGTGCCATCCTAACCTACTTCGATACACAGGTTGTCTTATTGTTGCTCTTGCGAGCCATTCTCCAGATCTCTTACCCACTATTAACTTATGGTTATGGGTTGCTAAAACGGTCCTCACATGAGATGAGGCAGCTAACAGTACACAGTACAAACTGATTAATGTGATTCACACACTTCAGCAGTTGTTGTTGGCTTTATTTGTCTCACAAGCCACAGTTTCTGTCAAAACTGGGCAAGCATATAATAACTACATCAACTCTGTCAGCAATTTTTGAAGAAGAGTGGAGAAAATAATGACAAAGATTCTCGACTCACTGATGGCTTGAACAGCAAATTGAAGGTAGAGGAACACTACATTATGCTGTACAGCAGTGTGAGATACATACTAGTAGAAGATTTCAAGATCGAGTTTTGTTTTTTAATTTGATTTGAGTGCTAGTTCTGCAGGGTTCGCAGGAGAGCTTCTGTAAAGTTTGGAGGGTAGGAGACGAGGTACTGGCAGAAGTAAAGCTGTGAGGCCAGGGCATGAGTCGTGCTTGGGTAGCTCAGATGGTACAGCACTTGCCCACAGAAGGCAAAGGTCCTGAGTTTGAGTCTTGGTCCGGCACACAGTTTTAATCTGCCTGGAGGTTTCTTTATTTTTTGCTCCACAGTATATTGGAATGTGGAATTCCATGCTGTGTTGTCATCAGCTTCTTGTCTGTGTGCATTTTCATGTCCTTTCTTAGGATGCTTAAGAGACTGAGATCCGACAACTTGTCAGACACTGCGATGAAATCTGGTATAACACTGAGGCAACATGTAATGTCATAACCTGTATCTGCCATTCAAGCTCTGTTCAACATTATGTCTAACCAGGGTAGAGCCTTTGTTATGGTCAGTGATTGTAGCTGTGTATACTAACTTTCACAGCATGTATACCCACAAACCACCTACAAATGTAATCATCTATTCTTCCTGTCATGTTGTATACATGCAATAAGTAAAATTTTGTTATTTGCTATACTTCCTGCTGTTGCAGTTTAAATGGCCAGGAGTATAGTTTTATGATGTGGATTTCAAAAATGTTCATAGTCCAAAAAAAATATTGTCAAACAGCTACTAGGACTCTTTAGGTGTTCAGGTGAATCTTGTAATAGTGGTGTTTTTCTGATGCAAGGCCACCTGCTTTCAAAATTACAATGTCCCAACTCCCACAGTTAGCTCTTGTTTGGTACAGTTAGATGAACACGTGCCTCTTACCAGCAGGCCTTACCACCTACAAATGTAATCATCTATTCTTCCTGTCATGTTGTATACATGCAATAAGTAAAATTTTGTTATTTGCTATACTTCCTGCTGTTGCAGTTTAAATGGCCAGGAGTATAGTTTTATGATGTGGATTTCAAAAATGTTCATAGTCCAAAAAAAAATATTGTCAAACAGCTACTAGGACTCTTTAGGTGTTCAGGTGAATCTTGTAATAGTGGTGTTTTTCTGATGCAAGGCCACCTGCTTTCAAAATTACAATGTCCCAACTCCCACAGTTAGCTCTTGTTTGGTACAGTTAGATGAACACGTGCCTCTTACCAGCAGGCCTTACAATCTCAGAAATCCAGTTCAGGATGAGACATCATAGGTTGGTAGTATACCTCATGATTGTCCGTCCCATAAAAATTGTGAAGCGTACTAGCAAGAAGACACCAAAGAAAAGGACTCTAAAAGTTCTACATGCAGCTTACATACTAGTCGGTTTATACGCTATGGCTGCACAGCAAAATAGCTGCAACTGTACTGGACTCATGCCACCCGCGACCCAGGTTCGATACTATCTCCATCTAACTTTTTATTTGGTTTTTTAGTTGTTTTAACGATTATAACAACTTTTTAATAAAGTTGATGACCTAATATACTATCAGCCAAATCATAAAGACTTTTATTTTACTTATGAAATTATTATTACAGCAGTTTGACATAATATATGAATTACAATTATTATTTTCTTTTTAAAAAGCTGGTTAATTTCAAATGCACTTTTAATTAGGTAAACTAAAACTTTAATTTCTATTGATATTAAAATGTTATTACAGATTTTATGATATTATAAGCTGTGGAGAGATTAAAAATATTCAGAAACTGGTTTCTGTGTAGACGAGTAGAGCATAACTGCTGTCTTATTGTACAGACAAACAGGCAGATGGCCAGAAAGTGTCAAGACCCTCTCAGAATTAATCACCACTACAGTTCAATATATACACTTGTACCTACTCTCTCTCCTCTAGAAACTCGAAAAAACGTGCCAGTTCATTCTTCACTTTTGCAAGGATGGGAGCCTTCTGTACTGTGAAATATTATGAGAATTTTTAAAATGTTTCAAATTAAAAATGTGTGTTAATGAAGACATTGTAAAAGTATGAGAAGCTGCAGATGAAATGAGTCAAGATTCATTATATGGTGAAATGTTGAAAGCAAGGTTAAAAGATGCAATCATTTATTATTTACCATAAATACGAGGTGCATCCAGGAAGTACATTTCCTCTTGTTGTTTCCTTTAAAACAAACATTTTTAGCTGGGAAAAGTGTGCATGCACAGCAAATCTATGACATGACAATCAAATGCCAGCCAGAGAGGTCCCGCCCAGTGACAGTACCATGACAGCAGTGCTTCGAAATGACATATCTTTTTCATTCTCCCACCACCTGCAAAGTTTGGCCAGTGATAAGATTCCTTAATGCACAAAACATAGTGTCCCTCAAAATTCATTATCAGCTCTGTCAGGTCTATGGGCAGAACATTGTGAGTTGACAGGTAGTGTGTCATTGGTGTAGGCTTTTTTCCGAAGGTCATCAAAGTGTCCATGACGAAGAAAGCAGTGGGTGACCATCTATCTACACGTACATCCATACTCCGCAAGCCACCTGGCAGTGTGTTGCGAAGGGTACCTTGAGTACCTCTATCAGTTCTCCCTTCTATTCCAGTCTCGTATTGTTCGTGGAAAGAAGGTTTGTCGGTATGCTTCTGTGTCGGCTCTAATCTCTCTGATTTTATCCTCATGGTCTCTTCGCGAGATATACGTAGGAGGAAGCAATATACTGTTTGACTCTTTGGTGAAGGTATGTTCTCGAAACTTCAACAAAAGCCCGTACCAAGCTACTGAGCGTCTCTCCTGCAGTCTTCCACTGGAGTTTATCTATCATCTCCCTAACGCTTTCGCAATTACTAAATGATCCTGTAACGAAGCGCGCTGCTCTCCTTTGGATCTTCTCTATCTCTTCTATCAACCCTATCTGGTAAGGATCCCACGTTGCTGAGCAGTATTCAAGCAGTGGGCGAATAAGCATACTGTAACCTACTTCCTTTGTTTTCGGATTGCATTTCCTTAGTATTTTTCCAATGAATCTCAGTCTGGCATCTGCTTTACCAACGATCAACTTTATATGATCATTCCATTTTAAATCACTCGTAATGCGTGCTCCCAGATAATTCATGGAATTAACTGCTTCCAGTTGCTGACTTGCTATATTGTAGCTAAATGGTAAGGGATCTATCTTTCTATGTATTCGCAGCACATTACACTTGTCTACATTGAGATTCAATTGCCATTCCCTGTGCCATGTGTCAATTCGCTGCAGATCCTCCTGCATTTCAGTACAATTTTCCAATGTTACAACCTCTCAATGTTCCACAGCATCATCCGCAAAAAGCCTCAGTGAACTTCCGACGTCATCCACAAGGTCATTTATGTATATTGTCAACAGCAACGGTCTTATGACACCCCTGCGGCACACCTGAAATCACTCTTACTTCGGAAGACTTGTCTCCATTGAGAATGACATGCTGCGTTTTGTTATCTAGGAACTCTTCAATCCAGTCACACAATTGGTCTTATAGCCCATATGCTCTTACTTTGTTCATTAAACTACTGTGGGGAACTGTATCGAATGCCTTGTGGAAGTCAAGAAACACGGCAGCTACCTGTGAACCCGTGTCTATGGCCCTCTGAGTCTCGTGGACGAATAGCGCGAGCTGGGTTTGCCATGACCGTCTTTTTCGAAACCCATGCTGATTCCTACAGAGTAGATTTCTAGTCTCCAGAAAAGTCATGATACTCAAACATAATACGTGTTCCAAAATTCTGCAACTGATCAACGTTAGAGATATATGTCTATAGCTCTGCACATCTGTTCGAATTCCCTTCTTGAAAACGGGGATGACCTGTGCCCTTTTCCAATCCTTTGGAATGCTACGCTCTTATAGAGACCTATGGTACACCGCTGCAAGAAGGGGGAAAAGTTCCTTCATACTCTGTGTAAAATGGAACTGGTGTCCCATCCCTCGTCAATGATCACCTGGTTGAGCTGGTGTGGCAGCACACACTGGATAACTGTTGCTTCATGATTGCAGAGCTCAGCAGCCATTTTCTGCAAATATCATGATTATTGTTGCATGAAACTGTCACTAAGCACCTTCTGTTTAAGAAATTGTGTGCCAGGTGAATGCCAAAAAACCTGACATGCATGCACAAGACAAAACACTTTGGAACAGAACTGACATTTCTGCAGCAGCATCATGACGATGGCGATGATTTACTTGACAGGATCATTGTGGGCAATGAGAAGTGGATTTCTCACATGACCCCAGAAACCAAGGAGCAGTCAATGCAGTGGTATCACAGTGGACCTCTGGTCAAGCTGAAATTCAAACAGACTGTGTCAGTGCCAAAAGTGATATGCATGGTGTTCTGTGACAGGAAAGGCATTCTGCTTTTTGATGTCCTGCCCATAGGTGAAACAGTAACTGCTGACTGTTACTGTGAAACAGTGCAGAAACTGTGGTATGCCATTCGGAACGAGAGGCATGGAATGCTTACTGCAGGTGTTATGCTGTTCCATGCCAATGTTTGTCCCCATGCGTTTTGGCGCACAGCATCTGGTTTGCAGAAGTTTGGCTGGAAGCTGTTTGATAATCCAGCACACAGTCCTGATCTTGTTCCCAGCAATTTCCATCTTTTGTGCACATCAAGATATTCCTGCTCTCCAGCCAGTGTTTCGACAATGATGAAGACCTGAAGACGATGATCGTAGACTGGTTCCATTCACAGGTGGCAGACTTCTATGACACAGAAAGACAAAAGTTGATCCCAGAGTATGATAAGTGTCTCAATTTTTTTGGTGACTATGTCGAAAAATAGCTCATACTTTGTTGTAGCTATTACAAATAAAGTTTTTCTTGTAACTGTGTTGTCACTGTTTTTTTTTTAAAAAAAATAGGGTGGCTTACTTTTCAAATGGGCCTCATGAAATAAAATTCTTTATTAATCGATAATATGTTAAATCATGAACTTTTTAAAAAAGTTGACATACCTTTTAAAACAATTTTTAAAAAAATACAATAAAAAGTTACCTAAAGGTTGGGTCTAACTTGGATAGCCCACATGGCAAGTGAGTCAGCTTAAAGCACAGCCATTTCAATGTGCTTCTGTAGTGTAAAAATTTAGGGCCCTTTTTCTTGGAATCTTCTGGGTAGTGTGGTTTACAACTTTTGTGGGTGGATATCCTTGAGGTGTAGTACTAGCTTCCAAAACCTCATCCCGAACTGAAGTTCTGAGACCATAAGGTCCCCTGGTTAAACACCTCCCCTAACTAAATAACCTAAACTGAAAGTTATAAACTAGCTATAATAGCTGAAAATCTACTGGTTATTTTCTATCTTTTTTTTCACCCTTACTGGCAATGGAATTTGTAATGAAACAATTCTATACACACATACTGTTTCTTCTTTTTCTGTGGTCCTGTAACTTACATATGTACATAGTTCCAAATTTTCTGCTATGTCACACTGTCTGATGTAATTATGATAACTATGCTGACACTTAGTAAACTAAATTAATGTGCTTAGTATTATGTATGAAGAATTGAAAAGACAGATTATTTATATTCAAAGATAAATTATCCTGTTAAAAATTAAATTGTAAAAGCAAAACATGCATGTTTTGTAATACTTTTTGTAATTTAATAACATCTGCTGAAGACCACAAAGTATAGATGAGTGCAAGACACTGTATAGTTGTCTTCCACCAATGAATCAGAACAGACTCATGTGATGAGACTGGACTAAAAGCTTCAGTCAACCTAAACTATTGTGTAACAAATATTAGTCACATCGACATCTGACGAGTGAGCATATGCCTGCTGCTTCTAAGAGCCCAAGAGCTTCTGACAACAATTTCTCCACCTTATCACTCATACTGAAATGTCAGCATTGTTAATACTGATGGTAGGACCACCTTCATGTTTATAAGCCTGGACCACTCACATAAATTAGCTTTCAGTAGATCAATGTACAGTACTTAGATTTTGTATTTAAAAGGTATCAGAAACTGATCTATGATAAAATTGGAAAGTGCTTTTTTTGTTTGTTTGTTTATGTGTGTGTGTGAGTGTGTGTGTGTGAGTGTGTGTGTGTGATACTATTGTTTGTTTGAAGGGTTTCATTAAATTCTGTTAAGTGTTGTCATTAAATTCTATTAAGTGTTGTCAGCTAATTTATATTGTATACAGTTTCATAGCTGTCAGCATTTTAGGTTAATAGAATTAGATTCATTAATAAAGATGGCATCTCATTGTAGCCCAATCTTATTATGGTGTCATACAGCTAAAACAGATTACAAGATTAGTGCTGAGCTACTTTAAATATTGAATAGTTTAAACTTAAAAGAGTTGTAAAATACATCGTATACTACAGGATCAACTGTAGAAAAATTCCACAGAAGTAACTGATGAGTTTAATGAATTGATTTTGAGATTAGTTCAATTCTACATCTATTTTCTGCAAATCGCTCTACATTGTGTGGCAGAGGATACAAGATGTCCTATTTTGCTTGTAAACAGAATGAAAGAAGAAAGATTATCCATACCCTGTTGATAAATCTCTTAACTTTTCCCTCGTGATCATAAAGCAAAGTATAAGTTCATAGAAATAATGTTCCTTAACTTGCCCTTGGATCATGGTTTCTCAGAATTTTGAGGGTAAGTCTTCAGTGATGCACAGGACTTCCTTGTAGTATCTCCTAATGAAGTTTGTTCCGCATTTATGACTCTCCCGCAGCAACTAAATAGTTATATCTTTGACATAGACTGCAGCTTTTCTTTATATCCTCTCCATCTCTCTGGACAAAGGCGTCTGGATACTTAATGACTGTGATTGATTCCAGTTATTGATTGTTGATTGTGCAGTCAAATAATATCTCATCTTCTCTGTTTATTTCAAAATATATACTTTTCATATACATCCATAGTCAGCTGGCATCATTTGAACCAAGTGATGATCCTCCCTAAATCATTCTGCATTTTGTAATGACTTTCTAATAATGGGACTTCCTTATATCATATGCAAACTGCTGCAGAAATATAAAACTTTGACATATTATACAACCGTTTTTCCTCTAAGCTATCAAACATGGTACAAAACTCCAGAATGAGATTTTCAGTCTGCAGCATAGTGTGCACTGATATGAAACTTCCTGGAAGATTAAAACTGTGTGCCAGACCGCTACCCAAGCACGACTCACAACCCATCCGCACAGCTTCAATTCTGCCAGAACTTCCTCGTCTCCCACCTTCCAAACTTCACAGAAGCTCTTAAGCTCTTCTGCGAAACTTGCAGAACTGGCACTCCTGGAAGAAAGAATATCTAGATTGGATTAGATTAGATTAGTTTTTCGTTCCATAGATCCATGCTTAGGAGATCCTCGTGGATGTGGAACATGTCCCGTTATTTTTTTTTTAACTGAAATAACAATACTAATAGTATGAGTATATACAATACGTCAATTTTTAAGCTGAAACAACAATACTAATAGGATGAGTATATACAATACATCATTTGTTTCTATTAAAAAATTCGCCAATGGCGCAGAAGGAGTTGGCTACTAGTAAGTCTTTCAGGCTCCTTTTAAACTGATCTTTATTTGTAACTAAATTTTGTATGTTTGCTGGCAAATTATTGAAGATGAGTGTTTTGAGTAGTGGACCCCTTTTTGAACTAAAGTAAGTGCTTTTAAGTCCTTGTGCAAATCATTTTTGTTCCTGGTATCGTATGTATGAACTGAGCTGTTTGTTGGAAAAAGAGGACAAATTTCATTAAGGAGTAAATATACTGAGAGGCAGTAGTTAGCATACCCAGTTCTTTGAAGAGGTTTCTACAGGACGACCGTGAATTTACTCCAAAAATAATACGTATTACACGCTTTTGGACTCTGAAAACTTTTGTTTGACTTGAAGAGTTACCCCAAAATATTATACCATATGACATTATGGAATGAAAGTAGGCAAAGTATGCAAGCTTTTTCATTTTTATGTCGCCTATGCCTGCTAACACTCGAATTGCAAATACAGATTTGTTAAGGTGTTTCTGCAGTTTTGTGGTGTGCTCCTCCCAGCTGAATTTATTATCAAGTTGTAATCCCAGGAATTTAAGACTGTCAACCTCTTCTATCTGCTCTTCTTCATGCTTTATGCATATGCTGGGTGGAAACCTCTTACAGGTTCTGAATTGCATATAGTGAGTCTTTTTGAAGTTTAAGGTCAGTGAGTTGGCTTTAAACCATTTATTAATATCCATAAAAATATCATTAGCAGATCTGTCTACAACTACACTCGACATACTACACTCCTGGAAATTGAAATAAGAACACCATGAATTCATTGTCCCAGGAAGGGGAAACTTTATTGACACATTCCTGGGGTCAGATACATCACATGATCACACTGACAGAACCACAGACACATAGACACAGGCAACAGAGCATGCACAATGTCGGCACTAGTACAGTGTATATCCACCTTTCGCAGCAATGCAGGCTGCTATTCTCCCATGGAGACGATCGTAGAGATGCTGGATGTAGTCCTGTGGAACAGCTTGCCATGCCATTTCCACCTGGCGCCTCAGTTGGACCAGCGTTCGTGCTGGACGTGCAGACCGCGTGAGACGACGCTTCATCCAGTCCCAAACATGCTCAATGGGGGACAGATCCGGAGATCTTGCTGGCCAGGGTAGTTGACTTACACCTTCTAGAGCACGTTGGGTGCCACGGGATACATGCGGACGTGCATTGTCCTGTTGGAACAGCAAGTTCCCTTGCCGGTCTAGGAATGGTAGAACGATGGGTTCGATGACGGTTTGGATGTACCGTGCACTATTCAGTGTCCCCTCGACGATTACCAGAGGTGTACGGCCAGTGTAGGAGATCGCTCCCCACACCATGATGCCGGTTGTTGGCCCTGTGTGCCTCAGTCGTATGCAGTCCTGATTGTGGCGCTCACCTGCACGGCGCCAAACACGCATACGACCATCATTGGCACCAAGGCAGAAGCGACTCTCATCGTAGAAGACGACACGTCTCCATTCGTCCCTCCATTCACGCCTGTCGCAACACCACTGGAGGCGGGCTGCACGATGTTGGGGCGTGAGCGGAAGACAGCCTAACGGTGTGCGGGACCGTAGCCCAGCTTCATGGAGACGGTTGCGAATGGTCCTCGCCGATACCCCAGGAGCAACAGTGTCCCTAATTTGCTGGGAAGTGGCGGTGCGGTCCCCTACGGCAATGCGTAGGATCCTACGGTCTTGGCGTGCATCCGTACGTCGCTGCGGTCCGGTCCCAGGTCGACGGGCACGTGCACCTTCCGCCGACCACTGACGACAACATCGATGTACTGTGGAGACCTCACGCCCCACGTGTTGTTCAATTCGGCGGTATGTCCACCCGGCCTCCCGCATGTCCACTATATGCCCTCGCTCAAAGTCCGTCAACTGCACATACGGTTCACGTCCACGCTGTCGCGGCATGCTACCAGTGTTAAAGACTGCGATGGAGCTCCGTATGCCACGGCAAACTGGCTGACACTGACGGCGGCGGTGCACAAATGTTGCGCAGCTAGCACCATTCGACGGCCAACACCGCGGTTCCTGGTGTGTTCCCTGTGCCGTGCGTGTGATCATTGCTTGTACAGCCCTCTCGCAGTGTCCGGAGCAAGTATGGTGGGTCTGACACACCGGTGTCAATGTGTTCTTTTTTCCATTTCCAGGAGTGTATTTATCGCAATACTTGTGTCATCTGCAAGCAAAACGAACTCTGCTTCTGGCAGTGTAACTGATTGAGGCAGTGTAACTAATTGTGGAGACATGGCTTAGCGGCAGCCTGGGGGATGTTTCCACAACGAGATTTTCACTCTTCAGCGGAGTGTGCAAACTTCCTGGCTGATTAAAACTGTGTGCCAGACCAAGACTCAAACTCAGGACCTTTGCCTTTCATGAGCAAGTGCTCTAACACCTGTGCTTAGCAGAATAATCCAAAATTGGCATTGTAAGAGTGTGTACAAAAATAGATGTAGACAAGCTTGAGATTGAATATGTGTACTAGAGTAAGACAAATTGCAATTTAATAGTGTGTACTAAATACATTACATCTTGCAAAACCACAAAATATGTAAAAAAGACACTCACATAGTATCAAGATGACTGCCATTCACTGCACCACATAAAGGAAGGGACAACCACCATTTTGCAAACTGACCCACATTAATTCAAAGACTTGATGGTTCCTTCCACAAGTGATTCTGTGTGTCCCAAAGTTCGTACAAAATTATGACTACTCATTATAATTTTTCTTCCACAGCACTAAGCAAGGAACAATATCAGAACAGGTAGGGAGCTACCTGACCAAGCCACCTCACCAAAATTCGTCATAAGGATGACACATTAAGTTGTAGAAATGTACAATTAAAAAGACACTTTTTGGCCACAGTCTTCATCAGCAAAAGAAAAACAGGGACACAAGCACCATTAACACACACAAGCCAGCACACCTAACACACACATGCCTGCCAAGTCTGATAGCTCAGGCATTCTGGTCTGGCCTGAGTTGCAGTCATATGAATGAGATGTGCTTGCTGTTGTGTATGAACGGTGTTTGTTTCCCTATTTCTCTTTTGCTTATGAAGGCTGCGTCTTTTAATTGTGTCTGTGTGCAACATAACGTGTCTTCTTTACAGTAAGTAGCAATCTGTCTTTTCCTACACTGTTGATAATAACATCAAAGATGAACAGTAGTGCTCTAGTGGTCAATGGTCATCACAAACGTAAACCTTCAAGAGTTTTGTCCTTTTGAACTGGGAGTCTACTTTCAACCCCAAGAGTTTGATATCCGTTACACAGTCTAAAACACGATTGGTAATTTTTAATCTAGCGTAATTATGATTTTTATTCAACCAGAAGTACATACAATAAGTTTCCTTTATGATTCAGTGACCTGTTGTGAACATGTCAGAGAGCTGCATTAGTCTTTTCTTTCAACTTTGTTGGAGTTATAGCTGTGATAATTCTATTGCTGTCATCAGCAAAACAGTATTTGTTCTCCAATCTGATACACTGTAAGAAATCATTAATATAAATGAGAAAAACAATTTTGCCTAATACAGTTCCTTGTGCTATGCCTAGATTAATATATTTTGTGTCTGGCAAGTGTTTTACCAGAAATCTGAGGTCTCAACTCATTGCACTGTTTTCTAGGTATGACTTAATCCACTTCTTAACCACACCTTTTATTCGTAGTAACTCTAACTTATGCATTAAAATCCTGTTATCATCTGTGTCACGTGCCTTTCATAAATACAAGAAAATTTCATTTACATGATCTCTTTTGTTCAGTGCCTCAAAAATGACTTTTATAAATTGGGGAATAGCAGGTTCTGTACCTTTTCTGGGCCTGAAACCATGTTGTTCACAGCAAAGAAGATTATATTTATTTAGATTTTTTCATTAATCTGTTTTTCATTAGTGTTTCAATAATTTTGGAAATGATGGGCAGTAAAGTGATTGACCTGTAAGTTTTCTAAGTTGTGTGCATCACTAATTTTAAGTATGGGTATTACTTTTGCTTGCTTTAGATACTCAGGAAAACAGCAAGATTTGACATTTCAGAGATTATTTTTGTCAATTAAATTTTTTTACATTCTGTAAGGACACACACTGGGACATCATCTAGCTCTCTCTCTCTCTCTCTCTCTCTCTCTCTATCTCTATCTATCTATCTATCTATCTCTGTTGCTGGATAGATTACTATTGAGTTTGGTGGCTGGTCCTGGGTGAGTAAGAGGTACGTACCTGGGAATTTCTGTTGTAATTTCTTTACAGTGTTGCTGAAGTAAACATTCACAAAATTTGCAGCAACTTTTGAGGTGCATTATTTGACTACTTTGTTTTTAATGTGTGAATTCAAGTGCTTTTTCCCAACATTTTCTCTCTCCCTTGCTTGATAATATTCCAGACTGCTTTTCTTTTGTTTTCTGCCACCAATAAGATTTTGTAGTATGTAAGTTTTTTTGTGCAGCTAGCAGTACCTTCCTGTAATTTCTCCCGTAGTTTCTATAAAATTACAAAAAGGATAGACCAGTCTGAAAACTTTTAATGAAAGTGAGGTACCTAAGAGTTACAGAGGACTAAGCAATGGGAAGTCCAGGTTGGAATAACAACAGTATCAAAGGAATGGACTGCTACTTACCATATAGAAGAAGTGTTGAGTCACAGACAGACGTAATGAATAGACTGGTAAACATCTAGGTTTTTGGCCAAAAGGCCTTCCTCAGAAACCCAGAACACAGACACATTCACACAAGCACAATTTATGCGCACATGGCCAATGTTTCTGGCCACTGTAGACAGTGGCTGCAACTGCATTTGACTGGGAAAGTAATCTGTGGTGGCTGGTGGGTATAAGGAAGAGGTTGATGTGGGGAGGGATAGCAGGGGAGGGGTGGGGGAAGGTGTTATGTTACTTGTGGTAGCAACTACTGATTTGGTGGGAACAGGGTAGGACTGCTAGGTGCAGAGTTGGATGGCTGGGGAGAGGTGTGGAGGGGTGAAGGCAAAAAGGAAGGAAGTAGAGACGGGGAAAGGACTAGTGGTGTGCTGGTTGCAAAATAGATGACGTGTGAGCTGGAGTGGGAGCAGAGAAGGAGATAGGTAGGTGCAGGACGAAGAGTTGAGGCCATTGGAATTACAGGAACGAAGAATATATTGCAGAGAGAGTTCCCACCTGCAACAATTCAGAAAAGCTGGTGTTGGTAAGGAGGATCCAGATTGATAGGGCCCATGATGAATTCCCCTCCTCTGCCAAGCTCTCCATCTCAGAGTAGCACTGGTACCCGACATCCTCAATTATGTGCTGGATGTATTGCAGGCTCTGTCTTCCTCTACAGGTTTTGCGCTCTACAGCACCCTCTAGTACCATGTAAGTCATTCCCTGATATCTTAACATCCTGTCCCTTCTCCTTGTCAGTGTTTTCCACATATTGCTTTCCTCTACAATGCTGTGCAGTACCTCCCCTTTCCATACCTTATCAGTCCAACTAATTTTAAACATTCATCTACAGCACCACATCTCAATTGCTTCGATTCTCTTCTGTTCCAGTTTTCCACCCCTACTGCCACTGTTAACTTACCAGAATTTCCTAATGTTGAATCTTGCATTATCATCATTCCCCAGATCCCTCAATATGGAAACCAACTTTACATCTACAGAAAGAATCACAATCCACCCTCTTAAAACTGATCCCGAGATTATAATCCTATCTGCCAACATAAGTCTTCACTACTGTGGTTTTGAACCACAGGGTCTACATGCTGGAGGGACTCCATCAGCTGTCGGATTTGTCCACCTATAAACTCTGCCACAGTGACCCCATAGCAGACGTTCTTCAGGATTCCTAATCCCTCCTCAAATCCATAACTCCATACTAGAACCTCTCCGCTGAGTCTCTATCTCTGTCCTGACCCCTACAGTTCACCACATACCTTCTGCATGCTTCCTGAAATCCATAAACCCAGCCATCCAGGACACGCCACAATGGTTGGCAACTGTGCCCCGTGTTTTAGGGGTAGCGTCTTTGATTAGTTCTCAAAATGTTCTCTGTCCCAGATTTGAAACCTTCTGCTGCTTAAATTTTGATTAATAATCTGGATAGCAGACAGAGGTTCATGGCACTGTAAGTCCTTGGGGTGGGAAACTGCCCCTAAAGGCAGAAGAATCAGCACTGATCAACGACAAGAGGACGCAGAAGGCAATGGAAACCACTGCATTAAAGACACATAATGTGTATTCACAGGACATGTGGACTGTAATTGAAAAAGTGTCATGATGATCTCTCCATTGGTAAAAGAGTTTGGAATAGTCCCCTGTTTGGATCTCCGGGAGGGGACTGCCAAGGGAGAGGTGACCATGAGAAAAAGAATGAATAGCCAACAAAAGGATAATGTTCTACAAGACAGGGCATGGAATGGCAGAAGCTTGAATGTGGTAGGGAAGCTAGAAAATATGGAAATGGAAATGCAAAGGCTCAATCTAGATACAGTAAGTGAAGTGGAAAGAAGACAAGAATTTCTGGTCAAATGAGTATAGGGTAATATCAACAGTGGCAGAAAATGGTATAAGGGGAGTAAGAAAGCAGAAAGGTAGGGCAGAGAGTGTGTTACTATGAACAGTTCCATGATAGGGTGGTTGTTATCAGAATCGACAGCACACCAACAGTAACAATAATAGTCCTGGTAGCCAACATCGCAAGCTGAAGATAAAGAGAAAGTATATGAGGACATTGAAAGGGTAATACAGCACGTAAAGGGAGATTAATATCAATAGTCATGGGGGACTGGAATGTAGTTGTACGTGGAGGCTTGTAAGGTGTACCCATTGACAGATATATACTCTGATCACAATGTAGTAGTGATGAAGAGTAGTCTGAAGTTTAAGAGATTTTTCAGGGAGAATTGATACAAACAAAACAAGATACAGAAATACTACAGAATGGTGAGATATGCTTGAAGTTCTCTAAGGGTTTAAATACAGCAATAAAGAATCGCTCAATAGACAGTACAGTTGAAGAGGAATGAACATCTCTTAAAAGGGCAATCACAGAAGATGGAAGTGAAAACATAGATACAAAGAAGGTAACTGCAAAGAAACTGTGGGTAACAGAAGAAATACTTCAGCTGATCAATGAAAGAAGGAGGTACAAAAATGTTGAGGGAAATTCAGGAATACATAAATACAAGTGTAGGGAACCTAAGATGTAATGGGTGCATGAAAAATGCAAAGAAATTGAAAAACAAATGATTGTCGGAAGAACTGACACAGCACATAAGAAAGTCAAAACAACCTTCAGTGAAACTAAAAGAAAGGGTGGTGACATTGAGAGTGCAATAGGAATTCCAATGTTAAATACAGAGGAGAGAGCCGATAGGCAGAAAGACTACATTGGATGCCTATGTGAGGGGAAAGATTTGTCTGATCTGATAGAAGATGAAACAGGAGTTGATTTAGAAGAGATAGGGGATCCAGTATTAGATCTGAATTTAAGAGAGCTTTAGGAGACTTAAGATCAAACAAGGCAGAAGGTATAGGTAACATTCCATCACAATTTCTAAAGTTGTTGGAGAAGTGGAAACAAAATGACTGTTCATGTGGGTGTGCTGCATGTAAGAGTCTGGCGACGTACTATATGACTGGTGGAAAAATGTCATCCAAAGTATTCCAAAGGCTGCAAGAGCTGACAAGTGCGAGAATCATCACACAATCAGCTTAACAGTTCATGCATGCAATTTCTGAGAAGACTAATATAAAGCAGAATGGAAAAGAAGATTGAGAATGTGTTAGGTGATGGTCAGTTTGTCTTTAGAAAAGGTAAAGGCACCAGAGAGGCAATTCTGACATTGCAGTTGATAATGGAAACGACTAAAGAAAAATCAAGAGTCGTTCATTTGTTGACATGGAGAAAGTGTTCAACAATGTAAAATGCCGCAAGATGTTCAAAATTCTGAGAAAAATTGGGGTAAGCTATGGTAAGAGATGGGTAATATACAAATGTACAAGACCTGAGAGGGAATAATAAGACTGGACAACAAAGAACGAAGTGCTTGGATTAAAAAGGATGTGAGACAGGGATGTAGTCTTCCACGCCTACAGTTCAGTCTGTATATTAGGGAAGTAATGATGGAAATAAAAGAAAGATTCAGGACTGGAATTAAAATTCAAGGTGAAAGGATATCAGTGATACAGTATGCTGATGACATTGCTATCCTGAGTGAAAGTGAAGAAGAATTACATGATTTGCTGAATGGAATGTACACTTTAACGAGTACAGAATATGTATGGAATGTAAATTGAAGTGAGACAAAAGTAATGAGAAGTAGCAAAAATGAGAACAGCAAGAAACTTAAGATCAGGATTGATGGTCACGAAGTAGATGAAGTCAAGGAATTCCACTACCTAAGCAGCAAAATAACCAATGATGGATGGAGCAAGTACAACATCAGAAGCAGACTAACACTGGCAAAAAGGGTATTTCTGGCCAAGACAAGTGTACTAGTATCAAACATAGGCCTTAATTTGGGGAAGAAATTTCTGAGAATGTACATTTGGAGCACAGCATTGTATAGTAGTGAAACATGGACTGTGGAAAAACTGGAATAGAAGAAATAGAACCATTTGAGATGTGGTGCTACAGACAAGTGTTGAAAATTAGTTGGACTGATAAGGTAAGGAATGAGGAGGTTCTGCACAGAATTGGAAAGAAATATGTGGATAACACTGGCAAGGAAAAGGAACAGGGTGTTAAGACATCAGGGAATGACTTCCATGGTACTAGAGGGACTGTATAGGGCAAAAACTGTAGAGGAAGACGTAAGTGGGAATCCATCCAGCAAATAATTGAGGGTGTAGGTTCTATTCTGAGATGAACAGGTTGGTACAGTAGAGGAATTTGTGGTGGGCCTCCTTTGCTGTTGGCAGTACAGTTGTGTCACATCTCTTACTTATAGGGGAAAAATTTTTTTTTAGAAATGCTTGTCAAAAGCAGTTTGATCCTCTGGCTGAGTAGTGATTTGTCCCATTTATTTAGCTGCATTCCATGTGTTGTAAAATACTTTTTTTCCAGAATGTCTAATGTGAGAAAGACAACATTTATTACCTTTATTTATTATTAACTTTATTACCAATTCTAGTCATTCACCAGCCATTGCCAGACAGACAGTGTCAAGTTTAAAATAACATCATTACAATAAAGTGTATACAGTATTGCAGTTTAAACTATGTTACTAAAATGGATACTATAAAACACAGAGTTAAGAACTATACAACAACATACTTTACAATTATAAGGCAATCAATGTTATAACACAGTGTACTAAGCAGAGTTGCTGCTGTTTTCATTGGTACTGAGTTGCCGCTCACCTAGAAACTGTTCTGTTGTCAGAGAAATATTCTTCATTACTGTACAAAGATCGCTTTTTAAGTATACACAAAATTTTAGTTTGATTCATAATGACTGAATATCCTTTGGTAGACCATGAAATAATTTTAGGCACACCATTGGGAAGCTGTTCTGTGCCTTAGTTATTCAACTTCTCAGCCTGTCTATACTGTCTTTACAGCATGTGTTGTGTTGATATATTCTCTTTCTGTAGATCTCATGATTTGTCTTTATTTGGACAAGGTAACTGAAAATATATTGGCTGAAAAAAGTCAGAACTCCAAATCCGAAAAAATTGGTTTACAGTGGTCAGCTATTTTGCTTTAGGTAATGATCCTCATTGCTTTCTTTTGCAATAAAAGCACATTGTTACAACCTGCAGAATGGCCCCATGTAACAGCCCATAGCTGATGTGCGGTGGAACATTGCATAGTATATTGTTAGTAGATACTGTTGTTATATTACACTTTTTAGTTTCTTCAAAGGGTATAGAATCTGTAAGAGTCTAGAACATACATGTTTAGTGTGCTGATGGCAGGTTCTCTTGGTATCAGTGGTAAGACCCAAAAGTTTAACAGCTGCTCTGTCACCCATTGCTCCATTAGCACTGAGGCTGCATATCATCCTCTGAGTTTTTCTTCATTAATTTTCACCTTTTTCACAATACGCATGGCCTTTGGCTTACTGAATAGGAATTCTGCTTATTGGACAACCTGAATTACATTCTCCCCTTTTGATAACAAAGTTGTATCATCTACAAACTGTAAATGTACAGTGCCTTAAGATAAAACTTGATACATTATAATTGTTTGTTGAATAAGTGAGACCTAATGTGTTATATATATGTGCACTCTGGCTAGCCCAACCAGAAATAGAAAACTAAGGGTATATTGAATACCTGGAAATGGTGAAAGAATGTAGAGAAACTTCTATCAATGGTGGTGTGTCTGTTTATGCAAATAGTAAATCCAGTGCCAAGAAAATTTACAAAGGTAACTGTAACTTCTGTGTGGACTTGGATATAGAATTGGCTGCTTTGGGACTGCCAGATGCTAACTTCATTGTTGTTTCTGTGTACATTCCCCAAATGGCACTTTTGAAAACTTCATCAGCAAATTAGAAAGCTGTCTGTGTTATCTAGTGTGTGGGAGCAAAAATTGCCTTAGATGCCGACTTCAACATCCATATTGGGGAAAGTAGTGACAAAGAGAGTGCTTTCACGAATTTAGTAAGCAGCTATGGATTGCTTGTAGCAAGTTATCTACCAACAAGAGGAGATGTCTATCTTGATACAAGTGTCACAAACTTAAACAGTTGGACCACGGAGTATGTGTGGTTAACACTATGCTTGCATACCACCGTGCAATAATCATGAAACTATGGACAAACTCAGTAAGCACACAACAAATTCCCAGCTAGCATTCAGATTACGTCTTCAGAAGTAGGGTTATTATGAAGAAAAATTCAGATGATTTCAAAAATGCAGTCCCTTCTACAGATTGGAATCAAATATCTGAAGAATGGACATCAAACACATTCAGTTCCATGTTCGACTCTTGAAGCAAGGTTTGATTAAAATTTTCCTCTAAAACCCAAGAGGTATCCAATTACCAATTAAAATACTTACAGGAAACTGTCGAAGTATAGAGCTGGTATACCTCTAGATTAGCTAAAATAAAATGCATTGCACAACTACTAAATTATAAAAGTCCAAGCCACTGAAGGATTTGCATTAAGGATAATCTATACTGCTGTTATTTATAGGTAAAAAGGATGTAAACACCTAAAAACGATAATCCAAAGAAGGAAATCAATGCCAGATTTACTGAAGAAGATCAAAATCCTAGAAAGGCTGTGTGGAATCTGGTTAATGAAGATAGGCAAAAGCCCTTCTCTTGCTCTGACTCATGCTGCCCAGATGAATTGAATGAATATTTTATAAACTTTGTGGAAAGCACAGAAGGTGAAATTTCTGGCTTTGTAACAGATTCTGCAGTTGCTGTGAAATTTGAAAATAAATGCAGCATTGTAATGTGGAAAAGAGCTTATCCATAAGTCATAATAAACTACAAACACTCAAGGAGCCCTGATATACGCGGCATGTCCTGTTCAGTATTAAAAACCATAATCTATGAAATTGTTCAATGACTGACAGTAGTAATAAGAATTTCCAGTCGCACACAAAGTACCAGTTTGTAAACAAAGTAATTTACGTGACATCTCAAGCTAGAGGCCTATACATATAACACCATGGATGATGGAGTCCATAATCAAAGCTCAGCTGCTATGATACACAGTATGGCTTTCAAAAGGGCAAGTCAACTACAACAGCAGTGCCTACTTGACTTAAATAACAAATATAAGTCAGCATTTGGAAGACAAGGAGTCTATAACATTGGTATTCTGTGACCTTAGTAAGACATTTTATTGTATCCACGTAAGGCCGCGCCCAACAAGCTAAAATCATATGGTATTGGAAGAGCTGCTCGACGAATTCTCGAATCCTACATAAATAACATACCGCAGACTGTATCAGTGCGAGGAACAGACTCAAACTTTGTTCTGTGTAAAGGATCCGTAACAGGGCGCCTGTTATTCTTAATTTTCGTTAATGGCAAAGGCTCCAACGGGCAACCGCACGTTACAGTTTTATAAAGCCACTGCCATAAACTAAGCTTCGGAAATACACCCAAGAATTTTAATTACCGTACGGGAATGAAGTAACGATGAGCATTGGTCTTACAGGGGTTGTTGGACGAGAATGAAGAACTGATGGGCATTTGTTATAATTGGTATTGTTGGAAAACACAGGTTAAGTCCATGCCGCTACAAAAAAAAAAAAATTGCGGCTATCACTACTTGTGTTTATATGGAAACATTGTTTCTGTGCAAAAATAGCAGTGTTTTCATTTCAATCCGTGACTGCTTTCTATGAGGCATTAATAAAATGATTTTCATTAAGCACTAGCATTATAAATTTGCAGCTGCCGAGTGCACTGAAGTCCATAGGATTATTTCTTAATTTTTCTCTATAAACATGGATGGATTGTCCCGATCTTTTTCAGCAGTGTGGCGAATGCAGTTTACCTTGTCTGAGTTAAACCACGAAAATGTATTCACTTGATAGGAACAGTTTACTTTAGCGTGTGTTTAGAACCGTGGGATTCGATGCCCCTGCGCACAGTTGACCCGCGTTTGCTCGACAGTAGCTCGTCTTTTTGCCGCTGTGCGCCGCCACATGTAATATGTTGATAATGTTACAAAGAAAATTACGTTTAGAAGCACAACAGAAACAAATTTGTAAAATAGATGATAATTTGTACTTTAAAATAATTATTGTTGTAATTAGTGTTATTATAAACGTATCTTTTGTATTAAAAATTAGATATAAAATCTGTACCCATTAGTGTGGTGGAACAGCTAGTCAATAATGCTGCAACTGAGTAACAGGTCTGTACCCCGACCTGTGGAAAACCTCCCGGATCCTGATGTTCCTCAAACCCGATAAACCACCTTCCGCTGTCTCCTCCTACCGTCCTTCCTATAAGCCTTGTGGAAAACCTCCCGGATCCTGATGTTCCTCAAACCCGATAAACCACCTTCCGCTGTCTCCTCCTACCGTCCTTCCTATAAGCCTTACCTCGGTCTTCAGCAAGGTCCTGGAATCCATTCTAACCCGCCGCATCCACCAGCATCTCCACCGGCACCGCTTCCTTCCCTCCACCCAATGTGGCGGATCCTGATGTTCCTCAAACCCGATAAACCACCTTCCGCTGTCTCCTCCTACCGTCCCTACCGTCCTATAAGCCTTACCTCGGTCTTCAGCAAGGTCCTGGAATCCATTCTAACCCGCCGCATCCACCAGCATCTCCACCGGCACCGCTTCCTTCCCTCCACCCAATGTGGCTTTCGACCATCCTTCTCTGCCGATGACCTTCTCCTTCACCTCACTCACCTCCTCTCCGAACAACTCAACTCCCGTCGCTCTGCCATATTCCTCTCCCTTGACCTTGAACGCGCCTATGACCGTGTGTGGCATTCTGGTCTCCTCTTCAAGCTCCAAACCTTTGCTCTTCCTATTAACTACGTCCGTCTGATCGCCTCCTTCATTTCCCACCGCCCTTCCTATGTCACTATCCACAACACTGATTCCTACACCTTCTACCCCTCTGCCGGTGTGCCCCAAGGTTCCGTCCTTTCCCCTCTTCTTTACCTTCTTTATACGGCGGACATGCCTCCACCTGCACCCCCCCTTCACCTTCTCCAGTACGCCGATGACACCGCCTTCCTTGCCCTTGCCCCCACCCTGCAACGCTCCCAACACCTTCTCCAATCCCATCTTGACCGGTTCACCTCTTGGTGTAACCAGTGGTTGCTCAAGGTCAATCCTTCCAAGACCCAGGCAATCATCGTAGGCAAAACCACCCCTTCCTTCCGTCTCCTTGATTTCTATCTTACCATTTATGGCCGTCCTATTAACCTCACACCCACCCTCAAGTACCTTGGCGTCACCCTTGACCGTCGCCTCTCCTGGACCCCTCATCTCCGGACAATCCAAGCCAAGGCACGCTCCCGACTCCACCTCCTGAAGCTCCTTTCTGGCCGCACATGGGGTCTGGACCCCTCCACCGTCCTCCACACCTATAAATCTCTCATCCGCCCTATCCTCTGTTATGCCCATCCCGCCTGGATCTCTGCCCCGCCTACCTTTTACAAATCCCTTCAAATCCTTGAACGGCATGCACTCCGCCTCGCCTATCACATCCGCCTCCCTTCCCCCACGCGGCTCCTCTATGACCTCATCCCCTTCCCACACCTCCTCCTCTTCCTCCAACGGATACGGATCCTCTACACCTCCCGCAAGCTTGATCCTCCCCACCCGCTTGTCTCTTCCATCCTCTCCCACCCCAACCCACTGCCGCGCCTGTACTCCTGTATCCCACCTGCTCTCCATCTTCACACTCTCCACACCCTCTCCCAAGGTGGCTTCCGCCGACTCCCCCTCCCGGATGATGCCCTCCTCCCCTCCATCTACCCCTCCTACCAACTTTGAGCCTTGCCTTCCCCTCTCCTCTCATTTTCCTGTGGGCACCCTCTCTCCCTTCTCTCCCTCCTTCCATCCTTACCTCCCCTCCCCCTCTCCCTGGGCTTCCACCCCCCTCTTTTCGTTTTTTCCCCTCCTCCTCCCTGGCATCCTATCTCCCCCTCCCTCCTTCCCTCCCCCTGTTTTTTCCCTTGGCAGGCCCCCAGCTTTTCGGTGTGGACAGTGCCCCTGCAAGCGCCGAAGCCTATCTCCGTAGTGTCCGTGTCTTTCGTCCCGTCTGTGCCTCGAGTGTTTCTTCGTTTTCTGCTCCACCGTTCACCTGTGCTAGTGTTCTCTGTTCCGTGCTGTGCTGCCCGTTTTTTAAAACTGAAACAGTGCTGCGTCGGTGAACGACTTCAATTCTTTTTATTCTCTGTTGTCTTCTGATTTTTGTCCTCCATGTCTGTGTTTTGAGATTATGTCTTCCTGTTTCTATCTCTTGTATGTTTCTTGTGGCCGAAGAGCGGCATATTAGGCCGCTGCCGGCCTACCTTTGTAGGTATAAAATGACAATAAAGGAAAAAAAAAACAGGTCTGTAGTCTCCTCCACATTTGATAGGTACAAAGACTCGTACACAGTTAGTGAATATTCGCGCGCCGGAGATCGACACCTCCTGCACAACAGAAACAAATTTGTAAAATAGATGATAATTTGTACTTTAAAATAATTATTGTTGTAACTAGTGACATTATAAACGTATCTTTTGTAATAAAAATTAGATATAAAATCTGTACCAATTAGTGTGGTGGAACAGCTAGTCAATAATGCCGCAACTGAGTAACAGGTCTGTATTCTCCTCCACATTTGATAGGTCCTAAGACTCGTACACAGTTAGTGAACATTCGCGCGCCGGAGATCGACACCTCCTGGTTTCTGTGTGTGCTTAAATGTTTCAGTGTTATTCGTTTTGTAGGTCCCAAGACTCGTACACGGTTAGTGAACATTCGCGCGCCGGAGATCGATACCTCGTGGTTTCTGTGTGTGCTTAAATGGTTCAGTGTTATTCGTTTTGTGCACCTACGTTCACGTGTGACAATTATCATCTGTCTGTGTCCAAGTGCCTGAACAACTTTTATCTTGGACTCTACGCCCATGAACGGCTCTATGTATTTTAAAGTGTTTGCCTCCGTTTACATGTCTATCGTATTTTTATCTCACATTGTCATCATTTGTATCTTGTATGTTTCTCTGCGGCCGAAGAGCGGCGTAGTATGCTCCTGCTGGCCTGCCGGTAAACAGGTTTGAAAATAACAATTAAAAAAAAAACAGCTCTGTATGTTTTTGCGCGCTACCCAAAACATAAGGTTTCTCCCGCCAAAACCGTCAAAAATACAATAATATTTCAGGGTTTGCGTTTTAATGCCCTAAGATGTATAAAAACATGTAACTGTGATGTTGATAATAATTGTTGTTGAGATGTTTAGTCCAGGGACTGGTTTGATGCAGTTCTCCATGCTACTCTATCCTGTGCAAGCTTTTTCATCTCCCAGTACCTATTGCAACCTACATCCTTCTGAATCTGTTTAGTGTATTTATCTCTTGGTCTCCCTCTACAATTTTTACACTCCAATACTAAATTGGTGATCCCTTGATGCCTCAGAATATTCCCTACCAACCAATCCCTTCTTCTACACAAGTTCTCTTCTCTCCAATTCTATTCAATACTTCTTCATTAATTATGTGATCTACCCACTCCACACGAATACTTTCAGAAACGACTTCTTGACACGAAATCTATACTCGATGTTGACAAATTTCTCTTCTTCAGAAAAGCTCTCCTTGCTATTGCCATTCTATCACATACAAAAAAGAAAAAAAGGCCCCTTCATTGGCGCAAGAAAGAGGCAGCTTCACAGCTCCAACAGTTGGAGATGCCTGTACTCCTAGTTTGCACGAAAACAAAGACAGCTCTGAGAGCTGCCTCGTTCTTTCCCCAAACAATAGCAGGAAGGAGGTTTGTGTTACGTATTGTGCAGCAGACCGGTGAAACATCGAGCGTTTCTTGTCACTGAAGTGGACCAGAGATTTATTTTCCACTTTGTTGACACGTTGCAGAATTTTTTTTTGTAAAGAACGCTTACCTATCATTACCGAACAAGAAAAGAGGAAAACATTTAATCACAAAGTACAAAATATTCCTCTATGAACAGCCATTCAGGTACATCGCTAAAGGGATTATTCAATGCAGTGCGGCTGTAGGGATGAATGGCTTCGATAATGTGCAGATTTGCTACCAAGGACCTGCGAGTCTCATAACAATGGACCACTTTCATCAAGTTTATGATTGTCTCCTCCCGCTTAAAGGCCAAAAGTTTAAAGATGTCAAAGAGCTGGCCAGAAAGTATATTGGGCAAAACGAAATGTAGTTTTACGATCTGTTGACGTCAAATGCTGAGGTGACTGAAGGGGAGCTAGAAGACTGAAGAAGAACTGGAAAATTAATGTATTATGCCAATAATGTTGTACTTTCTTTATTAATAAATGTTTTTTTAACTTAAATTTAGTTAATTATGAAGAAAATGGTCCTACAAAGAGTTTTTCATTCACTTTGGAGCAATACGGAGGCAGCTTCAAAATTCAAAACTCTATTGCAAGTACATGAGTGCATGCATTTGTGTGTATTTTCGTCAGTAGTATTAGATACCCCATAGCCTAAAACAAGGCTGACAACTTTTTAGTGAAAACTGAATTTTTAAAACTTTTTTTTTAATTTGCCACAAACTGGAAAAAGTGGAGCTGCCTCCTCCTTGCATCAAACCCTTCAATTGTAAGCTCATATTGTAGGTGTGGTACGAAATTATGCTGTCATTGCTAGTGCATCTAACTTTCCATATCAGTGATCATTTATTTGTTTTCAAATGGATCCAATAATTTGTATTACATTTCACTATAAGAACATACAAAAGTGCAGCAAAACTTTATCAATGCGAATAGGTTTTGCTGTGAATAAATCAAGGGTTAAGGAGTGTTAAAGTCGTTTAGAAGAAAACCGTAAAGACATAATGGATGATAAGCGCCATTGGCACTCTGCTGTACCAGCAGCTGGTGGTATGATCACGAACGATTGTCACATCACAGTCAGAAAAGTCACTCATATTGTTGATATGTAAAGTGGATTATGCCATGAAATATTTTTGGATGTTTTGAAAGCGAAACGTGTCAGCTAAATTTGTCCAAAATTGAATGTCGAATGAAGTCAGTTGCGACTGCACTGCTCAGGAGTCGCTAAGCGAATTCAACAGTGATGCATACTATCTACAAAATCAACGTCGTTTGCGTGAAGCAGTCGAAAAAAACGGCCATATTTCTTTGTGTATGTCCATCCTTTTATCAGCAGGTCTCTGGGACGACGGCCGTTTACTGTCGTGACAAAAAAAGAAACACCTACAGCCGTCCTTATTTTGTAGCTACCAGAGATCATATCAACATGTACCGCAACATGACAGCCTGAAGATGACTTGAACCTGGTAGCGACAAAATAAAATCATAAGGACGGCAGTAGGTGTTTTCATTTTTTGTCACGGCCAGATTTGTGGTGGAACAATAATAATTCACCACGATAACTCACCCGTTCACACTTCGTCATTTGTTCCTAAATTTTTGGCCAACAACAATGCTGCATTAGTGTTCCAGCCTCCATATTCGCCATACTTTTTTTGCTTCCAATAATAAAGGAAGCCTCTCGGAGCTATCACTCTACACACAATTACAGATGAGATAAAAAAATTGCTGCTGGAAGAGCTAAAAGCTGATATGAAACTTCCTGGCAGATTAAAACTGTGTGCCGACCGAGACTCGAACTCGAGACCTTTGCCTTTTCGCCGGCAAGTGCTCTACCATCTGAGCTACCGAAGCATGACTCACGCCCGGTACTCAAATCTTTACTTCTGCCAGTACCTCGTCTCCTACCTTCCAAACTTCACAGAAGCTCTCCTGCAAACCTTGCAGAACTAGCACTCCTGAAAGAAAGGATATTGCGGAGACATGGCTTAGCCACAGCCTGGGGGATGTTTTCAGAATGAGATTTTCACTCTGCAGCGGAGTGTGCGCTGATATGAAACTTCCTGGCAGATTAAAACTGTGTGCCCGACCCAGACTCAAACTCGAGCTAAAAGCTGCCTCAACGACTGAGTTCCAGAAGTGTTTCGCGAATCAGAAAAAGCGCTGGAATAAGTATAATATCTCTTGGGGACTATTTGACGGGGATTATACTGATGTAGACCAATAAATAAAATTCTTTCCAAAAACAAAAATTCCCCTGTACTTTTCTGAACATGATCCATACATAGGATAATTAATCATTTTATTTCACATAATTTGCTATCAAAAGTACAGTTTTGTTTTCTCTGTGAGGTATTGGATGTATTAAACAAAAGTTTTTGAACGCTAGGCATCTTTCATGATTCAACTAAGATGTTTGTGTTCATCACAAAAAAGATTGTTCCAGAAGTTCGACTATTATGGAATACGGGAACTACTTACAATTGGTTTACCTCTTAATTTAACAACAGACAGGAAAAGGTCATTATCCACAGAGATGAGAATGGCTATGATGTGGAGTCTGAGTGGGTACAGTCAAATTGGGGGGGGAGAGACGGGGTGTACCCCTGGGATCAGTGCTAGGGCCACTCCTGCTCCTTATTTATATAACTGACATGCCCTCTAGTAGTACAGATGATTCTAAAATATATCTGTTTTCTGATGACACTAGCTTGGTGGTAAAGGATGTTGTGTCCAACATTGGTACAGTTTTAAATAGTGCAGTTCATGACTTAATTTAAAGATTTCTAAAAAATAAATTAACGCTAAGGCACAGTAAGATTCAATTTTTACATTTCCTAACACTCAATCCAACAAACAACTGTTCAGCTTCACTAATCATATCCCCTTTCTAAATAACGGAAACATAATAAGTGATGTGCAACACGCATTCAGAAGTGGCAGATCAACACAGTCAGCTATTTATATCTTCTTAAATTAAATTCTAACTGCAGTAGATAATAAGCAATATGTATCTGGCATATTTCTTGACCTTAGTAAAGCCTTCGATGTACCTGATTGTAATACTCTGCTGCAAAAGCTAGGTAATTATACAATACAAGGCCTGCCAAACAATTAGATACATTCCTACCTCCATGACCGTCGACAGATCACTTAAATAAAATACAAAGGCATGAAAACACAAAAATTGTAATTTTTGCTGTAATTCACAAAACGTTACATATGGAGTTCCTCAAGGGTCAGTCCTTGGGCCTATTGTTTTCATTCTTTATGTTAATGATTTGTCAGAAAAAATAACTACAGGGGACAGCAGTACTTTTTGCAGATGACACAAATATCCTAATCAAATCATGTGGTGAGGAAACCCTACAAAAAACAGCTACAAGTATAATACAAAATTTAACACAATGGTTCAGAACATACAAGCTAATAATAAATAATGAAAAAACAGTGACAGTCAATTTCCACATCTCATAGAAACTACATCCTGCAAGATCGATTTTTAAAATTGATGGAAAAACTGTCTCATCTGTGAGTGACACAAAACTTTTAAGTATACGCATTCAACAAAACCTAAAATGGGAGACATCTTAATCATGTAAATAAAAAGTGAAACAGACATATGCACTAAGAATCCTCTCACAAGACGTGCATCAGTGGTCACAATGTAGGATGACAGTATTATCTTTTGTGGGAATTCTGCAGATACAAACAAAACATTTAGACTACAGAAAAAGATTGTTAGAATAATAAACCATGCTAAGTACAGAGACTCCGGTAAACCAGTACTTAAAAATCTCGATTTACTGCCTCTTCCTTGCTTATATATCTGTGAAATACTAAATTTCACAAATGGAAGTATTTTAAAAGATAGAAATATCTTCAAGTATAACTGTGATTTACACCATCATGATACTAGGCAGAAGCATCATTTGCATGTCAATACAGTAAGTATAGATATTTGTAAGAGAGGAGTGTATCAAACTGGCAGAATTCTGTACAATCACATGCCATCCTATTTGAAACAGATGCAAAATTTACAAAAGTTTAAAGTGAAACTGAAAGAGTACTTGCTTGCCACTGGTTCTATTCTGTTTACGAATTTTTAGAGTATGCGAAAAATATAGTGTAACTGCTCAAATACTCTTAACCAATCTATCATTTTATTTCATTATATTAATTTTTCATCAAGCTTCAACATGTATTGAATAATTTTCAATTATTTATCTTTTCAAAATAACAGTGTGTATGATGTATATACTGTACCAACCTGATGCAAAATATGTACCTAAATACGATTTACAGGACCAATAAAGAAATACAAATACATGTCACCCCTCCATTGCGCAATGCATAATTATCAAATTTCTTGATCGTGAAGGAGTTGCAGCTGCGGACATTTGCCAAAGATGACTGCACAGTTCGGTGATAAAACATTGTCAAGGACGCGAGTGTTTGTCTGGCATAAAATGTTCAAGGAAGGACAAGAACGTGTAGAAAATCAGCAATGCGAATGCCTTCCTCGGAACAGCATTACAGACAAAAACATTCGTGCGGTTAAACACATTATTGGCGAACATTGACAGGCGAGAGTATCAGAAATTGCACAAAAACACAGAATCAGTTATGGAAGCTGTCAAGCAATCATCACAAACAACCGAAAATCTGAAGTTGAGACGTTTGGAGGTTTGTCAGAAAGGTTTGCAGAGGAAGGTGATGCATTTTTGAATCGGATATTCACCTGCGACGAAACATGGGTTCATCACTACACTCCAGAATCCAAACAAGCCAGTAAGCAGCGGCGGAGGAAAGGGGAGGCAGCATCAGTGAAAGCCAAGACCAGGTTATCAATTGGCAAGGTTCTTTGAACATTTTTTTCGATCAGCGAGGCATTTTCATGATTGATTCTTTGCATGAGCGACACACATCAATGCTGCCTACTACTGCGAATTGTTGAACAAGGCGAGAGTTGCAAATCGTAGCAAAAGACGAAACCAATCGATTCGACAGGCCATCCTCCTCCATGACAATGCACGACCCAATACTGCAGCTCTGTCTCCAAGATGCAAGAAATGCACAAGACTACACTTCATCATCCTCCTTACAGCCAAGACTTACCGCCTTGCGATTTCAATTTATTCTGACCGCTTAAAGAACCTCTAGGAGGGCGACGATTTGAAGATGACGAGAGTGTGGAAGATTTCGTGTGCAACTGGCTGGTGACACCACCCAGTTCTTTTTAATGATGAGGGCATCAAAAAGCAGCCCTTACGCTGGGACAAATGCATTTCCAACGCAGAAAACTGCATAGAAAAAAAATATAGTTACCTAGGGTTTTTTAATAAAAGAATTTAAATAAAAAATAAAATCACCTTTATATTTGATCCGCCATCTTCAGACCTGAGACTGGTTTGACGCAGCTCTCCATGCTACTCTATCCTGTGCAAGCTTCTTCATCTCCCAGTACCTACTGCAACCTACATCCTTCTGAATCTGCGTAGTGTAGTCATCTCTTGGTCTCCCTCTACGATTTTTACCCTCCACACTGTCCTCCAGTACTAAATTGGTGATCCCTTGATGCCTCAGAACACGTCCTGCAAACCAATCCCTTCTTGTAGTCAAGTTGTGACACAAACTCCTCCCCAATTCTATTCAGTACCTTCTCATTAGTTATGTGATCTACCCTTATAATCATCGACATTCTTCTGTAGTACCACATTTCAAAAGATGATATTCTCTTCTTATCCAAACTATTTATCGTCCATGTTTCACTTCCATACATGGCTACATTCCATACAAATACTTTCAGAAACGACTTCCTGACACTTCAATTTATACATGATCTTAAAAAATTTCTCTTCTTCAGAAACGCTTTCCTTGGCATTACCAGTCTACATTTTATATCCTCTGTACTTTGGCCATCATCAGTTATTTTGCTCCTCAAATAGCATAACTCCTTTACTACTTAAAGTGTCTCATTTCCTAATCTAATTCCCCCAGCATCACCCGACTTAATTCGACTACATTCCATTATTCTCGTTTTGCTTTTGTTGATGTTCATCTTATATCCTCATTTCAAGACAATGTCCATTCCGTTCAACTGCTCTTCCAAGTCCTTTGCTGTCTCTGACAGAATTACAATGTCATCGGCGAACCTCAAACTTTTTATTTCTTCTCCATGGATTTTTATACCTACTCCAAATTTTTCTTTTGTTTCCTTTACTGCTTGCTCAACATACAGATTGAATAACATTGGGGATAGGCTAAAACCCTGTCTCACTCCCTTCCCAACCACTGCTTCCCTTTCAAGTCCCTCGACTCTTATAACCGCCATCTGGTTTCTGTACAAACTGTAAATAGCCTTTCGCTCTCCGTATTTTACCCCTGCCAACTTCAGAATTTGAAAGAGAGTATTCCAGTCAACATTGTTAATCTCAGAAACTTAGATTTGGCTTTCCTTAATCTATCTTCTAAGACAAGTCATAGAGCCAGTATTGCCTCACGTGTTCCAATATTTCTACGGAATCCAAACTGATATTCCCCGAGGTCGGCTTTACCAGTTTTTCCATTCGCCTGTAGGGAATTCGCGTTAGTATTTTGCAGGTGTGACTTATTAAACTGACAGTTCGGTAATTTTCACGTCTGTCAACACCTGCTTTCTTTGGGATTGGAATTATTATATTCTTCTTGAAGTCTGAGGGTATTTCGCCTGTCTCATACATCTTGCTCACCAGGGGTAGATTTTTTCAGGACTGGCTCTCACAAGGCTGTCAGTAGTTCTATTGGGATGTTTACACTCCGGGACCTTGTTTCAACTCAGGTCTTTCAGTTCTCTGTCAAACTCTTCACACAGTATCTCTCACATATCATCTTTATCTGCATTCTCTTCCATTTCTATAATATTGTCCTCATGAACATCGCCCTTGTATAGAATAGACCCTATATATACTCCTTGCACCTTTCTGCTTTCCTTCTTTGCTTATTACTGGATTCCCATCTGAGCTCTTGATATTCATGCAAGTCGTTCTCTTTTCTCCAAAGGTCTCTTTAATTTTCCTGGGGGCAGTATCTATTCTACCCCTAGTGACATAAGCCTCTACATCCTTACATTTGTCCTCTAGACATCCCTGCTAAGCCATTTTGCACTTCCTGTCAATTTCATTTTTGAGACGTTTGTATTCTATTTTGCTTGCTTCATTTACTGGATTATTGTATTTTCTCCTTTCATCAAATAAATTCAATATTTCTTCTGTTACCCAAGGATTTCTACTAGGCCTCGTCTTTTTACCTACTTGATCCTCTGCTACCTTCACTACTTCATCCCTCAAATCTACCCATTCTTCTTCTACTGTATTTCTTTCCCCCATCCCTATCAATTATTCCCTTGTGATCTCCCTGAAACTCTTTAGAACCTCTGGTTTAGTCAATTTATCCAGGTCCCATCTCCTTAAATTCCCACCTTTTTGGAGTTTCTTCAGTTTTAGTGTACAGTTCATAACCACTAGATTGTGGTCCAGAATCCACATCCACCCCTGGAAATGTTTTACAATTTAAAACCTGGTTCCTAAATGTCTGTCTTACCATTATATAATCTATCTGATACCTTCTAGTATCTCCAGGATTCTTCCATGTATACAACCTTCTTTCATCGTCTTAAACCAAGTGTTAGATATGATTAAGTTATGCTCTGTGGAAAATTCTACCAGGCAGCTTCATCTTTCATTTCTTCCTCCCAATCCACATTCACCAGCTACGTTTCCTTCTCTCCATTTTCTTACTATCGAATTCCAGTCACCCATGACTATTACATTTTCGTCTCCCTTCACTATCTGAATAATTTCTCTTATCTCATCATACGTTTCATCAATTTATTCGTCATCTGCAGAGCTATATGGCATATAAACTTGTTCTACTGTAGTAGGCGTGGGCTTTGTGTCTATCTTGGCCACAATAATGCGTTCACTATGCTGTTTGTAGTAGCTTACCCACACTCCTATTTTTCCTATTCATTATTAAACCTACTCCTGCATTACCCCTATTTGATTTTGTATTTATAACCTTGTATTCACCTCACCAAAAGTCTCGTTCCTCCTGCCACCGAACTTCACTAATTCCCACTATATCCAACTTTAACCTATCCATTTCCCTTTGTAAATTTTCTAACCTAACTGCCCGATTAAGGGATCTGACATTTCACTCTCCGATCTGTAGAACGCCAGTTTTCTTTCTCCTGATAACGACGTCCTCTAGAGTAGTCCCTGCCCGGAGGTCCGAATGGGGACTATTTTACCACCGGAATACTTTACCTGAGACGACGCCATCATCATTTAACCATACAGTAAAGCTGCATGCCCTTGGAAAAAAAAATTACAGCTGTAATTTCCCCTTGTTTTCAGCCGTTCGCAGTACCAGCACAGCAAGGCCGTTTTGGTTAGTGTTACAAGGCCAGATCAGTCAATCATCCAGACTGTTGCTCCTTCAACTACTGAAAAGGCTGCTGCCCCTCTTCAAGAACCACACGTTTGTTTGGCCTCTCAACAGATACCCCTCTGTTGTGGTTGCACCTACAGTACGGCTATCTGTGTCGCTGAGGCACACAAGCCTCCCCACCAACGGCAAGGTCCATGGTTCATTGGGGGGAGGGGGGATGGCATAATTAACCATTAAGACGATTTCCAGAAAACAGTCAAAACCCTATTCAAGCTGTTCTCTTAGGACCATGCCTAACCACATTCTCAAAAAAAAAAAATTAACAGCCAAAAACTTCTGTAGATGGATATTATATATGAAACCATAGCTATTCTTGTAGCTATGCTGTATAAATATTAATTTAAACCATTAACTTTTCCTATTTGTATGTTCTCACTACTTAACAATGATATTGCTGTTGGCGTGCAAGATTATGTGAGATGCTATGAGTGGCTGAGAAAAGTGCATCGCAATATCGTTTTCAGAGCTTCAGGAGGCACTGTACTGTATTTGATGGATTTCCAGTTCATACTTTCGAGAGAAAATATGCCATGTAAATGTCGCCACGCATTGAAGATCTTTCCAAAACCAATTGTTTTTTGCTACGTTAGGTTTCCTGAAGTGCCGGGAAGTTCTATGTCAATATATCATTCATCATTCAAAGGATTGATAAACTTTACCTACAGCTTCGAGGGATAGTATATTGTCACTTACCACGGAAAAAATGTATTTTCGCCATGGTTATACAGTATTTTCACCTGGCGAAAGTGTATTTTTTAACCAGGAAATCTGGGAATTTTGTTTCATCTCTGCGTATACACTTGACAGAGTTCCTGTTTGGAGTAGATGAAAAATATTTTAAGATTTTGTCCACTGATGTGTTCACCTAACTTCAATAATCAGAAAGGTTTCTCACACATCGGAAATTCGGTAACATGGTCACAAAATATGTTTTCATAAACTATCCATAATCTTCTTAATAATTTGTTGTGGCACATACAAGCAAAATCTAAATGTAATGAAACTCTTTGTACCATCCCCAGTGAAATATTACAAATAACTTGGAAATGACATTGAGAAAAAAAATTAATATTAGATTATATGTTAACACTAACCGCTTAGGGAAGATACAATTTCCTCTCATGCATATTATTATTATTGTACAAAATTCTGTGAAACATTTTCGAGTGCAGAGAATAAAAAGATGCACTCAGAAACAAGAATGGACCAGATAGCCGAAAAAGGAGCTATCGTTAGTCTTATTTTAGCCGTTATCACTTCTCGTCTTTGTTGCGAGTAGGCGGACATCTTGGCGAGTGCCGTTGAATGTAAGCAATACTGTATCTTTAATCAGATAATATATTATTTTCTTGTTATTACTCACTTTTAATTTGTAAGAGGAGAGCCCTGTCTCATGTCCGCTTCTTTGAAATAACCTGCATTTTAAGTAATTTACAGCGCTACAATTGCGGCGGCCGTCGCAGCCAACGACGCCATTACGTGGCAAATGCCATTATGTGGCAATCTTAACTTATAAAATTAGCGGAAGCACAAAACTCGCCTACTACAATTACAATAACTTTTTTCACAGACGTTGCAGCTGAGCACGTAGTTTTAAGATTTCTATTTTCTCTTCAATAGTCGAGATCCAGAGCTACGACCCAGACTACAAAACTCTAAAAGTGGCAAGAAATTATTCTCTCGCGCATGTATGAGCAAAATGAGAATAATAATTAAAAATCTCATGCTTGATTTAAAAACCTAATTAGCCGAGGCAATAATCTGAAAAAGTTTATTTCATTTTTCGACGTATATGTCCATGTCATAAGACCTGTGTGTCGTACAGTTAGTGAAGTGGCATATAATTTTCCTAAGGATTAACTTTTACTAAACAGACAATTTCCACAAAAGAAATTTAATGTAACTCAAAATCAAAACCAAATTATCAATTATTTTGAGCAAAGCTCACCATGTAACGACAACAACACTCCATCATTATCAATGCATAATTGGCGAAAAAAAATAATAAATCACGATGTCACGCGAGATCTTCCAGAACACATTGATGCCAGTTTCACATTGGCACAGTGAATAGTTTGTCTGTTTGAGTGCGTTGGATGAAATGCAAGATTACGCATGTGTTTTGTGCGGCAGATGACACACATCGAGAACCTTCTCAAGAAGGAGGGAAAAAAGTGAGAAGGAATCACCTCGTCAGAAAATATGCTTCGAATTCTTTATTCACACGAAATGGAGAACTTTCTCGGAGAATGTACTGTTGCTCTTAGAATCTGCTCCGGAGAGTGTTCTCATTTTTGTTCATATGTCTCATTGTCTGGACAACCTAGCTCAGCTTATTGCTAGCACAGAAAGAACCCGCTGGCTGCAATTCACCGTAAATCTCCATGTAGATTGTTTATATTTCCTTAACGTCAACAAGAACAAAATGTCTTATTCCACGTTTGTTTGGTTTTGAGGGTATGTGTTGACGAAAAACACGTGTACCACAAAAATCTGGTGGCACTTCGTCCATTGTAACCTCATTCCCGGCGCAGTAGCTCTTTTGACAGCTTTCCGTGAGCTCTTCCAAAACACCGAATCGCGGGGGTGAATTTTTCAACGCCGCCGCTAGCAGTCTCCCAGAGTTCGTGTAGACTTTGATGATTCCCTCAGTATACTCCTACTAGGTAGAATAAGGCCAATCAAAGCACTTAATCTAATTGCATCAGTGTAAAAGACGCCCCTCTCTCTAAAGAAACGATTCTTGCGAGTGACCATGTATTGGTTTGTGTATCTGACAACCGCGTTAGGAATCTACATCTACATGACTAACCTGCAATGCATAACCAGTGTCTGACAGAAGGTTCAGCGAGCCATCTTCAAGTTACACTGAAACGTCAGAGAAACTGGCACTGGCATGTGTATTAAAATACGGAGATATGTAAACAGACAGAATACGGTGGTTGTGGTGGTGGTGGTTAGTGTTTAACGTACCGTCGACAACGAGGTCATTAGAGACGGAGCGCAAGCTCGGGTTAGGGAAGGATTGGGAAGGAAATAGGCCGTGCCCTTTCAGAGGAACCATCCCGGCATTTGCCTGAAACGATTTAGGGAAATCACGGAAAACCTAAATCAGCATGGCTGGAGACGGGATTGAACCGTCGTCCTCCCGAATGCGAGTCCAGTGACAGAATACGGCGTTGCGGTAGGCAACGTCTATGTAAGAGAATAAGTGTCTGGAGCAATCGTTACATCGGTTACTGCTGCTACAATGGTAGGTTGTCAAGATTAAGTGAGTTTGAACTTGGTGTTATAGTCGGCGCACGAGTGATGGGATACATCATGGGGATTTTCCCGTACAGCTATTTCACATGTGTACCGTGAATATTAGGAATCCCGTAAAGCATCAGGTCTTCGACTTCGCTGCAACCGGAAAAAGATCCTGCAAGAACGGGACCAACGACGACTGAAGAGAATCGTTCAGTGTGACAGAAGTGCAAACCCTCCGCAAATTGCTACAGAGGCCAGCAACAAGTGTCAGCGTGCAAACCAGTCAACGAAACATCATCGATTTGGCTTTTTCGGAGCCGAAGCCCCCTAGTGTACCCTTGATGGCGGCACGACATAAAGCTTTACGCCTCTCCTGAGCCCGTCAACACACACATTGGACTGTTGATGGGTGGAAACATGTTTGCCTGGTCGGACGAATCTCGTTTCAAATTGTATCGAGTGGATGGACGTGAACGGGTATGGAGACAACCTCATGAATCCATGGACACTGCATGTCAGCAGGAGACTGTTCAAGATGGTGGAGGCTCTGTAATGATGTAGGGCGTGTGCAGTTGGATTGGTATGGGACGCCTGATACTTCTAGATACGACGCTGACAGGTGGCACGTACGTAAGCATCCTGTCTGATCACCTGTAAGCATTCATGTCCATTGTGCATTCCAACGGACTTGGACAATTCTAGCACGACAGTGCGACACCACACACGTCCTGAATTGCTGTAGAGTGGCTTCAGGAACACTCTTCTGAGTTTAAACACTTACGCTGGCCACCAAACTCCCCAGACATACACACTATTGAGCATAAGTGGGATGCCCTACAACGTGCTGTTCACAATAGATCTCCTTCTCCTCCTGTTATTACGGATTTGTGGACTGCCCTGCAGGCTTCATGGTGTCAGTTCCCCCCAGCACTACTTCAGACGTTAGTCGAGTCCATGCCACAACGTGTTGCGGCATTTCTGCGTGTGGGAGCCCAACACGATATTAGGCAGATTTACAGGTTTCTTTGGCTCTTCAGTGTCTTTCGGTAAATGCTGAGGTGACGTGGACAGAAAAATGTTTAAGCACACAACGTCGGTTGTCGGAAACATTATTATTATTATTTTGCGAGAAAATGTCACATAACGCTAGTTTTTTGTGTGAAATATTTGTTATCGTTCGTTAATTTTATTTGAATTTCTTTAATTAAAATAGTTTCACGATATATTTACAGGAAGTGTATATCGCACAGAATTTAATCACATGATTTCTTCCATTCCCACTCCACATAGTTTTTCACCATTCTGATCCAGCCAGTAAGTGCACTATTAAGGAAGTGCCTAATAATATATACGAACGAAAACTTTAACTGAAAGCTACTTACTAATTAGCACTCTTTGAAAAGCAAATATCGGAACAGTAGTAACAATGTCGACATGCCATAACAGACTGCAGTCCACAATAACTTAGAAGGGAACCTCCTCATCGCACCCCCCTCAGATTTAGTTACAAGTTGGCACAGTGGATAGGACTTGAAAAACTGAACACAGATCAATCGAGAAACCAGGAAGAAGTTGTGTGGAACTAGGAACAAAATAAGCAAAATACGCAAACTGAGTAGTCCATGTGCAATATAGGCAACATCAAGGATATTACAAGCTCAGGAGCGCCGTGGTTCCGTGGTTAGCGTGAGCAGCTGCGGACTGAGAGGTCCTTGGTTCGAGGCTGCCCTCAAGTGATACGTTTATTTACGCAAAGTTATGATCTGTCCTTTCGTTCATTGACGTCTCTGTTCACTGTAATAAGTTTAGTGTCTGTGTTTTGCGACCACAACGCAAACCGTTCGATTAGTAGACGAAAGGACGTGCCTCTGCAATGGTAACCGAAAACATTTGATCGCAAGGCCATAGGTCAACCGATTCCTCCACGGGAAAACATGTCTGATATATTCCATACGAAACTGGTGACGTCATGTGCGTCACATGACAGGAATATGTTGTCAACCCACACTTGTCGAATGGCCGGCCGGCGTGGCCGTGCGGTTCTAGGCGCTTCAGTCTGGAACCGCGTGACCGCTACGGTCGCAGGTTCGAATCCTGCCTCGGTCATGGATGTTTGTGATGTCCTTAGGTTAGTTAGGTTTAAGTAGTTCTAAGTTCTAGGGGACTGATGACCACAGATGTTAAGTCCCATAGTGCTCAGAGCCATTTGAACCATTATGACCTTGGCGAATGGGTAAAAAAATTCTTCTACCTTGCCCGATTTAGGTTTTCTTGTGGATGTGATAATCACTCCCAAAAAAGTGATGAAAACATAAGAGTTCGTCACATAAACTACAACAAATGAATGCAACAGTTTCACAGTCGCACAGTGTTCCCTGTGCTGTGTCAAAACATATGTTTTAAACGTTTTCAAAATTTTCCGTGTGTAGACCGTCAAATCCTGCATATGTCCAAGCAAATCTGAACATGTCCTGGAATTTTTGAGAGCGAAGTTGATTATGTGTGAGTGCCTGAATTTTAGTAATTGTCTGAAAATAAAAATAATTCACTAGAAGGAAGACTTGCACCAAGGACCTTTTCTGCGGCAGCTGCTTTCGCTACCCACGCGACCACGGCGCTCCTGAGCTTGCAATATCCTTGATGTTGCCTGTGCTGCACATGGGCTACTCAGTTTGCATATTTTGCTTATTTTTTTCATAGTTCCACACAACTTCTTCCTGGTTTCTCGATTGACCTGTGTTCAGTTTTTCAAGGCCTATCCACTGTGCCGACTAATAACTAAATCTGAGGAGGGTGCGATGGGGAGGTTCCCTTGTTAGCAATGCATAAATCATCGTATGCATCCGCCGAGAACTGAATGCGCCGGAACGCGTCGACTGGTTTCATTCAGTTGCTCACATAGAGTGACTGCACTCAAAAGAAATGAATGAATAATAATTCATTGTGAAACTACTACCGTATGTGAGAACTGTAACTTGATATGCAGACTCTAGTTCTGATAGGCAGCAATCGGGAGACTTCGTGTTGTACTGATTTGCAGCTAGTGTTGTTAGGAACTCTCTCTATAAATAGATCATGCAACCCACTACTAAAATATCACACTACCACTGAAAATATCATACATTTTTAGTTTTCAATCTCTGCCGAGCAACTGCAATGTATTACTAATCGCACTATGTTCCATAGTTACGAAACAGCATTAAATCTCTTTAGCAAAATAATAATAAGTAATGTAACTGTCAGAACTGTTTGCACTTGTCCGAATGAATCTGTTCACTGTCAATGACTTCAATATAATCGACTGATATAGCTGGAAAGTAACCAACTTCACCCACATTCTTCGATGGCTAACGATGAGCAGTGGTTATTCCTCTAGTGACTGGAGGTCGGCTGGAACTTAGTGCAGCAGCTTCCAGACTACTTGACGTGCTGTGATGCCGGGTACCATTCATTGTAGACGTAGACAATTGCTGTCCCATTATTTTATGTACTTTGAGCTCCACATATTTTTGAAACTGAGCTAGCTGGCAATACCATTTGTAACTTAGTTTTAAGTAATTGTGTAGATCTCTTCCAGCTCTCGCACAACGACAAGGAAGCGCCTTGCAACCATCTGAGCCAAAACCAACGACATGTTCTAATGGCTTATTATGTACTAAGGCTTTAGTGGAGTTCTCTACGAGAAGTACTGAACTGTATATACTGACTCTTACCATAATTCAGTGATAATCCATTTGCCTGTTGGTGTTTTCAAATATTTCATTAGTGAGTAAGGGGACTGGTATTATTATTATTTTTACTCCCATACTCTGCTGAAACTAAAAAATTGTCAAATCTTCTGAAACTTCCATCGTTCCTTCTTCCATCTATTATCCAAATTAAACACTGCCCAGCCCAAGTAATTAATAAGTAAAGTCTTATGAAGATTTGAGAGGAGCAAAGACTACAATAAACTTTTAAGTTTACTAAGCTTGTCATGTTGAGATGGCTTCAGTTCTTCTTGTTTAGGGGCCTGATTCTTGAAGCTGGAAATCTAGGATCAGATCATCACAGTTGGTTTGAATTAAATAAATAGGAAGATAGTTATTGAAGAATTTTTTACATAAATATATTTTCCACTGATTTTCTCACATTTTAGTACATCAAACAGTATTTTGATTTTTCACATTAACAAAGCCGAAATTACGTTGTTCGCACAAAAATACGTCCAGTCACATCAGAGGCAAGCTTACGACTCTACTGAAAATAACCATATTCCAAAGGGTTTACAATTTTATGTAACAAATGACTTCCTACTACTTTTCGTTACATTATTAATTTCGATTATTATTTCATCAATGAATCCAGAAATAAACATAGTAAACAGTACAGAATAGTGTAATTAATAATAGAAATTTTAAGTGTCCAAATAATTCGTAATTTCAAATGTTTCTAAAAAAATAATTTTAACTATCCATTCAGAACTAGTACTTATCGATTATAACATCTAAACTAAAATATTTTATGAAGAAATTGCTTTTCATAAGTTTTAGCTTCAAATATAACATACTGCATATGAAATTATATGAATGTTTTCAGAAAAGCGACTGAGATAATATTGACCTGTCCAAAATTCGAAATCAAATCATTTGGTGTACCTTGTCTAATTGCTTCTAATTCTGAGTGCTATTCTTATGTGTGAGTTGTGGGACTGAAGTGTGTTGCCTTCTGTCATTCAGACAAGATGAAAACCATGAACCTGCTGTAACTACTATTACATAACATGTTAAGTTTTGCATTAGAATATCACGATTCACAAAATCGAAAACCTTGCCAAGACACAACATACTCACAATGGCAATGATTTCTGATCAATTGATCACTGGTAAATTTAGAGTGTTTGGTTGAAAGGCCCTATTTGAAACCCAAAAACTTTGCCACTGAGCATGTTTTCCTAGTAAAGTGTGTACAGTATGATATTCTCAAACATTTTTGAAAGTGCTGACAGAAATGATGTGGGACATAAATTCTTTGTTGCTATTTTGGCTCCTATTTGTGAAATGGTTTGGTAATAGTATGTTAAGTCTCTCTGGGAAGAAACACTGCGAAAATATGCTACTAACTTCAGCTGAAAATTTCATTGTTTTTCTTCTGATTTCATCTAAAAGTTTGAACATTTATTTTTAAGAGAGTTACTAACATTGAAGGCTTCTTTTCCAGACTTTGTATGAAGTTGAATTTTATCAGATTTATTTAAAAGGCTTGACTTAGGAACTGTAGGCAGCCTGATAAGGAAGTGTTCAGACCTAAATTGTCTTCTATTGCCAGAAAGAAGCTGTTAAAAGTTTCTGCAATTTTGGGACTATTTTGATCAGCTCATTACCTACCTTCAAAAAAATTTCTTGATTCATTTTTTCTGTCTCATTTTTATTGCTTTGTTCCAAATAGCTCAAATTCTGTTGCTGGAGGACTTTGACTTTTTCTTTAGAAAACATACATTTTGATGCTCTGATTATTTTGCATAGAATTTTAAAGTATTCTTTTAATAAGATTTAACTTAGTTATAATCCACGTCCCTTGATGCCAAAAAGAGTAGCAGTAAGGCAGCTGCTCATTATATGCCTTCAAGAGGTACTTTCATTGCAATTTTCGAAACTATTGCTGTTTTTTTTCTTCCTTTGTTACTAACAAACTGCCAACTTCATTCTCTCATTTATGTGAGTTCTATTGCAAATTATAAGTTTTCCAGCAGTAATTTACTGTATGTATATGTTTAGCTTGCAGGTTATGTCAGGCAAGGTGATTCTGTTGATAAGACTATCGATTTAAAGGGTTAAAGTTTAATCTTGCATTGGTGAAATGAATGTTTTTCACTTGTAGCTTCTCTCACTGATGGCAACGATTGTTAACGTGAAAAAATGCCAATGTGAACTGTGGTAGAGTGTCCATGTGAAACTGCATAAATGATTTATATATTTGAAGAAGGAGAAGGTACATCAGTAGCAGCAATATTCATTTCTTACAGTGCCCCCTGCATCTATATCCAAACCACTGTAAAGTGCATGGCAGAGGGTATTTCTGATTGTAGCACATGTTTGGGTTTCTCCTGTATTAAGAATTTTTATTCACCATTCATCATTTTACAATGAAATAAGGTTCATCACCGTTGTGTGATACAAGATGCAGTAATAAATATGAATTCATAATAATAAAATAAAGTCCATTAACTTTAGTATACATATGAAGCATGACAATAATAAAATACACTACAAGAAGATTTCTAAGTGCTAGTGTCCATAAGTTATAGTATGACGTAGAATGGTACAAACTCTGTGCAGTAATCACTAGACAAAGTATACAGGACATACTCTTTGGCCATGATAACTTGACGATTTCGCTAGTGCTGTCAGAAGGGCAGAAAATCGGCACTATTTGAAAGATATTCATTAGTCTCTGACCGCTGCCAATTTCAGACTGCCCTATAGATGCAAAGTATTACAAAAGGCTTGCGTCCACTGACAAGCAAATTCTGTAAAGCACTTGCTGAGGCGTTGACATTACAACAACTTACTCAAGCTTACTTCTTCAAGTTCATTTCAGGAACTCGCTGCAAGTACTTGTTACAGAATTGCAATTATTCTTAAAAACCAGCGCAGTCGTCAACGTTGTTGCGTTATTATTACTGAAAGTCGTGACGAAACTCAAGAATAAAAAAACGAAAAAAATAGAGGAGTACATATTGATGTTACCAAGAAACGTTATTCAATTAACTAAAAGCAGAGGACGTCAGTTAGATTAACAAGTTAGAACCTGCTATCCACATTTCGAACATTCGATAACAGGAAACAAAAATGCGGTGCGATATCTCACCAAGAGACTGCCTTTTAATTACTTTTCCAGTTTTGCAAACAGTATTTACTACGTTTATCACAAATGTAATCCATTTATGTTTACCATAACATTAAAAAAAAAAGATTAAAGTTAAAGACATTTCTACTGCCATTCTACTTTGCCTTCTGGTGAAAACAATTGACTGGAAAACTCATTTCGCAGTTCCTTGACTGATGGTGCCAAATATGTGTTTTTAGGAGTTCAAACGGTATATTTGTTTCGGCCCATCTGTCTCTGTGCCATTCTTTTTGGCAAACATACTTTCGCACCGGTACTGAACACACACAACTTCTGTAAATTTGAGCAGAACTTCCAAGAAAAGACAAATTCGGCAGGTACTTACAGTAATATGCAAGAAACTAGAACGTATTTTCATCCCACAGCTGAGTGTGAGCTACTTTCAAACTGCCCTACGAATTAAAACTGTGTGTATGTCTATTTTGTAGAAGCTGTAAATAAATAGTTACCACTATTAAAGTTCCAACCCTCATACTTAAAAAATCCTGCCTGTATCCAAGCCTTTTGCTATGAAGAGCAAAGTATAGTTCTTTTTTTTTACAATTCTAACAGTTGCCAAATGCTTCATTTCTTATGTGTCTGTTATTGCATTTATTGGATGATGTACTCCGCCATCATTTTTAGTCTCTCTTCTTCTAATCTGGAATTATTTTGTTAAATGTAAAGGGTCATCTTTTATACTACATACATAAATAAATTAATGAAGTTTACTTGAAAATATTTTGTTACATTTATTTTTATTTACTATGATGCCCCCTTCAGACAACTATAAATTACAATTCTGGTGTCAGGAGTCATTTTAGATAATAACTGCAGGAATACAACTGCACTGAATTTGAGATCCTTGTAACTTCTGCCAACAGCTAGAAGCCCTGATGTAGCTAACAGCTTCTCCTCGCAACTTACAGCCTCTCTCATGAGTGTATTCTTTTTCATTAAGAATGGTTGATGATGCTAACCTCAGTATACTTGCAGTAACCAAGTCGCAAAATGCGATAGGAACAGGGCAGTGCTGTAATTGCTGAATGAAGTTGGTCAGGACATGTGTAGGTTGCACACGAAACTGGTCAGTTGACTAGTGGGTTGGTGAAGGTGTATGGTACTTAAGGGCACATGAGGATAACAGAACACGGCATTAACTGAGGCCAAGAGTTGACGATTACAGCAATCAAGACTGGCATAATTCCGGGTTGGAGTGGCGATTCACAAAGATATTCCGTGTGCTGACCCTAAGTGCTCCTGCTCTGTGGTCAGTGAGGAAAGCCAATGCTTTGTCTTAATTTAGGCGAAGTCTACATCGTTGTCGTCATGACATGATTACCAGTAGCCTGACAGCAAACAACAGTGAGAGAGATCATTGAGGAAATTATCTCAGAAGTGACACAACAAGTGTGCTATTTCAGTCCTTGGAGTTTCAGTCTATTTAATAATTATCTCTTGTGCCTTATGTGACTCGCTGTGGGCAAAGAACTGTATCAACTAGATCACCAATTCCGGGAGACAGCAGACACTAACAGAGACTAGAAGTTGCACCCATCCTCAAGACAGTTAGGACCCTCATCTTTCAACCATCAACAGATCAATGATGCTGCTGCCAGCACTAAGGTAAATCTGTACCTACCCCATCAGCTCCAGCACATTAAAGAAACACAATTGCTCACTGTAGAGCAGTTCATCTTCTATGAGAGGCGTAAAACAATATGCACATATGTGCAGCTCATAGAGAAAGTGCTGGATGTGAGATGGTGGAGGGAATACTTTGTACTGGTACTTATCAGTGTGACAAGAACATTTGATTCCATGTGATATGAAGATGTCCTCTGTAAGTTCTTAGTCATAGGGGTAATCTTAGCACAAGTGAGCGCCCTTAAATGATAGCTGGAATGATGCAGAGTCTTTGTCATAGCAGGAGGATGTCTTGGAACACCCATCCCTACTGACATACCTCAAGAGTCAGTCTCCAGCCTGCTGTCTTACACACAGTACAGGGACAACTTGAGGCCAGCTAACTTTGTACATAGATGACACATTCCACTCTCACGAGAAACGTCCAATTCAGAGCAATCTGCAGTCATCGTACAAAGATTTGAAACAGTCAGCAAATGGATCACAAATTTTCTTGAGTGGAGTAGATAGAGCCTTTATGAGTAACAGATTACCACTGTCCATTTAGATAACCTATTCAAGGAAGAAGAAAGGTGACTAACATTGTGCTACCCCTTTTCCTGGACACATACTCAACACCACCAAAATGTCTCGCAGTTACACCATATCTGATGATGATGTCCTTACTTTTAGGCTATGAGGCAATAATGGGAGAGGGGGAGGTAAAATACTGAAATGGATATATCATCCCACTCTGAAACTTCCATTAATCCCTCTAGGATCAGCTAGCTGCCTCTTGAGTGCAAAAGGTACAGTCACAGATGGAATGAATCTTCTGTGGGACTAACACATAAAAGTGGCAGAGAACCACGTTTGCTACAGATCTGAGGAGCTACAAACAAGCAGAGGAAATTTTGCTTTTAAAATGTTGCAATAATTCCTAGGACAACGAAACAGAAGGACGAATGGTCACTCTGTGAGTAGACTGGGGACACAGCTTGACGGGCTTTAAGTACAATGCTAAACATGAGCAAGCAAATGTGTAAGGTACCTTATTACCCTGGCCCTGACCTTCCTGCAACTTATTGTAAATTAATTGAATCTTTGTAAACTCTTTCTCTATAATTTGCATCTACTGAGCCATCATATGATTCATCATTGTGTCAGAAATTCACTTTCCATTATAAGTTTGTCATTTCTTACATTTGAAGATACGTTATCGTCCCATATATACCATAGCTGCTACTCATTATGCTTTTATACTAACAACACAATCATGTCATATGTCACTGATGAGTACTGCATGCTAAAAACATTCATTATTGATACCTTAGTCCTATGTATCTTCTTCCAGTTGACAAATCTAATTGAGCCCACTGAATTTCATCACAGCCCAGTTGAATAACAAGCAAAGCAGACATCATATGCACAACATCACCATTCTACACCTGTCAGTGTTCAAGCCCATATAAAATTTTCCATCCTTCAACGGCCCAAAATATACGGCTTTAGTCTGCCAATAATCATGTTCAGATGACCACCTGGATTGTGCACTCCTGGAAATGGAAAAAAGAAGACATTGACACCGGTGTGTCAGACCCCCCATACTTGCTCCGGACACTGCGAGAGGGCTGTACAAGCAATGATCACACGCACGGCACAGCGGACACACCAGGAACCGCGGTGTTGGCCGTCGAATGGCGCTAGCTGCGCAGCATTTGTGCACCGCCGCCGTCAGTGTCAGCCAGTTTGCCGTGGCATACGGAGCTCCATCGCAGTCTTTAACACTGGTAGCATGCCGCGACAGCGTGGACGTGAACTGTATGTGCAGTTGACGGACTTTGAGCAAGGGCATATAGTGGGCATGCAGGAGGCCGGGTGGACGTACCGCCGAATTGCTCAACACGTGGGCCGTGAGGTCTCCACAGTACATCGATGTTGTCACCAGTGGTCGGCGGAAGGTGCACGTGCCCGTCGACCTGGGACCGGATCGCAGCGACGCACGGATGCACGCCAAGACCGTAGGATCCTACGCAGTGCCGTAGGGGACCGCACCGCCACTTCCCAGCAAATTAGGGACACTGTTGCTCCTGGGGTATCGGCGAGGACCATTCGCAACCGTCTCCATGAAGCTGGGCTACGGTCCCGCACACCGTTAGGCCGTCTTCCGCTCACGCCCCAACATCGTGCAGCCCGCCTCCAGTGGTGTCGCGACAGGCGTGAATGGAGGGACGAATGGAGACATGTCGTCTTCAGCGATGAGAGTCGCTTCTGCCTTGGTGCCAATGATGGTCGTATGCGTGTTTGGCGCCGTGCAGGTGAGCGCCACAATCAGGACTGCATATGACCGAGGCACACAGGGCCAACACCCGGCATCATGGTGTGGGGAGCGATCTCGTACACTGGCCGTACACCTCTGGTGATCGTCGAGGGGACACTGAATAGTGCACGGTACATCCAAACCGTCATCGAACCCATCGTTCTACCACTCCTAGACTGGCAAGGGAACTTGCTGTTCCAACAGGACAATGCACGTCCACATGTATCCCGTGCCACCCAATGTGCTCTAGAAGGTGTAAGTCAACTACCCTGGCCAGCAAGATCTTCGGATCTGTCCCCCATTGAGCATGTTTGGGACTGGATGAAGCGTCGTCTCACGCAGTCTGCACGTCCAGCACGAACGCTGGTCCAACTGAGGCGCCAGGTGGAAATGGCATGGCAAGCCGTTCCACAGGACTACATCCAGCATCTCTATGATCGTCTCCTGCATTGCTGCGAAAGGTGGATATACACTGTACTAGTGCCGACATTGTGCATGCTCTGTTGCCTGTGCCTATGTGCCTGTGGTTCTGTCAGTGTGATCATGTGATTTATCTGACCCCAGGAATGTGTCAAATAAAGTTTCCCCTTCCTGGGACAATGAATTCACGGTGTTCTTATTTCAATTTCCAGGAGTGTAGAATATGGGTATCGTTCAGATCACACAACAACAGTTCAACGAAACAATGATAGCTCTCTGTTACTTCCTCTATCGTTTATACTACTGTTGTTTTTCAGATTATTAACGACAAATCGTGTCTCATTCATGCCAGTCACTACTTTGGGGGGGGGGAGGGGTCTCTATCTTGTTTATGTAACGCCTAGTACCACGTTAGTAATCGAAATGTGGGCAAAATATGTGTGCAGGTCGACCCTGACTGGCAGTAAATCTTGGCATCTAAATTTCTGTATGGAGTCTTTCATCGCCAACCGCTGCAATATGTGAATCTTTTTTGAAAGGTCTACCATACCACAGCATCGTGAATCTGCCCAATCACTGGGAATATCCTTCTCATGGCAAAGGGTGATTTTCTGCCACTTTCTGCTGTCAAGCGTAAACTTCAAAACAACTACAACAGCTAACACTAAAATATTTCTCAATAAAACTGCCACTCATGTACGGCCATCCCACTCTCAAATAAATGAAGTACTATCCGTCACCTAATAAATACTTCTCCCAAATCAAAGTCAAGTGTTTCATCTACTACATCATCACACTAATTGTTGTCAGAAGTAATTTGCTTTCAAGCTGTATTTCTTGATCTGTTCTTTTTAGACTTCTAAAATATTTACCACGCAATTTTGTTAAAGTATCTTTCAGTGGGAGAGCTGATTAATGCGGCTGACAAATTGTAGCGATATATTCAGTTTACTCCTACACTACTTCATTTCATTTGGAATTTTGCTCACTTGCAATCTTCTTAGATTTGTATATCCATTAATGTCATCTACTAGCAGATTTATTTCGTTTGATGTTCACTGAAGCGCTAAAGAAACTTGTATAGGCATGTGTGTTAAAATAGAAAGATATGTAAACGGGTAGATTATGGCGCTACGATCGGCAACGCCTACATAAGACAACAAGTGTCTGGTGCATTTGTTATATCGGTTACTGCTGCTCCAATGGCAGATTACCAAGATTTAACTGAGATTGAATGTGGGGTTGTAGTAGGCGCATGAGTAATGGGATACAGCATGACCAAAGTAGAGATGAAATGGAGATTTTTCACTAGTGTCATGAATATCAGGAATCTGGTAAAACCTCAGATCTCTGACATCGCTGTGACCGTAAGGAGATCCTGCAACAACAAGACCAACAACGACTGAAGAGAGTCGTTTAACGTGACAGAAGTGCAATCCTTCCGCAAACTGCTGCAAATTTCAGTGCTAGGCCATCAACAAGTGTCAGTGTGCAAACCATTCAACGAAACATCATCGATGTTGGCTTCAGAGTCGAAGGCTCTCTAGTGTACCCTTGATGAATGTACGACATAAAGCTTTCACCTGGCCTGGGCCCGTCAACACCGACATTGGACTCTTGTTGGCTGGAGACATGTTGTCTTGTCGGATGAGTCTCGTTTCGAATTGTATTGAGCAAATGGACGTGTACGTATATGGAGACAATCTCATGAATCCATGGACCCAACATGTCAGCAAGAGCTGTTCAAGCTGGTGGAGACTCTGCAATAGTGTGGGGCGTGTACATTTGGAGTGATAAGGGACGCCTGATTCGTCTAGATACGACGCTGACAGGTGATACGTATGTAAGCATTCTGTCTGATGACTATAACCACTGATGTCCATTGTGAATTCCAACGGACTTGAGCAATTCTGGCAGGGCAATGCGACACCTCTCACGTCCAGAATTGCTACAGAGTGGATCTGAAAACATTCTTCTGAGTTTAAACACTGACGCTGGCCACAAAACTCCCCAGACATGAACATTATTGAGCATATCTGTGATGTCTTGCAGCATACTGTTCAGAAGAATCGACACCCCCTCGCACCCCTCGTACACTTGCAGATTTATGGACATCCTGCAGGATTTATGGTGTCATTTCCCTCCAGTACTACAGCACTGCTTCAGACATTAGTCGAGTACATGCCACGCCATGTTCAAACACTTCTAAGTGCTCTTGGTGGTCCTACACGATATTAGGCAGGTGTACCAGTTTCTTTGGCTTTTCAGTGCATGTGTATTCCCATTCTTTGTTGCTGTCACACTTACATCTAACATGCAATAGGAGTTGCAACATTTGAGTGCATATTTTTAGGAATTTACTGTTGAAGGATGATGCCAAAATTGTGTCAATTTCGCTTAGATTGAATGTATTAATACATATATTTTAGCAAAAACCTTACGTACCTTCAGTACTTTACAGAAACTCTTTTAATTTGAAACGACTCTTTTAATCGAAAGGAAAGAATGTTACACTCAATTGACATGAGGTCTTTAGTGATGGGCTACAGGGTTGGGGTAGAAATTTGCCTTAAGTGGCTTATGGAAACTATGTTGCAGTGAAATGTAAATGAGGATCAGAATTGAATCCCAGTCCTGCTGCAAGTCATTCTATTGCCATCCACAGTACTATCAACTGAATCTTTCAATATAGATCGATTAAAATGGAAATTTGAAAGTCACAAAAACAGTATAACAAAATTCTTAGATATTATGCATAGTTTTACAGATTAATACTCATACAGATAAAAAATCTGATTGGTTACAAGTACATTAAAATATTTCTTGTTTGTTGCTCAGTTATAGAAGTAATATTTATGAAAGGAAAATGAAAAGAAAATAGCGCTAAATTGTGAACTTAATACAAATGTAAGGATAATTGTATACAGAATTACTAATCAGATTTACTGAATAGTTAACTATTAACATGTAAAATAGACTAATTAACAATAAACTGACTACAGTTCTTCAGTACTCAGTACACATTAACAAACGGAAGGAACACACAGCAAAATAAAAGTCCAAAACGCACTTTACATCCTGTATGCCCAACGTTAAGATACAACATGTCAGTATGTTAACAGGAAACAGATATACAGTATATGGACCCAGAAAAGGAAATGGTATCATCCATTTTAATTAAGTGATATGTGAGTAAATCAGCATGTCTGTGGGTTACCCCAGCAATAAAAACGAATCTACACTTAAATAAATAAATAGCAAGTAACACTTTCTGCCAAATTAATTCAAGTATTGTACAACAGATTACGTATAGTGCTCTATAAGTTATTAAATCAGTTCAAAACACGAAATACCTTCGGATCAATTTGCTCAAACTGCATTACATATACAAACATAAATTTTGTGATATTGTGGTTGTTTTAACTTGCAACCTTCAGACAGGTATTTATTTATAAAAGTGTACTTCTGACATCAAAGTCTATATGTAACATACATCTAGGTGTAAAATGCACAAGAAAGACATAGTTAAACTTTTTCCTGGAAGATGTTATGTATAGATACATTCACATTTCAAAGTATTATCAGTGACAGAGTGAAAAATTATGTATTTCAAATTGGCAAAGAAAAAATATGAACGGAAATGAACTGGAATTCTGCAGAAAATAAAAAAACATAGAGTTAAAGATATTCTTAAACTGAATATGTGAATTAGAAGCTAGCATTCCCAGAATTTTGTTACCTGAGTAAAACAGGATATAGAAGCCAGAATGAGATTTTCACTCTGCAGTGGAGTGTGCGCTGATATGAAACTTCCTGGCAGATTAAAACTGTGTGCCCAACCGAGACTCGAACTCGGGACCTTCCAAACTTTACAGAAGCTCTCCTGCGAACCTTGCAGAACTAGCACTCCTGAAAGAAAGGAAATTGCGGAGACATGGCTTAGCCACAGCCTGGGCAGGAGAGCTTCTGTAAAGTTTGGAAGGTAGGAAACGGATACTGGTAGAAGTAAAGCTGTGAGTACCGGGCATGAGTCGTGCTTCGGTAGCTCAGATGGTAGAGCACTTGCCCGCGAAAGGAAAAGGTCCCGAGTTCGAGTCTTGGTTTGGCACACAGTTTTAATCTGCCAGGAAGTTTCATATCAGCGCACACTCCGCTGCAGACTGAAAATCTCATTCTGGAAACATGGCTAAGCCATGTCTCCGCAATGTCCTTTCTTTCAGGAGTGCTAGTTCTGCAAGGTTCGCAGGAGAGCTTCTGTAAAGTTTGGAAGGTAGGAGACGGATACTGGCAGAAGTAAAGCTGTGAGTACCGGGCGTGAATCCTGCTTCGGTAGCTCAGATGGTAGAGCACTTGCTCACGAAAGGCAAAGGTCCCGAGTTCGAGTCTCGGTCGGGCACACAGTTTTAATCTGCCAGGAAGTTTCAGGATATAGAAGCTTCAGACACAAGTCTTGTGAGCTATTTGTACTTCCTTTAATTTAATCGACCTGTAAAATACATGAACTGATGAGTCATACTATAGTTAACCAAGTATTAAGCTCTCACAGAAAAGGTAACTCAGTTATGTTATTTCTGAGATACATACACTTTATAGAATCAAATCAATAATTTCTGGTTGTTATCTTTTTATTATTCATAAGATGAAACACCTCCCCCCATGAACCATGGACCTTGCTGTTGGTGGGGAGGCTTGCGTGTCTCAGCAATACAGACAGTCATACTGTAGGTGCAATGACAATGGAGGGGTATCTGTTGAAAGGCCAGACAAACGTGTGGTTCTTGAAGAGGGGCAGCAGCCCTATCAGTAGTGCAGGGCCACCAGTCTGGATGCTTGACTGATCTGCCCTTGTAACACTAACCAAAACGGCCTTACTGTCCTGGTAAGACGAACGGCTGAAAGCAAGGGGAAACTATGGGCGTAATTTTTCCTGAGGACATGCAGCTTTACTGTATGGGTAAAAGGTGATGGCATCCGCCTGGGTGAAATAGTCCCCCATTTGGATCTCCAGGCGGAGACTATTCAAGTGGATGTTGTTATCAGGAGAAAGAAAACTGGCGTTCTACAGATTGGAGCGTGGAAAGTCAGATCCCTGAATCGAGCAGGTAGGCTGGAAAATTTAAAAAGGGAAATGGATAGATTAAAGTTAGATATAGTGGGAATTAGTGAAGTTCGGTGACAGGAGGAACAAGTCTTTTGGGCAAGTGAATACAGGGTTATAAATACAAAATCAAATAGGGGTAATGCAGGAGTAGGTTTAATAATGAATAACAAATAGGAATGTGGGTAAGCAACTACAAACATCATAGTGAACTCATTATTGTGGCCAAGGCAAATACGAAGCCCACATCTACAAGTAGTACAAGTTTATATGCCAACTTGCTCCAGAGATGACAAATAGGTTGATGAAATGTACGATGAGATAAAAGAAATTATTCAGATAGTGAAGGGAGACGAAAATTTAGTCGTCATAGGTGACTGGAATTCGACAGTAGGAAAAGGAAGGGAACTAAACATAGTAGGTGAATATGGAATGGAAGTAACGAATGAAAGATGAAGCAGCCTGGTAGAATTTTGCACTGAACATAACTTAATCATAGCTAACACTTCGTTCAAGAATCATGAAAAAAGGTTGTATACATGAAGAAGCTCAGAGATACTGGAAGGTATCAGTTAGATTATGTAATGGTAAGACAGAGATTCAGGAACCAGGTTTTAAATTGTAAAACATTTCCAGAGGCAGATGTGGACTCTGACCACAATCTATTGATTATGAACTGCAGATTAAAACTGAAGAAACTACAAAAAGGTGGTAAATTGAGGACATTGGACCTGGATAAACTGAAAGAACCAGAGGCTGTAGAGAGCTTCCGGGAAAGCATAAGGGTACAATTGACAGGAATGGGGGAAAGAAATACAGTAGAAGACGAATGGGTAGCTTTGAGAGACGAAATAGTGTAGGTAGCAGAGGATCAAGTAGGTAAAAAGACGAGGGCTAGTAGAAATCCTTGGGTAACAGAAGAAATATTGAATTTAATTGATGAAAGGAGAAAATACAAAAATGCAGTAAATGAAGCAGGCAAAAAAGAATACAAACGTCTCAAAAATGAAATTGATAGTAAGTGCAAAATGGCTAAGCAGGGATGGCTAGAGGACAAATGTAAGGATGTAGAGGCACATATTACTAAAGGTAAGATAGATACTGTCTACAGGAAAATTAAAGAGATATTTGGAGAAAAGAGAACGACTTTCATGAATATCAAGAGCTCAGATGGGAATACAGTAATAAGCAAAGAAGTGAAAGCAGAAAGGTGGAAGGAGTATATAGAGGGTCTCTACCAGGGCGATGGTCTTCAGGACAATATTATAGAAATGGAAGAGATTGTAGATGAAGCTGAAATGGGAGATATGATACTACGTGGAGAGTTTGACAGAGCACTGAAAGATCTAAGTCGAAACAAGGCCCCGGGAGTAGACAATATCCATTAGAACTACTGACAGCCTTGGGAGAGTCATACTTCAGGTAGAATATAATAATTAGAATCCCAAAGAAAGCAGGTTTCGACAGATGTGAAAATTACTGAACAATCAGTTTAATAAGTTATGGCTCCAAAATATCAACACCAATTCTTTACAAACGAATGGAAAAACTGATACATCAGTTTGGATTCCGTAGAAATGTTGGAACACATGAGGCAATACTGACCCTACGACTTATCTTTGAAAATATTTTAAAGAAAGGCAAACCTACTCTCGTAGCATTTGTAGACTTCGAGAAAGCTTTTGAAAATGTTGACTGGAATACTTTCTTTCAAATTCTGAAGGTGGCAGGGGTAAAATACAGAGAGCGAAAGGCTATTTACAATTTGTACAGATACCAGATGGCAGTTATAAGAGTCAAGGGACGTGAAAGGGAATCAGTGGTTGGGAAAGGAGTGAGACAGTGTTTTAGCCTCTCCCCGATGTTGTTTAATCTGTATATTGAGCGAGCAGTAAAGGAAAAAAAAGAAAAATTCGGAGTAGTTATGAAAATCCATGGAGAAGAAATAAAAACTTTTACGTTCGTCGATGACATTGTAATTCTGTCAGAGACAGCATAGGACTTGGAAGAGCAGTTGAACGGAATGGACATTGTCTTGAAATGAGGATATAAGATGAACATCAACAAAAGCAAAACGAGGATAATGGAATGTAGTCGAATTAAGTCGGGTGATGCTGGGGGAATTAGATTAGGAAATGAGACACTTTAAGTAGTAAAGGAGTTTTGCTATTTGAGGAGCAAAATAACTGATGATGGCCAAAGTACAGAGGATATAAAATGTAGACTGGCAATGCCAAGGAAAGCGTTTCTGAAGAAGAGAAATTTTTTAAGATCATGTATAAATTGAAGTGTCAATAAGTCGTTTCTGAAAGTATTTGTATGGAGTGTAGCCATGTGTGGAAGTGAAACATGGACGATAAATAGTTTGGACAAGATGAGAATAGAAGCTTTCGAAATGTGGTGCTACAGAAGAAGTTTGGATGGGTAGATCACATAACTAATGAGGAGGTATTGAATAGAATTGGAGAGAAGAGAAATTTGTGGCAGAACATGTCTAGAAGAAGGAATCGGTTGGTAGGGCATATTCTGATGCTTCAAGAGATGACCAATTTAATATTGGAGGGCAGTGTTGAGGGTAAAAATCGTAGAGGGAAACCAAGAGATGAATATAGTAAGCAGATTCAGAAGGATGTAGGTTGCAGTAGGTACTGGGAGATGTAGAAGCTTGTACAGGATAGAGTAGCATGGAGAGCTGCATCAAACTAGTCTCTAGACTGTAGACCACAACAACAACAAGATGAAACAGATACAGAACGTTAATAGTGACTGTATGTATTCACAACTTTATCTTTAGACAACATTATTATCAAAAAATATAGATGATATTGAAAAACCTGTAATTACATTAGTATGCACTTATTCCTATAAAAACATATTTCAGATGAAAAGAATATTATAAAACAGCTTAGTTTATTGGAAGTAGTTGGGCTGCTTGCAATAAGTAGTCTGTCATTTTATGTACACTCTCAGTACTGAAAAAGTCACAATGGCTAGATTTAGTTGGACAGGAGTTACTTATCTGTCATTTTTATAAAAATGATATGAAGACACTATTGCGAGAATGGTTACCAACACAAAAATCTACACATATTGGTATTATATTCTGTTTTTACTACTGGCTGGGTAATGAATTAGATATCTTCAGCTGGAAACGTTTTGTGACCTCTAATGTGAAATCGTAAATGGAAGTTAAAACACTTTTATAACTGGCTGCAGAACAGATACCATCAAAAATATCTGAAATAAACTTTCTAGGAAATTTAATAGTGAATGTTCTTAGTTCTACTTTCTTCTCAGTGGAAAACTTTATCTCTTTTTTCTGCTTCAATGGTTGTCTTGAACATAGTCACCATAGAAGTTGTTAATTACCATCTCACCTAATGAAAGAACTCATATTTCAAAGCTGTGAAATGAACTGTTTCTCAAATGAATAAACATTCACAGTATTTTGCTTGAGTTTATTTATATTAACCCAAAATCCAATAGTATTAACATAATTGTTACAACAGGAGGAGTTGAAAAATGTTCCTGTCCTCACTTCATCAAGACATTCAGCAGACTCCTCTCTTTCTGCCAATTTAATACAAATAAGTGTTGGTCATAACTCCCTTGTCTAACAGCTTCCCTGCAACAGCACATTTCTAGCAACTGCTATTACAGTATCATTCATCTACAGATAATTAACAAATAACATGCAAATAGTCATACATATACAAGTCATTAACAAATAACTTATTGACAGACAGGTGGAGCATGTCAGAAAATTCAATATGCACAGAGAAACTTACAATCTCGAATAATCTTCACTGAGTAAAGGCTATAATTAAATATGAGATCAATACCCACTCTTGTTAAAATCTACATTATTGTAGGTACATGTTGCCCAAAAGATTTGGCTTTAAAAATAATGTTAAACAATGAGTATAATACAGATAAAGACAACAGCAAGACAAGTACATTTCATCAACACAAAGCAGTTTGCAGCTTTCTAGTAAACTGAAGGTTATTGATAGCTTTATTTTTATTGTCTTTTAGGCTCGCAGTCCTCTTATCAGACAAGAGAAATAAATGAAGAGAATTTACTCCAAGATTTTTTTTAGTTTTTTAAATTTATGAGCTAAGTCCAGCTTTCATTTATGGAACTAGTCGGATGATCATGGCAATGTATAGCTGAAGCTGAAAGATTGCTCTTCTGAAATTAAAGTGATTAAGATATAAATACGATTGAGTTGTTAAACCACAACCATAAATTCCAGCTGTCCAGCTACAGAGTCTCCTGTTTTGTAATTATTTGGGGTCTCTTTAGTTTTAATTATTTTACTGTTTGTCAATATACATAATTTCTTTTGGAGTATTGGTTGTTTCCAATGCACTGTAGTGTGCCTTAATCCCATATTGTATGTTGTTTGTGAGTGATTGCTCTTATGTGAGCAGTAATTTTAATATAGTACCTATTGCCTTTATGTTGTGTAAAAGCTTTTTACAGAATGACTTTTCACTTTCCAATGGGGAGTGCACCGATCTGAAACTTCCTGGAAGATTAAAACTACAGGACTATGACCTGGAAACTTTGCCTTTCGTGTGTAGGTGCTCTACTGACTGAACTATCCAGTAGGACTTATGACCTACCCTTGCAGTTTTGGTTCTGCCAGTATCTTATCTCCTGCCTTTCTTAACAGGAGTTTTCCTGCGTATCTGGCAGGGCTAGTACTCATGGAAGAACGGAGTTTTTTTAGGGATTTCTAAGGAATAATTACCATAGTTGCTTGGGAAAAGGCAGAACCATAACTGGACAATGTTATCTTTCATTCCTGAATCATTTGAAACTTGTATTGACTGGAAAAAAACATGTTTGGCACTCAAAAAGATGCTCTTTCACCAGTATAATGCACTATCAACACAACACTGATAGCAGGGCAAAAGCGTATGGACTGGGTTTTGAACTGGTTGCTCATCAACCATGTTCAGCAAAGTTAACTTCAAGCGATTTCTTCCTGTTCCCTAACTAGAAACTTTGGCTTGCTGGAAAGAAATTTTCATTAAATCACAGAGTGATAGATGCAGTCAACTAGTATTTTGCAGACAGGACCTACTTTTCTGATGGGACAAAAAAGATGGATGATCGCTAGACCAAATACATATCCCTCAACGGAAACTATGTCGAGAACTAAGTTGGCTTATTTCCGAAACAAATCTTTTTTCTTGCTTTTTTTATCAGACGTATCAAACTACCAACATATTATTCTTGCTGCTTGCTTTCCTACAATCAGTACTTTCTTTCTAAGTCGTAGGTTACCCCAGAAAATTTGTATGTAAGATATTATTGAGTAGAAATATGTAAATGGTGTCAGAAGGTTCATGTATTTGTTTGGAAGATTAGCAATTCTACGAAGAGTAAATGTAGCTGAACTTAATTGTTTTAAAAGCTCAGTAATATGCTTTTTCCAGTTGCAGTGGTCATCAATATGTACACCCAAAACGTTGGAGTATTCTACCCTATTTACTGACTCTTGCTTAAGTATTAATCAAGTTTTAGTATGACTTTGTTTACAGAACTGAATGTAGTGCGATTTTTAAACATTTTGGGAGTGTCCATTTTTAGAGAGCCACTTGTTCATTCTTTGGAAAATTGAATTTTTTCATTTTGAGAGACTGAAGGATGACCTGTTCAATTGTTAAAAACCATTCAACAACCAAGATACCAATCTTTTATATTGTGCTGTTTTTATCCATTTGACATCTTGTGCATAAAGTCAGGGTAAAATGAACACGTTTTACAATGGAAGATTTTTAAGGTATGTAAATGTAGAGCTCCACTTTCGGTTTTTATAATACCAATCTAAGATTTTTGTATAAAATGTTACATATTAACTTATGAGACAAATTCCATGTACATGCACTTTCTTACAGACCTGAAGATAACAGCATACACCAAGCGAGGTCTCGCAGTAGTTAGCACACTGGACTCGCATTCGGGAGGACGACGGTTCAATCCCATCTCCAGCCATCCTGATTTAGGTTTTTCATGATTTCCCTAAATCGTTTCAGGCAAATGCCGGGATGGTTCCTTTGAAAGGTCACTGCCGATTTCCTTCCCCATCCTTCCCTAACCCGAGCTTGCGCTCTGTCTCTAATGACGTCATTGTCGACGGGATAGTAAACAACACTAACCTAACCATAACAGCATAGTCTTTGGAAGACATCATTTACCAACTCTTCTGTTATTTTCTCTCTAATGGGATTTATTATAAAACTAGCATCACCTGCAGAAAGTACGAATTTTGATTTTTTGAATATTGTGTAGAAGGTCAATCACGTGTGTAAGAAATAAGACAGGGCCCAGAATTGAACCATGTGGTACTACATTTGTGATCTTCTTTTCCCCAGTCACTAAAATTTTCTACTTTTCTAGCATTGCCTGAATTATTAAGCACAACCTTTTGCATTCTGTTTGTTAAGTATCATTCAACCCTGCTTTGCATAAAACCATCGTTTCCATAAAACCTGAGCTTTTCTAAGAGAGTAACATTTTTTCCCAATCAAATGCTTTTGGAAGATCACAAAAATATCCACTGAAGACACAGCCTATTATTACTTAAGGCTTGTACTATTTGATGAGTGAATGTAAAAATAGGAATCTCAGTTGACTAACACTTCTGGAATCGGAACGGTGATATACTAAACAAATTGTTTCCACTTAGGTGTGCGATTGCTCTTGCCTAAATTACATTTTCGAATATTTTTGAAAAAGATTTCTGTAAGAAAACTGAATGATATTTGTTTAAATTTGTCTTGTCACCGTTATTACACAGTGATTTAACAGTTTCTTAGTTTAACATGCCCGGAAAAATTTCCTGGTATAGTCTTTAATAAAGTATTCCACTTCTTCAACTGAACCATTAAGCCTATATTTGCTGCTATGTTTAGAACATAATTGTTAAAGGTACTTGAAGCTTGTGAATTATCAATCACAACTGTGTGATTTAGTTTAATTCATATGGAATCTTGTGCACTTACTGGCTGTCCCGTCTCCCATTTGAAAATGCCCCATATAATTTTAATCTTATTATCTACATTGCTTATTTCATCAGGGCATTCCTATTTCTGGACTTCTTAATGAATTTCCTTCAAGTGCTACAGTATTTTATCAGATCTTGACTTTCTCTGGCTTATACATAATTTTCCCTCTTTCTCTTACATGAGATTTTAATTCCCTTGGTCATCATTTGGTTACTTGCAATTTTAATGGATCTTCTGGATAATGTTTTCAGAAAGAAGCTTCTAAATACTGACATTCATTTACTATAGAATAAATTTAATTTTTTCTCATCTCCTTCTACATATACATCATCCCATTCCACCTCTGGAAGTTTCAGATCAAATCACACTCCATTCCAGATTGAAATTCAACTGGAAACAATTTCTCTGGCTGTGGCCAAGTCATATATCCACAATAACATTTCTTCCAGGAGTCCTAGAGCCACAAAGTATGTGGGAGAAATTTGTGAAGTTTGCAAGGTGGGAGATGGGGTGCAGGCGGAAGTTAAGCTGTGAGGTTGCATCATCAGTCTTCTCGGGTAGCTCAGCTAGTAGAGCACTTACCGACGAAAGGCAAAGGTCCCAGGTTAGAGTCCTGGTCTTCCACACTATTTTAATCTGCCAGTGGTAATAACTTTATTTATTATAATAGGTTGTGACACAGCAGAGTACTTTAAAGCTGGTGATAGTACCAAAATTAACTTCAGCATAGATAGGTAATAACAATAAAGATATTTAATGCTTGGATACCAAATATATTTCTTATTTACATTTGCTACAAACATAGTCTAGGCATACTTTACATTTTGCAATCCATGTAGCAATTGTAACAACAGCCTATTTCATTATCTTAATCTACTGCTTAATTATTTTTGCTGTCTTTCATTTCTGTATGTACAGATCCTCAAATTTTTGTTAATTAATGATGAGAAAAAGTAATATTAACATTTCAGTCTCTTAAAGAATGTTGAAATTAAATCAACTTCTTAGACACAACAAGGATAATTCAAAATAACCTGCATAACTTTGAAACTTGCTGCAGGCCTACAACAACTGACACAATCATGTATTGATCAGCCAGAACATTATGACCACCAATCTACTGTCGATATAAACCCTTCCAGACGACAGCAGCATCACCTTGACTGACTGCTAGTCAGACACTCACACTGTGCATATAGCATCATTGAGGGTGCTGCCTGAGTGTAGATTGGTGAAGGCATGCAATCTGTCTCAGTTTGATCAAGGGCAGACTGAAATAACCCAGACTCTCAACACAATCATTTTATACACTGCACAACTTGTAGGATGCCTGAGTCATGCTATGGTGAGTGTCTTCAACATGTGGCGCAATCACGGTGAAACCACATCCAGATGTTGTGGGTTAGGCACCCACAACTCACTGCAGATATAGGACATCATACAGTTGGCACACTGGTAAAACAAGACAACCAGTGAGCTGTGTCAGACTTAAATGCTGGGCAGAATACAAGTGTGTCTGAACACATAGTGCACCAAACACTCCTGACAATGGGCCTCCGTAGCTGATGATACATCACTGTGCCAATGTTAACACCATGGCATCAGCAACTCTGAAATGTGCATGTTACCATCAGCACTGGATGTTATTGCAGTGGCAGAACGTTGCATGGTCTGATGAATCCTGATACCTTCTTCATAATGCTAATGAGATACATCACTATGCTCCGGGGGACATTCACTTGGGCAGCTGTGGGCCCAGTGGAGTTTGTTCAGCTGTTTCCTGCCGGCAGTGGCATTGTCATGAGGCCAGGAGTGTATGAAGTGTTTCAAGGAACACAGTGGCGAGATCCAATTGGTGTGCTGGCCCCCAACTAGTCAGATCTGAACCTAATTGAACACATCTGAGATGTGACTGAACGTGGCATCTGAGCTCATTGCCCCCTCCCATAAATTTATGGGAATTAGGTGACTTGTATGGTGCCTCCAGCAACCTACCAAGGACTCATTGCTTCCATGCCATGACATGTCACCACTGTTATCCATGCCAAATGTGGATATACCGGCCGTTAGGTAGGTGTTGATAGTGTTCTGGCTGTGTAGCGGACCTTAAATCATCCAGGTTCACAGAAACAAGTAACACTCATCTGTACACTCCATATGCTCATTATGGTAGCTTGTCACTCCATATAGAATACTGGTGGAAGGAACTAGACATATTTGCACAAAGAACAACAAACAATGGGAACAGTAATAAACTAGTCACAAACCTAAACAAAAAAGAGATAAATAGAGTCACTAAATACAACAAACACCCAGCTACAAAAAACACAACATAACTCCACACATTCAAGCACACGCAATAGCAAAACAACAACAAAAAGTATTCACGACAACAAGAAACAAGATTCAGGTGGGTACACAGTGACAAAAAAGGTACAAACTCTCACACAAAATAATAAACATTTTCAAAAGACAAGGCATAAAAATAACTTTCAAAACAGACATTTCAGTCCAAAAATACCAAAGGACACAAACAGCAGAAAGCAGGAATACACCAATTACTACGCAAGACATTTCATGGAAGCTAATATGACAAGCCAGCCAGACATTTGCCATCCTCTGCAAAGAACGTATCGTAGCCTGAAAGTATGGGACAAACCATTCAACTAGTGCAGAACCATTAAGAGAAGTTAGTGAAGGGCCAACTACAAGAGAAAAACACCTGAAAATAGTATAAATAAAGCTAGCTTCACAAGAAAACAAACATGTACACAAAAACAGCATAGAAAGGTAATTTCTATTAAGTAAACATGTGAGTGTCACAACCAGCTTACTGTTCACACAAGTCAGTTACATAGCAGACAAATATGCCAATGAGTGACCACAAATATCATTCTCCTTATGTGTTAAATAGGCTGTTCTACTTGTCTGTGTACACACATACAGTAAATAAGTAAAAACAATATGTTGGCATCATTTAGAGAAACAAGCGACATACTAGACACCAAAAGGGCAGTTGAAATGGGGTGTTACTAAATAACAGTGACTACGCATGAAAAGTGCTTTTTTTGACATGTTTCCACATGGGAAAAAATTGCCTGATCTTTAAGAAATTAATTACATGTCATAATTTAGTATTTTATCCACCTTCATCAACTGTAATCGTATAAAATGAAATAATAAGCAGCCAGTTGCATAAAAGAAATTTAATTTCATTACTGGTTTTGGGCATTTAGTGTCCTTCTTTAGAAGGTTATGCCTATCCCATTACTTGCGATTGTCTATAATAAAGTGCATAAAACACAATGCCATGGTCCCAAAAAATATATGCAGGAGCAATAAGTAATATAAGTGGGTATACAGTGACATGCAAGGCACAAACTCATATATAAAATAATAAACATTTTCAAAAGGAAAAACTTAAAAATAACTTTCAAATTAGAAAGTTCAGTCCAAAAGTACCAAAAGACACAAACATCGAGCAGAAGGGATTCAAGTGACATTGTGCAATGTTCTTGTTGTCTTCGGTCCAAAGACTGTTCTAATGCAGCTCACCATGCTACTCTATCCTATGCAAACCTCTCCATCTCCGAGTAACTACTGCAACCTGCATCCTTCTGAATCTGCTTACTATATTCATCTCTTGGTCTCCCTCTACGATTTTTACCCCCCTGCTGCCCTCCAGTACTAAACTTGTGATCCCTTGATGCCTCCAAATGTGTCCTAAGAACCAATTCATTCTTCCATTCTTCTAGTCAGGTTGTGTCACAGATTTCTTTTCTACCCCAGTTCTGTTCAGTACTTCCTCAGTAGTAATGTGATCTACCCATCTAATTTTCAGCATTCTTCTGTAGCACCACATTTCAAAAGATGATATTCGATTCTTGTGTAAACTGTTTATCATCCATGTTTCACTTCCGTACATGGCTACACTCCACACAAATACTTCCTTGGAGGACTTCCTGACACTTAAATGTTGACAAATTTTTCTTCTTCATAAAAGCTTTTTTTGTCAGTGTCCGTTGACATTTTATATCTTCCATACTTCTATATATATAAAGATGGTATCTGTTCTTTCGGACATGGCTGAAAGAACAGATGCCATCTTCAAATATATACAATTAAGGCTCACCGGCCATTTGACCATCTGCTGTGCGGATGCACACACATTGCCCGAACTCTTTCGGGAATCAGTAAAGCTGTCAGTAATGAGTGTAATGGGCAAGGGCACTAAGAATATAGTGCGGGACAATAAGCTTGGGATGTGGCTCTCATGGGAGGCATGCCAGAGATAAGACCCTGCAGTCGCACTATCCTCTGTGTCTTCGGTGGCTCAGATGGATAGTGTGTCTGTCTTGTAAGCAGGAGATCCCGGGTCCGATTCCCAGTCGGGGCACACATTTTCAACTGTGCCCATTGACGTATATCAACACCTCTGTGCAGCTAAGGGTATTCATTTCATTGTATTGATTTAGTTGTAAATACGTCTCTACTTCGACCATCATCAGTTATTTTATTTCCCAAATAGCAAAACTCATCTAGTCTCGTTTTCTAATCTAATTCCGTCAGTGTTACCTCATTTTATTTGACTACATTCCACTATCCTCATTTTGCTTTTGTTGATAGTCATCATACATCCTCTTTTCAAGACACTTTCCATTCCATTCAGCTGCTCTTCCAAGTCCTTTGCTGCCTATGACAGAAACACAATCTAATACAAATGTCTAGGTTTCTATTTCTTCTCCCTAGGATATAATTCCTACTCCAGATTCTTCTTTTGTTTCCTTTACTACTTGCTCAATATATAGATGGAATGACAAAGCGGTAAGGCTACAACCCTGTATCACTCCCTTCCCAACCACTGTTTCCCTTTCGTGTCCCTTGACTCTTATAACTGCCATCAAGTTTCTGTACAAATTGTAAATAGCCTTTCGCTCCCTGTATTTCACCCCTGCCACCTTCAGAATTTGAAAGAGAGTATTCCAGTTAACATTGCCAAAATCTTGCTCCACCTCTACAAATGCTATAAAGGTAGGTTTGCATTTCCTTAACCTAACTTCTATGAGAAGTTGTAGGGTGAGTATTGCCTTGTCTGTTCCTGCATTTCTTCTGAATCGAAACTTATCTTCCCTGAGGTCGTTTCCTATCAGTTTCTCCATTCTTCTGTAAAGGATTTGTGTTAGTATTTTGCAACTGTGAGATATTAAACTGATAGTACGGTAATTTTCACACCTGTCAGCACCTGCTTCCTTTGGAATTGGAATTATTATGTTCTTCTTGCAGTCTGAGGGTATTTCGCCTGTCTCATTCATCTTGTTCATCAGATGAAAGAGTTTAGTCAGCGCTGGCTCTCCCAAGGCTATCAGTAGTTCTAACGGAATGTTGTCTACTCCCAGGTCTTATTCCAACAATTTATGGTGGTGTGAACTGGAAAGATCACATAACTTTAATCATAAGTAATGCAAATGGTAGACTTCATTGATTTAGTTCAATACTCTGGAAAATAGTCAATCTATATATGAGGTATCTTCCGTTTAACAAAAACTGCATTACATAAGATCTTTGCGTAATTTCTTTATTACTCAAAGTGTGTGTATATTTGTTTCGTCTCCTATCGTGGAGATCATTTACAACAAATGTCTCAGCAAGAAGCCTCATTATGATGTTCTTAATTGATTTGATTCATCGTTGTACTTGCTATTGCAAATGTCTTTTGAAAACCTGAAAATACAAAGCATGGTTGAATATATACAAATACTGCAGATGTGTAGATACGGAAGAAATTGTCTTGCACAAGTGGCACAAGGAATTGTAAAGCGATTAATACAAAAAAGCGAAACAAAAATGTATGTTGTACCATCAAGTAACAAGACCTTTTGGCATATGGATTGTCGACTCATTCCCTTACATGATTTGTTTCACACACAGTTTTCTCTGTATTGGTTAGCGATCACTGTCAAGGACTCGCAGAAGGACGCTGTAACACAAAACCCCATGGTTTTGTCGCACGGAGTCTGTTGCGATTTTGTATAGCGATTGCCAGTTGCGTGACTTTCGATAGCTCGCAATACAACGTCTGTGGATTGTAATTATCTTTGGCGGGCGGTTGCTACTGCTAGTAACACTTTCGGTCAGCAGATGGCGTTCGTGACGTAGGAAGTTGTCATATCAATAAACTCGGTGCTTCATTTAGCATCGTAAGTTACTTGTAGCTGACAAGAAGTGTCATAAGTTGTGTACGTGCGGTGAATTTGTTGTTTCTATGTGTATGTGCATATGTGTGAGAACAACAAATTTTTAGTGCGATTTTAAAGAAATACACGGCCAGAAATTTGTGACGACAAATCCTCGACTTTTATGGAATGCTTTGATCAGTGAAATGGATTTCATGTGTGTGGGAGAGTATACAAGCAACTTGTTTATGAGCACCGCACTGTTTTAGGTGTAACAGAATGCTTCTGAACATCGAGCAACGGAGGATATTAAATTGAACGCTACGTTAAATAAAAGGTCGCAGCAAACAGGTAATTCTACATTAATATGGCCACCAATTTAAAATATAGCCTATCTTGGGTACAGCATTCGAAAAAAATTATCCCAGATTCGTTAGATGCCGAATATATTTCATAATTGTGTTTATTTTTTCTGCTGTAAGTAGTCTGCTTATCATTGCCACTTCGTTCGTGGTAGGTGTGAACTACAAATTATAAAATAATGTAGCAGAGTTAGGTTTTTCTGGTCTCTCTTTTTTTAATCTTATAATGTGTTTCACTTTTGGGGATGTAACTTTCGTAGATGAGGGTCATGCATACTTAAAATTCTGCACTTCACTAATGTTAACAAATCGTGTTTTTAGTTTTGGACAATGGTTTGTATATCGGAGAAAGTAGTAAAGCGGATATTATTGTTACTGTACCAAGGTACAGGCAGATTTGACGTTAATCTGTTTTTTAGTGTAAGTAGGGATATTGAACTGACACTTTTTCTGTTTTTAATGAACTACTGTCCGAATAGAAACCAGTGATTTGGATACTACAAAGAACCGAAGTAAAGAAAAATTATATGCTTGCACCTAATTTCGTCTTGGAAAGATTTTTAAGTGATACCTGGGTGTATTCTTATAAGGTTTTCACTTTCCACACTGACCTCCCTTCCGAACATTTGGCACTATATGTGGAATACGGAATGTGACGTTTCTTTTTTGCTCATAGTGGTGTATTGACTATGGGATGCTACATTGTTGGCTTCACTGTAATTGTAGACTGAACTGAAATGTCGGTTTGTGTACTGTGTTGATGCCATACAGTGATTTGAAGTAGTTGAAGGTTTATCTGTCGAAGCTACACACACACACATTCCATTCACACTCACTTTTTCCATTATTTCACATATGTATATATATGTAATATAGCGTTTCCTACATGATGGGCATCTTTATTTCTTTATAGTGTACCTTACAGTTACAGTTCTATGTATTATTCGACACGATAAAAGTTTTTGATTAGTAGTTTCAGCGGTAGCATTGCAATTTATAAATGAATTCCATAAGGACATATTTCTCCATAGAGGTTTTGTGGACCACGCCCACTTGGAATATGCTGGTATGTTCCGACTGTGCAATTTTTTGCCTTGTTGCTTATTTGGAGTTGGAGTGCGTAAGCTATTGTGGGTTCTTTAACATTAGTTATTTCTGAATGTTCTCCAATATGCATGTCTGTTTTCGCATCTTAATCTGTCCCCTCCATTTCCGTTAGCAGTTCTTAGTTAATTTCACATTACCTTGTCTGTCAGTGTATTTCCATCGTTTGTAGAAATATACAGATCATGTAAGAGCCTTATTCCAAAAGTGTTGTTTGTTAATTTCTCTACAGTCAAGTTTCTACTGTGAACTTAAACGAGACGTGACTTTTTAGTTATTGCTGTCTTTGCTGTACCTTTCGTGCCATATTGGCTTTTAGTTTCCATCTAGTAATTTTTTGTTACATTTAAGGTCCTGTCGTCAGTTAAGGACAGCAGAAAATGCTGTGTTGGAACACAACATTGTAACTCTTCCTGTTTGGGCTGTGAGTTTCAGCTAAAGCTTTTAGTCAGGTAGGTTAGTGATGTATTTGCGGGAACATATCGTGATTTATATTCTTCCCACTTCTTTAGTTTACTACTTACTGAAAAGAAAAAAGAACCCGGAATAGAGTGGTCATCAAAATGTTCGTTTGGTGCATGTTTATTTCCTGTATTCTATTTTGTCGTGGTTTTACGACCCTCCGACACAAGGTCAAAATCGTTGAGTAAGTGTATACCCTGAAGTCAGGGTTGAGTGAAAGCATTTCGAAACAGTTTTCTGACGGTCAGAGTACTAAATATTGAAGGTAATATTTCTACTGAAACACGAAATGTACAAAAGATGTCATTATGTCGGTTTAGCGTAAAGAATGGAAGGAGTGACTGAGCCCTTACAAGAAAGCGAATTATGGCACAAAATTTGAAGTACGTATTGTTCCTCATCGAATCGTTTGCCATCAGTGTTTATAGCAATTGCCTATGTTTACTAGTAATAACGTTGATGCTTCCGGGACCCATCTCAAAAGTGACCTGGAAGACTGCTTGAAGCGTCACTGCAACGCGACTATGCACGACCGCACACCGCTAGTTCACAACTATCTAGGAAGATTGTTGGGAGGTCATTCCATATTTCCCATATCCCATACGTTCACGACATTACACTCACATTAAAACACAGTCAGACGTCTGTTGTACAACGTGTCTCAGAAATTATTCTATAACGAAGATTTTTTTTTTCCAAATTTGACTTGAAAGCATATAGAAACGTTGGAACATACTATATAACAACAGCAGTCATTTTGACCGCTGTATTGGAATTACTGTTTTCGTTCTCATTACTATCGTTTCAGCTATGTATTCCTAAGTTTAGAAAACATTTACCTATGGGACCTAACACTAAATTGTGACACATTGTATGATCTTCGCAAATTTAATATTTTTCCATTTATTGCAAACACGTATATTTTTTATAAAGAAACGATGTTATCTAATGGATAGACACGGTTTTTATTTCAAGTTCTTTTAGTATTTGTGACGTACTTAGTAGGTACTCAATATCATAAATACATTACTTAAATATTTTATTTAGTGCCGTTGAGGTCAGAAACATGTTTGCCAAATCCACGTGCCACAACATATTTGTAAAACGCTGTTTTAAATTTTCTTCAATTAACATTGCCTCCTCATTTTATTTCCTTCCAAATAGTCTTCAAATTCCGGTTCTGTTTCTACTAATTTAAGATTCGAGCCTAAATATGGACTGTGCGTCTGATCCCAGCGGCCATGGGTGTGTGTGTTTGTCCTTAGGATAATTTAGGTTAAGTATTGTGAAAGCTTAGGGACTGATGACCTTAGCAGTTAAGTCCCATAAGATTTCACACAAATTTGAACATTTTTGAGCCTAAATACCCCATACGAAGCTCCTTCAGGGTGTCATTTCGGCGAGTATCTTCTTCTCTGTCACTTTCTTGAAAATGTTCTAGGGGTGGGTAGATGCCAAGTCAGGAACATTATGAAATATATGAGCCGGCCATCAACGTGTGCCGGCTTGAACAGTATATTTTCGTGCCATTTGATCCACCACGTGAGTGCCATATTTTTTATTGCCGTAGAAGTCAATTGTTTCCGGAATTAATTTCTTTTGAATACATCATGGAAGCAGACAGTGATCAATGTTATTACTAATAGTTACTATTAAAATCAGTCTTGATCACAATTTATTTGTTCTGGTAACCGGTTTCGACTACGCCTGTGGTCATCTTCAGACCAAAATGCTGTATGATCAGGAGCCTGATTCTGGTGGTAAATCACTGCTAAAGTGACATTGAGCGCGGAATGGTAGTTGGAGCTAGACGCATGGGACATTCCATTTCGGAACTCGTTTAGGAATTCAATATTCCGAGGTCCACAGAATGTGCGGGAATACCAAATTTCGGACGTTACCTCTCACCACCGATAACGCAGTGGCCGACGGCCTTCACTAGCAATCGAGAGCAACGGCGCTTTCTTAGAATTTTCAATATAAACTGAAAGCAGCGCTGCAATGAAATAACCACAGAAATCAATGTTGGGCGTGCGACGAACGTTATCTGTTACGACAGCACGACGAAAGTTGGCAGCAGACAACCGACGCGAATGCCTTTGCTAACAGCACGGCGTCGCCTGGAGCGCGTCTCCTGGGCTCGTGACCATATCTGCTGGACCCCGGACGACTAGAAAACCATGACCTGTTCAGATGAGTTCTTATTTCAGTTGGTAAGAGCTGATGATTGTGTTAGAGTTTGGCGCAAACTCCACGAAGACAGTGACCCAGGTCGTGAGCAACGCACTGTGCGAGCTGGTGGTGACTCCATAACGGTACGGGCTGTGTTTACATGGATTCGACTGGGTCCTCTCGATGTTCGGCTACTGAGAGATTGTTTGCAGCCATTGATGAGCGTGATGTTTCCAAACAACGATGGAATTTTTATGTATGACGATGTGCCATGTCACCGGGCCACAGTTTTTCACGATTGGACAAGTCGAGCGGATGATTTAGCCACGCAGGTGGCCCCGCAACGAGTACCGTCGAACATTTCTGGGACATAATCGAGAGGTCAGTTTGTGCACAAAATCTTGCACTGACGACACTTTAGCAGTCATAGACGGCTAGAAATGCTGCGTGTCTTAATATTTCTGCAAGGGCTTCCAACGACTTGAGTCCATGCCACGTCGATGTGCTCCACTACGGCGGGCAAAAGGAGGTCCGGCAAGACATCAGGAGGTGTCCCATGACTTCTGTGACCTTATTGTATTTCACCTATTCTACCTACCACATTATTCGCTCAGTATAATCATTCATCCCACATTTAGCGTTCAGAATAAGAAACAAATTTACTCGTCTATTTTTATGTTGATGCACGTATGTGACAGAAACTTACACGCAATGTGCATTGTTGCATTAAACAGTTTTGCTCTTAGCGAATTCCTTAATGGTGAGCGAAGGGTGCTTTCGCCTATAGCACATATACTTTTGAAAACAATGTTGTTGTGGTCACCGTTTTGATTATCTCTTTTTTCGGCGTAATGATAAACAGTGAATAATAGCTGTTGGTCTCTTGTAAACCAAGTACTGTTCATCAGTGGATGTCTCCATATCCATCAGTATTACACTGATAAGTGTTCAGAATCGCTTCGTGTAATGTGATCAAACGACACAATCACGTTAGTAAAAAGAAATACTATGAACGAGCTGTTTGAAATAAGAATAATCGATAAATTTCCGCGAAGAGACGAGAGACAGTACATGAAACCAATCGTAAATGAGAAGTGACATGTCCTCTAGAAAAATAAAAGAAAAACAAATAACTCCGATTGGACAAGGATGGGGAAATGAATCGGCCGTTACCTATCCCAAAATTCGACGGAAGAGATTTCGAGAAACACGGAAAACCGAACTCATCATGACTGAAGATTTAACCCTACTTTTTCCGTGCACGAGTACGATACGGTGTCTTTAACAACTATTCAACATCGCTTGGTTGTAGGAAGTATGAAACACCCATGCAGGTGGTGCGGTGGTGTACTCTGAGAGACCGTGTTCTCATAGATACAGCCGGACGAGAGAGTTAGATCAGGTATACACGCTTCAGTCAAAGAAATGTACATACCCCGAAAATGAGCAATTTATGCGCTGTGGTATCCTAGTCACTTCGAAAACACAGGGTCTCTGTTGCTGGGACCGTTCTGCAGAACTCACGTTCGTCTGTGGGCACGGGGTCGACCTCTCCATTTGTAAGAAATCGATGCGAGAGAGTTTCCCTCTTGTAAACACGGACAGGTTCCCCTTACCGATCTCGCAGTGAAGAGAAAATGTAGCTGACCTCTCGACAGACCAAAAGTGAATAGCTCCAGAGAGCTGGCGTATCATTTCAGCCTTACCGTCATCGAAAAATCCGCTTTTCGATTGTTTACTAATTGCACAATGGCTGTTGTGTGTAGAACAGATTTGTCGCACATAGCCACAACACAAGTAAGAGCGACCAATCGGAGATACTACTGTCCATTAATACTGTAAGCCGCTACCCTTTTTTGGTCAAGCCTATAGCTTCACCATTGGTGCGACGTGTACCAAACCGGTTCTGACACGGACGGAAGCCAGTGTTTAAAATATGGAATAATGACAGACGTTGTGGGGTTTGATGAGTCATAATTGCTGTAAGGGGTGCAGGGAATTCCTGGTGAGCAATATCTATCGGTCTATCAGGAATCCAGCTTGTAACTCGGAGATGGTTGCATTTTAGGTTGATTTCCTTTCTCATTTACACTGCAAAACGGTTCATATACATTGTTGACCATCCGCTCCATCACAGACCGTTTCGGAGATAGTAGTATACACCACACTGACGGAACAGCTGTACGTATAGCGTATCTTTTGGCCAAATGGTTTGATCTCGTGTCAGCGATGACCTGCTCTGGTCAGCACCATAATTTAAACGCAAGCGAATTTTTGATTGAGAATGGCAGGCGCCGGTCTTCAGGTTTTTCGGACGAGACCCAAGAAAGAGCAGTTCACCCATGGAGAAGCACATTTTTAGGGCCTTCGTTCGAACCACTGTCGTAATTTTTATCGGTATGGAGTCTTCGCCAAATTGTGTGCTCGGGGGGATGGTGAAGATTTAAAGAAACAGTACCCGTTTTGTCACGGATTTGTATTGTCAGCGTGAGAGCATCCCAAATTTGCTGAATAACAAGAAACGTACTAATTTCCCAAATACAAATCACGCGTAATAACTACGAAAGTTGAATATGAATTAGAACATAGGGCTTCGAAAGTTCTTCAGGTACAGCATGTGCTGTTAGTTGCATCGTGTGCACTGTCTTGTGAAATATGGATGTAGAAGTCATTCGCAGGAAACCTTTATAGGTTAAGACAACCAATTTATAAGAGTGGAGATTATAAAAATGATTAGAGGGTAAACCAACGTAACATTAAACGTCTCCGTATGACGTAATTCTATGCACCAGACTGGAAACTATAAATGAGTTGGGTGTCAGAAACACTTGCTGGTGGTTACGAACAGTCGGTAGTGATCAGATGCTGTAACTATTATTTGGTGATCAATATTTTCGATATTAGGATATATGAAGTTGATAGTGATTAATTCACACTGCAGTACACGTTGCATAATTCACACTGGAAAAATTTCAAAAACCATTTAGTAATGTACGCTCCCAATCGTCTTTGCATCATCTTTGTGGCTGGGTCTAACAAATCAGTCGGCTAGTATTTGGAGTTGAGTCAGATATTCATTCCTCTGTTTTCTCGATATCCTTTTTGGATAAAACATCGACCTATAGCTACATGTATACTCACCAAACTGGATCACACATTTTGCACTACTAATACTGTTCCATACAACAATACACAATGGTTCAAATGGCTCTGAGCGCTATGGGATTTAACATCTGAGGTCATCAGTCCCCTAGACTTAGAACTACTTAAACCTAACTAACCTAAGGACATCACACACATCCATGCCCGAGGCAGGATTCGAACCTCTGACCATAGCGGTCGCGCGGTTCCAGACAAGCGCCTAGAACCGCGCGGCCACCACGGCCGGCAATGCACAATGCGAGTAAGTTTCTACTGTGTAAGTGCATTAAGGTAAAAATAGACGATTAAATTTGTTTCTTATTCTTAACCCTAAATGTGACTTATGATTACATTGAGAGAATAAAGTAATTGGTGGAATAGTTGAAATATGCTACGTTTCCAAAACAAGTGTGAAATGGGTATTGAAGCACCTCTACCCACACGATATAGCTAACTATTAATATAATTATAATTAGTTAGGTGTTGCTGTAGTACGATATAAACACCTACTTCGCGACAACTACGGCAGACGGCCTACTCTGTCTCCGCTTACGTGTTTAAAATTTTGATACCATGTAACGTTTCTCTCGGAACTTGTTTTCACAACAGATTGTTTTCCTAATCCTAATTGTAGGTTTGCACTGCGGATTGTTACTTCTGAAACTGTCTTGTGAAGCCGAAGCTGGGCGCCTCAACCATCATCTCTGCGGTTCTTTGAGACAAATCTTTCGCTGATGCTGCAATTTTATCAATGAATGACGTCATAGCAATGTGTGTTTTATCATCATACTGCCCTTTTGTGAATATTGTATCAATACGAGAACATCCTTTCTTATTGATCCGTTCACAGCCCATTAGGTGTGATAAAATATCAATAAAACGTCCTTTCTCTTCACCATAGGACGTAGGATCCTACTCCATTCGCACACAGTACACAAAAAGATACGTTGTCGGCATCCTTCTTTATAATTACAAATTTATCCAATTTTGCTCTTGTTGTCGATTGTTGAAGTAGAAGCTGGCATAACTAAAATTGGATGGTGGACTCTTGGAATTTTGAGAGTTAATCCTGACCGTATCTAGTAAAGAATAATGGTACTCAAACCAACCTTAGGGTTGACGAAAGCTTTATCTTAACGCTCCCTGTATACTCAATGCTATCTTGGAATCCTACATATAGTCCAGTCATATAGGAGATATATCGTGCAAAATATGGGATAGAAGACTTTATTTATTATTTTTTACTCGTACATGTTGTTGAAAAGAGGAATTTATCTTGGCTAAAATTCTTGTAGTAAAAACACTGAAGAGTTTGGATATATTCAGGTTTTTTTCTTCAAAACATCTCAGATTCTTGTGCTACTAGTGCTTTGATGTTTATTTCCTTTTTCAAAGAGAACAAAATTCTCTAAAAATTTGATTACTACAACTGTGTACTGCACCCATTATCAAGGGCTATACACTTCGTCGAAAAAGATATTTTTTCAAATTTTCTGTAAAATGGAAAATACGAGCACTTTTATTTCGATTTCTGTTTACAAAGTAGAAATACAAAATATGTTATGTTTTTGAATTGAAAATCTCACTTTTTCAGTACTCAGTTACTCCGTATGTGATTCGGAGATTCCGGGTATCCATCAAATAGTTCAAATGGCTCTGAGCACTATGGGACTTAATAGCGGAGGTCATCAGTCCCCTAGAACTGCTTAAACCTAACTAACCTAAGGACATCGCACACATCCATGCCCGAGGCAGGATTCGAACCTGCGACCGTAGCCGTCGCGTGGTTCCAGACTGAAGCGCCTAGAACCGCTCGGCCTCGGGTATCCATCTAGTCGAGACTCAAGCATAACTATAAAACTACATCATTTACTCTTTGTGCGTGTAAACCAGTGACAGAAAATGGAACTGAACGGAAATTATAGCTAATTATACTTCTGTAAAGAAACTATCGATACAGATTAAACATGAGTATATTTGTTGTAATTAAAACGGCATTAACACTTACTAACACTTATCACTTCTGGATAAATAATACTTCTGGCAGGGTACTTCAACAATGTTTTGATGGACCAAGTTCCTTGGTGTCACCAGAGATGCCTTCTTGGCTTTAGAGAAAATAAGTTTTCGATGCCTTGTCCTAAATCAGTCATGAGCACAAGGTCAACATCTTCTCCCACTATGACCACACTTCCAGAATCGTTGGTTCTTGAAATGACAGATGTTCCAAACATAGAGCCAGCATATTCATCTGCCTGTCCACAACAAAGCTACTCTCTACAAATTCCTTTTTTAAGAAATGTGACCAAGTTATTCTCGTACCGTTCGTTGTACAAAAACTTCTCCTGAAGGTCTTGGTGTACCCTCTCTGATCCAACTAAAGCTTGAACCGCTGTTTGCTAAATAACAATTTCTACACACTTCTTCTTACAACTGACCATTGACGTCATTCAATTGTAAAGCGTGCAGAACGTGTACATAATTTGCCTTACAGTCCACAAAAAAGCTTCACCAATCTGATCTGACTGTTGTTGATACTGAATGTAATGTAAGCGATACTATATACCAGGGTTGGAACTTAAATAATGACAACCATTTATTCACAACCGATAGAAAGAAGTTACATGTTTGCACCGGTTACTGTCCTTCAAAGTAGTCACCAGCGTTGCGTATAACCCGTTGCCAGCGATGTGGAAGGCGTAGTATACCGTTAGCAGAGCCTGTTGTTCTGTTGATGGTGCGAATGGAGCGGTCTACTGCCTGTCGAATCGCTGCGACAGTTCTAAAGCGAATGCCACGAAGTGGTTCCTTTCATCTTCGGGATCAAATCGAAGGACTTCTCGCTCCCATTGACCGAACAGAGCAGTCACAGCTTGCGCTGTATGCGCCCGCGCAAAATGATGGGTGGGTTGCGCAGAAAGTGTCGCCACGTCTTTCGCATAGCGGGTCGCAGGTGATGCTCCATAAACGACTAGTAATACTGTGCATTGACGTTCTGCCGTGGAGGAAGGTAATGCGTTCCTCACAGTCGTACACGAGAATCACCATAACTTTAGACCGCTCCATTCGCGCCATCAGCAGAACAGGCTCTGCTAATGGTATACTACGCCTTCCACATCGCTAGCAAGAGGTTCTACACAACGCTGGTGACTACCTTGAATGACAGTAACAGGTGCAAACATGTCACTCTTTTGTGTCGGTTGTGAATAAATAGTTGGCACTACTTAATTTCCAACGCTCGTATATTGGCCGTTCCGCAAAGTTAGTTGTTCAATTCCATTCTGTAACATAAGATGTATTTCTACTGTATAAACAGAAACTGAAATAAAAGTGCTCAAAAACTTGCTATTTTACCTTTTTGCGCAAAGTTTGAAAAACTGTTAATTTTGGCGTCCTATAGCGCCTTTGGTATTAGGTACAGAAAAATTTGTAGTAATTAAATTTCTAAAAAAGGTTGTGCTCTTTTAAAAAGGAAATAAATGTCGAAGTACTACGATTACAAAAACAGATTTTTGAAAAAAAAACTCCAAAATTTTCAAAGTATTTTGACTACAGATAGTTTAGCCAACATAATTTTTGTTGGCAAGACATGGTTTTCCAGTCTTCCCCAACATATGAACAAGCTAAAATAATAAAATCTTATACCCCGCCTTTTGTTATGGATAGGCTTTTAATCCTACAATTTGACTGGACTGATGGACTTGGTAGTCCACCGTTTCTGTTTCCTTCCTTAGTCTAGCGAATTACATTACGAAAGAATGAACGATAGACTTCCATTAATTTATTTTGAAGCTAGAATCACAAATAGAGATATGTTCTCGCCCGATCGTCGTTAAGTATAACTTAAACATCTTATTAGCCGAAAATATAGATTCTCCATAAATTTCCACGCTGTTCGTCCAGCACACCAGATGCCCTGTTTTCGCATTACGTTGTTTAGGTACCAAAACTACAATGCCTGACTTTGCGGTACTCGCTCTGTAGAATTTCTGCACTAGTGTGCAAAATTTAAAAACGAAAGTAACTGTCGCATGATGTGGCACTGCCAAGTAGAATAGTTTGATAACACTTGGATCATACATAGAAGAAACTGCTGCACTGTGATACACAACTGAAAGCAGTACGCAATTAGACGAACAGAAATGACACTTTTATCAAAGACAAAAATAACAGTGAAATCAACGCTTTTTATGATCGCCACCAGGACATTACAGAAGGCAGGACATGGCTCTTATAGGATGTATGACGACCATGGACAGCAATGCATGCTTTGCAATGTACTCCCATGCTAGCCACAAGGCTGGTAACGGGTTCTTGTGGCGGGGCGCAAGTCGGTGCGGTCGCGCATTATCATACATCAAAATGAAGACAGGGCTGAATGTCCCTCTGAAAAGACGCACATTAGAGAGGAATACAGGTTAACAACAACGTTTACAGGTGACTGTACCGTGTTTCAAAAGGTTTGGAGATCAGTACGTAAATGCAACATTACGCTCCCCGACACCGTGACACCTAGCCCACCAAAACTATAATGTTCGGGAATTTTCCTGAGTGCATGACATATTCCCACCTCTCGCCATATGAGGTTACGTCCAGAATCCAAGAATGAATTTGTTCTCATCTGAGAAGAGCACGCGGCCCGGCTCCTCGTTGGTCGAGTACCATTGCGCTTGGCACCATCGCAATTGCGCCGCCGATGTGCGAGTGTCAAAGGAACACAACGTACTGGTCGTCCGACAGAAAGACCACTCCGGTGCAGTCGCCGTAACACTGTGGAGCGTGAAATTGCGCGCCTCGTTGTGATGCCAAATGTGTTTGAGATAGCACCCGCTGCCTGACGGGAGCCACTTCTTGCCTGTTGCACAGTTTGGCCGCCATCTCGAGCAGAGGTGCCTGTGATTCGGAACGCTTCCCATGCACGTGAAACAACACCGTACTCTTCTTCTGATATGCCGTGTCCTCAACTATTTGATTAAAGCCCAATCGATGGTCAGAGTAACGTATTGGAACCTACTTTCGTCTGTGCTTGGTACTATTACTTGGAGCATCTCCAAGAGAAGTACTGACATGTTATAATTCCAGCCACAAATTTCTTGACCATTCAAAGTCAAGGCCTAGAGCGATTATAAGTTTCTACCAACTTAGGACGAAACTCCGTTTGACAGTAATCGTTCAAAACCAAGGAATTCTATGTCGGCATGGTATTCCAGTTTATCTGCAAGAGTACTACTTAAATAAGCTGTATAACGAAGACAGTACGGAAGATAAAGATGATTCTTGGTTTTTACTGTGTACCGCGTACTAACATCAAAGAAACACAGATTAGCTAATATCAACGCCACACGGGCAAGTCAGAAATATACTCGTTTCTTTCATAAATATGGTGATGGTTACAGTAGGGGATGGAGACACACAGAAAAAAACTACAGAAAGATCAGTTTCTGTGGAGGTGGCGGATTTTCAGTGAGCGGTCAGGACGAGAGTGCTCTGTGCCTACTAATAAGAGTAGCAAACCATGGAGCTCCATTGTGCACCTGCTGTGTCGCACAGTTTCCAATTACTGGCAAGCGTGTTGGTGCCAGTCATTGGTTGGTAACGCTCTGCAGAACTACTGTAATTTACAGAGTGGGGCAAATAAAAGTGGCCCAGAGAACAGAGCTCCAACGTACAAATAAACACAGCAGAGGGAAGGAAATAAAGCACTAACCTCACTGAAAGTGACCACCTTTCATCTCTTGATAGTTTTAGTCCTTGGTCAAGAAATTACTGAAGGCAGATCAAATCTGGACAGCTGAAATTGCTGCAGTTATTTAAATACTATGCGGGTTATTGCGATACACCTTAGGCTTTTGAGGGCTCCCCATACAAAGTAATCGCACATTGACAGATGGGGTCACCTGGGTGGCAAGCTAGAGCCGCGACCAGACTGACCACTCCTACCAACTCTGTCAGACGTGAAGATTGTGTAAATGTGTTCCAACGTTCGGTCGGCTGTAAGGACAGTTGCTCTACCCTGTTGGAAGTAATTGTAGTGTTTTCCTCCTCCGTTAATGCTGCTACAAATTCACGTTCAATCACATCCACTCCTCCGAACCACTTTTATTTGCCCCACTCTGTACTTACTGCTATTAGTGACATTAAAATATGCACCAAGAGTAGTAGAACTGGACTAGTTGTCGTAAATAAAAAAAAGGTAATTCATAGAAGTTACGGCTGTTTGGAATATGCCAACTGGGTGTGTGTTTTGGTGCAGCACAAGAATGCCAATACGAAGTTTCAACTGGCTGGGCATCATTGAACTCCATTCAAAGTAAATTTCATTTCCCCCTGTTAAGTTGCTCCCAGAACGCAAGCTTTGGCGAAGACTACGAACAGCATGCCAGCAGAAAAACGCTTCCTAAAGAATATACCAAACATCCTCCACGTAGTAAGTAGGTTGGAAGGGCACGCTGCAATGTTTACAGTAGAAGGCGTACGTTCGCAAGATTACACCTATAGAGCGAACATTCCTGTCTCATGAGATGATCACTTAACATCAAAATAAAGGACCCCTAGGTATAGGAGGTGGACAAAAACATGGCAAACCAAAAACAATGCAGTATCATCCCTAATATGGCGTAGGAAACCCTTTGGCATTCAAAACAATTTCCATTCGTCTCGGAATGGGTAAATACATGTTCTGAAGGGTTTTCAAAGGAATCTTCCTTTATTTTTCCTGCAAAATAGTGGTAAGTTCATGTAAGGACGATGGAGGTAGATAGCGATTACGCACCCTTCTCTCCAAAGTTGATCACAAAGGCTAAATATTATTGAGATCTCCTGACTTTGGTAGCCAGGGGAGACATGACAGTTTATTCTCATGCTTACAAAACAAGTCGTGGTCGATGTGAACTGGGTAAATAGGGGCCCTGTCGCCTTCGAACACAGCCTCACCATTGGGGTGTCAAAAACTGTACCGCGGGATGGATCTGATCAGCAGAAATGATTGCGTAATCCTTGGCGGAAATGCGACGTTGCTGCATAACCATGAGGCCCATGGAGTACCACGATATAGTAGCCCAAAATCATTACCAAACAATCGCATATTTCACTCTTGGAACGTAAACTCGGCCAGAGGTTGGAAACAGTGTGCAGCAAGACTCGTCCAATCAAATCATGCTCTTCTATTGCACCGTAGTCCAAGTTTTGTGGCTTTGGCACCATGTTTATGTGTTCCAGTAATTTGCACAACTGATGTGTTGTTTTGGAATTGCAGCTCACCCTCCAGTTCCCGGCTCACGAAGCTCCTTTCGTGTTGCTTCGATGCTGACAGAGTTCACGAGCGCGACATTGAGTTCTCCAGTGACGTTTTAAGCTGTCGTACTCGTCATTTTCGTCACAGTCCTCTGCAATTACCGTGTGACACAAACACTCAACACAAACTTTCATCCGCGTTGTGACTTAGCGGATATTTTTCCGCCTTCCCTATATGCACTGTAAATCTTTCAATTTTGTGCCTCTTTAAACACAAAACACTTCGGCTCCCTTGGTTACGGAAGCACTCACAATGCGAGCACTAAATAACAACTTGTGTACTTTCGAATTCACTTAGCTCCAAAATAAGTGCACTCGCAGCTACACAGCACACTGTTCTGACCACGACAGACAAAAATGGTTCAAAGGTTCTGAGCACTATGGGACTTGACTTCTGAGGTCACCAGTCCCCTAGAACTTAGAACTACTTAAACCTAACTAACCTAAGGACATCACACACATCCATGCCCGAGGCAGGATTCGAACCTGCGGCCGTAGCGGTCGCGACGTTCCACACTGTAGCGCCTAGAATCACTCGGCCACCCTGGCCGGCCACGACTGACACTTGCAACGTATTGAGGACATTGGGCAAGTGCACTTTGAATGTAGGTTGTGAAGAGCATGCATAACAGCGGCTGGGAATGGATCCGATCAGTAGGGGCAGTATATATTAGGAAAAGTTTAGCACGAGGTGGTACAGCTGATTTTGTCACGGTCATTTAGTTGTAGCACCACAACCATTGCGTGTCAGTGTTTAAAGTTCCAGTCCGCTTACACTGGTGCAAATTAACATAGAAGCGGCTGCATATTTTCGTACGCGAGCGTGGAGTGTTCCTTATCAGTGCGTGCCTCACCGTCCCGATGCTATCTGCAGTTCGTACAGTTTGCACATAACTAGGTGGTTTCTGCTTCGAAGCAGATTTTTTTTTTTTCCTTCTAGAGTTCCTAAACCACTAGTTTTTTCATTGCGGCTAGGAATACGACTGTGGCGAACATTGTTTAAAACTGTTTACATTACAGCAGTTTAAGTGCTCTTTATCTCAGAAGTACACGTATTCAAGCATGTGGTCATAGATACATCCAAACGCACTCGCACGTGGCCTCGCCGATACTGGCGTGTGCGTTCTGGTGTCTGTGTGATTGTGTGCGTGAATGTGTTTACGTCTAAGAGAAAAAGAGCAAGAGCTCGAAAGCTAGTATAAATAGCGTTTTTGTTGCGTTACTGTCAGCTGTAGGGGAGGAGCTGTCTATCCTTTATTTTATGTGTCATTCCATCCAGGAATTTCAGAGGTGTCGAACATTATTTAAATATCGATCGAATAATCGTTAAGCTTTAATAATAGTCGACCTTATGAAAAACATCTCTAACTTAGTACGTGTGCTGCCTTATAGCTTGATCGCCAGTTACATGACATCCATTTTGCAAGGGTCAGGCCCGTATTCTTGCCGCTGAAAAACATTACCAATAAGTGGGTATCTGGAATCATTGTGATTCCTGGAAGCCACATTGTGGTTTGTGATACACACTATGTGATCAGAAGTATCCGGACACCCCCAAAACATATGTTTTTCATATTAGGTGCATTGTGCTGCCACTTACTGCTAGGTATTCCATATTAGCGACCTCAGTCGTCATTAGACATCGTGAGAGAGCAGAATAGGACGCTCCAGGGATTTCATCACTCCTAAACATTCCTAGGTCCACAGTTTCCGATGTGATACTGCAGTGGAAACGTGAAGGGACACGTACAGCACAAAAGCGTACAGGCCGACCTCGTCTGTTGACTGACAGAAACCGCCTACAGTTGAAGAGGGTCATAGGGATTCCAAACTGCATCAGGATCCACTGCAAGTGCGTTGATAGCCAGCAGGTGAGAAAGCTTGGATTTTGTGGTCGAGCGGCTTCTCATAAGCCACACAACACGCCGGTAAATGCCAAACGACGCCTCGCTTGGTGGAAGGAGCGTAAACATTGGACGATTGAACAGTGGAAACAAATTGTGTTGAGTGACGAATCACGGTACACAATGTGGCAATCCGATAGTAGAATGCGGGTGTGGCGAATGCCCGGTGAACGTCATCTGCCAGCGTGTGTAGTGCCAACAGTAAAATTCGGAGGCGGTGGTGTTTAGGGTGTGGCCGTGTTGTTCATGCAGGGGGCTTGCACCCCTTGTTGTTTTGCGTGGCAGTATCACAGCACAGGCCTACATTGACGTTTTAAGCACCTTCTTGCTTCTCACTGTTGAGGAGTAATTCTGGGATGGCGATTGCATCTTTCAGCACGATCGAGCACCTGCTAATAATGCACGGCCTGTGGCGGAGTGATTACACGACAATAACATCCATGTAATGGATTGGCCTACATACAGTCCTGACCTGAATCCTGTATAACACCTTGGAGATGTTTTGGAATGCCGACTTCGTGCCAGGCCTCACCGACCGACATCGATACCTCTCCTCAGTGCAACACTCCGTGAAGAATGGGCTGCAATTCCCCAAGAAACCTTTCAGCACCTGATTGAACGTATGCCTGCGAGAGTGGAAGCTGTCATCAAAGCTAAGGGTAGGCCAACACCATATTGAAATCCAGCGTTAGCGATGTAAGGCGCAACGAACATGTAAGTCATTTTCAGCCAGGTGTCCGGATATTTTTTATCACATAGTGTACCTAAAACCAAAGATTCTTCTGGGTTTTCTCCTGTAGATCGGCTACTGATATCGGAGATGGAAAAATCAACTTCAGATTTTTGGTTATTGCTACATTTCATTCGTAGTCTCGTACGAGATGAACTATATCCCTGCTACGACGTTTTATGAACAATTTTGACATAATGGAGAGGAACTGGTTTAGGAAGCTGCTGGGATGTTGTAGTCACCCTCGAAAAGCTACCAGCAGCTCATGAGAAACGACAGACGGGAACAGCGCAAGGAAAATGGTGAAGGGGAAGACAGGGGATCGATGCTCGTGCGAAGCAGTGGGGCGGCCGCAGTTGCAAGCTCTGGGGGGCGTACAGCAGCACGTGTAACAGAACCACCAAAAACCAAAGCGGCTGCGTCCAGTGTTTGAATAGAAATTAAGCCAACAGTGCCCAATCTGTCATTGCTGTTCTGGAAATAGTTGGACTAAAGGAGGACCTTATGGGCTCTCGACCCACCCGATTTCCTTTATACTTATAGGATACGAAAGTCAGTGTCCGGGCATCAGTTACCAAAAGTAATACTATGCAACGCCCCCCGCCCCCCCCCCCCCCCCCCCCCCCCGCGCGCTCTCTCTCTCTCTCTCTCTCTCTCTCTCTCTCTCTCTCTCTCTCTCATACACACACACACACACACACACATACACACACACACACACACACACACACACACACCGCTTTCGAAGTTTAAAAGATTTCCGGGTGCTGTACAGTACAAAACACTTTGCAGTTCATTCGGAAATTAGTCGGTAGCTCAGCCAGTAGCGTAATCGGATTGTAATCTTAATGTCACTGGTTTGAATGTCGTGAGTGACGTATTTTTTGGGATTTTGAATTCCATATTTATTAACCAATTGAAATTTTAATTAACACATGTGAAATCTAAAAATAACATTCTTTATTTTTAATTAGTTTTGGATGAAAATGCGAATATTTACAATAAAACAAAATTTGATACAAAAAGTGCGAAACATCAGATGTTGAATGAAATACTTTGTTACTGCTAGGTGTTGAACAGTACTATTCAGTATGTGTGTAATTTTTTCGTTTAACAAACAAGCGTTACCCATATCTGTATACGAATTTATTCTCGTATGACCATTAATTAAAAATAAAAAGATGTAATTTTTATTTGATAGATATGATACAGTACTTTTAATTAAGATTTTTCATCTGTTAATAAATACGAAATTTCTGAAAGTTGAAAAAAAGAAGTCCCGTTAGCAAGATTCGAACTAACGACTTTATAATTACAAAAACGTTTACATCATTGCTTTGTTGGTTCGCTTGTATCAAATCGTCTCCGACTCTTGGTGAAACAACGAACGATATCTCTTTACACACTCCTGGACGTTGAAGGTCGTCAGTTTTCCTGGGGCCATTCCGGTGCTTTCTTTAATGCCCTTTGTCTAGTTTCTCCTTCGGTTTCCGTTACGTTATTCACCTTCTGTTCTACTGAGCATATCAGCCTTTTCTAGTGGGTCTTCTGATCTCATGATATACCTTAAGTACCTGATTTAATCTGTAGTATTTTGGCCTCGAAAGATATTTTTTGTTTTTATTTTCCCCTAGACTTTTGTAATATTTTAGTATATAAAATCCTCAGGATACTTTCCCAGACCTACATTTCAAAAGAATCGATTTTCTTGCTATCCATTTTTTCATTGCCCACGGCTCACATCTGTGTAAAGCTATGTTGCATACCAAAGTTTGTCATTTTTATTTTGGTCATTAGAAACAGTTTCTGTTCTTTTAACTGATTGATTAATTTAATTATAGCTGCGTTTCCAAGTCGACTCGTCTTCAAATTTCTTTGGAACAGGAGGTGATATCTGCCGTCTTAGATCCTAAAAATATATATTTTTGAACTTCCTAAATGATTTCTCCGTTGCCACCACATTAGTCTTCTTTTATGGTATCAAAATTGATATTCTTTAGCCTTAGGTTAGTATGTTCATGCAGTTCCAAAGTTTATTTATAATTTTTCTTGGTAACCTAGTGTCCTCATCGAGTGAGGTGGCGCAGTGGTTAGCACACTGGACTCGCATTCTGGAGGATGACGGTTCAAACCCGCGTCCAGCTGTCCAGATTTAGGTTTTTCGTGATTTCCCAAAATCGTTTCAGGCAAATGCCGGGATGGTTCCTTTGGAAGGATACAGTCAATTTCTTTCTCTTATCTTTACCTAATCCATCTTCTGCTCCATCTCTAATGACATTGTTGTCGATAGGACTTCGAACACTGATCTCCTCCGTCCTCTTCTGGTGTTCTCATAATGTGACCATAAAAAGTCTTCTTTTCCATATATTCTTTTTAATGGGCTCCAGTTCGCTGTACAGTTCTCCATTTGACACTATCCGCCATTATGCATATTTTTGGTATTCCTTATTTATGCATATTCTAGCTATTCTTCTCTCTACTTTTAGGATTTTGTCGATTTCGTTTTTCAGGGAGACGTTGAAAAGAGTTTAACTTCCGTATGTCACCTTTAGTTGCACCACCGTCTTCATATGCTTTAATTTACTTTTGATTGATATACTTTTATAGTATGTAGGGAGTGTTAACTTTTGAACTTTTATCATTCTGTTAGTTCCTTCTCGCCATACAGGTTTCTCGTCAAAGTTGTATGTTATAATTTTTCCTAGCTATTTGCAGTTTTTCAATGTTTTTACTTTAATGTTATTTACTGTTATGTGGTTGATTACTAGTGGATTTGCTACCATTATTACTGTCTTTTCGAGTGATATCTGTTGTTCTGTTTTTTGTGCTGTATTTTATAGGCTTGTTATGTGATTTCTGGCTTCTTGTATGTTATTAGCCAGTAACGCCAAGTTATCAGCGAATCCCAAGCAATGTAAGTTTATTTGATATTTCTTGGTTCCGAGTTTTATGTCTTCAGGACTTTCGTAGTACCATTCCCTCGTCACGTGCCCCGGAGCTCAGTTGGAAAGTAATGGCGATAAACCAACTCCTTGTCTTAACTCTGTTTCAATCAGAATTAGCACAGATATTCCTTTATAACTTTAGGTTTGGTGTTTGTTGGCGTTAAGTGTGTTTTTATTAATTTGCGATGAAGACCTAAATTCCTTAGTAACTTAATCATTGAGAATCTATGGATACAGTTGTAAGCTCTTTTGAAGTCCACAAAGGCTATGACTTGTAGTAACTCGTTTCCAATTTAAAAGTGGTTATCTATTCTGGGCAGCTTCTGCAGGGTCTATAGACTCCTTGGTATTCTTCTAGTTCTACATCGAGCTGATCTTACAGCTATGGTGTAGAATTCTTGACATGGCTTTATATTCAATATACAAAAGGGAAATTCCTCTATAGTTGTTTGGAATTGATTTGTCTCCTTTTTTGTGTAATGAATGGATTCTAGCTGTCGTCTAATGTTCTGGTAGTTGTTTGTTCTAGATTCTGACTATTCATTGGTGTAATGATACCATCACTGGTTATGCTACATATTTCCAAAGTTTTGTAATTGTTTGATCTTCTTCACTTGATTTGTAGTGTTTGAACCCTTTCAAAGCTTTGTAGGCTTCATTGATTGTGGGTGGGGTTATATTTTCTGTTGGTGTTTTGATTGGGATATCTGTGTTTATCTGAAGTAGTTGTGGCGTATCTTCACAAGTTCGTAATTTGTTAAATTTTTCTGCTAAAATGTCTGTATTTTTTCTCTACTATGGGCTATCTTTATTTTTCTCTACTATGGGCAATCTTATTATTTTTATCATTTTACAGTAATGTCTTGCATTACTAAGTAAACGCCGCTCCTGTTACTTCAAGTAGCTCCACAATTGTTTCCATTAGGTTGTATAAACCACACACCATTCCACTAGACCAGGAGTGCTCGAATTTCTTAAGCTTGGGATCTACTAGGTGCAATTCAGTTCAGAGATCTACTGACATAAAAATTCATAAGTGTTTAAGCACAAATAACACTACAACAATAACAGACCATTTTAATTACATATAATACAAAAGAAAAGTTATTTTCTCTCCGTCACAAGTTGTAGGTAGTTGTCAATTTTAAGATATTACACGTTTGAAAAAAATTAAAATATAAATCATCTTAGAAGTTGAGAAGAGTTTAGTGAGGTACTTCGCTTTGCGTATCACAGTCGTGTTTATTGTAATCTGGTGAAGAATTTGCCAGAGCTAACCTTACACAGTCTGAAAGATAAGGATCAACCGGTTGATTTTTACATTACGTTCATCGTTGAAAACACTGCCTCACATAAATGCTTTCAGAAAAAAAGATAAAACATACGATGCGTCTTACACATTGATAGGGTAGGTTTTGACACTCAATAATTTCCGAAAGTTATCTCACGTTGCTGGAGGAAACACTGTTGCTTGGCGCGAGCTATGGGTCGACCGCGGTCGAATGGTTGAGCGCTCTTGCATTAGACAAATTTGATTAATGGTACTACAAAACGAAATGGCAGTCATACAAACCCCTCAAATCGTCCAGGCGTACCTAATAACAAAGATTTTGCATAATAACAAAGATTTTGAGGAAATGGCTAGTAATTAAATGTCTATAATATTTTAAAGTTCTCTCTGAGCTCTATGCTTGAAACGGGATGTAAGAGAACTTGGTCAAAACTGACTTAGGAAGATGCGTAGTAGGGTGTTTATTACTCTGGCACTGTTTGTTGAATAGGATATGAGCTTCGTACTAAGTTTCTTTCACATTCTAAATTGAAGTTGAATATCACTGGCACTCGCTTTCTGGAAGAGTCGCGCAGCCGTGGTCGTGGTAGATAACTTCGTATATATTAGCAGTTCAGCTCGCCGGTAAAGAGAAAGAGAGGACTTCTCGTATGTGTTCAGCACTAAACGTTTCACTGCCACTGCCCCCCGCCCCCGTGTGGCTGTTACCGGCTGTCGTTCTTTCTCCCGTTACTTGGTGCTCATCTGTACTAATTGATCTCGTTCCTCACGAGCCGCATGGTCTAGGGCGCCTTGTCGGATCGAGTGGCTGCCCCCGTCGGAGGTTCGAGTCCTCCTTCAGACATGGGTGTGTGTGATGTCCTTAGTGTAAGTTAGATTAAGTAGTGTGTACGCTTAGGGACCGATGACTTCAGCAGTTTGGCCCCATAGTCCTTACCACAAATTTCCAAATTTCGTTCGTCACACGGGGAAATTCCTTCTGATGTTCAGTTGTGATAATTTCTCCATCCTCGCTGCTATGCACTCTGTGTCAAAGAATTTATTTAGATACATTTCATTGTTCGCCGTTGGCCTATTAAGAGTCTCAGCAGTCTGAAATGAATGGGCTCTTCTTTCAGGCATACGTAACCGTTTGTTGGTGACTGCATTTGGTCGTTTTCTTCCTTTATCGCGACTATTGCTCCTGGCAGTCTTAATCATGCTGTCTACCACGTAATTTTACCTGATTGTGGCGTGATAACGCACACAGAACCAATTTATTGAAACCTGCTAGTTTATTCTTAGGCAGATGTCCTTCATTTGGTTTCGGCAGTCATAAGACTGTTGCCGGTATAGGGAATGGAACTAGCCTTCTTTTCCTCGCAAAATTGCGAGCGTCCCTATACATTGGACTCCCTCGCTCACTACACGTAATGAGTGCTGTTAAGTGCCTCTGTCCACACGGTTTTTCAAACTTAAGTGAAGGCCATAGATGCCACATGTAGCAAACTCTTAAAGAGTGGATGTCGTCATGTTTGTTAAAATGTGTTTTAGCATTCAGAAGTGGGCACATTTTACCGTTCTATTTAACTGTGTGCGGTTTTTTTTCTTTTTTTCTTTCTTTCTGACAAGGACGAGATTTTGGGTGCCGAATGAAATGATTTGGATGTGGGTAACTGGTAGCTACGGTGCTTGTGGTTGATGCTGAGTAGTGCCAAGTTACGCTGACAGATGCACCGAGAAGAATGCTGGGATTTGTTCTGTAATGCCTAATGTGTCAACAACATGAGAGAGATTTCTTATTCATGTTATTGAGAGTTACCCATTGACACAAATACAGAAGGGTGCGGGATTTGATGAGTGCAGCGTAACGGGAAACAAATAACCAGAGTGCATATGTCAGCAGAGTAGCAACGATTTGGAGGCTATACCAGCTTTTCCATTTATACCAGCTTTTCCATTTATGAAAGACCGTCATAAAAACATCAACAAAGCCAAAATATCCGGTAAAACTGAACAGATGCTTAAATGTTTCTCGGGATTTAGATTGGATATAGTTATAGTAGCATCACAGTACTTCTAGGAGCAGCACTCAAGTAGTTTACGGTAATTTTAGGGTTCTACAGAAAAAGGTCTCTAAAAAAATGGTTCAAATGGCTCTGAGCACTATGGGACTTAACATCTATGGTCATCAGTCCCCTAGAACTTAGAACTACTTAAACCTAACTAACCTAAGGACATCACACAACACCCAGTCATCACGAGGCAGAGAAAATCCCTGATCCCCCCGGGAATCGAACTCGGGCTCGGGAAGCGAAGACGCTACCGCACGACCTCGAGCTGCGGACGGTGTCTCTAAAATTCGCCGACATTGTGAACTGGATTCGTACGGATGAGCCTGATTTAAATTTTTGCGCGGTTTCTACATCACTTGAGGTGAATGTCCGATAATTCAAACAAAAAAAAAAAAAAGGTAACATGCAATTTATGTTCTGAAATCTCTTCAGTTTATGTATCGACGTGACGCTCCATTTTCAATCTTCGTTCCTTTAGTTAACTCACGGACAGAGAGAATTTGGCCCTGTGGCTTAAGCTACTATTATTTTGTGAGCTTTACTGTGGTGTCTCCACTGTAGTTGCTCAAGTGAATACGGCATTTGGACAGGAAAGATTTAGGTGCAATGAGATTGGGAGTGCAGGGCCATTAATTGCCCATTGAAACATAACTAGACAGCGGAAAAATGCTCCTATCGGAGCACAAAAAAGGCGAATATGCTCCTGTTTATAAGGTCTGTGACTGAAAAGTGCGGTAGCAGCTGTTTCATTCTACCTTCCTCAGCACCTCTAAAAATTTTCCCAAAAAATTTGGCATGCGAACGTATTTGCGCCATTTTTAACAAGCAACTCACCCCTCTCTCCCTGAAGGTCCCGTAACTGTAACACGTTCACAGCTCGCACCCACCCGCTCCCACTTGCCCATTCTCACTCATTCAGCGCGACTCATTTTTATATGTTTCTCTCTGCCGTCGTCTCCTGTCTTACAGCCACAGTACCCTTCGTTCCGTCCTCCTCCTCCTGCTGCTGCTGCTGCTGCTCCTGTCTCCACTCACTGTCATTGCCTCCCTCTTGTTCTCTCTTACTGCTACTATCTCATTCATTCCTTCCCACTGCGGCTGTCACTTCTCACTGTCGCTATTTCTCTCTTCCTCATTGTCCCTCTCCCATCGGCAATGTCTCCTTCACTCTTTCCTATCACTATTTGTCGCTGTCAACTATGTTCCTCTGCCACTGTGTCCCTCTCTTTCTGTTTCACTGCTATTGTCTCTTTCGCTTTTTCCACACCACTACCACTGCCTGCTATCTTCCAGTATTTATTATTTTTCTGTCTCTCTCCCGCGGCGCCTCTGTCTCCTCCTCTCTCAGCATAAAAAGCGCGAATATGTTCGCATGCTTAAATTTTTGGTAACAATTCAAAGGTGCTGAGGCGAGTAGTAGAGGCAGCTTGTACCACATTTTTCAATCAGTCTCTTAAAGAGGAGAATATTCGACTTTTTGTTCTCCGAGAGGAGCATTTTTCCGCTGGTTTCCTTCGTTTCCCCACCACGACAGTGTAGGTCACTCATATTGAAAGTAGTAGTTGGCCAGTAAAATTTTGATAGTTTGCTAACTTGAAATTAAAGTAACAGAAGACTAATTTTACACATCAGACCTCAATTTACGTGCGCAGAAAATTTGCGTGTAGTACAGTATTAGTACGTGGGATTCCCAGAACCCTTCTGATGATGATAACTAGACTCTTACACCATATTAATCTGTGCTACATCACTTTATAAACTACGCTTTCGCCTCACACCGGATTATACGTGTACGTCTTGGAATTCGCGGCTCGGTTTTAGTACGAAAAGTGATAAAAAAAGTTTTCTTCGAAAAGGGGAGCACTAATGGTGCCTTCATAAGCCCCTTAAGGCCCACCGTAGACCAAATCAAATAATAAACCAAAAACCAATGTGCTCCATTTGCCTAAGCAGGAGAGGGTGTATAGCAGGGATTCCCAAAGTGGTAGATATCGACCCCTTGGGGTCGATATCGGTTGACTAGGGTTCGACATAACAAAAAACTGATTGGGGGGTCGACGAGGTCTAAAAATCGACCCCTATTAAATTAACACAAGTTCTTATTTATAACTTTCAAGGTAGGTAGGTACTGTATTGTTTATGTTGTGTTACGTGTACTAAGAATAATTAATATTTTTGTAAGAAATAGCATTGTTGTAGTAATGTAAAGTCTGAAGTTCGTACAAGATGAAAAACTCGTCAAGTCTGTCTGGACAAGTTTGTGCAAGATAATGAGTTCGAGCGTACGTCTTTTAGGCGCGTTTTGACTTGCTCTCTATTTGACGCTTACGCGATTTAACATGAACGAATTCATGATCAAGTCCAAACATGTTCCTGATATTTCACTATTTAACGAGCTTGCACTTAGGTTGAAAGTTCATTTGCGCTTTGAAATTTGTTGGAGCTTGAACGATAATAACTCATAAGTACTCATTTATTTCAAGAGATTACAAAGTTATTACATAGCTAAATTAAGTGAAGTAAAGTGACTGAAAAAGTGGTAAACACAACATACAACATATTTTAAATAGCTAGGTATAAAAGTATTTGTAAAAATTACTTAAACTTAAGTTGTAAGTAGGTAGCTACCTAAACATTGAAGTGTTCAGTTTGCTTTGGTTTTCGTTCTTATGCTGATAGGTACCTACTTACCTAATACGAATTTTCTATAAGTAATTACCTACTATAGTTACTTACCTAACATAGGTATCCAAGTTTATCAATGAGTAAGTCACTAATACCTAACAAGAATCCATTACCTGTCTTCTTCTATTGACCTAAGTCAGAATGGAAAAATAACACCTATAGCAGCTGTTTTAAGTTAGCGGACCATTATGAATATGAGGGTTGATCGTAAAAGTAGATAATTTGGCCATGGGGGTCTGAGGTAACAGTTTGTTTTGGAAAAGGGGTCACTTGTCCAAATTAGTTTGGGGATCCCTGGTGTATAGTGTTCATACTTCCACCCTGCACTTTAGGATGGTGACCCTAAGACGATCCTTTTGTTGGTTTTACAAACGGTCCCTAGCCCAAGTGCTATCCAAAAAACTGGGTCCTATCACGAATAGAACCTAGCGTTGCTGCCTCTGGATCACGGGGTCCCAGCTTCGATTCCCGGCCATGTTGGTCACTTTCTCTGCCCGACGACTAGGTGTTTTTGTTGTCCCCCATCATTTCATCATCATCATTAGTGATAGTGGCTAGATTGGACTGTGTAAAAAATTTGGATTGTGTAAAAATTGGGGCATTTTACGGACGCTGATGACCGCGCAGTTGAACGCCCGACAAACCGCAAAACGAATAAAACCCGAGTTATGAGCCTCGGAAGAATCCCGTTTTTATGGGCGGCGCTTTGAAACACATTAGGTAGCGCATGTTGTTTTTTGTGTAACGATAGCAATACAAGTACTTGTTGCGCAAGGAAGTTGCAGGTAAAGACTCCATAACTTTGATATTGTATGTTAATGCAGTAACATAGGGTCCATAGTGATTCCTTCAGTGTGAGTCATAGATACCACTGATCTTTCGTCAGTTTTTTTCGTATCCCTGCTAGGCGTTTGTTTAGGACGTTAGGATCAGGTGTATCTATGCTGTGTTTAGAAAATAATTCTGAACTGCTTACAATAACACCTCTCTTTTGAATTTTTAAACTGAAAATCCAGACGTGGTGTGAGGCAGCACAGTGATTAACAACCTGGATTCTCGATTGGGAGGAGGCTGGTACAAATCCGCGTCCTCCCACACAGATTCAGAGCTTAAGGGAGATATCGGGATGTTCCCTTTGAATAGGACATGGTCAGATTCCTTCCCTTGTGTTCTTTCTCTAATAACCTTGTCGTGACGGGACGTCAAATCCCAGTCTTCCCTCTGGTCTGAACCGCCGAAAGAGCGTGTCATTAGTCTCTTCGAATGTGTAGCTGGTAAGATTCAATGTTTCAAATGTATCCGTACTTGATACCAATCGGCAATAACAAATTGTAAAATTTAGTCTTTGTCAGATTTATTTTTACAGATAATCGGAGTCTCCTTTACAGTTATCATCAGCTCTTAGAAGGTACCAACTCGGGAAGCGCATAATGCTTAAATGTATTGACTGACAGTGTTAATATCAATCACCTTTGTAAGGCCGGAACCGTTTGTCTGTGGTGATAAAATATGATCAAATCTGTGAATCGTAAGATTTATTTAGACACTAAGGTAACCACTCTCCGCCGAAGATCAAAGCGATTTTATTTCAAGATAACAGGTACATTGTGCTCTCCTCCTGTGAAGGATGGTGTTTGGGGCGTAAGGACACCTAAGATACTGTAGACAAATTTGCATGCTCTGGACAATAATTTTCAATCGTACACCATTCGTAGCTTGAGCTTTTCGTGTCGCAAACGATTTGCATTTTCTAGCGGCTTTTTGTGACCAGTGGTTCGTCTCATATACAGCCTCGTTGATGGAGTGTTATGTCGCTACAGAAAAAGATGACCCCTGGAGTCATGAGACAGTGATGACTAACTGCGGCGTACTTCCGGCGGACCACCAGCGTGCCGTGTTATTCTTCGAAAAGTGAGGAGTAGACAGCAACGACACGTAGAGTAATGTATGTGACCAGAGAGTGAAGAAAATATTTAGGGAAAAACAGCAAAATGGTGTTTCAGTCTCTCGTTCCAACAAAGAAAAGCTGTACTATGTGTAGAAATTCCTTGCAAATTCTCACAGTTTCCTATCTCATTTGCCAAGCGGTTTTTGATGTAGATACAGGAACCTTTAGAACGACAAAACTAGTTTGTAGTTAGTTGCAAGAGTTGTGTTTGTTATGAAGCGATCCAGAAAGTCTTCAGGTGCCAATGTTGGATTTTATTTCGTCAGCGCACCGTACATAAACGACGCTGTTAAGTATTCAAAATAGCTGTGCACAGTCATATACTGGAACGCTCTGTATCTGAACTTCACACTTCTCAGCGTTGATTCATGGACCTTTTCAAGTTCAAAGATTACAACACGGCATGAAGTGAGTTCATGTCCTGCATCGTGCGGTCCACGGAAATCACAATAACTAAGTAATAATATATTATGTATCTGAGAGCGCCGTATAAAATTCCTTAGAATTAGTATTTTTGTGCGTGAATGATCTAGCAAACCACGGTTGTTAAAAGTATGCAACATTGGTAAGGCCTATCGTATCTGCGCTTGGTGTACGTAATTGTATTGAATATGGAACGGTTACGAACCTGCACATGCAAATTTTATTTCAGATACGCTGACTGGAACGAGTCGTATTGCGCTTAAGTAATAATAATAATAATAATAATAGTAATAGTAATAGTAATAGTAATAATCATCATCAGGATTATATTCAGTCGCTAATACACGAATACGCAGATACTTTAAAAAGTGACGGGAAGGAGACGATACTAGGCAACTAGTGGCTCTGTGTGATATTCATGAAATGAATACACTGCTTGACAGTTGTTAAGAAACAGACATTGTTAGAGAGGAATAATCGCAGGCCGTCATGGACGACGTGAAACACAGTACACGCGTAATAGACATGGAATGGTATCTTTATATCGAAAAATGGTACAGATTTCATCACGTGGGAAAGCAGGATAACAGACACAGATAAGTTTCGCGTCTGATACAGGTCAGACTCTCACGGGCACTAATGCACATTTTGCACCTGTTACTCAAGCTGGCTACCAAACTGTTGAGGAGTCATAAATGTAAATGTCGTGTGACTTGGGCTTCCCGTCGGGTAGACCGTTCGCCGGGTGCAAGTCTTTGACGCCACTTCGGCGACTTGCGCGTCTATGGGGATGAAATGGTGGTGATTAGGACAACACAACACTCTTGAGGGGAGATTCTCCGACCTAGCCGGGAATCGAAGCCGGGCCCTTAGGAATGACATTCTGTCGCGCTGACCACACAAATACCGGGGGCGGACTTAAGAGTCCTTCGAAGCTGTTACTACACTCTTCCATCAAGGTGGTTTTCAGATCCTGCATGGTTCGGGGAGGGGGTATTCGTTAAGAAACATCTCTGCCAAGAGCATGCCAAGCATGCATGCTTTATAGGGTGTAGGTCAAGGAAGTACACAGGCCATGTCTTACGTTCAGTATCTTAACTTTCCAGTGTGTCAAAGACACATCAGCTGTTGTGTGTGTGTGTGGGGGGGGGGGGGGGGGGGGAATTGCATTGTCATCCACAAACAGAATTGCGGGAACTACCGCACTCGTATACAGACGTACATAATCCAGAATAATCTCCCTACAATAAAGCTGTACTGCAACGGGACCTCGCCCAGAGATATGCAGCGGTTTTCGGCCATTGCGCATAATGCCTGCCCAAACCGTGCTGCCTAGGCCATACCGATGACATTCATGAACATTCTGTGGTGTGTAACGTGTCCCCCCAACCCTCTCAACACTAACTGGTAGGCAGAATCACTTGCCACATTGAAGCGAGATTCGTCGGAGAACAACACTCTGGATGATGTTGACCCAACCAACATGCTCCCTGCAGCACCGAACTCTGGTTGAAGTGGGATGCATTTAACAGTTTCTGAGTATACAGACCAACCTGAAATGGTTCTGGCCGAAACAAGTGTACCGGTAGCGGCTGCAAGGTCTGAAGCGATCTGCCCAGAAGTGAGATGGCTATTCCTTTTCGCCACTAGGGTATGGAGTAATAGATCACCTACGACCACCGGCATACTTTATCTCAGCATTTCCGCCTTCGGCGACCATCTTTCATCGCGAGATGACGCTCTTGGACACACCTATTACTGTGGGTACAGTATCAGATGATATCTTGCAGATATGCTGCCGTACCATATGGAAAGTCGCACTAATCGATTCCACAACCACCTACGTCAAATGCCGTACTGCATGAACTGTCGAATGCATACGGAGCGTTCGTGCAGAGACTTCCTTGCAGTTAAAACGTCACATCCTCTACATTTCCTTTTATTGTCATTGGTCGGGTGTCACGTTGCAAATATCGATTGTTCCTTAGCAACTCTCAAGCAGTGTAGTTGCTTCAGTTTTCCTGTGTGCATGGGCGTTACACTTTCGTCTTATGAATGGCGTAAGAAGTGGAGAATTTACAGGCATCACAATAAACATGTTGAAGGATTCCTTTAAAGAGGCGTCAAAACTATCGAGAAAATTGCTCGGCAGAACAGACAGCCAGGATCAGTGTTTTGAAGAAAGCCCTGCCCGAGCATTGCTTCTCAGAATGCGTTCCTGCTCCGAGTTACCAGAGTATAGTCGCCATATTTGAAGTCAGAAGCTAGATTTGAAATGCAGCCTAAAAGTAAATGTAAAGGTGCGCGGTATATGAGGCGATAACTGGCAAACACGCTTCCTTGACCGCTCGAACTGGAGAAAAACCAATCATAAACGAATAGCACTCTAACAGGCAGCTAGATGTCATGCAACAGTGGAAAAGGGCAAAAAAAGGAAAGATGACTGGAACCTGTACGGGTCGAGAAAAATCACTCTCTGTGCCATAGTACCTCACTGCAACCACTGTAGAATATCCGAGATGGTCAGTCACCTTCATCGAGAGACCTCATAGTGTATGGTTTCTTATATGTTTTCTGTAATACGAACTACTCCGATGATTCGAAAATCTTCGTGTTTCTAAATCAAGCTGCAGCTGTGTTCTGTCGGGTCGCTACTGTTCGTTGTCTTGCTTGCAGAAAAAGCTCAACACGTCGCTCTTAACGGACAAAAGCAACGTACGTAAATGTAATCAGGAGTAACCCAAGGAAGTGTGACAAGACCGATACTGTTTATAACATATGACGTGATTCAAAAGTAACTGTACACATTTTTTGGGTGTAATGTATGCATCAAAATAAGAGTAAACTGTACCAGGTGTAGCAATATGAAATCGGAATTTCCCTATAGAATGTTTTAGCCGTCAGTTTAGGACCCGTGAGACCGCGCCTGCAGCGCCACTGCTTCCTGTAACGTTGACGGTGAATGCAACACACAGTAATCAAAGTTACATATATTGGTATCTGTTTAAAACCGTAAACATGTCGAGTATTGTGATTACGAACTAAAGTTTGCGGACCGCACTAGTTTTCTGTTATCATTTGAAGAAAATTGCTGCAAAATCGCCTCAAATGCTTGTCGAAGCTGTCGGCGAACGTGCTCTTGGGAAAACAGTGTTTTGAGTGGTGCAAAAAATTCAGAAGTGGTGATTTTGACGTGAGAAACGACGAGTGCGTGAAACCAACGGAAATGTTCGAAGACAACGAATTGAAGACATTTTTGGGTGAAGATGATACTGAAACCCAACAAGAACTCGCAGACCAATTGAATGTGACGCAGAAAACCCTCTCTCCTCGGTTGAAAGCTATGGGGAAAGGTGCAGAAAGTGAGGTAAATGGGTTCCACATGAACTGAATGAAAGATAGCAAGCAAATCGAAAGACCACTTGTGAAATGCTGCTCGCCAGATACAAAAGAGTCGTTTCTCCATCGAATAGTGACAGCAAACCGATGACATCCACTGCAAGACCAAATCGCTTTGGGAAGAAGACAATGCTCTGTATTTGGTGGGATCAGAAGGGTGTCATCTATTATGAGCTGCTAAAACCTAGTGAAACCGTTAACACTGATCACTACCAACAGCAAATGATCGATTTAAATTTAGCATCACGTGAAAAACGACCGAAATATGGAAAAAAGGCAGCACAAAGTCATTGCTCCAGCTCCATGATATGCCCCGCCACACACAGCAAAACAGGCCAGGGAAACGATTGAGGTGTTCAGTTGGAAAATACAAGGGCATGCAGCTTATTCTCCAGATTTGGTTTCGTCCGATTATCATCTTTTTGCATCACTGGGACACGCTTTAGTTGAACAACGCCTCAATTCGGATGAAAATGTACATGCCGGAGAGGTGAGAGAAATATATAAATAACAATGTAGACTATTTTGAATAAAATGTTGTTTGTCAGTTTCAAACAACATACGTGTAATTATTGCAACCAAATTCCGGATTCATACTTCTACACCTGGTAAAATGAAGTTCTGTCTGAAATTACTTTTATTTCTGAGTTATGATGCATGATGTTATTCATGGTAGACATTACATCATGGGCCAGTGCATGGTTTTGCCGTGTCGTATTCGCCTGCATTTCGATTGATGTTGCTTTGTACACCCCTCTACGCTGTTCGGTTAATTCGGCACAAAATGCGTTTGTTTGCTTACCTTCGGTGTAGTCCGTTGTACTCTATGGGGCTGTTGTAGCGGCGCCAGACGTACTACGTACAATGAGATGCAAAAATATTGCCCTACCCAAATAATTTAGAGCCGAACAGACGGTTGCGCATGCCCAAGTCTAAATTCGCAGTGTTCACAACTCAGCTCCAGTTTGGTGTTTACATCGTCAAATAAAAGCAATATAATAGTTAGGATAAGTATATGCCGAGATTAATTTCATTTGAAAATCAGTGTTCGAGCACTTAAAAACGGTCGAAATACAGTAATTGTAGAAGATAGAATTACTGCAATGACGAGCGTTTCACATCTGTTTCAATAGCTGACTGGATAGGCTGTCGGTTTACCAACGTAAAGGACGAGCTTTCGAATCTAACTGTAGTCGATTGTCTTTCTTTAATTTAGACGTGTGCATGTAATATCTTAAACATTAAGTCGCTACAAATCGTGCAGTTGCAGGCTTCACTAGGTTCCACATTCTATCAAAAGGTTCCATTTTATAATAGTCCAATCTTTAAACAAACAGTCAAATGGTCATAATAAAAGTATTGGAAATGGGTGTATTTTTCTGTAATTACTTCGACCGAACCTGGCGTGTGTATGGTTTTCAGCTAGGAGAAAACATGTCAGCTGACTGGCATACGCCTTAGATCTGCTTCAAAATGGCTGATGTGAATGTTCACGAGCGAATAATTGCTCTGTTTGAAAACGATATTCGTGCGTCTGAGGCAGACCGTGTTGGTACTTCCACAGCAAGGAGATGGCATACACGATTTAGAGAATACGTGGAATATCACGAGTCTCTACACGGAGACAAGGAGAAGAACTGGTCAGGACGGCCCAGAATGTTCCTTTGCCACTTATCCGGGAACTAATAAGAACTTATTTTCCGGGCTCGTCGAGAACTTCTCTCGGAAGATTAAAGGACCATGGAATTGGGTCCCGTTGTGCTCTCATCAATGAACCGTTGTCTGGCGAACAAACAGTGGATAGACAGCAATTGAGAGTTCCGAGGAAGATGTCAATTGGAGGAAAGTCATTTTCTCAGGGAAAGTCATTTTCTCAGAGTGCGCAGTTTAGTCCACGAGCAGAGGTCCTGCTTGATAGACAACGATATGACGCGCGCTTCTTGACCATACGCGTTAGAAGCAGACACGTAAGTGTGAAATGTTGGAACTAGATACCTTACATAGATGCAGGAACTTTAGAACGTATCCAAGGCAAATTCAATTCAGCATGCTACGAACATTTCCTTGAAAATATAATCAGCCATGGTTCTCGCCTTTGTTACACTGAAGGACGTCTCACTTACCAATACGATGATCACCCATCACTTACTAATATTATGATTCTGAGCTTGTTTTAAAGGAGGGAGAATATTATTCGGTGCCTTCCGTGGCCTCCAAAGTCACCTGATCTTAATCCCATGGAGCTTTTATGGGCTCAACTTCAGCAGATCCTCGTCTGGGAACTGTGAGTGCCCTGTGGGATCTGCTTCATTCCTCATGGGAGAGAATTGTTATTGATGAGAACTTTTCCCATAGACTTATCAATTCTATGTTTCGAACGCTCCAAGCTGTTCTTGATGCCAGTGGCATGTGGACAAAATATTGAAAGTGTACATAGCCTACTCTTTATTGTATTTCATTTTTCTGTGAAAGGCCTATCTAGTTATTAGACCAAAAATGTTAATTTCAAAATACAAATCCACTTGCTATTATATTATTTGTATTTTTATTGGAGATCAGATGAATATCACCGTCCAGGCAAGATTATTTTTGTTTTTATGAGAGGTCACATGAGTATCACCCTCCAACGATGATTATTTTTATTGTTATGGGAGGGCAGATAAATATTACCTTCCAAGGAAGATTATTTTTAAATATCAAATTCAGAAACCATAATTAGTTATTTATCGATGAGAATATTGAAAAAAGTAAAAAAATATAATTTAATAACAAAAAGTAAATAAAGCACGAAAAATTTGCGTCGGAATAAAAAAAAGGCTGCGCTTAGATTCGATCAGACACATACAACAGTTACCATTACTGTAAGCTAAAACGCTACCAAAGACTTACCTATCTCTTTTGTTTAGCGTAGCTTTCGAATATTCTTATCATAGTTGAAGAACAAATATTAAACTGGAAACACCAGATACTGGAAGACACATCCACTCGCTCGCGTTAACCGCGCGTAAGGACTTAGAAAATATGCCAATCAACTGATACGTTTCGCTTAGCTGAAAACTATAAAGCTATCAGGTGGCGGACGAAGTAAATACAAATAAATACATCCATTTTCAATATTTTTATTATGACCATTTCTCTGTCTGTTTAGAGATTAGACTACTATAAAAATGAAATCTTGTGAAAGAATGTGGAACCTAGAAAAGCCTACAACTGCATAATTTGTAGCGAATTAAGATTTAAAATATTACCTGCACAGGTCTAAAGTTATAAAAAAGAAGACAGTCGACTCCTGTTTGGACGCTCGTGCTTTGCGTTCGTAAACCGCCAGCCTATCCACTCAGCCATTGAAACAGATTTGAAACGTTCGTCGTTGTAGTAATTCTACAGACGCGGAGTTCTTATATTTCAACAGTTTCTACCTGCTTGAATAATGGTTTTTCGAAAGAAATGTTACGATGAGTTAAATTGCATCTCGACATATACTGATCCTAACTATTATGTTGCTTCTATGTGACAATGTAAACACCAAGCTGAAGCTGTACATACCGCTAGAGTTGTGAACAGTGGGTACTTATGAACTGGAGCATGCTAAATGCTCTGTTCATCGACTGTAAATTATTCGGGGCGGGCAATCTTTTTCTCTCTCATTGTACATGCATTCTGTCTGTAATTCATAGCCTGCAGTCATTGCGTACGGTACAATGGCGTATTCATACGGTGCAACAGAAGGCAATGCACGAGCAGCAAGACGACGTTGCATTGAAATGTTTCCAAACAGGAGAGTACCAAACCATCAGACTTTCACAGCTGTGGACGGGCGTTTAAGGGAATATAGAATTCTTGCTGCACCACGCTTAGGTCTGCCTCAACTGGTTGAAGTGGGTGTTAAGAACGTCCTGGAAATGGTTGGTTGGTTGATTCGGGGGAGGGGACCAAACAGCGAGGTCATCGGTCCGCCCTGTCGGATTAAGGAAGGATGGGGAAGGAAGTCGGCTGTGCCCTTTCATAGGAGCCATCCCGGGATTTGCATGAAGCGATTTAGGGAAATCACGGGAAGCCTAAATCAGGATGGCCGGACACGGGTTTGAACTGTCGTCCTCCCTAATGTGAGTTCAATGTGCTAACCATTGCACCACCTCGCTCGGTGCTGGAAATGGTAGATGAAGAAACGACCGTAAGTACCTTCCGTATGTGTCACTGCTAGGGTTCCTCAATCAACTGTTTGGCGCCTGCTTCGGAGACATCAGTTCCAACAATTTCACCTGCAAAAGGTTCAGGAGCTGATACCTTGTAGACTACCCTAGACGTCAGAATTTCTGTCAGTGGTTACTTGAGCGCCATGCTGCTGATACATTGTTCGGCCGTAGAGTACTGCTACGGATGAGAGACTCTCTACCCGTACGGGTATCGTGAACGCTTATAACATGCATAAGTGGGCGTATGAAAATCCTCGCTTAACTACTGTACGAGGATATCAGCATCGTTTTGCAGTGGACATTTGATGTAGTACAGTGGACAATCAGTTACTAGGAGCACATGTGATTTCACTGCGCCTCACTGGCAGAGTGTATCGGAAGTTTTTGGAACATGGTCTGCGTCATGTTGTCCCACTCGCTACACAAACTACCTTATGGTTTATGCGTGATCGTACTCCTGCATATTTTAGTCGGGAGACAAAGTATCTCGATGTTGTTTATCCTGATAAGTGGATAGGTCGTGCAGGACCAGTTGCTTGGTCCGCCAGATCTTAGGGTCGTAACCCCTGGACTTATACCTTTGGGGCCGTCTCAGGGAGCTCATCTACGATGTTGCAACTGAGCTTGTAGCACAACTACAGCAGATAACTCAAAATGGCTTTGCAACTATGCAAAATGAGAACGGAACCTGCGACATTCCGAGAGCATTAGGCCGTCGAGCATGTCAAGGCTTTCGTGTACGTGGACATCATTTTGAACATGTTCTGGAATAAGTGTAGTTCTGTTGAATTTCAGATCCCTTCGTGTCAGTTGGATTCTGACAAGAATTGATTTTGTTTTATTTGTGTTGCACTTGTGATCCACTCTCTTCTCCATAACTCTGAACTAAAGCAATTTCATACGAAACATTTTTCTCTTGTTTTGAGGCGTACTTTACACGTACGAAGTGTGTACAGTTACTTGTGAATCAGTCTGTGTACCGTGTAAGTTGGTGGTTCCCAACCTTTCTTATATCATTACCCCTGAGTGCAGTCAGACATTAGCTAGTACCCTCACCTTCCCCCCCTCTCTCGCCTTCAGTTGCCGTCTCCCCACATTATTTAGCTCCTAACAAAACTGAAGAATGAAAGACTGTTCTTCGAACACTTTTATTTTTAAAATGACGAAAGATGTGATACATGAATTACACTTTGTGTGTGTGTGTGTGTGTGTGTGTGTGTGTGTGTGTGTGTGTGTGTGTGTGTGTGTGTGTGTGTGCGTGCGCGTGCGTGCGGGAAGCAATTTGCAGTCCATCGCAAGTGCTACCCACAACTCCTCCTCAAAGAAGAAAGCTAACTATCCACAGTGAGGTAGACATTTGCTACGAAACAAATTGCCCTTTATTACTCTTCTCCATTGCGGCACTTGTTTGACCTGCACACTGCAGCCCCATTTAAAAACAAACTTATATAGTTACTGCTGTGTCGTGCTGTCAATTAATTCATTTCTCTGTTACGAAGCGAGTAATGAAGCAATTCCTGAACGACTGCAGGTACTAGCTACAATTTGGAAAAGGCATTTTCTTGAGACATTTACCATTCGTTACGTTTGTCTCACTTTTATAATCAGCAATGCACGGGACAATCCATGTGTGTAGTGGGTGGACGATGCAAGGAACCTGTAATCTCACCGCATTAACGCTGTTAATTGAGAAAATGTAATTATTGATAACTTTTATAAACAGTATTAGAGTCTCACAAAATTCTGATAGTAGCAATGATCTTTTGAAAATAATTATGTTTCCCGACTGAAACAGTATCATATCGTTTAGTTTGTACCCCTCAGAAAATGTCATTTTACCCCTCAGGAGGTAATTACCCTCAGGTTGGGAACCACTGCTGTGAATGATCAGCTCCATGAAGCTGTTCGCAGAGGATGTGATTGTCATTAAAGAGGCGGCAACAGCAGAAGACCGTAGCGAAGTGCAGGAAGGCCTGCAGCGGACAGATGCAGCCAGTGGCATTTGGCTCTGAACGAAAGTAAATATAACGTACTCCGCATTAGCATGCAAAGAAATCCGGTACTATTCTATTAGACTAGTGGCGACAAGGTAATCACATTAAACAAATCCTAGAGAAATCTAATGCCTATCCCTCCTTGAGAAAATTTTAACGGAAGTGTCACTCACCCCACGCCCATACACGCATGCTCAAATCTCGTTAAATGACCACAAAGAGAGCCAGAGCTAGTACGCAGCTTTTCCAACAAGCATTCCTCCCACGCGCCATTCGCAAATGAACAGGGAAAGGGTCAGTAGTGATACCAAATGTACTATTCCATCACACAAAGTAAGATGGATTGCGGAGATTAGATGGAAATGTAAACATGGGTTAGTTATAACTTCATCGCCGGCCGGGGTGGCCGAGCGGTTCTAGGCTCTTCAGTCCGGAACCGCGTGACCGCTACGGTCGCAGGTTCGAATCCTGCCTCGGGCATGGATGTGTGTGATGTCCTTAGGTTAGCTAGGTTTAAGTAGTTCTAAGTTCTAGGGGACTGATGACCCCAGAAGTAAAGTGCCATAGTGCTCAGAGCCATTTTTTAAATAACTTCATCAAAGAGTAAGAAGAGAAAGAAGCAAGAAATGTACTTGCAAGAGACCTCTATACGTTGCAAAATTTTACATTGAAGATTTCGGATATTTTACTGCTCTGCCGCCGTAAGCACCATAGTGCACGGCGACAGCAACAGCAACAAGTTTAGCGCCTGTCTATTTGCGTGCGGTGACGTACATCACAGCTGTTCCGAAGAGGAAGCTCCGAATTAGGGGTCGAGGCGGTGTGGGAGCAAATTGATTGTGGCTTCCCGGCCTCTGTAATGCAGAAATGTGTCTCAGGAGTTCCCTTGTGCGAGGCGCAGCTAATTGGCCGGCGCAACCCCCCTCCCCTTGCGCCACCTGACCTTTCTGCAGCCCCAGCCACGCTCCCCGCCGGATCCATAGCCGGCCGTCTCGTGTGCCGGGCACCGCCCACCCCGCCTGTCGGAGGCTAGCCCTACTACCGAAATAAAGTCACAAGCCAACCGGGGACTACTGTAAGTATCAGAAGGGTCACGCATCACCAGTTTAGAACCAGGGCCGGTTGAAGGTCACGTGATCAGTAGCACAGATGAACCTCGCCCCCTCTCCCCCGGTTCCCCCGGAGCCATATGAATTCATATTCTAAAAAACATATTATTTGTCAAATATAAAATGTGTCGTGTATTTCATTAATTACAGCACTAGTGCGCTTTTTATGAATGACAAGTCTCTCTTGTAGACCTTCGGAAGAACATAATTATAGTCGTGGTGGCAAAACTGCTCGTGTTGTAAGATCCATAATGAAGTGGCAAGAACGAGTCACCGAGAAGTCATCACCTTCCTCTCAGTTTCCTTCATAGCATCGATTGCTCTTTGTCTGTAGGAAGCGTCATTTAAAAGAACGAAACGTTACTTGTAATCCACATGCGACCGTAGCATTGGCCTTGCATGGCCCTAGGACGAGAGAGACTTCGTGACATCTCCATCTATACATGGTGGCTACATACTCTGCACATTCTTCGGAATCTGTTGACAAGGTCAGAAACATCATCCATGCAGTTGAAAAGCGTCAATGCTTATATCTAGCATCTCCAAGAAAGGCCAAGTATCACTTATATAAACCAGTTAGTTGGCTGGAAAGAGCAATCTGGCAGGGTTTTTGTAAATGCTAACATGTCGGCGCATTCTAATTTGACGTACAAAAGGCAGGTGTATCATACCGAATGGGGCCATCACATTTTGCTAACCATCCTTGAGCGGGATTTTTGAGGCTCCCTTATCGATTTTTATTCGTCAGTTTTTATTTCACCGGTTGTTTTCGGCTAGAGTTGGCATATCTCTCAGCTCTCCATGGATCCAAGAGGACGGCGTCCCTTCGGGCTCCGGTCTGAGATACACACTTCCTCGTCGCTGTTAATCGTCTAGTGACCTCTGTCGATCAGTGGTCGGCCCCGCGCTGTGTGTCGACAATTTTTCAATTTAGCACAGCTGCCAATACATAACCTCGGCTGAATACCAGCCCCGGTGAGGCATGTGAAGGTCCTCCGCTTAGGTGCTTTCTCATGATTTCCAGTTCTGTCCGGCGAAAATGCGCGCGCTGTATATCTCTCGTCATTCGATGGTACATCCTGACACAGAACTCTAATTTGGCACCCAGCACTCGGACGCTGTTGCACAGCCCCGATTTTTGAGGCTTCCTTGAATTAAAACTGACATAGCTATCCCCTGTTTACCAACTAAAACCTAGCTATATGCAGAAGCTTCACGCTCTTTGCTTTCTATCTTCTACATTTTGGGCGTGCGGATCATGTTACCCTACGCTGTATTTACTGGGCCCCTGGTCTCGTCCGGAGTGGACTGTGGTTGCCGGGTTTATAGCTCAGGAATACCTTCTGGACTAATACTGTAGACAGTCTCCTTGCTGAATTGAGGATGTTACCTCTTCCTCACTTTTGCAGTTACCATCCGACGATTTCCTATTCATCCAATTTACCAAATTCTTTTTGCATACAATTTCCTGGCACCAACCCGCCTGTAGGGTTCCCAATTGGAATGGCCCTCAGCCTGGATCTCTGCCCAACCACTTTCGAATGTGCTCCCTGATTTCCTGCACACCCCTCATTTGTTAGTACCCATCATTTACGCTGACGCCTCTAAACCTGTATGTAGGATGGGTTACGGTTTCAAATCTCCCGCCGATAAGGAACACCATTGTTGCTGAGGCCGTTAATGTTTATAGTGGGGCAAGGAGTGCCAATGAGCAGAAACAGAGCCCTACATTTTATTAAGCAGACCTCCCTCAATAGCGTTTTAATTTATGTTGACTCGGTGATTGGTCTCCAGGCCACTGACCGATGTTACTCTTGTCACCCAGTGACACATGCTATTCATAATCTTCTCTCCGACCTTAATCATACTGCCTGCACAGTTGTCTCTCTCTGGATCCCGAGTCCTGTGGATGTATCGGGGAATGTGCTGGCCGATCGTGTGGCTAGAGAAGCAATAACACTCTCAATATTCGCTTTGTCCGTTCCAGGTTTGCATTTGGGGGTCCGAATAACATCTCTCCCCGCTAGGGCATGGAAACAACATCTGGTAAGCTTCTGCCCCTTCTAATAAACTTTGTACTATCAAGGTAGGAATCCGCTGTCCAAAGTAGCCCTCACATTGATCATACCAGATTAACCTCTAGTTTTATCTTATGTGACGAACCACTACGGCGTTGAGATTGTGGACCCTTCCTGGAAGTAGTCTGCATCCTGGGAGGGGGACTTTACTTTTCGCTCTCTGAGCAGAACGTAGTCTTCGGAATTTTTTGCCTCTATAATTGTTAGACGATGCAAGGATAGTTGAAAGGATTCTTTGTTTTCTCCGATAATGTGATCTTTATTCTGAGGTCTACTGCTTTAAACTACTTTCGGGGTGGCAGTGGGTTATTGGGTTTGGACCTCTCCCGTCGCTTACTGTGTCAGGGGGACTTTCGGCCCTGTCTCATGTGACAGTTGCCTTGATGATCCTTTTTTAATTCTAATTGCTTTTAAGTACGATTAACCCCTTTTTTCTGCCATAATTTATTAAAAGTTTTGTGAGTAGAACTCACATGAAGGATTTTCTATCCCTAATCCGACTGTATCTTCTTGTTACAGTGAATATATATATATATATATATATATATATATATATATATATATATATATTCATTTAGTCCTAATACCTATGTAGTAGGTCTATAGGTCGTTTACAGAGGCGTTGGCCGTCATTTAGAATGCCAACGCCCCTTCTGTGTGTGTTCTAACGCCCATTCTGCTTTTCTGTAGAGCTTGATGCGGTTAAGCATTACTAATTTTTTTCAGCAGCTTCTTGAAGATATTTCGGTACATGATGAAACACTGTACCTTGGGTTTTATTGTGCAGAGTTTTGCAGTTTGTGCAGATAAGTCTTGAATATAGTGTCCCATGCTGCGTGTCCTTAATCCGTAACAGGACCAATTAACATCCTGTAAATTGCCAATCTTGTGTTCGGGAATTTGAGGCATCTAGTCGATGACTGACCTTCCGCCTTACTTCTGCCGTGTGCCACTGCCTAGTGAGCTTGCTATTCATTTCGGCGCCTATGTATTTGGCCATGTGATTGACTCGTAGAACAAATGTAACTGTCGGAGTTCGGTGTTTTTCTTCTTATGAAGAAGACAGCCTGACTTTTTGAGTCATTGAATGCAATTCTCCACTTCATGGGCCACTTTCCTAGTTGATGGCAGGCATCCTGTAATCGTTGTCCGTGCCATAGTCCTCAAAGAAAATAGACTGTTGTCAGATCCCCATTCAGCTTTGGCGCGTCTAAAAGAGCCATACAATGCAACGCATCCATTACGGTTGTATAATAAGAAGACACTCGGCCTTTATGGCAATTAATTAATTTGCAGATAAGCTTCAAAAAGACACTCTAATAGCTGATAGTCTCCTGCACTTTGTTCCCATGTTCTGCCTATAATAATAATAATAATAATAATAAATTCAAGTGGACATCATTTCGGTGACTTGCTTGTCCCTAACCTACCTAAATTTTTCAGTTTGACGTAGAATCCAAAACAAGCGTGGTTTCTAGCGGATCCCGCAGTGTTGGAAGATGAAGCTATAAGGCAGATTGAAAAATCTGTGATTCGAACCGCCTTGCTTAAAAGGCAACAAAGAACAGTGAAGAATGTTGTTTGTTGTTGTGGTCTTCAGTCCTGAAACTGGTTTGATGCAGCTCTCCATGCTACTCTATCCTGTGCAAGATTCTTCATCTCCTAGTACCTACTGCAACCTACATCCTTCTGAATCTGCTTAGTGTAGTCATCTCTTGGTCTCCCTCTACGATTTTTACCCTCCACGCTGCCCTCCAATACTAAATTGGTGATCACTTGATGCCTCAGAACATGTCCTACCAACCGATCCCTTCTTCTGGTCAAGTTGTGCCACAAACTTCTCTTCTCCGCAATCCTATTCAATACTTCCTCATTAGTTATGTGATCTACCCATCTAATCTTCAGCATTCTTCTGTAGCACCACATTTCGAAAGCTTCTATTCTCTTCTTGTCCAAACTATTTATCGTCCATGTTTCACTTCCATACATGGCTACACTCCATACAAATACTTTCAGAAATGACTTCCTGACACTTAAATCTATACTCGATGTTAACAAACTTCTCTTCTTCAGAAACGCTTTCCTTGCCATTGCCAGTCTACATTTTATATCCTCTCTACTTCGAACATCATCAGTTATTTTACTTCCTAAATAGCAAAACTCCTTTACTATTTTAAGTGTCTCACTTCCTAATCTAATTCCCTCAGCATCACCTGAATTAATTCGACTACATTCCATTATCCTCGTTTTGCTTTTGTTGATGGTCATCTTATATCCTCCTTTCAAGACACTATCCATTCCGTTCAACTGCTCTTCCAAGTCCTTTGCTGTCTCTGACAGAATTACGATGTCATCGGCTAACCTCAGAATTTTTATTTCTTCTCCACGGACTTTAATACCTACTCCGAATTTTTCTTTTGTTTCCTTCACTGCATGCTCAATATACAGATTGAATAACATCGGGGATAGACTGCAGCCCTGTCTCACTCCCTTCCCAACCACTGCTTCCCTTTCATGCCCCTCGACTCTTATAACTGCCATCTGGTTTCTGTACAAATTGTAAATAGCGTTTCGCTCCCTGTATTTTACCCCCGCCACCTTCAGAATTTGAAAGAGAGTATTCCAGTTAACATTGTCAAAAGCTTTCTCTAAGTCTACAAATGCTAGAAACGTAGGTTTGCCCTTCCTTAATCGAGCTTCTAAGATAAATCGTAGGGTCAGTATTGCCTCACGTGTTCCAACATTTCTACGGAATCCAAACTGATCTTCCCCGAGGTCGGCTTCCACTAGCTTTTCCATTCGTCTGTAAAGAACTCGCGTTAGTATTTTGCAGCTGTGGCTTATTAAACTGATAGTTCGGTAATTTTCACATCTGTCAACACCTGCTTTCTTTGGGATTGGAATTGTTATATTCTTCTTAAAGTCTGAGGGTATTTCGCCTGTCTCATACATCTTGCTCACCAGATGGTAGAGTTTTGTCAGGACTGGCTCTCCCAAGGCCGTCAGTAGTTCCAATGGAATGTTGTCTACGCCAGGGGCCTTGTTTCGACTCAGGTCTTTCAGTGCTCTGTCAAACTCTTCACGCAGTATCGTATCTCCCATTTCATCTTCATCTACATCCTCTTCCATTTCCATAATATTGTCCTCAAGTACATCGCCCTTGTATAGACCCTCTATATACTCCTTCCACCTTTCTGCTTTCCCTTCTTTGGTTAGAACTGGGTTTCCATCTGAGCTCTTAATATTCATACAAGTGTTCCTCTTTTCTCCAAAGGTCTCTTTAATTTTCCTGTAGGCAGTATCTATCTTACCCTAGTGAGATAAGCCTCTACATCCTTACATTTGTCCTCTAGCCATCCCTGCTTAGCCATTTTGCACTTCCTGTCGATGTCATTTTTGAGACGTTTGTATTCCTTTTAGCCTGCTTCATTTACTGCATTTTTATATTTTCTCCTTTCATCAATTAAATTCAATATTTCTTCTGTTACCCAAGGATTTCTACTAGTCCTCTTCTTTTTACCTACTTGATCATCTGCTGCCTTCACTACTTCATCCCGCAAAGCTACCCATTCTTCTTCTATTGTATTTCTTTCCCCCATTCCTGTCAATTGCTCCCTTATGCTCTCCTTGAAACTCTGTACAACCTCTGGTTCTTTTAGTTTATCCAGGTCCCATCTCCTTAAATTTCCACCTTTTTGCAGTTTCTTCAGTTTTAATCTACAGGTCATAACCAACAGATTGTGGTCAGAGTCCACATCTGCCCCTGGAAATATCTTACAATTTAAAACCTGGTTCCTAAATCTCTGTCGTAGCATTATATAATCTATCTGAAACCTGTCAGTATCTCCAGGCTTCTTCCATGTATACAGCCTTCTTTTATGATTCTTGAACCAAGTGTTACCTATGATTAAGTTGTGCTCTGTGCAAAATTCTACCTGGCGGCTTCCTCTTTCATTTCTTTGCCCCAGTCCATATTCACCTACTACGTTTCCTTCTCTCCCTTTTCCTACTACCGAATTCCAGTCACCCATGACTATTAAATTATCATCACCATTCACTATCTGAATAATTTCTTTTATTTGATCCTACATTTCTTCAATTTCTGCGTCACCTGCAGAGCTAGTTGGCATATAAACTTGTACTACTGTAGTAGGTGTGGGCTTCGTATCTATCTTGGCCACAATAATGCGTTCACTATGTTGTTTGTAGTAGCTTACCCGCATTCCTGTTTTCCCATTCATTATTAAACCTACTCCTGCATTACCCCTATTTGATTTTGTGTTTATAACCCTGTTAGTCACCTGACCAGAAGTCTTGTTCCTCCTGCCACCGAACTTCACTAATTCCCACTGTATCTAAATTTAACCTATCCATTTCCCTTTTTAAATTTTCTAACCTACCTGCCCGTTAAGGGATCTGACATTCCACGCTCCGACCCGTAGAACGCCAGTTTTCTTTCTCCTGATAACGACATCCTCTTGAGTAGTCCCCGCGCGGAGATCCGAATGGGGGACTATTTTACCCCCGGAATATTTTACCCAAAAGGATGCCATCATCATTTAATCGTACAGTAAAGCTGCATGCGCTCGGGAAAAATTACGGCTGTAGTTTCCCCTGAGCTTTCAGCCGTTCGCAGTACCAGCACAGCTAGGCTGTTTTGGTTATTGTTACAAGGCCAGATCAGTCAATCATCCAGACAGTTGCCCCTGCAACTACTGAAAAGGCTGCTGCCCCTCTTCAGGAACCACACGTTTGTCTGGCCTCTCAACAGATACCCCTCCGTTGTGGTTGCACCTACGGTACGGCTATCTGTATCGCTGAGGCACGCAAGCCTCCCTACCAACGGCAAGGTCCATGGTTCAATATCGTCACTAATTACTATGCATTTAATAATTATTGATCTCGACTTTGAGCTCATAACCTGGTTACATCGCGTGACGAAAGTCTATGTATTGTATGTTTCCGCAATCGCAGAAATGTCTGCTTTTATTTGCTGTATCAATATTTACATTTTAATTGAAAGCAAGCGATATACGCGGTAATATTTAAGTGAGAGCGTCGTTTTTCGGGCATTGTTTGGTGTCAACTTTGAGTCAGACCGTAATTATGAGAATAGTTTCCTTTTGCACAATGTAAAGAAACAACCTTTATCTTCTTACAGCCGAAATTTCGTTGCTTTCTGATCAGTCATTTTGTTCTAATAATAATGGACGTAGATTGCCGCTGTTTGCCTAATGGTGATACGTACTAACAAAACGGAAAGTGTAAATGCAAGCTTTGTGTTCTCTTTCACAGCTTTTGTGTTTTTATGCGCATAAATCTACATAAAGCGCTAATATCACTAATTTATTTGCTTTTGTGTCTTTTGCGCTGTGTGCTTTCCAATGTTAATTTTGCCGAAGTTCCCCTTCATTCTTGCAGTGTTGTCATCGGGACTACCTGTCAGATTCCGTCCCATTCGTTGTTGTGCACTCGTGTGAAACAGTCGTCCTTAAATAATTAGTTGGCTTGTACTTACATGACAACCTACATCATTTAGAGAATTGTGAAAAGTCTACTGTGATAGGCGCGCATGCGACTTTGAGGCCGAAAAAGAACAGGGCGTGAGCAGTTTCGTATTACAGACAGTAAAGGGAACTTTTGAATGTCTGTGTATTAGTGGAAGTTCAGTGAAGTGAATTTCGAGAGAATATAGGGAAACTTCATGTCATGTACCACCAAAAGAGTTCCGGAAAGCGACAGACGACCTTTAAATTGGATGAGTTTACACAGGGAGCCTTAGAAGGAAAATCAACAACTTCTTTGTGATAAAGCAGTTTCCAACAGTGGCACCCATATTGGATTAGATGAAGACTGGCCTGGGAGACTTTCTTAATATGAGTGAAACGACTCTTTGGCGAACTGTTCGGAGATAAGGCTTAAGATACAAAAAGTTCAAAAAAAACCTATGGTGATCGAAAATAACTGAGTAGCAGAAAAAAACGAGACGAGTTCTTCTGGGAAATAAGTCATTTGCAAATCACTGGTTGGACTCTTTATTACACTGATGAAAGTTGGTGTGGTGCAAATCATTTCAGAAAGTTTGGATGGCCGGAACAAAAAATGTGTACGACTATCACAGAGGAAGTGTTAAAGATTGGAATGGCTGGAAAGCATGAATTTAAACGTCATAGTTCTGGGGAAAAGGATTGTAATATATTGCATTGCGAATGAAGATGGATTCGTCCGAAGTGATGGTTTATTGGGCAAAAAGGAGATGAAGATAATCGTTTTAATACGGATGCCATATATTACCAAGACTGGTTTAGGAGCGTTCTCAAAAAATTGCCAAAAAGATATGCGACTGTTTTAGATTAGGTTTAATGTCACAAGATGGAAAAATCCAAGTTTCACGAAAACCATCTATGAAATGGAGAAAAGATCCTGTCATTGAATGGATGGAAAGCAATAATGTGGAGCTTTCATCTAATGCCACATCATAGAGCAATATACTAAACTTGGCCTACCCTAAAACGCGCGACCGGACTACGGGTCACAAGAATACTCTTTGGAAAATGTATTACGCTCAGTGGACAAGGAAATTAAACTTCTATGATCAATTGAGAATTCAGTACCATTGCCCTTATCGGGACATTTGACAAGAACAAGGTAGCAAAGGAGAAAAAGAACTTTAAGGTAAGTGATACTTTAAAATGGCATCGCTTCGCTCTGGAAACTCTTTCCCAAAGTATCTGAAGGTTCAAGTGGCTCTAAGCACTTTGGGTCTTAACATCTGAGGTCATTAGTCCCCTAGACATAGAACTACATAAACCTAACATCACACATACCCATGCCCGAGGCAGTATTTAAACCTGCGACCGTAGCAGTAGCGCAGTTCCAGACTGAAGCGCCTAGAACCGCTCGACCACTGCGGCCGGCAAAGTATCTGAAGGAATTCAGTTAGTCATATACAAAAGCGCAAAATTGTTATGCACAAATACCTTGAAACAGCAGTAGAATCGTTGCTGATCCCATTACATTTCATTCATCATTATTTCTTGCAAAATTTATTCGAGCTGATCGATTTTTCATTTACTGTTAAAATATAAACTATATTTCATTGTTCATTTATTGAGAGCACCTTGAACATAGTGTTCACTTGCAATTTCCGACAGTATGGCGCTCTACACACAAGTCAACAACTGAAAGCGGCAATGTTGTATCGGAATGCGACTACGAAGTTGTCATTCTTCGCTGCTGAACAGACACTTATTGCGTGTTACTACACTGGCGATACGCGGATACAACTGCGCTCCACCGCAGTCTCCCATGTACTTCACCGCAGTTGCCTTACAGACTCTTAACTGACAAATACGAGGAATATTCATTATTAATAACATACGATGTAAGCAACAAAAGTTTAAGCTTTACACTCGTGCATTCTCCGCAACAAATAGCTACAACATAAGCTCAATCGTAGCGTCTTGCATTTGACGTTACAGCGTTGAAACGACTGATCAGAAAACAACGAAACTCCGCCCACAAATAAAAAAATCTTGTATCTTCAAACTAATAAAAGGAAAATTCTCTCCTGATTCCGGTCTGACTTCTAGGACTCCTCAAAGTCGACATTCGCCAAAAAATGATCGAAAAAAGGGCGCTTTCTCAAAAGTATTATCGGCCCCATTTCAACTAAAGTGTCATATTCATACACTAAATAAAAGTAGATATTTCCAAGATTCCGGCAAGGTACAACATGTCGGTGTTCAAGTGATGTAACCGGAATATGAGTTCAGAGTCATGTGTCAATCGCTATGAAATTGATAGGAGGGCAGACATTACCTGTATAGGTAAATACATACGTTAGTACCTGCAGAACACCATTTCACTAAGAGGTGATTTTCGAGGACAACGAAACATAATAATTTACTCGTGGATGTTTCGGACAGCACTTGTACCCATTTAGAGTAGACGTCTCCAAGAGTGAACGCAGAGACCTGGAAGACATCAACCACATTGTAATTCGGTACCAACTGAGGAAAAAACAAGACTGAAAACCGCGTAAATAAACATATCTTTTTAGTGTCGGTAGCCTTTTAACCTTCTCTACTCTTTTAACAACAGTAGATTTAAGATTATTTTAACTGATTGGAAGATATAAAACGGAGGCCGCAAAGTCCGGTCTGTAAGCCTGGTGGGAGACCATAAACCAGGCCAATTTGCCATTCGTTCGATTTGTTACTAGCGAGATGTATCATGATGAATTATGGACCACTTCTACATTCTTGTGTGGTCGTTTCCTTCCAGTGGCCCTTGGAAGTTTATGGAGTATCTCATGACACTTCTCCATGTTGTTCTTACGACAATGTGCCAGAAAATTAAGGAAAATGATGCATTTAAGAAAGCTCTTTAAACTTTTAAGTCCCGGAGAAAAGGTCTGACGCAAACCGCGGATCGTTTGTTCTTCTCGGGGTCGCAAATCTATGCCCTCATTTCATTAGATTGGAGAAGTCTCTCAATGATTGTAGAGTGGTTTGGAGGAATACGGAAGGTGACGTCAGTGCTCTTCCTCAAATTTGCTTTCAGCTGCGGTACTAATTTCTTGACACTAAACATTTACTGATACTTCAAGCTTTCTACCATATTCTGTGTAGCCACGCGACAACAGTTCAGTTGTGCAGCGATCACGCATCTTCCTGCGCGAATCCTCTCGTCCATTCGCTGACGATTATAATCAGTGGTCGCAGTTGATGGCGGTTTCTCGTAGCATTGTTTGTCTTCCATTCTCATTCACCTTTGAACATTGCTCTTGTCAGTCGTTCCATTTCTGCACACACGCAGAAAGCATTTCCTGTCAGGCAGCACCCGAATTTTTCGCCACAAATACCTTGTGATACATTAAAGATTTGACAGTCTATTTTTACATTGAACTTAACAATCACAGAGAACTCATAAAAATAATGGTCGGCCTATTTTCATAACCTTTTTAAACGCAAAGATACGGATATCAACTTTATTTTTCCCTTTTTATTGCTCCCATTTTGTTTTCTATTCATCGAGTTCTCGAAAAGACGAATATAGTGAAATAACTAATTCGTAATCCCGAGAAGAAATTTCATACTTTTTTCCCGCTCGTATCGTGGGTTGAATTAAGCATCATCAAGTTTACGTTCCTCTCAACCCAACTGAACATTTTTGGAGTGCGCCTGAAAGAATGCTTATAAACCTGACATACGAAATAAGACTGCTGTGAAACAACGTCTACAACAAGAACGGCAAAATATTACCTCGTAGACTACCAGAAAGGTTAACGGAATATTAACGTTGTCATTATATTTATGTACGTTGTAATTTTCTTTGTATGTTTGAATACGTTTTCCCCGACTGTATGAAGACAGCTGGTGCAGAACTTTTATTTACTTTTTTCAGAAGGCTAATTTAGTTAATCCTTCTATATTTACAGATCAGGAAGGAAATCCCTTGCTTATTTTACCAAATAAGTTCTCTAGTTGTGATCTATAGTTTAATAAATGAAGTTATTTTACAAGAACAACGGTGTATGAATACTTTTTTCTATGACTGAACGTAGTAAGTATGCCGAAGTTCATTTACGTTATCAGACCATTAACTCGTAAGTCACTTTTGTGTGTACATTTATTTTTACTAAATGGTGCTAGCATATGAAGACTGTCAAGGGTAATAGTTTGCCGACAGACGTTGTCGCTCTCGCCTCAGTGCTAAGGCTTCACGGGAGTAGGATTTGGCCCGAAGAACGTATTCGAAATAAGAATGTTAACAATGAAACAGTGGTTCTTGCAAACAGTATGCGAAAGTACAGTTTTTTCCCCGAATAACATAATGTAAATGCATTTCAGCACACCTCAAGAGCAACTTGATCTACACAGAAATTAATTCCACTGCAGTTGATTAAAATTCTCAAACGAGCAATACACAGTTACTCAAGCATCTCCAGTGGCATCAGGTTGCTAGGATGCATCGTTCAGTTCGCTGCAAGATCCACAGAAAGACCAATTTAAAACGTAATTTACATTTACACTCCAAATAGGTGTCATGTCTACATGAAAAAAAGTTGATGTCTACTTTTGCTTGTGGGTGATAAGATTAATGAAACATCCTTCTCATTGTATTAAAACCTTTTAATATTAGTGTTGTTAAAATTAACAATATCTGTAACATATCAAAAGCTATGTAACATATCAAAATCTATTAAAGGTGAAAACGTTAAGTGCATATCCTGTGTACCATTATTTACCATTTCTTACGTAGTGTCATAAGCGGCTGCAGCCTGCCAAGGTAGCGTCTTTCATAGTTTGCCCTTGACCTCGTCCTTTGTGAACTGCTGCAGGTGCTCCGTCTCTAACGACTTACTGTTGACAGATCATTAGACTGTACGTAAAAAGAGAGCTCCAAAGGGCACGCCACAGTCTCGTACAGCATCCTTCAGTTCTGTTTTGTCTGAATTCATCATAAAAATAACAGGTCGCTAGAAGGGATATGCCCGATTAAATCTCCTTCCCATTTTTAGCGACTTCACCAGAATTGATACATTCTTGTACATGTGTTACGTATAATTACTCCAGCAGAGTGTGGCTTATGATGTACAAGCACCGTTGTCTTAAAATAGGCTACAGGGGTTTTGGAAGAATGTAGATGTTGCTGCTCTTCGCAGCGTCTGTTATTAAAAAAATTAAAAATCTGCTAAATTGGATATGTGTTGGGGGAACCCAAGTAACAATCGTTAATTCTATTTGGACCTACAGGGATTGGGCAAAAAATGGAAACATAGCGAGAAATGAATGCTTGAACATGACTGCAGATGCTAGCCAAGCCTGCTGGTTGCACTGATGAATTTGACCACGAACTGCACCTGTGCAATGTCTTCATACGTTGCAAGTGTCAGTCGTGGTCAAAACAGGATTATACTGTAAGTGCATTATGTCGGCGCTAAGTGAATTCAAACTTAGGCAAATTGTTGGTGCTCGCATGGTGAGTGCTTCCGTAACCAAGAAAGGGTTTTGGTGAAAGATAAACCATATCGAAGATTTATACCGAGTGTAGGGAACGCGGAAAAACATCACCCGCAAAGTCACAACGCGGACGAAAGTGTGTGTTGGCCGGGAATTGCAGCTCACGTTGCAATTCCGACCACTCATCAGTGATGCAAGTGCCTGTAGTAGGAAAACGTAGTAGCAAAGTCATAAAACGTGGACTACGGAGCAATGGAAGAAAGTCATTTGTTTAGATGAGTTTGCGTCGTAACGATGATCCAGTGATGATTTGGGCAGCCATTTCGTGTACTCTATGGGCCCCATGACTACTCGGCAAGGTGGTTTTACTGCCAAAGATTATGTAACAGTTGTGGCTGATCGGGTTCATCCCGCAGTACAGTATGTGTTCTCCAGTGGCGAAGCTGCGTCTCAAGACGACAGGTCCCCTGCTCACACAGCTCGCATCATTCGGGGATGGTTTTATGAACACGAGGCTGAATGGTTGCATCTCTCGCCGCCACGGCAGCTACCTGATTTCAATATTATTGAGTCTTTGTAATCTACTTTGGAGAGAAGTACGCGTGATCGCCATCCTCCAGATCTTGCCACTATTTTGCAGGAAGAATGGCAGAAGATTCCCCTGAAAATCGTACAGTACCTGTATTTATCCATTCCGAGACGACTGGAAGCTGTTTTGAACGCCAGCGGCTTCCCTACACATGCTAGGCATGGTAATGGTTGCGTTTTTGGTGTTTCCTTATTTTTGTCCACCACCTGTATTTAGATGTAATTTACCCGGCTCACTATAATGCATGGTAGTAATTTTTTCGAAAATTTAGGTATGTTGGACCGTTTTTACTATTTCATGGTTTTAATTATTCCTTATTGCCTATATTGCGCCCATTTTTAGGTTTTCACAATTATTTCAGTATATTTCTGTAATTTAAACGGGATAATACCGGAAAAGTAAAAATAGATTGAAATGTTACCGGTGTCAAACAGTAGATTCCACGTGTGCTTGGCAGGAATATGTTTCACTGTCGCTCTAGCTCCTCTAAAGTAGCAAATTTTTAATGTCTGCCGCATGAGAGTTGCAATTTTGCATTTTCAATCTCATGTCATTGTATTGAACGGACGAGAGAATATACAAGATTCAAATCTAAACGCGGCAACGACGTCTCAACATATGTACGCGGATCTAGTAAGAAGCATAGTCGATACCTCACACTGCAGCTTGCAGTTCCTGTGTGACATTTGAATTTCAGAATCATGCACACCGCGAGGTTATTACAGACGAACAATGTGCTCAACCATCACCCTCAGATATAAGCCACTCCGACAGCGCGTAAGACTTCTGGGGTCTCCTACATACTGCTGCACACATCCCAGTGCTAGAAAATACGCAACGTATCAAGGTAAAGAAAGGCTGGCAACCGACATTGAAGGCATTTTCCTTGTTCGTGTTAAAGTTCAATTTGTGTGTGGTACAGGCTGCGAAACCACTACGAAAAATTATTATTGCTCAAAAGGCATCGAAGTACCACTGTTAGAGGGTCATCAGAAGAGTTCGCAGATGACGATATATATAAAAAAAGGCCATGAAGAATTGTCTCTCTTAAGCAGGTACATACTGTACACTACTCTTCCATATACATTCTTGAGTAGTTGAGACATGTGCTGGGCGTTGATACCGAGCATAAATTTGGCACTTGCGATGATAACAAATCTGTGAATGTTTCTTCCACACCTTTATCGTCCCTAAAGCAAGTGCCAGTCTACTCGGTAATCGCCGTCTAAATTTTTCTGTCAGGTTTGTCAGTTACTCTTCACTGTCAAACATTCTCACCTACACTCTTGGGTTGTTTATTTATTTTTTCATTCTGTCTCCTCCGTATATACTCCACATGTTACGTGTGATGCTGCTGTTCGTTGTTGAGGACTTGACCATGTGTAATAGGCATCCAATCAGTGGACGGAAGGCGGATGAACGACATTCCCGTGCATGTCCTTGAATATCATTCAAAGAAGTGAGTATCGATCCCTGAGAAAGGATTCAGAGGACTATATAACAGGAGCTGAAATACTTCGTGACTAGCCTTGGCTTCCACATCCAAACTGAAGACTTTTGTATGACAAAGTCCTTTTGTACCCTGTGAGTTCCACTTACCGTTGTTGGAAGGCACATCAGTAGTTCGTGGAAATAAACAATAGACAGTGCTGTCCACAGAAAAATCAACTAGTCCTGCTTGTGTACTTGTTCGGTGAATGTGGCGTTCACAAGTTGGAGACGGTGTGTGTGTGTGTGTGTGTGTGTGTGTGTGTGTGTGTGTGTGTGTGTGTGTGTGTGTGTGTGTGTACTCTAGCGATCAACGTTAGCTAAGACGCTGTTTAACGACCTAGATAGAGTTTAGCTAAGACGCTGTTTAACGACCTAGATAGAGAAGTTGGCAAAAAAAAAGCATCGTCGAGGGGTGTTATCTGCAGAACAGGACCTTGCCAGGTAACAACTTAACCATCAGTTGCTGCTACAGTGCACTCGCCGAGTAAGGTTGCAATATGTTGCCTTTACCTACCTCCCAAGCACTAGACAATCAGATCTTAGGCTAGCGGTTTTAGTATATTGCAGAGTGGTTGGTCATCTATTTTGTCTAGCGGTCTGCCAGTCCCCTCTATTGACACGGAAACTTAATCACTTCTTTGTTGGATCTGTCTGTATTTTAAGGACTTAAGAGAAACAATTTTATTTTTACTTCAGCGAACAGTTTTGACCACACTCCTCGCGCCATATTTTAATACGAGCGCTAAAGACGTGACGTGGTGCGACTAAACGGCTCTGTTATCAGAATTGTTGAGGCTTTCGTGGCCACTGTCGCCATACTGCCTACTTGTTTCTGTGTCGGTTCTTCGAGAACATTTGATTCGCCAGCACGACTGGCTGGCATTATTAAAGCTTCAGCGTGCACCACCAGGAGAGGGTGGAACTTCGACAGTGCCAGCCACACGTGCTGGCGAAATGTCAGAAAAATTGTCAAACAGACGCCCTCCGAGAAACTTGTGACAGAAGCTGGCAAGCATTATGTTAATCCTGTCATCATCGCCACCAGCATACACTCATTGCTGCTGTTTGGGGCTTTTAATGCGAATTATTTTATAAGCCACTCTACTGCTGCTTGCCCCCAGGTCGCTCTCTACAGAGCCTCTGGTTATCGAAAGATGTAAGTCTTCTGACAGGGCAGACGACGTGCTTCAGCATATTTGCAGTGACGTTCTCTATCATTCATCTAACGTTGTGCTCTCTGACTCTCGCACGCAATTTGCAGTACGAAGTGACAGATAATTTGCTCCGAAGTGACTACTTCTTGATCTGGAGACACCAATCGACTCGGACAGTACCCCAAAGAGCCCGACCCCAATAGCTCAGCAAAACGAAACAGATTCGTACAGTCGACAACAGTCGAGAAATGTGCACCACCGCGCCGCCGATACACCAATACCAATCTTTAGGACAGCTTACAAGACAATCTTTTCCCAATTGGATTAACGACTGCTGCTCTGCACGCAGGGACAGGTGCGATTATCTGTTGAGATTCAGATGTAGGTACTCTGCAGATTTTCGAGTTGTAGGGGAAAATTGCTGTCGCATCATTAAGAATAAAGTATCATAGTACGAATTCCTTATATCATCTTATATATTCACCAAACCAACGCTTGTGTTGAGAGAGATTTTCAGAACAATATGGGGTTGCCCCCTTAAGTCTAACTGAAGAATGGTGTTCTTCCGGCCAGCAAAGGTTACATGTCGGAGCATTTTTCCCGAATTGCAACTACCTCCATGATTCGTCTTCCCATCGCTACTGAGCGAGTGCTGAGAGGGGCCGTTGAGACTTGATATCCATTACCAGCTGTCGTAGATGACAGAGGGCTGTGCGCAAAAGGCAGGGACCCGGTTCCGAATCCAGGTTCAGAGCACTGTTTTAAGTTTCACATACCATCATTGTAGTAAGCGCTCTACTCAGAATAAGGGAACTAATTCTCAGCAGAAGATCGTAGGTTCTGGATAAAAGCAAAGTCCCCGCTGCATCTTTCGTGTTGGGGATGGGAAGACATCACGGGAAATCCTCCTTAGAGTTCGGTGGGAAAAAGAGAGAGGCCAGAGACAACCTTAAGCTTTGACAGAGGCTGAGGCCTGGTTCCTGCGAAACACTGAAATCTGGATTAGAATACCGATCCGGGTTGGGCGCTGATTTCACTGGTCGGCTACAGTCATCGCACCGCAGATGATTTTATGAAACTGAGAGCTGTCATTATCACGCGAAGCCCTTTCTGTAAGGGTATACGTCGACATGTTTCACTGAAGCGAGTGCACCAGACGAGTAGCAGTATCTGTCACGAGGAGCAATTACAGATTTTTTCACAAGGTTTCAAGGGTACTTTCGCAGCCCCTATTTTATATATGGCAACGCATTGCACAGACAGCTTCTGGGAGTGTTTACTTTCCTCTAAATGCGTTAACAGTACACGCAATACAGAAATTGGTAAATAAAAAAATTAACGCATGAAATGTACATGAAGAGAATATATATAAATCACCTAACGCTGCACTATACAGTTACGCGGGGAACTGATTCTTAATATTTCTGTACGGCAGTTATAGCCCTTCGCCGGCAAAATCCCCGACCCCCACCTCGTACGCTGCTCGCTGTTCAGTTTACAGATAGGCAGTATATGTAATGGAACATTGAAACGAACTACCACTGTACTCTGTTACCCATGCAATTTTCTTCAATCACTGCATTTGGGTACTTGCTTTCCCCTGTAACTCTTATCTCTTCCCCGACCGGCTACAGGAGAAGCCTTCCTGCAAAATTTATTGCTTGATTTGTCGTCTTGTTTCTCTGTGGACTTGCCCTGCATACTCCTCAGCAGTAGCGGTTGAACCTAATCGAGTTTGCAGTGGCATAACTTTCGCCGCCAAATCCCCTTTTTTTTGGTTAATCGTCATCGCTGATTAGCCTGTTCATTCGTTTATTGAGACAAACAGGAGTTTGCAATGCAGTAAAAGATAAGTATGTTAGTAACACTATTTTTTCTCTGATAGAATTCTAAACATGGAACAATACGCCGGATAAAGTCGCATTGGTTGCAACAGTAACGTGATAATTTTTCGCTGTCATTTATCGTTATAAAAAAAGCAAAAATTAATCCTTACACGGCCATTGCCTTAGCGTACATGGTATAACTTCATGTTGCATCTGGTCGCCAGAAACCAGAAATAGCGTCTATATTATTGTAAGACATTTCCAGGGGCAGATGTGGACTCTGACCACAATCTATTGGTTATGACCTGTAGATTAAAACTGAAGAAACTGCAAAAAGGTGGGCATTTAAGGAGATGGGACCTGGATAAACTAAAAGAACCAGGGGTTGTACAGAGTTTCAAGGAGAGCATAAGGGAGCAATTGACAGGGATGGGGGAAAGAAATACAATAGAAGAAGAATGGGTAGCTTTGAGGAATGAAGTAGTGAAGGCAGCAGAGGATCAAGTAGGTAAAAAGAAGAGGTCTAGTAGAAATCCTTGGGTAACTGAAGAAATATTGAATTTAATTGCTGAAAGGAGAAAATATAAAAATGCAGTAAAACGTCTCAAAAATGAGATCGACAGGAAGTGCAAAATGGCTAAGCAGGGATGGCTAGAGGACAAATGTAAGGATGTAGAGGCTTATCTCACTAGGGGTAAGATAGATACTGCCTACAGGAAAATTAAAGAGACCTTTGGAGAAAAGAGAACCACTTGTATGAACATCAAGAGCTCAGATGGAAACCCAGTTCTAAGCAAAGAATGGAAAGCAGAAAGGTGGAAGGATTGTATAGAGGGTCTATACAAGGGCGATGTACTTGAGGACAATATTATGGAAATGGAATAGGATGTAGATGAAGATGAAATGGGAGATTCGATAATGCGTGAAGAGTTTGACAGAGAACTGAAAGATCTGAGTCGAATCAAGGCCCCCGGAGTAGACAACATTCCATTGGAGCTACTGACGGCCTTGAGAGAGCCAGTCCTGACAAAACTCTACCATCTGGTGAGCAAGATGTATGAGACAGGCGAAATACCCTCAGACTTCCAGAAGAATATAATAATTCCAATCCCAAAAAAAGCAGGTGTTGACAGATGTGAAAATTACCGAACTATCAGTTTAATAAGTCACAGCTGCAAAATACTAACGCGAATTCTTTATAGACGAATGGAAAAAGTAGTAGAAGCCGACCTCGTGGAAGATCAGTTTGAATTCCGTAGAAATGTTGGAACACGTGAGGCAATACTGACCCTACGACTTATCTTAGAAGCTAGATTAAGGAAGAGCAAATCTAGGTTTCTAGCATTTGTAGACTTAGAGAAAGCTGTTGACAATGTTGACTGGAATACTCTCTTTCAAATTCTAAAGGTGGCTGGGGTAAAATACAGGGAGCGAAAGGCTATTTACAATTTGTACAGAAACCAGATGGCAGTTATAAGAGTCGAGGGGCATGAAAGGGAAGCAGTGGTTGGGAAGGGAGTGCGACAGGGCTGTAGTCTCTCCCCGATGTTATTCAATCTGTATATTGAGCATGCAGTGAAGGAAACAAAAGAAAAATTCGGAGTAGGTATTAAAGTCCGTGGAGAAGAAATAAAAATTCTGAGGTTAGCCGATGACATCGTAATTCTGTCAGAGACAGCAAAGGACTTGGAAGAGCAGTTGAACGGAATGGATAGTGTCTTGAAAGGAGGATATAAGATGACCATCAACAAAAGCAAAACGAGGATAATGGAATGTAGTCGAATTAATTCAGGTGATGCTGAGGGAATTAGATTAGGAAGTGAGACACTTAAAATAGTAAAGGAGTTTTGCTATTTAGGAAGTAAAATAACTGATGATGTTCGAAGTAGAGAGGATATAAAATGTAGACTGGCAATGGCAAGGAAAGCGTTTCTGAAGAAGAGAAGTTTGTTAACATCGAGTATAGATTTAAGTGTCAGGAAGTCATTTCTGAAAGTTTTTGTATGGAGTGTAGCTATGTATGGAAGTGAAGCATGGACGATAAATAGTTTGGACAAGAAGAGAATAGAAGCTTTCGAAATGTGGTGCTACAGAAGAATGCTGAAGATTAGATGGCTAGATCACATAACTAATGAGGAAGTTTTGAATCGGATTGGGTAGAAGAGGAGTTTGTGGCACAACTTGACCAGAAGAAGGGATCGGTTGGTAGGACATGTTCTGAGGCATCAAGGGATCACCAATTTGGTATTGGAGGGCAGCGTGGAGGGTAAAAATCGTAGAGGGAGACCAAGAGATGACTACACTAAGCAGATTCAGAAGGATGTAGGTTGCAGTAGGTACTGGGAGATGAAGAACCTTGCACAGGATAGAGTATCATGGAGAGCTGCATCAAACCAGTCTCAGGACTGAAGACCACAACAACAAAAATACCAGGTAGATGTAGGTAGTCCAATCTGAATCTCTTCATGATTTTCTTTCACTGATCTCTGCCGCTTCCCATTATACTGCCCCCCCCCCCAGTCCTTTCCATTCGTGTTCTTATTCTGCTCTTGCTTCGCCCTCCCTCTTTTACTTTTCTTTTGGCGTTCCTCATATACACCGCATGACAGAATGGCGCCCCCAAAGGAAACAGGGACCAGGACACGTTTGCCCGCTGCCGTGTCAGAGCCTGCGTGCCTGTCCGTTTCCTGTTTTCTTATCTGGCACACGTGCTAAATTACTCGCCTGTGCTCTACGAACCGGCATTATTGAACTAGCCCCCTCTGCTATTGGCAGTATCGAAATAAAAGGGGGAATACGAGCTTAGGGTGAGGGACAAACCATGTTGTTTGAGCGGAGAACACGAGGTAAGCAACACTGTTTCCATAAAACTTTTATTTGCCTTTGCCCTCTGAAAATGAAGCTCATACATATGACAGGATTCCATATTTGGGAACTGTGAGCTCGACACTTGAGGCCGCGAGATGTCTGTGGAGAGACGCAAGACGAAGTTATTGATCAAACAGGTCTCGCCGCACCGCACGCTGCCGGCGGCGTGCACTGCTGGACTAAATCTGCTTTCCCCGTGACTGCCGATAACAGATCGCGGAGCATTCTTTGCTGACACATCTTGCGGAGCTTCCTTCCTGTATCTTGTTGTGGCACGATACTGTACTGTCACTGCATTGTGTGTGGGCTTATGTACAAGGGAAACACCGAACGAAATTATCTTTCCTGTGAAATCAAAAGACACAACAATAACCGAGATTAAAGTTAATTCGAAAGCGCACATATTTGGAAATCTGCTCTTGCGTTTCGCCCCACCCCATGCTTTGTAAAATGCTTCGATCCTCCTTGGAATGCTGTCGATACTGTGGTCGAGACATTGGTACTCAAAGCTGTTCCACTTTTGGGCGGGAGCTCTCTTTGAGATCTCTGCCAGAGTCAGAGGAGGCTTACGACTACTAAGCACTGCAATTTTCAACTAATCCCAAGGAAGCCCAACCGGTTTCTTGTCAGCAGATACCGTAAACCATTCCGTCTGGTTGTTCCCGCCTTTCGAAGGAAATTGTTGACGAGATGGATGCCGTGTCCTCTAGCATTATCGTCTTTCGGACGAAACCAACGCCGAAATGTTGACGAACGTCGGACAGGAGAGTAAGGTTTTGTATCCTGTCACGTTGCTCTTGATAACGATGAGAGGCGTCCGACGTCTGTGAAACATGATATCAGCCCAAAATATGACTAGCCCATCTCCCAGCCGAGCCTGTGAGACTGCACTCCAGAGATACAGTATGTATTGGAACCTAGCTGCATCCACACTCTTCTATGACGACGATCGGGTGTCAGACAAATCCTCCACTCGTCGGTGAACATAACACACAACCGCTGGTACAGGTTCTTCCAGTCCAGGACTTCTTTTATCCACTTTGTTCGCTCACAACGGCGCTGGGAGGACAGGGTACTGTTGTTCGTGGAGGGCGACTAGAGGCCACGTTAATTGTTTGAAGACCGTTGCGTGGCGTATGGTTGGGCGCAGCCCTCCCATTCGCCATTGTCATAGTAGCTCGCAGTTCTGCTATGTTCTCCGCGATTAGATCAATAATCTGTAGCTGGTGGTCATCAGCTAGTGGTGTTGACCACAGGCGATCACCACGAGGAACTTTTTTTTATTTCTTTGTCACGATATCAATAGAATGTTCGAATGACTTCGCTGTGGCGTACACCAATTCGGCTTGCAAAATTACCGTAGGAATGTGACAGATTGACCTGTGTACTAAAGCGACATTGTCTCGTTCACCATTGGAGAGAGAGAAACGCGCTCTACTGAATAGCGCTGAGAACGTAGATTTGATTTGACCTCCGTTACACATGGAGGCAAAGTGGCAATTTATTGTGGTCAAAAAACTGTCGAGAAAGAGATTTCCGATCTAAAAATATGATCTTTGGAAGTTGTCAGGGCACGGCAAAACTTTTTTCAGTATCAGATATATTTATATATCCACCAGTCGACGAACTCTTTAAATTCTTACCCCATTACGTGAACACAAGGCAGATAAAATGGACAAGCCGATACACATTATCTTGTCAAAAGTATGTGGACACCTCCACACTTCCCCTTTTATGCCGTGAACTCATTGAGGTGCCTGAAAGTTTGTGTAATAGCGGGAGCCCAGTCTTCCTCTAGAGCCATACCCAGAGAAGGTAGTGGTGTTGGATGCTGGTGTCTGGAGTGAAGTCTTCCATCGGGTTCAGGTCTTATCGTCCACAAAGCATTGCCTCACAGATGCTGATTTACGACAGGGTGCATTCCACGGTGATATAAGCATCGTCTCTGAGCTGTTCCTCTACTGTGTGCAGTACACAGGCTGTAAAATGAGTTACCTTCTGCATCTTTCAGCACAAGAAATGGAACACACCCTAAACACGAGAAACAACCCCATATCGAAACACCACCTCCTCCGTACTTAACTGTTGGCACAGCACATGATAGTAGGCATCATTATCTACGTATTCGCTAAACGCAGACTTTTCCATCGGATTGCCACGAGATATAGCGCGATTCGTCACTCCGAATCACTTCTCCAGTCTTCTACTGTCCAGTAGCTTCGCTGTTTACACTATCTCAAGCATTGCTTAGTGCTGACTACAGAAATGTGTGGTTTGTGAGAAGCTGCTTGACCGTTGTATCCCATCCTTTTGGAACTCCTTATGCACAGTCATTGTGCTACGTCACAATCACATTAGCAGCAGTCCACTTGGGCTACTTTAAAAGGGTTTGAAATGCCCGTGATGGATCAATTACTCATGTAACATCCAGTGACTAGTGTACCTCCCAAGTCACTCTGCGATCCCCCTACCGGATCCACCTCTCGTGACATCTAGTGGCCAATTTCGCATTATATAGCGGTGTCCAGATGTACTAACCGAACACTACAAGCATACGACACGACCTGGCGACATAATAGCCTTGTCACATTCAAAATGATTCAAATGGCTCTAAGCACTATAGGACTTGCCATCTGAGGTCATCGGTCTCGTAGACTTAGAACTACCCAAACCTAACTAACCTAAGGACATCACACACATCCATGCCCGAGGTAGGATTCAAAACTGCGACCGTAGCAGCAGCGCGATTCTGGACTGAAGCGTCTAGAACCGCTCGGCCACAGCGGCCGGCTTGTCACATTGTATGAGTGGTCTCTCCAGAGTCCGCTCCCGATTTTTACCCAAAACTTTCTGTCGCTCCGTACTTTCCGTGTCCAAGTTGGTGCCTCCCATAGTTCCCCCTGTATTCAGGAGAGTGGCGTTCCGCAGGGCTCCATATTAAGTGTCTCTCTATTTTTAGTGCCTATTAACGGTCTAGCAGCAGCTGTAGGGCCGCCGGTCTCATCTTCTCTGTATATGGATGACTTCTGCATTTCGTACTGCTCCTCCATTACTGGTGTTGATGAGCGGCGCCTATAAGGAGACATTCACAAGGCGCAGTCATGGGACTGTCGTCGACGGATTCCAGTTTTCGGCCTCTAAGTTGTGTGTCATGCACTTCTGTCGCCGTCGTACCATTCATCCGGAACCAGAACTTTACCTTCATGACGATCTACTCACTCTAGTGGAGACATATTGATTCTTAGGATTGATCTTCGACGCCCGACTGACTTGGCTACCTCACCTTCATTGGCTTAAGCGGAAGTGCTGACAGCACCTAAATGCCCCCCGGTGCCTGAGCAACACCAACTGGGATGCAGATCGCTGTACGCTGCTGCATCTCTACAGAGCCCATTTACAATCCCGCCTTGACTGTGGGAGTCTGATTTATGGTTCGGCGGTGCCCTCAGTGTTGCGTTTACTCGACCCAGTGCACCATTGTGGTGTTCGACTAGCGATTGGAGCTTTTTGCAAGAGTCCGGTGACCAGTGTCCTGGTGGAGGCCAGAGTTCCTCCATTGAAGGTCAGGCGGGCACAACTGCTCACCAGTTACGTTGCAAACGTTCGTAGTTTTCCTGGGCATCCGAATTACCGTCTACTTTTCCCAGCCACGGCGGTTCATTTCCCGCATCGGTGGCTCAGGTCAGGGCTTACGATTGCGGTTCGCGAGCAATCCCTTCTGTCTGAACTGGAGTCCTTCCCGTTACCACCTCTCGCCAAGATCCATTCACGTACACCTCCATTGTGTACACCTAGGCCGCAGATTCTTCTGGACCCTTCGCATGGCCCTAAGGACTCCGTTAACTCTGCGGCTCTCTAATATAACTTCCTCTCCATTTCCGGCGTGTACTGGGGCCATGAAGTGGTTTACTCCGACAGCTCAATGACTGATGGTCACGTAGGCTTTGCTTATGTTCGTGGAGGACATATTGAACAGCACTCCTTGCCAGATGGCTGCACTGTTTTCACTGCAGAGCTGGTGCCCATATCTCGTGTTCTTGAGCACATCCGCTCATGCCCTGGCGAGTCATTTCTCCTGTATACTGACTTCTTGAGCAGCCTAAAAGCTAACGACCAGTGGTACTCTTGCCATCGTTTGCTATTGTCTATTCAGGAGTCTATCTATGTCCTGGAACGGTCCCGTCGCACAGCGGTGGTTGGATGGAATCCCAGGCATCGAACTTGCCGATAGGCTGGCAAAACAGGCTACGTGGAAACCGCTTCTGGAGAGGGGCATCTCCAAAACTGACCTGCGTTCTATCTTACGCCGCTGGGTTTTTCGGCTTCGGGAGACGGAATGGCATGACAGTACTCACAACAAACTGCGTGTCATTAAGGAGATTACGAATGTGTGGAAGTCTTCCATGCGGTCCTCTTGTAGGGAATCGGTTGTCCTCTGCCGGCTCCGCATTGGCCTACGTGGCTAGCATTTGGTTACCTCCTCCGTCCCGAGGACCCACCCCGGTGTTGCTGTGGCTCACAAATGACAGTCGGCCACCTCTTGCTGGACTGCCCACTTCCAGCCGCTCTGCGGCTGTTCTCAGCCGCAGATGCCACTGCGGCCTTTCATCCAGAGTAATATGAATTATTTATGCTGATTTTACAGATGACCGACTTGTTACATAATTTCATACATAAATGGTAACACTATGCCGTCCGGCGACGCCACAGCGGTGTCGTGAGCATAGTGTCGCTCAGTGGCCAGTGACAGCACTTTAGTATCTTTTGCATTCTGTTGATGTTTTGTTTAGGTAACAATAAGTTACACACGAAAACCAATCTTTTGTTTTTACAAGTACTTGTGCCCTTTCATAATGGCGGACGGAAGAGACAATAGGATTATTTACAATGAATGCAAGGACATCTTGTCTGACGTCCCGGACCAGACATTGGATATCAAAAAAATAAAAAAAATAAATGAAAGTGAAGCAGAATCGTAGTAAGATAGTGAAATACGCCCAAGAAGAATTCGGCGAACACTACGGTTGCCAACTGATTCAGCTGAATCAGACCGTGCACAGTGGTCAGACTTGGATTTACCGCGGACCAATAATAAATCTGAAGTATTCCGGGTCCAAACACATTTCCCAAAGATACACAGAGCGTCGAGGATATCGTAGAATTATATATTTGGAACTGTCTATTTGAATATATTAGCAACGATACCAACAAGTACTACAGTCAAAATTTCAACAGAAGGAAACTGGTTAAAAAATGCCAAATTTGTCACGTTATGGAACCCATACTTAGAAAATGGTGTCGGCTTGTTATCCTTATGAGAATTGTAAAAAGAGCAAGGACCGGTGATTATTAGTCAACGAATCCGGTGATAGACACACCGCTATTTCGCAAAACGATGTCCCGCTACCGATTCAGACAAATATCATCATTTTTATTTTTTCCGACAGCAACAGTAAACCAGATAATGCCGACCGGCTTGCCAAAGTACAATTCGTAATTTATTATATTTCCAAAAAGTTTAAAGAAACGTTTAATCCAAGTCAAAACATCTCAATTGATGAAGGAATGATACCTTGGCGTAGACGGTTAAATTTTAAAGTTTACAATCCGTCAAAAATTACGAAATATGGCATACTCATTCGGATGCTGTGTGATTCGAGTACGGGATACATTCAAGATATATTCCAGCGCTGGACAGCCTTTACCAAAAACAGTGATGGAACAATTGACACCTTCTGATGGAAAGTGGCATCACCCCTGCGTGGATAATTATTATAACAGTGTAGAACTTGCAGAGAACTTACTTGAAAAGAAAAGTCAAGTTTGTAGAAAGACAGGGCAAAATAGAGGATTTCCGGAAAATTAAAGCGGCCGGCAACAAGCCACATAATCGGAATTAGCGCTGCCGGCGCCAAGCGAATAAATTTGTGCGAGACGTGCGGACGTCAAAGTGTTAACAGAATCTTCCATCGGTTCTTGGTAGAACAACATTACAATAAATGAAAGCAAGCTGGTGCCTTTATTTATCATATATGTGTTGTGTCGTGAAAATTGTTTTTTAGGAACATGACTGTAACTTGGGATAAGATAATTTTGACGTCAGTACAGTATGCGGCACTCGCAACTTCTTCTAAACTTGCAACTAGCTCTGTTGTCTTGATGCACGTTTCCACTTGCAATTTACAGTATTCACAAGCTTGTGCTGTCTGGTCTGCGAACGCAGATTTGCGGGCTTGGACCCGTTCGTGTCCCACGTTTGTATATACGAGGACGCTGAAGAGATACCACGACTGCCGCGATTCTCTCCTCTTTTTTATGCTCGTCCTACGGTGCTGTGTACGCTCGAGACCAGGTTGTTGACTGAATAATCAGGGGTGTTGCGCAACAAGTGTGTATATCCTTCCCGTTTGCAGAACACTAAACCAAAAATCGCCAAAACATTTGCTCAGATAACGTCCACAGTTTGGCGACAACGTGTTTGCTGCAGACTGAAGACTGCCGTTTGGTTCGTATCCTACAGGAAAGAATTCGGCGATCAGAGCTCGTTAGCAGTGCAGAGATACAGAATTCTCCGCTGATGAACGCACATGCACCCACAAAGGGCAGATGTAAGAAATACGTCCTGTCGTAGCGGAAAACTGATATCGTTTCCTTGCTCCCGTTTGTTAAGATTTTTTAAAAGTATTGTTCATATTGCATCCTGCGGCATTATGCCTACTTCGTCATTTTCATTGTCATAGTATTTGTGACCATATGTGTGAAGCGGGTAAATATGTCAGATATTGGTACATTCGTAGGTGAAGTTCTAAATGGATTCACTGGAAATGTGTTTCTGTGCTAAGCAGTTTACTATATAGCGTACGATATAAGCTATCTGGTAGGATTAGAGTAGCCCCATTTTTCTGTAAATTCCTAAATGATGTAGGAATAAATGGCTCTGAACACTTAGAGAAAATTAGAAATGTGTTGATAATACCGAGAAAGTCTAAGAGAACGATTCGTACGTCGACCTCGTGGTTCTTACGAGGGTCCTTAAGTAAATAATTCGCATAGTATTTCTTAAATTCGTTATAGGAAAACGTCCTTTTAGGTTAATTTAATCCGTTACTTATCCTGCACGTGTGCGAAGTTACGATCGATTAACATTCAAGACAGAGCCCTGTGGCGTCTACTCAAGACACTTGTTCGAAGCAATTCTTGGTTTCAGAAAAAGTAATCGTGTTTAACAACCCTACCTGTTTCTGCGCAATTTTTGGTAATGGTGGAGTTGATAGGAATACAGTTGGGCGAAGGGTAAAGTTGAAGCGTCAGGTAGTACTTAAACTTAATCGGCTCCGTTCGAGACCTCCTGTCACAGCCACTACTCCCGAAACTGAGACTCGCTCGGGTGCCATTACCGTGCAGACAGGCACAGCACAACTCCATTATTTCCCTAAAGTTATCGGTGGGCATTGGAAGTGTGTATGCAGTGACTGAGATTCATGGGTATTCAAAGGTGTGTACGAAATAGGCTCCGCGAATACTCGCAACAGACCACAAGTTTCAAAGACAAGCCATTTTTACCTGAACTTTTGGAGCTGGTTGAGGCCAATGTATGTCATGAAATCTGGTGCATAACTTTGAGCCGAAAGAAAAGGTAGTCACAGGAGTGGTATCACCCACAATCACAAAAGAAAAGAAATCAAGACAGCTCCCTGTGTTGGCAAAGTTATGTTGACAATTTTTTGATGGCGTCATTCTCGTGGATGTCTTGCAGAAAACGCCCAGCATTAATTCATTAATTCGGAGGCATATGTGAAGATTCTAAAGAAACTCAAGAACCGTTTCTCACGTCAGACAAGAATTAAAAAGAAATCTTACTGCGCTACGACAACGCATGCCCACACACACGTCTCGGAACCCGGGAAATCGTAACTAAATCAGGTTGCACCTATGTACCTCGACCACACTATAGCTCATACTTGGCGTTCTCTAACTTCCATCTGTTCGCACAACCTAATGATACTCTACATGGGACGCTCTCTTAAGATAGTGATAGTGTAATTTTTGCACTAAAAACTTGGCTACGAGCACAGGACAAGAGCTTCTATCAGTTGGTAATACATGCTCTTACACAGCGGTGGCGTAAGAACGTATAGAACGTAATTGAGACTGTGTGTTAAAGAAATGTTGGTAGATATTGTCACCAAACCCTAGTTCTTAAAAATAAATATGTTCTGAGAAAAAATTGCGAGACATTGTTTATTGATCTACGCTCTTGAGAAGCGATTTAGACTTTACACCCAGATAATGCCTTCAAAATATTTTCAGTAGACATTTACAAGAGAAAGTCGTACCTCTGTCACAGTACTTCATGAAGTTACTGAAAACTTATGACACTCGCTTGTCGGTGGAAGTAATCGTTTACAAATGGTTAGGAACATTACTGATTTCGTTCCGACAGACCGTCAAGTACTAAACGAAGGGTCCCAAGAGCTTCGTTAAATGTTGCCGTATCTCTAACAGTACGAGAACAAACACAACCTCTGTGATGTGCGACAATGCGCGATTAAGTATCTGTGGACTCAACAAGTTCTGCAGTTGCGTGTTTTCGAGAGCGTGCCAAAACGATAGTCGTGTAGAGTACAGATATGGTCGGTCACGAACAATTGGTCGGAGGAAGTATTCGAAAGAAAGGAAAGTAGTATACTGAATTTTGCCGTCGCGCGCCGGAAGAATATTGAAGAGTAACTAGCAAGTAGGGAATGCTGTCCAAGATTGAAGCACTCACGAAAGTAGAAGTTTTATTCGTATTCTGTGGCTTGATGTTGCTATACATAACTCATCTTTCGATAAAAGGTATAATAAAATAAAACTAGCATCTCGGTTCATTGTACGTAATGAACTCCATCCAACCGGTCATGAAATATTACTATTACTGAAAAGTCGATCGTCTATAAGGAGTATAGTCATTATCGATGAAGTGAACGGGCGAGGGGAACGTCACAAATGCATTGCGTCATGCATCAGTATGTAATAAGAACCAGAGCTTGCCATGACTATGAACGTTTAGGAAAAGAAGAACGTCTTAGTTATGAGTCAGGCGTGTCATAAAGCCTCCTAAATGGCGCGAGGCTCAATTTTGTAATGCAGGCCTTGTGGATAAGAAATTATCGCAAAAAGCATGTAACCGTAGCAGGCACGGCTGTGCGGCTTATATTACCACGTCAGGGGGAGGGTTGACAGGATTTAACAAATACATACACAGCTGTAATTGGTATAGACTAAGGCTCTGAAATGTCCTTTGCAGTGGTTATCTGTAGAAAAACTGTAATTGACTTTGGGAACAACGCAAATGGCGCCCAGTGCTTTGCAGATAACATGAAAGTTACGACTGACACGTGGACAGACGAGTTGTCCAAATTAGTTCCTGTGGTAACCGTCAACCAGTCGTTTTGCTTCCTGTTAGACAGTCTCTATTATGCTCAAATAAGCAGGGCTCTTCAATCATACCCTTACCATATTGGATTATTTTACCGGAAATGTCAGCCTTGAGGTTGAAACTAACATATATCAGAAATTGTACGTGATATGTCACGGCTCTACACGATAATGGAAAGTAGCAAAAGGCAGTTCATCTGACGACACTGTTGGTTTCAGAACATTTTCTCTGAATTTTTATAATTTCTTGTGAGTGCCAGGAAAAGAACAAAACTAAACTATGTCTTCTGTGAAAAGTGTTGCCGGCCGTTGTGACCGAGCGGTTCTATGCGCTTCAGTCCGGAACCGCGCTAATGCTAAGATCGCAGGTTCGAATCCTGCCTCGGGCATGGATGTGTGTGATGTCCTTAGGTTAGTTAGGCTTAAGTAATTCTAAGTCTAGGGGACTGATGACCTTAGATGTTAAGTCCCATAGTGCTTCGAGCCATTTGAACCATTTTGAAAAATGTTATTCGTTTGGGTTTCTGTTCAGTGGTGGGCTTTCAATATTCCTACTGTTGCCGTTTGCCTTTTTGAAATGTAACGTGCTTGCGGTTTGGTTGGGGGGTGGGGGATGTCCATACGATAACTAACGTGACTGAAAAGCCGTCGCGAAGCCACTATTTAGTGTTAAAAGAATTTTCTCAGAATGCAGTCATCTGTCTTTTTTTCAGTTTTTTCATCTTTATTGAGTGGAACATGACGGGCGGAGTGTATATTTAGGTGCACAGAGCAGAATTATTTTGCAGTTTGGTGCGGTGTAGGGTTTGCTTGCAAGTGTTTCACAGAACTTACGTTTCATTACATCGCTAGCATAGAAGGGTCTCGTTCAAAAGTGCCGTGGACTTCGTTGTCACGTTTCGTAGCCATATTTACTGTTTCCAGTAGATATCTGTAATGGACTTGGCTGGAATCAGAAGTAAATGTACGGGCATTTTGTGTCATTTCACAGCTCAGGTGTCGTTGTTTATTTTTCTGTAGGACAAGGAGGGATAGCCAACGCCAGCTTTAGTTTTGTGCTGTACTCGAGGGTATTGCCGAGTCTTCGAAGTAATCCTGCGATGGCAGTGCTAAATGGCTTCCTGGTATGCCAGAATCAAATTGTCCGGAAAAACATCGAATTTATCACATATTGAAATATTTTAGGGCCATAGTTCTTCAGCTTTTGGTTTTGGTAGCTTACGTATAATCTTCGTTCTTGTTTAGAGAAACAAAAATGCTGCTCGTTTTCCACGCATAGACATTGCAGTCTCGTGCTGGGACTTATCAATGAGCAGAATTTTTTGGACGTCTGTATAATCCGGAGTTAAAAACTCAGATTCTCTTATATAATATTATATGCACAAGCAAACTGCTCGAAATTCGTGCACTTTCAACGTTTGGCAGGCAGCATACTACCGAACTTATTTGGCACTTGTCTCATAATGTACATGACTCAAAAATACAGTCACATGAATATAAGTGTTACATGGTTTGTAGAATGTAAATGATGCTGGCGCCGGTGATTTAAATCACGAAACGCAGGTGTTATCTTAACAGGGAACGGTTAATTTCTTCTCACACGTTTACGCAACTCGAACTACAGTTCCTTCACCAAATACATCGGCGTCCTTAGGACAGCAGGCTATGGCTTCCCTTTACATTTCGTCAGTGATGCATCTGTAACGAAATACGGTGACTGCTCGTCACTTGAACAAAAATAAAAAATAAAGAAAAGTGTGGCTCTAGGCTGCCATTCGGTCTCTTTCTCACATCACGGAAGTATGTCATTTCCGGCCCATTTTCTTCTTAGTTACTTTTTGCTTCTGCTTAACCGCGAACAGCTGAATATATAAACAAATACTATGGACAGAACAATGTTAACAAACGAGACAGATCCTGATGGTGTACAAAATTGCAGTCCGGCAATTGTAAGTGATTTTGTATGCACACATACCAGTCACCGATGACAACCTCGAAATATGATCGGTCGTGTACTCTTGCTCTTCTTCAGATGGGCAATGAACATAGTAGAGGCGTTTCCGCTTTACAATATTCTAAAGATTCCTAATTCCTACAGTTACTTCGAAAACTCACGAAGTAGAAAGAATGCAGCTAACTGTATTAGGTTATAGTGCTCATACATACCTCTCAGATCTCAAGTATAGACTTAAAAACATTCACAATCATAATCCTATATCTATGATTTAAGATTTTCAAGCTTTGTACTATTAGGCAGTTACCTGAAGCCTTTAGTTCCACCAATCAGAGCGCATATGTGTTCACTTTGTCGCACATTCTGGCGAGACATAATTTGGCGAGTTATTATGTAACATTAAAGTGTGTGTAGGTGCTGACAGATGTTGGTTTGACTTTATAATTTAGTTTCGTAGTATTTTACTAGTATCCTTTTCTCTTTCTTCCCAGACAGACTCTCTGACAGTGATTTTCTAAGTAGTGGAAACAGACTGTAATAACATTTATGCGATCCGACGCTAGAAAAGGGCAATAAAAGAACTTTGTTTACAAGATGATTATTACTGTATTCGCTCTAGTCTAGGTATGTGACTGTTTCCGAACCAGATTATGTTGCCCCCGCGTGAAACAGGATACACTGGAAAACTTTATTGTATAACTTGTGTGTGGTACTGGGGATTAGAGTAGCAGTTACTAGAGAATCGTGAACTTTTTAATTAAAGAGTTAATCCTACTGGTTGTTAGACTAAGAGCAGTATGGGTATAAGACCGGCGGTATTCAGGATCACTGTGGCAAACCACTTAAATATCACCTTTATTTTAGAGGAAACGTCGTTACTTTTCATTCAAAGCATCTGCTGTGACAGGCACCGTATCAATGCCACAAGATGGATAGATGGTCTTATGTTTTAATGAAAAAGAATGACTTAATACATTAGAGAACTAACCTCCGTATTAGATGTGACTGACTTTTAGCGAGTGATTTTCGTTTTAAATGGATGGACGTAGGTTCTAGATAATCCTCCTGCTACCCTCTTCGTTCAGTGTGTTAAAGTTCGTACGAAAAGTTGTACGACAATTTTTATTTCAGTTTCTTTATTGAATTTACACTTTTAACTCCACAGCTCTTTCCCATTTATTTAACAGGATAAATTCCCGCAAGTACGATTGCTACATCAGTCCATGATTGAGAACCTCAAAACGTGATCCCTGAAGATTGCGCCTTCGCTCTGGAGTATCTAAGAGATCTTGGTACACATTTCCTGTTCCGGAAGCAGTCTCGATACGCCTGTTGCTGGATCGCGCGAAGAGCCGTCGGCGAATTTTCTTTTATCTTGTCTATCGTTGCAAATCTTAGTCCTTTCAACGGGGTTTTCAACTTAAGAAGTAAAGAAAAGTCCACAGGGGCCAAGGCTCGAGAGTACGGAGGGTGAGGCAGCACAATAATTTCGTTTGTTGTGCAGTAGTGACGCTTCAACAGGGATGAACGTGCGGATGCGTTATCGTATTGCAAGCCATGAATTATCTCGCCACATTTCAGGCAGTTTCCTTCTCACATATCCGCGCAGGCGTCGCAACACGTCCTGATTGTACCATCGATTAACATCCTGTCCCTGTGGGACGAATTCATGATGAACTAGTCGGCCGTTGTGGCCGAACGGTTCTAGGCGCTTCAGTCTGGAACTGCGCGACCGCTACGGTCGCAGGTTCGAATCCTGCCTCGGGCATAGATGTTTGTGATGTTCTTAGGTTAGTTAGGTTTAAGTAGTTCTAAGTTCTAGGCGACTGATGACCTCAGATGTTAAGTCCCGTAGTACTCAGAGCCATTTGAACCATGATGAACTAATCCTTCACCTCAAAGAAAATCATCAGCATGGCTTTGACGTATGACCTGACCTGACGAGCTTTTTTTTTTATCTTGGATTACATTTCCCGACCGATTGTGAAGATTGAAACTTGGTCTCAGCATCATAACCCATAGACCCACCTTTCGCCACCAGTTATGACTGATTCTCTTAACGAACATCTCACTCCCATTTACGCGATCCAAGAGCTCTTCATGGATTGCGAGGCGAAAGTCTGTCTGGTAGTGACTCATGAGCCGTCGGACGAACCTGGCGGCAACACGATGCGTTCCAAGATACTGTGTCAGGAATTCCTGACATGAACCAACTGAAATGGTGCACTGTTCTCCAATCTTTCGGACAGTCAGTCCTCGATTGGCTCGTACAGTTTCGTTGACGTTCCTGACACGAGTGTTGTCGGTAGACTTCGAAGGGCGTCCTGAACGAGGGTCATCTTTAACTTCCGTCCGGCCAGCTTTAACCGTGTGAACCATTCGTAAAACTGAGTACAGCTTAAGCACTCATCACTGTAGGCTTCTTGCATCATTTAGTGTGTCTGTAAGAATGTTCTCGAGTTTCACACAAAATTTAGTACAGACGCGTTGCTCCTCTAACTCTACCATCTCGAAAATCGCGAACAGTGTGACAAAACGTTCTACTCAATACAGCGCTGGACAATAACTAACAGACCTACAACAGTGAAACTTCCGAATGTTACACATTAAACATTGGCGTGGACAGGGATGCCAACCGCATTTCGCTCCAGCAAACCATTGGCGCGAAATTACGAATTTTCCGTAATTTTTTGAACAGACCTCGTATAGGTTAAATGAGAAACGATAATAGACAATTACCGGTCTTTCATCGATAAACTCTACCATTGTCTTCTTTGCTGAGTTAAGCCAGTATGGATCATTCGAAATTAGTGTTAATTGTTGTAAATGGAGACCGTATTATCCTTCACCTGCAGGAAGCAAGAAATAGGACGGCACTAATCAGAATGTCCGTGAAACGGAGAGCGAAAGAACTTAATCTCTATTTGATGCTGTAATTAACAAGAGAAACTTTGGGCAACAGACGACTGTGCATGTCGACTGTGGTACACAGTTGGCAAGCAAGTCATACTTCCGAATCGTGAGGCTGGCGCACGGGTCTGGAGGCGACGAACGGAACCGAGTAGGGCCGAGCGGAGCCGAAGCTAACAGCGGCTGGGCGGGGTCGCGGCGCACTTCGATTTCCGAAGCCGGGTTACGCTTGCATGAGCTTCGCTCCAGTTGTTTCCTTTTAATGGAGACCGCGCCAGGCAGTTGCTTCCTCTGTCGCACTAGTGCTTTGCGCACGTGCTCTCAGCAGGTGGACCCGGCAGATAAATTTTTGTGCCGTTCGCGGTGGACTCCGCCCATCAAACGAGACCCAAATAAACGCCACCACCTCAGTTGGCTCGTATCCCTAGGCACGTTATGTAAGCGAAATGTAAATTTTAAGTTATCAGCAGTATCAGAGAGCAAAGAGTTTTCTGCCTTCTGTACTACACAGACAGGCGTTGGCGCTATGTACTAGTAAGTAGCAATGATATTGGATGAAAATGACCGACAAAGAGACCTTGCGAATGAGCCTCTGCGATTTTCTTTATACTTCGAGATTTGAAGGTCAGTGCCTGGACATAAATATCCTATAGGAGTACTATGCAGTTCTCAGAAACCTTCGAAAAAAAATCGGCTTTGATGATTTTCGAGCCATGTTAAATTAAAGTATTTCGAGGTTTAGCTGAGTGCGTAGCAAACTAGTCTCCTAACTGCGAAGTCGCTGATTCGATTGCCCACATCTTGTGGTCGTGCGGTAGCGTTCTCGCTTCCCACGCCCGGGTTCCCGGGTTCGATTCCCGGCGGGGTCAGGGGTTTTCTCTGCCTCGTGATGGCTGGGTGTTGTGTGATGTCCTTAGGTTAGTTAGGTTTAAGTAGTTCTAAGTTCTAGGGGACTGATGACCATAGATGTTAAGTCCCATAGTGCTCAGAGCCATTTGAGCCATTTTTGAGCTGATTCGATTCTCACTAGATGCAGCTTCGGTTTTGACTGTCATTTGAATGCCTGGCGACTACCTGCGGGAAAAATTTTCAGAAGGCTTACAGTGCATTACATTGTAAATCACTTACAGATCGTCAAATTTGTAGCTATCTTATCAAAACAAGATGGATGTGTGAAATTTTTTCATGTTTTTGAACGTACACACATGAAGAAAACATCCACGGCATTGTGAATATGATACGTGGGTTGTGGACAGCTGCAAGCCCGTGGATTTAAAGTTCACGCTTAGCGCGTTTCTGCTGTGCAGCTAAGAATTGATTCACGGTGAGGCCACGACGTTTGGATCACGGATTTACTTCAGACTTTGTACACTTTTGGTAGTCCATTAGGACAACATAATGTGTAAATGGTAAGGCATACTACTGGGGCTATTTGGAGAAAGTTGCAAGGGAAGTTTTAAGCGTCACTAACGTACCGATACGCTGTAACCCCGAGCACGATATGGCGGCTGTCATGTGGTTAGCGTTCAAGCTGCATAACCGGTGGATTGCTGGATCGAGCCTAGCTAGTCTTTTTTTTAATTGTATTATTTCGTACTTATTACATTTGAAAGGTAATAAGATGAAAAGACATGTGTATTTGCATGAACTGCCATTGAATTCCCGAAGCTTTTTAGCTGTTTACTAATTTTTATTATTACTAGAAATATTATACTACTTTTATTTCTATAGCAAGTTAGGAAATTTTATCAAGCACCTTAGAGTTGTTATTAGGTTGACAACGAACGAGAAATCTCTTCTCGTGAAGATGGCATTAAAATACATTCAATCGTACATCGTCCGTTTCCGGGACCGACATGTACGAAAATGTTAAGTTTCGCATTGTTTGCATCCAAACAGATGAAAGAGAAATTGTCAAGAGCGTTGTTTTCCTTAGCAACTATTCCTTGTGCATGCCGGAAAATGCCATTCATTCGATGTAGTAGATTCTTTTCAATTTGTTTTCCGTGTCTATATGAAAAGTTTGATCCTGCAGCTTGTATTTCGAAAGCATATCCGACGATTAAGTTTACGTTATCCTCATACTCTGAGATATTTTAACTCATGGTTTTATTAAATAAAGTAATTTACACCTACAGTTATCGATGTTTGACTAGTCACAATAAAAATTTGCAAAACCAAATAATAATTCATGCAGCTACAGTTGTCTTTTCATCATAGTCCTTTTAAATGTATAATGTAAGAAATGATATTACTAGTGTTGAAAAAAATATATAAATTTGAAAAAAAGATGATGAGCGGGACTCGATCCAGCGATCCACCCATGACCGTCGCGCGCTCGTGAGGTTCGCAACGCACCGGTACACCGTTGATGCGTAAAACTTCCCTCGTTATTTTCTCAAAAACACCTTAATGGTACACCTTATTACTTGCACATTATGTTGTCCTAATGGACGAGCAAAAGTGTTCGACGTCTGAAATCCGTGATCCGAATGTCATGTCATGGCCTTGTCAGTTTGTAAGTGTCGTTTGCAAAAGATTACAGCAGTTGACAGCAGTTGACTGTTGTAAACTTGATGACCGCCAGTAAACACGAATCTGTCACATTTCTCGTAGTACGGCAGCGAAACGTTCCGCCGCCAAGCCACGAAGTTTTTGTCAGTTGAAACCTAGTTACACTCTTCAGTCTTGTCGCAACAGCTGGACGGAAGTCTGCGCACAAAGTGTGGCCCTGAGAGCACAGGGGCGCATGTGCTCTGCGCGCGAGTCAGCCACCTGCGTCTTGCTGCTTCACTTGTCGGCAGTTTTAAATCCGATATCTTCTGATAAGAACTGCTCCGTTTCTGCTTGGCGCATTCTTTGCTGTCATTGACCTGCTCTTAGATCGGATGTCTAAACACAAACACGTAAATGTCTCTTCATTATATGGTGTACTTTTGTTGAGTTATTTCGTTCAAGTTTGGCACAGTCCTTGCGACAACAGCGCGCATTGAAAAGATGCTAGGCTTGTGCTCATCGCGCAATGTAATCTGAGCACGTTAGGGAATCTACCATTTGCTTCCAGCTTTACTAAGAACTTGAAATTTAGAGTTTATGTAGGTCCTGAGTAACAAGTTGTTGTAAAACTCTGAAACAGAAGTTATTTTTTCATTTATTTCCTGATTGTTTGGCAGTATACTTTCCAAATACAGAGTGCTGCGTACGAAACTCTTACCATAACCATTTAGTAAATGCAGGAAACTTTAGTTTTATCCGTGTCTGCAATGAACTGTCGTCTTCACTTACCTAGTAAACGTGACGCCGATTGATTAATATATACACCATGTGATCAAAAGTATCCGGACACCTGGCTAAAAGTTCGTGGCGCCCTCCATATAGCTAATGCTGGAATTCAATATGGTGTTAACCCACCCTTAGCCTCGATGACAGCTACCACTCTAGCAGACGACGTTCAATCAGGTGCTGGAAGGTTCTTGGGGAATGGCAGCGCATTCTTCACGAAGTGCTGCACTGAGGAGAGGTGTTGTCGGTCGATGGCGCCTGGCATGAATTCGGCGTTCCAAAACATCCTAAAGGTGTTCTATAGGATTCAAGTCAGGACACTGTGCAGGCCAGTCCATTACAGGGATGTTATTGTCGCGTAACCATTCCGCCACACGCCCTGCATTATGAAGAGATGGTCGATCGTGTTGAAAGATGCAGTCGCCATCCCCGAATTGCCCTTAAGCACCCACCTACGGGTCCGGGAGTTAGAATCGGCCCGAGGTATTCCTGCCTGTCGTAAGAGGCGACTAAAAGGAGTGTCTCACTTTTTGGCTTTATGAGTTCAGGTCCCATTGTATGGTTTGACCTGCCACTTTCAAAATTCTACAGAAGTGCGAGCCATATGGGGAAGGACGCCTTACGTAGTGCATGAGTGCCCTTAGATTCGATCTCTTGAATCTCTTGTTATGGCTTTGCATCTCCACCTGCGATTCAACTATTTGGGCGAGGACACTTTCCTGGGTACATCATCTTCTTGTTGTCTCCTGTCCTCTTTCGCCCCCAAGACAATATTGGATTTCTGGACATCCAATATCCAGCCTGGTAGCCCGTCCGTTGTGGTGGGGCCGTCATGTACCCATTTGGTGGTAGCCCCCTGACAACACAGGGATCGCACTGCTGATGCCTGAGCTTTAAACTCCCCACGTATGCCGAGGAGTAGATGCCTGTTTTTCTGGGGCATCAGAACTCCCGGCAATGGTCATCATGCCAGTTGACCTTAGTTGTGGCTGGGTGGTACCCATGGTGAGAGCCCCTGATCGGAGTGGGTGGCATCAGGGCAGATGACCTGCAAATAAGCGGACTGTCATCTCTTGCTGGTGACCGTACGGCTCCAGCAGTCTTTAAGAAGGGCTAGATACAATACAAAGTCGACAGGTATGAGAGAGCCATATTCGCCTCGGATTTGTGGCTGTAGTAGAACCGATGGGGGCTCTTTTTCTCCCGACGAAACCTCAATTTTTCGTTGAAAACCTTGAGGATAAGTTGGGAGAAATGACAGCGCTGTCCAACATGCGAAACGGTGCAGTCTTGATTCAGACAGCATCCCCAGCCCAATCCCGAGCGTTACTCGCCTGTGACAAGCTGGGTGATATTCCTGTTCCGTCACTCCCCATAAAAGTCTCAACATGGTCCAGGGCATTATTTCCCATCGTGACCTCCTCTTGCAGTCTGACGACTAGCTCCGCCCCAATGTAGAACGGCGGGATGTTTCTTTCATCCAGGGCGTTTACAGGAGACCCAAAGACAACAGGGTTGCTACCAGTGCCTTCGTCCTCGTCTTGCTTGAAAAGGTCAAGGTGATGGTCTACCGCTGTGACGTTAAACCATACGTCCCTCACCCTATGCGGTGCTTTAAGTGCTGTAAGTTCGGGCATGTCTTCCCGCTGCACTCCCAGCGCCACATGTCGAGACTGCGGACGTCCACTGCACCCAGATACTCCATGTGCGCCACCTACAGCTTGCATCAACTGTGGAGAGCACCATTCCCCCTGCTCGCCAGACTGCCCAGTACTCCAAAAGGAGCGCAAAATCGTGGCGCACAGGACCGTGGACCAGTCGACTTACACAGAGGCTAAATGTAAATTCGAAAGATTACACCCCATTCACTTCATGTCGACATATGCTGCAGCTACATCACCATCACTGTCCGAAGTGCCAGGGGTTCCTCACTCTGTGCCACGAACAGTGGGCCCTCCAGGCCACCAGAATACATCTGTCCCGTAGGTGGTAGGGGGCAAATTTTCCTCCATTGCTCCCAAAGCACCTACTTCAGGAGCAAGACCCCCCAAATGCAGGGGACATCGGTCCCATCCCCCCTGCCGGAGAAGCAACAGCCTCTTCCAGCTCCTATCATGCAGAAAGGGGCCTATCTTCCAAGGTCTCCACTAATGCCATGGCGGGCACTCAGTAGTGGCTCAAGGAGCCAAAATATGCTGGACAAAGAGCTTCATTGCCGAAGCTGCTTTGGAGAAATCTTTCCAGCAAGAACCTAAAGAGAAGCGGGAGAGCAAGCAAATTAAGTAGTCGTCTGCTAAGAAACAGGACCCTCTGGTGGCCCCAACACCACCACTCCCCATCAGTTCTGCATCTGAGAGTGCAGTGGAGATCTTAGCGTCCCTTGTGGACCTGGATCTCACTGATGCCTCGTCCACCATAGAAATGGTTACAAATACTCAGTTGGAGGCAGCAGGTGACTGTGAGGCATAACCTGCCACCTTGCGCAAAATTGCGCACTTCATGTTTTCCCAGCCTCACGATGACGTCATCCTCCAGTGGAATTGCGGCGGTTTTTTCCGCCACCTGGCTGAGATATGGCAACCGTTGAGCTTTACACTTGCTCTATGCATGCCCTCCAGGAAACCTGGTTCCTGGCAATGTCGACCCCTGCCATCCGTGGCTATAAGGGATATTACAGGAACCGCAGCAACTATAATAGTGTCAGGTTGAGTTTTCGTCTATGTCCTGAACTCAGTACACAGTGACCTGTACCTCTTCAAACCCCTCTTGAAACTGGCTGTCAGGATTTGGACGTCACAGGAAACAACTGTCTGCAACGTATATCTTCCTCCCGTTGTTGCAGTACCCCTGAACGCTTTGGCTACACTGATTGATCAACTCCCTAAACTTTTCCTGCTTTTGGGAGATTTTAATGCTCATAACCCCTTGTGAGGTGGCACAGTTCTTATTGGCCGAGGCACAGATGTCGAAAATTTAGTCATAACTCGACCTATGCCTCTTCAATACTGGGGCCGCCACACATTTCAGTGTGGCACATGGCACATATTCGGCCATTGATCTCTCTGTTTGCAGTCCTGGCCTTCTCCCATCCATGGCCATTACCGGTCTAGCTGCAGCTGTAGAGTCGTCCGTCTCACCCTCTCTGTATGCAGATGACTTCAGCATTTTGTACCACTCCACCAGTACTGGTGTTGCTGAGCGGCGCCAGGGAGCCATCCACAAGTTGCAGTCATGGGCTGTCGTCCACGGGTTCCAGTTTTCGGCCTCAAAGTCGTGTGTCATGCACTTCTGTCGTCTTACCGTTCATCCTGAACCAGCACTTTACCTTCCTGACAATCCCCTCACTGTAGAGGAGACGTACCGATTCTTCGGACTGGTTTTCGACGCCCGATTGATTTGGCTTTCTCACCTTCGTCAGCTTAAGCGGAAGTGGTGGCAGCACCTAAATGCCCTCTGCTGCCTGAGCAACACCAACGGGGGTGCAGATCGCTCTGTGCTGCTGCAGATATACAGAGCGCTTGTTCGATGCCGCCTGGCCTATAAGAGCCTGGTTTATGGTTCGGCGGCGCCCTCAGCGTTTCTTGGGTTTGATCCTGGAGTCACGTGGCCTACTGGCTCCTTGCCGCTTTGGCGTTCGACTAGCGACGGGAGCTTTTAGGACAAGTCCTGTGACCAGCGTCCTTGCGTAGGCTTGAGTTCCTCCATTGCAGGTCAGGCGTGCACAACTGCTGGCCAGTTATGTTGCACACATTCATAACTCTCCTGAGCACCCGATTTACCGTCTCCTTTTCCCAGCCACGGTATTTCACCTCTCGCGTAGGCGGCCCAGGTGAGGGCTTACAATTACAGTTCGCGTCCGATCCCTTCTATCTGAACTAGAGTCTTTGCCTTTATCACCTATACTCGAGGTCCAATCACTTACACCTCCATGGTGTACACCTAGGCCGCGGCTTCCCCTGAACCTTTCACATGGCCCAAAGTACTCAGTTCAACCCGCGGCTCTCTGCTGTCACTTCATCTCGATTCTTGACATGTGCTGGGGCCATGAAGTGGTTTACTCCGACAGCTCGATGGCTGATGGTCATGAAGGCTTTGCGTATGTCCATGGAGGACATATTGAACAGCATTCCTTTCCCGATGGCTGCAGTGTTTTCACTGCAGAGCTAGTGGCTATATGTCGTGCTCTTGAGCACATCCGTTCATGCCCTGGGGAGTCGTTCCATCTGTGTACTGACTCCTTGAGCAGCGTACAAGCTATCGACCAGTGCTACCCTCGTCATCCTTTGGTTGCGACCAACCTGGACTCCATCTATGCCCTGGAACGGTCCGGTCGTTCAGTGGTGTTTGTGTGGACCCCAGGACACGTCGGTATCCCAGGCAACGAACTTGCTGACAGGCTGGCCAAACAGGCTACACGGAAACCGCTTATGGAGATAGACATTCCAATAACTGACCTGCGTTCGGTTTTACGTCGCCAGGTTTTTCGGCTTTGCGAGACGGAATGGCATTGTTTCAGTACGCACAACAAACTGCGCCGTGAAGACCCCCCTCAGGGTTGATGCGGAGTCCGGTTGACAGTGGCCTATATTCTGGTGCACTGTTCCACTTTGACTGCCCAGCGACGAAATCTTGGGTTGCCGGACTCGTTGCCGCTAATTTTATCTGACAGAGTCTCATCTGATGATTTAGTTTTACGTTTTACTCGTGAGGATGGGTTTTATCATTTGATCTTAATTTTAGCGCATGTCCTGTGTCCCTCTATGTTGTCCACCCTAGTGTTTTCAGGGTGGACGATTTAATGTGTTGCAGAGTGGCTGGCTTCTCTTTTCTATTCTCATGGTCAGCCAGTTATGGTAATCTGTTTTGTCGTTTTAATCTCCTCTACCTGTTTCTAGCGTTTCTGTGGTTTTCTTCCATTTGAGTGTTGTTGCCTTGCCGTCGTTCGCGTGGTGTTTCCTTTCTCTCGATTTTGTGTTGTCAGTCTTGCTTGTTTTATTCTCACCTCTTCAACAGTGGGAAGCAAGAAGGTGCTTAAAACATCAATGTAGGCCTGTTCTGTGATAGTGCCACGCAAAACAAGAAGGGGTGCAAGCCCCCCTCCACGAATAACACGACCACACCATATCACTACCGGCTCCGAATTTTACTGTTGGCGCTACACACGCTAGCAGATGACGTTTACCGGGTATTCGCCATACCCACACCCTGCCATCGGATCGCCATATTGTGTACCCGTGATTCGTCACTCCGTACTACGTTTTTCCATTGTTCAATCGTGCAATGTTTTCTCTCTTTACACCCAGCGAGGCGTTGTTTAGCATTTACCGGCGTGATGTGGGACTTACGAGCAGCCACTCGACCATGAAATCAAAGTTTTCTCTCATCCCAACTAACTGACATAGTACTTGCAGTGGATCTTGAAGCAGTTTGGAGTTCCTCTTCAAATGTCGGCAGTCTTTGCCGTTCAACAGACGAGGTTGACCTGTATGCTTTTGTACTGTACGTGTCCCTTCACGTTCCCACTTCACTGTCACATCGGGAACAGTGGACCTAGGGATGTTTAGGAGTGTGGAAATCTTGCGTACAGGCATCACACAAGTGACACCCAATCACCTGACCACGTTTGAACTCCGTGTGCCCCGCGGAGCGTCCCATTCTGCTCTCTCACGATGTCTAATGGCTACTGAGGTCGCTGATATGAAGTACCTGGCAGAAAGTGGCAGCACAATGAACCTAATATGAAAAACATATGTTTTCGTGGGTGTCCGGTTTGATCATATATATAAGTGTAGCACTAAAACTGTGGTACTCTGGTCGTACAAAGCTCCAAAGAAAGAGAAATTAGGGCTGATAAGGAGTAAACGAATGTTACTATCAAAGAACATTAACATTAGTGGGCAAGAAAACATCGTGTCATCGCTGTGTTGCAAACGACGACATGTTATTCCTTATAATTATCCTCTGAAGAACTACGTTATAGGCTAAAACTTTAAAGGATGCATTAGAAGTGAAACAAAAACAAATCAAATGCTCATATACTACCTGAAACCAAAAAGAGGTCTGCTTGCTTTTTAAGTGAATATAAAACAAACCATTGGTTGTATTAAGTATTTCGATTTTAAATTTGCGTTTCAGAATGTCAGTAAAATACTGTAAGTTGCATCACCTGAACTCAAAATACAAAATGAAATTGGATTCAGTATTTGACAATATGAGAAATGTGACACATAGCTACAAATGAACCACCTATAGACAGAGTCGACAATGGCAGTGTATTATCACAAGCTTCGGCGTGGTGTTATCGAACTTAAATGATTTTTTTTAGAAGTTTACCTTCAACGTTTCGTCATCACCGGCTAATTTAGTACCCATTATCGCCAGAGCCTTGACAATTGACGCTGAAATACTTACCTGGCTCTCTCAGCAGCAACCTCTATCTCTGTAGGGTATTTAGTCGGTACATCGAAATATCAGAAGAAGATTACAGTCGCGCATAGAGTTCTACCTACTTGCCGCGGAGAAAGAAGAGTATGCAGTAGGTAACAGCGAAAACTAAGCATATGTGAGGAAAGTTAGACTGCCTCTGACTCACTTGTGCACCTAAACACAATAGACTGCAAATACACAGCCAAGATCCAGGTGCTTTCGAGAAAATCTATTTTGTTAAGAACTATCAAGTCGGAAACTGCATCAAATCCTTGCCCCGTCCCTGGAACGCTGATGGTGAGCTATAAACCTTTACCTCATAATGGTTTACATACTACTTTCATGTTACAATATCGATCTTTACGTTTCGATTAAACTCACGCCGTAATTACACGACATATCTACATTTCGGCGAAACCGGTTAATCATTCCGGGAAAAAACAACTGGCATCACTATCTTAAGGGGATACGGATTCGGATTTTGGGTTAAAAATCGATTTTCGTTTTATTCGCGTATTATATTCCGCGAAGTTTCCTCTTTAAAATGACGCTTCATACATAGCTCTGCTAGAATTATAACCATTTTATTTTTAAAGATTTGTGAGATCGGATATTGCGCTTTAGTTATACTCGTCTCTCATGGCTGACCATAAACTTTTTAGCAGTACATTTATGTGATATGAATTCAAATTTCCCGCTTTCCAGCGACTCTTTATACACTATTTGTCCGAAAATGTTTTCCCTCTGGTTTCCTCAAGTTACTCTTTGACTTTTTGACGGGATTGTTTGTAAACAGTGTGCTATATGAAAATTGTTGTTGTCGAGTTATTTAGTATTTAGTGCTTCATTTCTCGCAGTGAAAATGCCTAAAGCTAGAGCAAAAGTGTTACAAAGCGCGTGAACTGGCAAAAGAAAAGACATGATGATTCATTAGCAAAGGAAAGCAGTTCTTCATCATCACTGTTGGAAAATGAGAGTCCACTTACTACTAATTTGCCGAACGAACAGTGCTTCTCCTAAAAAACTAAGAGATTTGGAAGAAAAATATAATTTATTTGATAAAGGGAAAGAAGTTTTTAAACTCATTGATACGAGTACATTGTGCGAAGCTCTTGAAAACAGTGTGTGCTGCAAAAAATGTCAAGGAAATGTTTGTCTGAAAGTAGAATCCAATGTTGGCCTGGGTGAACAGTTTAATTTAATATGCAGTGTTTGTAAGTACAGCTGTAAGTTTCCAAGTTCTGTTTCAGTAACTGTAAGTAATGGATACAAGAAAACTGAACTTTGTATTGTGTATATATTAGGTTAGTTTGTGGTAAGGGCAAAGTAGCTGGTGATATGCTATGTGGCGTTCTAAATCTTCCAAGCGTACCTTCTAAGCTTGATGCTTTCAACTATGTACTAGGATCTGCAGTTGAATATGTAGCACAGAAGTAAATGCAGGTAGCTGTGGAAGAAACAATGAAAGAAAATGACTGCAGTCGTGACGTCACAGTAGCTTTTGATGGCATATGGCAAAAAAGAGGTGTCACACCTCCAACAATGATGATGTAACATCAACTAGCGTTGACACTGGCAAGGTTATTGATGTTGCAATAATGTCTAAATACTACAGATGCATAGACAGGTTGAAAAATGAACATAGTGATGACTGTGTTGCTAATAATTATGGTAGTAGTGGTGGCATGGAGGTTGCTAGAGTGAAAAAAAATTTTCACCGCTCTTCAGAGTGGTAGAATGTTCGCTATGCCAAATATCTGGTAGATGGTGACTCTATTCAAAGAAGTTTTGGAAAGCAAACCATATGGGAACAGTGTAAATATAAACAAACTTTAATGTATATGACACGTTCAGAAGAGAAAGAGTGACAGTCTGATAAGATTACCATCAGTTGTGAAAGGGGAAAAACTAGACGATTGGAAAACCTTGCATGGCAAAGGAAGATTGACTGATAGACACATTCAGAATTGCTAAGGCCTTGCAATCAGCCAAATACAGGCAATCTTGAAGAAATGAGGAAAGCTGTACGGGCTTTGTATTTCCACACCGCATCCACAGATGAGCATCCAGAACATGATTTGTGCCCCAAAGGTGAAACGGGCTGGTGTAAATACAATATGGGACTAACAACTCGAGAGAAATACATTCACCACCACAGTCTACCATTAACCATCATGGAAGAAATAAAGCGCATTTTCAGAGATCTGGCTAACAGAAGTCTTCTGATGAAATGTCTTCATGAAAAAACGTAGAACCCCAACGAGTGCTTGAATAGTGTGATATGGCATCGTCTCCCAAAAACAGTGTTTGTTGGAATTAATACACTACCTTTTGGTGTGTATGATGTTGTGGCAACCTTCAATCTTGGGAAATATAACTAATTGCCAGGTCCTTCAAAAGTTGGGTTTTCGTGTTGGTTCCCGCACAGTACGTGCTATGTTGACTTTAGATCAGCACAGACTAAGGCATGCTGACAATATAATCAATACGTTAGGTAACAAAGGAAGACGGGTGCAGAGGGGTGCCAAAAGAATACTTGAAGATGATTATGAAGACTGTGAAGTGGATATTAATTATAGATCAGGAATGTTTTAATCTTCTTTCTCCGTTTCCCGTAAGTTCTTCTAGGAACATTATCTCAGGTACTGGTGAACTTAGAAGTCTGAAATTTTTATGGCTTAGTCGCATGGGTTTCTTTTACACACTAAAACAACGATTTTTTAATTACTTGATTTTCAAAAGACTTAGGAGTGATTATCTAGTAAAAAACGATGGAAAAAATTTACTTAAAAATGTAAAATCTCTCTGTAAGAAAATAATTTGACAAACTGTTGTTTCAGTATTGTTATAACATATCAATGCATCTCTCTGTCTCCAGTAGTTTGTGAGAAAATGTTCCCTGTAGTAGGCATATTTTAACATTGCGGTGATAGGCGATTCCGCATCCCCTGAAAAGGACAGCTATGTGTTGTTAAAGGCCTTGGCGTACTACGTTGTGCGTGTGGTCCATTGTTTTCCCGTGCGATATGGACCCAAATCGATCCTCTCTCTCGAAAACAGATTGGAGCTGAAAGTAAGTTACGTTTTGCAGTATACAGTGCAATGTAAATGTAGTCGAATATGTTTTGTTCAGTCATTGTAACTGAGTATAAGTGTAGCGCACACACTAATGTTTATGTGAGAATTATTTTTGAAGAGTAAGGATTATAATGCGTAAAAGAGTTGTTGGGAATGCTAACTGTCGAAACTATGGCCGGTCACCCACGGCTATTCGTTTCGAAAGGAACATTGCGATTGAAATGAAACGTACTTCCCTCTGAATTTAGCCTATTGGTGGTTTAAGGTTATTGTTGACTTTTTCTATGCTGTGAGACGCTCTCAGTGGCATCTGAAAATAAAGAGCAATAGCTGATAATTATTCTTCTGCGAAACGTAACAGAAGCTGTGCGTCGGGTAGCCATAGCGCACGATGTTCTTTGGGTCGTGAGAGAGCAGTATTGGTTGTCTCAGTGCGGAAGTTCCTGGCAGCTAATCCGCTAGTCACGTGCCGCGCGTGGCTCTGTAGCGTCAGCACGTCGCTCTAAAGAGGTTCTCACCTCGACAGGTTTCTTACAGTGTGTAGCAAGACAACTAATGGTCCTTCAGGTGCAAAAAGTTTCAAGTGTCCTTTGAAATTTAGATTTCTATTCTTTCACAAACGCATTACCATTTTTATAAAGAACTTACTATTGTTCTCTTCCGCGTTAGGACCCTACTCACATTTGACAGATGTTTGTGTAAAATTTTACCTGTCGTTATGAAATAAAATGAGAGAGAGAGATAGAAATAGCGCGAGCGCTGCTATGTCACCAAATATCGGCACATTGGACAGTTCATGCATGAATAAGGGCACATGTGTTATTGAATGATATTTAAGTAATTCTTTAAAAACAGATCAAAATAAGTTGTAAAGAAAAAGCTACACTCCTGCAAATGGAAAAAAGAACACATTGACACCGATGTGTCAGACCCACCATACTTGTTCCGGACACTGCGAGAGGGCTGTACAAGCAATGATCACACGCACGCCTCAGCGGACACACCAGGAACCGCGGTGTTGGCCGTCGAATGGCGCTAGCTGCGCAGCATTTGTGCACCGCCGCCGTCAGTGTCAGCCCGTTTGCTGTGACATACGGAGCTCCATCGCAGTCTTTAACACTGGTAGCATGCCACGACAGCGTGGACGTGAACCGTATGTGCAGTTGACGGACTTTGAGCGAGGGCGTATAGTGGGCATGCGGGAGGCCGGGTGGACGTAGCGCCGAATTGCTCAACACGTGGGGCGTGAGGTCTCCATAGTACATCGATGTTGTCGCCAGTGGTCGGCGGAAGGTGCACGTGCCCGTCGACCTGGGACCGGACCGCAGCGACGCACGGATGCACGCCAAGACCGTAGGATCCTACGCAGTGCCGTAGGGGACCGCACCGCCACTTCCCAGCAAATTAGGGACACTGTTGCTCCTGGAGTATCGGCGAGGACCATTCGCAACCGTCTCCATGAAGCTGGGCTACGGTCCCGCACACCGTTAGGCCGTCTTCCGCTCACGCCCCAACATCGTGCAGCCCGCCTCCAGTGGTGTCGCGACAGGCGTGAATGGAGGGACGACTGGAGACGTGTCGTCTTCAGCAATGAGAGTCGCTTCTGCCTTGGTGCCAATGATGGTCGTATGCGTGTTTGGCGCCGTGCAGGTGAGCGCCACAATCAGGACTGCATACGACCGAGGCACACAGGGCCAACACCCGGCATCATGGTGTGGGGAGCGATCTCCTACACTGGCCGTACACCTCTGGTGATCGTCGAGGGGACACTGAATAGTGCACGGTACATCCAAACCGTCATCGAACCCATCGTTCTACCATTCCTAGACCAGCAATAGAACTTGCTGTTCCAACAGGACAGTGCACGTCCGCTTGTATCCCGTGCCACCCAACGTGCTCTAGAAGGTGTAAGTCAACTACCCTGGCCAGCAAGATCTCCGGATCTGTCCCCCATTGAGCATGTTTGGGACTGGATGAAGCGTCGTCTCACGCGGTCTGCACGTCCAGCACGAACGCTGGTCCAAGTGAGGCGCCAGGTGGAAATGGCATGGCAAGCCGTTCCACAGGACTACATCCAGCATCTCTACGATCGTCTCCATGGGAGAATAGCAGCCTGCATTGTTGCGAAAGGTGGATATACACTGTACTAGTGCCGACATTGTGCATGCTCTGTTGCCTGTGTCTATGTGCCTGTGGTTCTGTCAGTGTGATCATGTGATGTATCTGACCCCAGGAATGTGTCAATAAAGTTTCCCCTTGCTGGGTCAATGAATTCACGGTGTTGTTATTTCAATTTCCAGGAGTGTATATAACAGACAGCAACAGCTGCTATCACTGTCTGTATTATTTCACAGACTGTAGTCTGTTATGATACAAAAGGAATAAAAGCAACTCTCCACTGACTTGGGAAATTGATTGGTAAATTTTTTTGTAATCTTGCCTTTTCGTTTCCACTGATCTTGCCGTTCTTACCCCTTCTTCTACGAACTGCCATTTTATCTCTAAAAGATTGTGAACAAACAACTCTTTTGTTAAATTCCACGACGATTTATGTTATTTCTCTGGCCTTTGAAGACGCGACGCACTATCACTTTGCGACGCATTGTCAGTTTACACTGGAGGAATCTGACGGTCCCTATCTTCAATGTAATATTCTTATTTTCTGACTCTTTCCCTGAAGAAGCTCAAGCTAAGCTCCTCCTACGTCATCTCCTCCTTCCCCACCCTTCTTGTGCCCATTTAATGTTCATTCAGTCAGCTGAAAGAATATGAATGTTAACGTACACAGAGTGTTTCATTAAATGCGCATCATGGCAACTAAAAGTTGAAAGTAGAAGGCTTCTATAAATGAATAGTGTATGAGCAGTCAGATGAAATCAAGACAGTTGGGAAAAACTAAAATGTTTATTATTTCAAAAATAGTAGCCATAACTGTAAAAATATTTATGCCACTGCGAGACAAGACGGTTAATGCCTTCATGAAAAAATGTTTGCGGCCGGCTACGATCCATATCTTCATCCGAAGCACATCGAAAGCCAGGAACGCCTTTTTGAGGGCTCCAAAATCGTAGAAATCGCATGGGCAGACATCGGGACTGTACGGAGGATGTGTACGGGCTTCCCAGCGAAACTTTTGCAGCTTAGTCGAAACAACATATGCACCATGTGAGCGAGTAATCGAACACGATTTGAATTATCAGTGGAAGTGGAAGAAGGGACAACGCGTATGATGTAATATGTGAACAATATGTAATTTATATTTGATATTGATACCACAGTCAGTATTTCATTTGAAATGTGATAACATCCAAACACGCGTAACTTGTGTCGCCCTTTCACTCAACATACGTGATAGTGTAGAATGCATTATTTCACATACTGTACTTGTTCCGGTTGCTCGAAATAGGTCGATTTCCGGGCGTTATGTTAATGGGTTAATGGTTTCCAAGAAGCTTCGTATTGAAATTATCCTACAGGCACTTTTTTAAAAATATTTATTTTCTGTTTTAACCGATAAATGGGATTTCTGTTTTCTTTGAATAGTCTGATGTTCAAAATCCATAAAGACATTTTGCTCGAGGTTTATTCGTGAAAACCAGAGGTTGTGTTATTGAGTTATAACTGTATTATAAATGAAGTTCGTACTGACTTCAGTGTGACACGCTACAAGAAAGAGGTTAGCGGTAACCGCGGCAGCCCAGGACAGTAGACTGTCGCCTGCCCTCTGTGCCCAACGGAGCTTCTGGCATCTAGTTCTAGCTGTTTGCGGAAAGCGGCCCACTCCTCCTGCGTCTGTACCCTACTGACAGAGTCACAAGGCATCTTTCACCGGCTCACAGAAATAATACTAGGCGTCAAACTATCTAAGTAAACAAAATTCTGCGCACAACCCAAGTATGCAGCTATGATAAGCGGCGCTGCTGATTACTCTGTACTGCGAGGGGCTATGCACTACTAAGCAAGGTTTTGAACAGTCAAACCCGAGAGCAGTGGCAGTTATGACGGCGTGAAGTTGCTCTACAAAATTACTGTACGCACACCAACCTCTCATGAACACACGAACTGCGTAAGAGCTTGAAGCGGGTCCATTAATGTACTCAAACAAAAACTAGCAAACATTTGCTTTTTCCATTCATAATCGCCCAGTTACGTATGATTTACACGAAAGAACTACCAGGTAGCAGATACTGCTGCTTTGAAAGATGAAAAATATAGTGACCAGGCACACATAATTACCGAGAGGGTCCTAACTTCCCTAATTCTCAGTTAGGAGACTTCCTGCGTTCAACCACCGGCCGGAGTGGCCGTGCGGTTCTAGGCGCTACAGTCTGGAACCGAGCGACCGCTACGGTCGCAGGTTCGAATCCTGCCTCGGGCATGGATGTGTGTGATGTCCTTAGGTTAGTTAGGTTTAATTAGTTCTAAGTTCTAGGCGACTGATGACCTCAGAAGTTAAGTCACATAGTGCTCAGAGCCATTTGAACCAACCTGCGTACAACCGGGCTTCAACTGCCAACCTGCGGTCCGCATACCTTGTCATTGTGACGGTCTACCTCATTAGTATCACTCACTGAGCTACAATTAAAAAAAGTGAACGCCCGTATCTTACGGATGTCGTTGAAAAATCCGAAGAAAGCAATATATTACAATATCGTGAAAGTAACATTTTTATGCTTCATGGAACGTAGTGTAGGAAGCAGAACAATCAGTGACTCAAGCAGTGGGTCAGTGTTAAGAGCTGGGGCAGAAAGAAAACCACATTGCTTCTCGTTCGGCTACCGTAGCCGTTCAAAATGAGCGTTGAAATTAAAAATTGCGTGAGATGTCAATGCCGTTCTGTAATACATTTTTAGTGGAAAATTAAAATATTAAATCTGTTGACTTTCGTCGGAAAATGTCATGGGTGGAGGAGTTCCGCGTCAATGGTGTTTAAGAGCGAAGGACTACTGTTCATAAAGCTGACACAAATGACTGCTAAAGAAAATTGTCCAAACACTTGGTGAAAACAGGTGTTTCACGATGTCCAAACACACCAACAGTTCTCCGCAGATTTCTGTTTCAATGAGATTGTGAGTAAACAATTAGGACGCCACGGGTAATGTGTCGTTCTGTGTCTTAACTACTTTCTAAGAACCACAAAACTCAAGGGATTATTGCTTTATGGACTTCTTAGCTACGATATGGGAAGAAAACTTACTGGATTGATTGGTGACTATACATGTTTTGCTATTATAATTCCGAACTGAAACAACTCTCCACGGTGTGGAGTCTTACCGCCCCGTCCAATATTCCGGAAAGAAAAGAGCACGACAAACTCAGTCATAAATATTGCGACTACCGTTTTGGACTTCAGGCGCAACTTGTTTGAGGATATTGCAGAACCTGGAAACACAATCAGTTTCATCGCCTACTGTGATACATAAGGAAACAGAGGAGAGCCACTCACAACAAGCGGCGCGTTTTGTTCACAACTGATGCTATTTTCGCACGAAAATACTTGGCTCAGCTTTAGATTGAGCCGAGTAATTGATTGAGATTGACATATGATGAGAATGCCAGTTCATTGCTGACATAAGAAGGTTTATGAATGGAAACCACCAGGCAGACGTAAGCGCGGAAGACAATGACATTCTTGGATAGACCTCATAAGTGGAGTAATTGAACATCGCAGCATCGACAAGGAAGATGCGCTGGATAAAGAGGCTTGGCGAAGGATAACAGGAATACAACAAAATGTTGTTATTGATGAATATTGATTAATCCTGTAATAATAATAATAATACTTGGCTCATATGCTAACGTTTTTGTACACCCGTCCTTCTGACCACACTTGATACCAAGTAATTTTTTCCTCTTCATGCACCTGAAAAAGGGTCTTGATTCCCAAAGTACTGAATCCGACGAAAACCTTACAGATGCTGTCAAGGGCTGGTTGCAGTCTCAGGTAGTAGAATTTTATGCGGAGCGGAATTTGCCTCGTTAAGACATACGACAAACGCTTAAATTCGAATGTTAATGTGCAAAAAGGTATAATTTAAGATTAAAGAAATGTTTCAACTTTTCATAGACTTAACGGAGGTTATTTATTGAAGACCATCACTGAGCACAATTTGGACTATAAAGTTGATGCCACGCAACGCTGACACAAATCGATTAATGAGAATACGATTTTCGACTGATTATTTGTTATCAATAACTGATAAATGCGTTTTGACCGATGGATGCGTCAGAACGTGCTACATCCACATATATTCTCCACTAGCCACCAAGCGGTGTGTGGCGGAGGGCTCAGTTTGTGCCCAAGTCATATTTGCGCCCTCTGTTGCACTCGCGGTTTGCGCGAGGGTAAAACGATTTTCTGAACTCCTCAGTACGAAGTCAACATTTCCACGAGGCTCCCAAAAGTCCTCGTACGGTGATAAACCTACTTTCAGCGTGAAAGGACTTATACTACGTTTTTTCTGAAAGACAATTCCATTTTTTTTACGATCAGTCTTTTATTTCCGGCCTTGATGGTCAAGTGTTCAAATCCATGCCAGGAAACCGTAACGTCGTAGGACCCAAACACGGTCAAACCGCGGAGATTGTTCAGCCTGCCTTTGCGGTAGCCTTCACCTTTCAGTGATGTGAAGATATGCCAGGAACGACGCGAGGTTCGGATTCCATGCTAAACTGCAGCTCCTCTTTCCCCAGTGAGGAAGGTTAATGACGTGCGATTTGACGGAGCATCGTCCAGTTGGAAATCTTTACGCTCAGGGGTCTGAACATCTCTCTTGAGGTACTGTGAGTCAACCACGCCATACGAATTTACTTTAGTCATTGATTTCACGCGATCAGGTTATTTCGGCGTTGTCATTTTCAAATGTTTACTTATAATCGCGTAATGAAATAATCGTCATGTTTTGGGTGTATATAATGTATGTCTGTCATTTAAATATACGCTTGCTGTTGTAGCATAGTCGAACGAATACAGCGTTCCATACTCGTCAGCAATATAAACAATACTACTGCCATTGTGGCATATGTACGTGAACATAAAAACTCATGATACATAGAGTAAAACATTGCAGTCTGCAGGTTGAATTGACTCTGCCCAGTTAACAGCCGTCCAAAGATATTCCTGCAACTGCCGAGCAGATCGAACCTGTCGATATGTGCCAGCGGCATGGTGCCTAATTATAAGATATCTTTTGTCGACACAGTGGCACCATGCCCGTCCGATCCCCCTCCTCCCCCCCCCCCCCTTCCACCCTTGTAAATATCAGTAGGTTTGATTAGCTCCCTAGTGGTTGCCGTTGTCGGCATATTTTTGAACAGCTGTTTACTGTAGAATGAACAGTGACAAATCGACCTGTAGAGAGCAATGTTATATGCGATATATCGTGAGTTTTTATGTTCACTTACGTTCGATGCTACGGCAGATCGCTATTGGCAGTTGAGGCACGCTTTTCTCTTTCGACCCAGCTGCGACAGAAATTGTACGTTTAGTGTTAGGTTTGCACTATACGAGGTGTGGCTATAAAATGACAGGACTGATCCTGGCACAAAGTACGCATGCGCGAAAAAATGCTGTTAAGTCTTCTCGGTTCATTGCGGCACGTCTGGTGTCTGTAGACAAATCAGTGTGGGCGTAGCCTTCGTTTGTGTAAGAGCTGTTTTCTATTTTGCCGGGAAATGGTGTGTTACTAGAGCAACGAATTGTCGTGAAGTTTCACATGAAACATGAAAAAACTGTTACTGAATCCTATCTTTCATTGAAAGACTTGTATGCGAATACAGTTTATCATGTACGATAGTGTTTGAGTGGTTCAAGCGTTTCCAAGATAGCCGAGATGATGACTCACGCCCGGAATATCCTTCAACATTGAAAACGGATGAAAATACCGAAAATGTAGATAATCTGATTCAATCTGACCGTTAGAGTATTCGATCGATTGCTGGAACTATATGAATAAGGCATAAGGCAAACTTTACGTAACCAGTTTAACATGAGAAAAGTGTGTGCGAAACTGGTGCCGAAAATTCTCATGACCAAACAAAAAGAAGCTCGTGAAAATGTTTGTGCTGACAGTTTGAATATCACTGAAAATGATCCTAATTTGTTGGAAAGCGTGATAAGTGAAGAATCTAGGTTTTTCATTTATGATTCAGAAACGAAATGCCAGTCCATGCATTGGAAGGGCCTAACGTCACGGAGGTCAAAACAGCTAGACTGAACAAATCAGTATTCAAAGCAATGATTTTTTTTTTTCGTTCGATATTCATGGAATTGTGTATCTTCACTAGGCTGCTGGAGGTCAGACTATTGATCGACTTTACTACCCTGAGGTTTTTGCCCAATTCCTTGAGGAAATAAGAAAAAAACGAGCCGAACTGTGGAAGAACAAGTCATGGATTCCGCATCAAGATAACACACCAGTTCATATCTCATTGTCTGTTAAGAGGTTTCTGGTGAAGTACAGCATCCCAGTGTCAGACCATCCACCTGATTCGCCTGACCTAGTACGATGTTACTTTTATCTATTTACCAAGGCCAAATCTACATTAAAAGGAAAAAGTTTTCAGTCCGCTGAAGCAGTGAAGGAAAAAGCTCACAGGGGAAGACTTCCAACACTGTTTCCATCAATGGAAAATTCGCACGGACTGTTTTAGGGATAGAGGATGGGAGTGTATTGAGGATGACGATAACTGAATATGTGTGGTTTTGAAATAAATGTTTTGAAGCATTAGGCCCGTTATTTTATAGCTACATCTTGTATATACTCGCACAGGATGACCGTGTAAAATTTGGCGATGTGGCGCAGACGAATAGCGAAATTCTGCATGTACCGCTAAGTGTCGGGACATCGATGCTGTCGATGACATCCTGGATTGCTGTTTTCAGTTCAGCAGTGGTTTTTGGGTTGTTGCCGTACACCTTGTCTTTAATATAGCACCACAAAAAGGAGTCGCATGCGTTCAGATCCGGAGAATGTGGCGACCAATCGAGGCCCATATCAGTGGCCTCTGGGTACCCCAGAGCCAGAACGCGGTCCCCCAAAGTGCCCCTTCAGGACATAAAACACTCTCCTGTTTCGATGGGATCGAGCTCCGTCTTGGATGAATCATATCTTGCCGAAATCAGGGTCACTCTGGATAATGGGGAAGAAATTATCTTCCAAAACTTTCACGTACCGTTTGGTAGTCACCGTGCCATCAAGGAATATCGCTTTGATTATCCCGTGACTGGACATTGCCCACGACACAGTCACCCGTTGAGCGTGAAGAGACTTCCCGATCGCGATCTCTCGCATGCGCCGATTTTGCTCATTGACGAACCCATCGAAATGAAAGAAGGCTTCGCCGCTAAACAAACCGTAGAATTCCCGTCCTGTCCCGCGGCCAACTGTGCAGTTTTGAACGCTCTAACGCAAACTGTTAAAAGTTATGACGATTTTATTTCATATAATTAAATAATTGTCACTCTGTAGGGGAAAATACGGTTGTCTTTTAATAAATCTGTGGCTGTGTGCCAGATTTGAAAGAACGTCGTCTATTTGGGTAAAACGGTGTACGATTGACTATTTTATAAGTAAGAAATGAAAATGAGGCAAAACGTTCTTGATCAAGTGTGTTTCAGTTAAAATGGCTCTAAGCACAATGGGACTTCTGAGGTCATCAGTCCCCTAGAACTTAGAACTACTTAAACCTAACTAACCTAAGGACATCACAAATATCCATGCCCGAGGCAGGATTCCAACCTGCGACCGTAGCAGTCGCGCCGTTCCGGACTGAGCGCCTGGAACCGCGAGACCACCGTGGCCGGCTAACCCCATTAGGGTTATCCAAAGTACTTAAGGGGTAGGTATTTGCCTTTCTTTGTGCCCGTACTTACCTCATTATCTTCCCGTGAGCTTTGTTCCTCTCTTCGGACCATGCTGTTCTAGTTTTCTGCCTCGGTTTTTCATCTTGGTCAACTTTACTTTTGTGGATTATGGACCTGAAGATTTCATAGTTTTGGACATCCTCTGGGGTAATTGTTGCCAGTTAAAGGTCAGTTGTGAGACCGCCAAACTATTTCATCGTATCCGTGTTGGCTTCGCACGTGAGGTCAAAAAATCGACCATTAAAAAAATGTGTGTGTTACTTGTGAGTTCATTATTTAATGTGTCCATAGAATCTTGACCCGCGTTTTCTAATTTCACTGGCGGTCGAAGTGGCCGAGCGGTTCTAGGCGCTTCAGTCCGGAACCACGAAGCTGCTGCGGTCGCAGATTCGAATCCTGCCTCGGGCATGGATGTGTGTGATGTCCTTAGGTTAGTTGGGTTTAAGTAGTTAAAGTTCTAGGGGACTGATGACCACAGATGTCAAGTTCCATAGTGCTCGGAGCCATTTGAACCATTTTTCTAATTTCACTCTGAGTGTTTGCGTTTTGTTTGATATCTTGATTGCTTCTGAGTTGGTATTATTCGTCTACAGGATTTAGACCTACAGTTTTCCTACGGTTTTAGTTCTTTTTCTTTCAATGTCTGTTTTTTTTTCTATTCAAGTTAAGTGTTTCTGCCCCATGTAGGCACTCGGGTTAAATATGACTGTGTTGTACTATCAAGTTCCTAATGATCTGTCTGTGCCTTCGTTACATATTGAATGTAAATTACGATATACGACTTCAGCACATGACAATGCGCACCAGGCGCGAGCCTGTCGTTAGAACTCCAGCGTACCGAACGCGTATTTTAATATCCGCAGATGCGAATAAACGACTTGGAGATGTGAATAGTGTTTCCCTATTTCACTCAGAGCTCTACCTGTGTTGGACAAGCCTCGGGGACGAGCGTGGACTTTTGCTGGTGTTGTTGGGTACGGCAGACTAGCTGTCCGCGAGACTCGGGAGTTCCGGCTGCGGCGCGAGTCACGGCGGGCAGGAGACGGCTCTCTCGGAATATCGGCGTCACATCGGCCGTTTATACCGGGCTGCAGGCCGCTCCGCTTATGCGTGCCAGGAATACTTGACGGCGTTCCAACGTTATTCAAGGGCCCCGCTCACCGGGCTCCAGCTGGTGGCGCGCGACTCGCGCGTGGCGGATCCGCCTGGCCTAGACTCTGCCAGCTGCGGCCTCAGCCGCCACACGTGCCCGTCTGCTGTTCGCCTGACGAAAGACGCTGTGAGCAGGCGCCAGAATCTAAAGCTACATGCAGTGCCAGCCGCGCCATTCACACCGGCTAGTCAGACCGACGCGTGTCTGTAGCATTTACAGCTGACAGCCTTTTGGGACATGCCGACTGGAACAACTCTCGTAGGGTTGCACCGTTACCAAATGCAGGAAAAGAATGATCCGACTCCAAAACTCCATACCTGTTCGTGCTGCTGCTAGGCACACTGAGAATTAGTAACAGCATAACTAAAATTTTAATATTTTCTGAGCAGTTTGCAATTTATCCCATGTTTGTAGTATGTTTTATCAATAAATATGGAGTTTTGAAATCAGTTCATTCTCTTTGAAACCCCTTGTACAACGCGTCTACGATTACACCAGTGCAGTAGGCTATTTAACTTAGCACTAAATCTCAAGCGCGATGGAGCAAAACATTTTGCGCAATATTTCCTCAGTATTGGGAAATCTTACGTAGCCGAGTTAAAAGTTACCACATCTAGAACACTATTAATTGTTAGCTATGTTATAGGTTCTCTGTCAAATATATTTTAATTTATCATAATGTTAAATCGTGTTGCTGTGCGAAACTTCTCAATGTAATAAGCGTTTTAACGAGTGGTAATTAATATTTTAAGATAAATGTTGATAGTATTTCTGATTTTATACCGAACGCTATTTATGCTGTATATGATACACAAACAGAAGTCATCAGATCAAGAACCCAAGGTTGTAATTGATGGAGCGTCCTAGAACAGCCTTCATCTCGCATTGCGGCAGCTTTCGGTTGTTACGTAAGGAAGTTGCTTGTCTGAAGGTAGCAGCGTCCAAGTATAATTATGGGTAAAATAAGTAGATAATAGTCACTATCTTTAGCTCTTCAATATGTCAGTAACCATCTCAGGGATACTGCATATTCAAACTACTATAACGCATTCCGTTCCGAACAGGTAACAGTAATGATCTAAGCGCTGATAATAGTTGTTATCGATCGCTTGTAATGGAAAAATGGACGAGAATCACTATACTGCCATTAACATTTAAGTTGTAACCAGCCGGCCGGTGTGGCCGTGCGGTTCTAGGCGCTTCAGTTTGGAACCGCGTGTCCGCTACGGTCGCAGTTTCGAATCCTGCTTCGGGCATGTATGTGTGTGATGTCCTTAGGTTAGTTAGGTTTAAGTAGTTCTAAGTTCTAGGGGACTGATGACCTCAGATGTTGAGTCCCATAGTGCTCATGGCCATTTGAACCATTAAATTGTAACCATCGGTTAGTTATTGTTCCGGATATCCGCAGATAGACCCGGGGATATCCGCAAAGTCAGCACTTCGTCGTGGCACTAAGTACCTCGAGCATGCCAGCGACCTTGGTCTTCGAAATGGCAATCAATGTACAGCTTGGTCCAAGAGAAAATCATGGTTCGATCGCAGAAATTCAGGCACATTGTCGCCCATGCTCTTGGTAAACTAGTGTCATGACAGTTAGGGATCGAAACGACCCACAGTGTTACTAACAATGTTAGGAAGCTGGTGCGTGGCGCAGCGGTTCTAGGCGCTACAGTCTGGAACCGTGCGACCGCTACGGTCGCACGTTCGAATCTTGCATCGGGCATGGATGTGTGTGATTTTCTTAGGTTAGTTACGTTTAAGTAGTTCTAAGTTTTAGGGGACTGATGACCTCAGCATTTGAGTCCCATAGTGCTCAGAGCCATTTGAACCATTTGAAGCTGGTGTGAAAACAGAGGATGGTGAATAGCAATGAAAAACGAAGGCGAACCTCTGCTGATAAAGAAAATCTGAACGAAATGAAAAGAAGCATAAAGACAGCTATGCGTAAAGCGTTCGACTTGCACAGGCGGCCTCATGACCCAGACGGGGTCTCCCGGCCAAAATCTCTCTTCACGAGTGGGTAAGCACAACTGATCAGTTGAGCTGTGAGGAAACCGCAACAGGTTGCGGATCTCCGTAAAACCAGTTAATGAAACGAAGTCGTAAGTTCAAACTCTGTGGTGTTTTCCGGTTGAGTGTTAGTTTGGCGTGCATGCACGTGCTGGCAAGAATGGACTCTACCAATGCGTAGGGCCATCGGCTGCGTAGGCGATATTTAATGACTTGGCGATGTCTGATTGAAGCCATTAAATTACATTTGTTTCGGTGGAAACTGGTCAGGCTGTCAGGCTGTTTTGCTTTTTTACAAGTCTTTGCGAAGATTATCGTCGTAAAATGTCAGGGACGAGCTGAAGATGGTGTAATATCTGTTAGCGGCTTACGTTTTTTCAGTCCAGTGGTAGATCTCTGGTCTTGCTGAGCCCATTTAGATAGCTACAGAGCATTAAATAATGGTTTCGGAATAGTGGCAAATACACTAACTGGTCATTAATATCCGGACACCTGTTAGTGGACTTTAATGTGGGGTGTGTCCACAATTTGCTTTATGATATATTTAGCTCTGCTGGCGACACTTCCATTGAGGTGTCTGTGAATGTATGTGGAGGAATGGCAGCCTATTCTTCCTCAGGAGCTAACCATTTCTAATGACTCGGTGTCGAGAGAACGTTAAACTTCCGTCCTTCCTACCTTCAGCAGCCAGAAGCAGAGAAGTTATTGATGTCAGTCGCCGGGGTCATGAGCGAAGCCGGTATTGTGACTGGTCCCAAAGGTGTTTCACTGCGTTCAGGTAAGGATTGTGGGCAGGCCAGTCCATTTCACCAATGATTTGTCCACTAAACATTGCCTCACAGCTGCTTCTTTATGATACGGCGTGTATCGTGCTAATATAATCCTCTCCTAACTGTTCCTCTACTGTATGCAACACACAATATTGTAAAGTGTGTTCATATCCTCGTGCATTTAGCGTTTTCTTAAGCGCAATGAGCGGGCCACGCCCTAAAAATGAGAAACACCCCCATCATACGCCATACCCAAACACTTCTGTTGGATTGCCACCTCAAGCGTCGCTTAGCATGGACTAGAGAAATGTGTGGCTTACGAGGACTGGTCGACCACTGTACCCTCTTCTTTTCAACTCGTTGCGCACAGTCTGTGCGAGTTGGACCACTGGTAGCACTTTTGAAGTAACGAGTGATTCTATCCGCTGATTCCATACGATTTTTTTTTTTTCAAGCAACTTCAGCAATTGTCAGCAGTCGCTGTCCATCAAACATTGGATGTGTCTGGTACTAGTTTAGCTGTGGTGATTCCTTTGCGTTTCCACTTTACAGCCACATCACCAACAGTCGACTCGGGCAACTTTAGAAGGGTTGAAATGTCCCTGATGGATATGTTACTTACGTGGCATCCAATGACTCGCCTACTTTTATACTCGCGGTTCCGTTTCTCATTTGACATCTAGTGGACAGTTCCCCATTTCATAAGAGTGTCCCGATCGTTTTGATCAGACAGTGCATAATGCTATCTCGCGGGTCAGATCGAGGTTGGTGACCTGATTTTAGATAAATCTTGTGCAGTGCAACACTATTATGCGAAGAATACTGCAATCGATAGTGAGGTGAAAAAATAGAGGAAACGTGACATGTGGTGAAGCAGCAACCTCTCTTTACATCTTTGATTAAAAAGCAGGATACAGTATTGAGACTGGCTGCATATATTTCTCGTGAGGTCAAGTGATTATGATGGCTTGAAATATGCATTTGTACACATCTGTAGTACGCTAGTGTTGGCTTACGTACTTCATCACTTTCCGCTCCAGGTTAGTTTTTTCCTGTAATTAATACATACACGTTGCTCTATGAGAGGGTCATTTCTATTGTATTTCGTTAAAAGTATAACATATACAGCGTCCCTCTTTTCACTTAACGTGAAGCGCTGTCGATTCACTGCTCATGAAACAAGGCAGCCTTTCACGTACGGCAATAACTGTGCTTCTTCGTTCGAGTAGGTTTAAGTCTAGAATTGAGATAGTATGATTTTAGTACAAGGGATGGAGATAAGTCTTGACCCAAAGGATGCGACACTATTTTGAACAATTTGACCAGAAAGTTTTCTGCTTTTAGCTTAATACGCACAAACATTGGTAACCATTGGGTAAAACGATGTATTGTCTGAAGTCGAATTGTGGACATTGATCTTGTCTATTTCTGCGCAAAGAAGAGCGATTAACGTTTTCTGCAATGTTGCGTTGATTTATGTCATATTGCTCGACATAGTGCCGTTACGGATACATGCACTACTAAAAATCGATCACGCTGCCGGCAATTTGAACAGTGCGAGTGCTGACGCAGTATACAGGGTAGACAGAAAAAATCTGAATAACTTGTAAGTGTGTTTCAGGGTTGGTTATGCTGAGAAATAATTATTAAGAAGAAAATTCTGTATGTAGTGACGTTTCCGATTTAATTAGCATTGAATTTAGTCAATCAGGTCGTCGCTCGTTAAAATTCAAGCAGCCTGCCAGAGACAGTGCTGCCAAACCTTTTCTTCGTTTCGTTTCCTAAAACCTAACAAAAGAGCGATACAGAAAATGTACATAAGACGGTAGTAAGGACCGAACCCGACCCCGAGCTTCCTCTCGAGCAGTGTCTTGCGTTGTCATCTAGGCTGTGAGAATAACCGACGTTAATTGTATGTGGGAGACTGCTTGTATTTGCGCGCGCAACGACCTGATCGGCAAACTTCAATGCTAATTAAATCGGAAACTGCGCAGGTATCGATTTTTTTTTTCTAAACAGTCATTTCTCAGCTCACCCTACCCTGCAACACCCTTACAAGATTTTCATAGTGCATCTGACCACCCTGTATAGTACAAATCAATCTTTGTCAAAGGTGTTCTACTGTTATGGTTCAATAAACCGAACACGTTTCCAGTTTTTAACAAGAAACGGATGAATGCAATCAAGCTCCGTACCACGCTCCGCCCACCTACACAAACGAATAATAAAATAAAAATTAGTTTCCTGACAATTACTGATCATTCTTCGTACAGTAAAACGCCTCCTATGTTTCCAAACATCCGTAATAGATTATTTGTAGAAGCTTCAACCCTAAGATTATTTTAATGTAAAAACAACTCTAGTTGCGAAATTCAGTTATATGTTTGTGCTGCCAGTGGTCACTGAAAAACCTGACTCAGACACAGTTAACGTGGTTTGGATGCTATCACGGAATACACCATTTTTTGTGTTTGGCTGCTAATATTCGAAACCGATCATCAATTAAATAAAAAGTACTGAATTTCGCAACTTCAGCTGTTTTCTGCGTCAAGCTTGATAACACAAGTTGCTGTCCTATATTAACCTACCAGACTGGAAATTTAAAAAAAAACTAAGATTACTACATAATTTAAGATATCCATGAATGCGTGAGTGGTTACCCGATGTAAAGAACTCTTCACCAATAAAATATTCCACTAATGTACACTCGTGTTTACAGACACTAAAGCTATCAACAGTTAGAAAGAAACTTCCGTTCACCTACCAAGCATGCTTACGCAAAGTGGTTGGTTGTGCATGCTTGTGAAGTTTGTAGCTAAGTGCATGACCACCTTCTAGGGAGGAAAAGATGAGCAAGTCTGCAAGAAGATCGTGTAAAGGAGAAAGGGTAGGTCGAAGAAGCGACGCATTTCTCCTCACGCCGATACAGGGCTGCCATTTCAGCTGGAGCGCGCAAGACGGTGGGTGGGGGAGGAGCTGCCAGTGTGAGGCTGTTAGCTGCACCCTGGGTGGCGCCAGATAACAGCATTACGCCGCCGCCATTGATGCTCGTCACCTTGCGGCTGCTATCAGCACGCTGCCTCGGAGAAGAGGTTTCTTGTCTCACGGCCGCCATGCGCCTATGTTTATAGCACCCGGTGACGGCCATATACTGTCCACTGCCGAAAATAATGCCCGCGAGAGGGATGCAGCAGTGAATAAAGTGTGCATTTTGTGATATACTCTAGAGCAAAATTGTATGCGACTCTGTAAAAACAATTTCGTCAGTACACTTGCGTCGATAATATAACGAACTGTCTTATGAGGTTCAAGCGACCTAAATAGGGGAAAGCAGGATAATATATTCAAAAATTTTAGTCCTATTTCATCTTTAAATAAACCATCGCAGCATAAAAAAATAAAAATATCATTAGGTACAAAATATCTAGCTTTGCCCCACCTGAGGAGTTAAATAAGGTATCAGTTGAAATGAATAGAAATAACTTGAAAACAAGAAAGAAGCTGCACTCTGTTGAAAAACATATACGAAAACCAAATGGAACTCATTAAAAATATTATCAAGGGATGCCTGAAATATATTTTAAGTACCAAATCTTGTTTCTAACGAAAAACTTCAAATTTTCAAAATATTACACTAACACAGGCAAAGTTTGCGACAACTGGTTCTAATAAAAATAAAAACACACGTTATTAAGAAAAGAAACCGCAGTCGAAGTAGCTGTGTTCTTCCTCAGTATTGAAACATGAGCCCTGCCACGACAAGATGGTCACTGGAGTCGTACCTCCATCCATAATGAGTCTGAATATAGCCTAATAGAAAGCATGGATGCTTCTTCTCGACTTATAAGCCTGATGAATTCTAAGAATCTCGTTTCAGTTCTTTTAAGCCATTCTGGTCTTTCCAACTTTCATTTTACTGTTTCTTGTCTCATTTATCGCTTGGCCCATTTGGTTCTTCGGACATCCAATTAAAATGTACCCTGCACGGGAATATACATAATAAATCTAGCAGTGCAGATTATAGTATAGACGCATTATTGGGTCTGACCGTGGAGTCATGCCCCGTGCTTGGGTAGCTCAGATGGTAGAGCACTTGACCGCGAAAGGCAAAGGTCCTGAGTCCGAGTCTGGGCTCGGCACACAGTTTTAAGCTGCCAGTAAGTTTCAGACAACACAGTAATTATTAAAACACTTGGCAAAAAGAGTGGGACGAGAGTGATAAGGCCCGTCGAGTCTCTTCATTTTTCCTCAATATCAGAGAGCGATTACGGTTGCGCCATGTGAGCCTCAGCGAAGGCATGGCCCTTAGTGCAAGCACTTGCAGCGCGTGTGTCTTTCAGAAAGCAATCGTTACACATACGGGGAAATTGGCACCCCGGACGCTTCCCTTTAAAATGCATTAGATACAGCTACTTACGTAATAACATAGAACACATAACGGAAACAACACTATTCGATGCTCTAATTCATTGACACAGTTGAACGTAATAGCCAACATCATCTTAAAACAACATGACACATACAAACAAAAGATACAGAAGACGAAGACAGGCGGGCATAGATAGCTCGAGTTGTCCCAGTACTGACGATGATACGAGTGACAGTGACACCACTGACATCACATAAAACACGTATAACATGCACAATTACTCGCGTGACCCTTGATCAAAAGTTGTAATTTATAACTTATTATGAATGAATCAGATTAAAAGTAGGTAAAATTAGACTAGCCCGTGGATAGGTATTGTTCTAGAATCCATCTTAAACCTATACCCAACACTGCTAAGTATTTACATACAGAAACACACCATTGTAAATCTAATAATATTAATGTAATATAAATGTTGTATAAAGTAAGCAGGCAAAATCAATCAGTGTAAATACACGACAGATCACGCATATTACGTAATTATATAAAATTAATCGGTCCACTACTCAAAAAGTCTAGTTTTATTCCACAAAAATGGTTTTACAAGAGTAATAATAGGTTAGTGGTGCCTTCTTATTTTTCCTACAACTATGTAGGTAAATACATAACTTAATTAGATTACATTGAGACAAAGTATTGTTCTAAAGACGTGCAGAATTTGTTTACTAGCCAACCTAGTAGTAGTAGTAGTAGTAGTAGTAGTTACGCATCCCACTCAGTACCCTAACAAATAGATTAGATCCACGTGGACCGCACAAATCGAGTTTTCCCGAAGAAGGGTGTTCATCTGATGGTTACTAAAATGGGCAGCACCGCATGTGGACGCTGGGCTTGAACTTAAATACCGAGACCCCTTCTCCAGGTGTTGTTGTTGAAGGTATATCTATAGCTACTCTTTCCTGTCTTCTTTTATTGTCTTCTAAAATTATACCGCATAATTTATGATTTCCTACTTCCAAATTCCTAAATTTTACCTTAAAAAATAAGTGTAATTGCTGTAAGTAAATAAAAGTGCAGACAATAAGAACTCTACGCAGCCCAACTTCCGAGTGGTGCTGCATGGGCGACAGTGCCCTTGATTTCAACTGTGTAGGACAATTTTGGCGCGCGGTGGTGGCCACACCCTGCATGAAGTAATAAGATGGCATTCACTAGTAATCATGCATCTGGCCAAGTGTGAAAAGTGTTGCCGGCCGCAGTGCCCGAGCTCTTCTACGCGCTTCAGTCTGGAACCGCGCTGCTGCTACGGTCGCAGGTTCGAATCCTGTCTCGGGCATGGATGTGTGTGATGTCCTTAGGTTAGTTAGGTTTAAGTAGTTCTAATTTCTAGGGGACTAATGATCACAGATGTTAAGTCCCATAGTGCTCAGAGTCATTTGAACTATAATGCATCCTGAAAAACATGCAGCTTGTAAATGTAGAAACAAATGATTTGTTCTTCTACTTGTTGCGAGTTGTCATGGCTGATGATGGTGGTAAGTGACAAATGATACACAAGCAAATGAGAAACACAATCCGCAGGGTAAACGCTTACATCAGGCGCAAAGCACATGTTTGAATGTATCGTAACCGTCGCTTGGAACCGGTAACAATACAATCCCCGTCTGTTTTCGACTTCTGCGAACCGCCATCATTCGTATATCAGACTATAGTCACAGAGAGGTATCCTGTTTAAGTCGCATATCCGGTTTTACCCTACATTTCCCCTGTATTAAATGTTTCACAGCATCAGTGCACTGTTACTCCTGAATAATATCAGTTAAATTAAAATTTGTGTGTACAAGGTATCATTAGCTTCTGTAGTTTATTTCTAAGGCTACTTAGTGTATGTGCAACTGCTGTAATGCATTTTCGGTCACGTCCACGTTTCGTTTTATTCAGTTAAAACATCGCCGACGTTGGAGTTTTCTCGTCCGTTCATTGCATACTATGGGGATGTGATGTCTTGATGTCTACATGCACGTTTCACCAGTGTGTTCCTCTTTGACACTGGTGTTGCAAGGCAAAAATAAACAAAATGGGAGATCATAAACGGCGAAGAACGAAACTTGATCTGACAATGAAGTCTACAGGCGAGGTAATCTTTTGTACACGGCCAGTAACACAGAAGATCGGCAGCCACGAGCTATATTGGAGGGAGGGTAAGAACTGTTTCTCCACTGCACGCCATGGCTCACCATCCGCATACAGTGTTCTGCACCATATCTCGCGCAAACGTGGCCTTCTCGCGAGCGCTGGATGATTCCATTCTATTGTTTGGAATGGGCGGCCGCCTCATTTAAATGTCGCATTGCTACCTGCATGCTTTGAGCGTTCTCATTGCTGTCTGTTTATATCTGCTCTACATCTATACTCTGCAAACCACCGTGAGGTGCAGGACAGAGGGTGTGCGCCATTGTACCAGTGATATTAGGGTTTCTTCATGTTCCATTGACGTATGGAGTGCGGGAAGAACGATTGTTTGAATGCCTCTGTGCGTGCAGTAATTATCGTATTCTCATGATCCCTATGTGAGCGATACGTAGGGGATTGTAGTATATGCCAAGAGTCACCATTTAAAGCCAATTCTTAAAACTTTGTTAATTCACTTTCTCGGGATAGACGCAAACTATCTTCAAGAGTCTTCAAGTTCATTTCCTTCAATATGTGACACTGTCCCACGGTTTAAACAAACCTGAGACCATTCGTGCTGCCCTTCGCTGGATACGTGCAATGCCCCCTGTTATTCTGTTTGGTGGGTGTCCCATACAGCTGACAAATTTTCTGCGATGAGTTGCAAGAGTGATTACTAAGCAGTCACCTTTGTAGAATGATTCCACCTCGCCAGTATTCTACCATTAAACCCACAACTGATCCCATGTGATCATTCCATTTCGTATTTCTACAGAGTATTGCACCCAGGTATTTGTATGAGTTTTCTGCTTAAGGCACTGCAGCATTTGCGTATGTTAGATGCAGAGAAAGTTCTTCATAATCGGCCACGTGTGATGGCAGTGCCGTTAAATTTATATTGCAAGAGGCGAATGAGAGAGTAAAAGTCTTATTATAAACTCTGCTTGAGAGGGTAGCTGGAACCGCTAGCTACCCCAGTGGTCTAATTAAGAGAATAGAGGAGGAGGGAGAAAACATAGCTACAAGTACTTGCCAACGCTTCAATACCTTGTGAAAAATGGGGGAGGAGAATATGAAGAAGAAGAAGAAGAAGAAAATTTAGTATTGAGATAATACTAACAAACAGGTTGCCAGGGGATTGGCACACAATATCGACATCACACGTGTTCTTTATTTTCAGTCTCGTGGTGAGCAACAATGTCCGTCGAGATACATTTTTGCCTCTCTTTTGTTCAATGAAATTTTCTTCTGGCAGTGCGCGGTCATACTTGTTTCGCTTTGATTCATACTTCGTTTATGCGAATATTTCTTTTAGGGTACTAAAGTAAAAAAACTATTGACTTTCAACGTTTATATTTCTCGTGCTGACGTAACCTGTTAACACTGTCATTTGCAGACTCGGTTACGCAGCTTACAACTTGGCAAGGTATGCGTTTATGCGTAGTTTCCAGATGTCGAACTGCACTTCCCCTGTTGTTACCGTATACAATGGATCCCTTACCACTACTCTTATCCCCTCCTCTACTGCACTGTCTGTGCAGATGTGGGCCCAGAAATCTTTTGTGCCCTTCACTTTCTGCATTAGCCGAGCGGTCTTAGCCCGCATCTCGTGGCCGTGCGGTAGCGTTCTCGCTTCCCGCGCCCGGGTTCCCGGGTTCGATTCCTGGCGGGTCAGGGATTTTCTCTGCCTCGTGATGGCTGGGTGTTGTGTGATGTCCTTAGGTTAGTTAGGTTTAAGTAGTTCTAAGTTCTAGGGGACTGATGACCATAGATGTTAAGTCCCATAGCGCTCAGAGCCATTTGAACCATTTTCAGCTATCTTAGGCGCTGCAGTCATGGGCTGTGCGCCTGGTCCCGGCTGAGGTTAGAGTCCTCCCTCGGGCATGGGTGTGTGTGTGTGTGTGTGTGTGTGTGTGTGTGTGTGTGTGTGTGTGTGTGTCCTTAGGATAGTTTAGGTTAAGTAGTGTGTAAGCTTAGGGACTGATGACCTTAGCAGTTAAGTCCCACACGATTTCACACCCATTTGAATATTTCACCTTCTGCAGCTGATCTTATGTACAATATTTTCCACAATCATATAAATCATATACACTGCTTTCATACGACAATTTGCTTGCGAAAAAAAGTGGTTCTAATTTTACCGTCTTAATCAGTATTTGAGAAGAAAGTTGGAAGGAATAGTTTGTTGGTTTACGAGCGCTGGAAAGGCAGAGAGGAAGGTATTCCGCGACCTGCAGCGCCTGTGTTGCGAAGGCTCGCATAGAAGTTTATTGAGCAATAAAATTCTAAATGTAGCACACATTTCTCCTTCGAGTGTTCTCTATTTATTCTATTTAACCAGCTAGTTACGAGTCACAGACTGATGAATAAGAAGACGACTTCTGAACTGGTTAAACGATAGTGTCGTTTGTGGACACCTTTGAGGGAGCGCTACTCTTCGATAATTAATTTATGTTGTCATTCCACTTAAACCATGACGGATATAGATTCCTAGGTACTTAACGATTGTGACAGATACCAGTGACAAACTGCCTTGTAAGATAGTCCATCAACGTCGCATCTTTTTTTCTATTTATTTGCATTATAATACATTTATGTTGTGTGGATGCCGCTAGTTTTTGCGTCAACCAATGTTCATTGCCTCCTTTGTTGTCGTTGTTCTTTTGCTTTCTATTCATGCAGTGGGTATAACTAAATATCATAAGATTTGATAACCGTGAAAACATTGGTCTTTTCTTGGCTATTTAGGAGATATAACACTATTATGTAGAATTATTTTGTAAATGAACTTTCTTTTCTTTCTTGCAGGTTCGTTGCTCTCTGTAGATATAGAAGATAGAAGATTTCTCAGAAAACAAAAAAAGATAAAACAAGGTAATACTCCTTATTTCTTCAGTCAGGCCTGTGAGGTAAATTTCAGCTTGATAACTCTATTCATTCCTGAGAAGAAGGCATGTTAAGTGATGATAAGACATTCCGAGTGTCGGAAAAAATGACAAAGGAACTTTTTTGCAAGATTTTGTTACAGATCAACACATTTTACGTTTTCCCGTGTACTGATGCTGTTAAAACTCGCTTCTTGCCAAATTTTATGGTTCTAGGTGAACTTGCCCGTAGTCATAGTATGTTCTCGTTTGACTATATGATTGCAACGATTTCCGCGGTAACATTTTACGCAGATAACATTTGTCTTGCTTTTGAAATCCCTATGGGTTGATTTCAGTTCTATAAATTAAATAAATTTATTGAGAAAATGGCGCCGTTTTATTATTAAGTCGTCTGAAAAACTATTTGACAGATGATTGCTGTCCTCACTAATTGGCGTCAGCGCAACACACAATGAACTGTACGTTTCGAGTGACAAACAAGTATTTTTACAAGTATTAAAAGCTTTAATTACAAAGCAAGTTAATGTTCATTCTTTAGGAATGCGTAACGATAGTCGTAGTCGTGACAATACGTCTACCATCTCCCGTTTCGCTGCTTGTCTACTAAAACTAACGCCAAATTTAGCGACAAGTGAAAAAGACGATACCGCGTGGTCACGAATTCCGTTAACTCCACAAGAAACAATGAAAAACACACAATTCTGTGAATAAATTGAAACATAATCATCCTAAATACATTAATATCTTGCAATACCAATGTTGACTTGTCGTCGTTCAGGCGGAAAAGACAAAAGTGCAATCCGCAGAATTGGAAACGCTTCATCATCTCCCTACGTTCAGCAAAGTCTTTCCCGTGGGCGCCTGTTACACTAGTTACGCCACTGTGTAAATGCCGGAATGGTTCCTCCGAAAACCCGCGACCCCATCCTTCCTCAATCCAGATTTGTTTAAAAAATGGTTCAAATGGCTCTGAGCACTATGGGACTCAACTGCTGTGGTCATTAGTCCCCTAGAACTACTTAAACCTAACTAACCTAAGGACATCACACACATCCATACCCGAGGCAGGATTCGAACCTGCGACCGTAGCAGTCTCATGGTTCCGGACTGCGCGCCTAGAACCGCGAGACCACCGCGGCCGGCCAGATTTGTTCACCGTGTCCAGTGACCGGGTCTTCGACGGGACGATAAACTCCGATACTCCTTCCTCGCTTCATTCTTTATGCGGTAGTACATATAGAGAAATTTGCATCCGAGAACATAGGGCTGAAGAAACCTCCGCTTAAAGACTTCCGCAAAGCTTCAAACATGACGACTGCATTGAATCGTTTTACGTTTTTGTCAGTCGCAAGATGTGATTACGCTTCGCAAACGACGTCAGCCTTCCATACGTCTCCAGCCAGCTGCTGACACCTCAGATCCAGACGACTGGCATCTCGGCTAGCAATGTGAACTAGATTTACAGCCGGCTGCAGTCATTTCGGTCAGTAATTACCGTCTGAACCTCGTGACATATCTCGGACGAGGTGCCCGGCAGATGCACATAATCCACACTGGTCCTCCTTCCACATTCGACTGGCGCTTCCTTGAGGGGTCCACCATCCATCCAACGGTGGAGGAACCAGTGACAAGTAATCTCGCCTTCTGTGCGATTTCTGACTTCGTAAGAGGGCCGGCACCAGTCCCATCAGATGAATCGCCTCTTGCTGGCTGAGGCTTAACATTAACCATCAACAGTTCATACCTGTTAATATACGGGAACAACTGTGTGGCCAGTACCCATGCTCGCCCCGCCAAGGCATACGTGACCCCACCACTGTCCACCTGTCACTTTCATGTGAAGTCGTGCCTCTACCTCGTGATGACTGGGTGTTGTGTGCTGTCCTTAGGTTAGTTAGGTTTAAGTAGTTCTAAGTTCTAGGGGACTAATGACCATAGATGTTAAGTCCAATAGTGCTCAGAGCCATTTGAACCATTTTTGAAGACGAACCCCCAAGTTCAAGCGCATCGGAAGGCGCACCAGTTCAAGGGTTATCTGGCGACACCGGAGGTATCTGAGGTGCTAAGCCCCGACCATTATTATTCCCACATATCAATCACGAATGGAATGGGAGGGTGTAGAGTTCGCCTGTCACCGCACGGTAGCAGACCGCGTACAACTGTAGATATATTGTGCCTCTGTGTCCTTTCTCAAATCTCACAGCATTAGCTCATCAAGTACATCTACATACATACTCCGCAATCCACCATACGGTGCGTGGCGGAGGGTACCTCGTACAACCACTAGCATCTTCTCTCCCTGCTCCACTCCCAAACAGAACGAGGGAAAAAGGACTGCCTGTATGTCTCTGTACGAGCCCTAATATTTCTTATCTTATCTGTGGGACTTTCCGCGAAATGTAAGTTGGCGGCAGTAAAATTGTACTGCAATCAGCCTAAAATCCTGGTTCTCTAAATTTCCTCACAAGGGAACCTCCCCATCGCACGCACCTCAGATTTAGTTATAAGTTGGCACAGTGGATAGGCCTCGAAAAACTGTGAACACAGATCAATCGAGAAGAAAGGAAGAAGTTGTGTGGAACTATGAAAAAACAAGCAAAATATACAAACTGAATAGTCCATGGGCAACATAGCCAATATCAAGAATTATGTGAGCACAGGAACGCCGTGGTCCCGTGAGCAGCTGAGCAGCGAGAGGTCCTTGGTTCAAGTCTTCCCTCGAGTAAAAAGTTTAATTTTTTATTTTCAGACAATTATCAGAGTTCAGGCACTCACACACAATCAACTTCGCTCTCCAAAATTCCAGGACATGTGCAGATTTGCTTGGACATATGCAGGATTTGACGGCCTACACACGGAAAAAATTTAAAACGTTAAAAACACACGTTTTGACAGAGCACAGAGAAAACTGCGACTGTGAAACTGTTGCATTCATTTGTTGCAGTGTATGTGACACTCTCTTATGTTTTCATCACTTTTTTGGGAGTGATTATCACATCCACAAGAAAACCTAAATCGGGCAAGGTAGAAGAATCTTTTTACCCATTCGCCAAGTGTGCAAGTTAGGTGGGTCGACAACATATTCCTGTCATGTGACGCACATGCCGTCACCAGTGTAGTATAGAATATATCACACGTGTTTTCTTGGATCAAATGTTTTCGGTTCCCATAGGAGAGGCACATCCTTTCGTCTACTAATCGCACGGTTTTGCGGTGCGGTCGCAAAACACAGACACTAAACTTATTACAGTGAACAGAGACGTCATTGAACGAACGGACAGATCATAACTTTGCAAAAATAAAGTAAGCAAACTTTACACTCGAGGGAAGACTTGACCAAGGACCTCTCACTCCTCAGCTGCTCACGCTAACAACGGGACTAAGGCGCTCCTGTGCTGACATCATCCTTGATATTGCCTATCTTGTGCATGGACTACTCAGTTTGTATATTTTTCTTGTTTTTTCATAGTTCGACACAACTTCTTCCTGTTTTCTCGATTGATCTGTGTTCAGTATTTCAAGGCCTATCCACTGTGGCAAATTACAACTAAATCTGAGCGGGGTGCGATTGGGAGGTTCCCTTGTCAGTAGCGATTCACGAAAAGAACGCCTCCTTTCCTCCAGAGCCTCCCACCCGAGTTCCTGGAGTATTTCCGTAACACTCGCGTGATGATCAAACCTGGCAGTAACAAATCTAGCAGCCCGCCTCTGAATTGCTTCTATGTCCTCCCTCAGTACGACCTGATAGGGATCCCAAACGCTCGAGGAGTACTCAAGAATAGGTCGTATTAGTGTTTTATAAGCGGTCTCCTTTACAGATGAATCACATCTTCCCAAAATTCTACCAATGAACCGAAGACGACTATCCGCCATTCCCACAACTGCCATTACATGCTTGTCCCACTTCGTATCGCTCTGCAATGTTACACCCAAATATTTAATCGACGTGTCTGTGTCAAGTGCTACACTACTAATGGAATATTCAAACATTACAGGATTCTTTTTTCTATTCATCTGAATTAATTTACATTCATCTATATTTAGAGTTAGCTGCCATTCTTTACACCAATCACAAATCCTGTCCAAGTCATTTTGTGTCCTCCTACAGTCACTCAACGACGACACCTTCCCGTACACCACAGCATCATCAGCAAACATCCGCACATTGCTATCCATCCTATCCAAAAGATCATTTATGTAGATGGGAAACAACAGCGGACCTACCACACTTCCCTGGGGCACTCCAAGTGCGGGCATAAGATGTCATTAGTGGCGATTAGGTACTGGGTACTTCGACGTCTTAGTGCTACAGAGAAATAATTTTTCTGCGTTCGTTTCTAGAGTTCCATTGCAGTCAGCACGAGCGCTGCTTTGTCGCAACGCACATATTTTATCGGAGTCACCTAGTAATCGCGCACTCAGAATCACCTGGCGCGGTGTGTGATGGGAGTAGCAGACTGAACAACAAAAGATGCAAGTCAGTGCGATCGATAGCGTTTTGCTTCGGGTCCAGTGCAGTTTATACACAATTGTGTCGCCATTATGTGTTTTTTCGCATTGTCGAGGTTTGTTTTTTTTTGTCGTTAACTCCGCATATCACGACTGATACCTTACACAAAAGCAGACGATATGCGAAATTTTCGATTTGTCTTTCAGGTAACCTTCAGTAGTTGCTGCAGCGAGTGCCTTCAAGGAGTGCGTGAATAACAGGATGAAAAATTATTCGGATATTACGAACGTTAATTACTAGAACAAGGTAGGGAATCCTAACTATCAGTATCGTAACAACATTATCTTGTGACTGCGGACGACTATAGATGTTTAAGAATTATTGATGTCTGAACGAGCGTTGAAGATCGTATCCTTATAGCCTACGTAGCTAATTGCCTGCCAAAGAACGTAAAGTACCCAGAAGACATGGTCGGACGTGCTTGTAACTTCGTACACGCACACATCATCGCCGGGTATGTAAATGATATACAGTTGCAACCATTCTTGACAATTAAAATCGTCACCAGTATGCATTAGTAGTGTTCGCGTTGTGTCTTGTTAACAGGCCTGGTAGGTTATATAGTGGGCGTGAACAGCGTCAGGTGTTCAGTGATCACTGTGAAGAACACGGAGAGCCCGCATACTCACCTGAGACAGCGTGATCAGCACCTAAATGGATGTCAAAAGGAGCCACATTGTGGGTCTCCATTTTCCAGCTGGTCGAATCAAGCAATACCCAGAATTGTGGGGCATTCGGGTATGATACTGGCCCGATGTTGGCGTACTGAACTTCAGAGCAGGCATACTCGTCTTACAAGTTCTGGTCGACTACGACTGACTACGATAAGGAAGGATCGGAGCATTGTCCACCAAGCAGGTCGTAACCCCTTCACGTCTGCCCCTGCTATCCGAAAACAAGTAATGGAGTCCCTGCAACTTCTGTGTCATCACGCACCATTGGTCAGAGACTAGCAGCAACCAGACAGGGGATTTACCGTCCCATGCGTAGGCTGCCGTTACCGCCGCCGCCGCCGCCACCACCACCACCACCACCACCACCACCACCACCACAACAACAACGGTCGTGTTTGGTGTGGTCCCGTAAACGGGGATAATGTACTGTTGCTGATTGGAGAGGCACAGGGTTGTTACTCCTGTCATCATGGTATGAGGAGCCATCGGCTATGACTTTAGGTCACGGCTGATAGTGATTGAGAGAACTCTGGCGCCACAGCGGTACGTTAAAGGCGTCCTGCATCCTCGTTCACAAATAGCACGTGTTTCTGGGAGCTGTTTGTGTTATGTTGAGGTACTTCCATCGTCAGTAATATCCCCAGATATGTGCACGACAGAACTTCTGGAAGGACCAGCTAAAGCGTAAACTCCGACCAAGTGCTGGTATCCTTGTGGATATATGGGACCAGTTAAAACAGGTGTGCCGGCCGGAGTGGCCAGGCGGTTTTAGGCGCTACAGTCTGGAACCGAGCGACCGCTACGGTCGCAGGTTCGAATCTTGCCTCGGGCATGGATGTGTGTGATGTCCTTAGGTTAGTTAGGTTTAATTAGTTCTAAGTTCTAGGCGACTGATGACCTCAGAAGTTAAGTCGCATAGTGCTCAGAGCCATTTTGAACAATATGTGTGAGCCAGCTTCCCTCAAGAGAGGATAAAACATACTTATGATACCTTTTCCAATCGAATTGCTGCATGCATCTAGGTCACAAGGAGTGAAACGTCATACCGATAAGTGGGCTCGTGCTGCCAAGTTCGTTGCTGCCAAGTTCGTTGTAAATTTGACTCGATTTTGTAATCACTGAATAGCCGCTCATCCCGTGAAGCTTCGTTTCGTTTCCTCCTGCTCTTGTGCCTGCTTCATTGTCAGGCATTACATGTTAAGGGTAGCTACAATAGGTCGGACCAAATTTAAAAAGATGTTAGGTTTGAATGTGCCACCAAATCAGAGCATATTTAGGATGTCGAGGGAAACGGGCTATTTTCTTTTCAAAGTAACCATCCCGATATTTGTCTCATGCATTTTTAGAAAACCACGGAAAATCTAAATGTGGGTGGCAGGGCTATTGCCCCGAATTCGAGTCCAGTATGTTAGCACTATGCCACCTGGCTTGGTCTGGTCGATTTTGGTCAGAAATTGTTAAGTTACGTCCACTCGAAACCTGAAAAATAAGGTTGATATTAACAGTTCTTCACATTTGGACGTCTACTCACATTTCGTCATTGGGGCTTCAGGATGAGAAGTCAGTGATTCACTGACCAGTTGGGTAGAAAGATGTCGTGTCTACTGAAACCTACTGAGCTCATCTCGCGAGTGGGAGTGAGGAATTTGTGTCGTGCCAAACACCGCCTGCGTAATACATTACGTTGCGGGTGATCTCGATGATAAGGGAATGATAAGCCGGATGCCTTTGTTTACGTACTCAAGAATTCGCGCTGCTGAGTGCGGCGGTGTCCGGGAACCGCCATTTAGAAGGGAATGGGAAGCTGCCGGATAGAAATTGCGCCACGGCAGTATTATGAAAGGACTGGCGTTAAAAGGGTTCGCGCTGCGTGTCTAAATGCTCCGCTATAATAGCGTGAAATGGCAGCGCCAGCCCCTGGCAACCATTCGCCCGCTGCCTCTGCCGCAGCAATTCCGCAAGCGGCGCAGAGATAGCTTTTCATTGGGCCGTAACTGACATCTATTCGGGTTCTGTAGGACGCTGCGAACTTCCGTGTAATTAATACAGAAAAAAGTGTAGCTAGTCGATGTTCTTTCTAACATCTATTATGTCACACAGATACCATACGAAGTGCATCGCTTCAGTGATTCATACTGACATATTCATAGATAAACTTGCATAAAACGCGTAGCAACGAATTTGGGTCGGCCGGCTTAATGTTACTGTCAGAATATACACAGTAGAATCACTGTTGTCCGCATAGTTTGCCAATTACCTCACAAGATGCATTGTGCTAACACGTAAATAGTGAATGAATTCGTTTTGGACACATTCAATCGAGCATTGCAGAGGAGCGTATTATAAACACGCTTCGCTCTTTCTTCCAAATTTGTTTACAGTGATACTGAAGTATCCCCTAAACCGTGAATTGCTCAGTATTTCCAGGACTACTTTAACACTGAACGTTTGTGGGTTAGGCTGAAAGGTTGGCAGTAATACTGAACACACAAAAAACGTTTGAAATGTGTTGAGCTACCTGTTCCGCCTGTGGGCAGTACAGCACCTCGGCTCCTTGTGTTCGCTGCTGTTTATCTAGAAAAATGGCTTCAAAACAAGAAAGATAATCTGTATTAGAATGCACTGAGATGTACAAATTATTTTTGAAATTAAGGGCTGTTACAGCAGACGAATATAAAAACAGGGAGGTGAAGAATGATCTTTGAGCTGGTCCCCGCTCACTCACACCTCGTGCTTAACTCAGTGGCTAGCGTGTGTAGTTGCGGAGGACACAGGTTCGATTGCCAGTATGTTTCCTTGGTGGGAGGACGAGGACGGGGTGCACTCAACCTTGTGATGCCGACTCGAGCTACTTGCTTGAGAAATAGCGGCCCGTAGGTCAACAAAGCCTACAACAGCCGGGAGAACGGTCGGTGCGCTGATCACACGTCCCTCTCGCGAGATGAGCTCAGTAGATTTCAGTAGACACGACATCTTTCTACCCAACTGTTCAGTGAATCGCTGACTTCTCAACCTGTAGTCCCAATGACGAAATGTAAATAGATGTCCCTCCTCCACACACCGTCAGATGGCTTGCGGAGTATGGATGTAGATGTAGATCTGAATGACGCCTTTACCAGAGAATGACACGGCGGTTGATCGGTCCCGATTGGCCAGAACGCGGGAGTTTGTTTAGCTTAAGAGTTCTTGCTCATCAGTTACAGCGAACAGTACCCTACAGCTAGAATCGAATATTTTCTCTTTAAAAAACTTCTTTCGGGACAAACATAGGAGCAATCATTTCCAGGATTGCATCAAATATTGATCAAATTTTGATCATCAACGCATTAAAATGACGGTCCTCATACCAGTTTTTCATTTACTTTTTTCTTCACTGTAAGAAGCCAGAGCACTTGAGCCCTAGGAGCGGCACTTCAACGTTCAGAATTTCGAACCAGACTAAATACTGAGCATTTTTATTGAGAGTCTAGGAAGAACTTCAATAATAATATTCCGAAATAGTATTGACCCTTGCCGGCCGCGGTGGTCTCGCGGTTCTAGGCGCGCAGTCCGGAACCGTGCGACTGCTACGGTCGCAGGTTCGAATCCTGCCTCGGGCATGGATGTGTGTGATGTCCTTAGGTTAGTTAGGTTTAAGTAGTTCTAAGTTCTAGGGGACTGATGACCACAGCAGTTGAGTCCCATAGTGCTCAGAGCCATTTGAACCAGTATTGACCCTTCAGGGGCCGCTCAAGAAAAAAAGGAAAGATGTTGAGTACGCTAGTAGATTTTATACGCGAAACAGCGTATTTTCGTTATCGTTGTCACATGCTCTTATCTTTGGGAGTGCTGATCTTCTGTATACATAAGTGTATTTCTGAATGTAAGTAGAACTGTCTGAATATTATTTTAATGTAGAATGACTTCGAAACGTCGTGGCAGATTAAAACTGTTTTCAGGAGTATGACTCGAACCGGAATATTCACCCCCATTCGCGGGCAGTGCACTGACCGAGTGGTTTCCCAAAATCACTAACGGCGAGTGCTAGATTTTTGAAAAGGACAGGGGTACTCCCCCCCCCTCCCTCTTCCGTTCGCCATTATTTCCTGTTCGGAGTATGTGCTCCATCTCTACTACCATTGTCATCGAAGGGATGTTAAACCGCTAATTTACGAGAGCGTTCTGAAAAGTGATGCCTCCGAATGTCGTACGTGAAAGCAGTTACAGCTTTTTAAACAAAACTAACGTTATTAATGTTCTACACATTTATTCTTCATGATCACGTATTTATTTCTCAACAGAGTCACCGTGGCGACGAACACATTTCTGACAATGGGAGACCAGTTCGTTGATACCGTCACTGTATAATGTTTCACAACCTCACCTCTGCTTGCACCCCTTCGTCACTATCAAAGTGAAGCCATCGAAGGTGATCTTCAAGTTTTGGAAACAGAATAAAATAGAGTGGGGCGAAGTCGGAACTGTATGGACGATGATCGATGATACTGGACCCAAGACGTCGGATTGTTGCAGTGCGAGATCGGGATCTGTCATGCTGAAGAAGAGGTTGCTCTGTGTCTGGACGAACTCTTCGAGTTTAAAACACGATTACAGCACACTGTTTCTCACGCTCCGAGATATGGTTACGCTGCACACCGCCATGTTACAGTCTACAATTCGGAATACTCTAGCGACAAAGGAGTGCAAATATGTAGACGTAGAGGATAAATTTACACGAGGCTGGTTTGAAAAGTTCTCTGAACGGAATAGAAAAAAAGTACTTGCACCACTGAAACTCTTTTTTTATTGTTCAATGTAGTCTACTCGTAGATTAATGCACTTGGTCAGCGATGTTCCAGTGCCTTGATCCCATCTCGAGAATGAGTTTCCTCCAGGCCTGCAAAATACACTCCTGGAAATTGAAATAAGAACACCGTGAATTCATTGTCCCAGGAAGGGGAAAGTTGATTGACACATTCGTGGGGTCAGATACATCACATGATCACACTGACAGAACCACAGGCAACAGAGCATGCACAATGTCGGCACTAGTACAGTGTATATCCACCTTTCGCAGAAATGCAGGCTGCTATTCTCCTATGGAGACGATCGTAGACATGCTGGATGTAGTCCTGTGGAACGGCTTGCCATGCCATTTCCACCTGGCGCTTCAGTTGGACCAGCGTTCGTGCTGGACGTGCAGACCGCATGAGACGACGCTTCATCCATTCCCAAACATGCTCAATGGGTGACAGATCCGGAGATCTTGCTGGCCAGGGTAGTTGACTTACACCTTCTAGAGCACGTTGGGTGGCACGGGATACATGCGGACGTGCATTGTCCTGTTGGAACAGCAAGTTCCCTTGCCGGTCTAGGAATGGTAGAACGATGGGTTCGATGACGGTTTGGATGTACCGTGCACTATTCAGTGTCCCCTCGACGATCACCAGAGGTGTACGGCCAGTGTAGGAGATCGCTCCCCACACCATGATGCCGGGAGTTGGCCCTGTGTGCCTCAGTCGTATGCAGTCCTGATTGTGGCGCTCACCTGCACGGCGCCAAACACGCATACGACCATCATTGGCACGAAGGCAGAAGCGACTCTCATCGCTGAAGACGACACGTCTCCATTCGTCCCTCCATTCACGCCTGTCGCGACACCACTGGAGACGGGCGGCACGATGTTGGGGCGTGAGCGGAAGACGGCCTAACGGTGTGCGGGACCGTAGCCCAGCTTCATGGAGACGGTTGCGAATGGTCCTCGCCGATATCCCAGGAGCAACTGTGTCCCTAATTTGCTGGACAGTGGCGGTGCGGTCCCCTACGGCACTGCGTAGGATCCTACGGTCTTGGGGTGCATCCGTGCGTCGCTGCGGTCCGGTCCCAGGTCGACGGGCACGTGCACCTTCCGCCGACCACTGGCGACAACATCGATGTACTGTGGAGACCTCACGCCCCACGTGTTGAGCAATTCGGCGGTACGTCCACCCGGCCTCCCGCATGCCCACTATACACCCTCGCTCAAAGTCCGTCAACTGCACATACGGTTGACGTCCACGCTGTCGCGGCATGCTACCAGTGTTAAAGACTGCGATGGAGCTCCGTATGCCACGGCAAACTGGCTGACACTGACGGCGGCGGTGCACAAATGCTGCGCAGCCAGCGCCATTCGACGGCCAACACCGCGGTTCCTGGTGTGTCCGCTGTGGCGTGCGTGTGATCATTGCTTGTACAGCCTTCTCTCAGTGTCCGGAGCAAGTATGGTGGATCTGACACACCGGTGTCAATGTGTTCATTTTTCCATTTCCAGGAGTGTAGTTGTCAACTCCGGACATCAGTACTTCGTTTGAAGTGAATCTTCGTCCACCGACAAAAATTTTCAGTTTTGGGAAGAGATGGAAGTTTGACAGAGCCATATCAGATGAATTAGAGCGGGAGTGGCGACAATTCATACCTTAGTTCGTGTAATTTTGCGATGTTTACGGCACATGTGTGCGGGCGCGCGTCAAGTGTCGTGGCACCCATCTTGCAGATAATTTTCTCATGTCTAATTCTTCAATTAAAATGTGGTCTACCCTTTCAGATGACATCTGGCAACGCGAGCAATTTTACGCACTTTCAACCGGCGATTCTCCATGATCATTTTGTGCACTTTAGCAATGATTTCTGGAGTAGTAACACACCTTCGCCGACCACTGCGCGGATCATCATCTAAGCTCTTCCGGCCAAATTTAAGTTCATTAGTCCACTTGGCAACAGTTGAATATGAAGGAGCAGAGTCCCCCCAGTGCATTCTGGAAATCGGCATGAATGTCCTTTGCTTTCATACCTTTCTTTACGAAGTACTTTACCAGTGCTCGAATCTCGATATTTTTTCCGTCTTCGCAAATCACTACGCGGGAACAACAACAGAGCCACGGTACCGCTACAGCTCTCTTCCAAGACAGCTGTGACACTTGTTTACAGGCAACAGTGATATGAATATCAAGTGAATAACTCATTGCGCTAGCCGCTTACCTTTCGTGGCGATTTCGAGAACTTTTCAAACCACCCTCGTAGAACGTCTACATCCACAGCTACATCTTCATAGATACTCTGCAAATCACATTTAAGTGCCCGGCAGAGGACTCATCGAATCACCTTCACAATTCTACCTTATTCCAATCTTGTATAGCGCGCGGAAAAAAGGAACACCTATATCTTTCCTTGCGAGCTCTTGATTTCCCTTACTTTATTATGGTGATCGTTTCTCCATATGTAGGTCGGCGTCACAAAATATTTTCGCATTCGGAGGAGAAAATATGTGATTGAAATTTCGTGAGAAGATACCGCCACAACGAAAAATGCCTTTGTTTTAATGAGCATCATTTCAATGACACTCTCCCCTATTACACGATAATACAAAACGTACTGCCCTTCTTTGAACTTTTACGATGCACTCCGTAAATCCTAGTAAGTCTGGTAAGGATCCCACACCGCGCAGCAGTATTTTGAAAAGAGGTACAAGCGTTGTGTAGGTAGTACCTTTAATAGACTTATTAAATTTTCTAAGTGTCCTGCCAATAATACGCAGTCTTTGGTTACCCTTCCCCGCAACATTTAACGTCAGTAATGTTTTATCATTTAGAAAGCTTTGAGTTTTCAAATAATATAGGGGCGACCGTGTTCTAAACAAAATTATTTTATTGTCTTTTTTTTGCAGTCTCAGGTCATAAAAGTGGAATCATAACTGGTCTCGGCTTCATAGAAAGGCCTGAACAGATGGTTTGGATCTGTTACACAGTAAAGCTGCATTAGCACATGTTCCCCTAGCACCTAGTCGCATTGCGCCTGTGCTTACCTCCAACGGAAGGTGAAGCACATGCCTCTTTCTCAACAATCGCACATGCCCGCCTAGGTGTAGCTGCGCGGTAATAGCGACAGATTGCTATCTGACGGGTTCTGATTTCGATTTCCGGCCGGGTGGAAGACTTTTTGCGACGGAGTTTGGGTGTTGTGTTGCCCTTACGTTGGTATCATCGTAATTGAAATCACACTGTTGAGATGACTGTATGGGAAAGTCCCGAAAGCCAATAAAAACAAGCAAGTGCACGTGAGTGATCTCATTCCAAATAGAGGAAGGCACGCACGCTACTGCAGTGATAATGTTGCAGCTGCAGATTAAATTATCATGTGTAGCCGCCAATGGACGATTATGCCAGAGCACAGCCAGGTGTGCTGACGATGTGCACCGGTAATGGTGCTGCATAAATTTTACCTCTAAAGGCAGGAGGATGACCACCTAGCATTACTTACGGGGCTTGTTGTGAGAGACGAAAACGTTGCTACTTTCTTAACGAATCAGTGCACAGAATATGCAAGAATGTGTATTTCATTTATCTCGAAAAACATGTAATCAAGATGATGATGATGATGATGATGATGATGATGATGATGATGATGATGATGATGATGATGATGATGACTATTTGGAAACAGTAGAAAACTTTATATTAAGAAAAAAATCATCAAACTAACATACTTTTAAAATCCTACTGCGTATGAATGCATGTTTTTGCTTCTTTGGGAGAGCCTTTAGGCTGAAACATTAGAAAGAGTCAGAAACGTTTGGACATTTCGTTTTTGCACTAATGAGTCCGGTTCACTGCCTGTAGCGGATGCCTAGGTAGTTGAAATTTGTGAAGCATAGGGGGAGGGGGTGTAGTATATGGATCTGCATCCTTACACGACTGGCTGGCGGCTAATGAAGAAATACCAAACATTAGGTGTTAGGTTTCCATTTTCAAATCAAAAAGTACTTTCTGAATGCAGATTCCTGCTAGAGGTTTCAGTGTTCTTCAAAGGGCCATGCAAAGGAACAGGACGGCTTCGGCTCATCAGATACCCCAAAATCACTCCTCCTCGTTAAAATGTATTCATCGGAAGTACGAACTAAAGCAGGGCCGACCATATGCAGCATACTGTCCAAAAGTGCGGAAGTACGGAACGGGTGCGCACATCTCAGCCAGCTGGCAAAGCAGAACAGCGGCATCTCTGACTGTACATATATATCAAATGAGTGGCGACGACTCCGCTTTTTCTTTTACACGGCACCAGGAGGACTGAAACACACCCAGGCTTGCTTCTGCCTAGCGACTGTAACCTTACATGTGACATACTGAGAAATGGTGAGTATTGCAAAAAAGCAAAGAACATAAGATCTCTGTTCTTAGTCATTTAAACACGGCTGGCAACTGCAATTTTTCTTTTACAGCAGTAGGTGAAAACTCAGTGTTTGCTGTGCCGCCATATTCGCTTGATTATTACCTAAAATAGATTGCAGATCAGTCGGCAAATTAGCCGCCCCCCTGGTAGGAAAATAATCTTTTAAAGTGTAGTTTTGTCTTCCAGCGTAAGGGAACTCTATTATTTCACAAGAGGAATGGCGGACATTGTTTCTGGCGATGGCTCAAACGTCAGGTCGTATTTAACAATCTATGCTGTGTCACAGTAACAGAATAAAGCGCTCTCTTATATTTACTGCATTCTGTATGCCGCTCGTAAAAGCGAAGAGCATACAGCAGAATCGATGAGTCTCACAGTATCGGAGATGAACAAGCGCATACAGCTGTCAAGCATTTTGCAGCCCATGTTTCGTTCACTTTTTCCTTTTTTTTTACACACAACTTTTGAAAGATTGAATGTTTTTAACACCCTGTACAAGCCTGTGTGATTTGATTTTTGCGTATTTTCAGACAAATACCGTTGTAAATACTTCTTTGCCATCGCTTCTTCATAGTAGCACGAACACGAGTCGTATTGATACTGAAGTGCGCCTAACGGTGGTGGGTGTGTTGGCAGAGTGTTCTCTTCTACAGCTTCTCGCAGTGAGTTGACGGGTGTCAGAGGCTTCCTAGAAGCGCACATCCCGAACAGTGACCACCAACCTGCTGACAAACTACTTCGTTTTTCCATGTCAAATTATCACGGCTTTCGGGAGGAATAAGTACGAGAAAATGCATATAATGATGCCGCTTTACAGCCATCATTTTTATGATATTACTAACTTAGCGCCCGCTCCTTCGCTCGTGTAGATTGTATCGTCTGCATGCATCTTTAGTTGACTTTTTTATTGTTCACAAATTGCAACACCTAAGCTTTTCACGCTAATTAAGGTCATCGAAGCATGGTGCTTTCCGGATGTTCTGACTAAAAAGCGATTCTGGTAGCTAGAGTCCAAAGTTCCTATTAATAAGGATTTTTGCGTTGTTATGGAGACATTTCTATAGAAACTTTTATCGCTCAACACGTATTTCTTTCTATCTATCCGGGAAATGGAATATCAGTTTTCATAGATTTAGCTTTAAATCATTTTTAATGCAACAAAATATTTCTAAAAAAAATTTCATCCCATACTTAACTCACTTGAGTGTTGAAGTTCCAAAAACACTCAAAGACGTGTTTCTTTCTTTTTGTTTCTAACCGAGAAGACAAATACTAATTTTACTAACTGTAGCTTTAAAAGTACTTTCGTAGTTCTTAAGTAATAATTTATTTTGAAAAAACTTTCATCTACTATTTTACCCCTTTGATGGTTGAATTTCCGAAAAATGATTAACACTTTTTTTTACTTCCGAGAAACCAAATATCAGTTTTCGTAAGACTAGCTTCGAAATTGCTTTAATAGTGACAGTTTCAAAAAACCTTTCATCCCCTATTTCACTTCCTTACGAGAGGAATTTCAAACGGTCCCTTCTTATACAGTACCTACAGTATGAAATCCACATCCTCGCCAAATTTCAAGTTTCTGACCATAGCGGACTGGCCATATTTCACCCCAAAAAGAATGAATTTCCAGAAACAGTGAAACACATATTCGTTTTTATTTCTAACTGAGAAACCAAATCCAATTTCATAGTTTTAGCTTTAAAAATGCTTTCGTATTGAAATATTTTCGTAAAGTATCTCATCCCCTATTTTACGCCTTAGGGGATGAATTTCCGAAAACCCAAAGACACCCAACTTTTATTTGTAACCGATAAGTCATACCAATGTTCGTAGATGCAGCTTTTAAAATACGTTAGTGGTTTTTAATAATATATTTTGAAAAGCTTTTACCCACTACTTCACCTCATAGGGTGAAATTTACAATAATGCTGAAAAACATATTTCTGACCGAGAAACGAAACATCAATTTCTTAGGACTAGCTTCAAAACTGCCTTAATAGTGACATTTTCAATAAACCCTTCATCCCTTGTTTCACCCCCTTAGGGGTGGAATCTTGAAAAAATTTCTTCTTAAACGACGGCTACAAGATCAACACCATCTGCAAATTTCAAGTTTCTATCGATAGTGGTTTGGGCTGGCCGGTGAGTGAGTGCGTCTGCTAGTCGAGACATTGTATTTATGTATATATTTCATGTCAAATGAATTTGTGAACTATCCACAAAGCAGGTGTATTTGCATTAATCAGTAATCGATGCGCCAGAGCACGAAGATCGATCTTTACATTTTTTCAATTTTTCGTAATAAACACAGTAAGACGTTATCAAGACACAACGATGATTTACGACCTAAATGGATTCCTGCAATACCGACGACCCCATGTAGACACTGCCTCGTTTCCGAGTATCGAAAATTATTCTTTGCAAAAACCAGCTTTATAACAGGGTGACAACGAATGATCTTTTGGAGGAAATACCCAAGTGCCAAATGCCAAACGTAATGACATTTTGCAAGCATGCAAGCTTTAGATCGGGGAAATTTCGCAGTCAAGTGGTACAGTGAGTGCACGTGATTTCAGTGTACCCAGTAAACTACACGCCGCCTACATCACAGTGGAAACTTTGCCTCTGCAAGCAGTATCGAAGACCAACACTGTTTGCTCATCCACTAACTACACAGTAATTGTATATTTGACACCAGTGAACATACATCACTTGCCATCCACAATACTACAAGGTGCACCTGGAAGAGGCCGTGTAATGCATGATCTTCAGTTGAATTCAAGTTCAGTGTTTAAATACGTGTAACTGTAGAGTAGCCAGCTGCGGTGGTCTCGCAGTTCTAGGCGCGCAGTCCGGAACCGTGCTACGGTCGCAGGTTCGAATCCTGCCTCGGGCATGGATGTGTGTGATGTCCTTAGGTTAGTTAGGTTTAAGTACTTCTAAGTTCCAGGGGACTAGTGACCACAGCAGTTGAGTCCCATAGCGCTCAGAGACATTTTTGAGCTGTAGAGCAATGTCGTGTTATTTACAAACTTGTGTGAACATCAGAACTGCACACGGCATCTAAAGACAGCAGATAACAGCAACCCAATAACTGTAACCAAGTACATCTAATGTTTTCATCATGCGGAAGAAAGAAAACCTAATTTTCCAGAAATTTAACACATTATAGCCATGAACGAAAATTCGTGTCTTAAGACAGCGCCCACAACTAGCCGTTCACATCAGTTTACGTTGTTTTTACCCCAAATAGGCAATATCACAATCATAAAAAGGTACCTGTTTTTGTTCCAGGACTAAACATCCTCATCGACATTTTTAAGACTTCAGTATTTGATCAAATTCCAAAAGCTCTGAAACTTAAACGGTCAGAGGACTCTGTTATGTCGTTCTTCCGGGCCTGCTGATGAAAGGCCTAAATTATGCACCACTAGATCGCAATAAGACCAAAATGTCTTCTGATCAGGCAGTAATGACACTACTCTTCGAAACGCTTATAATAATGTCTTGTACTTGAAATTGAGCGGCGTGTATCGTTTTTTTTTTTTTGTTTTTTTATTTATTTATTTTTTTATTTTTTTTAAGCGTAGCTGATAAACATGCTGCACCAGATTCTGAATGGGAGAAACATAGAACATTGTGCTGCAACGAGTAACTTTACATTACAATGCACAGCACCAAGGACGTGAAAGTACCGCGGTGAGATCGCTACACTGTTATCAGCTTTTCAAGTAGACAAGTGTGTTTACCAACTCATAATTCTTTCTTAAAAGGATGGCAGAAAAAAAGAGTTCTCAAACTGATAATAGCTCCTACGTTTAAAACAAATCGGCCCGCAATATCTGCAAGCTGTAACGTTATCTGAAAATCAGCAGACGTTTTACTAAAGGTAAATTGCCAGTGTAATCGAAACATGGAAGCTATTTTTCATATCAATCAGATATATCTGGGGTACCTAACAACTAATGAATAATACAAGCACAATTGTAGTATTATTCTATATATGAGCATTGCAGATTTACGGATTCATCAATATATTGCCAGAAAAAAATATCAATAAAGAACCGCGGCGGTGTCGGTATTTTACCTACGACCTGTAGGCTCCTACCTCCTACCTCCTACCTCTTACCTCATTCCTCGGAAAGGTGGTGCGCACTGTGTCAAACGCTGACAAAATACCATTTTCAGTATAATTATCTTAATGTAGAAGAGCAGCCAAACAAAACAACTGAACCATTTTACGCCGCATTTTTTTAAATAAGAATAGAAAAGATATTTACTGTCCTCTGCATGCTAGCCACCACAAAAAAATCCAGGTGCTACACTTATTTATGAAAATTCTATTAATTATTCCCTAACATCACATGATAAATTGAAGAAACTTTTGATCGACACGTTTTACACTAAAAGCGATGAGCAGCATCTTTAGAATCGTCACTTTTTTTGCAATGATGCGATGAATTGCTTTCGTCGTCAGAAGTCTCGCAGAAACGTATCATTTCCCCTACACAGGTAATACATTAGGTTGTGAAAAAATAGCAAGTTTAAAGTTTTGTGAGTTGTCCAACGTTTTTCCCAAGATTTGAGGGCATTGAGTTTAGCATGTTCACATTGTGACTGGCTCACTCATATTTTACGTAAGTGTTCAACCAGTGACATTTTCCTGGCTTTCCTTTTAGCTCTTTCGTCGTTTAACTTGTCATTTTGTCTCATGTGTAGCATCTTTCATTCTTTCCCGTTGTCTTAGCGTGTATGATCATGTTTTTGCTTATTTTTTTCCACACTCGTTTCTTTGAAGGTGTGTAAGGGCGCTGGTAACCTCGCTGTTGAGCTCCCGTAAGCACCACACACATAAAAGCTTTTCACAGAATAGGCAACATATTAAAGAAACGGGGACTCCAAATAGGATACAGGACGGAGAAAAAATGGTTCAAATTGCTCTGAGCACTATGGGGCTTAACATCTGAGGCCATCAGTCCCCTAGAACTTAGAACCACTTAAACATAACTAACCCAAGGACATCACACACATCCATGCTCGAGGCAGGATTTGAGCCTGCAACCGTAGCAGAGGACGGAGAACACAACACAGAAAAAGATCAGAACACAAGAGACACCCATGGATAAATTGAACAGATCAGGAATATATGAACTCACATGCAACACTTGCCAGTCAGCATATATAGGACAAACATGCAGAAACTTCAAGAACACACACACACACACACACACACACACACACACACACACACACACACACACACACACACACAAAGATAAAATGCAAACAAAATTCAAATTTGGCGCCGAACTGTCTGGTGAACAAATGAACGCTGACTGGGTTGGGACACACAACAAACCACAATCACACTGTGTTCTGGTGTAGTGAAAAAGTGTTTTACTACGTTATTTGTGAAAAGTGCTTGTTATAGTTACGTATGCATCACATCATCTCAGCATGATGCGGAGAATGGAAGTGCTTGCCACACGAAAACGTAAGTAAAAACGAATATAGGCGCAAAAAACTTAATTCCATTGTAGAAGATAGGTTAGCTCCCAGCAAAAAACTGTCTCATCAACGTCGTTTGCAGATGACAAGCTACCTGTAGTAATTAACACAAAAGTGATCCAGAAAATTCATGCACACCAAATGTGAAGATATTTACAAAAAGAAACGATCTGTTGTTTGAACTAAAAAAGCACATAATTTTATAATCATTTAACAAAAATGTTGACATTGCAGAATAAATGAAAACCCACTGATGATGGCACAGTGGTGCCAAAACAGGTTTGGGTACTGATAAAAACGGTGTTTGGCATAACTGGCGGACCTCACACCCCAAAATCTTAACTGCAAACACGGCCAATACAAGGAGCTGCAAATCAAAAAAGCTTTTCATTTCACAAACTTATAAAAACAGCTAATCGTTTCGTTAGAACTATATATGCAGTGCACTTACCTAGAACTGTAAACACGGTTTATAGTAATAAACCAAAGGTGGTTTGGTATGTCCATGGACAAAAGCAGAGGAATGTGACATTATTTTAATGTTTTCTGTTGATCGCTCGTAATAGAAAAGAGCATGCAGCAGAAGAGCTGATTGTAGCTCATAAGGTATGAATTTCAGAGCCAATCTTAACCGGAAACTTGTGTTTTGTTTTAGTGCGTACTACCACTAGTCAGAATATGGAAGAATTTTTTTATAGCCTTTATATGCATCCCCACTAAATTAGGAAGTCAACATGGGAATAGCAGATTAATCACAATTTTTGTGCAATATAATAAAAGGAATTTTTTTAAATACACGCGTCTGCTAGTCTTTTCCTGTTAATGACAAAGTCGATGTGATTGAAAGCGGTTTTGATTGCAACGGTAATGGTTCGTCAGTTGCTAGTGACCTTGGTGAAAGAAGCGTCCTTACTTTCACATGGAGTGACTTGCGGATAACGTGGAAAATGTGTGTCAGGATGGCCGGATTCCTTCCTAACAAGACGCTGCTACGCTGTCTGCACGAACAACTGCTAGCCGATGGCGCTGGAAAGAGCATTCCTAGTGCTGATTCATTACATACGCCGTAGGCATTTCTGAAGAGGTATGGCATCTGTCAGTTTCTCTGCAGAGCATGTCTGACTCCATGTCTCATACTGCATGCCGGAATACTGGGAAAGTGTAAACTTGAAAGTCCATGCGCCATTGATCTGGTTTTGATGAGGTAGCGCATGACTGTGTAACGTAGAAGCAAGGATTTGGAGTATATTTCGGAAGGTAGAATAGACAAGCAGTAGTCCTATCAAACTGATGAATAAATTGTAGTAAAAAACAAATTGAAAGAACACCCAGAGTACGGTAATTCTGGGCCTGGTTGGATAATAGCAACGTAAGTTCCAAACAGCCATTATGGTGCTAGGTGAACGTATAAAAATGTTATCATCACTGAACAACTGGTTAACAAAATGTATGTGTGAGAAGATGCGTCAGAATACAGAAGTTACAGTGCATTATGTACTAGGAAGTGTTCGATAGTTATCAGTAACTCGGGGTCAGCACGGAAGTTCACCCGTCGCCTTAAGACAATGCCGCAACAGTCTGAGAAATGGTGAATTTACCTGCTGTAAATGATCTACGCATGCTTCAAGGATAACATCGATTAGAAGCACCACGTGTGTGTGTGTGTGTGTGTGTGTGTGTGTGTGTGTGTGTGTGTGTGTGTGTGTGTGAAAGAGAGAGAGAGAGAGAGAGAGAGAGAGAGAGACTGTTTGGGGGGGGGGGGGGGGGTCGCTCGATGGATAAGAGGTTAAGTAGTACACCACAAATAAAAAAGTCCGGCGCTCGATCCCCAGTCGTTCCGGGCTCTCTTTATCCTGATAATTAGCTGATAATTTGCAAATGTGCGGAACGCCAAAGCACACTATGGTAAGGAGTCAACATTGCAATGTAGGTCCCACTGTAAATGGCTGGGGAAAGGCAATGAAAAATCAACTTCAATAGGACCGAGCCTAACAAAGCACTTCGATGTTGCAATCAGTCCTGGTTGATGTCAACCTTACCGTGTATGTGTGCATGCCAAAATAGACTATGAGCCAGTCCGTCTTCATTATAGCACCTCCCGGTTTAGCGAGCGCGACCACACATTGCCGCTCGTTGTTACATGTCAACAGGAACCACGCATCACAGCAGGAAATGACTCTTCATTGACCTCCTACCAGCTACACGTGTGGCTTGATTTAGCAGAAGAGAAACGATAGTAAAAGCTTAGTTACATATAAAAAGCTAATCATTTAACGACATCTGTGTCAACATATTACAGACACAGCCGTTATTAGCATTCTTTATACATACTCTTAACCATATTTCCTAATAGCGAACACATCATTGCTTCGCAACTGCTAAATATGAATAGGAATTGGATATGCGTTGTAATCTGAAGTATCCGTGGGAATTGTATCAGGGCGCGAATTTCGGTACCTCTTTCGACTTCGCCTTTGAAAGTATGGAACTCGAAATTACAATCAATCATATAGGATATTAATGAAAAAGACTCCTTTGTTTCTGCTTGTGGTTTTTTTAAGTATTATAAGGTTTTCTTTTAAATTTTTGTAGACAAGTACAAAATTTTTGCAGACAATACAATTATAAAACTTCAGGATATACACTAAAACTTTTTTGTTTTTTGGATACTGAGTGATAACGGTGTGAACTGGTTTTCCGAACTGTCAGTTCGTAAAAGGGCAACGTAAAACTAACCATGCGAAAAACATTCTGACCTTAAATCAGCTCCATCCACTTTGATTGTGTGACTTCGAGCGTTGTTTATTGTTATTAGAAACGAAAGCATGATTGGGAATTCAAGTAGTTTATAACGAATTGACAAATTGGTTGGTATCATTGATATGCGGGGTATAAGAGCGAGCTCTTGAGTTGCTAAATCTTTGGGGGCAGTTGCTTCAATGGCATTACTTGTCACAGTTTTAATCTGCAAACCGGTACCATTACAAAGCTTAGGAGGATTGATATTGCGTAATAATAGTACAGGAACGCTGGCTTTAACCCTCAAACTGTATGACGAAAAGCCAGGTGAATTTAGCGAATTTCGAAACCCTTGAGGGTATTGAAGTGCATTTCAGTGATGACTGTACTGACGTTCGTAGATATTCCTTGCATTCTATTACTTTTTCCAAAAAGATATAGTTTATTTATGGCGCAGAAATATTTCGGGGTGTAATGATTCCTCTTTCACAAATCCAATGATATGTAGTTTGTGAAAGATCATTGACATTAGGATAAACTTCAGTAATTAGTGAATCAGTTGTTTGCATAATATTAACATGTTTGCTATCGACAGATATATAGCCGTGGCCATGTGGTATTGTACCATTTCAAACAATGAGTAATTGTAATGGGAACTGAACGGCACCACCTTCAAGGGATACTCTCACGTGATCTCTTAAATTCAAATAAATAACGAATACCCATACAGGTAACGATTTAAAACAGACTTTGGTAACATCAGCCCTTTTCCTTTAAAGATTTCATCATAAGATGTAATTGTAAGATCCCTGAGAGTACGTTTGGTGCCATCGACATGAGCTCGATGTATAGAAGTGCATTCGTCCTAAATAATTAGTTGTGCATCTTGAAAAGGTTTACCATGACTGATTTATCTCGCCACTTATGGCTACAGGATACATTTGTGGGTAATTTGAAACTGGAGTCAGCAGTTCTACCACCAATTAGAAGTGTCTACTCCGTTCATCATAGGAATAAACCAGATGTAAACAAACGCAAACGCGATGATTGGTCCGCAGCCGTAACTCTCGTACACTGTTCTTGTTCCGCTCTTGGAAGTACGTCCAACTCAAGTGTCAGATCTCTCATTACTGTGTCACTGTAAATGAAATATTAAGACGTCCTGATGTTTGAACAGCCAACAAAGTTTTTCTTAATCATACTTTAGCTATGTAATTTTTATTTCTAAAACCATATAAGTTACAGTCTCTGTAAGCGCTACTTGAGTTCGATTGTCCCGCGAAAATGGATGACACTGCTTCCTGCTTCGTAGCGAAACACGCGCGCGGAATACCTTTAATGGCTCGAAACAAGTTGTTCTTAACGTTTTTCACATTACAGAGAAAAATCAGGTTTGACGTTTTTCGTGAAACACGATGTAATAAATGAATGAGGTCGTATTTTAATTGTATTCGTAGGAATGAGGTGGTATTTTAATTATATTCGTAGCGTAATCTGTAGCGTCGTAGGTTGATAAGAGTAGACTGGTGAGCGGCGGATCGAAACCCTCTGTGATCTACAATTCCCTTTTGTTCGGCTTGAATACCTAAGTCATTTAAGTACCCTTGAATACCAAAGTCATTTAAGTACCAAATTAATCAAATATATGGTAATTAACTCATACTTAACCATCACTTTTTTAAAGCAAAATGCTCGTCTTCTAGTTTCTAATTACATTTCACATGCAGAATTCTGGTTTTCATTGCAAATACACATTCTTAATTATCGATATACACTCCTGGAAATTGAAATAAGAACACCGTGAATTCATTGTCCCAGGAAGGGGAAACTTTATTGACACATTCCTGGGGTCAGATACATCACATGATCACACTGACAGAACCACAGGCTCATAGACACAGGCAACAGAGCATGCACAATGTCGGCACTAGTACAGTGTATATCCACCTTTCGCAGCAACGCAGGCTGCTATTCTCCCATGGAGACGATCGTAGAGATGCTGGATGTAATCCTGTGGAACGGCTTGCCATGCCATTTCCACCTGGCGCCTCAGTTGGACCAGCGTTCGTGCTGGACGTGCAGACCGCGTGAGACGACGCTTCATCCAGTCCCAAACATGCTCAATGGGGGACAGATCCGGAGATCTTGCTGGCCAGGGTAGTTGACTTACACCTTCTAGAGAACGTTGGGTGGCACGGGATACATGCGGACGTGCATTGTCCTGTTGGAACAGCAAGTTCCCTTGCCGGTCTAGGAATGGTAGAACGATGGGTTCGATGACGGTTTGGATGTACCGTGCACTATTCAGTGTCCCCTCGACGATCACCAGAGGTGTACGGCCAGTGTAGGAGATCGCTCCCCACACCATGATGCCGGGTGTTGGCCCTGTGTGCCTCGGTCGTATGCAGTCCTGATTGTGGTGCTCACCAGCACGGCGCCAAACACGCTTACGGCCATCATTGGCACCAAGGCAGAAGCGACTCTCATCGCTGAAGACGACACGTCTCTATTCGTCCCTCCATTCACGCCTGTCGCGACACCACTGGAGGCGAGCTGCACGATGTTGGGGCGTGAGCGGAAGACGGCCTAGCGGTGTGCGGGACCGTAGCCCAGCTTCATGGAGACGGTTGCGAATGGTCCTCGCCGATACCCCAGGAGCAACAGTGTCCCTAATTTGCTGGGAAGTGGTGGTGCGGTTCCCTACGGCACTGCGTAGGATCCTGCGGTCTTGGCGTGCATCCGTGCGTCGCTGCGGTCCGGTCCCAGGTCGACGGGCACGTGCACCTTCCGCCGACCACTGGCGACAACATCGATGTACTGTGGAGACCTCACGCCCCACGTGTTGAGCAATTCGGCGGTACGTCCACCCGGCCTCCCGCATGCCCACTATACGCCCTCGCTCAAAGTCCGTCAACTGCACATACGGTTCACGTCCACGCTGTCGCGGCATGCTTCCAGTGTTAAAGACTGCGATGGAGCTCCGTATGCCACGGCAAACTGGCTGACACTGACGGCGGCGGTGCACAAATGCTGCGCAGCTAGCGCCATTCGACGGCCAACACCGCGGTTCCTGGTGTGTCCGCTGTGGCGTGCGTGTGATCATTGCTTGTACAGCCCTCTCGCAGTGTCCGGAGCAAGTATGGTGGGTGTGACACACCGGTGTCAATGTGTTCTTTTTTCCATTTCTAGGAGTGTATTATAAAAGATTTTGAAGTTAAGAAAACATTTACACAATTGAATTTTCTGGAGAAAAATGAAAAATCAAATACTCATTGTCTGAATATGCTCATTGTTTTGTAGGACAGATCTGGTTTCACACGAGCCAGAGTGATAAGCGACGTAGAAACATGGAAAACAATTTTCATGGAGTCGAGCACTCTGTCCAAGTGCTTCATTTTTACAGTTCTCACCGTAACACTGCAATGTGAACCAAATAGAATTGATTTGGAGCCAAGTTAAGGGATATGTCGCGAGGAATGAGACATTTAAGGTGCCAAATTTACTGGAACTAATGCACGAAAATGGTGATACGTCACTGTCTAGCGATGGCGAAATGCAGAACAGCACGTCATAAAAGAGGAGGAGGAAAAGTGGACTTTTGGGTGGCTTGAGATTCTATTGCTGATCTCCTCGTTAGCATCACTGAAATGTATCGCATTCCTCGGATTCCGATATGGAAGAAGTTCGGAGGTTATCAGACGACTCACTGTAATACCTTCAGTGGCTTCAATGTTTAACTACATGGTGAAATCCCAGCAGTGTGCTTTTACGCCGCACGTAGCTCATGTAGAAAAATTGCCCTTTTTAAAGTCACAAATTTTTATCACTCACTCAATTATGCTACTATGTTAGCTAAGATCGAGAGCATGTTATGTTTTCCAGCAGATCACCTAACAAGCGTGTGGCCTGAGTTTTACCATTATTTCCTTCTGTCTAAAAATTAAATGACATTAAAGGCTACGTGGTTCTTTACTCGTCTCATTTTGCGTCTTTATTACAGCTGTTCACATGACTGCAGGAAAGTTAAACGCGCCGGTTAAGCTGTTGTCCGGTATTATCGCTGAACCGGTGTACGCGTAGCGGGCAGCATTAAACGGATCCCGGATCCTCATTATCGTACTAGACTGTACTCGGGACAGCTTGGCTTCTGCTCCACGTGAAACGAAGTCCAGTGAAGTTCCATACATAAAGTAGTGTTTACGTAAGGTTTGTTCTTCTGATGAACGTAGTATAGCAGCAGCACCCGATGGCGCTGCACCAATAGCTAATCAACTTGTCTATCAAACATATACAAGAAGTAGATTAAACAAATACGTTTTATCAGTGACTCCATGAGCATCTAAAAACATATTTTTCGTAAACTGTGCACTGTGCATGATACACTAGTATGATTTGCGCTGACTAAAACTAATTTCGGAAGGTTGGTAAAAATCCTCAGATCTTAAATCGGTTCCAACGTATTTGAATGTTCGCCCTTGAACCTTCTTTATTTTTATTGTAAGTTAAACCTAGATTCGCTTATATTGAATGGATAAATAGGTTTAGATCTTTGGTGTACAACGTATGACACAGACTTGACGAGCTGCTGGATCTGTGAGGAGGATAATATCTACTGTGACGTTATTTCGCTTACTTTTAATCTCCGAACGGTTAGCATTAAAAAGTTTCAGACGATTCAGATTACGTAGTAGTACAGGAAAGAGTATGGAATGGCAAAGTGTGACTGAAGAAAGTGTTGAACGAGTGAGAGTCTTTCACGCGTACCCCAAGAAATCTGTTTCGGAAGGTTAGTCGTGAATTACCAGATCCAGCGGCGATATGGTACAGTTGGAACGAGACTCCCCTAAATTGAAAGTTTTTTGTGCCATATCCCGGCAGAAAGTTTATAGGTCTTACTTTTCGGTAAAGCAACAATAGTTGGCGTTTCTTAACTTGATGCACTAGAACTATGGCTCTTTCTTCGATCGGAAGAAGCCGGACCACACAACTTTATTTGGCAGCAAGATGGTGCGCCGCGTTACTGGCATAACTCAGTACCTGACTGGTTAAACGACGTTGTACCCGACCTCTGGATTGGCCGCAATGGGCGGAATGACCGAGCTTGTTTTGTGTGACCTCCGCGTTCACACACGGTCTGACGCCATGCGACTTTTTACCTTTGGGGCTTCAAAAAGGGTAAGGTGTATGCGCCTCCGCTACCAGCTGATCTGCCCGTCTTTAGAAACGGCGTTGCTGCAACACTTACTCCAGACACACTGATCAAAGTTTGGGAAGAACTCGCCTATCGACTCGATGTGTGACTAACGGTGTTCACATTGAACACTTGTAACAAAAACTGTTTGAGTTTTTCTTTCATTTGATTTATTTTCTATAACAGTAAAATCAATACAGTAAATGCTATAAAGCCTTAAAGCCCGTGTATTCATTCTGAAATAACCTATGTAATCACAAACTGATAAGCCATATGTATACAACCTTCCTAATGTACAGGTTTTTTTGTTAAAACCGATTGCGAAGCAGAAAACAAAACAGTACGTGTTTGTGTATGCAAGATTACATATGCGGAGTAAAATACAGGGTGGTCCAGGAAATAAGCGTCAAACAAAAAAAAAAAAAAAAAAAAAATACAAAGAACGAAACCTGTCTAGCTTGAAGGGGGAAACCAGATGGCGCTATGGTTGGCCCGCTAGATGGCGCTGCCATAGATCAAATGGATATCAACTACGTTTTTCTAAATAGGAACCCCCATTTTTATTACATATTCGTATAGTACGTAAAGAAATATGAATGTTTTAGTTGGATCACGTTTTTCGCTTTGTGATAGATGGCGCTGTAATAGTCACAAACATATGGCTCACAATTTTAGACGAATAGTTAGTAACAGGTAGGTTTTTTAAATTAAAATACAGAACGTAGGTACGGTTGAACATTTTATTTCGGTTGTTCCAATGTGATACATGTACCTTTGTAAACTTATCATTTCTGTGAACGCATGCTGTTAAAGCGTGATTACCTGTAAATACAAGATTAATGCAATAAATGCTCAAAATGATGTCCGTCAACCTTGTGCATTTGGCAATACGTGTAACGACATTCCTCTCACCAGAGAGTAGTTCGCCTTCCGTAATGTTCGCACATGTATTGACAATGCGCTGACGCATGTTGTCAGGCGTTGTCGGTAGATCACGATAGCAAATGTCCTTCAACTTTCCCCACAGAAAGAAATCGGGGGACGCCAGATCCGGCGAACGTGCGGGCCATGGTATGGTGCTTAGACGACCAATCCACCTGTCATGAAATATGCTATTCAGTACCGCCTCGACCGCACGCGCGCTATGTGCCAGACATCCAGCATGTTGGAAGTACACAGCCATTCTTTCATGCAGTGAAACATCTTTTACTAACATCGGTAGAACATAACGTAGGAAATCAGCATACATTGCACCATTTAGATTGCTATCAATAAAATGGGGGCCAATTATCCTTCCTCCCATAATGCCGGACCATACATTAACCCGCCAAGGTAGCTGATGTTCCACTTGCCGCAGCCATCGTGGATTTTCCGTTGCCCAATAGTGCATATTATGTCGGTTTACGTTACTGATGTTGGTGAATAACGCTTCATCACTAAATAGAACACTTGCAGAAATTCTGTCATCGTCCCGTAATTTCTCTTGTGCCCAGTGACAGAACTATAAACGACGTTCAAAGTCATCGCCATGCAATTCCTGGTGCATAGAAATATGGTACGGTTGCAATCGATGTTGATGTAGCATTCTCAACACCGACGTTTTTGAGATTCCCGATTCTCACGCAATTTGTCTGCTACTGATGTGCGGATTAGCGTGACAGCACCTAAAACACCTGCTTGAGCACCATCATTTGTTGCAGGTCGTGGTTGATATTTCACTTGTGGCTGAACACTTCCTGTTTCCTTAAATAACGTAACTATCCGGCGAACGGTCCGGACACCTTGGATGATGTTCTCCAGGATACCGAGCACCATACATAGCACACGCCCGTTGGGCATTTCGATCACAATAGCTATACATCAACACGATATCGACCTTATGCGCAATTGGTAAACGGTCAATTTTAACACGGGTAATGTATCGCGAAGCAAATACCGTCCGCACTGGCGGAATGTTACGTCATACCACGTTCTTATACGTTTGTGACTATTACAGCGCCGTCTATCACAAAACGAAAAAAGTGGTCCAACTAAAACATTGATATTTCTTTACGTAGTAAACGAATATGTAATAAAAACGGGGGGTTCCTATTTACAAAAAAAAAAAAGTTGATATCCGTTTGACCTATGGCAGCGCCATCTAGCGGGCCAACCATTGCGCCATCTGGTTTTCCCCTTCCAGCTAGACGAGTTTCGTTCTTTGTAGTTTCTTCGTTTGATGCTTATTTCGTGAGATATGTGGCCCGGTCACTATCAATGAACCACCCTGTATACTCGTATATGGGAGAAACAGTTTATTTTAATGATTTAAATGCCCTGATTTCGCAGCTAAAACCGGCTGCGTGAAAGAAAACGGAACAGCTTATTTTTACAACGCAGCATTTCCTTTCCCGTAGTTGCTTTTAACAGAAAATTTGTACACAGCTTACGTCAGTCCGAATGTTTGGGATCATGCTCAAATAGGAAGTAAATCGGGCAAGAATTTTCCGATATTTTTGTAGTCAGGTTTTTAATATAGATTTATAGACGCGTGCAGTTACTTTGTTGCAAAATTTATTGGTTGAATGTTGACTATACGTCGTATAATTTCATAAACTATTGATGTGACGATACCGTCAGTTATTTTTCTCTGAATTTATTGCAGGCTTGGCATCTGTGTAATAGTATGTAAAATGTAGAGCAACACTTTCATGCATTAATCGGGTTCCTTACAAACCACTCAGTAATTAGAGAGAATAGGAATATTCATTTACATTTTGCCTGCATTTTCGCAGAAAGGCAGTGATTGTTGTTTAATGCCACTGTATTACAAACACCTTCAGGATAGTTCAGGCATATACTTTGAAATTCTGCATTTATTGACGTTATAACGATTCACGTTAGTAGCCGTGTTCGGCAGCATCTCTAGATTTCGTTAGTATGTATTACCTTCGTCTTTCTGTTGCGTTCAACTTATGATATTGTCTTCTCGGACTAGTAATGCTATTAAAAGCTTTGAATGGGGGAAGAAGTGTCAGAACTCGGTCCAAACTTCCATAGCAGTGGAACACACAACCTAGGTTTTACTAAGACTGAACACTGAATTGTGAAAACCTCGGCTACCTTCAAACTACTCTGTGTTATTACGTTCTCAGCGAATTATAATCCAACTGATTGCGTATAGCAATGTGGCTAGTTGGTCAGTAGATAATTATATTGGTGTGTGACGGTGGAACGAAAAAGAAAGGTCATGTGGTTTTGGAGCGCCGCTGTTCTGTCTGACGAGCTGGCACACACTAGCGCCATTGAAGACCTGACGCACGTAAGTCTTATTTAAATTAGTTGGCATCTGACGTTGAAGGTCCAGAGTTACGAGGTTCTCGCCACAAGGTGTACGGTCGGCACGTAGCCACCACAGCGCTGTGCTGTAAAAGTTCTCTCTCTTAATTACCAAAATAACTCTCTCGGCAACGATTCTTCCAGAGCTGCGGATCGTGTTGCGTTTACTTTGTATACATAATAATATTACACACGTTACAGGCCTGTATCAGACCACGCGAAGCATTTATGACTACTTGTTGTTGCTACTGTTCTTCCAGTAGTCTTTCATTCGATGGCTGCAGGCCCTTTTCCTTTCTTCGGTCCGCATTGGTCTCTGCGCTTTAGGTGCTGTCTTCTCTTACATTACTTCCCACTTGTGTATTGCGTGTCTATAGACGCTTTTGTCTGTGATGTCCGTTGAATCTACTTCTGCTTTTCCCAGATCAATTTTGACTTGTTCCATACAAGGTGTAGTGGTTTTGAGCCTCGGTATGTTTGTGAGTATTCTGTTAGCGAGTCTAGTCGGTGGGAGTCTGCTGATGTGGTCGTAAAATTTTAGCCGCCTTTTTCTGATGTCCGCTGCGAGGTTGGACAACTTCTCTTTGGTATCTCTGGATTGAAGCCTTTATCCTTCGTGTGTGAGATTTGCTCCAATAATTTCCCTGATAATTTTTCTTTCCTCGGTGAGAATCTCCTTTACGTCGTTTTTTTTTCAGCGTCAGTGCCTCTGAGGCCTATATCATATCAGGTTTGATTACAGTATTGTAGTGATGAATTTTGATGGAGGTGGACAGACATTTTTTTGTTGTAGATACCCTGTGTTTTGTGTAAGACTCCCTTCATCTTCAATAACCTGGTGTTCTGAATGATTTTATCTTTTCCTGTCGGTTCGAGCACTTCCCCTTAAAATGTGTTACTCTGTTGATCTTGCCATATTTTGTTTAAATTCAGCATGTTGAATTTCGCGCAGAAGAGCTATGTTTTTTGCAGGATGATCTGTAGCCCTACTTTTTCTGCTACTTCTACCTGCCTGATTTCTGTGGTTTCGTAGTCTGCAGGTAGTGCCAGGTCGTCCGCGAAGGCTAAACAGACAACTTCCAGTTCATCGCCGGCTGGTGTGGCCGTGCGGTTCTAGGCGCTTCAGTCTGGAACCGCGCGACCGCTACGGTCGCAGGTTCGAATCCTGCCTCGGGCATGGATGTGTGTGATGTCCTTAGGTCAGTTAGGTTTAAGTAGTTCTAAGTTCTAGGGGACTGATGACCACAGATGTTAAGTCCCATAGTGATCAGAGCCATTTGAACCAGTTCATCCTTGGGTCGTCCTAACTGCTCTGGTTTCCAGTATCCTTGTAATTTCAGGTCGTTCTCCCATTTCTTAATGACTTTGTCCAACACTAGGTTGAAGAGGAGTGGTGAGAGAGCATCACCTAAACGCATGCCTGCCTCGTTCTCAAAGCATTCAGAGATTTCCCTCTTAAATTGCACTTTTGATGTCGTGTTTTTGTTGTCCAAACCTTGTTCATATAGGATGTTGAACAATGACTGGCGGTCAACGAGGTCATACACTTCCTTAAAGTCAACGAAAGCGCATATGTGTGGGTATTTCTCAGGGTTTCGATTTTCAGCATAGTTCTCAAATTGAAGATTTGTTTTGCGCAGGAGCGACCAGGTACTCGCCGATCTTGTGTTCCAGCTGGTCCTGTGTCTCTTTGAGTAGGTACGCTGAAAGGCTCTTGTGTGTAACTTGTAGTAGGGAAACCCCCCTATAATTGTTTACGTCTGTGCGGTCTCTATTTTTATGTAATGGGTGAATCTGGGCGCATTTCTTATCATCTGGCAGCTTTTGTGATGTCTAGATGTCTGTGATGATCTGTGTGAGTTCTCTATGTGAGTTTGCTCCGAGGTTTTTCAGTACTTCGGCCACTGTACCTTCTTCACCAGACGTTCTGTTGTTTTTGAGTATGAGGATGTGTCTGTGGACCTCTTCTTGTGTCGGGGATAATGAGTCTGTGTGCTTCTCTGTCGGTTCTTCCTCTAAGAATCTCTGTGGGTTCTGGACAATTCAGAAGTTCTGAGAAATACTGTGCCAGCACCTTGCAGTTATCCTTATTCGTCAGTGCCAATTTTCCATCACTTTTCCTGGAACAGAGGTCTGGTGGTGTGTATCCTCGGATTTGCCTTGCAAACGTCCTGTGGAAATCTCTTGTGTTGTAGTTACAGACGTTGTCCTTTATGGAGTCAAACTGTTCTTGCATGACTTTTCTCTTGACCTGTGTGATAATTTTTGCTGTTGTTTTTCGTGTTTCATTGAAAGTCTGTAAATTTTCTGGGAAATTTTTTGCTATTGTAATTCTGGTATAAAGCTATCCTAATGACGAGTGCATTCTCGCAGTCGGTATCCCACCAAGGGTGTTTGGTGTTGTTCTTCAGAGAAATTAATCTTTGGGGTGAATTTGGCTTTGACACGTGTGAGGTAAATATCCAAGTCCATGTTGGCTCCCCTGCGTACCTGCGAATATAGATCTCTTTCTGTACTGGGTACGAGATTGCCACAGGGTCGATTTGGAACTCACCTAACTGCTTGACTGGTGAGCGCCAGTTTCCTGTTTTCTGGGGTCTTTTCTGAGGGATGTCGGCATGAGCTTGAGGTTGTTCTGTTGGCCAGAGTTATACGAGTCGTGTGCCATTTTTGCTAGTAAATTTATGCGCTGGATAATTTCCGACTGTTTTCCTGTGTCGTTTTTCTCAGCCGATCTGTTCATTAAAGTCGCCGAGGAGGAGTTTGGCGACATCTCTGGGGACGTTGGACATCGCTTTCTCGAGGTTCGACCAGAGCTTTTCTGCGGCCTGTGGGTCTTTCTTGTTACTCTGGTTAAAGTGGGGGCGTGTGCGTTGATCAGTGTGTACTTTTGTTGGCGCACTAAACCCGAATAGTCGGTTGTTTACTGGTGTAACTTCTTTTATGAATACGGCTATGGTCTTGTGAACCATGAAGGCCATCCCCAGTTGTGGAGTGCCTTTGGCAACGCTCCTGTCAGTTTTGCTTTTAAAGATACGGTAATTGCCGTAGTATTTGCTGTCTTCGTCTGTGACACGTGTCTCCTGGAGCGCAAGGATTAGAATCTTCTGTCTGTAGAGTTCTGTCACTTGGGTGCGTAGCTTTCCAAGCTGTATGAGAGTGTTCATGTTGAGAGTCCCTAAGTATGTTTTTGTCTGTGGAATTTTGCCAGAGAACTCTGATTTTCTCTGTATTCGTGGTTGCCCGGGTGCTCCGGAATCCGAATACCCGGTTACCGTCTGTTGGCGGATGGATTTATTACCACCTGGAGAATTGCTGTTATTACTTGCACGAACCATGGTTGCTTGTAAGCAGTGGTGTCCAGTACGTTTGTTAGAACCAGGGATTGTCATTTCCTGGAGCACAATGTAGCAGCCGCACCGCTTGGTGAACAGACACTGATCATATTGCCGCTTGTTCCAAGTCAGACGCAGTATGGATTTTGGTTGTCATTGCCGGCCGCGGTGGTCTCGCGGTTCTAGGCGCGTAGTCCGGAACCGTGCGACTGCTACAGTCGCAGGTTCGAATCCTGCCTCGGGCATGGATGTGTGTGATGTCCTTAGGTTAGTTAGGTTTAAGTAGTTCTAAGTTCTAGGGGACTGATGACCACAGCAGTTGAGACCCATAGTGCTCAGAGCCATTTGAACCATTTTGGTTGTCATTTTGGTCTGCGGGTGGTATTTTATTTCCCACCTACCTTGCATATCTGCCGGGAGTTTCCCTATCCGCCACCTGGGGACGCGCCAGATGGGGGTTGACGACCAAACACTGGCTATTATTATTATTATTATTATTATTATTATTATTATTATTATCATCATCACAATCGTATTGACCAACCAGGATCACGTTAATAACTTTAGCTCCCCTTCTTCCTTTGTCGTTGTTCCTATTTTTCCAGTATTTTCTCATTTTCTGCCAATGAAGTCTCTTCCTTTCTTCTGTCCACGTAGTTCCCAATTTTTTTATTTCTTCTGCTTTGAAAGCCTTCCAAATTTAGTATTGTATTTTTAAAACGGTTTCTTTCTGCTATTTCTAATTATTTGAATTTGTTTCTTTCTAGATCTTTCCTTACATCTGTAATCCATGATATTGTCGATTTCTACTTCCAGAAATATAAAAGTATTTTTTTTTTCCATCCATTCGGTAGAGATGTCCGAAAAAGGTAAATCTTCGTTTGGCCATTACTTCGATATTTTCTCTATATTTTTGTAGATCTCCTCATTACCTCATTACTTATTTTCCAACCATCTGCATTTTTATTACACCAATTATTTTTCTAGTAATCCTTCTTTACAGTACCTCTAGTTTGTCCATCGTTCATCATTACGCATTCAGATCCATATAAACATTCTGGTCGTACCACTGTGGTGTAGTGTTTTGGTTTGGTTTTTCGAGATATACTTTTCTTGTTTTAAATGTTTTTGGTCAAACCATATGCTCTATCCGTTTTGTTAATTCTACATCTATTGCAGATTTTTCTAGTCTATTATTATTATTGTTATTATTTCTTTTCTCAGACGTTATGTCTGGTCAAAAATGGAAAGTGTCGCGGACCTTGATCAAGCGTGACTTCCTTTAAAATGTACGGTATATGTTACATTGCATTTAGGAACTTTTAGGTAATTGAACATGTATCAATAATTACAGATTTCTGTAGTTGTACACTCCTGGAAATTGAAATAAGAACACCGTGAATTCATTGTCCCAGGAAGGGGAAACTTTATTGACACATTCCTGGGGTCAGATACATCACATGATCACACTGACAGAACCACTGGCACATAGACACAGGCAACAGAGCATGCACAATGTCGGTACTAGTACAGTGTATATCCACCTTTCGCAGAAATGCAGGCTGCTATTCTCCCATGGAGACGATCGTAGAGATGCTAGATGTAGTCCTGTGGAACGGCTTGCCATGCCATTTCCACCTGGCGCCTCAGTTGGACCAGCGTTCGTGCTGGACGTGCAGACCGCGTGAGACGACGCTTCATCCAGTCCCAAACATGCTCAATGGGGGACAGATCCGGAGATCTTGCTGGCCAGGGTAGTTGACTTACACCTTCTAGAGCACGTTGGGTGGCACGGGATCCATGCGGACGTGCATTGTCCTGTTGGAACAGGAAGTTCCCTTGCCGGTCTAGGAATGGTAGAACGATGGGTTCGATGACGGTTTGGATGTACCGTGCACTATTCGGTGTCCCCTCGACGATCACCAGAGGTGTACGGCCAGTGTAGGAGATCGCTCCCCACACCATGATGCCGGGTGTTGGCCCTGTGTGCCTCGGTCGTATGCAGACCTGATTGTGGCGCTCACCTGCACGGCGCGAAACACGCATACGACCATCATTGGCACCAAGGCAGAAGCGACTCTCATCGCTGAAGACGACACGTCTCCATTCGTCCCTCCATTCACGCCTGTCGCGACACCACTGGAGGCGGGCTGCACGATGTTGGGGCGTGAGCGGAAGACGGCCTAACGGTGTGCGGGACCGTAGCCCAGCTTCATGGAGACGGTTGCGAATGTTCCTCGCCGATACCCCAGGAGCAACAGTATTCCTAATTTGCTGGGAAGGGACGGTGCGGTCCCCTACGGCACTGCGTAGGATCCTACGGTCTTGGCGTGCATCCGTGCGTCGCTGCGGTCCGGTCCCAGGTCGACGGGCACGTGCACCTTCTGCCGACCACTGGCGACAACATCGATGTACTGTGGAGACCTCACGCCCCACGTGTTGAGCAATTCGGCGGTACGTCCACCCGGACTCCCGCATGCCCACTATACGCCCTCGCTCAAAGTCCGTCAACTGCACATACGGTTCACGTCCACGCTGTCGCGGCATGCTACCAGGTGTCTACATCGCGGAGCAGTGGCGCAGAAAGCTGAAGAAACTGACATTTGCTTATGATGTCTGTACAAGACTGGTTCCACTCTCACGGTGTATCTGACAATACTGCAACTTTTTTTCAAAAAGACGACGACGCATTTCAAGACTAGACACACAACCCTGGCATCTCTCATGACTATGACTGGTTCGAAGAACACATTGCTGACTTCGGTAACATTTATGGCTACATAATAATAATAATAATAATAATAATAATAATAATACCACATTGATCTCTCGTAGCACTTTATATAATAGCAGATAAAGCCCCAAACTATACCCCTCAGCCCCCTACCCCGTACTGAATTTTGAAGCTGCACTGCACGAGACTTACATAAACAACTCAAAGAGAATTTTGGAATCATTTTTCTTATTTCTAATTTTTCCTTTACTGCCTTGGGTACTGAGCAGAGCTTTTTTTACATCCCCTCAGACTGGTCATAAAATTCGGCATTCAATAAGCACATGTTGCTTGCAGCTTAATAAACAAACGTCAGAAGTTACGCAAAATTCGTGTAGCACGTATAATATCTAACAGGAATATAATGTAAAAACAAAAATATATAGTTAAATATAGTTGCAGTATCGTAGTAGCACTGTTAAAAAAAGTATGAAATGAAGCTGTAATGTAAAAATAATCACCACTAACGGTAATTGCATTTCGGGATTTATGCAGGCCTACAAATGTAATGTAGTCCTGAAGTGTCATTGGTCATCCGAAAGTAATAATACTGTGTACTAGTTCTACAACTAACTTTGCCGATGGAGAAAGTTAAACTCTAGGCAGCTCTTCGAGCATAGGTAAGCGAAACTCCATTCTAAACCAACCTAAATCTGAAAAATCTTATAGTATTACCTTTTCTAGTATACCTGTTTAATTAGGGACAGCGGCATTACTCCCTGTACTCGTATACCGTATTTACTCCTCTGTCATTGTTGTTTCTATGATAATATAGGTAAATGTAACGGAAGCATTAGGTTCGATTTTACTGCCAAAAGACCTTAAATTGGAGTGATCGGTAACGCATGTAAATTATAGAGCCATGACACTGTTGAGATATATGGATCACCGAATTCGCGGTTCACTGCTAGTTCAAGTCGACTGTGCTACACTAATTGAAGTGAATGGTTGTTATTGAAGAACTGACCAAAAACAACTGCGCGATTGCTAGAAAATTTGGTACACTGTAAGTGAATTTTCGTAGGTTGCGAAGACGCAAAATACTTCAAAGAACGCCAGTTCGACGGGCAAAACATTTAGGCGACCAAAGTAGGGAATTTCAATAAATTTGACGCAGCGCGTTGTCTAGTCCTCCTCCTTATCCGGGAAGTTACCAGAGTGAAGGCATGGAGAGACGGGGAAATCCAGCAACAGTAAAAGGGTTGGTGTTTATTCTGCGGCGGAGAACACCTCTAGTTCAGTGATTTCCCCTAGCGTTTGCTGAAAAACTATTTGCATTTCTGTCATTTAATTTCTTTGTTAGTGTGCTTAAAGCAACCAGTAGTTGGCATAAGTAAACGGCTTTTGTGCCTCACGTAGTGACCAGGCGATTGGAGGCGCCACGCCACGGGTTGCGCGGCCTCTCCCGCCGGGGGTTCGAGTCCTCCCTCGGGCATGGGGTGTCTGCGTTGTTCTTAGCATAAGTTAGATTAAGTAGTGTGTAAGTCTAGGGACCGATGACCTCAGCAGTTTGGTCCCTTACAAATTCACACACATTTGAACATTTTTGAACTTCTTTTGACAGATCTTAAGAATGCTTATGTCAGTAAGGCAATGTGTAATTTTGATTCGCCAGAATTTGTTAAAAATAAGGAAATTATCACCTAGTTTCATTAAAATACTTGAGCAAGAAAAAGGGGGGGGGGCTTCTGATATTAGAGGTCGTCTTATCGTGGAATGAATATAGACTTACGGTAAGTGTTACTTAGAAGATAAGCTAGTACAAGACCGCTTCGCTTGACTGCTGATTCTGTTTTAAGACGACTTTACGTAGTGCCTCACTGATTTTCCTCCCTACTTATAGAATTTGAGGGTCAACGTCCGGGCATCCAACTACTTGTTGTTGTTGTTGTTGTTGTTGTTGTTGTGGTGGTGGTCTTCAGTCCTGAGACTGGTTTGATGCAGCTCTCCATGCTACTCTATCCTGTGCAAGCTTCTTCATCTCCCAGTACCTACTGCAACTTACATCCTTCTGAATCTGCTTAGTGTATTCATCTCTTGGTTTCCCTCTACGATTTATATCCTCCATGCTGCCCTCCAATGCTAAATTGGTGATCCCTTGATGCCTCAGAACATGCCCTACCAACCGATCCCTTCTTCTGGTCACGTTGTGCCACAAACTTCTCTTCTCCGCAATCCTATTCAATACTTCCTCATTAGTTATGTGATCTACCTATCTAATCTTCAGCATTCTTCTGTAGCACCACATTTCGAAAGCTTCTATTCTCTTCTTGTCCAAACTATTTATCGTCCATGTTTCACTTCCATACATGGCTACACCCCATACAAATACTTTCAGAAATGACTTCCTGACACTTAAATCTATACTCGATGTAAACAAATTTCTCTTCTTCAGAAACGCTTTCCTTGCCATTGCCAGTCTACATTCTATATCCTCTCTACTTCGACCATCATCAGTTATTTTGCTCCCCAAATAGCAAAACTCCTTTACTACTTTAAGTGTCACATTTCCTAATCTAATTCCCTCAGCATCACCCGACTTAATTCGACTACATCCCATTATCCTCGTTTTGATTTTGTTGATGTTCATCGTATATCCTCCTTTCAAGACACTGTCCATTCCATTGAACTGCTTTTCCAAGTCCTTTGCTGTCTCTGACTGAATTACAATGTCATGGGCGAACCTCAAAGTTTTTATTTCTTCTCCATGGATTTTAATACCTACTCCGAACTTTTCTTTTGTTTCCTTCACTCCTTGCTCAATATACAGATTGAATAACATCGGGGAGAGGCTACAACCCTGTCTCACTCTCTTACCAACCACAGCTTCCCTTTCATGTCACTCGACTCTTATAAATGCCATCTGGTTTCTGTACAAATTGTAAATAGCCTTTCGCTCCCTGTATGTTATACCTGCCACCTTTAGAATTTGAAAGAGAGTATTCCAGTCAACATTGTCAAAAGCTTTCTCTAAGTCTACAAAAGCTAGAAATGTAGGTTTGCCTTTCCTTAATCTTTCTTCTAAGATAAGTCGTAAGGTCAGTATTGCCTCACGTGTTCCAGTGTTTCTACGGAATCCAAACTGATCTTCCCCTAGGTCGGCTTCTACTAGTTTTTCCATTCGTCTGTAAAGAATTCGTGTTAGTATTTTGCAGCTGTGACTTACTAAACTGATTGTTCGTTAATTTTCACATCTGTCAACACCTGCTTTCTTTGGGATTGGAATTATTATATTCTTCTTGAAGTCTGAGGGTATTTCGCCTGTTTCATACATCTTGCTCACCAGATGGTAGAGTTTTGTCAGGACTGGCTCTCCCAAGGCCGTCAGTAGTTCTAATTGAATGTTGTCTACTCCGGGGGCCTTGTTTCGAATCAGGTCTTTCAGTGCTCTGTCAAACTCCTCACGCAATATCATATCTCCCGTTTCATCTTCATCTTCATCTACATCCTCTTCCATTTCCATAATATTGTCCTCAAGTACATCGCCCTTGTATAGACCCTCTATATACTCCTTCCACCTTTCCCTTCTTTGCTTAGAACTGGGTTTTCATCTGAGCTCTTGATATTCATGCAAGTGGTTCTCTTTTCTCCAAATGTTTCTTTAATTTTCCTGTAGGCAGTATCTATCTTACCCCTAGTGAGATAAGCCTCTACATCCTTACATTTGTCCTCTAGCCATCCCTGCTTAGCCATTTTGCACATCCTGTCGATCTCATTTTTGAGACGTTTTTATTCCTTTTTGTCTGCTTCATTTACTGCATTTTCATATTTTCTCCTTTCATCAATTAAATTCAATATTTCTTCTGTTACTCAAGGATTTCTACTAGCCCTCGTCTTTTTACCTACTTGATCCTCTGCTGCCTTCACAACTTCATCCCTCAAAGCTACCCATTCTTCTTCTACTGTATTTCTTTCCCCCATTCCTGTCAATTGTTCCCTTATGGTCTACCTGAAACTCTGTACAACCTCAGGTTCTTTTAGTTTATCCAGGTCCCATCTCCTTAAATACCCTCCTTTTTGCAGTTTCTTCAGTTTTAATCTACAGGTCATAACCAATAGATTGTGGTCAGAGTCCACATCTGCCCCTGGAAGTGTCTTACAATTTAAAACCTGGTTCCTAAATCTCTGTCTTACCATTATATAATCTATCTGATACCTTTTAGTATCTCCAGAGTTCTTCCATGTATACAACCTTCTTTCATGATTTTTAAACCATGTGTTAGCTAAGATTAAGTTGTGCTCTGTGCAAAATTCTACCAGGCGGCATCCTCTTTCATTTCTTAGCCCCAGTCCATATTCACCTACTATGTTTCCTTCTCTCCCTTTTCCTACACTCGAATCCCAGTCACCCATGACTATTAAATTTTCGTCACCCTTCAAAACTTGAATAATTTCTTTTATTTCTTCATACATTTCTTAAATTTCTTTTGTCGTCTGCAGAGCTAGTTGGGATATAAACTTGTACTACTGTAGTAGGTGTGGGCTTCGTATCTATCTTGGCCACAATAATGCGTTCAGTATGGTGTTTGTAGTAGCTTACCCGCATTCCTATTTTTCTATTCATTATTAAACCTACTCCTGCATTACCCCTATTTGATTTTGTGTTTATAACCCTGTTAGTCACTTGACCAGAATTGTTGTCCTCCTGCCACCGAACTTCACTAATTCCCACTATATCTAACTTTAACCTATCCATTTCCCTTTTTAAATTTTCTAACCTACCTGCCCGATTAAGGGATCTGACATTCCACGCTCCGATCTGTAGAACGCCAGGATTCTTTCTCCTGATAACGACATCCTCCTGAGTAGTCCCCGCCCGGAGATCCGAATGGGGGACTATTTTACCTCCGGAATATTTTACCCAAGAGGACGCCATCATCATTTAATCATACAGTAAAGCTGCATGTCCTCGGGAAAAATTACGGCCGTAGGTTCCCCTTGCTTTCAGCCGTTCGTAGTACCAGCACAGCAAGGCCGTTTTGGTTACTGCTACTTGGCCAGAGCAGTCAATCACCCAGACTGTTGCCCTTGCAACTACTGAAAACGCTGCTGCCCCTCTTTAGGAACCACACGTTTTTCTGGCCTCTCAACAGATACCCCTCTGTTGTGGTTGTACCTTCGGTACGGCTATCTGTATCTGTATCGCCTCTTCACCAACGGCAAGGTCCATGGTTCATGGGGGGGATCCAACTTCTTAGTGCAGTAAAATACAATTCTCAAAAAATATCTCGAAAGAACGGCCTTTGAAGATTTGAAGATTTCCAAGCATTGTAGAGTGCAAGACATTTTGAATGATTAGCGTATGTGCCTAAATCTGGAAGAGTGGTTCGGTGTGGGGCGGCGGAGGGTTGAAGTGGATTGCGGTGGTCGTCGTGGGGTTGTGGACCACTGCGCCTGCGGCGGGGACGGAGCCTCTCCGTCGTTTCTAGGTCCCCGGTTAACATACAATACAATACCGTATGTGCCGCTAGGTGAATTCGTAGCTTAATAGGATTGTAAGCTGTAAAGTTAGTGCGAACCTCACGAGCAGCATTAGCTTTGCATTTATTTAAATTCGAAACTTTGTAACAAACGGAAATGTTACTTAACAAATATTGTATCATTATTTGTTGGTAAAAATCTTTTTATTATGTTTAGTTTTCACAAGAAAATGAGAGTATTAACAATAAATAAAAATGTCACAAAAATGTGAATTATAAAAAAACACTTTTTTATTTTTAGGGATTCAATAGTATTATTGATTTACGTAGCTTTCTTCTTTTAACAAAAGAGCGTTTCACATATCAGTGTCAAATTTTAATTTATTTTCATATGGCCAGCAATTAAAAATGAAAATGTTATTTTTGTTAAAAAATATGATTCAGTATTTGTCAATCAACATTCCCATCTGTTAATAATTATGGAATTTCAATCCAAGGAAAAAAAAGGTGCTACTAACAAGATTGTAACCACAAGTTTCACGATTAGGCCTACAAACCTATTACTCTACACCAGAGGCTCCACAAACCTTTACTCCGACGGAACCCTTTGAGACTTTGACCGAACACCTTGTTTATTTTGAAAGTTATTTTTTTGGAAAATAAGAACTTGTTTTAATTTGTGATTACTTCAATTTTAAATCTTAGGTTGTAAAAAAGAAGTCATAATAAAATTTTGAAAAGTAATTAGTATCGCCAAAATGTCGAAAAAAATGACCATGTAATCAATAGTTTCTCGCGGAGCACTTACGCGCTTCCCGCGAAACTCGTGGGAAACACTGTTCCGCACACTCCGCTACGTATGAATACATTAATAAATTAGAAGTGCTTTGTACTTAATAGTGCTTTTTCGATTTTTTTTTCTTTTATAAATATAAAGGAGGTCAGTAGCGAGGTACCTTTGTTAGGTGATGTGCGCCGAGTGCTGGCAGCCGACTGACCGACGTTGGCTCTCACGGGTCATTGCACCGCTCTGGTATTTAAGTCGCCGCCGCGTTGCCATCAGAGATGCACTGCAGAACGACAGCCCAGTATTGGGTAGGTCATCGCCGCTTATAACATACTAGTTTCGTCAGCGTGCGACTTTAAACAGCATGGCAGACGCACAGGGTACTTAAAAAATATTTGCCCCGTTTCACAAGACTGTATCTCTTTCACAACTCATCCTCTCCTCTCAACCCCCAAAAGAATAAAAACACGTACCGTGATCTCAGGCTACCTTGGATGTCCACAGTGCATTTTTATTAAATGCTCTTCCGTGCAGGCTCTGTTGCTCTGTTGTGAACACCTGCAGACTGGGTAATGAGCGAGCGAGCTAGTTGCGCTAAGGGAGACCCTTACCGCTTTACCGTCAACTAGATCTACATGCAGCTTGATCTTTCGTCAACTTTAGTTTCGATGCGTAAATTAAAATCTACCCTACCTTTTATCCTGATTCATGTAAAAGACATGGACTTGTGAAATCGGATGGCTCATTTTGAAACACCGCGTATTGCTGTACACATCTTATGAAGCGGTGTGTCAGTTAAGTCGTGTAGGGAAATTCGTCAGATTACACTATGTTCCGAGCAGCTGACTGGGCTATTGGAGACGGAGTACGATCTCGGACAGGGGAAAAAGCAGAAGGAAATCTACCATGTGTTTTTCAAAGGAATCAGTCGGTCATCTGCTTGAGAGATTTAGAGAAACGAAGGAAAACATTTTGGTGGCAGAACGTGTATTTGAACCAACGTCCTCCGCCTTCCCGAATAAAAGTCCAGAGTCTCTACATTGCGCCATCTCGCTCGGTAATAGCTTAAAATTTCATGTTATCAGGAACCATGCCCTACGTAGCCAAGAGACTATGTGCTTCATACGTTCTATGAAAGCATCGCGAAGACGGACGTTGTTCTTTGAGGAAATCAGGCATACATCGGCATTTATAAGATGAATTCTTATTCGCTCTTTTATGTTGAGGAAAATGTACGCGCTTTGGACCGTATCTCAGTTAGCTCAATCATTTGCGAATGTGGTAGTTCTTCCCAGAGTGCGCGTGATGTACACTGTATTAACTATACTGCTGGGAAAAAATGAAACATCCTCAAGGACTGTGATCAGTGGTACCAGTGTATTATATGTGCATATTAACGGTTTTAGTGTTAGTGATTCATTTGTCACGGTCATCGGCGATCAGATGGCGCACAGGAAATCTGCTGATTTCGGAGGTGAACAGTGTTAGGAGCCTCCAGTCCAGGTTTCAACTACGCCCCTCCGACGAGTACGTACCCTGGTTGAACATCTGCAGCCTTTTAAATAGGGTCGCATTGTGTGCCTGCAGGAAGCAGGATAGATGTATCGACGGACTGTAGCCCATGTTGGGCGCAGTGTATCAGCGGTGTCACGCCGCTTTCAGCACTGATTTTGGAACATTACCATATCTATTGACCAGGTTATGGACTTCCGCATAGTACAGACGCTCGTCAAGATCTACGCATTGTGCGAGCAGTGATAGCCAACCAAAGATCGTCAAGGGCCCAAATCTTGGCACGTGTTGCACTTTCTCTGAAGTCAGTGACAATTGGAATCCGTCTTTTTGCTACGGGATTACGATGACTTGTGCCTCTGACCACAACACCGCCAAGCATGTCTGCACTGGTGTCGTGAAGGAGTTGGCTTGAGAGTCGAAAGGCACCTTGTTGTCTTCAGTGATGGGAGTAGGTTCTGTCTGTATGCGATTGGTAGTCGTACACGTATGTTTCATAGGCCTAGTGAATTACCTGATCCAGAGTTCATTCTCCCGCAAAGCCTAGGCTTCATTGATGTGGGGGAGGGGGCATCGGTCACAACTCGCAGTCACATTTCGTGTTTCTGCAGGGTAAAGTATCCAGGTCCCATTACACTGCTTAGACTGTTAACGCTGTTGTGCTACTGCCATTTCTCCGATAGAATTGTGATGAGCTTATTCAGCAGTCCAGTTCACGTCCAAATACGACTGCTGAGACGTAATGTGCAGTTCGTGGTATATAGCAACTGCCATGGACAGCAAGGTCACAAGACTCCTCGCCAATTGAACATGTGTGGGACATGATGAAGCGGGAACTTCCTCGCTCTCCAGCACTTGCAAGAACCATTGGCGAATTGCAACAAAAGGTGCAAGTTGCTTGGGAGTGTCCATTGCAGGATGCCATTCGGCAACTATGATCGTTTGTTTGCATGTAACAATACGCACCTGCGTTACATTATTGCGGGAGGGGTGGGGGAAGGGGGGGGAGGTACCTTGTGTATTGATGCTATTGTTGATGCGCCCTTTATTATGTCGTGTGTTTCATTTACTCCGAATTTATCATATACTCCCCAACTGTCTTTCAGCTCACTTGTCAATAAAATGACGTTGTCCTTGGGCGCAATGCATTTTTTCTGGCCGTGTATTTTGTGGCACATGTTCTCGAACAGTTGCAGCAGCCCCAACTAACGAGTTTGAGCCGTCGTGTAGAACAGTTTCTCATCATGTTGTGGGCACTCCCCCCTCCCAGGGGTCGTTATAGCACTAGGGGGGGGGGGTTTCTTTGCCGAAAAGAACAATATATTATTTCAAAAAAGATCAATTTGCTGAAAGAAAGGAAAATCAAAATACGTTCTTTCATAATAAAAAATTATAATTCGCATTTACATTGATATGCGTTTATAAATAGAACCGTATTAGCACTGTACAATGTATTTAATAATCAACTCTTCAGTATTAAATTAAAATCAAGGTTTTTAATTATGAATGACTCCTTTGGGCATTGAGTGTAGCGCAAAGTTTTTGGAATAAGGATTGAATATTAGAAATACACATAGAATGGTATTTCTAGTTTCAAACGCGATTTATATTTTGTCCTCAAAGCATTCAACACAGAAAATTCGGCTTCGGAAAGTGTGTGTTGAAAATGGTAACAGTATACGAAATATGGTTTTTAGCAGAAAAAACTCATCAATCCATCCTACTCAGAATTCAAAGAGTAAATTACTACTAGACTGTCTTTGGGTTTCACCGCTTGCCATGGTTTTGTCAAGGTAGCGGATCGCTGTTGCGAAATATTAAGATATATTAGTGAGGTTTTGGCAGTACTACACGCGCGCTCTAACAAGCGTCTGGGCGAGGTGACTGATAGGAGTAATTGAATCGATGAAAATCTGATGACCTCGACCTGTATCGACCCCTTTCTGGTGTTCGCCAAAGCTAAGTAACAAGTTTATCAACCTTCCCTTAGTAGCACATAGTAAATATCTTTTATGCTCACACTTAGCGCGGTACACTGCTGGTCATCGCTATGAGAAAAATGATGTCAAAATGACAGTACAAGACGGCAGATTTCTATGAGGATGGTTTCTGAAACTGACGGTACAAAACAATAAGTACCTTAATATAGGTGGAAATTGTGTTAAAAAGTGGATTAAAATAATCACTTTCAGGAAAAATACACTTGCTGTTGTACAGTTTTTGTTTTTTACGTTGTTTTGAAACGGTAATTAATTTGAACGTGCTTCGTGTACGTTGACCTGAGATGTTTGGACGAGTTAGTTCCTGTTGTCAGTCGCCAGCAGCGTGGAAAGTTTACGCTATAACTTCTTCAGGAACATCTGTTAATAAACTCAGCTACCGTTGCTAGTTACGTAATAGTGATATTATGTTCCGACGTTTTGCAAGACGGTGACACACTCATAAGCTCACTCCCACCGTCCAGCACCAGGTTTAGTGTCGAGACTTATATTATCGTTGCTTTCCGGTAACGTCCAGTGCAGGCTCGGATCCAGGGTTTGGTTCTGGTGTGCTCGCAGTTTGTTACTCTCACCCCCGCCTCTGCAAATATTATCTTTCTTTGCGGCCATCCACACTTTTATCGTGCCACACACGTCTACGATTTTAATATGTTTTCTAATGTACACGGTCGAGTAGGTGACCACCCCCTCTGTTACACATCAAAGTCCACTAACAGTGTGTCGGAGGGACGCGTAAAACAGTGCAGTCGTTGTCATAATGCGGAAACGGAGCGATTTATCTGAAGTCAAAAAGGGCATGATAATTGCCTTTCGGGCCAAAGGTGGAAGCATTTCCCAAACGGTTAAGTTTGTCAACCTTTCGTACGCCGCCGTGGTTAAAGTATACCGCGCATGGCAAAATGGCTCTATCCAAAGCGGTTGCCAAGGCGTGTGGTATACAACGGGCTATATGACGGGGATGAACGACGGCTGCGGTTACGTGTACGGGCGAATAGACGTGTAACTAGATGATTCTATTAGGGACAGTGGATTAACAGAAGTATGCATATATCCTTGGGGAGCATGTCCACCCTTCCACGCAGTTTGTTTTTCCTCGGGCAGTGGCATCTACCAGCAGTACAGTGCAACGTATAGCACATCTCGCGGTATACGTACGTGGTTTGAAGAGTTCCAGGAAGAGTTTACTATACTCCCATGGTCACCAATCCCTTCCCCCTCCCCGGATTTAAATCCGGTCGCGAATCGGAGAGACCACCTCGATCGTGCTGTACGCACCATGGATCCTCAACTGTGAAACCTAGCGCAGGTGGCCACGGTGTTAGAGTCGGCATGGCTCGGCTCCACATCACACACACTCTTAAACATAATTGACACTCTTCCTGCACGTTCTCGCTGCAAAGCTTTGTTATTTTGGCTTTTGATGGATGGTCAGATATATCTGATCGTGTGATAATATTGAAATAGTAAATAATACAGGTTTAAACATGGCTGTTACTCAGCAGCCGTTTATTAGTTTCAACAAAGGATTAAACAGCCAACCATTTGCACATAAACGGTAGGTACATTAACCTAGGTAGGTTTTGACACCTACTAGAGGTGTCTTCACCAGAATGAAATGTTGCTAAATCCTATAAAATCTTCTTAAGTCTTCGTACTGATCCAGCCAATCCTAGTATGTGTCGAAACCTACGTCAATATACCTACCGTTTATGTGCAACCGGTTGGCTCTTTAATCCTGTTGTTGTTGAGGTCTTCAGTCCTGAGACTGGTTTGATGCAGCTCTCCATGCTACTCTATTCTGTGCAAGCTTCTTCATCTCCCAGTACCTACTGCAACCTACATCCTTCTGAATCTGCTTAGTGTATTCATCTCTTGGTCTCCCTCTACGATTTTTACCCTCCACGCTGCCGTCCAATACCAAATTGGTGATCCCTTGATGCCTCAGAACATGTCCTACCAACCGATCCCTTCTTCTGGTCAAGTTGTGCCACAAACTTCTCTTCTCCGCAATCCTATTCAATACTTCCTCATTAGTTATGTGATCTACCTATCTAATCTTCACCATTCCTCTGTAGCACCACATTTCGAAAGCTTCTATTCTCATCTTGTCCAAACTAGTTATCGTCCATGTTCCACTTCCATACATGGCTACACTCCATACAAATACTTTCAGAAATGATTTCCTGACACTTAAATCTATACTCGTTGTTAATAAATTTCTCTTCTTCAGAAACGCTTTTCTTGCCATTGCCAGTCTGCATTTTATATCCTCTCTACTTCGACCATCATCAGTTATTTTGCTCCCCAAATAGCAAAACTCCCTTACTACTTTAAGTGTCTCATTTCCTAATCTAATTCCCTCAGCATCACCCGACTTAATTCGACTACATTCCATTATCCTCGTTTTGCTTTTGTTGATGTTCATCTTATACCCTCCTTTCAAGACACTGTCCGTTCCGTTCAACTGCTCTTCCAAGTCCTTCGCTGTCTCTGGCAGATTTGCAATGTCATGGGCGAACCTCAAAGTTTTTATTTCTTCTCCATGGATTTTAATACCTACTCCGAACTTTTCTTTTGTTTCCTTCACTCCTTGCTCAATATACAGATTGAATAACATCGGGGAGAGGCTACAACCCTGTCCCACTCCCTTCCCAACCACTGCTTCCCTTTCATGTCCCTCGACTCTTATAACTGCCATCTGGTTTCTGTACAAATTATAAATAGCCTTTCGCTCCCTGTATTTTACCCCTGCCACCTTTAGAATTTGAAAGAGAGTATTCCAGTCAACATTGTCAAAAGCTTTCCCTAAGTCTGCAAATGCTAGAAACGTAGGTTTGCCTTTCCTTAATCTAGCTTCTAAGATAAGTCGTAGGGTCAGTATTGCCTCACGTGTTCCAGTGTTTCTACGGAATCCAAACTGATCTTCCCCGAGGTCGGCTTCTACTAGTTTTTCCTTTCGTCTGTAAAGATATCGTGTTAGTATTTTGCAGCTGTGGTTTATTAAACTGATTGTTCGGTAAGTTTCACATCTGTCGACACCTGCATTCTTTGGGATTGGAATTATTATATTCTTCTTGAAGTCTGAGGGTATTTCGCCTGTCTCATACATCTTGCTCACCAGATGGTAGAGTTTTGTCAGGACTGGCTCTCCCAAGGCATCCAGTAGTTCCAATGGAATGTTGTCGACTCCCGAGGCCTTGTTTCGACTCAGGTCTTTCAGTGCTCTGACAAACTCTTCAGGCTGTATCGTATCTCCCATTTCATCTTCATCTACATCCTCTTCCATTTCCATAATATTGTTCTCAAGTACACCGCCCTTGTATAGACCCTCTATATACTCCTTCCACCTTTCCCTTCTTTGCTTAGAACTGGGTTTTCATCTGAGCTCTTGATATTCATGCAAGTGGTTCTCTTTTCTCCAAATGTTTCTTTAATTTTCCTGTAGTCAGTATCTATCTTACCCTAGTGAGATAAGCCTCTACATCCTTACATTTGTCCTCTAGCCATCCCTGCTTAGCCGTTTTGCACTTCCTGTCGATCTCATTTTTGAGACGTTTGTATTCCCTTTTGCGTGCTTCTTTTACTGCGTTTTTATGTTTTCTCCTTTCATCAATTAAATTCAATATTTCTTCTGTTACCCAAGGATTTCTAGTAGCCCTCGTCTTTTTACCTACTTGATCCTCTGCTGCCTTCACAACTTCATCCCTCAAAGCTACCCATTCTTCTTCTACTGTATTTCTTTCCCCCATTCCTGTCAATTGTTCCCTTATGGTCTACCTGAAACTCTGTACAACCTCAGGTTCTTTTAGTTTATCCAGGTCCCATCTCCTTAAATACCCTCCTTTTTGCAGTTTCTTCAGTTTTAATCTACAGGTCATAACCAATAGATTGTGGTCAGAGTCCACATCTGCCCCTGGAAGTGTCTTACAATTTAAAACCTGGTTCCTAAATCTCTGTCTTACCATTATATAATCTATCTGATACCTTTTAGTATCTCCAGAGTTCTTCCATGTATACAACCTTCTTTCATGATTTTTAAACCATGTGTTAGCTAAGATTAAGTTGTGCTCTGTGCAAAATTCTACCAGGCGGCATCCTCTTTCATTTCTTAGCCCCAGTCCATATTCACCTACTATGTTTCCTTCTCTCCCTTTTCCTACACTCGAATCCCAGTCACCCATGACTATTAAATTTTCGTCACCCTTCAAAACTTGAATAATTTCTTTTATTTCTTCATACATTTCTTAAATTTCTTTTGTCGTCTGCAGAGCTAGTTGGGATATAAACTTGTACTACTGTAGTAGGTGTGGGCTTCGTATCTATCTTAGTCACAATAATGCGTTCAGTATGCTGTTTGTAGTAGCTTACCCGCATTCCTATTTTCCTATTCATTATTAAACCGGCTCCTGCATTACCCCTATTTGATTTTGTGTTTATAACCCTGCAGTCACCTGGCCAGAAGTCTTGTACCTTCTGCCACCGAACTTCACTAATTCCCACGATATCTAACTTTAACCTATCCATTTCCCTTTTTAAATTTTCTAACCTACCTGCCCGATTTAGGGATCTTACATTCCACTCTCCGATCCGTAGAACGCCAGTTTTCTTTCTCCTGATAACGACATCCTCCTGAGTAGTCCCCGCCCGGAGATCCGAATGGGGGACTATTTTACCTCCGGAATATTTTACCCAAGAGGACGCCATCATCATTTAATCATACAGTAAAGCTGCTTTAATCCTATGTTAATAATAATAATAATAATAATAATAATAATAATAATAATAATAATAAAGACAAAAGCTATAAATACCTATGCTATACCAATATTGACCCACTCATTTGGAGTAGTGAAATGGAGTAACACAGATCTAGAAGCACTCAGTACACTTACACGATCACAATGCCACAAATATAGAATACATCACATACATTCAGCAACAGAAAGATTCACATTAAGCAGAAAGGAAGGAGGAAGGGGATTTATCGACATAAAAAACCTACATTATGGACAGGTAGACAATTTAAGAAAATTCTTTCTAGAACGAGCAGAAACTAGAAAAATACACAAAGCAATCACTCACATAAAAACATCGGCTACACCATTGCAATTTCATAACCGCTTCTACAACCCTTTAGATCACATAACATCAACAGATACGAAGAAAGTAAATTGGAAAAAGAAAACACTTCATGCAAGCACCCGTATCATCTAACACAGCCACACATCGATCAAGACGCACCCAACACATGGCTAAGAAAAGGCAATATATACAGTAAGACGGAAGGATTCATGACTGCAATACAGGATCAAACAATAAACACCAGATATTACAGCAAGCATATTATTAATGATCCCAATTCCACAACAGATAAATGCAGACTTTGCAAACAACAAATAGAAACAGTAGATCACATCACAAGCGGATGTACAATACTAGCAAATACAGGATACCCCAGAAGACATGACATAGTAGCAAAAATAATACATCAACAGCTTGCCTTACAACATAAACTTATAAAACAACACGTTCCCACATACAAGTATGGACCACAATATGTACTGGAGAATGATGAATTCAAATTATACTGGAACAGAACCATTATAACAGATAAAACAAAACCACGTAAGAAACCTGACATCATACTCACCAATAAAAAGAAGAAATTAACACAACTAATGGTAATATCCGTACCCAATACAACAAATATACAAAAGAAAACAGGAGAAAAAATTGAAAAATACATCCAACTGGCTGAGGAAGTCAAGGACATGTGGCATCAGGATAAAGTTGACATACCAATTGTACTATCAACTACAGGAGTCATACCACACAATATCCACCAGTACATCAACGCAATACTGCTACATCCAAACTTATATATACAACTACAGAAATCTGTAATTATTGATACATGTTCAAATAGAAACAGTAGATCACATCACAAGCGGATGTACAATACTAGCAAATTCAGAATACCCCAGAAGACATGACAATGTAGCAAAAATAATACAAGTATGCACCACAAAATGTACGGGAGAATGATGAATACAAATTATACTGGAACAGAACCATTATAACAGATAAAACACCACCACATAACAAACCTGACATCATACTTGCCAATAAAAAGAAGAAATTAACACAACCAATCGAAATATCCATACCCAATACAACAAATATACTGAAGAAAGCAGGAGAAAAAACAGGCCGAGTGTAAGAGTCCTATAACGTGAGCTGAACTGTCCGCCATGTTGTCCCCGAAGTGCAGGATATTTATCTTTTTTTACATATGAGTCACGATGCGACTGGAGATTTTTTGAAATTTGTGGTAAGTTCCTATGGCGCACACCCATGCCCGAGGAAGGACTCGATCCACCGCCGGGGGGAACCGCACGGACCGTGACAAGGCGCCTGAGACCGCGCGGCTATTGGAGCTTTTTTAATTATTTGTATTGAGGAATTCGTCGTAAATGTGGATGGTTGTGATCTGCACTAAATATTGCAATAATGGTTGTCGGATGTATAGATTTCCAAGTGACTTCAAACGGAGAAAAAGAGGGGTCATAAATTGCCACAGACACATCTGGGAACCAGAACGTGGCGCTCAATTGTGTATTGTAACTATCCGTTAATAAAAGTGGTTATAAATATGAAACTAATTGTATACATTTGCGTTTCTTTCTCTAGTCAATAACTACGCTGAAGCAGTTTGTCTCAAAATTTTTGATTCCTGAGATATATTCGCAATTGGTTAAGAGAGGAGGAATATTTGTTGTGATGTTTGTATCTCGTTATTAAAAACGTATATAAACAATCTGAGTAATACATAACCCTATTTATTATGTAAGTACGGTGGGATGAGTGATAATGAAGGTATTTTTATAGCGGATTAGTTATTTCGAGGCAACCTACACAGGTAGCATAACCTTCAAAGAAGTTGGCCACAACTTACCAAGCAACAAATGAAATTATTAATAAAAAATTCGTTTGACTGGAAGATGAAACACTATTGTTCCCACTGAAACACTACTATTCACCCTAAACGAGTACTATTCCCCCTCTGTACAATAAAAGTGCCGCATTTCTTTAAAAAATTAAGACTACTTTCGCAATTGCGTTTATATGGGCAAGAACTAACAAACAGTCACGGGTTTTCACTGCGTAACATGCCTATTTGAAAACATTGGTACTGGTTTCTTAACTCTTTATACTTAATATTTACGAACTACCACGCCTATATTTCTATAGCCGTGTACTACTACATTTCAATTTTTCTGTTATATTAAATGGGCATTATATATATATATATATATATATATATATATATATATATATATATATATATATATATATATATATATATATATGTGTGTGTGTGTGTGTATATGTATTAATTACTGTTCGTTACATTCGTACATACAGCATGGAATATTTTGTAAGAAATATTGTAGAAAGTTGCGTGAATATGTTAATCACACCCTAGGAAAAATTGCCGAATTTCAGAGTTGGGGAAACATGGCGGACGATTCAGCCTATTATATATACTGGCAAGCTAAAACATTATGATCATTGCCCATTGCGATGTTGGATGTCGCCTGGTGGTGGTGCGGGCACGTGACGCGGAACGAAAGTATGTAAGCGGAAGAGATATGGACGGGGGATCGCTCTAGCGAAGATATGGGCAGCAAATGGGGAAATCCGTTGAGATAAGCTACTTTGACAAAGGGCAGATTATTACTAGGCGGAGTCTGTGAACAATTATCTCCAAAACGGTGAAGCTGGTCGAACTTTCTGTCGCGAGCGTCTACGGAAAGAGATAGGAGGACAGTGAAACTACCTCTAGGCGCTAAATGGTTGGACTCTTCACAGAACGTGGGGTTCGGAGGCTTGTCTGCTCTGTACAGTGGGATAAATTGTGATCTGTGGCATTTGTGCCGAAAGAGCACAATGCTGGTCCCTGCGTAAGTGTTTCGGAGCGCACCGTTCATCGTATGTCGTTGAACGTGGAGCTCCGCAGCTGACCACCCCTGTGTGTTCACATGTTGATCCAATGATATCAATTACAATTGCAGTGAGTGCAGGATCATTGGGATTCGACTGTCAGTCAATGGAAATCTGTCGGCTATTCGGGTGAATTAAATTTTTGTTACACTAGGTCGTCTCCGTCATAGAGGGGAACGGGGGATCGAAACGTGCTGCGCCCCACGGACACAGGCTGGCGGGAGCAGTATTATGCTATGAGAGACATTCTCCTGCACCTGCAGTAATAATCGAAGACACGCTGACAGCTGCGAGCCATCTACATCCCTCCATGCTTGATGTCATCCCCGTCGGCGATGTCATCTTTCAGTCGTGTCCTGGAGCCAGAACCGTGCTACAGTGGCTTGTGGAGCATTATAGTGAACTTAAGTCGATGTATCGGCGACCAAATTTTCCGGATGTAAATCCCATGGATCTCATCTGGATCGCTATCGTGCACAATCATCGCGTACACAAATCAGCGGTCCGTTACTTACGCGAATTTCATTTCACTGTGCGTAGACGTGTAAAGCCGCATTCCTCCAAAAAAACGTACCAAACAAACTGTGGGATCCGTGGTAGGCAGAATCAGCGATGTATTTCGTTCCAAAGACAGACAAACATGCTATTAAGCAAGTGGTCATAATGTTTCGGCTCGTCAGTGTAGGAGCTCTGGAGTGTGAATCGTCCTGCGAAGCGACGTCCGTTGCAGTGGGAAAGAGGCGTGCTCGGTTTGGCAGCCCCGGTTGTGCGGAATGCAGGTAACGGTGAACGGCGAAGCCAGGGCTACGCGGGGCAGTGGAGCGGCGAGAGTCCGGCCTCGTTGTGGCCGGCCGTGGCCGTCCACAGCCAAGTAGACGCTGCCTGTCTCACTTGTGACTGACTGTCAGCGACTGCCTGCTTGTCACCGGCACGGGCGCCCTCTTTACGCGTCGATACGGCGGAACAGCAAACAGCACAAAACTTCCAAAGCGGCGACTTGGTTGGTAACAGGAGCCAATCGTATTAAAATATTCTATACTAATTTGCTGAGTGAATGGTTTCGAGAAATTCATTCTACCGTGGCACAAAAGCCCGGAATACTTTGAGTGTGACATTTCCAGTCCACAAAGTTTACATTAAAAGAAAAGTTACGTATTGGGAGGGAAAGAAAAACTGCCCACAGGAGTTTCTCGCGCGTACATAACTTGACATGTCCGAAAGAACAGAAATCATCGGTGACCGTGCAGCTCTCTAGAATGAAATGATAATTAAATCAAGACCCTAAGCTGCCGACAGGCGTTGATATGCATCAACGGAGACAGTTGAAAATACGCTACTGTCCATTAAAATTATTACACCACGAAGATGATGTGCTACAGACGCGAAATTTAACCGACAGGAAGAAAATGCTGTGATATGCAAATGATTAGCTTTTCAGAGCATTCGCACAAGGTTGGCGCCGGTGGCGACACCTACAACGTGCTGACATGAGGAAAGTTTCCAGCCGATTTCTCATACACAAACAGCAATTGGCCGGCGTTGCCTGATGAAAAGTTATTGTGATGCCTCATGTAAGGAGGAGAAATGCGTACCATCACGTTTCCGATTTTGATAAAGGTCGGATTGTAGCCTATCGCGATTGCGGTTTATCGTATCGCGACATTTCTGCTCGCGTTGGTCGAGATCTAATGACTGTTAGCAGAATATGGAATTGGTGGGTTCAGGAGGGTAACACGGAACGCCTTGCTGGACCCCAACAGTCTCGTATCACTAGCAGTAGAGATGACAGACATCTTATCCGCATGGCTGTGACGGATCTTGCAGCCACGTCTCGATCCCTGCGTCAAGAGATAGGGACGTTTGCAAGACAACAACCATCTGCACGAACAGTTCGACGAAGTTTGCAGCAGTATGGACTATCAGCTCGGAGACCATGGCTGCGGTTACCTTGACGCTGCATCATAGACAGGAGCACATTCGATGGTGTACTCAACGACGAACCTGAGTGCACGAATGGCAAAACGTCATTTTTTCGGATGAATCCAGGTACTGTTCACAGCTTCATGATGGTGGCATCCGTGTTTGGCGAGATTGCGGTGAACGCACGTTGGAAGCGTTTATTCGTCATCGCCACATTGGCGTTTCACCCGACGTAATGGTATGGGATGCCACTGGTTAAACGTCTCGGTCACCTCTTGTTCGCATTGACGGCACTTTGAACAGTGGACGTTACATTTAAGATGTTACGACCCGTGGCTTTACCCTTCATTCGATCCCTGCGAAATCCTGCATTTCTGCAGGATAATGCACGACCGACGAATACACTAAGCAGATTCAGAAGGATGTAGGTTGCAGTAAGTACTGGGAGGTCAAGAAGCTTGCACAGGATAGAGTAGCATGGAGAGCTGCATCAAACCAGTCGCAGGACTGAAGACCATAACAACAACAATGCAAGACCACATGTTGCAGGTCCTGTACGCGCCTTTCTGGATACAGAAAATGTTCGACTGCTGCTCTGGCGAGCACATTCTCCAGGTCTCTCACCAACTGAAAACGTCTGGTCAGTGATGGCCGAGCAACTGGCTCGTCACAATACGCCAGTCACTACTCTTGATGAACTGTGGTATCATGTTGAAGCGGCATGGCCACGCCATCCAAGCTGTCTTTGTCTCAATGCCCAGGCGTATCAAGGCCGTTATTACGGCCAGAGGTGGTTGTTCTGGGTACTGATTTCTCAGGATCTATGCACTCAAATTGAGTGAAAATGTAATCACATGTCAGTTCTGGTATAATATATTTGTCCAATGAATACCCGTTTATCATCTGCATTTGTTCTTAGTGTAGCTATTTTAATCGCCAGTAGTGTATGTACGCCGACCGGGACTCGAACCCGGGATCTCCTGCTTACATGGCAGACGCCAGGTGGGTAGAGCGTTTGCCGTGTAAGCAGGAGATCCCGGGTTCGAGTTCCGGTCAGGGCTCATATTTTCAGCTGTCCCCGTTGATGCATATCAACGCCTGTCGGCAGCTTAGGGCCTTGATTTAATTATCATTTCATGACACATTTCCTGTCTTCCTGATCGGAAAATGTTTTCTAGCGGTCTTTTCACCACGAGAAATTTATCTGTACAGCCATCTGTGTAGCAGAGGTTCAGTTTTAAAAGCACAGGGTGATTACGCTGCCCCTACCCTTCAAAAGCCAGGCTGATTTTCTTGTTCTCTCGCTCGCTACTTGTAAACTATTAGCTCTACAGAAAAAAATTAACAGGGCCATTTTGTAGGAAATTTAATGTAGTTAAATTTTATGTTGGGATACATTTTCGCAAGAGGCCGTAGTTTGCGAGTTATTTAAGATAAACGTTCAAAAAGTGACCTTGAAACCCACCCCTCATCCCACAGTCAGGATTCCTAATTGTTTTTCATGTCATTCCGTTCTACCACTGTACAAATATTTTCGACTGCACGAACTATTTTTCCCATTCGATCTTTTATGGTCTGAATTTACCGGCCTTATTACGCCACCGGCTTAGTGAAACACTATTTGTAAAACTGACGTTTGTGTAAATTTTACCTAGGATTTTTGAGAATTTTAACAGCATAAAAAAACAGTTACAGCGGTGTATTCGTCAGGCTTCTAATTAGGAAACCTATGTGCTTTTAAGGGTTAGCTTTGGATTGGATTGTCAACGTAATTAGTTTTATCGCAACGTTTACAAAAGTCGTTTTTCGTTTATTACCGTCATGGGCCCGTTTAAATTAATAATGTTAACAAAGTAGCCTGCTATGCTGGTGGTCTAATAGCTCAGTCAATAGAGAGAAAAAAAAAGGGCGAATATCTGGAATAATTTTGGGTAGTCGCAAATTTTTGTAAAGTGGTAGGAGGTAATGGCACGGGCAACATACTACAAATCCTGACTGGTCAGGAGATGAATGTGGGTTGGAGGTGCGTTGTACGTTTTTGTTGAATAACTCGAAAACCGTTGCCTCAAGCGGAAACGTATCTCAGAACAAAATTTAACTACATCAAATTTCCTACAAAAAGGTCCTGCTCATTTTTTTCTGTAGGACTGATAGTTTGCGCGTAGCGAGCGAGAGAATATGAAAATTCGTGCGTGGTTTATGGAAGGCCAACAGTAATATTGGGTTGCTTAAAACGACAGTGGAAGGGGCAACTGGATCACGTTTGTATAGTAAGAACATCTATATTCCTGAGATAGTACGTGACTTTTCAAGTTATTGATCAATATAATACGAAAGAAAACAGGGTTCTTTTTGACACAGTGACTTGTTTATGATACAGTTGTAATCGCTTTCGGCCTCCAACGGTCTTCAGGTGCCATGGGCGGCATTTAGTGAACAAATAACCATGCGTTGTCAACATTTGCGTTTGCCGTTGTGGGCCGAAAGCAATTAAGTTTGTGTAATGAAAAGCTAAACAAAACTTTATAACGCCTTAATCACCATCTCGTCAAGATGAATAACCACAAAGATTCGTTGTCGAGGTCTTAAAATAGAACCACAGAATTCATAATAAACGTAACTATGTTGTTGTGTTAGTGACATACATGTTGTCTGGAACGCAAGGTAAAATAGCACAGGTATATGTACCGAACATTTGACAACCCAACACGCAGAAACTTGTAACTCAACAACCTTCAGCCGTATTTTGGTGTTTTCAGTGATCCTTGTTAAAGTGCGTTGCCATCTCAGATTCAGTGCCGACGCAGTCCAACCGTGGCAGCCCATCGTATAATGACGAAACGGCGCATCATCCGACGAGGACTGTTGCCTCTGTAAACCGGCAAGAGTGTGAGTGAATGTTGTTTGAAGTGACTCGTATGTCTACTTTTTAATAACGTGGAAGGAAAGTGGTTGATAATTTACTTCGTCGAACTCATTATAGCTGGAACACCATCTGAAATGGCACAGGATGGGGAAGTGATCTGTTTAAGGAACTATTCCGTTAGTTTCATGAAGTGATTCACAGAAATAGCTCAACACCAAAATTTTTGTGGCCAGATGGTGATTCGAATCGTCCAATGTCTTAAACGCTGCACCACCTCGTTCTGTAGGTCCTTTTATAGTAGACCTGACAGTGGGTGAGATGCACATTCAATTTAGTGCCAAGTGATTTCTGTTTTCATCAGCGCACAATCACGCGCGCGCTTGTCGTTTTCCACCGAATCCAGCAGTTGTCAACCGCGCTGGTGGAAGAATGGAACGCCGTACCAGAAGAACGCCTTACCAACCTTGTGGCCGGTTAGCTTGGGAGCACGTTGCAGAGCAGACATTGATGTCCTTATCAAGAATATTGTCCGTCCTTTTGTTATGACCAGGGAAACAAAAATGGAATAATTATTGTGTACTTGACAGTGACACATCATGCGAAAGTTACTTTCATCCTAAACTCTTGTACTCCAGTTTATAATTGCCACTCAAATGTACTATTGCCGCCAACAGATAACTAACCCATTTGCTACCGCGTGGGTAGCAGCTGAATCGGTAAAAAATTCAACTAAACGGCTGCGATTCCGCTCTGCCTGCCCGTGAAAAGGTACAGGTTGCTCCAGTTAGGGCCCCGCCGGGTGCTGGAGACACTGGACAGGTTGATCTGAACAGCTGCAAATATTTTTGAAGCATGTGGTAGTAAAGACATGCCACTTGGAGTGTCAAAAATGGAGGGAATCTTACACTGACGGTATAGCAATAAGGCAGAAATTCATTACAATGGCTATCGCCGGCCGGAATGGCCGTGCGGTTCTAGGCGTTACAGTCTGAAACCGAGCAACCGCTACGGTCGCAGGTTCGAATCCTGTCTCGGGCATGGATGTGTGTGATGTCCTTAGGTTACTTAGGTTTAAGTAGTTCTAAGTTCTAGGTGACTGATGACCTCAGAAGTTAAGTCACATAGTGCTGAGAGCCATTTGAACCATTTTACAAACTTCGATCAAGAAGTTGGTTGGCTTGTACGGCATATTTCTCCTGTTATACCTTTTATTTTGTACTTTCTTACTTTTGTCAGCTTCCTGTAGTGCTGTTGCACATTGGTTAAATTCACGGAGTCGTAATTAAAGCAATCTAGTTTATATTTCCATCTGGTCATCTTGATTTACATTTTCCGAGCTCCATTTAAATCATACCAGCCTGCTGTACCGTAAATCATACTTTCTCCTTTCTTCCTCCCGCTGGTAAGTAAATACCCATGCTGCATTGAAGAGGAGATAAAAGCTTTTCTTGATATCATTGGCGTAGATCCCAGTTGTCTTCCTCCTACCCGTGTAACTTTGTCCCATTATCAACGAACGCCCAACTACTTTCCTCGTCCCCGTCTCTTTCTTTATGACTACCATCTCCACAGTTTTTTTTCCCTGGTTTAACTTTCCTGCTAACTTAATCTTATTGCTTTTCTCTATTCGCAGAAACAATTTACGAGGTTTTGTTGTTTCGGTACTAAAGCCAAACCTTTGCGTTAGTGTAGCATTACTCCCATTGAACAGAGAATGTTGCATTACAAGAAATATCCACGTCCTATTGTTAATAGAATTGACATTGTTGTAATATTTACATCCATAAGCGTTTCATCCTCATAGTCTTTAATATTATTAATAATCATTTATATTTTTACTCGTTTTGCATCTCATGTGGTAAACGTAAATAACTATTTCTGTTTTCCTTTCCAAATTTTCCAGTGATTTTACGTTTAGAGTGCTGTTGTTTCTAAGCGTCTGATTACTTCGCTCCGCTTTTCTTTTATTTTGTCTGGAAATGAAAGCCCAGAACATTCTTTAGACACGTATATCTTTTCAGAATTTCATGGTTTCAGTCTTGGCCTTTTTCAGATCACTTGTTTCGTGAAGCCACTTGGACGAGAGAGATTTTGTGCGGTTGGCTTGTTCAAAAATTCTCTTGCATATCCAGTGGTTTTTACTCATCTGAACCAGTTGGCTATAAAACATTATTCAAAGTTTTCTCTTTGTTACATTTAGTTTTTCAATTTTCTTGTAATTATTTTCATTACGCCAGTTACTGTTCTCACTATTGTATTTTATTGGCACCCGATCTGTTTCTCCAGACTAAGTCAAATCTAGGCATTAGGTTTGCTTGTAAACATTCAGGTTTTATTACTGTAACATATGCTGTTACTGTTAGAGAGGCGACAGGTATCTCTTATAGCGCACGTCTTTGCCCAACTTTTCGAAGTGTTGATTCTTCTCGTTGCCATTGCTATGTCTCCGCACAGTATAGCAAGCTCATCGGCATAAGCTAAACATTGGATTCTATGAGTCTTGTATTTATAGTCCATGTGTACCCGGCCGTTTACTTCTAATTTTTTAGTTCTTCCCGTTCTCGGTTCATCGAAGTTCTTCCCGTTCTCGGAAACCTTCTGCTTGCCTAACACCTGTTCGCACAGATCTCTCCTAAAAATTTAACTTCAGATTTTTTTATTTATTAATGTATGTCAAATTATGTTTCTTCATTTATCATCCATACCAACCTGTCAACAGCGGTGTACGCCTTTTTGAAGTCTACAGACGCTGCGACGTAGGACAGGCAGCTTGCTACTGTGCCTTGGATTATAAGCTTAAGACACAGGATCTCCTCCATACATGAACTTCCCTTCCGAAAACCAGCATGATACTCCCGATCTTGCCGTCCACTTTCTTCCGTGCCCTTTTAAGCAGCGCTTTGGGAAAGATCTTGTATACACCTGGTAACAATTATATTCCTTATTGTTTTTATTATTATTTGTAACGAATTTTGTATACGTATTGCAATGTTACTGTAAAGATAAATCAGCTATATCTGGTTAGACGTAAGAAAGGGTCTGAAGGTCCTTATCTTTCCAGGTAAAATAAACTCACAAATTGATCTTTAAAAATTAATCAGTGCGCCATCTCTCACGCTCACGGGCCTGAGAAATGTTAATGACATTGTATGGGAAGTTGTTGTTGGGGTGTGTGTGTGTGTGTGTGTGTGTGTGTGTGTGTGTGTGTGTGTGTGTGTGTGTGTGTGTGTGTGTGTGTGAGAGAGAGAGAGAGAGAGAGAGAGAGAGAGAGAGAGAGAGAGAGTGGTCTCTCACTGCAACGTTCTGCGACTGATTTCAGATTTTGTAGTATTTCGTTTCGATGGATAATGCCATTAACTGTTACGCTGAAACTAGAAACACTAGGCAGTAGCGAAACTGGTCTGGGTTATCTGTAACCATACCAGAGTTCACTTCAACCTCAAGTTGTTATTCGTTCATTGCGAAATGAAAATTCCGGTGTTGCAATATAACCCAAGCTTAGCAGACGAACCGTCAGAGACTATTGCTGTGTCACGGCGCATACAGCTCTGTCATATTACTGGAACCACCCACCTAATTACCGGAATAATCCCATTTGACAGTGCCAAGAGCTGTTTTGAATACTGTAGCATCCAGGGTGTAACGATTGGGAGATTTCAAATTTACTGCGCTCCATACAAGATTGGAAGAAACCCTAACGTGTACCATGCACTTCACAATGGCGTGCAGAGTATGCATGTAGGTGCAGAATTACACGTGCTGCAGAGTAAGCCTGCCCTGCGCTGTTGTAATATGTATAAAGTAGGTTCCTTGAGCTGTAAATGTCTCTTGTGATCCCACAGACTGCCTATACCCTAGACCAGCGATTCTCAAGGTTCTTACCTCGGCGACCCATCGAATAGTAAATATAAATAAAATTAATATTTCACGATCTCTCGCCCGTCCTCCCTCCCACACAAAGGAATAACAACAGTAAGCTTTACTGTTGAATTTTGAATTTAATTATAAATGTAAGAAAAATGTTTAAAATTTATTTAATCGTGTTGCATTAATTTTATTCATTAAGAAAATACCGATAGTATAAAAATGTAATACGACTATTGTTTTATGTAGCTGCGTTTACAGTGACGGATATGAAGATGCATGTGTGATTTGTACGTACACGAGCATTTTACAAGTTCTAATTTGATGTGTACTTCGTCTTTGTAATTTAGTCTCCTATACTGCTTGCAGTGAGAGCATGTTTGAAAATCTACATTGATGCGTTTGTACAAGTCGTGCTGGCAGCGGTAGCCTGTAAAAGAGGCACTTGAAATCGCACAGTTTCACTTAATTTTCTATGCCAAGCGTGCGTCTGTTGCTTTTGTTTAGCGTGCGGTCAACCGTGAAACTTAATTTGTTTCAATTTCTTACACCTCTGCTAAGTTTACGGTTGAGATTCACTCACGACCAGCTGATCGAACTGTCTTATCTTGGAAACGCTACTACTGCAATTTACATCTGAAGTTTTAAATACATTTTGGCTTGCTGGCCGAAATAAATATGGACATTTAGTCTCAGAAGCACTGAAAATATTAATACCATTCGCCACGTCTTCTCTCTGTGAAAAGAGCTTTTCGTCTATGGTTGTGCTAAAAATTAAATACACGAATCGTCTTTTATCACTCGAAAACTGCTTTCGAGTCTCATACTGTAGATACACGCATGCAGGTACTATTTAGATACCCGTATGTAGCAAAAACAAGTGAAACCATCACATTAATTTATTTCTTCTCATGTGCACCTATCATATATAAATTGTTTATAATAAATAATTTTTTTCTCGTAAAATCTACATCCCCACCGTACGGTGGGTGGTGAAGGATTCCCTGTACCACAAGTAGTTGTTTCCTTTCCTATTCCAGTTGCATATAGCGTGAGGGAAAAACGACTGTCCTCTCTACATGCCTCCGTGCGAGACCTAATTTCTCGTATCATAACTTCGAGGTCCTACGTGAAATGTATGTTTGCGGCAGTGGGATTATTCTGCAGTCAGCTTCAAATGCCGGTTCTCTAAACTTTCTTAGCAGTTTTCTTCGAAATGAATGTCTTCTTCCCTTCAGGGATTCCCATTTGAGCTCCCGAAGCCTATCCATAACACTTACATGCAGATTGAACCTATCGGTGACAAATCTGGCAGCTCCCCTTTGAATTGCTTCAATGTCTTCTTTCAATCCGACCTCGTGTGGATCCCAAACACTCGAGTAGCACTCGGGAATAGGTTGTTATGGAGTCCTATATGCGATCTCCTTTACAGACGAACTACACTTTCCGTAAATTCTCCCAATAAACAGAAGTACACCATTCGCCTTCTCTACCAGAGTTCACACATGCTTGTTCGAGTTCATATTGCTTCGCAAAGTTACGCCCAGATATTTAAACGACGTACCCGTGTCAAGCCGGACACTACTGATGCTGTATCCGAACATTAATGGGTTTGTTTTTCCTACTCCTCTATATTAACTTAGGTTTTTCTATGTTAAGAACCAACTGCCATTCATCACACCAACTAGAAATTTTGTCTAGGTCATCTTGTATTAACCATCAGTCATTTATCTTCGACACCTTCCTGTACACCACAGAACATTAGCGCACAACCGCAGATTCCTGCCCACCACGTCTGGCAGATCATTTATGTATATAGAAAATAGCAACTGCCGTGCCGGCCGTTGTGGCCGACCGGTTCTAGGCGCTTCAGTCCGGAACCGCGCTGCTGCTACGGTCGCAGGTTCAAATCCTGTGTCGGGTATGGATGTATGTGATGTCCTTAGGTTAGTTAGGTTTAAGTAATTCTTAAGATTCTAAGTCTAGGGGACTGATGACCTCAGATGTTAAGTCCCATAGGGCTCAGAGCCATTTGACAACGGTTGTATCACACTTCCCTCGGGCACTCCAGGTGTTACACCTGTCTACAATGAACACTCGCCGCCGAGGACAATACCGTGCGTTGTTGCATAAGAAACCTTTCCATCCAGTCACATATCAGGGAGTCTATTCCGTATGCACGTACCTACGTTAACAGTCTGCAGAAGGGCACAGTGTCGAATTCTTTTCGGAAATATAGAAATATGTAATCTGTTTATTGCCCTTCGTCCATAGTTCGCAGTATATCATGTGAGAAAAGTGCAAGCTGTTTCGCGACTCCCTTTAATATCACCGCGACCCCCCAAGGCTTTATGGCCAAAGATGACCTTGATGAGTGCATCTACACAATGCGCGATAAATTGGGGACCGTGTAATAAGACTATCTCCATCTATAGTGTTGTAATAACAATCATTTGGGCACTTCTTTTAGTACACTGTTGTGAAGCTCAGATTTTAGTTTTAATTGTTGATGTAGTATCGTCTGTAGAGCTAAGTCATCCATTATAAATACACTGCTATTGTTAGAATTTGAAGGATTTGCCGGACGCCTCCGATTCTAAACTGCTGATATCGCATACACGGATGTCAATAATTATGGCAGTAATCAACTTGAGTAAATTACGACAAGTGCCAGCATAGCTGAGGTTGTTCTGTTAGGAATGCAAATGCTGCCTCTTCTACTAAAAGCAAGAACGATAGATATATTAATGTTGTGTTTAGTATGTTCTCAATGCGTGATGTCAAATGTGGCTAACGGTTGTAATAAGGTACTCATACAGTAAGTTTTGGTACATGCTAATCATGTCTTCGGAAATGTTTTTACATTTTGCGCCTTCGATACGAATGCACAGCTAAAATTAACTGTCGCTAAAAATACTGTACATCCTATTGAAACTAGGAAGTATCGGGGATGTCCTCGCTTAAGCTCATAGTACACGATGATGAGAGGGTGAGCCTACCCTTGCGGGTCCCCCCGCCATTCATGCAATACCACATTACTTTATGATGATGAGCGGGTCAAGGATAACGTATTGTCCAAGATGCTACTCCAGGCAGGTGTAAAATGAATGTGCGTGACGGAAAATACTTAAAGCAAAAATGAAGATTTGGCCCTGTCTGACTACCCCCTGAAGCAGATCTTAGGATCTCTTCATGGTGATATTATCTCCTCCTTCTTGCTCTTTAAGATATAAATTAAAACATCAACATAAATGAGTAATTAAGGGAACTAGTAACTACAAATTAAAAATGCTGTTTCTGCTTATACATTTATTGTGGATTAAAACCCCTTTATATATTAAAAATGTTTATCTATCAATGTCCAATAGACATAAATAGATAAAAATAGATTTCCTAACTAATGGGATTGATCAGTTGCTCAAATCTGCCCCTTTTTATGGCTACGCGATCTATGTACCAAACTCTAGAAGACACTACTTTCAAAGATGATCTCTAGTGGTATGCAACCTCAGCGGATATAAAATTTACGTGATCACAGCTGTTTAGCTTTGTAGCCCTAATAAGCCGAAGCAATTAGCAATATCACCGTATGTACTGCGTCCCGGTGCATCGGACTGATGGTTCTCGTACATGTCTGCGACAATGGAAGAACTCCAGCCACAAAATAAACTCTTTCAAACACTAGGATGGCAGAAGGCAGGCCTCGGACTAGTATACTCTAATGCTGTTTTCTCCTCTCTTCGACGCGCAAGTCGCCGAAGTGGCGTCAAATCGAAAGACATGCACCCGGCGAACGGTCTACCCGACGGGAGGCCTTAGTTACACGACATTTACATTTATTTCTCCTCTCTGTGTTCTACAGACGAGAAACGCGAACTCCCAGCCTCAAGGACGGAGTTCAGATAACGTGTCAACGTTAGTATATGCAGAAGTAGTGCTCTCAATCACTGAACGCTGCGTTCTCAACGACGACTCCCTACCCGGAGGCGAAGTCCAGAATCGTATAAGTTTGCAACAGTACAGTGCTCAACTCTTCTAACTATAAAATCTCCTGAGAGAAAAGACAGCAAGTCCGTCTGTACCATCAGAAGCTGATTCTGTGCGGCTGTCAAACACGGGCGCTCATAACGGAAGACCGCTTTCTCTCCACCGCTGGCTTTCCAGCAAAGCTCGGCTCCCCTCCCTTGTAACTGCAGAGAACGAATCATATTCTCTAAACCACGAAATATTTTCCCTCTCTACAGATTCTTCCGAACCCCGACCAACCATATTTTAGTCTTTTATCGACCAGGGCGGAAAGTTTGCGAGGTAATACCTGTCCCCGTTAATTAGGAATACATACAGTGATACGCTTCTCAGAGTAAAAATCCTCGAAAATAACTCAGCCTGCGAGGCAACGCTTCATCATTCCTCTCTGCTACGTCCAAGATTTTCAGAGTTTCCGAAGTATTATCCGGTTATCCCTCCGGACCCGCTACGATTCGGCCGGCCGCCGCTGTATTGTGCTTCAGCGCTCAGGTGCTCCGACCGTCCGTCTGGGGTTACTTCCTGTGTCAAGCAGGACCAACACACCTGTGCGGGATTTTCCATCCAGGGTTGAGTTATGCTTGCCATTTCATTTCCAGTGGCGTTCCAACCTGTACTAGTATAGGCAATCATTCATTACGCCGTTTTGATAATAAAGACACTCCGTCACCTTTCATGCAATAAGCGTTAACAGCTATTTACAGGGTATAAGTGCAATGTCAGTCTTCTTTAAATATTCATATATATACGATGTGCAACCTATCAAATGATGTCTAATTCCGGTTGTAAATCACGGCAAAGTAAGTAGATGGAGTGCTTGTAAGGTGCGAAATTATATCCACCTTACAATTGTAGTTAACTTTTACAAATCTGCGGTCTAGCCGAACACTCACTCTGGCTATTTAAGTTCGCTTGCGTTAGATGGATTCAGTGATTCCGTGCTCCAGGTAGCCTCTCTCTTTTTCTCCTCAGTCTTTTGGCTAATTGGATGCGATCGCCACTATTTCCTTTCCTCCCTTTATCTCAGAGCAGCACTTGACGCCCAACGCCCTCAATTATCTGTTGGATATATTCCAGTTTCTGTTCCCCCCCCCCCCCCCCCCCAATTTTTCTGTTTGCAGCTACGTGTAATAGCATGGTACTTATTCCCTGATGCCTCAACCATGTCCTGTCACTTCTTCTAGTGAAACATTTTCCTTTCCTCGCCTATTCTACGGAAAGCCTCCTGATTGTTACTCTTACTGGTATACTAACTTTGCTGCATCCTTCTGTAACATCGCATTTGAAACACTTTCATGCTCTTCTTTTCCGGTTTTCCCAAAGTCCAAGATTCATTTCGCTGCCTAGCTGTGCTCCAGACGTGCATTGATATTAATTCCCTTCTCAAATAACGACCTGTCTGACACTAGGCGTGTTTCCGTAGTGACAAGTGTACTCTTTCAAAATTCGGTCGAGTAGCTCCTCAGTTGGCATCACGAGGCTGAGTGCACCCCGAAAAATGGCAACAGCGCATGTCGACCGGATGGTCACCCATCCAAGTGCCAGCCACGCCCGGCAGCGCTTAACTTCGGTGATCTGACGGGAACCGGTGTATCCACTACGGCAAGGCCGTTGCCGAAGTTATTGATTATCCCACGCTAAATACTGTCTTCATTGTATAAGAACTTTTCAGTTTTTCTATGCTACAATAAGAAAATTTTCTCCCGTGGAATGCTACAATATAGCTGTAACGTGTTATGAGGTAAGCATAATAAGCATAACAGTGAAAACGATTTACAAGTGAAGTTTCCAATTAAAATAGGGCAGAAGGGTTCAGATACTTTTCGCTGTGTGATGTAATCCGAAAATTTCTCGGAACACTCGGTGACAACCAGATAAATCCTGAAAGCCTGATTCAGAGCTCAGATAATTCTCTCATCGCCTGAATGCCAGACTGCCACGAAACACAATACGCCGAAGATAAACTACAGCTCCTTATCTGCTATCCTACATAATCAAGATTAAAGTGTGTACATTGGTTGTACGATTTTTAATAGCAAAAAGAAAGCAAATACTGTTAGAACTTCTCTAAACATGTAGTAGATATCAATGAAGACAAAAGGCATTATCGTTTTAGGAATACAGAATGCATTGCTCTCTCCAGTGTTAAATCACGAAAGGAAATGTCGCTGTGGAGTTTCGGGGGCGCAATTTTGCACGCTGGCACTGTGCGTGCTTCTCTACCTCCCCCAACATATTTTATGCTCATTCACGTTGATATTAAACATAAATGGGACGGCAGATCCTGTTAAATTTCCTGACCGCCTGTTGATTCAGAATACAACATATTCCTCACTTCTTGAAACACTATACCAATTGCTCCTATGCTCTCATTTACCAGCTTTGCCAGAGCTGCGCCTTAATTTATAGTTTCCGTGGTTTCCCTAAATCTCGTAAGACGTGGTCTATTTCTTTCCCCATACTTTTCCCGTCGAGTTTCTTTGCGTGTCAAATTATTTCATCGTCGGCGGGATGTAACCATAATATTCTTTTCTTTCTTTTTAGTTTTATTTTCCATTGACCAAAATGCCATTTTGTCTTAGTTCACACACAGTTATATTTGCAAGGCCTTGTTCCGAATTAGTCTTGAAGTAGGAGACAAATTTAACACACAGCCTGGTTACCACCAGCAAGGAGGAGGGGAGGTGACTGTCTTCTTCCCCCTTTAAATGATTAACGAATGATTCCTGCAGCAGCACTTTGTCAGTTTGTTTTTTCTTTAACTTCAAGTACTGTGTAGAAGTTTCCAGGAACAGTATGTGGTGTTCAGAGAACCATAGTAATTCTCAGGTAGAACGAAGCATTCCGTTTCTTTTTCCTGGCCTTTATCCCGTATCTTCACGGATTCAGCATGTTGATTCTTCGATTCGACAATGTTGGTAGTAGAGGGTGAACGAAAGGCCTTCCTGCCCCTCCCCCCCAAGACGGAGTATGTGTACTCTATCTGTGTGCGTCTAATTTTATCCCATTTTGTGAACGATTCCTAAGCGCCTGCTAATCATATAACTGAGTCCGGTATTCATCAAGTAGGATCCGAGAAACCGCCTAAAAACCACATCCTCATTGGCCGACACACCGGCGTATATCGCCCGGCGGTCGATAGCCGGCCGGCACCACTCCCAGAATCCCGGAAGCGGCGTGCTAACGCACGCGGCTGTGCGGGCGGGTAGAGTGGAGCGTTCCAGTAAATATTCATTGTCAATATCCTGTGATGTTTTAATTATAGCTCTAGTAGAGTACAATTGCTCACCATATCTGTTCTTAATTTGGGTTGGACTGTGATTGGGAGTGGTTTTTTTAGTCAGTACTGTTAGTTAATAAGTTTCGCAACAAAGGTACCTAGAACTGCGAAACGTTCTCGTCGTATAGTATGTACCAGGTGTGTTACTAACGTGTCATTTAACATCCAGAGCTGTAAAACTCCGGAGGTAATGACGGAACTACCAACCTGGCGTTATAAAGCGTCTAAGGCAGCTAACATGTCAGTCTCTTGAGTTCATTTAGTTGAGTTTCGGTTATAAGTAACTGGTGCCATTTCGATGCTGCTGTTGCTGAAATGTGCCACGTATATCGGATGCAATCAGATTGCCATTTAAGCTTTTGCGCTATTTCTGTCTAAAATGACATTTCAGTTATTATATATTATTTAAGTTATTATATGTCTTGGGCTATTGGCCAGTTTCGACTATTGTGCCCTTTTCAAGCAGTAGGTGGTGTGTGTGTGTGTGTGTGTGTGTGTGTGTGTGTGTGTGTGTGTGTGTGTGTGTGTGTGTGTGTGTGTGTGTGTAAGCTATCGAGTTGTTCAGCTATTAGTATATGGCGGCAAGTACACCTCCGTACAGCTAGTATAAAACCTTTCTACAACTGCTATAAAGCATTGTTGAAATGCATTTTGCTTTGATTTGTAATTGTGTTCATTATAACTACCGATTTCGATTTAAACCATCATTACGATATCTGTATACACCCAAACGAAACATGAAACAAATATAAATGCACGAAATTTAGCATGTGATGATTGAACTGTTACTTTTAGAAATTACACCGATTGATGTTAGCACGTGCTTCATTGATGTATTTTTGTAAAAAAAAAATTACACTACTCTCACACCCTTTTTTTAAAAAAACTGCATGTATATGCCATTCTATTCTGTATTATTATTACGCTGGGTCTGAGGTGTTACTTTTTTCATCGTGCTCTTTTGCAACTGAGTTGCAGTTTTATCCTATAACTTTCGTTCTATTCTTATGTCTAATGTTACTGCGAATTGAATAACCATTTTTTGCATCTCTGCTTCGGTTTGTTCTTCATAACAAACATCTATGGTTGTATACTCTTTTGACCTGTGTAGACTTACTGACGGTAATTTTTAACTTTGATGCCAAACTGGACACAGCAACTGTTGTACTAGGATACGCGTTTGGTTCTGCTGTGTACGTTTAGCAGTTATACGAATTGCCGTAACGATATTTCCTATGACAGGGATGGCGAACCATTCCAACTGCGTGCCATTTTTTTCGAGAGAAAGTTTAATGCGGGTACAGCATGCCATCAGGTTAATCGCAGGACTAAATTTTGATTCCACGTATTACTCTTTTTTTCTTGCTTATTTTGTGCATGTTAGGACATGATTATGATAGTGCACGGTTTGGTAGAGAATAGATATTCGGGCCCCACTAATTACTGAAAAAACTAAATACTTCCAGATACGAGAAATTACAGCCGTACTGAGGTATACATGAGTTATTTTTTCCTCGCTCTATATGGGAGTGGAACAGAATGAGGAGCTGACCTCCTTTGAATTTTTTCAATGTCCGCCAGTCTTACCTGATAAGGATCTTATACCGCGCAGCAATGATCCAGAACAATCGGACTACTGTAATTTAGGCAGTCTCTTTTAGTAGATGTGTTGCGTTTACTCAGTATTCTACCAGTAAAACACAATATTGGTTTCGCCTTACCCACAGCATTTTCTGTGTGCTGGTTCCAATGTAAGTTCGTATTATAACGCATGGGTATTTTTGTGATTCGGCAACCCTTACATTTATGTGATATACCAGTGTCCCACCGTCAGTTACGACTTTTCGTACCGGGCAGGTATCTTGTCTAAATGCTTTTATTATTTTTATCTTCAGATCCGTTTGCTAGACGGTAAACGACAGCATCATGTGCAAAAGGTCTATGAGGGCTCCTCAGATTGTCTCCGAAGTGTTGTATATAGATTATGAGATCCTGTGACACTTCCTTGAGGAACGCCAGATGTCACTTTTGTTTCACTCGATGGCTTCTCGACAGTTACTACAAGTTGTACATGTCTGACAGGAAATAGACAGTGCACTGACACAACTGAGACGATGCTCCACAGTCAAGGAATTTTATTTGAAGTCGCTTGCGACGAATGGTGAAAAAAAGCCTCCTGGAAATCTAGAAATACTGTATCAACTCTGTCGATAGCACTCGTTGACGCATGCGAGCGAGTTGTGTTCCCCAAGAAATATATTTTCTGACTTCGTTCCTGCTTTGTCATTAGGTCGTTTTCTTCGAGGCAACTCAGAATTTTCGAACCCAGTATATGTTCCAAAATACTACGGAAAATTTATGGAATTGTTACGGGTCTATAATTCAGTGGAGTAATTGGATTTTCTTTCTTGTGTATTGGTGTGACCTGTGCAGTTTTCCAATTTTAGGTGCGGGTATTTCGTCGAGTGAACGATTGTATATGGTTGCTAAAAATGGAACTATTTAATCAGCGAACTGTGTAAGAAAGCTGAAGTGCTGACCGGAAGACTTGCCTTTATTGAGTCGAAAGTGAAAATCTCGTCAATTCAAAATTTTGTCCAGGTATAGCACTTGACCGAAGGAAGGTAATTTTTATCATTGTTTATCGTAAAGCCGACCTCAGTTATATTATAATCTCAAGTAACAACTTTCGTATTGATGGGATTGTGTGCAGCATACTTCCAAAGTGCTCACCATTTGAAGGTGAGCTCGAAATCCTATTGAGTATTAGTACATCTACATCTACATTTATACTCCGCAAGCCACCCAATGGTGTGTGGCGGAGGGCACTTAACGTGCCACTGTCATTACCTCCCTTTCCTGTTTCAGTCGTGTATGGTTCACGGGAAGAACGACTGCCGGAAAGCCTCCGTGCGCGCTCGAATCTCTCTAATTTTACATTCATAATCTCCTCGGGAGGTATAAGTAGCAATATATTCGATACCTCATCCAGAAACGCACCTTCTCGAAACCTGGACAGCAAGCTACACCGCGATGCAGAGGGCCTCTCTTACAGAATCTGCCACTTGAGTTTGCTAAACATCTCCGTAACGCTATCACGCTTACAAATAACCCTGTGACGAAACGCGCCGCTCTTCTTTGGATCTTCTCTATCTCCTCCGTCAACCCAACCTGGTACGGATCCCACACTGATGAGCAATACTCAAGTATAAGTCGAACGAGTGTTTTGTAAGCCACCTCCTTTGTCGATGGACTACATTTTCTAAGGACTCTCCCAATGAATCTCAACCTGGCACCCGCCTTACCAACAATTAATTTTATATGATGATTCCACTTCAAATCGTTCCGTACGCATACTGCCAGATATTTTACAGAAGTACCTACTGCCAGTGTTTGTTCCGCTATCATACTACAGCATCATCCGCAAAAATCTGCATGGAACTTCCGACACTATCTACTAGGTCATTTATAAATATTGTGAAAAGCAATGGTTCCATAACACTCCCCTGTGGCATGTCAGAGGTTGGTTACTTTAACGTCTGTAGACGTCTCTCCATTGAGAACAACATGCTGTGTTCTGTTTGCTAAAAACTCTTCAATCCAGCCACACAGCTGGTCTGATATTCCGTAGGCTCTTACTTTGTTCATCAGGCGACAGTGCGGACTGTATCGGACGCCTTGCGGAAGTCAAGGAAAATGGCATCTACCTCGGAGCCTGTATCTAATATTTCCTGGGTCTCAAGAACAAATAAAGCAAGTTAGGTCTCACACGATCGCTGTTTCCGGAATCCACGTTGATTCCTACAGAGTAGATACTGAGTATCCAGAAATGACATGATACGCGAGCAAAAAACCTGTAACTTGCGCACGGTACTGTGACAAGATTCATTGCATCAGATGTTTGACGTCGTGATGATCTGACAATGAGCAAAGGGCTGACACTATTCATGCGTGCAGTAAACAAATTAAGATATTTGCTCTCTGGATTGAACTCGTGAGCGAAGCTTCAGTATTTTGAGATTGGCGCGTCGGAGCGGCCGTGTTTGGTAGGAGAATTGCACGGCGAGAGGCGGCGCGCCGGCGGCGGGTTGTCTAATTTTAGCGTCGGGCGCGCCGTTGGGTATCTGAAGAATTAAGATTCCCGCGACCCGGCGTACAGAATTAGCCGGCGCCTGTCCGCTGTCCGCCTGTGTCGCGGGCCCCGCCAGCTTCCTTGTCCCGCGCCGCCTCACGGCTCTCGCGCGAAATATTGCCATTCGCCCCACTCCTCAGAGACACAGCTTGATTTACTGGGGCACATGTTGCAAACAACAGACGCAGATGAAAAGGTCTCAAACAGTTCCGAAAGGCATTTTACAAATGTTATTATCCTAGACGATGCTGTTTTCTGAAGCTTCATTCAATAGTAGTACAGTTAGGCGATAAGCTTGTTTCGTCTGCACTGCTATTTTCAAGCGAGCTGTAGTTATACAGCGCTATTAGTATATGCAGTTTTTAGTTCTAAATACAGGGTGAGCACAGAGTCTTGCCCAGTAAGTCTCAACGTGTGCTCCCTTGGTAACTCGGAGAATGTCGAAGCGATATTCCAGTTCCCGGTAGGTGGTTCGTAAAATGTGTTCTGTCATAGTACCCACACCAGCTTGTATCCTAGCCTTCAGTTCGTCGACGTCAGCAACTGGTGTGACGAAGACTGTCCTTGATATAGCACCAGAAAAAAAGTCAAGGGGCATAATGTCTGGAGAGCGGGGTGGCCAGGGTGTTAGACTGTTCCTTCCAATCCACCGATCCGGACATTACACCCCTCTCCAGACATTACAAAAATGTTCAAATGTGTGTGAAATCTTATGGGACTTAACTGCTAAGGTCTTCAGTCCCTAAGTTTACACACTATTTAACCTAAATTATCTTAAGACACACACGCACGCACGCACGCACGCACGCACGCGCGCGCGCGAGGGAGGACTCGAACCTCCAGACTTTACGCCCCTTGACATTTTTTTCTGGTGCTATACCAAGGACAGAGTCTTCGTCACACCAATTGAAGACGTCGATGAACCGAAGGCTAGGATACAAGCTGCTGTGGGTACTGTGACAGAACACATGTTACGAAACACCTGACGGGAACTAGAATACCGCCTTGACATTCTCTGAGCTACCAGGGGAGCACACGTTGAGGTTTACTAACGTAAGTGGTCTTAAAAAAAACTAGAAACACTAAACTATGTGACGGCATCAAATGTAAATTATTATATCAAACGGTTATTCTGTAATAAATGGTTATAATCAGGGCAAGACTTTGTGCTCACCCTGTATGATCGGTCTGCAATGGCGTGTCGAGTACTGGCCACACATTTTTACTTGAGTCATCTGTGATTGATGGAAACGACCTAACTCCGTGCCGTTCAGGAATGTTTACGTTCGTTGCCAACCGAAGCTACGTAACAATATTTTTCGCAGTAACAATAAGTACCTGTTGTGAAAACAGTGTTGGTCCGTGTGCGTTATCGGGCGTAATGATTAATATTATTCACAAATGAGCGACTCGCCACAAACATTTGTGTAATTTTAGTGACGCATTAGTCCATTACAGTTCGTTTCTCTTGTGCGCTACGAGCTAGCTGTATTGGGAAAACGGGCCGGAGCTTGTCACATCAGCCAGTGTCCTACGAGCCTGTCATAAGCTTCCGTTCCCTGTGTTTGTAGTGCAGATTGAGTTGTTTATATATATTCTTTTTTCTCAACAGTAAACGTTATTGTTGACTAATTTTTGTTGAAACTTTCATTTTATACAATTTTTTACAACTTTACTTGGTAGAAGTCAACAATGTTGTACGATTACATATTTATCTTCATCTGTGGAGTTATGTGGTGGTTATAAATTGTCTGTGTAGATTTGTGAAAGTTGTCCTTGATTATCATGTCGTCTATTACCGTGTACTGAAATTTCGACGAAATTTTCTGTAAAGTTTTATGTTTAAGTTCAGTCTATATAAAACGAAAATCTCAACAAAAATTACTCCACAACATCTACTGCCGAGAAAAAACACCTAGAAACAAAAACAATCCAATTTGCGCTACAAGTACAATACGCAGAGATATTTGACAGCTACAACGTCAACGACGAGATATGTAACTAAGTGCTTGACACACTGTTACAGACGAATCAGATTTATAAAACTGTACTTACTAGTTGCGCTATATGATTTTATAGCGTTTGAAAATAGCAGTGCAGCCGGAAGAAGCTTATCCCCTAACTGTACGACTCTTGAATAAAGCTTCATAAAGTAACGACATATATAAACTGTCTTTACAAGATATTTACTACGCTGCAGGCCCTTAGGAATACAAAAAGTTCAGAAAGGCGTTAGACATTGTACCACCCTGTAAACTGCTAACCAAGAAACTATCATACCGGAGTGGTTTCGCAAATCTGTTGTTTGCTCGAGGAATATTTGAGTAATAGAATCCACAACGTTGTACTTGGCGGCGAATGTTACACAGGACGAAAGTAACATAGGGTGTTCCGCAAGGAAGGGTGATAGTACCCATAATGTTTCCAGTATACATAAAAAAAATTATCAGGTATGATCAGCAGCACTTGTAGATTGTTCGTCGACGATACAATTGTGCGCAGCAAAGTACCCTAGTAGGACGATCGTAAGGAATTGCAGTGAACAAAATCGGCACATTGTGTAACGAATAGCAGCTACCATAAAATGTGGATAAATACACGACCAGCGGAAAAATGCTATTATCGGAGGGGAAAAAAGGAGAATATGCTACTGTTTAATTAAAAGACTCGCTTAAAAGTGCCTTATTCCCCCTTCCTCAGCCTCTTTAAAAATTTTGCAAAAAATTTGGAGTGCAAACATTCTCCCACTAGTAACATGCAACACACCTCTTACTCCCACAAGCTCCCCCAATTGTAACGCGCCCACACCCAATAGTCCATGACTGTAAGTCGCTCAAACACATTCACTCTCATTTTCAGTTTTCACTCATTCATTGAGTCCAACTCATTGTCATTGTCTCTTTGTGATTCTCTATCACTATTTCCCATCTCACCACCTGAAGTATATCCTACTACCGTTGTCTCTTCTCACTATCACTGTCCCCCTTTTGCTTTCTCCTACTACTGCTATCTCATTCACTCATTCCCACTGCTACTGTCTCTTATCATTCTCCCCCTCTCCTGCCCCTCTCCTGCCCCTCTCCTGCCCCCTCTCTCACTCTGTCACTCACTGTCTGTGGTTCTTACCCACTTTGTCACTGTCAACTATGTTCCACTGCCACTATGTGCATTTCTTTCTGTCTCACTCTCATTGTCACATTCGATTTTTTTTATTTACAATCACTTTCTACAGTCATTCAGTGTTTATTACTTTTCCGTCCCTTTCCCACTTGCCAATGGGCCTCTCAGCATAAAATTGCGCGAATATAATCTAAATGCCAAAATTTTGGACAAAATTTGTAAAAGTACTGAGGAAGGAAGAATCGGGTAGCTGGTATATCCACTTTTCAATCAGTCTTTTAAACAGTTGTATATTCGCCTTTTTGTGTTTCGATAGGAGCATTTTCCCTCTAGTTCCCGTTTTTACCCTGGCACAGCACAGGGCATGTCACTCATATAAAAAGAACTGTATGGTTCGGTAAAATTTTGGTAGTTTTCTTATGTGTAATATACTAATTCGAAATTGAAATAATGCAAAACTAATTTTTCACTTCAGGCCGGATTTTATGTGCACAAAAATTTTGCATATGCTTGATTACAAGAACATGGGGTTCCCGAAACCTTCTGGTGATAAAGGAGATAGTTTACAGCATATTTCCCTGTGCTATGTTACTTCATAAACTACATTTTCGCTTCAAACCGGATTTTTCGTGAACAAGAAGATTATGTACGTATGTATGTATTAAACCGGGGACGTAGGAACTACGGAGAGGCTTCGTCCCGCCGTAGCCCTGAGTGGTTCACAACCCCACAACAGGCCATAGCAGCCCACCCGCCCCACCGCCAACCCTTGTTGACAAGAAGGGTAACTTGGAACCTCTGTATCTCGGAAACGGGTAAAGATATGAAGAAAGTTTTCAGGGTTGTTAGAGATCGGGATCGCAGCAATAAATTGTAAAAATTTCAACAATTTGCCGTTCATAGACGTCTTTGCATCCGCGGCTCGGTTTTGGTACCAAATCACCATGTTTCTGGTTGACTCAGTATAACGGATAAAGATTTTTGAAAACGGGAATGCTGGCTCCTGTACAGATAATTGCCTAGAGAATATACCGTTAAAAGCCTCTTATGGCGCACGGTAGACCACATCTAATGCAGGAAGAACCAACCGATTTTGCGTAAGCTGGAGGCAGTGTGTAATACTTAAACGACGACCCTGTACAACAAGACAGTTGCAGTATATCATTACAAGATTATAGAAAGTTCCTTTATCAAGTCAACAGGTCCAGGCTTTTGATATGTAAGCCCGACCAGGGCAGTTCAAGAACTGTGACCTACAATCTCATTCCGTTCATGTCAAATGCACTATCGTCAAAGCAAAGATTGGAATAAAAGCAGAGGCTAGTCAAATCAAAATATCCTTCTCCAGTCCAAACAGAACGCTGATGATAATCAGGGAGCCATTGCAGTTGATGCACTTCTGGAGGGAGTTGCCACTGGTGTAAGCATTTCACTGGCCTTAGCAGACCCCTTCTTGGTTGAACCCATCAGACTTGACACTGGGCAGCTGTGTAAGTACACTAAAATTACAGCGACTCTAAAGCTGTAATACATCTCATCTCGGATAGCGCCCTGGGCTCACATTCAGGAGCCTCGAGATTCAAATCCACTTTCAGCCATTCTGACAGATCTTTCCTTAGTTTCTGTTATCGATTAAGACGAATGCCATGATGGTTCCTAAGAGTTGGTGCTCCGTCTCGAGTGACCATGTTGTCGATGTGACGTTATACCATTATCTCCGTTTCTTTCTGATCAGCCTAAACCACTCATTTGTGTTGCTGTGTACCTGAGTAACGAAACGCGATGAAACGTAGCTAGACGAGCGCAGGGTCGGGTTGTCGAGCAGTTCAGTGACCATACATTGTCTGTGACTGTCTTACTCATCTTTCTATTACTTACATAGGGGATTCGTGTTTGTACAGGACGGCTAATATAAACGGCCGTCTAATGTACACTAAACCAGCAGTGCTACTGCGACAGTGTGTAACAACTGTGAACAGCATTCAGGCAAGCAAGAGATTGTAGGAGGTCGCGTCCAGGGAATGAAGGGCATTTGTCACTTCATCCATTCCGACCACAGTGAGCTATGGCAATGACAGCGTGAGGCTAGTGAGAACATGCGGGAACCATATGCCTCATGCTCTTCTGCACATTCTTCGTATCACGAGGAAGCTGCATCGGCTAGCAATCGAGCAATTAGACACTGGACCTGTATTCGGGAGGACGTATGTTCAAACCCCCGTCTGGCCCTTCACATTTAGGTTTTTAGCGGTTTCGCTATCACATAACGCGAGTGCCAGGGTATTTCGTTTGAAATGGCACGGCCGATTTCGTTACTCATCTTACGTTAGACTTTCTCTTCTGTCTCTGATGATCTCTTTGTTGACGGGATGTTAAACATGATTTTCTTTTTTCCTCCTTGTGTTGTCTTTCACGGTTTTCTCTAAAAGTACATACGTATTTTCGTAGTCCGTGTTCTCTCGTATAGCTTTCTCCTTTTCCTCCTAACATCGTCTTTCACGATATTTGCTGGAAGTATAATACGTATTTGCGTAATCCAAGTTCTTTCGTATACCAAGATGTAATTCTTTTAGGGGTGGTTTAACTTCGTATTAACATCACTACAGTCCGATAAAAATTACTTGAGGGTTGACGTCTGTCACGTGCCGCTACAGTGTTGCCACATCGTCTGCCGTCCACAGCTCGGTGACATACAGACGCGGCAGGTCGCTTCACAAGTGATGTTGATGTGCTGGAAATTGCCACGCGATGTAGGTCGGAAATGCGTCATACGTAGTCGAGAGCTGATTTTAAGTGATCAATGACTGGACTGCGGCAAATGAAGCGATTTGTAGCCCTGTATTTAAACTCAGATCCTAACCTAACCACAACCTCGTGATGTGCAATGTGTCCGAGAAAACAGCCATCAGCAGTCTGCGGTAGATTTAAAATCACTATAGCCTTGTAGACGACGATCCTCTACGAGCAAACTAAAGATGAAATAATTCAGTTTCAGCGCTAAAAGCAAACTGTCGATTTCTCGCTACCAGAAACTATCCTAATACTGGTCACGCGAGGGCGTTGGCCCTTGGTCGCAGTTAGTTGGCGACACAGGCAGATTACAAACGAAAAGAGAATGACACGAAGAAAAATGAGAGTAAATAAAAAAGTCAGTACGATGATACAAATGACGTGGCAAGGAATTAAAAATAAAAAGATACTTCTAAACCAATTAATTGAATAAAACTAACACTCAAACTCTTTTGATTAGATTTAGAAATAAGAAAAATTTCGTCACGTTTGACGAGATTCGAACCTACGACTTTCCACATGTGAGGTTTATAAGCCAACAATTGCGCTACGCCAGAACACTGCGATAAGTAGTTACTTTTATGACTGGTGACGCAGTCGTGACGATGAATTTCAGCTTTCAAAAATTTGGCCTCAAGTAGTGTCGTGGGAGGTTCTGCGGTATCTGTAATTGTGATAGATGTATATCTGACGCTGAATCGCATCTTGTCCGGAAGTATCCAATAGTGCTATGTATGTATGTATGTATGTATGTATGTATGTCATGTGCCATGTGTGATGAAATACGAAATAAAAGTGACAGACCCATGATTTGCGATCCAAACACCTCAAGGAAGAATTCCAGACGAGGAATTGCAAGTAAACTGACAAGTTGGCAACGGGGATCGATTCGAGGGTGACATTGAGTGCCCTGATTGGAGGAAACCAGCTCCGACGGGTGAAATGTAAACTGTCAATTCATTTTAATCGGACAATAGATTGTAAGTCTCTCTGCAATCATTAATCTATAAAAATATTTTCAGGCATACAGTTTCACTCAATTTCGGCGATTTTACCCTTGGTGCGCCATTATTTTTGTTTTTCCGTTGTAAGTTATTCTATGTTGCACATCTGCGGGAGTGAGTACATTGAGTCAGTTTCATTACATCCTAGACGTCCATTCATATGGCTGTACAAAGTGGCGAAATATTGACACTGCAGCGTTGTGTTACGCAGGCACCTTAGAACCAAGTACCGTTTTTATATTTGAAACTACACAGACCCATCATGTCGCCAGTGCTAGCGGATTATTAATAATGTCTTTGTAGAGAGCAAATTAAGGGTGTAGCCCTGCCCCACGATTTATAGAAACATAACTGTCAACACGATTAATTAAATCATTCACTAGCCTTTGATTCCCAAATCCTAAAATTACGTAATCCAGGAATATTATGAGACAAATAGTTCAACGTTATCCTGAGCTAAGGAATGACCGGCGCAGAGCAACGTGCCACAGCATATTTGCGCGTACAGACGACCGATAAATTCCTTATAGCCAAAGTTTTTGATTCATTCCGTATAGAGTTTGATGATACGCAAAAAAAGTCGCATGTAGAAGATTACATATAGCTCAGCTACATACTCGAACCGCCCAACAATCAAAAGTATGTTGTGATAAACCTAAAGATTCACAAAAAGAGACATTTCGAAATTTTATCAAGACTATCTCCTTTTCGGTATGGCGATGTTAGTTTACAGGTTTCACACGAAAGAGACGTAAACATGTATGTTACCTCTGTTACCATACTCGTATCGTATCGTTGCTTCGGCGCCGCCTTCAATTAGGTTACTCGAACGATGAGAGCTTGCATGTTTTAAGGTTTTTGCTGATTATGAATTGACGACAGCTTAATTATTAGCACCGAACGCAGTGCTGATGGAGTCATGCGTGCATCTTAGCGCCATGTGGTTTCGCAGCGCCATCCCGCCCCGCGGGACATAGTTTTTAATTAAGCTTCTCTTTGTGCTTTTCCCTTGGCTGTAGATTGTCGCCAGCCTTGTGGCGCCTTATTGCTGGCATTAAGCGATTAGCGCCGTAATTCTCAAAATCTGGCTTTCCGACTCGTCTGGGTGTTGATATGTCTGGCTACACAACTGTCATCTTTCAGGAAACTCGCAAATTTCTCGCTTGTATATCTTTGTTTCTCCTCGCAGTAGTCAGTCGTCCGCTTCTTGCGATAAAGATTTTAGTGAACTTTTAGGTGGGCAAACTATTTTCTTTTTTGCTTTCGAGATTGCTCAAAGGAGACTCAATGTTAGACTGTTCGTGCATGAGGTTCGTGGATTAGATTGCAGACAGTGCGGCTTGACGTTTTGACATGCCTGCATCATCAAGTTTTTTGCGTGAATTGCTTTGAGACATGGACTTACATGTATATTTTGAAGCTATTAAATGTAATGTTTGTGATCTCGCTCTTTCCTTCGTTCCTTCACTTCCTTTTGAAAGTACTAGGCGTTATCAAATGATTTCTGTACGTTTCAAATTAAACGAACAGTAATGACGAACAGAGATTGAAAATACCGCTTCAGTTGTAAATTACCTTACTTTCACACGACCGGTTTCGGACTGTTATAAGCCCATCCTCAGTTGTTGTAGCTGTGCCGTGTTCCCCGAGCGCCGCCTTAACAGGCCTATGCGCTCATAGGCAGCACACCGCATCTGGTACACGTGGCGCTCGGAGACCACGGCACAGCTACGACACCTGAGGATGGGTTTATAACAGTCCGAAATCGGTCGCGTGAAAGTAAGGTAATTTACAACTGAAGCGGTATTTTCAACCTCTACTATACTGCTCAGTTGCGGATGTTCTCCCAACATGATTATAGTAATGATGAACATGTAATATGTACAAACATATAATGTGTACTCAAGCCTAACTGCCTCTTATAATAATTAGGGGGTCGTGGTCAAATTCACTTGACAGATACACCTTTGGCGCTTATCAGTCATGGAACTATTTTTGTTAAAAGCCGGCCGGAGTGGCCGAGGGGTTCTAGGCACTACAGTCTGGAGCCGCGCGACCGCTACGGTCGCAGGTTCGAATCCTGCCTCGGGCATGGATGTGTGTGATGTCCTTAGGTTGGTTAGTTTTAAGTAGTTCTAAGTTCTAGGGGACTGATGACCTCAGAAGTTAAGTCCCATAATGCTCAGAGTCATTTGAACCATTTTTTGTTAAAACAAATGGGTCATTGAATGAAGAAAAACTACGAAGTATGAAAAGAAAGTCCAGAGTAGCAGTTTACATTTTAAAAATACAAAATATTTATATTTGAATTGCTTCAAATAAAATAGAACATGTTTTTTTTGAAAAAGTGTATTTCCGATGTAAAATAATAATAGAAAAATAGGTATTTCGCATCTTTTATTTGCATTTATCTCTACTATCCAGTTACGACTGGATCTGCTGTTTTACGAGTACAGCGGAGACTCGATTATCCGGACTAATTGTTGTCGTATGTCATTCGGATAATCGAAAATTCGGGTAACTGAATTCATGAAGGAAAGCGATTTTTGTATTATTAACTCTAGAATGAGAACAAACGTCACCATGTATGGTCATATTTTAGGTACGTTGTCATATGGTTACCTTTCTAGGCTTTATAATTAATGTTAGGTGTTTATTGAAAACAAGAAAAACAAATTAATCTTATGAAAATTAACAAAACTGAATGTTATTTATTTGAGTAGCCACATTTTCATACATACTTACATATTTTCTTAAAATTACTAAAATACTGCAACCCTTATCATGAAATACCTAACAAAAGTCACACAAGACAGTCACTGTAGTTTAATTTTGTTTACAATATTCGGTAATTGTCATTGCTGCTACATCGCTAATTAGTTTTAACTGTGGTAAACTGACGATATCACAGATTGCATGTTTTTCGAACCATTTGAAAGATGGCTTGAAATTCATCCGCATGAGATGGCCCTGCATCGTTTCCGTCTTTTTAATCTTCCTGCGTTTCCTGCTGTTCATTCTCCGCACGGGGCACGGCCTGGTAGTGCTCGCGGGCTCGCGGTTGACAGTCCGGATAATCGAGTCTCCACTATAAGTTAAACCCGAACCACACCATGCGTACCAATTATAAAATTTACCCCGAACATAAGGAAATAGGTGGAATCTTTATTTCGGCAAGGAGCTGATTCTGATTTGACAATGTGCAACAGTCACAGACATAAATATCTGCTTAATCCCAGTTCTGTGGCGGTTAGAGACAGATGATTTCGAAAGTCAGCAACAGTGCAAATTTAGTTGTATTTCAGATAGTGTATATTAAATTATTAGCGCGAGAAGGAAGTAGGGTAGTGGTACTACTGTCTAGTTTTTTTGAACTGGAGTTTTTTTGCACATTGTGCGTGAATGACCCTCCTCTCAGGTATCGTTGTTTTTCATCTAAGAGTTCGCGTGACACGCACAGCTGGGGATTACGGTACACAGTTCTCTTAAATTCTTAAACTCTGACATATTTTTCGGCGTATGTCAGCAGCCAGTTATGACCACCTGTAAAAGTATTAGAAGTTCTTGTGTCGGAGAACGACAGCATTCTGCAGTAACGCTAGAAGTTGACCAGGTTCTTCTACCCTACTGGGAATATTTTACAGAAAATATCTTTTGGTTTACAAAATTTATAGAACACTGAATAATAAAGATTCTTGTTCAGCATGTGTTTTGAGCAAAACCGCCAGACACGAACACCACCCAGTAATTCGCCCGACGTAGAATGAAATCAGGCCATGCTGAGGCAGTCGAAAGGAATTAAGATATGAAAAGTTGTAGATGTGTCTTGCTATTTGGTTGACAAAATTACTGACGGTGGCCGAAGTAGAGAGGACATAAAATGCAGACCAGCATTAGTAAGAAAAACGTTTTTTTAAAAGAAGAATTGTTAACGTAAAATATAAATACAAGTGTTAGGAAGTCTTTTCCGAATATATTTGTCTGGAGTGTAGCCTTTCACGGAAATGAAATGTGGACGATACACAGTTCAGGTGATAAGGAAATAGGTTCAGAAATATTATGCTACCGAAGAACGTTGAAGTTTGGATGCTTAGATCGAATAACTAATCAGACGGTACAGAATCGGATGGAGAAAAAAGAAATTATGCCAAAATTTGGGTAAAAGAAGGGATCGGTTCATAAGACACATCATGAAGCACGAAGGACTAGTGAGTTTGGTAACGAAGGGGTGTGTGGGGGAGACAAAATTTTAGTGGAGGCTTGACTACAGGAAGTGGGGTCCAAATGGTTGTAAATCGCAATAGGTATGCGTAACTGAAGAAACTGTGTCGAGAGTGGCACCTAAAATCAGTCTTCAGAATGAAGTCTGCAGAAAGAAGTCGCCCATACACGGGATGTTTAAAGAAAAAAGTGTGACGTATTCCTACACGAGCGAGTTTGATCAAAGCTACTTCGAAATGTAGCTATAATGATATGTCCGGAAATCAGTACCTGTTGAGATATGGGCCATTTTGCTTGTGGCAAATGTGTAGTAATGAGTCGAGGCTCAAAAGAGATAGAATAGTAAATCACCACAATACGCACGTTTGAGCAGACGCAAATCCTCGAGCAATCGTGGAGATGGGACGTCAGAATCGTTTCAGTATCAGAGTATGGGTAGTAATTTTCGGTGGCAGACTGACAGGGTCACACTCTTCACAGATTAACAGGTGCTGCGTATTGTCGATTTCTGTGCTATGAATTACCAACGCTACAGAAGAACGTTACCCTGGCAGAAGGACAATGACTGTTGTTTGTGCACAAGCCGACACCACTCGCATTTTGTACGGATCGTGCGGCGATATCTAACTGCAACGATTAATTAGGAATGGATTGGTCGAGGAGGTTCGGTAGCATGGTCTACCCTTTCACCGAAACTGAATCCGTTTAATTTCTGATTGTGAGACCATTTAAAGGCATTAGTGTATGCTCAAATCCGTCGACAACATGCAGACGTTACAGAAACGTGTGACCAATGCATGTCGCGCAATCCGAATGGACACTAAGACAAAAAATGCATCAAGAAGGAATTACCCGAATGGGACAGAAATCAGTAACCAGACAAACAGATGATTACAATTTCAGAAAAAGTGGACAATTTAGTTAAGGGAAAAGCTTCACAAATGGAGCAGGTCAGTAACACCTTGCTCTATCTGAGGCCGTTATCCATGACTCCTTATTGTTGGACCGTATGGCGGGCGACAAAGATGTTCGTTCAAATGGCTCTGAGCACTATGTGACTTAACTTCTGATGTCATCAGTCGCCTATACTTTAGAACTAATTAAACCTAGCTAACCTAAGGACATCACATACATCCATGCCCGAGGCAGGATTCGAACCTTCGACCGTAGTGGTCGCTCGGCTCCAGACTGTAGCGCCCAGAACCGCCGGTCACTCAGGCCGGCAAAGGTGTTGGTATGCCACCGCTGTCCGGAGTGTCTCCACACATGTCTTCGCTGGTAATCTGAGTTTAATTCGAAGCGGGCTCATCACTGAAGACAATTCTACTCCCGTCAGTGAGATTCCAGGCCGAAGACGAGTCTTTGACGCACCGTAGAACGGTAGGATACCAGTCTAACTTGTCGACGACCAGACAACCAGAATTATTGGCTGGAGATGCAATTTCATTTCATAGCAGGACCCCTTTGGTTGTCATCCGCAGCACCCTTACAGCTTCAAGGCAAACCATCCTGGACTTACGTTTTAATAAGATAAGTTCCGTCCGCACGCGGCCAGAGTTTCTACTGCCTCTCTTCGTGCTTGCCAATGTCTACCTTGGCCAGCAAGGTCTCCTGATCTGTCCCCAATTGAGAACGTCTGGAGTGTTACGGGCAGGACCGTCCAACCAGCTCGGGAATTTTGACGCTTTAAGACGCCAGTGGGACAGAATTTGGCGTGATAGCCCTTAGAACGATACCCAAGAACTATGTCATTCAGTGCCAAGCTGAATAAATGCTTGCATAACGAGATTAAGGAAAGGCAAGCCTACGTTTCTAGCATTTGCAGACTTAGGGAAAGCTTTTGACAATGTTGATTGGAATACTGTCTTTCAAATTCTGAAGGTGGCTGGGGTAAAATATAGGGAGCGAAAGGCTATTTACAATTTGTACAGAAACCGGCTGGCAGTTATAAGAGTCGAGGGACATGAAAGGGAAGCAGTGGTTGGGACGGGAGTGAGACAGGGTTGTAGCCTCTCCCCGATGTTATTCAATCTGTATATTGAGCAAGCAGTAAAGGAAACAAAAGAAAAATTCGGAGTAGGTATTAAAATCCATGGAGAAGAAATAAAAACTTTGAGGTTTGCCGATGACATTGTAATTCTGTCAGAGACAGCAAAGGACTTGGAAGAGCAGTTGAACGGAATGCATAATGGAATGTAGTCGAATTAAGTCGGGTGATGCTGAGGGCATTAGATTAGGAAATGAGGCGCTTAAAGTAGTAAATGAGTTTTGCTATTTGGGGAGCAAAATAACCGATGATGGTCGAAGTAGAGAGGATATAAAATGTAGACCGGCAATAGCAAGGAAAGCATTTCTGAAGAAGAGAAATTTGTTAACATCGAATATAGATTTAAGTGTCAGGAAGTCGTTTCTAAAAGTATTTGTATGGAGTGTAGCCATGTATGGAAGTGAAACATGGACGATAAATAGCTTAGACAAGAAGAGAATAGAAGCTTTCGAAATGTGGTGCTATAGAAGAATGCTGAAGATTAGATGGGTGGATTACATAACTAAGGGATGAGGTATTGAATAGAATTGGAGAGAAGAGAAATTTGTGGCACAACTTGACTAGAAGAAAGGGCCGGTTAGTAGGGCATATTCTGAGGCATCAAGGGATCACCAATTTAATATTGGAGGGCAGCGTGGAGGGTAAAAATCGTAGAAGGAGACCAAGAGATGAATACACTAAACAGATTCAGTAGGATGTAGATAGCAATAGGTACTGGGAGATGAAGAACCTTGCACAGGATAGAGTAGCATGGAGAGCTGCATCAAACCAATCTCTGGACTGAAATCAACTACTACAACAACAACAACGACGACGACCAGCGGTAGACCAACGCCTTATTGAATCGTTCAATTTGTGTAGGTTTCTCTCTCGAATAAATCAGTTAATGTTTCTGAAGTTTTAGTCATGTTTTTGTCTGTACATGTACATTACACCTACCGATTGCCGTCGTATTCGGATAATTACTTCGTGGTGGGGCCTTTACTTTTTATTTTTTTTTAATTTTTAGTCGTATAGTATATTTGTATGAGTGCGCGATTCACTGCGAAAGGTACGAAAGAACGGTCAGGAAACGTGGTAACCATATGTAGCACCTATTGTAGTCTTCACTTCTACGTAACAGACAGATGGGAAAGAGTAGAAAGATTGGCCCATAGCTCAACACGCATTGGTTTCCCCACATATCATTATACTGTAGCAATTTTGCTTATAATTTCCATCAATAGTACCTCTTAGAGGAATGTGTGATTTTTTTTAAAAAAAGAAGTAATTTTTAAATTGACTTCTGTCTTTCATGTTTTTACAGCATGTTCCATACCCTCGAAGGGCTCACTGTGTGTTAATCTAATCGAAGTAATTATGAGCCGATGTAAAGAAAACTAAAATTTCCTTATCGTATCCGACGAGCATGTTCTCATTCTCTAGTGATTTCGCCGTCAGAGGGATTGCGGGTGGTTTTTTTTTCTTATTTTTTTATCTCTTAGGATTATTGCCTGCTACTGATAGTGTTTAACATATACGTCAATTTGGCTGGAAGGAGGTAATCGAATAATTTCGGAAATGTATAGCTAAAGTTTGACTGCTATGTTCAGTCACTGCGTATGTATTACTGAGAGGTTAGGGTACATACATGGAAGCACACACTTATTGAGTGAATTTGGTGAATCAGCATTCCATACTTGCTGAAAAACTGTTCCGCTGCATTGGTTTCGTTAAGGGCCACAAGAACTATAGGGATATTAGTAGACTTAAGAATTCATGTAGTCCCAGGTTCTCTGTGTGACGTAGTATAATGTACTCTGTGAATTAAATATCGAGAGGCAGAGCTCGACATAGCGTTACACGTTTGATAAAGACATCATAAGCTCACGCACGTACTCCGTTTCTGTTTCGGCGTTATTTGTCTTCCATACGGCATACGTAAAGTCAGTCGCAAAACGAGTAGTCTCCTACTTCTAACTTTATTACAGCGATGTACGTTAGGGCATAGGAGTATACTTGAAAGGGCCGTCATTTCGGCGCAGTTATGTTGTATATATCGGTAACAACAGTTCGCCAGGAATCTGTAGTAGTTCCCGTTGTACTGCGAACCGCTTTTAAAGCCTTTTGCAGAGATTGCAGCACGGCGGTGACAAGTATCTCGTTTGCTGAATTCCAACGGCGCCCTGTTGGCACACGTCCAAGCGGCACGAAACCCAGCGCAGGCTATTCAGCTCGCTCTCCGTGGTCTGAATGCTCGTGTACGCTTTGCAGACTAGACGGAGACAGACGCAACTGCCGGAACAATAAATCGTCGCGTGCAGTGAAATTTTATGCCGACGGAATATTGACCCATTAACACTTATTAACAGAACAGTTAATAAACTGCGACACTTGACATCGGTATGGTCAGTAACTCAAATGAATTTTAACGATCCTCAATTGTTCCTGCAAGAGGCATCTTCGCTAACGTTTCAGATGCTTAAGTATTCAGTTTAAAGAGGCTAAGTTTTACCAGGGTATTTGAACTGCTATGTCGTGCAAGTGATCATCGTATGCTGTAATACTTTGCAGCACAGAATAGTTTGGCGGGAATTGCAAATGTTTTTGGGTCAATGCCATTTCCACGGAACAGTTTTCATCAAACCGTGATGGCAACTGTCAGTTCTAAATTTTGTTTTCCATATTCTCTGCTCCATTTGCGGCTATATCTTCTGTTGGGGTGGTGGCAGATTAAAATAATAATAATAATATTATTATTAGTTTGATTATTATCAGAAAGTGGTCACACATTCGTCGCTTTGCCCAATAAATAACGTTCACCGCGAGAGAAGGAAAAAAAAAAAAAAAAACGGCGTTAAGTTGGCGGTAATTAACTGTCCCATGCAAAGAAGAGTTAAGTTTGATGAAAATTATTTATTTCAAAAGTTTGTTTTGTGACAACGGATTATTATCCCCTGACAGTACAATAGTTTGGCGTACAATTGAAAGTCCGCTGAAATTTGAAATAAAATCAGAGTCCTGATCGTTGGACAATATTTCTATCTTCGTCACATACTCCACAAGTGAAGTTCCCAATTTTGGGGTATACGGGATTTCATCTATCTGTGTCAAAGTGCGGCAGCTAGCTTGACATTCACCAATTATTTCTTGCACCACTCGCGACCTACTGTTGTCTTAAATAATCTTGCTTAGCTCTAAACGAAATGCCAGCACCATAACCAGAACAGTAGAAGGAAACATGTTATCCACTCTGAGTTGAAGCGTTGTTACTTTATACACAGAGGGTCGAGCACTCTGGTCGTAAAATTTACAATTCAGTACCAAATAATATCAAAGACACAAGAAATAATATGTCTCTGTTTAAAAATTAAAGACTTTTTGCATTATACCACATTTTACTCTCTAGATCAATGTTACTTAACGCCGCTGAACGATTCACGCAAAGAAGAATCCTCGTCGTATAGTAGACAAACCACAGTCCCAGTTATGCGTAAATATTCTCCCTGCTAGTTTGTCCACATCATAGGATATCAGCACGACTGCGACGTGACTTCTTTTTGAAACCGGCAGATCCTATGCTGCAGACTCCCACATTCTGCTTGCACGACCATATCGTCGCAAGCTGATGCTTTGCTGATGTCCTAGAAAATCATCTTTCACCTTACGCAAAAGATGGAAACCAAAGGAACAGAGTCTGGGATGCGCCATGATTGCTGCCTCTGTAGTGAGTCACCGGCTTTACAACGTTTAACAACATTTTCCGTCGGCGCTTGATAGAACAAGACAATGAGATTCAGTAGGAGATAGTTTCCTGATGTTTCCCGCTTTGCAGAACAACTGGAAAACGTGCCCTATGTAGCGACTTTCGGCTATCCTACACACCTCGTTTACTATTAAGTACACACATCAAAAAATGTTTTGCATCACCCCGGTTACCAGAACTCCTAAAGACAGACTTTGACTGTGGACATTGTATCACAGACTCAGCCCTTTGACTGTTCAGAGATGTCACTAAGCCCACCCATATATGTAAACAACCATGCATGAGCAGCGCGTATTAGACGGCGGGGGTTCGAGAGCCGATCAGTTCCAGCCATTCCACCAGGAAGGAGGTACACGGCTCGTGTTGTCTGCGGTTCAACGATGCCTAGGCAGTCAATACCGCGGCTCGATCGTGTCCGCATTGTTACTTGGTGCCAGGAAGGGGTTTCAACAAGGGAGGTGTCCCGGCGTGTCGGAGTGAACCAAAGCGATGTTGTTCGGACATGGAGGAGATACAGAGAGACAGGAACTGTCCATGACATGCCTCGCTTAGGCCGCCCAAGGGCTACTACTGCACTGGATGCCCACTACCTACGGATTATGGCTCATAGGAACCTTGACAGCAACACCACCATGTTGAATAACGCTTTTCGTGCGACCACAGGACGTCGTGTTACGACTCAAACTGCGCGCAATAGGCTGCATGATGGGCAACTTAACTCCCGACGTCCATGGCGGGGTTCATCTTTGCAACCACGACGCCATGCAACGTGCTACAGATGGGCCCAACAACATGTCGAATGGACCGCTCAGGACTGGAATCACGTGCTCTTCACCGATTAGTGTCGGATATGCCTTCAACCAGACAGTCGTCGGAGACGTGTTTGGAGGCAACCCGGTCAGGCTGAACCCCTTAGACACACTGTCCAGCGAGTACTGCAAAGTGGAGGTTCCCTGCTGTTTTGGAGTGGCATTATGTGAGGCTGACGTACGCCGCTGGTTGTCGTGGAAGGCTCCGTAACGGCTGTACGATACGTGAATGCCATCCTCCAACCGATAGTGCTACCATATCGGCAGCATGTTGGCGAGGCCTTCGTCTTCATGAACGACAATTCGCACCCCCATCGTGCACATCTTGTGAATGACTTCCTCCAGGATAACGACATCGCTCGACTAGACTGGCCAGCATGTTCTTCAGACATTTACCCTATAGAACATGCATGGGATAGATTTAAAAGGGCTGTTCATGGACGACGTAATCCACCAACCACTCCGAGGGATCTACGCCGAATCGCCATTGAGGAGTGGGACAATCTGGACTAACAGTGCCTTGATGAACTTGTGGATAGTATGCCACGACGAATAAAGGCATGCAACAATGCAAGAGGACGTGCTATTGTGTACTAGAGGTATTGGTGTGTACAGCGATCTGGACCACCACCTGATGTGTGTGTTACTCGTCTTTGCTCTTCCATGGTAGCGCGTGACTTGTACGGCCTTCCGTTGTCATTTTTACAACAGCAGTTTCAGTATACTACTGGGAATTAAACGCATTGTCAATTTTAAAAGTGCCTCTATAGAACGAGTTGAATTTTTCGTTTCTACTATTCTGGAGAAGCAATATAATAATACAGTACTCATCCTTAAAAAATATGCCATAACTTTTCTAGCCGATTGCGAGGTTTTAATTTTTTTTCGCTGTGCAGTTTTTGTGTCGATATACCATAGAGTGACGTTCTGTTTCTAGTTCCTATATATGACCCTAGTTAAAATTGGCAGTGAGCGTGTTATGGAAAAAAGATCACCCCTTTGTCTAGTAGTGAACAGAAACTGTGTACAGTTTCGAGTCCTTGGGCTTTCATGCGAGGGACATAGCGAGAACAGTCTCTTGTGAAATTCCCTATTGTAATCGATTTCGTGTTTGTGACGCATCATCTTGTCTGAACCAGTTAGTCAACAAGTTTCATGTGGTGTACTCTCTGATCGTCAACGGGGCCCGGAAGGCAGCAGATAAAAGCGCCCATTGTGAGCGGGAGAGCCAATGTGTCATGACTTCTGCAATGCGTTCCATGTGGTTACGCACTGTCGCCAGTTGATAAAGCGTACGAACAGGTTCTTGATTAGACTGAAAAGCTCGTAGTAAATAGATAGAGCATGTCTTCTTAACGGAGATAACTTTTCAGACGTAAAAATAACATCGAGTTTACAACGAACTGTTTACTGTCCATAAAATACGGGGTGTTTCAAAATGAACATACCGGTTTTAAGGCGTTGTGGCATTTATTACGTGGAATTTACAATTGTAAATAATACACCAAATTTAAAAGCAACTCAAACAGTTTTGTTTGTATACCTGTGCGCAATGGGAAGAGTATGGAATACAAAGAGTGACTGAAAAACCTGTTGAACGAGTGCGAGTCTTTCACGCTTAGCCCCAAGAAATATCCCCGCGGAAAGTGTATGGGCCTTTCCTTTTCGGTGAATCGACTGTAACTGGTGTTTCTTTTCTTGATTTCAGCTGAGGCCAGTGCCTCAATGGAAAGAAAGCGGAACAACACATCTTTATTTGGGAGCAAGATGTTGCGCCGCCTCATTGGCGTAGCTCAGTACGCGACTGGTTAAACGACGTTGTATCCGACCGGTAGTCTGTGCGCAAGGGGCCGGTTGACACGGCATTTTATGCATGACCTCCATGTTCAGACACGATCTGACGCGATCATGTGTATGTGCCTCCGATATCAGCTGATCTGTCCGACTTTAGAAACAGTGTTATTGCAACGGTTACTCCTGACACATTGATCAAGGTTTCGAAACAACTCGCCTATCGACTCGATGTGTGATTGGTGTTCACGCTGAATAATCGTAAGAAAAACTGTTTGTGTTTCTCTTTCATGTGGTGTATTATTTATAATTGTAAGGAGAATGTAATATATGCTACGAGGCCTTAAAACCCGTATATTCAGTGCGAAACACCCAGTGTATGGTTTGCACTGGAAGCTACATGAGCCTGTTTGTGAAAGACTCTAGTGTATATAAAGAAGTCGCTAAACTAGAAAATTGTAACGAAATGCAGTAAGATCTCCAACATAAACAAATGGGCTTTTTTTACGATTGCCGAACAATCACCTTAACAATCACCTCCAATAAGCATCTAGGCGTGTCCGTAGGAAGCGATGTAAAGGCGAAAGAGTTGATAAAACTGATCGTAGGGAAGGCAGATTCCGTGGAAGAATCCGTAGTAAACTTATTACACTCACGAATTAGCTTAACACAGTTTCGTTCGATCGGTACTTCGGTATTGATCTTCAGTGTGAAATCCTTGCAAGGTAGGATTGATGGAAGAAATACAGAAGATCCAAACAAGAGCAGCGTGTTTCGTTACAGCGTTTCTTTTTTAGCAAGAGCAAAAGCGTCACGGCGATGCTCGTCCAATTCCAGTGCCAGACCCTGTAAGAGGCGTTCTGCCCCACGGTGTACTTTATCTTAAATATAAATACCCATGTTCCTAGAAGACTCAGTTAACATATTGCTCCCTCTTACAAATGTCTCGGAAGAGACTTGAAGATAAAATTAGAGAGATTCAACCTCCCACGAAAGTTTGCTGACAGTTGTTCTATTCGCTGTATGTAAATGGAAGGTGTAGGGGGAGGGGGTGGGAGAAGGAAAAGGAAGGGATTGCTGATGTCGGCTGCATTGGCACATTACGCGGAATCAGCGGCGACGAGTGAAAATGTGTACCGGACCGGGATTCGAACCCGTGATCTCATTTTAGTAGGGAGGTGTGTTAATCACTGTGCCATCTGGACACAAGTGTTATCGCAACAGCGCGAACTATCTCGGCATCCCTCATGGCCGACCCACAGCACCCCCCCCCCCCCCCTCCCTCCTCTCCTAGCGCACCTATCCGCACTCCCTGGGTTCGGGACTGTACAGTGGATGTTCCATCGTTTCCCACCAAAACTGCTGTAATGTCGTCTTCACAGCATTGGCCGTGTTGGCGGGCGTTATCATGCAGGAGAGTAAAGCAATTGGACAACATGTCTCGGCCTTTCGACTGGATGCCTCGTCTAAGGTTCTGCAAAGTGGCTTGATAATGCTGGGCATTATCGCCGACAAGCATTGGGCCCTTGTGGTCAAAAAAGGAGAACATCATGACCTTACCAGAACTGGTGCGCCCGGTCTTTGACTTCTTCGGAGGTGGTGAAGTCGCAGGTTTCCGCTGCTTGCTCTGGCGCTTACTTTCCGATTAAAAATGGTGACAACATGATTAGTCACCTGTGACTACGCGACAGAAAGCCGTATTCCTCGTCATGAAAACGTTGCAGATGACCAGATGACTCGAAGTCGGCGCCATTCGAGTATTGCGCTGTTCGGCGGTCAGTTGGTGGGGAACCCACTGCGCACAGGTTGTTCACAAGTTAAAGTCTTGATGCATTGTGGCGTAGGCGGTGTCCACGCTAACACCCAGTAAGCTGTGGACCTCGTCCATGGTGATTCTGCGGCTGTCCAAGACTAAAGCATTCACTTCCGCTACCATTTCCGGTGTGATGACACGATGCGCCTGTCCAGGACGAGCATCGTCTTCCAGTGACTCGCGCCCCTCAAGAAATTGTTTGCGCCATTCCACAACACTTAAACGACTCGGACTGTAGTCACCGTCGATACATTTCACGGTGGCCAACTCCCCCCGCCGCCAAAAATCGAATCACTCTTCGTTATTGCTGCTTACTCTTCTGCATGTTCGGTAGTGGGCGATAACTTGTGTAACCAACTTGTCTTCGGCGTGAAACTGGCGCTGCGCAACAACAAACGGTGCGCACGCGTCCATCTACCAATAGATGGCGCCACCATACCCGCAGTTATGTGGTGCCACCTTACTTGTAAGGCAAAGGTAGACGCACTGACCAGGCTTCATTTGAATGAACCTCTTATATGCTTCTCTCTTCGTTAACAATCTGTTGTGTGTAACCCTGTCATATGCTTTACGAAAATCTAGAAATATGGAATCAGCACGCCAACAGCCGACTAGATTCTCCGTTTCCCACATACTCGTTCCCAGGCGCCGGGCCATATTTAGCTGCCTTTTTCCAGAGTAGCTTACTTCAATGGTTTTCCTAATTCGTATCGGTGCTAGAATGACTCCCTTAGTCGTCTCTGCTTCACTTTATTGTACTTTCCCTGCCGCGCAACGCGCCGTCAGCCCCACCAGGAGGCATCTGTCTCCAGGTGGGCAGTAATCATAACATTTAGACTGTTCATTGTATTTAGGAATGCAATAGCTATGATTGCTTTCGTTGACTGGAAGTGTTTAATTTCTGTATCCATGCACAATTTTTATCCGAATGTTCATCTCGTACTTGTACTGCATAAGAAGTTAAGCGTCTGCAGCATTGTAAAAGCCATCACTGCAGAAGCACGAAGGGAAAGCTTCCTTCGCGGTGGGGGAGACATGCTTGAAGTGCGGGTACAAACTTCCCGTCAAGGCTGCGTAAGCATCCTGTTGCCGCAAAGCTGCACGGAGCGAGAATTTAGGCTGTACTAGCCATTTCAGTTGCAGAACACGTGTGGAAGGACGTGTTTATCCGCCTTGAAACCGCTTGAAAGAGATGTTTATGGAGTACACCGCGTTTCGTATGTATACTACTTCAGTGGAATGTCGCCATTAGGAGTGACGCAGCAGTGGCATCCCAATATGCTCATATGCTGTATTTTTTTTTATTGGTACAATACTGTAGTGATGTTGCAACGTTCCTTTTCTCTACGTAACGACGAAGGATGCCACTGCAGTTGCACTCTACGTGCTCCGGGCAAGATGCGCCGAGAGTGAATTAGACCCTCGAAGTCATTATGCATTCGTGAATTACAGGAACATTAATCTACAGTCTTTTAGTCAAGCAGTATTTATTAGGCTCACTTGAAACATCGAAACTGGGTTATGTAGTTATACTTCCTGCCCCAAGCGATTTTGAACCATCTAGCATCATTCTGCCTGCCTCTCAGAAAACTACACATACCCTACTACTGGACAGAAAGCTGAAACACCGTTTGCTGTCTACTAGTGCCATACAAAACCACTTTGACCTGAAGGAAAGTCTGCAAGTAAAAGTTAGAACGAAAAAGAAACTGGTTGACCTGGAACAACGTCGTTTATTTGTTTACTTCAAGATCGCTTAGACTTTTCTGTGCTATCTTAGCAAACTCCAGCTGATTACGTAAGATTTTCCACGTGTACAAATCTTTCGCCGGGAAGTGTAGTGGGTGCGAAAACGTACAGGGTAAACTAATAGTAAGAGGTTTCCTTCCTAATCTATACATATAAAAGGATTAACTAAATTAGCTTTCTGCTAAAAGTAGATGAAAATTCTTTACCAGCTGCCTTCATACATTGGCGAAAAAAAGTGTTGATACGTTACTACAAATGTAAACACTAACGAGCCGCTTGCAGCAAGGAACGCACACAGTGGCAAGCTGCACCCAGTGCATGTTGGTTCTGATACGCGGCGAATGCCGTGCAACAACAGCAAAGCGGGCCGCAAAGGGAAGGAAACATCTGTTCAGGAAAGGCAAATGGCTATCTCCCAATGTGAAAGGGGAAAATTGTCAGAAACAGCTGATAGTACTGGAAGGGGCCGGGCAACAGTGCAGTCCATAATATCACGATCTAGAGGAAGACATGGTCTCGTTAATAGCGAAAGAAAAGGTCGACCACAAATCTAACGCAATGAGAACTAATACGGTAACAAGTATGGTAAGAAAAGATCCTAAATTGACGCTTCTGCGTTGCCTCTTATTTCGAGAAGGGATGTTCGCTATGTTTTAAGTGATGGAGGCTATACAGCTAAGGTTGTTGTTGTTGTGGTGGTCTTCAGTCCTGAGACTGGTTTGATGCAGCTCTCCATGCTGCTCTGTCCTGTGCAAGCTTTTTCATCTCCCAGTACCTATTGCAACCTACATCCTTCTGAATCTGCTTAGTGTATTCATCTCTTGGTCTCCCTCTACGATTTTTACCCTCCAATGCTAAATTTGTGATCCCTTGATGCCTCAGAACATGTCCTACCAACCGGTCCCTTCTTCTTGTCAAGTTGTGCCACAAACTCTTCACCCCAATTCTATTCAATACCTCCTCATTAGTTATGTGATCTACCCATCTAATCTTCAGCATTCTTCTGTAGCACCACATTTCGAAAGCTTCTATTCTCTTCTTGTCTAAACTATTTATCGTCCACGTTTCACTTCCATACATGGTTACACTCCATACAAATACTTTCAGAAACGACTTCCTGACACTTAAATCTATACTCGATGTTAACAAATTTCTCTTCTTCAGAAACGCTTTCCTTGCCATTGCTAGTCCACATTTTATATCCTCTCTACTTCGACCATCATCAGTTATTTTGCTCCCCAAATAGCAAAACTCCTTCACTTCTTTAAGTGTCTCATTCCCTAATCTAATACCCTCAACATCACCAGACTTAATTCGACTACGTTCCATTATCCTCGTTTTGCTTTTGTTGATGTTCATCTTATATCCTCCCTTCAAGACACCACCCATTCCGTTCAACTGCTCTTCCAAGTCCTTCGCTGTCTCTGACAGAATTACAATGTCATCCGCGAACCTCAAAGTTTTTATTTCTTCTCCATGGATTTTAATACCTACTCCGAATTTTTGTTTCCTTTACAGTTTGCTCAATATACAGATTGAATAACATCGGGGAGAGGCTACAACCCTGTCTCACTCCCTTCCGAACCACTGCTTCCCTTTCATGTCCCTCGATTCTTATAATTGCCATCTTGTTTCTGTACAAATTGAAAATAGCCTTTCGCTCCCTGTATTTTACCCCTGCCACCTTTAGAATTTGAAAGAGAGTATTCCAGCCAACATTGTCAAAAGCTTTCTCTAAGTCTACAAATGCTAGAAACATAGGTTTGCCTTCCCTTAATCTTTCTCCTAAGGTGAGTCGTAAGGTCAGTATTGCCTCACATGTTCCAACATTTCTTCGAAATCCAGATTGATCTTCGCCTAGATCGGCTTCTACTTGTTTTTCCAATCGTCTGTAAAGAATTCGTGTTAGTATTTTGCAGCTGTGGCTTATTAAACTGATAGTTCGGTAATTTTCACATCTGTCAACACCTGTTTTCTTTGGGATTGGAATTATTATATTCTTCTTGAAGTCTGAGGGTATTTCACCTGTCTCATACATTTTGCTCACCAGATGGTAGAGTTTTTGTCAGGACTGGCTCTCCCAAGTCCGTCAGTAGTTCCAATGGAATGTTGTCTACTCCCGAGGCCTTGTTTAGACTCAGGTCTTTCAGTGCTCTGTCAAACCCTTCAGGCTGTATCGTATCTCCCATTTCATCTTCATCTACATTCTCTTCCATTTCCATAATATTGTTCTCAAGTACACCGCCCTTGTATAGACCCTCTATACACTCCTTCCACCTTTTTCTTCTTTGCTTAGAACTGGGTTTTCATCTGAGCTCTTGATATTCATGCAAGTGGTTCTCTTTTCTCCAAATGTTTCTTTAATTTTCCTGTAGGCAGTATCTATCTTACCCTAGTGAGATAAGCCTCTACATCCTTACATACGTCCTCTAGTCATTCTTGCTTAGCCGTTTTGCACTTCCTGTCGACCTCATTTTTGAGACGTTTGTATTCCCTTTTGCCTGCTTCAATTACTGCATTTTTATATTTTCTCCTTTCATCAATTAAATTCGATATTTCTTCTGTTACCCAAGGATTTCTACTAGCCCTCGTCTTTTTACCTACTTGATCCTCTGCCGCCTGCACTACTTCATCCCTCAGTGCTACCCATTCTTCTTCTACTGTATTTCTTTCCCCCATTCCTGTCAATTGTTCCCTTATGCTCTCCCTGAAACTCTGTACAACCTCTGATTCTTTCAGTTTATCCAGGTCCCATCTCCTTAAATACCCTCCTTTTTGCAGTTTCTTCAGTTTTAATCTACAGGTCATAACCAATAAATTGTGGTCAGAGTCCACATCTGCCCCTGGAAGTGTCTTACAATTTAAAACCTGGTTCCTAAATCTCTGTCTTACCATTATATAATCTATCTGATACCTGCTAGTACTTCCAGGATCCTTCCATGTATACAACCTTCTTTTATGATTCTTGGACCAAGTGTTAGCTATGTGCAAAATTCTATGTAGTAGGAAGGGCTAAGCGTCAAAATTAGTTGTTCTGTGTAGATCCTGCAATAAATCTACCTCGAAAATGACTTCGAACATCCTGCATAATTCATATGAAGTGAAGTTGAAGTTAGTGTATGCAATGCGTGCAATAGGAAAAAGAAAAAGACTGTTCAAACGTTTTGTGGTTTGATGGACCTTCCTCCTCCTCCCAGTAGGTTCAGCAAGTACATAAAAATTATTTTACGTGCATTGACTGTTGTGTCTAAAGCATCTATGAAATGTGCCGTAGAAGAAACTGTAAATATTAGTGGAACCAGGGACTTTGCTGTTGCACTTGATGGGACACGGCAACGTCGAGGACATCGTTCCTTGAATGGTGTTGTAAGTGCTACTTTTCTGGAGAATGGAAAAGTTGTTGATGTTAAGTGCTTATTGCCACACCTGCCATCATAACACTGAAGGACATATTGAACATCAGTGTTCTAAGAATTATGATGGTCACATTGGAGGAATGAAGTGTGACGGAGCTCTAAAAATATTTCAGAGGTCGGTGTCCGTTTATAACGTTATACATGCGAAGTAGGTAGGCGATGGGGACTCTGAAGCTTTCAATAAAATTAATGAGTTCAATGTTTGTGGTGATACCTGGATGACGAAACTGGAGTGTTGTGGATATGCGCAAAAGAGGATGGGTCATAGATTGAGGAAGCTACGAAGAGAAGTGAAAGGAAAGCTGATATCTGATGGAAAATCTCTGTCTGGCCGAGGCAGATTGACAGAAACTGAAATAGACCTCCTTCAGAGTATGGAATGGCCGTTAGACGAACTGCACCTCTGAATGATGTTACAGCAATGAGCTACGTTCATAAGTTGTACTCCTACGTTCATAAGTTGTACTCATATGACCAGCCTGTTTGTCCTAAAGGAGCAGATTTTTGGTGTGGGTACCAAAAACCAAAGGAAAGTGCTTAAATATACCATCATAAGCATTCTTCTCCCGAGCTTGTTATGAATGAAAGAAAATCAATTTTTAGAGACCTGAGTGACCCTGTTTTGCTTAATAAATGTCTTCGTGGGGGCACTCAGAATACAAATGAAGGTTTCAACCATTGCATATGGGAAAGATTCCCCAAGAATGTTTTTGTTGGGCCAAATACATTAACAGTTGATGTTCTAGATGCAGTGATATGTTTCGATGACGGAGTGATAGGAAGGATGTAAGTCTTGAGCAATTTAGGCGTAAAATGTGGCGCTAATGTGGAATATCAATTGCTTCCTTGTGACAGACAATGGGTGCTTGAAGCTGAAAGATTCGCTCTTCAAGTTACCAGAGAAGCAAGAAGTGCTAAAAGGAATACCAAGAGGAAGCCCAAGATGAAGAAATGCTGCAGGATGAAGACTATGCATCAGGAATGTTCTGAGGCACAGTTTAATTGGACTCATATCTTCATTTGCAATTTCCCGCAAGTTGTATTTTTCAGAATTCAGGTAGAAATATTTCCTGAAGTTTACAAAGCATTGGTATAATTTTTTTTTCTGTAACTTGCAGTAGTCCACACTTACGTAATAGACCTAAGCTGTCTTGCAGAATCAACTAAATTATAGAAAAAATAACATTTTTATTAGAAAAAAATTATAAAAATTGCAGTGAATCCTGATGCAGTCTGGAATTCCTGTGTGATGATCTGGATTGATGTCTTCTGCCTGTTACACATTACGACCCTGTTCAACTGTCGACGGTCTGTTAGTCAACAGACAAGGTCGGCATGTACGCTTTCGTGCTGTGCGTGTCCATTCACGTTTCCACTTCACTATCACATCGGAAACAGTTGACGTAGGGATGTTTAGGAATGTGGAAATCTCGCGTACAGACGTATGACACCCAATCACCTGACCACGTTCGAAGTCCGTTAACCCGGAACGTCCCATTCCGCCCTCTCATGATGTCTAAGGACTTAGTTCAAAATAAGTACTGCTGCACATCAACATTCCTTCACTAAGTTAGATACTGTGATGAATGCCGCTTTGTTTGTGTTCATGAGAGGGTAAATGAACTGCATGTTGTTGATGGTTGATTGGTTGGGTTGGGGGGGGGGGGGGGAGGGATGCGACCAAACAGCAACGTCATCGGTCCCATCGGATTACGGAAGGATGGGGAAGGAAATCGGCCGTCCCCTTTCAAAGGAAGCATCTCGACTTTGCCAGACGCGATTTAGGGAAATCACGGAAAACCTAAATCCGGGTGGGTGGACGCGTGGTTGAACCGTCGTTTTACCGAATACGAGTCCAGTGTGCTAATGACTGCACCGCCTCACTCGGTCACCGTTCACCTGACAAGGATACACAGATTGTCGTGACGACGACCCAGATTCCATGCGAGACACATACCAAAGCCGCCTGAGAAGAGTTATGATTAGCTGTACAAGTTACGACCATTTTTGTGTATGATGGTTGACAGTTTTAGAAATTCCTGTCATCCAAGTGGACGTTTTGCTTACCAGGTACCTGTCCGCTTAGGGGTGGAAAAAATCTTGTTTCCCAGTCTAGCACCCTTCTTGGACTGTTACACATGGCCGGTTCCTCTATTAATGCAAGAATAAATCTTGCATCCAATACTGCTATGTAACTTGAAAAGTGGTGATACACATATTGTACTATCATTGTTTTCGAAAAAATTGTTTTGAAAAATATCTTAATGTCAGTTACACTACTGACCATGAAAATTGCTACACCACAAAGATGACGTGCTACAAATGCGAAATGTAACTGACAGGAAGAAGATGCTGTGATATGCAAATGATTACCTTTTCAGAGCATTCACACAAGGTTGGCGCCCTGTAACGTGCTGACACGAGGAAAGTTTCCAACCGATTTCTCATACACAAACAGCAGTTGACCGGCGTTGCGTGGTGAAACGTTGTTGTGATGCCTCGTGTAAGGAGGAGAAATGCGTACTATCACGTTTCCGACTTTGATAAAAGTAGGATTGTAGCCTATCGCGATTGCGGTTTATCGTATCGGGATATTGCTGCTCGCGTTGGTCGAGATCCAGTGACTGTTACCAGAATATGGAATCGGTGGGTTCAGGAGGGTAATACGGAACACCGTGCTGGTCCCCAACGGCCTCGTATCACTAGCAGTCGAGGTGACAGGCATCTTATCCGCATGGCTTTAATGTATCGTGCAGCCACGTCTCGGTCCCTGAGTCAACAGGTGGTGACCTTTGCAAGACAACAACCATCTGCACGAACAGTTAGATGACGTTTGCAGCTGCATAGACTATCAGCTCGGAGACCACGGGTGCGGTTACCCTTGACGCTGCATCACAGACAGGAGCGCCTGCGAGGGTGTACTCAATGACGAACCTGGGTGCACGAATGGCAAAACGTCAATTTTTCAAATGAATCCATCCAGGTTCTGTTTACAGCATCATGATAGTCGCATCCGTGTTTGGCGACATCGCGGTGAAACGCACTTTGGAAGCGTGTATTCGTCATCGCCATACTGGCGTATCACCCGGCCTGATGGTATGGGATGCCATTGGTTAAACGTCTCGGTCACCTCTTGTTCGCATTGACGGCACCTTGAACAGTGGACGTTACATTTCAGATGTGTTACGACCCGTGGCCAGTTAATACACCAGTCACTACTCTTGATGAACTGTGGTATCGTGTTAAAGCTGCATCGGCAGCTGTACCTGTACACGCCATTCAAGCTCTGTTTGACTCAATGCCCAGGCGTATCAAGGCCGTTATTACGGCCAGAGGTGGTTGTTCTGGGTACTGATTTCCCAGGATCTATGCACACAAATTGCGTGAAAATGTAATCACATGTCAGTTCTAGTTTAATATACTTGTCCAATGAATACCCGTGTATCATCTGCATTGCTTCTTGGTGTAGCAATTTTAATGACCAGTAGTGTAATAGTCTTATTCTAATGTATTTGTACAACTTTTCACCAATTAAAAAAATTGTTCAAAAAGTAAGTCTTGCGCAATAAGGGGCGAAATATTGACTCGTACCACTGTGTCGATAACGCCCCAGGTGCGGTTTCACAGACCGCTAGCGTTTATTGTTACTCTGTTGCTAATGCATCATAGTGGAGTAAATTACAGCGTTCTCTAGATGCTGCCGTGATTGCTTTTGTCTGTAGCTATTTGAATGTGACATGGGTCTATACTGTTACTGCTTCTTTCGTGCGAGTGGTGTCAGAGACCGCACCTGGGACTTTGCGTTATGGATTCAGTAGCCAGGTCTTCGTCTACTGTTCATGTGTAACGTATCAATACTTTAAGAATAATGTTTTCAAATGGTTTGAGAACAGTTTAGGAAGCGATGTTTGATCACATGGTGACAACGAAATTGAAAGCGAACACTATACAGCATAGGAACAGCGCGAAAGTGAATTCCTTGAATTAAACAAATGATCAAAATGATGAAGACAGAAGGCTCCTTAGTCAGAGGTTCCGTCAGAAATACAGTAGGTCGACATAAATATCGCTGCTCGTCGAATCATCTTCCAGCGATGGCCAATGGCATTATTTTTTCCGCGTGATGGTCATACCTGGGGTGAAAGCGTTTGTCCATCAAGATGCATACAAAGACAATATTCAGGTGAACCGCTTTGAGTTTTGAAGAAGCTTGTAAACTTGTTGGTGGCACCACAGATAAAAAGTTAGTCAACAAGTATCGCATACCCCTTGAACTTTATGCATCCTTTACCGTATTTTGGCTGTAGCAGAACCAACAGAAGAAGTGATGGTAGAAGATTAGAAAAACACAAAATATGCTCTACCTGTGTCCCAAGAAAAATAGGAAGACACCTTATATTTGCCATTGTTGCATGAAGCCAATCTGACTTGAAATCTCTACAAAATTTTCCAGTGAGTGCAAAGTGAACCTCTGAGAAGGAAACTAAACACAAAAAGTACTAGTGTAATTTTAATTTTTTAATGTTTTGTGGGAATTTTCTGTGTTTATGTCATTACATGTGTGATAAACAAAAGCATAGCAAAAAGCAAAATTTGGAGTGCAGCATATTTGAGTTTCCATAGCATTAACATGATCATATATCTTATGTTACTTTTGTGCAATTTTCTCTAAAAATGCGATTTTTCGTAAAAATAAAATTTAAAATTTATTGAATATATGTTTTTGTGTGGTATTAATGTAACCTTTTACATCAAATCTGAACTGTACCACTGAAATTGCTGAATGTAATTTTTATGGCTGTTTAAATACAGTGTTCACTCAGACCGCCTTATCTTTTTCCTTCTTTCTTGTTGCCTTCCTTTCCTTCCTTTCAACGAGTTAAGAACTGAAGCTAGAAAATATTTACTAAAGATTTTTATTCATATGCCAAAAATGTTATGCTCTAAATCTACATCCATGCTCTGCAAACCACCGAAAATGACATGGCAGAGGATACGTCCCGTTGTACCAGTTATTAGGGTTTCTTCCCAATCCATTAACGAATGGAGCGCAGGAAGAATGATTCTTTTAATGCCTCTGTGCGCGCTGTGATTATTCTAATCTCGTCCTCACGGTCCCTATGTGAGTGATACAGTTTCTTCGGTATTCCTCTCCCAAACAAACAAACAAACAAGTGACCATTCGTGCTGTCCCTAATACCCCGTATTAGTCCTATCAGGTACGTCTCCCAACATTTCAACAATATTCTAGAATGGGTCGCAGATGTGATTTGTAAGCAATCTCTTTTGTGGACTGTTTGCACTTCCTCAATATGCTACCTATAAACTGAAGTCTACCCACATGCTTAACCCCCGACTGAAACTATGCGATCATTCCATTTCATACCCGTACGAAATGTTACGCCCAGGTATTTTTGTGATTTGGCCATTCCGTAAGACTGAAATTAAAAAAAAAAATAAAAAAGGAGAAGAAATTTTGTTGGGTGACACTGACCAATATTAATCAAAGTGGAGAAACAGAAAACAAACTTTAAAAACTGGCTATTCAACTTTGATATCGTCTGTAACATTTTTTTTTATTACGAAATTTCAAATAAATAGATTCTAGTTATTAAACGTTGATTGGCACGTTAAAAGGTAAACAAAATGCTGTTTGAGTACTGAATTTGTTTGGATTGTTTGTGTAAAGTGTAAATCTGGGGCAGCGATGGACGCGATGACAGTCCTCAGAGTGGCTCGTAGGACCGACTCTTGCCATTGTATTTGTGTCCATACATGAACACATGTACAGAATGACATGGCCGAAGCCTGGAGATACTGGAGGGTATCAGGTTATATAATGGTAAGACAGAGATTCGGGAACCAGGTTTTAAACTGTAAGACATTTCCAGGGGCAGATGTGGACTCTGACCACAATCTATTGGTTATGACCTGTAGATTAAAACTGAAGAAACTGCAAAAAGGTGGGAAATTAAGGAGATGGGACCTGGATAAACTGAAAGAATCAGAGGTTGTACAGAGTTTCAGGGAGAGCATAAGGGAACAATTGACAGGAATGGGGGAAAGAAATACAGTCGAAGAAGAATGGGTAGCTTTGAGGGATGAAGTAGTGAAGGCAGCAGAGAATCAAGTAGGTAAAAAGACGAGGGCTAATAGAAATCCTTGGGTAACAGAAAGATAGGTTATATAATGGTAAGACAGAGATTCGGGAACCAGGTTTTAAACTGTAAGACATTTCCAGGGGCAGATGTGGACTCTGACCACAATCTATTGGTTATGACCTGTAGATTAAAACTGAAGAAACTGCAAAAAGGTGGGAATTTAAGGAGATGGGACCTGGATAAACTGAAAGAATCAGAGGTTGTACAGAGTTTCAGGGAGAGCATAAGGGAACAATTGACAGGAATGGGGGAAAGAAATACAGTCGAAGAAGAATGGGTAGCTTTGAGGGATGAAGTAGTGAAGGCAGCAGAGGATCAAGTAGGTAAAAAGACGAGGGCTAATAGAAATCCTTGGGTAACAGAAAAGATGTCGAATTTAAATGATGAAACGAGAAAATACAAAACTGCGGTAAATGAAGCAGGCAAGAAGGAATACAAACGTCTCAAAAATGAGATCGACAGGAAGTGCAAAATGGCTAAGCAGGTATGGCTAGAGAACAAATGTAAGGATGTAGAGGCACATATTAGTAAGGGTAAGACAGATAATGCCCACAGGAAAATTAAAGAGACCTTTGGAGAAAAGAGGACGACTTGCATGAATATTAAGAGCAGAGATGGAAACCCAGTACTAAGCAAAGAAGGGAAAGCAGGAAGGTGGAAGGAGTATATAGAGGGTCTATACAAGGGCGATGTTCTTGAGGACAATATTATAGAAATGGAAGAGAATGTAGATGAAGATGAAATGGGAGATACGATACTGCGTGAAGACAGAGCAGTGAAAGATCTAAGTCGAAACAAGGCCCCGGGAGTAGACAACATCCCATTAGAACTAATGACAGCCTTGGGAAAGCCAGGCCTAACAAAACTCTACCATTAAATGAGCAAGATGTATGAACAGGCGAAATACCGTCAGACTTCAAGAAGAATATAATTCCAATCCCAAAGAAAGCAGGTGTTGACAGGTGTGAAAATCACCAACTATCCGTTTAATAAGCCACGGCTGCAAAATACTATCACGAATTCTTTACAGCCGAATGGAAAAACTGGTAGAAGCCGACCTCGGGGAAGATTAGTTTGGATTCCGCAGAACTGTTGGAACATGTGAGGCAATACTGACCATACGACTTATCTTAGAAAATATATTAACGAAAGGCAAACCTAAGTTTCTAGCATTTATTAACTTAGAGAAAGCTTTTGACAATGTTGACTGGAATATTCTCTTTCGAATTCTGAAGGTGGCAGGTGTAACGTACAGGGAGCGAAAGGCTATTTACAATTTGTACAGAAACCAGATGGCAATTATAAGAGTCGAGGGACATGAAAGGGAAGCAGTGATTGGGAAGGGAGTGAGACAGGGTTGTAGCCTCTCCCCAATGCTATTCAATCTGTATATTGAGCAAGCAGTAAAGGAAACAAAAGAAAAGTTTGGAGTAGATATAAAAATCCATAGAGAAGAAATAAAAACTTTTTGAGGTTCGCAGATGACATTGTAATCCTGTCTGAGACAGCAAGAGACTTGGAAGAGCAGTTGAATGCAATGGACAGTGTCTTGAGAGGAGTATATAAGATGAACATCAACAAAAGCAAAACGAGGATAATGGAATGTAGTCGAATTATGTCGGGTGATGTTGAGGGTATTAGATTAGGAAATGAGACCCTTAAGGTAGTAAATGAGTTTTGCTATTTGGGGAGCAAAATAACTGATGATGGTCGAAGTAGAGGGGATGTAAAACGTAGACTGGTAATGACAAGGAAAGCGTTTCTGAAGAAGAGAAATTTGTTAACATCGAGTATAGATTTAAGTGTCAGGAAGTCTTTTCTGAAAGTATTTGTATGGAGTGTAGCCATGTATGGAAGTGAAACATGGACGATAAATAGTTTGGACAAGAAGAGAATAGAAGCTTTCGAAATGTGGTGCTACAGAAGAATGCTGAAGATTAGATGGGTAAATCACGTAACTAATGAGGAAGTATTGAATAGGATTGGGGAGAAGAGAAGTTTGTGGCACAACTTGACCAGAAGAAGGGATCGGTTGGTAGGGCATATTCTGAGGCATCAAGGGATGACCAGTTTTGTATTGGAGGGGAGCGTGGAGGGTAAAAATCGTAGAGGGAGACCAAGAGATTCAGAAGGATGTAGGTTGCAGTAGGTACTGGGAGATGAAGCAGCTTGCACAGGATAGAGTAGCATGGAGAGTTGCATCAAACCAGTCTCAGGACTGAAGACAACAGCAACAACAGTCTAAGCAAGCTTTGACGGTCCGCGGATAAATGGTAAACTAATGATTAAGTTCTGCAACTGTGGAAAGGCTGTCCTTGTGGGAATTTGGGACTGATGTCTGGCACGTACACTGCCACCAAGTAAGTTTTGTGTTGGTTATTGGAACTGCAGATGGATAATGGGTGTGCGAGGAAGCGGCATAGGTTTGGGGCAATGTCTACATCCGCCGCGACCGTAAATCAGCGCCAACAAAGCGATACGTCAGTAGTCTGACAATCAAACGAACCCGATTTGTTTTTGCTTACTAAAGCCACAGTGTTTGCCGTTTTATATGGGAATTCTAAATTTGCTAGTTATTCACTTCTAGAAATATGTGACAGTTTGGCAATGTATAGGCAGTGCCCCAGATTCTAGGTGCCAAAAGAACACACAAAACGAATAGAAGAGCGTCGTTTACCGAAGCTATCATTGCTAACAACTAAAAAGATGAAACGGTACTAGATGACCAAAGCATGCTATCCTTCAGGGTTGGTGACGCCTTTCCTTTTCTATTTATTTTTTATTGGAAAGTAATCTACCGTAGTCTTAGGAAGTCAATTCAACGTTACTCTATGACGTCTTCCGACGGATTCGGATTTATCATTCACATCTCATTTAACTAGGAAAAAGAGTTTATCGAAGTTGCCAGGGGATTGGATATAACCCTGCAACTGATCGGGTGCGCTCGCCTGTTTGAAGGTTATTTCCAATTTTGCCGGAGTGTTTATTGATTGCATATTGGCGATGAGGTGGGGTGGGGTTTGGTGGAAGCGGGGGGGAGGGGTTGACTGCCAGTTAACTTAAACTGCCGCGCTCGCTCGGTCGAAACGTTTTGTTTGAGGCCAATCTATTTGTGAAATGCAGCTCACGTGCAAAGGTCATGCAGCAGTTTGAGCGCCATATGAGTCTGCTGATACCTTCCCGCCGGTGTTCTTTCATGAATTACAGTTAATGCACTGTCAACATAGTTTTTTTTTATTTCAGAAAAATATTGAAGCATCTGAGGCTAAATGTCATTTGCCACATCGACAGAACTATAATAAAATTTAAATATTTTTTATGTTCTCGAATTACTTAAATTGGTCGTGAAGCCTAGCCTTAGGGCTTAGTTAAATTTTTTCAGTTGACTTTCTGTTACATATACAGTGTATAACAGTAACTGCACTTAAATTACGATTTCTGTAAAAAATAAAAATAAATTCCGAACGTCTGGCGAATGGCCTTACTATTACGATGACCAATGGTTATTTAAAACGTCAAATGCCTCTGGTGAAAGGTTCCGCATATTTCTTTCTTTGTAACGGTACGCCAATGTGACGCTGCTAATATTGCTGTTGTGACGAATTTCACTTACGGCGGGCATTTGCATTAATTCTAAAGTCTCGTTTCATTCCATCACCAGCGTTTATTACTTCTATACTACTGTAGCAGCTCGAATTTATATTATTATGAATTTGTATTATTATACAGAGTATCATGGAGAGCTGCATCAAACCAGTCTCAGGACTGAAGACCACAACAACAACAACAACAACAACAACAACATCATTATTATACAGTTCCTTATGGCTTTGATGAACTTCTTTCCTGTACTGTGCAGTTAGTATTAGCTTGGGCAGTGGAAAACAAGTGATACTAGATTTTTAAAAATTCTATCTAAATAGACATTTCTCCCACAACATTGCTAAGCTATGTGAATATTGTTTCAGGAACTCATCAGTTGTACAATGCACCGTGGTCCCAGTCGGAGCTGCAGCTATGATGGAAAAATTGCAGGGTTATATGATTTGGAGGAGACATTGGGCAGAGGACATTTTGCTGTGGTGAAATTGGCAAGACATGTATTCACAGGAGAGAAGGTTGCTGTCAAAGTTATAGACAAAAGCAAACTAGATGATGTGTCAAGAGCTCACTTGTTCCAAGAGGTGAGTACCTTATTGTTGCATCGATTTATGGAGTTACTGTGACAATTAATGAAATGTGAGGAATATTGTATAAAGAGCTGTTTTTTTTAGATTGGATTTGATTGGTTTTATAACATTTTATAGTTCTTGTTTTTGTTTTTACTGTTTAAATTTGAACCTACACACACTTGAATAGATATGGGAATTCTTCCTGGGAAGGTGATTGATGGATGTAATATGAAGCAAGTTAATGGATATAAATATACAGTATTGAATGAAACAGTATGACCTTGCAACAGAAACTTTTTATTTTAAGAGTTCATTTCTTGGAATTACATTTACATACGGAGAACTGAAGAAATCTTGAGAATGTCGTTCATATGTGAAGAATGACCAATATTTGTGTTAACAATTCAGGCTATTGTAAAGCCTAACTCACATTAACCTAATTACTCTATCTATGTACGGTACATATTGAAGCATCACTGTTTCAACTGTGTAGACAATGCTGCACTGGGGAGTTAAGTCAGATCCAGCTGAAACCTGCTAGCCAGAGGCTGCCTGTTGCACTGTCCTGGCATGGTTTAGTGCTGGTCCCATTTAAGATGACAGAAGTATTGAAAAGAAGTGTGTGTGTTTTTACCATACCTGTGCAGTGCTACCAGCACGAAGCTTGCACACTGCTGTGGGGTGTGCACTGTTTTGAAACTTCCTGGCAGATTAAAGTTGTGTGTGAGATAAGGACTAGTGCTGTTGCTTATCTTTTAATGTTCTTCACTATAACAATTGGATAGACACATTTGTTTACCATTATCCAAGTTTCATAATGATACTGAAAATAGGCAGCATTTTTTCTCTACTACTCTTCTCTGCAGAAGCTTTTCCACCAATCTTGATTGGTGACCATCGTCTTAAAGTTCTTGTTTTGACAGTATTGATTCACTGGTGTAGATTCCCTATATTTCACGTCAGTTGCAACATTGCCTTAAAGAAAACATAAACATATATTTTAATTCCCATTTAAAATTTTCTGCAAAGCTTTCCTTACTTATTAAAATTCTCACAGCTTCATTCACAGTATGTAAGGAAAGTTAAATTAGAACATGAGTTTGCAAATGTATGTTTGTTTGCCCCCCCCCCCCCTCCCTTGCAGATGAGCTTAACAGTAAAGCACACTAAAAGTTGTTCTCTTCTGTCTGTGAGTCAGGAGTTGAAACAGTGCTCTTTCTAACACTTAATTTAATTATGTCTAATGCTTTTAAAGTTTATTGATGAGAGTTATATTTGTTTGAAAGCTGTTTTTCCTTTTGTATTTGTTCTTATTACTTAAAGTCCAGTCCAGTTTCTACAAATAAATTACAGAAGTAACTTATAACAATTTTTCTGTTTTGAAACAGGTGCGATGTATGAAACTTGTCCAGCATCCAAATGTTGTGCGCCTTTATGAAGTTATTGATACACAGACAAAGTTGTACCTAATATTGGAACTGGGAGATGGAGGTGATCTCTATGATTATATTATGAAACATGATGGTGGTCTGGGTGAAGAAGTGGCTCGTGAATATTTCCGTCAGATTGTGCGTGCTATTTCGTACTGTCACAGGTTACACGTTGTGCATAGGGACTTAAAACCAGAAAATGTTGTATTCTTTGAGAGACTTGGGATGGTGAAACTTACAGACTTTGGTTTTAGTAATCGTTTCAATCCAGGGCAGAAGTTGGAAACTTCATGTGGATCTTTAGCATATTCTGCACCAGAGATATTACTGGGTGATTCGTATGATGCTCCAGCAGTTGGTGAGCCATACCTTAACTGTTGTATCTAGCTTAATATGTAGCTTTAATTATTTTTTGAGCACTTCTTAATTCTATATTATGTCTCACTGTCCTCTTATCTTTCCTTCAACAGCCCTGTGTGTTCTTACCTCACTAATCTCGTTCTTCATGTTTCTATTTGTCCACACTCATCATCCCTTCACCTTACTCTCCAACAGTTATTTCAGTCAGTATGACATCTCTTCAATTTGCTATTGTATAGTTCTTGATCCTGCATTGTATATTTGTCAGACACTGATATTACTAGCTTATACAGGATGTAAAAAAACAATGTATACAAAATGTGATGTGGAAGAGAATGTAAAAAGAACGACTTTTTCGTAACAAAAATATCATGGCATATATTTTCTCCACAAGAGTTCCATGAAGGTTTTGATGCTAGTGATATTTAAAGGCAGTTGTAAACCCAAGATTTCTCATAGTATGTTTCACACACAAGGATGGGCTTAGCTGTAATGAACAATTTGTCCAGTGCTTGCAAAGAAAGAGTACTGATTTATTCAATAGATGTAAAATCCAGTCACAGATTCATATGTATTGGAAAATTACAAATCCAATGACCTCCTCATGGCTCAGTTGAGTTGGAAAACTTGATATGCAAATTTCTCAAGCAGATGATAAAGTCTAAATATTTGTGATACCCACCAAGTATATTATTAAGAAAAAGTCCTAAGATGGCATGAACCATTGAAGATAAGAGCTGTTTGGTTCAAATGGATTTTGTGACCACACTGGCACTATTTCAGAATGCTCATCTTGGATGGATGTTGCCCCCACCCCACCACACAAAAAGAAAAAAGTAGTAATCATTATGGTCTCTGCTCTGATGTTGGCTGCAGGGGCTATGTTTTACACCACCTAATAAGAAAACCAATGGGGATACATTCTCCTGCCACTCTGGATGCAGGTTCTTGTACTAACTTAGCTAGTAGTATGTTCTGACTTCCATCACCTGAGAGTCAGATTATGTAAAGCAATTGTGGTAGGGAACATTACCAATTAGGACTCTTTAGGAGTTCACTAAACTTTTTATTCACCTTTTTTATTATTATTTTATGAACTCGTAGTCTGTGGATGACAGGCGGTTCCTATGGGTAATATGGCATAGTGCAGTGGTGCTGTCCAACTCTGTAAAGCTGGCTCACATTTGTGTTTGTAGATCAGTATATACAAAAACTAATTGACTTCCTGCCCTTTTGTTACTTGTTTGTGGCCTTCTCCTCTCAATAATTCTGCAGCACTCTCCGGTTGAAATACCTAATGTAGATTCTGTTCTCCGATGCTGGCACTATCAAGGAGACAGGAAAATCTTTCAAGTAAGCTATTATTTATCTGGAGATAGCAGGAGGAAGTTACAGATAGGGCTATAGGTCCAGAGGTCATAATCAATCGTATTCCACCATTACATTTTACTATATCTTTCAAATGATTCTATTGCAACTAATGTACATACCCTTCATTTAATATTCACCTCTTGAATTGTCAACTCACAATCCTGGCGTAATACTATTTAACCACTGTAATTTAACAAATCCAGCTAGGTAACATTTAATCTTGCTCAGACACTCTTTGTAGAGGAGAAATTCATAAATGAGTCTTCAGAATATAATAGTGACACATTTTAAATTGGAGTACTAAATGCAATTGACAACAAATCACTTGTTTCTGTGAAAAAAAAAATCATTTCTTTAAAGAAGATTGATGGCCAGTGTTCAGATTGCTCTGTGATGAATATTGTTTTAGAGATTTTGCTGAAAATGTCACACACATTAATGCACAACTGGTATCTGCGTGCTAATGATTGTCAAATACATTCAAAACCATTCAGTGTTTCAGTAATAATGGCTGCAGCTGCAACCAAACGGGCAGCCAGCTCTTCTAGAATGTCTGTTGCTGTCTTATACACTAAACATTCCATGTCCTCCCAAAATAATAATAATAAATTAGATATGAGTGAGGTCAGGAGAACATGTTGGCCATTCCACTGGTCCACACCTCCCTATCCAACAGTTGAGAAAAACGATGTCAAAATGTTCTCTGAAATCAGCGGCAAAATATGGTGGGGCTCCCATCATGATGGAACCATAAATGTTGCCTAACTGCTAGTGAGACATCCTCCAATTTTTCCAATAGCACTTCATGGAGAAAGATATGTTAATTTTCTTCACGAAGCAAATTATGCAGAAGATAAGAGCCACGAAGTACAAAACCTAATCTGGGACAAGGGAGTACCTCTAAGAGATAAACAGACGTCGTGTGAAGCCTATCTCCTGCCAGTCATGATATACACTGATAATCCAAAACATAATGACCACTGCCCACCGACCAAAACATTATGACCACTGCCCACCGTGACATTGAATGCCACCTGGTGATATTGTGGGCACATGACGCAGAAATAGAAGTACGTAAGTGGAACAGACAGATGGGGGATCACTTGAACAAAGATATGAGCTGCAAATGGGGAAATCCATTGAGATAAGAGACATTGACAAAGGGCAGATTATTATTATGCAGAGCCTGTGAACAAGTATCTCGAAAATGGCTGGTCAGATGTTCACATGCTACTGTTACAAGCATCTACAGAAAGAGGTAGGATGACAGCGAAACTATCACTAGGCACTAACGGGTTGGACATCCATGACTCTTTATAGAACTTGGGATTTGGAGGCTTGTTTGCTCCTGAAAGTGGGATAGGTGTTGATCAGTGGCATCTCTGCCGAAAGAGCACAATGCTGGTGTATGCACAAGTGTTTCGGAGCACACTTTTCATCATACATGAACATGGAGCTCTGCAACAGACCACCTCTACGTGTTCACACATTGACCAATCGTCTTCATCAGTTACAATTGCAAGATTTGACATTGATCAATGGAAGTGTGTCAGCTCTTCAGGTGAATCACAATTTGTTAAATTAGGTCGCTGGTTGTCTCCACAAACACCATCATCGAGATTAATGATGGCTTGAAACATGCAGCAAGCCATGGACGCAGGCTTGTGGGATCAGTATTATGCTGTAGGGGACATTCTCGACATTCTCCTGTGTTTGCATGGGACTTGTGGTAGTAATCGAAGACACGCTGACAGCTGCGAACCACCTGCATCACTCTTTGCTTCATGTCTTTGCCGACAACAATGTCATCTTTCAGCAGTATCATTATCTGTGTCTTGTTGGAGCCAGAATCATGCTAACAAGGTTTGAGGAGCATTATAGTTAACTCACACAGATGTCTCGGTTACCAAATTCAACTGATGTAAATCGTATGGAACTCATCTGGGTCACTATTGGGCACCATCACCATGTACACAAATCAGTGGCCTATTATTTATGCGAATTACATGAACTGTGCACATGCCTCCAGAAATCTACCAACAAACTGTTGGATTCCTGATATGCAGAATCAGTGATGTAATTTGTTACAAAGATGGACAATCAAGCTGTTAAGTTGGTGGTCATTATGTTTTGGCTTATCAGTGTGTGGTTTGGAGACCTGTGTTATTGAAGAGAGAAGCAGCATGTAAAATGAAGTTGCTTTGGTCACTTCAAGCAAGTATACCTGACTCGAACTCCGTTGGAGATGGTGGTACTGAGGAGGAGGAGGATGATACTGGCCAACACATTTATAGTACTATTCTGTTGGTGGAGCACAAGATTCTCCAGCCTCCAGACATGGCTGAATATTTCTTCCCTTGTGAAGGCAACTCATCAGGAAACAAAACATATTTGGAAGTTGGGGATGTTTGCGATTTGGAGTAGATACTGTTGGCAGAATTCCCCATGTTAGGGGAAGTTTTCGGTTGATAGGTTCCGTTACTTGAATGGATGCATGCCTGTTTTGTGTAGGATGTTCCAGAGATTGGCATTGGAGGTATTCAGTTTTTTGGCAATGGATTGTGTGTTGATGGTGGGGTTGTCCTCATTTGCTGTGACACAGTTTCCTCAAATGGAACACTCTGCCCTCAAGTTTCATGTTGGTCTGACCAAAGAAATACTGTTTAAGAAAAATGCATGTAAAGTCTTTAAAATGTAGCATGATTTGGTATCCCTCTTCCTGGAAATCATTCTGCCCACAGATGCATTGTGCCTCCCTATAAGTGAGATGCATGTCAGCTAACTTGATTGGAGTGTAATCAGCCACCAAGAACCTGTCAACATAAGTAGAGACTTTTGTAACCTCAACATAGCATAAATGATGATAATGTAACTATTTATCCATAGAGGTAGACACTGCTAGCAGTAGTAAGAACTTACCCTTCCTAGCAACAAGACGTTATTATGTTGGAAATCAAATTCTGATATCAAGAAGACGCATACAAAATGGTTAAAACAGCTGTAAACGTTGACCTAAGGGAAGTCCAGTACCAAACCCTTCAAGAACCTCTAGTGGCGAAATTGTGCACTTCTGACATTTGCTTCACTTAATGAAAATATTTGTTTTTATCGCCTCAAATAATTCTACAAATTTGTGTATGTATGTTTTTTACACCCTATATATGATCAGTCAGTATCTGTACTGGCTCTATCACAGCAGTCTGTGATACTACTTATTCAATTGTTTATGTTTTGTTAGTGTCACTGTACTGTTTTATATTGGAATGTGCGTTTTGTTTATTCTTCTCCATTCTTTTTGTGTATCCCACTAATATCTTACCATTTTTTGATGAATGTACAATAGGTGTTCATGTATGTTCACACTGTTTTCTTTAATACTAGCAATTATGTACAGTTTGAACATGTATTAGCCATTATTATCTGTTTACTTAAGGTTAAGATACATATGCTATTACCGATTGAAGTGTTTCAAGTGGTAGTCATGATTAGAGGCTTGGGAAGATTTCATAAAGTACTGGTTATTGCTCTTGGGGTTTAGATGAACTAGTTGAATGATTCTTATCTACCAGTTACACTTACTTCAGGCCAGCAGTTAAATAATTATTCAGATTTATGTAAACAGTAGAGCCAAGAGCAAAATAATTGAATCTTTTATAACTGTTGTTTGCAGACTATAAGTGTCCAAAGTAGAAAATTAACAACAGCAAAATAACAGTAGTTTTTCTGGTTATGCTGTACTACTATTGAGCATGTGATTGCTTGTTTCTGTTCACAATCACATATGGAACAAAACTAACAAATGATAACAATGCCTCAATATGTACTCAGTTGCTGATATTTTTACCTGTTTGACAGAAATGAGGATAGATTCAACCAGGTGTAAAGATCTGTTCTCATGACATCTCGTGGAAATTGGGTTTTCTGCCGGATATCAGCGTCTTCCAAACACGATATTTCGACGTCATTACTTGACGTCTTCATCAGGTGTTCCCTGAGACTGGCTGCTTGCCGGACCGGGTCGCATATTTATGCCTGCCCGGTGCCTGGTGTTCTGTTTGCCGTTCCCTAGTCGGTCCGCGCCCGCTGGTCGCGCTATCCTGCCGCTCTAGGTGTTCTCTATTCCGCCCGCGCCCGCTCTGGCCGTCTCCAACTGCGGTTGTGGCCTCCTGGTGTTCCCTTCTCGGTCCGCACCCGCGAGTGGCGCTCCAACGCGACTCTGGACGTTCCCTATTCCGTCCGCTCCCGCTCTGGCCGTCTCCGACTGTGGCTGAGGCTTCCTGGTGTTCTCTTCTTGGTTCATGCCCGCAGTGTGCGGATGTCTGAGGCTCGTTGTTGGTGTTGGAAACATATTTTCTCCGACATTGCTTCAGCAGTTCAAATGCCGGGTTCCATGCAGTGCTTAGCTGGTATCATGCTTCCCGGTTAATCAAGTTTTGTGCCATCTTTATCTCTATAGATTCAGTGATGACACTATCCCAGAACCTGGGGGTCTGGACCATGACCTTGGTGTTCTCATAATCCATGGAATGTTCCAATTCTAGGCATTGTTCTGCTACTGCAGATTTTGTGGCCTGCCTTAGCCCGGTATGTCGCTGGTGTTCCTTACATCTGATTTCCACCGTTCTAGTTGTTTGGCCAATGTAGGACATACCGCATTCACAAGGAATTTTGTAAATGCCAGGCTTCCTTAAGACCAGGTCAACTTTGACTGTTCCACGTAAAGCCCTGATTTTGCTAGGTGGGCAGAAGACACTCTTGATGTTATGTTTAATTAATATTCTGCTGATCTTGGCAGAGACAGGCCCGGCATACGGTAAAAAAGCCAGGTTCTTGATTTCTTCTTCTTGCTTGTTTTCCGGTGTATCCTGATGTCTGGTGGGATGTAGAGCCCTGTGGATGTCCCTGGATGAGAATCCGTTGTTAGCAAACACTTTTTGAAGATGTTCAAGTTCCCCTGCCAGGCTGTCAGTGTCAGACAGTGTCTGGGCTCGGTGTACGAGTGTTCTATACACCCCGGTCTTTTGTGCTGGGTGGTGGCAGCTGTTGGCCTGTAGGTATAGATCTGTGTGTGTTGGCTTTCGGTACACACTGTGGCTGAAGGTGCCATCCGCCTTCTTCTTCACCAGGACATCCAGAAACGGAAGCTGACCATCCTTTTCTAGCTCCATGGCGAATTTAATATTCGGTTGCCTTGAGTTCAGGTGGTCCAGGAAGTCTTCCAGTTTTTCGCGACCGTGTGGCCAAATGACAAATGTGTCATCAACGTATCTCCTGAACAGTCAAAGATAACCTGGGCTTAAGGAAGCGTGGCATTTACAATATTCCTTGTGAATGCAGTATGTCCTACATTGGCCAAACGACTAGAACGGTGGAAATCAGATGTAAGGAACACCAGCGAGATACCAGGCTAAGGCAGGCCACAAAATCAGCAGTAGCAGAACACTGCCTAGAATTGGAACATTTCATGGATTATGAGAACACCAAGGTCATGGTCCAGACCTCCAGGTTCTGGGATAGTGTCATCACTGAATCTATAGAGATAAAGATGGCACAAAACTTGATTAACCGGGAAGCATGATACCAGCTAAGCACTGCATGGAACCCGGCATTTGAACTGCTGAAGCAATGTCGGAGAAAATATGTTTCCAACACCAACAACGAGCCTCAGACATCCGCACACTGCGGGCATGAACCAAGAAGAGAACACCAGGAAGCCTCAGCCGCAGTCGGAGACGGCCAGAGCGGGAGCGGACGGAATAGGGAACGTCCAGAGTCGCGTTGGAGCGCCACTCGCGGGTGCGGACCGAGAAGGGAACACCAGGAGGCCACAACCGCAGTTGGAGACGGCCAGAGCGGGCGCGGACGGAATAGAGAACACCTAGAGCGGCAGGATAGCGCGACCAGCGGGCGCGGACCGACTAGGGAACGGCAAACAGAACACCAGGCACCGGGCAGGCATAAATATGCGACCCGGTCCAGCAAGCAGCCAGTCTCGGGGAACACCTGATGAAGACGTCAAGTAATGATGTCGAAATATCATCTTTGGAAGACGCTGATATCCGGCAGAAAACCCGATTTCCACGAGATGTCATCAAATCGCCAGGAAAGTCTAAGAAATTACATCTGTTCTCATGTTCAGTAACTGGGCTAACTGAATGTCAGGCTCCTAAACATTTTCTGAGCCCGTTTTATTTTGCTTACCCTGTATGCGCATAATGTAACAGAAATGTAATGGTGAAGATAATGTTTCTAATTATAAGATTTTCAGCATGCAATGTCCACAACTCTAATAAAGATTATGCTTTTTGCATACACAAAGCTTTGTCATACATAGGTAACATTTTAGCTGTGGCCTCACAAATAGGACATAACCTTTTTGTTTGGTAAATGTCTGTTTAATTTATTTATTCTATGATCTCTTGGCAGATGTCTGGTCACTGGGAGTAATTCTGTACATGCTAGTATGTGGGCAAGCCCCATTCCAAGAAGCAAATGACAGTGAAACCCTCACAATGATAATGGATTGCAAATATACAATCCCAGTCCATGTGTCAGAAGGTTGTAAAAGGTAGGAGGAAAAATGCCAGTAACATGTTTTCATAGCACATTTTATCCTTGGTTTGTGTTAAGAAACCCTTCATAAAATCCTTTAGTGGTAAACCTGTTTTCATAAGTGTCTTTGTGTGACCTTGCAAGGTAGGGCTGCACAGCAACTAAAACAGTTGTGGTTCGGAATGTATTTGTGAACTTCTTTTTCTCTTGCATCCAAGTCCAATTTTTGTTTATTGGTCAGTTTTATCTACCTTTGCGAGATTGTCTCTTATGTTTAAACAGGCCTGCTGCATATTTTACGTTACATTCATTGTGACAAGTTATATCTAACATAGAATCCAAACATTTTGAAATTAATATAATGTGAAGAAAGAAACATTTGGTACAGAAGTGATGAGCAAGACGGAATTTAAGCATAAATTACTGGAACAACTCAGACCACTGACCAAAGAGATTAAGTAAATAAACTTTGAAAACTATATGAATGATTAATATTAACAAGTTGTTTTTGTGGTCTTTAGTTAAAACAGTTGTGCTGCAGCTATTCATGCTAGTGCATCTATATAAGCCTCTTTATCTCTTCGTACCTATTGCAACCTACATGTATTTGAACTTGTTTCCTGTAGCCATGCCTTGGTCTCCCTCTACAGTTTTTAACTCTCACACTTGTCTCCATTACCAAATGAAATATGGGGTGAGACAAAAAGGATTTTATAACTTTGAAATTGTATAGAAATTTATTGAGATAACCAGTTGGTAGATGTGTCATTTTGTAGCAAACAATCAAAGTTTAACACAAGTGTCAAGTGTAATTTTGATTTGATGTGAGTACTATTTGTGGCGTGGAAAACATTCCACCAGTATCAATTTCTTCCCACACTCATTGCAGCAAATCGGGTGTAACTTGTACAACATCAGTGTAGATTTGATTTTTCGGGTCACTTAAATTGTTTGTTAGGGGAAGAACATACACACAGTTTTTAATGTAACCCCAGAGACAGAAATCCAATGCTGTCAAGTCTGGGAGAGAGGTGGCCATGGGATTGGCATTCACAGCCAATCCACAGATCTGGGAAGTGATTATTGAGGAAACCTTTAACTTCTATGAGCAGATGAGGTGGTGCACTGTCTTGCATGTAGTAAACTATCCTATCTCAGTCATCTTCATCGATCTGTGGAATTAAAAAGTTTTCGAGCATATCCAGATATGCAGTACCAGTGACAGTTTTCTCCATGAAGAGGAAAGGGCCATACACTTTCAGTTTGCTAAGGGTGCCAAACACATTAACTTAGGGGCTGTCATGAATGTGTTCCAGTGTTGCATGTGGATTTTCACTGCCCCATCTTCTGTAGTTGTGGGTGTTCGCCATACCATTGATATGGTGTGTTGACACATCCCTGAAGGTTATTGTATTCAGGAATGACTCATCATCCTCTATCTGATGCAAAATTTCCACACAGAATTCCCAAAGAGCAACTTTATCTGCATCACTAATGTGTTGTGTCATTATGAAACTGAATGTTTTCAAGTGTAAATATCTACACAGTAGTTGTCAAGCAGTCTTTTGTGGAATGCCGCTCTTGTGAGATGCACAACACGTTGATCTCTGTGGATTGCTGCAAACCTCTCCATAAGTTGTTCAATATAATCATTAACACACAAACGACCTGTTGATTTATCATGTCACAGTGAACAACCCATGTCAGCAAAGTTCTTGTGTGACAAGTAAATTGTAGGCGCTCTTGGAGGTTCTTTAGCATATTTGGTGTAAGATTTATGCCAAACAGTTGTTGCAGAGTTTGTTTCATGAAACAAAAACACACAGAGAGCATTCTCTGCCACATTTTAACTATGAACTACACTTGAGCTCCTAGTACATGAGTCAAACTTACGGTTGTTCGCTGCAAACTGATACATCTACGGATTCATTAAGTTATCCCAAAATAGTCTTTCTAACTCACCCTCTATTTCTTGATTCCTCAGGATGAGTACTATTAATCAGTGCAGTAGATTTCTTCCTCCCCACTTCCATTCAGTACCTCTTCATTAGTTGCCCAATCTGCCTGTCTAATTCAACATTATTCTGTAGAACCACATATCAAAAGCTTCTACTCTCTTCTTGTCTGGACCATGATTGTCAATGTTTCACTTGCATTCAAGGCCACATTCCAGACAAATACCTTCAGGAAAGACTACCTAACACCTCAATTTATGCAGTGGGGTGGACAAAAATATGAAAACGCCACTAACACAATACATTACCATGTCTAATATGGCGCAGGAAAATGTTTGACATTCAAAAAAGCTGCCAGTTGTCTCATACTGGATAAATACAGCTCTTGTATGGTTTTCAAAGGAATCTTATACCATACTTCCTGCAAAACAATGGCAAGCTTAGATAATAATAACGGAAGTCGATACGGATCACACACACCCATGTCTCCAAAGTAAGCCACAAAGGCTCAATAAGACTGATATATGACGACTTTTATGGCCAGGGCAGATATGATAATTCATTCTCATACTAACAATACCAGTCCTAGACAATGTGAGCTGTGTGAGTAGGGGCACTGTCATCTTGGAACTCAATATTACCACTGGTGAACAAACATTGTATCATATAATGGACCCGATCAGCTAAAATGGTCTCATAACACTTGAAGAGTAACCCTGAGCCCATGGAATACTAAGGTATGGCGGATCAAGTCATATTTGAACCCCCTTCATATTCCACTCTTGGGATGTAAGCTTGACCAAAAGTTGGAAGCAGTGTGCAACAAGACTCAGCTGACCAAATTAATTTCTCCCATTGCCACACATTCCAGGTTTTATGGCTTCTGCACCATGTTTTCATATTAAGTGCATTTGCATCACCTATGCATGCTCACCCTAAAATTCCTTGCTTATGGAGCTCCCTTGTTTTGTATTGGTGCTGACAGGGATCACGAGCATGACATTCAGTTTTGCAGTGGCTTTTGCAGCCGTTTTGTCAGAACTGTCTATGATGATCATCTCTCATGAACACTCAACACACATTTTTACCTGTGTTGTGACTTACCACATTATGTTTTTCCATTTTTCCTGTATGTGGTATAAATCTTCGATATGTTGCCTCTAAAAGCACAAAACACTTGCATGCACTCACAACTACATAGAACGCTGTTCTGACCACGACTGGCACTTGCAATATATTGAGGACATGACACAGGTGCCATTTGTGATCAAATACGACTGTGCAATCCTCAGGCATAGCTATCCTCTACATTTATGTTCAAGCAAGCATTTCTTGTGGTGTTTCCATATTTTTGTCCAACCCCTGTGCATGATGATAACAATTTTCTTTTTTTCAGAAATGCCTTTCTTGCTATTGCTGTTGCTGGTAACTTTTCGTGTGGGAGGGATGACAGCTGTCAAAATTCAGGTCCCCTTGGTTTGATGTGGACAGGGATGTGAATGAAGCCAACCAAGAGATAGAGACCAATGTCAAGGAATATGGTTAGTTGGGCTGAGAGCAACCAGATGAAGTGGAGGGGGAGAAACTGTCCAGGTTGTGAAGGAATGATGATGAGGGGTCTTGGCTCTGAGTTGAGATCAGGAAGATCTTATCATTCAACCTGAACTACACAAGTGGTTTGTGGTTTTGTGAGGCTAGGAATGTTTCCTCTAGATGTCCCATAAAAAGGTTGGCATAGCAGGGTGCCATGTGGGTGCTTATGGCTATGCCATGGATTTTTGATATACCTTCCCCTCGAAGGTGAAGTAGTTGGGTCAGGATGTACGTGGTGATGTGTGTGAGGAATTATGTCTTGGATTTGGAGTTTGAAGGATGTGTTCAATAGCAGCAAGATCATGAGCGAGAGGGACTTTGGTGTATAGTGAAGTGGCTTCAGCAGTGATGAATAGGGACTTAGGAGATAAATGGGTGGGGATTGTGGATAGTCAGTGCAAGAGGCTAGCATTTTAGATGTGAGAAGCTGGGTTTCAGGCAGTCGGTTGGAGGTGCTGATCAAAAAGAACAGAAATTCTTTCAGTAGGAGAACAATAATGAGACACAATGGGGCATCCAGGATTGTTGGATTTCTGGATTTTGGCGAGCTTGTAGGAGCTGGCTGTCCAGGGTTTTGTTTGGGTGTGGAAGGAGACTGACTTGAGGAATCATGTGCTGCTCCTCCCAGCTAAAGCACATGTGCCCACATGCCTACCAGTGCGCCTTCCAATTCTTCCTCCCACATTGCTGCCCCACAACCTGGCAGTCTCCCTTTGAGCCACTAGCTACCCACTACAATCCCTCTTCCTGTCTCCTGCCTCTTTCTCTCTGTACCCATTTCACTTGCTGACACATCTCGTACCTCACCCTAGACCACTTGCTGAACTGCAGACCTAGTGTTGTGCTTCCGGCCAGGACTATGTATGGACCTCTCTCTCTCTCTCTCTCTCTCTCTCTCTCTCTCTCTCTCTCTCTCTCTGTGTGTGTGTGTGTGTGTGTGTGTGTGTGTGTGTGTGTGTGTGTGTGTGTGTGTGTGTGTGTCAGTTGGAAAGGGGGGGGGGGGAGACAGAGAGAGAGAGAGAGAGAGAGAGAGAGAGAGAGAGAGAGAATATATGAAAGTTATTTGTAACTTATAATAATTCCAGAGTAGGTAAGTTGCTACTCACCATATAGGGGAGATGCTGAGTTGCGATGGGCACAACAAAAAGAGTCACCAATTATAGCTTTCGGCCATTAAGGCCTTTGTCAGCAGTACACACACACACACACACACACACACACACACACACACACACACCTGGCTTTTCCATTGTTTGATTATTTGTAACTTAAGATTTTATCTTTTGTTCGTGATGGATTTTGCAGGCTAATAGCTCGGATGCTGATTCGGGAACCAGAAAAGCGAGCCACTCTGGAAGAAATAGCAATGGACCCATGGCTGAGAGAAGATGCCAACACTGAGCCAGCAGACTTCCTCCCATTAGTATCTCGAGAACACGTGTCTGAGGATGACCATGCTCTTATCATACAGAAGATGGTCAATGGCAATATTGCTACTAAAGAAGACATTTTAGAGTGAGTTGAGGGTATTGCAATATTAATGGTGATTGAAGCAGTTTCGTTTGTGTCATTACTAATTCAGTCTTTTGAGTGTTTATTCCACTTGTCAGTAAATACTCCATTATCAAGAGAATTACTAAGTTTTTCAGTCGGAGTTGATAGGAAAACGGTTGTAGTTCTGTGCTTAAATTAAATATGTTTTACCAAATCACATGCAGCCTATTCTCTGATGTTTTAAGAAAATTTATTACTGTAAACAATATTGTTGCACCTCTGTCACAACATAATTCTAACAAAAGGCATATGCTGTTTGTTCACAGGGCACTTGATAAGAATGAATACAATCACATCACAGCAACCTATTTCTTGCTAGCTGAGAGGAAACTGCGAGCACACCGACAAGAACAAGCTCAGCAGCGTCTTCGTCAGGGGCAACAGTTGCAAGAATTGTCTCCCATAACGTCTGGGTAAGTCAGTAAGACACTCTCTAAGTGTTACACATTTGTGAGGTATCTGTTGTTATATGGCCCTCACACATTATTAAGAACTCTCTGTCTCTCTTTCTCTCTCTACTAAGATGAAGGACATGTCCAAAAGCTTAGTGATTGTTTTGGCTTGCTTATTTGTCTTTTTACTACTCAGTTCTTGATCCATAATGCATTCTCACCCTCACTATCCTTCTGTTGTTTACAGAACAAATTTTGTCATGTATATTTTGCTTCCGTCTGATGCTTAAATATTTAGTGCCATTCTTAGACTAGAGCTGAGATTGTTTAAAAGTGAAAACATGAAAAGACAGTACATGATGCTAAGTGATGTGGCGTAGAGATAAAAAGAAAATGGTCCAAACACTCAAATGACTTCTAAAAGCAATATTTCAACATTCATACAATTTAAATGTTGTCTTAGGTTACCTTTTTGTCTATTTATGTCCTGATCCAAACCATGCCAATGGCCTTGGCTGACCATACGGTGTGCCAAGTGTTGTTAGTAGGCGGGGTGCACTCAGCTCTTGTAAGACAAACGGGGGAGCTATTTGATTGAGAAGTAGCGGCTCTGGTCTCGTAAATTGACATGTGGCCAGGAGAGTGGTGTGCTAACCACATGCCCCTCCAAATCCGCATCCAGTTATGCCTGGGGTGACACAGCGTCCGGTCGGTGCCGTTGGGCCTCCCTGGCTTGTTCAGGTAGAGTTTAGTTTAGACCCCAACCATGATATCTGTGGTCATTGTCCCTCTGGTTACATCCAGCTGTAACCTCCTTCAGATTTGCAAACAGTATCATTCATGTGATTTCTTAGCTTCTCCTGGCATATTTGTTAGTAGAACATTCCATAGGTGTACTGCTGGTACTCAGTATCCAATGTGCTGTAACATTTCAGTGAACAATACGGTCACCACTTAATTGTGGATATAGACAGTTCATCCATTCCGGGAATTGAGAATATTCATGATTCTTGCCTCTTACAGGTGTTGATAATGGCAGGAGATCAGTCCAAAGAATTCAAAGACTCTCGAAAATGTTTTAAGTTTGAAGTCGAATAACAAATGTCAAAAGAAATATTTTTTGTATAATTTAATTACAAATTAGCAATTTTTCTGATTTTGTCCTTTGCTTGTACTGTAAAGCCTTGCTTCTTGCCCAATTTCATGATTCTTGCCAATGCGAAACATCCTACGGTTTTTAATGAGTGATTTTTGTGAGTATTGAAATATGTGACACAAATGGCCCTACCTTCTCATTACATTGACGTAGAAGCTTAACATTTTTACACCACTAATGGACCCTAGAACATAATATGTGACATAAATTTCAACTTGATAGTCTATTTGCTCCTGAGAAAAAGATGTATTAGCAGATGGATGGACAGAAACATTTTGGTAACAAATCACCCAAAAAAAAAGTTGTAGTGTAATATATTTACATATTAACAATTTTTTCATCATTTCCTTTAGCTTTTCTGGGAAACTATGCTTTGTGCAGATTTCATGATTCCAGGTCAATTGGAAGTAACCTATGGGTTTTGATGAGTTAGTTTGCAAGTGTCAAAATATGTGCCAGTAATAGCTGTATCTTTTGACTGCATTGAGTTAGACGCTTCAATTTTTTTTTTTCACTACCAAGGGCCCATAGATAATAGAATGCAGCAGAAATTTCAGCTTGATAAGCCTATCCTTTCCTGAGAAAAAGCATTTTTGACAGACAGATGGATGGGCAGATGGACACAAAGTGATCCGTAAGGACTCAGTGTTTACCAATTGAGGTATGGAACTCTAAAATGGCAATATTGTTAAATAGTCTATGTGGTTATATGAAGTACTTCGCACCACATCTGTTTCTGTCAGAGGCCACACACACTGACACAATTTGATCATTTGACAAGAGGAGAACTTGTGTAAAAAGTGGTGTAATTAGATGATGAATGCCATCGATCATGTATGGGACATAATTCGAGAGGTCAGTTTGTGCATAAAACCCTGCTCAGCAATACTTTGACAGTTACAGCCAGCTATAGAGGTAGTATGGCTCATTACTTCTGCAGGGGCTTCCAGTGACTTGTTGAGTCCATGCCATGCCAAGTTGCTGCACCATGCTGGGAAAAAGGTCTGAAAAGATATTAAGAGGTATCCCATGACTTGTATCACCTCAATGTATAGGTTATAGCACCCCTTCCCCCTTTGAGGAGAGAGGACTCCATAGATGTGGGTGTCAGGGCAGCTGTTATATATCCATGAGCGCTGCGGCAGATGTCACAGGCGATGGCAGCGGCAGCTGACTCTGTGCTGGAACTGGGGGTAGGAGCAGAAGTGGCACAATGATTGACGTGCATAGTGGTCGCTTCCCCCGTGAAGTACCATAAGAGAGGACAAGTGACGAGTGCGTTGGTTGCATTTTGACTCCCGGTTTGTCAATGTTGTGGAACTGAGACAATTTGGAGGCACTGGATCTCAGTTGGGATGGCAGGGATCCCAATGGGCAAGGTGTTGAAGGCACCATCCCAGCCGGCAGTGAACTCGCTGGTGGCAGCAGAGTATCACATAAAGGCCCAGCAACATGTGCTGAGCATCTGGACCCAGGAGGAGAGGTAGTAGTAGGCAAAATCCACAAAGAGGGTGGGACAACCCATGCAGCAGGATGATTTGAACCTTAACATGCAGATGAGACAGTAAACTTCACCATTACATTGGGTGTGGAAAGGAGGAGCAGTCATACAGTGAATACTTTGATGGGCACAAAAATCGTGGAAGGTCTGAGACAAACTGTGGACTGTTATCCTTCACAAGCATATAAGGCAATCCTTTAATAGAATAAACTTTGGAGTCAGTTGGAATTGTAGCCATGGCCTACGTTGAAGGACAGCTGATAACATTTGAAAATTTAGAGAAAGCATTGACAACCAACGACCAGTAAGAATGTAGGAAGGGTCCCGCAAAACTCCTGTCCTTTAGAAACTGCGAGGTGGGCAATGGAGGTAGCATTGCTCGAGGCGCTACCTGTTGGGCAGCACACTTAGAGCAGGCCCTGACAAGATGTGCACCATCACCATCGATGCTGGACCAAAACACGTACGGATGGGTCAATAACTTGGTACCCAAAATCACCCAGTGTCCATAATGTAGGAGCTGAAGCTCAACCCACCGTAGAGCAGCCTCAGTCACAATCTTAGGTGACAGCCCTTCCATAGTTCAGAGAACGCCACCATCAGGTACCAAAAGGCGGTGACTGAGGGTAAAATAGTTATGCGAAGAATCAGGAGCCCTGCTTAAATGCCCGTCTAGCCAACTATGCTGAATGAGGTGACCAGCTTGATGCAAGATTGGTCAGCAGCAACAGCAGCTAAGGTCCAGGAGCCCATAATAGGAAATGCTTCCATTGATATTGTGCCTAAACAGCTGAATGAAAGCAAAGTTGTTCATCCTTATCTAATATAGGACCTGGTCCCATCAGAAGCCAGAGCAGTGCAACGGCATTGGCATGCTGTGCAGTAGGCTGGAAAAATATTTCGCAGTTCTAGTGAACCAGAAACAAGACCCATTGCAGGACGCAAAGTGCCCCTTTGTCATTCAGTGAAGCAGAATGATTAAACAATAAAACCAATGACTTGCGGTCAGTAATGAGGTGGAACTTATACACGTACAAGAACACATGAAAGTTTTTGAGGGTTGGACAATAGCAAACACTTCCTTTTCAACTTGGGAGTAGTGCTGCTGAGCAGAGTTGAGCATTTTCTATGTGTAAGCTGTCGAACTTTCAGAACCATCCTTATATCAATGCATAAGAATGGTCCCACATCCGTGCTGAGAGGTGTCCATAACCAAAACCAAGCAACTGCCAGGATGGAAAGTAGCCAAACTAGGAGCAGAATGTAATTTAGATTTCAAAACAGTGAACGTGCACTTGCAGGCTGGGTTCCACTGAAAGGAAACTTTCTTGTGGGGCAATTCATGAGAGGAGGAGATTGGCCAATGTGCCCAGACCCTGAATAAATTTGTGATAGTAAGCAGTTTTGCCTAAAAATGCTTGGTGTTCTTCGACTGTTTTTTGGGCCAAGCAGAGCTGTGACTGCAGCGACACATTGATGTGATGGAACAACATCCTGAGATACCTCAAGCCCCAAATACACAATTGTTAACCGAAAAAAGTATGAGTTGGACAAGTTGCATTTCAACCTGCTGTATGTAATACTGAGAGCAAGGTGTGTAAGTTATGTAAATACACTTCCACAGATGCACCTGTTCATGGAGATAGTTGATGTACCCCAGAAAGGACTTCGGCCAGTTGTTCCAAAAGATACAAAAAAATCGCTGGGGCACTAGCTACACCAAATGGTAGGCACTGATATTGTTACAATCTGAAGGGTTTGTTGAACACAAGGAGCCTGCAGAGGCGAAGCTGATTGGTCATTTTATTTATTTATTTATTATTATTATTATTATTATTATTATTATTTTTTTTTTCTGTCTGCACAACCTCCAACAATGCTGGCGTGTTCAGTTACGCTTTCATTTGATCATGCAATGCCACTCAGAAACTCAACTGCACAGTAAGTTTCAGGGTAAGGTGGGCCATCTGAGAAGAGACAAGAACTCTGAACACAGAGAATCTAACTGCTGGTAAGGAACTGGCTGGAAACGAGGTGCACTGAATCCAAAATGGAAAAACAAGTGTTGAAAGCACCCTGACCGAACAAAAATCTGCTGAGTCATCTTCATCTGCTTCTAAAAAAGTCAAGGAATGAACTGCAGATTTATACATAGTGGGAGCTGTAAATTGCCTCAAATTGGAATATGCTGCTTGTTGTAATCCCCACACATTGAGTAACTGGAGACAACACCGGAGATCTCAAATGCACACAAAGTTTGTGAGTTCAGTAAAGTCATGGCTGTACCCGTGTCCCTTGTAGTCTGACAATTTTGTCCAACAACTGCACTTCAATAAAAAGATTGTTGTTATTCGCAGACACTGGAGATAAACAATTAACATCCATGGTCATGTCCACAGGAGGGGACTGAGAATGGCACACAGGTGCCGTATATTCTTTTTCCCTACTGTTGTTGCAAGTCATCACCACTTAGGCCAAGTGGCTCTGTAGTGTTTCATGAAACAGTATGGACAAGATGGGATCGTGGAGTGATGCCGTTGCTATGGTTATTGTTGTTGTTGTTGGTGGTGGTGGTGGTGGTGGTGGTGGTTTTGTTTGGGACATCACTGTCCAGTGCAGTGCGGAGGATGCGGTTGTACAGATGCGACGTTGTCCTCCCCCTGGGAACTGACTGACTCCCAACGACCAAGAACAGGAACCACCACGATGATGTCACACGAAGCCTCAGTATGACCACTTGCAGTACGAGATATCTCCAGAGATTGAGCAATATTAAACACTTCAGCCAAAACTGGATTCTCGAATTGTTTAGTGTGTTGACGCCCCTCCTTGTCAGGAGACAACAGAATGTGGACCATAGAATCAGCATAGGAATTGTGATGAGTGTCAGTAACAAACTGACATTTGCCACTGAGGCAGTGGAGTTCATGGTTGCATTTACAGTGATAATTTGAGAACAACTTACACATTTCATTGAGTGAAAGTGACACAGGACCCTGGAGTGGGGCTAACTGGCTCAACAGCTGGTATATCCGAGGAGAAATCCAAAGAAGGAACAAAACCTTACACATGTTAGCACCAAAGGCAAGGAAGTGTTGCTGAAGCTGCTTCTTGTAACATTGTCGTTGGGGAGGGGGGGGGGGGGGGGAGGCAGTGTGGATGCCTGCGTACTCAACGTGGCTGACAGGTTTGTGATAGCAAATGTAGGAACCTGCTGCTACTCGAGGAGAGATGTGAGTAGTGCCCCAATGGCCAGAAAAACCAAAGAAACCAACCAATAGACTGAGTTCATGGAAGTGAATGCCACACTCGTCACCAGTTGTGTTATGATGTAAGACACAAACAATGGCACGGCCACAATAAATCAAAGTTTATTCTTCTTCCACAAACAAGCAAACAGCAATTGAGAACACTGACATAAACATAGAAACAATTCTGGAACTTACAGAAACTTTTACATTGTGTTCTTATTTATTGTCAGTGAGTGCCTGCTGCGCAGTTCTTATAAGGACGACAATTCCGGTAGATGTCAAGGTGGATGCTGTGCTGTGGGCATGAGTCATGTGACCACCACAGGTGTGTCCATTTAGTGCAGATGCCATTGGCGGAATATTTGAAGTGTAGTGTGCCAGAGGCCTGATGCTGCAGTGTGTATCCAAGTGCTCTTTACAGGGTTATAGCAAAATGTGTATTAGGTCATCTAGTTGATACTGACTGACTATAGACATCAATAATTTATGTAGACAATGAAGTAGTTGTATTTGAAGGATGCACTGAGTCAGTAGTAATGATACATACAGAAAAAAAATGAATTTGTTGCGTTCAGATTGTGCCTTAGTTTTGTAAGATGATACAAAGAAAAAAGTTAAGTATATGTTCATTTATAGTATAATCATTTTAATTGAGTCTCATGTATTCGTATCTTTGAGGAAGATACAGGTACAGTTCATTTTGCGTCCTTGTTTTCTTCTTAGTCTCAATAATGTGCATTTATTAGCTACATGTAAGCACATTTAGTTAGTCCTTAGTTGAGTAGTAGACAGATTTCACAGTACAAATTTTGAATATTGTAATATCTCACTTGCCTCAACCCCTTTGCTGCCCGCAATTTTAATTATTTATATGTTGTAGGCTTCTTGACAACAAAATCTTCTCAGTGAATAATGCTGTTAGTAGCAAAAATATTTTTTGAGCTGTAAACAGAAATTTTGTAGCATTTACTTTAACTGGATACATTTATCCCACAAATTTGCAGCAGCAAGCCTTACGCGAAGATGGACAAGATCACAGGAATGAGCAACACAGATGTTTCATGTCAACAAGTGAACCAGTCTTTACTGAGTGCAGCGCGCACACCCGGGGACCAGGTGAATCAACAACAACCACCTTTGGCATGCCTACTGCATGTTGCAATTGCTTCACTTTGCGTTTTGGCACTCTGGTGTGTGTTCTCACATAAAACACTGTCACAGACTGTTAAAGCTGTGTGCATATTGCAATAGTGGAATTAAATGCACGGTCAACTTACATGCATGGAAAAGTAAAGACTAAAACAACTTAAAATAAAATCAGCTTTCTTATTTTTAGTGTACAGTTTATGAAATCATTAAATACTTAGTTTTTGCTTCTGCTGTGAGTAACTTTACTCTGTTTATGTAACACACTTTAAATGTGGTGATAACCTCTGATTGGCACAACTAATTAGTTTCAAAGTATTACTAGAACATTCAAAATAATTAAAGTTACAGTAACTATTGAAAAACATAAGAAATTTTGTGTATCTTTCTTTTAATTTAGCATGGTCTAGTAGAAACTAATTTTTTGATGAATATTAGAACAAGAGTCTTTATATTTTACTGGCCTCTCTTCTTTTTATTGAAAAATCTTGCATCTTGTCAGTTTTCTGCTACTTCTGTGCATACTTAAATGAAGTAAACATTTCCTGTTTCATGTTTTAAAGGAGACATATCTTTCTGTAGCAGAATGATACTGCTCAGTGATTATTAAACAATGACCGGTATTAAGTGCTTTGTAACTTCTTTGAAGATTTTATCCTGTGTAATAAGACATTTCTTCTTAATTTCTTGTATCCAAAATGTGCACAGTTATTTTGTGATTGCAAGTTGTAGGTGGCACTCTCTTCCAGTGAAAACGTAATGTATTCACTCAGGAAGCAGAAGTTGCGTGTCATTTCTCGTTGGTCAGTAGATTGGTATAGACTACATCATTTTTGTTTGTATTCACAGCTTCATTATTTGTTGTTCGTCATGTTTCAAGGCAAATTCTGCACTCCTAAACATTATTGCATGTTTAGTTGGCATTTTCATTTGGTTTCAGTATTTCACTAAAACCGTAATTCAGCTTCAAATGTACCTTATGTAGCACAAATGCACTTGAACTGTTTCATATACTTCACTCCTTCATTCAAATGAGTCTACAATGTATGTGTAGTTTGACAGGCATGAGTAGTGCAACTGTTTTGGTATATTGGCACTACTTTTACTGCTTTTCCATTTTTGTACTACTTCAAAATCAGCACCTAAAATAGTATGAATTATTGTTGATTAACAGTACTCTTTATTAGATCCATGTTTCTGACGAGCTACTTTGTAAGGTGCAATACTTCATGACTTAAGATACAAGATTTTAGTACAACTGTAGTAACTTCTATGCTATGGAATGTATGGTCCACAATCTAGAAAATTAAGAATCCTGAATACATTTTCAGGAGACACTCTCTTAATTAACTTCACTGTTTCGTTGATTATTGTGTTCATTGAATCTATGTTACTGTGTGTCACTGATTATGACTACTAACTGAAAATGGTTTTCTTGTGAACTTACTATTTGTGGCATTTATACTAATTAAATATTATCATATATTTTAAACAACTTGAGGAATTTTACATTAATTGGAACCTCGTTTATATAACTTTAGGATTGTAATTACTTTTCATGACTCTACTGCAGAGCAAGAAGTGTGATTATTTTCAGTTTATTATTTTGAGTTTAGTGTCTTTGAGAAATGCTCAGACTCATGATTAACTTGTGAATGTTAATCCTAAAAAGGAGATTCCTATTATGTACAGTAAATAATTTTATGTAGCTTCTTGTAAGTAATTGGTTTGTAATAAACTCTCTCCATTAACCTACAAAATTTATATTTATTGAAATGTCAAGTGCCTGGATAAGGGCAGAGGAAGAAACAGGAAGGGATGAAAAATTATATAGAAAGAGAGAAGTCAAAACTTCAGAGTAATTTACAATTACACTGAGAGAAAAATCAAGCATTTAATATCAATGTAGATCATCAGAATTCCCGAGAAATTAACAGAGCACTATTATTTTTACATATCATTTATTCAGAGATTGTCATATATCTTGGTAGACTAGCATTGATGGACAGTGAACAACGTGTTTATAAATCTACTAGGAATGCTTTGTGTGAGTTCTTTATCTTATGGGGGCAGATATTGTGGTAGTGTCTTACGTGTCTGCTTGGGAGCACCAATCTGCAAAACAGTTCCTTGAGGAATAAAGAGTATTTTCCAGCAAACAGGACCTGTTGGGATATTATGCCCTATTTAAATGTGCTATGCCTTTGTCTGACAGCACCCTGTGCTTTGAGTTGCTGGAAGTCCATTGTACCATACAGTGACAGTATCAGCATAAGCAAGGGCAGATTTGAAAATATTGTACAGTAATTTATATGCCAATAGATGATTTTTTTCACCTTCAAACAAATTTAATGTTTACCAATAATAGCAACCATGAATACAAATACATGTGCATTGTAGTAGTAATGCAGTTCAATACATATTTAAAAATGCGACATTGTTATGTCACCAATGGCAATATTATTCACAATGCCACATTCATGAATGTGTATTCAGTAGGACTATTATCATTAAAAAAACACATGTGGGAGGACTAGCATTAATAACAAACATTACATTTGTTCAAAAATGCAGCATTGGTTTGGGAACGTATGTATTGCCTTAGTAAAATTAAACAAAGCTACCAAATAATTGCCAGCAGCTCTTGCCTACTTGTTGATACCCAAAATTGTGTCTAGGAACCATCCCACTGACTGCTGCCTTCAAGTAGCAATACCGAATAGAGCCACAATACCTGTGGAAGATGCAGCCCAGTGCTTTTCATTTGGCCATGCAGTTCAAAATTGCTGTTTGATTTTTGCCTTTTGTGTAACTGGCCATCTATTTTGACTCTGTTTTTAAACAGTATTTGCATGTCATTAATTACTTTCACTTAGTGTGCTGATGAAAGAAAGTATTAACTTTCTTTTTCAGTATCTGTCTGGTATACTTCTAAGACATACAGCATTTTCATCTGTCTTGATTTGTTTAACTTTCTTTCCCCTTTTGATTTGATTTGTTATAAACTATATATTTTTTAAAAAAATAGTTGGAACTTTCTTGGAGTTTGTTCCCTTTCATATTGTCATGCTACAAGATGTTTTCACATTGGTTGTTAGAATGGGAATATTTTTTTTATAAAATCTTAAAAAATGTATTTATAATCACATTGTACAAATATACTCTTAATGAGAATGTAACTTATTTCTTTTGGTCTATTGGTGGTTTAACAGTTTAACAAAAAAGTTAAATTTTGCATGTTGTTCAGCTGCTTCTTTGCATGATGCTCATACATTCTACATATCTAAATTTGACACCTATATTGCTAGTGCCATAATTTGAGTAGCATTTTCTGTTTTTAATTAGCTTATGCATGTTGAAAATAATAAATTTGTGTATTTGAGATATTCAAAAAAATGTCTCTGTGATACTTGAATAAATATGAAACTAAATAACATTCATGTTTAATTTGATAAAATATGATATAGAAATAAAGACATTCCCTTAGTACTTATCACTAATGAAGACTATGTATACATAATATCCAGTATTAGAAATTGATTCAGTACACACTTCAGAGGTGTTTCATTATTTTTTTTTTTAATTTTTCCCCCAGCAGGAACATAAGCAAAAACCATACTGAGATGTGAGTTGTGAAATGAGAAATATGAGTAATTTGTCACTGCTTCAGTAATTACTTCAGGGATGTGGGAAAATATTTGGCAAGAGTTCTGTAAACATGGATCATAAATGAGTAACAACATGTCCAAGCATAGCACGTTATACTACACTTCTGTTGAGACTCTTTAATGTTTAAAAATCATTGTCACTATAATTAATGTTGGTTGTTGATACTTCTTTACATTTATTCAACCATCCTCACCTAATTGAAAATGGAGTTAGGTGTAATGAAAAAATGTGGGATGCTTTCTTTTTGTGTGGCTGGGGAGGTCTGTTAGAGCAAGCTCTATGATATTGATAACTAGCAATACAATACAGTTCAATCAAATAAACCCTTCACAATCTGTTCCCAGTTTCACACAACATTTAAGGCAGATTTTGAGGTTGGCTGAACACACCCAAGTGTCTATGACTTGTAGTTCCTCTCCACATACATCTACATGTGTACTCGTAATCCACAGCACTGTGTGTGTTTTAGTGTACCCTGTACCACTACTACTTATTTTCATTCCTGTTCCACTCGCAGACAGACCAATGGAAATATTGTCTGTATGCCTCCATACAAGCCCTAATATCTCTAATCTTATCTTCATGTTCCTTAAGTCATTATGCATTCAGCCTCAAATGGCGATTCTCTAAATTTTCTCCATAGCGCTACTTGAAAAGAATAGTTTGAGTTCCCAAACCAACTCCTTAATACTTGTATGTTGTTAAAACTTACCTGTAACAAATCTAGGAGCCCGCTTCTGAATTTCTTCGATGTCTTCCTTTAATCCATAGTTGTGTGGATCACAAACACTCTTAACAGTACTCAACAATGGGTTGCACTAGTTTGTGTGCTGTCTCCATTACAGATGAACCACACTTTCCTAAATTTTGCAAAATAAACTAAAATTGATAATTCAGCTTCCCTCCTACAATTCTCAAGTTCTCGTTCCATTTCATATTGCTTTGCAACATTACGCCTAGAATTTTAATTTATGTGACTGTGTCAAGTGGTGCACAACTAATACTGTACTTGAACATTATGGGTTTGTTTTTCCTACTCATCTACATTAAATTACATTTTTCTACATTTATAGCTAGCTGCCGACCATCAAACCAATTAGAAATTTTGTGTAAGTCATCTTGTATCCTCCTACAGTCATGCAATGATGACACCTTCCCCTACACTGCAGCATCATCAGCAAACAGCTGCAGACTGCTGCTTACATTATCTGTCAGATTGCTTATGTATATGGTAAATAACAGTGTCCTCTCACACTAGTCCAATAATATTTTTGAAGTGGGCAGGGGCAGTTCACTTTTATAAGATTTTGCAGTAGACCATTTGTGAAATGACACAACTTTATGCAACAGAAAAAGATACAGTTGGTTTCCTCTGTTCATGGTATCCACTCCTTGGAGAGGATGTGGTTAAAACTCAATTTAGTTATTGGCTTTTTCCTGGATGGCAACTGCCATCCCTAATTATGACATGGAATGAGTCAGTTTTACAATTCTACTACACTTTGCCATTGAGAAATATTGGTCTTCTCTTAAGCTTGTCTGCAAGATATACTTAACTACTACATTTTTTGATTATGATTGATAGCTGAAAACAAACTTCATGAGGCAGTAATGGACTGTGAGGCTTTGGTCAGTATGCCCAAAAGAGTTGACTACAAGAGATTCCGAAATGAATGCCGTGTATTGTCCATGTTACACACATTTGTACAGCAAACGCTTTTTTCCTCGGTGATGAGTTGCCCCAGTTTATGATGGCAATAGAAATAGGTAGTACGTTGTGTACCACTGTTATACTCCACCCATTTTCCTGTTCAAGCAGGGACTGATGCTCACTTAAAATGAGTATTAGTAAGCCTCATGCAAGCTTGGAGCTCTCTTATTTTACTTTCATATCCTTTTCACTAGTCAGGTGTAGGAAGAATCAGTATATTCATTGACTCTTATAGCAATATATGATCTTGGAATTTTAACAGTAAACCACAGTTTGATGCAAAACAACTGTTTTACAGTGTCTGCTACTGGAGTTGGTTGTGCATCCCGTGATGCTTTCGTGCTAACAAACAAAATGTGCTGTTCTTCTTGTGATCTTGTTTATTTCCTTTATAAATCCTATTTATTAAGGACCCCCAGATGGTTAAGCAATATTCAAGTATTGGTCAAATGAGGATTTTGTTACGATCTCCGTTCTAAGTGGACTATGCTTCCAAGGTTGTACAAATGAATATCTACCTGGCATCTTATTTCCTACATATTTCTACTTAACTTATCATGCATTCCTACTATAATGTGATCATCTCATTTTAAAATCAATTCGAGTGAATAGTCGCAGATCCTGATTGGGACCCACTGTGTCTGGTGATTGTTCTGATATCATATAAACAAACGGTAATGGATCTTTCATCTTAAGCTGTTACATATGCACAATATCTTAAATGTTATGTTGATGTTTCATTTGCCAATCTCTGCACTGCATGCCAATCTTCTGTAACTCTTCTTCCATTTTGCTGCCGTTTTCTAACATAGTGACTTCTCTGTATATGACAGCATCATCCGCAAAGAGTCTTATAATGTTTCTTAAATCCAATAAGTCATTTATACACATTGTGAAAAGTAACGTCAAATAATACTCCCTTGGGGTACATCGAAAACTGCTATTATGTCGGAATATTACAGTGTTTTGAGAATGACACGTTGTGTTTTGTTTGCTAGGAATTCTCCAATCCAATCCTACAGCTGCTCTGATGAACTGTACAGTCATATTTTGTTTGTTAGTTGACAGTACAGAACTGTGTCGCATGCCTTCTGGAAGTCAAGAATCGCAGCATCAACTTCGGTAGTGGTATTTACTGCTTTCTGGGTATCATGGACGTATAGTGTGACGGGATTTCGCATGATACTTATTTTCAGAACTGATGTTAATACCTATAGAAAAGATTTTCAGTCTCTATATACAAGCATGAAACATGTTGCAAAATTCTGCAGCATGTCACTGTTAGAGGTATCTTAACTAACCTAACTGGTCTATAGTTTTGTGCACATGTTTGCCAACCCTTCTTGAAATCTTGAGTGACCTATGCTTTTCTTCAATCACTAGGAATACCCTTGACCTATGGTACGCTGCTGCTAGAGGAAGAGCAAGTTCTTTTGCATACCCTCATGTATTAATATCCCTTAAGCTTCTGTGACCTTTCCTCTGTTAAACAATTTGAGTTGAATTTCTGTCCCACGGTTACATATTTTGGTGTATTATTTTGACAATCATATGACAATTTAAAGGAGGAAGTGCAACATGATCTTCCTCACTCTCACAGTTCCAGAAAGGCATTTAATATTTTAGCCTTTTCACTGTCATTCTCCATTTCACTGTCATTCTCCATTTCACTGTCATTCTCCATTTCACTGTCATTCTCCATTTCACTGTCACTCTCCATTTCACTGTCACTCTCCATTTCACTGTCACTCTCCATTTCACTGTCACTCTCCATTTCACTGTCACTCTCCATTTCACTGTCACTCTCCATTTCACTGTCACTCTCCATTTCACTGTCACTCTCCATTTCACTGTCACTCTCCATTTCACTGTCACTCTCCATTTCACTGTCACTCTCCATTTCACTGTCACTCTCCATTTCACTGTCACTCTCCATTTCACTGTCACTCTCCATTTCACTGTCACTCTCCATTTCACTGTCACTCTCCATTTCACTGTCACTCTCCATTTCACTGTCACTCTCCATTTCACTGTCACTCTCCATTTCACTGTCACTCTCCATTTCACTGTCATTATATTCATAGAGCGTCTGGACGAATGGCTTTGATACATTTACTGATTGCAGGATACTTAACACTGTTCGCTGGTTTTGGCTAAATTTTTGTTTGACTGTGATGCTTTGGCTTCATTTAAATGTGTAGAGAAGCTCTCGTTGCTTTGGAACAGCTTTGTAACATAGATGTCAAACCATGGCATGTCTTTCTGACTGATAACAACTTTGCATGGCATATACCTGTCTAAGGCATATTGTACAATGCTCTTTAACTTTGTCCAGGAATGCTCAACATCTTTGGTTTGAGTGTGAATGTTTCATGTTGACTGCCCACATAAATTGAAATTTGTTTAGTGTTGCACTTGCTAAGCAGAAATGTCTTCCTACTATTCTTTACATTCCTATTTACAGCTGTGTTCAGTGATGCTGTAATAGGTTTTTGATCTCTGCTTCCCCATTCTGCATTTAGTTGGAAAGTTCAGGTCTGGTGGTAACTAGGAAATCTGAGATATTACCTCCATGAGTCAATTCTCTGATTAACTGCTCATGGTCTGTAGCCAGTAAATTGGAATCTCCCCCTAATACTATGACGTGATGAGGAAACTTGAACGAAACCTTCACTCATATCTTGTACCGCTATTGCTCCTGAGGCAGAGGGTCTGTGAAAGCACTAACCTCACTAGATATTATCATGTAACTCACAGCTGTAAACAATGCGTCTTCCTCCAGCGCTGAACATCCTTGCAATATGCATTCCGGTTGGAATTTCATTACTGTTAACATCACGTTTCACTTAGCTTTCTGTTCCTTGTGCTGTTTGGGTAGATTACTGTTCATAATCAAACAATGGAAAATCCAGGATGGAATGTAATAATATTATGAGAAGAAAAGTTGCAGATAGGCACAACATAAAGATTTTTCACACTTAAAACTTTCAGCCAATGGCCTTTGTCAACAATAGACACATGTACACACACACACACACACACACACACACACACACACACACACACACATGACTGCAGTCTCACAATGCGAGCAGCAGCACTAGTGCATGATTGGAGTGGCGACTGGTTGGGGAAAAGGAGGAGGCTGGGGTGGGCAAGGGGATGGAAAGTATGATGGAGATAGTGGACAGTGAAGTGCTGCAGGTTGAGCAGAGGCCAGGGAATAAGTGGGGAAGGGGGAGGGAAAGTAGTGGAAAACGAGAGAAATAAATAAAAAACTAAAATAAAAAAAATATAACAAAATAAAAATATATAAAATAATAATAATATTTATTATTATTATTTTTATATATTTATATATATTATTTATTTTATTTATCTCTCTCCTTTTCCACTACTTCACCCCCCACCCTCCGCCATCTCTCCTCTGCCCAATCAACCTGCAGCACTGTCCGCCATCCCCACCATACTATCCCTCCCTCTCCCCACTCCAGCCTCCTCCCCCTCCCCTCCTACCCAGTCACCATTCCAATCACACACTGGTGCTGCTGCTCACAGTGTGGTTTCAATTGCCTGAGACTGCAGTCGTGTGTGTGTGTGTGTGTGTGTGTGTGTGTGTGTGTGTGTGTGTGTGTGTTGTTGACACAGGCCATTGGCCAAAAGCTTTAAGTGTGAAAATCTTTTTGTTTTGCCTATCTGCAACTCAGCATTTCACCTACATATTGAGTAGCAACTTTCCTTCTCATAATATCGTTACTGTTTTTACACCAGCGTTTTCTTTCTCCGATCTGTCATGATGAATGCTACTCTCACTCTGACTAATGGGGCTGATGCTCTTTCATGTCTGAAATCAGAACATATCTTATTGTGCCTTTGGAGGACTTTCTCTGTTGTACAAAACCCACATATGTATGCTATGTGTACTAAGCAATCCTGATAGCCACTTCCTGTGTATTGGACACCCAAGCTGTGAATGGCTCCTACAGTTCTCCACGTGAGAGTGGAAGTCAAGAAATCTGCATCCAAGATCTTCATGGAATTGTCTGAGCCTCTAATTTAAACTTCCACTCGCCTCCAAACCAGAGGACCATATTCGGTTCAGGGAATAATGTTGCAAAATGCTAGCTTTACTTCCATGCCACATGTGATGCTAGCGTCTTCACCAAAGCAGCCAGCCAACTAGGAACTGAGGGTGGCATTTGAACCCAGGTGGCTGCACTTGAAACCAGGTGGCAAGTGTCATCTCTGCTGACTTGAACGATGATCTACAACTGAGTGGATCCATTGCATACACTTGCTTTCAGCAAAGCTTTCACCGCATCTTGCACATGGTCCCCAGATGGACAAACAAACTGAACATTGATCTTCTTTGTGGCCTGCCACTATTTCCTTAAGAGATCACATCACTCACCTAATGTTGGAATTTCCTATGACAAGCAATCCCACTCTCTGCCTGTCCAGACCTTGAAGATCGACCCCAGCAGACAAGGTGCCCAGTGCTGGCCCAGATGTACTTTCAGCAATGGGCAATACCTCATACCTGACTTCAAGCCATAAATGGAGAGCTGTGTGGCCAGAACCCATTTTCATATTTGTGACCCTGCCACTATTCGCTGTTCACTGTCAGGTGAGTGTTGACCAGCCAGAACAAGCAAATCAGTAACGCTGTGACATCAGCAATTCCAGGCGACACTATAAGGCACCAGAGTTGTTCAAGCATTTGTCCCAGATGCCCCAATGCTACTTTAGCCTAAGGCAGAAACCTGAAGCCTGTCAACCATGGCCAATTCCCCTTACATTCATACACAATAAGTGCAGACTCTATCTGTCTTTAATCATCGATTGTCTGTACTAGAGAGAATAGAACACTAACCCAAGTAGTTGCTCCATGGACTCTTAAGCACTGCTGCTTCGCTGTTTCTGCTTATCACTGGACTACGAAGTTAGCTCACATAACACTGTTCTCGGAAAATATGCGAACACTCAGAAAAAGTTAATTAACACTAATCACAGAGTTAAATTTTCAGACGCTGTTATCTTCTTTGCAGAAGCATGTGAGAACAAAGACTAAACTAAATGGGTGTACTGTGTAAACAGAAACTTCTGCTGCTAGTGGAGCACCGTCATTGTGATTCATTTAAGTTCAGCGACAGACCATGTGCAGAGAACCAGTTGGTAATTCAGTGATGACTTTGCAACTCATTAAATGTCAGTGATTGTTATTAGTGACGCAGTGGAAGTGAAGCACATCTGGAGGACATCTGCCACTTTTTCATGGCTGAAGCTCTAACTCTGTATAGGAAATAGATAACTGCACAATCACAAAGTTTTGTGGATCATTAGTGCTTTCTTAGCAAAAACGTAAACAATTTAATTTCATTTAATTCTATAATGTGCCTTTATTCAGCAGAGACTGACCTGTTGTTGAAGTTTATGGAGTAAGGTGTAAATGCTTCAGGGGAGAAAGCTTTGAACAGGAATCAGACTACATGATGGTTGGTTTTTCCACTTATTGGTAAGCATATTGGAGATCCTATAGGATGGCTATCAGCTCTGATGTGAGAAAGTCATGTTTGGTAGAAGCATATATCTTCCTTTGTTTTTGAAATAAAACCCCAGTTAACATCCTCCTTTTGTTAGTGATCTGTGATGTACATGGGCCTCATGTATCTCCATTTGAGTAGATTGTTTGCTTGAACACTGCAAATAGCTCTGTCTGTAAAAATGGTGTCTAATAAGACTTCCAGCTGAAAAACAATGCATTCATAACTAGCAGAAAAGTAGTTTGATCTCTGGGCTGATCTGCTCCCAGTGATAAGACTTGCTGTTGCAATCTCCGTCTTGGATGGAGGAGACACCTGTTTAGCCAATATCTCAAAATAAAACTCATTTTGCTTAGTTCTTGAATATTTGATAAGAGCTTATTTTCTGTAATCTGTGCTTGTTATAATAAGAATCTTACATCGAGGAATTGATGTAGATGTAGTAAGGGTTTGGTCATCTTCATAAGTAGGGTGTTCCTTGCCGAGCACCGTGGCAAATACTGAGTGCTTTGCATTGACACCATCAAGATAGTGTAAAGTTGAATTTTAAGCTTAACCAAAGCACAAAATAGACTTGTAGTTCAGTGCAGTATTATCATTTGTCCGGCTATCTGGTATGCTTGTCAGAAGTCACCCATTAGTGAACATAGTAGATTTATCAGTATTTTGTGCTATACAGTAGTTTGTTTAGTGTTCAGAACCACTGGAAGTTGTTGTTAATGAAAAAATCTAAATATTTTACTGCTGTCTAAACAGCTATTTACTTTCAGTTTCAAAGTATGTCTAATTACTGGTGTCTGATGAATGTACTCCTTCTTCATTTGTTGAGGCGTGTAACACATTCACCAAAAAATACAAGCAATTGAGCAACTGATTGCTTCATTTTATGCAGATCCAATGCCACTGTTACACATTCTGTGTAAACACATAATTCATCAGCAAAATTTAGATGGTTGATGTTTGATTTGGGTATCATACAAATGTATGTGAATATTTTAAATGGGAGTGGGTATTGGACTGAGACTATGGATGAACTCAGCTCACTTGCTGAAGATTTCAAGAATTAAATGAGAAAGATAATGCTTTTGGATTTTTACATCCATAAGTTGTTCAGCAGGTCTGTGCCCGTGTGTTTCTTAGTTAACCTCTTCTGAACAATCACCCCCTCCTACGATATACACTATCCAGGACTAAACCTTAAACATTTTGTAGTAGCATTTATGTAGTTACATATTTCAAATCATACAAACATTGTCTTTTTCTGTTTTGCACTACTACATTCTCAGTCATTGCTTTGAAATCTTTTTTCAAGTAGTCTTTTTATTTTGATGAAGCATTTGTGTCCACTGCTGCTAATTTTACTCATCTGAAATTATTAGTACCCTGCCACAGTGGTGTCATGAGCATAGTATTGCACAGTGGCCAGCGACAGCACTTTAGTATCTTTTGCATTCTGTTGGTGTTTTGTTTAGGTAACAATAAGTTACCAGGTGTACCGGTATGAAATGAGCGTTAAAATACAAAACATTTGTTTGAACGAGCTTTAATTTTTTTTTGTTTTGTTTGGTTGGTATGACATCTGTCAAAGATATTTAGTATACATCAAGTCATGGAACAAACATCATCATATGTTTTCATTGTGTTAACAATGTCGAATTTTGTACCAGAAAGTAATGTTTTTCAGAAAGCATTAATTTTTTGTTTTCATTTGAAAAAAAAAGGGTGCAGAGTCACATGAATGCTTGTCGAGGCATATGGTGATCATGCTCTATCAAAAGCAACATGCAAAATATGGTTTGAACGGTTCACAAATAATGATGTTGATGTAAGAAATGAAGAACATGGAAGACCTCCAAAAAAGTTCGAAGACACCGAATTGCAAGCAATATTGGATGAAAATGGTACTTTGAGTCAGAAACAAATGGCAGCAATGCTCAATGTTGCACAACAATCAATTTCTGACCGTTTGAAAGCTATGGGAAATATCCAAAAGTGTGGAAAATGGGTGCCATATGAATTGAATGAAAGACAGATGGAAAACCGAAAAACCATTTGTCAAATTTTGCTTCAAAGACATGAAAGAACCTCAGTTTTGCATAGAATTGCTATTGGCGATGAAAAATGGATTTATTTTAAGAATCCTAAACGGGAAAAATCATGGGTTAATCTGGGACAACCATCAACATTGACTTCACAACCAGATCGATTCAGCAAGAAGACAGACAATGCTCTGTGTTTGGTGGGATCAGAAAGGTATGGTGTATCATGAGCTTCTAAAACCTGGTGAAACTGTGAATATTAATCGTTACAAACAACAAATGATCAATTTGAACTATGCATTGATCGAAAAAGGTCTGGAATGGGACAGAAGATATGGCAAAGTAATTTTTTTATACGACAATGCACCTGCACACAGAGCAAAACTGTTTCAGGATACAATCAAAACATTTGGCTGGGAGCTGTTACCCCAACCACCGTATTCACCAGACTTGGTCCCTTCCGACTACCATTTGTTTTCGCCAATGGGACACGCATTGACTGAGGAACACTTTGATTCCTATGAAGAAGTCGAAAATTGGGTGTCTGATTGGTTTGCTTCAGAAGACAAATATTTCTATTGGAATGGTGTCCACAAATTGCCAGATAGGTGGTCAAAATGTATAGAAAGCAATGTTCAGTACTTTGAATAAAATGTTTTTACTTTTCAATTCAAAATTAGTGTTTCATTTTCACAAAAAAAGACACTCATTTCATACCGGTACACCTGGTACAAACGTCAACAAGTTTTTGTTTTTGCAAGTACACAAGTACTTGTGCCCTTTCATCATGGCAGACGAAAGAGACGATCCAATTATTTATGATGAATACATGGAGCAAAACTTGGAGGTTGCCACTACATCACATACGTCTCATCATTATATGGTTGACAGACTATCTGGTGGAGACTGTTTTGCTGCGTATCATATGAAACAGAAATACTAAGTACCAAAGACAATGCAAATAAACAAATCTATGAAACAAACAAATCTTGTATTTATTTACATATGTATATCTTCGGAATTTCATGAAGGTAGGGGAACAGTTTTGAGAACTTATGGGAACGATGAGATTAGTAAAACATAATAATTTAGAAGCTCCAGATAATGTCAAGAACAGCCAGTGACAAGCCAAGTAATCCGAATTAGCACTGCCAGCGCCAAGTAAATAAGTTTATAAGAGTCTTGTGGACGGCAAAGTGTTAACTGTACTGTAATGTATGACAGTGCATCCTCATATTTGACTTTTTTATGTCAGGAATATCTAAAAGCTGCTCAATGTTTGTCACTTTAGATTTTTGATTCACAGCTGTGGTTTTTCCTTCATTATATGTACGACACCACACCTCAACACAAATTAAATAATGTTGTCATCACTATCTTCTGCTTCCCCCTCCCCCCCCCCCCCCCCCCCCCCCCACTCTCTCCTTTAACATAAAGCACAGCAAGTAAATTTCAGGCTACCAGCAACAAATGATTTATTAGCATCTTGTAGTTGGTTACAGGTGCCTGTTTACGTCAATGAGTATTCGCCTTTAGACAGGGGTAAGCTGTAACATTTGCATTCAGAAATAAAAGTTGTTCTTTGCTTTACCCCTTTGTTGACTTGTATATTCTATCCTTAGGATGATGCACACATCCATTTGGTCTTACAGGGTGTATACACCCCAGAAAATCTGGCAAAGTCTGGGAATATTTTTATCCAGGCAAAATCTTCCAGCCTGAGAACTTTTTAGAAACCTGGGAAATTTTCATTGTTTTAGTTTTCAGTTAAAATTATTTAATTTTGGCTGGTAAGAACTGAAACTATTACAAAGAATTTTATTTTAGTTCATTACTGCAGAATAATGCTGCAGCAATAAAATGTAACCAAGGGAATAAAATCAAAATAAAACTGTAGTTACCAAGAAAATAGGTCACTTTCAACAACTAAACACAAGGCACACACAAGCATCTCCTGACAGCAAAATGTGTCACAGATTATGCAATACTCCTTAACAACACAGTGCTTCAATGTGTGTTTCTCATGGGCCTCATTTTGATGAGATCGTGATCTCACAGCTGTTTACATTTCTAACAGCTCGCAAGAAAATATTGTGAATGGTGGTTCGAGAAGCGTTACTTTCAAAGTAAATTTCCTTTTACACAAGATGAATTGTGTTACGTGTGAGAATGTGAGATGAATTTCTTAAATGATGGAGTGTTAGACTCTCATTCTGAATTTAACACTGAGGACCAGCCACTTAGAAATATTTTGGTCCCAGAAAACAAACCATTTAGGCCATTATTTAAAATTTTACTGGTGCATATATGTTTAATATCTTAAATGGTAACACATGCTAAAACAGACCAAGGTTCAAAGTTAGTTTTTCATATTCATTTTAGTTCCTACATAGATATCAAACCATGCAATAATGATGACAAAAAGTCTGAAATTAGTTCTTGAGAAATTTCACATGTGGGCTTTTCTGTAGAAAAGTTTAAGTGCTCGATGGAAATTGTATTCAGAGAGGCAGCTCATAAAATATTCAGTGCACAGCAGTGAAATTTATAATCATGCTTGTTGAAAATATTCTGCTACTGCAGTTTAAGCTGTGTGCTTAGGATTCTGCTTAAGCACACCCTCAGAAATAACAGCAAAATTTTTTTAGCGATAGGTGTTTTATGTGAAAGCTTAACTTTTCTTGTAGCTATACCGTATGGACATTAATTTAAACAATTAACTTTTGCTATTCGTGTGTTTGTGCTATGTAACAATGATGTTGCTGTTGGCTGAGTACATCAGATGTCCTATGCTTCGAATATCTGCTGTAATTGGCTGGTGAGGCCACGTGCCGTGCCAGGAAGTTCAAAGTTGGTGTATAAAACTTTTACCATTCAAAGTATTGATAAATTTTACAGCTCCAGAGGAAAGTATATTGTCATTTAACATGGAAAAATGTGCTTTCACTAGGAGTATAGTTTATTTTCAACCAACATAAAGTATATTTACACCTGAAGCCAGTGTATTTACTCCTGAAAACAGATATCCTGGTTAACAAAATCTGCGAAAAGTCCAGGATTTTTTTTTCTTGTCTTCATATGCACAATGTCCTACTGTTATTCTTAATTCTGTAGATTGAAATGCAATAGTCCACCATTTGGAAACATATTATACCAAATAATACATGGAGCCCATAAAAGAATGTCCCAGTTTCAATTGTATATTATAACAGTGTAATTTTAGACTGTTTGCAACAGATCATACATTAAATTGAAGGTAAACTAACCTAGTTTTACGCAATATGCGCACTTTTAGTTATGTGTCACACAACCATCCTAAAATCCCGTTTTCTCACATTTCGGTTAACAAGTCTGGAGTAATGTAAGCAATTTTGTATCTCCACTGTAGCCAATCATTCGGTAGCTGCGAATCTTTTATAAAGCCCCAAACAAAAAATTCTCGTTGTGTGAGGTCAGGTGAACAGGGAGGCCAGCGGGAAAGAACTGTGCTGTATTGGGCATTATGACTATTCCGACATTAAGGGACTTACATGCTCAGTTGCTCCTGTACAAAGAGATGGCAGTGGAGAGGGCTCCATCTTTTTGCCGTACAAAGTTTTCAGATTCATATTTATATTAAGGAAAGAGATGTTCTTGTAACATATACAGATATGCCACCAGTTACAATAACTTTAGTGGGGTGAGGGGGGGGGGGGGGGGGTGAGGAGATCCATACTTTTGATGTCAAGACACAATACAGAAAATATTTAAATCAGGGGTACAAGTTCACGAGCACGGCCTGACACCTCAGCCCCCTTGCTGCCCAGATATGAGTTTTATGGGTAATTTACCTCCTTACTTAGATGGATAGTTCACTCACAAAGTTAAAGAATGGAAAATCCAGAATGGAATGTAACAATGTAATGAAAGGAAAGTTGCTACTCTTCATATAATGCAACTCACACACACAACAGCAGTATCTGGAACTGAAGCCACACTGTGAGCAGCTGCACCAGTACACGCACTGTGTGTGTGTGTGTGTGTGTGTGTGTGTGTGTGTGTGCTATACAGCATGTACTAGCAGTAATCGATATGGATGCATGTGTAAATGTTTTCTTAAATGTTCTACACTACCATCTTTAGCATCTGAAATTCAAGACCTGCTTTTCTAACTGACTTCTTAGGGCTACTAAGGTCAGATGTGCTGACATGCCACAAGTTCTGGAAATCAGGGAATACCAGAGAATTTCAAACGAGTCCGGGAAATTTGGAAAAAAAACACTGGAAAAATCTCGTTTTTGTCTGAGTAGATGAAATGGTTTGTTTACCGAGATGTCATGCATGCATGGCTGGGTGCAATTGAGTAAGTGTGTCACTTCCCCACTCCCTCATTCTTACTGCTTTTTCCCTTCCTACCATTCCCGCAGCTTGTAGTCAGTGCTGTCACCACTTTTTGTTACTAGCCTAGCAGCTGATGAAAGAGGGAGGGAGGCATGAGGAGTGGTTTGTTTGGATATGAGTCTAAGAGATTGATGATGCAGTAGCCCGAGACGGCGGTCATGTGTGCACGAGGTTTGTCTGAGTGATTGTGTGAATGGGTGTGAGCATTCTCGTTTTCTGATAAAGGCTTTATCTGAAAATTTAGTTGTGAAAGTGTGATTGTCCTTTCTATGTGCCTGTCTGCAGCTCAGCGATCATCTTTATGGTGAGTTGCTACCTATTCTCATTAGTACTGATTCTCAGAGCCTTTGCGCAAGTTATCTGTTGCATGGATTGATCCCCATGGTCTCATTTCATCAACATGTGACTTGTGAATAGCTGGGCACATGAGTGTATTTCCACAATGGGCCAAAACTGCAGGGCGTTTCTGCGGGTATCTCTAATAGACCACGCCTCCTGATCTGAAGCTGATCATTTCTCACTAATGGCAGGCCCTGCCCAACGGATCTGGTCTCACCGATCTGCCCACAGGCTGGGTCTATTTAAGTGTGGCATAAACTGGAACGTTTTTGTGGTATACCCATGGACCCAGGACAGAGGTGCTCCTTGGCAGGCCAGAGGCCACGGGCGATGGATTTCAGGAATTGTGACTGTCTCACTGCAAGTACTAGGGTGGTTTGAAAAGTTCTTGGAACGGAATAGAAAAAAAGTACTTGCATCACTGAAACTCTTTATTTTTCAATGTAGATTAATGCACTTGGTCCAACAATGTTCCAGTGCCTTTATCCCATCTCTAAAATGAGTTTCCTCCAGGCTTGCAAAATAGTTGTCAACTCCAGCTATCAGTTCTTCATTTGAAGTGAATCTTCATCCACTGAGAAAAAATTTCAGTTTTGGGAAGAGATGGAAGTCTGATAGAGCCATATCAGGTGAATAAGGTGGATGTGGCAACAATTCATACCTGAGTGTGTGTAATTTTGCCATGGCGACAGCACACACGTGTGTGCGCGACCAGAGTCGAGGCATCCAGCTTGCAGACAATTTTTTCATTTCTAATTCTTCAGTTAAAAATGTGATGCACGCTTTCAGATGACATCTGGCAAGCATGAACAGTTTCACGCACTTTCAATTGGTGATTCTCTTTGACCATTTTGTGCACTTTTTGCAGTGATTTCGGAAGTAGTGAGACATCTTGGCTGACCACTGTGTGGATGATCAACTAAGCTCTCCTGACTAAATTTAAATTCATTTGTCCACTTGGCAACAGTTGAATATGAAGGAGCAGAGTTCCCCAGTGTATTCTGAAAATCGGTGTGGTTGTCCTTTGCTTTCATACCTTTCTTTATGAAGTACTTAATTACTGCTTGAATCTCGATTTCCTCCCCCCGCCCCCCCCCCCCCTCCCCCCTGCCCCTCTCACCTTCGCAAATCACTGTGCAAGAACAACAGAGCCACATCATCGCCACAGCCCTCTTCCAAGAGCACAGACCTGGCATGTGTTTACAGGCATCAGTCCAATGAATATCACGTGAACAACTCGTCTCACTAGTGCTGACCTCCCATGGTGATTCCGAGATCTTTTCAAATTACCCCTGTACATTGTACAGTGCAGTGTTTTATAGACATTTTATTTATTGTTCTTCATTTTGGCACTTCGAAAGCAGTTTATATATTAGAAAGTATGCACAGTAAGAAGAAGAAAATTGTGGCAGTTGCTGGCGGTTTGTATGCTATGTACTCATATATTTCTCAAAAGAAAAATCACACAATACCTGTAAAATAACAGACATAAGACAATAACAAACATAGTAGAATGAACATTTTATTGGCAGTCACCTATAGTGTTGATTTACACAACTCTTCCCTGCCTTCTACACTTCTTTCAAGAGGCCTACTTTTTTCTCATATTGTTTCTGAAATCAGTGAAGGTCTTGCAACTCCAAGGAAATGTGTAATTTTGTCACAAAATGTGTTTTGTTTTATTGAAATAAGATAACAGCAGTGGTCTTATAACATTTGGCGTGCTTTCTCCATCTAAAAACCATTCATTACAAAAGGTGTTGATGTTATTATTTTGCTCTCTGGGGGAGAATTTCAGAAGTCCTTACATCTTTTTGTCAACTAATGTCTTTACTTACCCTGGAGATCTCAAAATTTGTCGGGGAAATAAGCTAAAACTTGTCTGGAAAGCAGGGAAATATCAGGGAATTTCACTTGGGGGTACTTATGGCAACCCTGCTTGGTCAGCACCCTCTGTAGACACTTTTGGTCTTCCCAGGCCTTTACCTCTGCACACACATATCTGGCTGTTGTGAACTGACTGTGCCATAGACAAATGTTTTTGACACAAGGGGGATCACAGTTCAAGTGTAAACAAAATGCACTTTGACCTGAAATCACAGATTCATTTGTTTAGGGGATTGATATATAATTATTAGTTTTGAGTAAGACGTTAATAATGTTAGGCTTCGTTATTAACTACCTAAAGTTTGACAGCTCTCTCACAAACTGTGATATGAAATACAGAGTAGTTTAAATTTACACGGTAATGAACTAGCATGATCGTGGTTGATATGTGTACAAAGAAATGCATGAAACAAGTATATAATTCCTAATCTTGAAGAGATTAGCATAAAAAATGTGGGTAGTTTTGTTACTAGTAGAAGGAACATCTGTCACTACAACAAAAAATGCTGGAGCTGTAACTGACCTTGTATTACGAAAAATGCTTCATAGAAACTCATTGTGCACTTCCGTTGCATTCTCCCCCATGTTTCTGGTCTGTCTTTTACCAACATATCCTGTCTTTGATAATGTTACGTAAGTTTTTCTGCATTTTATTATCTTCCAGTTGCCAAAAAGAGAGCTTGCTTTGCATTTTTATTGCCAACTAGTGTAGTTGCTGCTTGAATTATTACTTCTATGTTAATGTCATGTATTGGTTTTAGAGTATTTTCTTTCTGTCATTATCTTTTTTTAGTGTTTCTCCGGACTTGGATAGATAAATAAGTAATAAAGAAGATTAGCTTTTTTGTACTATTTACAGCTCCACAATATAAATTACAATCTCTTGACTGAGAGAGCTAGGACACTGTGTAAATTATCATGTTGAATGTGATTAAAATCTCTCCAGCTACCTCATATAATATTTTCCATTGTTGCCCATAATTGCAAAAACTGAATATCAGGATGGATCCTTTGAATAGAACATGACTGGTATCTTACCCTGCTCTTTTGCATTACAAGCTTGTGCACCATATAATGACCATGATGTTCAAATCCAGTCTCTCCCCCCTCCCCCCTCCCCCCCTCTCTCTCTCTCCCTCTCTCTCCCCCCCTCTCACCCTTCCCCTCCCCCTCCCCCCATTTTTACATGCTCATATCTTAGTTTCTATTATGGAATGCTAATTAACCCACACCTCACATAATTGAAGGCAAATCACATCATTCTTCCGTAAATGTTTGGCATGTGTTCTTTACTAATGGTGTCCAATTGGAGTAATTAATTTAAGACTTTTGTTACATATGTGTTTATCTCTCATTGTTTTATATTATACATGTTTGGGTTAGATGTTTGAGTAAATTTTCTTACTAGTTAAATACTATGGAGCTCTGTGGAATTATAAATACATTGTTCTCTAAATTGAGAAATTTTATGTAATGGACAAAAATTATTTACACAAATGTCTTTTGTTGTAGAATTACCGATCCCGGAAGTGTAGTATTGTCCAGGAAGAGGAGGACGAAGACGACATGACATCGTGTTCTGGCCGTGAAGAGTTGGCTCCACCTCACGGTTCCTTGAATAGGCGTGGTTCTCGCTCAGAGGGAAAATTAAACTTGGCGCTACAAGAGCGTCTGGCAGAGTCGGAGCGTCGAAAAGATGGCTCCTCTGCAGGGAATACTGCAACACACAAGATGTCAGTTCCATCCAGCGGTGCCTCAAATTCTGGAGGGGGAATACTCCATGTTGGCATTCGTGATGATACATCACAGCGACCTGTTACAGTGTGGGCTTCACCGGCAAAGAAAGTTCTTCCTACAACAACTGAAAGTTCAAGACTGCAATCGTCAGCAGAGTTGTCGACAAAACTAACACCTACGTATGCCACAAGTAGCACAAAATGGCAAACGGGAATGAAACAGACAGTTCCATTAGTGAAAGTGCCACTAAAAAAACCAACTTCATTAACCTCAAGAGACCCCATTTCGTCCCAAACCCCCTGTCCATCCACAACTACATCTTTTATAACAGAATCTTCCACGATATCCATACCTATACATACATCCTCTCCAGCTATGGAGCAACCTTTACTTCCAAAATATAAGACAATGCCATCACCTACTCGTCCATTACATACTGTTCTGGGTTCACCTCCACTGAATGAAATATTTGAGGAAGGTGAAAGTGTCATCGGAGATACGACACGCTCTAGTCAGACCTCACGCAGCTACGTCAGTCGTCAGAACTACGAGCAGCGCCGAAGTAGGTTCCACAAGACACGGACAGCATCATGTAGTTCTTCGGATGCCAGTGATGATGATAGTGAGAGTCGCAAGAAACGTGCTCATAAGATTACTGGTGACGCAAAGCCATTCCAGCAACAGAGGAGAGATTCACACGACGACTCTAGTGATTCCCAAGATCCCGGTGGAAGTGGAGGTGCTGGTGGAGGTGGCAGCCGATCTCGCGAATCTGCTTCTGAGTGCAATAGTGGTACGGCCCCAGAATCGCATGCTGATTCTGAAAGGACTTCTGCCATAACTAGCAATGGTAATAAAGGAAGTGGAGGGGGCCGGAGACAGTGTCGTAGGCGGCCTGGAGAAACTAGGTTGAGAGAGAGTCAGTCTCTTAATCGTATCACAGAAGTGCAGGAGGCAGAATTATCGCTTTCACTGCCACCACATCAGCAGGCAGAGTATGTGGCTCCTCTGCCTCCCAGCAGAGTGAGAGGTTTTGGGGCTCGTCTGTTCCAGGGCTGGCCTCTCTCACCATCCTGTGCAACTCCATCCAAAAAATCATCTCAGCAGCAAGCATCCCTTGTGATTTCAGATAGAAGTCCTCTGAGGTCAGGGAACTTCAAAAGTGAGAAGAGTACAGAAACTAATGAACAGTCAGTTGATAATTTTTCTGTGTCGCATAGGATAATGGGTGGTTTTCTCGACACCTCGTGTAAGGAATTGGACAGTATCCCTTTAGCCAAATGTCATGGGGAGGGCAAAGAGAACTGTTGCAAATCTGCAACTTCAAAGAATGCAGTAGGAGAGAAGCAGAAAACTAACACCGGGAAGAAAGGAAGACTATTGAGTCGCTACTTTCAGGTTCACAAAAAGCTCTGCCTTCCACTCCCGGGACTGTTTGGTCGAGGCAGACTGTACAAAGCCCAGTCGTGTGGCTCAATTGTTCGTGACCGAGTGACATCCTCCGCACCGGCTTCACTTCTGGTGTGTGGCGAGGAGAGGTGGTGTACTGCTGCAGGCAAAGTACCTACTGGCGAAAGCACCCGCAGATGCAGTGGGACAGCAGCAGGTAATGAAAATAATAAGACTGCTATTGTTGTGGGAGTGGGTGATATTAATCAAAATTTAAAAAATACAGAAACACACTCAGAAAGTCTAGTGCCACTTGGTGCAACTTGTCCAGGTATAGGAATGTGTCAAGTCCACTTAGGTAATACATCACAATGCTGCAGTCTTTGTTAAAGTCCATAGATGAGAACGGCTTTGCTTGTCATGATAAGCTCAGGCAACAGTCATTCCCTGTGCTAGCACTGTCCAGATTAATGTTTATGTAGTTAAAGTCTGTCATACATGACTGATGAGTGCGGTTATAGAATTATGTATTCTGTGTCGGTTGTGACTGACTGATCTAGTCAGTCATTTTTCAGTAATAGTCCTTTGTAAGTATTGTGTTTCATGTAAGTGGTCTTAACATTTAGGTCCAACAAATCTGTGTAGTTAATCATCTGTTACGTAATCTTATTTCCTTTCACTTTAATACATAATTTGCTATACGTTTGTATTTTGGATTTTGTTACAGTCCATCAAATCACAAATATTAAAGTATAATGTATATATGTACAATAACTTTTTTAAGTTATGCCAGTCAGTTTTACTTCTGAGTATGACTTCAGAGATCAGAAACTTCGTGATCATCCTTGTAATGAATCTGTGTAGCATGCTGTCTAATGTAGTAATTTTAATTTTATTTTATGTCCCATGTTATATACTCAGAATCTTTTTTCCTTTCTTCGTTTTATTTTTTATTTTATTTTAAACTGAAAACTTCTTTTACTCTCATATTACTGCAGTATTGCTATATCCCATTCAGTGTGAAGCATATACTGTGATCATCATTTTCTCTACTATTCTTTAGTGTGAACTGCTCATTATCATTTACTCTAAGATCATCATAAAATAATGATATACCTTTCTCATAATTTTTGTACTTGAGTTTGTTCATTTATTCTGCAGTCCATGCTTGCTGAGATTTTGTTTTCACCATAGGAATTAATTTTTACATAAAGACTGTTTACCTACTTCGTCCCCCCCTTCTCCCAAACCCATTGCTAATGTAAAAACATCCATAAAAGACAAAACAAGAATATCAATAACTATAGGAAAAATAATTAAAATTTAATAGCTGAAATGAGTTCATTACCAGAGTGTCACAATTGGACAATTTTTTTTGATACTCACTTACGTGTAAACTGCATAAATAAGATACATAATGCGTCTTATTTTCATAACATAACAGTAGTTTTCTGCCAAAAGATTTTTCTGTTAATAGTTGGGCAACTCAGAAGTTTTATTTAATCATTTATTATGTTTGCATGCAAATAACACATCATTTCATATCTTAATTCATATCAGACATTTCAAATCTTAATTCATATCAGATGAGTCTCAGTAGGCACCTAAACAACAGTGAATACTTTTACAGCTTTTGGATGACTCATTCTTCAGTGCTATTGCACGCACATACCAAAAGTTCGCAGAAGTCTCACTCTTCTTTTTGTGCGTAGTGACAACTGAAAGCCTCATTTATTCAATGAATTGTTACCTCTACTCTGTAAATTATTTACATACTGTCAAGGATTTTCCATTAGCATGCTCATATTAAATGCACACTTTTAATGTGTGATTTTATTAATAGGTTGCTAAATGTTATATGGTATCATTTTTATTCTCCAGTTCTTTTGCGGCTTATAGATGCAAATTTTTTGTTGCATTGACTTTTTTCCTAGTTGCTGCTTTTCTTCTCTTTTCATGTTGCTTACAGTTTAATTCTCTGTGTTAACATTTAGCATGTGCATGTCCAAATATTGCATGCTGTATGTCGTACCGAGCTAAACTGTGCTGTACATAATTCAATATTTGCTGTCCAACAGTGTAATAAGAAAGTTCTCCTTTAATGAATACACAATACGCACAAGTAATGCCAGCAGTGGCACAATAATTTATCAACATCTTAGAAATGAAAATTGCTTACATTTTAATTGCACAATGCAATGTGGAACTCTGACATTGCGAAGCTTGAAATTAGCATTTAGTTACAGATGAAATTATTAGTAACTTGATAAACGTAGAAACAGTAGCTGCAAGACATTCTTTCAGTACAAGTGAAATTCAAATTCTGATTGTCATATATGTTGACTTAATACCTTTCCTTCTCTGATTTTTTTTTTTTTTCATTTTTCCATTTTTACTTTATAGGGAATATATCAGAAGTTAAGCCTCATTTAGATTAGATCTGATCGTGAAAGGTATCTTGTGGTACACTTTATTAGTAATTAATGACTTATAATCCATGATGACTTTAGAGACCCATTTTACAAAAAATAATCCAGGGAACATTCCATCATAGCAACAAAATGAGTTTGGAAAATAAACTTCCAAAAAAATCTCAAAATAAATTGAAAGTGTGTTGTATCAGCTGTGGAAATTATATGTGCCAAAATTTTATGCTTCAATGCTTCAGGAATAGTGACCATTCTAATTCGACTTACAGGTGATGGCCATTGTTCCAATATGAAACTTCCTGGCAGATTAAAACTGTGTGCCGGATCGAGACCTGAACCCAGGAATTTTGCCTTTTGCGGGCAAGTGGTCTACCGAGCTACCCAAGCACAACTTACATCCCATTCTCATAGCTTTACTTCTGCCAGTACCTCGTCTCCTACCTTCAGTGGGGCGTGAGTCATGCTTGGGTAGCTCAATTGGTAGAGCACTTGGCCGCAAAAGGCAAAGGTCTCGAGTTTGAGTCTGTCTGGCACAGAGTTTTAATTTGCCAGGAAGTTTCATAGCAGCGCACACTCCGCTGCAGAGCGGAAATCTCATTGTTCCAATATTTTCATGAAAGCATGCAACATTTTCTCAGGTTTTTTGTGAATTTTATGTATTGCTTCTTTCTATGTGCCGTCAACCACACACCAAAGCTTTTGGGCCTAGATAGTTTTCCACTTTATACATTTTGTTGCTTGCTGTTCAGTGATGTGTCAGTCTGATAAATGACATTATTATGCCTAGCTTACACCGTAAATTCCAGTTATCATATTTCACGCAAATAAACCAGATAAGAGGAATCTCATTCACTTTTTTGTTATTATTATTATTATTATTATTATTATTATTATTATTATTATTATTATTTACCATATCAATTTACATATACAATTCACAACAATATTTTCACAATAAAGTGCAAAAGAAATATGGAAGAGTTTTGGTCTCAATTGGCCTTACAGAGTGATGTCGAGAGAGTATCCATTCCAATGTTATTGGAGAGGCAGTGACTATATTCTTCCAGTCTTCATGGAAACAAGTCTTTGAACATTCCTCTACACTGTGGTCAGTAGTTTGCCCTGAAGCTTCAGAGTCACACAGTGGGCAGTTTGAGAATATCCAGTTGTACATGAAGGACGTGGTTCTTCCATGTTCACACTGGATTATGTCCTGTTGCTTTAGTTTCTCTTAAACAGTTGCAAGCCTATATAATTGTGGGGTCTTCAAGGTCATGACAACATATGCTGGTCCATGTCTCCTTCTACATATCTTCAGTCTTGAGCAATTAGATCTCACGAGATGTCCAGAATGGTTTCCTTGACTTGAGACAGCTGCTGGACGGACCACACAAAATGCCCTGGACAGGTAGCTTTTGGGAAAAATCTCAGTTATTAATTTTTATCCTTTCACACTCACTGCTTGTCATCATCTCAGATGCGGCAGAGCAATGTTACTGAGAGCAGACAGCCAAGATAGAGAAGCTGATGTCAAGGTGCCTGATATGGTTTCCATGGTATGATTCAAATGAACATTCACCTTACTGACATAAATACTCTTGTACCATACTGGTGCGCTACAGCCACAGAATATAGAAGAGACCAGGCTGCTGCACGGAGAGAGTGGAATGTGTCAGCTTAATCTCCCAACCCCCCTTTCCCCCCTCCTCCCCCTAAGTAGTTCCAACTGGTTTCTGGATAATATTGTTTCTGGTCTTCAACTTTTCTCAGTCATTGGCAGCTTTAGTCAGTCTTAAGCTACTTAAGTTAAACATTGTTCTATGTATACATTAAGGTCTGTTTACTTTTTTAATAAAAATGTTTAAATATTAAACAGAATAGACATGGATGTGTATTATGAACTATTTGGAAATATCTGAGAGTTTTATATAAATTACAAATCTTTATTATGCAGATTGCTCTTCTGCATGCAGTCATTTATTATTCATCCACGTTCTTCCCCAATAGTTGGTCTGTCAAATGTTATCTGATTGGCACAATTAACATTTCAAAATTCTCATATGTGCTCCATGATGTATTTTTATCTAAAATTATTTGGAGTATTCTTTTAAGTGTTCATTTTCCTTGAAGAAAGATGGATGACAAAAAAAAAAAAAAAAAGAAAAAATGCTGTCAGCTTGTTACAAAATTGTCAGATGCTGATTGACTTTATTTATCAGTGGCAAGCTTCATATTTATTCATCATAACCCGTGTTAAAAAATATGATTGCATTGACACTTTCTGTAAATTAGAAAGTATAGTATAGGTTTTGGATTGTTATGAGGTGTGTAGCTTCAAAAAACATGGCCATTTTTTATGATCTGGAAAAATTACAATTTACACTGGATTTCTGTTACCAACTTCACTACTTTTGCCACACAAATTTTGTAAAGCCCATTATCTCCCCTCTTGTAAACTGTAAATTAATGTTAAAAACACATAAAAATGCAGTCAGCCTGAAAAGTATTAAGCCTTTTTGGTTAAAGACTCAACTTCTTGCACTGTTATTGGTGCAGCATCCCTTCAGATAAGTTAGAACACCATTTCACATTCAGGATACTTTAATGCACAAATTATTACTTTGTCTCGTCCACAAACTCATTGTGGACAAATAATGTGATGTGTGTATTATTTAGTAGAGCATATTGTAATGTGTACACAGCTTTTTATGTAGTTTTTAGATTGATACTCAAAAATTTTTGCTAGGAGCATATCAGTTCTTGCTGTAATGACTGTTAATGGAAGGGATTTGGATCTCTTATTAACAGAGATTTATTGGCGCAAACACCCATTCTCTTCATATAGGTTTCTTGCTTGATTGTATATTATTTTTAGTTCAGTGTTATGAACTTCAGTTTTGGTTTTTTAGCATAATTCATAAATATTCATGACTTACTGATGATCTGACAAGCACAGATATTGAGTGGAAATAAAGACATGTACTCATAGTGAGCTTCATTGTCTTTATTGTAGGAAACGTGTATACTTTCCAAAAGATTATTTCGTACCATTGTGCTTACACATGACTTGTGTAATTTTTTATACAGATGTGGAGCTCTAAAATAGTAAGTCACAGAATGGGCCTAAGAGTACTTTTTGTCATGTCCAGAAATTCAATCCTTCTTTTATTAGTCTCTCATTTTTAATCAAAAATGTGTTATTTTTCGGTTTATAATTTTAGACTTGGAAGGCAACTGACCTTATTGACTCATTTATATGCCAAATAATCTTATAATATTTGATAGTTGCAGTTGTAATTGACAGTGAAAAATGCAGGGCTGGGGTGCCATTTTTGCTACATAATAGATATATTACTCATAATGATTTCACTAATGAGTTCATAATAAAGACGGTTATCAGCATGCTACAATGTGAATGCTGCAGCTTACTCTTCAAATATCTGGTGTAAAAGTTGTGATGTCTTCAAGTCTATGTTGGCTAGTAAAATGTTTGCTGTGTTGGCCTTACTGCTCTCTCTTCCCTCCAATTCTCTAATGGTATAGTAAATTCCCTTTAGGAGATGATTAAATTTTGAAGTCAAATCAGATCAGTTGTGTCCTTCTGTCCTATACACAAAACAGGCAGTGTGTAAATGTGTGTAGGAGTATTTTGCTAGCAGATTTATGACCCAGACAGTAGTTTTGCAAAATTATTACAATGCTTACAGTAATTTGTATGTGATGTGTACAGAGTTGCCTTTCATTAGCTTTCAGATATGTGTCTACAAATTATAATCATAAAAAGATTGCTACTTCAGTTATTTGTTAACTAGGAGTTATTTCACTTTTGTATAATGCTTGGTTTTGAGGTGAATCATATTGCTTTTCCATAAAAATTATGTGAAAATAAATAAACTCCATTGTACATCAATGTAATAAGGAATAGAGGTATGTAACAAGTAAAGTGGAAAATTTAAGTATTTGATAGAAATGCTTCTGGGCATACTGTGAGCTAAGAGCTTTCAGGTCCAAATATTGGTTTTGTCTGGAGCACAGAGAATAAATAAGTTATGAGAAGATTCATAAATATGGGAGGGACAGGGAGTGACCAAGTTATATAAATGAAGCCAGAGAAACAGTTAAGATGTAGAAAGGAAAAGAAGTGCAGAATAAACTGTCACGGTGAGTTCATTAGAATACAAAAATTAGTTTTTTTGTCATGTAAAACAAAAGTTTAGTGAGTAGTAAATGAAATAACAAAACAGGGATTTAGATGTAACAGTAATACAATTTTAGTGTGTCATGACTATCTAAAGATGAAATGTTAAATTGCTGATATTGACGCGGTCAGATAACATTGAGCTGGATGATAAAGGTGAGGATTGCTGAAAACAAAGAATTGTAAGTGGTAATGTAAGGGTGTGATGGAAAGGCTGGGGCATTGGTGATAACATGCTGGCGTACGTGCATGAATCACCACAGCAGATGAACTTTTTAAACTTTAATTTGGTGGCAGGACTAGTTTCTTTATTCTTTGATGTTTTGTATTTTAATAGCTTTTCTTCAGCAACTTTATGTACAATACACATTTCTTGGTGTTGCATTAACAGTTAGATTCCAAAGAATTCAAGTGACGGTAGTGAGTATTTGTGGGTATTATTTATGCCCCTTTACCATAAGTAAGTGTTTGGCTTATCTGGAATGTGTATAAAAAGGGACAGCTGCAATAAAAAGTGCTATGATGGTTTTCAGCATAAATCAGAAGTAATCTTAGACAGAGTTGACAGGCTAGAGGCTGGAAGTCTAAGACTACTCACGATGAAGACTACTCACGGCGAACTGCATTGTATAATGCATGTACACACACATGTGCCCCTGTGTGTGTGTGTGTGTGTGTGTGTGTGTGTGTGTGTGTGTGTGTGTGTGTCACACAGTCTGACCAAATTTTTTCAGAAACAGTAAAAGTATTGTGAGCTGACATGTTACATGTGAAAAACTGAAATAATGTGCTGGGCCAGGATTTTAATCGAAATGCCATTGTGTTACATACATTCATTAACAGAAGACTGCAATGTTTTGTTCCCCTAAAAATATTTAGAAAGTAATCTTGCTTTTGAAATAATTGCTTAAACCAGAAACACATTTTATTATAAACTTTCACTAACGTTTTTACTCAATGATACACTGCTTTACGTTAATCTTTAGATTATTTCATGTCATACCAACCTGAAATTTACTTTTTTTTGCTAGACAATTAAAAAAAGTGAGTTTGAGCATATTTTGAACCACTTCTTTTTGTGTTCTTTCATTGTGCGTCGCTAAACATACATGGAAATTAAACACCACAGTGTAAATTGTGCTTTCACAATAATTGCTGTGTAATGAACAACTTGTTAAATCTGCCCTAAAAATGCAGTGCTTGCCAGAATTTTACTATGAATTGGGAGATTTTCTTCAGTCCTCTTTTTTAAAGTACACTTACATTCCTAAACATATAAATATTTTTTACTTGTATAACATTTTCAGTATGCAAATCTGCTTAGGGATGGGACTGTATACAGAATCTGAGATGGTGTAATCAAAACATTTCATGAAGCAACTTATTTTCAAATGCCTTTTATTCCCCCTTACTTTTATTTACGTTTCTTATTTCTTAATATTTCCATGAAGCATTACATTTTTTATGGTTGACATAAAACTAATGTAGTTAACATACACATTATTAGTGCATTTGATAGTGTACAGCCAAATATTAATTGCTCATATTGCTATTATAAATTATTCTTTAAACCATTGCAAGACATTTGTTTGCACTATTTTGTGTTGAGATGGATATTTCACAACTAGAAAATCAACAAAATTCTGTAGGTAATGCAATTTTCCACAGTATTGCATACAAATCTTCAGGTTTTTGTGAAAACTTATTTGTGATATATGTGTACGCAGCTGTTTTCACAGAGAGTTTCATTTTTGCTCAAGTGTCCTCCTCTCACATATGATACACAATGTCAAATGCGCTTTCTCAAAATATTAGTATAGTTACAAAGAACCAATTATAAGCAAATTTATGACTGCCTTGTACATATGTCATTGGAGTTATTTGCTTCCTCCAAGAGCAACTACAGGCAGTTACCTTGTTCAAGCTGTACAAATTGCTGTGCATTGTTAGTGTCAAGTTAGTTAAAATAGTGTGATAAAGCAGTGAGAGCTGAACTCCTTTATTTATATAATTTTGTGTGTAAAGTTGACAGACTTTTAGATTGTAGAATCCACAAATAGCACTTTTAATGTGTTGAAAGTGTGAACAACTTTTCTTTTAAGAAATATTTTTGTTTCCCAGTACCTTTATTACTGTGTAAATAAGTAATTTTCTAATGCTATTACACAGCAATTGAGATGAATAAAAATAAATCACATTGAATGTCCTGTCTTCCATTTTATTACTCTGTAAAATTCTTTCTGTGTGTATCTGTGTATATATAACTAATAAGGTATCATATGCTACACATGGAATCTGCAGTCTTACATTCTTTCAGTTTTGAGAATAAAATAAATTTGGGCTTCTTGTCTTGATATTCTGTTGCTTTTAATTTGCCTTTATGCAAATGGGAGCCAGACTTGTCCATTAGATGGAGACAGAAAATTTTTCAGGAGTGAATATGTCTGTCAGTCTTCAATTTTTTGTAGTTAATGTCTCTGAAGCATTAGTTCTGCCCCACACTTATGTGTAGTGTAAACTGTGTAGTATTTACTGTGTGTGTGCTGTAAAAATAATTACTGCATGTTTTATTTAACAGTTTTTAAATATCTAGTCAAACGCTCCCCTATTTTTCTCTTATAAAAATGTTTGCTGCTTTATGTCAGCACATTGACTGTATTATATGAAATGCCTCATTCAAAGTATGTTAAATCTCAGATTTCATGTAACTGTACATTTTGTAGTCAGATATTTAAGATATTCTTATTATATATGCAAAATATGTATATATTTATGTGATGTCAAATATTGTTGTCTTTTAATATCATTGTTATGAAAGCTTTTTTCCATTACTATGTTGTATTTCTAAAAAGTGAGAGACATACATCTGTTTGTTTAATCTTGAAACCTTGCATTCAGATAATGTACAAATAAACTGTTTGTTGTTAGAAAGGTGTTGTTATTAGTCCTTGATGCTGTATTGTGTGTGTATACTTCATTGATATCAAGAGATGCAGCCAAGTATATTACAGTAAATTGTTTGAAAAAATTATAGATGACTCACTGTCAAGAAAGTATACAGGTTTACATTTTATGGAGACATGGACCATTAATGCACATTCAATAGTAGATGCCACTCAGAGATGGAACAAGCTTATTTTGTTCATAAGCTTTTGCCAGTTCTGTGAATTTTTTCTAAGTTTTGTTTGTATTTATCAAGCCAGTCATTCAAAGCTTAAAATTCAAAATTTGTTACATGGTAAATTCATGAGATATTATCTGACCTTTAGATACTTCTATGTATAACAGATTCTATGCTAAGGTCTTGGTCCTCTTGTCGCTAGATGACTAAGTTAGCTAACAAGGTAAGAAAATACCACCCCCTGTAGGACTATGCTTAGTAAATAACTAGTGCATTATACCAATCTTGAGTTTGGTGACAACAGGGACTATAGTTTGTGACTTCATCACAAGAAGCTAGAAAATGTACCTGGGAAGTCCATGAGTAATGCAAGTTTTGCTAATATGGCTTTAGTTTTTGTTAATGTATCAGGAAACAATATATAGTTATACAATTGGCTTCTCAGGTCAGCTTCCAAGCATGAAGCATATGGTTGCATCTCCATGCACATTCTTTTATGTTAATATATCAGAAAACAATGTAATTTTATACCATTGGCTTCCGTGATCAGCTTCTGGGCATGAAGTATGTGGTTGCATCTCTGTGCACATTCTTTTGCGTTCCACTTTATTCAAGAATTGATAAGCTGTGATTGAATTTAACAATGTTGTGAAAGGATAGTTGCTACTCTCTGTATGTAGTGGATGTGCTGAGTCACAGACAGGCACAACAAAAATGTGTTTACATTTATGTGATGAGAAATACCTATTTTAAATGCGAACAACTGAGGCATACTGAAACTCGCTGATCACTAAGATATTTTTTTTATTTCAATCATGCCATTACACACGTCTTCCACTATCTTTCGTTACTTATTATGTAGGAGTTAATGGGGTGTGAGTTTTTTTTTATGTATATGAGGTATGTCCACAAAGTAAGTTCTATTTGGTTATATAAAACAAACATGTACAGATACAAAAAAAAAAAAATTATCGTACAAAAATCTACAACTGTTAAACTACTATTCTGCATAGCTTCCGAAATTTTGCAGTCACTTGTCATAGCGTGGTAAAAGTTTTTGTATGCCTTCTTTATAGAAGGTTGCTGCCTGTGTATTCAACCATGTGGTAACATGTTCTTTCAGCTCATCATCACTGAAGTGTTGACCACCAAGGACAGATTTTAGGTGTAAGAAGAGATGGAAGTCGCTAGGAGCGAGGTCCAGGCAGTACGGAGGATGATCAAACGTGTCCCATTGAAATTTCCGTAAGAGTTGTTTGGTCACATTCGCCGTTTGAGGTCGGGCATTATCGTGTAAAAAAAATAACACCTTTTAACAGTAATCCTCGGCACTTGTTCTGTATTGCGAGGCGCAATTTCTTAATGGTCTCTCAGTAACCATGTACATTGATTGTTTGGCTTCATGTTAAGAAATCAATCAGCAAAATGCATTTTTTGTCCCAAAAAGTGGTGCACACGACTTTTCGAGGTGTCAAGATTTACTTAAGTTTAACCTGTGTTGGGGATGAAGTGTGCCTCCATTCCATTGATTGCCATTTTGTTTCAGGGGTGTCGTATGATACCCAAGTTTTATCCCCCATGACTATCCAAGACAGAAAACCATTGCCTTCTTCATTGTAGCGTGTCAAAAACTGAAGTGCACTGCTCATCCATTGTTTTTGTGTTGTTCAGTAAGAATTTTGGGTACCCAACGTGAGCAAAGTTTTTGAAACTTCAGGTTTTCAGGTACAATTTCATGAATTAGTGATTGTGAGATTTGCGGACCTTCCATAGCAAGGGCACTAAGTGTAAACTTACGTATGTGCTTAATCTTCTCTTCAATTGTGTTAACCAGTTCATCAGTAATCACAGATGAGTGCCCACTTCGTTCTTCATCGCGCAATTGATCACGTCCTACATTGCATCTGACCCATCTTCTAACCATTGAATCACTCATAGCATTTTGTCCATAAACCTCGCAGATTTACAAATGAATTTCCTTTGGTTTAACTTTCTTTGCATTTAGAAAACGAATCACTTATCTGACTTCACACGCAGCGGCATTTTCAATTACGGCTGAAATTATAAAAAAGCACTACAAAGCACATGTCAGCAGCAGCGATCTGAAAATGGCTTACATGTCTTCTCCTTGAGTCAGAGTAACTGCCGCCTATGCTCAGAACTGAAATCATGGATGACCCTCATATATATTGTTGAACCTTGAGGTATGTCCTGTATTAATAATTTCTTGGTGAAGTGAAAATTTATAATCAGATCATCTATTTGTTCATAATTTTTGTACTTTGTTCATGAGACATCAAGTTTGTGAGTAGATGGTTCGTATTTGAATCCCTAACTTTGTACATCCTCAGCTTTTGAGGACGTATCTATAGTCCACTAAGTCGAATGTGTTTGGCAGGTCCAAAGCTATACCCACAGCCTACATACTCTGATCTAGCAACCAGAATACTTCATGAGAGAACTATGTAGCTGCATTGGCCGTGTTCAAATCCTTCCTAAAACCTTACTATGCTTCTACAAGTACTGGTAATTTGTGTCTTGTGAAATAGGAACTAACCTGAAACAGATAATAGTTTGAACTATCTTACTACAGGTGGAGATTAATAATATTGTTCTTTAATTTGAGCATTATTCCTTATATACTTGCTTGATCACATTCATTTTAGAGTGATGGTTACATGTTTTCCTTAATGCTACTGTTAAGAAGGTAGAGAACATATTTAGAATTTCCTTTCAGGCACATTTTAGTAACCACTCTTGGTATGCTATCAGTATGCTTTTATCATGAACATCATAATTTTTGTGGAGGCCTTCTATATTTGTTTAATCTTTTTCTCCTGCACTTTATGGACTGTATTCTCTTTTCTGTTCTGGCTTCACAGTTCTCTGTAGTGTGTCTTGGGTCATCCTTGATCTCTCCTTACCCTTGTCATATAATCCAATGCTGCCTTGAGAAGTCTGGTATTTTCCATTCTTTGTAAGTGAACATTCCAGTTCTGTCTATTATTTAATATTTTATTAATATTCTCCAATCATATGAAGATTAAAATCTTGTAGGTATCAAATAACAGTAGATTCTCTCTCTCTCTCTCTCTCTCTCTCTCTCTCTCACACACACACACACACACACACACACACACACACACACACATACTCACTTTTAGTTTTATGGATTCCTTCCTTCACAGAAGAAGTATTTAAAGAAACGGAGAATATTCTTTACTTACATAAATAAGTCACTCGGGGTTCTGACTGAAAGGAGACACATTTAGACAGGATGAGAATGAAACCAACCATGAAATTTCAGCAGCTGATGAAATCTGAAAATTTGAAATGTTGTATTTAGTGTAAATGGCAGTTATAAAGTTAGAGATAAATGTAAGAGTGACTGAAAACAGAAACACAATTGCGTCAATAACAAGAAGTGAGAAGAAATGGTGAAAATGAGAAAGTGTCAAAATGGATACACATTTTACCCTGTGAACTGCTGTATCATGTAACAAACAGTACTTTGTGTACCACTGTTTTTCCACCAATTTTTGTTCAGTTCATGGCAGTACCTCAAAACAGTTGTTCAACTGCTGTCACACATCCGTATGAATTTTAATTTTTCTGATTCTATAATTATAGCCGTTATGAGATATATGTGGGAGGAAATGTGTTTCATGACTCATCTTGTAATTCGTCCTCTAAGAAAAAAGTAAGATTTTGCATAGTACAAAACAGTTTTCTTGCATTATTTGGAATTAAAGCAAACAAAGAATATTAGGACTATTTTACACAACCATCTCCTTACATCCTGTACAATGTCTGATATACAGGTTATCATTCAGAATCTTTATTGTGTGTTGCTGGCAGTCAGCCTGTGAACTTAACATTCGGAGGCATCTGTCTCATCACAAATTAGTGTGTAACATTGAAGTAGTTTGACTGTTAGGCATAATAACTGCATGTTAGGCTCTATTATGACTGGGGTACATTATGTAGGGTGTAAAATAGAGGTGGTTAGAGTTAAATATATTACTAAGTAGTTGTAAAGTATGCGTGCATGGCTTGTAACTACTGTGTAGCATTGAACATGAGGTAACAGGAATGATTTAAAAGTTAGCATTTCACAGAAGCATTAGCATTTAATACTCCAGCAAGCACCACTTTGCTCCATACTCTGTAATTTGATTTTTTACTTTTGTTTTGTCATATATATAATTTGCCTAACCTGTATTGTAAAGCAGAAATTTAAGCTTTTGCTTAGTTGTGCTTTTCTCTTAACTTTATTCATCTCTGCCTAAATAATTTGAGTGCATACAATTGCTGCTTATTGTGAGGCGAGAAAAATTAATTTTGAAAACTTTTAACTTTCTTTTCTCTGATTTACATTTTTTGTCACACTTTCTTGCTTCAGCCTCATTGTAAACTGTTTTGGAGACTAGTCTGAACACAGTGAGAAGAATCATAATGTGGAGTTCTTTTTGTATTGCACTTGGTTATGTTTAGAGTATGGTTTTTGTATTGGATGAGGACAGAGGCAGTGACAGTATGAATTGTATGAACACCGCATCTGGTTTATGGGCTTCAAACACGTGATGGACAGTCATGCTGTTATGTATGTTTGTGGCTGTGCAGAGTTTTGGGGGGCTACTTTTTCACTTGTTTTCAGTGGTGTGAGAAAGTTTTTAATGTACATTAAAACAACAAAACCATTCTATACACTGTGATAATAAACATATTTCTTGTATTTTACAGAAATTCATGTCTGATGATTATTAAGATATCACATGTTTCTGTTACTATGTGTTAATACAAATACTATGCTACATGAGTATATTTGTAGGTGTTATGATGTAGAATTTCAGGGTGTTATAGAACTTTTCAGGAAAATCTCAAGCTGGTGGAGGCAGTTTGGAACATATCAACAATTATAAAGAATGTACAAATGAAAGTCAAAATGTTAGGAAATGACAGAGAACCTTATATCTGTACAGTGCTGTATTGTTGCAGCGGCTCTTATTAGTTATTTACTAGCTAATCAAATGAACAAATGGCTTCAATGTGTATTTCCCATTGAAATTAACATTATTGCAGATTTTCTCACTGAAAGTATGAGTGTTTTCTCCTCTTTTTACCACTCTCAGTGATGTGTAAAGAATGCATAGCTGACACAAGCATTTCAACTTTGACATTTTGTAAGTACATTCTTGACAAAAATATTGCTGAACATGCAGTTTTTCATAACACAAATTGTTCATGGATTCTAGTCACCATCCCAGATTGTAAGGAAAGTACAACTTCTATTAAAAAAATAGAACATCAGTATAAGGTAGATACCTGTTGAGTTTAAAAGCCATTAGTGAAAAACCTCTGTGGCATCTGCAAGCCCCTCTGTTGTATTTTATGCTTGTCCAGGTAAAGGGAGCTTTGTCAGGGTCAAGATTCATTTCCCTCACTGCTTTTTGGGCTTCCTGGATCATAATAATTCTCTCAGGACACTCCCTATTATTTGGGTGGGTTGTCAGGTAATATTCACACCCAGCTCAACAAGAAGAACCATGTGTTCAATCCTCTTGAACACACACAAGTCAAAATATGACTGGAAAGCAGTAAGTGAACCCAGTTCAATTACCAGAATGAGAGGGAGATTTTGGAGTTCACAAATAGACATTTACTCCATGTTGCATTTGATTGCTAAATAGCATGAGAAGATCCCAGTTGTGACTGAGCTCCACAACACTCTTAAATACAGCAAAAGGACAATGACATCAGAGATGGAGAAAACTTTGAAGTTGAGACACATTGCAAGATTGAAGGTGTCACATATTTTAAAACTATCATTTTACATCTATTCCTTCGATATGTTTCACATGCTACTGATTTGGGCACTCTTCTGTAGTAAGTAAGGTAAAGGCGGTGTGCGGAAAATTGGTAAAGCAATTCACAAAGAAGCAACATTTTGTCCACTACCACCATGCTGTGCTAACTGTGGCATACCAATATACTGCCTGAAGTTAAGATTATGCAGTGTACCCCAAGAACAAGAAAATACTAGAGATAAAGACCATCAGGCATGCACTATACAGCAAAGTTAAGAAAGTATACAAATCACAAAAGCTATTTGTGTTTTCAACATTGTTCAAGGTAATGTTGAAGAAGTAGCAAGTAAAAGAGGTGTGTGTGTGTGGGGGGGGGGGGGGGGGAGCCTTTGGTTCTCCAAATCTACAAGAATTGTTTCTTCTCTGAAACAGACACAAAGTTATAATTCATAAACCCACAAAAATGACTCAAAATCCATCTGACTGCCTAGATTATCGTTGTCTGTAAAGTCTAATATGAACATGTGCTGAAGCTATGGAGTCTGAAGTCTACCTCAAAGTTTAGGAGTCATGTGGAGGAACACCAAGTGAGGTGGCGCAATGGTTAGCACACTGGACTCTCATTCGGGAGGATGACGGTTCAATACCACATCCAGCTATCCTGATTTAGGTTTTCCGTGATTTCCCTAAATCACTTCAGGTAAATGCCGGGATGGTTCCTTTGAAAAGAACATGGCTGACTTCCTTCCCCATCCTTGTATATTTGAAAGAGACCAATGACCACGCCGTCTGGTCTCCTTGTCCAAACAACCCAACACAACTCATGTGGAGGAACTGAAATTCTGGACACAAGAGTGGTTAATGTATTTTAATGCTTTCTCTTCCAACCAGGTGGATCACCATACTTTGGTGAACTCTGCTTGGCTACCACATGCCCCCAGTCTTTGCAGCACCTCTTCCCTAGTGCTGCACGTGTTTTCTCTTGCTGTTCTTTTTCCATTCCCTTGCGGAACATGTCCTGGTTATTTTTGGGAATGTGTTGTGATGTTTTGGTAACCCAGCATTGGAACTGTCCCTCCTTTGGTTTTTCCTTCCTTCTTTCTATGAGAGCTCCCTTGATTTTTCTTCCTCCCTGTGCACTCCTGAAGACCAGCCCATGCGTTTGACATGTAACAGGTGACTGGGTAATGTGTAATTCTTTGCCCCAGGTCAACAGGTGAGGTTCATTATACCATCTGGTACAGGCCAAACCCAGGGAGGGGTGATTGCCTGAGCTGTTACCTTCCCTATTGCCAATTGGCCACTCTGCTGTCTGGAGTTCAGGAGGTGTGTGCTGATGTGTGAACAATCACCTAAAGCAAGAGAGCCCCCTGTGAGGGGGCTCCCAGTTGGATGGAGTGCACCATTGGAGATGCTGGCAACCGTGGGGCATTTTTTCGCAGTGAACCAATCATATTCCTCTCAGTCTACATCTACTAAATGTAAACAAAATGAGGCTAAGGATTCAGTGATTCTCTCAGCTGCATCTTGGTTCCTCATGGTGTCACATACTGAAGGAGGTCAGTCTTTTGCTACAGTGAATCTGCTTATTATTCAGAAAGGTGTTGATGCAATTACAGGCCCTATGAAATCCTGCTCTCACTTATGTGATGGGACTTTGCTCCTGGACACTAACCCAACAACTGCTTACAGCTTTGCTCCTCCACAGATATCCTGTTTGTGTCGAGGCCCATTGTTTGCTAAATTCTTCATGTGGCGTTTCTTACACTTGGCTGCTTGATGGTCTGACCAGGGGGGAAATCCAACATTATCTCTCTGATCAGGGCTTCACTAAGGTCCATCAGGTAATGAAAAAGGTGGATGCAAACTTAGTGCCTACACACACTCTTTTTTTCTCACATTAGATAGAGAAAGTGCTTCCATTGAACATTAAGGCAGGCTATAAAGTCATTACAGTCCAACTATACATTCCAAACTCGATGCATTACTACCAGTGTCCACATTATAAACACACTTGTGCGTTCTGCCAAAACATGGCCAGATGTGGTACTTGTGATAGAGATGTTCATGAGGGCAGTTGCCTGCCTCCATCTGCCCGCTGTATCAATTGTGATGGCAACCATGCCACCTCCTCCCATGAATGTCCCATGCATCTAGACCAGTGGTCCGTTCAGGAGATCTGAGTGAAGAAAAAGGTATCATACTCAGTCACTCACAATCTGCTGGTTGGTTGACAGCCCTGCATTTTACCTTCTGGCACTTATAGTACTTCTTCAAGGAGAAGTCATTTTTTTTAGCTCTCTTTCCTAGCTGTCTATAGGGCTTAATGTACAGTCGCTTTTAGCTTCTTTTACATATTGGTGTTCTCAGGTTATGACATGGACTCTTGTGAACTCTGTTGTTTTTGTACTCTAAAAAAAACTTTCTCATACGAGTTTTATTGTATTCAGTTATGCTGCTGATAATTTAATTATGTAAACGTGCCTATATTGCCCTGCTGAGGTATGTTTGCCAATACATTCTAAGGTTTTAGTAGCATAACACAACAACAGTCCCTCTACTGTTTTTTCTTTCCTTCTTTGTTCTCCACCACCTGTCCTTCCTCCCCTTTGACGTCTCTTCTTCCTCCCTTTGTGTTCCTGAAGGCTGGCCGATGCATCTGACATGTTAACAGGTGACTGGGTAATGTGTAATTTCCATCCCCGGATTGACAGGTAGGGTTCACATGTTACTAAAATGTAGACTTTCACGGCCGGAAATGTCATGTGCATTATAATTATCCGGGCTGGGAATTGACACAGAATTCATCAACCGACCACGGCATAACAGCACGGGTATATAATGGACAGCATTCATACGTACCCCTGGTACAGGCCATTGCACATGGAGGGATGACCACCTGAGCTGTTATCTTGCCAATTGGTCCCTCTGTCAGGAATTCGAGAGGTGTGACCTGAGATGTGAACAATCACTTAAGGCGGGTGAGCTCCCCTTTGGGGGGGCCCGCAGTTGGAAGGAGCATGCCATCGGAGATGTTGGCACTCATAGGGGATTTTCTCGCGATGAGCCAATCACCATCTCAGTCTGCCTCTACTGAACATAAACGGAATGAGGCTAAAGATTCCAAGATTCTCTCAGCTGCACCTTGGTTCCTCATGGTATCATGTATTGCTGAAGGTCAGTCCTTTGCTATGGTTAATCCATTTACAATTCAGAAATTGTTGAGAACAATTTCCAGCCCTGTAAAGTGCTGCTCTCATTTATGTAATGGCACCTTGCTTTTGGAGACAAATCATTATTCTCAATCCAAACAACTGCTTGCAGCTTCTCTCCTCCATGGCTATCCTGTTTGTGTTGAGGCCCATTTGATGCTGAATTCTTTGCAAGGTGTTTTTACATTAGGCTGCTTGATGGTCTGACTGAGGGAGAAATCCAAACTTACCTCTCTGATCGGGGCTTCACTGCAGTCCATCGGGTAATGAAAAAGGTTGATGCAACCTTAGTGCATACATGCACTATTTTTTTTTCTCTCATTTGATAGACTAGTTGATCCATCAAAGATCCAAGCAGGCTATGAAATCACGATCTGACCATTCATTCCAAACCCAAGACACTGCTACTAGTGTCAGTGTTACAACCACACTCGAATGTCTTGTCAAAAAAAAACACCACTAAATGTGTTGCTTCTGATAGAGATGACCACGAGGGTGATTTCCTGCCTCCTTCTGCGTACTGTATAAATTACAATGTCGAACATGGAGCCTCATCCTGAGACTGTTCCACATATCTTGATGAGCAGGCTGTTCAGAAAATCCAGGTGAAGGAAAAAATGCCTTACTCTGTCGTTTTCAAGTTGGTGGCTAGTCAAAAGCCCTGTGATTTACCATCTGGCACTTACAGTACTGTACTTGCTACACCTCACTCCATGGAGGACACAGCCATGCAGACTTGCGATCTCAAATTCAGCACCACAATTGTGAAAATGCCCATTGTCGCAGTAGCATCCTCATCTTCTCCTCCAACTGTCTAACAAGCCACCATATCTTTGCTTCTAGTAGCAAAATCACCTGCTACACAATTGGCAGGCCAGAAAGGACAGGAGGAATATTCCCACTAAGACTTTTTAAGTCCCTCCGGTCAACGAACATTTTGAGTCTTCATCTGCCAACCACAAAGGCTCCAAGAAATCAAACAAAGACTAACTGCCTTCTCCTTCTCCAAATCGGAGACCCTCTGCAACACAAGCCTCTGCGCTCTTAGCGATGAGTCTGTGAAGGATGGCACTTGGCAGCCAGCAAGGTGGCAATTCTTGCCATTTTTTCCCTCCTTCCCTTTCTCTGTCATGATACTCCTCCAATGAAATGTTTGCAGCATTAGATCCAACAAGGAGTAATTACAGCTGCTCTTGTAATCACAGCTTCCATTTGTTTTCTGCCTCCAGGAGACAAAATTGGGTCCTCATGATCATTTTGACCTCTTGCATTTCTTTCCAGTCTGCTTTGATTTTGCCCCTGAGGACTTCATTTCATATCACGGAGGACTCATGTTGCTCATCCGGCATGATGTTCATAGTCAAACCATCTCACTGAACACCCGGCTGCAAGCTATGACATCTATGTCCACTCATCATCTGGTGTCACCAGGGAACACTTTCTCCCACTTACTGATCAACTGCCTCACCTCTTTTTTGCTGCTTGTTGACTTAAATGCACACCATCCCCTCTGGGGCTATTCCAGAACCTGTCTGAGAGGTGTCCTCTTGGCTGACCTTCTCAGTCAACTCAACCTCATTCACCTTAATACTGGAGCATCCACATTCCTTCCAGTCTCCACGCCCACCTAGTCTCATTTGGATGTCTTGTTCTATACTGCCCAGCTTGCCCACAGTCTCAAGTGGTCCTTTTTCTCTGACATGTACTTGAGCAACCATTCCCCATGTACTGTCTGTTTGCTGACTTATACGCCAACTATGTGTAAACCCAACTGACTGGAGGCTTTACTCCTACATGACGATCTTCGCTGAACAACATTTCCTCAGTTGTGATAACCAGGTAGAATACCTTACAAGTGTTATCCTTACCACCACAGAATGTTCCATTCCTCTCACTTTGTCTTTACTGTGCTGTGTCCCAGACCCTTGCTGGACTGAGGCGTGCTGTGATGCAGTTTGCGCATGGAAACATGCTGTCTGCATTTTTAATTATCATCATATGATGGCTAACTGTATTCACTATAAACAGTTGTGTATGCAGTGTTGTCACACTCATTGTGACAGCAAAAAAACTAGGTTGATCTTGTTTTCTTGTCCTTTTAACTGTTCCACTTCCTCTTCCGTTATGTGGACCAGCCCCCAGCAGCTCTCTGGGACCAAGGTTTGTTCCCCAATTTCTGGCGTGACCCCATTTCTATCTCCAACACCTTAGGATGCTATTTTGCAGAGATTTTGAGATCTAATCAGTATTACCACACCTTCCTCCCTTGAAAATGAGTGGAGGAGGCTTGGTGATACCCTTCTACTCTCAGAATCGCACCTTTACTATGACGGAGTTAGATCATGCTCTCACTTCATCCCAATCTTCCACCCCAGGGCCGGACAGTGGTCACATTCAGATGTTGCAGCATCTTTCTCTTGTGGGCAAGCACTTTCTCATTCATACGTTGAGTGCACCGCAAACCAATATCATCTCCTTCATATGTACAATCGCATCTGGACAGATGGCTTGTTTCCCAGATGCTGGTGTGAAGCCACTGTCGTACCCATAACAAAGTGCAGTACGGCCAAACACCTTCTTTCTAGCTACTGCCCCATTTCTCTCACCAGATGTGTTTGCTAGGTGATGGAAATGTATGATTCGTGCTTGGCTGGTATGGTGGCTCAAGTCTTGCAATTTACTAGCCACCACACAATGTGGATTTTGAGCCCTCAAGAATTTTTAAAAGGCAGAGTTTTAAGGGTCTGTGTGGGTTCTGCCTTGTCAGACACCTTTATCCAGGAAAATGGGCTGCCTCGGGGCTCTGTCCTGAGTGCCGTCCTCTTTGCTACTGGCATTAAACCTGTTATGGGCTCTCTAACTCTCTTTCTGTCAATGATTTTGCGATCTATTGCAGCTCTCCGCGGGCTTGTCTTCTTGAGTGGTGTCTTCAGCAATGTCTCGATCATCTTATGTCATGGAACATTGACAATGGCGCTCGCTTTTTCACTGATAAAAACATTTGTGTGAATTTCTCTTGTCGTAATGGGTTTCTTCCACTGTCTTTACGTCTTGGGCCTGTTGCTTTTCCAATTGTTGAAACTATGAGATTCCTGGGCCTCATGTTTCATAGGAAACTTTCTTGGTCCTCCCATGTGTCTTATCTGGCCACATGCTGTATCCTGTCCCTCACTGCCCTATATGTACTAAGCAGTACTCCCTGGAGAGCTGATCGGACCACCCTCTTCCATTTGTACCGATCCCCTGTCTGTTCGGAACTAGACTATGGGTGTTTTGTTTATGCCTCTGCATGTCTGTCCATTTTATGCTGTCCAAATACTATCCAGCATCGTGCAATCCGTTTTGCCACTCACACATTTTACATTAGCCCGGTTGAAAGTCCCTAGGCAGAAGCTGCCAAACAACTGCTGTCATACTGACAGGATGTTGCACTAAAGCAGATATACATGCAATTTGTCTGCCATACCCAGCCACCCATCCTGTGCCACCTTCTTTGATTACTCCTTTGACTGCCAGTATGGGACACATCCCTCTTCTCTGTTATCTGCTGGTGTTCACTTTCGATTATTGTTCCAGCAGCTTAACGTCATGCTACCTGCCACTTTCCCGATGGTTTTGAACCCTTCACCCTCTTGGCTTTGTGTGGCTGCCTTTTTCACTTTGGACTTAATTTGCTTACTAAGGAAACTACTCCAGATTCAATCTATCGCTGTAAGTTTCTTGATCTTCGCATGGAACTTAGCAATAGTACCTTTGGGTACACTGATTGCTTTTAGACTGACCATGGTGTTGGGTGTGCCTTCATCATTGCCACTGATAGTTTTCAGTATTGGCTTCTGGAACAGTGTTCAGTACTTAACAGCAGAGCTCTTTGCTCTGTATCAGGCCACGCAGTACATCCAGCTGTAATCGTACCCTCCCACACATTACTATTATTCGTATTAGTCTGTTCATTATTTTCAAGAGGTGTAAGATATACAAAAGAAAAATGTTGTTGGCTTTAATTCTTGTTGTGTCTAGGGTACATTCTTGAGGCTGTAATTTTGTAATGTTGTGGGTTCTTGAAGATGAAATAACTGATGAAGATTTGCCTACTGCTATGAATATCTTTTATTTTATCCCATTCTTCTAAATCACACCGACATTACAATTTCCACTTATATCACACCACAAATTACATTGTTGTTGACAAACTTAGAAAAATGTCTACTTCCATCTGAGGCATGCCCATTGGTCCATACAGTTTGCAGTACTCACATTATTCCAAATAGTTTATAAAGCAAAAGAGTTTACAAACTTTCATGATACAAGAAGAATCATTACCAAGATATAACATTATTTTATAAACCAATCCAGAAATAAATTTAATAATTGCATTAGATTGTGCAATTAATAATATGAATTTTAAACATATCAGAAATTTTGTAATTTCAAACGTTTCTAAAACAGGAGTAATTTTAACTGCATGTGCAGAGTACTAACAAATTGATTTCTTTTTACATGTTTTAACCTGAAACATAGCACATTATATACAAAATCATATGAAGTTCATTCAGTTAGACAGCTGATATAATGTTCATCTAGAACAAAAATCAATAGTATACATGGTATCGGTTATTCTTGTAATATATATATATATATATATATATATATATATATATATAGTTATTGTTAGAGGAGGGTGACCCATTGTAATATCCCCCTCACAAAATTTAGAAATAGTGTGTTTACAATATTTTGTGACAGACAACAAGGTTTGCCAAATGGTGTACGTAATGATGCCCAGGATGGCAGATATAAGTATAGAAGTATTTGATACATAAAATATTACAGAGAACATAAGAAAAATATGTACTATATAAATCATAATTTATACAACTATCAGGATATGAAATTCTACACTTTTTTTGCAGGGTTTTATCAACTTTACTGGTATCATAGCATTACTTTGGTTACTCATGTTGTCAGGTAGAGATTGAACACACCGAATGGATTCCACAGCACAACTAACATCATTTATTACAGAAGGAACACAAAATATATTACTGTCAAAATTACATTTCCTACTTAGGTCTTCTTTCACTTCATTCCACCAATTTGGATACAAATTTTGACTAACCACAGCTAACTTATTCCAGAATGCACATTTATGTATGTTATCATCAGTTTGGCCCCAAAAAAATTTCAAAAAGTTTTCAACTTTATTCTCTAGGCTTACAGATAACTTACTTTTACTGTTTGGATCATTACTCTCCATGACATTAATGAAAAACTGCTTTGACTGGACTGGTATTCCACGACTCTCACTGACATCATCACAAACATCTCTTACTTTACCTGTATTCGCAAGTAATTCGGAAACTTAATTATTCTTCAACTCCACATAACTGGATAATCATCATCATCATCATATTCTTCCCAAATTACTTCATTAACAACACAGATTTCATCTCCATGAAAGTCCCTCACCTCACCTACATTCATTGCAATGAACTGCCAGTCTCAGACTTATCAACCTCTGTCATTTCACAGCTCTCTTTCACATCTATATCGAAGATACCACCTAATTCAGATCTGATACTGTTATCACCTGTTTCATATACATCAATAACACTGTTTTCTACCAAGAGAAGAAATCATTAGTACACACATCATCAAAATTCTCATTACTGTCATATTCTGGTTTATAATTAGTACCTACATCAGTATAATTAAACATAGTATTCCAAATCTTTTGATCAAAACATAAATGAGATCTCTGATGTTCCGTCTGTTCAACTGCAGATACCTGTGCCACATTATTAATACTGTTATTATTGTAAGTGTAAATTGGGTGTCCTGTACTTGTCGTATTTCCTCGTCCCAAAACTGTGGACCTTCATTGAGGCGGAGCGCCGTTTCCTGAATAGTTGCCTCTATAATTGTTTTTCATATTATATTGCCCATAGTTTGCCCCAGTTTCCTATTCTGCTGATGTTCAGAATTTCTGTCTCTATTACCATTTTGACTGTGATTGAAGTTGCCACTATCTCTATTTCTGTAGTTGTTACCATCGTGATCTCTATCATTTCAGTTATTAAGGTACGTGGTTCTTTCTACTGCCTTATCCAGCCTGTCTACATATCATAAAAATTGTTCTAGACAATCGTAAGGTCCGTGTACTAAACCCCACAACCACCTTTCTGGTAATCTCCTTTATAGTGCATCAATTAATGTCATTTCATCAAATGGCCTGTCAAGGTATGCTAATTTTTAAGTTGATCCTTACAAAATTCTTTCAGTGTATGTCCCTATTCCTATAATTCGGACCATTCAGAAATTCATTTTTAATTCTCCATTGTTCAGCTTTCGACCAGAATTTACTTAAAAAACTTTTTTTGAAACTTTACTATGTTTCCGACTGACTTAAATTTAGATTTACCCATGACAGAGCTTCACCTTCAAGACACCTTTTAACAAATTTAATCTTTTGGTCATCACTCATGCCCAACACAAAACTATCTCTACAGTTGTGTAGAAACTCCACTGGATGTAAATTGTCTGATGGAAAACTTTTGAGGGAATGTTGGACCATGCAATGCCATTATTTGAATACAGTCTGTTGTGAATACAATTTTCCTGAACTACTGAAATTTTTTGGTCTAAAACATTATTTAGTATACTGTTTTCAAGATTAAAAATTTTTTGATCTAAACTACTAAAGTTCTGTTACATTTTTTTCTGCTACGGCTTTCTGTTCAACTCTGATGTCATCAACATTCTTCATTTGTTGTGCAGACTGGGTCATGAACTCAATTTCCAAAACAATAAATTTATTTTCTAATACATCGACTTTTTCACTCACACTTTTTAATCCCTCTTTTAGTTCTGAAACCTGATTACTAAGTTGGTCTGTTTGGTATTGTACCCTGTCTATTTTGTCGTTGTTCGCAGCTTGTGGTCTCACGGACCCATTCTAGCTTCCTGAGCATGGGGTCCTGGGTTCAATCCCCGGCGGGGCCAGGGATTTTCACCTGCTTCGAGATGACTGGGTGTTTGTGTTGTCCTCATCATTTCATCATCATTCATGAAAGTGGCGAGATTGGGCTGAGCAGAGGTTGGAAATTTGTATGGACGCTGATAACCGTGCAGTTGAGCGCCCCACAAACCAAACGTCATCATCACCATCTATTTTGTCATTGTTTTCAGTTCATTTAATTGTCCATGTAGCGAAGTAAATTTTTCCGTTAACTGATCACTAACCGTACTAAATTTGCTATTGTTGTCTATCTTCATTTTCTCTAATTTTACTAAAATCAACTGCAAAATATTGATTTTCACTGTTTGCTAAAACAGACTTTTTTTCACTTGGTTCAAACATGTCTAGCCTATGTGCTACTGCTTTCACTTCATCACCGCTATCCTCATCTCTATTCATTTTCCTAGCAATTACCCAACTAATATATATATATATATATATATATATATATTAAAAACAAAGATTCCAAGACTTACCAAGCGGGAAAGCGCCGGCAGACAGGCACATGAACAAAACACACAAACACACACACAGAATTACTAGCTTTCGCAACCGATGGTTGCTTCTTCAGGAAGGAGAGGGAAAGACGAAAGGATGTGGGTTTTAAGGGGGAGGGTAAGGAGTCATTCCAATCCCGGGAGCGGAAAGACTTCCCTTAGGGGAAAAAAAGGACAGGTGTACACTCGCACACACACACACACACACACACACACACACACACACACACACACACACACATTGTCTGTGTATGTGCGGATGGATATGTGTGTGTGTGTGTGTGTGTGTGTGTGTGTGTGTGTGCGAGTGTACACCTGTCCTTTTTTTCCCCTAAGGGAAGTCTTTCCGCTCCCGGGATTGGAATGACTCCTTACCCTCCCCCTTAAAACCCACATCCTTTCGTCTTTCCCTCTCCTTCCTGAAGAAGCAACCATCGGTTGCGAAAGCTAGTAATTCTGTGTGTGTGTTTGTGTGTTTTGTTCATGTGCCTGTCTGCCGGCGCTTTCCCGCTTGGTAAGTCTTGGAATCTTTGTTTTTAATATATTTTTCCCATGTGGAAGTTAATATATATATATATATATATATATATATATATATATATATATATATATATAATGTTGTTATCAGTCAACAGATCGTGGCTGATGCTCATTAATATATATATATATATATATATATATATATTAAAAACAAAGATTCCAAGACTTACCAAGCGGGAAAGCGCCGGCAGACAGGCACATGAACAAAACACACAAACACACACACAGAATTACAAGCTTTCGCAACTGGCAGTTGCTTCGTCAGGAAAGAGGGAAGGAGAGGGAAAAATGAAAGGATGTGGGTTTTAAGGGAGAGGGTAAGGAGTCATTCCAATCTCGGGAGCGGAAAGACTTCCCTTAGGGGAAAAAAAGGACAGGTGTACACTCGCACACACACACACATATCCATCCGCACATACACAGACACAAGCAGACATATTTAAAGGCAAAGAGTTAAGGGCAGAGATGTCATTCGAGGCGGAAGTACAGAGGCAAAGAAGTTGTTGAAAGACAGGTGAGGTATGAGCGGCGGCAACTTGAAATTAGCGGAGGTTGAGGCCTGGCGGATATCGAGAAGAGAGGATATACTGAAGGGCGAGTTCCCATCTCCGGAGTTCGGATAGGTTGGTGTTGGTGGGAAGTATCCAGATAACTCGGACGGTGTAACACTGTGCCAAGATGTGCTGGCCGTGCATCAAGGCATGTTTAGCCACAGGGTGATCCTCATTACCAACAAACACTGTCTGTCTGTGTCCATTCATGCGAATGGACAGTTTGTTGCTGGTCATTCCCACATAGAAAGCATCACAGTGCAGGCAGGTCAGTTGGTAAATCACGTGGGTGCTTTCACATGTGGCTCTCCCTTTGATCGTGTACACCTTCCGGGTTACAGGACTGGAGTAGGTGGTGGTGGGAGGGTGCATAGGACAGGTTTTACACCGGGGGCGGTTGCAAGGGTAGGAGCCAGAGGGTAGGGGAGGTGGTTTGGGGATTTCATAGGGATGAACCAAGAGGTTACGAAGGTTAGGTGGACGGCGGAAAGACACTCTTGGTGGAGTGGGGAGGATTTCATGAAGGATGGATCTCATTTCGGGGCAGGATTTTAGGAAGTCGTATCCCTGCTGGAGAGCCACATTCAAGGTCTGATCCAGTCCCGGGAAGTATTCTGTTACAAGTGGGGCACTTTTGGGGTTCTTCTGTGAGAGGTTCTGGGTTTGAGGGGATGAGGAAGTGGCTCTGGTTATCTGCTTCTGTACCAGGTTGGGAGGGTAGTTGCGGGATGCGAAAGCTGTTTTCAGGTTGTTGGTGTAATGGTCAAGGGATTCAGGACTGGAGCAGATTCGTTTGCCACGAAGGCCTAGGCTGTAGGGAAGGGACCGTTTGATATGGAATGGGTGGCAGCTGTCATAATGGAGGTACTGTTGCTTGTTGGTGGGTTTGATGTGGACGGATGTGTGCAGCTGGCCATTGGACAGATGGAGGTCAACATCTAGGAAAGTGGCATGGGATTTGGAGTAGGACCAGGTGAATCTGATGGAACCAAAGGAGTTGAGGTTGGAGAGGAAATTCTGGAGTTGTTCTTCACTGTGAGTCCAGATCATGAAGATGTCATCAATAAATCTGTACCAAACTTTGGGTTGGCAGGCTTGGGTAACCAAAAAGGCTTCCTCTAAGCGACCCATAAATAGGTTGGCATACGAGGGGGCCATCCTGGTACCCATGGCTGTTCCCTTTAATTGTTGGTATGTCTGGCCTTCAAAAGTGAAGAAGTTGTGGGTCAGGATGAAGCTGGCTAAGGTGACGAGGAAAGAGGTTTTAGGTAGGGTGGCAGGTGATCGGCGTGAAAGGAAGTGCTCCATTGCAGCGAGGCCCTGGACGTGCGGGATATTTGTGTATAGGGAAGTGGCATCAATGGTTACCAGGATGGTTTCTGGGGGTAACAGACTGGGTACGGATTCCAGGCGTTCGAGAAAGTGGTTGGTGTCTTTGATGAAGGATGGGAGACTGCATGTAATGGGTTGAAGGTGTTGATCTACGTAGGCAGAGATACGTTCTGTGGGGGCTTGGTAACCAGCTACAAACCCAAACATCCTGGCCGCCCCATTGTAGCTGGTTACCAAGCCCCCACAGAACGTATCTCTGCCTACGTAGATCAACACCTTCAACCCATTACATGCAGTCTCCCATCCTTCATCAAAGACACCAACCACTTTCTCGAACGCCTGGAATCCGTACCCAGTCTGTTACCCCCAGAAACCATCCTGGTAACCATTGATGCCACTTCCCTATACACAAATATCCCGCACGTCCAGGGCCTCGCTGCAATGGAGCACTTCCTTTCACGCCGATCACCTGCCACCCTACCTAAAACCTCTTTCCTCGTCACCTTAGCCAGCTTCATCCTGACCCACAACTTCTTCACTTTTGAAGGCCAGACATACCAACAATTAAAGGGAACAGCCATGGGTACCAGGATGGCCCCCTCGTATGCCAACCTATTTATGGGTCGCTTAGAGGAAGCCTTTTTGGTTACCCAAGCCTGCCAACCCAAAGTTTGGTACAGATTTATTGATGACATCTTCATGATCTGGACTCACAGTGAAGAACAACTCCAGAATTTCCTCTCCAACCTCAACTCCTTTGGTTCCATCAGATTCACCTGGTCCTACTCCAAATCCCATGCCACTTTCCTAGATGTTGACCTCCATCTGTCCAATGGCCAGCTGCACACATCCGTCCACATCAAACCCACCAACAAGCAACAGTACCTCCATTATGACAGCTGCCACCCATTCCATATCAAACGGTCCCTTCCCTACAGCCTAGGCCTTCGTGGCAAACGAATCTGCTCCAGTCCTGAATCCCTCGACCATTACACCAACAACCTGAAAACAGCTTTCGCATCCCGCAACTACCCTCCCAACCTGGTACAGAAGCAGATAACCAGAGCCACTTCCTCATCCCCTCAAACCCAGAACCTCTCACAGAAGAACCCCAAAAGTGCCCCACTTGTAACAGAATACTTCCCGGGACTGGATCAGACCTTGAATGTGGCTCTCCAGCAGGGATACGACTTCCTAAAATCCTGCCCCGAAATGAGATCCATCCTTCATGAAATCCTCCCCACTCCACCAAGAGTGTCTTTCCGCCGTCCACCTAACCTTCGTAACCTCTTGGTTCATCCCTATGAAATCCCCAAACCACCTCCCCTACCCTCTGGCTCCTACCCTTGCAACCGCCCCCGGTGTAAAACCTGTCCTATGCACCCTCCCACCACCACCTACTCCAGTCCTGTAACCCGGAAGGTGTACACGATCAAAGGGAGAGCCACATGTGAAAGCACCCACGTGATTTACCAACTGACCTGCCTGCACTGTGATGCTTTCTATGTGGGAATGACCAGCAACAAACTGTCCATTCGCATGAATGGACACAGACAGACAGTGTTTGTTGGTAATGAGGATCACCCTGTGGCTAAACATGCCTTGATGCACGGCCAGCACATCTTGGCACAGTGTTACACCGTCCGAGTTATCTGGATACTTCCCACCAACACCAACCTATCCGAACTCCGGAGATGGGAACTCGCCCTTCAGTATATCCTCTCTTCTCGATATCCGCCAGGCCTCAACCTCCGCTAATTTCAAGTTGCCGCCGCTCATACCTCACCTGTCTTTCAACAACTTCTTTGCCTCTGTACTTCCGCCTCGAATGACATCTCTGCCCTTAACTCTTTGCCTTTAAATATGTCTGCTTGTGTCTGTGTATGTGCGGATGGATATGTGTGTGTGTGTGCGAGTGTACACCTGTCCTTTTTTTCCCCTAAGGGAAGTCTTTCCGCTCCCGGGATTGGAATGACTCCTTACCCTCTCCCTTAAAACCCACATCCTTTCATTTTTCCCTCTCCTTCCCTCTTTCCTGACGAAGCAACTGCCAGTTGCGAAAGCTTGTAATTCTGTGTGTGTGTTTGTGTGTTTTGTTCATGTGCCTGTCTGCCGGCGCTTTCCCGCTTGGTAAGTCTTGGAATCTTTGTTTTTAATATATTTTTCCCATGTGGAAGTTTCTTTCTGTTTTATTTATATATATATATATATATATATATATATATATATATATATATATATATATATATATATATATATGTAATGTTGTTATCAGTCAACAGATCGTGGCTGATGCTCACACTTATATTCTTACGCTCCCACACATAACTATTATTTCTATTAGTCTGTTCATTCTTGTTGTGTCTATGGTTACATTCTTGAGGCTGTAATTTTATAATGTTGTGGGTCCTCGAAGACGAAATAACTCATGAAGATTTGCCTGCTGCTATGAATATCTTTTATTTTATCCCATTCTTCTAAATCACGATAACTTTACAATTTTCACTTCTACTGCACAACAAATTACATTGTTGTTGACAAACTTAAAAAAAAGTCTACTTCTATCTGAGGCATTCCCAATACTCTGTGCATTCTGTGGCACTCACATTATTCCAAAGAGTTTACAAGCTTCCATGATATAAGAAGAATCATCACCAAGATGTAACATAAATTTAATAATTCGTGTTTAGATTGTGAAATTAATAATATGAATTTAAGCATACCAGAAATTTCATAATTTCAAATATTTCTTAAAGAAGAGTAATTTCAACTGCACATACAGAGTACTAACAAACTGATTTCTTTTTACATATTTTAGCCTGAAACATAACACATTATATACAAAATCAAATGAACTTCATTCAGTTAGACAGCTGATATAATTTTCACCTATACAAGAATTGATAGTATTGGTTATTTATATAAAAAGAAGTTAATGTTAGAGGAGGGTGACCAATTATACAATGACACAAGCTTTTGAATCGTGTCACCTGCTCTGACTCTCTCTGTGTCCTTCGAAGTCTCTATGTGCTGTACACCACTCATCCCTTAGTGCAACGGGTCCAGGAAAACTGTCACTTGCTCACTCTTGATGGAGCCACTGTGATGTTTATATGAGTTCCTGGTCATGTTAGTCTGGCAGGAAACAAGGCTGTTGGTGCTGCTGCCAAGGCTGCAGCACACTAGATCTTATATTCCCCCTGATGATCTCTGTGTTGCCATCTGTCAGGAGGTGGTGTCACTTGGACATTGCCACTGGTCCTCCCTTCATGGGAATATAAGCTCCAGGTTATTAAGCCTCTCCCAGTGACTTGGCTGACCAGCTCATTGCCCTCTCACTGGAAGGAGATCATTTTTGGTAGGTTGCATATTGGGCAATGTCGTTTTGTTAAGTTATAATCCCCCAACGCCTTGTTCTCATTGCCATCAACCTTTGTCGGTTTGCCATTTTCTGGCCAAATGCCCATTGTTAACCACTTGTGCTCTGATGTTTGTTTGTCGTCTTGAGTTATTGGCCATTTTAGCAAACAGCACACTGGCTGTCATCTGAGTTTTACTTTTTATCCATTGTAGCAATATCGTTAAGGACATTTAATTTTTAGTTCCGAACCTCCTTTGTCTCTACAGTGTATTTTGTGGGTCTTTCTCCAAGAGGAAGACCTAGTTATTAGCTCTCTTTCTCCCATTGATTGGGCTTAATGGGTAGTCCTTTTTAAGTTCTTTTCCATATTAGTGTTCTATGTTTCTGACATGGGTGCATATGGCCTTTGGCCTTTGTTGTTTTTACACCCTAAAACAGACTTTTTATTGAGTGATAAATTATATTTTGCAGTTAGGGGTAAATATGCAGCTGTGCACAGGTTGTATTAAAGAGGCCAAAAACAGATTTTAGCATGAATTTCTAAACACCATAATGAATTATGAAAAAACCATACAAGAACCATAAAATAACTCTTTCTTTTGAATGATAAATGTTATTCAAAACATGTTAAACTTTCACATTTACAACCATGAAAAACAGTCCTCTCGGTATTTGTTTGTACTGCTATAAGTCATAGATAAAGTGATTGTTTATAAGAAAATAGTTCTCCACTGCTATATGATGATCCATGAAACAATATTTCACTAATAATTAACCTTTTCTATCAGAATTCTATGCAAAGTTGACTTTTTTCAATATCTTTATGGTGTTAGTATGTAAGGCAAAATCTACATATTGTCTTTTGTATGTACAAAACTTGTCACTGAATACTACACTACACCCCTTCAATTTACTAAAGAAAATCAATATTTCTCATCATACAGTTTTCCATGTGTCTAACTGATTATATCTCTCTGAGTGAACAACAGTAGAAATGTGGATGATGACACTTGTTCAAGGCCAGCATCATATTTTTGTCAAAGAGCTGGAAATAATGCTTTTCCATCTATCTTTGTTCAGTAGACTTCGGGCCAGATTCCATACACACATCTGACATATTGTTTTGAAGCTTTCCTCCATAGCTTACCTTCATGTAGAATTGATACTAGCTTTCTTAAGGACACTATAAGAAATAAGCTATTTGTAGTTTACGGCACAAGAGAAGCATCTCTGCTATTTGACACTTTTATTCTCAATGGTAGCAACTTACATGCACTCAGAGAAAATGTCTTTCAGTATCAACAACAACATGGATATACATTACTTTAATAATATAATGTATTGAAAAGTCTCTCCCATATGGTCTCCTCCCCTCTTCCTATCCCATCTGCATCCCACTGTAGATGGTGCATCTATGGTGATGAACAATCCCTTGCCCATTATGCTTAAGGTGTTACTAAGGCCTTCACAAACAGGCATAGAATTCATACCTAGTATTCTAACAGATTTCCCATGCTATGTCCATACATGGCGCCAATTGTCTGATCACCCTTATGAACCAGCTACAAAGAAGCACTCCTCTCATTAAACAATACCATCCTGCCTTAGATTAACTTAACAATACCCTCTGCCAGGGCTTTGGCTACTTATAATGCTTAGAAAAATTGAACATTCTACTGGTGCAAGACTTATCCTATACACCCACCAAACATATACCGTTCCAGTCCCATCAGTGGCATATACTCTCCTCTCAGAGGCAGGGCCAAGCATGAAAGCAGTAATATTGTATACCAGCTCTGCAGTAACTTCTGTGGTCTTTAATGTGGGCATGATCACCAAACAGTTGTCCACATGAATGAATGGTCTTTGCCAAACTGTGGCCAAGAACAGAGTTGAGTACCCGATGGCAAAACACACTGCTAAGCACAACATATTTAGCTCTGATGACCACTTCACAAACCATGACATCTAGACCCTCCCCTCCCCAATCTTTCCAGCAATATCCCTTTATCTGAATTATGTACATGGAAGTTATGCTTACAACACATCCTCCTACATTACAAGACCTCAGTCTCCACTATGCACGACCCCCACCTCCAACTTTGTCCCAGGCTCCTCCCCCCCCCCCCCCCCCCCCTGCCATGGTCTAAACTCACCCCTCCTCTCTGCAGATGACCAGTTCCTCTGTTCCAAGTGCCCCATTCAGTCCAATCCTTTACACTGTTAGATCATATTCCCCCTCCATTAGTTACAACACATGTTCTGAGACATCAAGGGATCACCAGTTTAGTATTGGAAGGAAGGATGGAGGGTAACAATCGTAGAGGGAGACCAAGAGATGACTACACTAAGCAGATTCAGATGGATGTAGGTTGCAGTAGGTGCTGGGAGATGAAGAAGCTCGTACAGGATAGAGTAGCATGGAGAGCTGCATCAAACCAGTCTCTGGACTGAAGACCACAACAACAACATTGAAAATGACTGATGGCTTATGTTTGATATCTGGCCAGCAGGTGACACTGGAAAATGTTCTGTAGTGAGTAATTCACGATTGGTGGAACTGTCAGTATAAACAGCACATGTGATTTACCATAAATTTGATCAGGAGTTCAACAAATTTGTTAATGTCTTTTCAGTATGGTGGAGTGAATCATGTGGATTAATGTTTTGCAAAAAATAAATTCTCTGATCATGTTTGATATGGATTTATTGACTCATGCAATTTTTTTTTCTTTTAAAAAAGGGTGTGGGCATGAGATTTCTTTCTAATTAGATAATTAGGCCTTCTGGGAAATGCTATTGGATCCACTTTTTTGTAATTCTGAAATGTTATTATTTTTGTTTTGTTTCAATATTTACTGTGTATTTTTCCTGTTTGAAAAGGTCGGTAGACTCTTCACCCATTTCAGAGAGAGATTTTATGCTTAAACTATATTAATTTTCCTCCTTTATTGTAACTTTTTTAATTTCTGCCAATAAGTAGTTGTTCCAAAGACACACAACACAGTGCTTATTTTTTGAGTCATTGTCTTTATTTAAGTACTTGAAATGATGTATTGAACAACTTTCAGAACAATCATCAGTCATTAATTAATTAATTAATTCAGTCATCATTTTCCATAGATCCCATCAAGGAGAACTTTAAGGAATGTGGAACAAACTGAGTTATACCTTAATATGAAATAAAAACACAGAAACTTAATCTGTCTAGTGTATTAGCAATAAACTATCGCTGTACTGCTTAAAGCTTTGCACACTTATGCCAACTACATTTAACTGAGTAAATTAGTAAGAAAGCTGTTACTTTGAAAAGAACAGAGCACAAGACAATGTTTCACTGTGAAAGAAAGTGAGTTTACTTTGCATCTCTACTTCAATAAAAGGCAAATAACTTTTTGATATCCTTATTCTAAGAGGACTGATATTCAACATCTTCCTTGCAGCATGCAGTGGCTGGAAGCTGAGTGTCATAACTGTTGACAAAACTCTTATCAGCACCTGCAGTGCACCACCTCAAACAATATTAACACAAATACACATATTAACACAAGTACACATCAGAAAAGTGGCACTAAGTAGAATTTCAACTTTTATTGTTGTTGCTATCTGAGCTAATGTTAAAATGTAATTTTCTCCTTTAAGTTCACCCAGACTTAACGAAGTTAGTTATTTGCATGTTCCACGGATCACAATTGTGACTCTCTGTGTAATAGGAAATGAGATAGGTCTACAATTACAGTACACACAGTGAAAATATGGCGATACACTCAAAACCCACGCACACACCATATTATTATATATTCAGAAATTATTCTCAAAATAGGAGTTGCCAAGTAAATATGTTTTCAGTTCGTGCTTGAAACTAAATTTGTTATCTATTAAGTTGTTCTTGTCACTGGGTAGTTGGTGAAAGACATTTGTAAATGAATACCTCCCTTCATTTTGTGCCACACTAAGGCTGAGTGATGGATATAGTGAGTCATTTGTCCTCTAATATTATGTTTGTGAATGTTACTATTTTCTCCAACTCTGATAGATGGTGTGTTGAGAACTGTTTACAAGAGGCACTGCAGTGGACAACACATATTATCTTCACTACACAGTTCTGTGCAACAAAGACACACATCCTCAGTGAATAGTTATCACAGAATACGGTGCCATAAGTCGATAGTGAATGGAAATAGGAAAAGTAAGTCATCTTTTGACATTTTCTTCTCCAAAATCTGATGTTACTCATAACACAAAAGTAGAAGAGCTCAGACATTGAAGGTTGTAACATGTGGCTTCTTGCTCAGGTTATTATCAATAGAAGCACTTAAGAATTTAGAATATTCTGTTTCATTTATTATTTGCCACTATGCTGTATTTCTTATGGTGTAGTCAATCCTAATGCAATACTGAATTGCATGTAGCTTATTTTATCTAAATTTAGTGACAGTCTGTTTGTGGAACACCGGTAATTAATCTACAAGAAAATATTATTTCCTTTCTTGAATACTCAAATTCCTCCATCATTAACAAAGAGAATGATTGTTGCTTGTTAGATATATGGTGGCAGATCATTACATACAACAAGAATAATAGGGTACCCAATACCTAGCCATGTGGTATTCCCGTGGTGATTATTTCTATTTCAGTGTCTACACTCACTGAGTTTCTTAATGCAAACACTTAGCATCTTCACATGTGGATAGGATGAAAACCACCTGTAAAACATTCTTGATTTACTTGCCATGTCAAAGGCACTGCAAGTTAACTAAAATGTTTTATGCACAGGTAAAGCTATGAGAAATTTCAATTTGATAGCGTGAAAACCAGTTACCAGCAAGATCTGTGCTACCATAATTTTTGAGATTCTCTTAGTGATCTGATTTGTGAGTTGAGAAATAGAATGTACTGTGAAAGGACCCTTTTGAAACAGAGACTCAGTATCTTATTTAGAAAGAGGTGCATTAAGATTTTTGTAGCCACCATCTTCTCCAGTATCTTTGAGAAGGAGGTCAGTGGTAAGACTGGTCTGTAATTACAAGGGTCATTGCAGCAAATGTCTTGGCAACTATTCTTTGTCTTGTAATAGTAACAAGTTAAAAAATTCTGAAATATGCAAATGCATGGTTAGTTCATATGTAAACATTATGTGTAGGGAGATGGCCAAACACACACCACCATAAAGATACAGCATGAAAAAAAGACAAAAAAAATTGGTTTTGCAACAGCACACAATACATTACTAACTATGCACATTCCATGGCATCAGGAGTCTCCCCCGGAATGCGCGACAATGCTATGAGGAGCTTGTGGAAGTGATAGGGAATGCTGCTCTACTGTACCAAACGTTCGCTCTGTGGGTTGCGTGGAACATGCTTTTGAACACATGAAGACATTGTCACAGGATTGATGTGCGAGATACAATGATTTGCTCGTGGCAAGGCCACAGGTATTTGGCATCTTCCATAGCATTGGTAATGTGTGGTGGATTCATTTAGAGCATATTTCAAGGGACTCTGAGATGTCACAGGTCCGTGGTCCTGATCTATACTATTGTGTACTATTGAAATTGACAGTAAAATATGTTTGAAATGACAAAATTTGTTTCGGCTTTTTTCTCATGCTATATCTTTATGGCAGTGTGTGTGTCCATCCATCTCCCTAAGTGCAATGTTTATGTATAAACTAATTTTCCATTTGTGTATTTCAGAATTTTTTAATTGGTTACCATTTTTGGGACAAAAAAATTGTTGCCAGGACTCTTGCCATAACCCCCACATTCATATCTGGCTTCCACTTTTCTTGTAAATTGATCTGACAGTACCATGTTTTGTTATATTAGAAGGAATTTGTTTCTGAAGATTACTATAAAATTTTGGGACAGTTTCTAGCCAGTACTTTCCTTCAGGAGAGGTGTCAGTACTGCCAATATGTGCTTATGAAAGTACATATAGTATCCTACCTTTTGGAACTAATAGTTAGTTCCGGGCAAGGGTGGATCCTCTCCTCGTCATCAGGGTACCTGAGTGACCTGTCTTTCCTTTTTAACCTTCTCCATTCTTCCCCTCTGTCCTCCCAGACAAAAGAGCTATTAGTTCTGAAAGATAGTATATTACATGTATTTTTATATGTAACTGTTAATAATACTAATATTTCTGCCCTTAAAGTGAATGTATTTCAGGCTGGGTGGCAATTACATTTTTTTTCCTACTCACTTTCCTTAAGGCAGCATAATATTTCTTGTAATATGAAATCAGTTCTACTTCTTTGTTTGTCTTAACCAGCTCATAGAATTTCCTGTTCATTGCACATGATATTTTGATCTTTTTAGTAATCCAAGCCTTTTTTGATGTCTTATTAGTGCCATACTTTATTGTTATCTTGGAAGAGCTGCTGTTAAAGATTGACACAAATCCATCTACAAATACGTGAAATTTGTAAGTGATTCTTTTCACATTATACACAGCTTCCTGCAAGGCTGCCTTGAAACTTACTGTTGTATGCACATTACTTTCTGTAACTGTTTCCCAAAATGCCACTTGAGTATAATCAGGTAAGTTACTTAGTAAAGCTGTTTGTGCATCATGGTCCAAGGGGCCATTCATCACTAGATAAACATTGCTTTCGTGTGTAATTCTGGTGAAAAAGTTAACAACAGAACCTCGTTAGTCCTGCACTTAGATTTTATGAACAAGAAGCTTATATGGATGGTCAGTGCCTTGTTCTGGGCTGAAAAGAGGTTAAAATACTTCATCATCGTCATCGTCATCATCATCATCATCATCATCATCATCTTGGACAGTTTCCAGCCTCTGGCCGGGTCTGTATGGAACATAGGCCTCTCCAATGTCTTCTGTTTTGCCACCATCTCTCCATCTTCACCTCGATCCAGTCTTCTCCTTTCTTCTGGACGCATTCCTCTACTCCTTTCAGCCATCTGTCTCTCAGTCTTCCTCTTGATCTCGTTCCTTCCAGTATCATCTCGTGTAACCTCCTGGGTATCCCCTTCTCCTCCATTCTCTTCACATGTCCATACCATCTTAGCCTTGATTTCTCTCTCTCTCCTCCTGTAATGGTTCCACCTTCATTAACTCTCTGATCTTCTCATTTCTTAACCTGTCTATCTTTGTCACTCCAATAGTGTTTCTCAAGAATTTCATCTCACTAGCTTGTACTTTGCTTTTCTTTCTGTCTTTCATAACCCAGGTTACTGATGCAAATGTCAGGATTGCAACAGAGTGTGACCGGTATATAACCTTCTTACTGATTTGGGGTACATCCTTGCTCCATATCACACTTCTGACACTCTTCCAAAATGCTTCTGCTTTTCCCCCTTGCTCGTTTATTTCTCTGCCATTTTTTTCATCTTCCTGTATAAGGCTTCCTAGGTACTTGAAACTCTCCACTCTCCTCAGTCATTCCCCACCAATTGTTATTCCAGTTGTTACTCTCTCCTCCTTTCTTGGTGTGATAATCATCTCACGCTTACTTGTTGTGATAATCATCTCACTCTTACTTATACTAAATTTCATACCATATTCTTGTACTGTTTGTTCCCATACATCCAACTGCTCATATACTTCCTCCTCCTTTCACCAAATACTTGTGCTACTGTACTCATTATATCATCCATTACTACAGTGAAGAGTAATAGTGAAAGTGCACTTCCCTGCCTCAATGTGATCTCTCTCCTCTCACTTTCACACAGCTCACACTTCCATGGTACATTACCCTTATCCTCCAAATAACCTGTTTTGCTACTCCTCAGTTCTCCAGGGCTTTCCACAGTTTCCTTCTGTGTACACTATCATACACTTTTTCAATGTCCAGAAAGGTCATTAGTAGATCTATTCCAAATCCATAGTGCTGTTCCTGCAGTTGTCTTACAGCAAAAATTAGATCCACCATGGACCTTCCTGTTCTGAAGCCATGTTGCTCTTCTCTCATTCTCCATTCTAATTTTGCCCGAATTCATACTTCCAAAATTTCCTCAAAAATCTTTGCACAATGACTCATCATTGTAATCCCCTGATAGTTGTTGCACTCTTTTCTATTTCCCTTCTTAAAGATCGGGACAATTATTCCCTTCTTCCAGTCCTCTGTGATTGTCTGCTGTCTCCACACAATTTTCATTACTTGATATAGCCATTGTATCCTCACCTCTCCTGCTGCTCTCACCATCTCTACACTTAGCTCGTCCAGACCTGGTGACTTCCCTCCCTTCATCTTGCCCAATGCCTCTTCCACTTCTCCCCATGTAAGATCTTTTTCTATTTGCTGTTTGTCCTCGCCCAGCTCTCCATTCGGGTTCAGGAGTTCTTCAAAATACTCCTTCCACATATTCTTGTGTCCCTCCTTATACTCTACATCTTGTCCAGTTTTGTTCATCATTCGAGCATAATCTGTTGTACTGTTCTTCCTCTTACTTTTAATCATCCCATGTAACACCTTTTTTGAACCTTCACTATCCTCCTCCATCATTCTGGTCCACTGTTCCATCCACTTTCTTCTTTCCTCCACCACCACACTTTTTGCTTCTTTCTTTCTTGCCTAATACTCTTCTCTTGTCTCTATTGTTCTCTTCTGGAGCCATACCCTAAAGACTCTACTCTTTTTCTGTACTATATCCTTTGTTTTATTATTCCACCAGGGCGTATCTTTCCATCTCTTTTTGTTGCTTGTCCTCCCACATATTGCTTCTGCCGCACATACTAATGTTTCCTTGAATTTACACCATTTCTCTTCTACCACTTTTGGTTCATCTTTTGGGATGCTGTCCTTTACTACTTGTAGGTACTGTAGCCTGCTTTCTTCCTCCTTCAACTTCCATACCCTCATACATCTCTCCTGGTTTTCTGCCCCTTTATTATCCTTAGTCCCTCTCAGATTCATTACCAGCAAACGGTGGTCGCTATCCAAGGACTCTGATGGTATTACCTTAATGTCAATGATGTTCCTATTCATCTCACTATCGTACAGGATGTATTCAACTATTGACATGGTCTTCAAATCTTGACTGTACCAGGTAATCTCGTGGCTCTCTCTTTTCCTGAACCAAGAGTTTTCAACCAGAAAGTCATTCTTTTGACATAACTCAAATACTTAATTTTAAAAATCAGTAATAAACATCCAAAAATTATAAAATCAATACACAGAGTACGCGAAAGAACTTGCCCCCCTTCTAACAGCCGTGTACCGCAAGTCTCTAGAGGAACGGAAGGTTCCAAATGATTGGAAAAGAGCACAGGTAGCCCCAGTCTTCAAGAATGGTCGTCGAGAAGATGTGCAAAACTATAGACCTATATCTCTGATGTCGATCTGTTGTAGAATTTTAGAACATGTTTTATGCTCGAGTATCATGTCATTTTTGGAAACCCAGAATCTACTCTGTAGGAATCAACATGGATTCTGGAAACAGCGATCGAGTGAGACCCAACTCGTTTATTTCTTCATGAGACCCAGAAAATATTAGATACAGGCTCCCAGGTAGATGCTATTTTCCTTGACTTCTGGAGGGGTTCGATGCAGTTCCGCACTGTCGCCTGATAAACAAAGTAAGAGCCTACGGAATATCAGACCAGCTGTGTGGCTGGATTGAAGAGATTTTAGCAAACAGAACACAGCATGTTGTTATCAATTGAGAGACGTCTACAGACATTAAAGTAACCTCTGGTGTGCCTCAGGAGAATGTTATGGGACCATTGCTTTTCACAATATATATAAATGACCTAGTAGATAGTGTCGGAAGTTCCATGCGGCTTTTCACGGATGATGCTGTAGTATACAGAGAAGTTGCAGCATTAGAAAATTGTAGCGAAATGCAGGAAGATATGCAGCGGATAGGCACTTGGTGCATGGAGTGGCAACTGACCCTTAACATAGACAAATGTAATGTATTCCAAATACATAGAAAGAAGGATCCTTTATTGTATGATTATATGATAGCGGAACAAACACTGGTAGCAGTTACTTCTGTAAAATATCTGGGAGTATGCGTGCGGAACGATTTGAAGTGGAATGGTCATATAAAATTAATTGTTGGTAAAGCGGGTACCAGGTTGAGATTCATTAGGAGAGTCCTGAGAAAATGTAGCCCATCAACAAAGGAGTTGGCTTACAAAACACTCGTTCGACCTGTACTTGAGTATTGCTCATCAGTGTGGGATCCGTACCAGATCGCGTTGACGGAAGAGATAGGGAAGATCCAAAGAAGAGCGACGAGTTTCGTCACAGGGTTATTTGGTAACCGTGATAGACGTTACGGAGATGTTTAGCAAACTCGAGTGGCAGACTCTGCAAGAGAGGCACTCTGCATCGCAGTGTAGCTTGCTCGCCAGGTTTCGAGAGGGTGCGTTTCTGGATGAGGTATCAAATATATTGCTTCCCCCTACTTATACCTCCCGAGGAGATCACGAATGTAAAATTAGAGACATTCGAGCTCGCACGGAGGCTTTCAGACAGTCGTTCTTCCCGCGAACCATACCCGACTGGAACAGAAAAGGGAGGTAATGACAGTGGCACGTAAAGTGCCCTCCGCCACACACCTTTGGGTGGCTTGCGGAGTATAAATGTAGATGTAGATGTAGATGTGAATGTGAAAGTACAGGTCATTTCTGAATGTAGTCCCAATGCTACATAGAAAAAAAATGATGTATTGTTGTGATTATATACACAGTCATTTATTTGCATAGTTAGAAAATAAAATTTGGATATAGCATAAGGACTGAGTAGATAATTATCATTTCCAAATCATTTCTTTTATTTGACTCTTTCACAAAATTAATATTAAAATCTCCATAGACTATCATTTGCTTTTATTTGTGCTATGTGGCATAATAATGACTCATTTTTTTAAGTTGCCTTGTGGGATACAGATATATAAATAGGAGGCGAGAATTACAACAAATGAAATAAATGATTCTGAAAGCAAAATTAAAGAATGGAAGGTCCAGGTTGGAAAATCAATGACATTATGAAATGGGTATATTGCTACTCAACATAATGATGACACATTGAGTTGCAGACAGCCATAACAAAATAACTGTTACACACTAAGCTTTTGGCAAAAGAAAATTAATTTTTTCAGCACGAAACCTACATTCTGTCCACAGTGGCTGGAGATAGTGGACGTGTTCTGGCTGGTGTGGGTGTTTTCTTTTCTGAAGAAGGCTATGGCCAAATCTCAATGTGAAGACTCTTTTTTGCTGTTACAGTCTGCAACTCAATGTGTCATCTTTAAGGTGAATAACAATCTGTCCCATATGTGACAGTAGGCTTTCTCAGTGTAGACTGTTGTTGAAGGTTTCTTGGAGAAGATGACACTTCCTGAAACGTCACGAGATGTTAACGCTATCACCTGGCTGGAGGCCCGAGAAACCTTCATCAACAATCTGTCCTTTTTAGAATATTGCTGAAGGATAAATTGCATGTTATGTAGCAAGTTTATGGATGCTGGAGGTTTGCCCAGATCATAAAGCAGGATAGGTGACAATCTGTGGGTTAGCTGATGGTCAGGTACAATGCTGGTAAAGGCACAGACATACCAGAGCACATCATTCACTGCACACAGTGAAAAAACTAGTTCCACAGTAGCGTGTGTCCTTATTGAATCAGTGGCATGATCAGTTATGATTGCAGTCGGCACAGGAACATTTTAGCTGGAGCACATTTTTTTCTGCAATTATTGTCCATGCCACAGAACAATGTGTCTTTGGCTTAATCATGAATTCTAATTGTTTTCTGACCTTTCAAATTTCTCAAATATCAACCCTTGGGACACACCTGTGGTTTATTCAAGAGGAAACTCAAAGTGCAGAACACCACCTCATAATCTATGGGAAACGGAAGTCCTGTGTGTGGAGAACAGATATTACTGACCTCCAGACATAAGCAAATTGTCCTCCAGACACAAGCAAATTGTGTGTAAAACCCTATCAGCAGTTTTTTAATGTGCCAGAGGTGGATACACTTTTTGTTACGTGTTTTGTCGTAGTGCTCTTGTTCAGCAGTGTAACATGGCATGTCAGAAATTAACTGTGTGTTTATTTGCCAAGTACCATTTATTGACTAGTGTTCATTCATTGATGAAGTTTACTTCTGTGAAAGTCGTTGCTGCAAGGTTTTCTGCAGAGTAATTGCATGTATCCAGGTTGCTCTTTTAAGAGCAAGTGCTATCCCATCCATTAACTTGGAGTGATCTACACCACTGCTTGATATAAGAGGAAGAGCTGTTTCAGGATAGCTCTGATATATGATGCACATTGTTGTACAGATTTGGGGAAACTTCATAAGAAACTAATCAGCTGAAATGTGCATCCTACAGCCTAATTCATGATACAATGTCAGCCTCTGAAAAATATAGGCAGTCACTGCAGGTTAGTTCCTTGTATCTGTTGGTGATGAACAACAACGAAAAAGCACTCAGGTACTATATGAATCTATGGAGATTTTTGGTGAAAACTAACGGAATGTGTTTTGTGTACATTAAGGGTTCTTGTGAAATGTTTGTTCCGCTTACTAAATATTGCCACATGTAAAACATCCATAATAGCTTCTTAGCGTGGAAGAGGTGTTTTTATTCAAACAAGGCTTTTTGTGGAAGAGTAAATTCCGTAGGAGACAATGACTAGAGGTGTGAGTTCACCACTGGTAAATAAGGAACAAGTCAAGTAGAAAGAAGACAGAACTGCCTTACCCTGTCCATTTTTACTGTGTACGAAATGCACTGAAGGGTCTCGGAACTAAGCAAACTTTCTGTTTGTATCATTCTTAGTTTGATTTTTATATGTGATTCTTTAAATTGTATGTGGAACATTTCTCAAAATGCATTTCTATTTTGTATTTTCTGACAGTAATAAATGTTTTGGTTTTTTTGAAATTTCACAAATTATGAATGTTTTTCTTTCATTGTAGATTGACGTGTGGTGGTATCTATGTTATACAGTTCAGTTGCTGCTCACCCATAATTCCAGTGGAACCTGTGATATCGTTGTAGTGGCAGAGTGAGTGAGGAATGTTAGGTTCTATCTTAGAGCATGAAACGAAGATTGTTCAAACGTGTAAAATGAAATATAGGAAGAATCACATATGATTTTAATGTTAACTCAGAATGAAACTAGATTTAACAATATAGTAGTCCTTTTAAGTAAATTGTTAATTACTTATAATGTGTTTTTATGCTGTTATTGATTTCATGTGCAATAATAAAATATTGTTCATTACAATAGAATTTTTTAAATTGAAATATATCAGATATTGTTGCTAAAATTATTGTTGTCATTTTCCAGCATCATTTGAAAAAGTTCATGAATTAATGTGTGACAAATATTTACAGTGTTGTTATCAGTAGTGAGTTTTTTTTTCCAAAACTAGAATGAGAACAATATTTAATAGTATTTATTTTATAGTATTATTAGCATGTAATGTAAAACTTCCACATTATTAGAAATATGAAGTAGCAGTTTATGGAGTTAACTTTGAGTTTCTGGTGATGTAAATACTGATGTCTCATTTCAGCTTTTCACTATTTATTAACTTTACAAATATTTACAATGATTTGACTCAACAAAAATTTTAAAAAATCGAAGAAGTTTATAGCATCCACAATAGAGACAAGAGAGGACTCTCATTCTGGGTATTGTGGCTCTTGTTATCCAGAATTTACAGTGACAATTTTCCTTCCTCTTTCCTCTGAATATGTTATTCTTACTTGAACTGCCTTTTATGTAGATAAAGGAAGTGCACAGCAAGTTCCTAAATCTCAAGATTTAATATCTATTTGTCAACATGTTCTGATTGTTTTTGTTTGAGAAATTAGTGGATAGGGCCTTGAATCTTGCATTTAATTAGTCTTTATTGTGAATATTTATGTACTGAAAATAAAATACGTTGTAATGTGAACTAATAAGTAAAATGTGATAGTCTTTTTTTACAGAGAGATAATTGCTGATCAGTAAGGAACCTAATAGTAAACTACTTAAACTGAAAGAAATCTTGAACTGAAAATGTTCTTAGAAAGAATAACATTCAAAATTAAAGGTGGTTTATGGCCAGAAAGGAAAATGTTTGTAATGGCTTTGATGGAGGGAAGTGTGACAGGTGAAGAAATCTGATGAACAGATGCAGTGGTCAAGGATCACTGTCTTGCTATCTTGCAAATGTTTCTCTCTCTCTCTCTCTCTCTCTCTCTCTCTCTCTCTCTCTCTCTCTCCAGCAGGATGTTGGCTGACATAGTTTGCCTTCTTTATCTATCCACTCTTTCTTTTGTGTTCCTGTTTTTGCTCCAGCCTAGAAGAACCTCATAGTTCCATAAAAATGATATTCAGTGTCTATTTGTATTTTGAACATCCATAACAATTCTCTGTCCTCTTAGGTCAACATAACAGTTTAATTTGTCATTATACATAAAGTAATACAAGTAAGTTGTCTGAGACAAAAAGGCTACTAAACTGCTGTAGCTAAACAGAAGATGAAAAGTGGTGCGAAGGTGGGTGGAATGATACTGTTAGCAATGATGATGATAGCAAAACCAAATGGTTAGCAGCAGGTTTGAAGCTGCTTCAAGAATTCCTACAAAACACAAAGGGAATTATTTACACTTCGAAGCCTTACGCTGTGGTCTTCGATCTGAAGACAGGTTTGTTGCAGCTCTTCACGCAAGTCTATAAGATGCAAGCCTCTTCATCTCCAAATTAACTACTGCAACCTTCATCCCTTTGAACCTGCATACTGTATTCATCCCTTAGCTGCTCCATACAATTTTATCACCCTTCTCTCCCTCCCTCACACTTCCTTATAATACCAAATTTCCTGCATGACTCAGAATGTGTCCCATCGACTGATCTCTTATTTTATTTAAGCTGTGCCATAAACTTCTTTTGTCCCCAATCTGATTCAGCAAGTTTTCATCAGTTACATGCCCTACGTATCTAATCCTCAGCATTCTTCCATAGCACGACATTTCAGAAGCTTCTATTTTCTTCTTTTCTGACCTGTTTATCCTCTGTGTTTCACTCCCATACAAGGCTACACTCGAGACAAATGCCTTCACAAAGGACTTCTTACCACTTTAATTCATATTCAATGTTACCAAATTCCAATTTTTCAGAAGTACTTTCCTTGCTAATAGTCAGTCATATCAATTATTTTGTTGGCCAAACAGCAAAACTCACCTGCCACTTTTAGTGTCTCATTACGTAATCTAATTCCTCAGCACTGTCTGATTTTATTTGACTACTTTTCATTACCCTGGTTTTACTTTTGTTGATATTTATCCTGGAACTTATTTTCAAGACACTATTCATTCTGTTTAACTGCTCTTCCAAGCCGTTTGTTGTCTTTGACTGAATCACAATGTCATCGGCTAACCTCAAAGTTTTTATTTTGTCTCCCTCAGCTTTAATTCCTTCTCTAAATTTTTCTTTGGTTTCCTTTAGTGCTTGCTCAGTGCACAGACAGGGAAACATCAGGGGTAGGCTACAACCCTGTCTCACTTCCTTCTCAATTACTGATTACCTTTCATGTCTTTCAACTCCTTAACTGGAGTCTGGTTCCTGTACAAGCTGTACATAACATTTCTCTCCCTGTATTTTATCCCTGCTACCCTCAGAATTTCTAAGAATGTATTCCAATCAACATTATCAAAAGCTTTCTCTAGCTCTATGAATCCTATCAGCAGAAGTTTGCATTTCTTTAATCTATATTCTAAGGTATGTCATTGGGGCAGTATTGCCTCCTTTATTACCATATTTTTGCAGAACCAAACTGATCTTCCTCAAGGTCAGCTTCCACCAGATTTTTCATTCTTCTGTAAATTCATGTCAGTATTTCAAAACTGTGACTTATTAAAGCGATAATTTGGTAATATTCACATCTTAGCACCTGTTTTCTGTGGAAATGGAATTATTGCATTTTTCCTGAAGTCTTAGGGTATTTTGCCTGTCTTGTATGTCTTGCTTAATAAGTGGGATAGTTTTGTCATGGCTGACTTTCTCAAGTATCTAAATAATTCTGAGAGGATGTCCTCTGCTCCAGGGGCCTTGTTTCAACTTAGATATTTTAGAGCTTTTTCACATTCTTATTGCATTGTCATACTTCCTGCCTCAACTTCATCTACTTCCTCTTCTCTGTCTATAATATTAATCTTCAAATCCATTTCCCTTATAGACTCCTCTTTCAGCTTTCACCTTTACTGCCTTTGTTTAGCACTGGCTTTTCATTTGAGATCTTGATATTCATACAGTTGCTTTTCTTTTTTCCAAAGTTGTCTTTAATCCCCCTATAGGCAGAATACAGCATATCTTTCCCTTAGTTATACACTCTTTTGTTTTCTCTCTAACACTTCCTGCTTAGCCATTTTGCACTTTATGCCAATATAATTTTGTAGGTGTCTGTATTCCTTTTTGCCTGCTTCATTTACTACATTTTCATATTTTCTCATTTGATCAGCTAAATTCACTATCTTCTGTGTTATCCAAGGATTTCTTCTAAGCCTTAGTTTTTTACCTATTTGCTCATGTGTTTCCATCAGTGATTCATACCAAGCGAGGTAGTGCAATAGTAAGCACGATGGACTGGCATTCAGAAGGGTGATGGTTTTAATCTTCTTCTGCCCATCCAGATTTAAGTTACAAATCATTGCCCTCAATATTTTAATGTAAATGCCACGATGGTTCCTTTGAAAGGACATGACTGATTTCCTTCACCATCCTTCACAAAACCAAGTTTGTGGCCCCATCTCTAATGACCTCATTGTCAACGGGACATTCAGTCCTCATCCTTCCATCACTTTTTCATCTCTCAAAGCTACCCATTCATTGTCTGCTGTCTTCCCTTCCCTTGATTCGGTCAAATTTTTCCTAGTGCTCCCTCTGAAACTCTCAATAACCTCTGGTTATATCAGCTTTGAAAAAGGATGTAGGTACCATTTTGACTAACATATACAAAGGTATATGTCCAGATGTGTATTACTAATTTGTCTTGCTTTGAAGAGTATGTGGAAAAGCTTAATTTAACTTACATAAAATACTAGAGTTTACCATGTTATATCATAATAAAATTGCTTATGTTCATTTGATAAGTAAGAAATCATCTGTTCACATAGCTATGTGCAGCTTTGTGTAAAGCCTTGAAATCATTCTCCTCTATATTAACAACAATATAAGGATGTTTCAGTCTACTAGACATTATCAGTGTTCCTAGATCATGTGATATAAACATCTTACTGATATTTTTCTGGTTCTCAATCATAGCAAAGTCATGGTTACAAGAAAGAAATGAATGACCACTAACAAGAAACCTATGACTGATTTTACAAGCAACCGTTTCTTACAAGACCCAGAAGAGCAACAACCATCATCTTATTTTTGTTTTATCTGATGAAATTATCAATCAAATTTAACATCTTTCACTTGTTGGAGGGAAGAAGGGAAACAATGTTTAGCATTGAGGAAACAATTTCGTTGCCACCACACCCACTACGACTCTCATTCCAAAGACATATGTATGCATCTTCAGTGACACAAACATGAACACACAGGCTGTGACAGGTCAGTTGGCAGGAGTAGTACAGCTCACAATGAGTCAGTGAAGGGATATAGAATACCTGCTGTAAATTGAATGTGATCACACGTGGATCCCACTGAAAAGTGAGTTGAGCTGGTCAAGGTGTATGTCACCAAATGACAAGTACATCACAGCAATTCTATCTGCCCACTGTATTAACAATAAAGTGTCACTATACTGCTTAATCCTTGTAATGCAGCTAGATAGCTAACTTGAGCTCTTGTCAATTAAGTGACATAACTTTTCAGTCTTTGAATCTAGATATTCAAATAATTTGTAGAAATAATGGATTTGAAACTTTAAATGGTTTACTGATTTTAATTGCTTGTCTGTGGTGCACTTATGTTGAATGTATTTAGGAAATTATGCCCTTCTTATTTCAGCTTTACATTATTCATCACATGTCCTTTGTTTATTTCCTTTGTTATCTTGCTCTTAACACACATTTTCCCTCCAGACTTGTTTTATTTTGTTTCTATGATATTGTATAGAATCAGTTTCTAAAAGACTATGAATGAATGAATCAGAAACCTTGGTTACCAACTCATTTTCAATTTTGATACCACTGTATATATTTTATTTGAGGTACATTGTATAAACATATTTTTTGACATACTTCATTTTAATTATTGCTTGAATTCTTCATTAGAATGCTATTGACAAATATTAAATCACTAACATTGTCATAAAGATGTTCTCTTACAGTCAAGTGGTACTTTTCATTCATTTATAAATAACTTGTCTAATTAACATTGTACATTATTTCAAATGTACATACAGGACCTCTGAACTTATTCACAAAAAGTATATTTTCCTTCTTGTGTTTCTCTCTTTTTCTGCCTATAATCAGAAAGCATTCTCAATTGTGACTGTCAGTGCATATTGTTTTCACTCCTAACATTGTGTAATGTTTTAATATTTACCCAAAAATAAATAATTCTGTTAGTTTCATCTATAGTAGCTGTCATTTTATTTCTACCTCAAACTAGTGAGCAAGATTCATTTCTTGACCAGAAGCTTGTTCCCTGAGATATCTTCCTTGTGGATGAATTTCACTTCCTCAAGAATCCTCCAGTTAATATCATCTTGTAACAGTTCTCTTCACAATTAAAGTTTTGTGCTAACTCCACATAGAATCAGTCTGGCTGATTATCCATAGTTGTTGGATACTATGCTTTCACTTTTGTGTATGTCTCTCCTTTGAAAACGGTCCACTGAGTTCTGTTCCCCAAGAAACCTTCATGCTGTTCTGACTTTACTGTAATATTATTTTTGTTTTATCTACTTTATTAAACTTTTATTAGAGACTCATACAGTGTGATAGTCAACAGGTGACTGTATAAAGTAAATGTTTCTCTTTATTATAGGAAAGTGCATATCATCTATTTGTTTATTCGTTCATTCCATGATGGTTCATCTTACAAAGATACTGAATTTGTCATCCTAATACAATGAAAACAATGAGCTCAAAAAATATATAAGTGGCAATCAAAGAGTTTACATCTGAAGGCAATATAGTCCACAGTCAGTATGCCAAGCAGTCAAAATCAACTCGAGCATAGAGGCAATCATCCTACTGAAGCATCAAGTTGAAGGTACTGTTTGGTAAAACAACATGTCCTAGAGAACGAAGAAGTCTGTAACTGCGCTTCACATCCTGGTCCACCATGGTTCATCAACCCTTTAAGACCTTTTTTTAAGGGACTTAAGTCATGATAATTACATGGGGAGAGATCAGGACTATGTGGTGAGTGCCTGAGTGTCTCCACTGGGATTGCTCTCTGCTGTTCTTCTGCAACAAATCTACATTCTCTTTTTTCAGTATGCTTTTTCCTCCAAAGTAGATGTGGAGTTTTTCTAGATCGTCCGCTATGGCTGTCTCACCGTTTTCCTTATCTCTTCTTAAAAACTCAATGCCCTTATTCTCATATTTTACGGACTATAAGATGCTACAGACTGTAAAACACACCTTAATTTTTAATTATTTTTGAAAAATATAACATTTTAACTTTTTCATTCTTAGATTGCAAGCCAGGCTAAAAAAAATTGTTAATTTATAAAATGGAACTGACCTGTAAAATCCCTGAAATCATCTGAACTTTCTTCTTCTTCTTCCTCCTCTTCATTGTCATTATGCCTGCAATGAATCAGTGTGGTGCTGCTACCAGTTGAATCCAGTGTTGCCAGACAAAGATAGGTTTCCTGCGGCATCGAATACAGGGCCATTTTTAAGACTAGTGGGAGTTTTAAATCAAACACTAGATATCTTTATATTAATTTCGGGTATAAGACACACTTGAATTTTTGAGGCAGTTTTTCAGAGAAAGAGTGTGTCTTATAGTCCATAAAATATGGTACACCTCTAGTCTACCTCTCTGTAAGTCATAGCTTGCTTTTGCCCTGCTCAATCAATCAGTGTCTAAAGTGATTGGGAAAGGTAAATCATCAGTGACCAGAAAATCCATATCCCACTTTACTCCTCCCACTTCTACTTGACAAAATACTTGTCTAGTGAACCTTGGTGTCTGTTTACCTAGAGAGTTAACATTCTGGGTTTTAGCAACAGAGAGTGTCTCTATCTCTTCTTTTCCCCAGCTCTGCTTTAACCATTTTGCTAAGGTTACTGAAACTTCTGCACTGCTATCCAGAAAGGATTCTGTTTCTTCTCCAGTTGCTTTAATCTTTAATTCTGATTTGTAGCTCGTTGGCCCTGTTCTATCCTTCACTGACTCTTCTAGAAGCTCTTCAGCTGAATTACAAAGGAATCAGGTGTGAAGACTAATTTAATTTTCTGAGGCCACAACATTTATCTTTTCCTGGCCAAATTCCCATTTCTTTGACCACTCTCCTTCTACTCTCAGCGTTCCTTCTTTTCTCACCATCCAGTCAGCCCCCATGTTAGTCAACAATTTTTTTCTGCCACTTCAGCTTTCTCAGTCTTCTGCCCCTTCAAGGAGTCTGTAGGCCCAAGGAAAAACAAATTGTCACCCACTGATCTGACTTATGCTATCAATGACAATTCCTGGGCCTGGATTGGCAGTTTTTCCAGAACAGTCCTCCCATGGCTAATCCGAGTAGCAAGCTCTCTTGACCAGTTGGAGGTAAAAGCACTTTTGTGTTCCCAGTAAGGACTTGTGGCCTTCATATGTAAATAGGCTTCGTCCAAACAATGTTTGTTTGTTTGTCATGTGGCCAGAATTGCCCCTCAAATTTTCCTTAAATTCTTGAAAAGTAGGGGTGGTGGCCCTTAAGTAGCATCCAATTAGCTTACCCTCTCCAGTCAGGTTTGTTAGAGTGAAGTATATTATTTCTCTGTCTGACATCCTCTTCACTTTTCATTGTTGTTTAGCGTATTGATTACACCTGAGAATGCCATCATTCTATTTTTGTTTGTTTTCTAGTCTCCCTAAATGGTTGTCAAATTTCCTACTGTACAATGATCTTTGATATAAGCACAGTTTTACTCTTCATTGCTGCACACATAAAAGACACATGCTGTTAGCTCCAGAACCATGAACTTGCTGCCATGCTTCCTGCATGAACTCGTGTTCATTTGGAACACAGACTCCAGGCCCATAAACATGCCACTACTCCCCATTCTCATCTTCATATTCATATCCTCTCCCGTATCCACCTGAAAAACAGAGTCAACATCCTCCCTTGATGAGTGGCCTGTTGAACTCAGGAGAATAGGTCATTACTGTCATGCACTATCAACACTGGAACATGATTTTCTAGCAAAAGCACTACAGTACTGTAGTATGTTAAGATGTTGTAGTTATCCTCTTTCATTATTAGCCACTAATCTGAATCCTGTAAGAAATCTTTGATTGTTTATTATGCATTACTTTTGAACAACTTTAGCATCGTTGTCAAACAGATATATTTTAATAAATTTTTTTCATCTCTTTGGGCGATACAATTTTGTTGCCTGAACTTGGCTCTTGTTTCATGATTATGTGTAGGACTATTAGTGAAATACATAGTACTATGTTCCCTGATATGCACAACGAGTGGTAGATGTACTCACTTGGTGCAGTAAGGATACCAAGTTTTTTAAACAGGGATTTACAATGACCTTGATTGCTATTTTATCATTATTCTTACAGTCCTTTTTTTGCAGTTTAAAAATTATACCCTGTCTTATGCTTTTGAACCCCAGAAAAGAATCTGATTGCTTTTGAATCCCAGAAAAGAATCTCATATCGAAAACTTGGGTGTATGTAGGAATTTTACTCTACCACAAACATTAGTTGTTACAAACTGAGAACAGAACATTAAGAGCAAATCATGCTGATGACAGTTCTTTTTGACAGTATCTTTGTGTTCAATCCATTTTAATGGACAATCAATATTCATCTTTAAAACTTCATCTTTGTTAGACAATCTGTAAATTTACCATCGACACTTAATTTGACAGAATTGTGTTCCCTGTTTAAACTGATGTGTGTACTGTTTGTTTACTGTGTGTGATAAAGCGCAATGCCAATTGTTTAAATTTACATTCATCCAGCTATATTTATGTAAAATTTGATTTTCAATTTTTTATGTAAATATTGATGGAATTAAGAAATTGAAGTGGCTGCCATAATACCTACTTCGAACATTTTAAATTCAATTTTGTAAATTAAAGAGAAACCTCTCAAGATATTGACATGAAACTTTTTGGGGAGTTGCAAAAGGTGTTGCTAAAGATGATAAAGCACATTATACATTTTTATCTCCCCCACACTTAGTTTATTTATTTACTTTTTTTAATTTTTCACTGTTCAATTTCACCCCATGGGTCGAGGTCACTTTGAAAATTAAAACATTTGCCTATTCTGTGGGAGCTATGTCAGTTGCTGTTAAATGACACCCCTATAATATGAAATAGCATGATATTTTGTATATAAAAATAGTTTTGAAAGCAACTTATTTTGAAACTGTTCGTATGATTACGGCTTAATTTTGCTAATAATGGAAATGAGTGCTGAGATACTTATGAAGTAAGAAAATTATTTAAAAACCGATCTTTTCAAAACAGTCTGTATGACTTTAACAAAAGTAATGAAAAAAAAGATATTGCATTTTGAAGAAATGTAAACACTCTACAGGAAATGAAGTTGCCAAGAAAGTGTGTCCACTCTAGCAGATGTCATAGACATCAAATTCAAACTCAAAATGTAGCCTTCCTCTTCTATGTATATTAGATATAATCCTACACGTCTTCTTTCTCAAAACCTGACACATTGGGAACATTAGGCCACACAAAAGAAACATCATCTGATTCCACCTTGGAATGCCATTTCCTCAGAAGTGTAATTTCTTCATCAGTGATAACATGTCCAACATAATATTTTACACTTCTCTTTGAAGAAAACTTCATTAAAACATATTTTCCATGGAGCTGACGTGTCAAAGAATGGGGAAGGTGCTGTTCAAAGTCACTTCTTGTAAGACAAGCCTTCACATTTTATATTTTTATATCACCAAAGAATAAATATAACATGTTATGCTTTCTGTAAATGTTCATTCAAGTGTTAATCTTGTCCATAAAAACTCATTTCAAATTCTAAACTAAAAAATGCTTCTAATAATAGGCAAATATTTTGTGTTTGTGGAGGAACTTACATTTACAGAAAATTATCTTATTTTCTGGAGTTGGTATACAACGTTATTTCATATCAACTGTCATGTCATCTGAAATTATTGATTATTGGTGACATTTAGTGACTCGGACCTTAGTTCCACATTTACACACTAGGGTGCAGCATTTACTTTAAAAAATGCTAAATTGCTGTTCAACATCACCTCGCTGTTCACAGTCACCCCACTTCACGGTACCCGTTAAGAGGTTTAACCTTAGGGTAAAGGAAAGTATTACAGTTAGAAACTGTGTATATTTCAAGAGGCAGCATAACTCATGGTGCACAAATACTCAGACTATATTCATCGCCTATTTAAGAATGAAAGCACTAAGTACTTTGTAGCAAACTTTACACAATTTCAAACCTTTCTGAAACTTTTTCTCACAGGTGCACCCTACAAAACAGTGAAAGAAAAACAGTTTATTGCTTTCTCCATTTTTGATGTTCATGCAGTTAAACTCCTGCACCAGGCATGATATTTTAATTTATTACTTCTTTACTACTAATTTTACTCTCAACAAATTTTGCAGACAGCATCCACACATACCATTGAACGTACCTGGAAAATTATACTGTCGTACAACTCACAGGCCAGGAGATACGACACTGAGATGTGTGAGAAACTAGGTTTTGCTCAGAATGGAGCACAAATTACCCAGGCTATACTCATCCAGTATTGGATAAGGAGAGCACTTAGTGACTGCTTACAAACTTAAAACATTTTATTTCAGACCCTTTCTAATCATTTTCTCACTTATGTACTTAACATCAATTAATTAACACTTTAACTCAGTTGTAATGTAATCAGAAGTTTGAAGCTGGTTTATACATGGGAGTTCAATTCATTACTGGATCACAGGTTTACTGCTATTTTTCTAACAGCCATGTGAATATTATTATCACAGAACAGGAATTTTCAAAAGAAAGTTCTGTGCTCATATTGTATGATGCATCTGTGTGTATTCATCAGATAGCCCTTACGTTGAATGTTGCAAGATTCAGAACAGTAGACAGCTCTGTGATGCCCTTCCTACATATTTGTGTTGCTATGGTTCTGATGAAGTAGCCTAAATCACGAAATTAATGATCTGAGAAAAGTTATACTGTGTTTTGAAAATATGTCATAGTGAAACTAAATAGTCCAGTTATTGAAAACTTCCTGCTTAATTAAAACTGTACGCTCTACAAGATCTGAACCCCTTAACCTTCTCTTTTGTGGGCAAAGCTCTTATCACCTTTGTATCCAGGCATGTTTCACAACCAGCATTTCTCCTGCCAGTACAGGCCACGAGTGATGCCTAAATTGCTCTGTCAGTAAGGGTACAGCTCACGAAAGGCAAAGTTCTGTGTCTGTGTACTAGTCCAGCACATTTTAGTCTGCTAGGAAGCTTTAAAATGGCACACATTTCCCAACAGAATGCAAGATACATTGTGGCCTCTAGTTACTTGTACTTTTCTTGTAACTGTTTTCATGTAATTTACCTCTGTACATAAACAGTCGTATGTATTTTTTAAAAATCATCATCATGTTGACTTGTGATACTCAGCCTTCAAGTTTTATATCTAGTGCTGAATCACAATGTAGTTGTGTTCCCTAGTGTTTACAGCAGGTTTTATTCTTGTACTTATTGTTCAGCTAATTCAACTTCGCAAAGTGTGGCCTCTTTAATTTTAAGCTACAAATACAATTTCAGTCACTCTTTCCATGCCTCTGCCTCCTGCTGTCCTCTGCCAGTTGTGAAGCCTGTGACTTTCTTTAGTAGTTTATCACACCCGCCCAGGTGGTCGTCTTCATCTTTCTTTAGCACTCAACTCTATTACTCACTTTGTGTATCTTCCTTCATTTTTTCGTGCAATATGTCATGCCCACATCCATTGTAGGGCCTTTACCCTTTCCTCAACTTCCCGAACTCCTGTTATTGCTCTTATGTCGTCACTTCTTTTCTGGTCTGTTAGTAAGACCTTGGAATGGACTTCCCTTGAACTGCTGAGAACATTGTATGCAAATAAAAATGACAAATTCCCAGTAATACTCTCAAAAGAAGGAAGGTAAATGAAATTCAGAATGGCAAAGCAGTGGATCATGATGGTCTAATAACTGAAATACTTATACATACTGGTGAAGCAACAGAAAAACCACTGTCTAAAATCTTTACTGCTTGTATACAAAAAGACAGCATCACCACCTTCTGGAACAAAGCAAGGATTATCCTTCCACACAGGAAAGGAAGTATTCATAATTTGAAGAATTACTGTCCCCTCAGTTTACTGCCTGCATTACAGTTTTGACAAATCACATCAATGCTAATGTGGAATATATGCACCCCATAGAAAAAGATATATTCTACAGTGGTAGTAATGAAACAGACCATATACACAGCCTACATGAAATTATTAGTTGAACCAATGAATATGAAATGTCACTACATGTGGCTTTTCTAGATGTTGAAAAACCATTTGCTTTTGTCAGCCACACTGCAGTTATATAGACACTGTATACAAGACATGGAAACAAGGTGCATAAACATATTATGTAACATCTATGGTGTCTTGATAGCTTCTGTCAGCATAGAAAAACGCATGAGGCAGCTTTTGTTTTGAAGCGAAATAAAGCATGGTGACCCTATATCTCCGAAATTATTTATAATAGCCCTTGAGATGGCTGTGTCCGAAATTACTTGGAAAGAAAGAGGTATTAGAATAAATGGGAAAATACTGACTAACTTGAGATTTGTAGACAATATAGTAATCCTAGCCAACCAAATGACAGAACTGCAATTCTCTATAAAGATTTTATCACATAGTTGTGAAAAAGTCAACCTTAAGCTGTCCAAAACAAATGTTGTGCACCACTAGTGGGTAACTGCAGGACAAGTAATATTGAGCAACATTGAAAAATATTAGTGAATATATTTATCTGGGACAGTTAGTCAGTATTCTTGTATTGGGAACATATAATTTATTTATTGTTTGCTCCAGGAGTTTAAATAGTACAAAAGTGGCCAGCACTAACTGAGAAAACTTAATGCAGTGGCTGACACTGGGAAAGGGGATTGAAATAAATATTTCAAGCCCAGAATTGTAAGTATTATTTATTCGGCTGTCTCTTGTGCTGTAGTATATTTTAGTATCTACATGTGAGAACAATTTAAGTATGTTAAAGCATAAATAGTGATATTACAGGAAAAATGATTTTACGTAGAACCCTTCAACTTCTAATTATATAAAACTGGCTGTGCGTAAACTGGAGAACCTCATACACTATGTTTTGTGCCATATTGTTTGCAAACAAAACAGTCTTTGGAACTCTCTTCATGTGATGTATTCTTTATAATGTGACAAATTATTGCCAGTTTATTACATAATATTTACATGATACATTCTTGCTTTATTTTTAATTTCTTTTTAGAATTGTATTACAATCAACATTGTGCATTTATTAGTTTGTATAGTCATGAGTCCCTGTGAATATTTACCAGTATTATGTTAGAGTAATAGTATTTACCCTTTTATAAAGACATAATCTTCCTCGTGATGTATATAATATGTAAATGCTTTTTGTTTTCTTGTAAAAAGGCTGTTTCTTTATTGATTGTTCAAAATAGTGAAATAAATGTTATGTTTGTTCTAGTACTACTTTTATTATATACTTTTGCTTGTCACCCTGAATATCTACATTTATAGCCATAGTCTTATATGTCAAGATATGGAGTGTATTTAGACAGCAGTTAATACAATCTTGGAGGAAAGACACACAAACACCATTCACAGAAACATCAAATTCGCCGTAGGGATGAAGAAATATGATGGTCCATCCTTCCTTGTCATTTGTTGTATTTTGGCATGTGATTAATGGCGTGCTTGCAAGTGATCAGCTGAGTTTCTGCAGGAAAATAAAGTCAATAACTTGCTGAAAACCCAAAATCACACCATTAACCTTAAACATGATTTGATTCTGCTCTATATTCCTGCCACTTTCCCATTAACTTCTTCATTTCAGCACAGCTTCTTATACAAAATGCAGCATGAGCACAGACATTACTAAATCTGCTAGCATAGGAATGCTAGTAAGAGCATGATAGATATTTTCACTTGTGCTGTCATAAGAAGTTAACAATGGCAGAAAATGTCTGAAAAACTGACCATCAAGTTATAGGTAAAATAAGGGAAAGGCAACCACTTACCTAAAGAAGACCTGTGCATGCTGAACTGCTACTACAAGTGTGTACTCAGTATACACCAAATCTTCTTTAGGTAAGTGTTTGCCTTTCCCTTATTTTACCCATAACTTGATGGTCATTTTTTCAGACTTTTCTGCCATTGTTAACTTCTTATGACAGCACAAGTGAAAATATCTATCACGTTCCTACTAGCATTCCTATGCTAGCAGATTTAGTAATGTCTGTGCTCATGCTGCATTTTGTATAAGCAGCTGTGCTGAAATGAAGAGGGTAATGGGAAAGCAGAAGGATAGAGAGCAGAATCAAACCATCCTTAAGTTTAATGGTACAATTTTGGGTTTTCAGCCAAATTTGGTGTCTGTTTGGTTGTGAAAAAGTGCACTACTACTAGAAAAAGAGTAAGAACTTGAAAACCAGTGCTAACTGTTTCCTATTACGTGTTTCTGTGCACCATACACCAATCCTCCCTCATTTTATGTATTTTTTTCTTCTAGTTATTTTCATTGTTGTGACCAACAAATTATGTTTGATGAAATCTTTGTCATCACATGGACAAAATATTTATGCAGCAATACAATTAAAATGGCAAAGAAACCTAATTTTTATTATTGTTCTTTAGCTAAGAATTGCAAAAAGTTGGAAAAGGTGCAATGGGAAGAGAAAGAAGAAATTACTTCACTGATGAGGGAGAACATTATGACCCTCTGATTACTAACATATTGGTCCATCTCTGGTGTGCAATACTGCAGTGATTCTGTACGGCATGAATGTAGCACGCCCTTAATAAGTTTCTGGCAGTATGTGGCACCAGACGTCGACACGCAGGTGAATCAGTTCTCATAAAATGGATGTGAAGATGGCACCTAATACTGTCCCAGAAGCATTCCATGGGTTTCAGTTCAGACAAATTTGGCAGCTGAGACATCAGAGTGATTTCACTATCATGCTGCTCAATTCATGATTATTGATGACACCAACACCTTTGAGGAAGACATAAAGCATGAAGGGATACATGAAGTTTGCAGTATTGTTCATATCATCCACAGCTCCCATGGTGCCTTTAGATTATTACCACTTTATATTTGAATAAATAAATCAATATATTTCCCTCCCACTTTCATAAACACATCTCACCTTCTGTACAAGATTAATATTGAACATATCTTCCATCGAGATAATTTGCTTCTGTCTTTGTAGCCATATTCTGCTAACTCCATGGTTTTCACTTGGTGTTTCTGAGCTCATAATTATTCAGTAATTAAAAGCACTTTCTAATGCCAAAGTGCTCTCTTAATCCAAAGGGAGGAATTTCATTGTCATATCTCTGTGTGAAACACATAAAGGTGTGTTTTGGTATTTGAAATATTACACGTTTATCTGAGGCAGAAGTTGGAAACCAATCCACCATTTGTTCCATAAAAACACAGGATATCTGGCAGTTATCCTGTGTTTTTATGGAACAATCAGTACGTCGGGAAAGCTTTAAACATCACAATCCACCATTTACCTAGACATGTGTGCAGAAATGGCATACAAACTCTAACAATGTTTATTAGTGTACAGGAATTAATAGTCAGTCAAGCAGGAGGATTCAGTGCAGTTAAGCTTACTTCCCATTCTTACAAAGTATACATCATGCAATACTTACATATTCTAGAACTAAAATTATAATGCACTACTTTGATAGCTGCACATAATTCATGTCATGAAATGGTTGCTCAGAAGATACTACAGTGAAGATGTAGAAAACAGATCTGAAACATTATAGTACCAATGACCTTTGTGTAGCTCAATTTACCAATCACACACATGGTGGCCAAAGAGTTCCAGAAAAATTGAGGAAGGTGATTTCATTAACGTCAAGTGGGCGTGTCTGTGTATAAAGTGTGCAAACCACAAATACAATTGTTTTCCACGTTCCATTATTGTTTCACAGCTGTGAGGATATACCTATTCCTTCATTCCTGTTTAATTGAACAGTGCTTTAGATCACATTATGCAACTTTATTTTATCATTGTTTTATTAAACCAGGTTAAACTGAGATTTTGCTCATAAATGTTTACCTCAGTAACTTAAACACAGCCATTCTTTACATGTGTACTAAATATGCACTGCATCCACTTGTATTATGAAAAACAGTGTGCCCGCCCACTGTTTAAGGGCTAATTGATGGCTCTTGAATATTTTTGTCCACAATTGAGAGAAATAATACAATAACAGGGGAGAATTCATTGCTAGATTGTGCAGAAAATTATCTCTAGAAGCAAAAAACATTTTCTATTGACCAAAAAAAGTAGTTGTATTGCCTGGTACACTGAATTCATATTCACAAGAAGCAAGATTGAAGTTTTTTTAGCTATCCTGATTATCTCCAGAAGCTTCAAACATTTCCAATTGACCATGAAAGTAGTTGTATTGCCTGGTATACAGGACTCTTATTCATGAGAAGCAAGGTTGAAACTCTCTTCCAGCTGTCCTGACTTAGGTTTTCAGCAGTTTCACTGAATTAATTTCATTTCACTTCATTTCATGATTTAATGCAGTGAAATAGCTGAAAACCTAAATTAGGATAGCTATAAGAGATTTTCAACTTTCCTTCTCATGAATACGAGTCCAGTATCCCAGGCAATGCAACTAATTTCCTAGTCAACTGGAAATGTTTGAGGCTTCTGGAGATAACTTTTTGCATGGTCTAGTAACAAGATGGAAAGTAGGCAGGTTTTTTGAACTAGTGGTGTATTTTCCCCTGTTATAATTAATGCAATTGTTTCCTTGAATGAGGGTACAGCATGTTTTTCTCCTATCCTTGTTTGCTGAGATTATTTAATGTCAACAAGATGTTAGTCCCCAACCTTCCCTCCTCTTGATTTATCAGAGAAAATGACAGTGTATTTCTTCTTCCTATCCAGCATTCATCTACTTGCACATATTCAGTGATAATCTAACCTTTTTACCTGTTTTCTCATTGATCTGTGGTTGCAGGCTATGTGCAATCAGCCTGGTACAGTTAGCTCACTTTTTGTCATTTGTTTGCCAATGCTGATCCACTAATATACTAATTACGTGTTTTAATTTATGTTCATATCTAATGCTTGTCAACTGCACTGTTTAACTTCAGTAATGATTTGTTATTCGTGGAAGTCTTGTATTGATCTATGGAATCTGCTGTTTTCATTATCACAGTTGTTGTTCTGTGGATTCCAGATAATATATCTTTATGTCAAGACGTGAAAGACAGCATAAACTAGTAACATCTCAGTGATGCTATGCACCACACAGAAATCGGATACAGGTGAATGGTTGCATCCCTTTGTTTTTGTTTCTTGAGTGACAATGTTCTCCATAAGATGTGAATGTAGTATCCTCATTGCTAAATGATGTATATTGAACATTTGTGTATAATAATAATTGCTCTTCTCCACAGCTTGGTGGAAGTCTTTCAACTGGACGCCACTTCAGTGACTTGCATGTTCTAATTACCTTAGTAATCCCACAAGGGAAAAGGGATCTACAAGTTAATATGGAATTTGAACCATATGTTATTACTGGTAAATTTTCACATTTTTGAGAGGTGAATGATAGGTTAAAGGCAGACTGAAAGTTCCATGGACTGTTTAAGATTTGATCCCGCAACCTTTTGGTTCCCAGACAAGTGCTGTATAACAAGACCACCAGGCCTGCCTGATGAATCTGTAGAAAGAAATCTTTTATTCACCTGTCATGTTTAATGGGAGTCTGTTGATGTGAAAAAAGAAAATAAGAAAATGTAGAATATAAATAAAAAAAGATGGAATAAAGAATATACCTTCACACTCTGTGTGCTCCAGTACTGCTGGTAGAAAAACATAAAATAACACTCAAGGGAGATCCAACTTACAGACCAACAAAGTAAGAGAAGTGTGTTGATTACAGATAGAGCAAAAACTCAGTTTAAAAAGAAAGTAAAGCGGTATGACCTCATAAAAAGAACAAGTGCCTTAGCCAATGTGCCACATCAGTAGGCAGAGAACAAAGGAAGAAATTGAGGAAGGCAACAAAAATAGCCAAGGCAGGAAGCATTCAAATCAAAAGGAAATGAAAAGTTTCATGGACAAATGGATATGGTGTTGAAGGAAATTCTATCAAAATTTTCATGGCTGAAAAATATAAATTTTTGATTCCTGTTGATCTAATGCCAATGTACGCATATGCACGCGCGCGCACACACACACACACACACACACACACACACACACACACATATATATATATGACCACAGTCCCTGGTAGCTGAAACCAGATCAACAGCGCATGATGGGAGAGGCAGCCAGGTGGGGGTAGTAGGAGGCTGGGGGGTGGGGGGGATAGGGAGGGATACCAGAGTAAGGGAGGGAGGATGGTAAGTACTGCTAGTGGGAACATGTAGGGACGAGGACCAGAGAGGGTAGGGCAGCTAGGTGCAGTCAGGAGATTAGATGGAGGGCAGGGTAGCGGAAATGGAGAGAAGTAAAAAGATTTCGTGTGCTGGTTGAGTAGAACACTTGCATTGCATTCTCTGCCAGTGTTTTGACTACAATTTGGCCTGAAGTGAGAAATGTCTTACCAGCTATCTTTCCCACCCCTCCCACAGTGGTATTTTCCCACTGAACTTACACAATATCCTTGTCCATCCCCATACAACCTCTGCTCCCAACCCCTTGCCTCACGGCTCTATCCCAGTAATAGACATAGATGCAAGGCCTGTCCCACACATCCTCCCACTGCCAGCTACTCCAGTTGGGTCATAAACATAACATCACCTATCCTGTAAAAGGCAGGGCTTCCTGTGAAACCGGTCATGTGATCTACAAGCTAAGCTGCAGCCACTGTGCGTGATAACCAACAAGCTGTCTGTCGGCATGAATGGCCAGTGACGAACTGTGGCCAAGAAACAGCTGGACCACCCTGTTGCTGAGCAGGCCACCGAACACGACGTTCTTCATTTCAATGACTACTTCACAGCCTGCACCATCAGGATCCTTCCCGCCAATACCAGCTTTTCTGAATTGTGCAGGTGGGAACTCTCCCTGAAATATATCCTATGTTCTTGTCACCCTCATGGCCTGAATCTTCTTTAGTCATTGTCCATACCAACTAGCCCTTTCCTGTTCCCATCGAGCACTACACATCCTCTATTCCACCATCACACTCAGTCCTTTTACCTCACTCCTTTTCTGCTACCACTTTCTCTCTCCCATCCCTCATCTAACCTCCCAACTACATCTAACTGCCCTACACTCTCTCCATCTTGTCCCTACATGCTCCAAGTAACAGCACTTACTGTCCCCCCACCCCTACCCTACTATCCCTACCCCTCCCAGCCCCAGCCTCTCCTAACTCTGTGCAGTTGCCTCTCCCATCATGAACTGCTGCTTGTAATCTCGCTTCAGTTGCCACAGACTGTGGTCATGTGTGTGTGTCTTGTCTATTTTGGACAAAGGCCTTGTTGGCCAAAAGCTTATTTTGTGACAGTTTTGTTGTGCCCATCTGCGACTCAGCATCTCTGCTATACAGTGAGTAGCAACTATTCTTTTCATAATATTGTTACATTCCATCCTGGATTTTCCATTGTTTGATTTTGTATGATAATTTTGATACAAAAACTAAATCATTAATGCCAGATATATTTTTGTCTGATGTTTTTAATATGATTTAAACGCTTATCGTGTCTGACATGCAATTTCACTTGCTCTTTGTTATGGTGTTCTTACTACTGTTCTGTTAGGGTAACTGTATATTCCTGTGACCTTTTATTTTAATTACTTTTTTGAAAGAAGAAATTAATAGCCAATTGTTTTAGAGGTAACATTCTTATTGAAGTCACTGAATCAATGCAATGTACAGGAGCTTCTTTATTCTACACCTTCAAAGACTGTTCAGAAATGGATTTGTGAAATATGTGATGAATAAGGCAGAAAATACTATTCTTAGCTTTCAGAACTTATATGTACCTTTCCTCAGGGAGGAAAGAGGGATTGGTTGGGGAAGGTTGGAGAAGTGGAGCGGGTAGCTCAGATCCTAATTTGAGAGGATGGGGTATACAAAGGCTATCATATAGAATTACTTGTAGAAATGTTTCTGGAATTTCAGGGAGGAAATAACCCAACAGCACACAAGACATATTATAAAAGAAAATATATATAATTATTTCAGGAAGTACAAGAATTTTACAAATGTAATACAAATATAATATACTCTCAATATGAGAAGCTTAAAAACTAAGTAATTTAATATTTTGATTAAACAGTTCAGTTTCTCTCCAATACAGGTATTGCAAATAACAACTCTTCCTCTTGGCATACTGAAAGAGGCTGGTTTGGGAAATTGCTTATAAAAGTAACATCTACAGATGGTAACATAATAATTGTAGCACACAAATCCACAAAACTGTATTTCTCTTCACACTCAGACCTGTATAGAAATTAGCAGACACTATTCTCCCTGATAAAGCTCACACAGATTTCTGGATTAATTCCACACATACTTCCATACAGATATACTGAAATTGGCAATAGTACAAAATAAAAGACATTTTGAAAATGGGTTTAGGAATGAAACATTAGTAAATCATTTTATAAAAAAAATACAGTAAAGTTCAATGAAAAACAGTACTTTGAAAATGCACCTTTGGTTTTCCTGTACATGTGGAACATGAAGACACACTTAGAAAGATATACAACATTGGCCTCACATTATCTTAAATATATTGGCCTCACATTATCTTGAATACAATAAACACCATAAAAAACTAACAAATAACCAAACAGTGAAAGGAAAAAAGAAATGTCCTCATGGAAGCTAACTTCTTACCTACAAAGCTTACTCAGAAAGGCATGTTCAAGTATTTGAAATTGTTATTTGCCTTCTGAAGAAAAATGACATTGGAAATATTGCACAACTAAGGTAAAAGAAATTACTGGAGTGCGCAAATCATGCACTACCATGAGTAAACTCTAATATGAATATAAACACAAAAGATGCTATGTTCAAAAATAAATTCTGAAACAGGAGCTGTCAGGACTACAATTTATTAGGAAGAGATCTCAAGGGAAAGATGGAGAGAGACAAGAAATGCAGAGCTGAGTGATAGAAAAGGACTTATATTTGGATTCCCAAGGCCAAGAACAGGAGCCCTATCTTTCCTGTCTCTTATTGTTTCTTCCAGGAATCATAATGCTCTCTCTCTCATTACCTTACTTTCTCTTTCTAGGCTCCATTTTCCAAGATAACTTAAATGTTAAATAATTTTTTGTGTGTTCGCTGAGTCTCTGTAATTCCATTTCTTACCATTTTTCACATCTAAAACCTCTGTAATTTTTGTTTGAGATTATATTTCTCTCACATAACTGATAAAATCTTGTAAACAGATTAAAACCACAGTGTGCTAATTATGGACTGGTTGTAAATTAATTACAACCTGAAAGACAATGGCACTATACAGGTTGATATGCAAAAAAATTTCACAAAAATTTACAGCTAAAAAAGGAACTTATAGATTTATCACTTATGTGACATTCGTCAACACAGATGAAAGTCATGCACTAAAAACCGAGGTATCAGATCAAGGCTTAATGATGGCTTCTTCTTTAAATTTAATGTTTTGGAAGAGAAACAAGACAACCTGAACAGATAAGAATTGAAAATGGACCAACATTAATCATGTTAACAGACACAGCTGCAAGCAACAGAAAAGAAAGAAAGAAAGAAAGAAAATTCTTTCAGAAATTTTCCAGGTCACACTTAGTTTAGACTGAAAACCAAATTATGTGTTCACAGGTGGACAGAGTAGATAGAAGATACAACGACAAAAACAAAAAGCAAATTCTAAAGTCTTCTTTAATTAGTTTCAAGAGAATAAAAAAGTCTGTAAAGTTAACTGACATAAATAAAAAACAAATATGAGAATTTATTTTTAAAATGCTCTAGCATTAATACATGAGTTTCCTGGAGAAATATAGGGTCAAGATGAATAAGCAGAAGAAAGGCAGAAAGCTGCCAGACAACTAATGCTCCAACATTTGCAAAATTAAAATCAATTTTACACAAAGTGCCTTTGTTCCTAAATTATCTATATTTAATCAGACCCTTAAAAGTGTATCCACAGCATAAGATTCTCTAAAGTGTTGCATATTGTTAACAGTACCAGTCAATCTTAGTTGGAGTTCTTGGAAAGGCAGTGCTGAACATGCCTAGGATAAGTAGTAGACTTAATGCTTAAAATCTTTGAAAATATTAATTCTGCATACACATATATTTTGAATCAAATCACATCATCCCTGAGAAAGAATTAAGGCACTTATTGTGTTTCTTTTTTATGGCCTTAGTGCAGCAGTAATTAAAAATTGTGATAATGTCATAATGTTGTAACTTACAAGAACTAAAATGAATAATCCTTTAAATCAGATATAAAACAAAAAAAATAAGTTTCTTCTTCTAAATAATGTTTCTATAGCTGTTGTCTGTTTAAATACCTATTTACCAAATTATTACTATGAACTGCAGAAAGGCAGATACAATAGCTCCTCACAAAAACCTTTTTGCTTAATCTATTTTCTTTGTTGTACAACACAACATAAACACACTTATAAAAGAGCTTAAAACACTGCAGGTCAACAGCAATGAAGAGCCATAAGGGCTTATCAAATGATAACATGGAAGTGACAATGAAAGTAACAATCAGTGTCTTAGTGAAATATTAAGAAAATATCTGTGTAACTGGGTAATTTACAGCAATGCATCATATTGTAGAACAATCTACATATCTTCATATTCATGGATTAATATTCTTTTCCCTCTTCACAATCCACTTTTCACCACCTTGCAATAAGGTTGGCCTTTGGTAATTTTTCACATAAAAAATCTTAATTTGGTGTGCGGATGGGTGAAGTACTCCAGGCTTCACCTTGGGGGCTTTGTCTGTGTTTTTCATTTAGTAATGCAAGAGCTTTTTTACTGTTCTGCACAAACTCCTGAAAGAAAATGAATTTCAGTTAATTTAGGTATCAACATGAACTCCAGCTGCATCAGTATGGTACTGATGAAAAAATAATAATATATGTAATTTTTGTATGTTGTCCCGTGTAACATCATGTAGCTAATGATCTTTCTCATTCTTAACAGAAAATTTTACAGGGCCAATTCATACCACTTACTTCAAAGAATTTAGAAGTAAAGGTTATTTTCTTGGGAGTGATATGTAAATAAAGATTATAATGGTAAAACCAGTAGATGGGCAGGTAAAACCAGAATTCCAGATCAAGAAAGAAACTCTAAATGTAGGATATAATTTTTTCATTCATTCATTCACTCCTCATATTCCACGGATCCCTTCAAGGAGCAGACTGTTCAGGTATTTGGAATGAGACATGATATAAATTGACAAAATACAAGAAAATTCGAAGCACAAATGATAGGCGGGCCAACATTGAGAGAAGTACAAGAAATGGAAAACTGAAAGAAAACCAAGCAAAGAAAATAAGTTGTGAGTGGATCTAGCTTGTAAGTACCACAGTCCACATTTATGTGTTTATGGGGGTTGAACAAATCTGATTCTTCAAAAGTTGAACCCTCACACTTTGTTTTTAGAGAGGTATGTATTATGGTCATTCAAAAAGAAATTGAGCTGGAGGCTGTAAAATAAAAACTGCTGAACAGATTATCATGCCATTGCCTATGGAGGAAAATCTGGACCAAATAAGAGTGCTGAGCCCCCAGACTTACTGCCAAAGGGGCACAATCACATCATGACAGAGTGAGCGGGTGCACATGTCAACTGTCCCCTGCAATCAGTCATGCTGAAAATATAGAAGTGGGAGCTTCAAAAAAAGAGCAAAGGGGTGTAGTGTATTTCCTGACAGTGGAAAGAGTGTGAGGAATGGAAATTCTTCAAAGAATGGCACAAGTGTACGAAGTGCACTGCATGACAATTGCAATAGTCAAGACATGGCACAAGCAATTCAGGGAAGGATGGATGTCATTGACTGATGATACACAATCTTGAACACCACACTGCTTTGATGACACCATTGTCCACCAGGTGGATGCCCTCATTATTGAAGACCAGTAAGTTACAGTGGCAGCGCCACGTGGGATTAGCCGAGCGGTCTAAGGTGCTGCAGTCGTGGACTGTGCGGCTGGTCCCGATGGAGGTTCGAGTCCTCCCTCGGGCATGGGTGTGTGTGTTTGTCCTTAGGATAATTTAGTTTAAGTAGTGTGTAAGCTTAGGGACTGATGACATTAGACTTCAGTCCCATAAGATTTCACACACATTTGAACAATTTTTTTGCAGTGGCAGCTTCTGCCCAAGAGGTCAGATTTGCAACAGACATTCAATGCTCTGCATGCACTTGTGCCATTATTTTGATGACTTTACATTCTCTGTACTCTTCTATTGCAAGGAAACACACTACACCCATTTGTTCTTGTTCTGAAGCCTCCATCTCTCTGTTTTTAGCACTGTTGAGTACACAGACAGTCAACACATACACGTGTTCACTCTGTCATTACGTGGGTTTGCATTCACATCCCTCTAGCATGAAGTTTGGAGTCTCAGCACTCTTATAGGGACTACATCTTCTTCCACAGGCAATTGTAGTACAATCTCTTCAGTGGTTTTCATTTTACAGCCTCCAGCTCATTTATTTTAGAATGACCCTAATTTTAAAAATAAAAATTAAATAACATATTTCAAAAAATAAAATAAAAATGCAGAATGGGAAGTCTGGGATGGGGGAACAACAATATCACGAAAAGGATAGATTGCAACTCAACTTAACAGAGGAGTTGCAGACAAGCACAACAAAAAGACTGCTATACATTTAAGCTTTTGACCTAAAGGCCTTCTTTTGAAGTAGAAAACACGAAATGTCAACATTTCAGAATTTCTTAACCTCAATCCTTGCTTCACCATTTCCCAAATCCCTCACATGAAAATGAACCTTACTTTTTCAGAATGAACTTCAGTCCACTACCTAAAATCTGATCACAACCTTATAATCCTACCTGCCAACAAAGGCCCCACCACTGTTTTTTTGAAACACAGGGACTACGCCAGCTGTCTGATTCGTCCACCTAAAAACCCTGTCCCAGTGATCCCATTCCAGAAATTTAACAGGATCTCCAGTCCCTCCTCACATCCTTATGTCCATCCCAACACCTCTCCCCTGAGTCTATCTGTCTTCACTCCCACCTCTCACTGCACTCATACTTTCTACATGCTTCCAAAAGTCCATAAGCCCAATCACCCACGACGCTGCATTGTGGCCAGTTACTGTGCCTCTACTGGGAGAACAGTGACCACATCTTCAGCTTATTCCCTGAAACCTACTCTCCTATATAAAAGATGCCAACCATTTCCTCCACACTTCCTATTCCTTTACCACACAGCGCCCTGTTCATCACTACTGATGCCATAGGTGGGAACTCTCCCTGCAATACATCCTATGTTCCTGTAACTGCCCTGGCCCCAACCTTTGCTAGTCACTGTCCTTCGCCTACCTGTCCCCTTCCCTGTTCCCACTCCTGCACTAAACAGCAGTCTCTTCTGCCAACACACCCACCAATCAGTGTGTCCTTCTCTACTTCTCTCCTTTTCTGCCCCCTCCCACCCTTTCCCCAACCTCCTGACTGCAGCTAACAGGCCTACCCTCTCCCCATCACATACCTGCACATGCCCACAAGCAGCACTACACCTTTCCCTACCCTGCTATCCCTTCTCTTCCTCACCCCACATCTCCTTACCCCCACGACCCACACCAGATTGCTGTTCATAGTAGATGCAGTTGCTGTCTGCAGTCCGGCCACAGTGGCCAGACACATTGGTCACATGTGTGTGAGTTGTGCCTTTGTGAATGTTTTTGTGTTGTCCACTTTGGAAGAAGCCTTTTTGGATGAAAGCTTAAATGTATAGCAATCTTTTTGTTGTGCCTGTCTGAATCTCAAAGTCTCCTCTGTATGGTGTGTAGCAATCTATCCTTTTCATAATATCATTGTTAACACATTAAAATCAACATACATCTGGTTAAAATATTATGATTATGAACATACAGAACATAACACCACCAAATATAAGCCAGTACTTAAAATTAACTATCTGGCAACACTGTGTAGCTCTATTTTTGTAGACCTGTCCAGATGCTGCGTCAGAGTTTCAGCTCTGTACAGCCATCATGTGATTTTTGAGAACCTCACCACTGAAGTTGTATTTTCATTACATATTACAAAAATGGAACAGTTGAATTTAGAGCAACATTATGCCATCAAGTTTTCTGTTAAATTTGGGGAATCCATGAGTGTGACCTTCAAAATGTTGAGACAGGCCTACGGGGAACATTCCCCATCAATAGTACAAGTTCTCCACCGCCACAAATCATTTTTGGAAGGCTGAAAACACACTGAAGATGAACCTCGTTCGGGGAGGCCTTCAACTTTAAAAACCAATGAAAATGTCCAATGTGTGCATGCTCTTGTGAATTTGTTCCTCCAGGACAAACTGTCAACTAATTGATTTACAGAGGTGTCCATGAAAGGTTCAGAAAAGGGTGAATTGATTGAGACCGGACACTACAGGCAAGTGAATGCTGCATCACGACACTTTCCCATGTCACATAACCACTTCCATCACGAAATTTTTTTACCTCAGAAGGCATCCACCTTGTTCTGCAGCGCCCTATTCACCTGATCTGAGCCCTTGCAACGTTTTTCTTTTTCCAAAATTGAAAAATGTCATAAAAGGCCATCATTTTGGGACTCTGGAGAACATTCAAAAGAATGTGATGACATACTGAAGGCCTTACCAGTTGAAGCCTTTCAGAGTTGCTACAAAGACTGGGAACAACTACTCTGCCAGTGTGTAGCTGCCAAACGAAACTACTTTGAAGGGACAATACTATTGTTTGAAAAAAAAAAAAAAACCTTTGGTAGATAAATATTTATCTCACACACTTCTCATGTTACAAAAACTTTGTGGGTTTACCTATATCGCAAAATGTAAACTTTCACAGCAAGGAATGTCATGACTAATAAAATATTCCAGGCTATTATGCTATTGTCAGATGGATTTTACCTTACAACCTAAAGTCCTCCCCCCCCCCCCCCCCCCCCCTCATCAGCCAGTAGCAAGCTGCAAGCCAGGGTGTGAATCGGGACATTCAAAGAAGCCATGGTCCTCCTTGAAAATGTTGGTTTTTAATGTGAAAACCACAACATAATAGCATGAAATATTTTATTAATTTATCAATATATTAGAAACCTGTTTTTAAGTCTCTCTGTTTTACATTCTTGCTTTTTACATTCATTTTTCTTTGTCCTAACACAAGTCCTATTCTCTCAATACAGTGATTTCCTGTCATTAACAGTTACTTTTTACAGCATTTCCTGCTCAAAGTCATCCTTGGGACAAAGCAAAAAATGCATACTAATACATTTATTCAAAAAAATGATTACACCATCGGAAATGTTGATCTTTAAGCTATTTTTCCACATAGTCCCCATTTTTTCCATGCATTTTTTTCTGTTAAGTAATACACTTCTGCATTCCCACCTCAAAGAAGTCCACCTCCAATCCATTGAGAAACTTGGAAACTACTTCTTGCAACTCCTTGTCCATCTGGAATCGTAGACCGCATAGGTGCTCATTCAATTTCAGAAACAGATGGAAATTGTTGGGTGCCACATCAGAGATGTAAGGGGGGTGGTCAATGACATCCCAGCCAAATTTGTCAATTAACTCCTTCATTTGTTGTGACAGATGTTGACGGACATTGTTGTGATGCAACCTTTTATGCCTTTGCTGAGTTTTCCCCTACGACGATTTTGGATTGCCTATCTGAGTTTTTTCAAGGTCTTGCAATAACTTGTTGAGTTTATGGTGGTCTCTCTAGGCATAAAATCAGTGAGCAGTACACCACGCCGGTCCCAAAACATCGATGCCATGATCTTTCCTGCTGACAGCTGCTGCTTAAACTTCTTTGGTGATGGCAATCTGGTGTGTTTCCATTGGTGTGATTGTTGTTTTGTTTCCAGAGTAACTTAATGGCACCACAATTCATCCCCCACAACAATGGAATCAAGGAAGTCTTCCTTATTCTCGTTGCATTCACTCCAAAACTTCCGAGCATAGTCAATGCACTGCTGTTTGTGGACTTCTGAAAGCACGTGCGGCACCCAGGATGCACACACCTTGTGGTAGCCTAGCTTTTCATTCAATATCTTGTCAATTGAAGCTTCAGAAGCCTCAGGAATTTGAGCAGCCAGTTGCCCGAAGGTGATTCACTGATCTTTGCGCTGGATTTGCTCAACTTTTGCCACAACTTCGTCAGAGATCAGCGGCCTCCCACTTCGTTGTTCAGCGTGGACATCCGTACGGCCATTGGCAAACTCCCTACACCATTTGTGGACATGCTGAATGCTTATACACATTTCCCCATACACTTCACTCAATTGCCAATGAATTTCTACAGGTGGTAACTTTCTTGCGTGCAAAAATCAAATGACTGCACGTATTTCACACCTGGCGGTGACAGCAATGACGGGCTCCATTGCTTATGGCTGTCAGGCCGGTACTGACCTTTGCAGGGCCACGCTGGTTGTTGGAATTGGTGGTGGGGGATCCAGCAAACATGCTGGTGTTGCCAGATTTCGCATTGCACCATGCACGGTAAGGATACAGATTTGAGAGCCTTATTTTTGAAACAACCCTTGTAGGTTTGCAGTGTTTGACACTGTGGTAAAGGTACCTGAGTTACTGCCTTAATGATAATTATGTTCTGACAATACACAGTCCAATAGTAACTTTTCTTCTGCTCACTGCATTGTATTACAACAGCTTTAATTTAATTTCACAGTCATTTGTACAAAGAAACACCAGTTCTGAAGATGACTGTCTTTATAATGGGCTTTCCTGAATCATTGTTACTTTGTGTGAAATACACTAATCTATACTATGTGCACAGTCTTAGGTTGGTACAACCTAATGTCAGACATAAACATTCCTCCTCAAGGTGCTCCATAACATGATGACTATTTCCACCCTCTTTCTCACCCACGATGTTCCGTGAACCGAGTGAGCTCCTTCTCGACAGCAAGCTGTAGATTTCGTGCCAGTTGTTCTCTGTTTACAAAGACTGCCAACTTTAGTGTTTTAACCAGTATTGTATTACATGTTCTATTTACCATAAGAACGTGAATATCTTTTTAATGTGGTTTCACAAAAGACTTCTACTTCCATGTTTTATTTGCACTATTGGACACAATTGGAATGAACAGGGAAACTTGTGTTGTGTTTGTGTGTGTGCCAGTGCAGAGCCACTGTCTTTGTGATTATAGTGACTGCAGTGGCTGAGTACTAACACAAACAAATGTGAGTTTCCTTCTTTGTTCTGATCAAGTCCAACTGTGTAAATACAACACATTAAAAAGATATTTGTGTTTTAATGTGATACTTATTATTGATAATTATTCTAAAATTATGGCAAATAAAAATTATAATATAAATGGATAGATAAAAAATCTGCTCACCGAGTGGCGGCAGGAGAACACACACACAAAAGGATTGACTTGTATACACTTTTGGAGCCAGTGGATACTTCCTCTGGCAGAAGAGTTGAATGAGAAGGAAGAGGGGTAAAGGAATAGGACTGGAGAGATTTAGAGAAAGGGAGACAGTTTAGAGAAGTCACCTAGAACCCTGGGTCAGGGTGGACTTACTGGACGGGATGAGATGGAAAGTCTGATTGTTGGGGACTGCACCAGATGAGATTTGAAAATCCGAGAGCTCAAAGGTGGAAGACAGAGTAATATCCAGGACAGAGACAACTACTAAAACATTATGCACAAGTTAAAAAGAGTGAAAAGCTAAGTGCATTGTATGTAACAGAGGCGGGAGGAGGGACGGTGAAAAATAGACAGGTAAGAAAATGAAAAATGTATAAAACTAAAATGGAGTGGAGAAAGGAGTAGTTACTGTGAATAAACTCTGAGACGGAAGGAATTAACATAAATTAAGGCCAGGTGGGTGGCAGAACCAAGGACATGTTGTAGTGCTAGTTCTCACCTGCAGAGTTCTGAGAAACTGGTGTCTGGGGGAAGAGTCCAGATAGCATGAGTTGTGAAACAGACACCGAGGTCATGACTGTCATGTTATTCGAGCGTGCTCTGGAACAGGACATTGTGTGGTGCCGGTATACACTCTCTGTCTATGCCCATTCATCCTGACTAATAACAGGGTGGTGGTCATACCAATGTATGAGGAGAAATACTGCTTACATAACAGCTGGTATATGATGTGTCATTTCATAGGTGTCTCTCCCTTTAATAGTATATGTTTTGCCAATTCCAGGGCTGCAATAGATGGTGGTAGGAGAGTGCACAGGGCAACTCCTGCAGCAGGAATGGTCGTAGGGGTAGGAGCCATAGAGTAGGGAGATGGGTGCAGAAGGAGCTTATGGTCTGACAAGGATTTTGCGGAGATTGGGAGGGCGATGAAAAGCTATTCTAGGTGTGGTGGGCAAAATCTTAGACAGAATGGATCCCATTTCAGGGCATTATTTTAGGAAGACATGGCCTTGTCAAAGTAACCTATTCAAGATCATGATAATGCTGTGTAACAACTGGTGTGCTTCAAAGTTGTTTTTTGGAGGGGTCAGCAGTACCAGGATTGGATGTGATGCCCTGGGAAATATGCTTTTGAACTAGGGTCTTGGGATAATTATGTTCAGTGAAGGCTGAGATGAGAGTGATGGTGTACTACTGTAAAGAGTCTGCACCCAAACGAATATGTTTGCCTTGAATTCCAAAGCTGTATGGGAGGGAACATTTGTCATGGAAAGGATGGCAACTGTCAAAATGTAGGTGTTGTTGTTTGTTTGTAGGTTTAATGTGGATGGAAGTGTGTAGCTGGTCTTTGGTGAGGATGAGATGAACATGATGGAAAGTGGCATGGGATTCGGAATAGGACCACATGAAATTTAATTGGGGGAAGGTATTTAGAGATTCTAGAAATTTTAACAGATCAGCCTCACCATGAGGCAAAGATGTCACCTATGTGCCTAAGCCAAACTAGGGGCTGAAGGCTAATGGATCCTAGGAAAGCTCCCTCCAAGTGACCCATGGATAGTTGAGCCATCCTGGTTCCCATGGCCATATCCCTGATCTGTTTGTATGTGTGCCTCTCAAAGGTGAAGTAATTGTTAGTAAGTATAAAGTTGTTTAAGGCAAGCAAGAAGGATGTCAGAGGTTTGGAATTATGTTTTCTTTGACTGAGGAAATGTTCAGCAGCAGACAAGAGCATGTTCAGGGCAGTTGTTGGTATTGAGGGAGATGGCATTAATGGTGACAGCAAGGTGTGTGGTGGAAGTGGGACAGGCACAGATTTCACATGACATAGGAAATGGTTGGTATCTTTTATGAGGGAAGTATTTGGACTATGGGTTGCAGATGTTGATCAACTAAGGAAGATATATGTTCAGTGGGTGCTTTGAAACTAGCAATTGTAGGACAGCCAGGATAATTGGGCTTGTGAAACTTAGGAAGAAGGTAAAAGATGGGGGTGTGTGATTGGGTGGAGTAAGAAGTTCTATGGATTGAGGTGTAAGTCCTTTTGAGGGGCCTGAGATTTTTAGGAGAGACTGCAGATCAGTCTGAATTACAGGAACGGGATCTTCATATGGCAGATGGCGTATGTAGAGGTGTGAGACAGCTGGTGTAGTCCTTCACTAACATACTCCTGTTGGCCAAGTACTGCAGTGGTGGATCCTTTGTCTGCTGGGAGGATAATGATGGAATCATCAGCTTTCAGGGAACATAGAGCCTGGAGTTCTACAGAGGACAGGTTAGGGCCATGTTGTAGAGAGCTGAGGAAGGGCTGTGAAGCAATGCTGGATGTGAGAAATTCTTGGAAGGCTTGTAAGGGATGATTTTGAGGTAGTGGTGGTGGATCAAGTTGGTTCCATCCACGACCCCAATTTGAGATGGCCATCTTCAAAGGTGGTGTTTATTTATAAAAATGACTGTGAAATTAAGTTAAAGCTGTTGTAACACAATGCAATGGGCAGAATGAAGGTTGCTACCAGAGACATTACTGTCAGATTGTTTAAATTGCCGCAGCCAAAAACAGAAGGCAGTCAACAGGAGATGTTCTGAAAAATACTAACATGTCACAAAAACAACTAGGATAGAAACCTTCTTTTTGCTAGAAAATAAAAATGCTTACTTCATATTTAATTAAGAATTCTGAAACAAAAAGTGCCATTAGATCAGACTTTACTAACAGTAGTCAGTAGTCTATAAAATTTATTTTCTATCTTTTCCATACAGTGATTGCTTGTTTGAAAGCAACAAGAGAGCTATAATGATACTGAAAAAATAGTACCATACCAATAATAATAATCAAACTAACACTAGTGTAAAAGCCATGCTATTTATAACTTGAATCAGTGTCTATGAGTGAAATGATTAGAAAAGATAAATTTCTATAGAAGAAAAAAATGACAGAAGAAAAAAATCTTTGCTCTAGTGCGAACATCTTCCTAAAGTCAGAATCAATCAGATTTGAAGGTGTTTTTAAGACATGGAAGGAAGTTGACTTAAGGATACTGAAATTTATCAACATGAAGATGCAGCTGGACACTGATTCAGGCAATACACAGTATGCTAGGAAGTTATAAAATAATCAGTTTTTGTGCTACTAATTTATGAGCTACCACTATATCAGTTTAATGTAATTGTAATTGTATCTATCCAATTACATTACATTTTCAAAAATTGATTATTTTCATTACTGTATCAACTTAAGAGGACCTTCAAGCTAATAATCAGTTCTTTAACAAGTAGGTTTAAGGACAATGTAGTATAAAAACTTACCTACAGGATTAATGAATAGCTAATCAAATGATAATATTAAGACTCACCATCAAACCTCTGCTCATGAAGTATGGTCTGTTAATTCCATCATTGAGCTCACAGTCTTCACAGAAACAAATAAATATTGTGTCTATTGCCATCTGAAAGAATAAATAATAAAAGCAGATGAGAACATTCACAATAGAAAAGATCAGAGCAACAACATATTAATGTGCAGACTAAGTTGAGTTTACCTCGTAGACGGTGATGAAGCAGTGTGCTACAAGGTATGCAAACACTCCCGCAAGTGAAAGAGGCACCCACAAGTGCATAATTCCATCTTTGTGCTGCAAAAAAAAGTTTAATTCAAGAGGTAACTTTTAATTGAATCTTGTACAGGACATGTACTTTTTTATTTGGATGAGACAAAACTTTATCCAATATGCCTGCACCTAACCTTGCTTGTCTTCTAAGAGTTAACCGGTGCATGGATTACAGCAACCGAAATCCATGCCAGCAAAGGAAAAGCACTCTGTTGGACAACATATTATTTTTCTTTCAATAGTGACAGTTACACGAGATCCAGAACATCCATTTTTAAACAGTACAAAACATGACCTTTTAAATACATAATAGTGAGCTTACAAAACTTCTGGTGCGCAACATCGCAAAGAAGGGTGGCCATTAGGAGATTTTCAGTGGAAACAGTACAGCAGAGAAGGTGGAGGCTCCAGAGTGAAAGACAGGGATAGGGAAAAGAAGAATGGAGTAGGAAATCACTTGCAAAGGTGGAGTGGATGAAGAAGGGTGCAATGGGATGGTAGTGGAAGTGGAGGTATAGGCAGTTTGAAGACAGGAAAGAAGTACCTTTTTACCAATGTTCCTGTTCTCAACCTATTTCACTCTTTAGCCCTGACATGAGACTCTCACATCCCCTGTTACTTTTGTACTCCACCCTAGTTTACTATTTACTCATTTCCCTTATCTCCTTATTATAAAGCTGTCTTAAAGACAATAATGTTTATGACTTATTTCCTGTATTGCACCAGGAAGATCAAAGTGTGTCGGTCAGTTTCTATAATGCCTAACTGAATTGTAGGTCTAATATTTTTTGTTTCTCTAGCTATCTGAGAATAACTAAAGTGAGTCAAAACTGATAATGACTATAAATAAGTGCATCATGAGAGTTGCTGAAAAGAAGTACTGTAATTTCATGATGTCTGTGGTGGGGTTGTTACTTACTTTCCATTTGTGCCTTAAAAATTCTGTAAGTTAAACTACTAAGGTATTCTGCGAGAGAGTAGGGCTTTCAGTTAAAACACAAATTCAGAATTTTTTTATGGAGTTATTGGACCTCAGATTATAGTAATATGAAGGAGTGCTGACAGTAGAGACACATTTCAGAAAATTTAGTCATTGCTAGATAGATACTTGATAGAAGTCAATGCTTCTTATGCATTAACATTTCAAAGCTTCTTATGCATTAACATTACTAACCTTCAACATCTGCACACCACACACCACAGTAGCTATGACAACCATTGCTTTTCCCAGGAACAATACAAAATCACCAACTGAATTTATAGCTGCAACCCTTAAGGCATTTGACGCCAAAAGTTTGAAAGCTTGTTTCCCAGCTTTACAGAAACTGTGTCCATGTATTGCTGCAAGGTAAACACAATGGTGAAAAAGTTAGAAGTTTTTGATTACATAATTTTTTATTGCTGACATTTAATTAGCTCACATACAAAAAGCCAAGCGGGTGCAAGTATATACACAGATATAAGCTAAAATTAAAACAATAACAGAAAAACCTCAGTAATTAAAAGACAATAAGTACCATATAGAGTGTTGGTAGGCTCTGCCTCAGCTTTCAAACTGTCTCTTCTCAGGAAAAAAACACACACACACACACACACACACACACACACACACACACACACTTTTGCTTTCTTATGTAGAAATACATGGGAATTTTTATGAGGCAGTTGGGGGGAAAAAGCCACGCGATTCATCCTCTAAAAAACTCATTTATAATGTGACTTATGCTACCACTTATGTATGGACACCATTTAAATTTGCTTACCTATTTCAATATAGGCATTCCTTGTAAGAAACTGAAGAATTTTCTCAAAGCAATATAAACAACATTGACAAGTCCTAAATATACATGTTGTTATCGCATTGTTGTGATTTTTTACTTTGGACTGAATGAATTTTAGGACTATACGTATCATCTGTATAATAGCAATCAGCAATGAACCCAGAGCAACTGAGCCTAGATGATACCTCACAAGATTACAAAAGCTTCGTATAATTGGTGTGCCCAGGTTCTGCTTATTCCTGAAAAATTAGAAGTATAAATGCTCAGAATTCAAAAAGTGTTGCAGGCTCAAGAAAACTCAAGTAACAAACCTCAACTCATCAAAGCTGTTTTTCATAATACTTGTAAGTAATGAAGAGCTAAAAATTGAGTTTTAACTGATATGTTTTTATTATTTATTGCAAATAAAGAAAGAAAATGTAAAAAAAGAAAGAGCCTTGAATTTTCCTATCTCACTAAAAATCATATTCATCATAAATAAATGACATGAACATTTATCTTTGTATTAAGAGTAGGTTTATCACAAAGTAATCATTGTAGCAAATATCATATTTCAATTCTTTTTAAAATGGTGTTTCACAAAATACAAAGTATTTAAAAATGAGTGACAGAAAATGGTTTTGTTAAAATATATTACAATTTCATAATTTTTACTATAATTTCATGAGTATTCTCCAACAGTTTCAGCTACAATAATAATCTAAACATTGTAGCACTCACTTATCTGGATCATAAAACAAGGAAAACAGATTCACGTTTGACCAGATTAGGTCTCTCAGAAATTTATGAAAATGAGACAGCAGATCAAACACCAAGAATCAGAATATATTATAAGACAACATGTTGGTCAAGAGAGAGAATAAGTTGCAATTAGAAAACCCCCATAGCTAGCAAATTCAATGAGGTGAAGTAGTTTCAACTCGATTCCAGAGAGTGCACTGTTCTATGATTTATAGATTCCTATTTCTGTGAAAAGAATGATGATGGAAATTTTAACTGGCTGCATTTTAGTAACTGACAAGCAAACTATGTATTGACAGGATATCTGCTATCTTTTCAGGGTAATGATGACAAGAGTGTGGTTCAAGTTTCAACATTTTGTGTTGTCAGAGAGAGGTTCAGTACGTTACTAAGTACTTAGTTCATCCAACCTTTTTCCAGTGATTAGCCAGACACATACATATACTGGACTTGGTTATGATAACTATCTTCTTTTTATTTTACCTATGCTTATCTCATAATAAACTTATACACCCACTGAAACGACTTCCCGTCCAACATATGATCACAATCAATCTTGAGAAGTAAATTGCTAGTATGCAGTGATTTTTTGTACCTGTATTTACCAGCCTTGTTCCTGAGAACAGCTGGGTATTGTTTTACAAAACAGTTTCTTTGTGGAGCATTATGTTACGAAAATCAAAACTACAATGACGTTAAGGAAATGCATTCACACTTGCACTGGACTAAGCAAAAGAAGATCATATCTGTGACAAAATGAGTATATGTTTGTATCTGTGATAATATCTCCAAGGATCATGCCAAAAGAATTTTTTTTTATATGCATGTAAAATAAATTATTTTGCATGTACCATTAAGTATCTAGGAGAAATATAAATTTTAATCATGTGTAGATCCTATTGACTCAATAAACTTCTTTAATTCTTTCCACTCATATCTTCAACAGCATTTTTAATTAACCATAACACTGTCAATGTAACTGTTTTATTATGTAATAGTAGTCTTTATTACAATGGTGTAATGATCTCAGCCAAAGAGCTGTTGTAGTATTATATCACTTTATTGTTGATTACAAATTAAGATTACATGTAGTGTATTGCAAAAGCTGAAAATGTATAGTAACAAAATAATCCATGAGATCTATTTATTCTGCACAGTTTGCCATTAGCTCTCAAACTACAGACATACTGATCACAATCGTTTAGTCATGAAATTCATCTAAAGTTGTTTCCATTACTTCAACCAAACTTTTCATGGTGTACTTCAGGCTATCCAGGTGAGTTTGTTTGCATTTTGTGCACAATATTTAGATGATCGACATGGACGTATCCTTCAGGCACTGCAAATTGTGCTCTTATGTGTACTCACTGCTTGGACTCAAACCAGATGGTGAACTCTAGCAAATATTTACAACTGATTGTGAGTTCAACTCCCAATATTCACTACACGCTTCAATTCTATTTTGTTTTTCAGCGCCTGCACTGGTATTTCCTCAAATGCATGTTCTCTCAGCAGTTCGCAGCTCTGGTGGACACGACGGCTGACTGAGATCTTAATGATCTGAATACTTGACCCAAGACCTGTTTAAACTGAAACCTACATCCTTGTTTATTAGTTTTTCTGATATCTCTATTTCAATAGATTCCTTAATTACACTGTCTAGAAAACTGGGCACTTACATAACAATGACAGTCTTATAATATCTCATTTCATGATTATTTTTGATGCATTGTTCAATGGTAACTGATTTACTTGGATGTTCTAGTTGGGGTGTTGCTTATGTTCATTGCAACTCTCCCTCACTGTCTAATAGTCTGCCTGATGCAAGATGTGCAACACTCGCTTGGAATGTGGTACACATCTGGCTTTCAGAGACCTAAGTTGTCTTTAACATTACATAGAAGACTTTTAATCTTTGTTAACAGGAATGAAATACACTGTATACCTTGTTTCTGTATGAACCTACTGATCTTTTAGGATAATGGGGCAGCTTAAGGTAGATAAATGTTTTTGGCTGCTCATGCTGTTTTATTCTCAACCTCTTTCTCAAGTATTCTTGCTTTTGACTGCAATGCCTACTCAAGTCGACAATTTGAGTACCCATTTCTTCAGAACACTATTCATAGATTTTGTAATTTTTTGGTGAGGCTGTTCTTGTCTTAAAGTGTTCAAACTCTATGGACCACAGTCTTTTGGACTGGTTTTTATTTTTTATTTTTTTTTATTGACGAATGGTAATGGCTCAGGGTGTGGAGATAGTGATCAGTGCGGGTTTTCTACATACCCTATGATCCACTGATCCATTCAGTCTTCTCTTGGAAGTGATACACCAAGGAAAAGTAGCTGGCCCCCTCTTTCTAGTTCCATTGCAAATTTTTTGTTAGGATGGATAGAGTTGAAATGTCCCAGGAACTCTTCAAGTTTTATAGGGGCCATGTGGCCACACCACAAATGTGTTGTCCACATATCAACAGAAACACATTGGTTAGAACTTGGTGGATGCTAATGCCTTCGCTTCAAAGTGTTCCATGTATAGATACGCAATGGCAGGCAATAACAGACTGCCCGTCATGGGATTCTTGTAAAGAATTGGACCACATTCAAACTGAGGTGTTGTATAAAGTAACTGGAGTTCTGAGTGTGGTGTTTGCACTTCTCCACATAATTGCTGAGAATGTGTTTCAGGTACTTTGCCAGCTGGTACATAGGTGGACCAATATTACTAACCGTAAGTCTACAGGAATGCCTTCTTTGTATACCTTAGGAAGTTCATAAGGACAAGGTAGAACAACTGCTCAAGTTCAACCTTAATGTCACTGAGGCAAATATGACTCACTGAACCATGTTGTTTTGCCAACCTATTGCCTCGAACTTGCAGAAAATGTAACTGACATGTGAATATGGTGAACTGATGTCTAGCATTCATAAGATGTCACAAATTCTCTCTCATGCTAGTAGCAGGCTTGCACAGCACATAATCCCAGTGTCCATAGCTATATTAATATATTTAATTTTGGTGAACATAGGTACAGTTTCTTCATCACAACACATTGTTAGAAAGCTCAGTGTATTGAGAAGTTAGCTTTTCTACTGGCACAGATTATGCAACTTGTGTACATTGTGGGCCATCTCCTACCCACAGAGTGAAGCGATGTGATCTCTCAGGTTTTCTCAGGATGATTAATGCTATACTTCCAAGTGTTCAGCTGAGTTTTTTTCTATGTTATGCACAAAATTTCAGTGACAAACCCAGATTTTTTTTTTCAGACACGAGAATGTGTATATATGGTATATCAGTGTGGGCTCTGAGAAACAAAAGAGCATCAAAGGAGATAGAAGGTATCATATACTGGCCTCACAGTCAGCTATAAATAGCAGTGAGAGACCAACATTCTGGACAGAATCTAGCAGTACACATAACAGAACAACTCACAGCACCTGATGGAGACAATTGGGTTGGTCATCAAAATAGTATGTATAAAATGGAAACAACAGCTCAACTTAACAGCTGAAAATCAGTCACACTAAGAAAATATGAGAGATAAAAATTTTTCCATGGTATTCTCTTCCTTCTTCGCTGACCCTAAGATCTTAGGATTCCTTGACTGTTGCCATTTTCAATTTTATTTTGCAACTCTCTATCTGTTTCAGCTGATATAACAGAGGTCACCAAAACTTTTTGCACATCAGGTGCACCGAGCGAGGTGGCGCAGCGGTTAGACACCGGACTCGCATTCGGGAGGATGATGGTTCAATCCCGCGTCCGGCCATCCTGATTTAGGTTTTCTGTGATTTCCCTAAATCACTCCAGGCAAATGCTGGGATGGTTCCTCTGAAAGGGCAAGGCCGTTTTCCTTCCCCATCCTTCCCTAATCCGATGAGACCGATGACCTCGCTGTCTGGTCTCCTTCCCCAAAAACAACAACAACAACAACAACAACAACAACAACATATCAGGTGCATGCCTGACAAAATGAAGAGTGTGGGCTACATCATCATTCTGCACAATAATCTAGACACAATTATTGAAAACTGAATGCTCTAAATTTAAGGAACATAGCAGCTACGAGGTCTCGGAACATGTGACAATCTCCTAGTTTTCTAAATGTAGCATTTAAATTTAGATTATATCACAATGTCACATATTCCATATTTTTTCGTCCGTCACATTCAGGTGCCATTGGCAGGCTGGATGAACTGACATCACTGGCTGGATCCAGTACATGGGCCTTAGTTTGGTGACACCTGATATGCAATGTTAAAAAAGTCTGCAACATTTATAAACTATTTATTATGAGTACTTTACAGGTAAAAAAAGGGAAGAGAAGGAATTAAAAGGATAATAATTATAATTTTGCAATACGTTTCACTGTTCAAAAGACATTAAGAAAAAGTGACATGACATTTATCGTGAAAGAAAACAACTTCAAAAATTATTTGCAACTTACATTTCACAACCAGAACCTGAAATTTATATAACATTAATTAAAATTATCTGTCACAATCATGTATTCAAAGCCAATAGCAAATTCATCAGAAATGATTTTCACTTAACCTTGATATGTAAGTGAAGAAACAATTACCGTGTAAAAAACCATGTTGCTACAGCACCAGCTATAACCATATGCTGACATCCGGTGCAAAACTGAGCAAACCACAGCACTGCAAACAGATTGTACCATCTTGTCACCTGCAAATTAACATAATTATAAATTTATAATTAGATTTGCCTCTATATTTATATTCTGATAGGGAATGTTGGGAATAAAGATAAGTATGGTTTGGGGAAGAAACAGAGTTCCTTCATGGCTATTTCTTCCCTGCACTACTGGCACCCCTTTCATGCATCGCTTACTTTACTTTTGTGGCCTTAGTTTTCTGGCAAGGCATTCATTATGTAATTGGGATAGAACATTGTAGGTCATCTTTTGAGCTGACATCATGGTCAAAATCAAGCTATAAAAATAATTTTATCATAATATAAAAATTATTAACAATCTCCCAGATGATGATGTTTTTGCAGTGTTTGGCCCAAGGAATGGTTTGATGCAGCTCTTCGTGCTGATCTGTCCTATGCAAACCTCTTCATCTCTGCATAACCACCTCAATATCCACTCAGACCTGCTTACTGTTCTCAAGCCTTGGTCTTAGTTTACAATTTTTACATCCTCACATTTCCCCCCATTGCCAAACTGACAATTTCTTGATGCCTCAGGATGTTTTCTATCAACCGATCTGTTCCTTTAGTGAAGCTGTGCCCCCTGCGTAATCTTCAGTTTCTCCTGTGGCACAATATTTCAAAAACCTTTATTTTCTTCTTCTTCAAACTGTTTACTGTTCATGTTTTACTTATGTACAAGACCTCACTCCAAATGAATATTTTCAAGAAATATTCTCTGGCACTTAAACAGACTACAGGAAACATTAAATGGGTGCCTACAGACTTCCAAAGATTTCATGAGTTAATTATCCTGAATGCACATTAGTACTCACTATTAGGTAAGAGATCTCCCATAATACTTCGTTGGATAAGTAATACCCACTAAAAGCTTTTGAGGTGAATGGAATGGGCATTCAGTGACCGTAGGCACAGATTTCATGGCACCTGAAATGTATCGGTAATAGAGACTTCATTAATGCACTGGCTTCTAGTGTAGTGTATCAAAAATGAAACTGAACAATCAGATATTTTTGGTGTCTACTAGTATTGGATTAACATACAATGATGACACTGTAGGAAAAGAAGTTACATAGATTTGGATGCGTTGGAGCGGGGCCTCAGCTATCCAATATTCTGGACATTACCTTTTGTGACCATATTAATTATGAAAAATACGATGCTATCACACAATATTGGTACATAATGTATGTAATAGTGAACATTTACCAGTGTGTCTTCCATTAAAGCAAATCAAGCAGCACTCCTCTCAAGAAGTTAATGACTGTGAAGACGCCTATTCAAATGTTCGTGGAGAAACTCTGTAGGTTTGCTGTGAAGATAATGTGGTATTGGTCTTTTAAAAACAATTTCATGTATTCTTCCAGAGATGATGTAGTACCATGCTGCCAAATTAAACAATTAAAATGAGACTAAGATGCTGTGCGAATTGACAGGTCACACCACATCTCATAGGCTTATCTTTGGGACATAGGGCATGTGGCTTGAGAATCAACAAGGCATGGACTTGGTGTCAGGTGGCTAGCGTGAGCAGTGACCAAGAGAGGTTGCGCTGAGGCACCCAGAACTATCAGTTTTGACTTTGGCACGTGTGTGGGACGTGAGGCCCCAGTTCCAGATCCTATGCTTCATTGCTGATTTGTCTCCTGAACACACTGGACTTGTTTCTGAGGAGGACATGTAGAAGGCAACTCAGCGGACTGATGCAGGCACACGCTGAGGGGAGCAAGTGGGAGGAAGCCATTTTTTGTACCACCTGTTTCACAGAACTCTAGGAATTCTTTCTTCAGCTGACACCACACAAGATGTTCCCAGTGAGCACATTTGGAACACTCATGTTTCATAGGCTAAGTTTAACTGAGGAAGTGTCATTTCTGAGTGGTGGCCATACCTCAGTGTTTGGTGTTCTTGGATTCCCTCCTGCTGCAGTAAGAACCTCCGTTTTGGTCATTACTCTGTGAATTAACTTAGTGAGGCATTTGCCTCCCAGTTCATGCTCCAGCTCAGCGTCCTGATTTAGGATTTTGTGGTTGCCACCCATATACTGCCTCCAAATTTAAATGCAAAGGCCTGTGTTATCACACATGCTGTTTCTAACCACTTACTGGTGAGTCACGAACTTCTCTAGCTAAGCTTTTGGCAGTATTTATCCACACGACCTGAGTTCTGCCCCATGTGCTGGCACAGGGATCTGTTTCAGTTCTGAGCCAAGAGCATAATATTTGAATGGATCTATTTCAGTTCTGCGCCAAGGCCATAATATTTGAATTTGGGTAATGGTTGGCATTTGAACTTATTCCGATCTACAGTGACCAAGTGGATGGATGTTTTCCAACCTGTTAAATTTGTTGCTTCATTACTCTGAATGCATCGCTGTCAATTTTTTAATTATATTTCAATGGTTCTATAGTTGGTATGCAAATTTTGCAATTATCATGCTAGTATCCCGATATAATTGCTTTGGGCCTTATGGTGATGTCTGACATGGCCGCCCTTATCTCTGCCCCCTTATTTCAACTTGTTAATTATTTTCTGTGTCTGCATAGTCACATGGGTCTCTCACGTGTGTTCCACAAGGCGAGAGCCAGGAATTCTGGGCCATTTTAGCTGCAGACTGCCCTGAGTTTGGACCAGTGGTGGTGGATGTTGTGTATCAGTTGTCTTTTTATTAGGTTTTAAACAGGATTGGATAAAATTCAATTGGCCAGATCTTAGCTAAGTTGGTCTCTGGAATCTTTTGGTATTCTGATTTATACACTATGTGCCCAAAAGTATCCAGAGACCTGGCTGAAAATGACTTACAAGTTCATGGCACCCTCTGTCGGTAATGCTGGAATGCAATACAGTTTTGGCCCATTCTTAGTCTTGAGTTTCCACCCTCAGAGGCATATGTTCGATCAGGTGCTGGAAGGTTTCTTGGGGAATGGCAGCCCATTCTTCATGGAGTGCTGCACTGAGGAGAGGTGTCGACACCAGTCGGTGAGGCCTGGCACGAAGTCGGCGTTCCGAAACATCCCAAAGGTGTTCTATAGGCTTCAGGTCAGGGCTTTGTGCAGGCCAGTCCATTACAGGGATGTTATTGACCTGCAACCCCTCCGACATACGCCATCCACCACAAGCTGTGCATTATGGACAGGTGCTCGATCATGTTGAAAGATGCAGTCACCATACTCAAATTGCTGTTCAACAGTGGGAAGCAAGAACGTGCATAAAACGTCAATGTAGGCCTTTGCTGTGATAGTACCAAGCAAAACAACAAGGGGTGCAAGCCCTCTTCATGAAAAACACGACCACGCCATAACACCACTGCCTCCAAATTTTACTGTTGGCACTAAACACGCTGGCAGATGACATTCATCGGGCATTCACCATATCCACACTCTGCCATCGGATCACCACATTGTGTTCCATGATTCACCACTCCACACAACATTTTTCCACTGTTCAATCCTCCAATTTTTACACTCCTTACAGCAAGCTAGGCATTGTTTGGCATTTACCAGAGTGATGTGTGGCTTATCAGCAGCCACTTGACCATAAAATCCAAGTTTTCTCACCTCCCTCCTAACTGCTATAGTACTTGCAGTGGATCCTGATGCAATTTGGAATTCCTGTATGATAGATGTCTACCTATTACACATAACGACCCTCTTCAACTGTTGGCGGTCTCTGTCAGTCAACAGATGAAGTCGGCATGAACATTTTAGTGCTGTACATGTCCCTTCACGTTTCCACTTCACTATCACATTGGAAACAGTGGCCCTAGGGATGTTTAGGAATGTGGAAATCTCGCATATAGATGTATGACACAAGTGACACCCAATCACTTGACCATGGTCAAAGTCTGTGAGTTCCGTGGAGCACACCTTACTGCTGTGTCACGACATCTAATAACTACTGAGGTCACTGATATGGAGTACCTGGCAGCAGGTGGCATCACAATGCACGTAATAAGAAAAAGCATGTTTTGGTGGTGTCTGGACACTTTTGATCACATAGTGTAACTCAAGTATTAATGTTATTAATTCGCAGGTCTTATTTTTAGTAAGTGTTTACTGAACTTATTGAATCTCATGTCTTGATATTTTTAGATGTTGTTAATCTTGGCAAACCAGTTTCATGTTTTAATAAGCAAATATTTCTTTTTAAATGAATTGGCTTGAACACTTTAGCTGGATTACTTTCACATTTAAATAATGGTGAATCTTTAACTGTTCTATTCAACTTCATACTCTGATCTTTGTTTGGTTAAATGTCTTTGTATGTTAACAAATGTTGTTCTGAAACTTGTCCATGTTGCAGGTGATGTTCATTCCCACCCTTTCCTAGTCCTTCCACCTGCAACCAATCAGACTCAGAATCTAGTGTAACACATAATTATAGTCATTGATATATAATAAAAAAATCTGTTCCTATAATCTCCTTCCTTTTCAATTTCAATGTAGAAAATAATTCATGTAATACGAATCTGCTCGTTACAATAGCCAGAAACCTTTACTAATAAAGATGAAAGTCAACAGTTTTATAGTGCAGAATAAGACAGAAATTTACTGTAAATTTCAGGTGCTGCATCAGACAGGTTATCCACTGTGGCATCTGCTGGCCATTAAAATTGCGAAACCATGATGTTGGCTTGCAATAAATGTCAAATTGGCATGAACTGTATTACATGCCTGGCTTTTTAAATAATTAGCATTTCAGTGCAACAAAGCAAAGTAGGCAGGAATTAAGCTATCTACAATGTGTACACTACTGGTCAAAAGTTTTTGATCACTTGTCACAACTATAGATTTTTGGTTAAAATGTGGATTTCATTTTGAATATTCTATCATATCCCTGTCATGATAATAAGACAAATATAAAATATGTACAGTCTAAGTGCCTCTGTTGTGTATTTGACTGCCTGTTCACCTATGATGGCACTGATGAATACCAGAACAACACTGATGTGCCTTTACCTAAGACAGTTCCATTGGAATAGCTCATTTTATTTCACCTCCTATGTAGCAATCAATTTGTATTTGTTTACAGTACATTGTGTGCATGCACCAGTGTGCTTGTATACTTGATCAGGTTCATACTGTATTACCTCCTAATGGAATGGAAACAAAAGACTGGATTTGAAAAACATGCTGTAATTGTGGCTCTGCATGAGGAAGGCTATTCTACTCGGACAATAGCAACAAAAGTTGGTGTGGTGCATACACTGCAGCAGATCAAGCAAACTAGTGCCAACACAAATGTTTCATGATCTGGAAGACCCTGAGTCACATCATACATGGAAGATCAGATCACTTGTGCACAGAGTATATATCAGATATCTTGTACTGCACCTCAAATTCATGTGGAAGTAAGTAGTATGCAAGTATCTCCGATCTCTCTCTCAACAGGACAACAGCTTATTCATGAAAAAGCTTTAAAGGGAGATGTAGCTGACAAAAACCTTTTTGATATGAATAGATTTCAGCGTGCAACAATGGTCCAAGGTGTTATTCACAGATGAATCTTAGTTTGAAATATTTGGAAGGCACTGTTGGATGTTTGTTCATTGACTTCATTGAGAATGTTTTATGACTGTGATGGCAATGGTGAAGCACGGTGGAAGGATATTTGTAGGCGATAAAGTTGGTGATCCAGTGATAATTACTGGAACATTGAAGAAGCAGGGATATCACAGGACACTGATTACTAATGCAGTTCTATATAGCAAGAGACTTACTGGTCATGGGTTTGTTCTGCAGCAGGCCAACGATCCCAAACATGTGTCTAAACTATGCAGATGGTACGTCAATAGAAGAGAGAAATTTGGGGAACGGAAGAATATGATTTCACCAAATCAGTCACCTTGACTTAAATCCTATTTAACTCGTATGGGATTAGCCTGACAAGGAGGAGAGGAAACAGAGGTCATCTAATGTTGAAGATCTATGGAATAATTATTAACATACATGTTGCACTGCACTGCACTATCCACAAAAACTTGTTGTCTGTAAGAAGATATTTAGGCATAATGTAAGAAGGAGCAGCATCTACCGTCATGTGTCAGAATCTGACAGCAGCTAGTTGGTGGCCTACTGAGACTGGCTAATTGGTCTGTGATACTGCTGCTCAAAGACCAAACACATTGACATCCATGATTTCAATAGCACCAAGGAAGTAGTGCCCAGAAGGCAGGCAGGAAAGAATCAGGATTGGTGGTGCAACAAATCAGCATTGCCATGCAGTACCTGGATGGTGAAAATTATCGTGGCTTCCCTTGACAATGCAGTACAGAGAAATATGCAAACAGCAGTGTGCACCCAATGACAACACTAGACACATGAGTGGCTTCCCACTTTTTCAGGTCTGTTCCAGTCCTGGATAGAGCATTTATACACTCCTGGAAATTGAAATAAGAACACCGTGAATTCATTGTCCCAGGAAGAGGAAACTTTATTGACACATTCCTGGGGTCAGATACATCACATGATCACACTGACAGAACCACAGACACATATACACAGGCAACAGAGCATGCACAATGTCGGCACTAGTACAGTGTATATCCACCATTCGAAGCAATGCAGGCTGCTATTCTCCCATGGAGACAATCGTAGAGATGCTGGATGTAGTCCTGTGGAACGGCTTGCCATGCCATTTCCACCTGGCGCCTCAGTTGGACCAGCGTTCGTGCTGGACTTGCAGACCGCGTGAGACGACGCTTCATCCAGTCCCAAACATGCTCAATGGGGGACAGATCCGGAGATCTTGATGGCCAGGGTAGTTGACTTACACCTTCTAAAGCACGTTGGGTGGCACGGGATACATGCGGACGTGCATTGTCCTGTTGGAACAGCAAGTTCCCTTGCCGGTCTAGGAATGGTAGAACGATTGGTTCAATGACGGTTTGGATGTACCGTGCATTATTCAGTGTCCCCTCAACGATCAACAGAGGTGTACAGCCAGTGTAGGAGATCGCTCCCCACACCATGATGCCGGGTGTTGGCCCTGTGTGCCTTGCTCGTATGCAGTCCTGATTGTGGCGCTCACCTGCACGGCGCCAAACACGCATACGACCATCATTGGCACCAAGGCAGAAGCGACTCTCATCGCTGAAGACGACACGTCTCCATTTGTCCCTCCATTCACTCCTGTCGCGACACACTGGAGGCGGGCTGCACGATGTTGGGGCGTGAGCGGAAGACGGCCTAACAGTGTGCGGGACCGTAGCCCAGCTTCATGGAGACGGTTGCGAATGGTCCTCGCCGATACCCCAGGAGCAACAGTGTCCCTAATTTGCTGGGAAGTGGCGGTGCGGTCCCCTACGGCACTGCGTAGGATCCTACGGTCTTGGCGTGCATCCGTGCGTCGCTGCGGTCCGGTCCCAGGTCGACGGGCACGTGCACCTTCCGCCGACCACTGGCGACAACATCGATGTACTGTGGAGACCTCACGGCCCACGTGTTGAGCAATTCGGCGGTACGTCCACCCGGCCTCCCGCATGCCCATTATACGCCCTCGCTCAAAGTCCGTCATCTGCACATACGGTTCACGTCCACGCTGTCGCGGCATGCTACCAGTGTTAAAGACTGCGATGGAGCTCCGTATGCCACGGCAAACTGGCTGACACTGACGGCGGCGGTGCACAAATGCTGCGCAGCTAGCCCCATTCGACGGCCAACACCGCGGTTCCTGGTGTGTCCGCTGTGCCGTGCGTGTGATCATTGCTTGTACAGCCCTCTCGCAGTGTCCGGAGCAAGTATGGTGGGTCTGACACACCGGTGTCAATGTGTTCTTTTTTCCATTTCCAGGAGTGTATTTACAACTATGCTCTTGAAATCAATGAGAAGCACACGGCAGAAGGTAGGTCCCATTGTACCAGTTATTAGAGCTTATTCCCATTCCATTCACATACGAAGTGCAAATTGAATGATTGTTTAAATGCTTCTGTGCAACTGTAATTAGCCCAATTTTGTCTTTGTGATTCCTAGGATAGCAATACTTATGGGGTTGTAGCACATATCTAAAGTTATCACTTAAATCTGGTTCTAGAAAATTTCTCAGTAGACTTTAACAGGTCAATTTGCACCTATCTTCAAAAGCCTTTGCCAGTTCAGTTATTTTAATATTCTTGTGTCACTTAACATGAGACACACAACTCTGTAACCATTTGTATTGCCTTTCTTTGTTATGGTCCCACACACCAATATTCTAGGATGGGTCACACAAGTGTTTTGTATGGAATCTCCCCTGTAAACTTACTGCATTTTCCTAGTATTCTATCAATTAACCAATGTCTACCATCTGCTTTACCTATAACTGAGACTACCTAATCACTCCACTTCATATCTCTACAAATTGTTACACTCAGGCACTTGTATGAGTTGACTAACTCTAATTGACTCGCTGTGGTTACAGGATACAACTTTTGTTTTGTGAAATCAAGAATTTTTACATTTATAAACAATTAAAACAAGGTGCCAATTGTTGTACCACTTTGAAAGCTAACTGGATAATTGTGTTTCAGTTTTTCAGGTAGTGCTTTATTATAGAGAAACACATCATCTGCAAAGAGTCTGGGTTTACTATTAATGTGGTCTGCTAGATCATTTATGTACAACATGAACAAAAAGGGACACAACGCTCTTCCCTTGGGCACTTCTGAAATTACTTCTACATCTGTCAATTATTCAAATGGGATAACATGCTGCAAACTCTCTACACGAACTGCACAGTCCTGTCTCAAATTTCATTTGATACCCCATGTTACCATAGTTCTGTTAATAAACATTGATGTAGTACTGAGTCAAATGTTTTTTTTAATTTAAGAAATACCCTATCCAACCAGGCGACTTTATCCATGGCTTTCAAAATACCATGTGAGAAAAGCGCATGTTGTGTTTTGCATAACAGCTGTTTCTGGAATCCATGCTAGATGGCATGGAGAAGATAATTCTGTTCAACATACCCAATTGTGTTTTAGTTCAGAATGTGTTCTAGGATTCTGCAACAGTCATTGAGATTGAATAGCAGGTTTGTGGATCACTTGTGTTACCCTTCTTGTAGACTTGTGACTAGTGCTGTTTTTCAATTAATGGGGGCAGTTTTTTGTTTGAGGGATTTACAGTACATTATGATTAAAATGAGAGCTAACCCAACTGCAAATTCTACATAGAATTTGACCAAGATCCCATTAGGGCCTGGAGCTGTAATCAGTTGTAACTATTTTAGTTGCTTCTGAACTCCACTGAAACTAACATCTGTTTTATTAATCTTTGCAATGGTGTGAGGAGTAAATTTGGATAATATTTTTGTATCTTCCTTATTAAAGGAAATTTGAAAATAGAATTCAGCATTTCTGCTTTTGCTTTGTCACCTTCAGTTTAATTACCAATGTCATCCAAGAGTGTCTGGACTCTTAGGCAATAACTTTGGTGCCACTGTCAGCCTTTACACATTAGCAGATTTTTCTTTTTAATTTTGTGGGAGATATTTCAAAAGATTCTGCTATGATAGTCACTGAGGGCTTCACACATATATTGACAACCAAATGTGTTTCATGCACAATCTCTACAGCCCATACTTTGTTTTACATGTATTATGCAGATATTATTATTTCTTTAGGAGTTATTTTACAATGACAGTATATAATCTATGGTTTCTCCTATCATCAAATGTTTTGCTAGTTAAATATATATCCACTGCTTGGTCAACTTCACTGTGATTTGCAGATTATAGATGTAGATGCAGAATATTATTGTAAACTCTAGCAACAGCTTTTCTATACACTCCTGCCCAAATGGATATTTGACAGTACTGCCTCTTCATCTGGTTTACCGAACATGCAAATTTCAATATGGACAACCTCCAAGAGGTCAGACCTATTTTTTGCCACTGGGTCCACTGTATTTCCACTATGAATGAGGTCCTGGACTATCTGCTGTAGGTGGTTTTAAGAGAAAGCATTTAGTAATCTTTTACAAGATGTCTTGCTACAGCCAACACTTACAAAACTGTAACCATCCCATTCAACTCTTGGAAGATTAAAGTCTCCTCGAAAGAAAGCTACTACATCCATTAGATTGTTGAATAATTAAAGTGTCCTCCATTGATGGCAGTGTAATTGGGAAAGAGGCTTTCTCTTAAGTTATCAGTTACTTGGTGGATGGTAGAAAGACATGATCACAGGTTTATGCTCACCTTTTTGATAATGTGTCTTCCCTACACAAACCAGCATGCAGCTTCAATTTATATCTCGATGTATTTGAGCTTCTTGTTTACTACAACATATACACCATCTTCATTTCCCATTAGTCAATAATAGTGACTCAAGGTACATTCATGTTACTCCAAACATCTCACTGCTACCAAATTTGGATTTTACTCAACTTTCTGCACCTAGCAGGCTATTACATATGAGTTCTCCTTCAAACTCTGTGACTTTGTTGTGAATGCTTTGACAGTGGATCAACTAGGATTTCATTAATTTCCTCTCTGGGAGCAATTCCTTTGAACCTTGCAGTAATATTTTGAGGTCTCCTATACCTGTCATTATCTGAAATGGATGGAGATTGCCTAAGTTAAAAAAAAAAAAAACCTTTATATTTACTCCATACACAGTTGGATACCTGGGTAGCAGTCACTGATGTGTCCAGCCTCTGACACATTTAGGGGGTGTTACAATTCTCAACTCTATGGTGCATGTCCAGGAAATCATGAAGGGTCCAAATCACTTATGGGGACAATGTTAAAAATTGTGAACTTCACTGGATCACCGTGAACAAGGCTGGTCTCTTCAATCATTTTTGTCAGTCACTGGAATGATAAAACTGTAGCCTCACATCCTGGATGACAGACATGGTCTGTTCCAACATGTACCACAATATGTAGTTGGTTACATCCTGTTGCCTCAATGGCTGCCAGAGCAAACGAGGCCTCCAGGCATACACACTGAGTGTACCAGAAGATCCTTCTCATCCCTTGCTGCCATTTTCCTAAATGGTATCATTATTCCTGTACATTAGAACTGTCAACAATTAACAGACTCCTGTCCTTTTGGACTTGCTTCCCCCTGACGTGGGTCACAGCAGGCTTCCCAGTAGGTGAAGTGTCTCTCTCTGGCTCAGTTTCAACCTGAGTGGACGACAGCACCTCAAACTTGTTGGTTAGGAGTTGGGTGTAATACCCTTAATTCTATCTTCTCCCTACCTCCACTGTACATGGCTCCTAGGTCTACCGCTGACATACCATTCATAGATAAGAGGATACATGGTGATAGATCCTGTACTTCTACAGAGGAGACACTATCCATCAGTGTACTTCTAAAGAGGAGACAGTATCCATCAGAGAGGTTAGTACTTGAGAGCCTCTAGTATCTCTTGTACATAACTCTTTGCGTTTCACCAAATTTAGCCATTAGAAGAAGCTTCCAGTCACTTGACAGCTGTCGCAGCAATTTTCAGCTGCTTACAAACAACAGCTAATTTGTCCCAAGCCCAAAAACAGCTGTCTCAGTAGGACAGCATTCTAGTTGGTGCAATGTTTTTCTGGTCACTAAACAGTTAATTTTTAATTGTCATTGTTTTAATTTCAGGATCTGCAAGGACTGCAAGTTGCCCTTAAGATATGACACTACAACATCCAAGAAAGTGTTTTTTTGCAAACAACAATATAAATATGGTCTTGAACAGTATTGGTAAATAAGTCCATGGCCTTGCCACAGTGATAATACCAGTTCCTGTCAGATCACCAAAGTTAAGTGCTGTTCGGCTGTGCTGACACTCGGATCATGGCTGTCTGGGTCTGCCAAGTGCTGTTGGCAAGCGAGGTGTACTCTGACCTTGTGAGGCCAATTGTGGAGCTACTTGACTGAAAAATAGTAGCTCTGGTCACAAAAGCTAGCAATAGCCAGGAGAGTTGTGTGCTGACAACATGACCCTCCATATTCGCATCCAGCAACACCTATCAACTGAGAATGACACGATGGTCATTCAATAACGGTGGGCCTTCCTAGACTGTTTGGATGGAATTTAGGAGTTTCACTGGTAAACATACTGTCTCAGTTATTACTGATTGTTTGAAGCAATTCTCCAGCATAATTTTTATGACAGTAAACTGGATGATGGAATATATCAGGTGGGAAGGATGACAGGAATAAGAAAAGTGGGAGGAGAGAGGAATGGAGGGAATGGTGACTGCTATAGGAGAAAGAGTTAACACAAGAATGAAATAGCAATGTCACTGCTGAGCTCACCCTGTTACAGGCTGAGGAAGTCACACATGGTACATCATGGCATAAGATGTGTGTCTGGGATGAGGAGGTGATTGGTGTGTGTGGGGTGGTGGGGGAGCAGGATAGCACACTTTCAACCTTACTTCATCTTCTTTTCCAAGGTCTCTTCCAAAGAACACAAACACCCCTACAGAGGAAAAGTAGCCACCTGTAATTTTAAAACAGAGCCTCATTTGATCATCCTCCCTACAGATAGTGCTTCCACCACTGCAGTGATGAATCTCAGTGACTGCCTGGCAGTAGACTCTGCCAACTGTCTGATGAATCCATGTACAAGCCCTGCCATAGTGATCAGATTCTAAAAGCCCATCATAACCTCCAATCCCTTCTCAAATTCCTTGGCCCAAACCAGAGTATCTCCTGTGAATTGACTTCCTTCTCCAGTCCAACCAACCACTGCATACCCACCCACTATATTATTCCTAAAATCACAAACCTAACAGCACAGCAGCTCCATTGTAACTGGTTATTACACTCTCATGGAAAGTATATCTGCCATAGTTGACCAGTGCCTCCAACCCTTAGTGGACATCATATCATTACACCAGATGCCCCATGCCGTTGACTTTGAAGCAGTCCAACATTATGTCTCCCGACATCCTGCTAAACCCAAATCCATAGTTCCTTCATCACACATAACCAACTAATCTTTGTGGTGAACAATAAAAAACACTCAGCAATGAATAACTATTTAAATTATCACAAAAATTATAACAATTAAAAAAGTCAAGTGTCCAGAAGCTGCATAGTTGTATGAAGGTGCTTTATTTGTGACTGCTGGCTTCACATTGATATAGATTCATCTTCAGGTTTGTCTGCCATGAATAAAAATTGCTGCATGAAATTTTATGAAATGGTAGAAATTAACTTTTTGATTTATCATTTTATAGTACTCTAAATGATTACGAGGTGTTGAGTATTTTTTTACTATTATTCATAATGTCCCTGAGCTGTGACTGTCCTCACCAGGAAGTTATGTGTATCAAGCAAGCCTTATTCGCAAATGCTTCTTTCTGTAGGGTAAGACATACATACAAATATTTGGCTTTGCCATGGGCACCCACTTCGGACTCTCATATGTTGATCTGCTTAAGAGCCACTTAAAGAAGTTCTCCGAATGTCTTTCAGCCAGCAGTCCCGGCGGAGGTTCGAGTCCTCCCTCAGGCATGGGTATGTGTGTTTGTCCTTACGATAATTTAGGTTAAGTAGTGTGTAAGCTTAGGGTCTGATGACCTTAGCAGTTAAGTCCCATAAGATTTCACACACATTTGAACATTTTCAGGGAAGACAGCTTTGGTCTTTGAAGTGTTGACAAAGAGGCGAAACTCTTCACTGCACTGGGCTAAAATGTCTTTCATGTGTTGGGGTGCAGACAGATCATTTGCTGTGACAACAGTGTCATCTGCATACCCAATACTGTTAAGTATCTTTCTATTTTTAATGATCCCACTGCTTTCTTCCATCAACACTTCCCTGAAAACTGCTTCAGAGTAAATTTTAAACAAGAGAAGTGATGGTAAACAGCCCTGATGAATACTTTTACTAACTGTAGACACTTCTGATATTCCTTGGGCAGTTTTTACATCTGCAGTCTGATTCCAATACTGCATGCTGATGATGCATAAACTGTTTTGGTAAATACCAACTGGCCTCAAAATTTCCACCATCGTTTTATGTCTCAGTCAGTCAAAAGCTTTTTTACAGTCAGTGAAACAAGTGTTTCAAAAAATCTCGCAAAAGGAAGAGTTACCAGAAGAATTGAATGTAGGGATAGTGTGCCCGGTGCATAAGAAGGAGATCTATTTGAATGATGCAGCAACTACAGAGGCATAACACTTGTAAATATTATATATATAGTACTATCAAATATCCTGTTTAGTAGACTTTCACCTATAGCAGAACATATTATCGGAAGCTATCAATGCGGGTTCAGACGAGGAATGTCATCTGTAAACCAGATATTTACTCTCCGACAAATAGTAGAAAAAATCAATGAATTCAATGTTGGTGTGCACCATCTTTTGATTGACTTTAAATCTGCATATGACACAATAAATCAGGCCAAACTTTATGAGGCAATCCAGGAAGTTCGAGTGCCTGGAAAATTGGTGCGTTTAATAGAGATCACTCTAAAGTATCCCCAGTGTACCATGCGAGTGCAGTCAAGGCTATCACCTCAGTTTCCCACTCAAACTGGGGTAAGGCAAGGATATGGGCTTTCCTGCCTACTTTTGAATCTGGAGCTTGAAAAATTGGTTTGCGAATCGGATATTCAGACAAGAGGAACTATCTACTCTAAGTCTGTACAATTACTGGGATATGCAGATGACTTGGATTTAATGAACAGAACACTTAGAGATCTACAAAGTGCATTTTCAGCTCTAAAATGAGTGCAGAGAAGATGGGCCTGAGAATTAATGAAGAAAAGATGAAGTATATGTATAATGGCACTAACCAACCCTTACAGCCCGCAATAACCCTTGATGGAATGACATTTGAGCAAGTGGAATATTTCACCTATCGGGGCTTAAAGATAGAAGCAAATGGCACCTCCTATACTGAAATCATGGCTCACATAATTGCTTCTAACCAGTGTAACTTTGGAGTATTGCGACATTTTAAATCCAAGCTTATATCATGAGGAATTAAGTGCAGACTTCACAAAACGCTGATACGCCCAGTACTTATGTATTCCTCAGAAACCTGGACAATTATGAAGCAGGGTGAAAACAAACTGAAACAACATGAAAGAAATATATTGAGGAGGAATTTTGGACCTGTATATGAAAATGGGACCTGGAGAAGGCAAAGAAATGACAGACTTTATGACTGCTATAAGGAGGTTGATGTGGTAAAGTTCATAAAGCTGTGTAGACTGAGATGGGCTGGACATGTGATGTGACTCAATGAGACAAATCTTGCAAGGAAAGCCTGCTGCAGTGAACCTGGAGAAAGAAGAGCAAGAGGACGACCGAGGTTGAGATGGAGTGATGAGGTTGGAGAAGACACTGCCAGATCCGATTGTTATAACTGGAGGTCCACGGCAAAATCCAGAGAGAAATGGCGGAAAATTATTGAGAAGGCCAAGTCCCATCCTGGGATGTAGTGCCAATGGAAGAAGAAGAAACAAGCATACATACTGACATTCATATCTCTGCGCCTCTACACTAGTAGGTGTCAGAGAGTGCTTCGCAACTTCCAAACCCATTTCCAAAGCCAAACTGCATCGTGTACATTTGGGATTCACATTTCTTGTAAATCTGTGTGTATATGATTTGCAGAAATATTTTGAGTACATAAGACATCATCATCATCACCACCTTCATGAAGACATCAAACTAATCATACAATAATCATCACACTGCGAGGAGTTAGTGTGCTTAGACAGTGGTATAAAAGTTTCTCTCAGCCAGTTACAATATAACTTCAATAACTTCAGTATAAACTCCATATGAACTGCTAGCTTTACCATATTTCTCCAGTTTAATAGTATGTACAATGTCACTCTGTGATTTTATGACTGACTTAACTGATTCTTGCATCAGATGGAGGAGGATCACCTGTATTGTTTCTGAAAAGGACTTCAATATATTCCTTCCATCTTTCGAGTTTTCCTTCAACTCCTATGATTTGCATTCCTCGGTATTTGTCCATGTTGCTTCCATTAAGGGTCACCCAACTATTTCACCTTCTTATATAAGTTAATCTTATCTCTCTTGAAATGTCTCAAATTCTTTACATTCGTCAGACATCCATGATTTGCTCTCTTCTGTCAGTGAATAGGCTTTGACTTTTATGGGATCCTTTGTTTTACATAGTCTTCTTTCATTCATAAACTCCAGAATTTCATCAGTTATCCAGTTCTGCTTTTTGTTGGTGGTGTTGAACCCAATGCAACTTTCCTGGACTTGAGTTATGCTATCTTCTATAGAGTTCAAAGTCGATTCTACTTCTATAGGCTGAGCCTCTTCTATTGATTTCACTTTTTCCTCCAGAGTAGCATCAAACATAAGTCCTCACTTTTGAAATTGCTAATTTTTTTGTACCTATGTACATTGATATCTTAATGCCTCTTCTAGCATTTCTTATGTGTTGCACTTTAAAGTCTATTACTACTGGATTGTGATTGCTATTGATATCAGCACCAGGACAGGTTTTAATGGATTTCACATATTTTCTTAGCTCCTGTTTCGCCAGAATAAAATCAATTTGATTTCTGACGGTCTTCTCTACACTATCAGGAGGTGACATCAATGTGTGTAGACTCCTAGCATGAAGTTTGAAAAATGTATTAGAAAGAAAAAATTCATGTTCTGTACAAACCTGCACCAATCTGTCTCCTCTTGTGTTTCATTCTCCAAGATCATAGCAACAGCATTACCTTCTGCACCAGAGCCAGTTTTTGAGTTAAAAATGCCCATGACCAGTCTAGTATCACCTTTTTTGTGTGTTTCATTGTGTCACTGTAGGTGTCATAGAAAGATTCTACTTCTTCACATCTTTATCTTCTATTGGGGCATGAAACTGAATAATTTTCATAGCTCGATGTGACATTTGTAACCTTAATAACATTATGTGAACATCAAGTTGAATCAAATTGAGAACTGATTTCACTGTCATTTATGACACAACTATGGCAACTTCATTTCTATGTTTAGTATCAGTATAGGGTTCCTCCTTCATACTGTGAATCCTAGATATAGGCCACCTTACTTCGCTTAGTCCGAGAATGTCTGCTTTCAGCCTGCATCTCTCTGCCTCCACATTTGTAAGCTTCCAAGTCATATAAAACTGTGCACATTCCATGTGGGAATTTAAACTTTGTTGTCATATACTTTCATCTTTCCAGAGCAGTCATGCTTTCTAGTCACAGCAGTGTTCAAGGTATCTCCCTCTCCCCCAGATCGAAATGGGAGAATGGAAACTTGGATAGTTTTTACATTGAATGGAGGCATGCCATGTGATGGCGACATGTTTGATCGCCGATATATTGTGCCCGTTGGACACTATAGACCGGCAGTACACCCGTGGATATTTTGATTATCAATTACGCTGGGAGAAACTCAAGAATCACTTCAGTGCAGTGCTTTCCCTTTGCCTTCTGCATCCTAATGCCATTGACGAAACAATGGTTCTTCTGCCTTGTGGGTCACCTTGCCTTCTGCATTCCAATGCCATTAACCAACTAATGGTTCTTCTGCCTTTTGAAACTATTTCCTGCTCCAAGGACAGTAGAATGCCCTAACTTCCACTATCAAGGAGGCTGTGGACACTTAGTACAGAATATATTCTTACCCTGGAAGATACTTAGTCATGATTTATACCACGCTTACTCCTTTAGGAAAACTGGCTTCGCCATCCCTCTAGGCTCCCCATCCCACCCTACGTTGTGGGGCACACTTTGTCTGGCTTCTCTTTCAAGACACTGCAGCTTGGGTGATACAAGCAGTAGCTATGCTACCATCAGCACAACCTTTGACTTTGACGTAGTATGCAGGCCTCATTAGCCATCTGCAAAGAAGTTCCTCTCTTATTACCTAGTATTACTCAGGGTAAGAACAGCTTCATCACATCCTCCACCAGGGTTCTGATTACCTTTCAGAATTCTTGAAATTAACATCCTTCCCAAAATCCTTGCCCTCTCACACAAAGCACTAATCTGCTGTTCACAAAATCTACAAAATATTGTAGTCCATCCTTATACTATTCCTGTCCCCAAGCACTTACAACATGATAGTCCCCTTTTATGGGGACATGATAAATAACCAGTTGTTCACCCAAATGAATGATTACCACCAAAACAGGGTGAATAGTAAATTGATTACCCTGTTGACACAGCATGTTACTGTCCACATTATCATACTCAACTTTAATGTCTACTTCACAACCTGTGCCATCTGTATTCCCCTGTCCCTTCCAACATCATGTTCTCTTAATCCTGGCCTCTACTCCCCCCCCCCCCCCCACCCTTCCACCACACTCCCACAAAAAAATGTTGTGCTGCCCGCAGTCTCCCCCTTCTTCTGTTCTCTCTTGCTCACGCTTCCCCCTTTCCCCATCCCATTACATGAGTCTTATTTCATTCTCTATAACATAGGACTTCATTTGCCTGCACCACAGCAAATTCGTAATGACATATTCATATTATGCTTGCTTTTGCCTTGCCTATCCTTAACTGTCATCCCCCTACGCCTTCCACATTTTTTCTCTAATCTGCCCTACAGATGGAGTATAGTATTAAGCAACAAAACTAATTTTCTAGGTTACATACATATACAGGAAATATTCTCTCCAACATGACCAACACTCAGTGAGCAATGTAGATTGAAATTATATTTTGCTAAGAAAAGCTCACAAGATATTGCTGATGTATCAACAAGAATATGATAAAATTATTCATTGCTCTATGGCTGCAGTTCACTAAAATTTCCTACTTTTAATTATATCTTTTGCAGTCAATTAATTTTCAGCCTACTTTTCAGGTATTTTGTTTGAACAGATCAATAGGTTGCACAAGGTGGTTCAAGGTTTTTAGCATAGGCTTCAATGTTGTATTAATATGAGACTATGCCTGCTGCTTGTAAGCCATAAAAATATTTGACCACATATCCTGTGTAGTCAAGAATCCAACAGATGATAAAAATTCAAAAATTCACTTCAAACTGAAAGCTTATCAGCTTGACAACTGCTTCTACTACACAGAAAAATTTCTGAACATGTAGTAATATGATATGTGTGTGTGTGTGTGTGTGTGTGTGTGTGTGTGTGTGTGTGTGTGTGTGTGTGTGTGTGTGTGTGTGTGAGAGAGAGAGAGAGAGAGAGAGAGAGAGAGAGAGAGAGAGAGAGAGAGAGAGAGATTGAAAATAGTGAAGCATAAATCACTGTACATAAAAACAAAGCAAAAGACAGCTTAAGACAATCCTGTAAAAGATCAGCATTTTGCTGCATTTTTTCACTGAGAAAATGAGTACAAATGTAAAACTGATTTGTTTCACCTCATAGTAAGGTATAAAAATAAAAACAATAGAACACACAGCTCACTAATTAATAAATCAGCTAGACTTGACAAATAATGAAATTAATCACTTACCTTCATTATAACATCCTTCTTATAGTACATTTTATTGTTTTCACCCTCTTTGAGATCTCCAGAACTCTCAATAAGAAGGCAAAAGTAAATCCAGGCTGCCACCACAAGCCCCAGCATAACAAATGTCTATTGACAAGAAAACACAGATAACACTTCACTCACAATTATTTCATAATAAGATATATTGCTATATGAATAAAAAAGGAAAAGTATTAAACATTATCCAAATTATAAAATGGCCATTAAATGTCAAATTATCTAATTAAGGAAACATATTATAAACTTACGCATGCGGTTTTTGATTAATGGAACTCTGATTTTAAAATGTCTATGCTAATTTCAGATTTATATATATAACACTCTTTTTCTAGACATGAAAAAATCAATAATTCTCTAGGAGGTTTGTCAAGGATTACAATTATTTAGTTATGAAACAAGGTGACCAAGTGTTATGTGACAGCACACATCTAGTAAGCATTTTAATCATTTAATCAAAAATCAGTGCAGTCAGCTCAGAAGAGACAATCATAGTATTACACACATACATTCAGTGAATTGTGAATTCAACTTCTACATGTGAATTAAGAAAGTAAATGATTTTCTTAAAAGTAAAATCGCTGAAGAAATTGATGACCATTAAAATGGTATTAAGGCTCTTTTCTCATGACATTGCTGTTTGATCTCTCTCTCTCTCTCTCTCTCTCTCTCTCTCTCTCTGTATGTGGGGGGAGGGGGCGAGGGGGGGGGGGGGAGGGTGTAGTTCACTTCACAATGAATTTTACAGAAATATGGATACTCAAGAATAGGATTTTTAGGCCTCTTTATAACAATGGAATTAAGACAATTAGTTACAATTATTAGTTTCATTGTAAAACTCTGTCTCTGAAGTTTTGGTGTGCTCAAGAATGATAGAACACCTAAAAAAAAACTATGTTCCTTGGTTCCAGAAGCGACTTTCCACTAGAAATAGTAGTTGCAAATGTCCATTGGAACAAAATTAGCTTTGTGCCATTGATCTGCAATTGCAATCCTTTCTCAACAGATGTCCCAGTTACCATACACTTACTTGTAATAATTTAATTTCACGTTGACTTTCACCATGTGGCATATGCACCATTAAGATTACACTAAATCTGTTGTGGCTCTTTTAAATACAGCCATTCAGATACAGTTCTGAAAGCTTGTAGGTTTTCTTTTATCTATCATAATCTTTATATTAATGCTGTTTATAACGCTGAATAAATGATAACTTTAATTTGATATTGGGAATGAGTAAAGATAACCAATCACATTATGGGGGGGGGAGTGGGGGTAGGCAAATGAGTCGTGAATAGGAACATAAACAATGAGTGAAACATCTTAGACTGACTAATGAAATTGCATTCATCAGACACCACTTCTGTCACAATTAGTAACAACTCTTGTAAAAACAAGCATATATATACACATAAAGGCCTCACCAGACTGCAGTTCTTACAAAATGTAGCTCTGTATATAGGTGTGTGTGTGTGTGTGTGTGTGTGTGTATGTGTGTGTGTGTGAGCATTTCCACTATACAATGAGCAGTTATCTTCACTCATTACATTGTTTATAACCTTTATAAACTATAACCAACATCTGCATCTATTCTCTCCAAACAAATCTTATAATGTATGGCAGTGGGAGCTTCGTTTATGATGGTGACTTCTCCCCTCACCTGTTCCAATTGATTATAGTGTGCAGGAAAAAAGAATGTTTGTAAGGCTTCATATGAGCAAGTATCCCTCTAATTTTACCTATGTAATCTTTTCATGAATTGTGGGATGCAAGAAGGACATTGTTGATTAATTTTTCTAGCTACATACACTCTCAGAATTTTAACAGTTCAAATGGCTCTGAGCACAATGGGACTTAACTTCTAAGGCCATCAGTCCCCTAAAACTTAGAACTACTTAAACCTAACTAACCTAAGGACAGTGCACACATCCATGCCTGAGGCAGGATTCGAACCTGCGACCGTAGCAGTCGCGCAGCTCCAGACTATAGAGCCACCCCGGCCGGCTTTTAACAGTAAACCACATTGTGATGCACAATGTCTCTCCTGTAGTGTCTAATTCTGGAGGTGAAACACACTGCCCTTCTTTGGATCTTCTGCATTCCCTGTATGAGTTCTATTTAGCAAGGGACCCAGACTAAAGAGCAATACTCAAGCATTGGTCAAACAAGTGTTTTGTAAGCTACTGCGCTTTCTTTCTAGATGAACTATATATTCTGAAGATTCTTCCAGTGAATTTTTGCTGGTATTTGGTTTTCTACAAGCAGTTTGATGTGATCATTCAATTTTTATACCAATCCGTATGCATACTCCCAGATATATAAAGGATGTGATTGCTTCCAGTGATTGTTCAAAAATCATGTTATCAAACAATAATGAGTCTATCCACCTATGTATACACATGTGTTACATGTTGCTTATGTTGTGAGTCAACTGCCAATCTTTTCACAAATAGTGAAATTCCTAGAGAGTCTCAGAGTTGGACAATGTATTACTTTCTTCCACATACATGTCATGAAATGACCAAAACCAAAAGAGATTTCAAAGAAATTATAGCAAAGATAGAGATTTACTAGCAAACTTCCTTCCCACATACTATTTGTTAAAGGATCAACGAAGGGGGATCAGATAGAAATACCACAAGTACTTTCCACCACACATTGTCAGGTGGCTTGCTCCTGTGACTAGCATCCAGCATAATCTTTGTAATCTGCATTCAAATAAGAATTTAAATTTCATTTACTATACAGTTCTTGTTTCTGTAACTTTATGTTCCTAGTTCTATATATGCAATATTACTATTTATAAGAAAGACTGGTTCTGGGACCTTTCTATGGACACTCTTGCAGTTAATTAACATTATATTAACATTTTCTATCAACAGCCTACAATGAAGAACAGTTAATTTGCTATCCAGCCAGTGGAAGGATTACTCCACCCTAAAATAAACTTTTGTATGACACAAGTACTCTGCTACTGTAGCAGCCACTTCACATGAGTGATGCATGTCTGACTTACTAGAAGAGAGGGGGGTCCTTACAATTTTCAGCAGAGGTCAAAAAATCTGCAACCAAAATTCTCAGAGAATTGTCTAAGTCTTTGATTTAAGCCCTCCATTGGCTACAAACCAGGAGGTTATGATTATTTTGGGGTACAATGCAGCAAACTGCTAGCTCAATTTCCACCTAGCATGTAAGACTAGCTCTCTCACCCAAATCAGGTTTTAGGCACCAAGGAAGGCCTTCCTCATAAACAAAAATGTTGTCTATGGTTTTACAGTTTCTCCTGCATTCATCAAACACATTAAAGATATTCTCTGTTTTGCTGTATTTAAAAGATTATTATGGTACTAAGACAAATGTAAGTATTACTTAAGAATAATATAAACATTCCTACTCAAAACACCAATTCATACACCATTGAATTGAATAGAATCCATCTGAAAACACTTCTTGTTAGTGACTTTGAATATTCTTGGCAATTAAATAAAAACTGGAATGGAAATTTGAATTGAAAAAGTATTTTCTGATGCAGTACTTACAATGAGAGGTTCAAATAACAACATCGGCATGCTAGCAACTGCTTTTCCAGCTTCACGAAACAGCTGAATCACCAGCTTAATGCGTTTCCTCATCACAAGTATAATTAGACATATGATAACCTAGAAATAATAGGAAAATAATATGAAATGCAATGCAAATAAACAAAGATTCCAAGACTTACCAAGCGGGAAAGCGCCGGCAGACAGGCACAATGAACAAAACACACAAACACACACACAGAATTACTAGCTTTCGCAACCGATGGTTGCTTCTTCAGGAAGGAGAGGGAAAGACGAAAGGATGTGGGTTTTAAGGGAGAGGGTAAGGAGTCATTCCAATCCCGGGAGCAGAAAGACTTCCCTTAGGGGGAAAAAAAGGACAGGTGTACACTCGCGCACACACACACACACACATATCCATCCGCACATACACAGACACAAGCAGACATATTTAAAGGCAAAGAGTAAGGGCAGAGATGTCAGTCGAGGCAGAAGTACAGAGGCAAAGAAGTTGTTGAAAGACAGGTGAGGTATGAGCGGCGGCAACTTGAAATTAGCGGAGGTTGAGGCCTGGCGGATATCGAGAAGAGAGGATATACTGAAGGGCAAGTTCCCATCTCCGGAGTTCGGATAGGCTGGTGTTGGTGGGAAGTATCCAGATAACTCGGACGGTGTAACACTGTGCCAAGATGTGCTGACCGTGCACCAAGGCATGTTTAGCCACAGGGTGATCCTCATTACCAACAAACACTGTCTGCCTGTGTCCGTTCATGCGAATGGACAGTTTGTTGCTGGTCATTCCCACATAGAAAGCGTCACAGTGCAGGCAGGTCAGTTGGTAAATCACGTGGGTGCTTTCACACGTGGCTCTCCCTTTGATTGTGTACACCTTCCGGGTTACAGGACTGGAGTAGGTGGTGGTGGGAGGGTGCATAGGACAGGTTTTACACCAGGGGCAGTTGCAAGGGTAGGAGCCAGAGGGTAGGGAAGGTGGTTTGGGGATTTCATAGGGATGAACCAAGAGGTTACGAAGGTTAGGTGGATGGCGGAAAGACACTCTTGGTGGAGTGGGGAGGATTTCATGAAGGATGGATCTCATTTCGGGGCAGGATTTTAGGAAGTCGTATCCCTGCTGGAGAGCCACATTCAAGGTCTGATCCAGTCCCGGGAAGTATTCTGTCACAAGTGGGGCACTTTTGGGGTTCTTCTGTGAGAGGTTCTGGGTTTGAGGGGATGAGGAAGTGGCTCTGGTTATCTGCTTCTGTACCAGGTTGGGAGGGTAGTTGCAGGATGCGAAAGCTGTTTTCAGGTTGTTGGTGTAATGGTCGAGGGATTCAGGACTGGAGCAGATTCGTTTGCCACGAAGGCCTAGGCTGTAGGGAAGGGACCGTTTGATATGGAATGGGTGGCAGCTGTCATAATGGAGGTACTGTTGCTTGTTGGTGGGTTTGATGTGGACGGATGTGTGAAGCTGGCCATTGGACAGATGGAAGTCAACGTCTAGGAAAGTGGCATGGGATTTGGAGTAGAACCAGGTGAATCTGATGGAACCAAAGGAGTTGAGGTTGGAGAGGAAATTCTGGAGTTGTTCTTCACTGTGAGTCCAGATCATGAAGATGTCATCAATAAATCTGTACCAAACTTTGGGTTGGCAGGCTTGGGTAACCAAGAAGGCTTCCTCTAAGCGACCCATAAATAGGTTGGCATACGAGGGGGCCATCCTGGTACCCATGGCTGTTCCCTTTAATTGTTGGTATGTCTGGCCTTCAAAAGTGAAGAAGTTGTGGGTCAGGATGAAGCTGGCTAAGGTGACGAGGAAAGAGGTTTTAGGTAGGGTGGCAGGTGATCAGCGTGAAAGGAAGTGCTCCATTGCAGCGAGGCCCTGGACGTGCGGGATATTCGTGTATAGGGAAGTGGCATCAATGGTTACAAGGATGGTTTCCGGGGGTAACAAACTGTGTACGGATTCCAGGTGTTCGAGAAAGTGGTTGGTGTCTTTGATGAAGGATGGGAGACTGCATGTAATGGGTTGAAGGTGTTGATCTACGTAGGCAGAGATACGTTCTGTGGGGGCTTGGTAACCGGCTACAATGGGACGGCCAGGATGTTTGGGTTTGTGAATTTTAGGAAGTAGGTAGAAGGTAGGAGTGTGAGGTGTCAGTGGGGTCAGGAGTTTGATGGAGTCAGGTGAAAGGTTTTCTAGGGGGCCTAAGGTTCTGAGGATTCCTTGAAGCTCCGCCTGGACATCAGTAATGGGATTACCTTGGCAAATAAACAGTTTGATAAATAAGTACTTGCTGAGAAAGAAGGGTACTGCAATGAGCATCTAATCATTAACTGCTAAAACAATAAAACAAACATCCAGCTGGACTGATATAAACATAAGTGAAAATAGGTTTGATTATTTTCTTTTAATACTTTTTAACTTGTCAGAACAAAATGAAACTATTTAACTGGAGGTATTGTTGATGGTAGGTGGTTATGATGTGGGTGGAGATTTTTAGAAAGCCATAAGCAAACTTTCCTAGTCCAGGATGGCCTCCAATGCATGCTCAGATCTCACCCTTTTACACACACTTCCGTATATGCTTACAAAAATCTACAAACTTAATCACACTGAAAGATCTTTTGTTGAATATTACTATGCCTTCAGGAAGAATTTCCTCCCTAGTTGACACACACATCTTAGCAATTCTACCTTAGTGTCTTTTTATGTCACCAATCACATCCTCCATTTACTAATCTATTACCAGCTAGCTCCCTACTGTATACTATTGATACCATCTCCCTATACAGCAGCCAGCCCCCCCCCCCCCCCCCCCCAAAGTCCATGGCCTTAATGTCACCGAACACCATTTGTACAAATATCCTGCTGATTCCAAAGCTACCACCTCATTTCTTATGCAAATAGGAAACTACAGTCTTACCCAAACAAGTTCCATTCAAGGATATGGACACTTGCATAGCACACTTGTGTTCATTTGTTTCTTGACCTACTAGATGAATTGTTCCTAGCAACCCACAATTTCCATGTGCCCTGGAAGCTACAGTAGTCGCACCTAATTTCCCTGTCACTGTAGGAGGAGAAAGGAATCATAGCTGAGTTACACCTGTTTGTTTACTAGGTATGTGCAGTTTACAGATTGAAGGAAGTTCAGAATGTAAGAATGGATGAGGTCTTTATCATGTTCTCCAGTGCCCTTACCGTCACTTGTACCTCTACATCTGGACCTAAGGCCAAGTCATCCAGTTTTCATTCCTCCAAGACTCTAAACACCTTTCCTCCTATTGATTTCACCCAGTCCTGTTCAGTGTCACATTTCAAGTCACTCATCTCCAGCTTACTAGTGATAGCATATAAAATTCCACTTATATCAAAACTGTTAATAACTGATGATACCTCCACTTTGATAGCTGGCATACCTTCCATATCAAAAGGCCTCTGAAGGACAAAGTAGGTTATACACATAAATATAAGATCAATTATAACTTTACAGGTTCAACTAACTCCAGGGTTGTAAGTGAGGAAAGTTTTTGCCATGGATTTGCTTCACTTCTGATGCTGTGCTAATACTGTTTCAGGCATGTTCTCTTAACCTGTAGGTGATTACTATTACTCTCATCCTTCCTGTAACATATTCATTCTTCATACAGTCCAGCACTATGAACACACAAACCAGTACAAAATTTTTATTTTCATCTCATGCAGTGCTAGCTAGTTCTTGTTTCAGCATTGCTGCTTATCTTTCTGAGCTGTGCAGAGCCACTGTCTTTTCCCTGAGAAAATAAAAATAAAAAAAAAAAATATATTAGATGACAGCATGGTAAATGACCCATCCCGCGTCATCCAGATACTGATTCACCAACAGACACTGACATCTCAGGGAGGGGGGGGGGGACCATGGCAATGGGGGATAGCTGTGCTTCCATCTTTGATTTTTATATATATATATATATATATATATATATATATATATATATATATATATATATATATATATATATATATATATATATATATATATATATATTAAAACAAACATTTACATCATTTTATATATATATATATATAGTTGCTATGATATATATCTTCGATATGCTAGCATACTATGTGCACCGTTCTAGGTACTTTGCGTTGCCCCCTGGGTGTTCTAGCGACGCTACTAGTATTACTTAGCGTCACGCATGCTATTGCTCCCAGAGCAGAAGTAGATAAGGGACTTGGCTCGCTGCTGGTGACCGGAAGTTGCGGTCTGATAACTGGCAGCTACATAAGTGACGTTTCTTGTAAGACAGCGTCAGTCATCGAGCAGCCGCACGTGCAGCAGTATCGACACAGACTAGTTATGCCATGTTATTTTAGGAGGAGAAGGCATACGCACCTTGCTGTGTACAAAGTGGATTGTTAGTAGATCTATAATCTTACTGCTTAAGATGGTTGAGTACTTTCTGGTCAAATAGTACTCTATCAGCTTTTCACCATTTCAGCTGTGTAGCAGTAACGCATGGTCAAGTACATGGGAACATCTCATCATCCAGAGTTGTAAGAGAACTGAGATATTTACACTGTACAGTTTTCTTCACTGGTTGGATCACTATAATGGGGTCACTAAACAGACATCCACATTCCAGATAATCAATTTTCTTTTTGTTTAATCTCAATGTTATATTGTTAAAATGATTCATTCACCTAATGGTCCAATGTTTAAGATCTTGGTAAGTTTTGCACAAAACACACCATCAGCATGTAACGTTATCCAAGGATGGGGTGTGTATTAAACATCTGCTGTCACTGTGCAGACTCTTAATGCTCATTAACATTAACCCTTTAACTGCTCTGGACGTGTTAGTGTGCGCGCCTTTGTACCTGTTCCTGTGTGCTGCAAACGTGTTTATGTGCACCACCAGTTGTTCTACCTGGTCCTTTGAACATGTTTACACGTAGACACATTGAGAGTACCAGGTAGAAGGACTGGTGGCACAAGTAAACACTTTCAGAGCACACAGGGACAGGTACAAAGGTGTGTGTCTTAACACATCCAGAGCAGTTAAAGGGTTAACTGGAAAGGGACACAAAATCTTTGCTGTGCAGTGAACAGCATTCATAAAACAACAGTATGGATACATTGCACACATATGCAAGGAGTGCTAAAATCATGAAGCATTTTACAAATAGTCTCGTGATAGACCATGTCAAAATATTTCTCAAGATCTAGGATGGAATTCAGCTTCAACACTGGATTTGGGTTGAAATTTCTCCCTAACCAACTAGCAATTAACTCAAGCTTTGAATGCATCTGAAAAGGCCTCATTGCTCATGGACGATTTTTGGAAATTTGTTTCATAGTATGAAGAGCAACAGTTCAGTACTCTGGTGATCCTTGGGTTGCCAATTTTCCATAGGCCTGACCCCAAAGAGAATCTCCTGCTGGGTGACAAGTGTCAGTTCTCCTGCTTCAGTTCAGTCTTGGTGTAGGGCTGGTCTCGTAAGCACTTATAGTGAGTCCCCATAATGGAAGTGACCGTTGTTGATAATCAGATAAATAGGTCTCTAAGTTTCAAATACTATGTACCCATATGACAGTCTAAACTGCAGAAAAGGCACGTAAAACTGCAGCAGAAAAGCCTGTCTGCTCCAATTGATGTACATAGTAGAGTATCAGAGTACAGTAAATATATTTTGGACCTCACCATGATGCTTAGTATCTCACAGATTAAAAAAAAATGTCTTGATAAAGGATGTGGCAACTGTCACAGGATCATTAAAAACTGAAACCTGTTCTGGGTGGGACAAGTACCCAGTACAGTGATTAAAGCAGTGCATCACATAATAGCACTTTCATTAACTCAAATAATGAACCAATCTTTTGGACAAGGATGCTTTTCTGATGTGTTGAAGTACACCAAAGACAGACTTGTGTTCAAGAATGGGTGGAGGAAAGACATGGAAAACTAACACACTATATCTATTCTTCCAATCCTGTCAAAACTGTTAGAGGAAGTAACTTCAATCCACATTCAAAATTCTATTGTAAAAAATGATATTATTACACTGTACAGTCACATTAATGTGCTTCTTGCAGCAAGGACCACACTGATATGTGCAGGAAGAGAGTTGGTGAGGTTCTGGAAGGTACCGACATGGATGTGGAGCCAAGCTGACTCCAATGCCATGACCAGCTGCACTAGGTTTCTCAGTTGAGGATCTATGGCACGAACAGCCCAAGGTGATCAGACAGATCCTTAATTGGGTTTAAATCTGGGGAGTTTGGTGGCTACAGGAGAACAGCAAACTTACCCTAGCACTCTTTAAATCACGCACATATACTGTGTACTGTGTGACACATGACACTGTCCTGCTGGTAAATGCCATTGTGCTGAGAAAAATAAAATGGTTTTAGGGGTGAACATGGTTCCCAAGAACAGATGCCAACCTGTGTTGATCCACTGTACCTTCCAGAATGAGAAGATCACTCAGGGAATGCCCTCTGGCCTGGACTCTTCTGACGATTCTTACAGGATGTTTGCTTTTGGACACTTCATACTGTACACACCAACATCCATCTGTCTGAAGGAGCATAAAACATAATGCACATGAAAAGGCCACTTGTCACGATCCAGCGGAGTCCAGTTGAAGTACTGGTATGCAAATTACAGCCTTCATTGTCAATGAGCAGCAGTTAGTGTGGGTGCATGAAGCAGGTACCTGATGTGGAGAACCATATGCAGCAATGTTTGCTGAATGGTCATTGAGAAGACATTGTTAGTAGCCACTTGCTTCCATCTGGGCAGTCAGTTGCTCAACAGCTGCACATCTATTTGCCCATACACATCTCCACAGCTGTCCTTCACTGTTGTCATCTATGTCCCTTCTTTGGTGCCATTTTGCCTCGCACAGTATACTTTAACCATGGCCATGCGAATAGTCTACAAATTGAGCCATTTAGGAAATGCTTCCACTTTGGCCCAAAATTCAGTGATCATGCCCTTTAGAATGTCAGATAAATTGCTCCATTTTTGCATTACGACAATGACTGCACTGTTTCCTGCATTCCCCAGACATGCTTTACATACTCTCCACTGCTAGTGCTGCCACCAGTTGTCTGTGAGTGGCACTGCACCTAGGTGGTGGTAACATTAATGTGAGTGGATCATGTATAAATAACCAATTTGGACTCCAACAATGAAAGAACACACTGGATGCAGCAAATAACTTTACTGAAAAGATAAAGCAACACATTACGTCAGTGGAGTAAAGTTACAGGTATCTTCTGTGATCTCACAAAGCCTCTGACTCAGTAGCCCATGCATTGCTTATTTACAAATTAGATAAATATAGGATTAAGGGCAATGCTCTGAAATGGCTTACATCATATCTGCAGAACAGAAAACAGAGTTTAACTGCCACTTCAAACACAGTGAATCATTATTCTAAATGGTGTACAGTATCACAAGGTATGTTTTAAGGATCCATTTTAGGTCCAATCCTGTTCTTGTCCTACATAAATGACTAACCCATAAATATAAATTCACCATCAGTTATGTTTGAAGATGATACTTCTGTTTGAATTGAAACTGCAAGAACCTGACATGATCAAATTTTGCATTCCAATCTGAGCTGCCAGATATGGTGGTCACATATATATGAGGTGTGCTTGTTTGTGTGACTGAATGTGTCTGTGTTTCCTTTCCTGAAGAAGACTTTGGATGAAAGATAATGTGTAACTGTCTTCTTATTGTGCCTGTCTGCAACTCGTATCTTCTTTATGGTGAGTAGCGGTCTATCTTTCCCTTATTTAGTTGATCTTCAAAACTGGAGTTTCCATTGTTTGACATGATCAAATTCCTTAGACTAAATGTGGACAAGAACTTGAGCTGGAATACCCACACTGACTTCCTGTCAAAAACAAAAAAGATTAAGCAGTTTAGCATTTGCAATGCAAATACTAGAAAACCCTACTGACATAAGTACACAAAAAAAAAGCATATTGTAGATATGTTGAATCTGTCATTAGGTATAGGTTAGTTTCCTGGAGTGAATCCAAATAGCTAATGTCGAATACTGAAGCTGCAGAAGAAAATTGTCAGATACATGTGTACTTCATAGCAAAAAGAATTTTATCACCCTTTATATAAATTTTGGACACAATAAAACACAAGAAGCAAAGATAATTTTATGTTACCCACAGACCAACTGGAACTATATGCACAGACTCCTTGGTATATGGGGATGAGAATGTATAACAGATTAATAGACAAAACATGTTTAATTTGAAGCCAGAGATTCTAAAATATAAGGCTACAATCCCCCCCTGAACCATGGACCTTGCCGTTGGTGGGGAGGCTTGCGTGCCTCAGCGATACAGATAGCCGTACCGTAGGTGCCACCACAATGGAGGGGTATCTGTTGAGAGGCCAGACAAACGTGGTTCCTGAAGAGGGGCAGCAGCCTTTTCAGTAGTTGCAGGGGCAACAGTCTGGATGATTGACTGATCTGGCCTTGTCACATTAACCAAAACGGCCTTGCTGTGCTGGTACTGCGAACGGCTGAAAGCAAGGCAAAACTACAGCCGTAATTTTTCCCGAGGGCATGCAGCTTTACTGTATAATTAAATGATGATGGCATCCTCTAGGGTAAAATATTCCGGAGGTACAATAGTCCCCCATTCGGATCTCCGGGCGGGGACTACTCAAGAGGATGTCGTTATCAGGAGAAAGAAAACTGGCGTTCTACAGATCGGAGCGTGGAATGTCAGATCACTTAATCGGGCAGATAGGTTAGAAAATTTAAAAAGGGAAATGGATAGGTTAAAGTTAGATATCGTGGGAATCAGTGAAGTTCGGTGGCAGGAGGAACAAGACTTCTGGTCACTTGACTACAGGGTTATAAACACAAAATCAAATAGGGGTAATGCAGGAGTAGGTAGGAATGCGGGTAAGCTACTACAAACAGCATAGTGAACGCATTATTGTGGCCAGGATAGATACGAAGCCCACACCTACTACAGTAGTACAAGTTTATATGCCAACTAGCTCTGCAGATGACGAAGAAATTGAAGAAATGTATGATGAAATAAAAGAAATTATTCAGATAGTGAAGGGTGATGATAATTTAATAGTCATGGGTGACTGGAATTCGGTAGTAGGAAAAGGCAGAGAAGGAAACGTACTAGGTGAATATGGATTGGGGAAAAAAATGAAAGAGGAAGCCACCTGGTAGAATTTTGCACAGAGCACAACTTAATCATAGCTAACACTTGGTTCAAGAATCATAAAAGAAGGCTGTATACATGGAAGAAGCCTGGAGATACTGACAGGTTTCAGATAGATTATATAATGGTAAGACAGAGATTTAGGAACCAGGTTTTAAATTGTAAGATGTTTCCAGGGGCAGATGTGGACTCTGACCACAATCTATTGGTTATGACCTGTAGATTAAAACTGAAGAAACTGCTAAAAGGTGGGAATTTAAGGAGATGGGACCTGAATAAACTGAAAGAACCAGAGGTTGTACAGAGTTTTAGGGAGAGCAAAAGGGAACAATTGACAGGAATAGGGGAAAGAAATACAGTAGAAAAAGAATGGGTAGCTTTGAGGGATGAAGTAGTGAAGGCAGCAGAGGATCCAGTAGGTAAAAAGACGAGGGCTAGTATAAATCCTTGGGTAACAGAAGAAATATTGAATTTAATTGATGAAAGGAGAAAATATAAAAATGCAGTAAATGAAGCAGGCAAAAAGGAATACAAACGTCTCAAAAATGAGATCGACAGGAAGTGCAAAATGGCTAAGCAGGGATGGCTAGAGGACAAATGTAAGGATGTAGAGGCTTATCTCACTAGGGGTAAGATAGATATTGCCTACAGGAAAATTAAAGAGACCTTTGGAGATAAGAGAACCACTTGTATGAACATCAAGAGCTCAGATGGAAACCCAGTTCTAAGCAAAGAAGGGAAAGCAGAAAGGTGGAAGGAGTATATAGAGGGTCTATACAAGGGAGATGTACTTGAGGACAATATTATGGAAATGGAAGATGATGTAGGTGAAGATGAAATGGGAGATACGATACTGCATGAAGAGTTTGACAGAGCACTAAAAGACATGAGTCAAATTAAGGTCCCGGGAGTAGACAACATTCCATTGGAACTACTGACAGCCTTGGGAGAGCCAGTCCTGACAAAACTCTACCATTTGGTGAGCAAGATGTATGAGACAGGCGAAATTCCCTCAGACTTCAAGAAGAATATAATAATTCCAATCCCAAATAAAACAGGTGTTGACAGATGTGAAAATTACCGAACTATCAGTTTAGTAAGTCACAGCTGCAAAATACTAGCGCGAATTCTTTACAGACGAATGGAAAAACTAGTAGAACCGACCTCGGGGAAGATCAGTTTGGATTCCGTAGAAATGTTGGAACACGTGAGACAATACTGACCCTACAACTTATCTTAGAAACTAGATTGAGGAAGGGCAAACCTACGTTTCTAGCATTTGTAGACTTAGAGAAACCTTTTGACAATGTTGACTGGAATACTCTCTTTCAAATTCTAAAGGTTGCAGGGGTAAAATACAGGGAGCGAAAGGCTATTTACAATTTGTACAGAAACCAGATGGCAGTTATAAGAGTCGAGGGACATGAAAGGGAAGCAGTGGTTGGGAAGGGAGTGAGACAGGGTTTTAGTCTCTCCCCGATGTTATTCAATCTGTATATTGCGCAAGCAGTGAAGGAAACAAACGAAAAATTCGGAGTAGGTATTAAAATCCATGGAGAAGAAATAAAAACTTTGAGGTTTGCTGATGACATCATAATTGTGTCAGAGACAGCAAAGGACTTAGAAGAGCAGTTGAACAGAATGGACAGTGTCTTGAAAGGAGGGTATAAGATGAACATCAACAAAAGCAAAATGAGGATAATGGAATGTAGTCAAATTAAGTCGAGTGATGCTGAGGGAATTAGATTAGGAAATGAGACACTTAAAGTAGTAAAGGAGTTTTGCTATATGGGGAGCAAAATAACTGATGATGGTCGAAGTAGAGAGGATATAAAATGTAGACTGGCAATGGCAAGGAAAACGTTTCTGAAGAAGAGAAATTTGTTAACATTGAGCATAGATTTAAGTGTCAGGAAGACGTTTCTGAAAGCATTTTTATGGAGTGTAGCCATGTATGGAAGTGAAACATGGACGATAAATAGTTTGGACAGGAAGAGAATAGAAGCTTTCGAAATGTGGTGCTACAGAAGAATGCTGAAGATTAGATGGGTAGATCACATAACTAATGAGGAAGTATTGAATAGGATTGCGGAGAAGAGAAGTTTGTGGCACAACTTGACCACAAGAAGGGATCGGTTGGTAGGACATGTTCTGAGGCATCAAGGGATCACCAATTTTGCATTGGAGGGCAGCGTGGAGGGTAAAAATCGTAGAGGGAGACCAAGAGATGAATACACTAAGCAGATTCAGAAGGATGTAGGTTGCAGTAGGTACTGGGAGATGAAGAAGCTTGCACAGGATAGAGTAGCATGGAGAGCTGCATCAAACCAGTCTCAGGACTGAAGACTACAACAACAACAAGGCTACAATGGATTTTGCCGGAGAAATGCTGCTTTTCAGTACAATTAATGAAGGATAAAATGACCATTTGAACAAGAGGTAACTTAGTATAAGTTTTTTTATTCTATATATAAGAAAACTGTATTCATTTTAGGCATCTGTTATTACCATCAGTTGCTCTATGCTTATGGCAAATTTATACCACAAATTTTTTGATGTGTCTAGTTTGTTAATTGACAGTGCTGAAATTTTATTCCTTGGAGGTAAGTGATGACAGTAATTCTGTCTTATAATTTTAGTTTTCTGAGGTGAATTTTCCTTTTCGTATTATTATTATTGTTTTTAATAGAATACTGCATGAAGTTGCACTGAGTGAAGTGGCACAGTGGATAGCACACTGGACTGGCATTCGGGAGGATGACTGTTGAAACCCCCATCCAGCCATCCAGATTTAGGTTTTCTGTGATTTTACTAAATTGCTTCATGCAAATGCCGGAATGGTCCTTGTGAAAGGGCACAACTGATTTCCTTTCCCATCCTTGACACAATATGAGCTTGTGCTCCATCTCTAATGACCTCAATGTTGACCCAATCTTCCTTTCTTCTTTCCTTGAATTTATAGATCATTATATAACTTACGTTATTGGCAGATCAAATATTACTAAGAATATTTAATATATACATTTGTTAGTATCAAACAGTGATAGGTGATGAGAACCTACATAATTATCTGATATGGTAATCATTCCTATAAATTTTATAAGTTCGTGATCGATACTCACAGTTGCTATTGTTGCTAGTATGGCATAAACAAGATAGGCTGTTACTGATCTTCCTTCAGCATCTTTATCATTTTTTGTATGTGCCAAGCCATCCTTCGCTTGCTTCCAAATAAACCTTTGCAGCAGAAGCAATAATAATAAATAAAAGTATAACAATAAATAAAAATAATAAAAAAATATTAAAGGAACATGCAAATGTAATTAACATGGAACTCTTGGAAATTGTTATATCACAGAATTCATACTTGAACTAACCTTAGTAAACATTTGAAATTTAAAATTGTCATATGAGAAAAATAAATGTATTATCTCTGTGTGCACTGTAATTTATCTAATCTTGCCTTCAGGATTGCTACTGGAACAATACACAGGTGATTTTAGTATATTCATCATTTAAATATGGTTTTGAAACTTTGCAAGTAGGCTGCCTAGGGATAGCATCTGGCTTCAAGATTCTGCAAACCTGTAATCAGTCATGCTACCATTCTTTGCATACGTTCAATATCACTGGTCCCACACACCAGAGAACTATTCTAGGTTAGGTCACACAAATGATTTGTATGCAGTCTGCTTACAGTTCCCTAGTATTCTAGCAATGAACTGTACCTGTGACTGAATCTATTTGATTGTTACATTTCATATCCCTACAAATTGTTATACCCAGATATTTGTATGAGATGATCAATTACAACTGTAACTATTTGAGATTTTAATCACAGATACGATATCATGTTATTCTTCTTTTTTTTAATTTTTTGTTAAGTACAGATACTTCATAAACATCTGTGTGTACACAACATTTGAAATCCGTATTTCCAGCTTCTGTACATGATTGTTACTGACATTAACAAAATAATGAATAAAGTGTTTTGATCCATTCCACATACTATCCTGCAGTAATGGATGTATTGATTAAGTATCACAGTAAATAAAATCATATGAAGATACAAGAGAGAGAGAGAGAGAGAGAGAGAGACAGAGAGAGAGAGAGAGAGAGAGAGAGAGAGAGTTCCACATCTCCTCCTAAACAACTGAATTGATTTCAACCAAATTAGCTACACATATTTCTTATTAATCTGGGAAGGAGTGCCATGGTAGTAAGAAATACCTAGTTTCCATAGGTGTGGGGCTGGTGGTGAAAAGGGTTGTTAACCTCTGACATCTATGCTGCCTTGCACAACAGGTGCATTATGCGAGCAGTATTGGAATGCGTTCCACATGGTATACTTGTGGATGGGCAAGGCTCAGCAGAGAGAGATGAGAGGGATATTGAGAGGTATGATTGCGAGATGAACAGATAGAGGTGGGAGTAGGAGATGGATAGAGTGACAGGGTAGGCGGGGAAGATGAGATTGACAGATAGAGGTAGAATGATGAGATGGATGAATGAAGGTAGTAGTTGATGGGCAGACAGTGAGAAGGGAGGAGCTGATGGACAGAGATAAATTTGAGGAGGAGATTGGCAAAGAGGTGAGCACATGATAATCAGGGAGAGGGGAGGAGAAGATGGATGGAGAGTGGGGAGGTGTAGGAGGCAGGTGGAAGATGTAGAGGGGTAGTGGGCTGGTGGAAACAAAGAGGGGTAAGAGGAGATGGACATGAGAGAGGAGGAAATAGGCAGAGATTGGGGAAGGAGAAGATAGACAGAGATAGGGGGAAGAGGAAGACAGAGATAGGGGGAAGAGGAGGACAATGACAACGATAAGGGAGGAGGAGAGGGGATGGAGGAAATGGGGCAAGGAGGAGATGGACAGGGAGATGGAGGACAATATGAACGGAGAGAGGGGGGGAGGGGGAGGATGAGATGTGTGTATTGTATGTTCTGTTTGTATCTGCGGGTTAGTTACTGACAAATGTCATCATCCTGAAAGTCAAGAATTTTGATGCAGAAATCATTTTTCTCCTGCACAATGTATTGTGTGTCCATAAGTGAAATGGAACAGACAATGTGACCTGTGTCACAGGACTTTACTGATGAGGTATCTGTCACTGCACACTACATTTTGGAAATAACACATTTTCCAAAATGAACAACAGCAGAGCAGAGGGAGGCAGAAACCATTCTTTATGAAGAGATGAACAGCTAATTATGCTAACACTTGACAAATAAAATCCCAGTGTCATTCCTAATTCCACAGAGTACTACACAAATTGTGGTTACTATTGGATGATAGTGTATATGCAAGTGAAAAGTGTAATCTTGATCCATGACTTAGTATCAGGTGACAATTACCATGCAGATAAGACACTTTTATTTGTAGGAATGAGGAAGCAGTGGCATGTAATCACAAGCATTGAATACATGGAGACATTTCAACCACATTTGATTGTAGTCTGGGATAAACAACTAACTGGACTGTTACAGCTTATTAACTACTATAGTAATTTCCAGAATGAGATTTTCACCCTGCAGCAGAGTGTACTCTAGTACAAAACTTCCTGGCAGATCAAACAGTGTGCCGGACTAAGACTGGAACTAGGGGACTTTGCCATTCATGGGCTGGTGCTCTACCACTTGAGCCACCCAAGCATGATTATTCATTGCCCATCCTCACAGCTTTATTTCTGCCTATACCCCATCTCCTTCCTTCCAAACTTCACAGAAGCTCTCTTGCAAAACTTGCAAGACAAGCACTCCTGAAACAAAGAATGCCACCGAGACATGGCTTAGCCACAGCCTGGGGGATGTTTCTGGAATGAGCACCATGGAGTATGTGCTGATCTGAAACTGCATGGCATATTAAAACTGCTTGTTGGACCGAGACTTGAATTCAGGAACTTCCCGTTTTGCATGCAAGTGCTGTACCAACTAAGCTGCCCGAGCATGATTCACAATCCATCTTCACAGCTTTACTTCTACCAGTACCTCATCTCCTACCTTCTGAACTTCACAGAAGCTTTCCTGTGAAACTTGTGAGACTAGCTTTCCAGGCCTGCTTTCTTTCACGAGTGGCAATCTTGCAAGTTGTGAAGTTTGGAAGTTAGGAGATGAGGTACTGACAGAAGTAAAACTGTGAGAATGGGTCATGAGTTGTGCTTGGGTAGCTCAGTCAATTAGAGCACCTGCTCTTGAAATGCAAAGGTCCTGAGTTTGAGTCTCCCAGGAACAGTCAGCTAGTTAGTTCATAAACCACAGCTGGTCCTGGCAAAATTATAAACTCTTTATTCACAAAGGCATCAGACAGACTAGTCCATCAATCAGATTAAAAGCATCTAAAAATGCTGAAGCTTAAATAAATGCACTGAGGTGAAAAACACAAGAATAAAACTAGTTATTGAAATGCCTACATTTTAGGGAAACAACAAGTGAAATGAACTAGAACATACACTTATTTTTTTTAAACTTCTCACTATTTTTATTACCAAAGAAGGTCTTTAGTTGTGGGTGGGATGCTCTTAAGTATTGAAGTGATATAAAAGCATGCTTTAATTTACCAGTTACTAATCTTTCAGATACACAATAAAATGAACACGGCATATGTATTAAATCATTTCACTTACCAAAGATAAAGTGTTCCTCCTAAACTGACTAGTGTCACAGCAATAAGCACAATCCATACCATAACTCCAACCAAGTATCTGAATAATATTAATATCACTATGGAGAAACCTAAAAGAAAAACAGACAAATAAATCAGCTCTATGGTTTATAAAAACCCCTCACCTGAAACTGTATTATGAATACAGTAGTCATCCAATAAGCAAATACTAAAAATTTATTTTACCAAGTCAGTGTAGTCACATTTCACAACTATTCACAAATTATCTCGTGTATTTCATGGTTGTATGTCAGAAGTGTGATATTTTGTCTCATATGCTTGTCACATTATACATATACTTCTCTTTCTCTGTGTTAAGATGCAGGCTATTAAGTAAATGAGGAGAAAACACTTTGCAAACAAATTTAAATTTCTGCTGATATTACTGATTAAGTTATCTATCTACATTAAGAGGTCCATCATAGTTATAAGTGATTTTCTTTGTGTTATATTAGTTTGAGATAGATTCTCTCAGTTTAGACCTTTCTATATGAATTATTTCTGTCAAGAAATCACTAGTCCAATACGTGCTAGATAACCTCTTTCAGAAGAAAACATATTATTGTCCAAATGAGAATATGTAATTATGTGACAAAGTTTTCTAGACATTGTGAACACACTCCTTTTATGTATTTATTAATCAATTTAGAGAAATAGTTGGGTTAGAAAAACAGCCATTACATTTAAATACAAATTCCATTGCATAATTCTACAACAAATACATTCAAAAATTACGAACTTCCCTTTTCTAAGAAATACCACTGGACCAATGTTACAGTTTGAAATGGTTAGCACTAACTAGAATTGTGAAACATATTCTTCCAGCTTGCAGACAGTATAGAAGTCATATGACACATTACACTATAGTTTTCTTCTGTTAAACCTATTAGGAAAGTATTTATTTTTAACATAACAACCTGTATTTTCTGTAGTTCTACTTAAATCCATCTTAATATTACGGTAGACTATTTACTATCTGGCTCATGACTATCTAGCCTACTTAATAGCATAAAATGATTCTCTGTGATAAAATAAGGATTAATTTCTTGTACATACTGCACTCTTCCAAAGCTTTAGCAATTGGGTGCCAGCTACAATGCTGTGCAGCCTTTCAAAATGTTTTATGCATCATTTGTTCTTCTAGCACATCTGGAATCACAATTATAAGGTAAGGTCCATAGTTTTCAACACATGATGCTTAGAAGCTCTCCTCCAATGCTCACAAATAACAATGGACACATGTAGAGAGCATCTCTGCTTTCAGCTCTGCATACTTTGTTTCTTGAGTTGGATATCTGACATCCAAAGTGTGTACATTATTAAATTGTCACTTTATGTGGCCCTTGATGTTTTAATTAAAGAAATGGCAATGTGCAATAAATGAAAAAAAAATTGTAGTGACTATAGATCAGAAATTACGTGCTATAATGCAACTGGATTCTGGCATAGCAACCAGAATTGGAAAAGTAATATTGCAGTGGAAGAAAAATAGAGCAGAAATTGAGAAGTGGTGTGCTTTCCAAGTTAGTGGAAGTGGAATAAAAGTAAATGAAGGCAATGTGAAAGGTAAGCATAAGGAAGTTGAGCAAACTTTATTTTTGTGGCACAAACCCTTAAGAGGAAAAAGTTTGCCCCTTAATGGGCCAATATTGCAGGAAAAAGAAGTGCAATTTCAGCAGCAAATAGAAGGGGAAGGCTCAGAATTTACTGCCAGTGGGAAACATGATTCGGTATTCACCACATTACCCCGAGTGGAGAGGCTTTATCCACTGATAAGTAGGCTGTGTCATTGTTTAAAGACTGTATTTAAAAGTTAATTGATGAGGAGGGAATTTCTGGTGAACAATAGTGTAGTTACAATGAGAGTAGTTTAAATTACCAGAGGCTTGCTTCAAAAAATGGAGCTGTAGCATCTGGATATAAGAAAAGTAAGGAGTGAACTATCACGCTGGCTTGCAATGATGCAGCTGACAATCACAAGCTTAGGCTTACATTAATAGAGAAATCATGAAAACCTGGAGCTTTAAACAACCTGAAAAATCAGTAGTCACTGTCCCTGCATTACATTCATCAAAAGATGGATGAATACAGAAATCTTTAACACCCGGTTCCAAAACGCATTCTTACAGATGTAGAGAAATATTTGAAAGACAATAACTTACTGAGGAAAGTTCTGCTGTTTCTTGATAATGCACTTTTGAATCCTGACAGTGACAAACTCATAGATGGAGATAAAAAAGCTTTATTTTTATCCTTAAATGTGCCTGCTGTTTATCAGCTGATGCATGAGCATGCTTGAAATGCTAAACAAGAAGTTTTGCAAGTCTCCTCAGTTTGTTGATATCAGTAGCTGATAATAATGAAGACTGTGTAACCATTCTGAAGATGATACACTTGCTAAATACCGTGAGGTGGTTGGTCGAATATGACTTGTAAGCTCTTGGAAAATTCTTTCAGACTATGAAAATGGACATTTTAACTTTGAATCTATCTTTGAAAGCAAAGTAAAAAATGGAAACAATGATATTGTTTCATTGCTCAAAAGCGTATCGGACTGTGAGAACGTTGATGCAGAAAATGTCACAGAATGGATGGCAAACAATGATATTGTGAAAATGGTGATCCATGGGGAATTTACACAAGAGGAGGAGGCAAACTCAGAAGCTGGGAGAAATCACATCTGACATTGGGGAGGGTTCAAGATGAATGAGGCAAAGCCAAAGTACGTTAGTGAGCAGGAAGAGCCAGCGCCAGTTGATACCATCTATTTGCATGAGTGGAGAGATATTGCAGCTACAGGTGAGTAACAGTCATCTACCAAAGTTTTCTTTTTTAAAAAACCTCAAACTTCTAAGTTTCATCTTTTTTGTTAAGCCCGACTTTTCACAAGTGTGTAACCATACATTCATACTTCATTATGCATATCATTCTATTTCTTCTGTGATAATTTTTGAAGGGTGCAGTATCTCAATAACAAACATGTATAACTTTTATGTATTATGTAAGAGGTCAGAAAGTGTCAATAAAATTGGGTTTTCGTATTAAAAAAGAAAAAAGGGTATTTTGAATGGTACAGCTGGGGTCAGAAAAGAGGATTTGTAGAATTCCAGTCTATATGGCTTGACCTTCTGCCACATTAGGCCAGATAGTTGAGTGTCTACTGTGTTTAAATTATCAAACAATGGAAAAATCCAGGATGGAATAATGACAATATTACGAAAAGGACAGATTGCTACTCACCATAGTGGAGATGTTGAGTCACAGACAGGCACAACAAAAAGACTGTCGAACACGTAAGCTTTCGGCTAAAAGGGCATTCATCGGAATTGGACAACATACATACACACTCATGCAAACACAGCTTACACACACATTTACTCTGTAAGAACCTATTAATTAACCAAAGAAGATTGGTCAAGATGGTTGTCTACGAGAATTATGGGGCTAAGCAAGAGGATTTTAACTTTACAAACTCTTTGTATGTCTGTGGGAAATTAGTGAAAAATATATACTTTAATTTATTTATGCATACTTGTGTGAAACAGTGACAAGTGAAAATCTTATCTAACAAAGATAAAATTATGTTCCTTTGACGTTTTTGTAATGTGCTGTAAATCTATCTTGAAGTAAAATAACACTCTTTATTTTGCAAAAATGACAATTTTTACTACAAACACTGAAACATGTGGTGTGATTAAGAACTTCTAATTGTAGAATATAGGTATTTAGATACTTTAAAGAAATAGCTGTTAATAAAAGTATGCCCTGTAAATTAAGATGTTAATACAGAATAATTTTCTTTTCTTTTGTAATTTCTGAGCATTCCAGGTTTATGCCTTGTGACCACCTGAAATTTATTAAAATGATATTGGAAAGTCCTAGGTAGGATACAAATTGTGAAAGCAGTAGCTTGTCCCTTAATACAAACTATACTTAGACGTGGTATAAACATTTAATATTTGTTCTTAACCCACATTAATTAACAATATACATTAATTTTAAACCATTAAACACAATTTTAATAATCTGTGATTTTCCATCTCCTGAAATGTTGAAATTATTAGAGCTAGAAAAAAAACCGAATAGGGCATTTTTTGTAGAAAATTTAAAGTAGTTTAAGTTTGTGCGGAGAGTCATTTTTGCCAGAAGCTACAGTTTTCAAGATACCCAAGAAAAATATAAAAAACTGACCTTTAGATGATTGTGCCCCCATACCCATGCTCAAGCACACTGTAGAAGATTTTTAATATGCTATTCAACACACTCTTCTCCAAGCACTGTTCAAAAATTTGCTACTACACAATTTTTCCCCCAATTTCCTTCAATGACTGAAGTATTAACTACCATAATCTGGGACAGCTTTGCTACACTTTTTTCTTCTGCACATTTTGTCACCTAATAGTGCCAAAACATTTTTGAAACTATCCTAAGAAATAATCTTAGTCTTTAGTTTCATCATACATGGACAGCTGACAACTTAGTTATGTATTTATACATAATAAAAATGAAAACACATTTGGCAAAGTTAACTGGAAAAGAGACAACTTTTCAACCTGTATTAAAATAAGCAGAAATCATTAAATATTTATAGAAAAAGAAGCATAAAACATAAAAAATTACAAGAAAAGTTTGACATTTTCATCAGAAGAGAAAAATTTGCCTCAGTTTCACTTGTAAGGAGGATTAATTATATGCACGAGCCTGTTACATTCAGGCTAGCTTTAGCTGGCACATCTTGGAAGTAAAAAGTTTTTGCCCTGCCTGTGGTATGAAGATATGACACCTTGAACTTCCCATCTCCATAGAATTGAATAAGTTTACCAAGATGATGCTTGATACTTTTTTTGGTCAAGAATTTTACCACAAGAAACATTCCAAGCTTTGACTGTATAAGATCCTAGGCCATTATGGCATTCATTTCATTATGTTCACAAATGTCAGAGCTATGATCCTCTTCACAGCAAAAAGTGAGATCAACAAGATCCATTAACTACTGTTTACGTTCTTTTGTGGGTTCTGCATCTTGTTCAGGTGTAGAGACAGAGGTCACATGCAAACACAATCAGATTCTTCACTGCTGTGATGACTATTCCTCTGAGTATTTTTCCTTGTACCAGTTGATTTCTTAGGGAGGTACTTGGAGGACTATCAACAGCTTTTCCCGGATCCAGATAAATTCTTCTTCTTCTTCTTCTCTTCAGTGAACTATAGTCCCCATGATAGGCTTGAATGTAATTCATGAAGGAATCACTAACTCTTTTAGGTGTGCCATTACCATCAGCTCTTGTTGCATCTGGGATTCTAGAATGAATTTCTTCAGGATTTAGTAGCAAAGTACCACACTTCATGAGCTCTGATATGATATTCAATTTCATTTTATCTCCTTCGTCCAAAGCAATGAGAAGTTTTGCCAAGAGTTTAGAAACACACTTCCATGAGTGTCTTGGAACTAGGCGAGTTTCTAATCTTATAATATGTCACTATTGCTCTCCATTTCCTTTCACAGGGAGCAAAGATTGAAATTTACAGAGTTTGACGCAAGTGAGTGGATACTGGGGGAAAGAACACAAAGAGAATGTCATGAGTTCTGCATGCCTTGATTATTCTTACATTCACATGACTACTGAGATTATCTCCTATGGAACATTTGGGATCAGATAGACTTTTTTCATGGCAAAACAACATGGAAAACCCACATTTCAAAATGCAGAGCATCAAAGAATCCACTTGAAGCACTGCCATATTTTGTTCCTTTCAGTCCTCCCAAAATCCACGTCCAGTTCCCTGACATCAAAGCTTCAAATATTAAACAAATACTTACTTTGGTAGAATTTATAACTCTTTCTGGATACTTGCCTCCTTCATGAAATATCATTTTTTGAACCCTGGATCACCAGTCAAATTTGTCTCATCATAGTTTAATATATGGGATGGAGGAACTTCAAAGACTAAAGTATGCTTTAAGCTGATCAACTCCAGAACTAGCTCTAGTGCGAAAAATATTTTGGCACTTTGTTTATGCTGTTTCACAAAAGAACAGTACTGGTCATCACGAGGTAAGTTATTTTTTAAAATGTGAAACTTGCTCCCCGATCAAATCTAACAATTTTTTCACAAAGATCTGTAGATCAATGGCATTAAGAGGCTCACTCTGCATAGACAAGGACTTGTTCAAGGATCTTCTCTTCCTCTTCTTTACAACTCAATGCAGTCTGTGACCTGGTTTCTTTAAGTGAAGATACTTTACTTTGTTTTCCATTGTACTTTGCGGGATATAGAACTCTTTTGCTGCTTTTCCATACTCATTTTCTTATTAATCATTGCAGAGATAGCTAGCTGTAGCATAGTGTCATCATAATTTTGATACCTGCATGCTCCCACTTTGATTCTAATGGGCTTTGGCATTTGAATGACCTATTCAGAGGCCCAAAAATACTTGATTTTTAAAAAAAGTGTGAAAGAGGGAAGAAAAGGTCGAAATTCTAGATTGGCAAAGTTGACCCATTTTTACCAAACTTCTGGTGCAACACTGCCAAGTTATATTATTGTACTAAATACACAACAAAATTTTATTTCTAAAAGTGATTCTGAAATGTATGAGAGATGGCACCACCAGCACGTATTGAGGTCATGTTTAGTTAGTAGCATCTTTGGAAAAAATGCACACCAAGTTACAGCCATACTGCTCTATTTCCTTGTGTTTGGCATTCATGTGAATCAAGGAAGTTGAGTGATTGTCAAAAAATGGATGAAAAAGAATTTCATGTGGTGATTAAACATTACTTTATGAAAGGCAAAACGCTTGATAAACATTACAGTGACTCTGCACCTTCAATTAGAACAGTTTATAAGTGATTTCAAAATTTTCGGAGTGGTCATATGGACACAAGTGATGCTGAACATTCTGTACGCCCTTTGGAGGTTACGACTCCAGAAATCATCAATAAAATCCATGATATCGTGATGGATGACAGAAGAGTTAATGTGCATGAGATTGCTAATGCTGTGGGCATCCTGAATGAACAGGTACATAATATATTGCATAAATGTTTGGACATGAGAAAGCTATCCACAAGATGGGTTCCACGATTGCTCACACCTGACCAAAAATGGAATTGTGTGACGTGTTGCAAGGATGGTTTGCAGCTGTTCAGCAAGAATCCGCAGAACTTTCAGCATCATTTCATCACTGTGGATGAAACATGGATACATTACTATACTCCTGAGACCAAACAACAATCTAAACAATGGGTTAACAAGGGAGAATCTGCACCAAAAAAGGTGAAGACCATTCCTTCGGCCGGAAAGGTTATGGTGACTGTCTTTTGGGATTCGCAAGGGATAATCCTCATCGACTATGTGGAAAAGGGTAAAACTATTACAGGTGCATATTATTCATCATTATTGGACCATTTGAAAACTGAGCTGGAAAGAAAAACACCAGCGATTGGACTGCAAAAAAGTCCTTTTCCATCACAACAATGCACCAGCACACACCTCGGCAGTTGTGGTCACAAAATTAATGGAAATAGGATTCCAACTCATTTCACATCCCCCCTATTCTCCAGACTTGGCTCCCTCAGATTACTATTTGTTCCTGAATTTGAAGAAATGGCTGGCGGGACATAAGATTTTATTCAAACAAAGTGGTGATTGCAGCAACTAATAGCTATTTTGCAGACTTGGACAATTCCTATTATTTGGAAGGGATCAACAAATTAGAAGAGCATTGGACGAAGTGTATAAGTCTAAAAGGAAACTATGTAAAAAAAATAAAAAAGGTTTATACCAAACGCGTAAGTAGTTTTTATTTTCACATGGACTTTTCAGACACCCCTCATAATTATATACTGCACTGAACAAATGAAATAGTTTTCCATTATGTTAGAAGAAGTGGGCTGGGTGAGTTACTTTTGCAGATTACCAGAAAATGCATGATCTGCAATCCCCCCCCCCAAAAGGCAAAGTTGTCTCAGTAGCTTAAGTTTCAAAGAGTCTCCTGCTAATTTCCATATTTACTATTGATAGGGTGATTTTACACAAAATTTACTATACCTCACAATCAGTGCAGAATGCCAACAATGATAATTGATGCAGGAATGTGTGGGAAGCTTGTATTGCTAGTCACTGTGTGTACTCACATCCACAGTGATGATAATGTTGCTAAGTCGAAGATGTGTCTTTATGGCAATTGAAGTTACTAAAACATCATTGGCTAAAATAAACAGCTGCTGTTTCAAGTACAGTGTATATGATTGTCAGTTCTGAGATTCTTTTGCTAGGCTTGTCAATGTCCTGAGGCTTACCTTCATCATAATACATTCTGTTTATGATGAGAATTAGTCTAGTTTTATGCTATCATTACAAATTATGTTTACATTTGCACCTACCAAATGCAATTAAGAATAGGTAGAGGAGTTCCATCTTACATAATTCGAGATCTTCTGTGACTTCCTGAAACACATTTGATTTTTTATAGTAACAGTAACTGGATAACTGATGTTACAAAAAGTAGTTTAGAATTACAATAATAACAAGTAATGAAAAATGAGGGTTGAAATAAGTTGAGGTGCAGTTCTACACACATAAATAAATACAAACCAGAAAACATTTTTTACTTACTTGAAGAAAATCTGCAACTCCAAGCCGCGATGTCAGTTTCTCTTGTTTGATAGGTATACATCGATTTAAGAGGAATACACGACTGTAAGAAAAGATCTACTGCTAGCCTCAAATTATAAATGGTCAAAATGCAATAAGATATAAACAAAATATAAGTCTCCACAGTGAGCAAAAAAATTTTAAAAATAATTTTTTTCTTCAGAATGAAAATTGTGGACTCAAATATGTCAACACTAGAAAAACTGCCATCAGCAGTATGCTTGCTTCTGGAATCATTTCATAATTGTGTGCAACATTCAGTACTTTTGTTATTAGATATTATTTTACATACACACATTTTTAGTTATGGACTTCAACTTCAGGCCTCAAATACATGATGCCTTCCACCTGACATATTTTTCCTTGTGTTATTAGCCAGTTTCAAGAAATTACTAAAAATTTGAACATAGGAAGGATTCACATGTAAAAGGACTGGACAAAAATATAGAACAACCATGAGAAATGCACGCATGTACATAAATGCAGATACTAGCCAAGTCTGCTTGTTGCACTGTTGCATTTGATCATGAGCAGCACTTGTGTAATGTCCTCAGTAGATTGCAAGTGTTAGTCATGGTGAGAACAGTGTTCTGTATAGCTGATCATGCACTATATTGCAGCTACATGAATTCAGACTTGGGAAAATTGTTGGTGCTCACATTGTGGGTGCTTCCATGTTTGGTGTTTCAAGAGGCACTGTATACAGGGAAAGCAGAAAAACATCATCTGTTGATTCACAACTTGGACTGAAGTGTTTGTTTAGTAATAACAATGGATGATCACTGATGAGGAATATGAAGAAAAATAAGAGGATGACAGCTGCAAAAGTCACTGCAGAACTGAACGTTGCTTGTGAAACCTGCCCACAGCAAAACAACATGACGGGAGCTCCATAAGCGGGCAACTGCAGGATAAGCTGGAATTCCAAAACCACACATCATTGACATAACTGCCCACAACAGGAAAACATGGGGCATAATCTGTAAAATCGGTACTATGAGGTGTTGGAGACAGTAATTTGGTTGGATGTGTTTGGTTTCACACTGTTTCCAACTTTTGGCTGAGTTTTGGTAAAGAGAAAAATATGGCAGGAGTTTGGTGATGATGTGGGCAGCTATATCATGGCATTCCATCAGCTGTATGGCTACTCTGTAAGTTTGTATTACTGCTGCAGATTATATAATCAGTTTTGCTGATTAGTTCCATCCCATGGTACAGCATTTGTTCCTCAATGGTGATGCTGGGTTCCAAGATGCTAGGGCCCCTGTTCCTACAACTTACATCAGCCAGAATTGGTTTTTTGAGCATGAGGGTTAATTGTTGTGTCTCCCTGGTCCCCACAATCACCAGATCTAAATATTATAGAATCTTTGTTGTCTACTTTGTAGAAAAGGGTGTATGACCCTAATCCACTTCAATCATCATTCCCTGAATGTGCCACAATTTTGGAGAGTGAATGGTACAATATACTCTTGAAAACCATACAGAATCTGTATTTATCCAGGTTTCCTACACTATGTTATGCATGATAATGTGTTGTGTTTTTGGTGATTTCACATTTTTGTGCACCCTCTCTATCTGAAAATTACCTGCCTGACAGAACAATGATATGTATATAAAGTAGTAGCATTAGTAATGCTATCTCAACAGAGACAAAGTTACCATGCCATTTATCAACTCTGTTGCAACCATTTCAAGGCTTTTCAAGAGGGCATGATTACCAATAAAATTCCCACTCATCTATATCAGTACTCAAGCAACCTTACAGAGTGTGGCTGAAGGTCCCTTCAGTACCACTTTCATTTACCCCCTTCTTTCTTCCCTTTGCAAATGGTACATGGGCAAGAAGACTGTTGATAAACTTGTGTATGACCCCTATTTCACTAATTTCTTCATTGTGGGATGAAGTAATATGTTGTCCAGATCTTATACAAATGTCTGCTATTAGAATAGAATTTCAACTGTAACCTTTTCTGTTATACATAATGCCTCTCTTGTGTGATTGCCACTGTAGTTTGTTGAACAAGTAAATGATGAAATGTGCTGCTTTTCGTTGGATCTTCTCTATCTCTTCTGTTAATCCTACTTGGTAAAGGTCCCAGACTGATCAAAATTACCCAAGAATCAGTTGAACAAGTTTTTTGTAAGCCACTTCTTTTTTAGATATTACATTTTCTTAAGATTCTGTCAATGAATCTCAGCCTGGAATCTGCTATTCCTTCAATTTGTTACTCTTTTCAATGATGTTTCACCAACAGTGTAATTGAACATAAATGGATCTCTTTGCCTATTTACAGGATGTATCTTAAGGGCCCCACACACAAGTATCTGATGGATTGTATGTGATTCATGCATGCAATATGGCTGCCTGGCTAGTCAGCAGGGTGTGTGGCACTATGGTTGCAACATTTTTTATCTATTCATCAAGAGTGGTTATGCTGTTCTGTTTAGTTTCACTTTGCCCATGATGAGTAACAAGTTTACAACAGAATTTATAGTCATTCATGGACCACAAACTACTCTGAGAAATGAAGTGGAAACTGGATTTGCAACTTATATTAAGTAGTAATAAAAAATACACCCTCTGAATTGAAGGGAGGTTCATAGTAATAATTGAGATACAAAGGGCTCCATCTCATGATTTTGAGTTATTTATGAAATAATTAAACATTTTATTAAAATTTTTAACTTAAACAAAATGACACATGTGTCTACTGTAATGTTAAGAGAACATTTTAATTCAAATGATCAGGGCAAATCGGTTATACAGTTACACTCAAATCCATTGTTATTTCATACAAACTAACTCTCCTTCATACAATTTATAAAAAGAGTTAAGAGTAATCTGTAGTGCAGCTATTGATAATATCTTTATGGACACATGAAGGAAATTGTGTAAATATTGCATTTAAATTATAAGTTTAATAATAAAAAGGAACTGAGCACTATAAATGTAAAATGAATTGTATGGGCAAGCTGGAAAGATGTACACAACCCATTTGACATCAGTGAAAAATGTAACACAGTCTGTAAAACAACTGACAGATAAAAAGAAGGGTTTCAAAAGAAGTTTAAAAAGTTATAACTCTCATTTATTTTATATTTATGTTTTGCAAGTGTTTTTGGTGATACAGAAATCAGCTGCAACTCCTACCAAATATAGCAGTTCACTTTCCATAGCAGAACTTCTCAACACAGTGGCATTTGTAACATTAACTGAAATTGCTTGGCAAATCGCTTGTGTTTGGGGTGTCAAGGTGAGCAATCGATTGCAGGTGATATCGCAGGCAACAGATTGTAGTCAACCATCATTAGTGTAGGGGATCCTTACACTTATTTCTTTCAGAGATTATTGCTAGTCTGTACAGTCCCTGCACCAATCATCAATCTTCTGCAGATCATTCTGCATTTCATTACATTCTGCAATCTTCCTATAGACAACAGCATCCCCTTCAAACCATTTCACAGAGCTTCCAACATTATCCACTAAATTATTTTTATACTTTGTTAACAATGATGGTCCTATAAGACTCCCCTGTAGCACCCGACAAATATCTTTACATCTCCAGTTTAATCCTGATTAGAATAACATACTGAGTTCTGCTTCTTAAGAAATCTTGAACTCAGTCAGAAATCTGGAATCTGGTCAGATGAATGGCTACTGCTGGACTGTGACTAAGAAGAAGTTTGAATACCCACTGGTAACACTTGCTGCTGAGCACTGCATAGTCATCTTCAAGGTACACTTTACCACCAACAGTCTGGATTTTCCTTCTTGTCACCAGCTTCTCTGAACTTTTCCAATGTGAAGTGTCTCTCATACATTCTTCAAACCCAGCATCGACTTTAACCCCAGTATCTGTCAGTCCTTGTCACCTATCTACCTCCATCCCCGTTTCCACCACAATTACAACCCCTACCAATAAATGCTTCCTATATCTCCCTGTTTGTGACTGTATTTATATTTATAGGTCTTTATGCCTTCATCCATATTTCTTAATGTTCATCCTGTATCCCATTATTTAATATGCTCTTTCTTTAAGATATTGTGAATAATCACATGCCACAATGTTTACTCACTTGCTATGACTACGTCAAGCAACAGAAATTATTTCGACTTTTTTTTAAATTTAACATTGGCATTTAGAAAGCATGGAGAAAAGAAAAAGTAAAACAGGCTGAAAGAATTCTTCATTGGCCATTCCTCCCTGGAAGTGACCAAGCATTTAATACAATAATGTATCAATAAAATATTGTGTATTAGGTTAGTTGTCAATGATTATTAGGTTAATTATTAATGATTTTATTTACACAAGGATAAAAATTTAGGCTGTGTAGAAAATTCGTAATAACATAATTATAGCAACACCAAGAAGAAAGTTTTCCTCTTTTTCTAGCTATAGTTCACAGAATTCAAAATTTCCTGCAGTCAAAATACCAAAAAACTTTTGATATCACTGCCTGACAAATATGGTACTTACTAAGTGCTGTTTGGACATACTTGTTCACAAGTCTTTTCAGGCCCAAGTCTGATCACCAGAAATCTGAAAATGATTTCAACATTATAAGTCATATTAATTAGATGATACACTCATACATACAATTTTCTTCACTTATTTTATGGTTTATAAAAGAAACAAATAACAGGTTTAATAAGTAAGTAAAGAAAAAGAGAAGTATTACTGATAAACTATATGGTTTCAAAGAGCGAAGTCTGATCTTAGATTGTAACTGAAAACTCTTCTGGTTGGGAAAAAAGTTAGAAAGTTGTCAAGCAAGAACTTTTGTGTTTAAGCAAATAACATTTCTTCGAACCATTTTCATTTTATTTTTATAATCTAATTTTCTGATCAACAGTTGGTGAGGTAAATAGCTAACAACTGTGCTCAAAAAACAATTGCATATTTGTGATTATACTTCTGATTACCTCTGCAGATGACACTGAAACCAGTAATCAAGTGTTGTATATGACAACTGAGAATGACAAAGAAAATATTATAGCGTCATATTTTGACTAACATTAAGCTCCTTATTTGACAAATCCCAAACTCTAAAAATAAGTAAAAGTGCCGAAAAACAAGAAAAACCTTTTGGTGTTGATAAATGTTTTGAACATAAAGTATTACACAACATTTATAGATTAGTGGTGTGTGCTTAGAACAGCGTTTCAGATTTTCTTTTGTGACTGTCAAAAAATACAGAATACATTGATTCTGGAATTTTTATTATTTCTTCATTTCTTTATAAGATTATATTTATTCATTAGAAGGCATATTGTGTACCCAGCAATAGTTCTGTGATAAAAGTAGACTATAAAAATGGTTCCTGTGGTGCCACACTAGGCAGTCAACAACAAGAGGTTGGCAGTAGCTCACGTGCCTGCCCTGCCAACCTATGGCCAGCTTGATGACACTCTCTGCTACATATCCAAGGAGTACCACCACCAAGTCACCATTAGAAGGTGCTGCACCAATGCTAGCTGAGACACATAGTGGAATTCACTCACAGCATTTGAAGCCTAATAGTTAGCCTCACTTCTTTCTGTTATTATTTATGACAAATTTACTTGTGGCAAGGAACCACTGGAATACAACTGGACTTGCTGAATTGAAGTTAAGTAAACAAGAGTCAGGAACATATTACATATGCTTCTCACTATTTTTCTCTCTGTCTCAGCACCCACCTATTCCTTAGCATCCACCCTTGGACCAACCCAACAATTGGAAATGGGGCCGTTGCCACAAGTGTTCCAGTTTGCTTTTACATCTCATCATGTAACTACTTAGTGCCGCTATTAATAGTGTATCTTTTTCTTTTTGCAAGACTGTTATTTTTGCCGTGCTTGTGTTACTGTGCATTTGTGTTCCAGAATGTGACCTGCAAATGACCTCGTTTGTTTGCACACACTGAGGCTAACATTCATGCTTATGTACACTATTTCTTGTGTTGTAATTTCTGTGTGTGTGTACTGAAGCAAGAACTGTCAGTAACAAAGATTATTCCTTTCAGGTGCAGCAGATGCAGAATCTTATAGACATGTTGACAAGACTGCTCGCTGTGCAAGCAAACACACCGCATCTTCCTCTGTCTCCCGCAGCACAGCCAAAGTCAGCACCACATGTTTCCATGTCATCAGTCTGTGCTTTTAATTCAACACACAAGGAATGGTTCCAGTACAGAGTACAGCTCAACACACACTTCACAGCACATCACAAAACTCCTTTACTACTTTAAGTGTCTCATTCCCTAATCTAATTCCCTCAGCATCATCCAACTTAATTCGACTACATTCCATTATCCTCGTTTTGCTTTTGTTGATGTTCATCTTACATCCTCCTTTCAAGACACTGTCAATTCCGTTCAACTGCTCTTCGAAGTCCTTTGCTGTCTCTGACAGAAATACAATGTCATCGGCGAACCTCAAAGTTTTTATTTCTGCTCCATAGATTTTAATACCTACTCCAAATTTGTCTTTTGTTTCCTTTACTGCTTATTCAATACAATGATTGAATAACATCGGGGAGAGGCTACAACCCTGTCTCACTCCCTTCCCAACCATGCCCTCGACTCTTACAACTGCCATCTGGTTTCCGTACAAATTGTAAATAGCCTCTCGCTCCCTGTATTTTACCCCTGCCACCTTCAGAATATGAAAGAGAATATTCCAGTCAACATTGTCAAAAGCTTTCTCTAAGACTGCAAATGCTTGAAATGTAGGTTTGCCTTTCCTTAATCTTACTTCTAATATAACTTGTAAGGTCAGTATTGCCTCATGTGTTCCAATATTTCTACGGAATCCAAACTGATCTTCCCCGAGGTCGGCTTCTACCAGTTTTTCAATTCGTCTATAAAGAAATTGCATTAGTATTTTGCAGCTGTGACTTATTAAACTGATAGTTTGGTAGTTTTCACATCTGTCAACATCTGCTTTCTTTGGGATTGGAATTATTATATTCTTCTTGAAGTCTGAGGGTATTTCCCTAGTCTCATACATCTTGCTCACCAGATGATAGAGTTTTGTCAGGACTGGCTCTCCCAAGGCCGTCAGTAGTTCTAATGGAATGTTGTCTACTTACGGGGCCTTGTTTCTACTCAGGTCTGTCAGTGCTCTGTCAAACTCTTCACGCAGTATCATATCTCCCATTTCATCTTCATCTATATCCTCTTCCATTGCCATAATATTGTCCTCTAGTACATCTCCCTTGTGTAGACCCTCTATATACTCCTTCCACCTTTCCGTTTTCCCTTCTTTGCTTAGAACTGGGTTTCCATCTGAGCTCTTGATATTCATACAGGTGGTTCTCTTCCTTCCAAAGGTCTCTTTAATTTTCCTGTAGGAAGTATCTACCTTACCCCTAGCGAGATAAGCCTCTACATCCTTACATTTGTCCTCTAGCCATCCCTGCTTAGCCATTTGCACTTCCTGTCGATCTCATTTTTGAGACGTTTGTATTTCTTTTTGCCTGCTTCATTTCCTGCATTTTTATATTTTCTCCTTTCATCAATTAAATTCCATATTTCTTCTGTTACCCAAGGATTTCTACTAGCCCTTGTCTTTTTACCAATTTGATCCTCTGCTGCCTTCACTACTTCATCCCTCAGAGCTACACATTCTTCTTCTACTGTATTTCTTTCCCCCATTCCTGTCAATTGTTCCCTTATGCTCTCCCTGAAACTCGGTAAAACCTCTGGTTTAGTCAGTTTTTGCAACTTCTTCAGTTTTAATCTACAGTTCTTAACCAATAGATTGCGGTTAGAGTTCACTTCTGACCTTGGGAATATCTTACAATTTAAAACCTAGTTCCTAAATCTCTGTCTTAGCATTATATAATCTATCCGATACCTTCTAGTATCTCCAGGATTCCTCCATGTACACAACCTTTTTTTATGATTCTTGTACCAAGTGTTAGCTATGATTAAGTTATTCTCTGTGCAAAATTCTACCAGGCGGCTTCCTCTTTCATTTCTTACCCCCAATCCATATTCACCTACATACGTTTCCTTCACTCCCCTTCCCTACTGTCGAATTCCAGTCACTCATGACTATTAAATTTTCGTCTCCCTTCAATACCTGAATAATTTCTTTTATCTCATCATACATTTCTTCAATTTCTTCATCATCTGCATAGCTTGTTGGCATATAAACTACTGTAGTAGGCATGTGCTTCGTGTCTATCTTGGCCACAATAATGTGTTCACTATGCTGTTTGTAGTAGCTTTTTTATTCATTATTAAACCTACCACTGCATTACCCCTATTTGATTTTGTATCTATAACCCTGTATTCACCTGACCAAAAGTCTTGTTCCTCCTTCCACCGAACTTCACTAATTCACACTATATCTAACTTTAACCTATTCATTTCCCTTTTTAAATTTTCTAACCTACCTTCCCAATAAAGGGATCTGACATTGCATGCTCCGATCTATAGAACACCAATTTTTTTTCTCCTGATAACGACGGGGACAGCAGACTAGCAGTGTTAAATCATGGCCTCGGTGTTTCACAGCACACAGGTGCCAGGTTTTCCCCTGTTGTGATGCTAAATGCTATCTATGTGGCATGTGTGGTCATATTCAATGTGTCTGGTTGCAAAAATGCAATTCCAACATGCACTTTGCATTTCCTCCCAAGTCTCAGACAATGAATATTGATGCAATTTTTTCAAAGCCAAGTAATAGCCCTAGTGTTACACAGTGCATGTCAAATGCAACAGTGAAGGAGCCACACAATTCTGGCATTCAGAGTCAGGCCAATACATTATTTCTCACTCTGCAGATTGCCAATTACAAGATATCCATACAGGTAGACACCACTGCACCAGTGACTTTGTTGAACGGAAGCACTTACAAACTGCAGGCCTAAGCTACATAAGTCACACATGACTCTTTCTAGTTATGGTGGACATGACATTCCTCTTCTCAGTGTCTGCAGCCTACCTGCCACCTTTTGTACCATTATTAAGACAGTTTCATTCACAGTTTTGTGCTCATAGGAAAGTGGGCATGTTTTTGGCATTGACTCTTTTCATCCATTTGGTTTTTACATTCAAGATATGATCCCATTTGAATTCCTCTGTACTTAAGGACAATATAGTTGAACTGTGTAATGAATTTAGTGACTTTTTCGAGATGACATAGGCAAAGATAATAATTTTGAAGGTCACATTATCAGAAAAGACAATGTACAACCATGGTTTTGCTGTGGATGGCCCATACCTCACACTATCCTAGATAGCACAGGAACACTTATCTTTGCAGGACAATGATGTGATTTACTTAATAGCAACCAGGCAGTGGGCATTCCTTTAGTAAGTATAAAGAAACCTTCAGGCAGGTTATGCTAATGTGCAGATTTCAAGGCAGCAGTAAATCCACAGACTTTTCCTTTGCCATGCCCTGAGGGACTTATGGAAAATTTTTATGCAGGTCACTTCTTTTCCAAGAGTGATCTTTGTGATGCTTGTTTGCAGCTCCCTTTGGATGCACAGTCATAACAAGTTTTTGTGATCTCTGACAAAGTGGGTTTTTTTAAACTTCTGAGGTTTCCCTTCATCACTGCAGCTGCACCTGCAGTTTTTCAGCATTATTTGTCATAGATGAAAGCTATAGTTACTTCTTGTGCTGACTTTTTGGATGACATAGTCGCTTTGGGTCGCACTCCCGATGAACATCTTTCCAATCTCAGAACATTGTTTCAAGTACTTTCAGATGCTGGATTAAAGTGGATTGAATATTTAGGACATGTGATCAGTAAGGGTACCCACCCTTTGCTAGAGTCTCCATTCAGACACTGTAGTTCCCTATTGGAATTCTCATTGGCTTTTTGCGGTAGATGCCTTAAGCAAGTTTCCCTCCTTGGTGAACATGCAATCCACCATAACAACTATCAATACTCTGGTGTTCATATTTTGCATTGATGGTTCACCAGAAGTGTTGCCTTTGGACAATGGATTACAGCAGAATTACAGCAGTTTTGTTATGTTAACAGCATCAAGCATGTGGTGACAGCACCATTTCACCCTCACTCTAATGGTGAAGCAGAAAACTTTGTCAGAACATTCAAGCAACAGCTGAACAAGTTCAGTGCTTCCCATACTTGGGTGCAGGTATTAGTGCTCTTCCTTTCCTCATATTATTCCCAGTCGTGCAATGGTAAGTCACATGCAGAACTTTTGCAGGGATACTGACATAGGATTCTGCTGCAGTTGCTGCATCCTCCACAGTGCTCTGGGGTTAATGTAAATAATTTCAGCTTTATCAGAGTTTTTGGCAAACACAGGCACTGCAAACGAGGCATAACCACCATAGTTTTGGGCCGCTCTTCATATGTCTTACAGGGTCCCATCGGGCTGTAAAAGTGCCATCAGAAGCACTTTCATTTACAGATTCAGTGCCCAAGAAGTTCCTGCAGCCTCACACACTCTCACCTTTGATGAGTCCCACGCTGCCAGCACTGGATGAGGAGTCAATGCTTGCTGATGGAGTGCTGTCACCATCTCTGCAGTGCCAGCAGCCCTTGCCACAAAATGTGGCCCCCTTTGGCCCTTCTGGCTTCCAGTGGACCTCTGTCGACCTTCCAGTCACTGCTGCGCTCTCATCCCTCGATAATGATGTTCCATCTATGATCGTGGGTGTGCACCCTATGGCTGGCTTTTCAGCCGATGTTCCTATCCACTTGCAAGGTGAATGATGAATGTTGGGGTGTTAGCAGGATCTTGGATCTTGTCATCAGCTGGAGTTTCAGCTCCTGTCTTCCTGCCTTCTCAGTGGCACCTGCTCACAGACACCTCTCACTACCCCCCCCCCCCCCCCCTTCCCCCCCAGCTCCTGTCTTCCTGCCTTCTCAGTGGCACCTGCTCACAGACACCTCTCACTACCCCCCCCCCCTTCCCCCCCCCCCCCTCCTCCCCACACACGCACACACTGTTGTTTCCAGTATTACCAGTACACATCAACAATGGTGATTTTTGGGAAGGAGGCATGTGGTGTCGCAATACACTATTGACACCAACCTAGACAGTCAACATCAGGAGGTTGACAGCAGCTCATGTGATTGCCCTGCCAACACGTAGCCATCTCAAAAACACACCTTCTTCTGCAGACCATCAAGATAGCCAAGTTCACTTGGCACATTCAAAACCTGCTAGTTAGGCTCGCTTCTCTCTGTTATTATCTACAACTAAATTGCTTGTGTCAACGAACTGTTTGAATACAACTGGACTTTCTGAACTGAAGGTAAGGGATGTAAGATGTCAAATGGGCAGACTTCGAGCAGGAAAGGTGCGACAAGACATTTTAATTTCCACTGTCTATACATTTACAAATACATTCATAAAACTTTCACAGCATGACTAGGAAGGATTCAGGATTCACACTCATAGCAGTGGAAGTTTGAAAACATAAAATAATTTTTTTTAGATGTGACATTTCATCATTTTTCCACTTACTATTCGCTGCATTTGTTGCTATAGGTATACTTTTCTTCATAAGAAAGAGAGATTCTTTGATGAATTTTGCACAGCGTACAAACCATACTTACAGGTGAAATGAAACTCTAGAATTTTCCAAATCCATTAAAAACTGTGGAAAAAATTGAGGTAATTAACTATAAAATTTGAGTTTTTTCTAAACAGGAAATTTAAAATGTAAGATCTCACCCATTGTATAATAAATTAAATAAATTCTAGAGTTTCATACACCTGTAAGTAAGTATGGTTTGTATGTTGTGCAAAATTCATCAAAGAATCTCTCTTACTTATTAAGAAAAATGTACCTATAGCAACAAATGCAGCCAATAGTAAGTGAAAAAATGACGAAATTTCACATGTAAAAAAAAATTTTTGTTATGTTATTGAACTTCCACTGCTGTGAGCATGGACCTTGGGTCCTTCCTGGTCATGCTGACAAAGTTTTATGAGTTTATTTGCAAAAGTATAGACAGTGGAAATTAAAATGTCCTGTGGTGTCCCCCCTGCTCCAAGTTGGACCATTTGATGTCCTACCCACCTTACCAGAATTAAGTTACATATTACATGTGCTTCTCACTGATTGCTTCATAAGAATCTCTATTCAAATCAAACTCACCAGCCACTAAATATGTTTGCCTTGTGTTCCACATCAAAAGGTAATCCCTCATGGCCTAACCATCTGTGAACAGTGTCTGTTGAGACCAACAGGCCTTCTCATAGTATACTGTAATACATTATCAAGACATTCACCAACAGATAATACTTATCCCATCTCACCTATCTTCCATTATAAATAACCAGTCACAATTTAGAAGACTTGTTACATCCACAACTACAACACCAGAAGAAAGAATTACATTAATTATCTAACAATTTAAAGAACCTTTTCTATTTTTTATATCCGAGATCACATTCAAAACTGCTTTTTATTGGTGGGTTTGATGTGTAAGACTATCATCTTCAGATCTTTTTGTTCAATCTTATGTTATCTGTTTCTCTTGCTCCACATTCTTCATCTTTCCCTGGTACTACTTTCTTAACTTGTCTTCTAGTAGCCCCATACCCAGGCTATGCTTTCATGTATAGATATCAGCTACCACCATTGTCCACATCTACAGCTCACACACTGGCATGATGTCCACTAACTCCTCCTTGCTTATGTTCTTTCCTCACACCAAATCTCTGCCAGGTCTTTGCTGTCTACCTCAGTTAAGACAACTGCACACCCCTGTTCAGCTGGGAGAAAGTGGCAGTTTTCTGAGCACATGCATTGGCTTGCTATTGAATGATTTTGTACAATATCTCTTCATATAATCTTTCTAATTTTCCCTTTCTATTTGCCTGACTGCTGCTCAGTGTTTCTTCAATTTGGGGAGTAGCAATCTCTCCTCATATAAATATTTGCTTATTAAGTATTTATTTGACAAATGCTGGAGTCTGCCAGCCGTGCGGTTTTAGGCGCCTCAGTCCGGAGCCGCAGGACTGCTACGGTTGCAGGTTCGAATCCTGCCTCGGGCATGGATGTGTGTGATGTCCTTAGGTTAGTTAGGTTTAAGTAGTTCTAAGTTCTAGGGGACTGATGACCTAAGATGTTAAGTCCCATAGTGCTCAGAGCCATTTGAACCATTTTTTTGCTGGATTCAAAACAGTCCAGTAGTATAAAAAAGTTAATTAAATTACTACTTTTAATTTTCTTACTCTTGCACTAAGTGTTGCATATTTCAACTTACTTTTTATCTCTGAGATCTGTATGTCTACATACTGAGGAGGTTTGTTTATTTTCCTTGCCACAGATGTATCCACAGTCATCATAGCCTTTAATTACTCTGTCAATATCTCCATGTAATGCACAGTATGCTACAAGTCCAAGCTGAAAATGAAGATATTAATATATTACTATTTGGTCCACAATAGATTTATCAAACAATATTTGTGAGATATGTATGCCTTTTATACGGAAGAAAGGATGCAGAGGTGGGGGAAGGGTATCAAGCTAGAACACTGTAGGTTAGCTGGACTTGCAAGAAATATCAGTATAATGATGGTCAGTAACATTCATCTACAGGCTTTACAGTATGAATTATGAACTACTCTAAGAAAATTCAAACCATCAATGCTTACATATACAGCTCTCTTATTAACCAAAACAGCTACAGGATAATCCTATCAACTTAAGTTATTGGTGAATTAAAGTCATTATAATAGACATTCAGTACTACGAGCTGAATGAGCTCATTAGAGACACATCTTCCAATTTATTTTGTTCAATTGGTACATCTATTCCTTGAAAAAATCATTGTTGGGTAGTAGCTATGCGAGCAGAATGTCAGAAGTGGTACAGAACTATCTGGGAGGTGATTAGCACCAGGTAACTACAATTGAAACTGCAACACTATGAAGGCATGCAAGGAACATATAAATGACATAAAGTGAGCTACATGTTTGGATATCCAAATAATTATCATTTCAGTGAGACTGCACAAAACAGAAGAAGTAATGCCATAGAAATTCTGTACACAAGGAATTATGTAGTGGGTTTCTCATTCAGAAATCACATCTGAATGTTGTTTGTTTGTGAGCAGATCATGTTATGCCTCATGAAAGAAGGAGAAACGTCTTCCAGAGTGTGTTGGAATCAACAGCAACAGGAGATTGCAGCTTATAATTTGATATAGCTGTTTGCATTAGTCGGGATTTCAAAACTGTCACGCAAATATGCAATCAATGGGTTCAGGAAGTCTGTTCAATGCTGCAATGGATCTCAATGGCCATAAGGACAGACTTAATGTTCATTGTCCATGCATGATCACACTGCCTTGTCATAAAACTTGTGTCAAAAAATGAGCTTGTTTCCAGCAAGACAAGTATCCACACTATCCACACAGGCACTGAGATGAAGTGTGGAGCACCAAAGAATGTCATCATGGTAATCAGTGTTGCAGCTTCCCCTGACATGACACAGGAGAGAGGCTTGCTGACAATAGTATGTCCTAGGAAAACACTGGAAACAAGAGTGGTACCACACTGTCTTTTCAGATGAGCCCCAGACATGTGTACAGCTTCATGATGGACATATCCTTGAGTGAAGATTTTTAGGAAAATGAAAGGAGTTAGATTGGATTCATCATTGTCACATGGGACAAGCATGTGGTGTGATGATATGGGCACCCTACGCAATCAACTCCGGTTTGAATAGCTGATGATTTGGACAGTAGGTGTTACATTTCCGATATGTTAACAGCAGTGGCTGTACTGTATCTTTGGGGTCTTCATGGCATAATCTTTCAACTAGAAAATTGAGATCACCTGTTGTCTCACTGCCCTCACCTTCCAGACACAGAGTTGTTTGCCTGTTGCCTCAGCCATCAGAGTGTACAGACCTCTCACTGAATGAAAACATCTGTTGATTAGCTGCCAAGAACTCCAGTGAGTTGAAGCAGCATGGAATGACTTGTCCATACCTGTCATCCAATCTCAGTTTGACTTGATGCCCAGCCAGGTTAGAGTTATTGTTGGTGACAAAGGTGCCAGCTTTGTGCATACTCCCAAACCACCTAAAAACTTAATCATGTTCCTTACTACTATACTGTATACTCACAGTACATAAAAGTTTGTTATTTGCTTTCATTTATGATGTTGCAATTTAAAAGGCCTGAAGTGTAGTATTTTAATGCCATGTCAGCAAAGACACCTGTGATTTTGACTCTTTGGGATAGATCTTCGAAAAGAAGACCATGTAGTAATAGGGAATCCATATTGCATTTAGACAATGACCTCAATTGTGCTATCAAAGTTGAATCATGCACATTGCTGCAAATGCTCCTTCCACCAACGTGAAGATTGTGTCACTCTTTCATTGACATGATAGACCTGTAGAAGCAGTCTGTGAAATTTTTAAATTCAGAATTTGGAAAATTACTCAGGAAAGGGAGGGGAGAGCACATTCACATGTGAGTATGAACAATGCCTTATTCGTCACTTGTTTGCACCAAATGTTGTATGGTTTGCATCAGAAGGATTCTAGTTAAGCAATTATTTGCACAGCTAATTAACATAAGCACCCGGTCTGGTAAAGGCAGTTTCCATTCTCTCCCTGTGATTTCCATTGTGTATTCAAGGACTTTCCAGGGTAAATTCAACAGAAAGACAGACCTGCAAAATAAATATACATATATCAAAAAAAATTGGGCATCACCTTGGTTTCGAGAGTTCTGGAACCTGTACAGAAAATTGGATCAGAGATCAACATAAACATCATTTCCACCCTTTTTACTGCTCATGAAAACTGCACATTGACTGTTGTACCACCATACAGCGAGACCATCAGAGGTGGTGGTCCAGATTGCTGTACACACCGGTACCTCTAATACCCAGTGGAATGTCCTCTCGCATTGACGTACGACTGTGTTCATTGTGGCATACTATCCACAAGTTCATCAAGGCGCTGTTGCTCCAGATTGTCCCACTCCTCAACGGTGATTCGGTGTAGATCTCTCAGAGTGGTTGGTGGGTCATGTCATCCATAAACAGTCCTTTTCAATCCATCCCAGGCATTTTCGATAGGGTTCACACCTGGAGAACACGTTGGCCACTCTAGTTGAGTGGTGTCGTTATCCTGAAGGAAGTCATTCACAAGATTTGCATGATGGGGGTGTGAAATGTCGTCCATGAAGACAAATGCCTCGCCAATATGCTGCCAATATGGTTGCACTATTGGTCAGAGGATGGCATTCACATATCGTACACCCATTACGGCACCTTCCATGACCACCAGCAGCATACGTCGACCACACGTAAGGCCACCCCAGAACCTCTACCCTCGTTGCACTCACTGGATAGTGTGTTTAAGGTGTTCAGCCTGACTGGATTGCCTCCAAACACTTCTCCAACAATTGTCTGGTTGAAGGCATATGTGACACTCATTGGTGAAGAGAATGTGATGCCAATCCTAAGCAGACCATTCGGCATGTTGCTGGGCCCATGTCTACAGTGCTGTGCATGGTGTTGTGGTTGTAAAGATGGACCTCGTCATGGATGTAGGGAGTGAAATTGCACATCATGCAGCCTATTGCGCATAGTTCGAGTTGTAACGTGGCATCCTGTGGCTGCACGAAAAGCATTATTCAACATGGTGGTGTTGGTGTCAGGGTTCCTCTGACCCATAATCTGTAGGCAGCGGTCATCCACTGCAGTAGTAGCCCTTAGGCGGCCGGAGCAAGGTATGTCATTGACAGTTCCTGTCTCTCTGTATCTCATCCATGTCCAAAAAACATGGCCTTGGTTCACTCTGAAATGCCTGGACACTTCCTTTGTTGAGAGCCATTCCTGGCACAAAGTAACAATACAGTTACAATTGAACTGCGGTACTGACCATCTAGGTGTGGTTGAACTACAGACAACATGAGCTGCATACCTCCTTCCTGGTGGAATGCCTGGAATTGATCAACTGTCAGATCCCCTCCGTCTAATAGGCACTGCTCATGCATGGTTGTTTACATCTTTGGGTGAGTTTAGTAACATCTCTGTACAGTGAAAGAGACTGTGTCTATGATACAACATCCACAGTCAATGTCTATCTTCAGGAGTTCTGGGAACCAGTGTGATGCAAAACTTTTTTTGATATGTGTAGTTACAGCTGAAACAGATACAAGAGAAACAAAATACTGAAAATCAGAACATCACAAGTAAATCACTGAAATTGAACGGATGCATCTAAATGGATACAAGTAAAAATTCTGCTACTGTAGAACTAGTGAGAAAAAAGGAGTAGTGGTTGTAATGCAAAAAATAGAGTAAGTTCCAGGTTGCCCAGGTTCATGCAGCATATTGTGTTGAAGAGTGTTTTGAATTCTTCATCACAATAAAGGATCAAAAGCACACAAAGTAGCAGCATTGAAATTTTACAGATCACCAGCAAAAAATATCTTAAGCTCCATAATTAAACTTGACTGGAGAATGATCACTCTTTGTGGAGTCTTTAATGTTGATTTTCTGTCAGGTAGGTCACCTAGAATTGTTGTGTCTAGTGTTGGATTATTTAACATACCAGAAAACACTACACAAATTGCAGGTCAAACAACAACAACCATTGCAATCTCTTTTTAGACTCTACAACTTTTAGTGATTTAGATATAAAAGTGATAGTCAGTGGTTTATTTGGCAATGGTGATCAAATGTAAACAATAAGAGAGAGATTTACCTAATTCAAAGAACAAACTGTAGTTAAGAGCTGCAACTTAATTACAACCAATATTGTAAAGCTTTTCCAGTCTATTATTGAAAAAGTTAACATTTTCAAACTCCAAGAATACAACAAGAACAATTTATAACACTACTAAACAAGAAGCTAGCAAAAATAATGATGCATATAACATTGAGAGCGCAGAAAATAACAGGCAACACATCAAAATCACTGACATCAAATTCAATGATTACATTCCCAGAGTTGCAGCAATCATATCATCCACTAAGGAAAAAGTAAATACAGATGCATCAGATTTACTTCAGCAGGCACCAGATGCAACACCTACAAAGATTAGTATCAAAACTACAGCCCCTAAGGAGATTAAAAAATTCACCAGGTCACTAAAGAGGAATAATTATGTTGAGTATGGCAGTGTTGGCTATTTAGTCTTTTTCTCATGGTCTCCTCCTAATTGGTAGTCCTCTCATAGAGATCCAAATGGGATACTAGTACGGAATCTTTTGCCAATGGAGAGACCATCAGGACACTTTTTTCAATTACAGGCCACATTTCCTGTGGATACACATTATATATCTTTAATGTAGTGGTTTCCATTGCCTTCTGCATCCTCATGCCGTTGATCATTGCTGGTTGTTCTGCCTTTTAGGAGCAATTCCCCAATCCAAGGGCAATATAGTGCCCTGAACCTCAGTCTGCTCTTTTGCTCTCTTTGACAAGCCTGTTGCCAGAGTGAGAATGACTTCTTATGCCACGAGTCTTCAGCCATCATTGTTGATGATTTTTATTTGAAATTTAAGCAGTAGTAGGGTTTTAACCTGGGACTGAGGATGTATTGATTTCTATTCAAAGACACTACCCTTAGACTACGGTTGCATCATGTTCCATCTGAAAAGGAAAATGCTGAGGCTCAATCTATGTATAGTGGGTGTCAGTGATGTGAAATGGAAAGAAGACAAGGATTTCTGGTCAGAAAATTAGAGGCTAATATCAACAGCAGCAGAAAATGGAATAATGGGAGTAGGTGTTATTATGAATAGGAAGATAGGACAGAGAGGGAGGTACTGTGAATAGTTCAGTCATAGCATTGTTCCATCAGAATCAACAGCAAACCAATACTGAAATCAACAGTTCAGTTATATCTGCCAATCTCTCAAGCAGAAGATGAAGAGGTAGAGAAAGTACATGAAGATATTGAACAGGTAATTCAATACACAAAGGGAAATAGGGAATTGGAATGTGATTGTAGCAGAAGAAGTAGAACAAAGGGTTATGGGAGAATATGGGGTTGGTAGTAGGAATGATAGAGGAGAAAGAATAATTACATCTGCAATAAATTTCAGATGGTAATAGTGAATCCTCTCTTCAAGAATCACAAGAGGAGGAGGTACACTTGGAAAAAGCCAGGAGGGGAAAAATTTCAGTTGGATTACATCATGGTCAGGCAGAGATTCCAAAATCAGATATTTTATTGTAAGGTGTACCCTGGGGCAGACATCGACTCAGATCACAATTTGGTAATGATGAAGAGTACGCTGAAGTTTAAAGAGACTAGTCAAGAAAAATCAATGTGCAAAGTAGTGGGATACAGAAGTGCTAAGGAGGCTACAGGCACTGTGATAATTAATAGCTTGGTAGACACCTCAGTTGAAGAGGAATGGACATCTCTATAATGGACAACAACAGAAGATGGAGAGAGAACAATGTCGGTACAAGAAATGTAACAATGAAGAAACCACAAGTAACAGAAGAAATACATCAGTTTATTGATGAAGAAGGAAAGTGAAAGCATTTCAGTGAATTTACAGAATACAGAAATATAAGTTATTTAGGAATGAAATAAATAGGGAGTGCAGGAAAGTTAAAGCAAGATGACAACATGAAAATGTGAGGAAATTGGAAAGAAATGATTGTTGGAAGGACTGACTCAGCATACAGAAAAGTATAAACAACCTCATGTGAAATTAAGAGCAAGGGCGGTAACAATAAGAGTTCAATGGAAATTACACTGTTAAATGCAAAGGTAGCAAGTGTACACTGAAGGCCAATGAAGGGAAGGACTTGTCTGATGACATGACAGAAGGACAAATAGGAGTAATTATAAAAGAGATAAAGCTCCAGTATTAGAATCAGAATTTAAAAGAGCTTTGAAACACTTAAGGTAGAATAAGGCAAAAGGGATAGATATCATTCCATCAGAATTTCTAAAATCACTGGGGGAAGTAGCAATAAAGTGACTATTCACATTGTTGCATTGAATGTATGAACTCAGGACATACATCGGACTTTTGGAAAAACATCATCTACACTATTCCCAAGACTCCAAGAGCTAACAAGTGCAAGAATTATGGCACAATTAGCTTAACAGTTCACGCATTTGAGCTGCTGACCAAAATAATATACAGAAAAATGCAAAAGAAAAAAAGAATCTGTTAGATGATGATTAGTCTGGAATTAGGAAGCAGATGAACTTAAGGAATTCTGCTATCTATATAGCAAAAGAACCCATGACAGATGAAGCAGGGAGGACATAAAAAGCAGACTAGCACTCACGGCCAAGATAAGCCTGCTAGTATCAAACACAAGTCTTAATTTTCAGAAGAAATTTCTGAGAATGTACATTCCGAGCACAGCACTGTACGGCAGCGAGCCATGGACTGTGGCAAAACTGGAACAGAAGAGAACAGAAGAATGTTGACAATTAGGTGGACTGATAGGGCAAGGAATGAGGATGTTCTCCACAGAATCAGTGAGGAAGAAATATATGTAAAATGCTGACAAGAAGAAGGGGCAAGATAATAGGTCATTTGTTAAGACACCAGGGAATAACGTTCATTGCACTGGACGGAGCTGTAGAGGGTAAAAACGCTAGAGGAAGAGAGGGAGTATGGGATACATCCAGCAAATAATTGAGGATGTAGTATGCAAGTGCTACTCTGAAATGAAAAGTCCGGTACAGGTGAGGAATTCGTGGTGGGCCGCATCAAACCAGTCAAAAGACTAATGACTCCGGGATTGAGCGAATCACCTGTAAATTACAGACCTATTTCCCTGTTTCCAGTCTTTTTCAAAAGTTTTTGAGAAAGTGGCCTATAATGGAATACTGGGTCATTTAACTGAGCTTGTTAATCCTTATGCTTGTGTCTTCCTTACTGCGTGATGAATAGACATTATACCACATGTGGCATTGTGTGAATAAGGAGTAGCATGGAACAATTTTACATGCATCTGACGTAAGAATTGCTACGCATATTGCAATTTTTAATACACAGGTGTCAGGATTGCTTGTTGTATTCAGTGGTGACCACAGACATCTCGCCTTGTACATTATGCAATTTCACAATGAAGGTTGCCACATTTCAGTCACCAAGATAGTATCTAACATCTTGAGGGGCAAACCATGGAAAAGACTGAAGTTGATTCACCTAAAAAACTTCACTTTGGTATTATGCAAGCCAGTAATGGCATTTAAAAGCTGATTTCAGTCTGAAATAATAACTCTTTTTGAGCAGTGGCAGCTGATGCAATGGCAAGTGTGCAACCAGTTTAGATTGCAACAGACATTATTGAAGCATTGATGCATGCACAACCAAACTCGTTGCACTGCCCTAGCATCAATCAACATTGTTCATTTATTCATTCCTCACACTCCTGATACCCCCTGCACATTATACCAACAATACAGGGTGTAAAATTTAGAACATAGAGCTGCCATTATGATATACATATGAAACTGTAGATACTACAATATTAAATACCACAGTAGACAGTTCAGTAGGATGAATATGTCTAAAAAGATCAATGACAGAAGTTGTACAGAGAAACTGTCGTAGGTACATGGAAGGTAACTGTGAAGATACCTTGGGTAACAGAAGAAATATTTCCACTGATCGATGAATGAGGGAAATACAATAATGCTCAGAATAACATTGGAATACAGCAATAAAATCCATTCAGGAATGAAATGTACAGAAACTGCAGTGAACCTAAAGAGAAAAAGCAGCAGAAAAAATTTGAAGAAATTGAAACAGCAACTGTCATCCAAAGGACAGACTCAGAATTTAGACAAGTCAAAACAATCTTCAGTAAAATTAGAAACAAGCATGTTAACATTAAGAGTGCAATGGTAATGTCAAGTGCAGAGGAAATAAAGGGTAGGTGTTAAGAGTACATAGAAGGTGTGCATGAGGGGAAGACCTATCTGAAGATGTGATTGACGGGGAAATGGGAATTGATATGGAAGATATAGGTGACCTAGTATTTGACTCAGAGTTTAACAGAACTTTGAAAGATTTTCAATCAAATAAGATGAAAGACATAGACAAAATTCCTTTGTAATGTCTGAAATAATTGCTCATTTGGGGAAGTGACAACCAAACATCTATTCAAGTTGGTATATAGAATCTACAACAGTGGAGAAATACCAACAGACCTTTCCAAGAATAACATTCACACATTAGCAAAGGCAGATAAGTATGAAAACTATTGTACAATCAGAGTTGCTAGCAAGAACAATATACAGAATAATGAAAAAGAAAACTGAGCATGATGATCAGTTAGGCTTTGTGGAAGATAAAGGAACCAGAGGGGCAGTTCTGACATTAATAATGGAAGCAATCTATGTTGATAGGATCTACATCTACATCCATACTCCGCAAGCCACCTGACGGTGTGTGGCAGAGGGTCTCGTATTGTACGTGGAAAGAAGGATTGTCGGTTTGATTCTGTGTGGGCTCTAATATCTCTAATTTTATCCTCATGGTCTCTTCGCGAGATATACGTAGGAGGGAGCAATATACTGCTTGACTCTTCGGTGAAGGTATGTTCTCGGAGCTTTAACAAAAGCCCGTACCGAGCTACTGAGCGTCTCTCCTGCAGAGTCTTCCACTGGAGTTTATCTATCATCTCCGTAATGCTTTCGCGATTACTAAATGATCCTGTAACAAAACGCGCTGCTTTCCGGTGGATCTTCTCTATCTCTTCTATCAACCCTATCTGATGCGGATCCCACACTGCTGAGCAGTATTCAAGCAGTGGGCGAACAAGCGTACTGTAACCTACTTCCTTTGTTGTCGGATTGCATTTCCTTAGGATTCTTCCAATGAATCTCAGTCTGGCATCTGCTTTACCGACGATCAACTTTATATGATCATTCCATTTTAAATCACTCCTAATGCGTACTCCCAGATAATTTATGGAATTAACTGCTTCCAGTTGCTGACCTGCTATTTTGTAGCTAAATGATAAGGGACCTATCTTTCTATGAATTCGCATCACATTACACTTGTCTACATTGAGATTCAATTGCCATTCCGTGCACCATGCGTCAATTCGCTGCAGATCCTCCTGCATTTCAGTACAATTTTCCATTGTTGCAACCTCTCAATACACAACAGCATCATCTGCAAAGAGCCTCAGTGAACTTCCGATGTCATCCACTAGGTCATTTATGTATATTGTGAATAGCAACGGTCCTATGACACTCCCCTGCGGCACACCTGAAATCACTCTTACTTCGGAAGACTTCTCTCCATTGAGAATAACATGCTGCGTTCTGTTATCTAGGAACTCCTCAATCCAATCACACAATTGATCTGATAGTCCGTATGCTCTTACTTTGTTCATTAAACGACTGTGGGGAACTGTGTCAAACGCCTTGCGGAAGTCAAGAAACACGGCATCTACCTGTGAACCCGTGTCTATGGCCCTCTGAGTCTCGTGGACGAATAGCGCGAGCTGGGTTTCACACGACCGTCTTTTTCGAAACCCATGCTGATTCCTACAGAGTAGATTTCTAGTCTCCAGAAAAGACATTATACTCGAACATAATACATGTTCCAAAATTCTACAACTGATAGACGTTAGAGATATAGGTCTATAGTTCTGCACATCTGTTCGACGTCCCTTCTTGAAAACGGGGATGACCTGTGCCCTTTTCCAATCTTTTGGAACGCTTCACTCTTCTAGAGACCTACGGTACACCGCTGCAAGAAGGGGGGCAAGTTCCTTCGCGTACTCTGTGTAAAATAGAACTGGTATCCCATCAGGACCAGCGGCCTTTCCTCTTTTGAGCGATTTTAATTGTTTCTCTATCCCTCTGTCGTCTATTTCGATATCTACCATTTTGTCAACTGTGCGACAATCCAGAGAAGGATGCACAGTGCAGTCTTCCTCAGTGAAACAGCTTTGGAAGAAGACATTTAATATTTCGGCCTTTAGTCTGTCATCCTCTGTTTCAGTACCATTTTGGTCACAGAGTGTCTGGACATTTTGTTTTGATCCACCTACCGCTTTGACATAGGACCAAAATTTCTTAGGATTTTCTGCCAAGTCAGTACATAGAACTTTACTTTCGAATTCATTGAAAGCCTCTCGCATAGCCCTCCTCACACTACATTTCGCTTCGCGTAATTTTTGTTTGTGTGCAAGGCTTTGGCTATGTTTATGTTTGCTGTGAAGTTCCCTTTGCTTCCGCAGCAGTTTTCTAACTCGGTTGTTGTACCACGGTGGCTCTTTTCCATCTCTTATGATCTTGCTTGGCACATACTCAACTAACGCATATTGTACGAACTTTGTCCACTGATCCTCAACACTATCTGTACTTGAGACAAAACTTTTGTGTTGAGCCATCAAGTACTCTGAAATCTGCTTTTTGTCACTTTTGCTAAACAGAAAAATCTTCCTACCTTTTTAATATTTCTATTTACGGCTGAAATCATTGATGCAGTAACCGCTTTATTATCGCTGATTCCCTGTCCTGCATTAACTGATTCAAATAGTTCGGCCTGGAAAAAGTGTACCATGTAAAATGATGGAAGGTGTTCAAAGTTCTCAGAAAAATAAGTGTAAGCTACAAACAAAGACAGGTAATATACAATCAGTACAAAAACCAACAGAGAACAATAAAAATGGAAGACGAAGAATGAAGCACTTGCATTAAAAAGGGTGTGAGACAGTAACAGAGTCTTTTGTCCATGCAGTTCAATCTATACATCAAAGAAACAATGACAGAAATAAAGGAAAGGTCCATGAGCAGCACTAAAATTCAGTATGAAAGGATACCAATGATACACACTGATGACATTGCTATCCTAAGTGAAAGTGAAGAAACATTACCAGTATAGGATGATCTGAACGGAATGAGCAGTCTGATGAGCAGAAAATGTGGATTGAGGGTAAACTTAGGAAAGATGAAAGCAGCAGGTAACACCAGAAATGAGATAAGGGAAAAATTTAACATCAAATTCAGTGACGAAGAAGTAGAGAAAGTGAATGAATTCTGCTACCTTGGAAGAAAAATAATTAATGACAGCTGAAGTAAAGAGGACATAAAATGCAGACTAGCAAAGACAAAGAGGGCACATTTGTCCAAAAGGAGTCCAGTGGTATCAAACATAGATCTTAATTTAAGGAAGACACATCTGTGGATGTACTTTTGGAGCATAGCAATGTAGAGAAATGGATAATGGACAGTGAGGAAACTAGAAAAGAAGACAATTGATGTGTCCGTGGTATGGTGCTGCAGAAGATATTGAAAATTAAATGGACTGATAAAATAAGAAATAAGGAGGTTCTCCACAGAATTGTTAAGGAAAAGAATACAAGACTAGATGAAGATACAAGATGATATGACATGTGTTAAGAAATCGGGGTATAAGTTCTTTGGTACTAGAGGGAGCTGTGAAGGGTAACAGTATTAAGGAATACAGAGACTGGAATATACCCAATCGATAACTGAAGGGGGTTGGCCAAAGAAAAGAAACTGATAACCCTCAATTTAGTAAGAATTATTTGGATCACACCATCTCTTATGTTGATGAATGCACCAAACATTGGCAACAAGTAGTTCCATGTGCAACACTCAAAAACACTGTCTGCTATATATAGGGTGATTATAATTAAAGTTAAACTTTCAAAACTCTGTAGAAATAACACCACCAGTCAGAATGACATCAAATTGCAATGGAATATTATCGGAGAAAGGGACAAACATATAGCAGAAGAACAAAAAATAGTGTGGAAATTGATCAAGAGATGGCGCTGTATGTGTCACAATACATGAATGAAAACAACTGTCATACACAATGACCCATTAAAGTTGGTATAAGCACACCACATACATGGCTTTTCCTCCTTTCACATCTGCGATGTTTGCCATGACTACTGCAATGCAGGATTGCTCTCTGCTTGTAAAGCTGTATTACAAGAATGATGACTGCACACACGATGCTCTGCAGAAGTTCCGGACCCTGAAGGGTTTGAAAACAGGCATTGGTCTGATGATTACCATGGGTCTGGAGAAAATGATTCGGAAATTCGAAAAGATGGGTTCTTTTGGCGTGCAACCTGTAGAGGGAAGAAATGAATTGATTGGACATCAGTGGAAGCAGTGCCCACAGAAATGCAGGGGAGATGAGTGGTGGTGAGAAAACGTGTAGTGCATGGAGAACTGCCCAAACATTGGACATACCCGTGAGCACGGTGTGTAAAATCCTGTGAAACATCCTTAAATGCTATCCATTCAAAATTACCCACGTGCACGAGCTGCTTCCTGTTGACCTGCCAGCAACAGATATACCTTCTTTAGAATTTCTTGCTCACATGGAAGTGGACAATGATTGACTATGGAAGATTTTGTGGACAGACGAAGTCCATTCCATCTGACAGGACGTCAATACACAGAATTATCGAAAATGGTCAACGGAAAATCCACACGCAAATCAACCAGTACCACTTCATCCTGTAAAGGTGACTGTGTGGTGCAGCTTTACGACATCATTTATCATAGGGCCATATTTTTTCAAAGATACAGATGCTTCCGGCCCTGTTATCTGTACCGTCACTAGTAAAGGAAATGGTGTCTTTTGCGCAACCACGTCATTCCAGCTCTCCAACAGCATGGATGTGTGGATGGGATCATTTTTATGCAAGATGGCACACCTCTGCATATTGAAAATCCAGTTAAGCAGCTGTTGAAGTGCCATTTCGGAAATGATAGAATTATCAGCTGCCATTTCCCTACAGCCTGGCTGCCCCAATCGCCTGATCTTAATCTGTGTGACTTCTGACTGTGGGGCTATCTGAAAGATGTGTTCAGTGTTCTGATTTGCAAACTTAGCTGCATTGAAGGCAAGCATTGCACAACGCATTCTGAGTGTGAGACTGGAAACACTTCGATCAGTTGTGGAACATGCTGCTTCTCAACTTCAACTTGTTGCAGGAAATGGTGGACAGCAGATAGAACATGTTTTGCGTCAGTCACATGGAAATTAATAACCCAGTTTGATTTTGATTGATGCACTTTATGCGGTTTTTGGCCTCAGAACAATTAAAAACTGATGTGAGTGATGCTTTTTGTTTGATTTTTGGCCTCAGGGCAATGAAAAACTGATTTTTCTCATCCCATGTGATACGACCTTGCCATGGTGGATGGGCTTATATTACTAACACCATCACAACTGTATGCCCATGCACACTGAGCAGTACAGGTTGTTTAACGTCAAATGTACACCTTAGGCATTGTTGTATGATTCATTTGTCATTTGTAGTTGACTACTATTAAATAATGATGCTTACACCACCATCTATTGCTACATTTTGTAACTGTTTATTTTTCTTCTGCCATACATTTTCCACCTTCTCCGATAATATTCCATTGCAATTTGCCGCCAATCTGGCCAGAGGTGTTATTTCTACAGTGGTTTGAAAGTTTAACTTTAGTTATAATTACCCTGTAAATAGCTTGATACTGTTGTATTTATGTTATTGTCTTTGAATTTAACCAAACACATACCATGAAGTAATGCAAAATACGCTCTTGTGGGTTAGTGCTTTCTTCTGCTGACTCCTTCAATAGAGGACATTGGGTGCAAATACTACTCTGAGATGAAAAGATTGTCACAGTAAAGGAAGTTGTGGTGAGCCTCATCAAATCAGTCAGAAGACTTATGACCCCCCGCCTCCCCCCTCTCCCAAACATAAAGCTGGACTCCAATCTACTTACAAGAAATTGATACACCTGTTTGTGTGATAGTGCAGGATGTGAGTATGGTTTGCAAAGCTCACAACTCTTCTTTTTTCTTCAGTAGTGGCAACTGTCCCTCCTGCCCCCCCCCCCCCCCCCCTCCGATACACTTAGAAGCATGTAAATACTGTTTTATTGCATACATGAAAGTGACATAAAAATACTTAGCTTCTAAGTACTAACGGATAAATAAATGAAACGCACTATCACTCACACTCACACGTGCACGCGCGCGCGCACACACACACACACACACACACACACACACACACACACACACACACACACACACACACACAATACAAAACTAGGCAAATCATGCGATCCTGAACAAAGGTTAGCTGCTGAAAACTGCTGATGAACTGATGCATCAGAACATAATGAAATGTAGGTTACCAGTTCCACATTGTATATGCAAACAAAATGTTTAACAGCGGTTAATGTTCTTATAAAATAGTGCAACACTACATTCCAGTTATCAAATTTCATCTTACCAGTCCAATGCTGAATACTGTAAATAAAAGCAGGAAACAGATGTCTGTGCAATGTCTGTTCTTTGAAATTCCCTCTGACTCTGGATCATAGCTGCCTTTGCTCAGATTAAGCTGAAACCAATAGATCAAATTAATTATAGTGGAGTGTTTCAAATATAGCCTAATAATGTGTTTGTTTGTGTAGATGTTAAAGATTTAGCAGACATTTTTGCAATGTCAGAGTCATTTTAATGCACACAAACGAAGGACGTAAAGTATGCAAGGAGTCTAATTTCATGTTCTGATCAAGTGACTGAGATTATTTAGTAAATTAGGTGTATACTACAGTTTACCATTAGAAGCTGAAATGTATTTTGCCACATAAAGGAATGACATAAACGTTTGACAAATTTTATTTCAACAGGAAAGACACTACTGATTTAAAAAATAATAGCTTTGGAAACACCCAAATTCCAACATTGTTTACAATCATTCAAATGTGAAATATGCCTTTTCATTTAACATATGTAATAATTAACACCTGTGAAATGCAAAATAAAGATTATTACTGCTCAAAATACTTTATGATTGAAGCTCAGCAAGACAAATGCAAACTTTTGATGTATGAAATGAAAATAACGGTACTCGCAAATTCCCAGCACAGCTCGGGATTTATGCTTGGTGGGAGGTCTGGAAAATAGGATACACTCAGCCTTGTGAGGCCAAATGAGGAAGCAGAGGCTGCATGATTTTAAAGTTTCAACAACTTCAACTGTGATGTAATGACCACATGCCCCTCCATATCACATACAATGTGCCTTGGGTATGATGAATTGGAGGCTGGTCAGCAGCGTGTAGTCTGCAAAATCTGACTGCAAAGTTTAATTACTTAATCACTGACAAGGGTGGTGGAAGGTGTGTGACAGTTCAGAGTCAACACCGATCACAGCTACTGTACTGACAACATCACATCTGCTTGTGAGGCCTTTGCATGGATCAAAATACTTACTGGACATCAACAGTGCAAAATCTAATAACTTCCTTTATTAGTATACTTTTAATCAGTCAATGTAATTTTCTTTATATGATGTCAGACTGAATGAAAACCAATAATTATTCATGTGTAAATATCTCCTCTGATCATCAAACTGTTTCAGTCACATGACTATTGCATTGTTGACAAAGGCATTAAGTTTCACACAGAAATGGAAAGGAAGATTAGGCCTTAAGGTCTTGGTGCAGATACGACGAGAAGGGATGAGGAGACAGACAATCCTCAACTGCTGATACTGCACTCTGTGATGAGTATTGGCCTCCCTGATAGTTAGCAACAAAAACTTTAACAACCTTTCTCAGTACGTTGGCTAGCACAGACTTCATCATGCTTTAGGACAGAGGGAAAGGCACATTTCAACATACTAAAAAAATGTTTTCATGAAACCTATTGTTCTATACTTTTGTATTAGTTACCACAGTGTGTTAGAAACCTTGTAAAATTTTACCTCAGTTCCTAGTAATAAACATGGGGGCTAAATTTTACACTTAAGCTGAAGGATATGGTACTTTTGCTGAAATATATTTCTGCCATTGGGCACTTTTCATCAACCCTTATTTTTAAATCAACATAACATGTTTCAGTGATGCAATACACCTATAACATATGTATGGATTGTTGTTGATGTGGTCTTCAGTCCAGAGACTGGTTTGATGCAGCTCTCCATGCTACTCTATCCTGTGCAAGGTTCTTCATCGCCAAGTAACTACTGCAACCTACATCCTTCTGAATCTGCTTGATGTATCCACCTCTTGGTCTCCCTCTACGATTTTTACCCTCCATGCTGCCCTCCACTACTAAATTCATGACCACTTGAAGCCTCAGAACATGCCTACCAACCGATCCCTTCCCCTAACCAAGTTGTGCCACAAATTCCTCTTCTCCCAAATTCTATTCAGTACCTCCTCATTAGTTATTTGATCTAGCCATCTAATCTTCAGCATTCTTCTGTAGCACCACATTTAAAAAGCTTCTATTCTCTTCTTGTCTAAACTATTTATTGTCCATGTTTCACTCCCATACATGGCTACACTCCATACAAATACTTTCAGAAACGACTTCCCGACACTTAAATTTATACTCGATGTTAACAAATTTCTCTTATTCAGAAACGCTTTCCTTTCCACTGCCAGTCTGCATTATATATCCTCTCTACTTTGACCATCAGCAGTTATTTTGCTCCCCAATTAGCAAAACTCATCTACTACTTTTAAAAAAGTAGTCTTATTTCCTAATCTAACTCCCTCAGCATCATCTGATTTAATTTGACTACATTCCATTATCCTCGATTTTCTTTTGTTCATGTTCATCTTATATCCTCCTTTCAAGACACTGTCCATTCCATTCAACCACTCTTCAGGTTCTTTGCTGTCTCTGACATAATTACAATCTCATTGGCAAACCTCAAACATTTCATTTATTCTCCATGGATTTCAATTCCTACTCCAAATTTTTCTTTTATTTCATTTACTGCTTGCTCAATGTACAGATTGAATAACATTGGGGATAGGCTGCAACCCTGTCTCACTCTCTATCCCTGTATGTGTATGGATACAAAATTAATATTACAAATGTGGAGACAGAGTTTTACAATATTTCCTCTGTAATTGAAGAAAAGTTTTGTTGAGGATATGGCTAGAGAAGTTCCATCTTTTATGTTTGGATCAGGAATCTCCATACTAAACTCATTCTTGTCAATATAGCAAATATAATTTCTTTTGAGGAAACCGATTCCAAGAATCTCCCTCCAGATATTTAACTTTGTAATTCTTGTCTTCTTCATGCCTTACAAATATGACTTTGTTATTTCCTTTGCTTACAAACTTCACAGATATAAAATCATTTATTTGTACTCCTAAATGATCATTGTTTTAGCTTCATATTTTTATTCAACGGCAAAAAAATTTTATTACTAGAACTCAGGAATTTATCTCTGTCTACACTGTCAGACTCTGCTTGTAACAGAATAGTCATCAGCTACAACTCTTATTGCTGCCTTGAACTGACACCTGCCAGTATGGTATTACACTTCTTCCCTTATGCTTGTTTTACAGTTCTTTGCTTTTTTTGTGTGAGCCTAGAAAAACAGTTGTAGTTTTTTCGTCAATGATTAGTTCCCATTCGGTTGTGCAGTTCTCTTCAGCAAGCAAAGAACCAAGCTATGTACTTGGTCTTGAACTGACACCTTCCAGTACCTTATTAAATTTCTTTCATTTATGCTTGTTTTACAATTCTTTGCTTTTCTTGGTGCAGCCCTAGAACTACAGCTCAAAACAGTTGTAGGTTTTTTTTAAATGATTAGTTCACATTCAGTTATACAGTTATCTTCAGCAAGCAAAGAAACAGGCTAGACCTATATACTTGGTCTCTGGTGCAATCATCTTAATGAATAGCTCATTCATAATTATTAAGAAAATCGGCGACGTCTTTATTAATAGCTAGCCCATTGCTCTTGATAAGCTCGTGTTTCCTAGTTTTTATTCGGTGAGTTGTCGGTGCAGCTCATGAAACCCCTTACACAGAATTCCAGCTATTAAATTTACATTCCTACTATGTACTTTGCTTCGGCATAGTCATTTTGTACAGGGCAATTGATATACAAACAGTCATACTTATTTGTATTTATAAGTCAGTCCATAATGTCATTCTTCATCTGTAGAAAAAAGTTGTTGACTGACTACTTTGGATGATAATCTAACAACCTGGTGATGCTCATGACTGATCACTATTAACATCAACTGCATATCTGCATCACAAAGCGTTCTAGGTCGTATACTCCATATAGATCTGTAGCAACTCAAAAGACATGCCATCTGTTACTGATTTCATAGCCTTTGCTGTTCCTTCCTCACTCGCCTCTACTAGGCGGCTTTCTGTAAGGTCACAACAAACGTTAAGGGAAAAAGATTTGTTCTAGTCATTCCATACAGTAATATATATTTGCCTATACAAATTATTTACTTGGGCTGGCAGTATATTTCAACAGTGTTCAAATCTACTCCCATGGGTTCCCTCAAAACTATCCCTTATATTCGCATTAAAATTAAACCACTGTTTCTTATTTTACAAAAGGTACTTCAAATGATTTAATGTATATTTGACTCCAGAGTCTCTTAATTAATTTGATTAATAAATCGCATTTACCGTTACCTCACTAAATATTATGTAACAAAAATGAACTACTGAAGGCAGAACTCAGCTTTACCTTTGCGCAACACTAAACTGTATCCATAGAATGACTATCCTCTTGAGGATAATAATGGGAAGAAACTTGTTGCCAGATATTGTGGAACTTGATTGTTTGCCTGTTGACAAGCTAAGCAGAGGCTGCAGTAATAGGAAATTCAAACTGTTGAAAGGTGGCTGCAGTTCATATGTATTACCGTCTCCTTTACATTACACCGAGAAACATGTTTAACTCCCACCCATTATTCTTGCACATAACTACTCCCACTCCCACTACTCCCACACTGAGGTTGCGAATGTTTCGAGATTCGATAACTTTCGAGTGAATCTGTGACGTTTCGGAAATATTATGGCACTTGAAGCTGAGACCGAGCCACACCTGAAACCTGTTTTTTTTTTTCATAATAATAAGTCAAACGACAATCATATCGACAACAAAACAATGTTTTCAGTTGTATAATATTCATGAACATACTCGATGCGTAATATTTCCTGGGTAATCGAAATGTTCCCCGGATTGTAGCGGGACGGCACCATTACATCTTGGTGGCATCTTGAATTATGAATGAAATATTGGCGTTGTGTTACGTTACAAAGAGAGCAAGAATGCTTACAACCTAAGAACAATCGTCTAAGATAGTACGCCTGCAGTTCAGTGTAGGTAAAACAGCAACACATTGTGGTCCGGCGGGTTGCCGAATTGGGCTGTTGCAGGCGAGTTCGGTCACCGTTACGTAGCGCAGGAATTTCAGCACTAGAGACGAACCACCAATTATTGCACAAACAGTTATTACTTGATATCAGTTATTTTAAACGTTTAGTAATAATTGACAGTTAACCTAGCTGTGATTGGCTGATTTCATAATTCGGAACATTGTGTGCCGTAATTTGCATTAACTCTCGCAATACCGGTGCGGGTGCTCACCATTTGAAAATATTGCAATCTAGTCATGTGCATTATATTTTAAAAAATTAAAAAAATATATTTATTGTTTTTGATGATCTCTTATAACAGACTACGTAATTGTTTTGAATTTTTCAGTAAAACGCAACCCAAGAATTCAAATCTTAGTAATGAATGTGACTCATATTTTCAACCTCAGGGCGACTCTTACACATATACTTATCTTTAAATGGTATGTTGCGAAAAAAAACAATAACGATTAACTAAATATGCATTTTTTGAAACTTTCGTTGTGTTCATATAATACCCCTTCCCTTTGTGTGCACATTACGGGAAATGAGTTGGTATTGGTAAGATGGTGCTAAAAGTCAATGTCAGGTTCTGGACCCGACTTATACGTCAGTAGCAATTTAAAAATGATATTGTTCATAAAAGTTAACGACAGCAAACACTTCTTTTTCCTTTTTTTTAGTGGGGATAAAGTAGCCCCCTCCTCCCACCTTGGTAGTATGTCTTAAGGAAAGAGCGTTAGTATTTTTTTGGTTAACTAACGTGGAACTGGCTGCACGGCCTTTCGGCCAAAAGTCAAAATAAATAAATAAAACTTACGTGGGACGAAATAAGATGTTTTAGGGCCGCCGGCGTATTAAATATTTATCAAAAAACGTCGTTTTCAAACAATTTCATAAAATATCATGACGAAAAATAAAATGTTGGCATATGAAAACTATACTTTCGAAAGCAACAAGTAACATGTAGCTCAGTTACTGTAGGAAAATTATAAATTTAACTTCTGCTACATTACACTCGCTGCAAGAAGTGTAGCACTATAGATCATCAAACAAGATAACTGACTGACGTCCCTACACAGTGGTCAGATCGGACCTGTCTCCTTTGTTTTCTTCCTTGTAAAATAACAAATATCATTGCTGGCCTACTTACAGATGCGCCACTGCCATCCGACAGAGAGATACTTCACAAGCCATTGAGAAGTGTTATACTATCCTATTCACTTATTCTAAAACCAGAGCTTCGTATCTGGAACTTACCACCAGCTCGACAACAGATAAAGATTTTTACTAACGCGTGGCGGGGTTCCACACACTATCTAGAGTCGTAATGCCCAAATGCTTCATGCCACTAACCCACAGATAATGACATTCGAGATGGATGTCGCTTGACAGTCAGCTCTACTTGTTTCGTTATTTAGTTTACAAAAAGCGACCTCAGGGGATTCTTAAATCCCAGGGCCGGCAAATGGTCAGCAAAATCAGTAAAAGTCAGTATTTTGCATATTGATCTTCCTAGTTTGTATTTTTCAGTTTTGGTCTGCAAAGTCAATTTCTTTACCAAGACTTTTTTTAAAATTTACGTCAAATGCAAAAAAGTTTGTAGCTGGTAAACTGATGTTTTCGGTGGCAGATAGACTGAAAAAATCAGAGAAAGCCTTTGAGAAGGCTGTGAGCTATAACTTTTGTTAACAACCTTGCGCACCAGAGGGCGATTCTTGATCTCTGTATTGGGAGAGTTATCTAACTGAAGACAATGAAAACACAAAGACAATTGGCAGATCTCGGAAAACAGCACAGCAATGGTTTCCCTGTTAGTGAAAGGACACAGGAAAAAAGTCACAGCGAAGTTTTTTGTTAGTTTGCGCACAAATGTTTTCGATTTCTTAGGGCTTTAGTGCAACAGAGCAACATGCTTACACCCGGAAACAAAGAGAACAATTTAAGTGAAACTTCACGTCTACCTTTGTCTTCAGCCCGTCCTGCCTGATTTAGTAGTTTTATCTCTCGTAGCTACACAGTCAATTCAGCTTCATTCTGCTAAACAAGCTGCTTCAAGGACAGAATTAATCTAGTGTGTGAAAATGATTGGAAGGAACTTTGCTCTTGAGCCAGCTTGTGAAAATCTGAAAGAAACTTTCGAGGCAATATTTCCTGGAAGTGTTTCTTTGAATTCACCATACAAAGGCAAGGCAAGATCATTAGAACGTGACGCCTTAGCCCCATATTTTAAAAAACAGTTAGGGGTGATATTGGAACAGCACATTTCTCTCTTTGATTTGATGAAACTGCGAATAGAGTTCGAAAGAAAGAGCTCCAAAATGCAGTTAAATACTGGTCTGATTTCAGACAAAATATTATGACATAACATCTAAAGACTTTTCTTATTGGTGAAGCTACAGCTAGTGATATTTACTCCTAGTTAAATGAAGCCTTGAATAATGCCCAGCTTTCTCGGAGCTACTGATGATAGGTTGTGATGGACCCGATGTTAACAAAAATATGAATCGTCTTATGAATAATTCTGTGATCACGTTGATTGATTTTGGCTCGTGTAACATGCACATCAAACATATTACAAAAAGAATTACAATACTTTAATGAAAATGCTTCGGACATGATCTTGTTGCTCTATAGTTTCTTTGACAGGTTAGTTAAGAAAATTTTGAAAAAATACAATCACATATGAAACTTCCAAGTCATCAGATTATGTTTCCTCAGAATGGCTGACTTTAGAACTAGCTGGAGACAGACTTTTAGAACAATGGTCAGCTGTTGACAAATACTTTCTTCATAACCCAGCACAAAAACAAGCTGATGAGTTGTTAAACTATTAAAAAACAGAACTGCTAGAGCAGAAATTATGTTTGTTCTTGCAAGAGCAAGTACATTGGTTACTTTCGAAAGAGATATCCTTTAATGCATATAATCCATAATGAACTCAGAAACCTCGTCAGAACACTCGCGAATTGATTCTGTGTAGGTGCTGCTTCAATAAGTCTGGAAGCATTTTGTGGTAAGTATTACTTGCCATTGAAAAACATAGTGTTCGACACTACAGAAAGTAAATATCTCAGGTAGATAATTGTACTAGAAAGATACTATATTTCCACGCAAGCTAGAAAGCCCTGTGTCTGCTCGTAAACATATTTTGTAAAAGTTTCCTTTGGATAAAACCGTGTTGTGGTATCTTTGATGTTTGTATCCTATAAAGAGGGTTGAAGAAGGCTCATACAAAAACATAAGCTAGTGATATTAACTGGCGACACAATGTTCTCTAGAATTGCGCTGTACTAACGAGTAAACTTCATTACACAGATGACTGTACGCAGTGTTTTCTTGTGATCAGATGCTTAATGTAAAAGTGCAGCCATAGTAGTTCTGATGCCAGTACAAAATTTTTCTTCGAGCCGTTGATTCGCAGACCTAAATTGCCACTTAAATTACTTTGTTTTGCAGTGTGTACCAACAGACTGAAAACAACATGTTGTTGATATCAGAACCATCCTGGAGCAAGACCGACACTGATTCTTCTAGCCCTAACAGAAGAAGTAGCAAGTGGAGGTGATGTAGTGTAATTTTGTGTGTAGCATTAAAGACATTTAAGATCTGTTAAAAGGAAACTATTTTTTCTGCAAGGTTGTTTTTTCACAATTGCCAATTTTGTTTTCAGACGGAACCCGCATAAAGTTAGTAGTAGTAATAGTAGTTTTACTCATATAAATACAGAATTAAAATCCAGAACGGGGCCGCATTTACGAGTAGGCTATCTATACTGTAATCTTTGTTTAAATGCTGTGATGCGGGCTCTTTTATAATAACAAAATACTTAGACATTATTATTTTGTACTGGCTTATTCGGTTGTTTTCCTCAATGGACCACTGATGTGATTTAAATCAGCATTCACCTCTAAGACCTCGAGGTCCCTTAAATGAAATTTCCTGTTCAGTTCCTTCAAACGTGTGGCTCTATAGTTGGCAAAACCATAAATACTTAAAAAATATGATTACCGTTAATGGAATGTGATGGTCTGAAGTGAGCATTTCGTGGAAACCCTGTTTCTCCCGTTCCTAATGTCATACAAATTAGGGTCTCATACAAATAAGGAATCCTAAAACATTTGAGCTATTGGAACTATGGAAAAACATTTTCGGAAAACTTTACTCCCTAAGGAGATGTTGCGGGAAACGTACATAATGTCTTAAGATCCATAACATCTGACAGTTCACAGAGTAGTGACGTCATAACAAAGTAACGCGTCCACTTGATTGTTTTAGCGGGAATTCAAAAGTCAGTTAAACACAATTCTTTTTTAAAAAAGATAAGAACGAATTCTTATCAAAAAGTGTTTTGTGGTAACTGTTGGTGCTATTTCTAAAACTGAAATACTGACTTTGAAAAAAGGTATGAGGCAATCAAATGGAAAAATAAAAAAGTTCGCACAAATTGGAGATACAAACAAATTTTAATTTTGTGACATAAATCTAGTGTACTAAGAGTGGAATCAAAAGTTTACCATGAAAGTTATCATTTTATTAAAATGGTATCACTCAGAGGGCTTCCCTGATTTCACACGCATTGTCGGAATTTGACGCTGAATCCGCTCTTGACATTGCGTAGCATCTCTAACGGTATCTTGAGTATACCTTGGCCAATTCGCTCCTTCAAATCATCTGTGGTCCTTGGATAGTTTTCCTGGGAAACTTTTGAACTTGTGGTAATCCCAAAGGAAAAATTGTGGAGCCGATAAAGCTGACGATCGGGGTGAACACGGAGTATCGTCATTTCTGTAGATGAGACGCCAAGGAAACACGAATATAGGTACAACTATTGACACAACAGCAGTATGGTTTGTTGTACCATCCTTCTGGAAGAGATTTGGAAGATGACACGGAGGGCCGTTCAGGTGAATTAAACTGTCCCCAGAAGCACTTTGAGCACAACAAAACTATCCGAGGTTTTGTAATACGCTTTTACAGCAAACACACGTTGCACACTTAACCAACGCTTCCTCCCTCCTGCACGCCCTCGATCAAGTCCTTCACTTCCATAAACCCTCACCACGACATCCAACCAGTCTTCTATCACCCCGTTTGCCTGCACGCCGTGTATAAGAACATTCTCATATCGATGTTAATAACTAGTGTTCAATCCCTTAGTGATTCTGATTCTTTACATTTTTGAATTTCATCGATTCATTAAATCGTACACTTAAAAAGAAAAATCACCTCAAATGCTGCTTTATAGGTTTTTATTTCGAAAAGTGCTCTAAAATGATGTTTTTGCGGATTGTTTTCACTACATTGTTTTCTCATGCAACGCGATGTCAAATGTTGGAGAGAGTGCGGGGCTCGTTAAGAGTGTTCCCTTTGCGCATGAGCAATTCAAGTAGCGAAGTCCTTGCGGCCAACATCAGGCGTCTCATTGTTTCTTATGGTGAGTAGAAAACTTACGGAGTGTGCGTGTGCCACCTGACACGACGACACGCTGCTGCGATTCTACCTGGAGCGCTAAAATAGTCGAAATTGGCGAATCGTGACGTATAAAATATTGTTCACTAAATGAAAAGAATTTAAGAATGCATGTTAGCTTTGCTGCATTGAATTTTACACATTTATTCCGACCGGTTTCGGTTCTCAACCCTCATCCAGGAAAAAATCAGCAAACAAGACGTAGGTTGAAAACCGAAACCGTTCAGAATAAACTTGTAAAATTGAATACAGCAAGGTTAACGTACATTCCTCGGAACATAATCACGCTGTAGATTGTCGCGTAAATAAGTGTTTGAATGAGAAGAAACTCGCTGGAAAATGAGTTATTTAATAAATTCATTCTTGCTGTAAAGAAAAATAAATAAATAATAAAAAAAACATGAACCTCTGCAGGAGAGGATGTCTCACAGAATTTTAAAAGGGACTGTACCTTTATTTTAGTGCTGGAGGAGAATCAGTAGAAAGACAAAGATGGGAGTAATTAATCAAGAGCCGAACTGTACCTGCGTCTGGGACTGGCTGGACGGCTCCACCCTGTCGCTAGAGCTGCAGCAGGCACCCATCTCGCCTGAAAACACACGGCCACCATTAATTCGCTTCACACAGCACTCTATGTTGGGCACACGTTCATTTCTCAAGTAGTAATTCTTACTCTAATGCATTCATCATTTTCTTTCAGTTGGACACCTGTATCAATTATGCTGTTGGCCATTAAAATTGCTACACCCAGAAGAAATGCAGATGATAAACGGATACTCATTGGACAAATATATTATACTAGAACTGACATGTGATTACATTTTGACGCAATTTGGGTGCATAGATCTGAGAAATCAGTACCCAGAACAACCACCTCTGGCCGTAATAACGGCCTTGATACGCCTGGGCATTGAGTCAAACAGAGCTTGGATGGCGTGTACAGCTTCAACACGATACCACAGTTCATCAAGAGTAGTGACTGGCGTATTGTGAAGAGACAGTTGCTCGGCCACCATTGACAAGACGTTTTCAATTGGTGAGAGATCTGGAGAATGTGTTGGCCAGGGCAGTAGTCTAACATTTTCTGTATCCAGAAAGGCCCGTACAGAACCTGCAACATGCGGTCGTGCATTATCCAGCTGAAATGTAGGATTTCGCAGGTATCGAATGAAGGGTAGAGCCACGGATGGTAACACATCTGAAATGTAACGTCCACTGTTCAAAGTGCCGTCAATGCGAACAAGCGGTCACCGAGACGTGTAACCAATGGCACCCCATACCATCACGCCGGGCGATACGCCAGTATGGCGATGACGAATATACGCTTCCAATGTGCGTTCACCGCTTTGTCGCCAAACACGAATGCGAGCATCATGATGCTGTTAATCATGATGCTGTTAACAGAACCTGGATTCACCCGAAAAAATGACGTTTGGCCATTAGTGCACCCAGGTTCGTCGTTGAGTACACCATCGCAGGCGCTCCTGTCTGTGATGCAACTTCAAGGGTAACCGCAGTCATGGTCTCCGAGCTGATAGTCCGTGCTGCTGCAAACTTTGTCGAACTGTTAGTGCACATGGTTGTTGTCTTGAAAACGTCCCCATCTGCTGACCCAGGGATCGAGACGTGGCTGCACGATTCGTTACAGCCATACGGATAAAATGCCTGTCATCTCGGGTGGTAGTGATACGAAGCCGTTGGGATCCAGCACGGCGTTCCGTATTACCCTCCTGAACCCACGGATTCCGTATTCTGCTAACAGTCATTGGATCTCGACCAACGCGAGCAGCAATGTCGCGATACGATAAACCGCAATCGCGATAGGCTACATTCCGACCTTTATCAAAGTCGGAAACGTGATTGTACGTATTTCTCCTCCTTACCCGAGACATCACAACAACGTTTCACCAGGCAACACCGGTCAACTGCTGTTTGTGCATGAGAAATCGGTTGGAAACTTTCCTCGTGTCAGTACGTTGTAGGTGTCGCCACTGGGGTCAACCTTGTGTGAATGCTCTGAAACGCTAATCATTTGTATATCACAGTATCTTCTCCCTATCGGTTAAATTTCGCATTTGTAGCACGTCTCTTCGTGGTGTAGCAATTTTAATGGCCAGTAGTGTAGTGTATATCTTCGCAGAACGCTTCATTACACGTTCGGAAGCTCTTAACAGAAAAAAAAAAATGAGTAAAAAGAATGTGAAACTATGAAATTACAGAATGAGGGAATCTCTGAAAATAATACTAAAAATGACAACAATGCTGCCATGGTTCTCGGGTGTACTGCCAGACCTGATCGTGGAAGGCCCACGTTATTTCGGCGGAAAACCATTCCAGCCAAAACATGAGCTTTATTAGGGACAGTGAAAGACGGCACGGGTCTCGAAAAAGCGGCGGTGTACCAAGTTTCACGAAAAAACTTATACTGGACAACGATCCGCGCAACTGAAGATCGATGTGCAGAACATTAGCGCCTCACCCGCTTACTTCAGCCCAATAAGTCTGCAATAGTAGGCCACTGCACTGAAAATGGACTTTAAGTGAATTACCAGCAAACGAAAGTGACTGGCTACCATCGATAAATTTTGGGAATGCATTCTCGAAGAAGTTACTGATGTTCGTGTGGCCTATACTTTAATCAACAGGATCACTGGCTTTCAACTGAACAAGGCATGAATGCCAATACTAAGCTCCATCAAAGCAAAACCTTCAACGATCGGATCCAGCAGCATGCCTGAGAACCTTGGAAGCAGCAAATACGCCAGGAAAGTTCAAAAAAATTGCTCAGAGAAAAAAAAAAGGTTCAAATGGCTCAGAGCACTATTTGACTTAACACCTGAGGTCATCAGTCCCCTTGACTTAGAGCTACTTAAACCTAACTAACCTAAGGACAACACACCCATCCATGCCCGAGACAGGATTCGAACCTGCGACCGTAGCGAACGCACGGTTCCTGACCTTTTTTTTTAATTGATCTCATTTTGTTCAGTTTTGTTTGTTGTATATGATCGAGGCGGATGTCAGGTGACACCCGTTCAGGTTGTTCGTAGATCAGTGCACTCAGTTTTTTTTTATTACAGAGGGTAGCTAAACCCTCTGACTGAACAAGCTGAGCTACTGTGCTGGCAACATCGCAAACTATAATAATTATTGTAGTTGTCACGCATGTAGCACTTCACTGTATTGCACAACAGAATTTCACAGAACAGCGTATACAATATACAGTTAATTTTTCCAGTCGCTTTGGCAAAGTTAATTAAAAGTACAGTTAATTTTGGTGCACCATTCTTTTACCAAATAGAGTTTGCGTAATTACACCACTTGTACCGTTCAGGACAACAACACAGAAACACTAGTATACAGAATAGCAGTTCAGTTTACTGCAGTTTTAGTTCACGAAAAATAAAGTGCAGAAAAGTTACAACTGTCGATCGCCCCAGATGTATCTGTAAGAAAAGGAAGATTAGCATTTAACGTCTCGTCAACGTCGAAGTCATCGGTGACGGAGCACAAGCACGGATTGTTTCTAGCATGGGAAGGAAAGCTGACATGCCCTTTCACGGGAGTCATCCCGGCATTGGCCTGGAGCGGCTTAGGAAAATGACTGGATGCGTATTTGAACCGCCACCCTCCCACATGCGAGTCCAGGGTGCTAACCACAGCGCCACATCCGTACGGCTATGAGAAGGCGTCGTGAACTACGTCGTCGAATTCTTCTGGCCATCCTCTGCGGCGGGTTGACGCGTGTGGGCTGTCCCATTTCACTTCGGACGACAGGAAACCTTGCTTTTTTGTGGAGGCTCAATTTTCATTCATCTAAAGTAGACGTTCAGGTTTTATCTTCTGCAAACTCGCATCTGCGATAAACAAGTGCTTCCGAGTTTTTTTAAGGGTAAAGGTAATGTAACTTAATAAAATCACAAAATTCTAAGACTCGTGACTCAGAAATCAGCCAAAGTAAAATTTGCAAATAAAATTCAAAATCAAGGTAAAATTTTATAGTTTGAGGTGGTATTTACACGATATATTTAGAACTGAAATTTAATGTTAAATTACACCACTTTTCGTATGTTTTCTGATTAACACACCTTTAAACGCAATTAAAATTGTGCGATGCTGTTCAGGATTTGATTAACAACAATGTTCCTAAACGTTTTTATGTATCTTCCATGGAGAGCTGTAGAAAAAATAAAAAGGAAATAGAAACAACTGCAACACCCATGGATTATGACCATGCCTTTGTCGATCGCCTGCTGTTGATGTTTTACGGCAGCTCAGTTCAACCAAAGTGCAGTGTCGACTTAAGTTCGCATTATTAATTATTTTTCACGCTTCAGACAAGATGCTCCATAGTCTCATAGAACTTAAAACTGGAATCAAAGCGCAATAGAAAGTATTTCGGGCCTATAGAAGGTTAATTTTTACAAGCATTGTGTTTATGCTTAATACATCAATAGAAGATCTTTAAAAACCGTATGCCTCCATCAACAAAGACATTCAGCTTCAAAATGGATCGTCCCCGTCGAAATGCAATGTACGACTCTTGACCTGGACGGGAATTTGTCACGTCAAAAATAACGCAAATTTCAACGAATTATTTCTGGAAAACTGGTAAAGATAAAGTAAGTGATAACCTTATGAAAGTTGTTTTCTTTTACAATACTGGTAATTGAGACGTGTAAAAATTATTAATGATTTAAAAAAATACTAGGTTAGTTTTCTCACTTTTCGTCCATCTCAAATGGGATTAGCCCATTTGGAAGCACTGTGTCTGCGTCATTGGACATGCACCTCAGACGCCATCGACCTTGGAACTGAAACTCCACGATGTTGTCGTTGCGTGACTACGAAATCGAACAAAGCGCTGTTGGTATCACAGCTTCTTGAGGATGAGCAGGATCAATAATTACTATGCGTGCTAATGCTGTTGAAAAGAATTGATTCTCATACGCAGAGGATAAGCGCTGTGCCTTTGACCGACAGAGGGAACTACCAGTCATATCGTCTATATCGCTGTGGCAGGCCGGCCATCAGACATTTATGCTATGTGGGTTGCATACTCAAAACACGCGTAGGGGCTCTGCGCTTTCTAAGGATGGGAACAGTGCGTTCTAATGAGCTCTTACACTCATTTGATACGTCATATTCGTAGTCTCATATCATTGAGTACTAAATACAAAGATATTAGTTTGTTAGTGTAGTCGTTATCTGCAAGAAGTATTTAAATATAATTTTGTAGCTCCAACAAAGATATTAGTTTGTTAGTGTGGTCGTTTTCTGTATCAAGTATTTAAATATAATTTTGTAACTTCAACTGGTCCATCTCGCTGCAATATACTGTAATATTTATTTTTATTCCAGTAGCGTTTGACATTGTGTGTTAAAAACATCTTCAGTGAATTTTTTTTGGAATAATGAAGTTTTTTTTCATTTTTAGATTCAGGACACTTCACACTGTATTTTATACATGACGAACATGTTACAGTTACTCGTCGATCCTGCCGAAGTCCGCATTTCCTCTCACCTGCTCTATACACGTACGACAAATCTTTTGATTTTGTAATATTTATACTTCGTTAATTAAAAGATGTGAAACAAATCACGGTTGATCTGGCCAGAAGTTCAGGTTTATCTTACAAGAAATGTGATGATTTTTGTTTCAGCACTGGGAATGTTATTTTTAATCCTGAGAAATAAAGTTGGAAATATTTAAGGGGTATTCGAGGACGCGCTGTCTCCATCGTAAATCTAGCGAGGGCATGTTTTGTTCCATCCATATTCTGACTGGTCTGATATGGCCCGTTACGAATATCTCTCGTATGTCAACCTCTTCACTTCTACCCAACGCCTTCACTTATCTGTTGGATTATTCCAGTTTTTGTCTTCTCCTACAGTATTCATCATCTACGGCTCCCTCTAGTACCGCTGAAGCTGTTTTTTGACGTCCTAACACATGTCCTGGCACTCTCTCCCGTCTTCTTGTCAATGTTTTCCACACGTTCCTCTCTACACCGATCCTGCAGAGAACCTTCTCATTCCTTTCTTCACCTAATTTCTAACATCCTTCTTCACTACCATATCTCAAACACCGAATCTCTTCTTTTCCGGTTTTCCCATAATTCATGATTCACTACTGAACTATGCTGTGCTTCAAACGTAACATTCTCACAAACTTCTTCCTCAAATTAGGGTTTGTGTAGCAGACTTCTTTTGTGCTTCTTCGCCGGTGCTAGTCTGCTTTTGATGTCCTTGCTTCTTCTGCCCACCGATGTTTTACTTCCAGTGTAACAAAATTCCTTCACAGTTCGTCTACTTCTTCGCCCCCAGTGTACATGTGAAGTTCAGCACTATTCTCATTCCTGTTACTCCTTATTACTTTCATCTTCATTCCGTTTACTGTCAGTCGCATGATAAGTGCTCGGTAGACTTCACTCTACTCAACAGGTCTGCAATTCTTCCTCATTTTTACTGAGGACAGCAACGTCATCAGCAAATCTGAACCTTGATATATTTTCACCCTGAAATTTAATTCAAATCCTGAACCTTGAAAGGTGGCTACACTGAGTCACAGCGCCAGAGATTGCGCCAAAGAGTATTATTCAGCCGCCTCCACTGGCAGTTGCAACTGAGAAGTTGCTGAGGGCAGTAGTAGTTCTGAGGTAGCCGTAGTTAGAGTACTAATTGTGACCATGTCGTGTGCAGTTGTTCTGTTGGGCAAGACCCCAGATGTTGTTGGATTGGGGATGTTATAATGATCAGAGTGTATTTTTCACCAATATATATGAAGGTAAAGAAATTTTTTTATTTCAAATGTCTTATGCCTCTTGGTCACAGGTTTAGTCAACAAAGCATCTGGCTCGTGTTCTTGTGTTAGACTGTAATTCTGGTTTCTATATGCAATTATAGAATTTCTAGTTTCTTTAATTACTTCAGTGTAAATCGTGTTTAAAATATCTTGTATTACTGAGGTCGAACCGTGCCAGATGTGTACGCTGAATCACACTTTCACACTTCCACACACAAAACAGTTACATTTGTACTTTGTCGTTTCGTAGCTTTTATAGTTGCTGGGGACTTAATTAATTAATTGTGTTAACGGAAATTTCATTCCTTGTTGTTATTCTGTGCAGTCAGATTGCGGAGTAATACTAATTAGGGCCAACCGGTTACGAGACTGCGTAACCGGACAAACAGCGACTAAAATTAAAATTATTTGTAGTCTATTTAATTAAGCCCCCATGCACGTGGCGACCGCTGCTTCAGATTGTCCCTTGGAATTCTTTTGATAGTAAAAATAGTAAACAGTAGTATTGTTGTGGTAATTTGTAGTTTAGTAACTAGTCTATATTGCATGTGTAGATTTGGTAATGAACATTTGTAGTTGTCTTGTCTTTCTTCTAATGGTATTTTTGCAGAATTTAATTTTTGATGTCTTGTTATGAGGATTTCAATAGTTCGTTAATCGTGTTGGTCGGGAAGCATTTCGTGTGAATGGTATTGTTGGTGATAAAGTGTTATATTGTGTGTAATTTTCGTATAGTGACGAGTTTTGTACGGTTTGTAAATGATTACGCGATCGATGAAAAAGGAAAAAGTGATCGGTAGTGAGAATGATGAAATTGTTAACATAGCGAACTCGCCAACACAGGAGAACAGTGTGATGAATAATGAAGTAGAAAACAATTTAATAAGTCGGGAACATAGTCCGGAACCAGTTCAAAATTTTTCACAATCAAATAATTTGCAGAATACGAGATTAATGACAGAAGATTCTGGAATAGTATCGAACACAGATAGCTTTACTGCTATGACGAAGGAAGTTAGTTTTACGGGAAATGTTAGGGGCGAAAAGAATTTCGAACCAGCTAATATGGAGCAGTTGATGAGTGCAATATTAAATTTGGGATCACAAACAGGAACAATTAAAACTGAGATGGGAACAATGGAAACACGGTTAGACTCATTAGGATCACAGTTAGGATCTGAATTAAAATCAGAGATGGGAACATTGGCAACACGGTTAGAAACTGATATGGGAACAATGGAAACACGGTTAGATTCACGAATAGGGATATGTTTTAAAAACATGAAAGATGATTAAAGAAAGAAATTAGAGAAGAAGTACAACCGATTTTGAATGATCACAATAATAGATTAATTTCAATAGAAGTCAGACAAAAGGAACAGGATAGAGAACAGGAAGAAAGAGATCGCATGATAGTACAAAAATTTTCAGAGTTAAAGGAAGAAATATTTGAAAGAATCGAGGAATCTGTACGAAATGAAACAATAAATAACCTAACACAACAATGTGAACAGTTAACTACTAAATGTGTCAATACTGAAACCCGAGTCGCGACACTTACGGAAGACGTAAATAAACAGAAAGACTTATCGGAAAGAGTTGAGGAGATTTCAGATAAATTGACAAGTCTTAGTTTAAATGGGGACAGAGATTCAGACGATACAGCTCCATTGCCATTTGCAGAAACCGAAGAGTACCAGAACATAAATAAACATGTTGAGAATCAGGGAAAATTTAATTAACGCGTTAAAAGGGAATTTGAAGCGTTACGAAAGCAAGTCAAACAAATTGAAAACGTAATCGTAGGAAAAGATAGCAGAAGAAATTTAGAATCACAGATAGCAGAGGGCATTGAAGAAAATAATTTATTTCATTTACGAGAAGCAACAAGAGAGCGCCAGGCGCGCGAACTTGACAATAATCGACATTGGGACTGGGACAGACGCGGTAGGTCTTTGTCGCCACGAGGCGAAAACTTTGACTATAAACACTTCTTAACTGTTCGGAAATTTAAGATCTTTCGCAATTCTAAGAATGACATACATCCATGTTCATGGTTAGATCAATTTATGTACGCACTTCCACAAAATTGTCCACTAAGTCACAAACTGGAATTTATGTGCGGCTATTTATGTCCTCAGGGGATTCGCTACACTAAGTGAATATGTGCCGTAGCGTGCACAGGGCCCCGAGCTGTAGTGGTGCTATTTCCCTTTTAGTTTTCTACACCGCTGCCTACTCTTTTACTATTCTTTGTATCTATCAGAGCAATTCTTCAACTATCAACCTATCTAGAGAGTCGGTAAAGAATAACCGGATATGACTATTTTACCCAGAAGTGATTTCGGAAATTACCGTTTATACTTACTGTATCTTCAGCAGCATTCATTCGTAGTTTAAACGAAATTTTACCTGTATATCTTCATGACAATATTACTTCATATGTTGACGATATTCTTATTGCTAAACGTTCTTGGAGTGAGCACAACAAAATTTTAGATTCATTATTACGTATTTTTGCAAGAGTTGGCATTACAGTGAACTTGGAAAAATCTGAATTTGGTCGTTCTCAGGTGAAATTTCTTGGTCATATTATTTCTACAGAAGGTATTCTTCCTGATCCAGAAAAACTAGACGCTATTCGTAATTATGCTGTTCCTACTACAAAACGTGATGTTCGTAGTTTCCTTGGTGTCTGTAATTTTCTTAGACGCTTTGTTAGATTGGACACGCCTCGTTTATGTGAACTATCTGGAAAGAATTCTAATTGGTGTTGGGATGAAGAAGCTCAAGCAGAATTTGAACAACTTCGTGATGCTTTAGTTGTTGCTCCACTTCTTTCACATCCGGATTTATCTAAAGATTTTTGTTTAGCGACGGACTCATCATACAAAGGCCTAGGGGCACACTTATTTCAAGAGATAGAAGAAAACGGCGTTGTAGTACAGAAAACTATTGCATTTGGAAGTCGTGTTCTCTCTAAATCAGAAAAGAATTATTCTATTACGGAACTTGAAGCCTTGGCTGTTGTTTGGGCTTTCACAAAATTTAGCATATTTTTGTATGGCAGACGTACTAACGTTTACACCGATCATCGAGCTCTGGAATTTCTTATGTCAACAAAATTAACACATGGAAGATTGTCACGATGGGCGCTGTATCTACAGGAATTTGATTTTGGTATTGTGTACATAAAGGGTTCTTCAAATATTATTGCGGATGCTTTATCACGTGCACCGTGCACCTATGGGTTTGAAACAAAGTGCTGAGGAGGACTGCAAGGAAAACAATTATTGTTTGATGTATATTCAAAGTGTTGCGTTTGAAAATTTTATTTCGTCCAGGACATCGCTAAGGAGCAAAACAAGGATCCAATCTGGAGGGACATTAAGGAGAAGTGGAGGAGAAAGGAAAGCGTAGCGATTAGACAGTATTATTTAGTTCGCAATGATATTCTTTTTAAACGAAAATCGGTCGACAACTCTGTTTGGTTAGTTTGCATTCCTGATGAGTGGGTTAATAAATTGATTTGGTATACACATTTCAGTTATGCACACTTTGGTTCCAGAAAATGCTTTCATAAATTACGAGAAAATTTGCTACTTCAGTAATATGGAAAAACGTATTCGATCAGTTCTTGCCAAATGCAAATTATGTCAAAAGGCTAAGCCGCCAACTATTTCTCACAGAGCACCGTTGTTTCCTATCATTCCAGCGAAATTAAAGGAGATGGCTGCAGTCTATTTGTTCGTTCCTGTGGTTCGTTCTACTAATGGTTTTGCGTACATTTTGGTAGCAGTGGAATTGACATCAAAATATGTGTGTTTTACACCCTTACGCAAAGCTACAGCTCGCTCAGTATCCTTAAAGAAGTGGGACATGTTGAGAAGGTTATATCAGATAACGGATCACAGTTTCGCTCTAAAATTTGGCTTCGTACTCTACGGCATCGTAAGATTGAACCAATTTTCATTTCACTTTTTCACCCTCAATCTAACGCTTCGGAGAGATGGATGAAGGAAATCAATAAATTGTGTAGACTTTGTCATCAGAATCACAGAACGTGGGATCAGTATCTTCATATTTTTCAAAACATTCTGAATGAACTCCCTAATGATTCAACTTTTTTACCACCTATATTGATATTAAAAAATAAAGCACCCACAAATCGCATTTCTGAAATCGTTCCTTTTCCGCCTTCACGGAAACTGCGGCATTCTGGAGTTGTCGATCTGGCTCTACAAAATATTGCATCTGCGGCTGCTAGACCAGAGAAATCAGCTAAACGTCCTGGTCGTTTAAAAACCTTGTCAGTTGGTCAAAAGGTGTTAATTAAGTCTCAGCGTTTGTCTCGCAAAGGAAAAGGCTTGTGTCGCAAATTTTTTCTGCTTTATAACGGTCCATATAGGGTTCGCAAAATTATTCATGATAACACTGTCGAAGTAGAAACTTTTAAATCACGGAGCTCTAAGGGAATACATCATATATCGAACTTTAAATTTTTGTTGTATGACATACTTTTGAGAAACTAACAGTTATACGTAAACACACGGAGAGTACAAGGATACCGCGCCGTGTTCTGGCGGCGGCACATACTCAAAGCAACAGTCAAGTTTGCGCGCCGCACAAGGCAGTCGTTGACCGCAAACAATTACTTCCTACGTCACGCGTACCTACAGATGATCGAGCGCTCAGTGCGAATGCACTGACAGCCGTAAGCAAATACACAGTCTAATTTCCCTGAGTAAATTCAGTATAAAGCTATAACGACTTGATACATTGTGTTATTAGCGTTCAGTATTTTTTCAGGATACGGTTGTATAAAATATTTAAGAACTTCAGGTGAATTCTGTGCGTGTCCGACGTTAAGAGGACTTGCCATCGAGAAAATTCCAGGAAGAATGTAATTTCGAAGAAGAAAGTAATAAACTAAAAGGTAACTATTAATTGAGTTTATTTTTCAGGTAACATATTTCCATTTAGGTACGTACTTTAGACGTAATTTGCTGCTCGCGATTACGTGATTTATACTTGTGTTTACTGATTTTGACAATGATTGATTAATGAACAAGGTTGTTACTTATGTATATTATGCATCGCTTGGCTGCCGTGTTTTTCACTGATGTCTTTTTTTTTTACTATGTGCCTGCTGTGCTTATTTATTTAAATTATAATTGTCACCTGATTAGTTGTGCTGATATGATATGTATGTAGGTTATACTTTGATTTATTTGCTTGCGCCTTCATGTTTACTTATTAAGATTACATATGAACATTTATTTGCTTATGCTGATATGATACTAATGACCTGTTTATTATGTGAGATATATATTTGCTGCTTTGAGTATGGATTGCATATTTACACATTTCTGTTTTGTTGTCATAACTACTCTTTAATTTGGCATATAGAAGTGCTGATATGCGGTGTACGAACATGGAGTTTTGGTCACACTATGGTATTAATTACAGATTGTTCGCTTGGCAGAGCCTCGTTGTAGGGATTGTGCTACATCCATTTGTTAACATTCTGTTCTCTACTGGTATATTTATTCGCTATTGCATGTTTTGCTTACGCTCAGTGCCTGATATTTTAAGGTAAGAAAATAAACTACTATAATTCTACGAACGACATTGGTACAAGAAACTTCATTGAAGTCACATGAGCTGGAGGTTTTATGGAAGCTGTATAAATATATGCTAATAGGAAGGAAGCTATTGACATGACATACCAACACCAGGTTTAGACCATTGACAGTTATTACACTGCATTCTTCGTGAGCAATTGAAATAGCAATTGAAATAGCAAGTGACACTTGACACAAGAAATACTCTACATGTTTGCTTCTGTTTTGCCATGATTCTTGAAGTGGTGTACACACTGTGAAATATTACGATCATTCACATTCCGTACTCATACTTACTTACTGAAAGTTATTCAAACTAAAGGCTGTTAGAGGTCATGTATGCATTTATTTTATTTAATGATGGACAAGGTAACCAAAATGTATTTTATAATTCGTAATGAGTAGAAGATTTGGGTCAGATGGATTACACAGAAGTTGTGTGTGGACACTGTGTCTTCGGATTGTATGGGATGATGAATTGAAGTTTACACTAGGATTTTATCTGTACTTGTTCGAGGAGAATGACTAGAGGAAAGAGTTGTTATGGAAGTGAAATAATATTGGTAATAAGGTTTATATGTATCGACGTATTGAAGAGGTATTATTGAGGTATTGAGATTGTGTGAAGTTGATGATTATTGAAGTTTTGGTGCACAAGAGGTAAGATAAATGATATTGATAATAAAGTTTATATGTATCGACGTAAGAGGTATTATTGAGGTATTAAGATTGTGTGATGCTGATGATTATTGGAGTTTTGGTGGATAAGAGGTAAAGTAAGTGAGGAGCATATTTTTTTTGTTGGTTTATATGGAACAAAGAGGATGAAGATGGCAGACTAGAACACTAGAAGATTGTCTACACACACACACTTTGTTAAATCAATAAGCAGTGTATACCTCTTTGTTTGGAGAAAGGAAGTATTTGCATATCATGGCACACTGACAGTTGTTCAGAAAAAGTTGGCTTGGCAAACATTGGTCTTAACATGATGAATATGACGTTGACTAACTATTATTGACTGTTATACACTGTACCACTACTACTTGATACACATATTGAGCATCAAATTTTGACAGAATTGCATTTACACAGTTAACACTATTCAATTACACAATATTACTTAATATGTGGATGAGAGATGAGTGAGTGTTTTGTGTGTTTTTCTTTCCTAATCCCAAATAATTGGTACCGACCTATCTCCTAAATATTATTTTACTTGTTTGTTGTGGCATGCACTGACATCCATAAAAAATATAGGTTTACTGATATTTGTGTATTTGTAATAGTTAATATGACAATTATCTGATATCATTTGTGTGTTTGCTATAATTTGTATGTTTAGTGTAAGAGCGTTGATAATGATTTTGTAAAAGCAATTGTGTGTGCATTCAAACTGTTGTTCGTGCTTACACGTATTAACATTAGTGGGTGCCACCTGGAAATGTTTAATTTCTGCTGATAAACTCTGATGAACTGTCCGATTAGTGATAGTGAATATATGGACTGTTACCTTCACCTGCTCAACATTGGCAGGAGTCACTGTTGGAACTGCTTCTACTGAGATAATGCAACTTGTTGGTGTCTGCACCTGTTCAGCATTGCTGGGTGCCACTGATGGACTGCTTCTACTGAAATAATGTCACCTTTTGGTATCTGCATCTGTTCAACATTGCTGGGTGCCACTGATGGAATTCCTTCTACTGAAATGATGTCACTTGTTGGTGTCTGCACTGCACCTGTTCAACATTAGTGGGTGCCACTGATGGAACTGCTTCTACTGAAATTATGTCACATGTTGCTGTCTACACATGTCAACATTGCTGGGTGCCACTGTTGGAGCTGTTTAAATACTGCTGATGAAATGTTATGAGACTGCTATTTGCACCTGTTGACCATTGCTGGGTGCTACTGTTGGAACTGTCAGCTACTCTGAGAAGTGCTACCTGTTTATTGAACTACTGAAAAGATTTTATGTGAATATTTGTATAAACTGATTTTTCGTGTGTTTACTGTTTATGAAATGTTATGAGACTCTTACCTGCACCTATTCGTCATTGCTAGTGCCATTGATTGAATTATACTTGTGTAAACTAACGTGTAAAATCACATGTATGAAAGCATTTGTATTCCTTACTTTATTTTCTATATTAGGTTATTGAAGGGTCAGTGCAAAGCCAAAATTTATTTAATTATGTGGTATTTACTTTTTTAATATTATCTTTTATTTTTGTCTGTATTTTTTTTGGACGAATTTGGCGGTATTTTCACCACCAGTGCTGGCAAAAATACCATCAAATTCTAGCCCGTGGAGGAGGGGCATATGAAAGGTGGCTACACTGAGTCACAGCGCCAGAGAGTATTATTCAGCCGCTTCCACTGGCAGTTGCAGCTAAGAAGTTGCTGAGGGCAGTAGTAGTTCTGAGGTAGCCGTAGTTAGAGTACCATGCCATGTGCAGTTTTTCTGTTGGGCAAGACACCAGATGTTGTTGGATTGGGGACGTTGTAACGATCAGTGTATTTTTCGTCAATATATATGAAGGTAAAGAAATTTTTTTATTTCAAATGTCTTATGCCTCTTGGTCACAGGTTCAGTCAACAAAGCATCTGGCTTGTGTTCTTGTGTTAGACTGTAATTCTGGTTTCTATGTGCAATTAGAGTATTTCTAGTTTTTTTAATTACTTCAGTGTAAATCGTCTTTAAAATATCTTGTCTTATTGAGGTAGAACCGTGTCAGATGTGTACGTTGAATCACACTTCCACACACAAAACAGTTACATTTGTACTTTGTTGTTTCGTAGCTTTTATAGTTGCTGGGGACTTAATTAATTAATTGTGTTAACGGAAATTTCCTTTCATTCCTTGTTGTTATTCTGTGCAGTCAGATTGCGGAGTAATACTAGTTAGGGCCAACCAGTTAAGAGACTGCGTAACCGGACAAACAGTGACTAAAATTAAAATTATTTGCAGTCTATTTAATTAAGCCCCCATGCAACCTTTCTTTTGTTTCCGTCATTACTTCTTGGATGAAGAGATCGAAAAATAGGGACAAAGGCTGCACCTCCGTCTTACACTCTTCTTAATCAGAACGCTTTGATTTTGGTCCCCCATTCTTATTTTTCCTTCTTTGTTGTGGTACGAATTGTATATTATCCGGCTTTGCAACACTTCATAGTGTAGAACGGTTTTTGTAGGTCAACGAATCCTGTGAACGCGTCTTGAGTTTTCTTAAGCCTTGCTTCCACTATGAAGCGCAACGTCAGAACTGCCTCTCTGGTGGCTTTACCGTTCCTAAAGCAGAACCGGTCGTCATCTAATACATCCTCAGTTTTTTTTTCTATTCTTCTGTATATTATTCTTATCAACAGCTTGTCAGTATGAGCTGTGAAGCTGATTGTGCAGCAATGCTCACACTTTCCTGCCCTCGCTATCTCCGTAATGTGTGGATGATATTTTTCTGGACGTCTGACGGTATTTCGTAGATCTAAAAATTCTATTGAATAGTTGTTTGCTTGCCACTTTTTCGAAGGCAGAAATGCTGCCTACGCCTTATTATTCGATAGGAAGTCTTCAAAGCTGTATTAAATTCTGACTCTAAAACTGGATCCCGTATGTTTTAGATATCAACTCTTATCAGACGATTCCACCCTCTCTATAGGCCTTCCGTGTACTCTTTCACCCACCCGTTCTCGCCTCTGTGTTTAACAGTAGAATTCCATTTGTACTCTTAATGTTGACACCTTAAATTTAACTTTACCGAAAGTTGTCTCGACTTTTTTATATGCTGAATCAGACCTTCCGTCAACCACTTCTTTTCCAATTTCTTCGCATTTTTCCTGTGGCCACTTCGCTTTGGATATTAATTTTATTTCCGAGAGACTTACATTGTCGAATTCTTGTCTTTTCCTGAAGAATTTTGTACTTACCCCTTTCGCCTCACAATCCAATGCCTGATTTCGCAGAATCTCTTTGATAATAATATAGTCCAGATGGAGACTCTGCTGTCCCCAGGACTTTTGCATCTACACTTCCTCCTCTTGTGACTTTCGAACGGTGTATTCGCTTATAGTAGCTGAAATTTATTGCAGAGACCATTTAGTTTTTCTCCTCGTTCATTCCTACTACCGATCCCATAGCCTCCCAAAACTCCTTCTATTCCTTCCCCTGTCACAGCGTTCCTATCAATCATGATTATTTGATTTTCATCTCATACTTCTTCTACCTTTTCATCTTCTCGCTTGTGTAATCATCTTGTATACCTGAACTGTTGTTATTGCCGCTAGTTGCTGCTGATTCTGCTGAGCATAATCCAATCCCTCAACTATTCACAGTAACTCACTTTGTGCCCTATCTTTCAATTCATGACGAATCCTATTCCCATTACATCATCTTCTGCTGTTGTTAATATAACCCTACATTCATCTGCTTAGAAATCGTTATTTTCTTTCCATTTCACTTCAGTGACTCACATTACATCACATTCAGATCTCAGACATTCCACTCTCCGACTCGTAGAATGTTTACCATTTCGTTGGTTATTCATTGTTCTTCTCGTGATCATTTCCCCTTTGGCAGTTTCCACCCTGATATCCGAATGGGGGACTAATCCGGAATCTTTTGCAATGGAGAGATAAACATGATTTTTTTTTTTCAATTGTAGCTCACATATCCTGTGTTTAATGCAGTGGTTTTCATTGCCATCTGCACCTCATGGCGTTGACCACTGCTGATGCTTCCACGTGTTAGGGACAGTTTTTCACTCGCAAAGGCAAGAGGATTCCTAGAACCTATCCACTATTTCGTTATCTTTGACAAGGCCATTGGCAGTACGAGGTTGACTTCCTCTACCAGAAGTCTTCGGATGCCTTTTCTGAGCATTTTTATTGAAAATTTAAGCAGTAGTTTTGATCGAACCTGAGGCCCAGGATGTTTCGATGAACTAGAGTAAAATACGAGATATTATGGTGCTTACGGAGTCATACAAACCGTCATGAATGGAACGGGTAAGGCAGCGGCAAATATTGGTAAGACGAATACTCCACGAAACGAAGTACGGCTCCTTGTGCAACCTGTGTACAGGTAGAGGTAATGGTTCGTTGGCCGTCTGACGGTCACAAATTATGTACTCGTGGTACTGTGTATGCATTGTCACCAGCAGGGCGACTCGCTCTGAAGCACAGATCAAGGCTGCCATGCTCGCCGAAGCGTCTGACGCAACGTATATGTAGTTCGCCCCACAGACGTGTAACGCTTTGCAGCGAAGCTTTTGGCAGTAGCTCACGTTGCAATGTGACGCTCTTACTTAGGATTTTTCCGTTATAATAAAAACTTTCACAGATGGTAGCAAGGCTTCCTCGTCCATAAACGATTTAGAGTGAATTTAGAAAGCCAAATGCGTCGTGGTGTAACTCTGTCAGTGGAATACGAGAACATACGAATAATTATTTGGAAAACGCAAGGTTTGTGAAGAAGAGTCTTCAGATTTTGCAAGACTATACAGGGTAACTCACCTAAAAGTTGCACCGCAAATACTGCATAAATGTAAAACGATATTGCTGTATGGTTTTCACAGAATGAATTGGTAGTGAAGGACTCGTATTGTTAGCCAATAAACAGACTGTAATGCTACTTAGAAAGTATGTTTTGGTGCAAATACACCCTTTATACTTTCTAAAATGGAACAATGCCTATTGACATTAACAGATTAAAAGTAGGGTAAATTATAATGTAAATGGTGTTTGTTGCAGGCTTCTAGTGCGAGTCGTTTACGAGTTTTCGTTGTTTTGAAAAGTTCCCACACCGACACTTGGTTGTGTCATTCAACATGCGTAGCTGCTAGGTACGATGTTATGTTTGCCTACAGTGTGTTAGTGTTCACTGAGTGCACTGCAACTTGCTGGTCAGTGTGTGACAGTACAACCAGTAGGTCGTGACTGGACGTGGGATTTACCAATACGAGTACAGAAAAAGACGACATGCTCGTGGTGTGAGGAGAGTGTAGGAAGGAAGCAGTTTGTTCTTGTACTGTGCGTGCGGCAAGATATCCCGATAAAAGTCAATCATCTCGGCAATAATTTATCAACCTTTTCAATCAGTTACGTGAAATTGCTATTGTAACACCTAGACAACATAACAGAAGGAAACAAGTGACGACAGAAGAGAGGGAAATAAATATTCGTGCTGCTGTTGTACTTGATCCGCACGTTAACTCTCGCGCAATCCCACGATGAAATAGCATGAATGAGGCACTTGTCCTGTGCATGGTCCATCGACATAGGTTCCATGTCCATCACGTCTCTCTCTGGCAAGAGGTGCATGGAAACAATTACGAGAATCGTGTTAACTTCTGTACATGGGTATTAAGAGAGGATCCTCAGGATGTATTATGTATTTTGTTTAGTGATGAAGCCATATTTACCAAACATGACCAGGTAAACCACCGAAACTTGCACTACTGGTCTGTTAACAATCCTCGTTGGCTTCTTCAGGACGAACGTCAGCATCCATGGCGTGTAAACGTGTGGTGTGGGTTAAAGAACCATCAGCTGATAGGTTCGTTTTTTCTACATGGTACACGGAACGCACATAATTATAGCAGCCTCGTAACATATCATCCACGGATGCTAGAAGACGTTCCTATGCGGATTAGGAGGAACCTGTGGCACCAACAAGATGGTTGTCCAGCCCATTGTGAACGTAGTACCATAGCATGTCTTCACCAATCGTTTCCAAAACGAATTAGAGGACCTGTACCTTGGACGACCCGTCCCCGAATTTGACGCTTCTAGACTTTTCTCCGTGGGGAAACCTGAAAGACACTGTCTACAAGGGCATGGCAACTTCAGCCGATGATATGCAACGACATATTTCTGCAGCCTGCCCGGACATCTCTGCTGAAATGCTAGAACGTATGCAGCAGTCGTTCCATATCAGAATGGTGGCGTGTATTGCCCCTACCGATGGTCATTTTGAAAACAACCTATGATGGTCAGTTGTCTCGTTACAGGTCAGAACCCACAAACCAGAGTATGCACTTGTGTTGTTCTTTAGTGTGGGCACCACAGGTATTGTAAAAGTGTCAGTGTGGGAACTTTTCAGAATACGATATCTCGTAGACGACTCGCACTAGAAGCCTGCAACAAACAGCACTGACATTCTAATTTATCCTAATTTTAGTTTGTTAGTGTTAATAGGTATTGTTCAATTTAAAAAATGTAAAGTGTGTTTGCATAAAAAATACACTTTCTAAGTATTGCTACAATCTGTTGATTAGCTAACAATACGAGTCCCTGGCTACCAAACCACACTTCGAAAACCGCGCATCAATAGCACTTTCCATTTCCGCAGTATTTGCGGCGTAAGTTTTAGTTGATTTCCTCTGTGTAAATGGATTGGTAATACTGCGATAAATACGTGCCTGAACATAGATGGTGATGCTAGCCAAGCCTGCTGGTTGCGCCGTTGTATTTAATTGCGAACGCAGCTGTGCAGTGTCCTCACTACGCGGCAAGTGTGAGTCGTGATCAAAGCAGTGATATGTGTAGCTGTCAGTGCATTACGTCGGAGCTGAGCGATTTCTGACGTCGAGAAGTTGTTAATGCTCCTGTGATGGGTACTTTTGTAACCATGGTAGCCAAACTATTGTGTGTTTCAAGGCGCGCCATAAAATTTACACCGCAGACACGGAAAGCCAAAAAACATCATCCGCTAAGTCACAAAGCGAACAAAAATGCGTGTTTAGTGAAGACTACAGCTGCAAAAACCGCTGCACAACTGAATGTCACAACTGTGATCCCTGAGAGCGCCAAAACAACACGGCGGAAGCTCCATCAGCAGGGAATTGCAGAGCCTCTTTTTCAAATGAAGTACGTCGAGTGCACTGGCGGCCGAATGAGGCGTTTAATCCGGAATTTGTGGAGTTCGTACGAGGGTCGTTCAATAAGTAATGCAATAATTTTTTTCTGAAAACAGGTTGGTTTTATTCAGGAATCCAGTAAATCATATTATTCCCCGCTCTTTCGACTACAAAACTCTACTTTTGAATGTAATCTCCGTTCAAACCGACGGCCTTACGCCACATTACTGGGGGGGGGGGGGGGGGGGGGGGCTTTTATGTCCATGTGTTACCACTCTACTGGTCGACGCTGGAGCCACCTTGCTGGATCAATAACCTCCTCATTATCCACGTACTGATTTTCCCGGAGTGCATCCTTCATTGGGCCAAACAGATGGAAGTCTTCTGTTAGGCTTACGAGGAACCCAGGGGGCACACATCTTTGAGTACCCCAACTGGTGGACGAGTATTTCAGCACTACCAACAGAGACTTCCAGGTGAGCAATGAGGTGTCTGATTGTAATCCGCTGCTTACTTTGAGTGAGTGTCCGCACGTTCCAGTACTGCAGGAGTCAGAGCTGTGTGCGGCCGACCGGTATGTAGGAGATGGGACAGGTTGGCGCGACCTTTTGTGATGATGACGGCTGCCTAGCCCAACGACTCACCGTGTTTATTCACTGGCAGATCTACATAGACGTTCTGCAAGCGCTTATGAATGTCTGTGATGCTCTGGTTTTCCGCTGAAAGAAACTGAACGACAGCTCTGGTTGGAACGCTCCTCCGTTACAGACGCCATTTTAAAGGCTACCTGTAGCGCTGCCACCTGTCAGAACTTCATGAAACTATTGGGCTGATAGGGACTGAAGCAGAAATATCCCACGATGTTCCACAAGAAATTCCGCATTTTTCCAACAGAAACTGGTTGAGAAAAACATGTGTTGGGTTACTTCTTGAAGACACCTCGTAGTTCAGGTCGGAGGTGGGTCAGCGATGTCTCCAGCACGGCTAGGGCCCACTCTCATGTTACCGTGGCCAGGCTGTTTGCTACAGATTACCACTGTCCAAGTGTTGTTGTTTCTTCTACTTCTTTCTGGTGAGTAAACACTACTGGCCATTAAAATTGCTACCCAAAAAGAAATGCAGGTGATAAACGGGTGTTTATTGGAAAAATATATTATACTAGAACTGACATGTGATTACATTTTCACGCAATTTGGGTGCATAGATCCTGAGGAATCAGTACCCACAACAACCACCTCTGGCTGTAATAACGGCCTTGATACGCCTGGGCATTGAGTCAAACAGAGCTTGGATGGCGTGTACAGGTACAGCTGCAGATGAAGCTTCTACACGATACCACAGTTCATCAAGAGTAGTGACTTGTGTATTGTGACGAACCAGTTGCTCGGCCACCATTGACCAGACGTTTTCAGTTGGTGAGAGATCTGGAGAATGTGCTGGCCAGGGTAGCAGTCGAACATTTTCTGTATCCAGAAAGACCCATACAGGACCTGCAACATGCGATCGTGCAGTATCCTGCTGAAATTTAGGATTTCGCAGGAATCGAATGAAGGGTAGAACCACGGGTCGTGACAATCTGAAATGTAGCGTCCACTGTTCAAAGTGCCATCAATGCGAACAAGAGGTCACCGAGACGTGTAACTAATGGTCGGGTGGTAAGCCAGTATGGCGATAACGAATACAAGCTTCTAATGTGCGTTCACCGCGATGTCGCCAAAAATGGATGCGACCATCATGATGCTGTAAACAGAACCTGGATTCATCCGAAGAAATGAGGTTTTGCCATTCGTACACCCAGGTTCGCCGTTGAGTACACCATCACAGGCGCTCCTGTCTGTGATGCAGCGTCATGGGTAACCGCAACTATGGTCTCCGAGCTGATAGTCGATGCTGCTGCAAACGTCGTCGAACTGTTGGCGCAGATAGTTGTCGTCTTGAAAACGTCCCCATCTGTTGAATCAGGGATCGAGACGTGGCTGCACAATCCGTTACATCCATGCGGATAAAAGGCCTGTCATCTCGACTGCTAGTGATACGAGGCCGTTGGGATCCAACACGGCGTTCCGTATTACCCTCCTGAACCCTCCGATTGCATATTCTGCTAACAGTCATTGGATCTCGACCAACGCGAGCAGCAATGTCGCGATACGATAAATCGCAATCGCGATAGGCTACAATCCGACCTTTATCAAAGTCGGATAGATGATGGTACGCATTTAACTACTCAGGCACCTTATCGCGTCACGATTGCGCCGATCTTAATCCCATAAAATTTTCCTCGTGATGACTGGGTGTCGTATGATGTCCTTAGGTTAGTTAGGTTTAAGTAGTTCTAAGTTCTAGGGGACTGATGACCATAGCTGTTAAGTCCCATTGTGCTCAGAGCCATTTGAACCATAAAGATTTTAGGACTATATTGGTCAGCGGATCAAACATGGCAATCAACATCCTCACAATCTGATAGCTCTACAGAATAATTATCAGTGAGTTGACAATCTCCGTGATGTAGTCATCAATAAGTGGGTTCCGCTGAATATAGCGTACCTGGAGCAATTTGTGGTCTGTCTTCGTGGTAGAAATGAGACTCTTGCCAATGCTAGAGTTGGTGTTATTCAGTATCAGCACGATTTATCCTGGGAATTACTAATTTTGTGTCCGATGTGCTAGATTTTTTTTTTACTAGAGTGTAGTACACCGCCACCCAATATGTTACAGACCAACTCGAGGGAGGCTTAAAATAGTGATCTACGACGAAGAGGCCAGAAGTAAATTGTGTCGATGTCCAACCGATACGGCAGGTATAGCCTAGCAGCGACGGGCTGCGAGCTCAATCGATGTGTGCAGCCCGGCAACCGGCGACGCTTTCGACTACCGCCCCCGTGGCCCGAAAACAGAATCAGGAACGAGGCCAGAGGGCAGAAGGAGCAGGGCGCACGCGACACCCTGCATTTCGTCGTGGCTCTGAATACCCAAGTGTCGAGACGGGTGGGCTTCCATCTGGCACGCAGGGCTTCTATTTGGCACGCATCGCGCAGAAGAACTGCTACTGTTGCTTAATCGTGTACTGCCCCATCTTATGGTCTACCGACGAAGGTAGCTGTATACGATATATATATAAAAGATGTCACGTATAATGTTTGTAGCTGTATGAGGCTGCACACAGATGACCAGTGTTTTAGAGGAAGGAGATATTAAACTTCCTGGCAGATTAGAACTGGGTGCCGGACCGAGACTCGAACTCGGGAACTTTGCCTTTCGCTGCCCGCGAAAGGCAAAGGTCCCGAGTTCGAGTCTCCGTCCGGCACACAGTTTTAATCTGCCAGGAAGTTTCATATCAGTGCACACTCCGCCGCAGAGTGAAAATCTCATTCTGGTAGGAGATATTGTTAAAAAGTTGTCAAGGAACGCAGACAACCTATTTGACTTATTGCCTGGCTTCTTTAACATTTTTGGCTAGGCCAGCAAGATACTTTTTACTAGGCTTTACTCAGGAAAAGATCCCCTTTCAATCACAAATTATCTGATCACTGGAAAGTCCCCGATGGGAATGCAAGGATCAGTAAAAATGATAACAAGGAAGTCTGTCTAGACTATTAGTAATGGCTCTGAGCACTATGGGACTCAACTGCTGTGGTTATCAGTCCCCTAGAACTTAACCTACTTAAACATAACTAACCTAAGGACATCACACACATCCATGCCCGAGGCAGGATTCAAACCTGCCGTAGCACTCGCACGGTTCCGGAGTGCGCACCTAGAACCGCGAGACCACCGCGGCCGGCGACTATTAGTACAAAATAGTAATTCCTTTTCCAGTACGAACTTGTAGCTGCTGTGACGGAGAAACTGCAGATTTGAAGGAAGAAACCTGAAAGGAGTCTACGGTGGGAAGTGATACGGGGACACGGTTTTATCCAGCATTTTCAAGTGTCACAACCGTACGTGGTGCCACTATAGGGTGGGAAGCAAGGGTAATGTCGTAGTTGTACAATTAGAAGTTTGTGAATATCATTTCGCAGGAGAACTGGGCCAAAACCAATTCTGTAACCTAAAAATACACGTATAGTCCCTCTGGTTAGCAAAACCCCATGGCGACCCTGCACACTTCTTCCAACGAACAATTCTCACTTAATGGATATGAGGCTAAATTAAAAAAAAAAATATTCGGCGCATACGGACGCTATTGACAGTCTTTCTGCCTGTGTGGCATACACAAATGGGCGAGGAATGCGAAAATGATAGTGGCTCAATATGTACACTCCACCACACGCCATACGCTGGTTTGCGCAGCCAAGATGTAGGTGCAGAGCTACGACATTGGCATCTCCTGCGTAAGGACTGGTGTCTGGATTCTGAGTCAGCCAATGCTCGGTCCCTGTAACCGCCGCGGCCGCGACCTCGACATAAGCATCAGATCGTGTCGTTCATGCCATCTACCAGTATGTAGAAATTGCATACTGTTGCTGGTCTAGTTGAAATTGACCCACAAGGGTAGGCTACGACATTCAGATCACGGATTTACTTCAAACGTTGTACACTTTCAGCAGGGTATCATAACGCGCTGGTAGCAAGACGTACTACTTAGGCGATTTCGAGAAACTCGCAAGGAAAGTTTAACGTGTCACTGATGTGCCGGTACGTTGCGACCTCGAGTACGAGTGAGACAGCCATACGGTTAGCATTAAAGCGCCGTAATCGGTGGATCACTTGATCGAGTAACGCTCAACGTATTTTTAGTTTACATTTTTTCAACACTAGTCACACTGTTTCGTAGATATGGAAAAGTAATATGATGAAATGTCAAGTGTTTTGCACAAACTTCTGTTGCATTTCCCGTGTTATTTAGCAGTTTATTGATTTTTATTCTTACAATAAATATTACGCGACTTTTATTTTCATATCAAGTGCCATCAGACGCATTCATATTTGATTGACAGCGAACGAGAAATTATTTCTCGTGGAGATCCTGTTCAAATATCTTCAGTCGTACATCGCCGATTTTCGGCACCGATATTTTCGAAAATGTTATGTTGTGCATGGTATGCATCCGGAACTTTTTTCGAAAAGTCAACGAGCTTTGTTTTTCCTTAGAAACTCTGAAGATTCATCGTTCTTGCGGGAAAATTGCATTCATTCGAAGCCGTTTTAATTTATGTTTTCCGTGTCTGTGGGGCAAATATCATCCTACAAGTTGCCATGTCGAAAACACATGCGTCGATTAATGGTAAATTATCCTCATATTTTGACATATTGCACTCTTTGTATTATTGAATGTATTTACACCTTCATTTACGGATGTTTGACTGGGGCTTACCAAGTCTGTCCCACGTCCCTGAAACCTGTGTCTGCACTTCGAAACGTCTAGCTGCAAGTCAGTTCTCTGTACTTTACCCAGTTGCAGGTATAGAGGATTCTAGAAATCACGACAGGCATACATTTTTAGGAGAATTTTATGCGTTTGGTCGTTTACGTGTCACGGTAATGATATCTATGTATAAATTAGCAAACAACCAAATGACATCGGAAATTCAATAAGAGTTCGTGGAAAAATACGTGTCTTTTCATCATGTTGCCTTTTAAATGTAATATGTATGAAATAATGTGACTAGTGTTGAAAAAAATATAAGATAAAAAGACTTAGTGGGATTCGATCCAGCGATCCACCGATTACGAAGCTTGAACGCTAATCACAGGACAGCCGGCCGCTAGTGCTCACGGGCGCAATGCTATGATGCGTAAGACTTCCCTTACGACTTCCTCGAAATCGCCTAAGTAGTGTGCCTTACAACTTAAACATTACGTTGTCCTAACGGACTATTAAAAAGTCTAAAGTAATTCCGTGGTCTGAACGTCGTAGGCATTCCCAGGTCAGATGAAGATTCGTTTCTACGGGCATCTCGAGCAGCTATATTAGGTAGTCCAGTTGATAGTAAATATTTCAAAACACAGAGCAAGGTATTGTAGTGAGTATGTGAAGATGGTTTCTTTGAAACATACATGGCTGATTTTTTCCTAAACCCCTTTCTGCCACTTATATAATTATTATTGATTTTATATCTTTCCTCGAGCAGAACTGCGATATGAATTTTTAACTATTGGGATTATTTAAGGAAGAGAAGATAGGAAGTTTTGAGAACCCGGAAGGTTTTCTTGGAACGTTATTGGAACACATTGACAGTATGTCTAGCAAGGTTGCGTGCCTCGTATAATCTGTTATTTAAACGCGGAGGGTATAGACAACACCTGGTAACGTTTAGAGGAAGCTGAATATCGACACCCATCAGGAGTATAGCATATATTCGGATAAACATTTTCGTTGAGATCAGTCAGTAACACCTTTCCACGAAAGAGTCGAACAAGGGCCTGAAACCCTGTGGTTTGGACGACTCGGGGGGGAGGGGGGGGGGGGGGGTCCTTAGCTCATGCCTTCTGTCGTAATTTGAAGTTTAGGAATTATTTACAAAATTAGTTTTTAGTTAATAAAATACTCTTCAAATCAGTAGCCAATTCATAATTATTTTTGGGCTTGGCCCAAGTTTCGATGAAGCTAAGGTTATCTTCAGGAGAACAAAGAGGCGCGTGGATTGCACTATATAAAACATGTTATATCCATCACGAGCTGAGGCGCTCAACTCACGCCCACACACTGTGATTACAATCCATTAAAACTGTATGATTAAAAACGGATATGGCTATTGATTAGACAAACTTCAAATTTCGCTGATTGTTATGCTGCCACGAGAGATTTACACAGTTTCTAACTTAAATATTTGTCTCATTGTGTTAAAACTTTGACTTAAGATTATACTTCTTAATGAGCAGATTATGATGGCATTTAAAATTTTCAAATTCTGTCTATAATTATATGAATTCTGGAAAATCAAATTTTTGTTGCCCCTGGAAAGCGTTGGACAGGCAGTCTCTCACGCAGAAAAAGTGACCGGTTTAGCCATTTTGTGAAATAGGTGACACTGGTTAGTGCTTGTCATTTTGGAGAATTCTGTTGTTTTTCGCCAGCGATAATTCCTGCATTGCTGATTGGAAAGTTGTAGGCATTCCGAAAAATGTTTCAGAACCGGTGAAGGGAAAAAACTATTTTGCACGCATTAGACTTTCATGAAGTTACTATCGACTGCCAGTGATCAATGTTCAGATCATATTTAACTTCTGGTAGAACTGTTGTTGTGGTCTTCAGTCCTGAGACTGGTTTAACGCAGTTCTCCATGCTACTCTATCCTGTGCAAGCTTCATTTCCCAGTACCTTCTGCAGCCTACATAATTCTGAATCTGCTTAGTGTATTCATCTCTTGGTCTCCCTCTACGATTTTTACCCTCCACGCTGCCCTCCAGTACTAAATTGGTGATCCCTTGATGCCTCAGAACATGTCCTACCAACCAATCCCTTCTTCTAGTCAAGTTGTGCCACAAACTTCTACTTTCCCCAATCCTCTTCAACACCTCCTAATTAGTTATGTGATCTACCCATCTAATATTCAGCATTATTCTGTAGCACCACATTTCGAAAGCTTCTATTCTCTTCTTGTCTAAACTATTTATCGTCCACGTTTCACTTCCATACATGGTTACACTCCATACAAATACTTTCAGAAATGACTTCCTGACACTTAAATCTATACTCGATGTTAACAAAATTCTCTTCTTCAGAAATGCTTTCCTTGCCATTACCAGTCTACATTTTAAATCCTCTCTACTTCGACCATCATCAGTTATTTTACTCCCTAAATAGCAAAACTCATTTACTACTTTATGTGTCTCATTTCCTAATCTAATTCCCTCAGCATCACCCGATTTAATTCGACTACATTCCATTATCCTCGTTTTGCTTTTGTTGATGTTCATCTTATATACTCCTCTCAAGACACTGTCCATTCCATTCAACTGCTCTTCCAAGTCTCTTGCTGTCTCAGACAGGATTACAATGTCAACTGCGAACCTCAAAAAGTTTTTATTTCTTCTCTATGGATTTTTAAACCTACTCCAAACTTTTCTTTTGTTTCCTTTACTGCTTGCTCAATACACAGATTGAATAACATCGGGGAGAGGCTACAACCCTGTCTCACTCCTTTCCCAACCACTGCTTCCCTTTCATGTCCCTCGACTCTTATAACTGCCATCTGGTTTCTGTACAAATTGTAAATAGCCTTTCGCTCCCTGTAATTTACCCCTGCCACTTTCAGAATTTGAAAGAGAGTATTCCAGTCAACATTGTCAAAAGCTTTCTCTAAGTCTACAAATGCTAGAAACGTAGGTTTGCCTTTCCTTAATCTAGCTTCTAAGAAAAGTCGTAAGGTCAGTATTGCCTCACGTCTTCCAACATTTCTACGGAATCCAAACTGATCTTCCCCTAGGTCGGCTTCTACTAGTTTTTCCATTCGTCTGTAAAGAATTCGCGTTAGTATTTTGCAGCCGTGACTTACTAAACTGATAGTTTGGTAATTTTCAAATCTGCCAACACCTGCTTTCTTTTGGATTGGAATTATTATTTTTCTCGAAGTCTGTCTCCAGTCATATAGGTTCATACAGATTAGAGGACTCTGTCCACTCCATGCTAACAGAGCCCACACCATTATGGAGCTACCAGCCCTTTGCACAGTGCCTTGTTGACAACTTGGTCTGCAGCTTCGTGGAATCTGAGCCACACTGAACACTACCATCAGCTCTTACCAAATGAAATCGGGACTTATCTGACGAGGCCACCGTTTTCCACTCACCTCGGGCCCAATCCATGTAGTCACGAGCTCAGGGAAGGCTCTGCAGGCGATGTCGTGCTGTTAGCAAAGGCACTAGCGTCTGTCGTCTGCCACCATAGCCCATTTACAACACATTTCGTCGCACTAACGGGCACGTAGGTCGTACGTCGCACATTGATTTCTACGGTTATTTCTCGCAATGCTGCTTGTCCTTTAGTACTGACAACGCTAGGCAAACGCCGCTGCTCTCGCTCGTTAAGTGAAGGCCGTCGACCTCTGCGTTGTTCGTATTGAGAGGTCACTTCTGAAATTTGGTAATTTCGGCGCACGGTTGACACTGTGGTTGTCGCAATTTGGAATTCCCTACCGATTTCCAAAATGGAATGTCGCATGCTCTAGCTCCAACTACCATTCGGCGTTCAGAGTCTACAACTCCACTCGTGCGGCATTAATCACGACAGAAATCTTTCCACGTAAATCACCTGAGCACAAATGACAGCTCCACCAGTGCACGGCACTTTTGTACCTTGTGCACGCGATACTACCGCCATCTGTATATGTGTTATCGCTATCCCATGATGTTTGCCACCACGCTATTCGCAAAGAAGTATGAAGTACTTCAATCATCGTGTTTTGTTTTGTTTCCAAGTGTTAATTAACGCCCAAAACAAATTTTCTCTTCAGTAGTCCTGAAGTTTTCACTGTTGAAATAATGCTAATTAATTTTTATTCAGTTTTCCAATATATACACTACTGGCCATTAAAATTGCTACACCACGAAGATGACGTGCTACAGACGCGAAATTTAACCTACAGGAAGAAGATGCTGTGATATGCAAATGATTAGCTTTTCAGAGCATTCACACTAGGTTGGCGCCGGTGGCGACACCTACAACGTGCTGACGTAAGGAAAGTTTCCAACCGATTTCTCATGCACAAACAGCAGTTGACCGATGTTGCCTGGTGAAACGTTGTTGTGATGCCTCGTGTAAGGAGGAGAAATGCGTACCATCACGTATCCGACATTGATAAAGGTCGGATTGTAGCATATCGCGATTGCAGTTTATCGTATCGCGACACTGCTGCTCATGTTGGTCGAGATCCAATGACTGTTAGCAGAATATGGAATCGGTGGGTTTAGGAGGGTAATACGGAACGCCGTAAGATCCCAATGGCCTCTTATCACTAGCAGTCGAGAGGACAGGCATCTTATCCGCGTGCCTGTAACGGATCGTACAGCCGCGTCCCGATTCCTGAGTCAACAGATGGGGACGTTTGCAAGACAACAACCATCTGCGTGAACAGTCCGACGACGTTTGCAGCACCATGGATTGTCAGCTCGGAGACCATGGTTGGAGTTACCCTTGACGCAGCATCACAGACAGGAGCGCCTGCGATGGTGTACTCAATGACGAACCTGGGTGCACGAATGGCAATCCGTCCTTTTTGCGGATGAACCCAGGTTCTGTTTACAGCATCATGATGGTCGCATTCGTGTTCGGCGACATCGCGATGAACGCACATTGGAAGCGTGTATTCGTCATCGCCATACTGGCGTATCACCCGGCGTGATGGTATTGGGTGCCAGTGGTTACACGTCTCGGTCACCTCTTGTTGGCATTGACGGCACTTTGAACAGTGGACGTTACATTTCAGATGTCTTACGATCCGTGGCTCTACCCTTCATTCGATCCCTGCGACACCCTACATTTCAGCAGGATAATGCACGACCGCATGTTGCATGTCCTGTAAGGCCTTTCTGAATACAGAAAATGTTCGACTGCTGCCCTGGCCAGCACATTCTCCAGATCTCTCACCAATTGAAAACGTCTGGTAAATGGTGGCTGAGCAACTAGCTCGTCACAATACGCCAGTCTCTACTCTTGATGGACTGTGGTATCGTGTTGAAGCTGCATGGGCAGCTGTACCTGTACACGCCATCCAAGTTCTGTTTGACTCAAAGCCCAGGCGTATCAATGCCGTTATTACGGCCAGAGGTGGTTGTTCTGGGTACTGATTCCTCAGGATCTATGCACCCAAATTGGGTGAAAATGTAATGACGTGTCAGTTCTAGTAGAATATATTTGTCAAATGAATACCCGTTTATCATCTGCATTTCTTCTTGGTGTAGCAATTTTAATGGCCAGTAGTGTGTTTTTGTATAGTTACATTTAAATTTATGCTCAGTGTAGACTTTTTATTCGTCTAGCTATTGTAAAATCTAATTCAATATTTGCGTTCAGATACTTGGTTTCTCTTGTGGGAGAACTCTCATAGGAAAAATATCAGCTCGTCTTGCAACATTCGGAAGATGTCACGAAAACAAACCAATCAATGAAACGAACATTAAGAAGACACAAAACTATAAAATCCATTACTGTAACATGAGTTGAGAGCTGCCAGAATTTTTTAACTCCTTTTGCATCTACATGTCTACCCTGTAAGAAACACTTAGTCAGCAGAAGCAAGGGCACCCATAGGCCTGTCCGGCGTAAGGAGTGTAGTGAGGTGTTGATTTAAATATTGGTTTTTAACACAGTCGTAAACGCAACTTTTTTATTGCTATTTACAATTCACCAATAGTCTCCCAAAATATTAAAAATATTCGGTACCAGCCCGTCTAGGCACCCCCTCCCTACAAACTATCATACGGGTACCCTTTAGCCAGATTGTTCACAGAAAAACTTTCAAACTATTTGTCAACCGTTCCGCTCTCGGATAGCATGTGGAAAAACTAACACTTGAATCTTTCCATACGTTCTTAGATTTCTCTTATTTAATTACGGTGGTCTCCCTATGTAGGTGTGAGACGATAAAATATTTTCAAATTCAGACGAGAAACTTGGTGACTGAAATTTTGTAAAAACATCTCACCCTAACATAAAGTGTCCCCAACCCGCTTACCATATCCGTAACACTCTCTCCCGTATTTCGCAAGAATACAAAACCGATCCGCCCATTCTGAACTTTTTAAATGTCTTCCGTCAATCCTATATGGTAAAGATCCAATACAGCACAGCAATACTCTGGCAGAAGACGATCAAGAGTAGTGCAGCAAATCTCTTTACTGGATTTGCTGTTTGCCTTTCCGACAACATTATCTTCGTTATGGTTCCAATTTGTTTGTACTTTTAGTCTCTAGCTATTGAGTTGAATCGACAACCTTTAAATTTGTATTGTTTATCGTGTAATCAAAATATAACGGAATATTGTTAGCACTCGTGAGGAGTACGTCACACTTTCAGTTGTTTAGGATCGATTGTCATTTTCAGCATCATACTGATATCTTGTCTAAATCATTTCGCTATTCGATTTGATGTTCTGATGACTATTATACGGTAAATGACACATTAACTGCAAGCAGTCTAAGAGATCTGCTCAGATTGCCTCCGATATCGTTTATGTAGATTTAAAAGAGCAAAGGGACTGTAACAAATCCTTGGTGAACCCCAGATGTCACTTCTGTTTCGCTAGAATCGCTAGATTATTTCCCACATTTCTGACGGGAAATCACGAATACAGTTGCACAACGGAGACGATCTCCATATGCACGTAACTTCCGAACTTAGCGGACGACGCCATTTTCCCCCGTATCTGCGTAGAGCAACGTTCTTCATACTCAGAATTTTAGAACAGAAACCTCTGCACACTCAGCTGATCACTGAAGTAATCGACATTCTCGCGAAGTGATTGGCGGCCGACATACATGGGGGAACGTAATGCACGCCGACAACCTGCACTCCATTTCGCTACAACAAAATCCGTCGCGTAAAAGTGGCTGAAAACATCTACCGCCCGCATTGCTGTTCATCACACCAATACTTAATGCTTGCTCGTACATGGAACACTTCTCCAAATCATGGAGAAAAGTCAGAATAATAAATCTGTGAACACGTAAAGGCGTGGGACCAGGGTTTGGCTCTGGGGTGTGTCAAAGTTACTGTCTCTCCACCCTCACCCCTCAGCCCCCCCCCCCCCCCAACCCCTATCCAACGAAAATATTTGCGGTCGTCCACGTTTTTAACGAGCCACAGATGTCTACAATTTTAATAACAGCAATAAAATATATAACATGTTGTAATGCTTTAGGTTTAGCGTAGCATCCAAGAAATTGTAATTGAAAGAAATATTGCAAGTATTCTAAGACCTATAATAGCAACAAACTCAGACAATTTTCACATGATAAAATAAAAGTGTGCACTCCCCATTGTCATTATTTCGCTTGGCACTACGCCTGTAAACGCAGTTCTGAAGATGGTTGTTACGCTAGCCTGTAAGCGAGGGCAAATGCTGTCCTTTCGGTAGTTTGCACCTACGTTCGAAAGCTGGCTTTTGGGGTGGAGGGTCTTTTCCTTTCTGTCTTCAGTTGTTCAACTTCCTTTGGTTTGTCGTTTTTACCTGTGAACCAGCTCCTCGACTTAGTAACCGCCTGGATTCAGCTAGGAAGTGAGTCCACGAGGTTATGCAGATACGTCGCATCCAGGTTAAGCCACTCGCTGATGATTTGATCGCAGAGTTCCACCAAAGTGCGGGAGTAGTGGTGTCAGCGTAATACCCACCAGTCCAACAGAACTTCTCTGGGGCTCAATGCAGGCGGTTTTGCAGGCCAGTCGCCGGCCGGGGTGGCCGAGCGGTTCTAGGCGAACAGTCTGGAACCGCGCGACCGCTACGGTCGCAGGTTCGAATCCTGCCTCGGGCATGGATGTGTGTGAGGTCCTTAGGTTAGTTAGGTTTAAATACACTCCTGGAAATTGAAATAAGAACACCGTGAATTCATTGTCCCAGGAAGGGGAAACTTTATTGACACATTCCTGGGGTCAGATACATCACATGATCACACTGACAGAACCACAGGCACATAGACACAGGCAACAGAGCATGCACAATGTCGGCACTAGTACAGTGTATATCCACCTTTCGCAGCAATGCAGGCTGCTATTCTCCCATGGAGACGATCGTAGAGATGCTGGATGTAGTCCTGTGGAACGGCTTGCCATGCCATTTCCACCTGGCGCCTCAGTTGGACCAGCGTTCTTGCTGGACGTGCAGACCGCGTGAGACGACGCTTCATCCAGTCCCAAACATGCTCATTGGGGGACAGATCCGGAGATCTTGCTGGCCAGGGTAGTTGACTTACACCTTCTAGAGCACGTTGGGTGGCACGGGATACATGCGGACGTGCATTGTCCTGTTGGAACAGCAAGTTCCCTTGCCGGTCTAGGAATGGTAGGACGATGGGTTCGATGACGGTTTGGATGTACCGTGCACTATTCAGTGTCCCCTCGACGAACACCAGAGGTGTACGGCCAGTGTAGGAGATCGCTCCCCACAACACGATGCCGGGTGTTGGCCCTGTGTGCCTCGGTCGTATGCAGTCCTGTTTGTGGCGCTCACCTACACGGCGCCAAACACGCATACGACCATCATTGGCACCAAGGCAGAAGCGACTCTCAGCGCTGAAGAGGACACATCTCCATTCGTCCCTCCATTCACGCCTGTCGCGACACCACTGGAGGCGGGCTGCACGATGTTGGGGCGTGAGCGGAAGACGGCCTAACGGTGTGCGGGACCGTAGCCCAGCTTCATGGAGACGGTTGCGAATGGTCCTCGCCGATATCCCAGGAGCAACAGTGTCCCTAATTTGCTGGGAAGTGGCGGCGCGGTCCCCTACGGCACTGCGTAGGATCCTACGGTCTTGGGGTGCATCCGTGCGTCGCTGCGGTCCGGTCCCAGGTCGACGGGCACGTGCACCTTCCGCCGACCACTGGCGACAACATCGATGTACTGTGGAGACCTCACGCCCCACGTGTTGAGCAATTCGGCGGTACGTCCACCCGGCCTCCCGCATGCCCACTATACACCCTCGCTCAATGTCCGTCAGCTGCACATACGGTTCACGTCCACGCTGTCGCGGCATGCTACCAGTGTTAAAGACTGCGATGGAGCTCCGTATGCCACGGCAAACTGGCTGACACTGACGGCGGCGGTGCACAAATGCTGCGCAGCTAGCGCCACTCGACGGCCAACACCGCGGTTCCTGGTGTGTCCGCTGTGCCGTGCGTGTGATCATTGCTTGTAGAGCCCTCTCGCAGTGTCCGGAGCAAGTATGGTGGGTCTGACACACCGGTGTCAATGTGTTCTTCTTTCCATTTCCAGGAGTGTAGTTCTAACTTCTAGGGGACTGATAACCTCAGATGTTAAGTCCCATAGTGCTCGGAGCCATGTTTTGCAGGCCTGTCGAGATATAACAAGGTGAGGGAATGTTCCGAAAACTGGTGACATATTCTTCTGGTTCGATGAGCTCTGCTGTTATCAATAGAATACTCATCATCCAGGTATTGACTGAAAGGCACCCCCGAAATATCACAGACCCATTGCGATTTTGTCATATGATGACATGGTTGCAGACCGTGGCTGTTATTTGAAGCTAAATGTTTATGGTGTTGAGGCAGCAACCAGCTACAAATTTATTTTAAGTTTCTTTATTCAAATGGTACCGCTACCAGTTTCGAATCATTACGATTCATCGTCAGACGTCTTTCATGCTTTCATTACAACATTGTGCTGCGTTTTTTACTGATTAGTTATCCTAGTACATAATTATAAGTAGGTGAAAAAAGGTTGAGTTACGGATTTGCATTGAGATGTGACTCACTTGAAATGTCTGTTTGGAGTACTTGTTGTCATAGTTTTCGTCCAGCAGACAACGTTTGTAGTTTGTGCATCATTCACATCATTGCACAGACGAACTTGTATAAATGAGCGCTTCAAATTTGTCACTGAATGCATTTCCATCACATTCCTATGATTGCACACGTAAATTTGTATCACTGAGCACTTCAGCTTAGTCACAGAACAGACTTCTAACATGCACCGCATGTTTTGATAGATACATAGCGTTTACAAACATACGACCGTCAAACATGTAGCATCTTCGTACTATTACAATATATCATAGCATCTTTGACAGTCATATGTTTGTAAACACTATGTATCTATCAAAACTTGCGGTGCATGTTAGAAGTCTGTTCTGTGAGTAAGCTGAATTGCTCAGTGATACAAATTTACGTGTGCAACGATAGAAATGTGGTGGAAATGCATTCAGTGACAAATTTGAAGCGCTCAATTATGCCGTACTGGATCCCAACGGACAAAACTAGATACGACACGATATTAGGAAGTGTGCCATGAGTTTTGTCCCCCGAGTGTAAAAAATATGCCCCTGGATCTGAGCCTGACCACGCCTTTCGCCAAACCTATATGCAGCTATTATTCATATCTTGTGGGACATATATGAAGGGCGTTTCACTGGGTAGTAGCTCGTGTCAGACGCTGGAGCCCGCTTTGTTCGATGGGCAGCACAACAGTAGCCTGTGTGTGACAAGGCGAAGAGAGACGAGGCCGCCGTCGAACAAAGCGGGCGCCTCTGGTACGATGAGGTCACGCAGCCAGTGCCGGCTCAACGTCGCAGCATACCGCTAGGCGAGATTCACGTCTCCACTGACACGGCGTACCACTACCCAGTGTCTGACTCAGACGCCAAGTGTATTTTTATTGTCCAGCGAAACGGCCTGCGAGTGTATCACATCTAGCGGCGGGGCTTCGCTAGGCTACTTTCCAGTCCTGTACGCCGCGTAACGAATCCTGCGGGTTGCTCTCAATTCGAGCGCTGTTTTGTTGCTAACTTAAATACACAGATCTTAGCTGTAGTTGCGTATGATAGCCAGTGTTGATGTCCACACTACTGAACACCTGTCTGTTTACAGTGTCTCGCGATGTGGTTAAGCAGATTGTGTACGCACGTTGAGCTTTTCATGGACAGGTCCGAAATACCGACGAATCAGCCTTCTCCAAACAAACTTCCGGTGGAATAAATCTTTCTGCTGTTTTTGAAACTTCCTGACAGATTAAAGATGTGTTCTTAGCTTCTATTTCCTAGAAACGTGTATTATGAAACTTCTTTATTTAAATGACTGTATCTGCACTTAAATTCCAGAATGACTGAGAAGATGAAACTTCCACGTTATTTGATTCTGAAACAGCTGAGTAAAACTGAACGTACTATGTCTATTTATTGTTTACTTTTTCTTGTCATCTCAACACTGAACCACAATATTCTAGCGCAACGCAATCTGACTGTTAAAAAAAAAATCAACCTGACTTCAAATAATTCATGCAAAAGAATGGCCCTGACTAAAAATAAATCTTAACAATAACCTTGTTGTTGTTGTCTTCAGTCCTGAGACTGGTTTGATGCAGCTCTCCATGCTGCTCTATCCTGTGCAAGCTCCTTCATCTCCCAGTACCTACTGCAACCTACATCCTTCTGAATCTGCTTAGTGTATTCACCTCTTGGTCCCCCTCTACGATTTTTACCCTCCACGCTGCCCTCCAGTACCAAATTGGTGATCCTTGATGCCTCAGAACATGTCCTACCAACCAATCCCTTCTTCTAGTCAAGTTGTGCCACAAACTTCTACTTTCCCCAATCCTCTTCAACACCTCCTAATTAGTTATGTGATCTACCCATCTAATATTCAGCATTATTCTGTATCACCACATTTCGAAAGCTTCTATTCTCTTCTTGTCTAAACTATTTATCGTCCATGTTTCACTTCCATACATGGCTACAATCCATACAAATACTTTCAGAAATGACTTCCTGACACTTAAATCTATACTCGATGTTAACAAATTTCTCTTCTTCAGAAACGCTTTCCTCCCCATTGCCAGTCTACATTTTATATCCTCTCTACTTCGACAATCATCGTTATTTTGCTCCCCAAATAGCGAAACTCATTTACTACTTTAAGTTTCTCATTTCCTAATCTAATTCCCTCAACATCACCCGACTTAATTCGACTACATTCCATTATCCTCGTTTAGCTTTTGCTGATGTTCATCTTATATGCTCCTTTCAAGACGCTATCCATTCCATTCAACTGCTCCTCCAAGTCCTTTGTTGTCTCTGACACAATTACAATGTCATCGGCGAACCTCAAAGTTTTTATTTCTTCTCCATGGATTTTAATACCTACTCCGAACTTTTCTTTTGTTTCCTTTACTGCTTGCTCAATATACAGACAATAACATCGGGGAGAGGCTACAACCCTGTCTTACTCCGTTCCCAACAACTGCTTCCCTTTCATGTCACTCGACTCTTATAACTGCCATCTGGTTTCTGTACAAATTGTAAATAGCCTTACGCTCCCTATATTTTACCCCTGCCACCTTTAGAATTTGAAAAAGAGTATTCCAGTCAACATTGTCAAAAGCTTTCTCTAAGTCTACAAATGCTAGAAACGTAGGTTTGCCTTTTCTTAATCTTTCTTCTGAGATAAGTCGTAAGGTCAGTATTGCCTCACGTGTTCCAACATTTCTGCGGAATCCAAACTGATCTTCCGCAAGGTCCGCTTCTACCAGTTTTTCCATTCGTCTGTAAAAAATTCGCGTTAGTATTTTGCAGCTGTGACTTATTAAACTGATAGTTCGGTAATTTTCACATCTGTCAACACCTGCTTTTTTTGGGATTGGAATTATTATATTCTTCTTGAAGTCTGAGGGTATTTCACCTGTCTCATAAATCTTGCTCACCAGATGGTAGAGTTTTGTTAGGACTGGCTCTCCCAAGGCCGTCAGTAGTTCTAATGGAATGTTGTCTACTCCCGGGGCCTTGTTTCGAATCAGGTCTTTCAGTGTTCTGTCAAAATCTTCACGCAGTATCATATCTCCCATTTCATCTTCATCTACATCCTCTTCCATTTCCATAATATTGTCCTCAAGTACATCGCCCTTGTATAGACCCTCTATATACTCCTTCCACTTTTCTGCTTTCTCTTCTTTGCTTAGAACTGGGTTTCCATCTGACCTCTTAATATTCATACAAGTGATTCTGTTTTCTCCAAAGGTCTCTTTAATTTTCCTGTAGGCAGAATCTATCTTATCCCTAGTGAGATAAGCCTCTACATCCTTAAATTTGTCCTCTAGCCATCCCTGCTTAGCCATTTTGCACTTCCTGTCGATCTCATTTTTGAGACGTTTGTATTCCTTCTTGCCTGATTCATTTACTGCATTTTTATATTTTCTCCTATCATCAATTAAATTCAATATTTCTTCTGTTACCCAAGGGTTTCTGCTAGCCCTCGTCTTTTTACCTATTTGATCCTCTGCTGCCTTCAATACTTCATCCCTTAAAGCTACCCATTCTTCTTCTACTGTATTTCTTTCACCCATTCCTGCTATTTGTTCCCCTACGCTCTCCCTGAAACTCTGTACAACCTCTGGTTCTTTTAGTTTATTCAGATCCCATCTCCTTCAATTTCCACCTTTTTGCAGTTTCTTCAGTTTTAATCAGTCCACATCTGCCCCTGGAAATATCTTACAATTTAAAACCTGGTTCCTAAATCTGTCTTACCATTATATAATCTATCTGAAATCTGTCAGTATCTCCAGGCTTCTTCTATGTATAAAACCTTCTTTTATGATTCTTGAACCAAGTGTTAGCTATGATTAAGTTGTGCTCTGTGCAAAATTCTACCAGGCGGCTTCCTCTTTCATTTCTCTCCCCCAATCCATATTCACCCACTGTTTCTTTCTCTCCCTTTTCCTACTACCGAATTCCAGTCACCCATGACCATTAAATTTTCGTCTCCCTTCACTATCTGAATAATTTCTTTTATTTCGTCATACATTTCTTCAATTTCTTCGTCATCTGCAGAGCTAGTTGGCATACAAACTTGTACTACTGTAGTAGGCATGGGCTTCGTGTCTATCTTGGCCACAGTAATGCGTTCTCTATGCTGTTTGTAGTAGCTTACCCGCATTCCTATTTTCCTATTCATTATTAAACCTACTCTTGCATTACCCCTATTTGATTTTGTATTTATAGCCCTGTATTCGCCTGATCAAAAGTCTTGTTCCTCCTGCCACCGAACTTCACTAATTCCCACTATATTTAACTTTAACCTATCCATTTCCCTTTTTAAATTTTCTAACCTACCTGCCCGATTAAGGGATCTGACATTCCACGCTCCGACCCGTAGAACGCCAGTTTTCTTTCTCCTGATAACGACATCCTCTTGAGTGGTCCCCGCCCGGAGATCCGAATGGGGGACTATTTTACCTCCGGAATATTTTACCCAAGAGGACGCCATCATCATCATTAACCATACAGTAAAGCTGCATGCCCTCGGGAAAGATTACGGCTGTAGTTTCCCCTTGCTTTCAGCCGTTCGCAGTACCAGCACAGCAAGGCCGTTTTGGTTAATGTTACAAGGCCAGATCAGTCAATCATCCAGACTGTTGCCCCTGCAACTACTGAAAAGGCTGCTGCCCCTCTCCAGGAACCACACGTTTGTCTGACCTCTCAACAGATACCCCTCCGTTGTGGTTGCACCTACGGTACGGCTATCTGTATCGCTGAGGCACGCAAGCCTCCCCACCAACAGCAAGGTCCATGGTTCATTTCATTAAGCACTCACCTCACAAAAATCTTCATTAGGCGAACTACTGCAATACAGCGAGCGTCAATACTGCCAGCTAAATAAAAGATTCTAACTACTAAAGCCACTAACTACTTATAGGCATTTGGTTAGCAAAGGGAAGATTTTGTTGCAAACCAAATAATGTATTTTTTACCTTAAGAATGTGACATACAGTTCAAACACGAATATAAATCGTCATTGACACCTAGTACAAAGCATATAATCATGAATAATATAGAATCTCCAAGTCGAACATGTACAGATCGTTAGCCTACGCTAACACTTCAGACCTCTACCCTCCGTCAATGCTAACTTCTCACATCTAACATCCATCACTGCTGGCTGTTCACCTCCAGCTGCCCAACAGTACTTCCATCACTGCTGGCGACTAATTTTCAACTGCCCAACACTACTGGCGATTAACAACTTCCAACAACGAGTCCAACCAGCCACACTCTCTTACAAAGAAAGCGAAGTCAGAGATCCAATGCAAAGCGCTACAAAGCGCTGCCAACACAGAAGCAGCCCACTTACAATTATGGATTTCACATAGTTAATTCAGAAATTTAAATTAGTGCAATAGAAATATTTTGACACAGCAATGGAGTAAAACGAACGATAAAAGAAATAAAAAATGAACATGGAAAGAAGTAATTAACAAAAAACAAGTTTTCGATTTCACTTACGAGTAGTCTTTCAGTTCCATATTCATGGTGGTATTCTCTGTTGGAGGTTCGTTGTGGCTGGGTATTTCCGTGGATCCGACTCTGTGTAGGCCAGGGGAGTTAAATACAGTCGTGGGAGTCCTGAGGCAAGAACACGAAGTGGGGACCCTTGGCCCTCTTACATCCTGCTACCACTCCACTCCACTCCACTGCCAATTCAATGAAACGTCGCCCACACACAGTCTTCCACAACCACCTCCCCGGTCCCTCCCCTTACCCACAAAAGCATACACATTATATTACGCCATTATCCCAGCTACGCTTCTCCCACTTGAGACAGCAACTTAAATAATTAAGAAAACTTTTAAAAAACTGATCTTATTTTGAATGTTGGCATCTGAGACACATCATCAACACATGATAGTCTTATGCATTCTTAATTATACACAAGAAAACAAAACCAACACGCACACGAATGCATTATCAGAATGGGACAGAAATCGGTAGATGTGATGGACACACAAACAAATTATTACAACTTCAGAAAAATTGGATGATTTATTGAAGAGAAAGAGCTTCGCAAATTGAGCGCAAGTCAATAACGCGGTGGTCCACTGCTGGCCGTTAAGCAAGCAGTTTTTTGGCTTGGCACTGATTAACAGAGTTTGTGGATGTTCTACTGACGGATAGCGCGCAGAAATTCTCTACAACTGGCGCGTTAGATCATCAAAATCCCAAGCTGGTTTGAGGGCCCAGCGCACAATGCTCCAAATGTTCTCAGTGAGGGAGAGGTCGGCCGACATTGCTGGCCGAGGTAGGGTTTGGCAAGCACGGAGACAAGCAGCAGAACCTCTCACAGTGTGAGGCGGCCCTTCTCCTACAGAAGTGTAAGGCCCTGGATGGCTAACTACACCACTGGCCTTTAAAATTGCTACACCACGAAGATGACGTGCTACAGACGCGAAATTTACCCGACAGGAAGAAGATGCTGTGATATGCATATGATTAGCTTTTCAGAGCATTCACACAAGGTTGGTGCCGGTGGCGACACCTACAACGTGCTGACATGAGGAAAGTTTCAAACCGATTTCTCATACACAAACAGCAGTTGACCGGCGTTGCCTGGTGAAACGTTGTTGTGATGCCTCGTGTAAGGAGGAGAAATGCGTACCATCACGTATCCGACATTGATAAAGGTCGGATTGTAGCATATCGCGATTGCAGTTTATCGTATCGCGACACTGCTGCTCATGTTGGTCGAGATCCAATGACTGTTAGCAGAATATGGAATCGGTGGGTTTAGGAGGGTAATACGGAACGCCGTAAGATCCCAATGGCCTCTTATCACTAGCAGTCGAGAGGACAGGCATCTTATCCGCGTGCCTGTAACGGATCGTACAGCCGCGTCTCGATCCCTGAGTCAACAGATGGGGACGTTTGCAAGACAACAACCATCTGCGTGAACAGTTCGACGACGTTTGCAGCACCATGGATTGTCAGCTCGGAGACCATGGTTGGAGTTACCCTTGACGCAGCATCACAGACAGGAGCGCCTGCGATGGTGTACTCAATGACGAACCTGGGTGCACGAATGGCAATCCGTCCTTTTTGCGGATGAACCCAGGTTCTGTTTACAGCATCATGATGGTCGCATTCGTGTTCGGCGACATCGCGATGAACGCACATTGGAAGCGTGTATTCGTCATCGCCATACTGGCGTATCACCTGGGGTGATGGTATGGGGTGCCATTGGTTACACTTCTCGGTCACCTCTTGGTCACATTGACGACACTTTCAACAGTGAACGTTACATTTCAGATGTGTTAAGACCCGTGGTTCTATCCTTCATTCGATCCCTGCGACACCCTACATTTCAGCAGGATAATGCACGACCGCATGTTGCATGTCCTGTAAGGCCTTTCTGAATACAGAAAATGTTCGACTGCTGCCCTGGCCAGCACATTCTCCAGATCTCTCACCAATTGAAAACGTCTGGTAAATGGTGGCTGAGCAACTAGCTCGTCACAATACGCCAGTCTCTACTCTTGATGGACTGTGGTATCGTGTTGAAGCTGCATGGGCAGCTGTACCTGTACACGCCATCCAAGCTCTGTTTGACTCAAAGCCCAGGCGTATCAATGCCGTTATTACGGCCAGAAGTGGTTGTTCTGGGTACTGATTCCTTAGGATCTATGCACCCAAATTGGGTGAAAATGTAATGACGTATCAGAATATATTTGTCTAATGAATACCCGTTTATCATCTGCATTTCTTCTTGGTATAGCAATTTTAATGGCTAGTAGTGTATTTACGCCCCTCCTGTTATCTATGGATATTTTCCTCAACTGTGCGCTGTTTATTTTCTGCATTTCCCCTTAGAGTAAACATGTCGCAACCCGATACCATTTACAATACAGGTGTCTCCGTAGTGGTTCACGCCGTTGCTTAGCTACAGTTTGAGATTAAGCGACTGGCGAGTAACATGACTGTAAGTCGCGAGTGATCAAAATCTAAAAACAATCATGAAACCCAGTAACAACATTAAGTAACGATAGCAGTCAGAAGGTACGACATCAACAAACACCTGAGCTCTGCCACCTCGTGGCACCCAAAACGCAAGCGTCAAATCGACTGCACATTTCTGCTGACGTACAACATAAATTTTCGCAGGTACAACATTTATATTTAACGCTTATGGAGATTATCACCAGCGAGGTTAAACACAGGGCAATTTGGTTTTGCAAGCCAGTCATCCAGTTTGTTTATCGCGGTTTGTCTGAGGCTGTTTATGTTGGAGGAGAATGAACTTTGCCTTGCAATTACAGGAAAATAGCAATACTACAAATTATAACAGTATTCCCCTTCCACGTTTCCATATCAAGTTAGTTACGTGTTCCATGGTTAATTTAAACGATCTTTTATCAAAATATCTGGAACTAGTCAAATTGCAGGATGTGTGTTAACATCAATGAACGCGTTATTTAGCCCTTCTCATGCAACTACACTTAAAAATAAGTCGTTCCTCCTCTTTTTTTTTAACTACAGGTTTTCAAATATAAATTCGTCCATGAAACAGAAGATCTGTCGAGGAGAAATGATTTTTGGTTAGATTTAAGATTTACTTTTTCTATCTGTCAAATCTTTTATGTTATTGCGCAAATGATCAAAGATTTTTGTTGCCCATATTGAGCTCTTTTCGAAGCTACCGTCAGCTGTAATGATGGGTAATAAAGGTTGCTTTTGCCTAGTATCGTAGATACGGGCCGCCTCCAGTGTTGTTGGTATGGACCTCAGTGTTCTTTTCAAACTGTAAAGATGTTTGTATGACGAATTTCATTAGCCATGACATGTTTTGCGACGGCGCAGTTATAATGCCTAGCTTCGTGAAGAGGTACTTAAATGACGTCCGTGTGTGAACACCACATGTTTTTCTTACTTTCTTTCTAAGTGGTGTGTAATCCCCAAAAATTATTCCATAAGACATGATTGGCTGAAAGTTAATTCATCTGTTTCTAAGTTTTCGAGTTATACGAAAAGCAAAATAGCTGAACTTACTAGTTTGAAAAGCTCAGTAATATGCTTCTTCCAGTTCAACTTTCCATCAGTAAACATACCCAAAAATTTGGAAAATCCTACCGTATTTACGACTCCTCCTCGCGTGCTACATCAGTTGTTGGTAAGACTCTTCGTTGTACAGAACTGATTATATGTTTTCTGAGGAATAAGTGGAGGGTCATTCATAAAGAATAGTTATGGACCCACAATTGAACCTTCGCGATTTCTCCCCAGCCACTAAAATTTTTTAGAAATTTGTGGCACAACTTGCCTAAAAAAGGGATCAATTGATTGTGGAAACATTCCGAGACGTCAAGGGATCGCAAGTTTAGTACTGGAGGAACAGCGGGGGTGGGGAGGTAAAAATCATAAAGCAGGCCAAGAGTTGAATACAGTAACCAGATTCATATTGATGTAGATTGCAGTAGTTATTCGGAGATAAAGAAGCTTGCACAGGATAAGGTAGCGTTGAGAGCTGCATCAAACCAGTATTCGGATTGAAGACTGTAACAACACAACGCTTAAATTTTCTATCCTTACAACATTGTTCGATTTAATCAGCACAACCTTTTTCATCCTGTTTGTTGAGATGATTCAAACCAGCTCTGTGTGAAGTCATCAGACCATTAGACTTGTGTTTTTGATCTGCAAAATGAAACACCTTGGAAACAACACAAAAATACCAACTGGACATATTTTATTATTTAAGGCTTATACTATTAGCTGAGTGAATGTATAAGTAACAGTCTCAATGAGCAGCCCTTCTGAAATCCAAAGTGCGATACGCCAAGTAAATAGTTTCTATTTAAATGTGAGATTACTCTTGAGTACATAAATTGTTCGAATAATTTGGAACAAAATATCCGTAAGAAAACTTGACAATAATTGTTTAAATGTTACTTGTCACCTTTCTTATGAAGAGGCGTAACAGTTACATATTTTAAACTGTCTGGAAAAATTCCATAAGTGATTGGTGCAGTACATATATCACTAACAACATTACGTATTAAGTTGGAATAACTTTTCAGAATTCTGTTTAAAATTCCATCAACACCACAGGAATATTTTTATAGAATTTTTATAATTCTTATAATTTCAGTGAAGGATGTTGTTTCAATGAAGGATGTTGATGATATTTCGAGTTCCTTAAAATTTTTGATATATACTTTAATTTTTAATATATTATCTTGCTTCTTCAACTGTCATTTAACCCTATTTTTGCTGGTACAGTTAGAAAGTGATTGTTGAAGTACCTGCAGCCTGTGAATGAGTCACAATATTGTCATTTAGTTTAATTGTTGTGGTATCTGTTACAATGACTAGCTGTCCCGTCTGTCTTGTGACAATATCTCATATAGTTTTAATCTTACTATCTACATTATCAGTTTCTGTCAAGATATACATACTTCTTGACATTTTAATGACAGGTTATTTTGTTATGTTTGTGGGACATCCAAAGATGAAAACGTATGTTATGACAAATCTCAAGAGTTTTTCGTGCTGAAAAACATTCGAAATGAAGCTCAAAACAGAAAAAAAGGCAACACCCAGGAAGCAAAAATGTAATGTAATTCACTGATTCATCTGAAAATGAGGATGTAAGCCCTCGAAACACGTCGTGGGAGAAAATAAAAATTGACTGACACAGCTAATTGTTTGATCCATCTTTTGTTGTCATGAACAGTCGCAGTTTCCTAACCCCAATCCAACATGGACCATATAACGTAGCTTGTGTACCGAAGAATTTTGAGGCTTACGAATACTGACGACTCCAAGCAAGCGGAAAAGGAAGGAAGACGAGTGACAAAATGTATTCGGTACTCCGTGACACTAACGACTTGTTCCGCTGAGAATAACGAATTTGAGGAAGACGAAACATACCGATACGGCATGAACGTGCGGGAATAAAGACAGGATAGTAACGAAAAGCGTTCCGTTACTCCGAGTCCGTTGAATACGACGAACTGGAGGAATATGAAAACTACTGACTGAGCCCAGTCGGGCATGGGCTGCGTTCGTAGAAAACCACATACGAGCAACGAAACGTTTCAGGCAGTAACGAAACGATACTTCGAGTGTCATGGAGTGCTCGTTATACATTAAAGAACACATACGAACCGCACTATCCTTACTCTCGAGGCACCGAAAGATACAAGTCTGTTTGCGTGGCCATCCCAACAGATGATCATCAGAATAATACCACACAACCCAACCAAATACCCTCCAAACAAAAAATCAGTCATCTAAGCTCTCAAGACTCTAATTTCCACTCTGTAACAGCTATTGTAATAACATTTAACTTTTTGGAAGCGCCTCAGTGACTAGTCATAATCCCATCCTCCTGAATGTCTTAACATGACGCACACACACCCACACATCCACAGAGAGAGAGAGAGAGAGAGAGAGAGAGAGAGAGAGAGAGAGAGAGAGAGAGGGGGGGGGGGGTGTAACAGAAATTGATTGAACAGCTACTAGTTTGGAAACTGTTCATTAGGCTGACAACAGTTACGTTAATAAGAAAGGAGACACCAAGTTATCCTAGGGTTACGACAAAAATAACACATTTTTTCGTAAGAAAAATCTGCAGTTATTGCCCTACCAATAGTGGTGTTCCACAGCAGTTATCTTACGAACCATAAAAACTACAAAAGAAAATGATCGTGACATGGAAAAGTGTCGATATTTTCAGGTGAAATGAAATTGTAACCTCTAACCTACCTGAGGAAGGGCAGATTTCGGCCGGAAAAAATACATGACTGTGAGTAATAAATTATTAATGTAATATCATGACGTGAACCTTTTTCAAGTGTTCACCGAGGTGACAAAAACCATGGAATAGTGATAAGCGCGTATATAGATAACGGTAGTGTGGCGTACACAAGGTAGAAAAGGGCAATACATTGGCAGAGCTATCATTGTCATGAGGCGATTTATGTGAAAAAGTTTCCGAAGTGATTACGTCCGCTCGACGGTAATTAACGGACTTTCAACATCGAATGGTAGCTGGAGTTAGGTGCACGGGTCATTGCAAGTCGTAAATCGTTAGGGAATTCACTATTCCGAGATCGATAGTGTCTAGAGTGTGCCGAGAATACCACATTTCACGCAGTACCTCTCACCACGTACAACACAGTGCCCGATGGCGTTCACTTAACGACCGAGAGCAGCGGCCGTTGTCAGTGCTAATAGAAAAGCAACATCGCATGAAATAACCGCAAAAATCTATGTGGGGCGTATGGGGAACGTATCTGTTAGGACAGTGCGGTAAAATCTGACGTTAATGGTCTACAGGAGCAGACGACCGACACGAGTGCATTTGCTAACAGGACGACATCACCTGCAGCGCCTCGTCTGGACTCGCGACCATATCTGTTGGAACCTAGACGACTGGAAAACCGTGGCGTGGTCAGATGAGTCCCGATTTCAGTTGGTAAGAGCTGATGGTGGGGTTCGAGTGTGGCGCAGACACCACGAATCCGTGGAACCAAGTTGTCAGCAATGCACTCTGCAAGCTGGTGGTGTTTCCTAAATGATGTGGGCTGCGATTATGTGGAATGGACTGGGTCCTCTCATCTAGCTGAACTGATCACTGACTGGAAATCGCTATATTCGGGTATTTCGTGACCATTTACATCGATTCATGGACTTTTTATGAGTGACGGTGCACTGTGTCGTTTGGCCACAATTGTTCGCGATTGGTTTAAGGAGCAGTCTCGACATTGATATGACCACCCATCGAACATTTATGAGACATAATCGAGAGCTCATTTCGTGCACAAAACCCTGCGCCGGCAATACTTTCACAATTATGGACGGCTATATAGGCAGCAAGGCTCAATATTTCTGCAGCTGACCTCTAACGATTTTTTGAGTCCATGCCTAGTCGAGTTGCTGCAATATGCCGGGCAAGGCGGTCGAACACGATGTTAGGAGGTATCTCACGTTTTGTGACCTCAATGTGTAAGTACCACTTGTAAAAACAAAACTATTATTCCAGATTGAGTCCACTGGAGACACTTAATGTACAACACGAAACATGTTTGTAACATAAATAAATGTAGACGGCGGCAAAAAAGGGCGTTTGAATTTACACTGTAACAAAACAAACCAAAAGAATGAAAAAAAAACAACGCGTCAAAGAATGAATTATACGAATGGTAGAGAAATCGGTAAATGTGATATATATGTACAGACAAACACATGATTACAATTTCAGAGAAATTGCTTGATTTTTTCAAGAGAATGAGCTTCATACATTGGGCAAGTAATAAAACACTGGTCCAACTCTGGCCCTTATGCAAATAATTATTCGGCATGGCAATGTTGACCCAGTTATGGATGTCCTTCTGAGGGGTATCGTCCCAAATTCTGTCCAATTAGCGCGTTACATCGAAAATATCCGGAGATGGTTCGAGTGTCCTGTCCATAATGCTCCGAACGTTCTCATTTGGGAAGAGTTCCGGCGACCTTGCCGGCCAAGGTACGGTTTGGTAAACATGAAGACAAGCAGTAGACACTCTCGCCGTGTGCAGGCGAGCATCATCTGGTTGAAATGAAAGACCAGGATGGATTGCCATGAAGGGCAACGAGACCAGGCGTCGAATATCGTCGACGAACCGCTGTGCTGTTAGGGTGCCGCAGATGACAACCAAAGGGGTCCTGCTATGAAATGGAATGGCACCACAGGCAATCAGTCTTGGTTGCCGGGCTGTATGACGCGCAGCAGACAGGTTGGTATCTCACTGCTGTCTGGGGTACCTACAGGTTTTCGACCTGGAATCGCACTGAATGGAGTGGAATTGCCTTCATTGATGAGTCCCGTTACGAAATGAGCCCCGATGACAAGTACTTAATAAGTACGGCCGAAAGGAGGAGCGCCACTGCCATGTATTTGGTTTCATTGACCCCAACATGTTTTTCGTCAATCCTGGTCGCTACTCCAGCCTCATGTATCATCCAAGCTCAGTCCGACCCAATGCCCAGAAGAGTCAGGCCCGTTGTTGCTCCTCTGCAATGTAATAATGTAGTCTTCCTAATTCAATTGGCTCTTAGCACTATGTGACTTACCATCTGAGGTCATCAGTCCCCTAGACTTAGAGCTATTTAAACCTAACTAACCTAAGGACATCACACACATCCATGCCCGAGGCAGGATTCGAACCTGCGACCGTAGCAGCAGCGCGGTTCCGGACTGAAGCGCCTAGAACAGCTCGGCCACAGCAGCCAGCGTAGTCTTCCCACTGTTCTGTATAAGCGCCATGAGTAAAATGTTATTTGATACCCTTCAGAGGTCGCAGTTTTGATATTTAGCAGTGTATTAGGGTTTCTTTCCGTTCCATTCGCATGTGGAGTATTGCAAAAATCTTAGATTAAATCGCTGTGTGGTGTCCAATCTTCTATATCTGTATCTATTGTATATCTTCTGTGGTAGCAATAAAACTGTTAAAACCGTCGTGTCTGTCTGTTTGAAAACGCCAATCTCCAAAACAACAAAACGAAGATTCATGGGGTTTGCACAGGTAACTTAGCGTATCATGAGGCAAGATAGAGGCTTCATTTCATCAAAATTGGATCACAAATGGGATATCGAAATTGAAAATTGCATCTCGTCTCAAGAATATAATGTGATATAGGGAAATATATTTATTTTCTGAAAAAGCTGTTTACTCTTGGACGTTTGAACTTCACAATATTTATGAAAATGCTTTTATTGTTTAATATGTTTTACATAATAGTCGACTATTCAACTTAATGAATACAACGCTTATACGGTTGTCAACGCGTTTAATCAGCAGGTGGCGTCACTTTGGCTTCACCGCAGGTCCTCTCTTCGTGGAAATAAGCTCCGGAGAATTAAGCCTCTCCCAGCGGCTCGGACGACCTCATCTCGGCCCTTTCGCCGTAAGCATATCATTTTAGAGGGTTTGCGTATTGGGTACTGTCTTTTTAGACTTCGCCAATTGTTAAGTCGTGCTCTCCCACTACTTTGCGCTCATTGACCTCAGCCTTTGACGGTTCGCCATTTCCTAACGGAATGCCTTTTTTTTTAACTACTTACGTTCTCCTTCATGTTTGGCGTCTTAGCGAACGACGCGCAGGCTGTCGATCGCGTTTTACTCTTTATCCATCGTAGCAATATGGCGAAGGACATTTGATCTCTAGGTTTGTTTATAAATAAATCTTCTGCTACCAGTCACGATTATTCTTTATTTTATGTTTCGCATGACGCGTTTCGGGAAATGATTCCCATTTTCATGTGAGTTTTTTTGTGAGTATTAAGCCATTTCTATTGATGTTGTCAATGTGTGAGAGAGTACTTCATTTCCTTGGCTTTTGCTGCAATATATAAGAAACACGCGATTTTTTTGTTGGGTACCGATTCTTTTGTTGGAGTTAGTAGCGAAATTTAGAAGAATTTGTATTTACAGTTTTCTAATGGTCCATTTGTGCAGAGTCTCACACACACTAAACATCACACGCAACTTGTTATACACTTCACATATAGAAAATATATAAACAACAGTTACAAAGATCTTCTTACAGGTAGTCCACAGAGGTAACATTATAGGTCTTCCACAGATGCTATTGTACAGAGGTTATTTACCTTAACAATTGGGCTCATAAATTACTTATATCGATTTTAAAATTGGGCTCATTTCTATGTTTTACTACTTTTATTTAAGTATACCATCGAAACATCTGAAGAAATTCACTGATTCACTTTCAAGTTTTTCGTTTAATATTCTATCTTTATATTTTCTGTAATGAGAATATATCTCCAGGTCTTCTAGCAAATCCATTTTATGTCTTTTATTTAGTCAGTGGAGTACTTTGACATTTTGCCCCATTTTTTCCAAATGGGTGTTCTGTATTATGTATGTGTGTTGCGATTACTGACCTAATGTTTGTTATGTGTGTAGGATTTAATGTGCTCTGTGTACCTGTTGTTGAAATTTCGGCCTGTTTGTCCAAGGTAGAACATGGAGCGTTCCTGGCATGTTACAATGTATATTGCACTGTCTGAATATGGATCATGATTACACTTTACATTATGTATTAGTTTTTGTTGTAGTTTATTAGATGTAGAAAACCAAATTCTTCCTTCATGATTTTTGAAAATATTTGCAATCTTCTGTGATACATTGCCTATGTATGGAATACTAGATATGCATTGGTTTTTCTCTTTTTCTTCTGTGGTGCAGTTTGCACCTGGTTCTTTCTTCACTTTGTCTACGATTATGTCAACCATGGGAACACTGTAACCATTGGCAACTGCAATCTTTTCACTGTGTCTATTTCTTGTTGCATATTTTCTTGGTTCAATGGTTTTTTTTCTTTTGCCCTATGCAGCATTGACCTGTATGCTGCCTGTTTATGGATAGTTGGGTGACCTGAGGTTGCAGGGATTGTGGTGTCAGTCATTGTGTTTTTCCTATAAATTTCGAACGTGATTGTGTTATTATGCCTTGTAATATTAAGGTCCAGAAAGTTGATTCTTTTGTTTTGCTCATGTTCCACTGTACATTTCATTTTCTCATGTAGATTATTGAAATAATTTAGAATGTCAGTGATCTCTTTGGTATCCCCTTTCACTAACAGTAGTGTGTCATATACATATCTCCTATAAAATTCTATTTTCTTTAGGCATGGTTCTTGGCTGTCAAGTAATTTTTGTTCTAAATTATTGATCTATATGTCAGCTATGGTACCAGACATACATGATCTGATTGCTACGCCATCTGGTTGTTTATAAATGTTGTCATTAGAGGTAAAGTAGTTGTAACTTAGGTTTAGCTGAAGGAGTTCCATAACTTCGACAATCTCTGTGAATGAAAGTTTCTTGTTTTGCATAAGGTTCCTTTGTATTACTGTTAGAGCTTCTTGTATGGGTATGTTTGAGTAACGGTTGGTGATGTTATATGATAGAAACTGCGCATCTTGGGGAGCTTTCTGGTTCTTAGTTCTTTAGCTAGTGTCATACTGTTTTTTGTGCAATATGTTGTTTCGTATGTATAATTTTTCATCAGTATGTTATTCAGTTTCTGTGGCAGTTAGTATGCTGGGCTATTTATACAGTTGACCACAGAACGTATCGGATTTCCATCTTTGTGTACTGTTGGCTGTGCTCTTAGGCGTGGTGCTTTTGGATTCATGCATGTAACGTATTTCTTTTCAGTTTCTATCCATAGGAAATGTGTGTTCTTTAATTGTTCCTTAATTTTACTTTGAAATTGTTTGGTTGGATCTTTTTCAATGTGCTGAATATTATTAGCAGCAAAAAATTCATTGGTTTTGTCTAGGTATTCTATTTCTTTCATCACAACTAATGTATTGCTTTTATCTGACTTTACATCTATGGATTGGTTCTTTTTCAGTTTATTATTTATAGATTTTAGAATCTTTGTGTCATTTATTGTATATTTAGATCTAAACATATCTTAATTCGCTTCTTTCTCAAGAAGTTTGCTTACTTTGTGACCTATTGCTGCTTTTGTATTTGAATTTAATTTTGCAGCATCTGCTGCATTTTTAGTTGCAGCTATAACCTGTTTCAGGGTATGGTTGTTGAGGTTGGGTTTTAAATTGTATTTTAGTCCTTTTTGGAGTAGATCATTTTCTCTTTGGTTGAACATTATGTATGTGTTGTTCACAACTCTACTGTAAAATGTGTATGTGCTTTTGTCAGTAATCTCAAGGTTGGGTCTCTTATCTTGCTTGGATGTCAAGGTCTGTAGTTTCTCTTTGTGTGTTGCCTTTTTACAAAGGCACAGACGGTGTTTAGAAAGGATAGATTGCATGAAACTGGTGGTGGCGTGTTTGTCGCTGTTAGTAGTAGTTTATCCTGCAGTGAAATAGAAGTGGATAGTTCCTGTGAATTATTATGGGTTGAGAGAAAATCTGGAATAAATTTCCTCAGCCTGTTATGGTCTAAGGTGGATATTTCAATTTACCAGATATAGACTGGGACACGCAGATGTTTAGGACGGATGGTAGGGACAGAGCATCGAGTGACATTATACTGAGTGCACTATCCGAAAATTACATCGAGCATCTAAACAGAGAACCGACTCGTGGAGATAACATCTTGGACCTACTGATAACAAACAGACCAGAACTTATCGACTCTATAAGCGCAGAACAGGGAATCAGTGATCATAAGGCCGTTGCAGCATCCCTGAATACGGAAGTAAATAGGGATATAAAAAAAAGGGAGGAAGGTTTATCTGTTTAGCAAGAGTAATAGGAAGCAGATTTCAGACTACCTAACAGATCAAAACGAAAAGTTCTGTTCCGGCACTGACAATGTTGAGTGTTAATGGGAAAAGTTCAAGGCAATCGTAAAATGCGTTTTAGACAGGTACGTGCCGATTAAAACTGTGAGGGACGGGAAAAACCCACCGTGGTTCAACAACAAAGTCAGGAAACTACTGCGAAAGCAAAGAGAGCTTCACTGCAAATTTAAAGGCAGCCAAAACCTCTCAGACGAACAGAAGCTAAACGATGTCAAAGTCAGTGTAAGGAGGGCTATGTGTGAAGCGTTCATTGAATTCGAAAGTAAAATTCTATGTACCGACTTGACATAAAATCCTAGGAAGTTCTGGTCTTACGTTAAATCAGTAGGTGGATCGAAGCAGCAAATCCAGACACTCTGGGATGATGACGGCATTGAAACAGAGGATGACACGCGTAAAGCTGAAATACTAAACACCTTTTTCCAAAGCTGTTTCACAGAGGAAGACCGCACTGCAGTTCCTTCTCTAAACCCTCGCACGAACGAAAATATGGCTGCCATCGAAATAAGTGTACAAGGAATAGAAAAGCAACTGAAATCATTCAACAGAGGAAAGTCCACTGGACCTGACGGGATACCAATTCGATTCTACACAGAGTACGCGAAAGAACTCGCCCCCATTCTAACAGCCGTTTACCGCAAGTCTCTAGAGGAACGGAAGGTTCCAAATGATTGGAAAAAAGCACAGGTAGTTCCAGTTTTCAAGAAGGGTCGTCGAGCAGATGCGCAAAACTATAGGCCTATATCTCTGACATCGATCTGTCGTAGAATTTTAGAACATTTTTTTGCTCACGTATGCCATTTCTGGAAACCCGGAATCTACTCTGTAGAAATCAACATGGATTCCGGAAACAGCGATCGTGAGAGACCCAACTCGGTTTATTTGTTCATCAGATCCAGAAAACATTAGATACAGGTCCCGAGGTAGACGCCATTTTCCTTGACTTCCGGAAGGCGTCCGATACACTTCTTACTGTCGCCTGATAAACAAAGTAAAAAAATGGTTCAAATGGCTCTGAGCACTATAGGACTTCTGAGGTTATCAGTCCCCTAGAGCTTAGAACTACTTAAACCTAACTAACCGAAGGACATCACACACATCCATGCCCGAGGCAGGTTTCGGACCTGAGACCGTAGCGGTCGCGCGGTTCCAGACACTAGCGCCTACAACCGCTTGGCCACCCCAGCCGGCAAACAAAGTAAGAGCCTACGGAATATCAGACCAGCTGTGTGGCTGGATTGAAGAGTTTTTAGCAAACAGAACACAGCATGTTGTTCTCAATGGAGAGACGTCTACAGACGTTAAAGCAACCTCTGGCGTGCCACAGGGGAGTGTTAGGGGACCATTGCTTTTCACAATATATATATATATATATATATATATATATATATATATATATATATATATATATATATGACCCAGTAGATAGTGTCGGAAGTTCCGTGGGGCTTTTCGCGGATGATGCTGTAGTATACAGAGAAGTTGCAGCATTAGAAAATTGCAGCGAAATGCAGGAACATCTGCAGCAGATAGGCACTTGGTGCATGGAGTGGCAACTGACCCTTAACATAGACAAATGTTATGTATTGCGAATACATAGAAAGAAGGATCCTTTATTGTATGATTATGTGATAGCGGAACAAATACTGGTAGCGGTTACCTCTGTAAAATATATGGGAGTATGCGCCCGGAACGATTTGAAGTGGAATGATCATATAAAATTAATTGTTGGTAAGGCGAGGGCCAGGTTGAGATTCATTGGGAGAGTCCTTAGAAAATGTAGTCCATCAACAAAAGAGGTGGCTTACAAAACTCTCGTTCGACCTATACTTGAGTATCGCTCATCCGTGTGGGATCCGTACCAGGTCAGGTTGACAGAGGATATAGAGAAGATCCAAAGAAGAGCGGCACGTTTCGTCACAGGGTTGTTTGGTAAGCCCGATTACGGAGATGGTTAGCAAACTCACGTGGCAGACTCTGCAAGAGGGGCGCTCTGCATCGCGGTGTAGCTTGCTGTCCAGATTTCGAGAGGGTGCGTTTCTGGAGGAGGTATCGAATATATTGCTTCCCCATACTTATACCTCCCTAGGAGATCATGAATGTAAAATTAGAGTTTCGAGGGCGCACGAAGGCTTTCCGGCAGTCGTTCTTCCCGCGAACCATACACGACTGAAACAGGAAAGGGAGATAATGACAGTGGCACTTACAGTTCCCTCCGCCACACACCGTTGGGTGGCTTGCGGAGTATAAACGTAGATGTAGATATAGATGAATCTTATATGTGCAACTGTTTTTAGTACTTTACATAAATACAAAAACATCAAAATTAAAGCTTTCATTGCCTGGCGTGGCCTTAATAATCTGGCTGAAATAACCTCTGTACAAAAGCGTATCATAATGTGTGGAAGACCTACAATGTTACCTCTGTGGACTACCTGTAACTAGATTTTTGTAACTGTTTTGTTTATATAAGATATTTTCGATATGTAAATTGTACAAGTTGTGTGTGATGGTTAGTGTGTGTGTGTGTGTGAGAGAGAGAGAGATTCTGCACATATGGACCATTAGAAAACTGTAAGTACAAATTCTTCTAAATTTCGCCACTAACTTCAATTTTAAAAAAAACGATACCCAACTAGAAAATCGCATGTTTCTTATATGTCGCAGAAAAAGTCAACGAAATGAAGCAGACTCGTACACATTGACAACATCAATAGAAATGGCATAACACACACAAAAAACGCACTTGAAAATGGGAATCATTTCCCGAACGCGTCGTGCGAAAAGTAAAATACAGAAAAATCCTGAATGGTAGCAGAAGATTTATTTATAAACAAACCTATTGTTTTCACAGTCGCAGGCTTTCAAAAACCATTTATAATGGATCAAGTCAGATTTAATCTTTAGTTCAGGACCTCCTTTTCTCTAACGAGAATTTTATGGACCTTTCCCCAGGTACCTATATTAATATGTCTTTCCTTCCGTCGATTGGGCGTAAGGGTGCTGTCGCCCTTAACTCCTTTTTGTTTTGTGCTCTACAGTGCAGACATGGGCGAGTAGGACGCTAGTTCTTTTTGCGCCCTAATGCAAAACAAAACCAAATCTATACTTCCATATTAATATTATTAACTGCGAAGGTAGCTCTGTCTGTTACTTTTTCACTAATAAACTGTTGAACCGATTTCTATAAAATTTGGTATGGAAATAGCTTTAACACTGTGGAAAAATAGACTACTTTATAAAGTACATAAATAAATAAATAAATAAATTAGGGCGTGGAACACGTCTTTTTGTCCTCAGTGAACATGTACTATGTTAAAAAATTATTAAATTTGTTTCATTATGTCCATATTGTATGATGTATAGTTACTACTGTTGCATGATGCATAGATGCGCCATCTTGTCCACATCCCTCTGCACACAGCTGCTCGCAGTGAGCTGGGCATGTCGCCAGGTGCATTGGTGTAGTGGTGTGCGGCGGGGTGGGGAGTAACAGACACGTGATGTTGGTGCACAAACAACAGCTTACTAACTCACCAACACTCATCATAACAAAACTACTGATATGCGTGAGCAGCTCTCGGTAACAGCGAGTTAATGAATAATGTTTTGAGGATAATACTTTTTAAACTTGTCTATTGTTTTGTTCTAATTTTGCGCCCTGCTGTTATTATCAGCTGATGTCCAACGCCTCTTGATCTTGGAGGCGCCTACACACGTATTTCACTGTACATCTTTAGTCTGCAAACCACCTTATGGTGTCCGGCGTAGGAAACTTTGTGTAACACTGTCATATCCCACTTTTCCTGTTCAGTCGCGAATGATTCTTGATAATCCTCCAAGTGGGCTCGTATATCTCTCATTTTACCTTCATGGTCTTTCCATGAGATATACGTAGGAGGAAGCAATATCTCAGTTGCCTCTTCTAGGAATGTATGCTCACGGAATTTCAACAGTAGACTATACTGTGATGCAGAGCTCTTCCCTTGTAATATCTGAGATTGGTGTTGGCTGATCACTCCGTGGCTTTTCGCGCTTACTAAATGAGCCTGCAACGAAGTGTGTTGCTCTTTTTTGGACCTTCTCCATTTCCTTTTTCAATCCAAACTGCTGAGGGCGCCATATTGATGTGCAGTATTCAAGTATTGGTCGAACGAGTGAGCAACCACCTTCGTTGGCGGACTATACTTCCTGAGGAGTCTTCCAATACATCTGTGTGACACCTATCTTATCTGCTATTAGTTTTTTGCTGTCACTCCACTTTTAATCGCTCCGTAAGCTTTTTGTTCTGCAATCGTATAATCAGACAGTAATGGGTGTTTCAGGTTGTTTATGCGCAGTATGTAACATTCTTATATGTCGAGGGTTTTTTAACGTTGTGACTTCTCTGTATACAACAGTATCATTCACAAAAAACCTCATGTACGTTCCGAGGTTACCGGTACGGACTGTACGGAGCTCGGCGCGGCGCCTCAGACGCGAGATTGGCTGGCTTCCAGGCGGAGTTGGTTACGCCGAGCTTCTTTTCACACAACGCGCAGCGCCGCCTTCTGAAGCCTCCATCCCTGTCACCAGCTGCGTCGCCTCAGCTGCACTCAGGTTTTGCGCCGGGAGTTGTAAACTGACATCATTCGCTTTGTAACGTCCTAGACACTTTTTGCACTTTCTTTCGACGGCCACTGACTCTATACCACGCATTTTCCCTTATCCGCACACTGTTTCTTTACTGTCGGCTCTCCTTGATGCTTTACTTTTCGTTAGAGGGGAGATAATGTTCCTGCTTTGGTCGTACAAACATACTGTTCCGTTGAGAAGATGTGCTATATCGTTTCTGATCTTGCTAGTATTTTTATATTAAGCTAATTTTATTTATTGGCTGTTTACATTTAGTCTTATGCAGATACCGAGAGAGTCCTATCATATATTAAGCAATATAGGTAATACGCTAATATATTTACGAAAACGTTAACATATCTTCCTCAGTCACTTGGAACAGATAACCAGTACACCAGATTTCAGGAACTCTACAGAGAAAAGGAGTTTTTTAGAAAAATAAAAAGTGCACCAAAATTTTTGGAAACCAACATTAGTAAAATAGAAAACTTTAACTAGTTACATAGCAAATAATTTAACAAAAGTAGAACCGTCTGCCACAGGAGAAAGGATTCATAAAATAAAAGGAACATACTAAATAATTATAAATATTTACAATAAAAAGTGCAAATCGAGAAATGAAAAATACACCTGTTACAAAACGATAGTGAAACCATAGTACCTCCATGCGAACGACTCCCTAGCACTGAACTAAAAATTAGACAAATTAGAAATATTAGAGAGAAGAATTACGAGGAAATGTTTAGATGCAAAAGAAACACATAAACCTGTAAGTTAATAAGCAAACAAGAAATATACAAAACACAGAAAAGAACAGAAACAATAAGAAAAAGAAGAGATCTATTACAGATAGGAATTATGAGAAAATGTTTGGATGCAAAAGAAACATATAAACATGGAAATTAAGAAATATTCGACAACACAGAAAAACAGAAACAATAAGAAAAAGAAGACTGATATTTCTTATATATAAGTAAAGACAACAAGATGACATTCGAGATCTTCAAAAAAAATCCGGGAGGAGGAAGCAAACAGCTGGATTCGGTAATTTATAAAAGATTTAGAAACAAACAGCATGAAAGAAGGAGAAGCAATAAACAAATATTTTCAGAAGGGAAGTGTTGCAATTAAATGCATCCCAAGGTAGAAACGGTAAGAAGTGTAAAGTGACCTGAAGAAAGAATAGACATGGTAAAAAAGAAAACGGGAAAAAAGAGGAAAACCCAATGGGAAAGAATTGAAACTAATACTTGGTACATAGCAAACTATGTTGAAAAGAAAAAAAAAATTTTTTGTTTTACCAGAAACATGAGTAGTTTAAGATGAAGTCGGTAGGAAACAGAATGACAGACAGAGAGAGGGGGAGACAGACAGACAGACAGAGAGGGAGACAGACAGACAGACAGACAGACAGACGACAGAGGGGGAGACAGACAGACAGACAGACAGACAGACAGACAGAGAAAGTACGTACTCTTAAGCATAAAGCTGTCCCCAATGCAAAGATTAGTTTAAACACTTTCTAGGTACAATCTTAGTGCAGGCGGTGTGTATTTGCCTTTCTCTGATCTTTGAACTGTCTTGTCCACGCAGTGAGGGAGACCTACGGTTTAAATAGAGCTCCAAACCATAGTTTGAAACTCGGACCTTTGGTTTTGAAAGCTGCCTTGTACCCACTTAGACGCCTAACCACTCTAATTACTGTTAAGAGAAGAAATTTGTGCTCTTCACAATATACATCAGGAATACAGAAGTCACAGTCCATACTACTGCTGCATCTACTACAGCTACAATTGCAGATTTTGTAATTTGCAGTTCTGTACTACACTGCTTTCTTTTTCCTTTTTGGAAATTGGTGTCACTTTTATTGCGGTGTGTTCATGGATATCCTTGTTTCTTCTGAATTCTACTAGATTATTTGCAAACAGTTATAAAATAAAATCGGTATTTCAACTTTGAAAAAAAAAAATATTTTTGAAGGCAGAATATATCAGCTGTTTAAGACAGTATATTAAGAGAGATTAAGCGAGTAAGGAAGAGATATCAGATACTGTATGATGTGATGGACAGTACAACATACAGCAGCCTTAAGAAGGAAGCAACGGATCGCAGAAAATGAAGAGGCAAAGGACCAGCTAATATAACAGAAAACTGATGATTATATTAAGAGAGATGAAAACAATAAAAATATTTGATTCTGAAGTGAGGTTAGGGAAGGGTATAGGTATCAAGTCATTGGAATTAACTCAGACGCAGACTGTGTTTTGAGAGAGGAACTTACATGCTGTCTAGAAGAGAATTCTGTGGCTAAAAGGAAGTGCGTTACGCACTTTGAAATGGAAGCCACGTAAGAAGACTATGAGAGCCAGTGAAGCGAATTGAACCTGATGGCAGCCAGCCTATGTGTCTTACACCTCAGACCCTATGTTATAGTGAAGAGTTGCTTCCAGTACGATGTGTAATTTAGCTGACTTCAAGTAAATGGCTCTCATCCAGTCCTAAGGGGGTGGGATGGGAGTGGAGGCTAAAAGTGTAAAGGATTGATATTTTTGTAAATGGTTGAGTTGGGTTGATTTCGGGGGAAGAGACCAAACTGCGAGGTCATCGGTCTCATTAGATTAGGAACCATCCCGGCATTTGCCTGAAGCGATTTAGGAAAATCACGGAAAACCTAAATCAGGATGGCCGGACGCGGGATTGAACCGTCGTCCTCCCACAAGCGAGTCCAGTGTGCTAACCACTGCGTCACCTCGCTCGGTTTTGTTAATGGTAATACATTAACTGCAGTATTGAGATCTTAATAATGTTTCGCAGCAGTGTCTGCCTTCGTGGTCTTCTTGCAACATGATCACTGAAGTGCAACATCCCCCGGGTATCAAGCAGATAGCCCTAGGACGGGAGGCAGGGGCTGATCCACAGTGACAAGTAACGGGGTGAGTTGACCAGGCTGATTTCCGTCAGCTGTGATTCACAACTTCTACATCCTGACGGTGTGTGGCGGAGGGTACCCTGAGTACCTCCATCGGTTCTCCCTTCTATTCCAGTCTCGTATTGTTCGTGGAAAGGATTGTCGGTATGCTTCTGTGTGGGCTCTAATCTCTCTGATTTTATCCTCACGATCGCTTCGCGAGATAAACGTAGGAGGGAGCAATATACTGCTTGACTTTTCGGTGAAGGTATGTTCTCGGAACTTTAACAAAAGCCCGTACCGAGCTACTAAGCTTCTAAATGAGTGTACGACTTGGTGTTAAATCTCGATGCTGAACTCTGTTTTTCTGATGGCATTTCATCTATACTAAAATCAAACGCTCTAGGTGCCAAACGTGTTGTAGTTTAAACACATAATTCGTTTGGGCTCAACTGAGAATGATTTTAAAATGTTTCTTATACTTATAGCGGAAATAGCACTATCACGCAATAACATGTGTAGAGTTGGACGTCATGCCTCACTGTCAGCTGAGATTTTTTTCGTTCCAGTTGGTAACAACGCATCTTATTCAAACTTTAAAAACTCTGCCTGACAACATGTGAAGTACTCAGAAGTGGAGGAGGAAACGAAACGAAACTCCACGAACGGACAGGGTATGTGACATTATTTCAGTGATTATAAGAATGAGCCAAATGTTTTGAAACCTTGGCAGTATGAGCACACTTACCAGCACCACGTTGCACTCTCTGGCCTGGATGCATGCAATGATTCGTTTAGGATAAGTGTCATAAAACGGTTCCTCTCCTGAGGCAAGCTGCCCCCCAACTGTTGTAACTGGTCGTCGATATCCTGGACACTGACGTTGGGATGCAGTTGGCGTCCGAGTTGATCCCACACTTGTCCTGTCGGGGACGGGTCTGGGTATCCTACTGGCGAAGGGGGTGCCTCAGCATCACGCAGACAATTCATAGAGATGGAGACACGTCCCATATGTGGACAAAAACTGTCCTGTTGAGAATGACACCACGACACTCTTGCATGAGAGATAACACTTGGGGACGCAGGATGTCTCTGGTGTACCTTTGTGCCGTCAGAGTACCCTCAATTGCTAGCAGCCCTGAGCTGAAGTGATACCCGATGGCTCTCCACTCCACGAGGCCACGAGTAACACCGCTCGGCCCCTCCAAAAAAATTGGAATAATGGGACTTCTCTCCAGGCCGCCATAGCCGCGGCGATGATCATCCGGGGTGGTGCAGAACCGCGATTCATCGCTGAATACAGTGTGACGTCATTCGTCAGCGGTTCATGCTTCCCAGTCATGGCCTCACTCCCAAACGCAGCCGTTTGTTTTGGGGTGTTAACGGCAGTTTACGTACAGGATGATAATTCCCTAGTCCGCTACTGCTAATCTCCGACCAATCGTGATGATACAAAATGTTTCAGGGAATCCATTACTTGTTGCCCGATGACACGTGCAGGTATGACGAGTATACCATGTGTCTGTTGCAGAATATGGTGTCGGGCACGGTCGACCGAAACCCTTACGACGATTATGCCTCCTCTCTTGTTCCCATGTGGTCCAACATCGGGCGACTGTCACATCCGAATACCCCACAAATCTGGATATTGCAAGATATGACCAGCCAGCCAACTGGAGACCCACAGTCAGGGCCCTTCCAAACTCTTGTCACGTGCTAATAACGCCGTCTCATACGAGTACGGAACGATTTGAAGTGGAATGATCATATAAAATTAATTGTTCGTAAGGTGGGTGCCAGGTTGAGATTCATTGGGAGAGTCTTTAGAAAATGTAGTCCATCAACAAAGGAGGTGGCTTACAAAACACTCGTTCGACCTATACTTGAGTATTGCTCATCAGTGTGGGATCCGTACCAGGTCGGGTTGACTGAGGAGATAGAGAAAATCCAAAGAAGAGCAGCTCGTTTCATCACAGAATTGTTTGGTAAGCGTGATAGCGTTACGGAGATGTTTAGCAAACTCAAGTGACAGACTCTGCAAGAGAGGCGCTCTGCATCGCGGCGTAGCTTGCTATCCAGTTTTCGAGAGAGTGCGTTTCTGGATGAGGTATCGAATATATTGCTTCCCCCTACTTATACCTCCCGAGGAGATCACGTATGTAAAATTAGAGAGATTCGAGCGCGCACGGAGGCTTTCCGGCAGTCGTTCTTCCGCGAACCATACGTGACTGGAACAGGAAAGGGAGGTAATGACAGTGGCACTTAAAGTTCCCTCCGCCACACACCGTTGGGTGGCTTGCGGAGTATAAATGTAGATGTAGATGTAAATGTAGAGTGCGCGTTATCTCTATGCCATTCATAGCGATCACCTAACGTCTGATGCTGTTCCCGCCCTTTTAGACAAGAAGAGAATTGCAGTTTTCTAAATGTGATGCTACAGAAGAATGATGAAGATAAGATGGGTAGACCACGTAACTAATGAGTTGCTGAACAGAATTGGGGAGAAGAGGTATTTGTGGCACAACTTGACTCGAAAAAGGAATCGGTTGGTAAGACACTTTTTGATGCATTAAGGGATCACCAATTTAGTATTGGAAGGGAGCGTGGAGGGTAAAAATCGTAGAGGGAGACCTAGTCATGAACAACTAAGCAGATTCAGAAGGATGTAGGTTGCAGTAGTTACTCAGAAATGAAGCAGCTTTTATCAAACCAGTCTCTGGATCGAAGACTACAACAACAACAACAACAACAAAAACAACAACATATACCCTACCAGGTTTGGTAACAACACTAAACATGAACCACGCTACTGCACTGCACTGCACAGTAAAAGACTGGATCTGGAAACAATACCCTCAGCTGTGACTAAGCCCTTCTTCGCAATGTCCGTTCTTCCAGGAGTGATAGTCCAGCAAAGTTGTGTGCAATTTGGAAGATAGGAGACGAGGTACTGGCGGAAGTGGTGCTGTTAGGGTGGTTTGGTAATCGTGCTGGTATAGATCAGACGATAACAGCCAAAAAATTTGCTCTCCAAAATATGAATATCGAAAAAATAAAAAGCTGCTTTGGAATTCCCGGGAAAGTATCAATTCCGGGTGAATGTACAGTTTTTCAGCAGAACAATTCTACCGAATTTTTCGCACCGCTGTAAAAGTACAATTCTCCCGAAAGAAATGCACCATGAAAATTTCGGAACCATTCCTTTGGAATTAGTCCTTTTTTTCCAATTGCAGCTGCGGCTTGTAGCTCAGGAGTGGTGGTTGTAAGGACTCTAAGAGGCATCTGTCTTATGTATGACCGCTCATCTGCCGTCACGCGATCACGTACGAGCAGCCTGAGATCCAAAGAGTCTTTGCTCAAAGCATTCGGACGCCATTCTGGGGCGATGACCCTTGTTCTGTGTGACTTAATGAACACATTGCCATCGGCCTGCTGTAAGGCAACTACAATGCGGTTTTCATATAATTTTATGCTTTTATGAAGTTCTGCAGAGTGTCTTTGCCTGTGTTCTCTCATATTGTTTGCATGCCAGGGAGGAAGTTCACGCTGGGAACCTAAATTGAGTGTGTTTTACTGTCTTTCTTAATATATTTGATATTCAGCACACCAAGTGCCTGTTACCAACTTTCCTGAATTTGGATGATCGGTTGAGTGAATTGGTTGATTAGTTGGTTGTTTGGGGAAGGAGACCAGACAGCGTGGTCATCGGTCTCATCGGATTAGGGAAGGATGGGGAAGGAAGTCGGCCGTGCCCTTTCAGAGGAACCATCCCGGCATTTGCCTGGAGTGATTTAGGGAAATCACGGATAACCTAAATCAGGATGGCCGGACGTAGGATTGAACCGTCGTCCACCCGAATGCGAGTCCAGTGTCTAACCAGTGCGCCACCTCGCTCGGTTTGAGTGAATTAATACGAGTGTAGTTGTAAACGCATGCGACTTGGTCAATTTAGGTGGATTTTCTTGGTTCATCCTTGCAACAGAGGCCTGAGAACGGCATTGGGATTAATTTCCAAAGCTGGCTTGAGACGACATCCGAGAATGACATTTTCTGGACGGGCTTTCTTAAAGGGCATCCTCGCTATTGATTCTTTCAGACCGATGCGCAAGGAAGGCGTTTATTCAAAGTTTTTGAACCGATGTAATATTTTAAGGAAAATTCAACAGATGTTGTCTCTCCTGTCTTCTGGTTGGAGGAGGCGCCTGGAACCACTAAAGAATTTGTCTTGTTGATTGTTCAGTTCGCACCCTCAAAGTTTTTCGTCTCTGGACACGGAAGCGAGGCAAACTGGATGTTGCACAATGTTAGCGAGTCGCAGAAGAGCCGCTGAACTGGTGTGTGGTGAGTATGATGTGCGCCTTTTGTGCGCACCAAGACGGTGATTTTGAATGAGAGTGACTTCAGTTTCTCGAGTGAGGAACTTTCTGTAATTTTAAAGACATCTGTGAGAAGCATTATGGGACCTCGAAAATGATAATTTTTTACCATTTAACTACGAGGCGTATTCCAAAACTAAGGCACAGTTACGAATGTTTAACTGATGGTAAGCCTGAATGAAGTTTCACGCATGCAGTGCTGTCCACCGTTTGTTTAGCAAACTAGTGTAGTGTTGGTTTGATTCAGTAGTCGTTTGCCAGTCGGTGAGGACAGATCGGAGTGCAGAGACAATCGTAGAATCCGCTAGTTGTGAAAAGCACGATGATGATTACATTTTTGCGGGCAACAGGATCTTCAGCAGCTCAAATCCTTAATAAGTTCCGCCTTGTGTATGGATCTGAAATAACGAGTGACAAAGATGTTCGAAAATGGGGTCGAGAATTTCAAAATGGCCGCACAAATGTTCACGACGAACAGCGGAGTGCAGGCCCACTCTTCGGATCGACAACATCGTTGATCAAATGAACCAGAAATTTCGAAGTGATCGGCGATTGACGATTAGTGATCTGACCAACGAATTCCAAAATGGTGCGCGAAACGCAATTTACAGGACTGTCACTGAACAGCTTGGGTACCACAAATGTTTGTTAAATGCGTTCTAAAATTGTTCACTGAGCAACGCGAAGAGCAAAGAGTGCGTAGTGCACGACAGCTTTTGGAGCGCTGTACACAAGATAGGTATGATCCGTTTTCCCACCCTGTTATAGGCGATGATACGCAGATATCGTACACCAACGCAGAAACGGAGCAACAGTTCTCGAATCGAAAAATGATGGCTACCGTTTTGATTGATTTCATGGACTGTGCATCAACAGTTACAACTGACGTATACTGTGGAACGATAACTAAACTGAGACGAGCGAAGCAAAATCGGCTCAGCGGGAAACTGTTGTTTGGCATATACCTCCTTCACGACAACGTACGCCCTCACACAGCTGCCAAAACCAAGGAGAAGATTCAACATTTTCCTTGCGAACTTTTTGTTCGCCCAGCCTCAATCTTGCATCAAACGACTATTCCCCCTTGATGCATTTGAAAAAGTGGCTGAATGGACAACGATTTCAGAACAACAATGAACTCAAGACTGGTGCTACAAACAGGTTCAATTGCCAGGCGGCGAGACTTTTATGCAGAGGGGTTAAAGAAGCTGGTGCGGCGTTATATAAAATTTATAGATGTGATCGGCTATTATGTGCAAAAGTAAAGTAGACACGTAGTAAAATATTACTGTCAATAAGAACCTTTTTTCAATAGCTCACTGTTTTTAATTATCAAACGGGCCTTAGTTTTGGAATACTCCTCGTAGATTTAGATGGGGCCTAACTTGTTTCCCATCTGGTCTTGATTCACTTCATGCATCGTGATCCTCACTGAGCATCGTGTTCTTTTCCGCTGCACGTCTCAAATCAATTTCGACGACCCAACTTTTGCTAGAAAACGATGACTATTATTTCCAGTTATTCTGGCAAGTCTTTGTGTGTGAGCACATATTGCGTCCCTGAGCCAACATACTCTCGCTAAATAATGATGATTAATAAAGTTTCCCCTCACAGAAGGTGTTAGGATTTTATACATACTCCACATTTAATTAAGTTCAGGAGTGCGCTCCACTTAAGTGTCATTTAAGCATCAATTTGGTTCATTTAATTATTCCCCAGTGTGCATACCAGCTTCCTTCTCGCCTTCTCCGATCGCTAACCTCGTGTACTGTGTAACACGAAGTTACTAGGAAGCATTCAGTAAAGTTCAGTCTCTTATCGGTCGATCTTAATTAAGTCCGGTAGCTTGACTTGAGTTGCGCGTTTTCTTTGTGACAGATCCAGGCATGCAGTCAATTCATATGACTGGAACTGGGACTTCAGTTGACTCTGCATGCAGGGGAAGCTAGAGGACTTTAAGCACAGCTTTGTGGAATAACGAGGTTCGAGCTACGAAAAATGCATGTTATGTGGCGAAAGGACGTCCCACCAAAGTACCAATTACCAAATTTTAAAATTTTTGGTTAATCAATAAACAGTGGGCGTCTCACAGAACAAAGGGATGTACACGCTCTTTCAGCAGACCTCGCCACTGTGTCTCAGAGTGAGGCTGTGTGCCGTCTAGCAGGCACGGTCATGTCAGCGGCCACCTCGGTGCTGTTCGAGAGTAGTAGATTATGTGCCGTCACGTTAACCCCGCCCCTCGATTTATTTTCCGTAATATGCCTTAAAAACATAAAACACTACACTTAATTACACAAGCACTCAGCACAGACACCTTAACGAGACAAACAAAAATACTCTAACCTGTCGAAATACGAGGAACATATCTCCATATACCCCACAAACGAAAGCTGTAAGCGGTTCTAGGCGCGCAGTCCGGAACCGTGCGACTGCTACGGTCGCAGGTTCGAATCCTGCCTCGGGCATGGATGTGTGTGATGTCCTTAGGTTAGTTAGGTTTAAGTAGTTCTAAGTTCTAGGGGACTGATGACCACAGCTGTTAAGTCCCATAGTGCTCAGAGCTATTTGAACCATTCGAAAGCTATAACACCGAGAGGAATTTCAGTTTGAGCGAATCACAAGGCATACAGTAGCGGTTTCGTCAGACGAGTTTCAATTAATGTTGTTTCCTGGACGTATAAACTCAAAACTTTAGCTTGTTCTGACATCACAAAACTCGTATCATTTGATATTGCAGGTTTGTATACTAATGTACCTGTTGAGCAGACGATGGACATTGTAGAAAACAACTTGCGATAACATAAAATATCATCTGTCCCTGAGATTGATGAACTAATGTGTCTGTTACGCAACACCCACAAACACAATTACTTCTCTTTTAATAATTATATTCTCAACCCTGTAGTCTAGCTATGAGCAACCCGTTAGCTTGTATCAATGGAGCAGATGTTTTTTCGGACTTATCCGGACCTGGCAAATAATATAATTTTCTATGCGACATATGTAGATGACTTGCAGTTTGGGTTTGAGGTTCGCATGAAGGCCTAGAACTGTTATTTACCACTTTCCATAACCTCCATGAAAAAATCAGCTTCACGCAGGAAAAAGAGACAGCTGATAGGACTTTACACTATCTCGATATGACTCTACCCATTATTGGCAACAAAATAGATTTAAACAGTTTTCGAAAAGCAGCCTATTCCGAAAACGTCATCACAGCTGATTCCATCCATCATCAGACCCATAAAATGGCCTTCTTTCACTCGAGTTTCCATCGAGCCCTTTCCATTCTGCTTTCGTTAGACAATTTACAGAACGAATTAAAGGTCCTCGAAATCATCGCTCAGAATAATGGATACAGTGAGACAGTTGTTTAACAAGAAACGACGAAGGAAGACTACCACCCTTTCCAAGTCAGGTACCCACAATCAAGACCAGGCAACGAAATACATATCAGTTCCCTTTATAGGTAACGTATCCTACAAGGTAGGTCGTTCACTAAAAAACCTGGGGTGTAAAGTTTCTTACTCTACCACCAACAACATCAAGAAGAATTTAGTCAATTCTCTTGATAAAGGTACTGATAAATCATCCTTGTAAGGTGTACATAAGATCACTTGTGCTGAATGTCCCTGTTATTCCATTGGCCAGGCAGGGAGGGCCCTGTCTGTTAGGTTTAAAGAGTATCTGCCGACTAAAAGCGGTGATGGAACACGAGGATCTAGCTTTGCTGAACATCTTGTCCAAATGGCCCATGCTCCCAAGCCTCTATAGATGCAGATCTTTTGCATAGTGAAGTCAAAGGATGTAAGTTAGACACCCTTGAAGAACTACAAATTTTTAAACATCTTATTATCAATAGAGAAAATTTACTGAATGATACAGCTGCAACTAAAAAAAAGAAATTATTTCGAAGGCTTGTCTCTAGCACTTGCGCATGCTCTTGGGCGCTGGCCGAGCCTCGCCGCGGATGTGCTCGAGACGCCTAGTTTCCTTGTTGCTTACGTGTGTCCCGTATTCCTGGCCCAGCGTAGCTCAGTCTACGTTTTTCTCACTGTTTTTAGTATTGACAGACATAGTGTTATGATTATGATTATGCGTCTTTATTCTGTATTAGTTTTACTCTGTGAAATGGCCAACATTTGGCCCTCAAAATAATTTAATTTTTGAAAGTATCACGATTTTCCTTATTATGAATTCATTAGACTGATGATATATTTCAATGTTCAATACATGTCCGTATGGGTTAATTTATAGGTTGTGAAGAAGATACCATTATTGGCAGCGAAACCTAGGAAAACTAAAAAAAAAATTACCTTGCAACTGAAGGCTGAATTTCTTATTATCTGAGCAATTCACTGTCGGTGAAGCGCTGCATTATGTCAAAGATTTGTGAATAAACAGGAGCTGTGAAGGGAGTGAGACAGTGTTATAGCCTATTCAGTTTGTACATTCAGCAAGCAGTAAAGGAAACCAAGGAGAAATTTGGCAAGGAAAAGTTCGCAGTATAAGATTAAGTCTTTTCGATAGTATCTGTCTTTTAGGGAAATGAAACGTGGTTGGTATGCATTTCAACAAGAAGAGAATAGAAGCTTTTGAAATGTGGTGCTACAGAAGGATGTTGAAGATTGCAAGTGTAGATAGGATAACCGATGAGAGGGTACTCAACTGAATTGAGGAGCAAAGCAGTTATGGTACAACGGGATTCGACACATACTGAAGCATCAGACTATCGTTAATTTGGTGATGCAGGTAAGCGTGCGGGAGGGGGGAGGGGTGAATTAAAAAATGCAGGCATCACTGTTCGATCACAGTAAGCAGGTTCAAATGGATGTACGGGGCAGAACTACTCAAACGTGAAGAGACTTCATAGGATAGACCTATGTCGACATCCGCGTCAGACTGGTCTCCCGTTAGAAGACAGCAATAACTACAATGTCTAGAACGTAAAACTGCTTATTTATCGGATGTACGGAAAATCATAAATCTTCAAAACAAAATGACACCCCTCTAGTTTCCACAATTTGTTCAACATTGCTGCTAAAATTTGCAAACATAAATGTGTTTATTATAACATTACATCCGTGTTTATGCCATTCTACTCATAAGCTGCGCGCCTCGTTGTAATAAAGAGTACTTGCGAAGTATACATGCACACAGACAATCTCTTGTAGCTATTCATACAGCATTTCTTCACGAGGACAGAAGTTTTTATTGTAAGTACTGCGGCCACAAGGAAACTGAACTGGCCAGTGTGCTGACGTATCGGCAGTTTTTTTAACCGCAGGAAACGCTGGCACAGAAGCCTGTTCGATATCAGCAGCTGACGCTCGGGAGTGCCGCTTCCTTATAGCGGCGTCTCTGATTTACTGCTCGCTGTACTCAACGAGTGTGGCAGCCGCAAATGCCCGACTCTTGTGCAGCCGCATCTATTGCCCAAGAGCCAACACTTAATAAAACCCGTGTTGTACGAGGTGAATTCAAGTTCTAAGGCCTCCGATTGTTTTTCTCCGGACTGGAAAGAGATAGAAACATGAACATTGTTTTAAAATGAGGCCGCGTTCATTGTCAATACGTCCCAGAGATGGCAGCACCGTACGGCAGATGGAATTTTACCGCCAGCGGCGAGAATGAGAACTGTTTTAAATACTTAAAATGGCGACGTTTTCCTTACTTGAACAGTGTGCAATCATTCGTTTTCTGAATTTGCGTGGTGTGAAACCAATTGAAATTCATCGACAGTTGAAGTAGACATGTGGTGATGGAGTTATGGATGTGTCGAAAGTGCGTTCGTGGGTGCGACAGTTTAATGAAGGCAGAACATCGTCTGACAACAAACCGAAACAACCTCGTGCTCGCACAAGCCGGTCTGACGACATGATCGAGAAAGTGGAGAGAATTGTTTTGGGGGATGGCCGAAAGACTGTTAAACAGATCGCCTCCAGAGTTGGCATTTCTGTGGGTTCTGTGCACACAATCCTGCATGACGACCTGAAAATGCGAAAAGTGTCATCCAGGTGGGTGCCACGAATGTTGACGGACGACCACATGGCTGCCCGTGTGGCATGTTGCCAAGCAATGTTCACGCGCAAGGACAGCATGAATGGGACTTTCTTTTCGTCGGTTGTGACAATGGATGAGACGTGGATGCCATTTTTCAATCCAGAAACAAAGCGCCAGTCAGCTCAATGGAACCTCACAGATTCACCGCCACCAAAAAAATTTCGGTAACCGCCAGTGCTGAAAAAATGATGGTGTCCATGTTCTGGGACAGCGAGGGCGTAATCCTAACCCATTGCATTCCAAAGGGCACTACGGTAACAGGTGCATCCTACGAAAATGTTTTGAAAACAAATTCCTTCTTGCACTGCAACAAAAACGTCCTGGAAGGGCTGCGCGTGTGCTGTTTCACCGATACAACGCACCCCGCACATCGAGCTAACGTTATGCAACAGATTCTTCGTGATAACAACTTTGAAGTAATTCCTCATGCTCCCTACTCACCTGACCTGGCTTCTAGTGACTTTTGGCTTTTTCCAGCAATGAAAGATACTCTCCGTGGACGCACATTCACCAGCCGTGCTGCTATTGCCTCAGCGATTTTCCAGTGGTCAAAACAGACTCCTAAAGAAGCCTTTGCCGCTGCCATGGAATCATGGCATCAGCGTTGTGAAAAATGTGTGTCTGCAGTGCGATTACGTCGAGAAGTAACGCCAGTTTCATCGATTTCGGGTGAGTAGTTACTAAGAAAAAAAATCGTAGGCCTTAGAACTTGAATGCACCTCGTATTGGAAACGAGTTGCGGAGTACGTTTCGTAAAAGAGAAAAATCCGAATGTTGCAGTGTCACAAGTTTCTAGATTGGAACACTGGTGTCATTTTCACCTGGGCAACGTTTGGTGATTATACACAGTTTTAAATTTTAATTTATTTTTTTATTGAGTTGATCCTCTACGGACTGCATGGTAACAATCAAATTCATTTTAGCGTCGAGGTCTTCTTCGTATTGCAGCTTTGACTTCCTGTCAGTATCTTCTGAGCCCACCAAGAAGTGCCTGTTTATGCTCTTCGGACAAAGGTCCTCTCCGTCTTTTGAACGTTGGTGCCATTTTAAAACCTTGGTAGTTGTTCACCAATCTTCTAAATTTGTTCCTGTCGGTAGATAGGTATCTCAGAGAAAAAAAATTCCTAAGATCTTTTTCACATTCCTCGAACCATCTCGGCCTTCTATTCTTAGACTGTATGAAACTCCGTATACTTTTTGTCAGTCGGTCACCCTCCATCTTCATGAGATGACCATAAAATAACAACCATCTCTGCTTAATGGATGCTGTGATAGGTTCTCATACGCTCTCGCTTTTCCAACCGCTCAGCTTGACCTTTTCTATTCATGCTCAAAGTTTCGGATGCATATAAGCCCTCAGGTTTTACAAGTGTATTATAACGTCGGAACTTGACCCCTATACTCATAGACTTTTCTTTATAGGCATTCTTTGTCAGTTGGTATGCCTGGTCTAACTTCCTCATCCTGACGTTAATTGCTTCTTCTTCTAAACCATTCCGCTGGATGACTTCATCAAGATACCTGAAATACTTAACCCGTTCAATTTTTTTCCCAAATTGGTGATTATTCATTCAGGTCCATCACAGATGTTCCTCATGTATTTTAATGTATTTATAGTAAACTGACTGCCGGCCGGAGTGGCCGAGCGTTTCTAGGTGCTACAGCCTGGAACCACGCGAGCGCTACGGTCACAGGTTCGAATCCTGCCTCGGGCATGGATGTGTGTGTGATGTCGTTAGGTTAGTTAGGTTAGTTAGGTTTAAGTAGTTCTAAGTTATAGGGGACTGATGACCTCAGCAGTTAAGTCCCATAGTGCTCAGAGCCATTTGAACCAGTAGACTGACTGAAAAAAATTGTCACCAAGAAAGAGTTCTGCGATATAAGCGAAAGTGGGAAGGCGTGTTTCTATATCTGAAACATGATGTCTGTTCAAATTTCGCACCAGGTGGATAAGAGCGGTGCTTGTAACGTCGCCATCAGAATGCACATCAGTTTTGCTTTAAACATATGCAGTAACGGTCGTGAGCGTTAGTTACCATTGAGATTGGTCACGGTGAGTTGATGTTAGTCAACAATGCCTTTAAGGCGACAAAGACTCCATTATCAACACCTCGCTGAGACTGAATGAGGTCCTGTAATTGAGTTACAAGGAGCTAGATGTTCTTTCTGCGTTTTTGTAGAAAGACTTGGCAGTAATGCAGCCACTGTACATGACTGAGAATGTAAAACTCCGGACAGCCATGCGGCACTACCGAGAGCATTCCATGTTTCCCAGTCAGGGCTTCACTTCAAACAGCCGTTTATGGTGCTGCGTTAGAAACAGCTGACACATGTGATGGTAATTCCCCAGTCCAGCTGCTGCTACTCTGACTAAGGGTGTGGGTAACACAAAATTTTACAGAGACTATGGTATCACGTGTTGATACCACTCCACAGGCATCAAAATTGGCAATGCTACAGCAAGTTTGTGTCAGACGCTGACAGCGGTCACGCGGAATCTGGCAGATCCAGTGGTGCGCACCCACTGGCCACACCTCCAGTGGTTCTGTATTACGAGCGCCGTCTGCCACTGTGACACAGGACAGCCGGTGGCAGCCACAGAGTGCCACTCGCACTTGGGGCGTCTTCTCTACTTGACGCTACACAAATGCCGCTTAATCGCTGCTCCAACACCATCGTTCATGCTGTAGTTCAGATGTCCTCGTCCTTGTTGACTTCTGGACTTTATTTCTTGCTGCATTATTTGTAATGAGACTTTGAATGCTTGAAGAAATTGAAGGTAAGTGAATCTTCTGTTCACTGTGTTAACTTGTTTGCTAATATTTTTTCCCCCTGTCCAGCTCTCCTACGCAACGGCCTTGCCGCAGTGGCTCCACCGGTTCCCGTGCGATCAACGAAGTTAAGCGCTGTCGGGCGTGGTCGGCACATGAATGGGTGACCATCCAGGCCGCCATGCGCTGTTGTCATTTTTCGGGCTGCACTCAGCGTCGTGATGTCAATTGAGGAGCTACTCGACCGAATAGTAGCGGCTTCGGTCAAGAATACCATCATAACGACCGGCAGAACGGTGTGCAGACCCCACGTCCCTCCTATCCGCATCCTACACTTAGGGCGACACGGCGGTCGGATGGTCCCGGTAGGCCACTCGTGGACTCCGGACGGAGTGTCCAGCTTTCCTGCATCAACGGTTGCCACATCACTGTGTAGCCCACTTCTCCTTACTGTAATGCATGTGTTGTGCACATCAGAGTGTCTTATTACCATGTGGTAGGCACAATGCGAAGGCGTACCATGTGCTTGGTGCACAAAACGGTGATTCTATCTTGAAGTGGTCAGATGTTGTCGACTGCCTGCCCTGACGTTCCTGTGCAGCTCAGCACTGGGTCGCTGTCACACCTGAACGCCCCACAGATATGGATATTGCACGATTCGATCAGTCACCCATATGGAGGCAAACTCCTTTGAAGCTCTCAGGTGCTGTAACTCTTCTGACAAGAATGCATGGCATCTCCATGTTCTTCACAGTGATCACTCAGCATCTGACTGATGTTGTTTATGCTCCTTACGTACTTTTACCAGGCCTGCCAAAAATACGAAACACAAACTACACTAATGCATTGTGGGGGAATTATGACTCTACAGGTTAATATACGCGCCAATGGTGCGTTTGCGTGTGCGAAGTTACAATGATGCTCGACCATAATGAGATTTTCACTCTGCAGCGGAGTGTGCGCTGATATGAAACTTCCTGGCAGATTAAAACTGTGTGCTCGACCGAGACTCGAACTCGGGACCTTTCCCTTTCGCGGGCAAGTGCTCTACCCACTGAGCTACCCAAGCACAACTCACGCCCCGTCCTCACAGCTTTACTTCCGCCAGCACCTTGCCCGCGAAAGGCAAAGTTTCCGAGTTCGAGTCTTGGTCCGGCACACAGTTTTAATCTGCCAGGAAGTTTCATACTCGACCATGTTTTCTGGATGTCTCACTATTTCTTGTCGGACAGTGTATGCAGTAGAATGCCGGAAGACGCTGAAGCTCGTAAGCTCTATCTGCAGTTACCACATAAACACGACTACAGCTTAGAATTTTTCATTTTTGCTGGAGGTAAGGCCGCGATTGATAAATCTTACTTAAGTGTTAACATTTGGGTCAACGCATACAATTCGTTATAAGATAACAAGCTTTGTGAAAAGGATCCATAAATGCCCAATGTACAACGAGGACAGCCAGACTAGATACGATAAAAACAACAGTCACAGGAAACTGTTACTGGGATACGTAGGAGACTGGAAATCACGAAGGTGGCAAGAAACAGTAATCTGTTGAAAATACTGACAGTATCTTAAAGAAAGTAGCTAACATTCTGAAGCCGTGCAACATCACAGATGCATTTAAAACGGGATGCTTGCTGCGACCCAAAGTGCGTCCCTATTTGGAAAATAAGCACGACAGACTGCGAGAGTACGGCATAAAGTTCGTAACGTGTGAAGCTAAATAAATATCGTGCCAGGGAGTAATTTTAAAACAAGGTGCAACAGGCATAAATACTATTCAAGAATGTGCAACATCGATCGACAAATAAGCGGTAGCCACCAGTTGTCATGTTCGTGATTCTGCACATCTACTAACTGAACTGGACCAATATGTTGTCCCGCTCGGATTGCCGCATGTGTTGATGTGACCGCGTCCGGGACTGGGAAGTACGCCAGTTACGGATCGAATCTTTGCGGAGCGTTAACGACGAAGGTCGTTGTGCCGGACAGCCTCAGTGTGGCTTTTAGGCGGTTTCGCATGTTCCACTAGGTGAACACCGCGCTGGTCAATCAGCCCAATCAGCAACATGATCCTGAAGTGTTACATGCACTTCAGAGATGAAATAAACTGGACTTAATTAAAGAACTGGAAATATTTCCACACAGTAGAAAGGGCGAGAATACTGATGGTTTGCAGGGACGTAACGATAAAATCCCCTCGGGGAGAAGATATAATTAGTATAGGCACAGCACAGCACCAGATAAATGTGATTTGTTTTAAAGATTCTTTCATATTCTATTTGAAGATTAGAGCCTGCTCTCCAAATGTGTGCTGTGACTTGTGATCTTATCACGAATTTTAAGTGGCTGAACCTAAATTCAACATTTTGCTGAGCAACAATATCTACATTATAGGTCATCTACGTAGCTGCTGGCTTACTATGCTGGAAGAATTTGTAACAGTTTTTAACTGTCTCAGCCTGATTAAATAATAATACATCGTTCCAAAAATGTAAGCAATCTTCGAGTCTGACTGCCCCTATGCTCTCTTTGATGTGTGAGGAAACATTTCAATCCTTCCTACAGCCTGCCGTAATTCGAGTGTATCCAACGTTAAGTTGCAGTGCATGTAATGTATTCGTAGTTGCGAATATGGACAAACATCATCTGTGTAATGGAATGACGATCACGAAAACTGGTGCCAGACCGGGACTTGAACCCGAATTTTCCGCTTATCGCGAGCGGTCGCCTTATTTTTAGGCTATCAGACAACCTTAACGCCAGACCCAAATCAGAAAGCAGTCAATACGTAACTTAAAGCAATGATTTAAAACATATTTGTAGCTGGAATGAGATTTTCACTCTGTAGCGGAGTGTGCGCTGATATGAAACTTTCCGGCATATTAAAACTGTGTGCCGGACCGAGACTCGAAAATGGTTCAAATGGCTCTGAGCACTATGGGACTTAACATCTATGGTCATCAGTCCCCTACAACTTAGAACTACTTAAACCTAACTAACCTAAGGACATCGCACAACACCCTCTCATCACGAGGCAGAGAAAATCCCTGACCCCGCCGGGAATCGAACCCGGGAACCCGGGCGTGGGAAGCGAGAACTGCGGACTCGACACTCGAACTCGGGACCTTTCCCTTTCGCGGGCAAGTGCTCTACCATCTAAGCTACCCAAGTACGACTCACGCCCCCTCCTCACAGCTTTACTTCTGCCAGTACCTCGTCTCCTACCTTCCAAACTCAACAGCTCTCCTGCGAACCTTGCAGAACTAGCACTCCTGAAAGAAAGGATATTGCGAAGACATGGCTTAGCCACAGCCTCAGGGATGTTCCCAGAATGAGATTTTCACTCTGCAGCGGAGTGTGCGCTGATATGAAACTTCCTGGCAGATTAAAACTGTTTGCCGGACCGAGACTCGAACTCGGGACCTTTGCCTTCCTTTCTTTCAGGAGTGCTAGTTCTGCAAGGTTCGCAGTAGAGCTTCTGTTAAGTTTGGAAGGTAGGAGACGAGGTAATGGCAGAAGTAAAGCTGTGAGGATGGGGCGTGAGTCGTTCTTTGGTAGCTCAAATGGTAGAGCACTTGCCCGCGAAAGGCAAAGGTCCCGAATTAGAGTCTCGGTCCGGCACACAGCTTTAATCTCCCAGGAAGTTTCATATTTGTAGCTCGTTTTTTAAATTTATCATTTATATGTACTGTATTACAATCACAGTTCACAAAATATATTTCTTATACCAAACAGTGTAGATGAAGAGAAGATGTATTCTCCTGTGCACTTATTAACTGTTACACTACGTTGTTTTGCCATAAGACTTTGATATATACATAGGTTGGGAGGGGGCAAGAACAACAAAATTGAATGCAATAAAGGGCATTTTCATGAAATACAGCAAAGAAAAACTTCAACATTAGACACACCCCATGCCTTGAAATGCAGGCGGAACAATAGGTAGACACTATTCCCGAACTGATTGAAATACTACTTTCCACTCGAAGTATCACATTGCTGTCATTCAATATCCCCTACGGAAACCTTACACCATTATCAACGTATTAATGAAAAAATTTGGAGCGCACTTTGAGCTGATAAACTGTGTTTTTGATTTACTCTCATTATTTCACATTTTTTCAGTATGCTTCTCTGCTTTTAGCAAATAGAAAACACTGCAGTTATTCGCCATTTGTATAATTTACCCATCAAGTGACACCCCGGCTCACTAGTGCCTTCACAATTTTATCTCGAAACAGTTTACCCAATCTTGTTTGTCGCGATATGTGTTCAAGTGCACTGGTCATGAGCCCATATACTTCGAAAATGTAGATGTTTCAAGTCAAACGTTTTCCGCAAAAAAAAAAAAAAAAAAAAAGATAACATCGCCTGGAAGTCACCATAAAAGAGAATTGAAAATATCCAATAGAAACAACATATTCTGCGGTGCTTTCAAGCAGAAACCCAAGAACAAAGTTCGTTCGAGGAGCACAAAGAGTTTGTGGTATGCAGCCGAGATATCGATCCCGTCTTTGTATGCAAACAGAAGCCGGTAAACTAGATCAGTGTTCCAATTCTCGGAAATACCACATGATACGGTTTCATCGGAAGCTCCGCCACACACTTTAGTGCTTTCGGTCGGTATGCTGCCATCCACCGCAGTAAATTACAAATGACTTACAGCAGTAATTACTGGAGTCCTCGGTCTAGCAGAGCGCTCTTTCTCATCAAAGCAGTGGAAGCGTTCCACACACAGTCATGCGAGAAATCATTCACTAAATTTAAAGAGACAATGCTGATCCAGAATGCATACTGCGAACTAAACTCATATTTGTTGTACCGCGATATGATACAAACCACGAAAATTACTTAAGAAACGAAGATAACTACAAAGATATATCAGCGTCATTTGATATCGCAAGTGCTCTCATTCGTCATTTCATGGAGTTTTATGGGACTTCCTTGTGTTTGCGCACATGAAACTTTTTAACGCAGAGATATCATTCAAGTACGTCTTTGCTTTTCTTCATCCGCTAGTGCACTAAACGAATAAAAAATTGAAGTCTTGCAGTCTCTACTTTGAGGAATACGTGAATGTCAATAGCTGTTGATCGATTCCCTTGTTAGTTACAAATTACATACTCAAACGAAAGGATTATCTGATTCAAAGAGTCTGTACAGTCACAAGAATACTTCAAATGGAAAGGCGAAAAGTGGGAGATAACAATCCTACTGTGGTGACTGATAGGAGGCATCTTTAACACACTAAATAATTCGAAGCCACGTTAAAGCGTACCAGCTTCAACCGTAGCCGTTGAAGGAAGCATCCACATCGCATCATCTGGTGAATTTCTCCTGGTGGTAATGTTGACGACAGGGATGCAACGTCTGAAACGTTTTTACACGCCACAACTGACAACTCGGACCTATGAAAAAGTCACACTGGCCTCCATGACAGCAGTATTATTATTATTATTAGGCATAAACGTAACATAGAATGCAGAGAATTACATTCCAAAAATACATTTGGACGCAAACAAAAGACACAGACAAAACCAAGACACAAGAATATACACAATGCAATTCATACACTTAGTTGACAAAAGTCATGGCATAGCAATATAAACATATACAGATGGCGGTAGTATCGCGTACATAAGATAAAAAAGGGCAGGGCAGGGCATTGGTGGAGATGAGGTCTGTACTCAGGTGATTTATGTGAAAAGGTTTCCTATGTGATTATGGTCGCACGACGGGAATTAACAGACCTTGAACGCGGAATGATTGTTGGAGTTAGCGCATGGGAAATTCTGTTTCGCAGATCGTTAGGGAATTCAGTGTTCCGAGATCCACAGTGTCGAAAGTGTGCCGAGAATACGAAATTTCAGGCATTACCTTTCACCGTGGACGACGCAGTAGCCGACGGCATTCAGCGGCGTTTCCTTAGAGTTATCAGTGCTAACAGAAAAGCAACAGTGCGTGAAATAACCACAAAAAAACAATGCGGGACGTGTGCCAAATGTATAAGTTATAGCACTGGGGCGTAATTTGGCCTTCATGGGCCACGGCAGTTGGTGGCGCGAGTGCATATGCTTACAGCACGACATCGCCCGCAGAACGTCTCCTGGGCTCGTGACCATATCTGTTGGACGCTAGACGAGTGGGAAACCGTGGCGTGGTCGGACGAGTCCCCATTTCACTTGGTAAGAGCTAATGGTAGGGTTCGACAGTGGTACAGACCACACGAAACCATGGACCCAGGTTATCAACAAGGCACTGTGCGAAATGGTAGTGGCTCCATAGTGGTGTGGCTATGTTTACATGGTCCAAACGACTGCCTGGAAATGCTTATGTTTGGCTACTTGGAGACCATTTTCAGCCATTCATGGACTTCATGTTTCCAAACAATGATGTCATGTCACCAGGGCACAATTCTGGACAATTCGAGCGAATGATTTGGCCACTCAGATCGCTCGATAATAATTCCATCGAACATTTGTGGGATGTAATGGAGAGGTCAATCCGTGCACAAAATACTGCACCGGCCACACTTTCGCAAATATGGACGGCTATAGAGGCAGCATGACTCAATATTTCTGCAGACGTTTTGAGTCCATGCCAGGTTGCTGCACTACGCCGGCAAAAAAGGAGATCCAACATTACATTAAAAGGTATCCCATGGCTTTCTCACCACAGCGTATGCGGGATGGTCTCTTAGGCAAACAACTGTAAAATGTGAGAGTCAGAAAGTAAGGGAGGCCGGCCGTTGTGGCCTAGCGGTTCTAGGCGCTTCAGTCTGGAACCGCGCTGCTGCTGCGGTCGCAGGATCGAATCCTGCCTCGGTCATGGATGTGTGTGATGTCCTTAGGTTAGTTAGGATTAAGTAGTTCTAAGTCTAGGGGACTGATGACCTCAGGAGTTAAGTCCCATAGTGCTCAGAGGCATTTGAACCAAAGTAAGGGACAAATCACTCTACATTTGCTAAGTCTACTTTAGATAACAAGACTTCAGAAATAAATTATACAGTGAAAGGTTCTATCTTTGCCACAATTTTTGTCCCAAGAATATAAATAATTATGAAGGGAGCCTTGTTTCGACTTAGCCTTGTTTCGACTTAGGTCTTTCAGTAGTCTCTCAAATTCTTCTTGCTGTATTATATCCCTCATCCTATCTACAACGGCTTCCTCTTCGTTTTCCATAACATTGTCAAGTTCGATTACTTTCCTTTGCGCGTGAACTAAGGGTGTCACTAACTGCTGCCACGAAGAATAACTCCAAAAGTATGATAGGAGCTGAAAAGTTCATGGGAAAAAAGTTGCATGGGACAACGGGGGCCAAAAATGATGTTGGTTTTTTGTTGCTAGGTGGGATCGCTTCAGACATATGATGGTCAGCTTTACTTTCTTAAATGGGATGCTATAGTTTGATACTTATTTTCTGATAGCGGCTATCGAGACGAATCCAATGACGTGTAACATTAAGGTCTTTGAAGGTCAACGAAGGTTACAAAGGTGGCTCTGCGTCGTTAAGTGAAGGCCGAACGCCACACCGCTGACCGTGGTGAGATATAACGCCTGAAATGTCCTATTCTCGGCATTTTCTTGAGACTGTGGGTCTCAGAATATTGAATTGACTACCGATTTCCGAAATGAAACGTCGCATGCATCTAGCTCTAAATACCATTCCGCTATCAAATCCTGTTAATTGCCCTCGTGAGGCAATAATCGCGTCGGAAACCTTTTCACATAAATCACCTGAGTAGAAATGACAGCTCCGCCAATGCATTGCACTTTCATAAGTTGTGTATGCAATGCTGTTGACATCCGTATACTTTATGTGCATATCTCTATCCCGTGATTTTTGTCAGCTCAGTGTATGTTCCACATCTCCTCCTAAATCACCTGACCGATTTCAGCCAAACTTGGTACACATATCACTTACCGTATAGAAAGGATCGTTGTGGGGCTAATAACTACCCATCAAAGGGTAGCAGGTGAGTGTGAAAAAGCAGTGCAGCCCACGATGCGTGACTACCCGAAACTTTTTCTTATTAGCGACCCCCACAAAATGATGAACGTAAAGATCGCTTATTACATTCTCGATGTTCCAGCAGTAGAACTTCCCCGTGAAGCATAACGTTTTAATTTATTACTTCTACCAACTGTATTCGTGACGCATTTTGCACACGGTATTCACTGTACCACTGACTGTACCAGAAAAATTACATCACTGTACGTCAAAGCGATGAGATGCGTGAACAACTACAGCATCAGCAAGAGATTGAAATTTATTGCTTCGTTGCTACTCAGTCTATTCGCAACACATTTTGTAGACAGTGTCCACATGCAGCGCTGAATGTACCTAGAATATATATATCTTGTGTGTATTGCCAGCAGATATCCAGTATACAGGAGGTTATTCTAGCAAATATCTCCGATGTTCTCATGTTTTCAAAGTTCATTAATGGGTAGTTCTTCAGTGAAACGTCTCATTTCATAAACATGGCGAGTCACTAACTATTGCCACCTTGAATAACTCCGAAAGTATGATAGTAGCTGAAAAGTTTGTGGACGAATGTTGCATGGGACAACGGAGGCCATAATATGACGTTAGTTTTTTGTTGCTAGGTGGGGTCGCTTCAGTCATTTGAAGGTTAACTTTGTTTTTTTAAACGGGTTGCTATAGTCTGGTACTTACTTGTATTTTATGATAGCGGCTATCGAGATGAATCCAGTGATGTGTAACATTAAGGTCTTTAAAGTGCACGAAGGTAAAAAAGATGGCATGAACGTTCATTTGCAGAAGGTGTTCGAAGGGATGACGATTTATATCAGTGCAGTGCTGCAATCTTCTTATCATGGATTGAGTGGCATTCCTTATCACTTCGGCACTTAGCGAAGCACATACTCTGACAATTCTCTCTCGTATATCGTGCAAATAGTAAATATTCGCCGAATACGGCGTATCCATCTAATATGCCATTGACATGTAAACACCATTCGACTGTTTCGCAAAACAACACTTACAGGAACGGTAAGACTAGTATCGTCGAATCAAGAGAATGTGAATGATGTATTCCTTCAAAGAACAAGTCGATATGCTTCTCATTTACGGAGAATGACAACGAAATTCAATGAGAGCTAGATAGATATCTTCAACGTACTCACCCTACATGTCGTACATTTAAATATGTGTATGATAAGTTGAGGACAACTGGATCTTTAACGCATCGGGAACATACCCGGCGAAGGAAAGTTACTGAAGAGCAAACAGAAATTGGTACTCTTGCCACAGTGGTTCGAGATCCTTGTGTAAGTGCGCCTCAAATCGCAAGGGACTCTGGCATGAGCCAGAGTAGTGTTGTTCATGTTCTGCATCGCCATAAATATCATCCTTACCATATCTGCCTCCACCAAGAATTAACTGGTACAGATTGTATGCGTCGCATTGAATTCTGCCAAAGGACTCAATTTCAGATTGAGAGGGATGGCACATTTATTTTTGATTTTATTTGCTGACGAGGCTGCATTCACGAACCATGGAAATGTTAATTTGCATAACATACATTATTGGGCAACTGAAAATCCATGTTGGCTGCGGCAGGTTGCACACCAAAAACCGTGGTCGGTGAATGCAAGGTGTAGGATTCTGGAGGACAGAATTATTGGTTCCTATTTCATCGAAGGAAATCCTTAGTGGTGGGAAGTACACCACATCCCTGCAAGAAACATTAGGTCTGTTATTGGAAGAAATACGTTTAGGAACAAGGAACAGAATGTGGTATCAACACGATGGGTGTCCGGCACATTTTTCGCTGATGGCAAGAAATGAGTTGCCGAGACAATTCCCAAATCGTTGGATTGGACGCGGAGGAGATGTGTCGTGGCTGTCTCGTTCGCCAGAATTGACGCCTCTGGAATTTTTCTTATGGGGATTCGTAAAAGATATTGTCTATAAAGACGTTCCGACTACACCTGAAGATATGCGAGAGATAATTGTCAGAGCATGATCTTCGTGCCGATGTGATAAGGAATACCACTCAATCCATGATAAGAAGATTGCAGCACTGCATTGATTCCAATGGTCATCACTTCGAACACCTTTTGTAAATGGACGTTCATGCCACTTTTGTAACCTTCGTTGACCTTCAAAGACCTTAATGTTACACGTCATTGGATTCGTCTCGATAGCCGCTATCAGAAAATAAGTATCAAACTATAGCATCCCATTTAAGAAAGTAAAGCTGACCTTCATATGTCTGAAGCGACCCCAACTAGCAACAAAAAACCAAATCATTTTTGGCCCCCGTTGTCCCATGAAACTTTTTTCCGATGAACTTTTCAGCTCCTATCATACTTTCGGAGTTATTCTTCGTGGCAATAGTTAGTGACACCCTTAGTTCACGCGCAAAGGAAAGTAATCGAACTTGACAATGTTACGGAAAACGAAGAGGAAGCCGTTGTAGATAGGATAGGGGATATAATACAGCAAGAAGAATGAGACTACTGAAAGACTTAAGTCGAAACAAGGCTAAGTCGAAACAAGGCTCCCTTCATAATTATTTATATTCTTGGGACAAAAATTGTGGCAAATCCGTATCACATGGTTTGCAAGATTATGAGGCAAGCGAAATACCCAGGGACTTTACAAATAATTTAATACTTTTAATTCTAAAAAATGTCGTTTTATCCTGGTGGGAATACTACAGAACTAACTGTTAAATAAGTCATTGTAGCAAAATACTCACATGAATTGTTTGGAGAAGAATGGAAAGGCTAATAGATGTAGTTTGGATTCCGGAGAACAGGCGAAGTAATACTGACCCTACAACTTATTTTAGAAAATTGGCTGAGGAAACGCAAACCTACGTTTATAGCATTTACAGATGCAGAGGACCTTTTGACAATGTTGACAGAAATACATTCTTGGAAATTGGAAGGTAGCAGGGATGAAATGCTGGGAGCGTAAAATTATTTACAACTCGTACAGAAACCAAACTGCAGTTACGAGTCTACCAACAGAAAAGGGAAGCAGTGGTTGAGAAGGGATTAAGAAAGGGCTGCAGCATATCCCCAATGTTATTTAGCCTGTACTGACAGCAAGCTGTAAAGAAAGCCAAATAGAAATATGGAAAGGAAATTATAGTTCAGAGAGAAGAAATAATAGCTGTAAAGATTGCCAACGACATTGTAATTCTGTTGTAGACATCGGACAATTTTGAAGAGGAATAGAACGGAACGGATATCGTCTTCCAGATATATAAGATAAATATCAGCAACAATAAAACATGGGTAATGGGACGTAGTTGAATTAAATCATGTAATACTGAGGTAAGTAGATTAGGGGATGTTACAATAAAAGATGACTTATGCTATGAAAGTAGCAAAAGAACTGAAACTGAAGGAAGTAGAGACGATATAAAACGCAGACTAGCCATACGAAGAAAAGAATTTCTGAAATTTTTTAACATCTAATATAAATTAAAGGGTCAGTATTTCTTTTCTGAAGGCATCTGTCTGATGTGACGCCTCGCACGAAGATGGAATGTGGACGATAAAAAGCTCAGACAAGAGAATAGAAGGTTTTTAATGTGATGCTTAGGAAGAATGATGCAGATTATATGCATAACCAATGAAGATGAACTCGGTCGGACTGCAGAGAAAAGAAATTTGTAGCACAACTTGACTAAAAGAAGAGATAGAATGATGGGAGACATTCTGAGGCATCAAGGGATCAGGTTGGTAATGAAGGGAAGTTGGATTTGCAGAAATCGTAGTTGTCCAGAGCTTGACTGCAGTAAGCAGATTGATGTGAACGTCTACTGCTGTAGTTATACAGAGATCAAGATGCGTGCACAGGATATAAAGTGTGCAGAGCAACTTGGCCGGTCGGGGTGGCCGAGCGGCGCTCCTAAGCGCTTCACTCAGGAACCGCGACGGTCGCAGGTTCGAAGCCTGCCTCGGGCGTGGATGTGTGTGATGTTCTTAGGTTAGTTAGATTTAAGTAGATCTCAGTTCTAGGGGACTGATGATCTCAGATGTTAAGTCAATAGTGCTCAGAACCTTTTCTTTTCACACAGGACTACACAGGACTACAACAACAACAGCTTGGCACACGCAAAACAAAATCGTACAAAAACAAAAAACTGAACATTTCGACACAGTATGTGTTGAATTTTCTTAAATGAGTGAGAAGTGAGTCTGTTAAACTCACGAGAAGAAATGCAAGAATTGTCAGGACAGGAAAAATAACCATAAATAATATTTATGCAAAAATTTAGATCTAAGCTGTTCTATATTTTTAAATAAGAATGAAAAAACGATGTTGCACATTATTCTATAACTATTTAATGAAGTTGTCTTTGACATAAAAGTAAAAACGCGGCTGGAAATTAAACAGTAATATTATTGCATTTCATTTGTAATTGGGTTTTGTGTTGAATACTATGTAGGTGGACTTTTTTAGCGGTGTGTAGCAGAATAGCTTTAGAAATTCTTGCAGCTGTAATTTTTTAGGTGGTTAATATAACTTTGTTACGTTTTTTTTTGTTAAGTTTATGTCAATATCTTTCTTTTATACTTGGGTTTGAGGAACTTTGTCTTCTTTCTGTAAAGTTAATATAATTGGTCTAATAAATCTCTTACATTCTTTCTGTGTTTTTTGTAGGATTAAAATCTTCATTTATTTCTTATAATTAGAATTTTTAAGAATTACGATGTTAATAGATGAGACGAACAAAATTTTACCTTTTCAAACCATAATTTTTAAAAAAAAAAAAAAACTACTGTATTAAAACTTACAATTAGACTCGTTACATAAATTCAACTTAATTCTTAAAGAACCTCATGATAAGCATATCAGCAAATAAATGTAATGAGCCAGCAAAGAATAAATTCATTTGACTACCTCCCAGAAATCATTATAGCGAATCACCTCAGCTAATACACCACAAAAAATATAAAAAGAAAAGATAAAGCTCATAATTCTGTAAGATAAATAAGGAAAAAACAAAGAAATTATTAAATTCAGAAGCCGTAAAAAAGTGAATTAAGTAATTCGACAAAACGGGAATATGTTACTCACTATTGCCGAGATATTTGTCAGACGAGATTCCGCAACTGTGTCAGGACTGTCCCAGGAAAGTGTGATAGGGCCAATCTTAGTCTCTACATACATAAATTATCTGACGGACAGGGTGAGCAGCAGTCTGTGGTTGTTTGCTGATGACAAAAGCACAATGTTAACAGTGTGCTGCTTAACTGTCAAAATGCCTCTGAGCACTATGGAACTTAACATCTGTGGTCATCAGTCCCCTAGAACGTAGAACTACTTAAACCTAACTAACCTAAGGACATCACACGCATCCATGCCCGAGGCAGGATTCGAACCTGCGACCGTAGCGATCACGCGCATAGAACGGCACGGCCTCACCGGCCGGCGCTTAACTGTCACGTTGATTAAATATCGGGGGTAACTTTACATAGCAACATGAAACGTGCGAAGGCGCATAGTCAGTTTCAGTGTATTGGGAGAATTATAGAAAATTATAGGTCGTCGATAAAGGAGACCGCTTATATAACACTAGTGCTGGTATCCAGTGTTGAGCACTGCTGGAGTGTTTGGGACCCCTACTAGAGAAAACATTGAACCAATTGAGAGAGGGGCTGCTAGCCTTGTCACCGGTGGGTTGGATCGACAGGCGAGTGATACGGGGATGTTCCGTGAAATCAAGCAATTCCTGGAGGAAAGACGACATTCTTTTCGCGAAACACTGTTATGCAAATTTAGACAACTGGCATTAGAAGGTGACCGCGGAACGATTCTATTGTCGCCAACGTAAGGACCACTAAAGATAAATTAGGAGTCGTAGAGAGGAAATGAAATAACTAGTAGTGGTACAGGGTACCCTCCGCCATGCACCATGCGATGGCTTGGTGAATACGGGTGTAGATGTATCCACATGGAACTGCACATAAGAAATCAGTATTTTGATGTGAAGAAGGTGAAGAATTGATCGAAATTACCATATTATAAAAATAAATGTGCAGCTATGACTGTAAAGTAGAGGGTATATTTTAGGCTAGTCCCTGTTTAACTCCCTCTTTGGGATACTGGTCCGAAGCTCTGGTAGCATAATGTGCCATTCTCCCTTTAGTGCCGTTTGAAGGTCAAGAGAAGACTTGTGTATCGACATCGTGTGGACAACGCGTCTACCAAGAGCTGCCCGAGCTTGACCTACGGGAGTGGCATTTTTAGACGCGCCTTTTATTTGTGGGACTGTGCCAGTGTCCCAGGTCCAAGTCGCGCCACAGTAGTGTGACGACGGCCGTCACGGGCGCTCTCTGGCAAAGGCCCTGGGCCGTATAGGCAGCTTCCTGTGCGGCCTGGGAGTTTCCCAGCCAAGGACGGCAGCTTACCAACGACGCGGCGTTCTGCCGTGTCAGCTGTGAGGCGACAGGGGCGCGCGCCGTGTTCCGGGGATCAACGCAGCGTACCGACTTCGCGTGCTCTGCAGTGGACCAGCCCTAACAACTGAGCGATCGTCATCTTGTAACACTGTCACATGAGGGCTGCAAAAGCACTTGTTCAAAATGTACTCTGCCACTTAAGTACCAATTTCACGCACGCGGATGCCAAGTGTAACGCTATTATGACGGTTTAAAGTATGTTCTTAAATTTAACCGCTGTTTAAAGGTACCAGGGCTGTTCAATAAAGAATCATAATTTTTTTGACAACATACCTTTACTCATCCTCATCATTCTGATGATTCTTCTCAAGGAAGTCTCCCAAGAATGCGATGCACTTGTCTCAGCGTTTCTGCAAGTCTTCAAACACGTGCTGGAAACCATTTTTTCAGAGGTCCTTCAAAATCGCCTCCTCAACCTTCACCACTGCTTCTGATGACTGATAACGTCTCCCACGAAGGCATATCTTCATGTTAGGAAATAGAAAAAAAGTCTCATGGGGCTAAATCCGGACTATAGGGAGGATGAGGGATGCACTTCAAGTTGATTTTTGCAGGATACTCAGCAACAACATCGGCAATATCCTGGTGCAGCACCCAGCCGGCTTCACGGAAATGTGAACTTTTGCGCCTGACATGTACTTGCAATGTTTCCAGGACATCCCTGCAGTGTTGTCCAGTTACTTATGTGTGCAGGTACAACATGCTGACGAACCATTCCATGAATACTAAAGAATGAGATGACCATAACTTTCTAGCAGAAGCAACCACTTTTGCCTTTTTGGGGGTTGGTGATGGAGAGTTCCACATTGAGCTGCGCTATTTGCGCTCAGGATCAAAATTATGTAGCCAAGTTTCATCAGCAATGATCACATTTGAAAGAAACTCCCGATCTTCCCCTAACATCAACTTTAACTGCATGCAGACCTGCACGCGAATGTCCTTTTGTTCGGGAATCAAGTCTTGGAAACCATTGCGCACAAAGTCGTGTCATGTGTAATTTTTCTGTCACCAACGTATAGGTGGCGCCAAATGAAATGTTCAGTATTTCAGAATGTGATTTTAAGGCAATTTGTCGATTCTCTCTCACAATGACAGCAGCAGTCTTGATGTTTTCTTCCGTAAGAGCAGTAACTGGAGCACCGGGTCCACCTTCCTTTGAAATTGATAGTCTCCACTCTTTAAACATTTTAACCTTCAAGCTGTGCTGTAGGGAAGAACAGACTGTCCATAGGCCTCCTGTAACATTATTTTTGCCTCACCTTTGAGACGAAAGCAGAATTTCAAAGCAACCTATTGTTCTTCGCGTGTTACCTCGTTTGCAGCGGTAGACGATACTGAACATGTCTGAACTTGCTTGCCTCTCACAAGTGGGAACCAGCAGTCCCAAAAATGAAACTACTACGGCGTGTTTGTTGCACATTAAGCTAACAGAGTATCGTAACATTAAATTCTACCGCGAGAACTTATGACCATAAATAAAGATCATTCTTTATTGACCAGCCCTCGTATTTTTCCCCACACAAGGGATGCCAAGTGTAACACTATCACAGCGAACAGGGGAGTGAATGTTCGAAATATCGTCTGCCACAACGCGCACACGGGGACGCACATTGATTACGGGTGTGCTTTACGTACGGAAGTCCAGTGCGTCCGTCCCCCAATTCTCGTAACTGAATTATGGCCGGTTTACTTACCTCGCATTTTGTAGACGTTGCCCCAACTGGTTTGTTCTCCGTCGGTCGCGAGCTTTAAGGCTTGTGCAATAAGCAGTGCATTGTAGTGGGTAGGTTGAAATGCTTAAGCATGAGAAGAATCGTTAGTATGCCAATTAACTTTGTTTCATTTGTTCTATCACTAAATTTGTAAAACGATTTGTGGAGCTAATCAATCGTTCAAATCCGTTACAAGATACCCAGTCATTAATCATTAGTTCCCAGGCACAGCAGAACCCACGAAATATTTCACACGATCTTATAATCCACATGAAATCGCAAGAATATGTTTTCGGAGGTAACTTTAACAATTAATTCCGTCTTTACGCGGTATTGCACTTCACACACTAGTTCGCGTGTTACCACCTCGAAAACCTCTTGTACACTGCTTTGGATTAACACAGCATCGCAGAAGTACGTCATCCGAGGCAATTCTTCAATGAACTGTTCCGTTTGTACCTGAGATGCGATTTTATGCGCAGATTCACGTATTACCTCCTCGGAAACCGATCGTAATCTAGTAGTGAGCTGTCTTAGCAATTTGACGCCTGTCCTCTGAGGGCGCGCTTGTGATTGGTCCATCCTTTCCATCAATAAGCACCGACCGTAACTAAAATTTGTAATTATCATTTCCTGTTGAATTGAGTGATATAGAAATTATTATTAACAACTTATCAGTACAAATAAAGTCATCAACATGGTTGGTGCTGTATATTAATATTCAAACAGTAAATATGACCGACGAAAGATTCGCTTTTGGTGCTCAGCGTGGAAGGTGAATCCCCACTCTCTCTCTCTCTCTCTCTCTCTCTCTCTCTCTCTCTCTCTCTCTCTCTCTCACTCTCTCTCGCTGTTCCAGTACGACACAGCTCTCGCTCTTGCTGGCGTTTCCACGCCGCCCGAATTTCCGAAACTGTTTTTAGCTGTCGTGTTTACAAGCCAAGATTAGAAGCGGATTTGCAAGCGCAATTAAGTATGGCGTCTGGAAAACACCTGTTCACTTAAATACTGGAAGTAGACAGTTTCATGCTTAGTATAATATTTCTGCTTTTACTTCACTGCGTAATAAGTGTAGAAATGGACTTCCAGAATCGATTTTGCAGTGCTCATATGACCAACCAGAAATGATATTATTAAATCAGTTTAAGAAATCCGGTTTCGGAAGCAGCGTGTAAACATAGTGACAGCTAATTTCTAAAATCCGAATTCTTGTGCAGTCTCCGATACAGTTTGTCCCTCGCACCTTGCACCGATTACCATCCGATGATGAAAGCCGGTTAATTGGCGGCTTGCTGCCACACTTAACATACGTATACCTGTAACAGACTGCTCAGATACCGTGTCACTCGCTTCACACGGCACATACAGCCGCAACATTTAGGTGTTAAACGTGGCACAACTGAGAATGAGGCCATCCTTTCTGTTAATTTTTGCCACTCTGTTTATATTTTGGTTTTGGCTCCTTCAAAAATTGGGCACGGTCTCTTTCTTTACTCATTCTTATCGAACATAGTGTTTTTTTGGCTGATAATAAATGCCAAATAAAAGTAGAGCGCAAAATATAAGGGATGATCAAAAAGTTTCCGTTCGAAGGCCTTACAATCCAGAATCGTTATGCCAATCAGGCAAAATCGACGTGAGCATTGAGGCAATCATCCCACAGGTGATGCGGGTCGAAGATATCAGCTTGGTAAAACGCTGTGTCCTTCTGCATGAAGAAGTCCGTAACTGTCTGGCGCTGACGCACATCCTCGTCCGACAGGAATCGTCGACCCTTCAAGGACCAAATCGTATGGGGCAGATCAGGATTGTGGAGCGAGTGCTCGATTGTCTTCTATTTGAGTTGGCATAATCCAGATCGACTGGCATGTTTTGTCGAATCGCGACCACCGCGGAACGTGGAGCACCATTACAACACTGGTTTTCGACAGATATGCTGTCTCACACACATTCTTCATTCTCCGATGAATGTCTACCTTTATCTGTCCTTCGGTAGCCAAGAAAAGAATAACAGCACGTTGGTTCTGTTTGGACGCATTTTGCAATAACGTCGCCATTGTTCACGTTTCTGCATCTACCGCACGCACGACGGGAAGATACCAATGCCACACACTAATCCCTCACCTACAAGTCAGTGCTTATATACATCCACATCGTTACATACACACTGCAGCAACACCATCAAATGGAAACTGTTTGACCGCTCCTTATACGATATGTCGCGGGATTAGGACAGGAGGTCCTGGAAACGGCTACCGTTGATGTCGATGCAGTGCTGTGCTCGGTTTAATCAAGTGTGAGATGCGCTTACGAGCTCTGCCTTAAGGTTAGCAGCAATAGCGTTTCCGCGGTATTGTTATAGTTGTCCCAGTGTGTGAAGATTACCTGAGTTCGCCTAACCGTTCAATTTGCCCCACAGGCGAAAATCAGATGGGGAAGCATAAAGTGATCGAGGCGGACGGGAGATTGAACTGCCTCTGCTGACTGATTGTCTTCGCCTCTCCGAACACCTCAAGCACTCGTGACATGGTTGCCAAGGCGGTGTGTGCCGTCACATCGTATTGCTAAAAACATCCGTACAGTAGTTCATCTTCTATGAGTTGATCCACACATGGATTAGACAATTTCTGAACATACCAATTATTATAGATACCTTGGTTCAAATGGCTCTGAGCACTATGGGAGCACTATGGGACTTAACATCTGAGATCATCAGTCCCCTAGAACTTAGAACTACTTAAACCTAACTAACTTAAGGACATCACAAACATCCATGCCCGAGGCAGGATTCGAACCTGCGACCGTAGCTGTTGCGCGATTCCAGACTGAAGCGCCTAGAATCGCTCGGCCACCCTGGCCGGCAAATAGTTTGGTGGAATAGTCATGTTACGACGGAACCCACCTGACACACTGTGCACCAACCATTAACCTTGAGATTATGCAACGACTCTTCAAAGTAGTGAAAGGGATTTTCTGATGCGTAATGTCGCTTGCGACGTCGTCTGAAGAAACAGAAATCTGAGGATCCAAGAGTCTTGATTCCACTTCAGTCAGCAGCCACCGGCAGAACTCACCACTCGATAGTGTGTCTGGACGTTTTAACCTCTTAACTGTCTATCACGAGATAACTCGGGATAGACTGTTTTACCAAGAAATACAAGGGTCACTCCAAAAGAAATGCACTCAATTTTTTTAAATCCCTCTTTTATTCTACATGTTTGAAAGTTTTACAGTGCGTAGATACATCCTTTAGGAACAATATTTTCATTTCTCCACATAATTTCCATCCCTCTCAACTCCCTTTCGCCATCTTAGAACCATCGGCTGTATACCCGCACGGTAAAATTCTGGACCAACCTGTTGGAGCCACTGTTTGAGAGCGCGCACAAGGGAGTCGTCACCATCTTCAAACCTTGTTCCACGAAAAGAGTCTTTCAGTTTCCTAAAGAGATGAAAGTCACATGGAGCCAGGTCGGGACTGTAAGGCGGGTGTTTCAGTGTTGTCCATCTGAGTTTTGTGATGGCTTCCATGGTTTTTGACTGACATGTGGCCGTGCATTCTCGTGCAACAGCAAAACATCCTACTTTTGGCGATGTGGTCGAATACGACTCAGTCGAACTTGAAGTTTCTTCAGTCTCGTCACATATGCATCAGAATTTATGGTGGTTCCACTTGGCATGATGTCCACAAGCAAGAGCCCTTCGGAATATAAAAACACTGTAGCCATAACTTTTCCAGCAGAAGGTGTTGTTTTGAAAAATTTTTTCTTGGTTAATTTGCATGATGCCACTCCACTGATTGCTTCTTCGTCTCTGGTGAAAAATGATGGAGTCATGTTTCATGACCTATCACAATTCTTCCAAGAAATTCATCTCCGCCATTCTTGCACTGTTCCAAAAGTCCGCTATATACCGTTTTTCTTGTTTCTTTGTGTCAGCATCCTGGAAACCCACCTGGCACAAACGTTTTTTAACGCCAACACTTTCAGTGTTCTGCAAACACTTCCTTCCCCTATCCCAACGTAGCGTGACAGTTCGTTCACTGTGATGCGTCTGTCAGCAGTCACCAATTCGTTAATTCTCTGCACGTTGTCTGGATTGTGTGCAGTTCGAGGCCTGCCGCTGCGAGGACAATCCTCAATACTGCCTTGCCCGCTTTCATCACGTAACCTGCTTGCCCACCGAGTAACTGTATTGCGATCGACAGCAGCATCTCCATACACCTGTATCAACCTCTTGTTGATGTTTCCCACTGTCTCGTTTTCACAGCACAGGAACTCTATGACAAAACGTTGGTTCTGATGAACGTAAAGTCTAGCAGACATCTTGAAGACATGCTGTGGCGGGGCCACTCACGGGAACAGGTTGAACTAAGTTTGAAAACAAGCGGGAAGCATGTATCTACACACTGTAAAACTTTCACACAAATGCGGTATTTTTACAAGAACAGTGTGCATTTCTGTTGGAGTGACCCTCGTATTATCCCTGGATAACTCGGGCTCGCGGTTTTCTCGCCCTCAAGCACAAACATCCCGATTATAATCGTTTTAGTTCCTTCCACTGCCGCTACTTAGCACCAGCGACCAGTTGTGGTCGTTGTTGTTCCTTCTGCTGCCGCTAGTCGGCGTTTTTCGTGTTTTGCTTCGGTGTGTTGCTGAGCTTTAGGAGACCTGGGAGCTGAGGGATATTTTCCAACTAGATTATACTCGCGTCAGTAGCTTTTCTATCGTAATTGCAACAATTCTGCAGCCCTTATTAGCGTTTTGGTGCAGTTGTCGCACTATTACGCCTGTTTGGAGTCGTGTAAAACGAATAGTGATCATTCCAGTGGAGAACAGCAGTGGAAAAACATCTCTGTTTCGGAACCAGGTGATGACTCTCTCGAACTTTCGTCAAGAGAAGAAGAATGTGAGGAAGACGCAGTTATAGATTGGTCTCAGGTGAGAATGTGGCATGTTGTCAATCCAAATACTGATTGTGCTCCTCCAAGACTTCCATTTTCTGCTAATCCTGGTTGTACGATTCCTTTTTCTGATGATGAACTTCATGTACTTGAATACTTTTTTGATGCAGATTTGCTGGAAATGATACAGGTGGAAACTGCTAAATATATCAGCCAATGTGTTTCAACCGCTGGCTGAAACGTTTTGTCCCCGTTATACGATGAACTTCGAATTTTGTTTGCTCTAATTATTTTACAAAGTGTTTTACAGAAACCTGAATTTCAGGTGTACTGGTCACGGCGGGCAAGCATATCAGCTCAATTTTTCAATGACGTAATGTCCTACAAGAGGTTTTGCCAAATAAAGAAGTATCTTCATTTTACTGACAACGAAGTATATGATGCTGCAAATCACCCAAATACTATGTTGAATAAAATTTGGCCAGTTTACCAGCACCTTGAAAATAAATTTAAAAGTTCTTATGGTCCTGAACGGGACATTACGGCGGATGAAAGTTTACTTTTGTACAAGGGCAGATTGGGTTGCGTACAGTATATCCACTGAAAACGCGAGATTTGGAATATAATTTTACATACTGTGTGAATCGGCTAGCGGATATGTGTGGTTCCTGATTATTTACATGGGGAAAGGGACAAAGCTGGATGCAAACTTCACGGACATTCCAATGTGGTCACAAGTTGTCTTAACACATGCAAATCCTAATTTTGAAGTCCACAGATAGTTATGGAACAGTAAAAATGACCTGAAAATCTCTGCGAAATCTAAAATTACGAAAGAGGAAATTGCGACTGAAAGACGAGGAAAAGTACTAGCGTTACGATGGAAGGACAAGAAGGACGTGGTACTTCTTTCAACTATCCACACTGTGGATATGGCGGAGTCTCAGAAAAGGTCGAAGAAAATAATAAAGCCGATGTTTCTGCTTGGCTACAGCTGTACAATGGTAGGAATGACTCGCGCAGATCAAAGAATGGCATCACACCCAATACCCAGAAAGCAAGGCAAGAAGTAATACAAGAAAATCTTTTTTCATTTGCTGGAAATTTCTGTGTGGAATTAGTTTATTTTGTACGAAAAATATGGAAGGAAAAAGGGCTCACTGGAATTTATTTTGACCCTCTCATAAAAAAATAATTAAGTAGTACAAAGGAAGCGTCATTTCTCCTAAGCCAGGCCGACCAGGACGAACGCTCACCCTCTTCGATTGACGGAAAGACATTCCCCAGAAGTCATCGAGCCAACAGAGAAGAAGAGCAGTCCAACACGAGTGTGCTCAGTTTGTTCCCAGAAGCAGGATGCACATGCGAAGCGCATCGGGAGAGAAACATGGTGCTATTGCTCCCAGTGCAAGGTCCTATTGTTCATCACACCATGCTTCACAATATACCATACACAAAAGGATTTTTAATGTGATTGTAGCATGTGATTCTCATCTTGTATATCTTGGCTAACTTCTTATTTGTATACTTTTTCATCTGTGTAATAAATAACATATTTTAACGAATATTTGCGGAGATTTTTGCTGAGCCCCAGTTACCTCTGTATAATACTGTTTAGCTACTCCCAACTGCAATACCTCCTTTGATTTTCAAGATAAACGTAAAAATGAGTTGTTGATGCAATGCATTTTCAAGAGAGCGTAAAATTCTGTAGAAAAAAGGTAAGGTTTTGAAAGTTTTGTGTCATAAAAGGGTATGTTAAGAGGTTAATTCACGCAAAATTTATAACTATATGGATGCATGTCCTTCTTGATGATGTTTCGACACGACGCTATATTAGTTTCCACTTGCACGGATAGATGGCGTTGAGATTTCGTCGCACTTTGTTCGAGACTTTCCTTTACTCGACTAACGTCTTCTGCTGTTCGAACTCTTTGCGGGTGGTTACAGTTTCTATCCGCTACAGGAACCGTTTCGCGCCATTCTGACACTACCTTCTGAATTGCAGAGCTTGCTGCAAGTTTTTCCAAAACACTTCCAGTTATAAACTCTTGTGCCAACACTTGCACAAATCTTCTTCACGAACTGCACTTTGTATAACACTGGACACTGAACACGCACTGTTTCATTGTGAGCACCATTTTGTGTTGCATGCAACTACATCTGCTCTTCTCACTCACTCGAACGTAACGACACAGCGAAGAACTCGGGGCAGAGCATTTGGGAGATGCGCATATGCAGAAATGTGACAGCAATCGGTTTCTAGCATTTTCTATGACAGGCAGTTCTCCTTTTCGTTAACAAGGAACACTTCCGCACCAGTCTTATAAATATATCTTAGGCCAGTTTGATTTCACCAATCCAGTATGAGCAATTATCGAAATAATTGCAAAACTCAGAAGTAATTTTACAAACTGTTCGAAAAACGTTGTGAGCCACCTACATAATTTGCGAAAGCGAGTGTACTTAGATTCGAGGGAAGCAGGGAAAGAGATAATACGCCTTAAGAAAGTAAACAGGAATTAATTGTACTGTGAAATAAAATTAAACAGTCAAAATAAAGGCAGTCTTTTCGAAAGAGTACTTCTGTGAAATTCAAACACTGAGGACCGTGTTGCTCCACCTCGTACACTGTAACATGCTAGGATGCTCCTCGGCGTACTGTCCACGAGCTAGTAAAAACGTTGTTGCCTAATTCTGCCTCATTCCTCTGTGGTAACTCTGCCTGGAGCACCCATTGTTTTATGAGGGTTCCTGCGACGACCCTCCAAGTTTCAGCTGGCCCCAAGTACGCTCAATCGCATTCATATCACAAGATAGCACAGATCATTTACTGATAATTTCGTTCTGTTCATTTTTGCCTTCTGGAGGGTGTTCACAAGGTGGGTATGTTGTTCTCTTGCATTATCGCCTCGGAAGACGAACATATCGCTGATAGAGGGTGACAATTATTGGACTACATGAAAAAACGATCCACAGAACCTTTAGAAATTTTCCCAAAAAGTTGGCTTGCGAACATATTTGCGCTTTTTTATGCTGAGTAAGGAGAAGAAAGTGATAGTGACGAAGAGACGGCAAAGTAGTAAATACTGGAAGATGGTAGACGGTAGTTGTATTATAGAAAGAGCGAACAGGACAATGGCAGAGTGAAACAAAGACAGTGACAGAACAGTGCTACAAATAGAGTGAAGGACACAGGGCCAGGGTGTGGGGAGGGGAGTGGAATAAGGAGAAAGAGAAAGTGGAAATTATTGAGAGCTAGTGATAATGAGAGACAGTGTTTGTGACAAAGACAGCGAGGAAGAGAGAGAAACTGACAGTGAGAAGAGACAACAGCAGTAGGAAGGGAGGAATGAAATGTTAACATTATGAAAGAGCAAGAGGGAGACAGAGTGAGAGGAGAATATAGTAGTGGGAGGGAGTGAAGGGGACTGTGGCTGTGTCACAGGTGACAATGACTGATAGACATAAAGAGATAATGAGTTTGGCTGAATGAGTGAGTGAGAAGTGGCAGTGGGAGTTAACTGATACAGCAACTTACAGCGATGGACTAGTGGGTGTGAGCAAATTAAGTTAGGGCAACTTCTACATCTACATCTACATACATACTCCGCAATACACCATACGGTGCGTGGCGGAGGGTACCTCGTACCACAACTAGCATCTTCTCTCCCTATTCCACTCCCACACAGAACGAGGGAAAAATGACTGGCTATATGACTCTGTACTAGCCCTAATCTCTCTTATCTTATCTTTGTGGTCTTTCCGCGAAATATAAGTTGTTGTTGTTGTTGTCTTCAGTCCTGAGACTGGTTTGATGCAGCTCTCCATGCTACTCTATCCTGTGCAAGCTGCTTCATCTCCCAGTACCTACTGCAACCTACATCCTTCTGAATCTGCTTAGTGTACTCATCTCTCGGTCTCCCTCTACGATTTTTACCCTCCACGCTGCCCTCCAATGCTAAATTTGTGATCCCTTGATGCCTCAAAACATGTCCTACCAACCGATCCCTTCTTCTAGTCAAGTTGTGCCACAAACTTCTCTTCTCCCCAATCCTATTCAATACCTCCTCATTAGTTACGTGATCTATCCACCTTATCTTCAGAATTGGCAGCAGTAAAATTGTACTGCAGTCAGCCTCAAATTCTGGTTCTCTAAATTTCCTCAATAGCGATTCACGAAAAAGAAGGCGTCCTTTCCTGTAGAGACTCCCACCCGAGTTCCTTAAGCATTTCCGTAACACTTGCATGATGATCAAACCTACCAGTAACAAATCTAGCAGCCCGTTTCTGAATTGTTTCTATGTCCTCCCTCAATCCGACCTGACAGAGATCCCAAACGCTCGAAAAGTACTCATGAATAGGTCGTATTAGTGTTTTATAAGCGGTCTCCTTTACAGATGAACCACATCTTCCCAAAATTCTACCAATGAACCGAAGACGACTATCAGCCTTCCCCACAACTGCCATTACATGCTTGTCCCACTTCATATCGCTCTGCATAGTTACGCCCAAATATTTAATCGACGTGATTGTGTCAAGCGCTACACTACTAATGGAGTATTCAAAGATTACAGAATTCTTTTTCCTATTCATCTGCATTAATTTACATTTATCTATATTTAGAGTTAGCTGCCATTCTTTACACCAATCACAAATCCTGTCCAACTCATTTTGTATCCTCGTACAGTCACTCAACGACGACACCTTCTCGTACACCAGAGCATCATCAGCAAATAGCCGCACATTGCTATCCACCCTATCCAAAAGATCATTTATGTAGATAGAAAATAACAGCGAACCTACCACACTTCCCTGGGGCACTCCAGATGATACCCTCACATCTGATGAACGCTCACCATCGAGGACAACGTACTGGGTTCTATTACTTAAGAAGTCTTGGAGCCACTCACATATTTGGGAACCAATCCCATATGCCCATACCTTAGTTAGGAGTCTGCAGTAGGGCACCGAGTCAAACGCTTTCAGGATGTCAAGGAATATGGTATTCGTCTGATACCCTTCATCCATGTTTCGCATGATATCATGTGAAAAAATGGCGAGTTGCGTTTCGCAGGAGCGATGCTTTCTAAAGCCTTGCTGATGCATGGACAACTTGTCTGTCTCAAGGAAATTCATTATATTCGAACTCAGAATATGTTCGAGAATCCTGCAACAAACCGATGTTAAGGATATTGGTCTGTAATTTTGAGGATCCGTCCTATCCTTCTTATACACAGGCGTCACATGCGCTTTTTACCAGTCGCTCGGGACTTTACGTTGGGCAAGAGATTCGCGATAAATGCAAGCTAAGTAAGGAGCCAATGCAGTAGAGTGGTGGTTTGAGGTGAGCTCAATGTTGAAAAAAGAGCGAATATGTGTTCGCCAGCCAAAATTTTGGGAAAAATTTTAACGGTGCTGAGGATGTTAGAATGAGGCAGCTGGTACCCCACTTTTCAGTCAGGTGTCTTTTAAATAAACAGGAACATATCCGCATATTTAGTGCTGCAGTAGGAGCATTGTTTTCGCTGGTTTCGCTGCTACCCAACTGGGAACGCGGCTAAGTTTGTCCGGTGGCGTTATGTTCGCCCAGAGTGAGCTCTAGACTAGCGGCGCAGGTTACGGCGTGCGTCGCGTCGGTAGATAACGGGCGAACTGCGTGCGTGGCGCTAGCACAGCGTGAGCACGCAGGCGCGGGCTGCAGCTGCTGGTGGAGCGCAGAGCAGGCCCCGTCTCGCCTTTTCCACGTGACGTCACGCATGGGAAGGCGCACCTGCTGCGGCTCCTGCATCCAGCCGGGTTGACCTCACAGAGCGGCCGCTACTACCCTGACAGAAAAGGGACGAATTACACCACCAAAACATTGACCAAACGCTACTAAACCGTTACCCAAGTAGTTCCATGCCCGTGGGATACATTTCATCTATATCTACATGACCACTATCAAGGGAACCTCCCCATCGCACCCTCCTCAGATTTAGTTATAAGTTGGCACAGTGGATAGGCCTTGAAAAACTGAACACAGATCAATCGAGAAAACAGGAAGAAGTTGTGTGGAACTATGAAAAAAATAAGCAAAATATACAGACTGAGTAGTCCATGCTCAATATAAGCAACAATAAGGAGAAAACTAGCTCATTGGCGCCGTGGTCCTGTGGTTAGCGTGAGCAGCTATGGTACGAGAGGTGCTTGGTTCAAATCTTCCCTAGAGTGAAAATTTTAATTTTTTATTTTCAGAAAATTATCTAAGTTCAGGCACAAACATACAGTCTCCAAAATTCCAGGACATGTTCAGATTTGCTTGGACATATGCAGGATTTGACTGTCTACACAAGGAAAAATTTGAATACTTTAAAAACATACACTCCTGGAAATTGAAATAAGAGCTCCGTGAATTCATTGTCCCAGGAAGGGGAAACTTTATTGACACATTCCTGGGGTCAGATACATCACATGATTACACTGACAGAACCACAGGCACATAGACACAGGCAACAGAGCATGCACAATGTCGGCACTAGTACAGTGTATATCCACCTTTCGCAGCAATGCAGGCTGCTATTCTCCCATGGAGACGATCGTAGAGATGCTGGATGTAGTCCTGTGGAACGGCTTGCCATGCCATTTCCACCTGGCGCCTCAGTTGGACCAGCGTTTGTGCTGGACGTGCAGACCGCGTGAGACGACGCTTCATCCAGTCCCAAACATGATCAATGGGGGACAGATCTGGAGATCTTGCTGGCCAGGGTAGTTGACTTACACCTTCTAGAGCACGTTGGGTGGCACGGGATACATGCGGAAATGCATTGTCCTGTTGGAACAGCAAGTTCCCTTGCCGGTCTAGGAATGGTAGAACGATGGATTCGGTGACGGTTTGGACGTACCGTGCACTATTCAGTGTCCCCTCAACGATCACCAGAGGTGTACGGCCAGTGTAGGAGATCGCTCCCCACACCATGATGCCGGGTGTTGGCCCTGTGTGCCTCGGTCGTATGCAGTCCTGATTGTGGCGCTCACCTGCACGGCGCCAAACACGCATACGACCATCATTGGCACCAAGGCAGAAACGACTCTCATCGCTAAAGACGACACGTCTCCATTCGTCCCTCCATTCACGCCTGTCGCGACACCACTGGAGGCGGGCTGCACGATGTTGGGGCGTGAGCGGAAGAAGGCCTAACGGTGTGCGGGACCGTAGCCCAGCTTCATGGAGACGGTTGCGAATGGTCCTCGCCGATACCCCAGGAGCAACAGTGTCCCTAATTTGCTGGGAAGTGGCGGTGCGGTCCCCTACGACACTGCGTAGGATCCTACGGTCTTGGCGTGCATCCGTGCGTCGCTGCGGTCCGGTCCCAGGTCGACGGGCACGTGCACCTTCCGCCGACCACTGGCGACAACATCGATGTACTGTGGAGACCTCACGCCCCACGTATTGAGCAATTCGGCGGTACGTCCACCCGGCCTCCCGCATGCCCACTATACGCCCTCGCTCAAAATCCGTCAACTGCACATACGGTTCACGTCCACGCTGTCGCTGTCGCGGCATGCTACCGGTGTTAAAGACTGCGAGCATATTTTCAATATTTTTCAGAAGACAAAAAAATACCGTCTCTACAGATGAAGAATGTTGTGATTACATAATGATTGTTAAGCGTGTGTAACATCACTGGTACGTTTCAGTTGAGGAGCGCAACACAGCGTGTCGATAAGACGTGCAGAATCTTTGAAAAAGGTCGAACAATGGGCGTGACGGACATGGGAGCTTCAAGCCGACCGATCGCACAGGCAATTGGTTGTTGGCAACGACAGGACTAGTGGGCACGAGAAGCACTCATGAATGCAGTGAGGCGAGGACAATAGACACGGGTGCTTCTAGAAGCACTACGCCACGAGAAGGTTATAGGAATGGTCTACTGGCTCTGAGGAAAGGATCGACGATAACAGCTGAAATCGGGGCAGAGGTTAGGCCGGGTGTCACCACGAACCGTCGGGAACAGGTTATTGGAAGACGAATGCGTCATTTACTGCTGAGACCATACCAGAGACAACAGAAGATCTGGTGGAAAAAAAGGGGAAGGAGCAGTTCTCGAGATCCATACCACACCAACTCCTGAAATCGTGTTGTGGGACAACAGGACTGATCTGGTAATTCTAAAAGAGGTATCAGCCAATATGTGGCATGAAATTTCTCAAATTGCGCTGCTTCTGTGCGACAAAAAAATGCAAGAGTGTATTCACGCCCATGAGGGTCACACTTCTTGCCGATATTATGATGGATATCAGTTCAAATGGAATGAAAGCTTAATTATGTAATACCTGTTATGTGATGAATCCTCCCCCCATGAACCATGGACCTTGCCGTTGGTGGGGAGGCTTGCGTGCCTCAGCGATACAAATGGCCGTACCGTAGGTGCAACCACAACGGAGGGGTATCTGTTGAGAGGCCAGACAAACGTGTGGTTCCTGAAGAGGGGCAGCAGCCTTTTCAGTAGTTGCAGGGGCAACAGTCTGGATGATTGACTGATCTGGCCTTGTAACATCAACCAAAACGGCCTTGCTGTGCTGGTACTGCGAACGGCTGAAAGCAAGGGGAAGCTACAGCCGTAATCTTTCCCGAGGGCATGCAGCTTTACTGTATGATTAAATGATGATGTCGTCCTCTTGGGTAAAATATTCCGGAGGTAAAATAGTCCCCCATTCGGATCTCCGGGCGGGGACTACCCAAGAGGACGTCGTTATCAGGAGAAATAAAACTGGCGTTCTACGGATCGGAGCGTGGAATGTCAGATCCCTTAATCGGGCAGGTAGGTTAGAAAATTTAAAAAGGAAAATGGATAGGTTAAAGTTAGGTATAGTGGGAATTAGTGAAGTTCGGTGGGCAGGAGGAACAAGACATTTGTTCAGGCGAATACATGGTTATAAATACAAAATCAAATAGGGGTAATGCAGGAGTAGGTTTAATAATGAATAGGAAAATAGGAATGCGGGTAAGCTACTACAAACAGCATAGATTACGCATTACTGTGGCCAAGATAGACATGAAGCCCATGCCTACTACAGTAGTACAAGTTTATATGCCAACTAGCTCTGCAGATGATGAAGAAATTGAGGAAATCTATGATGAGATAAAAGAAATTATTCAGGTAGTGAAGGGAGACGAAAATTTAATAGTCATGGGTGACTGGAATTCGTCAGTAGGAAAAGGGAGAGACGGAAACATAGTAGGTGAATATGGATTGAGGGGAAGAAATGGAAGAGGAAGCCGTCTGGTAGAATTTTGCACAGAGCATAACTTAATCATAGCTAATACTTGGTTTAAGAATCATAAAAGAAGATTGTATACATGGAAGAATCTTGGAGATACTAAAAGGTATCAGATAGATTATATAATGGTAAGACAGAGATTTAGGAATCAGGTTTTAAATTGTAAGACATTTCCAGGGGCAGATGTGGACTCTGACCACAATCTATTGGTTATGAACTGTAGATTAAAACTGAAGAAACTACAAAAAGGTGCTTATTTAAGGAGATGGGACCTGGATAAACTGAAAGAACCAGAGGTTGTAGAGAGTTTCAGGGAGAGCATCAGGGAACAATTGACAGGAATGGAGGAAAGAAATACAGTAGAAGAAGAATGGGTAGCTCTGAGGGATGAAGTAGTGAAGGCAGCAAAAGATAAAGTAGGTAAAAAAGACGAGGGCTAATAGAAATCCGTGGGTAGCAGAAGAAATATTGAATTTAATTGATGAAAGGAGAAAATATAAAAATGCAGTAAATGAAGCAGGCAAAAAGGAATACAAATGTCTAAAAAATGAGATCAACAGGAAGTGCAAAATGGCTAAGCAGGGATGGCTAGAGGACAAATGTAAGGATGTAGAGGCCTATCTCACTAGGGGTAAGATAGATATTGCCTACAGGAAAATTAAAGAGACCTTTGGAGAAAAGAGAGCCACTTCTATGAATATCAAGAGCTCAGATGGAAACCCAGTTCTAAGCAAAGAAGGGAAGGCGGAAAGGTGGAAGGAGTATATAGAAGGTTTATACAAGGGCGATGTACCGGAAATGGAAGAGGATGCAGATGAAGATGAAATGGGAGATACAATACTGCGGGAAGAGTTTGACAGAGCACTGAAAGACCTGAATCGAAACAAGGCCCCGGGAGTAGACAACATTCAATTAGAACTACTGACGGCCTCGGGAGAGCCAGTCATGACAAAACTCTGCCATCTGGTGAGCAAGATTTATGAGACAGGCGAAATACCCTCAGACTTCAAGAAGAATATAATAATTCCAATCCCAAAGAAAGCAGGTGTTGACAGATGTGAAAATTACCGAACTATCAGTTTAATAAGTCACAGCTGCAAAATACTAACGCGAATTCTTTACAGACGAATGGAAAAACTGGTAGAAGCGGACCTTGCGGAAGATCAGTTTGGATTCCGCAGAAATGTTGGAACACGTGAGGCAATACTGACCTTACGACTTATCTTCGAAGAAAGATTAAGAAAAGGCAAACCTACGTTTCTAGCATTTGTAGACTTAGAGAAAGCTTTTGACAATGTTGACTGGAATACTCTCTTTCAAATTCTAAAGGTGGCAGGGGTAAAATATAGGGAGCGTAAGGCTATTTACAATTTGTACAGAAACCAGATGGCAGTTATAAGAGTCGAGTGACATGAAAGGGAAGCAGTGGTTGGGAAGGGAGTGAGACAGGGTTGTAAAAAAATGGCTCTGAGCACTATGGGACTCAACTGCTGTGGTCATCAGTCCCATAGAACTTAGAACTACCTAAACCTAACTAACCTAAGGACATCACACACATCCATGCCCGAGGCAGGATTAGAACCTGCGACCGTAGCAGTCGCACGGTTCCGGACTGCGCGCCTAGAACCGCGAGACCACCGCGGCCGGCGACAGGGTTGTAGCCTGTCCCCAATGTTATTCAATCTGTATATTGAGGAAGCAGTAAAGGAAACAAAAGAAAAATTTGGAGTAGGTATTAAAATTCACGGAGAAGAAATAAAAACTTTGAGGTTCGCCGATGACATTGTAATTCTGTCAGAGACAGCAAAGGACTAAGAAGAGCACTTGAACGGAATGGACAGTGTCTTAAAAGGAGGATATAAGATGAACATCAACAAAAGCAAAACGAGGATAATGGAATGTAGTCAAATTAAATCGGATGATGCTGAGGGAATTAGATTAGGAAATGAGACACTTAAAGTAGTAAAGGAGTTTTGCTATTTAGGAAGTAAAATAACTGATGATGGTCGAAGTAGAGAGGATATAAAATGTAGACTGGCAATGGCAAGGAAAGCGTTTCTGAAGAAAGAGAAATTTGTTAACATCGAGTATAGATTTAAGTGTCAGGAAGTCGTTTCTGAAAGTATTTGTATGGAGTGTAGCCATGTATGGAAGTGAAACATGGACAATAACTAGTTTGGACAAGAAGAGAATAGAAGCTTTTGAAATGTGGTGCTACAGAAGAATGCTGGAGATTAGATGGGTAGATCACGTAACTAATGAGGAGGTATTGAATAGAATTGGGGAGAAGAGGAGTTTGTGGCACAACTTGACAAAAAGAAGGGACCGGTTGGTAGGACATGTTTTGAGGCATCAAGGGATCACAAATTTAGCATTGGAGGGCAGCGTGGAGGGTAAAAATCGTAGAGGGAGACCAAGAGATGAATACACTAAGCAGATTCAGAAGGATGTAGGTTGCAGCAAGTACTGGGAGATGAAGAAACTTGCACAGGATAAAGTAGTATGGAGAGCTGCATCAAACCAGTCTCAGGACTGAAGACCACAACAACAACATGTGATGGATGTCTCCACAGAATTTCATAAAAACAGGACTGGTACTACCTGGCGTAACGCTTTTTAGCTGTAGCTAATAACAAGTGTTTATTCGAACACCAACATTGCCGTCAAGACTTATTTAAGTTGTTTCCGTGATGACGATTCAGTGGTTATAGGAGGGATGTTGGTGAGGGGGGGGGGGGGGGGGGGGGAAGTATACATTTAACAAAGGAAACTCTAGTTCGAAAAATAACCAAGATGTTTAACTACCTTGTGCAATAGTTCTGTCCCAAAGCTATTTAAAAAGGAAACAACTTCATTGGCCCCTTTTCTTCTACTGTCTTCAGCGTAAGTGTAAAACATCAAAATTACATTTGAAAGCTGATGAACATGAAAGAGTAAACAGAAAACCGTATTTTGTAATAGTTGGCATGAGTTCCTACGTTTGGTAAGCGTAATATTCTTTTTGGTAGTCCGTGTAGACTGTTTCTGTTTCATTAGACTTCTGGCTGCTCAAACGAGGATTTCCTTCCCGAATGAAATATTTCAGCTTTGACTCTGTACTTCCCTGTCAACAGTGCTCTTATTAATTTCTTTCAAGACTTGTTTCTTTAAGTCGTCATCTACATTTTCAGATAACATTGCATTCAGCACTTTCATCTCAGCAGTGTACTTATTGCAAGTTGAGTATGTATTATTCCTTGGATACCCGAAAGCTATACTGCATTTCATGTTGAATTCTATGTTACGCAATTCATACGAAATGTCCCAATTAGGGTATTTTTCCTTGATAATTTTATGCAATTTCTTCACCAAAAGTTGCTCTGGAAGATAAAACTTCTTGGTCTTGTGATTTCTGTAATGATTTGATCTAACTTCAGATCAATGAATGCGATCATCAACTGCCATTCCTAGTTATTCCTTAAACTACCTCAGCTTCAAAAATTCCTAAACTGTCATTAACCGTCGCCTTGTTACTCCATGTACTGCCACGATGGCTTTTCTGCGTTTAGGAATTTTATGTACAATGTCGTGACGTTTCACTCTTAATCTGCAGTTAAAATTACACTCTCGAAGCTGTGCTTCATCTTCATTCTTCCTTGATCGACTTTTACGAAGTAAAAGTATCGTAATGAGGCCAGTCGAATAAATGGTTGTTCATTCTAGTCTACCACATCACAAAATTTTCCTACAATATTTGATCTCTTTTTCAGCACTTACTACCCGAAATACATTAACATACGGCTACCGTCTTCTCCTAGTTCGTGCGACTGAACCCTTCATTTCTTCACGACTGTAGCCAATCGTCCCAGTCCTTGCCTTTTCCTAACACTTTTACAATCTGAAGGTCTCTGTCTTTTATCCTCAGATGAATCTGATCATTCACCCTAAATGATAAACTATTAAGAATAAAATAAATCGCTAACACCACTTGCGTTGCTAAACAGAATGTCTCAAACTAAAGCAATGGTTTTTACTGTTTCTTGATTCAGCGTTTTTCGTCAATCCTCAAGGAATTTAAAAACTTAATACACAATATTGGACAAAGCACATTTATTTCCTATAACGAAAGACATTAGCACGTTCTTTCCCTGCATGCCTAATCTAAAATGGGTTATAGAATGTGAACTATTCAGATTATCACACTGGTCGATAAATAATATTAAACAACACAGAATCCTACATCTTATGGCATACATAACTCATTGTTTTTAAATGGACAAAGATCGTTCTTTTCCCGTCCTCCTCATATCTGTTTTTGGGGTTCATTACCTCGTACGGTAAAACCGGAACCTTAACAGTATCACTCTGTTGTCAGTCCGTCTGTCCGTACGACTTTTAAGACCCGTTTCTCTGAGGAACGGGTGCATATATCACGTTAAAATTTATATGCGAATTTAGACTTCCTCGGCGATTCTCGACGATGAAGTCTTCTCGGGTTATCAGCCGAGTGAAGGCGTCGTCCTGCGGTATCTTCGCCTGAAGTTGACAAGTAGGAAAAATACTGAAACGCTGTCGCAGAACGATACACGGACTCGACTGATAAACCGAGAAGACTTCATCATAAAGCTGAAAGATACGTCAAATATGGTCTACGCTCCCTTGGCGGTATAAATAATTTAAGCTTCTAAGTCAGAGCAGTCAAAAGATATGGCCATATATGTTGCGTACTTTGATACTCGCACACTCACTCATTAAAACCTATAGATGAACTATAGACAGATACGTGGATCCCGGAGGTCGAGCGGTAAAACCCATGACTGCAAGCCGAGAGGTCGCGGGAGCGAATCTCGGCCGGACCATGGATTTTTTAGTTTTAGTTTTAACCTAGCCTTCACTACTCGACAATGTGAGGAGTCGGCAGAAACAACAGGTGGTTCGGATTCGACGTTAAACTGTAGATTCCATTTCCCCGGTTTGATAACTGGGGTAGATGAGGAGCACGCAAGTCGTCGAAGTGGCATCCTGCGGAATGACTCGCACCAAGCCATTGAACCCGACGCAGCACAAGCAGCAGTAGTAGTATTAGTAGTAGTAATTATTATTATTATTATTATTATTATTATTATTCCTAACAAGGAGGTGCGCCAGCCCGAGATCGAATCCGCCTGGAGTATTACCCACGATGGTCGGTGTGCCGGTCAGCCGGGATGTGGTTTTCAGGCGGTTTCCCTACATCCCAGAGGTGAATATCCGGCTGGTACCCAAGTCGCGCCTGAGTCGCACGATTCGCAAACATTTAGAAAACTTTCGCTCACTTCCACATGTATGACACTAAACGCAGACAGTTGGAGTACATAGATTCCGTCCCGTGGGGTAACAGGTTGACGACAAGAACGGCTTCTGACCACCCTTTAAATTAGTCATGCCAAATCCGCTAGTGACCAATCCAATTCTACGCCGATGCGGGACGAAAATACAAGCCAAAGGCACAAAAAAAAGAAGAAAATCGTTTCAATGCCTGTTTTTGTGCGAAGTCGGCATCCACATGTAATTTTATTTATCACTCTGTTTCTTTCTACAAAAATCGTTGTGGACTGGGAACTGCATCGCGTAATACATAGCTATGCATATTTTTAGTTTGACAATTTCGGTCGCAGTCTCACAATCGGGTCCCAACTGTAGTAGCACACAAGGCAATATTTTCAAGACTGTTGACAGGTTACATTGGAAGACAGAAGAGCACGAGTAGTTTCATTACTAGTCATACCAAAATGGACCATTTGAAAATTTTGATTGATTACACAGGCCAACGAAAAATTCTTTTTGAAAATCTTTTTTTACTTTGATAACTGATCTTTATAGATTTTTGTGAGCTGAATACAAATCTAGGCTTAGTTTTTTTTTTGTATCACCCTTAGTTTTCGAGCAATATGCTTTTATTATATAGTATAAAAATGTCTGAGCAATACACTAAGTCACATTATTGTTGAAAAAAACTTGGAAAATTGCTGCTGTCTCTTTCTATACATGTATATGCTGGTCCCAACTGCCAATAAGTTCTTTTCTTTTAATCTAGAGCCAAACAATTCAACTTTTCTTTTCGTTAAGCCTAGATCCCTACCCAAACCGTTATGCTCGGGCTGAGTAAACAATTTAGGCTCTAGAGTTTCTGTATTACAATGGAATTCATCGTCATCTGCTTCATGTAAATCAGATTGTACATCAGAAAATACTTCTGTTAGAATAGAATTTAAATCATCTGGTGGTTCAGGAACCGGCAAATCTACATCATGCCCTACTGGTCGGATGGCGGACGGAAGGTGAGGGTAGCTTATTACCTTCTTGTTTTTCGAATTGTGACCAATAATATCAACACTGCAAAAGTAGCAATCATCAGAATGACTTCTTGGCTAGGCTAGGCTAGGAACAGAAAATCTAAAGGCTTTTTTTCCCTTTTTGGACAATTTTCTCAGATCTTCAACACACACAAAACATCTTGAGTGGCGCCCAAGATTTATACTGATCACCAAGTTTAGATCCAAAGTATGAGAGATAAACCTTTTTCACAAAGTCTGTAATGTTTCTTTTGCGTTTTTTCTCATATTCACCACAAATATAAGAAAAAGCGTCAGCAGAGTGTTTACAACCACGATTAGACATTGTACTGAGCACATGTACAGGAAATGGGCAAGTGAGGTTAGGTTGACAGTAAACAAAGCACCATCTGTTAGCACAAAAATAGAACTGCCTTTTTTTGCCAGCAAATGTTTTTCAGCAACGCTACTAACGTCATCGACATTCATTACACCTCCTTTTTAAATTATTGTAACTATATAAAAACTGTTAAATTCTTTAAAAAATAGCTGCGTAGTCGTATGGTCTGAAGCAGTTCCTTGCCTTTATTGGAACTGTTCCACCACCGCCTACTCAAAACATTTAAAAAATTATCATGATATTTAGACATTTTCGTTGCCTCTCTATATCAGATTGAGTTGCATTGGACAAAATGCTGGTCTCATTACGGTTTATTTCAGGGTCTCTACAATGTAAAGCATAAAACATTTTCCGATACGTCCGACTAACCAGTTTGCCCAGACCGAGAGTTTCTCCTGCGTTCGGGTAAACGGGTGTTAATGCTTCTTTTCGTGCTTCAAATATACTCATCTGCATGACATTTTATTCACACCTGTCAAGGTGAGCAGTCGCTAAGCACTAGCTGACGCCAATGAACATGAACGACTTAGTGCTACAACTTTTGCCGTTATAAGGAGTTCATTTCTTTTCCCGGCGGGTTTAAAATCGTTTCCCCCCCACGCTTTCTCAAAAGCTTTCCAATGCGATCTCGTTTGGAAAGGGGAGAGAGACTTCCCCCGTTCACGACTATTATTCCTCAATAGTCCTAGTAATCTTACTTGTGGCTGCAATGCTCGTTCCACCTCGTTATTAGAGTAACTTTGTTAAAAGCCGACTGTCGGTAATTAAACACTTCTTGTAACTGATACGGCTCATTTACTTTATTTGCTCTGTTCACAGAAGTCTTCATTATTCTTGTGTCCTGTTTTGTATGTTGATTCGGATTCTCATCGATTAAACGTGCAGACGGTACACTCATGCTCATAAATTAAGAATAATTGCAGAATGTGGTGCCACACAACGTGGCACTACACAAAACTGGCGCTAAGAGCATAGGCACATAGGGAACACACACAACACAGATCTGTATTGGTGATAAGTTGAGAAAACCGTCCCGAAGCACATGTGCTACAAAACGCAACTGTTGCTTGCGCATGTACCCGACATCAATATGGGATATGATCACCAACCACACGAACACCGGCCGCACAACGGGTTGGCATACTCTGGATCAGCTGGTCGAGCAGCTGCTGAGGTATTTCCTCCCATCATTGCACCAGTGCCTGTCGGAGCTCCTGAAGTGTCGTAGGGGTTTGAAGACGTGCAGCGATACGTCGACCGAGAGCATACCAGACGTGCTATATGGGGTTTAGGTCTGGAGAACAGGCAGACCACTCCATTCGCCTGATATCTTCTGTTTCAAGGTACTTCTCCACGATGACAGCTCGATGGGGCCGTGCGTTATCATCCACCAGGAGGAAGGTGGGACCCACTGCACCCCTGAAAAGGCGGCCATACTGGTGCAAAATGAGGTCCCAATACACCTGATTTGTCACAGTTCCTCTTTCAAAGACATGGAGGGGTGTACGTGCAACAATTATGATCCCACCCCATACCATCAAACCAAGACCTACATATAGGTCCCTTTCAAGGACATTAAGGGATTGGTACCTGGTTCCTCGTTCGCGCCAGATGAAAAACCGGCGAGAATCACTGTTCAGACTATACCTAGACTCTTTCGTGAACATAATCTGGAAACACTGTTCCGATGACCGTGTACGGTGTTCTTGACACCAGGCTTTACGGGCTCTCCTGTGACCAGGGGTCAGTGGAATGCACCTTGCAGATCTCCGGGCGAAAAAACCATGTCTCTTCAGTCGTCAGTAGACTGTGTGTCTGGAGACAACTGTTCCAGTGGCTGCGGTAAGGTTCCGCTCAAGGATACCTGCAGTACTCCGTGGCCGTCTGCGGGCACTGGTGGTGAGATATCGGTCTTCTTGTGGTGTTGTACACTGTGGACGTCGCGTAGTGTAGCGCCTGGACACGTTTCCTGTCTGCTGGAATCGTTCCATAATCTTGAGATCACACTTTGTGGCACACGGAGGGCCCGTGCTACGACCTGCTGGGTTTGACCAGCCTCCAGTCGCCCAAGTATTCTACCCCTCATAACGTCATCAGTATGTGTTCTATATTTAACATATAGACACGATTAGCACGTTTGAAAACTTCTGCTCACTTACTCGCTGCACCGTACTCTGACATGCACCAACACACCTCTGCGTATGTGGACTGCTGCCAGCGCCACCGTGCGACGACCGCAGGTCAAATGCACCGCATGGTCATACCCCGAGGTGATTTAAGCCCGCAAATCGCCCACCAGAGCGTTGTTTCACCATGTATCAGCATTATCCCTAAATTACGAGCATGAGTGTAGTTTGGGACTCAATACTTGTGTAAATACAACACAGAGATCGATTTTGCAAGGGTTGTGTGACCTGACAATTGTTGAGAAGTGCCGCTCTTTGGCCGTTACGGAAACTGAACGAAGGCTTAGCTGACAAAATCATGGAACAGCCTTGTGATCACAAACGGAGGAAAATACAACAGTATACCATTTTATGCCTTTGCTCATACATCATGAGTCGCTAAGAGTAATTTCCTTATCGCTAAAATACGCATCCTTGCGAGTGTGTGAAGGATTTCATCAATATTTAAACAAATTCCTTTCGCTTCGTGCGTTTTGCAAATCTGAGTGTAAAATATGTAGAGCGGTGTAGGAATATACAGGGTGCGTCAAAAAATGTATACACACTTTGAACTGTCATAGACAATTTATTTCCCGTTCTACAAGGTTAAATAGCTGTGAGAAAGTAATGTTACGTTTCTTCAACATGTGGCAGCAGTGGCAAGGAAGTCGTAACTGCAACATGGCGGGCGTGCGTTTGAGCTTTGAAGCGCAGAAGCAGATAATTAAGTGGTACTGGCAGTTTGAGACTGTAGCTGCGGTTCGAAGATAGTGGAGAAGTGAGTATGGTACAGAACCACCTTCAAGGATAACAATTACACGTCTACGAGACAAATTCGAAATTCATGGAACAGTGTGTGAAGTGCATAAGGGTCGATCAGGGCGACCTCGTACAGCTACAAGTGATGATTCCACAACTGCGCTCTTGGAACTGTTTCAGCGTTCGCCTCAAAAACCTTCAAGGCAAGAGGCACGTGAGAGTAATGTAAGTGCTAGTAGTGTGCTACGCATTCGGAAGACAGGCAAGTTTCGTGTGTACATTCCAAAAAAAAAAAAAAAAAAAAATGGTTCAAATGGCTCTGAGCACTATGGGACTCAACTGCTGTGGTCATCAGTCCCCTAGAACTTAGAACTACTTAAACCTAACTAACCTAAGGACATCACACACATCCATGCCCGAGGCAGGATTCGAACCTGCGACTGTAGCAGTCGCACGGTTCCGGACTGCGCGCCTAGAACCGCGAGACCACCGCGGCCGGCTGTGTACATTCCAAGGCTGGTGCAACAGCTAAGTGACGACGATCCAGATCGAAGGTTAGAATTTTGTGAATGGGTTCAGGAGACGGTGAGACGTGAAGCGGGTAGCATAATTTGGTCGGATGAAGCCCAATTCAAACTCAATGGAACTGTCAATAGGCACAATTGTGTGTACTGGGCTGAAGATAATCCTCACATTACAGCTGAAAAGGCTATGAATTTGCCTGGTGTAAATGTGTGGTGTGGTTTGTCTGCAAGGGGACTCATTGGGCCTTTCTGCTTTGAAGGTACTGTTACTGGAGAAGCGTACCTAACAATGCTTGCTGACTCCATATTCCCTACCATTCGTGCATTGTACAGTAATGATGCGTTTTATTTCCAACAAGATGGCGCCCCGCCGCACTATCATAGGGACGTACGAGCATACCTGTATCACAATGTGCCAGGCCAGTGGATAGTACACAGGGGAACAATCGAGTTTCCTGCACGCTCTCCAGACCTCACGCCTCTGAATTTCATCTTATAGGGCACAGTAAAAGATGAGGTGTACAAACGTAAACCACGTAACCTGGACACACTTTGGAATGAGATTCAGGCGGTGTGCGCAGAAATCTCATTGGACACTTTGGTACGATGTACGGAATCAGTGGTGACTCGTACTCAGAAATGTATTGCTGCTCAAGGCCACCAGTTTGAATATTAATCACATTTGCAAAGTACATTTATTTTTCCAATTGGACTTCAAGCTTTCCTTTTCCGGAAATTTAACATTGTAGAACGGGAACTAAATTTTATATGACGCTTCAAAGTGTGCATAATTTTTTTTTCTTGACGCATCCTGTGTATGAATTCAGGACGACTTCACGGTGTGTCATAAGGTCCCTGTACGTTCTGGGCCCTTTGAGCTTTTTATGCAGTTGCCTCTGTTCCATCTCTGAATATGTCCCCCACGCAGGGAGACGAAACGTTCTTGAATAGTTTTATGGATCGACCACAACCTCTCAGCTCGAAAGTTTTAACAGACCACCGGCCTTCAAATGGTGTTTTGAACGAATCACTACTACACGGACGCTAACCCGACGTGAAAAATCTTATCTGGGATGTTACGCTAAGAATTCAAGGCATAATTATGAAGAGCCAAGCGCTTAGCCTGCTTGCAGAGTGAAATTTTGGTGCAGAATGTAACGCTATACGTAGATGAGAATCGGCCTTCACCTTGCCTGCTGCATTGTGGTGCCTGGCTGTGAGTGGCGTTGTTTAACGGCTACCGTGAGGGAGGAGCTGCCGCTGCCGTACTGCTCTTCGCCGCGGCCGCACGGCCGATGGCAGCGAATCTTTGGCTGCATGTAACGTACCTGGAAAAAAAGGAAAGAACGATCATGCCATGCAAAGGGGGGCTGAATTTTTAATATAGCAATTTTCACGCTACTAAGATAGGAACAAACAGGTAGAAGTAACGGATTAATGAAGTTTTTTCCTTGCCTTTTGCAGGAGTGCTGTATCTACAGAGGCTGTTCTTTGGTAATGAAACAGACATTTGATGGCATTTGCAGAGTTGACAATATGAATCTTTGATTCGAACAGTATGCGTTTTCATGTTATCAGTTGTTGGCTGGAGTTTAGTGGAGACAGCCAGAATTTTGAGGACTGGTTTTATGTGAGATTAATGTAGACGATAGTTGAAACAGGGGTAAAGAGGGAGACGAAGTACGTTTACTAGTTATTCAGACGAAATGATGAAACTACTTTCTAAAGAAGTAGTGTCCTGATTTAAAGTGGCTGAAGTAGTTAAAGCTAACAGTAGCATGTGAATGATAAACATTAATTCTCATATGCGATATTTCATTTAATTTTCTTCTACTTTGCATCTGGAACATTTCAGAATGACACTGACATAGTGAAAACGGTATCGTAAAAATAGTGACGAGCGAGAGTGGGTAATGTTCCAACGCTTGTCGAATAATCATTGGCTGTATTTACGTATATTATAGCTCCTGAATTATTAAATATACACCATTCTCACACTATCATCTACTTGAACTGAAAGGGATAATAATGGTCAGAGCTCCTCTTCTGAAAAATCATGTAGGTATACTCTCGCACTAGATATAATGCAGCGACAGTTACCTAAGTTTTCAATATAGCTGCTTACTTACTTAACTACAAAATTACATTGCAATTAACATTACCTAGCATTACGACAGTTTCCAAACTGACATCAGTTCACGGCGATTGCTTACACTTTGCTAACTTTTCTCCATCTGTTTCATTTTCATTTGATTGCCTCTTGTACCATGCTGCTCTTGATACCGGTAGCAGTAAGTCTGTCTTTAGCAAACCAAGAGCTTACATAACTCCTTGGCTTGAAACAACTGCAGTGAAGGACCAACTAGTTTAACGAACCTACGATTGCTGACGGTTTTTCACACGTCAGTGTTCTGTTTACATTCTCTCTTTTGTCGTCCACTGACATTGTCGAAATTCCTGACCTTTCCCTCCCACAAGAATCATTGGCGAGCTTTAGCTTGTAAGATGCAGAAGAACTAGTAAATTGTTTATTTTGTTGCCGATATTACCTTAATGCCAGGGCTAACGTAAATCGAAATGCAGGACACACCATATAATTACGCATACACCCAAAAAGGAGGGAATAGTAAGTGAAGAACGAAGTATGCTGTTCCCCGTCTGTCGGCTCCCTTACAGAACAACAAAGCAGCTAACTGGTTGACAGCGATTCATTTCTCGAGAACGGTCGGCTACTACTTCAAAACGTTCGAAACAGTTAAATGTATCGCCTTTCCCACCACGGATTGCACTGGCATCATTCATATAGCGATTACCAACATGAAAAGTTTAAATAAATCTGATTTACGTGCTTGAAATAAATCGTTGGGAAACCTCTATTTCTCCAACATCCTAAAGAAGTTAGTTTGCAGACGGAAGAGTTTAGGGGTACACGTCCTCCAGCGTCCCCCCCCCCCCCTACCCCCCAGAAAAAGTGCACCGATAAATGATAACGCTGCAGTGATTAAACTGTGCAGGGACATGGTACGAATACTAGGCACACGGGCACAGCTCTGAAGCGTCCCACGTTTACCTGTGAGTTCTACCCTCCCCTCCCTCTCCTCTCCAATTGAATACATTCCGATGGTGTTTAACTACACTTAGTTGCCATTTAATTTAGCACAGATTGGCGGTGCCGCAGGGTGTGTGGGGGGGGGGGGAGGGGAGGGGAGGGCAAGAAGACCTGGCGGTCACACATTTGAATAGGAATTTACAACGAAGTGACAGAAGTTAACTCCATTCCCAGCTGCAGAGCTGTGTTACAGTCAGTAATATCTGTTTTGTCTCATAACAAGAAACTTCTTCCACGTCCTCAAGAGCCTCTTGTTCGAGTGTAACGTTTCGCCTTCAACTTTGCTCACGTGCAGTGTTTGTGTGCGGGGTGTAGCGATCCACTAGCGCTCGCTCCATATCACTGAGCATTCGACTCAGTTCTTCTTCACTTTCGTTTGTGCTATGCCCTCGGTGAATTGTACTGTGATTATTTCCGTCTGTGACAAACCACGTCGGCATTGTCCTCTTCTATGTTCATTGCCTGATCAATACCAAAATTAAATACCAGCGATCGCATAACAACTTTTCCTGAATTTGGCCTCTTGTGCTATACCACCAATGCTGTCTACCCCAGTCTGATTTGTAAAAAGCGAATATGAGTCGTATTTAGGAGCTTTAGATCCCTAACTGCACCTGTGATGTAGGTGCTACGAGAGGAAATGTGGTAACTAACCTTTGCATTTTAGTGCAATTTACGATTGAAAAGCCTATAACGCAGCTCTTAGGTTAATTATTAATTGTATAAAATTTTACTATACAAATTACAATTTAAAGAATCGATTAATATTAAAATGAAAAGAAATTAAATCATTAAATTATTCAAAACGTCTTATTGTGCGGTGTTTTGCGTACCCCTGTGACGCTAAAGTCCGGTCTGTGCTGAACTACAGAGAAGGCAAGCATCATGCATATTAGTTAAAGGAAGTAATAATGCCGCGCAACTGAAACGCCTTACTGGGCGGAAATTAATAAGGATGGTCCAAGCAAACATGAAAATACAGGTACCACACCATGAATTTGGACATATTAATGAGAGGAGAGATCATACAATCTATAACAAAACAAGCGGCCATTATAACAGTCAGATTTATTATTGTAAAATAAAACACATGAGTTTCCCGCTGATATAAACAACTAAACATTAAATACTTGGACAAGGAGTTCTAATGCTGTACTGTAGCCTTGGCATAGGTAGGTAGGTACGATAAATACAAAGTTATTCGGATACCGCGCAAATACGACCAGTTACTGTGATTGCAGGGAGAACACGGGAAAGTAAGTCGGAACACCAGTGAAATCACCAAAGCGCATAATAGAAGGTAACTAGCTGGCTGCAAAATATTAAAAAGGAATAACTGGCTCCTAAAGGGAGTTAACTAATATCGCGTCGCTATAGAATTGCTGATTGCAACAATGACGCATCTTACCACACTCGTAGCGTAGTGAGAAAGGCAGCGACAGTTGTGGCTGGAGGCCCTCAGTTCAGGTCTCTCTACCCTGGTGGCAATATCTTTCTGCGCGACCTTATCAGTCGTTCATCGACGAATCTTTATTCCATGGTCTCCCGGCGGCAAGAGTTTTCTCTCGTCACCTAGCGTGAAGCGTTTACTCTGCAAAAGCCTAGCATGATGTGTGTTCTTTTAGGACGCTCTGTAACTTGTCTGCTTTTTCGCCAGAGTAAGAACTAGTCGGCCAATAATGGCAAAGACTTTAAGTTCCGCCCAAAAAAATTTAAGTGAAGATGTTAAACAGTCTCATACTCTTGCGGATTTTTACAATTTCAATAAACAATGCTCGGAGTAAGAAGGAGAGATAGGATGAGGGATGAAAGGGTAAGAGAAATAGTGAAAGTGGAACCCTTCCAGAACAGGGTAGAAACATCGAGGCTAAGATGGTATGGACATTTGAAGAGAATAGAATACAAGAGGATTGCCAAGGATATACATGAAAAGAGATGCTGACGAAACAACCATGAAGAAGACCAAGGGATAGATGGCTCAGGGGTGTGGAGAAATGAGCTGAAAAAAAAAGAGGCGAAGTGGACCAAAATGAAGACAGATAGTGGGAAAACAGGAACAGATGGCGAGGCTTATATTCTAAACAGACCCAGCCTAGGGCTGGAAACTGTTCATAATATGATGACAGTGGTGATGATGATGACGATGAGTGCTCTGAGGTGGGAAAATTTCTCCCACTACAAGGCACAATATTTGTAAGTAGGCTGTTTACGTTTTCTTATTGGTAACGCCACGTAGCGCTCTGTATGAAAAATCACTGGTTGTGCCGTGTGCAGTCTGTGGCTGGTTTGCATTGTTGTCTGCCATTGTAGTGTTGGGCAGCGGCAGCTGGATGCTAACAGCGCGTAGCGTTGCGCAGTTGGAGTTGAGCCGCCAGCAGTGGTGGACGTGAGGAGAGAGATGGCGGAGTTTTGAAATTTGTAAGAATTGGTGTCATGAACTGATGTATATATTATGACTATAAAGGTAAATACATTGTTTGTTCTCTATTAAAATCTTTCATTTGCTAACTGTGCCTAACAGTAGTTAGTGACTTCCGTAGTTTGAATCTTTTAGTTAGCTGGCAGTAGTGGCGCTCGCTGTATTGCAGTAGTTCGAGTAATGAAGATTTTTGTGAGGTAAGTGATTTGTGAAACATATAGGTTAATGTTAGTCAGGGCCATTCTCTTGTAGGAATTATTGAAAGTCAGATTGCGTTGCGCTAAAAACAATTGTGTGTCAGTTTAAGCACAGTCGTGTATAATTGTTCTAAGGGGACGTTTCATATTCAAAATCACCTTTCAAAAGCCTGGTACTTAGGCACAGGTGAGAAACTGCATGCCCTACGAAAAAATACAATAACGCTGGTTATTAAAGTTTAAAACGAACGTTATTTTGGGGCATCGTAACGAAACTTCTCACGGTCTTCCGGGAAGCAACACCTGACTACAGATCTCTTATCTTGCTAAAAGGCTTCTGCGAAGAATTTTACGTTTTTCGACAGAAGGCGACGTCCCAAATCTTGCCTGCTGGGTAGCTTGGAGTGAGGATGGTTCAAATGGCTCTGAGCAAATGGGACTTAACATCTCTGGTCATCAGTCCCCTAGAACTTAGAACTACTTAAACCTAACTAACCTAAGGACATCACACAACACCCAGCCATCACGAGGCAGAGAAAATCCCTGACCCCGCCGGGAATCGAACCCGGGAACCCGGGCGTGGGAAGCGAGAACGCTACCGCACGACCACGAGATACGGGCTTGGAGTGAGGAAACAATGCTTGTTCAGTCTACATGTGACTGCCACTTCGCCTCGGCTTTGGAACATTTTTATGGTAGCCAACCCCTCCTAAAAAGATCCTTATCTATCGCTAGCCAGTCCGTAGCGGTCCCTACGCCGCACTAAAAAGAGAAGCGAGCAAAAGCCAATAAAAGGAACATTCACCTGTAGTACTAAATTACGATTACAAGTGTTATACGCACCGTCAGTAATCGACTATTTGATCAGGGGAAATGAACATAAAATATTCTCAAATATGTTGGGGGGCAGTTTCAGGAAAGACTGGCTACGTGACATTATTAACATGGCTATGAACACCTATTTTTGTAAGAAGTTATGATTCATTTCCATTCTGAATTCACAATCTAAATTTCAAAAATAACTGTATTCAAGCAAGTTTGTTGGGCAAGAAAAGAAAAGGAAAATATCAACCGATCAAATAATACCTATGATTATTTCAAGTACAACACTTCCCCAAATAAAGTTTTAAAATGAATGTTTTAAATAATCTTATTGGCTAATGCATTAATGCCTGGCTACACTTGATATTAATGAAGCTGTTTATAGTATCTTCATGGCTTCATTGTCTTAAAATATCATTTTGAATACTGAATGAATCCAAAATGTTGAGCCTGTCTTCTAACATGAAGATTCTAAGTTTTTCCTTAACCAATTTCAAGTCTGAAAATGATCACTTCCTACTATTGTCTCACTGTTTAAGTGGTAAAAACATTTTTAGAGCAACTTCGATATTAGGAACACAGTCTATCGTTGTGGCTCTTGTTCTCGAAGAAACGAGATATACACTCCTGGAAATTGAAATAAGAACACCGTGAATTCATTGTCCCAGGAAGGGGAAACTTTATTGACACATTCCTGGGGTCAGATACATCACATGATCACACTGACAGAACCACAGGCACATAGACACAGACAACGGAGCATGCACAATGTCGGCACTAGTACAGTGTATATCCACATTTCGCAGCAATGCAGGCTGCTATTCTCCCATGGAGACGATCGTAGAGATGCTGGATGTAGTCCTGTGGAACGGCTTGCCATGCCATTTCCACCTGGCGCCTCAGTTGGACCAGCGTTCGTGCTGGACGTGCAGACCGCGTGAGGCGACGCTTCATCCAGTCCCAAACATGCTCAATGGGGGACAGATCCGGAGATCTTGCTGGCCAGGGTAGTTGACTTACACCTTCTAGAGCACGTTGGGTGGCACGGGATACATGCTGACGTGCATTGTCCTGTTGGAACAGCAAGTTCCCTTGCCGGCCCAGGAATGGTAGAACGATGGGTTCGATGACGGTTTGGATGTACCGTGCACTATTCAGTGTCCCCTCGACGATCACCAGAGGTGTACGGCCAGTGTAGGAGATCGCTCCCCACACCATGATGCCGGGTGTTGGCCCTGTGTGCCTCGGTCGTATGCAGTCCTGATTGTGGCGCTCACCTGCACGGCGCCAAACACACATACGACCATCATTGGCACCAAGGCAGAAGCGACTCTCATCGCTGAAGACGACACGTCTCCATTCGTCCCTCCATTCACACCTGTCGCGACACCACTGGAGGCGGGCTGCACGATGTTGGGGCGTGAGCGGAAGAAGGCCTAACGGTGTGCGGGACCGTAGCCCAGCTTCATGGAGACGGTTGCGAATGGTCCTCGCCGATACCCCAGGAGCAACAGTGTCCCTAAATTGCTGGGAAGTGGCGGTGCGATCCCCTACGGCACTGCGTAGGATCCTACGGTCTTGGTGTGCATCCGTGCGTCGCTGCGGTCCGGTCCCAGGTCGACGGGCACGTGCACCTTCCGCCGACCACTGGCGACAACATCGATGTACTGTGGAGACCTCACGCCCCACGTGTTTAGCAATTCGGCGGTACGTCCACCCGGCCTCCCGCATGCCCACTATACGCTTTCGCTCAAAGTCCGTCAACTGCACATACGGTTCACGTCCACGCTGTCGCGGCATGCTACCAGTGTTAAAGACTGCGATGGAGCTCCGTATGCCACGGCAAACTAGCTGACACTGACGGCGGCGGTGCACAAATGCTGCGCAGCTAGCGCCATTCGACGGCCAACACCGCGGTTCCTGGTGTGTCCGCTGTGGCGTGCGTGTGATCATTGCTTGTACAGCCCTCTCGCAGTGTCCGGAGCAAGTATGGTGGGTCTGACACACCGGTGTCAATGTGTTCTTTTTTCCTTTTCCAGGAGTGCAGAAGAAATCAACTTTCTGCGAAATCGAACTGATTTCAAATTTCTGGAATTTTACTTGTCGTTCTTTTACGTTTCAGAGGTTTTGCCAATGAAGTACCACACGTTTGATCGAGTGTCATTGAAAGGTTTGAGCGGTGAATGTTGATTTAATTCCTATCAGCCTGCCACTGAAAAATAAGCTGAATTTCGTCTCCGTCCTTTACGTTTACAAGATCACGCGCAGCTCAGTATTAAAACAAAGACTTATTTTTATTTTTTGGTACGGACACACAGGTTGCAAAGTCAGATGCCTTGCACGAAAGATCGGCTTTAAAGAGACTGAATTAACCCCCTATCATTGTAGTTGACGCTACCCCTTAACAATAAAAAATACTCTATCCCATTTTATCAAAAGCCTTCTCCAAACCTACACACGTAATGAATGTTTCCTTGTTCTTCCCAAATCTGCCCTATATTATTAACCGCAGTGCTAAAACTGCTTATCTAGTAACTCTCCTACTTCAAAAAACAAACTGGTCATCTCTCAACCTTCTTTCTAGTTTCCCTTACGTTCTTCGATAAAGAACGCCTGTGAGTATTTTTGATGCTCGTGATACTAGACGGATTGTGCGGTAATTTTCTCAGATCTATCCGCTCTTGATCTCTTCTAAAGTGTATAGTGATATTCTTTTCACGAATATATACTTCCCCAGTTCATAAATTTCATTCGCCTTGTACAGACCTTGCAGCACACATTGGCCTGATGCCAGCAGGAGCTCCTCTGGTGTTTCATAACTATCTGGAAATTTGTTTCTTGAAAGTTTATGAATTGCTTTGAATTCATAAGGGTATTATATCCGCCCTATTATCCTCTTCCGCCGTGTCCTCATTTTCAACTGACTTAATTTCTCTTTAGCAACTATAAAGTTTCCCCAAGCATTGTTTCCATCTTCTTATTGCCTGTTTTCTTTACTCAGTTACCTATTTTCATCTGTAATAACAGTGCTACTTATTCTGTATTCTCTGAAGTGATAGTTTATTAGTTTAAGTGCAGCATCTCTATGGTAGTTTTATATCTTTCCTCCATCCACTATTCCTGACCTTTCCTACGAGTGAGCTATAATGTTGCTATTCACTTACATTTCTACATTTTTGCCGTTTATTTATTAATTACAGTAACTTATTTGTTACCAGTGGCTGCCTCTTTTATGCCTTCTTCAATAGTAGTACTGTTTCTGTGGCGTTTACTCCATCTTTAATATGGACGTGACGTCGGTATTCCAAAACCGTAAATCCTCGAAGTGACACTTTTTTAGGACTAGTTCTTCTAATGCAGTTTGTGTTTCTACTTCCTTCAGCTTGTCTAGGTCCTAACATGTAAGCTGCTTTCTCTTTAATTTATTGAATTTAAACTGGGATTTCATTAGTACAAGTTAATGGTCACCTGCCGATGCCGGAACTCTGGTAAGTCTTGTTGCCCTTACTTTCATTTCCGAATCTTTGTCTTACCAAAGTGTATTCCATGTATACCTCATTGTCAGACGGTTCTCGTAAGTGCCTTCGTAGCAGCAAACTCGTGCCTGTCATAATACAGTTCTATTTATTTTTCTCCTCCTTAATTTCGCTTGCCCATTACCCCTTCAGCGACGGCTGCATTCCTGTCCCCCATTATGATGAAATTAACGCCCTCTTCGACACATTTCACGAGTTCATTAACATCATTAAATTATTTTTCAGTTTTTTCTCATCTGGAAATGTAGCTGATCTATACACTTGTGGCCGGCCGTGGTGGCCGAGCGGTTCTAGGCGCTACAGTGTGGAACCGCACGACAGCTACGGTCGCAGGTTCGAATCCTGCCTGGGGCATGGATGTGTGTGATATCCTTAGGTTGGTTAGGTTTAAGTAGTTCCAAGTTCTAGGGGACTGATGACCTCAGAAGTTAAATCCCATAGTGCTCAGAGCCATTTGAACCATTTTATACACTTGTGTGGTTACGATGTCTGTTGGAAATGCATTCAGTTTCGCTATCAAAGTTGTTTCTGTTTGCTGTAGATAACTCCTTAGACTATTGCTAGTTTTCTTGTTATTGTGCCTATGCTACCATTACCTAATCCCTTACGCATAATCGGGAGATTAGCATTTTAAATTTTTTGCTTTTCCCGCCATAATTTCTGATCGATTCTTTAAAGTTTATCCGCATTCTTCCATAACTATCTTTGTATTTTCAACTTTCTCACACAGCCTTAGCGTTCTAACAGTCCAAGTGACCACCCAAATCAGTATTTTTTTTCTCTGATTGCTGTTCCCCCTACCTCTATCACTCTTCGGTGATCCGAACAGCGGATTATTTCACTTTCGGTATATGTGCGAAGGGAAGCCGTCATGATATTTTTCGCAGAGAACTGTGTATGGTGTGTGTATCTCGTTGTCTTTCATATCGCAGTAATTCGCAGCAATGGCGCCGTTCAGATCAGTTTCTCCGGTTTCCTCCCATTTCGCCTACTGTAGAAACTACAGTCTACCTCCCCTCTCCCCAAGTCCCACGCACCCACAGTCAGAATGAATACTCTCTGTGTTCTAACCTGAGCAGAAAGGGCTGCTACTTCCGTTCTGCGATTCGTGGACGTGATCGCCTGGTCTGAGATTCCTTGCAAATCGTTGCACTCCTCAACGTAGACTTGGCAAGAGAAGTAGACTGGTCTCCTGTTCGGAATCACGGTGGTCCAGATCCCCACCCGCCGTGCAGATTTAGGTTCTCCATTGTTCCCCCAAAGCGCTTCAAACAAATGCCAGAATGTTTCCTTACACACCTTTCCCCCAACCTGCGCTCTGTCTCTAGTGAACTTGTCGGTGGAACAGGCAGTACCTGTCAGCAAAACAAAATGTCTGTTTGTCGGGGGTCCCCTGATCGCTGCGGGAACCAAAAATAAGAAGGAAGATTAAAGCAAGGTTTGCACATGCAACTGAAGTGACGGCACTCTGGGGCTGTCGACAGAGTTGCATGTGGAAACACTCAAACCCCAGTCACGTCACTCGACTGACACCACTTTTTACCGTGCGATTAAAACTTATAGTTGTTTTAACTCTGCGACGCCATTAGCCTTACCCTGTCGTAAATAAGCACCGCTGGACTGCCGCCTGGCATATGCATTTCATGACATTAACCATCTGTTTATCTTTTTGCTGGGTACCACAAGAAACACGCCGTAGAGTGATTTATTGGGAACTGCAAGAGACTCAAGTTGAACCAATCTGTTTCACAGAGTTACACTCAGAACAGACTACACATTCAGAAAAGCTTCTACCACTCTCTTTCTATAGCTATACTAGATGATTATAAAAACACAAATTAGATAACTTGTGTGAGCTGGATAAACATGTAGCACAACACGTTCGTCGCAAAAGATTTCATGGTTACATACAATTTCTTATTCCCACACTCGCAACAATTACTCAAGAATGTGAAAATTTTGAATTATAAACTTTCATGAATCACTCCAACAAAATAATGCACATAAACAGAAGCATCATATTCCGTATCTACGTACTGTTTGCAAACTTGACCACATTTACGTGTTTTATCATTCCCCTTATGAGCACCAAATAATAAATTTATGCAATGAATATGTACGAGGTTCATATCATCCGATCCGTGTATAAGTCTTGTTTGTATGTAAATTACTTTGTAGGTTGTTGTTGTGGTCTTCAGTCCGAAGATTGGTTTGATGCAGCTCTCCACACTACTCTATTCCGTGCAAGTCTCTTCATCGCTGAATAACTACTGCAACCTATATACTACTGAATCTGCTTACTGTATTCATCTTTTGGTCTCCCTCTACGATTTTCCGTGCCCCCACCACCCACTCAAAGCGCACACACTTGCATGCAGTTCTAAACTGGCGATCCTTTGATGTCTCAGAACGTTTTATATAAGCCGATCTCTTCTTCTAGTCAGGTTGTGCCACAAATTTATTTTCTCCACAAGTCTATTCAGTAGCTCCTCCTTACTTACGTGATCTACCCATCTAATCTTCAGTATTCTTGTTTAACACCACATTTCAAAAGCTTCTATTCTCTTGTTGTCTAAATTCTTTATCGTCCATGTTACACTTCCAAACGTGTCTACATTCCAGGCAAATACCTTCAGAAGAGACCTCCTAACACTTAAGTCTACTTTCGATGTTAATAAAATTTTCTTCTTCAGACAAGCTTTTCTTGCCGTTGCCAGTCTACGTTTTATATCCTCTCTACTTCGGCCATCATTTGTTATTTTTCCGCCCAAATAGCAAACTCATCCGCTACTTTAAATGGTTCGTTTCCTAAACTAATTCCCTCAGCACACTCTCATTTAATGCGACTACATTTTTTACCCTCGTTTTACTTTTGATGTTCATCTTATATCCTTTCAAGGAACTGTCCATTCCGTTCAACCGCTCTTCAAGTTCTTTGCTGTCTCTGACATAATTACAATGTCAATAGCAAACCTCAAAGTTTTTATTTCTCTCGCTGAACTTAAACACCTACTGTAAGTAGGCTGATTAAGTTTTTTTTATTGGTAACGCCGCCGCCACGTAGCGCTCTGTATGAAAATCACTGGCTGTGCCGTGTGCAGTCTGTGGCTGGTTGGCATTGTTGTAATACTCACCATTGCAGTGTTGGGCAGCGGCAGCTGGATGCTAACAGCGCGTAGCGTTGCGCAGTTGGAGGTGAGCCGCCAGCAGTGGTGGACGTGGGGAGAGAGATGGCGGAGTTTTGTAATTTGTAAGACTGGATGTCATGAACTATCATATATATTTTGACTATTAAGGTAAATACACTGTTTGTTTTCTATTAAAATCTTTCATTTGCTAACTATACCTATCAGTAGTTAGTGCCTTCCGTAGTTACAATCTTTTATTTAGCTGGCAGTAGTGGTGCTCGCTGTATTGCAGTAGTTCGAGTAACGAAGATTTTTTGTGAGGTAAGTGATTTGTGAAAGGTATAGGTTAATGTTAGTCAGGGCCATTCTTTTGTAGGGATTATTGAAAGTCAGATTACGTTGCACTGAAAATATTGTGTGTCAGATTAAGCACAGTCGTGTATAATTGTTCAAAGAGGACGTTTCACATAGACCAGTCTTATATAATTGTTCTAAGGGGACGTTTCATATGTCGACCCTTAGCCAAGGATACCTCACTGGAATCTTCTGATTTTTTCTTGTAGTTTGTGTAATTAGTGTAGTTTTTGTTTATTGCTAGCGCGTAATCATAGAATTTCCTTTGTAGTTGCAGTCTTTCATTGTTGTACAGTAAAACAGTTGTGGCATGCATGTAGTTTTGCACAAAGTATTTCGCAGCTGCGCTTGCAATTAACTAGATATTATTTTCAGTGATATGTTAATGTGTTCTCTTATTTTTGCTTTCCAAATTGTGCTTTTTTGTGTTGTCGTGTGAAATATTGTGACAATAATGGCGTGTGAAAAACGTAATACTAGGCTCCAAAGTAAACTGAGAAATGACAGTGAAGACGAAAGCAGTGTGTTAGCGCCACCATGTAATGAATTCACAAATGTTCAAAGTAGTAATTTGGTAATAGTGCATAGGGAAATGGAGCGGGCTGCAAATAATGGTGTAGGAAGTGAAACAGTTAGTGAACAGGGAAGCATTATCGATCGATTGGTCGGCAACAGCTCGCGTCAGGAATCCAATATGACAGGACACAATCTTGCAAATACTGTACATTCAGGTTTTGCGTCCTCACCCTTTTCTCAAATAAGCCGAGACACATTTTCTGCTTGTCAAACTGTGAATGTTGCCGGTGCAAATGCACTGCCGAAAAGCATAGATGATCAGATTCCAGACACTAATACATTATTATTGCAATTAATGCAACAAATGGAACAAAATCAGAGACAAACACAGCAACAGTTGGACACAATGGAACATAATCTTCAAAAGTTAGACACAATGGAACAAAATCAGAGACAAACACAGCAACAGTTGGATACAATGGAACATAATCTTCGGAAGTTAGACACCACACTTGAACAAACACGTGAAGATTTAACTACTGAGTTACATATCATTGAATCGAAATGTCAAAAAATCTGTAATGACGTAAAAACACAAATTTGTGAGCATTTTCAACCTATTTTTTCGCGGCATGAAAACTCATTACAGAATCACGAAGCAGCCATAAAAGAATTGCAAACTGTTCTTCGTGAAAATCACGACACCTTGCAAGCTAAAATGAACTCAGTTGCATCAACCGATTCGGTTACGCAACTTGCAAGAACTCAGGAAAACTTAAAGGACACAGTAGATTCGATTTCAACACAAATGGACACTCTGAAACTTGGTTCAGAAAAACACACTGAGGAAATGTATTCACTATCGGAGAAAGTAGCCGAACTTTCGGATCAGTTCACTAATTTATCTACGAAGGTAGATGATAATTTGAATGACACAAAACCGGTAGTCTTTAATGACACAGAAGAGTGCGAACAAATTAGGAAATTCAAACAAAGTCTGAATAAAATTAGTACGCAACACCAAAGAGAAATCCGGGAAGTACAAGATCAGCTGACACAGGTAATACAACAATTACCTATTTCAGAGGACACTCGCGCTCCAATCTGGGAAGAGGGACATAGAAATACGGAACAGCCACAAAATAATAACATAGGGCACTTAGGAAATTATGAAAGAAATTGGCAAGGTACACCGAATTTTGAGATGGAACCGCCGAAACGGCGTAACAATGACCGACATGCGACTCGCCGACATGATGATTTTGACTATAAGCTGTTCATTACTACACGTAAATTCAAAACATTTAAGAATTCTGGCAACGACATTCATCCACAAGCGTGGCTTCATCAATTCTCTCATTGTTTTCCTCCCAACTGGTCATTAGAACACAGATTAGAATTTATGTGTGGCTACTTGGAGAATGAACCAGCTGTAAGAATGCGCTCGATCATTCACGATTGTCACAGTGAAGGAGAATTTTATCATGCTTTCCTCTCAGCATATTGGTCTCAAGCTACACAAGACCGAGTAAAACATAGCATCATGATGATGAAACACTTTGAACGATCTGAATTTTCCAGTCTTGTCAAATATTTTGAAGACATGTTGCATAAGAATCAATATCTTTCAAACTCATACAGCCCTTCAGAACTGATCCGCATTTGCTTAATGAAATTGCCGGAACATTTACGACACATTATTTTGGTAGGACGTTGCAAAGACGACACTGAAGCTTTTCAGGGACTGTTACAAGAACTGGAAATTGACACTGACAATCGCGGAGCGCGAAAACAGGACCACAACAATTACGGGTCACATCCGTCACAATTCCGCGATGAAAGAAATAATAACTGGACACGACAAGGCTATTCTCACAATACAAATCGTGACCAAAACAGACACCATCCATATGACAACCACTGGCAGAGTAATAGTTACAGAGAAAGATCGCATTTCCGTAGTAATGACTATCACAGAGACAATCAGAGAAACAGACAATATGGGAACCCGAACTATTATTATCAAGGGAGACAGAATAACGTCAGACGCAACGGTCCAGCGCGCAGTTACGATTCAGGGAAAAATTCTCCACCACATGACCGACAAACAAGAAACTATGGAAACTACCGACAAAACGACAGACGTGAATTTCACCAGAACTGGCGGGATTCAAACAGAGCTGGGCCCTCTCGGCAAAGTGAATTTGTAGAAGTTAGGTCTCCTAATCCCAATAACGACGCACGCCAACAAAGATATAGCAGACAATGACTCGCACCGCAGGCAGCCACGTGCGCCGGCTGGCTCAGAGAAAAATAACATAGGGGCTAACCTTGAGAAAAACTCCAGTATTCCTTACCGACGTAACCACATGATAATTGCGTTGAAACTGGAAATATGCGTACTAGGAAGAGTAACGGCTTGCACCACATTTCACATATAAAACCGTTTATTGAAAGATAATCTGCTTTTTAACTTTATCTTTGCCATAAAACATTTCACTTCACATTTCTAGTATGCTTTGTCACACTGAGAAACTGTTAACATGCAACAATGTTTGAAGTTTACTATCCAGTCTAGAACCTACGGAACATATTTAGACAATATTTACGAGTGCATTGTTATAGTGAACAGACATCACTGTGTTATTTCGTGTGTACATTCTTGCTTGTTAGTTGCACGATTACTTAACGACTATAAGGCTCACATGCTTAGAACATTTACCAGTATTGCTAATGAGATTTTAATGCAACATTTTGGTTTACTTGAAAATACATTCTGGATTTAAAGTACTTTCTGTGAGATACCAGATGATACAGTGGTTAGTTTATGTGACAGCTACACGATTTTATCACGACGCTACTAATGAGTGACAATTTACAATGTTGCTTTTGCAGTTTATCTGTTTTATATCTGCACAGTTTTTCTGAATTTTTCTGGAAAGTAAAACATGTTTTAGTAGTAACGTTTGTGGTATAGCTACAATGAGACAGCCTTTTCTGTAGCACAACAATACGTTACAGTACAGTACTTACTTCATCAGGGCAATAAGCGTAATAACTAAGATATCTATACGCAAAGCATTTCAATTTCGTTTATCATGAGGTAAGTACATTGGCTTCTGCAGAACTTAGCTTTCGGAGGACAATAACTACGACACTTCCACAGAGATTGTCTTACAGCAAGACGCACATTTAGCGCTACAGGACACGCATTAAACTATTTATTTTTCAACATATTTGAATTACGAAGAAAGTTTTCCGTGATACATTTCATTCCATTGCTGTAATCTGTAACACCTGAGGATATAATTACATTAATCCTCAGGGGGGTACATGCTTACTTTGTGTACCATGTGTTTGGCAAGCACAAGGAGCCCTAGCTAATATGGTATTTGCTTATACAACTTTACACATCGGTACCATATTTCTCTAACACAGAATTACACAGCTATCTGATTATTTGACAGAGAAACAAACATCCTTTTACTACGTCAGTAACACATATTTAAGCAATTACGCAGGTGGATAACTTCACACTTATGAAATTCTATTTCGTCTGTACTTTGTGAACTGTTCATATTTTTTCAGAACCATTGTGATACTATGACAGCTTTGAATTATGTACTTTGTGTGGGATCATGATTTTTAAAGTACGTTTGAGGTAGATGACACTTTTGAAATGAGCAGAGAATTTTTTTTAGGTTTTGAAATTATTGGAGGAAGCTACGACGATTTTGAGAATTTGACTGAGGTGTTACGATGTTATTATTACTATGACTATGTGTATTCTGCTGTTGCGGTATGTTTATGATCAATAAGCTGATGCTGTATGAGTTATTTGATTATGTTATGTATCTGTTATGATGAAATATTGAAGAAATGTCGACGAATAAGGTAAGGAATAAAGAGTAGTGGTTAGAGACTCTGGTTTGTGAAAAAGGTTGTTGGAAACCAAGAATCGTACTTTAAGAGTTATGAAATGTATGTAAATGCGTGAAAGTATTACAATGCCGACGGAGCTTTTTTGGACACTGTTATATCAATAGGATTTTGTTTCTACAGATTTGTAACGCAAGTTCTTGACCTGTGAAATTTTTTATATGAGACTGCCACTGTAGCGAAAACTGGTCTCGTAAATATTTCGGTAAGACAGTTAAGTCACCACCTGTGCGTAATGCGTCGTGGGCACCCAGCTGGGCGACAGCCACCGGGAAACAAGCCATTAGTGTGTGCCTTTCAGAGGCACAGGTGGAGAAAAAAAAAGAGGCCATTACCCTCGCTATTGAAATTCCTTTGTAGAAAGCATCGCAAAAACGACACGCTCATTACTTGGAAAGATATTTTCTTACATATGCATACCTGACAATGACAAGCGTCTTTCTTCGAGAGTTGAGAGAATTTGTACAAACTTATGAAATGTCACATGTCTATTGAATGATATTTTTATGCTTTGCCTTTCATAGTTGCTTGTTTCATTTGATATCTGTTTTCCAGCTATGTTACAGCATTGGTTTTATAAAATAAAAGTAAATGCATTTGCTAATGTGAAAACTTTCTGTCAACAGATCTGTTAAATAATAATTTTATGATCCACATTCTTCAAAAAAAAAAGGAGCACTTAGAAAGGAAAGAACAATAAGAAGGGACTAGTAACAGGAACTGCATACATAATTTTCTTTTCAAGTACTTGGTAATTTATTTAATAGAATAAGTTGTGATGCACCACTTTAATTACATAGTCATTAAGATGTGATTATAACTTTCCCTTATCTGCATTGTTGTCTTTGGTGTACTATTTTTTCTGCTTGTGGGTTTGTCATGTTTAGGTATAAGTTATTACATTTATTGCTGCTTGCTATGCTTACTTGCATTTTTTATTCATTGCTGTTTGTGTTAATCGTTTTGTGCTGCTGCATTGCGTCGTCCCTTAGTTTAGCATCTGAGCTCAGTAGATTTTAAGTTAGCTTTATGAAACGTCCCCTTAGAACAATTATTTAAGACTGGTCTATGTGAAACGTCCTCTTTGAACAATTATACACGACTGTGCTTAATCTGACACACAATATTTTCAGTGCAACGTAATCTGACTTTCAATAATCCCTACAAAAGAATGGCCCTGACTAACATTAACCTATACCTTTCACAAATCACTTACCTCACAAAAAATCTTCATTACTCGAACTACTGCAATACAGCGAGCACCACTACTGCCAGCTAAATAAAAGATTCTAACTATGGAAGGCACTAACTACTGATAGGTATAGTTAGCAAATGAAAGATTTTAATAGAAAACAAACAGTGTATTTACCTTAATAGTCAAAATATATATGATAGTTCATGACATCCAGTCTTACAAATTACAAAACTCCGCCATCTCTCTCCCCACGTCCACCACTGCTGGCGGCTCACCTCCAACTGCGCAACGCTACGCGCTGTTAGCATCCAGCTGCCGCTGCCCAACACTGCAATGGTGAGTATTACAACAATGCCAACCAGCCACAGACTGCACACGGCACAGCCAGTGATTTTCATACAGAGCGCTACGTGGCGGCGGCGTTACCAATAAAAAAACTTAATCAGCCTACTTACACTACCCCAAATTTTTCTTTCGCAACTTTTACTGCTTGCTCAGTGTACAAATTGAATAACATCGGTGTAGGCTACAACACCATGTCACTCCCTTCTCAGCCACTCTTCCCTTCCATGTCTCTCGACTCTTATAAGTGTTGTCTGGTTTCTATACAATTTGTAAACAGCCCTTTACTCCCTGTATTTTACCCATGCTACTTTCAGAATTTTAAAAGAGAGTATTCCAGTCAACATTGTCAAAAGCTTTCTCTAAGTCTACAAATGCTAGAAACGTAGGTTTGGCTTTCCTTACCCAGTCTTCTAAGATAAGTCGTAGATTTGTATTACTCGCGTGTCGTTACGTTTCTCTGGAATCCACACTGATTTTCCCCGAGGTCAGCATCTACCAGAGCTTTCATTCTTCTGTAAAGAATTCATGTTAGTACTTGCAGCCACGACTTATTAAATCGATAGTTCGGTAATTTTCACACTTGTCAGCCCCTGCTGTCTTTGCAATTGGAATTAATGTGTTCTTCCTGAAGTCTGAGGGTAGTTCGCTTATCTCATCATCAAGAGTTTTGCCTTGGCTGGCTCTCCCAAGTCTATCAGTAGTTTTGACGCAATGTCTTCCCGGGTTTTGTTTCCACTTAGGTGTTTCAGTGCTCAGTCAAATTCTTATCACAGTATCATATCTCCCACCTTATCTTCATCTACGTCCTCTTCAATTTCTATAATATTTCTTTCAAATTAAATTTAAATCCCTTGTATAGACTCTCTATATCCATCTTCCACTTTTCGGCTTTCCCTTCTTTGCTTAGGACTGGCTTTCTATTAGAGCTCTTGATATTCATAGAGCTGCTTCTCGTTTCTCCAAAGGTCTCTTTAATTATCCTGTACATGGTATCTATCATTCCCGTAGTGAAACACGCTTCTAAATTCCTATTGTTGTCGTCAAACCATTCCTGATTAGCCATTTACACTTCCTGTGAATCTCATTTTTACACGTTTAGATTTCCTTTCGCCTGCTTCTTTTTTATATTTTCTCCTTTCATCAGTAAAATTCAGGATGTTTTATGTTATCCAAGGGTTTCTACAGGGCCTAGTCTCTTTACCTATTTGATCCTCTGATGCCTTCATTATTTCATATCTTAAAGCTACCCATTCATTTTCTGTTGTATTACTCTCCCATGTTCTAGTCAACAGCTGCCTAATGCTCACCGGCCGGGGTGGCCGAGCGGTTCTAGGCGCTACAGTCTGGAACCGCGCGACCGCTACGGAATCCTGCCTCGGGCATGGGTGTGTGTGATGTCCTCAGGTTAGTTAGGTTTAAGTAGTTCTTAGTTCTGAGGGACTGATGACCTCAGAAGTTAAGTCCCATAGTGTTCAGAGCCATTCGAGCCATTTAAACTACAGTTCATAATCAATAAACTGCGTTCTGAGTCGACATCTCAAAGGCCTTACGATTTAAAATCTAGTCCAGAAATGATTGTGTCATCATTATATACTCAATCTGAAACCTTTCAGTGTCTCCAAGTCTCTTCCACGTATACAACCTTAAGTGTTAGCTATGATTAAGTTATGCTCTGCGCAAAATTCTACCAGGCGGCTTCCTCTTTCACTCCTTTCCCCCAGTCCCTATTCACCGTGGCCGAGCAGTGCTCTTCCCTTTGCTTATACAACCAACTTCCAGAAACAATTTTGTTCGCCAGTCACAAATCTGTTTGTGCAGAGGCGGCGTCTTGCTGAATCGACGGAGGACTGCACGTTGCACTTTAACAATGGATCGACTTCTGCAAACACAACACAGAAAATCTTGCTATCTTGTGGAGTAGTCTCCACGTTGCTATACACAAACAACAGAGCCGCTGTGTCAAAACTTTGAACGTTCCTCTATCCAGTGACGTGCGCAGCCTTCCCGGCTAGCCGCGCGGTCTTACGCGCTGTTTCCCGAGCGGGAAGGCATGCCGGTCCCCGGCACGAATCCGCCCGGCGGATTAGCTTCGAGACCCGATGTGCCGGACAGCCTGTGGATGGTTTTGAAGGCGGTTTTCATCTACCTCGGCGAACGCGTGCTGGTTCCCCTTATTCTGTCTCAGTTACACTACGTCGGCGATTGCTGCGCCAACACTGTCTCCACGTACGCGTACACTATAATTACTCTACCACGTAAACATTTGGGGTTACTCTCGTCTGGTATAAGACGTTCCTGGGGGAGTGGGGGGGGGTCCACTAGGGGCCGAACCGCATAATAACCCTGGGTTCGCCGGCTTGAGTGGCCGTGCGTCTCTAAGCGCTGCAGTCTGGAACCGCGCGACTGCTGCGGTCGCAGGTTCGAATCGTGCCTCGGGCATGGAGGTTTAATTAGTTCTACGTTCTAGGCGACTGTTGATCTCAGAAGTTAAGTCGCATAGTGCTCAGAGCCATTTGAACCATTTTTAAACCTGGGTTCGGTGTGGGGCGGCGGTGGGGTGGATGGAGTGCTGTGGCCTGTTGTTGGGTTGTGAACCACAGAGGGCTACGGCAGGACGAAGCCTCTCCGTCGTTTCTAGGTCCCCGGTTTAATACATACATACATACATACATGTGACATGAACAGTAAGTTTCTGTATTTTATTGTTTGTAATAAACAACTGAAATGTGATATTTCTTTTTGAATAGCCCATATACAGGGTGGTCCATAGATCGTGACCGGGCCAAATATCTCACGAAATAAGCGTCAAACGAAAAAACTACAAAGAACGAAACTTGTGTAGCTTGAAGGGGGAAACCAGATGGCGCTATGGTTGGCCCGCTAGATGGCGCTGACATAGGTCAAATGGATATCAACTGCGTTTTTTTTAAATAGGAGCTCCCATTTTTCTTACGTATTCGTGTAGTACGTAAAGAAATATGAATGTTTTAGTTGGGCCACTTTTTTCGCTTTGTGATATATGGCGCTATAATAGTCACAAACATATGGCTCACAATTTTGGACGAATAGTTTGTAACAGGTAGGTTTTTTAAATTAAAATACAGAACGTAGGTACGGTTGAACATTTTATTTCGGTTGTTCCAATGTGATACGTGATATATGTACCTTTGTAAACTTATCATTTCTGAGAACGCATGCTGTTACATCGTGCATATCTGTAAATACCACATTAATGCAATAAATGCTCAAAATGATGCCCGTCAACCTCAATGCATTTGGCAATACGTGTAACGACATTCCTCTCAACGGCGAATAGTTCCCCTTCCGTAATGTTCGCACATGCATTGACAAAGCGCTGACGCATGTTGTCAGGCGTTGTCGGTGGATCGCGATAGCAAATATCCTTCAACTTTCCCCACAGAAAGAAATCCAGGGACGACAGATCCGGTGAACGTGCGGGCCGTGGTATGGTACTTCGACGACCAATCCACCTGTCATGAAATATGCTATTCAATACCGCTTCAACCGCACGCGAGCTATGTGCCGGACAATCATCATGTTGGAAGTACATCGCCATTCTGTCATGCAGTAGAACATCTTGTAGTAACATCAGTAGAACATTACGTAGGAAGTCAGCATACATTGCACCATTTAGATTACCATGGATAAAATGGGGGCCAATTATCCTTCCTCCCATAATGCCACACCATAGATTAACCCGCCAAGGTCGCTGATTTTTCGTGCCTAATAGTGCATATTATGTCGGTTTACGTTACCGCTGCTGGTGAATGACGCTTCGTCGCTAAATAGAACGCGTGCAAAAAATCTGTCATCGTCCCGTAATTTCTCTTGTGCCCAGTGGCAGAACTGTACACGACGTTCAAAGTCGTCGCCATGCAATTCCTGGTGCATAGGAATATGGTACGGGTGCAATCGAAGTTGATGTAGCATTCTCATCAGCGACGTTTTTGAGATTCCCGATTCTCGCGCAATTTGTCTGCTACTGGTTAGCTGCGACAGCAGCTAAAACACCTACTTGGGCATCATCATTTGTTGCAAGTCGTGGTTGACGCTTCACATGTGGCTGAACACTTCTGTTTCCTTAAATAACGTAACTATCCGGCGAACGGTCCGGACACTTGGATGATGTCGTCCAGAATACCGAGCAGCATACGTAGCACGCGCGCGTTGGGCCTTTTTATTGACAACAGCCATACATCAACACGATATCGACCTTTTCCGCAATTGGTAAACGGTCCATTTTAACACGGGTAATGTATCACGAAGCAAATACCGTCCGCACTTGCGGAATGATACGTGATACCACGAACTTCTACGTTTGTGACTATTACAGCGCCATCTATCACAAAGCGAAAAAAGTGGTCCAACTAAAACATTGATATTTCTTGACTTACTACACGAATACAGGGTGGCGCAGGGGAACGGGAAATTTTGAGCGTTACAGTTGGCAGCACTGTAGCGCCTGCGGATGTTCGAAACTTTGCACAATTCATGTGAACGCATTGCCATTCAGTAATCATGGAGAATTGGACTGGTGCGGAACGTGCAGCAGCCGTGAGAGCGTCTTACAAAATTGGTGATAGTGCGACTGCCGCGCAGAGAACATTTCGACAGCATTACCAGCTTGGACGTCATGGACGTGTCCCATCTGCGCATGCGATTACAACGAGGGTGTGTAATTTTGAAGAAACAGGATGTGCCTTGAAAAAGAAACCTCCAGGTGGCATTCTAACGGTACGTACCCCAGAGAACATTGCAGCTGCTAGAGCTGCAATCGAAAGAAGTCCTCGCCGCTCCGTTCGACAGCATGAATCTTCGCTAGGCATTAAGCGACGAAGCTTACAAAGAATCCTGCACGAATTAGACTTCCATCCCTATAAGTTGCAGATTGTGCAACACTTACATGAACGCGACCCAGCGTCACGTATGGAGTTTAGTAGCCAGATATTGGCTAAAATCAACGAGGACGCGAATTTCCTTGGTAACTTATGGATATCAGACGAAGCCCATTTCCACCTGAACGGATTCGTGAACAAACAGAATTTTCGTTATTGGGCACAGGACAATCCTTGTGAGTTTCACCAGCGACCACTACATAGCGCCAAGGTCACAATATGGTGTGCTGTATCATGTCACGATGTTATCGGTCCTTATTTTTTTGAACGTGAGGATGGTAGTGCAGTGAGGGTAACATCCGCTCGATATGTTGAAATGCTTCAAACATTCTTTACACTGAGACTGTACGAGCTTAATCTTAACGTCGAAAACATGTGGTTTCAGCAGGACGGAGCCACGTCACACACTGCTCGACAATCGATGGCAGCACTTCGTCAATTGTTTGGAAGACGCATTTTTTCACGTAAAGGTGACATTGCATAGCCTGCGAGATCCCCTGATCTTAGTGTGTGCGACTTCTTCCTGTGGGGATATCTTAAAGGCAAGGTGTACCGTACACTCCTGCAACAATCCATGAACTGAAGGAGAACATTGAAAACGAAATCACTGCCATCCCCCAAGATTTGCTACACCGCGCATTCCAGAGCTTTCATAACAGGATGTTAGAGTGTGAACGCCGAATGGGAGCACATCTTTTCGATGTCATCTTTAAAAAGTAAAGAGACACTTTTGGACATTTTTATTGTAAAGACATACTGAATACATTCACTTTCGTTAATAAATTACTAGTTTTATGAATTTATTCATGGAAATGACGTTATTTCGAAATTTCCCGTTTCCCTGTGCCACCCCGTATGTATTGAAAAATGGGGGTACGTATTTAAAAAAAAAAAAAAAACGCATTTGATATCCGTTTGACCTATGGCAGCGCCATCTAGCGGGCCAACCATAGCGCCATCTGGTTTCCCCCTTCAAGCTAGACGAGTTTCGTTGTTTGTAGTTTTTTCGTTTGATGCTTATTTCGTGAGATATTTGGCTCGGTCACTATCAATGGACCATCCTGTATAACGAAATAATGAAAACAATTGTTTGCAGTGCGTTTGATCACAGAAAGCCGGCAGTGGGCGCCTGTGTGATGACTGCTCCCTGGGGAGTTAGGGCGGAGCGAGTGAGGATGCTGGCTGTCTGGCTGGCTGGCGAGACGTCGCAGCCACGGAGCACAGCGAGGAGGCGCAGGAAGCCGCAAGTGGTCCGGCCTTGGCGCTGTCTCGCGCGGGGGCGGCCGCACTCAGGCTCGCGCTGCTGCTCGCAGTCTAATCCGCCCGCTCTGCTCCTTTCATCTGCTCGCTATCCAAATCACGAACGAATAACTCTTTTTTCCTGAATAGGCTAGGCGCACGCCAAGAGTTGCAGGTGCGGCGGCGCGGTTCTTTCCGCCCCTTTACGACGGACCTGCACCTACCTGTGAACATTGTCTCAGCAGATCATCAGTAGGAAAGCCGAGTGAAACCTACTGTACTTCGACGTGAATCAGGCTGCAATTTAAGTCACTAATCTACGTTTCGGGAGAAAGTTTTCACACAAATGAAAGGTTGGAAATTTTGTCCTCAACATATTTTGAAACTTAGGTGAACAAGTATCACTGCCAAGCCCATGCTAGTCTTAATACAGTCACTCACAATCCCTTTCACTCACGTTAGCAAGTTTATGGTGTTGCAGTTCCCGAAAACGTAATAGCTACAAAAATACTGATTGTTTTGGATTGATAATGCTCGCCAAATATTAAGTCTGTCGGTACCAAATGCAGACACAGTTTTCAGCCATCGACCTGCTCTATACCACGCGGAATATATGTCGTTTTTCGTCACAAAGTTCACTTAAAATTTCCGAAATTTCTACACGCCCATCGGAATAATTATGCCGTCACTTTACCACACTTTTGATGTGTGAAACACTGCTAGATCCGGCAACTTATCGTTTCCATCGGAACTACTACTACTACTACTACTACTACTACTACTACTACACACGTACCGAGCGAGGTGGCGCAGTGCTTAGACACTGGACTCGCATTCGGGAGGACGACGGTTCAATCCCGCGTCCGGCCATCCTGATTTAGGTTTTCCGTGATTTCCCTAAATCGCTCCAGGCAAATGCCGGGATGGTTCCTTTCAAAGGGCACGGCCGACTTCCTTCCCCGTCCTTCCCTAGTCCGATGAGAACGATGAACTCGCTGTCTGGTCTCCTTCCCCAAAACAACCAACCAACACACGTCCGAACTGTTTCGTGGCTAGGCTCCCACTCCTCTCTAGAATACTCTAAGTCTTATCTACCAGCAGAGAAAGGCGCACGAAGAATATTGCTTTACCATTGGCCAGTTTACTCAACAGCCAATAGCAAAACAACATTCTCCAGCGTCAATCCGCCTTTTTCATCAATGACCAATCGCAAAACAGCACTTTTTACCGACGTAATTATCTAATATGCTGAAGTTTTGTTTATGCATAAAGTTATTTCCTATTGTTATTTACACCTGAATTAACTTTCCCTTTACCATAAACTTACTTTACAAATCTACTCTACAAAAATCCCCTTTGTCCACATCCATACTTCTTCGAAATGTTCCCACACTAAATCCCACTACATAACTCGTTAAACAATTATCTTCATATTAACCTTAAACCACAATCATTCATTATTCATACTGCTAAAACACATTTATAACATTTTACATACACAAAAAGACATAACACTTTATGAAAATACTAGAATAATTTATGAAAAACATTCTATTACTTTAGTGCACTCTAGTGGGCACAATCTAAACTAAAATCACAGTCCCCCTATTCAATATTGTCCTCTATCGGCTGATACATAAACTACGTGCGCGTCCAGTCTCGCGTCACCATCTGTCACTATCCAGCTCTGAGACATCTCCCACTTAACCGCCTCCAAGACAGGATCCTTATACGGCGCTACGCCTCACTGGCTTTGGCCCATTCCAGTTGCAACTGAAAAATGATTTCGGAATTGTATGACATCAAGGTTTTCAGTATCAGCACCAATTGGGCCTCCAAGAGCATGAAGTACCTGAAGAAATAGTTGAAGGGGTCCGGCTGCTGCACCGCAATCCTAAAACTCGAGTACTATCTGCTCTTAGAGTATCAGGTGATTTTACTGTTTCGGTGGATGTCCATTAGGGTGTCTTTCTGTTTATCGTCAGAATAATGGACACGGTCACCAGGGATCTTTAGAAATTAGCACTTTGACCACTGCTTCATGCTGATGACGCTCTTCTACTTCCTGAAGACAAAAACGACCTTCAATGACAAGTCCAAGCTAGGAGCACCACCTTAAACAGTCTGTACTGTCAACAGATGCAAATAATACATACACCATTGAGATCGGCAGTGTAGATCTGCCAAAGACAAGGATCTCCAAGAATCTTCAATTATCTTGGCGCAAAAATTGCTGCCGATGGTTCACTCGTTCCCCAAATAATAAACCGCGTCAGTAGTTCGTGGCTTATATAACAGACAAAGACTGGTATACTTTGTGATAGGAAAAGCCTGGACCAAATCATATTAAAAATATACCGAATATGAAAACATTTTCACAGGGCGCCACCGGTCGGAAAGTGGAAATACTCATCCACGACAAAAAAACATGGAAAAATATTATCCTAGGCGAAATTACAGTTTTCAAGAAGTCATATCCTTACCAGCTGCAATTCAGTATTGTTAATGTCCGCTCCCGGTAGCTGAATTATCATGGAAGCAGGTGGTCCCGGGTTCAAGTCCCTGTCGGGGTACCAATTTTCACCTGTTTCCGTTGATATATATATATATATAAATGCCCGTCAGCAGCTGAAGGTATTAATATAATTCTAATCTCTTTTGCCGGCACGGTAGCTCAGCGTGTTCGGTCAGAGGGCTGCTCGCCCTCTGTAATAAAAACAACTGAGTAAAGGAATCAACGATCAACTTGAACGGATGTCTTATGACGTTCGCCCAGACCAAACGCAACGAACAAACCCGAACAAAATGAAAAAAATAAAAAAAAGAATAAAGGTCAGCTTGACGGATTGTCAATCCTCTGGGTCCGGGTTCGATTCCCGGCTGGGTCGGGGAATTTTCTTCGCCCAGGGACTGTGTTGTGCTGTCCTTATCATCATCCTATCATCCTGATCGACTGTAGGTCGCCGATGTGGCGTCATATTGAAAGACTGGCACCCGAAGAAAGGTCTGCCCGACGGGGGACCCTAGCCATACGATTAAATAAATAAATAAAGCATTGTCAAAGTAGAAAATACGTAATTATTAAGAATTTAAATGAATCTGTGTTCTTGTAACAATATCTTTGTAGATCTTTAAAATAATTTTCATTCTCCACCTTTTAACATTTAATTGTCATCGTCTCTCTTAATGTAATATGTTTCGTCAACAGATATCGGATATGCTACGAGAGCAAAATGTGCAAAAGACATTGCAACTGACTGGTCAGCACATCGATAGCTAAACAGAACCAGGCTTTGTTTTGACCACCATCTTGTTTCTACTGCACAGTAAGTCAAAATATTTTGTGACTGGTAGCGGTCTCTGAAAACTTTTATATTTTTGAAACAATGACGATCGATTGTCGGTCAATCCGGATTTAAATTGATCCACCCACTTCCCAAGTACGGTGCACAATGTTGGCCTACAACAAAAAAATCAGACAACGGCTTGATGGACTGGGAACCAAAATGCTTCCGTGGGCCTGCTAGTTTACGATCAGGTAACCTAAACTAAAATTGGCAGCCGGTGCGAAGTGGCACCTCTCGTCTAGCAGATGAGGGAGAGCTGTCTACGGTGGTATGAATGCGTACCTCGGGCAGCAAAACAAGGGTGTTTGTTTAAGTAAGATTACGACATGCGGAGCGACGGCCGCTGTGGCCGAGGGGCTCTAGGCGCTTCAGTGCGCAACCGCCCTGCTCCTACGGTCGCATGTTCGAATCCTGCCTCGCGCGTGGATGTGTGTGATGTCCTTAGGTCACTTAGGTTTAAGTACTTCTAAGTTCTAGGGGACTGATGACCTCAGATGTTAAGTCCCATAGTGCTCAGAGCCATTTCAACCATTTTACCAAGTGGAGCCAGGGTCTGAAGAGCGTAACACGCTAAATTGCGGGACAAACGCTCAGGAGGGAGGACAAGAAGAAGAGTATGTGATATCTTGTTACACAATTGTGCAAATATCAAGTGCTACGAAGAGACTTGACAGCAAAGTAGAAGTAAACTAAACCCCACGCCTGATGCGGAAGCAAATGATTAACTTCTTTCCTTTCTTCATTTTGTAGGGGATGTCAGTGAAATAAGTTTCGTAAGGATTTGAAATTATGTGTTAAGTTTGCTGGAAGTCGCTAAGGGTTCCCATTCTCGAATACTGGATTTTAAGTCCGGGTACCTGCACGCCGCCACGTTAAAACTCATTTAAATCTTCATAACCAGCCACTGTAGGATGAGTAACCGCTGTGACTGCGCCACACACTTTCCGTCTTATATAGGCGTTTCCGATCGCAACGCCATGTTCTACCTGTTTACATACATTTTGAATACGCATGCCTATACCAGTCAGGGTATCGGCATACACATTCAGTCTTGTAATTTCGAAGAAATCTTTTTAAAAGCTGTTGATCTAAATCCTTTATTTATCCTACCGAACTGAACGGCGTTTGGCCAGATAAAAATTAGATGACACACAGTACAAAATATAAATTGATTGCTTAATATGAGAATTCACATGTACAAGTTTAAGAAAGGGCTTTTTAAGCCAACTGTTAATTGACATTTATGTGGTTAACCTACAGGAAAATATAGAATAACAGAACACGATTAACGTACAAAACGGCATTTTGACACAAATATAAATATACAAATACACGTTAAAATAGGTATTTGACATGCTGTGAAAAATTTGACATGGTTGTTTGACAAGGAAAGTTATTCTGCTACTACAAATGTAAAAAATGAAATTTCAAGGAACAGGAACAATAGCGATACAAATTTTCGATGCTTTAAGTTGAAATAACTGTACATATAAAGTACTGTTAATATTAAATGACTTAAAATAGCTCCTAGAGGTGAATCATTTCTACAAACATATCTTGCAGCCTGTAAAAACTTAAAAAGCTCTTTATTATGTTTGGGGTTACTCAGGTGACGTAACTGTTGCAAGAACGATTGTCTGTCCCTCTCTCATTTTGCACATGCCGCGAGTATGTGATTGTCACCTTCTGTTGTTTTAATTTTGTAAGAAAACGGAGTTGGATTAATTCCAACACCGTGAAGGTGTATCGGAAAATTTTTTTGCTTGAATCTCACGCGTCAGATAAAGGATATCAACCATCTTGGTAGGCGAACATTGTGAAACTCCGGTGAACGTGGAACAGAAGGCTGGATACAATCTTAACGTCATCCTCTGAATAATGGAGGTATATTCCAGTCCTCTTGACGTTTCTGGAAGGCATTCTGCGTGGCTAGATTAAGAAGGCGAAAATTTGTGGTTGATTATAGTTCCGAATTTTGTAGCTTCTTCATTATATACCACAGTGCGATTTAACCCACAAAAATTCTATCGTCTGATTTTGGATTTTACACTGGATGCTCCGTCAAGTGATAAGAAACATGAGTTCCCTCCTTTTGGAATGGCCTTAGACATTGTAAAAATATTGACGAATGTAATAGAATAAGGACCATGGCAACCCGAAAGAACTTTAAGAATCATAAGGCTTGTAGTACAGGAACAGCTTCTACAGTAAGAAAAAAAAAAAAAAAACACCGAAGTTTCTTTGGGAAAATGAAACATTTTGAAGACTTGTGTTTGCAGACAGAGAGAGACATATCCCAAATTTTCTCCCTCCGATAATTTGGAAACATCGTAAATACGTGTAAACGTCTGACCATTTGTGTCATACTTGAAGATAGAAGAGTGAATTTTTTGTTAACGACGTACCATCTAAATGTATACGTACTTCTTGGGAGAGGACTGAGAAGTTGCAGAAGTAATAGGTAATTTTCAGATCACAGTGTGAAAGGGACAACAATGTGCAGACATCTTTTCCTGAGGGGAGGCGACCTGTTAGTGTGAGCTACCAGGCTGTAAGGCAGGCGCAGGTCCAAGGGTCAGTTCTGGTGGTGGTCACAGTTCGTTCCTAATTTAGGGGGATTGTCAAAGTACATTTAATTTTTGGCTTCTATGCTGGGTGGAGGGCAGATAGGGCTATTTGCTGCTGTTTAGTATCTAGCCCAATTCCACAGTAGATGATTCACGTCCGTAGTTATTGTATCCCCCCTCCCTCCTTTCGGGGCAAATACAACTGGCTATAATTTTCAGTTTTAAAATGCCATAGATGCTTTGTGGCTACGAACACGTTGATGTCGTTTCTTCTGTTTCATGAGGGTAGCGCAATACACTTCAGACTGATCGTTCCACCGTGAGGGAAGACATGAAACAGAATGATCCTATCAGAGACCCAGAAGACCGTCGCAATGAGTTTATCGGCCGTGGTTGCGGCTTTGAACTTTTTTTTTTCCAGAGGAGAAATGATGTGGTGCCACTACATGGATTGTTGATTTGTTTCCGGGTCGAAGTGATGAAACTATGTTTTATCACCGGTGACTATTTTCGACAAAAATTGTCACGATCAGCAGTTCCGGGCAGATGGTACTTCGTTGCTCTTTAAGGTCTACTGTTTGCGGGCGAGGAAACCAGCGGATACACACCTTTGAGTGTCCTAGCTGGTGGAAGAATGTGTGAGCCCTACCAGCAGAAACGTCCAGCTGTGCCGCGAGGTGTTTGATTGGGATCCGTCGATCAGCTCCGATGAGTGTGTCCGCACGTTCCAACATTGCAGGAGTCACGGCTGTATGCGGCCGGCCGACACACAAGAAACTGAACAGGCTTACGCAACCTTGTTGCGATGATAATAGTCGTCTCGCTCAACGACTCACCGCGCTTTTGTTCGCTGCCAGGTCTCCATAGTTGTTCCGCAAGCGCCTGTGAATATCTGCGATGCTCTGGTTTTCCGCCAAAACAAATTCAATGACGGTTCTGTGCTTCGAACGCTTCTCCGTTACAGTGAGTGATTCCACGGGAATATTCCACGATGTCCACAACTAATTCCGCATTTCTCAACAGAAATTTTCCGAGAAAAAAAAAGACATGCTCCGTTACTTATTGAACGACCCCCGTACATATGTCATTAAACTGGGGAGAAGGATCTTCCACAGAGAAAATACACAACTGGCCATTAAAATTGCTACACCACGAAGATGACGTGCTACAGCCGCGAAATTCAACCGACAGGAAGAAGATGCTGTGATATGCAAATGATTAGCTTTTCAGAGCATTCACACAAGGTTGGCGCCGGCGGCGACACCTGCAAAGTGCTGACATGAGGAAAGTTTCCAGCCGATTTCTCATACACAAACAGCAGTTGACTGGCGTTCCCTGGTGAAACGTTGTTGTGATGCCTCGTGTAAGGAGGAGAAATGCGTACCATCACGTTTCCGACTTTGATAAAGGTCGGATTGTAGCCTATCGCGATTGCGGTTTATCGTATCGCGACATTGCAGCTCGTGTTGGTCGAAATACAATGACTGTTAGCAGAATATAGAATCGGTGGGTTCAGGAGGGTGATACGGAACGCCGTGCCGGTTCCCAACGGACTCGTATCACTAGCAGTCGGGATGGCAGGCATCTTATCCGCATGGCTGTAACGGATCGTGCAGCCACGTCTCGATTCCTGAGTCAACAGATGGGGACACTGGCAAGACAACAACCATCTGCACGAAAAATTCGACGACGTTTGCAGCAGCATCGACTATCAGCTCGGAGACCATAGCTGCGGTAAGCTGGGTACACGAATGGCAAAACGTCATTTTCTCGGATGGATCCAGGTTTTGTTTACAGCATCATGATGGTCGCATCCGTGTTTGGCGACATCGCGGTGAACGCACATTGGAAGTGTGTATTCGTCATCGCCATACTGGCGTACCACCCGACGTGATGGTATGGGGTGCCATTGGTTACACGTCTCGGACCTCTCTTGTTCGCTTTGACATCAATTTGAACAATGGACGTTAAATTTCAGATGTGTTACGACCAGTGGCTCTACACTTCATTCGATCCCTGCGAAATCCCACATTTCAGCAGGATAATGCACGACCGCATGTTGCAGGTCCTGTACGGTCCTTTCTGGATACAGAAAATGTTCGACTGCTGCCGTGACCAGTACATTCTACAGATCTCTCACCAAATGAATACGTCTGGTCAATGGTGGCCGAGCAACTGGCTCATCAAAATACGCCAGTCACTACTCTCGATGAACTGTGGTATCGTGTTGAAGCTTCATGGGCAGCTGTACCTGTACACGCCATCCAAGCTCTGTTGGACTCAATGCCCAGGCGTACCAAGGCCGTTATTACGGCCAGAGGTGGATACTGATTTCTCAGGAACTATGCACCCAAATTGCGTGAAAATGTAATCACATGTCAGTTCTAGTATAATATATTTGTCCAATGAATACCCGTTTCTCATCTGCATTTCCTCTTGGTGTAGCAATTTCAATGGCCAGTAGTGTAATAACAGAAAGAATAACCTTTCCCAAATTTGGATGGAAAATAAAAAGCATTCTCCCTGTTCACGCGCTTCCGTGGCCACAACCTCAGAATAGTAGTGCTAATTAGATTCCTATATGGTAAGTACACACTTCGGTTTTCTGTTATGTAAATTATGGCAGTGCTAGAGTTGGCTGAAATGTTTTCTGCTGCTTGTCAGCAGAATGGCAATCTACGTGGCCCAGCCCTCAGGCAAGTGCTTCTAATGTGGAATTCCTCAACATTACGATGCGCATCAAATTTCCTACTATATTATTCTCCACAAGTTGACTAGCAAATTTTCAAAATTGATAAAAATAAACAAGTAAATAGTTTCTTAGTGTCGGTCGTGACCGCACTGACCCCACACTTGGATCCGTGCCTGGTGAGGGTCTCGTCAGGTGGCACACGTGACGCGGCAGCAGGCCGCCGCTCTGGTCGTGTCCTTGGCGCCGCGTGTTTCCGCCGGCCTGTAGCGCAGACCGTATCGGCGGCCCTGGCAGAGCCAATGTTTGTAGCTGCCGCTCGCGGCTACAGCGCTTTCTCGGAGTCTCTCTCCGCGTTGCGCCTGACGTCACTACCTGCGGCCTTCTGTAAACACCAATTTGCAGACCATACGCTGCGAAGGGAACGCTAGTAAAGCGGTGCAACGGTAGAAACGCCAGGCATCTGTGTAGCACCAGGAACACCTTTCCACGTAAAGGTTCAAAGATGGTTGGTTGGTTTGTGGGATTAAAGGGATCAGACTGCTACGGTCATCAGTCCCTAAGGTTCAAAGACCTTTTTTCTACATCTTTATCTATATTCTGCAAACCACTGTGAAGTGCATGGCAGAGGGTACGTCTCACTGTACAGTGATCAAGGCTTTTTCCTGTTCCATTCTCGTATGGAATCGGGTAGAATGATTGCTTAAATACCGGGTCAGTATAAATTTGAAAACTTAATAAACCCCGGAATAATGTAGATAGAGACGTAAAAATTGACACACATGCTTGGAATGACATGGGGTTTTATTAGAACAAAAGAGAAAAGTTCACAAAATGCCCGAGAGACGGCGCTGGACAGCAAAATGTCAGTGACTGCGCATGACAATCGTGTATAAAAGGAGCTGTAATGAGAGAGAGAATCAGATGCGCCAGCAGTCGCAGCATTCTGACGTTACCTGAAAAGGCTCTTTTAGTAAAGCTGTATTATCAGAATGCGGAATGTGCTAGTTCAGCGTTACGATCCTATCGCCATAGGAAGGGGATTCGAACGGGTAAAGGTCCGTTGACAAATGCAGCTGAGGCGAGAATGATTTTGAAGTTCGAAGCGCCGGGTTGTTTAGACGATAGACCCCGTAGTGGCCGCCCGTGCACAAGGCGTATTGCTGCTGAGACAGTTCAGCAAGAAATAGAGACTGTAGCGGGTCCGTCTATGCACGGGGAACTCAGCGCTCCTGCAGTCGCACGTCGCACCGGCGTATCATACGCTACTGTTTGGTTGGCACTGAGGCGTATCCTCTGATGCTATCCGTACCAAATCTATCGGCATCATGAACTGTTACCTGGCGATTTAGTGAAGCGGAAGGCATTTGCGGTGTGGGCGTTTCAAAAGATGGCGGAAGATGACGATTGGTTGAATAACGAGTTGTGGACCGACGAAGCTCATTCCACGCTCCGAGGGTCTGTCAACGCCCACAACTGCAGAATTTGGGCTACCGAAAATCCTAGAACTGTCGTGGAAACTCCACTGCACGACGAGAAAGTCACGGTACGGGTTGGATTTACCACATCTACCGTTATCGGGCCTTTTTTCTGAGAGGAAATGCGTGATTCTGGTTTTGTAACTGCTTCCATGACAGATGAGAGGTACGCCAATATGTTACAGAATTGCATCATCCTCAGCCTGGCTGATAAACACTTGCTGGAACGTACGATGTTTATGCAGGATGGCGCTCCACCCCATATAGCTAGACGCGTGAAAGATCTCTTGCGCGCGTCGTTTGGTGATGATCGTATGCTCAGCAGCTTTCGTCATGCTTGGCCTCCCAGGTCCCCAGGTCTCAGTCCGTTCGAATATTGGCTTTGGGGTTACCTGAAGTCGCAAGTGTATCGTGATCGACCGACATCTCTAGTGACGCTGAAAGACAACATCCGACGCCAATGCCTCACCATAACTCCGGACATGCTTTACAGTGCTGTTCACAACATTAATCCTCGACTACAGCTATTGTTGAGGAATCATGGTGGACATATTGAGCATTTCCTGTAAAGAACATCATCTTTGCTTTGTCTTACTTTGTTAGGCTAATTATTGCTATTCTGATCAGATGAAGCGCCATCTGTCGAACATGTTTTGAACTTTTGTATTTTTTGGTTCTAATAAAACCCCATGCCATTCCAAGCATGTGTGTGAATTTGTACCTCTCTATCTACATTATTTTCAAATTTATACTGCCTTTTTGATCACCCGGTACCTCTCTGCGCGGTTTAATTAATCTGACGTTGTCTTCATAGTTGCTGTGGAAGCGGTACGTAGGAGATTGTAGTATATACCCTGATTAATCATTAAAGTTGTAACTACGAACTTTCAAAGTATTATTTCACAGGGTAGTGTATGTCTGTCTTCAAATATCTCCCAGTTCATTTCTTTCAGCATCTTCGTTACACTTTCCCAAGGGTCAAACATACCTGTGTTCAGTCCTGTTGTCCCTCTACGTAGTCTTCATTATTGCCCGTTAGTCCTGCCACCCCCGTTAGCTGCGTGGTCAGCGCGGCGGAATGCCACGCCAAGGGGCCCGGGTTCGATTCGTGACTGAGGCAGCAGATTTTCTCCGCTCAGCAACTGAGTGTTGTGTTGTCCTCATCATCATTTCATCACCATCTCCGACGCGCAAATCGCCGAATGTGGCGTCGAATGTAATAAGTACTTTCCCTCGGCGGCTGAACTTCACCGAATGAGGGACTCCCGGTCCACAATGCCGTACGCTCATTTCCATTTTTCCCGTTAGTCCTATTTGGTACAAGTCCCACATAATTGTCCAATATTCTAGAATGGATCGTACGAGTGATTTGTAAGAAATCTCCCTTGAATACTCACTGCATTTCCCTAGAACTGCAGTCTCCCATCTGCTTTACCTGAGATTCAGACTATGTGAGTGTTCCATTTCGTATTTATACAAATTGTTAAACCCAGGTATAAATGAAATGTAGACAGGCTCAAAGAAACTGATGTATTGAATAGAAACATTAGGCACAGATACAAGAAGCACACTTAATTAATTGAAATAATAGCAATCAAATGACGATAAAAATGTATGTAAACTTTTCAGCTTGTACAGGCTATTACATTGGCAGTCACAGCTCGGTCAATAGGTGAAAATCACACAAATAAATCCTGGAATATACGAGAGAATGAAGGTGTGTGTGTGTGTGTGTGTGTGTGTGTGTGTGTGTGTGTGTGTGTGAGAGAGAGAGAGAGAGAGAGAGAGAGAGGGAGAGGGAGTTGGAGAGAGGTGAATGGGGGAGGGATGGAGAGAGGAGAGAAGACAGTGAGGAGGGGGGGAGAGGGGGAAAGTAGAGGAGGACGAAGAGTGGGGAGAGGGGAACAGAGAGGGGAGAAAGTGACAGATTGGGAGCAGTGAGGTGAGACTCGGTAGAGAAGAAGGGGAAAGATGGAAGTGGGGTTGGGGGAGATGGGTGAGATGTGGGGGAGGGAGGGGGAGAAAGAGGACGATGGGAATGGGGAGGGAGATTATGTCAAATGATGCTACACCTCACCTGAACTTTTAGCGTTACATGAACTGCTGCGTGGATGATTCCGTGGCTCGGTTGCGGTCGTGCTTCCGAGCTATCATTGTAATACACATTGACAAAGTCGCCACAGCTGACGAGCAACAAGTTATTTACACAGTTTGCTCGCTAAAAACAGCAGCCCCCTCTAAATCGTCCGTCGCTTCAGCGCTCAGGTATACTGCTACAGCGTGTCACCTAAACTGCTAGTTCACGTGGTCCGGAAGACCGGCTATACCTGTCGTGGAAACGCTTGTTGGCTTCTTCAAGGAGGGCCAGAAAGTGAGCAAGTGTGAACTATTGCTGAATTTGGGGGCTGTTGAAAACCTTAGATCTCAAAGAACGCAGTCGGCAGACAAAAATGAAACTGCTTTTTATGGCTAAACAGCGTTGTCTGCAGCAGTTCTGGAAGGACCACTCTGAATTGTGATGTTGCCGCACACCAGCGTCTTCCTAACGGCCGACTTCGTGTTGCAGGTAAATCACTGAGTGTGAAAGCAACCAGGTTTCTAGAACTGGTTTCAATGGAAATCGCCGTAGTGGCACTAGTTAATAACCTTTATAAGCCACTAGGTAACGAATCGCAAAAATTAGGGAAAAATGCGCCGTACGTACGTATCGTCATTAACTAGTTATCATTCAGCCACCCCTGCATCTCAGTTAACTGTTAGTTTCAAGTGCACTATTCTTTTAGTCTGATTCTAAAGCTTTGTGTGTGTGGTATCGCAAGAGGGTGGCTGCAGCTCTCAGTGCTACTAGGACGCCAGCGACGTACTGTCTTCAAACCAGAGCAAATTTTACAGTGCGGCACACAATTTCAACAGGCTCCCTTCCGGGTCAGCCCTCGTTCCCATATGCTCCCCGTAGAAGAAGGCACCAATCCTCTGCCAGCCTCATGATCCACGCTCACTCTTGCCTGCTCCTGCCTTTCGTATACACCCCACTTCACAGCTCGGCATTACCCTCCCACTCCCAGACATAACGACGCACTTACCTGTATTGTCCTCTCATCCCTCCATCCTTCCTACCTATCTATCCACACAGCATCCACTGGGATTTGCTCATGGTTCAAAGTCGCCAGCTGCCATTTTTTTGGTAACTGTTAAAACGAATAATCTTTGTTATATTACAAATTCCCCTCCTCCCGCCCAGCCATCCCATTTGAGGGGGAGAGGGGGGGGGGGGGTTGAAACGAAGATTGAGGAGAAACAAGTGCATTACTGTGAGCAGCGAGTTCTTAGAAGAAGGAATAAGAAAAATGGACAAGACGTCGAATCAGACTAGTCTGCAAGAATAGTGAGGCAGTGATACCTGACATTGTCAGGAAGGAGACGGTGGTATTAATGTGTTTTATTAAATAAAAATTTTTGAAAGTAAAAAAAAAAATTAATGTCAAGACCGAAATTTCCTTATAAGAGTCAAAGTACAATTACTAGTTTCCATTGCTATCTGCAATCATCTTCAGATCGTTCAAACTGTAAAAAAACCGTGAATGTACCGGGTGATCAAAAAGTCAGTGTAAATTTGAAAACTTAATGAACCACGGAATAATGTACATAGAGATTGAGACACATCACTGGAATGACATGGGGTTTTATGAGAACAAAAACCAAAACCAAAGTATTGTTAGACGTGTGAAAGATCTCGTGCGCGCGTCGTTTGGTGATGATCGTGTGCTCAGCCGCCACTTTCGTCATGCTTGGCCTCCCAGGTCTCCAGACTTCAGTCCGTGCGATTATTGACTTTGGGGTTACCTGAAGTCGCAAGTGTATCGTGATCGACCGACATCTCTAGGGATGCTGAAAGACAACATCCGACGCCAATGCCTCACCATAACTCCGGACATGCTTTACAGTGCTGTTCACAACATTATTCCTCGACTAGAGCTATTGTTGAGGAATGATGTGGACATATTGAGCATTTCCTGTAAAGAACATCATCTTTGCTTTGTCTTACTTTGTTATGCTAATTATTGCTATTCTGATCAGATGAAGCGCCATCTGCCGGACATTTTCTGAACGTTTGAATTTTTTCGGTTCCAATAAAACCCCACGTCATTCCAAGCATGTGTGTCAATTTGTACCTCTCTATCTTCATTATTCCGTGATTTATTCAGTTTCCAAATTTGTACTGACTTTTTGATCACCCGGTACATTGGAAACAACCTTAACTGTAATCATGCAAAGACACACATTCATAGATGCTAAGACAATGGTAGGACGTAGAACATCGCCGCGAGCAAGCCATGTTGTAGGCCGTAAACCCACAGGGTGACAGTATTAAATGAAAATGGCAACTTGTACTCATGAAACTGGTCATTGTCTTTCATTACGTCATCCTGCGAGATTAAGGTCTACGTCTTGGCTTACTCACGGTGATGTTTTTAAACTACGTACTGTCATTGTCTTGAATTTGCGAATGCATTTCATTGCACGACTACAGCTTCTCATGCTTTACAACACATATTCGCCGCTTTATTACATGTAATTGTAATAGGAAAATTGCGATCTAGGCATTAAAACTACTTTACTTTCAAAACTTTTAATTTAATAAAAAGAGGGGTACTTGTCGTCAACGGCCGCCACGAGGCCTACAGATTTTTGCAACTGAATTTTTTAAAGCTATTTACTTAACATTTCTGTTCACAGTATGATTACGAAGTCCACTTTCAGTCGTATTTGATATTGTTAGGTAAAAAAACATAGATTCAAATTCTTAATTGTGTTGTATGATGCGCTAAAAACAGTGTCTCTCAGTGTGGTGTCAGCTTACGGGCCTAACACCATTTCGTATCGGAGAGCACGACTTAATGCTGTTTATTTATCCACGCTGATTTTAGTTTGGCTCCACTAGGCTGAGAAGATCTCGTTTCGGAACTCCCCAGTCCATAAAATCTGGAGTTGTTCTCCAGGAACCGAAATACGAGCATCTGCGTCATCAGCCATCGATTCTGCCCACTATAGCCCGATGTTGGCGGTAGTTCTGCACGAAGCTGCGGCTGGAGGTCAGCCACAGACATTCTGTCGCGGGTGGGCAAGCGAGGGCACTCTCGCATCTCACGTGACCACAGAGTGTAACTTCTCTCAGTCCGTAGGTTGCGACAACAGGCGAAGATGTCAGGCGGAAGCAACCGGCTGTAATATTGTACTACTACATACAGAGGCCGTCCAAACCGTTCGGAGGCAGATTTTATTCCCGTCGTAAAACCGATGTCAGCGTAGTAACTGTATGTTGTGTGTGAAATCTTATGGGACTTAACTGCTAAAGTCATCAGTCCCTAAGCTTACACACTACTTAATCTAAATTATCCTAAGGACAAACACACATACACCCATGCCCGAGGGAGGACTCGAACCTCCGCCGGGATCAGCCGCACAGTCCATGACCGCAGCGCCTTAGACCGCTCGGCTAATCCCGCGCGGACAGCGTAGTAACTACGCATGAAGTAACAACTATAAACAAGAGATGTGCTTTCGACCAGTCAGCAGTCAGTTGTGAGTAGACAGTGCTTCAGTGCGTCACCAAGTGTTGTCTAGCATATCAGGCTGGGGCAACGAACTGATCTCTGAATTAAGTGTTATAGACCTTCTCCAGAATGTTGTGAAGAAGAGTAAAGTGTGTGCAAAGTTTGTCTCGCTCACCTTGACTACCGAGCGAAAAGAGTAACGCATGGACGCCTGTCGCGACTTGATTTAAATTAAAAACGCGGACGATTTTATTGTGGAAAAAATAATCCCGGCTTCCTCGAGGCTCCTGATCCGCACCACGAAATTAACTATGTATAAATCACTTATACGACCAGTGCTTACATATGCCTCTGAGGCCTGGACAATAACAACTAAAGATATTGAAACACTGGATGCATTTGGAAGAAAGGTACTTAGACGAATTATCGGCCCAATCTGTGAAAGAGGGAAGATGGAGGAGGAGATACAACCATGAGTTGTATTTCATATACAAAGACCAACCCATCAGAAGGATAGTGAAATCATACAGACTAAGGTGAGCGGGGCATGTGGCTCGCATGAAAGATGCAGAAGTAGGAAAAAGAATATTACAAGGAAAGCCAGGAGGGCAGAGAGGACGTGGTCGACCAAGTGCCAGATGGGAAGATGGAGTAATCGAAGATCTTACGAAGATGAGCTATAGAAACTGGGCAGTATTGGCAAAGGACCGAGAGAAATTGAGGAAAATTGTAGAAGAGGCCAAGGCTCATCATGAGCTGTAGAGCCAAGAAAGAAGAAGACGAGACTCTGCGTTATCAATACGAACCTACCACAAAACAACAAAGTGCAGAACGGTGGTTTGCCAAGGCCGAAGAATGTAGGATGTGATGTGCGAGTTGAGCAACATCCCAAAGAGTTGCAAGTGGTTGTCTGGAGCTTCTGTGCGATGTACTGAAGTGAAGGGAGACCAAGTAGAACGCCTTAGGCATTAAACATTTCATGATTAATATTTATTTTGAGTGTATGTGAAAAATAAAACGTCAAAAACTGTTCTCTCGTGATAAATAATACACTTTCACTACCAAAAAACTTTAAGCTGACCGTTTCTGAAAATCGGTGAAGTGAGATGCATGCTTTCATGTGACTCTAGAATGTTCAGAGCTAAATTTTTAATTTTAGAACGATTTTATCAGGATTTGAATTATGGAAAAAGTATAGCAAATCAGTACCAAAACATATGTAATCTCCTGACAGCGATAAACATGAAGTATCGCATACAAGTTTTCAATATAACATTTGAAAATCGCTTTGACATAGCACAAACCGATGCTTTCTACAGTCTACGAAGTTTTCTAGGGCATATACGTCCCACTATATAGGCCTACACATTATATATAAACTAGCAGAATTACTGAGGTATGTAAAAACTTTTCAGAACAATGTCTGTCATGAACAAGAACACAAAACTAGTAACTTCTGACACTCTTCGAGTGGAGGAGATGGTAATTTGATTCGGTGAAACAAACGCATTGTGCCACCTGTAAACACATGCCGCCTCATTTGATCGGTAAAAATCTGCAGAACATCTCGCTGCACGCTAGCACTAGACAAATACGAGACGTCCCAATGCTCAAAACTGCATCTTACTTTGGTGCAACATATGTACCCCATCAACTACGAAAGTGTTAAAATCACCATCTCCGTTTTTCTCTGTTATTTACTAATCTACTCTCGTAACTTTGTGGATGGTAGCATAAGGTCATCCGAGTGATCATAGTTGTGCAGGGGTAGTTGATTGGCTTGAGAGGGTGCGAGTGTAGATCTGTTGTTTTGTTGATTATTTATAAGTTCTTTTGTTGCTCATTTATAAGTTCTTTAAGACATTTTAGCAGTTCCCATGCACATAAATATGTTGATCATCAAAAATAGGACTTGATATAACATTTAACTTTTTCTGTTTAGCATCAATGTGTAGTCTCGCCTATAGCCTCCACATACACTCCGGTAGACCTATCAGTTCAGAACAGTTCGGTGGAAGACCGGCCACCGGAAAGTGTATGGGGTTCGGCTGGTCTTTGCAGCCCATCTGATTCGGCGGTGGGAGAAGTAACCAAAACTTGTTTGCCCATCCGACCGAAGTGCAGAGAGCGCTGGCGCGCCGGAATGTAAGGGATGGGATGGGATGAGGCGACAAATAGGCAGTCCTGAAACTGCACGCTTTAGATGCCGGCCAAATCCGGCTCGCGGAGAAATGCATTAATGATGTGTTGTTTGGTGACGATTCAGATGGAAGCTATTCACTTGTTCGCCGAGTATTTCCTCGCTACCAGTCATCATATCCACGGCTCCTTCACATCTTTACGGCAGCGTCTATTATGCTTCTCCAAACTCGAGCAGTTCCCAATCCACCACAACTTCCCACATGGCAATCACCAGACCAGTCAACCTCAGTATGTTCAGAAAGCTCTCACCACAATTTAAACAAAGTCTATTGACATAACGAACAGCAGCAAAGAGACAGTAATATACCCTCCAGATTTTTGTCTTCATAGAACGATTTGCCGGAATCCGAAAATGCGCATATATATATATACACTCCTGGAAATGGATAAAAGAACACATTGACACCGGTGTGTCAGACCCACCATACTTGCTCCGGACATTGCGAGAGGGCTGTACAAGCAATGATCACACGCACGGCACAGCGGACACACCAGGAACCGCGGTGTTGGCCGTCGAATGGCGCTAACTTCGCAGCATTTGTGCACCGCCGCCGTCAGTGTCAGCCAGTTTGCCGTGGCATACGGAGCTCTATCGCAGTCTTTAACACTGGTAGCATGTCGCGACAGCGTGGACGTGAACCGTATGTGCAGTTGACGGACTTTGAGCGAGGGCGTATAGTGGGCATGCGGGAGGCCGGGTGGACGTACCGCCGAATTGCTCAACACGTGGGGCGTGAGGTCTCCACAGTACATCGATGTTGTCGCTAGTGGTCGGCGGAAGGTGCCCGTGCCCGTCGACCTGGGACCGGACCGCAGCGACGCACGGATGCACGCCAAGACCGTAGGATCCTACGCAGTGCCGTAGGGGACCGCACCGCCACTTCCCAGCAAATTAGGGACACTGTTGCTCCTGGGGTATCGGCGAGGACCATTCGCAACCGTCTCCATGAAGCTGGGCTACGGTCCCGCACACCGTTAGGCCGTCTTCCGCTCACGCCCCAACATCGTGCAGCCCGCCTCCAGTGGTGTCGCGACAGGCGTGAATGGAGGGACGAATGGAGACGTGTCGTCTTCAGCGATGAGAGTCGCTTCTGCCTTGGTGCCAGTGATGGTCGTATGCGTGTTTGGCGCCGTGCAGGTGAGCGCCACAATCAGGACTGCATACGACCGAGGCACACAGGGCCAACACCCGGCATCATGGTGTGGGGAGCGATCTCCTACACTGGCCGTACACCTCTGGTGATCGTCGAGGGGACACTGAATAGTGCACGGTACATCCAAACCGTCATCGAACCCATCGTTTTACCATTCCTAGACCGGCAAGGGAACTTGCTGTTCCAACAGGACAATGCACGTCCGCATGTATCCCGTGCCACCCAACGTGCTCTAGAAGGTGTAAGTCAACTACCCTGGCCAGCAAGATCTCTGGATCTGTCCCCCATTGAGCATATTTGGGACTGGATGAAGCGTCGTCTCACGCGGTCTGCACGTCCAGCACGAACGCTGGTCCAACTGAGGCGCCAGGTGGAAATGGCATGGCAAGCCGTTCCACAGGACTACATCCAGCATCTCTACGATCGTCTCCATGGGAGAATAGCAGCCTGCATTGCTGCGAAAGGTGGATATACACTGTACTAGTGCCGACATTGTGCATGCTCTGTTGCCTGTGTCTATGTGCCTGTGGTTCTGTCAGTGTGATCATGTGATGTATCTGACCCCAGGAATGTGTCAATAAAGTTTCCTCTTCCTGGTACAATGAATTCACGGTGTTCTTATTTCAATTTCCAGGAGTGTATATATATATATATATATATATATATATATATATATATATATATATATATATATATATATATATATTCCTGGAAATGGAAAAAAGAACACATTGACACCGGTGTGTCAGACCCACCATACTTGCTCCGGACACTGCGAGAGGGCTGTACAAGCAATGATCACACGCACGGCACAGCGGACACACCAGGAACCGCGGTGTTGGCCGTCGAATGGCGCTAGCTGCGCAGCATTTGTGCACCGCCGCCGTCAGTGTCAGCCAGTTTGCCGTGGCATACGGAGCTCCATCGCAGTCTTTAACACTGGTAGCATGCCGCGACAGCATGGACGTGAACCGTATGTGCAGTTGACGGACTTTGAGCGAGGACGTATAGTGGGCATGCGGGAGGCCGGGTGGACGTTCCGCCGAATTGCTAAACACGTGGGGCGTGAGGTCTCCACAGTACATCGATGTTGTCGCCAGTGGTCGGCGGAAGGTGCACGTGCCCGTCGACCTGGGACCGGACCGCAGCGACGCACGGATGCACGCCAAGAGCGTAGGATCCTATGCAATGCCGTAGGGGACCGCACCGCCACTTCCCAGCAAATTAGGGACGCTGTTGCTCCTGGGGTATCGGCGACGACCATTCGCAACCGTCTCCATGAAGCTGGGCTACGATCCAGCACACCGTTAGGCCGTCTTCCGCTCACGCCCCAACATCGTGCAGCTCGCCTCCAGTGGTGTTGCGACAGGCGTGAATGGAGGGACGAATGGAGACGTGTCGTCTTCAGCGATGAGAGTCGCTTCTGCCTTGGTGCCAATGATGGTCGTATGCGTGTTTGGCGCCGTGCAGGTGAGCGCCACAATCAGGACTGCATACGACCGAGGCATACAGGGCCAACACCTGGCATCATGATGTGGGGAGCGATCTCCTACACTGGCCGTACACTTCTGGTGATCGTCGAGGGGACACTGAATAGTGCACGGTACATCCAAACCGTCATCGAACCCATCGTTCTACCATTCCTAGACCGGCAAGGGAACTTGCTGTTCCAACAGAACAATGCACGTCCGCATGTATCCCGTGCCACCCAACGTGCTCTAGAAGGTGTAAGTCAACTACCCTGGCCAGCAAGATCTCCGGATCTGTCCCCCATTGAGCATGTTTGGGACTGGATGAAGCGTCGTCTCACGCGGTCTGCACGTCCAGCACGGACGCTGGTCCAACTGAGGCGCCAGGTGGAAATGGCATGGCAAGCCGTTCCACAGGACTACAGCCAGCATCTCTACGATCGTCTCCATGGGAGAATAGCACCCTGTATTGCTGCGAAAGGTGGATATACACTGTACTAGTGCCGACATTGTGCATGCTCTGTTGCCTGTGTCTATGTGCCTGTGGTTCTGTCAGTGTGATCATGTGATGTATCTGACCCCAGGAATGTGTCAATAAAGTTTCCCCTTCCTGGGACAATGAATTCACGGTGTTCTTATTTCAATTTCCAGGAGTGTATATGCGCATTTTCTTACCTGTAAGTGATTCCTATGTAGAACCTTACAAAGTGCTTCATATGTATCAGGTATAATCTTGCCTATACCTGCCGGCCGGGTTGGCCGAGCGGTTCTAGGCGCTACAGTCTGGAACCGTGCGAGCGCTACGGTCACGGGTTGGAATCCTGCCTCGGGCATGGATGTGTGTGATGTCCTTAGGTTAGTTAGGTTTAAGTAGTTCTAAGTTCTAGGGGACTGATGATTTTAGAAGTTAAGTCCCATAGTGCTCAGAGCCATTTGAACCATTTTGCCTATACCTGAGGAGATACGACAGTAGAAAACTTGCAAGTACTCCAAATGTCTCCCCGTAGCTACTAACCTCAGTGTTGCTTTTAGTTGTTGGTGAAGAGAAATCGAATTTCTCTCTGGCATACTTTCATTTGCCATTAATGACAACAGCCATATGTACAGAGTTGCACAAAAATATGGAAACACGGAGAGAAATGAAGGGCTGAAGAAACGCAGGTGCAAGCCAGACCCGCAGGTTGAGCTGTTGTATTTGACCTTGAAAGGCACCTGTGCAACGCCCTCAATAGAATTCAAGGGTCGGTCGTGGTGAGAACGGTGTTGTGTGTAGTTGTGTGTGCATTATGTCGAGCTAAGTGACTTCGAACGTGTGCAAATTATTGATGGTCCTATGTATAGTGAGTGCTTCCGTAGCCAAGGGAGCCGAAATGTGTAGTGTTTCAAGATGCACCGTATCGAAGGTATATACCGCATATAGGAAAAGTGCAAAAACATCAACCGTTAAGTCAGACGGTGGACAAAAGTGCGTGTTGAGTGATCGTGAACGGACAGCCACTGAAGAGGACTGCGACGAAAGGTAAGAGGACTACAGCTGCAAAAGCCACTGCAGAACTGAATGTCGCACTCGTGAACCCTGTCAGCACCAAAACAATGCGAAGGGAGCTCGAGGAGCAAGGATTTGCAGGTCGAGCTGGAATTTCGCATCAGTCGTAAGTGATGCAAATGCCCATAACAAGAAAACGTGGTGCCGAAGCCATAAAAGACTCATTGGCCTAAATGAGTTTCTTCCATTGGCCCGTAGTCTGGACTACCGGGGCGATGGAAGAAAGTCATTTAGGCCAATGAGCCTTCTTTCACACTAGCCGGCCGGGGTGGCCGAGCGGTTCTAGGCGATACAGTCTGGAATCGCGCTACCGCTACGGTCGCAGGTTCGAATCCTGCCTTGGACATGGATGTGTGTGATGTCCTTAGGTTAGTCAGGTTTAAGTAGTTCTAGGTTCTAGGGAACTGATGACCTCAGCAGTTCCATAGAGCACAGAGCCGTCTGAACCATTCTTCCACACTGTTCCCAACTTCTGACGGAGTTTATGCTTCAAGACTGAAACATGGAGGGTGTTCGGGGAAGATTTGGGCAGCACTGTCTTTACTCTGCAACGTCGCATTTTTTGCCAAGGGGTAAGTGGCCATTTTGGCTCATCAAGTCAATCCCATGTTAAATGTTTGTTTACTAATGGTGATGGTGTGTTTCAAGACGGTGGGCTCCTTTTCACAGAGCTCGCATCGTTCTGGGCTGGTTTCGTGAGCACGAGGATGCACTGTTGCGTCTTCTCTGGCCGTCACAGTCACCAGTTCTCAAGCCTTTGTGGTCTAATTTGAAGAAAAGGGTGCGCGATCACTTTGCACCTCCATAAGAGTTACCTGAAATTGCCACTATTTTGCAGGAACAATGGTAAAAGATTTCCTCGAAAACCAAACAGGATCTTTATTTAGCCATTCCGAGACGACTGGAAGTTGTTTTGAATGCCTATGGTTTCCCTACACACTAACAGGCATGTTAATGTGGCGTGATTTTGTTATTTCCATATTTTAGTCCACCTTCTGTATGTATTCGCCACAACCAGTACGAATATTTATAGATTTTTAGTTTTTTAATATTCACTCATGTGTTGCGTGTATATAGAGCTAGCATACGCTTTTTTTTGTCAACCGAACTGACGCTCAAGGTCAATTTTGAGGATTACAGTGGTTAGGAATAATTAAAGAAACTACCGCTCTATTTTCCACGCTCTGTACATGTCAGAATTTGTTCTTCGCTGTTTAGCGAGTCAGTTCTGCGAAAATGAAGACCAAGTCTCATCTACTTATATTTGGCTTCGTTTTGCTTTTTATAGGAATCGATGCTTACAGTCATATGTCAGCTTCGACCGTAATAGCTTCCTAGCGTGTCTGGTAACGGCTCGTAATCGCTACGTCTGAAAAATTGATGTGAGCGGTTTCGATACCAGCTGGAACTTTTGTAAACAGACACTCGATGTCGTGCACTTGCGGACACTTTTTAATATGTAATGATCTGGTTGCCTTTAGTCATTGTTCATCGTCTAGTTGGCGCTGTCCCGTTCCATTAGTTCAGTATTTCCCGAATATTTCTTCCATTTTGTGTCGTACAGAAAGAGAGCATTCACAAAATAACAGTACTGTTTTGCCTAGATAGAAAATTTTATTTTTTGTCAGTTAGGAAAAATGATGTATCTAAACTCTTATTGACATACATTATTGATACCTTAAACTTGCTGTCGGTAGCTGATAATGTTCATGTTCTGAAGCCAATTGTCTTTGCTGTTCTTCTAGTGTTTCATTTCTGCTTGCAATCTTGTCACTTTGTGCCTTCGTTCGATAATGGGAGGTCCTCTCTTACAGACTTACGTTTGCGGACTGACCACTGAAAATGACTCATTGAAATGCTCACAAAAATATTCCCTTTTAATTTAATTTTTATTGCTGTAATTGGACCGAAATTCACCTTACAAAAGCACCTAATATTTCCAATTCCAGAATATTCTAAATCATTCAAGAAAATTAGAAATAATTTTAAAACATAATATTTTCGATTTTAGAACATTCGAAAACATTCTTAGACTTTCTAGAACATTTCGAAAGCATTCTTGAAATTTACGGAAGGTTTCCGAACAGAATTAGATGACGTCAATATATTTCTCATCGAAAAATATGCTCTCACCGTTTAAATTTAGTAGGAAGGAAGAAGACAACTGTGACTTCAAACTCAGTCTCAGTCTCTTAATTTGCACGTTACAACTCACCTGCATGAAACTCCCTTACGCACAGTGGAAGATACAGGACTATATACATCCTACGAATGCACGTACACACAGATACACAAAACTACAGTGGCAGTGTCTGGTTGAGTAACCAGTTGTGCATATTTATTTGTATACAGATTAAACTGAGGTACGTTCCTAGGAAGAGGGAGGGAAATGAAACGTTATTCACTTGTTGAAGAATTGTGTGAATTTATTTCAGACATTAAAAATTCAAGTGAAACGTACAACAATGTTGGCAGGATGAATACACAGGTAATTCCTTGTCGATAGGATGGTGTATCTCGTCGGCCCAGATGACTTGAAATGAATTAGTTACGAAGGGTGTCATACAGCTGTAGCGCACACCGATACCTTTACGTCTTGAAGTGACACCTACGTTGCACGGTATCGTACAGAATTTTGGCACCTACACGACGTCTAGTATTGTATCTAACTACCGTAATGAGTTAACCACAAATATAGTTCTATTTGCTATAAACTACAAAGCATTTTGTTTGTTTTCCTGGTTACATTCACATCGCGCATGTCTGGCGGGCCCTGACGGGCCGTATTCAGAGCAGGGGAGAGCTTGTCACGTCGACGGCCGTGCAGCGCAACAAGGGTCCTAAAGCCGTACCGCAACCCCTGCGGCGATTGTGATCATGAGGCAGAATTAAGAGATACGATAGAAAAGAACTAGAGATATAATTATTTTAACTGCAGCATTTTTCATTGTGAATATTTGTACATATAAGCCCCTTTGATTCATACTCATTCAAATCACTACCATCATTGTGCTTCATTAGGGACAGTATGTTAAAATACTTGACTAACTTTGTGTTCTGCCTTACGGCAGGTCTTGTCATGGGGGGTTGCCTCGTCAGAGATGTCCACCGCATGAGCGTCAAGGGAAAGGGAAGTGATTCCAGTGGTGGTTTCCCGTTGCCTTCCACTTATGATGATGAAATGATAATGACAACAACACAACAGCCAGTCCCTGAGCGGAGAAAATCTACGACCCAGTCGGGCATCGAACCAGGCCCCCTTGGCGTGACAAACCGCCGCGCTGACCACTCAGCTATCGGGGCGGACTGGTATAACACACCAAGTCAAAAAGTTTCATGTAGCTATCACAATAGTTTTTGATACAGAGGTGCATAAAGTACTGTAACCCACAAGCGGCTTGTAGTCAAATTGCGTGCTTATGAAATATCGTCTCAGTTATGCGACTGGATTCGTCATTTCCTGTCAGGTATTCCTCACTGCGGCGGGAGCTTCTCACGAAATTACAATCGCAAACTTTCTCCTCCGAAAGCGAAAATAATTATTTGACGCCGACCTACATAATAAAATAAGGGAGCTCAGAGCTCTCTCGGAAAGATGTAGGTGTTCGTTTCTTCCTCGCGCTATTCGGGAGTGGAATAATAGAGAATTATTATGAAGGTGGTTCGATGAACCCTCTGCCAGGCACTTAAGTGTGATTTTCAGAGTATTCACGTAGGTGTAGGTGTAAAGAAAGTCATTTTGAGAAAATCGTGTTTAAAGCTTAAAACGATACAAGTTCACTCATATTTCTAAACTAAGGCTCAAAAGCACCCAGCAGAACAGTCAGCATAATCTTTTTTGCCATCCTCCTTCTCTAAAAGCGTCTTCCTTCAGTCTCACCTTGCTTCTTTGCAGATGAACTCGGCTGCACGCTGTGCCTCGGCATGTCTCGACTTGTGTAATAATTTCAACCTCTTTACATTATGACAGCCTGGGGTGGTGCTAAGATGGGATAGAACTTTTATTGTCCCCATGTATCCATCATTTGTTAATGTAGCATCAATAGCTCTCCGTTTCAATCTATTTAACCCTACATACAGATTTTTGGGCTATCTTACCCAGATAATATTACTGAGAGACTCATTGGGATCTTGAGTCTGCCCATGTGGACACTTTTGGGGGTGAGGTCTGGATAAACTAGTTTCCTATAAATTCGCTTGATGGGGCCCATAACCGCTTCAGGAATAGACTTCTTGTGTTCAAAATATACTCCCGAAATTTCAGCCATCCGGAATTTACACCGTAAGTCAAGTACTGGTGAGCAAAGTGAATGTATCGCTTTTCTGTCAGTTGAGAGTTTGTGGAATTGCGACGCCAAAGACCTTTCTTGATACTTTCTAAACCATTTCCATTATTCCTGATGGCCATCCATAATACTGATGAAGTTCATTTTATCAGTCTGTCGATCACTCAGTGGCTCGGCTCCTGACAATCTGGTGGTGCAAAGAGTTTGTTTTAATTTTCTATGACGTGTGCCCACCCACTTCTGTGCGTGTCGGATGCATTCCAGTTTCTTTATCTTCACATTTTCGTGTGGATTTGATTCAGCTACACATTTACCCACTTTAGAAACGCATACAAAGAGACGCATGTTCGAAATTGCGTAATTTCGGAGATACGCAGGTAATATAATGAAATTAAAAAAAAACACCTTCTAAACAGTGCTCAGAGATAAGTTATACATTATTTTGAAGAAGAGCGAGTGAAGAATATTGTAGGACTTGTTATGTAAAGTGTCATAATTTTTAACTTTTTGCCTGAAAACTAAATATGTAGTTTGTCTCCTCTTGGTTGCTCTCGAATGAAGTACACTTTTATAACACGAGTTAAAATATTTTATTACGTGACCAACCTCTGCATATCGTTAAGTGAATAAACCGAATCAAGCCTGAAATGTCTCATGGAGAAAACGAATATTCATTGCATGAGACTTACCCCCTTACTTACCAAAGAAGAAGATAATTTAAGCCGTATTTGTTATGGAATTTAATGAACTTGTAAAATTTACATGAAGAAGTTAATTAATTTTGAGACTTACTGAGAGCGAGAAGTGCCGCGCGGAGTAGCCGCGCGGTCTTGGGCGCCTTGTCACGGTCTTTGCGGCTCCCCCCGTCGGAGGTTCGAGTCCTCCCTCGGGCATGGGTGCGTGCGTCGTCCATAGCGTAAGTTATTTTAAGTTAGACTAAGTAGTGTATAGGCTTACGGACCGATGACCTCAGCAGCTTGGTCCCATAAGATCTTACTACAAATTTCCAATTCAATAGCGAGAAGTACAGTATGTTGGTGGTGCTATATATTGATTTTCGAGGACACGAAAGAGGAAGAAACTATGCGTTGATGAAAAGAATGCAGTCAAATTATATGCAGATTACTTTTATGGAATAGCTATGTTGAAAGATATCATTTTCAAATGTAATTACTAGTACAAAAAACGACGATTCCCTGATTTTAGCCAGTTCTGTTCAGTATCGCTCGTTGTCTGGGCACGAAGGGAAACTGTAACTCAATATTCCGAAGATTTTTGAAACTGGTCGTAGAGCAGAATCTTCATCTATTTACCTTATTCTTCTTCAAATGAGACAAACCCGGAGATATTGAAGAAATTAACGACAGTCACAGGAATTTCTTTATGAATAATAGAAGTCTGGTACATCTACAGTTAAAATTTATTAATCTGAAAGGGAGAGTGAATCGTAATAAGGATACAGTCCCAAGTATCAGAGGCAGTTGTGGTGGTTAAGGGACAGAACACGATGGAGATACCATAAAAGATGCGCTTCATTAACTTCTCATATTCAGTAGGGACCATTTACATTGTACTCGTGGCTTCCTTTGCGATGTGACGAGAAAAGAAGAGGAAAAAAGGAAACTGTAGCTGAACTCCAAGAGACTAACGGAAGAAGAGGTCATCATCCAGAAAAAGGGAAGACACAAAAAGAAATTGAAGACTCGAAAGGCGAAGACAGAAGTTTGAAGTTTGTCTTCAGCGAGAGAGATGTGCAACACTTTGCCCTGGGCAACAGTCCAGCACCCACTGTATCTGTAGTCGAGACGGCGTGAGAAGTTCTCTGACAGCTCGGAGCGCTGTTGCCAGCTTTCAACTATGAGGCGCCAACAGTTGAAGGCGAAAACAGTAGCCGCCTACAAGCTGTGAAAACACGGAGGTGTTGCCATAGAGACGTTGGCAAAACCGCGTTACGTTATTGGTTGAGGTAGGCCCGCAAGGCTGCTGCGCCCAGCCCACTGCATCTGTCAGGGATCAACTTAGGCTGACTCAAGTATATGTAGGTGAGGACAGCACGGGTAACATGCGTTCTTGTGTTATCTTGTTGAAAGTCATAGTATCAAACACTTCATTAATCAGGAATGTAAGACCAGCTGTCTTCATTACTGACTATGCGAACCAGAAATGATTATGTTGCATATCCCATGGCGCCCATTAGCATCATGCTAGGTGCTGGGCCGGTATGGCGACGACGAATGTTGTCTGACAACTTTAATTCTCCTAGGAACCTCCACACACGGATTCATCAACTGTGGTGCTGTATGTAGAAATGGGACTCGTTTGAAAAGACGTGGTGCTACTCCTGTACGCAGTTAGTTCTGTCTTTATTGCCACATCAAGGCAATCCTCACCAGTGGTTGCCATGCTGACAGTCCAAACGTCGTCGCACTGTCTGTATGAACACTGGTCTTGATGCAACCAAGTCGGCTTCCTGAGTCGAGCAACGTGACGTGATTGTATTATCCAGTACAGTCGAGTAAACAATGTCTGCCCTATCGCGTGATAGTCACTTGGGATCGTTGAGATCAACATGCGTCGAGTAAGACGCTTCTGAAAAATCTTAGATTCCATTTCGCATGACAGTCGTCTGAGGCTGACCAACAACACTAGCAATGTTGCTGTACGATAAACCACGATAGGCCACGGTCTTGTCGGTGTCGAGTTTCTCCACGTGTTGGTAAACAACTCCCCTTCTTGCAAGATGCCTGAATCGACAGTCTCTCAAACAAACTACATTCAATTGCCTTATCTGAATGTGGAATTCGCTGCGTAACCTATCCTTGTATGTAGGATGTCCAGGGTGTCCCAGCAGGGATGGCCAATATTCAGGGATATGACAGAATCGATCATTCGAAGCAATAAAGTCTAGTAAAAATGAAACCTAATATGAATACCTTAAGAGCCATGTGGTCTGCTCAACAAAGACAGACTGCTTTTTTTTCCTGTAACTACCGTGATAGTTTATTATCTGTACCATGAATATTTGTAAAGAGCGTCTTTTTATGTAGTGTGTAATATCCATAGGTGGCAGCACTATCCTATCGGTAGGTTAGCAGTAATGCTCTTATTTTTTAGACGCTATTTGCACTTTGATGTACCAAAAATACAGGTGAAGTGAGAAGAGCAGTAGGCGCAGAAAAATTCTATGTTCCTTTAAACCATACAGCCACTGAAACTTACGAAAAGCTGTAGCAAGTGTACACCTCTGTCCCTGGAGATATTGCTCCAGCGCGGCTTTTACTGTTAAAAAGACGCCGAATGTATGTGAATGGGCTAACAGGCGAGTACTGTACACTCTGTCCTCAGTTATGAGAACAACCCGATAAGTTTTATGAATATGCGAGGTGAGCAGGGAAATGTTCTGTTACATACTCTATGTGACTCGTGGTGACCTCTAAAAGCAAGTTACAAACACAGTTTCGCTGTATTTATTTATAGTTGTGCAGGCGTACGTCAATTAAGCTTCAATGACTGTCATTCATCATACGTGTGGCAGACGAGCATTAAGTTTAGCATAAGATAGTCTGAACACCTGAAACACTGAAAAATGGAAATACGTAGCGTACACGACATTTGCAAACCATTTCATGTAACAGAATCACCATCCTACTGGAATTAAAACACCAGCAAGCAGTGAATAATTATTTGCAGACAGATAATGCCAGCCTACCACAACCCAAACAGGATCCACGACAGTAACAATCTGCAAAAGAGACGCCATCCTTTTCACTTGAACAAATTATTGAGTTATAATTTACGCCCATAAAGATTTTGCTTACTTTCTCACATTCCAGGCCGTGTCCTGCGTGAGCGACAGAAGCGACCGACAGCTTCAGGCGACAAAACACAACCGCAGGTATAGCTACTGAAGTGTCCTACTAGAGCGACGTCTGTGTCGCTGTCTGTCTTCCACTGCAACTGCAACTGGCGACGTTTGAATTCAAACTTGTTTGAATCTTGTCGCTGCAGCACGCGCGACAGAGAGCCACAGTCACATGTCTTCTCGGTAAAGCAGTGGAGCGGACGCGACGGCAGCTATAAATACTTAATATCTGATTTTAAGAAACCTATTCGGTGGAAAGTTTTGGTTCTTCCGCATCTTTTAGCGTGATATGTGTAAACGATAAAGGTCTGAATTTATTTTCGTTATTCGTCATAGTGCACGAAATTGAGTGCATGGCTGCAGGAAATTTTTAAGAATTTGCAGAGGTAAAATCACAGTGCGTAGTCTTTCCATATAGTTTATTTAAGGCCATACATGATTGCGTATGAAATGTAACCAATATATCTAAATTGTGTTTAAAGTTGATACCGGAGTGATATGTCTTTTCATTCTTGAGACATTGGTTGTTACATCCGCAGACAGGTCGCTCGTGGCGCGTCCGAACCTTTCCTGCGCTTCGGGAATCAAGTGGTCGTAAAAATCGTCGTATCTCATAAACGGTTCAAGATATCCAAACGACAATTTTTGGAAATGACAGCACTCAAAGGGCTATTTTATCATGTGATTAACACTCGATACGTTTTTGTAAACGCGTGTGCAGAGCGAAAACAAGACTCCCTGTAAATTACACCCTGAGATTTAGTCCAAATTTTCATAGCCAGATAAAGGGAGAGAAACAGGTAAACGGGGTATCAAAGTGACCAACATGAGTTCTAATTTGGCACGAAAATATTTAACTGCTTGAACGTAATGAGGGTAATTAATGAAAACTTAATTAATAAACTGAGGAAAAATTGAAATATTTCACGAAAAGCTGCTGCCAAGCTATGTAAATCAAGTCTCAAAAATTTCATCTGTTCAAGACCTAGCTATTTTGCACATAAGAAGATACATTGGTGCGGTATTTATATGTCAAATAGGCTTCTTTCGAATCAAGTACGCTAGGAAGGCAAACGAGGAGTCAGATCATACGTTCTGAATAAAACTTGAAATTAAAAAATGAAAGAAATAAGTCAAATATTATATGAAATGATCTGTGTAAAAGAAATAAGTAGATCAAAGAAACGTTCTTTGAATGACGTTCGAAATCATGAACAGAAAATGCGGTGCACCAAACATGCCCTTATATTTTTTAACTTTTATACAAGTCATTACACATTGTATGCTTTACTTTTACGGACTATTTAGATTAATTGAAACGTTTGGCCTTAACAAATACTGCTGATTAATTACGTTGGCAACATCAAATATGTGTAAAATTTCATGGTTCATTGTAATTTATTAGGAATTAAATGTGATACACTGGGATAGGTGTGAAGATCAAGTTCTTTGGCAAGATCTTAAAAATATACGAGAACTTAGCGATGCAGTGTAACAGTATACATAAAACTTAGTATACAGAATTATAACTGAGTCAGTAAAATTGTAAAAACACGTGTATCTGAAGAATTTGTCTGGTAATCTTCGTTGTTGATGATATTTATGAAATTCTCCGTGGAGGTTCCCCCTTTGTACATTTCATGAACAGGATTCTTTTCGCTTTGTTTTAAGTAAACCTAATTTTGCAGCCTTACTCTCCAGTTACATTATTCTACAGGTTACGGGCGCCGTTTTACAGGAACAGTCGCTCGCACGCAGGACACCCGAGCTTTTCGCCGATGCCGCTGCTTGTCGCTGGAGTGCCGCGCATCCAGAAGTCGCTTCCTTCTGTCGCTCACATAGCACACGGCCTTGAGTTTGCACGTAGCCAGCGAGAGAATTTGAAAATCTTGCGGGTGATATTTGAAAGCGTTGTGGGTTGCATAAAACCCGTGGGTAGGGGCAGCCGAATCACCCTGTATACGGGGTGAAAAGTATTTAAACAAACTCTAGGAGGTTGTAGGGGAGATCAAAACAAATATTTTTTCCTAATGTAATTTTTTCCTATGAGGACTATTTAAACCAGTAGAGGAAGTTTTCTCTGGTGGCAAATTAATTAACCCAACAAACACTTTCCATTTTTTTATGACCAAGAGAGAACACATTGACACAACACAATTTCAATTACAGTAGATTTTCAAAAATGCCTCCATTGACACGTAAAGAAAGGTTACACCGTCGGATCATGTTCTGTCTGACACGGGCAAAAACCCCAGGAGTATCCTGAATTGTTTCTGCTGTTGCTACTATCTCTGCTACCAGATTCTCTTCTGATGCAACAGGAGTTGCGTAAACAAGGTCGCGCATCTCTCCCCACACAAAAAAAGTCCAGAGAGGACATATCTGGGAATCGAGCAGGTCATGGTACAGGACCACCTCTGCCAATCCACATTTCTGGGAACCGTCGGTCCAGTAATTAATGCACACAATGACTGAAATGTGCCGGCACCCAGTCATGTTGGAACCACATGCGTTGTCTTGTAGGGAGCGGGACGTCTTCAAGCAATTCTGGCAATGCTCTGGCGAGAAAATTGTAATAGTGCCTGCTGTTTAATGGCCTAGGTAACAGATACGGCCCAAATAAATAGTCCCAACAACACCGACCCCCACATTAACGAAGAACCGCACTTGATTAGCGCCAGTAACGGTGGCATTTGGGTTATCCTCACTCCAAACATGCGACTTGTGCATGTTGAAGACTCCATCACGTCCGAACGTTGCTTCATCGGTAAACAACACAGAGAATGGAAATGTGGGATCCATTTCACACTGTTCCAGGTACTACTGCGAACACTGTGCTCTGGATGGATAATCAATTGGCTCCAGGTTGTGGACACGCTGTAAGTGAAATGGACGTAAAAATTGCTCTCGAAGGACTGATCTTACATTCGTCTGATTCGTCCCCATGTTACGTGCAATTGCACGAGTGCTGATTGAAGGATCCCGCACCAAATACTGCAAGACAGGGCGTCCCTGTCCAGGTAATCTGCTAAATGACCCGGTCTCATGCAGACGTTGGTACACAGCAGCAAAGTCGTATGATGCGGGATACGGCGATTAGGATATTGCTGTTGATGAAGCCGCTGTGCAGCTCGTCCATGTGCTGCGCTACGTTGTACGCACTAACCATATCAGTGAACTCACTCCAGGTGTATCGCTCCATTAGTAAACAGAGACAATGCACTACAACACTGGTGGACAGCAGTTGCCTACAACTGAAGAGCGTAATCGCCCTCTAACAACTGAAGATCGTGATACGGCCTACACTGGTTTAAAGAATCCTCACAGGAAAAAATTACATTACGGAAGTATATTTGTTTTGAGGTCCCTTGCAACCTCCCACAGTTTGTCGGTTTAAATACTTTTCACCCTGTAGATGTCACTAACAGCTAAAACGTCCAGCCCATCGTACTTGCAGCCTCTGCCAGCTCTACCTTCTTCCCAGAGTAGCCCCCACTGATATTAATAGTCCACGGGTTCAAATAGCTCTGAGCACTATGGGACTCAACTGCTGTGGTCATCAGTCCCCTAGAACTTAGAACTACTTAAACCTAACTAACCTAAGGACATCACACACATCCATGCCCGAGGCAGGATTCGAACCTGCGACCGTAGCAGCCGCACATAGTCCACGGGCAATGACCTCGTTGTCAACGGGGCACTAGACATCCAAGTTCCTTTTTTCTGTATTGACAAAATGCAAATTTAGTACTTGTCAATAAGTGCTCGCCCAAACGATTTTTTGTGTTCATTTGTTTACAATTAAAAAAAACTGGGAAATCTTTTGGTCGGTTTAATTAACATGCGAGTCGTTTTGAAATGGCGAGTTCGCTTGTCTAGAAGGAGAATAAAAGGAGCGGAATTGGTTACTTGCTAGCCGCGGAGCGATACGCAGCAGCAGGCGTACACAGCAGCGGGCCGCCGTCTAAGTGGACGAGCCTTCATTAGGGGGCATTAAGGCGAGGCATCCGCGCCACTTGCGGCGTGACGTCTCACTGAGGTCACCCAACGCCGGCCGCGGTCTTTCTCGCCGCTTCTTGCTCGCACTCACATCGCTCTACGGGTCTTCAGGGCGTTAAATGCCGCACTCGTTTACAACTCGCTCTAAGCGTGGTTCCATTTCTCCATTACACGATTTGATGAATTATATATGCATCAGATACGACGAATAAGGTCAGGTACCAAGCTGGAGACGACAAGTTTATCGCTAGGTGTTATAAAATAATAATAATAATAATAATTATTATTATTATTATTGTTATTATTATTAGTAGTAGTAGTAGTAGTGTGGTCCATGGTGTGGGTTCCTGTTGTCATGTCCTAGTTCATGAACCACGGCAACATAATGAGTGGCCAAGTAAGGGGTCCTCACATTCGGGATACCAGTTACTTTGGAGGAAGGCTGGGCATCTCAGACATATTCTGAGTCGTGGTCAACTTTGTGCTTAGACGGCAAAGATTACCAAACCCAGCGGTTAGTCCCTCATCCGTTAGGGGTAAAACTCAATGGGACCCGGGGCAGGTAAGGCTAGCAACCTGCGTCCCTGGTACTTTAAATATGATGCTGGCAACAATCAGAGCAAAACGCCTCGGACCTTTGCAGGTGACGGAGTCCCACCTCTAATTGACAAACCAGGAACTCCTAAGATACGACTCGGCAAACGAATGGTAACGAGATGGGGAGCTATTAATATCAATGGGGGCTACTCTGGGAAGAAGTCAGAGCTGGTAGAGGCTGCAAGTAAGATAGGGCTGGACGTTTTAGCTGTTAGTGACATTCGGGTAAGGGGTGAGAAAGAAGAGGAAGTGGGAGAATACAAGGTCTACCTGTCAGCAGTCAAAGCAGGAATAGCACAATGGGGTGTAGGGCTTAACATCAGGAAAGAAAGGGAACCCAGGGTAGTTGCAATAAGGTATGTAAACGAACGCCTGATGTGGATAGGTTTGACAGTGTCTAGAAAATTAGGATTGTGTCAGTATATTCGCATTGTGAAGGAACAGATCAAGATAAGATGGATAGTTTTTATGACGCACTCAGTGGTGTAGCTGTTAGAGTAAAGGACAAGGACAGTGTTCTGATCATGAGTGATTTTAATGCCAGGATTGGAAATCGAACAGAAAGGTATGAAAAGGTTATAGGTAAATTTGGAGAGGATGTAGGGGCCAAGAGGAACGGGAAACACCTCTTAGATTTCTGTACCAGTATGGGCTTAATAATCACAAACTCCGTTTTTAAGCATAAGAACATTCACCGATATACTTGGGAAGGCAGGGGAACCAGATCTGTCATTGACTATATAATAACAGATCAAGAATTCAGTAAGGCTGTGAGGGACACACGTGTATTCAGGGGATTCTTTGATGACGCTGATCACTATTTAATCTGCAGTGAAATTGGTATTGTGAGGCCGAAAGTGCAGGAGGTCAGGTCCATGTGTAGGGGGATAAGAGTAGATAAACTTAAGGATAAGGAAATCAGGCATACGTACATAACAGTGACCTCAGAAAGGTACCTGTTATTTGAATGTAGTCAATTACAGTCATTGAAAAAGGAATGGACAAGGTACAGGGACACAGTACTAGAAGTGGCTAAAGAATGTCTTGGAACAGTAGTGTGTAAAGGTAGGATGTAGCAAACAGCTTGGTGGAATGACGCAGTCAAGAAAGCCTATAAAAGGAAAAAGAGGGCGTATCAAAAATGGCTACATACTACAACTCAGGTAGACAGAGAAAGTTACATTGAAGAAAGAAACAAAGCCAAACAGATAATTGCACTATCCAAGAAGAGATCTTGGGAAGACTTTGGAAACAGGTTAGAGACTTTGGGTGAAGCTGCTGGAAAACCATTCTGGAGTGTAATTAGCAAACTTCGAAAGGGAGGCAAGAAGGAAATGACAAGTATTTTGGACAGGTCAGGAAAACTGCTGGTGAGTCCTGTTGATGCCTTGGGCAGATGGAGGGAATATTTTGAAGAGTTGCTCAATGTAGGTGAAAATACGATCAGTAATGTTTCAGATTTCGATGTACAATGGGATAGGAATGATGACTGAAATAGGGTCACATTTGAGGAAGTGGAGAAAATAGTCAATAGATGTCAGTGCAATAAAGCGGCTGGGATGGATGAAATTCAGTCGAAACTCACCAAATACAGTAGAATGTCAGGTCTTAAATGGCTACACAGGATAATTGAAATGGCTTGGGAGTCGGGACAGGTTCCATCAGACTGGACGAAAGCAGTAATCACACCAATCCTTAAACATGGAAATAGAAAAGATTGTAGCAACTACAGAGGTATCTCTGTAATCAGCCTTGTGGGTAAAACCTTCTCAGGTATTGTTGACAGGAAAGTGCGAGTATTAGTTGAGGACAAATTGGATGAAAATCAATGTGGGTTTAGGCCTCTTAGAGGTTGTAAGGACCAGAGCTTTAGCTTACGGCAAATAATGGAGAAGTGTTACGAGTGGAACAGGGAATTGTATCTATGCTTCATAGATCTAGAAAAGGCATATGATCGGGTTCCTAGGCGGAAGTTATTGTCTGTTCTACGAGATTATGGAATAGGAGGCAAACTTTTGCAAGCAATTAAAGGTCTTTACATAGATAGTCAGGCAGCAGTTAGAGTTGGTGTTAAATTGAGTTTATGGTTCAGAGTAGCTTCAGGGCTGCAACATGTCTCGACTGTTGTTCATATTATTTATGGATCATATGTTGAAAACAATAAACTAGTTGGGTGAGGTTAAGATGGTTCAAATGGCTCTGAGCACTATGGGACTTAACATCTGAGGTCATGAGTCCCCTAGAACTTAGAACTACTTAAACCTAACTAACCTAAGCACATCTCACACATCCACGCCCGAGGCAGGATTCGAACCTGCAACCGTAGCAGTCACGCGGTTGTGAACTGAAGCGCCTAGAACCGCACGGCCAACACGGCCGGCGAGACTAAGATATATGCACGCAAAATAAGCAGTCTCGCATATGCAGATGACTTAGTTGTGATGGCAGATTCGATTGAAAGTTTGCAAAGTAATATTTCAGAGCTAGATCAGAAATGTAAGGACTATGGTATGAAGATTAGTATCTCCAAAACGAAAGTAATGTCAGTGGGAAAGAAATATAAACGGATTGAGTGCCAAATAGGGGGAACAAAGTTAGAACAGGTGGGCGGTTTCAAGTACTTAGGATGCATATTCTCACAGGATGGCAACATAGTGAAAGAACTGGAAGCGTGGTGTAGCAAAGCTAATGCAGTGAGCGCTCAGCTACGATCTACTCTCTTCTGCAAGAAGGAAGTCAGTACCAGGACTAAGTTATCTGTGCACCGTTCAATCTTTCGACCAACTTTGGTGTATCTATCTACATCTACACCCATACTCCGCAAGCCACCTGACGGTGTGTAGCGGAGGGTACCCTGAGTACCTCTATCAGTTCTCCCTTCTATTCCAGTCTCGTATTGTTCGTGGAAAGAAGTATTGTCGGTATGCTTCTGTGTGGGCTCTAATCTCTCTGATTTTATCCTCATGGTCTCTTCGCGAGATATACGTAGGAGGGAGCAATATACTGCTTGACTCTTCGGTGAAGGTATGTTCTCGAAACTTTAACAAAAGCCCGTACCGAGCTGCTGAGCGTCTCTCCTGCAGAGTCTTCCACTGGAGTTTATCTATCATCTCCGTAACGCTTTCGCGATTACTAAATGAGCCTGTAACGAAGCGCGCTGCTCTCCGTTGCATCTTTTATATCTCTCCTATCAACCCTATCTGGTACGGATCCCACACTGTTGAGCAGTATTCAAGCAGTGGGCGAACAAGCGTACTGTAACCTACTTCCTTTGTTTTCGGATTGCATTTCCTTAGGATTCTTCCAATGATGGGAGCGGAAGCTGGGTGGATTCAGGTTACCTTATCAATAAGGTTGAGGTTACGGATATGAAAGTAGCTAGGATGTTTGCAGGTACTAGTAGATGGGAACAATGGCAGGAGGGTGTCCACAATGAAGAAATCAAAGAAAAACTGGCAATGAACTCTATACATGTAGCAGTCAGGGCGAACAGGCTTAGATGGTGGGGTCATGTTACACACATGGGAGAAGCAAGGTTACCCAAGAGACTCATGGGTTCAGCCGTAGATGGTAGGAGGAGTCGGGGTAGACCAAGGAGAAGGTACCTGGATTCGGTTAAGAATTATTTTGAAGTAATTGGCTTAACATCAGAAGAGGCACCAATGTTAGCACTGAATAGGGGATCATGGAGGAATTTTATAAGGGGGACTATGCTCCAGACTGAACGCTAAAAGGCCTTTTCAGTCTTAAATGATGATGATGATTAGTAGTAGTAGTAGTAATGAAATTCAGTAAGTGCCTAAAGTACCTACACTTTCGTTGTAATTGTCGTTAGGTTGTCAGTACAGCTTAGTACGCTCTCCAGCCGCTAGATGACCTTGGTCTCTTCGCTTGTGCTAGGTTGCCATCTTTGAGAAGTAAACACGTAGGCATGTCAGTTTGGATCAACGAAGAACGTCGTACTACAATGTTTTTTTAAATTTTATTTTATTTGTGGTCTTACGGTGTACAAGGAGCTGGAATTCATAGAAGACTTTCAGTAGAGTACAGTGGCGAAGTTTTACGTCGGCGAAGACTTTCCAAGAGTGAACAATAGAAAAGTAATGGGATTTCCATCACCTCCCCCTTCGCCGTGACATATACCCTTCCTTCCAACTATAACCTGGCCTTGACCCCCCCCCACCCCACCCTCCAAAGGGCCCTCTTTTTCCTCACCCCTCCTTCTCCCATAGTGCATTTCCTTCCTTCCCTCCCTGAGTCTCTGCACACCCTCCTCGGCTGGTTTCCTCTCCTGTCCCTCCCATTCCCAGCCCTCCTTCGGCGCCTCCCCCACCTCATCCCCCTTTCTCACCCCCCCTCCTCGCCTCCTTCCCCCTCTTCCATTTCAATTGTGCCCCCCCCCTCTCCCATACAGATCCCCCCAGGTTTTTATTCTTTATCAGTGTGCTACGTTAGTGTTGTATTTCAGTGCCGTTCTACAGTGTCATCTAGTGATGTAGGTTTTAATTGTGTGCTCGACCTGTTTATTGTCATGACAGTTCCTTGCTACGCCACCCATCATGTGGCTGTTTTATTTGTTCTGCGGACTTCTATGCTCCGGCCATACTTTGCCTGGTGCCTTTTAATGCAGTGTGTGGACTATTTTTTGGGTCACCTACTTTTTTTAGATTTCTGTCTCCAATTTACAGTCACTGCTTTGTATGTCTTATATGCTTCTGTTCCGCCTTTTTTGTATCTAAATTCCGCCATGTTGTCTCTTTTATATTATTTTTAAATGTCTTCGGACCTGCCAGGTTAGCCGAGAGCACTAATGCGCTGCTTCCTGGACTTGGGTAGGCGCGCCGGCCCCAGACCGAATCCGCCCGTCGAATTAATGATCCCGGCCGGTGTGCCGGCCAGCCTGGATGTGGTTTTTAGGCGGTTTTCCAGATCCCTCTAGGTGAATAATGGGCTGGTCCCAACGTCCTGCCTCAGTTACACGACTCACAGACGTTTGGAACACATCCGCACTTTTCCATGATTTACACTAGACGCAGACTCTGATTCCATCCTGGGGGGTACGGGTTGACGGCAGGAAGGGCATCCGGCCACCCCTTCAACTTAACATGCCAAATACGATGTAAACACCACAACCCCGCGCAAAATGCGGGACGAAGCCGCAAGCGATAGAACTATTTTTAAATGTCTTCCTGTCTATGTATGTCTTTTGGATGATGAGAAGCGCTTATGCTGCTGCTAGCCCGCTCCTGATGGTCATCAGTCCCCTAGAACTTAGAACTACTGAAACCTAACAAACCTAAGGACAGCACACAACATCCAGTCATCACGAGGCAGAGAAAATCCCTGACCCCGTCGGGAATCGAACCCGGGCGCGGGAAGCGAGAACGCTACCGCCCGACCACGAGCTGCGGACTTTTCTCCCTCGTTCTTTTCTATATATGTAATAATAATAATTTTGTGCCATAGATAACATGGACATAGAAACAAAACAGGTAGAGGATTTTTTAGTTGCTTTGGATTAGTCTGTCTCTATAAGTGGTAGCGGGTGGACGTGTGACGGGTTCCACAGCAGTGGTATTGTTCAGAAGTGTGTATTCCAATTGTGCTTTAGAAAGTATTAAATAAAGTTATCGAGATAGCAAAGTTTATTCGGACATTCACGACGACGATACCCGTCTGTTCCTCTCTCCACGACGTGCCGAGAATCTTGTATAAAGAGGATCGAAGCAGACAAGAGTAATTTGCGGGATCAGAAGAGAGGCGATCCGGTACCAGTATTGTCATACCAAGCTCTATGCACAATTGCAGTGAACAGAAAAAGAAGTAAATTTACATTTGAATAAATGTATTGAATACTAAGGGCTGTTTGTGTTAGTGCAAGTTAAAGTTCATTCAGGATGTGTGTACCTTCCAATTTATTTCAATAATTATTTAAGCAGCAAATTTTTATTCAGTTCTCCAATTTATACACTACTGGCCATTAAAATTGCTACACCACGAAGACGACGTACTACAGACGCGAAATTTAACCGACTGGAAGAAGATGTTGTGATATGCAAATGATTAGCTTTTCAGAGCATTCACACAAGGTTGGCCGGTGCAGACACCTACAACGTGCTGACATGAGAAAAGTTTCCAACCGATTTGTCATACACAAACAGCAGTTGACCAGCGTTGCCTGGTGAAACATTGTTGTGAAGCCTCGTGCAAAGAGGAGAAATTCGTACCACCACGTTTCCGATTTTGATAATGGTCGGATTGTAGCCTATCGCGATTGCGGTTTATCGTATCGCGACATTGCTGCTCTTGTTGGTCGAGATACAATGACTGTTAGCATAATGTGGAATCGGTGGGTTCAGGAGGGATCCCAACGGCTTCGTATCACTAGCAGTCGAGATGACAGGCATCTTTTCCGCATGGCTCTAACGGATGGTGCAGCCACGTCTCGATCCCTGAGTCTACAGATGGGGACGTTTGCAAGACAACAACCATCTGCACGAACAGTTCGACGCGTTTGCAGCAGCATGGACTATCAGCTCGGAGACCATGGCTGCGGTTACCCTTGGCGCTGCATCACAGACAGGAGCGTCCACGATGGTGTACTGAACGACGAACCTGGGCCCACGGATGGCAAAACGTCATTTTTTCGGATGAATCCAGGTTCTGTTTACAGCTTCATGATGGACGCATCCGTGTTTGGTGACATCGCGCTGAACGCACATTGGAAGCGTGTATTCGTCATCGCCATACTGGCATATCAGCCGGCTTAATGGTATGGGGTGCCATTGGTTACACGTCTCGGACCTCTCTTGTTCGCTTTGACGTCACTTTGAACAGTGGACGTTACATTTCAGATGTGTTACGACCCGTGGCTCTACCCTTCATTCGATCCCTGCGAGACCGTACATTTCAGCAGGATGATGCACGACCGCATGTTGCAGGTCCTCTACGGGCCTTTCTGGATACAGAAAATGTTCGACTGCTGCCCTGGCTAGCACATTCTCCAGATCTCTCACCAATTGAAAACGTCTGGTCAATGGTGGCCTAGTAACTGTCTCGTCACAATACGCCAGTCACTACTCTTGATGAACTGTGGTATCATGTTGAAGCTGCATGGGCAGCTCTACCTGTACACGCCATCCAAACTCTGACCCAATGCCCAGGCGTATCAAGGCCGTTATTACGGCTAGAGGTGGTTGTTGTGGGTACTGATTTCTCAGGATCTACCTACCGAAATTGCGTGAAAATGTAATCACATGTCAGTTCTAGTATAATACATTTGTCCAATGAATACCCGTTTATCATCAGCGTTTCTTCTTTGTGTAGCAATTTTAATGGCCAGTAGTGAATATTACATCTTTTATAGCCGACCCCGCCCCCCCCCCCCCCCCACTCCCACTGTCTCTATTCACAAGGGGTCCGTTCGATAGAGGGGCTGACTGGAGAAGATGATTCACTGACTGCTTGTGCGCATCGTGGGACCGCTCCAAGGTCTTGATAGCGGAAAGGCAACTCTGCGAGGATACTTCGACCATAGAATGCGTTCTCACAACCCGTTAGTACTTGGATGAAGATTTTTAGTGTATAAAATTGATCCATTAGCGTTGTTCTGGTGTTTGCGATTGTATAGGGTTTATCATTATTAATGGGTAACCGCATAGCCACGCGGAGTGGCCGCGTGGTTTGAGGCGCCATGTCACGGATTGGGCGGCCGCTCCCGCCGGACGTTCGAGTCCTCCTTCGGGCATGGATGTGTGTGTGTTGTTCTTAGCATAAGATAGTTTAAGTTAGTTTAAGTAGTGTGTAAGTCTAGGGACCGATGACCTCGGCTGTTTGGTCCCTTAGGTATTCACACACATTTACATATTTGGTAGCCGCATACAGTCGAAACTACACGATACTAGAGGGGAAAAAATTCTAATAGACATGGACTCCAGAATACATACTGTAAGAGATACGAGCACTTGTTTATCTTCTCTTCTTCGAAATACATCTCTTCTACATCTACATTTATACTCCGCATGCCACGCAACGGTGTGTGGCGGAGGGCACTTTACGTGCCACTGTCATTACCTCCCTTTCCTGTTCCAGTCGCGTACGGTTCGCGGGAAGAACGACTGCCGGAAAGCCTCCGTGCGCGCTCGAATCTCTCTAATTTTACATTCGTGATCTCCTCGGGAGATAGAAATCTGCCAATGACAGTACTTCTACTTAATGCGGGTATCGTTTAGAAAAATGCACCGAAGATGACTGATCAATCGAAATCGATTTGCAACAAGAAAAATAAATTATGTTTCTGCGACTGGTTGCTACATTCTTTATAATTTTATATTCCACAGTCGCTACACAGAAAGGGATCCTTATGGAGCCCAACATTCAATAGAAACACTCTCACAGTTCCCAGCTAAGTTCATGTTGCTGATAATCGAGATATTCATAGTACTTAGAGTGTGTTTACTTTCATTCAACGATTTCCCAGATTTACATGAAGACAGTGGTGAAGCAAACATGTCAAAATGGTGAATTTCGCAGATGGGACATTATGTGTCTTACCCGCCGAAAGTTTCACGGCGTTTACACTCACACTTCCATGATTGTATGTAAAAAAAAGTCATTCAGTACGTTATTATCGTCACAAAATGAATATTTCTGGCATTATTTCTTCTTTTCGCTAGAGTTTACCGCTTGTTAGATTCGGGCTCCACGTACTCAAGTTTTGGCTGTCGTATTTTATTCAACTCTGCGGCCGGATGCCCCTCCTTTCGTGGAAGTCGTCACTTAGCTAACCGAGGGAAGTCGTGTGCACCGTCTGTCTGTTCTGTGTGTGGTCGTATTTTAACTATTTGCGTATTACATTGTCTAGGGCGGAAAGAGGGAACCAGCGCAGCATTTGCCTAAAACAGCGTGGAAAACCGCCTAAAAAATCACACTTTGGCTGGCCTGTACATCAGCCTCGGTCTTAATGCGCCGCTCGGATCTAGTACGTGTATGGCTCAGCATCTTGAACCACAAACAAGCGCGCTACGCAGTACTCTATACGGGGACGTATGAGAAACGTCTAGGATTGGGGTTTACAAAGGACACAAATGCTGCGATAAGTATCTCGAAGCTGAAGGCACACTAAAGAGCATCGTTATTGCTAACAGCCATTTCTGCATTGCTTTATTTCTATTTCCGTCTTTAACTTACCACTTAACACATCATAAATTACACTCCTTCGTAATTGGTAAGGAACAACAGACGCTTCCTAAGGAACTGCCAATTGCTACGGAACCACAGACAGTTGCTGCCGAACACTCGGCCAATGATAGTAAAAGGAAATATAGAGGGCGATACGTGTTAACTGCAGTGAAACCTGTGCACGAACGTTCTGCATGCATTCGACAGTTCACGCAATACGGTGTTTGACGAAGGTTATGTGGAACCGATTAGTACGACATTCCGTATGGTATGGGAACATGTGTGCAAGATATCATTTGAGTGCTTATGATTGTGGACGAGCAATTGGACGGCTCGAAGACGGTGAAAGTGTCACTACCGTATACACAGTAATGGGTGTCTCCTAAAGTGTCATCTCGCGATTCAGAATGGTCGCTGTAGGTGGAAGGGTTTTGCAAAAGCATGCTGTGGTCGTAAAAGGATTGATTCGTAGGCCTAGTGGCGAAAAGGAACGGACCTCTCCCTCCTAGGCAGATCCCTGTGGACCTTGTAACCACTTCCGTTACAAGTGTCACTGACAGAACCATTTCGCGACGATTAAACCACGCTGGTATGTATGCTCGGAAGCCTATTAAATGCATCCCACTTCAACCGCGCCATCCTCGAGAAAGAGTTCGTTGGCGTACAGAGTTTGTTAGTTGGGATAAGCAACAGCTGTCCAGAATGATGTTTCCCGACGAATCCCGCTTCACTGTGTGGCAAGTGATTTTGGCCTCTAGTTAGCGTAGAGAGAGATGGCAACACGTTAGACATAACATAATGTTGATAAAAGTCATCGGCGTAGTCTAGGCTGTATCGTGTGATTAGGACTTATGTACAATGGCCAAACACCGCTGCCTGTCTTTGCTCGAGGTACCGTTACAGCACCGCTGTGATGCAGGGAGATTGTTGCGAATCATGACTGTTTGTTTAAGAGTGCGGTAGGTCTCAATCTTCTGTTTATGGACGACATTGCGCTGCCACGCACTGAGGTGTCGGACACACTGGAAATTGAAGATACTGAACTTATGGAATGGCCTGTATACTCTCCGGACCTAAGCACTATAAAGCATGCCTGGGATGCTCTTCACATGTGTGTTTCTCAACGAATACCCTCTTGAAGAACAGGGAAAGAGTTGAATACAGCCTTCAGAGAGGAGTGAGACAATATCCCCAACGACTCCTCAACAGTGTGGTAGACAGCAGCGAGGGAGGCATATTCCTTAATGAGAGTCAATATCTACCTTCATGTTGGGAGTCTGACAAGTGTCAAACATTTGTGTGTGTGTTATCCTGCTTTCCCATGTGGTGAAATCTGTACCATTTTTCGTTGTAAACAAACCACACCAACTATTACGTATGTACCAAGTTTCATGTCATCCATCACTCCCTGTGATATTCCTGTCCAACGAAGTCCCTGTTCTTTAGAAACTGTCCAGCAGTATACTTACAAGATGATCGTAGAGTTACTCCGTAATATAAATCGTGTAAGAAACTTCCTGACACATTAAAAATGTGTGCTGAACAGATATTCGAATCATGTACCTCGCCTTTCGCTAGCAAAGCCAAGATACTAGCCCGTAAGCTAGGCTGTGGTTAAGTTATTTCTCCATAATATCCTTTCTTCCAGGAGTACTAGCCCCGCTATTTATGCAGAAGGTGAAATTTGGAAAGAAGGAGAGAAGTGCTGATGGAAATGAAGTTATAACGGAGGGGAGAGGGGGGGGGGGGGCGAGGTGGAATCGTGTATGCGTAGCCCATACGGTAAGAGGACTACCTCGAAAGGCAAGATCCCAGGTTCGAATCCGGATCCGGAAAACAGTTTTAACCTGCCAGGAAGTTTCTGAGCAGCCTACACTTTAAAGCAGAGTTAAGGATTATTCTGAAAGACCGTGGAACTTCCCATGATCAAAAACGTGTACAGTAATTTCACTGCCTGTCGACATCGAAATGGCTGAGCTGTTCTAGACGCTTCAGTCTGGAACTGCGCAACCACTACGGTCGCAGGTTCGAATCCTGCCTCGGGCATGGATGTGTGTGATGTCCTTAGGTTAGTTAGGTTTAAGTAGTTCTAAGTTCTATGGGACTGATGACCTCAGAAGTTAAGTCCCATAGTGCTCAGAGCCACCTGAACCGACATCGAAATCATTAATGGTGACGATTAAGTGTAGTCGTAGGTGGGGCAAGTGTGGGTTGGAGAATCGGCCATGATTGCTTAAGAATCCACTCTGGCATTCATGTTAACCAATGAAGGAAATCACGGAAAGCTTAAACCAGGCTGGCAGGACAGGGGTTTAAACACCATGTCTTAACCTCTGCGAAATTTAAGTTCTATTTTTCTTTCTTAAATTAGATTTCTGAATACTGCTTCATACTTTGGATAAACTTGTCGAGTGTGATCCCTAGATAAACCAAATTTCTCTAACTTGTTCCAGCTGATTAATTCTAACAAGAAGTGAAACAGTATACGAAACCAAGGAACCGAAATACCGATAAACCAGAAATCTCCAAGGAGACGTTGGTATTATTTAGCTTCTAAGACTATGAGGCTTTTTCGCAAGGAACATCAATTTACCTTTTCGTTTGATGCTGACAGCTTTGTGATTAATGAGAAAGAGTGGTGGGTTAAGATGAAGTATTTTATACCTATTTTGTATTTAGGGACTTCAACATGTAACCTAAAAATTTCGTCGCACGCTAAGACCGTACTGTAGAAGAGAGCGCATTTTCGTGTTTCCCGTACATACAGTTCTACAGCTGTACCGATACTAGGCGCGTCGCAGTGTGCGACTAAAATGGTGAGACAACTGGAAATCTACGGTTAAGTTAAAGTACGCGGGCCAGTGCGATTCTTGTGGGTAAAACGTCTAAATCATACACAGGTTCACCGTGAAATTCTGGCAGTATGTGGACTAAACGCAACGTCGCGCCCAGCAGTAGAGAAATACTGGTGACAGTTTGACCAAGGCTGCTCAAACTTAGCTGATGTTGGTCGTGAGTTACAGACCTTGAACCATGCGATTTACAACTTTTCGTCAAGTTGAAAATACATCTGGTAAAGACATTTTCCAACGATGGGCACGTTCACACAGCACTTCTCGAATGCCTCCGTGGGCGAGGAGCGGATTTCTATCGTCCAGGAGGTGAACGATTGCTGGAACGTATCGGCCGTTGTTTATTGAGACTCGTTGGCTGTGCTGGAAGACAGTGCTGTGTATCTGCGTCACATTGAAGTGTAGTGCAGCGTGGAGTAGAAGTTACTTGGCCTGCCAAAATAATGTGTAACTCACTGTTTTGAAGTCCCCACGTGAGAAGAGCAAGTGGCAGTCAAAACAGTGCTCCTTCGACTGCAGCTGTCCGTGGAAATGATAGTGCACGAATGCTGCAAACCTGGTAACAGAACGTTAACAAGAAGCTGCGAGGTCGCGACGTGACGTACTCGCTACATGCTAAATGGACACGCGCGGGCATTGACTGGCCGATACGCGCGATTTCTACTGCGCTGCGCGAGACAGCACTTTTAGTACACGGTCATTTGGAATAAAAGATTTCTGGTTCAAATGGCTCTGAGCACTATGCGACTTAACTTCTGAGGTCATCAGTCGCCTAGAACTTAGAACTAATTAAACCTAACTAAACTAAGGACATCACACACATCCATGCCTGAGGCAGGATTCGAACCTGCCACCGTAGCGGTCGCTCGGCTCCAGACTGTAGCGCCTAGAACCGCACGGCCACTCCGGCCGGCAAAAGATTTCTGTGCGTGAACTACGCAGAATTACATTTTAAGTGGAGACGTATGAGAAAATACACGGATGCATGAAAGCTAACGTAACTTGTACTGTTTAAGAGATAATTGAACCAAATTTACCACATGTTGTCTTCATGTTATTGTCTATAAGCTGGATTTCTTCAATTTGTTTTTGTCGGACACTTTGATCAGGACGTTACTAGATATTTTTAGAACTGGCATGAGGAACATTTTCTAAAAGGCTACTTCAGTTGTTAGTTTCATAATGTGATTGGTTATTCTTAGTAATTATTTAAACTAACATGAATACCAGTTTTTTAATGTTAGTCCCAGAACATTGCAAAAAAGTTTTAAATTTATATGTACGACATAGAGCAACTTTTGTTTTAGATACAAGTTAAATACTTGTGACATAAACACACTTTTAAAAATTTTGTGACGCAGGAAGTTGTGTTAGAGTATGTACAAAGTCCGTAGCAATTTTCACCTTTTTATCTGCAGTCATTCGGCAGAAAATATTCCCTACACGTTGAAAAATGAAATATGCGGGAAATGCAGAAAAAAAGATTTTATTAGCATTTATGCCAGATGTAAGAACCTTAATGTTGGTCGTAACCATACATTTCGTATTTTTGGTCTTCGTGTACTTCTTTATTTCTAGTCTGACCCTTCTGGTGTGCCATTTTGAGAATATACTTCACTGACATTTCAGAAATAGCAATAAACACATCATCAATCTCCTCGAATAGGTTTTCAGTGAAGCACGCTACATCAAATCCCAGCCACATAAGAGCCCTGATTCTTCCAGTGTTACCGTCACCGAACGCCAGGGGAAATTTTAAAAACATTACGAGTAGATGAGCAAAATGTTTTCTTTGGGTTCTCTTCTAAAGAAATGAAGTTATTAAAACATCGTTCCGAGTTTTTGTTCCACCACGTGTGCGTTTCTTTAATAAATCGTAATTTATTGCATCGTAAATAGTCTCACAGCGTCCTGTACGCTACAGAGGTATACTCTGATGGCAGGAAGTAACAAAATACGCAAACAAGGACAGAGTCGTGTAGAAAAGGGAGCGTCGCACTGCGCGTCGCTTGAAACGGAATGCCTTTTCCATTATTTGTAGCACGAATGAAACTATTAAAACTGGAAACAATATTTCTTATATGCTACAGAGCTATCTAGTGGCAAAAAAATATTCAACCGTTTTGACCAATTTTACATACCCCCTTAATCGTTACCGGCCCAGCGCTGAAACCCTGCACTAAATACGTGCTTTATTAAAAAGCAAGTAAAATGTCGGTAGTCAACTGAGTCATATGTCTAGGAATGAGTCGGGAGCGTCTCACGCCCTTGTTTGAAAACTTCCGGTGTTGCGTGCTTCGGCTGCCACGGAAACCACGCAACACAGTGCTGACATTAGTGGGCCAGCAGGCAGAATCGATTCGGCGTGCCTGCCCTGCGCTAAACGCACTTACCGTAAGTACGCCGGCTGAGTAATTCCGCGAAAGACACGCGATACGTACCGCCTCGCTCAGCTGGAGCGGCAGCTCCGCCCTGTGTAAACTCCAGGACCAGAGGGTCGGGGCGCGAGCGCTTCGCTGCGTTTCACCCGTAGTCGCACAAGCTTAGCCTCAGTGACAGCAAATCCTGAGCTCGGTGCTTTCACATAAGGTAATTTCCAAGAATGATTGGCTATCGAAGTTGGAACGCTCCAAACGATACATATCGAAGTTGCGATACTAAATCGATTAAGGAGGTCTCGTGGCGCGAGCATGTTTCAAGTTGTCACTAGAAAACGACAAAAGAAAAGCTTTAGACCAGCACTGGTAAATTGAAAGGAGACGACTTACCTTAGTCGCCGTCGGTGTTATCGTCTTGTGAGAGTGCGCTCGATGTATAAGCTACAGGGACAAGTCCTTTTTTGCCATACTCGGAGTATACTCTGCCAATATCGCGTAGGAATATCGGCACAGTGTCGCATGGGTCGACTTTTCCCTGGAGACGCGAGTTGTGAAGGTATAGGCACTGGAAGAAATACATTTCATCCCTCTCTCTTGGACGCCCTTCTCTTTTTATGGTTGACTTGACAGACTTCCACAGGCGTTCTATGTTCTGGGTATGGACACTGGCGTCATCTGAAGAGACAAACTCGACAGAGTGGTTCACAGATTCGTGCTCGAACCCTTCAGCTTTGAGACTCTGGTATGACTGAAACGCGTCGGTGATGACTTTTGTTCCTGGCAGTATGAAATGCTTTATAAGACCCACTAGAGTCACCTTGTCTCGCGACAATACCCAGACAACGAAACATTTGTGTGACTCCCTTTCTATGTCACCAAAAACCGAAATATGATATACTTCAGTTTTAGTAGGCCGCCATCTCTGATTCTTTCACCTAGCAGTGTGAGACTCATCTACTTCCACTATTTTATGCGGTCCACCAATCGGCACACTGTCGTTTGCCACTATGACGTAGCACACTTCTCGGCAAAATCCGAAGTAATCACAGACGGTATTCGCCGATAGCCCAGTTTCTGATGCTGTGGCTTACAGAGTGTAATCACGAATCCAGCACGACACAAGAATTATGCTCGTCTCAATCGATAATTTAGAGGACTCGAACCATGTATTTTTCCTGATGCTGGTTCCCTTTCCACAAAGCCTGAAATAAAATTGCAATGGAATCTCTATGTCCGCACTCCTCTTACGCAGTTTCACAGACTTGGCAGCACCACAGTCAATGCAATCTCTCGTGACTTCGTCGGACAAAAGTCCATATTTCCGGGAAAAAGTCACACATTTGTCTACACTGCTTATGCATGGGATGAGAGTTCTCCATGTGAGGCAATCCGCAGACGAAACTTGAGAAGCACCATTCATTACACTCGCTATGAAGGGTAAACGTCACAATTATGGCCGGAACATAATTCACTGAAACTGAAGAAACAACGCAAAACTGATACAAATGACGATCACAAGTAATTTATCATAACGCGCGCCACGAGACCTCCATAATCGATTTACTATCGCAACTTAGATATGTATCGCTTGGAGCGCTCCAACATCGATAGGAAATCATTACTTCGATAGCCAATCATTCTTAGAAATTACCCATATAAGGAACTAACAGCCAGATTTGAATACTGAATCTTTTTCTTCGACAAAAACAATTTACACCTCACGACAACAACTTGGACTCGTGGCAAATGTTCTAAGTGATGACCACAGGCATCAATACTTGCAGTACAACGGCACATAAAAGATGCTGCACTGCCTCGAATATTTCTCTTTTTAGCGTTCCGTACCTCAATAGATGCAGGAGCGCTTTTTTGTCCGTCTGTCCATTCGTCTGTTAAGCCACCAAGTTGAAATTTATGTCAAATACCAATGTCTGTGGTTTCTTGGCGGTGTAAGAAGTTTAAGCTTCTAAGTAAAAGCAACCAAAACATTCGGCCATTTATGCCACATATTTTGATACTCGCAAACTCAGTTCATAGAAACCTATAGATGAACAGTCTATATAAAAAATTAAGTTTCTACGGAACCCTCAGACGGCGAGTCCACTGGCAATTGTCCGGTTTTTTAATGGGACAGGCAGCTACGATTCTGACAATCACGTCGTCTTCAGCTTCCACTGGGCTGATTCCACTGGGTTGTCTTATACAAAGGATTTCATATAAAGCCGTAGGAAAAATATCCACCATCAACACTCCATAGACAAAAAAATTTTCCGAGGTAGCGCCCACCAAAGTCGATGCAGAAATCCAATGTACCTCAGATGCATTGCTCACTGAAAACTCGTACCGCCTGAAACAATCATTTCCAACTACACCGAAGAGCCAAAGAAACTGGTACACCTGCTTAATATCGTGTAGGACCCCGCGAGCACGCAGAAGTGTCACAACACGACGTGGTATGGATTCGACTAATGTCTGAAGGAGTGCTGGAGGAATACTGCGGGGCTGTCCTTAAATCCGTAAGAGTACGAGGAGTTGGAGATCTCTTCTAAACAGCACGTTGCAAGGCATCCCGGATATGCGCAATAATGTTCATGTCTGGGGAGTTTGGTGGCCAGCGGAAGTGTTTAAACTCAAAAGAGTGTTCCTGGAGCCACTCTGTAGCAATTCTGGACGTGTGGGGTGTCGCATTGTACTGCTGGAATTGCCCAAATCCGTCGAAATCCACAATGGACATAAATGGATGCAGGTGATTACACAGGATGCTTATGTACGTGGCACCTGTCAGAATCGCATCTAGACGTTTCAGGGGTCCCATGTCACTCCAACTGCACACGCCCCACACCATTACAGAGCCTCCACCAGCTTGAACAGTCCCCTGATGACATGTAGGGTCCATCGTTTCATAAGGTTGTCCCACACAAATGTCTTATGTCACTCACAACAGAGCGCATTAGTGCAGCCAGGGTACCGCTAGACTCGCTCTACTTTTACTGCTGTTTTAAGATATATGCAATAACTTGTCTGTCGAGACATGAAGACGGTATCGTTGATTACCGAAACCAGTTAACGAGAATAAAGTTAATTATTAGCGATCTTGGTAAAGAAGTTTATCTTCTCTAATGTATTATCACACATCACTCCTTGCAATTCAAAAGGAGTAAACTAAAGAAAACTAATTTTACTGACTGATCATCCGGGCAGCTCCTTGCACCCTTATCTCTGCCCACACCTCTTCCCTAGTAGCGCCCCTAGATGGTTGGAAATCAGTTAGGAAAAGCTTTGAGTTATATCTGGATAGCTCAGATTGTAAGAACATAGCTCGGTTCCAGATTCGAGTCCCGGTCGGGCACACGGTTTTAATCAACCACGTAGTTTCATAACAGGATGCACTGCGCTGCAGCGTGAGATATTCATATCGGAAATTTCTTAGGTAGTTTGTTAAGGGGCTAGATAGTGTTATAGTATAGTAAAATTAAGAAATATACTAAATTATGCGTCAAAAAAAATACACTCCTGGAAATGGAAAAAAGAACACATTGACACCGGTGTGTCAGACCCACCATACTTGCTCCGGACGCTGCGAGAGGGCTGTACAAGCAATGATCACACGCACGGCACAGCGGACACACCAGGAACCGCGGTGTTGGCCGTCGAATGGCGCTAGCTGCGCAGCATTTGTGCACCGCCGCCGTCAGTGTCAGCCAGTTTGCCGTGGCATACGGAGCTCCATCGCAGTCTTTAACACTGATAGCATGCCGCGACAGCGTGCACGTGAACCGTATGTGCAGTTGACGGACTTTGAGCGAGGGCGTATAGTGGGCATGCGGGAGGCCGGGTGGACGTACCGCCGAATTGCTCAACACGTGGGGCGTGAGGTCTCCACAGTACATCGATGTTGTCGCCAGTGGTCGGCGGAAGGTGCACGTGCCCGTCGACCTGGGACCGGACCGCAGCGACGCACGGATGCACGCCAAGACCGTAGGATCCTACGCAGTGCCGTAGGGGACCGCACCGCCACTTCCCAGCAAATTAGGGACACTGTTGCTCCTGGGGTATCGGCGAGGACCATTCGCAACCGTCTCCATGAAGCTGGGCTACGGTCCCGCACACCGTTAGGCCGTCTTCCGCTCACGCCCCAACATCGTGCAGCCCGCCTCCAGTGGTGTCGCGACAGGCGTGAATGGAGGGACGAATGGAGACGTGTCGTCTTCAGCGATGAGAGTCGCTTCTGCCTTGGCGCCAATGATGGTCGTATGCGTGTTTGGCGCCGTGCAGGTGAGCGCCACAATCAGGACTGCATATGACCGAGGCACACAGGGCCAACACCCGGCATCATGGTGTGGGGAGCGATCTCCTACACTGGCCGTACACCTCTGGTGATCGTCGAGGGGACACTGAATAGTGCACGGTACATCCAAACCGTCATCGAACCCATCGTTCTACCATTCCTAGACCGGCAAGGGAACTTGCTGTTCCAACAGGACAATGCACGTCCGCATGTATCCCGTGCCACCCAACGTGCTCTAGAAGGTGTAAGTCAACTACCCTGGCCAGCAAGATCTCCGGATCTGTCCCCCATTGAGCATGTTTGGGACTGGATTAAGCGTCGTCTCACGCGGTCTGCACGTCCAGCACGAACGCTGGTCCAACTGAGGCGCCAGGTGGAAATGGCATGGCAAGCCGTTCCACAGGACTACATCCAGCATCTCTACGATCGTCTCCATGGGAGAATAGCAGCCTGCATTGCTGCGAAAGGTGGATATACACTGTACTAGTGCCGACATTGTGCATGCTCTGTTGCCTGTGTCTATGTGCCTGTGGTTCTGTCAATGTGATCATGTGATGTATCTGACCCCAGGAATGTGTCAATAAAGTTTCCCCTTCCTGGGACAATGAATTCACGGTGTTCCTATTTTAATTTCCAGGAGTGTAGAATATAATCCATGCATACAGGCCACGAGGTGGACAGATATGTGGATATATAATTAGTTTTCAAATACTTCCATTAAAATTTAAGCTATTATGATATGCATTAGCAATTTGTAAATGCGATTTTACAGTAGCTATACGATTTACTAGTGACGTATGAAAATTTGTGCCAGATCGGGACACGAACCAGCATTTTCCGCTTTACGCGCGCGATGCCTTAACCGCCTCGGGTCTCTGATTACGCCTCCAGGACCTACCCAAACTTTCGTATGTCCTAGTGTTTACGTCTCATAGTGCTAGCATACAAATCATATGATTCCTGCACAGGGAGAGAGACTATTTTGCTCGTCAGATTGCCTTGCTTCGTCCTTAAATACAGTAGGGCAGTGTCTGTATTTTGCCGTATGTGTATTTTGCATTGTCCATATTTTGCAGTGTCTGTACAGTTCGATACAATGTTCATTTGGACATGCATGCATGTCCGAACGAACATTGCATCGGACTATGCAGATATTGCCTTACTGTAGAATTTAAGCTTCGAACAATGTTTAGTTTCGTGGTATCCCTGACAACACAACAAGTAATAAACATTTTGCATTCATACATTTTGGATCTTATTGCTGTAATCCATCACTAGGATCATCAAGTCACTCCTTGTGGAAAATGTTCTACAACAAACTGAGATTCTTAATCACTTTTTGAACCATTTTACTTCGATTAAAAACTCAGAAACTTTGTCAGTTTTCCGCAGAAATTCTAGTGTATGTTTCTGACCTTAATAAGTGGAGTATCCTCTGAAAATTACTCGTCCATTAGACAATAAGTTACAAAGGAAACCATTTTGTAAACATACGAACTGAGGTAATCCGATTAAAGTTTGAAAACTGCTTTACTCTACCTTAGAAAGACTTATGTACACTAAAACTGCCCAGGTGAATAGCATAATCCTTGCCCTTCTATCTTCCTCGCTTCCTTTTGTAGTTTTAGCCCTTTTTCCTACTTTCCTTGCTGGATTATTGTGCCCTCTTTTTGGAAGAGTTTCTTCTCCGCATGTCTTCATTTTTTAAACATTTTATCATATTTTGCACCACAGATATTTTAAGTCTCTTAGTAACTTTTAACCTACCATCCATTCCATGGGTAAAAAAAATGACATTATCACAACTCTTAATTTACACTATCCTTGTTCCAAAAAAGTCAGTCTTCGGATATATTTTAAATTTTTAAAAGAGATGTATCATTAGCACTTTGGGTTAATCCACACATACACCATTTTATTAACTTAGAAATTAAATCAGTATTATAAATCATATATACACTATTTGCTCTATATTGCGTAACACTGAAATGGGTTTTCATCTTTTTATCGAAGAACTTGGTGTGTGGTTGTGATCATTAGTATTGCCCTGCGAATCACTGTGTCTGTCTACGAAAGCACACATTTTTGGTTTATAACATGCTTGGAGTTTTCCCATTTCCAAGTCAAAAGGAATCACTGAGAAATATCACTGTAACAACTAGAGAAAGTAATGTGTAACTCAATAACACAACACAGCTCAAGCAAAAAATTGTTCTAAATTCAACAATTCAATGACTGAAATATGCCAAACAAGTATGGGAAATTTATAGCGTCGTTCTGCGACCCATGAGAAATACGTGTCAACGTAAAACTGACAGTCAGTAAAAGTAACAGTTAGGAACTAATGGTAAAGTGGGCGTGGAATATTCAGATGGCACAAGCGCATCAACAAGTACAGGGTAATCACCTAAAACGTGCACTGCAAATATTGCGGAAATGGAAAGTGCTATTGAAGTGCGGTTTTCACAGAATGGTAGAATAGTCAGGGGCTCGTATTCTTAGCCAATCAAGAGAGTGTAATCATACAAAGTGTATTTTCTGTACAAACAAACACTTTTTAAATGGGACAATGTCTATTGAGATTAATAAACTAAATGTCGGGTAAATTAAAATGTCAGCGTGTTTGTTGCAGAATTTTGCGAGTCCTTTACGAGTTACTGTATTTTGAAAAGTTCAGACACCGACACTTGTACAATACCTGTTGTAGCACACACTGAAGAACAACACCAATGCATAAACTAGTTGCCCGCATCTCGTGGTCGTGCGGTAGCGTTCTCGTTTCCCGCGCCCGGGATACCGGGTTCGATTCCCGGCGGGGTCAGGGATTTTCTCTGCCTCGTGATGTATGGGTGATGTGTGTGGTCCTTAGGTTAGTTAGGTTTAAGTAGTTCTAAGTTCTAGGGCACTGATGACCATAGATGTTAAGTCCCATAGTGCTCAGAGCCACTTGAACCATTTGAGCCATAAACTAGTTATGTAGATTCGACCAGTAACGAGACAAGTGACCATCACAGGTTGTGTTCTAAAATGACCACCGGCAGCACAATAGACGCTTCTAGTCCGGTATGGATCGACTGCTGCACACGTGCTAGCATTTCAGCGGAGACGTCCGATCAGGCAGCAGTAATTCGTCGTTGCATATCATCGGATGTAGTTGGTATGACCTTGTAGATAGCGTCTTTCAGCTCTTCCCGCAGAAAAAGGTCTGTTGTTGTTGTGGTCTTCAGTCCTGAGACTGGTTTGACGCAGTTCTCCATGCTACTCTATCCTGTGCAAGTTTCTTCATATCCCACTACCTACTGCAACCTACATCCTTCTGAATTGCTTAGTGTAGTCATCTCTTGGTCTCCCTCTACGATTTTTACCCTCCACGATGCCCTCCAATAATAAATTGGTGATCCCTTGATGCCTCAGAACATGTCCTACCAACCGATCCCTTCTTCTGGTCAAGTTGTGCCACAAACTTCTCTTCTCCCCAATCCTATTCAATACTTCCTCATTAGTCATGCGATCTACCCATCTAATCTTCACCATTCTTCTGTAGCACCACATTTCGAAAGCTTCTATTCTCTTCTTGTCCAAACTATTTATCGTCCATGTTTCACTTCCATACATGGCTACACGCCATACAAATACTTTCAGAAATTACTTCCTGACACTAAAATCTATATTCGATGTTAACAAATTTCTCTTCTTCAGAAACGCTTTCCTTGCCATTGCCAGTCTACATTTTAAATCCTCTCTACTTCGACCATCATCAGTTATTTTGCTCCCCAAATAGCAAAACTCCTTTACTACTTTAATTGTCTCATTTCCTAATCTAATTCCCTCAGCATCACCCGACTTAATTCGACTAAATTCCATTATCGTCGTTTTGCTTTTATTGATGTTCATCTTATATCCTCCTTTCAAGACACTATCCATTCCGTTCAACTGCTCTTCCAAGTCCTTTGCTGACTCTGACAGAATTACATTGTCATCGGGGAACCTTAACATTTTTATTTCTTCTCCATGGATTTTAATACCTACTCCGAATTTTTCTTTTTTTTCCTTCACTGCTTGCTCAATATACAGATTGAATAACATCGGTGAGAGACTACAACCCTGTCTCACTCCCTTCCCAACCACTGCTTTCCTTTCATGTCCCTCGACTCTTATAACTGCCATCTGGTTTCTGTACAAATTGTAAATAGCCTTTCGCTCCCTGTATTTTACCCCTGCCACCTTCAGAATTTGAAAGAGAGTATTCCAGTCAACATTGTCAAAAGCTTTCTCTAAGTCTACAAATGCTAGAAACGTAGGTTTGCCTCTCCTTAATCTTTCTTCTAAGATAAGGCGTAAGGTCAGTATTGCCTCACGTGTTCCAACATTTCTATGGAATCCAAACTGATCTTCCCCGAGGTCGGCTTCTACTAGTTTTTCCATTCGTCTGTAAAGAATTCGTTTCAGTATTTTGCAGCTATGGCTTATTAAACTGATTGTTCGGTAATTTTCACATCTGTCAACACCTGCTTTCTTTGGGATTGGAATTATTATATTCTTCTTGAAGTCTGAGGGTATTTCGCCTGTCTCATACATCTTGCTCAGCAGAGTAGAGTTTTGTCAGGACTGGCTCTCCCAAGGCCGTCAGTAGTTCCAATGGAATGTTGTCTACTCCGGGTCCCTTGTTTCGTCTCAGGTCTTTCAGTGCTCTGTCAAACTCTTCACGCAGTATCGTATCTCCCATTTCATCTTCATATACATCCTCTTCCTTTTCTATAATATTGTCCTCAAGTACATCGCTCTTGTATAGACCCTCTATATACTCCTTCCACCTTTCTGCTTTCCCTTCTTTGCTTAGAACTGGGTTTCCATCTGAGCTCTTGATGTTCATGCAAGTGGTTCTCGTATCTCCAAAGGTCTCTTTAATTTTCCTGTAGGCAGTATCTACCTTACCCCTAGTGAGATAAGCCTCTACATCCTTACATTTGTCCTCTAGCCATCCCTGCTTAGCCATTTTGCATTTCCTGTCGATCTCATTTTTGAGAAGTCTGTATTCCTTTTTGCCTGCTTCATTTACTGCATTTTTATATTTTCTCCTCTCATCAATTAAATTCCATATTTCTTCTGTGACCCAAGGATTTCTACTAGCCCTTGTCTTTTTACCTACTTGATCCTCTGCTGCCTTCACTACTTCATCCCTCAAAGCTACCCATTCTTCTTCCACCGTATTTCTTTCCCCCATTCCTGTCAATTGCTCCCTTATGCTCTCCCTGAAACTCTGTACAACCTCTGGTTCTTATAGTTTATCCAGGTCCCATCTCCTTAAATTCCCACCTTTTTGCAGTTTCTTTAGTTTTAATTTACAGGTCATATTCAATACATTGTGGTCAGAGTCCACATCTGCCCCTGGAAATGTCTTACAATTTAAAACCTGGTTCCTAAATCTCTGTCTTGCCATTATATAATCTATCTGAAACCTGTCAGTATCTCCAGGCTTCTTCCATGTGAACAGCCTTACTTTTATGATTCTGGTTCAAGAAAAAAGTCTATAGGCGTCAAATCCGAGGTGTGGGCTGACAAGGCAATAGGTCATCTGCTTCCAACCCAACGATTTGGGAACAATCCGTAAAGACATACTGTAGAACTTCGTGAATTATGGTATGGACAGCCATCATGTTGATACCAAAGGTTCCTCCTAGTCTGTAGAGAAACGTTTTCTAGCATCCGTCGAAAATGGTCTGTTAGGAGGCTGCGATACTTGTACGCATTCAGTGTACCGTCTATGAAAAATGGGCCTCTGAGCTCATGGTTCATTATCCCACTCCATACGTTTACTCTCCATGGACGCTGATGTTCCATCTGGCGAAGCCAACGGGGATTGTCAACAGACCAATGGTGCATGTTTCGGCTGTTTACCTGACCATGATTGGTAAATGTGGCTTCACCACTAAACAAGATACATCTGGAGTATCCTGTCTTAATGCCCATTGCAGTAGTTAACACGATTCTCATAATTGTTACCATGCGTCTCTTGACAGAGATGTGATAGGGATGGAACCTATGACGACGGAGAAAGAGTAGGACACTTGCCTGACACGTGCCAGTTTCTCGTGCGATCGCGCGGAAGCTGCAGCAAGAATATTTTTTATTTCCCCTTCTTCTGCCGTCACTTGTTTCTTTCTATTACGTTGTCTAAGCGTTACAATAGCACTTTCACGTAACTGGTTGAAGAACTTGATAAATAATTACCAACATGGTTGACGTGTATTGGGATATCTTGCCGCATACACCGTAAAAGCACGAACTGCATTCTTCCTATACTCTCCACGCACCATGAGCATGTCAGATTTTTCTGCATTGGTAAACCGCACCGTGCACTCACGACCTATTGCTTGGACACAATAACTGCTGTCACACACTGACTAGTAAGTCACAGTGCACTCAAGGAACACACAAACAAACTGCAGGAAAATTTAACAACACCGTACTTAGCTGCTGCGCAGGATGAATAGCTCAACCAAGTGTCGGTCTGGAAACTTTTCAAAATTCGATAGCTCCTTAACGACTTGCACTAGAATCCTACAACAAACACTACTGACATTCTAATTTACCCTGCTGTTACTTTGTTGATGTCAATAGACATTGTTCCATTTAAAGCAGTGCATATTTGCACAAAAATACACTTTTTGAAGTATTATTGCGATCTGTTGACTGGCGAAGAATACGAACCCCTCACTACCAATCCATTCTGTGAAGACTGCACATCAATAGCACTTTCCATTTACGCAATATTTGCGGTGTAAATTTTAGGTGATTCACCCCGTATATTCCTCTGTAACTCTGTAATCCATAAAGATTTTGTATTGAAATCTTCAAGGATGTAAAGCTAAAGGAATGAAGAACTTCTTCGGAGAAATTTTGAAAATTGCATTTTTTATGCTCAGATAACTGTACCCGTCTGCCTAATGAATTTGACACAGGCAATTGCAGAGATGTAAAGATGTGTTATTGTTAGTGTAATTCCCAATGACATGACAAATAGAAAAGCAAATCAATCAATTTGCGTTAGCAAAAACAACGTAAGAAGTAAATTCCGTCGGTTTGAGAAACGCAGAGTAGTGGAATTATCTGACCGCCGGGGGGAATCGATTCAGTTCCGGTAGAACGACAACACGCAAGCTAAGCCGGCAGACAATGTTCACATCAGTGAGCCCCGTCAGACACGCACGATACACTGCCCGGCTAATGAGAGCTGAATTCTGCAGAGTGCGTTCTGAGAACGCGAGGCTTTTCATACTGCATCGGTGAGTCCGATAAAGAACTTTGCTACTAACACTAGTATCGCATCCACGGGGACTCCGAATAAATTCGACACCACTGTCAGTAGCAAAGTTCTATTGCAAGAGCAGCTCCAAATACCCCTCGCGTAATATACAAGCTTGGGTGATATTTGTAAATTTGTTGTCGAACATATCCACGGTGTAAGAGATGGTGTTACTAACGCAATGGTCCTCTGTTCGATTCCCAGTTACTAAGTCAGATTTGTCCGTGATTATGCAGCTAGATGCCTTCAATCCCCTAGTGTAACTCAAAAGCTGCTCCATTAAACAAGTTTTAAAAGGACTGTATAACAGAGGCTTCCCTGCACCAAGTCATCAGTTAACGAGGTGCAGCAATCATCGATAGCAAAACAATAATCTACGATATTAAAAATGCCGCTCAAAGTTTACGCTCAACAGTTGCACGTTTTACGAATTGTCACACAAGGAGACGTTAAATTAAGGCTTGACTCCAAATGCAGCAAATGTACGACGTCAAAAACATGTAAATAATACACATTCTACTGAGAGGTTAAGTGGTCGCGCGTGCCGATGATGCGTAGCGTTGCTATGGCAATGTTTAGTAAGAATAAACACCACAAGCGTTTTCGTAATTCTGTTACCACTCAAATGAATAGTAAAAAAGCCGTCAGTAATAAATATATAGTCTCTCGACATACCTACGTTAGTTACAGAAATCGGCATCAAGTTCACTTTTTCAAATAGAACTACGGTAATTTCTGCTGCTAGAGTCGTAGGCCGAAACGATACGAATTCAACCGCGTTTCACTTCCTACAATAAAGTTAGGAGTTTCGGAGAAATTACAGTCCGTACAAATCTGGATTGATTCTTTTAAGTATCAAACAAATCGCTGTCTTACGTGGAACTTCTTCACTTACCCAAATAAGGATATAAACCACGCGGGATAAGGAGGAAATCGACTGTTGTACTGTCATGATACCGGTATCAGAAGGGGACTTACATCTTGTGTATAGCCTGCTGATTACTTTCGAAAAACAATTTTTCACAAACGAAGAAAAACAACATTTTACTACCAACAACCCCACTGTATGTTTACTATCTTGTGAAATTTGTTGTCAAGAATTGCGCACATTTTTAAAGTATTAGTGACATTGTAACTATAACGCAAGGGATAAGAATAGCCTTCTCTATCCAAAACTACCTCTCCCGCCCCCTTTAAGTCATGGAACTTGCCGAGATGGGGTGCCTTGCATGCCTCAACGATAAGGATATCCGAACCGTTGGTGAAACCAAATCGGATGGGACTGGAGGGGGGGGGGGGGAGGGGGGGAGAGGAGATGGTTTCTGTGGCCTGACAAACCTGCGGTACCAAAAGAGGGACAGCAGTCTTTTGGGTAGTTGCAGGAGGGCTAGTGAGGATGATTTACTGAACTGGACTTGTAATATCAGTCGACATGGCCTTGCATGTTAACACTATGAACAGCTGAAAGCATGGGGAAACTACAGTTCGGTGGATGCAGCTCTATTGCATGTTTTTATCACGATGGCATACTCTTGAGTAAAATATCCTAGAGATAAAATAGTGCTCGATTTGATCTCGGGGCGGGGACTATGCAAGAGGATGTTGGAATTAGTAGAACCAGAACTGGCATTCTACGGGTCGGAGCTTGAAATGATAGATCTCTTAATCGGGTAGGCAGGCTAGAAAGTTTAAAATGGGAAATTAATTCGTCGTGGTTAGATATATTGTGAGTTAGTTAAATGAGCTGGCAGAAAGAACAGGACTTCTGGTCAGGTGTGTACCGGGTTAAACACAAAAAATAAAATTGGAGTAATACAATGAATAACAAATTAGAAATGTGGGTAAACTACTATGAACTGCAGAGTGAACGCATTGTCGTAGCCAAAACAGACAACAGCAAAACCCATCAGAATAGCCTATCTTAATATGTCAGTTAGCTCCGTCGATACGAAAAGATTGAAGGAAGGTATGATGAGATGAAAGAGATTACTCATATAGTTAAGAGAGAAAAAATATAATTGTGATGCTACAGTGAAATTTGATGGTAGAAAAAAAAGAGAATGAAAAATAGTATGAGAACATGTAGTGAGGCAAAACATTAAAGGCGAAACGGCTTGACAGAATTTTAAACCGAGTATAATTTATTGCTAACACTCGGTAAAACAATCACGTAAAAAGGTTGTATATTCGGAAGAGGTCTGGAATAACTGGAAGGTTGCAGATTTAATGTTTAATGGTAAGACAGATTTCAAAATCATATTTTAAACTGTAGTACATTTCCATATGAGGATATCAATTATAAGATTCGCTGAGGACACTGCTACCCTCAGTGTAAGAGAAAAATAATTACAGGATTTCTTGAATGGAATGAACGCTCTAATGAGCACCGAATACAGAGTGAGAGTAAATCGACGAAAAACTGAAGTAATAAAAAACGCAAAAATGACAACAGCGGGAAACTGTTACCTAGGCAGCAAAATTACCCATGACGGACAGCGCAAGGAGGACATAAAAAGGAGATTAGTGCTGGCAAAGAGTAGTCTGCTAGTATCACACATAGGTCTTAACATGGGGAAGAAATTTCTGAGAATGTACGTTTGGTGCACAGCGATGTATGGTAGTGAAACATGGACTGTGGGAAAACCAGAACAGAAGAGAATCGAAGCATTTGAGATGTGGTGCTACAGACGAATGTTGCAGATTAAGTGAACTGACAAGGTAAGGAATGAGGATGTTCTCTGCTAAGTCGTCAAGGAAAAAAATATGTAGGAAACACTGACAAGAAGAAGGGACAAGACGATAGGGCTTTTGTTAAGGTATAATAACTTCCACAATACTAAAGAGAGCTGTAGAAGGTAAAAAAACATATAATAAGACAAAGATTCGAATACATCCAGTAAATAAGTGAGAACTTAGGTTCCAAGTGCTACTCTGAGATGAAAAGGTTGGCAGCACCAAAACAGCAAGAAGAATGGTGATGACTCTACATTTCCAGGGACAGTTGAAGACTCTGACCACGGTTAAGAATTGTTAATTAAAACTGAAGAAGACGCAAAAAGGAAGGAGATTAAGGACATGGAACTTGGATAAAATGAAGGATCCGGAAGTAAGAGTTTCATAGAGAGCTTTAGGCAACATTAGATTGAAACTGGGGAAAATAATACAATAGAAGACGAATGGATAGCGTCGAGAGATGAAACAGCGGAGGCAGCAAAGCATCAATTAGGTAAAACGACACGACCTTGTAGAAATACTTGGAAACGCTGTTAACACTGAATTGTAATTCTGAAGGAGAAAACATAAAAATGCAACAACATTTTAATTATATCATAGATACACACCAGCACTTATTTACTGTCAAAGAAATTTATTGCGCCTCTCCTTTTCTAATAAAAAGATGTGTTTATTCACGCCATTTCCGGTTGATGGAAGTATCTAATGAATTTGTCGTCTTTACACCTTTGGAGAGCCTCGACAATTTTCTACCAGTCATATTTCTTTCCCTTCGGCGCTTGCGCTGTGGATCTCTTTGATCCCAGAAGCACGTACTATCTATATTCTTCTGACAACAGCATTACAGTCTCTTCGGAGGTAAAAAGTTTCTGCAGTCCCAGAGCCAACGCAGAAAGGACGCGATGGTTCGCCAGAAGACTGACAAGTAGCGGAACACGTGGAACAGAAGAGAATGCGAACCGAACACGAGCGAGTGCCGTTTGCTCACACACAGCTCGCGTTTATACCAGAGAGAATTCTCGTTCGCTGTTGCGCTTTCGCTCGTGTTCCCTTCGGTATAAAAGGGACTCACGCTTCACTGTATGGTAGGTACGTTGGACGCTGTTCTTTGAATGCGGAGGCTCCATGGTAGCAAGAATGGTAAGCCGCGTAGTGAGTGACGCTGAAGACGCTGTTCGCAGCAGATCGCTCGTGCCCTGTCCTCTGAGGGTTTCACGTTCAGACGGACAACGTGAAGAATATCAGATGGCAACAGCTTTGCTTCGAAGGAAGCCGAGCTCAAAAGCTGGCTCATCCAAGGAGGGAGAGAGCACAAAGGAGCGGCTGAAAGAGAAGGAAGCGGCGGAAGCGACACAACAGCTAGCCGGCGAGCTGCTGCTGCGGCTGCCTGTGAAGGTCGAATTCTTGGCCAAGAAGCCCTTCCCTCATTGTATCCCTTCATACGTACGAACTAAATCGCATAACAGGCGACCTGTGACATTCTACTACTCTGGAAAGAACTAGGCTCTGTACCACACCATAGACTTAAAGTTGCGGACGTACGAATAGGTTTTCAAATACGTAACTAACTCAAAGGCATTTGGAGTAATAGTACACAGTACGTTGTCCTGGATGCAGAGTGTTCATCTACATATACATGGATACTCTGAAAATCACATTTAAGTGCCTACCAGATAGTTCATCGAAATACCTTCACTGTAAGTCTCTATTATTCCAAAATGGTTCAAATGGCTCTGAGCACTATGGGACTTAACAGCTGAGGTCATCAGTCCCCTAGAACTTAGAACTAATTACACCTAACTAACCTAAGGACATCACACACATCCATGCCCGAGACAGGATTCGAACCTGCGACCGCAGCGGTCGCGCGGTTCCAGACTGAAGCGCCTAGAACCGCTCAGCCACCCCAGCCTGCCCTATTATTCCAATCTACTACAGCGCGCGGAAAAAGCGAACACTTATTATCTTTCCGTGCAGCTCTGAATTCCCTTATTTTATAATGATGATCGTTTTTCTCCCTATGTAGGTCAGTGTCAACAAAATATTTTCGCATTCGGAGGAGAAAGTTGGTGATTGAAATTTCGTGAGTATATTCGGCCGCAACGAAAAACGCCTTTGTTTTAATTATGTCCACCCCAAATCCTGTATCATTTCAGTGGCACTCTCTCCCCTATTTCGCGATAATACAAAACCTGCTGCCCTAATTTGAACTTTCTCGACTTACTACGTCAGTCCATTTGGTAAGGATTCCGCACTGCGCAGCAGTATTGTAAAAGACGACGGACAAGCGTAGTGTAGGCGGTCTCCTTAGTACATCTGTTACATTTTCTAAGTGTCCTGCCAATAAAACGCAGTCTTTGGTTACCCTTCCACACAACATTTTCTGTGTGTACCTTCCAATTTAAATTGTTCGTAATTGTAATTCATAGGTATTTAGTTTAGTTTATCGCCTTTATATTTGACTGATTTATCGTGTAATCGAAGATTAACGGATTCTTTTTAGCACTGATGTGGATAATCTCACACTTTTCTTTATGTACGGTCAATTGCCAGTTTTTTCACCATACAGACATCTTTTCTAAATCGTTTAGCAATAGGTTTTGATCTTCTGATGACTTTACTAGTCAATAAATGATAGCAGCATCCGCAAATAACCTAAGACGGCTGCTCAGATTTTCTCCATCAGAGCTAAATGTAACGTCATGGGTGCAAAAAGGTAATTTAATAGGACGCGCCTGTTTCTCATGTTGTTTGCTGATGACGCTGTTGTCTGTGGGGTGAGAGTAGTCGTCGAGTGACTGTAAAAGAATACAGCATGGATTGGGCGAACTGTCTATATAGTGTTTCGAATGGCAAGTTGCTTTACATGCGGATTAAAGTACTGCTTATTTGAACACTCATTTAAAGTAACGCCTTGGCGGAAGTGATGTTTATTGGTTCAAATGGCTCTGAGCACTATGGGACTCAACTACTGTGGTCATTAGTCCCCTAGAACTTAGAACTACTTAAACCTAACTAACCTAAGGACATCACACACATCCATGCCCGAGGCAGGATTCGAACCTGCGACCGTAGCAGTCGCACGGTTCCGGACTGCGCGCCTAGAACCGCGAGACCACCGCGGCCGGCGAAGTGATGTTTATTCTTTAAATTAGTGGTAGCTCAGTGACTGAATGAGACAGATGTTTAATTGCTATAGGTTCATGTACTTGCTGACTTGAGAGCAATAATGAAATTTTAACTTAATGATTGTAAACAACAAATGATTAAGAACAAGAGATGTCAGAAGAAACGAGAAAGGGCACGAACGGACAGAGTGGAATCGAAGACGCATAAGATTCTGTGTGCAGAACAAATGACTGAATTACCGAAACTGAGACAGAATCTGAGACACGGGCTATGGTGGGCGAGCCGTCGATCTTCTTCCGTCTGGCGGCGAAGGTGACCGGCACGGCCAGCGAGCTGCCTGACACTGTCTTAAGCGAAAACTCCAACATCACCGAGTCGCGTTTTGAAATTTTTGACAGTGTTTATCTACATCTATAAAAACGGGTGTATGCATCCGCGGAGAGAATGCCTGTATCAACTTAGTATCAGGAAGCAGTTAAACTGGGATAAGACACCATTAGTACTCTATTTGTGTAAAAACAAGCCTGTAACCCCTATAGTAACTTTAACCAAACTTGCTACACATGTAACTTACAAGGGAAACTTCCCATCGCACTCACCTCACAAGGGAACCTCCCCATCGCACCCCCCTCAGATTTAGTTATAAGATCACTCGGGGAAACAGCAAGAAGTTGTGTGGAACTATGAAAAAATAAGCAAAATATACAAACTGAGTAGTCCATGCGCAAGATAGGCAACATCAAGGATACTGTGAGCTCAGGAGCACCGTGGTCCCGTGGTTACCGTGAGCAGCTGCGGAACGAGAGGTCCTTGGATCAAGTCTTCCCCTGAGTGAAAAGTTTAATTTTTTATTTTCAGACAATTAATTTTGCTAAGCTGCACAGGTACACAGAGTAGTATTAGTTATAAGATCACTCGGGAAAACAGCTCTCCAAAATTCCAGTACATGTTCAGATTTGCTTCGACATATGCAGGATTTGACGGTCTACTCACGGAAAAAATTTGAAAACGTTAAAAACATATGTTTTGACAGAGCACAGGGAAAACAGTGCGACTGTGAAACTTTTGCATTCATTTGTTGCAGTTTGTGAGGCAAACTTATGTTTCCATCACTTTTTTGGGAAAACCTAAATCGGGCAAGGTAGAAGAATCTTTTTACCCATTCGCCAACTGTTCAAGTTAGGTGGGTCGACAACATATTCCTATCATGTGACGCACATGCTGTCACCAGTGTCGTATAGAATATATCAGACGTGTTTTTCTGTGGAATCAGTTGACCTATGACCTTGCGATCAAATATTTTCGGTTCCCATTGGAGAGGCACGTCCTTTCGTCTACTAATCAAAAATGGTTCAAATGGCTCTGAGCACTATGGGACTTAACAGCTGAGGTCATCAGTCCCCTAGAACTTAGAACTACTTAAGCCTAACTAACCTAAGGGCGTCACACACATCCATGCCCGAGGCAGGATTCGATCCTGCGACCGTAGCAGTCGCGCGGTTCCAGACTGTGCTGCCTAGAACCGCTCGGCCACTCCGGCCGGCGTCTACTAATCTCACGGATTTTGCGGTGTGGTCGCTAAACACAGACACTAGTCTGGCGTGGGACCTGTCGTCTCGCGTTGCGTTTTGGCGTTGGCCAGTCCGCGCCAGCGCGCCGTAAGGCACAGAGGTTCGCACTGGGGCGTATCGCTTCCAGTCGGACGTGCCCACAGGGGAAGTGATGCGTCATATATAGCCTCTCCTTCTCAAGTGGCTCTTTCCGCCTTCAAGTGGTGCCAGACGTTAAGCTCGGCATTTCTCGGGCTTGCCCGGGTGTGCCTTGCGACAAAAGGAAGAGCTGCGACCCAACCCGATGCGAAAGCGAAGGGTGCGTGGCACAGGGGGAGCTGTGTCGAGGGACGAACATCTGTCCCTTTCGGTTCGCAGGGCCCAGACCAGCAGGAGCTCTGCATGCCGGCGACTTCGTTTGTCGGCGTGGGATCGCGGCGCGAGTCGGCAAGGGTGCTTCGCCGCGCCCCTGGGTAACCGGGGCGTGTTCTGCCAAACCCAGGAGGTGGTGACATCGCCTGGGCCAGGTTAACTGGGTCCAGACCGCCGAACGTCTGGGGACCGGTCCGCCACCTGAGTAGGAGTGGGTCCTTGGCCGTAAGGTGGAAACTCGGGCTAGTAGGCGGCGAAGGGCGAGAGGTGCATCCGCCTCTCCGGAGTGCGGGGTGCAGTTGCCGGAGAGCGTCGCGTGAAATCGCCGATGACGGAGCCATCGATGGGGACCAGTGCGCTGGCGACGGCGCGCTGAACCCGGCAGCTCGCGAGTGCCCTTGACCTTGGGGCGAGGTCGGTGGGCGAGCTGCAAGAAGTCCCCCCCCCCCCCCCCCCCCCCATGCCAGAGGAGCCGGTCCGGGGCAAGAGACGGGCTCCCATCTCTTTTATCACTCGTATAATCATGGCGACAACCGATACGAGTGATTCGAGTGCGCCTCAACGGGCTTCTTTTGCGCCGCCTGATCCCTCTCCTCAGGACGAGTCGGGACTGGCTGAAAATGAAACAGTGACGCAGAGACTAGCAAGAATCACGTTGCTCATGGAGCAAAACATTAAAAACGGAAAAATAAGTCAAGCAGGACTTTCAACAATCAAAAATGAATTGGCTGCATGGGCCATTGCCCACGCAAAATTGGAAGGAAGGGTGGAAGAACTAGAAAAAGAGAACAATCGATTGAGGAAACAGCCAGTTAAAACCTGGGCTGCCGTGGCAGCGCAAGCTCCCACGAAGCCCAACACGACCAGAGATACCATAGATAAGGTGACAAAGAGGCCAGATACGGCAGTCTTCTTGAGGACCCTGCCGGGCCAAGACACAAGCTTTAAAAGAATCCAGGAGCTATTCACGACTACTGTGGACCCTGTAAAAGAGAAAATAAAGATCAAAAGAATTAAACCAAGCAAGAATTCAGTAATAGTGGAAGTCGCATCCGAAGAGGATAAAGAAAAAATATTGAACAACCAGAAACTAAAATCAGTAATCAAGTGTGAGCCTCCAAGGAAAAGAAACCCTCTCGTGATTCTGTACGATGTTCCAACAGTAATGACCAATGAAGAGTTATGCGACACAATCAGAAAACAAAACTTTGAGCATCTGAGTGAAGAAGAGTTCAAAGACTGTTTTAAACTCAGATTCAAGACAGGTCCACGGGGTCGAGATGTGGTACATCACGTCGCTGAGGTTACAGCGCGGATGTGGAAAAGCATTACGACAATGGGCAAAATATATGTCGGCTTTTATGCCATTAACACTAGGGACTATGTCGTGGTACCTCGTTGCCACAACTGTGGCGACTTGGACCACATTCTCAGGCTGTGCACCAGGGAGTCGGCCTGCACAAAATGTGGAGAGAACGGTCACAACCGTAAAGACTGCAAGGCAGTGGCAATCTGCATACCATGCAGGAACCGAGGCAAGAAATCATGTGGAGCCACAGGTCGAAACTGCCCAACATACAGGATGCTTGAACAAAGACTGATTTCCAGGATTGATTGTGGGTGAGCCCGGCATACTGAACAGGATGCCGAAACATAAGTCCCCGAGCAAAAGGAGGAGGGATGCTATGAGGGCTAACAAGTTTAAGTTGTTCTTAAGGTCGCTTACGAGCACCGAGAAAACTGAAAACAGAGCCACACAGACTGAGATCTATATGATAAATATGGCAATACAGACAGACCCCCCCATAGCTGCAGCTCCCTCCTCCGAAAGCCGGGGAGCAGAGCCGACAGAACACCAGAAACGGCAAGGGCATCCTGTGGCTGTGGCAGTTTCCAGAGAGGAGCAGAAAAAAGTCATTCAACCAATACAGGAAAACTTGGTAACCAGTAGCTCTAGTACAAGTTCTCCCACACAGGGTACTCCAGTAGTTAGACTACCACCTGTGGACCCTGTAAGAGTGTACCCCAACTTGGAGTACACCATGCAATTAGCAAGACTTGAGCAGCCGGCTACCATGACCACTGCCCTGAGACATGTGGTTCGTGTAGGACACGAAGAGGGACGAAAGATAACCTTCTCGGTGATGGAGGCTGTGGACAGAATTCAACTAAAATCAGTGAATCTCCCCACTGACTTTGGAGCCCTGCGAGACTTGTTAAGAAAGGTGTTTGAAAGAAGGGGCGAGAAATTCGACCTAAACGACATCTATGAACAGGCAGTATTGGCAAACGGACGAATTGCGTTCGACTGGACTAAGACCTGGCCACATGACCGAGTACACACCTACTTTCCATAATGACCAAAATAAACATAGGACAACTAAACACTCACAATAGTCGACTTGTGATGCAGGAACTCCGAAGGGAGGTGGAGGAGAGGAGATTGGATGTGCTCTGTCTGCAGGAGCCGTACTCCCAAGCTGGGAAAGTCGCATTTGCTGCCGCCACATGGCAAGTAATCAGCCGAGGAGAAGACCCAAGGGCGGCAATTATAATTACAAACAAACTCATGAGAGTTACCACACTCTCTCAGTTTACAACTCCCCATTGCAACGTCGTGGAGCTCCAATCTCCAGCAGGAATCATCACCATCATTAATATGTACTTCCAGTATGGAGATGACATCGAAATACACCTAGACCACCTGATGAGGGTGACCACGGCGTTGCGGGGAAGGAAAATTGTAATAACAGCTGATATTAATGCCAAGTCCCCCCTATGGTTCAGTGGCACAAGAGACGCAAATGGAGAAAAGGTGGAAGAATACATTATGGCGTCGCAACTCGTGGTGGCCAACAGGCCTGGTAATCCTCCTACCTATACGGCAGGAGGAGGGCAGGGTACAAATATTGATGTCACTCTCGTGACACCAAATGTAACAAACATCATACAAAATTGGAAAGTAATAGGAAACGCCACCACTAGCGACCATAACTTAATAACTTTCACAGTAGGGGAGAGAGAGTGCCGCTGGGCCATGGGGTGGGAAATACAATTTAACTACAGGAAAGCTGACTGGGAACGCCTGGCGAGGGAGTGCAACATTCCTCCATTACCGGAAGATGACATACAACAAGACATAAACGTAGACAACAGAGCAGATGAACTAGTAACTGCAGCAACCAGGGCGGTGAGGGCTGCTGTACCGATCAGGAGGAAGGCCATGGCGGCTTCTCCGTCACCGTGGTCGCCTGAACTGGAAGATCTACGCCAATCTGTCAGGAGGCTAAGGAGGCACTACCAGCGCAGTGTCGTCTGGCAGGAGAGACAAAGGTGGCAATTGCAGTACAGGGAGGCAAAACAGAGGTTCCAGAGTGAACTACGCGAAGTCAGAAGGCGAAGCTGGGAACACTATGTGCTCAGCCAGCTAGCACTGGATCCATGGGGACTCCCCTATAAATTAGTCAGGGAGAAAATCCGCTCTCCTATGGAGCTATCTACAGTCAGGCACGGGGACAGGATGACGGAGTCCTGGCAGGAGACTGCTGGGGTCCTCCTCCGGTCCCTGCTGCCTGATGACAATGTGGATGGGGAGACAGAGGGACAGCGGCAATTGCGAGAACAAGACCGTGAAATATATAATAATGACACGGCGGTCTACCCCTTCTCGGAAGAGGAGGTGGCGACCCACATAAAGCAACTTAAAAGAGGCAAAGCTCCTGGGCCAGACGGCATTGTGGCGGAGGTGGTGCAATTCCTGGCACCCCAGCTGGTTGCGCCGCTTACCCACCTCTATAATGAGTGCCTGAGGCAACAACAGTTCCCAAGAAGGTGGAAAACTGGGAACGTCGTCATTATTAAGAAGGGACCAGACAAGGATCCTGCAGAAGTAAAGTCGTACAGGCCGATCTGCCTGTTAGATTTGTTTGGAAAAATCTTGGAAAAACTGCTGGCTGACAGATTGGCAGCACACAGAGTATTGTGCGGGATGAGCAGCAGGCAATTCGGTTTCAGGCCGGGGCGGTCGGCATCTGATGCAATCGCCCTGGCGGCCGAGGTCTGTGGCTCGACCCCGCACAAATACGTGGTGGGCATCATGGTGGACATCAGTGGCGCCTTCGACAGCCTGTGGTGGCCCTCGCTCTTCTCCTGCTTGCGGGAGAAAGAGTGTCCAGGGCCGCTATATGGCTGCCTGAGGAGCTACTGTGAGGATCGGGAGGTCTGGCTATCATCCCCTAGCGAAAGGGTAGGGAAAGCTGTCACGAAAGGATGTCCCCAAGGATCGGTCCTAGGGCCGCTCTTTTGGGACATCCACATGGAGCCATTACTAGACAGCCTGCAACGAAGTGAGGATGTGCTAGAGGTGATAGCCTACGCTGATGACCTCCTCCTGATGGTCGGTGGCCGCAGCCGAGAGGACATAGAACCTAAAATAGAGAGAGCAATAGACAGACTCCTACAGTGGTGCCACACCACGAAAATGACCATATCACCAAGCAAATCGACATACTTACTACTTAAAGGACAACTAATCAGGAACCCCACGGTCAGAATTGACGGCACACCGGTACTGCGAAGACGAGACACACGTTACCTAGGAGTCATCATTGATGAGAAATGGAACTTCGGAAAACACATTGAAACTGTAACCCAAAAAGCTCTGCAAATATTAAACAACCTCATTTCCATAGGACACAAAAGATTTCACCTACCTCCACATCTCATTAAACTTTATCACAATAGTATCTTAACTTCAGTAGTGGGTTACGGCTCCGGGGTCTGGGCGCACAGACTCACGAGGGTTGTGCCCGCCATGGCAGTGAGAAGGGTTCAGAGAAGCATGGTTCTAAGATCTGTGGGCGCTTATAGAACATCTCCAGGAGGGGCCCTATTAGTCATAATGGGGCTCTGCCCACTTGACATCAAGATTAGGGAGCAAGCAGCCTGGTATTGCCGAAAAAAGGGAACCAGGGGAAAATAGAAGAAATCATGGGTGCGAGGGTAGAGGACCAAAGGGGGATTAGAAGAAGGGGGGAAGAACTTTGGCAGGGGTCCTGGGAGACAGAAGAAACCGGTCGCAGAACCTTTCAGTTCTTGCCGGACGTGAGGGAGCGTTTAGAAATGAAGCACTTTCAGCCAACACGGGGACTGATCCATTTTCTCACTGGACATGGATCCTACCCGACATACTTATGTCGGTTTGGGAAGAGGGCTACGCCCGCGTGTGACTGTGGCGCGCCGGAAGGCACTCCGGATCATGTGATTTACGAGTGCCCTCTCTTCAATGATGTAGCGACCACACTTCGAGACGGACTTCCGAACCATGACACGTATCAACTCCTCAGACGTGAAGACACTTTTCAGATGATTAATACTCTGGCCAACGAGGTATCACGGAAAGTGTTAAATGAATATCTGAGGGAGATAAACTAAGAACGCGAAAATGAACACCGATATTGTCTAGATCCCTTTTCCCATACCGCCAGCGCGCGGACTGGCCGACTTCACATCTCAGTTGGGATCCGCCGCGCGCAGGATTAGGGGGAGGAGGGGTCAATCTCACCGACTTAGAGATGCACCGGATTTGACTTAGGATAAGTTAGTTTCGTAGGACTTAGAATAGGATATTATGTTAGGTTAGGGAACTGCAGCGAGTTAACATCTTGGCCTGCCCAGTGCCAGGGGCAAGCTCTTTGGGGTTAGCTCGAAGAGCAAGGCTTGCAAAGTAGGTTTATATATTCTACTGGCACATATGTGACGCTGCAGGTGTAGAAATTAGCAATTAGTGACAGTAATAGTTTCTTAAGTAGTAGGGATAGTTAGTACAGTGCCCATTGTTGTAGTAACCTGTAGCACATCATATTTTGTAGTATGCTGCATTGTATTAATAATAAATGTATTAATATTATGACCCACTAATGCTATTAAGGAAGTGGGTTAACATTGTATAATTATTATTATTGATGTTGAATAAAGATTTAAAAAAAAAAAAAACACACACAGACACTAAATTTATTACAGTGAACAGAGACGTCAGTGAATGAAAGGACAGATCATAACTATGCGAAAATTAATAAAGTAAATTTTTCACTAGAGGGAAGACTTGAACCAAGGACTTCTCGTTCCGTAGCTGCTCACGCTAATCACGGGACCACGGCACTGCTGAGCTCACAGTATCCTTGATGTTGCTTATCTTGCGCATGGACTACTCAGCTTGTATATTTTGCTTATTTTTTTCATAGTTCTACAGAACTACTTCCTGTTTTCTCGATTTATCTGTGTTCAGTTTTTCAAGGCCTATCCACTGTGCCAACTTATAACTAAATCTGAGGGGGTTGCGATGGGGAGGTGCCATCTGTAGTAAAAGAACTGAGTTAACAGATCAGAACATCGCAGACGACGTAGTCAGTTAATAATCTACGTCACCGAATGACCCGCCAAGTGGTTGGCGGATGATTTACACGCCAGCATGTTACGAGCACGTAACGCGAGTAGTCGATCCAGAAAACGTCGCTTTTGTAAAACAGACTTCAGGGTACACTTAGGCATACGCGGGGGGGCGGGGGGGGAGGGCAGGGGGGGGGGGCGTAGACTGAAACTCCCTCACGAACACCAAAACTGATGTCTTAACGCTACCAACTCAATGAATGAGAAACCAAGACTACGTGAGCACCGTAAGCGAAACGAGCTGTTTCGTGAACTTAAGGTTTTTCAGGTGGAAGGGTTACGCAAGAAGTAGAAAGAGGCGGGAGCGAGAGGAGTGGGGGGGGGGGGGGGGGCTGAACGATGCCAGTGTGTCCTCAGACTGGGCAGTAACAGGGCAGGAGACGCTGAAATGTCGCTTGCTGTTTTCTCTTCGGTCACCGATCCCCAGTTGTTAACATGAGATTTGTCGTTTCTTAGATTAGCGCCCGCTTGATGTCTGCGAGGCGGCGTCTGATGACGCCATCTTGGCCACGAGAACCACTCTAGAAACTCATAAACTATTGTGAAAACGTCCAGATACGGCTGTGTACTGCGCTCCGTATCTCAAACGACTCGGCGTGTGCTACTTACTCTCTCCACCGCAGAGCACAGAAGAGACTTGCTCTGTGAGACTCTTGTCATGAGGCGAAAGTTTTTCTGCGCGTTCAGAAGCATTTCTAACGTCGACACATAATCCTAACTGCTGAAGATGCAGTACAGATTTATTCAAGTATGACAAGATGTTGAAGTATCAGAATGAAAGACTCATTGGTCAGTAGCTCGCAGCTCACTGCTTTCTCTGGTGTTAGCGAAAGGAAGTATAAGGACAAAAAGTTACATATTATTTTAAGTAAAGAGTAACAGCAAAATAAGTCTGGACTGGGGAAGAAGGTGTCGACGAAGAGATATCTGCATGCGCTAATTTCTCATACACATGATATTGACTAATTTCTGATTACATCAGTTGTCACGTCTAAGTTATCGTATTTTTATATTACCATGAACTTATACTCTGAATAACGTGTTGTATCACCGACGGACAGATGAGTTAAGAATATCAACGAAGCCGTTCACACCGCGTTAAGAGCGATAGGATTCGGACAGATAGCAGTCAGTACCGATCAGATTTTATTTGTTTGTTTTTAGATCATCAGTCACTTGAATGGTCCAATGCTGCTCGCCAGCCTCTTCATCTCAGAATAGTACTCACACCAACGCCCACTATTATTTGTTCAATGTATTCCATTCTCCGTCTTCCCCTCCTACAGTTCTTACCGCCGTCGTATCTCTCTAGTATAACGTAAGATATTCCTCAATACCATACATGTACATAAATAAGTAATAGCACACACACACACACACACACACACACACACACACACACACACACACACATTATATACACTCCTGGAAATGGAAAAAAGAACACATTGACACCGGTGTGTCAGACCCACCATACTTGCTCCGGACACTGCGAGAGGGCTGTACAAGCAATGATCACACGCACGGCACAGCGGACACACCAGGAACCGCTGTGTTGGCCGTCGAATGGCGCTAGCTGCGCAGCATTTGTGCACCGCCGCCGTCAGTGTCAGCCAGTTTGCCGTGGCATACGGAGCTCCATCGCAGTCTTTAGCACTGGTAGCATGCCGCGACAGCGTGGACGTGAACCGTATGTGCAGTTGACGGACTTTGAGCGAGGGCGTATAGTGGGCATGCGGGAGGCCGGGTGGACGTACCGCCGAATTGCTCAACACGTGGGGCGTGAGGTCTCCACAGTACATCGATGTTGTCGCCAGTGGTCGGCGGAAGGTGCACGTGCCCGTCGACCTGGGACCGGACCGCAGCGACGCACGGATGCACGCCAAGACCGTAGGATCCTACGCAGTGCCGTAGGGGACCGCACCGCCACTTCCCAGCAAATTAGGGACACTGTTGCTCCTGGGGTATCGGCGAGGACCATTCGCAACCGTCTCCATGAAGCTGGGCTACGGTCCCGCACACCGTTAGGCCGTCTTCCGCTCACGCCCCAACATCGTGCAGCCCGCCTCCAGTGGTGTCGCGACAGGCGTGAATGGAGGGACGAATGGAGACGTGTCGTCTTCAGCGATGAGAGTCGCTTCTGCCTTGGTGCCAATGATGGTCGTATGCGTGTTTGGCGCCATGCAGGTGAGCGCCACAATCAGGACTGCATACGACCGAGGCACACAGGGCCAACACCCGGCATCATGGTGTGGGGAGCGATCTCCTACACTGGCCGTACACCTCTGGTGATCGTCGAGGGGACACTGAATAGTGCACGGTACATCCAAACCGTCATCGAACCCATCATTCTACCATTCCTAGACCGGCAAGGGAACTTGCTGTTCCAACAGGACAATGCACGTCCGAATGTATCCCGTGCCACCCAACGTGCTCTAGAAGGTGTAAGTCAACTACCCTGGCCAGCAAGATCTCCGGATCTGTCCCCCGTTGAGCATGTTTGGGACTGGATGAAGCGTCGTTTCACGCGGTCTGCACGTCCAGCACGAACGCTGGAAATGGCATGGCAAGCCGTTCCACAGGACTACATCCAGCATCTCTACGATCGTCTCCATGGGAGAATAGCAGCCTGCATTGCTGCGAAAGGTGGATATACACTGTACTAGTGCCGACATTGTGCATGCTCTGTTGCCTGTGTCTATGTGCCTGTGGTTCTGTCAGTGTGATCATGTGATGTATCTGACCCCAGGAATGTGTCAATAAAGTTTCCCCTTCCTGGGACAATGAATTCACGGTGTTCTTATTTCAATTTCCAGGAGTGTATATGCGTGTAAGTTGATTAAATGCCATGTAATCACTATTGGAAACAGTAATCCCTTTGTGTTTTTTTTGTGTTGACTCAGTTTTGCAAAAATTGTAGTTAACAATGTGCCACTTAGTAATATACTTACGTATTATTAATATGACTAGTTTTCTTCTTCCTTCTTCCTCTTGGCTGGTACAGCATGGCCAGACGTGGGATTCTCTCTGCACTCATTCCTTGTAGGTGATGTTTCCATAACGTTTTATTTTGTTCAGCCTTTTCATTAATATTATAAATATATAGTGCATTCCTAATATTTTCATATCGTATACGGTTTTCCTTGGTAATACCTCTCATTTTTTTAAGAAATCTCGTATCTGCTGCATGTAGTTTGCTTTTATCGCCCTTTTTTGGGATCCATGATTCATTTCCATACAGCGATACAGGTGTAACGATTGTTTCATAACATTTTATTTTTGTTTTCACCGTAGTTGGTTCTGGACTGTATTGTCCATCATTCTGCATATTGATTGATATCTGTTAATCTTAGTTCTTGTTCATGTCATAACTTACATCGCATCCTAAGAAGTTGGATACCGGCTGAAGCGGAGTATTATCTATTCTTATTTTTGAGCATGTAGGGTGTTTCCCATAATGATCCATGTTTTTAGTCTTCTTTGTTCTGTTTTCCCTAATTAATGTAATTAATAGAATGCTTTTTATAGTTGATCTTCACATTCTTCCAAAATGGTAACATCATCTGCGTACAAAGGGTATTAACATATTTATTTATATTAATCTGTATACCCTGATTTGCTACCTTTTTAATCAAATCGTTTATATACACAAATATCAAAAAAAGTTTTTCATCACCTCGGTTCCGAGAGTTTCGGAACCTATACAAAAATTTGGAATATAGATCAACATAAAAAATATTTCCGTCCTTTTTATTGCTCATGAAAGCCACACATTGCATGTTGTACTACCATACAGGGAGACCTTCAGAGATGACTGAGCGAGGTGGGCCATCCTGATTTAGGTTTTCCGTGATTTACCTAAATCGCTCCCGGCAAATGTCGGGATGGTTCCTTTCAAAGGGCACGGCCGACTTCCTTCCCCGTCCTTCCCTAATCCGATGAGACCGATGACCTCGCTGCCTGGTCTCCTTCCCCAAAACAACCCAACCAACCAACCAACCAACCAACCAACCAACCAACAGAGATGGTGGTCCAGATTGCTGTACTCACCGGTACCTCTAATACTCAGTAGCACGTCCTCTTGCATTGATGAATGCCTGTATTCGTCGTTGCATACTATCCACAAGTACATCAAGACACTGATGGTCCAGATTGTCCCACTTCTCAGCGGAGATTCGGTGTACATCCCTCAGAGTGATTGGTGGATCACGTCGTCCTTAAACAGCCCTTTTCAATCTATTCCACGCATGTTCGATAGGGTTCGTGTTTGGAAAACATGCTGGCCACACTAGTTCAGCGATGTCGATATCCTGAAGGAAGTCATTCACAAGATGTGCACGATGGGGGCGCGAATTGTCGTCCATGAAGACGAATACCTCGCCAATATGCTGCCAATATGGTTCCACTATCGGTCAGAGTATGGCATTCACGTATCGTATAGCCGTTACGGCGCCTTCCATGACCACCAGTGGCGTACATCGGCGCCACATAATGCCACCCCAAAACAGCAGGGAACATCCACCTTCCTGCACTCGCTGGACAGTGTGTCCAAGGCGTTCAGCCTGATCGGGTTGCCTACAAATACGTCTCTGACGATTGTCTGGTTGAAGGTAGATGCGACACTCATCGGTGAAGAGAATGTGGTGCCAGTTCTGAGCGGTCCATTCGGCATGTTGTCCGGCCCATGTGTACCGCGCTACATGGTGTCGTGGTTGCAAAGATGGACCTCGCCATGGACGTCGTGAGTGAAGTTGCGCGTCATGCAGCCATTTCTGCACAGGTTGAGTCGTAACACGACGTCCTATGGGTGCACGAAAAGCGTTATTCAATATGGTGGCGTTACTGTCAGGGTTCCTCCGAGCCATAATACGTAGGTAGCGGTCATCCACTGCAATAGTAGCCCTTGGGCGGCCTGAGTGAGGCATGTCATCGACAGTTCCTGTCTCTCTGTATCTCCTCCATGTCCTAACAGCATTGCTTTGGTTCACTGCGTGACGCCGGACACTTCCCTTGTTGAGAGCCCTTCCTGGCACAAAATAACAATGCGGACGCGATCGAACCGCAGTATTGACTGTCTAGGTGTGTTTGAATTACAGACAACACGAGCCGTGTACCTCTTTCCTGCTGGAACTGATGGTCTCTAGGACCCCCACCGTCTAATATTCGCTGCCCATGCATTGTTGTTTACATCTTTGGGCGGGTTTAGTGACATCTCTGAACAGTCAAAGGGACTGTGTCTGTGATACAATATCTACAGTCAACGTCTATCTTCAAGAGTTCTGAGAACTGGGGTGATGCAAAACTTTTTTGGTGTATGTATATACATTAAATAAGGCTGGCGACAGGCTACAGCCTTATTTAAGTCCCCTTTCGCTGGTAATTTCTTCAGTTTTATTATTACCAACTTTTATTGTTATTTTTGTGTCCATGTATAAGTTTTTTTAGAGCTTCAGTAAGATGTCTATGATATCTATCTTTAGTCATTGTGTCCCATCGTTTAATTCTGTTCACACGGTGAAATGCTTTGTTGAACTCATTAAAAGCTATATGCATTTCTAAATTGATTCTCTTCGTTTCTTTAAACTTCTTTTTATGGTAAACATGTCACAGCACAAGTGGCCTTTCTGGAATCCACATTGTTGTTCTATTAGGAGAGTCTCTGTTATGATTGTTAAAAGAGTATTGATTATTTTTGCAAATATTTTATAGGCTGAGTTTAGGAGGTGGATTTTCCAAGAGTCTGGAATTTTACACCAGTGCCATCACTCATTAAATAAATGTAATAGTCTAAAATCACAAAACTGACCAGCATATTTTAAAAGTTCCTTATTACTACCATCTAGTCCATATGCTTTCCTGCTTTTCACATTTTTTAAAACAACTTGCAGTTCTTCTATTCTGCGGGGTGGCCGAGCGGTTCTAGGCGCTACAGTCTGGAACTGCGCGACCGCTACGGTCGCAGGTTCGAATCCTACCTCGGGCATGGATGTGTGTGATGTCCTTAGGTTAGTTAGGTTTAAGTAGTTCTAAGTTCTAGGGGACTGATGACCTCAGATGTTTAGTCCCGTAGTGCTCAGAGCCATTTGAATCATTTTCTTCTATTGTGACTGAGTATGCTGTACTATTATGTGATGTGTTCCCCACGTCCGCTTCTTCCTTCAGTTCTCGTAGCCTACAGAGGAGGGATGGTTTAGACTGATGAGACACTTGAAGATGAACCCACAGGCTTCAAAACACATGCTGCATTTAGACAAAAGTCACGATTTGTGAATGAAGGCGGTTTGTTTTATATTTTATAAAAATTATGTACTTTGCACATGCTATTCAAGTATGATTACAGTTTAGCTATCAAAGTAAGATACGTTAAAAGTACTAAGTGGAGAACTACCAGTCGTTTGTGATACAGCAAGTTTTCATAAATTTAGACAACACGCAACAGTGTATGATTGCGGTCTCACGTGAAAATCCGAGGAGCCGCCAGCACCAACCATAGGGGGCCAAAAAAAAAATGTGAGGATAGCTTTAATATAAGCCGAAACTGGTCATAATAAACAAATGTTACTCGGATCTCGACTGTTGTTTTCACCACAATAAGTTTCGTAGATTTCATGTCAAGTGTAGTTCTTCGGGCACGACACGGTTTCTAAGCTACTAAATCAGTTACCAGCATTTAAAAAAAAAGTCAAATCCAGAATCTTGGCCTTACTTGGATTAATTTTGTACGGAAGCCCAAGGTGATAGACGAAAGATTACACAAGAAAATCCTTAGCTTAAAATTTTTGAAATATTACCAGCGATCTTATATTAATATGATAATTAAAAATCAGTCTTGATCGCAAATTTCTTTTAATTGGAGTGACCGGTTTCAATCGTTATACATCATCTTCAGACTCTGAAATAACACTTGTACAGATAGAGGGATCATTACAGTAACGTATATACACTGAAATAAGGCTACAAACTACATATATCCAGACCGGCAGGTGGACTTCCATGGAGCAGGCTGCGCCGATCCACGGCGCTGAAGTAACTGCTAAATGGGTAGGCAGGGAGTGGTCTTAAATAGCACTACTCCCACTCGCCGTCCTGTCTGATGACGTCATCAGTCAATTCACCGTCGTGGATCGGCGCAGCATGCTCCATGGAAGTCCACCTTGTAGTTTGTAATCTTATTTCAGTGTATATGCGTTACTGTAAGGATCCCTCTGTCTGTACGTGTGTTATTTCAGTCTGAAGATGATCCTTAAGGACTGAAACCGGTCACTCCGATTAAAAGAAATCTGCGATCAAGACTGTTTTTTAACTAGCAAATCCTTAGCTATTATGCTGAAGGAGAGACAGAACAACAAGAAAACCGTGGTTATAAACTTCTTGAGAACTGAATGGGTAGATTGCTTACCCTTGTATGTAAGAGGACCTCAAGTATATGTGACCGAAAAAAACATGTATTTACAAAAACATTACCCTTTCAAGCAGTATTCATTGTCGTACAAATTTTCAATAGCCTTGTTCTTGTTTCTCATAAAATTCATCTTATTTGGGCGGTCCGCTATGAAACGATAGTTGCATACCCAAACGCTTCTTTATCTCATTTTTAATCTTATCACTTCTGCACCAAATGTTATAGTTCAGAGTAAACTTGTGGTCACATGCGAAACACCGGTGGAACAAAAGACGGACGTAATTTCAACATTAATTCGTTTACATCATGACCTTATACATTGCCATAATTGTAATTACAACATTAATTTGTTTATCATTCACCATATTATATTTGTATATTGATAATGTATGTGTTTAACTGTCAATTTCCGACATACCGGGTGATCAAAAAGTCAGTATAAATTTGAAAACTGAATAAATCACGGAATAATGTAGATAGAGAGGTACAAATTGACACACATGCTTGGAATGACATGGGGTTTTATTAGAACCAAAAAATACAAAAGTTCAAAAAAAGTCCGGCAGATGGCGCTTCATCTGATCAGAATAGCAATAATTAGCATAACAAAGTAAGACAAAGCAAAGATGATGTTCTTTACAGGAAATGCTCAATATGTCCACCATCATTCCTCAACAATAGCTGTAGTCGAGAAATAATGACGTGAACAGCACTGTAAAGCATGTCCGTAGTTATGGTGAGACATTGGCGTCGGATGTTGTCTTTCAGCATCCCTAGAGATGTCAGTCGATCACGATACACTTGCGACTTCAGGTAACCCCAAAGTCAATAATCGCACGGACTGAAGTCTGGGGACCTGGGAGGCCAAGCATGACGAAAGTGGCGGCTGAGCACACGACCATCACCAAAAGAAGCACGCACGAGATCTTTCACGCGTCTAGCAATATGCGGTGGTTCTAATAAAACCCTATGTCATTCCAAGCACGTGTGTCAATTTTTACCTCTCTATCTACATTATTCCGTGGTTTATTAAGTTTTCAAATTTATATTGATTTTTTGATCACCCGGTATTTAAATTTAGATTCAGTCACGATATTGTGAACGGAACTACTATTACTACACGACCGGTATAAAATCAGTTTGCGTCCTCGCTGCTGTGGAAACGCATGAATGATGCAGAAGGCCGGGACAGCGCCGCGCCCCTCGCCCCTCGCCAGCACGCTAACTGCCCTCGTGACTTCCCGGTGTTCGAGCAGAGGCGGGCGTGGCGTAGCGCGACAAATCGCGCCAACTGACAGCTCAGCTCAGCTAGGGTCTGGTCTGCTCCCTACCTTGCTCTCTGCGTAGCTTGGCCGACTCCCGGAGCCCACGTCGCGGCTTCGAGACCTGCTCGATCATTCCTGCGTCTTTTACACTGAAGCGCCAAAGAAACTAGTATAGGCGTGCGTATTCAAATACAGAGATATGTAAACAGCCAGAATACGGCGCTGCGGACGGCAACGCCTATGTAAGACAACACGTGTCTGGCGCAATTGTTAGATCGGTTACTGCTGCTACAGTGGCAGGTTATCAAGATTTAAGTGTCTTTGAACAAGGTGTTATAGTCGGCGCATGACCGATGGTACACAGCATCTCCGAGGTAGCGATGAAGTGGGATTTTCCCGTACGACCATTTCACGAGTGTACCGTATCAGGAATCCGGTAAAACATCAAATCTCCAACGTCGCTGCAGCTGGGAAAAGATCCTGCAACAACGGGACCAACGACGACTGAAGAGAAACGTTCAACGCGACAGAAGTGCAACCCTTTCGCATATTTCTGCAGATTTTAATCCCGGACCATCAACAAGTGTCACCGTGTGAACCATTCAACGAAACATCATCGATATGGGCTTTCGGCGCCGAAGGCCCACTCGTGTACCCTTGATCACGGTACAGAGCTTTACGCCTCGCCTGGGCACATCAACACCGACAGTGGATTGTTGATGACTGGAAATATGTTGCCTGGTCGGACGAGTCACGTTCCGAATTGTATCGAACGGGTGCATTCATGGAGCTGGCATGTCAGAGGGGGACTGTTAAAGCCGGTGGAGGCTCTGTAATGGTGTCGGACGTGTGCAGTTAGAGTGATCCTGGACCCCTGATACTTCTAGATACGACACTGACAGGTGGCAGGTACGTAAGCATCCTATCTGATCACCTGCATCCATTCATGTCCATTGTTCATTCCGACGGACTTGGGTAATTCCAGCAGGAGACTGCGACACTCTACACGGCCAGATTTGCCACAGAGTGGCTCCAGGAACACTCTCCTGATTTAAAAAACTTCAGACGGCCACCAAACTCCTCAGACATAAACATTATTGAGCAATCTAGAATGCCTTGTAACGTGCTTTTAGATGAGATCACCACCCCCTCGTACTCTTATTGATTTATGGACAGCCCTGCAGCAATTCCCTCCAGCACTCCTTCAGACATTGGTCGAATCCATGCCACGTCGTGCTGCGGCACTTCTGTCTGCTTGAGGGTGCTCTACACTATATTAGGCAGGTGCACTAGTTTCTTTGGCTGTTCAGTGTAAAAGTGCTGGTACAGTGTGTCTCAACTACGCTAACCAAGTAAAATTAGCACGCTGATGTAAGAGGGGCGTTCAATAACTAATGCAACACATTTTTGTTTCTCGGTCAGTTTCGGATTAAAAAATGCAGTATTTGTTGTGAGACATCGTGTAATACTCCCGCTTCTGCCCCTTTAGTTTCACGAAGTTCCGCTCGGTGGCGTATCCTTGAAAATGGCACCTTTAACGGACGTGTGTTCCAAGCAGAGAGCTGTCATTGAGTTCCTTTTGGCGGAAAACAACAGCATCACATATATTTACAGGCGCTTGCAGAGTATCTACGGAAACCTGGCAGTGAACATAAGCACGGTCAGTCGTTGGGCGAGGCGCCTGACATCAACGGAACAGTGACGTTTTTCTCATTGTTAAGGAATACATTCAATTGAGTTTTCGTTAATGTAAGTTGATACTTATGTGGACTTATAGGATAAGGAATGAGGAGAGACTCCGCAGAATCCGCGAAGAAAGGAAAATATGGGAACCACTGATAAGAAGAAGATGCAGAATGATACGACATGTGTTAAGATAACAGGAAATAACTTCCATGGTATTAGTGGGAGCTGCAAGGGAAGACATAGATTGGAATAAATCCACCAAATAACGGAGGACGTAGGGATTACGTGTGCTACGCTGAAATGAAGAGGTTGGCGCAAGAGGGGAATCCGTGGCGAGCCGCATCACTTCATTCAGAAAACTGATGAAGAAAAAAAGGGGGGAGAATGGAGAGAGGCCGGGGCAGAGGAAGAATGTGTGTGTGTGTGTGTGTGTGTGTGTGTGTGTGTGTGTGTGTGTGTGTGTGTGAGAGAGAGAGAGAGAGAGAGAGAGAGAGAGAGAGAGAGAGAGAGAGAGAGAGAGAGAATTAAGACGGTGCTTCTGACAACAAACAAATTTTCTATGAACCCTTTTGTTATCACAGCAAAATTAATACATTTCTTATAGATATTATAGCTATATGTGACACACTGTATAAGCCAACAGACATTCTCTTAAGTGTTCTACATGTTAATTGCTATGAAAAAAAAGTAATACTTCTTGGAACACTGGGAGAAGTAGAACAGAGGAACGGAAGAGAATTAATGATTCGTTCATAAGCGTCAGCATATAGAAACACACATCAGGAACACCAGTATACAGCTGCTTCTTGCTGCCCTGGAAAAGACTAAGAGAGAAAGTTGTGTCAGGAGTGGCGACGGAACTCCCGTTAAAAGCGGCGCTCGGCCCCACATAGTTTACCAGCAGCTTGGTCTAGGGCGCTATGTCACGGATTGCGCGGCTCCTCCCGCCGGAGGTTCGAGTCCACCCTCGGGAATGGGTGTGTTGTGTTGTTCTTAACGTAAGTTGGTTTAAGTAGTATGTAACTCTAGGGAGCGATGACATCAGTAGTTTGGCCGGCAGTTGTAGGCGCTTCAGTCTGGAACCGCGCGACCGCTACGGTCGCAGGTTGAATCCTGCCTCGGGCATGGATGTGTATGATGACCTTAGGTTAGTTAGGTTTACGTACTTCTAAGTTCTAGGGGACTGATGACCTCAGAAGTTAAGTCCCATAGTGCTCAGAGCCATTTGAACCATTTTGAACCTCAGTAGTTTGGTCTCTTCGGGATTCACACACATTTGAACATTTGAACAGTGCACGGATTGTGTTACGACAGCGCCTCAGTGACCATAGTGCTCGGTGTGAGAGAGCGAAGGCACTGCGTTACGAGACAGGAAGTTGAGCTGGACACGGGTCGATCCGCACCGTTACTTTGGTCCACCGTACAGCCGGAGTGTGGCTTTGAGGCAGTTTTGCACACTTGTTTAACGAAATGATAGACTGTACTCCAATTTGCTATTTCGGGAGAAAAATAACTGATGATGGTCGAAATAGAGAGGATATAAAATGTAGACTGGCAATGGCAAGCAAAGCGTTTCTGAAGAAGAGAAATTTGTTAACATCAAGTATAGATTTAAGTGTCAGGAAGTCGTTTCTGAAAGTATTTGTATGGAGTGTCGCCATGTATGGAAGTGACACATGGACGATAAATAGTTTGGACAAGAAAAGAATAGAAGCTTTCGACATGTGGTGCTACAGAAGAATGCTGAAGATTAGATGGATAGATCACATAACTAATGAGAAGGTATTGAACAGGACTGGGGAGAAGAGACTTTTGTGGTACAACTTGACTAGAAGAAGGGATCGGTTGGTAGGACATGTTCTGAGGCATCAAGGGATCACCAATTTACTATTTGAGGGCAGCATGGAGGGTAAAAATCGTAGAGGGAGACCAAGAGATGAATACACAAAGCAGATTCGGAAGGATGTAGGTTGCAGTAGGTACTGGGAGATGAAGAAGCTTGCACAGGATAGAGTGGCATGGAGAGCTGCACCAAACCAGTCTCAGGACCGAAGACCACAACAACAATAACTCCAATTTCCGCCTCAGAAAACACGATATGCAACAGATACAATAATACAACACACACAACAAAATTTAAACGATTCACAGAGAGGCGGTGCACACCTCTCCGTTTCCTAAGCCGTCGGCACACAGACTGCATTTGAACGTTGAGCGTTTATAGCGTGCCGAGTTTCTTATGTCCCAGCGTGGAAACAGCGCATTAGGGAGTCTTTCCGAACATTCAGAGCAAATCGTAGCATGTCAGATATTCTGAACGTGCGTATGAACATAGACCAATGAGATGGAAGAGCGCCACCTGCGTCACATACACACCATCTCTCTTCAGTACAGAACCGCGAGACGCCATATTGACTTCCTATTAAAGCCCACATGTGTATGTGCCGTTTCAAAGCACCAGAAAACTGAGGATCTCCCGGAACCCTTCGTTAATTGTATGATCTGCTGTAATAAAAAGACGGGAAACGTCATATTGGTGGTAACTGGAGTATTACGAAAGTATGTCAGTTGAAGACAACCACACATAGAGTATCCATCAAAAACGTACTGTAATTGTACAGTTTACTATAATTAAATGTCAGTTAATAACACATGTACGATTAAAGCTTTCACGAAACGTTAATATGCGAAATATTGGCGCAAATATCTTCGTATGTTTTTGGGATAGGGTCCACCTTCTTTAGCAAAAAAAAAAAAAGTGTTTGCTAAAGGCGGACACTATCTCAAAAACATACATATTGTTAAAGCAAACACGAAAAAAAAGAACTTCAACCCCAAGATGATCTTATGTTCTATGCTGCCTAATGGGCAGAGTTGTACACTTCTAAGATGACGGATGTATTGCCTGTTCGCGTCTTACTGCAAACTTTTTTTTTTTTTACTAATCGTCGTGTTTTCTAATGAGTTCTGATACTTTCTTGTTAGCTTAACAAAAGTTTATAATATTCGATGTTACGAAAATATAAGTGCGGTCTTTCTGAGGAATGAGTTAATCTAGAGCTTAATCTACAAGACAGCTTGGACTACTTTTAGTGAGATAAATTGCAATTTCTTGCTTTAAGTTACGTATTTCACAAGAGATTTTGCTACTGAATAGGAGCAGTGATCAAGTAGAAATTACCTTTTGGTTTACTAAAAAGCGAGAATGATGAAGTAATTTTTATCTTCGAGAATTATTGTAAATTTATATCGTACTGATTGTACTGGAACCTTTGTAAGGTGATGCTACTTTCCTTTTCCCCTTATAGCATGTTCATGGATATAACTGCGTATGCGTCCCCGGCCTGAGTATGTTGACATATAAGCTTTTTGAGTATCGTACCGCGTCAAATTTTTAAAAAATGAGAAAAGAACCTATCCTGGAGTAACTAACGTTTCGGCCACGGTTACAGTGCCCTTCATGTGGGTCTACTGATGATCACTAGATCACCGGCCGGAGTGGCCGAGCGGTTCTAGGCGCTACAGTCTGGAACCTCGCGACCACTACGGTCGCAGGTTCGAATCCTGCCTCGGGCATGGATGTGTGTGATGTCCTTAGGTTAGCTAGGTTTAAGTAGTTCTAAGTTCTAGGGGACTGATGACTTCGGCAGTTAAGTCCCATAGTGCTCAGAGCCATTTGAACCATCACTAGATCCAAAAGAAGACCACTGTGAGCGTGGCTGAAACGTTAATTCAAAATGGTTCAAATGGCTCTGAGCACTATGGGACTCAACTGCTGTGGTCATTAGTCCCCTAGAACTTAGAACTACTTAAACCTAACTAACCTAAGGACATCACACACATCCATGCTCGAGGCAGGATTCGAACCTGCGACCGTAGCAGTCGCACGGTTCCGGACTGCGCGCCTAGAACCGCGAGACCACCGCGGCCGGCAAACGTTAATTACTCCAGTTATTTATTCATGCTACACACAGAACAATATGAGTAGCATATGGACAAGAGTTGAAATGTGCATTGTAATAGAGCTAACGTAGGAATTTTACGTGCGTCCCTTTCGTAAACAATGTGATTTACGAGCCAGACACAGTCGACAACTGCCGCTGGAGCGCGCTGCAATTACGTATACCACACTGAGACACACTATCGTATGCACAAGTCGCATTGTTCCTGAGGGTTCAGCAACACGTCAAACTCTGAACGCTCAAAACATGGTCCGTGTATCGACAGCTCTAGGTTAACTGATGACAATGTCCACAGAAACGGAATCCGCCCAGAGTGTTACAATAAATTTGTCAATTCATGGAAAACGGTGGACCCTGCTCGATGGAATAAACGCTGCGACACATGTTTAATAATGAAAATATCAACAAAACACTAGCTACTAGCCGGCTGCGGTGGCCAAGCGGTTCTAGGCGCTTCAGTCAGGAACCGCGCGACTGCTACGGTCGCAGGTTCGAATCCTGCCTCGGGTATGGATGTGTGTGATGTCCTTAGGTTAGTTAGGTTTAAGTAGTTCTAAGTTCTAGGGGACTGATGACCTTACATGTTAAGTCCCATAGTGCTCAGAGCCATTCGAACCATTTGAACTAGCTACTAACCTTACTGGCTCCCTCTACACTAATGTGGCACTGAATAGAATAATATTGCACTAACGTTTTCCATGGAAGTGTGCAAGGAAATTGGCCTCTGTACCAATGAAGTAAACATTTAAAGCCTAAAAATGCCACCCAACATCAGGTATGTCGTAATATACGCACTCTGAGCAGACTTGTTGACGCCTTTTGAAAGATAAAAATTTATACTGACATATCTCTTCACCATGCCAGGACTATGTGCAGCAGGACGAAGTCCACATGCCGTTAATATTGCAAGGGTACCAAACGAAAGCCAATCTAAGTAGTGACGAATCTGCTCCAGCTAGACCTGTAGGTGACAGTAAATGACATTGACAGAAGTCATACAGTGGGACGTAAGTCGCCAGGATTTACGATACCTAGACCTACACTGAAGCGCCAAAGAAACTGGTATAGGTATGCTTATACAAATACTGAGGTATGTAAACAGCCAGAATACGGCGTTGCGGTCGGCAATGCCTATACAAGACAACAAGCGTTGATGCAGTTTCAGATTGCTTACTGCTGCTACAATGGCAGGTTATCAAAATTTAAATGAGTCTGAACGTGGTGTTATAGTCGGCGAACAAGCGACGGGACACAGCATCTCCGAGGTAGCGATGAAGTGCGGGTTTTCCCGTACGACCATTTCACGAGTGTATCAGAAAACAGGTAAAACATCAAATGTCCGACATCGCTGCGGCCGGAAAGAGATCCTGCAATAACGGGACTAACGACGACTGAAGACAAAATCAAATGGCTCTGAGCACTGTGGGACTTAACCTCTGAGGTCATCAGTACCCTAGAACTTAGAACTACTTAAACCTAACTAACCTAAGGACATCACATACATCCATGCCCGAGGCACGATTCAAACCTGCGACCGTGGCGGTCGCGCGGTTCCAGACTATAGCGCCCAGAACCGCTCTGCAACTCCGGCCGGCGACTGAAGACAATCGTTCAACGTGACGGAAGTGCAGCCCTTTCGCAAATTGCTGTGGATTTCAGTGCTGGGCCATCAAGAATTGTCAGCGTGCGAACCATTCAGCGAAACATCTTCGGTATGGGCTTTCGGAGCTGAAGGCCCATTCGTGTACCCTTGATGATTGCACGACACAAAGCTTTACACCTCGCCTGGGCCCGTCAACATAGACATTGGACAGTTGTTGACTGGAAACATGTTGCCTGGTCGGACGAGTCTCATTTCAATTTTATCGAGCGGATGGAGACAACCTCATGAATCCATGGACCCTTCATGTCAGCAGAAGACTGTTCAAGCGGGTGGAGGCGAGTCTGAACGGTTATACGTACGTAAGCATCCTGTCTGATCATCTGCATCCATTCATGTCCATTGTGCATTCCGACTGACTTGCGCAATTCCAGCAGGATATTGTGACACCCCACACGTCCAGAATTGCTACCGAGTGGCTCCAGGAGCTCTCTTCTGAGTTTAAGTACATCTGCTGGTCACCAAACTCCACAGACATGAACGTTGTTGAGCATATCTGCGATGCCTTGCAACGAGCTGTTCATAAGAGATCTCCACCCCGTAGTACCCTTACGGATATATGGACAGCCCTGCAGGATTCATAGTGTCAATTCCCTCCAGCACAACTTCAGACATTAGTTGAGTCCATGCCACGTCGAATTGTGACATTTTCCGTGCTCGCGGAGGCCGTCACTATATTATGCAGGGGTATCAGTTTCTTTGGTTCTTCAGTGTGTAATAGTGCAGTTTGTGTCGTACAGGAAAAGATCTAAAATCTTCGAAAGTTGCGAAGTCAGGTCTCGTTACATGCGAACAGCGCAATCGAGATATGGGCACAAAACCTGTGGACAAATGACGGCCCGAGAATACTGAAGATCGCAAATGGAAGAAGATCAGTTTGTAAAGTCAATTTTACTCGACAGCCTGTGCTTTACGAGCTAATAATACTCAAAGGCGCGCTGCTACTAGTTTGTATGTCTATACTGTTACTGTAGATCATAGTTAGCCATTACTAGCATGTAAACTGTTTTGCTTTACCTCATCACTAATACCTTTTTTTTTTTACTGTTTCTGATTCACACTACTAACTTGATCTTACGTTCATTTTTATTTAGCAATTTATTTTCATATCATTGTTGTCAGTCATCATTAACGCCATTAACAGTGCACTCTGCTTTCATTCTGATTACCTCGCTTTTAATACTACTGTGCACTGATTATTCCAGCTCTGTTTAGCGAGATTTTTATTTCTGTCACCACTCCGTTGCACCTCGACTGCTGCAAACTCTGCTGACCTCGGTCACAAAATCTCCCTTGTACCTGAAACTACCTGCCCAGCTTTCCCTTTCCGGGACCTGCGCTCCCCCACCGGTCCACATTCCTTATTGTTCCTTCCGAGCGCTGACCCAGAGTCGGAAGTATCCGTCAGCAGTATCCTCGCACGTGCCGCACCTGAACGTAACATGCTCCACGTCGCACACTCAAATGTCGAATCTCTGCCATCTCATCTTGATGAGCTCTGTTATTTATCTCAAATAGACATCCACGTAACACTTCTGTTGGAGACCTGGCTCAAACGGTCAGTCTTTTCCACCAGTTCCATAAATCTACACCGCTATATCTTTCTAGGACTCAACAAATGGAACGCACGAGGAGCTGAAACAGGCTGTACATATGCTCTGATTTATCGTCTACCGGTTACACGCGTTCAACAATAATGACAGAAACAGGTGGAATATATATTCACAGAGATCAAATCCCTAAACAGAAAGTGCCTAATACGTGTCCTCTACAAATTTCCCAAAGTACGCAGGTTGGCCTGTTTCGAAACAGCCCTCCCAACTCTCGAATCGACATACGAGCACATCATTATAATTGATGACACTAATATAAATTTTCTATTTGTATAGATATATTTATATCTATTTATATATTTATGTATATATGTACAGAAATATTAATTGACAAATTTAAGCGTATGCTTTCTTCTTCAAATTTCACGCTACTTCAGCTTGCGCCAACCATCAGACAATCAGTAGTCAACTATCATATTTATATTTGTAAGGAAATCCGCAAACAGAGTAATTCGTACCTCTCAAGTATTAGCACCTGGTATGTCTGTCCCTGACACAATTTTCATGACTTACTCGCAAGAATGTCATAGAATGAAACCAAAACTGACACAACACATGGGATTTCAAAATCCTTAATTTATCTGAACTCGCTGCCGAGGCGCAAGATATCGCTTGGAGGACGACTTTTATTCCCTTCTCGAATATAAACGAGAGACTTCATGGATTTACTTACAGACTTACTCAACTACATGACAACCCCCCCCCCCCTCCACCCCCGCCCCCTAAAGACCGGAAAAGTAAGAAGGAAACCTGTTCCTTGGCTAAATGATAAACTAAAACAGATCATGAATCAGAGATATTGCACGTCGGGCGTACAAACTACGTACTATACATGTAAAGCATATTCCTCACAAGCAGAAGCAGAAAAGAGTCAGTGAAGCTGTGAGAAATGCTGAGCTTTGGCATGCACATACATTAACAGATACAGACCAGTGTCCTGTGGAAAAACTTCTGTGGTCTTGATACAGGCAAAGTAAAACATGCAGCTGATCCAATTTACCAGTCAAAGAACTTAGCCAGTGCTTCACGTTACCTACAACCAAAACCGAATCAGAAGCAAACAGATTTATTCATTACTTCATGTGGATAAACGACGGTAGCCAAGAAAAATTGTGTCTAAACATATTACTTGCAGTACCGTCAAAAGCCATCATGCGTATCAGATGAATGATGAAGCTTATTATTGACCCACTGTTGTCCGCTGTAACAGATATTTTCAACTGCTGCTTAACCGAAAGTTCTTACCTCCTGAGGCCTGGAAACAGGCACTAGCTAGGCCAGTACCTAGAAAGGACGTTGCTACAGCGTCCTCCGATTACCGACCTATTTGCATTCCTCCGGCATAGTCCAATACTTTAGAACTATAATCTTCTCCCAGCTAACCAACAGACAACCTATCAGACGAATACCAATCTGAGCTCTGTAAGCAACATGTGCCTTCATAAAGGTAACAGGCGACTCCAAGCTTCCCCTGGATAGATGACTATCATGTGATTCTTAGACTCCAGCGAAGCCACTGAGACCGTTTACTTCGACATTTTAGTTGACAAACTAGCATCCTAAATTTCTCGCTAAGTGCAGTGCAATGACTTCACGTATGTCTCTCGAGCAGTGCGTCACGTCCGGCAACATACACTGAGGTGACAAAAGTCTTGGCATACCTCCTACAATCATGTCGGACCTCGTTTTGCCTGGTGCAGAGCAGCAACCCGATATGGCATGGACTTACTAGTCGCTGGAAGTCTCCTGCAGAATCATTGAGCCATGCTGCCTCTACAGCCGCCCATAATTAACAAAGTGTTGCTGGTGCCGGATTTTGTGCACGAACTGACTTCACGGTTATGCTTGATTTGTGCTGAATGTTCTTCAAATCACTCACGAACAGTTGTGACCCAGTGACACAGCACATTGTCATTCATGAATATTCTATCGTTATTTGGATATATCAAGTCTATGAATGGCTGCAAATGATCTCCAAGTACTCTTAACATAAATATTTCCAGTCAATGATAGGTCCAGCTGGACCAGAGGACTCAGTCCATTACATGTAAAACACCAGCTTGCACAGTGTCTTGTTGACAATTTGGGTTCATACACACATCAAAAAAGTTTTGCGTCACCTCGGGTACGAGGGTTTCTACCTGTAGAGAAAACTAGAAAAGAGGTCATTATAAACAACATTTCCGCCCTTTTTATTGCTCATGAAAACACCATGTACCACCATACAGCGAGACCTTCAGAGGTGGTGTTTCAGATTGCTGTAAACATCGGTACCTGCATTCGTCGTGGCATACTATACACAAGTGCATCAAGGCACTGTTGGTCCATATTGTCTCACTCTTCAACGGCGATTCGGCATAGGTGCCTCAGAGTGGCTGGTGGGTCACGTTGTCCAGAAGCACCCCTTTTCAATCTACCCCAGTCATGTTCTATAGGGCTCATGTCTGGAGAACATGCTGGCCACTCTAGTCGAGAGATGTCGTTATCCTGAAAGAATTCATGTGCACGATGGGGGCGCGAATTGTCGTCCATGAAGACGAATGGCTAAAATGGTTCAAATGACTCTGAGCACTATGGGACTTAACTTCTGAGGTCATCAGTCCCCTAGAACTTAGAACTACTTAAACCTAACTAACCTAAGGACATCATAAGCATCCACGCCCGAGGCAGGATTCGAACCTGTGACCTTAGCAGTCGCGCGGTTCCAGACTGAAGCGGCTAGAACCGTTGGGCCACCCCGGACGGCCTAAGACAAATGCCTCGCCAATATGCGACCGATGTGCTTGCACTATCGGTCGGAGAATGGCATTTACGTATCGTACAGCCGATACGGCGCCTTCCATGACTACCAGCGGCGTACGTCGGCCCCACATAATGCCACTCCAAAACAGCAGGGAACCTCCACCTTGCTGCACTCGCTGGGCAGTGTGTCTAAGGCATTCAGGCTGACCTGGTTGCCTCCAAACACGTCTTCGACGACTGTCTGGTTGAAGGCATATGCGACGCTCATCGGCGAAGAGAACGTTATGCCAATCCTGAGCGGTCCATTCGGCATGTTGGGGCCATCTGCACCGCGCTGCATGGTGTCGTGGTTGCAAAGATGGATCTCGTCATGAACGTCGGTTGTGAAGTTGCGCATCATGTAGCCTATTTCGCCAGTTTGAGTAGTAACACGACGTCATGTGGCTGCACGGAAAGTATTATTCAATATGGTGGCGTTGTTGCCAGGGTTCCTCCGAGCCATAATCCGTAGGTAGCGGTCATCCACTGTAGACCTTTGGCGGCCTGAGCGAGGCGTGTCATCGACAGTTCCTGTCTCTCTGTGTCTCCTCCCTGTCCGAACAACATAACTTTGGTTCACTCAGAGACGCCTGGGCATTTTCCTTGTTGAAAGGCCTTTCTGGCACAAAGTGACAACGCGGACGCGATCGAACCGCGGTATTGACCGTCAAGGCATGGTTGTATTACAGACAACACGAGCCGTGTACTTCTTTCCTGGTGGAATGACTGGAACTGATGGTGTCTCGCTCCCCCTCCGTCTAATAGACGCTGCTCATGCATGGTTGTTTACATCTTTGGGCGGGTATAGTGACATCTCTGAACCGTCAAATGGACTGTGTCTGTGATACAATACCCACAGTCAACTTCTATCTTCAAGCTTTCTGGGAACCGCTATGATGCAAAACTTTTTTGATATGTGTAGTTTCGTGGGGTCTGCACCACACTCGAACTCTACCATCAGCTCTTACCAAATGAAATCGGAACTCATCTGACCAGGTCACAGTTTTCCTGTCGTCTAGGGCATGGTTACGAGCGCAGGAGAGGCACTGCAGGTGATGTACTGTTAGCAAAGGCACTGGCGTCGATCATCTGCTGTCGTAGCCCATGAATCTGAAGTTTTGCCGCACTGTATTGACGGATACGTTCGTCGTTCGTCCCACTTTTATTTCTGTGGCTATTTCATGCAGTGTTGCTCATCTGTTACCTGTAACAGCTCTACGCTAACGCCGCTGCTTTCGGTCGTTACATGAAGATCGGTGGTCACTGCGTTGCCCGTGGTGAGAGGTAATGTCTGAAATTTGGTATTCTCAGCACACTCTTCAGACTGTGGATCTCGGAATATTGCACTCCCTCACGATTTCCGATATGGAATGTTTCATGCGTCTATCTCCACCTTGTATTCCGCGTCTGTCAATTCTGGTCGTACGGTCTTAACAACGTTGGACATCACGTCGCACACGTTTTCACGTGAATCACCTGAGTAAAAATGATTGGTCCGCCAAGTCACTGCCCTTTTATACCTTGTATACGCGATACTACCGCCATGTGTATATGTGTATACCACGATTCTATGACTTTTGTGATCTCGGTGTAAAGCCACAAGGACAGGAAGTATCAGGGATTCCCCAGGGTTCTGTACGAGGTGCTACAATCTTTTCATTGCATGTCAACGATGTGTTATCAGTTTTGTGATGCAATAAATACCACGTATATGCTGATGGCCTTCTGATGTATCTAAGTCCAAAACCAGTGAACTTGAAGACAGCTACAGAGAATTTCAATGGCGAAAATGGTCAAGAAATGTAGGGTTAAAGCTAAAACAAACCAAAGCTCGAAACATCGGGAGTCTCTACCATATTTTATCCTAAATGGGACAAACAGAAACTTCTGTCAATCAGCAGAGTGTCTGCGGATGATTATAGGTGAATACCTAAATTGGGCTGAGCACACAGCTGCAGTGTGCAAGAAGGCATCAGCTTCTCTCACGTCATACAAAAATAGAGAAAGCTCTTCCCTTTTGACCTGAAAAACAAAACTTGTACAATTATTGAGTACAGTAATGCGAGGTCATTCTCCCGCAAGCTCATGGCGTCAGGAAACAGGATATGAATGCCTGTGTTCGATATATCTGTTACTTTCAACCTTTTTATCGTATTTCACCATAATATGTACAGCTATGCTGGCTATGTGCAAAAAAGTACGGAGATTTCCACACCCTCTGTCTCCTCTGCTGTATTTTCTACGCACGCTGTCCCTCATATCTCTCCTCGACCTTAATGTTGCTCTCTGAATAAAATGACAAACACTCGTTCCCGGCAGAGCAAAATCTTTCTGTCCCACCCCATCACTCTGCCGCTTTCTCGAAGTCCTTTTCAGTAGAAGAAACCTGACTCTGAAATAACACCCATCATTACACCAAAGAACTGAAAAAACATCTCCAGTTCAAAATACAGTTAATGACATATCTACTGAAGCAACAATAATGTCCACCGCATTCCTTGCAGGCGCTCGTTACCCCATTACATCGTTCTTTCAAACTAGATTTCTTCATTTTACAGTGCTCTTAGCTTATGCAGTCCACTTCAATTTTCCTCCTTCAGACTTAGCTATACCAGAAAATATCAGTTCTGTACGGCTGTAAATACTTTTCGTCTTCCACTATCACTATTATTATTATTATTAGTGACAGCAGCAGCAGCAGGAATAGAAATACTACCACTATTAAATTTATCCGTTCTTAGTCGGAACTATTTATTCACATGGTCTCTACATATATTCAGATCATTTTTAATTCTATTATGCTATTTTATTACTATTTGTAACATTAAAAATTATTGTTATTTCTTAGGTAAATATGATGTAAAAAAACTGTACATGTGAAACCCAAGTCAGATGTAAGACAAAGCCAGAACGCCATAATCAGAAAATAAACTGTCTTTCCAACTGTACACTGTCTAAACACAATGGGTAAGGGATACGTGATACAAGATCGAAGTGGTGGTTGATGCCGTAAGTCTCCGCCACGGGTTTTGGAAACTTGCTAGTACACAGACATTACGAAACGAGGCTTCCACATTCATAACAGGATTTCATTAGTATATATTAAACTCTAACTCTGCTCACAGCATACATTAGTTCTGATTTCCACCAGGGTTGTCTGGAAAGTTACCTCACTTTCCATGTACCATAGAAAGCATCATAGCAGTTGAACAGTCGGTAAATTAACTCATGCAGCAGGTCAGTGTGCTAGGATCCGCGATAGTAAAAACCCACGAACTTTTCGTTTGCCCACTGTAACGGTTCAGAATGAGGATTGCAACAGAAAATCTTGCTAAATTAGAAAAAAAATACAAAATCCTTTCTGTAATACGTTTGCAAGACAAAAAAATCTTATATGTTCATAGCAAAATTTGTTCTTTATTTGAACAGACTGTGATGATGACTGAATATGCCACATTGACTGCCAGAAAACTCTTGGAACCAACTGGGAAACGAACCATAGACCGTATGATATATAGTATGTTGTCCTCTGAGCTATCAAGCCACACAGAAGGCAAATAATTATGATGCTTGTAACTTGCTATCAGAGAAATTGGCATAATTTGTTGTATCTTAATTCTTAGTTTTCCCTAACGCAAAGTAACCTAAATGTCTAATTATGTAAGATGTAAATTCTGGTTTCGCAAGTGGGAAGAAGCTGGAAACCAATACTGCGATTGTAGCAGTGAGCCACAGACCATCCAGCAGGTGGCTACGGAATGTCGAAGGAGGAGATTTGAAGGTGCTCAATGCCTCAGATGACGTTGTGAACGGACTGTAAGCAACATATCTTGCATTTTAAGTTACCGGAATGTCACCTTCAATACGATCTAGAAATATTATATATAAGCTTGTATAAGGTATTCATATTTCCCGTATACACTTATTTTCTCGTACGAAATATATATCTGTCGTTTAGATGCTTACTGTGTTCTACGTAATCTCCACATCCACCCTCCCACTAGAGTACAACACACTGTACGTTTATACAACCATGTCAAACTGAAAGAAAGTACTTTGGGATGCTGTTCAGCTCGTTCGTCACATTGGCTTGAATGCCGGTTATGCCGTCAAAGAGTTCTACACCTCACGTGAATTTCTACATTTGGCCTCTTTGTGGTAGGTACGTATTGATAACAGCAGGTCTCATCACCCAGAGTGATTTTCTCCGAGAAAAGAATTGTCCGCGTTTTGCTTGTAAATCAAGCCACGGCAGACTTCCACACGCCGTAGTTTCATTCAAGAGTGAAGGTGAGCTGGACGAATTTTGCACACACTTTTCTCTTCTTCAAAACATTCTGGAAACTATCCCGAACACTTGATTTAGCGATATGGCTCTATTGCGATTTGTTAAACAACAACGTTGACGCATTACGGCCACGTCTACTACTTAATAGGGCCTGCCCGCAACTGACTGCGTGATGTGGACAGCAGTCGTGCCTGCCTGGGATTAACCTAACAGTTCATTAATCTTATGACAGTGTAATAGTTGCGTAGGTACAAAGTGTGTTCAAAACGTTTTGCACAGTCGTATCTAATTTTTTGCAAGAGGAGAATGAAATTTTTTGTGTAACTACTTGGAACATTTAGCTATAAGTTGGTGTATACAAGTATTTTCTTTTATTTACAGGTGAGCTATAATGTACCGTGAAATAGATGTCAGGATGCGACAACGTTCGGTGATGGAGCTCTTCTTCAAGACCGGCGATGACTCTGTCACATCTATTCACAGGAAGTTTCTCACGATTTATGAGGAGGACACAGGGGGTCGTAGCAGTATTCCAGCGGTGGTTGCAGAGGTGATTTCTCTCTACTGGACAATCTACGATGCGGTAGACCACCGACGGTAGTGAGTGATATGAATAACGAGACCATTGATCAAATCATCCAAAGTGACAGATGTGTGGCGACACGACAGCTTGCTGAAATGACTCTTTTGTCATTGGGTAGTGTGGTATCACTGATATTCACTAGGGTGCCGAAAAATCTGTGCACGTTGGGTTCCTAGATTACTGACAAGAGAAATGAAAACGATTAGGAAGAATGTGTGCAAGGGTCTCATGAAGACCTTTACTGAAGAGTGTTTTGACGGCGTCATTCCCCAGGATGAAACATGGTTGCTTTTGTACGAACCTGAGGGCAAAACCCAATCCATGGAGTAGCGTCATTCGGGTTCCCCTCGGAAGAAGAAATCAAGCTTTTCACGAACAGAAGGCCGAAGGGCGATGCCTCCTTCTTCTGGGATCGGTGTGGTGTCAATTTCATTGAATTTTTGGGACCTGGCTCCACAATTAACCGGGGCCGTTACTGTTTGTCACTGGACAAGTTGCGACGTGCCCTCAAGACCCACAGACCACAGCTTCAGGGTCAGCTCATCAGACTACACCATGACAATACCAAACCCCATACAGCTCTTATGAAGCAGAAGAAAATCAGGAAAATGGGTTGGAAAATTGTTCCTCATCCTACCTACAGTACGGACTTAGCTCCGTCTGAGTTTTACCTCTTTAGTCGTCTGAAGGCCCACCTACGCGGTAAAACATTTCATAGTGAGAAAGATCTTATTTCCTGTGTCAAGCCAAAGGCCGGTCGTTGTGGCCGAGTGGTTCTAGGCGCTTCAGTCCGGAACCACGCGACTGCTACGGTCGCAGGTTCGAATCCTGCCTCGGGCATAGATGTGTTTGATGTCCTTAGGTTAGTTAGATTTAAGTAGTTCTAAGTCTAGGGGACTGATGACCTCATATGTTAAGTCCCATAGTGGTCAGAGCCATTTTTGAATCTGTGTGAAGCGATGGTGTAAGAGTCAGTCACCAGAATTTTGTCAAAATGCATTTACATCGTGGAAAGAACGTTGGGTCACATGCGTCACAGCTGATGGAGGCTACACTGAGTAAGCTCAATATATAGCTGAATGTTCCAAGTATGTTCTCAAAAAATTTCATTTTCCTCCTGCGAAAAATAACAAAAAACTAGAAACCACAGTGCAAAACTTTTTGAACGCCCTTTGTATTTCAGTGCAGATATCAGGTGTTACAGCCCATTAACACGGCCGCAATTTCATTATCTCGCAAGCTGATGTAGTAATATCAGTCTCTCTTAAAACGGATTATTGGGTAATTGGATTTCACGGTAAGAATCAAGCAGAAATACCCATTGCTATTACAGACGACTCAAACATTCTGGCAGCGCTTTTGTTTTTCTTTTCAAATCTCAGTTTTTCTTTCTCGCATCAATAACTGTTCTGCCCGTTTATTATATACTCTCTTTCAGTGCCCATTTCTTCCGTATCCTGCGTCACGAAACTAGTTGCAAGGAACAAGACGGTAATATAAATGCTAAAATTCAGATGATTTGTTGCAAAAGTACACATTCCCTAAATGAAGTTCCTATCTTTTGCAAATCACGTTCGGAGGTATTTTATGTTGTTAGCTAGTACTAAATGCAGGCATGTCGGTACACTTTTCGTAACGAATTATTAGATTTACTGGCAAATACAATATACATAAACAGATGCAAAGGAGAAGACAAAAACAAAATTTTGAATAATGCCTTTAATGGAAACTGCGTGGACTGCACACCCATTACAGTTTTGTAAAACGAACAGGAGAACTGCATTCAAGAAAAAACGCTAGATTTGGCGAGGGCTGGGTTTCTCGGGGATCGGGTGACGGGAAGAAGCCCTAAAATACACACCCTGGTCGCGGGCTGCGTAAGGAACCAACATGTCTGTGGTGGCCATTCTGTGTAGCCTACAGCCCAACCGGAAACGGGACAGCTGCCGGCATGTCAATACGACAGGAAAAAAGCGTATAGAAACACCAGTGAAAAGGATAACAGATAAAAGAGAAATGTTTTACTTTGGAAGTTATTTAACTAATAAAAACAGTAAAAATGACTTGCCATCAGTTTCAACTGATAAGTTCTTCAGCTAATCTGATGACTTTCTTACGTCTGTAACGTTTAGCATCCTCGATACTGTGTTACACTTATCGATAATGTTTGCTACCCTCCAACATCGTTCCACTGCTGTTCCAACCAGTTTCAAGTTGACTCTTTTAGCTTACGCTATCTGTCCAAGAAAGCTCCGATACTGATTTTATTTCCACTGTATAAGCAACGTCAGCGCAGTGACTACGGTGGCAACTTGAACTGGCAAACATAAACAACAGATGACCGTCCGTACAGTCTTTTGTGAACGGGCAGAGTTAAGCAATGGACCGTCTGGTCCTAGTGTGTCAACACTGTCCTGTCGCAATGGAGCAACACTTCTAAATCAATTGTTCAAGACACTACAAAATATTCTGAACAAGAGAAAAGTGTCTGCAAAGTTTGTTCCGCGCATCTTCAGTCTCTAACAGGAACAATAACTTGTGAACACGGAGGCGCTAGTTGATCGAAGTGCAAAATGCGGATACTTACTTTCTAGCAAGAATCATCATAGGTGGCGATGGTGTTATCAATGCAAAACCATCGCAAAACCACAAACTGCAGAAAATCACGTGCATGACACCCAGTGTAGGGCCATTCTGCCCCTCTATAGGCCCGTGATAGAGCACAGTCTTCTTCTAAAGATATTAAGAAAAGGTCTTACTCCAACATCATAGCTGCTTGTATACATTGTTTCTCAGTAGGTTAAAAGCAACGGATATTTACCATAGTACCGTCTCTCTGCAAGTTGTGTGTTGTTGAAATTTTTTGTTTCGATTACTGAAGTGTTCACATGGCGTGGCTCACCCTATTTATACATCTCTTGACAGTCCATCCTATCTGTTGCAATTGTTGATGTATTTAAGAGTATACTCTACGATGTGTTCTTCAGTAGGTTTATGGCTCAAATGGCTCTGAGCACTATGGGAGTTAACATCTGTGGTCAACAGTCCCCTAGAACTTAGAACTATTTAAACCTAACTAACCTAAGGACATCACACACATCCATGCCCGAGGCAGGATTCGAACCTGCGACCATAGCAGTCTCGCGGTTCCGGACTGTGCGCCTAGAATCGCTAGACCACCACGGCCGGCAGTAGGTTTATGACCGAGTGTAATCTACATCGGGGCTGGCCATGATTTCGACTCGTAGGCCGTGCCTTGACAGCCCACCTGTGTGGCCGAGCGGTTCTAGGCGCTTCAGTCTGGAACCACGCGACCGCTACGGTCTCAGTTCGAATCCTGCCTCGGGCATGGATGCGTGTGATGTCCTTAGGTTAGTTAGGTTTAAGTAGTTCAAAGTTCTAGAGGACTGATGACCTCAGATGTTGAGTCCCATAGTGCTCAGAACCATTCGAACCTTTTTTTTTTTTCCGTGCCTTGACACGAGTGCCATATATCACCACGCCACGCTGTTTGAGCGCTTAGAGGGGGAAGAAAAGGAAACTGCGAAAGCACTGCGTTTAAATGGCAGTGAAGTCGCATATGACTTGGTTTTATATTTCGCATTTCTCAACAACATATAGCCAAAACAAAAATTTTAGTATTATTTATTTCTTTTTGGCTGGCTGAAAACGTAATAACATTGTTATCTCATACAAACTGTCAGTATAAGGATAGACACTGACAGTTTCACTGATTTTCGCTTCCAGGTTGCTACGCAATCGTGACTTACTTTTTTTCATAAACGAAAAAATTCTTTTACACGAATACGTCGATCGAAATACTGTAGCACTTCTGCAACCTCATTATGAAACCGTAAAAACTTTATCCGAGGAAAGCAATACATAGACATCGTAAATACTTTAACGTATAGAAGTATCTGCCATTAAAACTGGAATTACCCTGCAGATCAGTCAGTTATATCTGCACATGCGAAGGGGCGCTTTCATACGAAAAGGTAAACCGTCTCGAAAACAGATGTAAGATAGGTAGTGTCTTCAAAACGTTTAGAAAACTACCCTCGTGATTCTTTCATGGCCACAATAAATTCTCCAAGCCTCCCGTTTTATTTAACAACTATAAGCTTAGGAAACACGGCTATGTTAGAGTATGTTCCTCCTAAAACACTATTTTCTTTTTAAATGAATCGCCATGAAATCAGAAAGAAGTTGCTTCTCTCCTTGCAGTGTCGTACTTTGGGCAGAAGGCAGTCAAACCCATTTAAAATGGAAGGTCCGTAAACCATTGAGGATGTTCTAATTTTCATTCCTGTGCTCCTCTCTCCTTCATAAAATCAACGAAATTAAATCGGAAAATCGTTTCAGCGTGCACTTTGACTTAACCAACGCATCCCGCAGTAATACATACAGTCTCCATACTTTTTGTTCAATTCCACTGATAACTATTGCAACTAACAAAGGACTAATACGTACTATTTGAGATTTGCTACTAATCATTATCACTCATTTATTCAGATGCTGCTTGCCTGCACATACACTACTGGCCATTAAAATTGCCACACGAAGAAGAAATGCATATGATAAACGGGTATTCATTGGACAAGTATATTATACTAGAACTGACATGTAATTACATTTTCGCGCAATTTGGGACCATAGATCCTGAGAAATCAGAACCCACAACAACCACCTCTGTCCGTAATAAAGGCCTTGATACGCCTGGGCATTGAGTCAAACAGAGCTTGGACGACGTGTACAGGTACAGCTGCCCATGCAGATTCAACACGATACCACAGATCATCAAGACTGGCGTAATGTGACGCGCCTGTTGCGCGGACACCATTGACCAGACGTTTTCAGTTGGTGAGAGATCTGGAGAACGTGCTGGCCTGGCAGCAGTCGAACATTTTCTGTATCCAGAAAGGCCCGTACAGAACCTGCAACATGCCGTAGTGCATTATCCTGCAGGGGTCGAATGAAGGGTAGAGCCACGGGTCGTAACACATCTGAAATGTAACGTTCACTGTTCAAAGTGACGTCAAAGCGAACAAGAGAGGTCCGAGACGTGTAACCAATGGCACCCCATACCATCACGTCGGGTGATACGCCAGTATGGCGATGACGAATACACGCTTCCAATGTGCGTTCACCGCGATGTCGCCAAACACGGATGCGACCATCATGATGCTGTAAACAGAACCTGGATTCATCCGAAAAAATGACGTTTTGCCATTCGTGTACCCAGGTTCGTCGATGAGTACACCATCGCAGGCGCTCCTGTCTGTGATGCAGCGTCAAGGGTAAGCACAGCCATGGTCTCCAAGCTGATAGTCCATACTGCTGCAAACGTCGTCGAACTGTTCGTGCAGATGGTTGTTGTCTTGCAAACGTCCCCATCTGTTGGCTCAGGGATCAAGACGTGCCTGCACGATCTGTTACAGCCATGCGGATAAGATGCCTGTCATTTCGACTGCTAGTGATACGAGGCCGTTGGGATCCAGTACGGCGCTCCGTATTACCCCCCTGAACCCACCGTTTCCAAATTCTGCTAATAGTCATTGGATCTCGACCAACGCGAGCAGCAGTGTCGCTATACGATAAGCCGCAATCGCGATAGGCTACAATCCGACCTTTATCAAAGTCGGAAATGTGTTGGTACGCATTTCTCCTCCTTGCACGAGGCATCACAACAACGTGTCACCAGGCAACGCTGGTCAACTGCTGTTAGTGTATGAGAAATCGGTTGGTAACATTCCTCATGTCAGCACGTTGTGGATGTTTTCGCCGGCGCCAACCTTGTGTGAATGCTCTGAAAAGCTAATCATTTTCATATCACAGCTTCTTTTTCCTGTCGGTTAAATTTCGCGTCTGTACCACGTCGTCTTCGCGGTGTAGCAATTTTAATGGCCAGTAGTGTACGACAAAGTGCCCCCTGATGTACTGAACATGAAACCTGTTTGTCGATCGTTGTAATTTTTTGCCCTTTCATTGTCAACGAAATCTTCATATTACACTCCTGGAAATTGAAATAAGAACACCGTGAATTCATTGTCCCAGGAAGGGGAAACTTTATTGACACATTCCTGGCGTCAGATACATCACATGATCACACTGACAGAACCACAGGCACATAGACACAGGCAACAGAGCATGCACAATGTCGGCACTAGTACAGTGTATATCCACCTTTCGCAGCAATGCAGGCTGCTATTCTCCCATGGAGACGATCGTAGAGATGCTGGATGTAGTCCTGTGGAACGGCTTGCCATGCCATTTCCACCTGGCGCCTCAGTTGGACCAGCGTTCGTGCTGGACGTTCAGACCGCGTGAGACGACGCTTCATCCAGTCCCAAACATGCTCAATGTGGGACAGATCCGGAGATCTTGCTGGCCAGTGTAGTTGACTTACATCTTCTAGAGCACGTTGGGTGGCACTGGATACATGCGGACGTGCATTGTCCTGTTGGAACAGCAAGTTCCCTTGCCGGTCTAGGAATGGTAGAACGATGGGTTCGATGACGGTTTGGATGTACCGTGCACTATTCAGTGTCCGGAGCAAGTATGGTGGGTCTGACACACCGATGTCAATGTGTTCTTTTTTTCCATTTCCAGGAGTGTATTTGCGCACGGTATTGTAATGTAATATCGTTTCATAGCAAATTACCAGTGCTCGTTGCTTATGCGACTGCATAAATAGATGTTGAGAATTCTCATCCCGCTTTTCTGTCATTCGTAGTAATTCTTGAAGGCTTGTGACAATAGATCTCCGGACGTCCTTATACCACGAACAAGCAGCGAACGGTAAAGAGCGCTGACACCATGATTCTACCAAACTGAAGAGAGCTGTGCTGACCGAAAATGCCAAATCGCAATACTAAATAAAATGTCGCGCTGCGCCGCGTTCTTCCGGGAAGAAACGAACAAAGCCGAGAGAGGCCGAGTAGTGGCCCGCACACAGCCCACACACTCGGCTGGCTTGGAGTGCGGCACGCTGTGGCCGGCGCTCTACGCTGTCCATTTTTTTTTTTTTTACCGTAAATGGGAATAAAAGTAGTGGAACAGCTCAAATTGCATGCCCATTAGTGACTCAATCTAGCGACAAAATGCCTCAACAAAAGTAATTTAAACGTTTAGTGTATCTTCAAAATAAATAACTGAAGACATGTACAGCAAATTATACAAAAAATAACGAATGAAATTACTTTGTACAAATTGCTATTGCTCTGTTAATAACAGGACAGGATACATGTTTGGCATTTTCATTACCTTACTATCGAGAAACTGAAAGTTAAATGTTCTTTGTTATTACTTGACCTGTTCAATACGTTAATTACTTTTCTTCTTGCCCTGTGAGCAGAAATTCAAGTTATGCCACACTTTCAGCACCAGATGACACACATATTTCACGTAAAATTAACTTTAATAGTGCAGCTCCAATAACTTGTAACGTTCAAATGTTTTCTTCATAACTTCTGAAGAACGACAGCTGTGTAGTTCTTCCAACTTCCATCTCAGTTCCATGTGAAATTACTAATTTGCTTAATAGAATACCTTGTTATTGACGACCTTAATTTCATGTAAACATGTACACGGGAGATGGTTGTACGGTAAGTATAGAAAAAGAAGTGTGTAGGCCAGACCTTGTGACAAGCGCCGAGTCTGCTCAGCCAAATGCTCTGCTAATGTCTCGTATTTGTATCCTGGGTCTGCTGTCCACTTACTCGCAGAGGAAGGGTGAGCAGCAGGCATGTTGTCGGTCGTCTGAGCACAGTATTCTCTGGCTCTTGGAGAAAGCTCACCGCGTCACATGCAGCGCGAAACGAGATGCTTGCTGATAAGATACCGAAATGGCTGAGGTACGCCAGGCCCTGAGAGGACTCACGTCCGCAGCGAGGAGCAACTGCCGTCTGAAACCTCGAACACAGCATATGAAGGCGGAGCACATACCTTTGCATTCACATAATTTTTTGAATGGAGCGCTGGTGCTTCGTAGTCCCCTAAGTACATACCGCACATTAATGATTAGTGCAGGTTCTCAGTGTGCTTATTGAATATTACTGCAGTATCGTTACGTGCACTTGGGAACGTTGTTTCTCAATAATATTTATGGTGGTTCGAGCGCTTATAATGTTTCGCTGAAATAATTCGTTCCCGAATTTCACCTTCGATTCGGTCATGGAGATGAGACCATTAAGTTCGTCAGAACATTGCCGGGAGCAGCTCTTAAAAGGTATAATGAAGTGTCATTACATAGTGTGCTCCATTTGTTGTGGAGCAGCAAGCTTTAGTTAAGTCTAGAGTGCTTTCTCGTTAAGACAGTAAACTAATTACGCCCGTCACTTGAATGCCTTGGTTCACTGCAGTATTAACCGTAATTCGAGAAGGATTACTACAATCTTCGAGCGAATTAAAATCGCGTATGAGACTCAGCTTCACCCCATTATTAAACAGATTATGTAACATATGCATTGCTACGTAACTGCAGAGAACACTGCTTTCCACCTTCACACACAAATTAGTTTGCCTCAAACAGAGAAACGCAAAGGATTCGCAGATAATGACCCGTTTACGTCACTTTCTCATATGTGCCGTAAGTACAGCAAACATTCACGACTTAATCCTTAAGCATTAGGTCCTTACTTTGCACCAGATGTGTTTTATTCTTATTCTCGCCATTTAGCCACTAAATTAGCACTCTAGGTTATCAAGTTGACACTTTGGTAGTTCTATTTTCCAGAGCCAACGTAACATATTCGCCAAACCTGATGGCAAGTCTCCTGTGTCATAAACTGACGTTGTTCTAGTAAACAACATCGAATTGTGCAGACCTCAGTGATTTTAAAAATACCAATAGTATCAAAAAAGAATATGTGCGCTAACGACCGTGGTGTTTTAGTTCTGTATGTAATGTAGGGGTCAAAAATGCGTTTGATTCCGTTAACACTCAACGGAGAAATATACTCTACAGCATGGGATACCTCTTAGAACTGTCGGAACTCCTTTTGCTCTACGTTGTGCACCAACTCCACGTGGCATGGTCTCCTGCAGAAATACTGAACCATGCTGCCTCTATAGTCTTTCATAATTACGAAAGCGTTGTCGGTGCAGGACTTTGTGCACGAAATAACCTCTCGATTATGTCGCAAAAATTTTCGAAGAGATCCATGTCGGACAATATGGGTGGCCAAATCATATGTTATAATTGTGCAGAATGTTCTTCAAACCAAACGCAAAAAATTGAGGCCCGGTGACTTGGCGAAGCCCGGTGACATGGCGTGTTGTCATCCATAAAAAGTCCATCGTTGTTTGGGTCCTTGAGGTCAATGAATGGCTGCAAACGATCTCCAAGTAGCCCAACGCAACTGCTTCCAGTCAATGATCAGTTCAGCTGGACCAAAGGACCCCGTCCATTCCCTGTAAACACAGCCCACAACATTATAGAGCCATCACCAGCTTGCACAGTGCCTTATTGACAACCTGGACCCATGGCTTCGTAGGACCTGCATCACTTGTCGACAGAAATCGGGACCAGGCCACAGTTTCCCAGTCGTCTCGGATCCAATCGATGTGGTTACGAGCCCAGGAGAGAAGCTGCAGGCGATGTCGTGCTGTTAGCATCGGTCGTCCCCTTTCATAGCCCATTAATGCCAGATTTCGCCACACTGACCTAACGGATTCGTTCGTCATACGTCCCACATTGATTTCTGTGGTTATTTTACGCCGTGTTGCTTGTCTGTTAGCACTGACAACTCTACGCAAACTCCACTGCATTCGGTCGGTCGGTCCGTGGTGAGACATAATGGATGAAATTTGGTATTGTCGGCACACGCTTGACACTGAGGATCTCGGAACATTGCATTCCCTAACTATTTCCGAAATGGAATGTCCCATGCGCCTAGCTCCAACTATCATTCCCCGTTCAGAGTCTGTTAATTCCCGTCCGTGGCCACAGTCACGTCAGAAACCCTCGCCTGAATACAAATGAAAGCGCTGCCAATGCACTGCGGTACTCAATACTACCGCCACATTTATGTATACAAATCGCTCTCCCGTTACTTTCGTCACCTCAGTGTAGGTGCGTCGCTGTCACAGGCCTCAGAGAATATGTTTGCACAACATCAAATATTGGATGCAAGCTCAGGGAGATGCAAACTTCCTCGAATTGCCACAAGATAGTGCAACTTCCCTCACAGTAACCCAGAGATGGCATCTGAAGAATAAAATAAATGGAAGGAAAGCTTTTTAGCTGTGTGTGTTGTGTTGAGGAAAACTTCCATATACAGAGTGCAATAGCAGAAGGAAAACAGGCCTTAGACGAATACACTACACTCTCCAAGGGCACACTATTTAACACAAGGAACTTTACAAATAAAAACAGCACAACAGATAAAGTCCACACACACACACACACACACACACACACACACACACACACACACACACAAAGATAAAATGCAAACAAAATTCTAATTTGGCGCCGAACTCTCTAGTGAACAAATAAACTGGGCAGGGACACATAACAAACCACAATCAAAAAAAAAAAAATGGTTCAAATGGCTCTGAGCACTATGGGACTTATCATCTATGGTCATCAGTCCCCTAGAACTTAGAACTACTTAAACCTAACTAACCTAAGGACATCACACAACACCCAGCCATCACGAGGCAGAGAAAATCCCTAACCCCGCCGGGAACCACAATCACACTGTGAACTGGTGAAGTGAAAAGTGTTTCACTACGTTATTCGTGGAAAATACTTGTTATAGTTACGTGTGCATCATAACACCTCAGCATGATGCGGAGAATAGAGGTGCTTGCCACACAAAAATGTAAGTAAAAACGAATATAGGCGCGAAAACATCGCGAAAAACTAAATTACATTCTAGAAGATAGGTTAACTCCCAGCAAAAAACTTTCTCATCAACATCGTTTGGTTGCAGCTGACAAGCTACCTGTAGTAATTAACACTCAAGTGATCCAGAAAATTCATGCACCATGCACACCAAATGTAAAGGTATTTACAAAAAGAAACGATCTGTTGTTTGAATTAAAAATGAACATAATTTTATGATCATTTAACAAAAATGTTCACATCGCAGAAAAAATAAAAACGAAAACTGATGATGGCACAGTGGTGCCGAAACATGTTTGGGTACTGATAGAAACGTTGTTTTGCATAACCGGCGGACCTCACATCCAACAATTTGGAGGAGGCAGTCTCTTGCCTCCTCATCATATTACGTCACGTTACTCCACTGTTACTGCTCCTCTAGGAGGCTTTCGATGAATTCCGTAGATTTAACCAGACAAACATACAAGATCATTAAAAGGCATATAAGACCAGGAAATAAAAGCACTCGTGTTTCAAACTGGCGTACGGCGATAGCAAGAAACACAGACGCGAAGCTACGAAGCTGTCTAATCGCACAAAACGTGACGCAACGAGCTATCCTAAAATTATATGCCGCTGCAGCTCCTAATTCTATACCGGCCGTCGAGTCCTTTCTGAATGAGTTTTTGTGTGGCGGCAGTAAAAAGGCGACCTCGACTTCTCCGGGGCATTAAGTCCTGAGAGCACGTGCGCGCACGCGGCAGCTGTCGACACGTCGGCTGTTCCCCACCGTTGTCACGGGTGCCCAGCCTACGAGACACGGTGTTTTGGCAGTTCACTTTTACCAGCCCACGTCTAGTGTTTTTATACCTTCCTTTTCTCATTAACCACGTGCCGAGAGATGGTAAATGCGTTAGTCGGAATCGTTATATTCGAATGACAGGGTAAGGGTCAAGAGAAACATATTTATACACCGTCTGTCCAAAAACAAAGGTGCCGGATAGTCCATACGTAATCAAAGTGTGTTTACGTTCACCGCAGAGGGTCGTGGGTCAGGCTAGAACAACAATCGTAGGATAAAAGTGCCACGTATACAGGGTGTTACAAAAATGAACGGCCAAACTTTCACGAAACATTCCTCACACACAAATAAAGAAAAGATGTTATGTGGACATGTGTCCGGAAACACTTAATTTCCATGTTAGAGCTCATTTTAGTTTCGTCAGTATGTACTGTACTTCCTCGATTCACCGCCAGATGGCCCAATTGAAAGAAGGTAATGTTGACTTCGGTGCTTGTATTGACATGCGACTCATTGCTCTACAGAACTAACATCAAGCTCATCAGTACGTAGCATCTACAGGTTAGTGTTCATCACGAACGTGGTTTTTCAGTCAGTGCAATGTTTACAAATGCGGAGTTGGCAGATGCACATTTGATGTATGGATTACACGGGACAATAGCCGTGGCGCAGTACGTTTGTATCGAGACAGATTTCCAGAACGAAGGTGTCCCGACAGGAAGACGTTCGAAGCAATTGATCGGCGTCTTAGGGAGCACGGAAGATTCCAGCCTATGACTCGCGACTGGGGAAGACCTAGAACGACGAGAACACCTGCAATGGACGAGGCAATTCTTCGTGCAGTTGACGGTAACACTAATGTCAGCGTCAGAGAAGTTGCTGCTGTACAAGGTAACGTTGACCACGTCACTGTATGGAGAGTGCTACGGGAGAACCAGTTGTTTCCGTACCATGTACAGCGTGTGCAGGCACTATCAGCAGCTGATTGGCCTCCACGGGTACACTTCTGCGAACGGTTCATCCAACAATGTGTCAATCCTCATTTCTGTGCAAATATTCTCTTTGCGGATGAGGCTTCATTCCAACGTGATCAAACTGTAAATTTTCACAATCAACATGTGTGGGCTGACGAGAATCTGCACGCAATTGTGCAACCACGTCATCAACACAGATTTTCTGTCAACGTTTGGGCAGGCATTGTTGGTGTTGTCTTGATTGGGCCCCATGTTCTTCCACCTATGCTCAAAGGAGCACGTTATCATGATTTCATACGGGATACTCTACCTATGCTGCTAGAACATGTGCCTTTACAAGTACGACACAACATGTGGTTCATGCACGATGGAGCTCCTGCACATTTCAGTCGAAGTATTCGTACGCTTCTCAACAACAGATTTGGTGACCGATGGATTGGTAGAGGCGGAACAATTCCATGGCCTCGACGCTCTCCTGACCTCAACCCTCTTGACTTTCATTTATGGGGGCATTTGAAAGCTCTTGTCTACGCAACCCCGGTACCAAATGTAGAGACTCTTCGTGCTCCTATTGTGGACGGCTGTGATACAAGCGCTTAATTCTCCAGGGCTGCATCAGCGCATCAGGGATTCCATGCGACGGAGGGTGGATGCATGTATCCTCGCTAACGGAGGACATTTTGAACATTTCCTGTAACAAAGTGTTTGAAGTCATGCTGGTACGTTCTGTTGCTGTGTGTTCCCATTCCATGATTAATGCGATTTTAAGAGAAGTAATAAAATGAGCTTTAACATGGAAAGTAAGCGTTTCCGGACACATGTCCACATAACATATTTTCTTTCTTTGTGTGTGAGGAATGTTTCCTGAAAGTTTGGCCGTACCTCTTTGTGATACCGTGTATTTCCGTAACCATGACTTGACAAAGAAACTGAGTGTAAGAAAAAAGAGGAACATACGTTTTATTGCACTGATTATGAAGGTCATCGCTAATAATGCTGTCGGAGACGAAATGTCCTTTCCATTAAGATTATGGAGGAACTGTCTACATCTGAACACTTATTGAGATTTAAAAATAGGTTTCTTTGCAGGTTGCTTACAATATTCCAGTACTATACAGGCGCAGAACTATGCCATTAAGGACGTGGCAGTTTTTTGGTATTAGTGGATGAAAAGCAAGTTTCTGGAAAATTAACATAAACCTATAATCTTTGAGAGGCAAGCTAGGCGTCTTAAGCGCAACGTCAGTGGTAAGGAGCTCAATGCTTTATTTCTAAAAGCAGCCCTGAAATAGTTATTGCTTGCGCGTTGTTTTCCTGCAATTGACGAATAATTGTCAAGCATAAAACAGACAAATAAATCCTTTTAGTAATGGTTACACGTCATCTTATTTCGACAGTTCGGGGCCAACTACTAAAAGGTAAAAGGCAAAACTAAATTTATCATACAATGCGTACACGTACTCTATGTGATGACCATGAGATAACCGCTCTAACATGAAATAAGGATTTTAAATCTCCCTGTGTTTTGTGAGCTGTCAAAACAGATGACGAGTAACTGCTTACACTAGCCGGAAGCCACAGCATTAATCAGACAGTAAAATCATGCATTCTACGTCCTTCAAAATGACTGAAGTAGCACTTCCCAGGAAAACAAATAGCGCAAGGGGTAAATGAGGTAAGACGGAAACGTAGGTGGAAATACGTCGTTACCGCCAGTCGAAAGAATCGTTTTCCCCTCCACAAGGTAGACAAGGTTTTGCGATACGGCATCAAATGCGGAGGACAGAGTCGTTGAAAGAGTGGCCACCGTATCAATTCTTATGTTTTCAGACAGAATTCTGGGAGACATAGTGTGTCCTGACAGCAACATTTCCCAGGCACTCAACCGTTTTCTGCTGATCTGGTGGTCAGATGGGCTTAGATTTTACTCTGAGTAGGTGGAACACTTAGCACTTCTTTCTCCTCTGGCAATGTTTGCTAATGTGAAAAATGCTCCGTCGTTCGGTGTCCACGCTAAAATGTAGGTCTTGCCTATAAATTGGCCGGATGAGTCATTTCAAAGGTCGAAGAAAGGCAACGACATACCTCCTCCAATAGTACCATTTCTAGCAAAGCACTGTGACATTCAAATCAATTTTTTGGTTGACAGCGACTTTACAGGTGGAAGAAGGAGGGATGGAAGATTTACAGAAGGAGCAGTGGTGACTTGTCACTATCTCTGGTTTTAAATTTAAACTTTTCATGTGAAGACACCTCGGTTTGAGAGAAGGTTTATTACAGTTCGAATAAACTCTTAAGTAATGGATTCGCTTTGCAGTCATCATTTTCCTAGTCATGTTCCTCTCCTGTCCAGATTACCTCCGTGGCATCGTATTAATCAGACAAGTTGAAACTTCTTTATTTAAATATATGAATCTGTCTTAAATTGCTGAATAACTGAGAAAATGAAACTTCTACGTTATTTAATTCTGAAACAGCTGAGTAAAACTGAACGTACTGAGCCTACTTTCCCTGTACTTTCTCTTATCATGTCAACACTGACCCACAATATTCTAGCACAACGCAATCTGACTGCTAAACAAAAAATTACAACCTCACTTCAAATAATTAATACAAAAGAATGGCCCTGAATAAGAAACAATCCTGACGATAACCTATACATTTCATTAAGCACTTACCTCACAAAAATGCGATTTACTCCAATACAGCTAGTGTCAATACTGCCAGATAAGTAAAGTATTCTAACTACTAAATATTAATAGGCATCTGGTGAGCAAAGGAAAGATATTGTTGCAAACCAAGTAATGTATTTTTTAACTTAGTAATGTGACATCCAGTTAAAACCGGAACATAAATCGTCATTCACATCCAGTATAAAGATATATAATCATGAATACACTACTGGCCATTAAAATTGCTACACCAAGAAGAAATGCAGATGATAAACGGATATTCAGGTTTTCAATTGTAAGACATTTCCAGGAGCAGATGTGGACTCTGACCACAATCTATTGGTTATGATCTGTAGATTAAAACTGAAGAAACTGCAAAAAGGTGGGAATTTAAGGAGATGGGACCTGGATAAATTGAAAGAACCAGAGGTTGTACAGAGTTTCAGGGAGAGCATAAGGGAACAATTGACAGGAATGGGGCAAAGAAATACAGTAGAAGAAGAATGTGTAGCTCTGAGGGATGAAGTAGTGAAGGCAGCAGAGGATCAAGTAGGTAAAAAGACGAGGGCTAGTAGAAATCCTTGGGTAACAGAAGAAATATTGAATTTAATTGTTGAAAGGAGAAAATATAAAAATGCAGTAAATGAAGCAGGCAAAACGGAATACAAACGGCTCAAAAATGAGATCGACAGGAAGTGCAAAATTGCTAAGCAGGGATGGCTAGAGGACAAATGTAAGAATGTAGAAGCGAGTATCCTTAGGGGTAAGATAGATACTGCCTACAGGAAAATTAAAGAGACCTTTGGAGATAAGAGAACCACTTGCATGAACATCAAGAGCTCAGATGGAAACCCAGTTCTAAGCAAAGAAGGGAAAGCAGAAAGGTGGAAGGAGTATATAGAGGGTCTATACAAGGGCGATGTACTTGAGGACAATATTATGGAAATGGAAGAGGATGTAGATGAAGATGAAATGGGAGATACGATACTGCGTGAAGAGTTTGACAGAGCACTGAAAGATTTGAGTCTAAACAAGGCCCCCGGAGTAGACAACATTCCGTTAGAACTACTGGCGGCCTTGGGAGAGCCAGTCCTGACAAAACTCTACCATCTGGTGAGCATGAAGCATGAAACAGGCGAAATACCCTCAGGCTTCAAGAAGAATATAATAATTCCAATTCCAAAGAAAGCAGGTGCTGACAGATGTGAAAATTACCGAACTATCAGTTTAATAAGTCACAGCTGCAAAATACTAACGCGAGTTCTTTACAGACGAATGTAAAAACTAGTAGAAGCCGACCTCGGGGAAGATCAGTTTGGATTCCGTAGAAATGTTGGAACACGTGAGGCAATACTGACCCTACGACTTATCTTAGAAGCTAGATTAAGGAAGAGCAAGCCTACGTTTCTAGCATTTATAGACTTAGAGAAAGCTTTTGACAATGTTGACTGGAATACTCTCTTTCAAATTCTGAAATTGTCAGGGGTAAAATACAGGGAGCGAAAGGCTATTTACAATTTGTACAGAAACCAGATGGCAGTTATAAAAGTCGAGGGGCATGAAAGGAAAGCAGTGGTTGGGAAGGGAGTGAGACAGGGTTGTAGTCTCTCCCCGATGTTATTCAATCTGTATATTGAGCAAGCAGTGATGGAAACAAAAGAAAAATTCGGAGTAGGTATTAAAATCCATGGAGAAGAAATAAAAATGTTGAGGTTCGCCGATGACATCGTAATTCTGTCAGAGACAGCTAAGGACTTGGAAGAGCAGTTGAACGGAATGGATAGTGTCTTGAAAGAAGGATATAAGATGAACATCAACAAAAGCAAAAAACAGGATAATGGAAAGTAGTCGAATTATGTCGGGTGATGCTGAGGGGATTAGATTAGGAAATGAGACACTTAAAGTAGTAAAGGAGTTTTGCTATTTGGGGAGCAAAATAACTGATGATGGTCGAAGTAGAGAGGATATAAAATGTAGACTGGCCATGGCAAGGAAAGCGTTTCTGAAGAAGAGAAATTTGTTAACATCGAGTATAGATATAAGTGTCATGAAGTCATTTTTGAAAGTATTTGTAGGGAGTGTAGCCATGTATGGAAGTGAAACATGAACGATAAATAGTTTGGACAAGAAGAGAATAGAAGCTTCTGAAATGTGGTGCTACAAAAGAATGCTGAAGATTAGATGGGTAGATCACATAACTAATGAGGAAGTATTGAATAGGATTGGGGAGAAGAGAAGTTTGTGGCACAACTTGACTAGAAGAAGGGATCGGTTGGTAGGACATGTTCTGAGGCATCAACGGATCACCATTTAGTACTGGAAGGCAGCGTGGCTGGTAAAAATCGTAGAGGGAGACCAAGAGATGAATACACTAAGCAGATTTGAAAGGATTTAGGCTGCAGAAGGTACTGGGAGATGAAGCTTGCACAGGATAGAGTAGCATGGAGAACTGCATCAAACCAGTCTCAGTACTGAAGACTACAGCAACAACAAACGGATATTCATTGGACAAATATATTATACTAGAACTTACATGTGATTACATTTTCACGCAAATTGGGTGCATAGATCCTGAGAAATCAGTACCCAGAACAACCACCTCTGGCCGTAATAACACCCTTGGGCCTTGAGTGAAACAGAGCTTGGATGGCGTACAGCTCCCCATGCAGCTTCAACACGATACCACAGTTCATCAAGAGTAGTGACTGGCGTATTGTGACGAGCCAATTGTTCGGCCACCATTGACCAGACGTTTTCAGTTGGTGAGAGATCTGGAGAATGTGCTGGCCAGGGCAGCAGTCGAACATTTTCTGTATCCAGAAAGGCCAGTATAGCACGTGCAACATGCGGTCGTGCATTATCCTGCTGAAATGTAGGGTTTCTCATGGATGAATGAAGGGTAGAGTCACGGATCGTAACACATCTGAATTATAACGTCCACTGTTAAAAGTGCCGTCCATGCGAACAAGAGGTGACCGAGACGTGTAACCAGTGGCAATCCATATCATGACGCCGGGCGATACGCCAGTATGGCGATGACGAATACACGCTTCCAATGTGCGTTCACCGCGATTTCGCCAAACACGGATGCGACTATCATGATGCTGTAAACAGAACCGAGATTCATCCGAAAAAATGACGTTTTGCCATTCGTGCACCCAGGTTCGTCGATGAGTACACCATGGCAGGCGCTCCTGTCTGTGATGCAGGGTCAAGGTTAACCACAGCCATGGTCTCCGAGCTGATAGTCCATGCTGCTGCAAACGTCGTCGAACTGTTTGTGCAGATGGTTGTTGTCTTACAAACGTCCCCATCTGTTGGCTCAGGGATCGAGACGTGACTGCACGATCCGTTACAGCCATGCGGATAAGATGCCTGTCATCTCGACTCACTGATACGAGGCCGTTGGGATCCAGCACGGCGCTCCGTATTACCCCCTCTGAACCCACCGATTCCGTATTCCGCTAACAGTCATTGGATCTCGACCAACGCGAGCAGCAATGTCGCGATACGATAAACCGCAATCGCGATAGGTTACAATCCGACCTTCATCAAAGTCGGAAACGTGATGGTACGCATTTCTCCTCCTTAGACGATGCATCACAACGTTTCACCAGGCAACGCCGGTCAACTGCTGTTTGTGCATGAGACATCTTTTGGTAACTTTCCTCATGTCAGCACTTTGTAGGTGTTGCCACCGACGCTAACCTTGTGTGAATGCTCTGAAAAGCTAATCATTTTCATATCACAGCTTCTTCTTCCTGTCGGTTAAATTTCGCGTCTGTACCACGTCGTCTTCGCGGTGTAGCAATTTTAATGGCCAGTAGTGTAATTTTCAATCTCCTAGTAGGATACTAGATCTCTACGCTCCATCAATGCTAACTTCTCATATTCAATATCCATCAATGCTGGCTGTTCACCTCCAACTGCCCAATAGTACTTTCATCAGTGCTGGCGACTAACTTTGAACAGCCCAACACTACTAGCTATTAAGTTCCAACAACGAGTCCAACCAGGCACAGAGTCGGAGATCCAATTCAAAGCGGCACACAGCGCTGCCAACACAGAAGCAGCCTACTTACAAAGTCTTTCTCTCACATCGGTCAATGGGCAATGTTTTGGCGAAACAAAAGTTTAAGACTTGGCAGTTTCTGATAGTAGTTTCCAACGCTTTTCTTCTCGGCAAGCCTGTTAAGTTTCCTAGAATGGTTTCTTTATATGAAGAGTTTGCAACATCTAAGTCTAATGAATTTCTCTACCGGACATCATTCGGTGCATCGCGATTCTATAAAATCTTTCTCAAATTACATTATTCAATACTGGTTCAATGTTTGCTGTGTCTTCGCAATCTGTATAAACAACGAGACCGAAGCAATTGTAAGATGAGCTATTACATTTATAATTGATTGGGACAGCCGGTATGAATACCTGACGTGTAATGTCGGTGGACCTTTCTAAAAAACGCTAATTATAAATGGTATTCTTCTCGCGAAAGGGGAGCGGTAAAAATTCGTTATTCTAAGTTCGAGATAGTCTTACTCGATTTTACTGAGTTCTTATACCTTCCGTTTAAGAACTATGCACATACGAGACGGCAGATCAAATCATGCATGAAGGCAGTCTAAAAATAATTGTTTCTCTGTTATTTACGAATGGAAAAGGTGAGTGTATTAATAAAATACCCTCAATCCGACAGTGAACAATGTTTGCGGAGTCTTGAGTGTAAATGTTATTGCTTCCGAGAACAGGAAAATAACGATGGAAATATGTTTCTTTGTGTTGCATTACGCTCTTTCGAAAGAATTAAAATATGCTCTACAGTAAATTAGCCGCTCTCTTGGCCATCGTAAAGCATCCTTATCGAAGAGGAATATTTAATAAATGCAACTCGGAATAATTAACCATTTTGTTGTTTGTGAAATATGAACTCAACTATTGGGTGAAGCAGTAGTCGTCCTCAGACATCAATTACATTACAATGACATAATAAGGAAGAGTAAAAAACTGTAATAATACCAAAAATATTGCCTGTAGTGTGATGCTGATTGTCAAGAAGTATATTAAAAATATGTATTTTTTTTAGCATGAAAACATTTATTGGCAAAGGCACACTTTTTCTAGCCAATCTTACACAAACTATTAACTTAACTGATGCGGCGCGTGTTGGTGAAAATTTATGCTGATGTTTACTATGTTGATGTTATAAGCGGGAAATCGTCGGTCTCTGCGCTATTGGTGTTGCAAGAGGATCCTTTCGAAAATGCATCAGCATACAGTCCTGATTCGGAGGACAGCACCGTACCTGCTTCCAAACTGCAGTACTTGTGAGCCGTGCTGCCTCATCTGGCGTGGCCCAGCTACCAATCAGTATTCAAGCAATCCTAAAAGTACTGATATTGACGAGTCTCCCGTCTTCTGTATACCATTTCAACGACGCTAGTGCTGCTAGTCTATCTGCATGCGGCTATCGCATGACCTTTTGACATTTCCGCGTAGCTACTGCTGTACCAAGTACCACGCCATTTCAGACGCACTGTAAAGCCAAAGCCGCGTAATGCGTCATAGATAACCAGGCGTTGCCGGCTAACTTACGATACTCCGTAAGGTGAGATGCCGGATTCAAACGGTCGAGTAGTTCGAAGTAAGAGTACGCACACTTTTGGGTGTTAATTTATACAGTTACATATCGCCTACCGTCTTTAAATTATCATAACATTATCATCTTTAATATTTATCGCTAGTTTACTTCCTTATTAGGTTTGGGGTGTTAGCAATAACGTAATGAACAAATAGCTTAAAATAATTTCACAAACTCTCGCTGAGGAAGACAGGGTAGATTTAAAAAAAGAGACGATCAGTTTCAGAAAATTTATTTATTGTACACCAAGTAATAAAGACTGGAAATTGCCTTACTAATGCTGCACACCACTTCTGCTGACTTTGTAAAAACATTTTATAATGCAAACAGTTATAAAGTTTGCATGATAATGGAAAGCATGGGGAAAATATCAAAAAAATTAGTAAACTCTATAAAAAACTACACAAGGAATATGCAGGTAAAACAAAGATTAAAGTATCTGAATAAAGGGATGCGATTGTTTTTAATTTTAATATAAATGACATTAATCAAAACTCGAAAGGTGTAAATTATTGTAAAACGTTTTAAAAGTTTTGCTCTATACAGGTGATAGCTTCGTAATGCAAGTAAATGCACAACTAACACTTCATCAAGTGAGTTATCTGTAGAGGTGGTCAGGCACTTTTTTCAGTTGTTTTCGATGGCAATTGAGGGATTACACATGAAACGCCCACAAAAATGTCATCACCTGGCATAGATGAAATTTCTTTCATTAAACAAGGAGAAATAGTTCAACATCCTGAAGTACAATTTGCACATAAATGCAGAAAAGTTGGGGAATACATCAGAATTTAGCATACATTATACCTTTTAATTATACCTTTTAAAAGAATGGCTTCTTTGTAACTGTCCCAAAGTTCTTCAGACACCACACTAATCCCCAGACCTTAACTACAAAAAGAATTCTACATCTACATCTACATCTACATCCGTACTCCGCAAGCCACTTGACGGTGTGTGGAATTAATGGAATGAACTCGATAGAAAACCCAGGAGAACTACAACGAAGCCAAAAGAAGGTCTGAGGAAAAGATGAAAAAAGAATAAGGGCTAAAAAGAATCGTCGGTAAAGTGCAAGAGCTTTTGAAAGCGTCTATAAAGAAGAAGAGATGCCACAAGAAGGGTTATTCTCGTAATCAAGAACAATTATGTTGTGACTAAATATTAAAGACACTATAGTGTTAAGCTGTAAAATATTATTTAACAAAATTTTGCCCTAAAACGTTACTTCAGAATGGTTTGAATTTATTAAGGGAATTCTTTTTCATTTATTGAGTTTTCACTTGTTCGTTAAAATGCATATTTGAAAATAAAACACATAGTATTAGAAATGGTGAAGTAACTAGAATATTAATGATAGTCACTGCATGTGAACAAAGCACGAGATTTCTAAAAAGTCAAGGTCTCGTGGTGACAACATACGGTGCATACTGAAACCTCTATAAATGCAATAATTATGAAGCAAATAATATTCTTATATTACTGGAGCTGTGAACTTACTTAGACAATACGAAACTACACGTGAAGTCGGATAGCTATATGTGCCGTTGTTGTGGTTGTGGTCTTCAGTCCGAAGACTAGTCTGATGCTGCTCTTCGTGCTACTCTGTCTCGTGCAAGACTCTTCTTCTCCGTACTAACTAGTCTGCTTAAGGTATCCATCTCTTGGTCTCCCTCTACGATTTTTACTCCACACACTGCCCTCAAACAATAAACTGGTGACCATTTGATGTCTCAGGATGTGTCCTATGTGCCGTTATTGTAACATAAAAAATGGAAAGAAAAGGCTAGACAGGAATCAAGAGTCAAATTTTGTGAAATAACATCTCTTCCAGCGAAGTGGATAGTACCCCACTTACAAAATTAAGATTAGTTAATGTAGGAGAAAGTGTAGAAAGGCTAAGAAGACATTAGTAAACAGTCATTGGAGATGAAATAGCCGTAAAGCAAAATCGAAGAAGGGCAGAATTAATATTATTATTCATGTAACATATGTTACATAAATTTAGTCCCTTAACCAAACAGTGACTGAAAAAGGTTGATACTCTGCTTGTGGGCGATCTACAACACAAGCAAAAGTTAGTGGGTCAACTGTGGACGCAATTAAGTGAAGTGCGCAACAATGCGCATCGCCTTTGTGAAGTCCGTGTTGCTTTCTGGTGGCGGATATGTAACCTGACGCCAGAGGCCCCAGCATTTTGTATGATCTACAAAATGTATGTACTATGCAAGCTTTGTAACCAGGCCTTTATTACGTTAATTGAAAGAAATTCATTTATATAAAAAAATTGTTTGCTAATAAGCATTTCAGGAGAGGACTCAGGTTCGAACCGTGTCGTAATAATAACAAAATAAATTAATTAATAAGGACTGATTGTGGCTGTCAAAAGGTGTTTATCAGTTTTACAGTCATGGTCGATAAATATCCGATACGGCTGTAGGTGTTACGTAAGTCCCTCATGAGTAAAGGCAGAATGCTGTAGCACTCCAAAACAATGTAATAAACAGAAAACTGGAACCTGCTTCGCCGCCACCTTGACCCTAACGAAGTTCAGAAACTAAATCTACACCTCCTACTCCTCTCAGGCTGGCAGACAGATTTACTCTTTAAGAAAATGGTTCAAATGGCCCTGAGCACTATGGGACTTAACTTCTGAGGTCATCAGTCCCCTAGAACTTAGAACTACTTAAACCTAACTAACCTAAGGACAACACACACATCCATGCCCGAGGCAGCATTCGAACCTGCGACCGTAGTGGTCGCGCGGTTCCAGACTGAAGCGCCTAGAACCGCTCGGCTACAGCGGCCGGCTTACTCTTAAAACTGTTTCGTTTAATTGGAGGTGTGTGAAATACCGTGTACCCTTTACCAGTGTATATCAGTTGATTATCCTAAGAGTTAACAGGTACCCTGTTGTATGCCTTCTGTTTCTTTCGCAAACCAGATTCATTAGCTTTCTCGCCGAACACAGAAAGTCCTTCGCGCCGCGATAGTTCTTGGTTTCCCCACGGTCATGCGTCACCGTTGTTGCGTTCAGCGGCCAGTCAGCAAGGTCAGCGGATACCGCCGTTTCCTTTGAAGAAGTAGTTTGTGTGTCACCGGTCTGGGAGTGGTGCCCGCTTCGAAATCGGGGCCAAAATTCTTACACCCATAACGTGACTGTACGACGAATAGCAACACACTGTAGCGTCGCGAGGCGGCAAGTGGGAGTGTTTACGTGCCTTTGGGCCGACACACGCCGGTTACAACATGTGCATTCGCAGTCTGTGTTGTCTACTCAAGAAGCTCGCATTTCTGGATGTTGGACACGGATCTGAAGAATATATTATTAGAATTAAATCGACGTTAACACGAATACGCTTAAAACTCGGGGCAAAACTAATTCATTCTTCAGGGGAAAGAAGCGATATCTCTTCAGAATGACCACTGCATCTGGCTCAATTATTCATCAGTGTGTAGAACAAATTATTTGCATTCGCAATCATTTCTAATAGTGAATTTGGCAGTAAAGCAAAATTCGTAACATTTCGGAATACTCCAAGATATGTCATATGCAATGACAATTTCGTGTTACTTCATGAGTAATGGCGCGTAAGAAAAACACAGTATGTGCAGTTCATGACAATTCGAATTTTCTTTCCTTATTTTACAGTATTGCTCTGCCAGAATTGGTATCAAATGTAAGTTTTAAATTACAGAGAGGAATCAGCGGATGTTTCAAAAACACTATATGGGCACTGCATTAAATACCACAAAGTTTGGCTAATTAATCGAACAAATGCGAAAAAAAGTACCAAATCATTATCCCTTCTGGGCTTGTAGTGCAATTTCTCGCCGACGTGGTGGCCGAGCGGTTCTAGGCGCTTCAGTCCGGAACCGCGTGACTGCTACTGTCCCAGGTTCGAATCCTGCCCCGGGCATGGATGTGTGTGATGTCCTTAGGTAAGTTAGGTTTAAGTAGTTCCAAGTTCTAGGGGACTGATGACCTTAGAAGTTAAGTCCCATAGTGCTCAGAGTCATTTGAAGTGTCTGCTCTCTCTCTCTCTCTCTCTCTCTCTCTCTCTCTCTCTGCTTCCCCCGTCTTCACATAAAAATCAGATTACCAGTAGGTTTGGACCTGTCCAATTTTTGAAGATTCGGGTACAATTAATTCTCGCTATGAGCAAAGTGATTTCACTACACTAGTGCCGACCGATCTAAGCTCACTCTCTTGAAGCAGGTATCAGCATTGCTTGACCATTCTTTGACACTACGTTTCTTGACAAAAAGAAAATGGCGCTGAGCACTATGGGACTTAACTTCTAAGGTCATCAGTCCCCTAGAACTTAGAACTACTTAAACGTAACTAACCTAAGGACATCACACACATCCATGCCCGAGGCAGGATTCGAACCTGCGACCGTACCAGTAGCGCGGCTCCAGACTGTAGCGCCTAGAACCGCTCGGCTACACGTTTCTTGAGCAATTGTTTTTGAGCAGTGCCATAACTTATTACAGTTTATTCCTAAGCTAGAACCAGAAATCAGTCTTTTGCGATATTAATCAGGGCCGCTGCACATCAAGTGTAGACAATAAAAGCTAAGACTGACACTTTAATGTCGATTCCTTAAGATGGAAATTTTTCGTGTGTTATTGAAGCCAGTATCACTCCAAATCCACTGCTAGAAACTGTTAGGTTCGAAAATACATAACATGTCGCAATACATACAAGAGTGGACACAATCAATGAAAGATTAAGAGAAAAGCACACGTACAATTAAATATTAGAAACTAGAACTATGAATCGGACGTTCTGCAGTAATAATTGCACGGATATTTTACTTAACTTAATTTGTGACAGCTTCTACATTAGTGTGCCAAAGATAAACACTGCAGCGTCAGTTTATCGCAGTCTAATCGCGAAATTTTGAGCGCCTGCTAAACACGTCTATCGCTTGATGCGACTAAAAATGCTGTTTGCGCATACTGATCACACACCATTTTTTTTCGTAGTGATTACGTATTTTGAGTTGGACACAAACGAGATCCAGCACGGTTAAAATCCACGCCTATGTGCGAGACGGGACTTGAATCTGTTGTGAAGTCACCGTCACAGGTATGCGATGCTACAACAAAGCCTTAGGCACAGGGACCGAGCGTTGAGTGTGCCGACTATCTGACGTCATAGCGTGGAATATAACGTTGGGGAGTCTTTCCGAATGTGCAGAGCAGTACCTAGCATGTCAGATATTCTGAACGTGCGTTTGAACGTTCACCAGTGAGGTGGCAGAACGCCACCTACGTCAAAGCACGCCAACTCACTGCACAGTTGTGAGGCGCCACATTGGCTTTCAGCTGAAGCCCGTATGTGCGTACGCCAGCAAACTGAGGACCTGTCGAAAACCCGCCGGTAATTGTATGATTCGCTGTAATGAAATGACGAGAAACGCTACATGCGCGGTAAAAGAATTATTGTTACTTGCGTATTATGGGAGTATGCCATTTGAAGGCAACGGCATGTTGAGGATCCATTAAAAACGCATTATTCTTGGTACAATTTGTTATAATTAAATTTGAATTATTAATGTACCTACAATTAAGGCTTTCAGGACTTGGTAAAAAGCTAGATATGGTCACTCAAGCTTCGTGGTCGCTTTAGCGCAATGCGCAATGAATAGCGTCTCAGACTCATTACGAAATTTATGATGTATTTTTTTTTCAATCTTCGCGTTTTTAATAGGTTCTGATGTTTCCTTTTAATTTAATAAAATTATATCTTATAATATTCGATTTATGTAAGTAAAAGTGCGCTTTTTGGAGGAATGAGTTCGTTCGATTGGCTTAATCTACACGACACCTTGCACTACTTGTAATAAGATATTTTGCCCTTTCTTTATTTAAGTTTTGTAATTCAAATGTGCCCATCCGGTTAGCCGTGCGGTCATCACACTGCTTTCCGGGCGGAAAGGGGTGCAGTTCCCCAGCACCAACAAAAAAAAGGGCTCTGAGCACTATGGGATTCAACTGATGTGATCATTAGTCCCCTAGAACTTAGAACTACTTAAAACTCACTAGCCTAAGGACATCACACACACATCCATGCCCGAGGAAGGATTCGAACCTGCGACCGTAGCAGTCACGCGGTTCCGGACTGAGCGCCTTAACCGCTAGACCACCGCGGCCGGCCACGGATTCATGAGGTTGTCTCCACACCCGTACACGTCCATCCCCTCGATGCAGTTCGAAACGAGGCTCGTCAGACCAGGCAACATGTTTCCAGTCATCAAGATTTCAATGTCAATGTTAACGGCCCTAGGTTCCTTACAAACCACTCAGTAATTAGAGAGAATAGGAATATTCATTTACATTTTGCCTGCATTTTCGCAGAAAGGCAGTGATTGTTGTTTAATGCCACTGTATTACAAACACCTTCAGGATAGTTCAGGCATAGCCGACCGCGGTGGTCTCGCGGTTAAAGCGCTCAGTCCGGAACCGCGTGACTGCTACGGTCGCAGGTTCGAATCCTGCCTCGGGCATGGATGTGTGTGATGTCCTTAGGTTAGTTAGGTTTAAGTAGTTCTAAGTTCAAGGGGACTGATGACCTCAGATGTTAAGTCCCATAGTGCTCAGAGCCATTTGAACCATTTGAGCCATGAATCCGTGGATCCTGTATGTCAGCTGTTCAAGCTGGTGGAGGCTCTGGAATCTTGTGGGGCGTGTGCAGTTGGGGTGATATGGGGCCCCTAATACGACTAGGTAGGACTCTGACAGGTGACAAGTACGTAAGCCTCCTGTCTGATCACCTGCATCCATTCGTGTCCACTTTGCATTCCGACAGACCTGGATAATTCCAGCAGGACAATGCGACACTCCAAACGTCCACAATTGTTACAGAGTAGCTCTAGGAACGCTCTTCTAAGTTTAAACACTTCCGCTGGTCACCAAACTCCCCAGACATGAACATTATTGAGTTTATCTGGGATGCCTTGCAACGTGCTGTTCAGAAGAGATCTCCACCCCCTCGTACTCTTACTGAGTTATGGGCATCCATGCAGGATTCATGTTGTCAATTCCCTCCTGCACTACGCCACGTCGTGTTGCGGCATTTTTGTGTGCTTGCGGGGGAGTTCGACAGGATATTAGGCAGGAGTTTCTTTGGCCCTTCAGTGTATATCACACGAGCAAGTATGTAAGTTACTAATTTTAACAACAGTCGATGCCCTATTCGATCAAAAGTACCCAGGCACCACTGTGTAACGCGGACGCGGATTTCATCACAAACGTCACGGGAGTTGGTGGAGTACTGTGTTGTCAATGGAGTTGCCGTAATATCAGACCGTGTCAGGGAGGAGAGGTCAGTGACTTCGAATGTGGACTGGTCACTGGATGTCACCTGAGAAACAAATCCTTCAGGGGCAGTTTAACCCTTCTAAAGATGCCCAAGTTGATGTGATCGTGAAACGCGAAGGAAGCATCACAGCTACACTAAGTCCATGCAGACATCATGTACTTACGGACAGGTATGGTCGAGCTGTGCAGGGTATCGTTATGAAATATAGTACCAGCGGTAGGAATCCCTCGTGAGTTCTGAAGTGTTACCACCAATTCAGTTAGCACAATGACTGTGCGTCGGAAGTTGCGAAATATGAGGTACAATGGTCGAGCAACTCCTCATAAACCACACATTTCGGTTATTGTCAAGAGACAACTTTGGAGGTGGTGTAAAGAGTGACGCACTGTGGTAGTCCGATTGAAGGGTTTGGGTTTGGCATGTGCCTGGAGGCTTTACTTGCTATCATATGTAGTGTCAACAGAGAAGTTCGGAGGACATGGTGTTGCGGTATGGGGTTGGTTTTCGTGGTTAGGGTGTGATTCTCTTATTGCGCTTAAGTAAACGGTAAATGAGGTAAGAATTGAACAAATTATACAGCGCTGTGTACTGTGTACACTAGAGGAACTGTTTGGTGACGATTATTGATTATATCAGCGTGACAACATACCCTGTCCAAAAGTATGATCTGTGAGGCCATGGTTTGATGACAATAATATTCAAATGTTCAAATGTGTGTGGGTTTCTAAGGGACCAAACAGCTGAGGTCATCGGTCCCTATACTTATACACTATTTAAATTAACTTCCGCTAAGAACAGTACAGACACCCATGCCCCACGAAGGACTCGAACCTCCGGCGGGAATGGACAATAATATTCCTGAAATGGACTAGCCTGCACTCAACAGAACGCCTATGGATGATGATGATGATGTCTGGTTTGTGGGGCGCTCAACTGCGCGGTCATCAGCGCCCGTACAAAGTCCCAATTTTTTCACAGTAAAATTGTTTCCACAGTCCAATCTAGCCGCTGTCACGAATGATGAGGATGATGATGAAATGATGAGGATAACACAAACACCCACTCCCCGGGCAGAGAAAACCTCCGTCCGGCCGAGTATCGAACCCGGGACCCTGTAATCCAGAGGAAGCAACACTAGCCACTAGACCACAAGTTGCCGATAGAACGCCTTTGGGACGAGTTAGAACGTAGGTTCGCTCCAAACGTCACCTTTCAACATCACTACCATCTCTGGTGTCGGCTGTTGAGGAAGAATGAGCCGTCATTCCTCCATAGACATTCAGGCAGCTCACTGAAAGTGGCACCCACAGAGTTCTAGACATTAATGTACACTAATAAGTGTCCGTATATTTCTGATCAGATTGTGGATAAATCATCAGTAATTTAAATATATTGTTGGATAAAGGTCTTTCCAGTCTTTTGTACGCATTACGATCTTGAGCTATATCATCCACATTACTCTTAGGGTTGTTTTTTTCAGCGGCATCTAGTCACCTTCTGTTAGATCTTATCTCCTCGAATCCAGCAATGAAGCCGGCCGGAGTGGCCGAGCGGTTCTAGGCGCTTCAGTCTCGAACCGCGTGACGCTACGGTCGCAGGTTCGAATCCTGGCTCGGGCATGGATGTGTGTGTGATGTCCTTAGGCTAGTGAGGTGTAAGTAGTTCTAAGTTCTAGGGGACTGATGACCCCAGAAGTTAGGTCCCATAGTGCTCAGAGCCAGCCAGCAATGAACTCCCGCCGGCATTGTGACCGAGCGGTTCTAGGCGCTTCAGTCTGGAACCGCGCGACGCTACGGTCGCAGGTTCGAATCCTGCCTCGGGCATGGAAGTGTGCGATATCCTTACGTGAGTTAGGTTTAAGTAGTTTTAGGGGACTGATGAGCTCAGATGTTAAGTCCCATAGTGCTCAGTGCCATTTGAACCATCTGAACCAATGAACTTCCGCTGAGTGGCGCGCGGTTTGAGGCGTCATGTCACGGACTGCGCCGCCCCTCCCTCCGGAGGTTCGACTCCTCCCTCGGGCATGGATGTGTGTGTTGTTCTTAGCATAAGTTAGTGTGTAAGTCTAGGGACCGATGACATAAGCAGTTAGGTACCTTACGAATTCACACACATTTGAACATTTTGAATTTCCGTAGCCCCACTCATCATCCCTCCCCCCCCCCCCCCCCCAATTTTTCTTCATTTCACTTATACTTACGTCTTCCACTCCATTCTGACGCCTTCCTCCCTCTCCTAATAATACTCAAATTTCAAATGAAGAGATAACGAAAAATATTGAAAAGTGTGAAGATAACATTAACAAGGGATCAGTACGAGGAAATGGATGAAATGTTAAAACTGGCGAGACGGTTTTATGGCCTAGTAGTCAAACGAGTTGTTGCGCGCTGTGGTCGGTAAACAAGGAAACACACACGCTCACGGAGAAGCAGTACGATTATTCATTCCCAGCACGTGGTCTTCCAAGTTACGCTTTTGCGTCTCAGATAACAGCTTGCACAGATGTTCAAGTTAGTTGTACAGTTCCGTGTGAATTCAAGTGTCTGTCTATTCGCCATTTCGACAACCCGTTTCATACCGGAACAGGGGGGAGCAGAGCGTAGCACTGAGTTTGTTTTGCAGATACTTCTGTGCTTTAAAAGACAGTTCAACAAAAACTACAACTGTAAACAAGCATGACAAACCTGAAGGAGCTGTGCGGTTAAGTCTTCACTGGCCACTTTATTGTGACATAGTACACTGAAGCGCCAAAAGTCACTGGGTAGCGATATGCACATATACAGAATGCGGTAGTATAGCGTACACAAGTTCTAAGACAGCTGTGCATTAGCAGAGCTGTGATTTGTATACAGGTAATTCTTGTAAAAAGGTTTCCGCAGTGATTATGGCATCACAACGGAAATTAATAGACTTTGAACGCGGAATGATAGCATGGAACATTCGATTTCGGAAATCGTTAGGGAATTCAATATTCCGAGATCGCCATCATCAAGAGTGAGCCGAGTATAACAAATTTCAGGTATGACCTCTCACCACGGACAACGCAGTGACCGATGGTCTTCACTTAGCGACCAAGAGTAGTAGCGTTTGCGTAGAGTTGCCACTGCTAATAGATAATTAACACTGCGTGAAATAACCGCAGAAATCAATGTGCGACGGACGAAGAACGTATCCGTTAGGACAGGGCGGCAAATTTGTTGTTAATGGGCTATGGCAGCAGACGACCGACGCGAGTACCTTTGCTAACAGAACATCGCTTGCAGCGCCTCTCCTCGGTTCTTGATCATATCGGGTGGACATTAGACTGCCTTGATTTCGATTGGTAAGAGCTGATGGTAGGGCTCGGGTGTGGCACAGACCCCACGAAGCCATGGATCCAACAAGGCACTGTGCAAGCTGATGGTGGCTCCATAATGGTGTGGGCTGTGTTTACACGGAATGATCTGGGTCCGCCGGCCGGGTGGCCGAGCGGTTCTAGGCGCTACAGTCTGGAACCGCGCGACCGCTACGGTCGCAGGTTCGAATCCTGCCTCGGGCATGGATGTGTGTGATGTCCTTAGTTTAGTTAGGTTTAAGTAGTTCTAAGGGACTGATGACCTCAGAAGTTAAGTCCCATAGTGCTCAGAGCCATTTGAACCATTTTGAACTGGGTCCTCTGATCCAACTGTACCGATCATTGACTGGGAATAATTATGTTCAGTTATCTGGAGACCATTTGCAGCCATTCGTCTGCTTTATGTTTCCATAAAAGGATAGAATTTTGATTAATGACATTTTGACACTTCAAAGGGTCACAATTGATTCTTGTCAGTTCGAGCGAATTATGTGGCCAACCAGATCGCCCGTCTTGAATCCCCCCGGACATTTATAGGACATAATGGAGAGGTCAGTTCGGGCACAACATCTTTCACTAGCAACACTACCGCAATTATGGACGGCTATAGAGGCAGCATGGGTTAATATTTCCGGAGAGGACTTCCGGAGAGAACTTCCGACAGAGCAAAAGGATGTCCGACTCGTTATGAAGATGTATTCCATGACTTGTCACCTCAGTGTACTACTTATCCATGTGCGTCTTTTCAGGGGTGCTTTGGGCCAGACTTTATTTTTATGGATGACAACGCGCGACCGCATAGAATAGCGCAGGTAGAGAAGCTCTTGGAAAGAGAGAATATTCGGGAAATGGACTGACATGCCCGTCTCCCGACTTTAATCCCATCGAGCACGTGCGGGATGCGTCGCGGTGACGTATTGCAGTTGTTTCTATATATGGTCCGAGTTCCGACGACCTATGTTACTAGGCAGTGACAAATAATGTGAAAGGTACTTTCGTCCTTGTTTTGCGCTCCAGTGTAACTTGGGGGAGGGGGTTTGGGTTGTTTGGGGGAGGAGACTAAAAAGCGAGGTCATCGGCCTCGTCAGATTAGAGAAGGATGGGAAGGGAAGACGGTCGTGCCCTTCAGAAGGAACCATCCCGGAATTTACCTGAAGCGAGTTAGGGAAATCACGGAAAACCTAAATCAGGATGGCCGGACGCGGTATTGAATCGTCGTCCTCCCGAATGTGAGTCCACTATGCTAACCACAGCGCCACCTCGCTCTGTAGTGTAACTTCAACGATCTTTTCCGGACCATGATACCTTATTTCAAACTGATACATGTAACCATCTCCATCGTCCCTGGAAACCTGTAACATCATTACAGAGAGACCCTATCTCAGCTTGGCATGTGGCACAGTTCAGCAAATACTGCCGCCAATTACTAATAACCACACTACCTGCTACGTGTTCTGTGATAGCCACACTGATAAATAACCGCATCCGCAGTAACTTACACCAGATGGGGAGAGATACTGTTGGCATTTTGTAGTAAGAGTATACCATTTTGGCAGTTATTTATAACCGCTATAACTCTTACCAAAAAAAACCGCTATAACTGGTAAAGGACTTCCAGAAAGCGTTTGACTCGGTGCCCCACTACAGACTCCTAAGGTACGAGCATATAGGATTGGTTCCCAAATAAGTGAATGGCTCGAAGACTTCTTAAGTAATAGAACCCAGTACGTTGTCATCGATGGTAAGTGTTCATCGGAGGTGAGGGCATCATCTGGAGTGCCCCAGGGAAATGTGGTAGGTCCGCTGTGGTTTTCTATCTATATAAATGATCTTTTGGCTAGGATGGATAGCAATGTGCGACTGTTTGCTGATGATGCTGTGGTGTGCGGGAAGGTGTCGTCGTTGAGTGACTGTAGGAGGATACAAGATGACTTGGACAGAATTTGTGACTGGCGTAAAGAATGGCAGCTAACTCTAAATATAGATAAGTGTAAATTAATGCAGATGAATAGGAAAAAGAATCCCGTAATGTTTGAATACCCCAGTAGTAGCGTAGCGCTTGACATAGTCACGTCGATTAAATATTTGGGGGTAACACTGCAGAGCGGTATAAAGTGGGACAAGCATGTAATGGCAGTTGTGGGGAAGACGGATAGTCGTGTTCGGTTCATTGGTAGAATTTTGGGAAGATGTGGTTCATCTGTAAAGGAGAGCGCTTATAAAACACTAATACGACCTATTCTTGAGTACTTCTCAAGCGTTTGGGATCCCTATCGGGTCGGATTGAGGGAGGACATAGAAACAATTCAGAGGCGGGCTGCTAGATTTGTTACTGGTAGGTTTGATCATCCCGCGAGTGTTACGGAAATGCTTAAGGAACTAGGGCGGGAGTCTCTAGAGGAAAGGAGGCCTTCTTTTCGTGAATCGCTACTGAGGAAATTTAGAGAACCAGAATTTGGGGCTGACTGCAGTACAATTTTACTGCCTCCAACTTACATTTCGCAGAAAGACCACAAAGATAAGATAAGAGAGATTAGGGCTCGTACAGAGGCATATAGGCAGTCACTTTTCCCTCGTTCTGTTTGGGAGTGGAACAGGGAGAGAAGGTGCTAGTTGTGGTACGAGGTACCCTCCGCCACGCACCGTATGGTGGATTGCGGAGTATGTATATAGATGTAGATGTGGGAAACGGATTAGCTCGTCTCTACAGAGCACTGGAAACACTGCTGCCAAACGTTGGCGAAAGGGAAGCGAGGAGATAAGAATAACAGCCCTTTCTGTCAGGTTGGTCGCTGCGTTTCGGAACGAATGCAGTCCTGAACGTTTTCCCCTGCAAGCACGTCTGCTCGCGTGTTTCGGCCACCTGGCATTCGCGGCGGTCGCTCGCACCTGCGGAAGGGACCAGTAGCAAGAGACCGCCGGCGACCTTGAGACGTGAGGCAGCAGCCAGCAGACAGGTGGGTCACGGCCGTGCTATGCTATGCCGCACCGCCTCCGCATATCCGTCCAGGCGGGAAGCGAACGGGCGCCTTCTCCAATACCGCCGATGTGGTTACGCTCGCTTCCAAATCCGGTTTTCCGTAAACTGGTTTCCCAGTACAGCTCCACGTTGGTCATGTAAACACTCAAACATCGATGCTGGAAATCCGAGGTTGGCTACCGTATTTCAACTCCCACAATCGGTTTTCGTTCCACGGAAAATAGCTCTAGCTGTCATTTTTTAATTTATAATAGCTATGAGTAATTTCATATATATAACAACATCGTACTTCCTAGATCTAAGCTCTCCGACAAAAAAGTGGAAAAAAACAAAAAAAAACCAAGAAAAATCATGATGTGTATCAAGAAATGTCGCAGTCTAAAATAGCTTTTTAAATTTCTATTTATGCAACAGTCTTGCAGTTACTGTGGCTAAGTTCTTTGACAATAACCTACAAGTTTCTGTATGAGCTACATCTTTACATCTGCTACATCCAAGTTCTTTGACCACAGCCCACATGTTTGTATGTAAACATAGTGTATTTCACGAGTGGACATCATAATAGTGTAATATGAAGCTATACTTGGTAAAACTGAAATATGGACGTGAAAATGACAATAAGTGTGTAACTAAGTGGCAAAACTATCACCACAGCATAGCTGTAATAATGGTGCTTCATCTTTATGTAAGTACAGATATATTTTCGTCAAATGTTGCCTTACCACTTACAATTGTCCCACTTGTATCTGTATAGTCACCAGCAAATAATTTTTTTGTATTTATACAGTGATCTCCAAAAGTACATGAATGTATAAACACCTGAAGATGGGCGCAAGTCCGAAACCGTTAGTGTGAAAATGAATAACCTTTTATTGTGACTGGTAGCAGATAATATTCTACACCACATTCTACTAAATTTCAGTCGTGAATCTTTTGACAGGCTGTTGTTTGCTTTTAAAAATGTCGCTTAATGTGGACTAAGTGATGTCGTCTGGAGTCAAGAAAAAGGAGGAGAACTGGACTGACCGGGAAGTTATTAATTTCCTTCGTTTAACTGAATAGAATCAAATTGCATTATTAGCCCCTGGGAAGAGATACGTAAATGCTGATACGTTGAATTAGCAAGAACGAACAGCTTGGCAACGATCGTGTATACTGCAATGTTCAGTTACTTTTCAGCGGCAAAACAGCTGGTGACAAAACATTCGTAAATATCACTCACAAGGAACAGGAATGCATCTTTCTCAGTTTTACCCGTTTTTTATTATTTATTTAGCCTTTCTGTCTCTAAAATCTTGCAATGCAGTAATGTCTTACAAGTGACAATTTTGCACTTTTTTCTACAACTCCCCTGTTCTATGTGGTTGTAATGCGAAACTTTCGCACTCGTTAGTTGTTGTCGATAAAATGTTTAAGGACCTTTCCTTGTAGTGTCTCCTCGTGCACCTTAAAAGTTTACTGATATCTACAAGGGCCATTCCATAGGTCATGACAACTACGGTATATCTTTCGATAATGCGACAACATGGGAATTCTACCATGTTCATTGAACCGGTAAGGAAGCGTGTATCTAAACGCCGACATAAAATGGGTTTCAGTACAGCAGGTCTTCGTAAAGATTGAAATGAAATACACCCATCGGAACTCAACTTACAGGAGAGCAAACAGAACAAAGAATGATTCAAAGTCAACTACTGTCCTAAATAGTCCTCCAGCGCATCCACACAGCGTTGCCAATGGTGGGGGAGCGGTTCGTTGCCAATGATGGGGGAGCGGTTGAATGTCATTGGCATTGCCATCACTGTATGCCACTTGTCGCCGAAATGCCGTGAGGATGCCTTCTTTTTTCTTTTGCAAAGCGGCTCCCACGCAATAATTTCTTCAGCTGTGAAATAACGTCGAATTCGCGTGGACTGAGATCGGGCGATTAGGGTGGGTAGGGGAGGAGGATTTCCCATTCTCACCGCTGTACACAATTACTGATGACGCCTCCTTTGTGAGTTGCAGCCTTATCATGGAGCACGACTGCATTATCCAGCAGTGGCTAGCGTAACCCAGAGTGAGGATACCTTCGTGGGTGATCCCTTATCACCAAGGCTGTTCCTAGTTCTGCACGACATTGAGTAGCATTTCTGCCAGCGATAAAGGCAATTTTACCTTACGCTGACTTCCATTCTGCTTGTAGCACGGCCAGGCTGACACTGAAGTTTCAGGCGCTGGTACTGAGCCAGCCTCGCATGCGGTCGCAATCTGTCAGTTGATTTCGATACTGTTTGCCGCGCGGAGTGACAATGCGAGTCGAGGCGTCATGTCACGGACTGCATGGCCCCTCCCGCTGGTGGTTCGAGTCCTCCCTCGGGCATGAGTGTGTGTGCTGTTCTTAGCATAAGTTAGTTTAAGTAGTATGTAAGTCTAGGGACCGATTACCTAAGCAGTTTGGTCCTTAGGAATTCATACACACATTTTTGCCAGCCGCGGGCTTTCGAATGTATTCGCTGCGATTACAGTGATCTACAAGCTCGCACGATTTACCACAGCTACGATGACATATGGAGTGGCCCTCGTATAAAAACTTACTGTCTCGTAAACATATTACGGAGGTGGTGATATCCTCAATTTATCGTGCTGACGAAGTCAGAATAGCTGATTTATAGACACCGATCCTGGGGAACACCGGAAGCTAGGATAACGGATATCTGATCTCACCTAGCGAGATGGTGCAGTGGTAACACAGAATTGCGAACGACAGGGTTTCAAATCGCCGCGCGGGAGTCCGTGTTTAAGTTTTCCGCTATTTCTCTAAATCACATGAGGCCAATGCCGGGATGGTTCCTTGAAGGTTCAGCCGATTTCTTCCCCAACTTTTCCGGATGCAAACATTTGCTCCATATCTAATGACCACGTCGTCGACGTGGTATTAGATCTTAATTTTGTCAAGTCAGCAAAACCGATTCAGTTCTAATGTACAGCCACGACAATGAAAACCGATTACCAAAGTTCAACTTTCGTCGTCCACACGCAAAAAAATAATATGACAGCACAGGCAAGCAAAAAAAGGAGTCGCCGGCCGCTGTGACCGAGCGTTTCTAGATACTTCAGTCACGAACCGCGCTGCTGCTACGGTCGCAAGTTCGAATCCTGCCTCGGACATGGATGTGTGATGCCATTAGGTTAGTTAGGTTTAATTAGTTCTAAGTCTATGGGACTGATGACCTCAGATGTTAAGTCCCATAGTGCTTAGAGACATTTTTGAAACAAGGAGTCGGTCTGGTACAGACATCGCGCTGATGTTGTTGTGGTCTTCAGTCCTGAGACTGGTTTGATGCAGCTCACCATGCTAATCTATCCTGTGCAAGCTCCTTCATCTCCCAGTACCGACTGTAACCTACATTAATTCTGAATCTGCTTAGTGTATTCATCTCTTGGTCTCCCTCTACGATTTTCACCGTCGACGCTGCCCTCCAATCCTAAATGTGTGATCCCTTGATGCCTCAGGACATGTCCTACCAACCGATCCCTTCTTCTAGTCAAGTTGTGCCACAAATTTCTCTTCTCCCCAATCCTATTCAATACCTCCTCATTAGTTACGTGATCTACCCACCTAATCTTCAACATTCTTTTGTCGCACCACATTTCGAAAGCTTCTATTCTCTTCTTGTCCAAACTATTTATTGTCCATGTTTCACTTCCATACGTGGCTACACTCCATACAAATACTTTCATAAATGACTCCCTGACACTTAAATCTATACTTGATGTTAACAAATTTCTCTTCTTCAGAAACGCTTTCCTTGCCGTTGCTAGTCTACATTTTATATCCTCTCTACTTCGACCATCATCAGTTATTTTGCTCCCCAGACAGCAAAACTCCTTTACTACTTTAAGTGTCATTTCCTAATCTAATTCCCTCAGCATCACCCGACATAATTCGACTACTTTCCATTATCCTGTTTTTTGCTTTTGTTGATGTTCATCTTATATCCTTCTTTCAAGACACTATCCATTCCGTTCAACTGCTCTTCCAAGTCCTTAGCTGTATGTGATAGAATTACGATGTCATCGGCGAACCTCAACATTTTTATTTCTTCTCCATGGATTTTAATACCTACTCCGAATTTTTCTTTTGTTTCCATCACTGCTTGCTCAATATACAGATTGAATAACATCGGGGAGAGACTACAACCCTGTCTCACTCCCTTCCCAACCACTGCTTCCCTTTCATGTCCCTTGACTCTTATAACTGCCATCTGGTTTCTGTACAAATTGTAAATAGCTGGACACTTTTTCCTTGTTTTGTTCCATACTACCACCTCAGAACTTGCACTAGTAGAGATCTGCTTTCGCGGAATCAACCTGTCTATGAACCAGAACTGATTTGACTAAGATTGTAGATGTTTTAGAGGTTACCGGTGTTTCATATAAGATGGCGGTCGTGACCATAGTTTCAAAAGTGAAGTCAGGGAAAATTTGATTGCGCTGTTAAAAGTGACATTTCTAATAAGCCCTTTTTTCAGGTGGGATTACTAGGTCATGTAGGCAAGCTTAATTGCTGCTGTTTCGCGTACTGATATACTACATAAGCAAAAGTGCTAACGAGATAGGAAGAACTGTGAAATTAGAAGCTAGAGAATACTTTTCAGTTGCTTGTCTAAGGGCTTGCCTACACAGATTGGCTTGCGGTCTGACTGCTAACATTCCAGTCAGCTTACGGCTTATAATCACAGGTTGAGCATACCTGCCATCTGTGGCAAATCCATCCACTCAAAATACCAGGATAGTACCCTGACCCACAAGCAGCACTGCGGGAATACAAGAACGAAGGTGGAAGCCAGAAATAATATCCTTCGCAATGTTGATAACGCCTGTGGTATGGGGTCTGAGTGGGGTACTGACAAGTGGGGGGGGGGGGGGGGGGCGCAGGGATCAGTGTTGGAGCCACTTCTGTTCTTTATTTACACTACTGGCCATTAAGATACGGACTCGAAATTTAACCGACAGGACGAAAATGCTATGATATGCAAATGATTAGCTTTTCAAAGCATTCACACGAGGTTGACGCTGTTGGCGACACCTACAACGTGCTGACATGAGGAAAGTTTCCAACTGATTTCTCATACACAAACAGCAGTTGACCGGCGTTGCCTGGTGAAACGTTGTTGTGAGGCCTCGAGTAAGGAGGAGAAACGCGTACCATCACGTTTCCAACATTGATAAAGGTCGGATTGTAGCCAACCGCGATTGCGGTTTACCGTATCGCGACATTGCTGCTCGCGTTGGTCGAGATCCAGTGACTGTTAGCAGAATATGGAATCGGTGGGTTCAGGAGGGTAATACGGAACGCCGTGCTGGATCCCAACGGCCTCGTATCACTAGCAGTCGAGATGACAACCATCTTATCCGCATGGCTGTAACGGATCGTGCAACCACGTCTCGATCCCTGAGCCAACAGATGGGGACGTTTGCAAGACAACAACCATATACAAGAACAGTTCGACGACGTTTGCAGCAGCATGGACTGTCAGCTCGGAGACCATGGCTGCGGTTACCCTTGACGCTGCATCTCAGATAGGAGCACCTGCGATAGTGTACTCATCGACGAACCTGGGTGCACGAATGGTAAAACGTCATTTTTTCCGATGAATCCACGTTCTGTTTACAGCATCATGATGGTCGCAGCCGTGTTTGACGACATCGCGGTGAACGCACATTGGAAGCGTGTATTCGTCATCGCCATACTGGCGTATCACCCGGCGTGATGGGATGGGGTGCCATTGGTTACACGTCTCGGTCACCTTTTGTTCGCACTGACGGCACTTTGAACAGTGGAAGTTGCATTTCAGATGTGTTACGACCCGTGGCTCTACCCTTCATTCGATCCCTGCGAAACCCTACATTTCAGCTGGATCCCAACGGCCTCGTATCACTAGCAGTCGAGATGACAACCATCTTATCCGCATGGCTGTAACGGATCGTGCAACCACGTCTCGATCCCTGAGCCAACAGATGGGGACGTTTGCAAGACAACAACCATATACAAGAACAGTTCGACGACGTTTGCAGCAGCATGGACTGTCAGCTCGGAGACCATGGCTGCGGTTACCCTTGACGCTGCATCTCAGATAGGAGCACCTGCGATAGTGTACTCATCGACGAACCTGGGTGCACGAATGGTAAAACGTCATTTTTTCCGATGAATCCACGTTCTGTTTACAGCATCATGATGGTCGCAGCCGTGTTTGACGACATCGCGGTGAACGCACATTGGAAGCGTGTATTCGTCATCGCCATACTGGCGTATCACCCGGCGTGATGGGATGGGGTGCCATTGGTTACACGTCTCGGTCACCTTTTGTTCGCACTGACGGCACTTTGAACAGTGGAAGTTGCATTTCAGATGTGTTACGACCCGTGGCTCTACCCTTCATTCGATCCCTGCGAAACCCTACATTTCAGCAGGATAATGAACGAACACATGTTGCAGGTCCTGTACTGGCCTTTCTGGATACAGAAAATGTTCGACTGCTGCCCTGGACAGCACATTTTCAAGATCTCTCACCAACTGAAAATGTCTGGTCAACGGTGGTCGAGCTGTCGTATCGTGTTGAAGCTGCATGGGCAGCTGTACCTGTACACGCCATCCAAGCTCTGTTTGACTCAAAGCCCAGGCGTATAAAGGCCGTTATTACGGCCAGGTGTGGTTGTTCTGGGTACTGATTTCTCAAGAACCATGCACCCAAATTGCGTGAAAATGTATTCACATGTCAGTTCTAGCATAATATATTTGTCCAATGAGTACCCGTTTATCAGCTTCATTTCCTCTTGGTGTAGCAATTTTAATGGCCAGTAGTGTATACAAATGAATGCGCCTCTAGTAACTCTAAAATGTTTCTGCTTGCTGATATATTTCTGTTTTTTATGACACTAGCTTGGTAGTAAAGGATGTTGTGTGCAATATTGGCTCGGTTTCAAATAGCACAGTACATGACCCTTAGTTCACGGCTTGTAGAAAATAAGCTAACGCAAAATCACAGTAAGATTCAGTTTTGCGGATTCTAACACACAATTCAACAAAACCTGACGTTTTAATTTCACAGAACTGACATATGATTAGTTAAACTGAACAGCTCAAATTTCTAGGTGTTCAGATAGACAGTAAGCTGTCGTGGAATGCCCACGTTCAGGATCTTGTTCAAAGACTTAATGCTGCCATTTTTATTATTCGAACTGTATCAGAAGTGAGTGATCGTTCGTCAGAAAAATTAGTCTACTTTGCTTATTTTCGTTCGCTTATGTCGTATGGCTTTATATTTTGGGGTCACTCTTGCCATTCTAAAACGATATTTTTGACTCAGAAACGGGCGGTTCCGGCAATAAGTGGTTTAAGTTCACGGACCTCTTGTCGACCCCTGTTCACGAGTCTGGATATTTTGTCACTGCCCTCTCAAAATATATATTGCTTACTGTCATTTCTTGTTAACAATATTAGGTTATTCCCTAGGATAAGCAGCTTTCACTCGGTTAATACTCGGCAGAAATCAAACCTGCATTTGAATCGGACTTCCTTAACTCTTGTGCAAAAAGATGTGCAGTATACTGCTGCATCCATTTTCAATAAGTTCCCACTCATATTCAAAAATCTTAGCAGTAGTCCACGCGCTTTCAAATCGAAACTGAAGAGTTTCCTAATGGGTCACTCCTTCTATTCTGTCGAGGATTTCCTTGAAAAGTTAAGCTTATTCACATTTGATTGTTGATTGCGTTTACTTAAACTTATGAGCTGACTCTTTTCAGGATCATAAACATTTATTTTAATTGTTATTACTTTTATGTTGTAGCTTCATGTACTGATACGTTCCATGACCTTGGAGATTTGCTCCTCAATTTGGTCCTAAGGAACTAGACGTGTAGATAAATACAATAAGCAAATCACTAGTAGCACTTGGGGTTGTCGTCCACAAGCCCTGAAATCCATCTATGCAAACATATGGACAAGGTGCTAAGCGAAACGCGTCGGCCTATTGCAGTTTGTTTGAAACCTACGCCACTTGTTAAACTCTACCAACTCGCTGGCATAAGGCCATCAGATATTCGCTGTGAAGTAGCTGCCAGCGCTGAGCGAACAAATCAGGCTAATCAGGAAAACCATCCACTACATGGGCACGTTCCAGCAGCCCCAAGGTTGAAGCCCAGACAGGAACCATTTTAAATCTATCAGGAAGTTTCAAATCAGCGCACACTTCGCTACGGGGTGAACTTTCATTCTGGGAATGGAATGACTTACTTCCTGAACGTAGGCGGAAAGGACTGAAATGAACATTGTGCAGACGTTCGCATAATCATAGTGGGCAGGCGTCTGTGTGCTGTCTAAGTTCTTAGTGAAATACTGCATTTGCGAGTACCAATTTCGATTTTACATTGTGTATATTGTGGTATAATCAAATGGTTTGTTCAAAAATGGTTCAAATGGCTCTGAGCACTATGGGACTTAACTTCTGAGGTCATCAGTCCCCTAGAACTTAGAACCACTTAAACCTAACTAACCTAAGAACATCACACACATCCATTCCCGAGGCAGGATTCGAACGTGCGAACGTGCGACCATAAGGTCGCGCGGTTCCAGACTATAGCGCCTAGAACCGGATGGTTTGTTGCTATTGTAGTTCTTATAGTAATGGTAAGTCTTCTCAGATACTTTAACATATGGTTTTCAGATGCTATATTTCTCTGAACTGCAATTTCTTGGATAAAGTAATGCAAACAAATTATTATTATATATTTGCGAATGAGTCCATTAGGACTACGCAAAGTACTTAGTGGCGTGCATTTGCCTTTCTTTGTGCCCATACTTCTTTTATTCTTCTGCTGTGGGCTTCTTTTCCTTCTTGAGACCACGTTGTTGCAGTCTTCTTCTCTGGTTTCTCCTCTTGGTCAGCTTGCCACTTGTGAATTTTGGATCTGAAGATTTCCCTGTTTTCGGTATCATCTGGTGTAATTCCTGCTAGTTTCAGATCTGTTTTGATTTCGCCAATCCATTTCATTGGGTCTGTTTTAAATTTACTCCTCTTTTCATAGAATTCAATTATTTGCTTTGTAAGTCTGTCCGGATTCACTCTTTTGATGTATCCATAGAATCTTAATCTGCGTTTTCTAATGTCAGTGTGAATATCATAGTATTGTTTGATTTCCTGTTTGCCTCTCAGCCGATACTGTTCGTCTACAAGTTTTGGGCCTAAAATTTTTCTTATGATCTTCCGTTCTTTTTTCTGAATGTTTGATCCATATAGGCATTCTGGTTTTATGACAGTATTGTAATGTCGTAGTTTTGTGTGCTTGGAGACACATTTTTTATTGTAGATATTTTGAGTGAGTCGATAAGCAGTGTCCATCTTTTGGCATCTGACTTCCTTGGTTCAAACGGCTCTGAGCACTATGGGACTTAACATCTATGGTCATCAGTCCCCTAGAACTTAGAACTACTTAAATCTAACTAACCTAAGGACAACACACAACACCCAGTCATCACGAGGCAGAGAAAATCCCTGACCCCGCCGGGAATTTAACCCGGGAACCCAGGCGCGGGAAGCGAGAACGCTACCGCACGACCACGAGACGCGGGCTGACTTCCTTGGCTTTCGTTTCTATTCCATTATTACTATCATTATTATTATTATTATTATTATTAAAATCGCAAGTCGTAGGCATCTGTGGCATGTCAAAAATGAGGGTGACGGCAGCATATGTTTGAGATTATAACATTCGGTTTGTGAGGGGCTCAAGTGCGCGGTCATCAGCGCCCGTACAAAGTCCTAACTTTTACATAGTATATGTTTGAGGGGGATGGAGAGAGAGGGAGAGATGGTGAGAGGGGGAGAGGGACGGAGGGAGGGAGAGGGGGAGAGGGGTAGAGGGAGAGGGAGGGATAGATTACCACGTGATGACACCCCACTGGAATCGAAACCTGGATCCAACTCTCATCACTCTCCAGTCAAGTCTGTCACGACACCAGAGTAGCCACACTTGACAGTGACGGGTGTCAGTGCACACGTGATCTTAACCCTGGTGCAAGCAAACGAGACCCACTGGTCCCTGACGACAGCATGAGCATGTGCCTGAACTTCGTCCCTGCATGATTTTCGGTCGGCCACTGCTATCGCATAAAATACAACTCCTCAGTTCTACTCTTGTGCCACTGAGTACAGTTCACGAGGGTGTTGCTTTTTTATGGCAGTTTATATAAGCTGCAAACCAATGTCAGGTGCATGGCAGAGAATACTTACGTAGTATTATATCACATATTTTACTGTCCGTTCCAATCGCATGTGGAGAGCAGGACGAATGACTTCTTAAATGACTCTGTGCACACTTGAATTAGCCATTTGCCTCCGTAGTCAATATGGGAGCGATACGTAGGGGGCTGAACAGTGTTCTTAGATTTAATTCCGATTTTGGAAACTTTGCAAATAGCTTTTCACAGTACAGTGGCGTCTTTCAGGGTTTTCGACGTTTACGTTGCGCTCTCACGTGAGTAGAACAAACCTGAGACCATTCGTGCTGCCGTTCTTCGTATACGTTCAAGATTCTCTGCTGGTCTTGTTTGGTAGGTGTCCACGCACTTCAGCAATAATAGAAATTATCTCAATCTCTGTATTCTAGGATTGGAAGGTTCTGTTAGATTAATGGCAAATAGCAATGTTTGTTATAAAGGTGAACCACAAGTAATATTGTATTACGAACAGGACTCAGTACTTATAGATGTAACAAATAATTAATTTGAATAATACCATTGTAGTCAAGTAAATATCAAGCTACTAACAGCAGGTAAACAGAAGCTATGCAGTGAAATAGGAGCCAGCAGCTTTCTTCAAGGTAGCAACTTCATTGCTAATTTATTCGAGTAAATTTAGATTGCATAGGTGTGAATAGCGTTAAGAACTGTAGTGATAGTTTATTGTTAATGCAATATATAGGGTATAACTGAATTCCCTTTACAGACTTTTCAGGATAGATACCTTACACTAAAACAAGAAATAAAATCTAGTCATTATGCGCTCTAAAATACACTCCTGGAAATGGAAAAAAGAACACATTGACACCGGTGTGTCAGATCCACCATACTTGCTCCTGACACTGCCAGAGGGCTGTACAAGCAATGGTCACACACACGGCACAGCGGACACACCAGGAACCGCGGTGTTGGCCGTCGAATGGCGCTAGCTGCGCAGCATTTGTGCACCGCCGCCGTCAGTGTCAGCCAGTTTGCCGTGGCATACAGAGCTCCATCGCAGTCTTTAACACTGGTAGCATGCCGCGACAGCGTGGACGTGAACCGTATGTGCAGTTGACGGACTTTGAGCGAGGGCGTATAGTGGGCATGCGGGAGGCCGGGTGGACGTACCGCCGAATTGCTCAATACGTGGGGCGTGAGGTCTCCACAGTACATCGATGTTGTCGCCAGTGGTCGGCGGAAGGTGCACGTGCCCGTCGACCTGGGACCGGACCGCAGCGACGCACGGATGCACGCCAAGACCATAGGATCCTACGCAGTGCCGTAGGGGACCGCACCGCCACTTCCCAGCAAATTAGGGACACTGTTGCTCCTGGGGTATCGGCGAGGACCATTCGCGACCGTCTCCATGAATCTGGGCTACGGTCCCGCACACCGTTAGGCCGTCTTCCGCTCACGCCCCAACATCGTGCAGCCCGCCTCCAGTGGTGTCGCGACAGGCGTGAATGGAGGGACGAATGGAGATGTGTCGTCTTCAGCGATGAGAGTCGCTTCTGCCTTGATGCCAATGATGGTCGTATGCGTGTTTGGCGCCGTGCAGGTGAGCGCCACAATCAGGACTGCATACGACCGAGACACACAGGGCCAACACCCGGCATCATGGTGTGGGGAGCGATCTCCTACACTGGCCGTACACCTCTGGTGATGGTCGAGGGGACACTGAATAGTGCACGGTACATCCAAACCGTCATCGAACCCATCGTTCTACCATTCCTAGAACGGCAACGGAACTTGCTGTTCCAACAGGTCAATGCACGTCCGCATGTATCCCGTGCCACCCAACTTGCTCTAGAAGGTGTAAGTCAACTACCCTGGCCAGCAAGATCTCCGGATCTGTCCCCCATTGAGTATGTTTGGGACTGGATGAAGCGTCGTTTCACGCGGTCTGCACGTCGAGCACGAACGCTGGTCCAACTGAGGCGCCAGGTGGAAATGGCATGGCAAGCCGTTCCACAGGACTACATCCAGCATCTCTACGATCGTCTCCATGGGAGAATAGCAGCCTGCATTGCTGCGAAAGGTGGATATACACTGTACTAGTGCCGACATTGTGCATGCTCTGTTGCCTGTGTCTATGTGCCTGTGGTTCTGTCAGTGTGATCATGTGATGTATCTGACCCCAGGAATGTGTCAATAAAGTTTCCCCTTCCTGGGACAATGAATTCACGGTGTTCTTATTTCAATTTCCAGGAATGTACTTGCTGGAAGAGCTATGAGCACTTATTCGTCTTCGCTAACATCTCTTCTGCTGAACAAGTGCCCATAGCTCTTCCGGCATGTATTTCAAGCCCGTGTTCACTACACATTTTTGTCTTGTTTTGGTGTAAGGAACCTGTCCTTAAAGTGACTAAAGGGAACAGATTCACGCAGTATACAGGGCTACTATAAATGGTTCACTCGTTTTTAAAGCCCTTTACTTTCTGTTGCCTGTACAAATGTGGTTCATGCGTGAACAGAACCATAAACTCATCAAGATTGCAGTTTGCATTCTACAAATGTTCTATGACTCCCCCTCTGCTCACATGAGACGCGTCGAAGCGACAGTCAAGTTCGTTCGGTACCTTATGTACCAACTTCTTGTCAATGATGTTACTGGACGGTTTTGCAAAAGTCGTTAATTAATAACCCATTCAACTGAATAAGATGATTAAAGTAAAGCTAATGCAGGACAGTATGCAAATACAGTCAGCTCCACAAGAAAATGGACGCCATAATTTTAAACCTAACGTCCGCAGCGACATTTCTGGTAGTGGTCTCGAATCTGTAATCTGTACAGTGTGTAGATGAACAGTGTGAGAGTTGAATGTTTTCTTTTGTCGGTTGCAGTTTAAAACGAGTGCAAAACATCTGAATCGTCACGATGCAGTGTTCCCTGTAAATCATTCAAAGGGACCAAAACTTTCATATGGAGCTGCTACTAAAATTCTTAGAAAGTCAAAAGACAGCCGTTGCGAAGTGGATTAGAGGTTGAAAACGTGGATGTTTTACCAGAGAGAGGGCTGAGGTGCCAGGCTGTAATCGATAATGGTGGTGATTGGATTAACTATTAGGTAAGTGAGCAATTAGTAACAACGTGTATTTTCATGTAAACTTATATTTATAATGGTGTCTTTTTTCATACAGAATACGGCGTACATTTTCTTGTGGAACTGACTGTATCTGAACTAAATAGCAGTGGCAGCAAAAATAACTAGTACTTGTTAGTTCATTTCTTTCTGTGGCGAGGGGAAACGTGTAATTTTCCTGTCAAGCTGAGTTCGCTTGTTGACTGTGGGACCAGGAAGGGCCGCAGAGGGAGAACGGCAAGCGCGTTATAAAAGTGTCGGCACTGAAAGCCAGGGCCCCAGGCAGAAATGGTCTGGGCTGCGACCCCTGTTTGGGTCGGCGTTCGGCGCCACTGTGTCGCGAACAGCGGGATACCAAGGGCCGAACTCTGCGGGTTGTAAAACTGCATTCACAAAAAACAGTCGGAGGGACGCTTTCCAAAAGATAACATCTACTAAGGGAGGAGGCGATACGCTATGCTCCGAGAAAATCACTTTTGGGTCAAGGTCCCTCCAGGCATTTAATTAGTGCCTAATATTTTATATGATTCGTTCACCAAAATAACAATCATGTGTACCTATGAGAAGGAAGTGTCATTGATGGAGGGCCGAGAAGGAGCAAGGTGTGGCAGTAATTTTCTTGCTGCTTCTCAGCTCCAGCTGTCAATTGGTTAACGATAAATAAATCGTATATGGAAGGAAGGAGGATATTTCACTAGAACAGATCCTGTTGGAAAGCGCTCGCAAGGGCTGCTGTCATGTGGTAATCTAAATCATGCTCAGATGAAAAGGGAGAATATGAGCAGAAAACAGATACTCTAACCAGGAGCGGCGAGAGCTCCGACTTCTTAGGGAGAGAACACTCCGTTTCAAGTCTGCAATGTCGTGTTCACATATGATCAGCACCACTTAGATTTTCAACTAACATCACGGTCATGCTCTGCTTCCGATTGCGCGAAGAATGGTAAGCATGTGCGTCTTTGATGAACGATGTTTTAGAGACAGCCGCGTAGTCCATTGGTTTCAGTTTTGTAATGGTATTCTAAATTCATTTACGCACTAGCAAGGCCAACTCAACTTGCGCCTAAACAAGCGATATGATGGATGTACGTTCTTTTCAGCGTTTGATCCTACATTCTTATAGTTAATTCAGCAATCGCTGACGTTCTACGCGCACATAGTTAATTTCCCTTCTTATTATCACTTCCATTTCAAGTTTACGTTCATTCGCCAAGGTGTTATTCTGTACGTTGATGCACAACGCCATGAATCTAATACTAAGTTATTTCTCCCATTATGTGTTTAGAAGCTAAGTCCATACAGTTTAGTAATAAATAGGAGTGTTGCTTTTTTTCCAGTGCTAATATATCTTTGCGGGGGAGCGTCTGTTCGCCGTAAAGGTCTCCAGGTTCAGGCGTTAATAGCATTATAGGGGTGTGCTTCAAGCTCAACCGTAACATCACAATAGTCATCAGAGCAGCAATGATGCGTTCTCCGAACTGTTCTTTAAGTTGAGGTACGTAAAGGCGGTCCTTAGCGTACTCCCAAAGGAAAAAGTGACAAAGATGTTGATCCAAGGGAACACAACCACTTCATCTTAACTATTCCAGCGATGCAGAAGTTTGTCGTTAAGGTAGCGACCAACATCTATGCTCCAATGAGGGGGTGCGCCGTCTGATAAAAAGAAGAAATTCTCGGAATCGGCATCAAGATGTGCAAACAACCACAACTGCGACATATCCAGGTAAGAGGTACCCGCCACAGACAGTCTTCTCACTCAAGAAAAACGGCCCATTGAGCTTCGTCTGTGACGTTGCACCTACGACAAACCTTGCTCATGCGTCACAATTTCATGAGGATTTTCAGTGCCCCTCAGTCTCAGATTTCCAAACAAATTTAAGGTTGCTTAGTCGCTGAAAATCCATTGTGATGTAAAACTGAAGGTGTCGGCGATGATCTTCCAGTTGTGATAGGTGCAACAGCTGCAGTCGGTACGGTTTGAAATGTAACGGTCGCCAAGGAATCTTCCGCACAGTTTGCTGCGGTACTCCAAGTTTCATGGCTTGCGCGGATCATTGATTTTTCGACTGCATACGAAACTTTCCCACACCCTCTCAACGGCCGCATCTGGCACACTTGGTCGACTGGGCATTACTCGGTTCAGAGAGACTGCCAGTATCTCTCCTTGTCGATACCAACACGCAACACTCTGTTTATGTCGTTTTTCCTGTAATTCCTTCTGAGTACACGCTGCACTGTTGTAACAGATAAACATCGTGCATATTACAATATACAAAAACTCTCTCCTCGCTTTGTCACCAGTTTGTAAAGGCAGAGCACTCGTAATGCCAAATGGTGGACACAATGCAATCTCGGTAATTTGCTGTTCTATGCATGCATCAGTCATATTTGTACATGTGATATTTTGAAAAATGTTGAACTTCGGAAACGAATGACTTATTTGTAGTAGCCCAGTAGGTTGGACTTCTATGTCTCTGTCTTGTGATTATGTATACCTTGACTCGTTTCCACATCCTTTACGATTCTCCTTCTTAATGAGATCCACGGAGCACGATGAACGAATAAATGACGCGAGTGTTGTTCAAGCAGTCTCCGTTGTAGACTGAAATTCCCTGTATCCCGCCGAAGAACTGAAGTCTCCAAATGGTTCAAATGGCTCTGAGCACTATGGGACTTAACATCTGAGGTCATCAGTCCCCTAGAACTTAGAACTACTTAAACCGAACTAACCTAAGGACATCACACATCCATGCCCGAGGCAGGGTTCCAACCTGCGACCGTACCAGTCGCGCAGTTCTGGACTGAAGCGCCTAGAACCGCTCGGCCACCGCGGCCGGCACTGAAGTCTCCACTTCCAGTCCTAGCATGTACTCCGTCTCCACCCCTATTTTTCTGCCTTTCTTGATGATCGATAATGATGATGATACTTTGGTGTGCTCGCATGACAACGAAATCTTTAGCGCCCGTACTAAAATAAAATGTCCTAAACACACACACACACACACACACACACACACACACACACACACACACACACACACACACACACACAATTGCACACAAACTAAGAAAATCGAACGACGATTTTCTACTACAGTCATTCTGTTCAGCGGCGATGACGACTACCATTGTCGACGGGGAAGGCATCGAAAGTCTGAACGTACTCCCCTAATGGAGCACTAACCACTATTCACCATTACTGTCTCCCAGTAAAAATTTGTAAAAAACAGGACAAGCACGTCTTACATTGAAGTTTCTGTCTTAGCGTGGGATGTAAGTAAACTAGTCAGGTGACAATCCCGATTTGACATTTGCAACCTGAGCAGTATGCTATGCTCGTTTCGAAGACGTTCCTATTCTATCAGCTAAACTCTGTCTATGGTTAACTCTATACATCTATACCACTAATCATCTGTGAACGACAAAGCATTGTTACATAGGGAGTATTCTGTATTAGGTTTGTATGATAAAAAAATCAAAGGAATTGGAACGATTAGTGGTTACTTTGGATACAACTAGAATCTATACGTGTTCCTCTAGCAATAAATGCTGGTACAATTGTAGTATGTGAGCAGTTGTAGCATGTGAGAAATATTCTCGCACAAGAAAGCGCCGGTCAACGTTTAATTGGTGCTACAAGTTTAGCTCGTGACTGCGGTCTGTTAACTGTAGAAATATGGGTGCATAAGATGTTGCTGTCTTTCTCGGACGAAAAACACATTACTGGTGCCATTCTCTAAATTCAGTTCGCTTTGTCGGTTAATAGTAACAGACCAGAGAGAGTGTCCTCGAGTCTCTCTCTCTCTCTCTCTCTCTCTCTCTCTCTCTCTCTCTCTCTCTCTCCAAAGAACTTGTGGCCGTGTCCTGTAACAGGCTTTCGTGTCCGTAATACCTATATCGCCCGCTGCTGTGGCCGAACGGTTCTAGGCGCCTCAGCCCGGAAGCGCACTGCTGCTGCGGTCGCAGGTTCGATTCCTGCCTCGGGCGTGGATTATGTGATGTCCTAAGGTTAGTTGGGTTTAAGTAGTTCTAAGTCTAGGGGACTGATGACCTCAGATGTTAAGTCCCATAGTGCTTAGAGCCATTTGAACCACACCTATATCAGATACTACTCAACAATTCAAGTATGGACGTACGTACATGTCTGTCAGTAAAGGTCCCCTATTATCTGCTCGTTGGGTATTATTTTGGTCTTCCTCCTAACGTGCGAACTGCATAGGGAGTGAGCTCACAGATTTTATTGGTAGATTTGTGTACTGCAACATTCAGAAGATGAATGCACGGGTCGCAATTTACAACAAATACGGAATAAACAGTGCATTTATTTATCTGTTACCCAAAAGAGTCATTGCGACAGCAATTTGTTATATGACCATGTACCATTAACGTAGACCTACACGAATCATAGTACTCAAGTAGAATCGTCAGATCAGCACGGCCTGCTACGCGCGTCCACACAGCGACTCACTGCACAACACTCGCTGCTAGAGACGGGCGATTAACTGAAATTAATCGAATAGTAGTAATTATTCTGGTATTTGATAATGGAAATAACGATATTTCGTACAAGACAATTCATTTCGTATAATCGATTATATTTACAATTAATTATTTCAGTTTCTTCTTCTTGTTTTAAAGTCTGTTGGGTATTAGATTGCTGCCTACAGCTTGATTACAGAAACAAGACCGTCCGTCCCCAAGTACTCCTCGTGTAACCCGGCACAAGTCGGAATATTTCGTGTCGACCAAACAGTTGGCACTGTGCACAATTGTAGATCGTTACTTTATGCGAAGCGCCCCCCCATGAACCATGGACCTTGCCGTTGGTGGGGAGGCTTGCGTGCCTCAGCGATACAGATAGCCGTACCGTAGCTGCAACCACAACGGAGGGGTATCTGTTGAGGGGCCAGACAAACGTGTGGTTCCTGAAGAGGGGCAGCAGCCTTTTCAGTAGTTGCAGGGGCAACAGTCTGGATGATTGACTGATCTGGCCTTGCAACATTAACCAAAACGGCCTTGCTGTGCTGGTACTGCGAACGGCTGAAAGCAAGGGGAAACTACAGCCGTAATTTTTCCCGAGGACATGCAGCTTTACTGTATGATTAAATGATGATGGCATCCTCTTGGGTAAAATATTCCGGAGGTAAAATAGTCCCCCATTCGGATCTCCGGGCGGGGAGTACTCAAGAGGATGTCGTTATCAGGAGAAAGAAAACTGGCGTTCTACGGGTCGGAGCGTGGAATGTCAGATCCCTTAATCGGGCAGGTAGGTTAGAAAATTTAAAAAGGGAAATGGATAGGTTAAAGTTAGATATAGTGGGAATTAGTGAAGTTCGGTGGCAGGAGGAACAAGACTTCTGGTCAGGTGACTAAGGGTTACAAACACAAAATCAAATAGGGGTAATGCAGGAGTAGCTTTAATAATGAATAGGAAAATAGGAATGAGGGTAAGCTACTACAAACAACATAGTGAACGCATTATTGTGGCCAAGATAGATACGAAGCCCACACCTACTACAGTAGTACAAGTTTATATGCCAACTAGCTCTGCAGATGCCGAAGAAATTGAAGAAATGTATGATCATATAAAAGAAATTATTCAGATAGTGAAGGGTGACGAAAATTTAATAGTCATGGTTGACTGGAATTCGGTAGTAGGAAAAGGGAGAGAAGGAAACGTAGTAGGTGAATATGGACTGGGGCAAAGAAATGAAAGACGAAGCCGCCTGGTAGAATTTTGCACAGAGCACAACGTAATCATAGGTAACACTTGGTTCAAGAATCATAAAAGTAGGCTGTATACATGGAAGAAGCCTGGAGATACTGACAGGTTTCAGATAGATGATATAATGGTACGACAGAGATTTAGGAACCAGGTTTTAAATTGTAAGACATTTCCAGGGGCAGATGTGGACTCTGACCTCAATCTGTTGGTTATGACCTGTAGATTAAAACTGAAGAAACTGCAAAAAGGTGGGAATTTAAGGAGATGGGACCTGGATAAACTAAAAGAACCAGAGGTTGTACGGAGTTTCAAGGAGAGCATAAGGGAGCAATTGACAGGAATGGGGGAAAAAAATACAATAGAAAAAGAATGGGTAGCTTTGAGGGATGAAGTAGCGAAGGCAGCAGAGGATCAAATAGGTAAAAAGACGAGGGCTAGTAGAAATCCTTGGGTCACAGAAGAAATATGGAATTTAATTGATGAAAGGAGAAAATATAAAATTGCAGTAAATGAAGCAGGCAAGAAGGAATACAAACGTCTCAAAAATGACATGGACAGGAAGTGAAAAATGGCTAAGCAGGGATGACTAGAGGACAAATGTAAGGATGTAGAGGATTATCTCACTAGGGGTAAGATAGATACTGCCTACAGGAAAATTAAAGAGACCTTTGGAGATAAGAGGACCACTTGTATGAATATTAAGAGCTTAGGTGGAAACCCAGTTCTAGCCAAAGAAGGGAAAGCAGAAAGATGGAAGGAGTATATAGAGGGTCTATACAAGGGCGATGTACTTGAGGACAATATTTTGGAAGTGGAAGAGGATGTAGATGAAGATGAAATGGGAGATACGATACTGCGTGAAGAGTCTGACAGAGCACTGAAAGATCTGAGTCTAAACAAGGCCCCCGGAGTAGACAACATTCCGTTAGAACTACTGGCGGCCTTGGGAGAGCCAGTCCTGACAAAACTCTACCATCTGCTGAGCAAGATGTATGAGACAGGCGAAATACCCTCAGGCTTCAAGAAGAATATAATAATTCCAATCCCAAGGAAAGCAGGTGCTGACAGATGTGAAAATTACCGAACTATCAGTTTAATAAGTCACAGATGTAAAATATTAACACTAATTCTTTACAGACGAATGGAAAAACTAGTAGAAGCCGACCTCGGGGAAGATCAGTTTGGATTCCGTACAAATGTTGGAACACGTGAGGCAATACTGACCCTACGACTTATCTTAGAAGCTAGATTAAGGAAGGGCAAACCTACGTTTCTAGCATTTGTAGACTTAGAGAAAGCTTTTGACAATGTTGACTGGAACACTCTCTTAAGGTGGCAGGGGTAAAATACAGGGAGCGAAAGGCTGTTTACAATTTGTACAGAAACCAGATGGCAGTTATAAGAGTCGAGGGACATGAAAGGGAAGCAGTGGTTGGGAAAGGAGTGAGACAGGGCTGTAGTCTATCCCCTATGTTATTCAATCTGTATATTGAGCAAGCAGTGAAGGAAACAAAAGAAAAATTCGGAGTAGGCATTAAAGTCCATGTAGAAGAAATAAAAACTTTGAGGTTCGCCGATGACATCGTAATTCTGTCAGAGACAGCAAAGGACTTGGAAGACCAGTTGAACGGAATGGATAGTTTCTTGAAAGGAGGATATAAGATGAACATCAACAAAAGCAAAACGAGGATAGTGGAATGTAGTCGAATTAAGTTGGGTGATGCTGAGGGAATTAGATTGGGAAATGAGACACTTAAAGTAGTAAAGGATTTTTTCTATTTGGGGAGCAAAATAACTGATGATGGTCGAAATAAAGAGGATATAAAATGTAGACTGGCAATGGCAAGGAAAGCGATTCTGAAGAGAAGGTTTTTTAATATCAAGTATAGATTTAAGTGTCAGGAAGTCATTTCTGAAAGTATTTGTATGGAGTGTAGCCATGCATGGAAGTGAATCATGGACGATAAATAGTTTGGACAAGAAGAGAATAGAAGCTTTCGAAATGTGGTGCTACAGAAGAATGCTGAAGATTAGATGGGTAGATCACATAACTAATGAGGAAGTATTGAATCGGATTGGGGAGAAGAGAACTTTGTTGCACAACTTGACCAGAAGAAGGGATCGGTTGGTAGGACATGTTCTGAGGCATCAAGGGATCACCAATTTATTATTGGAGGGCATCGTGGAGGGTAAAAATCGTAGAGGGAGACCAAGAGATGACTACACTAAGCAGATTCAGAAGGATGTAGATTGCAGTAGGTACTGGGAGATGAAGAAGCTTGCACAGGATAGAGTAGCATGGAAGGTGCATCAAACCAGTTTCAGGATTGAAGACCACAACAACAACAACAACAACAACACTTTATGCGACTCCGTTTTCAAAATTCCTTGACAGTAGCAACTGCAGTTTGCACTTTTAACGCTCTTGTTCAAAAAATACAGACACAAAAAGTAGGCGAAGTCGAAGAAAATTTATCAGTTACTGCAGAAGATGATGGGTGGAACTTTCGTGAGGCATTAGTTTCAATACAGCAGGAACAGAACCTTACCACAGTAGCTGCAAAAGCCAACATTTAGTCAATCGCGCTTTCGGTTGCCGGATGTCGTAACTACAAACTATGGCCTTCTAACAACCCAAGCGCTTGGGTGTGGCACGGGTTGGAGCTTGCCTGCACTGCCACAACACGTTTCCTACTTCCTGGAAATTTCACAGTGGGGAACATTCAACTCCCAGTTCACGTCGCGTTGACTGGCAATCACCCAGCAATGTGCAATGTCGTCCGAATGTGTTCACTGCGCTAAGCAGCTTTACGACTGGAATTGTGTGTGTCGAACGTACACGATGGCCATAACCGACACATCCAGTCCACTGCCAGCACTGACTGTTGTAGATACACCAAGCTATCACATTGTAAGAGGTCCATGACTAAGAAATTTATTGCTAGCGCACTCGAGCAGAACTAACTTCGATGGATTACTCACGCGCTGCCTGCGATATGTATGCTGTAACAGAATCGCAGACCAGAGAGCAGTGTCGGCAACAGTAGTAGCAGTTCAAATGGTTCAGAGCACTATGGGACTTAACATCTGAGGTCATCAGTCCCCTAGAACTTAGAACAACTTAAACCTAACTAACCTAAGGACATCACACACATCCATGCCCGAGGCAGGATTCGAACCTGCGACCGTAGCGGTCGAGCGGTTCCAGGCTGTAGCGCCTAGAACCACTCGGCCACTCCGGCCGGCGATTGTGTAATTAATAATATAAATCTTAAGAGTGCAAATAATTCGTAATTTCAAATGTTTCTAAAAAAATTAATTTTAACTATACATTCAGAACTATCGACTATAATATTGAAACTAAAATATTTTGTAAAGTAATTCATTTTCACAAATCTTAACTTGAAATATAACATACCGTGTATAAAAGTATATGACATTTTTTCAGAAAAACAACTGAGATGATACTGACTTGTCCAAAATTCGAAAAATAATACTGGTATCGACAACTAATGCTGAGGAAAAGTAATGTTAGAGGAGGATGTCCCGTTACTAGCTCTATTATCTTAGAGGATGGAACGTCCTTCCGTTTTGTAAACATATGTAAAAACTCCTGTTTTCTGAGTAAAATGTTTCCTTCTCGATAACTGGTACTCCGACAACTATGAATTTTTTACTGCGGTTTCATTACAGCATAGAAATCATACAAATACAAACAAAACGTAGGAAAAGAAGCTTATGTTCATTTTGTAGCCTCCCACACAAAAAATTTTCTGCTATAAATTAGGTGGTAGAATTGCTCAGTTTCATTCCGCAGTAACTATCGATTGGCAACATTTAGACCTGTTTTGACTACGGATCCATCACAAACAAGACACGGGGAAAAGAACCTCACAATGAGAATTCGCCCAAGTGTTGCCAATCGGTAGTTATCGCGGAACGAAACTGGCCAACATTGACACCGAATGTAGTGGGGAAATATTAGTTTGTTTGAGAGGTGACCAAGTCAATATAAATTTCTCAAGTTGCATTATTATTTTTGTGATTACTTGGGTGTAATGAAGTGACACTGAAAATTTCATAGACGTAGAACTGGAGAAAGAAAACATTTTAGTCGTAAAAATAGGATTGTTTTAGCTCTGTTTACAAAACCGAAAAATATTAAATCCCGAAAGTATTAGAACCAGAGCAGTGAAATTTTAACTATAAACTCGTAATTTAGATCTCTAACAACTTCATGTAAAACATTGACTGAAATTTATTACTTAAGGGACACATGTTGATCCAGCGAAATTTAGATGTCTCCGTAAACTTTCTTTAAGCACTGTATTGATACATTTGACGAACTATAATAATAAATTTTTGTCCCAGTCCTGTCTCCAATATTTGACTCATTCAGTCGGAAGAAAAGAAAGACAATATTGTTTTAAACATTGTGACTTATTCCAGAGACAAAATAGTAGTTGAATCCATATCGCTTAACTTGGAAGAGCCTGAGATGAGACAGAAATACAAACTCCATTAAGTGCCAGGGATAAACATACAACTTTCGTGCGGTAAACAAAGTTCCCGATCCCAGCGGCACAAATTTACGTAAGAGGAAGAAGATGACAGTTGAGGACATGATGAATCTTCTGCTCGACAAAAAGACAGACTCAAAGGGAGAAAGGATCCGCAGCATTCAAAGTAAACTAACTAGAGGCACCTGTGAAGGAAGATTATGTAAATTTCCTTCTACCGAATATGGCTATGGCTATGGCTGTGATGATGCCCCAGCCTACCATTTTAGTTGAGTCAGGAAGTATATGGAATTTAGGAATTATGTGATGGATATACAACAAAAAATAAGAAGTTTAAGATTATAACGGAACAGACTGATATAATTTGAGACTAGTGATGTTAAGGGCATAGAGCATGATGTATCTCCTCCCCCTCCTCCTCATCATCATCATTTAAGACTGATTATGCCTTTCAGCGTTCAGTCTGGAGCATAGCCCCCTTATAAAATTCCTCCATGATCCCCTATTCAGTGCTAACATTGGTGCCTCTTCTGATTACTTCAAAATTATTCTTAACCGAATCCAGGTACCTTCTCCTTGGTCTGCCCCGACTCCTCCTACCCTCTACTGCTGAACCCATGAGTCTCTTGGGTAACCTTACTTCTCCCGTGCGTGTAACATGACCCCGCCATCTAAGTCTGTTCGCCCTGACTGCTACATCTATAGAGTTCATTGCCAGTTTTTCTTTGATTTCCTCATTGTGGACATCCTCCTGCCATTGTTCCCATCTGCTAGTACCTGCCATCATCCTAGCTACTTTCATATCCGTAACCTCAACCTTGCTAATAAGGTAACCTGAATCCACCCAGTTTTCGCACCCATACAACAAAGTTGGTCGAAAGATTGAACGGTACACAGATAACTTAGTCTTGGTACTGACTTCCTTCTTGCAGAAGAGAGTAGATCGTAGCTGAGCGCCCACTGCCATAGCTTTGCTACACCTCGCTTCCAGTTCTTTCACTATGTTGCCATCCTGTGAGAATATGCATCCTAAGTACTTGAAACCGTCCACCTGTTCTAACTTTGTTCCCCCTATTTAGCACTCAATCCGTTTATATTTCTTTCCCATTGACAGTACTTTCGTTTTGGAGATGCTAATCTTCATACCATAGTCCTTACATTTCTGATCTAGCTCTGAAATATTACTTTGCAAACTTTCAATCGAATCTGCCATCACAACTAAAAAAATTGTTCAAATGGCTCTGAGCACTATGGGACTCAACTGCTGTAGTCATTAGTCCCCTAGAACTTAGAACTACTTAAACCTAACTAACTTAAGGACATCACACACATCCATGCCCGAGGCAGGATTCGAAGAACCTGCGACCGTAGCAGTCGCACGGTTCCGGACTGCGCGCCTAGAACCGCGAGACCACCGCGGCCGGCCCATCACAACTAAGTCATCCGCATATGCGAGACAGCTTATTATGTGTTCACACATCTTAATCTCACCCAGCCAGTCTATTGTTTTCAACATATGTTCCATAAATAATATGAACAACAGTGGAGACAGGTTGCAGCCTTGTCTTACCCCTGAAACTACTCAACCATCAACTCAATTTACCGTCAACTCTAACTGCTGCCTGCCCTATCCATGTAAAGACCTTTAATTGCTTGCAAAAGTTTGCCTCCTATTCTATAATCTCGTTCTCCTACAATAGATGACAATCTGAAAGCAAAAAGGTATTTACCTTTTACAGAGAAAAACCCCACACTATGCATAAACAAAAACGTAAATAGATAAATGTGTTTTAATCAAAATTAAATAAACAATGAAAATGGCAGCATTATTTGCCGAGAATAATAATTTTCGATGTTATTTGACACTTAGCAAGAAAACAGGACACAAAGGGATAAGGAAAAAGGCGCTATATACTGCGTTTTAGAGACTGTTTCATGTGTTTTAAGCGTATGTTTTGGAATAATTGGAAATTAGTCGTAAGGTCTTATGGTACCAAACTGCTGAGGTCATCGGTCCCTAAGCTTACGCACTACTTAATCTAATTTAAACTAACTTACGCTAAGGACAAACACACACACCCATGCCCGGGGGCGGACTCGAACCTCCGACGGAGGGAGCCGCGCGGACTGGTCAAGGCGCAAATGTTACGCAAATTTTCTCGAGCAAATGAATGTTTCTGTTCTAAATGTTTGGCTAATATTTTTCCTATTCTTTCACTTCTCAGGGGCATAAATAATTTACCACATGACTTTGACAAGAACTTCCACTATTATCATTGTTCGTTCGTACATTTTTTGGTAAGATGGATTGTCCTCATACCCTCACTTTCACTGTTCAGACTACAAAATGCACAGCAGACAGCTCTCACAAGACACGTAATTTAAGTGCTGATGTGTAAACGAAAATGACCAAGCGAAACAGACGAGACTCAATTACAGGAATAAAACGCCAGGGGAGCAGTACACTCGCTTGTATGAACTGTCAGTCGAGACAAGAATGTCGGTCGTGTGAAGGGGCTTTAGACCACCTACGATCCGTTCGTCTTGCTACACAGCCTGGCCCCCTTCATTTCATTTTAATCGTAATCACACTTCACGTTTATCTCTCCCATGTGTTTCTTTTCCTGTCCCGCCAAGCAACTCGCAGCTTGCATCTTTGTATAGTTCGCTGAATAATGCTCAGATCTGTATTATTTTCGCATTAAAAAGGCCGTGTCCAGCCGCTGTATCGTGAATGGTAATACATGCTGCTTAAAGCAACGTTCCAGGTCCTTTTCGAAGGCACCACCCCGCTATTTACATTGAGCAGTTTAGAGTGACCACAGGAAACATAAACGTAACTTGCCGGAAGGAGGTCTGAACCGAACGTTAGTCCAGCGTCTTACTACTCCGCAACCTCGTTCAATTGGAAAAACTTTCTCTCATTGTAGCCTTAGAGTTGAAAACTTTAGTTAACGGAGTTCAGTTCAGGCACTTTAACTGTCGTCTTTCTTTCTTTTATAATTTCGTCCATTTCTCTCAGTGTTTCTTCCGTGACAATATTACTTTGGTAAACTAAATAACAACCATTTTCAATCACAATCGTGATTTTATTCTAATGCACGTTGCATTTCGAGCCCTGAGGGCCTATGTTTAGGTGGTTTGGCAGTAGACATCGATTATTTTCCCCGATTTGGGTTAATTATGGTCCTGGTAAGATTTCAATAGTATATTACAAAGCGGGCACACTGTAAATATATGTTTACAAAACTAATACAAATCGACAGATAGTAAGTTATTTTCCCCGATTTGGGTTAATTATGGTCCTGGTAAGATTTCAATAATATATTACAAAGCGGGCACACTGTAAATATATGTTTACAAAACTAATACAAATCGACAGATAGTAAGTTATTTTTCGATTTGTTTTAGTTTTATAAATTTATATTCATAACGTGCCCTCTTCGTAATAAACCATTGTAATCTTATCAGAATTACCCTAAATCTGGAAAAATAATCTATGTAGGCTGGAAATGCACCGTGCGTTGAAATAAAATCACGATTGTTTTCGAAGGCGGTTGGTTGTTCTTTATTTTTCTTTCTCTCGCTGTCCACCTGAGCCGTTGCCCTCAACTGCTGTAAACTCGTCAGCTAGTTGCGTGAATTCACTATTACCTCGTTACGCTCCCTTTCCGTGTTGATGAGAATGTGTACAGCTGTCGGAGTGACACAGTGACCGGTTTCCTCCCCCTCTCTCGGCATTCCTGCTGTCGTACTTGGAATTTCCTGATTGCTTCACTTCCTTAATCGCACCCCGAATCTCGCCTGTCTGGAAGTCACATCTGCTTGTTATATCTTATCTACCGCGGTTTACCAGCAGCGACCAGACGCCTTCATTCTTCTCTGCGAGGCAGAGTGATTAGGTCGGTATCGCCGGTATCGCGTTCCGGAAATGGGTGAGCCACATCCGGGACTGGGAGTCAACAGAGTCGTGCTGGGGCACGGTGTCCTCTTTCTGCGGCTGCGTCACCGGCCCGTTTCTTGGTTCCACCAAGCTGCCACCGACTGTTGACACGAAGCAGTGAGGACGTTCATAAAACTTAATGAGGATTGTTGACTTCAGCGAGGCCTATAAATGGTCAAGAAGCAATGGGTACTTCAGTAGAACTCCATTATAAAAACCTGTTCATAGCGCAGTCCTTAAAAAAAAAAAAAAGGCATGTGCAACCTCGGGAAGCCATGTTCGCATTCCAATCCGTATGTCCTAATTTAAAGTCTTCCTCTCGCCCCCCCCCCCCCCCCGGCTTCTCACCCCCACTCTTTCATTACGCCTTTCGGTACTATCGCTACTGTAAACGGCTTATGATGTAAATTAGTTCTGAGAAAGAGCCTAAAAGAAGCAAAAGTAAAATATCACTAATACTCCAGCTACTTACGACAGAATTACAACTTTACCCTTTCTCGTTTCTCTCCAGTTTGTGTTTTGTATGGTCCGTGTAATTGCGATGTTCTCACAGTGGCATGGTGCTTACATGCAGTCATAGGTGCAGAATGCGTAATCTCGGTTGTAATTCATCTGTCTCATCAACCAACAACATGCTTCTCCCTCATATGCCTGTCAAATTAGTGCTTAGTCGAAACACAACTCGTCTCCTTTTGTGAAACTGTCAACAACTGTATTCTAATCACTCTAACAAGCCCATTAAAGTCATCCTACTCTGCTCCTTGCTACTTACTACCAAGAGAGCTGGATTACATCATCATAAATAAAACAAAGTTTAAACCAAAGTTTGGTATCATATATCCTATAGTTCTTTTTCATAAAGTTAAACACATACTGATCTCACCCAGACCTAATCTAGAATCGTCTGAGGTCAATGCCTTTTTTACAAATGTGCCCACTGATGACTGTATAAATATACTAACAGATCTTTTGCGCAGATAATAAATAAACCCCGTATAATTATATATATATATATATATATATATATATATATATATATCATAATCGTCCCGACTTACAAATATGTAAAACAGAATTATTTCCTGTTTGAGAACACTTTTCATAGATAGTCTGATGACCTAGCAGTGGGTTCTCCTATTAGTACTGTACTATCTGAATTTTTCATTACCAATTTTGAACAAATTTTGTTACAGAAAGATCCATTGAGTTGTAAATTTAATCCTGGATGAGGTATTTGGACTTATACAAGTAGACAGTTAAACTTCTACAACATTTAAAATCCCGACCCAATAAATTCAAGTCCACAATAGAGCTGGAAGGCTATTCTGTAAATCTCTTGGTCTTTAACGTACACATTAGTCCAAAGAAAAACGGAAACAATCACTTGTGACCAGGCGATTGCCTAAGAAGCCGAAAGTGTTTCCTGTTCAAATTACCGCCATGTTCTGTCAAACACCAACAAAATATTCGGAGAATAAGTTTACGTTTATCTCTCTTACGCTTGTCATCGCGTACAGGCTTATTTTTAAGCATCTACTGTACAGAGTGTTGCTAAAACCGCGGAATGACGTAATCCAGGCAACATTAAATCAGCTGGAAAACTTACTGTTTAAACACTTGCAGTCTTAAAGTTGATCGTCCATGAGCGTTAAAACGATAACATCACTCTTGTAACAATGATGAAACTAATGCCAAGACACTGCCGTACATTCGGTAGGAGTCTACACTCGTTAGGCGAGATCTAGTATTCAGTCCTGGGGCGGCCGAGCGGTTCTAGGCGCTTCAGTCTGAATTTCAAAAATAATAAAAAGTGTTGTTGTTACTATATTAAACTTTCTTTATAATTTGTTTGCATCAGTGTTCAGTATATCGCTTCAGAGTAACTGTCAAGAAACTGCATTTCACATAAATGCATCATCTAAGAAACATTAGTTCAGAAATTTTTAAGTAACCTGTGTCAGTTGTTTCAAGCACTACAGTGTCAATAGTTCACAACTTTGACAAATTCATAATTTACACTTGATAAAAAATCGAAATGTGGATTCATTCATTCGCTTAGCTTAGGGCTGCAGGCTGCGGGTATGCGAGCATATGAATGGGGTCAGCATTGTACCTTTGTGTCGTTTCCATATATGTCCGGTAAAGTCTGCCTTTCCAGAGTTTATTCTTATTAGAACTTCCTTCCCCTTCTGTCTTGCGTTCCCTCAACTACCCGGGCTTCGCCGGTTCCATCTGTGCCCTGACGGACGGTGTCGGCTTTGCTGTCGGCACTAGGTATGCACAGCCTGAGAGCGCGCCTTTACCTGTCTGGAATGCGTTCTCTAGCGTGTCAGGCCGCTAGGTAAAGGTACGTTTATATGGGCCATATTTTACGGAAACACGTGTTGCAACAGCGGCGAAAACTTTGTACTAGGCTAAAAATCGTATAATATGATTGTGTAACGACGAAAAAGAAACAAATAATCATGATATCTCGACCCAAAAAGGTAAAAACATCACAGCTTAAAGAAAACAATGACAGGCTGTAGATCGCGTCGTAGACTCAAAGCTGCTAACATAAATATCCAGCGGCTCCGTGTGAGACGGAAAATAAACAAACCCACTGAAGATAGCACATAAAACGCTGAAACATTTCTGGGTGAAAACAAAACTACAAAGGTATCTTGCATAATGCGAAATTTCTCTCCAATTTGACGGAAATATTTGGCAATAGCGTTGCCGTCACATTGGTGTAACATGACTGCAATAGACGGCATAGCTGCGGTATGGATGAACAGTAGTACTGATGGCAGGCTGTTGCAGGTAGCTGCCGACGATTTACCGACAGGTTGCTGTGTTGTCCACCAAGGGTGGAAAATATTTCGTATTGCAGGGAAATATCTATTTCTCTCTTTTTCTGTAAATGCTTTCCTCTCGGTTTCACCCTTCTTTCTTATGTCTCTCATCGACAGCCCTGCAGCCACGTGTCTGAGCGAAAACGTTGAACTATATCGTTTCGCTTTTGTTCGCAGCCGGCCGGAGTGGCCGTGCGGTTCTAGGCGCTACAGTCTGGAACCGAGCGACCGCTACGGTCGCAGGTTCGAATCCTGCCTCGGGCATGGATGTGTGTGATGTCCTTAGGTTAGTTAGGTTTAATTAGTTCTAGGTTCTAGGTGACTGATGACCTCAGAAGTTAAGTCGCATAGTGCTCAGAGCCATTTTTTTTTGTTCGCAAGTTCGTGCGTACTTAGTAATTGTTTCGTAGTTCGTTGCCCTGAGCTTGTTGTGTCTAGTAATGAAGAAATGGACAATCTAGAAAACTATGATTTTTATAAATGCAACATCTACGACAGGAGGTATGGGACGTCGAAAGCAATGTCTACAAAGGCCAGAATGCGAAAACGGATAGTTGAGAAGCTGCTGTCGATGAGATCGAAATCACACTTGATGAAGCATACAAAAAATGAGTCTTATTGAACAATAGTATACTTTCATGAGGTACATCGAACCTCTATACGAATCAGCAGTAGCTAAAACCCGAAATGTAATCGCAAGTCGTGTTGCAAGTGGTATACAATCTCTCATGTTCGTATCGGTTTTAGCAGTTCTCGGATCAGTTGCTTGGAGGTAACATTCGATATCGTTTTCCGACATTGCACTAAAATTTTGATACAGGTACGTATCCACTATCAATTCACGAGTTTTAATTTTCTTACTCTGAACCGATCCGCTTGTTAAAAATGCATGCATCCACAAAGCCCGATTTCTCAGTGTTCTTTCTAACTTTATTCCTTGTGCGATGTAAAAGCAGCAGAGCCGCATTCACTTCTACTAGCTCGCGTTCGTCCATTTTGTAACAACAGTTTGGACCACAGTAAACGCTTCTGCTAATGCCACCAACATTGTCGGGCAACAGTGGACGGTATGTTGTCGCACATGCGTCTGCAATTCGTGGGGTAATAATGTTGCTGGACAACGTTGTCGACATATATATGCAATATTTATGGCCTCTGTAAACGTTCCTTAACCCACATAGGCTAACCCTCAGAAACGCAACTGAAAAATATCCTTTGTTAAATGAAACCTGGGGTTTTTCGAATTTCGTGACCCTTTATTCCTCGTGACACTGTACTCTCTGGAAGTTGGCAGAAGAATTTGGAAATTAATATGTGTAAAGGTATGAACACCTTCACTAAAATGTTTGGAAATAGGGCAGAGGTCATGACGCCCATGTCCACGCTCTTGGACGCTGGCCTGGCATATTGTATTATAAATAACTGATGTGTTGTCCAAGTGACATTCCCACAGCGTATGTAAATGAATCAATTAGGGGTGTTACGTGACTGGAATGTAATCACGCTCTGCACAGCCGACGGCGAAGTAGCTGAGCACCAAAGAGCTGGACGGGCGGTATCAACGCATTTGAATGCAGCAGGTCATGGGTTCACGAAGCATGGGACAGTCAGTCTTTGAGGTCGTGCAGGCACTGGACTTTTCACATTATAACCGCATCTAGAGTGTGGCGTCGGTTACTCGACTCGGGGAAAACCGTCGCCAGCAGAGTCAACTGCCGCGAGCAGCAACATGTTGACGGCACGTAACAGCAGGTACAAGGATCACGGAGCAGCACAAAATTTGTCAGTTTAATGTTGGACAATAATAAATGGTGAACTGTCATATCACACTCCGACAAGAAGGGGACTGATGACCTCAGATGTTAAGTCCCATAGTGCTCAGAGCCGACTCAGACAAGAAAAGTGTCACAATTCGAAAAATACATCTTTACTTTATGCTCCCACAAACTGATGAGATGCGGTCCGCGTTGGTAGAATGCTCACCGAGTAACTAGGCCCGTACGGCCAATGCGGCACAGTAGGGGAGGGAACAATTGTGAACGACCACCACGTTGCAGATCGACAGTTGATGCCTGGGCACAAATGTGTATCTCGTTCAACTTGTGTATGCTACAGCTAGAGAATCTGCAGACGATCGTATTAACGGGTTGCACCAGTACGACCAATTCGGCAAACGTTTTTGTTGTTGTTGTGGTGGTCTTCAGTCTGAAGACTGGTTTGATGCAGCTCTTCGTGCTAGTCTAGTCTGTGTAAGCCTTTTCATCTCTGGATAGCTACTGCAACCTACATCCATTTGAAACTACTTTCTGTATTGATACGTTGATCTACCTCTACAGTTTTTAACAGCTTCGCTATCCTCCAATACCAAGTTACAATTTCTTGATGCCTCAGAATGTGTCCTGTCAATTGAAAGTTTCTTTTAGTCAAGTTCTGCCACAAATTTTGCTTCTACACAGTTCGATTCAGCACCTCCTCATTAGTTACACGATCTACCTATATAACCTTTAGCATTCTTCTGTAGCATCACGCTTTAAATGCTTCTCTTCTTGTATGAACTGCTTGTCGTCCACGAATCATTCCAGTACAGAGGCACACTCCACACAATTACTGTAAGAAAAGAGCTCATCACATTTAAATTTGTATTCTAAAACTTAACTTCTTCCAAACAGGCCATGAAGGCCCAACGGTAGCGACCGGCCGCCGTATCATCCTCAGCCCACAGGCGTCAATGGATGCGTATATGGAGGGGCATGTGGTCAGCACACCGCACTCCCGGCCGAATGTCAGTTTACGAGACTGAAGCCGCTACTTCCCAATCGAGTAGTTCCTCACTTTGCCTCACAAAAGCTGAGTGCACTCCGCTCGCCAACAGCGCTCGGCAGACTGGATCGTCACCCATCCAAGTGGTAGCCCAGCCCGACAGCGTTTAACGGGAACTGGTGTTACCTCTGCGGCAAGGCCGTTGGCCATATTTATATTCTGTGTTAAGAATTTTTTTTTCAGAAATATTTTCCTTACTATAGCCAGTCTGCATTTTCTATCCTCTGTACCTTGGCCACTGAAAGTTATTTTGTTATCCAAAACAACTCAGCATAGACATTTGAAGTCAATAGTTTCTCACTACTGAAAAAGAAATAGTTCCACACACAATGAATCAACCAAAGTCAAACAAGATCAACTATGCTCTTACGAAAGGAAATCATATACAACAAAGAAGGGATAAAAAATGTAGTGTAGCAGACGATATCACTTACTACGAAATTGACAGTGTAAATTGGAAATAACATCTCATTCCCCTGATAACCTTTCTGGTAATGTCACATAAACATAATATTTTCTTCTCCTTCTTCAGCATCTTTCCAAAGGCTTGGGGAGTACCTGTCGCTGTGTCTCCCCCTCCTTTATTCTCTTTATTGAGCGACTGGAACAGTTAGCATTACTTGCAACCCAGTCAACACAGTTTTTAATGAGACTTTTGCTTCCCCATTTGGTTCTTCCGATCAAAATTTAGTGGCATCACATATAATCAGATGCGCCTGATTGCGAGGAACTGTGCCTACAACAGTGGTACTCGAAATCGACGGTCAACTGGGGTGGCAGCCCCTTCGGGACAGCGGGATGGACACACCCAGCGCTCGCGACGAGAAGGTGTTTCTGGGCTGGTGCCGCGTTGTTCTGCGCTAGCTCTACATGCTGGTATGACAATAGTACAGCAATTACATGGGGTGGCGCAATCCGCTTGGCAACAGGATAGCTAAGAGGCAGGTGTTGGAATCTTTACATGTGATGACATGGGGCCTCTGATACCGCTGCCAACCGAATGAAGGACATAGCAGTCTACTGTCAGTACATTTTCATCTGCTTACTTCGCTCCGCAGCAGCACCCGCAGGCGACCTTTACTTTCAGCGAGACAACGTGCGTCGTTTCGAAACTCTGTTATAATAACGGTTTGAGGAACGCACCCCAGAGTTCTAGCGTCCTTCCCTGCTTCCCCGCAGGTCGCCTGACTACCATTTTATTGAACACATCTGCGATGCCATCGAGCAAAATCTGCTCGCCCTGGACTCTGAGCCGGCCGTTGTGGCCGTGCGGTTTTAGGCGCTTAGTCTGGAACCGCGCAACCGCTACGGTCGCAGGTTCGAATCCTGCCTCGGGCATGGATGTGTGTGATGTCCTTAGGTTAGTTAGGTTTAAGTAGTTCTAAGTTCTAGGGGACTGATGACCTCAGATGTTAAGTCCCATAGTGCTCAGAGCCATTTGAACTATTTTTTTGGACTCTGACCGGTCTCCGTGAGTTGTTACGCGGCCATGGAACAGGATAGCTCCTCGGCGCTATCAGTATCTCGTGAAGTCCATAATACATATAACGAGTGGCTGCCTTTTTCAGTGCAAAAGCAGACTACATGATAGTACAAGAGGTAATGTAAATGTCGCGTGATTAGGGCCTCCCGTCGGGTAGACCGTTCGCCGGGTGCAAGTCTTTCGATTTGACGCCACTTCCGCGACTTGCGCTTCGATGGGGATGAAATGCTAATGATTAAGACAACACAACACCCAGTCCCTGAGAGAAGAATCTCCGACCCAGCCAGGAATCGAACTCGGACCTTAGGATTGACATTCTGTCGCGCTGACCACTCAGCTACTAGGGGCGGACAGTACAAGAGGTGGTCATAAACATTTAATTATTTTCTCGAAATAAATCAAGCTGCGACTGTGAAGACTTGATGTCAGTCATTCCCTCCATATTCAGGATTTAAAAAAAAAAAATGGCTCTGAGCACTATGGGACTTAACATCGGAAGTCATCAGTCCCCTAGAACTTAGAACTACTTAAACCTAACTAACCTAAAGACATCACACACATCCATTCCCGAGGCAGGATTCGAACCTGCGACCGTAGCGGTCACGCAGTTCCAGACTGAAGCGCCTAGAACCGCACGGCCACATCGGCCGGCTATTCAGTCTTCAAAGCGAAACATATTTCCCAACAATGACTCACTTAGAGCAGACCTTGGTTATAGAAGTCTGCATTCTGGCGGCCCGGTAACGTTCTACCTCGAACGCCACGTCGCCGTCATTTTGCGAATGTCTGTTACACAGTGCCGCCAGTGAGTTATTCGTAGAACGAGGAAGAAGTCACTGAGTACATGACAGGAGAACAAAAGCGATGATAGCTCAATGAAACAGCATCTGTGAGCGAGTTCTATACAGAATGAGCTGTGGCGTTGTCATGGGGTGAAAACATTCCCGCATCACTTCATGCCGACAGTCTCCCATAATCGGTGGTGTGCTTTTCTCCCTTAGAAGCGTTTGAGGTCAATGCCTGTTTTACAAATGTGCCCACTGATGATTGTACAAATATTAATAAATGGTTCAAATGGCTCTGAGCGCTGTGGGATTTAACTTCTCAGGTCATCACTCCCCTAGAACTTAGAACTACTTAAACCTAACTAACCTAAGGACATCACACACATCCATGCCCGACGCAGGATTCGAAACTGCGACCCTAGCGGTCACGCAGTTCCGGACTATAGCGCCTAGAACCGCTCGGCCAACTCGGCCGGCCATTAGGAGATACCTCATGACTTTTGTCACCACAGTGTATGAAACGTAAGGAACTTGTAAACAGCGTCTAAATGAATTTGTGCAGAGCTCCTGAATGTTCAAAACTGGTCAGTCTTCTTTGACTCATCCCACGAGAATAACTATATGTGATCTCAATACTGTCCCCACTATGACACCCATACATCCTCGTGGAGGCGTAATTCAGTCGTCGTTTTAAGGCGTAAAATAGTCCTTGAGAACTTGTCACGTTATACCTCCCTAAGATATCCATAAAGTAATAAAAATGGGTATGTTTGTATGTGTGTGTTTTTAACATAGCTCCTCCTAAACGACTGGATCGATTTCAACCAAATTTCGTACAACTGTACCATACTGTCAGGCAGCAATCGCTGTGGTGATGAGAACCATCTTACTATCAAAGGGGTGGGGATGGGATTGAAAAGGAAGGGTAGCCCGCGGCGCGTGAATTCCCGGACTTTATTCATCCAGTATTTGAGAGTAAGAGCACACAGCGAAGTACAACAAACTTTACACATAATTTCAAACCTTTATGAAATTTTTTCTCGCTGACAATCCCTACAGAGTGATGAAAGGAGAAATGTCCATTGCTTACTATCGTCCCGTGTTCATACAGTAGAAGTACCACACAAGGCATGACGTCATAATTTATTACTTCCTTATTACTAATTTTATTCGTGACGTATTTCGCCGACACTAGGCAGATATACCACTGAATGTAACTGTAAAATTATATCATTGTACGAAACTTAATTTAGGAGATATGACGTCATAAACGAGTGCGTGAAAGAACACCGCATCATGCATGTCGTTTAAACTTTTTACTACTTTGATTCTAACTCCATTCACAATAAGTTTCGCAGGCAGTAAGCACATATGCTAATGAATGTACCTACAAAATTATGTCATTGTACGACACTTAGTTCAGGAGATATGACGTCATAAACATTAAGCATAAAGACAGACGCTGCGCGGTACGGGAGTGACGCACAGTTGTATACAAATACCTTGGCAACGACAGGTTTCTCCTCTAGTTACGCAATAAAATATTATTCCAGATGCGTGAAAAGCAATTTCGATCACCAAGTGATGCCCCTATGTAAGAGCATTTCCGATGGTCCCGTCGAGATGAGTAAAGCTTGAATAACGCAAGCTTCAAGTACAATCTACAATTTATAAATTGAATTGCAATGCTTAAATTTTGATATTCTGCAGTAACTTACGCAAAAGAAGCTACGTATGGTGAGTCTATAACTTAAATAAGCGTGTAAATTATATGTAACCAAGCCTGTAGAACAATTTCATGGTTACAAAGATTGTACTATTGCGACTTGTTTGTTATGTTCCCAATATAAAGGGGAGAAAAATACCAAAGGCATACTGGTGAGGTATATGGAGCGCGCCAGCGCACACGAAGAATGAAGGAAGAGGGGGGAGGAGACGTATCACCACGCGCTTCAGACGAACTTGGAGAAGGCGATGCAGATTGGGGAAGCCTCGACCTTCAGCAACTTGGCGCAGAGTAAGCGCGCTTTGTGCAATGGCTGTGCCGCTGACGACACTCGAAGCAAGTCAGCCGCATGCGGGACGTATCTTGCTCGGGGTTTAACGGGACCACCACATTCGTATCTACGTCGCCTTGAAAAAGCACCTGTACTCATTACCCTCTGTGTCAGAACTCGCCAAACTATAGCCCGCGGGCGGGATCCAGCCCGCGACGTCAGTTCTTCCGGTCCGCCGACTGGACTTGAATTTGGTTGATGAAACTTGTGGTAAACGGGACGTAACTGTCTTATCCATCGTATTACTGGGATTACGTGCAGGCGTTAAACCGGACACTCGAGCTTCTGCAGCAGTATTCGTGTGTGTTTCATCACTCAGACTCCTTCCGAAACTTTTAAAGCAACTCGACCAGAGAATCTTCGTTCAAGAGTTGCATCTGTAAATTTCATCCGTTGCTCGCACCCCTATATCACGGAGCCGGATATCCGCCAAAGCACCATTACAAACATCGCACAATGGCTCTTGTTCCGTATTGTCCTTTATGAAATTCATTCGGCGGCATGCATCCAGTAACTGTCAGTACTAAGCTTTTCTGGAAGAAATTGCCTCAATATTCTGCGTCCTGCCTTATCACACAGCAGTGAGGTGGCTCGGCTCCTGTACCGGTTTCACAAGCTCCGAAACGAAGTAAATGTTTTTCTCACTGAAAAATGGAGCTGATCGACAGGTGTCAGATCCTGCCAGGCTGTCAAGATTGTCATTTTTTATCAACATCACACCCCACTTGAACGAACTTAACTTGAAACTTCACGGAAACGACAACCTCATAACCCCCTGTGTTTTCTCTACAGAATCATCAAAGGATGTCGGACAAAGCTGTTATTGTTTCAAGCACAACAGGAAGGAGAAAACTTTTCTCATTTTCATCCAAAAATGCTCTGTGCTACAACCCCAGAAGACTTCAACCTCGATTTTCCGAAAAAAAAAATTCGTAACTTGAAAAAGCATTTTTCGAGAATTTTTAGATCTTGGCAGAATTGAGAGTGACGTTCTCCTGTCCCAGAATCCATTTGATTGTAATGTTCATGATTTTGCCATTTCAACAACAGTTGGAACTCACTGAATTGCAAGCAAATGCCTTGTTGAAAGGGTAGCGCAGAGAAAGAAAACTTGTTCAATTTTACAACTGCTCGCCTGATATTAAGTTTCCGAAATTGATAAAATTTGCCGCTGGTACGGCATCAGTATTTCGAACAGCTTACATCCGTGACTAAATATTTTCAAAAACGATCTGAAGTTAGCGCATCGAACAAGATTGAAGCACATTTGAAACGGATTCTCTTGATTGCATGGAGCATTACCAGACCAAACGTTGACGGCATCTAGAAAGCTAGACAAATCTCAATAACGTTTTTCACTGCTAACTGAGATTTGCATATATCCACGCTACATTTGATATAATTATATTTTTTGCTAACGCCCTTTGATAACTTTTTCACTAACTTCTTTTTTGTGCACTGCTTGTCACTCATCCAAGAGTAAGACGGAATGCTGACCTTAGTTCATCTCCTACTTCCCTAGAGCTTTCGTTCTGATCTGGCAGTTTCGCTAGACATTTGGCTGCCTGCAATTCCGTTCTAGAAACAAACAGGTCTCTCCAGTTAACGCGCCAGATGTCTATGGGTTGCCAGTGTGACATATCGAAAGTGATCTAACTGTGGACTCTCTTATTGTTGAAACATCTTTCCACAACCGGAGCGATATTAATCCCTTTCCAACGAAGCTGACAATTTTTTTGCCCCCCGAAGCATGAGTTTTTGAAAAGAAATTGACGCGTAGTGCCACTCTTATTAGTTACTGGTGTCCTTCATATGTGGTTTGTTTCTGTTAGTAGAAGAACGGTGTGCTAGCTTTCAGTACGGCTTCGTGATTAGCGGGTGGCATGGAAGAGCAGAGGATTCGGTGCTTAGCTATCAGTTCACATGTTGTGATTAAGTGAAAAAGCTCTGTCACTAAATGAAAGACGCTGAAGGTTAAGGCTTAACAGCCCGTTGGCAACGAGATGATTACAAATGAGGTACATTTGTGTCTGTAATAGAGGCCCAGAGACACGTGAGACAGCATCTCACCAGATACTGCGGATCGGGCTGGTGTTTCGAAATCACTGTAGGGAAGTAGAATGGGAAGAGACAGCTCAATTGTTCCATCTACAGGTTCAATTCACAGTGGATGAGACTGAGGACAAGGAGATTTAATATCCCACACGACACGGAATTCACAAATATAAAGAAACTAAGCATTACTCAAGAACGGAGAACACTTTAACAGTTATTTTTAGATTTTTTCCTTTAACTACAATGACGGAAGTTGATACAATAGTGTGATTGGCAGGTTTAAGAATCCGAGGTAGCCTTGCAAATTGTGAGGTTACAATTGAGCTTTAAGCCTGCTGCTGTAAAGTTATTAAGACCCGAACTCAATGAACTTCGTAGTGAAGAGCTCTCCATAAGATCATGTGAATTATTAAATGAAAGTTGCGCAATGGACAATTATATCAGACATTTGAAGTTAAACAGCGTGGCCCAATCGCACATGAAATATGGGTTTTCATAACTCAGAAATATATACTATGTGATCAAAAGTATCCGGACGCCTGGCTGAAACTGACTTACAAATTCTTGGCTCCCTCCATCGGTAATGCTGGAATTCAATATGGTGTTGGCCCACTTTTCGTTCAATAAGGCAGTCAAAGGTTTCTTGGGGAATGGCAGACTATTCTTCACGGAGTGCTGTACTGAGGAGAGGTATCGATGTCGGTCGGTGAGGCCTGGCACGAAGTCGGCGTTCCAAAACATCCCAAACGTGTTCTACAGGATTCAGGTCAGGACTCCGAGCAGGCCCGTCCATTATAGGGATGTTACTGTCGTGCACCCACTCCGCCACAGGCCGTGCATTGAGAACAGGTGCTCGATCGTGTTGAAAGACGCAATCGCCATATCCGAATTGCTCTTCAAGAGTGGGAAGCAAGAAGGTGCTTATCGATGTAGGCCTGTCCTGTGAGAGTGACAAGGAAAACAACAAGGGGTGCAAGCCCCTCTATGAAAAACACGACCACACCATAACGACACCGCCTCCAAATTTTACAGTTGGCACTACACACACTGGCAGATGACGTTCACAAGACATTCGCCATATCGACATCCTGCCATCGGATCACCACAATATGTACCGTGATTCGTCGTTCCAGACAACGTATTTCACTACTGACATTTGCCGGCCTGTTGTGTGGCTTATGAGCACAAAATCATTCCTTCTTTCTGGTTTTTGAGGATTTGATTGCAGTTTTGGTGTCGAGCTGAAGTTGCTTCAGTACCTCAAGAGACCTGCATTTATCATGACTCCAGGTGTACAAATGGCTATTGTACTTGCTGTGGTAACTTTCCCAAGCATAGGTGGTTTCTGTCTATTGTAACATAGTTGTGCCCACGTGGTTGGAGGAAAGAGTTCGTTTTGTCAATATAAGTATCTACTAAGTTGCAGAACGCTTGTAGTTTCTCACACAAAGGCGTCGCTGGCATAATTAAGACACACACACACACACACACACGCACACACACACACACAAAGATATATCACGAAGGAATTATCCAATGGGGGCGAAAACCGGGATATGTGATGTACATGTGCAGACAAACAAATGATTAAAATTTCAGAAAACTGTTGATTTATTCAAGAGAAAGAGCTTTACAAATTGAGCAAATCAATAAAGCGTTTGGTCCACCTCTGGCCCTTGTGCAAACAGTTATTCGGCTCGGCATTGATTTGTAGAGCTGTTGATTATTCTCGTGAGATTTATCGTGGCAAATTATGTCCAATTGGCGCGTTAGATCGTCAGAATCCCGAGATGGTTGGAGGGCTCTGTCTATAACGATACAAATGTTCTCAGTTGGGGAGACATCGGGAGGTCCAGTTATACTCGTCATTTTCTAATGTGGCCCAGGTACTCTGAAAGGTTGGACATCCCCGCTGTAGACAGAAACCTTGAGCCACAGACTACCACAGACTTGTTGGGGGGCATCGGTCCTGCTACCTGCCAGGCCAACCTGTCTACGGGAGGCTTTGGTCCTTCGCCCTTCCTTCAACTGCTTTCCTGAATGCATTCTTACGACCCGCAGAGTTGGGCCCCTGGTCTCCCGCTGTTCACGACACCGTGGCGCCGAAAGCCGATCAAAACAGCGGGGGGCGGCCAAGAACATTCCTGCCTGGGCCCTGGTTTTCAATGCTAACACGTTTATGATGGGCTTGTCGTTCTCCTCCTGCGGCCCTCGTATTCCCACAGCCAGCAAGCGAACACAACTCGACAGAAAAATTAGGCTTTTACCATCGGCATAGAAAACGATGGCTAAGAAAAAAGAGTTATTTTTGCAACCACTGGTGTTTAACCACCATAGGTGGCCAGTTAATTACCTTTACAAAACGATAGTGACATCGCCAGAATAATATGCAATCCCAATGTTTGGAACACAATAAATAGCATAGCTGATATTGTGTCAAACACACTGTAAGAAGAAAACAAGAGCCAAAACCCACATGGAAGGGAGCGAGGTGGTGCAGTGGTTGGCACACTGGACTCGCGCTCGGGAGGACGACGGTTCAATCCCGCGTCCTGCCATCCTGATTTAGGTTTACCGTGATTTCCCTAAATCACTCCAGGTAAATGTCGGGATGGTTCCTTTGAAAGGGCACGGCCGACTTCCTTCCCCATCCTTACGTAATCCGATGAGACCGATGACCTCGCTGTTTGGTCACTTCCCCCAAACAACTCCCCCCCCCCCTCCCCATCGTGGAAGGAGGCGTAGACAAGCACAAACAACACAACAAACCACATGGGAGGACACAAGTACGACTACAGATTCCGAAAACGAGGGACGAACCAACACACTACGTGAACATCACTCAGAATGGATCAACACGTAAGGGACCCGAGCCAACAACACATGACACTGCATGCAGTAACACAGCCACAAACAACACACAAGACAGAAACAATCATAAAACAGACAAAGCAGTGACGTCACATACTAAGACTAGTAATAAGGTAACGCCGTTTGGGAGCAGAAGCCTCGAAGAACTTTTAATTACGAGGCTCCTCCTCCCCAACGACCCACTGCATATTGTTTGCCGTACATATGTTGCACACGAGCACTAATGTATTACTCGTCTTATTACGTGAAAGCAGAAGTATATTCTCTTCTTCGTGTAAAGCTACAGCTAAGGTTTTTTATATATCAAATGTATTTTCTGTGTAAACTACATACAAAACTAAAAATGTATTGTATTAAATTATCTAAGGCATACCGCACTCAGGTAGGAATGAACTAAATTCTATTCCTATTAATAAATTTACAATCATAAGTGTATTCTTCATGTCAAGCTAAAATTGTTGTATTCCATGTATCAAATGCTGAATCAGTATGTAATCTGTTTAACACCAGATGTATAGTATCTAAGATATCACGAAGAATTTGCCACAACTTCCAACAATTACACAAACAAAGAACTACTGAATATCATGTAGTGTTCTGACATGCATCATTCCAAGTAATATATCAGTACACACAAACACAACAAACATACGCAAACACACACCATTTCAGATGAAAATAGCTCGAGATTCCACCAAGACCTCACCTGAAATATGTAGAAATAGGCTATTATCAACCAACAAGCTACTTATACTGTATTACACATCCAAATTTAGTAGGTCACTTCCCTCTACATATTGCAACTTATTTTCACCACACTTACTGTATTACTTCTTTTTCTTTTGATATAAATTATATTATCCTCAACTAGGCAGAAACAAATTACAGGGAACCACTTTAACATTTGTAAAGCATTAAATTCTCTGTAATCTTAAAGAAACTTTCACGTGTTACGTTCTTTATACTATTTAAAACAGTATTAACAAGTCGGTGTCAAGAAGACTAACAATAAGAAATCATCGCTGTTAGATTTAGAAACATCCGATCCACCTTACATTCGAAGGCGTTGTCTTACTCTGCACTGTTAATGAAATAAGTAACAAATAAATAATAATGCAGTTATATTTCTTTAAAACACCATGCATATAAATTACATTACTGGTCAATTTCCGTCTCGGCTGTTATCAAATGTTTGCAATACCGAATAATACCGAAGGTAGGTAAGATACAATGGTGGGAAACATTAATGGTAGTTACTTTATGTATTACTCTTATGCGTTACTTGTGGTTAGCTTTAACCGTCTTATTGAATTGAATGGGTTATTAACAAGTGCAGGGGAGATTTGCAGGAAAAATCGTTCTGTAACGAAATGTAAAGATTTTTGCCGGGCCGGGACTCAAGCCTGGGGTTCCCGCTTATCGCGAGCGATCGCCTTCCTCTTACTGCGCTTAAGAAAACGCTAAAAGCGGAAGGACACGAACATACTTTATAGCATTGCGTACTGCATAGAGTAGAGGAACAGATCGGGGACGGTGATAGCTTGTATCAGTTCGCTGTCACTCGTTCAAAAATCTGCGTCTGTGAGGCAACGGCCTGTGGACGGTTACATTTCTGAAATGGAATACGTTACGCTAAATTCCGACTTTCAGCGTCCGATTACCTTCTCTGGTTTCGGCTTTTGAGGCCGAATGGGCTGTCATTCCTCCACAGACATTGAAACCTCACTGAAAGTCTTCCCAGCAGAGTTCAAGCCGTTATAGACTCAAAGGCTTGACACAACCCATAATAACGTCCACTAACTGGTGTTCCGGTACTCATGGTCAGATAGCCTTTAATGACATTAACACCAACCCGTTAAATCTTCCGTGATTGCTTCGCGTTTGCATTGCGAGGTACGTACCAACGCGCACTCCTCTGAACAGCATGTAACGTGGCGGTACCTAGTCAGCCGATCGAATGAGTTCCCCCCTACGCCCAGGTCCACAGTTCGCTTCGCCAAGCTATATGTATTGCATATTTCGTAGGCCTAACTTAAAAGAAGGTTGTATACATTGAAGAATCCTGGAGATACTGGAAGGTATCAGATAGATTAAATAATGATAAGACAGAGATTTAGGAACCAGGTTTTAAATTGTAAGACATTTCCAGGGGCAGATGTGGACTCTGACCACAATCTATTGGTTATGAACTGTAGATTAAAACTGAAGAAACTGTAAAAAGGTGGCAATTTAAGGAGATGGGACCTGGATAAACTGAAAGAACCAGAGGTTGTACATACTTTCCGGGAGAGCATAAGGGAACAATTGACAGGAATGGGGGAAAGAAGTACAGTAGAAGATTAATGGGTAGCTTTGAGGGATGAAGTAGTGAAGGTAACAGAGGATCAAGTAAGTAAAAAGACGAGGGCTTACAGGAATCCTTGGGTAACAGAAGAAATATTGAATTTAATCGATGAAAGGAGAAAATATAAAAATGCAGTAAATGAAGAAGACAAAAAGGAATACAAACGTCTCAAAAATGAGATCGACAGGAAGTGCAAAATGGCTAAGCAGGGATGGCTAGAGGACAAATGTAAGGATGTAGAGGCTTATCTCACTAGGGGTAAGATAGATACTGCCTACAGGAAAATTAAAGAGACCTTTTGAGAAAAGAGAGCCACTTGTATGAATATCAACAGCTCAGATGGAAACCCAGTTCTAAGCAAAGAAGGGAAAGCAGAAAGGTGGAAGGAGTATATAGAGGGTCTATACAAGGGCGATGTACTTGAGGACAATATTTTGGAAGTGGAAGAGGATGTAAATGAAGATGAAATGGGAGATCCTATACTGCGTGAAGAGTTTGACAGAGCACTGAAAGACCTGAGTCGAAACAAGGCCCCCGGAGTAGACAACATTCCATTGGAACTACTGACGGCCTTGGGAGAGCCAGTCCTGACAAAACTCTACCATCTGCTGAGCAAGATGTATGAGACAGGCGAAATACCCTCAGACTTCAAGAAGAATATAATAATTCCAATCCCAAAGAAAGCAGGTGTTGACAGATGTGAAAATTACCGAACTATCAGTTTAATAAGTCACAGCTGCAAAATACTAACGCGAGTTCTTTACAGACGAATGGAAAAACTAGTAGAAGCCGACCTCGGGGAAGATCAGTTTGGATTCCGTAGAAATGTTGGAACACGTGAGGCAATACTGACCCTACGACTTATCTTAGAAGCTAGATTAAGGAAGGGAAAACCTACGTTTCTAGCATTTGTAGACTTAGAGAAAGCTTTTGACAATGTTGACTGGAACATTCTCTTAAGGTGGCAGGGGTAAAATACAGGGAGCGAAAGGCTGTTTACAATTTGTACAGAAACCAGATAGCAGTTATGAGAGTCGAGGGACATGAAAGGGAAGCAGTGGTTGGGAAGGGAGTGAGACAGGGCTGTAGTCTATCCCCTATGTTATTCAATCTGTATATTGAGCAAGCAGTGAAGGAAACAAAAGAAAAATTCGGAGTAGGTATTAAAGTCCATGTAGAAGAAATAAAAACTTTGAGGTTCGCCGATGACATCGTAATTCTGTCAGAGACAGCAAAGGACTTGGAAGACCAGTTGAACGGAATGGATAGTTTCTTGAAAGGATATAAGATGAACATCAACAAAAGCAAAACGAGGATAGTGGAATGTAGTCGAATTAAGTCGGTTGATGCTGAGGGAATTAGATTGGGAAATGAGACACTTAAAGTAGTAAAGGATTTTTTCTATTTGGGGAGCAAAATAACTGATGATGGTCGAAATAGAGAGGATATAAAATGTAGACTGGCAATGGCAAGGAAAGCGTTTCTGAAGAGAAGTTTTTTTAGTATCAAGTATAGATTTAAGTGTCAGGAAGTCATTTCTGAAAGTATTTGTATGGAGTGTAGCCATGTATGGAAGTGAATCATGGACGATAACTAGTTTGGACAAGAAGAGAATAGAAGCTTTCGAAATGTGGTGCTACAGAATAATGCTAAAGATTAGATGGGTAGATCACATAACTAATGAGGAGGTATTAAGTAGAATTGGGGAGGAGTTTGGGGCGAAACTTGACTAGAAGAAGGGATCGGTTGGTAGGTCATGTTCTCAGGCATCAAGGGATCACAAATTTGGCATTGGAGGGCAGCATGGAGGGTAAAAATCGTAGAGGGAGACCAAGAGATGAATACACTAAGCAGATTCAGAAGGATGTAGGCTGCAGTAGGTACTGGGAGATGAAGAAGTTTGCACAGGATAGAGTAGCATAGAGAGCTGCATCAAACCAGTCTCAAGACTGAAGACCACAACAACAACAACTTAAAATGATGACGAAGACGTAGCTGGCCACTTGGGAAGAAATAATAGACTAATGTGCTTACGAATGAAGCAGTTCACGTGGAGGGAGAAATGGTTTAATTCCTCGCATCGTGCCGATTGACCAGACAGAAATTTTCATTGGTGTTAATGTCATTCTGGCAGGTAGAGAAATTTTCTTCGTATATTAATATTTTGACTGCAAAGTCGTTCTCACACGGGCCGTGAATTTGAACACCATAGCGCTCCGTGACGCGTTTCTGACGTCAGACAGTGAAAAACGCGAAGTACAGTCTTTCCGAATGTGCGGAGCAGTAATAACCATGTCAGATATTCCGAATGTGCATTCGAACGTGGTCCAATGAAATGGAAGAACGGAAACTATGTCACATGCAAGTCAGATGCAACCCCCTTCTCGTTTCGATACAGAGAGCATATAGCTTGAACACGGGGAAAATTGTATATCCATTTAAAAAAAGACAAGTGGCGTACAACGTCGGGCACCGTTGTCGCGCGCAGACTATCTCGTGCGTTTGACAAACCGAAGAGCTGGCGTGCTGCTCCATTTCGAGAACTCTGTTGTCGCCCACCAGCTGTAGCTGTCGTTTGCCGATGGAGAGCGGTGGGACCGCAAATGATCGCACTGTGGTACACTTATCGTACGAACTAGCCGGATCGTTTCTGAGCATTCAGCAGCGCGTTGGAATACGCGACAGCGCGTTGCACGTTCGATGCCACGTCACGTGTGAAGGCGATCAATAAAGCCGTCCCGATAGGGATTGTAGAAGCAGATTTGGACATGAGGCAGGTCTGTGACGTCAGTTTCTGTTATTTCATGCCGAGGAAGTATTGCCGCACTTTAAACTCGAAATAAGTTCTGCAATATTTCGACAACGTGCGACGAAACATTTAACCAATAAGGGCCAACAACGCTCCCTAAGTCACAATCAGAACGTTGGACACGTCATACTGGATTACGTCGTTTTCAGTTCAAAACCATATTTGGTGGGTTTCATATTGTAACTTACGCCCTATGAATATTTGCCATTTCAAAGCCGCAGCTCATTTAATTTCTCTGGAAAACGCGTCTTTCTTGGTACTATTTGTTGCAATAAAATGATGGGAAACGTCATATTGGTGGTTAAAGAATGTTCGTATTTGTCAATTTTTTATAATAATTCACGTGTTATGAAAGTATACCATTTCAATGGATATTGGATATTCTTTAAAAAAACTCATTGTCCTAGGTACTGCATGTTATAATTAAATGCCAGTTAATAACATATTGGTGACACAAGACTTCAGGACAGAGTAACATGAAAAACATAGCGGAACGTTACAGAAATTCAGTGCAAAGTATACAGGCCTGAAGCAATGAAGTAACGTGTAGCTCATTGGTGTCTTGCTATTTCGAATTTTTTAAATTCACCTTCCCGTTTTCTAAAAGGTTCTGGAACTTTTACATTAATGTAACAGAAGTCTGTTCAGTGATATTTGATATTATGTAGATACGAATGCAAGTGCACTCTCCCTCAGGGATGTATTTGTTCGATTTTGTAAACATACCACGGAGCGTGAACCAAGAGCTTGCAGGATTTCTTTCTATGCATGCACGCAAAGCTTTTTGGCTTTGTCTACAAGAGAACGTGCACTACTTGCAGTATCACGTTTTGCACTTTCTTGTTTCACTTCCTGTAGTTAAGAATGTATTATAAAAATCTGCTGTTGAATAGAAAAAGTGATCCAGAAAAAGTGGCCTTTCTAAAAGGTTGGATTGATTAATTATTTTTTATCTTACTTGGTAGATTTTCGTGATTTTGGTAGACTTTCGTGATTTTGTAACACATTATTTGTAATGGCTGTTTTATAAACCAATTAAAACTCTATGGTTGCAGATACTGTTTCAAGTCTCAAACACGTACGACGTATATATGTAGACCGAAGCAATGAATGAAAATCTCTAAAAAGGCCAGAATTGGAACCCAGGTCTCTTGGTACCTATGCAGATGCTCTCACCACTACACCACCTTGGCACAGGGGCTTTGCAAAACTGCACGGACTATCGTAGCACGTTTCGGGTAGGATCCTTCGTTTAGTTCAGCGCTGAGGTGTTATTCCAATACAGTTTGTAAGTAGCCTGTTCGTATGATTGCAACGCTATAGACTGTATTAATATCGCTGATAGCGCTCTACGCCCTCGGTAAGAGACACTGGTTGGACGGACTTGCAGTTAGCGGGTAACAGTTAGCGAGCGGACGGTTCGGACGTGGGTCCTTCATGGAGAGTCAGTGTTGGTAGGACATGCATTGTAAAATTATGATTGTTGTATTTGCTAATGTTTGTGCAGTGGAGTTATTGAAGATTATTTAATTTTTGGAACTTGTCACATGATTAAGGTAGAATGTGCTGAATGCATTGTTTGCTCTTCAACAAAATCTTTCTTTTGCTAACCATATGCCTACTAGTAATTTAGTAGTTAGAATCTTTTTATTTAGCTGGCTGTAGTTGCTGCTTCCTGTAATTGCTGTAGTTCGTCTTATGAAGATTTTCTGTGAGGTTAGTGAGTTACGAAAAAGAATGTGTTACTGTTAGGATTTCTTCCAATTTATGGGCATTCTTGTGTGTTAATTATTTGAAGTCAGGGTGTCATCTGCTCTTGTGTATTGTGGGCAATAAATGAATAGGTTAAGTTTGAGTAGTCCTTGTCAGAGAAAACTCTTTAGGTCAGAGTTGTAACGATAAAAATAAATAACAAGACCTTAGGTTCAGTTGCATTCAGCAGTTTCAATACAAAATAAGAAGCTTCACCCACTCAGTTATTTCAGTAGACAAACAAACTAAGAATTTTCAAGTTGGAGACCTTCTGCAATGCTGACCGACTTTAGGGGGCACGATAAGTAGGTTGAGGAGTGAAAATGGCAACTTGGATTGAGGAGGGAGATGTGTTAGGGTAGTTTGTGCAGTTACGCGAAGCCATTGCGCCCGGGTGGCGTAATGGTCAGCGCATCTGCCTAGTGTTCGAATCCCGGCCTTCATACAGATTTTCATTCGTCGTTTTAGTCCGCATATATACATCATAGATGTTTGAGATTTGAAAAGCGCTCTGGAACCAGATAGATTTTCATTCCTCACTTCAATCTGCTTATATGCATCATAAATGTTTTATAAGCTGCAGCCCTTTCTGACTGGACGTAGAACTTTCCTTATTCGCTTACAACACCTTCATGAATTTCTTATTATGAGGTATGTATACTACAGGCAGAAAAATATGACAAGCGTACAGACAAGGGAGGAAATGTAGGTTTTGACAGACCTAACGTAGGAATTTGTAGACCTTCCATTTTTGTAAATAAATTGTGTTATCTGAGAGCAAGATGCTGGTAGAGAGCTTGTATAGGGAGAAGTGGCCAACCGGACGATACGGCGGCCATTTTTCTGCCAAACTGCGGGCGGGACTTTTGAATGGCCAGTAGTGGAGTACACACTCACCGAATCGAAAGCACTAGACAATATGGCGAAACCATTCGTTAAATGCCTTTCATTACAGCTATAATACACTCATAGTAGCCTGCTACGTACAGCACAGGAAAATTTGATACAGTGGCTGTAAAAATTATTCGTTGCTTGCATTTCTCTCCTTTAAAGTTCGTTTACTAGACATATTGCAATGAAAGTAACGTAAATAAATATAGTGTATAGCATTTGTTTTGTATCGGAAGTGCATAACGGTAAAGATTTAACGTAATTACGTCAGATGAATGCAAGTCGTAAGCAGTTGTTTACTTTTGACATGCGAAAAGTGTGAGACGTATTAGTACTTCTTGTCACGTCTTCAAACTTCTTGCATGTCACAAGTAAACAACTGCGTAGGACTTTCTTTCATATATATATATAATACCTCTCGTAGACAACAAACGAAAAAGATCATAAAAATCAGGTAATGTTAAATGCAGGCTACTGTAATAACGACCAAATGCAACAAGAAAATTACCGTATCCCCTCTACCCCACAGTAAGTACGCCTATTAAAAACTGTCTTCAAGAGTACTTACAATTATTTGCTACGAATAATGTTTCAGCAACCACGACAACTGCGGAAAAGGTGCTTACAACTTGCCTGCGTCAACAGTCACGCAATAATACTGAACCCAAAATAATGCCTAGTGTTCTGATTCGGAACGAAATAAAGTTTGACGCTATTAAGTCGAATGAGCATGGCACAAAAATTACGGGAACTATCCGTTTCCAGCAAGGACTGTCAGTTAGCTGCTTCAGAAAAGCTTGTGGTGCTACCAGTATGCACGCAAACGCTAATTACGTACTAAAAACGATATACAACTAAATCGAACATGCATGCACAACGCATAACAAGTCTCACAATAATTCAAATACCTTTTAATCGTTTCCAAAAGCCCTCTGAACTTCAATTCAACTTAGCCAATCACGGGCAACTTCACCTATGGCCACTCTCTTTGTATACAGGCTCTAGATGCTGGCACTTGACAGCGCTGCAGTCGCAAATCACGTTAACCACGCGTCCATTGTGATGCGAGCGCTGTCACTTTGCGGCCTGTCTTACTGCGCCCACGTCGACGTCAGCTGCCTCGCCACGCGTTGGAGGGGCTTAACTGTACACAACACGCCGACAAGCAAAAGGAAGGCGATTTTAGGGGGAGCGACAAGTACGTAAAAGCTGTAATACGCAGCGCCCGGCTGATGCACCCGGCCCGTCTGTTAATGAGACCGTTATATTATCAAGCGAGTCCAGTGCCAATTAGCCAATGTGAGGGGTTGGCCGCGGCTGCCGACAAAGGAAGCGCGAGCACTCGCACCGAGCTGCCGCCGAAGGAAGCAGACCCGCCAGCGTGCCCTTGACGGGTCCTTCAGCCTACTACCGAGGCTCCATCAAACACTGCACTGGCCGACGACACGAGAGACTTCCCGGAAACTGGAACGCATCTACAAAGGAGAGCGATTCTAGACAAAGCACAGATCCACGACTGAGTTCTGCGGCTGAACTAATTTACCGCCACTCCACTTTCAACGTGCTGCAGGATGCCTACGATGACAATAAAATAAACACTGACGTAACAATTGTCATGCGACAGCAATATGCACATATACAGACGGCGGTTGTATCGTGTACACAAGGTATAAAAGTGCACTTCGTAGGTGGAGCTGCCATTTGTACTGAGATGATTCGTGTGAAGAGATTTCCGACGTAACTACGGTCGCACGCAGAGTGGTAGTTGGTGCTAGACGCGCGGTACATTCCATTTCGGAAATCGTTAAGGAATTCATTATTCTGAGAACCACAGTTTCGAAAGTGTGCCGATAATACGAAATTTCAGGCATTACCTCTTACCGTGGGCAACGCCCGAGAGCAGCGACGTTTGCGAAGAGTTGTCAGTACTGACAGACAAGCAACACTGAATCAAAACAATCGGATAAATCAATGTGGGATTCCTTTATGATAGTGCTGTGCAATTCGGCGCTACAGGCCTATGGCAGCGACGACCCAGACGAATGCCTTTGCTAACAGCGCAACTCCGCCTGCAGCGCCTCTCATGGGCTCGTGACCATATCGGTTGGACTGGAAAATCGTGGGCTGGTCAGATGAGTCCAGATTTCAGCTGGTAGGAACTGATGGTAGGGTTCGAGTGTGCGCTAACTACAGACCATCTGCAGTCATTCTTGGACTCCATGTTCCTAGACAACAATGGAATTTTTATGGACGACAACGTGTCATATCAGTGGGCATAAATGTTCGCGATTGGTTTCAAGGACATTCTGGAGAATTGGAGCGAATGACTTGGCCACCCAGATCGCCCGACATGAATCCCATCTAACATTTATGGGACATAATCGAGAGGTCTGTTCGTGCGCAAAATCCTGCGCTGGCAACACTTTCGCAATTATGGATGGCTATAGAGGCAGCTACAAAGGCATTAGATGACGATCAGTTTGGTTCCAGGAAACGTAAAGGTACCAGAGTGGCACTTCTGACGTCGCAGTTGATAATGGAAGCAAGACTAAAGGATTTGTTGACCTGGAAAAAATCATTCGACATTGTAAAATGGTGGAAGATGTTCGACATTCTGAGGTAAATAGTTGTAACCTATAGGAAGTGACGGGTAATATACAATATGTACCAGAGCCACGAGGGAAAAATAAGAGTGGAATACCAACAAGTGCTCGGATTAAAAAGGGTGTAAGACAGGGATGTAGTCTTTCACCACTACTGTTCAACCTGTGCATCGAAGAAGCTACGAGGGAAATAAAAGAAAGGTTCAGGAGTGGAATAAAAATTCACGGTGAAAGGATATCAATAATACCATTCGCTGATGCCATTACAATCCTGAGTGAAAGTGAAGAAGAATTACAGGATATGCTGAAGGGAATGAACAGTCTGTTGAGTACAGAATATACAATTAGTGTAAATCGAAGAAAAATTATAGTAATGAGAAGTAGCAGAAATGAGAACAGCGAGAAACCTAACATCAGGACTGATGATCACGAAGCAGATGAACTTAAGGGATTCTGCTACATAGACAACAAAACAACCAATGGCGGACGGAACAAGGAGGACATCAAAAGCAGACTAGCAGTGGCAAAAATGGCATTCGTGGTCAAGAGACGTCTACTAATATCAAACATAGGCCTTAATTTGAGGAAGAAATTTCTTAGAAAAAAAAGAAGAAAAAAAAGAGGCAGCGTGGCTCAATATTTCTGCGGCAAACTCGGGTCGATGTCACGTCGAGTTGCTGTACAACGCCGAGCAAAAAGTGGTCTGACACGATATTAGCAGGTAGCCGATGCCTTCTGTCCCCACACTGTATAATGTCAAGTATATTAAATGTTTTAATGTAATACGTTTGTACTGTGCAGAGTGAGAAACAGTTTACAAAAGTGAAGCGTAAATAATGCAGCGCAATAAATACTGCAGCATGGCAAAAACTGCCAAGTGTATATGTGAATCGAAGTATCTCGACATCAGCCGCTGCTAGCAAGGAGGGAAGAAGCAGAATATGTAATGAAACACCAATAGCCACGGAAGATTCTTTATAAATAAAAGAGAAACGCGTCTGGTGTAATTCTCTTTAATTAAATTGCAGTCAGCTCAAGAAGGATAACCAATAGTTACTGATTTAATGTAATATTTTTCTTACATCACTGCTTAATGCATCAGAGATCTTCAGCATTTAAAAAGCATTCGACCAGTGGTACAAGGTGATTATAATTAAACTTTCGCTACTTGAGAGGGCCGCATGAAAAACGAGTGAGCGTAGGACAATGAAACTTCGCGGAAACTTTTGTAAGGACATGCGGCTGAGAAATAACGAACAATTTATTGAAAACACGAAAAAAAACCACATTTTAATTTCCACATGAGAGGGAAACATTTGTTAATAGAGTGCCATGTTATCTTCCTGGTTACAAACGTTGTTCGATGTGACGACCATATGCATCCAGGACAGCATGGAAACGCGCTAGAGGTATCATTTCCCTACTGTTCAGATCACGTTTCGAACAGTGGATCGTGGAATGTTCAGCTGTCGAAACACAGCTCGTGCACTGCATGAAGATCGCACTTTGGATCTAGCATCCTCATCCACGCCAACAATAACTTCTTCAACAAGTTTCAGCGCAATTGGACGTCGGTATCTCCCAGGAGCAATTCGAAAATTACCAGTTAATTAGAACCTGAGAATAATGTTCAACCCAATACTCGCAATCAATACTCGCAAAGAGCAGCAGCGCTGTTGCTGTTGTTATGTTAAAACAATTTTACAAATCTACATCTATCTACATGGATACTCCGCCAATCACATTTAAATGCCTGGCAGAGGGTTCATCGAACCACCTTCACAATTCTCTATTATTCCAATCTCGTATAGCGCGCGGGAAGAATGAACACCTACATCTTTCCGTACGAACTCTGATTTCCCTTATGTTATCTTTGTGATCGTTCCTCCCTAGTAGTAGGATATTATTTTGGAATGCATGTTAAAATTAACGCATTAAAAACAAACTATGTACTTCTGTCAATTAAATAATTATAGCCTATGACAGCTTAGTAGTGTGCGCTTAAGAGCTTATGAATATTTATTTATTATATAACATTCGTAAAATTTAGTCATAAAAATTATTCCGTTACATCTTGGCACTGTGGTAAAGTAGCCTCCTATTGCTACTATTTAAACAAAAAAACACACACAAGTGCAACACGATTGTTTCTTAAATAATAAAATTGTTAGTTATTTACAGTAAGTGATGAAAAGTATCCGGATACCTGACTGAAAATGACTTACAAGTTCGCGGCGCCCTCCATCGGCAATGCTGGAATTCAATATGGCGTTGGCTCCTCCTTAGCCTTGATGACAGCTTCCACTTTCGCAGGCACATTTTCAATCAGATGTTGAAAGATTTCTTGAGGAATGGCAGCCCATTCTTCACGGAGTGCTGCACTGATGAGAGGTATCTATGTCGATCGGTGAGGCCTGGCACGAAGTCAGCACTCCAAAATATCCCAAAGGTGTTCTGTATGATTAAGATCAGTCCATTACAGGGATGTTATTGTCGTGTAACCACTCCGCCACAGGCCATGCATTATGAACAGGTGCACGAACTTGTTGAAAGGTGCAATCGCCATCCCTGAATTGCTCTTCAACAATGGGAAGCAAGAAGGTACTTAAAACATCAATGCAGGCCTGTGTTATGATATAGCACTCCATCTTCAGTCCACAAGATGCCTATCGGGACCATCCCGCCGCCGTGTCATCCTCAGCAGAGGATGCGGGTTGTAGAGGCATAGGGTCAGCACACCACTCTCCCAGTGGTTACACTTGTTTTCTGTGTCGGAGCGGCTACTATTCAAGCTTCTCCTCAATTGGCTTCAAGAGGCCTCGAGAAACGTTAACAGCGTATGGCCGCCCAGATGGTCACCCATTCAAGGGCCGGCCACGCCCAACAGCTCTTAACGTTGTTGATCTGACGGGAAATAGTGTGTTGTGATAGTGCCGAGCGAAACAACAAGGGGTGTAAGCCCCATCCATGAAAAACACGACCACACCATAACACCACCGCCTCCGAATTTTTCTGTTGGCACTACATACGCTGGCAAATGAAGTTTACCGGATATTCGCCGTACCCACACCCTCCCATCGGATCGCTACATTGTGTAGCATGACTCGTTACTCCACACAACGTTTTTCCACTGTTCAATTGCCCAATGTTTGCGCTCCTTACACCAAGCGAAGCGTCGTTTGGCATTTACCGTCGTGATGTGTGATTTATGAACAGCCGCTCGTCCATGAAATCAAAGTTTTCTCACCTCCCGTCTAGTACTTGCTGTGGATCCTGATGCAGTTTCGAATGCCTGTGTGATGGTCTGGATAGATGTCTGCCCATTACACATTACGACCCTCTTCAACTGCCGGCAGTCTCTGTCAGTCAACAGACGAGGTCGGACTGTACGCTTCTGTGCTGTATGTGTCCCTTCATGTTTCCACTTCACTATCACATTGGAAACAGTGGACCTAGGGATGTATAGGAGTGTGGAAACCTTTCGTACAGACGTATGGCACAAGTGACACCTAATCATCTGACCTCGTTCGAAGTCCGTGAGTTCTGCAGAGCGCCCTATTCTCCTCTCTCACAACGTCTAATGACTACTGAGGTCGCTGATATGGAGTACCTGGCAGTATGAGGCAGCACGATGCACCTAATATGGAAAACGTATGTTTTTGTGGGTGTCCGGAAAATTTTGATCACATAGTGTATTTTACATTATGTTTCAAAAGCATACATGCAATTTCGCTATATTGTATCTCATACTTAAATGAAATCGATGGCATATTTTTGAAACACCGTACCCTTTATCATTGTTGTTTACATTAGCTGCCGAGTCCAAATAATTGGGAAATTCCTGTATGGTAAACAAGAGCTTCAGGATTTCCATAACACAAATTGATTCTATGAATTCAAATTAGCTATTTTTTGAGTAATGAGTTTCCTCACCAAATTCCCTATATACTGAATCGAGGATAGCACAATGAGTCCATTAAGAGAATGACAGTCCCTCCCTCCCTCCCTCCCCCTACCCTGAGCGTGCAAGCATCTATTAATCCTGTTCGTATTGCTTTAGGTATATTATTTACTGCCTATGAAATTGCAAACGTTTTTTACTATTCTATCGTTAGTCAGGCGGCATCCGTTTCTGCTTCTCAGTCTCCGTATGGAGAAGGGAAGCGGAGAGTCGTATAGAATAAATCAAAACAAGCAGGTACAGACGAATTTCCGCAAATACACTAAAGAGCCAAAGACACTGGTACACCTGCCTAATATCGTGTAGGGCCCCCGTGAGCACGCAGAAGTGCCGCAACACGACGTGACGTGGCTCGACTAATGTTTAAAGTAGTGATGGAGCGAACTGACACCATGAATCCTGCAGGGCCGTCCGTAAATCCGTCAGAGTATGGGGAGGTGGAAATCTCTTCTGAACAGCACGTCGCAAAGCATCCCAGATATGCTGAATAATGTTCATGTCTGGGGAGTTTGGTGGCCAGCGGAAGTGTTAAAACGCAGAAGAGTATTCCTGGAGCCACTCTGTAGCAATTCTGGACGTGTGGGGGTTCGCCTTATCCTGCTGGAATTGACCACGTCCGTCGGAATGCACAATGGACATGAATGGATGCACGTGATCACACAGGATACTTATGTACGTGTCACCTGTCAGAGTCGTATCTAGACGTATCAGGAAGCCCACTTTAATCCAACTCGTAACGGCCCGCACCATTACAAAGCGTCCAACAACTTGAACAATACTCTGCTGACATGGTGGGTCTATGTATTCATGAGGTTGTCTCCGTACCCGTACATGTCCATCCGCTCGATACAACTTGAAACGGTAGTCATCCGACCAGGCAATATATTTCCAGTCGTCAATAGTCTAGTGTCAGTGTTGACGGGCCCTACACGGTTTTTTTTTTTTTTCTTCTTTCCGTAGGCGACGATGTAGAATGCTAACAGGTGCCTACAGTAAATGAAGAATTGCGGCTCAACCTTACTCCATATAGTGCCTTCTGGTTCGCAGTAGTTAACATAGGAAACCGGCTTTCAATCGAAGCTATACAATTTTGGAACAATAAAGTTATATCAGGAATGTGTTCCATGTTTTTGATCACTTACAAGCAGCAATAATTCACGTCGAGATGGGGGGAAAGAATGGTAAAAAAATGAGAGAACAGGCAGTTTGTCACAAAATTACAAACATTTTGATAGGTTTGGTGCCCAGAACGGAACCTAAAATCAGTATGGTGCCAAGAGAGGCATTTTAAATATGCATTTTTAGTTCGCTGCTGAAGAAAACCGTTTTCAGCACCAAAGTACCCATGTAATTTCTGTATTTACAAAAACAAAACAACCACAATTCGTGTTTCCTTTCCAGTTTTACTGCAAACCGCTGACTCGTTTCGAATTCTGTTTTCAGGACGTGCTTCAACGGGATTTATTGCGTCAATATTTGTAAAAGGCAGCAGATACGCATGGTTACAATTACGTAAAATTATTATCTGATTACAGTAAATGACTAAATTTACAAAATATAGCGTGTATACGCCCACCAAATGTAATAAATTCGATAATGTGAGAAATGTACGTTTTCAGTCTTTTAAAATCAATCCTTCTACTGAATAACAATGGGATAAGAAGTCGCAGACTTTCTAACTAATAATGGTGTTGTTATTTTATTAAATAACACCAGTATTGTGTACAAACTCTACGACATATTATTCTGATGTGCTTCAGTACATGCATTAAATTAGTAAAATATTGAACGCATACATTTCTCACATACTGTCGAACTGATTTGCTTTGGACGCCCATAAGCCCATATGCGCTATATTTTTTCTTTTATACTTAACCTAATCAGATACAATAGTTACTGATTTTAAATGTTTTATGTTGTTCCTTGCAAGCAAGAGATCTTACGGAAATACCAAGAAGTTGCTGCTCCACCTAGAGAAAGGTTTATTTGAAATTCCACAATATCTAAGACAGGAGTTTTTAATAAGAAACTGAGAAAGCCTCGTCGTTTGAAGGTAGGCTCCTAATAGAACACAAGGGCGACTATTACCTTCACGCTAGACAAACACGTCGGAAGGAAAGGTTAGGACAGAAGTAGTTCTGTCTAGCACCGTAAAACAAGTAATCGAAAAAAATAAATGAGAACACAATCCTTCGTAATCACGGCCGCTGACACGTAAGAAGAGGTTATGGGGACTATGAGGAAATGCTGCAGAGTAATGTCTCCGAATTTTTGTGTGACAATTTTTCAAGCTTTTAAATCAGACAATCTTTATTAACATTTTGCATCTTCATTTTTCACGTCTGTTTATTTATTTCTCAATACAGTGAGCTGGTGACGACTACGCTTCTCCCAGCGAGAAATCAGTATATTTATACTGTAGTTGTGACTTTGTTGTCTGAGTCACAACCTCACCTCTGCTTGCACCGCTTCGCATCTGTCAAAGTGGTGTTCTTTAAGTACTGGAGACAGAGGAAAATCGGATGAGGAAAGTCGGGACTATGTGGAAGATGATCGACGACAGAGAACCCAAGACGTCGGATTGTTGCAGGTGTCGCAGCGCTTGTGCGTGGTCTTTCGTTGTGGTGCTGTGGACGAACTCTTCTGAGCTTAGAAACTTGATTACAGCACGCTGTTTCTCATGCACCGACGTAGTTACGCTACACACTGCCATGTTTCGCTCTACAATTCTAGCGGCACTGGGCTGCAAAATGCAGACATGAAGAATAAAGATGTAAAATGTTTATAAAGGTTTTTTTCATTCAAAAAGCTTTAAGAATTTCACAAAAAAATTGGGGGGATTACTTGTCAGCACGCCCTCGTATTAGAAACAGTCATTTATCCAAGACCGAATGGGAGCGCTACAGTTTAATGTGGATACAGAAGGCGCTACGGTATCGGGGATTATAATTCATGTTCCATGATGATCTTCTGGGAGCGGAGGCCTCTGAGTACTGGGTGAAGCTTCATGACCCTCAGAATATTTTTAACGGCGAACGTCAAAGTAATGCAAGGGGAGGTAGAGTAGTTGGTAATCGTATTTCGCAGTTTACTGGAGAAAATTAGAACGATATTGAACGCCATATAATTGGTAGATCAAGAAAAATAATTATTTTTAAGGAATTTGAAGGAAATATTTTTGCAGAGAATGTAAAGAAAATAAACGACGAATTCGTAGTGTTTTTGAGGTAGAATGGAGTCAGCTGCAGAAGAAACATGGTTGTCGGAAATATCGTATCCAAGACGTGAGAAGGGTGCTGTGTAGTTTTGAGATCACACGACAGTTGCCTCGGAGTACATTTGTTACTAGTCAGTATCCATTACATTTTTTAGTTCTCTTCGAAGTGATACTAAATCGATACAGGTGTGTCTGGCGGGGCAGAATGCGAGATTCGATTTGCGGAAATTTTTCTTTTCTGATATGGTTAGGTACGTCCTTAGTAGTCGATGTCACCTACCACCACCGATAACTGGCAGATTTAGAAGACGCATATCACGGACTTTTCTGAGTAACCATATCATTATTTTACTTCTTAGTTCCCTAAGAATACTTAAAGAAAGAAGTAGTTTACAGCGCGACATTTATACAACGTCCAGTCTAAATACGATGCAGTACTATTTTTTTCTGAGATGATGCGTGCAAAGAAAAAGATTTCTTAGGTTAACGAATCCACGTAAATGCTTTCCCACATGGAGAATACTGTAGTACTTCTCGCTTGTGATAAACAGAAGTCGGTATTTCACACACTGGGTGACAAGACGTTCTCCGGAAAGACGCACTCTGAAGGATGAGTGGCATTGTTGTGACAGCGTTTCAGAGAGTTCAGTCGGCGCTGCCGGACGTGCAACAGGATGAAGAACGGAAGCGTGAGGCTATTTGCGGCGAGCACGTGGACGCGGGAGGTGGTCCCTACCTGTTGGCTGCCGGCGGTCGCCGCAGTGGACACGCTTCGCACACGCCGCGCCGGACGGCTTGTCGTAATTCCCGCTCCCTCCTTCCGCGACGACAGCCGGCCGCGCACTGACCAGAGCACCTCAGCGCTCTGCGCAAACCGACGGGAGCGCCGCGCGGCCTTCGGCGGACAGTTGCAACCCGCGGCCACGCCCCCCAGCTGCAGGCTGCCGCAGGCGACGCCTGTCCTTCCGCGTAAACAACCCCTCCCTGTCCCCACTGCACCGCGTTACTAACCCTATTGTACAAGACACATCCGTCCAGTCTTGATTTGCTCGCAAAGTGCACACTACAGATCACTTCAGAATAAACAAACTGCCCCAATCAGTGTAGATAATACACAGCGGTACACTAATAAGAAGTACAGTATAACACCCCAAAGACCCCTTAAAGTCAATTAAGACAGAATATCATAATATGAAGTAGGGAAGAGTTATCTTGGCAAATACTACATCTTTGCCGATAAGCTAACACCACGAAGTTTTGATAACAACAACATTATACATAACTGAGATCAGAAATGTAAGGACTATGGTATGAAGATTAGCATCTCCAAAACGAAAGTAATGTCAGTGGGAACGAAATGTAAACGGATTGAGTGCCAAATAGGAGGAACAAAGTTAGAACAGGTGGACGGTTTCAAGTACTTAGGATGCATATTCTCACAGGATGGCAACATAGTGAAAGAACTGGAAGTGAGGTGTAGCAAAGCTAATGCAGTGAGCGCTCGGCTACGATCTACTCTCTTCTGCAAGAAGAAAGTCAGTACCGAGACTAAGTTATCTGTGCACCGTTCAATCTTTCGAGCAACTTTGTTGTATGGGAGCGAAAGCTGGGTGGATTCATGTTACCTTATCAACAAGGTTGAGATTACGGATATGAATGTAGCTAGGATGATTGCAGGTACTAGGTAGATGGGAACAATGGCAGGAGGGTGTCCACAATGAGGAAATCAAAGAAAAACTGGGAATGAACTCTTTAGATGTAGCAGTCAGGGGGAACAGGCTTAGATGGTAGGGTCATGCTACACGCATGGGAAAAGCAAGGTTACCCAAGAGACTCATGGGTTCTGCAGTAGAGGGTAGGAGAAGTCGGGGCAGACCAAGGAGAAGGTATCTGGATTCGGTTAAGAATGATTTTGAAGTAATAAGTTCAACGTCAGAAGAGGCACCAATGTTAGCACTGAATAGGGGAACATGGAGGAATTTCATAAGGGGGCTATGCTCCAGACTGAACGCTGAAAGGCATAATCAGTCTTAAATGATGATGATGATGAGAGTTTTTGTTATGAAAAGAGGAGGAAGAAACCTCAGATTTAATTAATGGGCAAATATCCAAGTGATAATTGCAATTAATATCTTGAAAGCTAAGTCCCAGGTAATGTTAGTCAGAGATAACTTTTTGAATGCGCCTACAATACTCTTTCACAGAAGAAGTCGCTTGCTGGCTCTCGTCCTGTAAAGACGTGCGAGAACAATTCTTGTCTTAGTTATTTAGAGTACGGAACACGACGAGATTGTTTTGCGTTCAGAAGTGTTTCTTGCGTGACGTGATTCACGAACTTTGGAAACTGATTTTCTAAGCAGAGATAGCAACTGATAGACGCGTTTAACCGTGCATAACTTGCAAATAGTTGGAACTAAAAGAAGAGTGGATAGTATATCAAAGGACTGCACTCAATTAGTCTCGAGTAGGACACAATTACACGACTTCACGAAGATAATACAATTACGCTGAAGAGTCAAGTTGTCGTAATTGTCAAGAAACTTAATTTTAATAGAACTGACTTTACCAACTAACTGCGTGTGCGTGTGGTGCGAAAGTTGTAAAGTATTTAGTGGCCAAGGAACAATAAACTGTTCGTTCCAACTGAAATATCAAGTGTGGACTACATTATTAAGTGATTTAATCAATGATAGTTAACCAACGACTGTTCAGCAGGGACAATTTAATCTGAATATCAAAATACCTACGTCATTAATTGAAAAGAGAACTTTGAAACATTTTTTTTTAACATTACGGCGTAGGTTCACTCAAACGTCATCAAAGAGTATCTGTGGATCTCACTTCATACAGGTTCAACAACTCCATAGCAACGAGCCAACAACGTACGAGAAGACTCATAATTCATCACAATTGGTGGTGAGTACCATGCGGATGACGTAAGATTTAACAACTACTGCATATCCGGGCAATGAATCATTCAATCTTAAATCAGAAGAAGCATCCATCGTACGAGTTCGCATTTCTGTCTCCCGTTCGGCAACGGGGACCTACGTCATCGCGCATCGTGTCCCAACTCCACTGCGAGGGCTGTGGCAGTAGCAGCTCTACGGCGTCGACAATATCAGTACGCGGTTGGAGTGCGGGGACGCCACAACAGACAACGTAAAAAGAGTTCATTTATTTCTATCACTGCGCGAGCACAGTGAATCGGAAACTGAAACATGCGATATCAGTACAAAAACTGTACGCTCCCTTTTTTTTATCAAATGATGAGCGGAGCGGAAACCAGACTCCGTCAAATTTGCACAATGGATTTTTGTCTGGATTTTCATAGTTAAGCGTTAAATTGACCAACATAGAGTATAGTTTTGCTTGAAACTAATCGGCGTAGTTATGAAAATCTTAATAAGTGATTTGTGGGAAAAGTGAAATCTTTCACGAACAACTGCCACGTCAAAAAGTTTATCTCTTCAACATCTAGTTATTTTGCGCACGGGACTTACATTGGTGTAGAAATTGTGGATTTCTTTTTTTCATGTTGAATATTAAATTACAGCATAAGTTGAAACCTCTCTGATTTCTCTTGATTCGAAAATCCTGTCATCCCCTCCTCCCCCACCTGTCTTGGTCATGATATATATTTATACTCCACACGTCTTTTCTTTCTTCTCAGATGGCGGACGTAAGTACCTACATTGGAAGAACGTGTCTTGGTAAGAACATGGGCACACCCGGGGAAAACCGTGAGAGATGTACAACGGAATTTTGCGGCACGATTCCATAAAGAAGCTCCACCAAAGCGAACGGTAATTCGATGACGAGAGAAACTCTTCAGAACCGCATTCATTATGGATGGAAAGAGGAAGGTCGACCATCAACGCGACAACAAACATGCGCTGCAGTGACGGATTCTGTGGACAAATCTCCCATACAATCATTGTGGAAACGATCTACTGAACTTGTAATTATAAAAACGACTATGCTGACACACATCAAAAAAGATCTGGAATTAAAATCTTTGAGGCCAATATTCGTAAACGAATTGAGTGATGAGGACATGCGGCGAAGACATGAAACTTGTTCAAAGTTGTTCGATGTGTCTGTGGCGTTCCCAAAGCGGGGAAAAGTTTTCTACTCAGACGAATGTGCAGTTTATCGATCTTTTTGTAATAGTGGTATTGTTTTCTGTAACAAGGAAAACCCATATTATTATGAAAAGTTAGAGAATAATCCATGAAATGCTATGATCTGGGCTGCAATGTCCAGTAAGCACCTCATAGGGCCGTAATTCTTTGACGGTGCAGTAAATCAAATTCTTACTTGTGAACGTAGCATGAATAGTTTAGTACAGAGCTGCTGAGACTGAGCGTTCTTGCTGACAGTTGGCTTCAAAAAGATGAAAGTCATGTCCACTACTCTCTCTGTGTTCGAGAATTCTTTATTTAGGAGTCACTCCAGAGGTGGAAAGGGAGAGGATCAGTGCATCTGCCAGAGCCGATCGAGTGGCCTCCAGATGTGACAATTCTCTGTGAGGAATAATTAAACAGCAAGTCGCGAAACGACCTGCGCTTCAGAAAAATTTCACACAGGACCTGGCGCGCATCATTTTGTGCCGCCACAGTGTTGGTGCCCACACTGAAGTTTCTGGATGACGAAACAAGCTGGAACGTAATGTATCAACGTTTGTCACACATCTGCTATGACATGCTCGAAATAAATAAATGAATAAAGACACATTATGATCAAAGAGAGGGATGTGACAGGACTTTCGGACCAGACTGTATATGCGCTTAATGATAATACACTCCTGGAAATGGAAAAAAGAACACATTGACACCGGTGTGTCAGACCCACCATACTTGCTCCTGACACTGCAAGAGGGCTGTACAAGCAATGATCACACGCACGGCACAGCGGACACAACAGGAACCGCGGTGTTGGCCGTCGAATGGCACTAGCTGCGCAGCATTTCTGCACCGCCGCCGTCAGTGTCAGCCAGTTTGCCGTGGCATACGGAGCTCCATCGCAGTCTTTAACACTGGTAGCATGCCGCGACAGCGTGGACGTGAACCGTATGTGCAGTTGACGGACTTTGAGCGAGGGCGTATAGTGGGCATGCGGGAGGCCGGGTGGACGTACCGCCGAATTGCTCAACACGTGGGGCGTGAGGTCTCCACAGTACATCCATATTGTTGCCAGTGGTCGGCGGAAGGTGCACGTGCCCGTCGACCTGGGACCGGACCGCAGCGACGCACGGATGCACGCCAAGACCGTAGGATCCTACGCAGTGCCGTAGGGGACCGCACCGCCACTTCCCAGTAAATTAGGGACACTGTTGCTCCTGAGGTATCGGCGAGGACCATTCGCAACCGTTCCATGAAGCTGGGCTACGGTCCCGCACACCGTTAGGCCGTCTTCCTCTCACGCCCCAACATCGTGCAGCCCGCCTCCAGTGGTGTCGCGACAGGCGTGAATGGAGGGACGAATGGAGACGTGTCGTCTTCAGCGATGAGAGTCGCTTCTGCCTTGGTGCCAATGATGGTCGTATGCGTGTTTGGCGCCGTGCAGGTGAGCGCCACAATCAGGACTGCATACGACCAAGGCATACAGGGCCAACACCCTGCATCATGGTGTGGGGAGCGATCTCCTACACTGGCCGTACACCTCTGGTGATCGTCGAGGGGACACTGAATAGTGCACGGTACATCCAAACCGTCATCGAACCCATCGTTCTACCATTCCTAGACCGGCAAGGGAACTTGCTGTTCCAACAGGACAATGCACGTCCGCATGTATCCCGTGCCACCCAACGTGCTCTAGAATGTGTAAGTCAACTACCCTGGCCAGCAAGATCTCCGGATCTGTCCCCCATTGAGCATGTTTGGGACTGGATGAAGCGTCGTCTCACTCGGTCTGCACGTCCAGCACGAACGCTGGTCCAACTGAGGCGCCAGGTGGAAATCAGATGAACATAAGCTATATGTTTTTTTAAACGACGATGTTATGGTTTCTGTTAAAACCGCCTCTGAGAAGAAAAGCGCTGTCTATACTGTGAGAAGGTGCGGTTTCGGTTTCTTTCTAGCTGTCGGTTTTAACTACGTTGGAAGAGCATTTAAATAACAAGACATTGTTTCTGCCACATACATTGTCTCTCTGTAGGCTATACATAACTTTAAACAAAAATTATATAAAGAACGATAAGCTGTTTTATTTTCTTTCCCACTGTCAATTGTAAAACTCGTTTATTGGAAAAGTTGTATTTGTGGTTTATCGGCTTATGATTAGAGTGTTTCCTTATGGACCCAGTTGCTGGAGAGATCTCTCTCATGTACCCCATAACAGTGATCTCAACTCATTTACTCATTCCCAGTCCCCCATTAATGTTTCGTTTGCAATAGTAATAAACAGTGCTCAAGGTCAGTGAGAGAGGGCAAGAGGAGCTGGAGGAGAAGGAGGACATGGAGGGAGGGATGGGGAAGAAAGATATGACAGATAGGGAGGGGACAGAGGAACAGGGGACGGGGGAGGAGGAGGGGATGGACAAAGGGTGGGAGGAGGCGGTGATGGAGAGAGAGTGAGGGCTAGGGAGATTAGAAAGTACATTCCATTCCCACACATATTTAGCAATTGCGAAGCAATGCCGGCTTTGCTAGTTGCTTGTTAAGCCTCGTTTACACTTGAGCTGAAGGAAGCGAATACAAGCAAACGAGCATTTGCTGATAATTCGCCAGTGTTCGTTACCGTCCACTTGTACCTGACAACAAGCATTTGTACTGGAAGGAGTGGAAGAGACAACTAGTGAACGAGCGTAGCGTGCTAACCGTACGAATGCTGTGCTTTTGTATTTTGGTCCTAATAATCGCCACATAGGTTTTACTTGATATAACAGCAACAAACAGCATTTGGCTCTGTTCGTTTCAAATTTACAGGTGTTCGCTAGTATTCCACTCTCTGTCGGTCTTTCGGTTTGCGTGCTCGACACTTGGGCACTCGCTTGGTAGAAAATTGACGAAGCCGTCAAATGTCCAACTGTGGACGTGGGAAGGCTGGCATATTCATTACTTGCTTATATCTGGTGGAAACGGAATCAAGAGGCACGAGATTTTTTTCTTTATTAGAAAGGAGGAGAGCAATAATTTTCCTTGGAAGTAAACAACCATGAAAATGTAGGTATAACACTGATTAATGTAAAATTAAAAATATACGGAAGACCGGATCATTCTGGTGACTTACATTCAAGGTAACTGTAATATTATCACAGATGTATCACTGTTATTTTAGGAGCTTACGATGTAAGAACAAAAGAAATAAAAATCGTTTTTCTCTTTATTGCACAGTCTGCTCTCCAACATACTACACTGCAGATGTTATTAAGTACCCTATGTGATAGATCGCTCATACATTTAACATTACATGAATCGTGCTGTATTAACATTACATTCCGTATGTAGTTTGCTAAAATCCTTGCCCGTATGGAATATGTCACTACAGACACGAGGCACTACCTTAGGTAAAGCAATTATTGAAATGCGAAAAATTAGTAACGTAACTGTCTCAGTTCACTAAGAACTCTAGAACTTCGACATTTTCATGCGCCATTGAGTGACGAGTGTCACTGCAGTGCTCTACCACTTTCCCCATCTTGCCCGTCGGTAGTTGTTGCTTTGCTTTTCAATTCCCGCTTTAAATACAATTAGAAGCCAGTGAAAAGCAATAACCGACGTACCTATACGTTGCAGGAACAATGCTAAGCAAGGCTGTAGCTGCAGTCCAATGATAATGCACCACCTACACGCGTTTCTCGCTTGCGTGTAAATTCGGATACCCACATCTTTGTTTTCCTAAGCCAGTTTCCTTGTTTCGTCAATAAGTCGTGCTGACCATGCAAAATAATCTCATCTGAATATCAGAGTCATTTTGTCTCTTTAGCCACATGATGTACACTACCTGAGCAAACGTGCCCGGACACCTATTAGTGGACTTCAATAGGAGGTGTGTTCACACTTCGCCTTTATGACGCTTCGAACTCTTCTGGGGATCATTTCTAAGTGATGTCTGAATGATCCATTAAATTTTGGGCGTACAGTCGTGTAAGATCTATGCATTTCTGCTAATATTTCGCCATATATATTTCGACCACCTTCCGAATGTGCCGACGGATTAACGCTACAGCCCTCGCTCCGTTCTTTTAAATCCGCAGACCTCTCCTCTGTACAATGCGGCCACTGACACACAAGTTACGCTGTGGCGACGTCTTAGCGAGTTTATTAAAGAAAGCAAGGGATTCCACGATTTTTGCGAACTCACACTGCTATCTCTATGAATTCAATTCTCCACCAAGCGAATCTCAACAGCTTTTTCCGCCACCGAGTCCTATGAAAGATGAAGCCGACGCTAGAACTTCGACATTTTCGTGCGCCATTGAGTGATGAGTGTCAATGCAGTTCTCTATCACAGCCAATTAATAGGGCTGTAAGAGCCGGGATACGAGGTGCGACAATAAAGTAATGAGACTGATTTTCTTTGCAAGATGTGGCAACCCTGTAGGGTTACTAGGCACAATATCTTTGACCTTGGTCTATAAGCTGCTTCTAGCCCAAGCGGCACATCGATGCAACTGCTCAGACGTGAGTTGTGCTGTAATAAGTTAACACGTGTTTGTATCTCTCGTCACGGAAATGGAACCGCATAATATTACACAACGGTATGCCATTACTTTTTGCGTTAAATTGGGTGGAAACGCGACGACAACTTACGGTAAGCTTCAGAAGGCTTTTGGAGAGGACGTTCTCTCAAGAGCTCAAGTTTTTCGTTGGCATAAAATGTTTAGTGAAGGCAGAACGAATGTTGAAGATAAAGACCGCAGTGGCCGACCATCAACTTCACGGACAGATTTCAACTTGGCCAGGGTGCGTGAACTCGTACGATCTGATCGAAGATTATCTGTGAAAATGATTGCAGAAGAACTGAACACCAATCAAGAAATGGTTTGTCTAATAATAACTGAAGATCTTGGTATGAGAAATATTTGTGCAAAAGTGTACCCCAAAAATCTCACACCACATCAGCGAGAAACATGGAAAAATGTGGCAGCCGATCTGTTAGAGCAAACGGAAATCAATCCAGAATTGTTGACCCATATTATCACTGGTGATGAAAGTTGGTTTTTTTCCGTACGAGACAAAACGCCAAAGTTCGCAATGGTGCTCAAAGGAATCACCCGACCTAAAAAAGCTCGCATGTCAAAGTCAAAAGTGAAATGCATGCTTGTGTGCTTCCTTGATTCCAAAGGAATTGTTCATAATGAGTGGATGACTCCTGGACAAACAGTTAACCAATATTACTACATGAAATTTTAGAAAGACTTCGTAAAAGAGTTCTTCGTGTCCATGCCAATATTGCTGATAGTTGGATTCTGCATTACGATAATGCTGCTCTGTCAATACAGCAATTTTTAACTTCAAAACAAATTTCAGTACTACCATAGCCACGTTATTCACCAGATATCGCTCCGTGCGACTTATTTTTATTTGCAAGTGTCAAAACGGAGGTCAAGGGACACCATTTTCCAACAACACAAGATATCCAAAACGCTGTGACGAGGGTCTCGGAGGATATCACAGAAGATGAGTTCCAGAAATGTTACCATCAATGGCAGAAGCGCTGGAAAAAGTGTGAAAGTGTGTGCAATCAGAAGGGAATTACTTTGAAGGAGACAACACTAAACTTGACTAAAACGGTAAGCAACATTTTTTTCACATCAGTCTAATTACTTTATTGTTGCACCTCGTACATCTGCTGTTCCGTGCATTTTTCATCAGCTGTACTAGTCATCTGTCTGACATACGAAAGACCACACTCACAGAGGATCCTGTAAACTCCAGTCTTATGTAGCATCAAGCCATCTTGATGGAACCCAATAGTGCTGCAGCCTTCGGTGAAGGGTGAAAAATCACTCTCACTTTGAGCTTGGTAGGATCCATCCTATCTTTGATGGCACATTTACCACACAACTATGGCAGGAAAACCAGGGATTTAAATGTTTCTATGTCTTCTTCCTCTTTCCTTCTGTTCACTTTGCATGTCTGTTGGGCATGTAACTGTTTGCTTCAGGAACTCCCTTTGACTGTAGAAGTTAAATGCCTTGTCATTCATGCCGGAAGTTGTGCGAAGACTGAAATAAAGTGGTACAGTTTCTCTGGGGCTTTATGAAGGCCCAGATATCCATAACGATCAAATGGTTCAAATGGCTCTAAGCAGCGTGAGACTTAACATTTGAGGTAGTCAGTCCACTAGAACTTAGAACTACTTAAACCTAACTAACCTAAGGACATCACACACAACCATGCCCGAGGCAGGATTCGTACCTGCGACCGCAGAGGTCGCGCGTTTCCAGACTGAAGCGCCTAGAACCGCTCGGCCACAGAGGCCGGCAAATCCATAAGGAAGATGTTGCTACGTGAGTAACATTGGCTCTCTTAATTACGACTGTACACAACACTTGGTCTTGTTATTAAAACCTATTGGAAAATGATCGTGTCGCATACACAACTCTGCGGACTTCGTTGGCAAACTTAAATCATTGAGATTGAACACTTCTGGCTATCAATAAGCTTTGATGTGGTTTCCGTATTAATCATGGTTTCCCTTTCAGATTGTTTATCTCTTAGTCGCAAAAGTTTTGATAATAGGTTTCAGCATTGTTCAAACACTTGCTTTTTATTTAATCACGAATTTTTTGAAGAAATTGATGACGTCACCATAGGTAGTCCCTTCGCGTCCTTAGTGACCAATTTGTTTATGGTGGACTTAGAGGTAAAGCGCTGGAATCTGCTAGTTTGAAACTCAAAGTAATTTTTAGGCATATGTAGTGTCTGTAGTGTGGCCCTGTGGTAAATATCAATTACAATAATTTTTAAGCCATCGAAATTCCATCCCTGGAAAAATACGGTTTAAAACTGAAATCCTAAAGGAGGGTTGCCTTCCAATTTTAGGTGTTCCGGTGCATCGCAAAAATGCTGGTATCTGGGGACATGCCGTTTATCGGAAGCCGTCCCATGCGGACCTAAATTTACACACAAATAGCTGCCACCATACTTCCCAGCTCTCAGAAGTGTTCTCAGAACCTTGGTTCATAGGGGGCATTTCAGTGCTGATGAGATCAGTATACAGGATGGGCGTCTACACTTAAAAAAACGAGTTTTTGAAGCAAACGCATTCGCCGCGGCTGACACGTTAGGCGCCGTGAATAAAACCTTAGGTGAGCATCAGGAACGAGGAAGAAGACACAAAGAGATTTAAATCTATTTCTTTCCTGTCATCTGCCGGATATCACTCATCAAAAATAAGACAGGTCCTCGCTACGCACAAAGTTAAAATAATTTTTCGCCATCCGCTGCAGCACTTTTGGGTTCCGTCAAAGATGATTTGATGTTCCACAAGATTGGGATTTACAAGATCCCCTGCTAGTGTAACCTTTCATACATCGGGCAGACGACTTGTACAGTCGATGAAAGACGCGTGGGACGCCGTACATAGACCCGGCTGTCAAGTCCAATAAACCGGTTGTGGCAGAACACAAAACTGACACTGGTCACTTTTTGCTGTATGAAAATGTCGAAATTCTATCGTCGACATCATGTGGTGGAAAAAGCAGTTGAAATTCGTTTGGCAAAGAATTTAATCAATAGAATTGTGGTTTCACCTTGGACAAGTCATGACATCCGACATCTTCTTTAATAAATTTGTAAAGACGTCGCCACAGTGCAGCTCATTACGATATGTCGCATATGAACATTTGTAGATGCACAGGTATCTGAATATCTGTGGAGGAATGGCAGTCCATTCTTCATCAAAAGCCGATACCATAGATGGTACTGATATAGGACACTAAGATCTGGAGCGATGTCCACATTCTAACTCATCCCGAAGGTGTCCCGCTGGGTTTAGGTCAGAACTCTGGAGAGGCAACTCCATTTCAGGAATGGTATTATCCAGAAACTATTGCCTAACAGTTGCTGCTTTATGACAGAGTGCTTTTTTATGCATCGTTTCCCAACTGTTCCTAAACTGTATGCAGAAGGCATGTAAGGTGCCACCGAGCTCGCTGCTCTTTTACCCCGCTACCACTTTGATCGGCATCGATTGAACCATATCGAGATGCCGATCGCTCCCGGCAGCCTGCTGAGGAATAGAGAGGTTAGAAAATTGATGGTCGTAACAAATGAGTTCAGGCTGTGGTACTTACAGAAATCAGTAGTAAGAAGGGATTACTGGGTTCATACAGCTACTAAAATTAAAGTGTAGTCCAAGCTGATCAGTTTTATTATAATCATAAATTGCGAGGAAGGACAAAGAAGTTCTCAAAAAAGCACATTATCAGTTCCGAAAATCGGAGATAAAAGACAATCAAAACATACAATTTTTAAAAACACTCAGTTTGACGCAACTGTAATACGACAAAGCCCACGGGGTTTGTGGTAAAGAACTGATTCAGACTTACATAATTCGTACTTCGCCAAAAAGAGCAAATGCACGATTCCGCTGTGGACAGGGAGATTGCTTCGATCTTCCTTGGCATGAAAGAATGTCACATGCCAGATCCCGCAGTGCCTCAATCATTAACGAGCCACCGAACACAGTTTAATTCTGCAATGAGGTCCCTTAGCTTACTGGATCGCGCGTTTATATTCTTGACGGCCCAGGTTTCCCCTTCACTACTGCACCGAGTTCTTACCATGTTTGATCTCCACTGAAACGTGGACTGTATTCGCCGCCCGGCCACTGACGGGTCCGTGTTAGGTGATGGACGCGAGTTCCATCTGAAGACTACTGCCCCCATATGTGCCTCTCAGCTGCCTCTATACTTAGTCCAAGACTACTTCGTAATCTCTATCGACAGAGAAACTGTTAGTATAAAAACCAGGTGTCTCTGTTCACAGTTCTGCAAGGACAATCCGCCAAAACATACACTTCTTCCAATAAAAACAACTGTTTATGATTCTCTCAGTGGGATAACTCTAATCAAAACTTGCCCTCTTTCCGCTGAAAAAATTTATTTAAAAAAGGATTAATAACGACGGCCCGTTTTCTGGTCAGCCTTTTTGTGGTTTTTATGCAGTTTCTCACACCCGCCTAGGTGAAAACCGGGCTGGTACCCACTTTACATTACAGTTACACGATCTGCAACAATTAAAAAACTTCCGTGCGTTTTTACGTGGGCTAACACTAGCCGCAGACAGATGGGAACAGAAATGGTCATATGTAACCGTTATTTTCTCACTCTGTAAAATAAACCAAACAACGTCCGCGTGGTGCACTGGCTTCACCACCCCCTACCTCAGTTTACCTAACGGTGTACATTGCTCCGTAACCTCTGTAACATTGTTTTGGAGCACACAAAACTGGACTGTCTTTTTCAGATATTACCTTTTCGCTTAGCCACCCAGACAAGCAATGTGGCCAGCATACACACATTATGGCGTTGTGGTGGGACATACACTGTATGTAATTATCTGTCACAGGTACTTGTACTTTGGTTGAGCTTATACATTGTTGAAACCTTCCCGTCTAATATTGGATGAACGTTTGCTTGCTGACTGAACGCTGCGTCTCTTAAAATCTTTTAACTGCTGCTCTGTCAAGACTACCTGCTGATTATTACGACGAAACATAAAATGTGTTGTCGCCGTGGCCCTCAGTCGTTACCTGAAATTATTAAGACTGATTCTTACCTTTAATTATTTATACTGGATCGCCATCTGACTGCTACAGCAAACTGTGGAATGAATATACTTACTTCTCTTTAACATAATTATAAGCTGCTGGTGGAGTTTCATAATACTTTGTGACTGGAATTCTTTAAGTTGAAGTTAATTTAGATTTGATAACAGTTGAAGCTCAGTTTAGACTTTTCTTTTAAGATAACAATAAATTCCGTAAAGCATTTACGTGAATGATTTTGGGATAGAAAATTCTTAATGCATTTAATCTGGTAGAAGTTAACTATATTCTGAGAACGATCTTGACAAACAATTACAAGGGGTATAGTTCTTTACAAAAATTCTTAAAAACTAGCATTGCGCTACATATAGCGAGTGGCTGGCGAGCACACCGCTTCTTTCAAAGTGTTAATTCATACCTCGCTTACAGCGACCTCCTCTCATGTCTCGCTAGCTACGACTGCCTCGTCTCACATCTTACTCGCAACTGCTCGCTTCCAACGCTCAATGCTACAAAAGTGCGGTCTCGCCGCCAACAATGGTTTTTGGTGCAGACAATCCCTGCTACCATTACAGATGTATTACTGCGCGCTGTTTCCCGCTCTTTCTCAAAATGTATCTATGCGCGGTTTCCCGCTCTTTCTCAATAATACACAATGCAATTTAATTAACAAAACAATTTAAATAAGAAACAGTTCAGATAATTACATGCTAAAACTGTTTAAATACGCCTATTACATAATTACATATGCCGCTACTCGGCTTTCTTAAAATTTTACTACGTTGTTGAGTCATATGGACTCAACATAAGTATAAAATTTGATTATAGAAAATAGTTTGAACAAAGTGTATACACAAATGCTGTCATACGAAATGATTTGTCTATCTCTAATAAAGAGAATATGTAAATAGAAAGGGTTTTAGTAGGAATTGTACATCAAGTAAAATTTGGTTCCCTTAAATTTAACAACAAGAATAAGAGTAAATGTGAAAATCAATATACAGATCATATGAAGCAATTGAAAGTTTACATTATGAAACATTTAATTCAAATTGGCATCTCTTAGTACCACAATTAAGGAAGGTACAAAAGGAATTGGATAGCATGGTCAAAGCACTGGCAACTGTCTGTGAATGCACTCAAAAGTCTGTTCCTTTCCCTCACATAGCACAACACCAGGTTTCGCCATGTGGTTCCATCATCGCCTTGCTCCATAGTTTTAGTGTACCCAAACACTAAGTACGTCGTCGAATAGCCCGAGTTGCCGCAGCCACATCAGGATTAAGTTCCATCTCCAATGGTCCATTAAGGTTGGTGGTGTGCATCTTGGTATGCAAACACCTATTGTCGTACATCATACTGTGGTGTGTATCTAGGTATGCAGGCACCAATTGACATACATCGGGCTGTGGTGTGCATCTAGGTATGCAAACACCTCGTCGAGAACATCATTGGTTGAAGTCACGTGTTTCACAATTCACTGATTCTGTGCTCAATAACCATGGGGATGCACAGGAATTAAGGTATGGGTAAAATTGTTTTGGCAATGGGTTCACGGACATTGTTGGTACCATAATTTGACTACCAAATAATTTTCCCTATGACAAAATATGTTGTGTCGTAATTTGTAACAATATGTAGTTTTAATTTAAGAATTCTTCCAGAAAATTATTCCCATATATAAAAGACATAAAAGTTCCTACTTATTCAGTATTTGATAGTATACAGATTTGTTATAGACAAGTACATTATTACTTATTCTGTATTTACATATCTTAGTTTCTTACATCATTAATTATAAATTTTGTTGACAATGCATTTCTTGACTTACTGTCCTAAAATTTTATCTTCCATTCAGAGGTGCAGTCGTCAGTTATGAGTCGTCAAATGTCAGGTCATAATATACAATAAAATTACTGTCATAAAATTATTTAAAGTATTCTTTTGCAGCTGAAAATTAAGGTAAACATTATTCTGGTTACACATTGTAATGTGTGGTCCCCATCCATAGTGTTGCAATGTGTCACATGCTAGCAAAATTATTTCTTAACATTATACATTTCTTATATACTAACATAACATACACATTCTTCTTCTGCATCTGTGTCAACTCTCTGCATAACCTGTTATAAACATTCAGCATTAATTAACGTCAGCGCACGGCATGACTTATTATAAAACATTCAGTATTAATTATCGTCAGTGCACGGCATGACTTCAATAAACATCTTCTGGTACTTCTCGTCCGCTCCTGGCATGACCTATAAAACACTTTATCATAATATTAACTGCTGCAAAATCACGTCAGCTCCCGGCATGACCTATAAAATTTCTGTAATGACAATTAGCGTCAGCTATCTGCGTGACCTAAAGATTCACATCCTTATTCTAACTAAAACTGTTTCATTTTGATGACGTGTGACAACAATGCTGCATTCTGGAATAAAGAGTACATGTTAATGTTACCACTAAAATAATTGATTAATGAACGATCTATATTATCAGTTTAGCTATTGCAAAAATCGACATTTTCTTAAGTAATTATGTCACGTTATAAAAAAAATTTCTTTCATTTATGAGCTCTCAGTGCACAAATTCATACGTCGTGTCGTTGTCTGCATGTTCTCTTTAAGTTAGGAAATGTTTCTCGTGTTTTTATTTGTCTTGGCTGGCGTAGCATCATTAAGTACTGCTGTGTTCTTTAAGGTACGGTGAAATATTAGCGGCCCGCTGCGTGTCGCGGCTTTGTTTGTTACTGAAGCGCGCTGAAACTACCATTGTTGCATACTTACGTGTCACGCCGTCCTTTCGTCAGCTGAAATGCAAAAATTTAAGTCAAGAAATGTTTCACGTTGGATATATGATGATTCCCTAATGATTTCTTCTTACGTAGCGTTTCCACATGCACTACATTAGCGTGTGGAATATTACGAACTCTGTAAGGGCCTGCATACAGAAGTTCGAATTACGGCATCTGTGCTTACCTTTGTTGGAAAGAAAATGAGTGCGAATCAGTACTTTGTCGCCAATCTCGTACTTCTGTAGTCGACTTACCTGCTTCTGTTGTTTCTTCCGCCGATCTGCAGCTCTTTTAGTGTTTGCTAATGCTGTGTCTATTATTTCACAATGTCGAAGCCTACGCGTCTTAGGAAAAGTAATTAGTTCGGTAATTTTGTTCGGTGGGTCTTTATTTGTCAGTATTACGGTTGGTGATAGCATCGTAGATTCATTGGGTATTGCATTTATCACTTCTTGAAACTGTAAAATATATTTATCCCATGTTGTATGTCTTTTATGACAATAAATTCTGCATAACTTCCCGATCTCTTTCATTATTCTTTCTGATGGGTTGGAAGAACTGTGATATCTTGATATGTAAATAGGTGTTATGTTCTTACTTTCTAACATTTTCTTCCATACGTCTGACCTAAACTGCGGACCGTTATCCGAAATAACCTTCTGTACACGTCCTACTACTGATAGAAAATCTCTTACAAACGCTCTTGATACTGTTCTTGCTGTTGCTTTCCTTAGTGGAGAAAATGTTACAAATTTGGATGTTAGTTCTGCAGCTACAAAAATATAACTATAACCATTATTTGTTCTGGGGATTGGACCGAAAAGATCCACTGCTGCCATGTGTCTTAACTTAACCGGTATGATGGGATACAATGGTGGAATGTGTGACACTGTTGATGATTTAGCTTTTTGACATATCTTGCATGATGCTATTACTTTTCTTATGTGTTTTTCCATGTTATTAAAGTGGCAATTTTGTCGCAGAATCAGAAAGCATTTCCTCGCTCCGTAGTGTCCATAACTTAGATGTGTATACCATATCAGTTTATTTACGATCCCTTCCGGAATGCATAAAAGCCAATTATTACCGTCTCGGTATGATCGAATAAAGAGTATATTTTGATGTACAGTGTAATGAAGTCTGACTTTAGCGTTACTTCTGTCTTTCAAAAGCGTTACAATCTCTTTCAGTGTTTCATCTTTCTGCTGTTCTCTCTCTATATCCTGTAATGCTGCTGATATAAAGTTTTCGAAAGCTACTTGTTTAATATACATAATACTATGGTTGTTGTAGCAAAAGGTATTTTCTTTCTCCATGCGTTTATTGTGAATGGACCTCGACAATGCGTCGGCAACAGTATTCTGCGTGCCTGGAATGTGTATAATGGTAAAATCAAACTCTTGTAAGTATAATTTCCAGCGGCTTAATCTATCGTGCGTAAGTTTTGCTGACAATAAAAACTGGATTGCTCGGTGATCGGTATATATTGTTGTATGTCGGCCATATAGAAAATGACGGAATCGCTTAAAAGCGTAAATTACACATAGTGTCTCTAATTCTGTTACAGAATAATTGCGCTCTGCTGGAGAAAGTATCCTGCTTGCAAAAGCAATGTGTTTCACGACTGTCTTATCTTCTTCCTTTATTTCTTGGAAAATATGTACTCCTAGTGCTGTCGTTGAACTATCTGTTGCAACGGAAAAGTTTTGTGTTGGGTCAGGGTGTGATAACAAAGGTGCTTTTAATAATGCTTCTTTCAAGTTCTCGAATTCAGCTTCAACGTCTTCATTCCATGACCAAAGTGTGTTTTTACTTGTAAGCTGGTATAGCAAGGGCGTGTCTAATGCTTTGTAGTGGATAAATTTTCTAAAATAATTGATAAGACCTAAAAAGCTCCGAAGTTCCTTTTTGTTTGTTGGCACGTCGATGTCTTTCAGTGCTTGCAATTTGTCAGGGTCTGGTGCGATACCTGTTTGTGAGATAATGTGCCCTAGAAATTTTATTGACGCTGTACCAAATTCAGATTTACGCAAGTTTATAGTTATACCATTCTGCTCGAATGTATTCAGTAATTGTTGAAGAGTATGATTGTGTTGTTCCCAGTTTTCTGCTGCAATTAAAATGTCATCGACATATGTAGTAATTTTGTTTTTCAGATCTTGTGGTAGAATAGTATTCATGCCTCGTATAAAGGCGGCAGACGAAATCGTAGTCCAAACGGAAGTTTACAAAATTGATAGCATTCCCCAAAGCAAAGGAATGCCCTATATTTTCGGCAATTTGGGTGTAGTTGGATTTGCCAAAACCCTGATTTGAGGTCGAGTGTAGTATAAATGGAGGTGCCATGAAATTTTTGCAGTAACTCTTCTAACGTCTGTGGTCGGTCGGTTTCTGTAATGATTATTTTATTAACTTGACGTGAATCTAAAACTAAACGTAGTGATCCATCCTTCTTTTCAACAATGTGTAGTGGATTTATATATTGGCTGGCTGCTGGTTCTATTATTCCTTGATCGATCATTGCTCGTAATTCTTTCTTAACTGCTTCTGTGTGTATGTGTGGGATTGGATAATGCTTTGCTTTGAAAGTCTCGTGTGGTTTCACCTGAAATTCGTACATAAATCCTGTCATTGTTCCTGGAACATTGGCAAAAACTGCTTTGTGTTGTACCAGAATATTTTCAAGTTCTGTGCGTTCTGCGTCGCATTTTGCTACACTATTGTCTACCTTGCGTGTAATTGTCTCGAACATATTGTACTCCTGTTCCTCTACCAAGTCATTATTAAGTGTGTTCGTGTATAGTGCGATATAACAATCGTTATCTTGAGAATCAGTAATAATCTCGATCCTGTGCATATTTTGTTCTTCGGAGGATACTGTGTTTTGAAATCTTACGATCACTTCCCTGTTTTCCTTTTGTAGTGTGAGGTATGACGATTTGAAGTCAATCTTCGCATCGTACTGAACAAGAAAATTTATTCCTAATATCATGTCTGTTGTTAAATTCGGAACTATCCAACAATCACTGTGGAACGTTTCCCCTGCAAAAACAAATGTTAATTGTGTCTGTCTTTTAACTTCAATGCCTTTTCCTGCAAAAGCTCCCTTGACCTTCGTTCTGTTTAAAGGAAATACTGGGTAATCATTATTGCTATTGCATCTGTTAAATGTGTCTTCGTTAATTACGCACATAGGTGAACCTGAATCAATTATCGCTAAAATATTGTGCGACTGTAAATTTATCTCTATTATTGGGTGATATATTGTTTTCTGTAGGATTGGTTTTTCCTGTAACAATGTGTCTCGCACGTCGTCAAATGTAATGGCATTTTCGGTCGTTATGTTTTCTCTGTGTGATTTCATAGTATCGACATTAAGAGATTCATTGCAGGTTTCCTCTAGTCATAATTCTTCCGATATGTGATTTTCAGCTTGGGAGTTTGGTATGTGTTCTATCAACTGTACAGTTCTGCCGTTTTGATTATTAGCAGTGTCTGGTGGATGAAATCTGGTGTCTGGTACATTCATACGGTAACGCAGCTGTTGGGCCCTGTTGTAGTTTCCGTTAAAATTGTCATTGTGGAACGTCCTCGGCGGTCTGTGTTCGTTTTCTTTTCTCCTGTCGTTATAACTGTGACTGTACGGCAGCCCACCTGCACCCCGTAGAAACGTTTGTTTTTGTTCATTTTGCGGTCGACCCGCGTAATGGCCTTCCCCGGTCGCATTATCTGAGCGATGATTCATATGGAAATTTGACCTATTCGGTTGCGTGTTAAGTCTCGGATTCTGTTGCTGTCCTGAATATAAATTTACCGTGTCAGTATAATGTTTTTCATTACTCCTGTTTTCGTTGTCATTTTCGCTGCGAAAGCGTTTACTCGGATTGTTATTACCAAATCGTGTTTGTTCAAAAGTAGCTGAGTTTGTTTGTTTTCCGTTCTGTCGTGAAAAATTTTTGTTAACAAATGCGTAGTCTGCCTGGTGTGCTTCTAATAGTTGTAAGATGTCTCTAAAAGCGGATACATTGTCCTTTTGTTGCCCTGTCAGTAATGACACTTTCAAAGCTCTTGGCAGTTTTGAAATGCAAAGCTGTATTAATGCCGATTGGCTGTATGGCTCGTTGAGGTACTGGTTCTGTTCCACCATGTACTCGAAAAATTGTGTGATTGTTGGAAAGGTAGAATTTTCAAAGTTTGGCAAACTAAGTAGCCGATCTTTGATGCTGTTTTGTGTAGTGTCAGACCAATATGCTGATAAAAATGCTTCCTCAAATGCTTCTACGGAAAAACATTGTCTAGCAATTGGTCGCATTCGTCGTTCTGGTTCTCCTTCAAGAAAACTGACAATAAATTCTAACTTATGTTGTACTGGCCATGATGGTGGAAGTGCTCCCCTGAACTGTTGGATAAAATCCAACGGATGTATTTGCGCCCTGTCGTTTTTAAATGTTTTAAACTTTCTAACTGAAAGAAAATGTTTGTGATCAAAACTGTCATGTCTGTGTGTGTAAGTGTTGTCGTATTGTCTTGAATATGGATTCGGGTGTCTTTCTTCCTGGGTAAAATCTCTTACTCTCTGAAGTCTACCAACATTATATGTATTATGGATCTGAGGCATTTCGTAACGGTGTGTGTTCTGTTGAAAATGATTATGTGCGGCGGTTTCTTGTGCGTCCGCTATCTCTTGCTGTAGAGAATTTATTTGCTGATGCAATGAATCATTACGCGATTTTAGATCTGTGATAGTTTGTTGTATATTTGTCAATGGCGTGTTATTACTATTAGAGTTCTGTTGCACTGGGACTGGTGCAGTGTCGTCTGATCTCTCGTCATTGTTAGTATCTAAAAGATCTATTCTTGTAGTGAGTTCATTGATCTTTTCTGTCAGTTCGTTTCGTAATTTACGGTTGCTTTTGGTGACTTTCTTAAAATCTGCCTTTAAATTTTCTGTGTCATGGTTAATTTCTATGTGTTCTATTTTGTCAGTTAGTGTCTGAACGTCCTCTGTCAATTTATCTTTAACATTCTGGATTTCAGTGTCTGTAGAAGTTTTCACATCGATTGTCTGTGTTTGGATTTCTGTAAGCCTGTCTTGTATTTGATTATTTGTTTCTTTGACCGTTTCGATTTCTTCCGAGATCGACTGTATGTGATTGTCTACATATGTTTTGCCCTGGGCAAACACTTTCTTTTTGTCGTCCTGACGCTGTTTAGTGATTGTTTGTAGTAATTCTTTTCGTTCTTTATCCTGCGATCGCACCAGTTTACGGTGACGTATCAAACAGTTTTCTGTGTGATTGTTAAAACGTTCATCAATCTGAGCGTTTTGTTTAGCAAAGTTTTCTGTCATTGTTTCCCGTATACTAACTGCAAATGTTGCTTGGTTATCGGATATTTCTTGAATTTTGTCGCGTAATTCTTGTGTTGATTGTGAACATTTTTCAGCGACTGTTTGAATTTCTACTTTGATTTCGTGTTTTAGGTTTTGGTACATGTTGTCTAATTTCTGATCTGTGTGTGCGTGTTCTGCCTTAATTTCGTTTTTTAGATCTTGTGACCTTTTTTCTAATTCTTGTGACCCTCTGTTAAAGTTTTGATTCATGTCTTGTCTCATTTGTAGCAAAAATGCCATTATTGGATCCGTTTCGGATTGACTTCTGTGTGTATTTGTATTCGTTGTTAAAGGCTGTAGATCTGTGTTCATTTGAACATCCTCAGATGATTGTGACTGCGTCACGTTTTCCGTAATTTCGGAATTTTGGTCATGAGAACTGTTGGATCTGCTACGCAGGTTGTGTAGCTGTGCACCGTTTGAATCTAAATCAGTGCTTAATGGAGTCTCTCTGTCTGACTGCATTGTAGTGGTTTCGTTACTGAAACTGTTATGTCTACTATGCGGAATTTGTGACTGTGTACCGTCTGTTGCATTTAATGCCAAATTATTTTGCACTACCGTTTCATTGTCTGTGGGCATTTCTGAAGTTACTTGTTCGTTAAACGCTTCCATATTGTTACAGTTATTAAATGTCTGTTCACCTAACGTTTCAGAATCAGGGTTTTCACACGTATTATTACTGCCTATTCCAGAAAAGAATCTCTCGTCAGTATTTTGTACAGTTTTATCAGTTTGAGAACGAGTAATTATTCTGCGGGACATTGTCTATAATCATCACACGCAACAAAAACTTTTATCAATTTGAGAACGAGTAATTATTCTGCGGGACATTGTCTATAATCATCACACGCAACAAAATATATCACTGTTCAAAGCGGATTCAACACTGAACAAACACTTTTCAACGCCGAATCAATAAAGCAAACAGAATTGCCGATGACCTGTGAATAAAAGTTATACACTTTAGTATATGCGTTGCGCCACTTAACAGTAACTTATTCACACTATTATCAAAGTCAGTATATTCATATCCACAGTAGATTCACTAAAATGTCGTACTGAATGGATATCGCAAAGTGAAACCTTCCCGTCCAATATTGGATGAACGTTTGCTTGCTGACTGAACGCTGCGTCTCTTAAAATCTTTTAACTGCTGCTCTGTCAAGACTACCTGCTGATTATTACGACGAAACATAAAATGTGTTGTCGCCGTGGCCCTCAGTCGTTACCTGAAATTATTAAGACTGATTCTTACCTTTAATTATTTATACTGGATCGCCATCTGACTGCTACAGCAAACTGTGGAATGAATATACTTACTTCTCTTTAACATAATTATAAGCTGCTGGTGGAGTTTCATAATACTTTGTGACTGGAATTCTTTAAGTTGAAGTTAATTTAGATTTGATAACAGCTGAAGCTCAGTTTAGACTTTTCTTTTAAGATAACAATAAATTCCGTAAAGCATTTACGTGAATGATTTTGGGATAGAAAATTCTTAATGCATTTAATCTGGTAGAAGTTAACTATATTCTGAGAACGATCTTGACAAACAATTACAAGGGGTATAGTTCTTTACAAAAATTCTTAAAAACTAGCATTGCGCTACATATAGCGAGTGGCTGGCGAGCACACCGCTTCTTTCAAAGTGTTAATTCATACCTCGCTTACAGCGACCTCCTCTCATGTCTCGCTAGCTACGACTGCCTCGTCTCACATCTTACTCGCAACTGCTCGCTTCCAACGCTCAATGCTACAAAAGTGCGGTCTCGCCGCCAACAATGGTTTTTGGTGCAGACAATCCCTGCTACCATTACAGATGTATTACTGCGCGCTGTTTCCCGCTCTTTCTCAAAATGTATCTATGCGCGGTTTCCCGCTCTTTCTCAATAATACACAATGCAATTTAATTAACAAAACAATTTAAATAAGAAACAGTTCAGATAATTACATGCTAAAACTGTTTAAATACGCCTATTAAATAATTACATTGTAAATTTTAATTGTACCATGGTACACTGTGTTCTACGGGATGTCTTGATAATGCGAAAAAGTCCGAAACTGGTTGTCATTTTAATAAAAACTAACTTCTGTGCAATTTTGACGGTTTTGTAATACCACAGAATCGTAGTAAGTAGCTGCCTACTGGCATCCAGCATGCTGGAAGCAAATACGCCCAAAATCTGTTCCAGGAGGAAGGAGTTGCGACAACAAAAGCACCCTTCCATCCTCGGCTACTATCGTTGCAAAATCCAGTAATTAACTTGCCGACTACGTGAACATGCTGGATAAAGGTTAGGAAAAAATAAAGAAAGAATAAAAGGAATTCGTGAAATGAGAATAGTTTTAACTTTGAATTTTACTATTGCTAAAGTTTATTTTTAAATAGTCTATTAACGCATATCCATTCGAAGCCATACCCATCCACACATCGAATCTATACAACACAAACAAGAAGGTACCAAGTGGGGGAGAAGGGGAGGGGGTAAGGCGAGGACAGAGCAGCACCTCCTCCTCCTCCTACAGGGAAAAAAAAAAATCTTGAAAAACAGAGCTCTCAGCCTGCTTCCTACACAGACTGATGTATCACTTCAGTGTTAAATCTGAAGACAAAAGGAACTTACAGTAGGTACTGTTTAGTAGCAAGTTTACCCATAATCATCTGCCATGAGGTCTCAAAACTATTTCACTAATCACAGGGATTTAAAATGAATCTCCCTATCTCCCTTCCTTCGCCCAGCTCAGATTGGGGGAACATAATAGTTAAAGTCTCACTAGCCATGAGACAGCTCAAAGATTACCACCGACGGGAGAAGAAAAGAAGACAGCCTCGGCTTAGCGTGCGTGCACAGTACCAGAGGAAAATGAGCAGAAGACAACATTTCGTCCAGAAACCTCTGGATTCGAAAGTGTTGCCGGTTTGTGCAGACTTAACGATTTCGAGGGTCGGCCAGTTATATTGCTACCTAAAGTAAACTGCTGTGACGTAGTTTCTGTGACTGCGAGACAGATTTTATATCAAGGACTGTACCTGTTGATCAGACAAAAATGTTCTGTTTATAATTTTTGCCGGTCGCTGTGACTGAGCGGTTCTAGGCGCTTCGGTCCGGAACCGCGCTGCTGCTACGGTCGCAGGTTCGAATCCTGCCTCGGGCATGGATGTGTGTGTGATGTCCTTAAGATAGGTAGGTTTAGGTAGTTCTAAGTCTAGGGGATTGATGACCTCAGATTTTAAGTCCCATAGTGCTTAGAGCCATCTGAACCATATAATTTTCTTAACATATCATGCGCATTATTCTTCCTTTCTTGTATTCCTATGAATATTATAACTGTTTTGTGCCTTTCGATTGTAATTTGGACTGAATTCAGTTAAACATGATTTTTATAAATAAAAACCCCCTTTCCCTTATACATTGTGCTTTACCCATTAACATAAATGAAAATTAAGTTCTTAACATTGCATGTGGGCTTAATTAAATATAATGCTAATAATTTTAATTTTAGTCGCTGTTTGTCCGGTTACGCAGTCTCGTAAGCGGTTGGCCCTAACTAGTATTACTCCGCAATCTGACTGCACAGAATAACAACACAGAATGAAAGGAAATTTCCGTTAACACAATTAATTAATTAAGTCCTCAGCAACTATAAAAGCTACGAAACAACAAAGTACAAATGTAACTGTTCTGTGTGTGGAAGTGTGATTCAACGTACACATCTGGCACGGTTCTACCTCAATAATACAAAATATTTTAAACACGATTTAGACTGAAGTAATTAAAAAAACTAGAAATACTATAACTGCATGTAGAAACCAGAATTACAGTCTAATACAAGAACACGAGCCAGATGCTTTGTTGACTGAACCTGTGAGCAAGAGGCATTGTTATTTACGAAATTTAAAATACAAGATGCTTTAATTACCTCATATATATTGACGAAAAATACACTCTGATCATTACAACATCCCCAATCGAACAGCATCGGCTGTCTAGCCCGTCAGAGCAACTGCACACGACATCTTCACAACTAGTACTCTATCGACATCGTGTCAACAAGCACTGATCACGCCTACCTCAGAACTACAACCGCCCACAGCAACTTCCGAACAAGCACTGCCAGTGGAGGCGGCTGAATAATACTCTTTGGTGCAATCTCTGGCACTGTGACTCAGTGTAGCCACCTTTAAATATTTAAGAGCTTTTACTGCAGTGTACCAAACTAGGTAGAATGTAAATCTGAATCTGTGCTCATATTTATTCTTTCCTTGCATTAGATACTGAGAGATTCCTGGAGCCACCCTGTAGCAGTTCTGGACGTGTGGGGTTCCTGCTGGAGTTGCCCAAGTCGTTCCGAATATACACCTGGTCGGAAGAGTATCGTTTCAAACTGTATTGAGCGGATGGACGTGCACGGGTATGGAGGCAACCTCATGAATCCATGAACTCTGCATGTGAGCAGGGGACTGTTCAAGCTGGTGGAGGCTCTGTAATGGCGTGGGGCGTGTGCAGTTGAAGTGATATGGGACCCCTGTTATGTTTAGATACGACTCTGACAGGTGACTCGTACGTAAGCATCCAGTCTGATCACCTGCATCCATTCCAAAAAGTGTCGAATACTTTCAGAGGAGATAGTATTCATCGAAACAAGAAATATAAGTCCAATAAACATGGGTCGGGAAATAAACACTTTCTGAGATAAGACTAGTAAACATGGGTCCAGAAATGCATACGTTCTGCGTTAAACACATGTTTACAGGAGGGGTTGAACGTGCTGTCCATTCATGACAATGAATCCTTCTGCCCTCCGGCGTAAGAAACGACGCACCCTTTGAAGTACACCCTGGTGTTGTACTTGCTGGCACGCATTGAAGACGCAACCCAGTAGTGCCCGCACATCATTAATTGGCGTGGCGTATACCAATTCCTTCAATCGTCCCCATAACCGAACGTCTAGGGGATTGAGGTCTGGGGAAAGAGTAGGCTAGGGTGTGCCCCACCCCCCCTCTCTCCTCCGACCAATCCTGCGGTCCTGAAATATTTGCGTCAGATGTTCGCGTACATTGTGACGAAAGCGGGCTGGTGCGTCATCATTCATGAACCTTATTTGTATTCGTTGCTGCAGTGGCACAGCCTCCAGCAAGGTAGGCAATGCATTAATGACAAAGTCCGCATAATGCGCCCCAGTGAATCTTTGTGGTAACACCTACGGCTCTATTAATCTATTGTCAAGTACGCCTGCCCATGGTGGTTGATTGAGAATCGGTGTTGATGCCCTCTCTCCTGAATTTCTTGGATGTTTACAACACCATCTCTTGTGAACCCTGCCACATAAGTAGATCTGCAGCACACTTCTGCAACAGCCATTGACAGAACTGCCGTCTCCCATGATGAGCCTGTACCCTTAGGGCCTGAACGCGGTGTAGCTGGTATTGGTAAAGCCATTGTATTCGTTGCTGCAGTGGCACAGCCTCCAGCAAGGTAGGCAATGCATTAATGACAAAGTCCGCATAATGCGCCCCAGTGAATCTTTGTGGTAACACCTACGGCTCTATTAATCTATTGTCAAGTACGCCTGCCCATGGTGGTTGATTGAGAATCGGTGTTGATGCCCTCTCTCCTGAATTTCTTGGATGTTTACAACACCATCTCTTGTGAACCCTGCCACATAAGTAGATCTGCAGCACACTTCTGCAACAGCCATTGACAGAACTGCCGTCTCCCATGATGAGCCTGTACCCTTAGGGCCTGAACGCGGTGTAGCTGGTATTGGTAAAGCCATTGTTTATGAAGTACCCCCCAGATAAGAGGAGAGACACGCCTTCTGCTGCTGCAAATCGCCGCACATTGGTCTCAATGGTTTCTTCCATCGAACGTAGCAGACGCTTCTCTATGTCAGGCGCGCGGACTGTCAGTCTTCCGAAGGGCAAGGCTACCTGTGCTCCTCAGAAGCTGGAAAAACCTGCCGAACAGCTTATCAGAGGGCACTCTGCTCTGTGGATATTTTTCAGCGTAAAGGGCACGGGCCCCCAGGCAACGTCCATTTGCTAAACCGTAGCAGAATATCATTTACGCCATTTCAAATGTCAAGTAGTAGACTTCCATTACTAACGATTGGTGGAAGAGAAAAGATGTTAATGTACTACACCAGGGGTTCCCATCAAAATTTTCTCGAGGACCCCCTCATCGAGCATGATTGGTACCTTGTCATATCACAGTATCAATACCTAAAAACGCCAAATTAAGAGTCTTTTTATACGTTTTATATTTTTCGTAGTTAGGAAAAACATTGACATATTCATAATTGAAAAAATATGGAGATTAAAACTTTTTCAATTTAGCCATAATTGTGATTGTTAAATTTTTGGTTGTTGTTCAAAATCTTTGTCTTCAAATCTGGGTGTTTAGTATAACAATCTCCTTAAAAAAAAATGAGAATGAACTGAAAATGACAGAAAAAATTAAAATTGAGTGTATTGGTCTTTCAAGTGTACTACACTTGAGATTGCATTGAGTAGACATGTGTAAAAAATAAGCCATACAACAGAACTATTTGCCTCTGTCTAATTCTAGTTTTTGCGATAGAGTGTGCTAGTGTCAGTTGGATCTAGGAAGACGCTAGACGCAGAAGTTAGCGTTCGCTAAAGCTCTGCTCCAAAACAAAAAATCTGTTATCATACGAAATTTATTTACTATATTTTTTATTCTAATAGCATCTTGCGGACCCCTGTGGCATAGCTCGCGGACCCCTCTGGGTCCGCGGATCACCTGTTGGGAACCAATGTACTACACCATTTGTGCGTACAAACAGCGCAATAACAGTAAACACGTAAGTGAATCCGAGTTTGGAAGAAGGTAAAACACCATGATACGTACCCAGGGTTGACAGTTCTGTACGTGAGGCACACAAACAGGACGAAAATTAAAGTAGCCTACAACGCGACTCGAACCACACAACTGGTTGTAGACCACCTAATGGTATGTAGAGTTCTGTGAGTAAGACATCATAAAACCCTGCCGACACATTTGACGGAGCACCAATGGGACGACTGTGCAAATATACGCAACAAAGTGTCACACGGTCCGTCCTATAACTCCGCCCGAACAGGCCTTGGAAGGCCCAGCAGTACCGACTGACCGCCGTGTCATCCTCAGCACACGGGCGTCACTGTATGCGTATATGGAAGGGCATGTGGTCAGCACACCGCTCTCCCGGCCGTATGTCAGTTTATGAGACCGGAGCCGCTACTTCTCAGTCAAGTAGCTCCTCAGTTTCCCTCACAAGGGCTGAGGGCACCCCGCTTGCCAACAGCGCTCGGCAGACCGGATGGTCGCCCATCCAATTTCTAGCCCAGCCCGACAGCGTTTAACTTCGGTGATCTGACGGGAACCAGTGTTACCACTGCGGCAAGGCCGTTGGCGTCCTTCCTATAAACACGTGTTTATCTCGGAAAGTATACGTTTCCGAACCGATGTTTATTAGACTTATTTTTCTTGTTTTGATAAGTATTACCATCTCTCAATGTATTAGATACTTTTTAACACTGTATACATACAGACATGTCGTGAAATAACTGCCGCGCCTTGCCACGGCTAGTGTGGCTCCCACCGTTGGAGGTTCGAATCCTCCCTCGGGCTTGGGTTTGTGTGTTGTCCTTAGCGTAAGTTAGTTTCAGTTAGATTAAGTAGTGTGTAAGCCTAGGACCGATGACATCAGCACTTTGGTCCCATAGGAACTTACCACTACCGTGAAATTACTAGCTTGCTTACTCACCATCACTCATCATTACAAAAGTACTGATATGTGAGCGGAGCAGCTGGTAGCAGCTACTATGCTATTAAATCTAATATACTGTCATACTCTTCACTACTTCAATGTCTTAAGTTGAACTACTCTAATTATTTACAACCACAATATGTAAATCTAGTAATTTTTTTTACTCTGACAATGTTATATGAAATTTCACGGTAACAACGGGGAACAAGCATACACAAAGATTTGGTAATTATTATTTACATCTGGTACAATACATCTGAAGATTTTTAAATGTTGAAAAATGGCCATGCGCTTTGTAAAATGATTTTTCACAAAGTACGAAACGAACTACTCTCCTGGAAATGGAAAAAAGAACACATTGACACCGGTGTGTCAGACCCACCATACTTGCTCCGGACACTGCGAGAGGGCTGTACAAGCAATGATCACACGCACGGCACAGCGGACACACCAGGAACCGCGGTGTTGGCCGTCGAATGGCGCTAGCTGCGCAGCATTTCTGCACCGCCGCCGTCAGTGTCAGCCAGTTTGCCGTGGCATACGGAGCTCCATCGCAGTCTTTAACACTGGTAGCATGCCGCGACAGCGTGGACGTGAACCGTATGTGCAGTTGACGGACTTTGAGCGAGGGTGTATAGTGGGCATGCGGGAGGCCGGGTGGACGTACCGCCGAATTGCTCAACACGTGGGGCGTGAGGTCTCCACAGTACATCGATGTTGTCGCCAGTGGTCGGCGGAAGGTGCACGTGCCCGTCGACCTGGGACCGGACCGCAGCGACGCACGGATGCACGCCAAGACCGTAGGATCCTACGCAGTGCCGTAGGGGACCGCACCGCCACTGTCCAGCAAATTAGGGACACTGTTGCTCCTGGTGTATCGGCGAGGACCATTCGCAACCGTCTCCATGAAGCTGGGCTATGGTCCCGCACACCGTTAGGCCGTCTTCCGCTCACGCCCCAACATCGTGCAGCCCGCCTCCAGTGGTGTCGCGACAGGCGTGAATGGAGGGACGAATGGAGACGTGTCGTCTTCAGCGATGAGAGTCGCTTCTGCCTTGGTGCCAATGATGGTCGTATGCGTGTTTGGCGCCGTGCAGGTTAGCGCCACAATCAGGACTGCATACGACCGAGGCACACAGGGCCAACACCGGCATCATGGTGTGGGGAGCGATCTCCTACACTGGCCGTACACCTCTGGTGATCGTCGAGGGGACACTGAATAGTGCGCGGTACATCCAAACCGTCATCGAACCCATCGTTCTACCATTCCTAGACCAGCAAGGGAACTTGCTGTTCCAACAGGACAATGCACGTCCGCATGTATCCCGTGCCACCCAACGTGCTCTAGCAGGTGTAAGTCAACTATCCTGGCCAGCAAGATCTCCGGATCTGTCCCCCATTGAGCATGTTTGGGACTGGATGAAGCGTCGTCTCACGCGGTTTGCACGTCCAGCACGAACGCTGGTCCAACTGAGGCGCCAGGTGGAAATGGCATGGCAAGCCGTTCCACAGGACTACATCCAGCATCTGTACGATCGTCTCCATGGGAGAATAGCAGCCTGCATTGCTGCGAAAGGTGGATATACACTGTACAAGTGCCGACATTGTGCATGCTCTGTTGCCTGTGTCTATGTGCCTGTGGTTCTATCAGTGTGATCATGTGATGTATCTGACCCCAGGAATGTGTCAACAAAGTTTCCCCTTCCTGGGACAATGAATTCACGGTTTTCTTATTTCAATTTCCAGGAGTGTAGATCAGAAAAAAATTGATACGCCTTTATGTCATACTCGAAATCACATAAAGCAAATGAGGGGCCGATTAAGAATTTAAAATCCGATGTTTAGCTTGGAATCTGAAAATTTTAAAGCGTACTAGAGGATATTTGCTGTACACGAGTTTCAGCGTCATTCACAGGCGTCAAATGTTTCTCTAATCTATTTCTTACTTTTAGACATATAATTTCACCAAAGATTCGACTGGTTTCTTTTTAATTTTATTAATTTTAAAGCTTTGTTCAGAGAGTTGTAACATCACTACCAAAATTAAACTTTCTCCTCGTCCAGAGACTCATTTTCAGTTATCTAAAGGGGCTGACATGTAGACAATTTTATGCAATACTGCAGGGATTTCATTACTCAGTTATTTGTATTCGAATTTCACTTCTTTCTGTCTTCTTGACCTTCTTCCTGGGGTGGCATCGAAACGAAATGCACGCGCCATGGCTTTGTATGACTATTGTACAGAAGTCTGATTAGAATCGTCATATTGTTATGTTGTGAGCTAAGGCACTGATGTAAAACAGTCTCTTGTTAGCGTATTATATCCAGAGGAACATGATTAAAAAAATAAGGCAAAAAATATTTCATGTGTAACTGATTTGTAACTATTTAATACCTGAAAGCACTCACCATTTTTGTGTGTCATTGAATGTTTAAGATTCATCCCTTTGTATATGTTGTGGCTGTCCACATCTAACTACAGAGGTGGAATGTAGATATCTACAAAGGTATACTGTCGAAAAACATGCATCTCTACGAAGTCAACTTTTATTGTTATAATCCGAGAGGGCCTTGTATTTCATCTCCGGTGAAGTTAGTACTTGTTATTAGAATTCAATCATTTAAATTATTCATTCTTTGCAAGCAACTTATCATTAACGTAGCGTAGCATCTTTACTATATAAAACTGCATTACTAAAATTTTTATTATTTTCTTAATTATTCTGGTTACTTTCCAGTAAGTAGTCTTCTGTGTAACGAGCCTTCACGCTGGTCATTTCCCATTCGCCATTTGTCCCTTTCCCACTCTTGATTTAGCTATGAAAATTCGGCAAAATTTTCCCTCAGTTCACTAATTACGTTTACCTTAATTACGTCGAAAACTTTCAAGAAATTTATTACATAATTAATTTTTTGGACAAAAATCCATTGTGTGATTTCCAGGAAGTCTTGTTTCGCTCCGCTCCAACATTTCACCAATAACTTCCTGCATTTTGCATTAACGGTAAATAAATATATTGTTCTGTATCATCTGTTATCATGCGGAAACTTTTATAAAATCTGTTTTTCATTGGCTTTCTGCCGGAAACAACACAACCTTTACAATTGCTTGTCATGGTTTGTAAAGACACTTTTTTTTTATTTTAAGCACGCAGCTACACAGGGAAATTTTTTGCTTGGTACTTATTATTCGCCAAAACAGGGCCAACGCATGGACTTCCATAGGGACTGATTTACCTCAAACGGCGAAGCTTGCAGTGCGTGACGATACACACATGTTTAGTTCCATCCTTGTTTTCTAGGAGCCGTTGGTGTCGTCCGCTAATGGGATAGGAAGACTGTGCCCTCCCCTGACTGCAGAGCGTTTTCATTCTCTTTTTGTCTGTGCGTGGCTAAAGAAAACTGCGACATCCTTCCTTTTTTACTTGGACTGTCGTAAAGGCTTTGCGCTACTGCTAGTGATTGTTAAAACTTTCTGAATCGCTCTTGAGAGCGATACAGATCGCATACACACTAGTTACGAGCGCTTAATCGTCCTCAGTTTATTCTGGCGCGTTTTGTGTGAAAGTCGTTGTCTTAGAATTTGCGTCCCTGTCCCCTGTACCTGCATTTACGCAAGGCTTATACGAGGGCTGTTCACTAACTAATGCAAAACCATTTTTTATCGGCCAATTTCGGTTGAAAAAAAGTGCAGAATTTGGTATGTAGCCTTCAAAATGGAGTCTGTAACGGAGGTACGTTCCAAATAAAGAGTTGTCATTGAGTTTCTTTTGGCGGAAACCAGAGCACCGCTGATATTCATAGACGCTTGCAGAGTGTCTACGGAGAGGAAGTTGGCCGGCCGCGGTGGTCTCGCGGTTAAGGCGCTCAGTCCGGAACCGCGTGACTGCTACGGTCGCAGGTTCGAATCCTGCCTCGGGCGTGGATGTGTGTGATGTCCTTAGGTTAGTTAGGTTTAAGTAGTAAGCTCTAGGGGACTGATGACCACAGATGTTAAGTCCCATAGTGCTCAGAGCCATTTGAACCATTTTTTTGTCTACGGAGACCTGGCAGTGAACAATAGCACAGTGGGTCGTTTGGCGAGGCGTCTGTCATCATCGCAATAATATCGTGCAAAACTGTGTGATCTCTTGCGTGCCAGTTTGGCGCCCAAAGCTGTGACTCCTTCAGTGACGGAATGTGCGGACACTCGTCGGAGGTGATGAACGGATCACAATCAAACACCTCGCTGCGCAACTGGACGTCTCTGCTGGTATTGCTGACTCACTGGCCCATCAGTGAGGGTACTCCAAGCAAAGTGTCCGACGGTTGCTCGTCGACTATCAGAAGACGATAAAGAGCAACGAAAAACCATCTGTGCTTAGCTGCTGGCACGTTACGAAGCTGATCGTGACAATTTTTTGTCTAACACCATCCCAGGCGATGAAACATGGGTTCATCACTTCCGGAAACTAAACGACAATAAATGGAATGGCGCCACACCACTTCTCCTCTGAAGAAAAAGTTCAAAGCCATATCCTCAGCTGATAAGTCATGGTGACCGTGTTCTGTGACTCTGAAGGTGTTATTATGTGTCGTCCCTAGTGATGAAACGAATAACTCTGTATTGTATTGTGCTATCGTTAGAAAATGAAGAAACGATTTCTGCGTGTTTGTCGTCACAAAAATGCAAGCGAACTTCCCCTTCTTCGTGACAACGCAAGGCCTCAGACAATTCTGTGCATCCGAGAGAAGCTTCACTGGGCTGTTCTTCTCAACCACTCTACCACACCCGATCTCTCACCATCCGACCTCCATCTGTTTGACCCAATCAAGGATGCACTCCGTGAGAAGCTGTAAGTGGATGACAGACGTTGGTTCCGACGTCTAACCTGTAGAATGGTAGCATGCAGGCACACAGACCCTTCCACTAAGGCTGTCGCATTGAACGATCATTATATTTAAAAACAGGGTTTTTTATCCAAAAGAGTGGGGAATAATATAGTGTGGTGGAATCGTGAATAAAACCAGCCTGATTTCAGAAAAAAATATGTTGCCCTATTTTTTGTACGCCGCTCATCGAATGATACCGCGCTGCTAACAGCCTACAGAGTAACGACACTGCAGTTCTCCCTTTGCGTCTCTTTAGGTATGCAGGTTTGTGTCGTAGCGATTCCGACCGCTGGCCCAAGTCTACAGCCTACCCGGTCGCCGCAGTTGCGCTCCCCAGTGCGGTATCAGCTGCGCACGCAGCACTGCGCGCAGTTTATCAGCGTTCGTCCGGGGCATCCCCCAAGTAAGTGATGCGGCTACCGCATCTCAGCAGCCGCCCACGTGACCCTCTACTTCCTGCCTGCGATTAGATCGCACGTGGGCGGTTGTTTCAGGGTTTCTTCCTGCAACGTCGGGAATGTTCTCGACCGGGGCCGCAAAATAAGCGAAAGTTACAGGGGTTGGTCACAAATATGGATATACCGCTGGAAACGCATGTTTGATCATACATTCAGTGGCTAGCCAACCCTGCAGGTTGCGCTGTTTTATTTCAGCACGAATAGCGTCTGTGGAATGGACACAATACACTGCGAGTGTCCGTCGTAGAACAGTGTTCTTTGTATTTGCGAGTATTTTATGTGGGGGCTACGTTAGAATGCGGGTAAAATGTTGGTTCTCGTATGGTGGGTACTTCTGTAACAAGGGAGCCGAAGTGTTTGGTGTTTGAAGACGCAAGTGGAAAAACATCATCCGCTAAGTCACAACGCCAATGGAAGTATGTGTTGAGTGATCGTGGCAGGCGGTCATTGAAGACGATAGCTGGAAATGTCACTGCATAACTGAATGTAGCACTCAGCAGCAAAACAACACAAGAGAGCTCTAGAAGTAGGGAATTGCGAAGCGAGCTGGAATTGCAAAACTTGTCATCAGTGATGAAAATGCTCGTAACAGGAAAACGTGGCACCGAAGCCATAAAATGCGGACTGTGGTGCCATGAAGGAAAGTCATTTGGTCGGATGAGTCTTGTTTCACACTGTTTACGTTTTCTGAGGACTGAAACATGGTAGGGGCTCGGTGATAATTTAACCACAGTCATATTGTAGTATTCAATAGAACCCATGCAGTGTGCAAGGTCGCGTAACTGTCAAGGATGATATGGCCATTTTGGCTTATCAGGTCCATGCCATGGTTAAATGTGTGTTTCACAATGGTGATGCTTCATTCCAAGATGACTTCACGTTGCTTGCATCGTCCGGGATTGGTGTTTTGACCACACGGATGCATCGTCACACCTACTCTGGCCACCACACGCACCACATCCCAACATTGTTGATCCTTTGCTGGTCTCCTTTGGAGAGATAGGAACTTGACCACTTTCCACTTCCATCATTGTTGCCTAACCTGCCAGTATTTTGCAGGAAGTTTTTTATCAGATTCCCTAAACACCCACACAGGACCTACATTTACCCATTCCGAGACGACTGGAAGCTGCATTGAATGCCAACGGTTTTCCTACACTGTATGAGACATGGCAATGTTCTACATTTTTGCAACAGGATAGTTCTCACCCACATATTGCCTGTGAAACTCAACTTGCTCTGCAAGAAGTCCAGCAACTTTCATGTCCTACACGATCTTCGAACTTGTCTCCAATCGAGCATGTGTGGGATATGATGCGACGAAATGTGGCGTGTGCAGCTCGTCAGCCAACAATTCTTGCAGAACTACGTGAACAGGTCGTGGCATAACGAACCCCAGGACGGTATTCGCCCTCTTTACGATCGACTGGAGGCCAGAGTCAGCGCCTATATTTCGTCCGTGGAGGCTACACCACCTATTAATTTGGATGTTTCAGCATGGGTACCTCAGAACCGCTTGTTCTATTGATCTGTAAATGTGATAATTTCATGTACTTCATATGCTGTGTTGCAACAACAAAGCTGGAGTGAATTGGATACCTCTAAAAGGATGTACTAATAATTTTTCTGGCAATGTGTTATAACATGGCCAACGGCCTTGCCGCAGTGGTAACACCCGCTCCCGTCAGATCACCGAAGTTCAGTGCTGCTGGGTTCAAAAATGGTTCAAATGACTTTGAGCACTATGGGACTTAATATCTGAGGTCATCACTCCCCTAGAACTACTTAAACCTAACTAACATAAGGACATCACACACATACATGCCCGAGGCAGGATTCGAACCTGCGACCGTAGCGCTCACTCGGTTCCAGACTGAAGCACCTAGAACCGCACGGCCACCACGGCCGGCAAATGCTGCTGAGCTGGGCTAGCACTTTGATGGGTGACTATGCGTTCTGCCAAGCCCTGTTGGCAAGTGGGGTGCACTCAGCCCGTTGTGAGGCAAACTGAGGAGGTATTTGATTGAGAAGTAGCGGCTCTGGTCCCGTAAACTGATAAAACGGCCTAGAGAGCGGTGTGCTGATCACATGACCTCCATATCCGCATCCAGTGACGCCTAAGCGCTGAGGATGACACAGCGGCCGATTGGTACCGTTGGGCCTTCATGATCCGTTCGGACAAACATTTGTTTTCAGTATTGTAACGGATCGTGATTCTGTTGTAAATGAGGTAGAAGTAGCACTTTTTTTCCAAAAGGAAAGCCTAAGCAATGTACTGAGTTTAATTACAAAGTTAAATTTTGTCCCATAACCTTAATTGACCATTAAGAATATATCTAGCATCACCAATAACTGTTGTAGGTGTAAAAGGAGTTTCTTGGTGTAAGGAGTTTCTCTAAGTTAAAATTAATTAAAAACTTTTTACATTCGTCTATAGAAAATCGTCTTAATGGTTTGCAAATTTTTGTAGTTGAGCTTGAGACTGATGATCAAGTACATTTAAAAGATATAATAAGAAATATAGTAGAACTTAAAGTAAGAGAAACTTTTTTGTGGCCTAATGGCATTTAAAAATGAAAAAATTACATGGTTAACGATTTCAGACCATAGAATCCACGACATATCCCTGCTGTTATATTTCTCAGCATCAAAATGTTATGAACTCTTTCTTTCTTACAATAAGCTTATTTATGTGTGGGAACATCGCCTGATTCGACCAAAGAAAGCAATCTGACCTATCATCCAGGGTCTGTGCATATGGAAGTTTAGATCCAATGTAGCAACACTGCTCATGTACTGGCTAGTATTAGGGCAACCTGTGCACGAGCCCACTCTGCACTGTTGCCAGATGTATCCAAGATGGCTTCGAAGACGTCATCCAAAATGGCGGCTGTGACGTCATTCAAGATGGCAGCTTTTGGTGGGTTTGAATTTTGGCGGGAAAATGCCCCCCCCCCCCACCTAGAAAAAGGTCGGGAAGTTCCAATATCTAACAGGATAATGCATCACACCACATTTATCTCTACTAACCTAAGGAAATCACAGGAAGATAGGTCACTTGGGGTTTCCCCACTAACCTAAGTCATCCGACTGCCACTTATTCCTATGAACTGGCGCCGAGTTTAAATATTTGTGGTAAAGAAATGTCAATTCATGTATCTCTACTAAGCTAAGAAAATAGTGCGAAAGAAAGAACACTTGGACTAACCTCAGTCACTCAACTGCCACCTCCTCCTAAGGATTCGTGGGAAAAGGACCTGGACATAAGGCTTCATTTAATCAATTTCATGCAGTACGGCTATTCAGTGTGTTCACAAGGTCCAGACTCCAACTGACTTAGTACACAGCACCACCACCAGAGGGTGCTCTCATCTGTGACATAATCCAAGATGGCGGGAAACAGTGTGTTCACCAAGAGGTCCAGAACAAACTCATTTAGTACATAGCGCCACCATCAGAGAGTGCTGTCGTCCACAACGCCAGGTGATGACGCAAGTACCATTAGACCTGTGGTGCCACTGATAGATTTCCCACCCCAAAGCCAGGATGGCGGCGGCGGGAAATTCAAATTTTGTCATATTTTCATGAGTGCCACACCCACCTGGACTTCAAAGGAAACAGTTAAAGTCACCACTACGATCCTCAACCGACCGCCACGTCCTCCTACCAACCCATGTTGGCGGGCTAACATGTACTAACGTGTACTAATGTGCACAGCGCATGACATAATCCAAGATGGCGGCTGTGACGTCAGTTGATGACGCAAATGCCAGCCCCCCCCCCCTTCCCCCCCAACAGGAAGTTTGAATTTTTGGCTGGGAGATAGGTCAATTGGGCTACCTCTGCTATCCCAAGAAAATGGCGCGAAAGAAAGGACACTTGGACTACCTCCACTATCCTAAGTTTCGAGTTACTCAGTGGTTTACAGGTCACCGCACCTCGCTAAAATTTGGGGTTTGTAGAGAAATAATTTTCAGTCTGTATCTTAGGAATTATGTTGCGCTAGCGATTGGTAGGACGCTGCCTAGTGCTTGATATCGAGAAGTACCGCGAAAATGGTTTAATATTATGGCGAACCATGTGAAAATACGTGTGTTCTTGTAACCCCCGAGTCTGGAGATGTGCGTAGAAAGGTGAGCAAGCAAGGAAGCAGGTTCGGAACAGAAAAAGTTGCGCATTTGTGCCAAGGGGAAACGATCCCGAATTTGTAGAACGGTTCTGAGAGCAACTTCAGTCCGCTGAGGGTGCTCTGATGTAAAATGGATGATTTTGTATGGGGAGGATATGAATTGTATGTATACTACATCGACACGGTATGCGGTGATATATCGCTGGGTTGTATATGGGTTTCACGATCTAATATTTAATCTCGTATCCTCAGTGGGAGAGCAGTGCAATTGAGTAAGAGTGTTTCTGTATATGATATGTATGGCACTTTCCGAGGTTTAGTTGTCAGTGAAATATGGTGATCAGTGTAAAATAGTTTATTGCCACTGAATTTCATGTCTGTAGAAACAAAGAAAAGGCTGTCGTTGCTTCCCTAGGACTGAGGAGCATCGTGACATATAGCTGGTATGAGTGTAGTCATACCATAAGTTTTTGAGGTGCCGTACAGATATAAAAGATAACTGCACTGTTTGTGTATTGTTACTGTGGCTTACGTTGTGGAAAATGTGTATATATTCCAGTGTAAAGTTGCTGTGCTTTAAGTTGTGGCATGACTAGAGAGGATGAGTGCGTGTCCTATCGTGAGGTACGTGTAGATTCAGCACATCGATAACCGCGAGGGTATGAGAGAGATTTTGTACGTGGAAAATTATGTGCGCTATAGATACTGAGATTTGTCCAGAGACACAACCGTCAAAAGCAGAAATTACGCGTACCTTGATCGGTGTCAGACTGTTGCAGCAGTCGTAATAATATTTAATTTTAGTTAGAAGAAGCTATTCTGCGAACCTTGCAGAACTAGCACTCCTGGAAGAAAGGATCTCTCCACAATATCCTTTCTTCCAGGTGTGCTAGTTCTGCAAGGTTCTCAGAAGAGCTTCTGTGAAGTTTGAAAGGTAGGAGCCGAGGTGCCGGCGGAAGTAAATCTGTGAGGACGGGGCGTGAGTCGTGCTTGGGTAGCTCAGATGGTAGAGCACTTGCCCACGAAAAGCAAAGGTCCCAACTTCGAGTCTCGGACCGGCACACAGTTTTAATCTGCCAGGAAAGTTTCATACTAACTTGTTTTGGTTTCCACGCTAAAGGCCTGGCGAGAGGAAAACACTACGAGTACCAAACTGGTTCGCATAGGCTCTTCCTCTCAGTGAGCTCAGATGTCCTCGGACAGTATCCAGGTGTGCCCATGATGCCAAGGTATTGTTCAAATGTGTGTGAAATGTTATGGGACTTAACTGCTAAGGTCATCAGTCCGTAGGCTTACACACTACTTAACCTAAATTATCCTAAGGACAAACACACACACCCATGCCCGAGGGAGGACTCGAACCTCCGCCGGGATCAGCCGCACAGTCTGAGGTGGCAAAGATCCATGACTGCAGGGTCTTAGACCGCTCGGCTAATCCCCCGCGGCATGATGCCAAGGTATGCCACCAGCTCCAGCATTTAACTTTGAGAGAAAGACCACTTACAGTACATGGTGATACAGCCAGTCACCTACTTTTGACTTAGAATCCAGAATCTACAGGCATCCATACGGACAAAAACTTGTATGCGAGCTGCTTGGCATCTCAACACTAACGCGTCACCTATTGTGTGACTACCTTCTTAGGATGTCTACCTCCCTCATGGGATGTGTATTCAGATCGGGACTTGCAGCAGTGGGCCTACTCTGTCTCTGTACTTTGGTCCTTGTGGAACACCTTATTGCTGACCACCACCCAGGGCAGGCACGTACCTTCAGTGTTGACTATGGTGGGAACTGCAATTTTTAGTACCACACTTCCCTCTGTTGTATTCCACTGCTTGAGGCAGACAGGTGGCCTCAACATGGCTGCATTCATTGGCCACAGAGTGGCTATTGCCGTCCTCACATCAGCAGGGCATGTTACCTATGCATGTTGCTTCCCAGGTTCTGCTGATGGTAGCTTGTTGAGGTTCTGTGCCTTACTGCATCAACCTGGGCCAAGATGCCCACTCCAGTAGCGACCACACCGTCGTTCCAAAGATTAAAAATGTATAATTAGTTCAGGGGCGTCGTACCAGTGATCCATTACTCCATTTCAGTCACCAACGAATCTCTCAATACACATCCAGATGAAATAAGTGGTGCTTCATCCTGACCTTTGAAAAGTTTCTTCCTCCATCATTGCTGGGGTCACATTCTGGCGCCAAAACCGAATTTAATACTGTGGTAAAGACACTCATATGATCGTAAAAAAAATTTAGACATAATTATTTGTTGATTGCATTCTGCAGCTTTCATAAATTGTGGAAACGGCATCATGTAAAACTTTAAACTGCTTTTCAATTTATTTGTATTGCACAGCTACATTTACCCTGAAGAGGCAAAGAAACTGGTACACTTGCCTAATATCACGTAGTTCTCCGCGAGCACGCAGAAGTGCCACAACAAGACATGGTATGGACTCAACTAATGTTGGAAGTAGTACCAGAGGGAAATGACACCATGAATCCTGCAGGGCTGTCCATAAATCCGTAAGAGTACGAGGGGGTGGAGATCTCATCTGAACAGCACGTTGCAAAGCATTCCAGGTTGCTCAATAATGTTCATGTCTGGTGAGTTTGGTGGCCATCGGAAGTGGTTCAAATGGCTCTAAGCATTATGGGACTTAACATCTGAGGTCATCAGTCCCATAGACTTAGAACTACCTAAACCTAACTAACCTAAGTACATTACACACATCCATTCCCGAGACAGGATTTGAAACTGCGACCGTAGCAGCAGCACGGTTTCGGACTGAAACGCCTAGAACCGCTCGGCCTCAGCGAGCGGCCATCGGAAGTGTTTAAACTCAGGAGCATGTTCCTGGAGCCATTCTGTGGCAACTTTGAATGTGTGGGGTGTCACATTATCCTGCTGGAATTGACCAAGTCCGTCGGAATGTACAATGGACATGAATGGGTGCTACGTGATCAGACAAGATGCTTACGTACGTGTCACCTGTCAGAGTCGTATCTAGACGTATCAGAAGTCCCATATCAGACAAGATGCTTACGTACGTGTCACCTGTCAGAGTCGTATCTAGACGTATCAGGAGTCCCATATCACACCAACTGCACACACCCCACACCATTACTATGTCTCCACCAGCTTGACCAGTCCCCTGCGGACATGCAGGTTCCATGGATTCATTAGGTTTCCTCCATTCCGTACATGTCCTTCAGCTCGATGAAACTTGAAAAGAGATTCGTCCGACCAGGCTACTATCGTCCAGCCATCAACAGGGCAGTGTCTGTGTTGACGAGCCCAGGCGACGCGTAAAGCTTTGTGTCGTGCAGTCTTCAAGGGTACATGAAGGGTTTCGGCTCCGGAAGCCCCTATCGATGATCTTTCGTTGAATGGTTCACACGCTGACTGTTCCTGATGAGCCCCGCATTGAAATCTGCAGCAGTTTGTGGAAGAGTTGCTCTTATGTCACCTTGAACGATTCTCTTCATTCGTTGTTGGTCCCACCCTTGCTGGATCTTTTTCCGGCCGCAGCGACGTCGGAGATTTGACGTTTTACCAAGATTCCTGATATTCGCGGTACACTCGTGAAATGGTCGTACGGGAAAATCCCCACATCGTAGCTACCTCTGAAATGCTGTGCCCCGTCGCTCGTGCGCCCACTATAACACTACGGTCAGACTCAAATCTTGATAACATGCCTTTATAGCAGCAGTAACCGATATAACAGCTGTACCACACACCAGTAATCTTATATAGGCCTTGCCTACGGCAGCTCAGTATTCTACCTATTTGCATATCTCTATTTGAACGCGCATGCCTATACCAGTTTCTTTGGCGCTTTAGTGTATATGCAGTGTCAGTCACCTAATTCTTGCACCACAAATATTGTGGGAATGGAAGCTGCTATTGATGTAGAGTTTTCACACAATGATTTGGCAATCAGGGGCTCGTATTGCTAGAAAAAAATAATTCTTGGAAAGTATTTTTTGTGTAAATATATAATTTTAAAATAGAACAATGCCTATTGACACTAACAAACTAAAAGTAGGGTAGATTAGAATTCAGCGGTGGTTGCTGCAGGATTTTGGTGCGACTCGTTTATGACATTGTATTTTTTAAAGTTTCCATACTTACACATGTTTGTGCGATTCGGCCTAAGTACAGTGTCGTTACGTTTGCTTACAGTATGCTTGTTTGTTCCTTGAGTGTTTTGCGACTTTCTAGTCAATTACTGTGTGACAGTCCAAGCAGTAGGTCGTGAGTGGACACTGAGATTTACCAGTACAGAGAAAGCCGACTTGCTGATGGTGTATAGAGTATGTAGGAAGACTATTTCATCTACATCCATACTCCGCAAGCCACCTGACGGTGTGTGGCGGGGGGTTTCGTTCTTGTATGGTGTATGCGACGAGATATCCCAATAGACGTCAATCATTTCGGCAGTTATTTATCAATCTCTTTAAGCACTTACGTGAAAGTGCTAGTGTGACATCTAGACAACGTAACAGAAGGAAACAAGTGATGACAAAAGAGGGGGAAATGGAAACTTCTTTGATAAATGTTTTACTTAAACTGCAGAGTAAAATTGAATTCAAGTGAACATACTTTCTCTTTACATATTCTTATCATGTTACACTGACCCACAATATTCTAGCGCAACGCAATCTGACTGCTCAAAAACGGATAATCTGACTTCAAATAATTCAAAAGAATGGCCCTGACTAAAAAGAAATCTTAACAATAACCTATACATTTCATTAAGCACTTACCTGACAAAAATCTTCATTACGCAAACTACTGCAATACAGTGAGCGTCAATACTGCCAGCTAAATAAAAGCTTCTAACTACTAAAGCCACTAACTACTAATAGGGATGTGGTTAGCAAGGAAAGATATTTTGCAAATCAAATAATGTATTTTTTTACATTAATAATGTGACATCCAGTTCAGGCACAAACATAAATTAGAATTATATAATAATACATTCAGCTGCGGACAGGGGTTGATATAGATAAACGGGGTCGGAAGAAAATGTGTGCCCCGACCGGGACTCGAACCCGGGATCTCCTGCTTGCGTGGCAGACGCTCTACCCATCTTTTTTTGTCTTATTTTGTTCTATAGTGTTCATTGAATTCGTTCGGGGCGGACGTCCAATGACACCCGTTCAAGTTCTTCGTTGATGCGTACACTCAGATTTTTATTACCGACGGTAGCTAACCCTCTGACCGAACACCCTGAGCTACCGTACCGGCGTCTCAACCACCGAGGGCACAGAGGATAGTCAAACTGCAGGGATTATCTCACGCACGCCTCCCGCGAGACCCACATTGTCACCTTATATGTTCACACACGACATTCGTAGTGTCCCAACCCAACACACTCATGACTCGTGGAAGACATTCTTACCGAGTCCCGTAAGAGTTCGGGTAATATGTGTGCATCCGCACAGAAGAGGAAGGTTATGGCTGGTATTGCCAGAACTATATACTATATGGATATGTTGTCTGTTCTTTCGGACACCACTGATGGCTGTTCACCTCCAACTGCTCAACAGTACTTCCCTCACTGCTGGCGACTAACTTCCAACTGCCCAACACTACTGGCGATTAACTTCCAACAACGAGTCCGACCAGCCACAGAGTCTCTTACAAAGAAAGCGCAGTCAGATCCAATGAAAAGCGCTACACAGCGCTGCCAATACAGAAGCAGCCCACTTACAGAATTAATGTTATTGTTGCTGTAGCAGGTAATCCGCATGTTAGCTCCCGTGCAATCGTAGGAGGAAGTGGCACGAGTCGGGCAAATGTCCTACGCATTCTTTCTATTCCTATCACATCTCTCTCAATCAAGACCTGCATGGAAACGATTATGAAAATCGTGTTAACTTTGGTACATGGCACTAAGACAGGATGTATTTTTTGTTTTTGTTTAGTGATGAAACTACATTTACCAATCATGGCCAGATAAACCGCCGAAACGTGCACTATTGGTCTGTCGACAATCTCCATTGGCTTTGCCAAGTGTTACATCAGCGTCCATTGAGTGTAAAAGTGTGCTCTGAAACAGTGAATCATCTGCTCGTAGGCCTGTTTTTCATAGATGGAACACTTAGCGCGCACAAGTATCGCAGCCTCTTGACAGACCATCTTCCAGGAATGCTAGAAGACGTTCCTCTGCAGACTAAGAGGAACCTGTGGTTCCAACATGATGGCTGCCCAGAGCATAGTACATGAAGTTCAGCAGCAGGTGTTCATGAATTGTTTTCAAATCGTTGGATTGGACGCAGAGGACCTATGCCTTGGCCAGCCTATTCCCCAGATTTGACACCTGCAAACTTTTTCTGTGGGGAAATCTGAAAGACACTATCTACAAGGACATACCAACTGTTCCCGGGGATATGCAACGACGTATCACTGCAGCCTGCTTGGACATCTACGCTGAAATGCTAGCACGTATGAAGCAGTCATTCCATACTAAACTGGAAGCATGCATTGCCGCTGCCAGTGGTAATGAACACAACTTTTGATGGCCAATTGTATCGTTACTGGTCAGAATCCATACAACCAGTGTATGCACTTCTGTTGTTCTTTAGCGAGTACTATCACAGGCAGTGTACAAGTTTCGGTATGGGAACTTCTCAAAATACGATGTCTCGTAAACGACTCGCACTACGATCCCGCAACAAACACCACTGACATTCTAATTCATTGTACTTTCAGTTTGTTAGTGTCAATAGGAATAGATACATTTAAAATGTATATGTTTTCACAAAAAATACACTTTCTAAGTATCATTACAGTCTGTTTGTTGGCAACCAAAGTGAGTGTCTGACTACCACTCCATTCTGTGAAAACCGCACACCAACTGCACTTCACATTTCCGCGATATATGCAATGCAAGTTTTAGGTGATTCACTCTTTATACCTGCTGCTGTAAATCTTTAATGCAATATGGTCTTTGATCGAAAGTGGTCACACAGGAAGAATAAATTGAGCAGCTGGTTAAGATATTACACAATTCCATTTCTACAATACACGTAATTATTTGGTTGGGCTTATTTGGCTAATGTTTTTCAGTGGACAGCTCTTATGCATAAACTCAGCATCCACCTCTAAAACTTCTTCCTCCCTTGCGCCACATTCCCAGTGCGCAAGTGAAGCGTGTTCTACTTCAGTTGACAAAACTATTAATGATGGCTCTCGATCTTTCACCATAATCGAGTCCATCAACAAGAGGTGGCAAAAAAAAAAAAAAAATTCAAATGTTTGGGAAATCTTATGGGACTTAACTGCAAAGGTCATCAGTCGCTTAGCTTACACCCTACTTAACCTAAATTATCCTAAGGACAAGGCCAGCCGCCGTGGCCGAGCGGTTCTAGGCGCTTCAGTCCGGAACCGCGCGACTGCTACGGTCGCAGGTTCGAATCCTGCCTCGGGGATGGATGTGTGTGCTGTTCTTAGGTTAGTTAGATTTAAGTAGTTCTAAGTTCTAGGGGACTGATGAGCTCAGATGTTAAGTCCCATAGTGCTCAGAACCATTTGAACCTAAGAACAAACACACACACCCATGCCCGAGGGAGGACTCTAACCTCCACCGGGATCAGCCGTACAGTCTGAGGTGGCAAAGATGAGGTAGCCAAGGAGGTGGAAACGTGGGTTCTACTATGCCAAGACTGTTTGTTAGCTACAACAGGAAAACAATTAATTAGCAGGAGTAGGAAATAAGAAAGTATTTATTACTTAACTTTGCAACTGGTTGACAATTATTGAACGGCTAACACAGCCGTTCTTCTGTTCCGTTTATCGAGGGAATCGCATCCGGCGGATCGATCTCTCAGGCGGCGGTGTGGTCGTATGGCTGACGACACACAATTAATACTTTTAAAAGAATGGTGGACGAAATTCGAGAAGTTTGAAATGAATGTTTGTTTGAAGGTGGGGACGTTCAGCCTCCAAATCAGTGCTAAAATTCATGATCAAACCTTCAGCAGTAATTTATTTTGCACAGTTCGGTTCTAGTTTCAGCCTATGGCCATTACCAAGCTTAGCTGACATAAACGACATGAACGTTATACTGTAATTTGAATAAAAGTAATTTACTCTTTTTAAGCCCACCATAGTACGTAAAAATTTCTCACAATAACAACTGTGTACGATACTTTTCATCAAGAAGCAAGTCTACATCGACAGCTAGTAATTATGTGCATCCACACTAAAGAGATCATGGGCGTCATCGCCTTAATTATACACATATGGCGTCTATTCTTTTGGACATAATTGAGGTGAAGACAACCAAAGACCTTTTCAATGCAGATGTACAACGGACTCGAGCTCTTTTGTGAAATGCCGCAAGGAAAGAGGATAGTAAGCATTTGTTACTGCATTTGTAGTTGTGGGTAACTTGAGAATTCGATTCTGACAGGAGGCGTGCTAGGGTGGTCCATGCAAGCTGCAATGACCACTGTGTCCAGATGGTGCAGCGGTCTGCGCATCTGCCTAGTCAGCAGAAGACATGCGTTTGAATCCTGATCTGGCACAAATAGCCAACTTCCCCCATTGATTTAAATCAATGCCCACTCGCAGCCAGTGTCTGTAATTCCTTTGAGTCTTAATTCGTAGTGGTTCCTCGATCAAAACCATGTCTGTTTTTCCGGACATGTCCGGAAGAACAGACACCACACGTACTCGTATATAATGTCTATTCTTTTCGTTTTCTAAATGTCATTAATCAGCTAAACAATATTTTGTATATTAAAATGTTATACAAGTTAATAATAGACGCCTAATGCTACATTATAAACTAAAATGCTGCGGTGGAGAAAATGAGGGGGACATTGGCAGGGAACAATGAAAGATATCAGGAAAGTTACTGCCTGTGCACCAGTACTTCATAATAAAAATGAATAATGATATAAAAATGCTGTAGTGGAATCTTCATTAAAGCTTTCAATATTAGGCATTACCTGCTTTTCTAACATTAGTTTCACAAAAAATTAAAAATTAAAGTTTCGGTAAATATCAAGGAGAAATAGGAGACACAAGAGTCTTTATTCTAGCTCCACTGGCTTCATAATTTGGTTTTCTTCGAGCAAACTATAGGTGCGGGGTGCTCTCGAATTCCAAACAGATCACCCTTGTGACTAAAAGTAACCCCATACACAGGGTCTTTAATGTGAACCAATGGCTCAGAGAGTAGGTTTCAGACAATAAACGGCAGTGTTTTGGGGACCTCCGGCAGGATCCAGCCTAGTATAATGTTACGTTGTTCCGACACTGCAGTAGCTTCTGGCTGGCCATAGTGGCTAACTGCTGATTCCATGACTGTTATGAATAAAATATTCTTTTTTACTGCTAACAAACATATTAATTATTTATTCGTTAATTTAATAACTGCTACATGTCTTGAAGATGTTTTGCTCGTCATTAGGGGATATTATTACATATGTGAAAAATAGTCTAGAATTAACTTTTTCATAATTTATGAACTTTTTTAATCTTGATGGAGCCATATTGAATGTTATAAATGGTCAAATAGTCAATTTCAGAGATTATTGCACTAACAGTTATTGTATTAGACATGCAATGATATTGCCCGATGAAGGGCAAAACATACTCAAAATACATAACAACCCATTACATTAAGAAGTATAAATATTATTTGAACGAAATGTACAATATCCTTTGAATAAAATAAATGATTTACACAATTTCTTTTTCACTAGGAATCATATTTTTACAGCAAATAGGTGAGCTACTCTTAATATTTTCTTGTATTTTATGCACACTAAAACCCCATCTTTGTTGTTGATGCAATGACATTTAGCGTCTATCAAATATCTTGTCTTTAGTTCCTTGCTTCCCCTCTACCCAGCAAATGAGTTGGTACTGGACTCACATACAACAAAACGATGTTCAAATAGCTGTCTGACGATTGTGATTTAGGTTTACTGAGGTTCCACTGAATAAGAGTAGCTTAAGGTGGATAGTAAAATTGTTCAATTGAGGAAGACTTCTCATTCAAAAACAAATTGCACAGTTTTTTTAAAGATGTTACCAATTTTGTATGTGAACTGGTTGTTACGGTGTGTCATATAGCGTTCGTGTTTTTGGACGCATTTTCTGTTGTGACTGTGCATTGTGTGTTACAGTTTTGTGTTAGTACATCTGAACTGGTCTTATTTTCGCTGTCTTCTGTATGAGTCTTGTGTTAGTACATCTGAACTGGTCTTATTTTCGCTGTCTTCTGTATGAGTCTTGTTTTAATGTTGTTGTGTGACTTGCATATATATATATATATATATATATATATATATATATATATATATATATATATATATATATATATATATTTGTTGTTTCATTTTGGTCATCCCCAGCGGCGTCTGTATGGGAAACTGAGGACGTGGTGTTCCAGAACTTGAGGAATCACCATGCAGTTGCGTTGTGGGTTTTAAGTTAATATCAATGCTCTATCGACCAGAAGATAGTTGGTGACGTTGTGCAAAGAATCTCTGCAGCACTGGTTTTTCAGCTTGCTACGCGACCGCGCCTACTCATCACCGATTTCGTCCGAATGGCCACATTTTTAGAAAAATTAGCTTTTTGTCGCGTGTCGGATGAACCATTTATGTTAGTGTAGTTGCCATCCAGCGACTGGCTATTCTTTTCTGACGGTTGGCCATCTGGAGCGCCCACTCCTGTCGCTTTCACTTCCACTCAAGCACCGCATAGACCACAAATTTGTACGAAATCGGTGAAATGTACAGGGTGTCCCACCCAACTTTACCACCTCATATATTTTCGAAATAAAATGTGAAATATGTAATTGGCCCGGGATGTACCTCCATCAGGAGCTCACGCGATGAGCGGGACCATGTGGCTGAGCGGTTCTAGGCGCTGCAGTCTGGAACCGCGCGACCGCTACGGTCGCAGGTTCGAATCCTGCCTCGGGCATGGATTTGTGTGATGTCCTTAGGTTAGTTAGGTTTAAATTGTTCTAAGTTCTAGGCGACTGATGATCTCAGATGTTAAGTCCCATAGTGCTCAGAGCCATTTGAACCATTTTTTTGAAAACTAGAGGTAGCAGACTTGGTTTGACTGAAATACTTTAAATAATGGAAACGGTACCACAGTTCCTGCCGTAATGCTGGTTGCCTGCACTGGCCGTTTTCGGTTTAATTATATGTAGAAACTGAGGTGCCATTGCCATCCTTTAAAGTCTACGTATTTGAGACGATATGAGGTTTAGAACAACGAAACAGGTGTGCCATCACTAATTGACCTCTAATTTTCATCTCCTTAGCAAAAACAAACATGTGCCACAAGGCAACGTAACTCTGTGTCGTAAGTGATGTTTGTTTATATTTATGGATTGCACATTTCTACCCATTGTGTGAGCGACTGACATATCTACATCTACATCTACATGACTACTCTGCAATTCACATTTAAGTGCTTGGCAGAGGGTTCATCGAACCACAATTATACTATCTCTCTACTATTCCACTCCCGAACAGCGAGCGGGAAAAACGAACACCTAAACCTTTCTGTTCGAGCTCTGATTTCTCTTATTTTATTTTGATGATCATTCCTAACTATGTAGGTTGGGCTCAACAAAATATTTTCGCATTCGGAAGAGAAAGTTGGTGACTGAAATTTCGTAAAAAGGCCTCGCCGCGACGAAAAACGTCTATGCTGTAATGACTTCCATCCCAACTCGTGTATCATATCTGCCACACTCTCTCCCCTATAACGCGATAATACAAAACGAGCTGCCCTTCTTTGCACCCTCTCGATGTCCTCCGTCAATCCCACCTGGTAAGGATCCCACACCGCGCAGCAATATTCTAACAGAGGACGAACGAGTGTAGTGTAAGCTGTCTCTTTAGTGGACTTGTTGCATCTTCTAAGTGTCCTGCCAATGAAACGCAACCTTTGGCTCGCCTTCCCGACAATATTATCTATGTGGTCCTTCCAACTGAATTTGTTCGTAATTTTAAAACCCAGGTACTTAGTTGAATTGACAGCCTTGAGAATTGTACTATTTATCGAGTAATCGAATTCCAACGGATTTCTTTTGGAACTCATGTGGATCATCTCACACTTTTCGTTATTTAGCGTCAACTGCCACCTGACACACCATACAGCAATCTTTTCTAAATCGCTTTGCAGCTGATACTGGTCTTCGGATGACCTTACTAGACGGTAAATTACAGCATCATCTGCTAACAGTCTAAGAGAACTGCTCAGATTGTCACCCAGGTCATTTATATAGATCAGGAACAGTAGAGGTCCCAGGACGCTTCCCTGGGGAACACCTGATATCACGTCAGTTTTACTCGATGATTTGCCGTCTATTACTACGAACTGCGACCTTCCTGACAGGAAATCACGAATCCAGTCGCACAACTGAGACGATACCCCATAGCTCCGCAGCTTGATTAGAAGTCGCTTGTGAGGAACGGTGTCAAAAGCTTTCCGGAAATCTAGAAATACGGAATCAACTTGAGATCCCCTGTCGATAGCGGCCATTACTTCGTGCGAATATAGAGCTAGCTGCGTTGCACAAGAGCGATGTTTTCTGAAGCCATGCTGATTACGTGTCAATAGATCGTTCCCTTCGAGGTGATTCATAATGTTTGAATACAGTATATGCTCCAAAACCCTACTGCAAACCGACGTCAATGATATAGGTCTGTAGTTAAATGGATTACAGATCTATCGGTGAGCGAGCGGTTGTATATGAGTGCTAAGTAGGGAGCTATAGTATCAGCGTAATCTGAAAGGAACCTAATCGGTATACAATCTGGACCTGAAGACTTACCCGTATCAAGCGATTTGAGTTGCTTCGCAACCCCTAAGGTATCTACTTCTAAGAAACTCATGCTAGCAGATGTTCGTGTTTCAAATTCTGGAATATTCCATTCGTCTTCCCTGGTGAAGGAATTTCGGAAAACTGCGTTCAATAACTCCGCTTTAGCGGCACAGTCGTCGATAACAGTACCATCGGCACTGCGCAGCGAAGATATTGACAGCGTCTTGCCGCTTGTGTACTTTACATACGACCAGAATTTCTTAGGATTTTCTACCAAATTTCGAGACAATGTTTCGTTGTGGAACCTATTAAAGGCATCTCGCATCGAAGTACGTGCCAAATTTCGCGCGTCTGTAAATTTTAGCCCATCTTCGGGATTTCGCGTTCTTCTGAACTTCGCATGCTTTTTCCGTTGCCTCTGCAACAGCGTTCGGACCTTTTTTGTGTACCACGGGGGATCCGTTCCATCTCTTACCAATTTATGAGGTATGAATATCTCAATTGCTGTTGCTACTATATCTTTGAATTTGAGCCACATCTCGTCTACATTCGCATAGTCAGTTCGGAAGGAATGGAAATTGTCTTTTAGGAAGGCTTCTAGTGGCACTTTATCCGCTTTTTTAAATAAAATTATTTTGCGTTTGTTTCTGATGGATTTGGAAGGAATGGTGTTGAGCCTAGCTACAATGACCTTGTGATCACTAATCCCTGTATCAGTCATGATGCTCTCTATCAGCTCTGGATTGTTTGTGGCCAAGAGGTCAAGTGTGTTTTCGCAGCCATTTACAATTCGCGTGGGTTCGTGGACTAACTGCTCGAAATAATTTTCGGAGAATGCATTTAGGACAATCTCGGAAGACGTTTTCTGCCTACCACCGGTTTTGAACAAGTATTTTTGCCAACATACCGAGGGTAGGTTGAAGTCCCCACCAACTATAACCGTATGAGTGGGGTATTTATTTGTTACGAGACTCAAACTTTCTCTGAACTGTTCCGCAACTGTATCATCGGAGTCTGGGGGTCGGTAGAAGGAGCCAATTATTAACTTAATTCGGCTGTTAAGTATAACCTCCACCCACACCAATTCGCACGGAGTATCTACTTCGACTTCACTACAAGATAAACCACTACTGACAGACACAAACACTCCACCACCAATTCTGCCTAATCTATCTTTCCTGAACACCGTCTGAGACTTCGTAAAAATTTCTGCAGAACTTATTTCAGGCTTTAGCCAGCTTTCTGTACCTATAACGACATCAGCTTCTGTGCTTTCTATTAGCGCTTGAAGCTCAGGGACTTTTCCAGCGCAACTAGAACAATTTACAACTAAAATTCCGACTGTTCCTTGATCCAAGCACGTCCTGTAATTGCCAAGCACCCTTTGACATTGCAGCCCATCCCGCACTTTCCCGAGGCCTTCTAACCTAAAAAACCGCCCAGTCCACGCCACACAGCCTCCGCTACCCGTGTAGCCGCCAGCTGAGTGTAGTGAACTCCTGACCTATTCAGCGGAACCCGAAACCCCACCACCCTATGGCGCAAGTCTAGGAATCTGCAGCCAATACGGTCGCAAAACCGTCTGAGCCTCTGATTCAGACCCTCCACCCGGCTCTGCACCAAAGGTCCGCAGTCGGTTCTGTCAACGATGCTGCAGATGGTGAGCTCTGCCTTCATCTCGTAAGCAAGACCGGCAGCCTTTACCAAATCAGATAGCCGCTGGAATCCAGAGAGAATTTCCTCAGATCCAAAGCGACACACGTCATTAGTGCCGACATGTGCCACCACCTGCAGCTGGCTGCACCCTGTGCTCTTCATGGCATCCGGAAGGACCCTTTCCACATCAGGAATGACTCCTCCCGGAATGCACACGGAGTGCACATTGGATTTCTTCCCCTCCTTAGCCGCCGTATCCCTAAGGGGCCCCATTACGCGCCTAACATTGGAGCTCCCAACTACCAGTAAGCCCACCCTCTGCGATTGCTCGGACCTTGAAGGCTGAGAATGATCCTCTGAAACAGGGCAGGCGGCTGCATCTGGCTCAGCCAGAGACAGTGCCTGAAACCGGTCTGTCAGACGCACCGGGGAGGCTTTCTGATCAGCCTCCGGGGACGCCTTTCGCTGCCTGCCACGCCTTGGAACGACCTCCCAATCAACCACAGGCGAGGGCTCAGCCCCACTGCGGGCAGCAACCGGGGCAACCACAGCGGCGGACCGATCTGGGGACAGACGGGACGAGGTTGACATCCCCGTGATACCCGAGTCCGGCTCCCCACAGTGGTGCCCATTGGCAACAGCCTCAAGCTGCGCGACCGAAGTCAGCGCCGATTGCAGCTGTGAGCGAAGGGATGCCAAGTCAGCCCTCATCCGAACACAGCAATCGCAGTCCCTGTCCATTCTAATCGATGTTTAACAACAGTTACCGAAACACGAGTCCGTGCCTAGATAACGCAAGCGGAACACGCAAAGAATGTATCAACTAACCTGTACAAATGCCTAACGACTGCGCTACAATCTGCTGAATTTACGATTACAGTAACTAAAACTCGAAATTGCACCTCCTATACGAAACTCAGACGCAATTTAAATAAGAATCTACGAAGTAAACACTAAAGCGCGATGCTACAACCCTCAAATACTATAATACGCCCGAAATATATGAATTAAACAATGCAAGTACCCAAAAACACGCAAAGAAATTAATTAAACTATGTAACAAATAAGTAAGCTAGGGTTATACGACTTGCTGCTGCAGCTGCTTATCCAACGGTGGCAGGGAGCACACTGAATCCCTGGCCAGTTGCATTTTTCACATTTTGTTTCGTTTAGGAAATGTATGAGATGCCAAAGTTAGGTGGGTCACACTGTACGTAAGATGACGACAAGCAAAGATCCTTTCTTTCAGTGCGAATGCATATCACGCACGATCTCTTGCGGGGAACAGGAACTGAGAATAAGCGGTATATGGGAACCTGACACTGCGTCAGTAGTGGTTAACAGGCTGGGAAATGTGCTCCTATGGCCGATGTGACAGATCTTAATTTGGTTTAGCCATAACACGTAAGTCATTTTAATAAATATCGAAACACCATGCGGGGCAAAGGTGCAATATAAACACGCCAGCGCCAAGAACGAGATAGGTGCGAAAGGAAAAATGGACATATATTTATATTCTAATGTTTCCTTAAGTGGGGTAGGACGTCAAACGGGACGTCTTGGAGCAGGAGAGACACGACAGGAATTTTTAATTTCCACTGTCTATACTTTTAAAAATAAATTCATAAAGCTTTGTCAGAATGACCAGAAAGGATTCAGGATTTACACTTAGAGTGGTGGAAGTACAAAAATATAAGAAAATAATTTATTTTTTTACATTTGTATTTCACCTTTTGTTCACTTACCATTGGCTGCATTTGTCCTTTTCTTCATAAGTAAGGGAGATTTTTCGATGAATTTTGCAGAGCATACAAATCATACTTACAGGTGTATGAAACTCTAGAATTTTCCAAATCAATTAAAAACTGTCGTAAAAATTGGGATAATTAACTATAAAATTTGAATTTTTTTTATAAATGAAGTTTAAAATGTAACAGCACATTCATATTTTCATAAATTAAATAATTTTTAGTTTTTCATGCACCTGTAAGTATAGTTTGTATGCTGTGCAAAATTCATCGAAAAATCTCCCTTACTTATGAAGAAACGTGTACCTATAGCAACAAACGCAGCCAATAGCAGTGAAAAAAATGATGAACTTTCACATGTAAAAAAAATTATTTTGTTATTTTTTTAACTTTCACTGCTTTGATTGTGAATCCTGAATCCTTTCTGGTCATGCTCACGAAGTTTTATGAATTTATTCATAAAAGTATAGCCAGTGGAAAATAAAATGTCCTGTGGTGTCTCTCCTGCTCCAAGACGGTCCGTTTGACGTCCTACCCCCCTTAAGCCGATATCAAATTTTTCACTCTTCAAACTGTCTGTCTCTTCCCGTCTGTGATTCTGGTTGGAAGGGTTGCACGTATGGAGGACAACTATGTGCATTTGTTTAAAGTTTTTTTACATTATATCTTCTGGAAAGGGAGGCAGTTTCTTTCATTTCTAAATGAAACCTGGATGCACCGCAGCCTGCGATCGTCGGATACAACGGCGACATTATTTATTATTGTAATATGCTGCATTCTTGATCACGGTGATGGACAGTGCTTCCTTTTCTTCCAGAAAGAAGAGGTAAATATAGCTCTGCTCAAAGGAGAATTAATGCATTAATCAATTTAGACTGTTTTAGTGGTAATTGTAGCGAAAGACGAGTGAATTGCTGCTGGTGAAAGTATCCGCCAGCCACACACCTCGAAAAAATCCTCAATATTCGCACCTCCTTGTGGCGACAGTACTTAAATGACTAGTATACCCAGGCGGTTAAGGTACCGCTCGCATTAAGCGGAAAATTCGGGTTCAATTCCTTATCCGGCACAAGATTTTTCCTGTTACGATTGATTCATTTCAGTGTCCAAATGCGGCTAACGTCATTATAAACCTTTGTACAATGAAATCGGTGATGACGGGTGGGAGCGATCCCCGTGTTAGTCGTGCTACCGGCAACGGCCATCTTGTGCAACATTTGCTAGGATATCATCCTTGCTGATTATTTTCGCAGTCGTATGCCCGGTTACTGGAAAATTTTTTATAGCCTCCTGATGCTCAAAGCTAAGAAACGAGCCGGTAGCGGTAGCGGAGCGGTTCTAGGCGCTTCATTACGGAACCGCGCGACTACTACCGTCGCAGGTTCGAATCCTGCCTTGGGCATGGATGCGTGTGATGTCCTTAGGTTAGCTAGGTGTAAGTAGTTCTAAGTTGTAGGTGACTGATGACCTCCGATGTTAAGTCCCATAGCGCTCAGAGCCATTTGAACCATTTTTTTTAAAGAAACGAGCAACTTCATTCTTGTGAAATGCGGTTCTTAGTTTGGAAAGCGCCTCTGCTTTGGTTTAATTTACATGTATACTCTGTAAGCCACAGCAAAGTGCGTACCAATATTATCGATTTTCTGTCCTGTTATATGCATGTATTGAGCGATGGGAAAATGTCTGTCTAATCTCTCTTACCTTATTCACATGACTGCTACGTGAGATACACGATAGTGGCAGAATTAATGCTCTCACTCTCTTCTCAGAATTCATTTTCTCTAAATTTGCTTAAAAAGTTTTCGCGGAAATTACGTCGTCCCTCTTCTAAGGATTCCCATTTAATTTCCTCGAACCTTTTAATTGCCCTTTCATTAGTGTTACATCGACCAGTTACGATCCAAACGGAGTCTCTCTGAATTTGTCGTTGTTTGTTGTCACGCCTACCTGATAAGGATTCCAAACACTGTAACAATACTCTAGAGCTTGCCGCAGTGTCGCGCTGTGTGCCTCTTTCTTTACAGATGCTCTACACTTTCCCAGAATCCTTCCGATATATCTAAGCCTCCATTCGCCTTCCCTAATACTGACTTAATGTCCCATTTCATATCACCCCTAAATACTTACAAGAAGTGATGTACTCAAGATGTTTGCCACTGATCTCTTAATCAGTTACTATCGGGTTCTTTCACTTTGTTACAGGGACTATCTTATGATTATCCACTTTTAAAGAGGGCTGCGATTGGTTACATCAAGAGGAAATTTTGTCAAAGTCTTTTCGCATTTCCTGACGATTCTTCCTACAGGCAACAACACTATGGGCGAAAAATCTCATAGTGCCACCTTTCTTATCTGATAAATCGTTTATGTAAGAGGGTGGGTCAAAAAGTAGTAAACATATAACGGCGGAATTAGTACAAATCGTAACCTTAACTGCCCTTTACACAACGGTACTCGTTCAATAGAGTACCCATACATCTGTACACTTTTGCACCATGTTCAACCCAGGCACCAGAGCAAGTTTGGAAAAATGCAGAGTTTTGCTTCTTCACCCATGATCTTAAAAATCCAGGTTTTGCTGTTGACAATGGACTCTAATGCGTCTGTATCCTCGACTGTTACAGATGCTGTCGGCTGGTCCTTACGCAGTTTGTTATTTTTGTTATTTGTTATTTGTTATTTGTTATTTTCTCCGTTACCAAACTCCTTCACCCAAAACCGTACATTCCCGATGTCCATTACAGCGTCCCCATACACTTTCTTCGTGGGTGGGGTTAAAACAGCTTTAAAATCGTGGATCAAGAAGCAAAACCTTGGCTCTCAAGCCTGTATTCCACGACGGCGCAAAAGTGTACAAATGCGTGGCGACTATCTTGTACGTGTACAGTGCAGTTCAGGCTATGACCTATACTAATTACGCTTTTATGTTATCATTATTAAACTTTTTATGAAATAGGAGTCATTACTTTTCGATCCACCCTCATATATAGAAAACATCAATGAAGATTTAATGAAGGAAGGGTGGAGATTAGACGTTAACGTCCCCTCGTCTATGAAGTCATTACCGACAGATTGGGGAAGGATGGGAGAGGAATTTGGCCATGCTCTTGTCATTTGTAGTGATTTACAGAAACAACACAAATCCTGAAACTGCAATGCCATGATGCTTCCCAATCCGTTACCGGTCACATTATTTATTTACTTCTTAACATAATATATTACTCCACCGCGTTTCGAGCACGCGTTGACAATCACCAGGCGATTTTATTACGTGCTTAAGACAATAACAAATAATGAAATAATATACAAAATTAATCGTTCGATAAACTGCGAACTACGTTAAATATAATCTTGACGCAACTTCATTGAACATTATAAATTATCAAATAGTTAATTTTGGGGAGTATTTCAGTAACTTTTGTTTTATTATGCATACTATAAAATCGCCGGTTGATGAGCAAAAAATATGCTCGAAACGCTTAACAATATAACAAGAAATGAAGAAATACCGTGACTCTTGCCAGAACAAAACAAATAATTTATACAGTGCCTTGTTCTTTAGGTATCGGTCCTTGCACGACAGTGCGTTGTAGCAATATGTTCCTGAAAGCTGCATGCAGAAATGCTGTTTTTCAGGGGACCATATGTCGGGTACTTTTGATGTTGTGTCTAGGAATCCTGCATACTGTGTTCGCTAGACAAACAATCAAAGAACTCACATTAACTTTGAAATGTATCGCAAGCAACGGGCGACATACAAAATAAACAGTCTTCTTCAGAGTATACAAATACAAGTCTGCGCTGCATAGAGATTCCTAATGAAGGCGCTAACGTTGAAGCTGCTATCCAAGTGGGCCGTCACCAGTCGGACACAGCGCGTTATGTCCTCTTCATCTAGGGGCCACTGCTGCCGCGTTGTAGTCCTGGAAGGGGGTCGGTCAGCGTGCGATTGGCTGACTTCTTCTCACAGCCTTCTTTTCTTTGTCGTTCCCAGGCGGCGTACCGGCCCTGACTTTACACCATAATAGTTGATCACAGAGATAAAGTTTTTCTATGTCCATCCTTTTGGCTCGACGTCTTGGGGACCACGGCCGTACACCACCCCTTCTTCACAAAAAAATTTGGCATGCGAACATATTCGCGCTTTTTCTGCTGAAAAAGAGTAGCAGGGAGGCTGTGAAAGAGAGAAGAGACAGAGACTGTCGAAGAGAAAGGGAGAATAGACAGAGTTGGTGGGAGAGAGCAGAGAGAGTTAAAGAGAAAGAGAGATGATAAACACAATAGCAATGGGAGCCAAAGAGAGAGGAGACAGTGACGGTGGTGAGAAACAGTGGCAGTAAAAGAGAAAGAGACTTGGGGGGCAGGATTCGAGCCTGCGGCTGTAGCAGCAGCGCGGTTCTATATTGAAGCGCCTAGAACCACTCGATACAGCGGCCGGCCTCTAAGGGCTCACCTTCCAAGGATGTAATGTTTCCATGTAGAGAAGGAACTAGCATATTTCATCAAAATATAACAGGTATTAGAGATAAAGTTAGTGAACTGCTTATAGATGTTTTGGTATATCAGAGCACCACTTAAATAATTTGACAGTTCAGAGGCTTCCTTTACCAAGATACAGATTACCTGGCTGTTTCTCAAGGAGTTCCTTGAGGGGTGGGGGAGTGGCTATGTATGTAAAAGACAGTATTCCATTTGAATCCATAGACGTATCATGACACTGCACTGCACAGATATTTGAATGTTGTGCAGGGCAGCTGAATTTAGTGAAACTAAAGTTCTAATTGTCGTTGTTCATAGGTCCCCTAAACCCGACTTCAGAGCATTTCCGCTCAAGTTAGAGAGGGTTCTTGGTTCACTTTGTAGGAAGTACCAGAAATTAGTTATATGTGGTGACTCCAATACTAATTTTGTATATGATGGTGCAAGAAAAAGGCTGTTGGTAGACCTCCTAAAATCATATGCTCTGACGCAGATTTTTTTTCCCAACTACAGTGCAGGGGGACAGTAGCACACCCACAGACAATATTTTTATTCATTCTTCGTTACTAGATGGGCATTCTTTTGTTAAAAGCGTGAATGGCCTTTCAGACCATGCATGATGCACAAATTTTAACACTAAAAGGCATTTGTGCTCAAATCAATGCCATATTTAATTACAAACAATGTAGGAAAGTTAAGCAAAAGCAATAGAGAGTTTTTAAACCTTGTCAAGGAACAAGAGTGCAGGATGTTTATAGTGACGATAACATAGATGATAAATACAATGCTTTCATTAACACATTTCTCATGCTCTTTGAGAGTTGTTTTCCATTAGAACGTTCTAAAGGGGTACTAGCAGTAATACGCAGCCCACGCGGCTGACTAATGGGCTAAAGATATCTTGTAGAACAAAGCGGGAATTACATCAAAATGTTAGAAGTAGTCACAATCAAGCTACAATAGCCCATTACAAACAGTATTGCAAGGTACTTAAAATGTTATTAGGAAGGCAAAGAGTATTTGGTATGCAAATAGAATAGATAATTCATAGGATAAAATTAAAACCATATGGACAGTTCTGAAGGAAGTGTCTGGTCAGCAGCACGACGTCGACGATATAAAGTCAGTTCGCAGTAAAAATATTTCTGTTACTGATAAATCAGAAATATGTACAGTATTTAACAATCCCTCCCCATGAGCCATGGACCTTGCCGTTGGTGAGGAGGCTTGCGTGCCTCAGCGATACAGATAGCCGTACCGTAGGTGCAACCACAACGGAGGGGTATCTGTTAAGAGGCCAGACAAACGTGTGGTTCCTGAAGAGGGGCAGCAGCCTTTTCAGTAGTTGCAAGGGCAACAGTCTGGATGATTGACTGATCTGGCCTTGTAACAATAACCAAAACGGCCTTGCTGTGCTGGTACTGCGAACGTCTGAAAGCAAGGGGAAACTACAGCCGTAATTTTTCCCGAGGGCATGCAGCTTTACTGTATGATTAAATGATGATGGCGTCCTCTTGGGTAAAATATTCCGGAGGTAAAATAGTCCCCCATTCAGATTTCCGGGCGGGGACTACTCAGGAGGATGTCGTTATCAGGAGAAAGAAAACAGGCGTTTTACGGATCGGAGCGTGGAATGTCAGCTCCCTTAATAAGGCAGGTAGGTTTGAAAATTTAAAAAGGGAAATGGATAGCTTAAGATTAGATATAGTGGGAATTAGTAAAGTTTGGTGGCAGGAGGAACAAGGCTTCCGGTCAGGTGACTACAGGGTTATAAACACAAAATCAAATAGGGGTAATGCAGGAGTAGGTTTAATAATGAATAGAAAAATAGGAATGCGGGTAAGCTACTACAAACAGCATAGTGAACGCATTATTGTGGCCAAGATAGATACGAAGCCCACACCTACTACAGTAGTACAAGTTTATATGCCAACTAGCTCTGCAGATGACGAAGAAATTGAAGAAATGTATGATGAAATAAAAGAAATTATTCACATAGTGAAGGGAGATGAAAATTTAATAGTCATGGGTGACTGGAATTCGGTAGTAGGAAAAGGGAGAGAAGGAAACGTAGTTGGTGGATATGGATTGGGGATAAGAAATGAAAGAGGAAGCCGCCTGGTAGAATTTTGCACAGAGCACAACTTAATCATAGCTAACACTTGGTTTAAGAATCATGAAAGAAGGTTGTATACATAGAAGAACCCTGGAGATACTAAAAGCTATCAGACAGATTATATAATGGTAAGACAGAGATTTAGGAACCAGGTTTTAAATTGTAAGACATTTCCAGGGGCAGATGTGGACTCTGACCACAATCTGTTGGTTATGACCTGTAGATTAAAGAAGACGAAGGCTAGTAGAAATTCTTGGGTAACAGAAGAAATATTGAATTTAATTGATGAAAGGAGAAAATATAAAAATGCAATAAATGAGGCCGGCAAAAAGGAATACAGACGTCTCAAAAAAGAGATCGACAGGCATGGCTAGAGGACAAATTTAAGGATGTAGAGGCTTATCTCACTAGGGGTAAGATAGATACTGCCTACAGGAAAATTAAAGAGACCTTTGGAGATAAGAGAACCACTTGTATGAACGTCAAGAGCTCAGATGGAAACTCAGTTCTAAGCAAAGAAGGGAAAGAAGAAAGGTGGAAGGAGTATATAGAGGGTCTATACAAGGGCGATTTACTTGAGGACAATATTATGGAAATGGAAGAGGATGTAGATGAAGATGAAATGGGAGATACGATAGTGCGTGAAGAGTTTGACAGAGCACTGAAAGACCTGAGTCGAAACAAGGCCCCGGGAGTAGACAACATTCCATTAGAAGTACTTACGGCCTTGGGAGAGCCAGTCCTGATAAAACTTTACCATCTGGTGAGCAAGATGTATGAAACAGACGAAATACCCTCAGACTTCAAGAAGAATATAATAATTCCAATCCCAAAGAAAGCAGGTGTTGACAGATGTGAAAATTACCGAACAATCAGTTTAATAAGCCATAGCTGCAAAATACTAACACGAATTCTTTACAGACGAATGGAAAAACTAGTAGAAGCCGACCTCGGGGAAGATCAGTTTGGATTCCGTAGAAATGTTGGAACACGTGAGGCAATACTGACCTTACGCCTTATCTTAGAAGAAAGATTAAGGAAAGGCAAACCTACGTGTCTAGCATTTGTAGACTTAGAGAAAGCTTTTGACAATGTTGACTGGAATACTCTCTTTCAAATTGTAAAGGTGGCAGGGGTAAAATACAGGGAGCGAAAGGCTATTTATAATTTGTACAGAAACCAGATGGCAGTTATAAGAGTCGAGGGACATGAAAGGGAAGCAGTTGTTCGAAAGGGAGTAGGACAGGGTTGTAGCCTCTCCCCGATGTTATTTAATCCGTATATTGAGCAAGCAGTAAAGGAAACAAAAGAAAAATTCGGAGTAGGTATTAAAATCCATGGAGAAGGAATAAATACTTTGCGGTTCGCCGATGAATTGTAATTCTGTCAGAGACAGCAAAAGACTTGGAAGAGCAATTGAACGGAATGGACAGTGTCATGAAAGGAGGATATAAGATGAACATCAACAAAAGCAAAACGAGGATAATGGAATGTAGTCGAATTAAGTCGGGTGATGCTGAGGGAATTAGATTAGGAAATGAGACACTTAAAGTAGTAAAGAAGTTTTGCTATTTGGGGAGCAAAATAACCGATGATGGTCGAAGTAGAGAGGATATAAAATGCAGACTGGCAATGGCAAGGAAAGCGTTTCTGAAGAAGAGAAATTTGTTAACATCGAGTATAGATTTAAGTGTCAGGAAGTCTTTTCTGAAAGTATTTGTATGCAGTGTAGCCATGTATGGAAGTGAAACATGGACGATAAATAGTTTGGACAAGAAGAGAATAGAAGCTTTCGAAATGTGGTGCTACAGAAGAATGCTGAAGATCAGATGGGTAGATCACATAACTAATGAGGAAGTATTGAATAGGATTGGGGAGAAGAGAAGTTTGTGGCACAACTTGACCAGAAGAAGGGATCGGTTGGTAGGACATGTTCTGAGGCATCAAGGGAACACCAATTTAGTATTGGAGGGCAGCGTGGAGGGTAAAAATCGTAGAGGGAGACCAAGAGATGAATACACTAAGCAGATTCAGAAGGATGTAGATTGCAGTAGATACTGGGAGGTGAAGAAGCTTGCACAGGATAGAGTAGCATGGAGGGCTGCACCAAACCAGTCTCAGGACTGAAGACAACAACAACAACAACAACATTTAACAATCATTTTCTGAGCATTCTTGGTGAATTAAATAAAAATTTAGTTGCTACAGGAAATCATATAACTTTCTTGGCAAATGCCATTCCGAGATTCATGTCTGAAATACTCTGTGATACAGACAAGAGGGAGATTGAGTCAATAATTGAATCACTGAAGACTAATGACTCTCAAGGCTATGACGGAGTGTCTAGCAGAATATTAAAGTACTCTGCTGCACATGTTAGCCTTGTATTTAGCCATATTTGTTATTTTTCCTTTAGGAATGGTCAGTTTCCTGAGCGATTAAAATACTCAGTTGTAAAGCCGCTTTATAAAAAGGGAGAAAGGGATAACGTAGATAATTTTAGACCTATTTCTATGTCATCAGTGTTTGCAGAATTTTTTGAAAAGGCTGTGTATGTAAGGATAATTGATCATATCATACCACATGATTTGCTATCAAATGTAAGATTCGGCTTTAGATGTCGTTTAACAACTGAAAATGCTATATTCTCTTTTCTCTGTGAGATACTGGATGGGCTAAACAAAAGGTTTCGAACACTTGGCATATTTATTGATTTAGCTAAGGCATTTGGTTGTGTTGATCACAAAATTTTGCTCCGGATGTTGGACCATTGCAGAACACGGGGAGTAGCTCACAATTGGTTCACATCTTACTTTAGCAACAGGCAGAAAATGCCATTATTCACAATGTTGATAACGGCTGTGATGTGGGGTCTGAGTGGGGTACTGTCAGGTGGTGGGGAGGGAGGGGGGGGGGTGCCCCAGGGATCAGTGTTGGGGCCACTCATGTTCCTTATTTATATTAATGATATGCCCCCTAGTATTGCAGGTAACTCTAAAATATTTCGGTTTGATGAAGACACTATCTTGGTAGTAAAGCATGTTGTGTGCGACATTGACTCGGTTTCAAATAGTGCAGTACATGACCTAAGTTCATGGCTTGTAGAAGATAAACTAATGCTAAATCACAGTAAGATTCAGTTTTTACAGTTTCTAACGAAAAGTTTCAACAAAACCTGAAGTTTTTATTTCACAGAACGGGCATATGATTAGTGAAACTGAAGAGTTCAAATTTCTAGGTGTTCTGATAGATACTAAGCTGTCGTGGAAAGCCCACGTTCAAGATCTTGTTCAAATACTTAATACTGCCATTTTTACTATACGAACGGTATCAGAAGTGAGTGATCGTTTAACACGAAAATTAGTCTACTTTCCTTATTTTCATTCGCTTATGTCGTATGGTATTGCATTTTGGGGGAACTCTTCCCATTCTAAAAGGATATTTTTGGCTCAGAAATTCAGGCAATAAGTGGTATAAGTTCAAGAACCTCTTGACGACCCCTGTTCACGAGTCTGGGTATTTTTTATCATTGGCCTCTTAATATGTACATTGCTTACTGTCATTTCTTGTTAACAACATTAGCTTATTCCCAAGAATAAACAGCTTTCACTCGGATAATGCTCGGCAGAAATCAAACCTGCATTTGGATCGGACTTCCTTAACTCTTGTACAAAAAGGTGTGCAGTATACTGCTGCATCCATTTTCAATAAGCTACCACTCGAATTCAAAAATGTTAGCAGTAATCCACTCGCTTTCAAATCGAAACTGAAGAGTTTACTCATGGGTCACTCCTTCTATTCTGTCGAGGAATTCCTTGAAAAATTAAGCTGATTCTTTTTGTATTGTTGATTGCGTTTACTTAAACTTATGGACTGACTTTTTCGGGTTCATAAACATTTATTTTTATCTGTTATTGATTTTATGTTGTAATTTCATGTACTGACACGTGTAAATAACTTGACGTGTAAATAAATACATTTAAAAAAAGAGTGAAGACAGTGACACTGGGAGAGAGAGAGAGAGAAGAGAAAGAGCCATTGGGGGGGGGGGGGGGGGGGACTTGCAATGGATGGGAGAAGATTTTGTGTTAACCTTACATTATTTGTTGTTTACATGTGTTGCTGTGGTTGTGGTCTTCAGTCCTGAGACTGGTTTGATGCAGCTCTCCATGCTAATCTATCCTGTGCAAGCTCCTTCATCTCCCAGTACCTACTGCAACCTACATCCTTCTGAATCTGTGTAGTGTATTCACCTCTTGGTCTCCCTCTACGATTTTTACCCTCCACACTGCCCTCCAATGTGTTAAAGAATGTAAATGCGTTGAAGTACGTAAATAATATGTCAAAACTTTACTGACGTCCAGAATTCGTTTTATATAAGCAGAAGAAGGGAAACATTCGAACAGTCTCCCTGTCGAAGAGCAAAAAGAAAAAAAAAGGCGAATATGTTTTTCTTTGTAAAGCGTGGCAGTGAGAGGAAGATGCTGAGTATGAAGGCTTCACTACAAAGAGAGACTGAGTAAAGGATTTTGAATGTGTTGTGTTCAAAGTGTGCAAAAATGCTCAGATGCCAAAATGCTTGGTGGGGAAGGCGGAATGACGACAGGCATCTAGTCCTTCACTTTTCTGCCGGAGTCTTTTACAGAGGAACATATTCACCTTTCTTGTGCTTCGACAGGAGCAGTTTTCAGCTGGTCATACTTTCCAACAAGTTTTCCTCCTGTGCTGTGCGACTCCGAGAGAAACATGCAATAAAAAATCGAGATTACCCAGACCACAGGTCTCACACTGGGGGGGTTGATTCCTTGGCCCTAAGCAAACAGTTTGCTACGATGACTGCAAATGACGAGCTAATACCGTATACGGGACGGAGGACTCCGTGACAAGTTGAAGATTTGAGTCGCACCGAATGACGTTTTCCGATGGACTAATCGGTTATGAAAGGCGAGGATACGGATTCAGATAGCAGGCTGGAACAAATTTTAACTTTCCACTTAACGATCACCGCTGCAAACACCTCCTAAGAGTGAAAGAATTTATTTTTGCTTCACATTTTCAAGATCTACATACCCTTCTTGTTTGCTTCAGCGGTCTACAAGTACTTCGAAGATGAGACTATGGCTCATGAGTATTCAGTTGCGTTTCGAAGTTCTATTGCTAAATTAAATAATAAATTTTAGACGGCAGTGTAATGAGCAACCGAAGGCGAATTGCATTGGTAATAATTTGATTGAAAGAGATGTATCGCAAATCGTTTCTTTGAAATGATTTCTATATACTGGTAAGCCGAAATATTATGACCACTGGACACCGCGGAGATGGATGCTACCTGGTGACGTTGCAGGCACGTGATTCACTGTGAAAGATACATAAGCACAATAGAGACGCATGGGGATCAACCTAGCGAAGATATGGACTGCAAATGGGAAAATCCTTTGAGGTAAACTACTTTGTCAAAGGACAGATTATTATTACACAAAGACTGTGAACGAGTAACTCGACAACGGCGATGGTGGTCGCATGTTCACGTGCTACAGTCATGAGCATCCACGGAAAGAGGTAGACGGACGTAGAAACTACCACTGCACGCTAAACGGTTGGACGTCCACGACTCTTCACAAAACTTGGATGTTCGGAGGCTTGTCTGCTCTTTAAAGTAGGATAGATGGTGATCCGTGGCATCTCTGCCGAAAGAGCACAATGCTGCTGCACGCACAAGTGTTTCGGAGCATATCCTTCATCGTACATTATTGAACATGGAGTTTCGCAGCAGATCACCTCTACGTGTTCACACTTTGATTCAACGGCACCGTCTATTACGATTGCAGTGGGCACTAGACCATCGAGATTCGAACTTAGACTAATGGAAACCTGTCGGATCTTCGGACGAATCACATTTTTGCTGCACTTGGTCGATGGTCGTCTCCACAAACGCCGTCATCGAGGTGAACGGCGGCTCGTAACGTGCAGCACGCCATGGACGTAGGCTGGCGGGAGTAGTGTTATGCTACGGGAGACATTCTCCTGCGCTTGCATGTGACCTGTGTTTGTAATCGAAGACAGGCTGACAGCTGCGAACCACGTGCATCCCTTCATCTCTGATGTCTTCCCCGACGATGATGTCCTCTTTCAGCAGTATATTGTCAGAGTCTCGGATCCAGAATCGTTCTACAGTGGTTTGAGGAGCATTATAGTGAATACAATTCGCCTGATATAACGGGCGCCATCGTCCATCGTCACGTACGCAAATCAATGATCCGTTATTTAAACGAATTACATGATCTGTGTGTGGACGTCTACTGCCACATACATCCACAAAACCTATCAACAAACTGTTGGACCCGTGATATGCAGAATCAGTGATGAGTTTCGATCCAAAGACGAATAAACAAGCTGTTATGCAGGTGGTCATAATGTCTTGGCTCGTTAGTGTGTAGTCAATAAGAAAGGGTTTATTTATTCCCATAGCTTCACTTTCTTAAAAGCAGTAAAGAACTTCGTAAAATCTCATTTAGAAACGCTTGCTGAAATGCAGTGCCTTCGAATGTTTTATATTAAGGCGACCACACACTGCCTATCTAACCCACGTTAATTTAATTAAGTATTTGACCCATTTCTAAAAAAACTATTTGATGCAGGACCTTAATATTTTTACTGTATGTTACATGATGCTAATAGAGTCAACTGTACTAAAATCTACTTTATCCATTTTATAGTTTTAAGAAATACTTTTTTTAAATTTGTTAACAAAAAATATTAAGTTTTTCTGCAGAAAATATTTTTTGTGAACTTCCTAATGGGGGAATATTAATGAATGTAGTACCAGAGTTGGCTTTTTAAGTTATGCAGAATCTCTGAAAATTTCATTCATTTATTTATGATAGTTTCTGATATAATGGGCCATGTGTACCAAAAATTTTAGTTTGCGGGCAACTGACTGTAAAGAAAAAACTATTGAAATTTGTTACTTACAGTTAATTAAAACTGTCCTGCTGCATATAATGGCCCTTGTTTGGTTTCTAGCAGGTCTTCCAGATTCTTTTTCACCTTCCTGGATTTATGTCTTGCCTTCTTGGCCATATTAGATGCAGACCTGTCTGCATCGGCCATCCTCATTTTATCGCAATGTTGAAGCCCAGTGACCATATTTTCACCAGGATTAATTCCCAGCTTTTTCAGTACCCGACACTTTCGAGTATTACGACAACTGAATGTAATAACAGCATCATCAACTCCTAGTTTCATTGTATGCATCACTACAAATACAGTTTTAGGAAGGCGGTTCCCAATTACGGTGTTGAAACATTCATTTGGATTCTGTGTCTGTCCATACAGACATTTCCTTAGGAAGTCAGGATGAGCCAAGTCTCTGAAAATAGGTTTAACTGCTGTAATAACAGCAGCAGGAAGAGAATGTTGGTGAGAACAAGATTCTCCAGTTGCCTGAGCCCTATTGTAACGGCACCACGAATTTTCTCCTGATGTACACAATCCATGATGGCTTATCATCTGTAGAGGACTTATGGAAGAATATGACCCCAAAATATTTCTTCCCTGCCTCCAGATTTTCTTTATTTCTCCTAATTGCTTGCCCATAGTATACCTGCAAGTTTTCTATTTGCGTTTTAGTTAACTGACTCTGTCCGATCAACAATTTTCCATCTTCTAATTCTTTTCCTCTCATATCAACAGTTAGTTTTCTCAGCCTTGTTCCCAAACGTTTTTGAACATGTTCTACACATTCTATTTTGCTAATAATGGCATCTCCATATGGCTTAGACTTGATAGTGGGTGGGTTGATAGTGGATGGCAGAAAAATGGGCGAGGCATATAAAGACATGTGGTAGGAAAATGCTCTTTAAATGCTCGAAAAAAGTTTTTTCAGCAAAATCCTTTTCAGCGTACTTAAGTAAAACCTTAATCTATCGAAATATGATGAAAACCATATTTTTTTCGATTTGAACCACGGTGTGTTCCCCTTAAAACTCTTCATGCTTTTAAAATGAACAAATGTGATAAATGTTCTAGATCATTATTCTTCATGCCTACATATTTGGCCGGCCGCTGTGACGAGAGGTTCTAGGTGCTTCAGCCTGGAACCGTGCGACCGCTAGGCTCGCAGGTTCGAATCCTGCCTCGGGCATGGATGTGTGTGATATCCTTAGGTTAATTAAGCTTAAGTAGTTCTAAATTATAAGGGACTGATGACCTCAGACGTTAAGTCCCATAGTGCTCAGAGCCATTTGAACCATTTTTTCTACATATTTGCCGCTCTCTGCCTCTCGAGGGCTCCAAATTGTAGCTTGTAACACGGTGGTATGTATCATAACTATGCCGCTGAGTGAAAAACAGCACGCTATAATCGAGTTTCGAATTCGAAGAGTTTGTCCACACATGGAACACCCTCTTCTTCGGCATGTCAATGCCAGGCCACATCAACAAGCCGACGCCTTGGGTTCATTGTCATTGATCATCCTCAATACAGTCCCGACTGGGCCCCATCCGATTTTCATCTGTTTCCAGATCTTAAAGAACACCTTCGAGGACTTTACTTTGATTGTGATGACGCGGTGCAAGCAGAAATGAGGTTATGGTTCCGTCAACAAAATCAGGCGTTCTACAGCGACGGTATCAAGAAACTGATCTCTCATTACGAAAAACGTGTTCGTCGCCAGAGCGATTACGAAACAGACATGTAGACATAAAGAATAAATATGTATTACGTCAATAACGTTTGTTTTATTTAAAAAAGTGTTAAGAATTAGCAAATAAAAAATTGGGTTGGATTACTTTTCAGCACGACCTTGTACTTTTTTTTGATTTGTGGCTTGCTGCTTTCGTTATCATTTTTAGGCATAACGTCGAGAACCAAATACCTTAATAAAAAGAAGACCAGTTTGCCGTAAGGAACAAACCAATTCATTTATCTGAAAGATAAGATTTGGAGTGCAGTTTTAATTAATATTGAACAAATTTAGGAATCGTATGAAAATGAAACCTCCAATTATTTAAGTGTCACTTTCAAGTAGTAACACGCCATTATTTTTTCCGTAGGGACAGTATGTTCGTAACACACCGCATCTGTGCTTTAAAGTTCGGAAAGTACGGACGTCCACAGCGAGTCAACGTTGCCTTCGTTCCGTCTCTTCACACAGGGCGGCACACCTAAACACTGGCAGCTGTCCACGCAAAAAGAAACAAGCTATTTTTAAGAGACAGTAACTCAAGCGCTTAACTCCCATGCGCGACTCAGCTATTAGAGTGCAGTGCAAGTTAAGATCTGAAGTATAAGATCAAAACAACTAGCTGGCAGTAAGTAATAATTTCCCCATCCCTCTCAGCTTGCATTACTTCTCACGTGTTTTAAAAGACCCTCGGTATGTTGGCAAAAATACTTGTTCAAAACCGGTGGTAGGCAGAAAACGTCTTCCGAGATTGTCCTAAATGCTTTCTCCGAAAATTATTTAGAGCAGTTAGTCCACGAACCCACGCGAATTGTAAATGGTTGCGAAAACACACTTGACCTCTTAGCCACAAACAATCCGGAGCTGATAGAGAGCATCATGACTGATACAGGGATTAGTGATCACAAGGTCGTTGTAGCTAGGCTCAATACCATTTCTTCCAAATCCATCAGAAACAAACGCAAAATAATTTTATTTAAAAAAGCGGATAAAGTGTCACTAGAAGCCTTCCTAAAAGACAATTTCCATTCCTTCCGAACTATGCGAATGTAGACGAGATGTGGCTCAAATTCAAAGATATAGTAGCAACAGCAATTGAGATATTCATACCTCATAAATTGGTAAGAGATGGAACGGATCGCCCGTGGTACACAAAAAAGGTCCGAATGCTGTTGCAGAGGCAACGGAAAAAGCATGCGAAGTTCAGAAGAACGCGAAATCCCGAAGATGGGCTAAAATTTACATCCGCGCGAAATTTGGCACGTACTTCGATGCGAGATGCCTTTAATAGGTTCCACAACGAAACATTGTCTCGAAATTTGGTAGAAAATCCGAAGAAATTCTGGTCGTATGTAAAGTACACAAGCGGAAAGACGCAGTCAATACCTTCGCTGCGCAGTGCCGATGGTACTGTTATCGACGACTGTGCCGCTAAAGCGGAGTTATTGAACGCAGTTTTCCGAAATTCCTTCACCAGGGAAGACGAATGGAATATTCCAGAATTTGAAACACGAACATCTGCTAGCATGAGTTTCTTAGAAGTAGATACCTTAGAGGTTGCGAAGCAACTCAAATCGCTTGATAAGGGTAAGTCTTCAGGTCCACATTGTATACCGATTAGGTTCCTTTCAGATTACGCTGATACTATAGCTCCCTGCTTAGCACTCATATACAACCGCTCGTTCACCGATAGATCTGTACCTACAGATTGGAAAATTGCGCAGGTCGCACCAGTGTTCAAGAAGGGTAGTAGGAGTAATCCATTTAACTACAGACCTATATCATTGACGTCGGTTTGCAGTAGGGTTTTGGGGCATATACTGTATTCAAACATTATGAATCACCTCGAAGGGAACGATCTATTGACACGTAATCAGCATGGCTTCAGAAAACATCGCTCTTGTGCAACGCAGCTAGCTCTTTATTCGCACGAAGTAATGGCCGCTATCGACAGGGGATCTCAAGTTGATTCCATATTTCTAGATTTCCGGAAAGCTTTTGACACCGTTCCTCACAAGCGACTTCTAATCAAGCTGCGGAGCTATGGGGTATCGTCTCAGTTGTGCGACTGGATTCGTGATTTCCTGTCAGGAAGGTCGCAGTTCGTAGTAATAGACGGCAAATCATCGAGTAAAACTGAAGTGATATCAGGTGTTCCCCAGGGAAGCGTCCTGGGACCTCTGCTGTTCCTGATCTATATAAATGACCTGGGTGACAATCTGAGCAGTTCTCATAGATTGTTCGCAGATGATGCTGTAATTTACCGTCTAGTAAGGTCATCCGAAGACCAGTATCAGTTGCAAAGCGATTTAGAAAAGATTGCTGTATGGTGTGTCAGGTGGCAGTTGACGCTAAATAACGAAAAGTGTGAGATGATCCACATGAGTTCCAAAAGAAATCCGTTGGAATTCGATTACTCGATAAATAGTACAATTCTCAAGGCTGTCAATTCAACTAAGTACCTGGGTGTTAAAATTACGAACAACTTCAGTTGGAAGGACCACATAGATAATATTGTCCGGAAGGCGAGCCAAAGGTTGCGTTTCATTGGCAGGACACTTAGAAGATGCAACAAGTCCACTAAAGAGACAGCTTACACTACACTCGTTCGTCCTCTGTTAGAATATTGCTGCGCGGTGTGGGATCCTTACCAGGTGGGATTGACGGAGGACATCGAAAGGGTGCAAAAAAGGGCAGCTCGTTTTGTATTATCACGTTATAGGGGAGAGAGTGTGGCAGATATGATACACGAGTTGGGATGGAAGTCATTACAGCATAGACGTTTTTCGTCGCGGCGAGACCTTTTTACGAAATTTCAGTCACCAACTTTCTCTGCCGAATGCAAAAATATTTTGTTGAGCCCAACCTACATAGGTAGGAATGATCATCAAAATAAAATAAGAGAAATCAGAGCTCGAACAGAAAGGTTTAGGTGTTCGTTTTTCCCGCTCGCTGTTCGGGAGTGGAATAGTAGAGAGATAGTATGATTGTGGTTCGATGAACCCTCTGCCAAGCACTTAAATGTGAATTGCAGAGTAGTCATGTAGATGTAGATATGTAGATGTAGATGTACTTTCAGTTTCCGTACGACGAATCTAGGTTAGATTTTTTAGGATATTACAAAAAGTTGTGACTTTGTCTATTTATCCTGTATGAAATACAAAAAAATACGACAAAGTAAACGTGACATTTAAAAGAAGCAAAATATTTACAGCTAACGAACTGAGAATTTATATTACATTTTGATTTCATAATGGAAACACGAAAACTACTTTAGGGGGAATTTTGATGTGGAAACATGGTCCGAGAGGAATGCTGATACGTTATCGTGTCAACATCACACTTGCTGATAACGAATGTGCGTGGTTTATCAGAAGGGAACTGGCCATATTTCAAATAGCTTTATGGGCAATAAAGCTAACGTAAATGACAAAATGATGTTGCAGAATGGTTAAGACAACAGACTAGCGTCCGAGACGACTGAATGTCAACGCCAACCTCGTCATTTTGATTTACGTGTTCTGTGGTTTTGTAGACGGCTTAAGAAGAATATCATGATGGTTTCTTCCAAGGTTATGGCCAATTTCCTTTACGAATCTTAGATTGTGCTCTCTTTCCAATTACTGCTTTATAGTTGGGAGATTTAATCCTTCTTTTCCTGCTTTCCATTAAACGTATAAAATATATGATACTGCAAAAATACAATTTTATTTTGTGAAGAAGTGGGACGACTTTGACTTTCAAACAAGACATTCTTAGGCCTGAAAACTTACGCCAGTCTAAATATTGACGGAGGAGGAGTGGAATGAAAATCCAGACAAGTGTCGGTAAGACTCACGCTCTGAGAATTCCATACAAAATTAGTTGTGCAGTCAGATCAGTTATCTAAACGTTTCGATGAGTGAATTTTCGAGTAAAAAAATACATGACGTAAATAGCCGTATCTTTTGACTGCATTGACTTAGAAGCTTACATTTTTTTTTTCAGATACGAAGGACCGTAGGCCTTATTATTTGACATTCAAGGAATATTTAATAATTAAAGAGACAAACTGATCCAGAGAAAACTGTGTATTTTTGCAAAATGAGACTTCTACTTTTTATCAACATAATCCTCACCCAAATTAACACACTTGTCCCAACTACGAACTAGTTTTACTTATACCTGATTCAAAGAGGTCTTTGTCTCGTTGCTTGAGCCACTGTTCCAAAAAGTCTTTGATCTCCTCGTTCTGGATGAACTTCTTTCCGAGTATACCTCCTGGAATGGACCAAAGAAATGAAAATCCAAATCTGAACTGTAGGGAGGATAAGATAGTATCTCCCACCCCATTTCTTCAGTGTTTTTTTGGGCCAGTTCGGCGGTGTGAGGGCGAGTATTGTGTAGCAATATTACGCCTTTACCTTTGAGATTCGCGACGCTTTTTCCTGAATGCTGGCTTTATTTTATGAGCACATCTGAGTAGTAGGCACAGTTTGTTGCACTCTGACCTTCCAAATAATCACGAAAGACAACACCACAGGCGTCCCAAAGATGATCAACATGACTTTTCCCACTGGTCCTTCCATTCTGCGTTTCTTTCGCACAGGTTATCTGGTGCGCTTCCGTTCCATGCTGTCCTATGGACGCGTTCCAAATGGTGATCCCAAGTTTCGCAACACGCTAAAATGTTGTTTAGAAAAGGCTCTCCTTCTCTCTCATAGCTTTCTTGCACGACTGTGCGCACTTTGAGGCTTGTTTCCTTCTGTTACTGCATTAACTCTTTCGGGACCCGCCTTGCACTTTTTTGCTGTACTTGAGCCTGCTCTTATAACGTCATGAATTGTGCCAATACTTATTGCAACTGCTTTTGCAATACGTTCAACTGTAACACACAGGTCTTCACGAACAATTTCGTGAATGTGGATTTCAGAGGAAGAAGCTGACATTTCAACTGGCCGGAAAATATGTTGCTCGTCAGTCACTGACATTCGACCGTTTTTGAACTGTTCTATAGTCATGGGTGACTGGAATTCGGTAGTAGGAAAAGGGAGGGAAGGAAACGTAGAAGGTGAATGTGGACTGGGGCAAAGAAATGAAAGAGGAAGCCGCCTGGTAGAATTTTGCACAGAGCACAACTTAATCATAGGTAACACTTGGTTCAAGAATCATAAAAGAAGGCTGGATACATGGAAGAAGCCTGGAGATACTAAAAGGTATCAGACAGATTATATAATGGTAAGACAGAGATTTAGGAACCAGGTTTTAAATTGAAAGACATTTCCAGGGGCAGATATGGACTCTGACCACAATCTATTGGTTATGACCTGTAGATTAAAACTGAAGAAACTGAAAAAGGTGGGAATTTAAGGAGATGGGACATGGATAAACTAAAAGAACCAGAGGTGGTACAGAGTTTCAGGGAGAGCATAAGGGAGCAATTGACAGGAATGGGGGAAAGAAATACAGTAGAAGAAGAATGGGTAGCTTTTAGGGATGAAGTAGTGAAGGCAGCAGAGGATCAAGTAGGTAAAAAGACGAGGGCTAGTAGAAATCCTTGGGTAACAGAAGAAATATTGAATTTAATTGATGAAAGGAGAAAATATAAAAATACAGTAAATGAAGCAGGCAAAAAGGAATACAGACGTCTCAAAAATGAGATCGACAGGAAGTGCAAAATTGCTAAGCAGGGATGGCTAGAGGACAATTGTAAGGATGTAGAGGCTTATCTCACTAGGGTTAAGATAGATACTGCCTACAGGAAAATTAAAGACACCTTTGGAGATAAGAGAACCACTTGTATGAACGTCAAGAGCTCAGATGGAAACCCAGTTCTAAGCAAAGAAGGGAAAGCAGAAAGGTGGAAGGAGTATATAGAGGGTCTATACAAGGGCGATGAACTTGAGGACATTATTATGGAAATGGAAGAGGATGTAGATGAAGATGAAATGGGAGATACGATACTGCGTGAAGAGTTTGACAGAGCACTGAAAGACCTGAGTCGAAACAAGGCCCCCGGAGTAGACAACATTCCACTGGAACTACTGACGGCCTTGGGAGAGCCAGTCCTGACAAAATTCTACCATCTGGTGAGCAAGATGTATGAGACTAGCGAAATACCCTCAGCCTTCAAGAAGAATATAATAATTCCAATCCCAAAGAAAGCAGGTGTTGACAGATGTGAAAATTACCGAACTATCAGTTTAATAAGTCACAGCTGCAAAATACTAACACGAATTCTTTACAGACGAATGGAAAAACTAGTAGAAGCCGACCTCGGGGAAGGTCAGTTTGGATTCCGTAGAAATGTTGGAACACGTGAGGCAATACTGACTCTACGACTTATCTTAGAAACTAGATTAAGGAAGGGCAAACCCACGTTTCTAGCATTTGTAGACTTAGAGAAAGCTTTTGACAATGTTGACTGGAATACTCTCTTTCAAATTCTAAAGGTGGCAGGGGTAAAATACAGGGAGCGAAAGGCTATTTACAAGTTGTACAGAAACCAGATGGCAGTTATAAGAGTCGAGGGACATGAAAGGGAAGCAGTGGTTGGGAAGGGAGTGAGACAGGGTTGTAGTCTCTCACCGATGTTATTCAATCTGTATATTGAGCAAGCAGTGAAGGAAAAAAAAGAAAAATTCGGAGTAGGTATTAAAATCCATGGAGAAGAAATAAAAATGTTAAGGTTCGCCGATGACAATGTAATTCTGTCAGAGTCAGCAAAGGACTTGGAAGAGCAGTTGAACGGAATGGATACTGTCTTGAAAGGAGGATATAAGATGAACATCAACAAAAGCAAAACGAGAATAATGGAATGTAGTCGAATTAATTCGGGTGATGCTGAGGGAATTAGATTAGGAAATGAGACACTTAAAGTAGTAAAGGAGATTTGCTATTTGGGGAGCAAAATAACCGATGATGGTCGAAGTAGAGAGGATATAAAATGCAGACTGGCAATGGCAAGGAAAGCGTTTCTGAAGAAGAGAAGAGTATAGATTTAAGTGTCAGGAAGTCTTTTCTGAAAGTATTTGTATGCAATGTAGCCATGTATGGAAGTGAAACATGGACGATAAATAGTTTGGACAAGAAGAGAATAGAAGCTTTCGAAATGTGGTGCTACAGAAGAATGCTGAAGATCAGATGGGTAGATCACATAACTAATGAGGAAGTATTGAATAGGATTGGGGAGAAGAGAAGTTTGTGGCACAACTTGACCAGAAGAAGGGATCGGTTGGTAGGACATGTTCTGAGGCATCAAGGGATCACCAATTTAGTATTGGAGGGCAGCGTAGAGGGTAAAAATCGTAGAGGGAGACCAAGAGATGACTACACTAAGCAGATTCAGAAGGATGTGGGTTGCAGTGGGTTCAGGGAGATGAAGAAGCTTGCACAGGATAGGTTAGCATGGAGAGCTGCATCAAACCAGTCTCAGGACTGAAGACCACAACAACAACAACCCACTTATAAAAATTTCAGCTGTTCATACAGTGGTGTCACTCGCCAAAGCCACCACGACGGATGCGTCACTTACAAACTCATAGGTTGGCACCAGTTATGCCGAGTACCGCCGCCAGAGTCCCCTCTCTCTCTCTGTTTTTTTCCTCAGAACCCAGCCATCACAACACAGTACAGCACATACAGCTTTCACCATTCTGTAAAATCGTTCAAGAAAAGATTGTAGGCGATTTTTTACCTTAAGAAAGCGAAACATGAATCGCTGAATGGTGTTCAACTATCGTGCAAACTACAAGCGGATATATCGTCCTTAAATTTAATGGTGAGGTTATAGACAAAACAATGTTTATCAGTCAACTGTTTCCTGTTCATCTCTGTGATGCGAACCTAGACTTGAAGGTACAAAACTCCCCCAGAAACTGTTTCATTTCTGCGCCAATTTATCTATTTGATTATTAAATGTTCCACATAAATTTCAGCTTGGTACCTCCACCCGTTCCTAACAAAAAGAGGTCTTAATAGAAAGACAGTCAGACATACGTGTAACAAGGTGATCCTATAAGGGTTTCGATTTTTATCGACTAAGGTATGCAACCATAAAAATGAACTAGTTTGTTCGATAGTCCTTCTGTTAGCCATATCGAATACGGTAGGAAACAAATCTACTATACTTGCCATTAAAATTGCTACATCACGAAGATGACGTGCTACAGACGCGAAATTTAACCGACAGGAAGAAGATGCTGTGATATGCAAATGATTAGCTTTTCAGAGCATTCACACTAGATTGGCGCCAGTGGCGACACCTACAACGTACTGACATGAGGAAAGTTTCCAACCGATTTCTCATACACAAACAACATTGATCGGCGTTGCTGATGAAACGTTGTTGTGATGCCTTGTGTAAGGAGGAGAAATGCGTACCATCACGTTCCCGACTTTGGTAAGGGACGGATCGCTTATCGCGATTGCGGTTTATCGTATCACGACATTGCTGCTCGCGTTGGTCGTGATCCAATGACTGTTATCAGGGAATCGGTGGGTTCAGGAGGATAATACGGAACGCCGTGCTGGATCCCAACGGCCTCGTATCACTAGCAGTCGAAATGACAGGCATTTTATCCGCATGGCTGTAGCGGATCGTGCAGCCACGTCTCCATCCATGAGTCAACAGATGGGGACGTTTGCAAGACAACAACCATCTGCACGAACAGTTCGACGACGTTTGCATCAGCATGGACTATCAGCTGGGAGACCATGGCTGCGGTTACACTTGACGCTGCCTCACAGAGAGGAGCGCCTGCGATGGTGTATTTAACGACGAACCTGGGTGCACGAGTTGCAAAACGTCATTTTTTCGGATGAATCCAGGTTCTGTTTGCAGCATCATGATAGTCGCATCCGTGTTTGGCGGCATCGCGGTGAACGCACATTGGAAGCGTCTATTCGTCATCGCCATACTGGCGTATCGCCCGGCGTGATGGTATGGGGTGCCATTGGTTACACATCTCGGTCACCTCTTGTTCACATTGACGGCACTTTGAACAGTGGACGTTACATTCCAGATGTGTTACTACCCGTGGCTCTACCTTTCATTCAATCCATGCGAAACCCTACATTTCAGAAGGATAATGCCCGACCGCATGTTGCAGGTCTTGTACGGGCCTTTCTGGATACAGAAAATGTTCGACTGCTGCCCTGGCCAGCACATTCTCCAGATCTCTCACCAATTGAAAACGTCTGGTGAATAGTGGCCGAGCAACTGCCTTGTCACAATACGCCAGTCACAACTCTTCATGAACTGTGGTATCGTGTTGAAGCTGCATGGGCAACTGTACCTGTACACGCCATCCAAGCTCTGTTTGACTCAATGCCCAAGCGTATCAAGAGCGTTATTACGGCCAGAGGTGGTTGTTCTGGGTACTGATTTCTCTGGATCTATGCATTAAAATTGCGTGAAAATGTAATCACGTGTGAGTTCTAGTATAATATATTTGTCCAATGAATACCCGTTTATCATCTGCATTTCTTCTTGGTGTAGCAATTTTAATGGCCAGTAGGGTAGTAAAAAAAGGAATATTAATGTTTTACAATCCGTCGGCGAGGAGGACGTTAGAGGTGAACACAACGGGTTGAGGAAGGATGGGGATGGAAATCGGTTGCGCCCCTTAAAAAGGACTTTCCCAGTATTTGCCTTAATAAATTTTGTAAAATCGCGGACGACCTAAATACGAACAGCGGAACGGTGATTTGAACCACCGCTCTCCGGAATTCAATCCTAGTGTCTTATCACTGCGCCAACTCGTAAATCGAACCCAGCCCATCTTTCAGTAATAGAATTCGGAAGAACGTCCATTGCGTTTATGTTATCATAGGGATAAAATCACATTATTGCGTACTTTTGTATTTACAGTAGTTAACTGCAAACACCATCATTGACACAATGAACGTACCATTTGTACTGTATCTTACAGAATGTTCTGAAACTGAGGGCCAGCAACCTCATTGCAAGCATGGCATCGGCGAACTAAATTCTCCTTACCCTGACAAATTTCGAATCACATCACAGGCAGCTACAGTTCTGGCAACGAATTCCATCATCGTATCTACTGGGGTCTCATACATAAGGGACTTTAGATATCCTCAAAGGAAATAATCAAGGGGATTCGGGTCAGGTGACCTCGCAGGCCATGGAATGGGACCTCCCCTACAGTCCAACGACTAGGAAATACTGTACCGGTACTGCTCCATCGTACTATGCTGCACGTCTCTGAATAACACTGAGTAATATATGGGTCTGTGTTGATTCATAGCATGTTCTGGCGTGGAACAATGTAAACACGATACAACAGAGCCACCTTATGGACAAGTAAAGAACACAAAGTCTGCTGATTTCCTGGTAATCAGGCTCGTCCTCCTTGTTTCCTTGCGGGAAATAAAGAATGTACATGTAAATAAAGAGCGCAGTACGTGTAAACTTGTATGCATGTTAGTTGTAAATAAGCTGGAAAACAGTAATGGCAGACAAAGCTGTAGACAAGTTTACTTCCATACTTCCTTATGCTGGATTCTCCGACCCTAGGTTACCTATCTCGAATTGTTCAGTGAAGAATACTCTATGTCCTGTTACATTTTTGCACGCTTTTATGGAAACAAATTACTGAGAGAGATAGGAATGCAAATAAATGGACTAGGGAACAGATTAGAAGGCGAGGCGACTAGAGACGAAAAAAATATGGTAAGTGGGCCGAACAGTACCCTGGAAGACGGAAGATAGATAGGCAAAGAAAGTTCCTTTCTGGATTCCAAGATATACAGACTGAGAAAATAAACTTATAGAACATAGGTAGATGACATTAGAGAGAAGGCAGGACCAACTTCGATTCATATCGCCAAGATCGGAATGCATTGAAATATATAGAAGAGGCAGTGGGTCTCAAATGATGATCATGATGTGTTATCTATTAATGTCTAACGAAATTTTTATACTAGAGGGCATTTTTAACAAATTAAAGTGTTCTCTAAATCTCCATGGAACACATTGTATTTTTACCCCTCAGAAATTTTCATTTGAACTGCCAGACGTTATTTATCTCCATATTGGGAACCATTGTAGTAGATACCGTTTTACTTTCACATGTTACTCCACAAGAAAACTGTTTTGTTAAACTGTGTACTGTCAATATTCAGTTTTCGTTAACTCTTGTCTTTGGTCCGGTTGCCATCTCACTTTTTGTTTCCTGCGACGTATACTAGGGTCACAAGTGAGCTGGCTGCAAGTTGCAAAGTCTCCTTGTTGTTAGTCAGTTAGTTCAAAAATTTCTCTGAGCACTATGGGACTTAACTGCTGAGGTCATCAATCCCCTAGAACATAGAATTACTTAAACCTAACTAACGTAAGGACACCACACACATCCATGGCCGAGGCAGGATTCGAACCGGCGACCGTACCGGCCGCGCGGTTTAGTTAGTTAGTTGATTGTGGCAGGTAACAGACAGCGAAGCCCTGCAGTTGAGCGTAGCAAAATGGCGAGGAGTCTCACGAATTTGCCCCTGATTATACCCTGGTGTACCGCCGTGTGATCAAAAACGAAAAGTAAAACAACATAAACAGAAGACGAGAAACCGTATACCATCTACCGCAGCAAGAAGAATCAAAACATTTCCAAAAGACACACAAACATATGCCGAATTTGGAAATTAATAATTTGTTGAATGGCTGCTTTTATTTTTGATACCTCCTTTTTTCACTCTTTCTAGTGACGAAACTGTGCGCGAACGTTCAAAATCTGAAAGCTGAATTTACGTTTCTGTGAAGTTGGCTTCTCCGACCCCAGGTTCCCTGACTCAAAGTGTTGAGTGGAGCATCCTCTGTATGTCCTGTTAAATTTTTGCACGCTCTTACGGAAGCACCCTGTATATCTCTTCATTAGTCGATGAGCCACCCTCGAACTTTGAATTGTCTTCGTATTACAAGATGACGTCTCACTATCATGGATCAAATCTGTTAGTACCAATTGTGTGTTAACAAATTTCTCTTCTTCAAAAACGCTTTCCTTGCCAGTCTACATTTTATATCCTCTCTACTTCGACCACAATCAATTATCTTACTTCCCAGATAGTAAAACTCCTCTATTACCTAAAGTGTCTCATTTCCTAATCTTATTCCCTCAGCATCACCTGATTTAATTTGACTACATTCCATTATCCTCGTTTTGTTTTTGTTGATGTTCATCTTATATTCTCCTTTCAAGACACTGTCAATTCTGCTCAACTGCTCTTCCAGGTCCTTTGCTGTCTCTGACAGAATTGCAATGTCATCGGCGAACCTCAAAGTTTTTGTATCTTCTCTATGGATTTTAATTCCTACTCCAAATTTTTCTTTTGTCTCCTTTACTGCTTGCTCAATATACATATTGAATAACATCGGGGATAGGCGACAACCCTGTCTCACACCCTTTTCAATCATTGCTTCCCTTTCGTGCCCCTCGACTCTTATAATTGCCATCTGGTTTCTCTACAAATTGTAAATAGCTTTTCGCTCCCTGTATTTTACCCCTGCCACCTTCAGAATTTTAAAGAGAGTATTCCAGTCAACATTGTCAAAAGCTTTCTCTAAGTCTACAAATGCTAGAAACGTGGGTTTGCCCTTCGTTACTCTAGCTTCTAAGATAAATCGTAGGGTCACTATTGCCTCACGTGTTCCAACATTTCTACGGAATCCAAACTGACCTTCCCCGAGGTCGGCTTCTACTGTTTTTTCCTTCCGTCTGTAAAGAATTCGTGTTAGTATTTTGCAGCCGTGACTTATTAAACTGATAGTTCGGTAATTTTCACATTTGTCAACACCTGCTTTCTTTGGGATTGGAATTAATATATTCTTCTTGAAGTCTGAGGGTATTTCGCCTGTCTCATACATCTTGCTTACCATATGGTAGAGTTTTGTCATAATTGGCTCTCCCAAGGCTATCAGTAGTTCTAATGGAATGTTGTCTACTCCCAGGGTCTTGTTTCAACTTAGGTCTTTCATTGCTCTGTCAAATTCTTCACGCAGTATAACATCTCTCATTTCATCTTCACTTACGTCCTCTTCCATTTCCATAACATTGCCCTCAAGATTTTGTATTTATAACCCTATATTAACCTGACCAGAAGTCTTGTTCCTCCTGCCACTAAACTTCACTAACTCCCACTATATCTATCTTTAACCTATCCATTTCCCTTTTTAAGTTTTCTAGCTTACCTGCCCGATTAAGGAATCTGACATGCCACGCTCCGACATGTAGAACGCCAGTTTTCTTTCTCCTGATAACGACGTTCTCCTGAGTAGTCCCCACCCGTAGATCAGAATGGGGTACTATTTTACCTCAGATGTATTGTCTCCATAATTCTGGAAAGAATCCTCCAGGCTGTGGCCAACCATGTCTCTGTAATATTCTTCCTTCGAGAAGGGTATGCAGCAAAACTTTTGTAAAATTTTGAAGCTAGGAGATGAGGCGCTGGTGGAAGTAAGGCTGTGAGGACAAGTCGAGAGTCGTGCAAAGATCCCAGGTTAGAGTCCCAATCCGCAACACAGCTTTAATCTACCAGGAAGTTGAAATATTGTTAGTTGTGGATATCGGCTGCCTCTAGCTGATTAAGTGCTGAGGGTGATCTAAGGCTAGGCGTCGGATCTCATGTTTTTCAGTGAGTGATTCTTACCCTCAATTTCTTGCTTCTGGCATTCTCTACAATATCCAGATGTTGTTCGGCGTTTTGTAATCAAGGTGTCTTGCAGTCTTCATACAGTCCATAAATGTCATTTTTATTTGTATAAAAGCTCACCGCACAAATAAAAAAAAATTGTTAGCTCAGGGCGCACTCACAGATGAATCTTTGAGCCTTTACAGATGGCGCAGCTGTCGAGTGACATGGTCAGCCGCTCACGCACTGCCTCTACATGAGCATAAGGAAGTAGGGGTCAGTAACACATTTATGGTACAAACAGACGTTGTACGTAAAAATGAGAGTACCAAAAAGGTGCAATGGTATTTCGCTGTGTCCATGGCCATATATTGTGCGAAGTTGTTGGATTTGTTGGTGTTTCGCGTCTGACTCTTCAACGTGTCTGCAAGCAGTAGTGCAATGCACGTGGCCACGAAACACGACGTCAGAATTGTGGTCGGAAATAAATCATGTCCAAGAGGGACCAGAGAAGCGTTTCACGGCTTCTAAATCAAAATTGCTTCCAAACCTGACAGAAATTGCTGCAGGCAGTGAATAAAAGTCCATCCCCACCTGTCAGCGGGAGAACAATGCGACGGGAACTGCACACAATGAATATTTGGATTCGGTCTCTTAGCAAGAGGCCGTTACTCATACAAGCACATAAAGCTGCACTTCTTCAGTGGGCTATAAATCATTTAACATGGACAGTAGCTGACTGATGGAGCGTAATGTGGTCTGATGAATCAGGTTTTTACCTCTGTTCAAGTAACGCATGTCGTTGAGTGTACCGAAGGCCAAATGAACCACTTCATACTGAATTTTATGAGGGGGGGAGGGGGTGCTTTATTTATCATGAATTGGGGCTGCTCATTGAGATGATCACTAACACGAACCATGTTTATTTAAACATTCTGAATAATCAGATGTTGTCTTTCAGCCAACTTCTGCATGATGATGATGCTATTGATACCCCTATTTTTCCAGACGACAACAGCAGAGTTCATCGGGCTGGAAGAATACGTGACTAGTTTTATGAATACTCCCCCACCCTATTATAGCTTGTGCAGGATACGATGACCGATGCGCAATGACCAGGTTTCGTCCAAAGCGCTGGCGAATTCATTTGTTTGTTCGGAGGGGGAGACCGATAAGGGTTCTCCACCTTACGGCCGATCAGCGATGACAGAATCAAGGCGCGCGCCCTGCAATCTTCCTCAAACTATTTTACAGAACCATTCAGTAAAACAAATCATTTTTTCTTTACTTATAACGTTATATGTCAGGTTCATGATGATGTGATCATAATTTCGTTAATGTCATAGATATTGTGGTATTTATGTTGATGTAAGACACTGCGAGAAAATCGGAGAAGTGTGCAATGAAAAGTAGATGTCGCTATAATTTTGCGTTTGGTTCATATTACATAATATGTTGCTACATATGAAATTTAGCTAACGTATTGAATCTCTCTTTAGACTTGGGTAGAGGTCTGTATTTGTCACCAGTATCGAGAAAATTGATCTGACAGACACACTCATTTGCGATCGCCAGCGATAAAGCCAGGGTGAAATATCCACATAATTCCACGGATTTCATAAACTGTTTCAGATATCGAAATAAGATTTTGGCAAACGATAACAGGCAAAGAATAACTAGAGACTTTTTTCGATGAATGAATGTAATTTTTAAGAGCCATCGATAGCTGATGAAATCAGAACTGTGGATTTTCAAACAACATATGTGAAGATATTGGACTCTTTTTTGTACGAAATATGTGGTTTTTCGTAAAGTACTGACCTTACTGTCCGCAGCTCGTGGTCGTGCGGTAGCGTTCTCGCTTCCCACGCCCGGGTTCCCGGGTTCGATTCCCGGCGGGGTCAGGGATTTTCTCTGCCTTGTGATGACTGGGTGTTGTGTGCTGTCTTTAGGTTAGTTAGGTTTAAGTAGTTATAAGTTCTAGAGGACTGATGACCATAGATGTTAAGTCCCATAGTGCTCAGAAACATTTGAACTGACCTTACTTTTCCTAAGTTTGTAAGCTTATTTGTCCGTGGCTGACATAGAAGACCGCAAACCTTCTTTCCTTCCCGTCTGGGCAAGCTATGCAGTGACTAGAGAACATGTAAAGCTTGCTGGGACAGGGTAAATGTTAGCTACAATGAAGTCGATAATTCGATTGTAATATTGGCATTTTAATTTGATATCCCTCACAACTGACAAAATGTACAACAAAAAAATGGGAATTTCTTTGTCCACCAACACACTCCTGAAAATGGCACATTAACTATTTACAATTACGAGCTCCTGTTACCAGGAGCTGCGTTGATAAATACTCGGCACCTCGCAAGGATAACTACCAGATCAAGAATATTAGGTAAGTTGTTGGAGTTGCTTAAGCGTTGGTGAAAATATTGCTTCTGAGCACACAAAGAGCTCTAACCGCAGAACTCTGCACGGAACACGCGTTGGTGTAGTGCTGCGACACAGACCGTGTATCTCCCTTCGAAGACGATGGCCAAGACGCCGTCTCCAAGTCCGTACCGCTCGATGGCTGAAGGCGAAGTCTTCTCTCTCCACAATTCTCCCGTCTCACACGCGTACGAAAACGGGGCGGAAGAATACTCTGTTTAGGCCAATGTCGAACGCTCTATCATCTCCGAAATCCCTCCAACGGCATTTCTGAGATCTAGCCAATGATCGAGTATGTCATAACGCCCGTAGGCAAACGAAATTCCCTCCCGTCTTCGCCACGTGTTGCCCAGCACAGGTAGCTCCGGATGCCGGGCTACCCCCAAAAGCGCCGAATTGTACCGCGTTTCCGGTGACCGCTACCTGTCACCCACGGCGGCCCAGCGAGCTACGGCCATCTGCAGACTTTACATTCCACAATTTTCAACTTCCGACGCTTTTCACCAACGCTTTAAGTTAGTGGCTCAATCATGCAGACATGCAGAGAGTACTGCTCGAGAGTGCCTCATATTTATCATAATTCAATAGGGTCATGATCTGATGCCCTTGCCAGTCCCGTTATTATTAATGCTACTGTTGATAAGCTAAAGTGTAAGTGCCTATGTCCTGGCACATTACAAGTTCCTCACTTAATAAACTACTGTTTCAGAATTTTCTCGCAATTGTGTCTGCACAAAATGTTAGTGAGGTGAGACTGTGTAAACTCTGTTGTGTTGGGAAAAGAAGCAAATTTTAACGTGGCAACCAGAAAAACGTGTAGGTTGTACTCAAAATTCGCCGCTCGTGACGCTTCTCTGAAAGTTATAAATGGTTAACAAGCCTGGAGAAAATAAATCGGTGCATTTTCGGCGGAGTTATTTTTGGATACTAACGAAAGCAGAGGAGCCAGTAGATCTATTTGAGTGGTCACCATGCAGTAGAGGACGTGAAGGGGCTGTCCGCATCCCCCACCACAAACGCTGTCCCCACGCAAGCCCTGTCGTCTGTACATCTAACAGCCACGGCAATTTGCGCATTCTTGGCCATTCTTCTGGCCTGAAATATCACCTGACTCGAACCTCATAGAAAATCTGTGTGATATGTTAGAACTGCAGGTAAACCGCCGATATCAGCAACACCGCAATTTGGTGGAATTGAGAGATCGAATCCACAGCGAGTGGCTTAGCCTGGATGCAGCATATCTTGTAGACTTACTTCCTAACCGAATCCAGGTGTTTATCAAGTCCAGAGGTGGAATTACTCGGTATTAAATGATTTCTCTAGGGGTGACTAATTTTTTGTCCAGTGAGTTTATCTTGCACGATGGTCTATGTATGAAGATGATCTGAAGATGGCAATTTAACATGCCAAAACTATACATACAGGGTGTCGCACTCACATCTCCCTGATTTCAAGGACCCAGGAGAGAAAAACCACAGTAGATACGACAACGAAAAATGCACCACTTTGTAGAGCATCTCAAAGAATTAATATTACCGCGTCAGAAGTGCCAAGTATCGTCGCCAGAGTGCAGTACGGTCGCATGAAGTGAAAATGGCGACTCTCCAGCAGTGTGCGCAATCAGTAGTGTGGTTTGCAGAAACAAAATCGTCGATTACTGCGCAAATAAATTATCGTCGTGAGTATGAATGTGATCCACATGATGTGAAAACAATTGAGGAATGGTATAGGAAGTTTCTGGCAACAGGAAGTGTTCTGAAATATTCTGATGGTGCTCCTTACGGAGTTTCAGAAGAGACAATGGAGGACATCAGAGAAACGTTTCTCAGAAGCCCACGTAAGTCAATTCGTCAAGCATCTAGGCAACTTGATGTACGTCAATCAACATTGCATCGTGTAGTTCACCAGCGTCTTCGTACGTGTGGTTACAAAGTGCAAATTCTGTAACATCTGACTCCGAACGACAAACCATGCCGACAACATTTTGCTATAGATATGCTGCAGCATATTGATATGGACGCCAGATTCCTGGACAGATGTTTAATCTCAGCTGAGGCAACCTTTAATCTGTCAGGAAAGGTTAATGTTCATCTATCAGGTAGGTTACTAGGCATAATGTTCGGATTTGGGGTTCACTAAATCGGCATGTTGTCATTGAACATTTTCGTGACAGCCCTAAACTAAACGTCTGGTGCGGGCTAATGCACGACAGGATTGTTGGACCGTTACTCTTAGCGGAACAGTGAATGGGTCAGTGTATCTGGGCATGTTGGAGCAGTTTGTGTGCCCTCAGATACAAGACGTGCAATCCAACATCATTTTTCAACAAGTTGGAGCTCCAGCTCCATCGCATTGGTCAACGGCTGCTCGCAAATTCCTGGATAGGAAATTTCCCAATCGCTGGATCGGAAGCGGAGGACCCATTGCCTGTCCACCACATTCACCCGACATTACGCCACTTGGTTTCATCATTTGGGGATTCGTGAAAGACCGCGTGTATGTGACCAAGGTGGACGATATTCCTACTTTGCGACTTCGTACCACTAATGCGATTGCGACGATAACAGAGGAAATGTTGAAAAGAACTTGGTAAGAAATTGAATATAGCCTCGATATTCTTCGTGCTACAAATGTACAAATGTTTCACATGTAGAGGTGATGATAAATAAATAAATTCTTTGAGATGCTCTACAATACGGTCATATCTACTGTGGTTTTTTTCCTGGGTCTTTGAAATCAGGGAGGTTTGAGTGTGACACCCTGTCATTTATTGCGATCTGGAAAAATAAATTTCTCTAGTAAGAAGATTACATTACTCAAATTCAGAGATATCCCTCCTGCTGACAGTGTCAGGTAACCATTATAAAGCTAAAGTTTCTGACTTTTTAATTTACTGGACTGCTATCCTATCAGGCTCATCATCAGCGGTGTTATATTTTACTTTTAAGCCTCCACATAAATTTTTCAGACATTCTGTTAATTTTATATGCTTTGTAGCATATTCCCATTTGACTATAAATGAGGAAAATAGTGCTTTGAAATATCATTTTGTTGTAAAATAGTCACTAGACACATATTTTATGGGTGACTACAATGAAGAACGTAATTGTACTTGTTAGTTCATTATGTATTGCGTTCTATCAATGTTGCCAGTACTTTGCTACTTTACATATTTACAGCCTTCTTACTTCACATTTGCATACATAAACACGTCCTGTGATGAATAACAAGGTAACAGAACAGTCGCGCGACTTCGTTAAACGTTTCTATTCACCGACAGTAGCCTTTATGTGCTCTTTACAACACTGGTTTAAGAGATATTTGGCAACAGTAACTGTGTAATCGAGGTATTGTTTGCGCTTTTCTCTTGTGTTGTTTACGCCGATCATGTCTCCTCTTGACACGTATTAAACTCAACAGTTGTTTTCGTTGATGTGGTTATAGTACTAAAGGTAAGAGTCTTCTTCTCCTCGCCAGTGTTTCTTAACACTATTTTATTTAGCAGTAGAATTTTACTTACAACGTCTGTATACTGGTAAGTTTACGTATTTTGTCAAGGGTGCAGAAAGTAAGTAGATATGTCTGATTTACCTTCGTTTCAGTTCTCATTAAGACTCGACTTGATTGTAGATTTATGAAGCACCGAATTGTCCCAAGCTTACTGGCGTCTCGGACATTACCGAGAATGCATGTTGTCGTAGGAGGTGAAATCAAAAGAGGGAGTACATCAGAGGCAAACCAGGTGACAAGCCCCGCAAATAAGGTGCTTGTAATTATTTTGCATGTTCCTGGCTTCGGGAGTTCGGTGTAAAGCCGTCTGTAGAGCACGCCGCCCTCGTGCCGTACTGAGCCGTGCCAGCCTCCAGCGAGGAGTCGATACGACTTCCCTCTCACGCGATGCTAGGGCGCCATCACACTACACTCCGACACAAGACTTCCGGCAGTTCATCCGTCATAGTTCGTCTCGGTTGTTAAGTGTGGTCATTTCCTACAGTGAGTGATGTTTGACGAAGTTCTAATGCAGGATTTGGAGAAAATCGCTACTGTTTATCAGTTGTTGTCGGCCTCAAAGGAAAAACAACTGGAGTATTCGTTGTATAAACTGAATCGGATTTTTGTTGTAACAATCTATATTCCTCTGTGCTCCAGATGCCTTTCACCGTTTACATTGCGGAAGGATATAATTCGAAATGATACATTTTTTTTCATAAGCCGTAACTTATAGTTCACACTATAATTTTATATTAATATATTATAATTCACAGCTATTTGTTAGTCCGGATAAAATCGTAACCTAAATAAATAAACAAAGTTTGCACTAATAAAAAGGTTTTCAGTTTATAAAGTGAGCCGGCCGTTGTGGCCGAGCGGTTCTATGTGCATCGTCTGGAACCGCGCGGCCTCTACGGTCGCAGGTTCGAATCCTGCCTCGGACATGAATGTGTGTGATGTCCTTAGTTTAGTTAGATTTACGTAGTTCTAAGTTCTAGGGCACTGAAGACCTCAGATATTAAGTCTCATAGTGCTCAGAGCCATTTGAACCATTTATAAAGTGAATATTTATATACTTGCTGCGAAAAATGGATTCACCAACAAACTTGTTACGAGCTGATGTATAGGAAACTGAAGATGAGCAACAGATACGCAAAACTAGTTGCTGCAATTGGGGCTTCTCTTGTGGGAGAGGCAGAAGACCATCACTTCCATGTTTCTGAGAAATGTGAGATGTGCGTTTATCACATTTTTATTGTGAAAAAATAGTTGGCAACATTATACAGGGTGTTTCAAAAAGAATGGCTCCATTTTGGACGGTAGTAACGAAACATGAGAAGTAAAGGGAATGAAATGTGTGTTGTCTGGCCTAGGAAACTGAAGATGGGCAACAGATACGCAAAACTAGTTACTGCAGTTGGGACTTTTCTTGTGGGAGAGGCAAAAGACCATCTCCGTTATATATCAGTAAATGCGTCTTCTCAGTTTGTTTGCAGTCAGTCAGGAGTATGATGATGTCTGCTCAACAGAGGACTTTTGTGCGCTTCAGTATGAAAAGAGTGAGTCAATGATTTTGGTCCAGCGTACTTTTCGTTGACGGTTTGGCGCTGATCCGCCTGCTCCCAGAAAAATTCGTCATTGATATCGCCAATCTGAAGAGACAGGATGCTCGTGCGAAGGTAAGCGTCCTCGCACTTCTGATGACATGGCGTAAAAAATTCGGCAAGCGTTCGAGCGGAGTCCACGAAAGTCTACTCACGGCGCAAGCAGAGAACTGACAGTGCCTCAAGATTGTCTGGTGAGTGTTAAGGCATCGTTTGGTCTATACTATGCAGTCTACATACACATAGCTCAAACTCTTCGGGTTGGTGATAAGAGGCAACAGGTTGAGTGCAGCAGTGCTCTGCTAGAGAACATGGAAGAAGGTACATTTTTACCACAGTTAATTTCCAGTGATGAAGCAACATTTCGTATTAGCGGTAAAGTGAGAAGGCATAACGTGCACTTATGGTGCGTCCAGATCCCTTATGTCATTACTGAGACTCACCTAAAATGAACATTCCTTGTGCCAGTTTTCGCGAAAATGTATACGGTCCCTTCTTTTTTGAGGAAAACACAACGACTGAAATGAGCTCTCTTCAAATGCTGCAGAACTGATTTTTTCCACCACTTCAGGAGGACTCCGATGACTTCATTTTCCAACAGGATGGAGCTCCACCCCTCTGGCACAGCAGAGTACGTCAGTTCCTCAATGACACTCTGCCTCAAAACTGGATAGGGCGCACGGGACCCCGAGACACTGGTCTGCACTCTTCGTCTGCAAGATCACCAGACATGACCTCACGCATTTTTCTTGTGGGGATATGTGAAGGGAAGTGTGTTCATCTGCTCTTTACCTCGTGGCAGAAAAGGAGTGAAGAACAAAATAACAGCCGCCATAACTTCCGTGAAAGCAGTTACATTATGTGTAGTTTATGACGAATTTAGCTGTCGTCTAGATGTTGTTCGTGCTGCAGCTGGTGGACACACAGAGTATTCGTAACAACGTAGCTAAAACTTTAAGATTTTGTGGGTGTTTTGCAATTCATCCCATGTTTGTAGTGTTTCTTATCAATAAATACGGTGTTTTGCAATCAGGTCATTCTTTTTGAAGCATCCCATATATCAATTTCCAATACTGGTAACTGAAAAACTCTTCTGAATTGCGTCAAAATAATGATTTCATGATTTCAATGTAATTACGAATTTAATTAATTTTTAGAATGGATGAAAATTAATAATAGTTAATTACACAATGAGCAATTTGTAATACTTTTTTATTACACACTGCCTGACAAAATATATGAAACATCCAATAAATATTCTTGAATATCAATGGAACTTCGCACGTGTACGCACCGTCAGTGGGTTTGTAAATATTTAGATCTTCAATAATCTGTGGCAGTGAGAATGGCCACAAGATTACATTAGTGTTCTTCGTTTTCAGCGCTGTTACGAGGTTCAAATGGCTCTAACTACTATGGGACGTAACATCTGAGGTCATTAGTCCCTTAGACTTAGAACCACTTAAACACAACTAACTTAAGGGCATCAGACACATCCACGCCTGAGGCAGAATTCTAACCTGCTACCGTAGCAACAGCGCGGTTTCGGACTGAAGCGCCTAGAACCGCTCGGCCACAGCGGCCGGCGTTTTTACCAGGCCTGACAGGTTATATGACGTATGAACAGAGTCAGGTGTTGAGTGATCACTGTGAACGAGGCGGAGATGCCGCGTACTAGTATGAGACAGCTTTATCAGTACCTGACAGAGTCTGAATGGGGCCTCATTGTGGGTCTCCATTTGGCCGGCTGGTCGAATCGTGCAATATCCAGATTTTTGAGGCATTCAGATATGACAGTGGCCCAATGTTGACCGTATAGGAACTTGAGAGTAGGTACACTTGTTGTCAAGGTTCTGGTTGATCACGTCTGACCACCACAAGGGAATATCGCTGTATTATGCACCAATCACATAGTAACCCCTTCTCATCTATGAAACGCGTTCATCATGTAATGCAGCATTATTTTCTCGTCCAGTTTCGGTTAAAAATTGGGGAATTTGTTATGGGACAACGTGGAATATTCCCGCTGTAGCTCCTATAGTTTCATGACGGTCCGATACGTGCGGCATTATATGTAGCCTTCAAAATGGTTTCTGTAACAGAAATGTTTTCCAAGCAGAGAGATGTGATTGAGTTTCTTCTGGCCGCGTAATGTCTACGGAGACCTGGCTGTGAACAAAAGCACAGTGGGTCGTTGGGCGAGGCATATGTCATCAGGGCAACAAGATCGTGGAAAACTGTCCGATCCCTTGCGTGCCGGATGGCCACACACAGCTGTGACTCCTGCAGCGTTCGAACGTGCGGACACTCTTATCCGAGTTGATCGACACATAGAATCAAACACCTCGCTGCTCAACTGCACGCCTCTGTTGGCAGTGCTGACACATTCGTCCACCAGTTGGGATACTCAAAGATGTGGTGCCCGACGGGTTCTTCGCAACCTACCTCAGACCGTAAAGAGAAACGAAGGACCATCTGTGCGAAACTGCTTGCGCATTATGAGGCTGATCGTGAGCCGTGCGTGGCTCGTGTTCTCGCCATCATTTTACACCCTGTTTTTAACGTACTTCCACCTTACTACGTTAATTTAAATTACTACTGTCACTGAGTTACTGCTTTGCTTGACCGTGAGCGGCGTTAGCATCGCGTATCGATATATTCCCTCTCGTAGTATCTTTGCTTGACTGCTATTACTTCTCGGTCGTTGTCGTAAGACAGTTCGGATAGGGCAGTTCGCGTCGGGAGTTCGGGTCTGGCAGTCGGGAGTTGCTATGCGGCACTAGTGTAGTCGGGTTCGAGCAGTAGCGGGGTCTGCGTCGACATGGTTCGCCCGACCATTGCCGCCACGTATCACTTGAGCCGTGCCACGGTCTTGGTGGATCGTCGGTCGGTTGTCCTACCGGACGACGCGTTTTGGCTCACCGATCGTTCATGAGTCGTCTGTGTGTGTACATCGACTCCCGATTTGTGTTCGTGTGTGCTTAGTTACTGTTGGGTATCGTTCAGGTCTTCGTGCAGTGTTTTTCAGGTTGTGTGTGTAGTTCGCGTGATTTCCTTTGACAAGTTATTTTAAATGTTGTCGGCATAATGGCTCTGAGAGGTCGGTCGTCTCATCGGGCCACGTGTAACTTGTTCTCCGAGCGCTTCTGGGCCCTTCAATTACCATCTTGTGGAACTTGGGTCGGTCCTTTCCTGTTGCAGGGATGTCGTTTAGCTAGTGGGCGTGTTTCCTCTGCATGGTTTTTTTTTAAAATCTTTATTGACAATTATTATAATGATACAATTTAACCTACTACCTAAATACATTAGTAGGTCCTATTTTTAACTATTACAATTTCTATCTGCAGCTATTATATTAAACACTACAGGTATCTACGATGATTATTTTTGCCACTATGGGGTTAGTCTACTATGCTACACTTCGTTGTTATTTTGGTGTTACTTTGAGTCTATCTACTGTTAATCATAGTACTACTTGTGGATGGTTGTTATTAATACTATTGAGACTACACTACCTGCAGCGTTACAAGTGTGCCAGCTAGGATATAAACCTAATTGTTGGCCGTTCCCACTAAGCTAATCCTAGTGGGAGTGCCCCTGGCACTGGGCTGGCCGGTGACATGTCGCTGCAGTTCTATGCTATTTCTATTTCCTGGTTTAACCTATAACTAACCTTATATCTAATGTCATATTCGGTGCGTGGTCTTGTTCGGGTATTGATGTACTGCCCCCCCCCCCCCCTACCTATTCCGAAAACCTGGCGGGTTCCAGCCGTGAGGCGGCTGGCCAAGTCCAAGTCCCGGCGGAACTGAGGGGGTGTACTTGTCAAGTCTGGTAATTGTTTATTGATTGTTTCGTAAATATTCTTTGAGGACTTTACCTGAGATTTGAGATTACGTCCGCTAGATTATTTACGATATTAAATGTATTTTCGTGCCTGAGCAAGTGGTACGTGTTGTTATTTGGCAGGTGTTCACGTAAGTGGTGTGTGAGTCAGTATTTCCGCCGTCGTATGCCTGGAAGTGAGGCGGAGACGCATAAGCAGTGCAGTCGCGAAGGAGCAGCGGTCGCGGGTCGCGGACGGATCAGCAGCAGCCGGTCGGTCCGTGGCTGTCCCCTGGTTGGGTTCCGACGGATCAAGTATAGCTGGGCTCACCGTTTGTCTCACCTAAGTGAACGAGGGCAGACCGACCTCCCTGGAGGCTTCTGAGTGCCACCGGTGTTTAATTATCTGTTGTCAGCTATTTTAAATTTTAGGCTTATGGTTATCTGTTTTGTTTCTTAAAATTTTGCAAAATTAATTTTTAAATTTATCTTTCAAGCTTAAACACTGCGGCCTTCTGCCTTTAAAGATTATGGTAACATATTTTAAAATTTTGAAGTTTAATTGTGGCCCTCAGCCATTGGTATTGCACCTTGCATATGATGCTTCTTTAAATTATTTTATTGCTATCTTAATTGGATTTTTATCGTGTTGATTTTTAAGATTTCTTGTTGTTAAACATGCTGGCCTTCTGCCCTTAAAGGTCTATGGTAATATATTCTGAAGTTCTGAAATTTAATTGTGACCCCCAGCCATTTGTGTTGCATCTTGCATATGTTGCTTTTTTGGGGGGGGTTTAAAATATTTTATTGCTATCTTAATTGAATTTTTGATTTTTTAAGATTTATTGTTGGACTTCTGCCTTTAAAGGTATATGGTGATATATTCTAAAATTTTGGAATTTAACTGTGCCCCTCAGCCATTTGTATTGCACCTTGTGTATGTTGTTTTTTGAATTATTTTATTGTTATCTTAGTTCGATTCTTATTTTGTTGATTTGTTAAGATTTCTTGTTGGAGGCCGTGAAAGAGTTGCATTCGTTAAAGATTCGGCTACATCTACATCTACATGACTACTCTGCAATTCACATTTAAGTGCTTGGCAGAGGGTTCATCGAACCACAATCATACTATCTCTCTACTATTCCACTCCCGAACAGCGAGCGGGAAAAACGAACACCTAAACCTTTCTGTTCGAGCTCTGATTTCTCTTATTTTATTTTGATGATCATTCCTACCTATGTAGGTTGGGCTCAACAAAATATTTTTGCATTCGGAAGAGAAAGTTGGTGACTGAAATTTCGTAAATAGATCTCGCCGCGGCGAAAAATTCTTTAATGACTTCCATCCCAACTCGCGTATCATATCTGCCACACTCTCTCCCCTATTACGTGATAATACAAAACGAGCTGCCCTTTTTTGCACCCTTTAGATGTCCTCCGTCAATCCCACCTGGTAAGGATCCCACACCGCGCAGCAATATTCTAACGGAGGACGAACGAGTGTAGTGTAAGCTGTCTCTTTAGTGGACTTGTTGCATCTTTTAAGTGTCCTGCCAATGAAACGCAACCTTTGGCTCGCCTTCCCGACAATATTATGTATGTGGTCCTTCCAACTGAAGTTGTTCGTAATTTTAACACCCAGGTACTTAGTTGAATTGACAGCCTTGAGAATTGTACTATTTATCGAGTAATCGAATTCCAACGGATTTCTTTTGAAACTCATGTGGATCATCTCACACTTTTCGTTATTTAGCGTCAACTGCCACCTGACACACCATACAGCAATCTTTTCTAAATCGCTTTGCAGCTGATACTGGTCTTCGGATGACCTTACTAGACGGTAAATTACAGCATCATCTGCGAACAGTCTAAGAGAACTGCTCAGATTGTCACCCAGGTCATTTATATAGATCAGGAACAGTAGAGGTCCCAGGACGCTTCCCTGGGGAACACCTGATATCACTTCAGTTTTACTCGATGATTTGCCGTCTATTACTACGAACTGCGACCTTCCTGACAGGAAATCACGAATCCAGTCGCACAACTGAGACGATTCCCCATAGCTCCGCAGCTTGATTAGATGTCGCTTGTGAGGAACGGTGTCAAAAGCTATCCAGAAATCTAGAAATACGGAATCAACATGAGATCCCCTGTCGATAGCGGCAATGTGCCGCTGCCATGTGCTGCGTTGGTTGTAAAGGTTGTTAAATTGCAATAAATGACAATTAGAAGCAGAAACTTACCTCAACCCTTGGCCCTTTCCACAATCCTATTACCTGTTCTGCCCAGCTGGTTTAGTGGGGGTATCAGATCGTTTCAATTTTTTGTCGAACATCGTCACAGATCGTGGATTCATCACTACAATCTTTTACATTTTACGTGGCATGTAACTCAGAAAACGTTTAGGTCAATGGATTGATCACTTCGAACCGGAAACAAAACGGCAATCCATTGAGTGGTGCCATACCATCTCTTCTCCGAAGAAAGAGGTCAGAGCCGCATCCTCAGTCGGTAAAATAATGGCGACGTTCTTCTGGGGCTCTGAAGAAGTTATTCTGTTCGGTGTCCTCCCACATGGCGCAACCACCAACTCTTACGTGTATAGCGCTACCCTCAGGAAATTGAAGAAACGACTTTCGGGTGCTCGTCGCCACAAAAGTGCAAACGAATTTCTCTGTATCGAATGCAAAGCGTCACACAAGTCTGCGCTCCCGAGAGGAGCTGAAAAAACTTCATTGGGCTGTTCTTCCTCAACCATCCTACAGAGCGGATCTCGCAGTTTCCGACTTCCATCTGTTTGGCCCAATGGAGGATGCACTCCATGGGAAGCAGTATGTGGATGATGGGGACGTTACTGACGCAGCAGGACGTTGGCTCCGACGTCGACCAGTAGAGTGGAACCATGTGGGCATGCAGGCCCTCCCAGTAAGTTGGCTTAAGGCTGTCGCACTGAAGGGAGATTATGTTGAAAATAGATTTTTGTAGCCAAAGGAGTGGGGAATAATACGGTGTATCGAAATCCTGAGTAAAACGAACCTGCTTTCAGAAAAAAAAGTGTTGTATGCCTTTTACACTTTCCAGCCGAGAACACGTAATGGATTACTTCCAACATTCTTTGCCAATACACACCATTGGTTGGAGACTAGCAGCAGTAGAGCAAGGAAATAACTGTGGCATGTGGGGCTGTTGTTAACACCACAACGCAGACGTCTGCATTTAAAGTGCTACTGTGACTAGGAAGACTGGACTGATGATGAACGGCACTCGCATTGTGGTCAACGATGAATTGCGGTTCTTCACGATCCTGGATGTCCATCGTCAGCGATTATAGTGGCCAACCATTCTTCCAATAATTTGGAGAAGCACAACAGTGTTTCTCCCGGCGTCATGTTGTGGGAGGTCACCGGGTGTAGCTTCAGACCACAACTGGTAGTGATTGAAAGAATTCTGATAGCACGACGGGACGTCACAGACCTCATTTGCCCTCATGTGTTACCTCTCATGCGACAATACAGTAGTACCATTTATCAACAGGACGAAGTTCGTCCACACATGGCACATGTCTGTATGAACTGTCTGCATAATTATGAGGTACTCCCATGGACAGCAAGATCCCAAGATCTGCTCCTGATGGAACATGTGTGGTACCAGCTCGAACAACAACTCCGTCCCAACGCCAGTATCCAAGATAACAACCACAAAATTTGTGGACCAACTTGCCTCAGGAGGAGATACAATGTTTTAATGATATACTTCCTATCTGGATCAGTGCATGCATCCAGGCCAGAATGAGTTCAACCTCATATGATAAGTACACTACTGGCCACTAAAATTGCTACACCACGAAGATGACGTGCTACAGACGCGAAGTTTAACCGACAGGAACAAGGTGCTGTGATATGTAAATGATTACCTTTTAAGAGCATTCACACAAGGTTGGCGCCGGTGGCGACACCTACAACGTGCTGACATGAGGAAAGTTTCCAACTGATTTCTCATACACAAACAGCAGTTGACCGGCGTTGCCTGGTGAAACGTTGTTGTAATGCCTCGTGTAAGGAGGGGAAAAGCGTACCATCACGTTTCCGACTTTGATAAAGGTCGGATTGTAGCCTATCGCGATTGTGGTTTATCGTATCGCGACATTGCTGCTCGAGATCCAATGACAGACATTGGTCGAGATCCAATGACTGTTAGCAGAATATGGAATCCGTGGGTTCAGGAGAATAATATGGAACACCATGCTGGATCCCAGCAGCCTCATATCACTAGCAGTCGAGATGACAGGCATCTTATCCGCATGGCTGTAAAGGATCGTGCAGCCACGTCTCGATCCCTGAGGCAACAGATGGGGACGTTTGCAAGACAACAACCATCTGCACGAACAGGTCGACGACGTTTTGCAGCAGCCTGGACTCGGAGACCATGGCTGCGGTTACCCTTGACGCTGCATCACAGACAGTAGCGCCTGCGATGGTGTACTCAACGACGAACCTAGGTGCACGAATGGCAAAACGTCATTTTTTCGGATGAATCCAGGTTCTGTTTACAGCATCATAATGGTCGCATCCGTGTTTGGCGACATCGCGGTGAACGCACATTGGAAGCGTGTATTCGTCATCGCCATAATGGCGTATCACCCGGCGTGATGGTATGGGGTGCCATTGGTTACACGTCTGGATCACCTCTTTCTTGTTCGCATTGACGGCACTTTGAACAGTGGACGTTACATTTCAGATGTGTTACGACCCGTGGCTCTGCCGTTCAATCGATCCCTGCGAAACCCTACATTTCAGCAGGATAATGCACGACCGCATGTTGCAGGTCCTGCACGGGCCTTTCTGGAAACAGAAAATGTTCGACTGCTGCCCTGGCCAGCACATTCTCCAGATCTCTCACCAATTGAAGACGTCTGGTGAATGGTGGCCGAGCAACTGGTTCGTCACAATACGCCAGTCACTACTCTTGATGAACTGTGGTATGGCGTTGAAGCTGCATGAGCAGCTGTACCTTTACACGCCATCCAATCTCTGTTTGACTCAATGCCCAGGCCTATCAGGGCCGTTATTACGGCCAGAGGTGGTTGTTCTGCGTACTGATTTATCAGGATCTATGCACCCAAATTGGGTGAAAATGTAATCAGATGTCAGTTCTAGTATAATATATTTGTCCAATGAATACCCGTTTACCATCTGCATTTCTTCTTGGTGTAGCAATTTTAATGGCCAGTAGTGTAGGCTCGTATTGCCAATGTATTTGTAGATTCGACTCTGTTTTTCATTCACTGAAATAACATCACATACCTTATCGGACCGTGAAGTTTCGTTTTGTTTCCTCCTCACCTTCCGTATTCTTGACTTTTTTGTGAGGCTGTGTATACCTCAGCGTCAGGTCACACAAATGGCATCTTAATCAGTGTCGAGTTCTTACCGAGTCATTATCAGATGATCTGTTCGGATAGAAGGAACAAGCAGAAATAGCAAAACACTAGGAAACTCAATTACAAATCGAACTAAGTTCGTATGTAATTGCGTACAGCGTATTGTAACTTGTCCTTTAAACACACCAGGAGAGGAGCTAACAGCGTAAGCATGTATGCACTCTGATGGTTGGATATGTAGCCTCTTCGTCATTTATACGAGATCCACTGTGCTCATCCTCAAAGAGATCACATCCATTTTTTGACATTAGACCTAAAATATTTCTGCCTTGAGAGGGCTTCCAAATTATTTGTTCTATGCAGTTTCCAAAGAAAGCACTTTCTATTGTTTCACAACATGTGTTATCATGCCCATCACTTACACACCTGTAATGATCCCAATCGATTCTTGGACGATTCAAGTCTTCCCCAGCATTTGAGTTTCACACCCCACAGGCTGTACGTCTTTAAAAATAAATTACATCAGCATGATGTCATTGCCACCAAATGACATAAAGGCAGCGGTATTGTACGTTTGAACAAGTGTGATTATTTGGAAAAAGTCGAAGACTTCCTGAGTCCCACATACTTTTAGGTCCTTCTTAAAGACTACTAAATTATTCATAGATGATATTAGATTGTATTCAGTCCACCCAAAGGCAATTTTCTGATTTTGAATCAAAGCTACTAACTAACATGACCCCAGTGCCTCCTAGACTGTATGGGTCTGAAGCTACATAACACAAGATTTACCCATCTGTCCTGTTGTATCATCATTCACTGTTCCACATTACAAACTGTCCAGCGAATTGAAGATCTTAATTAAAAGCAAGACTAAGTTGAAATCAATGCACGTATTTAAAACTCAGTGGACCTTGTAAATAAGATAAAAGATCTATCTCTCTATCTCACATAGTTCTAAATTAGTATCTTTTGATGTCTGCAGTTTGTTTCCCAACATACCAGTAGGGGAACATACAAAAATCATTAGAATTGAGTCCTGAGCAATTTTTGAACCCGTGTATTTGATTAATGGTGTGTAAAGTTTCTTGCATTTTCTTATCAAACTCTAGCACAATGATCCTGCTCACGTAATGAGGAAAATTCTTCTGACGTCTTTTTATAGCCACGATGTTGTATCTCTTCTTTCTTGATTGTGTCACCTAGAATATGAAATAATGAACTTCTCATCACTGCTTAATGAGAAGGACCAAACTTAATTTTCTTTCATTTGCAACTGTATTCTCCCTGTAAATGCAGCGAAGATACATTACAGTTGACAGCTTTATTATTTCCATGATACAATAGCTTTTGTTTATCATTTGGAAATGACTTTTGGTGTAGCAGCCTCACTATTTCTCACGAAAATAGCTCAAATATTGTAATACAGAATTCATAAGACTTCATCTGATAACAAGTCTTTAATGCGATAGCATTTACAATGCAATACATTGCCTTAACAATATTTATTCTTAGACATGGAAAGTTTACACTCAAGGCACAACAAATTTTATATTCTATAAAAGTAAAGATTAAAATATTATTAGTTTTTGTTTCTCATTTGGTATCTTTTAGCATTTTTATGGCGAATTTCTTAATTTTAAACATAAGCCTACAGCAGGCGTCGTACACTTAAATGATACATTATAGAGGGAACTTTGCATCGTACTTCTAAACAACACAGGCACTGCAATGTATGAGAGTAATCCCAAAGGTAAGGAGTATTTTTGTATAAGCACATAGACCTGCTTATTTCTACAATGGTTTACATCTGTTTACAGTTTGAGCATTTAGCTATTTTTCGACGTTATCACCATTTCTGTCGATGCATTTTTGTAGACACTGTGGCAGTTTTTGAATCCCCATTTCATAACAGCTCGCCGCCATGCTGTTCAGAAAGTTTGGAACCTCTTCTTTCACCTCGTCGTCGGAGTTGGATCGCTTTCCGGCCAAATGTTCTTTTAACTTAGGGAACAGGTGATAGCCACTGGGCGCTAAGTCAGGACTATAGAGTGGGTGGATGATTATGTTCCTCTGAAACTGCTGCAGGAGAGCAACGGTTTGCCGAGCGACGTGTGGGCGAGCGTTGTCAAGGAGAATGTGTACGCCCTTGCCCAACATTCCTCTTCTCCGGTTCTGAATTGCCCGTTTGTTTTTTCAGAGTCCCACACTACCTGTCAGCGTTAATTGTGGTCCCAGTGGGCATAAAGTCGACCAATAATACCCCTTTCCGATCCCAAAAAACGGTTGTCATGTCTTTACCGGCAGACTGTATTTGTTTGAATTTCCGCGGCTTTGGCGAAGAAGGATGCCGCCACTGGCGTGATTGTTGCTTGGTCTCAGGTGTAAAGTGGTATGCCCAGGTTTCGTCACCCGTGACAATTGAGCCCAGAAAGTTGTCCTGTTCGGCTGTAAGGCGGTGAAGAAATGCGCGGGAAGCATCAACTCGTTGCCCCATGTGGTCCTCAGTCAGCATGCGTGGCATCCATCTGTTGCACACCTTCCGGTAGTTCAATGTTTCCGTTAAAATTCTGTGAGCGGTGCTTCGGGAAAACTCAGGAACCAACGTGCAGAGATCATCCACGGTGATCCGCCGATCTTCACGCATGCTTTGCTCAACCTTCAATACTGCCTTCTCAGAAATTGACGGCCTCCCGCTCCTTTGTTCGTCGTGAATTTCGGTACGACCAGCTGCAAACTCTCTACACGACTTGCGAACATTTTTGACGTCCATGCACGACTCACCATACACTTCCGTCAATTGGCGATGGATTTCAAACGGCGGAGTGCCCTTTGCGTTCAAAAGCCGAATAAATGCGCGCAATTCGCACTTGGCGGTAGCATCAAACAGGAGCTCCACTCTCAACGGCTGCCAAGCCGAGACAGCGCCTCAGCGCGGGGTGCGCTTGTTTACACACAGCGCGTGAAGCACTCTTCATAACAGTGTGACCAAATGCCACACAGAGTTCTGTCTTTATAAAAAAAAATAGGAGACCTTACTTTTAGGATTACCCTTGTGGTATTTCTCCGCTGACACTGGGCGAGTGACTTTCAACAAAAAAGTCTCCCGTGTAGACACGTGGTTAACGATATACGGAAGTCTGGGTCTGGCCGTGAAGCGTGCATGGATAGTAGATATGCTAGGCGACTGCTCGCGATAAGCAGGAGGTCCAGGTTCGAGTCCCACTCCGGCACAAATTTTCATTGTCGTCATTCTATTGTACAGCTGACGATTGTCTATATATGCAAATGCGAATACATTTCATGTATTTCATAAGGGCTGTAGACGTCGCAGTACCTGTTCCTTCAGACGTGCATACATTTCCGAAAGAACTTCGCATCCTACTTCTGAACAACACAGGCTCTGCAATATCACATTTATCCGCCAACACCAACCAAGTGACTTTCTATTGAAATGTCTCCACTGTATGGGAATATACATAATGGATTTATGAGTACAGGTTGTAGACATCATTATTTACTTATTTATTTGCAATTTTCTCTTAGTCTGTTATCTATACAAAAGAACAAACCGAGTGTTGCACATGAATCGGCATGAATATAACACATAATATTTTTTAACATTTCAATGTGTTAGTAAGAACTAAGCGCTATGCTGTTTAAGGGGGTGGGGGTGGAATCTGCACAGAATATCTACATAAAAAGAAGAAGAATAATAATAATTAAAAAACAAAGTCTACATATTACTATTTGGCCATCTGCTGCACAGATATCTGTTCAACCGAAACCCAGAAGGCACACGTTATTTGTCTGTTACACTATGCAGCATCACAAGTTTTGTAATTTATAATTCTGGACTACACTACTACAGAACACTAAACTAAACAGCACTACACTACATTGCTGTACTTCGTATCAGAACTAAGCTGAATTTCTCATTTGCGCCTAGGTGCAGAGAGTGAGGGATGGGTGTCAGGAATTCCTTTCTGGTCTTCTCCGAGGCTCATCTCCTCGCTGCTTCCAGAAGGTTGTTGCAGGCAGATGATGTACTGCCATAGTGTTTTCCGTTATCATGATGCATGGCTCTTGTTCCTGTCATGGGCCGTAACATCTTGTCTAATGATACTTAATCAGCACGGATTCAGAAAATATCGTTGCGAAACACAACTAGCTCTTTATACTCATGAAGTAATGAGTGCTATCGACAGGGGATGTCAAACTGATTCCAGATTTTTGGATTTCCAGAAGGCTTTCATAACCGATCCTCACAATCGTCTTCTAACCAAACTACGTGCCTATGGAATATCGCCTCAGTTGTTCGACTGGACTCGTGATTTCCTGTCAGAAAGGTAACAGTTCGTAGTAACAGACGAAAAATCATCGAGTAAATCAGTAGTAATAGCCGGCGTTCACCAAGGAAGTGTTTAGGCCCTCTATTGTTCCTAAACTATATTAACGACATAGGAGACAATCTGAGTAGCCGCTTATGATTATTTGCAGATGATGTTGTCTTTTACCGTCTAGTGAAATCATCAGATGACCAAAACGAATTGCAAAATGATTTGGATAAGATGTCTGTATAGTGCGAAAAGTGGCAATTTACCCTGTATAGAGAAAAGTGTGAAGCTATTCTCATGAGTACTAAAAGAAATCAGCTAAATTTCGAATACAAATTTTAAGATTGTAAATTCAACTAAATACCTAGGGATTACAATTACAAAGACCCTAAATTGGAACGATCACATAGATAATGTTGTGGGTAGAGCAAACCAAAGACTGCGATTCATTGGTAGAACACATAGAAGGTGCAACATGTCTACTCAAGAGACTGTTTACACCATGCTTGTCTGCCCTATTCTGGAGTATTGCTGTGCGGTGTGGGATCCGCAACAGATGGGACTGACGGATGACATCGAAAAAGGGCAACTCGTTTTGTATTATCGCGAAATAGGGGAGATAGTGCTGCAGACATGATACGTGAATTGGAGTGGCAGTCATTAAAACAAAGGCGTTTTTCGTTGCGACGGGATCTGCTCATGACATTTCAATCACCAGTTTTCTCTTCCGATTGCAAAAACATTCTGATGGCACCCACCTACACAGAGAGAAATGATCATCGCATTAAAATAAGAGAAATCAGGACTCGCACAGAAAAATTTAAGTGCACATTTTTTCCTGCGCGTCGTTCGAGAGTGGAACGGTAGAGAGAGAGCTTGAAGGTGGTTCATTGAACCCTCTACCAGGCACTTTATTGTGACCAGCAGAGTAATCACGTAGACGTAGATGTACATGATTCCCAGACGATGTAATACGGGTTGCAGGCTGCTCCACATTCACAAACGTCTGTAATGTCCTGTCGTATTTTTGGTAACTAGCTGGGATATGGACTGTGTTCCGACAGATAGTGAATAGCTATCTTGTTCGGAAAAAGTATATCATTCTTGTTCTTTCTTTTATCTTAGGAAGGAACTGGTAGGTCCTCTTCCCTGTTTCTGCCATGTCCCAGACTTGCTCCATTCTCTAACAGTGCACGCCTTTGTTTACTTATTCGATACAGTTCTTGTGCCCAGTATCTCTCTTACCTTATCAAATTCGAGCATTCTGAGCCAATATTGTGCACCTCTCTTTCTGACTACTAGGTCCAGAGGTAGTAAGCCTAATATCACCAGCAGCGCCTCAGTCGGTGGCACCTGTCACGCGCAGGAGTACACTTCCCTGTGCTCGTCGCACAGCCTGTGCGGTTCTTTCCTTTCTGGCTCTAAGCGCCCAAATGCTCGACCGATGGCACACAGCAAGTAATACAGTTCAAATGGCTCTGAGCACTATGGGACTTAAGATCTATGGTCATCAGTCCCCTAGAACTTATAACTACTTATACCTAACTAACCTAAGGGCATCACACAACACCCAGTCATCACGAGGCAGAGAAAATCCCTGACCCCGCCGGGAACTGAACCCGGGCGTGGGAAGCGAGAACGCTACCGCACGACCACGAGCTGCGGACAGCAGGTAATAAGATTGCATTAATGTACGTTCTTGGTTGGTTGATTCGGGGAAGGGGACCAAACAGAGAGGCCATCGGTACCATCGGACTAGGGAAGAATGGGGAAGGAAGTCGGCCGTGCCCTTGCAAAGGAACCATGCCGGCATTTCCTCGAAGTGATTTAGTGAAATCACAGCAAACCTTAATCACGATGGTAGGATGCGGGTTCGAGCCGTCGTCCTCCCGAACGCTAGTCCTGTGTAGCACGTTCTTATTGCACTTAGTGGCAGGTGAGAACTTCTTTGGACAGTTGTTGCTATTTCATTTAGGACTTTAATGCCTCTCTGGCAGACGATTTCTACATTAGTATGACAGTTTCGTTTTTCGTCAATCTTAATTCCAAGGTACGTATATACCTCACTTTTTTTCACAGATTGATCATTTATTCTGATTGTAGGATTTGTCGTTCTTGATAATGTCTGTCTTAGTAGCATATAAACTGTATTGTGTTCTGGTATTGGTAGTTTGTCTTCTATGCACCAGTTACTTAGTCTTTCAAGAATTACCCTACTATTTTCCTCTAATTTAGCCCTCGTGTTCGCAGATACTACAATTAGCATATGGTCTGCATAGGCGATGCAGCCTGTAGTATTTGTTACACTGAAGCTGGTTCGATAATGCTTCTATGCCAATATCCCATAACTCTGGACTACAAACAGAGCCCCTTGATAAGACTTTGGTGGTGTCTTTCAGAATTTTCTCTCCAGGACGCTGTAGTTGTGCCTGCCTGTCCAATAATTTCGAAGACTTTTATAGAGAGAGCTGGAGCAGTCCATTTGTTTCAGTCTTTTAAGAAGGGTATTAGACAAGATGTTACAGATCAGGACAGGCACCACAAATTATCAAATGCCCCAGCAATATCAATCATTATGCTATAACATACTTGTCGCCTGAGATGTTCATATTATTCTTTTCGTGATTTATTGCGCCCTCGGTGGATTTCCCTTTCCTGAAACCGTACCGCAGGGGCCTCATGCCTAGTATTTGTCTGTGGTCGTTCAGGAGGGGGCACAGAAGCTTTTCCTGTACATTGGCTAGACCATTTACCAAACAAATCGGCCTGTAAAATTTCAGTTCTGTTGGGTCTTTGTCTTTCCCTTTTTTTAGTATAATGTTATTCCAGATTTTCCAGATTCTGGGCACCCAGCCATGCAGAAAACATTCGTTTAATAACACTGTTATTTATAGTACAGCCATTAGCTGATGCAACATTTTCACCGTTTTTGGCCCTGGTTCTTTCTTCTTGTTTAATTTCGTTATTGCCCGCCTCACCTCCTCCTGGGGAAGCAGAATCACAACACTGTTATTCACACGCTGCTGTAGTAATTCAGAGCGAAGAGCAGGTGGTATTGTCCGGCAACAAAGTTCTGAGTGGGTACTGCACTCGTGTCTCCCAGTCTGTCGTCGCCGTGCCGTCGGATCGTCTCACGGCTGATAATACAGGCGGTGATCGAATCTTGTGTGTTGCAAGTCTGTATGGAAAACCCGAAACATCTGTAACCATTTGGTCCTTAATGTACGCCTCCCCTTTTTCTACTCTTGTTTGGTGTAGTAGTTCTTTACATTATTGTTTACTGTTCTACACACTCAGCCTTCTTTGTCGCTCTGTTTCCCCTAAGGATCTTTGGTAGTATCTCCTCTCCTGCCTTGCTCTGCCTCTTAAGGACTGTAAGACTGGACTACAGGAAATTTAAACTCTTTTGACTTCCCAACAAGTATTAGGAGCGCCTTGTATTGTGACGTCTGCAACGCTCACTGTGACGTCAATATCAAATCCGCTTCGTTGCAGTGGTTGTAGCTTGAATTCTGCTTTAATAAGTTTCCATTTCGCATTGCGTAGATTGTATAGTCGCTCGGACTGGATGTTAGCGTCTAAATCATTATCTGCATTTGTAATGTTGAAGTAAATAAGATTAAGGTCACTTGTAAGTCGATCACAGGTCTTCCAGTTGGAAATGTGGTCACTGACTTCGAGTTTATGAGGGTGATATCTATATTTATTGACGCACCCGCGAGATTTTTTGAAGGCCAATTTCTTGTATAGCTTCCTGGAGCCAGAGTCCTTTTTCACCTGTTGCTTTGCTATGCCGCATTATTGATTTCACGTCTGCGTCAATTACGAAAATGTGTCTGTAGTTACGACCCAGTATTGAGGCTGTTTTTAAGTTTTCTATATGTGGTTGTATCTCCCGACTGATTGAAAATATTGATTAGTTATGTAAAATTTTCTTCAGGCAGTCATTATGTCTGGCGTGTTCGTCACAGTTGATGTTTCTTTGTCTCTGTTATGTCTTTATCTGCCACCAACAATGGTGGCCGTTGGTTGATGACCTGATGTTATGGTTTATGCTGTAACTGACATGTGGGATAATGCCACTTTCTGGAATATGGCTCCTGTATGCGTGTATAGGTCCAACACCTCTAAGTTTCGCGAGTTCTTCCATCACCATGGCACTGCACATCAAATTTATCTGGCCGATATTAATCATTTGCCCCTGTTCCATTGCCGCTGGACTGCGACTTGATCATAAGCCAGTGCCATGGGAACCCAGTGAGCACATAACTGTGGGGCCAGTCCATATGATTCCGCCATGTATCATCACTTTGCCTGTACAGATGCTCATTATCAAGTGTCTTCTGCCTCCTCTTAAACAGGACGTCAGTTAGTCTGCAGTTCCTTTGTATTTGTAGGCAAATTGTAGACTCTGAGCTGAATATGGTCAAGTTCCTCCATGACAAGAAATTTTATGGTACAGCCTTTTGGATGAATATACCTAAGCAGGTGTCTTTGTTGCTACCGTTAACACATGCATATCCTCCAGTTTAGCTAGTTTCGTGGCATTTTCACACATTTCGTAAATAGGCCGCAAGTCCAGCCATAAACTTCTTCCATTGTTCATGTCATGTCCATCAGTGTTTGTATCCTTAATCCGCGTTGCCAGCTGTAGGTTCTATGATCTGTGTATTTTCATAATCTTCCTCTATTAGCTTGTAATATTTACGGCTTTACAGCCATCATATTCGGCTACAAGAAGCTCTTCTTAGTGCAGTTGAGAAGGCAGCAGTGGCAAGATGACGTAATGTGGCGTGAGGTACGGATGACAGCTGGTTTGTTCGGTACGGCGAATCGTGAGAAACACCGCCTAAATTGTGTTCCTTCTCCGCGACTGACTGCTGCGTTCGAAAGTTGCACGCGAAAATGACAATCTTCTGTTATTAATATTAGAAAAACTAAACAGTGTATTTACTTGCATTTCGAGTAAAAGCATCTCTCAATAACAGACTGTCATTTCATGATTTAAAAAGTGTAAATAATGGTAAACAGCCGCTAAACGAAAAGACAGTAGAACCACTTCGGAGACCGGATCGCGCTTAACTTGAATGGCGGGCCTTTGTATCACCTGTAAGATCAGACCTGGTTCGGCAGCCTCGGAGGACAGACATCTTGTCTGCCGCGGTCGGTGTCACTTAAGACTTTATTACCAATTTCTTGTTGTGTCAACGTGTAACTGAGAACAATTTGATAGTAATTACCCAAATACGCAATTCATTAATTTTTTTTATATTTTTTATTTTTTTAAAGTGTGAAGATTAGTGATTATTTGTGACTCATAAAGTGGAACATATTTGCACAGTTGCTCGCATTCTGCCAGTAAAAAGCGAGTGGCATCCCGTATAAACAGACCAATAGGAAATCTAATTATTTGTAAAATATCAGTTCCTCGCTAAGAGTTTATGAGTTTATTACAGCCTGTAAGTAGGCTGTTTAAGTATTTTTATTGGTAACGCCAACACCACGTAGCGCTCTGTATGAAAAATCACTGGCTGTGCCGTGTGCAGTCTGTGGCTGGATTGCATTGTTGTCTGCCATTGTAGTGTTGGGCAGCGGCAGCTGGATGCTAACAGCGCGTAGCGTTGCGCAGTTGGAGGTGAGCCGCCAGCAGTGGTGGACGTGGGGAGAGAGATAGCGGAGTTTTGAAATTTGTAAGAATTGGTGTCATGAACTGATATATATATTGCGACTATAAAGGTAAATACATTGTTTGTTCTCTATTAAAATCTTTCATTTGCTAACTGTGCCTATCATTAGTTAGTGACTTCCGTAGTTTGAAACTTTTAGTTAGCTGGCAGTAGTGGCGCTGGTTGTATTGCAGTAGCTTGAGTAACGAAGATTTTTGTGAGGTAAGTGATTTGTGAAACGTATAGGTTAATGTTAGTCAGGGCCATTCTTTCGTAGGGATTTTTGGAAGTCAGATTGCGTTGCGCTAAAAATATTGTGTGTCAGCTTAAGCACAGTCTTGTATAATTTTTCAAAGGGGACGTTTCATATAGACCAGTCGTGTATAAATTGTTTTAAGGGGACGTTACATATGGCGACCCTGCCAGGATACCTCACTGGAATCTTCTGATTTTTTCTTGTAGTTTGTGTAATTAGTGTAGACTTTGTTTATTGCTAGCGCATAATTGTAGAGAGAATCTCCTTTGTAGTTGTAGTTTTTCATTGTTGCACAGTAAAACAGTTGTGGCATGCATGTAGATTTGCACCAAATATTTCGCAGCTGCGCTTGCAATTAACTAGATATTATTTTCAGTGCTATGTTAATGTGTTCTCTTATTTTTGCTCTTCAATTTGTGTTTTTCTGGGTTGTCATGTGAAATATTATGACAATAATGGCGTGTGAAAAACGTAATTCTAGGCTAAACTGAGAAATGACAGTGAAGACGAAAGCAGTGTGTTAGCGCCACCATGTAATGAATTAACTAATGTTCAAAGTAGTAATTTGGTAATAGTGCATAGGGAAATGGAGCGGGCTGCAAATAATGGTGTAGGCAGTGAAACAATTAGTGAACAGGAAAACGTTATCGATCGATCGGTCGGCAACAGTTCGCCTCAGGATTCCGAAATGACAGGACACAATCTTGCAAATACTGTACATTCAGGTTTTGCGTCCTCACCGTTTTCTCAAATAAGTCGAGACACATTTTCTGCTTGTCAAACTGTGAATGTTGCTGGTGCAAATGCACTGCCGAAAAGCATAGAGGATCAGATTCCAGACACTAATACATATTATTGCAATTAATGCAACAAATGAAACAAAACCAGAGACAAACACAGCAACAGTTAGACACAATGGAACAAAATCTTCAAATGTTAGACTCAGTGGAACATACACTTGAACAAACATGTGAAGATTTAACTACTGAATTACATAAAATCGAATCGAAATGTCAAAAAGTCTGTAATGACGTAAAAAAACAAATTTGTGAGCATTTCCAACCAATTTTTTCGCGGCATGAAAATGCATTACAGAATCACGAAGCAGCCATAAAAGGACTGCAAACATTTGTTCATGAAAATCATGAGACCTTGCAAGCTAAAATTGACTCAGTTGCATCTACCGATTCAGTTACGCAATTTGCAAAAACTCAAGAAAACTTAAAGGACACAGTAGATACTCTGAAAATTGGTTCAGAAAGACACATGGAGGACATTAGTTCATTATCAGAGAAAGTAGTTGAACTTTCGGATCAGCTAAATAATTTATCTACAAAGGTAGATGATGATCTGAATGATACAGAAGAGTGCGAACAAATTAGGAAATTCAAACAAAATCAGAATCAAATTAATACACAACACCAAAGAGAAATCCGGGAAGTGCAAGATCAGCTGACACAGGTAATACAGGTATTTCAAAGGACAGTCGCGCTCCAACACGGGAAGAGGGACTTATAAATACGGAAAAGCCACAAAATAATAACACAGGGCATTTCGGAAATTGTGAAAGAAATTGGCAAGGTGCACCGAGTTTTGAGATGGAACTGCCGACACGACGTAACAATGAACGATATGCTACCCGCCGACACGATGATTTTGACTATAAGCTGTTCATTACTACACGTAAATTCAAAACATTTAAGAATTCTGGCAACGACATTCATCCACAAGCGTGGCTCCATCAATTCTCTCATTGTTTTCCTCCCAACTGGTCACTAGAGCACAGATTAGAATTTATGTGTGGCTACTTAGAGAATGAACCAGCTGTAAGAATGCGATCGGTCATTCACGATTGCCACAGTGAAGGAGAATTTTACCATGCCTTCCTCTCAGCATATTGGTCCCAAGCCACACAAGACCGAGTAAAACATGGCATCATGATGATGAAACATTTCGAACAATCTGAATTTTCAAGTCTTGTGAAATATTTTGAAGACATGTTACATAAGAATAAATATCTTTCAAACCCATACAGCCCCACAGAACTCATCTACATTTGCTTAATGAAATTGCCTGAACATTTACGACATATTATTTTGGCAGGACGTTGCAAAGACAACATTGAAGCTTTTCAGAGACTCTTACAAGAATTAAAAATTGACACTGACAATCGCGGAACGCGAAAACAGGAACACAACAATTACAGGTCACATCCATCGCAATTCCGCGATGAAAGAAATAATAACTGGACACGACAAGGCTATTCTCACAACACAAATCGTGACCAAAACAGACACCACCCGTATGACAACCACTGGCAGAATAATAGTTACAGAGAAAGATCGTATTTGCGTAGTAATGAATATTACACAGACAATGATAGAAACAGACAATATGGAAACCAAAATAATTATTATCACGGGAGACGCAAGGGTCCACCGCGCCGTGATGATTCAGGAAGTAATTCTCCACCACGTGGCCGACAAGAAAGAAACTATGGAATCTACCGACAAAATGACAGACCTGAATTGCATCATAACTGGCGGGATTCCTACAGGACGGGGCCCTCTCGGCAAGGTGAATTTGTAGAAGTTAGGTCTCCTAATCCCAGTAACGGCGCGCGCCAACAAAGAGACAGACAATGACTCGCACCGCAGGCAGCCACGTGCGCCGGCTGGCTCAGAGAAAAATAACATAAGTTAACCTTGAGCAAAATTCCAGTGTTCCTTACCGACGTAATCACATGATAATTGCTTTTCAGTTGAAACTCTGAGTACTAGGAAGAGTAAAGGTTTACACCACATTTCACATGTAAAACCGTTTATTGAAAGATAATCTGCTTTTTAACTTTGTCTTTGCCATAAAACATTTCACTTCACATTTCTAGTATGCTTTGTCACACTGAGAAACTTAACATGCAACAATGTTTTGAAGTTAACTATCCAGTCTAGAACCTAGGGAACATTTTTAAACAGAAATTACATATGCATTGTTATAGTGATCAGACGACACATTCTTGTTATTTGTACATTCTTGCTTGTTAGTTGCACGATTACATAACGACTATAAGGCATACATACTTAGAACATATACTTTTAATGAGATTTTAATGCAACAGTTTGGTTTAGTTGAAAAGACATTCCGGATTTAAAGTACTTTCTGTGAGACACCAGATGAGACAGTGGTTAGTATATGTGACAGCTACACGATTATATCGCGACGCTACTAATGAGTGACAATTTACAATGTTGCTTTCGCGGTGTATCTGTTTTATATCTGCACAGTTTTTCTGAATTCTTCTGGAAAGGAAACCATGTTTTAGTAGTAACTTTGTGGTATAGCTACAATGAGACAGCCTTTTCTGTAGCACAACAATACGTTACAGTACAGTACTTACTTCATCACGGCAATAAGCGTAGTAACTACGATATCTATACGCAAAGCATTTCACTTTTGTTTATCATGAGGTAAGTACATTGACTTCTGTAGAACTTAGCTTTCGGAGGACGATAACTACGACACTTCCACAGAGATTATCTTACAACACGACGCACAGTTTAGCGCTACAATACGCGCGTTTGAGTGCCTAACTTTGTACTTAAAACATTTATTTTTAAAGATATTTGAAATACAACGATAGAAAGGTTTTCCGTGATACATTTCATTCCATTGCTGTAACCTGTAACATCTGAGGATATAATTACATTAATCCTCAGGGGGGTACACGCTTACTTTGTGTACCATGTGTTTGGCAAGCACAAGGAGCCCTAGCTAATATGGTATTTACTTATACAACTTTACACATCGGTACCATATTTCTCTAACACATAAATTACACAGCTATCTGATCATTTAACTGAGAGATAAACATATTTTTACTACATCAGTGAGACATGTTTACGCAATTACACAGTTGGATAATTTCACACTTACGAGCTTGTATTTTGTCTCTACTTTGTGAACTGTTCATATTTTTTCAGAACCATTGTGATACTATGAGAGGTTTGAATGATATATTTGGTATGGGATCATGATTTTTAAAGTACGTTTGATGCAGATGACACTTGACATGAGCAGAGAATTTTTTTTAGGTTTTGAAATTATTGGAGGAAGCTACGACGATTTTGAGAGTTGACTGAGGTGTTATGATATTATTACGATGACTATGTGTATTATGCTGTTGTGGTATGTTTATGGTCAATACGCTGATGCTATATGAGTTATTTGATTATGCTATGTATCTGTTACGATGAAATGTTGAAGAAGTGTCGACGAATAAGGTAAGGAATAAAGAGTAGTGGTTAGGGACTCTGGTTTGTGAAAAAGGATGTTGGAAACCGAGAATCGTACTTTCAGAGTTATGAAATGTGTGTATATGCGTGAATGTATCACTATGCTGGAGAAAATTTTTTGGACACTGTTATATTTATAGGATTTTGTTTCTACAGATTTGAAACGCAAATTCTTGACCTGTGAAAATATTTTTATAAGAGATTGTCACTGTAGCGGAAACTGCTGCCGTAAATTTTTCAGTAAGAAAGGTAAGTGACCACCTGCACATAATGCGTCGTGGGCACCCAGCTGCGCGACAGGCGCCTGGAAAAAAAAGCCATTAGTGTGTGCCTGTCAGAGGCACAAGTGAAAAAAAAAGGAGGCCATTATCCTCGCTATTGACATTCCTTTGTAGAAAGCATCGTAAATACGACACCCTCAAACTTGAAAACATGATTACACTGTAGAGTTCGTAATTTATGATATTTACTGAAATGGAATGATGAGAAACATTTCATGTCTATTGCCTTGCTAGTTGGAAGCTTCTTTACTGCATTATGAAATGACTTATGGCTAGCGAATGACGTTTCACGCCTTGCTTTGCCTATTTTGTTTAATATCTAGTTTATAGCTGCACTGCAGCATTGGTTACTATTAAATTTAATGGATGTACTAATATAAATATTTTATGCCTACAGATCCAGTAAATAAATAACTTTATGATGTACTTAAAAAAAACGAAGGAGCTCAAAAAGACATTTCCCTTAACAGAAATTGCATACAGAATTTTCTTTTCAAGTACATGGTAATATTTTTTTTACAATAAATTTTTGTGGTGCACCACTTTAATTATATAGACATTAAGATGTGAATCGACATCTCCCTTATCTGCAGTGTTGTCTTTAGTGTAACATTTTTTTCTGCTTGAGCTTTGTCATGTTTAGGTATAAGTTATAGCATTTGCTGCGGCTGTTTGCCATTCATAGTGCTACTGAATGTCACTTTGTATTACTAGGTTAAGCCAGTTTTATTACTGATTTATTTTTCTTGTTTGCTGCGCATTGCCTTATATTAGTTGTAATATTGCTGCCTTTTTTTGCCAATTTCCATTTTTTAACATTGCTATTTGTGTAAATTGTTTTGTGCTGCTGCATTGCCTCGTCCCTTAGTTCAGCATCTGAGCTCAGTAGATTTAAGTTAGCTTAAGAGGGGGTAGCCTATATAAGAGAATGAGTTGCGATGGATTTGAAGAAATGCACTGAGAGATTATATGAGAAAAGTACAAAAGCAGGTATAGATAGGACTTTTTGGAAATAATGAAGAACGAAGGGAGATCTCAGAGAAGTAAGGAAAGTTTTGTTTGCAAAATACTGCAGTAAAACAAACCCTGCCCTTTCCTTGTGTTATCCCATTATGTGCTTGTGTACCCTTGGGCATTTGTGTTCTTCCTGTCTTTATGTGTTTATCTGATGAGAGTTACGTTGTAGAATTTTTCTGATAATATGTTATTTACTTTGTAAAGATGTTAATACATTATTTATCTGTTCTGTTTTAATGCTCATGTGTGAAGTTGATGTTTCGACATTTATTCTGATTGTTTATGTATGTGCTCCTGTCACAATTCCTGTAACACTGATGTATATGTTATTTCGATTCTTTTGTAAAGCCTGTACTACTGCAAATGTTATCTGTATTGTTATGTTCTTTAAAGATGTATTTTGTACCTTTTTTATTGTATTCTTATGTTATAAAATTGTAATTGACACCAGTTCATCAAATTAAGTAACTTGTAAATTACATTTCACTGCACACCTTTCTGTTGGTCATAGTATATGGACAATATGTGAGAAGTAGGGACTGATAGTGTTTGCACGTGTGTTAATAATTCAGTAAGGGACTGGATAACAGCATTGCTGGTTGTAAGGACATTTCAAAAACAATTTTTGTGAGTGCACAAGTGGTGGTTATGGACTTGCTATATTATCCACAAGACTCTTCAATGATTGTGCGCCTGCACAGTCAAACAGATGGCTGCTGGCCATCTCTACAAGGACTACAGTGGATCTACACCTTTGATGACCCACCAATACCATTATTTCTACAAGGACTGCAGTGGGTTTGCACCTCTGGTGGCCCACCAATACCGTAATCGCTACCAGGACTACAATGGGCCCACTCTGTGACGACCTACCTACCAATATTCTTGAAAACTTCGACTGACTCTGCTGTGAATTTGCTCAGTTGTGGCCCATTACCTGTCTGCATGTCAAGAGTCAGCACTGTCTTTCCGTTGGAAGGACAACACTACTTCTTCAAGACTGCATGGAAATCCACTACTTCCATGTGCATTTTCTTTTACTACTCAGACTTTGAGAAAAACACTGCAATTTTACTTTGATGAATGCTCAGGACTGTCTTTATAGACTGTGAGAAAATTTTAGCGTTTGACCAACATTGTATCGATAAGTGTGTGCATTTCATTCTTTGTTATTGTAATTGTGAAAAAATTTTTCAAATCTGTATTGGCCACTGCCCAAAACAATTTGTAAATTTTTTTGTGGGGAGCATGGGGGCTATGGAAGTAGGCTGTTTAATTATTTTTATTGCTAACGCCAACACCACGTAGCGCCCTGTATGAAAAATCACTGGCTGTGCCGTGTGCAGTCTGTGGCTGGTTTGCATTGTTGTCTGCCATTGTAGTGTTGGGCAGCGGCAGCTGGATGCTAACAGCGCGTAGCGTTGCGCAGTTGGAGGTGAGCCGCCAGCAGTGGTGGACGTGGGGAGAGAGATAGCGGAGTTTTGAAATTTGTAAGAATTGGTGTCATGAACTGATATATATATTGTGACTATAAAGGTAAATACATTGTTTGTTCTCTATTAAAATCTTTCATTTGCTAACTGTGCCTATCATTAGTTAGTGACTTCCATAGTTTGAAACTTTTAGTTAGCTGGCAGTAGTGGCGCTCGTTGTATTGCAGTAGCTTGAGTAACGAAGATTTTTGTGAGGTAAGTGATTTGTGAAACGTATAGGTTAATGTTAGTCAGGGCCATTCTTTCGTAGGGATTTTTGGAAGTCAGATTGCGTTGCGCTAAAAATATTGTGTGTCAGCTTAAGCACAGTCTTGTATAATTTTTCAAAGGGGACGTTTCATATGACCAGTCGTGTATAAATTGTTTTAAGGGGACGTTACAAGCCTAAAGATTACCGATTCACGACCTACGTGCTGTTTTCTGTGCCGAGGACAACAACTATAGAAGACTGCATGTTGGTGAACATTAATTGAAACTTACGCATTGCGTTCAGGGTGATGAAAGCAAATAGACACCTCGCGTGTACTGGAATCTTAGTGCAAATGAGATTAGTGGCGCGTCGTCTGTGGTAGCGCAACGAAGGTGTGAAGAAGAGAAATTTTCGAGGAAAGGAGTTTATCACATGCACGTATATATCACCCTCCCACTGTCTCTCCCTCCCTCTCTTTTCGGGCTTGCCGTAAGCTGTTGTGTGCTAGCACATTCCGCTACTATAACGTGTTGCGTACCCTCATTCCTTGCATTCACTGAATTGTCAACTTGGAATTTGAGAGTATGACCTTCTTTAAGCCTTCCTTGAAGGTGGCCAAGCTGTCCGTTCCTTGCTTTACTTTTTTCTTAGCCACCTCCAGAAGCTTGACTCCTCTCCATTATACTTGTTACTGGCCTTTTTATTGTTCGTCTTGTTATCGCTCTTGTCTATAAAGTCAATCACGTTTTCAGTTTGTGTCGCTATATCTCTTCTCGTTCTACCCTTCACAGCATATCAAAATATTTTGGCTCTTTCTGCATCTCTCTTTGCTTTCGACGGAAGTTTCACTTTCTTACAAAGATGACACGTATTTTTATAATCCATTTGGCCACTGGGCTCATGTTTAATAGTTTTCTTCCTGGACAGAGTTTCGTCTCCTTCGACTATCGATCTAATATTTGCTGCGTGTGTATTTAGTCTTTGATTTCCTGTGATTCTCGCCAGTAGATTACACAATGGTTCAGAATACATATTCTGCTCTTTGAATTTCCCGCTCGAAGAACGTTTGGTGTGCCACACAGTCTTAACCTCGTTGGCTGCGTGATCTCTTACTTTTCGCACGTCTCATTTGTTTGACTGGATTCGTGATTTCCTCTCAGAGAGGTTACAGTTCGTAGTGATAGGCGGTAAATCATCGAGTAGAACAGAAGTGATATCTGACGTTCCGCAAGGCAGTGTCATAGGCCCTCTGCTGTTCCTGATTTACATAAATGATCTAGGTGATAATCTGAGCAGCCCCTTAGATTTTTTGCAGTCGACGCTGTAATTTACCGTCTAGTAAAATCATTATACGATCAATTCCAATTACAAAATGATATAGAGAGAATTTCTGTATGGTGCGAAAAGGGGCAATTGGAACTAAACAAAGAAAAGTGCGAGGTCATCCACATGGGTACTAAAAGAAATCCGATAAATTTTGGGTACGCGATAAATCGCACAAATCTAAGGGCCGTCAATTCGACTAAATACCTAGGAATTACAATTACGAGCTACTTAAACAGGAAAGACTACATAGATTATTGTGGGAAGGCGAAACGAAGACTGCGCTTTGTTGGCAGAACACTTAGAAGAAGTGACAAACCCATTAAGAGACAGCCTACATTACACTTGACCATCCTCTGCTGCAATATTGTTGCGCGGTGTGGGATCGTTACCAGGTAGGATTGACGGAGGACATCGAAAAAGTGCAAAGAAGGGCAGCTCGTTTCGTGTTATCGCGCAATAGGGGTGAGAGTGTCACTGATATGATACGCTTGTTGTGGTGGCAGTCACTGAAACAAAGGCGGTTTTCTTTGCGGCGAGATCTATTTACGAAATTTCAATCACCAACTTTCTCTTCCGAACGCGAAAAAAAATTGTTGAGACCCACCTACGTAAGTAGAAATGATCATCATAATAAAATAAGAGAAATCAGAGCTCGAACGGAAAGATTTAGGTGTTCCTTTTTCCGACGAGCCGTTCAAGAGTGGAATGGTAGAGAAGTAGTATGAAAATGATTCGATGAAGCCTCTGCCAGGCACTTAAGTGTGAATTGCAGAGTAGCCATGTAGATGTAGATATAGACTGCACGCTTGGTATTTCGACAGTTCTTTTTTAGATGGTCACACTTCCACAGTGGGAGCATGTCGGTTTGTTTTTCTTACAGTACCTTACAATGTGACCATAGTCGTGACAGTTACAGTGTTTGGTGACTGCAGCGTAGTCCTTCACAGTCGTTGATCGAAATCCAATATATATATTCTTTTTCTGTGTAACCAATTGTGCTCTGACTTGTGGATTTACCTCCAGCAAATAATTTACTGTTAGCTTCTCCTGTGGATCTGTTTTAAACCTTAAATTTGCTTCGTTGATCGAAATCCAATATATATATTCTTTTTCTGTGTAACCAATTGTGCTCTGACTTCTGGATTTACCTCCAGCAAATAATTTACTGTTAGCTTCTCCTGTGGATCTGTTTTAAACCTGACCTTTGCTTCTCCTAAGAAAGACGACTGTTACACACGAAGAATATTTATACCTTTATTATCACAGTAACGTTCATAAGGATTACAGTCAACCACAGCGGAATTGATGCCATTACATGCACTCGCTAACCGAAGTGGATTCTATTTTCCAGTGCAAATACGTAATAAGAAGGTAGCAGACATTAACCAACTATCGACACGGCGGCCATCTTGCTCCAAGTTTGTAGACACATGGTTGACGACATATGGAGGTTAGGGTGGGGCCGTGAAGCGTGCGTGGGAAGCCTGACGATAGGGCGACCACTCACGGTAAGCAGGCCAGTTCGAGTTCCAGTTCGCGACAAATTTTCACTGTCATCATTCCATCGCACAGCTGATGGTTATCAACATTCGCAACTGCGAATACATTTCATGTCATTCAAAGCAGCTGTAGTCGCTGCAGTGCCTGGTCTTTTGGACACACATGCATTTCCAAAGGAACTTTGCATCGTACTCCTGAATAACATAGGCACTGCAGTATCATATACATCTCAAAGTACTCCAGTCTGTTTCAGTTATTAGCCTTGTCTTAAATAATGAGTATTTACAGAATATCTTTGCAATCTGAATTTTTCTACACAAATGTTATCAATAGCAGCACTGCTGGTACCCATAACCTTTGCTGCAAATTGGATGATGATGATGATGATGATAATGATGATGCTCATTTATGGGTGAGGGCACTAAACAGCAAAGTCGTCAGTGCCCTTGCACGAGTGATATACAGGGTGGTCCATTGATAGTGACCGGGCCAAATATCTCAAGAAATAGGCATCAAACGAAAAAACTACAAAGAACGAAACTCGTCTAGCTTGAAGGGAGAAACCAAATGGCGCTAAGGCTGGCCCGCTAGATGCGCTGCCATAGGCCAAAGGGATATCAACTGCGTTTTTTAAATTAGGAACCCCCATTTTTATTACATATTCGTGTAGTACGTTAAGAAATATGAATGTTTCAGTTGGACCACTTTTTTCGTTTTGTGATAGGTGGCGCTGTAATAGTCACAAACGTATAAGTACGTGGTATGACGTAACATTCCGCCAGTGCGGACGGTATTTGCTTCGTGATACATTACCCGTGTTAAAATGGACCGTTTACCAATTGCGGAAAAGGTCGATATCGTGTTGATGTATAGCTATTGTGAACAAAATGTCCAATGGGCGTTTGCTACGTATGCTGCTCGGTATCCTGGACGACATCATCCAAGTGTCTGGAGCGTTCGTCGGATAGTTACGTTATTTAAGGAAACAGGAAGTGTTCAGCCACATGTGAAAAGTCAACCACGACCTGCAACAAATGATGATGCCCAAGTAGGTGTTTTAGCTGCTTTCGTGGCTGATACGCATATCAGTAGCAGACAAATTGCGCGGGAATCTGGAATCTCAAAAACGTCGGTGTTGAGAATGCTATATCAACATCGATTGCACCAGTACCATATTTCTATGCACCAGGAATTTCCTACGTTATGTTCTACTGATGTTACTACAACATGTTTCACTGCATGACAGAATGGCGATGTACTTCTAACATGATGGATGTCCGGCACAAAGCTCGCGTGCCGTTGAAGTGGTATTGAAAAGCATATTTCATGACAGGTGGATTGGTCGTCGAAGTACCATACAATGGCCCGCTTGTTCACCGGATGTGACGCCCGCGGATTTCCTTCTGTGGGTAAAGTTGAAGGATATTTGCTATCGTGATCCACCGACAACGCCTGACAACATGCGTTAGCGCATTGTCAATGCATGTGCGAACATTACTGAAAGCGAACTACTCGCTGTTGAGCTTGACGGACATCACATTGAGCATTTATTGCATCAATGTGGTATTTACAGGTAATCACGTTGTAACAGCATGCGTTCTCATAAATGATAAGTTCACAAAGGTACACGTATCACATTGGAACAACCGGAATAAAATGTTCAAACGTACCTACGTTCTGTATTTTAACTTAAAAAACCTACATGTTACCAACTGTTCGTCTAAAATTGTGAGCCATATGTTTGTGACTATTACAGCTGCATCTATCACAAAGCGAAAAAAGTGGTCAAACTAAAACAATCATTTTTCGTTACGTACTACACGAATATGTAATAAAATTGGGTGCTCGTATTTAAAAAAAAAAAAAGCAGTTGATATCCGTCTGATCTATGGCAGCGCTATCTAGCGGGCCAACCATAGCGCCATCTGATTTCCCCCTTCAAGCTAGACAAATTTCGTTCTTTGTAGGTTTTTTTCGTTTGACGCTTATTTTGTGAGATATTGGACCCTGTCATGATCAATGGACCACCCTGTATAGACGAGCGTGGCGAAACTTTATTAAAAATAACATTGAATTCGGAAACCAAGATGCATTTTTCCAATAGAATTGAAATGCAGCCCCGAAACGTAAGCTGCAAAATTCTGACGAAACAGCTGAATAACGAGACAAAATCGATTAAATAGCGGTATCTATACAGTTAAAGGGGGGACTTATGATTGTAGCTTGATGACTACTTGCAAATTATGAGCGACCGAGACACTTTGTGAAACATTAAAATCTGACACCCAATATTTTGGGAAGAATTTCGCGCTTCACACAAATATTGAAACACGAACCACACTCACTTCATTACCAGTTGTAAGTAGGCTGTTTAGGTTTTTTTATTGGTAGCGCCACATAGCGCTCTGTATGAAAAATCACTGGCTGTGCTGTGTGCAGTCAGTGGCTGGTTGGCATTGTTGTAATACTCGCCGTTGTAGTGTTTTGCAGCTGGATGTCAACAGCGTGTAGCGTTGCGCAGTTGGAGGTGAGCCGCCAGCAGTGGTGGATGTGGGGGAGAGTGATGGCGGAGTTTTGAAATTTGTAAGACTGGATGTCATGACCTGCTCTATACATTATGACTTTTGAACACTATTGAGGTAAATACATTGTTTGTTCCCTATCAAAATCTTTCATTTGCTAACTATGCCTATCAGTAGTTTGTGCCTTCCGTAGTTTGAATCTTTTATTTAGCTGGCAGTAGTGGCGCTCGCTGTATTGCAGTAGTTCGAGTAACCAAGATTTTTGTGAGGTAAGTGATTTGTGAAACGTATAGGTCAATGTTAGTCAGGGCCATTCTCTTGTAGGGATTACTGAAAGTCAGATTGCGTAGTACAAAAAAAAAAAAAAAAAGTGTGAGTTTAAGCACAGTCTTGTATAATTTTTCTAAGGGGACGTTTCACAGTTAAAATACAGGGCAAGTCATGTGCGAGACCCATGTTAGCCCTCAGATAGTGGTATAAAACACAATTAAAATATGTCGTATCGGCGACTGCTTCCCACATCTGTGACACACTGGGGGCTCCTCGCGATGTGAGAGATGGACATTGTCGCACTCTAAGCCCTATAAGGGTTATATATTCAGCTCGTCGCCGTCGGAAGGAGGTAAGCCACGCTCGTCCTGAAGATTTTGCGGAATGTAGTTTATTATTCCTCACTTCCAGCCACTGAGCCTCCAATTAACACGTAGTCTTCTTGGTCACGAGGTGACAGCCCGCAAAGGAACTGAACAGCGAACAGGAGGGGGAAGGGAGCTAGCCTGCTTGGCAGCCCGCATCCGCGAGTTCGTTTCCGCGAATCCTTACGTGTCGTGGAACTCAGAACAAAAGTATTTCCTTGTCCTGCATTTGCAAGAGAAGAAGAACGTCCTGCACCTGTTGCTGCATTCGATCTGCTGGTTACATCTGACTAATAGCAAGAACGGAAATTTATGAATCTGAGCAGATGAGGAGTTTCTTGTCATGACGCCATCTCATTTGCTCCAGTACTCTCAGGGGAGCGAACAACTCCGCGTAAAAAACTGAAAACTGCTCTGGGAGCTCTATCATGAGGACAGTGTCGGGGAAAACGACAGAAAAACTGATCAATACTTCCTGCTTGGCGATGTAAAATCTCGTTGAATTTAATTTTAGAAAATAGTCTGTAATACAATTTTTCCAGTAAGTAGTCAATTCTCAGAGTAATCTGGGCCTCTTTGGTAGCCAAGGGGATGCCCTACTCCACTCTTGGCTTTGGATCTTAATTGGCCACCTATAGTAAGTCTAGGCTCTCCCTTGAAAGGATCCCAAACGGCGTCGTTGCCCTTAAATTGTATGGGGGTGAAATAGATTATATGAAACAAGGGAATTAAGTACAGTTGTCGAATAGGTATACCTTAACGTTATCTTTAAATCATGATACTGACGCAGCTCGGCAACCTGATGATGTTCTAACGAAGGATACAGGTCGTGATGCAATAAATGTGATCAATGAAGCTGTGATGGTTCTCACTCATCATTAATATCAATATCAACCAGCTGTGGAGCTCCTCATGATCAAGAGTAGAACAGAGAATCAGTTATCATACGGCTGTTACAATACCACTTAATACAGCTTTAAGTAGGAATGTAAAAAAAAAGGTAGCAAGACATTTCAGCTTGGCAAGCGTGGCATGAAGCAGATTTCAGATTACCTCAGCAGTCAACAGGAAACATTCACCTCGGAAACTTGAATGTTGGGTATAAAAAGACAAAGCTTAAGGATATAAGAAAATACGCCTTCGACGACTGCCAGTAAATCCCCGATTCTTTAAAGAATAAAACTCCGATATATAAAACAACTTCAAATAACTGATTGAAAAAGGGTTGTTGTTGTTGTTGTTGTGGTCTTCACTCCTGAGACTGGAGGGTAATGTGTCAAATATTTGACTTGAAGCATGTAAGCGAGAAAAAACTTAGGAAAGGTATGGAATTATGGTTAAAGTTTTTTGAAGTCACGAAGTACTCTCATTATGAAACAATGGATGAATATAGTCTGAGTAATTTGCATTCCATTTGAAGCAAAGCTATTTTTCCACGCTTCTCAATGTTTATGACGTCATATCTCCTGAATCGTACAATGATATAATTTTGCAGGTACTTTCAGTGGTATGTGTAGATACCGTCTGCAAACAGTGTTGCGAACTGAGTCATTAGTAAAGAAGTGATAAACATGAAGTTTAACTGCATGGACAGCGAAAACGCATGAAGCGATGAACTGTTTTTCCTTCTTCGTTTTGTGGAAGGTGTCACAGAGAAAAAGCTTTGTCAAGGTTTGAAATTATTTTTAAATTGCGTTGGAAGTCGAAAGTGCTCTCATTCTCAAACACTGGGTAAATATAGGCCAGATATTTGTGCGCTGTCTGTTACGCTCTCAAGACACTCTGTGCCTAACCTGTTAGTGAGTACATTATGACAGCATTTTACATTTTTAAATTCGCTCAATAATAATACGAAATATTGAAAATCACATTTTTGTTGCCTTGGAAGCCATTAGATAGTGGCACTGGGTTCCCAGCTAGCGGTGCAATAACATGGAAGTGTCACAGCCTAATCTACACAAGTCGAAGTCATAATAACAGCACGCTGTGTAGCTGTCAAACAAACGGCCGGACTCCCTGAATGGACGTCTCACTGCATGATTAAAAAACAAAGTTGTTTTAGTCTCTTAATAAAGGCTAATTTGCTCTTAACATATAAACAAAAGAACGAATCACCGACATCTCCCCAATTAAGTATCCTCAAATGTAATTATAACAAATGTCGAAAATTATGAAACACGAAAACAGAGCCTTGTGCACAATGCAGAAGAAAGTATCAGATGTAACAGGACGTGTCATTTGCTCATACATAAACTTAACGACATGATTAACACAAGGGCACAAGAATGAATCAATGATACTATTCCCACTTAAATGGGCGAGAATGGAATTTTAACAAATGACGTATATTATGATCGACAAGAATTAAACATTGTGCTGCTGCGAAGTATAGTGCACTGGTGCAGCAAGTATGATATGCACATACATAACAAAATAAAAACAATTTCTGCAAGGCAAAAAATGTAAAAGATAACGAGAAATTGTTGTATTGAATGTAAAGTCTATAAAACGGTTTGTAACGTTGTAATACAATTGCTAAATTCGAAGGAATTCCATCACCATTTTTATCAGGGTAAACAATAAGATATGGTGAGATGTCTGGTTTGACAATCAACACATTTCTGATGAGCTATTTCGGTAGATTCATTCCTGGTGTTTGTTCATCCGGAAGCAGTTACTCAAAGGGAAACAAAAAAAAAATTACGGAAAGTGCAATTTGAATACAACTTTCATTTACGAAACGTAAAACGTGATTGGATAAGGTTTTCTGTGGCGTTGTTTGAAATTGATATATACTTCGCTTTATGCTATTTTATCATCACAGCTTCTCAATTCGAAAAACCAACAGGTAATAATTATAATAAGACACAGCTATGAGAACGAGGTATGAGATCTTCAATATAGGTTTTATTTGATTTATTTTCAGTTGAAAAGTGTACGAAAGTAATAATTGTAAAACTCCCAATCCTAACACTAGCTTGAAATTTTGGAACTCCTTCCAATGATATCCTGTAGATAAGAATGAATCGTTTATTACTCTGTTGTTCAACTTGTAACTTCTTTCAGTCTTATGTACATTTTCATACAAGATGGTAAGCCTCTTAATCACATTTTCTGGAAGCCACACTTCTTTTCTCTTATGAAGATCTTGCTCTCTCTTCCGTATTCTTTCATTAAGACGCAGTTGGCGTCTTTAAATAATGCAGTAGATTGGGTAAAATTCTTGGCTACTTCTACCCATTTACTTGCAAATCTCAAAAAGTATTGTTATTCATGCGCTCTTCTTAAAAATGTTTCGCATGTACTATGGATCTCATAAAAATTATCAAAATTTTGCTCAGAATTGTTCCATGACTGTCCATATCTGTTGAGAACCAGAATACCATTGTGACGGACGGGACGAAGCCGGAATTAGTATTCAACAAATTACAAAGTGAAAGTCTATATGCGATACCAATCTGACAGAAAGTCCTAAGAAGTTTTGGTCTTACGTTAAATATTACATGGATCAAAGCAATCTGTCCACATATTTTGTGACCATAATGGCATCAAATAAGATGATGACACAAGGCCGAAATACGAATCTCCATTTTCAAAGCTGTTTCTCTGAGGAAGATCGCACTGCTGTACCTCATCTATAAATATAAATCATCACCCTAACGTCCAAATTACAAACGTCACAATAAGTGACCACGGGTCAGAAAATCAACTAAAGTTGCACAACAGAGTAAAGGCCACTGGATCTGATGGGATACCTACACATTGTTGTTAAGCACAGTCGGAAAGGCTTCTAAGGGTGTTACTGGGTCTGATGTGCTGAGAAATAATTGTTAGGGAAAAAATTCGATACGGTGCGCCGTTTCCGAGTTAACTATTATTAAAGTTAACAAATCAAGCCATTGCGTGCATAGGTTGAAGCGCCCGCCAGACACAATTAGTGCCAGTTGTTCTCGTAGCGAAGGTGACAGCGCATGAGAGGACTCAGCCTTTGGCTCCTTTGGTTCCGTCCTTACTGCTGTCTCACGTCGCATTTTTGTATCGCTCTCTTAATCTGTCGACACCGTCTCCAATGGGCCGCTTGAATCTGCACAGGCAACGGCCTGATTGGCTAACTTCAATGCTAATTACCTCGGGAAGAGCGTAAAGTGTCAAATTATTTTCAGAAAAATTCTTTCTCAGCACAACCTAACCTCACGACATCCTTACAAGCTTTTTAGACTGTTTCTGTCGACCCTGTCTGACTCTACAGAGAGTATGCCAAAGAACTTGATCCTCTTCTAGAAACTGTGAATAGTAGGACTCTGGAAGAATTAAGTGCTCTTAGTGATTGGAAAAACGAGCAGGTCATTCCTGTTTTCGGGAAGGGTCATTAGTCAGAAACGCAAAACTATAGGGGTACATCACCGAAGTCAGTTTGTTGTATAACTTTGAAAAATGCTTATCTGCCCGAATACTGTGACATTACTGGAGACAAAATATCTCCTCTGTATAAGTCTACATGGATTCCACACACGATCGTGTGAAACCCAGTTGCTCTCTTCATCAACGAAACTCAGAAGGTAGTAGCCACCAGCGCTCAGGTTGATGCCATGTTCCTTCACATCCAGAAGCCATTCAATACCATTCTATAGAGCCCCCTAATGTGCAAAACACGAGTTCCCGGAATATCAGACCAAGTGGATGGCTGAACTGACAAGTTTCTAGCAAAATGAACACAGCACATCATTCTTAATGGAAACAAATCATCAGACATAAAAGTAACTGCTGGTGTACCCCATTCGAGTATCAGAAAACCATTACTTTAAGCAATATACATAAATAAATACGTGGCGGAGGATGCTGTTGAAGTCATATTGCTAGAAAATTGTAGAAGAATGTAGGAACTCCTAAAGAGGAATGACAGTTTGTGCTGAGATTGGCAGTTGACCCTCAACATATACGAAAGTAATGCATTGCGTATCAGAGGGCAGAAAGACCAGTATTGTGGTGATTAAATGATTGCAGAATAATCACTGGAAGCAGTAACATTTATTAATTATCTTTGAATATGAGTAAGAAACAATCTGAAGTGGAATGACCTTATAAAGCTAATCATGAGTAAGGCAGATACGACAGATTCATTGGAAGAATTCTGGGGGAGTATGATGTAATTTTCAAAATGTTCATTTGAATAATTCTTGAATATTGTTTGTCAGTCTGGAATAAATACCAGGTAAGTTTAAAAGAGGGAATAAAGGAGATCCAAAGAAATGCAGAATGTTTCACAAGTTAATTCAGTAAGTGCAAAAGTTCATGAAGATACTTGTTCAACTTGAGACGCTACAAGACTGCTTTACTATGTGGGTTATTGTTACAATTTTGGGACTGTATGTATCCAAAACAGTCAACCAATATGTTGCTTCCTCCTATGTATATCTCACATAAATAGTGTACGAGAGATCTGAACTCAACCAACAACCTCCCACAGACCGTGTCCTTCTACCCACAGACCGTCTGCTACTGGAATGGAAAAAAAGGGCATTTAACAGCAGTACACAAAGAATCCATCTTATAGAGTATAGATGTAGATGTAGGTGCAGAAGAAGTGATTTTGGACATTCTGCCTTCTGCAAGACACAATTATTTTTGTGCTTGGCCATCTGATAGATGAAAATATTGTTTCTCTCATGTAATACATTTCTAATAAGCACAGTATACTGAAACAAAAATTGTAGCTGTTCAAAGTATAATCAATAGAGGCATATAACAAAATATTTTGGCAGCAATAACAATTCTTATTATTATCAATCTTTTTAATTATAACACAAAAGTTCCTTAACATATTTTTAATAAAAGCTCTACAGAAACTACTACAACAAAAACTGCCCTATAATTATCAAGTACAAAGATACACTGAAATTATTTTTGGATAAAAAATTAAGTAAAATCAGATCTTTTTCAATATTGTCACTGATGACTGCCTACACAAAATGATATAGAAGGACTGACAGTACAGGCAGCTGCTTCAAAAAGACTAAACACTAGTATTATTAAGAACTCTTCACTGAGGTCATATTTAAAATTTCATAATCTGATTTCAACTAAATCTATTGTACATCTTTCTTCAATACTCACTTCTGACTGTTAGAAAGAATCTAAAAATGTGTAAAGACTGAGACAGTTACGTGAAGACTAAAAGCTATGATGTGAAAGAGTTGCTCATGAATCTTACCATAAACAGGTATTTTAACATCGTATATTACTTATACAATACATACATATTGTTTATATAAAAGCCTTTATAAACACTCCAACACAACAACAACAAATGTGTTCTGATATCGTGATGACTTTTCGTTTACTTAACATTGCTAGATATAATGGAAATTTATTATTAGCTTCAGTGTACAAAATACGAAGAAAAGACAATGGTAAAATATTCACACATGAATTTTATCACAAAGTGTAGGAATATATTCCTAAAATGAGACAGAACATATATGACAAAAAAGTACTGTCACTCATATAGCGTAACACTTATATAAAACAAAGCTGTTAAGAGATATCTGAATCTTTTAAACACACAGTATATACTAAGTGACTGCAAAGTACTGTATATTTTGGTAACACATACAAAATAAAGACATTGTAACTGTAAAAATTTTAATGGTATAACAGCACACAGCAATTTAAGCAGATTTTATGGCAAATTATTAAACATTTTAAACAAGAATATAAAGACTGAATAAGATGAAGTAAACTGCACAGATCACCTTTTTGCCCATAAAGAAATCAGAACAAAAGAGTTTAAATACAACCTGCTCATTTAGTGTTCCTAAGGGTGCACATTTAGCCATTCTACTGAAATCCTTATATCAACAAGAAAAATACACAAAATGTCAATATCAAAAATTAAAATATGTAAATTCCAATTTACAAAAATATTACAAAGGTGTACTGTATTTCATCCATATTATATACAATATACTCAGAAAACACTACATGTTTACACAAAAAGTGTAAAAGTACGAGAATTGTTGTAATAAACGAAAATGTAGCCCTTGAAGAAGGGGTGAGTACAATAAGACCTACTAAAGGGTAAAAATACCCAGGGGTGAAAATGACAAATGAGGGAAAACGAGACAGTGAATTTGGACAAGAAATCTACAATTTTTTCTTAAATTCAATTCCGTGGATTAAACACACAAGAATAACAACTACACCACAATACACAGAACAACAGTTACAAGCATTATTGCACACCGTTTAGAAGTTTGGCGATTAAACGGCCACTGAATCAAAGCTATTAGCAACAGAGAGGAATTTCTGTAAACATTCAACAATAACACAAAGAGAAGAAAAAATATGAAATGAAATAATCAAGGAAAAAGAAAACTCAATGAAGTATTACTGATTTTATTGAACAGAAACAACTTAAAAGATGTTGGTACATTAAAGCGATGAACGAAGAAAACGTTTTCAGATGCATACTGAACTGGATAGTGAATGGAAGGAAAAAAGAGGGCTTCCAACTAATACTATGCTAAGAGAAATCTGTTCGTCAATCAGGGACAAGAATATTCTGGACAAGTCATGAAAGGATTTCGAAGAATGGAGAGAATAACTGGTTTTCCATGGCAAATCAGTACTGAGACTAAGAGCAGAGCTATGTTTTTTCTCAAAATATTTTCAAATATCAACAGTTATCTCAGGGGTTTAGTTACTAACTACACGAATCATACAACCCTCCACTATTAATTCCCACGAACTTAATTCAAAAATTACATTCAGCGTAATTGTCAAATAAATTCGGAGCTGTAAACAGTTTAAATGGTTGGTAGGTTGGAAGGACAGTGGAGGGCGGAAGCCTGACATGTGTATCGTACAAGGAATGGGAATTACTAACAACAAAAATATATACGTGTCTCTCCTAAGAGTCGCCAGAACTTTTATTTCTTTTGTTTCTGCAGATATCTGCAGTTTCCCTTTTGCAGTGTGCAGTGGGAGTCTATGCAAACGAATACTGACCATCACGTCTTTAAGGCAATATCCATTGTCAATGGAAATCATTGATTTGTTTTCTGTTACAAACAAAGTGATTTTCAAGGCGGAATTTTTTGTGTCCATTCGATAGCAGTCCAAAATTAGCCTATTGTGATATTCATTTCATCGATATGTATTAACAGGTGCAGTAAAACACAAAGACTAATCAGTACTAGCGACAGCGCTGCTCTGGCCCACGCTGGCTCCTACAACTATGCAGCAGCGATCGAATGGGCGCATAAAATCTGCTTCAGAAGTCATTTACTTTGTAATGGGTAACAAACTGGCGCTTTCCGTCGACAATGGGCATCGCATGAAGGATGTGCTGAGTGGAGTTTGTTTGGGCTGACTACAGCTTCATATTGCTGACACGAAATAGCAGATATCCGTCGAAACACCAGAGAAAATGCGCCTGACGAACTCCTAAGAGAGACAACCTGTATAATGCAACTGCCATGATTCTTTCACAGTCTCGTCATTTCAGCAATTCTGTTCAGCACAACAGTTCTCACTTTTTCATACTGCTGCTCCATTGCAGGCAGACCTACACTTGCATCCAATGTGACTATATGTGCTGGAGGATTTTGTACTAGCCACTGCTCATGCGCGTGGTGCAGATCTGTCAAATAGCCAAGTGAAACAGCTGTTTTCTCTTCAGGACGACTTCGTTGCACTACTCGCTCATAGGCAATCTCTGGTGGACACTTCAGGTACACTGGAAAGCCAAATAACAAATATGTAAAACGAGAAACGTAATAAGTATATACTGAATACAGAAATCTTAAAGAAGTGCATTCTTTTAGAGCAGGGGTGCACAACATAAAGCCTGTGGGACACGACCGGCCCATTACGTCTCTCGCTATGGCCCGCGGGAGAACCTTTGAAGATTGATCAGTTACATATTTATTGATATAATTCTATGATTTTTTTAGATGAATCTACTACGAAAATAAATCTCTATATCATTTAAAAATTCTTTGACTTATCAGCAATGGCTGTCAGCTAGGTTAAAATAGGTTTACATTATTAAACCTGTAAGTAATGGAAGTGCTAGCAAAACCTTCATGGCCAGATAAGAAAGAAAGCTAAGGAATTCAAGTACTATTCATTTTCCATGGTTCACAATATTGACAAAAATGATACTGCACGGCTTTTGGTTTTCATGATGTAATTGGGAACCACGACTGTATTATAGTCAATATACTGTATTTTGATAAATGCAGCATCGGTAGTAAAGACTGAAAGCCTTTGTTTTACAAATCGATTTCGGTCACTGTGTGACCATTATCAGTGCAAAATATTCGAACCTTGTAGGCCCATATCAAACAACACAACATTTTCTATGAGGTATGACTTGTACGATGATGATTACTTACTACAAATATCTTCAGTTGTACTGCATACAATAATTTTATTTATTTACTTTTGTGCCAGCAATTGCTAAAGTCACAGGATGGGCCCTTCCGTAACTAAAAAATTGTATGCAGTACAAGTGAAGTAAAGTAATCACCATAGTACATATTACATCTCATAGAAAATGTTGTGTTATTAGGGTATGGGCCTACAAGGTTCGAATAGTTTACACTGGAGACGGTCTGTGACCGAAATCGATCTGTAAGATAAAGGATTTCAATTTTTAGTTTTCATCCATGGTGTTGATAACAATTTAAATACAACGGAAGAACTGGCAGGATCGTGTTGCATGAAAGGGTAAACAACCAATGGAGACACCTCTAACAAAGTGAAAAGATTTGTCACGTAGAAAATGGGTTTGACTTTTGAAAATATTGTGGCCATTTGCGCCGATGGATCACCTTCTGTGTGTGCAGTAGGCCTATCATTACTGGAATAATATGCCACGAAAACAAAAAGCAAATTCCACTATATGAGGATTGTTCATACACAAATGTTATGCAGCAAATTTCTGGGATACGGCCATATCATGTCAACTGTGGTTTCTGTTATCAACCACAACCGAGCAGAAGGGCTTAAACACAGATTATTTCGTGGATTTCTTTTAGAAACAGTGGGCTTTATTGCAGTATCATATGGACGTTACCTGGCTAATTCGGCGAAAAGTTTTGCAGCGCGTTTTTGCACTAAGAGAGGAAATAGTCCATTTTATGGAAAACGATACACAGGATCCTGTATTGAAAAGTAAGGCCTAGATCAATGACTGATGTTTTCTTAGTGATATGACGACTCAGTTAAGCGTGATGAACTGAACTACAGAGAAAGTCAGCTTTTATTTACCATCTGTTAGCAACAGTACGTTCTTTCAAAATGGAACTTGTGTCTTCAAAAACCAGTTGTTGAAAGGAGACATGACCCCCTTTCCTACTTGCAAAATAATTACCTCATATAAACACGCTGTTCCTGGAAAGGAAATTTTCTCGCAACTTTGATAAATAAATTGAATAATTCGACAAAATGTTTACATTGTCAAAACAGGAAAAAATAATGTTTAAGGTGGTTGAAGATCCCAGAAGAGATACCTGTGGACTTACAGCTGGAGATCACAGAAATTCAGTGTTCTCCAAACTATAAAATGAAGCACTGAGAATGTGGTAGTCTTGATTTCTATAAAAACGTAGACAAAAATAAATTTAATAACCTAAGAGACGCAGCAATAAAATCATTCACCATGTTTGGCAGTGCTTCCATATGTCAACAAACATTTTCTGTCCTGAACTTTAAAAAAAGCAAATTTTACTCTTGTTAAAGTGACGAACATTTAGAATACTTAGTAAAAACACCAACATCAAATATGACTCCAGACTTTGAAAAAATTTGGCTGACATGAGAGGCAATGTGTCACATTAAAGCTATGTTTCCGTGTATTATCCTTTTATTCTGTTTACATAAGTAACAGTTTGTCACATTAGTATGCTACTAAAACTGTTATTCCTCACCATCAATAAACGTGTCCAGTATTTTGTAAGGAACGCATTTATTTAAGAGTTCAAAAATAAACTTTGTATACTTTCAGCAAATAATATTTTTGATTGTTGCTTACATTATGTAGTCTACATCTGTACAGTACACCATCTATTTTTGTGCCACAGTTCAATGGAAATATATATTAAAATAATAATTAAATATTGGAATAATGGTTGATTTTTATTAATTTTTAAAGACTGTATTCAACACAATTGACCAAAAAGTTTACTGTGGGCCACATTTTAGATTCTAGTTTTGCTTTGGCCCCAAACTACTTTTGAGTTGTGCAGCCCTGTTTAGAGGGTTTCGTGTACTTACGAACAATTTAAAACTTGTAATGAAGCAAGACACAAATCAAGATTACTGGTTTTTAATAACCAGTGTCCCTCAGAATTTTCAGTTCTTTTAGTTGTCTTTTAGGTCTGTGCCCACATAGTCATCAACATACAGTTTCTAATCTTTATTACTTAATTCTTAAAATTTCTTGGCAATGCTTTCAAATGGTTTAGGTAAGTCAGGTATGACATATTGCTTAAGTACATGGAGAGCTATACAAAGGAAGAGTGAAGATCTTAATTATACAATATATGGTAGTGTGTTAGGTTGACAAAAAAGAGGGAGTCAAATAGAGAGATATAAAACAGTAATGGAAGGTATACACTACATATCTAGATAATTAACAGATTTACATTAGTGACAGAAGTACTGTCGATACACATGCTGCTTAGGCCGGTGAGTCAATAGTAGTTTTAAGTATTAACTGATGTAAATTATTGGCAGATTCAATTTACTAGTTTCTTACATATAATTTTAACAGTATCTAACTGCAAATAACTAACATTACATACTCAATTTCTCTTCACACACAGAAAGAAAGAGTTCCTTGTATAGCCTGTAGTCTCTTGTTGCCAGGACCGTCAGCACAGAGTTTAGAAGATAAATTTTTTAACGCCACCAGATGCCAAAGCAATATTACAGATAACTGCCTTTTTGCCACATCCAAAGAACAATTTGTTCACATCCTGCATGATTCCAGTTTTACAAAGCAGTGACTCAGAAGAATGAGTGTGGTGTGGATGTGTCTGAAATGTGCATTACTGGTGTTACTGTGGATTCAAATTTTCTGCTTTAGCAGCTCTTCATGTATGAAGGGTTGCTTGATATTCCTGTTGATATACTAGCATCATGCAAGTCTGCCCATTCTGTATTCCATTCATTTTTATCTAGGCATTTATACTTTTATAGGCAGTCATTCACCAATACTTTACGATGGTTTTCTTCCCCATCACATGTTGCCAGATTATCAAGAATTTTGGTAGATGTTCAGACACGTATTTTGATCTGTTCCCCATTTAATGCCAGTTGTTTCCGGTGTTACATGGGTCGTTTTCAAACACTTACTTACTAATTGTACTATCTACCATTATGTGGAGCCCAGTTTATTCTCTGTCAGTATAGGAACACAGATATCATATCAGCTATGTCTTAGGGAACTTATAAGAACTGTGTTTTGTGTAAATACAATGGATGATGTACTTTGTGATATGTCCAAACTGTTTTCACATAGTCAGTTGCTAAAATTCGTTGATGCTCTATCCATTCCCATTTTTCCTACAACTAAGTCGTCGCTCGTATGCTTAAATGCACAGGTCAATGTATTGTACTATCTTTAACATCAGGGATAAAAAATACTGTGCATATTTATTGCAAATACAATATTTGAACGAGAATGGGAGGTAATACTGACCCTTGAGGTAGACCCTTACTTGTTCTTCTGGGGCCTATTAAGTTATTTTTAACATTCATAGTGTTAAGAACACCATTATGCAATACACAGCTGTACTGGTGTATATATATATATATATATATATATATATATATATATATATATATATATATATATATATATATATATATTAGACACAATCGAGTTCAGCATAAGATCAGGCCGTCATCAGGTCCAAAAACCATCTCAGCTAAGGATTTGCACATGGAATAACAGTTAGCAGATGTACATTGTTCCATCACTGATATTAGCTGATAACTGACAACTGTTAAACCAATTAAACAAATGAATCGCTGAGATTGTCAAATTCTAGACTGAATTGATTGTCTCAAATGAAACATATCATTATAGCTGTGTATTGCAGCATGCAGTTCTCAACATTAATTAAAGTTTCACAACAATACCTTCATAAAATATTTCATAAGTGGCTTTATATCCACAAATAGGGCTTGAACATTTGTTATAAATGAACCAGGCACATTAATTTTTCTCATCATCTCTGCCAGTAGGGATACACTGACATCTTCATAAGCATGTTATATGCATATACAGCAGTAGTGGTTCGCCCTACGCCACAATGGAGCAATGAATCACCTTTGAAATATTCGTGCCTGAGAAAAAAAGTTACGGTGTATAAAGATTATAAACTTAAAATAATCCATTTTCCTACCTCTGTGACAGATAATTATTTAGTAAACACGAGTATACATCATCATCATTATTATTATTATTATTATTATTATTATTGTTGTTGTTGTTGTTGTTGTTGTTGTTGTTAAAGGAAGAGAGAAAAATGTGGGATAGTGGCAGTAACATGGAAAACTATGATTTCTTGCCTAGTAAGTGCTGTAATTGGGTTAGCTGCTTAAAAACTACTTTCAACAACTGTAGACTACTTCGGGATGCATTCATATTACAGCTGGCAGCCATTGCAAGTGAGTGAAGCCATTTTAACAAATTCAATAGGAGGGGTAATTTTTGCAGGTTGCTGGTTTTCAGTTTCTTTATTAATATACTTCATAAACAGCAGTTTAGCTGATACATTAACCCGTAAAATGGCATGTTTGTTGGCTATTTCAATTTAATTTTCGATTTGTTGTGTTTCTGAATTTCAAAATGTCTGTGTCACTAATACAGAATACTAGTATTTTATATTTGTACCATTCTTTCACAATCTGTTTTACTTATAGGAATTGATTCACAAATGTCAACACGGGCTCGAACGCGCTGGGATGAGTCTACTACGGAAACAGCAATTAAAAATGTTAGAGAAAAGTGGGCCACTTCAGAAATCTGGATGTTATAAATCTCACGCGCGAAACCGTGTCAAAACCTTGTGTATGCCTCCTCATGCCTCCCACAACATGCAACCGCTTCCATGAATCCTTTGAAAGCCTATTATTCTGACCTGGTACATATATGGATGAGGAAAAATGCAGGTCCAGTAACAAACATGGACATCACCGAACTGAATGGGAAATCTACAAGTGCCAGACAGGGGAGGTAGTAGTCCTTGGGTTTACGGCCTCAGGAATATACCCCTTAAACCCTCATATTTTCATGGATGCAGACTTCATTGCCAGCAATAAAGGAATAATTACAGATTTACCTAATGATCCAGTCAATGAACCATCTGCAGGAGCTGTGGCATCTAAAAGTGGAAAGGCTAATGTTGAAGTCGACTGAGGAACATCTGCTGCGACATCTGTAATTACAGCTTGGCAAATCTCACCCATTGCGCAAATAAAGAAGAGGCCAGGAATGAAAGGAAGAAAATAAGGTCCTTCAGCAGTCCCAATCTTGTCCCCATACAAGAGATCTCTAGAAGTATTGACGACAGCAACAAGCAAACCGGAGAGAAAGAAGCAGAGGGTACCGTCTAGGAACAAAGAAAGAGCTGGTTCTGAGGGCGCTGTTTTTCGGGTGAGGCCGAGCTGTTCTAGGCACTTCAGTCCGGAACCACGCGGCTGCTACGGTGATAGGTTATAATCCTGCCTCGGGCATGGCATGGATGTGTGTGATGTACTTAGGTTAGTTAGGTTTAAGTAGTTCTAAGTTTAGGGGACTGACGACCTCAGATGCTAAGTCCAATAATTCTTAGAACGATTTGAACCATTTTTAGTGAGAGAGATGATTCGTCCAGCCTTAGCAGTGTTCTGGACAACGTGTATCCAGTAATGAAGATGGCAATTGTCTCTTTTCCTCAGGTAAATTTTAGCAGAACGAGGCAGGGGAAGAATGGGTAATCAGTCTATTAATGTGCGAAATGTGGCCGCAAATTGAATGTGGAAGTTACTGTAAAGGACGACATGTGTGTAACTTCTGCAAGTGAAATTACTAAGAATAAGGAATTTAATAACGGAAAATGGTATATTTTGTTTGTTTCTCTATTGTGTTGTTATGTTTTATAATGTTTTCTTTGACGACGAATTATTAGATCCTTCATTAGTTGTTTTCAATATAACAAACTTGAAACAAATGGAGTATTTCATATTTGTACCCCATAATCTGAAGTGTCACAAATGTCAAACCTTGTACTACGAGTAATTTAGAAAAGTTCCTAATGTAGTATGTATTCAAAAATATAGTAAGAATTAAAACATACCTCAAAGTATGTGCTACAGATATTTTGTTTGCTTAAATGAAAAACTGAGAAATTTATGAACGAAATTCCATATTTGTACCATTTCCTCTGTTGTTGTTATTATTATTATTATTATTATTATTATTATTATTATTATTAGCGACAGCAGCTGCAGTATTACAAGAGAGGATAGTAAAGTAGCAAATAATTTTTTTTTTCTCCGCTGGTATTGCACCTGGAAAGTTGAAATTTTACAACGACATAGTCTGAGATTTGCGATACACAGGCTATTTTGCATAGATTTACTAGCGTAACGTTCCCACACTGAGCAGGAAGGAGCCGCCATTGGCAGGGCAACAGTGTGTTTAACATGGTTCGTTCATGTGCTGCTTTGAATTACAGTAAATACAGTGGAAGCAAAAACAAAAATGGAAAGAGTGTTGCATTCTACAGGTTAGCATTCCTGGTTATTTTCCTTTCTAACATTAATTTCGTATAAAACTTTTCTGAAAAGTAATAATTCTTCTTTAGACAGTTGATACAATGTAAATACTTGTCTTTGATTAGATTTCCTCATTACGATTATTTGCTCAATCAGAAATGGGTAGATTTGCAGAGTGAACATTAAACCCACAGAAAATCATTTACTGGGCTCTGAAAAGAGTCGCTACTCTGAAAATTATGTGAACAGAAGGCAACTAATGTACGGTGATATACCCACAATATCTGGCCTTCCACCTCATCTGAATAGAATACGCCAGCCGCGGTGGTCTCGCGGTTCTAGGCGCGCAGTCCGGAACCGTGCGACTGCTACGGTCGCAGGTTCGAATCCTGCCTCGGGAATGGATGTGTGATGTCCTTAGGTTAGTTAGGTTTAAGTAGTTCTAAGTTCTAGGGGTCTAATGACCACAGCAGCTGAGTCCCATAGTGCTCAGAGCCATTTGAACCATTTTTTTTGAATAAGATACAATATCCGAGAGGTCGCGTTATATTTGTAGAAATACGTATTGCATTGCAGAAAAATGTAATTAGTATCTTTAAGTGTGAACATGTATCTTTCCTAGGCTACTAAGGAAAGGAACCCAAAAAGGCCAAGAAATGAAGTCGAGGCTGATCTGACCGTGAAGACCAAATTCCTGTTTCTGTTTACACTGAAGACCATAATTATTCATTTCTGTCAACTTCAACGTAATTGAAGGAAGAGTACGACCGAATTCTGGAAAGGAAGATAGGCCAATTGTACATTATAGGAATAAGTTAAAGATAGTGACAGTGACAAGTGCAAAAGACAGACACAGAAGATACGTTAGTTGGCACATATTTTACAAGAACTGAAGGCGAAAAACTTAGTTCATGATAAAATAATCGCTCTAATTAACGTCACTTATAGTGACATGTTGTTGGAAATATCAGATCATAGCAAAAAACAAAGCACAACAATATTCTGAGGCGTTAGAAGCGGTTGCTATAACTTTAATCTTTAATTCTCTACCTGCTTATAGGTAAGTTCGCATTACATTTAATTAAACATTGCCACATGAAAGTACATTATGTAAATGGTACAACTGCATTCAAAGTTTGTTGGGATTTACAGCAGAAAGTTGGAAATTATAGAAGCAAGAGTTGCAGAATCATCCCATGATGTATTTTGTGCGTTAGTGTTTGATGAAATGTCAATGAAGAAGTCCACTGAGCGGCATGGGAATGCATTCGTGGGCTGTGTTAATTTTGGGTGTGTTCCTACTACACCAAGAATAGATGGGATTGAATGTAAAGAGGCTTTGGTTATTATGGCAGTAGAAGTCAATGACTACTGGAAGACCCCTATAGCATACTTGCTCACTGATGGTGTTTCTGCCTGCAAGAAGCAGCCCATCGCTGAAATGGCCATTAGGAAGTTTCACGATGTACTCATAGATCTGACTGTATTAGCTGTCACTTGTGATGTCCTCTCAATATATATTGTAATGGCCAAGGAGTTAGGTGCAACTATTGCATTTGATAACATGGAGCCCTATTTCCCTCGTCCTGTTTCAGGTTATATATTTATATATTATCCATTCCATATGATGAAGTTAATTCGAAATATGTTTGGTACATTTAGTTGATGGGAGTGGAAAAAAAGTATCTTTGGAGTACATTGAAAGCTTCATTCTATGCACAAAGAAAAAGAAGGGGCTTTGCCTTGCAAATGAATTCAAATTATTAATCTTAATTTTGGTCATCAGAAGAGAAAGTAAAGCTACCTGTTCAAGTTTTAAATGTTTCATTTAGTAGTGCCCTACAATACTTTTGCTGTGACTTGAAATTACAAGAATTTCAAGGAGCTGAAGGAACCCAGACTTTTTTCTTATTTTTGAACAATTATTTGGTCTCCATAACTCCAAAAATCCATTGGTTAAGGGATACAAATCACTTATACGTGATACCAATAAAAGTACATGGGGACCTTTTCTTGAGGGGGCAGCATGTGATTTAACATCTCTCAACGATACAAATGGGAAGCTTTTGTGCACAGGTAACGAGGTTAAACATAGAGCAAGTGCTAATGTCACCTGCCTTGAACTGGGAAAAAAATCTATTTGACATGATCCAGTTGAGTTTTGTAATAACAGAATATACAGAAGGAAATGTGGAGGCTCTGTCTGATCATGATTATGTCATATCACTCCAAAACCTAGCAGAGTGTACTTCATTTATATTACAGGATTTGTTGTCAAACATATTGCAAACATGTTAAATTACAACACTTGCATACATACTTTATTTAGTGTAGAAGCTGTGCAGTACTCAGATTTGTTAAGAAGAAAAAATAATGGTGGCTTTACAAAGCCATCAACAGGTGTTGTTACTCTGTGTAGAGGGGCAGAGAAGCTAATGTGGGTGCGAATTCTGTCATATAGTAATGTACCTCCGTGGGGCAGTATGGTCAATGACATAATGTTAAATGTTGTGTGAATAGTGATTGAGATTTATTTTCAGAATTGAAAGAGCACTTAATTGAAAATGTCTTCCCTGAGAAGATTATAAAAGTTCAGTAAATCAGTATATTAAAATTGGTTGTCATGACATTGCAAATACATGCAATCCCAATTTGTACACGAAAATAATTATGCAGACACTATCAAAATCGATTATGTTTTGAATCAGTCATGTATGTAACACATAGGAAGTGAATTTGTTAAAAATAAACTGTTTAAACTTTGAAAACATGTGTTTTCTTGTACCTTTCAAGCTCCTACTTTTCACTTTGTGTGTAAATAATAGCAGTGAACATAGTAGTAATTATTTTTCTTTGTTATTTTCTTTTGAGTGTGGGTAAAATTAGAGCAATTGCGTAAACTTAACCACACAGATTAATAGCTTGACTTTGGTAATGCCTCTTCTCCACTGAAATCTTGACTGTGGTGACTGACTGATTTGTAATGTCATCTGAGAAGGTAATAAATGCTAAATAAAAGTTGTGGTATGATTGATCTATAATGTAGCCTGAAGTCCATCAGTGCTGTATATCTAAAGCACTTATTGCTGTAAAAAAACACAAGAACTGCGAGGTATGTACAGGTATGCTGTATTGCATTGCAGACAAAAATTGACTAGTATTTTAGTGCATATGATGTACATATTTGTACTTGTGCTACAAAAAATTCAAAGGGGGGGGGGGTATAGAGAGATACATACCTCTTATCCAAATTAATACAAAGTGGAGCTCTGAATAATTAGGTAGATAATGTACATTTGGATTGAAAATAACATATAAAAGTATGTTGCAGAGATAGTTTGAAAACTTACAGCATTTAGACACTTGACTTGTATTGTCTGGTGGGTCTGATTGTACTACATGTCAAATATCTATCAAAATGTTGCATACACAATCCCTTTGAAATGCAATCCCCCTTAATAACTAGTGTGAGACTGAAATGCCCAGATAAATTTATAATGGAGCTCACAACTATTCAAGTTCACGCAAACTGAAGGAAAAATACGACATAGTGTGAAAAGGAAAGCAGACATGATCGTACCCTATAAGAATATGCACAAAAAACCAACACGTCATGAAAAGTTAAACAGGAACTGAATGAGGAAAAATATTGTGAATCGTAAAATAATCTCTCTCTCTCTTTAGCACCTCATACGTTTAATGCAAATACTATGAACCGAAGCTTGTCGCATTTACGCTCCCAACTTTAAACAAGTGTTTGTAATTTCGTGTCTTTTGTCATAAATGTAATAGAGAATATTAAGAAACTTACTACATATAACAATAATTTTAAAACAAATTTGGTTGCTCAGTGACAGCTATGAAGCCAACATGCTTTTGTTTTACATTGCTACATCCTTGAAATTACTAGCTCTACAGTTACATTCGTCCCTGAAAATGGCAGGGGTTAGAGCAGTGGTCCTCAAACAGCGGCATGCTGCCCGAATCAAGTATTCGTGTGGCCCGCGATTCTCAGCCGTATTTTATAACAATATGCATCTGTCAACTAAGAGCCAATCCAAAACGTCAACTAACGTTAAGAGCTGCAGTTTTCCTGCTTACTAACAAAAAAATACTTACACAGCCAGTTACGATTTTAAGATGTGCTCCAGTTACGATTTTAAGATGTGCTAAATTTTAATCGACGTCGATGAATTCGTCCATGAGGTAAGTAAAGTTAGCCACTTACTTCAGGGGTATAGGGGTCAAGTAGCGTGTCCACTGCTGTGTTACAGCGGGAAACGTTTATTGTTTTGTCTTCCAGTGCCGATAACTCACGTGTGCGAGCGTCTCGCAGCGATCAGCCGCTAGGGTATCAATTTTGAGACGGAAGTAACATGGATTTGTGAGTGCGTGTTAACAGAGACGATCATCTTCAAATGTGGTACTTACTTGCAGCGAGGAACATTACATGAAAGATCTTATAATACAGTGCAATGAGTAGAAGAAAACTGACATTCAAATCATGTGTCGCAGTGTCTCATATAGAATAATGCTTTGTAACATAAGTACAGTTACTTTTATTAACCAATTAACCATCCGTTCACACAGGCAACACAAGACTTAGGCAAGGCTGTGCTACGACTTTGGGGTCGCTGAGGGTGCAACAGTCTGAAACAGAGAACAGCTGACACGAAATGGTCTGCATGGTACCGATTTTTAACGATCACTACATGGGGGACAGCTGCCAACTTATCACAAACAGTCTACTGGACGCTTGCAACTTACCGATTTGTATAGCTTACCAATTAATAATGAGATTGGTACATATGCGACCGGATGTGTCGTCTCTCAATGTTAATATTGGCTCTTGAGCAAAAAGCTTTGACAATCACTGGGTTAGAGTCTTCAGTTTGTGAGCAGTTGCCTCACTTCGTCACTAGGGTGTGGTAGGGTTTGGTATATTGTTTTCATGTGCTTCTCTAGAGAGAGAAACTTGAATTATGAGACAAATATGGTGTGCATGTAACTGCGGTCAACTTGTGAAGAGCACCGGAGTGTAGTTTGATATTTGTTGGCTAAAAGGCATAAACCGCATGAAATACGCAGGGACATGTGTGGCGTCTATGGGGACGAGTGTATGATGGACCGTAGCATTGTCTCCAGGTGGTGTGCGATCTTCCAGACGGGCAGTGTGAACCTCAGTTATTCGCAACACACTGGGCAGCCGGCAACAGCTGCAGTCCCGCAGAATGTTAACAGCCGTAAGCCGCAGGATGTCGGAGTCACTGAGGCAGCAATTTTAAACGACCCGCGTGTGCAACTGTGAACTTGATCGCAGCAGTGCAACATTTCCTATGTTCATGACATACTGAAATTTCGTAATGTTAGAACTCGCTGCGTGCCTAAGAGGCTGACAAACAACCACAAAGGCCAGCTCGTTAAGCTGTAGAAGGGTATGACAGGCTGAAAAGAATCGTCACTGCTGATGAGTTATGGGTGTACCACTACACGCCTGAAACCAAGGAGACCTCTATGGAGTGGAACATGGTGGTTTCCCCAGTACGAAAAAAAGTTCAAAGTGACTCAATCTGCTAGGAAAGTGCTTGTGATACTGTTCTGGGATATGCATGGTCTGTTTTATTGGTCAACTTTGATGAACCCAGGACCATTCTAAATGCTGCACTCTACATTAAAAGTTTGGTATTTATATGAAAAGTTTGTTTCGTATGCAAGTCAATTTCTGGAAAAGTTGCTGCAGAGCTCTTATATATCCCTTCACAGAATGCAATAAATTGAGAACGGAGTTTCAAATACTATACATGAAGAATGAGAACTGTTACAGATAGAACAGGTCACATCTGTTTACATGAAGTGTACTAGAAGTAATCCACAAAACTATCGCCAGTAGTGGACCAAAGCCCCCACCAGTGCATTTTGTTAGTGCAAGTTGCCTACATCAAGGGCAGGTATGCACTCAGGGACAAACCTATTGTTCTCCTTTGACTGACAGGTACTTATACCTATTGTTCTTCTTTGATTGACTGGAACTTAACCTGTTGTCCTCCTTTGATTGACAGGTACTTAACCTATTGTTTCTCTAAAAGGATCCGCCCTTTTGATTGACAGGCACTTAAGCTATTGTACTCTCCCCCCCCCCCCCCCTCTGCCACCCTCAGGAAATGTCCAACCCCCCCATCCCCTCACTGCTACACGTACACTTTCAGGTATGAGTTATTGAAATAGCCCCTCTCACTCTTATCAATTTGATTGAATACTTAATTAAATTGATCAATTAATTAACTTCTCCCCCTATGGTAAAGCCCCCACCCCTCCCACCTGGAAATTGGCGGGAAAAAGACACAGTTGATCGGTCATTTGGAGGGAAATCGATTGCTGTGTATGGAATATTGTTTATTTAAACAATTTAGGGGATTCAAGGCAGTGTACGGAATATAGGGAAATTGGTGGCTCTTTGGTTGAGAGAAAGGATCTCATAACAGGAAAGTCAAGAGTATATTGTTTATTTATAAAAAAATCAGTTTGTGGGGGTTGGATTTCTCTTGTTCATCATTCTCTGCTGTTTGGAAACATGTAGCTCTTGTAAGAAGTAATTACATGCAGCACACACGTTGCATAACCTAAGGCTTGCAACTGTACTCTGGGTGTCTTAACCTAATGTTCGCCCCTTTGTCGGCACTAGACTTATTGTTCTGTTAAATGGTTTTCCATGTCACCTCCATTTCCTTCCACTATTGTATCACCTTTGACACCAAATTAAGTAATTAGTTATGTCCTCCCACCATTTTCAGATACACGTTTCGAATGTCACATGATTTTGAACTCAATATCTACCGCATTCTTCCTTGTCACCCACCCCCTTAAACTATTGTACAGGGTTTTACATAAAAATTATGCAGATTAACTTAGTATTCTGCACTTAACATGTCACCAACTCATGCACACCCTCCCCTTAATTATTGTACCGCTAACACGATGTTGATATAAAAAATTTATGCAAATTAATTTATTCGATATTCTTCACGTGTATGAGGGAGTTTTCTTTTTTAATTCGCAGCATACTAGTGACGGTGAGATCGATGGAGGATAAAATAAATAAAAACACATCCTGCCACTCGACATCTAATGCCAACGACGACCACTCTGCACATGTCCCCAGGAGTCGCGGTGCATTGTTGGCCCTTGCAAAGTGATGACGCAGCCATCAGCTGCCGGGTCATGCACAGGTGTCCGTTCGGGTTCTGCAAGCATGAGGTGACAGCAACCATTTCATACTTTACACCTGAGAAATTCCTGTCAAAATACGTGTTCACCTAGGCACCATTGCTGGTTCGATACCGCATAGCTGTAGTGCGGGTCCAGCACCAAGAGATGTTTGCGTAGCAGTTAAAAGGTCCTCAGTGCCATATCAACATAACATGTCTATGTACATAACAGCCAAGTCTCCCTCTAGACGTGCTATAGAAATATGTTGCAATGCTTCCCAGAATAACACAGGTTGCACTCTTCCTAGCAACCTATCGGGACAGCCCATTCGTCACTCAATTTACCCGTCAAACAGCTACTGCTGCCGGTATGGGAGCACTGTCCGCCATTGTTTTCACAGACAAGACTTTCAGCAGCAAAAATCTATTTCTTACAGATCGCCATACTGCACTCTCATTTAAACCCTGTAAAAGTAGCATACAGGTCGTCAAATATGTTACGACTCATACTTAACCACACTGCTCTGCCACTGAGGGTGGAAGGTTGAATATTAGAGTGAAACCAAGCTCCTACTCGGCAATATATCACCGTGTACTATGTCGATGTAGTAAACATACAATTCCTATCCTTTTGCATCATTCATATAGCTATCGACTGCCAGACACTCATACATATATATATATATATATATATATATATATATATATATATATATATATATATATAGAAAGAAACTTCCACATGGGAAAAATATATTAAAAACAAAGATTCCAAGACTTAGCAAGCGGGAAAGCGCCGGCAGACAGGCACATGAACAAAACACACAAACACACACACAGAATTACTAGCTTTCGCAACCGATGGTTGTTTCTTCAGGAAGGAGAGGGAAAGACGAAAGGATGTGGGTTTTAAGGGAGAGGGTAAGGAGTCATTCCAATCCCGGGAGCGGAAAGACTTCCCTTAGGGGAAAAAAAGGACAGGTGTACACTCGCACACACACACACACATATCCATCCGCACATACACAGACAGGTGTCTGAAAATATAAGTTTCCTCTATTTTTTTCGACTTTTCACATAAAGGTCTTCACAGACGGGATAAGTTTCTGGTTACTCAGTGGTTTACAGCACACTCCACCTCACTAAAGTTTGGGGTTTCTAGAGAAAATTTCCAGTCTGTATCTTCGGAATTATGTTTCACAGACGATACTGCTATTCAAATTCCATTGTCATGTGCCTGATATTGAGAAGTACGGGTAAACGGTATAATATTCTGGCAAACCATGTGTGAAAATACATGTGTTCTTGTAATCCCCAGAGTCTGACGATCAGTGTACAAATGAGCCCATCTTTGTACAACAGTTCAGAGAGTGACTTTGACCCACTGTTCACGTGTTGGAAGCAGGTGTCTTGTGACCATCAGCTGCGGGGAAATATCTAGTGCTGTGAGGAGTGTATACAGTGCTGTTCATCTTCACTATATATATGAGTGTCTGGCAGTCGATAGCTATATGAATGATGCAAAAGGATAGGAATTGTATGTTTACTACATCGACATAGTACATGGTGATATATTACCGAGTAGGAGCTTGGTTTCACGCTCTAATATTCAACCTTCCACCCTCAGTGGCAGAGCAGTGTAGTTGAGTATGAGTCTTTCCATATTTGACGATCTGTATGCCAGTTTTGCAGGGTTTAACTGTGAGTGCAGTATGGCGATTTGAAAAAAAAATAGATTTTTGCTGCTGAAAGTCTCGTCTATGAAAACAATGCCGGATTTTTATTTTATCCTCCATCGATCTCACCATCAATAGTATGCTGCGAATTAAAAAAAAAACTCCCTCATACACGTGAAGAATATCGAATAAATTAATTTGCATAATTTTTTTATATCAACATGGTGTTAGCGGTACAATAGTTAATGGGAGGGTGTGCATGTGTTGGTGACATGGAGCAGAACAGCAGGTTAAGTGTGGAACAGCACATTAAGTGCAGAACACTAGGTTAATCTGCAGAATTTTTATGTAAAACGGCTTACAGTATGTTAAGGAAGAATGCGGCAGAAATGGCGTTCAAAATCGTGAAATTCGAGAAGTGTACCAGAAAATGGTAGGAGGACATAACTAATTACTTAATTTGGTATCAAAGCCAGTACAATAATTTAAGGAAATGGGGGTGACATGGTAAACCACTTAAGAGAACAATAAGTTAAGTGCTGACAAAGGGCCGAACATTAGATTAAGACACCCAGAGTACAGTGCTGAACATTAGGTTATGCAAAGTGTTTTCCCCATGTAATTACTTCTTACAAGAGCTACATGTTTCCAAAAAGCGGGGGATTAAGAGCAAGAGAAATGCAACCCCCCACAAACTGAATTTTTTTATCAATAAACAATACACTCTTGAATTTCCTGTTATGAGATCCTATTTCTCCACCATAGAGCCACCAATTTCCCTATCTTCCATACACTGCTTTGAATCCCCTAAATTGTTTAAATAAACAATATTCCACACATTGTCAAAATTGTTTAAACAATATTCCATACACAGCAATCTATTTCCCTACAAATAACCGATCAACAGTGTCCTTTTCCCGCCAATTCCGGGAGGTAGGGTGGGAAGGACTTTACCAGAGTGGGAGAGGTTAATTAACTGATCAATTTAATTAAGTATTCAATCAAACTGACAAGAGTGAGAGGGGCTATTCCAATAACTCATACCTGAAAGTGTACCTGTAGCAGTGAGAGGGATGGGGTGGGTTGGAGGTATACTGAAAGGAGAAGGGAGTGGGAGGGGTTGGGGGAACAATAGGTTAAGTACCTGTCAATCAAAGGAGAACAATAGGTTTGCCCCTGAGTGCAAACCTGCCCCTGATGTAGGCAACATGTACTAATAAAATGCACTTGTTGCAGCTTTGATCCACTACTATCGTCCAGTACCCTTAACACCGACTTCTTGTACTATCTTGGGGCATATTCTAAGTTCAAACATAATGAGATTCGTCGAATAGAACAACCTGCTCCATGCCAACCCGTATGGATTCCGATAACATCGATCACGTAAACCCAATTCACGGTTTATCACACGATGTACTGTATGGTTTGGATCAAGACAGTCAGGTAAATACAGTATTTCTTGATTTGCGATAAGCATTTGTCTGAGTATCGCATCTATGATATTGTAAAATGCACGATCATATAGGGTATCAAGTGAAATTTGTGACTGGATTGAGGACTTTTTGGTAGGGAAAGCGCAGCATATTATTTTGCATGGAAAGTCATCGTAAGGTGTAGAACTAACATCGGGGAAGCTCCAGCGAAGTGTGATGGGACCCTTACTGTTCATCTTGTATATTAATGACCTCGCAAACAATACTAAACGTTAGCCTCAGAGTTCTTGCAGATGTTGCAGTATCTATAATGAAGTACCGTACTGACTGAATGAAGCTGCATAAATATTCAATCAGATCTTGATAAGGTTTCAAACTGGTGCAAATATTGGGAACTTGCTTTAAAGCTTCAGAAATATAAAACTGTGCACTTCACAAAATGAAAAAACGTTGCAACCCGCCAACTCCTACAAATACCTAGATGTACCGCAACACTTTGTAGGGATATGAAATGGAATGAACTCATACACTCAGTCGTGGGAAAGGCAGTTGATAGACTTCATATTAGTGGCAGAATACTGGGGAAATGCGATCAGTCTATAAAGGAGACAGTTTTCAAATCATTCCTGCAACCCACTTTGGAATGTGGCTCAAGTGTGTGGGAGCAGTGCCAAATAGGACCAAAAGGAGGATGCTGAATGTATATGAAGGGGCAGCACGAATTGTCAAAGGTTTGTTAGACCGGTAGAATTGCATCACTGAGATGCTGAAGAAACTGAACTGGCACACACTTGAAGACAGACCTAAACCATCCAGAGGAAGCCTACTTACAAAGTTTCCAGAAACGACTGTAAATGATGATTTTAGGATAATATTTTATCCATTCTCAGCAACTATAGTTGTATAAATAGAAATAATCAGCAGCCAGTTGTATAAAACAAATTTCTTTCAGTTTCGGACACTTAGTGCATTCTTCAAAAGGTTATGCCTATTGCATTATTTGCGACTGTCAACAATAAGACGCATACAGCAAAATGCCGTGGTCATGTGATTCATAGTGCGTGCAGGAAAATGGTATAAAATAGCGAAAGAGCAAGAACAAAAATTATGCCAGAATAGCAGCTAAACAGCTGATTCGATAGGTAAAACCGTCTCACAGTATGGGCACTAAGTACCCGAAATCGGTTAATAAATTAAATTTATTTTGTGTAATTGGTCGCTGATTATTTCGATTTATGTTTCTAGGAATATATTACAAACTCCCTACGTATCGCTCAATAGGGATCCTGAGGAAAAGCTTTTTCTCACATAGGTGTGGTGGTGGTTAGTGTTTAACGTCCCGTCGACAACGAGGTCATTAGAGACGGAGCGCAAGCTCGAGGTAGGGAAGGATTGGGAAGGAAATCGGCCATGCCCTTTCAAAGGAACCATCCCGGCATTTGCCTGAAACGATTTAGGGAAATCACGGAAAACCTAAATCAGGATGGCCGAAGACGGGATTGAACTGTCGTCCTCCCGAATGCGAGTCCAGTGTGCTAACCACTGCGCCAACTCGCTCGGTTTTTTCTCACATAGGGATCTTGAGGGCATTTCAATTTATGATTCTAGGAATAAACTACCACCTCCTACATGTCGCTAACAAAGGGATCTTGTGGAAAAGATTGGATAGATTACAGCACGCACATAGGCGTTTAAATAATCATTCTTCCTGCGATCCATACATGACTGGAACGGGAGGAAACCCATGGACTGGTACAATGTGACGTACCCTCTGCCATGCACATCACAGTGGTTTACGGCATATAGATATAAATGTACTGTTTCATTTCTGCAATAATTATTTGAAAATCATTTTCAGAAGCCTGTTAGTGAAATAATGATTCTTGAATGTAATTGTTGCCATACTGATGTCTCTACACTGGAAGAGAATAAGAACTCTGCTAAGTACAGAGTCCAGCGCTCTCTATCCAGGCTTTATACAAGATGCAAGGTAACACTTTTTCGTGTAGATTTGCACTGGCAGAATAAGCGATTTCCGTTCGCAAATTACGTGTTTAAACCAAAACTGGAACAGTGAGGTTTAAATGTGAGGGTGCAGCCACTGTCTAACATATGAATTTGGCGAGATCTTGTGAAAACTAAAGCGAATCGTGCTTGTTTATATTCGTCTGTAGAACGGTTTTTACAAGCGGGAGCATCTTTGGTGCAATAAATTGCAGCAAAAAAGAGAATAAGAAACCACATTTGTCTTTTTCAAGGTTTCCTAACGACCCTAGGTGATTCGAACAACTATATTACAGAATATTTTATTTGCGATTTTTTCGTAACCTACAGATATATTTTACTAGAGAATATCGTGTTCTTTATGGGAAAAAAAAAAGAAAAGACAGTAAACAGCAGAAGACCTGACCTTTTGCTGAAAGGTATCCTATATCTAGTCAAAAACGTGAAGTTTTCTTCACTACACTTCTAATCAAATCAGTGAATGTGGAATGTAGGAAATAATGTGGTATTTAACGTAGCAGATACGCTACCACAACATAAGCTCAAGGAAAAAACCACACAGTCGCTTAACAAAAGAACGAAAGGAATAAAACTGTTCCCCAATACAGAAGGAACCACTTCCACAGTTCTTGCTGCATCTGGGCCACAAACGGCAAGAATCTTAAACACATTCGCTTTTGAAACTAAAGTAATTACATTTGCAAAAATATTTATGTATTAGAAAGCCGAGTGAAGTGTATGACTGTGCGAAACATTCAGATCCTTACAAGGTAGTTAAGTGTGAAGGAAAAGACATGTCATAATAAGAACACAACAAAAGAAATATATTCTTCTCATGCATCAAATGTGTGTTTATATTTTCTTGTTTCCAGCGAAAAAAGCTGAAGTTATATACATGGTCGAAAGTATTTCTTCATCATTTAAGTTGTAGCTAATGTCCCTCAATCAGGGAGATTCGGATGTTTTTATATATATTTCTTGAACATTCATGTTTCTTGATAATTTACTAATACTTGGAACGTAATAACTATTTCGCTAATAAACTAGAAAAATAAATTAAAAACAAACTTTAATTTTACGGCTGCTTTCTCGCTGCTTGGGGAGCTAGTGTCGCACAACTGTCAGCCGGTAACAATTTTCAGAGTGAGTGAGTGTCAGGACTGTATATGTTAGACTGTGCTGCAGCGGTGTTACCATAATTATACGACCTGTGCTTTAAGTACGTAACAATGTTCTGGAGTGTACTTTTCTTTTCTGAAATATAACAGAGATATTTTGCAACAAAAGGGGAGACAAAATACAGAAAGACTATTTGCGTTTGTAATGAAACATTTATAACTGACTGGAAAATACACTACGTGATCAAAAGTATCCGGACCCCTGGCTGAAAATGACTTAAAAGTTCGTGACGTCCACCATCGGTAATGCTGGAATTCAATATGGTGTTGGTCCACCCTTAGCCTTGATGACACCTTCCACTCTCGCACGCATACATTCAATCAGGTGCTGGAAGGTTTCTTGGGGAATGGCAGCCCATTCTTCACGGAGTGCTGCACTGAGGAGAGGTATCCATGTCAGTCAGTGAAGCCTGGCACGAAGTCGGCGTTCCAAAACATTCCAAAGGAGCCAGAATGAGATTTTCACTCTGCAGCGGAGTGTGCGATGACATGAAACCTCCTGACAGATTAAAACTGTGTGCCAGACCAAGACTCGAACTCGGGACCTCCGCCTTTCGCAGGCAAGTGCTGCAAGGGTCGCAGGAGAGCTTCTGTAAAGTTTGGAAGGTAGGAGACGAGGTACTGGCAGAAGTAAAGCGGTGAGGACGGGGCGTGAGTTGTGCTTGGGTAGCTCAATTGGTAGAGCACTTGCCCGCGAAAGGCAAAGGTCCCGAGTTCGAGTCTCGGTTCGGCACACAGTTTTAATCTGCCAGGAAGTTTCATCCCAAAGGTGTTCTATAGGATTCAGGTCAGGACTCTATGAAGGCCAGTCTATTACAGGGATGTTATTGTCATGTAACCAATCCGTCACAGGTCGTGCATTATGAACAGCTTCTTGATCGTGTTCAAAGATGAAATCGCCATCCCTGAATTGCTCTTCAATAGTGGACAGCAAGAAGGTGCTTAAAACATCAATGTAGGCCTGTACTGTGATGGTGCCACGCAAAACAGCAAGGGGAGCAAGCACCCTCCATGAAAAACATGACTACACCATAACACCAGCGTCTCCGACTTTTACTGTTGGCGCTACACACGCTGGCAGATGACGTTCACCGAGCATTCACCATACCCATACCCTGCCATCGGATCGCCACATTGTGTACGGTGATTCGTTACTCCACACAACATTTTTCCAGTATTCAATTGTCCAATGTTAACGCTTCTTACAACACCAAGCAAGGCGTCGGTTGGCATTGACCGGCGTGATAAGTGGCTTATGAGCAGCCTCTTGACCATCAAATCCAAGTTTTCTCACCTCCCCCCTGTCATAGTACTTGCAGTGGATCCTGATGCAGTTTAGAATTCCTGTGTGATGGTGTGGATAGATGTCTGCCTATTACATATTACGACTCTCTTCAACTGTTGGCCGTCTCTGTCAGTCAACAGACGAAGTCGGCCTGTACGCTTTTGTGCTATACGCGCCCCTTTGCATTTCCACTTCACTACCACATCGGAAACAGTGGATCTAGGGATGTTTAGGAGTACAGACGTATGACACAAGAGATACCCATTCACCTGGCCACGGTCGAATTCGGTGATTTCCGTGGTTCGCCCCATTCTGCTCTCTCAAGAGGTCTAATGACTACTTAGATCGCTGATATGGAGTACTGGCAGTAGGTGGCAGCACAATGCTCCTATTATGAAAAATGTGTGTTTTGGGGGGTGTCGTAATACTTTTGATCACATAGTGTAGAACACATTGTAAGTTATCTTAAATATTCCTATTCTTTTTCATTATTCACATTACAGCCGGCTACCGTACCCTTTAAAGAATTAAGTTACGTGTTTTAAGTGAAAAACAGAGAATAATTGCAGGCATTTGCTATTGGCGCAAGTAATTAGTTTCAAACCGCCACACAGTACCCATGTACGAGGGAGCCGAATACGACATTTTCAAGAGAGCGGTGTAGCTCAACGTCTTCCAGGTACCGTAAAAGGAAACATCCATTTCATGACAGATGATAGGAGGAATGGTATATATTGTGGTTGTTGTGGTATGTACACGGTAATTCTGGTTTCCCTGGGTGTAATGCAGGACAGACAATAACATTCTTCACTACAATTTTTAAAGAGCAAAAGGGTCTTCTGGAATCTTCATCTTAACTTCACCGAACACTGGATTACTGACAGCAAATGTACCTTTTTACTTTCGGATACAGGTTGCAGGTTGCAGGCCCAATATCCTGGCGTCTGTTCTGTTAAATATTCACTACGTGCAGTAATTAAAAAAAAATACTTTATTGGTCTCAGACAAAGTCCGTCAAACACGACATTTATGATCTTTATATTTTTGGCTACCATCAAGTTGAGTTCAACGGATGCCTTTTTGTGTTCACCTTTGAGCATAAAATTCCAATAACGCAACTAGATATGTGCTTTTCTGCATGCATTATTTCCTGGAAATGGAGGTCGTGCATAAGGGGCATTGCTACCCGCCTTTGGTGAGTATGTTTGGGCTATTTAGCAGGTCACAAGTAGCTGGGACCCTTATGTGTTTGGTTGTGTAATGTTGAGGTTATGTTGGAAAGCGTTTTATGGCAACAATGTTTAATCCAAAGGAAGCACACTCAATTCTGGGTCCAATTGTTTTTAAATCATCTACACCTGAACATAATTTCACACTCACTTTTATTTGCTGATGATACTTCTGTCCTTTTTGAAAGCAATGACCCTGAACAATTCCTTCAATTGTCACAGAACTATTAGACAGTTTGGAAAACTTGTTCCAACTAAATGGCCTGAAATTGAATATTGCGTTTTAAAACTAAAAACTTGAAGGTAAAAGAATTCCAAATTAGTCGCAGAGACCAAGAACTGAAAGAAGCAGACAGTGTTAAATTTTTAGTCGCCCACTGTTAAGAAATTAAGTGCTCCATGTCTGTACATTTATGAACTGATTATTTTTGTATACAGTAACCCGAAATTATTCATAGGCAATAACTTTAAAGATCAATATGGTACTAGGAACAAGGAGAATTTCATGCTCCCCACTCATAGATTAAATCTGTTACTGCAAACCCCACAATACATAAGCATGAAAATTTACAACATTCTAAAAAAGAAACAAATTCTCAGCATGGAGATGGGGCAACTAAAGCAAAAACTACGACAATGGCTAGTACAGAAATGTTATTACTCCTTAGAGGAATTTCTTAATGATAACATGACAATTTGGGCAAGAAAGCAAGTGGCTGATTGTTTTGTTAATTAAGCTTAGAAGTTTTATGTCTAATGAATGAGTGTAATAATTATTCTCTCTTTTTACAGTAATACTGTTGTTAGACTACAAGAAGACTCTGTAAATTACAAATTAATAATTATTGTTTCTGTAATACACATAAATTGTAATTGCAGTATTGATGAGTTCCCTGTACATTAAATCTTGTGATTTAACTCTGTTTTGGGACAGTAAAAACTCTGATTCTTAAACTTATAGATGATTACAGACACTGAAAGAAGTCGTGTGGAGTGCCGCTACTGAATTTGTGTCCTGAGCGTCAAGTATTACAAAGTTTCCGATCACATTTTCGTAAAGAATAAGCCACCATAAGATTTGAGTAGGAAAACTGAGAAGAACAAGCCAAAAATTTACAAAAAGTGAATATAAAAACTGTGGACGAATATTCGTGCTATGGTGACTTAAAAGCACAATTGAAGAACAAGACAATTGATTGTGAGCTCCTCAACAATGTACTAAAACCAGAAATGAAGCATACTAATGATGAAAAAATAGGAAAGTGATAAACATAATCTCCGTTCTAGTGTATTCGTCTATAAAATTCCTAAATTTGTCGAGTCTGAGGATGTTAATCTACATCATATTTCATATATACAAATGATGCATTGAAGGTAAATTAACCTTCACGTGATGATTAAGAACCTACCTTAAGTATTTCTCAGTTCCAGTAGTAATCACATTTATTTATTTATTTATTTATTTATTCGTGTTCCGGTGATCCAGTATGCACGAGAATTGCATGGATATGGAATGAGTCATAATTATGCATGAGAACAGTAATTATAAATGCGAACAAATCCTGGTACTGCATAGGAACAAAATATGCTAACAATTACAAGTTTGGGTATTTTGTATGTTAAAAAATAATAAATTACAATTATTTCACATTAAAAGTTTCAAATTTGATACAGATTGAAATGCTTTGTTTTGAAATGAGGAATGAGTAATTCAAAGGAGTATATACGTTGGGTTGCTAACTAACAAAATGTTATTGCCAGGCTTATCACTGCAGTTTCCCAAACAGAAAATCTAAAATCTCATTTTGAGCGGTTCCTGAAATTTGCAATAAAACGTTGTCATCACCTTGTATTTCTCGTACCTCCGTAGTTTGTATACTTCTTTACCTATGGTGGCTTTTGCATTTTCGTCAAATGTCACCTTCTCATCACAATACCGCAACACAAGCTCCCAAGCAAAGAAGGGGATTCATAACAGTCTGCTTGCGCAATGAGGCAACGTGTGGATATGAGAACGCCCATGCGTACCAGCATTCCTTCCACAAATTTTTGTGCATGTCCTTTTGTTTGATTTCCATTACTGCTTGTCCAATGTACATATTCAATAACATTGGGGATAGGCTACAACCTTGCCTCACTCTCTTTTCAACCACTGCCTCCCTTCCATGCCCTTCGACTCTGAAAACTGCCGTTCCGTTTCTGTACAAGTTGTACAATGAAAAGACTGTTCTGCAATGAGCTTTCTACCAAACTTTCCATTATTTAAATTTAATATCTTGCTGCACAAAGACCCCCATCTGATCTTTATCCACTTTCTATTCACCATAATATTATCTTCAAGTTTCTTCCCCTTAGAAAGCCTTGCACAGGCTACCCTTCCCATATTTCTTAACTGAGCTCTTCATGTTCATACTGCTGTCTCACTTTTAGGCAAGACAAATAACTAGATAATTTGTTTTTCCTCACAAATACGTCTGTTGCCAAAGTAGTAAGGATATCATTTTTATATCGCATAATTGCGTTAGTACATATAACATTGTATCCCTTACCATTCTCTTATCTTTTACCCTTTCCTTTCCTTTTGTCCATAATCTTTGGTGTTTTATCACTGTCGGTCCAGATATGAATCTTTCTTGGCTGATCTGTGGACAGTGATCTCCAGAGATCTGTCGATAACTGCTGGTAATTTGTTTCACTCCTTCACTCCTCTACCAACATATGAGTGCATTGTTGGTCCATGATTTCTCTTTTACTTTACATTTATGGTCTTTTTCTTCCTCCATCAAGGAGCAATCTCCAAAGGTTTCTTTAATTTTGCTATACACAGTATGTATTTTTCCTATAGGTATTCATGCTTCTACAGCTTATCATTTCTTGTGTGCGCATTCCAGCTTTACTATTTAGCACTTTCTGTCAATCTCATTTTTTCCCCTGGTTCATTTGGTGAATTTTTATATTGTATCCTTTCATCAATTAAATTTAATATCTATGATGAGTTGCGGGCTCAATGAAAAGACTGTTCCACCATGAGCTTTCGCCAAAGTCTTACTTTCCTTTATTTAAATTTAATATCTCAGGAGTTATTCAAGAATTCCTACTGAGCCTTGCCTGTATGTCTATTTGCCCCTTCATTATGTAATCTCTCTTTTTGCAAAGTCTTCAGATTTTCTCTCCATTTCATAACTAATAAATTATAGTCAGATTCCAGATCTGTTCCTGGAAATATTTTTCAGTTTTAAAATGTATGTTCTACATATCTGCCTTACCACTATATGATTCAGTTGAAGCCTTCTTGTGTCTCCAGATTCTTCTACATTCTCAGCCTTCTTTCATGGTTCTTAAACCAGATATTAACAATGATTAAATTGTGCTCTGTGCAAAATACAATCAGGCGGCTTCCATTTTCATTACTTTCCCTCAACCCTTGCTCTCCCTTACATTCAAATTCCAAAACCCCATCAAAACTAATAGCTGCTTCTCCCTAAATATGACCAATTTCTTTAGTGAATCAAAATACAGTATACTAATCTTGCTAATATATTCAATACAAAGCTGTAAACTCCAGTGAAAGTTATATACTGCTACTGTTACATAGCTGTGGAACTTTTATGTTAATTCATTGTACTACAGGGGGCACCATGGAAAGTAGTACATTTGCATTTGGTTATTATGAGGCTTAGTATATGAGGTCAGTTCAAAAAATTCATGATTTCATGCCAATCGTGTGTTGGAGCGAAATGCAGTTGGCATCCCTGCACACACCTATGTTTAATGTGTAAGTGCCAGAAGTTTCACTGTTGTATGTCTGTTAGTTATTGTTCATAGATATATTGAGCAGAATGTCGTGTCACCCAGTTTGCGAACGCAGAGTTAGAGGAGCAACACATCTGCATTAAATTATGTGTGAAACTCAAGAAAACCTGTACAGAGATACACCAAATGATGCAGGAAGTCTATGGTGATGGGTGGTTATGTGGTACTTGGTGTTATGAATTTTTCACATGGTTTAAAAATAGCCAGATCGAAATTGAAGATGACCCTCATTCAGGACATCTACCAATGACGCTCTGTCAGGAACATCAATAAAATTGTGCTTGCCAATAAAAAAACTGTCCGAGAGATTGCAGAATAATGTAACAGCGCAGTTGGATCATGTCGTGAAATCCTGACACAGCATTTTGGAATGCATCAGTGTTGCTGCGAAGTTTGCCTCATGGCTCATGAGTCAAGATTAGAAAGACCTTTTCCTTACAATCAGTGAAGAGCTTTTGGATCTCACAAATGAGAATGAGATGTTCTTTAAGATAATCATAATTGGTGATGAGACGGGTCTATTGTTATGATGCTGAGACCAAGGTTCAGTCTTCACAATGGGTCAGAAAAGGTTCTCCAAGACCAAAAAGAGGACATGTTGCACACTTGCAAAAAATAATAATAATAATAATAATAATAATAATAATAATAATAATAATAATAATAATAATACAACTGTCTGAAAGCCTCCGTGCGCACTCGATCTGTCTAATTTTACATTCGTGATCTCCTCGGGAGGTATAACTAGGGGGAAGCAATATATCCGATACCTCATCCACAAACGCACCCTCTCGAAACCTGGCGAGCAAGCTACACCGCGATGCAGAGCGCCTCTCTTGCAGAGTCTGCCACTTGAGTTTGCTAAACATCTCCGTAACGCTATCACGGTTACCAAATAACCCTGTGACGAAACGCGCCGCTCTTCTTTGGACCTTTTCTATCTCCTCCATCAACCCGATCTGGTACGGATCCCACACTGATGAGCGATACTCAAGTATAGGTCAAACGAGTGTTTTGTAAGCCACCTCCTTTGTTGATGGACTACATTTTCTAAGGACTCTCCCAATGAATCTCAACCTGGTACCCGCCTTACCAACAATTAATTTTATATGATCATTCCACTTCAAATTGTTCCGCTCGCATACTCCCAGATATTTTACAGAAGTAACTACTACCAGTGTTTGTTCCGCTGTCATATAATCATGCAATAAAGGACCCTTCTTTCTATGTGTTCGCAATACATTACATTTGTCTATGTTAAGGGTCAGTTGCCACTCCCTGCACCAAGTGCCTATCTGCTGCAGATCTTCCTGCATTTCACTACAATTTTCTAATGTTGCAACTTCTCTGTATACTACAGCATCATCCGCGAAAAGCCGCATTGAATTTCCGACACTATCTACTAGGTCATTTATATATATTGTGAAAAGCAATGGTCCCATAACACTCCCCTGTGGCACGCCAGAGGTTACTGTAACGTCTGTGGACGTCTCTCCATTGATAACAACATGATGTGTTCTGTTTGCTAAAAACTCTTCAATCCAGCCACACAGCTGGTCTGATATTCCGTAGGCTCTTACTTTGTTTATCAGGCAACAGTCCGGAACTGTATTGAACGCCTTCCGGAAGTCAAGGAAAATAGCATTTACCTGGGAGCCTGTATCTAATAGCATCTACCTGGGAGCCTGTATCTAATATTTTCTGGGTCTCATGAACAAATAAAGCGAGTTGGGTCTCACACGATCGCTGTTTCTGGAATCCATGTTGATTCCTACAGAGCAGATTCTGGGTTTTCAAAAACGACATGATACTCGAGCAAAAAACATGTTCTAAAATTCTACAACAGATCGACGTCAGAGATATAGGTCTATAGTTTTGCGCATCTGCTCTTGCTCTTTTCCAATCATTTGGAACCTTCCGTTCCTCAAGAGACTTTCAGTACATGGCTGTTAGAAGGGGGGCAAGTTCTTTCGTGTACTCTGTGTAGAATCGGATTGGTATCCCATCAGGTCCAGTGGACTTTCCACTGTTGAGTGATTCCAGTTGCTTTTCTATTCCTTGGACACACATTTCAATGTCAGCCATTTTTTCCTTTGTGCGAGGATTTAGAGAAGGAACTGCAGTGCGGTCTTCCTCTGTGAAACAGCTTTGGAAAAAGCTGTTTAGTATTTCAGCTTTACGCGTGTCATCCTCCGTTTCAATGTCATTATCATCCCGAAGTGTCTGGATATGCTGTTTCGAGCCACTTACTGATTTAACGTAAGACCAGAACTTCCTAGGATTTTCTGTCAAGTCGGTACATAGAATTTTACTTTCGAATTCACTGAACGCTTCACTCATAGCCCTCCTCACGCTAACTTTGACATAATTTAGCATCTGTTTGTCTGAGAGGTTTTGGCTGCATTTAAATTTGCAGTGAAGCTCTCTTTGCTTTCGCAGTACTTTCCTAACTTTGTTGTTGAACCACGGTGGGTTTTTCCCATCCCTCACAGTTTTAATTGGCACGTACCTGTCTAAAACACATTTTACGATTGCCTTGAACTTTTTCCATAAACACTCAACATTGTCAGTGTCGGAACAGAAATTTTCGTTTTGATCTGTTAGGTAGTCTGAAATCTGCCTTCTACTATTCTTGCTAAACAGATAAACCTTCCTCCCTTTTTTTTTTTATATTCCTATTAACTTCCATATTCAGGGATGCTGCAATGGCCTTATGATCTCTGACTTCCTGTTCTGCACTTACAGAGTCGAAAAGTTCGGGTCTGTTTGTTATCAGTAGGTCCAAGATGTTATCTCCATGAGTCGGTTCTCTGTTTAATTGCTCAAGGTAATTTTCAGATAGTGCACTCAGTATAATGTCACTCGATGCTCTGTCCCTACCACCTGTCCTAAACATCTGAGTGTCCCAGTCTATATCTGGTAAATTGAAATCCCTACCTAAGACTATAACATGCTGAGAAAATTTATGTGAAATGTGTTCCAAATTTTCTCTCAGTTGTTCTGCCACTAATGCTGCTGAGTCGGGAGGTCGGTAAAAGGAGCCAATTATTAACCTAGCTCGGTTGTTGAGTGTGACCTCCACCCATAATAATTCACAGGAACTATCCACTTCTACTTCACTACAGGATAAACTACTACTAACAGCGACAAACACGCCAACACCGGTTGCATGCTTCAATATATCCTTTCTAAACACCGTCTGTGCCTTTGTAAAAATTTTGGCAGAATTTATCTCTGGCTTCAGCCAGCTTTCTGTACCTATAACGATATCAGCTTCGGTGCTTTCTATCAGTGCTCGATGTTCCAGTACTTTACCAATGCAGCTTCGACAGTTTACAATTCCAATACCGATTGCTGCTTGGTCCCCGCATGTCCTGACTTTGCCCCCACCTTTTGAGGCTGTTGCCCTTTCTGTACTTGCCCGAGGCCATCTAACCTAAAAAAAAAACGCCCAGTCCACATCACACAACCCCTGCTACCCCTGTAGCCGCTTGCTGCATGTAGTGGACTCCTGACCTATCCAGCGGAACCCAAAACCCCACCACCCTATGGCACAAGTTGAGGAATCTGCAGCCCACACGGTCGCAGAACCGTCTCAGCCTCTGATTCAGACCCTCCATTCGGCTCTGTACCAAAGGTCCGCAGTCAGTCCTGTTGACAACGCTGCAGATGGTGAGCTCTGCTTTCATCCTGCTAGTGAGACTGGCAGTCTTCACCAAATCAGATAGCCGCCGGAAGCCAGAGAGGATTTCCTCCGATCCATAGCGACACACATCATTGGTGCCGACATGAGCGACCAACTGCAGATGGGTGCACCCTGTACCCTTCATGGCATCCGAAAGGACCCTTTCCACATCTGGAATGACTCCCCCCGGTATGTACACGGAGTGCACATTGGTTTTCTTCCCCTCTCTTGCTGCCATATCCCTAAGGGGGCCCCATTACGCACCAGACGTTGGAGCTCCCGACTACCAGTAAGCCCACCCTCTGCGACCACCTGGATCTTGCAGACTGAGGGGCAACATCTGGAACAGGACAAGCAGCCATTTGCAGCCGAAGATCAGTATCAGCCTGAGACAGAGCCTGAAACCAGTTCGTCAGACAAACTGGAGAGGCCTTCCGTTCAGCCCTCCAGAACGTCCTTCGCCCCCTGCCACACCTCGAGATGACCTCCCAACTCTACCACAGGTGAGCGATCAGCCTCAATGTGGGCAGTATCCCGGGCAGCCACAGTCGTAGTCCGATTGGGGGATGTGTGGGACAATCTGGCCGTCCCCGACAAACCCCCATTTGGACCCCCACAGCGATGCCCACTGGCAACAGCCTCAAGCTGTGTGACTGAAGCCAACACTGCCTGGAGCTGGGAGCGAAGGGATGGCACCTCAGCCTAAATCCGAACACAGCAGTTGCAGTCCCTATCCATGCTAAAAACTGTTGTGCAAAGAACGTCTGAACTAATCTACAGAGAGTACAAACAAATCGACACAAAATTTAAACGGTTATTAAAATACAAGACTGCCTAGTAAATGCAGTAATGCTGCTACTTGCGCACTGCTGACACACTGCTCGGTGGCAGAAGGGGACTACACAATTTTACACTATTCAGGTACTAAAAACGTGATGCTGCAACTCTCAAATACTATAATACGTCCGAAATTTATGAATTAATGCACCTGCATATTCATACCCACTGATGAGTGAAATCCCATTGAGAGGATGAAGATTTGCAACAATAGATGAGATAAAAGAAAATTCACAGGTGGTGATTCGCATGATCCAGCAAGAGGCGTACCAAGACTGCTTCCGGAAGTGGAAATGGTGTTCAGGAGGTTTATCACTTGTGGTGGAGAGTATTTCGAACAAGAACATGCACAGTAAGTAAAATGTAAGTGTAAAAAAGTTTTGTGGACAAAGTTCCAGAATTTTTTGAACAGACCTCATATATTTACACCAATGTAACTGACAAACAATTGTTCAACACACACTGCCATTACTAAAAAGCCAAACACAACTTTATTTCTTAAAAAGTACATCACTCAAATGGTTTCTAACATTACCAATGCATTGCTGAAGATGTTCACAGAAGTTCCCCATTATGTTATCAATAATTTCTTAAGGAATGGTCTCTTTCTCTTCCTGGACTGCAGCCATCAAGTCATCAGTATTGTGGAATGGTCACAAAAAAACTTTCTTCCTGAGATGACACCCACAGAAAAAAAAATGTGTGGCTGAAAGATCAAGTACTCTTACCAGCCATGGGACATCACCTAATCATGGGAATAATCAATGTGGAAACTGGTGCCTCAGTGTAATCATTGAATTATAGGCAATATGGGATGTAGCCTCATCTTGCTAAAAGCAAACTGCATTTAAATAGCAACGTCCCTGAAGCTGAGAAATGAAGACATTAGTAAAATGGCTGCATACCTCTCAGAACAGACACTGGATTTCCACTGTCATCTTTTCTTTAAAAAATATATAAATAAATAAAAATAAAAATTGGTCCAGCAATACCAATGGACCAACCAAATCTCAGCAAATAACAACTTTGGACAACCCTGGCCCTTTTTGTGAGTGACCTGTGGCTTGTGCCCGAGTAACATTAGAAGTTTTGTTTACCAACAAATTCATTCAAATGAAAGTTTGCCTCATCAGATGTCACAAGATTTGTCATAAATGCCTCATCCTGGTCAATTTTGTCCAGTAATGTTGTGCAGACATTGTGCCTATGCACTTTATCTCCCAGCCATAACTGCCACCTACAGACTATAAGGATGAAACTGTAAATCTGTTTCATGATCCTCTGCAAAGACATGCGAGGAATTTTGAGGAATGACAATGGACAGATCGTTGTGAGCCTCAATTCAAAACTGCATGAACTCTTCGGATATTTTCCAGCATTCGGACTGTCATTTCAGGTCCCTCATGTTGCACATTAGTTACATCACCTGCCTCACACCATTGTTTAATCCACTTGGGTGTTGCCCTTCTTTCTAGAACACAGAAATGGTCATCTCTTCCACAGGACATTGTGCTTAAGACAGCTGCAAGACTCTACACACAACAGAACTCCTCCTCTGGCTCAATATGTCCCACACCAAACTTAATGGAATACTATGTGGGTGCAATCAGAAGTGGCAGATGGTACAAGCAGGCATATACCTTAGCAGGGTGGCTAACTGACAATGTACTATTTCCAATGGGCCATTCCGTATAAGAGGAGGAAAGCCTGCACAATGAAATGCAGATAAACATTTTTTTCTACGTATTCTTCAGATACTTTACACCAAAAAGAGAGTAAGGAAGACAGAATTTCATATTACTGATCAGTCAAATGGAAAATAGGAAGTAACAATGATCAATAATCTGACTCAAAGCCAACTGAGTCACTAACACAGTGGTTCTAAGATATATGGGGGTAACTGATGAGGCATGAATGAATAAATAAATAAATAAATATTTAAAATACATACATGATCTTGGTTTATGTTACAATATACTAACCTGTCAGATCTAGCTGAATATCCATGTTCCTCTTAATCCAGTCATAACCCTCACAAAGAACATCATATTCAGGATCTTCAAGAAGACCCTGCTGATGTGCCATCTCTACAAAACAGTACCTGCAGGGTTACAAAAATCAGTGTTTCATAAACACAGATCTTGGCCATGTATCTGTATTCTGTCTTTTCTTGCATTAAACCTCACCTGTTATTTTGAACAGATCTTTCAAACATTTGGATAGGTTTGGTACTTCCTTGGGTTTGTATAGATAATCGTGTCAACTGTACATAGTTTTGAAACATGAAGTTCCATCGTTTCAGATCTTCATATAGAAGCCCCAACAGATTATGACTACGTACATTACGCCAGACATCAATGGGTTCCTATGGAGGACAGACATAAGCCAATAGTCTGCTAAGTTGGCCAATATATGAGTATGATACTATTATAAGTACAAGATACAAAGAAAAAAATATAGTTTAAAAAGTTGCAAGTGTCAGTACTCAAGAAAATTCATTGTCCTGTGATAAACTCTTGGAAATAAGGTCTACTGCAAATGTTTCTAAAGCTGACCCTTAAAAGCTTACAGAGAAACTTTTTCTTGTTCCCTAACTGAAAGCAATGAATCATAGCTCCAGCAATTTATATACTATCTGGACCAAAGATGGCAAAAATATTGTCAAATAGAAACAGGAATCAAGAAACAGTTGCAAGAGCAGAGTCATCAGTAAGAATTAACACTTTATATGGAACACACATTTATTGTTCACACACAAAACGACATACACAGCTGAATTGTTTGTCTCAGTACAGAATGCTCCTATGTTTTCACGCACAGTGTGTTCTAACAAATAATGCTTTTGATTGATAAGTCAGTCAGTCTCAGAAAATTCCAGAATTCAGAAATGTTAAATCAAAGTTAAGGCAAGAATCAAACTAGTGAGCTGCATGTTGCATGTCAGTAGGCAGCAATGGCTGCTACACCATGGCTGATGGCACAAATCATGTGGTATTGCTTCCTCTCCTTACAAAGTTTATTTATCTATCTTTATTCATCCAAGTATTGTCTCACAATGATATAGGATTGGTTAAGGTAATGAAATGCAAATCAGTACACAGTGTATATACCACACTTTACAAAGATAGGACAGGTGGTCAGCCATGGCCTTATGTTAAGTTACTATCCCGGAATTTGTGTAAGTGATTTAGGAAAACCATGGGAAACCCAAATCAGGGTGGCCAAGCAGAACAACTCCATCCTCAACACGAGGTTACTGCACTGTCTAAACAGCTACTCTGCCTCATTTGGTTAGTCCCTATTGTACAGTGTTCCTTCATCTATGTGCAATTTGTTTCAGGTAATATGTAATATAAATATAAAACTGCAAATCATAACTGTTCCCCCCATACACATTTATAAAATTACGACAGTTATTCAGAAAGTAGGGAATGTTTCCGTCTGACCCGACTAGGCGCACGCCGATCGCATATATTTTGGTATGTGCGTACTCGGCAGCTCAGTCAGCATCCATGACAGCGGGAACATCTCTGTGCATCTGATTCTTTTGATATTTGAATTTGAAATGTGTGCTGCAATTGAAAATCCCGCCAGTTGTGAGGTGTGGTCTTTGTTGGCAAAAACCTAAAACCTATAGAAATTTATAGTGAACTGTGCGAAGTGTATGGAAACAACACAATGAGTGAATGTTCCTTCCAGAAATGGTGCATTCAGTTTAAAAATGGCTAAATCAATGTTCATGACGAAGAGAAGAGCGGACACTCGAGCACTGTGACTGACGATCTTGTCGCTAAACTTCATGAAACAATTAGTGAAAACCGTCGCTTCACAATAACAGAGCTTTCGCTTTCTTTTCCACAAGTTTCACAGACTTTGTTGTTTGAAATTGTCACTCAAAAGCTAGGCTGCCAGAAATTTTGTGCACAATGGGTGTCCAAAATGCTTACAGAGCACCATAAAGAACAGCGAATGGGGACAACGTTGACATTTCTGGAGGCCTACCACAAACATGGTGGGTCATTACTGGATTGAATCTTAACTGGTGACAAGAGTTGGGTGAAACACGTCAATTGTGAGACAAAATTACAGTCCATGGAGTGGGGGCACATAGTCTCCCCCCCCAAAACCAAGAAAATGTTTGCAAACCTGGTCAGCAAGGAAGTTGCTGGCAACAGTGTTTTGTGATAGGCAGGGTGTGCTTCTCATTGATTTTCTCGAATGTGGAGCAACCATAAATTCTGCCCAATACTGTCAAATGTTGCACAGCCTTAGAAGAGCAGTTAAAAACAAACGCCGGGGAAAGCTGATGTCAAATATTTTGTTTCTGCATGACAATTCCCGACCTCACATGGCAAACTGCACTAAAGAACCCCTTAATTCATTCAAATGCAAAGTTTTCCTTCATCCACCCTACAATCCTGATCTTCCACCAAGTGACTTCCACTTGTTTCTCAAGATTAAGTACTGGCTTGCAACGCAGCACTTTGATGACGAAGCAGAACTCCAGGCAGGCACGACTCACTGGCTGAAGTCTCAGGTGGCAGAATTTTACGACGAGGGTCTTTAAAAACTTGTCCACCGCTATGATAAGTGCCTCAATGTGTTTAGGGACTATGTGGAAAAATAGTATGTCAGTCACTCTTTCAGACATATATAACAAAATGTATTTCTTGTACTTAGTTTTTTTTTAATACCAAAATGTTTCCTACTTTCTGAATAGCCCTCGTATAATCTTCCTACACAGCAGACAAAAATTATTTGAGGAGAATCATAACCACACATATAACATGAGAAATAAAAATAATTTTATGCTACCCATGTAGCAGTTTAAATTATATGTACAGACACAACAGTATACGGGGATGACCATATATAGCAAGTTTATGGGCAAAAGTATATTTAAAATGAAGCCAGAGATTCTAAAAACAAGTCTACAGTGGATTTTGTGGGAGAAGTGCTACTATTCATAGAGGATGGAATGATAATTTGAGGAAAGAATAATTAAGTGCTAGGTTTTTTTTATTGTATGTGTATACAATGAAAATGTATTATGACGATGATGATGATGATGATGTGCTGTTTGTTAACATCACTTGTTCTATGTTTCTGGTGAAATTTTACCACAATTTTGACATGCCTCCTGTACCTGAAGAAAATGATTTAGATTATGTACTTCATGAGATAAATAAACTACAATTCACAATTCGTAGTTCACAGAAATTCCTCTTCATTAGGAATGAGTCAGTCATGTGGATCACATGTCCTTTAATGTATAGATACAACAATTTGTAAATCAAACAGTAATGTCCGACCTTATCAAAAACTTCAGTGAGGAAAAGACTTCCTGACTTCTATCTCAGTATGTGCTTGACAAGACATGAGAATTAAAGTACAGTATCAGTGCAGAGAGGAAGCCAATATGCTTAGAGTGATTATGGTGTGGTCCTTAAGGAATGAGGTGAGTGCATACAAGACAAGTTGCTACAGAACTTTCCTTTGAAATATCAATAGTGAAATGAGATAATACACTGAAGTGCAAAAGAAAATGGTATAGATGTGCATTCTCAAATACAGAGATATGTAAACAGCCAGAATACGGTGCTGCGGTCGGCAATGCCTATAAAAGACAACAAGTGTCTGGCGTAGTTATTAGATCAGTTAGTTACCGCTGCTACAATAGCAGATTATTAAGATTTAAGTGAGTCTGAATGTAGCATTATAGTCGGTGCACAAGCGATGAAGTGAGGATTTTCCCACATTTGCAAGTGTACTGTGAATATCAGGATCCCAGGAAAACATCAAATCGCAGAAATTGCTGCAGCCGGAAAAACATCCTGCAAGAACGGGACCTACAGCGACTGAAGAGAGTCATTCCTCATGCCAGAAGTGCAACTCTTCCACAGATTGGAGTAGATTTCAGTGCTGGGCCATCAGAAAGTGTCAGTGTGCAAACCATTCAACGAAACATCATCGATACAGGCTTTCAGAGCCGAAGGCCCATTTGTGTACCCTTGATGGCTGCACACCAAAAACCTTTATGCCTCGCCTGGGCCCGTCAACACCAACACTGGACAGTTGATGACTGAAAACATGTTACTTGGTTGTAAGAGTTTTGTTTCAGAATTATATTGAGTGGATGGACAGATCCATGGACCATGCACTTCAGCAGGGGACTGTTCAAGCTCGTGGATGCTCTGTGATTATATGAGGCGTGTGCAGTTGGAGCGATATGGGACCCCTGACTTGTCTAGATATGACTGTGACAGGTGACACATTGCAAGCATCCTGTCTGATGACCTACATCCATTCACGTCCACTAGGCATTCCTATGGACTTGGGCAATTCCAGCAGGTCAGTGCGGCACCCCACACATCCAGAATTGCTATAGACTGGCCCCAGAAACACTCCTCTGAGTTTCAACACTTCTGCTGGCCACTAAACTCCCCAGACAAGAACATTATTGAGTATATCTGGAATGCCTTGCAACTTGGTATTCAGAAAAGATCCCTGCCCTCTTGTACTCTTAAGGATTTATGAACAGCCCTGCAGGATTCATGGTGTCAGTTCTCTCTAGCACTACTTCAGAAGTTAATTGAGTCCATGCCACATTGTGTTGTGGTGCTTCTGCTTGCTTGTGGGGGCGCTACATGATACTAGGCATGTCTACCAGTTTCTTCGCATCTTCAGTGTAGTTTTCTGTGGGGGATAATTTATAATTCGGTTTAGGTATCATCATCATCATCATCATCATCATCATTATTACCTTAGCTTGAGGCTTTTGTGCAGGGTGTTGCAGACAAGCATTTGTGGTATATGGTGGTAAAGTATGTGATTACAGGAAGGGGTTAATCTTTTAGGTTTGTGCATGTATACTATTAAGACCAAGGCACTTTATATTGCCTAGACATCTGTGATAACTACTGCATATCTCTGAAATCTCTGAAATTATTCTCTCACTTGAGCCACCTACGAAATATATATCATCCCCTGCTTTTCACTATCATTTTTGATGGTGTGAGTTTGGAATTGTAGCTCCAATGAAATTGCCAGCACTTCAGCTTTGTCAGTCAACCCACAGAGTAGCCTTCTCATACTAATAATTTTTTTCCTCTAGTTTTACAGCTCCCTAAGTAGTTAATGGTTGCTAGGATTATGAAAATACTGACACTCGCTTTGTAAGTGACACTTGGAGACTATCGAGCTCTAAATATTTGGTGTTGATGTGTGGGTGGGTGGGAGGTGGGGGGGGGGGGGGCGGGGGGGGGAGGGCGGGCATAGTGGCAGAGATCTACCATCAAGTTAGATGGTTAGCCCTGTAATGCTTGCATGAGCACATGTCTGGAAGATCTTTGTTAGATATCTGACTGGTGAATCACTTCTCTTTTGTTCCACATGAATAACATTTTCTTCAAATGGTGTCTTATAAAAGCCTTATCTCTATGACTTATCTATGTTTCTTTTAGCATCCTCATGTTAATGTCTTTGGCACTGACATAATCAAGGATAACTGGGTAGCTATTGGCAGCTTGCAGCTGTAGTATGCTGTTCTAGATACTTTGACAAGGAGGTACCATGGATATCTGGCCAGCTTCAAGTATGGCTACAGTTGTGAGTTAGATCCTCAGGGTTATTACTCTCAGGAAGAGATAATTTTCAATAAACTGCCTTAGTATCTGCCTGCTACCTTTGTTCACATTTCAACCCCCTCAACACACACAGAGTACAAGTAGCCTGCTATGAATTCATCCCTTCATGTGCTCTTAATGCCTGAAGCTTCTGTGCACCTTTCTGGCACTTTGGTGGGCGTAATATGGGAATTATGGCTATAGCAGTTTTTCCTACCTTTGTTTGCTAACCTGGAAGAATAAGCATATCCATGTTCCCACTATGCCAACCAGGTTGGTCAAACCTGTGGACAGTAGCTGTGCACTAAAACCTGCAGTTTGAGGTAGATGTATCCCTGTGATGCAGTTGAAATTATATATATTATGACTGTGGTAAAACTGAGGCATCATAAGTACCTAGTCAGCAGCTCTATGAGTTCTCACATGACATCTGCTAGATCCTGCCTGTGAACTGCTTCCTGGGATGGTAGCTGAATTTTTGTTGGAGATGGGTTGTACAGTGGTAGTTCTTGTGCGTGTGACTGGAGGGTTCAACTGGTACAGGCTGTGCTGGAGGTATTCAACTTGCCTGTGAGTCTAGTTAACAGCTGCCTCACTAATTGTAGGCCCAATTACTCCCAGGTCCTATGTGAGAAGATCAGTACTACAAACATTATTCATTTTTTGCTCACAATTTCATATTTTCTACAAAATCATTTTGTTTTTATTTCTTACTGCATTACAAGGTGTGATAAAAAATAATAGGATTTTTTTGAATTTGTGGGCTTTATACATCCAATTTTCATTTTAAAAATCTTGGTTGGTGTATAAAACCCTGGCTTTTGTTTGCATTTTCAGCTGCTTTGGATATTTAGTTTAGTAGACAGTCGAAAAGGTTGAAAGTGTTTTCCAGTGCTTGATGAATTTCTACTTTTGAAAAATATAGATCAAAGAATTTGCATTAAATTTTACTTGAAAAATGGAATAAAATGCAGCACCAAATTTGAAATGTTGACTGTGGCTTTTGGCAAATCTACTATGAGTAAGACAATAGTTTACAAGTGTTATATTTTTTTTCATAGAGGGTTGAGAAGAAGTTGAAGATGACAACCACCCTGGTCACCCTAGCACCTCACTTACTGATGGCAATGAAGTAGTAGTAAAGAAACTGGTTCTGCAAAAGTGCTGAATTACCATCAGTAAGATTGCTGCTGATGCTGGTATATCCTCTGGCTCATGTCAAGCAATTTTTTAACCCACTACGGGGTCTATCGTCTAAACAACCCGTGGCTTCGAACTTTGAAATCATTCTCACCACAGCTGCATTTGTCAACGGACCTTTCCCCATTCAAATCCCCTTCCTATGGCGATAGGATCATAACGTTGAACTAGCACATTCCCCATTCTGATAATACAGCTTCACTAAAAGTGCCTTTTCAGGTAACGTCAACATGCTGCGACTGCTGGTGCATCTGATTCTCTCTCTCATTACAGCTCCTTTTATACACGATTGTCATGCGCAGTCACTGACATTTTGCTGTCCAGCGCCATCTGTCGGACACTTTTTGAACTTTTGTATTTTTTTGGTTCTAATAAAACCCCATGTCATTCCAAGCCTGTGTGTCAATTTTTACCTGTCTATCTACATTATTCCGTGGTTTATTAAGTTTTCAAATTTATACTGACTTTTTGATCATCTGGTACAATCCAAAAGGTGCTGGAAGAAATAATAACTAAAAAAAAAGAATGTGTCACCTCTGCAAAGCAACACAATGGTTGCAGTTACTGCGGCTGGCCAAACGGCACTCTGATAACTAGTTTTAACAAGGCACAGCAGGAATTCTTCGTAGTAGGAACTTTCATGTAGAAGCTAAATAGAAAAAATGTTGGAAAATCATTACTGTCAATTTTGTGATTAGCCTACTAATGTAATTTTAATCTGTTATTGATTACATATTAATATGGCAAGGAAAAAGTGAGAAACAGTTGTTTTTTTGTTTGTAAAATTGTTATCTGGGGTGTTGTGCCCACACAAAACTTTCAGAACTGTGGTTTTTTCAAGGTATATCTTTTTGAATGAGAATGTACATTAAAAAATAATGAAGGCAATGATAAATATCTTTATCAGAAGTCAATCCTGTACATTCAGTTAGCCAAAATAACACAATGGAGGAAATAGCACAAAGGAGGTGAACTTAACATGGAATGTTTTAATGTTCAAACAATGACAGAAAATTTTCTCCTGGTTTCACAACTGCTCATTAGCAACCTACTTGACATTCTTGTTCAACCATCTGATTTTCTTCCTCTCTGTAGTGAGTTGCTTGGGCTCTGTTTTCTGAACAAAGAGTAAAGTCTGGTGAATTTTTAAGGGTGTATATAGATTCTGTGGGCACCAATCAAAGTATTAATGCTACAAGAATAATATTTATAGCATTCAAAGAAAGTGTGCTTAAATTTTATTCCAATAGAGATAAGAGGTAACTACAATTTTTTTGAAACATGGAACTTACATTATAAGTTTCAACAGCAGGAAACCTTGAGAAATACTCTAGTAGTTTGGATTTTCCAGAGCCTATGTTTCCCTCAATAGCCACTTTAAATGGTTTCTTCAAATTCCAATTTTCTTTTTCTATTTCCATCTTCTGCTTAGGAAATCTCACTAGGGAAAATATTCTGCAACATGACAAGTACTAATATCAACAATATTATTCCACATAAAGCCAATTTTAATTTCAAATAGCACATGGCTGTCAGTGCCCCAACTAAAAAATTAAAAGAAATAATAGTTATTAGTAACGACACTATTCTTAACATATTTCTTTCAAACAGCATAATTTGTTTTTTTATTTTTTTATTTGATTAATCATTAACAAAATGACACACTATGTAAAACATTAAATATTGGTTTAGTGCTGTAGCACATCCTAAAACAAGAATAAAAAGAATAGTGAACCAACTTAAAACACTACCAAATAAATATTAATTTAATTATTTATCCACAAAATCATGTTCATAATAAGGGATACATATTATTGCAATAATCAAAAGCAAATATATGTTCATCTTACAGCATTTTTATGCACACATTTCAACATAAGAATGAATTGTACATCAAGCACCATTGCATTAAAGATTATAACTGTGTAAGCGAACTGAAGGTCACATTTGACATCAATTGGTCTCCATAAATTCAGCAGTTGAATAAAAACAATGTTGGAGATGCATTCTAATGACTCTCTTCCAGGAGTAATCATCATTTTATTGAGTAAAGCAATTTATAATTAAGTATGCTGCGTATGTGATGCACACTGCAATGGTATTTATGTAGACACTTACTAACTGTTGACTCTAAAATGGATATTCAGGAGACAGGCAGCATTCCTTCTTTTTGAAACCTTGCTAAGTGATTGCAAGTGTGTGGATCAAATCATTACCTTTATGATTAATTTTTGCATCAATAATTATTGTGTATAGGCCCTGAGAAAGAAGTGGCATATGGAAATGCAACAGTTAGTGTGAATAAAGCACACAGCTCTTTGCTCTGGTTCTCTTCTGATTTCAAATGAATTTTTTTTTCTACGACTCAACACATACAGAAATATATAGCTGAAGACCAAATAATGTAACATTAGATGAAACAGTAACTGTGGTAATGCATTAGAATCTTTCACCTAATAATCTCTTAAGCAATTCATACATCTGAAAGAACTGCAGTGCATAAATTTATGGCAGTATCTGCTAAGAATAAATAATATGGTTGCACTTTTCATTATAAATAACACACACACTAAAAAATGAAAAAACTGACATAAACGTTTCATTGGCATTAACACTAATTGATACTTTTGTCATAAGAGGAAGCTATTTCTCATACGTCAATGTCCCATCTGATTCCAAGTAAGCATTATTTCATTTGTATCAGTGACCATAAGAGATATAGAATGGATATATAGATTGCTTTTGAAGATCAGATCTTACTGTTCTTTATATCCATTACCTTGAAGTACCCACTGATTCAAATCTGCCTTCTCTTAAATTCTGTACCATTTACACAAGGAGTGAGGCAAGAACGACTGCTTAAACATGCAATGTAATTAGTCTAATCTTGCTTTTGTGGTCCCTGCAGGAGCATTACATAGGGGATTGAGATTTATTCCTAGATTTCTCACTTGATAGTAGTTCTCCAAATTTTGTTGGCTAGCTTTTGAATTATTAGTTGTCTGAATTGTTTGATGTGGGCCTTCACAAATTCGTCTCCTGTGTCAACCTCTTCATCTCAGAGTAGCACTTGCAGCCTGTCCTCAATTACTTGCTGGATGTATTCCAATCTCGGTCTTCCTCTACAATTCGTGCCCTCTACAGCTCCATCTAGCAGCATGGAAGTCATTCCCTGATGTCCTGTTCTGTCCTTGTCAGTGTTTTCTACATATTCATTTCTTCTCCAATTCTGCGCAGAACCTCCTCATTCCTTACCTTGTCAGTCCAACTAATTTTCAACATTCATCAGTAGCACCACATCTCGAATGCTTTGATTTTTTTTCTGTTCCAGTTTTCCCACAGTTCTTGTTTCAGTACCATACTATGCTGTGTTCTAAATGTATATTCTCAGAAATTCTTCCTCAAATTAAGGCCTACATTTGATACTAGTAAACTTCTTTTGCCCAGGAATGCCCTTTTTGCCCTGGCAAAGCTTCTGACATTCCATACCCTGACTCATAGAATGGACCTTTTGTTGGTTATTCAATCTTTTTCTCATGGTCACCTCCCCCTTTGCAATCCTCTCCTGGAAATCTTTTGCCTATGGAGAGATCATAATGACACTTTTTCAATTACAGGCCACTTGACCTGTGGATACACATTGCATGTCTTTAATACAGTGGTTTCCGTTGCCTTCTGAAATCCTTACGGTGTTGATCATTACTGATTCTTCTGTCTTTTTTTCCCACCCCAAGGACATGAGAGTACCCTGAACCTCTGTTCACTCTTCGCCCCTCTTTGACAAGGCCGTCTGCAGAATGCCGGAAGTCTTCAGCCGTCAATGCTGATTATTAATAAAAATTTAAGTAATAGCAGGTTTCGAAGCTGGGACCGAAGACGTTTTGATTACTAATCAAAGATGCTACCCCTAGACCACTGGCTGGCTTATGCAGGATAATTGGTGTCCACATTCAAGTATCTGCCAATTAAGGATTTTCAGCATTTACATGACAGTCTCCCAAGGATCAAACAACACTGTCACCATTTTGCAGCTTCTCTTTATAAGCTCAATTTCCCCCATTAGTCCTAGTTTGTGTGGATCCAATGCACTTGTACAATAAACCAGGCACACAAGCATTTTCATAAGCAGTCTTCTTTTTAGACTGGCTGCATTTTTGAATAACATATCATTGAATCAAAGTCTGCCACTAACTGAGTCTATGTAATCATTCCATTTCATATTCTCACAAACTGTTATCCAAGGAAATAAGTATGAGTAGATTCATCCCAAGTGTATGTCACTGATATTATAGGCATAGCATACTACTACTCCGTATTTTGTGATCTACATTGTTTTACATTTTTTACAGTTAAAGCAAAGTGCCCAACTCTGCACCACTTTGAAATCTTATCAAGACTTGCCTAGATATTTGTGCAGTTTTTTTCAGGTAACACTTCATTACAGATAACTGGGTCATCTGCAAAAATTATAGTGATACTATTAATATTGTCTTCCAGGTCTTTAATATACAGTATTGCATTCTTAACCCATTCATAAATTTTGTTTGATACTCCATATAATCATATTTTTGTTGATAAATGTTGGTGTGGTATTGAGGCAAATGGTTTCTGGAACTGCATCTAATTGATTACCTTGACCCATGAATAAGATGTCACATGAGAAAGAAGTTGGGTTTTGAGTGACCAATGTTTTCAGAATGAATGCTGTTGGGTGGTGGTGGTGGGTAGTGTTTAATGTCCCGTCGACTACGAGGTCATTAGAGACGGAGCGCAAGCTCGGGTTAGGGAAGGATTGGGAAGGAACTCAGCCATGCCCTTTCAAAGGAACCATCCCGGCATTTGCCTGAAATGATTTAGGGAAATCACGGAAAACCTAAATCAGGATGGCCGGAGACGGGATTGAACCGTCGTCCTGAACGCTGTTGGGCAACGAGGTCAATTCTGTTTGAGATACCTTATTTTCATGGAGTCACAGAAAGGCACAAGAAAAAGACTGTTGGAAAGTTAGCTTTTGGTCAACAAGGCCTTGGTCAACAAGGCCTTTGTCAACCCCCCCCCCCCCCCCACACACACACAAATTCAAATACATGACTACAGTCTCTGGCAGCTAGAGGCAGACTGAGTAGCAGCACATTATGGGTGAAGCAACTAGGTGAAGGTAAGGTGGAGGGTAGGGCTGCGAGGGGGAGCAAGAGAAACATGCACAGCTCCACCTCAAAAACCCATTCAACCTCCTCAGTTCCTACTCCTGCCTTGGACTACCACTGTCCACCATGTCTACAATAACCTCAAAACCACCCCCACATCCCCTCTTAGCTGACAAATCCTGTCTCGCAGACCTAATACATCTGCCCCATCCTCCAAAACTCACTCCCACCAGCGCACAGAATCCAGAACCTAAACAGACCTAAAACACAGTCATGACCCTTTCCTTCAGAAACGTTAGCCACCTTAGCCCATGACCCTTTCCTTCAGAAACCTTAGCCAATGTTGAACTCTACCTGACTCAACTCACTCCTCCATCCAACCGTGATCCACACCCACTTCCCCCCCCCTCCCCCCTCCCCACCCCTCCAAATCCCTCTTAGCAGACTAACCTTACATCTGCAGCAAGCTCCACAATCCACCATCTGAAAACTGATCCCTATCTTATAATCCTACCTGCTGACAAAGGCTCCACCACTATTCTTTTGAACTGCAAGATTACTTGGCAGAAGGACTCCACCAGCTGTCAGATTCATCCACCCACAAACCCTGAAACAGTGACCCAATTCCAGAAATCCAACAGGGTCTCCAGTCTCTCCTCAAATCCCTACGCCCATCCCAGAATCTCTCCCCAGAGTCCATCTCTCTCCTCACTCTGACCTTCTACATCCTTCCAAACATTCATAAACCCAACCACCCAGGACGCCCCATTGTGGCAGGTTACTGTGCTGAGCAGAGAATCTCTGCTCTCATAGACCAACACCTTTAGCCTATTTCCTGCAACCTATCCTCCTACATAAAAGATAGCAACCATTTCCTGCAGTGATTCTCCACAGTTCCTGTTCCTTTACCACACAGTGTTCTGTTTGTTACTATGGATGCCACCTCTCTTTACACTAACATCCCTAATGCCCTTGGTCTTATCGCTATTGAACACTACCTTTCCCAACACCCAATGGCTTCCAAACCAACCACCTCCTTCCTAGTTGAGCCACAATCACTTCTCCTTTGAAGGCATTACCTACAGACAAATCGGAGGATACGGCTATGGGCACACATATGCACCATCCTATGCCAACCTATTCGTGTGCCATCTAGAGGAATCCTTCCTAAACACTCAGAATCTCAAACCCCTTCAGATTCACTGTCACCTGGTTCAGATTCATTGATGACACTTTCGTGATCTGGATTGAGGGTGGGGACACCCTATCCACATTCTCCCTGAACCTCAACATCTTCCCCCCATTCACTTCAGCTGGTCCTACTTAATCTATCAAGCCACCTACCTCAATGTTGACCTCCGCCTCAAAGATGGCTATATCAGTACCTCTGTCCATATCAAACCTAACCACCACTAGCAGTACCTCCACTTCAACAGCTGCCACTCATTCCATACCAAAAGTCCCTTCCGTATAGACCAAATGTCCCTTCCATATAACCTAGCCATCTGTGCCCCTCACATCTGTAGTGATGAGTGGTCCCTCTTGAAATATACCAAGGGTCTAACTGACGCCATGCAGATTGTAATTATCCTCCTGTCCTTGTACAAAAACAGATCTCCCAGGCCTTATCTTTCCAGTCACCCAACTCTTCCCAGAGTCCCACAGGTCCAGTCACAGAGGAGCATTCAGATTGTGACTCAGTACCACCCAGGACTGGAGCAACTGAATTAGATTCTCTGCCAGGGTTCAGACTACCTCTTGTCGTGCCCTGAAATGAGAAATGTCCTACCCACTATTCTTCGCACCCCTCCCACAGTGGTATTTTGCCGCCAACTGAACCTACGCAACATCCTTGTCCATCCCTACACGACACCTGCTCCGAACCCCTTGCCTCATATCCCTGTAATAGACATAGGTGCAAGATGTGTCCCATACATCGTCCAACCACCAGCTATTCCAGTCCAGTCACAAACATCACCTGGCCCATCAGACTCGGGACTACCTGTGAAACCAGTCATGTGGTCTACAAGCTACGCTGTAACCATTGTGCTGCATTCCATGTGGCCCTGTAACCATTGTGCTGCATTCCATGTGGCCATGACAACCAACAAGCTGTCTGTCGACATGAGCAGCCACCGACAAACTGTGACCAAGAAACAAGTTCATCACCCTGTTGCTGAGCATGCTGCCCGACACAATGAACTTCATTTCAATGACTGCTTCAGAGCCTGTTCCATCTAGATCCTTCCCACCAACACCAGTATCGTGAATTGTGCAAGTGGGAACTCTCCCTGCAATACACCCTTCGTTCCCATAACCCTCCTGGCCTCAACATTCGTTTGTCATTGTCTTTAACCATCTACCCCCACCACTGTTCCCATTCCAGCACTACACAGGCCTTTATTCCACTAACGCACCCTTCTTTTTATTTGTCTCATTTTCCACTACCCCTCCTCCCCCTTTCTCTGCCCTGCCCTCCATCTAACTTTATGACAGCACCAAGTTGCCCTACTCCCCACCTCATCCCTACAGCACTTTAACATCCCCCACCCCTACCCTACTATCCCTCCCCCTCCCCACCCCAGCCTCCTCCTTACCCCCACCCTGTTGTCTCTCCCATAATGCACAGCTGCTCACCATATGGTTCCAGGTGTCAGAAACTATGATCATATATGTGTGGGAGTTGCATTTGTGCTTTGTGTGTGTGTTTTTGTTTTGACCTTTTTTTTGTGCCCTTCTGCGACTCACTGTATGGTGAGTAGCAACTATCCTTTTCATTATATTGTTACAGTCCATTCTGGATTGGCCACTGGTTTATATTCGTGGAGTTATGACAATGTAGTAAGACAACTGAATAATAGTTTTGTGGATCACTTCTGCTATCCTTCTAGTATGTGGCTGTGGTTTCCTTTCTTACAATCAGTGGAGACAGTTCTTTTTTACCAATTGATCTATGGTATATTATGGTTAAAATATGAGCTAACTCAGATGAAAATTCTGTATAGAGTCTGACAAAAATCTAATCAGGTCCTGAAGACTTATCAATTTAACAATTTAAACTGTTTCTCAGTGCCACCAGCAATAATGTCTGTATCACTTATCTTTTCAGTGGTGCCTGAATTAAAACTTGGAACTTAGTTCTGTACTCCAAAATGAGATTGTAGGTTTCTGAATTTTGTTTCCTGTGTCATCCACAAGTGTCTATTCATAAACTTTGGTTCCACTTACATATAACCAGGGATGAGAATTCCTCTGGGTTTTGCGTGAGATCCCTCTGATGAACTCTTCTACTAGGTATACAGGGTGTCACAGAAAAGTTGCAACAAACTCTTTGGGGGAGACAGGGCATGTCATAAGGATTGAGAATTGCAAAGCAACTATGGCCAAAAACATCAGGGGCAAGTGGTAGAAAAGATCAAAGATTGGAAAGGAAACAAGAGTGCGATTCATTTGAAAGATTTATTGGACATAATGACTACAAATGGCACACACCATGAATACTGCTCTCATGTTACAACGGGTACTCAAATTTTGCACCACTGGAAGCCATGGCATGCATGACACTGATAGAGCATTGGCTGCCAGACATGCTCAAAAACACACTGGGAGTTTCTTTGATTGCAGCAGTTACACAGATGATTCTTCCAGTGAGATCCATTTCAGGCTCTACAGGATCATGATATATGGCTCCCCACAGAAAGGAATCAGGGCTCAATTAATCTGGTGAGTGTGAGAGCCACGAAACTGGTTCACCACATCCAGTCTATCGATGTTGGAATGACCTGTAGAAATGCCTAGGAACAACCAGTTCAGAACGAGCAGGTCCCTCATCACGTTGGAACCACAAGCTGTGCTTCATATTTCCTCTGCCCACATATTAACTGTCAATTGACATTGTACCACTTGACGCTACACACCATGGAGGTTTTCTGGTGCATCCTACTGAATGTGCTGTGGCCTTGTCAGTGAACAACACAGAAGCAGGGAAATGCACATCTCGGCCACTGTGTTGCAGAAACAACTGTGCAAAATGCACACATGCAGGATGATCATCAGGGTGCAATAGGTGCACCATTTGGAGATGAAATTAGTAGAAGGACTCAGTGTTTAGAATGTGCTACACGCTGATATGAGACATTCTTAAGTTCAAGATAATGACAAATATGCTGTGCTTGGATTCCTCCCCATGAATATAATGCACTTCTTCACTAACAACTGAATGCCCTGATCATGGTCTGCTCTCATTAGCCCTGCCACTTCTTAATCACCCATGCTTGTACAAATTTCAACACAGATGTGCAAACAAACTGTGGTGTGGTTGATGTCTGTCTGGGAAGTGTTCTCAATAAATGCATCCAGTGGCTCATCCATTGCATGCAGCTATTCCATACATTAGCACACGTCTGCAGGCTCATCATTCGTATACCATTCCATACTCCCTTACGCTTGAATGAGGAAATCCTCATATTCCACTCCAGTACTTTTGTGTACAGCACCACATAGCAGTGTTCCCCTCCTGTGCTCTAGTGTACAGCACCATCTTGAGGCACACAACAATGTTCGCAGCCAAGAGTTGCTATGCAATTCTCAATCCTTATGTTGTGCTCTACCTTCATCCAGAAGTCCATAACATTTTTGGGACACAATGTATACCCACCCAGTGCTTCATCAATCATTATTTTAAACCTGAGCCACAGTTCAACAATGAGATACATTCCTCAGCTGCAGCACCAACCTAACTTATGACTTGATGCCCCATTGTCCAAGCTAGCAAGCAAATACTTCCTTCTGCTCCTTTAGGATAATACAAATACCTTCAATTACCTTATTAGCTACATAAAGTTAGTGGATAAATTGAATTGTACTACGGAACTGGAACAGATGAAGAATTTCTTGACATGGTCACTTCTCAGCCACATTATTGCCTTGAGGGGCACATCATGTTCGAAATATAATTCTCAGATTTTTCTGGGAAGGCAAAATTCAGAGCTTAATTAGACAAAGATGAAAGAGCAATGGAATGGTGTAAGGGGTGGTCCTGCTTAGACCCATCAGTGACTAAAACAAAGAAAAGTTAACTTTTTTATGCTAAATATGATATATTAGAAAAAGGCCTGACATCATATTGCATCACATAATGACAAATGTTCGACATTCGAGCTAAGACTTTGGGAGAAACATTTTGTATTATGTTTTTAGTCACTTGAACTGTTTAACCTGTATTTCTGATTAACTTGCTGACAACAGAGGATTTTAAAGACAGCGCGGAAGAGCATCCCAAGTTTTACACCTCATCAACATCAATATCATTAAAGGAGAAATAACATTACACAACAAAGCTGGGGCAAGAAATTGACTGCTGCTTGATTGAGATGACAAGGAAGAGAGGTAGGTTAGAATTTAGAACACCATTACACTGTTGTGCTTAGAGTTAGATCATTTGCTCAGCTGGACGACACGGGATAGGAATTCAGTTATGCCATTGTAAAATACTATTCCACCTGCTAGCTACCATCCTGAGATGATAAACATCTTGTGGGAGGAAGATAAATGCACACTGTATTTACCTACATTTATTTTGGACTATCAGTTGTTTTACAAAGAGACTGATCGCACACTGCTGGAAAACAGTTTTTATTGGAAAAAATTCTGAGTTTATGAGTTCTTTGCAGACTAGTTAACTGCCGTAATTCAATGAATGTAGCTGGAGTTGATTATATCAAATGAGTTAGATGACACAAAGAATGCATTTTTAATTCAATAGTTTATTCATTAAAAAATGACTCAGTTACAGTGGCGCTAGTTATCTCAGTAAGTCTAGCAGACAGCCAAATTCACAAAAACCAGACTCAAAGGGTCATTCACTATTCACAAATAGTTTAACAAACTGTTAATTCCATAATACATATCAACACAGATCCCTATGAAAACTTTGAAGTTGGTGTATGATCACTCTCACAGAAAAATTCTAAGTCACATTGTGGACTGAAATTGCAAAAACATCAGTCCCAACATTACATTACGCTGCCCAGAAATTAAAATGCATAAACTGCACAAACCTGCATCCTCGAGACAGAGTTACTCACCCTTTTGAGTATAGAAACACAGTGCCTTTATGTCTCAACACCCAAGAATCCATTAAACTTTGGTTACACAATAAATTGGTCAAATCTAAAGGCTGTAAATTCTACTAAATACCTAGGAATTACAATTACGAACAATTTAAATTGGAAAGAGCACATGGAAAATGTTTGGGGAAGGCAAACCAAAGGCTGCATTTTATTGGCAAAAGACTTAGAAAATGTAACAGATCGACTAAAGAGTCTGTCTGCACAATGCTTATTTGTCATATTTTGGAGTACTGCTGTGCGGTCTGGGATCTGTATCAGGTAAGCTAATGGAGTACATCGAGATAAAGTTCATAGAAGAGCAGCACATTTTGTATTATGGTGAAATAGGGGGGGAGACCATCACTGAAATTATACAGGATTTGGGGAGGACGCCATTAAAACAAAGGCATTTTTCATTGCGGTGGAATCTTCTCACAAAATTTCAGTCACCAACTTTCTCCTCCAAATGCGAAAATATTTTGTTGATGCTTTCCTATATAGGGAGAAACAATCATCATTATGAAATAGATGTTCATTTTTTCTGCACACTGATCAAGATTGGAATAATAGAGAATTATTGTGCAGGTGGTTCGATGTATCCCCTGCCAGGCACTTAAGTGTGGTTTGCTGAGTAGCCATGTAGATGTAGATGAAGACCAGCTTTCTATCATTTACTTCCACTACTCCTATTAGCTTGCTTCCCATTCAGCTATCATCTGTGCTCTACAAAGCCACTCTGTTCTAGTGATGTGCATTATATTACAATTTAATAAAACTTTTGGGCCAATCAACCAACATTAATAGCTCAGATGCTTACCAAAATGACTTAAAACACTATATATTTGAAATGAATATCTGCTCATAAAATATTGAGCTATAAATTAATATTTTATTGCTAACCCAAAACATAAATAATCTTCAAATTTTCAATATATTAAGTAAGGATGTGAAAGATTAGGAATAACATGATCTATTTTTGCAGCTGTGTTGTGTGCTTGTATGTCTGAAGTATGATTTGGGGAAATTTCTACCTCTTTCACTCATCACAAGTTCCATGTAAAGACACATCAATGCCTGCTGGTTAAGCCCTGTGGGTCAGCCTAGCTTAGCTGTCAGAGTACTTGATTCAGCCATTAACCACCTAGATTACTCTAAATGGTGTATCACAGCATGTTGGGTACAACAGTACCTCTTTCAACTTCTCGAATTTGTAAACTGCAGTCCAACTTACAAACACAAAAACATCGTGCCCTGCAACATTTCTGAGGGAATACCACTAGTTTTCTAAGCTGGGCTGCATGTTTTCAGCTTAAAATGGGTTCTTTAAGTGCTCTATATTCAGCATCCCTTGCCAGTATTCAGTAACACACTAAAACCCACACTCTGGAAATCCCCCGACTGTTAGCGTCACTTGCAATGTCCGTCCAAGCTGTTCAGAACCTCATTCTTCACAATGCAATTATATGTCCACTCAAGCCAAAATATTAGTGTTTATATTACAATCTCTCACATCAGTCACATGAAGTGGTATAGGAAAAACATGATATATGTATATCAGGTTGGCTGGAAAAGGATTTAAACTCTGCTCCTGAGTCAGGTGTTTCAATCATGATACAACTTTGCTTAGCTCATTGAAAGAACCATTACGCTAAATATGGTTTAGGGAAACCACAGAAAATCTAAACCAGAGTGGACAGGCAGGAGCTTTCATGTTGTTACTCTCCAACATAAATTTATGTCTTGTGCAAGGCATAATATTGTTCATTGCTTGTGGTGTTACAAACCACGAATGATAAACTCAGGAGAGACTAAGTAAATGTGTCACATGCATACTGCCCAGAGAGTTGCTAGTTTCATGTAGAATATACATGCTAACTAGATTTGATAAAAAAATTATAAACACAGATTTTTTCCCTAGACACATATTGGCAATGAGTAAGGGTTATCATAATCCTGCAGCTGGCAACATATGGCATTGCCATTGAGTCCAGTGTAGAAAGTTGCACATAAGCATAGGAGCATTAGCTTCAGTTTGAAAACATGGAAAATAAATTGGAATTTAACTTCTTCTTAGTGTCATCATAATTAGAAAGAGAAACACAGAGCATAAAATCACATGTAGTCCATTTGTGGACCCTTAACACTCTAGATATGATTTATTAAAACCACAGAAAACTGGGATATCAGGATTGGGATTTGAAACCCCCTTGCCTTGAATTTCATGTGTAAGTGAGTGCACTCCAGGCTAGACTATTTCCTACATTTCTATTTTCTGCTGAAATCGAGAAAAAACTGCATAGCAGCTACTCAGTTAGAGGAATTCTCCATTTTTTTCTAGCAACACTGGCAAGAGCTCTCATTTCGATAACCTTTACACTGGTAGCTGACAATCTACAACTCATTGTGATGGTCTCCATTGGGGTAATATAATTAAAAGACCATAGAACTTGACTTTAGGGAATTACTATTTAATGATATTGACTAAATGAATAAGTAAAATAGAAAGAAACTTCCACATGGGAAAAATATATTAAAAACAAAGATTCCAAGACTTACCAAGCGGGAAAGCGCCAGTAGATAGGCATAATGAATAAAACACACAAACACACACACAGAATTTCGAGCTTTCGCAACCGGCGGCTGCTTCGTCAGGAAAGAGGGAAGGAAAAGGAAAGATGAAAGGATGTGGGTTTTAAGGGAGAGGGTAAGGAGTCATTCCAATCCCGGGAGTGGAAAGACTTACCTTAGGGGGAAAAAAGGATAGGTATATACTCGCGCGCGCACACATACACACACATATCCATCCATACATACACAGACACAAGCAGACATATACTAAATGAATATTTACATAATACAACATTTTCCCCCTCTTTGTACAATCTCCTTTGGCTATTTTTAAGTATTATGTGATGTGATCATTACTATGACCTTCTGCTGATCCTGATATGTCCATAAAAGTAATCTGAGAATAACATTGATACACAGTACAGTTAATTTGCATTTATTCTAGTTATTGACAAAATCATTGCTGATTTTACAGGTGCTCCAAGTTTACCAGTGGTCAGAAAGTGATTGATTACATCACAACTGCTGCATAGGACAGGCAGGAAAGCTTCTTCATGAATCATGTCTGGTGCTAGAACTACTGCAGTGTGTTCACATTCAGGAGACCAAGCATTTCCATGCTAATTCACGCCACAACTGAATAAATCATGAAAGGCAGAAATGTGGATTCATTATTGGGTGAAGGCAAGAAAAGTTCACAGTTCCTCATTAAGATGTGAAGTGTTTAGATGTGTGTCCATATACGAGAGCTGTTCAAAAAGTAAAGTGACTTTTCAAATTGCATGGGCAAGGTACATTCAGTTATTGATTTTTTTTATTATGCTGCTACACATGTCTCAAAGATATGTTCACAGCTTCAAGTGTACAACATACTTCGTTTGTTTTTGACATATAGAAAGGTTAGACTTTTTTTAGTGTGCTTGGCAACTTTCAATTATTAGAAAAAATGTAGCGAAGAATTTGTGTCAAATTTTGTGTGGAAAATGGAATAAAGTGCTCTAAAACACTCGAAATGTTGACAGTGGTATATGGTTAGTGTGCTCGAACTTAAAAAAAAGTTACAAGTGGTACAAGCTCTTCCAACATCAAAGCTGTGAAGAAAACTGTTTTGGAAAATTGTCGAATTACTGTAAGAGAAGTTGCCAAGTATGTTGGCATATCGTTCAATTCATGTTATCCAATTTTTTGATGCTGCACGTTTTGGGCATGAGATATGTGTCAGCAAAGTCTTGTTCTAAAACTTCTCAATTTTGATCAGGAGGACCGCTGTATGAGCATCACTCAGGAGCCCTTCAATGGCATCAATGATGATCCTGATTTGTTCAAAAGGGTCACGACAGGTGACAAAACATTGGTTTTCGGTTATGACGTTGAAACCAAAGCCCATTCATCCTAATGGAAACACCCCAGAGACCCAAGACCGAATAAAGCACGCCAAGTTTGATCAAATGTCAAAGTTTTGTTCACTGTTTTTTTCAATTACTGTGGCTGGTTAATCAAATTTTTGCCTTAAGGTCATACAGTCATAAGGAGTATTACCTTGACATTACGTGCCTTTGCGAGAAGCAATACACAGAAAACACCAGAAATTGTGGAAAAACAATTCAGGGCTTTTACATCACAACAATGCACCTGCTCATTCATCATTGCTTGTGAGAGATTGTTTGGACAAAAACAACATGATAATCATACCTCAGTCACAATATTCACTGGATTTGGCCTCCTGCAACTTTTTCCTGTTTTTGAAGCTGAAGAGACCTATGAAAGGACAAAGATTTTCAACGACTGAGGAAATAAAAACTGCATCACTGGAAGTACTCAAGGCAGTACCAAAAACAGCTTATGAGAAGTGCTTTGAGGATTGGAAGAAGCATTGGCACAAGTGTAGTGTATCCGAGGGGGGCTACTTTGAAGGAGACAACATGAATATTGATGAATAAATAAACATTTTTTCATAAAAATATAAAGTCACCTTACTTTTTGAACACACCTCGTATGTACAGAAGCCTGAGCTGATGGACGGAGTGTACGTCAGATTTCTATCTGGGGATGACAGTTATCTGGGAAGCAGACAGAAGCGGCAAAGAATATCAACCAGATTGCCTAGGGCAAAGTGCAAGGTTCTGTTGGTTCTAACACCATGTTTTTGTCTGGTAAGCGTACCATGTCACTGTCCCATCCAATCCTGAGCAGAGCTAACTTTCTCATCACTGTGCAAATGTCATGTGTTTCAAGGCCCTGAGACAAGTGGGTGTGCAGAGCTTTTATAAACTTTTACTGCACCATCAAGGCAATGGCAGAACTACCAATACTGGGAGGACCAATCCTGCTGATGAAATTAAGATTGAATCTTCAGATGATCAACATGGATCATTAAGCAGCTACTTAAGGTTGTTAGTGGTTGTGTACACCAAGATTCAAGCAAAAGTTATTTTAGTTTCTAGCAACAAACATCATAAAGTAGTAAATGTACTTGGAAGTAAATATGAGGACTTAAAACTACTAGACAATAACCCTGCAAGATTTTTTATGAATAAATACTTTCCTTAGAGACTTGTTTTAAGCTGTTGTTAAGGCTATGTTTACATTTTTTTCCCATCATTAGCAACATACGAGTGGCACTTATTCTATATTCACAAATATTTATATTCAAGACTTGAAATGTTTCACTTGTTATTGATATTGTATATTTAACCTCTTTTAGATCAACTACTGCTGTGGAAATTAAAACAACACAGTAAATGAGAGAGTTTTGCTGTTGATATTGATTTAAGAAGTTAAGCATTCCACCAGCTTAAGTCAACTTCTTTAAGTATCGAAGAAGACTGTATTAGCAAATTTTACACAGTTTGGGAAAAAAAGTGCTGAGTCTACCTTGGTACCAAGAAAGTAGATGAAAAACACAGTTTGAATAGTGTGACGGATTATCATGGTCAGTATTATTAATGACATAATACTTCACTGAATTCATTAGAAGGCAAAGGAGACAAATTGTTCTAGTAATAGGTCCAGCATGTACCCCTACAGTGTCATAGAGCATACTAGTTATAGTTTATTGTGAATATAAAATGTAGAATTAGTTTGTAACTTGCGCTCCTCTCTAATAATGTAATTCTTAATTTATTCCGCATCCATGAGGTTTCTTCTATGATAAAATTCATAGAATACAATTAATTAATGAGTGCATGAGTTTAGTGGAAAAAGTTATGAAAACCCTCATTAGTTATGCTTAATAGCTATGAAGTTTTATCATAATTTTTTGAATATCTGCTTGACAGATTAAGACCATTCAAACAACATCTGGGAATCCAGTTGTTTAACATTCCCAACTACAGCCGGTAGTTTGTTGTGTGAAGACACTCCCATTTTCTAGGCAGATATTCAATATGAGATTGCTGTGCATTACAGTTTATAAACCCTCAATGGGTGGTGCTGTACTTTAATGTAGTTACTCATCAACACAAATCTGTGTGTTATGCAAAACATAATATTGTTCAACGGCTGTGCTGTTGTGAAGCAGTCGTGATGAAATCAGGAAAGACTGTAACTAACCAGGTGTCATATGCATTCTGTCCATAGAGTTGCTGCTTTCATGTAGAATACGTGTGCTAACTAGGTTCAATTCAAAAATTATAAATAAAGATATGTTTTTTCCTAGATGTCTATTGGCATTCAATGAATAAAGGTTATCATAATTCTGCTGCTGGTAATTTATGGCACTGTCATTAGACTGGAAGTGAAGCCCGAAGCTTCTTGACAGAGAATAGGGGAACGATGCGGGATATGCACACAACCGTACTAGGCAAGGTCCTAATGGAGGTGGTTTGCCATTGCCTTCCTCCGACGATAATGGGAATGAATGATGATGATGATGATGATGATGATGATGACAACAACACCCAGTCATCTCAAGGCAGATGAAAATGCCTGACACCACCGGGAATCAAACCTGGGACCCCGTGCTCAGGAAGTGAGAACGCTACTGCGAGACCACGAGCTGCTGATATCATTAGACTAGTGAATATCATAATTACAGGCAACACACAAGGTCAGATGGAGAAACACAAGGCAGCAAATCAGATGTAGCCCTTTTCCAGACACACACACACACACACACACACACACACACACACCAGTTAGAAGGAGAGTAAAAGCAAAGCATTACATGCCCTTTAACTGTGCCTATGCCTCACTCACCACAAGCCTCCAAGTGGTACCTGCCCGCATTTTTTAAAATATTATTTTCATTCTGTAATTTCTATAATAAAATATTATCATTCAGTGATTCCTTTTAGGGAGGTTTGTTTAGACCGTACTGGTCCTGAGAGACAATATGGTTACTCTAAGGAGGGCTAGCCAACAAGTTAACTGTACAACTGAAGTCAGCTAGCATCCAAACACCTCAAAAAAATAACTTTATTTAATTCTTTGTTTGCAACGTTGATACACATTGAAATCCCCTTACCACAGTACAATATAATTCCACTAGAGATGCCAAAACAAAATGGTGCAATCTATCTCTACTTTACCATTTTGTTTTTGGCTTCTCTAAAAGTGTTCTCAGATATCGTCATGTGGGTATGTTAATGTGAACCAGGGTTGCAGGCATGTGCCTGCAAACAACAGAAAATTAATTATGTACCTTAATTTTTATTTTTTATTTAATTATTTTTATGTGAAACATTATGTCTACCCCTTTCAGATACACTGGCAGCTAGTTATCATTATACATGAAAATCTTAAACTTCCATAACATTCTAAAGCTTCAAATGTTATCTAATAAATCATTCTTCACTGCCTGCTTTCGTTGAAAAGTTACTGTGGATTAAAAGTACAAAGGAAATAGTTACTATACATTAAAGCATTTATTTCTATGTAAAACTTGAGACAGGTCTTGTCAGCCTGTTCCAGCATCCTAACTATCAAACAGTGGTTGAAAGATTACAGGAAAAGCAGAACAGACACATCATCAAAAATAATAAGTACTAAACAGAGCACCATACTATGGAAGAAACGGTGTTAATAGCTGATTTAGGAAAAGCACAGACAACTTAAATCTTAATGGCCAGGTGGGATTTGGAACCACTGTGCTCCCAAATAAGAGCTCACCACATTTCCAGTATGCCTACTCAGATACTGATGCGCCATTTTGAAAGCAATAATCAAAGAGTAAAGGTAAGACACCAGCAAAAATCATCATTCTTGAAGTTGGTATGGTTACATTTAATTTAACTCTTCCTTTTGATCATGAATCATACAAAGCATGTACTGTGATACAAGATACATCAATAAAATGAAGTAATAATGGAGACTTATGAGATGATTGCTGGGCATAGCAATTTTAGCGACCATGACACAATTTCTCCAGATAAAAAAAAAAAAATTCCTGTAATGTATGTGGCTTGTGCGAAAGAAACCTGTTCATTCTTCAAAACGTGGGACCAACATTTTCAAAACAGGCTCTGGTTTCTAGAGTTATCGATAGGTGACAGTCATTCATGTATTCAAGAATCTTTCTTATAAAGCTTTTGAGATCATGTAATCCAAGGGAACCAGACATACCTTAGATTTACAAAGATAGGCAATCACCTCTCATACGAATCGGCATGGCAATTTTCTGCAAAGATCTTACTGAAAAAACATGCCACAGTTGCCTGAGACTGCAGTCGAGTGTGTGTGTGTGTGTGTGTGTGTGTGTGTGTGTGTGTGTGTGTGTATTGTCAAGGCCATTGGACGAAAGCTTTAAGTGTGAAAATCTTTTTGTTGTGCCTATCTGGGACTCAGCATCTCCGCTCTATAGTGAGTTGCAACTTTCCTTCTCATAATATGACAAATATCTGTAGAAATCAGAGAGAAACTGTTCCTGACACTCCTAGGAATGACATCAGGTGTAATGACATCTTGACATTCATATACATAGCTTTAATGTGTTAAAGCACTGCAGATAACAATGGCTATGTTGAGCCTTTGTTGTTATCACTGTCTAAGGGAATTGTTAAAACATTACCTGTCATGTGTTCCTTTATAAATTATGAAACACATTTTAGGCTTCACAGCCTATGTTCTGGCACAGCACTTCTGTTATAGAGCATATTAATAAAGATGTGACATTAATTTAGCTTCATATTGTATATATGAGAGATGCACGTGATAAAAATAACACAACCACCAACCATGTTCAACAGCTGATGAAATAACACCTGTCTGAAGGGTGTGATATCATTATTTCTTTTCACACACAAGGGTGAATATAACACGTAAACAACAATAATTTGTTCATCACTATCATAATAAAGTTATACTTAGCTGTTAGTGCATTAAGTACAGCACTAATATTAATTTTGATATTTGTCATACTCATACACAGTGTATTGTGAATAAGCTGTGCCATATATTAAGGTCTCTTACTATTCTATTCACAGAGGAAGAATAGTACGAATGATTGATGATGATGTTAGTCTAATTTCGAATGATTGATGCTGTTGTTAGTCTAATTTCAGCTTCATGAGCTCCATGTTATCAATACATGGTTGTGAAGAATATTCGCAGTTTCTAACCCAAAAACAGTTTCTTGGAATTTTCTGGACTAATTTTCATAAGATATACAGGATGTGCCTTCAAGTGTCAGTTGTCAAGTATCCCACATTTCTGTTGCTCTTTATTGCTAGTAGGATAAACTAATTTCATTTACTCAAAAATAATGTTTTGTTAATTTCATAAGGAAAGACAGCCTTCAGAGATATCCTGAATCAATATATACATTAACGGGCAGAAAATGCCACTGGTGGCTAATTCTGTAATGTATACTAGCAACAAATTATGATTAGTGCTAACCTATTCGTATTAATAATCATGGGAATTACTTTACATATATTCATGATGATGTAAATAAAATAGAAAGAAACTTCCACAAGGGAAAAATATATTAAAAACAAAGATTCCAAGACTTACCAAGCGGGAAAGCGCCGGCAGACAGGCACATGAACAAAACACACAAACACATACACAGAATTACGAGCTTTCGCAACTGGCAGTTGCTTCGTCAGGAAAGAGGGAAGGAGAGGGAAAAATGAAAGGATGTGGGTTTTAAGGGAGAGGGTAAGGAGTCATTCCAATCCCGGGAGCGGAAAGACTTCCCTTAGGGGAAAAAAAGGACAGGTGTACACTCGCGCGCGCGCGCACACACACACACACACACACACACACACACACACACACACACACATCCATCCGCACATACACAGACACAAGCTTGTATATATTCAGGTATAATAAGATGAAAATATCTGCTTTGGAAAACCCACTGCTCCTATTGTTATATTACCCAATTGCTGTTTTTTTTCTAATACTTCAAATAAAGCACTGATGTAACTTTTACACATACTACTATCTGTTGTCTATATAGTGACAAAGTCAAGATCTGTTTGTATCAAACGTACCACATGTTAGAATTTACACCCAAACCTAAATATTTGAATAAATTGTAGGAGCAGCAAATAATGAAGGATTATTTTAAATTGGTTTGGAATCTCTACATGGAAATCATTTTTACTTCTAGTACTATGGTTGTGAATTGCATAGTTTGTCCTGAATTCACTCTTGTTAATAACCACAAATACTACTAGGAAATATGTGTATGGCACATATATGTACAAATCCATAGGTCACTGAAGAGGATTCAGATTAGATATTCCAGTATCAACTTTCCATAATGTTCTTTTCCTACCTTACCTTCACTCCCCCAAAAGATTATGCATTCTGACAGTATTGGGAGAAAGTATGCAAAAAGTTTGGCAACAATCCTGTCTGTAGGTCAACATAATGAGATAATTCCTAATTGCAAACTGATATGTAGAAATTTCACATGCAGAGGGTCATCCAGTTGTGACCATTGATCACTACTTCTGGTTGCATAATTATGAGTCTCTTTTGCAGTAAGGATTACGCTCTCAGCTGTGAAACAGTTGTGAGTTTCATTATCCCTTGGCTGTCTTTGGGCCCTTTACAACTGTTTCTTCGTCATCAAATATCACAGTTTTTGAAGAATCCTCCAATGTTCCAAATAAATCGTTTAGGTCAAATACAGCAGGGCAGCACTAAACTTTGCAGGACAATGTACACAATATTTCCCCACTCTGAACTTACTATCTGTAATATAACTTGTTAATATGACACATTGTTTTCTGTTAAGGGAAGACTATTCATGCAGGGGTAGTGTGTCTTAATATGCCATGCCATTTTATTTTAACTTGTAGAATTTTATGATTGACACAAACCCCTTGGCATAACCACAGACAGTGTTACTTTTCTTGTTTAGTTTTACCATAACTGAGTTTGAGAGATTATATATAGTTTTTTCGACATAGTAGTCATTACATATGCTGAAATGAGCTCTAGACAAGCAGTTATTCTCAGAAAAATTTTTCATTACTTTCTAAAAAAAAAGTGTGAGAACATCAGAAGACAGGATATGGGACCATAATGAAGTCACTATCTTATCTTCATTTTCATTAAAGAGTGTTACTGCTGCAGAGGATAAAGTAGGTACAAAGACGAGGGCTGCTAGAAATCCTTGGGTAACAGAAGAAATATTGAATTTAATTGATGAAAGGAGAAAATATAAAAATGCAGTAAATGAAGCAGGCAAAAAGGAATACAAACGTCTCAAAAATGAGATCGACAGGAAGTGCAAAATGGCTAAACAGGGATGGCTAGAGGCCAAATGTAAGGATGTAGAAGCTTATCTCACTAGGGGTAAGATAGATACTGCCTACAGGAAAATTAAAGAGACCTTTGGAGAGAAGAGAACCACGTGTATGAATATCAAGAGCTCAGATGGCAGCCCAGTTCTAAGCAGAGAAGGGAAGGCAGAAAGGTGGAAGGAGTATATAGAAGGTTTATACAAGGGCGATGTACTTGAGGACAATATTATGGAAATGGAAGAGGATGTAGATGAAGACGAAATGGGAGATACGATACTGCGTGAAGAGTTTGACAGAGCACTGAAAGACCTGAGTTGAAACAAGGGCCCCGGAGTAGACAACATTCCATTAGAACTACTGACGACCTTGGGACAACCAGTCCTGACAAAACTCTACCAGCTGGTGAGCAAGATGTATGAGACAGGCGAAATACCCTCAGACTTCAAGAAGAATATAATAATTCCAATCCCAAAGAAAGCAGGTGCTGACAGATGTGAAAATTACCAAACTATCAGTTTAATAAGCCACGGCTGCAAAATACTAGCGCGAATTCTTTACAGACGAATGGAAAAACTGGTAGATGCAGACCTCGGGGAGGATCAGTTTGGATTCCGTCGAAATGTTGGAACACGTGAGGCAATACTGACCTTACGACTTATCTTAGAAGAAAGATTAAGAAAAGGCAAACCTACGTTTCTAGCATTTGTAGACTTAGAGAAAGCTTTTGACAATGTTGACTGGAATACTCTTTTTCAAATTCTAAAGGTGGCAGGGGTAAAATACAGGGAGCGAAAGGCTATTTATAATTTGTACAGAAACCAAATAGCAGTCATAAGAGTCGAGGGGCATGAAAGGGAAGCAGTGGTTGGGAAAGGAGTGAGACAGGGTTGTAGCCTCTCCCCGATGCTATTCAATCTGTATATTGAGCAAGCAGTAAAGGAAACAAAAGAAAAATTTGGAGTAGGTATTAAAATTCATGGAGACGAAGTAAAAACTTTGAGGTTCGCCGATGACATTGTAATTCTGTCAGAGACAGCAAAGGACTTGGAAGAGCAGTTGAACGGAATGGACAGTGTCTTGAAAGGAGGATATAAGATGAACATTAACAAAAGCAAAACGAGGATAATGGAATGTAGTCAAATTAAATCGGGTGATGCTGAGGGAATTAGATTAGGAAATGAGACACTTAAAGTAGTAAAGGAGTTTTGCTATTTAGGAAGTAAAATAACTGATGATGGTCGAAGTAGAGAGGATATAAAATGTAGACTGGCAATGGCAAGGAAAGCGTTTCTCAAGAAGAGAAATTTGTTAACATCGAATATAGATTTATGTATCAGGAAGTCGTTTATGAAAGCATTTGTTTGGAGTGTAGCCATGTATGGAAGTGAAACATGGACGATAACTAGTTTGGACAAGAAGAGAATAGAAGCTTTCGAAATGTGGTGTTACAGAAGAATGTTGAAGATTAGGTGGGTAGATCACATAACTAATGAGGAGGTATTGAATAGGATTGCGGAGAAGAGAAGTTTGTGGCACAACTTGACTAGAAGAAGGGATCGGTTGGTAGGACATGTTTTGAGGCATCAAGGGATCACAAATTTAGCACTGGAGGGCAGCGTGGAGGGTAAAAATCGTAGAGGGAGACCGAGAGATGAGTACACTAAGCAGATTCAGAAGGATGTAGGTTGCAGTAGGTACTGGGAGATGAAGCAGCTTGCACAGGATAGAGTAGCATGGAGAGCTGCATCAAACCAGTCTCAGGACTGAAGACAACAACAACAACACTGCTGCATTCTTCAGTCTTTCAGTAAATACACCTTAACAGCACTACACAGTCAGTACATGATAATAGTATTTTCATTAAAATACCGTCCTAGCAAGAAGAGTCACTGATCTTCGGTGACCTAATGCTTTTTGTGATTTCCGATTTATCAAAACTTCTTAGACTGACCTGATACAAATCCAGCACACCTGAGCATTATTCTTGTACAAGCCACACACCGTCAGGTGGCTTGCAGAGTATGGATGTAGATGTAGGTGTACTTATGCTTTATAAGTGATCTCTTTTATATATAAAGTGCAGTTTACCAGTAATCTACCAATAAAACAAAGCCTGCTATTTTTCTTGCCCACAGCTTGGCTTAGATGATCATTGCACATCATAACTCATTTCACTATTGCTTCTGCGTATTTGCTCTACATAGCTAACTGTAAATGTAACTCATTAATTGGGTTGCCACAGGCTACCACTTATTTACATTTAACACAATTTCAAATCACCACATTAATAGCAAGTTTCCAGTGTTTTTATCAGACCGATATTTTGTGTATATCTTCCTGTTTTTTACTACAATGTTTATCAGCAAATAACTATAATTTCTCTAAATCATTATTATATATAATACAAAGTGGTGGGCCCATCACACTACACTATAGTATGCCAGATATAACTTACATTTTTCTTGATTCTTCATCCAGAATAAGATGTGTTCTACCTGTCAAGTGAAAGTACAATTGTGCATATTGAATATTTTTGTCATCTAAAGTAGTTTTCAGATAGAAGGTAATTTTGTTCCAGAGAGTGTTGTGTTTAAATATAGAATAAGTTGCAAGAATGTTTCTACAAATACAGCTGGTACTTCTAGGGATCAGTTCTGCTCTTTTTCAATCACAAAGAACAATTGTCTGCTCACTGAAATCTTCAATACATTAAAAGAGTGCTACTAATTCAGCTGCAAATTCTGTACATTTATGTCAAGCCTTGAGATTCAATAGTTTCTGCTGGTTTTCCACACCAATAGTAGTAATCAGAGGAACAGTTAAAAATCTCTTACAGTGAAGTATGACAGGTCACAGAAATCAAACACAAAGAGGTTAACATTATTAACAAGCATAGCTCTAACCAGCTGTTGCAAATTGCGGTGTGCTGAAGGATCTGTTATGAGATCTTAATGTTATATATTAACAATCTACCATGTATTATCAATCTACTATATATTAACAACCTACTCACAGTGCACAATAGTTAGATATTTAACTATACAGATGAGACAATAGCTAGGGACTCAATCAGAGTGATTTGGTGATGAATTGTTCTGGTTTCTTACATGTCTTGAGGAATTACTTCAGAAGTAACAATCTTACATTAAACTTTAGTAAAACAAGTCTAATTTACTTTTAACCAAATTACGAATCTGATGGAGCACAATTTATTGTCTGATAATGGTACTGACCCAACAACTTATCTTAGAAGACAGGTCAAGGAAAGGCAAATGTACCTTTACAGCATTTGTAAACTTAGAGAAAGCTTTTGACAATGTTGACTGGACTACAGTCTTTGAAATTCTGAAGGTAGCAGGAGTAAAATACAGGGAGCAAACGGCTATCTGTAACTTCACAGAAACCAGACAGAGTTATAAGAGTCTAGGGGCATGAAAGGCAAGCAGTGGTTGAGAAGAAAGTGAGACAAGGTTGTATCCTATTCCTGGTGTTATTCTGTCTGTAAACTAAGCAAGCAGTAGAGTAAACCATAGAAAAATTTGGATTAGAAATTAAAGTTCAGGAGATGAAATAAAAACTTTAAGGTTTGCCGGTGACATTATAATCCTGTCAGACACAGGAAAGGACATGGAAGAGCAGTTGAATGGAATGGACAGTGCCTTGAAAGGAGGATCTAAAATGAACATCAACAAAACAGAAATGAAGATAATGGAATGTAATTATGTCAGGTGATGCTGAGGGAATTAGATTAGGAAACAAGAAACTACAAGTATTAGATGAGTTTTGCTATTTGGGCAGCAAAATAACCAATGAGGACTGACGTAGAGAATATAAAATGTAGGCTGGCAATGGCAAGAAAAATGTTTCTGAAGAAGAGAAATGTGTTAACATTGAATTTAGATTTAAGTGCAAGCAAGTCTTTTCTGAAAGTATCTGTATGGAGTGTAGCCATATACAGAACTGAAACATGGATGGTAAACATTTAAGAGAAGAAGAGAATAGAAGCTACAGAAGGGAGTTGAAGATTAAATGAAAAAGGTACTGAACAGAATTGGGGAGAAAAAAATTTGGGATGAAACCTGACTAGTAGGAGGGATCAGTTTTTAGGACACATTCTGAGATCAAGGGATCACTAGTTAAGTATTGGAGGGAGGTGGGTAAAAATCATGGAGAAATACCAAGAGATGAATACAGTAAGCAGATTCAGAAGGATGTAGGTTGCAGTGGTTATTTGGGAATGAAGCGGCTTGCACAAGACAGAGTGCCATGGAGAGCTGCATCAAACCAGTCTAATGAATGATTGACGACTACAACAACAAAACAACAACAGTACAAAAATAAAACTGAATGATAGTGTCAGTGCCATCGTAACTGCCATCTGTGTCACATCTGCTGTGCAGCGAGCTACATTAAGTTAAGTATTAACTGTATTTTTCTTACTTGTCACTTCTTCCGGGTGTTTTTGCTTTTAGGAAGCTTTAATTGTCGAGTGCTAGTAATAGTGTTCCATAGATTTCGTGTTTGTTTTGAATACAGTCATAGAGAATCTCTTTAGTCAGCCACAGTGTCAGTAGTGCTAGTGTTTGTATTGAATACAGTCCTGAGACAGGTGGTGGTATTTTCATTGTTTTCTACAAGAAGTGTCCAGTAACCACAGTTTAGTCAACTATTAGCCGCCTTTAGTGAATTAGCAGTCTAGTTAAAAGTTGATTAACTCTCTACAGTAAATTAATTTCTTAGGATGGATAGGATGTGTGACTGCTGTGTACAGATGCAGGAGGAGTTGGCCACTGTTCGCGAACAGCTGAACGTGTTGATGGTCGCGGTCAGCCGTCTTCCGGCTGCTGCCTCAAAGTGTAGCGGCAGTGGGGAGTCTGGTGCGTCGCATGGTATACCCCAGGTGTTACATGCTTCACCAACTGTCCCTGCTGTCGAGACATCTTCACGCATTCCAGGCGCGGTTGGGCCACCCTCTCCCCAAGGGGAGTGGCGGGTTCAGCGGCGTTCGCGGCGCACGAGGCGGAGGCTGGCCATGTGGCATCGCCCACTCTGACATGTGGCCGCTCCTTTAGCAAGGTCCGAGCAGGCACATGGGGGGGAGGGGTTTATTAGTGATTGGGGGCTCCAATGTTAGGCGGCTGATGGAGCCCCTTAAGGAAATAGTGGGAAGGTCGGGGAAGAAGGCCAGTGTTCACTCTGTCTGCTTGCCGGGGGGTCTCATCCAAGATGTGGAGGAGGCTCTGCCGGCGGCGATAGAGAGCACTGGGTGCACCCGCCTGCAAATTGTTGCTCATGTTGGCACCAATGACTCCTGCCGTCTGAGTTCAGAGGTCATCCTCAGTTCATACAGGTGGTTGGCGGAGTTGGTGAAGGTGGAAAGCCTCGCTTGCGGGGTGGAATCTGAGCTAACTATTTGTAGTATCATTCCCAGAACCGATTGCGGTCCTCTGGTTTGGAGCCAAGTGGAAGGGTTAAACCAGAGGGTCAGACGATTCTGTGGAGATCTGGGGTGAAAATTTCTCAACCTCCGCTATCGGGTGGAGAAATATAGTGTACCCCTGAATAGGTCAGACGTGCACTACACACAGGAAGCGGCTACAAGGGTAACAGAGTATGTGTGGAGTTCACATGTGGGTTTTTTAGGTTAGAGAATTCCCTCCCTAGGCCCGACAAGACGCCTCCTGAGGACGCGGCAAGGTAGGAGTATGCAAAATGCAACAGGGAATAACAATATTAATGTGGTAATAGTAAACTGCAGGAGTGTCTGTAGAAAGGTCCCAGAACTGCTCTCATTAATAAACGGTCACAATGCCCACATAGTACTAGGGACAGAAAGTTGGCTGAAACCAGATGTAAACAGTAATGAAATTCTAAACTCAGATTGGAATGTATACTGCAGAGACAGGCTGGACAGTGAAGGGGGAGGCGTATTTATAGCACAGGTGGCAAAGAGAAAGAATCCAGTGAAATTCTTTAAGTGCTTTATCTGAAAACTACCTTGAGCAGTTAAACAGAGAACCCACTCGTGGCGATAACATGTTGGACCTTCTGGTGACAAACAGACCTGAACTATTTGAAACAGTTAATGCATAACAGGGAATCGACGATCATAAAGTGGTTACTGCATAAATGATTTCATCCATAAATAGGAATATTAAAAAAGGTAGGAAGATTTTTCTGTTTAGTAGAAGTGACAAAAAGCAGATTTCAGAGTACCTGATGGCTCAACACAAAAGTTTTGTCTCAAGTGCAGATAGTGCTGAGGATCAGTAGACAAAGTTCAAGACCATCAAACAATATGTGTTAGATGAGTATGTGCCAAGCAAGATTGTAAGAGATGGAAAAGAGCCATGGTACAACAACCAAGTTAGAAATCTGCTGCTGAAGCAAAGGGAACTTCACAGCAAACACAAACATAGCCCAAGCCTTGCAGACAAAGAAAAATTACGCGAAGCGAAATGTAGTGTGAGGAGTGCTATGCGAGAGGCATTCAATGAATTCGAAAGTAAAGTTCTATGTACTGACTTCGCAGAAAATCCTAAGAAATTTTGGTCCTATGTCAAAGCGGTAGGTGGATCAAAACAAAATGTCCAGACACTGTGTGACCAAAATGGTACTGAAACAGAGGTTGACAGACTAAGGGCGAAATACTAAATGTCTTTTACCAAAGCTATTTCACAGAGGAAGACTGCACTGTAGTTCCTTCTCTAGATTGTCACACAGTTGACAAAATGGTAGATATCGAAATAGACGACAGAGGGATAGAGAAACAATTCAAATCACTCAAAAGAGGAAAGGCCGCTGGACCTGATGGGATACCAGTTCGATTTTACATAGAGTATGGAAAGGAACTTGCCCCCCTTCTTGCAGCAGTGTACCGTAGGTCTCTAGAAGAGCTTAGTGTTCCAAAGGATTGGAAAAGGGCACAGGTCATCCCTGTTTTCAAGAAGGGACGTGGAACAGATGTGCAGAACTATAGACCTATATCTCTAATATCTATCAGTTGTAGAATTTTGGAACATGTATTATGTTCGAGTATAATGACATTTCTGGAGACTAGAAATCTACTCTGTGGGAATCAGCATGGGCTTCAAAAAAGACGATCATGTGAAACCCAGCTCGCACTACTCATCCACGAGACTCAGATGGCCATAGACACGGGTTCCCAGGTAGATGCTGTGTTTCTTGACTTCTGCAAGGCGTTTGATACAGTTACCTCCATTCGTTTAATGAACAAAGTAAGAGCATATGGACTACCAGACTAATTGTGTGATTGGATTGAAGAGTACCCAGATAACAGGACGCAGCATGTCATTCATAATGGGGAGAGGTCTTCCGAAGTAAGAGTGATTTCAGGTGTGCCGCAGGGGAGTGTTGTTTGACCGTTGCTATTCACAATATACATAAATGACCTTGTGGATGACATCGGAAGTTCACTGCGGCATTTTGCCGATAATGCTGTGGTATATCGAGAGGTTGTAACAATGGAAAATTGTACTGAAATGCAGGAGAATCTGCAGCGAATTGATGCATGGTGCAGGGAATGGCAATTATATCTCAATGTAGACAAGTGTAATGTGCTGCGAATACACAGAAAGAAAGATCCCTTATCATTTACCTACAATATAGCAGGTCAGCAACTGGAAGCAGTTAATTCCACAAATTATCTGAGAGCACGCACTAGGAGTGATTTAAAATGAAATGATCATATAAAGTTGATCGTCAGTCAAGCAGATGCCAGACAGATTCATTGGAAGAATCCTAAGGAAATGCAATCCGACAACAAAGGAAGCAGGTTACAGTACGCTTGTTCGCCCACTGCTTAAATACTGCTCATCGGTGTGGGATCCGTACCAGATAGTGTTGATAGAAGAGATAGAGAAGATCCAACAGAGAGCAGCACACTTTGTTACAGGATCATTTAGTAATCACGAAAGCGTTACGGATATGATAGATAAATTCCAGTGGAAGACTCTGCAGGAGAGATGTCAGTAACGTGGTACAGGCTTTTGTTGAAGTTTCGAGAACACACCTTCACGGAGGAGTCAAGCAGTATATTGCTCCCTCCTACGTATACCTCGCGAAGAGACTATGAGGATAAAATCAGAGAGATTACAGCCCACACAGAGGCATACCGACAATCCTTCTTTCCACGAACAATGCGAGACTGGAATAGAAGGGAGAACCGATAGAGGTACTCAAGGTACCCTCCACCACACACCATCAGGCTTGCGGAGTATGGGTGTAGATGTAGATACCTTGGTGTAATGTTTAAGAGAGATACCTCTTGGGCACATCACATTAAGAAAATATATTTTTGCACTGAGGATAATGTCACAGGCTTTGAGTTAAGATTTTTAGACAACATAGTTGTATGGAGATAGCAGTGATTGGTTTACTTATAATCAATTATTCAAAATGACAGTCACAATCGCTTGATCTCAGAATGCGTCCTACAAACTGATTGTGACTGTCATTTTGAATAATTGGTTTGAGTTAAGAGCAAATGCATATATTTTTCACTTGTGTAGCCATGCCTCACATCTTGTGTTTCAGTGTGCTTTTTATTGGAACATCTTGTAGGAAGCTTGTGATCTTTTATAATATGTGACTTCAGTCCCATGTTATTGTAACACAATGATTAGTTTGTAGTGAAATGAAGCTTAAGCTACACAAGTAGCTACAGTAGGAAAAGTATATTATCATATAATTCACTGATCTACCTAGAAATAAGGATACACTCTCTCAAAATGCATTGAAAACAAAAGTGAATGTTTTAATTCATCTTTTAAGCTTCCAAGGAATTAAATTTAAATAAGGTTAAAAGAAAGCTGCTTTGAAGTGATATTGAAGGAGTATCCTCCTAATGTGTGTTTTTATAATGTTAAAAAATTCCTATCAGAGCAGAAGATTATTGTCATTCGTACCATGCTATTTATTAGAAATTAAAATAAATTATGCAGGGGTAAAATACAGGGAGCGAAAGGCTATTTATAATTTGTACAGAAACCAGATGGCAGTAATAAGAGTCGAGGGGCATGAAAGGGAAGCAGTGGTTGGGAAGGGAGTGAGACAGGGTTGTAGCCTCTCCCCGATGTTATTCAATCTGTATATTGAGCAAGCAGTAAAGGAAACAAAAGAAAAATTTGGAGTAGGTATTAAAATTCATGGAGACGAAGTAAAAACTTTGAGGTTCGCCGATGACATTGTAATTCTGTCAGAGACGGCAAAGGACTTGGAAGAGCAGTTGAACGGAATGGACAGTGTCTTGAAAGGAGGATATAAGATGAACATTAACAAAAGCAAAACAAGGATAATGGAATGTAGTCAAATTAAATCGGGTGATGCTGAGGGAATTAGATTAGGAAATGAGACACTTAAAGTAGTAAAGGAGTTTTGCTATTTAGGAAGTAAAATAACTGATGATGGTCGAAGTAGAGAGGATATAAAATGTAGACTGTCAATGGCAAGGAAAGCGTTTCTGAAGAAGAGAAATTTGTTAACATCGAATATAGATTTATGTATCAGGAAGTCGTTTCTGAAAGTATTTGTTTGGAGTGTAGCCATGTATGGAAGTGAAACATGGACGATAACTAGTTTGGACAAGAAGAGAATAGAAGCTTTCGAAATGTGGTGCTACAGAAGAATACTGAAGATAAGGTGGATAGATCATGTAACTAATGAAGAGGTATTGAATAGGATTGGGGAGAAGAGAAGTTTGTGGCACAACTTGACTAGAAGAAGGGATCGGTTGGTAGGACATGTTTTGAGGCATCAAGGGATCACAAATTTAGCATTGGAGGGCAGCGTGGAGGGTAAAAATCGTAGAGGGAGACCGAGAGATGAGTACACTAAGCAGATTCAGAAGGATGTAGGTTGCAGTAGGTACTGGGAGATGAAGCAGCTTGCACAGGATAGAGTAGCATGGAGAGCTGCATCAAACCAGTCTCAGGACTGAAGACAACAACAACAACAACAACATGCTTTTTGTAATTTTTTCCACAAAGTTATGACACAAATTATTACATATGTACACAAACCAAAACAAATCTTTTTTCCTCTACAGACAAATAAAAGAATAAAAATTACTGTTGACAATCTCTGCAGTGGTACAACTGAATTGTAGTAATATTCCTTGACTTGCTTTCGTGAACAAATTTTTGAAGACAGAATTAAGCGTTTTTGGGTTTTTGGTGAGGTAGCTGGTCTGCAGATAGAGGGCAGCACTGGGGAATGTCCAGGCTAAGATGCCTGGCGTGAAGGTGGCAAATTCCAAGATGGCCTGGCTACTGGAAGTGCTACATTGAAAGCATTGAATATTCACTGAAATGCTGAAAACTGCCTGCAACTGAGCTACAGAAAATATAAGGACATCTTTGAATTTTGTGAAAGCCCTAGAACTGTCATATTTTTGACATCTTGTTTGGAATCTGTTAAAGTTTAAATGTTTATTTATTATAAAGTAAAAACCACTTGCACATTATTAATACGTATAGTACACCTATAAATAGATCAAGACTTTAGCTAAACGATGAGCAGGGTCAGTTATGCAATATATATGAAACTAAATTGTTAAACAAATTATTTATAATATTTCATTCAGCTGTAATAAAACAAAGAATCCTGAATATGGACACTTATCATTTCGCTTGAGCATGTTGACACTGCAGCAGAGGCTACAATGTAATAATCCATGTAAATAGAATTTGTCAAGAAAAGGATAGTTGCCACTCACCACATAGGCGCCCTCCCCCACCCCCACCCCCACCCCCTCCCCTCACACACACACACACACACAGTCTCTGGCTGCTGAGGTCAGACTGGGAGCATAAGCAGCATCTGCACTATATGGTCAGTAGCAACTATCCTTTTCATGATAGTGTTACATTCCATCCTGGATTTTCCATTGTAGAATTTGTTAAGTTTATATGAATTAAGAAATGCACTTTGAGTCACATAGTACCACAACAATGCGTGAAATACCAACATGCACTTAACTAGGTTCTGTGGCTTCCTCTCAGAACAAATGTAAAATACCATATTAGAAAGACAAAACATAGATATTTAGATGCGGATCATGGTTTAAATATACATAACATCAATGTAAAGCACATTATTTTGATTAGGTGGCCCAGGGAAAGTAACAATCTTGACTTGAGTGGTTGGTTATATGAGTAAGCTCTGGAATAAGCACGTGGAGGGGTCTTATGGTCTTTTGTCAGTGTGGGTAAGCTTGGTAAGATTGGACAGTTGTCAAATCGCTTGTGTTAAGCGATTCTAGCTCATAGCATTGGAACATTATAATACTACATGAGCTACAAGCAGAAATGATAGCACTGTCTGAGTTAAGCTGATCTTCACTGAGTTTTACAAAACTGATCACACTTTGAGAATTTATTTGGTTTCCTTTACTCCTTGCTCAGTGTATAGACTGAATAACATTGGTGATAGACTACAATACTGTCTCACTACCTTCTCAGCCACTGCTTCCCTTTCATGCCCCTCGATTCTCATAACTGTCATCTGGTTTCCATAAATATTGTAAATACCCTTTGAGTCCCTGTATTTGATCTCTGCTATGTTTATAATTTCAAAGAGAGTACTCCAGTCATCATTGTTAAAAGCTTTCTCCAAGTATACAAATGCTATCAACATAGGTTTGCCCTTCCTTCCCCTATCTTCTAATACATGTTATAGGGTCAGTATTGCCTCACATGTTCCTACATTTCTCCAGAATCCAAACTAATCTTCCCAGAGATCGACTTCAAACAGTTTTTCCATCCTTCTGTAAAGAATTTGCATTAGTATTTTGCAAGCACGACTTATCAAACTAATAGTTCAATAACTTTCACACTTGTCAGCAACTGCTTTCTTTGAAATTTGGAATTATTGCATTCTTCTTGAAGTTTAAGGGCATTTCGCCTGTCTCATACATTTGCACAGAAGAATTTTGTCATGGCTAGCTCTCCCAAGGCTATCAGTAGTTCTGACAGAATATTGTCTACTCCCAGGGCCTTGTTTCAACATGAATCTTTCAGAACTCTTTCAAAGTCTTCTCACAGTATCACATCTCACATGTCATCTTCATCTACATCCACTTCTCTTTCTGTAATATTGCCTCCAAGCTCATCTCCCTTGTGTAGACCCTCTATATACTCTCGCCATCTTTCAGCTTTCACTTCTTTGCTTAGGTCTGGTTTTTCATCTGAGCTCTTGATAGTCATAGAGATAGTTGAATTTTCCTGTAGGTGATATCTGTCTTTCCCCTACTGAACTATACTTCTAAATCCTAACATTTGTCCTCTAGCTATTCCCTCTTGGATATTTTGCACTTCCTGTCAATCTCATTTTTTAGACATTTTTTATCCCCTTTCACCTGCTTAATCTGCTACATTTTTATATTTTCCTCTTTCATTTGTTTAATTCAATACCTCCAGTGTTATCCAAGGATTTCTATTAGGCCTTGTCTTTTTATGTATCTTCTGCTGTATTCACTATTTCATCTCTTAAAACTACCTACTCATCTTCTGCTGCATTCCTTTTCCCTCTTCTAGACAACTGTTACCTAATGATCCCTCTGAAACTCTCAGGAGTCTCTAGTTCTTTCATCTTAATTTCCTACCTTTTTGCAATTTCTTAAGTTTTAATCTACAGTTTGTAACCAATAAATTGTGGTCAGAGTCCACATCTGCCCCTGGAAATGTCCTAGTTTTTAAAATCTGGTTGAAAATTCTTTGTCTTACCATTACATATTCGGTCTAAAACCATCCCATGTCTCCAGATCTCCTCCATGAACACAACCTTCTTTCATGATTATTTAACCAAATGTGTCTCAAATATTCGTTGGATGTATTCCAGTCCCTGTCTTCCCCTATAGTTTTTACTCTCTGTAGCTCCCTTTAGTACCATCAAAGTTATTCCCTGATGTCTTCACCAACATCCCTCGTCCTTGCAGGTGTTGTCCATATGGAAACCTACTCATTTCTTGTCCTATCTGTTCAACAAACCTTCAACACTCTTCTACAGCACCGCATCTCAAGCACTTTGATTCTACTCTGCACTAGTTTCCCCACATTTCATGATTCACTTACATACAATGCCATGCCTGAAGCAAACATTCTCAGAAATCGCTTCCTCAAATTAAGGCTGATATTTGATACCAGTAGACATCTTTTGGCCAGGGATGCCCTCTTCCCCTGTGCTAGTCTACTTTTTACGTCCTCCTTGCTTTGTTCATCATGTGTTATTTTGCTTCCAAAACAGCAGAATTTTTTCAGTCTACTTCTTGGCCCCTAATTTTCATGTTAAATTACTCACTAATCTAATTTCTGCTACTTCTCATTACATTCATCTTTCTACAGTTTATTCTCAGTCCACAGATTGTTCGTTCTATTCAATAGGTCCTGTAATTCTTCTTCCCTTTCACTGAGCATAGAAATGTCATTCACAAATCTTGTTATCTTTTCACCCTGAATTTTAATTCCAGTTGAGTAGTGGCAAACAACTGTATTCCTGTCGTTTTTTTTAATCTGAGCACTTTATTCTTGGTCTTCGATTCTTATCATCCCCTCTTAGTTTTTCTACACACAGTACATTATCTGTTCTTCCCAACAGCTTACACCTATTTATCTCAGAATTCTGAACATCCTATTAACGTGTCTTGATGTTTCTTGTCCTGCTTCCACAATCGGGCACAACATAAGTATTACTTCTCCTGTGTCTTTTCCTAAAGCCAAACTTATCCTCAGTTATCTTTTCCTTTCTGATGTATATTGGGAATATTGATGCATGAGCTATTAAGCTGATTGTACCGTAGTTTTCACACTTATCTGCTGTTGCTATCTTCAGGACTGTGCAGATATTTTTTTGAAAGATTGATGGTATCTTCAGTCTCATAGATTTTGCAAACTAACTTGAATAGTTTTCTTGTTGCCATTTCCCACAATGATTTTAGAAAGGTGTCTATGCCTTCTTCCTTACTTTATCCAAAGTTCCCAAAGCTCTGTTCAATTCTGACTCTAATACTCGATCCCCTGTATATCACATATCACCTCCCATTTCTTCTTCTATCATGTCATCAGACAGTTTTCTCCCTCACAGGGACCTTCAGTATACTTTTTCCACCTACCCACAACCCACTCTATCCCACGTGTTTAACAGTGGAATTCCCGTTGCAGTTTTTAATGTTGATGCTTCTGTTTTTAATTTCTTCAAAGATTTGACTTTTCTACATGCTGAGCCAGGTCTTACGATGGCCATTACTTATTTTTTTTTAAAAAAATCACATTTTTCCTGCAACTGCGCAGTTCCTATTAATTACTAAGTGACTTATATTACTGTATTCCCACCTTTCCCTGAAAATTTCTTTACTTCCTTCTTTCGTCAGTCAGTTGCAGTACTACTTCTGTTAACCTAGGTGTCAATCTGTTACCTTCTTTGTACTTATATTTGGCTGTCCAGTTCCTGAGACTGCCCTTTTTAGAGATGTTCATGCCTCTTCATGTGAACTGCCTACTGCATTTTCAATTACCTCTACAGCCTTAGAGAACTTCCTATCTCAACATCCCTCAGTACTTAGGTACCCCGCCTCTTTCCACTTTGATTCTTATAGATGATTCTCTTGATCTTCAGCCTACTCTCCATTATAACTAAATTTTAATCTGAAATTATCTGTGCCTTGGTAAGCCTTACAATCCACTATCTGATTTTGGAAGGTCCATCTCAACGTGATGTCATCCAGCTAAAATCTTCCCCAGTCCACAGGATGTTTCCAAGTATACCTCCTGCTATTACAATTTTTAACAGCTGCTATTAGCTGAAATTTATTGCAGAACACTATTCATCTTCCTTCCCTCTCATTCCTACTATATAGCCTACATTCTCCTGTAACTCTGTCTTCTATTTTCACCCCCTACTACAGAGTTCCAGACCACCATGATTTTTCATTTCCCTTTACATACTGAATTACCCATTGGGTAACCTCATACAATGTTTCTATATCTTTATCTTCTATTATTCAAAAACAGTCTTAATCACATTTATTATTATTATTATTATTATACTGCCAACTGGTTTCAACCCAATGTAGGGGTCATCATCTGGGCATTTACACCATTGGTCAACTGCTGGTTCTCACAGTTGAACATGAAATTTATGTTAAGCACAGATGTATGAAGAACAAAAATTGCATACCAGCATGAGTCATGGCATCAGGAAGGGCATCTGGCCACCCACTATCAAGACACTTATTATTATTACAATACTGACAATCCATTGTGATGCAGGATATGTCCTATCAACTAGTCTCTTTTTTAAATCAAATTTTTCCATGAAACTCTTTATATCCCACTTTGATTCAGTATCTCATCATCTATTATTTGATAAACTTATCTGATCTTCAGCATTCTTCAATAGCACCACATTTCAAAAGATACTGTTCTCTTCTTGTCTGAACTGGTTAACATTCACATTTCATGTAAATACAAGGCTACACTCCAGAAAAATATCTTCAGACAAGATTCCCTTATACTTATATTAGATTTTAACAATTTTTTTTCCTTCATAAATGCTTGCCCTACCACTGTCAGTCTACATTTGATATCTTCTCTACTTCAGTCATTAATGTTCGCTTCTTCTCCCTCTACTTTAATTCCCTCTCCAAATTTCTCCTTGGTTTCATTAACTACTTGCTCAATGTACAGATTGAATGATACCTGGGATAGGCTACAACCCTGTCTCACTTCCTTCCCTATTCTATCATGTCCTTTGACTCAACTGAAGTCTGGTTTCTGTATAAGTTACAAATAACAATTAGCTACTTGTATTTTATCCCTAATACTTTCAAAATTTCAAACAGTGAAGTCCAATCAACACTGTCAATAGCTTCCTAACATAGGTTTGCCTTTTTTTAACCTACCTTCTAGTGTAAGTCATATGATCAGTGTGGCCTCACATGTTCCTACATTCTTCTGGAACCTAAACCGATTTTCCTCGAGGTTGGCTTCCACCACTTTTTTTCATTCTTCTCCAAATAATTCAAGTCAGCATTATTAAATTTATGATTCGGTAGTATTCACACCTGTCAGCAGCTGCTTTCTTTAGAATTAGAATTATTATATTTCTCTTCTCTCATATCTCTCACACCATGGAGAATAATTTTGTTACGACTGGTGCTCCCACGGATTCCAATAATTCTGAGGGAATGCTGTCTATTCCAGGGGTCTTATTTCCATTTCAGTCTTTCAACTAGCACTCACACTCTTCTCAAAGTATCATATCTCCCATTTCATTTTCATCTACTTCCCCTTCTCGTCAGACCTCACCTTTCCCTTCTTTGCTTGGTACCAGGTTGTGACCTATGCTCTTCATATTGACACAACTGTTTCTCTTTCCTTGAAATGTCTCCCTAATTTTCCAGCAGGCAGCATATATCTTTCCTCTAGTTTTTCATGCTTCTCATCATTTTTCATGCTTGTCATCTAGTGTCTCCTGCTGTCATTTTGCACTGGCAGTCTCATTGTTTTCGACACCTGTGTTTCCTTTCACCTGCTTCACTTGCTGCATTTTTTGTATTTTTCTCCTTTTGTCAATTAAATTCAGTACCTACTGCATTATCCAAGTGTTTCTACTAGGCCTTGCTATATCTGCAAACAATGTGATCCTGTGCTGCCTTCCATATTTTATCACTCAAAGCTATCCATTTATCTTCTGTAGCACCATTTCCCACCATTTTAGTCCAATAGTGCCTGATGCTTCCTCTGAAACTCTAACAAGCATCTAGTTCTTTCAACTTATTCAAGTCCCATCTCCTTTTTTTCCTAGCTTTTCTTCAATTTCTATAGTTTCATCCTGCAAATCATAACCAATAAATTATAGTCACGAGTCTACATCTGTGCTTGGAAATGACTTACAGTTTAAAATCTGGTTTCAAATGTTTGTCTTACCATTAGTTAATCAATCTGCACTCTTGTTTCAAATAAGAATGCACAAATGTTGCCAGGCAAAAGTTTGTGGAAATTCATGTGTCTGTATGAAGACAGATGCATAAAGTATACAACTTCCACTCTCATACCTCAGCGAAAGATCTAGCTGAGAATCCGAGATAATTTTGGTCACATGTAAAATCTCTAATTGGATCAAATGCTTCTATCCATTTACTCAATGATTAGTCTGTGGTGGCAACAGAGGACATTAAAAGGAAAGCTGAAGTTTCAAATTTCACATTTAAGAAATAGTTCACATGGGAAGATCATATAAACATACTTTCATTTGTCGCACAGATCCTGGTATGGAGGACATAGAAATAGGCATCCCTGGTATAGAGAAGCATCTGAATAAGTTGAAAATAACTAACCAGAAAGCCCTGGATGAAATCCCAATTTGCTTTTACAGAGAGTACTCTATGGCATTGGTCCTTTACTTAGCTTGCGTTTATCATGCATCTCTCATCCAGCTCAAAGAGCCAAGTGACTGCAAAAAAGGGCAGAAGGCTCCTGTATATAAGAAGCATAAAGAAATGGACACACAAAATTGAAGACTAATATTCTCAACATCAGTCTGCTGCAGAGTTCTTGAACATAGTCTCAGTGCAAATAAACACATCAAAAAAAGTTAAATTGTAATAGAGATCAACATAAATATCATTTCCACCCTTTTTATTGCTCATTAAAACCATTTTTATTGCTCATTAAAACCACACATTGCATGTTGTCCCACCATATAGTGAGACCTTCAGGGGGGTGGTGGTCCAGATTGCTCTACACGTCGGTACCTCCAATACCCAGTAGCACGTCCTCTTGCATTGATGCATGCCTGTATTCGTCGTGGCATAACAAACACAAGTTTATCGAAGCACTGTTGGTCCAGACTGCCCCACTCCTCAACAGCGATTTGGCATTGATCCCTCAGAGTGGTTGGTGGTCACTTCGTCCATAAACAGCCCTTTTCAATCTATCCCAGGCATGTTCAATAGGGTTCATGTCTGGAGTGATGTCATTATCCTGAAGGAAGTCATTCACTAGATGTGCACGATGGGAGTGTGAATTGTCATCCATGAAGACGAATGCCTCACCAATATGCTGCCAATATGGTTGTACTATCAGCTGAAGGATGGCATTCATGTATCATACAGACATTATGGTGCCTGCCATGACCACCAGTGGCATAAGTCGGTCCCACATAAGGCCACCCCAAGACATCAGGGAACCTCCACCTCGCAGCATTCGCTGGATAGTGTGTCAAAGGTGTTCAGCCTGACTGGGTTGCCTCCACAGACATCTCCGAAAATTGTCTGGTTGAAGGTATATGCGACACTCATTGGTGAAGAGAATGTGATGCCAATCCTGAGCGGTCTATTCGGCATGTTGTAGGGCCCATCTGTACTATGCTGCATGGTGTCGTGGTTACAAAGATGGATCTTGGACGTCGGGAGTAAAGTTGCGCAACATGCAGCTTATTGCGCACAGTTTGAGTCGTAATACGACATCCTGTGGCTGCACGAAAAGCATTCTTCAACATGGTGGCATTGCTGTCAGGGTTCCTATGAGCCATAATCCATAGGTAGCAGGCATCCACTGCAGTAGTAGCCCTTGGGCAGCCTGAGTAAGGCTGCTCATTGACAGTTCCTGTGTCTCTGTATCTCCTCCATGTCCGAACAACATCGCTTAGATTCATTCCGAGATGCCTGGTCACTTCCCTTGTTGAAATCCCTTCCTTGCACAAAGTGGCAATTTGGATGAGATCGAACCACGGTACTGACCGCCTAGGCATGGTTGAACTACAGACAATACGAGCCATGCACCTCCTTCCTGGTGGAATGACTGGAACTGATCAGCTGTCTGACCTTTTCCGTCTAATAGGCGCTCCTCATCTATTGTTGTTTACATCTTTAGGTGGGTTTAGTGACATTTCTGAACAATCAAAGGGGCTGTGTCTGTGATACAATATCCATAGTCGATGTCTATCTTCAGTAGTTCTGGGAACCGGGGTGATGCAAAACTTTTTTTGATATGTGTATAATGAGTTTTCTTGAGACAGAAAAGCTTCTGCCCACAAACCAGTATGTACTTCAAAAAGCAACGTCCATGCTAAACTCAGCTTGCTCTTGTATCACAAGACATTCTTTGAAAGATGGGTGAAGAGCAACAATCAGATCCCATATTCCTAGATTTTGCACGAAGTGTTTGACATGGTGCCCCACTGCAGATTGTTAATGAAGGCCAGAGCATATGACATAGATTCCCTGGTATGCAACTGGCTCTAAGACTTCTTAAGTAACAGAACCCAGTACATTGTTCTTGATGGTGAGTGTTCATCATAGACATGGATATTGTCAGGAAGGCCCCAGGGAAGTGTGATAGGACCACTCCTATTCTCTACGCACATAAATTATCTGACTGACAGGAAGGACCACAAAATAAGGCTATTTACTGATGATCCTGTGGTGTGCAGGAAAGTGTTCCCCTCGAGTGACCATAGAAGGATACAAGATGACTTACAATTACTTGTTAGTGAGACAAAGAACAGATTGCTCTAAATGTAGAAAAATGTAAGTCAATGCAGGGAAGTAAGAGAAACAAACCTGTGATGTGTGAATACAGTATTAGTAGTTTGCTTCTCAACATTGGCACATACATTAAATAACTGACGCTTAACACTGCAGAGTGAAATGAAAGGGAACAAGCATGTCTGGTTGGTAACAGGGAAGACAAATGCTTCACTTTGTTTTGTTGGGAGAATTTTGGGAAAGCGTGGCTCATCTATAAAGAAGGTAGCATATAGAACACCAGTGTGACCCATTCTTGAGTATTGCTCGATTGTTTGGGATCCAGTTGTATTAAAGGAAGACATCCAATCAGATCAGAGGCATGCTGCTGGATTTGTTACCAGTAGATTCAATCAGAATGCAAGTATTATAGAGATGTTTCATGAACCTAATAGGGAATCCCTGGAAGGAAGACAATTCTTTTCATGAGGCACTATTAAAGAAATTTAGAGAACCAGCACCAGGCCAACAGCAGAACGATTCTTTTGCTGCTGACATATATTTCACCTATGGGGCATGAAGATAAGAGAAATTAGGGCTCATGTGGAGGATTATAGACAGTTGTTTTCTTCCCTCGCTCTATCGGTGTCCAATAGAAAAGGAAATGGCTTAGTGGCATGTGGTAACGTCTGCCATGCACTGTACGGTGGCTTACGTATGTAGACGTAGATGATCAAACCTCACTGCACATTTTCATTCTTCTTGCATCAGGACAACGATGGTTAGGTCTACACACCAACTAAAGATTTAAATGTGAAGACAATGAAGTTTTTTATGAGCAGTTTCACAGTGTATTTGATGAAATTGCCAGTCATGCTTAATTGCTTCTTATAGGTTATATGAATGGGTTATTTAGCAATTCTTTTCAGCATGTTGTTGGACCTTTTCTAGAAGCACAATGCACAAATGAGAATGGTGAGTGTTTCAGATCATTATCTAGCATTTACAGACTCAGTGTAGGCAATAGTTTCTTTCAACATAAAATGATACACAAGAAATGGCATTCATATTATGGAAATGCTCTAAATCAAACTGATAATTGCACAAACAGTCAATGGAAGCCCTCTTAGCAAGAAACACAAACCTATCTACATCTGTTGGGTCAGGCTTTTTCTTCGTGTGAGTGGGACTTGTAAGTGAAGTTCAAATCCCAGCAGTACAGACAACCTAAGTGACTGAGATTGGCAACGCTAAAAAACAAGTAAGTAGAAAATTTATTTGTAATCGGCTGTAAAAATCAATTACAGGTGTGTAGAGATCTGTCTAATGTCACTGAAATGCAATTGTTTAATTTCAAGTATTTGGTGAGTCCACGTGCTGAAGAAAGAATGATGGATTCAAGATCAAACTTGGATCTGACAAATGAAGGAAAAATGGCAAAACAAACAGCACCAATAGGCTAAAGATTAAGGAGAGTGCCGAGTAACAAAAGAAAAAAAAAAATTGGCAAGTTAGAGACCACCATCAAAAGCAGTTCTAAAGCTACAGAGTGGTTTGAACAAAAAGATAGACTTTAAAAATGGCACCAGAACATGACACCATGTTGTTCGAGTATCTACTGCAACTTATGGTTTTTGAAATGATCCCATAAAGGATAAAAATGGCAAACTTCTGATCCTAAAACATGAACAAGCTGCCCAATGAGTTGAGTACTTCACAGAAACATTAAACAAGCCAATTCACTTAATGCTCACAGCTTTGGAAATGGGGCAAAAAGGCAGGAGATAATGGTAAGAGCAGGTGATAAAGAAATAGAGGTGCTTGCTGCAACCTCAACACTTAAAAACAATAAAGCAGCTATTGTGAACAAAATCTCGCCAAAAATGATGAATTATGTAGATGTTGATTTAATTCATTACCTTACTACACTTTGCCAACCTGTTGGCAAACAAGGTGAGTCCCAGAAGATTGAAGGTGTGTCATCATTGCTGAACTACTATGTAAGGATGGTTGGTTGGTTGGTGACTCAGGGACTAATCAACGAGGTCATCAGTTCCTCAATCTAGCAGCAGTTCATCCAGAATTAGCAATGCCTGTGAAGTACATGTTCTAATGAAAGTACGTAGGAGCAGAGAGACTGAGACACTGAAGGCAATACTGATGCCAGAGCTGAGCTGGTACAAACTTCACAGCAGACACCTGCTCTCTCGAGGTTCATCTAATTGGGAGAAATGCCCCATATTATATCTAAACTTCGCCAACCCGATCGAGGGCGAAGACTGTTACAGAGCAATGAATATTTCTAGTTGGCAGATTCGGAACATTAAAAGTGAGAAAGCTAAAATTTTAATGGGCATTAGTTAGACCAACAACAGCAGAAATAAGAGGAGAGAAATAGGTAAGGCTGCAGGTGGAATGTCCCTGTGGCTCTGCATGTGATAGGAGTCATCCCACCCACAGCTGTCTCACCTCTGCTTGATTTAGTCACGGTACTAAAGAGCAGCTACAATTCAATGAACTGCTACCTCTAAAATAGAAAATATGGTGCAGCAGAAAAGGAGACCAATCACATATAAAAGCAAGCAGAGTAGAAGGTGGATGAAAGAGTAAGCTGGTCAAAGAGGTAGGGTCAGGGGTCCTCTAGACACAGCATGCAGTGGGGAATACACAACTCCAACCATCTCATCCCTCCCCTGTATGTAGCTTAAATCTTATATCTGAAAATAAAAACCACTTTCAGAGAGAAAGTAGGGAACAAGTTCAATCATTCACGAATCATCTGTGAGTAAATACAAAGAATTGGAAAGGCTTACTTAGCATAGAGAGACAGACGAAGTGGGAATTCCACCAAGATATGAGTTACTATCTATATGCATCCACAAAAACAATGTGGGGGTACCTTGCTACATAAAACAAATTATGGGTTAGCATGGTATCACCACTGTGGAAGTGACATAGGATGGTGGGGTCCTTTCAGGAAGAAAAGAAGTAAAAGTGCATGCGACAGTAGTCTCCTCGATAGCATGGAGTTTATTGCAGGGTGCAGTAGCCAAACAGATGTCATCCGATCTTAGAGTGAGCAGAGATCTTATTTGCTGCTGCAAAGCCACACCTGGAATTGGCCAAGTGAATGGGAGAAAAGTAACTGCTCCTCTATCCAAATAGTTGGCCAGTTCATTGATACCCATATGATTTGGGACCTAGAGAAAGACAACTGAGCAGATAGCATGACTAGATTCAGCGAGAAGGGCCAAGTAGCAGAAACCATGGTGTTTCAAGAGTAACACCAGTCAGTGGCCTGAAGACTGCTCACTGAGGCTATACATATTAAAACACAGTGAAGGGCAGCTCATTTAATAAAGTGAAGTGCAAAATCAATGGCAGTCAGGTCTGCTGTAAACACATTACATGTTCCTGGCAACAAATGTAGTTTCTGACTAACAGGGAATGTAACAGCATATCTCACCTTATCAACAGTTTTAGAGCTGTCAGTGCATAAGTTGTTAGCACACTGAAACTCCTGAAGAATTGAACATAACAAATATGAAAGGTCACGGGGTGACAGAGACTTTCGGATCTCGAAATCCAGGGTGTCCCACTCAAAGCTCTCTGACCACAGCATATACAACAATGAAAAATGCACCTCATTGTAGAGCATTTCAAAGAATTTATTTATTTATCATCAATACACCTCTACATGTGAACCATTTGTAGCACGAAGAATATCGGGTCTATATTCAATTTTTTGCCAAGTTCTTTGTAACATTTCCTCTGTTATTGTTGCAATCGCATTAGTGGTACGAAGTCGCAAAGTAGGAATATCGTCCACCTTGGCCAGGCAATGGGTCCTCCATGTTCGATCCAATGACTGGGAAATTTCCTATCCAGGAACTTGGGAACAGCCGTTGACCAATGTGGCGGAGCTCCATATTGTTGACAAATGATGTTGGGTTGCAAGTCTTATATCGTAGGGCACACAAACTGCTCCAACATGTCTAGATATACTGACCCATTCAATGTTTGTTCCGCAAAGAAGAACAGTCCAACAATCCTGTCACTGATTAGCCCGCACCAGACATTTAGTTTAGGGCTAACATGAACATGATCAATGATAATGAGTAATTTTGCGAACCGCAAAGCTGAACATTGTGCCTATTAACCCTTCCTGATGGATGAAAGGTTGCCTCATCTGAGAATAAACATCTTTCCAGAAAGCTGGCATACATATAAATATGCTGCAGTGTATCTGCAACCAATTGTTGTTGGCGTGGTTTTTCATTCCGTGTGAGATGTTGCAAAATTTGCACTTTCTAAGCACATATACGAAGATGCTGGTGAACTACAACGATGCAATGGTGATCGAGGTACAAGTTGCCTAGATGCTTGACGAATTGACTTACGTGGGCTTCTGAGAAACGCTTGTCTGATGTCCTGCACTGTTTCTTCTGAAACTCCATAATGTGCACCACCAGAATGTTTCAGAACACTTCCTGTTGGCAGAAACTTTTTATGCCATTCCTTAATTGTTTCACATTAATACACATAATGATAATTTCTTTGCACAGTATTTGGCGATTTTGTTTCTGCAAATCACACTACTGCTTGCACGCGCTGCTGTGGAGTCGCCATTTTCATTTCATGTGACTATGCTGCACTCTGTCGATGATACTTGGCTCTTCTGATGTGGGAATATAAATTCTTTGAGATGCTCTACAATATGGCGCATTAATCATTGTCATATCTACTGTGCTTTTTCTATACTGGGTCCTTGAAATCAGGGCAGTTTGAGTGGGACACCCTGTAGATTGGTCCTAATTCGTGGCATGGGTATCATGGGAGTGGGGGTCACGAGAAAACATGGGTAGCACACTCGATGGGGGAGAGGCAGAGGTTCTGGCAGAGGGCTACAAGGCACATTCCAACTGGTAGTCACACCCAAGGGCAAGGTATCAGCAGGTCAACACCTCTTGTGTGCAAAAAGAATGAGATACATCAAGTTGGTTCCATTGGAACTGAGGATGTAAGATCCCTGCTTGGACAGGGACTGTCTATGGGATTAGTCCACAAGGTGTCAGTGGCCAGACGAACTCTACGATGATGGGCTGGGTCTAAGAATGTCAAAGATTATGGTGGTCGGTAAGATGTTGGCCATATAGAAGGCCTCACCAGACAAAGTGGTGCTCCCCCACAGGAACTGTTGCACAGCAGAGACACGGGTCATTGTTAGTATGATGCTGGTCAAGTAGAAGGCCCCTACCAGCCAAAGTGGTTCTCCTCCACAGGATGTGTTGCACATTAAAAGTAAGAAAAAGGAGAACAGGGGAGGGGGGGGGGGCGATTGTTGGATTCACATGGTCAGTTCTTCTAAGTAAGTGGCCTGCTTGGAGATCTGAAAACATTGCAAATGATGACTGTTGAGGTCATTCATACTCCCAACATTATTGCTTCCAACATGATATAAAGGGGAGTCCAATCATCAACTGCATCAGTGTGAATCAGATACCCTCTCGGGACCAGCTCGGTTCCTACAGAATGCATGATGACCAGAGAGTGTGGTGAATGGTCATCAGTCAAGGATATTTCTTGCAGAGCAATGCAAATTGCAGAAGAGGAGGAAATAAAGCGTTGTAGTCCCAGCAGGTGATGGTAATGTCCATTACAGTTCCATTGAACTATCAGGTTGCAGGTGTGCACAGTAGGCACGAAGGGGGGACAACCCATGACCACTGCTTGTTACTGATGTGGGTGGAACCACATTAATGTGTGTTGGTTCAGAATCCTACGGCAAGGGGGTCCTGATGGCTCTAGGGTAGCCTTGTATTGTTTCTTCTTCTTCTCCTCCTCCTCCTCCTCCTCCTCCTCCTCCTCCTCCCCCCCCCCCCCCCCCCCCCGCAGCTTTTCATGACCAGAATTCTTGTGACGGGTGTATGAACAGCATGCAGCCCTGGGACTCCTTCAGCCACTGGCTGGTGTTTGGCCTCTGGTCTGTGGCTTTCTGGGGATATGGGTCCTGAGAAAGAGCCCTGTCACAGGAAGATGCTGGAGGAGGATGCTACTCCTGCAGCTGGGTGAGGGAAGTGGTGCTGTAAGAATCACAAGAAAGGAGGGTGGTGAGAGACTGGTTTTGAAAAAATTGGGATGCAAGAGTGATAGCTGCAGATTTTGTATAATTGGACATCATAACAACAGGACGTAGGTGTTCATCCCTTTTACACGCCTCAGTAGACAAGTGTGAACAGATTTATATCCCTGTGTTTTACTTAATTTCTTGAAGACTGGGAAAACCAATGAACATGGAAGATGGTCGTTTGTGAAATTGACACTCAAATGTGGATGTTCACAAGGATTACCTTGTGGAGTGACTGGCTGCAGTTACCACAACTTGGGTTGGCCTTGCAGCATGATGACATGTGACAAAAGTGCAAGTGATGGAAGCACCTCAAAGGCAGTGGGACGTAAGAATCCACGTCACACCTGTACATCATCACTAACTTTTTCTGGTACGACATTTACCTTCAGAGGCTAAGATAAAGGTGCCTGCATCTATTGTAAAAGCCCTGAGACCTTTTTGGATGTTTCGGACAGAATGTATGCGCCTGCACTCACAATTAGCCCTAGCTTCTTGTCTGTTAGAAGAGTAATGTCTCTGTGGAAGATGATACGTTAGACCAAAGTCTTGTATAGGGCTATGATCACTGGTATGTCACACAATGTTCATATGTTTGAAGAACTGCAGACTGTGCAGCGGAGACGGCTTTAATCAGTTGTGGTCCATAGGACTTTCAGACCAACAACTCAAGTTTTCAAAATTTATTTTTAATATATTCCACCAAAAAATAAATGCTTCATTGCAGTAAAGTTATTCCAATCAGAGTACATACTAAGTTTTGGATAATTTTTTTTAGCTCCTTGAGGTCTGGCATGTCCCTCTTCCAATCGGGTAGCCAGGGTAGAGGAATCAGTATGGTTACAGCTATGTGGAATGAAAAATGAAATTTCTGTATCTGTCTGATGTGGTGGCCAGATCAGAACGGCCATTGTTCTGATGTTTCATGTGCAAAACATCCACTCTGATGTCACTCTAAACAAAGAGCTCGCCCCATGGATGCTTCCTACACAGAGCAAAGACCCTTTGGCATGATGGCTGTTGCAGGGTGTCCTGATGCCCCAGGAACAAGGGCCCATACTTCTTTGCATGCATGGCAGTCTATCATCTCCGGATCAGCACTGGCATCCCTTTGTTGTCAGTGGGCTCAACCAAAATGGTACAAAACCATCCCACCCCACTACATTAGTTACCATGTTGGCTTTGAAGCTCAAATAAGAGCCTACATAGGCATTGCACACATATGACCTATAACTATGGATGCATTAGGTGCTATTACACATTAAGTCCACACTACAGAAACATTTGGAAGTGGTGGTCAAACCCAGGAGGAGACCACAAATTACTTTAGCCAAAAGGTGGTGAATGAAAGAATATTCCAAGAAAGGAAGGCAGAATCTAGGGAATAGTTGGATCAACATAAAGGCTGCCACCATGAGAAATAGAGCAATAGAAGGAAGGATAGTCAGATATCTACAATTATATCTACTCTGTTCACCACTATGAAGTGCTTGGCAGAAAGTACATCCCACCATACCTGTCATTGAAGTTTCTTCCCACTCCATTCACGTATGGAGCATGGGAAGAATGACTGATTAAATGCCTCTGTGTTGGCTGTAATTAATCTAATCTTGTCCTCACAACCCTTATGTGAGTGATAAGTAGGGAGTTGTAGTCTATTACTAAGAGTCATCTTTTAAAGCTAGTTTTTGAAACTTTGTAAGTAGGCTTTCTCAGGATGGACTATTTATATCTTCAAGAGTCTGCCAGTTCTGTTTCATCAGCATCTCTGTGGCATTCTCAAATGGGTCAAACAAACCTGTGAACATCTGAGAGTGTCCTTGTCTTCCTCTGTATACATTCAGTATTCCTGTTCGTCCTATCTGTTACAGGCCTCACACATTTCAGCAGAATTCCAGAACAGGACAGATAAGTAACCTGTAAGCAATCTCCTTTGTAGATTGATTTGCATTTTCCCAGTAATCTACTAACAAATCATATTGAGCATACACGATCACATTCCATTTCAAATCCCTACAAAACGTTACACCCATATATTTGTAGGAGTTGGCCAATTCCAACTGTGGCTCAATGATATTTTATAGTCACAGGCTACTACACTTTTCTTTTTCCCCCTCTCTCCTTTTGTCGATGCACAGTTTTACGCCTCTGAATATTTAAAGGAATACGCCAAATTTTGCACTACTTAGGAATCTTGGCCAGATCTGACTGAATATTTATGCCGCTTCTTTCAGACAGTGTATTATTATAGATACCTGAACCATTATGGAAAATCTGAGGTTACTATTAATACTGTCTGCGAGTCATTAATATACAACATGAGCAGCGAGGATCCCAATACGCCTCCCTGGAAATTACTTCTACATTTGATGACGACTCTCCACCCAAGATGATATGCTACATCACTCAAATCTAGACACAAGCTTTGATAGCCCATTACATCGGATTTTTGACAACAAGCATAGATATAGTACAAAGTCAAACACTTTTTGGAAATCAAGAAATACTGCATTTACCTGACTGCCTTGATCCAAAACTTTCAGCATGTCATGTGAGAAAAGTGCAGGTTGGGTTTTGCAAGTTGTTGTTGTTGTGGTCTCCAGTCCAGAGACTGGTTTGATGCAGCTCTCCATGCTACTCTATCCTGTGCAAGCTTCATCATCTCCCAGTACCTACTGCAACGTACATCCTTCTGAATCTGCTTAGTGTATTCACCTCTCGGTATTCATCTCTTGGTCTCCCTCTACGATTTTTACCCTCCACACTGCCCTCCAATACTAAATCGGGGATCCCTTGATGCCTCAGGACATGTCCTACCAACCGATCCCTTCTTCTGGTCAAGTTGTGCCACAAACTTCTCTTCTCCCCAATTCAATTCAATACTTCCTCATTAGATATGTGATCTACCCATCTAATCTTCAGCATTCTTCTGTAGCACCACATTTCGAAAGCTTCTATTCTCTTCTTGTCCAAACTATTTATCGTCCATGATTCACTTCCATATATGGCTACACTCCAAACAAATACTTTCAGAAATGTCTTCCTGACACTTAAATCTATACTCGATGTTAACAAATTTCTCTTCTTCAGAAACGCTTCGCCAGTCTACATTTTATATCCTCTCTACTTCGACCATCATCAGTTATTTTGCTACCCAAATAGCAGAACTCCTTTACTACTTTAAGTGTCTCATTTCCTAATCTAATTCCCTCAGCATCACCCGAATTAATTCAACTACATTCCATTATCCTCGTCTTGCTTTTGTTGATGTTCATCTTATATCCTCCTTTCAAGATGCTACCCATTCCATTCAACTGCTCTTCCAAGTCCTTTGCTGTCTCTGACAAAATTACAATGTCATCGGTAAACCTCAAAGTTTTTATTTCTTCTCCCTGGATTTTAGTACCTACTCCGAATTTTTCTTTTGTTTCCTTTACTGCTTGCTCAATATACAGATTGAATAACATCGGGGAGAGGCTACAACCCTGTCTCACTACCTTCCCAACCACTGCTTCCCTTTCATGCCCCTCGACTCTTATAACTGCCATCTGGTTTCTGTGCAAATTGCAAATAGCCTTTCGCTCCCTGTATTGTACCCCTCCAACCTTTAGAATTTGAAAGAGAGTATTCCAGTCAACATTGTTAAAAGCTTTCTCTAAGTTACAAATGCTAGAAACATAGGTTTGCCTTTCCTTAAACTTTCTTCTAAGATAAGTCGTAAGGTCAGTAATGCCTCACATGTTCCAGTAGTTCTGCGTAATCCAAACTGATCTTCCCCGAGGTCGGCTTCTACTAGTTTTTCCATTCGTCTATAAAGAATTCGCGTTAGTATTTTGCAGCTGTGGTTTATTAAACTGATTGTTCGGTAATTTTCACATCTGTCAACACCTGCTTTCTTTGGGATTGGAATTATTATATTCTTCTTGAAGTCTGAGGGTATTTCGCCTGTTTCATACATCTTGCTCACCAGATGGTAGAGTTTTCTCAGGACTGGCTCTCCCAAGGCCGTCAGTAGTTTCAATGGAATTTTGTCTACTCCGGGGGCCTTGTTTCGACTCAGGCCTTTCAGTGCTCTGTCAAACTCCTCACGCAATATCGTATTTCCCATTTCATCTTCATCCTCTTCCATTTCCATAATATTGTCCTCAAGTACATCGCCCTTGTATAGACCCTTATATACTCCTTTCACCTTTCTGCTTTCCCTTCTTTGCTTCGAACTGGGCTGCCATCTGAGCTCTTGATATTCATACACGTGGTTCTCTTCTCTCCAAAGGTCTCTTTAATTTTCCTGTAGGCTGTATCTATCTTACCCCTAGTGAAATAAGCTTCTACATCCTTACATTTGTCCTCTAGCCATCCTTGCTTAGCCGTTTTGCACTTCCTGTCGATCTCATTTTTGAGACATTTGTATTCCTTTTTGCCTGCTTCATTTACTGCATTTTTATATTTTCTCCTTTCATCAATTAAATTCAATATTTCTTCTGTTACTCAAGGATTTCTACTAGCCCTCATCTTTTTACCTACTTGATCCTCTGCTGCCTTCACTACTTCATCCCTCAAAGCTACCCATTCTTCTTCTACTGTATTTCTTTCCCCCATTTCTGTCAATTGTTTCCTTATGCTCTCCCTGAAACTCCGTACAACCTCTGGTTCTTTCAGTTTATCCAGGTCCTATCTCCTTAATTTCCCACATTTTTGCAGTTTCTTCAGTTTTAATCTACAGGTAATAACCAATAGATTGTGGTCCGAGTCCACATCTGCCCCTGGAAATGTCTTGCAACTTAAAACCTGGTTCCTAAATCTCTGTCTTACCATTATATAATCTATTTGATACCTTTTAGTATCTCCAGGGTTCTTCCACGTATACAACCTTCTTTCATGATTCTTAAACCAAGTGTTAGCTATGATTAAGTTGTGCTCTGTGCAAAATGCTACTAGGCGGCTTCCTCTTTCATTTCTTAGCCCCAATCCATATTCACCTACTATGTTTCCTTCTCTCCCTTTTCCTACACTCGAATTCCAGTCACCCATTACTATTAAATTTTCGTCTCCCTTCACTATCTGAACAATTTCTTTTATTTCATCGTACATTTCTTCAATTTCTTCTTCATCTGCAGAGCTAGTTGGCATATAAACTTGTACTACTGTAGTAGGTGTGGGCTTCGTATCTATCTTGGCCACAATAATGCGTTCACTATGCTGTTTGTAGTAGCTTACCCGCACTCCTATTTTCCTATTTATTATTAAACCTACTCCTGCATTACCCCTATTTGATTTTGTGTTTATATCTCTGTAGTCACCTGACCAGAAGTCTTGTTCCTCCTGCCACCAAACTTCACTAATTCCCACTATATCTAACTTTCACCTATCCATTTCCCTTTTTAAATTTTCTAACTTACCTGCCTGATTAAGTAATCTGACATTCCACACTCCGATCCGTAGAATGCCAGTTTTCTTTCTCCTGATAACGACATCCTCTTGAGTAGTTCCCGCCCGGAGATCCGAATGGGGGACTATTTTACCTCTGGAATATTTTACCCAAGAGGACGCCATCATTTAATCATACAGTAAAGCTGCATGCCCTCGGGAAAAATTACAGCCATAGTTTCCCCTTGCTTTCAGCCTCTCACAGTACCAGCATAGCTAGGCCGTTTTGGTTATTGTTGCAAGGCCAGACCAGTCAATCATCCAGACTGTTGCCCTTGCAACTACTGAAAAGGCTGCTGCCCCTCTTCAGGAACCACACATTTGTCTGGCCTCTCAACAGTTACCCCTCCGTTGTGGTTGCACCTACGGTATGGCTATCTGTATTGCTGAGGCACGCAAGCCTCCCCACCAATGGCAAGGTCCATGGTTCATGGGTGGTTTTGCATGGTCAATGTTTTTGGAATCCATGCTGCTTGGCGTGGTGCAGGTCAGTCTATTTGATATACCTCATAAGGTTTGGAAATCAGAAGATGTTATAAGATTCTAAAACAAATCTACATCAAAGATACTGGACAGTAGTTTTGTGGATCACTTCTGCTACCCTTCTTGTTTTCTTCCAACTACTGGTCACTGTTTTTGTTCGAAAGATCTACGATAAATTACAGCAACTTCGGTATAGAATCTAGTAGGGATCTCATTGGACCCTGGGGCTCTATCTAGTTTTAATGATTTCACAGCTGTATCTCAACACCTGTCTTACTCATATTTTCAATGATATGAGGATTACATTAGGGCAATTCTCCTGGTATTCCTTTTCAAAGGAACATTTGAAAATGGAGTTTAGTACTTCAGCTTTTGCTTTGATACCCTCAATTTCAGTTTCTGTCCCATTCATGAGTGACTTGACACTAATTTTTGTGCCACTAACAACCGGTGCATATGAAAACAATTTCTTTGGTTTTCATGAAAGATCGGTTGACAATATTCTTCTATGGCAGCCACTGAAGATTTCACACATTGCTGCCTTGACAGCCAAATGCATTTCATTCAGAACTCTCAGTATATAGCACTATGCTTTGTTTTACACCTACTATGCACTAGTCTCTGTTTCTTTACAAGTTTCTTTACAGTGGACAATCCCTTCCATTAGGAACTGTTGACACTGCAGCACAGGAAAGGAAGGCGGTGCTGCAACAGCTTGTGACCCCAAGCTTGCTATGCATTTACTCATGAAAGAGTCGCGATCTCCCTGAAGCATGCATAAGTAAGGATAATTAACCAAATGTAAAAATTGAAGAGTTATCACCATTCTCTCAGGACAAGGTAATGTTTGTCTTGTTCTTCTAAAAAGGATTCAAGAAACACCAGTTAGTCAGCTATGAGAACAAGCCATTTTTTTTCTGGCAGAAACACAGAGTTAGATGGAATGACCAGTTCTCTAAGAGTAAAAATACGAGGGTGGTTTGAAAAGTTCTCAGAACAGAAAAAAAAAAAAAAAAAAAGAAAAAAAAAAAGAAGAAGAACTTACATGATTGAAACCTTTTTTATTTTTGAATGTAGTCACCTTGTCGATTATCGCAATTGGTCCAGCGATGTTCCAGTGCCTTGATCCCATCTAAAAAATGAGTTTCCTCCGGGCCTGCAAAATAAATGTCAACTTCGGCTATCAATCCTTCATTTGAAGTGAATCTTCGCACACCAAGAAAAATTTTCGGTTTTGGGAAGAGACAGAGCCATATCAGTTGAATAAGGTGTTTGTGGCAACAATTCATATCTTAGTTCGTGTAATTTTGCCATGGAAATGGCACATGTGTGTGGACATTGTCTTGATGAAAGATGACTTTCTTCCTTGCTAAGCCTGGCCTTTTTTCATATATCTTTTGTAGCAATTTGTCCAGGTTGTTATCATAGTATCCTCCAGTAATCATTTGCCCAGTGTGGAGATAATCTACAAACAGAATCCTTTTTGCATCCCAGAACACTGATGCCACGCCCTTCCCGCTTTCTTTGGGGCGGAGAGTCAGCATGTTTCCAATGCTTTAACTGTTGTTTTGTCTCTGGGGTATAGTAGTGCACCCAAGTTTCATCTGGGGTACAAACAGGTGCAAAAAATCTTGTTCGTTTCTCCGAAAACAGGCCAAAAATTGTTCTGATATTTCCATTCTCATGGGTTTTTGATCCAGTGTCAAGAGTCGCGGCACGCATCTTGCAGATAATTTTGTTCATTTCTATTTCTTCTGTTAAAATGTGATATACCTTTTCAGTTGACATCTGGCAAGCGTGAGCAATTTCACACACTTTCAATCGGCAATCCTCCATGACAATTTTGTGCACTTTTGCAATCATTTCTGGAGGACTGACACATCTTGGCTGACCACTGCGAGGAGAATCATCTAAGCTCTTCTGATCAAATTTAAATTCACTTGTCCACTTTGCAACAGGAAGGAGCTCAGTGTATTCTGGAAATCGCCATGAATGTCCTTTGCTTTCATACCTTTATTTATGAAGTACTTAATCACTGCTCGAATCTTTTTTTTCCGATCTTTGCAAATCACTGTGCAGGAACAACAGAGCCACTTCATCATCACAGGTCTCTTCCAAGAGCATTGACATGGTACATGTTTACAGGCAACAGTCCAATGCATATCACGTGAACAACTCGTGCTAGTACTGACAGCTATTGATGATTCTGAGAACTTTCCAAACCACCCTCATAAATGGTGATAACACAAAGTGCATAAAAAGTAGAAATATGCTTACTCAAATTCTCGTGCAACAGAAAGTTCTACAAGATGTTGACTGATAATCTGTATCTTGGCAGCCTTATCTGTAGTAATGGAGATGTAGCTGCAGATATCAGAAGCAAAATCGGGAAAGTTTCTGCAATCTGCAAACATAAGGCAAACATGTGGCAGCTGGACTGTTAAGTTTGTCACAAAGCTTCAGCTGTAATCCTCTGTCATCCTTATACACCATAAACACACGTGAAACCTGGAAAATATCAGTCAAATCAGCAACCAAGCATAATGTTTCTGGCTAATGATGCTTGAAGTGACTCATGAAGATCAGTTATCAGGACCACAGTTCAGATGATGAAGTGCAGAGAAGAAGTAGTCTACACCACCTGCACAAAATCATTGCTGAAAGAAGACTGAACTTGTGGGGCATGTTCTATGCACGAAAGAATCCCCAAATCAGTACTGTTGTGGAAACCAATGGATGGATACAGAAGTAGAGGAACATCTCATAATACCTCAAAATGAACTTTTGCAAAGGATTTTCAATGCACAGACATGTACTGAGAGGAATCTAACAAGCTGGCAGATAAGAGGAAGCTAACAGTCTAGCAGATAAGAGTTCAGTGGAAGAACCTTGTTGCTTTATATGTTGCTTAGTGTTGGAGGGACTAAATCCAAGTAAGGAAGTCTCACTATTTGAATAATTTCCTTTATCTCGCAAAGTTGGTAGGAATATAAACTTTTACTACGGTGATGGGTGTTAGCTTTGTGTCTGTCTTGTCTACAATACTGTGTTCACTATGTTCTGTGTAGTAACCCACATTCCTATTGTCTTGTTTGTTATCAGGTGTACTCCTACATTATCCCTATTTGATTTAGGGGAGATCTCACTGTACTGACTAGACCAAAGTTCTATTCTTGCTGCCACAGCACTTCACTAACACCCACTATATCTAACTTCAACCTACTTAATTCCCCAAAATTTGGTTTGTAGGACCATCTGCAGCTGAAAAGCATAATTGATTGATTTAAAGAGGTTTGCTTCAGCTGCAGTAATGAGTTATTCAAATCACAACCATTTTCAGGAGGGTGGAAATATAATTTAATATGTCTGGAAAAACAAGACACACACACACACACACACACACACACACACACACACAATCATGTGCACCTATATCACTTCACACTTCTGTTCCTCTGGCACAGGCTGTTGCTCAGTGCTTATTGGTGGCCATAGTGTGCATCTGCCAGTGGGAGTACATTATTTGCTTTCTGGTTCCTTTTTCCTTCATCCTACTGTCCAAACGTTATGATTTAAGTTTGTCTTATTATTAGACCCTCTCCTCTTTTATATATATATATATATATATATAGTTTGCCTAAGATGCAGTGGCTTGGAGCCTTCACATTGGCTGGCCCACCTGCATGTTAAGCATTAAGCATTACCAAGTACAATAAGTGAGACATCTTGTTCATTAGTCTGTTCCCCTTCTGAGTGTTACAATTGCTTATATACCTGCAGTTGCAATCTGAATTTCATGAAAACAGTCGTATATTGAATAAATTTTTGGTACAACTGAATTGTCTCTCTTCAAAGCAATTACCGACCATATCTGTATTTAAATTCTCTAGCCCTCCTATCTGATTAAGGGATCTAGCATTCCACCAACCAACTTGTAGAATGCCAGTTTTACTTTACCTTAGGACAACACCCTCTTGAATACATCCCAAATGGAGAGCAGAGTGTGGGAGGAGCTATTTTACTGCTGGAATATTTTACCCAAGAGGATATCATCATCATTAAGGCATACAGCAGAGCTGCATGTACTTGGGAAATATGACATCTTTCTATTGTGTCTGTAATGATTTAATTATATTTCAAAAATAAGCCTATCTTGTTAACAATTCTAGTGACACTTGTCTAGTCCATAGGAGGGAGCTGCCTGAAAAAAGTCTATACACTGTCTCTTCTGTAGGCACTTTCAAAAGTACAATGTAGATTTAATACAAAATAATGTATTTTGAAATTTTAAAGCTTCGTTTTTTGATATGTTCAATCACAAATTCTCAAACTTACAAAGTGGGTCTTTTGAGGCCAACAATTCAACCAAATGGGAATACAGACTGTTGGAAAGATGCTATTTATTTTATCTCCAAATCTACAGTTTTCTGAATTCTAGCTGCAAATTGTTTTTGGTAAGGTTCTGTATACCAATAAAAACAATTTGTCAACATGTGAGGTTTTTCACAGTGAAATCTGTTGTTCAGTAAGAACCGTTCTGAATAATTCTCTTAAAAAAACTTGGTATTTTCACAAATATTCCACATAACAAATTATACTTCTTACAGTCCTTTGTCATAACCATTATTTCTCTCTTCGCAAAAAACAGAGAAAAGCATGAACATAACACTAGGACCAAAAACAAGTTCAAGTGCTTACCATTAGTACACAAAGGAGACGGATAAGTAGGCACACCTACCAGAGCACAGTAAATGCCATGTAGATAATGTAGTGAAGTTTAAAGATTTAATTAAAACAAATTTCTATCCAAGAACTCCAACCTAACTATATCTTTACAGAAATTGTTAAATTTAATGTGCAATCAGAATTAGCACTGTAATACAAACAAGCAGTGTCGTTTCACTGTATTGCTCTTAAATGTACATTCCTGACTTCTCTCCACATCACAGAGACCATTCTCCGTGGGATCCATGGAATATGATTAATGCAATGTAAAATATAAAAGCAAGTTGACTGTAGCTAGATAGCAAACAGCTTTACTTGGAATACCTACCAGCAAATTTTTTTAGTCAAGTCAGGAGCAAAGAAATAAATTGTTTAAAAATTATCAAACAAGTGATGCCTCAACAGTAAGTTTCATAGCTGTTACCAGATGTATTATAAAGGGTGATTATCTGACCATATACTTTCTCATACAAGGAATTTAGTTAGCTAGCTAGCCAGTTTCATGTTCCACTGATCATTTTTACAATTAATTGTAATGATGTGAAATGAGTCATTTTACATTCATGTGTAAATGTGGGTAGATGCTGACCATTATTAACATTTATTTTTATTTTTGCAGTACTGTTATGAGTTAGTAATTCTTACCCACCACCTTTCACCCCTTCCCACATTGTAAAAATTGAAATTCTTCTGTGGAATAAAAGGTGTTGTCAAGGAGAAACTTCCAATTTGTTTTCAAATTTAACTTTGCTGCCTGTCAGACATTTTGTATAATTGGGGAAATGACCAAAAAATTTGGTGGCAGCATTGTGCATCCCATTTTGTGTTCCAGGAAATCTTAATGTGAATCAATGAATCTCTCTTTTTCTTCCGGTGTTGTAATTATGTACAATGTTGTTCCTTTTGAACTGCAGTGGATTATTTGTGATAAACATCACAATGGAATAAATATACTGTGACGCAGTAGTCCCTAACGCCTTAAATAGATGTCTATCTGATGAGTATGGGTGAACATTGCTTACTATTCTTATGGAAAATTTTTGAGCTAGGAGCACATCCTTTCTTAAAGTCAATTTACCCAAGAACATAATTCCATATGAAACATTGCTGAATGAAAATATGTCAGCTTACTAATTTCTCTCTCCCCAAGATTTGCAATGATTTGAAGAGCAAATGCCGCTTGAATTGAGTTTTTTAGGAGTTCCAAAATTTTTTTTTTCCAGATTAAATTCTCATCAATATGGACACCTAATTTTTTTTTAAAGTTCCGCCTAGAAATTATTTCCTCATGATGTGGTACACATATCATTGGTGTCGTGACTCTATACGCGCAGAACTGAATATGTCGCACCTTTCTGGAACTGAACGATTTCTCCTAGTCAAAAGAATCTCCCTGTTTACATTGATCGTATTATTAAGTACAACTTTTTGCATTATTTTAGTCAGACATTACATTATCACTGGTTGCCTATACAATCAACCCCATAACAAATGCCTGAGTTAGGTTACAGAAAATACCAACAGAACACACAGAGGCATTCAATCATTCTTCCAGCACCCCATGCGTGAATGGAACAAGAAGAAACCCTAATAATTAGTGCAACAGGACATACACTCTGCCATACACCTCACAGTGGTTTACAGAGTACGGATATAGATTTCATTTAGTTATTTAATGCTTGCAAAATTTGGTGGCCTATGTAAACAGCATTCTCAGTTGAGCAGCTCTTCCGAAATACGAACTGTGATTTACTGAGAATATTATTGTTGCTCAGGGAGGATATTGTTCTTGAATACACAACATTTTAAGAAATTTTGGCAATCAGTGTTGGTTGTGAAAAGGGTTGGTAGTTATTTATTTTGCTCGTGTAAACTTTCTTATAAGGAGTTTAGAACAGAATATTCCAATCTCTCTAGAAACATGCCTTGAGTTAGTAATGCATTTTAACATATTTCAGAAAAGGTAGGCTCATATGTAGGAACAAGTCTTTAGTACTCTGGTGGAAAGACCATCAAATATAGATGACTTATTTTTGACAGAATATCAATTTTCTTAATTTCAGAAAGAGAAATGGACAAGATATCCACATGACTGAATTCTGTGCATGTTCTTTGTTCAACATACTCTTGCCTGCTCTCTTGAAATGTTCATCGCCATACTTACTACTACATTTAAGACAAGATTATTAAATATATATGCTAATTATAACTATTTATAGCCTTTCCATTTAAATTAATAGTGATGTTATCCTTTTCTATGACTTCTTGTCCTGTCTCTCATTTTATCAGATTCCATAAAACATTAAGTAAGAATTTTGAAAGAACATACATCCTTTAATTTTTTTAATAACTTTTCTAAGTAATTTTGAGTAGTTTCTGTAGTGTGCAACTACTGCAGGATCTTCACATGTTCTTGCCAGCAGATACAATTCCCTTTTCCTTGCACAAGACACTTTAATCCTACTAGTGATCCATGGATGTTTATGTTGACTGCCATTTTCCACTACACACAGAGTTATGTCCGAGGCTGCGCTGTGCCTGTCGGAACCACACAGTATCAGGTGTGTGGCTCTGCTGTGGACACTAGCAGACCCATGGCAGTCAATGTGTTAGTGTCTCTTCCAGTAATTTATGTGGAAAGCTATTTTCATATGCTGAAATAAAATTTAATCTATTCCATGATAAATTTATTTCAGTTTTCAGTTCATTAAAAATTTCACCCCAGGTCATCATTTGTAAATTATTCTTAAAAATGTCTGTTCTTGAATCATTAACTACTGAGGAGTATCTATAACAAGGCAGTATCTTATTTATTCGAACAAACTGTGCAATATGATCAGAGTTAGCATTTGTCATGAGGTATGCAGACATCTCCTTGGTTTGAGCTTCATTGAAGATAACTATCAATCCTGCTGCCTTGATCCACCTGTGTTGGAAAGTTAGGGCAAACTACATGATGCAAATAAGGTTTCCAGATCTCTTTTCCTATCAGAATCCTTTAGAAAAATCTACAATGAAATCGCTGCAGCACATTAACTACTTACTGCTGTCAGATATAACATACTAAGGAATGCAAATATCCCTAATAAACAGTTCAAGATTCCCCTGTGGAGTGCTATATATGCAGCTACAATTGAAACTCAACTACTTTTCAGAGAAAATACACACACACACACACACACACACACACACACACACACACACACACACACACACACACACACACACACATCTATGTAATGATCTCTACAAAATCTACTTTCCCAATTTAATTTAATTTTGTGTGTGCCACTACTACTTTTCCCACATTAATCTTACAAGAGTAGGATGCTAGAGTGTAATGTTTTACATTTAATTTCTCTAATTCTGGTTTGTGGTGCTCAGATAGGCGTGAGGTGTACCTTTCTAAATTTTCCAAACAGACCAGAAGCCCTTCTACCTTATTACTTAATCCTCTAATATTCTGAGGAAGTATTCTAACCTTACTTTTATGCGCATTCTCAAACATTTTAAGGGGCTCATCTTTTGTTTTAATTTCTTTCGCAAGAGGGAATGAGTGAACCTAAGAAGATACCTCTCCGACACCAGTAACCACAGACATCTTGCTACCGACAAATTCTATTTATGCCTCATCTTTCACATTCTCATCTGTTGCATTGTAGGGAATAAACAATATGAGCTGCACAAATAAAAATATTAATTGTATGCTACAGTCTGGGTGCTTAGTGGTTGTCAATCAAATCTCTCAAATGTATCCATCTCTTTCGAAACGAATAACAAAGAAAGGGGTTTCATGGAGATAGATAATAGAATCCTAAAGTACTCCGGGGCATTTCAAGCATGAGAATACACTTTAAGCAATCCTTTACTTTTGTGAGTGACCTGTTAGACTACCCATTATATACTCACAAATAGCACAGACGAAAAATCAGTTTGAACATTTACTCGCAGTGCATGTTATTGATCATTGGGTTATATTACAAATTTAGGCCTGCACACGCTGCTACATTTACACGAAGTAAAGTTCTGTGTCGTACTCTCTGATATTTTTCACGGTTTATGTGTGATACATGTAGAAAATATGCATAACAATACACCGTGATCATATTTACATTTCCTGAATTTGCCGTGCAGATTTAGGTCTTACATATGGAAAGTGCGATAAATATTAGGCAAACGTAAACATAGGCTACGTTGAAGTTCGGCCTGTTACAACAACCTTTATTTGCCATTCACCATCGTCGGCTTCGCGAATTCACAACCAAAACATCACGTAATCTTGACCTCGGGTTGGCCTACAAGTCATTGATACAAGTTTTGTATTGCCGCCCCCCTTCTCAAGCATTTTTCAATATGTTACGGACATAGCCACCGGTCAATTTGTTCCGAGGGAGTCCGTGTGTGTTACACCGTTATCAAAGATTACAGAGGTGGGCCAGCATCACACAACACTCAGAAAATTTTGCTTTCTAAACAGTATAACTAAAATAAAGGATATCTTTATTTGTATGTCAGTCAATGACGCCGAGAACGTTGTAAATTAAATCTAATGCTTCTTCCTTGTGGTTGCGGTTTCTTTTTAATAAAACATGTCATGTCCTCAATGAATGAATTCTATTTCACTATCACCCACCACTTCACTTAGTCTGCTGTAATGTTTGGCATCACCTATTTAAGCACGTCGGCTACATCTAAATATCATACGTATGTCCAGTATGAGAATGTTCTGCTATACCTCATGTCTTTTCAGAAAATTCATTATCAGTATAGTTTACTTCCCATGTTTCCACATCACACTACTGACACAGTACTACCGAGTGAGTATTTACTACAAGTTCTGCTAACACACACATTACACAACATGCACTCAACGCTGTTTTTTTTTTCTGTTAACATGTTCTGTGTTCTACGCTGCTACACTCGAAATGACGGAATCGGACATAGTCGACCAATATAATCGCCCGAAAATATCGGATCAAACTGATGGATTGATTACAGACAGTGAATACAGATCGACAATAACTATAGCGCGGGATAATAAAAACTGTGAGCAAAAGACGTATTTCAACAAATAATTTGTTGTTATCTTGTACTGTATGTGCAGTTAGATATTTTGATAAATGGTAATTGTGCACATATCAATGCTGACAGGGTAAATTTTCGCAGTATGTTGGAAAACATCCACTGGCACGTTGTTGCCGATATTCATTGTATTTACTGAACTTATTGTAATATTTCCTGTATGAGCCTTATAATGCGTAACGAATTAAGTGACGACTTGTAGTCGTGAAGGTGGTTCATGCTTTGCTTGCAGTCTCAATAGTTCACTCAACGGGGACCAACGAAAGGGCGAATAGAGGAAAAAATTCGTGTAATCGCAAATTTTGTAAAGTGTTAATGGTGAGTCCCACGAGCGATACACTAAAAAATCGCCACCTGTGAGCTGTGACTGGGGGGGGGGGGGGGGGGGGGGGACGGGACGGCGGCGTTTAAAGGTCAATTTTCTCTTGAAACTCGAGAAGAGAGGGTTCGGGACGGGACGGCGGCGTTTAAAGGTCAATTTTCTCTTGAAACTCGAGAAGAGAGGGTTCTAGATAAAATGTTTCCCAGTACAAAATTAAACTACATTTAATTTCCTTCAAAAAAAGGTCCAGTTAATTTTTCTCTGTAAAAATTAGTTTTTGCATCATAGAGGACGGAAAAAGTGATTAAAAATAGTATTTCAATGGTGTAAAAATAATGTTTGTTGCTAAATGAAGTTGATAAACACAAAATATTAAGCGACAGACCTTATCTACGTATAGTAAAGCCATATTGAGGGCTAAATTGTGTTCTGGGGATGTGACTGGTGGCCGCAGGAGAAGCGGAGGTGGAGGGTAGAACTGTGTGGGAAGGCAGGTCGCCTGAATGAGGTCACTTACTTCCCATTTTGTGAGTCTCCAAAACAAAATGCGAGCAATTGAGTCACCAGTCTCTCTACGTCACTACATCGCAGTAGACAACTATAGACGTTCCACAACCATATCGACCCTTCTGCGGCACACCTCGTAAGTCACTGGTGAAGCAATGCTCAGACACAGGTGGAAGAGTGCGAGTGCGTGTTTTCCATAAAATGCATTGTGCGCAGACACGTCTGAGAAGTGTTTATTTTTCATAAAATACGTTAACGCTAAATGGAATACAGGTTTAGTTACTAAAATAATTACTCATACGAAGAGAATCTACTTAAATCTGTCCGCACGCCTTGCATTGTTGGTAGGGTAACTGGTTGTTAGTCATCGTGTATAACCGTTGTGGCTTTCTTCTGGAAAAGGTCAGTAAACCCCCCCCTCCACTCCTCCCCCACGAGAACTGCTCGCTCTTCAGGACACACACTGAATAATTGACTATACCATCCCCAACATTTCCTGTTTGGTTCTCTTGTGTGAGAAGACAAAATAACTTCACTGTGCTCATGTTTAATGGAGTAACTTTCAGTTTATTAAGCGAGTACTTGTTTGCCGTAATTAAAAGACTTTTTATATGAGTTCATAAAAACAATGTATGATAAGTGTTTAATCTGTGTGAGTGATGTTGTCAGTGACCAGTGCAATGTTCGTGAGAAAGGAGTATGTATATTGGTAAGTGCCAGTTATTTGAGATAAGGTGGGAAAGCTGATATGTTTCAGGAAAAAGAAACGTGTTGTTGTTAACACACCTTTCAAACAGCTCCAGTCAATTAAAGGATTTCTAAGAGAGGCTGTTTCAGAGGAACAGCCTTCAACGTCAGCTGGAGTTAAACTTCTGCATTCAACTGAAGCGAAATTTGACTTTAAAATTAGATGTCTCTTCGTATAAGCTACTGATAGCGATTTTTTTGACAAACAGAAGAAAAAAACCCTATAACTATGGCGAAAGATTTACAGTGTTCGATCCTTCAGTTACGATAATACAATTACAGTTCGTCCAGAGCAGCTGAAGGGTGACTTAAGGAGACACCATCTGAAGACGTGTCCCCTATGTTGGGAATCTACACGCTGCAGATGAAACATATCAGTTCTTTATAGTCGCAGCGCCTAAATGTAGAAAACGGGACACCCAGAGGTCAAAGGAATTACTGCATCAGTGGAGGAAATATTCGAGTACATAGAGGGAAATGACGATTGCCAGTTCACTTCAGACAGGTTCTTGGAACGAGTTTCCGAAACATTACCTCGTATGAAGAGAGTTGAAGACTGAATGAGTGAAAATAATGGGAACCGAATTGTATTCCGCACACGATGTAGATGCTGAAACGCTGACGTTACATATTCCATTGCTGGTGGCACATGACATCATGTGTACGATACCGTACTGTTACTCGATCTGCAGGATGATGATAATGGTGATGATAATGATACAATTGTTGATTTTTGAAATGTACCCACTAAAGACATGACGTTGTTAGTTCTTTTTGCTGCTGATACAAGTATAGTAATAACATCCAAAAACCAAGAACTAAGTGATGTAATTGTAAATGATGTTTTTCACAAAATTATTAAGTGGTTCTCAGCAAACAGACTCTCTTTAAATTTTGATAAAACACAGTATATACAGTTCTGTACAGTAAATGGCACAACTCCAGTAATAAATATAGACTTTGAACAGAAGTCTGTAGCTAAGGTAGAATTTTCAAAATTTTTAGGTGTGTCCATTGATGAGAGGTTAAACTGGAAGCAACACATTGATGGTCTGCTGAAACGTCTGAGTTCGGCTACGTATGCTATTAGGGTTATTGCAAATTTTGGTGATAAGAATCTCAGTAAATTAGCTTACTATGCCTACTTTCATTCACTGCTTTCGTATGGTATCATATTCTGGGGTAATTCATCGTTGAGTAGAAAAGTATCCATTGCTCAAAAACGTGTAATCAGAATAATTGCTGGAGCCCACCCACAGTCATCTTGCAGACATCTATTTAAGGATCTAGGGATCCTCACAGTAATCTCACAGTATATATATTCACTTATGAAATTTGTTGTTAATAATCCAGCCCAATTCAAAAGTAATAGCAGTGTGCATAGCTATAACACCAGGAGAAAGGATGATCTTCACTATGCAGGATTAAATCTGACTTTGGCACAGAAGGGGGTAAATTATGCTGCCACAAAAGTCTTTGGTCACCTACCAAATAGCATCAAAAGCCTGACAGATAGTCAACCAACATTTAAAAATAAATTAAAAGAATTTCTAGATGACAACTCCTTCTACTCATTGGTTGAATTTTTAGATATAAATTAAGGGAGGGAAAAAACTAACTTAAGCATTAGTGTCATGCAATATTTTGTGTAATGTAATATCTTGTACAGACATCTTTCATGAACCTGACACGTTCCACATCATTACGAAGTGTCGTATTCATGATCTATGGAACAAGTATTAATCTAATCTAATCTAATCTACTAACTAATGTACATTTTCTGTGATTTCTAAGTTCAGTGGGCATTAATTATTCAATTTATACCATTAAACTAAAAGGTATCAGATAGATTATATAATGGTAAGACAGAGATTTAGGAATCAGGTTTTAAATTGTAGGAGATTCCCAGGGGCAGATGTGGACTCTGACCACAGTCTATTGGTTATGACCTGTAGGTTAAAACTGAAGAAACTGCAAAAAGGTGGGAATTTAAGGACATGGGATCTGGATAAGCTGAAAGAACCAGAGGTTGTACAGAGTTTCAAGGAGAGCATAAGGGAACAATTGGCAGCAATGGGGGAAAGAAACACAGTTGAAGAAGAATGGGTAGCTCTGAGGGATGAAGTAGTGAAGGCAGCAGAGGATAAAGTAGGTAAAAAGACGAGGGTTGCTAGAAATCCTTGGGTAACGGAAGAAATATTGAATCTAATTGATGAAAGGAGAAAATATAAAAATGCAGTAAATGAAGCAGGCAAAAAGGAATACAAACATCTCAAAAATGAGATCGACAGGAAGTGCAAAATGGCTAAGCAGGGATGGCTAGAGGAGAAATGTAAGGAAGTAGAAGCTTATCTCACTAGGGGTAAGATAGATACTGCCTACAGGAAAATTAAAGAGACCTTTGGAGAGAAGAGAACCACGTGTATGAGTATCAAGAGCTCAGATGGCAATCCAGTTCTAAGCAAGGAAGGGAAGGCAGAAAGGTGGAAGGAGTATATAGAAGGTTTATACAAGGGCGATGTACTTGAGGACAATATTATGGAAATGGAAGAGGATGTAGATGAAGACGAAATGGGAGATACGATACTGCGTGAAGAGTTTGACAGAGCACTGAAAGACCTGAGTCGAAACAAGGCCCCCGGAGTAGACAACATTCCATTAGAACTACTGACGACCTTGGGACAACCAGTCCTGACAAAACTCTACCAGCTGGTGAGCAAGATGTATGAGACAGGTGAAATACCCTCAGACTTCAAGAAGAATATAATAATTCCAATCCCAAAGAAAGCAGGTGCTGACAGATGTGAAAATTACCGAACTATCAGTTTAATAAGTCACAGCTGCAAAATACTAACGCGAATTCTTTACAGACGAATGGAAAAACTGGTAGATGCGGACCTCGGGGAGGATCAGTTTGGATTCCGTCGAAATGTTGGAACACGTGAGGCAATACTGACCTTACGACTTATCTTAGAAGAAAGATTAAGAAAAGGCAAACCTACGTTTCTTGCATTTGTAGACTTAGAGAAAGCTTTTGACAATGTTGACTGGAATACTCTCTTTCAAATTCTGAAGGTGGCAGGGGTAAAATACAGGGAGCGAAAGGCTATTTACAATTTGTACAGAAACCAGATGGCAGTCATAAGAGTCGAGGGGCATGAAAGGGAAGCAGTGGTTGGGAAAGGAGTGAGACAGGGTTGTAGCCTCTCCCCGATGTTATTCAATCTGTATATTGAGCAAGCAGTAAAGGAAACAAAAGAAAAATTTGGAGTAGGTATTAAAATTCATTGAGAAGAAATAAAAACTTTGAGGTTCGCCGATGACATTGTAATTCTGTCAGAGACGGCAAAGGACTTGGAAGAGCAGTTGAATGGAATGGACAGTGTCTTGAAAGGAGGATATAAGATGAACATCAACAAAAGCAAAACGAGGATAACGGAATGTAGTCAGATTAAATCAGGTGATGCTGAGGGAATTAGATTAGGAAATGAGACACCTAAAGTAGTAAAGGAGTTTTGCTATTTAGGAAGTAAAATAACTGATGATAGTCGAAGTAGAGAGGATATAAAATGTAGACTGGCAATGGCAAGGAAAGCGTTTCTCAAGAAGAGAAATTTGTTAACATCGAATATAGATTTATGTATCAGGAAGTCGTTTATGAAAGTATTTGTTTGGAGTGTAGCCATGTATGGAAGTGAAACATGGACGATAACTAGTTTGGACAAGAAGAGAATAGAAGCTTTCGAAATGTGGTGCTACAGAAGAATGCTGAAGATTAGATGGGTAGATAACGTAACTAATGAGGAGGTATTGAATAGGATTGGGGAGAAGAGAAGTTTGTGGCACAACTTGACTAGAAGAAGGGATCGGTTGGTAGGACATGTTTTGAGGCATCAAGGGATCACAAATTTAGCATTGGAGGGCAGTGTGGAGGGTAAAAATCGTAGAGGGAGACCAAGAGATGAATACACTAAGCAGATTCAGAAGGATGTAGGTTGCAGTAGGTACTGGGAGATGAAGCAGCTTGCACAGGATAGAGTAGCATGGAGAGCTGCATCAAACCAGTCTCAGGACTGAAAACAACAACAACAACAAACAACATACCATTAAAACACTTGCAATTTTTCCATTCACTGTAATGCAGGAACTATTAGTTCTAGAAAACAAAACGAATGGGATAATTCCTGTAGGAAATATTATATATTTTTAGTTTTTTACTAGGAAACGTTTTCAACAGAAGGACTCCAGTACATCTTCAGTGCAGTAATTTGGCTGCAACAGCCTAAGAATTATCATATATACCCCCTTGTATTGTATATCTTTTGTTTTGTGTGAAGTGTGTAAGAACCTCTTACATGAAAATTTAATTTATTTATTTTGAACCCTCTTTCAGCATTTTTATGCAGTTGAAGTCACCATTTATTGTACAAATACATTTGACGATGTAGTTACAATTCACATACTAATGATAACACAAGGCATGTTAAATATAAACTAGAGAACAATTTCTTAACCTTTTCATGACTGACTTAGTTTTTGTTCAGTTCTTTAAACTTTTGTTTTATATTTTGCTTAAGGAATAGCTTCTAAGGTGAAATGTATAAAAAGTGTATGATTGCTATGACCAATTTTTTTTAAATATTTTATATGTCCCATTGGTCATTAGGTGGGAGTATTGAAAAGGTTTGAATAAAAACAGAGCATAAGAGAGAATATTTTATTTCAGCTGCAACTTTTGCAAAAATAATTAATTTCTGTAACCAATTTATAGAAATACAAGCGTTATATTGCAAATGATGTTTGATGTTGATTCTACCAATGCAGATATCAGGAACATTTATTTTCTATGAAATTTTTCGAAGCAGGGATATTGCACATAGAGGAACTTCACAGTGAATGCACATCATCTTGGTTCGTACTTCCTTCTGCTTGTGCTGCAGAACCTGCAGCGTTTCCTTGTGTCTTTCACTGGGAAATGTTTTACAGCTTGATGGCGAACTTCGTCTGATACACTCTTGACACACAGCTTGTTTCTTCTTAGAAAATTTGCTCTTCCTCTTCTTTTGATTTCATAACTGCTGTTAGTTGTGTGATAAGTGAAAGGCGAAAGGATAACCGGTTATGTCCTCCCTCATGCTTACAGTTCTACATTATGAAAGTGTTAACAATTGCCAGGTCAATTACGGAAAAGAAAAGACGATGGCACCACTTTAGAGATCGCCTTCCAATTGCATATCTCTCACACATCTGATCAAAACGATCCACACCTCCCATAAGTATATTATACCATGAAACTGCTTTAGGACAGAAGACCTCTGATGAAGTACCATCTCTGTTTTTCCTATTGACAAAGGTTACATCTTTTGTGCTATGATAAGTACTTAGTATTGTCACAGTCTTGTTATCTCTCCATTTTATTGCTGGGACACATGCCTTTGTTTTGAGCATAAACTGCCTTGATTGTAATTTGTCTTATTTCTTGATCATACCTGGAAGTCCCTTTCTGTGTGTCCTCAATGTTCCAAATCCAAAAAGTCCTCTTTCATTTAGTGACTTCATCAGATTGTATGATGTGAAGCAGTTATCGAACACAATTAGTCGGCGAGACTGCATGTATGATTCAGTAAGATGGAACACAACATTTTCTCCCAAAGTGAACGATGAGTCTTGGGTGTCCTTTCCAGTATACACCTCAAACTGGGTTATGAAACCTGTTTTTGAATCGGCAAGACACCAAATTTAGTAACCTCGTTTTACAGGCTTCATTGGAAGGTGCTGCTTTATAGAAGAATGCACTTTGAATGGGACCATACTTTCATCAACAGCCATGATATTTGATGGAGTCTATACTTCTTTCAAATTATTATTGATAGCGTCAATTATTGGGCGTAATTTGTGTAGTCGATAATAGCCAGTTTCACCTTTTGACACTGCTGTAGCATTGTCATTGCAATGAATGTTTTCAGTCAGCTTTTAGAATCTGGTTTTACACATTAGTTGAGAAAATGCACTTACACCTAAAAGTGGGTCGGTGGACCAAAAGTGACTCAGCTCAGGCAGCCTATGTATTAACATTAGAATGTGAATGGAAATAAAATGTTTTATTTCCTTAATGTCAGAGTCTTTCCTATTGTAGCTGGCCTGTCTTACACGTTTACCTCTAGTAATTTTGTCATATGTTTGAGTTGCATCTTTGATCTTCCTCAAACAATCATCAGCAAAAATTGTACAAAAATAATCTTTTTTATCATTTTGTCCAAAATCAAAGTTTATATCTGCACTTACATCAAGAGATGGTGATAAGTTTTCAAAATAAGTTACATCGTCAGTCCACTCTGTTTCAGTTTCGTTGGCAGTTTGGCCCCATTCTCTTGTTCTGCACACACAATAACTTCATTTGCAGTGTCATTGGCAATTTCGGCGACATTTTCTTTTACTGCACACAAAATACCATCAATTTCTGCCACCTCCATTCTAGCACTTACACCATTCTTGTGATGACCATAGCTAGGTGGCTCAGCCAATGTCCTAGTCGGTGTAGTATCAATAGATGTACTTTTGGATGCATCAAAATGGGTGAGTTCATCTGCAGCTTCATCATCACCTCCTTCCTATGAAAATTCTTCATTATTAGGAAGCGAAAAATAATACTTAAGAAGTTCTTCGGCTTTCAGATGTGACATTTCTAAAAAGAAAACTGAAATATTATTATTGTTATCTTTAGTATTATTGTATGAATACTTTACCAAGCCAAGTGATGTAGCATCACACAGAGAAAGAAATAAAGCCAAAATAACGAATGTATAACGAAATTATAAATAATATGTGGGACAAATATCCCACTGCGCATGTGATTTCATGCAGTCAAAAACTAAAAAGTATTTACCAAGTCGCTGAAATACATTTTATACTGAAATTCCACGTTATATTCACGAATAAATGATAAGAAACACATTAAATACAGTAATTATGCTTACCTTGCTTATTTACAGAAGAAAAGTTGAAAAATGTGAAAAAACTTTCACAGAAGCGATCAAACAAGTGCACTGCATCGATCAACTTCCAGCAGAATGCAACTGTTTGGCGGGAAGAAGTCCGTAATGGTTTCAAGAAGTAGCGAAGACTTCCAGTAGATGGCAGTACAGTACAGATGTGGGTTTGTATTGTCCCCTTGGTCGAGAAGCACGAAAAAGTGAAGTGGGACATGTATGTTCCGCAGGTCATGAAAAGGTTAATTTTACATAGAACACAACAGAAAGAAGTACCAAATAAACTGTTGACATACTAAGGTAAATACAAAATAGTTTAGAGTTAGAAATCATTTAGTACCTCAGGTCATCCTTAGAATAGTTTTGAAATTCAGAAATATTGTAGAAAGACGTTTCTTTCGATCATGTTTCAGTTTTTCTTTCAAAATCATTAAGTGAGACATGATACACCTGTAAAGGTGAAGTATTGAATAATGTTATGCCTAGGTATTCATTACTTGACTGAGTTTTCTTTAATTTAGCTGTTTGCATATTGTGAGGGTTCGTTTATGTTTTACCTCCTTGTGATGTTTAGCTCAGAGTAGATTTTCAAGGCTTTTATTGCGCTTTTAAATACACACATATTAGGTGGTAAGTATCTTATTACAGGAGGTCTTCTGGGTAACAAATAACAAGCTTTTATTAATCAATACATACATATTTACATTATTGACATAAGCTTCTGGTCATTGGTATTTCTTGACACCATGACTGACACGGACTCTTCGCCATCTTTGACTACTTTGCCAATCAAGACCCCAAAGACACCTACACCTCTCTTGTAATGGCATAGAGACGAATTGGAATATCTCATAAAATACAACAAAACAGGACTTGTCCCCTAAATAAACCTTCTTACATAATAATTAAAGCTATATATTCTGAATGATTATCCTGTATAACAAATAAACATATAATATTACTATTAAAGCTTGTTCATTTACATTCAAAATTAATATGAGATTTCACTTTCACTCAACGAAATTATTCATTTCCAAAGATTGGCTACAAAATATGTGGAAAAACTCGTATCCTCGCACCTGCTGCCCCTTATATATGAACAGACGTTTACACATAATCCTTTTTTTAGTATGTTTGCTTCACATACAACTATATGTATGTTGTTGTTGTTGTTGTCTTCAGTCCTGAGACTGGTTTGATGCAGCTCTCCATGCTACTCTATCCTGTGCAAGCTGCTTCATCTCCCAGTACCTACTGCAACCTACATCCTTCTGAATCTGCTTAGTGTACTCATCTCTCGGTCTCCCTCTACGATTTTTACCCTCCACGCTGCCCTCCAACGCTAAATTTGTGATCCCTTGATGCCTCAAACATGTCCTACCAACCGATCCCTTCTTCTAGTCAAGTTGTGCCACAAACTTCTCTTCTCCCCAATCCTATTCAATACCTCTTCATTAGTTACATGATCTATCCACCTTATCTTCAGTATTCTTCTGTAGCACCACATTTCGAAAGCTTCTATTCTCTTCTTGTCCAAACTAGTTATCGTCCATGTTTCACTTCCATACATGGCTACACTCCAAACAAATACTTTCATAAACGACTTCCTGATACATAAATCTATATTCGATGTTAACAAATTTCTCTTCTTGAGAAACGCTTTCCTTGCCATTGCCAGTCTACATTTTATATCCTCTCTACTTCGACCATCATCAGTTATTTTGCTCCCCAAATAGTAAAACTCCTTTACTACTTGAAGTGTCTCATTTCCTAATCTAATTCCCTCAGCATCACCCGATTTAATTTGACTACATTCCATTATCCTCATTTTGCTTTTGTTGATGTTCATCTTATATCCTCCTTTCAAGACACTGTCCATTCCGTTCAACTGCTTTTCCAAGTCCTTTGCCGTCTCTGACAGAATTACAATGTCATCGGCGAACCTCAAAGTTTTTACTTCGTCTCCATGAATTTTAATGCCTACTCCAAATTTTTCTTTTGCTTCCTTTGCTGCTTGCTCAATATACAGATTGAATAACATCGGGGAGAGGCTACAACCCTGTCTCACTCCTTTCCCAACCACTGCTTCCCTTTCATGACCCTCGACTTTTATGACTGCCATCTGGTTTCTGTACAAATTAAAAATAGCCTTTCGCTCCCTGTATTTTACCCCTGCCACCTTTAGAATTTGAAAAAGAGTATTCCAGTCAACATTGTCAAAAGCTTTTTCTAAGTCTACAAATGCTAGAAACGTAGGTTTGCCTTTTCTTAATCTTTCTTCTAAGATAAGTCGTAAGGTCAGTATTGCCTCACGTGTTCCAACATTTCGACGGAATCCAAACTGATCCTCCCCGAGGTCCGCATCTACCAGTTTTTCCATTCGTCTGTAAAGAATTCGCGTTAGTATTTTGCAGCTGTGACTTATTAAACTGATAGTTCGGTAATTTTCACATCTGTCAGCACCTGCTTTCTTTGGGATTGGAATTATTATATTCTTCTTGAAGTCTGAGGGTATTTCGCCTGTCTCATACATCTTGCTCACCAGCTGGTAGAGTTTTGTCATGACTGGCTCTCCCAAGGCCGTCAGTAGTTCTAATGGAATGTTGTCTACTCCGGGGGCCTAGTTTCGACTCAGGTCTTGCAGTGCTCTGTCAAACTCTTCACGCAGTATCGTATCTCCCATTTCGTCTTCATCTACATCCTCTTCCATTTCCATAATATTGTCCTCAAGTACCTCACCGTTGTATAAACCTTCTATATACTCCTTCCACCTTTCTGCCTTCCCTTCTTTGCTTAGAACTGGGTTGCCATCTGAGCTCTTGATATTCATGCACGTGGTTCTCTTCCCTCCAAAGGTCTCTTTAATTTTCCTGTAGGCAGTATCTATCTTACCCCTAGTGAGATAAGCTTCTACATCCTTACATTTGTCCTCTAGCCATCCCTGTTTAGCCATTTTGCACTTCCTGTCGATCTCATTTTTGAGACGTCTGTATTCCTTTTTGACTGATTCATTTACTGCATTTTTATATTTTCTCCTTTCATCAATTAGATTCAATATTTCTTCTGTTACCCAAGGATTTCTAGCAGCCCTCGTCTTTTTACCTACTTTATCCTCTGCTGCCTTCACTACTTCATCCCTCAGAGCTACCCATTCTTCTTCTACTGTATTTCTTTCCCCTATTCCTGTCAATTGTCCCCTTATGTTCTCCCTGAAACTCTGTACAACCTCTGGTTCTTTCAGTTTATCCAGGTCCCAGCTCCTAAATTTCCCACATTTTTGCAGTTTCTTCAGTTTTAATCTACAGGTAATAACCAATAGATTGTGGTCCGAGTCCACATCTGCCCCTGGAAATGTCTTGCAACTTAAAACCTGGTTCCTAAATCTCTGTCTTACCATTATATAATCTATTTGATACCTTTTAGTATCTCCAGGGTTCTTCCACGTATACAACCTTCTTTCATGATTCTTAAACCAAGTGTTAGCTATGATTAAGTTGTGCTCTGTGCAAAATGCTACTAGGCGGCTTCCTCTTTCATTTCTTAGCCCCAATCCATATTCACCTACTATGTTTCCTTCTCTCCCTTTTCCTACACTCGAATTCCAGTCACCCACTACTATTAAATTTTCGTCTCCCTTCACTATCTGAACAATTTCTTTTATTTCATCGTACATTTCTTCAATTTCTTCATCATCTGCAGAACTAGTTGGCATATAAACTTGTACTACTGTAGTAGGTGTGGGCTTCGTATCTATCTTGGCCGCAATAATGCGTTCACTATGCTGTTTGTAGTAGCTTACCCGCATTCCTATTTTCCTATTCATTATGAAACCTACTCCTGCATTACCCCTATTTGATTTTGTGTTTATAACCCTGTAGTCACCTGACCAGAAGTCTTGTTCCTCCTGCCACCAAACTTCACTAATTCCCACTATATCTAAATTTAACCTATCCATTTCCCTTTTTAAATTTTCTAACCTACCTGCCCTATTAAGGGATCTGACATTCCACGCTCCGATCCGTAGAACGCCAGTTTTCTTTCTCCTGATAACGACATCCTCCTGAGTAGTCCCCGCCCGGAGATCCAAATGTGGGACTATTTTACCTCCGGAATATTTTACCCAAGAGGATGCCATCATCATTTAATCATACAGGAAAGCTGCATGTCCTCGGAAAAAATTACGGCTGTAGTTTCCCCTTGCTTTCAGCTGTTTGCAGTACCAGCACAGCAAGGCCGTTTTGGTTAATGTTGCAAGGCCAGATCAGTCAATCATCCAGACTGTTGCCCCTGCAACTACTGAAAAGGCTGCTGCCCCTCTTCAGGAACCACACGTTTGTCTGGCCTCTCAACAGATACCCCTCCGTTGTGGTTGCACCTACGGTACGGCCATCTGTATCGCTGAGGCACTTAAGCCTCCCCACCAACGGCAAGGTCCATGGTTCATGGGGGGAGGACTATATGTATATCAGTCTGTAAGTCCATCCACCATCAGATGTTGAAATTAGATATCAGGTGTGTAATTAACAAAAAAATAGCTGATTGTTTATTTTGCCCATAAAACATGGCAGTTACATATACTGTAATGTTTGCTAATATACTGTTCAAATTCATCATTGTACACAATTAATGAAAATATGTCATTCAAATCTTATTAAAGTGCTGAGTATACCCAATAGTTACCAACTAACATTCTCACTACTGGGATCTGAAAACCTCTAGGCCTGCACTACCTTGGACTACTCTTGGTGTAACAAGCTTTATAGACTGGCTATAAAGAAGGATTCAAGCAATGAAATGATTGCTTGTGGATAGAGGGAGGATAGAAATTGTCTCCAATAGTTGAAGAAAGAAACGAAAAGCAAGAACTAGGCATTTAATGCCCAATGAAAGTCAGAAGACAGACCCCAAAGACTGGTATCATTTTCATTCACCCCCACACCCACCACAGACTATCCTCCTGTGGGAGGTTCTTCGCAGCTGGGCCAGAGAATAGTGTTGTTCATTGATTTTGCAGAATGAACACCACCAGCTTCACCAAAAAAGTGGTCCCTACCCCCTCCTATGGAATGCCAAGGGAAAGTATAGTGCAATTACCTGGTTCGATTTCTACAGAGAAATGAGAGAATAATAAAACTTGTGACTATTGTATTAAATCATACACTTGCTTATTCAAAGGTTTCAGAGACAATTGCTCATTTCTGTGGAAAGGGTATAGACTCGACGTAACAACAAAGTACAACTACTCTTACCAAAAAAAACTTACACAACCCATAGCATTTCATTTAAATAACTACAATAATTATTCAAGCTACATCTTCTTTCCCATAAAAAAGACAGAAATTCTACCCCAGCAGTTGACAAAGAGTACAACAATTCCCAATAAATAACAAAATTTTACAAACTTCAAAATTTGATCTTTTCTGATGGGCCAGTAAAAGGTCTTGTTTAATATTCCATATTATCTGACCATTTAGGACAAGACCAGGGACCATAGAAAGATTAAAGTTTTATTCACTCACAGGTCTTACAGTCATTTTGGAATTCCATGTAACCAGGATCCATACTACTTTTCATACAAGGATGACAGATTCGAACATTTTCTACACCACAGACAGCTTCTTTTCCAAATCTTGCTGCCTCGTTGTACAGTTCAACTTATACCCGATCAATATCTTTTGGATTCACCTACACTTTAAAACCAGACTTTAAAGTCGATTTGATTTGTTCACTCCCCAACATAATACAACAAACCATATGAAAGTTGCTTCCAGACAAGCACATTAACACCTTTAATATTGTAAGCACACACGTTGTGCCACGCAATTTTCAGAACCTCCTTTCAAAACCTTCTTCTATTCATAGCCTTACAGTCATACTGACATCATAGATTGTCTCTTATGGCTATCTTTCTTCCAAAGCTTCCATAGTGTGCAACCTGCTAATATTTATGACCTTTCCCAATTTATGGACTCAGCTACACTGAATACATTTTTCTATGATTAACAAACTTCTGAGGTTATACAATTTATTAATTACGCTAGACAATTCCGAGACCATTTGTATTGTTATTATCCTTCTCTTATTCACTGCTGAGTGGTCTTAAGTCTTGAATACTCCATATACACTCCTGGAAATAGAAAAAAAACACATTGACACCGGTGTGTCAGACCCACCATACTTGCTCCGGACACTGCGAGAGGGCTGTACAAGCAATGATCACAAGCACGCCACAGCGGACACACCAGGAACCGCGGTGTTGGTCGTCGAATGGCGCTAGCTGTGCAGCATTTGTGCACCGCCGCCGTCAGTGTCAGCCAGTTTGCCGTGGCATACGGAGCTCCATCGCAGTCTTTAACACTGGTAGCATGCCGCGACAGCGTGGACGTGAACCGTATGTGCAGTTGACGGACTTTGAGCGAGGGCGTATAGTGGGCATGCGGGAGGCCGGGTGGATGTACCGCCGAATTGCTCAACACGTGGGGCGTGAGGTCTCCACAGTACATCGATGTTGTCGCCAGTGGTCGGCGGAAGGTGCACGTGCCCGTCGACCTGGGACCGGACCGCAGCGACGCACGGATGCACGCCAAGACCGTAGGATCCTACGCAGTGCCGTAGGGGACCGCATCGCCACTTCCCAGCAAATTAGGGACACTGTTGCTCCTGGGGTATCGGCGAGGACCATTCGCGACCGTCTCCATGAAGCTGGGCTACGGTCCCGCACACCGTTAGGCCGTCTTCCACTCACGCCCCAACATTGTGCAGCCTGCCTCCAGTGGTGTCGCGACAGGCGTGAATGGAGGGACGAATGGAGACGTGTCGTCTTCAGCGATGAGAGTCGCTTCTGCCTTGGTGCCAATGATGGTCGTATGCGCGTTTGGCGCCGTGCAGGTGAGCGTCACAATCAGGACTGCATACGACTGAGGCACACAGGGCCAACACCCGGCATCATGGTGTGGGGAGCGATCTCCTACACTGGCCGTACACCTCTGGTGATCGTCGAGGGGATACTGAACAGTGCACGGTACATCCAAACCATCATCGAACCCATCGTTCTACCATTCCTAGACCGGCAAGGGAACTTGCTGTTCCACAGGACAATGCACGTCCGCATGTATCCCGTGCCGCCCAACGTGCTCTAGAAGGTGTAAGTCAACTACCCTGGCCAGCAAGATCTCCGGATCTGTCCCCCATTGAGCATGTTTGGGACTGGATGAAGCGTCGTCTCACGCGGTCTGCACGTCCAGCACGAACGCTGGTCCAGCTGAGGCGCCAGGTGGAAATGGCATGGCAAGCCGTTCCACAGGATTACATCCAGCATCTCTACGATCGTCTCCATGGGAGAATAGCAGCCTGCATTGCTGCAAAAGGTGGATATGCACTGTACTAGTGCCGACATTGTGCATGCTCTGTTGCCTGTGTCTATGTGCCTGTGGTTTTGTCAGTGTGATCATGTGATGTATCTGACCCCAGGAATGTGTCAATAAAGTTTCCCCTTCCTGGGACAATGAATTCACGGTGTTCTTATTTCAATTTCCAGGAGTGTAGCTTATCATTCCCTATCTATGGGTCAGTTAAAATGACTGTTTTTGGGTGTAGCATTTTGGTTATTAAGAATGGCCCCTCATGTAAAGGGTGAAATAAGTTTAAATTTTTCACATTTTTCACTCTTTTTGTGACTACAGGCTAAAACCAACTCGACCATCTTGTACTGTGTGGCTGTATCTTGTCCCATCTCTTTTTCCTTCTCTCAGTCTCTCTCATTAGCAAATCATTCACATTATTGCCATGCAACACCTGTGCACCTACATCCTCCTGTGGCTAGTCCCTCCACTTTAGGAGGGACTATCTTTCTTTTTCTTCCCCTACTATTTCCATTGAGCCATCTTTTTTAACTGAATGTGGCAACTAATTTAGTACCTTTTCAAATTCTCTCACTGTATATGTCTATTTTGAGTGTCTACCCATGTAATAAGTCTGACAAAGCCTGCTGAACTCACGCATTACCTTCGCTGCTGCGTTACTTTGTGGGTGATATTTAAAAATTAATATCTGGTTCACACCTTCTCATGCTAATTCTTTAAGCTGCATGGCTAAAAATTGTGTTCCATTATCCGACAGGAAATGTTTTGGTTTACCCACATTTTCGAAATGATGTCTTAGTTTCATTACAATATCATGACATGTTTCCTTCCTTAATGGGTGTAGTTTTATTAGTTTTGCCCAGCGTAGCAACACCAGAAATACACATGTAATGCCTCCTCGGCCTCTAGGCAGTTGACTGTAAAAGTCCGCTAACGATAAGCCCCACAAATTATATGGAATGATGGTATACAATACAGGGTAGACACCAATAGTTTGTACCTTAACTTTCTCACACGACATCAAGAGTTTCCTAACTAGGCGATTCAAATTCCTAAAGTAGTAAAATTTATTCATATGCATTATATATTATTTTGGACACATACACAGACATACATAAAACAGAGCAGATGCTCTGTAAATGTGGAATATGTGGGGTGGAGTCGATTTGATGAAGTTGAGTACAGTGCTATACCATGCCTCCCAATCAGTGCATTTGCGATGTGTGTTGGCAGCTGTACTACATTTACAAGCAATTTTAGATGGTGGAACGAGAGGTTATGTCATGATCACATGGGTAGAACTGACATAAAAAATCGATAGAATTGAGGAAAATACATATAAATTGACAGAATATACACCGAAATGCGGTGAAATTAAGGAAGTGCTCGTGTGCCTTCTGGCTGAAGCAGAAGAATTCTTGCACATGAGAACAAGTGTGCGACAGTAAGAGGAATCCGAGAAAACGTCTACATGGAAGCGAAGGGAACCAGGGAAACAGTCACTTCTTTCCGTTGAGGCAGCATTCTGCTATATGTCTATTAAGGTAACAGTGATAAACGGAAGTTGACTACTGAATTTGACGTTTTTAAAAAAGACAGAGAACCTCAAAACTTACTTGTATCTGCATTAAAGGATGACATAGAATGCATGGAGTTGTAACGAGGTACGATTCAATGGTAGACCGATGATGCATTCTAGAGGGGGGGGGGGGGGGGGGGGAGTTGCTGCAGGTCATTTGACCATTTTTTCCTGATGTCCTGTCAGGATGCATCAGTTGTGTGACATAGCCTGCGTTCGACTTGTATACAACTGCATGTTCTGTGTAGGTGTTAGAGCAGTGTCTACTTGCGATCGTTAACAGTAAACCTCTCGGTCATCAGAGGACTTCCATCGCATGTGTGATGAAACGTGACACATTCCTCTAAACAAACGAAGATTTATGGGATGTTCTCCATTCCCCTGTCGCATTTTTGGTGTAAAATCGATTCTTCAGTTTCATAACCAAGATGATTGTAAGTTAGCAATAGGTGCTTGTGAGACACTGCAATCCATGTGTATACATCTGCTTGACAGACGTGTTCTTTGCAGATTTAGTGGCAGCAGACTTGTCGTTTCACATGTCGGACGCCGCTGCTATGCGTTTATCTGTTTCCTTGTAAGAGACATTCTCCGTTACTCGCGATCATTTTATATAGGACTGATGTGGACACAGTATAATTTCTGAACTGTGATCGTATGTGAGCAGTGGATGCTATATATCTCTGGAGAGCTATATTGTGCATGTATCACACAGAATCGATATTTTAAGGAAGTAGTTTTTTCATTTTACAATTTGTTACCATAGTTTATCGTAGAGAAATCTTGAGGAAGGAGGTGTTTATGACATGCACTGGAAAAATATTTCTTACATTGGAAAGTTAACAGCGCTGCATTCCACATGACTGATAGGTCGGAAAGTGAAGTGATCTAACATTATAGTCTGTTTTAAGTGCAGAACTGTATAGCCTTAGGAGTGCGTGTATTTATGTTCTCTCTTAACAATACCCTCCTGGTATTGATTCCAGACACTAGAAAACTACTTTAAAATTGATAGCATAGTTGATTTACGTAATATGTTTCGAACTCCAACCATCTGGGGCTCCATCATGCATAAAAATCACCTGTTTCTCGTTCTTCTTAACCGTCTGCTATTACATCACAACAATTTCAAATGTGTTGCTATATAACGATAAGGAGTACTAACCTCCTCGACATGGATGCATCTGGAGAAATCTTGTGCACTTGGACGGGCGAGGACTTGGCAAGGTCCATTGATTCACAAGACGTGAGATGTAGCAGTCTAATTCTGGTCAGCTGCAGATTAAATGGCTAACAGTGCTGCCGGGTGAGCTTGTCAAAGTCAGTATGAGGGGGTCTTTCAGTCTCTAATTTTATCCTAAGACTGCGAAATGCTCTGTGACTCCCATCCGCACAAAGATAGATAACAAATTATGCACTACGTTCAAGGAGGTAGAAATATGTAGAGCACTGTCTGGTATCCTTTGATGATGTATGTGTTAGAGAATTAATAATGAACGTATGTACTGCAGTCATCTATGTACATTTGCAATAATACTCGCAAAGCAGAGAAGGGGCAGTTTAGCTGTGATACTGAAATTGGGATACATGCTGTCGCACCATTGGTCGGTGTTGAAGTTACTGTAAAATTGCTAAAATTGTTTGCAGTATCAACTGTGATGCTTATTATTGCAGTACATCGATGGTGTATTTTCATCACATCCATCCACTGGCTCGCTGTTGGTTACCACATAATGATTGACTGACATCGCTTGTTTGAAGAGTTCTGATGGAGAGGCAACACCTTCTGGGGATGGCTAGCACGGAAACAGTGATTGCGTACATGACTGGAATATGAGGAACACAGAGCCATCAGCTATTCCATCACTATGACAGATGAGTTCAAATGTAAAGGTCGTCAGTCACCTTCAGACTGCAGTTTGGAAACCCTCCACAACGCCGCCAAACTCTTCCAGTTTCTTTATTTTGAAACCTATTTTATTTTTAAAAAGTCCATTGTATGTGGTGTCTTATGGTAGCTGCAGTAACAACATGATTTACACTGTGTGATGTCTAGTGAGGGGCAGTTTAGAACCTGACACAGACCTTGAAGCCATGGCAGAAAAACAATATGTATGGTAGTGTACAAAGCGTGTTACAGCAGAAAAAATAATGTTTCAAACAGCGGCACAGGGTCACAGGAAGCATCTCTTGCGACTCACAGTATAGTCTGTGGGATGCGGTCATCCTCCTTCAGTATAGTTGATGAAACTTTAAACTGGTCTGTTCAGTGCATGAAAAACCTGTATATTTAATAGGATCGTCACATGTGCTCATGCTACCATGCATGCGGTATTTGTTTTCGATGTATGGGAGGAGAGAGATGCAGTAAAAAGTCCTCTATTGGATGAAGTTAGTGGAGCTTTTATAGTTAGGAATTTTTCTCTGTTAGATGGTACAGAATAACGATGATAGAATGTTGGGGTGATAGACATGAATGGGCTCTGAGGCACTTGGATCTGTAGTACCTGTTTGTAGTTTGCAGGAGCACCACAATACAGTAGCAAAATCCACAACCTTCTTTCAGTTTCTGTACTGTCTTTTATACTACCTCATGTTGCTGGAGCAGGCTTCCTTTGGCGCTGACCTTACACATCATGCACAGTTGGTGAGGCTACAACATGTTCCATTTTCCACTGAATGGTCAATTAGAGTCCTGTTGCAGTAACTCAGCTTAGCCTGTTTCAACATGGGTTGCAGAAGGTGGTAGATTAGCTTTCTCTGACTTCTACTCAGTTCCGACTTACATTGGAACGATCACATGCGCAAAGCTGCAAGAATGGTAGGGCAGAGTCTGATGGGCAGTTGCAAAATGCATAGGGGCTACCTAAAACCACGCTGGAATTTTACTGTAGCAGATAGATTCGAGAAAGGTGACTCGTTTCGAGATATGAGAGGCCAGAAATATGATTCATTCGTGGCTGTAATCATTAAAGGACTTCTCCATTGGATACAACGCAGGTAGGTGATAGACTTGATTCCAAATCATAGACATAATTTCTACTGAAAGAGTTTCAATAGAGATCTGAAAAACTAGTGAACATTTCTTACGATCTTAATCAGCACATCATCTAATAATATTTGTGATCCTCCCCAGTCGACCATCGCCTATAAATTAGTGGAAAAATCGCAGAACCTCTGACATGGGATCAAGACAGAATGTGTTACAAATACTGGACAGATATCTAGCAGTGGCATGAGGGAGTTGCAAATACCAGTTTCATACCCTGCTCCTTAGCCGAATCACTTACAAAATTCGGTAATTTTATCATGAGGGTGCACCATCGGCGACATGTAACCGTACTCCTGGTCTGATAATATACACTCATACGACCACCGTCTATATTAAGTGTCGTGTTATTTTTGTGCAAAAACCAAGTCATTTGGAGGTAATGCCAATCCTCAATTTATAAAGCCAGTATAGCTGTTAACATGGATACTTGTGTGCACCTGTAGAACCAACACCGCTTGTGACAGTAACATACCATATTTGCTGCGATCGTGTTTTTTTAACATGTGGTGGTTTGTAACACGATTATTCCTCTCTTCTTAAGGCACAGTGGTAGGAATCACAAGAAAAACTGATGAGACATGTCCACCCATCGTTGATTTTCGGTCAGTATTATTTCGTATCACCAGCAATCAGTTATTGGCGAAGTATTATACTTAGTAGTAGGGGATGCGTGATAGGTTCGCCTTGAGCATCAGGCTTATAAAGTATGTGTGTGTGTGTGTGTGTGTGTGTGTGTGTGTGTGTGTGTGTGTTCCGACATGTGCATAGGGAATAACTGATGATGGTCGAAGTAGAGAGGATATAAAATGTAGACTGGCAATGGCAAGGAAAGCGTTTCTGAAGAAGAGAAATTTGTTAACATCGAGAAAGTATTTGTATGGAATGTAGGCATGTATGGAAGTGAAACATGGACGATAAATAGTTTCGACAAGAAGAGAATAGAAGCTTTCGAAATGTGGTGCTACAGAAGAATGCTGAAGATTAGATGGGTAGATCACATAACTAATGAGGAGGCATTGAATAGAATTGGAGAGAAGAGGAGTTTGTGGCACAACTTGACAAGAAGGAGGGACTGGCTGGTAGGACATGTCCAGAGACATCAAGGGATCACAAATTTAGCATTAGAGGGCAGCATGGAGGGTAAAAATCGAAGAGGGAGACCAAGAGATGAATACACTAAACAGATTCAGAAGGATGTAGGTTGCAGTAAGTACTGGGAGATGAAGAAACTTGCACAGGACAGAGTTGCATGGAGAGCTGCATCAAACCAGTCTCAGGACTGAAGGCCACAACAACAACAACAACACTGTGATAGCAAAGGGAAAAGTATGTCAAGTCATAATAATGGTAGTGATAATTCTATTTCCAAGGCTGCAGCCATCAGCAGAGTGTATTTCCAATACTTCGCTCATTGTCGAATGTAGTTCAATTGAGACTGCAATGGTAACATTTATTTATAAGTATAGTGATAAATATGTTTGTGGCAGATTTCCTAGGACGATTCTATCTAGGGTTGAGTGGCCTGTGGCAGGAATGATTCACGTTTCCAGCTAACGGTAGGAGCTGTCCAAACGGAGAGGTCTTTTGGGATGCAGGAACGTAGCTGACTTAACTATGTCGTCCTCTAGATGGCCGAATAATGAACTAATACTTAGTAGGTGTTGGACAGCTTTTAGGATGACGACGCTTGGATAAGTGTGTAAAAGCATCATCAAATACTATCACCGACCTCAAGTAATTCAAAAATGGGGTATTCATCCGACAAATTTTTAGCGTTCTTCTAGCTGATGGTATTTCGTATGTCCTGCATGCATGCATTTTGACCATCTGTGGAATTTGCTATCCCACAAATATAGTTTCATCCTATCCACGTTCTATAGTTCTAAACATGTCGTCGAGCTACATTATACATACACATGCATTAACTTCCTGCACCTTTGACCCAGTCATTGGCTCAGTTTCGTAACACATTTTATGCCAATCACATGGAAGGAGACGATTTCTCAATTTGCGCATGAACATTCTTTTCTGCCATTCTAACAGCCTAGCTGCCGGCGCCATCTCAGTTTGCCTGAGAGCCCGCGGCCCACCGAATGTTGGCTGGGGTGAGGAAGCACGCTTCTGACGTTTGAGCTAAGTACAGCTATATACATGGTACACACGTACCGTTTATTTTACATTTTATGCGAGTCTTTTGCCCTTTTGGTCGTCCTGTATTAATGCTGGACCATACCTCTGTAGGCACTTTGTAGTTTTAGTGTGTTCCGAAGAAGGCGTGGTTATTCGCTCCGAAACCTAGGTCAACATCCGGTTTCTATTTGCAATCGAGGCGGATTCTTTATAATCATTAAATTATTCGCGATTGCTGATGCGCTGCAGTGTTAAAAGTTCACACTGTAATCTGTGTGAGGTGGTATATGGGGTGAAGTGACGCGCGTCTCTGGTGTGAATTAAATCTAGTGCGTTTGCAATAAGAATCCCTGGGCGCTCAGCTTTCTCGTCGATGTCACTGATCGCCGAGGTACAGTGACGCCAGTGCATGGCATGCCTGTTCACAAGGTGCACAGCAAGGTAGAGTGTAGCATTGATGGGCAGTATCATCTGGTGCTCTTTTCCGAGAGAGATAATTGTTTGATGAGTAGGTACACAGGTTTAATGTGGTGCAGGCAGTGGATATTGGGGAACCTACACTTCTTCTGCGTTGACTAAGAGTATGTGTAGCTGTCCCTATTTCATTCTTCGCGTGTTTCAGCTTCAGCCATTAATTTTCTTACTTCGTGATCTTCTGTCTCTTGCAAACTATTGTGATTAGGGAAGGAACATAGGTCGTTGTAACTAAATTTGACTTTTAGGACTGGTTTAGGTTTTGCTTTGAAGCGTGAGCTTTTGTAGTTGCCTTGGTTCCTGTTGGATGGTGTCAGAAGACACGAAACTAATGGGTTCGTGACGTAAAATTCACTCTTTAGGCTTTGATGGTGCGACAAGGTAGCAATAATGGTTTATTTTGCAGTACACAAACCTCATCTGTGTAAGGCCTGTCTGCGGCGCCTGTGATACTATCAATTTATCTGCCGAAGCCATTTTGAACATGCCACCACTCTGCAGATCATTAGCGAGCTGCGCGGGCTCAATCGATACCTGGTAGTGCGAAGGCATTGTGTCCAGTGTCCTGTCACCTTTTGTCCGTGATGCTCTCGTGAGGAGCGGTTTTACCGTCTGCGTCCACACCAGCAGTTCGGCCATCCCAGCAGCTGGCTGCTTTTGTCCAGTATTACCTCGAACAGCTTATCATACTAGTGCCAGTCACCTGAATACCTACACCCACTAATGCACACAGTCTAAATCATCGATACCTGTGTGTGGATTTTAACATATAGATTAACACCGTACATTACATTGATTGTCTGTTGAGGATGGATGACAGTGACTTTTAAGGCATATATTCTTATTTAAATTATTACACTACTGGCCATTAAAATTGCTACACCAAAAAGAAATGCACATGATAAACGGGTGTTCATTGGACAAATATCTTTCTATTATTCTAGAACTGACATGTGATTACATTTTCACGCAATTTGGGTGCATAGATCATGATAAATCAGTACCCACAACAACCACCTCTGTCCGTAATAAAGGCCTTGATACGCCTGGGCATTGAGTCAAACAGAGTTGGACTTGATACGCCTGGGCATTGAGTCAAACAGAGTTTGGATGGCGTGTACAGGAACAGCTGCCCATGCAGCTTCAACATGATACCACAGTTCATCAGAAGTAGCGACTGGCGTATTGTGACGAGCCAGTTTCTCGGCCGCCACCTTTGACCAGACATTTTCAATTGGTGAGAGATCTGGAGAATGTGCTGGCCAGGGCAGCAGTCCAACATTTTCTGTATCCAGAAAAGCCCGTACAGGACCTGCAACATGCGGTCGTGCATTGTCCTGCGGAAATATAGGGTTTCACAAGGATCACATGAAAGGTAGAGCCACGGGTCGTAACACATCTGAAATGTAAAGTCCACTGTTCAAAGCGCCGTCAATGCGAACAAGAGGTGACCGAGACGTGTAACCAATGGCACCCCATACCATCGCAGGCGCTCCTGTCTATGATGTAGCATCAAGGGTAACCGCAGCCATGGTCTCTGAACTCATAGTCCATGCTGCTGCAAACATCGTCGAACTGTTCGTGTAGATCGTCGTTGTCTTGCAAACGTCCCCATCTGTTGACTCAGGAATCGACACGTGGCTGCACGATCCATTACAGCCACGCGAGTAAGATGCCTGTCATCTCGACTGCTAGTGATACGAGGCCGTTGGGATCCAGTACGGCGTTCCGTATTATCTTTCTGAACCCACCGATTCCATATTCTGCTAACAGTCATTGCATCTCTACCAACGCGAGCAACAGTGTCGCGATACGATAAACCGCAATCGCGATAGGCTACAATCCAACGTTTATCAAAGTCGGAAACGTGATGGTACGCATTTCTCCTCCTTACACGAGGCATCAAAATAACGTTTCACCAGAGAACGCCGGTCAACTGCTGTTTGTGCACGAGAAATCGGTTGGAAACTTTCCTCACGTCAGCACGTTGTAGGTGTCGCCACAGGCGCCAACCTTGTGTAAATGCTCTGAAAAGCTAATCATTTGCATATCACAGCATCTTCTTCCTGTCGGTTAAATTTCGCGCCTGTAGCACGTCATCTTCGTGGTGTAGCAATTTTAATGGCCAGTAGTGTACTTTAGTTTTAATTTTGTATGTACATGTATTTTATGTAGCTCACCTTTCTACCGGACCTGTTTTATGTGGGAGAAATATTTTCATTTGGACATACAGTGTATTCCAACACCAAGGCCTATGACATATGGTAAATATCTGTCTACGCTACTAGTTACAATTAAACAAACAACAAACACAAAGAAAACAAAACGCGCTGACCAGCGTGTCTGATCTACTCTTATTCTACAAATCCCCTTATTTGTTTCTGTCATCGCAGAAGCATTCTTTCGCGCCGTGGTACTCTGGTTGTCAAAGTTTCCCAGCGAACATAAGAACAAAATGCACCAAGGCGCATATATTACGGTTAGTTATATTTTCTCAGTTGGTAATCCAGCTCTTTCTTGTGGCGATCGCCCTTAACTGTGTCTTTGTTTGGTACCTGCAGACAGCTGAATCTTTTGCGCGATACTGTGATCACTGCTCAGTACCGCAGCTACCGCAGTGAGGTCTTATTATTACACTACTGGCCATTAAAATTGCTACACCACGAAGATGACGTGCTACAGACGCGAAATTTAACCGACAGAAAGAAGATGCTTTTCGGAGCATTTACACAAGGTTGGCGCTGGTGGCGACACCTACAACGTGCTGACATGAGGAAAGTTTCCAACCGATTTCTCATACACAAATAGCAGTTAACTGGCGTTGCCTGGTGAAACGTTGTTGTGATGCCTCGTCTACTAAGGAGGAGAAATGCGTACCATCACGTTTCCGACTATGATAAAGGTCGGATTGTAGCCTATCGCGATTGCGGTTTATCGTATCGCGACACTGCTGCTCATGTTGGTCGAGATCCAATGACTGTTAGCAGAATACGGAATCGGTGAGTTCAGGAGGGTAACGCGGAACGCTGTGCTGGATCCCAATGGCCTCGTATCACTAGCAGTCGAGATGACAGGCATCTTATCCGCATGGCTATAACGGATCGTGCAGCCACGTCTCGATCCCTGAGTCAACAGATGGGGACGTTTGCAACACAACAACCATCTGCACGAACATTTCGATGACGTTTGCAGCAGCATGGACTATCAGCTCGGAGACCATGGCTGTGGTTACCCTTGACGCTGCATCACAGACAGGAGCGCCTGCGATGGTGTACTCAACGACGAACCTGGGTGCACGAATGACAAAAAATGGTTCAAATGGCTCTGAGCGCTATGGAACTTAACATCTGAGGTCATCAGTCCCCTAGAACTTAGAACTACTTAAAGCTAACTAACCTAAGGACATCACACACATCCATGCCCAAGGCATGATTCGAACCTGCTACCGCAGCAGTCGCTCGGTTTCGGACTGAAGTGCCTAGAAGCGCTCGGCCACCACGGCCGGCCACGAATGACAAAACGCCATTTTTCGGATGAATTCAGGTTCTGTTTACAGCATCATGATGGTCGCATCCGTGTTTGGCGACATCGAGGAGAATGCACATAAGAAGCGTGTATTCGTCATCGTCATAGTGGCGTATCACCAGGCATGATGGTATGGGGTGCCATTGGTTACATGTCTCGGGTCACCTCTTGTTCGCACTGGCGGCACTTTGAACAGTGGACGTTACATTTCAGATGTGTTACGACCCGTGGCTCTACACTTCATTCTATCCCTGCGAAACCCTACATTTCAGCAGGATAATGCACGACCGTATGTTGCAGGTCCTGTACGGGCTTTTCTGGATGCAGAAAATGTTCGACTGCTGCCCTGGCCAGCAAATTCTCCAGATCTCTCACCAACTGAAAACGCCTGGTCAATGGTGGCCGAGCAACTGGCTCGTCGCAATACACCAGTCACTACTCTTGATGAACTGTGGTATCCTGTTCATGCTGGATGGGCAGCTGTACCTGTACACGCCATCCAAGATGTGTTTGACTCAATGCCCAGCATATCAAGGTCTTTATTATGGCCAAAGGTGGTTGCTCTGGGTACTGATTTCTCATGATCTATGCACCCAAATTGCGTGAAAATGTAATCACATGTCAGTTCTAGTATAATATATTCGTCCGATGAATGCCCGTTTATCATCTGCAGTTCTTCTTGGTGTAGCAATTTTAATCGCCAGTAGTGTAGTACATTCTCTCAAGCGACAATTTTCGGAACTTCTTGTGGCTATAGTTGTCGTGTTAGTAATCTGTATTTAATCTTACGTGATCAAGTAACTATACTTAACATTCTTATGTGAAGTTCCCACAAACTTTTCAGATTTTAGTGCGTTCATATGTCATTGTGCAGCTCAGGCCACCATTATTAATCTCTCGTCTCAATAACCACAATTAAGAGCTTCACTCTACATTTCCACGATACGCTCTTATGTACTTTATGCTGAGCTGGCCACCAAATTGTATTAAGATCAACACTTCTAAATAACACGGGAGGCATACACATTTGTCTCCGTAAATAATGCCTGCAATTCACACACTGGTGACATCCTGTACATTCGCAAATTAAATATTTCTTTATAGTTTGTCGTTCCGAAAACTGTCATCCCATTTGTACAGGTTAGTCCATTTCGCGCACTCACATCACTATGTACACATTCAAAGAGAGATAGCTTTTCCTAAATAAACTCAGTGGGAGTGTTCTGTCTTTTCCAGTCACAGGTAATTTGGAATCACTAAATGGTTTTGTACTTGCTGGTGTCTCTCAGGGGAACTATTGTTCTTTTCACCACACCTTAATTCTAATCATTTTCTACCAGATTACTACATCTGCTTAATCTCTAAACTTATAAATAATTTATACAATGGACATCCCAGTCTCCATTTGCTGGTTTACCGTCCCTTGTTTTTATTCCACCAAGTTTTTGATATTGCTTACGTGATGTAAACAAAGTGACTTCCCCATTTTAATGGTCTCCAGTTCCACTGTGTTCGCGTGTGCTAATCGCCTAATCCGTACAGGTCTGTCATCGGCAGCGAAGAATTTGTGGCATAAGCTCTTTTGTTTATTGGGCAGATGGTGGGATTTTACCAACACTCAGTGGCCAACAACAAATTCTCGCTCATTTGCTTTGGTATGTACACACGTCTTGCGCTTCTCTCCTGCCACATGAATGTTACTTAGCGCCTCTGCTACGAGGGTTCTATGCTGTTGTCGTTTCCTTGGCGGGAAATCGACTAGTTCCCTTATTCTATCTGGAGCCGGTCTGTTCTTTGGTACAGAGATTGGCGGTTTCAAAATGGTACTATGAGAGAGTTCATTGATGACATCCTGAAACTCTTTCAGGAAGACATCGTATGCCTTTTGCCACAGTACAGACGGCAAAGGTTCCGTAGGTTGTTCTCTCCAAAGGATTCGATCTGGCTCTAAATATAGATACGGAGACAGGTTTGATCTTATGTCTCCTTAATGTTCTCTTCCAAAGCTCTGATTTATATTGGGGTCCATTATCTGAGAGAACCAAATCGACCGGTCCGAAGTCCGTTAGGAAGTCTTTGCAGAATGCTTTGCTTACAGTGAGACCCATGGCTCTTTGAAGTGGCATTGCGTCACAAACTTAGATGTGAGTTCCAACACCACTAGAATGTACTTATATCCCCTTTGCGTTCTCGTTAAAGGATCCATTAAATCTGTGGCGTGATATGACTCTATTTCTTGGGTACTATAGGGTACATCGGGGCTTGCGATACTGCAGTTGTTGTCTTTACCTTTTGGCAACTTTTGCAGATGGCCAATACTTTTCTTATCCTCCTTTCCATGTTTTTGAAATAACATATCCCGCTCAGTTTTAAAAGACATTTACGAGCATCAAAGTGTGCATAGCTTAAGTGTATGTACCAAATGAGTTTATTAATAACTTCTTCTGGCACACACACCACCCACAATGACTCGTCCACGTTGGTTCTGTAAAAGAGAATTCCCTTTCAAAGAAGGTAATGTTGGCGTATATTTGCCTGGGCACGATCCCTCCATTTTCTCTTTATCTCCAGTAAGCTGGGATCTTTGCCCTGCTCTGTCCTTATATTTTGCATCAAGGTAGTGATGAAGTTTTCGAACTACACCTTTCAGAGATAGAACAACGAAAAATGTTCGTGTTCTAATTCTTCTGCTTCCTGCTCTGTTATGTCTATGGGTGAACGTGGCAGTGCATCGGCATTGGCGGTAGTGGACCCTTGCAAGTGCACGGTTGTGAATTCATACGCTTGTAGTGCAGTAACCGAGCGAGGGAGTCTTCCATAAGTGAGTTTGGAGGTCAGCAGCAATTCAAGAGCCTTAGAAAAATTTGGAGTAGGTATTAAAATCCATGGAGAAGAAACAAAAACTTTGAGGTTCACCGATGACTTGTAATTCTGTCAGAGACAGCAGAGGACTTGGAAGAGCAGTTGAACGGAATGGATAGTGTCTTGAAAGAAAAATATAAGATGAACATCAACAAAAGCAAAACGAGAATAATGGAATGTAGTCGAATTAAGTCGGGTGATGCTGAGGGAATTAGATTAGGAAATAGGATACTTAAAGTAGTAAAGGAGTTTTGCTATTTGGGGAGCAAAATAACTGATGATGGTCGAAGTAGAGAGATATAAAATGTAGACTGGCAATTGCTTCAAACCAGTCTCAGGACTGAAGACCAAAAGAACAACAACAATGATTGGAATAAACTTTCGTGTTTTTACCGAAAAGGAAATACCTAAATTTTTGAAAGACCAAAACTATGGCTAATGTCTCGAATTCCGTTACAGAACAATTTCTTTCGCTCTTCGTCAGAACTCTGCTCCCGAACGCAGTAGTTTTATATATTCTCTTTCCGTCTTGCTCGTACTCCTGGAAAATCATCACCCCTAATCCCTTCTTTGCATTATCCGTCGCCAAGCAAAAGTTCTGAGACTAATCGAAGTGTGACAGTATATGAGCAGCAACAAGTGCTGACTTGAGAGCATGAAACTCACAGTCTGCGCACTCATCCCATACCCATGGCGTCTTTTCGCTTGTCAACTGACAGAGGTGGGGTGTAGCCAAAGAAGCGACATAAATGTTTTTTTTTTGTGTGTAAATTGGTTACTCCTAAGAAGCCCCTTTGTTGTTTTCTAGTTCTGGGAGTTGCAAATTCTGGAATAGCTGCCATGCTTTCTGGATCAGGAAAGATCCCTTCAGTAGTTACGACGTGACCAAGAAGGTGCACCTGACTGCTCCCAAAACACGATTTACTAATATTTGCAGTTACACCATGTTGTTTTAGCCTGCCCAGCATTTCTACCAGTAGCGCATTATGTCTTTCCTACATGCTGTCAGCGATGAGTACGTCGTCGACGTAACATGTGATTCTTTCTTTCAGGTTAGAACTTAATATGCTACTAAAACCTCTGCTGAATGCTGCAGATGAAGTACTTAACCCAAATGGCAAACTTCGGAATTGGAAGCACTGGCCAAATGCAACAAATGCTGTATATTTTCGGCACGCAGGATCGAGTTCTGTCTGCCAAAGCTAGATCTCATATCCAATGAGGTAAAAACCATAAGCCCATGGACTTTCTGGAGAAGTTCCGGTAACCTCTCAGGGCGATCTGTTTCCGGCAGAATAATTGTGTTTATTTGACGCAAGTCTAAAACAAATCAGATACCACCATCCTTCTTCTCAACCACTCTTAAAGGGCTGTTGTCTTCAGATGTTGTCGCTTCATTGACGGCATCGTCAATCATTTTCTGTAATTCTAATAAAACCCTGTCCCGGTATGACCATGGAATGACACTGGGTGGAACAAGAAAAGGTCTGGTAGCGTTCTCGTTTCCCACGCCCGAGCGCCCAGGTTCGATTCCCGGCAGGGTCAGGGATTTTCTCTGCGTCGTGATGACTGGGTGTTGTGTGATGTCCTTAGGTTAGTTAGGTTTAAGTAGTTCTAAGTTCTAGAGGACTGATGACCATAGATGTTAAGTCCCATAGTGCTCAGCGCCATTTGAACCATTTTGAAGAAAAGGTCTGTTTCCTCACATTAAATCGGTATTGGTATCCTTTTATTGCCTCTGTTTTAGGTAAGAAGACTTCTGCATTATTGTGCAGTGTCAATTCTAGCCCCTGCTTATTCGTTGCGTGTACGTTCGTTAGTGCTTTTACTTTTGTGTCGATTTCCTCATGAATTTCACGTAATTGCTCCCTCTCTGTCCTACAAGGTTCCCTACAAGTTTTCTTTTCACGGTGGACATTGTCCTTCCCTGTCTGCTGGTTCGTAAACTGTAATTTTAGGCAGTTTGACGGGATTTGAGCCTTTATGGCTTCTTCGTCAAACCTGATCGCGATTTTGTCATTTTCTCCCATTATTAATTCACCCCGTCCCAGCTCTATTATCGCCTTTTAAGCAGAAAGTCAACCCCAACAATTATGTCTGCTGTTAATTTTGATATAACGAGCAGATTTACCGTAAGTTAATGTTCCTGGCATTCAAATTCGATTTGGTCTATTGTGAAACCTCTGTACTCTTCCTCATTAGTGTGCCTCTCACCTTCGACTTTTGTAACGCTAGTGTTGGTGGATTCACAGTATCTCTAGATTTGTTATTGAGTGAGTCTGATATCGCCGACAGTTTACTCCCACTATCTACTATCGCAGTGCAGTTAATATTGCCTATTTTTATTCCAACCATAGGGTAAATTTCCGCTCTACATTTTGCCTCCTTCTCTTCTAACATCCGTTTTCTTACATCTTCATATTTTCATATTCTCAAATATTTACCTGACTGTATCCGATGCTGTTTTCAGGCTATTTCTGTGTCTTCCCCAGTCTCTGGCCTTGTCAGTCACCATTTCCTACTTCTGCCACGTGTACACGTCCAGGATTTGGTGGACAAATGTCGACTCATTGCCCATTCTCGGCGCGACCATTTCCTTGCCATACCTGATTGATACGGTGTAGTTGTTGTTTCTACTATTGTTCCACTGTCCACTTTGGTTCCACACGTCCCCTCTCTGTTCGTGGGGCTGTCTGCTGACTATTATTTTCCCAAGTGGGATTGCTCCTGGCTTGATTGTTTCATTGGAAATGTTGTTGTTGTCTGTACATGTCATTATTCCAATTCTGGCCTTATTGATTCTGTTTTGATTATCCCGATTCACATTCTGGGTTTCTATTTGACTCCTTTTGTCCATGTTCTGCTGTTTGTTAAAGGCAAATTCTGATACTCTGAGCGTGCCTTTAAACAACTCCATATTGTCACCACACCTACTGGCTAGCGTTTGCGGATATGTGATTGGTAACTTCGTGTAACATAGCCGAATAATTTCTACCATACTGCATGGTTCATCTAAGTAGTGGTTCTTTTTCGTCATGTTTTCAAAAAACTTGATCGGACTGCAGAATCCTGAATTTTCGAAATTCCTGCTCATCATCTTTTGCTTAATTCGGTCTTGTGTTTCACTAGACCAGTACTTATTTAGAAACGCTGCATGGAATTCTTCCTATGTTTTACAAGTTCTTGCAATGTTTCTCATCCATTCGGCGGTTGGCCAGCCAGTGTGGCCGAGCGGTTCTAGGCGCTACTGTTGGGAACCCGCGACCGCTTCGTTCGCAGCTTCCTATCCTGCCTCGGGCATGGATGTGTGTGATGTCCTTAGGTTAGTTAGGTTTAAGTGGTTTTAAGTTCTAGGGGACTGATGACCTCAGCAGTTAGGTCCCGGAGTGCTGAGCCATTCGGCAGTTGCACCTTCCATATGAGAGCAGACAAAATCTGATTGGTACCTGAGGGGCCAATGGGGTGGTAAACTCAGATCAAATTGTCCTGTAAATGTCTTGGGGTGTAAATGTTTCAGTCATCTTTATAGTGTTGGAACCTTCTGACTGAAATGAGGTGCTTGGTGTTAAAATTTTCTTCGGAGTTTTTAACTACTCTCTCATTAGTGAGATTTCGCGTCTTTTGCGCGCTTCCTCAGGTCCGCTGTCCCGGCTGTGTTCACTCCTCATTTCTACAGCGCACTCAGTATTATTCGACAAGTATGCGGTAGCACGAATTAACTGGCTACAGTTGTCCATGTCGAATATGGCGTTATTATTCGCATGGTTTGCGATATGCGAGGCTGTTGGATTTTGTGTGTTTATATGTTCCATGCCAAAGTTGGCTACGCCATATTCCTTTGCTGCGTTTACGCTTTGTATCACACTACTGTCGGACACGCTACGTTCTGTTTGTACAAGATTGTGCTGTATCGAATTTGGTCTGGTTCTTAGTTGCGTCTCTTTGATGCGCCTTTACCCTACTCTGCAATTTATAGATGGCCCTTTCTCCTACTTTTGCTGTTTGTAGTGTCTCCTCCTTAGTAACATGAGCAATAAGTTTCGCGTTCCTTGCTATTAATTTAGCTTTCTTAAGCAGTTCTTTTTATCTCTGCTACTTCGCGTGCCGCCTGCAGTTGTGGCCGAGCGGTTTTAGGAGCTTCAATCTGGAACGGCGCGACCGCTACGCTCGCAGGTTCTAATCCCACCTAGGGCATGGATGTGTGTGATGTCCTTAGGTTAGTTAGGTTTAAGTAGTTCTAAGTTCTAGGGGCCTGATGACTTAAGATGTTAAGTCCCACTGTGCTCAGAGCCATTTGAACCAATTTGGCTTGCATCTCGTCTTTGACGTCTTTTGTTTCCGTCTTAATTTTGTTAATATCCATACTAACTTTGTCCATCCTGTTGTGAATCTTTTTATTGCCGTCATCTATCGCTTTTATAGTTTCTTTGAGAAACGAGAGTATATTTGCCATTCCTGTCGCCTCAGCAACTTGCACATAATTTGACGCAATTGGTCAAGTGCGGACATACTGGGATTCCGTTCTATCAATCTCTTCATGTCTATTTATAATCCGAGGCAATAATGCGTGCCGGCGCATTCGACTGTGGTCGGTTGTAGCAATTACTGGAGCTTCTGTGTCTACATGGCTTAACTACACCGTAGTTTGCTACTCAATCCATGTGTTCCCGAGTTTCTTCGTCGATATCAAAATGTTAAAGTGTGTGTGAATTCCTATGGGACCAAACTGCTGAGGTCATCGGTCCCTACTTAAGTTAACTTATGCGAAGAACAACACACACACCCAGTCCCGAGGGAGGACTCAAACCTCCGCCAGGATCAGCCGCACAGTCCATGGCTGCAGCGCCTTAGACCGCTCAGTTAATCACGCACGGCAGAAATTCTCTGTGATCCGCTATTATCTCATCGGTTCCCTGCACACCTAGCATTCTCTATACTGTATCGTCCCACAGATTTTCGTTACTCTTATGTGCTTCCGCCATTTCAGGCGCTGCAATCATGGACTGTATCGCTGGTTCCGGCGGAGGTTCGAGTCCTCCCTCGGGCATAGGTGATACTGTGATCACTGCTCAGTATCGCAGCTACCGCAGTGAGGTCTTATTGTTACACTACTGGCCATTAAAATTGCTACACCACGAAGATGACGTGCTACAGACGCGAAATTTAACCGACAGAAAGAAGATGCTGTGATATGCAAATGATTAGCTTTTCAGGGCATTCACAATAGGTTGGCGCCGGTGGCGACACCTACACCGTGCTGACATGAGGAAAGTTTCCAACCAATTTCTCATACACAAACAGCAGTTGACCGGCGTTGCCTGGTGAAACATTGTTGTGATGCCTCGTCTAAGGAGGAGAAATGCGTAACGACTTTGATAAAGGTCAGATTGTAGCCTATCGCGATTGCAGTTTATCGTATCGCGACATTGCCACTCACGTCGGTCGAGATCCAATACTGTTAGCAGAATACGGAATCGGTGGGTTCAGGAGGGTAATACGGAACTTCGTGCTGGATCCCAACGACCTCGTATCACTAGCAGTCGAGATGACGGGCATCTTATCCGCATGGATGTAACGGATTGTGCAGCCACGTCTCGATCCCTGAGTCAACAGATGGGAACGTTTGCAAGACTACAACGATCTGCACGTACAGTTCGACGACGTTTGCAGTAGAATGGACCATCAGCTCGGAGACCATGGTTGCGGTTACCCTTGACGTTGCATCATAGACAGGAGCACCTGCAATGGTGTACTTAACGACGAACCTGGGTGAACGAATGGTAAAACGTCATTTTTCGGATGAATCCAGTTTCTGTTTACAGCATCATGATGGTCGCATCCGTGTTTCGCGACATCGCGGTGAACGCACATAGGAAGCGTGTATTCGTCATCGCCATACTGGCATATCACCCGGAGTGATGACATGGGGTGCTATTGGTTACACGTCTCGGTCACCTTTTATTGACGGCACTTTGAACTGTGGACGTTACATTTCAGATGTGCTACGATCAGTGGCTCTGCCCTTCATTCGATCCCTGCAAAACCCTACATTTCAGCAGGGTACCGCATGTTGCAGGTCCTGTACTGGCCTTTTTGAATACAGAAAATGTTTGACTGCTGCCCTGGCCCCCAGATTCTCCAGATCTCTCACCAATTGAAAACGTCTGGTGAATGGTGGCCGAGCAACTGGCTCATTATAATACGCCAGTCACTACTCTTGATGAACTGTGGTATCGTGATGAAACTACACGGGCAGCTGTACCTGTACACACCATCCAAGGTCTGTTTGACTCAATGCCCAGGTGTATCAAGGCCATTATTACGGCCAGGTGTGGTTGTTCTGCGTACTGATTTCTCAGGATCTATGCACCAAAATTGCGTGAAAATGTAATTACATGTCAGTTGTAGTATAATATATTTGTCCAATGAATATCCACTTATCATCTGCAGTTCTTCTTGGTGTAGCAATTTTAATGTCCAGTAGCGTAGCTATTCTTCGACATACCGTAATCACCATTTCTGTCGATGCATTTTTGTAGACGCTGTGTAAGTTTTTGTATGCCCATGTCATACCAGCTCGTTGCCATGCTTTCAGAAAGTTATGAACCTCTTCTTTCACCTTGTCGTCGGAGCCAATCGCTTTCCGGCGAAATGTTCTTGTAACCAAGGGAAAAGGTGATAGTCACTGGGCGCCAAGTCAGGACTACAGGCCAGGTGGGTGATTACGTTCCACTGAAACTGTTGCAGGAGAGTAACGGTTTGCCGAATGATGTGTGGGGGAGGTTTGTCATGGAGAATGTGTACGCCCTTGCTCAACATTCCTCTTTTCTGATTCTGAATTGCCCGTTTGTGTTTTTTCAGAGTCTCAAAGTAGATGTCAGCGTTAATTGTGGTCCCAGTGGGCATAAAGTCGATCAACAGTACCCCTTTCCGATCCCAAAAAAGGGCTGTCATGACTTTACCAGCAGACTGTGTTTGTTTGAATTTCCGTGGCTTTGGCGAAGAAGGATGCCACCACTGGCGTGATTGTTGCTTGGTCACAGCTGTAATGTGGTATGCCCAGGTTTCGTCACCCGTGACAATTGAGTGCAGAAAGTTGTCCTTTTCGGCTGCAAGGCAGAGAAGAAATGCGCGGGAAGCATCAACTCGTTGCCGCATGTGGTCCTCAGTCAGCATGCATGGCACCCATCTTGCGCACACCTTCTGGTAGTTCAACGTTTCCGTTAAAATTCTGTGAGCGGTGCTTTGGGAAAACTCAGGAACAAACGTGCAGAGATCATCCAGGGAGATCTGCCGACCTTCACGCATGCTTTGCTCAACCTTCAATACTATCTCCTCAGAAACTGACCGTTTCCGCTCCTTTGTTCGTCGTGAATTTCGGTTCGACCAGCTGCAAACTCTCTAAACCACTTGCGAACATTTTTGACATCCATCCACGACTCGCCATACACTTCCGTCAATTGGCGATGGATTTCAATCGGCGGAGTGGCCTTTGCGTTCAAAAACCGAATAACTGCGCTCAATTCGCACTTGGCAGTAACATCCAATAGAAGCTCCATTCTCTCGGCTGCCAAGCCAAGACTGAGCGCCTCAGCGCGGCATGTGCATGTTTACACACAGCGCGTGAAGCACTCTTCATAACAGCGTGACCAACTCCCACACAAACAGAGTTCTGTACTTATAAAAGAAATAGGATACCTTACTTTTGGGATTACCCTCATATATGAAACACTCCTTAACGAATATAGGCAGCGAGCAAACGCTCAAGCGCGGCAGTAACTCTAACAAATTTGTGTAAGACATTGAAGCCAGCGAGCAGACATTGAACAGCGGCAACAGATGCCATTATTATTACATTATCTATAATAAAACGCGTGACTCTACGCATGTGTGCATAAATTATTCAACCAACCAGAAATCACAATTAATCTGTATATATTTTATTCAGACTAGGATTTCAAATTGCTACATCTACAAATTTTGCTGAATGTTCCTCAGGATTCACAGAAACTCATCCTTGCAGGGTCAGCCATATCTAATGTACCTCCACTTCTTCTACTGCCTATTGATGGAGGAGCCTTGCCATGAGTACGTACAAGTGATAATTTCTTCTTCTTCCTCTTCTTCTTGGTTGGCTCTATAGTCCCTGAAGAAACTTGGCCTCCTAGTATCACCTGCCTCCATTCTTCTCTGTCCATCGCCTTCCTTCTCCAATTTCATATTCCCATCACCTTTAGATCTTCTTCCATATCGTCCAACCACCTTTTCCTGGGTCTACCTCTTCTTCCCCCATCAGGTTTTCCGACGAAAACTTCCTTGACACTCCGAGTTTCTGGCATTCTCTGTACATATCCTACCCACCTTATTCTTCCCTTCTTATTTTTAACAACACTATCCATCTGTCCAAAAAGTGTTTGTAGTTCTACATTTTTTCTTACTCTCCAGCCTTCGTCCTCTCTCACTACTCCAAAAATCCTTCTCAGTATCTTTCTTTCCCCTCTCAATAACCAGTTCTCCCCCTTTAATGTCAATACCCAGCCTTCTGATCCATATATTACAATAGGTCTTAATATAGTCGTTTATATTTTGATTTTTGTATTCCTACTAACATTCTTGGAATTAAATACATTTTGCAAGGCAAAATAGCAACGATTTCAACTCGCTATCGTTTCTTGAATCTCTACTGCTACTTTATTGTCCCCCCATTATTACAGAACCTAAATATTTAAATGTTTTCACTCTTTCATATTCTTTCCCATTCATCACCATTGAATTCTTTTGTCAGTTTATACTGGGCTCCCCCATCACAATATACTTTGTTTTGTGTATGTCTACTTCTAAACTTACTTCTCTTGCTGCTTCCTCTAATGCACCATAGTTCCCCATTAGGCCCTTACATTTCTTGCCATTAATGCTACGTCATGCGCATATGCTACCACATGAACTTCCCAATTAAGTATTGTTCCTCCTGGGATTATCGACATTTGCCGCATCACCATTTCTAAAACTAAACTTAAATAGCATTGTAGAGATCACATCTCCTTGTTGTAGCCCCCTCCATACTTGGAATTCACCAGACAGTTCTTGCTCTATTCTTACTTTACACACTGTTGCTTTCTTTGTCATTTCTGTTAAACTGATCAGTTTTAGTGGGATTCTAAATTCTTTCATGATCTGTATAATTTTCTTCCTGTGTAGGCTGTTGTACACTTGCTTAAAATCAATGTACAACTGATGTAGTTGCTTGTCATACTCATAAAACTTCTCTATCACTTGTCTTAATAAAAACATCTGATCCATCATGGATCTGTTCCTCCTAAATCCAGCCTGATAGTCCCCAATATCCCTTCTATCATCCCTTCAAGTCTGGAGGCTAAAATTTTACTAGATAATCTTATATGTTACGTTCAAGAGAGTGATTCCACATTAATTGCTACATTCTGATTTGTCACCTTTTTATGTAATGGGCAGGTAATTCCCATATTCTAATCCTTAGGCATTACCTCCTTTATCCATATTTCCTTTATCAATTCATGGACTGACTCCTCCATTTTCTTTCGCCCATATTTTAATAATTCGGCCTCTATTCTGTCTTCTCCCGCTGCTTTAGTATTTTTTAGGCTCTTCATAGCATTCTTCACTTCCTCTAGCTCTAGTACTACTTCCTCTTCCCGATCCTCTATATCTAACTCTGATTCCAATTCTGAGTCCTGTTCTCTTTCATTCTCAATCATAGTTCCTTCTTCTTTCTTTCCCATCAGGCAGTTCGGTAAAATACTTTTGTCACCTTTCTAGGACTTTGCTTTTATCTCCAATTAGATTTCTGTCCTTGTCCTTACAGAAAACTGCTCGTGGTTGGAAACCTTTCTTCAAATCTCTTGTTCTTTCATAGAACTTCTGATCGCTTTATTGTCTCCCATTTCGTCCAGCTGCTCTATCCTTCTCCTTTCATGCTGCCTTTTCTTTGCCCTACTAAGCTTATCTGCTCTTTTCCTCTTTTCTCTGTATTCTTCTGCTGCTAACCTCATGCTCCTTTGCAACGTTCTCCATCTCGCTTCATTTCTCTCCTGTATTATCGTTAAGCATTCATCGTTGAACCATTTAACCACCCTTTTGCGTTGTTCTCTCCCCAGTATCTCTTCTGCAGCTACGCTAATGGCAGTTTCCAACGACTCCCATTTAGTTTCCACATTATCTTCATTCCCTTTGTTTCTTCTTGCTTCCAATATCTCTTCTAGTTTCTCCCTATATTCTTCCTATGTTTCCCTCGTTTGGAGTCTTTGTATATTGTGTTTCATTCTTATCTGGTTTCTTACCAAACCTATCTTCTGCCTATATCTAATTCATACTAAGTAGTGGTCTGTGTCTCCATGTGCCCTTTGCTGCTGCTAACTTCCATAATATCTGATGCATGCCTTTTGTCTATGAGTATGTGATCTATTTGGTTCCTCGTGTTTCCATCTGGTGATGCCCATGTACATTTATTACTATCTTTCCTTGGGTTATAGGTTCTTTTTATTATCATGTTCTTACCACTGGCGAAGTCTTATCAGTCTGAGGCCATTGTCATTACTATCATTGTGTAGGCTTTCCTTTCCTATTATACTTCTATATTCCTCTTCTTTCCCTGTTTTTGCATTTAGGTCTCCAAGTATTATTTTCACATTGTGTCTTCGAATTTTATCAATTTCTTCTTCCAATTTGGCATAAAATATATCCTTTGCATCTTCATCTGCCTCCTCCATAGGGGCGTAGACATTCACTATTGTAACGTTAAACAAATTTTGCCCTTATCCTTAGAGAACACGTTCTGTCACTTATTGCTGTAAAACCAATTACATTAGCCTTCATAGACCTATGTAGAAGGAAACCAGTGCCATAAAGGCCTGTATCTCCATCGCTATACATCATTAAATGTTCCCCCAATGCTGTCATTCCTTACCCTTTCCATCTAGTTTCTTGTATTGCTGCTATTTTCACTTGATTAAATTTCTTGTATTGCTGCTATTTTCACTTGATTCTTATCTAGTTCATTCTCAATTTCTTGTAGCTTGCCAGGCCTCTTGAGTGTCCTCACATTCCAGGTGGCTATCCAAATATCCATGTTCCTTATCTTTAACCGTTTATCTCGCCGGGTCGTCGACAGTCTTTTCCGTTCTGAGGCAGGTGTATAGTATCCACAACAGCACTTTTTCTGGGGTGGGGTTGTTAGGCTCAAGCCCAACCCCCGACTTAGAGGATCTGGATTTTTTTAGGATTTACTCCCCTAGGCGGGTTGGCTCACTACGCCTGTAGAGCCCCACCTGCCCTACATTGTGGGACACACTTTGTCTGACTCCTCCATCAACACCAATCTGGCTTGGGTGACCCTGTCAGTAGCTACACTACCACCGACACAGCTCTCTAGCTCGTCAGAGGGTGCAAACCCTTCTGCCTGGCACTGAAGGTGCCTATGATAAGGCAGTGTCCCATGGGAGAACAAGTGATAATTTGAGCAATGGATATTTTAACACTATTGAAGTCGCCCTGGCACTTATACGTCCCGCAGTAGGAGTATGTTATTCTCATTAATTATGTAAATTGTCATGTGATAAACTACCTGTTTCCCAATCTTATTCTGTGGATATGTTAGTAGTAGTAGTAGTAGTAGTAGTAGTAGTAGTAGTAGTAGCTTTATTCATCCATAGATCTCTTTTTACAAGGATGTAGGACATTTCAAAGTATTTACAAGTTTAGACCAATTTAAAATAAGCTAATTCATACATACATATGTTTACAGACTTATAGTTAGAGATAATCATCAGATTTACTCCTGGTATACAATACATTTTTTACAAATAACTTATTAAATAATGTAATGCCACACTGTTCACTCATATCTCACTATCAGTCACTGCACACACTATACACACATTATTTCACAACACTACAGTCACTACACACACACAAACACAACACACACACACACACACACACACACACACACACACACACACACACACACACTGGTGACCTCTGGGCCATTTTCAGTACCGCAACTTTTCATTTGCTATCCTGAAAAACTGAGTCAGCAGCCCGCCATAATGAGTGAGATGTTGGGCTCAGCATAGCTTGGCAGTAAGTATTTCTAGAAAGGAAAAGAAAGGAAAAAAACAAAGTGAAGGTATTATGTGGAATGTTGGATATTTTATAGTCATTATTATTATTATTTATTTGTATACCATTTTTTTTATCACACACCTAGTCTGTTTTATCTAAGTAATCCTTCAATGTATAAAATGCATTCCATGACAGGTACTTTTTAGCTGCCTTTTTAAATGAGCATATGTTTGCAATTTCTTTAATCTCTTTTGGCAATTTATTGTACAGTTTTATTCCTTGGTAGAAAATGCTGTTTTGAGTTTTATGTTTATTTTTTCTTGGTAAATGTAAGTTGAGTCTATCTCTTGTTGCATGGTCATGGGCAGAGCTGTTTGTGCAGTAATTTACCAATGTTATTTTTTATGTGTACAACTGAATGTTAAATGTATTTACATGGAGCAGCTAAAATCCCCAGTGTTTTGAACAGATCTTTACAATGAGCTTGAGTAGTATTTTTGTTTATTATTATTATGGCTCTTTTCCAGAGTTTGAAAACTGTGTTCATATTTTGTGTGTTTGTTAGCCAAAAAGGACTGTCATAACTAAGAATTGAGTGTAAATAAGAATAATATATAACTAAAATACACTGCATGTTACACACTGATGGTAGGATTCAAAGGGCATAACATGCTGATGACATTCTGTTTGCAACTACATTTGTGTGTTCACACCACTTCAAATGAGAATCAATGTTCATTCCTAGAAATTTTGCATTTGTTACACAGAGGTGACATCTACATTTAATTTAACATTGCCATTTTTCCTCTTCAAACTGAAATTTGGGGCATTAGTTTTCTTTATGTTCAATGTCACTTTATTGCTTATTGACCAATCATAAACTTCCTTGAGAGTACGTTTGCTTTCTCACCAAGGAGTTCTCTTCTTTTCTCAGTGACTATAATACTGCTGTCATCAGCGAAGATTATTTTTCACTATGAGTAACACTTCTGGGAAAGTCATTGATGTATATCAAGAATAGTATTGGTCCTAAAATGCTACCTTGCGGAATCCCTATATCAATGTATTTCGGTTCTGATAAGTGTTTTACTGAATGTTTAGATCTATTTGACGTATGTGCTATCTCTACACTTTGTACCCTACCAGCTAGGTATGATCGAAACCAATCATTAGCTACCCCTCTTATTCCTAGTGCTTCTAATTTGTTTAATAGAATCTTGTGGTCAACTGTATCAAACGCTTTAGAAAGATCCAAAAATATGCCTGTGATACACCTATCTTTATCAAGAGCACCCAGTACAACTTTTGTGAATTCTATTATGACTGACTCCGTGTTCTTGCCACTTCCAAAACCAAATTGTGATTTGCTTAAAAGATTGTATTTATTCAGATAATTAATTAATCTGTCTTTCATAATTGTTTCTATTATTTTTAGAAAACTGACAGCAAGGAAATGGTCTGGTAATTTCTATGTCTTCTGCATTACCTTTCTTAAGCAAAGGTGCAACTCTTGCCTGTTTTAACTGCTGTGGAAATGCCCCAGATGGGAAGGGTAAATTTATTATATTTTTTTAAGGGCCCCTGTATAATTCCTATCCATTGTTTCAGTACACACATTGGTACTTCATCTAAGCCTACTGACTTTTTATTTTTTAGTTTTTGTACAGTTTTATTGATTTCATTCTCAGTGGTCCGAAGCAACATCATTGTATTTAGTGCAAAATTATTTACAGGTGTTATATTTGTTTTGGAGAATATTTGGTGTAGTTTCTCTGCAGTACTTTAAAAACGCTCGTTTACATAGTTTGCTAGGTGTTGTGGATCATTTAATACTTTATCCCCCTCCCCTAGCAGTATGCTATTCTGTATTTGTTTGCCTCTCCCCTGTTCCTTTTTTATAACATCTCAGACTGCTTTGTTTTATTCTCTGCATTATATATTATTTTGTCATTAAAAGACTTTTTTGCAGCAATCAGCACTTTTCTATAGATCTTTTTGTATCTAAGATAGAAATTTAAGAATTCTGGATCACTGCAAATATTTTGCATGAAACTGAGATGTTTAAGTGTTTGTGAGGACTTTTTAATACCTGCTGTTATCCATCTGTTTTTGTGTGGTTGGCCGGTGTGGCCATGTGGTTCTAGGCGCTTCAGTCTGGAACCGCGTGACCGCTACGGTCGCAGGTACGAATCCTGCCTCGGGCATGGATGTGTGTGATGTCCTTAGGTTAGTTAGGTTTAAGTAGTTCTAAGTTCTAGGGGACTGATGACCTCAGATGTTAAGTCCCATAGTGCTCAGAGCCATTTGAACCATTTGAACCATCTGTTTTTGTGAGATGTTGATACAGACATGCATACTTTTGGAAATGCCCTTTCAAAGATCAATTTAAACACTATGGAGAATTTCATATTCACATTGGTTTCCTTATATACTTCATCCTAGCTTTGTTTTCTAGTTCCTTTGAAAGATCTTTTATTTTGGTTCCCGATAGATGTTGTCTGTAGGCTTGTAGTTTAGAGAATGATTCAATGAATGATTTTACTGTTGTTGTTTGACAGAGATGGTCTGATAGTCTTTTACAGCTACATCACATATTTCCTTGTCCATATTTGTGGCCACGTGGTCAATTACTGTTGCAGTCATTGTAGCAACCCTTGTTACACTACTGACCAATAGCGACATACCAAAACGTTGGAGGATGTTTATGAATGTGCTACTGGATTCATTTATGATAGTAGTGTTGATGTTAATGTTCCCACACAGATTTATGTTAACCTTTGTCTTGAGACTTTATCTAGAACTTCTGTTAATTTTATTGAAAAAAGTGTTCACACTACCACTGGGAGATCTATACACACACAAAATGATTAATTTCTTGGTGATATCAAGTCCTGCTATTTCAATAGCTGATATTTCCAGGTGTTTGCCTTCACTTACTGTACTGAGGTCATGTCTTGGTTTGAACTATGTTCCTTTTCTGATATAAATGCATGATCCTCCACACCTTGAAGTAGTTCTGCAATAAGAGAGTGTCGTTTCATACAATGATAATTCTACAAGTTGGATTTCTGTGTCTCTACACCAGTGTTCAGTAACACAAACTTCTAATAGTTATATTTTATTTTTTATTGATTGCATGTTTTGATGGAGGATTGTTAAGTCTGTGAAATGCCCCATGTTACTCTTTCCAATGGTTTGTTTTTCTTTGTGACATCTGATATGCATGATATTTGAAGTGTTAAAATCTGTTTTGTGAGTGATTGTTGCAGTATTTTTTAAACTGCTGGAGATACTCATTAGGCAGAGGAACCTCTCGTCTGGATTTATCCTAATGTCAGGATAAGCAGACAAAATCCAGTCCCCCTTTCAACGAATAAGTTATAAAATGTACAAAAGATATGCATGGGAAATGATTATACTACCGGTATGAACGCGCTAGGAAAAGGGACTATTTATTTTGAAGCTCTTGTCGATGGAAAATGGAAGTTATGCCATATGGATAATGTTTTGTATACTCCAGAAGGGCTAAGAAATATCTTTTCTGCGTCATCTGCTATTTACGTGTGAGTTCCAAAGCAATGGCATTGTAAAAGCATGTTACATATGTAGTGGCAATTTACTGAAGATGTTGATTCAAGTGACAAAAGAAATTCAGCCTTGTGATCCTGAGGCAAATCTTGCATCAAAGGACTCTCTGCAAATTTGGCATGAAAGCTTGGGTCATCAAAACAAACGTCATGTCCAACAATTCTGGAAGCAGCGTGGTGTTAAGTTGAAGACTTTGGCAAAGAATTTTGTGAGGCATGTGTTAAGTGGAAGCAGCATCGCAGCAATTTTCAGTTGCAACAGCAGTGTGCCATACAACTTGGAGAAGTGATTCATGCTGATCTGTGTGGACCTATGAAGTGTAAATTGCTGGGAGGGACAGAATATTTTCTTTGCTTCACTTGTGACTTTTCAAGATTATGCTTGATATATTTTCTCAAGCAGAAGTCTGAGGCTTCAGAGAAGATTGCAGAAATGGTGAGCATTGTGAAGAATTTTTGTAGTCAACTACCAAAAGCATTTCAATGTTATGGTGGATGAGAATTTGATAATACTGAAGTTAAAGATTTGATGAAATTAAATGGCATACAACTCGTCATCACAAATCCTTATACTCCAGAGCAGAATGGATGTGCTGAGCACACTAACAGAACAGTTGTGGAACTAGCTCGAACCATGTTGCTAGCTCAAAGCCTGCCTAAGTTTTTGTGGGCAGAAGCAGTAAACACAGCTGTTTACATGTTAAACATAACTGGTACAAGTTGTGTGGATGGCAAAACACCTTATGAGGTATTCACTGGAAAAACGATACAGCTAAATAAACTTCATATTTTTGGGGTGAAGTGTTTTGTTCATATTCTGAAGGAAAAGCGAAAGAAATGGGATGTTGGTTTTGAACCTGAGAAAACTGGTATGACCATGGTGTTACTCCCAAGTGAAACAGGCAGTAAAGAAATGAACAGTCATGAAGATGCAAGTGTGTTTAAGGAAGCTACAAAAGAAAGTTCTAGAGAAAGAGAATTAAGAAATAGGCAACAACTGAAGAAACCAGAGCGCCTTATTGAAATTATGCTGGCTGAAATAAATGAGCCAAAGAATTATACCGAGATTATTAATTCTGTAGACCATGAACACTGGAGAAGAGCAATGGAGGAAGAAATTACTTCATTGAAAGAAAATGCTACGTGGACTTTGGAACCTCTGCCACCAGACCATAAACCCATTACAAACCGATGGGTTTATAGAATTAAGCTTAAGGGTGATGGCAAAATTGATCGCTATAAAGCAAGACTAGTGTTTTGTGGATTTTGTCAACAAAAAGGTATTGACTATAATAAAACGTTCAGTCCTGTTGCTAGATACCATACAATTAGAGCAATTTTGAGTGTTTCTGCTAGTGAGCAACTTCAGTTGGCACAATTCGATGTAACATCTGCTCTTTTGAATGGCTCCTTAAAAGAAGAGTTATATATGGAGCAGCCTGAGGGATTTAGAGATGGAACTGATTGGATATGCAAACTTCATAAAAGTTTATGTGAACTAAAACAATCTCCAAGGTGCTGGAACCAATGGTTCAAGGACTTCTTAATAAATCTTGGGCTTGTGGAAAGTAAGGCAGATCTGTGTTTGTTCTATCAAGAAAACTGCAATGACAGGTTGATGGTAGTTCTGTATATTGATGATGGATTAATATCTGCAAGTAAGAAGAAGGATATTGAAGTTTTCCTAAAGGAAATTCAAGATGAATTTAAAATTACTGTCCAACCAGTAGAAACCCCATTGTATCCCCAATACTGTTATCTGTTATGCTGATGACACAACTTTGCTTGCTAAGCATGAGAACATGTCAGTTCTGGAAGATATGATGCGAGATGGCCTGGAAGCGGCACTAAATTGGTTCTCATCAAATACACTGCTTTGCAATCCTGATAAAAACCAGCAGATTATACTTGGATTGTCAAAAGAGATAGAGGTGAAAGCAGTTAAAATTCTAGGAATTCATGTAGATTCTAAGTTAACGTGGGAAACACACATCAACCATATCTGCACAAAATTGTCTCGAGTTATGTATTTAATGTGGAAACTGAGAAGCCTAGTGACGAAAGAATATTTAAGAGTTATTTATTTTGGACTCTTTCAGTCACATATAGAATATGGACTGCTGATATGGGGACACTCTCTTCACATCACTGAAGTTCTAAAAATTCAGAAGAAAGTGATAAGGGCAATGAGCAATTCTGGTAGATTAGAGCACTGCCGGCCACTGTTCATTCAGCTGAAAATATTAACAGTTATTAATCTTTATATATACACCTCAGCATTGTATGCAAAAAACAATATAGCAGATTTCGAAATGAGAGAAAACATACACCACCATAATACCAGAGGCAAAACAAAATTAGACATACCTAGGCACAGGCTGACAAGAACAGGAAATGCCCATCTAATCAATAGTATAAAAATATTTAATAAACTTCCATTTTCTTCTCGGTCGGCTCATATAAGTAGCTTCAGGAGAAAGCTACTAAAATGGTTACTAATCAATCCTTTTTACAATATAACAGAATTTATGAATATAAAATCAATTGACATTAATTTTTAAGTATTTCATTATGTGATGTCACTGAATGTATTTATCTTATGTTATGGTGTATGTTAGCATCTATGGGTACTATTTGCAATGTTCATTTAGCTTTAAGATATTATTCAAGGAAAGTGTTATATTATATCCATGTAAATTGCCTATTCCACCTCAGGTGGCCAATGGTGAATAAATATTTCTTAAATATTAATATTGTAGGTCATGACAATGGATCAGCAGAGATTAATCAAGAAAGTTATGCTAAAGATATTTTTTGTCAGTTTAACATGACAGAGAGAACTCCTGTGTCAACTCCAACTGAGCACTATCTGCAGCCAAATGAGTTAACCAGTGATAAACCAACTAATGCTCCATATCAAGAAGCAATTGGCTGTCTTTTGTATTTAGCTGTTGGTACAAGGCTGGATATAGCATTTGTAGTGAGCTATGTGTCAAAGTTTTATAGAATCCTTGAGAAAATCACTGGTCTGTGGTAAAAAGATCCCTAGAGCATATAAAAGGTTCAGTGTCATTGGGTATAAAATATGATGCTAGCAATGCATACAGAAGACTGGAGATGTATACTGATGCTGATAATGCCAGTGATCCTGCAAACCCAACACTCAGTTAGTGGAGTGGGTGCAAGATTTTGTGAAGGAGCAGTTACCTGGGCTAGTAAGTGGCAACATTGCCTATCACTGTCAACAACAGAGTCGGTATATGTGGCTGCCAGTGAAGGGGCAAGAGAAGGAATATGGCTGTCTAAGCTCTATGAAGAAATTTCAGCTCTAGAGAGTGTTCCAGTTCTTCTTGTTCATAACGCAAGTGCTATTAAACTGGCCAAAAATCCTGAATTTCACAAGAGGTCAAAGCATATTGATGATCGCATGGACAACATCCATGAGAATATTCAAGAAGGCCAGCTAGCCATTGAGCATGTACCAAGAAATCAGCAAGCTGCAGATATTCTCACCAAACCATTATCACATGTTCCTCTTAAACATTTAAGATCATTAATTGAAATATAGAGGGTCTATACAAGGTGATGTTCTTGAGGACAATATTATGGAAATGGAAGAGGAAGATGAAATGGGAGATATGATACTGTGTGAAGAGTTTGACAGAGCATTGAAATACCTAAGTCGAAACAAGGCCCTGGGAGTAGACAACATTCCTTTAGAACTACTGACAGCCTTGGGAGAGCCAGCCCTGACAAAACTCTACCATCTGGTGAGCAAGATGTGTGACACAGGCGAAATACCCTCATACTTCAAGAAGAATATAATAATTTCAATCCCAAAGAAAGCACTGTTGACAGATGTAAAAATTACTGAACTATAATAAGTCACAGCTGCAAAATACTAACACGAATTCTTTACAGGCAAATGGAAAAACTGGTAGAAGCCGACCCAAGGGTAGATCAGTTTGAATTCCGTGGAAATGTTGGAACACATGAGGCAATACTGAGCCTACAGCTTATCTTGGAAGATAGATTAAGGAAAGGCAAACCTACTTTTCTGGCATTTGTAGACTTGAAGAAAGCTTTTGACAATGTTGACTGGAATACACTCTTCAAATTCTAAAGGTGGTAGGGGTAAAATACAGGGAGCGAAAGGCTATTTACAATTTGTGCAGGAACCGGATGGCAGTTACAAGAGCCAAAGGGAAGTAGTGTTTGGGAAGGGAGTGAGACAAGGTTGTAGCCTATCCCTGATGTTATTCAATCTGTATACTGAGCAAGCAGTAAAAGAAACAAAAGAAAAATTCAGAGTAGGAATTAAAATCCATGGAGAAGAAATAAAAACTTTGAGGTTCGCCGATGACATTGTAATTCTGTCAGAGACAGCAAAGGACCTGGAAGAGCAGTTGAACGGAATGGACAGTGTCTTGAAAGGAGGATATAAGATGTACATCAACAAAAGCAAAACGATGATAATAGAATGTAATCGAATTAAATCGGATGATGCTGAGGGTATTAGACTAGGAAATGGGACCCTTAAAGTAGAAATGAGTCTTGCTATTTGGGGAGCACAATAACTGATGACGGTTGAAGTAGAGATAATATAAAATGTAGACTGGCAATTGTAAAGAAAGCGTTTCTGAAGAAGAGAAATTTGTTAACATAGAGTATAGATTTGAGTGTCAGAAAGTCGTTTCTGAAATTATTTGTATGCAGTGTGTATGGAAGTGAAACGTGGACAATAAATAGTTTATACAAAAAGAGAATAGAAGCTTTCGAAATGTGGTGCTACAGAAGAATGCTCAAGATTAGATGGGTAGATCACATAACTAATGAGGAGGTATTGAATAGACTAGGGAAGAAGAGAAATTTGTGGTACAACTTGACTAGAAGAAGCGATCGGTTTATAGGACATGTTCTGAGGCACCAAGGGATTATCAATTTAGTATTGGAGAGCAGTGCAGAGTGTAAAAATCGTGGAGCGAGACCAAGAGATGAATACACTAAACATTTTCAGAAGGATGTAGGTTGCAGTAGGTAGGGGGGATGGATGAAGAAGCTTGCACAGGATAGAGTAGCATGTAGAGCTGCATCAAACCAGTCTCTGGACTGAATACCATAACAACAACAATTGGAATGTGTTAAGTACTGCATTTAGCAAGATAAACATTTAGGGGAAGTGTTGAAGTGAAATGTTTAATTAGTCTCTCTGCTGTGTATTACATCTATGTCTTTGGTTTGTGTCATAAAATAAAATACATGTGTCTTGTTATATAGCAAGAATGTCATGCATATGCTTTTGTTGTGACCTTTAGTTCTTTCTTGAAGTTTCTTCAATACATTTGATGCTTACCCTCACCCAGATTATTTCACATTTAGAATCTTTAATAATATCACTAGATACTATTGACTTCTGTGCAGCAATAAATACTCCATCACTATTGGCATGTGGCCTGCTTTTACAATACAAATTCAAAACTGAATTTAAGATTTACATAGGAATTATAACATGATGTTCCTGCCATTTACCAACACCTAATTAACATTTTCTTATATCAATGTCTATGTATAATTGTTATTGTCTGACAGTAACATGGGTGATTTTGTTCTAATTAGAGCAGTGAATTCATCATTGAATCCACAGAGAGTAGCGATGTGAATTCAATTTGTACTCTGGTACTCAAATAGCCATTTCCTTTATGACACAGGTTGCTAGGTAGATGCTGTGTTTCTTGACTTCTGCAAGGCGTTTGATACAGTTCCCTACATTCGTTTAATGAACAAAGTAGGAGCATATGGACTAGCAGACTAATTGTGTGATAGGATTGAAGAGCTCCTAGATAACAGAACGCGGCATGTCATTCTCAATGGAGAGAAGTCTACCGAAGTAAGAGTGATTTCAAGTGTGCCACAGGGGAGTGTTGTAGGACCGTTGCTATTCACAATATATATAAATGACCTTGTGGATAACATCCTAAGTTACTTAGGCTTTTTGCAGATGATGCTGTGGTATATCGAGAGGTTGTAACAATGGAAAATTGTACTGAAATGCACGAGGATCTGCAATGAATTGATGCATGGTGCAGGGAATGGCAATTGAATCTCAATGTAGAAAAGTGTAATGTGCTGCAAATACATAGGAAGAAAGATCCTTTATCATTTAGCTACAGTGGAAGACTTTATAGGAGAGACGCTCAGTAGCTTGGTTACTGAAGTTTCGAGAAAATACCTTCACTGAGGAGTCAAGCAGTATATTGCTCCCTCCTACATATATCTCACGAAGAGACCATGAGGATAAAATCAGATAGATTACAGCCCGCATAGAGGCAGACCAACAGTCTTTCTTTCCATGAACAATATGAGAATGGAATAGAAGGGAGAATGGATAGCGGTACTCAAGGTACCCTCTGCCACACATGGTCAGGTGGCTTGCAGAGTATGGATGTAGATGTAGTCCACACCTGATCTCTTGATGAGAGCCCTAGAATTTGTCACCTGATAGTGGAAGTCTAGAAATCTGTATTTGAGATCTCACTTCCGTTTTAGGGCTTCCACTTGACTCCAGACAGAGGACTGTACTTTATTTCAGTGCAGTACTAAAGACAGTGAGCTGTACTTCCACACTATGTGCTTGGCTAACTGTGTTCATCACAGTTGTATCCAGGCAGCAAGTACCATTCAAGCTGAAATGAGCCACAATTTGCTGCTGGTTGCACGTACTGCTTTTAATGGCTGACAGCAGAGTTTCTTCCATAAATTGCAGAAACCCCACTGGCAAAGGTACCAACCACATACTGATCCTCTTTCCTAACATCCATGTTATTTCATTGAGGTACCCACCGCCCATCTAATGTTAGAGTACCCTATGATCAACAAACCCACTCTCTGTGTTTGTCTTGATCTAGTAGGACTTTTGCAGGCCCATGTGGCCCAGTCTAGGTGTGCTGTCAATTTTGGGCATCACCTTCTTCTTATTGTTAAGTAATAAGGTGTCAGTTGTGTGGTCAGTTCCACAGCCATCTTCATCTGGGACATATGTGCACCTACCAGTCTCAGCTACTCATCTTTGCTGAGAACAATGTAGTCAGAAGTTGCACATCAAAAGACACAGTGTCTTTTTTGGTGTGGAAATCCCTCCTGTAAAGACTGGCCACACTGGTATGGCATATCTGCAGTGGGATGAACCCCCTTGCCTCATATGCTGAAGGTCGCACAAAGGCCTTCATAGACAGCACTATCCTCCAGACATAGTCTGCAATCTGATTTCCTGTGCCACATTTCCACACTCCCCCAATCTTCCCACAACACCTAAGAACCAACTACAAAAGCATGCTCCCTTTGTCACCAGGTACCAATCCAGGGTGGAACAACTAAACCACATCCTTCATCATGGCTTAGATTATGTATCATCATGACCTGAAATGAGGGTAATCCTACCCAAGGTCCTTTCCACTCCTCTTAAATTGGTGTTCTGTCACCCACCACACCTCCACATCATCCTAGTCCATCCTTATGCCACTCCTAATCTCAGCCTCTTGTCACAGATATCATATCCTTGTGGAAGAGAAAAGTGCAAGACCAGCCCACTCCACCCGCTCTGCACTTTCTACTCCTGTCACAGGCTTATCCTACTCCACAGAGGCTGGGCCACCTGTGAAAACAACTGTGTCATATAGCAGCTCTGCGACAATCACTGTGCTATCCCTCACCCTTTCCTGCCCCACTGTGCATTGTAGATTTCATTCAGTACAACATTTGCAGTCTGGCCAGAGCTGACAAAGACAGTGGTCATATTTGCCTGAGGTGTGCGTGCTTACGTGATTGTGTTTTCCTTTCTTTTCTAAAGAAAGCCTTGGCAGGAAGCTCAGTGCATAATGGTCTTTTCGTTTGTCCATCTGCAACTCATTGTACCATCTTTACACTGAGTAGCAATGTATCCTTGAATAATCATTGATATTCCAACATGGACTCATCATTATTTCATTTCTTGGAATATTCTCTCATTCTACACCTTTCAGCTGAAGTAATTTGTAGTCTCCTTTGGGTTTGACCTTCATTTTCCAATTTTTCTGTCATGTGGACTGACTGGGGAAGATGACCTGAAATAGCACCTACTGTATGCAGTGCTGAAGATATCTGCACACAAGACCTTAGTAGGCTCTTATTTGCCCTAAAAAGCCAATATGATAGCCAACCCAATGTGATGGGATTGTTAGTTGCCTTTTGATTGAGTCCTGTAACAACACAGGAAGCACACTCATGATGACTGAGCTGTTAGCTCCCCAGTGTGCCAAGGATTAGATGCTCCTCCTCTTGGGGCATCATGACACCTGGCAACAGCCACTGTGCTAGATGGCCTTCACTGGGGCTGATTGGTGCCTGTCAGGGAAGTCCTTGATCAGAGTAGGTGGCGTTAAGGGAGACGTACTGCACATGAAACATTTTAAATTACAGCAAAACAGTTGCTTTTCTGATTGGGCCATCTCACCAGACAATTATAGAAATTTCAGTGTGAATAGTTACAAAGCTAGAGAGTAGCATGGACCAAATACATCCATAAGTGACTGGTGGCTAATGTAAGCTACCAGTTACATGACATATCATAATAATCAACACTAACTGAAGGTTTGAAATTTTTTGCTATTTTTTTGGATAGTATCTGTGCTCACTTCTGTGAAATTGTAGGTGCTTGGGGGAAGCTTTTCAAAGCAGCTGTCCATGATACTAAGTGCATTTTCAGGGGGTTTGTTTATTGAACTACTAATTTCTTCAATGAACTGAATGCAATATTTATTAAATTCTTCCGGGGTAATGGCGATTTCCTCTTTGTGTTTAGGCCTAGTGTGTGCAATGGAGTTTATTACACTTCAGGCCTTTTTGCATTTATTGTTAGATTTTTCAATGTTTACTATGTTATACAGTTTCTTGCTCCATTTATTGCCTTCCTATACTTGTATTTAGCTTTAGTATACAGTTCTGATCTACAGGTTTTGTACCGACTAGAATACAGCATAACAGCATTTTTCAGTTGCCCTAACTGTGGAGTATACCAATCCTTCATTTTCCTATTCTTGTAATTACTACTAATATTCACTGTACATTTTTTTAGAGTTATTTTCAAATATACTTAAAAATACAGAGAAAAACTTGGTGAAAACAATATCAGCTGAACAGTGTTTAAGCCTAATAACACGTGTGTCCCAACTGAAATAAGTGAGGGCATGTCTAAACCTATCCGTCCTCTCTCTGCTCATTGGTCTAGTAATCACAATTTTAGATTCTGGTTTGGTGCAGTCTGAAATTATATTATTAAGACTAAGATATACTGCATCATGGTTTGAGAAAGGGAAACTAATTACATCAGTGGACATACAATTTCTCTTAATATTTGTAAATATATTGTCTAGACAAGATGAGCCTCTGGTAGGTTTGCAGCTAACATAATACAGAATGAGATTTTCACTCTGCAGCGGAGTGTGCGCTGATATGAAACTTCCTGGCAGATTAAAACTGTGTGCCCGACCGAGACTCGAACTCGGGACCTTTGCCTTTCGCGGGCCAGTGCTCTACCAACTGAGCTACCGAAGCACGACTCACGCCCGGTACTCACAGCTTTACTTCTGCCAGTATCCGTCTCCTACCTTCCAAACTTTACAGAAGCTCTTCTGCGAAACATGCAGAACTAGCACTCCTGAAAGAAAGGATACTGTGGAGACATGGCTTAGCCACAGCCTGGGGGATGTTTCCAGAATGAGATTTTCACTCTGCAGCAGAGTGTGTGCTGATATGAAACTTCCTGGCAGATTAAAACTGTGTGCCCGACCGAGACTCGAACTCAGGACCTTTCTATGTCATCTATGTTCTGAAGCGAATTATATTTGTTATTTAATGGTAATACAAAGTCCTGCCTATGTTTATTGTTAACATGTTTGTAAGTGCTCCCCTTCGATTTTACACTTATGGTACCCATCTACTGCTAGGTCTATTGCAAGCCGTTTTAGTTGTAGCTTCACTTTCTGGCAATCCTTCCATGGGTTTGGAGATATTAGGGCATACCTGATGATCACTCCCTTTCACTTCAAGCTTGAGTATTCTGTTTTCATCACAGACTTTTTGTGTTTGCTCATAGCTCAGCAATAATTAACAACAGATCATTTTCAGAGGATGAAGCACTGATTTTCACATCTTTGGTCATTGTTTTACCACGCCATTTCTCTGACTTGTGTGGATTTAATTCATATTCCCTAGTACAGTTTGTTTAATTCGTCCTGAAAGAGTCCAATAATTGTAATATATGATAGGTTTTCCTTTTCAATACTGTCGGTCTTTCTTGCTGCATCACAAGTAAACGTTTTTTGATCATTAAGGGAGGTAGCCTTTTGTTTACACTCTGCACAGTTATCGACGCTTCTCAGGGAAGGATCAACCTTTCCGCAACGAAAATGAAATTTATGGTTACACTGGACAAGACGAAGCCACTTTTACCAGGTTTCACGCACTTTTTGCAAGATTGACACTGTATAACATTATTTTCGTGAACTTCTATATTCAAAACTTCCGCAGCTGATGCCATCACAAATTGTATACTAATTGTAATTGCTATAATGGATGATAGATACAAATTCATGTTAATGTCGCTGAAAGTTATTTATACATGATAATTTTATAAAATGTTAAAGGTTTGAGGGAGTTAATGAGAAGGAGTAAGTTTCCAGATGTGTGCAAAATGGCACTCGATGTTGTTAATTTTCTATAAATACACTGAGGTGACAAAAGTCATGGAATAGCATCAAATACCCATGTCATACTCCCTTTCGCCCAGCATAGTTCAGCAATTTCGATGTGGCATGAACTCAGGAAGTCGTTGGAAGTACCCTGCAGAATTTTGAGAATTTTGAGCCTGGTGACATGACACAATATCATCTATAAAAATTCCATTGTTGTTTGGGAACATAAAGTCCATGGATGGCTGCAAATGGTCTCCAAGTAGCAGAACAAAACCGCCACATTGTGCAGTGCCTTGTTGACACCTTGGGTCCATGATTTAATGGAGTCTACACCACACTTGAACCCTACGATCAGCTTTTACCAACTAAAGTCAGGACATATTTGACCCAGCCACGTTTTTCCAACTGTCTAGGATCCAACTAATGTGGTCACGAGTCCAGGAGAGGCACTGCAGGTGATGTCTTGGTGTTAGCAAAGGTACTTGCTTCGGTTGTTTGCTGCCATAGGCACATTAACACCAAATTTCACTGCACTTTCTGAACAGATATGTTTGTCATATGTCCCACATTAATTTCTATTGTTATTTCACAGAGTGTTGCTTGTCTGTCACCACGGACAGCTCTATACAAACACTGCTACTCTTGGTCGCTAAGTGAAGGCCATTGGCTTCTGTGTTGTCCATGGTGAGAGGTAATGCCTGAAATCTGATATTCTTGACACACACTTCACACTGTGGATCCCAGACTACTGAATACCTTAACGATTTCCCTCAATATGGAATTTCCCATACGTCTAATTCCAACTAACATTGCATGTCCAGTGTGTGTTAGTTCCTGTTGTGCAGGCATAATCACATTGGAAACCTTTTCCATGAATCACCTGAGTAAAAATAACAGCTCTGTCAATGCACTGGCCTTTAATACCTTGTGTACGTGTTACTACTGCTATCAGTATATGTGCATAGCAATATAATTAAAATCCCCTGCATCGGTTTCTGTGTGTATGTCTGGGCTAATCCCAGGAACTACTGTAGGGATTTTGATACAGCTTGCACTAATAGACAATCTTTGGAGCAGTTGTGGAAGGAAAGAAGAGCACCAATATCCTAAAAGATGATCGTAATAAACCAATTCATGATGAAGGTTTATGTATAGAGCTCATCAATATTATATGCAAATTGGCTGAACTATGATGAATTAAAGTCCTCTGTTACTGCAAAAACAATGTCATTGACCTTTAGCAGCTAGTAGCAAAAATCTTTGGAATCATCTGCACATATTATAATTTAAAGTCCCCCACCACTTTTTCTGTTGTATGTAAAAGTTAATTTCATGAACTACTCTAGGGGTTTTGATACAGTTTTCACTGATAACTTTACTGATTCATTAAGAACATTTCTGGGCATAGGACAGAGGCATAAAGCTCGCTGACAGCAGTGCCAGACTGCCACGAGCTAACTATTGCTCTGCTAGACAAGTCATATTCATTAGTGCTATGTGTGTGAAGCTAGAATGGAAATGGAAGACTACTTGGAGAAAAGGTACAACAAACATGGATTCTCACACTCTCTGTTGTTGTTGTTGTGGTCTTCAGTCCAGAGATTGGTTTGATGCAGCTCTCCATACTACTCTATCCTATTCAAGCTCCTTCATCTCCCCGTACCTACTGCAACCTACATCCTTCTGAATCTGTTTAGTGTATTAATCTCTTGGTCTCTGTCTACAATTTTTACCCTCTGCACAGCCCTCCAATACTAAATTGGTGATCCTTGGATGCCTCAGAATATGCCCTACCAACCGATCCCTTCTTCGATCCCTTCTTCTAGACTAGTCAAATTTCTCTTCTCCCCAATTATATTCAATACCTCCTCATTAGTTATGTGATCTACCATCTAATCCTCAGCATTCTTCTGTAGCACCACATTTTGAAAGCTTCTATTCTCTTCTTGTCTAAACTATTTATCGTTCACATTTCACTTCCATACATGCCTACACTCCATACAAATACTTTGAGAAAAGACTTCCTGACACTTAAATCTATACTCGATGTTAACAAATTTCTCTTCTTCAGAAACGCTTTCCTTGCCATTGTCAGTCTACATTTTATATCCTCTTTACTTCAACCATCATCAGTTATTTTGCTCCCCAAATAGCAAAACTCCTTTACTACTTTAAGTGTCTCATTTCCTAATCTAATACCCTCAGCATCACCTGTTTTAATTTGACTGCATTCCATTATCCTCGTTTTTCTTTTGTTGATGTTAATCTTATATCCTCCTTTCAAGACACTATCCATTCTGTTCAACTGCTCTTCCAGGTCCTTTGCTGTCTCTGACAGGATTACAATGCCATCAGCGAACCTCAAAGTTTTTATTTCTTCTCCATGGATTTTAATTCCTACTGTGAATTTTTCTTCCGTTTCCTTTACTGCTTGCTCAATATAAGATAGAATAACTTTGAGGATAGGCTACAACCCTGTCTCATTCCCTTCCCAACCACTGTTTCTCTTTCATGTCCCTCAGCTCTTATAACTGCCTTCCAGTTTCTGTGCAAACTGTAAATAACCTTTTGCTCCCTGTATTTTACCCCTGAAACCTTCAGAAATTGAAGAGAGTATTCCAGTCAACATTGTCAAAAGCTTTCTCTCAGTCTACAAATGCTAGAAACGTAGGTTTGCCATTTCTTAATTTATTTTCTAAGATAAGTCATAGGATCAGTATTGCCTCAAATGTTCCAACATATCTACAGAATCCAAACTGATCTTCCCCGAGGTCGACTTCTCCTAGTTTTTCCATTTGTCTGTAGAGAATTCATGTTAGTATTTTGCAGCCGTGACTTATTAAACTGATAGTTCAGTAATTTTCACACCTGTCAACACCTGCTTTCTTTGGCATTAGAATTATTATATTCTTCTTCAAGTCTGAGGGTATTTTGCCTGTCTAATACATCTTGCTCACCAGATGGTAGAGTTTTGTCATGCCTGGCTCTCCCAAAGCTTGCAGTAGTTCAAATGAAATGTTGTGTACTCCTGGGGCCTTGTTTCAACTTAGGTCTTTCAGTGCTCTGTCAAACTCTTCAAACAGTATCATATCTCCCATTTCATCTTCATCTACATACTCTTCGACTTCCATAATATTGTCCTCAAGAACATCGCTCTTGCATAGACTCTCTATATACTCCTTCCACCTTTCTGCTTTCCCTTCTTTGGCTTAGAACTGGGTTTCCATCTGAGCTCTTGATATTCATGCAATTGGTTCTCGTTTCTCCAAAGGTCTCTTTAATATTCCTGTAGGCAGTATCTATCTTACCCCTAGTGATATACACCTCTACATCCTTACATTTGTCCTCTAGCCATCCCTGCTTAGCCAATTTGCGCTTCCTGTCGATCTCCTTTTTGTAATTTCGCCTTTCATCAATTAAATTCAGTATCTCTTCTGTTACTCAAGGATTTCTATTAGCCTTCATCTTTTTACCTACTTTATCCTCTGCTACCTTCACTATTTCATCTCTCAAAGCTACTCATTCTTCTTCTACTGTATTTCTTTCCCCCATTCTTGTCAATCATTCCCTAATGCTCTCCCTGAAACTCTGTACAATGATTAAGTTATTCTTTGTGCACAATTCTGCCATGTGGCTTCCTCTTTCATTCCTTACCCCCCACTCCATATTCACCTACTACATTTCCTTCTCTTCCTTTTCGTACCTCTATCATTTGTTATTTATTCAGAAACAAGTTGTTACTAATTTTAATCTCCATAAAAAATTGTCACGTACTTATTCTGTATGACAAAATTGTTCAAGTAAAAACAAATATGTACATGCTCATGTAGGAAGTACAGTCTGGGCATTTAAGCTTTTGCTTTACAAAATTCTCATCACTAAATTCAAGATTAAATGTTGACATTTGTGATAGTGATAGTGATAGTATGTTATTCCTATCACTTGATTTGTACAAAATCTGACATACTTCCTTAAACTTACTCCATTCATTAAATTACACAAACCAACAAAAAGTAGGTAAAAAGACTAGGGCTAGTAGAAATCCTTGGGTAACAGAAGAAATATTGAATTTAATTGATGGAAGGAGAAAATATAAAAATGCAGTAAATGAAGCAGGCAAAAAGGAATACAGAAGTCTCAAAAATGAGATCAACAGGAAGTGCAAAATGGCTAAGCAGGGATGGCTAGAGGGCAAATGTAAGGATGTAGACGCTTATCTCACTAGGGGTAAGATAGATACAGCCTACAGGAAAATTAAAGATACCTTTAGAGAAAAGAGATCCACTTGCATGAATATTAAGAGCCCAGATGGAAACCCAGTTCTAAGCAAAGAGGGGAAAGCAGAAAGGTGGAAGGAGTTTATAGAGGGTCTATACAAGGGTGATGTATTTGACGATAATATTATGGAAATGTAAGAGGATGTAGATGAAGATGAAATGGGAGATATGATACTGTGTGAAGAGTTTGACAGAGCACTGAAAGACCTGATTCGAAACAAGGCCCTGGGAGTACGCAACATTCCATTAGAACTACTGACGGCCTTGGGAGAGCCAGTCATGACAAAACTCTACCAGCTGGTGAGCAAGATGTATGAGACAGGTGAAATACCCTCATACTTCAAGAAGAATATAATAATTTCAATCCCAAAGAAAGCAGGTGCTGACAGATGTGAAAATCACCGAACTATCAGTTTAATAAGCCACAGCTGCAAAATACTAACACGAATTATTTACAGAGGCATGGAAAAACTGGTAGAAGCCGATCTCGGGGAAGATCAGTTTGGATTCCGTCGAAATGTTGGAACACGTGAGGCAATACTGACCTTACGACTTATCTTGGTAGCTTGGTTAAGGAAAGGCAAACCTACGTTTCTAGCATTTGTAAACTTAGAGAAAGCTTTTGACAATGTTGACTGGAATACTCTCTTTTGGATTCTGAAGGTGGCAGGGGTAAAATACAGGGAGCAAAAGGCTATTTACAATTTGTACAGAAACCAGATGGCAGTTATAAGAGTCAAGGGGCATGAAAGGGAAGCAGTGGTTGGGAAGGGAGCGAGACAAGGTTGTAGCCTCTCCCCGATGTTATTCAATCTGTATATTGAGCAAGCAGTAAAGGAAACAAAAGAAAAATTTGGAGTAGGTATTAAAATCCAGGGAGAAGAAATAAAAACTTTGAGGTTTGTCGATGACATTGTAATTCTGTCAGAGACAGCAAAGGACTTGGAAGAGCAGTTGAATGGAATGGATAGTGTCTTGAAAGGAGGATATAAGATGAACGTCAACAAAAGCAAAATGAGGATAATGGAATGTAGTCAAATTAAGTCGGGTGATACTGAGGGAATTAGATTAGGAAATGAGACACTTAAAGTAGTAAAGGAGTTTTGCTATTTGGGGAGCAAAATAACTGATGATGGTCAAAGTAGAGAGGGTATAAAATGTAGAATGGGAATGGCAAGGAAAGCGTTTCTGAAGAAGAGAAATTTGTTAACATCGAGTATAGATTTAAGTGGCAGGAAGTCGTTTCTGAAGGTATTTGTATGGAGTGTAGCCATGAATGGATGTGAAACATGGATGATAAATAGTTTAGACAAGAAGAGAATAGAAGCTTTTGAAATGTGGTGTTACAGAAGAATGCTGTAGATTGGATGGGTAGATCACATAAAATGAAGAGGTATTGAATAGGATTGGGGAGAAGAGAAGTTTGTGGCACAACTTGACTAGAAGAAGGGATGGGTTGGAAGGACATGTTCTGAGGAATCAAGGGGTCACCAATTTAGTATTTGAGGGCAGCGTGGATGGTAAAAATTGTAGAGATTCAGAAGGATGTAGGTTGCAGTAGGTACTGGGAGATGAAGAAGCTTGCACAGGATTGAGTAGCATGAAGAGCTGCATCAAACCACTCTCAGGACTGAAGACCACAACAACAACAATGTCTACCACACTGATTTGGAGATTTACAATGAGAAAATTCGATATGTGTATCCATGTACATTGGAATCTGTCATGGGGGCGTTACTCCGCTCGCAACTAGTCCCTGTCCGGTGGACAGCGCATATAGTGTAAACACGCTGCCAGTCCTGTGTGCTGTTCTACCAAATGCACATTACTGTTCTGACAGATATTGTTCTGCATGATCCATTCCGACACCACTAATTTTGAAATGTTCCGTTTCGAATTACACTGTTTCCCTAACGGTAATAGTGGTGATGTTTCCACAATTCAATCAACAGAATAATAATAATAATAATAATAATAATAATAATAATAATAGTAATGCAATGAGATACACACTAAACATCATGCAGTTACCACACTAAATGTTGAAAGGCATAAGTAGTGGGACCATGGTGATAACATTTACAAATAGTAACTGAGTTTGGACATTATTCGCAAAGCACATTGCTAGTCCTACTGGTAACTTTAGGCCCTAATGAAATGTAATGGACCTGAACAAGGCAAGAATAATAGTTGGTACTAATCTATGGGACCATTGGAGGATGGTACAAAGAAGCATCAAGTCCATGAAGTGGTACGAATAAATTCATGCCCATGAGGTGGAAAGGGCTTCTTCCAAAGCTGATCGATCTTCCATTTCTACGATTGTAGTATGTAAGTACAAATGTTTTCTAGAGGACCCACTGCAATCACTGTTCATGATTAAGATGCCAGATACCATACCACCTGGACTACATTTACCAAATGAAAAACGTATGCCTCAACCCAGGGATGCTAACCCAAAACTTTATACACAGCACTGACTGCACAGTACATCAATTATGTGCTGACAGAGGTAGTCACCATACATATGGTTACAGTATAGCCAGATTGTCACTCTTTAACATTCTTTTTCTGCCAGATATACTCGTCAGATGAAATTTTGGGACAGACATTTTTTTATCACTGGCATGCAAGGTGTCAAGCTGCGAAGTCTGAGTGCGCGAATTCCTCATCACCCTGTATAATCTATCATAGATCTCTTGAATAAAAAGCCATGACCAGTTCTTAAAAAATGGCATGGATCACACCCGTCTACAAGAAGTGTAGTAGAAATGATCCACAAAACAACCGTCCAATATCCTTGACATCAATTTGTTACAGAATCTTAGAAAATATTCAGAGCTCTAACATAATGAGCAATCTTGAACAGAAAAACCTCATCAGTGCCAACCAGCACAGATATCAAAAACATCAATCATATGAAACCACACACACTTTTCTCACTTGACATATTGGAAACTTTGGATCAAGGTAACCAGGTACAGGAAATGTTATTTTATTTCCGAAAAGCATTTGACTCTGTACTGCACTGATGCTTATTGTCAAAAGTACAATCATATGGGGCATCAATTGAAATTTTTGACTGGATTGAGGACTTTTTGATAGGGAGGACACAGAATGTTATCTTGGATGGAGAGTCATTGTCAGATGTAGAAGTACGTTAGGTATGCCACAGGGAAGTGTGTCTGGACACTTGCTGTTCATGTTGTATATTAATGATCTTGCAGACAATATTAATACTAAAATCAGGATTTTTTCAGATGATACAGGTATCTATAATGAAGTATTATCTGAGAGAAGATGCTTAAAAATTCAGTCAGATCTTGATGCAATTTCAATGTGGTGCAGAGACTGACAACTTCCTCTAAATGTTCAGAAATGTAAAATTTTGCATTTCACAAAAAGAGAAAACATACTGTCCTATGACTATAATATTAATGAGTCACTGTTGGAATCAACCAACTCATACAAATACCTGGGAGTCAAACTTTGTTGGGATATGAAATGGAATGATCACAAAGGGTTCAGTCATCGATAAAGTAGGTGGTACACTTTGGTTTATTGGTAGAATACTGGAGAAGTGCAATCAGTCTACAAGAGAGATTGCTTACAGACCTCTCATGCGACCATCCTAGAATATTGCTAAAAAATGTGGGACCCATACCAGATAGGGCGAATGGGGGATACTGAATGTATACAGAGAAGGGCAGCATGAATGGTCACAGGTTTGTTTAATCCATGGGAGAGTCTCACAGATACTGAAGGAACTGTAATGGCAGACTCTTGATGACAGATGTAAACAATCCTGAGAAAGTTTATTAACAAAGTTTCAAGAGCCAGCTTGAATTTGACAACCACCTATGTATCTCTCTCACAGGGATCATGAGGCTATGATTAGAATAATTACTGCACACACTGAAGTATTCAAACAATCATTCCTCTCACACTCCATATCAAATGGTACAGCAAGAAACCCTAGTAACTGGTACAATGGGATGTATCCTCTGCCATGCACCCCATGGTGGTTTGCAGAGGGTATATGTAGATGTAGATTCTGAATGATTTTTTTCTGTATCTTTAATACCTAAATTATGTTAGTTGAGTTTCACGAAAAACAATACCATATCTAATTATAGATTCAAAGTAACTTGTATGCTAGTTTTCGACATTGTAATTGATAACATATGCACTCACATTGTTAACTAGATGTTCAATGCATCAGCTCAAATGTTTATCATTTAATCCTAAGAATTTGACAGAGTTGATTTCTTCTATATATTGGTTGTTATGAATAAATTTTGACTGTTTAGTTTTTAGATGTATCATGTGAGTCTTAAATATGATTAGATTCAATACACTTAGTTGAAACTGGGTTTCTAATGTAATGAGGATAATGATCAGTAATTTGGGATTTTTTTTCCTGCATCCTGATTTTCAACTAAGACAGAAGTATCGTCTGTGAACAGTACTGATGGGAAGTTGCTGTTTAATGGGAAATTATTAACACAGAACAGAAACAAGACTGGACTTAGTATGAAACTTTGTGAGACATTCTGAGTGATTATTTTCCAGTCAGAATAACCATTTGCCGTATTTCAAATAATGCTAACTCTTTAATTTCTGTTCCATAAGTAGGATTTAAGCTGTAGTAGGGCATTGGCCCCAGTGCCAAACCTGTAAAATTTGTGAATGAGCAATGCATGATATACAGTCAAAAGTCTTGTGAAGTTGCAGAAGATTCTTGCCACCTTATTGCTCTTGTTTAATGATGTGCTTTTAAACCCAACAAAACTGTTTACTACACCTATTGTGTGTTTCCTTGTTCAAAACCAAACTGATTGTGTAGGATAATGGAATATGTTGCAACAAAGTTTTGGATAATAGCATTTTTTTCAGATGTTTTAGATATGACTGGGAGAATTAAGACAGATCAATATTGATTGCCCATGACCTCTTGATTCCTTTTCAAAATAGTTTAACTTTGGAATGTCTTAGTACAAATCCAACAATGGAAAACCAGGATGAAATGTAACAATACCAGAGAAGGAAAGTTGCTACTCACCATATAGCCCAGATACTGAGTCGTGATAGGCACAACAAAAAGATTCACACAATTATTGCTTTCGGCCATTAAGGCCTTTGTCAGCAGGACACACACATACACACACACACACACACACACACACACACACACACACACACACACACACATGAAAACACAACTTGCACACACGTCTGCAGTCTCAGAGAGCTGAAACCACATGTGTGGTTAAAGTTATAATTGTGTGAATCTTTTTGTTGTGCCTATCGCAACTCAGCATCTCTGCTATATGGTGAGTAGCAACTTTCCTTCTCTGGAATGTCTCAACACCTTTGAGGAGTAGATCTTTTCCAAATATTAATGAATTACTTGAGCTAGTGGGTGTGCAATTATGTTCTATACTGATTTAGTAACTTCAGTGGGTATTCCATCCAAACCCGCAGAACTTTTGTTTCTTAAAACTAAGACTGCATATCCTACATCTATTTTGGAAACTTTTGAAAGTTTTGTAAGGTGTTCAGAGTTTTCATCAGTGCCAAATAGATTTATTTTGTTGCAATAAATGTTACATTGACATCAGACTTCACTACAGGTATAAAGAATTCATTGAAGCACTCTGATATTGGAGATCGAATTACAATTGAGTTTCCTTATGGTCAATATTTGAAATTTCTTGTTTACAGACTTTAACACCTTATTCAGATACAGAGCTTGTCTTATTTTTATGATTTAAAATTATCCTGTTATTTGTCAATAATTTTTCTGACTTGACAACTCTTAAAAATATAACTTTTGGAAGTCTAACATATTCAATGAAATGGGTATTTAATTATATTTTAGTTCTTTGTGCAGCTGCTTGTTCCTTATACTGGAATTTTTTGTGTCCTTGGTGACCCGCTTTGATCTATGTCAGTATTACGATAAGGATAGTTTGCTACTCACAATATAGTGGAGATGCTGAGTTGCACACAGGCACAACAAAAAGACTACTAAAGCTGTAAGCTTTCAGCTAGAAGGCCTTCTTTCAAAATAGACAAAACACACACACACACACACACACACACACACACACACACACACACACACACACACACACACACCAATGCAACTCACTCACACATGAGCAAAATAACTGATGATGGTCTACATCTACATCTACATTTATACTCCGCAAGCCACCCAACGGTGTGTGGCGGAGGGCACTTTACGTGTCACTGTCATTACCTCCCTTTCCTGTTCCAGTCGCGTACGGTTCGCGGGAAGAACAACTGTCTGAAAGCCTCCGTGCGCGCTCGAATTTCTCTAATTTTGAATTCGTGGTCGAAGTAGAGAGGATATAAAATGTAGACTGGCAATGGCAAGGAAAGTGTTTCTGAAGAAGAGAAATTTGTTAACATCGAGTACAGATTTAAATGCCAGGAAGTCGTTTCTGAAAGTATTTGTATGGAGTGTAGCCATGTATGGAAGTGAAATGTGGACAATAAATAGTTTGGACAAGAAGAGAATAGAAGCTTTCGAAATGTGGTGCTACAGAAGAATGCTGAAGATTAGATGGGTAGATCACATAAATAATGAGGAGGTATTGAATAGAATTGGGGAGAAGAGGAGTTTGTGGCACAACTTGACAAGAAGAAGGGATCGATTGGTAGAACATGTTCTGAGGCATTGAGCGATCACCAATTTAGTATTGGAGGGCAGTGCAGAGGGTAAAAAGTGTAGAGGGAGACCAAGAGATGAATACACTAAGCAGATTCAGAAGAATGTAGACTGCAATAGGTACTTGGAGATGAAGAAGCTTGCACAGGATAGAGTAGCATGGAGAGCTGCATCAAACCAGTCTCAGGACTGAAGACCACAACAACAACAACAACAACACACATGACCACTGTCTCTGGCTGCCAGGGCCAGAGTGCAAGAAACTGCACATTATGGGAAAAGCAATCTGAATTGTGAGGGCAGTTGGAAAGGGGGGGGGGGGGCAGAGAGAGAGCAGGGTACAGGTGGGAGACAGTAAACTGCTGTTAGTGGGAGCATACAGGAGCAAGGTGGAGAGGAGATAGGGCAGCTAGGTCATCTGGAGTTTAGACGGGAGGGGCGGAAAAGGAGGGAAGTAAAGTCTGTGGGTGTGCTTGTGGATTAGAAGGCTGTGGAGTGGGAACAAGGAAGGTAATAGTTGGGTGAGGGACAATGAGTAATGAAGGTTGAGGGTTACAGGAATGTAGGATATACTGTGGGGAAAGTTCCCACCTGCGCAATTCAGAAAAGCTGGTGTAGGTAGGGAGGATCCAGATGGTACAGGTTGTGAAGTAGTCGTTAAAATGAAGAATTTTGTGTTGGGCAGCATACCTAAAAGCTGGGTGGTCCAGCTGTTTCTTGGCCACAGTTCGTCAGTGGCCATTTATGTGACTGGATAGCTTGTTGGTTATCATGCCCATATAGAATGAACCACAGTGTTTGCAGCTTAGCTTGTAGGTCACATGACTTGCTGGGATGAATGATGCTTGTGACTGGGGATATTAACCATGAGGCAAAGGGTTGTGGGCAGGGGCTATGAAGGAATCGACAAGGATATTATGTTGGTTTATTGGGTGGTGGAATACCACTGGGGCAGGTGTGTGGTGAGGGGAGGGGGGGAGTTAGTGAGTAGAACATTCCTCATTTCAGGGCAGTCGAAACCCTCATGGAGAATGTGATTCAGTTGCTCCAGTCCTGTGTGTTACTGAGTCATGAGGGGAATGCTCCTCTGTGGCCAGATGGTGGGACTTAGGAAGGTGGTGGATGGCTAGAGAGATAAGGCATGGGAGATCTGTTTTTGTACAGGGTTAGGGGGTTAATTACATTCTCTGTGAAGGCCTCAGTGAGACCCTTGGTTTATTTTGAGAGGGACTGCTCATCACTACAGATGCAAAACAGTCATAGTTGGCAATGCTGTTTGAAAGGGACTTGGAGGTATGGATGGGGTGGCAGCTGTCGAAGAAGAGCTTTGCTGATGGTTGGTAGGTATGATATATCTGTGCCATATGGTGAGTAGCAATATATCCTTTTTGTAATATTGTCATTACATCATCCTTGACTTTCCGTATCAGTTTATTTGTCATTTAATGTTCCAGGTTCTTGGTGGAAATGTTTTATTCAAGACATCTATAAAACTATTTTGGAATCCTTCAAAATGTTTATTACTTGAGATATAATGATCAAAGGACTATTTTCTCAGTTTTAACTTATCACTAAACATTAACAAGTTTTCTGTGCCACAGTTCCTTCTCAGATGGGTTTTCTATCTGAAATGTGTGTGTGACAAAGCAACAAACAATGCATTATGAAGTATATCTTATAATAACCAAGTGGCGGTAGGGGAAAACGCACACAAAAGGATTTAACTTTTACTACTGCTGCTTGGTGCGTAGATTTTTTATCTATCCATTTACATTATAATATCAGCTATTGATTATTTTTTCACCAATATTATGAAAAGGAAAGTTGCTACTCGCCATATAGCAGAGATCCTGAGTCACAGATAGACTGTCACAAATAAAGTTTTCAACCGTTGAGGCCTTCATCAACAATAAATGACAGACACACACGCTCATGCAAACACAACTCACACACATGACTGCAGTCTCAGGCAACTGTGGTTTCATATATCTGAGACTGTGTTGTGTGTGTGAGTTGCATTTGCATGTGTGTGTGTGTGTGTGTGTGTGTGTGTGTGTGTGTGTTGCATTAGCATGTATGTGTGTGTGTGTGTGTGTGTGTGTGTGTGTGTGTACCTGTCTGTCATCTACTGTTGACGAAGGTCTTAACAGCTGAAAGCTTTATCTGTGACAGTCTTTTTGTTGTGCCTATCTGCGACTCAGTATCTCCACTATATGGTGAGTAGCAACCTTCCTTTTCATAATATTGCTACATTCCATCCTGGATTTTCTACTGATTGATTATTTTTGTTATTATATCTTATAATAAGTGTGTTAATGTTTCACTTTTTTGATAAATTAAAATGAACCAGTTACTGTGTTGTTGTTGTTGTTGTTGTTGTGATCTTCAGTCTGAAGACTGGTTTGATGCAACTCTCCATGCTACTCTATCCTGTGTGAGCCTCTTCATCTCCGAATAACTACTGTAATCTACATCCTTCTGAATCTGTTTACTGTATTCATCTCTTGGTCTCCCCCTATCATATTTACCCTCAAAACTTTGCTCCAGTACTAAAGTGGAGGGAAGCAGCACTTTATCCCCCACCTCTATCCTGATATCCCACACTCTTCCCAACCCAGCCTACTCCTTGCCCCCACCACTCAGATTGCTTCTCCCACCATGCGCAGTTGCTCACAGTCTGGCCTCATTGGCCAGAGACTGTGGTCATGTGTGTGTGTTGTCTACTTTGGAAGTAAGCATTTTGGCTGAAAGCTCACATGTTTTGCAGTCTTTTTATTGTGCATGTCTGTGACTCAACATCTCTTATACATGGTAACTAACATTCTATCCTTTTCATAATATTATCATTATTCCATTGTTTAAATTACTGTAACATTTGCTGGTAAATCCATAGCCCAGTAGCTCTCAGAGTCCCATTCTTCAGTGAAATAATTTAAAAAATTCTATTTCCATAATTTCTATCACTATGAAGTAGTACACAAGAGCCTCCACGTGACTTGTTTCTTCTCCAGAGCTGCTTAATAACTTTGAAATTCTGATTTTGTTTAAAATTTTAATTTTGCCATCAGTGAAACAGTGCTCATTGAAATAAATAACTCGAATATTTGCACATTGTGAGAAAATGATTTCCAGTTCAACTGTTTAAGAGTTTTTGTGATTTGAAGTGTCAGGTCTGAAACTCTTTATATTCCAATGCATAATATATCTACTCTGACTCTTACTTATAGGTTTTAGCATGTTTTTTTTTTCCAGACAGTGGTTTGGCTTTGTCTTTCTTATTGCTACAAGTGTTATCAGCTCCATCACTATTTATGTGTTTCCCTTATGTTTACAACTTGTCAAGTATCTGTGAACATCTTACTAAATAGTTGAACCAAACCGGCTTGGATGTAAACTCCGTTAAACGAGGTACTTTGCACTTATAATTTTGTTGTTGTCGACGAATACCACTCCCAGTTTATTGCATTGTTGTATAGCATTGCTGTTAGTTCTCTGCACTTAGCTCCAAATCACCAATCTCCTGCACACAACGCCACTGGAGCTACTAATCTGGAAGTAGGGGCTTCTGCCATTTTCAGTTGGGTGCCTTGTGTAATTTATGATTACTCTTCACTGCAGTGGCAAATGGAATTTGTTCCCGTGTTGATAAAAACACTTTGGGATTCTTGTTTTGTTTATCTACTATACTTTCTCTTGAATTTGAAAATGGATACAAAGTAGAATTAAGTTAGTGGAGCACTTAAATGTGCAATGGATTCATTCAAATGATACAAATACTTTAGTGTTACAATTTGTGAGATTTGTTTGTTGGTGGGCTACTGGGAAAACTTAATCAGTTGACAAAGCAGACTGATAACAAAACACTTGTGTGTCCCATCCTACAGTAGTGCTCAGGTGTGTGGAACCCATACCAAATAGAACTTAACAGAGTAAACTGAGCATATACGAGGATTATAAAATGTTTCAAAGTATGGTGTGCCAATGGCCTTGCCACAGTGGGAACACTGGTTCCCATTGGATCACTGAAGATAAATGCTGAGCTGTTGTGAGGTCTGTTGAGGAGCTACTTGATTGGGAAGTAGTGGCACTGGTCATGAAAACTGACAATGGCCGGGAGAGTGGTGTGCTGACCACATACCCTCCATATCCATATCCGATGGTGCCTTAGGCTGAGGATGACATGGCATCTGGTCAATACCATTGGCCTTCGAGGGTAGTTCAGATGGTGTTTGTTTTTATGACTGAATGGAGTATCAGATGGAATATGTGACTGAAGGTTTCTTGCTATGAAGGGTGTAGGATGTTATCTTAGATGAAGAGTCATCAACAGAGGCAGAAGTAATTTTGGGTTTACCCCAGGAAAGCGTGTTGTATATTAATGATCATGTTGTATACTAATGATCTTGCAGACAGTATTAACAGTAACTTCAGACTTTCTGCAGATGATGTTATCAACAATGAAGTACAGTCTGAATGAAGATGTACAAATGTTCGGTCGGAACTTGAGTGGTGCAATGATTGGCAACTTGCTTTAAATGCAGAATTGTGCACTTCATGACATAGTAACATATGAATATAATATCAGTGAGTCACAGTGGGAATATGTAAATTCATGCAAATACTTGAGCGTAATGCTTAGTAGTGACATGAAGTGGAATGATCGCATAGGCTCAGTCGTGGGTAATGATGGTAGCAAACTGGTTTGTTGGTACAATACTACAGATGTGCAATCAGTCTACAAAGGAGACTGCTTACAAATCACTTGTGGGGACCCATCCTAGAATACTGCCTAAAAGTGTGGGACCTACACCAAATAGGACTAGCAGGTGACATTGACTGTATACAGAGAAGAGCAGCATGAATGGTCAAAGGTTTGATGACCTGTGGGAGAGTGTCACTGAGATGTTGAAAGAATGAAACTGGCTGGCTCTTGATAGTAGATGGAAACTGTACTGAGAAAGTCTACTAACAAAGTTCCATGAACTGGCTTTAAATGGCGACTGTACGAGTATACTACAATCCCCTACATATTACTCCCACAGGGACCATTGATGAGATTACATGAATTATGGCATGCACAGAGGCATTTAAACAATAATTTTTCCTGCACTCCATATGTGAATGGAATGAGAAAAAACATTAATAACTGTTACTGTGGGATGTACCCTCTGCTATGCACTTCACAGTGGTTCGCAGGGTTCAGATGTAGACAGGCAGCACTCAGCATAAAGTGAACAGATTTGTTCGACTTGTAGACAATTGCCACAGAAATGCAAAAAAAACCTGAATAGGCAGATACTTGAAGATAGAAGCCAACTATTCACCATACCCCAAAATCATATTTACGGAGTTTCAGGGACCAGGATTAAGTGAGGAATCTAGGAACATATACAATGATAGTGTATAACATATAACATTTTCTTTCTGCCCACAGGCTGAAATTGTGTTCCTTGTATTTGAAATAAAGTGTTTTCTCTAATATAGTAATTAAATAAGTCCGTCTTCAGTAAAGCAATAGCTTACAATTTATTTTCAACGTGAATGTTTCGAATTAAAGCATCCGGTTAGTGGATAATTAATAGGCCTACATTTAGATATCTGAATGAACATTTGCATTTGCACTACATTAAGCGTAGAGATATAATATTGTCTGTGTGTGTGTGTATTAAGCCAGAGTACGTTTTTTACTGTCCGTAATTGGTGTTCGGTAAGTTTCTTGGTAACGCACACAATTACTGAATAAAAAATCTCAGGTATATTCTTTTGTTTTCGCTGGTAAGAGAAACATCGCCACTAGAGACAGCAAATAAAAGAAAGTACGCCCACACAGAAGAATCTCTATGTATTTGCTCAAAAAAGCAGAACGAGTATAATGTGACGCATGGTCACGTACAAGGTCATATGCCTCATGACGTAACAGCTAACTTGCGTGAGATTAAACGTATCACATGACATTTGCAAAAAAATAAAAAATTTTCTGTAGGTATTCGCGACATCGTTTCCACATGACGGTAAGACAACGATTTTATAGATATTTCAAGTTGTAGTGAAATACTTATGTTGAGTAAGATACAGTTTATTGAACAAAACGCTTTGTCCTGTGAATAATGTTTTGACAGTTGAACAATTGTTTCGAACCCTTTTCCCCGGCATCTGTCAAAAGCTGTTGATTTCAACTTTCGTTGTACAGCAGCACCCTGTTGTGACATGTTATACCGTCGATGACAAGGATAATGTGGAAGCAGTGAACTGAATAAAAAGAAGTTAAACGGCGTGCAAAATGAGACGGCAAATGAAACATGATGCGCACCCTACCGAAAAATAGACGGGACTCCCCTCACAAATCAAAATGAGTTTTGTGATTTCAAATAAATGCGCTTGCTCGTTTTAAATAGATGTGATCATATGAAGTGATTAGCATTGATGAATGTTGTGTAATATTTTTTTACAACCTTGTCGTATCATGTATTTGATATCAGTTTCGAAAACTTCGCGGAGGGATGGATTCGCAACCAGTGAAATGATAAATCAAAGTGTTACGTATTGCATAATACATTTTTTTTTTTTTTTTTCATATGTTATGTTGTGCACGCAGACTGATAGTGAGTGAGTGACAGAACTGCCTACACTTCGACAAATATTTCTGATCATTAAGAGGAAATGCTGCCTAAAATATCGCATGTTCTAGATAATTACGTAACCGTACGTGCAGACCAACAATTCCCATAACTTATAATAACAGTTTTCCATCAGTTACGAGGAACTGACAGTTCGACACTAATTTAGCTGTGAAGCAGTATACCCTACGTGATTGCTTTTTTAACCTTTTTGTCATCAGAAGTGTTTGAATCATAAAAGGCTTACTGCTATTCCTTATAGTGGACGTGTCATCCCCAAAATTATATTGTACCTAATTGTATGAAAGCTACCTTTTTTCTTTCTTTTTCTGTAGTTATGCACACAGGTATCAAACGGAGTATAGTTATTTATGAAGAAAATGAGGATTCAAAATGAAACTACAAGAAAATATTTGTGAAGTGTTCCATTTTCTTCACCTATTTCCCTGCCTCCCATAATACCAAGTATTAGATACATGAACTAGTGATCTTTTGGTGGCTGGCCAAGGCATGATCTTAGTTTTAGAAACCACTGCAAGCTCAAGATTATTTGAATATGCTTGATTATAGTGTGGCAGATGAGACATTTCGATCTGTGTTTCTCTCTCCTCTCTCATTAAAAATGAAACCGTGCTGCATGATAAAAGAATGCTGCACATTGAAATGATTGACTGCTCTCTTCTGTATTTCACATCTTTCCTCTTACTGTACTGTAATGTATTTCTAATTATTTTCCATTGCATCAACAATTCATATAGATGTTGTTGACCCTTTAAAGCAATTAAGACTAATGTGATAAAATGACAAAAATGAGGACAGCAGAACAAATTAAGACTAATGATATAAATCTGCTATAGGCTTCATGCAGTTTTTTCATTCATGAATTGTGTTTTGTAGATCCGACTACTATATTACTAAAGAAATGCAGTTATGAGGAAGTCCTTCTGTACCATACATTAACAACAATCACTAATGATGTCATGGATTACTTGATTTATTTCTCAGCAGTATGTGGTGTTCTCCATTAACGATGGAAATCACCATATTAACACATTCTGCAGAAAAATAAATACTGAGTGTTGAAGCTAATTTATGTGTTTCTTATTACTTTAGTCAGAAAAGCTTTCCTTTGTTGCTGCATACCAGTTATGTGAGGTAACTTCTAATTTTTTATTTTTTTTATTTTGATCCAACATCAACTGATTACAACAACAAAAAAGTTTTTTTCCAGTCTTCTGGATAGGTCAGAGACTTACTAGAGTTACATATTATTGCCTGGCACTTTTATCTACACAACTTTTTCTAAATTTAGTTAAGAGAACAATGTTATATATATGGACTATACATAAAAACAATTTGTTATTGCAATACTTAGATTAAGGAGTCTACAGTTTGTGACACAGTATTCAGATCTGAGATTCAAATATTTACAGTTTGTGACACAGTCTAAGATCTGAGATTACATATATTTGTAGATAGATGGTCTTCCATCAGAAGAGTGTACTAAATCTAGAAACACATCTGTTGAATGCACAGGATTGTTTAGGAGCTATAATTTTAATTTCATTTTTGGTTTTGTAATTGGCAATTTGGAGATATTAGGATGGAAGCAATTCAGTAGTTTTATGCCTGCATAGTGAGGGCTTTTCTCATAAAGTGTTGTTCTATGAGTGGTGAAGCAGGACCATTGTGATACAAAATTTACAAAGAAAATTATTACAAGAGAAACTACAGTTAAATAGATACTCAAGGAAGAAGAAGGAAAGTCGCACAGTATCCTCGGACAAGTAATCCATAAAGGCAGTGTGAGAGTGGACCTTAGAGACCTCTATAATTAATTCTTGTTTCTGCTGTGACTTTCCTTCTTTCTCCCAAATCAAAATTAGCAGTTTTATGGCTGTGCAGTATTTGTGTTGTTTTCGTCTGGTGCTGCATCATAGAATTTTTCCTATCCAGGTTTTAATTAAGCACACCAGACAACAACAAAAATAAGCCACCCACAGGAGACCTCACACTAATACCATGTAACATCATTTCTAGCATCGATAATGGTCAGAATTTGGTGAGAAAATGTGTCAACAAGTCTCTTTAGATACGTTACGCCCAGCTGAAGATCCTATTTAATAGTTAGAGTCCTCAGAACAATCAAACAATGAGATGTTTTATTTATTTATTTATTTAGCATCCTTGTATCTCATCATTATAAAAATGATATAGGATTTGTCATAGATTGCCTTACATAGAAAATAGGATATGAAAAGATTTACAATTATATGTGCATAAATAGAAGGCTGCATTTCACGTGCTGTTCCAGATACGTCCAGAAATTTTCTGTGGAAATAAGATTGGGCTAATTTTGTGGGCCATTTGAGGGTGCAATAGCCTAGTGTATTAGTCAAGCTAGGAATGTATAAATTCACTCACAGCAGCATTTTGTATTGTGTTTGGTATTAGAGCACAAGACTTATCTCCAGTTCCCATTAGGTAGCCTCTTGTTATAACCACTCTGCTTATGCCATGTTATGTGGCTATGAGTAATGTACAATTCAATGTAGACATGTTTGGTGTGCGGTCATGTTCAGACAGCCTGTCACATCTCTGTGTCAACCCAGGTTATTGGCACAATTCCATACAGTTGACTGAACATACAAATCACTTTGTTTATACCATATACAATACTCCCAAGTGATCATTGGGCTTCTTTAAGAGTGTGATTAATATTTTGTACAGTCAGCCAAGTTATTATGTATTCGATCAGTGGATGACTATTTCCACTCAACATTGTTTTATGAATATAAGCAGTTATGTTGTGCCTGTCAGGACATCACTGTGATATGGATCATAGTATTTGTGTTCTTAAGCTTTAGCAGGTGAAGCCAGTTTAAAAAAAAATCTTCTGATGTACCATATGTCGTTAGATGTAGATACAATGTGGTCTACAACCCAGAAGAATTTTGTAGAAATTGGCTGAACAAGAAAGAATGTATTAGTGTTATATATGACTAGGTAGTCCATTACAATAGACATTTAGTATTACAATAATGGAACTTCCCAGATGGAAAAATACATTTAAAAAATGGAAAGGCAGGCATCCACCTGTAGCAGACCAATATGTGGTGCACATAAACATGTAACAAAAACCAATATTCACATTAGCTTTTGAGCTGTTGCTCTTTTTGTAGCAAAAGTACACAAATTCACACATTACAAAGACACCCAAATGAGTTTCATGACCAACATGGTGATGTTGGTTCATGTTTGTCTGTGCACACAATATGGCTCTGGCAGCAACAGCTGGTCATTTCTGTTCTGGATACACATACATGCTGACCATTAATGTGCAATATTGTGTTTGCTTAGCAGGCAGTAATAGTCATGTGACTTCTGTGTTTAGGATGTTCTGTTGCATAAAAATAAACATGCCATACAGAGATAAAATGCAGGCAATGAAAACGAATCATGGTTTTTACTTTACTGGCAGTAATCTCTGGACTGTCTAGATGTCAAATTCGTGCTGTCCGAGCATACCAACCAAAGATGCTTGTATTTAGTTTCTTGCCTAATTACTACATAGTTGGCAAGAAATATCATGAGAATGCAAAGTGAAAATACTTTTAGATTCTAATCCCCCATCAGCCCAATACATTGCATGCTGATATAAGTTCAAAGCCAGAAATAAGTAAAGAATTCTAAGAGTTCTGTATCACACATGGACAATGGAAACTTTTTTGTGTAACTACCACATGATGGGTCATGCAGATGACAGGACTCAGTGGCCATGCTGACATTTCATTTTCTGAAATAAGAGTTCTGCATCTAGGTATTATAGAGATCACTGGTTACAGACCATGAGCATTGTCTGTGGTAACTGGCAACTGAGCGAAGAGAGCCATGTAAAAATAATGAACTGAATGGAAAGCATGACCAAGGTCATTCTCTGATGGCTGTTGCTATGGTAGCTGTCCTGTAAACAGCTAGCTTTCAATCACTTAGTTATTCTGATCGGTGTATAAATAGTAAGCTCATGACTTGGATTATTTTTCATGCTTTCATTCCCTGTTGTGTTGAAGAATGATATCCAGTGGCAAGATCAAAATTATGTTATTTATTTATTCAGCAAAATCCAGCAATAAGAGTTTTATATGAAGCAGATAGTTACTCATCTTGCAATGGGTTCATTTAAGGTTTCGAAAATTTTGTAGTCACTTTGTAATAAACCTTAAGGGTGCCTGGTACAAATAATAATTTTCTGTGCTGATGTAATATTTTAATAGTTGCCAATAGGGCATAATTTATTATTTAATGAGTGGAGTACATTTACACTACTTATGTAATAAGTTTTCTTCATGCCAGTCCATATAAAATCCAAAGAATTAGTTGAATAATTAAGTACTGCATGTACATAAGATTATTTTTTTCATCCAGTGGGGAAATTCAATGCTTGACTGAATATGCCCAAATGTTTGTACAAAGACTTAACCTTAGGCTATTTCAGTGAACTGAGAACTATTTTAGTGTCGAATGACTGTTTACACAAATAATTAAAATGTTTTTAAAATAATAACATTAATTAATTTTTTAAATATTTAATCATAACCCACAGTACTTTGTATTTTATAGCTTTTAAGGTGGATGCTTTTTCATTTTATTAAGTGTGCATTATAGTAGTAGTAGTAGTAGTAGTAGTAGTAGTAGAGGGGTTTTGGGCGCAAGACAGCAAGGTCTTCAGCGCTGTGCATTATATCTGTGTTAATGGATGCACAACTAGATTAACACAGTAGTTTTTAATTTTACTTGATTTTTGTTTGTCTGTAAGCATGTCATATCGATACTGCTTCACCACTAATCTTGAACAATGGAAAGTGCAAGATGGAATAATAACTGTATGGAAAGGATGAATTGTACTTACCAGGTAGAGGAGGAAAACATGTACAATGCAAACATGTACAATGTAAAAGAATGCTGGAATGTTCAGTTCTCCATCAGAAGTAAAAAACTCACACGAGTTTGAATACACACAACTCACACAAACATGGCCACTGTTGTCTCTGGCCACAGAAATGACAGTGATTTTGTATGTGTGTGTGTGTGTGTGTGTGTGTGTTTTTCCTTGTTACTCAACACCACCTCCACATGGTGAGTCAGCAGTAGCCGTGTAATTTTAAATACTGTCAATTTTTGTGCCAGATCTAATTATCTTGTTTGATATGATAGTGGACAGTCCTGGGTGGAATATGAATAATGGAAGGAGTAGGGGTTACAGCTCACCATACAGTCATATAGTTCCCTGGGAGTTAGTTACATGTTCCGTGGATCATTTTGCACAATGTATCATAAAGATGTGGAGTGTGTCATTTCACATTCACAGCTTAAATGAATTTGTACATAGGTTACATTCTAAACATTTCTAAGTTTTTTTTTAACAAAAAGAAAGAAAGATATACAGACTTGAGTCAGTAATACCTATTCACCACCTTTTACATATTACAGTAGTAGAAATTATTCCATGGAATTGAAGGAGTTGTAAAGGACAAAATTTCTCAGTTTCTTATCAAACTTTACTTTGTCAGACATTTTGTATCACTGGGTAAGTGATCAAAATTAATTGTTGGAGCACTGTGCATCCCATTTTGTGCTAAAGACAACTGTAATGTGGAGTAATGAATGTCATTTTTCCTTCTGATATTGTAATTATGTAACTTATTGTTCCTTTTGAATTGTAGTGGATTATTTACAGTAAACTTCATGAGGGAATAAATATACTGTGAAACAGCACTCAGAATGCCCAGCTCCTTAAACAGATGTCTACAAGATGATTGTGGAGGAACACCACATGTTCTTAGGGCACATTTTTGTACAATGAGCACTTTTTTCCTTAAGAATGAATTACCCCAGCTCATGTATCATTGGTGTAGTATCTCTAGATCTGCAGAACTGAGTATGTTCTGCCTTTTTCAAATTGAATGTGAGACCATTCTCAGAAAACCAGTCAAAGGTACTTTTAAGAACTTTGTGTACCTTTTCTTCTGTTTCTATATATTTGCTGGGACTGATTACAACACTAGTGTAATCTGCAAAAAGAACTAATTTCACTGGTTCTGTACTAGATGGAAGAACACTTGCATGTATGAGGAACGATAGTGGACCTCAGATTGAACCTTGGAGTCCCATACATGATTTCTCCCCAGTCAGAATTATGTCTCCGGACTATATTGCCTGAATTACTAAGAACAACTTTCTGCAATCATTTGGTTAGGATATGACATACATCGCTTGGCTTTGCCATCAGTCCCATAAAAGATCAATTTATGTAGGAAATTACTGTGATTCACACAGTCAAATGCCTCAGAGAGGTCACAGAAAATACCAGCCAGCACTATTTTATTCTTTAATACCTGTAAAATCTTGTGAGTGAATGTGTAAATGTCATTCTTAGTAGAGCAACACTTCTGAAACTCAAACGGTGATTTGCTAAGGATACCACTGTCGCTAAGGTGAGATATTATTCTAGAATACATCATCTTCTCAGAAATTTTGGAGAATCATGTCAGCAGTGAAAAATGTTGGTAGTTATTGACATCTCTCTTATTACCTTTAAAACGTAGTTGTGCAAGTGTATGTGTTTGCCTGAAAGCTTAAAAAAAACACAGTTGAAATAAATATCTTATTCAGTACTAGTGTTGCCACATCCAGTTCCATTTTATAGTTTTTTCACATGCATTATATTTTATTTATCACCATTATGTTATATATGTGTTTTACAGTGACTTAAGGTCAAAATTGACAAGTAGTGCTGAATAAAATATTTGTTTCCACTGAACAGTCCCTGACAAGGGGAAATCAGTTGACTCATGACTACATGTCTCTGGGCAAAATATTAATATCAACACTATAAATATAATAGAAAGAAACATTCCACATGGGAAAAATATATTAAAAAAAAGATGCTGTGACTTACCAAATGGGAAAGCGCTGGTAGATAGACACAATAAAAAACACACAAACACCCACACAAATATCAAGCTTTCGCAACCCATGGTTGCTTCATCAGGAAAGAGGGAAGGAGAGGGAAAGACGAAAGGATATGGGTTTTAAGGGAGAGGGTAAGGAGTCATTCCAATCCCGGGAGCGGAAAGACTTACGTTAGGGGGAAAAAGGGACAGGTATACACTCGCATACACACACATATCCATCCGCACATATATATGTTCTGTATATGTGTGTGCAAAAGGCAAAGGTCCCGAGTTCGAGTCTCGGTCCGGCACACAGTTTTAATCTGCCAGGAAGTTTCATATCAGCGCACACTCTGCAGCAGAGTGAAAATCTCATTCTGGATGTCTGTTAATGTTTGATATGACTTCCCTAACACTCTGTTTGTTTGAGGGTGGCAACTTGGTGTCAGTATCATCTCAATATGCTGTAGTTTACATACTCTTTTCATAGTCTCACTCATGAAAATACTTCCCATGTCACTTAACAATACTAATGGTTTTCCATACCTCGGTATAATGTTCTTAACTAGCACTCTCATAAACTTCGTAGGCGCATCCTGTACTTGTTCCCTCTGTCCTTGTGGTTTAATAGACCTACTATGTCAATGTTACAGCTTTTGAAAACTTGCTAAGGTGTCCACATGATCTCTAGAGGCATCTTTATATGTTTTCCTGTAGGATTATTTGTTTGACTTTTTTCACATTTCTGGATATGCTTTTCTATATCTTTCTTCATTCTGTTTCATACTGGGTACTTCTTTATTTGCTCATAGGTTCTTCCTGTGCTTTAGTGTCCTTCAGTAAGAGAACCATGAAACTGTTGTAATATTCTGGCTTTTTCAGTCACACTTATTTCTTCCATTATTCCTGACTCAATTGTCTTTTATTTCTGGATACACTGTTCTATATCCTAGATACAGTATTCACATTCCTGACTAGTATGTTTTACTGTTCTCGGATCAGCTGTTTTGTATCCTGTGTCCTTGTCAGCCATGCCTGCCGCCTGCTCATGTATGCCAACAGCCCTACAGTCCGTGACCCACGCCATGTTTTCTATTTCTACTGTGTCTTGACGTCGGCCTTTGTCACCTTCTGCTTGTGCACCAGCTGCCCCTTAAATCTCTGACTCGTGAGTGCATCAGCAACTTGATTTCATTTGCCACTCTTGTACAGGATCTGATACTCATATTCCTTCAGCTAAAAGTTCATCAATCTGGGTGAGGGACCTGATATACTACCCACCCGTGTTAAGGGTTTATGGTCAGTACATACCAGAAACTTCCTTCCAAACTCATAAAGTCTATCTCACTGCCCAACAAATGACCAACATCTCCATCTCAGTCAAACTATGCCCTCTTCCTGCCTTTTTCAGTGTCCTCAAAGCATACAAAACAGGTAAGTTGGTTCTGATTTTTCCCTGACTTAAAACCACTCCAATACTTGACTGGCTAACGTCCATGGTAATTATGAAGTCGTTTTCAATGTCCGGGTGCTGTGCTGTAGGTGGACTGATCAGCTTCTCTTTCAAATGCTGAAAAGTGTTTTGTTGCTCAACACCCCAAGTGTAAGGCATTTTTTGTTTTTTAATAATTAATGTAGCAGCTTTGCTATTTTGCTGAAGTTAATTACAAAATGCCAGTAGTATCCCACAAAGTCTAAAATACCTGTAATTTCTTCGTTGTTTTGGGCTGTGGATATTCCTTTATCACCTTGACCTTCTGTGGATCTGGCCTAAAGCCCTGGACCAATAAATTTATGACCCAAATAGCAAACTTCCTTTTGCAAAAACTCGTACTTGTCTGCTTGTTGCTTTAAATTGTGGAGTCTAAGCCTTTCAAATACCTCCTTCAGCTGCACCTTATGTTTCTCTAAGAAGGAGCCAAATATACACCACCCAAATAGATGAACAATTTGTCATAAATGTACTAGGAGCTGTTTTAAGACCCATGGGCATTCATTTGTACTTGTAATGCCCATAAGGCGTACTGAAAGCCATCTTTTTTCGATCCTGTTTGTCTAATAAGACTTGATAATAGCCTTTCGCCAAGCTAACAGTGAAGAAGTACTTTGCCTTTCCTAGACTGTCGCGAATTTTGTCTATTCTTGGCAATGAATACACTGAATCTGGGGAGATCTCATTAAGTCGCTTTTTCACCACTTTTGCTTTCCACTGGCATCTATCTTTCTCAGAATTAAACTCAATGGAAATTCCAACCACTTTTACTTGGTACTATGATGCCATCCTCTAACATCTCTTCAGTTTCCTGCTGGAGCTCCTCCTTTTGTGCTTGCGGTATTCTGTAGGGTTGTAATCATATCATCATACTATCCGCTTCAGGTAGCAGATTATTTTTGTGCTTGATATTATCCATTTAAGATAATGTGTCCCCAGGCAAATGGAAAAGGTCACTGTACATGGTGCATAACTCTTATCATTGTTGCATTTCTTCCGCATTCAAATGACCCGTGCAGATGTTTTCCTTTAGTAAACTTATTGCTAATTTCAGCTGTGGCTTATTTTTACTGACACAGTTCACACTGAACGATTGCCACAACGATGTGTGTTCTGGAACTGTTTCTGCTACCACCCATGGGCAGTCTACTGACACACACCTATCTGTAGTGTTCAGCACACTTGTTAGGAATTCTCATGACTCTACTTTTACTATTGCTTCAGATAAATACAGGTCATTGGTGATTTCCTGTTTTGATTCCATTTGCTTCCATTATTATTCAACACACCCCTTCCTTTTGGGATACTATTGTTAATGCTGATATTTTGTTTGTGTTCTTTTCACTTCTATCTGGCATTATCTGTTGCCTGCCTCTGTTGTGTTCCAACAGTTAATGAGTTTCTGTCACTATATGCTCTCACCTTTCCATGTGTTTCTCACTTTGCACTTAAGCAAATCTTGCAAGAGCCTTCTGTTTCCTTTGGATGTACTATGCAGAGCTCATTCTGTGACTCCATCTTCATTTCCCTACTTGCATTTAACTCTGTGCCTGAGGTTTCTCTGAAAAAACGTTCTCTTTCTTGTACCTGCACAATCATAGTAGCAAGTTTCCAACTTATAATACCAGTCTGCACCGGATGTAAGACACACTCTTGCTCCATCTCCATTCTGAATTGTTCCCCTTGGATCCATAGGCTTCTGGTGGCGTAATTGATTACAACTCCATCTTCTTTGAAAAAGTCTCGGTCCGCCACCCTGTCGAATGGAAGATTCACATCTTCCTCGATTACGTGGAAATGATGCCTCTCTTGCAGTCTGCTTCTCATTCATAATTGAGGTTTACACTTCCCTCTGTCCTTGCAACTGTATTAGTAATTCCCTGAATCCAAATACATTTGGCTGGAGTATACTTTCTACCATTTCTGAAACTACTTCTCCTAACGAGGGTTACCTGTGCACCTCTATCCATGAGAAACCTCAGGCAATTACCAATGCTGTCCTTACACTCTAGTTGTATAAACTCATTTTTACTTTCGCAATTGACTGTTAGTATCTTTCCGTGTAAGGCATAAGGTGAGTACTTCTGTTGCCGTTACTTAGTTCTCCTGGCTTTTACTTCTCCTATGTGCATTTTTTGCATGGCAAATGCTTTCTGGGCAGTCTTGCATGAAACAACCATTTTGTTTGCATTTAAAACATGTTACAGACTTCAGATGCACACATGTGCCTCTGTGACATGGTGAATTATATCGTGAGTACCTCACTACTCTTGACTGGTCCATTTCCCTTTCTTTTCTCAATGCAACTGACCCCATATTTCTTATTCTTTTATGTGCACAATAATCTCCCAACGTGCAGACTGTTGTGAAGTGCCGCTCTTGCGCCTCCCTCTGTCATTGTCACCACTGATGTCTGCCTTCTGCTGTCTCACACCGCCACCTGAGACCTGGTGTGTCTGTCTGCACTGCAGCCAGTGCTGGTTGCCTTGACACAGTGTGTTACTTATATTGCTGTCTGGCAATACTGGCATTGAAGCACCACCTCTGTGGGGTCTGTGACTCACACTGTCCGCTGCTCACGGCTGGCTGTGTTGCTACTGGGTACCCTTGTGCCATCTGTGGCCTGCACTGCTATCTGCAACTGTCACTGCCACTGCACTGCTTCTGCATACCATCCAGTGACCCCGCACTGCCTGTTTTGACAGCTAGCTACCTTTGCTCTGTCATCCGCATCTTGACGCTGCTGTTGGCTGCCCCTAGCCACTTTCTGGGATGTCCTCCTTGACACTGGGCACTGTCTGTTCTCCTTGTTCCTAGGTGCTGTCTGTTGCTGGGGTAGTCCTGACCTCTTCTTCATTCTTCGGGCGCCTTCTTCTTGTTCTTGAAAGCAATAGTGGAATCCTCTTTCTTTTCTGCCCTGGCTCCTGGCTCTGCCGCTGGCTACGTGTGGGTTATAGAAGTAATGCAAAAGGGGTTCTCAAAGCCATTCTGTCATTTTATACGACATAGGGCTGAACAGGTTTGATATTCCAAAGAGAGATGACCTATTCCTATAACTTGTAGCATAATAACTGTACTCCAATTCCACAACCTAATTCTACACCTGGCATAAGAAAAAGAATTGCTATGTCGTGTCCAGCAAGTGGTCTAGATGCTCAATGACATTAGAGACTGAGAAGCTCCATCCATTCAGCTAAGGTGGAGATGGCTAACTGGAAGTTTGAAAGGGTTATGGAACTTAGTCAGGAAATAATCAAACAATGACAAGAATTGAATAACTACAATCTTTAATTGCACGTCTGATCAAGAATTGGATAATGACTTGAATGGAAGTACACTACGCTTGATTGCAAAATTCTTTGGAGGAAGGTACATGGTTAAGCATGTGTGTGAGCAGAACCAGAGTGAATACTACAAGCCTGGGCCCTTGACCTGACTTACACGTACCTCCCTCCTGGACCGCTGTCCCTACTGAACTCTACTCTTCAGACATTGCCACCTCTGCTTGTATACTGTGTGCTAGGCCATGCTGCCCTTCTGCATTGGCACTTCTGGCCTCCACCCTGCGGAGTCTCGTTTGACCATATGTGGTCACTTGCAACACACTGCCGCATCTCCCAGCTCTCCACGTGAGCTTACGTGATAACTCGTGAGGCTACACAACATTTCTTGCCAATGCCCAATGCCTTCCTGTGGCGTCTCCTTTGTACTTTGAGTACTTTCTAGAAAACTTATTCATTGTGACTGTTGTTCTGTTGCCTTTCAGGTGTTTTTTGAATGTGTGCAAGGAAGTGCTCTAGTCTAGACGTAATCACCTCTGGGGGTGACAGCATACCTATGACCAAGTGCTACATGTGGTACAGTGAGAAGAAGGATATTACATATTATACTGCTGTAATGTCAGTAGTATTCATAGAGAAACATCCATACATAGTAACCAAATGTTCCAGAGAAGAAATAGAAGTGTGATATATGACATCTTGCCCTCTATTCAGTAACTTTCTTGGCATAATATGTCATGGCAAGTGAGTCTCGATCACTTTGTTACCATGTAAGTTAGTTTCTTGGCACTTCCATGAAAAATGTTCTTGACAGTATGTTGTCCTGTTGACCATGTATGGGCTGGTTACATTTCTCCTTGAGACTCATTTAGTCCATCATACATGTTGGGCGCATTCGGAAGGACGACAGTTAAAACCCGCATCCAGCCATCCAGATTTAGGTTTTCCGTGATTTACCTAAATCACTCCAGGAAAATGATGGAATGGTTCCTTTGAAAGGGCATGGCCAACTTCCTTCCCTAATAGTATGAGACTGATAACCTCGCTATTTGGTCTCTCCCCCAAACAACCAACCAACCGTACATGTTGGGAAAAAAGATAAATCTTATTCAAGCTTTGGATTGGAAACATTAATCTCTCTGTGCAGTATCCCTTCATTGTCGTGCAATTATTTATCTTGCCTGATTTTTTGTATCACCAAATTCTCTAGTGTTAAAATCTATCAAGCCAGCCTTCACATCACTAGTTACATTGTACACCTTTCTATCAGTACAAGTAAATGAAGAGAACTAAGTCAGTTGGTTTTGGGCATAATTGTAGTAAGACATAAGTTGGGTTATTCTGTATGAGAGGTTTCATGGGAGCTACATGTGCTCAGATCTGCTACTAGTAATGTTACTGTAAACTGAAAATTTCACGTAAGCACTAAGTCCCATCCTAGCTCTGAAAGATCTAAAAAATGAATGGAAAGGAGATGCCAGACTCTAAGCATACTATACGAAATAATCGTAAAATATCATAATTAATTATTGTAGAGGGCTTCCTTGTCAGGTTAGGAAATAGAGGTGAGTGTTTGATGTATTTAGCAATAATAGGACTCTCATATTGTGGTTATGCTGCTTCTTAGAAGTCACTGATAAAAAAAAGTGAATGCACAGTGTTGCTTACAGTGGTCAAAATAATGCCATCATTTGTCTACAGAACAGAGGAGGAAGGTTGTATGAAGTGATGAATGGTGGTATACAATTTAACACTTAGCTGGGTATATGTGGCTGTGCCTGGCAAATAGAATTTACTTAAGAACATTATAGTGCCACTCAAGTTTGTTGGAGAGGGTGTGATGTATTGCTTTTCCTGGTTTGGATGGATTAAACACTGGGGGTACAGGAAAAAATTAAAAGAATGTTACCCAATAGCCTGACAGTAGCTGGCTTTCTGTTTCTACCTGATAGTTCTCTTGGCCAAATGCAAGGACTATTGGATTGTGATCAGTTTGCCCCAAAACATGGCAGCAAGTATTTATAATTCATCAGGAAGAATGAAAACAAGTATCACTTTCAATATTCCATAACTTAGTGATAACCTTTTAAACACTGTAAAGAAGTAATCAGACATCCAACTCGTACTTGATATTTTTGGAACATGCACCAAATGCACCTTGAGTATATTGTCCATTTAATGTGTATTAGTTTACATATTAACAATGTAGGAAAAGACAGATTGCTACTTGCCATGAAGAAGACATGTCAGGCTGCAGAAAGGTACAATTAAAAGACACGTAAATAAAGCTTTTGACCACAGCCTTCATAAGTAAAGGAGAGTCACATACACCATTCACACACACAAGCAGGCACACCTCATGCACACTCAATCACAAACTCCAGCATCTTGGGCTGGAAAGCGACTATCACGTGAGATGCAAGTGTCAATCTGTAGAGGATGGAGAATGGGAAGGTATAGTAATGTGTGGGTGGGGAGAGAGACGAACACTGTCTGTGGAGTGTGCAGGGACTAGACTGCCAACAGGTATAGTGTCAGGGCTAGGGGCAGGGCCAGGGAGGTGGAGAAAAAAGGAGAGGAAGGGGGAAGGACAGGTAGATGTGCCGGCAGAGGGCTGAAAATAAATGGGGTGGGAGGTGAGATTATGAAGGAGATAATTGGACAGAGAGGGTGGAAATTGTTGGATGGAGGGTATGGGGACAGTATGTCACTGTAGATTGCGGCCAGAATTTTACAGGAGTGGTGAATGTGTTGTAAGAATAACTCCCACCTGCACAGTTCAGAAAAGCTGCTGGTGGAAGGAAGGACCCATATGGCTCCGGTAGTGAAGCAGCCATTGAAATCATGGTATTATGTTCAGCTGCATGTTGTGCCACAAGGTGGTCTACTTTACTCTTGGTCACAATTTAGCGGTGGTCATTCATTCTCTTGGGCAGCTGGTTGGTAGTCATACCAATATAAAGAGCTGTGCAGTGATTGCAGCAGAGCTTCTGTCACTGACTCTCCACCATTGATACCGCCTCCCCATACACCGACATCCCTCATGCCCATGGTCTTATTGCTATTGAACACTACATTTTTCAATGTCCTTCAGACTACAAACCTGCTACCTCATTCCTCATGCTCCTTACTAACTTTGTTCTAACCCACAACTGCTTCTCATTTGATGGGAAGGTAAAATAAACAAATCTGCAGCACAGTCATGGGCATCTGCTTGGTGCCCTTCTATGCCAACCTTTTTATGGGGCATCTAGAAGACACCTTTCTAGCCGCCAAAGCACCAAACTGAAGCTTCAGCTTCATTCATGATATCTTCATGATCTGGACTCAGGGCCAAGACACCTTATCTTCGTACCTATACAGCCCAGTCTCTACACCACCTCTCCTTTCCGCTTATGTGGTCCTGCTCAACTCAGTATGCCACCTTCCTTAATGTTGACCTCCTCCTCTCTGATGGCTTCATCCATATCTCTGTCCACATTAAACGTACTAACCACCAATGGTACCTGCATTTTGACATCTGTCATCTCTTTCACACCAAAAAATCCTTCCCATACAGCCTTACCACCTGAGGATGGTGTATCTGCTGTGTCAGAAACTCCCTTTCTCAGTATTCTGAGGGTCTCACCAAGGCCTTGTCATATGGGCACTATCCCCCAAACCTAGTCTGCAAACAGATCTCCCGTGTCATTGCCCCTCACACCCTCAATCCTCCCACCACTCCCACAAACCAGCCACAAAGGAGTGTCCCCTTCATTACCCAGTGCCATCTCGGCATGGAATAGCTGAACCACATCCTTGACCAAGGCTTTGATTAACTATCACCATGCCCTGAAATGAGGGACATCCTACCTGAGACACTTCCCACTCCTCCGACAGTGGCATTCTGTCACCCACTCAACCTCCACAACATCCTAGTCCATTCCTACGCCACCCGAATCCCAAGCCCTTTCCAGAAGGGTAATATTCCTGTGGAAGACACAGTTGCAAAACCTGTCCAATGCACCCAGCCAACACTTCCTATTGCAGTCCTGTTACAGGTTTATCTTACTCCACCAGGGGCAGGGCCACCTGTGAAAGCAGCCATGTCATTTACCAGCACTCATCACAACACGTGACTTGAATGGCTGTTTCATTACCTGAGCCATCTGGATCCTTCTCACCACCAGCTTTACTGAATGCCGCTGATGAGAGTTATACTTACAATACATTCTCGACTCCCGTAATTATCACTGCCTTAACCTATAGTAACAAACTGTTCCCACACACTCCACCCAACAGTTTCCACCTTCTCTGTCCAACCATCTCCTTCCCATTCTCATCTCCCATTATGTTTATTTGTAGCCCTCTGCCAACACATCCACCTGTCTTTCTCTGCTCCTCTCCTTTCTTCCTCTTTTTCTCCCACATCCCTGCCCCACAACCTCCTGATGCAACACCTGTTGGCAGTCTAGTCCCTGTACCCTCCACTAGACAGTGTTCTTCTCTCTCTCTCTCTCTACCTGTACACTAGTATCCCTTCACCTTCCCCGCTCTCTCCAGATTGCTGCTTGCATCCATGTGGTAGTTGCATTCTGGCCCAAGATTCTGGAGTTGATAATTGTGTGTGCATGAGATGCACTTGCTTGTTAGTGTGATGGTGTGTGTCTCTTTTTTACTGATGAAGGCTTTGGCTGGAAGCTTAATGTAAGTGTCTTTTAATTGTGCTTGTCTGCAACTTGACTTGTCGTCTGTATGGTAAGTAGCTATCTGTCTTTTCCAACATTATTGATATTCCTGCCTGGAGTTTCCATTGTTTAGTATGTAGGCATCCTATATGGGCAGAGTGACTTGAGTGGTTTACAGTTAACTATTAGTGCGTTAAATAATTTATTTATAAGTTGCAGAACAGGAACATGAAAAACTGGACCTTACATGGCTTGTAAGTAGGCCAAAGTCGACAGGAATTTAGGCGTCAGACTATATCATTATAACTGCTTATCTGCAGCAGTTGTACTTTGTCTGTCAGGCGATGTACAAAGGTTCATAAATGTGCACGTCAGTTTAGATTCCTTCTCCAAATTCACAAAATACAATACCTAATACAAGCATTTATTGAATATAGATTGATAATTATGTGAGGCATATTGCAGTCTGCATTATTAAGTGGCCAGTGCCGAGATTTACAAACAAAGAAATTGAGCAAAGCCCAAGTGAGTTATTAACTATAAACAAAAGATTGATTGGCTACTGGCAACTAAAATGATAACATTTTACTCATAGCATTTCTAATGAAGTTTGATTGTATCTTTCAAGTGACAAGAAATACTAGAAATGGAATAGTAAATCCGGAAAATTACTAGGCTGGGCAATGGTTTTATGATTAAAAATGTTTGTGTTCATAAACTGTTCAAGCTGAACAATAACTCTGTTATCACTATGGAAATGTGCATCTCTTTAGTTGAACAATACAGGTGCACACAAGCAATTAACACTGTAACTGACTGATTTCATCTTCTCTCACAGAACATTTGTTTCCAAAGGCATCATTGGTTATTTACTGAATACTTTCACAGAACATTCACTTATAAAAGTCACGTTAATTATTATAAATTTAATGAATATTTTCAAAAGACATGTGATCAGTAAGTATTATTGATATACAGGGTGTATCAAAAAGAATCATCCAATTTGGCACATCTATATTTCTGAAACTAATAAACATATACAATGAATTTCATTTTTTGATGAACAGGAAACTCAAAAACTTTTTTTCATACCGTTTCTTAGTTGGTCAGTATAGCCCTCTTGAGATGCACGGCACATATCAGTGCGGTATGCAAACTGTTCTCATGCTGTGACGAGTATGTCATGAGTTAACATTATGTGATGCCTCAGTTCATTCATTGTTGTTGGTAGCAGAGTCACATAAACAGTCTTTTTATAAATCTCCAAAAGAAATAATCACATACAGTCAGATCCAGTCACCTTGTAGCCAGTATTGTGAGGCTGAATCACTTGGTCCAGTGCGACTGACACTATTTTTACTAGAACTGAAGTGGGTGTACACCGCTGTTACCTAGCAGGAACCACGTAAAACTTGAGAGTTTGCTCTTTCCAACAGTACATTGGTCATGCACATATTTCAGATAGCATAATAGTTATGATTGTTTTTTAAAGTGGATGATTCATTTTGATACATCCTGTATAACATCGTCAATACAGCCAGAAACAGCACTCAATACAGTTAATGATGCTGCTGCTGCCACACTTTGTGAACTGAAAAACTTATGATTATGGGATCCCTTAGCTTCAGATGTTTTCGCAGGTTCAGTTGCATTGCAGTATAATTTTTGATGACAAATATTAGATGCAGTTGCTTCCACCTCTTACAGAAAAATATCTACACAGAGCATTAAATTTATGTGTTTTTTTGTCAGTGTTTACATCCACATACAACATTGAATATAAAATTCCTGTATTTCATTTTGTTATAGTTTATCATATTTGCATAATATGTGAGTACAGGACTGTAATGCGCAACACACTTGGAGTTTATAATAGTGTCACAGCTCCCATATTGGAACTGTGACATTGCTTTCATAGTTTACTCTGCACTTGGCTGTCTATACCAATCAACTGTTACTGAAGGAACAAATACATTCCAGCGACGAGTTACACCCTGCAAGGGTGAAGCTATTAGTCATGACTGCCACAAGGACAGCTGCGATGGAATATTTGGAATGAAGGTAAATGGAAATGAGCATTTGGCGTCATTGGCTGGGTAGCCCCTTGTGGGGTAGGTCCGGCCGCCTGGGTGCAGGTATTACCACATTTGACGCCGCATTAGGTGACCTGCATACCAGACGTGGATGAAATGATGAAGAAGACAGCACAGTCCCTGAGCAGAGTAAATCCCCGATCCAGCCAGGAATCGAACCCAGACCCGTAGGACGGCAATCTGTCACGCTGACCACTCAGCTATTGGGGCGGACCTGAATGAAGATGCAGATGCATGAATAACGTCCACCCAGGCAGACCTATTAAATAACCAGAGCTGCAGCACATAATGTCTGCAATGGGACTTTATGAAGGAACAAATATGATGCAGGTGTGCAAATAATACTCTGATTTCATGGAGTTCTCTGTGTGTAATAGGTTGTGAGAGGTGTTTTGAGGTACATGAGCAGTGAACAGTGACAAAGGCTCACCTCCGTGGTTTCCCGAACTTCTGCTGAAGGAAACAGGAGTGGAGAGGTTTGTGAATAAAGGTGTCCCATAGGCCAGCCCAATGTTATATTGTGGAGATTGAGAGGGAGGTTGCTTGCAGTGTGGAAGACTGTATTTCAGGGTAAAGTTGATTTGTGTGGTATCAGAGATTTTTGCCCCATTGTCATCTACCTATATAACTTATTGTAGGTGATTATCAGTAACTATGCCCAGGATCCAACCTCTCACCTGACCACTTTGGCCCCTCACTAGGGATCCTACAGAGTAGTGGGGGAGAGCTGACTAACGTGATGGATGTTTTGTGCGATGCAATAGATTTAACAAGGTTTGTTGACAGTGACCATAGAATATAGTGAATGGGGACCACCCATGGTCTGGAATGGTTCAGTATGAGGAGAGGAATCGTACCAGGATGACATTGTTACAGTCTGTGGACATCGCTTCTTAAGCTGCTGTTTGACGATGTGTATGAAGAACTTGGCTTTGTCGTTTGAGGGAAGGTGGAATGGGGATGCCAATATGTAATCAGTGCCATTATAATGGCATAAAGAGGAGAATTCAACACATGCAAATTGTGGACCACTGTCTGATACAAGAGTCCAAGGGACTCCTAAAGAAAAGATAGCTTTGAGGGCTGAGGTGGTAACATGAGCAGTGGTGAAGTGCTTATGGGGACACATATGGGAATTTAGACAGAACATCTACGACAATCAACTACATGTCCCTGAGGAAAGAGCTGACGAAGTCCACATGGAAGTTGTCTTGTGGAGCTTGTGTGTGGGCCAGGCTGTGTACTGCTGTGGCGGAGCAGCTTGATGCATGGTGTAGGTCACGCATGTGGTGGCCATGTTCTCAGCGTCTTTGTTGCTTCCCCACCAGTAGACATGAAAGTGCCCCATCATCTTAATGCGAGAGATGGTTCACACACAGCATCTGCAGGGTACAGGGGTAGAGTTGAGTGAGGCATGACACCCACAGTCTTCGTTCTCCAGGAAGTGGACAATGATCCCATTAATGACCTGCAACTGATGCTGCAGGATGTGATATGTGTATTCTTTAGGAGCTGATTTTGGAGGTAGATATGTGGATCAATCATCAGTAGAGGCACCTGTTTGTAGTGATAATTTTTGCCTGATTTCGTCATTTTTAAAAAAGCTATTTGGTATACATTTCGCTGTTCTTATTTCGTCAGTAAATAAAAAATCATTGAATATGTGCAGTGAAACATCTTTTATTTTTACATAACTATAAAAGCATGAAAATTGTACATCTGATGAAAATGCATATATCAGATCATGAATGTTTAGAAATGATTTATCCAGATACTTTAATTAGTAGGGCCTAGCCCATGTACATAATCTACAAATCAGACTGTGAAGGACAGGGATACCATGACATCCATATTACTGGGAGTGAGAGCTATCCTCCTGTCAGTTATTATACTATAATACATTGAAAATGACCTCTCACTATCAACATTACTGACTGGGTCCACAAAGTGTTAACTGAAGTTTCCACAAAATGCCCTTGAGTTCAGGGAAAGAACAGCAATCACATCAACATCTTCACCTTCTCTGCAAGAACTAGAGATTAGATTAGATTAGATTAATACTTGTTCCATAGATCATGAATACAACACTTCATAATGATGTAGAACTTGCAACTAAATCCTTAACATTGTGCGTGGTTAAATATATTTTGATGTTGAAAGTTCTTGTAGAATCGGAATTTGCTTCATTAGCTGAGAGATTTCATCTGTGTCTAAATCACCTTTTGTTAAGTTTCATGGGTCAAACAGTTAACCAATAGAAGAAATGACAGTCCTTCCTGTGTCACAGTCCATTGAGTGGTTCAGTTTTATCAGGCTTGCCCTACCTACAGGTGGAACAGGGAAGTTAAATGTATTCCATTCTCTTTCAAAGTTTATGAACTTTAGAAACTCTAGTTTCATTTATTCCTTTACCCACATAATGGGTTGAATCTGAAGTTATAGAAAATATGTTTCGGTGCTGAATTTTATGTTTTTGAATGACACTCATAATTGATTGTGAATGTTCTGTAGCATTTGCAATTGCAGTAACTTTCACTCCTGCAACAAACAACTTCCGAACTGTGCCATCACTACAACTAAGTGCTCTTATCAGAACCATGAACACACACTGCCCTTTTCTGTCTGCTGCTTCATCACAAAGAACTGAAACTCTGTCATACTTCACAGCATCTTTTCATCTTTCCCCCTCCTCTTTGATGACTCGAGGTACACCTTCCCGTGGTAATCCAGTTGAGGACAAGTCCTAGCATCTTTAAATTGTGAATAGACCTGATATTAGACTATTTACGGAATTAAATTATTAATTTCTTTGTCTTTGAAATGAATGAGGGATGCAGCTTGCATAACTAAGCCTAAATATCACTGAACGAGAAAAAGAAAAATTATTAATTTTCCATGGTGTACCGAAAAAGATTTGAAAACACTTCTGTGGATGTTTGATCGTCATTTGTGCAACATGAGTTGCACCTGCAATTGCATATGTGCTCAGTGGTGTCACCTCACTAGCCTTTATATTTTGCCTTGCCTAATATCGGAATAATAATTAATTTACTGAATATGGATAGTGTATTCAATTCAATGTAGTAAGTGATATTATAAAAAGTATGGGTATTGGTTCAATTTTGGGGCTTGTGATTGCCAATATAGCAACTGTGCAGTAATCGTCACAGCAGACTTGCACACATCTAGAGGGTTGCTAACTTTGATAATTCATCCCAAAACTTCATCCGTAAACATTATAAAATCCTGGCATGTAACAGTTTGGCTAGTTTGAGTAAGCCTCTCTATTTCTACATTTTAAAGTTTTTTCTAGGTGACAATTGGCAGCTCAGGGATCTTGCTACATCGGCAAGTTGTGTATGCCCTCGCCAATGTGCAACACTCATCCTTGACTCCTGGCCAGAATTAATGTTCAGTTGACAGTGTGGTGGTCGCTATTACGCCTGGGTGGGCCACATAGTGTAAGGCATCCAAGATGTCACATCACAGTCTGGTCGGGTTGACTGGTCAGATGCAGCTTGTCAAAGTGTCGCAGAGCACTGGTGTAATTGGTCTGGATTGGTGCTACATTTCAAATGCAAGTGAACTCGATCGGTCAGTGCATAGCTGTTAGAGTGATGTGTTGTGGGCCTGACAGTGTGCCAGATCTTAGAGTCCGATAGCCAAGGCAATGATATTGACCCATGAGAGGTATTCCTCTAACACATGTATGTATCACACATCTGTGGAAAACTGGCAGATGAGGTTGAGATGGTGAAATCTGTGGAGAGGGGGATCCTGAGACAGATTGTAAATGGCATTGGCAAGAGGGGTTGTGTTGTTTTTGGCGGAGGAGACCAAACAGCGATGTCATCGGTCTCATCAGATTAGGGAAGGGCAGGAACGAAAGTCGGCTGTGCTCTTTCAAAGGAACCATCCCGGCATTAGCCTGGAACGATTTAGGGAAATCACAGAAAACCTAAATCAGGATGGCTGGACGCAGGATTGAACCATCGTCCTTCCGAATTCGAGTCCAGTGTGCTAACCACTGCACCACCTCGCTCGGTCTCAGCAAGAGGTTTATGGTCTGTGTATATAGTGAAGGGATGCCCTTTGATATTGTTACAGAAGTATGTGGTCACATCATAAACCGCTAAATGTTCTCGATCAAATGCCAACCACCTGCAGTGAGATGATGTCAGTTTTTCAAGAAGAAGCAGAGTGGTTCCATAGTGTCACCCACATGCTGTTATAGCACAGTGCCAATGGCCATATCACTGGTGTCTGTCGTGATGGACAAATGTGCTTCTGTGATGGGGTGAGCAATGGTAATGGGCAGCAGCAGCAGCAAGCCGAGCAGGTGTGGACAAGGCAGTGGCACTGTAGTCAGAGGCAGCAGGAGTGAATGATGCAGGCGTAACCACTAAAGTGGGTAGTAGAGCCAATGTGCAAGTGGCGAAATGCAATGCTTGGTGAGCTTGCAGGTGAACCAATGCTGCAGAGGTGAACAGCATCACCAAGTAAGAGTGTGAAAATGAAATCATGTGACCGGACCCCCTTCATGGCAGGGTAGATTAGCATTGTCAATGCAAATTGTGAGAATGCTGCAGAATGAGGAGCCGGGTGGAACACAGCAGCATGCTCACTGAATGGGCTGTGTGGCTCTAACCTTGTCTGTTGGCTGACAGTGTGGTGTGGAACAGCATGGCAACATCCTTTACAGGAATGAGATAGGTGAGCAGGCTGCTCGGCATGCAGGGGAGCAGGCGAGGTTGGCCATATTGTGCCAGGTGAATCTGGCTTGACATCAGAAACATGTCAACCAAAGTCTGACTTAGCTGTCAGTGATGGGGTAGGTACTTAGCAGATTCACAGTCAAACTTTACAAGGCATGGTCCATGTTGACAGTGAACAGTGGGAACTGAAGCACACAAAACAAGGCGATAAACACTCACAGTTTTTTAACGTTTCTAACAGTTGTTGGGGTCACCACCCTGGTTATTGGTACAGTTAAGGTAACATACATCAATAATAACACACATTTTGATGGAAATACATTTATTAATCACTGAATAACTAGACACAATATTGCAGAAAACATGAGTGTTACAGCACATGAGACCGGCATCGGACTGCCCCCAAAGCCATTCACAGATAAAACACACTTTCTACTTATTAATGGTCGCCACACGCACACGTAAATATCATTTTAGTTTTGTCAAACACATAAAATTCTTCTGATGAAAATGCCTTTTCTCGGGCAAAAAGTGGCACTACCGTATTGATAAACTGCAGTACAAAAATAAATCACAACGACTGAATGCGCCGGCGATCAGCAACAATTTTTATTCTCCCAATCCTGTCAAAAGTGTCAGAGAAAGTAGCAGCAAATCAGATCAAAAATTTTATCGTAAAAATGATATTATTGTAAGTAACCAATTTCGATTCCAACAAGGAAAAAACACACTGGATGCAGTAAATAACTTTATTGAGAAGATATGCAAATCATTGGAGCAGAGGAGTAAAGTCGCAGGTATCTTCTGTGATCTTTCAAAAGCATTTGACTCTGTGAACCATGACTTGCTTATCTACAAATTAAACAAATATGGGTTTAAGGACAAAGCACTGAAATGGCTCACTTCATACTTGCACAACAGAAAGCAAAGGGTAAGTGTCACAACAAATGCAGTGAATTATTATTCTAAATGGAGTACAGTATCACAAGGTGTGCCTCAAGGCTCCATTTTGGGGCCAATCCTGTTCCTATTCTATGTAAATGACTTGCCCATAAATATAAATTCCCAGTCAATTCTGCTTACGGATGACACTTCTGTTTTAATTGAAGATGATGCAGAAAAAATTCAGAGCTCCATTGTGAGCACAATGGGTACTCTAGAAAACTGGTTCCAGTTAAATGGCTTGAAACTGAACATTGCAAAAGCCAATATGTTACATTTGAAATGGGTGGATCTTAAAATACATCATCACAATCATCCTATGGAAGAAGTTAACACAGTCAAATTCCTAGGACTAAATGTGGACAACAACTTAAACTGGAGTACACATATTGAATTCCTATCAAATAAACTAAGCAGCTTTGCATTTGCAATGCAAGTACTAGCAAACTCTACTGACATGAGTACACGAAAAATTGCATATCATAGTTATTTTGAATCTGTCATTAGGTACGGTATCATTTTTTGGGGAAATTCATGTAGTGTATCTGGAATATTGAAACTGCAAAAGAAAATTTTAAGATACATGTGTAGTGCACAACAAACAGAATCTTGTCGTCCATTATTTCGGAACATGCAAATCCTAACAGTTCCCTCCATATTCATTTATGAAATTATAATCTTTGTACACAGCAGACAAAAATTATTTGAGGAAAATCATTTAACCACACGTACAACACAATTTTATGTTACCCACACCCCATTTGAAATTATACTCACGAACTCCACAGTATATTGGAATGACAATATATAACAAGCTAATGGGCAAAAATATATTTAATATGAAGCCAGAGAGTCTAAAAATAAGGCTACAGGAGATTCTGTGGGATAAATGCCGCTATTCAGTAGAAAAATTAATAGAGGATGACATGATAATTTGAGCAAGGGGTAATTAATTGTAAGTCTTTTATTGTATGTGTAACAAAATTGTATGATTATTATAATACCATTTGTTAAAATCAGCTTGATGTAATTAATTGTTAGTTTTTTATTGTATGTGTATTTTTATATTGTATTATTGTTATGGTACCATTTGTTAAAATCAGGTGTTATATCTATCAAAATTTTGACGTGTCTCCTGTACCTAAATCAAATTATTTAGATTATGTACGTTATGAGACTAATAAACCACAATTCACCACCAGATCAAAGAATGCCCCGGACATTGTTGACTGTCTTATATACCTGTGTGTAGTGATGGGCAGGAAGTCGCGTATCTGTTAGAAATCACAGTGGTTGAGAAATCACAATAACAGCTTTACAGAATCTAACTGCGATTTCAGTTAAGGCCCGTCCACACGCAACGATCTGTCTGCGCACATCACACCTGCGCAGACAGATCGTTGCATGTGGACAGAAGATTTGCTCCAACCTGAGGTGTGTGCAAACCTGGAGGTTTGAGCGAAACCTCTGAAATCTGTGTGTTCAAACCACATCTGCGCAGATAAGTTGGAGGATGTGGACAAGAGATCGCCGCAAATCTGGCGCGAAACAGCTGTTTGCTCAGTCTAGTGTTTGTATTTGTGAGCACAGGGCATTAAAATGGCTGCTACTCGTCAGTGTTCACGAGAGGTTGTAAGTGAATTCATTGAAATATATAGAAACCACCAATGTTTGTGGAAGATTAAAAGTAAAGAATATAGTGACCGAGACAAAAAGATAGCAAAATACAATGCTCTAATTGAAAAATTGCGGGCAGTTGATGCCTCGGCAAACAGAGTACAGTAATAGAAAAAAATTCATTGCGAACTGTTTACCGAAAAGAGTTATCCAAAGTTTAGAAATCTTGAAGATATGGTGTAGGAGTTTTGAATGCTGGAACAAAAGTTTGTAACAGGTTGCTTCTACACAGTAGCGAACTGAAAATGCCTACTCAGAAACATAGCTCATTGGCCATATAGGTATATAATCGTTAATAATATAGGCCTACTGTGTTTCAAACACGTCTACAACACCAAAAATATTATCTGTAACTTGACAGACTTAATTTACTTGACTTGCCTTCATGAACGCATCCTTCAGGACAGCGTAAATAGCTTCACATGTGTTGGGTATTATTTCACTCAACGCTTGTTTCGATATTGCACTTGAAAATTCTAAATCCGTGTAGCTCCTTCCTGTTGCTAGGAATCTTAATGTTACCGCCAGCCGTTCATGAGGAGAAATTTCCCTTCTCATACAAGTATTTTTTCTCATAATATGAGGGGTTACAAGCTTTAAGAGATAATTATAAGTTTCGATATCCATCCGCAAATAATTTCGACAGTCGTTAGGTTCGCCCTGCAACTCTCGCAGTAAATTTACGTGAGAAAACTGCTTTAGGAGCCACTGTCTACACCATTTTGACCACTTTCTCTGTTTCCTGCAGTTGGTCTGAATGTTTTTTGCAACAAAAGTTGCGAACACAGGCCACAACAGAACTTCCTCCATTTCTATATTTCAAGATAACTGAATTAAATTTTTGAAGTTTACGGGGAGCGTAGTCGCTTGCCACTGATATTTCTTTTCTACACCGACAGATGGGGGGCGAGTAGTAGATTGGGGTTTGTGTCGTGTGAACACACCACATTTGCAGCGATCTTTTGCTTGTACAGACATCTGCGCCGATGTCTGCGCAGACAGATCGTTGCGTGTGGACCGTGTTTTACAGTTAGCAGTTGCAAGTAGCATTTCACATTCAACACCGTGAGCCATCTGTTGGCCGAATTTCGTACTGCTTTTTGCGATTTCAGTGACAAGTCGCGACTAAAAGTCGCAATTAAAAAGCGCAGTTAACAGAAAGTTCGTACTACGCTCATCTCTGCGATTCGCTATCGAGCCCACCTGCGTGTTGTGTGACAAGTCTAATGTAAACAGTTGTGACGCCACGTTCATCGAAGGCAGTTTGTTGTTATGAAGCATTGCATAGTCTTCCGAAAGCCTTTGATACATTTTCCTGTTGGCAGACGCTTGTATGAGCACTGTGTTATTTTATATGGCGCATTTCCTTTGAAATTAAAGTTTTTTTTTCCTCGTTCGTGTTTTAATGCTGCTGTATTATTTTGCAGTAGCAGGAAACAGTAATATCCTTTGTTAGAGTAATGATTCTTACAAGCCAAAATTATAAAAATTTAACTGAAAACTAAAACAACGAAAAATTCCCCGAATTCTAAAAATTTCCCGGATTTTCCCCGGATGAAAAAATTCCCAGGTTTTTACTGGATCTCCCGGTTGTCCCAGGTCGTATACACCCTAAATCTATTTCAGCTCAAAGTTCTGCCTTCTACCTTCATTGCTTCCTCGATTATTTCCTTCCTTTATTTCCTTAAGATCTTTATCTATCCTTAGATTGCCCCTTCCGCATAAAATTAGCATTTAAACTTACGCTACTTCATTGCAATGACAGGTCTTGCACCTGATCAGTTATACCTTTTTACGTGTTTGCAATCCATCACCGATACCTGCGAGTGTATTTATATTCTGGCACAAGTGTGAATGTTCCTGCTGCATTTTTGTCTGCACCTCAGATACTTCCTTGACCTTTTCCGCTAACTGTTTTTGTGTTTTGCCTGCTGAAGACACTTTTTGGCTTAAATTAGTTATATCTTGTGACAAATCGCTGAGCAAGTATGGTTAGATCTTTTCCCATGCTTACAAGTTTATCCAATAATGCGTTTGAACGATTAGCATGCAAATGTTTTTTTGACCAAGGTCATTGGACTGTTGTGTTATGCCGGATTTCAAAACATCAAGAGTTTGCTTTTGCTGTTCAAGTAATTCCTTCTGTGTATCTGTTTTTTGTTCTGTGAAATCATTAAATTTTTCGTTTTGTTTTGAAAAATCGTTGAAGCTTTGTTTAAATGACTGTTGTAATATTTGCATCGTGATCTGGATTTCCGGTGTGCGTAATTCACTCTGTCCAATCACATTTTCATTAGACATAAGTGCGGCAGGCAAAGAATGATTTAGTAAATGCGCTCTGTCACCCGTTACATTTTCACCTGGGGAAGAAATACTCTCTGGATAAAATTGTGACCCTTTCTCATTTTCTGTCATCATGTATCATTTAGAAAAAGTACGTTACTAGGATATGTATCCATGTTAATAGAAAAATATGATTGGTTATCGTCATTGCTACTGACAGTTTCTATTTCATTTGTTGACACGGCAATTTCGGTGACATCATGTGCCTGGCTATCCGGCAATGGACTGGCAAGTGTGTCCTTTGTGTGTACTCATTGTTTGATACTTTAACATAATGACAAAATAAATGAATACTTTTAAAAATGAGGCATTCGGTTTGTAATAGTGAGGATAGCACTACGAAACCTTTTAAGCAGTGCCTCGCTAACATGTGTCAAAATACATTGTCGGCGTAATGTGATGGTGTGCATACGTTTCTCTCCTTGAAATTAATTTTATGTCCAAATTTCTGCTTATTTTATGAGAATGATTCAGTTTGGGAATTGGATTAGGAAATGTACTACGATCACTATTTGCAGGGACGCTACTAAGTGCAGTCATGCACGCATGGATCGTGAATTTTCCTACCTTTTCGTTGGCTTTCTCGCTCCTTCCAGAATAAAATCTCCAATTGATTATGTTTAATCTTTTGCACATTAGAGATTTCCTTCCTTGGAGCGATAACATAGTATCCCATTCATGAAACTGAGAAAGATAACAATTAGTATTACCGAAGATTTACAAAATTATGCAATTGTTTTAAGTTATTACAAACATCCTAACTCTCTCCCCATGACGACGTTCTTCTGTAGGTCGCCATATACAGGGTGTTACAAAAAGGCACGGCCAAACTTTCAGGAAACATTCCTCACACACAAATAAAGAAAAGATGTTATGTGGACATGTGTCCGGAAACGCTTAATTTCCATGTTAGAGCTCATTTTAGTTTCGCCAGTATGTACTGTACTTCCTTGATTCGCCGCCAGTTGGCCCAATTGAAGGAAGGTAATGTTGTCTGCGGTGCTTGTGTTGACGTGCGACTCATTGCTCTACAGTACTAGCATCAAGCACATCTGTACATAGCAATAACAGGTAAGTGTTAATCACGAACGTGGTTTTGCAGTCAGTGCAATGTTTACAAATGCAGAGTTGGCTGATGCCCATTTGATGTATGGATTAGCACGGGGCAATAGCCGTGGTGCGGAACGTTTGTATCGAGACAGATTTCCAGAACGAAGGTGTCCCGACAGGAAGACGTTCAAAGCAATTGATCGGCGTCTTAGGGAGCACGGAACATTCCAGCCTATGACTCGCGACTGGGGAAGACCTAGAATGACGAGGACACCTGCAATGGACGATGCAGTTGACGATAACCCTAATGTCTGCGTCAGAGAAGCTGTTGCTGTAGAAGGTAACGTTGACCATGTCACTGTATGGAGAGTGCTATGGGAGAACCAGTTGCTTCCTTACCAAGTACAGCGTGGCACGATGGAGCTCCTGCACATTTCAGTCGAAGTGTTCATACACTTCTCAACAACAGATTCGGTGACCGATGGATTGGTAGAGGCGGACCAATTCCATGGCCTCCACGCTCTCTGACCTCAACCCTCTTCATTTATGGGGGCATTTGAAAGCTCTTGTCTACGCAACCCCGGTACCAAATGTAGAGAGTCTACGTGCTCATATTGTGGACGGCTGCGATACTATACGCCATTCTCCAGGGCTGCATCAGGGATTCAATGTGAAGGATGGAGGATGCATGTATCCTCGCTAACGGAGGTCACTTTGAACATTTCCTGTAACAAAGTGTTTGAAATCACGCTGGTACATTCTGTTGCTGTGTGTTTCCATTCCATGATTAATGTGATTTGAAGAGAAGTAATAAAATGAGCTCTAACATGGAAAGTAGGCGTTTCTGGACACATGTTCACATAACATATTTTCTTTCTTTGTGTGTGAGGAATGTTCCCTGAAAGTTTGGCCGTACCTACTTGTAACGCCATGTATAATGGTTGGGTGGAGAGATGTGTGCAGTAATTATCGGTAAGCTGCACCAGAAATTGTCTGCCAGGAAACGCACGCAGGCATCGGTGTATCCTAAAACATTAGATAAATGTTAATCTCGTAGTTTGGTGTACGGCTTGGTAATTTACCTTTTCTTCTCAATGATGTACAACAATGCTGGCGTGGCTTTGGCGTCTATTCTCTCTTTGTAAATAACTTCGTCTGCGAATGCGCCCATTTAAATATGAAAGTTCTCGCATCGAGAGAGAGAAATTAGGGCGTAACTCGATAGTAGAACGAAAACTTGCGACTTCCGCACAGTAGAACTTTTACTTAACAAAATACTGAGACTCAATTACATATCTTTCTCACACCAACTGAGAGGACCGACAGACACTGAAGTCAGTAAAAGAAGACAAATGGGGTTAAAAATTAATTGCTATTTTTGTTCTTCAATTTTCTGTCAGCATGGATACACTCATACATCTCTACGATATCGTTGCCATTCAGAGACGGCGCGAAAATTTATTTATTTGTGTGGGCCTTTTAAAGAACCTACACAAGACTGAATACAACAACAATAACAATGACGACAACTGCTTCCACAACTGGGGATGTTACGGATCAGTTGTTATAGGTATGGTATTGCCACTACCTAACTACATTATTCAACACTGATATTGACAAATGCACCGAATTATTCAACAGAGTCATGGAATAACAAGTTAAATAATTTGTAACATACCCATACGAAGTTAAAATCCGCTAGATCCCGAAACAGAACAAGATAGTTCACCAGTATGTCTTACAGATCCAATGCCAAGCCATTGTATGTAATCGCAAAGCCCTTCAATGTAGTACTCCGGTACATATCTAAATGTTCCTGCTTACAATTAATTCTGAATTTCAGCTTACAGATAGCGTTGTACTCTTTAATGACTTTTGAGTTTCTTGCAAGTGACAAGAAAAAGTTTTGGAGCAGAAAATGAAACACTGATGTATTGATGCTTACTAAATCTGATGATTTGGAGGCATCTATAATTGTTGATTGAAATAGTAAATATTGTTCACGGCAGATACATTAGGGTAACGTGTTTGGATTATCCAATATTTTTGGGTGGTAGGAGTGCTGCCTCTTAAATAAATTTCTGACATTCAGAATTTCTTATAATTCTTAATTTATTGTAGTTCTTTAACTTTCAACATCTACAGCTGATAACCACTTTCAAATAACCACTAACAACTCACTGACACCAGGTCTTACACAGAATCTTGACAATGCGTTGTATTTTTAATATTATTACAGTTATTATTTCAGGAATGTATTTCAGATGAGCCTTAGCCCATTGACTTGAAGAAAAGCCAGACTGTGAAATAAGTGTTCAGTAGACTGCGGATCTTTAGGTTAAAACCTATTCTTTCCCAGTTTCTAGTAGCAAGTAAACTTTTACTTATGCGTTTCATGACTAATTAAACTCGTAACTGTCAATTTTATAGCATCTAAAACAGCCAACCGTACTTTGAAGTTAACGCTTATTTTTTCGTATTTTAGCTTTAAATTCTAAAAGGTGTCTTTTTCTTTAATACAGTATAAAATTCTTGTATTTTCGAAAGACTGGGCGTGATTACAATAATCGAAGGTGGGAGGACTGAAGGCGATATTTGGAAAGAAAGTGTGTGCACATAGGATCCTGACCATCTGCCAGTTTCCACAAAGAAAGATACTTTCAGGTCTTGAACTGATCCCAGATGACACAAACACATGCACAAGGGAATAGTTGAAGCCGCCTAACCATTATATTAAAGTACCCTCACCTTTCTGCTTAGTTACACCCGGACTCTCATTGAAGGAAAACAAGGCCATTGTCGAATTTATGTTACCCACCTGCCTAACTGAACTATAGTTCGCATCATGTAGTAAGGCGGCCCAATTTTCAGCCGTTATGCGCAGCCCCCTCCGTTAACTGCTAGCAGCTAATAAGATTCATTCTCTCTCTGAGCGACTAGCCACGAGTTACAAACTAAACTGTGAGAATTTCTTTCATCCACGCTACGTTGTTGCCGTACATGACAACAATGCGGTTTCATTCGCAGAGCGACCAAATTATTTATTCAGATGTCGATGTTACTTTCTTGTTGCAGTACAGTTGTCAATGTTTATCTGTCAACTTTTTAGAGCGTTTTCCAAGAAAGTGTATCAGGTGACGGCAATAAACGTGAAGTTCCTCACAAGTGACTTCTAATCAAATTGTGTGCCTATGGAGTATCTTCTCAGTTGCAGGACTGGCTTCGTGATTTCCTGTCAGAAAGGATACAGAGTGTGGCAAATTGACAGAAAATCATCGAGTAAAACGGAAGTGATATCTGGGGTTCCCCATGAAAGTGGTAAAGACCCTCTGCTATTCCTGATGTACATAAACGATTTAGGAGACAAACTGAGCAGCCCTCATAGATCGTTTGCAGATGATGCCGTGATTTACAATCTTATAAAGACATCTGATGATCAAATGATGCTGTGATTTGCTATATTAAAAAGCCATCTGATGATCAAATTAAATTGCAAAACAATTTAGACAAGGTATCTGTTTGATGTAAAAAGTGGCAATTGAGTGTAAATAATGAAATGCTTGAAGTCATTCATTGAGTACTTAAAGGTATCCACTACATTTCACTTACAGGATAAAACGCACTAATCTATAGGTGTAAATTCAACTAAATACTTAGAGATTACAAATATGAATAACTTATATTGGAACGATCACATAGATAATGTTGTGGGGAATGCAAACCAAAGACTGCGATTTATCGGCAGAACACTTAGAAAATGCAACAGGTATACTAAATAGACTACTTATACTATGCTCGTCCGTCCTTTTCTGGAGCATTGCTGTCCAGTGTGGGATCCGCATCAGATAGTATTGACGGAGGACAGCAACAAAGTTCAAAAGAAGGGCACCTCATTTTGTACTATTGTGAAATAGGGGAGTGAGTGCCACGGGGATGATATGCGAATTGGGGGCCACAGCCATTGAAAAAAAGTCGTTTTTCATTGCGGCAGGCCCTACTTGTGAAATTTCAATCTCCAACTTTCTCCTCAGAGTGTGAAAATAGTTTGTGGGTACCCACCTACATATGGAGGAAGATCATCATAATAAAATAATACAAATCAGAGCTCGCATGGAAAGATTTTAGTGTTAGTTTTCCTGTGTGCTGTTCGTGAGTGGAACGGTAGAGAAATAGCTTGAAGGTGTTTATTTATTTATCTCTTGTTCCGGTGATCCATGTTGTGACACTATCACAGGATATGGAACATGTCAATTTTACAAGCTTTTTGCCAGAATTTATGGTAATACATAAAACAAAACAAAAACAGTAAACAGTAACTTAGGTCCCACTAGAAAAAAATACATTTTAGATATAGATAGATTACACAACAAAAAACAGTAACTTAGGTCCCACTACAAAAATACATTTCAGAGAGAGATAAAGACTACAAAATAATAAGTGTTACAGAGAAATATATATTGCAAAATATATGTTTACAATCAAAATATTCGGTATTACAAATACAAATTTGGGGATCATTTGCAATTTACAATACAAGAGATGTTAAACACTGTAGTTCAAGAACTCATCTAATGTATAAAATGATCCTTGCAATAGGAACTGCCTTAAGGTTTTTTTTAAACAAGAGATCATCATCTACTAAACACTTAATTCTTGAAGGGAGGGCATTAAAAATCTTACAGCCACTGAAATGGACTCCTTTCTGCACCATACTTAGATTTGGATGTTCATAGTGGATATCGTGTTTCCTTCTAGTATTGTGACTGTGATATGCACTATTCAGCTTAAAGATGGATTTTTCTTTTCTTATGAAGCACACCAACAAGAATATATATTGCGCAGTGGATGTAAGTATTTCAAGCTTCTTAAAAAGATTCCTGCCTGTGGCTCTAGGATGGACTCATGATCCTTATGGCTCTTTTTTGTACACACAGTACTTTTTTAGCCAGTGGCTGATTTCCCCAAAATATAATTCCAAATGCCATAATTGCATGAAAGTAACCATAATACGCTGACTTCATGGTTGCCATATTTCTATAAAAAGAAACAATGTGCAATGCGTATGTTGCTGAACTTAGTCTTTTGCACAGATCCACGATGTGGTTTGACCAATTCAGTTTGCTATCAATATGCAAGCCTAGGTATTTTGAAGAATCTACCCTGGTTATTGTCTGCTCACCTACCTTTACAAATATTTCCTCATCTTTGGATGTTTTGTGGAACTGAATGTAGTTTGTTTTACAGTAATTTAAAATAAGACCATTAATGTTGAACCAGTTCACCGTTTCATTTAAAACCTTATTTGGCATTACCGCAAGCTTATCTACTGAATTATCAATAAGTAGTGTAGTGTCATCCGCGAAAATGGTGAATCTACAATGTTCCGTAGAGAGAGGAAGATCATTTATAAATATAATAAAAAGAAGGGGGCCCAGAACGGAGCCCTGCGGCACTCCACATTACCCCATTCTGAAGATACTGGGACACCATCTTGACTATCTACTACAACTTTTTGTTTCCTGTTTGACAGATATGAGTCAAGCCATTTCCCTGTGGCACCACTTATACCGAGATGTGCGGCTTTTTGTAAAAGAATTTGGTGATTTACACTGTCAAATGCTTTTGTTAGGTCACAAAATATGCCAATCAATTTCAGTTTTTTGTTGATAGATTCCAAGATTTTGCCAGTAAATGCAAATATTGCATCTTCTGTTGACAAACCTCTCTGAAACCCAAACTGACTTTTGCTGAAACTATTGTGTTCACTGACATGCTTAACTATCCTAGCATGCATTAGTTTCTCTAAAACCTTTGAAAAGCTTGTCAGTAGTGATATTGGCCTATAGTTAGCAGTATCCGTCTTATCCCCCTTCTTATACAGTGGTTTTACAACTGCATACTTAAGCCTCTCAGGAACTATTCCTTGCTTAAGTGACGCATCAAAAATGTGGCAAAGGACTTTACTTACATGGCTGGAGCAGTATTTTAATAATTTGTGGCTTGATGAACCCTCTATGCAGCACGTAATTGGAACTGCAGGGTAATCGTGAGGGTGTAGATGCTTCGCAAGCAGGCAAGGACGTTTATGTACTGCACTGACAATTTTTTAAAATGTGAACCTGAAAGCAAAACTGCTATTTTGGACATATTGAAGACAGACCCAAGAACAAACTGCAGAAGCATGTATCAGCAAGTTAACTGTACAGAGAATAGTAAACGAAAGTTTCAGAATTGTAGGAACCTCAGAAAAATTTGTTTTCTTGTCGCCTTGAAAGCATCGAAATCGCTAGAAACCTGTATCACAAACAGATAGTTTTGAGAACAATATTTAGCACACTGTGTTTGAAATATATACATAATTAGGGTATACCCGATATCACAAAAAGTAGTTATAATAATGCATAAGCAAATTGGCCTCAAAGGCAGCACTTCGTCAATGCGAAGAATAAAGACATTTGTTTCAAATATGTTAAGAAGATAGTTTTTAATTGAAAGAAGTGACATACGTGCAGCACGAACCACATCCCTTATATAGACGGGCGACAGAGAGAAGGAGATAGTTCAACAGTGTATGATATTGATGAAACTGGATGAATCACAATCATTCCATGAATACCTGCTGGAAAATCAGTGATGGTAGTGACATACATTATACACTTTTTAAAAAATGATTGAAGTATAGCAGTTGTCAAACAAATGTAATGATTTCGGTTTGAGTTTTTTTAATTTTGGTGTGTATTATATTTTTACTTAGCGGTATAGTCCAAATTACAAAAATGGCAATTATTGCAACCTTTTTTGATGATCATGCGGTTAGACAATCATCATTTAGAGAAAAATTGTACTTGAAATCTTCCCAAAGCTTCATCAGCTATTCTCGCATTCCGATGTAACACAGACAATTACTGTAAAGCAGTGGATGCAATTGCAAGATGTGAAGTAAGGTTTCAGTCATTTAGACAACTGATCTAAATCAGTATTATTCCTCTCTTAGACTTGAATGTGTAATATGATTTATCGAAGGCAAATGTACCTGATTTTTGTCCACTGCAACTTGGTATAATTTCCCCCCTCCTTCCGAATTCCATCTATTGTCCATGTATTGTGGTTCCAGACTGAAGCACCTAGAACCGCTCGACCACACTGGCTGGCCAACTTTATATTTGTCTTAAGCGAATCCATGTAATGTTTTGCCAATTGGGTTAATCATCTGTATTGCATAAAATGATAATGATATCTTCATCAAAAGGTCTGGGTCAGTTATTACAATTAACCACTAAGGAATTATTGGTTCGAACATCTGGTGTGTTGCAAGAATCTGACAATTAGTTTGCAAGAAATTTCAATAGATTGCGAGTGCTTTATGCGCTAACCATCTCTAGAAATATATCATCTTGTTTAATGGGTGTGAGAAAACTCGCTGCTGCTTTTTTTCCCTTTTCCTTTTAGACCTACACACGCAGAATAGTAACACTATATTAATATATCTAATATTCACTAAGCAGACTGGAAGTCTGCGGACATACAGCAGTACAAAACTTACATAAACGGTACTCACTGTAGCCACCATGTAGAGAAATACAAACCCTCCCAGACATAGATAATCTAGCAGATGTTCTCGTAGCAAACACATCGCACTAGAGTACAAAACTCAAATTCCTACACAACTGTTTAGTTCAGAAGGGGTACATGAAATCTAGACAACATTTAAGAGAAGGGCACTGTTGCCTCAGAACATGGCTTACATGGGAGAGAACTTGGTAAGTATTTATGCTTCTTTCCACCTTATTATGAATAAATTGATACAATCAATCAGGGTAGCTCTTTACCAGTCCGGATATCTTTGTGCCATTTATCACTTTTGTTTCAAGTGTCTGCTGTTCCATCTATTTGCATTATTTTGTTCTAAAAGTAACAGTTTTATTATTCCTGTGATTTCTGTTTATTATTTCAGTTATCTTTCCAATGTCATACAAGCTCCCAGGCTCGTGATTATGCTTTAATAGTGCATTGGCAGTGAAGAGAGCCTCTGGTGACAATGATTTAAGCTGAACAATGTCAGATTAATACATTTATCTTGATATTTCAAAGTAAACCTGCAGCACTGAACTAACACTGTTTATTTTCATTTCTTATTAACACATGATTTCCTTTTGGCATGATCTAAATTTACTCCGAGCATGAGATATAGGAAAAATTCTTTATTTTTTGAGACTGATTTAAAGTTATCCTAAATGACAGTGTAGCTTTGTATCAGCATTATAATTGAAATTTTACGCTAATAGGGCACAGTTAACACACATTTCCACTTTTCCAAGAACTCAGTAACAATGGATGTAAAATGTTACAACTTTTGTGTTCAATATTTAAAAAAAAAATTCTAAAAAGTTGCCCAAATTGACTGTAGTTGTCCTGACAGCAATGGCTGTCTGAGTCATTATCTATAAAAACAGAGTTCCTTGCCATAAGGGATACTTTCTCATCCCTTACTCATCTCCAGAGTGCGAAGAGTCTCCCTCTTGAAGCTGTCAGTTCTATACATTTGTTCTACACAAACTGCAACCCCCCCTCCCCCTCCACCATTGGAGCTATATCCTTTTAAGGGTAAAAAATGTATTAGTTCCCTGATAATCCTTAAACAGTGTCAAGATTAACCATGAACCTCAACACCCACGTACTCGTACATCATGCAGCATCACTCTTATTGCCACCCCTTAGCCTGGGCATAGACACAACATTCACTACCAACAGCATACAGTGGTATTAGAAACTAAGTGAAATACTCTCCTACAATCCATAAGTGTAAGTTAGTGCTTCTCTCATAATCTCCAGAAATGTCTGATATGCATCATTCTTCTGTCTCGCTCCCTCTCTGTCATGCAAAATCTCCTGCAGTAGCTGATTTTTTGTCTCAAATAGGGTTTTAAAAAATATATATACATGCTCAAAGTGGACTCCCTCAGGATATGTTAACAGTGTTAGAACAATATTAATTTTCCTGCAAACTGAAGGCCTAATAAATTAAGGCACATTTATTATCAGGAGGCAATGATCCATTTGTCATGTTCTTCTGGTTTCCAGCATCATTACTGCAGGACCAGTCACTAACTACAAGACCCATGTGGTACAGTTGTTTTATCCACTTAGTCATGGCAGTAATTGTTTGTTTACTTAGGGATGCAGAGATTTTATAAACTCTTACTTATAGCTAGGTATTGTAGTTCTGTGCCTACATCTGGTAATGTAGAATGATACACTTCTGTTTCCATTGATGCACAGCATGTGTTGTAGAGTTGAGCTATGATTTCTTCTGATGGGTGGTGAGTTTGGTGAGCTAACTCCAGCAGATGCCTCATAGTATTGGTAGACATATGAATGACATTTCTATCAACACTCTAACTCATGCTGTGTTGCGTAGCTGCCATTCATTAAACTCTTAAAAGTTTGCTCCTGTAGATTTATGCACTCTCTGCTAGTAAATATTTTAACTGTACCAGGGAATTCCCCTACAGGGATTATATGTTCATCTGTATCACCAACAGAGGGTGAACAGTTCTATGGAACAAGGTCGCAATCTGCACTGACATTTCACATAGTTGATACCACTCATCCATGGATAATGTTACTTTGATGTCATTAAATAGAGGGTTTAAAATACTACCACCAGGTAGAACTTCCTGTTCGATATCATATTATTACTGACACACATACCCCCCAGTGTTCAAACAGTGAGTGTGAATGAACAGAATTATTTACTTATCAGGTGGCTGCTGTTGCAGTGACTTTGCGAGGAAACATGCATTATTAGCTAAGCATATTTGCTTATTTTCCCATTCATCACCATCAAGTGTTAATACTTATATTGCCTCACAACAGGGAGCGTTGATATATGTCTTGACATCCTTACCCTTCAGTGTTTCTCTCACAAATTGATGAACTATTTATCAATTGCTGTAAATAGATTTGTGACATCTACTGCTGTTATTATTATATTACCTATGGCTATGCTCATATAGTTAAGACATATAGTATAACAAGGGTACTAGGTAGGCTAAGAAAAATCCTTAACAAGAATATAATGTACAAATGGTAAAATTTACAAAAAAATTATGGATACTGTTTGATTATTACAAATTAAGTAACCAGTTGCATATTCTGAAATGCGTAAGTCACTTAAGAAACTCAGGTTTCTATCTGTTTGACACACTTATTCAGATACAATAGAAAACCAATTTGTGTCTAAACAGTTAATTTGCTTGCTGACTTTTCAGTAACATTTATGTCATGAATAATCAGATCCACAGATACATAACAATGTAGAATCTCAACATTTTGAATAAATTTAGATAAAGTAGCTGTGCAAATATTAAGTAACAGTTTCTAATACACCCTGCAGAATTGATATCTGATGGCCACTTTGTTGCCTTAGTGTGTAGCTTGACTTGTTCCACTGTTATGAAGTTTCTCTTTTACATTGGCACCTACGGAACGTAATAAATGAATGAGAAGAAATCATTTAGTTCTCTTTATGCACTACATCACTATTTGTGTAATAGTTCGTGTGTGATATGGATTGCTGAAAGAAGTACTTATGTTATCATTAATTTATAATATAGATTGCTGAGAGAAGTACTGGAGGGGAGCACCCAGTACTGTCACAACGCAGGCTCTTGGACTGCACAAATGCTGCTGATACAGGGTCAGATGAAACTCGATCAGAAAGGAATCTCATTCAGGGGTCAAATGAAGCCTTGCATCACCAAGGTATGTAAATTGGTGTCAAATTGGAATGTTATACCATGCCATAACTCCAACTTGGATCGTTGCCATTTGGGGCAGCACTTCACCAGTTGCACTATTTGTTGATGCCTCATGATCTGAGTCAGAGTTTCAATTTTCATTTGTTTCTCTTCAAAGCTCTTGGTCCCAGTCTGGCATACAAGTTTTTACTGTCATAAAAATTGGCCACAGTATGTAATCCACTAAAAAGCTGAAAAATTTATCTTAGGATATGATAATGTCTTTTGTTACCATTCTCCATCTCTCTCCTCAATCCTTCACCATTTCCTAATGTTTATCATTTATCCACTGGCAATAAATTGTTTTTTTCAGTTTCATTTGAGTCATATCACATTGTAAAGATATACAATCTGTGATAGCCATTTATTTAGATGTAAGAATTAAGCTGTGGTTGAGACAATGGACTCATTCGTGAGGAACATCATTCAAAACAACTTTGGGCCATCTTACTTAACATTTACTATAAATCAGTTCAGAAAGTGCTATGATTGTCAATCCTTTTTCAGTTGATTTAGTGTTATTTCTCTAGTGTCATTCATGACAATGAGTCTGAACTCTAATTTATCAAAAATTCTCATGTACCAGTAATTAATGTTTCACTATCACTCCCTTTATGAGTCATTCAACTTACCCCCAACATGACTCTCAGAATAGTTGAATTCATTACTCTCACTTTGTTTTTGAAGTGAAAAGCTGCCATTATCTGTTACTGTATGATTCATCTCATCTGATACACAATTATTGTTTTAATCTGGTTACTTTTTACAGAACTAAAAAATAGCGTTTGAGTACTGAATGGCACTTAAAATTAAATTGACCTATCAAACAACAAAGAAATTGTACAAATGTTATGACCTTAAATAACTTTAGGAATTGAAGTGTTCTTAGAACTCACCCAGACAGTTGAGTGATAAAATGCCTGCTTCTGGAACATAGGGGGAGTGCACTGGCTTGGATTGAATCCATTTCATGAATTAATGATGGAAGCTGGTGTGCCAGCTGTTTTCCAGATCCACTTAGGTAAATACTGGACTGATTCCAAGATTCTGCCTCAGTTACATGATGCAAACACTTTGGAAAATGATGTCGCACTTGACCATGTGGTATACACTAGATGCGGACAGAAGGACTGCACTGATTCCCAGTGCCTAAGTGAAGAAAATCTATAACCTGCCAGCGAATTGAATGTGGCATACTGTGGTCTAGAGGCAGCAATGACAACCACTAGATCTTCAGCTGTGGACAATTGAAAACAGTAATAAGAGTATGGGTACAAAAGAAACTGAAACTTATGTTAATAAGGTACCACATTTCACTTATTAGTAGGCAGTAGACAATACAATAATTAATAACAGAATGAAAATTATACATACATTCAAAGACGTCTTTAAAAATTTTGTATAGTTAAAGAGAACTATAAATACGAATAGTTTACAATGAAAATAATGATATTCCATAAATGATGCCGCTAGTGGTGTATATAGCCATTAGAGGTATGTAGAAGCTATTAAAGCAGAAGACAGAGTAATACAAAAGGAACTTGCAAATTTGTTTACAGAATGTCTGCAGAGGAAGGCAATTCCCCAAAACTGGAACATTGCTGTATATTTTATTCTTTGCTTGCACACATTCTTGAAACACCAGTGTTGTTTGTAATTGCTACCTAGAAACCAAATTAAATGTATGAAGGAGGAGACTGCATATTGTCTGCATCAGGGCAGCCATCCCAGCTGCATCCAAGAAGGCAGTGTAAGTTATGTTGCACTTTCCTCAGGGTATCTATGAGTTATAATTTGTAGGTAGCAGTCTTCAGTCCTTGTTGTTAAACACAGGCAGCCACTGTGAGGCAGATCTTCAGCGTGTGTCCCTCAATAGTGGCTGAATGCTTGACTGATGTCACTGTAGTGTATGCAAATTTGGAAGGCAGCTTCCTGTGCTTGACAATTCTTCTGCCTAAGTGACAATGGGCAGATGACCTAAGCTTGAAATGACCAGTTGAGATACATTAACAGAGTGAACAATGAACAGAAATGACATTATCTAGTTCACGTTGGGGACAAGGTGCACTCTGCTGAACTGTGCTGAGAGCAAAAGTTTGTTTGTACCTCCACGAACTGACGGCTGTGTATAGCAATTTACTGTGGACAAAAGAATATCAAGAAAGAGGTTGTGGCCAAAAAAACACAGACACTGCAAGTAATGAGCATCATGCAAAATTTCTTTGAACAGCTTAGTACATGTTTGCAGCAGTAAATCAAATGCATATGTGCATACATTTTTCAATAGTGAATAAGATTCGTTTTCAGCATCACCTCTAGTGACAGAAGATTTTCTGTTAATCCTCTGTAGGGCTGTGTAGTCTATTCAAATTTTCCATATTGTACTTTGTTGTTAGCAGTTACTGATCAGAAATTTACAATTTTTAATGCATTAAGTATGATGCCTTTGAGATATCATAAATTTATTTTTACTCCAGCTTTTGTCCTTATGTCTGTATTATCCTTTCTCTTTCATCAAGCTTACAATTAAGAGGCACCTGTGGCTCCATACAAATTTGTATTTGGTATTTCAAAAGGACAGTGCTGTCATTTTTGATTTTCCACTGAAATATTTGAGAGGGCTCTGTAAGTACTGACTGGATACAGGCATGGCGACACCAGGCAAACAGAGTTAACAGCTGGCTAGTGTTAAGGAATCTTAACACTATTAACTCTTTATGTGTCACAACAGCCTTTGTTAGACACAACCTTTGAACATTGTATTATATTGAGCCTTTACCTTTGCTTTTCCCCCGTATCTTGTATGACAAAGAAAAAGACTTTAATTAAAGTTGACTTTAGCCTGTAAATTTAATGAATGAAGCCACTGTTTAAAGCTTCAATAACTTTCTTAATATTAGAAAGCTTTGGTACCAGAGAAAAGTTAAATTTGAAAGAAAGCTAAAGACTTTTCTTCTATACAACTTTATTAACTGTGCTTAAAAACATGTATTTGTGTGTTGCAAAAGAATTGATACTTACTTGTATTGTTAGACTGAACCTTTTTTTTGCTAGCATTCAGCCATTTTAGAAACAAATTTTTGTAATAGTCTGTTAACTGACTCAGTACATGTGAGCTAAGCAATTTTCTCATCATATACAGTCATCTATAAATGGTGAGCATGCAGCTGTATTCAAATAAAAATTATGTTAAATAGCTTAAAAGTAGCTATGAAAGTAGCTAGGATGATTGCAGGTACTAGTAGATGGGAACAATGGCAGGAGGATGTCCACAATGAGGAAAGCAAAGAAAAACTGGGAGTGAACTCTATAGATGTAGCAGTTAGGGCGAACAGGCTCAGATGGTGGGGTCATGTTACACACCTGGGAGAAGCAAGTTTACCCTAGAGACTCATGGGTACAGCAGTAGAGGGTAAGAGGAGTCGGGGCAGACCAAGGAGAAGGTACCTGGATTCGGTTAAGAATGATTTTGAAGTAATAAGTTTAACATCAGAAGAGGCACCAATGTTAGCACTGAATAGGGGAACATGAAGGAATTTTATAAGGGGGCTATGCTCCAGACTGAACGCTGAAAGGCATAATCAGTCTTAAATGATGATGATGATGATGAGCTTAAAAGTGATTTGCTCCATATTGTCACAGTGTATTGCATCAATGTTTGACTCAAACTGTTACTAACTAGATAACTAAATAAGTCTCACCGTCTTCCATGAAAGTCCTCTTCACATCTACGTGGAGGTGAAGTTTTCAGTAGTTTGCAGTCTTTGGGGTATCTACATCAACAGCTCTCTGCAAATCTGCCTACAGTTTGTCACATCTCAGCTATATCAGGCTTGTTCAAACATTTGGAGGTCTGCCTGGACAAACTATATACTACACTTGATTAGTGACTAGAAGGTACTGTATATATTGCAAGTCAATACAGTGTAAAAAATGCAATAAGTTCAGCAGTATCACAGTGGACAGTGGAAGCTAAGCAACTTGTGGGTTACTGCGGCTTTTCACATCTGAATCAGGAAAATTGCACACTAAATGTACGCACCTAGTCTGAATTAAGTCCTGTTCAGTCTTCTGTGAAGAAAAACAAATTGATGACTGTAAGTAAAGAGCTAGACTTAGTAAATTCTCAATTACATGCTCAGAGTGAAACTCTAAATATTCAAATGACAAACTTAGATTTGTTAAATGTCAAAGTTGTCTATCAATGCAAAGAATTTAGTAATCTATGCAAAGCCGTGGGTGCTTTGAAGACGGAGTTCGATGCTATAAGTAATAAAGTAGAGAATTTAAAAGTAGATTTGAAGAACGAGTAGACAAATTCTTTGACCACTCATATAAATCATATATTTACTGACCTTAGTCAGAAACAGAATGATAGTTTTAAAGATTTATCAAAAATGTTAGAACTTGACATTGAGAACAAATGGAATAATGTAGAATCATAACTTACTGAAAAGTTAGGATCTTTTGAAAATGTGTACAATATTAAATATAATGATGTAAGACAGAGAATGAATACCGGTACTTTGAAAGAGAGTGTAGATAAGCATAATGAATTAATCCCAGTCATTCAATCGCAAATTACAGGTGTCAATTCATGGGTAGATAATGTAGACTGGAATTTCAAAGAGAAAATAGCAAACTCTGATATTATAAATGTAATTAATTTGGAGAAATATAGACTGAAGGGTTTTCGAGAGAATAAGATCCAGGAACTATCGCCTATTCCTTCTTCTGAACTTAATGATACCAGGAAGGGTATAGATGACCTGTGGATAGAAATTAAGATTATCCAAGACAAAGTAGAAAAAAGGGGTAACTTCACCTAATGTTGTGTTACTAGTGAAGCAGTTCCTGATTTGCAATGGGGAGCTAATTCAGGGTTATCTAAACAATTCCCTAAATTTAAGCCGGACAGAGATGTACATCCCACCCATTTCTTAAAAAGATTTAACCAAGCTTTTCTAATGCTTCCTTGGACGACAAGGGACAGTGCGATGTTGGGATGCACAACTCACATGTCTCTTCCAGTTGACTTACACATTATGCATGCAGCCGATCCTCTTCTTTGGGTTATCAGCTACATTGCTCTCACCATTTAATTCATCTCTGAAGACTGTATCAGGTCAAAGGGTATATTATTAACCAGCTCTATATTCTTGAAATAAATTATGTACTTGTAGGATCTTGTCAGTTTAACAACAATATATTTTCAACCATTGTCTGAAAGTAACAATTATTCATGCTTCATCTGTCTCTGTAACAATCCTCGTGACACCACAAACCATGGAACATTATCCAAACACTCTTTGGCTTTTTGATATAACTTCCAAGGTGCTGACGGTAACCACTTGTCGAGGCTACTCGTCTGACGCAGCTCTTGGTTCCTCGTGACAGCTGTCCCTCATGCACTCACAAACATGTGTGGCACAGTAAAAAGGCTCTCTCCCCCTTATCATTAAAATATCAGGTGTTCGAGACGGAGGAGAGCCAAGTGTTTCTAGAATTTACCCTGAAACTCTCGAAGCACTACACTTTGCCAAAAAATTGGGAAGGTTCCAAGAAGATCGAATTTGCTGTGGGGTACCTTCTAGGAGAAGCCTCAGAATGGGGAACAGTAAATATTGAGAATTTTTCCTCTTTGGAAGACTTTCAAAAGAAATTTAAAGAGAAGTACTGGTCTGCCGGTACTCAAGAAAAGTTAATATCAGATCTGTGGGGCCCAAAATATTATAATAATACTTGGGGTACTATGAGGAAATATTTCACTTGGCGTCTAACATGAGCAAAGTATTTAGATAAGACAATGGAAGAAGAAGGATTAGTATGTATTTTAATTAGACGATTGCCAATATATGCGAGAAAAGACATGTAGTGCTTGGAAAATGATAGAAGAGTTGTTGTCTTTTGTTGATTCCCTTGGTGCAATAAATACAGGCTGCAGCAAAAATTTATGCTAGGGTGAAAGTTCAAACTATAAAAGAAAGAGCGCAATAAATTTTAAAAAGGATGAGGCAAACTTAACAAAAGTACACCAGTACAATAAGAAAAGTTGTAACAAAGATTTTCAAAAAAAGCATCCACTTTCAAATTTAGATCTGGTAGCTTCTCAAGAATTTGTACTGAGATACCATAAAACACAAAATGGGAATGTAGTATCTCATTTTGATAACCAACCCATAACTAGTAATTTCCCCCCCCCATGAACCATGGACCTTGCCGTTGGTGGGGAGGCTTGCGTGCCTCAGCGATACAGATGGCCGTACCGTAGGTGCAACCACAACGGAGGGGTATCTGTTGAGAGGCCAGACAAACGTGTGGTTCCTGAAAAGGGGCAGCAGCCATTTCAGTAGTTGCAGGGGCAACAGTCTGGATGATTTACTGATCTGGCCTTGCAACATTAACCAAAACGGCCTTGCTGTGCTGGTACTGCGAACGGCTGAAAGCAAGGGGAAACTACAGCCGTAATTTTTCCCGAGGACATGCAGCTTTACTGTATGATTAAATGATGATGGCATCCTCTTGGGTAAAATATTCCGGAGGTAAAATAGTCCCCCATTCGGATCTCCGGGCGGGGACTACTCAGGAGGATGTCGTTATCAGGAGAAAGAAAACTGGCGTTCTACGGATCGGAGCGTGGAATGTCATATCCCTTAATTGGGCAGGTAGGTTAGAAAATTTAAAAAGGGAAATGGATAGGTTAAAGTTAGATATAGTGGGAATTAGTGAAGTTCGGTGGCAGGAGGAACAAGACTTCTGGTCAGGTGACTACAGGGTTATAAACACAAAATCAAATAGGGGTAATGCAGGAGTAGGTTTAATAATGAATAGGAAAATAGGAATGCGGGTAAGCTACTACAAACAGCATAGTGAACGCATTATTGTGGCCAAGATAGATACGAAGCCCACACCTACTACAGTAGTACAAGTTTATATGCCAACTAGCTCTGCAGATGATGAAGAAATTGAAGAAATGTACGATGAAATAAAAGAAATTATTCAGATAGTGAAGGGAGACGAAAATTTAATAGTAATGGGTGACTGGAATTCGAGTGTAGGAAAAGGGAGAGAAGGAAACATAGTAGGTGAATATGGATTGGGGCTAAGAAATGAAAGAGGAAGCCGCCTAGTAGAATTTTGCACAGAGCACAACTTAATCATAGCTAACACTTGGTTTAAGAATCATGAAAGAAGGTTGTACACATGGAAGAACCCTGGAGATACTAAAAGGTGTCAGATAGATTATATAATGGTAAGACAGAGATTTAGGAACCAGGTTTTAAATTGTAAGACATTTCCAGGGGCAGATGTGGACTCTGACCACAATCTATTGGTTATGACCTGTAGATTAAAACTGAAGAAACTGCAAAAATGTGGGAAATTAAGGAGATGGGACCTGGATAAACTGAAAGAACCAGAGGTTGTACAGAGTTTCAGGGAGAGCATAAGGGAACAATTGACAGGAATAGGGGAAAGAAATACAGTAGAAGAAGAATGGATAGGTCTGAGGGATGTAGTAGTGAAGGCAGCAGAGGATAAAGTAGGTACAAAGACGAGGGCTGCTAGAAATCCTTGGGTAACAGAAGAAATATTGAATTTAATTGATGAAAGGAGAAAATATAAAAATGCAGTAAATGAAGCAGGCAAAAAGGAATACAAACGTCTCAAAAATGAGATCGACAGGAAGTGCAAAATGGCTAAACAGGGATGGCTAGAGGACAAATGTAAGGATGTAGAAGCTTATCTCACTAGGGGTAAGATAGATACTGCCTACAGGAAAATTAAAGAGACCTTTGGAGAGAAGAGAACCAAGTGTATGAATATCAAGAGCTCAGATGGCAGCCCAGTTCTAAGCAAAGAAGGGAAGGCAGAAAGGTGGAAGGAGTATATAGAAGGTTTATACAAGGGCGATGTACTTGAGGACAATATTATGGAAATGGAAGAGGATGTAGACGAAGACGAAATGGGAGATACGATACTGCGTGAAGAGTTTGACAGAGCACTGAAAGACCTGAGTCGAAACAAGGCCCCCGGAGTAGACAACATTCCATTAGAACTACTGACGGCCTTGGGACAACCAGTCCTGAGAAAACTCTACCAGCTGGTGAGCAAGATGTATGAGACAGGCGAAATACCCTCAGACTTCAAGAAGAATATAATAATTCCAATCCCAAAGAAAGCAGGTGCTGACAGATGTGAAAATTACCGAACTATCAGTTTAATAAGCCACGGCTGCAAAATACTAACGCGAATTCTTTACAGACGAATGGAAAAACTGGTAGATGCAGACCTCGGGGAGGATCAGTTTGGATTCCGTCGAAATGTTGGAACACGTGAGGCAATACTGACCTTACGACTTATCTTAGAAGAAAGATTAAGAAAAGGCAAACCTACGTTTCTAGCATTTGTAGACTTAGAGAAAGCTTTTGACAATGTTGACTGGAATACTCTTTTTCAAATTCTAAAGGGGGCAGGGGTAAAATACAGGGAGCGAAAGGCTATTTATAATTTGTACAGAAACCAGATGGCAGTCATAAGAGTCGAGGGGCATGAAAGGGAAGCAGTGGTTGGGAAAGGAGTGAGACAGGGTTGTAGCCTCTCCCCGATGTTATTCAATCTGTATATTGAGCAAGCAGTAAAGGAAACAAAAGAAAAATTTGGAGTAAGTATTAAAATTCATGGAGACGAAGTAAAAACTTTGAGGTTCGCCGATGACATTGTAATTCTGTCAGAGACGGCAAAGGACTTGGAAGAGCAGTTGAACGGAATGGACAGTGTCTTGAAAGGAGGATATAAGATGAACATTAACAAAAGCAAAATGAGGATAATGGAATGTAGTCAAATTAAATCGGGTGATGCTGAGGGAATTAGATTAGGAAATGAGACACTTAAAGTAGTAAAGGAGTTTTGCTATTTAGGAAGTAAAATAACTGATGATGGTCGAAGTAGAGAGGATATAAAATGTAGACTGGCAATGGCAAGGAAAGCATTTCTGAAGAAGAGAAATTTGTTAACATCGAATATAGATTTATGTATCAGGAAGTCGTTTCTGAAAGTATTTGTTTGGAGTGTAGCCATGAATGGAAGTGAAACATGGACGATAACTAGTTTGGACAAGAAGAGAATAGAAGCTTTCGAAATGTGGTGCTACAGAAAAATACTGAAGATAAGGTGAATAGATCACGTAACTAATGAGGAGGTATTGAATAGGATTGGGGAGAAGAGAAGTTTGTGGCACAACTTGACTATAAGAAGGGATCGGTTGGTAGGACATGTTTTGAGGCATCAAGGGATCACAAATTTAGCATTGGAGGGCAGCGTGGAGGGTAAAAATCGTAGAGGGAGACCGAGAGATGAGTACACTAAGCAGATTTAGAAGGATGTAGGTTGCAGTAGGTACTGGGAGATGAAGCAGCTTGCACAGGATAGAGTAGCATGGAGAGCTGCATCAAACCAGTCTCAGGACTGAAGACAACAACAACAACAACAACTAGTAATTGTGAGGAAAACATATGTTTTTGGATAGGGTCCGCCTTTAGCAAAACACAGTTTTGTTTTATAACTCAAACATGTTTCACTGCAGTTGGAGCATCCTCAGTGGGCTTTTATTTTCCATCTGTTAAAGATAAAGAACGTTCTTTGTTGTTTTGTATACATGTAACTATTAGTTTTAAAAAAATGTAATTACAGATATTTGAAAAAACACATAAATTATGAAAATTCATACCTTTTTACCACATGGTGTGGTTTTTCTGACGTGTTGTGTTTCTACAGTGACCGTTTGTTCCACAGTTTGTCATCTGCAACCACTTATACCTTAAAGTAGATAAATTGTTTAAGCCAAAATTACGATTTGAAGAACTATGTTATTACTATGCCTGAAATTATTTAATTGTGTGTGTGTGTGTGTGTGTGTGTGTGTGTGTGTGTGTGTGTGTGTGTGTGTCTGTCTGTCTGTCTGTCTATTTACATAGTGTTTCACTTACTCTTTTTCCGTCCTCATCACTGTCAAACACTGAATATTGAGTTGCCACTGCCAATGTCACTGTCATTCACTGTTTCACTGTTTATCAGCTGTAAAAACAAAACATGGCTGGCAGTGGAACAGCTGGAGGTGTAAAAACAAGATGGCTGACAACAGTGGAACAGTTGAAGGTGTTCCTGGCAGTTGTTTTGAACCTTTCAGAGGTGACAGTTTTTTTTTTTTTTTTTTAGTGTGTGTGTGTGTGTGTGTGTGTGTGTGTGTGTGTGTGTGTGTGTGTGTGTGTGTAAAAAAGGGAGACAGAGAGAGAAAGAGAGGGAGAGAGAGAGAGAGAGATTTTAGGTTTTCAAATTTTAGGTTTTCAAATCGTACTGGATAATATATTAGTACCGTTATGTAGATGACATCATATGCCTTATAGATGAAACCCCAAGTCGCATCCAACAACTCCACAGTGATATAAACAAAGTACACCCAAAAATAAAATTCACCATAGAAACAGAACACGACAAAAGGCTAAACTTCCTTGACCTCACAATATACAGACACAACAACCAACACCAATTCTCTATATTCAGGAAAGCGACCACCACTAGCACAACCATTCACAAAGACTCTAATCATCCAATTACACACAAACTAGCCGGCTTCCAATATATGCTACACAGACTAAACAAAACCCCACTCACTGAAAACAACTACAAGAATGAATTGCAGACAATCAGACAAATAGCAGTGGAGAATGGATATGACAGAAACACTATAGATAAACTAAACCACAAAATTAAAGCAAAATTAAAAAGGTCACCCAACATACAAAAACAAAAGCCTCCTCATCAACCTACAAACACACAGAACCCACCAATGAACACACATGAACAGGAAACACCCATAATGACAAACAGATGGTTCACTCTCACCTATAACAACAAAACAGTACACAGAATAGGCAACATACTCAAAAAACAAGGGATAAAAATAGCCTACAGGACAGACAACTCAACACAAAAAAAACTAAAGACAACCAACACCAGCACAGACAAACACAACACATCTGGTATTTACCAATTAACATGCCAGGATTGTAAAGCAGTTTATATAGGGCAGACAACCAGAAACTTTAATACCAGATATACAGAACACAAAAGAGCATTAAAAAGTAACAGCTGTCATTCCACATTTACTGAACACCTCATGGACAAGAAACATAGCCCAACAAACATCAATATGGATTTGAAAATTCTCAAATGCAGCAACAGCCCCTCACAAAAACTGATAATCGACGAAAATTACCAGATACAAAAAGCCATAGTGGAAGGCAAACAAATGATAAATGAATACACAGCTCTCCGCAATGGCACTCTGTTCTCTGTCCTCAAAGAATTAACAGACAAAACCATCCTATAGAGATCTTAACCCCCCTCCCTCACACACCACAAAAAAAAATAAAAAAAAAAAAAAAAATCCTGAAACCTAAAATCTCTCTCTCTCTCTCCCTCTCTTTCTCGCTCTGTCTCCCCCTTTTACATATATATACACACACACACACCACACACACACTAAAATAAATAAATAAATAAATAAATAAATAAATAAATCACAGTCACCTCTGAAAGGTTCAAAACAACCACCAGGAACACCTTCAACTGTTCCACTGGCTGCCATCTTGTTTTTGCACCTCCAGCTGTTCCACTGCCAGCTATGTTTTGTTTTTACAGCTGATAAACAGTGAAACAGTGAATGACAGTGACATTGGCAGTGGCAACTCAATATTCAGTGTTTGACAGTGATGAAGACGAAAAAAGAGTAAGTGAAACACTATGTAAATAGACAGACAGACAGACAGACACACACACACACACACACACACACACACACACACACACATAATTAAATAATTTCAGGCATAGTAATAACATAGTTCTTCAAATCGTAATTTTGGCTTAAACAATTTATCTACTTTAAGGTATAAGTGGTTGCAGATGACAAACTGTGGAACAAACGGTCACTGTAGAAACACAACACGTCAGAAAAACCACACCATGTGGTAAAAAGGTATGAATTTTCATAATTTATGTGTTTTTTCAAATATCTGTAATTACATTTTTTTAAAACTAATAGTTACATGTATACAAAACAACAAAGAACGTTCTTTATCTTTAACAGATGGAAAATAAAAGCCCACTGAGGATGCTCCAACTGCAGTGAAACATGTTTGGGTTATAAAACAAAACTGTGTTTTGCTAAAGGCGGACCCTATCCAAAAACATATGTATTGTTAAAGCAAACACAGAAAAAAAAGAGCTTCAATACCAAGATGATTAGTGAGGAAAACGTTGTTCAACCTGGTTCCAGGGCTGGGGCCCAGGTTATGGAGATACACTAGGAGGCCTTATTCCATATAAGTATGTTAACTTTACACACAAAATACCCACAAAGGAATGGTTGCTGCTTGAAGAACCTATCTTAGCCACTAATAACCCACAACCTATAATAGCAGGGACAGTGGAAAATTCTGAGGTTAACATATTTATAGATTTGGGGAGTGAGGTATCACTCATCTCAAACGCGTTTTGTATCTCAATACAGAATTAACAGTACTTACCGTTATTGCAAAGTATAGAGAATCGGGATAATGGGAACAAAAAGTAAACTTCTAAAATACAAAACTGAAGTAAATTATAGTATTAAAAATATGTCATTTCGTAAAATGCTGTTAATAGTAGAGAATATTAATAGAGATGTACTATTTGGTTTAGATTGGTTGCTAGAGTTTAAACTCGTCTTAAACTTTGATGAACATCTTCTTTGATTTTCTAGAGGGGACAGTAGGTGCTATACATCATTTGTGACAAATGATCACATTGAGGGACAAACAACTGAGTGTCGGTGTATGCGATTAACAGCTACAGCTCAATTATCACCAAAAATCTATAATGTGGATCAAGGAACACATCGAACTGATATACAAGACAAATTTAATGAATCCCTAATATTAACTGATCAGCAAAGGTGGGATTTATATAAAATTTTGATAGTTTATGAAGTTGTGTTTTCTGATTGTCCAGATAACATCAGTGTCTATATCTGTAAGTTCAAAAGCAAATATGACACTACATTCTTTTGCAATTCGTATCCAACACCAGTAAATTTGAAGGAGACAGTATGGGATGAGATTAACAAAATGATTGATAATAGTATTAAAGAAAGAAGTTCAAGTGTAATGAATGATCCTCTGGTCATGGTGAAGAAAGTACAGGTGAGGTACGATTAGTCATAGATGCTTGTACATTAAATCGACATGTAGAGATGGAGAGAGATCGACCGATTAATATCAACAAATTATTATCCAAATTTGGAAAGGCAAGATTCTTTAATACAATGGACTTGACTGTGGGATATTGGCAGATAAAATTGTATTCAGAATCCAAAAAGTATACAGCCTTTTTGTTTGATGGAAAATCATATAAATTCAATGTATTGCCATTTGGACTGAATATCTTTGTGTCTGTATTTATATGTGCATTAGATGAAACTCTAGGGAGAGACTTATTGAAGGATTTGATAATATATGTAGATGATATCCTCATATCAGCTACTTGGGAGGCACATTGTTTAACTTTGTGCAAGACCCTGAAAAAATTTAAAGAGAAGGGTACTACGGTGAAGCTGTCAAAATCATTTTTTGTGTGCCAAGAACTTAAATTCTTAGGTAATATTATAGGGGTAAAGGGAATTAGACCGGATGCTGAACATATAAAAGCTATCAAAGGATGTATGCACCCCAGCAATCTAAGACAATTAAAAGGATTTATAGGTATGGGCAGTATGCATGAGGGCAAGAGTTAAATGACCCGAGAATTTTACATTCATTAAGAAAGGGAGTACTGTGGACTTAGGATCAAGGTGCAAATGATGTGTTTGAAAACATAAAAGAGCGCTTGTGGAGTCACACATATTACATCATCCAGTTATGGGTGAACCATTTAAACTTTTTGACTGCTGCATCTGATTACAGTGTCACTGCTGAACTTTTCTAAGGAGAATAGGATCCAAGTGATGTAGAACACAGAACCATAGCTTTTGCTAGCTGTAGCTTAAATAAGCATGAACTAAAATACACAGTTACTGAAAAGGAATTATTGGCAGTTGTGTGGAGTATTCAAAAGTGGGGATCAGAAATCCATATTTATACATATCATAAAGCTTTATGCTTTCTAATGAGTAGTTGATTACTACACAGTAGGTTGATGTGATGGATGCTTTTCCTACAGGAATACGACATTAAGATACAATATGTTTAAGGTTCCAAAAATATTGTTCGTGATGCTTTATCAAGGCTACCCATTGGAATGGAAGAATTGAAATGTACAGAAGGCCCCAGCATTATTTTTTCCATTAATTTTATATCAGCAGAATATCCAAACATCATGGCAAACAAAATGGCTCAAAGAATAAAAGGGAATATCTGTCATGATCCTTATTTCACAGAAATATTTTCCATGTGTATCCAGAACTCGTTATCTACTAATCAGTTAGGAAAACAGAAAATTATAGATCATAACTTGTTTTGGAGAGACAGTGTAACATCACAGTGTTGGTGTTTATGCATCCCAAAGGTAATGGATGATGAACTTGTATGGTATGTTCACACAGGATATGGACACTTCAGAATCAAAAAATGTATACCCCATGTGAATAAATTTTATTATTTCAAGAAACTAGGTCATAAAATAGCATCTTTGATTAGAACATGTGAAATACAAAATGTATCCTATTATTCCTAAGTCATTACATGACCTTACTGAGGCAGACTTTTTTTGGACCAATTCCACAAAGAAAGGGAAGAGTATCATATATTTTGGTTATCATAGAATGTTGGTCAAAATATGTTAAACTATATCCCTTTAAAAGAGCAAATATGCAGATGGTTATACACTATTTACAACAATACTTTCTAGAAGTAGGTAAACCAAAACAGTTTGTTACAGATAACGGACCATAGTTTGGGAGTTATGAATTTAGAGAATTCCTAGTGTGGGAAAGTATTCGACAAGTATTAATATTGAATTATAACCCGTCATCAAATCTGTGTGAGCGAGTAATGAAGGAAATTGTAAAATTATGTCATCTTACTGCCATGAAAAGCATACTTTGTGGGCAAAGAAAATTAAGGACTTTGAACTTATCCTAAATGAATTACCCCATTTATCAACTGGCTTGACACCTTTAGAAGCTACAGGAAAACCTTTTGTAGGAGAACCTCTAATTAAGTGTTTTAATTGGCCTGTACAACCTGGTGTCAATTACGAAGTAAATCAGGATATAATTTTTAAAAATTTAATTGGAAAGGCACCACGAACATTAAGTAAGCATAACGAAAAGGTTGTGGAATCTCAGTACCAAGTCGATGACCTGGTTCTTATAAAGCAACATCTTCCCAGCTTGACTCTGAAGAAAGAGACTTGTTTTTCCAAAAATATGAGGTACCGTACCAGGTACAAACGGTAGTTCATCCTAAGACATTATTTTTAGTAGGTCCCACAACTGGATGCAAGAAATCTGAACGAAAGAAACTAAATAGAGTTATATTTGTGTAAAATATAATTAGATGTGATTAGCTGAACAACTGTTATACTATAGTGTATAGATTTTCTTTTTTGTATAGAGTATTTTATACCATTTATGAGGTGTGATATAGATGGGAGGGTTTGTATAAATTTTGAAAGGGGTGGGTATTGTAGCTAAAAGCATGATTTACAAGAACAGATAAATCATTATTAACACAAAACACACATCAAACCTTTCAAACAACACTCACAAACAAGTGTGCCTGATTTTTCATCATTTGCCATTTCCATAGGGTTCCTAGAATTTCCTTCTGCGACTTCAAAGGGTGAAGGTGGGACAAGTCCATTCTGTAGGACATGATTTAACACCAAACCTCCTCTGGCATCTCACTCAAGTACCTGAGGGATAGGGATCCTAGGGATAGGGGGTGGGAAGGGTTTCCTGTCTTTGGGGCTACCTTCTTTCTCTTCTTCAATTCTAGCATCCATATCTAGTTTTTCCTTTCTTACTTTGAGGACCTGTCTATTTTTTCCCTCTTTCCATATTCACAAACGTCTAACACTAAAGTCCTTCCTTATTTCTGTGGTTACTAAAAACCTAAATCTTATCTTTAGATAAGAAGGCTGAAGAATCAGACTACATGAACACACATCCACATATACACAAATATACACAAACATTAAATCACATAAGAGGAAGTCTGTCATGATGTGAGAACTGCCAGATGTTGTAGGGAAAATGTGTGTACATATGGAAATATGCGCACATGTATAGGAAGCTATGACAGTTCTACATCAAATATACAGGGTGTCCCAGCTATCTTGTCCACCCAAAATATCTCTGGAACAATAACAGCTATTGGAAAATGACTTTCATCGGTATCAATGTAGGGCTGGGGCCCATGAATGTACATATTTGGAAACATTCTAAAACGAAAGCATATGTGTTTTTAACACAAACTTATGTTTTTGAAATGGACCTCCTATATTTTTTCTTCAGCAATCCATAGCATGACAAATCACATACACAATGGTGTTGATTGCATCACAATATTCCCATTACATCTTGAGATATTGAGACGCGAAGTTGACGCTTGAAACACCTGACATGCGCTGCTAGCACACGTCCTGAGGCTCAGGCGTGAACCCCATGCTGCCCGTAATCGCGATGTGATTGACATGCGTAATCACACTTCCATACTTATCAAGAGGTCTGGAACGAGTAATACGGTCTGCTACCAACCTGCATTAATGTCGTACATTACAGCAGGTATTTATTCCATAGGCTAGGGGTGATGCGGTTCTGTAACATATCTGTGTACCGCAGCGTTAGTCACAAAGTTAACTTTGCTTATCATTAATCCATTACTAAAAAGGTAATGCCGTTCAATGCTAAAACTTTACTTTACTGTAGATCTAGCGCAAGTGACAGCGTCTAGCATTCAGCGCACATTAGTCTACTGGTTATTTACATGATTTTGAAAAGCATCCCTGTTGGTTTTTGAACACATTCTAAGTTGATTTCTGAATGAATTGTAAGTTAATTTTTGAATGAATGTAAGCCTCTGCCAGGGGAATCCCCATAGCATCTACAAATAAACTTTCCCACGGACAAAAGAAGACGAGGCTCTACGAGCTGAGTGGAATAAAGACGAAGGGGTGAATGCCAATCACTGTTTGTTTATGTGGTTGACTGGGTTTGCAAATAATCAGTGTTGTTATAATTACTTGCGAAAGCCATAGATTTAGACTCCCAGAGTGGAAATAAATGACTAACAGGGGTAACAGGTAAGAAAGATTACATGTTATCTTCTCTGTGTATCCAAGGAAATGAAATTTTGACAGAACATTTTTGGCCAGAGTGCTACACTAGTAAGGTACAGCTGTGCAGTAACCAGCTAGCAGCCGCTTAAACTCTATTCTGGAAGTAGGGCAGAGAATGCGTTGTATAAACCTGTAACAATGCCTAACTGGAGAATAATCGCGGGTTAGCTGAACTAGTGATTATGATGGGGTTAGTGTAGTTAACTGGTGAATAAATTTTGACATGGCAGGAATAGTTAGAGAATTAGTGATGGCAAGATTATTTGTTAGAATGAGGTAGCAGAAGAAACGGGGACATCACACATATTATGGAAGAATATGACAATTCCATATTTTTCTATCTCATGCTTAAGAAACTGGAATGTATGAATGAAACATGAAACTGTTCCCTAACTTAAAGCTTTTTGCTTGTAGTAGGCATAATAGGCATTTCACATTGGTACTATGTGAATTATGTCTTACATTCCCTTGAACACATATGTTTTATGTATCAGACTTTTCAGAAAGTAGTGCACTATAAAATGAAAATATTTTAGAAAATTCGATTTTTTAACAGTTTTTGACATCTTATGAAATGCGTGAGAGAGAGGGGGTGGGGGTGGGGCCGGTGGGGGGGGGGGGGCACTGTCTAGTATTGCATCAGTTGTTCAGAAATATTGTTGATGCAGGGCTGATGCACAGAGTAGTCTGAGCTATAGTGGGGAAGTGCATAGTGCACATGACCCATGTTTACATTTAGTGATTTTACTGTTTCCTCTTCATTTACTCCTCTCATGTCAAATGAAACCAAAATGTATTTCTGTAGCTGGCAGCTATCAAGTGAATTAAAATATGTTCTCATAATTACAGAAGGCTAAAATATGTTATTAGTTTAAGATTTTATTTTATTTCCACCTTTCTGACAGTCAAGCATTAATTGCCTTCCAGAACAATGAAGTTATTTTTGTTGGCTTGGTAAAGAAATTTGGCTTTCTTTACGCTGAGGCAGTCAGTGTATTTGAAATGAAGTGTCTAATTCCACACTGTTGGTTAGTTTCAACTGTTTGCTGCATTTCAAATTCACATTTTCACCTTCTAGCATGTGTGGCACTATGCCATAATAAAGAACCAGTACCAGTACTGGTACTCCAAGAAAATTTAGATCCTGAAAACCACACTGAAAAGCTGAATATCAGGTTGAGAGCTACTTCATTGGGAATCTGGACATATGAATGTGCACTTTAAGTACGCACTTTAAATGTGCACATTTTAGTATGGTTCACGAAATTCCAATGGTCTTTGAGTATCCTCTGATGTCTTCTTTCTTTTATGACATAATATAAGATCTTTTAATGTTTTACACTTATGAACATACACAGATACAAGCAAACATTTTGCTGCTGTGTCTGTGTATGTGCAGATGGATGTGTGTGTGTGCGTGTGTGGGTGTATACCTGTCCTTTTCCCCCCCCCAAGGTAAGTCTTTCCACTCCCGGAATTGGAATGACTCTTTACCCTCTCCCTTAAAACCCACATCCTTTCATCTTTCCCTCTCCTTCCCTCTTTCCTGATGAAGCAATCGTTGGTTGCGAAAGCTTGAATTTTGTGTGTATGTTTCTGTTTGTTTGTGTGTCTATTGACCTGCCAGTGCTTTTGTTGGGCAAGTCACATCATCTTTGTAATGTATAAAATATATAAAATAGAAAGAAACTTCCACATGGGAAAAATATATTAAAAACAAAGATTCCAAGACTTACCAAGCGGGGAAAGCGCCGGTAGATAGGCACAATGAATAAAACACACAAACACACACACAGAATTTCGAGCTTTCGCAACCGGTGGCTGCTTCGTCAGGAAAAAGGGAAGGAAAAGGAAAGATGAAAGGATGTGGGTTTTAAGGGAGAGGGTAAGGAGTCATTCCAATCCCGGGAGCGGAAAGACTTACCTTAGGGGGAAAAAAGGATAGGTATATACTCGCGCACACACATACACACACATATCCATCCATACATACACAGACACAAGCAGACGTCTGCAAATTATATGCTCAGTGACAAATTAATTGTAGCCTAGCAGTCATGTACTTGATATTGAGAATATACTAACTAAAACTAAAGCTATGAGATCACCAGAATATTTATCATCCCAACTAATGACATTCATACTTTGTTAACATTTAATACTCCAAGAATGTTACATCTCTTTACATGGAAACCTGCTCCTCAGTTGATTAGCGTTTGACTATTGGATACTGACTGACTCTCAGTTAGTAATTGCACGACTGGGGTACTCACTACAGAGTGACAACATATGTGACATTTGCAAAATGATTGATATCCTTCAACTGACAGAGGCTGTGGTGCTGTGCACCATGCCTTTTTATAGGTGCATGTAATACAAAAAATCTTCAAAATGTTGAAATTCAGTGCTATTATATTTTGAATATGAACAGAAAAAATGAGGAAAACTACGAGACACAAAAATGCAGTAGGCAAAGAAGTAAGTCTGTTTAACTGTGAGCTGTATAACTTAAAAATAGCAAAATTATAGGTACTAATATGTGAGGAGGATTTCTATGCCTATAGAGATTCCCAAAGTTTGCCAAAAGGTTTTTGAGAAAATGAAATTTTCAAAACTAGTGAATGTATGTATTTTCAGATCATAAAAGTCTAGGCTACGTAACTATGGCACTGAAATTTAGAAATAATTGCAATATAAGAAATTTCCAGAAAATTAAAATTTTGAATTTGAATAACTTTATGTTAAAAAAGTTTTGGGGGAAAGTAAAACACTTGTTTCAAAGAGGAGAATGATGGTTTTCACGAAATGAGGTACACTTATTTAGAAATAAAGAACTATTTGCTCACTGAAAATTTCACCTCCATGATGTCAGAATATGTAGGGCATCACATATATTATTTAATGGAAATGTTTTCAAGAGCATCAAATTTACTATTATCATAAGAAATTGGGGAACTATCCTGTGAATAACTTCTTTTAATGAAATATAATATGAATAAAAAGATAGCTATTTTGCATAGCAGTCACATGCGTACTATTAATAAAAAGAGATTGAATAAAGAAAAAAATTTTAATATCAAGAGCAGGATAAGAACAGTCAGAATAACCCCTCCTTGCTCTGTTACAACTGAACCACATGTGCAAGGAATTTTTTATACTCCTGCCATAGCAAAGAGTGGACAAAGGCCTTTACAGTGTTCAAATATTCACACACATTTCTTTTGGTTTAGACACAGTGTCAGTACTGTGTCTTCTGAGTAATGTGCTGATGTTTTATGCACAAGTAAAACACTTTCCATGTAGTTGATTCGTTTTCACTAGAAGCTCCAGATTGTTTAGGATCTACTGCCCTGTTTATATCTTTGCCAGAGTTGCTGTTTCTTACGAAATCTCTTCTTAACAGATTACTCTCACCCTGCAAGTATTATGGTTCACAGATTCTTTCAGCCCAGTCTACCAATGTTTTGATCACTCTGTTTTTCTGCGTTGGGTGGTGATTGGAATTTTTATGAAAGCCTGTATTCTACAATTAATGCATTCTTCATTTAAATAACTGAAATCTTCTCTCATTTTATAATGTATTGAGGTATGCAGGTGAATACCAGAACATCCATGAGATTTCTTGCTACTACAAAAGCTTTTGGAAACCTTAAAATCATTAATTTAAATCTTCTATCCAGTCTTTTCTCAGCCATTGTTCATTTAAAAAGTTGTTATTGATGTTCACAATGTCTGAAACTATAACTTAAAGTTTGTAAATCTGAGAATATCTAAGGTTTGGAAGCCATGTAGTTAAGTCATTTATATTCCAGTGTATTAAGGAAGTACAAAACAATTATTATCAGCACCTGAAGATTTCTCTCTGCCAAAGAGCTGCTGTTATACAGGAAATAATAGTGGTCCTCAGGAGAAATGTAGGAGTTGATGCAGGCTGATGTAAATGGCAAGCCCTTATTCAGTAAATTCTTTGTGTGATTCTTATTAACAACTGAATCTTCAATACTGGTGCTTATAATATATGGCAACTGACAAATAGAATTAATGGTGTATAAAACTTTTAAAAATTACATAAAATCTTTTATTTGTATTGATCGCAATACTATATTACTTTGCAATTGATTACTAGTTTCATTTGTTAAAAAAATGATCTTCAGACCACTGATACTAGAGAGTCTGTGCCTCTATACACTGTAGGTTAGAATACCATTGTTTCATTGTGTGTCTCAGAAAATGCTGTCTAATGAGCAAAGTTTTCAATACTCTGTTCATTATGCCAATGAAGCTACAGGGTGCATTTCTGTACCTTTCGTATTAAGAGGTGTACCTAAGTACAAAGTTGACAGAATTGTGTTCTGATGGCTTCAAACTGTAAGAAACATGTTTTGATGAACAATTACATTTTTTATATTTTATGTTGTATCCTTGACATGTTACAGTTTGTAATGAGGATATATTAGCATTCTTATTAGAATGGTTTAGAATGATGCTGTATCTTCATTGGTATTACCAACAGTGTATTGAAAACCCGTCTCATTGGAAAATATGTTCCTAGATACACTGTCAGAATATGCTATTCTAGCCTGCAGTGTATGAAGATGCAGAGTCTCTAACATGAGTTATATCATAAATTGTAAAGTAATGTGTTATTGCATTAAAGATAGTTAAAAGATTTTATGTAAAAAAATTGCTTAAAAGTTTTAGAAATGCATCAGCCAGCTTACCTCTGTCACCTGATGATGTCAGGTCTTGCTAAGAATTAATGGTTATTTTATATTTGCAACAGAATATTTAGCACTTGTGACTTCAGCAGTTTCCCTACTTTGCTCATAACTGGCCCTTCCTCTCTCTCATGGATTGCATAGGCATCACGTATTCTTTAAAGGAGTTATTGCTCACATGAAATCAAGACATAAATCTTTTAAATTCTTACATGTATCATCAGCCCATCCTCTCTTCCTACCCCCTACACCACTCTTTTTCTCTCTCCATCTTAATCTGACCATTAACTTCTTTTCACCCACAATGTTTTTTATTTTTATTGTTTTTTGTTTATTTTTTTATTTTTTCACCTTCCTGTTTTCTTTCAGCTTCTGTTTGGCTTTCTCAATCCTTTGAAATCTATAAAGAGAGAAAATAAGTTATATGTTTTTGTGGCAGGCCAAATAACTTTTATTGAATGCTGCATGACACTTCAAAGTGCTGAAGATAGATGACACTATATTTCAGCATATGGTAGTCACCTGAGTCTCTGTAAATAATGGGTGGAATGTTCTACAAATTACTCAATTCCTCTATAATAGAAATCCACTTCGAGGCCATGGAACCATTTGAGAACTAAAGTATGAATATCCTCATCATTGGAAAATCCCCCCCCCCCCCCCACCCTCCCCCTCAAAAAAGATTTTCTTTAGGCTTGCTGGAAAGATGTAAATTGCATGGTGCAACATCTGGACTGCATAGCAGATTCTTCGAACCTCCCACTGAAAAACATTGATGCAGAACTTGTTTTTTGTGCACCGCTTGTAGGTGTCACTTTGTCTGTGCTGGAGAACAATGCCTTTGCTTAATTTTCCATGCCTCCTGTTCTTTATGGTGTTGTGCAGTGATGCCATTGTTGGACAGTGTGAATCACCATTGTGCCCTTTGTCACAAACTGCGCAAGATAGATCCTTCACTTTTGAAGATACTGGTGGCCATGACCTTTCCTGCTGATGGCATGACTTTTTCATTTCCTCTGCGGAGGTGAGGAAGCGTGCCTTCATTCTATAGAACCTCTCTTTGTAACAGCTGTAAAATGATGGCCCCATATCTCATAGCTCATAATGATACTGCTTAGGAAATCATTGCCTTCCATGGAGGAATGCTCAAGGCAGTCCAGAAATACCATAAAAATTGCATCTTTGTTTGTAGGTATCAGTGGCTGAGGAACCCAGTGAGAGTGCAATTTCTGATACTGAAGGTGATCTTGGATGATGGAGTGAGCACCGCCTATTGAGATGTGTATTTGCCGAATAGTGTGATAGTCACTCTGCAACTACTATTAATCAGTTTCTCAACCGCTTGGGCTTTGTCATGTGGGGTTGATGCTGATGGCCTTCTTTTCCAATCAGCATCATCCATGTTAAATTGTTGGTGCCATTACACGATGGCTGGACATAACATTGCATTTTGTTCATGTTATTTAGAATTTGATAGTCAGTCTGTACACAATTTAGATGTTTTGCCCACGAGAATCACATTGTTCCATGTACCTGAACTTTGGAGTGCTTGTTTACAATTGCCACACCAATTCACTCATGCACTGTGATGCATCTGTTATCTATACCACAGCAGGACAGTGTCTACAGGAGACCTAGAACTTGTACTCTCTTCTGTACTGTACTTTCTGAAGTCCCTATGCATATCTCTCTTTTTCCTTTAACACATTTTTACTTTATTTTTTTCTTGTTCATGTTGCTCTTATATTGCTAGTCTAAATTGTCTTCCTCTGATTAGAGACTTTTGATGTTTTCTTCATGTCACCATTTCTCTTCTGTTACCTCATGCTGAGCTAAAGATTATCTGCACTCAGTTTGTACTATTATCCCTCTCAGAGTCACTGAAAAGGACAATTTTCATGCTTATTTTCTTCTCTGCATTTAATCATACATCCAATGTCATTACCACATTTTATTTAAAAATAATCTCTTTCAGCTTCATGATTAAAAATCTAAAAAGGCAGCTTTCTTCCCATTCATTACATTTATTTGCTGTATGTTGCATCTTTGGCAAGATAATTTGTGATCTGTCTCCCTCATGCCTTATTAAGAGATTATACACTGCCTTGCAAAAAAATGTGAAGCACATAGAAAACATGGCCAATGTCAATGTAACTTTGTACACATGCACACCATCTGTGGCTATATCAAAGATTAGAGTTGCATTTATCTGTGACAGGTAGAAGAGCCACCAGAGTGCTTAAGTTTTGTTTGCATTTAGTCTTGTTACTGGGCCAAATAGAGTATATAAAGGGCATGGACAGTGTCAGGTGTTGAGTGATTACTGTGGACATGGAGCTGCCATATAATCATGCGAGAAAGTGTTATCATTAATTGTCAGGGTTTGAAGGGTGTCTCATTTTGGGTAACCATGTGGCCAGCTGGTCAAATATAAATGTGGAATATCCAGAATTGTGGGACATTCAGATGTGACTGTGGCCTGACATTGGAATGTATGGGAAGATGAGGGCAGGCACACTCATCATCAAGATTCTGGAAGACCACTTCTGACCACCACAATGGAGGATCATGCACCAAACACATGTAACTCTGCTTCTGTACCTGCCATCTGGGATCAAGTAATGGACTCCATGCAATGTTCTGTGTCATCTTGCACTATTGTCAGAGACTAGCAGCAGCTGGATTAGAAATTGCCATCCCATTAGTAGGCTGCTGTGAACACCACAACACAGACTGCTGCATTTAGAGTAGTAACATGAGTGAGAAGTGCAAAAGCTGATGAAGGCATTGCATTGCTTTTAGCGATGAATCATGGTTCTGTGCTACTCTGGATGACCATCGTCAGAGAATATAGTGGTGACTTGGAGAGAGGTCCCAGTCTTCCAATGTTTGGAGTGGCAGGATGCTGTTACCTCTGATGTTATGGTGTGGGGACATAACTTCTGGTCATGGCTGGTAGTGACTGAGGCAACTGTGAGAACCTAGTGGTACATCATGGGCATCTTACATTCTCATGTGTTACATGCAACAGGATTGTGCTGCCATTTTTCAGTGGGATAATGCGCATCCACACATGGAACATGTCTCAGTTAGCTGTCAGTGTGATGTTGAGGTACTCCCATGGCTGAGCAGATCCCCAGATCTTTGTTCAGTAGAACAAGTGTGAGACCAACTTCAATGTCAGCTCCATCCAGGGCAATTATCCAGAACCAGTTACAATAGATATGGGCCAGCCTGTGTCAGAAGTGGATACAGTGGTAGTATGACACCCTTCCCAACTAAATGCTTCTAGGCCAGAAGGGGTGCATTGTCATACTGATAAATGGGCTTCCACTGCCAAGTTCCTCATAAATTTGACTCAATTTTGTAGTCACTAAAATAACATACCATACTTTCTCAACCCATGAACTTTCATTTTGTTTCCTCCTTTCATTCTCAGTGCTTCATTTTTTTTTCAGGCAGTAGAATTATGATTGCTTTATTAATTAACAAGTGAGATACAGGCTGGTAATCTTGGGTATGCTTTAAAAATATTGTGATGAGTCTGTATAAAAATATGTGCTTCTAGCTAATATGTACACTGACAACAGTAATGGCTTGTTAACCACATGCAGTAAAACTTGAGTATAATATATTAATTCAATCACTAAGCTATCACAGAATTTATAGTTAAATCATGCAGACATTTTCCTCCACATAACAAAGCACAATGAAGAATATATTACCACTATTTTGTAAATAAAATAGAAAGAAACATTCCACATGGGAAAAATATATTAAAAACAAAGATTCCATAACTTACCAAGTGGGAAAGTGCTGGTAGATAGGCACAATAAAAAAACACACAAACACACACATGAAATTTAGAGCTTTCGCAACCCACAGTTGCTTCGCCAGGAAAGAGGGAAGGAGAGGGAAAGATGAAAGGATGTGGGTTTTAAGGGAGAGGGTAAGGAGTCATTCCAATCCCGGGAGCAGAAAGACTTACCTTAGGGGGAAAAAAGGACAGGTATACACTCGCGCACGCACACACACACACACACACACACACACACACACACACACACACACACACACACATATCCATCCACACATATACAGACGCAAGCAGACATATTTAAAGGCAAAGAGTTTGGACAGAGATGTCAGTCAAGGCGGAAGTGCAGAGGCTAAGATGATGTTGAATGGCAGGTGAGGTATGAGTGACGGCAACTTGAAATTAGCGGAGATTCAGGCCTGGTGGATAACGGGAAGAGAGGATATATTGAAGGGCAAGTTCCCATCTCCGGAGTTCGGATAGGTTGGTGTTAGTGGGAAGTATCCAGATAACCCAGACGGTGTAACACTGTGCCAAGGTGTGCTGGCTGTGCACCAAGGCATGTTTAGCCACAGGGTGATCCTCGTTACCAACAAACAGTCTGCCCGTGTTCATTCATGCTAATGGATGGTTTGTTGCTGGTCATTCCCTCTTTCCTGACAAAGCAACTGTGGGTTGCGAAAGCTCAAAATTTTGTGCGTGTGTTTTTGTGTTTTTTTAGTGTGCCTATCTACCAGTGCTTTTCTGCTTGGTAAGTCATGGAATCTTTGTTTTACCACTATTTTGTGTGTTTGTTCCAGATATGATTTAACAAAATTGCTACATATTGCTAATATTTTTGGAAGCTGTGCTAACTGCTTATGATGTGGAGGTAAATGAGTGTGTAATAGGTATCATGGTAATTAATCTTGGTACCAATAAACTTTGCTTTTTTTATGTATATTTTTGGAACACACAATTTTAATCATAATAAGATACAGTTCTTACTTATGTTTCTGCTCTGTGTACTGTACACCTCTTGATTTGCTACATATCTTTCACTCTCTCTTTGTTTTAGCATTCGATATTTTCCACCATTCAAGTTCAGTACACTTGAGATGAGTCTTTCACTGATAATATGTTGCAGTTGATCCTCTGTTTTTTTTTATGCTGTTACATGTTAACCTTATTTGGTTAGGGAGTGTATTGACATTGATTATAGTAAATTTTAAATACGTGTATGGCTTTTTTCTGTCCTAGAGATAAATAAAGGAAGAACTGACACATTTAGGATGTCAAGAACTATTATGGAGAAAGAATGCTGAGGACTGGACTGGTATTTTTTGTCCAGGTACGCCACATAATATGAGTTGTTTATTGAAGTCCAAATTCATACTGCTAAGGTAGTTTCGAAGTAACCATCTGTCAACCTTTTTTTTTTTATGTTGGTTTACATTCAGTTGTTGGCATACATCTAGTGCATTTGGTCTGAATTTCATTTCCTCTTTTAAAGAAATCTTTTTAGAAAATGATCTTTTTCATTTTTAGGAGTAAATTAAACAAAATATGTGGGATTCAGATGGAAAGATCACATAAGACTGGGGAAATCTGTTGTATAATCTCAAGAAGTTTGTACAAAAATTATTTTGTATCTGTCTTAAAGACATTTTATGTAACAGTTCTTTACTAAATTACTAAACTTTCACAATTTGGTCAATTTTGGTTCTGTCAAATGCAATAAAATTATTTTTAATTAACAACACCTATTCTTTGAACCTTATTGGCTACCTTCTAGCTGGAGCCATCTAGTGGTGAGGTAGTTGTGGTTTGCTATAATGAGAGGCTCATGACAGGCCCTTTAACAATGAAAACCACCAATGTTAGCAGAGAATCAAGAATGAAGTTTTTGATGTATAAGAGAGGATCTGCTACATTAGATTTAAAATTATGTTCTGAACTGGGATTTGATCCCAGAACACCTGCCTTTCACAGGCAGTGCACTCTCGGATACATTATCTATGCACACCTGGATGGAATGACTAAAAGTCTTATTTCTTCTCATGTTTCTCTCTTTACATTACTAGCTTCTCCAAGGATGCATGCTATGCTGCTGGTTGGCCACCCCCTGGAGAAAGAAAGTAACAGAGAGTCTGACTTATTAACAACCAGTATTTTTTCACAACTGCTGGAGTATGCACCACAGTTAACATTTGTGCAACAAGTTACAACATTGTGTGCTGCTCCAGAAGTCTTATGTGATGTCCCTGCTGCTCATGTATGCTGTGCTGCATATTGTTCTATGTGTGCATGCCTCACAAACTGACTGAAAACTTTAACTTGTCACTTGTTTCTCTCTTGCACATTACTTATTTCCCTCTTACATTCCAATCACCACATAACTTTCGCTGTTATGGTGCTGTATTAACACTACTGGGAGAAAGGAAATAACAGATATGTTGTTTCATCAAGCATCTCTATTGTTACAGAGAGAAAATTTTCATTTGGCAGAATCTGTGCTAAGATTAAAATTTTTGAGAAGTTAAAATTGAATGTCATGTCAGGACTTGAAAGTCGATCCCCTGTGTATTGTGGGGAGTGTGCTACTAAGTATTCCTACCATGTATGCCTGAAGGACTGATGTACAGTTTGAGGCTGTAGTCAAGTTAATCCCTTTGCTTTTTCCCGCTTCTCAGAGATACTAGTCAAGCAATGTTGCAGGAGGGATTCTGTGGAGCTTAGAACATAAGGAGGGAAGCAGATAACAAGTTAAGCCTTTGAGTAAGTTAATGAGGCATAAGCAGATAGTGTAATTGGTAGTACACCTTTGAAAAAGAAGTAGCCACCTTTCCTCCTATCTATCTCTTATGACTGCTTGTGTCCCATTTCTAATTGTTAACAGTATGTTAAACCTTATAGATGAATTGAACATGCCGTAAAGGTATGGGGCAGCTCCAAGTGAATTCTGCGGAAATATGCACCAACAACCTCTCAAAAAATAACCACAAACTGACCGCAGATAAAGTCATCCAGAGAAATAATTATGGCTCGGATAGAGACTTGACAGTGCTTCAAATCAGTGGTAACAGCAGACACATGGTCTGATGAACTATCACATGGTAACAATCAATGGTACCAAGTGCAGCCAAGATGTAGGCAATCAATAAATGACCTAAGTTTACAATAGCTATAATGCTAATGTTTTAGGCAGATGCTTTGTCAATAAAACAGTCTTTAATTTTGATTTATCACAATATGTTTAAAATAAATTTTTCACAAGGAGCCTCTTATGCAAAGGGAGGTTGTATTACATTCAGGATCATCTTATACTTGGTACTTTGTTGTAGGATTAAGTTGGCTGTGGCTAGCACTATTTTAATTTATGTTAGTTTTACCTGAAAGTATTCATCCTTTCCATATTAAATTTGTCAGAATGTGTATTAATTTTTTAGCAACCATAATTGAGTCCACTATACTTTGCACAACCCATTCTGCTGTTTTACCAAAATAACAATCACCATGAGACTGCAGTTCCAGTTTCCCAGATGTTAATGATGAGCCCCTTTCAATTTTTTTCTATCTTTGTACAGTTCTTCCTCCTGGATCCTATCCCAAACAAGACCACCTAAACTGATGTTCTTCTTAACTATATCGATATGTCTTCTCCTTGGCTGTCCAACATGTCTTTTCCCATTTATAGTCATTTCAAGAAATTTATTGGCTGTCCTGGTTTTGTTCCATCAATTTCACATAACCATACCAGCTTAATCTAGATTGGTGGAGTTCTTCTAGTACACTGAGTTTTACATCTACGTCCATTCTGTTCCCTTTTTTTTTCCGTATTGCATCCACTTTTGCTTGTCTCAGAATAGATTTAACAAACTTCATTTCAGCAGCATGGATTTGTTCTCTCTCTCTCTCTCTCTCTCTCTCTCTCTCTCTCTCTCTCTCAAAGCACAGGTCTCCTGTGAGGAAGTCACAAATGGGAATATAGTAGGCACTGAAGATCATTAATTTTGCCCTCTATGGTATCTGGTTGTCCCAAAGGATGAGCCTTACTTGATTATAAAACAGGTCTGTTTTAAATTTATGGTTTAGAGTTTCATTTTGAGTTAAGCTTTTACAATCAACCACACTGCCCAATTATGGAAAATCTTTCACGTTCTCCAGGGTTCTTCCATTCAGCTGTAACTTGGTCTGTCCTCCTCCTCTACTTACTTGTACTTTCATGGCTGCAGTCTTTGATTCACTGGTTTTGGAAGCAAACACCTGAGAATGATGGTTCCATATATTCAGTTTTTCTTGGACTTCATTTGTATCTTCCCAGCTCATAACAACATCAGCAAACACCATTGTTTTCAGTTCACGTCCATACTGCTCCTTTATCCTTTTCATGATAGTGTCCAATGATGGAGAGCAGTGAAGAGAAAGCACTGCCCTGCTGCCCTGCTGGGCTGCATGTTAGGTCTCAGACCATTCGCTTTCTCCTTTCCTGCTGAAACACAGCTGATACATCTTCTATAGAGCATCTTCTCTTTCTCAGTCAGTGCCTTGGGTACATTTCTTCTCTATAAGCATTCCCAAATTTTGGATCTTGGTACACTGTCATAGGCTTTTTCTGTGTAGGAAGACTTGTGTGATGCTTTTATTGCTTTCCGGATATTTTTTGAGATGTGTTCTTGTAGCAAAGATCAGATCATTTTACAACTGTTTGCCTGAACCCACACTGTTCTTCATCTGGAAGTATTTCATTTATCTTCTGAAGCCTATTTTCTAATATGTGCTCTGAAATAATTCATGCAAAACTGATATTGTACAACTGTACTTGTGAGTTGCTTTTGTAATGATTCTACACCATAAATTTGAAGAGCCGGTGAAAAACCAATAAGATCAATGCTAAAAATTGCTTGATTTTACACTTCATCCTAGTAAGGTTTACCTCAATTGTAAGTTCTTATTTGACGTCTCACTTGACTTCATCCCATTTTCTTCCTATTGACATTTGATATAACTGAACAAGATATAAGTGGCTGAAAAGACAGATGATTCGCACCACAGGTGGTGGTGGCATTAAGGGAATATTTCAGGCTGTTGTGGAGAACACAGATGTGAGATAGGAAATGTTGATGTAATCCATGATCTGTGTTACCAACACAACTTTCAATGTTTAGCTTTACCAGACAGTTATGGTAAAACTACTGTTAGGTTGCAGCACTAATGGAAAAACAAGACAGTTGATGTGAAGTGTTCCAGATTGAGCCAATACGTGATGAAGGGGCCCAGCCACCATCTTTTCTTGTGCCACTTATAATTCAGTCTCATCTTCTTGCATATATTTTTGATGTACTGTATTCAGCAACAGCATCAATCATTAACATTTTAAATTCAAACACTGAGCCTCTAAGAATATTCTTGGTCACAATCGAGGAAACATTACCTATTTCTGGCTAGTGAACACTTATTGACTGGCGACTTGTTAAGTCACCCATTAACCAGTGCAGCTACCACACCACAGTAACACATTTAAAATGAGCTCACCTAATGGACGTGTGGAGATGGGGACTGGCCCCTCAGCGATGAGAGTGCAAGTAGGGGTGAAAGCATTTCATGAAGTGTTGAAAATATACTTTTTGTGCAGATGATGTGCTATGACAGTGCTGTTACACGGAAATAGAACAAGGATTTTGGGACAGTACATTTTAAACACTTCCGTGTTCAAATCTGACATGATACAGTTGCAATAATTACATACACTAATCTTGTAAATACTTTGCACCACACACACCACATACTGTAAATCATAAAGACCAGCAGCAGTGATAGAGGGCATGAAGTGAAACTGTAGGACCTGAACTTTCTTTCAAATTTACATTTTACACAATGTACAAAAATTCACTGAGCTGACATCTAATAAGCTTGTAACATCAAACAGGAAAGTAAACTCATTTTTCACAAGTCTGTTTCTCTCATTGAGCCTAAAATAACACTTTAACAGTGGTGAGCCTATGAAGTGAGGCTCATAGCAACACCATTAAACAATAACAGCAGTAGTGACAAAGTATGTCATTAAGTAGATGTCGGCATATATACTTATGCTTATCTGCTGTGATGTTTTTGGTTTAATTCAACATGTTCATCAATTTTTGCTTATTTCTGGGTGAGCACAAAGCATCATCTCACAAAAATGAGTATTTTGAATGTATAATTTGTAGTCGTAGCATGTCAGAAAACAGCTCGATATATTGTACCCACGCACCAATTTCAATTTTTTGATGAGTTTTTACTTGCTGTTACACCCTTGTGATTCTTTAAGAACTGATGAAATTCAGTACCACAAATTATTGTATAAATATTGTATTATACATTTAACTTCCTTCATTGAGACAGATTTTATACAAAATATTAGAGAGAATTGTGATTTTTAATCATATATGCTAATTACGTGTGTTTTTGCTCATTTTTGGGAGATTTTAACATTTTTCTCAATTCTGAAGTGTCCTCAGTTTTGCGTTTTTTAAGTCTGGCCACACAAAAAGTAAAATAGGGGTTTCACTGTAATCATATAATTGTGCCTTTAGTCCAGTCATCAGGGATCTTGTTCTCTGTCCAGATTACATTCAACATTCTATGCAGCCAGTGGATTACAAATGACCCTAGGACCTTGATCGTAGCTGTATTTAATTCATCAGTTCCACTAGATTTCCTTTGCTCATGTTTTTTCCAAGTTTCCAACCATCTTAGTGGTCGTTCTTCTTTGTCACATGTGTTCATCTCATAATATGCAGTCTGCATTGAACTATCATTTGTATTGTTTTCCATGCCTCCATAGCAAGATGAGAAGAAATGCAATTTTTGCAAAATTTAAAATGACTGTGAAATGATGTGCAAATATCTCATCTTAAAGAAATTTTCATGTTGATTCCAACATTTTGAAAAGATAAAAAGAAATGCAAGTTTTATGAAATTTAAAACTGACTCTGAAATTATGTGCAAATTTCTCTTCGTAAAGAAATTTTTGTGCTGATTTGAAAACTGGTATTTGGGTTTGTAGTACTTTCACAGCTTCAGGGAATTTAATATTATAATTATATTATAATAATATTAATTCAGCTGCTGCATTTGGAATACAGCTTTATGAGTGAAACATGATCTTTGATCCTCCAGCGTCAGTTGAATGAATATTACTTTTGAAAACCTCCATTCCATTGACTCTTAATATTGCACCACAGTTTCCTTTGGTAACGTGTGATACAATTTTGGATTTACCCAAATGAGTGCCCACCTCTCCACCATGAAACTTATGTACATTACTAAACATTTATCCCTGAATCTGGGACGTGGTACCAGATACCTTTATCTAATGGCTGCCAGGGCAACAAAAATTTGATTTTCAATATTTTGTGTAGTTACTGATCACATTTAAAAGAAATAAAATGCTGTCTTAATCTGCCCATTAAGTAGTACACACATCAAAAAAGTTTTGCATCAGCACGATTCCCAGAAATCCTGAAGGTAGATATTGACTGTGGATATTGTATCACAGACACAGTCCCTTTGACTGTTTAGAGATGTCACTAAACCTGCCCAAAGATGTAAACAACCATGCATGATCAGTGCCAATTAGATGGAGGGGGTCTGACACCCGATCAGTTCCAGTCATTCCACAAGGAAGGATGTACATGGCTCGTATTGTCTGTAATTCAACCATGTGTAGGTGGTCAATACTGCAGTTTGATTACATCTGAATTGTTACTTTGTCCCAGAAAGGACTCTCAACAAGGAAAGTGTCCAGGCGTCTTGCAGTGAAGCAAAGTGGTGTTGTTCAGACATTGAGGAGTTACAGAGAGACATAAACTGTTGATGACATGCCTCACTCAGGCTGTCCAAGGGCTACTACTGCAGTGGATGACCGCAACCCATAGATTATGTCTTGGAGGAACCCTGACAGCAACACCACCGTGTTGAATAATGCTTTTCGTGAAGCCACAAAATGTCATGTTAGGGCTCAAAATGTGTGCAATAGGCTGCGTGATGTGCAACTTCACTCCAGAAATCTATGATGAAAGTGCAACCATATTGGCAGCATATTGGTGAGGCATTCAACTTCATGGATGACAATTCACACCCCATTGTGCACATCTTGTGATTGACTTCCTTCAGGATAATGACCTCACTTGACTAGAGTTGCCAGCATATTCTCCAGACATGGACCCTATCGAATGTGCCTGGAATTAGTTGAAAAGGGCTGTTTATGGATGACATGACCCACCAATCTCTCTTAGGGATCTACGCCGAATTGCCATTCAGGAGTGGGACAATCTGGACCAACAGTGCTTTGATGAACTTGTGGATAGTATGCCACAATGAATACAGGCATGCATCAATGCAAGAGGACATGCTATTGAGTATTTGAGGTACCTGCATGTACAGCAATTTGGACCTTGTCTGAAGGTCTCACTCTATGAGATGTGTCAAATACTGGCTTCTGCTTAAAACTGAGTACATATTAGCACACTATATTCTTCCCATATTTCATAATAACAGAACTTGCTGCCTTCCAACAAACTTTAAGCATAATTTCAAACCTTTCCTAAACTTTTTCTTACGCACATGCTTAAAGTCAAATATTTAATGCATTAACTCATTTGCAAAGTAATCAGACTTTTGAAGCTGTTTTATGCATTAGAGTTCAGTTTTTGAAAGAATTGGGATGTTACTAGTATCTTACTAGGGTCTTTAAATGTTACAGATCCTCAGTTCATGATAGCAAAATATGGGTTGATAAAGTTAACTGGTCTCTACATTTGAAATGTGAATTTACTACAGGTATCCTAAAATACAATTTCAGGAGGGTTGTGTAGTCTCTATGGAATCCAAAGCAATATTGTGCTGTTGTAATAATGTCTTATGCACAAAAAATTGAAATTTGCATGATATCAGTTTAGGTTAGAGTCAAAGAGTGTGCTGCTAGGCATTGTGATTAACATTGCTTCATTAATCTATAATCAGTTACAAAATTATATCTCAACAAGGGGCCTCTCTAAGGGCTGTTTTCAAGGCTCCAAATGCTCCAAATGAATCATGTCCCTTGTTTCTGCAAATTGTAAGATGCACTGAGGGAAACATTCCCCGTGGTAAAAATATATCTAAAAACGAAGATTCTGCAACTTACCAAACGAAAGCGTTGGTACCTTGATAGAAACAATAACAAACACAAACACACACACAAATTTCAAGCTTTCGCAGCCCACGGTTTCTTCATCAGGAAAGAGGGAAGGAGAGGGAAAGACGAAAGGATGTGGGTTTTAAGGGAGAGGGTAAGGAGTCATTCCAATCTTGGGAGCAGAAAGACTTACCTTGGGGGGGAAGAGGACAGGTATACACTTGCGCACACGCACATATCCATCCGCACATAACAGACACAAGCAGACATATGTCTTTCCTAATGAAGCAACTGTGGGTTGCAAAAGTTTGAAATTTGTGTGTGTGTTTGTTATTGTTTCTATCAAGGGACCAATGCTTTCGTTTGGTAAGTTACAGAATCTTTATATATATATATATATATATATATATATATATATATATATATATATATATATATATAAAAAATAGAAAGAAACTTCCACATGGGAAAAATACACACCTGGAAATTGAAATAAGAACACCGTGAATTCATTGTCCCAAGAAGGGGAAACTTCATTGACACATTCCTGGGGTCAGATACATCACATGATCACACTGACAGAACCACAGGCACATAGACACAGGCAACAGAGCATACACAATGTCGGCACTAGTACAGTGTATATCCACCTTTCGCAGCAATGCAGGCTGCTATTCTCCCATGGAGACGATCGTAGAGATGCTGGATGTAGTCCTGTGGAACGGCTTGCCATGCCATTTCCACCTGGCGCCTCAGTTGGACCAGCGTTTGTGCAGACCGTGTGAGACGACGCTTCATCCAGTCCCAAACATGCTCAATGGGGGACAGATCCGGAGAGCTTGCTGGCCAGGGTAGTTGACTTACACCCTCTAGAGTACGTTGGGTGGCACGGGATACATGTGGATGTGCATTGTCCTGTTGGAACAGCAAGTTCCCTTGCCGGTCTACGAATGGTAGAACGATGGGTTCGATGACGGTTTGGATGTACCGTGCACTATTCAGTGTCCCCTCGACGATCACCAGAGGTGTACGGCCAGTGTAGGAGATCGCTCCCCACGCCATGATGCCGGGTGTTGGCCCTGTGTGCCTCAGTCGTATGCAGTCCTGATTGTGGCGCTCACATGCACGACACCAAACACGCATACAACCATCATTGGCACCAAGGCAGAAGCGACTCTCATCACTGAAGACGACATGTCTCCATTCGTCCCTCCATTCACGCCTGTCGCGACACCACTGGAGGCGGGCTGCACGATGTTGGGGCGTGAGCGGAAGATGGCCTAACGGTGTGCGGGACCGTAGCCCAGCTTCATGGAGACGGTTGCGAATGGCCCTCGCCGATACCCCAGGAGCAACAGTGTCCCTAATTTGCTGGGAAGTGGCGGTGCAGTCCCCTACGGCACTGTGTAGGATGCTACGGTCTTGGCGTGCATCCGTGCGTCGCTGCGGTCCGGTCCCAGGTCGACGGGCACGTGCACCTTCCGCCGACCACTGGCGACAACATCGATGTACTGTGGAGACCTCACGCCCCACTTGTTGAGCAATTCGGTGGTACGTCCACCCGGCCTCCCGCATGCCCACTATACGCCCTCGCTCAAAGTCCGTCAACTGCACATACGGTTCACGTCCACGCTGTCGCGGCATGCTACCAGTGTTAAAGACTGCGATGGAGCTCCGTATGCCATGGCAAACTGGCTGACACTGACGGCGGCGGCGGTGCACAACTGCTGCGTAGCTAGCGCCATTCGATGGCCAACACCGCGGTTCCTGGTGTATCCGCTGTGCCGTGTGTGTGATCATTGCTTGTACAGCCCTTTCGCAGTGTCCGGAGCAAGTATGGTTGGTCTGACACACCGGTGTTTACCCATTTCCAGGAGTGTATATTAAAAACAAAGATTCCAGGACTTACCAAGCGGGAAAGTGCCAGTAGATAGGCACAATGAATAAAACACACAAACACACACACAGAATTTGAGCTTTCGCAACCGGCGGCTGCTTCGTCAGGAAAGAGGGAAGGAAAAGGAAAGATGAAAGGATGTGGGTTTTCAGGGAGAGGCTAAGGAGTCATTCCAATACCGGCAGTGGGAAGACTTACCTTAGGGGGAAAAAGGACAGGTATACACTCACTCACACACACACATACACACACACACACACACACACACACACACACACACACAGCCATCTGCACATAGACAGACACAAGCATACATTTCTTGTTCAGTTCCTTTAGTATCTCTGTGACACTCTCCCCACAGATTAAACAAACCTATGACCATTTGTGCTGCCCTTCTTTGTATATGTTCAATATCCCCTATTAATCCTACACTCTAGAGTAATATTCTTGAACTGGCCGCACAAGTGATCTCTAAGCAATCTCCTTTGTAGACCGCATTTCCCCAGCACCCTATCAATAAACCAAAAATATACCACCTGCTTTAGGCATGAATGAGCCTATATGATAATTACATTTCATATCCCTAAAATCTTCCTCCCATGAACCATGGACTTTGCCGTTGGTGGGGAGGCTTGTGTACCTCTGCAATACAGATGGCCATACCGTAGGTACAACCACAATGGAGGGGTATCTGATGAGAGGCCAGACAAACGTGTGGTTCCTGAAGAGGTGCAGCAGCCTTTGTAGTAGTTGCAGGAGCAACAGTCTGGATGATTGACTGATCTGTAACAATAACCAAAATGACCTTGCTGTGCTGGTACTGCAAGCTGCTGAAAGCAAGGGGAAACTACAGCCGTAATTTTTCCCGAGGAAATGCTGCTTTACTGTATGGTTAAATGATGATGGTGTCCTCTTGGGTAAAATATTCCGGAGATAAAATAGTCCCCCATTTGGATCTCTGGGTGGGGACTACTCAAGAGGACGTTGTTATCAGGAGAAAGAAAACTGGCGTTCTATGGATTGGAGTGTGGAAAGTCAGATCCATTGATCGAGCAGGTAGGTTAGAAAATTTAAAAAGGGAAATGGATAGGTTAAAGTTAGGTATAGTGGGAATTAGTGAAGTTCGGTGGCAGGAGGAACAAGACTTTTGGTCAGGTGAATATAGGGTTATAAATACAAAATCAAGTAGAGGTAATGCAGGAGTAGGTTTAATAATGATTAAAAAATAGGAGTGCGGGTAAGCTACTACAAACAGCATAGTGAACGCATTATTGTGGCCAAGATAGACACGAAGCCCATGCCTACTACAGTAGTACAAGTTGATATGCCAACTAACTCTGGAGATGATGAAGAAATTGATGAAATGTATGATTAGACAAATGATATTATTCGGGTAGTGAAGGGAGACAAAAATTTAATAGTCATGGGTGACTGGAATTCGAGAGTAGGAAAAGGGAGAGACGGATACATAGTAGGTGAATATGGATTGGGGGTAAGACATGAAAGAGGAAGCCGTCTGGTAGAATTTTGCACAGAGCATAACTTAATCATAGCTAACACTTGGTTCAAGAATCATAAAAGAAGGTTGTATACATGGAAGAATCCTGGAGATACTGAAAGGTATCAGATAGATTATATAATGGTAAGACAGAGATTTAGGAACCAGGTTTTAAATTGTAAGACATTTCCAGGGGCTGATGTGGACTCTGACCACAATCTATTGGTTATGAACAGCAGATTAAAATTCGAGAAACTGCAAAAAGGTGGGAATGTAAGGAGATGGGACCTGGATAAACTGAAAGAACCAGAGGTTGTACAGAGTTTCAGGGAGAGCATAAGGGAACAATTGACAGCAGTGGGGGAAAGAAGTACAGTAGAAGTAGAATGGGTAGCTCTGATTAATGAAGTAGTGAAGGCAGCAGAGGATCAAATAGGTAAAAAGACGAGGGCTAGTAGAAATCCTTAGGTAACAGAAGATATATTGAATTTAATTTGATGAAAGGAGAAAATATAAAAATGCAGTAAATGAAGCAGGCAAAAAGGAATACAAACGTCTCAAAAATGAGATCGACAGGAAGTGCAAAATGGCTAAGCAGGGATGGCTAGAGGACAAATGTAAGGATGTAGAGGCTTATCTCACTAGGGTAAGAGAGATACTGCCTACAGGAAAATTAAAGAGACCTTTAGAGAAAAGAGAACCACTTGTATGAATATCAAGAGCTCAGATGGAAACCCAGCTCTAACCAAAGAAGGGAAAGCAGAAAGATGGAAGGAGTATATAGAGGGTCTATACAAGTGCGGTGTACTTGAGGAGAATATTATAGAAATGGAAGAGAATGTAGATGAAGATGAAATGGGAGATATGATACTGCGCGAAGAGTTTGACAGAGCACTGAAAGACCTGAGCCAAAACACGGCCCCGGGAGTAGACAACATTCCATTAGAACTACTGACAGCTTTGGGAGAGCCAGTCCTGACAAAACTCTACCATCTGGCGAGGAAGATGTATGAGACAGGCAAAAACCCCCTTCTTCAAGAAGAATATAATAAATCCAATCCCAAAGAAAGCAGGTGTTGACAGATGTGAAAATTAACAAACTATCAGTTTAATAAGTCACAGCTGCAAAATACTAACACGAATTCTTTACAGATGAATGGAAAAGCTGGTAGAAGCCGACATCGGGGAAGATCAGTTTGGATTCCGTAGAAATATTGGAACATGTGTGACCTTACGACTCACCTTAGGAGAAAGATTAAGGGAAGGCAAACCTATGTTTCTTTTTGACTTAGAGAAAGCTTTTGACAATGTTGGCTGGAATACTCTCTTTCAAATTCTAAAGGTGGCAGGGATGAAATACAGGGAGCGAAAGGCTATTTACAATTTGTACAGAAACCAGATGGCAGTTATAAGAGTCGAGGGGCACGAAAGGGGAGCAGTGGTTGGGAAGGGAATGAGACAGGGTTGTAGCCTCTCCCCAATGTTATTCAATCTGTATATTGAGCAAGCAGTAAAGGAAACAAAAGAAAAATTCAGAGTAGGTATTAAAATACATGGAGAAGAAATAAAACTTTGAGGTTCGCCGATGACATTGTAATTCTGTCAGAGACAGCAAAGTACTTGGAAGGGCAGTTGAACGGAATTGACAGTTTCTTGAAAGTAGGATATAAGATGAACATCAACAAAAGCAAAATGAGGATAATGGAATGTAGTCGAACTTAGTCGGGTGATGCTGAGGGAATTAGATTAGGAAATGAGACATTTGAAGTAGTAAAGGAGTTTTGCTATTTGGGGAGCAAAATAACTGATGATGGTCAAAGTAGAGAAGATATAAAATGTAGACTGGCAATGGCAAGGAAAGCGTTTCTGAAGAAGAGAAATTTGTTAACATCGAGTATAGATTTAAGTGTCAGGAAGTCGTTTCTGAAAGTATTTGTATGGAGTGTAGCCATGTATGGAAGTGAAACATGGACGATAAATAGTTTGGACAAGAAGAGAATAGAAGCTTTCGAAATGTGGTGCTACAGAAGAATGCTGAAGATTAGATGGGTAGATCACATAACTAATGAGGAGGTATTGAATAAAATTGGGGAGAAGAGGAATTTGTGGCACAACTTGACGAGAAGAAGGGACTGGTTGGTAGGACATGTTCTGAGGCATCAAGGGATCACAAATTTAGCATTGGAGGGCAGTGTGGAGGGTAAAAATCGTTGAGGGAGACCAAGAGATGAATACACTAAGCAGATTCAGAAGGATGTAGGTTGCAGTAGGTACTGGGAGATGAAGAAACTTGTACGGGATAGGGTAGCATGGAGAGCTGCATCAAACCAGTCTCAGGACTGAAGACCACAACAACAACAACAACAACAACAACATCCCTAAAATGTGCTACACCCAGGTATTTGTATGAATTGGCCAATTCCAGCAGTGATTTATTGGTATTATAGTGATAGGAGACTATATTTTTTTATTTTGTGAAGTGAAAAATTTTACATTTCTGAACATTTAGAGGAAGATGCTAATCTCTGCACCAAGTTGAAATCTCATCGAGATCTGACTGTATATTTATGCAGCCTCGTTCAAATAGCACTCCGTTATAGGTATCTGCATCATCTGTGAAAAGCCTGCTTTTACTATTAATATTGTCTACAAGGTCATTAATATACAATATGAACAGTAGGGATCCCAGTACACATCCCTGAGGCACACCAAAAGTTACTTTTACTTCTGACAATGACTTTCCATCCAAGATAACAAGCTATGTTCTCCCTACCAAAAAGTCCTCAATCCAGTCACAAATTTCACTTGATATCCCATATGATCATACTTTTGATAATAAGCATAGGTGTGGTTCTGAGTCAAATGATTTTTAGAAATCAAGAAATACTGCATTTACCCAGTTGCCTTGATCCAAAGTTTTCAGTACGTCATGTAAGAAAAGTGTTAGTTGAGTTTCATACAATCAGTGTTTTCAAAATTCATGCTGGTTGGCGTTTAGAAGGTCATTCTGTTGAATATGTCTCAGTAGATTCTCAGTCCAGATCACAGAACTAATCTGCCATGAAGTTTAATATCGGTGCATACTTCACTGCAGAGTAAAAATTCAGTCTGGAAATTTTTACATGATACTCTAATGAACACTTGAATGTACATAGGGTATATATTGCTTTAATATATTACATATTTAAATATATATGTAATATGTAAAGGGAAATGTTGTTACCAAAAATCTAAAAATCTCGAAAACTTCTTGAACGATCCACTCCATATTTTTACACATTACTCCAGTAAACATTAGGACAGACATGGGCTATATATTAGCAGAAAACTCAAAAAGATCTTTTACTCAGTACTCTAATAAACATTAAGACAGGTATAGGCTACATATGTTTTTAAACAACAGTGTACACTTTTTCTGTTAAAACCAACTGTGAGAAACAAAATACTGAGCTGTTCTCCACTGTGGAAATGTTTGGTTTGTTATTTTTTTACCAGTCAGTGTTAAGTGTAATAGTGGGACATTTAAGCCATAAGACAAGTAGTTTCTCCTCATAGATATTCTTTCTCATTATATGTAGTTATAAATAAAAATTGTATATACAACAGTGTGCTGATTTGTTTTCTTCCTCACTGTCAGTTCACAGAAAAGAGGAAAGTTGTATTTATGACTTGTCAGCTTGTGATTAATGTGGAATTTGAATTTTGCAATAACAATAAACAAGGCACTAGATCAGAGAGAGAGAGGGTGAAGAGGAGATAGATAGATAGATAGATAGAGAGAGAGAGAGAGAGAGAGAGAGAGAGAGAGGGGATGCAGGAGTGGACAGGAAGAAGGGGGAGAGGACATTATTATGTATATCCAATTCGCATACATATTTAGCAAATGTGAAGCATTGCTGGGTTCGCTAATTGAACACTTGAGTGGGTGCACAATTTTTCATAAAATGGGTGGGCATATGGTGCACATTGTACACATGTAAGGAATAGCTATCTTTATATTATCAAATGAAACATGTATTAGCAGATTCGCAGATTAATCATAGTTTGATTAAACAACTATAAAATAAACTTACAGCACATAGCTAAATCACTGTTTAATTAAACAATAGTAAAATAAAGCTTTCATTGCACCACTCTGTTGTTACCCTACAGTAATGACCCAACTGAAATATTAAGGAGCACAGTCACATCACATCCCTGCCAACTGCTTATTTGATACTAATTGACTCTAAGGTAACTGTCTCATTATTGAATTGTGCTTTTAGCCTGGAATCTGTGTCATTTTATTGCATGTTTTGTAGTCATTTTCTTGGATGTTTTGTAAATTTTTCTCACCTCACTAGCTGTTTGTTTTATATTACTGTCACACACTTCGACGCATGATGACTCAAATTATTGTGTGTTAGATGAAGCAATAATGAAGGAATAGGTACAAGCTTGCAGTCAGAAAACGACAATTGAGCAGTAGAAGACAATGTTATTTGTGTTTGGTGCAGTTTAAACACAAGTGCACCCAATCAAAGACAAACTTCTTCACTATTGTACCTTGGGTTATAATTGAACTTACACTCTATTTGATGTAGCAAAATACTGGTACGCAGTAAATAAAACTCTTTTTGCAACTTGGAATATACTTCTTGCACTTGTTCAAAACACTTGTTTGTGCATATGGCTGTTCTATTTTTGTTTATACATTTCAGCCATTAGCTTGTCCAAATTACTTGTTTCAAATGCTAGTTTATGCATTTGGCCATTCTGTTCATTTGTAGGTCTGTTTCATTCATTTATTTGTCCAAATTACTTGTATTCTCTTGTATCATCATGAAGGTTTTTAGTACTGAAGCTATTTCTTCTACCTCTATTGTAAGAGTCATATTTAAATTCATCAAACCAGATAGTTGTACAATAATCAACCTACTTTTCAGCTCTGCAATCCAACTGTAGCAGTTGCTGGATTCCTTTGTCTACCAACATTAGCAGCATTTAATGAACTTATAAAAGGAAAGAAATTTGTCTTATATCCCCACAATTGTGGAAACCTCAAGTTATTGTAGATTGGACTCATTTTATATTACATACCAATTTGTTATTTCAATAGTAAATCTTCAGCCAAAGTTCCCCTTGGTGCAAGTTTCAGTTTATTTCCAATACTTATGTACTTATCTCAAGTTTATTCCCAACTCTGGTCGCTAATAGGGAACTGGATTCAACACATTCAGTTTTTTTCTGTCTACTTGATCTGAAATTTGATTCTGTCTGGTGCTGACCTAAAGTCAGTATTGATGAATGTCATTTGCTGTGAGCGGCCTTTGCACAGAGTATGCTAAGCCAAAGCTACAGAGTGGCTACAGTCTCCATGGGTGTCACTGCCAAGAGTACACAAAACTGATTCTGGTGAATGTTAGTAGTCTTCATTAATTTCAAGAATTGTGACATGATGCCTGTGAGGAGCAACATATGTTACAGAGACTGAACAAGGTGGTTGAGGGGGCACAGTGGTTAGCACACTGGACTTGCATTCAGGAGAATGAAGGTTCAGATCCGCTCCCAGCCATCCAGATTTAGGTTTTCCATGATTTCCCTAAATCACTCCAAGCATATTGCGGGATGGTTCCTTCGAAAGGGCCTGGTCGATTTCATTCTCCATCCTTGAAACACTGACTGCGTGCTCCATCCCTAATGACTTCGATGCCAATATTAATCCCTAATCTTCCGTCAGATGTTATGGGAGTATGTATGCAGAGCCCCCATATCTAATGCTGATGAACAGCAATTTCACTACTGTTTCAAAACATTTATGAGACTGAAAATAAATTTCTTTAATGTTTCTAAATGGTAACTGAAATAATTTTCTCATTTACTATCAGTTTTCCTTTAATTAATTCTTGAGTATGATATCTGATAACAACAAGTGTATCCCCTTAGATATTTATTATGACAATTAGTTTATCATCTGTTACACTCTGAGCAACAGTGATTTACCAAAGTAGTAACTAAAACAAAATTGGCAACTTTTTCTTTCTATAGTGTGTCTGGTCAGCTTTTACCTGAACTATGAAATTACAAAAGCTCCCACATTCTGCTGGTTGTTGTGATTTATTTAGAGGTAAAATTAGCTGGAGAACTGGGTGGAGATAAACTACATATGCTCATACAGGGCGGTTACCTCTTAGCGTATAGGGGGTGTTCAAAAAAATGTCACGTATCCCTACTACAGGAGGTAGTATAGGTCCAAACTAGAAGAAAAGTTGCAATGATTGTGTGCATGGAAACAAATATCTGTTGAGATATTGACCAATCTGTCCTCTCATCCCATCTGTCTGTTGCATAGAAGTAGATACTCCAGGTAGGGGGTGCATGTGGTTACTGTACATCCTGAAACATCCTTTAGCCCTTCTTCAGAGTGAATCATGTGCTCTTTCATATACACCTGCATCCATTCATATTATGTCACATGCATTGCTCACATACTCCTGTAATGTGGACATATTGTTGGTGGGTTGAGCACACACCAATGCATTTAAATTTCCTCATAACAAAAAATCCAATGGATTCTGGTGTAGAGAATAGGGAGGCTATGCTACCAGACTTCCTTGACCATTCCATTGCCTGTGAAGGTGATCAGGTGATCGGCAAGGTAGCAAGTTACATGGTTAGCTCTTCCCTTGTTGTTTTATAGCTCTACACATACCTGTACATGGATGCTCTGCAAATCACACTTAAGTGCCTGGCAGGGGGTTCCTCAAACTACTTTCACAATAATTCTCTGTTATTTCAGTCTCAAACAGCACGTGGAAAAAACCAACACCCATATCTTTCTCTGCGAGCTTTGATTTCTTTTATTTTATTATGGTGATTGTTTCTCCTTCTGTAGGTCAGCATCAACAAAATATTTTTGCATTTGTAGGAGAAAGCTGGTGATTGAAATTTCGTGAGAAGATCCTGATGCAAGAAGAAATGCCTTTGTTTTAATTATGTCCAGCCCAAATCCTGCCCCATGTCTGTGACACTCTCTGCCCTATTTCTCAATAATACACCATTAATACTATCTGATAAAGATCCCACACCATGCAGCAATACTCCAAAAAGAGGACAGACAAGCATAGTGTCGGCATTCTCTTTAATAGATCTGTTGCATCTTCTAAGTGTCCTGTCAATAAAATGCAGTCTTTGGTTCCCCTTCCCCACAACATTTATGTTGTGTTCTTTCGAATTTAAATTGTTTTTAATTGTAACTCCTGCATATTTTGTTACAATTATGTCCTTTAGATTTGATTGGTGTATCATGTAACTGAAGTTTAATGGATTGCTTTTAGCACTCATGTGAATGACCTCACACTTTTCATTATTTAGGGTCAACCGACAATTTTTACACTGTACTGATATGTTATCTAAATTGTTTTGCATTTTGTTTTGATCTTCTGATAATTTGTAGATGATAAATGACAGTATCATATGCAAATAGGCTTAGACAGCTGCTCAGATTGTCTCCTAAGTCATTTGTATAGATAAGGAACAACAAGAGGCCTATAACACTACCTGGGGGGAATGCCAGAAATCACCTATGTTTTACTCAATGACTCGCCATAAATTACTATGAACTGTGACATCTCCAACAGGAAATCATGAATCCAGTCACATAACTAAGACAATATTCTATAAGCATGCAATTTGATTACGAATCACTTATGAGGTATGGTGTCAAAAACCTTCTGGAAATCTAGAAATACAGAATCAATTTGAAATCCTTTGTCAGTAGCACTCAACACTTTGTGTGAGTAAAGAGGTATTTGTGTTTCACAAGAAAAATAGTTTTTAAGCCGCTGTTGACTATGTGTCAATAGACTGTTCTCTTCAAGGTAATTCGTAACGTTCAGATACAAAACATGTTTCAAAGTCCTGCTCCATATTGATGTTAACAATATGGGCATATAATTTAGTGAATCACTCCTATTGCCTTTCTTGAATATTGGTGTGATCTGTGCAACTTTCCTTGGGTATGGATCTGTAGTTAGTAGTGCTAGAACGGATAGGATGTTATGTACTGTGTGCAGGTGCAGGAGAGCTAGCTGCAATTCATGAACAGGTGAAGACATTTTTGGCGACAGCAACCACCTTTGGGCTGCTTCTGTGGGTTTTAGTGGTAGCAAAGAATCTGGCATGTCGCATGGGACACCTCAGGTATCGTTTGTTTCGTCCACAGGCTCTGCTGCCAAGACATCTCGCAGAGCACCCAGCGTGGTGCATCCTCTCTCACTGCAGGAGGAATGGCAGCTGGTAACATGTTCGCATCCCTTGAGGTGAAGAGTCATTGTGGAGACTGACCATCTGGCCTCTTACATACACTCACCCTGTGAATGGACAGCTGCCTGGTCGTTCACATGGGAGGGGGTACTAGTTAGATACATTATGGAGTCCCTTAGGAAAATGGGATACAGGATTGGAAAGAATTCTGATGTTTATTTGGTATAAGTGCCGTAGGGAGAGGGCTCATCTGAGATGTGGAGTAGGCTGTACCTATGGCTATCCGGTGTGAGGGTGCAGTCGTCTGCAAGTTGTAGCTCACATTGGCTCTAATGATGTCTGTTGCTTCGGTTCTGAGGCCATTCTCAGTCTGTAAAAAGGTGGCTGGCAGAAATGGTGAAGTCTGCTGGACTTGCATGCACAGTGCAAACAGGGATTGCAATTTACAGCATCATTCCTAGACATGATCGGGGCAATTGGTACAGAGCCAAGTGGAGTGTCTCACTCAAAGGTTCCATTGATTCTGTGACAGTTGATATGCAGAGAACAAGATCAGACCACATAAACAGTAAAGACAATTTTACAGTCAAAGTTTTAACAGTATATTGTAGAAATACTCACAGAAATTCTGTTGTCAGTTGTGTGGAGATACCCAGTTCGTGCAATAGCTGTTGGAGGTAATTTTAACCCACTGAATACAGACTGGGACATCTATGGATTCATTTTAGGTAGTTCAGACAGGCAGTCTTGTGAAGAATTTTTGACATATTTTCTGAACTGTCTTGAGCAACTAGTCCGACATCCCAAATGCAATGGAAATATTTTAGACATTTTAGCCATAAATAGGCCTGATGTTATTGACAGTGTCAGTGTAGAGACAGGGATTAATGGTCGTAATGTCTTCATTGTGATAATGGTTATTAAAGTTAATAAATCCATCAAGAAGGTGAGGAGAGTATTTTTGCCGGAAAGAGCAGATAAGCAGTTATTAGCATCCCACTTAAACGGTGAATGGGCAGCATGTAGTGTCAGTATGATGGGTGTTGAGGAGTTATGGACAAAGATCAAATGAACTGTAAATCACACACTGGAGAAGTTTCCATTGAGTATTTGGATTAAAGATTGAAAAGACCGACTGTGGTTTGATAACAAAATTCAGCAAATGTGGAGAAAGTAACAACTGTTATACTCTTGGTTAAAAAATGAACACACATTTGATGATAGGCAAAAGTTAGTAGGAATTCTTGCATCTGTAAAATGACTGCTGCATGAAGCATTCAGCAATTACCACCATCATATGTTAGCAAGAGATCTTGCCAAGAACTCTAAAAAATTATGGTTTTATATAAAATTCCTAAGCAGGTTGAAGGCTTCTATCCAGTGATTGCTGACAACTCTTGTATGCAATAGAAGGCAGCAAAGGAAAGCTAAAGTTTTAAATGTTGCGTTTAAGATATCATTCATCCAGGAGTATCATACAAATGTACCGTTGTTTGACAGTCCATTAGACTCCTGTGTGAAGCCCATAGTAATACACATTCATGGCATAGAGAAGCAACTGGAAGAGTTGGAAACAAATAAGCAGCCTTCTTTAGATGGTATCAGTTTTATAGAGAGAGCTTTACAATATTGGACTCTTATTTAGCTTGCATTTGTCTGAATCTCTACCCGGCACAAAACTCAAAGTGAATGGAAGAAAAGTGCAGAGATATCTTGCGAACCATGGATCAAGAGCAACCTATATTTCCATAGCTGCTTTTGGGACTTCTATGAAGCATAGTAAATTGATTGTTAGAGTGGACTATTGGGTAGTAATCACACACAAACAAGGGCAACCCCTGACTTCAGTTGACTTGAAGACATATGTTCTAAACTCAGACCAGAAAAGAGTAAAAAAAACATTTTCTGGTGAGAGAATTGTTGTTAAACATCTTGATGATTATCCAGTTGTGAATGAGTTGATTAACACTCCTAATTATAGAAAAGGGGTTTGTGTCATGCATATACGTGATACATATGAATACATGTTAACTTTGAGAAGAATAAGAGAGTGATAGTGTACTGACATTTGGCGTATTAAGAAGAGAAATAGCAGTGAGCTGCAAAAGATAATGTCTTTTTTATGTTCACATTCAATCTATCCAAGCAGCCATAGTCAATTACAACAGGATTTGTCTGCCTTAGGGTGCAATCTTAATGTACCCAGTTGTTAAAGTGCTTCATGTGCCAGGGATTTTGACACACTACTGTTGTGTCACTTCATTAGTGATATTTTTGTTCCAATTATCATAATTGTGATCTCTCACTGTGAAGCTGAACATTTCAGCTAGTTTACAATTGTAATAAACTTCTTCAGTGACAAATTTGAATACATGCTGTCATTTATATAACCATATTTTGCATAAATCTTAGGCTAGAACTTGTGCAAAGTAATCTGACCCCTGTGCAGAAACAGTCTCATCTTGAGCAACATGTGAGTCCACCCCCGTGTTCCGAAGGGACAGCTGTCTCAGTCAACAGCTACCTACCGACCTGCACACTTTGAGAATTCTTGTTGCTATCTCTGTGGTACACTCCATGGCACAGCAGCCTCTGTGCTCCGGTATGTAGAGGGAAATTCTTTCATAATCAGGCACTTGAGATTCTAAGCAGTGATATTATGAGGAAAGTCAAACGAGGAAGCAGGAATCCATAGGGACAGCTGCCTCAGTCAACAGTCACTGACCTGCGCTCTTTGAGAATTCTTGTTCCTATCTCTGTGGTACATTGCATGACACAGCAGCCTCTGTGTTCTTTATGTACAGGGAAATTCCTTCATAATTAGGCACTTGAATTTCTAAGCAGTGATATCAAATTTGTATCAGAAAAGGCAAACGAGGAAGTGAAAAACACATAAAAAAGCATGCTTGAGAGTGTTGCAGGAAATATTAGTTATTCAAGTTTTACAATAAGTAAAATAAGGAAAGAGGGGAAACAATGTAGTTATAAGCTTGTACCAGGGATTCACTACTTTAGGAAAGTTGCAGAAAAAAGAGAAGGAAATTTTATATTTATATATTATTGACAAACAGGTAGTCAGGGGATTGACACATAATTTTTTAAATTTTCATTATTGTAGTAACCAATTTTGTCTGCTGTGCTACTCTTTTCAACCCCTTCTTGTTTTATGTGGTTATCTTCAGGAAGGATGTGGTCCAGCTTGCTTTGCTTTGCTTTGTTTATACAGCTCTTTCTCGTTCAGAACTCTAGTGGGAAACTTTCAATGTTAACATTTATATTTGTTGAATTATTGGTCATACTGACATAACCTGTTCACGCAATCATCTGCATAGTTGCTAGCTGTGGCTTACAGATTAAAAGAGATTGGCATTTGTGTGTTGGCTTCAGCTGTTAAACTGCAACTCCCCTACTGTGTGTTTCCCATTCACAATAGAGCCCCCACCACCACTGTTTCCCCCTCCTCTACCACAATGTTTGCCCATGTCTAAACTAAATTACTTTGTATACACCCTACTTTATTTTTTTTCTTTTTGTCATTTATGATTTACTCTCTGTCTCTCCCTCCCCCTCCATCCCTCCCTTCCCCACCATCTCTGCTTGCCCATCACACACACACACACACACACACACACACACACACACACACACACACACACACATATTTATATAATTTTGTCAATTAATTGCTTGTTATATATATTTGTCATATTGTATACTGAGAAATTCTTCTATGAAGTAGAAGAGGTTGCCAAAAAGATATCATTTCAATTTCTGTTTGAAGTTAGCTTTATTATTTATTAGAGTACTCATATCACTGAGTGATTGTCACCCCTCAAGAGGCTCTCAAGGACCTCATAATAGACCTCTCTGACTCATTTCTTCAACTGGGTGACTTAAACACATACAATGTGCTATAGAACTCATATGCTTGCCCCAGGAGTTTAATTGGTTGTTGAGTGTCTCAGTAACTGTGTGTCCTCAGTCCAGGCATTCATACTTTTTTAGCTCAGCTACAAGATCGCCACAACTGACAATGTCTCATTCTGCTTCCAACCCTCACAGATCCTTCTCAGCAGAAACTTAATGATCACATTCATTTTAATGACCTCTCCAATTCTGAATTTATCTACCAGATGGAGTAGCTCCCAAAAGCAGGGCCCTAAGGTAGATCTTCAGAAGACCAAAAAGCAAACTGGATGCTGAATAACCAGTTGTCTTTTTTTTCAGCTACTGATGATTTTTTTTAAAAAAAGAATTCATTTACTTTCAATTTGGCCCAATTTTAATGCATGTTTTTTCACCAAATTGGTCTAGAATACTTACAAAGTAGTATTTGGCAATTATTTTTTATTTGTGTGCTAGGCAATAAAAAAGGACTCTTCCAGCACAGAAAACACTGACCATGATGTTTCAGACATCAGACTTCATCTTTCATGGTCCAAGGCCATCAGCAACCATCTTTTTGTGTCTGGCTTGAGCTTTCCCTTCACAAGTACCAATAAAAACATAAAATCGATATGTTGGTATCTTCTATTTGTTCATCTTGTAGGGGTACTAAACCCTATTGTATAAATCTTTCTCACAGTTAATTATGCATGTAAAACATACATCACACTTTCTTTTGTTGTACCTATGTCACTCATACACCATTAATCACCAATTATCCAATGACATACTGTGCACTTTTTCAATATTTTCATGTGTAGTTCCATTTTTGATCCATTACACAAATTAGATTCATGAGAAATAAAGTAGTGTTGCATTAGTCACCTATAAGATGTAGTGGACATCTTGTAAGCCTCTACTAACTTTTATTTGAGTTTTCACGGGATCAGCTGTCAAAATCAATGATTAGTTTCACATTTCCTTGTTCATTCATTGGATGGAACATATGTAATGCAACTTCTTTAAAAATACATGAATGAGAAATGCTCTTACACAGATGAAGGTGACATTTGACTCATACAGACTTATGGTCACATTTTGCGACCTGAACCAGTATAACAAACACAGAATTTCATTGATATCAGTACTATCTGTATGCAAGGTCTCTGCCTGACTTTGTAAAAAGAAGAGACTACTCTAAAATTTGGTTGTGATGCAGATTCACTATGACAGCTTGGGGCTGCACATTTATTAAATAATAAATCAGTTGATAGGCAAAATTGGCCTGGTCCATGATTGCCCACCCTTTATACACTCCTGGAAATGGAAAAAAGAACACATTGACACCGGTGTGTCAGACCCACCATACTTGCTCCAGACACTGTGAGAGGGCTGTACAAGCAATGATCACACGCACGGCACAGCGGACACACCAGGAACCGCGGTGTTGGCCATCAAATGGCGCTAGCTGCGCAGCATTTGTGCACTGCCGCCGTCAGTGTCAGCCAGTTTGCCGTGGCATACGGAGCTCCATCGCAGTCTTTAACACTGGTAGCATGCCGCGACAGCGTGGACGTGAACCGTATGTGCAGTTGACGGACTTTGAGTGAGGGCGTATAGTGGGCATGCGGGAGGCCGGGTGGACGTACCACCAAATTGCTCAACAAGTGGGGCGTGAGGTCTCCACAGTACATCGATGTTGTCACCAGTGGTCGGCGGAAGGTGCACGTGCCCGTCGACCTGGGACCGGACCGCAGCGACGCACGGATGCACGCCAAGACCGTAGCATCCTACGCAGTGCCGTAGGAGACCGCACCGCCACTTCCCAGCAAATTAGGGACGCTGTTGCTCCTGGGGTATCGGCGAGGACCATTCGCAACTGTCTCCATGAAGCTGGGCTACGGTCCCGCACACCGTTAGGCCGTCTTCCGCTCACACCCCAACATCGTGCAGCCCGCCTCCAGTGGTGTCGCGACAGGTGTGAATGGAGGGACGAATGGAGACATGACGTCTTCAGCGATGAGAGTCGCTTCTGCCTTGGTGCCAAGATGGTCGTATGCGTGTTTGGCGCCGTGCAGGTGAGCGCCACAATCAGGACGGCATACGACCGAGGCACACAGGGCCAACACCCGGCATCATGGTGTGGGGAGCGATCTCCTACACTGGCCGTACACCTCTGGTGATCGTCGAGGGGACACTGAATAGTGCACGGTACATCCAAACCGTCATCGAACCCATCGTTCTACCATTCGTAGACCGGCAAGGGAACTTGCTGTTCCAACAGGACAATGCACGCCCGCATGTATCCCGTGCCACCCAACGTGCTCTAGAAGGTGTAAGTCAACTACCCTGGCCTGCAAGATCTCCGGATCTGTCCGCCATTGAGCATGTTTGGGACTGGATGAAGCCTCGTCTCACGCGGTCTGCACGTCCAGCACGAACGCTGGTCCAACTGAGGCGCCAGGTGGAAATGGCATGGCAAGCCGTTCCACAGGACTACATCCAGCATCTCTACGATCGTCTCCATGGGAGAATAGCAGCCTGCATTGCTGCGAAAGGTGGATATACACTGTACTAGTGCCGACATTGTGCATGCTCTGTTGCCTGTGTCTATGTGCCTGTGGTTCTGTCAGTGTGATCATGTGATGTATCTGACCCCAGGAATGTGTCAATAAAGTTTCCCCTTCCTGGGACAATGAATTCACGGTGTTCTTATTTCAATTTCCAGGAGTGTATTTACTGGGTCTAACACTCTGTGACTGCTATCTGACTGGTTCTATTAGTGGTGTTAGTTAGGAAGAACGGTACAATAGGAAGTAAAAATGATTCTGGAAAAGTAAAAAAGTACAACAGAGAATTTTTCAAAGATTATTTATATGTATAATTTGAATAATCTACCTTAGTTAGTAAAGAAGTTACTTTTTTCTGCACTACCTTCATATTAGACTACAGGTAGATTGTTAGAATTTGTTTCGTTTGTGATTGTTGTATACAACACAAAAAAACCTAACATGATAGTAGCATAAATGCCCATGGATATCAAAAACCTGAAGTTTCCTCCCTGTGTTATGGTGTCGTAATTTACTTGAAAATCACCTACAACATCTCACTCCAACCACACCAAAAGAATGATAACTGTCACAAGTTCACAGCTATACATGGAAGTAACTACATGCATAAGCAGTTATGTCAGCACTCTGAAAGGTTTAGCTGCCACGTCATGTCAAACAAAATAGATACAGGATATCTGGAAACGATTTGTCTGATTTCATAAGAGTGTATCTTCTATATGAATGAACATAAAACTTGGGTGAATTTTAAATTATCCTTAGGAATACAAAATAGCCATTTAATTTTACATTCATACACATGTAACCTTTGGGCACTTTCTACAGTTAAGGTTAGTATCAAAAGTTTTCATTTATGTTTCACTAATGTTCAGTGTGTTCTGCACTGCACTGGATGCAGAACAGTAAACATTCAGACTATAATCAGACTTGTTCCATACATTTATGAGCATTTATGGAATTACTGCATACATCATTACTGCTGTGTACCACTCTTGTTGGAAGGAAAGAAACATAGAGTCTTTCATAACTTTAAAAAAAATCACATATCATGAAATCAGATGACCTGGGAGACCAGCAGTGCCCTGCCAGATCTGCCTCTTAATGCTGGTGTCACAGTACTGATAAAAAACCCACTGCACAGTTGTAACTGAAGTGCATTGGTTGAAACAGCATGCAAAATGCCTTTTGTTGTTGTTGCCATCTCTCCTCAATGCACATTGGGCAATGAACTAGCAAGCAAATGAGCATGTGAACTAGCTGCACCAGGGAGACCTCAACTGGCGACCACATGAAGCTACATCATGCAAGTGGCACCAAAGTAAACTTTCTGTTTCATTGCATAAGTTAAAGTCTACCCCAAATTTCTGTCTTCATTCATGTAGAAGATATAGTCTTGTGAAGTCAGCTAAATCTTTTTTAAACATCTTGCATTTTACATCCATAAGGAGGATGTAACTGGGATTGCTTGTTGCATAATGTAGGTTGTTAGACATAACTATAATTAGTTTAGCTTGCCTGTAATCATATGTTGCCTGATCCTGATCCCAGGACTGTAGGGTGGATGGTCAGATACTTGCCAATGGAAAGGCTGAATCTTATCTTTAGTACAGGAATTAGTATAGGAAACACTCTAGGAATACTCATTATTTCGAGGAGGAGTGGGGGTGAGGAGGGGGAAGAGAGAGAGAGAGAGAGAGAGAGAGAGAGAGAGAGAGAGAGAGAGAGAGAGATTTGTTTAGCATTTTCCATAAATTCGATCATGAAGTAGGGGAAGGAAAGAAGATGGAGAGAGAGAGAGAGAGAGAAAGAGGGAGAGAGACAGACAGAGGGAGAGATTAATTTACTCATTCATCATATTCCATAAATTCCATCATAAATGAGAACCCTCATAGATTTGGAATGACTCAAGGTACAACTTATACGAAAAGAACATACCCCCTTCCATTGATGAGACATTACTGTTTGTATTCATTTTTTAACCTTTCTATTGTGTCATTGTAGTACATATTAAGAGAGTGAAGTAGGTGCTAGAAATTGAATCAGTAATGAACTACTATTAAACAGCAACAAATGAACTCTCCTACAGCTAAGCTTAACATAATGAAATTGACACAGAATTTGTGAACTTGCATAAAGATGCTGCTTTTCCAGTTACAATAGGTAACCACTAGTTATGTTCTATTATTAGCTTCAAGGTGACAGTGTTGCTAAATATCATATGAAAATAGTTGTATTATACTGTGGTAATAAAGTGATATTTACAATGAGTGTTGCTAAATATCAAACAGCTAACAGAGGTCTTCAGTTCTTGAATTTATATTGTCAGAAATTTTCACTTAGTTGTGAATGTAAATGGATTCTAGTTTTTTTCTGTATATGGTATGAATGATTTTTGAAGATCTTGGCACTAGAGTACAAAAATTATACTCTGAAAACTAGACAAGAAGACAAAAGTAACAATTATATTGTTGTTGTGTGAATCATAAAACAGCTGGACTGATTTTTATCTTAGCAGCAAATACCATTAAGGAGTAAATATTTCTGGGAAGTAGCTGAGAAGATTCCAAGGTCTTTGCAGATACTTCTGTAATAATTTTGGTTGCATAATTAACATGGTATTCTTACAGTTTTGCTGAATAAATATTTTTTGAAGTTTAGTTGGATAGTGCCAGAAGATAATTCTGTAATAAAACAGTGAATGAGCTCCCTCTTCTTCTAGTCACCACTATAAAATATTCTTCTAGCTGCTGAACTGAGCACGATCATTAATTTATCTGCCTGTTGACTCCATTTTAGTTTGTTATCCAGCTAGACCCTAAGGAAGGTTAGTGGCACATTGCACAAAGGATTCACATTGTGGAGGAAGATTTTTCAAATCCCCATCTGGCCATTCAGATTTAAGTTTCCTATAATACAAAGGAAAATGCTAGGATGGTTCCCATGAAAAAGGTACAGCCAATTTCCTTCCCAAGCCTTTCCTGTTTTGAGCTTGTGCTCCATCGCTAATGACATGACTGTCAGTGGTATGTTTAACATATTCCTCCTATCCTTCCTTTTCTAAGTAATTTTACATTCTGGCACAATAAATGTATGACCATTAATGTATGGTTCTAGTATCAGTTGGTTATTTTTATTTGTTTTAAACACCAATCCTCAGAGAATCAAGACTTTGTTGACTATGTAAGAGTTCATTCATGCTATTATTATCAGTATAATATTTGTCATTTGTCTTATTATGTAAACATAGCTTAATCACTTAAGAAGTGATTGTTAAATACATTGGCTACCTGTGTACTGTTGGTTAAGATGGTCTCATTCTCTTTAACAGTAATACTACCTATTCCAGTGGTTACTTTTCCTGTCTCAACATTCCATATTGATTCGATTTTATTGCTGGAGTTGTTAATTTCTTCTCTAACATGAATATTTCTTGATTTCCTTACAAATTTTCTCAGTATGTTACAATAAATTTTATAGTGTAAAACTACTTCTGGATCTTAACTAGTTCTTGCTGTGTCATACAGTTTTCTTTTTCTTTCTGAAGATACTTTAATACCTGTAGTAATCCAAGGTTTCTTTGAAAAGCTTGTGGTGTTACATTTAGTAATTTTCTCTGGAAAACAGTTTTCAAATGGGATGTAAATTTATCAAGAAATATGCTGCGTTTATCATTAGCATTTGGCTCATTATATGCATCTTCCCAGTTTACATTTCCTAAACTTTCTCTGAAGTTATCTATAGGTATCGGGTTGAGCACCCTCACACTTTTACTTAATGGTTTCTGAAGTATATGCCCTGTTAGGTTTTGTAAGTTAATCAGTTGTGCATCATGGTCAGATAATCCATTTACCACAGAGAAAGCATGTGTTTGTTCTACATCCTCTTGCTTTACAAATACATTATCTATTCAAATACCACTGTCTTGAGCTATACGTGTAGGGAAATTGATCACTGATTCTAAGGTATATGTTGTTAACAACACTTCTAGTTCACTATTCATATCAAAATTGCTTAGAAATTTAACTTTAAATCACCACAGATTAATAAATTCTTCTTTTTGTCTGACAGAAAGCATAATAGGGAGTCAAACTTTTTTTTATGAATAGCTCCAAATCTCATTGTGGAGACTTGTACACTGTTGCTAATATCAACACAACATTATCTAGCTGAAGTTCACATGCACAAACCTCAAAGTGCTGATCAACACAAAATTTGCTTACTTCAAAAGTTCTGTATTTATACTCTTGTTTTATGAAAATGGCAACTCCTCCTTTATCCATACTAGATCTACAAGTGTAAGATGCTAAATTATACCCATTTATACTGCCATTTTCCATCCCCACAGTTACATGGTGCTCAGACAGACAAATTATATCAATCTCATTCTTATTTTTGAGATCATCTGAACACATTATCAGCTCATCTACTTTATTTTTTATCCCCTGATATTTTGGTGAAGTAAGTTGATACTGCCCTTAGCTTTCTCCCTATTTGCTGTTCATGAAGTTTCTTTTCTTCTATTTTCCTTGGTTGTTGTGTGTCTGGAATATTTGTCTTTAACCTAAAAAACCTGTCTACCTGGTCCCAATAACCACAGGGATCACCCCTTGTGTGACTGTGGCCTCCCTTACAGTACCTGCTAATAGAGAAGCTAACTTCTCTTTCCCCTTCCTATTAAGGTATAGTCCATGTGTAGTGTAACCCCAGATACCAATAGCATCAACTGGAACAACTCTCATGTGAGACTTTGCCAGTGTCTGGAACATCCTGTTCAGCTCAGTGTTAACACGCCTTACAGCAGTGTTTACCCAGGGCTGATCATGGTGCTGAAAGACCTCCACAAACCCCAAATTTGTACGCCCAGTTTCTGCTCCTATTTTATCCAGGTCACTTCTAATACTATATCTTGGATTCATAGCCAGGCTGTTTCCTGCTCCCCCAACTATAATTACCTGATCTTTCTTCTCAAAATCCTTGAACAGCTGTCCTAAGTTTTCTGTCACCTGGCTAAGGCTAGCACTTGGTTTCACAAAACTTGTGACCTGGTACTCTGTCCCTAATTTCTCCTGAAGCTGTTGGCCGACAATCCTCCCATGTCTGCTACCTATAAGCAGAATTTTTCTTTTCCCATTCTGGTTTGATCCTGACCTGTCTTTTTTCTTTAAGCTAGTATTCCGCTTCAACCTACATTCAACTACATCTGAATGAGGCCCTTCCTCCACTACTTCAGATAGCAAGCCAAACTGATTTGCTGACTGAATTTCAAAAGTTTTATCAATTGTTTCCCTTCTTCACCCTTTGCTTGCTACCTTTTCCCAGTGGCCACAGTCGTTTTTCTCCCTTAGCTTACATAATTTGCGATTTCTAATTCAGCCTAAAGGGGACATAGCTTTGCCTCCTCTTCTGCGATTTTCCTGTCCTTTCTACATAACCTACACTGCTACGGAAGCCCCTCATTATCTACCCTCGTTTCCTCTCCACTGCACTTGCCCCAATGAAACACCAACCTACAGTCTATACAGAACACCCCTTCTTTCAAATTTCTACGGCAACCACCACAGATGTAGCAGTAACTTTGTGTATGCCCCAGAGAAATGTGTTGGGATCCTTGCTGTTCATGTTGTGTATTAGTGACCTTGTAGACAATATTAATAGTAACATCCGGCTTTTTGCAGATTACATGGTTATCTATAATGAAGTACAGTCTGAAAGAAGCTGCATAAATGTTCAGTCAGATCTTGGTAAGATTTCAAAGTGGTGCAAAGATTGACAATTTCTACATTACACATTACATTAATACTTTTTCCATAGATCACAAATATGACATTTTGTAATGATTTGGAACATGTCTGTTTAACATAAGTTTTCTGTACACAATGTTCAGAAATATAAAATTTTGCATGAAAAAAAAGTATCCTATGAGTCACTAATGGGATCAGCCAACTCATACAAATATCTGGGTGTAACACTTTCTAGGGATATGAAATGGAATGATCATAGAGGCTCATTCATGCCTAAAGCAGGTGGTAGTACAGTTTATTGATAGGATACTGGGTAAATGCAATCAGTCTGCAAAGGAGACACTTGTGGTCCCATCCTAGAATACTGCTCAAGTGTGTGGGACCTGTGCCAAATATGAGTGAGAGGGGATATTGAACGTATACAGAGAAGGGCAGCATGAGTGGTCCCAGTGGGAGTCTATCACAGAGATACTGAAGGAACTGAACTGCCACACTCTTGAAGACTGATATAAACTATCTTGAGAAAGTCTATTAACAGAGTTTCAAGAACCGGCTTTGAATGACGACTCTAGGAATATACTGCAATCTCCTACATATTGCTTACATAGGGATCATGAGGATAAGATTAGAATAATTACTACATGCACTGAGTCATGCTGACAATCATTTTTCCTTCACTTCATATGTGAATGGAATGGGAAGAAACCCTAATAACTGGTGCATTGGTGCATACCCTCTGCCATGCACCTCACAGTAGTCTGCAGAATACAGATGTCGATGTAGGTGTTATTGTAGATCCGCTTATGATAGCTACAATTTCAAGAATACAAGATAATTGTAATTCACAACAAAAAAATTGAATTTCCTATTCTAGTTTGATGGGTATCACTACAGTATATTAAAGTTGGCCAGGAAATATTTCTTCAATCATTGACTGTTTGCCACACTAAGGGATGGTGTAATTATTTCCACTTAATACACTCATGTTAAGAAAAAACAGAATACCTTGAATGACTGGAGATGGGATGTACATGTCCCAGGACATGTACTTCAGTATATTCTACAGAAATGATTAGCATTTCAGTCACTTCGGTTCAGCATGTGTCCTGTTACCTAGTAGGCACAGGGACCACCATGGATCATGATAACTTGTTCTATGTGTGATGGCAACTATGCATATAAGGTGCTTATGGAGTGCTAACCATCTATGCTGCATTGACCTGGTACCAAAGTTCATCTGTGGTGGTTGGCAATGGGTCACAGCAATGCACCCATCGTATCCCACACATTCCTGATTAGCTACAAGTCTGGTGACCTGGTGGGCCAGGGCAAAAGGCAGACATCTTGTGACCCCAAGAGGGCACGTGTTTATGCAGCAAATTGTGGTCATACATTGTCTTGTTGAACAGTGGCATTTGGGGTGTTGTGCAGAAAGTGTATGGCTACGGGCCACAGGGTATCATTAATATAGGTCACACTGGTCACAGTGCCTTGGACATGCACCAGATGTGATTTGGGTTTGTACCTAATAACAGCACATGCCATAAGGCCTTGATTTTGTGCTGTATGGCTTATGTGAATGCAGTCACTGTGCTGTTGGTGCGCCCACTGTCTGCAGTGAACCAAAATGTGGCCACCATTTTCAAACAAACAGAACCTGGATTTGTCTGAAAACACTATTTGATGCTATTCCTGTTCCCAGTGATGTCATTCCATACACCATTGCCATCTATCATGTTTCTGCACATTCATCAAAGGTAGACTGAGAAGTGGACAACACACATGTAACCCATTGCATAATAAACAGTGACAGACTGTCACCCCTGATAGTGTACGATGTGTTACACAGCTCCGCTGTTGCATCAGACCTGAGGAGTATGAAGATCTGTCCTGCAATGCCATTCGGATGAGGTGTCAATCTTCTTGGGGGGTGGTCTTAGTGGTGCGACTTGACTTCCCTCATCATGTTCTGTGGCCTTCCATGAACCATTTTGTACACATCTGTTGCACTGACAAAACACTTCATCCCACAAGAGCAGCAATTTCCCAAATGGATGCATCACATTATTCATGCCAATAATGCACCCTCTTTCAAACTCAATGATTTGACAGTATGGTTGGCGCATACGTGTGCAAGGCATCCTGCATGTCCACTCAAGTCACACTGATGCCTTACATTCAGTTTATAGTGACAACAAGACTTACAGGCACATTTTACAGGTGGGTAGTGTTGTATTGCAATATTGTTTTTGACCTTGAACCCATGGGCCAACATGGTTCAAATGCTAATCATTTCTGCAGAACATACTAATGTACACCTCCTGTAAATATGAACATCCCATCTCTAGTCATTCAATGTGTTGCTTTTTATGAACATGAGTATATTTTAATACCCTTTTGCAACCAGGAGGAATTTGACTTCTTAGGAGTATAAAGAGTATTTTAATCATCTTAGGGATTGAATCTTTGGAAGGAGCGTCAGTGGGTGATGTGTACAATGTTGTCTGATATGAATATGATGTAATTGTATTTCAATGTTTTATTAGCATCTGTAATACTGAAACTTCCTGGCAGATTAAAACTGTGTGCTGGACCGAGACTCGAACTCGGGACCTTTGATGTGGAATACTGATATTGTTCTCACAGTGAGCAGTTAACATGTCATCATTTCTGTGCACCTGTCACTTACAAAGCCAGTTTCATCATCTTCAAGATATTTTAGTGTTGCTTCAGATTGGTTTTGCTTTATTCTTTATGTGTTTTAGTTTTTGATGGGTTCAGGTTTTGTTTCTTTCTTGATAACAGACTGAATGATTTCACAGTGTATGTAATGGCTTCACTAAATCCTCCGAATGAAGAAGATTCTTTTTTTCTTCACGAAGATACTTGACTCCCATATATCAAGCTGTTGTAATGCTGCACCATAGGATGCAGGTATGTCCAGATACCTCTCAGCTCGCCTTTTGGGTAGGTGAACCTAACATGGGTTGCTCCTCGGGTGACCTTATTTTGTGCATGTACGAGAAAATTGGGCACCGCTGCCTGCATGCATTTAGCCAGTACAGTACTGTGCATAGGCTAAGGACTGGCTGCATAACTGGCCACATGTCAGCCTGCTCAGCTCTGCCCATAGGCGCCCAGCTGTCCACTGCTTGGTGCTTGAGCAGGAACAGCTTGCCGTATGTTTCAGTTCACTGTCCCTTCTTCTGTTTTATGTAACTGTTATTTGTTTTATTGGAAAACAAGATTCAAATTTTTACAGAAAGAGTTAAAGTTTTCATCAACATACTCTGCTTTTCCCAATATTTCTCCTATAAATCTTTTCTAAACACTGTGTTTAAGTCATTGGTTAGGCTTCTTCTAATACAGTAAAGCTGTCTTTAATTTTATTGTTGGTTTGAATACTGCAGTGTTTTACTATGCATGATTCTACTCAGAAACACAGTGTTTTTGCATAACTGCGTCAATGGGACTTTTGTGCCCACATCCCCAACTTCATACAGTTTTTCCTATCTCAGCTGTTCTTTAGACCCAGTTGATGATATACTGTCAGATCATTCTGAGCAGGGGAATGGTGTCCCTCAGGGCAGTGTTTTAAGTATTACCCTCTTTGCCATAACCATAAAAAGTAGCATATCTATGGTAAAGAGTCATGTACAGTACTCCTTATTTGTGGTCAATTTTGCTGTTTTCTATTCCTCCTCTATTGTTGGAACAGTGACCTATCAGTTACAACTTACAGTGTGGAGGTTAGAGGAGTGGACTGCAAATACGGGTTTTCAGTTTTCTGCAGACAAGTGTGTGTGTGTGTTAATTTTAATTATTCTCATTGTATTTTTAATTTACCTGACTTGCATATGACAGACACCATTCTACATTTTAGTGATCCATGAGGTTCCTGGAGCTCATTTTTGATTCCATATTGTCATGATGTAGGGACTTGGAAGTCACAACCCTAAATGCACTGAACATCATAAAGTGCCTTAGCTACAGGACTTGGGGAACCAACAGGGTGCATCTGCTCCAATTTTATAGGGCTTTCATGTGTTTGTGGTTAGACTAGAGATACACAGTGTATGGTGGTGGTGGTGGTGGTGGTGGTAGTGGTGGTGGTTAGTGTTTAACGTCCCGTCGACAACGAGGTCATTAGAGACGGAGCGCAAGCTCGGGTTAGGGAAGGATTGGTAATGAAATCGGCCTTGCCCTTTCAAAGGAACCATCCCGGCATTTGCCTGAAACGATTTAGGGAAATCACAGAAAACCTAAATCAGGGTGGCCGGAGACGCGATTGAACCGTTGTCTCAGTGTACGGATCATTGAGACTTTTTTGTTTGAAGTTCATTGACACGGTCCACCATGAGGGGATTAAATTGGGCACTGGTGCTTATAGGACCAGCCCCATACCCAATCTCTGTGCTGAGGCTGGAGAACCACCACCTACCGTTCGATGGCCAGTCCTCATGGAGGATCAGGCATGTAAGCTACTCATAGTTTCGAATTCATACTGTTGCTCATACCCCTCTGGAATGCCTTTTCTCCCACTTTCCACAAAAAACATGGCCATTTGGGGTCTGTGTGTGGCGTGTGCAGGAGTCATTTGGAGTGGACCAAATACAATTGCAAATCCAGGGTTTTAACCATCTGCCATCCTGGTTACTGCAGGGGCCCAGCTTCATTATTAGATTTAGTGCAGTACAGGAGAGGTTGCACTCCTTCTTCTGTTTGTAATGCAATATTTTCTGACATTTTAGATGAGCACCACAATATGTAGCTGTTGTTATGGATGGGTTCAAACAGGGGACCTCGTTGATTGCTCTGTCATTTTCCCAGATCGTGTCCTCAAGGGCCGACTGCTTCAAGAATTTACTCTCTTCAATGCAGAATTATGTATGATCTTGTGGGTATTATAGCAGATGAGACATTCTTTCACCGCTACATTTCATGTCTGTTACAATTCTTTGCATGCCCTTTACTCTCTACAATGTTTGTACCCATCAGATAAAATAATTTAGAATATCCAGGATTCCTTCCTCCAACTACAATGAATGAGGAAGGTGGTGTTTTTCTGCTGGTTATCAGGGCACAGGGAATGAAAGGGTGGATCTAGCAGCCAAGGAGGCATGTCATGATCCTCAGTTATTTAATTGTGCCGTCCCCCCTGCATGCTATCAGCTCACTGTTGAGGTACAAAGTCATCCATTGATGGGAAGACGAGTGGCTGTAAGTGACAGACAATAAGCTCCATCCAGTAAAGTCTACTACATGGCTGTAGCTTATGTTCTTTTGGTCACGTTGCCAGGGTGCGTTCCTCCTAACTTGGCTTCACATAGGCCACAGCCTTATGACACATAGCTTCTTGCTCTAGTGAGAGGATCCTCAAATGTGTGGTGCTTGTAGTGAACACATCACTGAATCCCATGTTTTATTGGACTGTGTTTTATTTTGTGACCAGTGGGTGACAGCAGATTTGCCCCTCTATCTGCCCTCTACTTTAACTAATATTCGAATGAATGTGGTTTGAGCTTTAAAGTTTTTCCCAAGATTTGAGGTAGATGGTTTTAATGTGGTATCTGGGTGACTGACTCACCCATGTTTTTTCTAAATGGTGAGCCAGTCACATTTCCTTGCACTTTTCTTTTATCTCCTTTGTCATTTTACTTGTGTTTTAATTTCATGTAGAACTACTTTTCCTCTTTCTAAGTGATCTACTGTATGCAAGATAGAGTGACTGTGTGATCTTTTTGAGTGCATGAGTGTGCAACAGTTTTAGAGATCATCTCCACATTCATTTGTTTTAATGAATGATAACCTTGTCGTTGAGCATCTATAAGATCCAAACACACACACACACACACACACACACATACTATGCGTGATCCTGTTGAAGTTGGTATTCCATTTCCTTCCTCCAGTCTTTGAATTTACTAACCCAGCCAGTTATACACTCAGATGACAAAAGACATGGGATAACAATATGCACATTCACAGATGGTCATCATATTGTGTACATGTGATATAAGAGGGCAGTGTAACTGCTGAGCTGTCATTTGTACTAAGGTGATTTATGTGAAAAGGTTTCCGATGTGATTAATGCCGCATGAAGGGAATTAACAGACTTTAACACAGGATGGCAGTTGAAGCTAGATGCATGTGACATTCCATTTTGGAAATTGTTAGGGAATTTAATATTATTGGAGCCACAGAGTCAAGAAGGTGACAAAAATAACAAATTTGTGGCATTATCAATCACAATTCACAACACAGTGGCCAATGGTCTTCATTTGATGAATGAAAGGAGCAGCATTTGCATAGAGGTGTCAGTGCTAGCAGACAAGCAACACTGCATGAAATAACCACAGAAATCGATATGGGACGTAAGTTGAACATATCAGTTAGGACAGCGTGGCAAAATTTGGTGTTAACTGGCTATGTCAGCAGAAGAGCAGAGTGAGTGCCTTTGCTAACAGCACATCATGTGCATTGCCTCTTCTGGGCTCAAGACCATATCAGTTGGTCCCAATACAACTGGCAAACAGTGACCTGGTCAGATGAGTTGTGATTTCAGTTGGTAAGAGCTGACAGTAGGATTTGAGTGTGGTGTAGACCCCATGAAGCCAAGGACCCAAGTCATAGCTGCATGGTTGTTGTTGTTGTTGTTGTTGTTGTTGTCTTCAGGCCTGAGACTGGTTTGATGCAGCTCTCCATGCTACTCTATCGTGTGCAAGCTTCTTCATCTCTCAGTACCTACTGCAACCTACATCCTTCTGAATCTGCTTAGTGTATTCATCTCTTGGTCTCTCTCTATGATTTTTACCCTCCACGCTGCCCTCCAATGCTAAATTTGTGATCCCTTGATGCCTCAGAACATGTCCTACCAACTGGTCCCTTCTTCTTGTCAAGTTTTGCCACAAACTCCTCTTCTCCCCAATTCTATTCAATACCTCCTCACTAGTTATGTGATTTACCCATCCAATTTTCAGCATACTTCTGTAGCACCACATTTCAAAAGATTCTATTCTCTTCTTGTCCTAATTATTTATTATATTTTATATACAATCTTGCTTTTTATATCTTTTTCACAGTTAGTTTCATGTAATTTCTAGCTTGTATTACTTGAACTTGGGTCATATTTTATTGCTAAGCATCAAAGCCATGTAATAAGGGGTATTTTTAAAAAAAGCTAATTCTATAAACTGGGAAATGTGTAGTCTGATCTATATCTTATTTCAAAATCATGTGAAGGAAATATCAATAGCTCTGATGGAAATCCTGTTCTAAGTAATGAAGGGAAAGCAGAAAGGTGGATGGAGTATATAGAGGGTCTATACAACGGCGATGTACTTGAGGACAATATTACGGAAATGGAAGAAGATGTAGATGAAGATGAAATGGGAGATACAATACTGCGTGAAGAGTTGGACAGAGCATTGAAAGACCTGAGTCGAAACAAGGTCCCGGGAGTAGACAACATTCCATTAGAACTACTGACGGCCTTAGGAGAGCCAGTCCTGACAAAACTCTACCATCTGGTGAGCAAAATGTATGAGACAGGTGAAATACCCTGAGACTTCAAGAAGAATATAATAATTCCAATCCCATAGAAGCAGGTGTTGACAGATGTGAAAATTACCGAACTATCAGTTTAATAAGTCACTGCTGCAAAATACTAACACAAATTCTTTACAGACGAATGGAAAAACTAGTAGGTGCCAACCTCGGTGAAGATCAGTTTGGATTCCACAGAAATGTTGGAACATGTGAGGCAATAATGACCCAACAACTTATCTTAGAAAATAGATTAAAGAAAGGCAAACCTACTTTTTAGCATTTGTAGACTTAGAGAAAGCTTTTGACAATGATGAATGGAATACTCTCTTTCAAATTCTAAAGGTGGCAGGGGTAAAATACAGGAAGCGAAAAGCTATTTACAATTTGCTTTCCTTGCCATTGGCAGTCTACATTTTATATCCTCTCTACTTTGATCATCATCAGTTATTTTGCTCCCCAAATAGCAAAACTCCTTTACTACTTTAACTGTCTCATTTCCTAATCTAATTCCCTCAGCATCACCCGACTTAATTCGACTACATTCCATTATCCTCATTTTGCTTTTGTTGATGTTCATCTCTTATCCTCCATTCAAGACACTGTCCATTCTGTTCAACAGCTCTTCCAAGTCCTTTGCTGTCTCTGACAGAATTACAATGTCATCGGCGAACCTCAAAGTTTTTATTTCTTCTCCATGGACTTTAATACCCGCTCCAAATTTTTCTTTTGTTTCCTTTACTGCTTGCTCAATATACAGATTGAATAGCATTGGGGAGAGGATACAACCCTGTCTCACTCCCTTCCCAACCAGTGCTTCCCTTTCATGTCCCTCGACTATTATAACTGCCATCTGGTTTCTGTACAAATTGTGAAGGAAATACTTTTAAATAAAATATCATGTGACAATAAAGATTCTGTTCTATTCTACCATTTTTACACCTTCTCTAACTGCTCAGTGTATAGAGGATGTTTTCTGCTGGTGGCTTGTAAATTGTGAGTACTGTTGCCTTTAGTGCTTATAGATTCACTTTTGTAGTACAGCAATCAGCGACCACTTCAACAAAATAGTAATTAGCTTATAAGACTTGGTATCCATTATTTTTAAATATTCAGCCTTTCCTGTTTTCCTTGTATTTTTCTGTAATTGTGTCACATTAGCACAGGTATTTTATCTATCAAGATATTTTTGTCCAATTGCAGTGAGTTTCAGTTAAGTATGATACATCCATTGATATTCTACTTGTCTTTAATTTCCTTATTGATGTACTTTTTCTTAATAAGGCTTCTTATGTGTTATTTGAGAAATAAAACAGATGTTCTTTTAGATCTACAAATTCTTGTAAGAAACAAAGCAAATGATCTTTCAGATCTAAGATGTTACATCTAAGATGTAATATTTTGCTTCCCAGTATCTGTTTAATCTATAGTTATATTTACTCTGTAGGTCTGCCTTTTGAGTCTACTCTAAAAGGGAACTAGTGAAAACATTGGTAATAAATGGAAAAGGATGGATACTTCTGTAGTTGTACAGGATACCAGTGGCAATTGGCCATACAGATAGGCTCTTACAAGTAGCATTCAGATGCAGACTGTGCTGCTTGAAATGACAGTGAGAATGCTGCAGAAATAACACACATTTGAGAAAAGCCCCTCTCAAATCTACCCCTTCCCATTCTCCATAGTGCCTCTGCAAGATCTAAATCAACATTTTCAGAAGACATCTCATCCACACCTTGTGTACTACATGTAGAGTGATATGATTTACAAGGTCTGTTCAAAAAATTCTGGAACATTTGTCATTTCGTGCCAATGGTGTGTTGGAGTGAATTGCGGTTGGCATCCCTACACATGCCTGTTTTTTATGTGTAACTGCCAGAAGTTTTATTGTTGTATATCAGTTAGTTATCATTCAGTGCTGTATTGAGTAGAACATTGTGTAACACAGTTTGAAAATTTTGAGATGGCAGAGTTTGTGGAGCAACGTGTCTACACTAAATTTTGTCTGAAATTCAAGAAAATTCTTAGAGAGTCGCACTAAATAGATCATGAAGCCTACAGTGCTGAGTGCTTAATCTGTACTCAGTGCTATGAATGGTTCACACTGTTTAAGAATGGCTGGACGGAAGTTAATGATGACCCTTGTTCAGGAAGCCCTTCGACATGTACCGATGATGCTCTTTTCAGGAACATCAACAAAATGATGTGTGCCAATCGAAGACTGATTGTCCAAGAGATTGCAGAAGAATGTAACATTTCAGTTGGAGCATGTCATGAAATTGTTTGATTGCATCATGTTGCCAGCAACTTTGTCCCATGGCTCATGTGCCAAGACGAGAAAGACCTTTGCCTTGCAATCTGTGAAGAACTTTTGGATCATGCATTGTGAATTGTGTTTTAATCATCTCATGACGTACATTTGCAATCCATTTCGTTTGCGTACAGGAGACGTGTCAAAAACTTATGAAACAATTACAATGATTTTTACATTAATAAGTAATAGCACTATAATAAATAACAGCACTGTAAGGATAACACATTGTACCCAGCTCAAATTTCCAGTTTGTCCTGCAGGAATTCATCCACTGAGTAATAACACTTCAGTGTCCGTAACTCATATAGTTTTCTTTTAAGATGAACCTAAATTCCTCTTCATCAACGTGTTCCCTTTTAATTTATTACAAATTTTCATTCCCATGTATTGAGGTCTCTGGGCATACACTCTGAGGTGGTGGGTGGGGATCATAACATTTTCTTTGTTTCTGGTATATGTGAATGGACAAAATGGTTTCCCTCAAATAATTCATGTCTGGTGTACAAAAATATAATAATCTCATATATGTATAAGGATAGCCAGCTCAAATTTTTATCTACATTTAAACCTAAGAATTTGATTGAGTCAACTTCTTCTGTACCTTGGTTGTTGAGTACAACCTTAATCTGCTCACATTTTGGCTGTTTGGCTCTGAACTGCATCATATTAGTCTTAGATATGTTTAGATTCAACCTATTTAACTGAAACCAAGTTTCTAAGGTACTGAGGGTACTGAAAACATATTTGGGAATTTTTTCCGAGTCCTGATCTTCAACTAAGACAGAAGAATCTGCAAACAGAACTGATGGGGAGCTGATATTTAATGGTAAGACATTAACATAAAAGAGAAATATGACTGGACCTAATATGGATCCTTGTGAAACACCCTGAGATATTTTTTTTCAGTCAGAAAAATAATATGTGCCATTTGAAGAAATGCTAACTCTTTGCTTTCTGTTGGATAAGTAGGAGTTAAGCCATTGTAGGACACTGCCACTAATGCCATACTTTTCAAGTTTATAAACAAGCAATGCATGGTTTACGGAATCAAATGCCTTTGTGAGGTCACAGAAAATTCCTGCCACCTTATTTCTCTTGTCTAATGATGTGCTTATTTTCTCAGTGAAACTATTTACTGCATCGATGGTGTTTTTACCATACTGAAAACCAAATTGATTGTTTAGAATAACAGAATATTTTGCAATGAAGTTTTGGATTTGTGCAACAGCAAGTTTTTTAAATATTTTAGATAGGACTGGGAGAATGGAGATAGGATGATAATTTCCAATGATCTCTCTTGATCCCTTCTTCCCCCACTGAGGTGTTCCTTAAGAGAATCATAACTAGTGATGAGACGTGGGTCCATGGTTATGATGTTGAGACCAAGGTGCAGTCTTCACAGTGGGTCGGGAAAGGTTCTCAAAGGCCAGAAAAAAACTCATCAGGTCAGGTCAAATGTCGAAGTCATGCTGATTGTTTTATTTGATTTTGAAGGATTGGTTCACCATGAATTCTTGCCATAATGACAAACTGTTAATCGATGGTACTATTGGGATGTGCTGTGGTGCGTGCAAGAAAATGTGAGAAGGAATGACCTGGAATGTGGTGAGACTATTCATGGCTTTTGCATCACAATAATGTACCTACACACTCATCTCTGTTGGGGAGTGACCACTGCACAAAAAATGAAACACAGTGCTGCCTCATCCTCCATACTCTCCAAACCTGGCCCTGCGGATTTTTTTTTTTCCAAAGTTGAAAGCTCCATTGAAGGATGAATATTTGCAGTGATAGATGAGATAAAAGAAAATTTGCAGATAACACTTTGCATTATCCAGCAATGGGCGTGCCAAGACTTCTTCTGGAAATGGAAATGGCATTGAGAATGATGTATCAGTTGTGGAGGAGAGTATTTCAAAGGCGACCTGGGACAATAAGTAAAAGTAAAAGGTTAGCACAGAAAAATTTTGTAGCCAAAGTTCTGGAGGTTTTTGAACATACCTTGTACACATTAGTGTTAGTTGTATTCTCAGCAATATGCCTGATGTCATTTTCAATTGCAAAATTAATTTTGCAGAGAGAAGCATTGTATGCATTTTCAACTATAATTACTTTTCATCTAAAGTATGTAAATCCTAAGCTTCGTTGCTGAGCCCTGCACTTGGTTTAAAGACACTAGTTGTGAGGAGTGCCTTTTAAGCTTTTACAGAAACAGTGTAAAAAATATTTTATTACAAATCATTTACCTGTTTCTCAAAAAGTTTGCATTTAAAGTTAATACATCTTTGCATGCATTCAAACCAACTCTGGAAACCTTTTCCCCTCTGATGTTGATACCTCAAAAATATGGTTATGGAAGGATTCAGTAGCTTCTTGACGTGTGCCAACTATATAAGTGGGGAAATAGAAATTGGGCAACATATCAGGTGAATATGGGCCATGAGCCATTAATTTGATGTTTTTCTCCATCAAATAATCAGTTGTTTGATGTGCTTTATGATGCAGCCAGCAGTGTCATAATGGGCAGTGGTGTGACACTTTTGCTTTTTTTTTCCATATCGCACTGATGACTTAAAGCAAGGAGTTTGTTGTATACCATTTAGTATTAACTGTTATTAACTGCAGTTGGAGCCTCTAAAACAGTATTTGTGTCAGGTTCAGAGAGAGAGAGAGAGAGAGAGAGAGAGAGAGAGGGGGGGGGGGGGGAGAGAGAGAGAGAGAGAGAGAGAGAGAGAGAGAGAGAGAGAGAGAGAGAGAGAGAAAATGATTAGGGAAAAAAAACTCTTTGGTTGGTCAAGTGAATATTTTAAAAATATAAACCACCTATGTAGGAAAATAACTTCCCTTGAGAAATTTTTGTTGATTTAAATTCATCTGCGAACACCTAGATAGTTGATCACTGCTTAGTTTCCAGCTCGTACAACTATATCCAAGTTTTTCCTCTTGTTATGATTTTGTGTATCGATTTCTTCTTTTTCTTTAGTTTCCTTATGCTTTCAAGTTTCAGGGTTGTATATGGTTTTCATGAGTCAAATATTTTGAGCAGTTTCATACATCAGTAGATACAATTTTTTTTCTTTCGGTCAAATTGTGTGGAATCCACGAGCTGAATATTCATGCAAAACTCAACGTACTGTGGTTTTCCTTATGTCTAAGGAAGCCTCTATCTCAGGGTAAGTCACATGGCAGTGTTGCACACAGGATTTATGTTTTCAGAACAACAGTCAGTTTTGTTTAAAATTATTGAAATTCATCATTGACAGAAGCACAACTGATGAAATTTTTTAAGCAAACTGTAAGCAGTTGAGTGAAGTGATTCAAGCCATTGCTTTTGAGTTAGACATTTGTGAAAATTGTAAAAATTGTCCAACAAACACCTTCAAGCAAAACTTCCTTTTTTTCACAACACTGTTTCCTTAAACACTGACTGTACAAAAACTATTCTGCCAATTTGTTAGCTGATATTGTTGTAACAATGATAAATGGCCAATTGTAAACAATAGTAATGTCACATGTCAGTAGCTTCATCTAATTGTCTTATGTCTAAAACTTACAAGGTGACTTGCTCGTATTAATCATAATCGAACAGTTCTGTACCACTTTGGTTCCATGAGTGCTACCTATCATAAGACTTTCTTAGTCTTCGTAATCCATCTCTTTCAATTCTGTGTGTGTTTTATGTTTCCTCCACTGTTAGATTGTTTCTAAACTTGTTCGGCCTTTTGTCCATAATCTCCAAACTACTTAAGGAATTATAAATGATTATACTGAACTTATCAAACTTGCAGCATCTCCCAAATCTTTTCATGCACTTTGGAACCTCAACTGCATCCAGACATTTTTAACATTACTACTGCCAACTGCAGCTGGCATTTGTACTATGCATTACTCTACTTATTTTGCAGTGATATTGGCATTCACTGCCTTGTCCAAAATACTCAGTATCATTCTTCATTTAGGTTAATTACAAGATCCTACATGGAAACAATGTTGTCACTCATTCAGCTGATTTTCATTACCTGTTCCTATGAATTATGTATTTAGATTCTTCTATATGAGCTAGAAAGAGCGGCCAAGCAAAATAATTCTTATTTTAAAAATAGTTTTGATTGTCTGTTACTATATGTAGTTCACTGAGGAACTGGTCAAATACTTTTAGTTGTGAGTAGGGAAAACATTTTCATTCTGTGTGATAAATATTGTTGCTATCAGATCATGATCATTTGTTAATGACATTCATGGCAAGGGTGTAAATAAGCACACTGGACTTGTGATCCCTCCACAGATACTCACACTAATAGCATATAAAACCTCGTTTAATCTTGATAATGTCTTCAGTTCAATGAGAAAAAGTGTCGCCAAGTTTCTTCAAGTTTGTCATATCCAGCTGACACCAATCATTGGTTATTAAAACCCATACATCTACCAAACAGTGGTGATGTTGATTACTGTATTTCACCTGTGGTTCTAACACTCCCAAACGTTTTGTGTAGGATTGAGTTTGGGAGCGGTAATGGGCAAATTGATGTGCTGTAGGGTATCTGAGTGTTCTTCAAACCAGAAGTGTAAGTGAGCAACTCAGTGAACACAGCTGTTGTCATCTTGGAAGAGAGAACTGACTATAGCTATTGTCGGCTTGGAAGAGAGAACTGACTGTAGCAAACTCATAAATGCCATGTAGAGGAAAGAGCAACACTTTGTCTGTCACCAAGGGTACTGAAATAAACATCCTGGTTCAAGTTTTCAGTAACTTGAGTGGTTTATGGTGTGAAAAACACCCCAAAAACATCACACAACTACCTCCACCCTCAAAAGGAGCCTCCAAGCACTGTGAATTAAATGTCTCATTAGGCCAATAATGCACTTGATGCCAAACATCATTTGAAAAGAGATGAAATCACGACTCCCCAGATCACCCTTTTGCAATGTACCAAACTGCAAATATCCACTGCATGCAGTTCCTCTCACAACGTTCGCTCAAAGACTGATTCATATGAATCTGTATTCACTGACAGTAGCAGTTGGGTTTGGAACCAGTTTTCATTGACAAGGTGTGACACTTGTTTGCAGTCCCTGTTGGTTAGGATGTTCCTAAATCCTCTATCCTTACATTGTGTCACATGGCTGCAAAGGGGCACCATTCCTTGTAATAGACAACTTTGACAGTCTACATTAATATAGCAATGAACAACCAACTTCATTCACTGTGTGGTCATGGACACATACAAACACGATAGCTCCTTTGTGTCGTAATGTCAGATCTCCATTTGACTCCTCACTGCACTGATCCCATACATCTGACTGGCACATACACATCATTCCATTGTCATGACTCGCAAAGCTGTGGAAAGTCACCTGACCAGCTCATTCCAGTTCCGTACTATCTACGATGCTCCAAAGGGAAAAATGTGCTTTTTAAAGTGGTGACTAATATTTTTATTGAAAAGCTTATTACTATGATGATTTTGAAACTATGATTTAATTGTAAGAAACAGATTTTCTGATGAAACTTCCTGGCAGATTAAAACTGTGTGCTGGACCGAGACTCGAACTCGGGACCTTTGCCTTTCACGAGCAAGTGCTCTACCGACTCTCCTGCAAACCTTGCAGAACTAGCACTCCTGAAAGAAAGGATATTTCGGAGACATGGCTTAGCCACAGCCTGGGGTATGTTTCTAGAATGAAATTTTCACTCTACAGTGGAGTGTGCGCTGATATGAAACTTCCTGTGAGGACGGGACATGAATCGTGCTTGGGTAGCTTAGTCGGTGGAGAACTTGCCCGCGAAAGGCAAAGGTCCTGAGTTCGAGTCTCGGTCCGTCACACAGTTTTAATCTGCCAGGAAGTTTCATATCAGCGCACACTACGCTGTAGAGTGAAAATTTCATTCTAGATTTTCTGATTTTTTCCAATAAAATTAGCAATCTTAAGCTGAGCATATATTGCTAAACATGTCTGTTTTAAAAGAACTATAGGTCATGAATTCCTCTTCATGTGTCCTTTGTTATCTGCAGAGAAAATGTATGCTGCTTTTTTATATTAGATTTAATGATATACTCGATAACTGTGATTAATTCACCTTAAAATATTCTTTATATAAACTGCTGTAGCTGCTGCTTGGCTTCATATTACATGTGAAATTAGTAATTATTAAATATTATAAAAGTTATGTATCTCAAACAAAATATATGGTTGTCACAAAGAATAGCTTAAACTTTTCACAAGAATGTTATAATGTTGTAAACTCAATATAAAACTGCTATTATTACAGTGTGATGACAATGCCATGTAAAGGATAGATTGCTTCTCACTATATGGAGGAGACATTGGATTGCAGTCAGGCACAACAAAAAGACTACTATACATTTGAACTTTGAGCCAAAAAGCATTCTTCTGATGTAGAAAACACACACACACACACAATTACAGTGCACCTTGGTTTACTTTTAGTATATTTTACTCACAGTTTATCTTTTCTTTCTCATTCTCCCCTCTATAGTTGCCTACCTCCAACTGTCTACATGCTGTTGCTATGATTTTCTCAACAATGCTGGAACCAATTATCTCTTGGTGGTTTTGGTTGGTTAATTATAATTTTGATATCTATTTACCAATTCCTTGTCATTTAATTTTCTGTTCTCATTGCCATATTCACTGCCTGGTCATAGCAGAAGTCTCTATTTCCAGCTATATTCTGGTATGAAAACGCTTGAAGAGTTGACACGTGAAAGAACTCTTAAATGATGCTTGATTCATATGAGGAAGAATACATTAGATAAAGTAGTTTTATGATTGATATCAGGAATTTACATTAGACAGAATAGTGCAACATCTGTGTCCTCTGAGTCCTGATGACGACTGCAGAGATCACTGTTGAAAACTTGAGTATTTTATTCAAAATCACACAGCTTAAAAACTGAGAAGATTGTTTTCAGCACAAAATCTGGATCATATAGCCTATCACAATTCCTGATCATGAACTATACAGAACTATGGAGAATAATCACCACCATTCATTGGCTATAGGTCAAACCTGATATGGTAGTAGAAGCAACCTGTTAAATGACTACTTTTTAAATGGGCATGACATTGTGGAGTGGTTTTGCTGAAAACTGCTGTGCCACTACCCTCTTAAATCATTATCCCCAGTACCATCGGGGTCATAGTTTTTTGTTGATATTAGGACAGGAGAAGCCAAAAATTCAGCATGCAAGTAGTGCTCTTGCACTCATGTGTAGCTCTTTTGCCTGGCTGCACATGTCCCTCTCCACAATGCCATGCTGTCTGAGCATGAGGAGGGGAAAGAGGGGGAAACTGCAAATGGCCCATATTTGGAATACAATGCTGCCACATTGTGGATGGCTTGGTATCATATGTCATATTTCTCAGCAACATACATCACAAACAAAACAAATCTTCACTGTTTTTAATTATTTTTGGAGTGCTGAAGACATAATGTAATTTTTGTCCGGTACAAACTGTCAGCATTTGGACAGGTGCAGCAAGTTTCACAGAATTCTGCATTCAAGTTGTCATATAGTCGTGACTTATAATTGGGGTCTTCACACAAACAAGTTGATAAAAATATTTTATCACATTTGAAACCTTATTAGGGAGATATAGAAAATCTTATGGACCACCTGGGCTTTTACAATATAAAAGAATTTGTCTTAAATGAAAATTACATTGCAGATCAATCATTTCCCTGTGTACTTGCACAGGGGTGCTTTCAACTGAAACAACAAACGGTCTCAAAACAAGCTTGAAAAGAGATGTAAGATTGGCAGTGTCCTCACAACATTTAGAAAACTATCTTTGTAATTCTTTCAAGGCCACAATGAGTTCGTTAAACCTCATGCCTTCTTTAACATCAGTGAGCTTAGGGAAATGGACAGACTTTTTTGTCAGAAAGTGACCCTCTCACAATGTGATTTTGGTTTTAAATGCTTCTCCATCAAATCAAAAATAAGTTGTTTCTCATGTTGCAATATGTTACTGCGGCAGTGTGCAGTCAAGTCCACTCAAAAGGAAAGATCTGCAATCTATTACAGATGTTGTAATTTTTGTTCTTGCTTTGCTTTTCCTTCATAAATTCAACAATAGTAGATTTTTAAATGGAAAAATCATTCCAGACATGTCCCTGGAATTAATCAACATGCTTTGTTGTAAGCTAATATGCTAGTCTCCATATTCTTCTTCTAATTCCATCAAGAACTGTGATGACAGTGGAATAAAGCGTGTGATTTCAGAAAATTTAATATTTGTTTCACAAATTCCTCAAGGGGTCCATGCCTGACAGTTTAGCACAAAGTGCTTCTTGCTGTACAGAACAATGAATCCCATCTGTTGATCATTGTAAGTTTTTGCTTTTCATCATTAACTAAATCTTTAAAGTCTTTCTGCATAGTGTTGCAATGTAACTGCATAGAAAATTTGCAGTACCCATTGATTATGTGACTGCTTTATAGATATTGATAATTCTCGTTCTTCTCTTCTGTCATTCACATTTATTTTTAAAGATGTATGAAGATAGATTGCTGGACTGCCACTTTTTGTGCAGACAGCCACTGGGTCTGAGAAGTTCCTTTATACCACTAACAGATAGTGAAAGGTAAACAGCACTGACACCATGATTTAGCCAAACTGAAGAATGCCATGCCAACTGAAAAATGCTGCACTGCAATGCAAATCAAATGTCATGTTGTAGAGTACTTCTGAGAAGAACTGAGGAAAGCTGAGACAGGCCAAGTTTTGACCCACACACAAGTTGCATATTGTGCTCATGTAGAGTTTTGCATTATGTTGTTGAACTTGAATTAGAAATTGTAGCTTTATAATAAATAGCCCGATAAGCATAGGATCCTGTCCAGAAATTTTTAGGCCTCAAATTTATCCATATGTTCGAAGCTGGGGATAGGATTTATCCTAACAACCAAAAAGGAGGAGGAGGTAACAGTGTAGATAAAATATATACAAAAATTTGTTCAACATGCTATCTAGACTGATTATAGTGCATTCTTCAGGTTTAAATTTGAAATTCTTCAAACATTCAATCACATACAGTTACAGTTTCTTTCATTATATTTTTCAGCCTCAGGTCCACAAATTGTATCATGAAATGATTTGAACACATTGTATAGTACCTTATCAAAATACAACTGAATATGCCGTGAGAGGTGCTCATGCAAGTTCATCATAAACTAGAATCATGTGACATTACAGAAGCCAAAACACTTTTGTTTCCAAAATCAACAGCAGATGGTCAGCAAACGCATATGTGGGACATAAAGTTTCTGATCACCAGATTATTTTCTGGGTTAAACATAAGCCCCTCCTGGAGTGTCTTTTAGGATGTGATGATGCAACACTGTTTGCAGAAATCTGTCCATCATTGGCAGTGGCATGAAATTTTGTAACTCTTTAGTGTTTGTATTACACTAAAAACCCTCCCCTCCCCTCTTCCTCACCCATACCCCTATATCCCCCCCCCCCCCCTCTCTCTCTCTCTCTCTCTCTCTCTCTCTCTCTGTCACACTGCTTTACCATACTGAATTGATATCTCGTTTATCGTTAATATTTATTATGTGTGTTACGGATACAAGATTTTGTATTATTACTGCAGAACACTTTTTACATAAAAAACGTTTTTGATGTGCAATTGTGCTATGTTGCAGGTAGAAGACTATTGTCCAGACCAACTGTTGAACCGGCAGTATTTCTTTTCCTAGCAGCATCAGCAGTATCAAGCACAGTTACACAGACATTATTCTTACAACGTGTATGTGAAGAAGATTTGGGTTACAATGCAACTGTGTGCTCTCACCTCGATTCCACTAATAATACTTCAGAACAACCTCATACTGCTAGCCTGCTCATGAGCAAGACTTTACTGGAAACTTTGTTGCCAGCTACACTAACCCTTTTCTTGGGCCCCTGGAGTGACCGACATGGCCGAAAACCTCTGCTTCTCTTCCCCTTGATAGGTAAGTGTGATATGATTGTAATATGAAGTTAGTGTGATGTAGGGTTTTCTGTGTGAGAATTTATTGCTAGTAACTGAGTGTCAGAGGTGATGTATAGCAGTGGGAAAACCATGTGGAAAAGGATTACTACAAGCTTGGATTTTGAGAAAGCATTTCTTCAAAGAACCAAAAATGTCTCCTTCTCCTTCCTACCCCCCACACACAAAGCTGTAACACTCTTTCAGGATTATAGTTTTATGCAGCTGGTATTGTGGTAATAACAGTCTATATGGACATTAATTAGTTATTGGTGTTTTTGACTTCTTGATCATTCATGACTCTTTATTTTATGTTATCTGTGGTTTTTCTGATTCTATTAAGATAAACGTTTGAATGGTTCTGTGGGAAAGAGATTATCGATTTCCTATCCCATCCTTGTTCTACCCAGGCTTGTGCTCCAGCTCTAATGACCTCAGTGTAAATGAGCTGTAAAACCCCAATCATGTGTCCATTCCGTTTTGAGAAACTTTTGTAGCTGTGTTTTTAGACTTGACTATCATTTATATTGCATGTAAATAAAAATGAAATTGTCAATCAAGAACTTATCAACAGAGAACTTGCAAAGTATGTTGTTCAGAGTGAATATGTGTGTGTGTGTATGTGTGTTTGTGTGTGTGTGTGTGTGTGTGTGTGTGTGTGTGTGTGTGTGTGTCTATGTCTGTGTGTGTCAGATACAGATAAATCATGTGCCTTGGTAATTCAAAACTTAAATACTAACTTCATTAACTGGAATCTCAGTTATTACAAGGGTTGTTGAAGATTTTGACATGGTTACCACACAAAGTTTGTGTGAAGAGATTCATACCACATAATAAGTTGCGTTCAATGTAAGAAGCCCTGTCATTTACCAAAGTATGTTGATGTGTAGTGGATGAAGTTGAGACAGCTGTATTGGCATTTGAAAATTAAGTGTATTAATCAAAACAAAATCTTTCTTTCATTTGCATAAAAATTGTGAGTACAGTTACATATTGCTTAAATAATTTACATAGAACTTTAATTAGATATTTGTACAGCCAAGTTGACTTGAAACACATTTAGTGTCTTTTTCCTTCTTATTTGATAACATTGTGATAATCTTAAATGCCAAAATGAAAGCCATCAAAATTTTTAATTAAATTACTGTTCTCTGCTTAGTGCAAGCTACTGAAAATAATTTGATGTCAGACAAGCTCTTTACAACGTAAAAGAATAGCTTCAGTTCTTCGGATTACAGCTTCTGGCTACTGGAATACCATCAGCAGTATGTCCTGTCTCCATTCCAGGAGACTGTGGGGTGGTTTGGGATTAACTCAAGAAATTGGCACATAGCATGGTGATCAAGGACTTTGCACTAGAAATTGTTCTCACCTTGATAGCCAAATACTGGCTATGAAATCTTTTTCTACTGCTAAGATTTGAATGAGCTAGCTCTAGATCAAGAATCAGCACGATAGTATGCATTAAATATCCTATGTCAAAGTGGGAGGCTGTGTCATGTATGATAGTCCTATTTCATCGCTGGATAGCCCAACTCCTACAACTCGTTCTTCAGTTTAGCCAGCTATAAACTGCTCCAGTTCTGAAACCTTCTGTTATCAGTAGATTTCCTTTGCACATTTGTGTGCTGCTGGCTGTGATGCAAAAGTAATTTTATTAATTATTAGCTTATAGAGGTTGCTCATTTTCAGTTTTCTTTCCAATTATGCTTTCATTATATGGCACCCAGTGCAAAATTCTCCACAGTTATTCTCTGAAATGTACAATAACATATTTTAAGCTGGATAATGGCCTCCTTCAGACATCTCTAGACATTATTGTCTTCAGCCATAAGCATCCATATTACTCCGGTATGCTTTGTAATGTCACCCTCCCACCTTTCATTATGGCATCATCTCTGACTTCTCTTATCAGTCTGTATCTAGTAAAGAACTTTCATCGTCCATCTACCACTTATTCACCACCCCACTAGTCTTTCAAACCTCCTGTTAAGTCTCACTGTGGCCATAATTAAGCCTTTCACTTCTGGCTGTTTCCTGACAGGATCATTTATTTTCCTCTCTTACTAGTCATGGACCTTATCATGATGAGAAGGCTTGCAGACCTCAACAATGTGGATGGCAGTATCGTAGATACATCCACACCAGCGAGTTATCTGTGGAGAGGTCAAACTAATGTATGGCTGTTGAAGAGAGGCAGCAGCCTTTCAATTGTTGCAGATGATTAATGTGGATGATTAACTGATCTATCCTTGTAACATTAACTAACTTGACCTTGCTATGCTGGTACTGTGGCACTGCTAAAATCAATGGCAAACCATAACATTTTCAGAGGGTACCCAGCACTGTAGTATCTTTTAATGATAATGGCATCATCTTAGATAAAGTATTGCAGAAGTAAAACAGTCCCCAGTACATATCTTTAGACAGGGATGACTCAACAGGATGTTGTTATCAGAAAAGTAATTGTTGCAATATACTAACATGAATTATGAACAGAAGGAGGAAACAATCTGTAGAAGCTGATCTTTCTTCCAAAGAGATGTTGGAATGTGTGAGACAATGCTGGCCATGCAACTCATCTGAGAAGACAGAGTGAAGAAAGACAAACCCAAATTTATAGCATTTGCAGATTAAGAAAAAGTTTTTTGTAGTTTAGAGTGAGTTACACTTCAATATTCTGAATTTATCAGAGATAAAATTACAGGGACAAAAGGCTACCTACAGAAACCAGGCTGCAGTTATATGGCTCAAAGGACAGGAAAGGGAAGCAGTAATTCAGAGTAGTTTCAAACAGCATTGCTCTATCTCTCATTGTATTCAGTCTGTACACAAAGTAGGTAGTGAAAGAAACCAAAGAGAAATTTGGGAATGGAATTAAGATTTAGGAAGAAGAAATAAAAACATTGAGGTTTACTGATGATACTGTATTCCTGTCAGAAATGACAAAGGACTTGGAAGATCAGTTGAACACAGTTGATAATGCTTTAAGAGAGTGAAGACGTTGTAAGCTGAAAACCAACAGATGTAAGGGAGTACAGTGGAATATTGCTTAACAAGCAAACCCATAATGTGCAATTTGCATAATGAGCAAAACAAGTTGTAAAAAACTGACTCGATTAACAAGTGATGTTTCGCATAACAAGTGACAACAATTTATTGATTTAGTTGATGTCATCAGCCGTTCACATGTGGCGGGGGAAATGTTCAGCAATATGAAGAGCTTTCATTGTCAGCAGCAGCGTATGAACAATGTCTTTAGTACATTCTGCTACCATCTTATTGTAGCTTGTGATCTCACATTTTTCTAAACTTATGTTCACACAGTGCTTTTTTGTGTGCAAATTTAAATAACTTTCATAGAAATGTCCCGAAAGATCAAGCCACAAGAGGATGGCTGTAAGAGAAAGAAAATGAAATGTAAAATCATGGAAGAACATGAATGTGGTGTGAGCACTGCTGATTTAGCATAAAATCGGTTTAAATCAACTATTTGCACAATTCTCAGGAACGAGGACAAGATTAAGGACTTCGGTGCTTCAAAGGGAGTGACAAGAGTATCTAAACAAAAGTTTCATATTCTGGATGATGTTTAAAGGTTGCTCTGTATATGGATAAATGAAAAGCAATTGCAAGGTAACACTGTTAATGAGAACATTATTTGTGAGAAGGCAAGAATGATTTTCACTGGTGTCTTTAAGAAGATGCCAAGATCATCAGTGGTCGAAGAAGGGGTTAAGGGAAACCTTGGGTGGTTCGAGAAGTTTAAGAGGATAACCAGCATCCACAGCATTGTGAGGCATGGTGAAGCTGCCACCTTTGACGCAAAGGTAGCAGAGAACTTCATCATCAACTTCAAGATGCTTGTAGATTCTGATGGTCATCTGCCGCAACAAGTTTTTAATTGTGATGAGATGGGTCTGTTCTGGATAAAGGTGCCAAAGCGTACCTTCATAACAGCTGAGGAGAGTGCATTGCTTGGTCACAAGCCAATGAAAGACCATCTCACACTGCTATTCTGTGCCAATGTAAGTGGCAGTTTAAAAGTTAAACCGCTGCTTCTTTACCATTCAGAAAGTCTGTGAACCTTCAAGAAGTGTAAAATCCAGACCAGCAGGTAACGTAGGGCGATGTGGAGGTCCAACAACAAGGCTTCAGTGACACATGATGTTTTTTGTGATAGGATCAATGAAGTGTTTGGTCCTTCAGTAAAAAAAGGTTTTGCTTGAGATTAATATGCCATTCTGTTTCTTGCCTGTTATGGACAGTGCTCCTGCCCATTCTCCAGGTGTTGAAGAATTTCAGCTCATCAACATCCAATTTCTGCCTCCCATCACCCCTCTGTTACTCCAGCATATGGAGCAGCAGATTATTTGTAATTGTAAGAAGCTTCACACTAAAGCACTTTTCAGGCATTACTTTGAGCTGACTGAAGCTACCAATCTCAGTCTCAGAGAACTCTGGAAATACCACTTCAACATCATTGCATGCATCAAGATGATCAAAAAGGCATGGGATGGGGTTACCAAGAGAATTCTCACTCCTGCTTGGAAGAAGATTTGACTGGAGTGCATTGTCAAATGTGACTCTGAGACATTTGAGTTAGTATGTATAGAGCCTGTAGTCAATGAGATTGTGTCTTTGGCCAAGAGCATGGGATGAGAAGTGGATAAAAAAGATATTGATGAGCTTGTGGAAGCTCACAGCCAGGAAATTACCACTGAAGAGCTTATAGAGCTTCAGTGTGTTTCACAGCAGGAAGTTGAGAGGGGAGTTGTTCAGAGGAGGAGGAGGAGGAGGAGGAGTAGGAGGAGGCATTAACAGCAAAGCATAAATCTTCTGGCACAGTGAAAGAAATTCTGAAAGAATGAGAATTGGTTGCATCATACATTGAAAATCATCACCCCAATAAAGCAGAGTTTGCGTACTCTTTAAATTTATTTGATGATAGTGCTGTGTTGGATTTTCACCAAGTGTTGAAGTGTTGGTACAAACAAATGACTATAGATAGCTTCATAGTAAAAAAAGAATTAGTTATATATTGTGAATAATAATAAAGTAGATAAAACTTTAAGTACTTTTTCTGCACCGAATGCATTATTGTATTTTACATTAATTTATACAGGATTAATTGTTTCACTTAACAAGTGTTTTATACTATGAGTAAAGCTCTGGAATGAATGATACTTGCTTTGCAAGGTTCCACTGTAGTAATGGAGTGTATTCAAATTGAATTAGGCAATGCTGAGGGAATTAGGTGAGGAAATGAGAAACTAAAATTAGTAGATGAATTTTGCTATTTGGTCATCAAAATAACTGACAACAGTATAAGTTTAGAGGATGTAAAATGGCATATGGCAATAACAAGAAAAAAATGATGAAAAAGAAAAAATTACTAACATAAAATATAAGTGTAACTATTAGAAACTCTTTTCAGAAAGTTTTTGTGTACCTTGTATAGACGTGAGACATAGTCAGTAAACAATACAGACAATAAAGAAGTAGAAGATTTTGAACTATGTTGTTAGAGATAAATTCTAAAGTTTATATGGGTATACTGAGTAACTAATGAAGAGACATTGCACCAAATTAGGGAAAAAAAGAACTGTATGCCATATCTTGAATAAAAGAAGGGAAAGGTTGATCACAGGGCACATCCTGGGGCATCAAGGAATTGTTAGTTTCTTAACTGAGGGAGTGTGGGGCATAAAAATTGTGGTGAATGACTAAGACTTGACTACAGTAAACAGGTTAAAGTAGGTATGGGCTGCATCAGGTATGCAGACATTTTGAGAAGTGCACAGGATAGTGCAAAGAGCTGCATCAAACCAGAGTTCAGACTGAAGATCATGACAGCAACATTGTCCTGTCTCTCTTAGTAATTCCAAATATTCATCTCTCCATTCATAAATGAACAGCTCTTAGAACATGAAAATTTATCAAATTAAGAGCCCCTGTATTACTTCTGTAAGTAAAAACTAGGAATACACAATGATTGTAAACATCCGATTTCAAGAACATACTTGGAACTCTGTACAGGATGGTTAAGAGAGTCTAGTTCCAGTTTCCACAGTTTTGACTTGAAACCACATTTGTTACTCTGATACATTTATGTGTGCCATTTTAACATTGGCCAATGGGCTTGTCACATTGGTAATAACAATTCCTGGCAGATCATCAAAGTTTAGCACTCTTGGGCTTGGCTGGCTCTTGGATGGGTGACCTCTGGGTGGAGCGCTGTCGGCAAGCGTGGTGCACTTGGCCCTGGTGAGGCCAATTTGGGAACTACTTGACTGAGAAGTAGCAGCTCCAGTCACCAAAACTGACAATGGCCAGGAGAGCAGTGTGTTGACCCCTGACCGCTTCATATCTGCATCCAAGATGCGTATCGGCTGAGGATGACATAGTGTTCAGTTGGTTCCATTGGGCTTTCTGAGACCTGTTAGGATGGAATTTTTAGCTTTAACACAGTCAAAACTGGCAGTGTGGTGGAGCAAGACTGCCTCCCTTTGCCCACAAATGAAGTAGCATGTATGTATTAAAAATACAATTTTAAGTCAGAGCTATGGAAATTGGAGTTAGGTGCCTTTACTTCTCATGTGTAAAACTTAGTTTTGAAAATTGTATTTAGTTTACTAAAAGCACTATAGGCAAATCTTACTCTTCTTTTGCCATTTTCCTTGGCCATTCAGTTGTAGCTACTCTAAATTTCAAAACGTGTCATCTAGTCGAATATAAATTTTTTGTTTTGATATGTTTATTACATATTATTTTAGTCACATGTTAATTGATTTTGAGCTTACTTTCAACTTTTCTGTATTTATATCTTCCATTTGTTATTGAAGTTTATGTCGAATAAAAGCAACAGTGCATAAAAATTATCAAAATGGAGTTGGCTTATCTACATTTCATTAACACATATTCTGTATCTTTTTTTTTCCAATTTAGGACTCTTATACCTGCCTCTAGAGTGCATTGGGGAGGATGACAGTTCAAATACATGTCCAACCACCCAGATCTAGATTTCTTGTGATTTCCCTACATCACTGTAGGCAAATGCCAGGATGGCTCCCTTAAAAAGGAGCGGCTGATTCTTTTCCCTATCCTTCAAACAATCTGAGCTGATGCTCTGCCTCTAATGACCTTGATGCTGAAGGGACATTAAACCCTGTTCTTCCTTTATTCCTTCCTTCCTCTGGAGCTGCTGCAAATGTTCTTGGTGATACTATGTTGATGAAATCTAATAGAAGGTAAAACGTACTTATTGCTACATGCTTGGGTTGTACACCTTTATGTTACGGTTATGGTCACTGGCTGCCACTGTGCAGATCATTGGCTAAATACCTTCCCCCAGCAATTACTTGTGGCTTAACAGTTCTTATTTATGGAAGCTTTTGGGACTTAAATGTCAATTAAATATTGTAATTTAGTAGAACATTCTAGGTATGTACACATAAGAGTGTTGTCTGCTGAGACAGGTATAACAGCTCTGTATATGACTTCATGTATTTTCTATAAACTTGCTTTCAGTGCAAAAAGCTAGTTCTTGTTGAGAAATTAGCTCTCATAGCTGGTACTCAGTTTCAGATTCTACATGACAAAACTGAACAGGGATGTTGGAAATCTCAACATCAGCATAACTGGACAAAAGCTATCATCTTCATTAATAGGAAAGTAAATATAACAGCCAGTGCATTCCTCTTATGGTCTTATGGTTCACATTGTCCAACTACCAATGGAGAAAAAGGAAATGTGTGTGGTGTGTGTGTGTGTGTGTGTGTGTGTGTGTGTGTGTGTGTGTGTCAGATGCACAGCAGGCGTCCAGTTGTGTTTCTGGGAGATGATGGCCAGATTCCAACTAAATAGCTAAAAAGATTTGATCCTATCCCTGAATGCATCTGCTAGTAAAAGAAACTGTATCATTTAACACCTAATTATATCTCGATGGTATAGCCCAGCAGTGGTTTGAGAACAACAAGGAAAAACTCAGGAACTGGGACAAATCTCACATGGAAATTTAAAAAAAAAAAAAAAAAAAAAAACATTTATCAACAATCAGTGGGGGTGACAGAGCCAAAGAGAAACTGAAGAATGAGTCTTAATCCAGGAAACATGACATAATCATATAATTGGCCTATCATAATTAATAGTGAAAGCTGAAACCTGTGAAAATATAATTGAAGCCAAAACTTTTCTATCCTCCTCTGCGTATTTAGTTTATGATAATTGGACTGTTGACATCATATAAGGCTGATGGAATGAAACAGGCAATTCCAAAGGTAAATGACAACAGAGATTAATCCATGACAAATTCAGAGTGTAGCAAATTCATCTTAAGCACATACAACAATCTAGGGAGCAATCCAAACCACAAATGTAAATCAAGCAAGGTCAAAGCCCTACTTGGTGCATTCCTAAAGGCTTCAGTAACTAGCAAGAGATTGCTGGCAATAGCCAGATTGTGTGGAATTTAGTAGTAAACATTTGCCAGAGGGTGGTGCAACCTCATGTATTGGCTGTAACTGAAGTGCCATGTTTGGACACAAGCCACAACTGTTGCCTGAACCTTGAGTCATCTCTTTTGATAATCAGGCTTGGTAGGCAATATGAATTGCTGTCGGACACCAAAAAATGTTTCAGTAAATATGGGCATGCAAATGAGTTGTGAGTATGGGAAAACTCAGTCAGTGTTTTAATCTGCTCTCAGAATCCATTGCAGTGCAGCATCATGGACCTACCATTAGTAATATTTAATGCAAAAACTCTGGCAGAATATTATTGTAACAAAAAAGTTGTTTACAATTTTTTTAATTTTTGTGAGTGTACAACTTGATGTTCTCTTAAACTTAGTACAATTTTATATTGAATTTTTATGAAGTGTATCAGCACTGTTAGCGGTGGACAATGCAGTAATACTGCCAGAATAACATTATTAAAGAGAGGAAGGGCAAGAGCTTTTCACTGTTGATTACAAATTCTTCATGAAAGATTCTGCAACTATATTGAAGTTTAAATTTATCCTTTATTTCACTGTTTCAGTTGTACATTCTTTTTATGATTGCTAATTTTGATCAAAAATAGTCATCATAAGAATAAATGTGCAAGTGAGACTGTGATCAATGTGAAAATACAAGGGTTTTCTTAAGGAAAAAAGTATATTTTTATCTGTGGTTGTAAATGTTAATGATAGATTAATAACAAGATTTTCTTGGGTTTTATAAAGTACATTGCCTCTGACATGAAGTAAATAAACTCATTCATGTTCTGACTGGGATGACCACAGTTTGACAACATGGTAATCAAGTCACTCTCTTCTGGTGAGGCAGCAATTGATAAGTCTTATGAGACACATGATCAGTCTTTGTAAATGGACATGAATGAATTTCAATGAGTTGGCAATATCTCCAACAAAATATAAAAACATAAGAGAATTAAGTGAGAAAAGTTACTTATAAACCTGAAATGTTCTTTGTTAAATCATATAATGGAAACTTTGCATATTGGAATTAGCTTTTTTGTGTCATATATTTATTGTTAACTCCATTTCTCTCTGTGTTCAACAGGTCATGCAACAACATATGCTGCATATGCTGGACTCTCTACTATAGACCATTTGCCACCACGCTATTTACTTCCTGCTTCCATACCTATTGCTCTAACTGGTGGCTTTATTGCATTGATCTTATCTTCGTACAGCTACATTGCCGATGTAAGTCGTGCTGATAAAAGAGGATTGAGGTGAGTTACTCTGCATAAACAGTCAACACCCACAATTTACAACCAACTCTGTGATTCATTAATTTAATAGTAGAAATAAAAATGATATCCATTGTTGATGACTTGACCTGATACCCTGAACATTGAGGTAAGAAATGAATTATTTGTTATTTGCAAAATAAAGTACTATGATATGTACAAATGATACACCTTCTGTCAGAGGAGCAGTGTTTTGTGATGATAGGTGATGATTGTGGGGGATCAGGAGAAATAAAGAACAGAAGAAATATTTGATGTGGCACATAATGATCTCTATTGTTTCTGAGAAATATGAACCTTTCTGGAGAAAAGCCATGTGTCTTCATAACCAGAGAAACAAGCCTTTTTTGCCAATTGACAGCAGTTTTCCCAAATGTGCTTTTATAATTGCACCAACCTGTCCTGTTTCATGTTTGCACCTGCATCTACTAACCATTGTATGTCTAGTGCCCCCATTCCTACAGCCTAGGCATCCAAGTTAAAACACATATGCTCCAAAACGATATCCCACAACCTCTGTACCAATAGCCTCTTCCGCTCATTCGTCTCTCTAGCAACTAAAACACAAATCTTGCTTACAGACAAATGTCTTGGACAGCCTCCTCCTGTGACTCTGTCACAAACATAGTATCACTTCTAAAGAAGTCAGAAGCACCCCTCTCACCACCCAACCATCCAGTACCAGCCATTCCTTGAATGTCTCAACAGATTGTTATGCTAGGGTTTCGCAACTCAAGCATTGAAATGAGATAATCTCTCCTGATATCCTTACCACATCCCAAGTGCTAACTTGCACTGCTACCCTAAATTCTGCTACATGCTTGTCAAACGATGTAATATTACTAGACAATAACTACTTCAACATTCCTGGCCCTACAGTTATTTTCAATGTAAAACGTGCTTCTTGTACCCACCCATGACTACGTACACCAGCCCCAGCCACTAGTAAATCATACAGTATGACAGATAGAGCAACATGTGAAACAACGCAAGGGTTTTTATGAAGGAATGATCATCATTAATCTGACCGATTGTGTGAATGGTCAAAGAAAACTATCTGCCTTGGTGGCAATCTGTACCCAATTTTAAGCATGCTGTATAGCACAACACAAGACACCTGAGTGCTTGCTTTCCCAAACTCCACTTTAGGATGCAGTATTAATCCACCTCTCCAGCGCCCCCACCTATACACACACAAACTACAGAACTAGTTTCTATGAGAGATGGGAATTTGCCCTCCAACATACCCTCTCATCACACTATCCTGTTGAGCTTCATTTCTTTAAATGTCCCATCACTCCCACCCTCAGTCCCTACATTTTGCAACCTTGTGCAACCAATCACTCTCCCTCCTTTTAGGATTAATATTTGCTACTTTAAGTGTATATAGTGCCAGTAGTAAAAAGTTTGGCCTCCTGAAGGTAAGTAATAGCCAGTCATTCTGTCTCCCTGAATTTTCTGAATCTATTATACAAGTTACTAGTAACCTTTTCTGTCTCACTCATAATGAAGTAATAGTTATGAGTCATAACTAGTGAAGTATCAATATTTGAGTGAAATTTTACTTCTCTGTGTTATGTAAAAGTTTGCTGATTTGTGTTATGCAAACTGCTTTTCAGTCCACTCTCATACCTTGTACTGAGTTTGTGCAGAAGTTGGTACTGTTTTCCCACAAGTTTAAAAAACACAACAGATACAAGTAACAGAGACTTTAGTAATTAATAATACATTCTCCTTCACTATTTATAATTCTGTCAATGCTGCGTAACTTTTCAGTTCCATGACTGTATAAATCATGTGGTTCTGCGACAAAAAACTCAATAAGCCATATTTAGAGCAGATTTTCATGTGCAAAGAAAGTTCCTCGAGGGTTAGTTGATACAAAGTGGAAAAGGTGAAAATCTTAGGGTGCAAGTTTAGGCGAATAAGATGGTTGTGAAATGACTTCCCAACCAAATACCTGTATAGTGTTTGTTGTCAGTCTAACAGAATTTGGGCAGACATTATCAGGGAATGCCATCGCTGCACATAATCTTCCTGGTTATTGTTCTTGGATTGCATCTGCAAGATGTCTCAGTTGTTGACAATAGATGTCAGCAGTGATGGTTGCACCTTGGGGAAGCAACTCGTAATACACTACACTATCGTTGTTCCACCAGATGCATAATATTATCTTTTGTGGAGGCACACAGGTCCTTGTACTGGGAGTTTTTGCTTTGTTTGGGTTCAACCATTCCTTTCTTTTCTTTATGTTAGCGCAGTATTTCTCATCACCAGTAACTATACTGGATACACTGGAAATTAATGGTCAGTGTTGTTCACGAGCCAATTAATGACGAGCAAGTAAAGATGCAAATAAGGTGTCCTGCTAATTTTTGTAATTTTGAGTTAGAGCATGCAGTGCCCATACATCTAATTTTTGAACCTTCTCCATTGCATTCAAGTCTTACAAAATGATGGAATGATCACAGTTGATCACTTTTGCTATTTCTTGAATACATTTTATGGATCATTGTGCATTAATGTGTTTAAATGATCTTCATCAAACCATGAAGGTCTTCCTGAACATGGAGGGCCAATAATGTCAAAATGATACTCCTTAAAATGAGAAGACCATTTTCTTATTGTGCTCTGTCCAGTGGCAATATCCCCAAACATGGTGAAAATGTTTCTTACTGCCTCTGCTGCTGCCACCCCTCTAATGAACTCAAACAGAAGAATGTGTTGGAAATGTTCTCATTTCTCCACTTGGCATTCCATTTTCTAGTGCTCACAACTCCACATCTCCAAAAGATAAAATGATGAAATGTAAACTCAAATAGCAAACAGTGAATTACAAATAAAAAATGACAGTCAATAAATAAACCTATAGCAACTGGAATACTGACATATAAAACAAGAATACTATAAGCTTAGGCGCTAACATAATAATTTTAGTGCACTGTACATCTCCGTGATAAAAATATGTTGTTGTTGTGATCTTCACTCCAGTTACTGGTTTGATGCAGCTCTTCATGCTACTGTATCAAATGGTTCAAATGGCTCAGTCCCCTAGAACTTAGAACTACTTAAACCTAACTAATCTAAGGACATCACACACATCCATGCTCAAGGCAGGATTTGAACCTGCGATCATAGCGGTAGTGCAGTTCCAGACTGAAGCACCTAGAACCACTCGGGCACAGCGACCGGCACTACTGTATCCTGTGCAAGCCTCTCCATCTGTGAATAACTACTGCAAATTACATCCATTTTAATCTACACACTGCATTCATCCCTTGGCTTTCCCCTGCAATTTTTAACCCCCCACCCACACACTCACTTATCTCCTTGTTGCAACAGGATGTGTCCCATCAACCAATCAGTTCTTTTAGTCACAATTCAATAACTTCTATTCTCTTTCTGGCTGAACTTCTTGTCATCCATATTTCACTCTGTACATGGCTACACTCCATACAAATACCTCCTGGGAGGACTTTCTGAAACTTTATATTATATGTTAAAAAGTTCCTCATTTCATGAAAATTCTTTGTGCTGTAGCCAATCTACATTTTATATATCCTCCACCTTGGCAATCATCAGTTCTTTTGCTGCCCAAGTAGCAAAACCCTGTTACTACTTTTAGTGTCTCATTTCTTAATCTGATTCCTTCAGTACCACCTGAATTAATTTGGCTATATTCCATAACTTTTTTTTTTTTTTTTACTTTTGTTGATGTTCATCTCATATTTGAGCATCTAACTTAGCATTTAGTTCTTTTCTTAAAGAAGAATTTTGATCAATTAGTAGTTTTCTTAAAGCCGCTGAATCTGCTCTGTGGGCTTTAAATAAATTTACTATCTCAGACCAGTCTGGCACCTCCTTTCTCCCTGTCAAAGCTATGGCTGGTTCTGAAGTTTCCCCTGTCTTTTGAATTCTATCTATATCCCTATTGATTTTCGACCTAGTGGTCATTCAAAACAACTTCACCTCTAAATGTACTAGCTACAGTACTATAGTCTTTGAACAGTTTCCTCTTTATTTATTTATTTTTTTTCTTACTCAAACAATTATTGTCTTTTGCTCACCCGGCATTGAGTTTTAGGCTGCGTTGGGTTGGTGAGCAGGTGTAGAATCGGCACCGGTGAATAGCACAGGCACTGGCAGCATCGAACGTTGGTTATGGCATCAGTGTCGGTGTCAGGTGTCACCAAGCCATTGCAGTCAGCAACAGTGGCAGTTTACTGCATTGCCATTGGCGGCTGGTTACTGCATCGGTGGCAGTTTGTTACTGCATCGATGTCAGTGGCTGGTTACTGCGTCGGCGTTGGCTGGTTTCTGCGTCGATGTCGGTGGCTGGTTACTGCTTGTGTGAGAATTGCTTCGTCCCCACACTCAAATCTTCTTAATCAAAAAGTTGAGATCTTCCCTCCATTCTTTTGATGTTTTTACCTTCTCCTGTCTTATATTGTACTGAATTCACAACTTTCTTAAAAAAAAAATGGTTTAAATGGTTCTGAGCACTATGTGACTTAACATCTGAGGTCATCAGTCCCCTAGAACTTAGAAGTACTTAAACCTGACTAACCTAAGCACATCACACACATCCATGCCCGAGGCAGGATTCGAACCTGCGACCGTAGTGGTCGCGCGGTTCCAGACTGAAGCGCCTATAACCGCGTGGCCAACTTTCTTCCTTTGGTTCAGTAGACACAATGCAATTACTTGAAACAGTTTCCCAGTCTTGTTACACCTGGTTGCTATGGAAACTCAAATATCTTCTTCCCATTTTTGGCTTAAAATGTCCCTTTTTCTTCGAGTCCTGTCACTTGGTCGCCACATTCTAATGCTTTCTTGGACGGCAAGAGACAGTGCTGTGTTGGGTTGCACGACTCGCATGTCTCTTCCAGTTGACTCATATGTTGTGCATGCAGCCGATACTCTTCTTTGGGCCATAAGCTATGTTGCCCTCACCACTTAATTCTTCTCTGAAGACTGTATCTGATTAAAGGGAATAATATTAACCAACTCTCTATTCTTGAAATGAATCATGTACTTGTACAATCTTTTCAGTTCAACAACAATATATTTTCCCCTCTCATCCCCAAGGTAACAATTATTCTGTACAAGCTCCAGCAAGCCAACTGGTTCCAAGATAAATGTTAGAATCAACAAAACACCCATACTATTACATACGTGCTGCCTCATGCAGAGCCAAGACATGAAGTAAGAGTCTCTATACAATACACGCTTCATCTGTCTCTGTAACGATCCTCATGACACCACAAACCACAGGATATTATACAAGCACTCTTTGACTTTTTGATATAAATTCCAAGGTGCTGCTGGTAACCTTTTGTTGGAGCCACTCATCTGATGCAGCTCCTGGCTTTTCGCTGTCCCTCCTGCACACACAGATATGTGTGGTGCAGTAAAAAGGCTCTCTCACCCTCATCATTAAAATATTGATTGTTTGAGATGGTGGAGAGCCAAGTGTTCTAGAACATACCCCAAAATTCTTTAATCACTACACATTCTCTATCATTCAACTACCTCTCAGTGTGCCCTGAAATGAGAAATGTCCTACCCACTATCCATCCCACTCTTTCCACAGTGGTATTTTACCACCCACAGAACCTACACAATATTCTCATCCATCCCTGTACAACCCCTGCTCCCAGCCCCTTGCATGAAGCTCATATCCCTGTAATAGACATAGATGGAAGAAGTGTCCCATACATCCTCCCACCACCACCTACTGCAGTCATGTCACGAGCATCACCCATCCCATCAAAGGCAGTGCTACCTGTAAAACCAGTCATCCTATCTACAAGCTAATCTGCAACCACTGTTCAGCTTTCTACAAGGACATTACAACCAACAAGCTGTCTGTCCAATGGACGGCCACCAACAAACTGTGGCCAAGAAACAACTAGGCCACCCTGTTACTGAGCATGCTGCACAACACAACGTCTTTCATTTAAATGACTGCTTCACACCCTGTGCCATCTGGATCCTTCCCACCAACACCACCTTCTTTGAATTGAACAGATGGGAACCCCCCCTGCAATATATCCAACGTTCCTGTAACACTCCTGGCCTCAACCATCTTTCCCTGCCTTCTGGGCCTCAAAAGTGCAACCTCAACCTTCATTAGTCACTGTCCTTACCAATATAGACCCTCCCTTGCTTGCATTCCAGCAGCACTTTACTGCCCCCAACCTATCCCTGCTATACCTCCCCCTTGCCATCCCAGCCTCCTCCTCACACCAACCCGGTTGCCTCTCCTGTAATGCACTGCTGCTCACAGTTTGGATTTAGCTGCCAGAGACTGTGGTCATATGTGTGTGAGTTGCGTTTACGTGAGTGTGTGCATGTGTGTATTTTGTCTACTTTTGACAAAGGCTTGTTAGCTGAAAGCTAACTTTCAGAAAGTCCTTTTGTTGACTTTTTTTGTTGTGCCTTCCTGTGTCTCGGTATCTTCACTACATGATGAATAGCAAGTATGCTTTTCATTATATTGTTACAGTCCATCCTGGAATTTCCGTTGTTTGATTTTGCCTAAAGGGTTTTCTTCCACCCTACCCCAGTGTCGTTTTCCTTTGTTACTATTTTCTAATGCATTACTATACTCAGTGTTCATCCTTTCTCTTCTTTGCTGTGTTTATCTCATCCCCTTACAAATCAAAAGGCGTGCTCTACTTACGAGCCACACTCTATCAACCGTCTTGGCCGCACACAAAATATGGCTACAAGACCACACTTATTGTTGGTGCAGTATCATATGTCCCATATTACACCTGCTGATATAATTAATCCTATATCTTAATATTGATCAGGCTCCCTGCGTCCCTCTCGCATATTTTCACATGTTATTTCTCACACTTTTCCTGTGCCACATGAACTTCTATGCCGTCCTACCAACCCAACCCACCCCCAATTCCTTCCCCTCTCTGTTTCAGATCGTACCTATTAATTTCTCCTGATCTAATCACTTCTACTGTGCCCCTTTGATTGTTACCATGCACACACCTGCAGCCTACTTTATAGGTATTTTTATATTTCATGTGATCTCATTGTGAATTCACGCCAATTTCAATTGGTTTGTTCCCCTCACCATAGGCATATTTACTCATATTTCACCTTGTTCCCCGTATTTCATCAGTTTCTTCCTTTTCATAATTTTTTCTCATGTGTTTGACCTTACTTTGGCGAAATTTTTCAGATTTAATTCTGCTTTATTTACGTATTTATATGTGGTTTTTCCACCACCATGGATCCTTGCTCCTTCCATCTGTGTTAGTACAGAAAAGTTTTCATGTCCGTAACCAGAACCCAGTCACACATACTGTTCCTGCATTGTTACATGGCTCATGGGATTTCCCCCCCCCCCCCCCCCCCCCCCCCAAATGGCCTTGCCATCAATTTACCCATCTCCAGCAGCCACCCTTCCTTCCATAATGACTTACATCTGTTCAGATTCTGCCAATCCTTAGTCCTCACCAACATAGTTCTGTGAAACCAGATCACTCTACCCAAACCTCCTTGCAATATCTTCTCTCCATCTGTAAAATTCTCCAGCTGTGCAATCCCAAATTCGTAGATCCCATAACACACATTGAAACTCTTACCCTCCAGGAACTAGAGCAACACACACAATGCCCCCTCAGAAAAACTCTCCAACCTGCTCACTTCCTACTCCCGTCTTGAACGATCATTGTCCACCACCTCTACAACAACCTACAAACCTCCGCCATGCCCCCTGATAGCTGACAAACCTTGTCTTGCTGACCTTCTACACTTAGCCCACCCTCCAAAGCTCTCTCCCACCACCACACAGAATCCAGAACCCAAACAGACATGAAACACAGTAATGAACCTTATCTCTAAAGGTCTTAGCCTGCAAAAGTATCAGGCCTTTACAAGGGCCTCACCTTTTGCCCCACCCACAAATTAAGTCATGCAGGACTTGTTAAAGATCTTCTCGCCTTCTTCCAGTCCCTACTGTGGAAACGTTTTTTTGCCACCGACCATACCAGACTCAACCAGAGACCAATGTTGAACACTGCCTGACTCAGTTCTCTCCTCATCATTCCTCAAATCCCTCAACAGGCAAACCTATTCATCGACCATCTAGAAGAATCCTTTCTCAACGCCCAGACTCCCAAACACCTCACCTGGTTCAAATTCATTGATGACATTTTCACGATCTGGATCAAGGGTGAAGACACCCTATCCACATTCCTCCAGAACCTCAACTTCTTCACCCTGTTTGCTTCACCATGTCTTGCTCAAACCATCATTTCTGCAACTCAGCATCTCTGCTACGCAGAATTACATTGCAGCAATAAAACATAAACAGCCAAATAACAATAAAATAAAAAGTGTAATTGCCAAGAAAATGCACCATTTACAGTAGCAAAACTCAGTGCACACAGAAGCATCTGCCGGCAGCAGAATTTATCAATGGCATTTACGTTTTGTGAATTTGCTGTTTTCTCTTCGTTTACCTTTCTTGTGTCAAATGAAAACAAAACAGGTTTCTTTTGTTGGGAGCTATCATGTGGCTTAAAATAAAATCACATAATTACAGAGGACTGAAATGTGTTATTGGTTTCAGTTTTCTGATTTTATGTTATTTGAACATTATCGATAGTCAAGCAGTAATTATCTTTCAGAACAATGAAACTGTTTTTGTCAGTTCACTATAGGAACTTTGCCTTTATTGATCTCTTCACAGAGGCAGTCAAATTTTTTGATGTGAAGTGTTTCATTCTGCAGTATTGGCAAGGTTCAACTGTTTGCTGAATTTCAAGTGCATGTTTTCATCTAATAGTTCATATGGCATTATGCAATAATAAAGAGCCAAACATAAGATAATAGAGTACTGGTACTTCCAGAATACTGGCATCCAGAAGACCACACTGAAGAGTTTAATACCAAGTGGGGACCTACTTCAGTGTGAATATGCACATACAAATGTGCACTTTTGGCCAAACTGTGCATTAGAGTATGGTTTATGCAGCTCTGTCACACTTGGAGTATTCTCTGATGTTCTTTTCTGGTTTTGCCATAAGATCTCATAATGCTGTATACGTACAAACATACATAAATGTTTACTTCAAGATCACTAAGCAGGCAAATTTGGTCAGTAGTGTTGAATTAAATGTTTGACAGCATAATGTAACTGGATAGATAAACGTTTGTTCACCAATTGATGGCTGAAGAACATATCCATTAAAAAAAAAAAAAAAAAAAAAAAAAAAAAAAAAAAAAAAAAAAAGGTTTCACTTATGCAAGCTTTCAGAGCCTGTGGCTCCTTCATCCAGCAGAAGGGCTGAAGGGGAAGGAAGAGGGGTGTAAGGGAAGGAAGAGGGGTGTAGGGGAAGGAACTGGAGAGTTTTAGGGAAAGGAGTGAGTTTGGAAAAGTCACCCAGAACTCTGTGTCAGGGGAGACATCCCAGATGTAATGAGAATGAAAGACTGATTGTTGGGGACTGCACCTGGGAGCTTAAAGATGAAGACCTGGTAACATGGAAGACAGAGATTATCGTTAAAACATTGCACATGAGTTAATAAGAATGAAAATATAAGTGCATTGTTTGTAACAGAGCGCCTCCACAGCACAGTGGACGTGTGATATGGCAGAGGGAAAATTCCATCGCACAAGATCTTGAACTCCAAATAAACGGTAGAAAACAGGAAAAAAAAAATACTGAGATTTCACGAGGTTTCACTGTAATCCTGTGGACTGCTAGATGGAAAACAAAGAGCAAAAAAATTTTTCAAGTGATCAGCCACGCAGGAGCTCATGACAGCAATATCATCTAGATAATTAATGCAACACAGGACAGGCATAGTCAATTGCTCTAAAAATCATTTGAAAATAGCAGGGGTGCTGTCCACCCCAAAAATAAGGTACAAATATTGATAAAGACCAAAAGGAGTATTCAAAATCAGAAATAACAGAGACCCTTCGTCCACAAGGTCCTGCAGATACGCGTACGACAAATCAATTTTAGAAAAATACTTGCCACTCAATATTTTTGCCAACAGTTCCTCCTGGCGTGGGAGAGTGTACATATCCACAATTGACTGCACATTGACAGTGACACTGAAATGGCCACAGAGGCAAAGTTTCCCAAGCAGCTTCTGAACTACAACCAGCAAAGATGACCATTCACTAGCCATGGCAAGTTGCACCATCCCTAGAGATTGAAGTCTGTTCAATTCTGCATTCACTTGATCTTTAGGGTGACAGGAATAGGATGCACATGACAAAACGAGGCCGAACCATGGATTTCAAAGAAATATAAGAAGAAAAATGTGCAGCACACCCTACCTTCTGAAAACAAGTCCAAAAACTCTTCACACAGTGTTTCCATTTGAGGATATGTTACCTGATTGGACACTAGGTAAATTGTGTCAGCGATAGGAAATCCAAATGTGTCAAATACATCCATCCCAAACAAGTTCTGAACTCTGACATCAGCAACCACCAAAAATGTAATGGAACAAACAATTGACTCACAAATGGCAGATGCCATAAATTGTCCCAAACACACAATGTTCTGTTTGTTATAAGTGATTAGCTTCTGCATGGCCAGTGTCAGTGGGAGCAAGCCTATACTCATGTAAATTTGAGAATTCAATAATGTTATTGCAGCATCAGTGTTGATTTGTATCCGGAGCACTTGGAAAAAAACACTGAACTCGGTAAACAACTTGGAGGGATGTCACAAGCATTGGAATCACACAGTTTACATCCATGTCCATAGCCTGAGCAATTTTCTTTGAATGACACACAAAGGCAATGTGGCATTTCTTCCAGCAAGCATTACAAGTAGGACACTGCTTAGGACACACTGAATGTTTGTGCTGGACAGAACAGAAAGGACAAGAGAGGAACAAAGAATGCTGATGCTGGTAGTGTGGTGATTGCAGCTGCTTGGGCTGGCCTTGGTCTGCTTGGCATTGGACATGCATGTTCACCACCATCACTGTTGCTTTCTCATGGAAGCTATCTGTCATCCAAGTGGGCACATCTTGTGACACTGTTGGCACATTGCCACACACTTCAGTTTTGAAACCCGCTGCCTGAGAAACTTCAATAGATTGTGCTATTTGCAAAACTTCAGACATTGGGGGTTTTTCACAGAATAAAACCTTCTGGCACACTTCCTTGTCCAGAGCTAACCAAATAATTTCATCATGCACTATACAAGGGCACGAGTAATGAATTGACACTTATGGCTATGGCCATGAAATTCAGCCAGGCATTGTAAGACTGGTTTGGTTTCTTGTGGCTTCAGTACAGTTTAGCTCAAACTGCAGTGACATGCATTTGTTTGTGATGGTATTTGGACAATAAACTGCACATGTGATCAAAAGTAACAGCTGCTGGTTCTTGTAAAGGGGTAAGCTGACACAGTGATTGATACATTTTAGGTGGAATCTACAAGAGAGAGAAGGCTTTGCATAAACTTGAGTCTGTCACACTGAAAGCCAAAAAATGCTGTGTGAGTCTTTTTTTTGTAAACCTACTAATCATTGACTAAATCATCATACAAAGGAAAAGTTGGTGGGTGGACTAGTGGAATGATACCCTTTCTGTTAGTGAAAGCTGACAAAGTGATCACTGACAAAGATAGCTATTCAGTCAGGGCCATTAGCACGGTGTCCATAAGACTAACTTGATGAGACTGCACTTAAAAACTGTGCTTGTGAAAACCGTTCCAAACTTTTTGCCAATTGTGTAGTAATCAAGTAATATGCAAAACTGATCTACGTAACAAAAATAAAGTGTTTTACATAAACCTCAGAACAGTAACAGAAGTAAATCTCTTATGAATCCACATGCAACAAAGACACAGAACAACAGATGTTAATGGTATTACTGGAAGAATGTGAGAGAATTAGTCACCACTGGTCTGTCCATATATATATGTTAGTCGTCCACAGTCAGTGTATCGGAGGCCGCACCGCGTGCACACCTCACACTGGTAGTCTCTAGCGGTTGGCCTGCACTGATACAGTTGGCGGTCAATTCAAGCATGCACACATGGCAACACAAATATATATATGGCATTTACATATGCCTGCCAGTGTCTGTATATGTGTGTGTGTGTGTGTGTGTGTGTGTGTGTGTGTGTGTGTGTGTGTGTGTGTGTGTGTGTGTGTGTGTGTGTGCGCGCGCGCGCGCGTGTATATCTGTCCTTTCTTCCCCCTAAGGTAAGTCTTTCCACTCCCAGAATTGGAATAACTCCTTACCCTCTCCCTTAAAACCCACATTCTTTCGTCTTTCCCTCTCCTTCCCTCTTTCCTGATGAAGCAACCAGGGGTTGTGAAAGCTTGAATATTTGTGTGTGTGTTTGTGATTTTGATGGTGTCTATCAACATACCAGTCTTTCTCGTTTGGTAAGTTAAAGCATCTTTGTTTTTTATATATATTTTTCCCGTGTGGAATGTTTCCCTCTATTAGATTCTTATTATTAGTATTGTATACATCCATTGGGCCTTCAAAGTCTGGATGAGGATCTCCTAAAAACTACACTCCTGGAAATGGAAAAAAGAACACATTGACACCAGTGTGTCAGACCCACCATACTTGCTCCGGACACTGCGAGAGGGCTGTACAAGCAATGATCACACGCACGGCACAGCGGACACACCAGGAACCGCGGTGTTGGCCGTCGAATGGCGCTAGCTGCGCAGCATTTGTGCACCGCCGCCGTCAGTGTCAGCCAGTTTGCCGTGACATACGGAGCTCCATCGCAGTCTTTGACACTGGTAGCATGCCGCGACGGCGTGGACGTGAACCGTATGTGCAGTTGACGGACTTTGAGCGAGGGCGTATAGTGGGCATGCGGGAGGCCGGGTGGACGTACCGCCGAATTGCTCAACACGTGGGCGTGAGGTCTCCACAGTACATCGATGTTGTCGCCAGTTGTCGGCGGAAGGTGCACGTGCCCGTCGACCTGGGACCGGACCGCAGCGACGCATGGATGCACGCCAAGACCGTAGGATCCTACGCAGTGCCGTAGGGGACCGCACCGCCACTTCCCAGCAAATTAGGGACACTGTTGCTCCTGGGGTATCAGCGAGGACCATTCGCAACTGTCTCATGAAGCTGGGCTACGTTCCCGCACACCGTTAGGCCGTCTTCCACTCACGCCCAAACATCGTGCAGCCCGCCTCCAGTGGTGTCGCGACAGGCGTGAATGGAGGGACGAATGGAGACGTGTCGTCTTCAGCGATGAGAGTCGTTCTGCCTTGGTGCCAATGATGGTCGTATGCGCGTTTGGCGCCGTGCAGGTGAGCGCCACAATCAGGACTGCATATGACCGAGGCACACAGGGCCAACACCCGGCATCATGGTGTGGGGAGCGATCTCCTACAATGGCCGTACACCTCTGGTGATCGTCGAGGGGACACTGAATAGTGCACGGTACATCCAAACCGTCATCGAACCCATCGTTCTACCATTCCTAGACCGGCAAGGGACTTGCTGTTCCAACAGGACAATGCACGTCCGCATGTATCCCGTGCCACCCAACGTGCTCTAGAAGGTGTAAGTCAACTACCCTGGCCAGCAAGATCTCCGGATCTGTACCCCATTGAGCATGTTTGGGACTGGATGAAGTGTCGTTTCACGCGGTCTGCAAGTCCAGCACGAACGCTGGTCCAACTGAGGCGCCAGGTGGAAATGGTATGGCAAGCCGTTCCACAGGACTACATCTAGCATCTCTACGATCGTCTCCATGGGAGAATAGCAGCCTGCATTGCTGCGAAAGGTGGATATACACTGTACTAGAGCCGACATTGTGCATGCTCTGTTGCCTGTGTCTATGTGCCTGTGGTTCTGTCAGTGTGATCATGTGATGTATCTGACCCCAGGAATGTGTCAATAAAGTTTCCCCTTCCTGGGACAATGAATTCACGGTGTTCTTATTTCAATTTCCAGGAGTGTGTTATTATTATTATTACATTGTAGGATAAAGTAAGTGATTTTAATATATTTTTTAGTTATTATAAAGTTATTTTTTTCTTTTTTAGGCTCAGTTTAGTGGAAGTATCTGTGAGTCTGAGTGCAATCAGTGGCAATGCAGTTTGTGCACCATTGTATAAAGCCTATGGATTTGTTGGCATATTTACAACTGCAGCTGGTCTGTGTCTGGTGGGCTTCTTTTATGTACTGTTCCTGCTACCAGAATCAATCACTCCACCGCATTCTCAGTCAGAGGTAACTTTTTTTTCCCCTCGAGTCAAAGGTTGATTGGCTTATTCATCTTGTTCTATGGATCCCATCATGAAGAAGAGCCTTTAGGGACAAGGAATGAATTGGGACATACATTAACTCTGAAAAGCAGCAATAATAAAGGGGATTAATAAATAATTTTCATTAAATGTCTGTACCCTGTTTGTGTGTTCTCAAACCAAATTCAACATAGTGAAATTAACAAGAATGTCACCAAATTTGAAAAAAGGCCCTGCCTCCTTAAATACATCAAACAATGACTCATGATCTCGTATTACTGGTGTAAACATCCATATTAATGTTTATCATAGAGCAATAATTCATCTTCGTACAATAAGAGAAGGTGCCTGTTTACAGTGAATGTTTGCTACTTGTCAAGCTGCTGACAGTAACCTTCTATTCTTGAGCCTACCTAATCAGAAAATTTGTTGAAGAAGTGCTTAATAATGTGTTTCTAATTTTTTTATGAATATGTATGGATCTCAAACTCTTGTTTTATGTTAGAAGAGTACTTGCTAAAGACCTTCACATAAGACTACATAATCCTTCTCTGAATTTTGGACAAGGATGCAAAGCCTATACTGACATTATTTTTCTTTCTTGTATTATGGTTGTATAAATCACTATGCACATCACATTTGTTTTATTTTTCTTTATTTTATTTTATTTTATTTTTATTTTTATTTTTTTTACAATCATATTGACCAACTAGGATCACATTAACAATTTCAGTTCCACTTCTTCCTTTGTTGTTGTTTCCTGTTTTTCCAGTATTCCCTCATTTTCTCCCCATGAAGTCTCTTCCTTTCTACTGTCCATGTTGTTCCCGACTTTTTATTTCTTCTGCTTTGAAAACCCTCCAAATTTACTGTTTTATTTTTAAAACAGTTTCTTTCTGCTATTTTTGATTCTTTGATGTTGTTTCTTTGTAGATTTTTCCTTACTTCTGCAATCCATGTTATAGTCAAGTTCTTCTTCCAGAAATATAGGAGTATTTATTTTGTTAGTCTGTGTCCATGCATTCGGTAGAGGTGTCCAAAACTGGTTAATCTTTGTTTGGCCACTACTTCAGATATTTTCTCTATATTTTTGTAGATCTCCTCATTACTTCTTATTTTCCAACCATCTGCAGTTTTTATTGCACCCTTTATTTTTCTAATAATCCTTCTCCAGGATTCTTCTTTATTAGCAACAAACATCATTAAGTAGTAAATGTAGTTTGAAATGAAGGTAATAATACCAAGGTCTTTGAGGAGGCTTTGGCAAGATAGCAGATTTTTTGAATTATACTGTATTCTTATTGCTTACTTTTGGTGAATGAATACTTTATTTCCTGTAGCTGTATTCCCCACAAGACAATTCATTTGGGTAACAATAAGTCTAAGCATGCAAAATAAACTAGTATTCTGGTCTTCAACTAAGACATTGAGAGATACTTTCAGCTGCAAAACGTGCCAAACTCAGCTTCATGATTTGATTAGCCATGTGTTGACTCCATGTTAGCTTGTTACCTAGTTAACCCTCTAAGCATTTTAGGTATACTTTTTCATTTAATGTATAACAAATATTGTTTATTTCTTGCACTAACAGTTAATAGCAGGAAACCACATAATACAAGAAATTAAGATACTAATACTCTGTCAAAACACTGTAACAGCAAGTTCTTATGGCATAGTGGAATTTATAACTTCTTAGTGGTGGCACACAATGATTCTGCTGCCATCAGTTTACATTTCATTTAAGGACTGCAAGGGTAATGTAAGAAAAATTAGGACATGTTCAGAGAAATACAGACAGTTGTTCTTCTCTTGCTCCATTTCTACATCTACATGACTACTCTGCAATTCACATTTAAGTGCTTGGCAGAGGGTTCATCGAACCACAATCATACTATCTCTCTACTATTCCACTCCCGAACAGCGAGCTGGAAAAACGAACACCTAAACCTTTCTGTTCGAGCTCTTGGCATGCTTACTTTCATTCTATCATGTCATATGGGATCATTTTATGGAGTAATTTATCAAATTGAGCACAAGTATTTAGAGTGCAAAAGCATGTTAATAGGACTCATTTGTGCTGTAAATTCAAGAACATCAGTAGAAGCTTGTTTAAGTAACTGGTAATTCTAATTAATGCTTCTCAGTACATTTTTCCTTAATTAAATTTGATACAAATAATGTATTTCTATTTTCAAGCAACAGCTCAATACAGGATGTTTATAAATGAATATTGGGGTTTTAACACTTTATAATATTTATTACATTAAACTTACAGTTATAAATGATATGTCAAATGAAAAAGCAACTCAAACAGTTGTGTTTGGCACCAGCGCACATGTGCAGCATGCAATGTTTCTGCCTCAATTGGTTGAACTTCACTGTAACCAAGTGCTGGATAAGACGCAAGGGGCCCAATGGCAGGGCATGCTTTGCATGGCCTCCACGTTCACCCGACCGAACGCCATGTGATTTTTTCCTTTGGGGCTTCATGAAGGATCATGTGTATGTGCCTCAGACCAGCAGACCACCCTTAATTAAAAACTGGATTGAAGCAGCTGTTGCTACAATCACTGTAGACACAATTATCAACATTTGGGAAGAACTTGGCTATAGACTTGATGTGTACGGTGTGACAAATAGTGCTCAAATTGAACATTTATAGTGTTCTTGGTAAAACTGTTTGAGTTGCTCTTTCATTTGACATATCATTTATGACTGTAAGTTTAATATAATAAATATTATAAAGCATTAAAACCCCAATATTCATTTATAAACACCCTGTACATAGTATAAGAACAATCAACATAGAGACCTAAAATCAATTACCTTGGTCCAAAAAGGGGTCCAGTATTCAGGAACACACATTTTCAATAAATTGCCAGCAGCCAGTAAAAACTCAATTTCAGACAAAGCAAATTTAAACAGAGTTGGAAGTGCTTTTTGGTTAGCAACTCCTTCTCCTCTGTAGATGAGTATCTTAACAGGGGCTGTGAGACCAGCATAAGTAAAATGTGTCTTAAATTTCAGTTTTTGACATCATTTGGTCATGTCAGTCATGATTAGGCATTTTGTGTGTGATAAATTTGTTAAAAGTGCACACTATGTTTCATTCTGACACTGTATTAATTCTGCAAATATTAGCAGTTCCAGTTTACTGAAATGTATTCACATATTTTGACAATCTCCTGACAAATGATCAGAGAAGTGAGTATTACATTCAGATGTGCAATGTTCTTTGTGCTATATTTTCTGACATTTTCCACACCCACAGGAATCATCTCATATTTGGGTATATGGAATGAAAACTGAATCTCATATAATGTAATGAAACAAGAAAGGGAATGAGTAGTAGTGGTACGAAGTACCCTCCATCATGTACCATATAGTTGTTTGCAAAGTAGATGTAGATATAGATTTAGATTTTTGAAATAACTGTATATGGGTGGTATAAACAATGTGAGCCATAACAAATCTAGTTCATTTTTATTCGATTGTTTATTGGTATGTGCAGCCTTTGCTGTAACTGAGAACAAGTAATCATTGGAATTGGTTGGCAGTGTTTCAGCATGTCATTATACCAGCCACAGATATCATATGTGCAGTCAATTTAAATATTCACATTGTTTGTATCGAAGCACATTAAAAAAAGGAAACAATTGTCACCCTGTGGAGAAAACACACTAATATTGTGTAACATTGCAGCTAGCCTTGATAATGGCCTGAATTGATTGCTACATTTAACCCTCTGTTCCAAATAGTCTCAGACATTCTATATGTGATTAAGATCCAGTGACACAATGAGCTACTCCAGGTGTGATAAAATGCCCGAGTGTTCGTCAGACCAGACATGTGAATGTGGCTATTGGTGTTAGGGAAGATGGAAGTGTTCAGAACACACTTTTCAAGAAGGTGTAGAAGAAAGGGCAACACTTGTTCACTGAGAATGTTAAAATAAACATGGTTCATGTTCACTGAACCTGAAGGAGTGAGCCCACATCACTGTATGAAATGCACATCAAAACATCACAGAACCCCCCCTATAACCAGAAAACATTGGCCTACTTCTTTGGGCAAGGCACTCAGTGCCATCATTCATTTGGAAAGAGGCATAATCTTGATTTAAACACTTGAGGAATAAAGGAGACCACTTACTGAAAAACAGAAGTGTTGAGTTGTTGGCAGACACACTCAAGAAAACATGGGTGGGATGGGTAGAGAGAGAGAGAGTGAGAGAGGCAGGAGACAGGAAGAAGGGTTCTGGGTGGGTGCACAGCAGCTCATTAGGAGACAGCTGATTTGCCAGCTACAAATGCAGGAGTGAGGAGTGGAAGGTGCACAGGAAAGGCATGTGACCCACATGTGCCAAAGCTGGTGGGGAGTAGTGCACACTGATGGTGTGTAGGGACATGTATTACAATGGGTGATAGGATGGAGGAAGGAGAAACTGTTGGGCAGAGTGTGCAGGGTGCAGGGACAGTGGGTTACTGGAGACTGATTGAGACCAGGATGATTACAGGAGAGAAGGACAGTTGCAAGGGCTACTCCCATCTGTATAGTTCAGAGAAACGGATGGAGTAGGTAAGGATCAAGATGCCAAGTTTCTGAAGCAGCCATTGAAACTGAGCATGTTATGCTCTGTTGCATGTTGTACTACTGCCCCACAACAGCCCCACCCATGAAGAGACCTAAGTACACAATGTTGAAAGTGGGGAACTTAAAAATATATTAGTTGTAGCTCATGATCACACTTGTGCAAGCAGCTACCACTGAATATTCCTTGTCAGTTACTGATGAAAAATGCTGCAGAAGATGATAAACTCCTGCATAGTATGAATACTAGACTCCACAGGTTTCCAGTGTGGGTTGAGGATAATTTATCCTTACTGAAGGTGACAGAACAATAAACATTCATATGTAAGCATAATGAAATTGATAATCTCTATTTTATTATTGTTATTTTTTTGCTTACAGATGTCAGAAAAAAGTAGTTTGTGATAAAACATTATTGTGTTCCTAAAAGTCACTAATCTAGTTGCAGAAATTAGAAGGTATAATTTAATGCAGAAAATAAACAGCTATATCTTTCTCAGTACATAGGCAGCTCGTAAAATTCCATGTAAAGTTGCATAATTGCTCAGTTTGAATTACTTGTTAAAAACAGCAATTGAATTGGTGTCATCTGTCCCATGAAAACCTATTCACAAACTTTAAAAGACCAGTATTGAGTGAGTAATATACTACATCGCTCAAATTCAACAAAAAAAAAAAAAAAAAAAAAAAAAAAAAAAAAAAAAAAAAAAAAAAGAGTCAAGCAGTATAGTGACTGTTAAAGCTGCAGCATTTTTCATCTCAGTTGACTACGTTAAATCTGCAGTTTCCCTGTCACTGTTGCAACACCTGTCTCCTTCACCTTCACAATCTTTGCTGGAGACAATGAGGCTCATTTGTCCTTGAAGACAAGAATAGAATTACTGCAGCTTACACAGAGGCATTTACGCAGACACCCTTTCTACACTCCACACACAGAACAGAGAAAAACCCTAATACATGGTTCAATAAAAAGTACTTCACAGTGGTTTGCAGAGTATGAATGTAGATGTAGAAGGAATTCCTAGGATTGTTCATGTGAGTAGGTTATCAACAATTGTAACTTGTTGTTTGTATTGTGACATTTATGTCCTCATACAGATATGTAAAAAATAAATTAAGTCCAAAAGTTCTGATTTTAGATTGCATATGCTTCAGCCACCAGTTGAGGCACAGTGCAAATCATATAGTTCTTATAACACAAAACAAAGGTAACTGCAAGGGGGGGGGGGGGGGGGGATTATCAGACAATAGTAAGCACTTGCCCCTCCTGGAATCTGGGTACAGACATCTTTTCATTACAGAATTTGCTAACATTTCAAGCAGTCATTTACTGTGACTCCCCTAAACTGCAGATTTAACATTGCTGACCAAGACGAAAAATACTGCAGCTTTAACAATCTCGATATAGCTTGATTTTTCTTAGTTGACATGCTGTTCACATGAAATTATGCTGATTTCTTGGTGTGGCTGCAGTTAAGATGTTGATATGTGGTAAAGATGTGTATGAGCCTTTGCAGAACCATTACAAATTAGAGTCTCCATTTTTTTTCTCTCTTGCTATCTTGTTCAATCCTCTCTGAGCTGCAGAAGAGAACTGATCTCTCATCCCAGTGTGTGGATTCCATTGCCGATTCCCAACACATAAACATGGCTGCAGTATGCATGACACACAGAACTGTCCCCAATTCCCTCTTCACCCCATCCCCCACCCCCCTACCCACTTTTTCATGCTCCTTAGAATGTCAACTGTAGTTTACCATTAATCTATGGATAAAGAAAAACCATGGTGGTTTCCTGATTCTGCACTCAATTTTACACAACAAGGCTATTGTAATTCTCTTGGAAGAATACAACTACACAGTATTGCTGGTATTTACATCTATATTTAATCCTGAACATATTGGTCAGTAAAAGGAAGGGCCATTTTTTGCCTTTGGAGAGTGTAAAATTCAAGTTCAAAAAGATGTGCTCTCCAAGCTTAGAGCCTTTTCAAAGTCTATGGGTGCAACACTGAACCACATACACGTGATGTGTGTGATATTTGTTATGTGATATGTGATTTATTCGGCTCATTACATACAATTATTTGATTTGATTTACAGGAGACATGTCAAGGTTACCTCTTTTTAAGAGAAATTTTAAGTTTACATTATATTTTACATTTCTAAGTTACAGCTACACAAGTACATGAAATAATACATGTAATACAATTCCTGTGTTCAGACTGTGTAACTGTCCTCCGTTAATTCTTTGACAAAATAATAACACTTTTCCACCAGAAGAGTAAAGAGCAATCTTTTCAGTGAATGAAGCTACATCTTAAATATATTCTGCCTTATATTGTGTTGAAAATTTTTAACCTCATATACTCTGGGGTTTGAAACGATGTGTTGGAAGTTTGAAATTATCTCTGTCGTGAGTGCTGTAGTTGTGGTCAAAATGGAAAGTGTCTAGTGTATGTTGATAATTTATATAAGAACACCACCACCTCATATATGCAAAGTGAAGGAATAGATAATATTTTTAAATTTTATAACTGTGGTCGACAGGATTCCTGTTTTTTTCCATCACACATGTTTCTAATTACTTTCTTTTGTAATACTAGGAGTCTAGTGACATTTGCTGAATTTCCCCAGAAGATTATCCCATAACGAATAACTGACTCAAAGTAGCAGTGAGAAACTATCTTTCTGGTATCCCTGATGGTGGCACCTGACAAAATACACATTGCAAATGCCAAGCTGTTCACTTTATTTGCTAAGTAATCTATGTGTACCTTCCAATTTAAATTTTTATCAAGATTTAGGCCTAAGAACTTCACATGGTTTGCTTCTGTGATATCCTGATCATTGCAAGTTATCTTTATTTCAGTCCTTTCTACTGATTTAGCTTCAAAATGTATCATTTTGGTTTTAGTTACATTTAGTTTTACTCCGTTTTGATGGAACCAGGATTCGAGTTTTTCTAAAGTATTTTTGGCTTTTTCTGGAATACTTTCAGATATCTCGTTTTCAATTAGAACTGATGTATCATCAGCAAATAAGACTGAATGAGCATCATTAGCAAGTGGTAAGTAATTTACGTAAAAAAGAAACATATAGGGACCCAATATCAAACCTTGTGGGACTCCTTGGGGAACTGTTTTCCAGTCTGAGGAATAATTGGTTCCATTTGAAGTTAAAATTACTCTTTGTTTCCTATCTGAGAGATAAGAGCTAAACCGTTTTAAAGCAGTGTCCCTGATTCCATACATCTGTAATTTGTGGAGGATTAGTCCATGGTTTGCTAAATCAAAAGCTTTAGTTAGATCACAGAATACTCCTGTGACCTTTCAACACTCATCTAAAGTGGGGCATAAGAAATTTATTAATTTGTTTTTCTGCAGTCTTTTCAAATACTTTAGAGAAGACCGGCAGAAGATAGATAGGGTGGTAATACCCCATATGTTCTGTCAATCCTTTTTTAAATAGAGGTTTGATCTCAGCATATTTCAATACATTTGGAAAACATCCCTGTTCAAAAGTTTCATTTATAATAATTGACAGTGGTTGAGAAATAATATCGTACACAAACTTGATTACATATGTGCTTATTTCATCCCACCCATGTGAGGTTTCATTTTTTAGAGACAATATTTTCTTTTCCACATCCTTTGGGTGATTTTCTTCAAATTGTGCAAAAAATGTGTTCTGCCTGTTTTCCAAATTTGTAATGCCTTGATAGAGTGTCATATCCATATTTGATATTACTACATTTAGGAAGAATTCATTGAAACAACTTGACATCTGAACAGGGTTTACTATAATTTCATTTTCATGTCTAATTTTCAAAAAATCATGAATTTTTACTTTGGCTCCTAACTGAACAACTGATGACACCTTTGAATCAAAAAGTGACATCTATATTCATATTAATAATATAAAAAGATGTACTGCGCATGTACTATTGAAATATGCTTACAAATTAAGAACCTCAGTTGAAAGTAGTAAATAAGACAACTATCAACATTTAGAGACACAATACATCTTGTGTTCTTTTTAAATTTAGTTCTAGGGATATGAGTCACCAAATTAGTTATATCCAAAAATATTTGTTCTTGCCTCTCTCTTAGAAAAATTTCTATGGGCATCCAAGACAGAAAATATTACTTTTAACCTATTCAGTGTGAGCGAGCTGGCACACTTCTCCAGTCCCTAGCCAGTGATGAAGGGCATACTGGTGTACTCCCCTGTGTAACAGGGGGAAGTAAGGACTTTATTACTGAATTATGAAAGATGTAAAGCCTTTTGTTTCATCTGTATTTGTTATATATTGTATACACATCTTATAGGCATTAAAAGGAGAAAGAACCATCTCAGATTTCTGAATTACACCTTGACATCTCATGGTATCAACCATTTTCTCAGAAAACTTTGAGTACACAAATTTCCTCTTCATTATTCCCTCTTTTTTGGTTCTGAAGTAATCACTTCTAATGGATTACCTCTACAGTTCTTTCTGAGGATTCCTGAAACATATGTGTTGTTCTGAAAATGTTCTTGGATGTGGTTGATACTGTTACAGAAATTATCCACAAATAATTAATGCCCAACCCCAATTTTCCATCCTGTAATGTATGGACAGCTGCACTAACATGCCTGCTTCCACCAACCTCTTGATCAGAGGCATCTCTATAGGTACAATAACCCTCAGGACTAACACAGATGACTCTTTCAACATATAAAGTTGTTGTTGTTGTGGTCTTCAGTCCTGAGACTGGTTTGATACTGCTCTCCATGCTACTCTATCCTGTGCACACTTCTTCATCTCCCAGTACCTACTGCATCCTACATCCTTCTGAATCTGTTTAGTGTATTCATCTCTTGGTCTCCCTCAACAATTTTTACCCTCTATTCTTCCCTCCAATACTAAATTGGTGATCCCTTGATGCCTCAGAACATGTCCTACCAACCGATCCCTTCTTATAGTCAAGTTGTACCACAAATTTCTCTTCTCCCCAATTCTATTCAGCACATCCTCATTAGTTATGTGATTTACCCATCTAATTTCAGAATTTTTCTGTAGCACCACATTTCAAAAGGTTCTATTCTCTTCTTGTCCAAACTAGTTATCGTCTGTGTTTCACTTCCATACATGGCTATGCTCCATACAAATACTTTCAGAAACGACTTCATGACACTTAGATCTATACTTGATGTTAACAAATTTCTCTTCTTCAGAAATGCTTTCCTTGCCATTGCCAGTATACATTTTATATCCTCTCTACTTCCCCCATCATCAGTTATTTTGCTCCCCAAATAGCAAAACTCCTTTACTACTTTAAGTGTCTCATTTCCTAATCTAATTCCCTTAGCATCACCCGACTTAATTTGACTATATTCCATTATCCTCATTTTGCTTTTGTTGATGTTCATCTTATATCCTCCTTTCAAGACACTATCCATTCCGTTCAACTGCTCTTCTAAGTCCTTTGCTGTCTCTGACCGAATTACAATGTCATCGGCGAACCTCAAAGTGTTTACTCCTTCTCCAAGGATTTTAATACCTACTCTGAATTTTTCTTTTGTTGCCTTCAGTGCTTGCTCAATATACACATTGAATAATTTCGGGGAGAGGCTACAACCCTGTCTCACTCCCTTCCCAACCACTGCTTCCCTTTCATGTCCCTCGACTCTTATAACTGCCATCTGCTTTCTGTACAAATTGTAAATAGCCTGCCACCTTCAGAATTTGAAAGAGAGTATTCCATTCAACATTGTCAAAAGCTTTCTCTAAGTCAACATATGCTAGAAACGTAGGTCTGCCTTTCCTTAATCTAGCTACTAAGATAAGTCATAGGGTCAGTATTGACTCACGTGTTCCAATATTTCTATGGAATCCAAACTGATCTTCCCTGGGGTTGGCTTCTACCAGTTTTTCCATTCATCTGTAAAGAATTTGCGTTAGTATTTTTCATCTGTGACTTATTAAACTGATAGTTTGGTAATGTTAATGTCTGTCAGCACCTGCGTTTTTTTTTCGATTGGAATTATTATATTCTTCTTGAAGTCTGAGGGTATTTCGCCTGTCTCATACATCTTGCTCACCAGATGGTAGAGTTTTGTCAGGACTGGGTCTCCTAAGGCTGCCAGTAGCTCTAATGGAATGTTGTCTACTCCCAGGGCCTTGTTACGACTCAGGTCTTTCAGTGCTCTGTCAAACTCTACACGCAGTATCATATCTCCCATTTCATCTTCATCTACATCCTCTTCCATATCCATAATATTGTCCTCAAGTACGTTGCCCTTGTATAGACCCTTATATACTCCTTCCATCTTTCTGCTTTCCCTTATTTGCTTAGAACTGGGTTTTCATCTGAGCTCTTGATATTCAGACAAGTGGCTCTCTCTTCTCCAAAGGTCTCTTTAATTTTCCTGTAGGATGTATCTATCTTACCCCTAATGAGATAAGCCTCTATGTCCTTATGTTTGTCCTTTAGCCATGCCTCCTTAGCCATTTTTCACTTCCTGTCGATCTCTTTTTTGAGACGTTTGTATTCCTTTATGCCTGCTTCATTTACTACATTTTTATATTTTCTCCTTTCATCAATTCAATTCAATATATCTTCTGTTACCCAAGGTTTTCTACTAGCCCTCGTCTTTTACCTACTTGATCCTCTGCTGCTTTCACTTTTTCATCTCTCAAAGCTACCCATTCTTCTTCTACTGTATTTATTTCCCCAATTCCTGTCAATTGTTCCCTTATGCTCTCCCTGAAACTCTGTACAACCTCTGGTTCTTTCAGTTTATCCAGGTCCCATCTCCATAAATTCCCACCTTTTTGCAGTTTCTTCAGTTTTAATCTACAGTTCATAACCAATAGATTGTGGTCAGAGTCCACTTCTGCCCCTGGAAATGTCTTACAATTTAAAACCTGGTTCCTAAATCTCTGTCTTCCCATTATATAATCCATCTGAAACCTGTCAGTATCTCCAGGCTTCTTCCATGTATACAACCTCATTTTATGATTCTTGAACCAAGTCTTAGGTATGATTAAGTTGTACTCTGTGTAAAATTCTACCAGGCGGCTTCCTCTTTCATTTCTTACCCCCAATCTATATTCACCTACTATGTTTCCTTCTCTCCCTTTTCCTACTACCGAATTCCACTCACCCATGACTATTAAATTGTCATCTCCTTTCACTATCTGAATAATTTATTTTATTTCATCACACATTTCTTCAATTCCTTCATCATCTGCAGAGCTATTTGGCATATAAACTTGTACTACTGTAGTAGGCGTGGGCTTCATGTCTATCTTGGCCACAATAATGCGTTCACTATGCTGTTTGTAGTAGCTTACCCACACTCCTATTTTTTTATTCATTATTAAACCTACTCCTGCATTACACCTATTGGATTTTGTATGTATAACCCTGTATTCACCTGACCAAAAGTCTTGTTCCTCCTGCCATCGAACTTCACTAATTCCCACTATATCTAACTTTAACCTGTCTATTTCCCTTTTTAAATTTTCTAACCTACCTGCCTGATTAAGGGTTCTGACATTCCATGCTCCGATCCGTAGAATGCCAGTTTTCTTTCTCTTGATAATGACGTCCTCTTGAGTAGTCACCGTCTGGAGATCCGAATGGGAGACTATTTCTCCTCGGGAATATTTTACTCAAGAGGATACCATCATCATTTAATCATACAGTAAAGCTGCATGCCCTCGGGAAAAATATAAAGTTATAAAGTTTAATTCCATAATTGTGAACCTTAGTCCTTACATATTGTCAGAAAATGAGTATACTGCTCCACAGAACCATGGATTCATCTGTTGTGAAATTTTGGTGTGTAATATAAGTCTGTCCATTGTCTTATGAAAAATATGTAACAGGGGTTGAATTTTGTGCAGCCTGTCAGAAGGTGTAGGTTCAGTGGTTCTGGATATTTTGCAAAATGCAAATCTTGCAAGTTTCCAAAAAATCTGTCTGTGCCCATAACTCGTAGAAAGCCTTGTAATCCAGAGAGTGCAGGTCAGTGCTCCAATAGTTACTCATTCTGCTCAATGGGATAGTTCCCATGTGGTAAAGTAAGTCAAGAAACATCCTGAATTCTTCTACCTCCAGGGACTTCCAATGTTTTACCAATGATTTAGGATGTATGGCCACTCTGCCTAAAAATCGGGTGTAAAGATTTGTTTGTGTCACAATACGGTCAAGGGAGTTCATCAACTGGTAATAGTTTTAGGAAGTCTAATGGAGTATTTAGGTGAGTCATGCCAACAGTTAGTTCAGATTTATTTCAAAAGGCACATCAGTTGTTTTAGGGACTTGCCTGGTCCATTGTCTGGAGAGGGGACAATTACCTGCAGTGCCGAGTCAGATACTTGGGATTCATCATCTTCATAGGAATCTTCATGTTCTTCAGGTAATAAAACAACTCCTCATCATCATTATCATGAATGTTTTCGAAGATGTCCTCTTCTTCATCTTCTGCCATGTTTCCCAGACGCTTGTTGTCAGTGAGGATAGTGCTCACTTTCCACACTTCTCTGCTTGGAAGTAGACAAAAATAAATGAACATACATGAAAGCTTAACCAGAACTTCAGGCTTGTTTATTTGAATCATTTTATTAAAGTCTGAAAGAACAGAGTAAAAGTAAGGAAGCCTAAACAAATGTTTGTTTTCCACGTATATCTACAAAACAAATTAACATTATTCAAATTCAAATAAAATGCTTACGGTGAAAGGCTCTTATAAGAATAGAGCACAAATTGGAAAATAACACTTAGGAAGAGATTTTGTGACAATTGCAATATTATCTGTTTATCCATTAGAGTATTGGGATGTTTAAATGAGTGATTGTTTAGGTCTGGATAAGTATTTGATGTTCAGTTTTCCATGCAGTGGACTTTCTTTTTAGTACAAGACTAAGGATGGAATATTTCTGAAACATAAAATTTATTGCTGGAGTAATCATTGCACTCCCTGTTCCTGTTGACAAGAGAGCAGTCATTGATTTAACATTTGTTGGTAGCAAGTAAGGGAACAATTTATGCATGTCTGACAGTGCTAAAATAAATTAATTTTATTTAGTAAAATTATGTATTTCTGCTACTTTATCATTCTGATCTATATTTTCAGGATTCAAATGTGAAATGTGTATTCCTTCAAGAGACAGTAGTGGAAGTTTTTAAGGTGAGCTTCAAATGGCGACCAAACTATGGGCGTGCCATTGTACTATTGTCAGCTACAGCACTGTCATTCTATGTTGTAACACTAATAGGTAGGTACAGCTTCCATTTTTCTATCATGGATATATTAAATATAGAATAAATGCAAACCCATATGCCTGTATTTGCATTAAACTTGTAGTTCACACCATCTGATCTGTAAAATCACTGGATTTTGGTTAATGTTTTTTGACCTCACTGTGGATACTCACTGAATCAGAATTACTAGGGATGGCGGAGAGGGGGGGGGGGGGAGTAGTTATAGATTGTTTTCATTGAATTCATATGTAAAATCTTTGCCCTAGCCCGTACACCATTCCACAGTTTAAATATACTGTTCTGGAAGATCCCAGTGACCACCTGGTACACAGTTTTTTTTCTTCCCATTTCACCATCAGGCTGTAAAAATAAGTATCATCTGTAGTGTCAAAATCTTAGTAAATCATCATTAGATGATCTGTTTAAAACAAAAGAAAAAAGGGGATGGTAAAGTACTAATACACTGAATTATAAAATTAAACCAACTTCTGTGCACAACTACATGCACTTGAATAGGTTATGTAGTGTATGACTGAACATGTTAGGAGAGATTCTCACAATGTAGAAAATCTGTGCTCTGATTGTTGGAACTGAAGGTTACAATTAAGTATATTATGGTATCAACTTGTTAATGTTTAAATCACAATTTTTTTCTACCTTAGGGCCAGCAGCAGATTATATTTCTGATAATGCCATGATTATTAGAATGATGCACCAGAATAGCTGCTTATAATCACTAATCTATATTCACAACTGACTGTTTCATCGGCATCTATCACAATTGTCAAGTAGGCCTGGACTGATGTGACATCCATATTACATTGTTAGCGAACTTTCTTATAACTGTTACTATTTTGATAAGATGGTAAATGACATAAATATATTGAAAATAGGACATTAATTATAGTTTGACAATTGTTTCACAGTTCAACTCTTACCAATAATTGCAACCATATCAAATGTGTATTGGTGGAGAAGCCAAACTAATGTACGGTCCCTGAACAAGTGTAGCAGATTTTTCAGTAGTTCCCGAAGCAACAGTCTGGATGATCGATCTGGCTTTGTAACATCAGCCAACATGGCCTTGCTGTGTCAACATTGCAAATAGCTGAAAGAAAAAGGAAAGTAAAACTCCTCTCCATTGTTTAATAAAGTGGTATCGTGTTGGGTACAATATGCTTGAAGTAAAGTAGTCCACCCAGTTTGTATCCGGCTGGGGACTACTCAGGATGACGATATTGTAGTATCAAGGAAATCATATCTGGCATTCTTCAGGTTGGAGTGTGGAACATTATATCCCTTAATTGGATACATAAGTTAGAGAATTTAAAAATAGAAATAACACTGACCGTAAGTTCAATGATTGGGTTTTTAATAGAATTGACAGATACTAAGAAAAATAGATCATATCTACAAGGTTAAAGTAGTAGTAAATAAGCTAGTGGGTAAGGTGTGATGAAATAAGTTGCAGTACCTGAAAGAATGCTCTAAACAAGGAAGATAGTACTAAAATGTTGCTGGAAAAACTGAGAAGTAGGCCTAAAACAAAGGAATGAAATCTTATTAACTGAAAGATGGGGTAGGCAAGACAGATAACAGTAAAAATGTGATTGGTGGGTGTGTCCTGGATTATTCTGGACATTATTTAATGTAACATTAACAGTGTCTATAGATGCAAACTTGTTACGACATAATTAGTGAACAGCAAAAATTGTGAATAAATAATGTTGAATGTTCTACTGATTGTCTCATCAGATTAGTATTAGTTGTCTGCTTTGTGCAATATGTAATATTCTTATTATCCAGTTGACTGGAAGCTTTAAAAGCCATCTGTATCACACAAATACCATCTGCTGGCCTGTGAAAGCATTAGCAAATTTCTGTACCATATCTCTAACTTCCAATCAGCTTAACTCTTAAGTTTTCATAATGAGATGTTTGTGGCAGTCTTCCTAAATCAAAAACTTGCACTCCCTTAGACTATACTTCACTTGAGAAAATGAAATGGTCACCAGGATCAAAGATTGAGATGCAGTTGGTAGTTTGATAACTTTCAGTCTGTTCCTTGACAGATTATACTTGTTGTCTGTAAAACGATCTTCACAAGTTTTACTGTAATGGAGAACCATGTTTATAGCTTTCAGAATATGAGCAGACATTTCTGGAAACAGTGCCTATACAGTCACTACACACCTGCCAGTTACAATATAAACAAATGTACTAATCAGTTGTTACATGAGGATACTTATGTACAATAAGTGTACCCAATCACACCTGGAACTGTTATTTTACAGGAGAAGGTGGCATTATGTACCTATACACAATCAAGAAGTTTGGGTGGACTGTTGAAGATTATACGAGGCTATCCATAGCTGCTCTTTCCATGTCAGCAATTTGTAAGTATCTTACATCTAATTATTTATTCTTTTGCTGTGCATCAATATATCCACTACTACTACCATTATGAGTTTAGTGTTTAGTACTATTTTATCTCAAATTATTACTGTTGTTTGAAATTTAGGACTTTGTTTTGAATAAAATGTCAACACCAGTTGCACTTTTCTTTTTAAATTAACAACCATGACCAGCTTCAACTCCCAAAGGTATTACATAGTGCTTTACGTCAGGTGTCTTGTGAGAAGACATAATGACTTGTCCCAGGATGCCAGGCATAAGTCGCTGGATAATGATCTTGGGGGCTGAAACTGGTCACAGTTGTTAAAATAAAAAATAAAAGTGGAACTGATGCAGCATTTTATTTAAAATCAATACTACAGTTGTTAGTTGGTTAGGTACATGTTCTATCGATCAGTCTCATGGTAAACATTATTATGTGGAATGTGTCAAGTATAGATTTATTTATTCATATTCAAGAATTCATGTATGGTATAGAATAAAGGAGATATGATTTCAATTTATTTTTGAAAGTATTACTGCTATCTGTCAAACATTTTATTTCATCCAGTGATTCCTTAAAAAGGTTTACAGCAGCACATTTTATCCCTTTCTGTGCCAAAGATAGGTTAAATAGAGGCTAATCTAAGTCTTTCTTTCCTTGGTAATATAATCACGAGTGTCACTGTTGTTTTTAATCTGGGCCATGTTGTTGAGAACAAATGTCATTACTGAGTAAATGTACTTGAGGCTGTTGTAACAATTTCTAACCTTTCAAACAGATGTCTACTAGATGTATGACTATGAGCCCCACACATTATTCTAAACACTTTCTTTTGAGCCGTGAACACTTTGTGCCTAAGTGTTGAGGTACCCCAAAATATTATTCCGTATGACATCAGAGAGTGAAAATTTGCGAATTATGTTAGGTTACTAATTTCCATATCCTCAAAACTGGCAATTATTCTGAATTTTCCAGTTAAGATTCTCATCTATACGTACTCCAAAAAACTTACCAATAGGCTATCTGAGCATGACTCATGGCCAGACGCAAACTACCATACATCATACAGCCTGCACTCATACACTCATTATATACATTCCCATACAGGGCAGAAATTTTAATTGAAAGCCATGTGTTCCATAAAAGCTGTAGTCACTGAAGTGCCTATTTCTTCAACATGCAAGCATGTCTGAAGGATCATTGTATTGGACTTAGGAATTACAATATTGAAGTTAATAATGACTTAATGCATCTGATTTCCCCCCCCCCCCCCCCCCCCCCCCAGTTCTCTCTTAAGTATTATTTCCAAACAGTACAGATGATCAGCTTGTTACTATTATGATCTAGATTGCAGAACACAGATTGATAAATTACACATCCTACAAATGGTTTGCTGAAATTATCACACAGCAGTGATAGATCTTCACTTAACTATTGGCTGTTGACTTCCTGAGACTTCGTTCATGATGTCTATTTATAGACATACATATTACAGAAATTACAAAACAATGAAAATCATGACTATTACATTTTGGATATTAACATAAAAGATAGAGAAATGAAAGATATAAGATACAATAGGTGATGAGGTAAATTTGTTTTTGTGAAAAGTGTATACTTATGAAATGAATAAGTAATAGAAGCAAATTTTATGGAAGCAAAGTTTTTATGTTGTCAAGGATTACCAAAGTTTTCTAAGAATTTTCTAGATAGTGAAATTTTTAAATTGGAGTAATTAATAAACTAACAGCTTATTTAAGCAAAAGGAAACATTAAATACAAAATCAAATAGGGGTAATGCAGGAGTAGGTTTAATAATGAATAAAAAAATAGGAGTGCAGGTAAGCTGCTACAAACAGCATAGTGAACGCATTATTGTGGACAAGATAGACACGATGCCCACACCTACTACAGTAGTACAAGTTTATATGCTAACTAGCTCTGCAGATGATGAAGTAGTTAATGAAACATATGATGAGATGAAAGAAATTATTCAGGTAGTGAAGGGAGATGAAAATTTAATAGTCATGGGTGACTGGAATTCGACAGTAGGAAAAGGAAGAGAAGGAAACATAGTAGGTGAAAATGGATTGGGGCTAAGAAATGAAAGAGGAAGCTGCCTGGTAGAATTTTGCTCTGAGCATAACTTAATCATAGTTAACATTTGGTTCAAGAATCATGAAAGAAGGTTGTATACATGGAAGAACCCTGCAGATACTAGAAGGTTTCAGATAGATTATATAATGGTCAGACAGAGATTTAGGAACCATGTTTTACATTGTAAGACATTTCCAGGGGCAGATGTGGAATCTGACCACAATCTATTGGTTATGAACTGTAGATTAAAACTGAAGAAACTGCAAAAAGGTGGGAATTTAAGGAGATGGGACCTGGATAAACTGAAAGAACCAGAGGGAGAGCATAAGGGAACAACTGACAAGAATGGGGGAAAGAAATACAGTAGAAGAAGAATAGGTAGCTTTGAGGAATGAAATAGTGAAGACAGCAGAGGATCAAGTAGGTAAAAATACCAGGGCTAGTAGAAATCCTTGGGTAACAGAAGAGATACTGAATTGAATTGATGAAAGGAGAAAATACAAAAATGCAGCAAGTGAAGCAGACAAAGAGGAATACAAATGTCTCAAAAATGAGATCGACAGGAAGTGCAAAGTGGCTAAGCAGGGATGGCTAGAGGATGAATGTGAGGATGTAGAGGCTTATCTCATGAGGGGTAAGATAGATATTGCCTACAGGAAATTTAAAGAGACCTTTGGAGAAAAGAGAACCACTTGCATGAATATCAAGAGCTGAGATGGAAACCAAGTTCTAAGCAAAGAAGGGAAAGCAGAAAGGCGGAAGGAGTATATAGAGGGTCTATACAGGGGCGATGTTCTTGAGGACTATATTATGGAAATGGAAGAGCAGGTAGATGAAGATGAAACAGGAGATATGATACTGCGTTGTTGTGGTCTTCATTCCTGAGACTGGTTTGATGCAGCTCTCCATGCTACTCTTTCCTGTGCAAGCTTCTTCATCTCCCAGAACCTACTGCAGCCTGCATCCTTTTAAATCTTCTTAGTGTATTCATCTCTTGGTCTCCCTCTATGATTTTTACCCTCCACACTGCCTGCCAGTACTAAATTGGTGATCCCTTGATGCCCCAGAACATGTCCTACCAACCAATCACTTCTTATAGTCAAGTTGTACCACAAATTACTCTTCTCCCCAATTCTATTCAGCACCTCCTCATTAGTTATGTGATTTACCCATCTAATTTCAGCATTTTTCTGTAGCACCACGTTTTGAAAACTTCTATTCTCTTCTTGTCTGAACTATTTATCATCCATGTTTCACTTCCATACATTGCTACACTCCATACAAATACTTTCAGAAATGGCTTCCTGACACTTAAATCTATACCCGATGTTAACACATTTCTCTTCTTCAGAAACGCTTCTCTTGCCATTGTCAGTCTACATTTTATATCCTCTCTACTTCAACCACATCAGTTATTTTGCTCCCCAAATAGCAAAACTCATTTACTACTTTAAGTGTCTCATTTCTTAATATAATTCCCTCAGCATAACCCAATTTAATTAGACTACATTCCATTATCCTCATTTTGATTTTGTTGATGTTCTTCTTATAACCTCCTTTCAAGATAATGTCCATTCTGTTCAACTACAGTTCCAAGTCCTTTGCTGTCTCTGACAGAATTACAATGTCAGTGGTGAACCTCAATGATTTTATTTCTTCTCCTTGGATTTTACTTCCTACTCCAAATTCTTCTTTCATTTCCTTTACTGCTTGCTCAATATACAGTTTGAATAACATTGGCCATAGGCTACAACCCTGTCTCACTCCCTTGCCAACCACTGCTTCCCTTTCATGCCCCTTGACTCTTAAACTGTCATCTGGTTTCTGTACAGTTTGTAAATAGCCTTTCACTCCCTGTTCTTTACACCTTCCACCTTCAGAATTTGAAAGGGAGTATTCCAGTCAACATTGTCAAAAGCTTTCTTTAAGTCTACAAACGCCAGAAACATAGGTTTGCCTTTCCTTAATCTATTGTATAAGATAAGTCATAGGGTCAGTATTGCCTCAGGTGTTCCAACATTTCTACGGAATCCAAACTGACCTCCCCAAGGTCGGCTTCTAGCAGTTTTTCCATTTGTCTGTAAAAAAATTGTGTTAGTATTTTGCAGCTGTAACTTATTAAACTGATAGTTCAGTAATTTTCACATCTGTCAACTCTTGCTTTCTTTGGGATTGATATTATTATATTCTCTTGGAAGTCTGAGGATATTTCACCTGTCTCATATATCTTGCTCACCAGATGGTAGAGTTTTGTCAGGACTGGGTCTCCTAAGGCCGCCAGTAGCTCTAATGGAATGTTGTCTACTCCGGGGGCCTTGTTTCGACTCAAGTCTTTCAGTGCTCTGACAAACTCTTCTCGCAGTATCGTATCTCCCTTTTCATCTTCCTTTACATCCTCTTCCATTTCCACAATATTGTCCTAAAGTACATCGCCCTTGTATTGAGCCTCTATATACTCCATCCACCTTTCTGCTTTCCCTTCTTTGCTTAGAACTGGGTTTCCACCTGAGCCCTTGATGTTCATACAAGTGGTTCTCTTTTCTCCAAAGGTCTCTTTAATTTTCCTGTAGGTAGTATCTGTCTTACCCCTAGTTATATATGTCTCTGCATCCTTACATTTGTCCTCCAGCCATCCCTTCTTAGCCATTGTGCACTTCCTGTTTATCTCATTTTTGAGATGTTTGTATTCCTTTTTGGCTGCTTTATTTAGTGCATTTTTGTATCTTCTTCTTTTATCAATTAAATTCAGTATATCCTCTGTTACCCAAGGATTTCTACTAGCCCTCGTCTTTTTACCTACTTGATCCTCTGCTGTCTTCACTATTTCATTCCTCGAAGCTACCCATTCTTCTTCTACTGTATTTCTTTCCCCCATTCTTCTCAATAGTTCACTAATGCTCTCCCTGAAACTCTGTACAACCTCTTGTTTTTTCAGTTTATCTGGGTCCCATCTCCGTAAATTCCCACCTTTTGCAGTTTCTTCAGTTTTTATCTACAGTTCATAACCAATAGATAGTGGTCGGAGTCCACATCTGCCCCTGGAAATGTCTTACAATTTAAAGCATGCTTCCTAAATCTCTGTATTACCATTATATATACTGTCTGAAACCTTCCAGTATCTCCATGCCTTGTCCGTGTATACAACTTCTTTCATGATTCTTGAACCAAGTGTTACCTATAATTAAGTTAGGCTCTGTTCAAAATTTTACCCCCATTCCATATTCACCTATTACATTTCCTTCTCTTCCTTTTCCTACTACCAAATTCCTGTCACCTATAACTATTAAATTTTCATCTGATTTCACTATCGGGATAATTTCTTTTATCTCGTCACACATTTCGTCGATCTCTTTGTCATTTGGAGAGCTTATGGTATATAAACTTGTGCTATTGTGGTAGGCATGGGCTTTGTGTCTATCTGGGCCACAATAATGCCTTTACTATGCTGTTTGTAGTAGCTTACCCGCACTCCTGTATTTTTATTCATCATTAAACCTACTCCTACTTTACCCCTATTTGATTTTGTGTTTATAACCTTGTATTCACCTGACTAGAAGTCTTGTTCCTCCTGCGACTGAACTCACTAATTCCCACTATATCTATCTTTAACCAATCCATTTGCTTTTTTAAATTTTCTAACCTACCTGCCTGATTAAGGGATCTGACATTCCACGCTCCGATCCATAGAACACCAGTTTTCTTTCTCCTGATAATGATGTCCTCCTGTGTCGTCCCTGCCTGGAGATCTGAATTGGGGACTATTTTACCTCCGGAACATTTTACCCAAGAGGACACCATCATCATTTAATCATACAGTAAAGCTGCATATCCTCGGGAAAAATTACGGCTGTAGTTTCCCCTTGCTTTCAGCCGTTGGCGGTACCAGCACAGCAAGGCCGTTTTGGTTAATGTTGCAAGGCCAGATCAGTCAATCATCCAGACTGTTGCCCCTGCAACTACTGAAAAGGCTGCTGCCCCTCTTCAGGAACCACGTGTTTCTCTGGCCTCTCGACAGATACTCCTCCATTGTGGTTGCATCTACAGTGCAGCAATCTGTATCGCTGAGGCACGCAAGCCTCCCGACCAATGGCAAGGTCCATGGTTCATGGTGAATGATATTTGTGATAAGGGAATAAAATAAATTATAGTAGTTGCTGGAGCTTGACCTATTGTCCTCTTGGCAGACAGCCTTGCAGGATGTCTTCTCACATCCACCACTTACAAAACTCTGATTGTCACAATCAATTGTATGAAATTTAAAATTTCTACCATTGACTACAGTATGATTGGAGAACATATACTTCCAATGCCCCTCATGTTGCCCTTTTAATAATCAAATGGTATGTACACTGATTCAGTGACATATATGTATCTCTTCATTTTGTCACTAAAATAAAAATATAATTTATCTTGGCATCATGCTTCATTCTCTATTAGCATGGACTCAAATCTTCAGTTTGTTAGCACTTATTTTCGGTTTTCCTAACTCCACAGTTTCATCTTGTTATTGTCCTTTGTCCTGGTAGAGAGGACGTTGTGGAGAACTGTTCAGTTAAAGTGTTTAGTGTTCCTGAACTGCGTTTTTTCACTGACAGAATCAAAGAATGAAACAGATAAACTTATATCAATGAAATTTGTTCAGAAATGCTGAAACTGTAACATCATAAATATGCAATGACACTGAAATGTTGGTACCAATTGGGTTAAATATTACATTTGTCACCACACGTAAGTTTGGGAGCTGTTTTGGTAACAAAACTTTCACTCTAGCATATCTATATGAAAGTTGCTGGTGGACTTATTCTGCCATGTCCTGCCAGAATTCTAACCATAATGAATACTTGTAACAGCCAGTGCTCCGAATTACTGAACTATTTTGTCCTGACTCATGACCAGCATCAGAGTTCTCTGAGTGATAGTTTATTTAAGTATGCAGATGGACTTCTGGCAACTGAATCACTATCTGTCTGAAACAACATTTTGATTCTGTGAAATACCTTCCTTCCAGGGTTACCAGTATAACAAGTTATGCAAAACAGCATCTGAGCCCCTCATGAGCTTACTTGGAACGTTAACATGGTGAGAGCCTTGCCCAAAAAGTGAAGATATTGACATTTGTTATGGTCTGTTTCACTGTTTTGATGAGTACTGAACATCATACATTCACTTTAGAATGAAAGAATCAGTCTGGATTCTTTTTAAAAGGTTAGGCATGTATGATCATATTTTCAGTTTATCATCTGGTGACAAAAGGCCAAAATACTTAACAAAATATTTTCTCAGAGTCTGTTGTTGGTAAGACATCCATATGGGTTTTTAGATAATTAATTTATTCTAGTAATAATATCAGTATTTTTATACAGCTTAATGGATTAACCATTTTGAATTTGTTGTATAACTGTTTTCACTGAACATATTGGTTAATTCTTTGTTGACAATTTCCACCGTTCTCTTCATCAGGAAAGCAACTGATTGTCAAAGGAGTAAGACAATCATGTAGCTCTATATACTGCAGTAGTTTCTGCTATTATCAGAGTTTACATTGGTGCCAACAATGACACATCATCCACAGTATCTTTGTTTTCATTACAGTGTACAACAATGGCCATAATCATGCAGTCCATTGATATCAGGTGCCTGCTTGCATACATTGATGAATGTATAGCTTGAGCCTTTATTAAAATTGTTGGCACACATTATAATTTCCGCAGCTTATTTGATGATTGGGTCCCCATATCTTGAAGTGTGGGTTAGACTACATGTCTGCTTCACATGCCAGCTGCCACAAGGCCACCAGCAAACACAACACAGCCTGATGCTGACACCATGTGTCTGTTGGTGGCCACAAGCTTCATTGCGTTCAGTAAAGTGTAATCTGATAATACATTCACAGCCAATGCAGCTCTTTGATGAAACATATACTGTACTATAGTTGAATGTGCCCTTTAAATGTTATCTTGCTTTGTAACATATTATCAGTTTAGCCTTGGTCACAGTTATGTCTTACATTTCTAGTAGCAGTACTGAGCATTAATTTGTATTTTTTGATTGAGTTGACACTGGTGTGCAGGAAATTGTGTACAATATCTTGCTCAGTGTTTAATAGGGGCCAACATAGGCTACCACAGTCTCATAGTCTGATATCAGGAAATGCAAAAGACCACTGCTTGACAATTGCACAAGGAAAGATAACAGAAATAGAAAAGCACAAAAGAAAGAAAGAAAGAAGGTTAGAGTTCGCTGTCACGTGGACAACAAGGTCATTAGAGATATAGCACAAACTGGGATCTGTGAAGGGACCATGGCAGCATTTCCCTTAAGTCATTTACAGAAATCATGGAATACCTAAATCTGGATGGTCAGGCAGGGATTTGAACTGTCATCCTTGTGAATATGGGTCATGCCTGCTAACCACAATGCCACCTCTCTCAGTAAATGTAAAAGAGATGTCAGGAGTATAACTTAAAGATTTCTAAAACTCGTGGAACATCTGTAGCTTTGAAATAAATGAAAACAGTAGTCAAACTCTGTGAAACCTGCAACAAATCTCTTTGCCCACCTTGTTTTTCAGAGACATACTGATTGCTTTGTACCTGCATCCTGCTCACCTATTCAATAACTGTGTGTTGGACAAGTTAATTAATTTTGATTGTAGTTTACTTATTGTTTACAACAATTTTTCTTTCTAATTTTTGTTGTGATGTAATTAGGCAGCAGCAGTCAGTGTCCTAATGGTGCTGAGATGTGATATATCTGGAGGCATCCTAGATTGTTTTTCCCTTCAAAACTTTGACCTATAACCGATATAAGTAAATAAGGAGTCAAAATATATTAATTTTGTGTGATTTTGAGTTTTTTGTTGATGTGAACTGATGTGGCAGTGTGGCTACTAGCAAGCACACTGCTTCTAGTGTTGAGGCTCTGCAGTGTCCACTGGCAGCCTCATGGATGTCAACATGTTAAACAAGGGCTTATGCTTTTCATAAGGCTATCTGTAAAATTCAGGTTTTTCTACAGTTCTATGCTTTATGTGCCACTCAGTGTTTGGTAACACACTGGGAAATCACTTGAATAGACTGTTCTACATAGCTACTGCCAAAGTCTGATAGAATTTTGTAAACATCTGTATGCGCCCTGAGTTATTACTACCTGAAAATATTTGAAATCTCCACAATTAATGATTCATCGGTCACTTTGGTATAACTTTATAAAAACAGTTTCTGTCTGCTTCTTAAACTTCGTGATTTTCATGGTAGCAGGCTGTAAATTGACAGTGCTATTAACTTGTGTGTTTTACGATCCACCATTGTGGTAAAGTACTCAAGGAGGCATTCATCAAAAAATTCATTTATTTGAAGGGTCGTGGTAGTGATTTCATTTTGTCTATATATGGTCACTCCTGCATTGCATTTACTGGTTTGGCAGTAACATGATATTAGCTTATATCCATCAAAGTGTAAATATTCGATTTCACTCATTTCCTTGTGATGTTCTAATATGAACAAGACATTGACATACACCCACCTGCTTTCTCAATTTCCTGTTTGGCTATTAGAAGTTCATCCTCTTTATTTTTGAATATTTGTGATATTTAGATGGTATGTTCCTTAAGATTCGCAGCCATACTACAGTATACTTTTATACTGGTAGTTTTTGTAGATGTAACTATATTTATTTTGCAGTTCTGTCTATAGGAAGAATACACCATATGAAAGAGCTAGAGGACACATTGGAAATCATTGTGATTTGATGGATACTGGTTTGGACAGACCAGGTGCTTGTAATAAATAACCATTCAAGTAGCCTGAGATGCTAAGAAAGGTGCACCAGCTCATTGTCATCATCATCACGATCATGATCATCATCATTATCATCACTGCCATCTTCAAGCCTGGTGGAAGAAGACAGGTGGGAGGCTTGTAATGTAAACAGTTGCAAAGACAATGTAACTTTATAGATTCTGTGCGTGCGTTGCAAAAAAAGTATCCATCTTAAAAAGCGCTGTGTGTATCTTCATGTAATGAGAGGTGTGGGCTAGACCACTGAGCCATATGGCATTATTATTATTGTGTTCCTCTTATTCTATTTGGGATTCTAGTTAGACAGTATTTTATTGACCTACACATAAGGATTGTGGGGAGAAGGTTAGTTGAACTTAAGTCATGAGTGTATGTATACGGAATGTCACTATTTGATGATGTGTATCCATTAATTAACTTTGTGTGAAACATTGGCAGGTACTGATGAAAGCAAGCTATCATTAAACATTATTTATTACTTAAGAAAATGACTGTGCAGATCTTCACAAATTAATATGTAAGTTGTAGTGTCAACTTATAATAAAATTGATGATGAACTTATATATCTATAGTACAATGTCCATCTCCTTCTTCTCATTCTTCTTCATTGGAAAGAAATGTTTACTGTCTTTTGACATGCCAGTTTTGTTTTATGTATTTGTTTTATGTAATTTGTATTATATTATTACTGTTGGTAGTCAGTTTCATATCAACATAGTCCTTCTGACTACTCAGAAAATTACGTTTTGAAACTATCCATTCTTACACTATAATATTATTTATCTATAATATTATTTATCTAAATAACGTATATTTTATTTCATTTTAGGTACATTTGGAACTATTTACATTTTTGTAAATGTTCTTCACTTTTCTGAAACACTTGTTGCTGCATTTGGTTTCGTTTGCAAGATCATATCTGCATTTCTGGCAGCTTTTTCACCGTATTCATGGTACCTTTACCTAGGTAAGTTAATGAGTTGTCAATCACACTTTTTTAATCATTTATACTGAAATTGCAAATGATTGCACTACTAAAGATTTTTCAAGCAAAGATGGTGAAGTTTTTGGAAACAATAATCTGATTTATGCAGTTAAATATTTGTTATGATAATCGTATTATTAGGGAGGAAACTATTAAACAGAATGAAAACAAGGACAAGCAATTAATCATATACTGGTGAATGATGAGTGACATATACATACAATTAAAACAGATAATCCCTCTAGATTGTTACACAAACAGTCACTCAGTCTATATCTCATGTGTTAGTTTCACAATGAATGATGGATGGAGTAGTATTGAGATTTTATGACATATGGCTCCACGTACGTTTGGTATTAGCCATTACATATCTGTTTGGTGGTGGTGTCTGTGAAGATTATTTTCATTGGGAGCAGGGTGTGGGCTGGGGTGGGACAGAGGGGGCACAGGATCTCCCCTCCTCTGCCTATCACTGCCTCCAGGGTGATACAGTCTTAATAAGATATTATTATATCATTGGTAGCCATTGAGAACACATTTTCTTGTACTTCAGTCTGATAGGCATCAGCCTTCTTTTCATGCATTTATTTCATGAAAGTCGTGTAAACTGGAAAGCAAGTGTTGTTATAATGATGTGCCTGTTCTCACAAAATATCATATGAAATGTATCCAAAGTTCATTAGTTATTATTGACAGTTACCTATTTCTATCTTCAGTGTGACATTCTCAGTTGCGTTGTGTTAGTCAGTCTCTATGTATCTGATGGCAAAGTTGTGCTGCTGTCATACTGATTCAGTAGTCACTCACTCAGTAGTATGTGGTGGCTATTATGAGTTTGCTCATACTTACACTAAACAACAATTCCATGATACTGCAGTGTGGGCAATATCTTGCAAACTGAGGGATGTCTCATAATATATCAGTAAGGAGGGGATTGTGTGTAGAACACATAGACTGCACTCTATTTAGTTAACATTTCCAAAGAAAAATCATTCACGGCCGTCCATGTGGTAGGCAGAAACACTGATCACTTTTGCTGCAAATTTGAAAACACAGTAAATATACCTTGCATTGTTGACAACTAAAGTTAGTTATATATTTTTAATCAAAGTAACAGTCATTGTAATGCACATATCTATGTCTCCTGAATAAGACTGTTGCAGTGATTAGTCGATGGAGCCTACTTCCCAGATAGCCATTAAGATTGCTACACCACGAAGATGACATGCTACAGATGCAAAATTTAACGAACAGAAGAAGATGCTGTGATATGCAAATGATTAGCTTTTCAGAGCATTCACACAAGGCTGGCACCAGTGCTGACAACTACAATGTGCTGACATGAGTAAAGTTTCCAACCAATTTCTCATACACAAACAGCAGTTGGCTGGCATTGCCTGGTGAAACGGTGTTGTGATGCCTCATGTAAGGAGAAGAAATGCGTACCATCATGTTTCCAACTTTGATAAAGGTCAGATTGTAGCATATCACAGTTTATCATGTCATGACATTGCTGCTCACGTTGGTCGAGATCCAATGACTGTTAGCAGAATATGGAATTGGTGGATTCAGGAGGGTAATACATAACACCGTGCTGGATCGCAACGGCCTTGTATCACTAGCAGTTGAGATGACAGGCATCTTATCCACATGGCTGTAACGGATTGTGCTGCCACATCTCAATCTCTGAATCAGCAGATGGGGACATTTGCAAGACGACAACCATCTGCATGAACAATTCGACTATCAGCAGCATGGACTATCAGTTCAGAGACCATGGCTGCAGTTACCCTTGATGCTGCATCACAGACAGGAGTGCCTGTGATGGTGTACTCAATAACGAACCTCGGTGCACGAATGGCAAAATGTCATTTTTTCAGATGAATCCAGGTTCTGTTTACAGCATCATGATGGTTGCATCCGTGTTTGGTGACATCGCGGTGAACGCACATTGGAAATGTGTATTCATGATTGCCATACTGGCGTATCACCTGGTGTGATGGTATGGGGTGTCATTGGTTACATGTCTCGGTCATCTCTTGTTCGCATTGACGGCACTTTGAACAGTGGATGTTACATTTCAGATGTGTTAAGACCCGTGGCTCTACCCTTCATTCGATCCCTGCGAAACCCTACATTTCAGCAGGATAATGGATGACCACATGTTGGAGGTCCTGTACGGGCCTTTCTGGATACAGAAAATGTTTAACTGCTGCCCTGGCCAGCACATTCTCCAGATCTCTCACCAATTGAAAATGTCTGGTCAATGATGGCAGAGCCTCTGGCTCGTCACAATATGATATTCTGGGTACTTATTTCTTAGGATCTATGCACCCAAATTGCATGAAAATGTAATCACATGTCAGTTCTAGTTTAATATATTTGTCCAATGAATACCCATTCATCACCTGCATTTCATCTTTGTGTAGCAATTTTTATGGCCAGTTGTGTAGTTTGAGGTATAAAAGAATGTCAACAGTTTGTGTGTCCTCTTGCTCATGAGCATACACTGTATGGTTAAATTATAAATCCTAGAGGCATCATAGGCACTTTAAAAAGTGATTATTCAAAAAATTAAAGAGAAATTATTCCATCTTCACACTGAATACTAAGAACTGTTTGATGAATTTAGAAATAAATTACATTATTAAATAATTTAAGAGTTATGGAGACAACTCACTGAATAGCGTAAAGTGATCGACAAGCACACGCAAAAGAAAAAAAAGATATTTGCTTGCTTTAGGAATAAATCCTTCATCAAACTAGAGTGCACACACACACACACACACACACACACACACACACACACACACACACACCTGTACCCATACATTATTCTGGCCGGATGGACAAGTTGTAGCATAGTGGGGTTGGTTTGGTTGGGTAGAGGAAGGGAGAGGCGAAAGACAGGAAGAGTGGTTTAGGTGGGTAGCTAGCAGCTTGGAGGGAGGCAACAGGTTTGCTGGGTAGGAATGGGGAAGGAGGGGTTGCAGGTGCATGTACTAGGCATGTGATGCATGGCTGCCAGAGCTGGTGGGCTGTGGCTCACAGTGAAGGTGACATTGAGACATGAATTAGGAGCAGTTTACAGGACAGAGGAAGCAGAAGCTGTTGGGTGGAGGGTGTGGGAACAGTAAATTAATGAAGATTGAGGGCAAGAGGGTTTTGGGAGCGAAGACTGTGTTGCAGGGGTATCTCTGACATCTGTGGTTCGGAGAAGCTGGTGGTGAAGGGTAGGATCCAGATGGCCTGGGTTGTGAAGCAGTCATTGAAATTGAGCATGTTTTGCCACTGGGTGGTCAGCTTTGTGCTGGCAACAATTTGGGAGAGGCCATTCATTCTGGTGGACAGCTGGTTGGTTGTCATACGAAAATGAAAGCCTATGCAGTGGTTGCAGTAGAGTTGGTATGTGACGTGGCAGCTTTCACAGGTGTCCTGGCTTTGAGGGGATAGGAAAGTCTGTGACAGGACTGCAGTAGGAAGTGGTGGGTTGGTGGAACTGGACAGGACCTGCACCTGGTTCTTCCAGAGAGACATGATTTCTGTGACAAGGATTTGGGAGCGGGAGTGGCTTAGGAATGGACCAGGATGTGTGTAGGTTGGTTGGTTACAGAATATCACTTTAGGATGGTTTGGGAGTATTTTTGGTAGGATGTCCCTCATTTCAAGGCATGATGATATTAATGTAGTCATACAACTGTAATGTTACTGCCAAATGTTAAGTCACACAATGATATTTTTAAAATATCCTCACTCTTTCACATTGAATACAAATAACCAAAAATAACCATAACGTCACAAAGAATTGTGTCTATTAGAAGCCTTTCGTTTTTGTATGTATGTAACAACTCTTGTTTGGAAGAAAATAATGCAGTTAAGTATTTATGAGAAAGGCAGTGACCTCATGAAGCTCAGTTTGAATCTTACATATTAGCTATAAATATCATGATTCAGTGAACAAGCTAAAACTAGTAAGAAATAGTGACAACAAAGTTCTCATTTACTTAACCTGTGTTATTATTATTTACTTATTTTGAGCCATCAATGACTAGAGTTTCTGTTTGGATTATTGATATATATTTGTTTTTGATGTTTCTTCTTTTCCTTAGGAAAGAATTAATGGATATAAAAGCTCACTATTCAGTATTGCACTTTCCATTGTATTCTCAGCTATACCGTTGTAGTCATTTCATCTCTGCACTGCACTGTATCAATTTTCCAAATTTATTTGTAGCTCTTGACCATCAAGTCAGCCTTGGCAGAAGTTCAGAGTCTCTGAGCAGATTAACTGTCTTAGAGCCATTACTTTTGAATGATGTCTGTCATTTTGCAGTGGTACACGGTGTACAACTTTGCTTCTGCCATTTTTTCCCCTTAATTTGAGACTGTAATGAAACAAATTGGTTACACATGTATCATTCAAAGTATTTTTCATCACTGGCTACTGCTTACTCCCATCTTTTGGGCAGTGTACAAATTCCACGTCAAAATATTGTTCATCTTTTGAAGTGATCAATGAATATATCCGATTTGTGACTGCTTCATGAGATTGGAAGTGTTAGTCAACCAGACCATGTGCCATTGATCTAAACATGTGAAAGTTGGAGGGAGCATGTCTGAAGAATACGGCGGGGGCTTGTATTTCCCATTTTAACGTTTCCAAGTATGTTTTGACCTCTTTTGCAATGTGGGCTCAAGCGTTGTCATGCTGCAAAAACACTTTATCATGCCTCTCACTGTATTGTGGCCATTTGTCTTTTAATGCTCTGCTCAGGTGCATTAATTGCATTCGATAATGAGCACCTCTGATTGTTTCACTTGGTTTTAACACCTCATAGTACACGACACTGAGCTAGTCCCACCAAATGCAGAGCAAGATCTTGGAGCTGTGAATATTTGGTTTGGCTGTCAACGTGGAAGTTTGTCCAGGATATCCCCATGATTTTTTGCATTTGGGGGATAATGTACCCATTTTTTGTCCCTGGTCACAATGCGATGCAGATATACCTTTTGTTTTTGCCTCTGAAGCAGCTGATCACAAACAAACGCCTTGCAACGCCTCTTGGTTTCAGCTCACAAGGGACCCAAGTTCCTTCTTTCTGAATCATGCCCATAGCTTTGGGATGTTTTGAAATGGCTTGCTGCATCACTCCCTCTAATCATGCCAATTATTCTTGAGTTTGATGTGAGTCTCCACTCAGCAATGTCTCCAATTCTGCTTCTTCGAAAACATTCTCTCTTCCACCACTGTGCTGGTCTATGACATTAAAATCTCCATTCTTGAAGAGTTGGAACCACTCACAACACATTCTTTCACTAATAGCATCTTTACTATATGTGCTTGAGAGCATTCTATGAGACTCAGCTGCTGTTTTCTTGATACTGAAACAAAACAGTAACACCTCCTGCCAATGACCAGGATTAGGCTTGTAAACTGACATTTTCAATCAAGAACAGCTTTATGATGCGGACACAAATCGACTAATGTTTAAGTGAAGTTATGCTGACCGGGGTCCAAGGCAAGTGCATGATGTCTGCGATCTGTTTCTTTCGACCGCTACTTATCATTTTTGCCACCTATTGGCAAACAGCGGAAGCAAAGTTGTACACTTTGTATATTAAATGTGATAGAACCTGGGATTAGCAAAACTGCAAATAAAAAACAGCATATGAAACCAGCAGACAAATGTAAGTGGACTAACAGAAACTACAAAAACAATACACAGAATACCAAAAAAATGTGGAAAATGAAATTCTAATATTGGAGATTCTGTGCTTAAAAATGTAGTAGCTCTAAGATGGACAGTCCATGTTCGCCCAGGGGCAAGAACTCATCAACTAATGTAACATATGAAGAAACTTCTTAATGCAATTTGATCAAAACAGTGAAAAATGTATTTCCAGCACTAACAGTGACAGTACGGCATGGTCCATAGAAAATCAGTTAGTGACAAATGTATAGACAAAATAAACTGTAGTCTCAGAGAACAGTGTAACAGTTTAAAAACACTATTTCAGATCCAAATTAGTTTATAACCAGTGACTGCATAGCACAGGATTGCTTACATTTGAACAGGTTAGGTTCTGCAAAATTCATCAAGATGTTCATTGACAAGTGCAAAATTATAAACACAGTGAGTGATAGAGGTGACAAACAGTTTAAAGGAATAAAAGGTAAAAAACTATTAACAAAACCTATTGTTAAAACAAACACACATTTTTGATGGATTTAAACATAAATGGCTTACATATGTCACATACAAAGGGTACAGAAGCAAAAATTGAGTTCTACAAATATTCTTAGTGGGAGCAAAAAATAGATTAGTCCTTCATGCAAATGAACATTGACTAACAAAAGACTGCATCGAAATCCTTAATAAATTGGAGAACTAAGTTGTAGCCAGTAATTTTTATAGAAGCAATGAAATTAATTGGGTTTGCTACATACTAGTTAAAAAATCTTTATCATTTAAGGTAAGGGATGGTTTTAATTTTATAAATGATGAGGACAAATTTGAAAATAGCAGTATAGAGTTCTTTACCTCCGGTAAAGAAGTAAACAAAGTATTTGTGTGTAAGCTAAGGAGTCTCATATAGAAACTATAGAAATACTGCTCCGAGCTGCAGGAGGTGGTGTCAAATGTGCGTGAGATGTGCTTGCTTGTGAGAATGAAAGATGAAAATAAAAGGATTATTATAGCTGCTGATTTTTAACATAAACATAATAAATGAATCCAGAGAATCAACAGAATTTATTGATCTATTTCAAAAATTATGACAGAGTTCTTGAAAGTGTTTTTCATGTTTTTACTAAATACTTCCACCTACAGCCTGCCATAAAAATGACAAGCAACTGAAATGGATAACTGCTGGTATAAAAGTGTCAAGTGAAAAACAACAGAAACTCCAGGTCGGAATGTCAACAATGTAAAGAAAAGATAGATTGCTACTTACCATAAGGATGACACATTAAGTTGCAGACAGGCACAGTTAAAAGACACTTACACATTAGCTTTCAGTCAGCCTTCTTCAGAAAATGAAACACACATTGCTCATTCACACAGGCAAGCACATCATCACACACACACACACACACACACACACACATACACACACACACACACACATGAACACTTACCCCAGCAGCTCAAGCCTGAATTTCATCCTGGTCCAAGCTGCAGGAGCTGGCGTTAATTGTGCATAATATGTGCTTGCTTGTGTGAATGAATGGTGTGTGTTTCTGTTTCTGTTTCTGATGAAGGCTGTGGCAAAAAACTAATGTGTAAGTGTCTTTTAATTGTGCCTATCTGCAACTTAACATCAGTAAGTAGCAATCTGTCCTTTCCTTTCATTGTTGTCAAATGGAAAAAAAGACAGTTGTATAATGATCTGAAAAGTAATAAAAAATTCAGCTTTTATAAAGAGGAATAACATTGCAGAGCTTTTGTAGTATGAATTTCTGCCTCTAAGCATGCACAGCATAACTCATTGCCAGTTCAGTGATGCCTGTGTTGTTGACCTGGCTTGTTCTGTTCATCTGCAGTGATTGTTTTTGCTTGTGTTGATTTTTTCTTCTTTCTTTTTTTATGATGGCAAATTTAAGAGAAAACATGCAGCTGTGAAATTTTGTTTTCTGCTTGGCAAAAATGCTGCTGAACTTATTTTGATGTTAAAAAGAGCTTACCAAGATGACACTATGGGAAAAACTCAAGTGTACAAGTGGTTTGCTCAGTTTAGGAATGGAGACATGTCAATTGATGATGAACCTCATTCTGGATGTCCATCAACTGTCCGATTCAACAAAAATATTGAAAAAAATCAAGAGCTTTTGCCCACAGAGTGTCAACAGCTATTTTATTTGAAGTTTCAGGGAGATTACACAGCAATGTTCATTAGGAGGACCTGATTTGGGACAGACATCTCTGCCACCATGACAACATATGTGCACATGCAGACATCTCTGCTAGGCAGTATTTGGCTAAAAATACCGTGGTTCCATTACCCAGTGGACTTTACTCACCTGACCTGACTCTGTCCAACTTTTTCTTTATTCCACACATGAAAAGGACATGGAAGAACAGAAATTTGGCGATACTGAAGGAAAAAAACAAGAAAAAAACAAGGGAGGAGTTGTCAGCCATTTCTTAAGATGACAAAAAATAATGTTTTGAAAAGTGGAAGCTCTGGTGGGACAAATGTGTTAGTTGCAATGGAGAGTATTTTGAAGGGGATAAAGTTGTTTTGTAAACAATTTGAAAATAAGTAGATTTAAAAAAAATATTGTGATTGTTTTGGGTATCCTCTCATATTTAGAAGGGCGGTAAAGTCAGCAAAAGAAATGAGAAACACAAAATTCATTCTGAATCTTACAAATAAATCAAACATGGTATGGTAAGTGATAGAATCTGCACTTGGTGTCATAGGTGGTAGTCCACACATCTCCAAAATTAAGATAGATGACAAATCCATTGAAAATTCTTCAGAACTAACAAAATTTTTCAACAAGTTTTTCATAAATTTATCAAAATCAGATGTTGATGTAATTGGTTGCCAAGATAATGGTCAACTCTTCAGATTCGATCAGGGTAACATGAAAGTTGTAATTAAATTTGAATGAATTATACCTAAAGATGTAGAAAAAGTAGTATTAACCCCTAGGAACAAAAGTTTGACTGGCTGGAATGACATACTCACTAGGGTCATTAAAGTAGTTTCTAGTATGATATCAGGACCCCTACCTGAAATCATAAAAAAGTCATTTGAAGAAGGTTGCTGCCCAGAGGCTTTAAAGCATGCAGTAGTAAAGTGATTATTCAATAAAAACTCAAGGGAAGATGTAACTACCAGCCAGTAAGCGTCTTCCCAGTATTCTCAAAAGTATTCGCAAAAATGTTGCAATGCAGATTGAAAACGTCATACTGAAATATAATATGATCACATTAAATCACTTCAGCTTCCAGAAATGGAAGAGTACATTATGTGGCATCAACAAATTCGTTGAGAAAATTTGTGTATCTCTGGAAAACCCCAAAGAGGCACAGGAATTTTATGTGACCTCACAAAGGCTTTTGACTGTGTAAACCACTCTTAGTGTTCCATAAATTAGAAAAATATGGAATAAACAGTAGTATTTTAAAATGGCTGAGATGATATTTAACATATAGGAAGCAAAAGTTAGTTGTAATGTCACGTACAGGAAATTGTTTCTCAGAATCGAAAATTATTTCACACGGAGCCCCACAGTGTTCCATTTTAGGCCCAGCTCCATTTGATATAAATGATTTACCTTTAATGTAACATCACACTCAATTTTATTTGCAGACAACACATCTGTACTCATTGGTAGTGAGACCACTGAACACCAGAGTCATTGATACCCTAAACTGTATAGAATGTTGGTTTGATGTAAATAGATTAAAACTAAACACACACACACACACACACACACACACACACACACACACACACACACACACACACACAAACTAATGCAGTTAAAACTAAATAATCAAAATCACATAACATTTAAATAATCCATAGAAATCATGAACTTAATGAATCAGAGTGTGCCAAATTCCTGGGGATATGTATAGAAATTGATCTTAGTCCTCTCGAGTAAGCTAGTAGTTTGCAAGCAAGCTAAACAGTCTTTCATTCACAATGACAGTATTGTCATACACAAGTGGCATGGACACTAGGAAAATTGTTTACCACAATTCTCTTCAATCAATTGTAGGGTATGCAAGTATTGTTAATAGGATATTACTACTTCAAAAACTAAAAGTAGTATTAGGCTTAGAGATTTGTGTCAACCTTTATTCAGAGATCTAAAAATTTTAACTATTCTGTTTATTCACATTTATGGACTGCTTGACTGAAATTTCTCATAATTAGAGACTCAGTTTTAACATATGTATGACACATGGAACAAAGATAATTTCATATTTCCATCTCATGATTTAAAATTCTACTCCCAGGCTCCTCAGTACACAGCTATGAAAATTTATAACAAATGAAAACTGCCACAGTATGGAACTAGGTTTACTGAAGATAAAATTACATGCCCTCCTAGCACAAAAACTTTGTTATTCTCTAATGAAATATGTAATGAGCATGAAGATTTCTTTGTAGAGTACTGAAATAAATTTTTAAAGACTTCTGTAAATTAAGATTAATTTCAGATTTTTTGACTTATAGTAAGTATCTCAGTTACTTTATGTGTATCCTGTACTTGAAATCAGTGATTTATGTATGTGCATAATGAGACAATAAAATTCTGATTCTGAAGTTTCTACTGCCAAAAAAAATTGTATAACTTCATTCTCTCTGCAAGATAGTTTTAAATTGTTAGTTGATCTACAACAAAGAACAAAACATTTTTGATATTTTACAGGTACTTGTTTAAGTAACATTATAGAATGATATTATTTTGCAGCTGCCCTGGCTAATGCTTTTGGAGGAATCTCTACATCACTTATAAGGTCAACAATGTCTAAGACTGTTCCACCCAGTGAAGTAGGTGAGTGTGTAAATGTAAGAAAAAATGGTACTAGTTACTTGTTGGCATGTTTGCAGGCATTACTAGGAATTATCATGCCAGCCCATACTCTGAACACCTTGAAGTACTAAGTACATAAGATCTCTGTACTTTTACAACAAAGTTCACATTTTATGTTATGTAACACCTGATTATTTTAGCCACCCTCAGTGGTCTACAACATAACTTTGTATTTATTTATATAAAAATAGATTGCTATCTGTAGATCTGTTTTCAGTGGAAAAGAGTGTATTCAGTTTTCTTTCAAGATATCTGGCCACACTTATTCCGACTTGTTCTTCTACTACTTCGGTGGTCATAAGTCACTTCTGTTATTACTATACTGATCATGTCAATACTCTGATGAACACTCATTTTTCTATTGCTTAATGAGATACTGGCAAACATTCTGCCTCCCTGGGAGAAAAATGTGGATAACCCATATTACAGATTATAAGGGATGCACTATGTAATTATGAACTGTGCAAGCTAGGAGCTGAAATGTTTAGTTTGCCATTAGATATATATGAAAGCAAAAGTGATGACATTATCCTAGCCTTTGGAGCTATAAGTTCCTTTCTCAAGGAGAGGAAAGAGATAGGTTGGACATGGCAGTCCTGACTACTGGTGGATCCCTTGCATCCTGGGGTCTGAGGAACCTACTTTTTGTTTTTAACATTACCCACTCCCTTTCTCCTTCCAGAGAAAGGAATTGATAGTTCCAAAACCTAGGATAATGTCACCACTTTTATGTTTGTTTAGCAGCAGTATTCCAGATTTTGTCTTCTAAAGCATCTGCACAAGCAATTGATGTCTGCTTGTGTCTGTGTATGTATGGATGGATATGTGTGTGTGTGTGTGTGTGTGTGTGTGTGTGTGTGTGTGTGTGTGTGTGTGCGCGCGCGCGAGTATATACCTATCCTTTTTTCCCCCTAAGGTAAGTCTTTCCACTCCCGGTATTGGAATGACTCCTTACCCTCTCCCTTAAAACCCACATCCTTTCATCTTTCCTTTTCCTTCCCTCTTTCCTGACGAAGCAGCCGCCGGTTGCGAAAGCTCGAAATTCTGTGTGTGTGTTTGTATGTTTTATTCATTGTGCCTATCTACCGGCGCTTTCTCGCTTGGTAAGTCTTGGAATCTTTGTTTTTAATATATTTTTCCCATGTGGAAGTTTCTGTCTATTTTACTTACATTATCATTAATTTGAACCCAACAATTAAGTTTGTTATTGTCTCTGTTGCATTTGAAAATCTTCTCTGTCATCTTACTTTCTCTTTTTGTTTGTACAAGTAGTTTCACTTTGTATTCATCTTCCCTTTTTCCGTAATCTACCATACATTTCATCCCGCCTAAAAATGTTGTGTCTGTGTATGTATGTATGGATGGATATGTGTGCGTGTGTGTGCACGAGTATATACCTATCCTTTTTTCCCCCTAAGGTAAGTCTTTCCACTCCCGGGATTGGAATGACTCCTTACCCTCTCCCTTAAAAACCCACATCCTTTCATCTTTCCTTTTCCTTCCCTCTTTCCTGATGAAGCAGCCGCCGGTTGCGAAAGCTCGAAATTCTGTGTGTGTGTTTGTATGTTTTATTCATTGTGCCTATCTACCGGCGCTTTCTCGCTTGGTAAGTCTTGGAATCTTTGTTTTTAATATATTTTTCCCATGTGGAAGTTTCTGTCTATTTTACTTACATTATCATTAATTTGAACCCAACAATTAAGTTTGTTATTGTCTCTGTTGCATTTCAAAATCTTCTCTGTCATCTTACTTTCTCTTTTTGTTTGTACAAGTAGTTTCACTTTGTATTCATCTTCCCTTTTTCCGTAATCTACCATACATTTCATCCCGCCTAAAAATGTTGTGTCTGTGTATGTATGTATGGATGGATATGTGTGCGTGTGTGTGCACGAGTATATACCTATCCTTTTTTCCCCCTAAGGTAAGTCTTTCCGCTCCCGGGATTGGAATGACTCCGTACCCTCTCCCTTAAAACCCACATCCTTTCATCTTTCCTTTTCCTTCCCTCTTTCCTGACGAAGCAGCCGCCGGTTGCGAAAGCTAGAAATTCTGTGTCTATGTTTTATTCATTGTGCCTATCTACCGGCACTTTCCCGCTTGGTAAGTCTTGGAATCTTTGTTTTTAATATATTTTTCCCATGTGGAAGTTTCTTTCTATTTTATTTACATTATATATATATAAAATAGAAAGAAACTTCCACATGGGAAAAATATATTAAAAACAAAGATTCCAAGACTTACCAAGCGGGAAAGCGCAGGCAGACAGGCACATGAACAAAACACACAAACACACACACAGAATTAGTAGCTTTCGCAACCGATGGTTGCTTCTTCAGGAAGGAGAGGGAAAGACGAAAGGATGTGGGTTTTAAGGGAGAGGGTAAGGAGTCATTCCAATCCCGGGAGCGGAAAGACTTCCCTTAGGGGAAAAAAAGGACAGGTGTACACTCGCACACACACACATATCCATCCGCACATACACAGACACAAGCAGACATATTTAAAGGCAAAGAGTAAGGGCAGAGATGTCAGTCGAGGCGGAAGTACAGAGGCAAAGAAGTTGTTGAAAGACAGGTGAGGTATGAGCGGCGGCAACTTGAAATTAACGGAGGTTGAGGCCTGGCGGATATCGAGAGGAGAGGATATACTGAAGGGCGAGCTCCCATCTCCGGAGTTCGGATAGGTTGGTGTTGGTGGGAAGTATCCAGATAACTCGGACGGTGTAACACTGTGCCAAGATGTGCTGGCCGTGCATCAAGGCATGTTTAGCCACAGGGTGATCCTCATTACCAACAAACACTGTCTGCCTGTGTCCATTCATGCGAATGGACAGTTTGTTGCTGGTCATTCCCACATAGAAAGCGTCACAGTGCAGGCAGGTCAGTTGGTAAATCACGTGGGTGCTTTCACACGTGGCTCTCCCTTTAATCGTGTACACCTTCCGGGTTACAGGACTGGAGTAGGTGGTGGTGGGAGGGTGCATAGGACAGGTTTTACACCGGGGGTGGTTGCAAGGGTAGGAGCCAGAGGGTAGGGAAGGTGGTTTGGGGATTTCATACGGATGAACCAAGAGGTTACGAAGGTTAGGTGGACGGCGGAAAGACACTCTTGGTGGAGTGGGGAGGATTTCATGAAGGATGGATCTCATTTCGGGGCAGGATTTTAGGAAGTCGTATCCCTGCTGGAGAGCCACATTCAAGGTCTGATCCAGTCCCGGGAAGTATTCTGTCACTAGTGGGGCACTTTTGGGGTTCTTCTGTGAGAGGTTCTGGGTTTGAGGGGATGAGGAAATGGCTCTGGTTATCTGCTTCTGTACCAGGTTGGGAGGGTAGTTGCGGGATGCGAAAGCTGTTTTCAGGTTGTTGGTGTAATGGTCGATGGATTCAGGACTGGAGCAGATTCTTTTGCCACGAAGGCCTAGGCTGTAGGGAAGGGACCGTTTGATATGGAATGGGTGGCAGCTGTCATAATGGAGGTACTGTTGCTTGTTGGTGGGTTTGATGTGGACGGATGTGTGCAGCTGGCCATTGGACAGATGGAGGTCAACGTCTAGGAAAGTGGCATGGGATTTGGAGTAGGACCAGGTGAATCTGATGGAACCAAAGGAGTTGAGGTTGGAGAGGAAATTCTGGAGTTGTTCTTCACTGTGAGTCCAGATCATGAAGACGTCATCAATAAATCTGTACCAAACTTTGGGTTGGCAGGCTTGGGTAACCAAGAAGGCTTCCTCTAAGCGACCCATAAATAGGTTGGCATACGAGGGGGCCATCCTGGTACCCATGGCTGTTCCCTTTATATATATTTTGTGCAGTATGTGACTGACCTAAATAATTCTTTTCAACTGTAGCTTGATGTGCCCTTTTGCCATCTCACTGTTAATACAAACAAATGAATAATTAAGGTAAAATATGCTATATTGTTTGTTACACTGTATGCTGTAGTCTGAGGCATCACTGTAATTGTTCACAACAATCAGATATGTAAAAGTGCCCATCTAAAGAACATGACTTAGTGCTCAGGATCACTGTAATTGTTCACAACAGTCAGATACGTAAAAGTGCCCATCTAAAGAACATCACTTAATGCTCAAGGATTTCAGTTGCGAGATTCTATGATAAGTGGATGCCTTATATAAAGGCCTGCTGTTAACATTCTGGTAGTGCACAGTCCAAGATGTGTCAAGAAATATTTTATATCCTGCCACATACATCACACATAATACATTGTGGTGAAATTAGAGAAATTTAGACTTACACACATATACACGGACAGTTATTATTCACAAGCACTATCCATGTATGGAATAGGCAATGGATAAAGAGTTATAGATTAACAGTACATGTTCTGGTGCACATCTAATCATGGCGTATAGAATATAAATTAAGATGCAAATATAGATACAGAGTATGTAACTATCACTCTGATATTATGGAAGTAACGCGATATTAAAAAAGAAAATGGATGCTGCTGATGTCAGTTTCTTAAATTTCTATTGTATGTGAGGGCTTAATATGGTCGAGCAGAAGTAACTGAAACATACAAATGTCAACCCATATCAGTTCTTCAAAAGTACATTATGATAGGCCTTGGAAAAGCATTTACATAATTATTCTGTAAGTTTTATACTGAAGGACATAAATTAAAAATTAAATGAGAATTAATATCTGGGTCATTCCATGTCAAGTGACTTACATTTAGATAAGCTTCCCACTTGACCATATTCAATTTTGATGAAATTTTTACAGGATGTACATAAAGGGCTTAAATGAAGCACTGCCAGGTTACAATACCCTAAGTAGTATGGTTGGGCTGCTAGCCACCTTTTTCTAAAGGTTAGTTTTTTGAATAAATAATCAACTTTATTTTACCATTTCCCAGTATCTAAGAGACCTGTCATGATGAAACTTTGTGATCCTATTCAACTACTTGGGTACAATTGCTCAGTTGTAGACCTAAAGGTCAAATTATGATAAATTCATCATAATGTGCTATCAAAATGGGTCACAAATCTTGTCATAACAAATTTTGACTGTAATTTATGAGCTTGTAATTACTGAAAGAATAACGATCTGAAGCTGATCCTTTACTCATCTGCAGTCTGTCAGCATGTCAAACAGCTCTGCAAGTGGCACTGAGATTGCTCAAATAATAACTGAGACACGTAAGTTCAGAGTCTACTCAAGAATTTAATTAATCGACTTTGGCTCACTTTTAATTCATAGGGTGACAGTGATTGAACTATGTGAAATAAAATCATCATAATTTCTGAATTGTTTATGTTAGGCCATTCAAACATCATGGTTGGCCATGGGGCATGATGGGAATTAGTATGTGCATGCGCATGCCCTTTATTGTTGTTGGCCATTTGCACGTGAAAATGCCTTGGTACAGTGTGTCTGAGCATGTGAATGCGTACTACATGATCAATAACAGTCCAACTGCAGCTCAAAGGAAGTTTGTGACTGAGATCAAGATGAAGACAACTGGCCCATGTGTGCTGAAAATCAAGAATTTGATTTGCAAATTTGAGAGAATAGGTTGTGTTCATGATGACAATGTTAGCAATGTCAGTCACCCAAAAAGAGTTAAAATGCCTGAAAATATTGAGAAGACATGCACTGTGTTTCAAACCAGCTCGAGGAAAGTGATAAGACGAGCTGCACAGCTGGTGGGAATCAACTGGGAGACACTCCGACAAATTGTTGTTGACGACCTGCCTCTCTTCTCGTACAAAATTCAAACCCATCGGCCATTAAGCCCCAGGACCATGGAACAGTGGTTATGTTTCGTCAACACTATTGTCCTTAGAATTTACGAACAGGACTTTGATGTGAATATGGTCTGGTTTAGCGAAGAAGCCCACTTTCATTTCGATGGGTTCATCAGTAAGCATAATTGGCACATTTGGGGAACTGAAAATCTACACTTCTTGATCAAGAAGTCTCTTCACCCTCAGTGCATGACTGTGTGCAATATTGAGTCACGGAATAAATGGTATGATACTCCTTGATGGCACAGTGACTACCAAATGGTACATGAAGGTTTTGGGAGATGATTTCATCCTCATCATCAAAAGTGACCCTGATTTCAACAAGATGTGGTCCATGAAAGATGGAGCTCGACCCCATTGAAGCACAAGAGCATTTGATGTCCTGGAGGAGCACTTTGGGGACTGCATTCTGGTCCTGGGGTACCCAAAGGCTGGTGGCATGGGCCTCGATTGACTACCATATTCTCTGGATCTGTACATATGCAACTCCTTTTAAGGGGCTATATCAAAGACAAGGTCCACAGCAATAACCCCAAAACCATTGCTGAGCTGAAGAAAGCCATTCAGGAAGTCATTAACAGCATCAGTGTTCTGACACTTTAGTGGGTCATGCAGAATTTTGCTGTTCGTCTGCACCACATCATTGCCAATGATACCAGGCAGATTGAACATATCATAGCCTAAATCTGAATATCTGTTGTGATGTTTACATGTTGAATAAAGTGTGTGCATGCCATAGGTATAACTAGTTTACATTTTTTTCATATTGTTCAATAATTGTCATTCTGCACTTCAAAAGTCATCACTTAAATCTGATTTTTCTGGACGCCACTGAAAAGAACTCACTTTGTTGGGTCAGAAAAGGTTGTTTCTATTTTTGAGACATTGCATTTAAGAACAAATAAACTTACATTTCATTACATTAAAAGATACACACTCACACAATATTGTGTTGGTCCATGATGGCTTTGCCATTACCGGTTTTACTCTTTATCGTTCTTGAGCTATAAATCAAGGTCTGACAATTAAGTAATGTGACTGATTTTCTTTGCAATATGTGGCAACCCTACAGGCTTGTGTAGGCACAATATCTTTGACCTTTGTCTATAAGCTGCTTCTAGTCCAAGTGGCACATCGATGCAACTGCTCAGTCGTGAGTTGTGCTGTAATAAGTGAACTCACGTTTGTGTCTCTCGTCACAGAAATGGAACCGCGTAATATTGTGCAATTGTATGCCATTTCTTTTTGTGTTAAACTGGGTGAAAATGCAACGACAACTTACGGTAAGCTTCAGAAGGCTTTTAGAGTGGAGGTTTTGTCAAGAGCTCAAGTTTTTCATTGGTGTAAAATGTTTAGTGGAGACAGAACGAATGTTGAAGATGAAGACTGCAGTGGACGGATGTCAACTTGGCCAGGATGCGTGAACTTGTACAATCTGATCGAAGATTATCTGTGAAAATGATTGCAGAAGAACTGAACATCAATTGAGAAATGGTTCAGCTAATAATAACTGAAGATCTTGGTATGAGACAGATTTCTGCAAAACTGGTCCCCAAAAATCTGACACCACAACAGTGAGAAACGTGGAAGAATGTGGCAGCTGATCTGTTAGAGCAAACAGAAATTAATCCAGAATTGTTGAGCCATGTTGTCACTAGTGATGAAAGTTGTTTTTTTCAGGTCAACTCAGAGACAAACTGCCAAAGTTTACAATGGTGCTCAAGAGGATCACTCAGACCAAAACAAAACTCATATGTCAAAGTCAGAAGTGAATTTCATGCTTGTGTGCTTCTTTAATTCCAAGGGAATTGTTCATAAACAGTGGGTGTCTCCTGGACAAACAGTTAACCAATATTAATAGAAATAAATTTTGGAAAGACTTCGTAAAAGAGTTCATTCTGTCTGTTCCAACATTGCTGATAATTGCACTCTGCATCACGATAATGTGACATCCCATACTGCTCTGTCAGTACAGCAATTTTTAATCTCAAAACAAATTTCATTACTACCACAGCCACCTTATTCACCAGATATCACTCCGTGCGACTTTTTTCTATTTCCAAGAGTTGAAATGGCAGTCAAGGGACACCATTTTCAAACAACACATGATGTCCAAAAAGCTGTGACGAGGGTCTTGGAGGATATTACAGAAGATGAGTCCCAGATATGTTACCATCAATGGCAGAAGTGCTGAAAAAAGTGTGTGTAATCAGGAGGGAATTACTTTAAAGGAGACAACACTAAACGTGACTAAAATGGTAAGGAACATTTTTTTTTTCACATCAGTCTCATTACTGTATTGTCACACCTCATGTTTCAGTTCTCATTAATTCAGTTGCTGAAATGTGTTACTAATAGCAACTACAGTTGTTTCTAGCAAGCTATAACATTGGCCCATTCTTGTTGCGTGGAGCTGAAATGACAGAAATAATGTGTTCGTCTGGAGTCCAACAAATACACTTTGTCTGGAGTCCAACAAATACACTACCATGCTGGCCAATAGAATGAATGTGCACGTCCATTGGGATGCATGAAACTGACTGAGACATCATTTATATCACCTGAAACTTCAGAAACATTACCGTCCCACCATTTTCCATCATAAGTACAGGCAATGTATTGGCCTGGTCTTAAAGGTGCAGTATTTCTTTAAGAAACTGTAGCTTGACTTTGGTCAATGTTGGCCACAAAACAATATGTATCATTCAATACTCTTCTATTACAAACTTTTGGCACAAAGCGGCGATTCTCTCATGTTCCTGATACTGTGCAGCCATTTTTGAACTTCTCTTCTTGTTCACTTTCTGATGCTTCAGTGTCTTATTTTGAAATAAAAATGAATTTAATTCCACTGATATATTCTTTGTACAGTATTTTAAAATATCAGTTGGTGTCAAAATCTGGTCCTCAGTTGGTCTTTGAAGGCTTGCTCATGGTGCCAGGTGCTTTAAAGTTTCTCCGACACATGGAGACATTTTTCCATGGCTTTGTAGCAAAAAAGTTCCATTTAACTGAAATTCCAAAATAATTTTGATGGTGGCAAAGATGCAGAAATTTTTTTAAGTTTTTGTACTGTGCTGCTGAGCAATCACTGAAGTAGTAAATATTTGTGATTTTTCCAAGGTGACACTTTAGATCTTTTACTATAAAAGAATGTACAGCAATTGTGTCATGCTTCAGGCTGTCGTTTATTACACAGTAGCTGATGCTGTTGTGTCCATGTTATTTCTGAAGTATGCAACAAATGGGTGTAAGGCTGTTATTCCAGTGAAAACCTTGAGCTGCATCTTATATAGTGAATGAATAATTTTCAACAAAATCCATTAATATCATCAGTTCAGTTGTCTTGATGCTTTCTTTTATGCACTTTAGAAGCTTGCTTTGGTGCTTTGGAATATAACGATGAGTGGAAAGCTTGGCAATTTTTGAAATCAGATCTTCAATAAAATCCTTAATGGTCATCTGCTTGATTTGTGATGTATCTCTATCATACTCACTTCTGCTTTAATTCAAGCATCAATTTTACTTTTTGGTGTAAACTGCAAACAGAGACTGAGTGAGTTGCTGGTTCCTGAAGCACCTACGTCAATGCACCATTTTGGCCTCAATTCACAAAATTTGGAAAATCCAATTTCACATCCATCCTCAAGCCGATATGCAGGAAATATTTCATTCAAATTACTCAGAAGAAGATATTTTTGCATGAAAATTTTTTTCCCTCTGTTGTAATTGATACACAATCCTTTTTACCTGGGCAGACTTGGCTAAATTCTTCATTTTGAAAAAAATCCTACTACTCTTTCTTTTACAGCTTCTGGAGTCTTCTTGCTGTGCCTGTTCCTTTGGCAGAGCTAATACACCATTTTCTGCTTTTAACTTCTTAGCTGCCTTTATGATCCTGTATGAAAAGTTAAATTCTTGCATTCTCTTTTATAGTCCAGCTTTGAGTTACTAATGTCAAAATTTGCAATTTTTCAGGCTGCCTTGACAAGTGCAACTTTTCTTTCAATTCTTTGATCAGCTGCTTATAATCTTCACTGTCAGGACATGTCTTGCTTGTACTAGGTGTTTGAAAATCATTTGAGATGAAGCTTCCATCAGCAACAGTGTTATTCACAATTGACTGTTGAGCTTCACTTACTTTACACCTTACATAAACTTTGACATCCCTTGTTGTACTCTCCGAAATCTATGGGAAGACCCCAAAAGCTGTTAGACTTCTATCAAGTGATTCTGTTGGGTATAAATCTGCTTCATCTTCTGTCTAGGATGAAGATGACTGAAAATTTTCTGCTTTTCTACAAGTTGAACAAGTCTTCTGACCACATTTCACATTGCTCTATGTCACAGCTTTCAGTTGTTGTGATGAGAGTATATTTGTACATTTTCAGTAAAGCCTATTTCAGGTCTTCAGTTTAGTAATTCTTGTTGTTCTACTGAAATTTCCTTGACATGTTTGAAACCTTGTTGAAGTGCATATGTTTTCAGATGACATGCAGAATTATCTGCAAAGCCAAAGCTACATCGCACTGACACATCTTTCATATTCATTAAACTACAATTCAATTTTTACTTTCAGTTGCCTTTGCTTTCAATATTTGATAGTGTTAAAGTTCTGTATATTTCCAACTGGAAAAAATTAAACATAGACACTGAAAACTTTCATAGGGAATTTGGGAACAGAACAGAAAAAATTTTAAGTGTTCAGATAACCATTTCTAAAAAGTTGATATCTTCAAATAATTTGTACTTACAGAAAAACACATTTATGTAATAATGACAACAGGTTTTACATAATTTAAAACAGCACTCATTGAACTTGAGCTTTCTTCACTACACAATAGTGTGCTTCAGAAACATTGTTGAAGCCTGTTTTTAACTCCATTGTTGCCAGTAAACTTGCCTGTCTGAAAAATAAAAACATTTTCTTCTGAAGAAACAAAGTGAACTCTTTTCAATGGCGCCAATAAAAATAAGATTTGAGTGATCCCTTTTGAGATATGACCTTTTGAAAATGAGCCAGAATTGACTAATTAAATTTTTGAATAGAATTTGAGCCACTTACAAAGCTTTTTGACATGCTGGTAGGCTGCATGTGAGTAAAGAATCAGCTTCGGAAAGTTATTCTTTCAGTAGATACAAGCCAATAAAGTATAGTCAAAATTTGTTTTGACAAGAATTTTAAGTAACTTTGATAGCACATTATGATGAATTTACCATAATTTAACCTTTAGTTCTGCAACTAAGCTATTGTCCCCAAAAAGTTGAACATGGTGACCAACTTTCAGCATGATATGTATTTTTGATACTGAGCAATGGTGAAACAAAGTTGATGATTTATTCCTTTAAGTCACAATGTCAAAAAACTAGCCTTTACAAAAAGGTGGCTTATGCTCCAACCATGCTTTTGTAATCTGGCAGTGTTTCATGTAAGTTCTGTATTTACATCCTGTAAACATTTCATCAATGTTGGAGAGGGTCAGTGGGGTCCCTTAGGCCACTAGATATTATTGGATGACCCATCTATCTTTAAATGGAAACATAGTGAAAACAGCCCATCTACTGAATCCAATGACCTTACACAGGGTGACCCCATGATGAATTTATAGATTTTCAGGGACGGTGGAGGAGGGTAAATGTATCAATCTGAGGTAAGGGACCTGGGTCCATAAACGACTGAGTCATGCTGATACCTCTGACAACAGAATACATGTACCAATACCGTTGTTGCTAAGACTGTAGCATGGGAAACATTCAGATGTGGTAATATGGACTAAAACAAGGGATATAACCTAGTAAATATTCATTCTAAAATGCATACCTCAAGAGTTATGAACACTTGTTCACCATCAACACTGTGAAATGTCTCTCTTCTACTGCAAGCTGTTTCTGTATATTTGGGTAGGGTTAGTATGGACCAAAACAAGGACAAAAAGTTCAGTAAATATGGGCTTTAAAATACATCTTTTAAGAGCAATGAGCACTTGTTCACCTTTGCCACTGTGAAAAACATCTCTTCCATTGAACAAGTGCTCTTTGCTCTTAAAGTATGCATTTGAGAGTCCACATTTACTAGAAATTTTTTTCTTATTATGTTTCCTAACCTACAATCTTAGTAACAAGTGTACTGGTACATGCATTGCTCTATCAGAGACATCAGAACAATTTCATAACTTTGAACTTCGTCATTTTCAGACCATGGTCCCATGACCCAGATTGGTACATTTGCTCTTTTCTATTATCCCTGAAAGTCTGTAACATCATCATGGAATTACCCTGTATAACCAACCTGTGACAGTTTCCACATCACAACCAATCAGATAGTATTATGCTGTTTCATGAGAAGTTATTGCTATTCATACCTACATATTTAAGAATTAATGTTAGGGCAACCAGAACTTTCTTGTTTGTAAGTACCATACTTAAGACTTCACTGTCTCCACTTTTTTTACATATATTTTGTTGATAAGCTTACATGTGGCACTATGTTGGAAACTGGTGCTCTGTCATAATATCTGGAGTTAGTTGCTGTGTGAGGTAAGAGTGTCATGTGGACTATTCTGTCATGGCATTATATAACAGAACAGATAGGATATAAAAGTGGTGCACACTATGGAACATATGAGTAATTAAAGAGGAAAGGATGAATTGGTACCAAACTCCAATGAATTCTGAAATTGAGAAACATGTAAATGGCTGTGTAAAGTGATGGTGGTTTGCTTGTTCCCACACTTTGTGTGCTCGGTAAGAATGTATTCACATAGTGTGGGAAATAACAATCAGAACATAAACTCAGTGACATACTTAGTAAGAAAATCTCATCCTGCTGCTTCTTATGGTTTTTTCAAGATAATCTTTAAAACAGTCTTGTATTAAATGATGAAATTTCTCATTGGAGTACTGTAATTCAAAAGCTCTCTGAATGTCTTGAGTTAAAGAAAAACTCAAACAAAAAATTCTCTTCTCATAGATCCAATTACCTCAAGCTTTAAGATATTAGTTGTGTTGGACTGATTTGGGGTATCAGTGCCTACTGACAAACATTAAAGCTGCACAGGAAAATCACACTTATCCAATTTGTTCCATTTACACCAGTGTCACAAGGGCTGTATTACAGGCTCATGTTTGTAGAAAAAAACAATGAAGGGTTGTGTGGTCTTAGTCCATACAGAAACTGAGTTTATTGTGCAGTTTCTCTCCCTGTCATTGTAGTAAAGTCGTCCAGTACTGTTAAAAAGTAGTAGGAAACCCTTTACTAGGTCTCTAAAAGACACAATTACTTCAAGAATTAATGACCCAAATATTCTGTGTCTTTTGGCATCCAGAGCTTTGCACTTGTAGATTAAATTTGGTGTGGTTTCATCCCCTTCACCACATAGTCTACACTTGGCAGTTTCTTTCTGTGTACCCGTTGCGTGCAGATGTTTCCTGAAGTTACCATGGTCAGTTGTTAGTCCTACCATCTAGTCAGCATAAATAAGCACTGAATGAATAAATGGGTTCAATTGGTCTCCTGTTCAAGCCCAGGATTGCTGAAACATGGCTTCCGCATCGTTAGCTTGCCTATTTTTTATTTTTGGCTCTTAGTCCAGTATTCACTTTGCTGTTTCCTGCTCCAGTTCATAGTTTTGATTTTACCATCACCTTAGTGATAGTTAAGACAGCTTCTAGTTCAACAGTGAAGCTTACTTACCTGCTTTTTTACAATTCCAGATTGTTGTTCCTCCAAGGTACAATTCTGTCTAAAAATGATGTCATAATGGCAGATGTCACTGCATCTGCCATTTCTCAAAATCTACTGGGCTGCTTAATGAAGTTCTGACTTCAGGTGAGTGTGAGTTTAGGTTCTTCCTGTATGAGTCCCAGTCTGATTTCCTGGGATTCCTAGGCCATGGTCTGTTTTAATACCCATTTCAACCCCAAACTTATTATACATGTGGTCAGATAAGGATTGCTCCATTGCCAAAGTGCCATTGGTTGACATATTACACATTAAGTTGGACCCAAAAGTTAAGTCAGATACTCCTCCCATTCTTCAATTCCTAAAGGTACATTCTGTACCTCTAAATCAGAATCTCTAAATTACTCTCCAATAGTTACTCACCTTTGCTGTTGGTGTTGCTGCTTCCCCAAACCAGTTTGTGTGCATTGATAACACAAGCAATCAACATTGTTCATAACTGAGAAGGAGGAGCACTGTACTGTCATAAAAATAACACAAAGCCAATACAAATTTCCTCATGCTTCCTCCCTCATGCTATTTTGTCCTGATAATCACAAAGTCCCTGGAACAGAAGTTCACCATTGGCATGAGTGAAATTACACTCTTCGACATAAATGCTGTGGCCACATCCACTTCCTGTCTTCCCAGACGGCAACTCAGGGCCACAGTTGCCCCATTACTGTGTTGCAGATTTATCTACAACACTTCCAGCTGTCAGCTTTCCATCATGGTTGCTTCCAGTGCCCTTGCTTAATGTGAAAATGAATAATAAAGTTTTGAGCCTTGCTCTTACATTGCCTTCAGAGATTCCTCACCAACTTCCACTATAAGGTTTTCGCTGTCAGGTATAACATTCCAGTTTATTATCCTCCAGTCATTTGTTGAGACCTTTTGGTTCTGTGCCCAGTCATGGTCTTGAATGGTTCTGCATGTGGTCATGGTCTTGAAGAGTTCTGCTGCAGTCTTGACCAGTAATGTTGCCTCCTTCCACAGATATATCTAGGGCATCATCTCCTTAAGCCAACCCATTGTTCTCAGACAATCACAGACAAAGATTAGACCACCTTGTCCAGATAGACCCTCCTGAATTTGGGGTATAGACTATTTCCACCCTCAGTATTTTAAAAGAGAGCCGATGAACTAGCTCCTCCTGCTGTGCGGTGATGATGACCAATGTGTACCCTGTTAGGTAACCACCATCCTAAAAAGCAAGACTGCAGTGCTATTATTCTATTTTCGTATTACCTGCCTCAGATTTTTCTGGGTCCAGTTATCTGAAAAGTGGGCATATCAGGCTCCTCCCTTGTTCTCTTGTTCTCCAACGTGAGGGGGAAGAGGACTATGTACCATATTCACTCTGAAACAGCCTTTTTTTGGTAGTATTAGGTTCAAGACCTTGTAATTCCATCCATTTATGTTTAGGAAGCCATTCATTACCTTCCTTTTCTTTTTGTTCTCTGAAAAGTTTCCTCCTCTGAGCCCCAGGCAAGGATTTGATTGTGATTGAGTCCAATTTTTCAGTGACATTTCCCACACTCAATCCAGTTGTAGAAAAGGCTTGCATCTACTCCATCCATGATATTAGAGTAGTGGAGGTATCATCAAGTCCCTCAGTTTTCAAATTGTTTTCCATGTTGAGAATTGGGGTTCAAGTCAACCTTAGCAGCTCCCCTTGCTGGCCAAGCACCTCTCAGCACACGTCACATCACACCTTGTATTCAGTATCTAGGTAGTTGGGAAAGGACTGTGAAATGGATGTTGAAAGAGGTAGAGCATTGGGGAACACACTTTGTCAAGTTTATCTATTGAGACCTGTCTGGGTTTGGAGATCTTGCCGATAGCTGTGCTATCGCCAGGATAGCCCTCAGCTTCAAATGAACATGCAAAGCTCTCTGCCCACATGGTCAGTGCTATGATAAGAGGGTGTCCTCTGCAGAGGAAGTTCCTTTGTAATGGTAATGTTATGTTCCTGAGCTACCCAGATCAATTTACTTGAAAGTGGGTTGTGTGACCACCAACAATTAACAATGTTAACCTCAGTAAGCCACTCTTCTGTGAAAGACATCTCTGAACCAGCTGAAAAATACTGCAATCCATCCTTGTTCATAGCTTAAATTTGAGTCTGTGTAAGCATCTAATTTTTGGAGGGTCATGAGATAATGTTGTTTCATCACAGCTGTATTTTTATCCTGTCTTGCTTCATAGATTCAGCACTGTCACTGTGGCAGTAAGCCTTTAAAAAATGATAAATTATCTTTGTGTTGGCCTGATTGCAACAAGAATATCCAATACTCTGAGGTTTCTTTATAGAAAGTGAGTGCCTTTTCATCTGAGCGATTGCAGTATTTATATCTTCAGGCCTGATGCTTAGGTAGAGCTGGAGGTCATCGGCATAGAAATGATATTTATAGGAGGACAGAACTGACGAAATATCATTGACATATAAATAAAACAAAAGTGGCACTCCTGAGGAGACGTGTTTCCCGGAAGATTTTTCATTTACACAGACAACACATTGCTGTCTATCTTTTAAGTAGCTTTCAAACCATCTCATTGCACTATCTGAGAAATTAAGCTGTTGCATTTTTCTGAGCAATATGTCAAAAACTTTGCTGAAGTCTAGTGGCATCCATATTGTTGCCTTTCGGCTGTTGATGGCATACTTCAGGTCATCAGTTACTTTAATTAGAGCAGTGTTTGCGCTGTGGTGTTTACGGAAATCAGATTGAAATTTGTCATATAGGTTGAATTCATGCAGGTGTTCAGTGATTTGATCATGAGAAATAGATTGAAGTGCTTTGGAAACAGCAGGCAGTATGCTAATTGGTCGGTAATCACTAGGCAGTTGTGGATTTTCGATCTTAGGGATGAGTCTAATTATGCTTCTTTTCCATGCAGTGGGGTATACTCCGTTCACGAGGGAAAAATTAAATATGTCAATTAAGACAGGTACAAAGATATCGGCAACATTCTTAATCCTGGTTATACTTATACTGTCATTGCCTATCACATCAGAAGAGATTTTCATTATTGATTTTCTTGCCGTATTAAAAATATGCACATGTTTATAAAAATATATATTTATATACCATATGATGCCCTAGTAGTTATATTAAAATGCATGTGTATTCAAATTCAACATTGTGTCAAGATTTTGAGGTGATCTGTGGAGAATTGGAGATTTAAGATTTTGAACAAATGAAGCGATATGCGGAGATTTGGAGATTTAAGATTTTGAACAAATGAATATTTAAATGTGTATTAATAAAAATGTAAATGTATCTTTGTTCAGAATCTTAAAGTCTTTGGATGTTCTGCACTGATTGCTTTGAAATTTTGACACAACAGTGCATTCAAATATACACACATTTTATCTACCTACTTTAATACATATAGTATATAAATAAATATAGAATATACATAGGGGAAACATTATTCCAAAAGTCTTGAGAAGTTCTTGACATAATTACTTTAAATTTTTACTCTCACTCACTCTTTAACTTATGTTTCGAAACTACTACAGAATCAGAATTTACAGTAACAACAAACAAGACTTGAAGTCAGAGAGAAGGGGGAATAGGAGCTGGAGAGGTGTGTGGGTGGAAATTGTCATAAAAAGCAGAAAGGGGAAGATGGACAGAGAGAGAGAGGGCAGGAGGATATAGGAGAGAGAGGGAAGGAGAAAAAGGTGGGTAGGGGGGGGGAGTTGATCAACAGAGAGAGGGTGGAAGGAGAAGGAGGAAATAGGCAAAGATAGGGAGAGAAGGAGGTTCTCAGAGACAGGGAAGACATGGAGATTATGACGTATATACAATTCTCATGCGGATTAGAAATGTGTGCTTTGTGTTTTCTTCCTTTTCTATTTAACCAGATTGAGCCACAGCAATGCATGGCCAAGAACAGTTATACATAAGTATGCAGTTTGAATATAATAGAGGGAAACATTCCACGCGGGAAAAATATATCTAAAAACAAAGATGATGTAATTTACCATACGAAAGCGTTGGTATGTTGATAGGGATGCTAACAAACACAAACACACACACAAAATTCAAGCTTTTGCAACCCACAGTTGCTTCATCAGGAAAGAGGGAAGTAGAGGGAAAGACGAAAGGATGTGGGTTTTAAGGGAGAGGGTAAGGAGTCATGCCAATCCCGGGAGCGGAAAGACTTACCTTAAGGGGAAAAAAGGACAGGTATACACATGCACACACACACACACACACACACACACACACACACACACACATATCCATCCACACATACACAGACACAAGCAGACATTTGTAATGGCAAAGAGTTTGGGCAGAGATGTCAGTTGAGGCGGAAGTACACAGGCAAAGATGTTGTTGAAAGACAGGTGAGGTATGAGTGGCGGCTGCTTGAAATTAGCAGAGGTTGAGGTCTGGTGGGTAATGGGAAGAGAGGATATACTGAAGGTCACGTTCCCATCTCCGGAGTACTGATAGGTTGGTGATAGTGGGAAGTATCCAGATAACCCGGACGGTGTAACACTGTGCGAAGATGTGCTGGCCGTGCACCAAGGCATGTTTAGTCACAGGGTGATCCTCATTACCAACAAACACTGTCTGCCTATGTCTGTTCATGGGAATGGACAGTTTGTTGCTTGTCATTCCCACGTAGAAAGCTTCACAGTGTAGGCAGGCCAGTTGGTAAATCATGTGGGTGCTTTCACACGTGGCTCTGCCTTTGATCATGTACACCTTCCGGGTTACAGGACTGGAGTAGGTGGTGGTGGGAGGGTGCATAGGACAGGTTTTACACCGGGGGTGGTTGCAAGGGTAGGAGCCAGAGGGTAGGGAAGGTGGTTTGGGGATTTCATACGGATGAACCAAGAGGTTACGAAGGTTAGGTGGACGGCGGAAAGACACTCTTGGCAGAGTGGGGAGGATTTAATGAAGGATGGATCTCATTTCAGGGCAGGATTTGAGGAAGTTGTACCGCTGCTGGAGAGCCACATTCAGAGTCTGATCCATTCGAGGAAAGTATCCTGTCACAAGTGGGGCACTTTTGGGGTTCTTCTGTGGAAGGTTCTGGGTTTGAGAGGATGAGGAAGTGGCTCTGGTTATTTGCTTCTGTACCTGGTCGGGAGGGTAGTTGCGGGATGCGAAAACTGTTTTCAGGTTGTTGGTGTAATGGTTCAGGGATTCAGGACTGGAGCAGATTTGTTTGCCACAAAGACCTAGGCTGTAGGGAAGGGACCGTTTGATATGGAATGGGTGGCAGCAGTCATAATGGAGTACTGTTACTTGTTGGTGGGTTTGATGTGGACGGATGTGTGAAGCTGGCCATTGGACAGATGGATGTCAGCGTCAAGGAAAGTGGCATGGGATTTGGAGTTGGACCAGATGGAGTTAAGGTTGGAGAGGAAATTCTGGAGTTCTTCTTAACTGTGAGTCTAGATCATGAAGATGTCATCAATAAATCTGTAACAAATTTGGGTTGACAGGCCTGGGTAACCAAGAAGGCTGCCTCTAAGTGACCCATAAATAGGTTGGTGTACGAGGGGGCCATCCTGGTACCCATGGCTGTTCCCTTTAATTGTTAGTATGTCAGGCCTTCAAAAGTGAAGAAGTTGTGAGTCAGGATGAAGCTGGCTAAGGTAATGAGGAAAGAGGTTTTAGGTAGGGAGGCAGGTGATTGGCACGGAAGGAAGTGCTCTATCACAGCGAGGCCCTGGATGTGCGGAATATTTGTGTGTAAGGAAGTGGCATCAACGGTTACAAGGATGGTTTCTGGGTGGTAACAGATTGGGTAGGGATTCCAGGCATTTGAGAAAGTGGTTGGTGTCTTTGATGAAGGATGGGAGACTGCATGTAATGGGTTGAAGGTGTTGATCTACAGAGGCAGAGATACATTCTGTGGGGGCTTGTAACCAGCTGCAATGGGGTGGCCGGGATGATTGGGTTTGTGAGTTTTAGGAAGTAGGTAAAAAGTAGGGGTGCGGGGTGTCGTTGGGGTCAGGAGGTTGATGGAGTCAAGTGAAATTGTTTTGTAGGGGGCTCAGGTTTTACACCGGGAATGGTTATGAGGGTAGGAGCCAGAGGGTAGGGAAGGTGGTTTGGGGTTTTTATAGGGATGAACCAAGAGGTTACGAAGGTTAGGTGGATGGCGGAAAGACACTCTTGATGGAGTGGGGAAGATTTAATGAAGGATGGATCTCATTTCAGGGCAGGATTTGAGGAAGTCGTATCCTTGCTGGAGAGCCACATTCAGAGTCTGATCCAGTCCTGGAAAGTATCCTGTCACAAGTGGGGCACTTTTGGGGATCTTCTGTGGGAGGTTCAGGGTTTGAGGGGATGAAGAAGTGGCTCTGGTTATTTGCTTCTGTACCAGGTCAGGAGGGTAGCTGCGGCATGCGAAAGCTGTTTTCAGGTTGTTGGTGTAATGGCTCAGGTATTCAGGACTGGAGCAGATTCGTTTTCCAGTCCTAACTGGCATGATTAAAAGACTCTACATAAAACTTGTGGCCATAGTCTTCATCATCAAAAGAGAAACACCCACAATTCATACACATAAGTGAGCACAACTCATGCACAAGATTGCCAATTCCGGCAGTTAGAGCGAGAATGCAACTTTCATGTGGGACACAATCAGCAATCCAATGGGGGCAAGGAAGGTGATTGACAATGGATAGTAGTGTGTGGGTGGGGGCAAGACGAACGCTGTCTGGCAAAGTGCTCAGGGATTAGATTGCCAACGGGCACAGCATCAGAAGGTTGTGGTGGAGGGAGGTGGGGAAAAAAGGAGAAGAGCTGCCCTCAGGTAGCCAGGCTGTATGTCTGATACAGCTGGGCCACCCAAGTACAGTGTATCTGTAGTGACAAGAACTCCCTTGCTCAGTTTGCTGAGGATCTCACCAAGGCCTTCACACACAGTCACATTCCCCTAAACCTAGTCCGTACACTGATCTCTGGTGCCATTTCCCTTCACACTCCCAATCCTTCCACCATCCCTAAGAACCAGCCGCAAAGGAGTGCCCCCTTCATCACCCAATACCACCCCAGACTTGATCAGCTAAACCACATCCTCGCCAGGACTTTAGTTACCTATCATCATGCCTTGAAATGAGTTACGTCCTACATTAGGTCCTCCCCACCCCTCCTAAAGCTGTAATCCATTGCCCACCCAACCTCCACAACATTCAAGTCGATTCCTATGCCACTAGCAATCCGAACCCCTTGCCACAAGGATCATATCCCTGTAGAAGACCCTGTTGTGAGACCTGCCCAATCCACCCATCTAGCAGTCCCTGTTTCAGTCCTGTCACTGGTTTATCTTACCCTTTAAGGGGCTTGGCCACTTGTGAAAGTAGCCCTGTCATTTAGCAGCTCTGCTGCAATCCTTGTACAGCTTTTTGTATTGGTATGGTTACCAACCAACTGCCCACTAGGATAAATGGCAGCTGCCAAACTGTAGCTAAGACCACCCTGTGGCATAACATGCAGCTGAGAATAACACACTTGATTTCAATGGTTGCTTCATTACCCAAGCCATCTGGATCCTTCCCTTCAACACCAGCTTTTCTGAACTGCACAGATGGAAGTTATCCTTACAACTCATTCTCCACTCCCATAATTATCCCTGCCTCAACTTACGGTAACATACTGTCCCCACACTCTCCATCCAACAGCTTCCACCCCCTGTGTCCTATCATCTCCTCCCCATTCTCGTCTCCCACACTCTTTGTTTGCCATCCTCTGTTAATGCTCCTGCCCATCTTTCCCCCTCCTCTCCTTTTTTGCTCCTTTTTTCCCCCCACCTCCCTGTCCCAGAACACTGCCCCACAACCTCCTGATGATGTGCTGTTAGCATTCTACACTCTCCAATGGACAGTGATTGTTTTTCCAGCCAGCCATACACTGTTATTCCCGCTCCTTCACCTTCTTTACAGTAAGTAGCACACTGTCTTTTCCTACATTGCTGTATATTATTTGTATGATGGTATGACATCCATGTTGTCATTAAACAAGCCATATCATGTGCAAACAGTATGGCTATTGAGAAGAGAGATGGTGTGCTGTTAGTAAAACTGTTTCATGTGTATGGCAGCAATTACAGTGCTTCATTGAGAGAGTGTATCACTGACTGAAAGGTCTGAGGCCAGGCCTGATGTCATTAAATGTCTTAAAGATGATGATGATGATGAAATTCAGAAACAAAGGTGAGCCTGTTGTGGCATCTGGAACAAGAAGAAGTTCTATTCCAGTGGAAGTTGTTGATGAGATTGCTGTTACTGTAAGTGACAATGCACCGTGTTCCCTGGGTTGTACTAGTGCTCATTCAGTGTCAGCAGCATGGATAGTTTTGCAGTCTATATTACACTGGTATCTGTACAAGATCCAGATGGTTTCCAAGTGAAACCTCATGGTTTGCAGCAATGTTGTGCATTTACTCTTTGGTATGTGGGACAGATTGAAATTTGTGACATGTGGCTGGGCAATATTCATGGAGTGACGAAGCTCATTTTGCACTACAGGGTGCAGTGAATAGACAGAACTGCTAAATTTGGGGTACTGTTAAACTGTATGTTGTGCACGAATTTGCTGTTGCTCTCACCCTACGTAACTGTGTGGTGTTGATTCACAAGCATATTTATGCTCGGTCCATTCTTCTTTGATTAGAATACTCCCACAGGACTTGTCAAGTGTATCATGATGTCTGCACATTATAGCATGCAATTCCTACTTTGGGAGAGCACAGCTGTGTGGAAACCACTGTTTTTATGCAAGATGGGGCAACATCTCGTATCACTTGTCCAATGAAAAATCTGCTTAATGCGACCTTCCAAACACATGTTATCTCCAGAGGTTTTCTATAGGCATGGCCTCCAAATTCATCTGATCTGAATCTGTGTAGTTTCGGCTCTGGGGATATCTAAAAGAATGTCTTTATCAGGACACATTCAGTCTGTACCTCATCTGAAGACAGAAACACATTGCTCAGATTTCACCGGAACTGCTGCTAGCATCTGCTGATCACATCATTTTATGGATGACCATCTCATCAATGTTTCCATTGCTCATATTGAACAAATTGTGTAAGTGGTGGTTAATAATAAAATGAACATTGTGCCTTTCTCACTTGCTTGACCTTTTCTGCCCACAAGCTGTTCCTAATCCATTACATGTGGAATATTTCTATTCATCAGTCCTGCACTCACAGTATCAGATTTGCATCTGGTGGCCAAATTTGGAACTAATTTCTTCTAGCATAAATCAATTTCACATCAATGCATTAGCATATCTACTGAGTTTTGCTGCAATATAGTAATTACAGTGCACTCTGAACCTTTGAGAAAAGCTGCACTTTACTTATAACCACCTGGTATAATGTTTCAGTTTCTGCATTCGAGTGCTGACATTTAGAGTCATGATTATGTTTTGTCTGGATGTGTGTTTATATGACTTTTCCCTTCCATATTCTTCTTGTAATGTTCTTGAAATAATGTCTGCTATTCTGCTAGGTCTGCCCTTTGGTCTGGATTCTTGAGAGATTTGTATTTGTAGTGGTGTATCAGCCTTTGTTGTCCTGCATGGTGTGTGAGATGCAGTATAGTATCACGTGTTTAGGAGAGCCAATTTGTTTTCTTGGCAGATGTTAATCTGATGTTAGTGTATTGGATGAAGACCATATCGTGTTAGGAAATATACTGTTCTTCTGCTTGGGGTTGTGTGTTTTATTCCTAATCTTTCCCTTATGTTTGGGAAGTAATAGTAGGCTCTCTGGCCTGTATTGCATGTGTCCCACTTCCTTTATCATGTATCCACCCACCATCTTTAAGATGGCCTTTATTAGTGAGGTTGTCTTCTCTGATTGCTCTTATTTTGTCCCTGAAGCCTATCTTCATTCAGTGTGTTGCAGTGTGGTACCTAATAGTAATATCAGCAACCATAGATCACACCTCTATGTGCACCTCACAGAAGTTCTGTTTGTTGCCAAGAGGAGTTTACGTGCCTGTGTGCTTCCCATGAAGCATGTTATTGATTCAAAGAGTGCACAGTGATATATTTTCCTGTATATTAGTGGAAGCCTGTAAGCAGTAGTTTTTATCTTGTCAGTTTTAATGGACAATTTTTTGCCTTGTCTCCTGTAGTTTTTACGTAGATCTTGAAGGAGATTTGCCAGTCTTCTTAATCTTTTGGAGATAGATAAGTTACCTCTACCCACTTCTAGTGATTGTGTTCTTTCCCTTGTGTACTATTGACATAATGTTTTAACGTGGAGAAAAACTGCCACACCATGATTAGCCTTATTAATGTTTTTCACAGCATCTAGAGAGTGCTTCATGTATGCAGTACTGTACGTAAATCCAACCCCCTTTTTCCCTTTTGTATGTACACACCATGATTTGTGCTGATTACATATTGTGATAATTTTATTACCAAAACTATCTTTCTTTAATTTTTAATCTACAAATAATAATTTCAGAAGGTTTTTTTTATTGAGGTAGCTGAACCCTTTTATGGTGCAGCTGGCTTCCACGTGGCCTGGTTATTACCAATATAAGGGGCTGTTGCCCATTTTATAAATCTGTAGGGAGCAACCAGTCCACATATGCTAAAAATGAAAGATTAACTGAACATTCAGAAACAAGTACTCATGTGAAATCTGTATGCTCTAACGTATTTGTCATACAGCCTAGCCCTATCTGACAAATCTTTGTGAATGATATGCAGTACATTATTTTACAAAGATAAAATACTTTACTCAATTTTGAAAACACCATAAAAATTAAATATCCACCCATTCCTTGGGAAAGTGACCATAGCCCATTTTACCTCCCGTGCCAATTACCCCACAGTTCCTTATATTTTCTCTTATTTTCTTGTTGAAATCAAATAATTAGTTTTTCATATCAATATTTTTGTTTATTTTAGGGAATATTAGATAAACTTCATTGCTTTTTTAAAATTCTGTCTATGTTCTGAAGTCCACTTCCATTGAATTTTTGTTACAAATGTGTTAGTGAGTGAGGTGTGTTTAACACTGAATCCTCAAAGTACATCTTGCAGAAGACAATCAACTCTAAATATGATTTTAATTGGTTATTACACATTGATTCTGACCATCATCTGATCACTATTAATCAACGGTAGTCTGCTAGTATGGCTTGAGTGTTTACAATGTCTCCTAAAAACTTTATTTCTTCTCTTTCAAATCGTAATTTGCACAGTTTTGTAGGGACTCCATGGTAATATAAGGGCGTTGATAACTTATGTAGTATATGACAGTGGTCTTCTCATGGTTTGGGTGTTATGACCATATCTTCTACATAAATTAATAATTTTTCTTCAAGATCTTGGCCTGCAGCATGTTCCAATGCTTTTATGACTATTGAAACTGAAACATTTAATATGAAATGCAAAACTGTAAATTGAAAGCACTTTCTTTTGAAAAAAAATGCTGTATATTTAAGATTCTTGTGCCAATTCCATCTGATAATAAATGAATTAGATTATGTGAAGAAAAAGCTGTTGATATCTGTAGGATACTGTCGTCATCTTCAGTCCAAGGATTAGACTGATGCAGCTAGTCTAGCTAATCTGTCCTGTGTGAGCTTGTTCATCTCAAGAAAACTAGTGCCATCTACATCCATTTGAACCTTTTTACTGTTGACAACACTTGGTGTGCCTCTACATTTTATATCCCCACACTTCCCTCCATTACCAAATTGTTGATTCCTTGATGCATCAGGATGTTCCTATCAACCAGTCACTTCTCTTAGTTAAATCGTGCCATAAAGTTTTTTCTCCACATTTAGTTTCAGTACGTCTTCATTAGTTATTCAGTTTGACCACTCTAATTTTCAGCATTCTTCTGCACCAATAAATTTAAAAAACTTCTATTCTCATCCTGTTGTAACTGTTTAGCATCCACAGTACACTTCTGCACAAAACCACACCTCAGACAAACAGCTACTGAAAATATTTGTTGACACTGAAATATATATTCAGAACTTCTTTTCTTGCTGTTGCAATTTTCCATTTTATATCCGTTCTATTTCTTCCACCATCACTCATTGTGCTGCTCAAATAACAATACTCATCTACTGCTACCTAATTCCCTCAGTATCACCGAGCGAGGTGGCGCAGTGGTTAGCACACTGGACTCGCATTCGGGAGGATGACAGTTCAATCCCGTCTCCGGCCATCCTGATTTAGGTTTTCTGTGATTTCCCTAAATCATTTCAGGCAAATGCCGGGATGGTTCCTTTGAAAGGGCGCGGCCGATTTCCTTCCCCATCCTTTCCTAACCCGAGCTTGCGCTCCGTCTCTAATGACCTCGTTGTCGACGGGACGTTAAACAACACTAACCTAAGCTAACCCTCAGTATCACCTGAGTTAATTTGATTACATTTCATTAATCTAATTTTACATTTGTTGATGTTCATCTTGTAATGTTTCTTCAAGGCATTATGTATTCCATTCAGCTGTTCTTCCAAGTCTTTTGTCATCTCTGACAGACTTGTAATGTCTTGACAAACCTCAAAAGTTTTAATTTTCTTTCCTGAACGTTAATTCCCTTTCCAAATCTCTCCTTTCTCTTCACTGTGTGTTCAGTGCTGAATAACATCAAGGATATGATCAAACCCTTCTCATCACCTACAAATCCTATAACTGAAAATTGTGCAGGTGGGAAATGTCCCTGCAGTATATCCTACATTCTCATATGCCTTTTCCTCCTCCCACTCTATCACTACCAGTCTTTGTTCCCCCAACATGCCCATTAGTTTTCCCCCCTCCTCTGCTTCTCTCTTTTCCACCCTCCCTCCCATCCTCAAACCTCCCAGCTGCACTCATAAGTGGCACTACACTTGCCCTCCTACTATTCCTCCCCCTCCCTTCTACCCCAGCCTCCTCCTTACCCACGCCATCCACAGATTGCTAACCCTCCCCCTCCACAATCAGGTATAGCTGCTAGATGCAGTCTTCCCTTAGCAGTCAGAGGCAGTGGTCATATGTGAGAGAATTGTGCTCGTGTGAATGTGTGTTTGCCGCGCGGGATTAGCCGAGCGGTCTAAGGCGCTGCAGTCGTGTACTGTGCGGCTGGTCCCGGCGGAGGTTCGAGTCCTCCCTTGGGCATGGGTGTGTGTGTTTGTCCTTAGGATCATTTACGTTAAGTAGTGTGTAAGCTTAGGGGCTGATGACCTTAGTAGTTAAGTCCCATAAGATTTCACACACATTAGAACATAGTTTTGAATGTGTGTTTGTTTTCTGACTTAGAAGAGGAGCTTGTGGCCAAAAGCTCAAATTTGTAGCACTCTTTTGTTGTAGTCTGCAATTCAAAATCTCCTCTATATTGGTGAGCAGCAATCTACCTTTCCATAGCATTGTAGTTACTCCAACCTAGGTTTTCCAATATTTGATTTGTCTTACCGTTATGCCATCTACCTGAAACCTTCCAGTATTTCCAGGTCACTTCCACATTTACCACCTTCTGCAAAAATTCTTGAACCACCATATGATGTTAACTATGATTAAACTATTCTTCGAACAAAAGTTTTCCTGGCAACTTCCCCTTTATCTCCTTTCCCATCCAGTCCTTGTAGTGCTATTGAATTCCATTCTCCCTTCATAGTAAAATCTCATCTCCCTTAACTATCTGAATAATTTCTTTTATCTCATAATTTATTCGTTCCAGCTCTCATCACCTGTGGAGCTAGTAGACTATATGGTACTGTCGAGTTTGTTTGCATGGCCATCCTCCGCAGCAAGCACAGAAAGCAGATGTATATCAATTACAGTGCAACACTTGTGATGGCAGATACACAGGACAAACAGGCAGAACATTTGATGTCAGATACAAAGAACGTATGATAGCATGGAAGAATGGGGAAAAACTACTCCACATTTGCACAACACCCAAGAGAACACTATCACAAACCAACAACTAGAGAAGAAGACGTGAAAATAGTTAGGACCAGCAATAATGAACACCACCTATTCCTGCAACAAAATTACCACATACAGAAAACCAATCAGAAATCCCAGTTGAATGATCAAGTACACACGACAAACAACTTATTGCTTACGCTAGTAAGTAAAACAATATAACAACACTACAATAGACATCTATTATCACAGTAATAGTAATAATACCACCTGAACCCTTTCCATTCACTCATCTGTGAATCTTTCCACAAAATATTTAAACCAAAACTCAAATCAGCTGAAGAACCATTCTCTGACAGCTATGACATTTGTATTCAATATTCTACAACCATCCACTCTCTCTTGTGTGTGTGTGTGGGGGGGGGGGGGGGGGGGGGGGGAGGGGGGGGAGAGTTAGCAACATACACACACACATTCACACATTCACAGAAGCACAACTCACACACCCATTTATTTCTGTAAGGCAGTGTGGTTTCCTCATGATCATAAGTATATTAATTGTAATGTATAAATTTTATATATTAGGCCGGTGCATAAGTTTGTAGCATTTTTCCATATGTGTAATAAACACAACATATACATACCACAGAGACTTTAGTCAACAATAATATTTTCTCCTTCACTATTTACAAGAATGTGCCTATGCTGGGATAAATTTTTGTTTCCGTGATTGTAGGAATCACATGGTTTTGAGACAAGGGACTTATTGAGCCATGTTTGGAGCACATTTTCATTTGGAAAGAAAGTTTCTTGAAAGTTTTTGAACAGAGTGTGGAATAGGTGAAAATCTGAGGGTGCAAGATCAGATGAATAAGGTGGCTGCAGAATGATTTCCCAACCCAGCTCATGTATAGTGTTTTTTGTCAGTATAGCAGAATGTGGGAAGAGATTGTAGAGGAGTAGCATCACGTCACATAGTCTTCCTACTTGTTGTTCTTGGACTGCATCTGTGAGACACCTCAGCTGTTGACAACAAATGTCAGCATTGATGGTTACACCTCAAGCAAGCCATTGTAGTACACCACACTGCTGCTGTTCCACCAGATGCATAACATTATCTTTCGTGGATGCATGCAGGTCTGTGTATTGGGGAGTTGCTGCATTGTTTGGGTGCAACTATTCATTTCTTTTCCTTATGTTAGCATAAAGACACAATTTCTCATCACCAGTAATAATACAGGATAGGAATGATCGATGTCTTTCATGAGCCAATTGATAATGAACAAGCAGAGATGAACACATATGGCCACCCCCTGATTTTTGTGATTTTGGTGTAGAGCATGTGGTACCCATATAATCAATTTTTTAACCTTCCTCATTGTATGAAAATGTCACATGATGGTGGAATGATAATAGTTTATTGCATTTGAGAGTTCTCAAGTGCATTGCTTAGGATCATTGTGGAATAATTATCTTCATCAGCTGCAGAGATCTTCCTGAATGTGGAGAGCCACTAACGTCAAAACGATTCTCCTTCAAATGAGAAAATTGTTTCCTTGCCTTTCGCCGCCCTGTGCCATTATCCCCATACCTGCTGAAAATGTTTCTGGGTGCTTCAATTGCTGTCACCATTCTATTGAACTCAAACAGAAGACTATGTCAGAAATATTCAGATTTCTCCACTTGTCACTCCATTTTCTAGTTTTCAAGGCCCCATTCACTATCTCCAAATGACAAATGACAACATAGAAACTCAAATAGCAACAGTGAACTACAAATAAAAATGATAATTGATAAATAAACTCATAGCAACTAGAATACCAGCATAAAAAACAAAAACTTTATGACCTTATGTACCAACCTCATATTATTGTCTATCTTGATGTTCACATTTTGCACATTGCATGTGGACTTTCCAATGTCACTTGAGGAAGTAACATCATAACTACAATCTTACATAATCTGTTGTTGGCTGCCTGGCTTATGTAATCTGTATGTTTTCTGATTTCAAAAAGCATATAAATTTTTAGCCTTGGTTTCATCTTTTCATGGTATATGACAATGTATCTTTGATAAATGGGATAAATTTGATGTTTATTTTCTTTTGTCTGATAGTAATAAATATTCATTGGTTAAAAAGACCAATTCCTTTTGTTGCAGGTAGTGTATTCTCCCTGACTGCAGCACTGGAGTCTGTTATGCCATTGGTAGCATCGCCTCTTTACACAGCTGTGTACAATGCCACCATTGCAAGTTTTGCTGGGGCATTCTACCTGATGTCTGCAGTTTTCTACACTGTTAATGTTGGACTCTCATTGTAAGTACTCAAATTTGGTACAACTGAATTTGATATAAATATTTACCCACACACTGTGGAGGGAGTCACAGGTGACTCTTAATGTCAGTAATAGCTATTAATCTAGAAAGGGCAGGGATAGCATAAAAAAGAATCCATACACATTTGTGTGTGTGTGTGTGTGTGTGTGTGTGTGTGTGTGTGTGTGTGTGTAATGCTTGATCGTAAAAAAAAAGAGGCTCTGGTACAGTGATATTCTGTGTGAGTTTTTGAAATTTGGACTCTTAAAATGTTATTTTATTGCTTTTCTGAGGAGTTTAGAAGTGTGAATACAAATTTGTTTTACATCACTCCAACATCAACAAAATTTCTATTGTATCACATCTCAAAATCTGCAGTTCTGATCGTTTTTTTAGTTAGAGGTACTGAGTATAGAAGCAGTGTAGCCCATGACGTGCAAATACCCAGACTTTATTCACCCAGTGTTTGAGAATGAGAGCACTTAGTGACTTGCAACAAACTTTACACATAATTTGAAACATTTATGAAATTTTTTCTCTGTGAGAAGTGCCACAAAAAGATGAAAGGAAAAAATTTATCACTTACTACATTTTTGATCTCCATGTTGTGAAACTGCTGTATTAGATGTGATAACCATGGACAAAGAGCACATGAATTCATGTACATATGCAGCTGAGAGAACTTATCATTAATAATTCAAGTAAGAAGAGAGGAAAGAATATTTGTAGGACTCCGTATTAAGAGAAGCCTCATAGCTATCTTTCACAAGTGTCTTTGAGAAAGTAGTAGGCGTAAGGGACCACTTCCATGGTCCACCATTGAGCGGTGGGAGAAGCATCGCTTTGGTTTGCCAGGGTGGCATAAGTAAATCTCCCACCCTTGATTTTACTGATTGATTGACAGGTTAGTAAGTGAAATTGTGCATTATACATGGTTTGTTGCTACACTTTCCGATGAGGGCGAGCCATTTATGAAAGCAATCCAGTTAAGTTTTCTTTAGATTCTTTGAAACCATAATGAAATCACAATAAATATGGTGTTTATAGCATGTTCAAGATCCCCCTGTTTTTAAGATGAATATGACCCCAGCATATGTAAATGTGAGATAATAATAAAAGTGTTTAATTTTAGGTATGAAGTTCTTCTGTATACCTTACAAATCATTCCTGAAAAATTTCATTTCTTTTCATACCTTTTATAAAAACACTAATAAATACGATACATTGGACATTATTTCAGTTTATTTTCAGTGTAATTAATGAGGGGGGAAAAGAAAAGAAACCATAATGACTCAATCTCATTAACCCCAGTTTAACTTTATGTACTCTTTTTGCTGCGTCAACCTCTTCCTGGAAACAGTGCTAACATGAATGGCTCAAGCCTTACTAGGCACATGACTCATTTCTGAACAAGCATTACATAAGCCATAAATTTGGATGAAATCGGTAATGATGAGTATATGCTATCTCTTTGTGAGTACACTTGAAACTAGTGTATTTTGCAGAATCAGTCTATCTTCCTTTACCCTGCTCTCTTTAATTGATTTTTTGTAGTTGAGTCCTTACCTTCTTTAAATACTTTTATTCTCATTTTTACAGTTTACAATTCTTTCTTTTTGACAGAATACACATATTTTAAACAATTATTTGCCTTGTATAAATTGTTTTCCATTTCATACATCTTTGTCTTAGCATGGAAATTCACTTTCAAACTGTTACATCATTTCTTTAATTTAGAAACATTTTCTAGGTCTGGTTCTGGAGGTGCAACATGCAGCTTTCATAATTTTAGTGTGCTTGTGTAACATCTGAAATAGTGTTGCAATTCTAGCCTTGTTCTTGTTCTTGTTCTGGTGCCATTCAGCTTCTGTAAGTTTAGTTTGCTTATGTTCCAGTCTAACACCTCAAATAATGTTACAATTTTAGCCTTGTTCTTGTGCTTATCTTATCTCCTTTAATTCAGTTTCTGGTTCAGGAAATGCTGTTGTTGAGAGCACATGCATTGACCTGTTTTCATGTCATGACATCCACCTGTCTTCCATATACACATCCTCCACTACTTTGGATAATGTTGCAAGGTCATTCAATGGCTCAGCATTAGATGTGTTTGGTTCTTTTGGATCATCTTCTTAGGCATTACCATGTTATTCTTCTGAATCAGTTATAATTTCTTTCTTACCTATAACATCAGCTTTAACTGACTTGACTTTATTATTACCCAATGCTTTATCATTTATCTTAACCACTTTATTGCAATTTATTTTGTTACTATTCACTAACTGCTTTGCATCATTAAGCTTTTTATTGACTACTTATTGAACTTTATTCCTCTAATCATATCCCATTTCTGTGTTACAGTTTGTAAAGGTGCCATTTGCAATTGGTGCAACAGGGTCTATGCATTTCCTTCTCTCCTCTGTTCCTGAAGTACTGTATCTCATCACATTTACAGTTTCCTCATTGCTGTCAACAGTTATCGTGGCTCTCTTCATATCTTATTTCATCTGTTTGTTGTCTCATCTCATGTTTGTGTGGGTACGAGCCTGCTCTAGAGTCGATGCATCTGCTGTGGTTGTTGCCATGACCTTGGAAACTTTCCCTTGTGTAGCCAAACCAGCCTTCTCGCCATCTGTCATTCTACACTTTGCATTGCCAATTGTTGTTGTGCTGCTGGTCTGCTGGCTGTTCAGCTCTGAATTCATGATTTGAGTAGTTTGTACCCCCTTCCTATGCATTTTAAAATAATTTTTGCTTGCTCCTCCTTTTTTACCATCACACTGCATGTCATATCTCCATATTGCACCAATACTTTGTTCATTACTGATCTCATTAACATACTACTGCCTGCACACCCTCACTGCTAACTTGCATTGTTGGTGGGACACGACAGTGACGTATTCACCAGAAAAGATAGTAGACTACAGAAAGTTTTAGAAGCTAAGGCTCTCCAACTATTGTCTGCTTATAGGTAGCTTCCTGGCAAGGATATTGATTACAGTGTTCTTACACATCTCAGCACCACCACTTATAGCATCTATGCACACATTTATTTTGTAAATTAAAATATTATTTCATAAATTGAAATTGGGGTGGGAAGTGGCAACAGACATGAGGAACAGGCCAAGAAATTCTTCTGACCGCTTTGTTATTAATGTACAAAATAGGTTTGACCTGTTGCCTCAGTCAGAAACTGATGAGCCTCTCACAGAAGTAGATGTACACAGGGCTCAACAAGCTTTCAGCAGCAAATTGATTAAGAATGTAGGGAAGTCTGCAAAGAGAAAGAAAGTCTTGTTGCTAGGTAGTTCGCATGCTAGGGGTGTGGGCCAACTTCTGCAGGATGAATTAGGGTTGGATTACCAGGTCACAAGTTTTTTCAAACCTAGTGCTGAACTTGGGCAGGTTACAGAGGATTTAGGTTCACTATGTAAAGGTTTTACTAAGGAAGACACCGTGGTTATTGTGGGTGGGCCGGGCAACAGTATTGACAGAGATCCGGGGTACAGCATAGAGTGTGACCTGGCAAATATTGCATCGGCATCGAATCATACCAGTGTTGGGTTTGTGCCGGTTCTGGAGCGCCACGACCGACCTCATTTGACCTCTTCTGTCAGGAGAGTTAATTTGGAGTTGGAACGGCTACTTGGATCTGATGCGGGGTCACACATTGGTGTGGTTCGTGTTGATTCACTCTGTAGGTGGGACTATACTAGACATGGCCTACACCTCAACAGGAAAGGGAAGGGTAAACTGGCTGGGCTGATAGCAGGAAATTTAAAGGGGGGAGGAACTACATCTCATGGTGGAAACTCTTTTTTAGTGTAAGATCAGTGTCCTGTGGGAAACTCAGCCATGCAAGTACTAAAGATGTCAAAAAAGTTCAAGATAGTTGCAAAAGTAAAATGAAAAATGTTAGTATATTTCATCAAAATATTGGGGGATTGAACAATAAAATTGATGAGCTTCTGCTTTGTTTAGAAGATATAGAAACTGAGAATGTAATAGATGTACTATGCCTGTCTGAGCATCACATTGTCACTGATATGCAAAAGGTTAGCATCAATGGGTACAAATTAGCTGCACATGTAAGTAGAGATAATATGATGAGAGGAGGAGTTGCCATATATGTCAAAAGCTTCCACAGTGCAAAAAATTTAGAAACTAAAAAATTTTGTGTAGAGCAACATATGGAAGCATGTGCCACTGAACTTAAACTAAAGGATGGCACTTTCATAATTGTAACAGTGTATAGGTCCCCCTCAGGGAATTTCCAGCTATTTCTGGAAAACTTGGATGCTTTGTTGTGCTATCTGTCAGACAGGGGGAAGCAAATTATCATTTGTGGGGATTTCAATGTTGATTCCCTGAAAGAGTGTAATAGGAAGAATGACCTTTTAGTATTACTCAGTTCTTTCAATTTGAGCTCCGTCATTGATTTTCCTACTCGGATAACAAAGAACAGCAGTACATTGATAGATAACTTTTTTATAGACCAAGATAAGTTTAAGGACATAAATGCTTATCCTGTTGAGAATGGTCTTTCAGATCATAGTGCACAGCTTGTTACAGTACATGACATAGCTCCATGCAGTATAATAAATCAGACTTTCAAAGCAGTGCGTTCAATTAACAATATAAATATTGCAAACTTTAGGGAAAGCCTACAGCAGCTAGACTGGGATGAAGTGTATAAGGAACCCGATGCAAACTTGAAATATAACTTATTTCACAATACATTTTTAAGGGTATTTGAAAATTGTTTTCCCAAGAAAATAGTTAAACATAATTCCAAGAAAACATATAAAAAACCTTGGCTAACTAAAGGAATAAGAATATCTTGCAACCGCAAAAGAGAACTGTATCTAACAGCAAGATGGAGTACTGACCCCGAAATTGTTCAATATTATAAAAACTATTGTGCGGTACTAAGAAAAGTTATTAAAAAGTCCAGAAGCATGTGTATCATGTCTGAGATCAGTAACTCTGATAATAAAATTAAAGCAATTTGGAATATTATTGAAAGGGAAACAGGGCAACCAAGAGCACAGGAAGACTTTAGTGCAATAAAATTGAATGACAAGTGCACTAACAAACAATCAGAAATTGAAAATATTTTGAATAATCATTTTTTAAATGTTGTGGAGAAAATAGGATCTAGATCTTCACTAGAAGAGGCAAGGCTATTAATAGAAGAGGCCATACCTGCACAGTTTGAAACAGCTGTAATTCCACCAACCTCTCCCTCTGAAATCAGTAAAATAATAAACTCACTGAAAAGTAAAAGCTCTTACGGAATTGATGGCATTTCCAGCAAAGTACTTAAAGCTTGTTCCCCACAGATAAGTAGAATTCTCAGCCACGTATGTAATAGCTCTTTGGAGCAGGGTGTTTTCCCTGATAGACTGAAATATGCCATTGTAAAACCATTGCATAAAAAGGGGGATATGTCGGATGTCAACAACTACCGCCCAATCTCTCTTCTGACAGCTCTATCAAAAATTTTTGAGAAAGTAATGTATTCAAGAGTAGCCTCCCATATTTGTAAAAATAAAGTACTAACAAAATGTCAGTTTGGTTTTCAGAAAGGCTTTTCAACAGAAAATGCTATATATGCTTTCACTGATCAAATATTAAATGCTCTGAATAACCGGACATCACCCATTGGTATTTTTTGTGATCTCTCAAAGGCCTTTGATTGTGTAAATCATGGAATTCTTTTAGATAAGCTAAATCATTATGGTTTGAGTGGGGCAGTGCACAAATGGTTTAATTCATACTTAACTGGAAGAATGCAGAAAGTTGAAATAAGTGGTTCGTGTAATGTTAAAACAGCTGATTCCTCAAACTGGGGTGCTATCAAGCACGGGGTCCCACAGGGTTCGGTCTTAGGTCCTTTACTGTTCTTGATATACATTAATGACTTACCATTCCACATTGATGAAGATGCAAAGTTAGTTCTTTTTGCTGATGATACAAGTATAGTAATAACATCCAAAAACCAAGAACTAAGTGATGTAATTGTAAATGATGTTTTTCACAAAATTATTAAGTGGTTCTCAGCAAACGGACTCTCTTTAAATTTTGATAAAACACAGTATATACAGTTTCGTACAGTAAATGGCAAAACTCCAGTAATAAATATAGAATTTGAACAGAAGTCTGTAGCTAAGGTAGAATTTTCAAAATTTTTAGGTGTGTCCATTGATGAGAGGTTAAACTGGAAGCAACACATTGATGGTCTGCTGAAACGTCTGAGTTCAGCTACGTATGCTATTAGGGTTATTGCAAATTTTGGTGATAAGAATCTCAGTAAATTAGCTTACTATGCCTACTTTCATTCACTGCTTTCGTATGGCATCATATTCTGGGGTAATTCATCGTTGAGTAGAAAAGTATTCATTGCACAAAAACGTGTAATCAGAATAATTGCTGGAGCCCACCCACGGTCATCCTGCAGACATCTATTTAAGGATCTAGGGATCCTCACAGTAACCTCACAGTATATATATTCCCTTATGAAATTTGTTGATAATAATCCAACCCAATTCAAAAGTAATAGCAGTGTGCATACCTATAACACCAGGAGAAAGGATGATCTTCACTATGCAGGGTTAAATCTGACTTTGGCACAGAAAGGGGTAAATTATGCTGCCACAAAAGTCTTTGGGCACCTACCAAACAGCATCAAAAGCCTGACAGATAGCCAACTAACATTTAAAAATAAATTAAAAGAATTTCTAGATGACAACTCCTTCTACTCATTGGCTGAATTTTTAGATATAAAGTAAGTAAAAAAAAAAAAAAAAAAAAAAATAACTTAATCATTAGTGTGACACGTTCCACATCATTACGAAGTGTCGTATTCATGATCTATGGAACAAGTATTAATCTAATCTAATCTAATCTACTCCAAATATTAAAGAGTGAGAACAAAATAGCTTTCTTTTTTTCTTCTTCTTTTACACAAGAAATGATATTCTGTTGTTTCAATACATGTCTTGATATTTTAACCATTTGTCACTGTTACTGCTCACCCAATACTGCTACCTGTGCTGAGAGATGTCAATGTGAACAAGAGGTGACCGAGACGTGTAATCAATGGCACCCCATACCATCACGCCGGGTAATATGCCAGTATGGTGATGACAAATACACGCTTCCAATGTGCGTTCACCGCGATGTCGCCAAACATGGATGCGATCATCATGATGCTGTAAACAGAACCTGGATTCATACAAAAAAATAACGTTTTGCCATTCGTGCACCCAGGGTCGTCATTGAATACACCATCGCAGGTGCTCCTGTCTGTGATGCAGCGTCAAGGGTAACCGCAGCCATGGTCTCTGAGCTAATAGCCCATGCTGCTGCAAACGTCATCGAACTGTTCGTGCAGATGGTTGTTGTCTTGCAAACATCGCCATCTGTTGACTCAGATCGAGACGTAGCTGCACGATCCATTACAACCATGCAGATAAGATGCCTGTCATCTCTACTGCTAGTGATACGAGGCTGTTGGGAACCAGCACGGCATTCTGTATTGCCCTCCTGAACTGACCGATTCCATATTCCGCTAAAAGTCATTGGATCTCGACCAACATGAGCAGCAGTGTCGCGATACAATAAACCACAATCGCGATAGGCTACAATCTGACCTTTATCAAAGTTGGAAACATGATGGTACACATTTCTCCTGCTAACACGATGCATCACAACAACGTTTCACCAGGCAATGCCAGTCAACTGCTGTTTGTGTATGAGAAATCGGTTGGAAACTTTTCTCATGTGAGCACATTTTAGGTGTTGCCACTGGTGCCAGCCTTGTGTGAATGCTCTGAAAAGCTAACCATTTGCATATCACAGCATCTTCTTCCTGTCAGTTAAATTTTGCGTCTTTAGCACATCATCTTCATAGTGTAGCAAATTTAATGGCCAGTAGTGCATTAAAAAAAATAATCTCAATAAACACAAAATGGTGTCTTGTAATATTTTCCAATTAATTTTTGACCAGAGGTACAGTTTTATTAAGAGTAATTTTTGTGAATGTGTACACTGCCATTGTGCATAGGCAGCTATCCTGAAGCATCAAGCCTCACAGAAAATTGTGTTTAATTGGCTTATCAGGTAATATTAAAGAAAGATTTTTTTAATCCACCATAAGATTGATGTCTTGACGTTGGAATACATATGATATTTCTGGTGATAGCACCCTGAGAAAATTTTGCAGTGGCTTTTAACAAACATAAAAGAGAAATTTTAACAAAACATTTCATTCAATTATCAGTGTTTTTATTGTTTAACACTTCATTTAAAGTCTGATATTTACTTCTTGTGACATTGTACAGTTATAATTATAAATGGAAATTAGAACATGATCATACATACATGTTTTCATACAAGAATTATTGAGTTTTATGATGTAAATTAGTCGTATTTATTGTATTATTCAATAGGTGAATCTTAGCCTGTTACATTACGCTGTATATGGTCACTAATCAAAGCTTTGACATGGAAGGGAAATAACTCTGGGCTGTGGAACTGTTGATTAAATACATATTTTCTTATGAATACTCTCCATAAAAGTATAATGTTTTCCTACAATGACTGCTCGATATGTAAAACAGAATTGCAGCAGCTTTAATGAGTAGATATATGCAAGATGTGCTAACTTTTTGAGTGGTTAGATAGATGAGTAGCCCGGTAGTAAATAGTTTTTTAAGATTTTTTTATGAATATTAACACGAATTTTGAACTTCCTTGAATATTTTATAAATTTCCTTCATTTGCCATGAATGTGTGTGTTGGTTCATAGACATTCAAGAATTAGCTTTCTCCACAAACAGGAATAAATATTTCTGCTTTATAGATATAACATTGGATATCACGTGAAAATGTCAAGAGGAATGAATTCATCAATGCATATTGTAACACTACTACTAACTCATCATTGCCAAAAGAGTTAGAGTGAGTGTAGGCTTCCATGACTATTTGTTATTGGCACTACTATATTTATCAGAGCTGCTCAACTATTGATGTGCACATACTCATAACATCAGAGCCAGCCAGTAGGGATGACACTGTTGGATAATTATTAAGCTGGTCACTATCTGTCACCTTAGATGGTGTGTAACTGGTACCAGGTGATCATGTGACACTCCATTGCTGATGCAAGTCATGGCAGTGAAGTAGTGTACACGTGTCAGTCAGTTGTATGGAATCATGATAAGGTGGGTTGACATAGCAGTGTGACAAAATGATAAAAAAAGAGCCATCATGTTGTATGTGCCAATGATTACACCATGACTGAAGCTGCTGATTTGTTGATGTATCAATGCAGACTGCCTGGTGTGTGTACAAAAATGGCATTAGATTAGATTTACTTTCATTCCAATCGGTCCATAGTGAGAGGGTCCTCCAGGATGTAGAACATGTCAGAAAAACAATAATACATGACAAATATTTACAACTAAAGCAAATAAGCTAATGTATATTCCATAGGTCCCAAGGGGAATGATCATCGTCATCGTAATTTTTATTTTTATTTTTTTACTTTTATTTTATAATGAAAACTATATGAAAGGATCATTTTACAACACTCATTTACTAAGATCGCATTAATGCACTGAATTTAAAATAAAAAGTTTTTTATTTATAAGGTAATAAACATATAATAGAACTACTACAGTTCTTATTTACAATGAATGCATTACTGCACTGAAATGGTGCAGAAGTTAGATTGTACTTTACACACACACACACACACATACACACACACACACACACACACACACACACACACACACACACGCACAATCAGTTGGTTCTATTGAGATTCATCAATGGAGTAGAAGTAGTTGGCCATCAATAAATCCTTTAGGCTTCTCTTAAACTGAATTTTATTGGTTGTTAAGCTTTTTAGGGTTGCTGGAAAGCTATTGAAAATGTGTGTTTCTGAATAACGTACATCTTTTTGTACAAAAGTAAGTAAGATTATTCTTATTTCTAGTATTGATCCATGAACTGAGCTTTTGGTTTGAAAAAGTGATAAATTTTTAATGACAAATTTTGTTAAGGAATAAATGTATTGGGAAGCAGTAGTTATTATCTCTAGTTCTGTTAACAGGCCTCTGCAGGATGTTCTTGAGTTCACACCACATATAACTATTATTGTACATTTTTGTGCCCAGAAAACTTTAGCTTGGCTTGATGAATTACCCCAAAAGATAATCTCATATGACAGTATGGAGTGAAAGTAAGCACAGTTTGCCAGCTTTTTAATTTTTGTATCCCATATGCCTGACAGAATTCACGTTGCAAACAGAGATTTGTTTAGATGCTTCAGCAGTTCTGTGGTGTGCTCCTCCCAGTTGAATTTATTATCAAACTGTAATCCCAAGAATTTAACACTGTCCACTTCCTCCATCTGCTTCTCATCATATGATAGGTATATACTCGTGTGACATCCCTTACAAGTCCTGAACTGCATATAGTATGTTTTTTCAAAGTTTAGTGGCAAAGAATTGGCTGGGAACCAGTGAGTAATGTCCACAAATATTTTATTAACTGATCTCTCTAAGACTACACTTGATTTGTTATTTATTGCAATGTTTATATCATTGGAAAACAATACAAACTTGGCATCTGGTAATGTTACTGATGAAAGGTCATTGATATACGCAAGAAAAAGAGCCACTAACAGATATGTAACATAGTATAAGAACAGTGGTTGTGAAAGATCATAATTGCTAGGGACCTGAGATTCATGTCATGGTTTGTCAATGACAATTGATTTCAAATCCAACAGGGATTACTACTTTCAGCGAATCACATAAATCTCAGCCAGTTTCCAAGCAAACATTGTGAAGAGAACTACATGCTGTGAACAAAAGGTGGTCATTGCTTGTAGCCACAACATAGCTGCACCTCTTCATTGGACAAAGTAATGTAGAAACTAGACACCAGCTGACAGGAGGTGTGTAGTGTGGTCCAATGAGACATAATAACGCCTCTTTTCAAAAGCTTGAGTTCAAAGGCAATGCAAAAAATGGCTCTGAGCACTATGGGACTCAACTGCTGTGGTCATCAGTCCCCTAGAACTTAGAACTACTTAAACTTAACTAACCTAAGGACATCACACAGATCCATGTCCGAGGCAGGATTCGAACCTGCGACCGTAGCAGTCGCACGGTACCGGACTGTGCGCCTAGAACCGCGAGACCACCACGGCCGGCTAAAGGCAATGCAGTGAGATGTTTAATCATAGTGTGTCAAGGGTGTATTTCTGGTGGAGGCGGCTCTCAGATGTTTATGGGGGGTGTTTTTTGTTCTTTAACTTGGACCTACTGATTCACATTATTGTGAACATAAACCAGGATGTTTATATAATCATTTTTGGTGGCCAAGTGTTTCCCTTTCTTCAACGTCTTTATGATGAATGTGCTCTGGACACTCCTGAATTCCAAGAAGATAAGAGTCACCTGCAAGTACATGTTCCTGATAAAGACTAAGGTACCTGACATGCCACAGTTGATCTACTAAATCACCTGTTATTAATCTCATGAAAAATGAGTAGCCTTATTTGATTTTTTAAAATTTTTTAAATTTAATTTAATTTTATTTTGAAATTTGTGGTAAGTTCCTATGGGACCAAACTGCTGATGTCATCAGTCCCTAGGCGTACACACTACTTAATCTAACTTAAACTAACTTACACTAAGGACGGCACACACATACACCAATGCCCAAGGGAGGACTCGAACCTCCGATGGGGGACCCACACGAACTGTGGCAAGGTGTCTCAGACCGCATGGCTACCCTGTACAACGGCCTTATTTGAACCATAGGTGAAACATAGCAGTCAACATCCCCACAATTTCATACATCAGTGGGATCTAATCAGCAATGAGTGGCTTCAGCTGGAAATGACATATCTGAAGAAACTTGTGGACACTCTTTCTCACTGAACTGAGGCCATTATCAAGCCTGCACAATATTAGCATAATGTCCCCTGTATATGATTAATGTTTTGTCTAGTGTGCTTATTATTTGTCTTCATTATTTATTATAGATGCATGTAAGACAAGATAGAGTCTACTGCTGTTTATATTTTCTTTCTTCTTTTTTTTCCAGGGCACTGGCATGTTTACAACGCAAGTGCTCTCGATCGGGCTATTATGAAGAGTTGCCAAGCAATGATAGCTGTCCTGCATCTGTAGATGCTTAAAGTATCAATGTTTTCCCTTATTCATATCTACTTATTGAATTAAGCCATGAAAAGTTCTCAGTTACTTCATCTTGTGGTAATATAACTCTTTGGACCACAAAAAACTCTGAACAGGAAATTGTGTGGCAATCTAATTGTAACAGTAAAGGAAGTAAAATTTAATATTTTGTGATGCAGTAAGTCTGTGTGTGTGTGTGTGTGTGTGTGTGTGTGTGTGTGTGTGTGTGTGTGTAAGGGGCTGGGGGGGGGAGGGGGGGCACATGCAAATGTTTGTGTGTTGGCTTGTTTTTGTATGTTGAAATTGTACAGCATGAAAGACAAATCTTGACTGTAACAGTGCATTTCCAGTTTCATGGATGGTGAGAAAATACAAAGAAAGATGGTGAAATGCTAATGTATTCAAACAATGTTTAAAAGCATAAATACATCTTTTAATTTGAAGAAATGCACATGGTACAGTGGATCCTAACCTGTCTGTGACTATTACCTCTGAATGACATGTAGTACCAGACAGTACCTTAACCAAGTCTGCAATCCATCTAAACTTTAACTGGAAAGGGACATTAAAACTTTATTTGTATAGTAACAACAGAAAAAGAATATTTATTTAATTTTGAAATACATATTTTTGGTGATGTCACTCAGTGCACATTGTCAGTCCTTCCTTGCTTTTATTTTCATTGCTACCAAGACAAAAAACTACTTTCACACTTACAAGTTTGGCTTTTGCTGATAATAAATGATACTCTAGGCCAGCCATCTGAAAAGAATCTTGTCAACCAGTTGTTGCCATTGTGTAGTCTAAGAAATAGCAATTTGACTCAAATTTTGCTATTTGAAAATATTATTTCCTTCAGTGAAAATCATATTTGTTCATTTATTTTTCAAACCAGTCAAACAGTTGTTTAATGAGTTTATTTAAGTTGGTAAATAGTGGCTTCTAACTAGACTTTCAGCAGAAAAAATAAACAGAAGAGGAAATATGGAGCACTTCTAGTGAATGAGATGGAATTTTCAAATCAAAGCTTCCAATATGTCTGAAAGTAACTGTTTGCTATCAGTTTATATTACCAGGTACTGAGACATGGACATTTAATACAAAAACTACACAGAAAATGAGGGTGTAAAGGGTGCAATGAAATGTTGCATTATGAGAATTACTCTGTGAGACATGAAAATAAGAAAAAGGATCTGCAAACAGACTGATGTTATAACTGTTGCAGTCTAAGAAAAGGGTCAAATAAACAGATTTTTTGAAAATAGTCTCATCACAGGTCATTGTGCTCACTTCTGAGCATTGTGACCCCATGAACAAAGTGTCTCCATCCTATACAGTTACCAGTTTCTTACAGCCTGCTGAAGACCATGGCCAGAGATCCTCTTGATTTGATCAATCCGCCTGTTTGCTAATCTTCCCCAAGTTCGTTGCCTGCCGTCTTACCTTCCATGATTATGTTCTCTAGATTTTCTCTATATCCTCTTACAGTACGTCCAAAGATGTGGAGAATTTTTTGTTGAGACGATAAGAAAGGCACATGGAGATATTGAGAAGCTCAATAATAGACACATTTGTTCTTCTTTCAGTCCACTTTATGTGCAGTGTCCAGCTCCGAAGCTCAAATGTGTTAATGTGCTGTTTGTCTCTGGCATTAAGGGTCCATGTCTTGCAACCCTAAGAGAAGATAGAAAACATGAGTGTTTCAACAAGCTCAGCCAGATCCAGGTGAGGTTCTTTATGCCGTAGTGTGATCCATCTTTGTATCTAATCTTCACAGCTTCTCATATTACAGTTGGTTGCCCCAAGATAGATGAAAGAATAGATGACTTCTAGTTCCTTTAATTGACCAATGATTTGTACCTGTACTCCTCAATCAGTTATCAAAAGGTTGGACTCCCTGAGATTGATGCCAATCCATGTTACAGACTAATGTCTTTTACTTTTGCTAATAGCTTAGCAAGTTCATCTTTGCTGCTGACTAAAAGCACAGTGTTGTCAACAAATCAGAGGTTGTTGCCACTAATTGAGATGCCTTTAATCCAACCACCAAGAGCATTCCTAATGACATATTCTGCATAGATGTTCTGCAGTTGGGGGAGGGATAGAACATACAGCTGCAAGGTGATTATTCTGTAGACTTCTGATCAGCACAGTCAAGTGTGGTGGGATACCAAACTCTGCAACCACCTGCCATGACTTCTCCCAGACAACAAAGTCAAAGTCTTTCCTGTAGTCTGGGAAACAGATGAATACAGAAGCATATAACTTTCATGATTTTTCGATTATTTGTCATACACTGAGAACCTTTTCATGATAGCCTTTTCCTTCAACAAAACCTGCTTTTTCTGAGGATATGTGAGACAGGATGTATGGCTTCAAATGCTGGTTCAAGATGTAGAGCAAAATTTTGTTTGCATGGAATATGAGAGCAGTGGTTCAGTAGTTCCTGACTGACCCTTTCTTGTGCAGAGGGATGAAGAGAGAGTTTGACCAGTCTTCTGGCCACTCCCCAGTTTCCCATATTCTTGTACATATTGGCTGCAGCATATTAACACCATCCTGTCCTCTTTCCTTGTTCTTCTCACCAGATATACCGTTAAGACCAGCAGATTTATAGTTCTTCCAATGCTGATTGGTTGTCTATTTTGCTGCATAAGATCATAGTTTCCAGTGTACGTTCAACTGCCTGACTTTCAATACTTCTGTTAATACCAGAATATAACTTTTCACAGCACTGTTTCCACCTTGCAACAGCTTCTTTTTTGTGTCTGATAAGGTTGTCATTCTCACCACCTGCTAACTGCATGTGAGGGTTAAATGCACTGGTGAAACTTGTGAATTTCTTGAAGGGATCACAAGCTTGATTGTGATTATGATGTTGTTCTGTCTCCTCACAGATACCATTAATGAAGTATGATCTGTTCTTTCTGCAGTTCTATTGTACTTCTCTGTACAAGTTCTTATATCTATCTTGATTGAGGGTTGTGTGGAGACCAGTTTTCTTCTCTCCTCAATTAGTTGTAGTGTGGACTGTGATGTCTAAGGATATTTTGCACTCAATGGTCATTGTGATGTCTGAAGTGATGAGGAAATGACCTCCTTCACTTAATTGGATGTTTGTAATGATGATGCATCTTTGTCAGGACTGAGGTTGTGGAGTTTTGGTCTTGCAAGCTCACCAAATTTTGAAAGAGCTTCCTTGTTTGTGAGTTTTAGTTGTCTTTTCCACTGTACTTGGTGAATTTAAACTTAATCCACATTTTCATGGACAGCAAATTATGATCACTTCCTCAGTGAGCTCCAGAGAATGTCTTACAGTCCAAGACCAAAGTCAACCAACATCTTTGCAACAGGATGAAGTTAATTTGGTTTCTAAATCTATCACCAGGCAATATCCAAGTGTACAGTCATCTTGAGTGATGTTGGAACATAGTGTTACAGACAGTCAAGTCGTTACTCACACGTGAATCTAGTGAGTACCTGCCTCAGTCCTTTCTTTCACCAAGACCATAAGGTCCAACCACAGATCGTAGGTACGTGTTTTGGACAGCATCTCCAATTTCAACATTGAAGTCTCCTTGAGTTATTGCATATTCTTTGTCAGGGTTTGTGCTGAGGTCTAATTCCAGTTGTTCTTAGAAATCCTCTACCTCCTCATCAAGTGCTGCAGAATAGTGGCATTGGTCTGGATGATGTTGAGTTTACATGGAGAAGCATTCAATTTGATGGAGATGATCCCGTCAATAACTGGTTCATAACTGAAAAGACAGCTGTTCAGATTTCTAGGAACAGCTATTTACAACACCACACTTGCTTTGACCACTACACACTGAAAAGTACAAAGTAGCCTTTCCTTGGGTCATGAAATGGCCACTTCCTCTCCAGTGACTCTCACTAAGCCTTAAAATATCATTCTCACTCATTTCTCTTTCTACTATAACATGTTTTCCATCTTAAGTAGCCCAACAATGCACAGTGATAATTTGCACTGTGATGTTTGTCCAATGATTTCTTTCAGTTCTGTCCCCCCCCCCCCCCCCACCCCTCCCCCTCCTACCCGAGTGGAGACTTGAAGCTCTGGATAATTTAGAACTGAGCTCAGCCATGGAATTCTCATGGAAAAATTCGGTGGTGGTTTCCCATTGCCTTCCACTGACCTCCAAAACTCGTCTGCTTGCTGACTCAGTTTCTCACCAGGGTTGGTTATCCATTCCACTGACTTGCTCAGCTTAACAGGGGAATCATGTATAGGTAGGAAGTTGGAGAAATGAGGTGAAAGAGACCAGGAGAAATCTCTTGCTGATTTCTTCTAATCGCATATCACTCCCATTTTCTCTTGCCAGAGTCTCAAGGTGTTTTCAGAGAATCGCCCAGGTCATTTCCAGGGCTCAAAATAGTTTAGTCATGACTAAACTAAAATCGGAAACTTTTTGTCTTCACTCCTCAGAAAATTTAATTTTGTCTGGGAGTCGTTACACTCATGTCCTGGAATATGAATCAGTACAGGCAGTATTTTATGTTCTCATACTATAAGATGCACCAAAAATTTATGAGATATATTTTCAGAATATTCTGCTCATAGACAACTGAGTTTCCTATCTGTCACCAGGACTCAAATTACCTAGGACTACTGGTCAAGTACCAAAAAGACCAGTAACATAACAAACTGAGTTGGTGCATTGGCTAAAAGATTTGTGTCATATTCAAGAGAATCTTGTTTCAAATTCTTGACCAGCCATCCAGATGTAGGTTTTATTTGTTTTCTTTAAATTTTGTCAGGTGCTGGAATAGTTTCTTCATTTAGGCCACACTTGACTCCCTCCCATATCTTTGTTCAGTCAGAGATTGTGCTCTATGTGCTCTATCACATGAGTTTGATCTCAACTATTACATCATCCACTTTTTAGTAGTGACATATGCACATTTCATCTAATGAATTTTGAGGGTTCGGCAAAATAAGTAAAAAAAAAAAAAAAATTGTGGGACAAGGAAACACAAAGATAATGGCAAATCATAACAGCAGTGGAAAAGAGAGGGAATGGAACTATCTAGGACAGAAAGTAAAAGGATATCTGTGTGAACCAATTCCATTGTAGAACTCTAAAAACACTAGTGCTTGGAACCAACATTCACTTCATGTGAAGTGCGAAAAATATTACTTTTGTTGGAAGCCAAGACCCAGTAGATAACAGGATGTCAACATCTGCAAACTTCTTAGCCCCAAATGTTCATTAGTTCCAGACCTTCAATTTCACAATTTCAGATCACATTGTGTGCCTTTATTTACTTGCAGCTGCATGAAGTGTGCACTGTTAAAGAGTAACTGTGCTGTTTGTTAGTGGTGCCTAGCATTTATATCTGATGCCAGGTCTCAACTGCCTAAACAATATGTTACTGCAGCAATATTATCCACAATTTTGTCCTTCTCCAAGAACTGCTCCAGGATATTAGATCCCCAACTACCCAAAAGATCATCTGCATGACTTTCCCATGAATGCTTATGTTAGGAACGTTTTCTTAGTAATACACAATTTATTCTTTCACTCTATGAAATGCCTCTTACTCGTTAGTTCATAATGGTGCATCTTGATCCATCTTTTACTGTACTTTCAAACAATGGAAACTCCAGATATGATTATCAATAATGTAGGAAAAGACAGATTGCTACTTGCTGTAAAGAAGACATGTCACACTGCAGACCAACACAATTAAAAGACACTTATGTAAAGTTTTCAGCCACAGCCTCCATCAGTAAAAAGCAGACACACTTCATTCACACACATGCAAGTGCTTGCTTGTGTGGATGAATGGTGTATGTCTCCCTTTTACTGATGAAGGGTGTGGCCAAAAGCTTTATGTAAGAGTCTTTTACTGTAGTTTGAAATCAAACAGTGTAAAATCCAGAATGGCATGTAACAGTATCATGAAAAGGAAAGTGGCTTTTCACCATATAGCGAAGTTGCTGAGTCACAGATAGGTGAAACAAAAAGACTGTTGCAAATAAAGCTTTAGGCCAGTAAAGCCTTCGTCAAAAATAGACAATAGACACACACACTCAGGCAAATGCAACTCACACACATGACTGCAGTGTGTGAATTGTGTTGGCCTGAGTGTGTGTGTCTGTCTGTTGTCAATTTTTGATGAAGGCTTTACTGGCCAAAAGCTTCATCTGTGACAGTCTTTTTGTTGTGCCTGTCTGCAACTCAGCATCTCTGCTATATGGTGAGTAGCAACATTCCTGTTTATAGTTTGTTTGGGAAAGCTATCTCCTTCACCTCGTACACAATAATCTTGTGCATAGTGGTCTGAGCAGTGAGACTTTCCATCCTGTGAATGCCTATACTCAAGAGCCAACTTCCTTGGTATCCATCAGTTACTCATTTACTTATAGTTTACTCTATCTTGCATGAAATTTTGTGCAAATCTGTGACTTGTATTCAATTCCACTGAAAACTTCACCACTTTGTACTGATTTGGTGGTTGATCTGCTATTTCAGTGTCTTAACTTGCGCACGCTCCAGTGTCCTACTATGGAACAACACATATCATCTGGATCCTGTATTGCTTCCTTAAATAATTTTAGCTGAATCAAAATATGGTACCATAAAGAAACCACTGTGTGCATGTGTGTGTGTGTGTGTGTGTGTGTGTGTGTGTGTGTGTGTGTGTGTGTGTGTGTGTGTGTGCACGTGTGCTTGTGCGCACATGTCTGCACTGAAATGAGACCAGCTTGCTGCTTCGTTGCCTGTACAACATTTTCTATAGGCCACCTTTGTTTGCTTGCTTTACTTGTGTATATTAAATTCAAAGTTATTCAGGTACTTCGTTTATTATGTGGTAAATTTTCTTTTCTTATCTAAGCAACGCTAAGATATTTGCCCTTTTATATTACCCATCTTTGTAACCTAGACAAAAGTATTTTGTTGTTAAAATAGCAATATAAAATAGATAATTTTTGTTAACATAAGAAACATGACTCTTTTTTTATAAATTATTAGAAACCTGAGAAAATTTGTTAATTATTTTGGTTGCAAGATATTAGATTTTTGTGTAACAGTTGTTAAGTTACATTCAGATACTAAAAAAATTTGTGAGGTATCTTCAGGAACTGTTTTGTCCTGAATCACATTCATGATACAGTGTGCAAAATCTTAAAGACCAGAAACTGATACTGAGCTACTCGGTGCTCTTCATAGAAAAGTGTGGATAGTGACCTAAAATCCCTTACAGCAGTCACAGAAACTGGAAATGTAATACATGAAAATAAATATGTTTTAATTTGTATATTACATATAGGTACTTGTCAATGTTATTCAAAAACTGTGGCACAGAAAATGAACTAATAGAACATATCACACTTATCATTACAGTTGTCAGCATTGTCTCAACTTAACTGAGATTGTATCATTTTCTTCCCCTTAGGCTGAGTTTATAAACTCATTAATAAATTATATTTTTCTGTTATATGAGTTTAAATTATTGCTTCATGAATTATCAACTGATAGACATTTATTTAGTAATGGCAGAGGAATACAGTAAGATGTTGGGAATTTACATATACTTGTATGCCATTACGTATATCCCATCACTGGGAAATTTTAGCATATGGCAATACATATATCCCATCACTGGGAAATTTATGCATTTCTTTAGTTGATTTTAACAATTAATAATGCCTTATAAACAACCACAGTTAATGAATTTTATCGGGGTATCTATCTCTCTCATTTGTTGCACTAAGAAATTATGCTCTACTGACCATTATCCAACAAGTATCCCTTGAACATTACTCTGTATAAGCACACCACATAAAGATAGTGAGGAAGCAAAAGAATACAGATTACACACTCTGAATGGGTAGTAGTGCTCAAATAACTATCCCTCAGCTACAGTCAAGTACACACATGCTTCACATAAGATATAAGGGCAAAAATAAAATGACTGTAATGAGCCTGTCAGTGGTATTATACATTCTCTTGTGCAGTAAATGTTGCTTCTCTTTCACATAATGTTAAAGCACAGTTTGAGTACCAGTATCTCTTTGTGCATTTGGAATTGGAGAACCTGTGATCATAGACTACCAGCAAGAGATCATCTGTTTGAATGAATGCTGTTCTAAGTCATCAGACAAAAAGGCTGTGTTTCTTAAGTAATCAAGATGTTTGAGAGAAGTATGTGACTCTCAGTACCCTTCTCCAGAGTGCATCTTTCAGTTTTTTATTTTATTTCTTCAAAAGTTTTTCCTATTATGTAAAACTTTTGGAATCTTCTAAGTGTAATTTCATTAAAATAAATAAGTTAACACATTTACTGAGAAAATATTTATTTATTTGTTTATTGTCTCATAAATAGTGCAAACAGTCACAATACGTCACTGCTATAATATGTTTAGGCTCTCGCAGAGAAAAAACTGGGACACTTGTGTTTGTACTTCATATCTAACTTAATTACTACACTTATGCTTAGCTTTTTTGTCAGTTATCATGATATTTTGAAATTGGCAATAGGCCTATGATGTTGCAGCAGCTGAAAAATGAATATGAAGAATGTTTCTTCATTTTGTGAATTGGAAAGGAAAATGTAGGTACATTACACATAAATAAAATTCTTTTCTTCAGAAATAAAAAAAGACTAATATATTTTCTGCTGTGTTTAGTCACTTACTAGGTGCTTCTGTAAAAACTATGTGATATTACTAACCAGTAATCATATACAAATTATACATTTAAGATTTCAGACTGATAGGGAGAGCATGCATACATGACAAACAATATTCAATAAACACTAATAACACATGCTGCATTGATCACATTCTTCACAAAATTAACTTTTATATGGCTGCAGTCTCATAGGGAGATATGTTTTAAGTAAATGGATGCTCATTTATTACTCCTTCGGTTTTGTTTTTGCTTGTCTCCTTGTTTTGTTTTTACTTATTGAAAGTCGAGGGTAGGTAATTGCTTCTTTTACCTCCAACACATCTCTTACTGTATCTTTAAGCATAAGATGTGTTAAACCAATAACATTCTACTTCAGGAAAACTTGTTGTTCACAAATATTTAAGTAAATGACAAATACAACACAATTTGTTTCTCGATTAAAAGGTGGGACAATTGTGTGTCCTGAATGATTTTCTTGGGACACCGGGACATTTATGTGAAAACCAGGACTGTCCTGGCAAAACCAGGATGTCTGGTCAGCCTAGCCTTGGTGCCCCTCATTGGCCAATGCTGCTGTGCAAGTTATGGATACAGCAAACACACTAAAACAACAAATAGTATTAGAGGAACTGTATAACATTTAAGAACTTTATTCATGTAAGGGTGACAGCTTTTTCATTTACCTTAATGGTAGGATCATTGTGTAAGCATGTAACACAAATTATCTTTTTGTGGCTATGCAAGTACATGTTTGAAATGTTTCTCATTAAGTACTGATCTATGTGCTGCCCAATAAATGAAGAAACCATAATGACTACAGTTGTCACACAGTGTTACTTGACTAGTCTAAAATATCAAATGCAATTCCACATTACTATTGGGGTATCAAAAACTGAATGAATTTGGTTAGCATTAAGACATATTGGGGAAAGCAATTCATCAATTGCAATCTCTTAACCATGAGCAAACACTCAATATTTATACACACAGAACTCATGGAATCTACCAGTGTGATAATGAATTGCTTATCACTTTGAAGTTAAACTTCACTGTCATTTAAAAATTTCATCAATTCTTTGTACTGTATCATACTGGCTAAGTTCAGTGAAACTTAACAGCACCAGGTAGGTTCTGTTTTTCAATTTTCCTGCCTTGCAGTTTAGACATTATATGAAATCTATTACCAGGTCTTAATTTCACCAGCCTGATTTTTGTAGTTATTGAAGCACAAATTACTGAAGCACTGTCAAATAAGAATTAGTTTTAGTTCTAACAAGTCATTAAACAAAATATTTAAGTGTGGCACAAAACAGCTCATAGTTACTCTATACATCACTGTTGTCAACTGTCTTGTGGTAATTAACCAAGTAAAAGTACACTGAAATATTTCATTCCACATGAGAATTGTCATTGTCAACAAACACTTTTTCAACAGGAAAATTCCAGTCCCAGTCTCCTACCAAACATGACCAAATTCAGTCAAAATATTCATTAACTTGAGTTACAGAAATCATTTGAAAGCTTTTAGATGTAATCATTACTGAATTATCAAAGGTGCTGATACAAGTGTTTTGATGAATAATTGTGTGTAGCTCTTGCATCAGCAAACGCCAAGCTCAATGTAAGTGTTGCATGTTTACTAACTTGACCAGGACTGGGCAGAGTGCAAACTGGGTGCCCTCCAACTGTCTGAAGATTGGCATATGAACAAACTGTTATTTTGGAAACTAGATTTTGTTATTCAGGATGGGCCGTAAGTACTGACAAAATTTTTATTTGTGAAAACTGTGTGTTCTAGAAATTTCGAAGACTTTATGGATCTGTGTATAATGCGTTGATGCTTTTGGGAATGGTCTTAGCTACTTAACTTTTTCGTGTGCACTTTATCAAATGGGTGTTGTAGATGTTCAGTAAATGAATAATGCCTGCTATCAACATACAACATTATCAAGACAGTATTTGTGATACACAGATTGCCAAATAAGTGACACTGTGGAATTAGTCTTTTACCTATTTATTTCCACAAAGAGATGCACCAGTTTCTCGTGACAAAGTCTCTTCCAGGTCTGACTTCATATGTTTACTGCCACTGGTGTGTGTATAACATGCAACAGTTACAATAACTTCCTATGTATTGTTTCAGCTGTACATAATTAAACTTACATTGCAAGTTATAGGCTTTCATGATACGGATTACAGAATGAATCTGACAATTGTGGCAACAATTTAGTATGTTGAAATAAATCAATTTTTACATAAAATTTTTTTGGGATAGTCACAGTTAACAATAGACTGATAACATACTCTAATTACATCATGAATTTCGATGCTGACATTATTTCTGCATCTTTACATTGAGTTCTATAATTATTACTACTGTTTTTTTGTATCCTATCTTACAATTCATATTCTCGGTGTGTGTTGACATTTGGTCTAACATATTTTTACAGTTTGTAACAGTGCTTTCATAAATAAATTGGATTAATGTATTAAGTGCCTAATTTCATCATAAGTTCATTAGTTTTCATAGATATAGAAATTGTAAGACAGTTGAAAGTTCTGCATGTATATGATTTCATGTAAAGATTGTGTAATATTGTCACCATCTCTGAAATGCATGGTATCATTTGCCTCCCCCCCTTCCCACCTCCACTGAGTACTGCACATAAGAGAAATGGGCAACATTCTGTCATGACTTGTATGCACGAGGATAGAAAGTTTGTTATACAAAGTAATTGTAGCACCTGTATGTGTTAGTGATATAGAGTGGTGACAAATTCTAATCTGTTGTTAACATTATGTAGAAATTTATACAAAATATTCAAATTTTAATCCCTCACTGTTTATATATAATAATTTCTTTATTATTAATAATAACTTGATTGAAGGCATTGGACCACTTTAATCATTCCATGTTCACTTTCTTTATATTTTACAAAATTATTAACATATGTTTTTCATATAAATGCCTCCTGAATGCCCTCTTTTTAACTCCATACTTGTAATCATGTGCAAAATTTGTGTGTGAAGCGTTGCAACTTTACCCTTGGCTTATATTAACTCTGCCGCTACAAATTCAGCAGAGGGTGAGTGCACAACCTGTTAAATTATTTGTTTATTTGTTGTCCATATAACAGTTGGTTTTTGGACATTGTCATAGATTTTAGTTCACATATACAAAGGTTTAGTTAACATACATAAGTGCTTACCCTGATATAAATAGTGAAGGCCAAAAATTATAATTTTTTGTTGTTGCAAAAACAAACTTACCGTATGTTCTCGCTCATCTGCTCAGAGTTTCACTGCATACCATTGCAGCATGCCCTTACATAAGTGAATAACGATTATTTTGGTGGGCAGAGAGATCAGTCAGTGAAATATGATGATAAGTCATGAGTAAAGCAATGAAAAAGGGAATTAAGGTTATGATACTTAGAGTAATGTATGTTTAGCAATTGTTTGAATTATATTGTTGCTTTATTCATAAACATTTACTTTGCTATGAATGATGGTCCTACACTATGTGATCAAAAGTATGTGGATACATGGCTAAAAATGACTTACAAGTTTGTGGCGCCCTCCATTGGTAATGCTGCAATTCAATATGGTGTTGGCCCACCCTTAGCCTTGATGACAGCTTCTACTCTCACAGGCATACGTTCAGTCAGGTGCTGCAATGACGAGAAGTAATGATTTCGATTGGTGAGGCTTGACATGAAGTCAACATTCCAAAACATCCCAAAGGTGTTCTATAGGATTCAGGTGAGGACTCTGTGCAGGCCAGTCCATTAGAGGGATGTTATTATCATGTAACCACACTTCCACAGGCTGTGCATTATGAAGAGGTGCTCAATCGTGCTGAAAGATGTAATCACCATCCCCGAATTGCTCTTCAACCGTGAGAAGCAAGAAGGTGGTTAAAACATGAGTGCAGGCCTGTGGTGTGATAGTGGCATGCAAAACAACAAGGAGTGCAAGCCCCATCCATGAAAAACATGACCACACCATAACACCACGTCCACCGAATTTTACTGTTGGCACTACACATGCTGGCAGATGACGTTTACCAGGGATTTGCCATACCGAAATCCTGCCATCAGATCGCCATATTGTGTACTGTGATTTGTAATCCACACACCATTTTTCCACTGTTCAAGCACAGTGTCATTTGGCATTTACTTGCGTGATATGTGGCTCATGAACAGCTGCTTGACCATGAAATCCAAGTTTTCTCACCTCTCCCCTAAATGTCATAGAATTTGCAGTGGATCCAGATGCAGTTTGGAGCTCCTGTGCGATGGTCTGGATAGATGTCTGTCTATTACACATTATGACCCTCTTCAACTGTCAGCGGTCTCTGTTAGTAAACAGACGAGGTCATCCTGTACGCTTTTATGCTGTACATGTCCCTTCACATTTCCACTTCACTGTCACAGCAGACACAGTGGGCCTAGGGTATTTTAGGAGTGAGGAAATCTTGTGTACAGACATGTGACACAAGTGACACCCAATCAGCTGGCCATGTTCAAAGTCTGTGATTTCTGTGGATTGCTCCATTCTGCCCTCTCACGATGTCTAATGACTACTGAGATTGCTGATATGGAGTACCTGGCAGTAGGTGGGAGCACAATGCTCCTAAATTGAAAAACGTATGTTTTGGGGGGTGACGTGTTACTTTTGAAAACAAAGATTCCAAGACTTACCAAGCGGGAAAGCGCCGGCAGACAGGCACATGAACAAAACACACACACAGAATTATGAGCTTTCGCAACTGGCAGGCTTGTGTCTGTGTATGTGCGGATGGATCTGTGTGTGTGTGTGTGTGTGTGTGTGTGTGTGTGTGTGTGTGTGCGCGAGTGTACACCTGTCCTTTTTTTCCCCCTAAGGGAAGTCTTTCCGCTCCCGGGATTGGAATGACTCCTTACCCTCTCCCTTAAAGCCCACATCCTTTTGTCTTACCCTCTCCTTCCTGAAGAAGCAACCATCGTTTGCGAAAGCTAGTAATTCTGTGCGTGTGTTTGTGTGTTTTGTTCATTGTGCATGTCTGCTGGCGCTTTCCCGCTTGGTAAGTTTTGGAATCTTTGTTTTTAATATATTTTTCCCATGTGGAAGTTTATATATATATATATATATATATATATATATATATATATATATATATATATATATATATATATATGAAGTAGTTCTATCAGAACAGTTGCAGGCAAAGAAACAGTTCTTGGTATCAAAGTCGCTGCAATTTACAATATGTACAATTTAAATTCCCAACTTGCAAACTGAATACTGCACACAGTGGTACACAAGGAATCTGAAATAGTTATAGCAGAGCAGCTGTAGGTAAATAAACAATTCAATACATCATGAACCTTTATGTTGCCTATGTTCACAATTCAGATTCTCTCTTCACAAACGAATACATTGAAGACAACCTTTCAAATAATACTACAGGCTACAGTAATGTTTCTATCCCAGAACTCAAGCACGTGCAGATCCCAGACCATTTTAGCCCACCTTACCTGCATGACTGCAAGCAACAAAATACCATGATCTCTGTCTTGCATGGTCTATCCTGAGTTTTGTCATGCTACCCTAGTTAAATTAAAATCCATATATCTGATCATTATCATTTACAAATGTCTTTTGTAATATTCAAATACTTCAAACAAATACATTACACAGTTCTGTACACAATTGTTGCTATCACAATATACTATGATGTTTTCATGTCACAATTATTTTTTAGCACCTTGCACAAATCAGAACACCAATTGCTCATGAGCACAACTACTTTATTGTTTCTTGCCCTTTTCGCATTATATTATTCAAATTCATCTACATTTACAAATATATTAATTTACTGTTTAATAAACATAGAAAGTTAAATATCAATGTTCACTTCTGGAAATGGAAAAAAGAACACATTGACACCGGTGTGTCAGACCCGCCATACTTGCTCCGGACACTGCGAGATGGCTGTACAAGCAATGATCACACGCACGGCACAGCAGACACACCAGGAACCGCGGTGTTGGCCGTCGAATGGCGCTAGCTGTGCAGCATTTGTGCACCGCCGCCGTCAGTGTCAGCCAGTTTGCCGTGGCATACGGAGCTCCATTGCAGTCTTTAACACTGGTAGCATGCCGCGACAGCGTGGAAGTGAACCGTATGTGCAGTTGACACACTTTGAGCGAGGGCGTTTAGTGGGCATGCGGGAGGCCGGGTGGACGTACCGCCGAATTGCTCAACATGTGGGGCGTGAGGTCTCCACAGTACATCGATGTTGTTGCCAGTGGTCGGCGGAAGGTGCACGTGCCCGTCGACTTGGGACCGGACCGCAGCGCCGCACAGATGCACGCCAAGACCGTAGGATCCTACGCAGTGCCGTAGGGGACCACACCGCCACTTCCCAGCAAATTAGGGACACTGTAGCTCCTGGGGTATCGGCGAGGACCATTCGCAACCGTCTCCATGAAGCTGGGCTACGGTCCCGCACACCGTTAGGCCATCTTCCGCTCACGCCCCAACATCGTGCAGCCTGCCTCCAGTGGTGTCGCGACAGGCGTGAATGGAGGGACGAATGGTGACGTGTCGTCTTCAGCGATGAGAGTCGCTTCTGCCTCGGTGCCAATGATGGTCGTATGCATGTTTGACGCTGTGCAGGTGAGCGCCACAATCAGGACTGCATACCACCGAGGCACACAGGGCCAACACCCGGCATCATGGTGTGGGGAGCGATCTCCTACACTGGCCGTACACCTCTGGTGATCGTCGAGGGGACACTGAATAGTGCACGGTACATCCAAACCGTCATCGAACCCATCGTTCTACCATTCCTAGACCGGCAAGGGAACTTGCTGTTCCAACAGGACAATGCACGTCCGCATGTATCCCGTGCCACCCAACGTGCTCTAGAAGGTGTATGTCAACTACCCTGGCCAGCAAGATCTCCGGATCTGTCCCCCATTGAGCATGTTTGGGACTGGATGAAGCGTCGTCTCACGCGGTCTGCAAGTCCAGCACGAACGCTGGTCCAACTGAGGCGCCAGGTGGAAATGGCATGGCAAGCCGTTCCACAAGACTACATCCAGAATCTCTACGATCGTCTCCATGGGAGAATAGCAGCCCGCATTGCTACGAAAGGTGGATATACACTGTACTAGTGCCGACATTGTGCATGCACTGTTGCCTGTGTCTATGTGCCTGTGGTTCTGTCAGTGTGATTATGTGATGTATCTGACCCCAGGAATGTGCCAATAAAGTTTCCCCTTCCTGGGACAATGAATTCACGGTGTTCTTATTTCAATTTCCAGGAGTGTAAATTACCCACACAGATGCTAATCGCTTTATGTATTTGTGGGTAACTCTGTTTTAGGCACACAATTTCATCCCTCCCATTGCTTACCTTACCCACCTAAGCTCCACAGCAAACAACAATGCTATAACCATCAAAGTTATCATATTACAATGTTATCACCTGTTATCTTACAACATCACCATTGTCTGAAATATCACATGGTCCCCAATACCAACGGTCCACTCACAGCACAATTAAATAAAAACATAGACAATACTAAATAACTGGAATGCACAGTTAGGCTTTACAGTTTCTAATATCGTGCAATTAAAAGAGTTCAATGAACATTTAATTACCTTAGGTAACAGTATTATTAATAGTACAGTTATATGATTAAATCATTTGTGTTTCAGATAGTATAACTCATTCATATATATAGGCTTTTAGAAACCAATACAAGTTGTTCTAGCTTTGGAGATGCATTAGTGCATGTGGAGCCAAGGATTATAAGATAAAATGCAAATTAAATCTATTATTTATTGGACTGGCTGTGACTGTTTGGTCAGCACATTGAGTAGAATTCACAATATGATGCCTATCTCTGACATGAATTTTCAGAGTTATATTAAATTAAATCCATTGGTTTCTGTTCCTTCATCCTCTGTACAATTTGTTACTGTAAAATAATCTTTAGTATCAGAAGTTGCAAGTTAAGCTCAACTTATATTGCAAATGACAAAAAGAGTGTAAATTATTTTCTTATCCTCACCCCAACTTTACTTTGGTTATTCGCAGAGATTAGCTGGTAAATTGACAGGTAGTAATTTCCATCTTAGGTAATCATTAAACAAAGTATTTTTTGGCAGTAATCATTACACAAAGGTATTTTTTGGCAATGATAAGTATTTTCTTATTTGAATGTATTCCAGTCATTTGTGTGTTCTTTCCTGATACAGCCACCTCTTCATCATTCAGTCAATACTGTATGCATAAGTATTCTAGCAAAATATGTGTATTAGAAGTGTCAGTTGTAGTGATTTGAGATTTTCTGTGTAAATTCTAGAACCAATCAGCCTTCTACCATCTTGAACATATGATATTCTGGATATGAGTTTGGGATGGTAGAATCCTACCTACTGCAAGTCACATGTTTGTGTGTGCAGGTTTAAAATCAGTTGTGGGAAGAAAGTAGACACAGTGGACAAGCAGCATTGACGAGTTCTTGTCAGGCAATCCCTTGACGTTTTAGTGAGTGTGTGAGGAAGAACCATGGAACTTCCTGGCAGATTAAGACTGTGTGCCAGGCTGAGACTTGAACTCGGGATCTTTGCCTTTCGCAGGCAAGTGCTCTACCGACTGAGCTACCCAAGCACGACTCACGCCCTGTCCTCACAGCTTTACTTCTGCTAGTACCTTGTCTCCTACCTTCCAAACTTTATAGAAGCTCTCCCTCGAACCTTGCAGAACCAGCACTCCTGAAAGAAAGGATATTGTGGAGACATGGCTTAGCCACAGCCATGGGGATGTTTCATTCTGGAAATAAATGTCTCTATTAATTTTGTTTGTATAGCTGATTTACATTATAGTAATCAGCTGATACGTACCCCATTTCATATCGCTTCTGTTTTGTCCAGTTGGCTGTGCACTGTGGATGCTGATTCGCTTAACTTCCAAAATGGTTTCCGTTACAGTGCACAGGGTATCTTTGTGTATCTCAGCTGTAACCAGCTGTCTTTAAAGGTGACACTGACCTCGACTTTGCATTTTGCTTACTCTACCCCTATAATCAGCTGTTAGCTGCTTCGCATGTATTTGTCACTATATGCTCAGCTTAAAGTGTGGCTGCGCACTCAATACAGTTCACCCTCATGACTCTCACTTAAATCTCATGCTTTGTGAATTCTTTCCTTTTCCATCACTCTTGTTCAAGTTTTTGTGCCTAATGTAGTATAACTATATCATCTAATATTTTTCACTCATTCAGTATCGAGTGTAGTGCTTCCTTAAGAAATATCAAATGGTATCCTCTGATTCTATAGATGTGTAAGTCTTAAGAAAGTACAATATCAAAATACAAGGAAAATTTCTATTCACTAGCTTGCATGACGTTCTTTGCATGTTAGATAGTAGAAGAAAGTTGATAATTGCTTATTGGCTAAACAGCATACTAGAAGAGGGAAAGAGTACCAGAAATATAAGTATTATACCCCCTGGCTGGAGAGGAACCGAGCACCAGTCAGTTTATTCATCAAAGGGCAACAAACCTCCTACCTTCAAGTGTTTTATTGATATGACAGACGGGGAAAGAATGAGACTTGAATTTTCATTTAACGAATTTCTGCAAATCTTTATGTGGATACATGCATTTTATTTTGCTGTTTTTTATATTTCCTATCAAGTGGCACACAGGATTTGGCTTGTCAACAATGATATGTGGACTGACATATAACAATTGCAATTTTTTATTCAATGCTTTTAAGTTCAATGATTTTGGATGAGTTCTTAGTAGTACCTCCTGTCCAATCTGGAATTCTGTTACATTTTTCAATTTACTATCATAAATTCCTTTCCTTATTTGAGCTTGCTCTTCCAATGTTATTAGTGCTCATTATACTTTCTCATCTAAGGCTATGTCTTAATGTCCTAACTTAGGAATTGGTTTTACCCATTCATCTAGTTCGACTTTTTCAAACATAAGTTTGGCCAATGTGCATCCTGTTGATGTGTGTGGCAGGCGATTTACTATCAGTTGAAATAGACCCAGGTATTCTATCCATTTCTTTTGATTCTGTGGTATGTATGTCAGGATAAATCTATTAAATTCACGAAAGCATCATACAACAGGACTTGTTTACAGGTGGAATTTAGATGCTAAAATATGACGTATGTTTTGTGATTTCAAAAGCGATTTCCACTGGTCACTTGAAAAATTTGATATGTTATCAGTTAGTATTGTGTGGGATTTCACAAAATATAGTATGTAGTCTTCAAGAACCTGCCTTATAATTGGCCCAGACCTAACAGTCCGGACTGCGTATAGCTGAAGATACTTACTAAAAATGTCATACAGGACTACGATGTATTTTGACCCTGCGACGGCTTTGGGGATAAGGTCCTGCGGCATCAATTGATATAAGACCCCTTGATTGCTTTGGTATTATTGGGCATAGTATCTTAAGACATATCCTGCTCTGATGCTTGCCTTTTGACAAACTGCACCATGTCTGATAACTTGCTCTATACGTCGCCTCATCTTAGGAAAATAACAATAAGTAGAAATTTTGGCAGCTCACTTTAGCACACCATAGTGTCCTCATGTGTGGTGTGTGTGTTGAATTAAGTTGTTTGCATATTCCTGAGGTATGCACACATACCACTTATCCATTAGTCGAACACTTCTATAAAAAAGTATGGCATTATGTACATTGTAATGCTGCTCTAAATATCTGTGGTTCTTGACAGCAAATTTTTTTTATTACCTTGCTGCATCTTGGGTCTTCTTCCTTCAAGTGTTGCATGTTTTTGCACATTTTGATGTAATATGGTTTGAAAGTTCCATCATTTATTAAAAGTATACTGAAATCTGATGTTTGTTCTTCTAACTCATGGAAATCAATGAGGACTTGGGGTAACCATCATAGTGCATCTGGGAAACCATTCTGTTCCCCTTTTATGTGCACTATTTCAAAATCAAACTCTTGAACATACATGCTTCACCTTGCTATTCTCTTTTGTAACAACTTACATGTAAAAAGAAAGGTCAAAGCTTGATGATCACAGTAAACTTTGGTATGTTTTCCCCAAAGGTAATATTGAAATTTGCAAATTGGCCAAACTACCACTAACACTTCTAACTCAGTGACAGAATAAGTTCTTTCACATTCTGTGAGGGTTCTTCTAGCAAAACTGATTATATTGACTTCTTCTTTACTATCCTTTGTTATTATTTGAAACAGTCATGCACCAAGCCCCTGATAACAAGCATTGGCGCTTAAACAAAAATCCAACTCCATATATGGGTGTTTAAGGGCAGGTGCTTTAATCAGCGCCTGCTTAGCCTGATGAAAATCACTTTTGCATTCTTTAGTCCATAACCAAGTGTGGCTTTTCTGCAGTAAGTTTAATAGTAAACTACTGTTCAGCAATTGTTGTGGCAGAAATTTCATTAAAAAAAATGAGGCCAGTCTCAGAAAACTTTTTAATTGTTTCTTTGCATAGGGTTTTGGGAAATTATATATCACTTCTAGTTTACTGGGGTCAGGTACAATTCCTACTGGTGAAATGATATGCCCTAAGAATTTTATTTTGTCTTTTCTGAATTCAGACTTTTTAAAGTTAACTGTGATATTGCATTCATCAAATTTTTGAAAAGCCTTTACCAAAACACTTACATGTTCAATCCACATTTGAGTCAGAGTGTAATATGGCTAAGCAATTCTGTACCAAGTATTCTGTCTAATGCTTCAATAAATACACCAGTTCTCACATTTAATCTGTGAGGTAACACCCTAAACTGGTAACTCCTTCCAACATTTATGAAAGCTGCATACTTTCTACTCTCTTCATGAAATAAAATTTGCCAAATCAAGGGATGTTAAGTACCTAATACCAGGAAACTTTAATAACTGCTCTTCTAAATGCTCTGACCTTGTTCTTATAGGAATGATGATTTTGTTTATTTCTCTCGCATCTAACACCAACTGCACCATTCCATCAGTTTTACCAACTCTGAGAATCGGACTGCAATAAGGTGAGTGCAATGTTTCAATAACCTTCCACCTAATCATATTCTCTATTTCTTGTCTTATTGCCTCTTTTTTGCCCAAGGAATGCCATATGATGTTCTACATGCAGGGACACTGCCATTTTATATTCGTATCCATGAATAACACTGTGCTGTTTATGAAAAATATTATGATACTTAAAGAGTAATTTTGTCAAATCACTTCACTGTTCACTATGAAGACCAGTTGATTTACTTATTTTACTGTCTACTGTTTGCTCATTAAGGATCTCTCTGTCACCATCATCATGTCCCTATTTCATTTAGCATTAAGATTTGAGGGTAGATAAGTTTAACATTAATGTCAGGTGTCTGCCTAGTTTTATTTGTCATTGTAGTTCTTCTAAATCCTACTGTCAGTGTGCGTTCTCCTATGTGAAATTGACATTTCCCACTGCCAATATTTATCTTTTCCCCATACCTTCTGAACACCTGCATACCAAGTATACAGTGCACTAAAAGTTTGTCTGCCAACAAGAAAGTACACTGCAAAATTATACCACATAAGCTAATGGGCATACTGGCCTGTACTTTTATAACTTTAAACTTACTTCCCATCACCATTACGATCTTACAGTTCTCTACAGGTAGCGTCGGTACATTTATTTCCCACGCTATCTTTTTAAACTAGCTGGTTGACATTAAGCTTGTTGACACACCAGTATCGAGAACAACTGGTATAACTATTTTTCCCACCTTTACCTTTATTGTTTCTTGAATAACTTCACTTACCTTGCGTATTGTTTCTTTCTTTTCAGTGAACAAATCTTCTTTCATTTCTGCTTCCTTATCGTACCTTAAAAATTGATTATGGATATGCTATTTGAGTAAGCTTGGTTCAGTGTCTAGTTCCTCTTTTCTATTTCCATTCAAGTTAGTGTTTATGCCACTAATATTATTGCTGTTGGACACTGTCAGTTCATTACCTTCTTCTTCTTCTTCTTCTTGAAAATCTGTTTTTAAATTATGGCTTAGTCATGATGATTATTGTTATTTCCTGGGTGCTGTAAAGGTATTGTTTCATTTTCTGCCATCACTTCTACTATGTTCACCGGATGTTTGCATGCTTGCCAGTTCATGTCCTGGTTGTTTGAGTTTGACTGTATGGCCTGCCAGTTCTCTTTTTGATCCCTGTGTTCCACATTCCAATTCTGGTAATTTCCATTTCCTTGTTGCCAAGTATCAAAATTTTTTCTTGGACTTCTCCTACCTCAGCAATTGCCATACCAATGGGACCGATATTCATTTTTGTACCTTTGGTCACCCTGTGGCTGATAGGTAAACCTATTGCCCTGATTTCCATCGTGACATGGCAATGCATAAGGATGCCATTCATTCATATGCACATGACCTTTATAGTTTCCGAAACCATTGCTGTTACTGCAGTTGTTCCTCTCATTTGGGTTGTGTTCATTACCATTGTAATAACTAGGCATGGCTTGCCCATCCTCATGAATCAGATCTATTGAGTTGAGCACTGTGTGAAAATTCTCAAGAGCATATTCAGGAATGGTTACTAATTTTTCCCTAACATTGCAGGGAATTTGATCTTCAAGATTTTCAATATATCAGCGTGATATATCAGATTATTCCAGTAGCAGGTCTTGTTTAGATACGTTTTAAAATAGTTTTCTAGCCTCCTGAATTTTGAATGTTATGATAATGAATTGAATGCCTCTCGTCTTAATCTCTCCTGGATAGCTGTTGACCAGTATTTATCTAAAAATGCATTCTCAAATTGACCATATGTCAAGCAGAGTTCCAACATCTATGTAGCCCACAAAACGGCATTGCCTTCTGTGTGTCCTACCACATATTTGATCTTTTGAGCTTCTGTCCAAGTCCTAGGCAGTACATTCCTAGAGGCTAGAACAAACACTACAGGGTGCGTTCACTTTGTTTCATTTGAAAATGCAGGAAACTGTCTGTGTTTTATTAAACTCTTATCCATTAACAATGCTATCCAGCAGGACAGATCGGCATTTACATGTGGTGATGACATATCTGTCTCATAAAAGTTTTGCTCATTGCTCACATTGCATGTTAGCATGCTCTGACACAGTGTGGGTTGGGCACTGATTTCTTTCACTGGGGGATGGTTGTTTATAGCTCTGCTTACCAACCCCAGTGATGATATTGCCATACTTTGTTTGCTAACTATTTCATCCATTAATCTTTGTTCTGCCTTTTTGATATGTTCTATGCATTTTAAAATTTCTTCTTCCTTGTCCCCCATTACTTCCTTTACTGTTTCCACATAAGTATGCTTGCTATTTGCAAACATTGTGTTTTCATCTTTTGTATTATCCTTTGCTGTTTCATCAAGTTGCATAATATCTGAGTTGATTGTTTTATGTTCTAATGTAAGTAAGCCTATCTCCACTGTGATTTTCTCTATATTTTCTGGTAAGTCACCACAGAATGAATCCAGCTTTGCTTTTTCTGATTGTACAGTATCTAGGTTAACTTGCATATTCATTTACCTGTAAATTATCTTGAGTTTCTCTGAATCCAGATAGCTTCTGTCCACACGTGCGTGTGAGATTTTCAAATTTTTCTTCCACTGTGCTTTTAATTTCTCACTCATATCATGAACTAAAGTTTGTACTTGTTTGATAATTTTCCTATCCACCTTCATGGAAATTTGCAAAATCTGCTGTGTGAACTTCATATCCAGATTATAGAATTCTGTGCACAAATTTTTTACTGTGCCAGATATGTGTCATGTCCGTATTTGAAACTTCCTGGCAGATTAAAACTATGTGCTTAACCGAGACTCGAACTCGGGATCTTTGCCTTTCGTAGGCAAGTACTCTACCATCTGAGCTACCGAAGCATGACTCATGCCTGGTACTCACAGCTTTACTTCTGCCAGTATCTCGTCTCCTACATTTGCAGAACTAGCACTCCTGAAAGAAAGGATATTGCGGAGACATGGCTTAGCCACAGCCTGGGGGATGTTTCCAGAATGAGATTTCCACTCTGCAGGAGTGCTAGTTCTGCAAGGTTTGCAGGAGAGCTTCTGTAAAGTTTGGAAGGTAGGAGACGAGATACTGGCAGAAGTAAAGCTGTGAGTATGGGGCATGAGTCGTGCTTCAGTAGCTCAGATGGTAGAGCACTTGCCTGCGAAAGGCAAAGGTCCCGAGTTCGAGTCTCGGTCGGGCACACAGTTTTAATCTGCCAGGAAGTTTCACATCAGCGCACACTCTGCTGTAGAGTGAAAATCTCATTCTGGATGTTCGTATTTACTTTCCCCATCTTGGCCTTTACCGTGGTCTGTCTGCTTTCGTATTAGTCATGTCTGCTTGCATTATGTTGAAACTCAACATATTTGATTTTATTGTGCTCATGTCAGCTTGTATTGTTTCTAAAGTTAACATTTTTGAATTTATTGTGTTCATGTCTGCTTGTATTGTTTCTGTTAAGGCTCAAAATAAGGCTTGCATATCTTCCCTAGTGACTTCTGGCCTATGCCTGTCAGCATCTGCATCTGTACTATGCATACTACTTCCATTAAAAATATTTCTTTGCCTTGAGGTTTCATTAATTTTGTCTACTGTAATCAACATATTGCTTGTAATGAAATGTTCCATACTCACGAGCATCGAATGCAACAAGGGCATATCGCACCCAGCATCCAAATAATCACTGCTTGACAGTTCCAAACCACTCATTGTTATGTTTTGCAAATAAAAGTCTATTACATTGATAATTTGATTTTAAAATGATGTCTCATTATTGCTTTGTCCATCCATTATGAAAATCTTTACAGCTCTGCACTTACCAAAATGAAAATCTTCTGTGTTTGGGTTTTACTTCCACACTATTTCTTGTGTGACAGAATGCAAGTACAGCTATATGTAATTGTAATCTCAATTGTTGTTCACTCAATGTGCTTTTCATAATGAAAAAGAAATATCATTCTTTCTACTTGATTGCAATTGCATTAGCATCTGAAGCTTTAGGTTCTGGGTTTTAGGAAATAGATGCTTGGATTTTCTAATAGGTCTACTATGAATGCATTCTCTACATACATTGTGCTGTCCTACCTTATTGTTGTCTTGTAACTGGTACTTCCATCTATTGTACTTACAGTTGTCCACTCTTGGTATTGTTTTCTACTTCCTTCTAATTTATTTGTTATTTTTTTTCAGCTAGTATGTTTCCAGTATTACCTTATCGTCTCTGTCCTGTCATCAGTGTGCATGGAACATAAAGAAATTATTGACATACATGTATATTTATTGTCTTAACAATACTAGTACTCACTGTTTTGCCTGCTACATATTATCCTGTCATGGTTGTCACTTAGTAATATAATAAAAAAAATAAAGTTTAGACATATGGATAATAATGAGATTAATTTTTCATCGTGTCGGACAAGCACCATAAGCTGAGCTATGCTGGTAAATGGGTAAAGAATCTTTTGACATTAGTTCCACATAAATGATATAATCTTCCTTTTGTTGCAGATTTATGCTTACCAAATAATAATACTATGTCTGATCACCATATCCACCTACAAAATCTTGACTGTGTCATTCACATTGTTGTAATGAAATCTTCATGATAACCCCAAAGTACACTGATGGGCTTCCTGGCCTTCCATATATTACAGTAGTACTTAGAATAATGACTCATACAATCTTTCAGTTAGTAAAATAATACTATATTCTTCCTTCTATGCATATAAAAAATACAGACTTTTTACTTATTCTCACAACCAAAATGGTTACCACCGATTACACTCTCAAATAACATGCATTTGCCTTTGCTCATTAACTGAGAGCAAGTCCTTCCTCTTACTGAGGAACAGGAAATACATCTGTTTTTTTTTTTATCATTTGAAAATCAAATATACATAAAGGTAAACGCAGACTCTACACTGGGCTACCACATCACATTTTCTCTTTGCCTTTGAAGAAAATAAAAACATACAAGCAAGAAATGCAGAAGGTACATCATAAGTGTCTCCACTATATGCTGAGTAGTAACTATGCCTTACATAATATTGTTACATTAGTCGTTGATGCACATTTACATTAGTATTTAATGTAAGACAAAATCTGCAAACATTTTATGTCAAATATTGTAATATGTTTTGAAATTACTGCTTGTGATTACATGTAAATTATGTTTGACAGCATCATGGCACTTACACCCACAACATCAATAAGCTGTCTTTTGTGGAACTACGCCTGCAGCTCATGATCTTGTTTCTTGAAGATGGGTTCCTGTTTTTGATTCCCAGTGGGGTCAGGTATTTTCATCTGCCCCGAGATGACTGGGTGTTTTTGTGTCACGTCATCTTCATCAGCATCATTCATCTCCATTATGGTCGGAGGAAGGCAACAGCAAACCACCTTCATTAGGACCTTGCCGAGTACGGTGGTGCGTGTCTCCCACATCATTACCCTACACTCTGTCAAGATGCATAGGACTTCATTTCGATGTGGAACTGAAACCCTGTATGTGTTTTAAATTTGTATTTGCCTAAAGTTGGCATTAACTTTGATTTATAGCTATATATTCCTGATATTGTCAGTATGATGGTGATCTGCTATGTATGGTAACTGAAGAAAACTTAACAAGCCAAGAGCAGTCAAAAAGCATTTTATTAGCTGATCATTTTTGGGAGAGCTATGCTGTCATCATCAGATCTTATGCCTTTGAATTTTTACAACATATTAGCCACCAGTATTACATATATACATATTACTATGAAATTCACCACTCATTGCCATATCAAATGTAGAAATATATGTAGAAACATAAGCATATTTATATTGTGCTCATTGCAGTTGTTCATGTGCACCACTATCTGGCAACTGAAAAGTTATATATTCACTCTGTCCTACAGCACATATTTTATTTTAAATACCTTTGTTCAATAATGTTTAGTTTGGTACTCTTTTGAGACATTTATGTAAATTTGCAAGATCAGAAAAAAAATCTTTTTCTGTTACCCATTTGTCAACAGGTCATCTGAAGATAGCCAGAGCTCAAAATACATAATGAATAATAAAAGGTTCCAAATCATCCTGTGACTATTATTTTTTTCACAAAATAACTATTTTAAAGCCATTTTCATTATTGTGTTTGTAACAGTATCATGTCTATACTATGACTTTCAGTCATGTCTACAATGCTACTGTACATGAATATAATAGAGGGAAACATTCCACGTGGGAAAAATATATATAAAAAACAAAGATGCTGTAACTTACCAAACAAGAAAGCACTGTTTGATAGACACAATAAAAAACACATAAACACACACACAAATTTCAAGCTTTCACAACCCAAGGTTGCTTCATCAGGAAAGAGGGAAGGAGAGGGAAAGACAAAAGGATGTAGGTTTTAATGGAGGGGTTAAGGAGACATTCCAAACTCGGAAGCAGAAAGATTTACCTTAGGGGGAAAAAAGGACAGGTATACACTCACATACACACACATATCCATCCGCACATATACAGACACAGGCAGACATATGTCAGTTGAGATGGAAGTACAGAGCCCAAGATGTTGAAATTAGCGGAGGTTGAGGCCTGGTGGGTAGTGGGAAGAGAGAATATATTGAAGGCAAGTTCCCATCTCTGGAGTTCTGATAGGTTGGTGTCAGTGGGAAGCATCCAGATAACCTGGACAGAGTAACACTGTGCCAAGATGTGCTGGCCTTGCACCAAGGCATGTTTGGCCACAGGGTGATCCTCATTACCAACAAACATTGTCTGCCTGTGTACATCCATGTGAATTGACAGTTTGTTGCTGGTCATTCCCACATAGAAGGCTTCACAGTGTAGGCATGTCAGTTGGTAAATCACATGGGTGCTTTCACACGTGGCTCTGCCTTTGATCGTGTGCGCCTTCCGGGTTACAGGACAGGAGTAGGTGGTGGTGGGAGGGTGCATGGGACAGGTTTTACACCGGGAATGGTTATGAGGGTAGGAGCCAGAGGGTTGGGAAGGTGGTTTGAGGATTTCATAGTGATGAAACAAGAGGTTACGAAAGTTGGGTGGACGGCGGAAAGACACTCTTGGTGGAGTGGGAAGGATTTCATGAAGGATGGATCTCATTTCAGGGCGGGCTTTGAGGAAGTTGTATCTCTGCTGGAGAGCCACATTCAGAGTCTGATCCAGTTTTGGAAAGTATCCTGTCACAAGTGGGGCACTTTTGGGGTTCTTCTGTGGGAGGTTCTGGGTTTGAGGTGATGAGGTAGTGGCTCTGGTTATTTGCTTCTGTATACCAGATCAGGAGGGTAGTTGCAGGATGCGAACGCTGTTTTTAGGTTATTGGTGTAATGGTTCAGGAATTCAGGACTTGAGAAGATTCGTTTGCCACGAAGACCTAAGCTGTAGAGAAGGGACTGTTTGATATGGAATGCGTGGCAGATGTTATAATGGAGGTACTGATGCTTGTTGGTGGGTTTGATGTGGACGGATGTGTGCAGCTGGCCATTGGACAGATGGAGGTCAACGTCTAGGAAAGTGGCATGGGATTTGGAGTAGGACCAGGTGAATCTGATGGAACCAAAGGAGTTGAGGTTGGAGAGGAAATTCTGGAGTTCTTCTTAACTGTGAGTCCAGATCATGAAGATGTCATCAATAAATCTGTACCAAACTTTGGGTTCGCAGGCTTGGGTAACCAAGAAGGTTCCCTCTAAGTGACCCATAAATAGGTTGGCATACGAGGGGGTCATCCTGGTAACCATTGCGGTTCCCTTTAATTGTTGGTATGTCTGGCCTTCAAACGTGAAGAAGTTGTGGGTTAGGAAAGAGGTTTTAGGGAGGGTAGCAGGTGATCGGCGTGAAAGGAAGTGCTCCATCACAGCGAGGCCCTGGACGTGCAGGATGTTTGTGTATAAGGAAGTTGCATCAATGGTTACAAGGATGGTTTCTGGGGGTAACAGATTGGGTAAGGATTCCAGGCGTTTTTTACATATACTACTGTAAATGTTTATACATGCTTCCTCATTTGAAGATTAAAACTGTGTGCCGGACTGAGACTCGAACTTGGGACATTTGCGTTTCATGGGTAAGTGCTCTACCATCTGACCTATCCATGCACGGCTCATGGGGCGTGAGGTCTCCAGTTCGAGTCTCGGTCCGGCCCACAGTTTTAATCTGCCAGGTAGTTTCACATCAGCGCATGCACGCTCTGCTGCAGAGTGAAAATCTCATTCTGGATCCTGGAAACTCTTTACAGTAGATACAACAGCAGGGAAAAAAATCAAATGATGAGGAGGACATTTCATTGTAACACTATCATAATATTTTTTGTCAAAACTCTGACTGTGGGTTGTAGCTGGAAACAATGTTTCTGGTCCAACTGTAGGTGTTGAGCCCATATATGACACCAAAATGTAGATACCTGAAATGGATTACTTGTATAGTGGCAGGGTCGAGTTGAGATGCTGGATTGTCATCAGGATGATCACTGATGGTTATCAAGGGACATAATTATTAACTATACATTTCAATTTAATCCTCTTACCCATGAAAAGAAGAGTGAAATAAGTATTACTGTCAGTGGTATTGAGAAACAGCTGTAATTATTTGAACTGAACAGAGCTCCAGGGCCCAAAAGAATCTTTATCAGATTCTATAGTAGGTTAATTAAAAAAAAGTGTGTGGGTCAATCAATGTATCAATAAATGTATCCTGGGGACATTTTGATACCAAGGCCCATATGAATGAAATTAAGTGCCATTCTGCCTCACATCAATTCACATTCCTTGTGACTGAGCAGATTGTTGCCCTGTATGTTTCAAGTCATCTATTGTATTATTTCACATATCAAGTTCTATATAGCAGTCCCTAACAATTCTCCTGTCTTCCTTAAAATTACAATTACTTCAACTACCCTGTAACTTATGAAAAGAATGATGGGCAGAGCTTTGTTTCTTCAGTCTTCTGTCAACCACATAAAAGTCCATTTTCTGGGTTCTATCCAATTACTGGTGAGTTATAAATACCTTTTACTAATTCTAGGGTACATAAATTTTTAGAGACAACTTCAATGTCTTAAATGAATAATTCAAAGACATTTTCTTATATGAAAGTTTAGTATAAAAGGAAGCAGATACCATGTAACCATTACCTATAGTGTACAGGTTACCAAAGAAGCAACAGTATGCGTATATGATTAGATATTCCAACAAAAGATGAGAGTGAGAGGGATTCACTGTTGAAACTGACGTGTTACCATTGTGAATGCTCACCCAAAGCTGTATTGCATGAACAAGATACACAAATAATTGCTAACCAGTGCCTACTTACATTATAGAAAAGCATTGCAGTTGGAGATTTCACTTATTATTTCAGTTAACCATACAACCAAAGCAAGAATATTTTCTAATGTTGCTAAATATTAGCATCACCACATTTGATTGGGGGGGGGGGGGGTTAAATTGGCAGAGACTCATATTCTAATGCTTTGGATGACTTAAAATGGTGAGGTATGTGTGTAAACTCTCATTTCCTTAGTAATACGACTTACTTAAGGTGGTCAGCTGACTTTCCTCGATAGTTAGCTTGCTGCTGCAACCTCCTTTTCTCTTCATCTCAGAGGTAGACTTGCTAGGAACAGAAATTTCACAACCCCCTTCCTACTTATAAAAATAAGCAGACGTATGCAGTTTCTTTAGCTTCACTTAACGACATATATTTAAACATCAAACTTTTACAAATTTCATTCTCCACATAAACAAACACTGTCAAGTTAGTCTCCTCATATCTCCAAAGACTAGAAACAAAGTCCATTTACACATAAGAGGAAGTTGGCCTAAAAATCAAGTCCATTCTCATCCTGAATCTGTATATACGTCTTATCCTCTCCAAGTCCAAGACGAGCTTTAATTAACAATATCTCAACTGTTCTTTCTCTCCCACTGCAATAATCAAAGTTATAAAACAGTGATGCACAGTAAATAGGGTTCCCTTTTCCCACTCACAACTAAAACATTGGGTGTTCAAGATGGTTGTTCTAGAATTTACACAGAAATTCTCGAAGAACTGCAATTTGTATATGTGAGAAATAAGTGGTAACACCCAGCTTAGATCTCATGTTAGAAGAAATAGGGATATTGGCAGCAATAGTCATATAAATAAACTGGCAGTAGCATTAAATGGTTATTAGGAATCTAGTAGAAGTTACAACACTTCAGATTTTGTTGATCACAAGGCTCAGAATTCAGGTACAGTTTTAAACATTGAAAGGAATAAACAATCTAAACTAAATGAATAAATAGTAACACTAATAATAGGTGTTTGGAAGTACAAGGTATAAAGATGATTCATATTGACCAAGGTACTGACTTAAATATATGTTGTTGTTGTTGTGGTCTTCAGTCCTGAGACTGGTTTGATGCAGCTCTCCATGCTACTCTATCTTGTGCAAGCTTTTTCATCTCCCAGTACTTACTGCAACCTACATCCTTCCGAATGTGCTTAGTGTATTCATCTATTGCTCTCCCTCTACGATTTTTACCCTCCACGCTGCCCTCCAATGCTAAATTTGTGATCCCTTGATGCTTCAAAACATGTCCTACCAACCGGTCCCTTCTTTTTGTCAAGTTGTGCCACAAACCCCTCTTCTCCCCAATTCTATTCAATACCTCCTCATTAGTTATGTGATCTACCCATCTAATCTTCAGCATTCTTCTGTAGCACCACATTTCGAAAGCTTCTATTCTCTTCTTGTCCAAACTATATATCATCCATGTTTCACTTCCATACATGGCTACACTCCATACAAATACTTTCAGAAAAGACTTCCAGACACTTAAATCAATAATCGATGTTAACAAATTTCTCTTCTTCAGAAACACTTTCCTTGCCATTGCCAGTCTACATTTTATATCCTCTCTACTTCGACCATCATCAGTTATTTTACTCCCTAAATAGCAAAACTCCTTTACTACTTTAAGTGCCTCATTTCCTAATCTAATTCCCTCAGCATCACCCGATTTAATTTGACTACATTCCATTATCCTCGTTTTGCTTTTGTTGATGTTCATCTTATATACTCCTCTCAAGACACTGTCCATTCTGTTCAACTGCTCTTCCAAGTCCTTTGCTGTCTCTGACAGAATTACAATGTCATCGGCGAACCTCAAAGTTTTTATTTCTTCTCCATGGATTTTAATACCTACTCTGAATTTTTCTTTTGTTTCCTTTACTGCTTGCTCAATATACAGATTGAATAACATTGGGGAGAGGCTACAACCCAGTCTCACTCCCTTCCCAACCACTGCTTCCCTTTCATGCCCCTCGACTCTTATAACTGCCATCTGGTTTCTGTACAAATTGTAAATAGCCTTAAGCTCCCTGTATTTTATCCCTGCCACCTTCAGAATTTGAAAGACAGTATTACAGTTAACATTCTCAAAAGCTTCCTCAAGTCTACAACTGCTAGAAATGTAGGTTTGCCTTTTCTTAATCTTTCTTCTAAGATAAGTCGTAAGGTTAGTATTGCCTCACGTGTTCCAACATTTCTGCGGAATCCTAAATGATCTTCGCGAAGGTCCGCTTCTACCAGTTTTTCCATTCGTCTGTAAATAATTCACGTTAGTATTTTGCAGCTGTGACTTATTAAACTGATCGTTCGGTAATTTTCACATCTGTCAACACCTGCATTCTTTGGGATTGGAATTATTATATTCTTCTTGAAGTCTGAGGGTATTTCGCCTGTCTCATACATCTTGCTCACCAGATGGTAGAGTTTTGTCAGGACTGGCTCTCCCAAGGCCGTCAGTAGTTCTAATGGAATGTTGTCTACTCCGGGGGCCTTGTTTCGACTCAGGTCTTTCATTGCTCTGTCAAACTCTTCACGCAGTATCATATCTCCCATTTCGTCTTCATCTACATCCTCTTCCATTTCCATAATATTGTCCTCAAGTACATCGCCCTTGTACAAACCCTCTATATACTCCTTCCACCTTTCCGCCTTCCCTTCTTAGCTTAGAACTGGGTTTAAATATATACGTTGGTGAAATGGTAAGGTCTATGTGTGTACCAATGAAAGGATGACCCATACCAAAAATAAATGTAAAGATTTGTAGTGGGAGACTGTCATGGTGAAAATTGGTGTAGAAGTTATCTTTCTGGGGTGTGAGATACATTGGACAGCGCCTGCAGTTGAAGGATACTATTGAATTTGAGGCTTACTCCAATGTTGCATCTCAGTTTATAGGCCAAATTGTAACTAATTTTTATGAATAGATAATGTGGACAAGTATCAGTGAGCATAAGTTAATCATGGTGGAAGGAATATTAAGTGAATAATGAAAGGTCTCCCAGCAACAAAAGAGTTGCAAGTTATTCCAAGCATTGGCTCCTCTTGTGAATGACTGAACCATAGTACAGGGTGTATCAAAAAGAATCATCTGATTTTTAAAAAAAAATCATAACCATTATGCTATTTGAGATATGTGTGTGAACAATGTACTGTTGGAAAGAGCAAACTCTCTAATTTCACATGGTTCCTGCTAGATAGCAGCAGTGTGTGGCCACTTCAGTTCTAGTAAAAATGGTGCCAGGACAATAGAAAGCATTTTGTGTTCTATGTGTTGCACAATGCAGGTCAGTAATAACTGTTCAGCATGACTTCCATACTAGGTATGGTGTGGATCCTCCTATAGCACAGAGCAGTTCTGAGAAACAAGTTGTTTGTGTAAAGGCAAATCACCAGGCTGCCCCCAAGTGTTTACATCTACATCTACATTTATACTCCTCAAGACACCCAAGGGTTTGTGGCGGAGGGCACTTTACATGACACTGTCATTACCTCTCTTTCCTGTTCCAGTCTCGTACGGTTTGCAGGAAGAACGACTGTCTGAAAGCCTCTGTGCGCACTCTAACCTCTCTAATTTTACATTTGTGATCTCCTCGGGAGGTATAATTAGGGGGAAGCAATATATTTGATACCTCATCCAGTAACGCACCCTCTCAAAACCTGGCGAGCAAGCTACACCGCGATGCAGAGCGCCTCTCTTGCAGAGTCTGCCACTTGAGTTTGTTAAACATCTCCGTAACGCTATCACGGTTACCAAATAACCCTGTGACGAAACGCGCTGCTCTTCTTTGGATCTTCTCTATCTCCTCCGTCAACCCGATCTGGTACGGATCCCACACTGATGAGCAATACTCAAGTATAGGTCGAACGAGTGTTTTGTAAGCCACCTCCTTTGTTGATGGACTACATTTTCTAAGGACTCTCCCAATGAATCTCAACCTGGTACCCGCCTTACCAACAATTAATTTTATATGATCATTCCACTTCAAATCGTTCCGCACGCATACTCCCAGATATTTTACAGAAGTAACTGCTACCAGTGTTTGTTCCGCTATCATTTAATCATACAATAATGGATCCTTCTTTCTATGTATTCGCAATACATTACATTTGTCAATGTTAAGGGTTAGTTGCCACTCCCTGCACCAAGTGCCTATCCGCTGCAGATCTTCCTGCATTTCGCTACAATTTTCTAATGCTGTAACTTCTCTGTATACTACAGCATCAACCGCGAAAAGCCGCATGGAACTTCCGACACTATCTACTAAGTCATTTATATATATTGTGAAAAGCAATGGTCCCATAACACTCCCCTGTGGCACACCAGAGGTTACTTCAACGTCTGTAGACGTCTCTCAATTGATAACAACATGCTGTGTTCTGTTTGCTAAAAACTCTTCAATCGAGCCACACAGCTGGTCTGATATTCCATAGGCTCTTACTTTGTTTATCAGGTGACAGTGCAGAACTGTATCGAACACCTTCCGGAAGTCAAGAAAAATAGCATCTACATGGGAGCCTGTATCTAATATTTTCTGGGTCTCATGAACAAATAAAGCGAGTTGGGTCTCACACGATCGCTGTTTCCGGAATCCATGTTGATTCCTACAGAGTAGATTCTGGGTTTCCAAAAACGACATGATACGCGAGCAAAAAACATGTTCTAAAATTCTACAACAGATTGACATCAGAGATATAGGTCTATAGTTTTGCGCATGTGCTCGACGACCCTTCTTGAAGACTGGGTCTACCTGTGCTCTTTTCCAATCATTTGGAACCTTTTGTTCCTCTAGAGACTTGCGGTACATGGCTGTTAGATGGGGGGCAAGTTCTTTCGCGTACTCTGTGTAGAATCGAATTGGTATCCCATCAGCTCCAGTGGACTTTCCTCTGTTGAGTGATTCCAGTTGCTTTTCTATTCCTTGGACACTTATTTTGATGTCAGCCATTTTTTCGTTTGTGCGAGGATTTAGAGAAGGAACTGCAGTGCGGTCTTCCTCTGTGAAACAGCTTTGGAAAAAGGAGTTTAGTATTTCAGCTTTATGCGTGTCATCCTCTGTGTCAATGCCATCATCATCCCGGAGTGTCTGGATATGCTGTTTCGAGCCACTTACTGATTTAACGTAAGACCAGAACTTCCTAGGATTTTCTGTCAAGTCGGTACATAGAATTTTAGTTTCGAATTCACTGAATGCTTCATGTATAGCCATCCTTATGTTAGCTTTGACATTGTTTAGCTTCTGTTTGTCTAAGAGGTTTTGGCTGTGTTTAAACTTGGAGTGAAGCTCTCTTTGCTTTTGCAGTAGTTTCCTAACTTTGTTGTTGAACCACAGTGGGTTTTTCCCATCCCTCACAGTTTTACTCGGCACGTTCCTGTCTAAACCACATTTTACGATTGCCTTGAACTTTTTCCATAAACACTCAACATTGTCAGTGTTGGAACAGAAATTTTCATTTTGATCTGTTAGGTAGTCTGAAATCTGCCTTCTATTACTCTTGCTAAACAGATAAACCTTCCCCCCTTTTTTTTTATATTCCTATTAACTTCCATATTCAGGGATGCTGCAATGGCCTTATGATCACTGATTCCCTGTTGTGCACATACACAGTCGAAAAGTTCGGGTCTGTTTGTTATCAGTAGGTCCAAGATGTTATCTCCATGAGTCGGTTCTCTGTTTAATTGCTCAAGGTAATTTTCAGATAGTGCACTCAGTATAATGTCACTTGATGCTCTGTCCCTACCACCCGTCCCAGTCTATATCTGGTAAATTGAAATCTCCACCTAAGACTATAACATGCTGAGAAAATTTATGTGAAATGTATTCCAAATTTTCTCTCAGTTGTTCTGCCACTAATACTGCTGAGTCGGGAGGTCGGTAAAAGGAGCCAATTATTAACCTAGTTCGGTTGTTGAGTGTAACCTCCACCCATAATAATTCACAGGAACTATCCACTTCTACTTCACTACAGGATAAACTACTACTAACAGCGACAGACACTCCACCACCGGTTGCATGCAATCTATCCTTTCTAAATGCTGTCTGTACCTTTGTAAAAATTTTGGCAGAATTTATCTCTGGCTTCAGCCAGCTTTCTGTACCTATAACGATTTCAGCTTCGGTGCTTTCTATTTGACGTTCGACAACGTATCTGCCATAGTTACACTAGGGGTCTGCAGAAATCAGCTCTCTGTTCAGCTCAACATGCCCCTGATGTCCATCTGGCATGTGTTGCGTTGATGTTTACTTATGAAACCATACAAAATTCAGCTACTGCAAGCTCTTCATGAAGGAGACAAACAATGTGTGGAGTTTTGTAATTTTGTTCTTGGCAAGATAGAGGATTACAGTTTTCTTCCCCACTTAGTGTTTAGTGATGAGGTAACATTCCATTTAAATAGAAAGATGAACTCTCATAATGTGAGAATATGGGGTATTGAACAACCCCATGAAGTTGTACAACATGATAAGGAATCTCCTAAATTTAATGTTTTTTGTGCAGCTTCACAGGAAAAGGTGTATGGTCCACTTTTCTTTGCCGAGAACACTGTTACAGGAGCTTTCTTTTCCTACAATTGGAGACAGATTTGAACAACTCCATCTACCAACAGGAGGGGCACTGCCATACTGGTATCTGGAAGTGTAGGAATTTTTAAATTAAAGGATTACTGAATGATAGATTGGTCGCACTGGCTTTACATTACTGGCCTCCAAGGTCACCAGACCTGACAGTATGTGATTATTTCTTGTGGGATTTATAAAAGGCTCTGTTTATGCGCCTCTGTTACCAACAACAGTGAATGAACTGAGATATTGCATAACACAGCTATGGATGCTGCAAGTCAAGACATTCTTGCTGCAGTGTGGGAACAATTTCAATACCACACTGACATGTGCCACGCATCTCAAGGGGGATATATTGAACACTTATGAAAAGGTATGAAAAAAACAAAATTCATTGTATATGTTTAATAATTTCAGAAATACAGACATGCCAAATTAAATGATTCTTTTTGATACACCCTGTATAATAAAGATATAGCAACCTTATCTTCAGGGACCGATGACCATAGCAGTCTGGTCCCTTTAATCCCCCAAACCAACCAACCTTATCTTCATGCTCTGTCATGCATTCCAGAAATTTCGTGGAAAATTTTGATGTGACAACAAAAGAGTAAAAAAATCTTGAGAAGGACTCTCCTAAATTTAATGTTTTTTGTGCAGCTTCACGGGAAAAGGTGTATGGTCCACTTTTCTTTGCCGAGAACACTGTTACAGGAGCTTTCTTTTCCTATAATTGGAGACAGATTTGAACAACTTCATCTACCAACAGGAGGGGCACTGCCATACTGGTATCTCGAAGTGTAGGAATTTTTAAATTAAAGGATTACTGAATGATAGATTGGTCGCACTGGCTTTACATTACTGGCCTCCAAGGTCACCAGACCTGACAGTATGTGATTATTTCTTGTGGGATTTATAAAAGGCTCTGTTTATGCGCCTCTGTTACCAACAACAGTGAATGAACTGAGATATTGCATAACACAGCTATGGATGCTGCAAGTCAAGACATTCTTGCTGCAGTGTGGGAACAATATCAATACCACACTGACATGTGCCACGCATCTCAAGGGGGATATATTGAACACTTATGAAAAGGTATGAAAAAAACAAAATTCATTGTATATGTTTAATAATTTCAGAAATACAGACATGCCAAATTAAATAATTCTTTTTGATACACCCTGTATAATAAAGATATAGCAACCTTATCTTCAGGGACCAATGACCATAGCAGTCTGGTCCCTTTAATCCCCCAAACCAACCAACCTTATCTTCATGCTCTGTCATGCATTCCAGAAATTTCGTGGAAAATTTTGATGTGACAACAAAAGAGTAAAAAAATCTTGTGAAGGACTCTCCTAAATTTAATGTTTTTTGTGCAGCTTCACGGGAAAAGGTGTATGGTCCACTTTTCTTTGCCGAGAACACTGTTACAGGAGCTTTCTTTTCCTATAATTGGAGACAGATTTGAACAACTTCATCTACCAACAGGAGGGGCACTGCCATACTGGTATCTCGAAGTGTAGGAATTTTTAAATTAAAGGATTACTGAACGATAGATTGGTCGCACTGGCTTTACATTACTGGCCTCCAAGGTCACCAGACCTGACAGTATGTGATTATTTCTTGTGGGATTTATAAAAGGCTCTGTTTATGCGCCTCTGTTACCAACAACAGTGAATGAACTGAGATATTGCATAACACAGCTATGGATGCTGCAAGTCAAGACATTCTTGCTGCAGTGTGGGAACAATTTCAATACCACACTGACATGTGCCACGTATCTCAAGGGGGATATATTGAACACTTATGAAAAGGTATGAAAAAAACAAAATTCATTGTATATGTTTATTAATTTCAGAAATACAGACATGCCAAATTAAATGATTCTTTTTGATACACCCTGTATAATAAAGATATAGCAACCTTATCTTCAGGGACCGATGACCATAGCAGTCTGGTCCCTTTAATCCCCCAAACCAACCAACCTTATCTTCATGCTCTGTCATGCATTCCAGAAATTTCGTGGAAAATTTTGATGTGACAACAAAAGAGTAAAAAAATCTTTGAGTGCGGCAAGCAGAGGTTCCTTTTGCAATTCTGTAGTATTTTATATGCTATATGCTATATGTTTGTGATTAGTATCATTATAATTAAACTTTTGATCAAAACATAAACGAGAAATCTGATGTTCCTTCTGTTCAAGTTCAGATACCAGTGCTACGTTATCAATACTGTTATTATTGTCTAAATGTATGTTTAAATTGGGAGTCCTGTACTTGTTGTGTCTCCTCGTACCGAAACTGTGAACCTTCATTGAGGCAGACCAATGTTTCCCAAATAGTTGCCTCTATGATTTTTTCTTCTATTATAATACCCATAGTTATCTCCAGTGTTCCTATTCTGCTGGTGTTCAAAGTTTCTTTCTCTACTACCAAGTTGACCCTGATGAAAGTTACCACTATCTCTGTTTCTGTAGTTGTTACCATTGTGATCTCTATAATTTAGGTTATTATGGTACATGTTTCTTTCTGCTGCCCTGTCCAACCTGTCTACATATCGTAAAAATTGTTCTAGACAATCATCAGTTCTGTGTACTATATCCCACTGCAACCTTTCCAGTAATCTGTTTTTCTGTGCATCAATTAGTGTCATCAAATGACCTGTCAAGGTGTGCTAATTTCTTAAGTTGATTCTTACAAAACTCTTTCAATGTACCATCCCTATTCCTATAATTTGGACCATTCAGAAACTCATTTTTAATTTTCACTTGTTCAACCTTTCCAGTAATCTGTTTTTCTGTGCATCAATTAGTGTCATCAAATGACATGTCAAGGTGTGCTAATTTCTTAAGTTGATTCTTACAAAACTCTTTCAATGTACCATCCCTATTCCTATAATTTGGACCATTCAGAAATTCATTTTTAATTTTCACTTGTTGAGCTTCTGGCCAAATTTTTATTTAAAAACTTTTTTCAAAACTTTGGTATGAATTATTTTATTGAAACAGTAGATATAGTATTAACCTAGGCAAGAATCAATAGTATACCTCATATCGGTTATCTCTATATAAAAGAAAGGTAATCTTAGAGGAGGGTGATTCATTATAATGTCCACATAGGGGAATGGTGGCTGGCCTCTGTCGCAGATGATGATGGGGGAAGGTCAGATGTTAGCAGGCCTTGCGGCGGAACTTCCATGAAGGTGCAACCCTGTGCCAGAAAAACACGTGACAGCATTGGTGGTGTCACCAGGAATTGTGAGACTGCTGGCAAGGCCAGCAGCAACAACAGTAGTGGTGCATGGGCAACCATGGAGATACCAATGAGGATAACTGGGCTGGGCACAGGAATGGAGGGGTTGGTAGTGGTAAGAGGACCGGCCCTGTCGGAGCTGGCAATGAACACACTAGAAAGACAACTGACTTCAGGGTCATCAAGGCTGCTGGCGGCAAGAAGGTTGGCCTGAATAGGCTAGCAATGAGAAGACTGAGAAATACTATGATTCTGCTGCTGAAAGACTTGGCAATGGTAGGAGGGTCAGCTGGGAAAGTGATGACTTAAATTCTGGAAGGGATGACATCATCACCAACAGACTGACAACAACTGGACCAAGAACAATGGGATTGCTGCCGTAAAACTCTGAACAAGAAAGTGAGTGCCACATGATACAACAACATCAAAAACAACCCAACTGAAGGAACTTGCTACACAGAACATTCACAGATGCCCAGTCTGGGCACTGTTCAGAGATGCGCTCATTTGAACATTGTAGCACTGATTGTCCATCAGTAACCAAAAAGCCAGTGCACACTTGACATGAATGAAAGCAACTATCAGCACAAAAATGCACTTCTAACCAATGCACCAATAATTAATAGTCAGTGAGCTATGGGTGAGTGCCTTGGAAAAACTGACAACACAAAAGAAAGACCTCTACTTCCTCACCATAGCTCTGAAAATAATTGTACACCCCATGGGGGGGGGGGGGGGGGGGGGGGAGGCAATCTCTTCATTCTGTGATCCTGACTTTGCCAGTTTGTGTCTTACAACACCAATGAATTAAATTCTCTTTGACCATGAGCTGTGTGTGGTACATAATTGTTGTTCCACTGGTTGTAGCTACCAGAAGGACTGCTGCCTGGCTATCTACAAACTGTCAGCCCTTACCAATTAGTATATTGGTTACTGATCACCCACTGGGGCTACATTTTGAATCTGATGTCTGAAGACCCTCTGTCCAGTATATGCTGGTCCATTGTATATAGGGTTTTGGTTGCCCTTAAAACCTCATTTGTGTCCTTGGTTTCCCTGATTGCCAGAGTTACCTCTTATGTGATTATTATTATGTTGGTGGAACAGGTGTCCATTGTGATGGTTGCTACCACCGTTACTATTGTTTGGATTGATATTTCACAGAGGTTCACTTTGCAAATTATTATTCTGGGTTTGTGATGGAGCCTCTTCATAAATCGGGTCAATCAAGTCCAGAATGTATAAGAAGTATTCTGCATCATTCTCAGGTATTGTGATCAATTTTTCCTTGATACGTGCTTGTAATCACCTTTTGAGTATTTATAGTACATCCATGTGAGGGACTGGATTTGTTCAATACCTTATACTATTCAGGTATTCTTCAAGATACTTTGATAGTCCTCCATGTTTATTACTGTTGAATGGTGCTGGGTTAAATATCTCTTGCCTTAGCCTCTCTTGGACTGCTATGGACAAGAATTTTGTCAAAGAAGGTACACTCAAACTGTTAATGAGTATGGCACTGCTTGGCCACTTTGGTGGCTCACAATAAAGTATTGCTCTTGGCTTACCCCACAGTGAACCTGATCTTCTGTACCTTGCATCCAGTTGCATGGTAACACGTTACGGAAGGCTCAGATGAATACCATGGAGTTCGTTTTTTACCCTCTGTAGAAAAATTGGAAACTGCCTATGCCAGAATAGCCCTTTGTCAGCTAGAGGAGTAGAAAACATCAGGTAGTGTCTGATACTGCTGTTGAATTGTTCAACTGCATAAAGATATACTCCCTGTATGCCAGTGCAACTGGCAATGTCTGTTGAATTATTTACTCCCCTTCTTCTCCACCTGAAAGACTAGTAGTAAATGGCGAACAGGTATTCCACCTCTCTGTGTTGTCTGATCTCACCTGACTGCTACCAGTTAATGATTCCTTTGCGGTACCAGTACCATTAGTTAAACTGTTCTGCAATTGTTCTTCCACTGTCTTTAAGCCTGATTCAGTCCTGACATTTAATTCATTTTTCTTCTCCTTAATTCCTCTTTGACTGCTTCTATATGGGTCTCATGCTCTTGCACTACGTTCTGTGCTAGTGTTGTACCATTATATAGTAATCCTTACTTGGCTCTCCCCATGAAGTTTATTTAGGACCTTATAAATTCCCTCTTGGGTTTTCTTTATGAAATTACTGCTCAATATTAAATTATACAGTTCTACAGACATATCCTGTACTTTGTAGGCAAATCTTCAGAAATACTTTGCAACTCAGTAATAGTATCTTGCATCTCCTTTGCACTTTTATTAATTTCTGACTGGATCCTCTGCATTTTAATCTGTGTATTGCTCTTGTTTTTCAGATTACCTGCTATTTCCTCCTCTGCCTAGGCAACAACTGACACCTTTTTACCAAATTTATCTACTTCCGTGATACAAATCAGTGCATAACACCACTTTTAATTTGTTTCCTATTTTGGACAACTTACATGTTAAATCATTTGACAGGTCAGTGCAGAACCTTTTACTTAGGTCATCAAAGTTTTGCATTTGCTCATTTGACTGTTCCTCAAATATTTGTGACATAAACCTTTAAATAGTTGTGTTTGTTGTCTTGAAGAATCTTTGACATTTGTGTAAAATTATTAAGTTTTTGTGTTAGTTCATAAAAGTTTTGTGTTTGTTCATTAAATTTTTGTGTTTGTTCATTCTGAAAATCATTAAAAGTTCTTCATCCCTAGCAAAAGTTGTATCACAGTTTGGGGATCATTTTGAACCTCTACTGAGGCATATCTGATTACATTTAGGTCTCTTTCACCAGACGCAGGAATTTTAGATCCACTAAAATATACGCCACTGTGCCTTTCACTATCATCATGTGAACAAATAATGTTTCTTGGTGATATTCATGAATTTATTTCATCTGCTGTAAGTAAAGTCATATCATTGATCAAAACATTGCTATTCTTAATCAAAGTTGAGCTTAAATCATACTTGCAGTTGTTGTCTGACTCACCAACATGTTCACAATCACTAGCATGTTGTCACATTAGCTGCTGTGACAGTTTGTGCTTATGTATTAATTTCTGAATTGTCAACAATGATTTTATCTGCTTTACTCATTTCTGTCCTCGTGATTTAGTAACTGAAGAAGTTTAAAATGAATATCCCTATCTCAATTACTCTAAGAAAATTTTGTAAATTATCCTCTTGCATCTTGGGAACATATAATGCAACTGATGGTTGTTGCACTTACTCTTACTCAAAATTATCAGCCAACTTACTATTATCGGCTAATCTGAACTGCTTAAATTTTTTGGATGAGATGGTTGAGGTTCTACTACTATTACTATTACTATAATATTATATATCTGAGGTGGGTTTCACAATCTTTTTCTGGTAGTTTCTATATAAAGTTTATTCTCCATCCATTGAACATCCTTTGTAGTGCTTCGAGAATTTCTGTGTAATTTCTAGAACCACTTGGCCTTCCACCATCTTGAACACCTGATATTTTAGTTGTGAGTGTGCCTCACCTGTCTGTGTGTGCAGGTTGGAAGTTTATTGCGAGACGACTTAGATGCGGCGACCGAACGGCACTGCCAGTGTTTGCCGGTTGCACCATAGAAGCCAAAGTGTAACAACAAGGAGTGTTTATGTATTCTGTGCTGTTTTATAACTATGACTATTGCAGTGGAAGAAAAAGAACAGTTGAGATATTGTTAATTAATGCTCGTCTTGGACTTGGAGAGGATAAGATGTGTATTTAGATTCAGGATGTGCATGGACTTGTTTTTTAGGACTACTTTCTCTTATGTGTAAATGGACTTTGTTTCTAATCTTTGGAAATGTGAGGAGATTTACTTGAAAGTGTTTGTTTGTGTGGAAAATGAGATTTGTAAAAGTTTGATGTCTAAATATACATTGTTAAGTGAAGTAAAAGAAACTGCGTATGTCTGCTTATTTTTATAAGTAGGAAGAGTCTTGAGAAATTCCTGTTCCTAGCAAATATACTTTGGAGAAGAAGAGAAAAGATGTTGCAGCAGCAAGCTAACGAGCAAGGAAAGTCGGCTGACAATCTCAAGTAAGTTGTATCATTAAAGAAGTGGGAGTTTACTCACATACATCTCCGATTTAAGTTGTCCAAAGTGCTAGCACTTCTTTCATGACCCTTAGTCTCTTTCTCTGGGCAATGTTATTTGTTTCAAGTAATGAAGAAAACAAAGATAATTAATACAATGGAAAAATTTTACAACATGTTTTATGCATTTTAATTACTTCAGTCATCTATACCCGACACCATACTGTCACAATCACCAGATATTTAAGTACGGATACTGTACGAAAGTGTGAATAATGTGCATTATTTTGATGTGTATGGTTGGTGGATACTTTCACCAGCAGCAGTCCATGTGTCAAAGTTTGTACTTTCGTGACCTCTTGCTATGATTACCACTGTAACAGTCTAAATTGATTAATGTATTAACCCTTCTTTGAACAAAGTGATATTTATCTTATATTTCTTGAATAAGAAGATGCAGCATGTTCCAAAGTTTGCAGGTGATGTTGTATCCACGGTATCATTATCAGAATAAAGTAATTTAGAAATGCAAAACAGTGCCTCACTTTCCAGAAGACATATTGTAGAACTTTTACACAAATATATATCGTTATCTCATGTACACACAATACATCCACCCAGAATCATGAACGGGAAGAGATTGATAGTTAAAAAGCAAAAATTTGATACCAGCTTAAGGAAAGAGTTGAATATAGATATGTGCTCATCTCTCTTTTTTGTACATACTGCTACTTCCATTCAACACAGTTGCATTCTGCTGGGAGGACTGTAAATAGTAGTCATGGGTATGTGCTTGTGTGCATGTGTGTCTGTATTTCCTTTGTGAAGAAGGCTTTGAGGAAAAGCTCTATGTGTAACTGTTTTTTCATTGTAGCTGTCTGCAGCTTACATTATCATCTTTACGCTAAGCAGCAATCTATCTTTTTCATAACTTTGTTGATATTCAGATATGGACTTTCCATTGTTTGTTTCTGTCAATCAGTCTGTTACACTTGATGTAACTGACAAACAAAAATTTCAAACAATTGTCAGATGGGAAGCTCTTATGTTGTATATGTGCTGGTAAAGTAAATGTACATATTCAAAGAGCAACTTCTGTTATCTGATCGCTTACTGGAAATAAATAGAGTATGATTTCCAGCCCAAGCACAGACCACAAAAAAAGATCTTGATGTGAGAGGGGGGGATACAAATACACTCCAGAGAAACAAGGTAGTAATTTGAAATCTCTATGCATCAGCATCAGAATCAGTACTCAAAATCCCCCTCTGATCATCCATCAAAACATCCCAAGGAACATCCCAGTGTGCATGCTTTTTTTATGTTCAGTTCTTTCCATGTATTGAGTAGTTTTGCACTCTCAATTTTTCCAGTTATTTGTTTCAATACAAAGCTTGGCTGGTACTGTATTCTGGGTGGTAAATATGTCCATTGCAACAGCATTTTCCAAATATAGAATCAAAAAATTTGCAGTAAAGTGCTTTGCTTTATTTTTTATGATGGCCTCAATGTTTGCATATTTTTGGTTGGTATTTCCTGTAATTAATGTGCTGGTGTCATCTACAAAGTGGTAAAGTTTTCTGTTTCTGCTGTTTGTATCTAAATCATTTACATGTAGTGAAAAAGATCTAAATGCAATATGGAACCTTTGGGAAGTTCATGTTTGTCCTCTAATAAATCTGACTGCTTTATACTTACTGTGCCTTGTAGTTCAGGTGTTATCTCTATGAACTGTTTTCTGTCATGAAGGTGCAATTTGATCCAGTTACATGTTGCCCCCCTGATACCCCAATTCTGAATCTAAATTATTATCAGGATTGATGGTATCAGAGATTTTGATAAGTCAAGGACTGTGCTCAAGATAAGTCCTTGCCTATATAGAACCTATCACATTTCATACAATAAATAGAAGAGTGCTTTCTTGATTGAGTGATTTTTTTCTAAAACCACATTCTGATTCTATTGCTATTTTATGTTTATTAAGAATGTCAACTGTCTTCTAGAAAACAATTTTTCTTCAGTTCGTGAAAATATAGGCAGTAGGGAAACAGGTCTACATCCTGACACCTTTTTATGGCTTTCTTAACTGTGATGTGGTTTCACTTTAGCCATTTTTGAGCATGCTGGAAAGTTAACATTTGAGGAGGACAGGTTCACAAGATAAGCTAGTGGCTCATAAATTATTTTAGAACCTTATATAATATCTATTCTTCATAAGTACTTTGATTTTAGAAGCTTGATTTACTGCTTTACTTCCTGTATATTTGTTGATGTGAGATATGTTGTGTTATCTATCTGTTCAGTTTTTGATATCAGGTGTGTATGTAATGTTTTTTGGTGACAATTTGCTTAGTAATATTTTCTCCTATATTTACGAAATAACTGGTAAATACAATGAGATTTTCACTCTGCAGCAGAGTGTGCGCTGATATGAAACTTCCTGGAAGATTAAAACTGTGTGCCCGACCGAGACTTGAACTCGGGACCTTTGCCTTTCGCGGGCAAGAGCTCTACCATCTGAGCTACCGAAGCACGACTCACGCCCAGTACTCACAGCTCCACTCCACAATATCCTTTCTTTCAGGAGTGCTAGTTCTGCAAGTTTCGCAGGAGAGCTTCTGTAAAGTTTGGAAGGTAGGAGACGTATACTGGCAGAAGTAAAGCTGTGAGTACCGGGCGTGAGTTGTGCTTCGGTAGCTCAGATGGTAGAGCTCTTGCCGCGAAAGGCAAAGGTCCCGAGTTCGAGTCTCGGTCGGGCACACAGTTTTAATCTTCCAGGAAGTTTCATATCAGCGCACACTCTGCTGCAGAGTGAAAATCTCATTCTGGAAACATCCCCCAGGCTGTGGCTAAGCCATGTCTCCACAATATCCTTTCTTTCAGGAGTGCTAGTTCTGCAAGTTTCGCACGAGAGCTTCTGTAAAGTTTGGAAGGTAGGAGACGGATACTGGCAGAAGTAAAGCTGTGAGTACCGGGCGTGAGTCGTGCTTCGGTAGCTCAGATGGTAGAGCACTTGCCCGCGAAAGGCAAAGGTCCCGAGTTCGAGTCTCGGTCGGGCACACAGTTTTAATCTTCCAGGAAGTTTCAACTGGTAAATACATTAGCTACAACTCTCAGTTTGCTCATAGTCTGTGAATTTTCAATCTATTGTGTATTACTAATTTTAGTTTTGTTGTTTCTTGTCTCTTTCTTTATCATTTTCAAAATAGCTTTTATTCTATTGTGCATATTTCTATGTTCCTGTCATTTTCCATCATTTGGGCATTATGTATTATCTTCCTGAGCATTTTTATTGTTTTTAAAATACCCAGAAAGTTAAGTTGTTAGGTGTGACACATTTTAGTAATTCTTTACACTATTAGTTTCTGCATGCATCATTTTCTAATACCTGAAGTGATCCATTTATTTGTTTGAGCTATATTTGAATGCCTAGTACACACATTAGATTTGTCAGTTATTTCCAGTGCCATAAATTTGCCACTACATTATTTTTTTTTAATAAATTCTAAATTTTTCATTTCCTGATCATTGAAGCTGCTGCTGTTATACAGGGTGTCCCAGCTATCTTGTCCACCCAAAATATCTCTGGAACAATAACAGCTATTAGAAAATGACTTTCACTGGTATCAATGTAGGGCTGGGGCCCATGAATGTACATATTTGGAAACATTCTAAAACAAAAGCAAATGTGTTTTTTAACACAAACTTATCTTTGTTTAAATGGACCTCCTATATTTTTTATTCAGCAATCCATAGCATGACAAAGCACATACACAATGGTGTTGATTGCATAGCAATATTCCCATTACATCCCGAGATATTAAGACGCAAAGTTGACACTTGAAAACCCCGACATGCGCTGCTAGCACACGTCCTGAGGCTCAGGCGTGAACCCCATGCTGGCCGTAATCGCGATGTGATTGACATGTGTAATCACACCTCCATAGTTATCAAGAGGTCTGAAACGAATAATACAGTCTGCTGCGAATACGGGCAGCATGGGGTTCACGCCTGAGCCTCAGGACGTGTGCTAGCAATGCATGTCGGGTGTTTCAAGCATCAACTTTGCATCTTAATATCTCGGGATGTAATGGGAGTATTGCAATGCAATCAATGACATTGTGTATGTTCTTTGTCATGCTATGGATTGCTGAAGAAAAAATATAGGAGGTCCATTTAAAAAAAAATAATAAGTTTGTGTTAAAAGACACATATGCTTTCGTTTTAGAATGTTTACAAATATGTACATTCATGGGCCCCAGCTCTACATTGATACCGGTGAAAGTCATTTTCCAATAGCTGTTATTGTTCCAGAGATATTTTGGGTGAACAAGATAGCTGGGACACCCTGTATATGCTTGTCAATTTGTTAGCACTATAACTTCCAATGTAGAAATGTATGGCTTATCCATAATGGTCCCTCTAGTAAAGACTTCACTGTTCCTCCTTTGCTATATTTTAGATTACAGTTAATTATTATTTGGAATATTGTGTATTTTGTATAACAAATGTGGGGAAATGTATTGTGATTTATGTGTTATAAGAGACTAAGAGAATCAATAATTCTTTTCTTATTTTATAGAGTTAACTGAAGTCCCAGTCAACCATCTGCTGTTCCATTTGTTCATTATGAATACTTTTGTTTTAATCATCTTTAAAAGTGGTAAATGGCTTTGTCATTTTAACGCAAAATATTACTCTACCTCAAATGTAGTAGTTTCATTTTAGACGTAGTTGTGTTTCTCATGTTTTACAATAGAGAGACAAGTTGTCAGAACCGAGCGAGGTGGAGCAGTGGTTAACAACTGGAGGACGACGGTTGAACCCCGCGTCCAGCCATCCTGATTATTTAGCTTTCCGTGATTTCCCTAGATCACTCCAGGCAAATGCCAGGATGGTTCCTTTGAAAGGGCACAGCTGATTTCCTTCCCCTTCCTTCTCTAATCTGAGATTGTGTTCTGTCGCTAATAACCTCGTTGTCTACAGGACATTAAACAACAATCTCCTCCATAATTTGTCAGATCATAGATGTGAAGTATCATGTTTGAATATGATTTTGCACAAGCAATGAGGCTACAGATTTTCACCATTATGAGGTGTAGTCATGAAGCTTTAATTATCACCTCATAAAAATAGCTACAGAAATAATTTTTGTCTGTCCCCAGGCCTGGTATTCAATAAATCCCTGAACTGTAGTTGGGGGAGCCTTCATAAAATGGCATAGTCCATTCATAAAGTGAAGATAGGTACCTCCAGATTGTTTCGGCTCCTATAGGACTTGACGTGGTACTGTGGTATTGGGATTTCAGTGTATAACAGGGATGTACACATGCACATGGAAAAAGAAAAAAGTATGTTAATTACCATAGTTACTTTGGCCCTTCGCTGGTAGCTTTGGCCTACTGGCTGAAAATGTTTTAATATTTTCCTGCTAAAATCACATCATTAACATGAGTAGACAAGGCAAGATGAATTCTCAATGTGTGAAGAGTGATCTAGAAATTTATGGGTTTCCTGAAGTAATACTGTGATGGCAGCACTGGACTCAATGTAGATGATAAATATTTTAACAGCTATTACACCCCAATGACTACTGCTTGGAGGGTTCACTAAAGTTTACAATACAGTGAGCATAATTTTGCATTCTGCCAGTGTTATGTGAGAAACTGTCATATGTTTAAATACTACTTAGGTTACATATTTAACACATTTTTTCAAAGCCCAAACTGACTGCAAAATAAAGATAAAGTGCTGCTAGAATATGATGGAAGTTCTGAAAGTTTCTTTTATCTGCAAAGTGATGTCCAGCATCACAGAATGTTGAAAGATAAATTGGAAGTTGGGCAGTATACTACAATTCTGTATGAGAAAGAAGAATATTCCAGAGTTGGGACTGAGATGAACGATGTGGTTGCTAAAGTGAACTGTATGGAAAAGACAAAGTTCTACTGCAAACAGCCACAACAAAAAGATAACATTTTATCCTTGGGAGAATTCAGTAATTACTTTTAGTCCAGCTTGACTAGCAATACGTGGCTATTTTCAAGTACAAGAACTTCAATAACTTGTATAATAAGGTTCATATCTGTACTGTACAGTATTCATGTCACATGATATATTCTCTTTTCAAACAGTTACAATAATGTAACATGTACATGAAAATGAATTAGTCAGTTGGTGAAATACACTACACTTGTATATTTACTGTATAAGTTTCTGAATAAAGTTCAGTTCAGTATTTCCTGTTCATTCTTTCAAAATTTGGTGTTTTCTTTATTTCTCATGCTCCTGAATGTCCATTCTAGAGATTTTATTGAGCTTGCTTTATTTTAACATTATATTACTAATTTTACATGAAGAAGTGGCTGAGTGTGTCAATGTAGTACCAAGTGCATATAACAATGACCCTCTTTTTATTTTTTATTTTTTTAATGGCACCACAGCAAGAGATGAGAAGTATTTTGTTTAATATATATTTTTTTAATTGATGGTAAATGTCTTTGACAGTATTAGAATAATGTATTTGAAATTTTCTCCCTGCCACCAAGCTTTGTTTTCTCCCCACATACAAAAAGACAAGCAGTGTCAAATTAATTCCCATTTACAGTACTTCACTTTACTGTTTTGAAGACAATAACTAAAACCACATGACTACCCCTCATTCATGTCCCTTTAGAATGCTGTTAAAGGGCACTGCTTTAATGAATAAAACTAAATAACTCATCTTATGTTTGGAGTATGAGAATAGGAATATGGCTGGAAAATCACCTGTTGAATATTTACAACGCACAATTTTTTATTGTGAAATGGTAGTGCTGGAGTTTTTGTTGTAATCAAAATGAATAGATGGAATACATGTAAATGACAGCACATTAGAAACAACTTCCTGGCAGATTAAAACTGTGTGCCCGACCGAGACTCGAACTCGGGACCTTTGCCTTTCGCGGGCAAGTGCTCTACCATCTGAGCTACCGAAGCACGACTCATGCCCGGTACTCACAGCTTTACTTCTGCCAGTATCCGTCTCCTACCTTCCAAACTTTACAGAAGCTCTTCTGCGAACCATGCAGAACTAGCACTCATGAAAGAAAGGATATTGCGGAGACATGGCTTAGCCACAGCCTGGGGGATGTTTCCAGAATGAGATTTTCACTCTGCAGCGGAGTGTGCGCTGATATGAAACTTCCTGGCAGATTAAAACTGTGTGCCCGACCGAGACTCGAACTCGGGACCTTTGCCTTTTGCGGGCAAGTGCTCTACCATCTGAGCTACCGAAGCACGACTCATGCCCGGTACTCACAGCTTTACTTCTGCCAGTATCCGTCTCCTACCTTCCAAACTTTACAGAAGCTCTTCTGCGAACCATGCAGAACTAGCACTCATGAAAGAAAGGATATTGCGGAGACATGGCTTAGCCACAGCCTGGGGGATGTTTCCAGAATGAGATTTTCACTCTGCAGCGGAGTGTGCGCTGATATGAAACTTCCTGGCAGATTAAAACTGTGTGCCTGACCGAGACTCGAACTCGGGACCTTTGCCTTTCGCGGGCAAGTGCTCTACCATCTGCTTTGAGTACATATGAATTTGGATACATTAGCTTTTGTATAAAGAGAGAGCCTAGAATTTTATACAGTGTTTATAACTTGCTCTTTGTTCTATGTTTTGATGATGATATATAAGTTATTTTGATGAAGACATAATTAAAAATATGAAAATTATTCGTGTTTCTGTCTTTCTTGTTGAATATGTTATACAGAATAAAAAAAGTAATGATTTACACTTCAACCATACGAATTGGTTCAATACTGTACACTATCTTTAGCAACCATTGGGACCATTTTCAAATTTCCATTTGTTATTTTGTCATATTATAAGATGTGAGCCATATATTTATATATTTGATGGACTCTTGCAAGATTTTTTTATATAAAGGCTCAGACTTCTACACTGAAAATTTCAATTTAACAGATTTGCAGCATCTCGTGTCCTTTCCACAACTGTAGTGAAACATTTTTGGTGGAAGCTTGGTGTACATGCACTATCATCAAAAATCATTATGAATATACTTTTCTTTATCTTTTTTATTTATAACTGTGCACTAATGTTGTAAACTTCTCTACATTTTGTTAACACTCATGATTAAATACAAAGTGAGATGAGTTCTGCAGAGCACAGATAACACCAAACAGCCAAATTTTGTTTAATGCAGAAAAATGTAGCATAAAACATAATTTCTCTGACATTCATCAATGCTCTATTCCTTACAATAAGTGACAGCTAGTCTTCTGAGCATATTGCAGCAATCTGTCTCCAAAACATTTGATGTGGTTTACTAATAATATGAATGGCATCGGACCCTAGTTATATGTCACCAAGAGTTAAAAAAAAAAAAAAAAATAAAATAAAATAAAAAAATAAAAATAATAATAAAAAAAAGGATTATCAAGAGTATAAACACAATATGTATAAGTTTACATACACATTTAACCACACGAGTGTTAGGTTCAAGCAGTTATAGTAACCTTAACTGCACTTGTGATGAAATATTCCCACATAGACCACAGTATCAGTAATACTAATAGTAAACTGAGCATTCTTACAAAATGCAAAATATAATTTCATTTTAAATTTGTGTACTGACTGTATAGAATAGCAAGCTATTGTCTTAAAGTCAAGCAGCATATTTTGAACAGGAATGACAGAGCTGACCTGTATGATGAACCTTTACTACTCTCCTCAGCCTCTGTTAGTTTATTTGTATATCAAACAATGTAGGAAAAGATAGATTGCTAGAAGATTCAGGCCTGTGCTGCCAGAGCTGGCAATTGTATATGTGTGAGCTGTGCTTGATTGTGGGAATGAATTGTATGTGTTTCTCTTTCTCCAATGAAGGCTCTGGCCAAAAGCTTATGTGTAAGTGTCTTTTAATTGTGCCTGTCTACAACTTAGCTTGTTATCTTTATGGCAGGTGCAATCCATCTTTTCCTACATTGTTTATATTACTACCTAGAGTTTCCACTGTTTTATTTGTATTTTGTCAGTTTCATTACATAAATCAAGAAATATTTCATGACTTTTATTGACGTATGACATTATTTAGTACAGATTTTGACATCATAACTGAAAATAATGACGAAATTCATTTGTAAAAATTGTGTTAGCTGTCTTTCAGTTTCTTTCGTTGTTCTGCAGGATTCAACAACTGTTCTTTTTCAAGTTCAAATCTGTATATAAGCAATTTTAGAGTAGGGTCTCCTAGCAAACAACTGTGTCTACACTTGTTGCCTAGAGGATCTTTATAACATAGTGACTTTTTTGGGTTAAAATGAAGTCTTGCATTTCTCTCAGCTTTTTCCTGAGGACCCCATGTTGAAGATATTTTAATTAGACCAAGCAAATTCTGAAAGAAAAAGTATGAGAATAACATATTTTCAGTTAAATTTGTTCATATAGCATACTATAATTTTAACAGCAATACCAAAAAACACAATTTTTTGAAAAATGTTCATGTGATTATATTTTTGTGTTGAAACAGTAGAAAAGTACTGGTAGAATGCAAATACTGTTGGATTAAAGGAGACCATTTATTACACATTTACCCCAAAGCAAAAGCACTGAGTCATTGATAGGTTCGCACAAAAAGAAAGAAAAACTGCTTCCTTTCAGAGTAATCCTTTTTCAAGCTTGAGTAAAATCTAGACAGGAAACACACACATACACATGTGCACATACACAGGCCTATAACTATACATGATACTGTCTGGACAAACAGTGTCAGTGTTGCATTTAAGCAAGTGGACGAGATTGTGGTGAGGATTGTGGCAGGTAAGACGGGCAAAGGCAGAGCGAGATGGGAGGCAGGGAAGGGGGTTGGGAGCGAGTAGCTAGTGACTCAGTAGGAAGCAGCCACTTTTCCAGCTAGAAATATGGGAGGGAGGTATGGCAGGTACTTTGGATAGACATTTGATACACAGTTGTTGCAGCCAGTTGGGAGCAGTGGACACTGAAAGTGACTTTGGAGGGATTGACAGGATGGAGAAAGAGGAAACTTTCGGGTGGAGGGTGTGGTGATGGTGGTTTACCAGAGACTGGTGCCAGGATGATTATATGAGTGAAGCATGGATTGCAAGGATATCTCCTATTTGCATGCATAGTTCTTAGGAGGATGCAAGTGGTCCTGGTTGTCAAACAGTGATTAAAAATGAGCATGTTGTGCTCAGCTGCAGATTGTGCCACTAGGTGGTCAACACACACACACTCCCGCAGACACAACTTGCACACATGTCTGCAGTCTCAGAGAGCTGAAACCACACTGTGAACAGCAGCACCAGTGCATGATGGGAGTGGCAACTGGGTGGGGATAAGAAGGAGGCTGTGGCTGGGAGGGGAAGGGATAGTAAGGTGGGAGTGGTGAACAGTGAAGTGTTGCAGTTTAGACCGAGGGCAGGAGAGAAGATGTGGAGGGGGAGGGGATAAGAAGCAGAAAGGAGAGAAATAAAAAGAAATTAAATACTGGGTGTGATGCTGACATGATGGCTGTGTAGTGGTGGAATGGCAACAGGGAGGGGACAGGATGGATGAGGACAGTGACTAACGATGGTTGAGGCCAGGAGGGTTACAGGAATGTAGGATGTATTGCAGGGAAAGTTCCCACCTGCACAGTTCAGACAAACTGGTGTTGGTGGGAAGGGTGCATATGGTGCAGGATGTGAAGCAGTTATTGAGATGAGGGATATCATGTTTGGCAGCATGTTCAGCAACAGGGTGGTCCACTTGTTTTTTGGCCACAGTTTCTTGGTGGCTGTTCATACAGACAGACAGCTTGTTGGTTGTCATGCCTACATAGAATGCAGTACGGTGGTTGCAGCTTAGCTTGTAAATCATGTGACTGGTTTCACAGGTAGCCCTGCCTTTGATGGGATAGGTGATGTCAGTGACTGGACTGGAGTAGGTGGTGGTAGGAGGATGCATGGGACAGGTCTTGCATCTAGGTGTATTGCAGAGGTATGAGCCATGAGGTAAGGGATTGGGAGCAGGGGTTGTGTAATGATGGACGAGTATATTGTGTACGTTCTGTGGATGGCGGAATACCCTGGTAGGAGGGGTGCGAAGGATTGTGGGCAGGACATTTCTCATTTCAGGGCATGATGAGAGGTAATTGAAGCCCTGGCGGAGAATGTAATTCAGTTGCTCCAGTCCCAGATGGTACTGAGTTACAAGGGGAATGCTCCTCTGTGGTCGGACTGTGGGACTTTGAGAGGTGGTGGGAGACTGCAAAGATAAGGCACGGGAGATTTGTTTTTTTACAAGGAAGGGAGGATAATTATGGTCAGTGAAGGCTTCAGTGAGACCCTCAGAATATTTTGAGAGGGATTGCTCATCACTGCAGATGTGATGACCATGAGTGGCTGGGCTGTATGGAAGGGACTGCTTGGTATAGAACGGGTAGCAGCTGTCGAAGTGGAGGTATTGCTGGTGGTTTGTACATTTGATATGGCAGAGGTACTGATGTAAACATCTCTGAAGTGGTCAAAATCTAGATGTTATGAGCATAGCCTTTATTTTAGTTCAGTGGAGTGATCCTTTATGATTACTGATTTATATAGGCATGTCAGCTCCCTTAACACATGAATACATAAGTTTTCCTTCACAACAAAGTGCTTGCTGTAAGGGCATAATCCCATTATTGTTAGTCAGTATCTGTGGAGTTTTTATCTTTAGCTTGCAAAGCTCGACATCCGTTACTCTTCCTGCTTGCTTTCAGGTGATTAATACAAATTCAGAGTGCCCGTGTTGTGAGTCCACATAGTCTTTATTGCACAAATTCATGAAGCTCTTGTTTACTGGCATAATCTTTTGTGAAATTTTCAATGCGGTGACAACTGGTTTCCATACCAGCGGCCCAAGGAATTTATTTCACCCCATCGCTTGCACTTATTCAGTGGGGATACCAGCTGTACATCTGACATCTGTTTCTTGCTGCTTCTACTATGTAGTGGATCACAGAAAATTCATGTTCCTATGACACTGTCAAGCACCGGAAATTCATCTTACAAGAAGTATTGTCATTTTTTATTTCATCACGTGCACACACACATACCTCACATGCACATTTAAGACTTTGCAGGCAGGTTTCTTATGTTTTTGCTCTTTGTTTTTAAGTGTCTTTCATACCAATGCATTACACAAAGTTTTTGTAGTGTCCTTTCTAGATACTATTTACCCAACAAAAATAAATAAAAATACAACTACAAAAACAAACATATCCTATTCATTTGCTGACATTCCATTTTTGCTACATATATACATTACAGTCTGATTGTTATTTTGTTTTAGTATATTCTGTCAAATTATAATTTTGTTACATTGTTCAGTTCCAATTATATGAGTACACTTTTTACTTTCATTTGGGTTTACATTTTTTAAGTAACATTCATACAGTAATAGATTCTTTTTTCTTTTATGGGATGAATTGACATACATTTCATTTCAATTTACAGTGACTTCTTGTTGTAGCTTATTTATTAGTTTCAAAGAATTAAAGAAGTAAACAATAGTCGCTACAACAGATTCTACATGCTGCTTAAATAACTACATGTGGCCTCACCTCTCTAGCATTCTCCAGGAAGGATCTACACACTGTAGGCTTGCGGAAATTTCATGGAAAGGCACTTATGTGCTGAGTTACATCTCTTTAATATTCTTAATTGTGATCCCAAGAACAAAATAATTTGTTATTTGTAAACAAAATGCAAATCTGGTGATACCAATCATATCTAATACTTATCAGTGTTCAAAATGCACTTCAATATTTACTTGTTATGTTCATCATATAATTGTTAACCAGTTCATATGCTGAGGTATACAGAGTTGTATCATCAATACCATATGTCATGTTCAATGAGAATAAAATAGTGTTTACATAAATAACAAACATGAAAAAAACTTCAATGAAAATCAGGTATTTGACACTTTCATGAGTAGTCGACACTCAAAGTAGTTATGTTTCAACTTGATTATTTGGTAGTGCTCCACCTTAGTTCAGCATCATGATAAGTGATGTATTGCAACTGTATTCTTCTACACATATTTTCAGACTATCACATTCATACATAACATAAACTTACAACTGTATTTACTTGTGGTGCAGCCCTTTCTTATGTTTGTACGGTACCTAACACTTAACAAGTATTTATCTTTTTTAACTTTAGGACATGTCAATGCATCATTCTCTGGAAGAAAAAAACTTAATACTAACTAAATCTTCATAGATAAGTGCACAGTGACTCGATGGTCACTAACACCTAGTTTGTATATTCAACCTTGTACTTATTTATTGTAGTGTGCAGTCATGCAATCACAAACTCATTTAATGTCATGTGTTTGTCTCTACTTACCTTATAAACCTGAAAGATAAAATGTATTATAGGCATGATGCAACCTCTTACTCAGTTCGCCACTCATATTATACTTGCTTGTTTACCTGCAACAAGGGTTTTCTGGTCCCTTAATTACAATTAGTGCTTATAATTTCAATACTTGAATTTGTAACAATATAGATATAATGTACATAGTAGCATAATTTGAGTAAATATCTCGTATTTAAGGATCCCTTTCTGTGTACATAATCCCATTGCTTATCTTTGTTTGTGTGTTTTGCATAGAGAGTCATAGTTGTGGTATAGGCTTCAACTTAATTTTCTCTGTTTACCCTGTTTATACAGTTGGCTTTAAAAATGCTAGTGCAAGCTGTATTTCATAGAGTTTGTTTTGGGTGCTCCAACACTTTCAGCTGTGTGATTTGATTGATTTTATTTTATTTCGTTTCCATAAGTCCAGATGTGTTGGGTTCATGAGGACGTGGAACAAGTCAACTTTTTACAAATACAATATGATAATCTAATAGCATATACAGACATTTGAGAACATAATTATATAAAAATTTATACAGTAAATTTTCTGAGCAGAAAAAAGAAAATACACATTTTCTTAGAACCATTAAATCACTACAGAAAACAGATACAGAGCACACACAGATACAGAGTTAAAGTTAAATAACATTCTTAGTGACATTATGTCAACTTGTTTTATACAATATTAAAATTTTACAGTTTATTTAGTTAAAACTCCATCAAGACTGTAAAAAACTTTTTTAGCAGAAATATTTTTAGTACTTTCCTAAACTTACTCTTGTTTTGAATCTCTGTCTTTGTTTCAGGAAGAAGAGCATTGAAGTGTTTTGTTCCAGTGTAGTGGACACCATTTTGCACCAAGACTAAATTTCTATGCTCACTGTGTATGTCATTCTTCCTCTGTGTGTTATGCTCATGATAATTACTGTTTGGTTGAAATATCTCTATATTTTTACATGCAAAACACATGAGAGAAAAAAATATATTGGCATGTAGTTGTGCATATTTTAAGTTTTCTAAAGCTATTTCTACACGAGTCTCTTGCGCGCAATCTATATATAATTCTTAAAGCTCGCTTCTGTCCAATGAACACTTTCCTTGGTAATGGCTGGTTGCCCCAAAAAATAATGGAATATTCAACAAGTGAGTGAAAATAGCAATATTATGCCACATTTACAGTGTTAGGCTCAACACATGTAGTGACAACCTATAAAGCATATGTAGCTGAGCTAAGCCTCTTACAGAGATCTATAATATATGAAGATCAGTTCATTTTCATGTCAATGTGCACTCCAAGAAATTTTGTTGTTTCCATTCTTTCTGTTGGCTGATTACCACATGTCACACTTATCTCTCTCTCTTTTTCTATTTTTGTACAGAACTGAGTAAAGCTGGTCTTACTGGAATTTAGTGAGAGAATATTCACCTTGAACCAATTAACCACACCTAAGAGTATGTGATTAATGAGTTCCACAAGATTCTATCTCTTCTACTGCTCATAAAAATTGTGGTATCATAAGTAAATAATGTAAATTTATGCGACAGGCTTGTACATGATGGTAGATCATTTACAAAAATCAGGAATAATAGTGGCCCAAGAATTGAGCCCTGAGGCATTCCACATGTAATGGGACTCCATTCAGAATGTGAGGAAATGTCACATACTCAACCTGAGCTATTCAAGACAACTTTTTGTTTTCTGTCTTGGAGGTACGACTGTAGCCAATTGCCTGCAACACCACTTATTCCTACTAATTTTGCTTTTTGCAAGAGAATCTGGTGATCAACACAGTGAAACACTTTTCATAAATCACAGAAGACACCAAGTGCTAGCATTTATTTCATTAAGGGTTTCTAGAACTTCATTTGCAAGTGCATAGACTGCATCTTCTGTTGAATGGCCCTTTTGAAAGCCAAACTGGCTCTTGCTAAGAACTCCATTCTCCATGAGATGGTCAGTAATTCTTACATGTATTAGCTATTCTAGAATTTTGGAGAAAGCTGTCAGCAAAGAAGATAGGTCATAGTTAGTTAGTTCAGCTGTATTGCCCTTTTTGTGCAGGAGCTTCATAATGGCATACTTAAGTCTACTGGGAACAATACTTTTCTGAAAGGAAGCATTGAAAATATGACAGAGAGTGTCCCTTATCCACACACAAGAGCATTTCAATAAATTACTAGATATATTATCAACCCCTGCAGAGTTCTTACTTTTTAGACACATGATGATTTTTGAATTTCTTCTACACTGGCAGGATTAAGGTGCATTTCTGAAATTGTGTTTGAATATACTGCTTGACAAAGAGTTACAACTTCATCAATATTGGCTTGCAACCAATCTGTTGAGTTACTGATAGGAAGCGTTTATAAAAAATCTCTGTCACACTTTTGGGGTCATTTACTAGGGTACCTTCCTATCTGATTTTATTTACATCTTCTTTGCTTGTTGTATCTCATCCTGTTTCTTTTTTTTACAGTGCTCCATATTGTTTTTATTTTATTATTAGAATTACCTATTTTCTTCCCAGAAAAAAGGGGTTTTGATTTCTGTATTAGTTGCTTTAAAATACAGTATAATCTATAGTATTCCCATTTTTCTACATCTTTACATAATCTTATTGCAGCATAAGTTTCCCTTTTGGTTTTACATGCCTGTTTTATATCTTTTGTAATCCAAGGCTTACTTACAGAATTTGAAGCACTGTTTCTGACCCATTTCTTGGGAAATATTTCTTGGAAAAGAGCACTGAATTCATTTACAAAACAGTTCAATTTAGTATCAACATCATCATGGCTATATGCTAAAGACCAGTCCACCTGCTGCAACCTATGGTTGAAAGTTTCTTTTGCCTCTTCATTCATTACTCTTATGAATTTACATTGAGGAAACAGATTAACATCATAAAGAGTGAGAATACATCCATCATGATCTGAAAGCCCAGTTATAACCTGCCTGACAGTATAATTCTGATGTCCACTTACATCTAAAAAAATGTTGTCTATCATAATTTGGGACTTGGATGTAATTCTTGTTGGGAAGTTTATTACTGATATCAGATTATATAAGGTCATCACAATCTCAAACTCAATTTTATTCTTATTTTCTGTGTTAAAGAATTGTAAATAATATTACAAGTTCATATTTGTTTCTGTTACATGTGTGCAAGTATCTTTGATGCATTTGTTCATTGTAATAGAGATCTGTGAGGTTTTAAAAATATATAGTTGTTCTGTTGTTGATCTTATGTTAAGTTCTGGCACTTTAATAAATCTTTGCACCATCATTTAGAGGTTGGATGTATATATTTTTATCCCAACATGGTAGCATAGGGGTGTGGTTCCAATTAGCATTGATTTGATATCTAATTGAGATGTATTTAATAGTGTCAGAATTGACTAATTCAAGCATGCGGCTTGTGATGTGATCACCCATTTTGCAGACAGTTTATGAAGCTATTCGATGCGTTTGTAAGTGTAAACAGACAATAAGAGCAAAACATCATGACTGAGGAAAAACAACAGGTTGAAAAATTTAGTGGCGAAGAAAATTGGGCTACCTGGTGTATTCTCATGAAGGCTGTCTTGGAATGTGATGCTCTTTACGATGTGGTATGTGGATCTTTTGTGAAACCAGAAACAAATGTTGAAGATTATGTAACGAAATTATGTGCATGGACGAAAGCGAATTCAAAAGTGAAGAAACATCTTGTTTTGTCACTAGAAACAAAACCGCTACTTCATGTAGCTCCACGTGAAACTGCAAAAGATGGAATAAATTACACCAGATTTATGATATTCAGTCTGCTGAAAATACCGACTTGTTGTGACATAAGTTTGACAATATAGAATGGGAATGGTCAGGCCATATGCAAGGTCATTTAGCAAAATTTGACGAAGTACAAGTAAAGATGTCTATGCTAAATAAACCCATGGAGGAAGCTGATTTGTGTGCACGTTTGCTTCAGACACTGCCAAAAGAACTTGATCACATTTATGTAACTTGGCCTGATCTACCACAGGCTGACAAAACATGGCATAACCTACATAAAATGTGTTTGAATTATGAGCTGTGAATTCTAGACAGAGAAGAAACAAATGTAGCTACTGCAATGTTTTCGAGAACCAAGGGAAGTGTATCTACACAGCATCGAGGCAAACCTAACTTGGGTAATGCAAAAAAGGTGCAAAATTCAAGCAACCACCATGTGAAGAAATGTTTCTCATGTGGTAGGGTTGGACACATTTCGAAAGACTGCAGAACGGGCATCGTGTGTTTTAAATGCAAAAGCAAAGGTCATATCTCCAGGAACTGTCCTAGTGGTGGTGGTTCTGCAATGTTATCAGTTGTGAAAACATTATCACTAGAAATTCCAGAAGAAACTTTGTTTAATGTATGTAATTTAGCTACAAATGTAGATGTATCAGAATGTGACGAGTGGTACATTGATAGTGACATGACATACCATGTTACAAATTGTCAAGACTGGTATGTTTTATACACTTCTTTTGATGTACCACAGAAAATGTACAGTGCTAAAAATAATGTGCATATCAAAGCATTTGGGAGTGGTCGTATTGATGTTGAAACTCTTAATGGAAGAGAGTGGACCAGACAATATTTTGAAGATGTATGGTATTGTCCAAATGGTGCTTGTAATTAATTTTCTGTTAAAAAGACTGGAGAAAAAGGTATTGATCAATGTATAAAAATTTATGGTAAAATATGGTCATCTTATAGAGACAATATTCCAATTACTATTGCTCTATCTAAAAGCAAGGATGAACTTTATTGCTTGCCAGTGAAAGTGATTAAGCGAGGAAAGTCTTGTGTAGTAAAGGAAGCTTCTGATACTCTTCAATTGTGGCATGAAAGGTTTGGGCACCAGAGCAAACAACATGTACAATCATTTTTGAATGCTCATGATATCAATGTAAGGTTAGACAATGAATTATGTGAAGGTTGTACGCTAGGTAAACATCATAGGCTAGTTTTTGGTTCACAAGCTGACAAGTCAACTAGCCCAGGTGAATTAATCATCACTGACATCTGTGGTCCAATGGAAGAAAACGATTTAGCTGGCCATCGATATTTTATTATTTTTAAAGATGACTTCTCAAGCTTCAGAGTGACATATCTTTTACAGAAAAAGGATGAGGTAAAGGAAAAGTAGCCATTATTTATTGAGTTGGTGAAAACAAACTCAATGTACCATCAAAGAACTACGAACTGATGGTGGCAAGGAGTTTGACAATAATGATGTGAGAAGATAGGCTGAGTCAATTGGATTGAAACATTCTTCGACGGTGCTGTACACACCACAGCAAAATGGAGTTGCTTAGCGTGAAAACAGGATTATCTAAGAAATGGTACGTTCATGGCTTCAGTCAGCAAAGCATATTCCAAAAGCTTTATGGGGAGAAGCTGTACTTGCAGCTACTCATCTCTGAACCAAACTGGGCAAATGAATGTTAAAGGAAAGACACCCATAGAATTATTTTTGAGAAGGAAGAGTCAGTTTAATCATTTAAAAGTACATTCCTGGAAATTGAAATAAGAACACCATGAATTCATTTTCCCAGGAAGGGTAAACTTTATTGGCACATTCCTGGGGTCAGATACATCACATGATCACACTGACAGAACCACAGGCACATAGACACAGGCAACAGAGCATGCACAATGTCGGCACTAGTACAGTGTATATCCACCTTTCGCAGCAATGCAGGCTGCTATTCTCCCATGGAGACGATCGTAGAGATGCTGGATGTAGTCCTGTGGAACGGCTTGCCATGCCATTTCCACCTGGCACCTCAGTTGGACCAGCGTTCGTGCTGGACGTGCAGACCGCGTGAGACAACGCTTCATCCAGTCCCAAACATGCTCAATGGGGGACAGATCCGGAGATCTTGCTGGCCAGGGTAGTTGACTTACACCTTCTAGAGCACGTTGGGTGGCACGGGATACATGCGGACGTGCATTGTCCTGTTGGAACAGGAAGTTCCCTTGCCAGTCTAGGAATGGTAGAACGATGGGTTCGATGACGGTTTGGATGTACCGTGCACTATTCAGTGTCCCCTCGACGATCACCAGAGGTGTACGGCCAGTGTAGGAGATCGCTCTCCACACCATGATGCCGGGTGTTGGCCCTGTGTGCCTCGGTCGTATGCAGTCCTGATTGTGGCGCTCACCTGCACGGCGCCAAACACGTATACGAGCATCATTGGCACCAAGGCAGAAGCGACTCTCATCACTGAAGACGACACGTCTCCATTCATCCCTCCATTCACGCCTGTCGCGACACCACTGGAGGCGGGCTGCACGATGTTGGGGCGTGAGCGGAAGATGGCCTAACGGTGTGCGGGACCGTAGCCCAGCTTCATGGAGATGGTTGCGAATGGTCCTCGCCGATACCCTAATTTGCTGGGAAGTGGCGGTGTGGTCTCATACGGCACTGCGTACGATCCTACGGTCTTGGCGTGCATCCGTGCGTCGCTGCGGTCCGGTCCCAGGACGACGGGCACGTGCACCTTCCGCCGACCACTGGCGACAACATTGATGTACTGTGGAGACCTCACGCCCCACGTGTTGAGCAGTTCGGTGGTACGTCCACCCGGACTCCCGCATGCCCACTATACGCCCTCGCTCAAAGTCCGTCAACTGCACATACGGTTCACGTCCATGCTGTCGTGGCATGCTACCAGTGTTAAAGACTGCGATGGAGCTCCGTATGCCACGGCAAACTGGCTGACACTGATGGCGGCGGTGCACAAATGCTGCGCAGCTAGCGCCATTCAACGGCCAACACCGTGGTTCCTGGTGTGTCCGCTGTGCCGTGCGTGTGATCATTGCTTGCACAGCCCTCTCGCAGTGTCCGGAGCAAGTATGGTGGGTCTGACACACCAGTGTCAATGTGTTCATTTTTCCATTTCCAGGAGCGTATTTGGGACAGAATGTTTTGTCTGGATTCCAGCACAAAAATTGAGAAAGATTGAAGCCAAATTTCTGAAAGGTTATATGGTTGGTGTGGCTATCGTGTATACTGGTACATTCCAGATAGGCACTCAGTTATTGTTAACCGAGATGAACAATTCAATTATGAAACATTGAAGCAATCATTGAAGAGTGATGTTACCAAATTAGTTGACAAATTGCATATGTATGATACAGAAACATCTGATTCTAGTGATGACAAAATATCAAAAGAAAATGTTACAAGACTGGATCATCAAGATCATGTATAAGCGACTGAAAATTCAGATGGTCATCGAGTTTTGAGGGACAGACAAACAATTAGAAGACTGATATGTTACCTAGATGAACCTGAGCGACCGAAGATGATGATGCTGAGAGAAGTTCCAAGGAACTATAATGAGAAAGTGAAATACTCAGATGTAGAAAATTGGAAAGCTGCAATGGATGAAGAAATGGTCTCACATCAAAAGGTTGGTACTTGGGAATTAGTTGATTTACAAGCTGGAAGAAGGCTATTGGAAATCAAAGGGCGTTTGCAATTAAATTGGATAATAACAATGACATTGTACTGTACAAAGCAAGTCTACTTGCAAAAGAGTTAATCCAAAGGCCAGGGCTTAATTTTATTTAAACTTTCAGTTCTGTGGTTATGTTTGAAACTCTGAGATACCTCGTTTATCTTGCTGTTCAACGAAATTGGAACATCAAACAATCGGATATTAAAACAGCATTCTTGAATGGTAAACTGGAGGAAGGAATTTACATGCAACAACCACAAGGTTATGATGATGGCATGGCCGTGTTTGCAGATTGCTTTGAAGCTTGTATGGATCGAAGCAAGTAGCACAATGTTCGTATGAGTGTTTAAAGTTATACCTTAAGAAGTCAAATTTGCGGGAGAGCAGTGCTGACCATTGTATGTATTTTAATGAAAATTTAATCGTTTGATTTTATGTGGATGATGGATTGATAATGGGACCTGGTGAAACAGTTCTTGCCGACCGTGGTGGTCTCGCGGTTCTAGGCGCGCGGTCCGGAACCGTGCGTCTGCTACGGTCGCAGGTTCAAATCCTGCCTCGGGCATGGATGTGTGTGATGTTCTTAGGTTAGTTAGGTTTAAGTAGTTCTAAGTTCTAGGGGACTAATGACCACAGCAGTTGAGTCCCATAGCGCTCAGAGCCATTTGAACCATTTTTTTGAAACAGTTCATAATTACACAAAACAATTACATGAAGAGTTTGATATGATAGTAGGTGAACTTGATTGTTATCTTGGCTTACAAGCCCAAAGATTTAATGACTGTATGAAGATTAGTCAGACTGCATATGTGAAAAGAGTGTTAGCCAGGTATCATATGACTGAAGCAAAGCCTGGATGAATACCTAGTAATTCACCACCAGCTACTGATACCATCATGTACTGAGAAATTATAGGCAGTCTCACATATTTAACATTGGGGATATGTCCAGATCTAGCTTATGCTGTAAATGTTGCTTCAAGAGCACAAGATTCGCCTACTGAAGCACACCTAGAATTAAACAAATTTTTCACTATTTGAAGGGTACAATAAACGATGGAATTCAGTTTAGGAAAATGAACAATTCTGCTACAGAAGGTTATAGTGATGCTGATTATTCAGGTGAAAAATTGACTAGACATTCAACAAATGGAGTTTTAATGAAGTTTTGTGGTGGACCAGTAATGTGTAGAAGTAAACTACAGAAATGTGTTGCACAGTCATCAATGGAAGCTGAATTTGTTGCTGTCAGTGAGGCAAGTAAATCTCTAGTATGGCTTGATCATTTATTGAAAGAAATTGACATTGTTGAAAAAGAGTTCAATTCCTACTTTACTCATTGACAATCAATGTGCTATTAAAAATATCAAAGGCGCAAGATTCTGTGAATGTTCTAAGCATATTGAGACACGCTATCAGTATGTACAACAGTTAGTCAATGAGAAGGAGATCAATGTCGAGTATGTTTCAACCCAAGATCAGGTGGCTGACATTCTTACTAATGGCTTATCAGCAAAGAAGCTATCTAGAATGAAAACTTTGATTGGGATGAAGTAACTAATGAAAATAAAGACAGTTAAATTCTTGATTTGGTGATGAAATATGAACTTGCAGGAGTGTGTTAAAGGATTGTAAAGAATATTACAAATTCATATTTGTTTCTGTTGCATATGTGCAAGTATCTTTGATGTATTTGTCCTTTGTATTAGAGATCTGTGAAGTTTTAAAAATATATAGTTTTTCTGTTGTTGATCTTACATTAAGTTCTGGCACTTTAATAAATCTTTGTGCAATCATTTAGAGGTTGAATATATATATATTTTTATCCTAACATTCTGTCATAAGTTTATATTGAAATCACCTAAAACTACAATACCTTTTGCTTTTGAAAGTAATCCTGACAGAAGGAGTTCCATTAAATGTAGGAAAGTGATGTTACCTGAAGGAGCCCTGTAGACAGCCAACATTATTATTGTGTAGAATTTAGTTATCATTTCTGTTGCACATCCCTCAAATTGTTGTCTACACAATATTTCTTAATATCTGTAGCTTTGTATGCTACACTATCCTTAACATAAATTGCTACTCCACCTTTGTCTTTACTTTCCCTACAGTAGTATGTTAACTATAACTTACTATAGATGGCAAGGCACATCATGGTGCTCAGTGAAGCACAAAATCTGAGCATTATTTATATTGTCCTTTTCATTAATGTTAATAAGAAGTTGATTTGTTTTGTTTAAGAGGCCCCTTACATTTTTATGAAAGAAAGAGATGCCTCCCTCTTGCTTTTTTCATTCTATTAGTGCTGAGAATCCACTGGAGTTTGTCTTCAGACAGGAGGGAGGAGACACTTGACACTACGTACCGTTGTCCCTTCTTTTTCTTCAGGCCCACACATAAAAAAATCATTGAGATGATGAGGCTAAGCATTTCTTTTGCCAACTGCCTTCTATTTGTTGTTGTTGATGGTGTTGCTGTTTCTGACACTTCAAATATTGGTTCTACCAATACTGCTGTGTTTTCTTGTGAACTTGGAGTCTTCTCATTTTTTTGTTTTCGTATAAAATAATATTTGGATGATGAGGAACTGTAGTTCTTTTGTCATTGAAAGTCACTGTCCACTATTCTTTCTGTTAACATTTTTTTTTACATGCTTTGCTGGTGCTGATGATGGTTGTAATGTTTTTACCTTTTTTTGAAGTATTTTTATTACGGTGTGAGGCAATGGTGATGCAATTATTATTTTGGTTTTGAATTTATTTTGGTGCTTTTTTATTACCTAGGTTATCAGGTTTGCCAGATATTTTCCCCAAGCCATTCAGGTGAAATCCGTATTGCATGTGGATTCTACATCCAGTATTGCTTATACCAACACATTTCATGTTTTTAAAATGTCTGCAGACTTTTGCAAATTGATTGTTGGCACTTTCCCTGTTAATACATGACCATCTTACAAGATCATAGCGATGCGGAATATTGACCATAGTTATGTTAGTGTGAATGAGGTTTCTCTGACACTGTTTAAAATCGTGCGTTGCACTCGCTGTTTCATTTTTGTAGACGTCATTTGCGTCTGCCAGAAATATGATGAAGTCTTTATCGTGCAGATTTTTTGCCTCTGCAGATGCAGTCATTTTTTTAATTTCACTATGTGGGGCTCCCAGATTCACTATACCATGTGTTTTAGTTGTTTCTTTTAGTTCACTCACAAGTCCATGACAATGGCTGTCTGTCTGGCACGCATGCACCAGAGGTTTGTTGACTATCTTTCTCTCCAATGCGCGTACACTGTGTTGCTCCTTTACCCTTAACATTGTGGTGAGTTGTGTGTTGCATTTCATGCTACCATGCATTTCACAAGTTCAATTATTCGTTTACAACTGCGCTATGTGCAAGGTGAAGTGTTGTGTTTAAAATATCATCATAACTAGACACGTAAAAGTAAAATTCTTCCTTGTTACATCTACTCACCTTATCATTTACACATTTGATATATAAGGAAAAAATAAATAAAAATTTTCCTTATCAACTAAAAATATAAATTCTGGAGTGTGATATTCAAGCATCTAAATCTAATGTTGTTAGACGTATGTACAACTTAGAGATGTACAAATGGCTGCATATCTTCTTCTTTGAGATGTTAATAACCAGTGCTGTTTTTATGGGGGCACCCTGGGGGATGCATACCCCTAAACTTTTTTTCAACAAAGTAATTTTTTACGGTGTTGAGAACTTGGAAGAGTGCCTAAGATGTATTTTATGGATGTGCATTTTTTATTTCATTTTTTTGTGTTGCTAATTGCAATATAAATGATACCAATGCAGTTTTTGGTAGGAAAAGCAATGTCATTGACTGTTTCAAGCATTTTGAAGCTGCGACAACCATTCTCGACCACTGATTAGCTGGCAGAAAGTTCAAGAAGCATGTAGTGCCCTCGCCCGCCAATAGTGGGTGGTGGTAGTGCTAAATGGATATGTATATGCTCAAATGCTGAGCTACCGATAGATGTCTCTACGGTCCCGCTACATGATGATGTTCATGACGTCATTGCTAAAAGCAGATGGATGGTATCCCATTCTTCAGTTATAAGTAATTTTCACTGCATTATATCCAATGTTGGAGTACCCTCAAACTTTTTTTTTTTAGGAAAAAAGCACTGTTAATAACACCTCCATTTTGTACACGAAATCCTTAATAATACTCATTTTACCAAGCTTTGAAGCTCCTCATTTCTTTCTTCTGTTTTTGCAATTTAAAAACTGGGTGGTTTTGGAAATCAGCCTTATGCAAACACAATTAGTTTATTTTTTGTATTTACCCAGACGTGTTTCAACACCAATGTGTCATCTTCTGTGTGTCAAATTTTATAACTGTAAAGGATAATAACACATTTGTAACAATTTAACTGCAGTAGGCCCAATAAATACAGTATTTCCAATTTGTCTTGTTTTGTTTGGACACTCACCTTAAAATTACATTGCTAAGTGAACTGTATTATTATACATCAATTTAAGTGCTCATCTTTGTTAATTTTTTTATAGGATGTCATCTGCAAACTAGCCATGAAGAAAATTATTATGTATTTGTGGAGAGCTCTTTTGAGGGTAGAGGTTATGTACGTTTCTGTACTTACATTTTCCATCCTGTTTCGTGTCCCTGATTGGTGTCTCAATCAGCTGCTGTTTAGTGCATTGATTTCACTCTATTTATCTCAAATTTCCACTCATTACTCCAGCTCACATGCACTTACACAAAACGTGCGCGAAATGTGATCTGCACATACACTTCTGACAACACACTGAATGAGAGATGTCATGTTATTGTCGTTGCTCACTTGTTCATCGTTGGTTCTGTGTTTGTTATGGCACTGATTTTTTAATGTCTCTGTGTGTGTGTGTGTGTGTGTGTGTGTGTGTGTGTGTGTGAGTGAGTGAGTGAGTGAGAGAGGGAGAGAGAGAGAGAGAGAGAGAGAGAGAGAGAGAGAGAGAGAGAGAGAGAGAGAAGAGAGGTGGTTTGAGAACCCAGAAAACAGAAGTTTTTTATGTTTTTTTGTGAGGGATCATTTTTGTACAGTTCATTGAGTTTTTCAAATAGTGTTTTGTTGCACACTGTTGTATTTTCTATGAGGACTCTCTTTCCCTGTATTATTGCTTTTTGTGAGTTTTTGATAGAGACTATTGCTTTCCTGAGGGTCTTCAGATTAGTCTCCATGTTTTTTAGGTGGTGTTTGGTAAAGCCAGTTATTGTCCTGAGAGGCTCTTGAGTGAAATTCTCTTTGCCTCTGCGTGTTATTCGGCACATGTGTGTTACTTTACTGGCCGAATTTCACTGTCTGTGGGTTATTCAGTTGTCTGTTATTGTTTTGCGATTGGCTGATTATTGCCGGTAGCTTGTATCTGTACATATTGTATGGGCTGGCCATACACTCTCTCTGATTGTAATTGTTTTTACTGAATTTATTCCCATTTCTTTTATATACACCTTTGTATTTATGGCTTTCTCCATTGCTGCTGTGATTATCATTACTATTACCGTAGGTTGGTGTGGGGTAAGGTTGCCACCCATGTTATACTACGAATATGTTGTTTACTTAATGGTCCATAAATCTCTGTGTCACTATCGGCATATTAACAAGCTTCGGTCGTACTGGTCTACCTTTGTATATTAAATCTATTGAGTCCAGTACAGATTGAAAGTATTAAGTGTTGGTGTTCTGGGATGGTAATGAGTTTTTCCCTAATGTGGGCAGGAAGATTGCTCTTTAAAATTTTCAGCACATCTACTTGAGATACTGGGTTCATTCAGTATCTGGCTTTATTCAAAGATTTTTCAAAATAGCCCCATAATCTTCCATATTTGCTACTGAACAGAGCTGCGCTGAATACTTCATGTCTGAGCCTCTCTTGTATGGCCTGAGACCAATACATATCCAGAAATGCTCTCTCAAACTGTTCATAATTGTGACGATGTTCTGCCAGTCTGTAGCCCATAGCAGAATGTCACCCCGTGTGTATCTAAAGACAAATCTAATTTTCTGGGCTTCAGTCCAGGAATGAGATAACAATTATAGAAATGCTCTGATAAAGAGCACAGGGTGTGTTCTTTTCCCTTCAGATGTAAATATCGGAAATTGTTGGTGCCTAAGTAATCCATCATCTGCAAGTAATGTTAACAAACATTCCGTGCTGTCAGTGACAGGCATATTACTGTTCACTTGTGGGGTTGTGCATGGGAACTGTGCTTGCTCGATAGTTGCTCTGCAAGTGTTGTTGCATTGTGCAACATTCAGTATTTTGTAATGATGGGCAAACCCCATATTGTGGGTAACCAGTGAAAGTGTCTAACTTCTCTAAGAGCATAGGTTTGTTTTTGGTCATATGTTGTTTTTGAATGTCAGTAGTTTTAGCAACACTGCCTCGCAACCTTTCGTCTGCTTCCTTTAAACTTGACTCTATTTTAGAAGTTGACTTTCCTTCTCTTTTAGAGCTTGGCATATTGCATTTTGTAATTAATTTTCAACAATGGCCATTTTCTTTGACTCGATTATGAACAGTGTTTAACAAAATTATGAAAAAAAAGTTTTCAAAAAACGGAGTTTTGTTTGTATTGTGTATTTTCATTAATGAACTTAATTATTCTCTGATATAGTCCTATTATTGATACAAACTTACAGAATTTGAAACAATTATTTTGCACCTTAATGTGGACTTTATACAGATTTTTGTCTTTTATAGTGAAATTCACTTTCCGTGAAGAGTATTAATTGGAAGAAAAAGAGATTTACTGTGAGAGAGATGGCACCAAGTGAAGACAAATAAGCATACAGCATAGTAGCTTCCTACCTTAACCTCGGAAATCTGCATTCCTGGTGCATTTTGTTTGTAGGCAGAATTCAGTTTTAATAGTCTTAATAGTTTCAATAGTCTTAATAGTTTCAATTTCACAGACATATAACAAATGCAACAAAGTCCTCATTAGTTTCTAGTAATGAAAAAATGGATCATTTCTTAAAAATTTTATCTCAACAATTGAAAGTCTGTTCATATTCCTTGGTGCAGTCCTTTCAACCGTCACCATTGAATAGTGGCGGGGGGACTAGAAATGTGATATATATTGGAAATCTTAGTGAAAATTTTGCTGCTTAAATAACTAAAACGAAAATTTTGAAAGAATGATTAAAAAAATGGAGGATGCACATATCCTGAGTGCACTTTAACTGACACTAATAGAAATAGACCTTCGATATTCAATACATATTTTCAGCATTTAACATTTGTAAATTTACGTACATCCTTTTCTTGTTATTGCTATTGTGATGGAGATTGGTATGACAATACTGGTTCCAGATCAACCATCCCCTGCTCATACGAATTATTCTTGTTAGCTTCTATCCTCTTGATGCAGGATTCTCAGCACATCATAGAATAATGAACAGAAAATGACTGTAGTAATAATCTTTGCTATATTGATAACACTTTTTAATGTACAATTGGAATACACATTTTTTTTAACAATATCAATGTGGTGGAACTCATCATGTGTCCACCCACTACCACTTACTGAGATGATTCTAAAGCAATTAAAAATTTGAAGAGCATCTCTCTACCTCTTGGTTATGACACAGTGTCATAGAATACATCATACTAAGTGAAGAAGGGTGAAAAGAAAAGAAAGTAGAAAGAAATAATAATAATAATTACATTATAAGAGTAATCAGTGGTAGCCATTTTAGGTTAAGAGAATAAGTAAAAGTCTATATTTTTGATGTGTATAGAAGAAGTAGCAAATTCATATTTCACCAGTGAAAAATTGAGTGATTATTCCAAGTAGCACTGTAATATAAGAGAATTCAAGGAGCCCACCTGTATACTTCGAAGCTAATATGAAGATCCAATTACAAAAGGAATGATGGACACAGTCAAGATTTTGTAGGTGGATACAGCAATTAGATGTAGTATTATTACTTGGTAAGCATAAACATACAACAAGAGTAAGGTTATTTTGTCCATGCAGAACTAATATGAACAGCTTATTGTGCTTGTCTGAGTGCTGAAAAATTAATATCATTATTTCCATGTATCTAAACATTTATTACATGTTTTTATTATATTATATTCTGCATTATCCTATTTTTCATTATTTTTTCAATTATTTTGGAAATAGTGAACAGTAGAGTGATTGGTCTGTAGTTTTCTACATGTTTTGCATCACCAATTTTAAGTATGGGTATAAATTTCGCTTGTTTTAGGTGCTCAGGAAACAGCAAGACTTGAATGATCTATTGATTATTTTTGTTAATGGAGCTCATACATTCCTTAAGGACACAGGCTGGAATCTCATCTTGACCAGTTGATTTTTTATTTTTTAATTGATGTATAACTTGTGCAACCTCATTCTCAGTTGCTAGATAGAGTGCCATTGAGTTTGGTGGATGGTTCTGGGTGGGTAAGACATATGTGTCTGGAAAGTTCTGTTTTAATTTCTTAACAATGCTGTTGAAGTACACATTTACAAAGTTAGCTATTTCTTTTGGTGGCTCATTTGTCTATTTTTGTTCTTAATTAGTGAATTCAAATGTTTTTGCCCTGTGTTTGCTGTTTACCGTTTGATAATATTCCAGGCTGCTTTGCTTTTGTTTTCTGCCTGCAATAGTGTTTTATCATTTGTCAACTTTTTAGCAGCTAGTAGTACCTTTCTGTAGATTCTCTTGTAGTTTTTATAAAACTGCAAAAAGGCTGGATCAGTCTGTCTATTTTTGATTGAAGTGAGATATTTAAGAGTTTCAAAGGATATTTTGATACCTCTGTTTATACATATATTTTTTTTCTGAATTTTCAGTGGTATGGATATGAAACTATTAAATATTTTGTTCACATTTGTTTTTTCATAGACTACCTTGCATCCTTCATATTGTATCTGGGAAGAAAATTGATGCTGGTCTAACTTTGAGAAGAGCCTTTTGTATACTTTTAATTTATGGGGATTTTCTACATAAAATTTTACTTTTAATATCTGTCACAAATTATCTGATAAGCCTAGATCTTGAACATGTATGAAGAATTTTTTCCCATCTGTGTCTGTCGCTACACGGTATATCAATGTAGAAGATTGTTTGGTTACTCTAGTGGGACAGTTTACAAGTGAAGTCCTGCCACAATTGTACAAAACATTAAATAGGCATGGCTGACAGCATCTGACTTTATTGTATTGATATTGAGGTCCCCACAGATGATTATGCTTGTTTTTGTTCAAGGTACCTTAGCTTCTGTCTGATTTAGTTTTGAGAAAAAAATATTCACATCACCACTCAGTGATCGGTACACACAAAAAAATGTTTCAGATGGTATGGAGGTTGGTCTTGTTTTCTGACTGCTTGCTACACTGTGCTTTTCACTCACTGTTGTTTCCTTTTCTTCTTGTGGAGTTGCTCCTGAGTCATCTGTTGCTGTTGTTGTTGTTGGTTGTGTAGATGTACATGTTGTCACCATTTCCTTTGCCTCTGTAGGCATTGGTTCTAGATCTTATATTGCTGCTGTCACTGGTGTTGTGCTTCCCTGTTGACACTTACTTCTATATCTGATCCTTCTGTATATTCTAGCACTGCTACAGCTGGATTTGTTTGGCAGACGGGGTTTTCCACAACATTGACAGCCATTGTTGTGCAATATACTTTGCAGATATCTTTTGCTGTTGGCAGTGCAATTGTCATATTTCTCACTTCTATAAAAACACTTGTCAGGAACATTTTGATCTTCTGGCAGATGAAAGATTTGCCTCACTTATTTAGGTGCATTCAGTGTCCTATGAACTCCTTTCTTCCCATGTCATTTAGGGTGAGAAGAACAGTATTTAAGGTGGATTGACACATCTTTTTGTAAGCCCTGTTTGCTTTGTGGATCTCTTTGTTTATACATGATAGTTCAATAAGGTCATGCCTATATGTTATGCCTAGCATAATCATTTTCTGGTCCCCATATGTACCTAGTGTCTCTCTTAATACTCTTGTTGCTACTTACAGTTCATTTCTGTATACTTCATTTGCAATGCATACTATCACAATACACTGGTTTTCCTGTATTCAATTTCTGTTTTTATGGTCCTTCAGTATTTCCTGCAATCCTGCTCCAGGTTTCACCACACTTGTCATATTGAGGTCTTGTTGATAAAGAGAAATTTCTGCTATTCCTCTGTCAGGGATGTCAGAAAGCAACACTATACTAACACTTTTTTATAACCCTTTGTTTACATTGTTGTACTGATCACTTTCTTTTATTTCATGACAGTTGGTTTTTGAATCTGTATTTTGATGTAGTATATGCATTGTGCATTTCTTTGCTGCCACTACAGACTGAAACGATTAATCTGGATTGTCAACCTCTTTCATTTCAGGTTCACAGTCTAGGGGTAGATATTGAGAATAGTTTCTTAAGGGTAGCTGGAAATTATCTGAATTAAGTTTGGGTTTTTTCACATTCCTGTGGTTTGTTGTAGGTTTGGGAATTTCCAAGTTATTTTTGTGATTGTGTAGATAGCTATTTCAATGTATTTTCCAGCAGCTTCATGTGTTCTTTTGTGTCTTTCAGGTCTTCCTGCAATGCTTCTAGCACTTTTAGTCCACAGTTAGAATGGAATATTTCAATTGCATCCATATGGTCATTACACATTATTCCACACACACAATAAGGTTTTTTGATTCACTTTCGTGAAACAATGTGTATGATACCACCTATGCATATTTGAGCATATTCTAGCACCACTTACTATGATTTTATTGCATAATATGCAATTCACAGATTCTAAATACTCATGATTTAAGGAATAATTTTCTAACATGTCTACACACATTGCCATCTTGCTTACGTCTGCACAAATAATTGAGAATTTCAAAATGTTTCTAATAAAATAATATTAACTGTACATTCAGAACTTGTACTTATTGATTATATCATCGAAACTAAAATATTTTATGATGTAATCCCTTTTAATAAATTTTAGCTTGAAAATAACTTTCTGTGTATAAAATTATATGAAAGTTTTTAAGAAAATCAACTGAGATAGTACTGACCTGTCCAAAATTCAAAAAATAAGACTGGTATCAACAACTATTGTTGAGGAAAAGTAATGTTAGAGGAGGATGTGCCTTTATGGAATCAACTAGAATTGGTTTTTCTTGCTGTTTAAATGCCGGAGATAACAGATCACCTTCTAGGAGGATTTCTCTATAAGAGTTGCTTTAGTCAAATCCCCTTTCCAATTTTATTTAGATTAATAGTATTGTTCTAAATTAATGATTGTGTCAGTACAATACAAGTTTTATATCATGATGGCTGGAATTTAATGTTGTTTTCTAATAATAAGTTTTGTAGGTTTAATTTATTAAATGACAAAATCTGGTGATTGTTTGTACAGTTTTCTCATCCCCCACTCCCAAGCCCATTACCAGTGAAGTACCCACCAGTGTGGGATCATAGGGTGGTGAGTAGGATGGGTGTTTCCTGGTTTATAACCTTCCTTATCTTAGCTTTCCCTCCTAACTGTTTTGTTTGCTAGCATCATCGTATCCTCCCTTTTTCCATATTCAATAGTTCCATTATGTTAATCAGCTCATTTTCATATATTTAATACATGTTATCACAGGTTTACTCAAGGCATAGAAATACCCAAGGCTCCATGTCAATGTAAGTCTATCGTACTGCACCAAAAAGTAAGCCAACTTTTTATAGAATTCATTTTGAACTGAACAATTAATGTTGTGATGAATGTAAGATGGAATATCTAAATAAACTGTCATGTGGTCATTGAAAGTCAAATAGAATCTATTTTTTTATTTGTAACATGCTCCATTAAAAAATGTATGGCAATGTGTCTGAAAAGTCTGGATGGAACGGGTGGTGGGTGGAGGAGGGGGGGGGGGGGGGGGGGGGGGGGAGGTAGGAGGGAGAGTTTATTTGTACAGCATTTCAAACATCTGTCTTACTTTAGCTATGTTACAGTATATTAATCATTGCTTGCCAAATCTACATTTATTTCTGGGTTGCCTGATTGACATAGAGATGGAGAAAAAGTATGTAAAGTAAAAACATGGAATAAGTTTGAGATAAACAATGTATTTTAATCAATCTCCAAATGATGATCAATGCATATACCACTATCTTTCTACATTTTCTTTCATTTTTGAGCCAAACAAAGCATTCCATATGGAGTCCCACATCCCCTTTTTACATCAGAAGCAGCAGAAGATTGAGCAACATATGCCCTTGCCTCTGTCCTTTTGAATTTGAGCAGTGGAGTATTTTCATGCATGGGGTAGTACATATGGGAACAGCACATAGCCCATTGTTTAATCCAGATCTTACTGGTTTCCTGTGAAAGAATTGTTTTGGATAACAATGCCTGTAATACTGAACTATTAGCTCAACAATGCTCAGGCTATCATAAAAACTTGAAAGTTCATGAAATTCTTATTCAGCAAGTCCATCACGGGACAAATTTTGAAAACTTTATTCAATTTGTCAGCTGGGATTTTGTTCAGATGAGTATTATCATTGAAGTGAAGGTGGCACTTGATTTCCCAATATATGTTGTGGCTCATACACCATTCCACGTACCTTATATCAATGTCCTTATCTTCATTCCAATATAACTGTTCTTCTGGGAGACCATGATACCAAGTGAAGAGTAGTATATCTAAGATTTTTTTATGTGTTATTGGATAACTCAAAACTGTGATTATTCTTGTCTGTAGCATACTGGACTCTTTCACTGGCAAAGTTCAGTACCCGTTCATCAAAAATTTTTCCAAAACAAACAATTCCAGACTTTTCTTTTAGTACTGCTAGCATGTTGCAGTTATGTGGTTCGGTTTCTACTAGATCAGGGGTCATAGGTTTTACTGTAAGTTATATCTTCTATTGTCCATTTTCTCCTTGCAATGGTCTCCATTTTCCTTATCCTCCATTCCTTCCTTAGTATGAGCATGCAAGGCATCTGTCACATCACGGTTGGACATGTAATCTACACGATCTGGAAGTAGCTAGACAATGTCAAGGTTTCATTCACTTCACTTTCATCATAGAAGAAGCCAAGAGATTGAGGACATGTACAATTTCTTCTGTTTTCCTGATAGAAGGTGCTTTGTAGTGAGTCATTTGGCCTAGTGAGGGGGAAAAAATGTTGTTTTAGGCCGAACCTGCCATGAGCACGAAATGGGGATCAAAATTCAGAGAGCCCTCATTGGAAAATAAAATAAGCTTTGGATATAAATAATCAATAAACATCTTCTAAATCCATTACAGAACATGATAATACATAGGCACTGGAAGTTATTTATACAATAATATAGCTTATACAATTTTGAAAATGTTCAACTTTTGGAACTCTGAAAAAGTTTACTTCTTTATGTAAATAATTCTGTAGAGCTCATTTTTAATGACAACTGACCAACAAACAAAGCATAAATTTGACAAATGTCTAAACAACTATGCAAAATAGTAACAAGTGCTGCCAACATAATTACAAATATGAAATTTCAATTACAAAGATAAATCTACAGATGAGTATTACAGCACTTATTAGGTTGAACAAGATTTGAATGACGAATTGGAGCTGGTGCCCAAGCAAATTGTGCAAATCTATTAATTCCTTTTGTAAAAGATATTAATTGGGCTGAAATTAATGCTTAACTAATAAAACCATTTGTATGGCACTGTTTGGATTTTACAAGCAAAAACATGAAAGAAACTTGTTTTTCTGGAGCACACCACTTCTGTACTTTAAACTTGTACAAACTGGTTCAAATTTTATATGGATAATTTTAAATGGATGATTTTAAATGGATAAAGTCAAAACAAAATTTTTTGTCCAGTAAGTTTTATCCATTATTATGATATGATAATGTAAAGTTAAGCTATGTAGCATTTAAAATTTACTTTTACATGAACTGAATGTATGGAAATGGTTAGTGAATCAAATAAATAAAAAAAAAATGAATTCTTATGATAAAAATGAAAAATTGCTTTCAAAAATTTAGCTTCATTCAATTTTACATACAAAAAAAAACAGTTATTGTTTTTCTTCATGTGCCAGCTTTCACATGAAAAAAGGGCCTTTCTGGGGCATTTTTAAAGCATGTCACTTCTATATTTAACAGCACAAAGGTTGACAAATAGACAAAGTCAAAATAATTTTTTTTAAATCAAATGACCTTTATCCATTGTCAATATACAAAAGTTTAATGTTGTGCTAAATGTAACACAGGATTTTCTGGGAGATTTTTGAAGCATACCACTTCTGTACTTTATTCTTGTACAAATTGTTTCAAGCTTTACATGAAGGTAGATAAATGGATAAAGTGAAAAAGAAATTTTCTTATCCAATAATCTTTATCCACTCATGGGGTATGATGGTGTATATTTGAGCTAAATGTAGCATACAGAATTCCTTCCTACAAGAACTGAATGTGTGGAAATGGTTTAAAGTGAATCACAGAAATAAAGAAAACAAAATGCATTATTTTGATAAAAATGAAAAACTCCATTAAAAAATTTAACTTCATGTCAATTTTACACAAAAAAACACATGTTTGTGAGCTTTTTTACATGTGCCACTTCTATGTTTCAAAGTTGTATGGATTAGTTCAAATTTTGTAAGAATGTAGAATACTTATGTTAATGGTCATCCTGTTGTTCTGTGAAAGCTTTATCCACTGCCATGACATAGCAGTCTGAAGTGTAGACAGCAAATTTTTTTCAACTTATTTTGCAGATACAGTATTTCAGAAATAAGCTTAATTATACATTGATGTATGTGGCATGAGTGCTTCTTTAATTTATGTTGTAACAGAAGTTTTCATTTTTCAAAATTAATTATTGCTAGTGGGGCAATATGCAAATTTTCAGATTTTTTCCAAAGTTAATTATACCATTTTTAAGAACATTATTTATGTAACAACTTTTACATGAAACATTTTTTTTTATTTCATGGTTTCAAAGCTATTCTCTCTAAACCAAACATGCTGCATTATCTTTCAGGGTGTGATGTACCCCTTAAAAAAGAACCTGTGCACAAACAAAAAAATGTGTATTACATTACTTCACCCCTCTAAACACCTGCCAAGTTTAATCAAGACATTTACTGACACTTGAGAATGTCCCCTTGTGAGTATAAGGTCGTTATTACACTAGGCCGTTAGGCAGCGCAGCCAGTCATCCCACCAGTGGTGCTGTTCATCATTGGGAATAGATAGTTATGGAGCTTATTAGACTAGGGCAGCCAGTGGAGCCACCACAAGCTGGCTGCCTTTCCCCACCACCATGTCGGCCACCACTGGTGGCAGAGAATCTTGACGAGGCATCGTGTCAAATGGAGTCTATTACACTGGGTTGCAAGTCTGCGCAGGCAGTCCTGCCAGCACCACTCAGTTTGGGCACCACATCATCTGTTTGTTGCGCACTAGTGACCAGGGAACATGTTGGACAACATACCTGTGCCTCCTAGGACATTTAATGAAAAGGAGAAAGCGAAGGGAGAGGAAGATTCATGTACACCCTATGCTATCATTAAGAGAATCTAAAGGGTTGTATTATACTCTTTTTGGTGAACAGTATTTAGATGACAACAAGGTTTTAATTACCTATGAATGTCTAATTCAATAGTTCAATATTTTTATCCTGTTATGTCAAAAGGAAATTGATTCAATATATGACTAAAAGTAGAACATAAATAAGAACATTTATTTTCAAAAAGAACAGTGATAACATTTATTTCCAAAAGTTTTGTACATTTTATGTTTTGAATATTTTTATATGTACACTACGTATTGAAGAACAAAGGTTCACTCATTTCACTATCAGAATCTTCATTTTATGTGACTGAAGTATCTGCACATGGGGGAGATAGTAAGGGCATGTTTGTGTTTGGGAATTGTTGAAGCTGAGTCTGGAAAAAATTGAACTTGTGGTTGTTGATCCACTAGTCCTGGCTGAGACATTATTTTTTGTTGCATAGGATGTTGTTACATTAGCTTTTGTGGCATGCACTGTATTTGCATAGGTTGTGGTTGTATAGGATACTGTAGCATTGATGTGGTGGCAGAGAAGTGAAGGGTCCAGTATTACCCGTTTGCTGCCAACTGTGTTGTACAGGTTTTTGGGCAGCAATGAGAGAAATCATGTCTGCCCATAGTTTTAATTTGTTTTCAGCAAGTACTTTATGAATCTCAGTTAAAATAGGGAGGAGATACAGCTTATCCTCATCCGTTTCATCAAAAGTGTGCGATTTCTCTTCTGATGCAATCTTTTTCTTTAGAACTTCAGTTAGCTCATTGTTGTTGCTGGTTCTTCTTTTAGATTTTTTGCTGAGAAATCCTACATGTAGGTCATTATCAAACAGAATAGAAGTTTCCTTTTCTTCTTCATTCACTATCTCTTCTTTGTCCAGGTTTGTTGTAGATTTTTTCACCACAGTTTCTAGAAAACTGTGTACTGATTTTTCCTGGTTGCAGCTGAACAACTTTTAACACCCTTTACCTAGAGAAGTTCTCTTTTGTAGCAAGAGTGGATGGTTTTCTACTTCTGAATGAGTGTCACTGAAAAAAATGTACATTAAAAGGTGAGAGAGAGAATTGTCGCTGAGTGCTCTCATTCTGAAATATTGGGTACATAAATCTACATATTTTTGCACGGTGGCATCTCATTGTTTATGATGTCATATCTCCTCAACAATGTGTTGTACTTTTCTTTTTTTGGCTTGGAATCCTTGTGGGAATATGAAGAACAGCTCACCAAAATTTCATGGCAGTTGGATGAATGGTATAGGAACATATAGAGGACAAACATACATACATTAATTTTTATATGTATAGATATTAAAGTGATTGAACTGCTTTTTTAATTTTGTTTCAGATATCTGGCAACAGGAACTTCGATGCAAGATCTACATTACCAGTACAGAACAAGTCAACCTACAATCTCAGTGTTTGTAAGACAGGTTTTAGATGCCATTTGGAAGAATGTTAGATGAGGATGCTTTTCAGACTTCAACACAAATGTTTGGATTGACAGCTGCTGGTTTTTACAAAAAAACCGAATTCCTACACTGCACTGGAGCCATTGGTGGAAAACATGTACAGGTTATCAGGCCAAGTGGAAGTGGTTCATTCTATTATAATTACAAAAACTTTTTCTTAGTCATGCCACTCACTATGTGGGATGCCAAATACAAATTTGTGGATGTGGGTGCATGTGGTAGGTCTGCTGATTCCGCAGTATTTAAGGACAGTGGACTCCTTAAATATTCATAAAGAGCCATGTTCTTTGCAGGGATTTGATGAGCCTATGCCCATTGGGATTGTTGAGGATTGAGGTTTTGGTTTGACAACAAAGCTACTTAGACCTTATGCAGGTAAATGTTTGAATGTAAAAAAAACGTGTATATAACTACTGTCAAAGCAGAGCATGAAGGAATGTAGAGTGAACGTTTCAAATCTTGTCCAATAAATGGAGAATTTTCCATCAACCATTGAATATTGATCTTCGTTTGGGTAAATCCATGTTATGAACTTTGTCAGAGAATGTGATGGTTTCAAAGCTGAAGATACATTATCAGTCGAACGTTTATACAAATAGACTGAAGACTGTCAACTGTAAAAAAAAGGAAACAGCTCAGAGACAAGTCTTGTGATTATTTTGTGAGTGAAACAGGAGATGTACCTTGGCTAATGGACAGAATTTAAATAAATGAACTCAATGGCATGACCTCCGAAGCAAGAACTTCTTCTTCCTTTGTCCCACAGTTATCCCAGGATCGGCATTGTTACAACCAGGTTTTGTTTAGTTAATTGAAAGGAATGGCTAGATGCCCTTCCTGCTGCCACCCTATACCCACCAGGGTGGAATCAGTGTACCCCAGCTGTCTGCATCTAGTGTAAACCATGAAATAGTGCGAACATGTTTCAAATGCTTGCGAGTTGTATGCCTGAGGTTGGATGTAGGGCCCAACCCAGTGAAAAACCACCTAAAAATCAGATCCAGGCTGGCCAGTACATCAGCTCACATCAGTAATCTGCTAGGCATATTTGAACTGGGGCCGGAGCGCCTACCTGAGTCCAGGAAGCAGCCCATTAGCACTCTGAGCTAACCTGTTGGGTCATGACCGCTGAAGCGAGAACATTTACCTACTATTTATCATTATTATAGTTTAGTAGATATAGTCTGCTTGGTGTTTTAACACACATGTGAATATTAGCAAAAATAAATAAACAACAGCTATTTTAAAAATTCATAAACTTTTGAATTTTTTCCTATTATGGAGAAAATCAAAGGTCATCCTCCGAAGCATAATGAAGATAGATGCGGTTATGATTTAAAAAGTAGAAGTACAAGCATTCAGTTTTCTCTGTAGTCATAATGATAACATTATACTTGCGAGGATTTGCAAATAAATATAATGCTTAAATACTTACAAAGGTTATTCCTCTCAACCAAGGAGTGCTGCTCAGGAGTGAACAAAAATTTCATTCTAAGCATTTAGTTTTAACTACTTATTGCTGTAAGCTTCAAAACTGGTGTCTTGAATTGTGGGATGGTGTTCAGCCCCACAAATGAATTTTCAGTATTCACTTGTGTGTCAAATAACTTCTGGCATTCATTCAGTGCTTCTTCCAGCTTCATGTTTTTCCCTTTTGTCATATCTACACTTTCACTCCCTTCCACAGTGCCACTCTCCAGTTCACTAGACATACCGAAGCAAATGAAATGGTGCACAGGAGAGTGTGCAACAACAACAGACTGCTTGACTAGCGAGAACTGCCGAACTTCCTTAGCCTGAAAAACAAGTGATTTTTGCGCCACTGGTGGCACTTCTGCTGCACCCCTGGTGATCTAGTGTAATAGAAACAGCACCTCCAGTGGCGCAGCTGGCTGCACTGCCTGGCGGCCTAGTGTAATAGGGCCCTTACAACCAAGAATTCATATGAGTTTACTGATTTCATTTGTGAATCACCGATATTATATTCACAGAATGCTTTGTTTCTTCATTTTACGAAGAGCCCAGTTTTACATTCCTGAAAATTTAAAGAAATTGACAACCATTGACCACTTTAAATTTTATCAAGGTCTGACTGAATATTTGTACTTCACAGTAGATAACTGCATCATTTATGAAATGTCTGAGGTTACTATTAATATTGCCTGCAAGATCACAAATATTCAACATGAGCAACAAGGGACCATTTGCCTTGGCATTTACATATGTCTGCCAGTGTCTGTATATGTGCAGGTGGATGTGTGTGTGTGTGTGTGTGTGTGTGTGTGTGTGTGTGTGTGTGTGTGCGTGTGCGTGCGAGTGTATATCTGTCCCTTTTCCCCCCTAAGGTAAGTCTTTCCGCTCCTGGGATTGGAATGATTCCTTACCCTCTCCCTTAAAACCCACATTCTTTCGTCTTTCCCTCTCTTTCTCTCTTTCCCAATGAAGCAACCGTGGGTTGCGAAAGTTTGAATTTTGTATGTGTGTTTGTGTTTGTTAGTGTTTCTGATGTGTGTGTGTGTGTGTGTGTGTGTGTGTGTGTGTGTGTGTGTGTGTGTGTGTGTGCGCGCGCGCGCGAGTATATACCTATCCTTTTTCCCCCTAAGGTAAGTCTTTCCGCTCCCGGGATTGGAATGACTCCTTACCCTCTTCCTTAAAATCCACATCCTTTTGTCTTTCCCTCTCCTTCCCTCTTTCCTGAAGAAGCAACCGTTGGTTGTGAAAGCGAGAAATTTTGTGTGTGTGTTTGTGTGTTATTTTATTGTGCCTGTCTACCGGCGCTTTCCCGCTTGGTAAGTCTTGGAATCTTTGTTTTTAATATATCTATATGCCATAATGGCAAAAGTGCTATTGATAATACATGATTGGAAGGCAAGAGAGAACCAAGAGAAGAGACTGCTCTCAAGGAGACTGGATCCAAGGAAAGCGGAAGAATACCATGACCAGATAGAACAAATTGAGTCCTTAATCGACAACTCAAATGTAGAGGAGGCAGTGCTTGAACTGGAGAAACTCTTAAGACAAGTGAGGAAAGTGAGAAGAGCTAAAACATGGTTCGATCAAGAGTGTTATCAGCAAAGAAAAGAAGTACTCCAAGCCTTACACCAACTAAAAATGGACACAGATAATCACTCACTACTGCAAACGTACGCTGAGAAAAGAAGATCCTACAAAACACTAACAAGGGAGAAGAGAATGGCACACAGGGAAGAAGAGGGAAGAAGACTAGCTGAAGAAGCCAGGAGAGACCCATTCATTGAAATCTGCCCCCGAAAGCAGGCACAGTCACACTATATAAGCATGGAAGAATGGACGAGACATTTCAAAGGCATTCTCAACAAAGATGGTAGAGAAGGAGCACAGAAAGAAAGTCAAAAGCTCACACCACAAGAGATGCCAGCCTGGTCCCCACTCACTCCAAATGAGGTCTGAAAGAGCATTGAATCAACAAAAAGGAAGAAAGCTGCGGGACTGGACATGCTTTACAATGAATACCTTAAAGACACAGCTCATCTCCTAGCACCAACCTGGACAAAACTTTATAACAAATGCACTGAAACAGCAAAAATCCCAGACCAGTGGAGAAAACCAATAGTAAGGGTAATGTACAAAGGGAAGGGCAACCCAAAAGACGCAAACAAATATAGAGGAATAGCCTTGGAAAACAACCATTTTAAGGTATTCACAAAACTAAGCACAGGAGGAATAAGACCACCTCCCAGAATCTCAATTCGGGTCCAGGGAAAAAAGATCCCCTATCACAGCAGTGGAGCTGCTTTTAAAAAACATATGGGAAACCATCGATAAGAAGCAAAAATATTATGCTGTATTCATAGACTTCACAAAGGCCTTCCACCTCCTCAATCAATCATTAGTAAAAAGGATGCTCAACAAAACCCTGGGAACAGACAGTGTCTTGATGAGGATCATAAACTCCATAAATAAAAGGAATACGATAAGGATCTCGGACAACCTCAACCTGTCTGAACCAATAAGGCAAACAAAAGGAGTACTGCAAGGAGACCCACTAAGCCCACTCCTGTTCATTCTGGCAGCAAAGGACATTATGGAAATCGCTCAAGATGAAGATGTCGAAGCATATGCTTATGCGGACGACATTGTGATAGGCTCAAAAAACTTAAAGAAACTACAGGAGACTATTGAAGATGTGGAAAAATGGTGCACAAAACACAAGTTCGTAATCAACACCAACAAGATGGAAATTATGGTATTCAGACCAGGCGAGCAAATCCCAAAAATGACAAGAATTGCATTACAAGGAAAGCAAATATCTATCACAACAGATTACAAATATCTAGGGATAACATTCCAGCTGTCCGCAAAGTGCTTCACTAACACACAACAGAGAAAGCGACACAAGCCAGCAGAGCGATAAACGAAATAAGTTCCATCAAAACACTAAATCTAGACACAGCTATGGCACTCTTCAAATAAAAAATAATACCGATACTGGCTTATGGGATAGAAATCATGTGGATACAACTGAATAAAAAGAACTTAGAAACATTGGAAAGAGTAAAAGCAACCTATATCGAAAAAGCATTAGTGGTAGCAAAAACCACAAGATCAAGATTAGTCTACCTTCTCACCTGAGAATCTTTCCTCATAGAGGATCTACAGACAAGGTTCTTACTTCCCAACACATCAGCATCAGAGAACCTACTAAGATCACTACTCATGAAAAGAGAGGAAGTACCAACGGAATTCTATGGATCCGGTGCCATGATCGACCGCACTTGGACAGTAGCAAAATTTTGAGATGAGACACGTACTTACAAGACTCGCAGTACATGGATTCCACCATGAAATTTGTGCAAATACAACATACAATGAACCGTCAAACCTTTGCAAGTGTACACTATGTGGACAGTCTCGTGAGACATACCATATAGAAATATGCAACAAGAGGACCAGATCAATTAGAGACTATGCAATAAATGGTTCAAACAATAATCAGTTATAATACCTGCACTGAATGTAATCTACTACTGAGAATTATGCAGACCCTCAATACATCCTTGTAATTCACTCGCAAATGATTGTATTCTAATGTATAACTGTAATGGCTATTTTGCTGCAATAAATCGTTTATATATACTGCATTTAATTCTGCTTATTAATTTTATTTATTTATTTTATTTTTTAGTTTATTAATTTATTTCTTGTTCCTGTGATACATGTTGTGACAGTATCACAGGACATGGAATGTGTCACAGGTCTATGGTAGCACATAAAAACAAAACAAACGATTTCATATTACAGTAAACAGTAACTTAGGTTCTACTACAGAAAATCAATTTTGAGAGATAAATAAATATTACAAAATAATAAGTGTTACTGACAATAAATATTGCAAAATATGTGTTTACAATAAAGAACAGTCAGGATTATGAATGTAGATTTGGAATGTTTCAGGATTTGATGTGAATGCTAGATGGGAAGTTGCCTATACGCTGGAGCATGTCATGAGAACTCTAGAAAGGGAGCTGAAAGATGTGGGCAGAGCCAATCCCCACACTGCTGTATGGTTGTACCCTGCAGGACCAGTTAAGTTGCAAGAGAACATGGCTGCTGGGTTATGTACTCAAGCATTTATTGACTGGATCTGTGTTGTGACATATTTGTGAATTGTTAGCCAAGACCGCTAAAGGCGATGTTATTCAGCATAAATGCCTGTAGGGGGATTGACTTTCCAATCATTCTGTAACTTTAAATCAGTATGTATGCTTTTTATCATTTGTAAATGAATTTCTGGGTCTTTATGTACATAGGTTAGTTGTATGGACAATTAGCAAAAAAGTGTGGAAAACATTTACTAGTGTAGAGGATATAACAAGAGGTATTCATGTTTGCTTTCATACACTGTTTGGATCTTCAAATTACTGGATTGTGTCATCATTCAAAGCTATTTATGACTATGTTTACTATGTATCCTGAATATTGCAATATTGTATCTGATTGTATCTGAAGTGGACAGACTCATGCTTCGCTCTGTTTTGGGTACCCTTGGTCATTGCGATGGTGTTTGTGTGTGTGTACTTAAGGAGAAAATACAACCATTGGTTGAAGCTAGAGGCTTCTCACAATTACTCTTTGCATGTGATTGAACTTACTGCTATCATTATGAACTTTATTAATTTTGTTGTGTCAAAACTCTTATTTTACTGGTTTGTACACAGTGTGGTTTGGATTCATGGGTCAGTCAAAACCTTGTAAACTCAGACCCTAATACAAAGGTAATGCCAAAAGTAAGGCCTTCTACTTTTTTTAATAAGTACAGAAATCTGTTTGTGTGGCAGTTGGTCACACTGTTATGAAGAGTGCTTCACAAGCTGTGTGTAAACATGTGCACACCACGCTAAGGAGCTCAGTCCTGGATGGCAGCCATTGAGAATGGAGCTCCCATTGGATGTTACCACCAAGTGTGAATTGCATGAACTTATTCAGTTTTTTAATGTAAAGGGCACTGTGCCAATTGAAATCCATTACCAACTGACGGAAGTGTATGGTGAGTTGTGCATGGATGTCAAAAATGTTCATAAGTGGTGTAGAGAGTTTGCAGCTAGTCGGACCGAAATTGATGACAAACAAAGAAGCATGATACCATCAATTTCTGAGAAGACACTGCTGAAGATAGAGCATGCGTGAAGATCGGTGGACCAACCAGGATGATCTCTGCATGTTGGTTCCTGAGGTTACCCAAAGCACCACACATAGAATTTTAATGGAAACATTGAACTACCAGAAGGTGTGCACAAGATGGGTGCCACGCATGCTGACTGAGGACCACATGTGGCAATGAGTTGATGCTTCCCATTCATTTCTTAACTGCCTTGTAGCCATACAGGACAACTTTCTGGACTCAATTGTCAAGGGTGAGGAAACCTGGGCATACCACTTTACACCTGAGACCAAGCAACAATCTTGACAGATCATAACATTCTGAACAGTCTTGTGGCGAGCTGGTATGATATGGGCATTCAAAAGCTGCTACAGCATATACAAAAATCCATTGACAGAAATGGTGATTATGTCAAAAAATAGCTAAACTGATGTAAACTATTGTAGAAATAAACAGGTCTATGTACTTATAAAAAAAAGGAGACCTTACTTTTGGGATTACCCCGTATTTTTCTATTATTTTGTTCTTTCATGAGTCAACATATCTGTAAATACTATAGTTTATGTGGCTGACTGATTCCTACTCTTGACTGAGTATATTTTTCTGGTCTGTACCTGTTGTTGTTAGCTCTTCAAGTTCACTCTCTTGTTCCATAAATCATGAATATGGCACTTCATAATGATGTGGAATGTGTAGGGTTAAGAAAAGGTGTCTATACAAGGTATTACATTACAGAAAATATTACATGACACTTTTTTTTGTAGGGGGTTGGGGGGGGGGGGGGGGTTGATGGGAAAATTACCCACTTACTATATCCAAAAATTCATCTAATGAGTAGAAGGAGTTACCATTAAGAAATTCTTTAATTTCCTTTTAAAGGCTATATGGTTATCTGTCAGACTTTTCATGCTATTAGGTAAGTGACCAAAGACTTTTGTGGCAGCATAATTCACCCCCTTCCGAGCCAAAGTTAGATTTAAGGTTGAGTAGTGAAGATCATCCTTTCTCTAGTGTTGTAGCCATGTACACTACTATTACTTTTGAAACAAATTTCATAAGTGAATATATATATTGTTAGGCTACAGTGAAGATCTATAGCTCTTTAAATAGGTGTATGCAAGATGATCTTGTATGGGCTCCAGCATTTATTCTGATTACACTCTTTATGCAATGATGGGTTACCCCAGATTATGATGCCATACGAAAGCAGAGAATGAAAATATGTGTGGTAAGCTAATTTACTGAGATGTATATCATCAAAATTTGCAATGACCCTAATAGCATAAGTAGCTGAACTCAAACGTTTCAGCAGATCTTCAGTGTGTTTTTTCCAGTTCAACCCCTCATCAATGCATACACCTAGAAATTTTGAATATTCTACCTTAGCTACCAAAAATCATTGATTTATGTAGTATCATGTTCTTCAATACTTCAACAAAAAAAAAAAAAAAAAAAAAAAAAAATGGTATGCATAGCACTTCCATTACAACGGCCCAACAGTAGTTTTTTTAAGTATGAAAATGAGAACAAATCTGACACTACAGTAATGGAACAGTTGAAATTATTTTTAAACAAATGTAAAATAGACAAATTACTTCCAAACTGAAATGTGTCTGACTTATGTAGACTTTATGGAGATTATTTTAAATACAGGTAGATAAAATAAACATTTGCAAACTGTGTAGGGAAATGATTAGTTAATTAATTATTTAATATTGGATACAGATACATTTCGTGCAGATTTCATTATTATTATTATTCCCAATGCATTGTATTATTACTTTTATTGTTTTTTAGTATTTGGGGGAGCAGATAATAACATGTATATCATTGTCTCTTATTCACTTTATAACAAGGAAATTGTAGAAACACCAAACCCTTCTTCACCTCACTTCACTTAAAATTTTGATGTCATTAGTTTTACATTGCCTAATCATTTATAATGTACCAGTCCTTTTCATGTCTTGGCTTGGTATAATATATTTTACATCGCTGTAATTCCAGCTTTTTTTTTATATATATATGTTATCAAATGTTCAGTAACATTATGCCACAACAAATATTCCTTTTTATTCAATCCTTGTACTACTTCCATCATTTATATTGTTGAAAGCTCACCTTAGTTATAAGAACCTGAGTAACTACATATTGAACTTTTGTAGGTGAATTTTGCCGTGCCACCATAATGCAGGAGAAAGTTCCGTTCACTGAAGTTTAAACTTTTCATCAACATCATCAAAAATTCTTCAACATCAACAGCATCATCATTACAACATCATAACATATCCTCAGTATCTCACAAAGACTGTTCTTCAATATATCATCACAACATATTCTTAAAATCATCGTTTTAATATTACAAATTGTTTCATATGTAATGTATTTATCATTGAACTACAGTCAATTTTGGTTCACATATTTCACTCAACTATTTCTCCAGAAAACTGTTATTATCAATATCATGAAAATGATATATTTGCCACTCATCATGTAGAGGACATGCTGAGCTGCAGATAGGCACAACAAAAAGACTGTCAGAAAGTGAGCTTACGGCCAACAAGGCCTTTATCAGAAATAGACAAAATACAAACTCATGCAAATACAACTCACAAAGACATGACCACAGTCTCTGATCTCAACATTCCGACTTTACTATTATCATCATCTTTCTCATCTCTGTTTTCTGAAAATCAGTTTCCTTGCTTACACGGTATCTATTACATAATATCACCAGGACAATAATTTCGAAATGGTTGTCATACATTAAATTTAATCTGAAAAACTTTAGTTCATAATCAGATTTTAATTCTTCCCTTAGAATACACAAGCTGATTGTGAGTCAACAATGGACCAAGTCTAAACCATTTTGCATCACAACAAACATATGAGTTTACCTATTTAACTATCTTTCAACCAACTAGAACAAAATATGTGTAGTAAACAAAATATTTTTAAATGACCAATCTGACAACAATCATAAAATATTTTTTTTCTTTGAAAGAGAAGATCACTTAATTGTAAGCAGGCACATAACTTTAAAGAAGAGATATCATACTCATTGGCAAAGGAAACGAGATAAGTATAGTTCAGATGCTGCATCAAGAGAAAGTGATACCTCATAATGTGTGGATGGAAACAATGACAGAAAACTGGTACTGTTAGCCAAAAGTACAGCTCATCAGCATAAAGAAAAAGAAAAGATTGCAACAGTGATAAGAGAATGGGGTGAGGATATGAAAAAGGAGAGTTCAAAAATTAAGCCACGCTTAATGAAAACTGCTTGATTATGCCACATATTGCAGACATACTTAAATTATTGATAAAAACCATCACATAATAAAATAATTTACAAGACAGAATATGTGTATATCAAATTCACTGGTCATTCAGATCAAAGAGACAGAAATAACACTGATAAATTCAAAGATAGAGAAAAAGGATGTAGGACAGAAAACTAGGCGAAACAGTGCTACAACAGCTCAAGGCCTGGTGTTTGTTATGTGTCATATACAAATGACTGCACATTTTTATCATCATACAAAGCTGATATTTGTAGAGCAACATAATGAAAGTAGTTGTAGTTACAGGTATGTAAATAACTCTAATAATTTGTAAATACATCTTTCAGTTTTTGCTTCTTACAAGTAAATATTCAATTCTTTTTCCAGTGAAAAATCCTTTTCTTTCGACTTCCAGTTATGTAAGAGCCATCTTTAACCTTTTGTTTATGCCATTTCAAAGAATTAATATTCCTAAGTTCAAATGGCTTCCTAGATTTTAGATAAATCAAGTGGTATGCATTAGGATTCAGAGTTTCCAAACATTGAAATGGAAAAATGTGTATGGTGAAAAACTTCTTTAGTTCAACAGTTAACATTTTAGACTTTTCATGGGTTTTAGCTAATACACAATCTCCAATCTTAAATTTTGTCATTTTTGCTTTACCATCATGTCTTCTTTTTCTTGCTTCTTCCTGTTTTCTTGTTGTTTCTGTGATAATTTGCTCACACTTTTGCACATACATAATTATATGTGGTAGATATTCAAATAGTTCAGAAAAGATGTTTACAAGTTTTCTGTGAAACATAATCTCAAAAGGTGAAAATTTGCCTATGTATTCATACCAAGTTGGATGCTTATGACTACAAAATTTATGATTGTTGTTGTTGTGGTTGTCAGTCCAGAGACAGGTTTTATGCGGCTCTCCCTGCTACTCTATCCTGTAAATCTGCTTCATCTCCCAGTACCTACTGCAACCTACATCTTTCTGAATCTGCTTAGTGTTTTCATCTCTTGGTCTCCCAATAATATTTTTACCCTCCACACTGCTTTCCAATACTAAATTGGTGATCCCTTGATGCCTCAGAATATGTCCTACCAACCAATCCCTTTTCTGTTCAAGGTGTGCCACAAATTTCTCTTCTCCCAAATTCTATTCAGTATTTCCTCCTTAGTTACGTGATCTACCCATCTAATCTTCAGCATTATTCTATAGCACATTTCGAAAGCTTCTATTCTCTTCTTGTTCAAAATATTTATTCTCCACTTTTCACTTACATTCATGGCTGCACTCCATACAAATACTTCCTTGATGTTAGCAAACTACTCTTCTTCAGAAACACATTCATTGACATTGCCAGTCTGCATTTTATATCCTCTCTACTTCGACCATCATCAGTTATTTTGCTCCTCAAATAGCAAAACTCATTTACTACTTTAAGCATCTAATTCCCTAATCTAATACCCTCAGCATCACTCGATTTAATTCAACTACATTCCATTATCCTCGTTTTGCTTTTGTTGATGTTCATCTTATATCCTCCTTTCAAGACACTGTCGATTCTGTTCAGCTGCTCTTCCAAGTCCTCAGGTATTTAATGGAGCAAAATTTTGAATTGAGAAATAGAGAAGAAGATTCCAGTGTGTTTCTCTAAGACGAAATATGACTAGAACACTTTGAATAAGAAGATCTGATGCAGGGAGTGTAAAGCTCTCACACACACATAGTGGGGATGCAGACGTGGAAACCAACATGCGACACTGCCGGCACCAGCTGCTGTTCTCTGCCAAGTGAGCATAAAACAGAACTTTATTGTTTTAGTACAGAGTGGTACAATCTGTTCAGTGAACTTTATTAGTGTAGTTACCATACTTAAAGTTAGTTAAATGCTTACAAGCCCAAATGCTTGTAAGAATATGGGTAACGTATGACAAGTCAAGGAAACTCAAGAACCAGCTATGGCTATGAAAGTTAGTAAGGAAGTGCCTGACCGGTCTGAGTTATTAAATTTTATCACAACTCAAAATGAGACACTAAGTGAAAAACTATAATCAGTAAATTCTCAATTAAATGCCCAAACAACAAATTTAGGATTGTTAAATGCCAAAGTTGACTCACATAGCAAAGAATTTAGTAGTCTATGCAAAGGCAGGGATGCTTTAAATACTGACTTTGACACCTGTTTACTGACTTCAGCCAGAAACAGAATGATAATTTTCAGAGTTTGACAAAAAGGTTAGAACTGAATATTGAAGACAAATGTAATAGTGTAGGATCAGAGCGTAATGAAAAGTGAGGATTGTTTGGGAATGTGTGCAATGTTAAATATAATGCTGTAAAGTATTTTGAAAGAGAGTGTCAATAAGCAGGATAATTTAATGCCAGTAATTCAGTTTCAAATTACAGGTGTTAATACACAAGTAAATAATGTGCAAAGGAACTTCAAAGAGAAATTAGTGAACTCTGATATATATGTATGTAGTTTGGAGGAAGAGTTGAAGAAATTATGGAACGAAAAGTTACCGAGAGAGTAACATCTGGAAACGCATCTTCTATTCTATCTCCTGAACTTAATGATACCAGTAAAGGTATAGATGATCTGTGGAAAGAGATTAGGCTTATTCAAGACAAAGTAGAGAAAGGAGCACCTGCACCTAATGTTGTGTTAACTAGTGAAGTGGTGACCGATTTGCAGTGCAGAGACTTCCAAAAGAAATTTAAGGAGAAATACTGGTCTGCAAGTGCACAAGAAAAGTTAATATAAGATCCATGGGACCCGGGCGGAGTCATATATTCCCACAGGGATGTTAACATTCTGAGTAAACGGGCGGAGTGATGACCATCAGATCCCTAGTTATTCTCAGCATTTCTTCGAAAATAGTTTTCCTGCACTGAATTCCTGTAATATCTTAAACTATTCTGTCATCTACTCCTAACTTCTTAAACTATCCTACAATCATAGTGCTTAGAAAACTCGATACAACTTCAAGTTAAAGAAAACTTAGGAGAATCATAGAATAAGAAAGAAAGTGATATCGACGTAAAATAAAATGAATAGAGTATTATATTTATGGATAATATAAAATGAAGTTAATAATTAAACAACTGTGATACCATAGTCTATAAATTTTCTATTTTGCATAGAGTATTTTATACCTTTTATGAGATGTAATGTAAATGGGACGGACTGTATAGGTTTTGAAAGGGGTTGGTATTGTACATAAAGGCATGGTTTACAAGAGCAAATAAATCATGGCTAACACAAAACACACATCACGCCTTTCAGACAACGCTTGCAAACAAGTGTGCCTGATTTTTCAACATTTGTTGTTTCCATAGGGTTGCTAAGATTTCCTTCGGGGACCTCAAGTGTAAAGGTGGAAATGTCCATTCTGTAGGAGACGATTTAACACCAAACCTCCTCTGGCATCTCACTCAAGTTCCCGAGGGGTAGGGGTCTTGGAGAAAGCAGGTAGGAAGGGTTGCCTGTCTTTGGGGCTATCTCCTTTCTCTTCTTAGATCTTACCAACCATATATATAATTTCTTGCTTCTTACTTGAGAACCTATCTATTTTTTCCCTCTTTCCATATTCACAAACTTCTATCACTGAAGTCCTTCCTTGTTTCCATAGTTTCTAATAACCTATGTCTTATCTTTAGATAAGAAGGCTGAAGCTTCAGACTACGTGAACAGACAGTTAGACACAAACATTGAAATTACAGACTAAAAAGCTTGTCACAATGTAAGAATTGTCAGGTATTGTAGGGGAAAGAATATGTGTACACTGGGAAATATGCACAATATACATATAAAATGTATGATGATTTGATATCGCATACATATATAAGAACTATGACAGTTCTACATGAAGAGATGTATATAAAGAAAGAATAGTGGCAAAGTACTCATGCACAAAGAGGGAGACAAAAGCATGTGAGTTGTGGGATGGCTATGAAGCAGTAATGAGCAGGAGATAGACAAAGAAGAGATGTGAGCAAAGAAAGAAAAAGAAAGCAGGAGTGGCATTAGTCATACTGATCATTAGGAAATGTCAGTTTGATAAATACTCTGTTGAATTGTAGGATAGTGGGACTTGAATAGTATGTATAGACATAGTATCTACTAAGAGTATAGAAGTTGAGAAGTAGAGGAGGACTCTAGGAAGTAAATGTGAATGCAAAGTGTAAAATAGATTTTTATTGATAACAGAGTATACTTAATTATAGTATACATAGAAATGTATACTAGGGTAATGAATTGTGAGGCCTAATCAGAAAGGGTAAGGGGGGTTTACCTGGCATGTGCTAAGTATATAGGGCAGGCCCAACAAATAGGAATGTTTCATAAAGGGGTGTGACTACCAGAATGGAAAGAGGAAGTGGTCTCATAAGGTCAGAACAGAAGCAAGGTATAGATACTGATCCTAGGAGAAGGGGACAGTATCATTAGAAAAGTCACAAATTTTATAGGGATTATTTTAAAAAGTTTGAATACTATGAGTGTCAAAAAGAACACTTTCATTTTGCCCAGAGTTTCTCCAAACTACACAAAATATTAAAAATAGTATTGTTGTTGTTGTTGTCTTCAGTCGAGAGACTGGTTTGATGCAGCTCTCCATGCCACTCTATCGTGTGCAAGCTTCTTCATCTCTCAGTACCTACTGCAACCTACATCCTTCTGAATCTGCTTAGTGTATTCATCTCTTGGTCTCCCTCTATGATTTTTACCCTCCATGCTGCCCTCCAATCCTAAATTTGTGATCCCTTGATGCCTCAGAACATGTCCTACCAACCGATCTCTTCTTCTAGTTAAGTTGTGCCACAAATTTCTCTTCTCCTCAACTCTATTCAATACCTCCTCATTAGTTATGTGGTCTACAAATCTAATCTTCAGGATTCTTCTGTAGCACCACATTTCAAAAGCTTCCATTCATTCTTGTGTGAACTATTTATCATCCATGTTTCACATCCATTCATGGCTACACTCTTCACAAATATTTTCAGAAACGACTTCCTGACATTTAAATCCATATTTGATGTTAACAAATTTCTCTTCTTCAGAAACACTTTCCTTACCATTCCCAGTCTACATTTTATATCATCACTACTTTGACCATCATCGATTATTTTGATCCACAAGTAGCAAAACTCATTTACTACTTTAAATGTTTCATTTACTAATGTAATTCCCCCGGCATCACCCAACTTGGTTCAACTACATTCCATTATCCTCATTTTGCTTTTGTTGATGTTCATCTTATATCCTTCTTCCAAGACACGGTCCATTCAGTTCAACTACTCTTCCATGTCCTTTGCTGTCTCTGACAGAATTACAATGTCATCGTCAAACCTCAAAGTTTTTATTTCTTCTCTATGGATTTTAATTCCTACTCCGTATTTTTCTTTTGTTCCCCTTACTGCTTGCTCAGTATACAGATTGAATGACATCAGGGATAAGCTATAACCCTGTCTCACTCCCTTCCCATCCACTGATTCCCTTTCATGTCCCTCAACCTTTACAACTGCCAACTGGTTTCTGTACAAATTGTAAATAGTCTTTTGCCCCCTGTACTTTACACGTTCTACCTTCAGAATTTGAAAGAGAGTATTCCAGTCAACATTGTCAAATGTGTTCTCTAAGTCTACAAATGGTAGATATGTACGTTTGACTTTCCTTGATCTATTTTCTAAGGTAAGTCATAGGGTCACTATTGCCTCACGTGTTCCAATATTTCTACGGAATCGAAACTGGTTTTTCCTGATGTCGGTTTCTAGCAGTTTTTCCATTCGTCTGTAAAGACTGTAGTGTTTCGCAATTGTCCTTCTTTGGGATTGGAATTATTATATTCTTCTTGAAGTCTGAGGGTATTTCGCCTGTCTCATACATCTTCTCAACAGATGGTAGAGTTCTGTCAGGGCTGGCCCTCCCAAGGCTATCAGTAGTTCTGATGGAATGTTGTCTACTCCTGGGGCATTGTTTTGACTTAGATCTTTCAGTGTTCTGCCAACTCTTCATGCAGTATCATATCTCTACATGGTCTTCCAGTTCCATAATATTGTCCTCAAATATAGACCCTCTATGTACTCCTTCCACTTTTTTGCTTTCCCTTCTTTGCTTAGAACTCGGTTTCCATCTGAGCCCTTGTATACATACAAGTGGTAATCTTTTCTCCAAAGGTCTCCTTAATTTTCCTGTAGGCAGTATCTATCTTACACCCAGTGATGTATGCCTCTACATGCTTACATTTGTCCTCTAGCCATTCCTGCTTAGCCATTTTGCACTTCCTGTCAATCTCCTTTATGAGACGTTTGTATATCTTTTTGCTTCATTTACTGCATTTTTAGATTTTCTCCTTTCATCCATTAAATTCAATATTATTTCTGTTACCCAAGAATTTCTACTAGCCCTCATCTTTTTACCTACTTGATCCTCTGTTGCCTTCACTATTTCATCCCTCAAAGCTACCCATTCTTCTTCCACTGTATTTCTTCCCCCATTCCTATCAATCATTTCCTAATGTTCTACCTGAAACTCTCTACAATCTCAGCTTCTGTCAGTTTATCCAGGTCCCATCTCCTTAAATTCTCACCTTTTTCCAGTTTCTTCAGTTATAACCTATAGTTCATAACCAATAGATTCTTCAGAGTCCACCTGGTTCCTAAATCTCTGTCTTACCATTATAGAATCTATCTGATACCTTCTAGTATATTCAGGATTCTTCCATGTATACAACCTTCTTTCATGAATCTTGAACCAAGTGTTAATTATGATTAAGTTGTGCTCTGTGCAAAATTCTTCCAGGTGGCTTCCTCTTTCGTTTGTTACCCCTATTCCATATTCCTTCACTTCCTTTGCCTACTATTGAATTTCAGTCGACCATGACTTTTAAATTTTCGTCTCCCTTCACTAACTGAATAATTTATTTTATCTCACCATACATTTCATCAATATCTTTGTCATCTGCAGAGCTAGCTGGCACATAAACTTGTACTACTGTGGTAGGCGTGGGCTTCGATTCTATCTTGGCCACAATAATGCGTTCACTATCCTGTTTGTAGTAGCTTACCTGCACTCCTATTTTTTATTCTTTATTAAAACTACTCCTGCACTACCTCTATTTGATTTTGTATTTGTAACCCTGTATTCACCTGACCAGAAGTCTTGTTCCTGCTGCCACCGAACTTCACTAATTCCCACTATATCTAACTTTAACTTTTCCATTTCCCTTTTTAAATTTTCTAACCTACCTGCCTGATTAAGGGATCTGACATTCTACACGCTGATCCATAGAATGCCAGTTTTCTTTCTCCTGATAACAATGTCCTCCTGAGTATTCCCTGCCCATAGATCTGAATGGGGGACTATTTTACCTTTGGAATATTTTATCTAAGAGGACGCTATCATCATTTAGCTATACAGTAAAGCTGCATGCCGTTGGGAAAAATTGTGGCTGTACTTTCATTTTTATGATACAAACAAATTTCATGCATGTATCTCCCTGCACAATTTAATGATGAATTAGAAATCAAAATTAAAACATGTATGAGTCCAGATCTTTCTATAAATGACTTCTAAATCTTTGATAAATATTATCAACCATTAAGTATTAAAATAATTTTTGGTTTGTCTGCATTCTTGAAATAGTCTTTTTCTATTTTCAAAATGGTTTCTTTGCTTATAGAATTCCTGACAGGACATAACATTATGAATTTGGAGAGAACATCTGTTATGACAAAAATATAACAGTGTTCCCTTTTACTGTTTGGTAACTTTTCAGAAAAATCCACAGCCAATAAATCCAAAGGTTTTCCATGAATGATATTTTGCATTTCATCTTTACATATCCTGTTAGTTACCATGACCCACTGATGCCTACCGTATGTTGCAAATACTTTTCTTACCTTTTTAGCCATAATATGAAACTAAACATATTCCTGTGATTTTTGCATAAATTTTTGAATACCTCAATGACCATAGATTTCACATATGTAACTAATTACTCCATTTGCTCCCACTCCTGCCAACACAGATCCAGTTATCAGAATATTTATTTCTCTTCTAACCAGAGTTCCTTTGAATACATTGTAATATTTGTGTAATTTCTCATATTTCTTTTAAATAAACAAATTTTAACCACTCTCCATTTGGAATCATGATTTTGATTTATTCTAGTGTTACAGGGTGTATCAAAAAGAATAATCTGATTTTAAAAAAATAATAAGTTACCAAGTATTATTCTTTGTAGGTTTTTTTTGGGTACAATTTTGTATGTATTATTCTTTGTACTACTTAATGTAAAATTTTGTATGTTCCTTTTGCACAGATTGTTTCCCATAAATTTACATGTACTTTTGGTCAACATCCATACAGTATTTGTTGCTATGGATGGATAAATAAATAAATGAATTATAAATAAATATTTGAGATACATGTGTGAACAACATACTGTTGGAAATACCAAATTCTTGTGTTTTACATGGTTCCCACTAGGTAGCAGCTGTGTGTGCACACTTGAGTTCTAGTAAAAATGGTGTTGGGGCAACAGAAAGCATTCTGTGTTCTATGTTTTGCACAGTACGGGTCAGTAATAACTGTTTAGCATTACTTTCATACTAGGTATGGCGTGGATCCTCCTACAATACAGAACATTAGATGATGGCATGAACAATTCCAAGAAAGAGGTTGTTTGTGTAAAGGCAAATTGCCAGGCTGTCCTCGCATGTCTGATTCAGATGTTGAATGCATTCACCATAGTTTCACAAGGAATCTGCAGAAATCTGTTCACCATGCAGCTCATCAGCTCAGCATTCCCCTGATGTCTCTCTGGCATGTGTTGCATTGACATTTGCACATAAAACCATACAAAATAGAGATACTGCAAGATCATTGTAAAGCTGACAAACAACAAGGTGTGGAGTTCTGTAATTTTGTTCTTGGCAAAATGGAGATGACAGTTTTCTTCCATGCTTAGTGTTAAGTGATGAGGCAACATTCCACCTAAATGGAAAAGGGAACCATTATAATGTGAAAATATTGGGTATGGAACAACCACATGAATTTGTGCCACATGAGAGGGACTCTCCAAAATTTAATGTGTTTTGTGCAATTTCACAGGAAAAGGTGTATGGTCCAGTTTTCTTTGCCAAGAACATTGTTACAGAATGCACATATCTCAATATGCATGAGAACTCTCATTTTCCATAGCTGAAGACTGATTTGAACAACTTCATTTACCAACAGGATAGAGCACCTCCACACTAGCATCTTGAAGCATGGGAATTTTTAAATCGAAGGATTACTTAACAATGGATCAATCACACTGGACCAAATGATTTAGCCTTACATTACTGGCTTCCAAGGTCACCAGACCTGACAGTATTTGATTATTTTTTGTGGGAGTTTATAAAATTTATGTGCCTCTATTACCGACAACAATGAATGACCTCAGATATTGTATGACATAGACTGTGCATCTTGAGGGGGGAATATTGAACCATTATGAGAAGGTATACAAAAAAGAACTTGTTGAGTTTCCCATTAATCAAAAAACAAAATTCATTGTATATGTTTATTAATTTCAGAAGTAGAGACATACCAGGTTGGATGATTCTTTTTGATATGCCCTGTATTGGATATGGCCTTAATAATTTTTTTTCATGTACACCTTTTCTATTCCTCTTTGTAAGTTCTTTTTTCTCATCTTGATCAAAAGTTCCATTAATTCCTCCTAATGGCCTTCTTGATAGAGCATCTGCAACAACATCGTCAGGAACTTTAAAACTTTTGTTTCAAAGCCAAATTGTTATAAGTACAATGACCATCTTCTAAGCCTACTATGGTAAAGTCTGCACTCCTGAAGGCAGGTTAAGGATTTGTGATCTGGATATACTTTTGTCTTATGTACCAAAAAAGAAGTTCTAAAGTTTGTAACTGTCCAATGTCTAGGCAGTAGGTCTTCTTTGGTGTAAACAACAGGTCCCATAGCTATAAATAAGGCATGGAAAAATCTCTTGATCCAATGGGCAGACAGTTCACTGATCCTGACTAAGGTTGTGACGTGGAAGAAATTACCATAACCATTCACATTTCAGTGTCTGGCTTAAATTCATCTCCTGGTGTAGGGGAAAGATCAGAGGAACTGTGCTGTGTAGTTAGCACTACTGTTTGCATTCGTCTGATAGACTTGGAGTTTTGTACTGTATTCACATTTTGAATTCCTGTAAGAGAATTCTCTAAAATCTGAACTTCATTGCAACTTCCTTCAATGTTGTTGTTGATGGCATGCAACAGAATGTGTCTCCTCCCTTACTGTACCATTTTGTACAGTCAACATAATAAATTGTCCACTCAGATATTTGTTTCTTCATTATCAGGGTCACCAATCATGTTGATAAAACTTTTACAACATCTAAAATGAGTACACTGCATTAAATGTAAAGGATTACTTTTTAATATTCACTGTACAAAATATGTGTACTGTAAACAACATAGGATGACTAAAGACAAATAGATAAATGTTTATATTAAAAGTAATACACATTACAACTGATTGCTGGACTGATGATAACCTCATTACTATTTACAGAGGCATAAGCGATAGAGTTACATTATTTGGTACATCCAACTATCTGCCCAACCATTTTAAAGATTATTATGTACTGACATGATTACAGTTTCACTAATTAGTTGCAACATTAGGCTTCACAGATTGTCTAAAGCTTTCTTTACCTTTGCAAAGTCTTATTACATGAGTGAATTATTATCTTTCTGAACTATAAATTGCTGTTTTAACAGAATGGTTGTATGTTAGTCTGTACAAGATGTAATAGAAAAGTAACAGGATTTTTTTCTTTTTCTCACAGAATCTTTATTTATTCATCAACATCAGCATTGTCCCCTTCAAAGCATCCCCCTCAGATCTGATACAACAATGTCAGTGCTTTTTCAGTCTTGGATGCACCCCTGGAACTCACGTTTTGTAATGTTTTTCAGCTCCTTCTGTGATTATGTTTTTATCTCGTCAGTGGTGACAAAACAATGCCCTTTCATGGTTCGTGAGTAGAAGGAAGTCACAGCAGACCATGTGTGATGAATGTGGTGGCTGAGGCAACATAACAGTTTTGTTTTCTGCCAAGAAATTATGAACAAGCATTGAAGTGTGAGTATTATTTATATTAGAATGATGCAATTTGCATAAGTTGTTTTGCCACTGTTCTGGTCAATTTCTTTGGAATGTTTCACACAATGACACAATACTTCCAGATAGTATTCCTTACTGAATGCAAGACCATAATGCAGGAACTCATGATGTACTACCCCAATGTAATCAAAGAAAACAGTGATAAGAATCTTTACATGTGATCAAACTTTTTTCAGTCTTTGCTCTTCATGTAGTTTACGTTGAGACAATTGGACCTTGGGTCTGACATCATACATATATACCCATGTTTTGTCAACTGCTGTACCTCTTTATAGAAGGTCTGGATTGTTTTTAATTTAATACAGCTGTTCCTGAACAATGTCTATGTGATGTCATTTTTGGCCAAAATTCAAATTTTTCAAAACAAACTTTGGTGCTAAATGTTTCAGGCCCAAAACGTTTGAAAAAATTGCTTGGCATAAGGCAAAGTATATGCCAACATCATCAGCGTCCTCCCTGATGGTGATGCAGCACTTTTTCAGAACTGTTTTCTTTACTTCTTCCACATTGTCATCAGTAGTTGAAGTGCTAGGACTTCAACACCTTTCTGACTCTCTTTGAAATGTTCATGAAAATTTTGTGATCCATTGTTTTTGAAAGTAAAAATTCATCAAGCACTCAAGAACACATATAAAATTTTTGACTGTCACTAGTAAACTAAATATTCAAAACAGCTGAAAATGCAGAAATACAGCAGGAACATATGAATCAACAAGATTTTTTTTTAAATACTGGATAATAATAATAATGTCATGTGACTGGGCCTCCCATCAGGTAGACCGTTCGCCTGGTGCAAGTCTTTCTATTTGACGCCACTTCGGCGACTTGTGTGTCAATGAGGATGAAATGATGATGATTAGGATAACACAACACCCAGTCATAGAGTAGAGAACATCTCCAGCCCAGCTGGGAATCAAACCCAGGCCCTTAGGACTGACATTCTGTCGTGCTGACCACTCAGCTACCAGGGGCAGACTCAGTACTGGATGTATAATGTCCACAAAAATAAAAGATTCCTGTTACTTTTTGATCACGCCTCATGCATGAAATTCCAAACAATCATAATTATGTAAATGAAATAATGAAACTAACTTGCTATTTGCAGAACATTGTATTATTGCAAATAGCGGTAGACAATCTAAATAACTGTGAAAGGAATAAACAGTAACATAAATTTGACATGACATAACATAACATAATGAAAGATTGAATGCATTTAGTAATTCACTAAATATTGTGTATCATCAGGTCCTATATGAATTCTAAGACTGTTACATTACAAAGGAAAGATATTCATGATGATATTAACCACACTCTGCCCAGAAAACATATGAATTGTTGCACCAGTTAAAATTTTTCCCACCTGCTTTACTGTCCACACATTGTCCAAGCAATTTCCATCTCTTCATGCACAAAATTTGACCTGGTTTACATCACTTTAACTCCACAAGATTATGTCATGGGCTGACTGCTATGACATGTGACACAATTTAATACAGAGGGAATATTCCAATTTGTAGAGAGATACATGTTTTACTCTGCGTAGAAGGAATACAAATTTGTAGTTTTATAGTTTTTCCAATAAGTTTGCAATGACCAATCCTAAGTTTTTATAGGCTATTGAAAGTTACTTTCTGTATAACCCTTCTATATGAATTCATTCATTGCATTCAAAGCAAATCTAGAAATACGCACCTCCACAGAAATTAGATTTTTTTATCCTAGTTGTTATTTTTCACTTGATTAAATGTTGCCTTTCAAATACCATACTTAAAAATAAACACATTTTGCCATTAGCAGTAACAATGATTACTGCTTTCCTTGTTGCATCCCTGCGGGTTAATTGCTCCTGTGCACACTAAGTCCCTTTCGGTCAATATTACTGTTTGTTGTGTAGTAGTTTTTCTCATAGTTACTTGGAAATCTGTTAATAGTATTGCATGAGTATCAGTCTAGAAAATGTTTCACATGATCATGTTTCTCAAATAAAACCAATATTGTCAATAAAGTTCTTCAGCACGTATTTTGACCACTGTTGCCTATGGCCTTCCTCAGAGGTTTGAGCTGACTACTGAATGAGAACAACTTAAGTTCTTGCATACTATTGGAAGAAACTGTTTTTGTAATGTGATAGGCTATTGAGAATGAATAGGAGGAGTGTTAGATATCCTTTATTGGTGTTTGCTGTAAGCCTGATGCATAATTGTAAACTTGGGCACAGAATATACAGAAAACCCACCAGGACAAACCATTGCTTGCATGCCTCCTACAACCATCATACAATACTGAAGAAATTTGTTCCAAAAACTTTAACCAAAAGATCTCACAGGATCAGTGATGAAGAACATCTGAAGGCAAAACTACAAATTTTCGGGTCTTTCTTCAGGGCCAGTGGTTACAGAATGAAGACTATAGATAAAGCTATGGTAACAATGGATGAAACTAAGTGACCCACTAGCATGAATAGTGAAGACTGGTAGAGACTTACAGCATCTTGGCTGCCAGCAATAACAGCACTTTGGGATGACCGCATTTCTAAAGGAAGCCACACAAAGTCACAGCAGATCACAACAGCTGTAGTGACACAGAGTATTGGCATGTCTCAGCTTGTAATGTCACCACATAAACAGCACTATGTCACAACTGCCACCTGCTTCTCATTTGAATATTTCCACCAACAATAAAAAATAAAACAAACACCACTAAAATACATCTAACACCCCTCCTCCTCAGTATCTTATCAGATTATGAAAACAGTTTTTCAGTAGTATACAATAACTTCAGTTTTCTCGTTCAGCAGGCAGCTCAACCTCCTGAGAAAAACTATTTGCAACAGTGGCTGCAATGTTGGAGAATTTTACATATTGAGAATAACATATTAAGAGTAAGGTTATGCTTAACCAATGGTTTCTGCAATTTTATTTCAGTGGGAAAACAATTTAACTTGTTTTTGACAGTGAACTGTACAGAAAACTGTATTAAACTTATCGTAATGTTTGAATTATCATTAATGATAGTTCTGACCATTATATAAAAATAAAGAGCATTTAACGTAGGACTTTTTTTTTTTTTAAGTAAGTGATGTTTCCAAGTAGGAAAATGTGAAGTAGAATAACGCATCTAGTGCAGGTAATACTGACATTATCATCAGCACTAAAAAACAGAGAAACGTCCATGCACACACAATTACTGTTCAGAATGAAGTGGCTCAACCAAAGATAGTCTCATTGCAGGTGCTCTTACTGATGACCAAAGAATCTCCTTCTTCTTGCTGTGATTTTCAATGGTGGAGCCACACTACTTATCTAACTCTTCAATATCTATAGAAAGCTATGCAGCTTTTGCTTTGGCTGTTCAGCTGCTATTTTCTAACTAACATAAGTGTACATGTATATTATTATGTATAATTCCTTGTTGAAAAAAAAATGACAGTTCATATGACATAACTGTTGAGATTTCTTTTGCTACTGCACCTTGCGTATAATTTATACACATATGTAATGAAACACAATTTAATTTATTTGTGTTTCTCATGTTTTACTTAAGTCTGTGGGTGTTGCATTTAGGTGGGTGGTGGGCGCAGGGGGAGCAGAGGGGTGGGGGGAAGACTGGCAGAGACACAGTGAGAACAAGTGGCAGAAAATAGGAGTCATATCCTTCAGAATGTTTGTCATATTCCCTTTTCAAAATAACATTTGCTTCATATTAATACTATTTACCTGTATGTGCTTACCTCTTGTTTAGCAAATTCAACATATTTGACAATAGCAGCAATAAAAATAGGCCCCAAAAAAATTGTCATCAGTAGATATTTTGTGTAACACATTTCCACTATCAGATCATCACACATTAACAAAGAAGGAAAGCACATGCAGGAAAGAATCTGGAAAAGTGATGTTATAATTTAATTACACAGATAAAAAAGTATTAATAAACTTTAAGATGACATCAGTCTAATCAGAAATGATTAAAAGTAGTAGCAATAATAAACAAAACAAAACCAGCTCCCTCACACTTCAAATAATGTATTGTAATATTCAATCTACAATCAACAAATTACAAGAATTAGAAATAACACTGTATTTTGACCTAAATGTTGATATTTTCTGTATATGCCATGAAGCACTCTTCAAAGTCAAGAACACCATGTTGAATGCTGTTGAGCACCACACCCAACACGGTATACTGGAATTCAGTGACTGCTTCACAGCCTTTGAGCTCTGTGTCTGTTCCACCAACACCAACCTTTTCTGAATTGGACAGGTTCAAACTCTCCGTACCACATATCCTTCATTCCTGTAACCCTCCCTAGTCCTGTCTCACCACTATCTGCTTCTTTACCTGCACCTACTCCTGCCTTACACATGGCTCATGCCCCTCCCACCCCTCCACCTCCTCCTCACCCAACACCCTTCCCCACCCCAGTACAACTGCTTTGATTTTCCCATTCTCTGTTCCCTCCTTGTCACTTTTTCCCTTCTTCCTTTGCTTTAATCAAGCTTAGTTCATCATGTTTCACTTACTTATCCAATGATATATTACTGGCTGTGTTAACTAGAGTTCACTATGCAAACATGCTTGTGTGTTGCAGTGTCACAATATAAGTTATGTATGGTGGACCCAGTTGCTGTTGTTTTTCTGTGGAATTTCAAGGTGTGTAAATTGTTGTCTTTGCTGATGTTCATGTATAGCGAATAGATGCTAATTTTTTTTCGTTATTTTTATTTATGTTTGTGTGCCATTTGTTGAGAGTATTCATTGTGTTGTTACTATCATTTGTGTAGCCATCTACCACGATCAATTTATCATCAACAAAATGTTTAAAAATTTTAAAAATGCTTAGTAGTTGATTTAATTGAAATGATTTATTGCACCAACTGATAAATATATATAGTGTCTAGTAACATAATGTGACCTCTTGTAAAAAATATGAATAACCACCTTTCCACCTTTTCCAGCACAAGACATGCAGGAAGAGAGTAAGTGAGGTTCTGGAAGGTACTGACAGGGATGTGGAGCCATTCCGACCCCAGTGCCATGTCTAGGTGTGCTAGGTTTCTCAGTTGAGGTGGCCCAACAGATTTTGGAATGAGTTTAAATCTGGGAAGTCTGCTGGCCAGGGGAGTATAGTGAACTCATCTTGGTGCTCTTCAAACCATGCATGTACAATGAAAGCTGTGTGACATGCTGCATTGTTCTACTGGTAGATGTCATCTTGCCAAGGAAAAACAAACTGCATGTGGCAGTGGATATGATCCCCGAGGATAGATGCATACTTGTGTTGGTCCACTGTGTCTTCCAGAATGACAATATCACATAAAGAATGCCATGAAAGAAGGTTATTTGCTTTCAAACATTTTGCACCATACATGCCAACAGCCATCTGTCTGATAGAGCATGGAACATAATTCATCTGTATAGGCCAACTGTCATCACTATGTGGAAATCCAATTGTGGTACTGGCATGAAAATTCCACCCTTCATTGTCAATGAACAGCAGTCAGCATGAGTGCATGAACTACTCATCTACCTTGCCACAGTGTTTACTAAACAGTCATTGAGGAGACGCTGTTGGTAGCCCCTTGATTCATGTGGGGAGTCAGCTGATCAACAGTTGCATGTAGATGGTATACTTTAACAAAGGTGGCAAGTGAACAGTCTATAAACTTTGCCATTTTGCTAATGCTTCCACCCTTGGACTGAAAACCAATGATCATACACTTTTGGATGTCAGATAAAATCACACTGTTTCCCCTTTATGATTACTGCACTGTTTTCACATCCCTGGCATGCTTTACATACCTTCCCTCCATTGCTAGTGCTTTCACCTGCCATCTGTGATTTGTTATTGTATACTGATGTCAAATGAAGGTGGTAGTCACATTATTGCAATTGGTCTGAGTATATTCACAATTTTATCTGCTGTACATTAAGCCGCTGCAAAACTAAAATATGTTGTGTGTAAATTTTATTATTAAATGACAAACAGTTTTAGGTTAGTATTAACTCAAATAAGTCCATGTCTTCAAGAATTCCTACCAATGATAGCTTTTTATGTTTTTTGATGTTTCACCTACTAACTTTAGCGATTCTTGGATTGGTATATTTGTGTATACATTTTTTTATGTCACAAGATACTAACTGAGCTGAATGAGAACATTTATATTATCAAAGCCTTATATTGGTCACTGTTTTTATTGAGTGCTTTTTAGTGAATGTACATATCTTGTCTAATATTTGGTTTAGTTTGTTTGTAATATTATAACTAGGGCTGTTCCTTGATAAGACAATGGGTCTCATGGGACAACATTCTTTGTGTATTTTTGGTTTAGGTGTTACCTTTGGTGTTTGAGGATATGTGGTAGTGCTGTACTTTTCCTCATGGTCAGTTAGCATTAGCAGGAAGTGTGTGTTTTTAGCTGTGATTTGACTTTTGCTTCAAATACTTTTGTGAGGTTTTTTGTATTTCAGTAATGCCACAGTCAGTTTTTCTTATGTAGTCTTCTTCTTTCATTATACACAAAATGTTCCCATTGTCCAATTACAAAAATAAAATTATTTAATCATATAATTATGTTTCTGTACGTGATTAAATTATGGTAGAGTACAATATTTCATAGCCTCTTGCTGTCCTGAGTGTGTGGTATGAGGATGGGGTGGGAGGTGGGGGCTGGGGGCAATGGTAATGGTGGGGGCTGCCTTTCAGATGGAACAGCACACTAAGGGAGGTGTAGTTTATGAGCATTAGGATAAGTGAAGTGTTACCTCAGGTGTCATGCTACCATATTTACAGGCTTTACAGGCTCATATAAATCTTGTAAGTTTCTTATTTCATTTATGCGGTCATTTTAAAACTCAGTTTCTTATCCTGTCAGTAATTTCATTTTGATTTTTGCAAGTATTATTACATTTCTGTTCTGGTTTGACTGGTACTAATCAATATTTGAACATAAATCACAAACCATTCTCATTTTGTAATTCCAGTGTACTTTTCAGAAGTGAAACCAGCCTTTCATTTGTATTTATGTAATGAACTCATGAAGATGTTAGGAACATTTCCAACTGATAATCTTCATGATGTAAGCAACTCTATAAAAAGCATTTTTTTCAAACACATTTTATGGATTTCAGTACTAAATGCTACGAGCCAAGTAAAACTTATTGTCGCGGCATGGGAGGAGCGAATTAATATATTATTCTGTAATGCCAGACTGTAAATAGTAACAAATTTTTGATTGTAATCCTATAATCTTCTTTCTGTAATAATGGATGATGTAACACGTAATTGTTGGAATGATATATTGGGAGTGGTGAATTACCCATATGTGAGCCAGTTTGGCTGTTTGGCTGAGAGTTTTATTTTTATCAGTTTTGCACAATAAAAATGTCATTGTTAAAGTGAAACTTCATGTCAAATTGATTACTTAAAAATTCTCTTGGCGTACCAAATCATTAATTACATTGTGAAAAATTAGGGAGTAAAAGCAAATTCTGATGAAGCAGATACTTGTAAATTTTTTAAAGCCTCCAAAAAATGAAGATTTTCTACTAAATATTACACCCAGAAACAGTCCCATTATATTTCAATTGTGATGGAGGATCCTGGAATCATAGCTGCCCTGCTAATGAGGGTTTACTTACAGAATTTTGAATTTCAGACAGATTTACACTATAATGGAAACTTATACAATGAAAAATTTAAAAGCAAACACTGGCATGGAAATTTGAAATGGATTATATATTGATGCAAAAAGGAGAGTAAAGAGACAATAACTAGAAATGAAATGTTTGGGACATGGAAGTACGTCATCATCGACATTTGAGATAAGAACTTTGATTGTTTACTCTGTTTCTTATGTAACAGAAATTTTACCTGAAGACTAGAATTTTAGTGTGAGGACTGAAATTTTAATTTAAAAATGTTTAAAACTGTATTTGTTTATGAATTTGGTGAACAATAGTAACCAAGGCAGTGTACTAATATAAGATCAGAAATAAGTTGTAGACAATGTTGCAACTTTGAACTCAGCTTAACTGGTAATGAAAGTAAAACTGAAGTAAACAGTAAGGTAGTACAAGATCAGATTTGTGAACATGAAGCAGTAGGAAGTGTCAATGTGAGTACTTGTTCACCATTCCTTGGTTTCCATAAAATTCAAACTATTGGCTTGAACAGTGAAATTGTAGAATTACTGTCAAGTTTATTAACTAAAACAGGTAATACTTTAACTTGTACTTTAGACATCAGAATTTCTGCAACAGCTAATACTCTAGGTGTTATTTAAATAAATTTTGGTCTGAAACAGAGCATGTAAGATTAAAGAGTGAATTCCTGAAGGGGTCAGTATATGGAGAGGACCAGGAAAACATGAAAGCATTCTGAAAAACTACTTTGGAGACTAATTCATTTAAACAAACCATTTGAAGAACACTCTGAGACTGACACTTTGAAAAGCAGTTTTCTGAGAAGACTGCAGTGGGGACTTATGTTTGGACCAGATGAATATGTAGAGGGATTCCTAGACAGACTTGACAGAGCTGTAGAACAAAATGGAAATCAAGATAGAAACTTTAGTAAGAATAACAAATATCAACCAAATGGGAGAAATCAGAATAATAATCAGAATATCTATATGAGGTGAGATGGGAACAGCTTTAGAAATGTGTATCGTGATAGAGGAAATAGGAGGGATAATCAGTGGAGTGATAGGGATAGGACCAGAAACAGAGAAATAGATCACAGAATAGGCCATGAGTGAGACAATAGGGAATATCATAACTTGAGGCAAAACAACAGAGGCAGTGATGAGGGAAACTGGAGTTCACTTTGCCAGGTGCCTGTCAGTTTCGGGTGAGAGAAAATCATTGCAGTCAGGCAAAACACTATAGGAAAGGGAATGTGAAATCCCACAGACTGAATAGTAAGAGGACACACTAGATGGGCAGATTATTTTTTTGATAGAAAGTTTTGTTGAGTAATGAAGTTTGGTGAATACAACAGGAGAGATTTAGAAAGTAGGAAAGATATGAATGTAGAATGGATGCAGAAACTTTTTACAATCTATATAACCAAGAAAATAGTAAGAATGTGCAGGGTGGGTTGGAAGTGTTGATGATAACTTTCATCTTTATGGTATAAATAATCGGAAGAGCAGAGAACGTATGCGAAGTATGAGTCAGTCTGTTGAAACTAATGTATCTGGTGATCTTGTAGCAAGGAAGGAAACAGAAGGTGTTAACTGCAGTGATGAAGATGAATAACTGATAAAAATCCTATGATTTGTGGACTTGAGGAAATTGATGATTGTGATTTGTGAGTTGTGAAAGTGATACTGAAAGATTTTGTGTGAAATTATTTTTAATTATGAGTTACATGGGATGATTTATGTAGAGATTAAAGATGAAAGTTTTGAAGGGAGATGATACTGTAAGTAGAGATGATTATTCACTGTGGGTGTGATAAATATGATAGGGCAGTACAAGAGGACCAGGCATTGCAGGAGGATATGAGAAAAGCAGGGAGCACTGTTAATAAAGAGAAAGGGAAGTTAACTTGTAAGATTTTAAAAGTTGTTTATGATCACTACTGAAATATGGACAGTAATGTTAATATTATGGAGAAAATAGAGATGATTTGCAATGAATTACATCCAGTCTGGAGGATAGAGGAAAATGAGGAAATGAGGGAAATTTATAAAAACCTAATTGCCTGTAGGAGGTTTATAACTGGTTTTTTATAATGAATTTGATAAAAATCAAGGTGAAGATGACATAATCTATGAAGAAGTAGATAATCATATATTAATTGGAGAAGGAGATAGAGATGATCAGAAGATACATGAGAGTCCTTGCAGTATTGTTAAAAATGATTACAGGGAAGGAAACTTTTGGTTGACGCTGGCAGCACTGTAGCATTACAAGGGTAATTGTCTGAGTAGCCCACGAAATCTTTAAGCAATAAATCGGGATGTCCATTAAAGTCAGATATACTTTGTGTCACATGAGTGTAGGAGAGTCAAAACAGGTAGTAACACGTCACATCATCTCAAGTCAAAATATTTAGTAGTGCAATATTTGCTGAGAGATTGACACTGTATAAGAATCAATAACTAATTAGTATTTTTCAACATAGCAGATCACAATGATGCGTAATGTGTGATTTTTTTCTTTGAAAAAGATAACAACTTCTCAGTTGCTCAAGTGCACGAACTAGTTGTAATTGAGTGCGGATCCTGTTTAATTTTAAAGAATTTTGTAAACAGATCACATGGGGACTTTGAAATAATGGCCCAAAGTTTGAAATATACAGTAGGTTATCACGCATTATAGTTCCGTGAAGGATTAATTCGTACTCCCCATAATTTTTTGACATTAACTTGGTAATAATTATTAAGGAATTATTGGTATATTAAAAACAAAGATTCCAAGACTTACCAAGCGGGAAAGCGCCGGCAGACAGGCACATGAACAAAACACACAAACACACACACAGAATTACGAGCTTTCGCAACTGGCAGTTGCTTCGTCAGGAAAGAGGGAAGGAGAGGGAAAAATGAAAGGATGTGGGTTTTAAGGGAGAGGGTAAGGAGTCATTCCAATCCCGGGAGCGGAAAGACTTCCCTTAGGGGAAAAAAAGGACAGGTGTACACTCGCACACACACACACACACACACACACATATCCATCCGCACATACACAGGCACAAACAGACATATTTAAAGGCAAAGAGTTAAGGGCTTAACTCTTTGCCTTTAAATATATCTGTTTGTGCCTGTGTATGTGCGGATGGATATGTGTGTGTGTGTGTGTGTGCGAGTGTACACCTGTCCTTTTTTTCCCCTAAGGGAAGTCTTTCCGCTCCCGGGATTGGAATGACTCCTTACCCTCTCCCTTAAAACCCACATCCTTTCATTTTTCCCTCTCCTTCCCTCTTTCCTGACGAAGCAACTGCCAGTTGCGAAAGCTCGTAATTCTGTGTGTGTGTTTGTGTGTTTTGTTCATGTGCCTGTCTGCCGGCGCTTTCCCGCTTGGTAAGTCTTGGAATCTTTGTTTTTAATATATTTTTCCCATGTGGAAGTTTCTTTCTGTTTTATTTATAAGGAATTATTGGAGTTTATAGTAATTGTTTTTGGTGCTTACAGTAAATAGGGTTTGATTTACTGTTTGAATATGACATATATTAATCACAGAATAGTCAGTTGATTAATAGGTTAGTTAGCAATCAATAAACAGACAGTAATGGAATTACTGGAATGATAATTTCAATCACTGGTGACCACTACATGCACACCAGAAAACTAATTACTCTCATTGTGACTGACATCTGGAATGGTTTTGTTTTGTTTCAGCCCCTTGGAATCAATAAACTTCATCCGAAATTGGAACTTTATAAACTGTGTTGTGTTCTTTCAATTTAATGGATCGATAAAAATTATAGTCTATACTACAATTTTCACCCTTTTGAAAAAGAGAGTACTTACCTTTTTAGACAAATGTTTCAGCTTTAGTCATCAATCTTCCCGAAACGGAGATAAGTGTGACCCACACACATAGCACTACGTCATCATGATCAACAACATATGTGCCCCCTTCTCCCTCCCTTTTGTTGAAAACCCTGAGATATAGACATGGTATGATGAAGAAAGAAGGAAGAGCATTTGAACAGCCAAGGAGAAAAGAAGAAAACAACGGCAGTGGAGCAAGAGAGAGAAATAAGGAGAGGGGAGGTCACAGTACAATCTATGGAAGTTCTGAGAAATTGACATACAGAATTAAATACAAGAGCAAGATAACAGATGATTGTCAATGTTGAGAGGATATAAAATGAAGACTGGCAATGTCAAGGAAAGCGTTTCTGAAGAAGAGAAATTTGTTAACATCGAGTATAGTTTTAAGTGTCAGGAAGTCGTTTCTGAAAGTATTTGTATGGAGTGTAGCCATGTATGGAAGTGAAACATGGACGATAAATAGTTTGCACAAGAAGAGAATAGAAGTTTTCGAAATGTGGTGCTACAGAAGAATGCTGAAGATTAGATGGGTAGATCACATAACTAATGAGGAGGTATTGAATAGGATTGAGGAGAAGAGGAGTTTGTGGCACAACTTGACAAGAAGAACTGACCGGTTGGTAGGACATGTTCTGAGGCATCAAGGGATCACAAATTTAGCATTGGAGGGCAGCATGGAGGGTAAAAATCATAGAGGGAGACCAAGAGATGAATACACTAAGCAGATTCAGAAGGATGTAGGTTGCAGTAAATACTGGGAGATAAAGAAGCTTGCACAGGATAGAGAAGCATGGAGAGCTGCATCAAACCAGTCTCAGGACTGAAGACAACAACAATAACAAATGCCCTATAATCACCCCCATCCCCCCTTCCCCTATTCAGTCATGAAGAAAGGCATATCCTAGTGTCTTTGTGGGGAGTATAATACCTCAAATGCCGAATTATACCTGAATGTTACCTTGTTCCATATATCCAGACGTTTATGGCTGCCTTAGCAGGCATTCAGCATTTGGAAAGCATGTCACCTTATCCCAATGACATCATATATGGCACTGGTCATGTTTTTTGGCCTCTTTTAATGTGTTAGAATACCATTTGGCCCAAAGAATGTGGCTCAAACAAGCCAGCTATTCATTGATGGAGTCCTCCATGCTGCCCGTCTACTTTGTACACCTTGATGATGATTTGGTTTTCTCTGCCATTGCTATACAACATGACAAACATCAGCAGATTACTTTTGATAAGAGATTCGCATTACAGCTTGATGATCAACAAAGATAAATGAGTATACTGACAAAAGGTCCCTGACCTTTTGTGTCACTGAGTGACTACACCAGGTATTCAGCCTTTAAAACTAAGGTTGACTTGATTCAGTCAGTCCACCTCCCAGAGAACTTTTGACTGTTACACCATTTTTGCATGTGGCAAACTTCTAGAGGTACCACATGCCACTAGTATACAAGCACCGCTCTCTGCCATGCTGTCCAGACCAACTTCACAGCTACAATGCTCTGTAACATGAACACCAGCAATGTTGTCTGCAGTACACATTGCTTCTAGTACATCCAATTCCTTCTATGACCCTAACCATTGTTGTTGTTGGTAGCCAGACCAAGATAGGTATGGTCCTACAACAGCAATTGAATGGTATGTGGCAGCCACACATGTTCTTTTCCTGTAAACTGTCAGAGCCAGAGACACAATGGAGTGCCTATGACAGAATACTTTTGACAAGAGGTGTCAGAGCACACCAATTTTTACTAATCATACACCAGTTTCCTTGGCTTTCAGCACTCCTTCTCCCCCCTCTCCCTTTCCATTTAGAATGTATTGGCTAGTTTACTTCTGATGTTCATTATTTGTGGGGTAACACTAACAAACTGTCCTATTATTTCTCTTAAACAAATTTAAGGCAAAAACAAATTGCTACTCAAAGACACATTGAGTTACAGACAGGCACAACAAAACGACACTTACACATTAGCTTTTGGATAAAAGGAAAACACACACAGATTCATTCACACAAGAAAGCATATCTCATGCACACTTGACTGACATCTCTGTCAGCCTGGGTCATAATGCTAAGCAACCTGGAGGGGTTGAGGAAAGGGAAGGGAAACCAGGGTACAAGTGGGAAGAGAGAAGAGGGCTGTTTGGAGAAATGTGCAGGGACTAGACTGCCAATAGGTGCAGTACCAGTGGCTGTGAGGAAGGGTGGTGGGAGGACTGGTGATGTATAGGGAGATCCAGGTGGCTTGGGCAGTGAAGCAATCATTGAAATTAAGCATCTTACGTTTACCCAAATGTTGTGGCACAGGGTGGTCTGCTTTGGTCTTGGCCACAGTTTTGCATGGCTGTTGAACCTGGTGGACAGATGGTTGGTATTCATACCCTTATAAAAAGCTGTGTAATGATTGCAGCAAAGTAGGTATATGACATAGTTGCTTCCACAGGTGAACTTCCTTTTAAACTGAACTGTGGGGGGTACAATTGGGGAAAAAAAAACTATATTTATTTGATCGAACTGTCATTTCATTATGAAAACTAATTATGTCCCTGCAAGTAACAAATATTTCTTTATTCATATTGTCTTATGAAAGTCCCAGGATCATACATTACTATGCTTGGGAATGAGTTTGTAAATATACCCCAAGGGGGTCACAAGCACTTCTTGTAATATGGGTGTGGCAAGCCCAGGGCTCCCATGTTCTTGTTGTATTGTTTCAGAGATTTTTACTTCCATACTGCATGATTTTCATTAACTCCAATTTGTATAGTTTTACAAATTATCTTCTGCTATTCTCAAGTATTGATCTCTTAGGTTAATATGATGATCTCACAGTGGTAAAGGAAATTATTTTGAAGAACAAATGCAAAATTTGAAAACATTCAGGAATGATGAAAGGAATATTATGTATTACCTTTTATGGTGAGAAATGTTTGGAGGATGAAATCATATTTACTGTTTTTTGGAAGGTTTTTGCTGTGTATGAAGTTTGTAGAACATATGTGGACAAAGGTTTGTGGGAGGATTTTTATACTTTTCTCAAACATAATATTTTTTATCTAGTTTATTTAAGTAAAGTTAGATTATGCTGTATGTTTTCCATATTGAGATAATAGAAGGTAAAAACCTATGAAATCCTGATATTTTTGGGGTTATAAGGCAGACAAAATAATTTTTACTATCATATTGTAGTTACAGTCAGCTGCTACTTTTGGTAATATCAAAATAACCAAAGTTCAAGTGAATGGAAAATGATGATATGAAATGAAAATATTACATCTATTACACCAAACTACAGTGGAGACTCAACTTTTTTGTTATTGTTGTTGTGGTCTTTAGTCCTGAGACTTGTTTCATGCAGCTCTCCATGCTACTCTATCCTGTGCAAGCTTCTTCATCTCTCAGTACCTACTGCAGCCTACATCCTTCTGAATCTGCTTAATGTAATCATTTCTCGGCCTCCCTCTACGATTTTTCCCTACAATACTGCTAACTGGACTAATTGTTGTAATAAATAATTGAGATGAAAGAAAACCTGGATAACTTAATGTATGAGGGAAGTACTTTTTTTATCATTAAAACAGTAATAAAAGTTTCACCCAGAAATTCATTTTCAGTTCCTTCACCACTTTTTGATGTTTACTTCTGTCTTCGATATCAAGTTCATAGGTGTAATTCAAAGCTGAATTGGTATTCTTCTTAATGTTGCTTGTTAGAAAAGTATATATACTATACAGTTAAGCTAACTTGGAGACTTTTCTCCTTTATTTTATTGATCAATAATATTTATTTTATGTGCAAGTGATAACATCACTTTCTTGTGTTTTGACATTTTTAAGCACACTTGTGATATAATACAGCAACATCGTGATTGGCAACTGCCTAACTCAAACATTATTGGAATATTTGGAAATGTACAGGACAATGATCACACAGGGCACAGGTGGGTGGTACCAGCATAATGTATTCAATGCTACAATGCATCGAGATGGATTGTCAACAGTAGCAGACAAAAAACAGAAGGAGAGGCACATCTGCACTATTTAAACCCCAGTGGGAAATTAATTTATTTTGTATTGCTGTTGAAAGTCATTGCAAATATTTAGTGTGTCATGGGAACCTTATGTATTTAAAAAAAGTACTTGATTCAATGGCACTTTAATACCTGTCACAATGATTAGTTAAAAATTTGTTGCAAGAGGAGCACCAGCTTGAAGAACTGAAAGAAAATTTCAAGCAGCATTACAGTGAAATAAGTTTTTCCAATCATATTACTCTTTATTATGTATAAAGATGATAAATAAAACTATGTTTTATAATCTGATATGTCAGTTAGCAATGTTTCAGTTGTTGTATATCAGATTGTCAGCAACAATAAACATTTATTTTTCTTTATTTTTTATATTTGGGTTGCATTAAATCATGTCACACAGACATAAGAAAAAGTTTCAGGTATGTTACTGTCTGCCACTTTCTGAAAAGCCATCACAAATGCTCTCTCAGACAGCCAAGTGTCATTAAGAGCCATTTTTTTGTTTTTGTGTGTATATGTTTTGATGGATGGGAGAACATATGTTGTAGTTTGATTTATGTTTTCAATTAATTAAAATACAAATATTCCAATAGATCAAAATTTATTTTGCGACCACATTTCACTGTCCTTGTTAGTGTCTATGACCACTTTTCAGAGGAACTGGGAAAAAATGCACCTAAAACCAATCTTTTTTGTGAGCTTTTTATTTGGGTTTCAATGAATGAAAAAATTAATTGTTAAAATGATAAAGTGTTTTAAAACAAGGACTGTACGTAATTAATTGCAAGGTTTCTTTGCCACGGTAGGAGCAGGAAACAGGTCGGCAAAGTTTGTGCCCAAGTTACAAATGCTTACTGAGAATTGCAAAAGCAGGCAAACCTTTTGTGGCTGGGAAGCTCATCAAGGATTGCCTGGTCAACTCAGCAGCTTGTATTTGTCCAGCGGATTTCACATAAAAATTTGAAAAAAATGGCTCTTTTGCCTCAAACTGTTGTTTGTGAGCCAAGATATGGCCTCAGATATGGAGCAGCAATTAATGGAGAGAAAGGCAAACTTCGTTTCATTTTCTATTGCTCTTGACAGGTCCATGGACATTGGGGATATATCTCAGCTTGTCATATTCATTTGAGGTATTGATGACAATCTGTGTGTCACCGAATTATTTATTGACCTTATACCATTAAAGGACACAACCACAGGTTTGGATATTTTTCTAGCTGTGGAAAACATGTCCGAGTCAATGGTTTTAAAATGGGAATGTCTGACTAGTGGAAGAAAGGTTGGAGCCCCTGTGCTATGAGGGATACACACTGGATTCCTGGGTTATGTCAGGCCAAAAATGCTGGAAGTTGGCTGTTCCCTATTTTCGGCAGTCTATTGTCTGATGCAAGAGGAGGCGCTTGTTGTGAAGATTGTCAACATAAAAAATGTTACAGACACGATTGTTTGAACGGTTAATTATTTTCACTCACACGGACTCACACATCTTCAATTTAAAGAATTTATCACTCATATCAAAGCAGAATACCTGACCATCACCTAATGCACCAAAGTAAAAGGGCTGATCAGAGGGAAGGTGCTTCATGAGTTTTTCTTTGTGAGGGATGAAATCAATAACCTTTTGGAAATGAGAGTATGTCCAGAAGAACTGTTTCATGATCCTAAGTGGGTGGCTAATTTGCTTTACTTTGAACATTTCACTCGAAGGTGAAAATCCATCTGTTGTTGATTTAGTACAGACGATTCAAGCATTAAAAATAAATACATAAATAAATAAATACATAAAACTTATTTTGTGGGGAAAACAGTTGCACGAGGAGAATTGTGGACACTTCCCTGAATTAGTCAGCATTAAAGAAGATGTGGATATTTCAGATTATGTTCAAATCATTTGCAAATTACAGGAGGAGTTTGAAAACAGATTTTGTGGAGATAAATTAGTTTCAACTGGCCTTAGGTATATTAGTTCACCCATTTTACCTTTGGGCAGAGGGCATCTCATGAGTGTTTCAACTAGAGCTGATTGAGCTGCAGTGTGATATCCAGCTGAAGGAGTGCTTTCTTATGTATAAAACTTTGGATGACTTTTTACAGCAGTTTCCCATGAGAGAAGTCTCCTCTTTCGCACAAGCATGCGGCCGAAGTTCTCTTAGTGCTTGGTTGCACTTATATTTGTGAGGACTTTTTCTCCCTTTTAATGCTTGCTAAAACTAAGAACTATTCCCTAATTAGCAATAAAAATTTGACTAATTCTTTGAGGTTAAAAATCTCCTGCAATATTGCACCAAACCTAGACAAAATCATTTCCTTAAGAAAGAAAAACGTGTAAAATGTTAATTGTCTTCTTTAACAATGTTGACTGTAAGGACTAAAGGTCTTTATAACTTTAATTCTATTTTTTAAAAAGTTTTCAAACTTTGTCAATTAAAATTATTGCATACAAAACAGCAAACCAACGATCCGATGTCTAATCTCTGAAATGGGATACAAAAAGCTGTAGCATGAAGTACAACAAGAAATATTTACTTGTAATAACTAACAGTAAGAATGAGACTCTGTGTCACTTACATGAAATTATTTCTGAAATAGAATATTTATTACACTAGTTCATTTGAAAAATACCTCTTTCTGAAGATGCCTAATGTACATATGATGAGTGTGCATGTGCAATACTAATAGAATCAGACTGTGGGTCACAAAAGTGCTAAGTTTTTCTTCAATTCTTGTTTTGGATATTGTTTTCTAAAGCTTTGCATACTAATTCTGCCACACAACCACTAATTGTTACCTATACAGTAAATGGTTTGCTTGTTTTACTGCTCATCGTCCACTTTTACAGAGCTGCACTTCCTCTGTTATTTTGTTTATGTTGGATCTGACCATTGGACAGTCCAGTGCAGAGCTATGCTATGCTGTCTCACTCACTCCACAGCTATGTCTCTCACTCCTAAAGTGACACTAGTGACACACAGTCCCATACGGGGTGCTGAACTACACTGCCTTGCACCCACAGAGTGTGACCACATCCACTAGGTGCAATTATTGGATGAACCTCGACTAGACTACAAAGAAAATTGCTGGATAAACCTGAACCTTTGCAAGTGAGGTACAGATAATTGAGTCTCTACTGCACAAGTGAGTGTCTGTACCTGTTTTTGAGAGAAAGAACTTACTAAAGGAAGATGATTGTTCATACAAAAAGAATACAGTGGGATGTTTGAACAATATCAGTTGCATTATAACATGTTTCTCGGTTCAAAGTATATGTTGTATTGTCATGAATGAGGTATGTGAATTAGACAATGGAAACTCCAGATAGGAATATCAACAATGTAGGAAAATAAGAATTGATACTCGCCATAAAGAAGACACATCAAGTTGCAGTCATTCACAATTAAAAGATACTCACTCAAAGCCTTTGGCCACAGCCTTCATCAGCAAGAGACACATACACATAATTCACACATACATTAGCAAGCACACCTTATGCACACACAACTGCCAACTCCAACATCTCGGACCACAACACAACTATCACATAGGATGCAAGCAGCAATCTGGAAGGGGTAGGGGTAGTAATGTACAGATGAGGAGAGAATGCATGGACTATACTGCCAGCAAGCACAGCATCAGGAGGTTGTAGGGCAGGGAGGTAGGGAAAAAAAGGAGCAAAAAAAGAGAGGACTGGGGAAAGCCAGGTGGAAGTGTTGGCAGAGGGCTGCAATTAAACAGGATGGGAGATGAGAATGGTGAGGAGGTGCTTGACAGAGGGGTGGAAGCTATTGAGTGGAGGATGCGGGGACAGTAGGTTGGGGCCAGGATGATTATGGGGAGAACAATTTGATGTAAGGGTAACTCACATCTGCACAGTCTAAAAAAGCTAGTGGTGGTTGGAGGGGTCCCGGTGGCTTGGGTAGTGAAGCAACCATTGAAATCAAGCACGTTATGTTCACCCACATGTGCCACTTGGTGGTCTACTTTGGTCTTGTCCACAGTTTGGCAATGGCCATTCACCCTGGTGGACAGCTAGTTGGAATTCATACCAATATAAGCTATGCAATGATTGCAGCAGAGCTAGTAAATGACATGACATGACAGCTCTGGAATAGGAAGTGCTGGTTGGGTGGATTGGGCAGATTTTATATCTGGGTCTTCCACATGGTTATGTCCTTGTGGCAAGGGGCTGGGACTGGGTGTGGCATAGGGATGGAATAGGGTGTTGTGGAAGTTGGGTGGGTAACAGAACACCACTTTATGAGGGTTGAGATGTTTCTCAGGTAAGGATGTCCCTTATTTCAGGGCACAATGATCTCCATGTCATTACTTATCATCTGTTGCCCACCCAACCTCCAGAACATACTAGCCCATCCCTATGCCATTCCCAATCCCAATCTGTTGCCACATAGATGATAGCCCTGTGAAAGACCCAGGTACAAAATCTGCCCAATCCATTCATCCAGTACTTCCTATTCCAGTCCTGCCACAGGTTTATCCTATCCCATCAGGGGCTTGGCCACCTGTGAAAGCAGGCTGAATGCTCACTTGTTTAGCAGTCATTTTGTTCTGCCCGTCTACAACTCGAACATTTACACTGAACAGTAAATAGCAATTTATCATATTCGCAATACTGTCATTACTCTATCCTGGATTTTTCATTGTTTGATTTTGCCTTATTGCCTTTCTTCCATGCTGTAAGTCAGTGCAGTTTTCTTTGTTAATATTTTGTAATGCCTTACTTTACCAGTGTCCTTTCCTTTCTTTTCTTCTCTTCTCTTCTTTCCTGTGTTTTACTTGTCACCTTCCAAACCACACCACACACTCAGAAGTACAAGCCACACTGTATCAGCCATCTTGTCCACACACAATCCATGGCTACATGACCCTGCTGATTGTTGGTGCACCATCTCATGGCAAACATTACTCCTGCCAATATCGTTAATCCTAGACCCCTAAATTCGTTTGTTTTAGTTCAACTTGGCTGGCTGACTTTTGTCTTTGTATATTTTATTAATATAAACAGGTAATGTTCTGGAGGGAACAGCGTTATTGTATGCATAAATTATTCACTCCCTTGAAACTCATGATACAACAGATTCAGTTATCAAGACAATTCTGAACAAAAAAGTTGAAAGTCTTTGACAGAATAATAAGTATGTATATTTGTGTGAATAGCTCATAATGAATCACTACATGGGGAAACTGTATTATTACAAAACAAAAATCCAAGTGTAGCACAGCTGCACCAAGACACAACAGAGCACTCCTGGTGGTTGAACACCACACTAATTAACTTCTGCACTGTGCTTGTTGAGCACATGGCACAGAACATAACCTTGCCCATGTGTACCATGAAACCACTGGCTGTGGTGACAGCAGACTTTGCCAAAGGAGTCTTTAAAAATTGATCACCCTTCCTGCCTCACTCCCAGGTAATTTTTCTTGTTATTTTCTGTACCTATTTGTACGACATCAACTTGTACCTCATACCTCCACATCACCACTCTTTCTCCTCTCTTATTTCAATATGTAATTTCTAACCTCACCTAATCCAGTCACAGCTGCTTGTAGTGGTTCCGCCTGCTTTATTTTCTTTGTTTGTTGTCCTCAGTGTCGACATAATGTGTTGCTACACTGGTGGAAAAATGGATTGTGGATTCTGACACTGACTACAGTAAACAATGTAGCCGACAGGCACACAGAGGCGTTTAGTACTTGAATTTCACTTTTCACAACCCCCTAATAATTCACAGCTACATGGTCAGTGCAACATTGTTTAACTTTCAATAAACCTCATTATCAGTTTGCTACAATAGTTTCCCATTGAATATCTACAAGCAATAAAACCTAATCACAAAGTTCACAGTTCTTGAAGAATAAGCAGATACATATGGAGCAGACATTGTTTTTACACACAGCCTAATTGTTTACACTTATTCCATAGAATTGTTGTAGTTTTAATTAACAAAGGCTTCTTGTCTGAAACCTGGTCATGGACCGACTGTCTTGTGACCAAAAATTGGGCTCTTATATATCATCAAAATAATAGGTACTGAAAATACACATTGTTTAAAGTTAAGTTTACAGAAATTAGAATTAAAACTTAACTCATAAATTTAACTGAATACATTGAAAAATTGGTTGTTTTTAATAGTTTCTTCTACTATAAGGGTAAACCTGAGTTATTTGTTTAAATCATTAAATTAACAAATATAACTACACAAACAATACTTTGGACAAAACTGTTAATTACTTTGGAATTAATTAAGGGCTGACTTTGCTAAGATGTTTTTGAAGAGAGTCAAATAGATACTTTAAGATTACTAGCATTTTGTCTTCCAAATGTTTATAATTATTACAGAATTTGTATTTGTTTAGATGCCAACAATGGAATTTAAGTTACAAAACAGTTATCAGTTTCACACTATAACAAAAGATAGTAACTAGCAATACTCAATATAAATTAGAAAATCAATTACATACATAGAACTAAGCACAACATTATTTCTGGTGTTATATTCTTTAAAACTGAGAGACAACCTTTGTCTTTTATGAAAATACAGATGATATTCACATATGATAATGATAATTAGTTCAAAACTGAAAAAATGAATTTAATGAGGCAGAAGTCAAAACAAGAGGGGAATTAAATTATCTCACCATATTTCTTTACATGCTGTCCAACTTCTTCATGCATATCCATCCTGCATCCCAGCATATCATCTATTTATTTATGTTCAACTTTGATGTCACTGTGTTTTCATGTTGATTTCAATTTGTTTTCACCTTTCATTATTGTCCTGTTCCCCCAGGTTTCATTTTCTTTCCCCACAATTCGTCCATTTTATCCTTTTTGTGATTTTTCCCGTGTATTTTTGCAGTTTTTTTTTGCACATTTTTTTACGTAATTTATGAATTCTTACTCAACTTTATTCTTAACCATGGATTGTTGCTCCTTCCATCTATGTAAATACAGAAAAGTTTCTTTTCCCTAGCCAGAACCCAATCCCACATGTAGTTCCTGTGCTGTTGACTGGTTCATGTAATTCCCCAAATAGCCGCACCATCAAGTTACCTTTCTCTGGCTGGAACTCCACCTTCCACAATGATCGTCATCTGTTCAGGTTCTGCCAGGTCCTGCAAAACCACATAAAGCAGGCCCAAATCTCCTTGCAATACTTCCTCTTTATCCATAAAACTCACCTGATGTGCACTGTCAAAATCCAGATTCTCACCTCTCGCACTGAAACTCTTGCCCTCCAGGAATTACAGCAGTGTGCACATCACCCTCTCAAAAAAGTCTACAACTTGTTCACCTCCTACTTCTGCTGTGGAGTACCACTATCCATCACCTCTACAACAGCCTACAAACCTCCCCCACATTCACTCACATCTTACATATTCTGCCTTGCCAAACTACAACAATTACCACACCTTCAGAAACTCTTTCCCACCACCATACAGAATACAGAAAATAAACAGAACCAAAACACATTCACAAACCTTTTCTCCAAATGTCTTAGCCCCCACAGAAGCACTAGTTCTTTCCAAAGGCCTTACTTTATGTCCCACTTCCAAAGTCAATCAAGCTAGGCTTGTTGAACACCTTCTCTATTTCTCCTGATCCCTACAGTGGAAACACTTTTTTGTCACTGACCCCAACAATCAGACTCAACCTATAACCAATGTTGAATCCTGCACAACTCAGTTCACTCCTCCACCCAACTGTGATTCAACCCTACTGCCCCCCAAATCAGTTAATCACCCACTGTTAACGTTCCAGAGCTTATTAAACCCAAATGTAGGCTCACCATCATTCCCCAAATCCCTCAACACACAACCCAACCTTACTCTGCATAAAGAACTGCAATCCACCACCTAAAAACTAAACCTAACCATACAATGCTATACAGGGTGGTCCATAGATCGCGACCAGGCCAAATATCTAAAAAAATAAGTGTCAAACGAACAAAATACAAAGAACTAAGCTTGTCTAGCTTGAAGGGGGAAACCAGATGGCGCTATGGTTGAGCTGCTACATGGCGCTGCCATAGGTCAAATGAATACCAACTGTGTTTTTTTTTAAATAGGAGCCGGCCGGAGTGGCTGAGTAGTTCTAGGCACTACAGTCTGAAACCGCGTGACCGCTACAGTCACAGGTTCCAATCCTGCCTCGGGCATGGATGTGTGTGATGTCCTTAGGTTAGTTAGGTTTAAGTAATTCTAAGTTCTAGGGGACTGATGACCTCAGAAGTTAAGCCCCATAGTGCTCGGAGCAATTTTTATTACATATTCGTGTAGTGTGTAAAGAAATGTGAATGTTTTAGATGGACCACTTTTTTCGCTTTCTGATAAATGACACTGTAATAGTCACAAACATATGGCTCACAATTTTAGATGAACAGTTGGCAACAGGTAGGTTTTTTAAATTAAAATGCAGAACGTTGGTATGTTTGAGCATTTTATTTCGGTTGTTCCAATGTGATGCATGTACCTTTGTGAACTTACCATTTCTGAGAACACATGCTGTTACAGTGTGCTTATCTGCAAATACCACATTAATGCAATAAATGCTCAGAATGATGTCTGTCAACCTCAATGCATGTGGCAACACATGTAACGACATTCCTCTCAACAGCGAGTAGTTTGCCTTCTGTAATATTTGAACATGCATTGACAATGCACTGACACATGTTGTCAGGCATTGTTGGTGGAACACAATAGCAAATATCCTTCAACTTTCCCCACAGAAAGAAATCCAGGGATGTCAGATCCGGTGAATGTGTGGGCCATGGTATGGTGCTTTGATGACCAATCCACCTGTCATGAAATATGCTACTCAATACCACTTCAACGGCATGTGAGCTATGTGCCGGACATCCATCCTATTGGAAATACATCGCCATTCTGTCATGCAGTGGAACATCTTGTAGTAACATTGGTAGGACATTACGTTGGAAATCAGCATACATTGCATCAATTAGTTTGCTGTCAATAAAATGGGCGTGAATTATCCTTCCTGCCATAATGCTGCACCATACATTAACCCGCCAAGGTCACTGATGTTCCACTTGTCACAGCCATCATGAATTTTCCATTGCCCAATAGTGCATATTATGCCGGTTTATGTTACCACTCTTTGTGAATGACGCTTTGATGCTAAATAGAATGCGTGCAAAAAATCTGTCATTGTTCCATAATTTCTCTTGTGCCCAGTGGCAGAGCTGTACATGACGTTCAAAGTTTACCTGGCAGAAAGGCTCCACCAGCTGTCAGATTCATCCACCTACAAATCCTGCTATAGTGACCCCATCTCAGATATCCAACAGGATCTTCACTCTCTTCTCATCCCAGACTTATCCCAGGACATCACCCCTGAGTCTATTCCTCTCCACACTACTATCACTCCCTGTAGTTCTATCTTCCACATGCTTCCTAAAGTCCACAAAGCCAATCACCCAGGACACCCCACTGTGACCAGTTACTGTGCCCTTACTGAGAGAATCTCTGCTCTTGTATACCAGTAGCATTGGCCTATTACCCAAAACCTAGCTTCGTACACAGAAGACACCAACCACTTCCTCCAACATCTCTTCACAGTTTCCATTCCTTTATCTCACTGTGCCCTGCTTGTCACTGTTGATGCCATGTCCTTGAACACTAACAGCCCTAATGTCCATGGTCTTGCTGCTGTTGAATACGAACTTTGCCAATGCTCGACCGATTCCAAACATATAACCTCCTTCCTGGTCACCATGACCAACTATACCCTTACCCACAATTACTTCACCTTTGAAGGCATCGCCTACAAGCAAATCTGTGGTGTGCAATGAGCACATGCATGGCACCATGTTATGCATGGCACCATCCTATCCTGACCTGTGTATAGGCAATTTAGAGGAATCCTTCCTAAGCACCCAGAATCCCAAACTACTCATGTGGTTCAAATTCATTGATGAAATCTTCATGACATGGACTGAGGGTGAGGGCACTCTATCCACATACCTCCAGAACCTCTACACCTTCTCCCACATTTGCTCCACTTGGTCCTCCTCAGCCCAACAAGTCGTCTTCCTCAGTGTTCTGCTCCACCTCAGATGTCTACATCAGTACCTCAATCCATATCAAACCTACCAGTCTACCTCTAGTCTGACAGCTGCCACCCATTCTATATCAAGAAGTCCCTTCCACACAGGCTAGACATCCATGGCCATCACATCTGTTGTGTAGAGTAAGCCCTCTCCAAATATACCAAGAGTCTCACTGAGGCCTTCACAGACTGAAATTATCATCCAAACCTCGTACAGAAACAGATCTCCATTGCTTTATCTCTTCAGTCACTCATCAACTCTCGAAGCCCAACTGTTGGGCCGCAAAGGAGCAACTGAATCACATTCTTCACTAGCATTTGGTTACCTTTTGTTAAGCCCTGAAATGAGGAATATTCTACCCACTATCCATCCCACCCATCTCACAAATTATTCTGATGCCCACAGAACCTACATAATATCCTCATCCATCTATAGCCCACCACTGCTCCCAACCCCTTGCCCCATGGCTCATACCCCTGCAATAGACCTAGATGCTAGATGTATCCCATACACCATCCCAATGCTATCTATCCCAGTCTGGTTGCAAGTATCACATATCACGTCAAAGGAGTCATGTGATCTACAAGCCAAGTTGCAGTCAGTGTGCTGCATTCTAGGTGGGCATGGCAAACAACAAGCTGTTTGTCACACTTTAGCTGAGTAAGCTGCCCAACACAAGATTCGTCACTTCAATGACTGTTGCACAGTCCGCACTATCTTGATCCTTCCTACCAACAGCAGCTTTTCTGAACTGCAGTGATGTGATCTGTCTTTGGAATATAGCCTATGTTCCTGCAACCCTGAGGCCTTAACCTTTGTTAGTCACTCTTCCTCACCCACTTATCTCCTATCCTGCTTCCACTATAGCACTCTAGCACCAACTGTATATCATTAATTGAAAATTTTCTCAACCAAATGGAATCTTGCCTGTGCTACTTAATGCACTTTAAATCTAAAATTGCATTTTGTTGTGACTTCAGAGTACACTTTGGTGAAGAGGGCAATAATTTATGTATCTGGTAGTCAGGTATGGACTATGTGAAGCAAACAATCTATCTACCAGAGGTGATGCCCACCATGACAACAAGATCACAAATCTAAATACTTGGGGCTATGAGATGACTACAGTTGACCCATGTATAAGATATGGAACTATATACAAAAGTGATAAAAATCAACCACCTGTCACCTGGAATTCTAATTATGTGTTCACAAAAAGGGTCATAAATAAGGGAACATCAAACGCTTTTCAAACAGTAGTATCTGCAATAAAGTGGCAGCCTGGATTGCAGAAAATGGCAGCAACTGATGTATTTAAAGAGTTTTTCCAGATCACCAAAGCCCAGTTTGGCCAAAACAAAAACTGTCCTGTGAGGATGTCACAATACAGCCACTATGTGAAAGGAAAGAACATGGTATGCCAATGAACTGAAAAAATTAAAATGCATCACAATGACTGCAAAGGAAGTGTTCTGCAGCCAATATTTACAAGCAAAAAGACATTATAAAAAGGATGAAGAAGATGCCAAAAAGAAAATGCTAGGTTGATTGAAGGAACTCACAACACCTTCAAGGTAGTCTGGGACCTGATCAATGAACACTGAAAGAAAACCACCTCTATAAAGCTTGAGTAGTCCAGATGACTTTAATAGTGATTGTATTTGCATAGTGAAAAACACTGTAAATACAATCCCAGACTTCAGTATAGATGCTGCAGCTACTGTATGCCGGCCGGTCTGGCCGAGCACTTCTAGGTGTTTCAGTCTGGAACCATGCCTTGGGCATGGATGTGTTTGATGTCCTTAGGTTAGTTAGGTCTAATAAGTTCTAGGGGACTGATGACCTCAGATGTTAAGTCCCATAGTGCTAAGAGCAATAGCTACTGTATAAATGACAAAAGATGCACGATGATGAACTGGAGGGAATTACAAAAGAAAAATGAAAGATTAAAGGTTGTCAAATCTTATAAACCTTCTGATAGTAAGGATGTGTACAAGATGTCTACTAATGTCCTCAAGAAAGTTATCTATGAAATTAGTGAACCATTAATTATGGTAATTAATAATTTTTTTACTGTTTGTGTATTTACAGACTTTCTGATACTTGCATGCAGAATACCAATTCATAAAAAAGGTGACCGAGCTATGGTAGCAATCTTCAGATCAATATCAATCATTCCAGTCTTTGCTAACATCTGTGAGACTGCAAGGAAAGACCAAATATCAGATTGCTTTGAAATTAATGAACTCATCACAAATGTACAGAAAGTTTTCCAGAAAGGCAAATACACAACAGTAGCACGAGATCTGATCACCAGGATAAAACAAAGTTTTGAGAACAAAGAATCTGTAGCAGTGACACTTTGCAGACTTAGTAAGGCATTTGACTGCATTCCTCATAAGGCACTGTTCTGGCAACTGTCAAATCTTATTTGGATATCAGAAGGTGAATTTTATCAGTCCAAGGAGCACCACCACATGAACATAAGTTGGAATGCAATGTGTCACAGGGATTGGTAATGGGCTCCCTCTTGTTCCTAATATGATTTAAGCTCTCTTGGACAGTACTTGCGATTTGACGCAACCCTGTACTAAAAAGGCATTGATACCAGCAAGGCTCAAGAAGAAGCAGATGCTTTGTTTGACACTGAAAAGAATGCAGAACTTGGTATGTAGCCTCAGTGACAAAGGATACCTAAATAGTGCAGGAACTGTAAATCTTCTGGTGTTCATGGTGGGCAGTAAACTCACTTAGCAAAAACACACCACACATGTGCCTGACCAACTGACATGTGTCACATACCTCATGAGTAAAGTGGATAACTGAGCTGCTGATGGTATATTATTCACTACAGGATCACTCTTCAGGCTGCCAGGAGTGAAGTCCTCAATTATAACATTCATGGTAAGGAAGACATAGACACCACAAGCTGTTAACTCTTCATGACATGGGACAATTTTCCATCAGTAGCTGTTAGAATGTTCAACCATCTAAAAACTAAAATGCATTCCTTGGATTTGGAATTTTGAGGAAACATATCACAAAATCCACATCAAAAACCACTGTACAGTTTAAATGAGTTCTCTGATAGTGAAACAGTGCACCGCTATATGAAATGAAATGAACATTGTACAGGGACACATTCCTCTAGCAGTATTTTTCCTCAACAGGTGTAGTCAATACCAAAAATATCTATAAATTTTTAACCAAGAAATTATTGTATATGAATAATTCATGGAACTATTTGTTTATAAATATTGTCAATGGCATGGATACTGTTATTCCACACAAGCATATGTTTTTTTTTAAGTTGGGGGATTGATTTACAAATACATTATGTACTTTTAAATGAGTATGTGTTTTTTGTGAGTTGTAAATGAACCTTTGTGGCCTCTATGTACATAGGTTAATTCAGATGAATTAGCAAATCGTGTGGAAGACATTTAGTATTATAGACAAAATAACAAGATGTATAGATGTGCACTTTCATACACTGATTTTGGTCCTCAAGCTACTAGATTATGCCATCATTAAAAGCTATTTATGACTCTGTTTACCTGTATCTATCCTGAGTACTGCAATATTGCATCTGATTGGAACTTGAGTTATGGGCAGACTCATGCTTGACTCTGTTTTGGGTACCCCTGCTCATCGCGACTGAGTGTGTGTGTGTGTGTGTGTGTGTGTGTGTGTGTGTGTGTGTGTGTACTCAAGGAGAGCATGCAAAACTATTGATTGAGGCTAGATCTTCTTATAATTATTCTTTACATATGATTGAACTTATTGATATGATTATGAAATTTATTCAATTTGTTGTGTGAAAACATTTTTGCTGGTGTGTATCTGTGTGCTTTGGATTCCTGATTCAGTCCCCATATCATAACTTAGGCCCTACTATATTTTCATTACTTTTTACTTTAATGAGTCAACATATCCGTAATACTCTAGTTTAGGTGGCTGAATGATTTTGTGATATATTCCTACTCATGACTTATTATTTTCCTCTTGTCGGTACCCATCGTCGTAAGTTTCTTGAGTCGGCTCACTTGTCATACTCTTATGCTATGAATTTTTTCTTATCTCTTTTGAAGATTTTGAAGGTGTGATTTAATAGATGTAAACATGCAATTTGTAATTCTAGTAATTTACGTTGTCTCTGCAGTTATTTCTATAATTTAGTGTTGTAATGCTGTAGTTTTGCCTTTGTAGCATTTGTCTTGTGACAGAATGTTGCACAGACCTGAAAATCTGAAGGTCATGCCCTGATATATGTATAAATTATGACTTTAATAGTAGATATTTTTCTTATGTTTTCTATAAAATGTGATGTATCGGATACTTCTATAAATCTGTATTTTATCTTACGGTGTCATTTTGTACTCTGTTTGGCAAATATTAAAATAAGTCACAAAATATTGTAAACACATTGTTTCCAAATTTTGTAGGGAGGGATATTGTAAAGGGTCACCCCCACCTCCCTCCCAAACCCTCTAGCATTAATTTCCTCAACAGAAGTAATTGATACCAGAAATATTTTTGAATTTTGAGTAGGTTAATATTATCTCACATGTTTCTTCTGAATAATTTCATATGGTTTTATACACAAAGTGTTATATTTCAAGCATAAATCTGTAAAAAGAAAGTAGTGTATTTTCGTTGTTGCAATCAATATGTCAATTCGGTATGTACAGCTAAAATTATTTTTGTTTTAGAAACATTTGAAATTACGGAATATTCAACACACTTAGAATTTCTATTAATAATTATGCAACCTAATGCTAATTATTATGTTTATTTCTGGATTCATTTATAAAATAACAATACAAATAAACAGAAATTCATTTGTCAAGAAAATCAGTAAATCCTTTGCAATATTGTCATTACCACAGAGTGAATTAGTAGTGGGCATGTGTCTGATGTGACCGTACACGTTTTTGTATTTTGGAAGAACAATGTAATTTGGGCTTTGTGCATATGAATATTCAAAAGACAGTGTGATATAGGAAAATGTGATAGAATAAATTATCATGAAAACAAAAAATTTGCACAGTCTTACTCCAAAATAATTTGAGTTGGTTGAAACCATGAGAACCTAAAATATGAAATCAGCTTCAAGAATCAGTCCCTAGACATGAAGAACTGGAGCCAACTATGAGAAGAGAAGTTTATAGTAAATCTCACTCCATTCGTATTTTTTTCTAAAAAGAGACCTTACCATCAGCGATAGTAGTGACATCAACAAATTGTGGGAGAGAATAAATACAACATGTACTTATTAAAAATTACTCACTCTATACATCATGAAGTATTGTGCTGTACTTATGCAGATTTGTTCTGTATTATTATGCATACTCAGCTAATTTGTTTTTCTGTTATAATGCTTGTGTAATCTTAATCCCTCCTTTTCCGCTCCCTCCTTCCCACCAATGCCCTGTCCTTCATCTAATCTCCTGACTGTACCTAGCTGCCCTACCCTGCACAACCACATCCCTGAAGGTTCCCACAAGCAGTACTTTGTCATCCCCCACCTGTTCCTCAGATTGCTTCTCCCATAATGCAGCTCTCAGTCTGGCCTTAGTGACCAGTGACAGTTGTCATTTATGTGAGGGTTGAGATAGCATGATTGTGTGTGTGTGTGTGTGTGTGTGTGTGTGTGTGTGTGTGTGTGTGTGTGTGTTGTCCACTTGAAAGGCTTTTTGCCCAAAAGCTCATTTATTTAGCAGTCTTTTTCTTGCTCCTGTCTGCTACTCAACTCTCAACTAAATTGTGAGTAACAATCTATCCTTTTCATAATATTGCTATTATTTCATACTGGATTTTCATTGTTTGATTAAAGGCAGTAATATATTTAACATGGAGTTAGGTTCCGTGAAAAGATTACTGCACATATGTCTGGTGGAAAAGTGCTACCATTCAGTTGAAGAATTGTTCAGACAGTTTTACAGTTTTAACTAGGAAATTATACATTTACTTTTGTATACTGGAAACTGTAGGATGTAATTGTGCAGCAACAGCTCAGAAATGTTTATAAAATAATGTAAAAATCCTGATACACACACACACACACACACACACACACACACACACACACACACACTCACAACTCACACACATGACTTCAATCTCTGGCAATTGAAGCCACAGTGTGAGCAGCAGCACCAGAGCGTGATGGGAATGGCAACTGAGCGGGGGCAAGAAGGAGGCTGGGGCAGAGATGGGGATCGATAGTATGGTAGGGGTTTGGAACAGTGAAGAACTGCTGAGGAGTGCATGGGGACAGTGTGGAGACAGGATAGGGCAGAGATATACAGTCAGGAGATGTTCCCACCTGCAGAATTCAGAAAAGCTGGTGTTGGTGGAAAAGATCCATATGACACAGCCTATGAAGCAGTCATTGAAATGAAGGATGTCATGTTTGGCAGGACGCTCATCAACTGGATGGTACACTTGTTTCCTGGCTTTGGTTTGTCAGTGGCCATTCATGTGGAAAGACAGCTTGTTGGTTGTCATGCCCACATAGAATACAGCTCAATTGTTGTTGCTTAGCTTGTAGATCACATGACTGGTCAGAGGTAGCTCTGCCTTTGATGGGAAAGGTGATGTTTGTGACCAGATTGTAGTATGTGGTGAGATATATGTGACATGTATTGCATCTAGGTCTATTACAGGGATATAAGCCATGAGGTAAGGGATTGGGAGCAGAGGTTATGCAGGGATGGATATTGTGTAGGTTTGGTGGAATACCACAGTAGAAGGCATGCAGAGGGTATTGGGCAGGACATTTCTCCTTTCAGGGTACAACGATAGGTCAGCAACACAGATTGTCAGTGGCCATTCATGAGGAAAGACAGCTTATTGGTCATCATGCCCACATACAATGCAGCACAGTGGTTGCAGCTTAGCTTGTAGATCACATGACTGGTTTCACAGGTAACCCTTCCTTTGATGGGATAAGTCATGTTTGTGACTGGATGTTTGTAGGTGATGATGGGAGTATGTACGGGACACATCTTACATCTATGTCTATTACAGGTATATGAGCCATGAGGTAAGGGGTTGGGAGCAGGGTTTGTGTACAGCTGGGTGAATATATTGTGTAGGTGTGGTGGACGGAAGGATGCCACTGTGGGAGGTGTGGGAAGGATATTGGGCAGAACATTTCTCACTTTGGGTATGTTGAGAGGAAGTCAAAACCCAGGTAGAGAACTTAATTCAGTTGCTCCAGTCCTGTGTGGTACTGAGCTATGAGGGGAATGCTCACCTGTGGCCAGACAGTGAGACTTTGGGAGGTGGTCGGAGACTGGATATATGTGGAGCAGGAAAATTTGTTTTTGTACAAGGTTGCGAGGATAGTTAACGTCTGTGAAGGCTTCAGTGAGACCCTTGGTATATTTTGAAAGCTACTGCAGATGTGATGACCATGGGTGGCTATGCTGTATGGAAGGAATGGGTGGCAGCTGTCGAAATAGAGGTATTGCTGTGGTTACTAGGTTTGATATGGACAGAGGTAATGATGTCACCATCTCTGAGGTGGAGGTCAACATCTAGGAAGGTGGCTTGTTGGGTTGAGTAGGATCAGGAGAAGTACACAGGCGAGAAGCTGTTGAGGTTCTGAAGGAATGTGGATAGGGTGTCCTCACCCTCGGTCCAGATTGCAAAGCTGTCATCAATGATTCTGAACAAGGTGAGGGGTTTAGGATTCTGGGTGTTTAGGAAGGATTCCTCTAGATGGCCCATGAATAGGTTGGCATAGGATGGTGCCATGTGGTGCCCATAGCTGTACTCCAGATTTGTTTATACGTAATACCTTCAAAGAAGAGTAATTGTGGCTAAGAATATAGTTGGTCATGGTAACTAGGAAGAAGGTTGTTGATCTGGAATCCATTGGGCTTTAGGAAAGGTAGTGTTCAATAGTGGTTAGGCCATGGGCATTAGGGATGTTAGTGTAAAGGGAGGTGGCACCAGTAGTGATGTGCAGGGCACTTTGTGCTATAGGGACAGGAACCATGGAGAGTTGGTGGAGGAAATGGTTGGTATCATTTACATAGGAGGTTGAGTTCTGGATAATAGGTTGAAGATGTTTGTCTACAAGAGCAGAGATTCTCTCAGTGGGGCACAGTAACTGGTCAATATGGAGCCTCCTAGCTGGTTGGGTTTTGGGTTTATGGACTTTATGAAGCTTGTAGAAGGTAGGAGTGTGGAGAGTGGTAAGTGTGAGCTGAGCTTTGGACTCAGAGGAGGGGTTCTGGGATGGGTCTAAGGATTTGAGGAGTGCTTGGAGAGCCTGCTGGATTTCTGGAATGGGGTTACTGTTGCAAGGTTTGTAAGTGCACGTATCTGAAAGTTGGTGGAGTCCTTCTGCCAGGTAACCCTTGAGGTTCAAAACAATAGTGGTGGAGCATTTGTACACAGGTGGGATTATAAGATTGGGTCCTTTTTGCAGGTGTAAGATTAGTTTGTATGTTGAGGGATTTGGGGAATGCTGGTGAGGCAAGGTTCAAGGTTATGAAATTCTGGGTAGTTAACAGGGGGTGATTTCAGGGGCAGTGGTGGTGGATCACAGTTGGATGGAGGAGTGAACTGAGTTAGGTAGGCTTCAATATTGGTCATTAGTTGATTCTGATTGATAGGGCTGGTGGTGAAAAAGTGTTTATTTGAAGTTGTAGTGATGATTTGTTACGCTAAAATCCATAACTAGTTTTTTGAAAGCATATAAATTTCAATTGTAAGTTCAGTTATGTCCAAATTAAACATGAGATGAGACCAAGCTACATAGGATTAACATACTGAAAAGTAATAGTAACAATAATAACTGGCCATAAGTTACATATTGTATAGTAATCAACAGAAATAATTAAAGTACTATTATTGAGGTACACTTCATGAAATTCTGTTATGAAAACTGAAATAATTCCACATATTAATTATATGAAAGTTGTAGTGATGATTTGTTAAGCTAAAATCCATAACTGGTTTTTGGAAAGCATATAAATTTCAATTGTAAGTTCAGTTATGTTCTATTTAATTAATTGGTGAATTGATCATGTAATTATTGGTTACTATGTAAACACCAAAAGCAGTAGCTGTGTTATTTTTTATTTTATTTTATTTATCTACAAATTCCATAGATCCTGTCATACGTATTATGCTAGGATGTAGAATGTTGGGCAGCCATTAATTGTTTTACAGTCAAACTTTACCTATTGCTTCCTCTGAAACACTCAACAACCTGTGGTTCTTTCACTTTAACCACGTCCTATCTCCATAATTTTTTATGTTTTTGCAGTCTGTTTAATTTCATTCTGCAGTTAATAATGAATAAACTATGATCAAAGTCCACTTCTGCCTCTGGTAATGTCTTACAGTTTAAGTTCTATACAGCCTACAGTTGCAGGTTAACTTTATCATTTACCTAGGTTTCAACGTTAGTAATAACGTCTTCTTCAGAACCTGCAACAAGTTAATATTATAATGCGCTAGTAAATTATATTAGATTTGGTCATCCTACATCCTACAGGATGCAATGTGTAGTACGTACATAAAATATTATTTCAATGTTTGCCTAAAACAGGCCATGTCCTAAGTCAACTTTATAAAACTTGATGCATACCCAAAAGGTTTTGTCACTTCTATTAAACAAGCTGTAGCAAATTCACTTTAAGCCCGTTGTATGTAGAGACTGCGGACCACGAGGGCTTCATGGTCTGTGTCACAGAGGGCGGCGCATGTGCGTGAAATGTATAGAATCAATCTCTTATTACACACGCGTCAGATAACCTTTCTGCTATTAATTAATTTTATATTTTACTATTGTAAGTTAATTACAGTATCCAGCATGACTACATTTTACATTCTGCTACAGAGCCTTATAAACTGACCAACAAATCTCATATGAACATCTGTGGGAAAGGATCTATTATTGCAGAAACTGTAAGGTCACATGCATTATGAATTATTGTAAACCTAGTATAGGCTGGAAGCCTTTGAAGTATGCCCTATTTTTTAGATACAATTGATCGTTCAGTAAATTGCCTCTATCTGTAATCAAGTGTGCATAAATTTGTAGTTCCTCAAGTGTGTCAAGTCTATATTCCTTAACTTCATGATGTAGTATGTCTATGTCACGTAAAGGTTTAGGTGTATGAGCCATTTGCACCAGATGTTCCGCAAAGGCTAACCCCCGTGTTCCTGTGCCCTTTATTGGAAGATGTTCTTTAAACCTTACTGCTATAGCTCTGCTTCTTTGACCTATGTAATAACATAGGCAATCATCACACATAATCTTATATACACCTGATTTCACTGACTTGTCACTGTCTTTCTCAAGGGAATGAACCAAATTTTGCTTTAAACTATTACTCGTTTAGTAGGAAATTTTAAAACCTGACTTTTTCAACAGGTGCCCTATCTTGTAGGAGACATTACCTATATAAGGAACCGATAACCATTTCTTGGTATCGTCTTGGGTTTGAGTATTTGTTACCAGCGGGGTCAGGGATTTTCTTTGCCTCGTGATGGCTGGGTGTTGTGTGATGTCCTTAGGTTAGTTAGGTTTAAGTAGTTCTAAGTTCTAGGGGACTGATGACCATAGATGTTAAGTCCCATAGTGCTCAGAGCCATTTGAACCATTTTTTGAGTATTTGTGTTTACTAAAGACGTCATCCTTTTTAGTGTTTTCTTATGATATAACTGCCTCACTATTTTTGGATCATAGCCATTATTCTGTGCAATACTCTCAAGAATTGGTAATTCTTTTTTGAGGTTGACATCTGACAACGGAATAGAAATCGCCATTTTATGCGCTTGGGGGTGGGTTGAATCGGCCGGGATGATGTTGTCTGAATAAGTTGCCTTCTGGAATATGTTGAACTGTATTTTAGCATATTTAATAGTCAATGTTAAATCAAGATAATTTAGTGATCTATCAGCTGATTCCAGTTCTTGTGTGAATTTTATTTTCTCATTTAGACTGTTAAATGTTACGAAAATTTGCTCTATTCCTTCTGGAGAATTATTAACCAGTATAAGAATTTCATGCACGTATCTAACATAAAAGATGATGTTGTTCACTAATTCTGGGTAATTTTGGAAAAAAACCAATTCCAGAGAATTTATAAAAATTTCAGACATGATACATGCAAGTGGACTCCCCATAGCTAGGCCACATTGCTGTGAATATAATTTTTTATTGAATGAAAAATAATTGTATTTAGGAGTCGTTCTAAGAAGTAACATTAGCTTATCAATTTCTATGGTGGATAATTTTTTGTGGTACCTTAAGTTTTGTTCTATAATGTTCCAGGTTTGATCCACTGGTATGTTTGTGTACAAGCTAATGATGTCAAATGACACCAATTTGGTGTTTTTAGAACATGTTATGGTTTAAAGTCTGTTGGCCAGGTCCACTGAATTTTTAATCGAAAAATTATTTTGAAAAACGAAATATTCTTTAATTTTACAATGTAAATGCCTTGCTAATTTATGATAAGCACTATTGGTGCCATCCACAATAGGGCAGATCGGATGGGAAATTTTGTGGAGCTTAAATTGACTCCTTAGCGTGGGGTCCTTGGGTTTCATGTTTATCAATGCCTTTTTTCTAAATTCTCCGATCAACTTCTTAGTCGCTGCATAAAAATGTTAAAAATTCTGGTTTTGAATTCTCTTTCTTAGCATTATACAAGCAATCTAAAACCTCCCAGTTTCTCAAGGTCTCTTCCACACATACAGTCTTCCTTCATGACTCTTAAACAAAGTGTTAGCAATGATTAAATTGTGCACTGTGCAGATTTCTATCAGGAAGCTTCCCTCTATCATACTTTTTATCCCAGTTCTTGTTCCCCTACTATTTTTGCATATATTCTTTTTCCTGTTACAAAAACCAAGTCATGAATCACTATTAACTTCCCATCTCCTTTAACTATCTAAATAATTTCCATTACCTCATAACACCTACTTTCATCCTCTACTGCTAGTTAAGGTATAAACCTGAAGTACTTTGGTGCAGGTTGAGTTCATGTCCGTATTCACCTAACCAGAAATACTGTGCTTCCTGCTGGTGCATTTCACTAATTTCTACTATATCTATTCTCTGCTTATCTATTTCCATTTTTAACTTCTCTAACATACCTACTCAATTAATGGATCTAACATACTATGCTCCAGCCCTTACAACTCCAATCATTTTTTCCCCCTGATCACCATGACTGGGTGTATTCAGAGTAGTCCCTTGATTGTGACCGGGCCAAATATCTCATGAAATAAGCATTTAAAAAAAAAAAAAAAAGAAGAAGAAGAACGAAACTTGTCTAGCTTGAAGAGGGAAACCAGATGGCGCTATGGTTGGCCAACTAGATGGTGCTGCCATAGGTCAAACGGATATCAACTGCGTTTTTTTAAATAGGAACCCCCATTTTTTATTACATATTTGTGTAGTATGTAAAGACATATGAATGTTTTAGTTAGACCAATTTTTTCACTTTGTGATAGATGGCACTGTAATAATCACAAACATATGGCTCACAATTTTAGACTAACAGTTGGTAAATTAAAATACAGAACATAAGTATGTTTTAACATTTTATTTCGGTTACTCCAATGTGATACATGTACCTTTGTGAACTTATCATTCCTGAGAATGCATGCCATTACAGTGTTATCTGTAAATATGACAATAATGCAATAAATGCACAAAATGACGTCCGTCAACCTCAATGCATTTTGCAATACGTGTAACGACATGCTTCTCAACAGCGAGTAGCTCGCCTTCCGTAGTGTTCACACATGCATTGACAATGCGCTGATGCATGTTGTCAGGCATTGTCAGTGAATCATGATAGCAAATATCATTCAACTTTCCCCACAGAAAGAAATCCAGGGATGTCAGATCCAGTGAACATGCGGGCCATGGTATGTATGGTGCTTCGACAACCAATCAACCTGTCATGAAATATGCTACTCAATACCACTTCAACCACACACGAGCTATGTGCTGGACATCCATCATGTTGGAAGAACATCACCATTCTGTCATGCAGTGAAACATCTTGTAGTAACATTGGTAGAACTTTACGTTGGAAATCAGCATACATTGTACCATTTAGATTGACATTGATAAAATGGGCGCCAATTATCCTTCCTCCCATAATGTTGCACCATACATTAACCCACCAAGGTCACTGATGTTCCACTTGTCACAGCCATTGTGGATTTTCCGTTGCCCAATAGTGCATATTATGCCGGTTTACATTACCGCTGTTGGTGACTGATGCTTCATCGCTAAATAGAACACGAGCAAAAAATCTGTCATTGTCCCATAATTTCTCTTGTGCCCAGTGGCAGAACTGTACATGACATTCAGAGTCATTGCCATGAAATTCCTGGTGCATAGAAATATGGTATGGATGCAACTGATGTTGATGTAGCATTCACAACACTGACATTTTTGAGATCCCCATTCTTGCTCAATTTTTCCACTACTGATGTGCAGATTAGCTGTGACAGCAGCTAAAACACCTACTTGGGAATCATCATTTGTTGCAGGTCGTGGTTGACATTTCACATGTGGCTGAACACTTCCTGTTCCCTTAAATAATGCAACTATCTGGCAAATGGCCTGAACACTTGGAGGATGTCATCCAGGATACCGAGCAGCATCCATAGCACACGCCTGTTGGGCATTTTGATCACAATAGCCATAAGTCAACACGATGTCAACCTTTTCCACAATTGGTAAACGGTCCATTATAACATGCGTAATGTTTCATGAAGCAAATACCATCTGTACTGGTGGAATGTTATGTGAAACCATGTACTTATACGTTTGTGACTATTACAATGGCATCTATCACAAAGCGAAAAAAGTAGTCCAACTAAAACATTCATATTTCTTTACGTACTACACAAATATGTAATAAAAATGGGGGGTTCCTATTTAAAAAAAACACAGTTGATATCTGTTTGACTTATGGTAGCACCATCTAGCGGGCCAACCATAGCGCCATCTGGTTTCCCCCTTCAAGCTTGTAGTTTTTTTGTCTGATGCTTATTTCATGAGATATTTGGCCCTGTCACTATCAATGGACTACCCTGTATACTCAAGGAGAGTGTACAACTATTGATTGAGGCTAGATGCTACTTATATTATTCTTTACACATAATTTAACTTATTGATACGATCGTGAACATTATTCATTTAGTTGTGTCGAAACATTGTTTGCTGGTTTAGATTCATAGGTTGGTCCCCACATCTTAAACTTAGCCCTTAATATTTTTTTCATTATTTTGTCTTTTCATGAGTTAAAATATACATAAATACTGTGGTTTATGTGACTGTGCTATAATCCTACTCATGGATAATTGTATTCTTGTGGTCTGTACTCGTTGTTGTGAGTTTTTCAAGTCAGCTCACTCGTCATTCACGTAGGCTCTGAATTTTTGCTCTTCTGTTTTGAAGTTTTTGAAGCTGTTATTTTATGGATATTAACTTTCAAATTGGAATTATAGTAATTAATCTGGTTTCTGTATTTAATTCTATAGTGTAGTGTTGTAATTTTGTAGTTTTGACTTTGTATTATTTGTCTTGTGACAATATGTTCCACAGATCTGAAAATCTGATAGACATATCCTGATATATGTATAGATTATGACTTGTATAGTAGATATTTTTCTCATGTTTTTTTGTAATATGTTATGTATCAGATACTTCTATACATCTGTATCTTACCTTTTGGCATAACTTTGTAGACCATTTGGCAAACCTTATAGTCTGTCACAAAATAATGTAAACACATTGTTTCCAAATTTTATGAGTCTGATATTGTAAAGAGACACCCTTCTCTAACATTGCCTCAAGTCCACAAGCCTTTTGGTACCATGCTCAGTTCGGCACCAATACTGCACAAACAGTCGCTCTCTCTGGGAATTCCCAAACTTCAAACTTGTGCTCCCATAGGTGTATCAGCTTGTGCATAGATGTCAAGATGCTTATAGTCACAAGGGACCACTCAAGCATACGCCCCCCTGATCCCACAATTGGGAAGCTGGCTGTATGTCTTCAAACTCAGTTCAAGGAAGCATTTTTTGGTGTATACTGGTGATCATATTAGTACAATATAGCTGGCACAGTATGGCAGTGCTACCATTTCACATGGCTAATAATTCAAAGTTCATGTGCACCAATCTACCATAGGTGTGTTACAACTGTTGCCTCATCATCAATGCACATGGACATTTGAAGACAATGGTTGTCATGGAACTGCCAATGGAATCAACCTCCTGCATCACTTCCATATCTCTCTAGACGTACAATGTGTTTTGCTCCGCACCATTATGCAGGCTACTGGATCCCAGAGCAATTTGCTCTGACAACCCCTTTCCTACATAACAAAACATAGTGCCCATCCAAACAACAGGCAATGATTTGCATTCTTTGATTCACTCAGGGAGTGTGTTGCAATGGCAGAAAACTGCACATTAGTATCACAATAACTTTCATGCAGCTATTAACATGTTCCTTCCTGAGAATGTGTCTGTCCTACAATGCACTGAGGACACATATGCTGCACTTGGGCTAACACGCGAGCACCTCAAGGTCATCTTACACACCCACCACTCTGATGAGTGTGAGAAAGTGTGCACTGCCATGCCCCTGATGACTGACCATGCTGCTCCATCCTTGCTATCAGCACCTGTATGGCAAATGAACCTAAATGAACAGATCAACACCAAGATTAGCAAGCTACACTCTGTCTCAACATGTAGGCCTCACCATACTTTCTACTCATTCCCACATGAAGGTGCAAGCTTGTGAGATATGTAATAGCATGGTGCATCATATATGAGCAACCACAGGATATATCACAAGGCATGTGGCCTGGCCCTGGCTAATTTATTCACTGCTAAGGCAGTAATTGATGAACTGTTGCAGGCAAGCATAGTTCATCCATCTGGCAGCCCTTGGGAATTATTGATCAAATTAGAGCTGAAAAAATGAAACTTTTAGAATCCATGATGACTACAGAGTTCTCAACACCTGTACAGTGAATGACAGCAGCACAGTGTCCAATATGAGTTTCACATACTCATTTGTGGGTGCAATTATATTTGGTGTGGCTGATTGAAATAAAATAAAATAAAATAAAATAGCTTCAAATCCCTGTGCACAAAGATTTTATCATAAAAACTGCAACTATCACACTGTTTGGTCTCTAGGAACATCTTTTCATGCTGTTCATGATGTTTAATGCAGCTCAGGTGTGGCAAAGCTTAACTGATGTGATAATTTTTCGGTTCAGTTTCTGCAATAGCTATTTTGATGACATATTATTTCTTCGGCTACCCTCAAAGACCATGACTGACACCTTGAACAACTTCTCACTACCCTAAATGATGGAGATGTGGTGATCAAAAATGACAAATTCATTTATGGAAAGCAGAAATTATCTTCCACAGCCATATAATTAGCACCACACCTACTAATTAGCACCACAGGGATAAGAGCAAGCCTGGACTGAGATGAGATAATGAGACAACTTCTCCTCCACTAGAACTATCACAGGCTCCACCAGTTCTTGGGAATTTTGAACTTTTACTTGCAGTATCTGTTGCAAGCTGCAGCTTTACAAGCATACCTCAGTGATGCACTAACAGGATCCAATAAACCAGTGAAAAGTAAGATTGAGCGGCCTGCAGAGATGAAGGATATTTTCTAATGCACTAAATACTGCCTTGCACATGCAGTCATGTTGGCCCATCCCATAGCAGGTGTGTAACTCACACTTACCGCTGACACAAATGAGACCATGATCAATGCTATTCTGCAGCAAGAAATGGCCAGGGAGGCACAGCTCCTCCAATTCTTCTCACACAAAATTACATCCTCCCGAGATGGTGTTTGAGAACTCTTTGCTGTTTATGAGGAAGTGAAATACTTTCATGAAGGTATTGAAGGACTTCATGTCATAGTTTTAAAGACCATGAATCACTACTTGATGCCAATTGGCATCCATGAAAGGTCACAAGGCAGTTAAATACGTCCATGAAGATCAATTTTTACAGACCATATACCACTAGTTGATGCCCTACAGCATCCATGAAAGGACAACAACTCCCAACACCATCAACAACTGGACCATATTGCCCAGTATACTGTGGGTATACGGCACCTGCATTGAGCTGTCAACCTCATCACTGAGTACTTATCATGAGTCAATGTCACCTCCCTCCAATTAGATTATGAGCCACTGACCAGAGCAATGGCACTAGCAATGTGAAGCTGATGTGCAACCACAAACCTGGCTTGCAAATTGAATGATGCACAGTCACAGACACTGAAATGCTTATCTTCTGAGACATCTCTCATAACAGGATTCAGCCAATTAGTGCCATATAAACTTGATATGCAATTTTCAGCCAACTCCACACCCTATCCCTCCTGGGTACCAGAAACACCATCTGCCCCATTGTGGAACACCATCGTCTGCCCAATATCAAGTGGGACTGTCACACCTGGGCACAGGTATGTGTACCATGTGAATGCAGTAAAATGGAAAGACATGCATAGCAAGAATTAGGTTGGTCTGAAATTCCAAAAGCCCACTTCCACCATGTACAAATTTACCTTGTTGACCCACTACCAGAGTAAGAAGGATTCAAGTATATCATATCAATGTTAGACAAGAGCCTCATGGTGAATGGAAGCAGCTCCAATTACAGACATCCTGGCAAAGACGACCACCCTTTCCTTCATAAAATCATGCATAGTGTGCTTTGATATACCAGACAACATAACTAGAACTGCTAGTTCTAGGCGGCACCCTTCAGCATCCTTTGTAACATATGTGGAATCAAATATACCTGCACTACAGCCTGTCACCCTGTAATGGTACTTGAATTACGCAACCATTACGGCACCTCACCTGAACCTCTCGATACCAGTAATATTCTACTGTGTTTCTGTAAAGTAGTTAACATATTTCTGAGACAACATTCAGATTTGATTTGATTTCGTGTGTGATACATTGATATGTTTATGTTGCAATGATATTATTCTTATGTGTATTCTTTCTTTTGTCACTATGATCTTTGACGTACTTGTAACTCTGATTTTTGGGCACGTAAGCGATTATTAGTTAGCAGTTAGAGTCGGACCTTGAGAAAGTCAAGTGTTGTACGTCATGTTGGAAAGATTCATATTGTATCCAGTTTATAACTTGTGAACTTTAACAGTGAGGAAGATGTTTTCAAGTATGTTTTGTATTGTGCAGTGATAAAAAGGAAGTGTAACTTAAATGCGGAGTGCTGATTATTTTTTTACATCACCATTGTGCTAACTTTGAAAGGTTTAATCTTCAAGAATTGTTTGTGAAGTGCATCTACAAAACTTTTGAATATAGCAGAATAAAACCTAGGCCTCTTTGCATCTGAGCTTGGAATCATAACCACCTAGATTTTCGATGATTGAGACATGTTTATACGATGAGACCAGCATGGGAAACACGAAAAGATGAGTGCCTAGTTTTTACATTATTACATGAAACGACTTTATTAACTGTGCTCTAATGACACGTGCCACATAATATGACTGTTGTTGCCCAAAAATGCAGTATTTAGCAGCGTGAGCAAAACCACAATCATTATTAAATTGTGACCATTGTTGTGGTAGGGTTGTTAGAACCCCCAGAGCAATGGTTTAGTCAAATGGTGGCTTATGACTTTCAAAGCCACCCTTATGTAGCACAGCAGTTTGTGAATCACAGATTTGCCATGGGTAGTAGTCAACACCCAAACCAACTTCAAGAAGAACCAGCAACAGTTAATCAGTGAAATACTATATGGGGAATCAGTGGTGCTTCCTGCCAATTTCTTCTAGCCATGCAAGGACCTCATCAGATTGACTTCCCAGCACTAGTTCAATGAGTGATACGACAGATCAGACATACTTACATGTCACTTTTCATTCTGCACTCTAAGCCCAAGATATTTGTACATAAAGTGCTCTCCAGTTGTGTACACATAGTGATTGGGATGACTTGGTTCAAGTGCACTACAGCCACTATACACAGTACCCTCAAAGTTCTTAAGAGAGGCACACATGTATTTGACATCCTGATTAATGACAGACTAAAAACCATTATAATCAACTGCCTAAAACCAACATGTTTCCTCCAGGACATCATGATCTTGAATGCCATGAACAGCAATGACGGTGACCATTAACGGCCTTACATGTGGGCACCCAGCCCTGTCATCTAGTAGGGAATATTGCCATATATTTAAAAAACTTACAGTATTTCTTCACACAAAAGCCATTTTGGCTAAATGCTAGATCCACTATCAACTAAGATTCCATTCTTGGGCTGTGTGGAGCGGGATGGTACCAGAGGATGAAAGAGAAATGTAAAATGAATCTGATGTCATGAATAAAATCCTGTAAACTTTATTTGTGCTATTAAGAAATTAACATTTGAGTACATTTTACAGCTGTGAAAAGTAAGATAAAAGTAAATATTTGTAAACTGTAAAAGTAAATATTTGTAAGCTTTTGTATGTTCATCCCATTAGCATTATGTCTCTGGGATGAGGGTCATTTACTAACGTGACAAAAAATAAAAACACCTACAGCTGTCCTTATGACTTTATTTTATTTTGTTGCTACCAGTTTTGATGCTTCATTGCATCATCTTCATACTGTTTTGATGTGGTACAGGTTGATACGATCCCCATGCATAACCCACCAGTTGCCAGCATTACTGGATTTGCAGATAATGTCTCAGCACTCCAACCATCAACTGTCAACTGACACGAGAACCATTCAATTACCAGTGGATTGCTGACACATTATCTGTGAATCCAGTAATGCTGGCAACTGATGGTTTATGCATGGGGATCATATCAACCTATACCACATCAAAACAGCCTGAAGATGATGCAATAAAGCATCAAAACTGGTAGCGACAAAATAAAATCAAATCATAAGGATGGCTGTAGGTATTCTTATTTTTTGTCATGAAAATATTTGTAAGGTTTGTGTGTCATTAACTTAACACAACTGGAAAGATAGCAAAAATTAATACATTTTACAGATGTGAAAATAATTAGTGTGTCTTATACTTACGACAACTGGGATAATAGCAAAATTCATTAAAACATGGAGAATATCTGGTTCACTGTAAAATGTCATGAAGTGAAAATCATCTAATAATGTCTGAACTCCATATATCAAATTCACACAAATGATGAATAAGATCAGCACAATAATAACGCATTCATAGAGCAGATAAGATTCTACCATCCTGTAAATCTGGAAGCAAGCCTGAAATAAGCAAATAATAGTCAACAGGGAATAATTATTGAAACAGAAACCATGAAATTTTATATTAATAATTGTAACATGTAAAATAAACAAATGAAGACATGAAAAGACTGGCTAATACTCAAACTATAGTAAATATCAAAACATTGGCCTAATATGTAACTTTCCCATTGGGATGTAATATAGCACAGAGAATTTCTTGCACTTCTCTAGTTACAGTTTCTGTGTGTGTGTGAGGGGTGGGGGTGAGGTGGGGGGTTGGGTGGCTGAGAGGTGTGTGTGTGTGTGTGGGGGGGGGGGGGGGGGGGGGGAAGGGGTGGTTGACAAACGTTACTTAACTGAATTTCGAAAGTTTTGGTGGCAGAGGTAAAGTGTATTGGAATTAACAACAGTGTCAACACAAAACAGAAGACTTGTATAATATTTAATTAAATAAATTGATTAACCAAGATTAAAACATTTGAAGTGTCTACTTCATGCTTTTAGCATAGAATACTAATAGTAAACATGATGGATGTAGCAGCAGAAAAAGTTTAGAAAGTTTGAAGTCAGAGGAAATTATTTAATATGGAAGCCCAGTGTAGAGAACTGGAGCAGAGAAATTGAGAAGAAAAAGTAAAATATTTGTAAATAGTGCAGGAATTATGAGTCCAGTGAAAAGGCTAGAACCACAAGGCTCAGATTGCTTGTGCAAGAAGATGCTTCAATATTGTACCTGCAGGAGAAGCTTTTTCTGATTTCTGGACTTAACATACAATGCTCTTCAAAATTATGTATTTTTGAATGAGTGGATATGAATCTTACTTAGAGGCAGTATACTGATGGTCCAGAGAGGAGCAGGTGACAGACAAGGTTTACTGTAGGTGAAGTTAATTATAAAAATGATAGATGCTGCTCACTATAAAGATGACATTTGGAGATGCAGACAGGCGCAAGTAAAAGATTGCTACACACTGAACATTCCACCAAAGCCATCTTCAGAAAAGGAAGGGAAACGCACATACATTTACAAGAGCAAACGCACCTCTCACACACATGACTGTTATCTCTTGGCACTCTAGCCAGAGTTCAGCAGTTGCATTCAATGGAGAAGCAATCTGGAGAGAGGTAGGGAAGGGAGTGGGATAACAGGGTACAGGACAGGAAAAGGGGGGGGGGGGGGGGGAGAGGGAGAGGGCACAAGGGCAGGTGGAATTTCTGGGTACTAGAAGGCAGCAGCATAATGTTTTGAGACGTTGTGTCAGGCAGCTGGTGGGGTGCAGAGGGATGGTAAGGGGTGAAGGGGAACAGAAAAGGAGAGGAGCAGAGAGGGAAAAAGACTGATGTATGTACTGGCAGAAAGCAAGTACAATGATGCTGAGGGGTCATGAACTGGGAACAGGTTATATGACAGAGGGGCAGAAAGAGTTGGAAGAAGTGTGTCAAGACAGTAAGCTATTGCAGGCTGAGGCTGGGATGATTTGAGGAGAATCTGTTGAAAGGGTAATTCTCATCTGCACAGTTCAGAAAGTTAGTGGTGGAAACATTTATTAAAGTAAGTAATGATATGTTCAGTGCATTTGTGTCACAGGTGGTTCACTTTGCTCTTGGGCATAGTTTGGCAATGCCTATTCATTGTAGTGGGCAGCTTGTTATTCATCCTTGTGAACAGGTAGTTGCTAGTTGCACAAATATAAAAAGCTATGTAATGATTGCAGTGGAACTCGTATGTTACATGGCTCCTTTCACAGGTGTCATGGCCTGTAATGAGGTAAGATAAGCCTGTGACAGGACTGGAACAGAATGTGCTGGGTGGGTGGATTGGGTAGGCACTTAGGTCTTCTTCAGGGACATGATCCCTGTGGCAAGTGGCTCGGATTGGGAGAGGCATATGGGTGAAGTAAGATGTTGTGGAGGTTAGGTGCACCATGTATCACTAGTTTAGAAGGGCTGGGAAGGATCTTGTATAGGATGTCCCTCATTCAGGCCATGATGATGACAGATAATCAAAGCCTTGATAAAGGATGTGGTTCAATTGGTTCAGTCTGGAGTGGTATTGAGTGTTGAAGGGAGAGCTCCTTTGTAACTGGTTCTTGGGGATGATGGGAGAATTGTGGGTGTGTATGAATATGGCAAGGGAAATCTGTTTGTGGACTAGGTCTAGGGGAAAGTGCCTGACTGTGAAGGAATTTGTGAATCATTGAGTATACGGGGTAAGGGAGTTCTTGTCACTGCAGATACACCACGCTCAGGTGGTGAGGCTGTATAGGAGTGAGTTTTTGGTGTGGAAGGGATGGCAGCTGTGAAAATGCAGGCACTGTTGATGGTTCATGGGTTTAATGTGGACAGAGGTGTGGTTGGAGTTATCAGAGAGAGGGAGGTTAATGTACACAAAGGTGGCACTCTGAGTTGAGGAGCAAAGTGGAGTGAAGTTACTGAGGTTGTAAAGCAATGAGAATAGCATGTCTTGGACCTGAGTGCATATCACAAATATATTATTAATGAACATTAATGAGATCAGAGAATTGTGGTTCAGGAAAGCTATGGAGGTTTCCTCTAGATGGCCCTTAAACCATTTGACATAGAGGGGTGCCATGTTTGTGCCCTTGGCTGTACAGCATATCTGTTTGTATACCTTCCATTCAAAGGAGATTTAGTTGTGTGTTAGGATAAAGTTAATGAGGTGTAAGAGGAATGCAACAATGGGTTTGAAGTTGGAACACTGGTGGAAGAGGAAGTGTTCAATAGCAACAAGACCATGGCATGTGGTATGTTGGTGTATAGAGAAGTGGCGTCAATAATGATGAGAATGGATCCAGGGGGTAAAGCGATGTGGATTGGGGAGACTTAGTGAAGGATGCAGCTGGTATTGTTGATGTGGGAGACTAGATTTTGGGCAACTGTTTTCAAGTGTTGGTCAATGAGGGTTGAAATTCATTTCACTGCAGGCACAATAACCAGATATGGTGGGACATATGTGATTGTTAGGTTTGTGGATTCTGGGGGGCATATAGAAGATGGGTGTGCATGGTGTCATAGGGGTGAGGACGAAAAACGGGCTCAGGGGAGAGGTTCTGTGCAGGTTCTAAAGCTTTAAGCAGAGATTGGATGTTGAGCTGGAATTCTGGGATTGGATCAATTTGGCAGAGTTTGTACATGGAGTATTCAGATTTTTGCCAGGCGCCTTTCACCAGGTAGAAATTGTGATTCATAATAACAATAGTGGAACCTTAGACTGCAGGTAGGATGATTAGGTAAGGATCAGTTTTTAAGCAAGTATGGCTGTCCTTTTTTTGCTGAAAAGTTGGTGTTCTTAGGAAGGGATTTGGGGAAGGTTCATGGGGCCAAGTCAAAGGTAAGAATTTTCTGGAAGGTGTCCAATGGTGGGTTAGATGTGAGGGGGGAGAGTATCAGGGTTGGATGTTGGCGTGAACTGTGAGAGGTAGGGTTCAGTGTTGCAGGTTGTATACACAGACAAGGAAAAAAAAATTGGCAGATTTTTCTCAGGTTTTTCAGTTAAAAATACACTATCTCCCAGATAAAAATACACTTTTTCCCTGAAACTTCCTGACAGATTAAAACTGTGTGCTGGACTGAGACTTATAACACTACAGCCTCTCCCAAGATTATTATGAAGTGTCTGATACCACTTTTTCTTTTTATATGCATCCGTGTATTTAATGTATGTTTCAGTGCCCCCTAAGGCATTTTAAGTGTACCTTCATGGGTATCATTCAGATCATTTTGCCAAAAAACCTATTATTCTTTGTAAAAACATATAGAATATTCTGGAAGGACATATATTATCATGACTGTCAATAGATTGTTGTCATTAAGAAAATTATGTACATATTCTAAATTATGTATTATATCAAGAAATTGAAGTAATAAATGTTTAGCAACAGATATTGAGAGTCTGTGGAAACGTTGGCATAAATAACTAACACCTATAATAACCATAATTGCAATCGGCACATTAGTTAACACAAAAAATGTCATTCCGATTCAAATAAAAATAATTATTATCCAGTGATGCAAATTCATTCATTATTCATTTTTATGTAATTCATTGTAATTAATGGTGCTTGTAAATCACACAGAGAATTACCTCTTGTTAGTTACACTACCCAAATTTACAAAACTCCAGCATATAAGACAAGAAGTGTGTATTTAATTTATGTAATCTGGCAAAGCACGATGTGTATACTTCGAACTAATGTTAGCAATAAAAATTCATAAATCACTAATTTGAAATTAAAGTAAAATCATAATAATTGTTGAAATCAGATTGTAAATTAATTTTCACACAAAAGACCAATGATGATAATAAAAATAATATGTTATTCTATGTTATATATTATAATCTGTACACATGTAACAGCAGTTAGTTTAGATGAAATTGTTTCTAATTGTAAGTTATGTTTTGTAATAAATTAACAATGTAGCAATTGCTAAAAATTGTATTTAAAGTGATGCATTGAGGCTGTAGAGATGTCAGTCAGCAAAGTCAGTCAAAGAGGTCAGTCAGCCCATGTGTTTTGTTTACCTCAGGAGTCTGTGCAGTTTGGTTGTCAACTAATGTCAATAAATAATTTTGTGAAGCTTCAAACATTCGTGATGTTCTTTTCAATCATCAATGAACCAGACAAATTCAAAGTTAAGTTATGTGTTAACGATCCAAAGAGATCATTACAGACTCAAACTCGGGGCCTTTTCCTTTCATGGACAAGTGCTCTACCATCTGAGCTACCCAAGCATGACTCACGACCCATCTTCACAGCTTCAATTCTGCCAGTACCTCGTCTCCTACCTTCCAAACTCCACAGAAGCTCAGGCCTACAGAAGAGCTTCTATGAATTTTGGAAGTTATTAGATGAGGTACTGGCAGAACTAAAGCTGTGAAGATGGGTAGTGAGTAATGTTTGCATAGTGGAGCAGTTGCCCACAAAAGGCAAAGGTCCCAAGTTCGAGTCTCAGACCAACACACAGTTTTAATCTGTCAGAAGTTTCATATCAGCGCACACTTCACTGCAGAGTGAAAATCTCATTCTGGCACTTTTTCCCTGTTAGTGACAGCAGAATGTAAAACTTACCCACCCTTTGAAGGGTTAACGTTATATGCGCTGTCTTGAACTTCACAATACATTAGAAAATGACTGCAAGTGGAAAGAAAAAGGATAGATATTTGATGTGAAGCAACAAGTATGCTGCATATTTTCATATTACGAAAGTATACATTTGAATTCCACTAAATACATCACGCTAAATGCTAAATCAATATTCTGATGCACTTTTGTAAGCCAATCTTAGCTCATGCCACATGATCTCGCCAGCCAATGTGAGCATATATTCAGAGCATAGAACATGTTATATAATCAGGTAACAGCAACATCACTGTTAAGTAGGAGAAGTTAATGATTTAAATTAATATACAAGTGTGGCTACAAGAAAAGCTTTTCTTTCATATATAATACTGGTCTTGAAGATCAGTAAGCCACCAGAAAAGCTAAGCTTTCATGGATAAATTGGTCTTTTTGTACATGTGTTTCACTTTAAGATACATCACAAATGTGCAAATAAAATTTTAAATAATGACATAAATGTTTGGTCTCGTGAGCTAAATATTCTTCTAAGTGGCTGGTCTTCAAAGTGTTAAGTTTTGAGTTAGAGTCAAACACTATGTGATTTAAGAAGTTCTTTGCACTTTCTCATATGCAACATAATTCACCTTGAGTGACACTTTTCAAACCACCATTTGCAGTATTTTCTCTCAGGATATTAGAAACAGGTTATTTCAGCAGTTGCCATTGACTACCAGAAAACAGTCATTACTGCATGTGCACAGATACAATGATATAGGAAGCCTGTATGTCCATACGTTTAAAGCATTAATACATCTTACATTATGTCATAAAAGAAACAGGACATCAGATGCTACTCCAAGAGCATCAGAATTTCAAAAACTATACTAAAATATGTAATTCAACTTAAAATGCACATTTGTATGTCCAGATTCAAAATGAAGTAGGCCCAAACCTGATAAGATTTTTAATGTGCTTTTTCTCTTGTTTATGTTCTATTATTGCAGTAAAATTCTGCATTAGTCAGATACAGTAATATTCTCTGTTAGACTATCAGCGCTTAGGACTCATAGTTACAAAAATTTAACTGAAAACTAAAACACTAAAAAATTCAAGGAAATTCTCAGGTTTTTCCCAGATGTCCCAGGTGGTCCAGGGTAAATACACCCGGTGTTGGGATTGGGTTGGTTGTGGTTGGGAGTTTGGTGGCAAAGAAGTGTTTCTAATCAGGGATTGGCAGAAGAGTATTTCTGTGATAAGTCCAATATGGTTAAATTTGGGTATGTGGCTGGAGGCTTTTGGATAGGACTGAAACCTCTGTAGGGCTGTGGAATATGGTGTAATGGTTAACAACATTGTTCTGGGATTGTTTAAACTCTGGGTTGAGTGGAATGTTGATAGGGAGTTTTGGAGGTTGGGGCAACTTAAAAAGGTCAGCTAGGAAGGGTCTGGATATTAAGGAGGACATTTCAGAGGAACACTGGGTGGGATAGAGGTTCTTTAGTGGTTCCCCAAGATGTCAGTAGGATGTCTTCCAGGTGCTGCAGAGCAAGGGATACAGTTTCAGAGATGACATGTATTTAGTTGGGATTGCACAGTCAGAGATGCCTTTGCCATGGAGATATGTTTGTGCAGTACCAGTAGCAGAATCTGAAAAGGTGAAGGTCATTGTGAAAGTAGCACCCAAATGGCACCTTCCTGCACCAACTAGTTTGTGGGCCATCTATAAGAAACCTTCCTAGCTTCCCACAACTTCCACATCCCTGGTCTGGTTCAAATTCACTGATGATATCATCATTATTTGGACTCACAGCAGTCAAGACATCCTGTCCTCATTGCTTTTCAATCTTAATGCCCCTACTCTCTCAACCAGTTACCTGGAACTCCTCAATCTGGTGTGCTACTTTCCTTGTCATTCGCTACCACCACCACTGCTGCTGCCACCACCACCACCACCACCACCACCATCACCTCCTCCTCCTCCTCCTCCTCCTCCTCTTACTCACTGATGCCTCCATCTACACCTCTGCCCTCATTAAACCCACCAACCATTAACAGTACCTGAATTTCAACAGTTGCCATCCCTTTAACATCAAAAAATCCCTCCCATACAACCTGCACACCTGAGGATGGTGTATCTGCAGTCCCTGCCTCCCTTGTATGTTATGCTGGATGTCTCTAAATGCATTCACAAAGAGGTACTGTTCTCCAGATCTTGTCCACAAACAGGTTCCATTTCCCCAAACGCCCATATCCCCAATCACCCACAGTTCTCACACCACTACCAAGAACCAGCTACAAACGAGCATCCCCTTCATCACCCAATACCTCACCAGACTGAAACAACTGAACCACGTCCATCATCAAGGCTTTGGTTTTCTATCATAACATCCTAGACCATCCCTATGCCTCTCCCAATCTCAGTCCCTTACTACAGGAATTGTATCCCTGTGAAATGACCAGCTGTAAGGCTTGCTCATTCCACCAACTCACTACTTCCTTTTACAGTCATGTTACAGGTTTATCCTACCCCATGGGATGTCAGGTGACCTGTGAAAGTAGCCATATCATATACAAGCTCTGATGCAGTCACTGCACAGTTTTTTCATATGGGTATGACTTACCACTCTGCTGCCAAACTGTGGACAACTCTGTGACACAACATGCAGCTGAATGTAACATATTTGATGGCTGCTTGACAACCTGAAACATCTGGAGCTTCCCCTCCACCATCAGATTTTTTGAACTGTGCAGATGGGATTTATTCTTGCAACACATCCTCCAATCCCAGAATTATCCCAGCCTCTGTCTACAGTAACCTACTGTCCCCACACCCTCTGCCTAACAGTTTCAGTTCCCAGAGTCCTATCATCTCTTCCCAGTTCACATCACATCACCTTCATTGTACTTGATCTCTCCCAATGCCTTCACCAGTCTTTTCGCCTCCTATGCTCCTGTCCTTGTCCACTCCTCATCCCCACCCCCTGCCTCCCAAAGCCACCAAATCCAATGCTGCACCAAGCTGCCCTGTACTACCAGCTTCTATACCCTGCAAACCCTATCACATGGCAACTTCACTGTCCCCAGCTATACTCTGCTATTCCTCCATCATCTCTGTTCCACTCTGTATTATTGCTTTCATTCAATGCAATAGCTGGATTTTGGATTAAGTGTCTGGAGATAGCAGTCATGTATGTGTGAGGTGTGCCTTCTTGTTTGTATTTTTGTTTGTTTTCTGAAGAACTCTTTGGGTGAAAGCTCAATGTGTAACAGTTTTTTCATTGCACCTGTGTGTAATTCATTGTGTCATCTTTATGATGAATAGCAATCTGTCACATTTATAATTGTTCATGTTCTAACCTGGACTTTCCATTCTTTGAAACCATTGTTCAGGTAAATTAGAAAGCATTTCTAGCAATAATCAGTATACACAGTTTAATCCTATCTCACATGACTCAACAAATGAAAGCATCTGTAACTTCTAAGTGTCTGTTACCAATTACTAGACTAACATTCATGATAACAGATTTATGCAGGACAATAGTTGGGAGTGGATTAGAGGGGTAGTGTGCTCCCAATTTTTTTCTGCCCCAAATTCACTTCTCTTTTTGACTACTATTTTTTGAGATGAATAGAAAATCCATACAACAAATGATACCAAAAGTAATAAAAACAAAAATAAAATTCTTTGTCTCATACTTCCCTCTACATCTTTATTCAGAGCCCACAAAAATAATATTTTCATGGTGGACAGAAAAAATATACATGTATTTTTTATCCTGACTATAGGCCTGGATATGTGTATAAAATGACATTATAACCTAAATGTTGGAGTTTAGGTGAATAAGCTGAACATTAATGTCAAACAAAGTTTTGTCTATGAAAATCTGAAATCATATACAGAATATTCAAAAACTAACATTATGTTTGGGTAACTGCTTTCAACATGTAACAGTTTTTACCTACATCTACATCTACATCCATACTCCGCAAGCCACCTGACGGTGTGTGGCGGAGGGTACCCTGAGTACCTCTATCGGTTCTCCCTTCTATTCCAGTCTCGTATTGTACGTGGAAAGAAGGACTGTCGGTATGCTTCTGTGTGGGCTCTAATCTCTCTGATTTTATCCTCATGGTCTCTTCGCGAGATATACGTAGGAGGGAGCAATATACTGCTTGACTCTTTGGTGAAGGTATGTTCTCGAAACTTTAACAAAAGCCCGTACCGAGCTACTGAGTGTCTCTCCTGCAGAGTCTTCCACTGGAGTTTATCTATCATCTCCGTAACGCTTTCGCAATTACTAAATGATCCTGTAACGAAGCGCGCTGCTCTCCGTTGGATCTTCTCTATCTCTTCTATCAACCCTACCTGGTGCGGATCCCACACTGCTGAGCAGTATTCAAGCATTGGGCGAACAAGCGTACTGTAACCTACTTCCTTTGTTGTCGGATTGCATTTCCTTAAGATTCTTCCAATGAATCTCAGTCTGGCATCTGCTTTACCGATGATCAACTTTATATGATCATTCCATTTTAAATCACTCCTAATGAGTACTCCCAGATAATTTATGGAATTAACTACTTCCAGTTGCTGACCTGCTATTTTGTAGCTAAATGATAAGGGACCTATCTTTCTATGTATTCGCATCACATTACACTTGTCTACATTGAGATTCAATTGCCATTCCGTGCACCATGCGTCAATTCGCTGCAGATCCTCCTGCATTTCAGTACAATTTTCCATTGTTGCAACCTCTCGATACACCACAGCATCATCTGCAAAAAGCCTCAGTGAACTTCCGATGTCATCCACCAGGTCATTTATGTATATTGTGAATAGCAACGGTCCTATGACACTCCCCTGCGGCACACCTGAAATCACTCTTACTTCGGAAGACTTCTCTCCATTGAGAATGACATGCTGCGTTCTGTTATCTAGGAACTCCTCAATCCAATCACACAATTGATCTGATAGTCCGTATGCTCTTACTTTGTTCATTAAACGACTGTGGGGAACTGTGTCACGTTTGACACAGTTGCGGAAGTCAAGAAACACGGCATCTACCTGTGAACCCGTGTCTAAGGCCCTCTGAGTCTCGTGGACGAATAGCGCGAGCTGGGTTTCACACGACCGTCTTTTTCGAAACCCATGCTGATTCCTACAGAGTAGATTTCTAGTCTCCAGAAAAGACATTATACTCGAACATAATATGTGTTCCAAAATTCTACAACTGATCGACGTTAGAGATATAGGTCTATAGTTCTGCACATCTGTTTGACGTCCCTTCTTGAAAACGGGGATGACCTGTGCCCTTTTCCAATCCTTTGGAACGCTTCGCTCTTCTAGAGACCTACGGTATACCGCTGCAAGAAGGGGGGCAAGTTCCTTCGCGTACTCTGTGTAAAATCGAACTGGTATTCCATCAGGACCAGCGGCCTTTCCTCTTTTGAGTGATTTTAATTGTTTCTCTATCCCTCTGTCGTCTATTTCGATATCTACCATTTTGTCAACTGTGCGACAATCTAGAGAAGGAACTACAGTGCAGTCTTCCTCTGTGAAACAGCTTTGGAAGAAGACATTTAGTAATTCGGCCTTTAGTCTGTCATCCTCTGTTTCAGTACCATTTTGGTCACAGAGTGTCTGGACATTTTGTTTTGATCCACCTACCGCTTTGACATAGGACCAAAATTTCTTAGGATTTTCTGCCAAGTCAGTACATAGAACTTTACTTTCGAATTCATTGAAAGCCTCTCGCATAGCCCTCCTCACACTGCATTTCGCTTCGCGTAATTTTTGTTTGTCTGCAAGACTTTGGCTACGTTTATGTTTGCTGTGAAGTTCCCTTTGCTTCCGCAGCAGTTTTCTAACTCGGTTGTTGTACCACGGTGGCTCTTTCCCATCTCTTACGATCCTGCTTGGCACATACTCATCTAACGCATATTGTACCATGGTTTTGAACTTTGTCCACTGATCCTCAACACTGTCTGTACTTGAGACAAAACTTTTGTGTTGAGCCGTCAGGTACTCTGTAATCTGCTTTTTGTCACTTTTGCTAAACAGAAAAATCTTCCTACCTTTTTTAATATTTCTATTTACGGCTGAAATCATCAACGCAGTAACCGCTTTATGATCGCTGATTCCCTGTTCTGCATTAACTGATTCAAATAGTTCGGGTCTGTTTGTCACCAGAAGGTCTAATATGTTATCGCCACGAGTCGGTTTTCTGTTTAACTGCTCAAGGTAGTTTTCAGATAAAGCACTTAAAAATATTTCACTAGATTCTTTGTCCCTGCCACCCGTTATGAACGTCTGAGTCTCCCAGTCAATATCCGGCAAATTAAAATCTCCACCCAGAACTATAACATGGTGGGGAAATCTACTCGAAATATTTTCCAAATTATTCTTCAGGTGCTAGAGCACATTTGTTGTGGTTATTTAACTTCTATGTACATAATGTATCTAATAATGATGCAACAATATTTATGTGGTCAGAAAGTAGTTGGTAGTGCGTAGATGACATGATTTCATGTTTTAATAAGTATATTATAGCAACTCCTGACAATATACATCACCTTATTGTGAATTCAGATTCTAACTTTCACCAAAAGAAAATATTTTCTTTGATTAGCTTTAGGAAGTACTTAACACAGTTAGAGAGATTCAGTGTTTTTAACATAACTATCTATAGTCTGATTAAAATTAGTTGACAATTGACACCTATCATACCACTACTGTGTTGCTGCAACTGGTGCCAGCTACTGCTCTGCTATAGGCAACACAGAAACATGGCTGGTCACTTCACATATGCTGTTAATGTGTAACATGAAGCAATGTTGGAAGCAGCTGCCATGAGTTACAAAGGAAATGTGAGATGCTCTGTTGAGAGCTGATTTTAAGTGACCAATTACTCAGCTGCAGCAGATGACAGGTCTTGTAGCTGTGAACTGAAACTCATGTGCTAACCTAACCAAAATCTTGTGATGTGCAATATATTCAAAAGGTAGTCAACAATTTGTGGCAGAACTAAAATAATGATCACTTTTAGAATGAAATTTTCACTCTACAGCAGAGTGCGCACTGATATGAAACATCCTGGCAGATTAAAACTGTGTGCTGGACTGAGAGTCGAACTTGGGACCTTTGCCTTTTGTGGGCAAGTGCTCTACCAACTGAGCTACCCAAGCACAACTCATGTCCCGTCCTCACAGCTTTAATTCCACCAGTACCTTGTCTCCTACTTTCCAAACTTCACAGAAGATCTACGGGCGAGACGACATTTGGACCTACAACCTGCTAGATATTAGGTTTAAATGCTAACCACTGTGCAAATCCACTGGATTGTATTAAGCCATTATTTCTATGACTATAGTGACTCAGTCACAATGATGAATTGCAGCCTTCAAAAATGCAGTATCACACAGTACTGTTGCAAGTTTGCCCAATGTACAAAAATCTCTGTGACTGTGATAACTGTATATGTGATGCTGAATAATGCCTTGCATGGGAAGATCCAGTAGTGTCTAGTTAGTATTGTGTATGAAATGTGTGTATTTTGTTAACATTGTCATGAGTGTGTATTTTGATTTTGGCGTGGTTATCATGTGTGATGTAATCTGAAATAAAGGGGCCAGACTAAGATTTAAGAACCAAACATATCAAGAAAGAAAGATGGAAAAGGACTTCGAAGTGAACTGACTAATAGTTGTGGGCAGTTTTTCTATGGTGAATGTTTCAGACAGGATGTTGAGTGCCCTGATGAGAGGAAACTAGCTCCAATGTGTGAAGTGTCAACTATTAAGTAATTTTAATTGGACATAGAGCCTGATCGCACATATTAACAGTGACCACAATTTTGGGTTAATTGAGAAAAAGAAGAGACAGGTAATTTTTTTATGTTCCAGATCTATAGATGGAACTTGTTAAGAAGACAATAGAAAAAAATAATATAAATATTGTCAGAATAACAGGTGACATTGTAGGAGTTCTGCTGGATTATTTGCTTTGTTTGTTGTCCTCAGTGTCAACGTGCTGTGTAGCTACACTGGCTACAAAATGGGTTGTGGATTCTGACACTGTCTACTGTAAATAATGCAGCTGACATATGCACATTTGCATTTCACTGTCTTTTACTTTCGTTTTTCACAACCCCCCATGTACACATTTATATGGCCAGTGCATTATTGTTTAACTTTCGATAAACCTCATTAGTAGTTTGCAGACGAACCTCCACACACTGCTACAATAGTTTTCTGTTGAACAACTATCAGCAGTAAAAAAATAACCACATAATATACAGTTCTTGAAGAATAAACAGGTATGTATTGGGCAGACACTGTCCTTGTTAAATATATGGCCTAATTGTTCAACACTTATTCCGCAGTTAAGCTGAAACAGTGTTCTTCTTAAAACCAGCACAGGTAACTCGTCTGAAATTCGGCAGTAGTCTGACTGCCTCATGAGAAAAAATTGGGCCCTTATATATCTTCGCAATAATAGGTGCTGAAACTACACACTGTTCAAAGTTTAATTTACAGAAATTACAATTAAAACTTAACTCATTAAATTAACTGAATACATCAAAAATTGTGTCTTTATAACAGTTTCTTCTGCTACAAGAGTCAGGTCCAAATATTTGTTTAATTCACAAACTTAACAAATATAATTACACAAACAATACTTTTGACAAAACTGTTAATTACTTTGGAATTAATTCAGTTTTGGTTTTGCTAAAATGCTATTGAATAGAGCCAAATATATACTTTAAGATTACTAGTATTTTGTCTTCCAGATGTTTATAATTAGTATAGAATTTATATTTGGTTATATGTCAACAATAGAATTCAAGTTAAGAAACAATTACTGATTTTGCCCTATAACAAAAGATACAACTAGGCATAGTCAAAATAAACTAGAAAATTGATTACATACATAAATATAAGCATAAAATTAGATATGGTATTATATTCTTTAAAACTGAGGGCCAATCTTTTTCTTGTAAGAAAATCCAGGTGATATTCACATATGGTAATGGTAATTAGTTCGAAAATGAAACACAAATTTAAGTAGGCAAATGCAAAACAAGAGGGGAATTAAAAATATCCCAGCTTGCTTCGTCACAACATGTTTATCACTCTACATCTATTCTTGACAAGGTGCAGAGATGAAGAGTATATGAATCCATCTAGAAGGTATTATTAATTAAGATTATGTTTTTGAAAATTAGGAAAGATCATCCTTTAAAGTTTTTCTTAAAATATATTTCAGGCATTCTTGAGAATTTTGATACTATAGATATTAGGGGGAAAACAAATACCAGGTAGACCTTCTGTTTCTGGTCATCTATTTCCTCTCAAATAGAATGGTCAAAGGCCTACAAAACCTCCAGAACTAAAGGATTTACAGGAAATAGTAAATTACATTCCACCAGATCATGGTGAGTATTACAGGAACCTTAAATCTGACTCACATTCTGAGAGTATTAATGAAGATGCATTGTTTTATAACACTGTTTTATAACAGTGACAAAGCAGATATGTCTTCTTCTAGTGAAGAAATATTACTGATAATTTTACAAAGAAAAATACGAAAAATTCATTCTAATATAACCGCAAAATGATTGAGAATATCAGATTGTGTATCTTGTCATGACAATTTCAGTGCAACATAGTCTGATTTTCTAAGAATTCAGCTTTTTCACTGAAATGGATAGATACCTATTAACCATAAATATGAAACATTGAATTGCATGCAGACACATCAAAAGACTGTTACACACTGAACTTTCAGCCAAAGCCTTCTTCCAGTAAGAAAGGGAAGGAACACTCTCACATAGCCTGTAGCTATCAAGGATGAAAGGTGCAGCTGACTGCATATTGTGGCTCACATTGGCACCAGTGACATTTGTTTCTTAGTTTCTGGGACCTCTTCAGTTCACATATGTGACTGGAAGAGGTGTGATCCAAGCAGAGCTCAATATTTTTAGCATTGTACCCAGAACTGATCAGGGTCCTTTCATGTAGAGCTGGATGGAGGGTCTCAATCATAGGTTCCATTAATTCTGTAATGATCTTGGTTGCAGATTTCTGGATATGAGTTAAGTATTGGAAAACTTTAGGACTACACTTGATAGGCACCAGTTCTCTAAATTTTCTCAATAGTGTTTCATAAAAAGGATGCCACCTCCCTAACAGGGAATTTGCAATTGCAAAGCATCTCCATAATACTTGCATGTTGATCAGAGAAGTTCTGAACCAACAGAAAACTGGAACACTAGTTGTATAAAACTGATTAGAGAAGTTCAATGATGGTTATAAAATGTAAACTAAAAAATAATAATACATGGTGAATAATGTAACGCTGTGTCTTTTGTTTAATGTCATGTAATTCTCTTTATTATAAACCTGGAAACTTTGTGAAGTAACTCAAAGGTTTAGAATTACTTGTCAAAATTTGAAACAATGAGAAAAAGTGTTATAATTTTTTTGTGGTATTAATACATATGTGACTGGAACTATTTAGGTTCACTTCTGTATACACTGAGTGGATGGCCAGACTGTATGGTTTTGTTTTGTCCAATAACTGAATCAATCATAGTTTTCACCCAACTGTAGAGTTATTCAACTATAAAACTCTAATCATTATTTTCTGCCTGCCACAGAAATCTGGCAATTTGAAATAATTAAAGAAACACTGGAATGAAATAAACCATCTAAAAATCGGAAATTTAAATAATAACAAAAAGATGAGTAATGTTTAGGGTAAAAATGAGTGACTTAACAGATAATAAACTTCTCACACTTGAGCTTGGTGCTAAAAGCAACACTCAAATGGAAAGTGTTTACAGACATTGAACACTAAAATAACTTTCTTATTATGTGATCCAATGCTTTCCAGGTGTGGTGAAGTAGGTAATTGCTGAAGGAGGTCAAGCACATAGACCCCATCAGTATTGTGTTATATTTTATTCCCCATCTATCTAATGTAGTCACAGACAAGGTGATTGAAAGCCAGTGTAAATTTTGTTTCTGGCTTAATATATCTCAACTGAGCCACTTGTCTGACTATTTCTCTCTCCTGCCTTTCACTTGTGCATCATCTACTATGACATGAATTTCAAATTGTGACTTCACTGATGTTGCTGGTATTTTTGCTTTATCCTCTTCATCATAAAATAAGACTGTTTTCACCTTGTAGTAGCCTCTCTATCCTGGGAGTAGACTTCTGTGCTTTCAAGATATTCTATACTTGTTTTATGTCCTATTCCACTTCTCTGAGTATTTTTCTTTTCATAAAAGGCCTTTGTACTAATTTAATCTCTCTTTCACCCATCCTTCCAGCTGCCTAAGCAGACAACAGCTGCCAGGACTGCGGTAATGTTACCAACCTATTCTCATGCACCACTTCATGATTGTCAGGTCCCAGATGTAAGAGGGCAGGTCTCTTGCACCAAATTCAGTGGCCAGTCAGGTGCCTGTTTCTCAAGCACAGGTATGACATTTTTTTTGTAGAGTGCTTGACTGTTGAAACCACCTTCCTTTTGTTTTGCAGTTTGTTCTCCAGGTGAGGTCCCACCAGGAGATTACATTGTTCCCAGTTGGTAGTATATGTTATGTTTGCCATTCTCTCGTCTGTGTCATTGGCATTCAGCAGTGTTCAGGACAGCCAGGCCATGTTCTGAGTCCAGCTCATGATGAACTGTGGTTACAGTCTTCCATGGCAGGCCTTTTGTTCTGAAGATATCTAGGATAACTTCCCTGAATTGGGATGTGAGTAGGGTGCTTGAGAGCGATTATCATCAGGAAGGGATCGCACCTGGCAAACCATCCCACACTCTTCCTGCTAGCATTGATGCAGCTGCCATCCTAGTCAACACTTTTGGTGTTCAGGTCCAATGCTACTATTAAAAGCTTGTATTTCTGTTAAAATGTGAAGGTCCTGGCGGTTTATGACACAGTGTAGAGAGTTTTATATTGAGATTATTGTTAGGATGCTGTACCCCACTACTAATTCTACACTAGCCACCTTGACTGTGAGCAAATTTAGTACATCAATAGTCCTGTGGCTAATCCTTCACCTCAAAAGAACAGCAAACCATTCAATATGTTGATGATGGACAGGGCAATCCATTCTGTGGACTGAATAGTTGCTTCCTTTTAATCCGTTGGTCAGTGATAGATGCATCTCTACAATACACGCAACGTCTATAGCTTGCTGGTCTAGAAAGTACTGTAGCTTTACTATCTTATCTGTAATGCCACTAGCAATCCAATTTAATATTTGGACATTTCTCTGTGTAAGTGCCATTATCTAAGAATGACATTACTGCTTCCATTAGGATTGTCATTTTTGCAAACTTGTCTCACTCAGTGCAGTCTGCTGCTTTTATTACTTTGGTTTTTGCTATTACATTGCTAAGATTAAGTCCAGTAAACACCAATCTAATGTCTTTTAACTCTCACAGCAGTCTTTCTAGATCACTGTGTGCCTCTACTGGGCTCTTACTGGTTCCTGCTGTGGACTGTTACTGGCAGTATAGCTGCTAATAGTGGTGGCCTGTGATGATGGGGATATTAAGGGTGGGAGCGAGCCCATCTACATTGTTGCCAGTGGAGGAGTGGGAAGGGGGCAGGGGGGTGGGAGAAGCCACAGCAGTAGACTGTAGGGGGAAGGCCCAAGATTTTTTCTGAGGTGGAAGTGCCAGGTACAGACTGGGCTCCAATTGAAACTCCACCCCCTGGGTAGCTCACAAGCAAGAGTTTGCTGCTGCAGCTATTGTGGTAGCTTTTTGTCACCTCTGGTCAAGAACCAGTCTTTGGTAAGCCACAAAGCCAGGATAGTTTGCTGGGTGATTCGTATTGCAATATGCACATGTGAGCACAGTTTTTCTGTCTTTTTGGCAGAGCTTAATCAAGAATGTACCTGCTCATTTAGCACATTTAGGCTACACACTTCTCTACTCTGATTATGAAGTGTAATATACAGTTTATTCTGAAAATTATTTGCAATTCTTCATTGTTGACTAGTACAGCCATGAAATTTGGTTTCTTCTTGTACCCCTCCCCCCCCCCCCCTATCTCTTTGCATGGAGGAGCAGGCTTTGTGTATTGATGTACCCTGCAACACTGAAGCCTTCCTCTACTAGTGATTCCTGCATGTCTAGTTTTCTCCATTTACTGGGAGGTCTTTGATGACCACTCTTATTGCTTGCTTGGTTCCACAGTGTAAGATTACCTCTACTTTTACAGCTCTTCCTTTATCTTGTGAAAATCTTCTATAGATTTTGCCTGCATCTTTGTGATCTTAGGGTGGTAGACCACTATTAACTTGTCTTTTATACACCCCTGAAAGTCTCTGACTAGCACAGGACTTCCCTGTGTCAGATTTATATGATGGTGCTTACTCCTCCTTTTTCCTATTGACTACCAGCGTACCTCTTTTGCCTTCAACTTCCTTGCTTTCTAGAGTGGAAAACAATTTAGCAGTAAGTACACTGACTACCACTTGAGGCATCCTTTCTGCATTTTGTGTCCTTCTTGGTTGCATCTATGATAATTCTTTCTTCATCAGGGCTGTTCACCTCTTGCGGTGATCCTAACTTTGCCCTGTCTCTTTTAATTGTTGTCTGTGCTGATGGTGCAGCCCTACTCAGGCTGTGTGCACTCTACTGAGTACTACAACAGGGAATGACTGAGGATTTCCCTGTTGAATTTGATGAATCCATGTTTTCAGTTTGACTTTAGTGATTCCACCATGGGACACTGATTGATGCTTGTGTCTCACCTCCATATGTCAGATATAAACAATGGAACTTGTCCTAAATGCGAACACACAGGTATCCATACAGCACAATGGGCCCTGTTTTGCAAACACACTACACCTTAACATCTTAGCAAGAAGAGGGGTGTATATTCTGCAGTAATAAGAAAAGAAAAGGTCATGGAAAAACTGACTACAAAAGATCACCTCAGTTCCACAAATCCCACTGACAGATTCTGGAATTGCAAGTATACTGGCAAGTGGTAATACTATGTAAGCAAAATGCAAATCTATGAGGTGCAAATCTGACAGCTTTGCTTCAATACGCCAATGGCCTTGCCACTGTTGTAACACCGGTTCCCGTCTGATCACCTAAGTTAAGTGCTGTTGGGCTAGGCTAGCTCTTGGATGGGTGACCATGCAGTCTGCCGAGCGCTGTTGGCAGGTGGGTGCACTCAACCCTTGTGAATTAAACTGAGGAGCTACTTGATTGAGAAGTAGCAGCTCCGGTCTCTTAAACTGACATACAGCTGTGAGTGTGGTGTGCTGAACACATGCTCCTCCATTTCTGCATCCAGTGACACCTGTGGGCTGAGGATGACATGGTGGTCAGTCGGTATGTTGGGCCTTCCAAGGCCTGTTCAGATGAAGTTGCTTCAGTACACTCACAAAACTTGACAATAGTATCAATGTGATAACTCACAGATGTGTCTACTGTGTGTGCCAGTCACTCTGCATCCCTGTGTGTCTATTGGAAACATAATGTGCAGGAGTGGAAGACAAAATGGAGATGCCTCAGTATTTATTTAGACATACTTTAATTTTTTATAAATTGGTTGTTAGCCTTTTCAGTGTAGAAGTGGAAAAAAATGGTTCAAATGGCTCTGAGCACTATGGGACTCAACTGCTGTGGTCATCAGCCCCCTAGAACTTAGAACTACTTAAACCTAACTAACCTAAGGACATAACACACATCCATGCCTGAGGCAGGATTCGAACCTGTGACCGTAACAGTCGCACGGTTCCGGACTGCGCGCCTAGAACCACAAGACCACCACAGCTGGCTGTTGAAGTGGACAGAGAATTTAGTTCTATAAGAGTGAATGCAGAGAATGGCAAAATTTTAGCTTTTGCAATCTCCAGGACAACATGTAAAAATATTCTTGAAAGATATGAGTTATTTTTGAGAAAAAAGCTATTAATTGTGTTTAGCATGTGTCCTTCCAGAAAAACGTAAATTTTGTCATAAAAAAGAAATTGTGTGAAAATTGTAAGGATGAAATTAAAATACTGAATTAAAGCATAACCAGCTTAAATTTCATAATCACTAGTTTTAAAATGGATATTTCGAAAATAGTGAGCTGAACACACTAAAACTTGTGCAAGATAGTTCGGGCGTTACAGTAATGTGGTCAAATGTGAAGTGCAATAAGAGGAAGACCGAAGTGCAAAATCAGAAAACCTGTGAAAGTTACACAAGCTTTGTGCACAAAATCCCATTTCAAGTTCTTTCGACTGCTGATAATGAAAATGAGACACATAGTTTGCATGAACGATGGGAAAAGCAAACAGGCACTGTGAATATGGTAGGAGAAGAGAATTTATTGATGCAAACAAGCATGAATGAGGTCAATATAAGTGTGCCAACCAAAAATTGTGCTGAAGTATTTAGTAAAACAGTAAAAATGATTCCCACATTGTGAACTCCAATAACAACAAACGGTTTGTGGTTTTAGACAGCCATGGTCATGGACTTGCAAGTAAGCTGAAAGAAACAACTAAAACATATTTATGGGGTATAGTGAAACAGAGATCCCCACTTGGCAAAATTTAAAAAATGACTGCATCTGCAGAGGTAAAAAATCTGAACAATAAAGACTTCGTTGTACCACTGGGAGGCACAAATGACATCTACAAAAATGAAACAGCAAGTGAAACATTCTAATGCTTTGAATATTTCGGGGTAAATTCTAGAGACACTTGTATTGCTACTGTCTTGCACACACATTTTAGAGATGAGTGTGAGAAGTAGAACTGTGTCTACTGCATCACAATTATGTGTGTGGAGGGCAGACATGTATGAGATGGATGATCAGCACGTAGCTGTTATACGTCCAGCTCAAAGAATAAACACACTGTACTACACGTGATGTCAAACATTATTGTGTAACATTTGAATGTCGTTGGAAGAAGAGAAGAGACAATTAATTATTCATTCATTCTCTTATTTTGGTAAGGTCTAGTTAAACTTTGAGAGATTTGTAGAATGTATTTATGGAAAATTTAATGTGATAGTTTCTGATGGACTGAAGGTGTTGAGCTTACAAAAAACGTTTTAGTTGTATGAAAACTGTTATGTGTGATGAAAATACAGTGAGATTGAGCTCAAAGTATTCTTGAGTGTATGGAGTTACTTAAAAAGTATAAAAAATTCCTCCAAAGTAGCATCTTATCTTCGGAGAAGAAGATGTGTCAGGACATTGCAGCTGCCTATCCTGTAAAGAAGATTGGCAAAGCAAGTCCAAGTAAATTCAATAACAAAGGGGGAGTGTGAGTCTTGCACGACCTTGTAAAATGGTCATGTGTTAATACAGAAACAAAAAGTGCCAACAATCAGTTTGGAAAAATCTGCAGACATTTTAAAATGTGAAATGTGCTTATATAAGAAATGGACTTAACCTGAATGGCTCAGGGAAAGAATATGTGCAAACCTAATAACCAAGGAAATAATAAATTCAAAACCAATATGATAATTGCATCACCATCACCTCACTCCATAACAAAAATACTTCAAAAAAAGGTAAAAACATTACAACCATCATCAGCACCAGCAAAGCATATAAAAAAGGTGAAGTGTTAACAGAAAGAACAGTGGACAGTGATTTCAACAAGAAAAGAACTACAGTTCATCATCATCAAAATATTATTTTGGACAAAAACAAGACAAATCAGAAGACTTCTGGTTCACAAGAAAATACAGCAGCAGTGACAGAACCAACATTTGAAGTGTAAATAAAACTGTAACCAGTTCTCACCCTAGTCACCTGCAAATTCTAAGTCTATATATTCAGCGTCTTAGAAATAAATCAATAGATCTTGAGGTAGCACATGCATCATGGAAGATTGGTACAGAACTTTTGAATTAAGTATAATTAATATTCTTCCATATAAGTTGGCTAGTCAAAATGCCAAAAATGGAGGTGTTTATATCTTTACTAAATCAATATTAGGTACAAAAGAAGGTGTGAAGCTGAGTTATTGAGTGTGGAAAATCATTTTGAAGCAACAGCTGTACAGTTGTATGAAATACAGGGAAAAGTCATAGTAATAGCAACATACAGACCACCTACTGGGGACACAGACATATTCATTAATAAATTAGAAACACTGATTAATATTGTTTTTACTGAAAGAGCCATTGTAGTTGTCTGTGGGGATTTCAACATATATCTTATGAATGAAAGTAGGCTAAAAAATAAATTCCTAAATCTCTTATGTTGTTTCACTCTGTTTCCACACATACATGAACCACAAGAATAGGATGTAATACAAACAGTCTTATAGGTAATATATTTTCAAATGTACAATCCACAGAAGTAGAAGTAACAAAAACTGATTTGGGATTATCAGACCATAATGCTCTCATCCTCAAAATTCCTTCAGTGTCACTGCAAGAGGAAAAAAGTGTACTTCATGTAAAAAAGAAAATTTTCCACTGCAAACTGTGCAGAATTTACAAATATTCTAACTAGTGAGTCCTGGGCAGAAGTGCTGTCCATAACAAATAAGAATGATGCATATAACATTTTTCTTAATTTTCATGGGATATTTTGAAAATACTTTCCAAGGAAGCTGTCAAGAATCACATCACATCAAAATACAAAGCCAAATTCTTGGGTCACAGTTGGCATCAAAACTTCTTGTGGAACTCTAAAGAGACTAAATTCAAAATTGAAGACATCTACAGATCCACAGTTCCTAGAATATGTGAATAATTACAAAAGGGTGCATCAAAAAGTAATTGCCAAGGCAAAATTTATGAGTAATGACAATTTAAGACAGTCTGATAACAAATCAAAAGCCATATGGGGTATTGTGAAGACTGAAACAGGAAAGAGATGTGAAGACCAGGATATCAATGTTAAAAAAACAATATTTTCCAAATTACATCAACAATTATTTTATAAATGGAACAACTTCATTCAACTCAAAATTTACAAACCAAGAAAAACCTGAATTTCCAAAAGCTGCTTGTAGCATGAGGATAGATCCAACAGATGAACATGAAGTGTTCAAAATAATAAAAAGCTTGAAACCTAAATTTCATCAGGAGTATATGAGGTGCCTGTTTATATCGTAACAATGAAAGCTGCACAAACTGCAAGGCCCTTGGGATACATAGCCAACTTATCATTCAGTGAAGGAGTGTTTCCAGAAAGGATGAAAATGTCAAAAGTAAAACCATTATTCAAAAAAGGCGACAAGCATAAGGTAGAAAACTATTAGCCATATCCCTCCTTCCAGCATTTTCCAAAATAGTAGAAAAGTTAATTAAGCACAGAATCAACAAATATCTAAATGACCGTTGTTGTTGTTGTTGTTGTTGTGGTTTTCAGTCCTGAGACTGGTTTGATGCAGCTCTCCATGCTACTCTATCCTGTGCAAGCTTCTTTATCTCCCAGTACCTACTGCAACTTACATTCTTCTGAATCTTCTTAGTGTATTCATTTCTTGGTCTCCCTCTATGATTTTTGCCCTCCACGCTGCCCTCCAATACTAAATTGGTGCTCCCTGATGCCTCAGAACATGTCCTACCAACCGATCCCTTCTTCTGGTCAAGTTGTGCCACAAACTTCTCTTCTCCCCAATCCTATTCAATACTACCCATCTAATCTTCAACATTCTTCTGTAGCACCACATTTCGAAAGCTTCTATTCTCTTCTTGTCTAAACTATTTATCGTCAATTTTTCACTTCCATACATGGCTACACTCCATACAAATACTTTCAGAAATGACTTCCTAACACTTAAATCAATAGTCGATGTTAACAAATTTCTCTTCTTCAGAAACGCTTTCCTTGCCATCTAAATAGAAATCAACATGGCTTCCAGGCAGGTAAAAATACAGAAACACTATGAACAAATAATCAAAAATGTAGAAAGAGACAACAGCATAGCAGGAATAAATGTTGAACTCTCCAAAGCATTTGACACTGTCAACCACAGTATTCTTATAGAAAAACTGGAAGGATTATGTATTCATGGGACAGGGAAAAAGTGGTATGAATCATACCTACAAAACAGAACACAGATTGTAGGACTGATGTCAGATTACTCCAACCACAAAATAAATTTAGTGTCAGATGCAAATAAAGTGCAAATAGGAGTGCAGCAAGGCAGTGTTCTAGGTCCCTTATTGTTCCTTGTCTACATAAATGACTTTCACACCTTAGATGGAGCAAGAAAGGCAACACTATTTAGAAATGACACTAGTGTGGTAGTACTTGTACCAAAGCAGATGATGCAAACAACTACCAATCAAGTAATAAAGAATGCCCACATTTGGTTCAATGCAAACTGGTTGACATTAAATGGAAATAAAACAAGTTATATGCAGTTTGGAAAAATACGTCAAAATGTAAATCTTGATCTGTTGTTGGGTGACAAGGCCATAGACAGAGTGGTCTCAACAAAATTTCTGGGGATTCATGTAGATGAAAATCTTAATTTTAACGATCATGTAATGAATCTTGAGCAGAAACTTAACTCATCTTGTTTTGCTCTTAGAATTATTGCAAATGTTTTCACAGCAGAGGGCTTCAGGATGGCATATTTTGGCTATTTTCAGGCTCTTGCAACATACAGAATAATATTGAAGCAGGAATGTGTGGTATCTCGTGCAGTGAACCAGCTTTATCGTCGAGCCCCTTGCACTATGCTCAAGTGAGAGGCTTGGTGACAACAAATGACTAAAGCAGTTTTGGGACAGGAAACATTTATTCTTCCTACTGTTAAAATAAATGACAAATACCATTTGTCGCTAATGTCTGTCCATACAGGTGCGTTGCATTACGGCACGGCTCAATCGCTGATCCCAGAGGTTATACACTCCAAGACGAGCTGTGGCGCGACCCCGTGGACTGAGCGAGACAAAAGGCTGCTTCACTGAATGTGGCGCGATCGGGGGTGCTGTGATGTCACAGGTGCTCGCGGCATCGCCGTATATGGGCATATGTTTACTGGGGGTTCGACTCGACCGCTTCAACTGTGTGATAGCTGGATCTCACTCTGTGCTGAGTGCAGGCCACCGTCTCTCTTTGGAGTGTTATGGGTGATTTTATTTCAATGGCTTCGTTAGTTACACACTTCCAGAAGCCATAGTGACAGCTACAACGGATGTTTCGTCAGATTTCATCTGGTATCCGTTTTCAAAAGCAGGCTCAGCTATAGCAGATTTATCGGAGTTGCTAGGCCATAAAATGTCTAATACTCCTTCCGCAGAGCGTGACGTAAACATCGCCACACTCGCAAGCTATCTTGCAGATCGCCAGGTGTTTTTTCACCCCTTCAGCGTCTTCAACTAGTCTCAGTTAATTGACGGATTTTTGGTTCAAATGGCTCTGAGCACTATGAGACTTAACTTCTGACGTCATCAGTGCCCCAGAACTTTGAACTACTTAAACCTAACTAACCTAAGGACATCACACACATCCATGCCCGCGGCAGGATTCGAACCTGCGATCGTAGCAGTCACGCGGTTCCAGACTGTAGCGTCAAGAACCACTCGGCCATCACGGCCGGCGACGGATTTTTGTCGGAGGCCTGAAGATCGATATCATATTGTGTCGTTTAGCAGGCGGCTATGTTGCCCAACACAGAGCCACAAAAGTGCAAGAAGGCAAGTTTCTTTTCTTGCTCCTCGTTGGTGATCGTGCTGCGATTCTATCACCTGAATTAACCATCTTCGACTTAATGAGGGTGAAATTATGATCAATTTTGCTGTGGTGGTGCTGTTTACGAATGTTCTTGTCAAAGACTGTTTTGACGTAGCATCCCAGTTCTTATTCAGTTAAATGTTCGAGCTATTTAGGCACACTCTTACTTCGTGTTTTCCGTATAACGGCCAGTATTACGATAAGACGGACAACGTTGCAAGGGATAACTCGTTAGGTCCAGCTGTTTCAAACCTCTTCATGATGCATTTTGAAAATATTGCCTTAGACACGCCGCCGCTAAAGCCTACTTGTTTCTTTCGGTACGTTGACGACACGTTTCTCATTTGCCATACGGAGGTGAGAAACTTGACGAGTTCTTGAAACACCTCATCAGCATTATCATCAATATCCAGCCTACACTGGAGGTAGAAAAAGACGATTATTTCTCTGGTGCTGTAACGTCTGCGAAGGAGCAAAAGACACTTTAACAGTACAGTGCACACTGTGGAATGGCGACTGTGTTTACGACCGCGTGTACGCGTTTACAGCAGAGTCACGTTGACTCGGCCCACGTGGTCCGCGGTGGGAGAACTGAGAGACGTGTATCACGCCGCACCAATAGCTCGCACTGTCCGCCTGGTTTAGTCCCCGTGCGGTCCGGCGTGCCGCGCACCATTGCCGAAATTCGGCGTAACGGTACAGCTGCCCCTACTTGTATCGACAGTGCTGTAGTACAGCCCTTCGTGCATTGGATGGTGCTACCGCCACAATATTTTGGGGTTCCACCACTTGCCCTCTAAAACAAATCTTTCTGTTACTGAAGAGGGCTAGCCAAATAATAACACACAGTCATCCCCAGACACAATGGAAACCCTTATTCAACAAGCTTAAAGTTCTAATAATACCTTTCTTATATATATACAAATGTATTTCGTATGTTAGGCCCCACCTTGCAGATATTCAAACAAATGCCAATTTACAAAACTACAATACTCAAAATAGCACATCACTCCATACTCAGTGAACAAAAAGAAGATGCACACATAGGCATGTGAGCCATATGGATACAAAACTCTGCAACATACTGCCAGCCAACATCAGAGAGTTAGAAGATGAAAACAGATTTAAAGTAGAATTTAAAGAATTTCTACTTGAACAATGTTTTTACTTGGTAAATGACTATTTTGGCCAATGAATAATTCTGTTAATTTTTATCTTAAGGTAAAACTAAAAACAATGTCTTTCATCCCTTAAAGTTTCTGTTAATTTTTTTAAATCTAATGGACAGCTGTTGAGTGTGGTAATATCTTTACTGAATTACTGTAGTGACTATAAGGGCTTCCTGACTATTCAGTTACAATAGTATACATGTATAAAAAATTGTATTACTGTGTCTTGTATGACCAATCATTATTCTTTGTACATTTTTTGTACAATTTTGTATGTATTATTCTTTGTATTACTGAATGTAAAATTCTGTGTGTTCCTTTTGCACAGATTCTTTCCCATAATTTTACATGTACTTCTGGACAACATCCATACAATATTTATTGTCTATGGATGGATAAATAAATAAATAAATAGTGCCACCACTTATGGAAGTGAAACATGGATAATAAATAGTTAAGACAAAAAGAGAAGAGAAGCTTTCAAAACGTGGCACCACAGAATAATGATGAAGATTTGATTGGTAGAACACATAACTAATGAGGAGGTACTGAATGAACTGGGGAGAAGAGGAATTTGTGGCACAACATGACTAGAAGAAAGGATCAGTTTGTAGGACACATTTTGAGGCATCAAAGGGAGGAGGGAAGTGCAGAGCATAAAAATCGTAGAGGGAGACCAGGGCATGAAAACACTAAATGGATTCAGAAGGATGTAAGTTGCAGTAGATATTCAGAGATGAAGAAGCTTGTACAGGATACAGCAGCATAGAAAGCAGCATCAAACCAGTCTCTGGATTGAAGACCACAACAACAATAATAAGGCCACTTAACTTACATTGTATAAATTACAGACTGTAATGATCCAATATCAATAATCTCTTATTTAAATTAAACCTATCAGTGACAGGCCTCACTATTAATGTTTTTTATATCATTTTTCTTCATACTTGTCCAATGTCCATGTTTTCCAGGAGTTTGGTATACAGCATTAACATGCTTTTCTGTTGATACTATTTTTTATTATCTTTGATGCTGTTAGGGACATTTTTTATGCTCAGAACACAAACACACATAAACTGTGAAAAGTTAGTAAGCAGGGTACATATTTAGTTAATATAAACAACATTAGATAAAAACGTAAGTAAAGTAGTCAACAAACATTATATTTTACAATAACACTGGAATTAAAATTGTTTATTCTACCTAACACACATCAGTGATTATATTTAAATCTTTGGAAGTTTGTCAAAATACGAATTTGGAATATTATTGCCTTTAGTGAGTGGGTTTGGCAACATGTCAGGAAAACTTGATAGAAGTCATGGTGTACAACGAGTTATTTATGTTGGTTCATGTAATCGTTACATTTTCATTGTGACTGAAAAACTGTTATGATAATCTGGCAATTGAATAAAAGATTCTAATAAATCAACAATGGCAAATAATTAGTTTTCAGAACAAGACTTACGAAATGGAAAGTATGGATAAATAAGCACAAGTCCTGAGACAACTGCAGAGAAAGACATTTTAAGTATTCATGCAATTTTTCATATAACACTCTCCCAGAGGAATATGTTTAAGCTGCAAAATAGTGTTATAAGCCACACACACAATAATACTTGCTTGAAAAGTATTACATTTAATTTTTTTAATGGTATGTAGATGTCAGATTTGCTGATAGGTGTGTAGCAGTTCATGAACAACTATGTGAACAATTGTCGAAGTCAGATACTACAATTAACAGCAAGTCTAGTTTTATAGTTAGCTTGTTAGTGCAATGATTCATGGATTATATGTAAGACATGAGTCGAAACAAGGCCCCCAGAGTAGACAACATTCCATTGGAACTACTGACAGCCTTGGGAGAGCCAGTCCTGACAAAATTCTACCATCTGGTAAGGAAGATGTATGAGACAGGCAAAATACCCTCAGACTTCAAGAAGAATATAATAATTCCAATCCCAAAGAAAGCAGGTGATGACAGATGTGAAAATTACCGAACTATCAGTTTAATAAGTCACAGCTGCAAAATACTAACGCTAATTCTTTACAAACGAATGGAAGAACTAGTAGAAGCCGACCTCGGAGAAGATCAGTTTGGATTCCGTAGAAATGTTGGAACACGTGAGGCAATACTGACCCTACGGCTTATCTTAGAAGCTAGATTAAGGAAGGGCAAACCTATGTTTCTAGCATTTGTAGACTTAAAGAAAGCTTTTGACAATGTTCACTGGAATACTCTCTTTCAAATTCTGAAGGTGACAGGGGTAAAATACAGGGAGCGAAGGGCTATTTACAATTTGTACAGAAACCACATGGTAGTTATTAGAGTCGAGGGACATGAAAGGGAGGCAGTGGTTGGTAAGGGATTGAGACAGGGTTGTAGTCTCTCCCTGATGTTATTCAATCTGTATATTGAGCAAGCAGTGAAGGCAACAAAAGAAAAATTCAGAGTAGGTATTAAAATGCATGGAGAAGGAATAAACACTTTGAGGTTCACTGATGACATTTTAATTCTGTCAGAGACAGCAAAGGACTTACAAGAGCAGTTGAACGGAATGGATAGTGTCTTGAAATAATGCTTTATCAGCTAAAGACCACTTTAATCTGGAGTAATGAATGTTATTTTCCTTCTGTCTTTGTTATTATACATATAATTGTTTCCATTGAACTGTAGTGGATTATTTATAATTAAATTAATAAGAGAATGAATCATCTAGATGACATTATTCAGAAAATTCCAGATAAAAACATCATCATTCTTCTTGGAGATTTTAATGCACAGATTGGTAAAGAAAAAAGATATAATAAAATAGTTGGAAACTATCCTGCACACAAGAGAACAAACAGAAATGGTGTGAGACTAATAGAACTTTGCCAAGCACACAATTTAATTCTTAAATCCATCACTTTCAAGAAACTACCACGAAGACAAAAGACATGGGTATCTCCAAATCCTAGCCTTGGGGAATTTCAACTTGATCATGTGGCAATCAAGAAGATTTCTAGCAAAGAAATCATGAATGTTAGGGTACTCAGGGGTGCAAACTTGGATTCAGACCACTACCTCTCTAAAATTAAGTTCAAAGTCATCCCAAACAGGAAACGGAGCATGAAACAAATTAAGGGTCAGAAGTATAGCAGAGAAAAGATATTAAAATCAGATGAATTCACAAAAGCAACAGAAACCATTCAAACACAAAGCTGGGGGGATATCAAGGAAAACCTCATTACTCAAGCTGAACAGATAGCACCTAACAAAAAATGTAAAAAACATGCCTGGTGGTCACTGGAATGTGATGCCCTCATTGAAACAAGAAAACAGGCATGGCAAAATTGGCAATCACAGAAAACAGAAGAAAGTAGACTGAATTTCATTACAGTTAGAAAACTGGTAGATAAAAATATAAAAAGGATTAAGAAGACACATGAAAACAAAACTCTCCTCCAAATTGATGAAGAATTTGCTAAAAACAACACAAGAAGCTTTTACAGAACTTTCAAACAAAGGTTATCAAGATACAAAGCACCCACCCTCCAATTTCGAGATGTAAATGGGACCATCGCTCACAACAACACGGATAACTGCAAAATACTAGCAGGCTACTTTGAGAAACTCTTTAATTGTGAACACATCCTTGAAAAATTTGAATCCATCCCAAACAACCATGAGAAGCCGGATTCGGAACCATCGACAACAGAAGAACTACAGAAGGTCATTTCAGAGCTTAAAAACAACAAGGCGTCCGGAGAAAATCAAATAGTGGCCGAACTATGGAAAAAGGCTGACAAAAATGAGTTACACCCCTAAAGTGTGTTTTCGATCAAATCTGGAAAGAAGAAGAGATCCCCACAGAATGAAGAACAGCTCTCATCCACCCTATCCACAAGAAAGGTTTGAAGACAGACCCCAACAATTAAAGAGGAATATCACTGGTACAAGATTCTTTCTAAAGTCCTTTTGAACAGGGCAGAGCCGCAATTGGATCTGCAAATCGGGGAATACCAGGGAGGTTTTTGAAAGGGCAGATCATGTTCGCAACAAATACAAAATCTCAAAAACATTATGGCATACCAAAAATCAAGGGAAAAGACGTACGTAATCTACTTCATTGATTTCAAAAAAGCATATGATTCGACTGATAGAGAATCTCTGTTGTCAGTCCTGGAAGAAATGGGTTTGGATAAGAAAACAACTAATATTATAAAGGGACCCTTACAAATACATTTTCGAAAGTTAAATTTATGGGCGATCAATCGGAACCCTTTGAAATAAAAACGGGAGTGCGACAGGGCGATGGGCTCTTGCCGTTGCTGTTCAGTTGTGCACTTGAGAAAGTAATCAGAGAATGGAACACAAATATTAAGAGTGGTATAAGACTGGGTTGCAAAAAGAAGAACCTTAAAGTAAATTGCATTGCTTTTGCCGATGATATGGCCCTGTTTGCTGAAACAATGGAAGAAGCACAGGAGCAAATCCTTGAACTAAAGAAACAAGCAGCTAAAATTGGTCTTCACATCTCCTCTGAGAAAACTAAGATATTGACAAACATCAAACACTCATGTAAATACCTCAACGTTCAAGAACAGAAGATTGAAATAGTAAAAGAATTCAAATATCTCTGAGAATGGATTAGTTGGAATGCTGCGGAAAGCAAAGCAATGGAATCCAGAAAAAAATAAACTTGAATTGGCCTTCCAACTAACAAAAAATACATACAACAAAAAATCCCTTTCATGGGGGTCCAAAATTACACATTACAAGATAGTGATTAAGCCAGAAGCACTGTATGCAGCAGAAACACTTAACATGAATTTCAAAGGTCAAATGGAGCAACTTGAGGTAAAGGAAAGAAAAATTTTAAGAAAAATCATTGGGCCAAAATTTCAAGACAATAAGATTATATACATAAAAAATGAAACTCTCTACAAGAAAATTGAAAAACTATCAGATTCTATGCGAAAAAGGAGAATAAATTTTTATGGTTATCTTCACAGAATGAATTCCAATAGATTAACTAAACAAATCTTTGACTTCTTCTGTAACCGAAAAACGAAGCCCAACTGGTTTAAAGAAACTGAGAAAGACCTAGTGGAATTAAAGATTTCAGAAAATTCACTTATTGATCGAACTGCTAAATTAATTACTAAAGATGAAAACATAAGGTTCCAAGACAAATCCACACAAAAGTCCACACCCTTCATCTCGGAAGAAGAAAGGAGAAGAAGATCAGAAAGAATGAAGAAATACTGGGCCCTAAAAAGAGAACAACGCAGAAAGAAATGATCCAGCATACCTCAAGGAGGGTGAAACGAAAGAAGAAGAAGAAGAGAATGAATATAATGTGAAGCAATATTTAGAATGTCCAACTCCTTATACAGATGTCTACAAGTTGATCATGGGTGAGCACAACATATTGTTCTATAGCACATTTTGGAGACATGAAGATTTTTTTCTTTAAAGATTAGTTACTCAAGAATACTATTCCACATGACATTATTGAACTAAACTATGCAAAATATGTCATATTATTGATTTGTCTCTCTCCAAGATTTGTTATGATTCTAAAAGCAAATGTGGTTGTACTGAGTTGTTTAAGAAATTCCAAAATGTGCTTTTTCCAGTTTAATGCCTCATCATTATGGACACCATATAATTTATAAGTTCTCCCCATATTTATTATTACCTTGTCATGTGTCACACTTATCATTGTTGTAGTACACACAGAATTGAAGATGAACCCATTTACAGAAAATCAGTTAATGATACCTTTAAGAACTTTATTTATCATTTCTTCTTTTAATGTATGCGTACTTGGAATGATTATAATACCAGTGTCATCTCCAAAACGAACTAATTCTGCTTGTTGTATATAAGACGGAAGGTAATTTACATATTTGAGGAATAATAGAAGGCCAAAGACTGAATCTTGGGGAACATCCCAAATGACTTCTCTGTCAGAATAACAAATGAATGGTTCAAATGGCTCTGAGCACTATGGGACTTAACTTCTAAGGTCATCAGTCCCATAGAACTTAGAACTACTTAAACCTAACTAACCTAAGGTCAGCACACAACACCCAGTCATCATGAGGCAGAGAAAATCCCTGACCCCTGCCGGAATCAAACCCGGCCGTGGGACACGAGAACGCTACCGCATGAACACTAGCTGCGGTCTCAGAATAACATTCCTGGTTTATGTTGGTTTGCAGCAGTTTGACCTGCTTTTATTTCTTTGTTAGTTGTCCTCAGTGTCGACATACTGCATTGATACACTGGCTGAAAAATGGGGTTTGTAATTTGGACACTGACTATGGTAAATAATGTATCTGACTGATGCACTTTTTCAGTTCACAGTCTCTTACTTTCACTTTGCACAACCCCCCCCCCCCCCCCCCCCATTAATACACAGTTATATATGTATTGCCAATGCAGTATCGTTTAAAATTACCAAAGGCCTCATTAATAGTTTGCAGGCAAACCTACACATACTGCTACAATAGTTTTCTGTTGACAATCTGCAAGCATTAAAAACATAATTACATAGTTCATAGTCCTTGAAGTAAATTGAACAGTAACTGTCATTGCTTTAACACATGGCCTATTGATGAACACTTATTTCACTGTTAAGTTGTTACATTGTTGCCATTCTAAGCAACACAGGTTCCTAACTAACTAACTTGTCTGAAACTCAGCCATGGACTGACTGTCTCATGTCCAAAAATTTGGCCCTTATATACCCTCACAATAACAGGTACTTAAACTACAAATTATTCAAAGTTTAATTTACAGAAATTACAATTAAACCTTAACTCATTAAATTAACTGAATACATTGAAGAATTGGTTCTTTTTAACAGTTTCTTATACTACAAGGGTTAGGCCAAATTCTTTGTTTAAATTTTGAAATTAACAAATATACATATGCAAATAATACTTTGGACAAAACTGTTAATTACTTTGAAATTAATTAAGGGCTCTTTTTGGTAACATGCTTTGGAATAGAGATAATTATATCCTTTAAGATTACTACTATTTCATCTTTCAAATGTTTTTATCTAGTACAGAATTTATATTTGTTTATATGTCAACAGTAGCTTTAAGTCATGAAACAATTGCTGATTTTGCCCTATAATGAAAGATACTAACTAGGAATAGTCAAAATAAATTAGAAAATCAATCACTTACTTAAAACTAAGCACAGAATTAGATCTGGTGTTATATTCTTCAGAACTGAGAGCCAACCTTTTTCTTTTATGGAAATGCATATTATATTCATGTGTGTTAGTGGTAATTAGTTAAAATTGAGAAAATGAATTTTAAGGAGGCAGATGGCTAAACAAGAGGGGAATTAAAACCATCCCAGCTTGCTTCATCAAAGGTTGTATTACTAAGCGCAATTTTCTATACTTTTTAATAGACATCATATTACCTATTGGTTGGCTGTACCATCAATATTATCAATCCCATAAGACTTCAGTTTATGTAGAAGAATATTGTGATTTGCACAGTGAAATGTCTTATATAGTCCTAGAAATTAGCAAATGACACTATTTTATTATTTAATGCTTGCAAACTTTATTGAATATAGATGTAAATGGAATTTTCAGTAGAGCAGCTCTTCTAAAATCCAAACTGCGAGTTTCTGAGGATGTAACTGTTGTTTAAGTGAGATACTATTCTAGAATAGATCACCTTCCCAAAAATTTTGGAAAATGTGTGAGTAGTGAAACAGGTCAGTAGCTACTGACATCTCTTCTATCACCTTTCTTGGAGAGAGGTTTAGCAATGGCATATACCAGTCTCTCTGGAAAAATGCCTTGAGTTAGTGATACATTATATATATCAGATAAGACAGGATTTACTATATGGGAGCAAATTCTTGGTAGTCCATGGAAACACCATCAAATAAAGATGTCCTTTTATCTTTGAAAGAATGTATAATTTTCTTAGTTTCAGAAGGAGAAGTTGGTGAAACATTCATATGATTCAATTTTATGAGAGTTATTTTTCAAACATAGTACCATGATTTTTCTCTTTAATTGTTTGTCCTCATACTTTCTACTATATTCAAGAAATGATTTTTAAGTATATTTTCTAACTGTGATTCATCATTTGTATCCCTTCCATTCAGTCCAGTAGTCATGTTAGCTTCTCATTTCACTAAATTCCATGCAGCTTTAAGTTTGTGGTTGGAATTACTGATTTCTGACATTATGTGCACATACCTTAATTTTTTAATGATGTTATTCAATCTGTATATTGAGCAAGCAGTGAAGGCAACAAAAGAAAAATTCAGAGTAGGTATTAAAATCCATGGAGAAGGAATATACACTTTGAGGTTTGCCGATGACATTGTAATTCTGTCAGAGACAGCAAAGGACTTAGAAGAGCAGTTGAACGGAATGGATAGTGTCTTGAAAGGAGGATATAAGATGAACATCAACAAAAGCAAAACGAGGATAATGGAATGTAGTCGAATTAAGTCTGGTGATGCTGAGAGAATTAGTTTAGGAAACGAGACACTTAAAGTGCTAAAAAAGTTTTGCTATTTGGGGAGCAAAAAAACTGATGATGGTCAAAGTAGAGGGGATATAAAATGTAGACTGGCAATGGCAAGGAAAGCATTTCTGAAGAGAAATTTGTTAACATCGAGTATAGATTTAAGTGTCAGGAAGTCATTTCTGAAAGTATTTGTATGGAGTGTAGCCATGTATGGAAGTGAATCATGGACGATAAACAGTTTGGACAAGAAGAGAATAGAAGCTTTCAAAATGTGGTGCTACAGAAGAATGCATTGGATACTATTATATTGTGCACATCAACAGTTGCATATACAGTTACAAGTACATGATGAAAAAGGTTTTGTGAGATTTGTATACTAACATGTGATTAGTATCAGAGTAAATTACACACTGGCTATAATGCTGCACTTTTATAGTCACTTGTTAACATGCATGGCCAGTAATTCAACAAGAAGAGTGCTTAAAGCTGGTTAGTCAGGCAAGATAGCTTATTTCAAACAAAAGACTTGTTACTGTTGTTGTGGTCTTCAGTCATGAGACTGATTTGATGCAACTTTCCATGTTACTCTATCCTGTGAAAGCTTCTTCACCTCCCAGTACATACTGCAGCCTACATCCTTCTGAATCTGCTTAGTGTATCCATCTCTTGGTCTCCCTCTACGATTTTTACCCTCCACCCTGCCCTCCAGTACTAAATTGGTGGTCCTTTGATGCCTCAAAACATGTCCTACCAACCGATCCCTTCTTCTAGTCAAGTTGGACCACAAACTCCTCTTCTCCCCAATTCTATTCAATACCTCCTCATTAGTTATGTGATCTACCCATCTAATCTTCAGCATTCTGCTGTATCACCACATTTTGAAAGCTTCTATTCTCTTCTTGTCTAAACTATTTATCATCCATGGTTCACTTCCATAAATGGCTACACTCCATACAACTACTTTCAGAAACGACTTTCTGACACTTAAATCAATACTCGACATTAACAAATTTCTCTTTTTCAGAAACACTTTTCTTTCCATTGCCAGTCTACATTTTATATCCTCTCTACTTTCACCATCATCAGTTATTTTGCTCCCCAAATAGCAATACTCCTTTACTACTTTAAGTGTCTTGTTTCCAAATCTAATTACCTCAGCATCACCAGACTTAATTCGACTACACTCCATTATCCTCATTTTGCTTTTGTTGATGTTCATCTTATACTCTCCTTTCAAGAAACTGTCCATTCCATTCAACTGCTCTACCAAGTCCTTTGCTGTCTCTGACAGAATTACAATGTCATCAGCGAACCTCAAAGTGTATATTCCTTCTCCATGGATTTTAATACTACTCCGAACTTTTCTTTTGTTTCCTTTATTCCTTGATCAATATACAGATGGAATAGCATCAGGGAGAGACTACAACCCTCTCACACTCTCTTCCCAACCACTGCTTCCCTTTCATGTCCCTCGACTCTTATAACTGCCATCTGGTTTCTGTACAAATTGTAAATCACCTTTTGCTCCCTGTATTTTACCCCTGTCACCTTCAGTATTTGAAAGAGGGTATTCCTGTCAACATTGTCAAAAGCTTTCTCTAAGTCTACAAATGCTATAAACATAGGTTTGCCTTTCCTTAATCTTTCTTCTAAGATAAGTCGTAGGGTCAGTATTGCCTCACGTGCTTCGACATTGCTACGGAATGCAAACTGATCTTCCCCGAGATCGGCTTCCTCCAGTTTTTCCATTTGTCTATAAAGAATTCACATTAGTATTTTGCAGCTGTGACTTATTAAGCTGATAGTTTGGTAATTTCACATCTGTCAACACCTGCTTTCTTTGGGATTGAATTATTATATTCTTCTTGAAGTCTGAGGGAATTTTGCCTGTCTCATGCATCTAGCTCATCAGATGGTAGAGTTTTGTCAAGACTGGCTCTCCAAGGCTATCAGTAGTTCTAATGGAATGTTGTCAACTCCCGGGGCCTTGTTTCAACTCAGGTCTTTCAGTGCTTTGTCAAACTTTTCAAGCAGTATCATATCTCCCATATCATATTAATCTACATTCTCTTCATTTCCATAATATTGTCCTCAAGTACATTGCCTTTGTATAGACCCTCTATATACTCCTTCCACCTTTCTGCTTTCCCTTCTTTGCTTAGAACTGGGCTTCCATCTGAGCTCTTGATATTCGTGCAAGTGGTTCTCTTTTCTCCAAAGGTCTCTTTAATTTTCCTGTGGCAGTATCTATCTTACCCCTCATGAGATAAGCCTCTACATCCTTATATTTGACCTCTAGCTATATGTGCTTAGCCATTTTGCACTTCCTGTCGATCTCATTTTTGAGACGTTTATACACCTTTTTGCCTGCTTCATTATGTATTTTCTCCTTTCATCAATTAAATTTAGTATCTTTTCTGTTACCCATGGATTTCTACTAGCACTCATCTTTTTACCTACTTGATCCTCTGCTACCTTCACTATTTCATCTCTCAAAGCTATCCATTCTTCTTCTACTGTATGTCTTTCCCCCATTTCTGTCAATTGTTCCCTAATGCTCTCCCTGAAACTCTCTACAACATCTGGTTCTTTCAGTTTATCGAGGACCCATCTCCTTAAATTCCTACCTTTTTGTAGTTTCTTCAGTTTTAATCTACATTGTGGTCAGAGTCCACATCTGCCCCAGGAAATATCTTACAACTTAAAATCTGGTTCCTAAATCTCTGTCTTACCATTATATAATCTATCTGAAACCTTCTAGTATCTCCAGGGTTCTTCCATGTATTCAACCTTCTTTCATGATTCTTGAACCAAGTGTTAGCTTTGATTAAGTTATGATCTGTGCAAAATTCTACCAGGCAGCTTCCTCTTGCATTTCTTAGCCCAATCCTTATTCACTTACTACATTTTCTTCTCTTCCTTTTCCTACTGAGGAAATTTTCATCTCCCTTCTCTACCTGAATAATTTCTTTTATCTCATCATACATTTCATCAGTTTCTTCAATATCTGCAGAGCTAGTTGGCATCTAAACATGTACTACTGTAATAAGCATGGGCTTCGTGTCTATCTTGGCCACAATAATGTGTTCACTATGATGTTTGTAGTAGCTTACCCACACTCCTATTTTCCCATTCATATTCAAAGCTACTCCTGCATTACCCCAATCTGATTTTGTATTTATAACCCTGTATTAACCTGACCAAAAGTCTTGTTTCTCCTGCCCCTGAACGTCACTAATTCCCACTATATCTAACTTTAACCTATCCATTTCCCTTTTTAAATTTTATAACGTACCTGCTCGATTAAGGAGTCTGACATTCCACGCTCCAATCCGTAGAATGCCAGTTTTCTTTCTCCTGATAACGACGTCCTCTTGAGTAGTCCCCGCCCGGATATCTGAATGGGGGACTATTTTACCTCTGCAATATTTTACCCAAGAGGACACCATCATCATTTAATCATACAGTAAAGCTGCATTCCCTGGGGAAAATTACGTCTGTAGTTTCCCCTTACTTTCTGCCGTTTGCAGTACCACAACAGCAGGATCGTTTTGGTTAGTGTTACAAGGGCAGATCAGTCAATCATCCAGACTGTTGCCCCTGCAGCTACTGATAAGGCTGCTGCCCCTCTTCAGGAACCACACATTTGTCTGGCCTATCAACAGATACCCCTCCAATGTGGTTGCACCTACGGTACGACTATCTGTATTGTTGAGACATAAAAGCCTCCTCACCAACGGCAAGGTCCATGGTTTATGGGGGGGACAAGAGGCTTAGTTTTCTGTATTTTACTATTATTATTATCCCAGCCTGAGGCAGAATGAGCCATGTAGTTTGCTGTTGTGTTCATTAGATATGGTGTGCATAGTCTGCACATAAAAATGGCTCAATATACACTATCCCTTACAGTGTGAGCAGTACAGATGTAAAGGAGCACCTGTCCACTACTTTCGTAACGTGCAGCAGTGTTTACCCTTGTCAAATGGAGATACCAAAGTGGGCTGGTGGATTCGAGTCTTAAGAAATTTTTTGTTTGAAAATGCACAATATGTTAGGTTTGTGCTGCTACATTGGATGATTTGGACAGAGCAAGGAATGTGATACATAACTTTTGTGAAACTTGCATTAAAGAAGCTGAAATTCACTAAAAACAGATAAGGCTGTACTTGCACTCAGGCTACCTAAATTCTAGTTTGCAGCCTAGAGGACTTCACCACAAACATTAAACATAGATATAAAGGTCTTTGTTTTAATACTGCACTGTGACGGATCATAAAAGACATAAATGTTATTGTTTTGTATTTACTTAAGTGGTTGAACATTCCACAGGGCAGTTGACAGTGATTGAGTCAGCATTCACCTCTCTGACCCTTCTCTTCTTTGTGTTGAATTCCCAATGGCAACAAGGCAAGTGAAACATCAGTTGTAAAACTCACTAAATTTTTTAAAGGAATGGAAATCTGAATTTACACAGTTTCAGTTGAGGTCAATTAGATGAAAAACAGAGTCTTTCAAATCTCATAAACCATGGACCTTGCCATTGGTAGGATGACTTGTGTGTCTCCATGATGCAGGTAGTCATACAAAAATCTAGTTCCTGAAGGGGAGCAACAGCCTTTTCAGTAGTTACAGGGAGAACAGCCTGGATGATTGACCTATCTGACCTTGTAACATCAATCAAAATGGCTTTGCTGTTCTGGTACTGTGAATGGCTGACAACAGGGGGAAATTACAGCCATAATTATCACTAAAGGCATGGAGCTCTATTGTATGATTAAATGATGATAGCATCCTCCTGGGTTAAAACAGCTCCCATTAAGATTCACAGGAGGGAGCAATCAGGAGAATGTTGTCTGCATCTATATAAGTTCTATACTCTCCAAACCACCATGTAGTGTTTTTGCAAAGGAAATGTGCCATTGCACCAGTTATTAGGGTTTCTTACAGTTCCATTCATTTACAGAAGGTAGGATGAATGATAGCTTGAATGCCTCTGTGCATGCTGTCGTTATTCTAATCTTATAGTTACGATACCCATGTGAGTGAAGTTTAGTGGTTTGTAGTATGTTCCTAAGCCAGTTCTTGAAACTTTGCTAATAGATTCTTCAAGATAGTTTACATTTATCTTCAAGAGTCCTTCAGTTCAGTTCCTTCAATATCTCTGAGACATTCTCCCATAGTTCAACAAACCTGTGACCATTCATACTGCCCTTCCCTGTATATGTTCAGTATAGCAGTACTCTAGAACTGGTCACACAAGTGATTTTTAAGCTATCTCCTTTGTAGACTGATTGCACTTCCCCATTGTTATACCAATAAACCAAAGTCTACCAACTGCTTTAGCTACAACTGAGTGTACATCATCATCCTCTTTCATATCCCTACAAAGTGTTACACACAACTATGTGTACCAGTTGTTTGATCCCAACAGTGACTCACTGGTATCATAGTCATAGAACACTACATTTTTTCATTATGTGAAGTGCACAATTTTATGTTTCTGAATATTTAATGCAAATTGCCAACCTTTGCACCATTTTGAAATCTGATCAAGATCTGACTGAATGTTTATGCAGCTTCTTTCAGGGAGTACTTCATGATAGGTAACTGCATCATCTGCAAAATGTCTGCGTTAGTATTGTCTCCAAGGTCACTGATATACTAAATGAACAGCAAGGGTCCACCACACTCTCCTGGGGCACACCTGATGTTACTTCTAACTATGATGATGACTCATCATCCAAGATAACATGCTGCATCCTCCCTACCACACACAGTGGTGTGGATTGAGTCAAAGATGTTTGTTAACAGACTGAAACAACTAATGCTTGCTACTTATATAAAATCTTCTAATGACAAATTATGGCTGCTGCTAATCTACTCAAACTGTTAATTGTGATAATTAGTACTAAATTATTTTCTGTGTGTATGTTAGGGGAAAACAGCTACTTTGAAAGAATTTCTGTGTCACCTGCAGTACTATCCAGCTTCTGTTGTCATCTAATATTTAAATAAAGTATTTGGATATTTTTGTACAGGTCATTGTCTGCTGACTGGCAGTCAGAATCTCCACATATATTAGAATTAGATGAAATTTGTATTCCTGAAGTCAAGTATCCTAATAAGCTGTAAAATGAAAAGTAACAGTGCATTTTTCATATGGTTTCAAAACTATCTTGAATTGCATGATTGAGGGTTCGGTTGGGTTGTTTTGGGGAAGGAGACCAGACAGTGAGGTCATCTGTCTCATCAGATTAGGGAAGGATGGGGAAGGAAGTCAGCCGGGCCCTTTGAAAGGAACCATCGAGGCATTTGCCTGGAGCAATTTAGGGAAATCACGGAAAACCTAAATCAGGATGACCAGACGCGGGATTGAACCGTCGTCCTCCTGAATGCGAGTGCAGTGTCTAACCACTGCGACCACCTCGCTCGGTTGCATGATTAAATGTTGTGATGTAGATAAGAACAACATACTTAAGTTTGCCTTTTGAGCTCAGTAGCGTAATTTTCAATAACTTCTTGTCAAAGTACTCACTAATATTATTTCCATATATTGTCGGGAACATGTATTGTCAGTTCATTTAATTGCAGAAGGGCTTTTCATCTACAAATGATCAAGTAACAGAGGAGATACCAAATAAAGAGGAATTATGATGTTTGAAACCTGCAAAAACTCTGTTTATCTTTCTGTTTGCTTGCTATATTGTTGGTTAGCATAACAACATCTAATTACCTTGTAATTATTGTAATTACCAAAGGAAACAAGAGTAACAAAAGAAACAAAGTTTTTATTTGGGCTGCTGTATTATGTATTGAAATTTTGTTGACACTAAAAAATAATGTAATATCCAGGATGGAATGTAACAATATTATGAAAAAGAAATTTTCTACTCAGCATGTAGCAGAGAAGCTGAGTCACAGATAGGCAACAAAAAGACTGTCACAAATAAATCTTTCAGCCAGTAAGGCCTTTGTCAAAAATAGACGACTAACAGACACACACACACACACACACACACACACACACACACACACACACACACTCATGCAAATGTAACTCATACACACATGACTGCCGTCTCAGACAAATGAAGCTAAACTGAGTGTTTCTTCAGTTGCCTGAAACTGCAGTCATGTGTGTGTGTGTGTGTGTGTGTGTGTGTGTGTGTGTGTGAGAGAGAGAGAGAGAGAGAGAGAGAGAGAGAGAGAGAGAGAGAGAGAGAGAGAGATTGTGGGTGTGGGTGTTTCTGTTGTCTATTTTGATGAAGGCCTTATTGGCTGAAAGTTTTATTTGCGGCAGTCTATTTGTTGTGGCTGTCTGTGACTCAGCTTCCTTTTAATAATATTGTTAAAAATAATGTACTCATATTTGATACAGTGAACAGGGCAGGAATACTCTCTATAATGCAGTTTCAGTGTAATTAACAAAAATGTCATTAGCATTGTTTATTCATATCATTTCACTTATTTTTCCATGAAAACAAGATATATGTAATTATCTTTGTATTAGTACCATGAATTTCAATTGTTACCACTGGGTCATAATGTTTATTGTAATTATCAACAACTTCCATAACTGTAATCAGCATATTTACTGTACACAACAATATACCAGTTGCCAAAAATAATATATAAGACCCGCTAGAAACTGTGTGGAGAGTGCTGTATGATGTAAGATCTTGAGTAGCACTCTGTAATGCAATGTAACAAACTGTGCACCTGAAACAATAACTTAACTTTCCATGACTTTTGCTAACCATGGTGTTCTCTGGTCCATTTTCACTTAAGAAACTTACGAGAACCATCAACTACAATGAAATAACAAAATGAATATAAGCTCCGGACAACATTTTTTATTTTGAAAACACCAGGTTTTGTGAAGATTTGTTTCAGCTACCACTGACAAAATTAATATTATGTAAAGATGTTTACTTGTAATTATTTTCCATTGACAACATTTTTCTTCAGTAACGTGGTTACACAACAATATGGTCGAATGAGCTGGGCTTGTGATTTAATTCAGCTCAATGTACTAAAGTCATCTTGTGAGAATTCCCCCCCCCCCCCCCCCCCCACTTTCATATAATATTATTTTCATGGTGTGCGTGATGGCAGTAGCATTGACAAATAAAAGAGGTGGAGGAGATGGAAAATTTGATATAAGGTAACGAGGAGACTGTTGAAAGTAATGTTAATGACATAGAAGGGGAAGAAGGAGGCAGAAATTTAGACAGAATTTATTCACCAATTCAAGGTTTAAGTCATGAGGAGATAGCTAATGATAATGGCATTTTTTTAAAGAGATTGCAAAACTCATTTGGGAGAAATTAGATAAACAAAGTCAGAAACTAGACAGCAGGACTGGGAAAAAAAATCTTGAAGAAAATAGTGTCAACAATGTAGGAAAAGAATTACCATAACAAAGACATGTCAGGTTGTAGACAGGTACAATTAAAATACACTTATATAAAGCTTTCAGCCATAGCCTTCATCAGTAAAGAGAGAGACACACACCATTCACACACATAAGCAAGCACACCCCATACACACATGACTGGCAACTCCATTATCTAGGACCAGACTGGAGTTTCCAGTGTTTGAAAAAAAGAGTGTTAAATTAGACAAAAATTTGGATCAACATGGGTGAAAATTAGATTGTTTCAATAAAAACTTGGAGATGCAAGATCAAGCACTAACATGAATTAGATTGAATAGATTAGACTGGATTCAGATTCCATTCCGTAGACCCAAAAATGAGATGGTTCTCATGGGTGTGGAAAAAGTCAGAAAATCAAAAATAATAAAAAAAAAATCTGAATATAATACTCACTATCATGATCATTTGTCACAGGATTCTCAAAATATGTGAATGATGTCTTTCTTCATGATTTTCTCTAACTTGTCGCAAATTACTCAATGTTCCGTTGCTGACACATGGGATGCTCTCTGGCTTATTGGTTGATGGTCTCCAGCGCTAATCCAGTGCTTCACCATTGATTTGTCTAATTTGCTCTTCACCTGTGAATTGAAGCATTCCGAGAACTCTTGAAGAATGGCAAGTAGCTTCTTCTGGTGTTCCTTAGTGGGATTTGGTGATAGTCAAGCTAGAAGATCTTGTCACGTAGTGGTAGCACTAACTTCGCCCACAGACTTGACATGGGAGGTTTCTATGATGCTCAGCTGTTCTGCAATTAATGGCTCAGCATTTGCTATGCACATGCATCTTGGAAGGATCTGTGGTTCTTGGCGACAATTAACTATCCACAATTCACTGAATCCTTTCTTAAATGAGACATCAGAGGCTGGGATGACCAAGTTATTCTTCAGTGGTATGCTTCTCTTATATTCCACTACAGGATCCATGGGTTGATGCATGGCATGACACATGACAGCTACCTTTCTAGTGCTGACTGCAGAAATGATCACTACATCCATCACACATAGTCTCCACATTCTTGGATGTGCATCTTCCTGTCCACAGTATCTCATCTCATCTAGTATAATCTTAGAGTGACCACAATCTATTAATGCTTCAGAAGCTTTCAAAAAGTTGCATCCAAGAATGACTCATGACTACACTCTTGTAAGATGATGAATTCTAGGGGCTGCATATGTTCACTTATACCCACATAAATGACACATCTTCCTGTAGGTTTTACATATTTCCCATTAGCCACCTTCAACAGAGATGTTTTGTAGTCAATTAATATGGTTTTCTGCAACTGGTGATGGTACATCTATGAAATGACTGAATATGGTGCTCCAGAGTCCACAAGAGCTTGTGTGTGTCAGCCATCCATGAGGATATCAATGTAGTTTCCTGTCATTTTTGTAGTGATCGACGGCAGAGGATTTTTCTCTATGGTGATCTCACCTCCAAGGAAGGTCACACCCTTTAGTTTTCCAGGTTGTGGTGGCTAGGTGATTGGCTGGAGCATCTAAACAGTGATGCAGACCTAGATCGGCGAGTTGGGGAGCGTCCTCTCCAGCAGCTAGCTTGCGGCGGTGGTGACCTACGTCGTCCTGCACCCATTGTTTATCTACATCGTCTCAAAGTTTGCGTTGCCTAAGATCAGTCTGTTGTCTTCTGGTACAGGTGTCATCAAATATCCGTCTTCCTTCTCAACAATAGTGCATCACATGTCCCAGTTCTGCACAGTGGAAACATACTGGTTGGTTATCCTGGGTCCTCCAGACATCAGACTTCCTTTGTGCCCATACAGGTTCCTCATGCAGCACTGTAGGAACGCAGCTTCACCTGGGTCTGGACTTTTTTTTACCATTTCAAAGGAAAATGAAGGACAAGAGATTGGGTTCAATGTCTGTTACACTTCCTCCCTGATGACCTCTAGAAGCATCTCAGTTTTCTGCCTGCCGTGCAATCAAAGTGCCTTCTGAACTTCCTCTCTCTCTATCTGACGAAGAAAACTTGTGAAATCAGTTTCTTCCACCATCACAGACACCAATACAACATTTGGAAGCTGTTCAAACTTCTCGTGTGTAATTCTTTTTTGGTGAATTGTCTTGACATACTGGCACCATTTTATGAAGTCGTCTGCTGTCGAAACCTCCTTCAGGAGTAGGGCTTGATACATGTCCTCAGCAACACCCTTTGTGAGATGTGCAACCTTATCTTCCTCCTCCATTCAAGGATCCACTATTTTACACAGCTCCAAGATGTCTTGAATGTTGGATGCTGCTGTTTCTCCGGGACACTGTGCCCTTCACTTTAATTTATCTTCAGCCTTGTACTTCCGTCATTGTGTGTCACTGAAGTACTTGTGTAGTTCCACCTGGAATACTTCCCAACTTGTGAACTTCTCCTCATTGTTCTCATATCATTGCTTGGCAGTGCCCTCCAAGTAGAAAAATACATTAGCCAAACACACGGTGTCATCCCATTTGTTAAATTTGGCCATACACTCATATACCTTCAGCCACTTGTTTGGAACTTGGCCACCATCACCATAGAACCCAAAAGGATGTCTCATGTGGTGGCACACAGTTGTTGTCATTGTGATGTCTTCTTCTTCTTTTGTCTCTGATAGATTGCGATCTGTTAAAATGTCTCAAACTTGGGTTTCTTGCCACTTAAGCAGTGGCTCTGTTGTGGTTTGATTGGAGCCACTGTCTCATCGATAATGTGTGGTATCACAAGTTCCAATACCCGGCACAGAATAATGTCATGTAGAGGAAGGTGTAAGTAGATGAATGACGAACACTAACTTCACTTAACAAAGATTTATTCAGCAGTTCCACATGCAAGAACACGGAGCTAACTGCCTCTGGCCAGAACACATACGGTATATATGCAGCTACAGAACATTCCAGTACAATGCTTCTTGCTATTTGTGGTTACTTCTAGAATGTACTTGAACCTAATATAAAAATTAAAATTTTTCAGTTCAGGTGAGTTTTAAACTCATGAACCTCCATGCAACAATCTAGTATCATATTCACTAGACTATGGCGACTGCACTGCTCAACTTCTTCTGCGACAATATTGTTATTTTAAAAAAAACGACAGGGTTAATTAAACATGTTTGTTTTAAGAGATGAAGCATCATCTTTTAGTTAAGGAGATGTTGTTCAAAAGCTCTTTGTTACTTCTGTTTGCTACAACTTGTGCATTAAAAGAAACTCTAATTTTGAAAATGTATTTGGTTTTTCCCTACATACATTTACTGCTCTTGTAACATTTTACATTAGGAATAATTCCCCCATGTTTTATTTACAATAATAACTACTTAATGTTCAGTACCTACGGGGTGAATTCTTCATATATGCCTTGAGCAGACAGTTGCTTAGGACTGGAGGATCTATTTAGCTATGTTGAGCATGATGATCCATTTATGATTACAGATATTGTTTATTACACTGCACCTGTGTTTGTTTATACAGATCACTGCCCTGGCCAACTCTTATACTGCCATGGATGATGAAAACTGAAAATGCTTTGCATTTTGATTTAGAGATAATGAATTACAGCTTTTGTATTAAAATGCTGGCCACATGATGGTAACGTTGTTATGAATAACTGTATTACAGACTGAGATATTTGCTTTTATCTGGAAGAGAAATTAGACTTTAACAAATGCAGGAATCTCTTAACATTGGATTATGATACAAAACTGTTCATGTTAGCATTTGGCCGTGTCTAAATCATCAAAGTGCATAGCAGAGTTTGTGTCCCATTGTACCAGTTATAAGGGTTTCTTCCCATTCCACTCATGTTTGCAGTAATTATTCTAATCTTATCCTCCCAACCCCTTTGTGAGCAATATGTAGGAGATTGTAGTATATTGATGGAGTCATTATTTAAGGCTGGTGCTAGAAATTCTTTTAGTAGGCTTTCTTGGGATCCTTTACATCTATCTTCAAGAGACTGACAGTTCAGTTACTTCAGTATCTCTGAGACACACTTCCATGTGTTAAATAAACCTGTGACCGCTCGTGCTAAGCTTCTCTGTATATGTTCAAAACCCCTGTTAGTCTTATTTATATATGTGTCCCACAGACTTGTGCAATATTCTAGGACCAATTGCATGAGTGATTTGAAAGTGATCTCCTTTATAGACTGATTACACTTCCCAAGTATTCTACCACTTGCTTTACCCACAGATGAGTCTATGTAATCCTTCCATTTCATATCCCTACAATGTGCTACACCAAGGTATTTGCACAAGTTGTTTGATGTCAATGAGTCACTGTTGGAATCGACCAACCCTCATACAAATACCTGGGTGTATGAGTTGGCTGAGTCCAACAGTGACACATTGATATCAACCAACTTGTGCAAATACCTGGGTGTAACGTTTTTTTAGGGATATGGAATGGAATGAGCACATTTGTTCATACATGGGTAAAGCAGGTGGTAGGCTTTTGTTTATTGGCAGAATACTGGGCAAGTGAAATCAGCCAACTAAAGGGATGCTTACAAATCACTCATGTGACCCATCCTAGAATATTGCTAATGTGTGTAGACTCATACCACATAGGACTATCGGGGATGTTGAATGCATACAGAGAAGGACAGCACAAATGGCCACAGGTTTGTTTAATCAAGGAGGGAGTGTCACAGGGGTACTGAAGGTACTGAAATGGCAGAGTCTTGAAGACAGACATATACTATCTTGAGAAAGTCTATTAACAAAGTTTCAACAACCAGCTTTAAGTGATTACTCTAGGGATATTTTACAACCCCTATGTATCACTCACACAGGAGTAATGAAGATAAGATTATAATAATTACCACACTCACAGAGGCATTCAAACAATCATTCTACCCACACTTGATACATGAACAGGACAGGAAGGAACCCTAATAAATGGTACATTGGGACATATCCTCTGGCATGCATCTCATGGTGGTTTGCAGAGTATAGATATAGATGCAGATATAGGTTCCAGCAGTGAGTTGCTGATATTGTAGTCATAGGTTAGTATGTTTTTTTCACTTTGTGAAGTACACACTGAATATTTGACTTAATACAGGGTGTTCAAAAAGTCTCTCTGCAGTGCCATATGACTGTTAGCCATGCATGCTGTATGCCACAGTGAATACACCGAAATGAAACTCAGTGAAATAGAAGTTATTAATTTATTGAATATTCATTTTTATTGAGGTAAACGAAACAGTGGAATGTTGGGAGAGTCCACTTGAAGGGAAGTAACCCAGGCAGATGAACAGTCATAATGCATGCACAGTTAACAATCATACGGCACTGCAGAGAGACTTTTTGAACACCCCATATTTATCCAGCTTCTCTCAGACAGTACATTGCTATAGATAAGTGCATCATCTGCAAAAAGTCACAGTTAGCTAATAATATTGTTAACAATGTCACTAATATAGAACATGAGCAGCAAGTGTCTCAACACACTTCCCTGGGGCACACCCAAAGCTACTTCTACACTTGATGATGACTCTTCATCCAAGATAACATGCTGCAACCTCCCTACTAATAGGTCCTCAATTTAGTTACAAATTTCACTATATATCCCATATGACTGTACATTTGATAATAAGCATAGGTGCAATACTGAGTCACATGTTTTTCAGAAATAAGCTTTCTGTATGTCATGTGAGAAAAGTGTAAGTTAGGTTTCACACAGTTGATGTTCTCAAAATCCCTGCTGATTGGCATCAATGAATTATTCTGTTCAAGACACTTCACTGAGCTCAGAATATGTTCTAAGATTCTACAACAAATTGATGTCAAGTATATTGGATGGTAGTTTTTGTGAATCACCCTTCTTGCAGATTATGCTTTTTTCCAAGAATTGGGCACAGTTTTTTGTTCAAGGGATCTGTGATAGGTTATAGTTAGAAGACAGGCTAACTCAGCTACAAATCAGTATAGAAATTGGTAGGGATTCCATTGGGCACAGAAGCTTTGCTCAGTTTTAACAATTTCAGCTGTTTCTCAACACCAGCAAAACTAATACTCACTTCATACATTTTTGCAGTGGTATGAAATTAAGCTGCAACATTTCTCCTTGGTTTTTCTTTGTTAAGGATAATTTGAGAACAAAGTTAAACATTTCAACTTTTGCTGTGCTTCCCTCAATTTCAGTTCCTGTCACATTCACTAGCTACTGGACACTAACTTTGGTGCCAATAACAGCCTTTATATATACTAGCATTTCTTTGCATTTCGTGAAACATCAGTAGTCACTGAAGACATCATCCATTCTTCTCTTGACAGCCAAATCTGTTTCTTTCAGTATCTCTCTATCTATAGCCCTACATTTTGCTCTGTTTCTTTAGAAGTTTCTTCATAGTGACTGTATACCATGGAGGCTACCTCTCATTATGAACTCTTCTACTGGGTACATATCTATCCAGTGCATGGTCAACTATTCTTTTAATCTTGAGCCATAATTCCTCTGCATGTTGCTGCTCTGTGCTGAAATTTTCAAGTTCCTCACTGATATATGACACTACTCAGTTTTTATCTGGTTTACTGTACAATTATACCTTCCTGCTCATTTTATTTGTCCTTTGTACTTTTGTAATAATTATTGCTACAACTGAATCATAGTCACTGATATCAGTTTTGATGTGGGCATCCTCAATGAGAACAGGTCTGTTTGTTGCCATTAGATCCAGTATCTTTCCATCTCGAGTGGGAAGTCTGCAGTATAGCTTCTTGCATTGTCAGAATGCATTGATTGTTGGGTAAATACAGAAGCAATGTTTTAAGGAGGGCCATACTCAACACAATGCTGGGTCTAGAACCATAGACAACACACACATCATTAGTTCAATCATACAGGATGGTACACCGACATCATTTACCTTATGTCAAGAAAAGGGCTTGTTCACACAAAGACAAGATTCCACACAGACAGTGTGATGACATCTAGAGCACCACAGCCTGTCAGCTAAGTAGTCACAGTCGTGGCCTCCCTAGATGTAGCTGCTGAGTCAGGCAGCAGTGTACACAACAGCAACAGTGGACACAGGAATGTGACCAGTTTTGTCTTTTCATATTAGTCTTCATTCTGCTTATGGTATGATAATGGAATCAGTGATGTGCAGAGGCTCTAAGGAGAATTAATTTTGCTACATTTCATTTGCCATCATCATATAGGGCTAGAACCTGGTTTGATTATAAGGGGTCCTACTGGACACATCACATAACGACCCTTGATTTTCATAGTCAGTAAGTTGAGCAGTAGTCATTAAATTTTGACATGTAAAGTCCAGTGGTTGTGCCCTATTTTTGAAGTCTCCATGACTTTTATCTTTCAACTAGTTAATGGAAGGGGGTATGATGCCCTGGCTGTCCTGACGTACATCCGTGTAGAGGATGTTCGAGTGTTGCAACAGCCAGCATATTCTGCAAATCTCTCCTTCAAGAAGTACCTCATCATCTGTGCCATGAGACTGACCCACCATCATATGCCACACAGTTGAAGCAGCAAAGAATATGTACAAGTACCTGCCATCTAAGCTCAGTTTCATTTGATTTTCAGATGGGATGGATCTGTTGTTGTTGCTAGGAATGGCAGAACTCTGAACTAAATTTCATGTCCTCTAAACCCCCAAAACACCTACAACTTTTATCACATATCCTTTCTTATACCTGGTATGTGCACAGTACATAAAATTTTATTATTTGCTATTCTTTTGGTGCTGAAGTGTTAATGCCCTGCAATGTATTTACACAGCCATGTAGTTTGCATTGTTCATTGAAAAGAAAAAAGAAAGGTCATTACTGCCAATTAAGCACCAAATTAGAGGAAAATAGTGACATGTCATAGTGGGAATTGTGATATGCTTGAAAAAGTTTCTGAAGTAGGAGTAATGATGGATTCTGATTATGCTTTTATGTGTGATGAAATCTGTGTTTGCGTGTGGTTGGTCTCCACAGAATTATGTCGTTGTAGCTAGGTTCAATACTGTTTCTTCCAAATCCACCAGAAACAAACGCAAAATTATTTTATTTAAAAAACAGAAAAAGTGTCACTAGAAGCCTTCCTAAGAGACAATCTCCATTCCTTCCTAACTGACTATGCAAATGTAGACGAGATGTGGCTCAAATTCAAAGATATAGTAGCAACAGCAATTGAGAGATTCATACCTCATAAATTGTTAAGAAATGGAATGGATCCCCCGTGGTACACAAAACATGTCCGAACGCTGTTGTAGAGGCAACAGAAACAGCATGCAAAGTTCAGAATTACGCGAAATCCTGAAGATTGGCTAAAATTAACAGACTCGCGAAATTTGGCACATATTTCAATGCGAGATGCTTTTAATAGGTTCCACAACGAAACATGGTCTCAGAATTTGGTAGAAAATCCGAAGGAATTCTGGTCGTATGTAAAGTACACAAGGGGCAAGACGCAGTCAATACCTTCGCTGCGCAGTGACGATGGTACTGTTACCAACGACTGTGCCGCTAAAGTGGAGTTATTGAACACAGTTTTCCGAAATTCCTTCACCAGGGAAGACAAATGGAATATTCCAGAATTTGAAACACGAACAGCTGCTAGCATGAGTTTCTTAGAAGTAGATACCTCAGGTGTTGCGAAGCAACTCAAATCGCTTGATACGGGCAAGTCTTCAGGTCCAGATTGTATACCGATTAGCTTCCTTTCAGATTACGCTGATACAATAGCTCCCTACTTAGCACTCATATACAATCACTCGCTCACCAATAGATCTGTACCTACTGATTGGAAAACTGCGCAGGTCGCACCAGTGTTTAAGATGGGTAGTAGGAGTAATCCATCTAACTACAGACCTATATCATTGACGTCGGTTTGCAGTAGGTTTTTGGAGCATATACTGTATTCAAACATTATGAATCACCTTGAAGGGAACAATCTACAGATACGTAATCAGCATGGTTTCAGAAAACATCGCTCTTGTGCAACGCAGCTAGCTCTATATTCGCACAAAGTAATGGCCGCTATCGACAGGGGATCTAAAATTGATTCCATATTTCTAGATTTCCGGAAAGCTTTTGACGCCGTTCCTCACAAGCAGCTTCTAATCAAGCTGCGGGCCTATGGGGTATTGTCTCAGTTGTGCGACTGGATTTGTGATTCCTGTCAGGAAGGTCGCAGTTCATAGTAATAGACGGCAAATCATCAAGTGAAACTGAAGTGATATCAGGTGTTCCCCAGGGAAGTGTCCTGGGACCTCTGCTGTTGCTGATCTATATAAATGACCTGGGTGACAATCTGAGCAATTCTCTTAGGTTGTTCACAGATGATGCTGTAATTTACTGTCTAGTAAGGTCATCCGAAGACCAGTATCAGTCACAAAGTGATTTAGAAAAGATTGCTGTATGGTGTGGCAGGTGGCAGTTGACGCTAAATAACAAAAAGTGTGAGGTGATCCACATGAGTTCCAAAAGAAATCCATTGGAATTCGATTACTTAATAAATAGTACAATTCTCAATTTGACAAACTCAACTAAGTACCTGGGTGTTAAAATTACGAACAAATTCAGTTGGAAAGACCACATAGATAATATTGTGGGGAAGGTGAGCCAAAGGTTGCGTTTCATTGGCAGCACACTTAGAAGATGCAACAAGTCCACTAAAGAGACAGCTTACACTACACTCGTTCATTCTCTGTTAGAATATTGCTGCGCCGTGTGGGGTTCTTACCAGGTGGGATTGATGGAGGACATCGAAAGGGTGCAAAAAAGGGCAGCTCTTTTTGTATTATCACATAATAGGGGAGAGAGTGTGGCAGATTTGATACATGAATTGGGATGGAAGTCATTACAACAAAGATGTTTTTCAGCGCGGCGAGATCTTTTTACGAAATTTCAGTCACCAACTTTCTCTTCCGAATGCGAAAATATTTTGTTGAGTCCAACCTACATAGGTAGGAATGATCATCAAAATAAAATAAGAGAAATCAGAGCTTGAACATAAAGGTTTAGGTGTTCGTTTTTCCCGCGTGCTGTTAGGGAGTGGAATGGCAGAGAGATAGTATGATTGTGGTTCGATGAACCCTCTGCCAAGCACTTAAATGTGAATTGCAGAGTAGTCATGTATATGTAGATGTAGATGTAGATGTAGATGTAGATTATCTGCCATTTGATAAATTAATGGAAACATAAAATATATAACACTGAATGTGGATCTGTGTCACTAACTCACTGTATGGTATAGTAGGAATTTCAAATACTGCTGAACACTATCTTTTATACAGGTAAGACAAGAAACAGTAGCAAACAAGTGTCATTAACGATTGGTAATTTATTTTCATTGATTTTCTTTTCATTCAGCATGTGCTTCTCAAGACAGCTTTTGTCTACTTACTCTCCCCTGAGCAGTTGCCTGATATATACCCCCATAGAAGGAACCCATAATCTTAAAAACTTTGTGTTGTGTATGAGCAAAGGAGAAAAATTGGTACACGATTAAAACATAAACATTATTCCTTAATGAACAACTTAACTTTCATGAATCACCCCAGCTGGATCAGTTTACAATAGTGTGTGGTTGTTTGATTCTTGATGGGCAAATGCGACAGTCAGATAACAACTGTTCTGAAAGATAATTAAAAGTCCACGCCACTGTTGAAAATAAATAAGTGGACTGTTCAAAGTCAGTAGGTAAGACACAATTGCAGTGGCAGCCAGTTGTAATGTGCTACAGTGCTACAGCGCAGTGTAGATATCAGATTAAAATTATTATATTCATCTTCAAATGCATGCCAGAAATCATACTATAATTACATCATTTCTCTTCAGATGCATGAAACCAGTGTCAAGTTCTGAAATGATATGGACTGATGACCATAGATGTTAAGTCCCATAGTGCTCAGAGCCATTTGAAATGATGGTCAGCTGTGGTATGTTTAACGCAGAGTAGGGACATAGTTGTTTGTTGATGACTGCATACACTCTGATGTATGGTCATCCCTTTAAGCACTATGACTGCTACATTGCTCAGAACACCAGGTCAGTATTTTTCCTTGACTTCACATGTAACATTCTGTGCAAGCATTGAGTATGAGAGATTTTTGAGGAGTAGTTGATGTAATGGTGCCATGGTGGAGTGATTATGTGCACTGCTTGGCAGTCTGCTGGCTCAGGTTCAATTTCTGCTTCTAACATTTTTTGAAGTTATTTTATTCCTAACAATATTAAATGATTACTTATAAAATTAAAATGAATTTAAACAGTTCTTCTTACATGCATAAAATTAATATATTCAATTTAGTTATCATTAATGTCTGTATAAGTCAAAAAGTTATTAATGGTGGTAAAGTATACAGGAAATTTACTGTGAAATGTTTTTGTAAATAATTTGCTAAAGAGTCCCTTTTCCAGTAGATCTTTGAAAGGGAAAATGAGATGTAAAGAGTTAGGCAGATTTACTTCAAATGTAAATCCAGCCACAGCAGGGAAAGGTTTGATTTGATGTTTTGTTAATCCCAGAAACTTTGTGGTGCTATTACACATAGATATAGGAGTGGGCCTAGCCTCACCGAATTGACTCAAACTGTGTCAGTAGTGCCCCTTTCACATTCCTAGAATTTTTACCTGAGAGGGTCATAAAAAAAAGGTAAAATCCTCTCAAAACATTTATGCATAGAGTATGAGGAATTTTTGAGCAGCAATTTATGTATTGTTTTAGTAGTGCAGTGGTCAAGCAGATTGCTGACAATTTGTTGACTCACTTTTGATTCCTGCTGCTAACATTTTTTTTTTTTCATTTCCTTCATTCCAGACAATATTCTTAATCATTTCAACATACATATGTTAAATTAATATATTCAGTTTAGTTACCTGTGAAAATGATAGACACTGAAGAAATGAATTAAAATGTATGCCACAGCTGGGATTTGAATTTAGGTCTCCTTGCATACTACACATGTGTTACATCACCATGGCAGTACAAGTAACATGCCTGCATGGGTTAACCTAGTCCAGAGCCCTCCCTAACACAAATTTCAATTCATGTCTTCAGCTTATTTTCCCCTTCTTAAATCATCAATATTGCTGAGGTTCTCCAGTACTGGAATAGAACCCCAGTGTTGGATGTAATGAGGAAATCCGGCCTGTACCTATGGAGTAGGTGATCTATACATCAGACACAATTAAATTTTTCCTTGAGCCACTTGAGCCTCAAATTGATCTATTTTAATGATAGAAGCTGAAGAAATAGTGATGATTTAAGGAGGGGAAAATAAGCTGAAGAGTGAACTGAAGTTTTTGTTACAGAGGGTATTGGGCTAGGGTAGTCTGTGCAGAGGTTTTTCCTTTGTTGTACTTTTATGGTGGTGTAATGCCTAGTACCCCTGCTTCATAAGCAAGGAGATCTCAGTTCAAGTCCTGGCCCTTGCACAAAAATTTTAAGTCATTTCTCCAGCTTCTGTCATCACTCTAGATAAAGTTCAATATCAAGTGTCTCAAGGAAAATTTAGTTTTGGTTACTTCATTTGTAAGTTAAAAGGCTAAAGGTTACCATATTGTAGCAAATTGGTAAAATGTTGCATGAGCCATCACTACAACACTGTAATCTATGGTAGTGCAGTGAACACTGGTAAGAATTATATGTCAGTACACAACAAGAACTACTCCATCCATCACCCTGACAACAGTACACTGACTTGACAGTGGAAAGAAACTGAGATACATTGTAGTGAGGTGACTTCCAGTACACTAAAAATGCTTGTATGCAACACATGTGGTGCCTGGGAACTTCAAGGCTGTGGACCAAGGCCCACCCACACTGCCGCCACCATGAATACTGTGCTGGTAAAACCATTCTGTGTAAATAAATAAGTCTCTCTCTCTCTCTCTCTCTCTCTCAATGTGTGTGTGTGTGTGTGTGTGTGTGTGTGTGTGTGTGTGTGTGTGTGTGTGTGTGTGTTACCTGATCAATGTAATAAGTTTGTTTTCCAAAGGAAATCATATATTATTTTGAAGAAAAGTAAAATGTAAGTTACTAACCTGTGATGCTAGTGGAAGTGACAGAATCAGGCATATAAAACAATATAGGCCTGCCAAATATGATTTATAATATTTCAATATAGGAAACTGATCAGCCAATCCATTAATTGATGATGTTACAAGCAGTGCCTGTAAACGGAGTTTTCATAAGAATTGATCAATGTGAAAAATAAAACAAACTAGAAATATTTTCAACTCATTTCATAGAAGATAGTAAGTTACCAAGAAACTGGACAAATTGACATTATTGGTTCACAGTTCACAGTACATTTTTACTGATGAATCCTTTGATACAATGCTGACATAACACTACTGTTAATTTAAGAAGAATGTCTTTAGTTCAGTCTTTTTGACATACAGGAACATAATATTTTGTACCTAATTAAAGTCATCAATCCTATTGTTTCACTTTTGGAATAAATAAACAAAAAATAAACAATAACAGGAAGAAATTGGTCATAACTTAGTTAACTAACAATGGTTTTTATTTCTTACTGTTTATTAAGGATAGATGAAAAACTTTAGAATTACTCAGAATGACAAACATTCTATGTGGAAGACTGAAAATTATAATTTAATCTTCATTACCATTTATTAATTAGATGATTGCAGTTGGACAGGAAATTTCAATAAAAGTAATTCATGTAAGGAAATATAATTGAAAATAAAAATGTAAACAGAACTAGAACTTCTTGAACTTTCCATTTTAAATGGAAATTTAAGTTGAGAATACAAACTGTGCTTTTGCGTCTCTGAAACTGCCACTCTAAAATATACTGCTAGAGTACTGGTTATTCCTTATATTTTACTTTTCCTATTAGTACACATTAATAAAACAAATATTGCACTAGACTAATTTGGACTACTTTATTAAATAGGAATTTAAAATTCCACTTTAAAAATTATTTTATTTGTAATGGGGCAAATCAATGCATTTGATGAAAGTAAAAAGTAACTACATCAAATTAAAATTTTATATAGACCAGATATGACTCTTCCTTCTTATATTATGGCAAATCACAGTGATACTGAGCTAGATGCACATTTTATCAAGGAAAAGGAAATAGAGGGAAAATTTTATGTAAACCAACAGCATTTTCAGGTAGGTATTGCAAAAACATGAGAAGTCATATACAGTAACTGGAAAGGAACTCCTGGATATCCATTGGGCATAGAACAAGTATAAAAATTGTCTTTTGTATCATAAAGTAATCATCTATTCTGTTCAGAATGCATTATGTTACTTACTAGAATTTAAATTATACCACAATATAATAAATAGATGGGCCTTGTTTTTGCAATAATTTGGCTGTGATAATAATTATATTCAAGGGAAGGATAATGTCACAGCTGATGCTTTTTTGATATTGCCTATGGGGGAACATTTAGAAAATAGTAATGCGGAAGGAGGAAGTGAATTCAAAATTATGTTGTAAGATGAAGGGAAAATTTGAAAATTTATGAAGACACCAGGAGAAACAAAAATCATGATGAGAACTAGAAGTTTGTCAAGAGTTATTTAGGCAAAAAGGGCCAAGAAAAGGGAGAGCAATATTATAAAGTAAAGGGATTTTGTTTAGAAAACTGAAAGTGAATTTGGATGACTGAGAATCATGCTTGCTTGAACAACGCATCAATTTTTAAATGAAAAAACAAATTATATAGTGTATGGTACTTCCCCCCCCCCCCCCCTTCCCACCAATATATATATACTTGCCTTTAAATATGTCTGCTTGTGTCTGTGTATGTGCGAATGGATGTGTGTGTGTGTATGTGTGTGTGTGTGTGCGAGTGTACACCTGTCCTTTTTTTCCCCTAAGGGAAGTCTTTCCGCTCCCGGGATTGGAATGACTCCTTACCCTCTCCCTTAAAACCCACATCCTTTCATTTTTCCCTCTCCTTCCCTCTTTCCTGACGAAGCAACTGCCAGTTGCGAAAGCTCGTAAAATTATGTAAATAAAATAGAAAGAAACTTCCACATGGGAAAAATATATTAAAAACAAAGATTCCAAAACTTACCAAGCTGGAAAGCACCGGTAGATAGGCACAATGAATAAAACACACACACAGAATTTGAGCTTTCGCAACCGGCGGCTGCTTCATCAGGAAAGAGGGAAGGAAAAGGAAAGATGAAAGGATGTGGGTTTTAAGGGAGAGGGTAAGGAGTCATTCTAATCCCGGGAGCGGAAGGACTTACCTTAGGGGGAAAAAAGGATAGGTATATACTCGCGCACCCACACACACACACACATATCCATCCATACATACACAGACACAAGCAGACATATTTAAAGGCAAAGAGTATGGGCAGAGATGTAAGTCAAGGCGGAAGTGTGGAGGCAAAGATGATGTTGAATGACAGGTGAGGTGTGAGTGGCAGAAACTTGAAATTAGCGGAGATTGAGGCCTGGTGGATAACGAGAAGAGAGGATATACTGAAGGGCAAGTTCCCATCTCTGGAGTTCTGACAGGTTGGTGTTGGTGGTAAGTATCCAGATAACTCGGACTGTGTAACACTGTTCCAAGATGTGCTAGCTGTGCACCAAGGCATGTTTAGCCACAGGGTCAAGACATGTTTAGCCACAGGGTGATCCTCATTACCAACAAACACTGTCTGCCTGTGTCCATTCATGCGAATGGACAGTTTGTTGCTGGTCATTCCCACATAGAAAGCGTCACAGTGTAGGCAGGTTAGTTGGTAAATCACGTGGGTGCTTTCACACGTGGCTCTGCCTTTGATCGTGTACACCTTCCGGGTTACAGGACTGGAGTAGGTGGTGGTGGGAGGGTGCATAGGACACGTTTTACACCGGGAGCAGTTGCAAGGGTAGGAGCCAGAGGGTAGGGAAGGTGCTTTGGGGATTTCATAGGGATGAACAAGTGTATGTATGGATGGATAAGCGTGTGTGTGTGTGTGTGTGTGTGTGTGTGTGTGTGTGTGTGTGTGTGTGTGTGTGTTTGTGTGCGCGCGTGTGTGTGTGTGTGGGTGCGCGCGAGTATATACCTATCCTTTTTTCCCCCTAAGGTAAGTCTTTCCGCTCCCAGGATTGGAATGACTCCTTACCCTCTCCCTTAAAACCAACATCCTTTCATCTTTCCTTTTCCTTCCCTCTTTCCTGATGAAGCAGCTGCCGGTTACGAAAGCTCAAATTCTATATGTGTGTTTGTGTGTTTTATTCATTGTGCCTATCTACTGGTGCTTTCCCGCTTGGTAAGTCTTGGAATCTTTGTTTTTAATGTATATATATAGTTAGCCTCATTCTCATAACCTGTCAGTACAAAATGTTAGCCTCATTCTCATAATCTGCCAGTACAAAAAGTTAGCCTCATTCTCATTACCTGCCAGTACAAAAAATAAACGTTATTATTTCTTCATCAAACAATTGTTAGCCTCATTCTCATAACCTGCCAGTACAATTTATTTTTTATTTTTTAGCTGCTTCCCACAGTTTTAAACGTTATTATTTCTTCATCAAACAATTGTTAGCCTCATTCTCATAACCTGCCAGTACAAAAAAATCCCTCTTCCCTTACAAAGCAGCCGCCGGTTGCGTAAGCTCAAATTCTGTGTGTGTGTTTGTTTTTTATTCATTGTGCCTATCTACCGGCACTTTCTCACTTGGTAAGTCTTGGAATCTTTGTTTTTAATATATACTCCCTTAAAATCCCATCCTTTCGTCTTTCCCTCTCCTTCCCTCTTTCCTGGGGGGGCGGCCGTTGGTTGCTTGGTATATATATTGTAATGTAACGGGCTACTGAAGAGTGCGATAGCACCCTTATAGCCGCATCTGCCCTTGCAGGGTCAGTGCTCCAATTGATTTTTTTTATTTATTATTATTGTATGTAGTATTTAATTTTGCCCAAACCTTTTTATTACATTATTCTATAATGTGAACTTTATTTGTTTATTTCTGGAGAATATGTTGGCACCAGTGTGAGCCAAAGACATTCGTGTGTGAAAGGTAGAGAATTGGACATTGTTAAGGTGACTGTTGGAGTTGTTAGTTGGACTGTTGTGGGGAGAGCGTGGTTTTTGTGAGGTGGACTGTTGATGGGAGTATAGAAGGAAGTCTGTCGTCTTATATAGGGAGTATCCTAAATAGTAAGTGATATGAAGATGGAAATTATTGTGAAAAAGTTAAATTAATAAAAGTGAAGAATCAATAGTAAAACAAAAAGCGAGTACAAGTTTTCATTAGCACACAAAGACCCGGACCTAATAATAACAATGTTAGATGGATGGAACGCGCCATGGCGAGAATCAAGACAACGAGACCAAATTCATCATCTAAACGTAAGGTATTTTAATTAGTTTTAGTATTCTGTGATGTATCATTCTTTTGTCTAAATATTAATCTTAACATCGTCTGTTGCAGATACAGACCACCCAAGCTGGCGGGGTGTCGTCAATTGATCATCGTAATCTCAGGGTTTGAAATAGCATTTAAATGAATTGAAAGTTTGTCGCGTTATATTTGTATTAAAAACAAAGATTCCAAGACTTACCAAGCGGGAAAGTGCCGGTAGATAGGCACAATGAATAAAACACACAGACACACATACAGAATTTCGATCTTTCGCAACCGGCAGCTGCTTCGTAAGGAAAGAGGGAAGGAAAAGGAAAGATGAAAATATGTGGGTTTTAAAGGAGAGGGTAAGGAGTCATTCCAATCCCGTGAGCGGAAAGACTTACCTTAGGGTGAAAAAAAGGACAGGTGTACAATCGCACACACACACACACATATCCATCCACACATACACAGACACAAGCAGACATATTTAAAGGCAAAGAGTAAGGGCAGAGATGTCAGTCGAGGTGGAAGTACAGAGGCAAAGAAGTTGTTGAAAGACAGGTGAGGTATGAGCGGCGGAAACTTGAAATTAGCGGAGGTTGAGGCCTGGGAGATATCGAGAAGAGAGGATATACTGAAGGGCAAGTTCCCATCTCCGGAGTTCGGATAGGTTGGTGTTGGTGGGCAGTATCCAGATAACTCGGACGGTGTAACACTGTGCCAAGATGTGCTGGCCGTGCACCAAGGCATGTTTAGCCACAGGGTGATCCTCATTACCAACAAATACTGTCTGCCTGTGTCCATTCATGCGAATGGACAGTTTGTTGCTGGTCATTCCCACATAGAAAGCGTCACAGTGCAGGCAGGTCAGTTGGTAAATCATGTGGGTGCTTTCACACGTGGCTCTCCCTTTGATCGTGTACACCTTCCGGGTTACAGGACTGGAGTAGGTGGTGGTGGGAGGGTGCATAGGACAGGTTTTACACCGGGGGCAGTTACAAGGGTAGGAGCCAGAGGGTAGGGAAGGTGGTTTGGGGATTTCATAGGGATGAACTAAGAGGTTATGAAAGTTAGGTGGATGGCAGAAAGACACTCTTGGTGGAGTGGGGAGGATTTCATGAATGATGGATCACATTTCAGGGCAGGATTTGAGGAAGTTGCATCCCTGCTGGAGAGCCACATTCAGAGTCTGGTCCAGTTCCCGAAAGTATCCTGTCACAAGTGGGGCACTTTTGTGGTTCTTCTGTGGGAGGTTCTGGGTTTGAGGGGATGAGGAAGTGGCTCTGGTTATTTGCTTCTGTACCAGGTTGGGAGGGGAGTTGCGGGATGCGAAAGCTGTTTTCAGGTTGTTGGTGTAATGGTTCAAGGATTCCGGGCTGGAGCAGATTCGTTTGCCATGAAGATCTAGGCTGTAGGAAAGGGACTGTTTGATGTGGAATGGGTGGCAGCTGTCATAATGGAGGTACTGTTGCTTGTTGGTGAGTTTGATGTGGATGGACGTGTGAAGCTGTCCATTGGACCGATGGAGGTCAACGTCAAGGAAAGTGGCATGGGTTTTGGAGTAAAACTGGGTGAATCTGATGGAACCAAATGAGTTGAGGTTGGAGAGGAAATTCTGAAGTTCTTCTTGACCGTGAATCCAGATCATGAAGATGTCATCAATAAATCTGTACCAAACTTTGGGTTGGCAGGTCTGGGTAACTAAGAACGCTTCCTCTAAGCGACCCATGAATAGGTTGGCGTACGATGGGGCCATCCTGGTACCCATGGCTGTTCCCTTTAATTGTTGGTATGTCTGGCCTTCAAAGGTGAAGTTGTGGGTCAGGATGAAGCTGGCTAAAGTAATGAGGAAAGAGGTTTTAGGTAGGGTGGTAGGTGATCGGCGTGAAAGGAAGTACTCCATCGCAGCGAGCCCCTGGACGTGCGGAATATTTGTGTATAAGGAAGTGGCATCAATGGTAACTCGGATGGTTTCTGGGGATAACAGATTGTGTAAGGATTCCAGGTGATCGAGAAAGTGGTTGGTGTCCTTGATGAAGGACGGGAGACTCGATGTAATGGGTTGAAGGTGTTGATCTACGTAGGCAGAGATACGTTCTGTGGGGGCTTGGTAACCAGCTACAATGGGGCGGCCAGGATGATTGGGTTTATGAATTTTAGGAAGAAGGTAGGGGTGCGGGGTGTCTGTGGGGTCAGGAGGTTGATGGAGTCAGGTGATGGGTTTTGTAGGGACCTAAGGTTCTGAGGATTGCTTGAAGTTCCGCCTGGACATCAGGAATAGGATTACCTTGGCAAACTTTGTATGTGGTGTTGTCTGAAAGCTGACGCAGTCCCTCAGCCACATACTCCCGACGATCAAGTACCACGGTCATGGAACCATTGTCCACCAGAAGAATGACGATGGATCGGTCAGCCTTCAGATCACAGATAGCTTGGGCTTCAGCAGTGGTGATGTTGCTAGTAGGATTAAGGTTTTTTAAGAAGGATTGAGTGGCAAGGCTGGAAATCAGAAATTCCTGGAAGGTTTTTAGAGGGTGATTTTGAGGAAGAGGAGGTGGGTCCCGCTGTGACGGGTTATATTTGGATAGTATCTTGGGGAGTTGGATCATTAATTCCCTCAGCAGATATATCATCAGGTGTATAATGTAACGCTGTCCATTGTCCATCCGAGTCTGGAAGTGGTCCTATTATGTCCATGTGCACATGTTGGAACTTCCCCTTGACTATCAGGAATTTTCCAATGTGGGCAAGATTGGGGAGAGGGAAGGAGGGGTGAGTGCAGTGCTCAGTTGGTACAAGATGCATGCTCTGGCCCATGCAGTGCTGTATCACAGGGTGTGCGAGGTTGGGGATGAGATCAAAGATTTGTTTATGAAGGCCTTTCGGGATGAATGGTCAGAACTGGTCACTGGACACATTACATCAAACTCTTTTGGTGAAGCCAGGGAAGGTATGTTGCTCAAGTTTCAGGCCTGTGTCTGGATCACAAAGGAGATTCTACACATCTTGATCCAAGTATTGCTCCTCAGCGATCCGGTTGTTATCAAACGGGATGGAGGAACAGACACTGCATGACAAATGGTTCACAACATGGAACCATTGATGTAGCACATATCCATCATGAACTGTGAAATGAAATCAAGGTATCAAAAACACCTAGGGGAGGGGTCCTTCAGATGGCTTGCATAATGCACCATCCAGGGGACAGTGATCTGTGTAAACAGTAAGAGGTTTGCTCTGTATCACCTCTTGAAAGTAGTGGATGGCCTTACTGGTGAGTCTCTCTCAGTCAAAGGTTGACCATTTATTCTGGGGGCCTGAAAGTCTGTTACAGAAAAACCACAGAGGGTGGGGACACCAGCTATCTCCTATTGTAATACAGCATTGATAGCAAGGTCGGCGTCAGCAGACAGATGGAAAATTTTGGAAATTTGTGTAAAGTTCAAACTACTGAGATCATTGGTCCCTAAGCTTACAGACTACTTAATCTAACTTATACTAACTTACGCTAAGGACAACACACTCACCCATATCCAAGGGAGGTCTTGAACCTGTGACAGGGGCAGACGGATGAGCCAGTGTAACTGCACACAGTAAGACATCTTTAATTGATCAAAGACAGACTGCATAGAATGTTTCCACTTGAGGTGGCATTTTTCCACAGTAATCTTCCCACCCATATCATTAGTCAGAGGAAGGAGGGTCTCAGTTGTTGCATGACTCTTAGAAGGAGGAGGAGAGTGGCAAGAGTCTTATCTGGAAGGTCTTCTCTAAAGTCGGGTAGATGCCTGAGGTGTCTACATGATGGCCGATGAATGCTTGCCATGACTGACATTTGTCTTCATTAGTGACAACCTGATGGGCAGCTATTCTGTCGAGGACTTGTTGGTAAATGTGCCTTGTGCTCTTCTGTGATGGTGAGAACATAAGGACAGTGTCTCTGTAGGCATAACAAAATGGAAGAGTGAACAACTTTGTGAATAAAATGCTGCCATGTTTGATTGGCATTTATTAACTCATAAGGTATATACAAAATCTCAAAGAGTCCAAAAACTGTAGTGATCACTGTCTTCTGTATGTCCTCTTCTGCCACGGGAATCAGGAGGTACACTGTTTTACAGTCAATAATGCTTAATATTTTGGTGCCAGCTATTTGAGTGAAGTCCTGTAGGTTAGGGGCTGGATAACTGTCTATAATAGTTTGACTGTTGAGCCACTGTTAGTCACCAAACAGGTGCGGTCACAGGTTAGAATCCTGCCTCAGGCATGGATGTGTGTGATGTACTTAGGTTAGTTAGGTTTAAGTAGGGGACTAATGACCAAAGAAGTTAAGTCCCATAGTGCTCAGAGCCATTTGAACCAAACAGGTGCAATGATTTCTTTCTTTAAAATGAACTTATTAATGGATGCCCAGGTACTGTCTGATGATGCCTGCCTCCATGAGTTTCTCTGTTGGCCTTTGCCATTATAAGTTTGTGGGGAGGGAGACGCTAAGTTCTACAATGAGGGAGATGTGCTGGGTGTAATGTTTATATAATGAACATTACCATCACAAAAATTATTAACTGCATGTGGCCTGATACTAGGGTGCACATCTGTGCCCAGAAACACACCATGCTGTAGAGCAGGGTCACTGGGATGAGCAGTGGCTACACTGTTGGAATCGTATAATGAAGTTATACAGAACTTCACTAAACTACCCAGATTTCTTGCAAATAGGTACTGGAAGTACATTGGTGTCATCCAAAGAGGCAAATATATGGTGTGGCTGTTGCAAACATTGTAGGACAGGAAGGTTGTGGTTGGCAGCATGAAGTGATGCTGCAGTGTCAGAAATGTGATGTCAAAGGTCCACGGCTTTGCATCTCGTGATGTCATTTACGGTGTGTAGTGCAGAATAGTTGAACATCAGGCAAAGTTTGCTGAAGAGTGTTCAGCACTTTAGGAGGTCATCCAGATGTTTATATTAGCCTGATGAAGAGGTGGGATGTGTCAGGAATGATCAGGGAGCACTTCGCTGATAACTCCAATGACTGGCTGCTGACCATCACAGTGTAATAACAAACTACAGGTAAGATCAGGAAGCAGGCAATAGTGGCATAGAAAATCTGCTCCCAGGATCAGCTTGACTACCTCAGTGACGAGAAAGGCTCAGTGCTTGTGATTCTCTGCCCCCAAGTTAAAATTGAATGAGGCATTGCAAGTGACCACAATGATAATGTCATTTGTGGCAAGTAATTGGAGTGATGATGGCGATAGAGTAGTTGGTGTTTGAGCTGGCCAGTGCCTGTGTAGACAAGGAATTCAGTTTGCATCAGATGCTCATAAACAAATAAGTGTGAGCCATCAGAAGGGTGACATGTGGTGGCGGAACTTTGGAGCTGAAGTTGATTAAGGCATCTTGCGTTTGTAGCATGACCTGATGCACCTATGGCAGTCCACTATGAATGTTTGGGTAAGTACAAGGTGCTTTGTAGTTGATAGCCCCCTGTTTGAATCTGCTATGGGACCAACAGCATTGCTCAGCCATCGAAGGGGGAGATGCAAGCAATATTGTTCTCTGAATTGGCATCTGTTTGAAAACAGTGCCCACAGGAGAAGGGGGGGGGGGGGGGATGGGGTTGCAGGCCAGAGAGGTGAGCATATTCACTGTATCTGTCAGAGATTGTTGTCTGTCGGCACCGCGAAGGTCACGTGGCATGGCAGTTGGGTGCGGGCCTGGGCCAGATTGCAGCTGTGTTGCAGCTGTGTAGAGGGGAGGCAGTGATGAAGGCTGTCAGTGAGTGAGGGAGCTTGGGCCAGGTCAATGGTAGATGGTTAACCTTGGCCACCTCCCAGCTGAGCAGGGAAATGACCTTGATGACATCAGCTGTTGATGATAGTACAATTTTGCACTCAGGCATGAATTCGGTCTGTGAGGAAAATTCTGTCATTGAGGGGGTCAGCCTCATATGACAGCATTGTGGTCTTGGCCTGTGTGGGATGTTTCAATAGCCAATATCCAGAGTGTGTGGTTAGGCATCAGCATAGGATCAATCTACATCAGCAGGCATCAGTACAGTAAGAATGGCAGGTTCTCTCTGGCTTTTTTCCCCTCCATAGATATCTAGGTGTAGTTGCTGTTAAAGGGAGCATGAGTGTTGCTGGAGCAGCGAGGCCATAGTCATCTAACACTTGCTGTGAGAGGGAGCTGCGAGGTATAGGTTGCTGATTATGCCTGCATTGTTGTTGAGATGGCTGGTAAGGTCTTTGTTGTCGTCAACAGTCCCAAGGGTGGACATCAAGCAGTCACATAAAGTGAACCATACTGACAGCATATCATACGTGAACTGGGACAGTTTAAAATGAGGCTGGGTCATGTGAAGACTATCCTTGGGTTGTACACGCAGAACCAGTCAGAGCAGTCTGTTGACTAACATGGCCAGTGTGGGAGACATTGAACATGTAGTATGCAATTGCTGCATCTCTTGGTATTGCCTGATTGCCTGTCTGGCACTAATGCAGAAGAAAATGATGTGGATGACTTGGACATTACATCATGTGAAGCATAGATCTTGGGTGATGTGCAGCACTGATGAGGTGATCGCAGAAGCACAGTATTGTGTCGCTTGAAAACTGATACAGTAGGCATGGTATGTATAATGCTTGGTCAATTGAACAGGTGTGCCTCATATCCGTGAGTGGTGTATGAGAGATCAAAGGTGTGCAATGCAGTTGGTGCAGATGTGATGTCAGATATGGGTTTGGCACAGTGTAGATAGAAACTGAAGCAATAAATGCTGCAGAAGTACAGCCCTTCAGAGCATGTTACTACTGTATGCAGAATATACCTGAGAAGTTTGAGACACAAGATGTTTGCCAGCAGTTAGGTTAAAAATAGTAAATGTCAAGGGAGGTGCAGCTAGAAGGATCAGGACATCGATGTTCAATCCACTGGGATCACTTTTGAGCAGTGAGGAAATAGTTGTGACATGAAACTCAGTCACCTAGGAGGAATTGGTACCATGACTTGCTGTTAATATATCAAAGTGGTAGATGAGATAATGGCAGGATTGTTTGACAGAGTCCACTGTTGATGCAATGGAAAGGCACAATTAGGAGCAACTGGTGAACATCACCTGAAAAATCACTGGCAAGGTTCAGAAGTACGCAGGTAGAATGCAGGAGTGGGAACAGGGGAAAGACTAGGAGACAGGAGGTAACAGTTGCAGGATAAACAGGGTGTCATTGTTTGTTGCAGCACTTGGCATTGTCTCTGTTTAAATCACTGCACTGAATTACCCCTAGTCCAGGTTGAACATTACCTAATAAACTGTCACAGGGAATGTTCGTATCACATTGCGGCACTGTTTGCGAAATATCCTTGATGCTACCGTTGATACCGTGAAGCAACATGGTGAACAATTGCAGCATTGTCGAGTATCCAACTGGTGTGGCAGATTTGCACAAAATAATGATGTAATGTGGTAGACAGGGTCACCATTGTAAGAAATGTGGTACCAGTGGGAGTGCATATGTAATAAATGGTACACCTAGTGTGGTAGACAAATCTGTTATTTATTTTGCTAGACAGAATTACGTCATGGTCTACACCAGTCAGAGGTCTTACACATACTAAACCATCACAGATGTTACTGTTCACTCTACTGCACAGATGTTTGTTCTTTCAATCAAAGGGGAGGTATAGATGATATGCCACCACAAACATATTGTAGCGAAAGCCAAGTTAATGGGACCAAATGTCAACAATTTTGAAGATGTTATGAATAATTTACCTCATACCTCCACAGGACTTTCACTATTTTAAATTATGTACAACAAAAGACTTAATCCTATTTCTGAAAATGTTGAATACCCAGTCAGCTAATCTATCCCATTGCAGGAGGGAGACGAAATTGTAAAGGAAACCATGAGAAAACAAGATGAATCAAGGAAAAAGAGACATGCTGTGAAAAGTACAATATCACAATTTAAAATGGGAGAACTATTGCTAGTTAAGGCCCAAGAAAAAAATCCAAATTAGTAAATTCAGAAATACAGAATTTCCTGTTTTTGTCTCTACCTTCCCCCTCACCATCCCTCTCTGTCTATCGCCCCTTCCCCAACATGTGATCAATGGTTCTTACCCCCACAGTTTTTCTGTCCAACCACTAAGTTAAATGTGTACTATGTTTGGTAGATATCAATTGAGGGATTTAGGAACCTCTTTTTACAAAAAGTTCATGCATATAGACACATGACACATATACCTGACCTACATTTAACAGACAATTATACAGATATTTCACCTGTAACTCTAGCAGATTTTGCCCTACAGTTTTGTTTCCACACAGTTCAATGTTTATCATGACTTGCCTCTTGAGCTATGAGTCATACAATAATATAATTTTGCAGGTACACACAGCAGAATATGTGGATTTCTGCAAAATGTGTTGAGAATAGAAGAAGTAGTGAAGAATAATAAATTGAAATGTTATGCACGATGTAGCAGTTTTTCATGCATTTCATTTCAGTATTTATGATATCATATCTTCTGAACCATGTGTTGTACACTGATATAATTTGCAGGTACATTCAGTAGCACATCTGAATACTGTCAGCAAAATATGTTGCAATTAGAGTGAGTGATAAAGAAGCAATAAATTAAAACATTATCCCTAAAGTAGCAGTGTGACTGCTTGAACAGCAAAATTGTAGTAAGTGATAAACTTTTTCCTTTAATCGTTTTGTCAGGGATGTCAACAAGAAAAAGCTCTGTGAATATTTGAAATAACGTGTCAAGTAATCTCATTCTCATATTCTGGAAGAATAAGTCTAGGCATCTGCATAGTGTGGGCTATACTATTTTTTCACCTCTACCCTCACCACTTTGATAGGTGGATTTTATGTCAACACCACTTTTTTGCAGACAGTAAGTGATATGCGTATCACATTTGATTCACATCAATCCAGTGTTTAGGAGGAGATGTGTTACATACATACATACATTTTCATAATGTATGTGGATTTGTGCTCCAAAATTTGACACACATTGACTGTGTTTGGTGCACGGTAGTTTCTGTAAGCAAATTCTCTTTATCACTTGAATTGTCTTATTGTGTACTACTCTTTATTAATTGTTATGTGTATTTGAAATGTTTGTCCATGTTTTTACCATTTTTTTGTCATCAACTGTTAAGTTTCTTACAATTGTGTCAGTAACAGTGTTGCTCATACTACTGCAGGGGCACAACCACATCTGGCCATTCTGACAGTTTTGGTGGGTGGTTGCTATAAAATACTTTTCAGTTCACTTTGAAACTCTTTCTTTTCATATCCTTACCCTATTGCCTTATTATTACTGCTATCTTTCTTTCTTCTTCTGTTGAAATAGTATCTTTTCTTATTAAGACCTAAGATATCTGTTCAAATACAATTATGTAGCACTTAACATATTGTGGAATCACATCTGAAGCCAGAAAGATAAAAAATAATATTTTATGTACATACATATATGCCAGACCTTAAAACTAATGCAATTGCAAATTATTTTCAGATGTATATATGACTTCAATAGTAAATGTCTGACCTAAAGAAAACTAATGGTGTCTATTCCAGAGTGTGACTGACAAATGTGAATAGGACACAATGTCAAGAAGAAGGAAACTAATTTCATAACCTAAAAATGACACGAGTACCAGCAATGAGTGAAAAGCTAATTTCTTTAATATACTTGCATTATTGTGCTTACTCGAAGAATAAATTGTTAATATAATTTGTATTACATTATATGAAAAAAAGATGAGAGGATGTTAATACTATTTTGAAAACATGAGACAATTTTAAATATTTGAAATTTCTATTCTCTTTGTGCACTGTTTCTTATAACTAAAGGGTAGACTCATTTCAAAGGCAGCATAAAAAATTTAACGCAATAATTTAAAAATATTTCATAAATTTTCTTTGAAATGATAGTGTAAATATTATGTGCAGAGTGGATGACATACATCAGGCAACACTATACAGAAATTTTACCACTTTACCATCTCTCAAAAGATGCAAATTACCTATATTGCTCTTGACCTGGGACTGTGAAAAGACATATGTACTGTTCACCAACAGCGTCCATATAAATAAACAATTCTCCACCAGAAGATGATGCTTCAAGAAGAGTAAGATTTACAACAAAATTTTTACTTATCTTCTTTTCTCGTAGTTGGCCTCAGCTCTTCACATCTAGGGGCTGATTATTGAAGCTGAAATTTTTGACATTATAGGTTCACATGGTTCCAATTGACATAATAAGTTCTGAAGAATTGCCTGAGCTGTAATTTCTGTTTTCATCTTAGTTTTATCCTCTCACATTTTTTATATCACACTGGCCTTACAATTCCCACATCAACAAAACCAAAAATTACATTGTTCTTCCGAGAAATTGAAACACATCCAATCACATCAGTGGCATGCCCACTACTATTTCACTCTGTGGTACTAGCAATATTCCAAAGGATTTACAAATTCCCTTGACAAATGACTTTCTATTAATTTACACTATTATTTTATAAATAAATCCAGAAATAAACATAATAATTAGCATTAGATTACATAATTAATAATAGAATATTTCATAATTTCAAATGTTTCTAAAAGAAAAGTACTTTAAACTGCACATTCAAAGCTAGCACATATCAATTGTAACAACGAAAATAAAGTATTTCTTTTTACAGATTTTAGATCGAATTGAACACATTGTGAACAAAATCTTGTGAAATTCTTTTAGGAAATAGCTGAGATAATATTAACCTATACAAAATTTGAAAATAAATTTTTGGTGTCGAATACTTCTGTTGAGGAAAAGTAATACTAGGACAAAATTCTTACTATACTTAATCTTCACTCTAAATTGTTCAGATATACCACAAATTGGGCTACCTGTATCAAACAAACAGTTCCCTTCCCACTGATCAATCTTAATCTTAATGTAAGGCCACCCAAAATCTGAATCATCTTCTCTTTTATTAGACACTTCATACAAATGATTACTTTCAATTTCATCAAATGAACATGCACACTGTCTCTACAGGCCTTTATCAACTTTACTGGCATGATAGCATTACTTTGGTCACTCATGTTGTCAGATACAGATCACATGCAATGAACAGATTCCATAGCACAAATAACATCACCTATTACAGAAGGAACACAAAATATATTATCATCAAAATTACACTTCTACATCTACATCTACATCTACATCCATACTCCTCAAGCCACTGATGGTGTGTGGTGGAGGGTACCTTGAGTACCTCTATCGGTTCTCCCTTCTATTACAGTCTCGTATTGTTTGTGGAAAGAAGGATTGTCGGTATGCCTTTGTGTGGGCTCTAATCTCTCTGATTTTATCCTCATTGTCTCTTCACGAGATATACTTAGGAGGGAGCAATATACTGCTTGACTCCTTGGTGAAGGTATGATCTCGAAACTTCAACAAAAGCCCGCACCGAGCTACTGAGCATCTCTCCTGCAGAGTCTTCCACTAGAGTTTATCTATCATCTCCGTAATGCTTTCATGATTACTAAATGATCCTGTAACAAAGCTTGCTGCACTCAGTTGGATCTTCTCTATCTCTTCTATCAACCATATCTGGTATGGATTCCACCCTGCTGCACAGTATTCAAGCAGTGGGCGAACAAGAGTACTGTAACCTACTTCCTTTATTTTTGGATTGCATTTCCTTAGGATTCTTCCAATGAAACTCAGTCTGGCATCTGCTTTACCGATGATCAACTTTATATGATCATTCCATTTTAAATCACTCCTAATGCATACTCCCAAATAATTTATGGAATTAACTGCTTCCAGTTGCTGGCCTGCTATATTGTAGCTAAATGATAAGGGATCTTTCCTTCTATGTATTCACAGCACATTACACTTGTCTACATTGCATTTCAATTGCCATTGCCTGCACCACAAGTCAATTTGCTGCAGATCCTCCTGCATTTCAGTACAATTTTCCATTGTTACAACCTCTCGATATACCACAGCATCATCCGCAAAAAACCTCAGTGTACTTCCGATGTAATCCACAAGGTTATTTATGTATATTGCTTAGATCATCTCTCACTTCATTCCACCTACTTGGATACAAATTTTGACTAACCATGTCTAACTTATTCCAGTGTGCACATTGATGTATTCTGTCTTCAATCTGGTCCCAAACAAAGTTCAAAAAGGTTTCACCTTTGTTTTTCGGGATTACAGATTATTCACGTTTATCGTTTGGATCATTATCTGCATGGCATTAATGAAGAACTGTATTGATTGGACTGGTATTCAATGACCCTACCTTCCATCATCACATACATCACTTACCTTACCTATATTGTCAACGTCATTCACAAGTAGCTTTGAAACATAATTATTCTTAAACTCCACAAATACCTGATATTCATCATCATTATATTCCTCCAAAATTACTTCTTCAACAATATCATTAACAACACAAGTCCCACCAAGTAAGATGGTGCTGTGGTTAACACACTGGACTCGCATTTGGAAGGAAGACAGTTCAATCATGCATCCGGCCATCCTGATTTAGGTTTTCTCTGATTTCCCTAAATAGCTTCAGGCAAATAACAGGATGGGTCTTTCGAAAAGGCACGTCTGTCTTCCTTCCCCATCCTTCCCTAATTTGATGAGACCAATGACCTAGCAGTTTGGTCTCTTCCACCAAACAACCCAACCCCAACACAAGCCCCTTCACCATCAAAGTCACTTATGTCACCAACAATCATTTGCAATACGTTACCAGTCACTGACTAACCAACGTCAGATATTTTCACAAATACCATCTAGCTACAATACAATAAAACCTTTGCCTGATTTACATACATTAATAACACTGTTTTCCAACAAAGAGAAGAAATCATTAGTACATACTACATCAAAATTCACACTACTCTTATATTCTGATTTGTCATTAGTACCTGCATAAGCATAATCAAACATAGTATCCTAGAACTTTTAATCAAAACATAAATGAGATATCTCATAGTTCTTCTGTTCACTTTCATGTATGTCTGCTATACAATTAACATTGCTATTATTCTCTAATTGCAAGTGTAATTTGAAGGGTCCTGTGCTTGTTGTGTTTCCTTTCCCTAAGACTGTGGCCCTTCAATGAGGTGGGCTGCCATTTCCTGAGTAGTTACTTCTATGAATGTTTCTCCTATTAAAATGACCATGGTTATCCCCATTATTCCTATTCTGCTTATGTTCAAAATTTATGTCTCTATTTACATTTTGATCCTGATAGATGTTACCATTACCTGTATTTCTGTAACTATCCCCATTGTGATTTCTATTATTGTGATTATTATGGTACATACTTCTTCCTATTGCCCTATCCAACCTATCAACATATTGTAAAACTTGTTCAAGACTAAATCCCACCACAACCTTTCTGGTACTCTCAAGTGCATCAATCAACGTCATCAAATCGTTTGTCAAGGTGTGTTAATTTTTTAAGTTGATTCTTACAGAACTCTTTGAAAGTACCATCTCTGTTTATATAATTAGGAGCAATCAAACATTCACTTTAATTCTCCTCTGTTCAGCTTTATATTTCCCACTGATATAAATTTAAACTTACGCATGATAAAGCTCTGCCTTCAAGACATCTTTTAACAAATTTGATTTTTGATTGTCACTCATGCCTAACACAAAACTATCTCTACAGTGGTACAGAAAATCCTCTGGATGTAAATTGTCTGATGGAAAACTTTTGATAGCAATGTTGAACCATGCAATACCATTGTTTGAATACAAATTTTTGTGAATGCAATTTTCCTGAAGTGCTAAAATTTGTTGATCTAAAACATTTACATTAGTTGATATATTGTTTTCAACATTTAAATTTTTTTAGCTTAAACTGGTGATGTTTTCTTCCATTTTTTCTGCTACAGTCTTCTGTTCAACTCTGACATCATTAACATCCTTTGATTGACTTGCCAATTCACTTACTAGCTCATTTTCCAAAACAATAAATTTATTTTCTAAGACATCAACCTTTTCATTCACATTTTTTAACCCCTCTGACAACTCATTTTTTAACTTTGAAACTAATTACTAAATTGGTGTATTTGGTATTGTACCCTATCCATTTTACTATTGTTTTCAGTTTTCAGGTCATTTAATTGTCCTTGTAGTGAAGTAAATTTTCTATCATTGTCTGTTCTTATTTCAGTTAACTGATTATTAACTGCACTATGTTTGCTATTGTTAACTGTCTTCATATCCTCTAATTTCGCCTAAATGAACTGCAAAATATCAGTTTTTGCTGTTTCTTTGCTGACTATGATTTCATTCAGCTCAAACATGTCCTGACTGGGTGCCACAGCTTTCACTTCTGCTTCATGACTGCCCTTGTCTCTACTCATTTTGTTAACAAGCACATGAGTTCACACACAAATTACATTCACAAATAGTTTGTACTTATCTTTTCTTTTTGATGTCCCTGGTTGTAGCTGTAAGGGAATCTTTTATTCAATCTGGTCGGTCAGTGTTGGTAGTACATTGTCACTGTTGATACAACTTTGTCGGGCAGCTCTCAGTCTTCTTCTTTTGAGTGATCAGAAATCCATTTGTACATAAACTACAAATGACACAAATCACTCTCCCTTCTCGTGCAACAGACAAACCATCATAATCAGTCAAATGATCCTGGACGATGCCACCACATGTAATCTAACCTCACTCACATCAGTTGTTGATTGTCATTGTCTTCCTATAGTTAACCCTTTTAATAAGCTTCAAGAGGAGTGAGATTTACAATAAACATTTTACTTATCTTCTTTCTCACAGTTGGCTCCAGTCCTACACATCTAGGGGCTGATTCAGGAAGTTGAATTTTTTACGTTATATAGATTCTCAAATAATAAGTTCTGAAAAATTGCCTGAGCTGTAGTTTTAGTTTTCATTCCTCCCCCAAGAACCATGGACCGTAGGTGGAACCACAATGGAGGGGTACCTGTTGAGAGGCTAGACACATGTGTGATTACGGAAGAGGGGCAGCAGCCTTTTCAGTAGTTGCAGGGGCAACAGTCTGGATGATTGACTGATCTGCCCTTGCAACACTATCCAAAATGATCCTGCTGTTGTGGTACTGCAAACGACTGAAAGCAAGGGGAAACTACAGCCATAATTTTTCCCAAGGGCATGCAGCTTTACTGTATGATTAAATGATGATGGTGTCTTCTTGGGTAAAATATTGCGGAGATAAAATAGTCCCCCATTCGGATCTCTGGGTGGGGACTACTCAAGACGACGGTGTTATCGGGAGAAAGAAAACTCGCGTTCTACGGATTGGAGCGTGGAATGTCAGATCCCTTAATTGGGGAGGAGGGTTAGAAAACTTAAAAATGGAAATGGATGGGTTAAAGTTAGATATAGTGGGAATTAGTGAAGTTCGGTGGCAGGAGGAACAAGACTTTTGGTCAGGTGAATACAGGGATATAAATACAAAATCAAATTGGGGTAATCCAGGACTACCTTTAATATTGAATAAAAAAATAGGAGTGCGGGTAAGCTACTACGAACAGCATAGTGAACACATTACTGCGACCAAGATAGACACAAAGCCCACACCTACTACAATAGTACAAGTTTATATGCCAACTAGCTCTGCAGATGATGAAGAAATTGATGAAAAGTATGATGAGTTATAAGAAACTATTCAGGTAGTGAAAGGAGACGAAAATTTAATTGTCAAGGGTGACTGGAATTCAAGAGTAGGAAAAGAGAGAGAAGGAAACATAGTAGGTGAATATGGATTGGGGGAAAGAAATGAAAGGGGAAGCCATCTGGTAGAATTTTGCTCAGAGCATAACTTAATCAAAGCTAACGCTTGGTTCAAGAATCATAAAAGAAGGTTGTACACATGGAAGAATCCTGGAAATACTAGAAGGTTTCAGATAATTATATAATGGTAACACAGAGATTTAGGAACCAGGTATTAAATTGTAAGACATTTCCAGGGGCAGATATGGACTCTGACCACAATCTATTGGTTATGAGCTGTAGATTAAAACTGAAGAAACTGCAAAAAGGTAGGAATTTAAGGAGATGGGATCTGGACAAACTGATTAAACCAGAGGTTGTAGAGAGTTTCAGGGAGAGTATAAGGAAACAATTGTCACAAATGGGGGAAAGAAATACAGTAGAAGAAGAATGGGTAGCTCTGAGGGATGAATCAGCGAAGGCAGCAGAGGATCAAGTAGGTAAAAAGACGAGGGCTAGTAGAAATCCTTGGGTAACAGAAGAAATATTGATTTTAATTGATGAAAGGAGAAAATATAAAAATGCAGTTAGTGAAACAGGCTAAAGGGAATACAAACGCCTCAAAAACAAGATTGACAGGAAGTGCAAAATGGCTAAGCAGGTATAGCTAGAGGTCAAATGTAAAGATGTAGAGGCTCATCTCACTAGGGGTAAAATAGATACAGAGTACAGGAAAATTAAAGAGACCTTTGGAGAAAAGAGAACCACTTGTATGAATATCAAGAGCTCAGATGGAAACCCAGTTCTAAGCAAAGAAGGGAAAGCAGAAAGGAGGAATGAGTATATAGAGGGTCTATACAAGGGTGATGTACTTCAGGACAAAATTATACAAATGAAAGAGGAGTTCGATGAAGATGAAATGGGAGATATGATACTGCGTGAAGAATTTGACAGAGCACTGAAAGACCTGAGTCAAAAGAATGCCACGGGAGTAGATAACATTCCATTAGAAGTACTGATGGCCTTGGGAGAGCCAGTCTTGACAAAACTCTACCAGCTGGTGAGCAAGATGTATGACACAGGCGAAATACCCTCAGACTTCAAGAAAATATAATAATTCTAATCCCAAAGAAAGCAGATGTTGACAGATCTGAAAATTAAGGAACTATAAGTTTAATAAGTCACAGCTGCAAAATACTAATGCGAATTCTTTACAGATGAATGGAAAAACTAGTAGAAACCAACCTTGGGGAATATCAGTTTGGACTCCATAGAAATATTGGAACACGTGAGGCAATACTGACCTTACGACTTATCTTAGAAGAAAGATTAAGGAAAGGCAAACCTATGTTTCTAGCATTTGTAGACTTAGAGAAAGCTTTTGACAATGTTGACTGGAATACTCTCTTTCAAATTCTAAAGGTGGCAGGGGTAAAATACAGGGAGAGAAAGGCTATTTACAATTTGTACAGAAAGCAGATGGCAATTATAACAGTCGATGGACATGAAAGGGAATCAGTGGTTGGGAAGGGAGTGAGACAGGGTTGTAGTCTCTCCCCAATGTTATTCAATCTGTATATTGAGCAAGCAGTAAATGAAATAAAAGAAAAATTTGAAGTAGGTATTAAAATCCATAGAGAAGTAGTAAAAACTTTGAGGTTTGCCGATGACATTGTAATTCTGTCAGAGACAGCAAAGGACTTGGAAGAGCAGTTGAATGGAATGGACAGTGTCTTGAACATCAACAAAAGCAAAACAATGATAATGGGATGTAGTTGATTTATGTCTGGTGATGCTGAGGGAATTAGGTTAGGAAATGAGACACTTAAAGTAGTAAATGTGTTTTGCTATTTGGGGAGCAAAATAACTGATGATGGTTGAAGTAGAGAGGATATAAAATGTAGACTGGTAATGGCAAGGAAAGCGTTTCTGAAGAAGAGAAATTTGTTAACATCAAGTATAGATTTAAGTGTCAGGAAGTCGTTTCTGAAAGTATTTGTATGGAAGTGAAACATGGGGGATAAATAGTTTGGACAAAAAGAGAATAGAAGCTTTTGAAATGTGGTGCTACAGAAGAATGCTGAAGATTAGATGGGTAGATCACATAAATAATGAGGGGGTATTGAATAGAATTGGGGAGAAGAGGAGTTTGTGGCACAACTTGACAAGAAGAAGGGTGCAGTTGATAGGACATGTGCTGAGGCATCACGTGATCACAAATTTAGCATTGGACGGCAGTGTGGAGGGTAAAAATCATAGAAGGAGACAAAGAGATAAATACACTAAGCAGATTCAGGACGTAGGTTGCAGTAAGTACTGGGAGATGAAGAAGCTTACATAGGATAGAGCAGCATGGAGAGCTGCATCAAACCAGTCTCAGGACTGAAGACCACAACAACAACATTGTAGTTTTACTTTCTCAATTTTTTCTATATCACATTGCTTTTACAAAAAATGAAATAATTGTATGGCATTGCTGGCTGGAGGCCCCATTTGGGGAAGTTCAGCCACCAAGTGCGAGTCTTGCACCCTTCGATGCCACATTAAGTGACTCACATGCCAGTGATGAGGATGAAATGATGATGAGCACAACACAACATTCAGTCCACAAGTGGACAAAATCTCCAACCTGGTTGTGATTCGAACCTGGGCCTGCTGCATTGCAGGCAAGCACGTTACCATCTAGCTAAGCAGGCAGACACTGTCTTTACAATTTCCACTTCAACAAAGCCAAAAACTACATTGTTCTTGCAAAAAATCAAAACATGCCTGATCACATTAGAGGCCTGTCCACTACGACTTCACGCTGCGGTACTAACAGTATTCCAAAGGGTTTACAAATGACTTTCTATTAATTTATATTATTATTTTATAAATGAATCCAGAAATAAACATAATAATTATAGTTAGATTGTTTAATTAATAATAGAAATTTAAGTGCGCCAAATATTTCATAATTTCAGATGTTTTTAAAAGAAAAGTAATTTAACTGTATATTCAACACTAACACATATCGAGTGTAAGAATTAAAATAGCGTAATTTCTTTTTACGGATTTTAGATTGAATTGTAACACATCATGTACAAACTCTTATGAAATACCTTTAGAAAAACAGCTGGGATAACATTAACCTCTTCAAAATTCGAAAAATATATTTTTGGTGTTGAATACTTCTGTTGAGGAAAAGTAGTGCTAGAGGAAGGTGTCCCATTACAAGCAGCAAAATGAATAAGTGACTGACAGAGAAACTGTTTTATTTGTATTGATCAATAGTCGCAGCCCTCACAATGACACACTTTATTGACAAAATATTCACAGGGTTCATTTAGTTTATTCTTCTATCATACAGTGCATTTGTGGTAGTATGAAGCCTCTCCCTGTTTTGTAAGCAATCAGTATATTGTAAATTGTAAAAAATTGTGTAATGTCATTTATATCCAAACACTAAATTCTGTGATATTTCAGATTGTGGTTAGTCTTCTATGACTTTGCATATTTATAAAAAGTGTTTTGACCATAGAAAACATAAAAATACAAAGTTTACAAACTATGTGATGATTTATTTTTACAGAAGCATAAGTTAAATAGAACATCACAATCTCATTCACATTCTACACTTAACATTGTGCAAGTGGTGTATCATAACAAACCCTGATTTACAGTAACTTCTGGAGCTAAGCAAAATTTGTGATACCAACATACTTGTAAGTAATGTTTTCAAGATATTTAAGTTATATATTGATGCATTTTCTCTCTTTTAAAGTTGGTACACTTTACATGAGTAACCAAAAATGCTGCATAATTCAGGTCATTGCAAACAGATCATTACGCAATTCCTCCTCAACTTAGTGGAAATTGTTATTGTATACAGAAAAGGCTAAATCTAGATAAATAAAAGGCAGTGTCCTGACTGACTGACTCATTAGCATGCAGCCAAAATCTCTAAAGGAAGAAACTTGATATTTGGGGAGAGTGCTGATCTTATACTATAGGCATAATTGAAGAAGAAATCTTTTGATATTCCATAACTAAGGAGCTGAAACAGGGGATGAAACATTCTTTGAAAACATGTCACTATGAAGCCAATTTTGTAGTTAGACCTCCAAAATTGGAAATTGGTTTCCCAGTAACAAACAAGGAAAATGTGCTTCAGCATTCTTGGAAATTATCTTGCATGGGGGTGAAATAGTGAGTGAAATTTTATTTAAAATAAACTATTATTAAAGAACTGCCAAAGTAGTTTAAAGCTACATCTTTAAGAATTAGTATTTGACTTCTCAGCTACAATTTTAAAAAATAAAAATTAAATTAAACTAAAAAAAAAAAAAAATAATGAACCACGTGTTTCAGTGTTTTCCGTAACTCAGTCCCTCAAGGGAAGATACAGGTGGTGAAATGTTTTCTGAAAATATTTCCTTATGAAAGCATTTTTAACACTATATCTATGAAAAATTGCATTAGGCTTCTTAGTTTTTTTAAAAAAAATGTGTTTCACTTTTTTTGGAAATTCAGACCCTAAGGGGATAAAATAAGGGCCAGATCACTTCACTGACTCATCACTTTCTGGACCAAACCATTAAGGATAGAAACTTGAAATTTGGGGAAACTGTGGTTCTTATACTGTAGGCATCACTTAAGTCATTTAATAATTGAATACCTGAAATTCCACTTCTGAGGGAGTGAAATAAGGAATGAAGGCCCTTTTGACAATTTGTCACTATTAAGGCAATTTTGAAGCTAGAACTAAACAATCTGTTATTTGGTTTCTCAGTCAGAAATTAAAAAAAAAATCTGTATGTGATAATATTCTTCTTGGGTCTGCAGCCAGATCATGAAATTATCATGACGTCATAATCTGATGGCAGGTCCAAGAAAGATATTATGTTACTATGCTGGGAGAGCCTACATAATCAAAAAAATATATGCTTCAACATTTTTGAAAACTCAGCCACTAAGAGAGTAAAACATTCAGTGAAAGTGTTTTTGAAAAATAAATTGTTATTAATGAATTGTTAGAAACATTTTTAAAAGTAAATCTATGGAAACTGGAATTTGTGTTCTCAGAAAGAAAAAAAAAGTGTTTTGATGGTTTTGGAAATTCAAGTCCTGAGTGAGTGAAATAGAAGATGAAACATTTTAAGAAATTATTTGATTATGAAAGCAATTTCAAGGGTAGATCTAGACAAAATTACAAAATTCCTATGTGGATCCTTTGTTATAAATTAAGAGAAAAAAAGTGATTTACTGTTTTTGGATATGCAACCCCTCAACCCCTGCATGAGTGGATGAGTGGAAGAGAGGAAGAAAATTTTTAAAAAAATTTAGTTACATCACTTTTTTTTTTTTTTTTTTTTTTTTTTTTTTAATAATGTGTTAAGAGCTGAACATTTCTATGGAAATAGCTCAATGAGAATGCAAAAGGTATGAGGAACAAAACTTTGGACACCAGCTAGCTTGAGCAGCTTTTTGGTGAGAAGAACATCTGGGAAAAACATGCTTCTATGGCCTTAAGTAGCATGAAAAGTTTAGAAGCTGTTGAAATTTATGAACAACATAAAAATTCAACAAAAGAAAAATAGGGCTCTAAACTTTTCATGAATCCAATCAAAAGGTAGGAAAAGCCAAATATTCATTGTCATAGAACATGGTGGATTATTTAGAAATCTTAAAAATTATATCTTTCTGTCATTTAAAGCTAACCATGTTAATTACTGTATCCTTACATTTTTGTAAACTTGAAGCAAAATGGTTTTGCTTAAATTATTCACTGCCAAAAAACAAGAAATGAATACCTACTGTGCATGCCACTGTCAGCAGTTATTACTAGGCAACAGCTACATAAAAGTGTCTTTTTTTGTCTCAAATAGTATTTAGCAACATGTGTGCGAAAACTATATGTCTCGTGTTTATAGGGATACTCTGTGAATTGTGGTTGACATTAAAAAGTGGCAATTTTAAAGACACTCTCTACAATAAGAAAATAATTTTCTTTCTGAAGAGTTGGCATGCTAACAAGAATCAGAGCTGTGAAACAATAAGTATTTCATAAGCCAGTAAATATTTTGGCTGAAGTCAAGTTTCTTTACTGTAAATTAGAAGAAGCTGGAATTCTTTTGCATCCTTGAACAGTGAAGAAAAGAGCCTCATATCAGGCACTATTATACAGAGGAGTAAAAGAGACTCATATCATATCAGGAACTATTATAGGGAGAAGTATAAAACCATACTTTTATACGAAATTTGTTGCAATCTTTACACACTGAAGAGCCAAACAAACTGGTAAACCTATCAAATAATGGGTAGGGCCCCCCCTGTGAGCACACAGAAGTGCCGCAGCAGGATATGGCATGGACAGTGTTGTAGAGAACTGACACCATGAATCCTGCAGTACTGTTCCATAAATCCGTAAGAGTACAAAGTGGGTGAAGAGCTCTTCTGAACAGCACGTTGCGACACATCCCAGATATACTCAATAATCTTCATATCTGAGGAATTTGGTGGCCAGCGAATGTATCTAAACTCACAAGAGTGTTCCTGGTGCTACTCTGTAGCAATTATCTATGTGTGGGGTGTCGCATTGTCCTGCTGGACTTGCCCAAGTCCATAGGAATTGACAATGGACACGAATGGAGGCAGGTGATCGGACAGGATGCTTGTGTACAAATCACCTGTCAGAGTCATATCAAGACATCATTCCAGCTGCAAACGCCGCATATCATTACAGAACCTCCAGCAGCTTGAAGAGTCTCCATACCCATACATGTCCATCCGCTCATAAAATTAGAAACACGATTCATCTGACCAGACAGTATGTTTATACTTTGGGGTTGGTGGGCCCAGGCAAGGTGTAAAGCTTTAAGTCATGCAGTCATCATGGGTAGACAAGTGGGCCCACAGCTCCAAAACCCCATATTGATGATGTTTCATAGAATGGCCTGTCGATGGCCCAGCATTGAAATCTGCAGCAGTTTGTGAAAGGGTAGCACTTCTGTAACACTGAATGATTCTCTTCAGTCATCATTGGTCCCATTCTTGCAGGATCTTTTTGTGGCGACAGCGAGGTTGGAGATTTGATGTTTTACCAGATTCCTGAAATTCACAATACCCTCATGAAATGGTTGTATCTGAAAATTCCTACATCAGAGGTACTTCAGAGATGCTGTGTCCAGTTGCTCATGTGCCAACTATAACACTACATTCAAACTCACTTAAATGTTGGATACCTGCTTTGTAGCAGTAGTAACTGATCTAACAACTGTGCCAGACAGTTGTTGTCTTATATAGGTGCTGCTTACCACAGCATCGTATTGTGCTTGTTTACATATCTCTGTATTTGAATACGCATGCGAATACCAGTTTCTATAGCACTTCTTTGCATAATGTCAACCTTTCTGATAATGTTAGAAATGTAATGGAGAAGCAATTTACATTGCTAGCAGAGTACATATCTTAATTTCAGATCTACCAAATCTTTTGCATCATTCACCTTTCACATAAATTATTAGTTATGTCAACAGAATTTTCATTTGACTCAACTGCCAATGTAATATTTATGGTCTATTGATCAAAAACTGTATATAAACAATTTTCTTTCTCTCTCATTGACTGTTTGTAATTATTTCACAAACAGGACATGAAACAACAACCTTCATGTCTCCTCTCTTGATATAATGGTTATAAGAATGGCTACCAGTCAATACAAAAACAAATGATATCAGTTATCCATTCCTTTTCCAAGCTGGTACACCCACTTCTTGCATCAGTATGATTTGATGTTCCCTATATTCCTCCTCTTCATGCATAAACTAGGAGTTTACATTTAAAAAAATAATATTTTTGTCCTTAGTTAATTTCTACGTAATGACATTCTTGGTTCTAAAGACTTAACAACTGGTTCAGTATGGTTTATAGTAATATTGGTTACAATATCAGAAACTTACCGTTTGCAGAAAACAAACTATGCAGACAGGAACAAAGAACAATAGTATCCATATTTCTGGTACTGGCAAACGAAGGAGTACCTCAGGCATCAGTCCAAAGAGAGCTTCCAGATCTGGAAAGAGTTTCTTAATGACATCTTTTAATATTCAAGTGAAAATAAAACAAACTTTGTTAAACTTGGTTGTCTGAATTATGTTAACCATCTAAGAACAACAAAATTGTGAAGCAGAAAAAAACATGGATAAAAAGAAATCCACCAAGGAAAGTATATTTGTTGAAACTGACATTGTAGGACTAAATGGTGCATTGTTTATTGGTCCCTATAACAAAAGAAAATGACCCTAATATATGAGTGCATTTCAATTCAGGTAAAAGCAGGTTAATCTGTGAAATTTTAATAAAAAGACCCTGAATGGTGAAATGAAATGGGATTTGTGCATACAGTTCAACCTACACAGTGTGCTGTGACTGTTGACACTGAAGCACAATAAATTGTGTGATATCATAAAGACTGTGTAAGTCTAGAAGATTAGTAATGTAAAACACACACTGAGAATCTTATCATGTGGCTGTGTGTGTGTGTGTGTGTGTGTGTGTGTGTGTGATTAATTAATTCTGTTAATCATCACATTCAGTGTATCCTATTATAAAGTATATATTCAGAATGTAGACTTAGAAAAGGTAAATTTTAACAAACTGAAGCAATTATTAAACTGCATTAAAAATTGGCCATTGTTAAACAAACATTTTTGTTAACATATTTGGAAAACACTGTGATCTAAATCTAATTTTAATAAATTAGTAGTCTTTATTGCAAGAAAGATGTTTTATTTATGGTGACCATAGAGAATGGCCCTCAGTGGCACGCATAGATATTGAGTAGAGAAGTAGTGTGTGCCACAAGTCATAGTCATCAGCTGCTTTTTGCGTTCATGTTCTTAATGATGTATTACTGTTAATTGAAAAGACTGCTTTTAAATCCAGAAACATGTGCATTCATGTAGGGAACAGACTACTGACCTTACCACAGATAACGTCATTCAAAAATATAGCCAAAGCTATATGACATGGTAAAAGTTGTACTATTAATTTTTACATACCTTACTCTAATTTATTTACTTATTTAGCTTCCATATTATCATACAAACAATACCGGATTCGTCAACCATAGAAATACAGAGAGATCAGCAACATAGAATGTAAAAAATGAAACTGCCTACAACATATGTCAGTAAATTTACAATTTCTTTGCATATGAAGGGTGTATAATAATTTATTTCCAAGTAACAACTACATACATAAAAAATTGCAATATAGATAGTAAAGTAGTATAGTATAAACGGAAACATGTAAAGACAGAAATTTCTCACTAGACTGATCACACAACTGCATTACATATATTGTAGGTTAGGTTATAAAATAATTTTCTTGATCTTAAAGATCTTCATTTACTGAGTAGCAAGAATTATCAGTTAAAATTTGTATTGCCCTTTGCATCTTTAATGTACTGAGGTAGTGCATTGTAGAGCTTAATACACATATACATGTTTCTGAGTTCATGTTCTTTTTTTACTTGTTTTATGTGGGAATCAATCTTGTTCCTTGTGTTATAATTGTGACAGGCAGCATTTACAAGGAGATTACTTAGATTTGCTTTTGTTAAGAGTTCACATTTAAATATCTAGAGTGATGGCAGAGTAAGTGTTCCTAATTTTCTGAAAAGAGATCTGCAACGATTTATGTAGGACTAGGAGTACTTATTCAAACAACCCGTTTTCGTAAATGAAAATTTCTTTTACATTAGATATTGAGCTGCCCAAGAATACTATTCTATATGAGTAAATGGAAAGAAAATATTCAAAATATGCCTTTCTGATGCCTTCTAAAGTACAAACATATGTGACAACTCTCAGTGCAAAGCTGGCTGTGTTAACTCTATGTGTAAGGAATTCTTGCATGGTGTTTCCAGTTCATAGCTTCATCTGTGCACATTCCTGACAGCTTTGCAAACTGCACTCTCTTTATTAGTCTGTCAACCAGCTCTAGATTAATGTCTTTGTCCAAAATAATTTCACCAAACTGTTTGTTTTCTTTGCATTCAGAGTAAATTCATTTGCACTGAAACAAGTCCCAATACTTTTAGTGAATGGGGTACATCTGATAAACAGTTATGAATATAGTATGTAATCCTTCTTTTTTATGTTATAGGTTTAATTGTTTTTTAGTGTTATTTCTTCCTCTACTCAAATTATACTAGTTTGATTTCTTACAATTTCTCATGTAGTTCTTCATTTGTTGTCTGAGTAACTGATTGTTGTGGTTTTCAGCCCAAAGACCGGTTTGGTGCAATTCTCCACGCTGCTCTATTCTGTAGAAACCTCTTCATCTCCAAGTAACTACTAAAACCTATATCCTACTGAATCTGCTTACTGTATTCATCTCCTGGTCCCTTTCTATGACTTTTACCCTTCATGCTTCCCTCCAATACTGCATTGGTGATCCCATGATGCCTCAGAACATGTCCTATCAATCAATCCCTTCTTTTAGTGGAGTTGCACCACAAGTTCATCTTCTACCCAAGTCTATTTAGTACCTTCTCATTAATTATGTGATCTACCCATCTAATCTTAGATATTCTTCTGTAACACCACATTTCAAAAGCTTCAGTTCTCTTCTTGTCTAAGCTTTTTATCATCCATATTTCACCTCCATACTTGTCTACACTCCATACAATACTTTCAGAATAGACTTCCTGACACTCAAATGTATATGGAATATTAACAAATTTCTCTTCTTCAGAAATGCTTTCCTTGCATCACCAGTCTGCTTTTATATCTGCCCTACTTAGATGAGCATCAGTTATTTTGCTGCCCAAATTGCAAAACTCATCTATTACTCATTTCCTAATCTAATTCTCTCAGCATTACCTGGTTTAATTCAACTTCACTTCATTATCCTTGTTTTGTTTTTGTTGGTGTTCATCTTACATTCTCCTTTCAAGGCACTGTCTATTCCATTCAACTGCCCATCCAAGTCCTTTGCTGTCTCTGACAGAATTACAATGTCAATGGCAAACCTCCATGTTTTTATTTATTATCCATGGATTTTAATTCTTACTCCAAATTTTTCCTTTATTTCCTTCCCTGCTTGCTCAATATACAGATTGAATAACATTGGATATAGGCTACAACCTTATCTCACTTATTAAAATGTTAATGATTAAATTATCATTATATAGCAATTTTTCTTTGCTATTGCCTTTGGGTATTTTACATAGGACACTGACTGTGGATCTGTGCACATTTCTTGGTACAGCACTATGTGTGGTCATTGCATAGGGCATATAATCTGTTGCATAAACCCCGGTGCGGGAGATGCAAAACACAAACAAACTGCGGGATCATCACTATGCGAATGGGATCGGTAATTGGGACATAGAAGACTTAATTCCCATATATGTCATAGCTCGTATATATTTACACTTGACACTGTGTCCATTCTGAATGAAATATAACAAAGAACTGACTAAAGTAAAGTTAAGATGGAGTGTCGACAGAGCACTTAGAGTTCACAGATATTAAGTTTCGTGATCGATACGAACTATGTGTCCCCAATTTTATCTTCCAAACTTAGTAATAGCAGGAGAAATGTAGATGAGCTGTAGAAAGAATTCAAACTTACACAGAACAAAGTGAATAATAGAGTGACTTCTCCCAATGTAGTATTAACTAGTGAAGTAATGACAGACTTACTATGGGGAGCAAATTCAGGGTTATCTAGACAGTTCCCTAAGTTTAAGCCAGATGGGGAAGTACATGCTATTGATTTTTTGAAAGGTTCAATCAAGCCTTGCTCAAGAGTTGGGAAAATTAAAAAAAGATTAAATTTGCAGTGGGGTAGCTTTTAGGAGAATCTTTAGAGTGGGGTGCAGTGAACATATAGAATAATTTGTTTTGGAGAGACAGTATAACATCACAATGTTGGCGTTTATGCATTCTGAAGTTAATGGAGTATGAGATTGTGTGGTATGTTCATACTGGATATTGACATTTCAGGATAAAGAAATGTATGTTGTTGTTGTGGTCTTCAGTCCTGAGACTGGTTTGATGCAGCTCTCCATGCAACTCTATCCTGTGCAAGCTTCTTCATCTCCCAGTACCTACTGCAACCTACATCCTTCTGAATCTGCTTAGTGTATTCACCTCTTGGTCTCCCTCTATGATTTTTACCCTCCACACTGCCGTCCAATGCTAAATTTGTGATCACCTGATGCCTCAGCACATGTCCTATCAACCACTCCCTTCTTCTTGTCAAGTTGTGACACAAACTCCTCTTCTCCCCAATTCTATTCAATACCCCCTCATTAGTTATGTGATCTACCCATCTAATCTTCAGCATTCTTCTGTAGCACCACATTTCAAAAGCTTCTACTCTCTTTTTGTCCAAACTATTTATCCCCCATGTTTCACTTCCGTATAAATACTTTCAGAAATGACTTCCTGACACTTAAATCTATACTTGATGTTAACAAATTTCTCTTCTTCAGAAACACTTTCCTTGCCATTGCCAGTCTACATTTTATATCCTCTCTACTTTGACCATCATCAGTTATTTTGCTCCCCAAATAGCAAAACTCATTTACTACTTTAAGTGTCTCATTTCCTAATCTAATTCCCTCAGCAACACCAGACTTAAATCAACTACATCCCATTATCATCATTTTGCTTTTCTTGATGTTCATCTTATATCCTCCTTTCAAGACACTGTCCATTCCATTCAACTGCTCTTCCAAGTCCTTTACTGTCTCTGACAGAATTACAATGTCATCGGCAAACCTCAAAGTTTTTACTACTTCTCTATGGATTTTAATACCTACTTCAAATTTTTCTTTTATTTCATTTACTGCTTGCTCAATATACAGATTGAATAACATCGGGGAGAGACTACAACCCTGTCTCACTCCCTTCCCAACCACTGCTTCCCTTTCATGCCCATCGACCCTTATAACTGCCATCTGGTTTCTGTTCAAATTTTAAATAGCCTTTCTCTCCCTGTATTTTACCCCTGCCACCTTTAGAATTTGAAAGAGAGTATTCCAGTCAACATTGTCCAAAGCTTTCTCTAAGTCTACAAATGCTAGAAACATAGGTTTGCCTTTCCTTAATCTTTCTTCTAAGATAAGTCGTAAGGTCAGTATTACCTCACGTGTTCCAACATTTCTACGGAATCCAAACTGATCTTCCCCGAGATTGGCTTCTATTAATTTTTCCATTCTTCTGTAAAGAATTCGTGTTAGTATTTTGCAGCTGTGACTTAAACTGATAGTTTGGTAATTTTCAGATCTGTCAACACCTGCCTTCTTTGGGATTGTAATTATTATATTATTCTTGAAGTCTGAGGGTATTATGCCCGTGTCTTACATCTTGCTCACCAGATGGTAGAGTTTTGTCAGGACTGGCTCTCCCAAGGCTGTCAGTAGTTCTAATGGAATGTTATCTACTCCCGTGGCATTCTTTTGACTCAGGTCTTTCAGTGCTCTGTCAAATTCTTCACGCAGTATCATATCTCCCATTTCATCTTCATCGAACTCCTCTTTCATTTGTATAATTTTGTCCTGAAGTACATCACCCTTGTATAGACCATCTATATACTCCTTCCTCCTTTCTGCTTTCCCTTCTTTGCTTAGAACTGGGTTTCCATCTGAGCTCTTGATATTCATACAAGTGGTTCTCTTTTCTCCAAAGGTCTCTTTAATTTTCCTGTACTCAGTATCTATCTTACCCCTGTTGAGATAACCCTCCACATACTTACATTTGTCCTCTAGCCATCCCTGCTTCGCCATTTTGCACTTCCTGTCAATCTCATTTTTAAGACGTTTTTTATTCCTTTTTGCCTGTTTCATTTACTGCATTTTTATATTTTCTTCTTTCATCAATTAAATTCAATATTTCATCTGTTACCCAAGGATTTCTACTAGCCCTCGTCTTTTTACCTACTTGATCCTCTGCTGCCTTCACTACTTCATCCCTCAGAGCTACCCATTCTTCTTGTACTGTATTTCTTCCCCTCATTCCTGTCAATTGTCCGTTTATGCTCTCCCTGAAACTCTGTACAACCTCTGGTCCTTTCAGTTTATTCAGGTCCCATCTTCTTAAATTCCTACCTTTTTGCAGTTTCTTCAGTTTTAATCAACAGTTCATAACCAATAGATTGTTGTCAAAGTCCACACCTGCCCTGGAAATGTCTTGCAATTTAAAACCTGGTTCCTAAATCTCTGTCTTACCATTATATAATCTATCTGATACCTACTAGTATCTCCAGGATTCTTCCATGTATAAAACCTTCTTTTGTGATTATTGAACCAAGTGTTATCTATGATTAAGTTATGTTGTTGTTGTTGTCTTCAGTCCTGAGACTGGTTTGATGCAGCTCTCCATGCTACTCTATCCTGTGCAAGCTGCTTCATCTCCCAGTACCTACTGCAACCTACATCCTTCTGAATCTGCTTAGTGTACTCATCTCTCGGTCTCCCTCTACGATTTTTACCCTCCACGCTGCCCTCCAATGCTAAATTTGTGATCCCTTGATGCCTCGAAACATGTCCTACCAACCGATCCCTTCTTCTAGTCAAGTTGTGCCACAAACTTCTCTTCTCCCCAATCCTATTCAATACCTCCTCATTAGTTATGTGATCTATCCACCTTATCTTCAGTATTCTTCTGTAGCACCACATTTCGAAAGCTTCTATTCTCTTCTTGTCCAAACTAGTTATCGTCCATGTTTCACTTCCATACATGGCTACACTCCAAACAAATACTTTCAGAAACGACTTCCTGATACATAAATCTATATTCGATGTTAACAAATTTCTCTTCTTCAGAAACACTTTCCTTGCCATTGCCAGTCTACATTTTATATCCTCTCTACTTCGACCATCATCAGTTATTTTACTTCCTAAATAGCAAAACTCCTTTACTACTTTAAGTGTCTCATTTCCTAATCTAATTCCATTATCCTCGTTTTGCTTTTCTTGATGTTCATCTTATATCCTCCTTTCAAGACACTGTCCATTCCGTTCAACTGCTCTTCCAAGTCCTTTGCCGTCTCTGACAGAATTACAATGTCATCGGCGAACCTCAAAGTTTTTACTTCGTCTCCATGAATTTTAATACCTACTCCAAATTTTTCTTTTGTTTCCTTTACTGCTTGCTCAATATACAGATTGAATAACATCGGGGAGAGGCTACAACCCTGTCTCACTCCTTTCCCAACCACTGCTTTCCTTTCATGCCCCTCGACTTTTATGACGGCCATCTGGTTTCTGTACAAATTGTAAATAGCCTTTCGCTCCCTGCCACCTTTAGAATTTGAAAAAGAGTATTCCAGTCAACATTGTCAAAAGCTTTCTCTAAGTCTACAAATGCTAGAAACGTAGGTTTGCCTTTTCTTAATCTTTCTTCTAAGATAGGTCGTAAGGTCAGTATTGCCTCACGTGTTCCAACATTTCGACGGAACCCAAACTGATCCTCCCCGAGGTCTGCATCTACCAGTTTTTCCATTCGTCTGTAAAGAATTCGCATTAGTATTTTGCAGCCGTGGCTTATTAGACTGATAGTTCAGTAATTTTCACATCTGTCAGCACCTGCTTTCTTTGGGATTGAAATTATTATATTCTTCTTGAAGTCTGAGGGTATTTCGCCTGTCTCATACATTTTGCTCACCAGCTGGTAGAGTTTTGTCATGACTGGCTCTCCCAAGGCTGTCAGTAGTTGTAATGGAATGTTGTCTACTCCGGGGGCCTTGTTTCGACTCAGGTCTTTCAGTGCTCTGTCAAACTCTTCACGAAGTATCGTATCTCCCATTTCGTCTTCATCTACATCCTCTTCTATTTCCATAATATTGTCCTCAAGTACATCGCCCTTGTATAAACCTTCTATATACTCCTTCCACCTTTCTGCCTTCCCTTCTATGCTTAGAACTGGGCTGCCATCTGAGCTCTTGATATTCATACACGTGGTTCTCTTCTCTCCAAAGGTCTCTTTAATTTTCCTGTAGGCAGTATCTATCTTACCCCTAGTGAGATAAGCTTCTACATCCTTACATTTGTCCTCTAGCCATCCCTGTTTAGCCATTTTGCACTTCCTGTCGATCTCATTTTTGAGACGTTTGTATTCCTTTTTGCCTGCTTCATTTACTGCATTTTTATATTTTCTCCTTTCATCAATTAAATTCAATATTTCTTCTGTTACCCAAGGATTTCTAGCAGGCCTCGTCTTTGTACCTACTTTATCCTCTGCTGCCTTCACTACTACATCCCTCAGAGCTACCCATTCTTCTTCTACTGTATTTCTTTCCCCTATTCCTGTCAATTGTTCCCTTATGCTCTCTCTGAAACTCTGTACAACCTCTGGTTCTTTCAGTTTATCCAGGTCCCATCTCCTTAATTTCCCACATTTTTGCAGTTTCTTCAGTTTTAATCTACAGGTCATAACCAATAGATTGTGGTCAGAGTCCACATCTGCCCCTGGAAATGTCTTACAACTTAAAACCTGGTTCCTAAATCTCTGTCTTACCATTATATAATCTATCTGATACCTTTTAGTATCTCCAGGGTTCTTCCACGTATACAACCTTCTTTCATGATTCTTAAACCAAGTGTTAGCTATGATTAAGTTGTGCTCTGTGCAAAATTCTACTAGGCGGCTTCCTCTTTCATTTCTTAGCCCCAATCCATATTCACCTACTATGTTTCCTTCTCTCCCTTTTCCTACACTCAAATTCCAGTCACTCATTACTATTAAATTTTTGTCTCCCTTCACTATCTGAATAATTTCTTTTATTTCATCATACATTTCTTCAATTTCTTCATCATCTGCAGAGCTAGTTGGCATATAAACTTGTACTACTGTAGTAGGTGTGGGCTTCGTATCTATCTTGGCCACAATAATGCGTTCACTATGCTGTTTGTAGTAGCTTACCCGCATTCCTATTTTCCTATTCATTATTAAACCTACTCCTGCATTACCCCTATTTGATTTTGTGTTTATAACCCTGTAGTCACCTGACCAGAAGTCTTGTTCCTCCTGCCACCGAACTTCACTAATTCCCACTATATCTAACTTTAACCTATCCATTTCCCTTTTTAAATTTTCTAACCTACCTGCCTGATTAAGGGATCTGACATTCCACGCTCCGATCCGTAGAACGCCATTTTTCTTTCTCCTGATAACGACATCCTCCTGAGTAGTCCCCGCCCGGAGATCCGAATGGGGGACTATTTTACCTCCAGAATATTTTACCCAAGAGGATGCCATCATCATTTAATCATACAGTAAAGCTGCATGTCCTCGGGAAAAATTACGGCTGTAGTTTCCCCTTGCTTTCAGCCGTTCGCAGTACCAGCACAGCAAGGCCATTTTGGTTAATGTTGCAAGGCCAGATCAGTCAATCATCCAGACTGTTGCCCCTGCAACTACTGAAAAGGCTGCTGCCCCTCTTCGGGAACCACACGTTTGTCTGGCCTCTCAACAGATACCCCTCCGTTGTGGTTGCACCTACGGTACGGCCATCTGTATCACTGAGGCACGCAAGCCTCCCCACCAACGGCAAGGTCCATGGTTCATGGGGGGGGATTAAGTTATGCTCTTTGCAAAATTCTACCAGGCGGCTTCCTCTTTCATTTCTTAACCCCAATCCATATTCACCTACTATGTTTCCTTCTCTCCCTTTTCCTACTCTCAAATTCCAGTGACCCATAACGATTAAATGTTCGACACCCTTCACTACCTGAATAATTTCTTTTATCTCATCATACATTTCATCAATTTCTTCATCCTCTGCAGAGCTAGTTGGCATATAAACTTGTACTACTGTAGTAGGCATGGGCTTCGTGTCTATCTTAGCCACAATAATGTGCTCACTATGCTGTTTGTAGTAGCTTACTCATATTCCTGTTTTTTTATTCATTATTAAACCTACTCCTGCATTACCTCTATTTGATTTTGTATTTATTACCCTGTATTCACCTGACCAAAAGTCATGTTCCTCCAGCTACCGAACTTCACTAATTCCCACTATATCTAACTTTAACTTATCCATTTTCCTTTTTAAATTTTCTAACCTATCTGCCCGATTATGGGATCTGACATTCTACGCTCCGATCTGTAGAATGCCAGTTTTCTTTCTCTTGATAACGACATCCTCTTAAGTAGTCCCTGCCCAGAGAACCCAGTGGGGGACTATTTTACCTCCGGAATATTTTACCCAAGGGGACGCCATCATCATTTAACCATACAGTAAAGCTGCATACCCCCGGGAAAAATTACGGCTGTAGGAATGTATAGCTCATATGAATAAGTTGTATTATTTTATAATGCTGGGACATAAGGTAGCACCTTTAATTAGGACTTGTGAAATCTGTCAGAAGATGAAAGAGACTAACAGTCATATTAAATACAAAACGTGTCCCATCATTCCTAAGACATTACATAATCTTACAACAGTGGATTTCTTTGGACCAATCCAAAAGGAAATGGAGAACTGTCATATGTTTTTGTCCTCATAGAGTGTTGGTCAAAGTATGTTAAGTTGTATCCTTTTAAGAAACAAATACACCAACCGTGATACACTATCTGCAACAATACTTTCTCGAGGTAGGCAGAACAAAATGATTTCTCTCCTATAAAGGGCCACAAATTGTCAGTAACGAATTCAAAGAATATCTGGCATGGGAGGATATTTGTCAAGTATTAATATCCAACTATAACCCATTGTCAAATCCATGTGAATGAGTAATGAAAGAGATACGGAAATTATGCCGCACATTCTGCCACGAAAAACATACATTCTGGTCAAGAAAGATCAAAGACTTTGAACTTATTTTAAAGTAATTTAGAAGGAATTGGCAAACTTTTCATTGGGGAACCTCTTATTAAATGTTTCATTTAGCCTGAGCAACCTACTGATGATTACCAACTGAAACAGGAAATAGTGTTAAAGAATCTAGTTAACAAGGCACAACAATGAGTGAGTAGACATAATGAGAAGGCTATCGAGCCTCGGTACAAGGTCGATGACCTTGTTCTCATGACATAGCATCCTCAAAGCTCTGCCCTGAAGAAGGAGCCACATAAATTTTTCCAAAAGTATGAAGGACCTTACCAAGTACAAGAGGTAATACATCCCAAACACTTATTTTTAGTAACTCCTATAACAGGATCAGAAAAAGGAAACTACAATGTTAAGAATATAAAGTTGTATACTTCCCAGGGCATTAACGTTCTGTTTTAATGGGCAAAGTGATGACCGTTGGATCACTAGTTCTTTATGGTGTTTCCTCTGTAATAAAATTTTTCTGCATGGAATTCCTCCAACTTCTTACATTATCCCCCTTCTTTTTACACTATCACTCTACTTCTTATACTATCCTATCACCCACCATGATGAGAAGTTGTCCTCGGTTGTTAGAGAATTGTGGCTGTTAATTCGCAGTCACACTCCGCTCTAGTCAGTGGAGGTCTCAATTGTAATATCGACAGCAGCTGACACAGTCTCTGTAGGAGTGTGCCCTCTAAGTATTTGGAAGAAATCAGGCTCGGTTGTTAGAGGATCATGCCAGATTAGTATTTAAGTCACCTTCATGCTCTGCTCTAGTCTCTATTGTAATGCTGACAGCAGCCAATGCTCTTCAAATATAGTTAGGTCTTATTTTTGCCTAGCCAGCCAGTCTCATCTGCCATCCATGTATATTCAGGTCTTATTTTTGCCTAAGCTACTCTTTGAAAGTAATATCTTATCCAGTTGGTCTATGCAAACCTGGATGCAGATTAATAAACTGCAGAGAATGTTAGATTAATAGAAAATATAATTTTTTATGGATCATTATATAATTGTGATAATATGATACATAATTTTACACATAACACATAATTGAAATTTTTTTTTCTATGAGATGTGATGTATAGGGGAGCACTTATATTAGTTTTGGAGGGGGTGGTAATGTAAGTACAAACATGTCTAACAAAGAACACACATCACACCTCCCAAACAACCCTCACAAACAAGTGTGAATGATTCTTTACCTATTTGCTGTTCCATAGGTGTTGCTAAGATTTTTTTTGGGGACCTCAGTGTAGAAGGTGAGAATGTCCATTCTGTAAGAGATGATTAACACCATACTTCCTCTGGCTTCTCACTCAAGTATCAGTGAGGTAGATATCCTGGGGAAGGGCGAGGGGAAGGGTTTCCTGTCTTTGGGGCTATCTTCTTTTACTTTTTAGATCTTAGCAACCATATATATATATATATATATATATATATATATATATATATATATATATATATATATATATATATATATATATATATATATATATATATATATATATAAAAACAAAGTTGATGTGACTTACCAAACAAAAGCGCTGGCAGGTCGATAGATACACAAACAAACACAAACATATACACAAAACTCAAGCATTCGCAACCAACGGTTGCTTCTTCAGGAAAGAGGGAAGGAGAGGAAAGACGAAAGGATGTGGGTTTTAAGGGAGAGGGTAAGGAGTCATTCCAATCCCGGGAGCGGAAAGACTTACCTTAAGGGGAAAAAAGGACAGGTATACACATGCACACACACACACACATATCCATCCGCACGTACACAGACACAAGCAGACATTTGTAATGGCAAAGAGTTTGGGCAGAGATGTCAGTTGAGGCGGAAGTACACAAGCAAAGATGTTGTTGAAAGACAGGTGAGGTATGAGCGGCGGCAACTTGAAATCAGCGGAGGCTGACGCCTGGTGGATAACGAGAAGAGAGGATATACTGAAGGGCAAGTTCCCATCTCTGGAGTTCTGACAGGTTGGTGTTAGTGGGAAGTATCCAGATAACCCGGACGGTGTAACACTGTGCCAAGATGTGCTGGCCGTGCACCAAGGCATGTTTAGCCACAGGGTGATCCTCATTACCAACAAACACTGTCTGCCTGTGTCCATTCATGTGAATGGACAGTTTGTTGCTGGTCATTCCCATATAGAAAGCATCACAGTGTAGGCAGGTCAGTTGGTAAATCACGTGGGTGCTTCCACATGTGGCTCTGCCTTTGATCGTGTACACCTTCCGGGTTACAGGACAGGAGTAGGTGGTGGTGGGAGGGTGCATGGGACAGGTTTTATACCAGGGGTGGTTACAAGGGTAGGAACCAGAGGGTAGGGAAGGTGGTTTGGGGAATTCATAGGGATGAACTAAGAGGTTATGAAGGTTAGGTGGACAGCAGAAAGACACTCTTGGTGGAGTGGGGAGGATTTCGTGAAGGATGGATCTCATTTCAGGGCAGGATTTGAGGAAGTCGTATCCCTGCTGGAGAGCCACATTCAGAGTCTGATCCAGTCCCGGAAAGTATCCTGTCACAAGTGGGCACTTTTGTGGTTCTTCTGTGGGAGGTTCTGGGTTTGAGGGGATGAGGCAGTGGCTCTGGTTATTTGCTTCTGTACCAGGTCAGGAGGGTAGTTGCGGGATGAGAAAGCCGTTTTCAGGTTGTTGGTGTAATGGCTCAGGGATTCGTTTGCCACGAAGACCTAGGCTATAGGGAAGGGACCGTTTGATGTGGAATGGACGGCAGCTGTCATAATGGAGGTACTGTTACTTGTTGGTGGGTTTGTGTGGACGGACGAGTGAAGCTGGCGATTGGACAGATGGAGGTCAACTTCAAGGAAAGTGGCATGGGATTTGGAGTAGGACCAGGTGAATCTGATGGAACCAAAGGAGCTGAGGTTGGAGAGGAAATTCTGGATTTCTTCTTCACTGTGAGTCCAGATCATGAAGATGTCGTCAATAAATCTGTACCAAACTTTGGGTTGGCAGGCTTGGGTAACCAAGAAGGCTTCCTCTAAGTGACCCATGAATAGGTTGGCATATGAGGGGGCCATACTGGTACCCATGGCTGTTCCCTTTAATTGTTGGTATGTCTGGCCTTCAAAAGTGAAGAAGTTTTGGGTCAGGATGAAGCTGGCTAAGGTAATGAGGGAAGAGGTTTTGGTAGGGTGGCAGGTGATCGGTGTAAAAGGAAGTGCTCCATTGCAGCAAGGCCCTGGACGTGCGGAAAGTTTGTGTAAAAGGAAGTGGCATCAATGGTTACAAGGATGGTTTCTGAGGGTAACAAATTGGGTAAGGATTCCAGGCATTCGAGAAAGTCGTTGGTGTCTTTGACGAAGGATAGGAATTAAAAAAAAAAGGGGGGGTGGTAATTTTTTGTTTTTGTTTTGTTGAAAGGAAAGAAAGAAAAAAGAGTGAATAAAGGTGAAGGGAAGAGGTTCTATTTTTACTGGAATGAACTTATTGATGGACATCACAAAAATTTATTTTACCTATTTTTTTTTTTTTTTTTTTTTTTTTTTTTTTTTTTTTTTTTTACTCATCGAAGAAGACAACACAACACATATAAAAGAAATCATCACACTAATATTATCCACAGAATGATCGTTTCACAAGACACTTTCTAGCTCGACTGACTCTTAAGACTGCACAAGACTCGACTGACTCTACTCTGTCTCTGGACCACAGCCTCTTCACGTCCCTCTGGACCAGAGATTTCCACTGTGATTAGCACGCCGATTATTTAATTAATCGTACAGCCGCTGGGCGCGCGCTTGGCGCGTCATTTAAATGGGGTTAAACGCACACCGCGAGAGGCGTGGGCTAGCGGTGTCTTACAGGTATCACCACACGGCCCCCTCTACTGGTGCGTAAGTTTTTCAAACTTCGCGGCAGTACCAGATTTGAGTTGACGAACAAGGTTGTGCAGTGTTTGCACCAGCATTATACAACATTTTCAAACATATGACAAGTACATACATATATAAAGAATTATAGCCTAAAGTACAAAGTTTAAGTAAATATACATAAATTGTTGCACATTACAAAATAGCCACTTTGAAATTGATCAATGGATGATTCATTTTTTTTAGAGAGATGCCTGCACCGTTGGCAGTCCTGTTATTAAAACAATAGCTGCTACCCTGTATTCACAGTTCTTATTGTGTCGACCAATGAGCACTATGCTTTGCCTCAGTTCAGTGTGGTGCGTCGTGCGAAGCACAGTAAAAGTCACAGCACCACAACTTTGTTTACTTTACAGTTTGCACATCAGGACAATAGGTAATGAATCTGCTTACGACAAAAGAACACAAAAGGTCATACAATTTGGTTTTAAGTTGTCGATGACAACAAAGTTCATGTCAGTATTGTTGGTGTTTAAGAGTGGCTGTGCGTGCACGAGTGCAGTAATTTTGATAAAGTGGTCCATCCACCACGCACCGCGGCACTGCGTACAGCCTCGCGCTCGGGTCCGCTGTTGAGGTATAATAGGCGGTGACACATCTGGCGGCGCCACCCCTTACGACGGACGCGACAGTACTGGTAGCCGCATCTGAAGACCGTACAACGCAGACTTCCAAGCACTTTCCAAGGTAGGGATCACTGTGATACGCATCATTGCACTTTATCGTAGAATTTGAGATTAAACTTATCACTTTGTACGGAAAACACTTTTCTATCATATTTTTACTCTTGACTGGTTGATTTCTCTTTATCAACACTATTTGATTTTTTTTTACACTGTTCAGAAGGGAGGTTCGACGTCCTGTTCCTTCTGAGAACACATTTTCACAGACACTTCACTTTTGAGCAAAATTACACTTTGCATCTTTTCTCCTTTTATATTAGGTGCACATAGTAAGACTGTTTTGTGTGTAGCCTTCACAAGAGGACATTTAAGTTTTGAATAGGCAAGCTCAAAATTACATAGAAAAAATGGACATGTACATATACATAAAATGATTACCTGCTATAGACATGAAATTCAATATACATAATACAAATGAACTTCTTCGTAGCTAAGTTGCTACATAGCCATTGAAATACTTTGCTAGTCGTGACCTGTGAAACTCTCCCAAAATTCATATTTATATAGAGAATACTAGTTGTTTACATCTTCAAAAACTTACAATTAGACATGTTTTGCTAGTCGTGTCCTGTGAAACTTTACAAAATTCAGATTTATATTGAGATTGCTAGTTGTTTACATTTACAAAATTTTACAATTAGACATGACATGACATATTTATGTACACGAAATTCAGGTTGTGCCATCTATTTCTTGCTGTGCATGTGCACTAACGGAGTACTATCTCCTTTCTTACAGAATATTGAAATCTATGGCATCTGCCATCAAGAATTCTGCAAAACTCGACGAGAGACCCTAAGTGCTGCAAATTATGAATGGACAAAATATACAAAAGAATAGTGCAAAAACCTCACTTCCCAACTATCCATCGTCCAGCAGTGGGCAAGGAGGTGGGAGTAGGATCAAGATAGAAGGATTGGGTTATATTCATATTTACAAAATCTTCATCAATACAGTAGTGTTTTCACATGTGTGTGCGACGAATAGTGTATCTGTTTGCGTAACGTATGCATCATAAACTTTGCCATTGCGCAAGTGTCACTGACTTTAAGCCAATTCATGTTGTATTCAGTTTCATCCTTTAAAGTTGATCCGAATTGCTGTTTAAGCAAAAAGAAATTCAATGATCATTGTCAATCACTTCCTGTAAATCAGTCAAAGATTTTTGCAAGAATCAATGTGAGTACCGTATATGGTTTAATTCACTCGTTGAATCAGTCATGTTTAGGTAAATACGCGCTTAATGACACGGTAGTTTATATTCCTGAAAAAAATTCGGTCAGTAAACGTACTAATAAATGACTATAGGATCCTTCCATAAGAGGTGTACTTTAGTGAGTATCACGTAGTAAAATAAATATATGAATTTCCTGTAGGTAAAGGAAAATGAATGCGCTTTAGTTTCCATAAAGACAAGAAAATCGCTGTGTCCACGAAGACAGCTGCGTCGTACTGCTTCACACACAAATCTTCAAAAACTTATCCACTTTGCTGAAAGAGAAAGAAAAATCTCATACACTAAAGTATGTTTTCTTGTAATCGTGAATTGTACATCGTACCGGTAGTCGTGTAGTTTTTGTTTCCTGGTCGAGAACATGAGCAGAGAGCGGGAGACTTCGTATCCTAGCAATTGTTTTATGAGAGTCGCATTTTCTTAACTCTGGTCCAGACAGAACGACATAAAATTGCATAACTTATATACTATCCCACTTACACAAATACATATGTCCATGTCCTCACAGTATCAAGTAATGAGTGCTAGATTTCACCTAAATTACTTCAGAGGATAAAAACATTTTTTTAAATAGTGTTAATGTTAGTGAGTTCATAAGTTCGTAACCATTAAACACGACCTTCGTAAATGTAGAATACGAATGCAGCCTGCATGCATGGTACTACACAATTAGCCTGTGTAAAGAATGAGATTCTATAACGACAGCAATTTTTATTCGCTACGTAAGCAGATTATTTATTTCGCTGTGGCTGATAAACATTTTTCCTCCACAATGACCTATGTACAAAATTTACGTTTGTTACGATGGAGAGCACACAAACTCTTTATGCCAAGCGTGAGATAATGGTTTTTTTAAATAGGGCACATACCAAATAAGTTTTTCTTTCTCCTTTTTTATTGCCTACACGGCGAATCATTTCTCATTAACATCTATCAGTATTCATACACACGTATCGTTTTCATTCATACAGCTTCATATAATTAATATTCACCTTTCTTCTCATAGAATAGCTTCAATATAAATCGCAAATCATCAAATAATACTACGTGGTGGCATCATTGGCTCACACACAACGAAATCCTCATCATCATCATAAAAACTACCTTATAAACTAAAATTCACATTCATTCTTTCACACTCATTTCAGCACAATCATTCACTCATGCTGGCGTATAGTATAGCATTCTGGTGGCTCTCAAATTCATCACAGTTATTAGCATAATAAAATCTTTTTTCTTGTACATAGTTTCCTGTTCTAGAAAATGCCTGTTTAAGGAGTAAGTTTGGTCGCTAACTTCGTTGTCCTTGGCTAGTAGTCAAATTATTCGTAGCATAGTAAATATACGTAGATTAAATAGTTCTTGGATTGCATGTAATGTTTAACGTAGATTTGCTATAGTTTAATGCGTTATGATTCTTTGCATTGACTAACAATTAACACTAACATTTTAGCTGTAACTAGCACATCCTTTCTCTTTCTCTTACTTTACATACTGCTTTAAGTGGTGGTGGGCGTAAAGTCCTTTAACTTTCTGTGTTGTAGGGTATGCTAATAAATAACATCCAGGGTGAGGAATATCGACGATCCGGTATGGACCTGAGTAAACTAATTGCCATTTCTTAAGCAAACGTTTTAGCCTCGTAGATTTGGGATGGGTTGTGAGCAATACCAAATCATCAATTTCGAACACACGTGTCGGTCTGACCCGTTTATAAAATTTTTTCTTCCGGAGCTCCGCAGTGTGTGCCAGGGTAATGGCAGCTTGCCTTACCTTTTCCTGCAAAGAAATATCGTTCGAAGACAACTTAGGCAGGGGACTTGACCATGAGTTTTTTTCTGGTTCGTCTGATAATAACTCGGCAGGTGAGAATCCGGTTGAACTATGTGGCAAATTGTTCACAATGTACTCGAACGGAGCGAGGTATTCTATCCATTTGGAATGTTTTGTAGAAGAATGGATGCGCATAAATTGATTAAATTCTTTAAAAATTCGCTCAACGGGGTTACCCTGTGGGTGAAATCGGGAAGTAAGAACATGTTTAATATCGGAATCTTGCAGAAATGATTTCCACTTTGCACTCGTAAAGTACGATGCATTGTCCGTTAGGACAGCGACAGGTTTTCCGACGCGGGCTAGGTAGTCGGCCGAAAAGCGTCGAATGATAGCCGCAACAGTGGCTGTGCGCAAGGCGTACAATTTCACATACTTAGTAAAAACGTCCAATATAGCCAAAATGTATTTAGCACCACCGCGGGATTGTGGATAGGGTCCGCCAATGTCTACGGAAATCAAATCAAGCGGTTGCTTTGGAAGAATGGGATGCAATTCAATTGATGCATGTTTGTTCAAATATTTTGCCTTCTGGCAAATGATACATTTGCGAATGACCTGCAGGACTCTACGTCGCATGTTAGGAAAATAGCAGAAGCGTAGGATCTTGGCGGCACATTTATTAATGCCATAATGTCCCCAGGTTTTGTGGGTGAACAAAATGAAGTCGTCAACATAAGCTTCCGGTAAACATACCAACCAACGCTCTGACACGAGATGTGAACGATGAAACAGTACACCATTGTTGATCTTGTAGTAATTTTGAAGATTAGAATTTGAATTCTGACATAATTTTGTTTTTACTGTAGACCACCTAGGATCGGCATCTTGTAACTGTGCAAAATCCCTGCAGATTCGGTGATAGTAGCGGTTGTAGGATTCGTCATACATTAACATGACCTGAAAGTCGGAAGTTTGCTCATGCAAATCTGAAAGATTTTTCGCATCGTGCGGAAGACGAGAAAGAGCGTCTGCAACAATATTGGTTTCGCCGGAGATGTAAATAATTTCGAAATCGTATTCTTGTAACGACAAACACCAACGAGTGAGCCGGGAATGAAGTAATTTGCAAGACAGTAAAAATGATAAAGCTTGGTGGTCTGTATAGATGCGTGTATGTTTTCCCCAGAGAAAATATTGAAATTTTCGCATAGACCAAATAATTGCAGGGGTCTCGCGTTCCGTAACTGAATACGATCTCTCGCATTCAGTTAAGGTGCGACTGGCAAAACTGATAGGTTTTACTATTGTTCGATCATGTTCAACAGACAGTTGAAACAAAAAGGCCCCAAGTCCATAAGATGACGCATCGGTCGATAGGCAGAAGTCTTTTGACATGTCCGGATGACAGAGGAGTGGTGCGTGGATTAATGATTGTTTAATTTTTTCAAAATCGGCTTGACATTCTGTAGTCCATCGCCAAAGGGAATTTTTCTTTAGCAGATTTAGAAGATGTGGGCTGTTAAGAGCTTGCTGTGTCACGAACTTTATGAAAAATGACGAAAGACCCAAAAATGCTTTAAGTTGTTTTTTGGTTCGGGGTGCAGGAAAGTTGCGAATTGCTTCAGTCTTTTTAGAGTCCGGCCTGATGCCTTCCGGCGTGATGGTGTGGCCAAGGAACTTAATCTGTTGTCGGGCGAACCTTGATTTTTCCAAATTGATTGTCACGCCTGCATCGGCGAATTTAATCAAAATTTGTCTTAGAAGATCGACATGTTCTTCCCAGGTGGCAGTCGCCACAACTAAATCATCCACATAGGGAGTGATTTGTGAAAGTAAATCTGGCCCGAGGACGTCGTCAAGCGCCTCGATAAAGATTCCTGCACTTATTCGTAACCCGAATGGCAAAACACGGAATTGGTATGATCGTCCTTCGCACAAAAATGCGGTATATTTACGTGATTCAGGATGTAGAAGAACCTGGTAGTTGGACGATCGTCAGACGATTGGACGATTAGTCAGAAATTTGGCGTTGTGAAATTTCAGGAGTTGTTCGTCCAGATTTACAGGGCGAGTATTTACCGGTATAATAATTTTGTTGATTTCGCGTGCATCGAGAACAAGACGCACGCTTCCATCGGGTTTCGAAACTGATAACAAAGGGTTGCAATACGGCGAGTGCGAATTTTCTATGATTTTCCAACGTAGCATTCTGTTAATTTCCTGCATAACCGCTGGTTTTTTAGACCACGGTATATTGTAGTGTGTACGACAAAATGTTAGGTGGGGTTTGACATCCATCTTGTACACATACCCACGTATGATACCAGGTTTATCTTGAAAGACTACTGAAAATTGTTGAAGAAGGTGAAACAGATTCTGTTTTTGCAAATCAGTTAGATGGTAGGCTTCGGCACACTTTTCCCACAGAGTTTTACTATCAGCATTGTAAGAAGAATTGCAATTGTTTGTCATAGAAAAATTAGTGATGGGCACAGATTGTACTTTCAAGTGACGTACGTCCCGATAAGAATTGTTGTTATTGTTTTAGATAAAGGTATCAAAATTCTTTGCTTTTCAACCGTCAATTGACAGATACCATTCCCTAAGTCAATCACTGCTCGATACTGATTTAAGAAATCGATGCCAAAAAGACATGGAACTGTTAAATTATCCACAACAAGGAAATGATAACGAACATGCACGTTGGAAACAACAAAAGTTAGAAGAGCTTGTAATTTGACATTTTTTGATTTGTTTCCAGTGGCACCGATGATTCGGCAGTTCTGCACTGGAAACGTCGGAAGTTTAGAACCTTTATCTAGATCCAAGTACAGGGAACTAGAAATCACGCTTGCTGACGCTCCAGTGTCGAATAACATTTCTACAATGGATTTCTCTAACGATAAAACAGCAGTTGCCTGAACTGTTACCTTTACTTTGTCGTTATTACTAGACTTATTATTCTCGGCAAGGTCATGTTCCATAGTGTGTCCGTCTTGGAATCTCAAAAAACAATTTGCAAGATTATTTGCGCCCGTGCTCACGTTCTCGACCGGGGGTTGGGCGCTTACGCCGGTCTGCTCATGTTTTCCGCCGCGTTATTAGGCGACGCATTTTGGTCATCACTTACCTCAATAATATTTATCCTTTGTTCATGGACATGTTTGGTATTCGGTGGAGTTTGATTACCGCAGTCCTGATTATTAGCATTGTTTGTTGGTACAAAGTGTCGTGCATTCGGAAACATATAATTGCAGTTGTGTGGTGTATAGTTCGGGTTTCCCCACTGCGGGGGTGGATAACTGACTCTAGAATTTTGACAATTTGAATTATTCTGCTGATATGGCGAATTTCTCTCAAAATAACCAGGGTTCTATCTTCCATCCTGACGTCTGTTTTGATTGTTGTTGTTTCGGTTACGGTTGTTGTTGCCTCTGGAGTACTGATTGTTGTTGAAACTACCATTGTGTCTGTTGCCTTTACTATTACTTTTTCGGTAAAATTGACTATTACCAAAACTGTTGCAATTGTTGGAATTTTGGAATCGGGGATCGCAAGATTGCTGCGAATATTGTGTGAAGTTGGGCTGTTGTGATTTTTGCCCCTGATTTTGAGGAAGCGGGTTTGCATTCCACATGTTACCGCTGTTGTTATTTTGATTGAAATTATGGCAATTGTTTTGGCGAGAGTTGGAATTAGCATTATAAATATGTGGAGTGTTCCCTGAATCTCCTCTAAACACAAGGTCTACTTCATTCAAATAATCTAGAAATTTCTTGATGTTAGTTTCCGGTACACCAATTAATTGTGTCCGGTAATGCAGGGGGAAATGACTTTTTAAGGTGTTACTCACATCGGCAAGATCGGCCGGTTTTGACCAATAAAGTGTTTTGTCCAGGTATCTTTCAAAATATTGACGCAAAGTTTCTTTACGAGGGTTGTATGGTTCGGGATTGTGAACTTCACGTCGAAGTTGTTTTTGCTCATGTTCTGACCAGAATTCCTGCAGAAAAGCCTCTTCAAATTGCTTGAAAGTTAAATTTTGCCTTTTTATTTCAGCCCCCCATCTGGATGCTCGCCCCCTCAACAGATTACTTACAAAAAAAATCTTTTCCGCATCTGACCAGTTGTGCGGAAACATTCCGTCAAAAGACCTAATAAAAACAATCGGGTGCACCGCTTGGGTATCATCGGAACTGAACGTTGGAAAATAGGCATGTTTAATCATGTTACCGTCAACAATACCGGCAGGCACTATAGGGCCTGAACTATTGTTCCCTGGTGAAACTTCATGGCGCAAGGGTGGTTGAGAATTACTGTTTTGTGCGATCACTGAGAGCGGCTCTGTTTGATGTTTTTCGCTCGCAAGTGATTCGCTGTTAGACTGTGGAACAAACTGCACAGTGAAATTAGGCGGTGAACTCGTTGTGAGTGGGGTTGTAGGCGGAACAGTAACTACGTTAGAATCGGGAGTTAATAACTGAGAAATTTGGTTTTTTAAAGTGTTGGTCTCGGTTTGCACCTGCGACATGGCCTGGTGTAAAATCTCTTTTGTAGCGGTTTCTACCCTTTGCTCAGTGAGCTTGTTGCAAATACCACATTCGTGCACTAATTTTTCTGCAATGTTTGCGTTACACTCTGAAGAAAGCGATTCTGTTTTTTCCTCCAAATGGGAAATTTTTTCTTTCATTTCTAATTGTTGTAAGCATACTACGCTAACTTGTTGAGTAATACCTTCGATATCCATCGAAATTTTATTTTGTGAGGTGGTTTGATTTTGCACGAAATTCTGAACTAGATCATTGACCTGAGCCTGAGCGTTCGTGACCTGATCCAACTTGGTTTTACATGACTGCATTTCGGAATTTGTCACTGTTTGATATTTAACAAAGGAATTTTCGTGAGTGTTTACACGACATGACAATTCGTTGAAACTTTCGGTCAATTGTGTCGTTTTTGAATTAAGTTCTGAGATTTGGTTAGCCTGTTTTTCCAGAATAGATGTTACCTCAGAAGACAATTGATCGATTTTGCTGTTTAATTCTTTTGTACTCTGCTCCTGTTTATCAAATCTAGTGTCTAGTTTATCAAACCTTTCATTAAGGATGCTATCCATACTTCGCGTAAGAAGTTGTATTAAAATTCCGTACTGATTCGGATCAATGTTTGGATCATTGTTCCTTTCACTAGAGTTGTGCAAATTAGGATCGGAGTGGGAAATCCCTGGTTGGACACGTCTACTATCGTTTTCCATAGGGTCAGGATTATTGGGTGTGTCACCTGATGAATTACTTTCGTTACTTAGTATTATTTGATGTGATACACCTGCAGTAAATTCCATAGATTCTGGGCTGGAAAAGCCTAGGAAAGGGGATGCTGATGATACAGTAGCATCACCGTTATCAGTTTGCTGTTGCTGTTGTTCCATTTTTGCCAATAATTAACAAACGTGTAATATACAAATAGTACACCCAGATTGGCGATGGCTTGCAAAGTACAAAAGATAAATAAAATTTAAATAGTTAGACGGTAATAACTATTACTTGATAGAATTTCCAAAAATGTCTGAATTATTATTGTGGTTGTAACAGTATTCGCGTAGCTAATCTGAAAGTGGTAACATGACGTAACAAACAGGATTGACTCATAACAATGACTTCTGCATATCTTACTGTTGAATTTCAATGTTACAATAATAGAAATTCCATTGACAAAGGGTATGATTCTTGTTTAGGGAAAGGCATGGGAAATGGGAATAAAAGTTAGCATAGGCGGGAGGCGCACGCTGGACAATGGCATAGCAGAACAAATGCTTTTGCACTACTCACCGCGCTGCGTTGAAGCTTGCAGAAATCTTGTTAATCTTGAAACAACGTTAGCTCTCGTTTTCATATTGGGCATGAAAGAGAAAATTACAGTTTTTTAGCCAATGTACAAGACAATAAATATTACTACACGTATGATTTTACTTTAATTTGCCCTTGTTAAGTTCATTCCAGTAAAATCCGAAGATTGGCGTCCTGTAAACGGTCGCCAGTGTGATGTCCGGAATTAAAAAAAAAAGGGGGGGTGGTAATTTTTTGTTTTTGTTTTGTTGAAAGGAAAGAAAGAAAAAAGGGTGAATAAAGGTAAAGGGAAGTGGTTCTATTTTTACTGGAATGAACTTATTGATGGACATCACAAAAATTTATTTTACCTATATTTTTTTTTTTTTTTTTTTTTTTTTTTTTACTCATCGAAGAAGACAACACAACACATATAAAAGAAATCATCACACTAATATTATCCACAGAATGATCGTTTCACAAGACACTTTCTAGCTCGACTGACTCTTAAGACTGCACAAGACTCGACTGACTCTACTCTCTCTCTGGACCACAGCCTCTTCACGTCCCTCTGGACCAGAGATTTCCACTGTGATTAGCACGCCGATTATTTAATTAATCGTACAGCCGCTGGGCGCGCGCTTGGCGCTTCATTTAAATGGGGTTAAACGCACACCGCGAGAGGCGTGGGCTAGCGGTGTCTTACAGGTATCGCCACAGACTGCATGTAATGGGTTGAAGGTGTTGATCTACGTATGCAGAGATACTTTCTGTGGGGGCTTGGTAACCAGCTACAATGGGGCAGCAGGGATGATTGGGTTTGTGGATTTTAGGAAGAAGGTAGAAGGTAGGGATGCGGGGTGTCGGTGGTGTCAGGAGGTTAATGGAGTCAGGTGAAAGGTTTTGTAGGGGGCCTAAGGTTCTGAGGATTCCTTGAAGCTCTGCCTGGACATCAGGAATGGGATTACCTTGGAAAACTTTGTATGTGGTGTTGTGTGAAAGCTGACGCAGTCCCTCAGCCACATACTCCCGATGATCAAGTACCACTGTCGTGGAACCCTTGTCCGCTGGAAGAATGATGATGGATCGGTCAGCCTTGAGATCATGGATAGCTAGGGCTTCAGCAGTGGTGATGTTGGGAGTAGGATTAAGGTTTTTTTTTTAAGAAGGATTGAGTGGCAAGGCTGGAAATCAGAAATTCCTGGAAGGTTTGTAGAGGGTGATTTTGAGGAAGAGGGGGTGGGTCCCACTGTGATGGAGGACGGAACTGTTCCAGGCAGGGTTCAATTTGGATAGTGTCTTGGGGAGTTGGATCATTAGGAGTAGGATTAGGATCATTTTTCTTCATGGCAAAGTGATATTTCCAGCAGAGAGTATGAGTGTAGGACAGTAAATCTTTGACGAGGGCTGTTTGGTTGAACCTGGGAGTGGGGCTGAAGGTGAGGCCTTTGGAAAGGACAGAGGTTTGGGATTGGGAGAGAGGTTTGGAGGAAAGATTAACTACTGAATTAGGGTGATGTGGTTCTAGAGTGTGTTGATTGGAATTTTGAGGTTTTGGAGGGAGTGGACCTGGAAGTGGGAGATTGAGTAGATGGGAGAGACTGGGTTTGTGTGCAATGAGAGGAGGTTGACATTTGCTGGAAAAGTTGTGAAGGGTGATTGAGTTGCCTTTCTGGAGGTGGTAAACCAGGAGATTGGATAGTTTTTTGAGGTGGAGGGTGGCATGCTGTTCTAATTTGCGGTTGGCCTGTAGGAGGATGCTCTGAACAGCCGGTGTGGATGTGGGAGAGGAAAGATTGAGGACTTTTATTAAGGGTAGTAATTTTCCCCTTAAGGTAAGTCTTTCCACTCCCGGGATTGGAATGACTCCTTACCCTCTCTCTTAAAACCCACATCCTTTCGTCTTTCCCTCGCCTTCCCTCTTTCCTGAAGAAGCAACTGTTGGTTGCAAAAGCTTGAATTTTGTGTGTATGTTTGTGTTTGTTTGTGTATCTATAGATATTACTTCTCATTTATTTATTTATTCCATGTGATCTGATGGTACACAGTGTGTTGCAGATATCGGAAAATATCATTTAACATTGTTAACATATATTAACGTAGGCCTATAGTACCTAATGTATTATATTGCTCAATGTTTTCAATTTAACACAAACAGCAAGATTACTGTTCTAGGTATTCATTTACAGAGTAAAAACAATGACACAACAAATATGACTTCATGGCTTTGCTAAATTTTACGGTGTCTTCGATGGACTTAATACTAGTGGGAAGATTGTTGAATAGTTGGAGCTCCATGTGGAAAACTCCCTTTGTACACAGTTGAGTGTTTGTACATATAACATGCAGGTTTGCATTTTTCCTGGTTTTGTGTTCATGTATTTCATTATTTTTTACAACTCTGGGGTCAGTTGGCACTATGTGTTTTCTGAAGAATTTTAGAGTCTCAAGAATGTAGAGGAAAGGCAGTGTAAGGATTTCCAACTTTCTGAAGATGGGTTTGCAGGAGTCTCTGGGTTTGCTCCCAGTAATAATCCACATTGGTCTCTTCTGGATTCTGAATGTGCTCAGAGCAGTTGGAGAATTTCCCCAGAATATTACACCATATTTTGGGTGGGCTTGTATGTAAGTTTAGTATGCACTGGTTAATGTTTTCAGGCTAGCACATGTTTTCAGCACACTCAATGCATAACAGCCAGTACAAATTCTGGCATTTACCTTTCCTGTATGTGTATTCCATTTCAGGTTATCTTGAACCCACAGACAATACTGAGCCCTCTGGAACACCTTGCTGTACAGTTTTATTACTAGATAGTATTTCGGTTATTGAGTTGCTTTGTCTATTAGTATATTTCATGCTGACTCTCTGCATCTGATTGGTTAGGAATGTAGCAATCCAGTTGTTTGCAATACCTCTGATACTGTAGTGTTCTAATTTTTCCAGTAATATTTTGTGGTCAACAGTGTCAAAAGCCTTTGACAGATCTAGAAATATGCCTGTTATGGGTTGTTTTCTATCTAACAGTTCTAAAAGCGTATTTATGCTATCATATACTGCAGTTTCAGTAAATTTGTTGCTTCTGAACCCATGTTGAGCTAAACTTAATAAATCTTTTTTTTTTTTTTTTTTTTTTCAATGAAGTCCATCATTTTTTGGACATAATTTTTTCAAAAACTTTGGAAAAGCAGGATGAGATTGAGATAGGCCTGTAGTTATTCATATCTTTATTATCACCTTTTTTGAAGACGGGAATTATTTAGAAAGTTTCAGAGCTTCAGGGAAGATACCTACCTGGAAAGAACAGCCACAGAGGTGAGTTAATGGTTCAGCAATTGTGTGTTCACAATTTTTGATGCAGCTGATGGGATACCATCAATTCCAGCTGAATATGAATTTTTTTACTCTCTGAGGTCTTTTGCAACATCATTTTCAGTGACTTTGGTAATGAAAATTGACTCTGCACATGTGTGATATTTTTGGTTTGCTGGTTGGTAATTTGTGTTAGGATTATTTTGGACCAGTTTTTCAGCTATGCTTGTAAAGATATTGTTGAATGAGTTCACCACAACTTTGGGATTAGATATAGATTCATTGTTGAGTTTGATTTCTATGTTCGTGTGTGAAGCTTTCATTTCCCCTCTTTCCCTTTTTATGATATTCCACATTGCTTTTACTTTATTGCTGGATTTGTCAATGAACTCATCATTCTGCATCCTTTTTGCTTGTCTTATCATTCTTCTTAGGATACATGTGTAGTTTTTATGGTATTCTGTTAGTTGGGGGGGGGGGGGGGGGGGGGAGTCACTACTTTGTTTACATAACATGTGCAGTATTCTTTTATGTTTGCAAGAGGTTTTTATAGCTGGTGTAATCCAACTCTTGTTTCTATTATTATTATTATTATTATCTATTCTTACTGGTTTTTGTGGAAAGACCTCTTCAAAGTGGTGCATCATTTTGTCAAGAAATATGTTGAATTTCATGTTGACATCATTGGCTGTGTACATCTCTGTTCACTTTTCTTTACTAAGCAGGGCATTTAGATTGTTCAAGTTCTCTTGGGTGAAAAACCTTCGTAAAATTTTAGGTGGGACTGGGTTTGAGGTATCATTGCTAACATTGACCTTTAGAATGACAGCTTGGTGGTTGCTGAATCCTTCATTGTATACTTCTAGAGTTGGGTTAAATTTATTTCTATTTGCAAAAATTTGATCTAGAGCTGTCTTGGATGTGGGTGTTGTTCTAGTTTGCTGGTTTACAAAGCCATGCAGTTTATAAGTTTTTGCAATGTTAATCAATGTTTCCCTGTTTCCGTTGTGGGTGAGGAAGTCTATATTAAAGTCAGCACATCTAATCACATCCTGTTTCCTCTGACTTATTTTGGATAGAAACAAGTCCATTTGTAACAGAAAATCATTAATACTACTGGAGGGGAGACAGTAAATTGTAGCTACAATTAGATTTAGATCTGTAAGCTTTATGGCTGCACATTCAAAGATCTTATCTGTTCCTATTTCCTTTAGGGTAGGAAGTGGGCTATATTCAATGTGTTATTTGACGAAGATGGCAACCCCACCATGTCCGTCATCTGATATGGAGTAGTGTTCACACAATTTGAAGCTGGATAGTGAGATTAAGTTAACCACATCAGTGCAGAGCCAGTGCTCTGCTAGGCATACTACTGAGATAACACTGAGTTCACTGGTCAGCAAAATGCTTATGTCATCAGTTTTGCTGCTCAAGGATTGGACACTGTGATATTATATTTTCAGGTCTGAGTGGAGTTTACTCAGGGGGCTCGAAGTCATATTTACTGTGTCATTGACCTTTAGTTTAAATTGTGCTGTATTCCAGGTATGTTGACTTCTGAGCAGTTGTGCTATTTCTGTTGGTGATACTTGGCAGTCATCTCGTCTTCCAGGTGGGCCTGAAAAGTATCCACATGCACTTCTCACTGTTTAGGCATCACATTGACATTTTGGAGGGATGTCTCGATAATGTTCACCATCACATTATTGATCCTTTCAGGTTCCTGACCTTTTTGAGGGGTCAGGGGGTTTGTGTTTCGTCTCTGTGACTTTTGATCCATTTGTCTAGTGTAGTTTGCACAGTATGGCCACTATTACTCTCTTTATTTCCCATCTTGTTTGTCTTTATCCAATTGCTTATTAGTGTCTGTTTATAGTTTCTAAATTTTGGTTGCTTATTGTCCCCCATAGTCGTCAGGAAGACCATTCTATTGCAGATAATCTTCTTGCCACATTTATTAAGGTGTAAGCCATGTGTTGTGAAGTGGTTTCTGGCTAGTCTCTCTATTTCAAAGTTCACAGCAATTCTCTTTTTGTACGCATGTTTAGCTAAATTCAGAGCCTGTATCATGTGGAGGTTTGCAGTATTAATTTTACTATTTAAATTTTGAACATCATATCTCCTGGGTATAGGATGGATAACGATATTCATTTTGTGACAGAGCGAGTATTGGTTCCAATAGTTCTTACACATGCTTCAACATTAGATCGGGAGGTTTGTCTATGTCATTAGAACCCCATATTACAATCAAAGTATCACGTGTACCGAATCTTCTTGTCAAATATTCTGCATTTTTTATCACTTCTTTTAGTGGGGCGTCAGGTTTTACTATGCTTTTTACCTGGTATGAGGGCCCTAGTTTGACTTGCAGTATTTGAGCACAGTCTCTTCCATGACTGTCACTTAATATTAGTACTTTCATTTTTTCCAAGATATTTCTTGCTATGTAATGTTCCGGAATTTCTTTCGTTTTTGTCCTGTACATGTATTGGTGGATTATTCATACACTTTGTGGCGGATTGTTCACTTTGGGTTAATTTTTGCGTTAGATATTGAGCAAAGTTAGACTGTAAATTGACCTTGCTAGCATCTTGCACCTGCGGTTATCAGTAGTTACACTTTTAAAATCACTTTCTGGATCCATTTCATGTAGGGGTACCCTCACATTAGCTTTGTTTTCCGTTGCAGTTTGTTTACATTCAGATTTTACAAGGCTATGATCACATGTGGTGCTAGACAACACATGATTTCTGAGCATTGCATTCTGAGCACAATTTACGGCTTGACTATTTCTTGTAGTACGTTGTCCCGTCAAACGCCAGTTTTTGTTACCGATATTTACGTTCGGTGTGCGGATAACGAGTTCATTGTTCGTGGTTTTATTGGTTACTGCCATTTCAAGTTCATTACACTCCACTAATACTTTATTATACTGCCCCAGTAAGCTTTCAAGCTTCAGGTTGAGGTCCATTATTTCTTGTTTCAATGTCGTAATTATGTGATCCTGCATTTTTAGAGTATTGTTTACTTTGGATTCAGTTGTATGTGTGATGCACTGGGAGCATGTCCACTGTTCTTCACTGTTAAAGTATTTCAGGTAAACTTTGATGCATTTTTCGTGATACCAGTAATTACAGTTAATACACAGAATACCTCGTATAACTGTTTTCGAACATATTTTGCACTTATTGCGGTCGAAATTCTTTGGAACTGTGGGATCAGCAATTTGTACACTTTTACCCGGCGCCATCTTGAGGCATCCTATCTAATTTTTCCCTCTTTCCATACTTCTATCGCAGGAGTCCTTCTCATTTTCTGAGTTTTCTGACAACCTTCTACTTATTTTATATAAGTAGGCCAAAGAATCAAGCTGCACATACACACAAAAATACGATTACGCAAACAATAATCTTACACATCAAAAGGGAGAACTGTCAAGGGTTGTGGGTTGTAGGGGTAAAGGATTGTCTATGCTCACACTGTCATTTACTGTGACAGTTCTACATCTCACACAGAACAATGATGAATTTATACCGCATATGTACATAAGATATAAAAACATAGATAATTCTACATCAGAGATACATAAGAAGGATGTGTGAGTAATTAAGGAGAGCACAAGCCAAGGGAGAACTAACCAACGTAAGCCAGGGAGGAACTAATAATGATAGTTATTCAGTAATGGCAGTCAAACATTTGTTTTGATGATTTGTAGGATAGTGGGAAAAGTATAGCATAAATAAACGTATGATGTATTGAACAGGGAATATAAATGTGGCATCTACTGGAAGCTTAGAAGTGGGAAAGTGGTGAAGGACTCTAGGGGATTAAGTGAAGATTTAGGAAGTGAGTGTTAACTGTGAAATAGATTTTATTTTCCAGAGGTTATTTAATTATAGTGTACATAAAGTTGTATACTTGGGAAATGAACCATGAGTCCTACTCAGGAATGATAAATGGTGGGGTGGATGCAGCAAACCAGCAAACATCTATTGGATATAAAGGGCAGATAGGTAGACCTTAGAAAGGCTGACCTCTACTGTGTGGACAGGGGCACCAATGAGGGAATTGACTTGTACCATAGGAAAATAGGAATTAACAGGAGGAAGTGCAGTCATAGTGTCAACCCATATGTAAAGTATAGGTACTGTTCCTAAAGGGAAAAGGACACTATCATGTCAGAAGTCACACATTTTGTAGGAATTATTCTGGTAAATTTGAATTCTGTATTCCACTAGCATTATTATGTTTTATGTTTATGGGTGTTGGAAAGAACAACTGAATTACACTGACAAGTGTTTGCCGCAAGGGCCACAGACGCTGTGTGAAAGGACATGGAGTAATTGAATGCTATTCTTTACTCTGTTGGTTAATGTGATTGCTGAAAAACAAAACAAAACAAAAAACAAAAAGAAAAAGAAAAAAAAATGAACATTTGACTATAGATTTTTAACTTTGTTCATGTCTTAGATCTGGATGAAGCAATTATTATTACTATTATTATTATTATTAAGATGCATGGTATATCTATAAATTATTTGGTTGTTAAAACCAGGCAATTGTGATTATTTTTAACTCTATCTAATGACAACCAAAGATGAAGAAAATCCTAAAGGTCTAAAAAATTAATATGCTGTTAAATATACATCAAAAACTGTGTTTTACTACTGTCAACAGCTATGTAAATATTTATTGTTACTACCAGTTTTGATTTTTACTGAGTCATCAGGCACAAGTAGTTTTTCAATTACAGTATCTATGTGAATATGTATGTGATGTTTTCCTTACTCTACACAATGTCCTAAAACACAAACTGAAAAAATAAAACCCAATATGTAAGATTTGAAGACTTCTTAGATTATCATTCACATCAGTTGTGTAATAAATGTCTGTCTAAAACCTCTGGAAACTTGTTGCTATATTTCTGAATAAAAACTTCCAGTAATTTTGAGGTTTTTGCAACAAAAACAATTACTGTAATTCAAAATACATACATGATCAATATGCCACCTGAGAATTATCAGTCTTGTGATTCATATACTATTGAAATGTATAAACATCTTCAAAAATTTATGAAAGGTGAATTCCCATAGCATTAGTGTGTAAAGCTCTGATGTTTTCACACATTTGAATGTTTCATTAAAGATGGAAAGAAAGAAAACATCACTTGGAAGTAAAAGTTAAGTGACAAAATGTAAAATAATTGAGAGTACAATAAATTTTGTTACATTAATAATGGTATCATATGAAAGTATAAAATTGTGCTAATGACATGATAGATGGAATATCTACAAGAAAGTGCACATTACTTCTTATCACCACATCTTAATAATAATGTGTTACCTTTAACAAGAAAACAGCTTAGGGGAAGCCTATAAGTGTGTGATACAATCCCATAAGCACAAAAATAGTTCACTGTGAAGAAAAATGCTAATCCAATATTCAGGAAGCTTAAAATACATGAATCCATATGACGCACTTGGTCATTAACAAGGAAAGAACTTAGCAATATCAGTACACCAGAGCCAAGTTGCCGAGAAGATATAACATGTGTAAAGGCCTTGCACCATACCTGAAAACAAGAGACCAGAATTCCTGCATATAAAATATAAATAACAAGTAAAAGTTAATATACTTTAAGTAATATTTACATTGTGATAACTTTGTGTGTATTTTGATTTTCTTACCTTTTATGAGAAAGGAGTGTAATTTGTATAGCTATGGAAATTAGAATATAAATAAAACACATGACAGAAGTACTGAATTCTAAAACTAGTGCTATGTAGGAAATTTCTAGTCACTAGAGGGTAGAGAAACAGATAAAGAATGGTTATTATATAATATCCATTGTGTGAATGGGATAAATAAACATTTATTGTTGTAATATTATAGAGGTAGATGAAAGAAAACAAGAAAAATGGAGACAGCCAATGTTTATTGTTAACTTTTATCATCTCAAGTAGTATATTACAATTTATCCCACCCCTGACAAACAGATGATTAGCATCTTAACCACGCAGTCACCATATACAGTTCAGATGATGTGATGTTTTTATGGGCAAGAGAGATAACGATCAGTTATGTAGTACTTTGTTTGGCATTAAAATAACCTAATTTTATTCTAGAATATGAACTGAACCTCAGTATAAATTAAAGGATTTTACTTTTGAACATGAGAATCAACACATTGTGGTTCCACTGACAGACTCACGTCACACCTAAGTCAATGATCACAGGAAGCCAGAAAAACACCCTTGGTATTCTTATTAGCACTTATTTATCAATATCTCTTTTGACTCCTCCAGATTCCCCTACATCACTCTTTGTATATCTTTTTCAACTTTTCAAGTTTTGTATTTTTAAAAGTTTCGTCATAATTTCTCACCTCCTTGAAGGGTTTGACTGGTGTTTCCACCTATTACAAAAATAGTTTTCAGGATTTTGAAAATACTGGAAGAACCATATTGAGGGGATTGTGCATCCATGGCAGCACAGCCAGCTGCACCCTATCCAAAAAAAACTACCTTCTCTGCAACTTTTTCAACATGGATGAGGGGAATTTTGTAATTTGTAAGCTAAGTTAAAGAAATGTGAAGCTTAATGAAAAACATTGCTTAAATTAACTATTTAACTGAAAAATAATTCACAGAATAAATTAAATGTAACATTGCAGTAAATAAATTACAAATTGTACAAGATTCTAAAAGAACTGAAAGCAAAGCAAATCTATGTCTTTTTATTTGTAGCAGCTCCTGTACATTGATTTTTTTATGGTGTATAATATGGAACAGATTTTGTTAGCACCTGTTAAATTATTAACTGTGTAAGTATAATCAACAGATAATGAAAGAAAAAGAAGGCTATACCACTGAGAATAGATTCCATTCCAAACATTCTGTACTTATTATAATTTTATCTTCCATTTCCTTACATTGAGGCATCAAACTCATTGCTTATGTAATTGAACTCAAATTTTGCATCTGTGTCACACTGTATTGATAAGACATCTAAACGTGACAATGACCTGCCACTCAGGGAGTTGCAATGCTGCACTGGTGCAGTTGGGTTGGAGCAGCAGGGAGGTCTGCATTGACATAGTTCACCCGAACATCGCTGCCATGCATTGTTTGATATGGGCCATGGTCTTGGTGTATCATTGGTCGGCCATCTTATCAGATCGTTAATGTGTCATTTGTCATGTGTGTGTGTGTGTGCGTGTGTGTCTGTGTGTGCACCAACTCCCGATTTGTCTTCATGTGTGCTCAGTTACTGTTGGGTATCATTCAGGTCTTCATGGAAGTGTTTGTCAGGTTGTGTGTGTAGATGGTGTTGTTTCTACTCACAACTATTTTAGATGTTGCCGGCATTCTGAGGGCAGTTGGTCAGTTGCTGTGGACCAGGGAAGTTATCTCCGAGCGGTGCAGTTGGCTGGGTCCTGCTGGCAGTAACTGCACAGTATCGGAGCATGTGTGGAGTTGTCCAATCACTATGAATTTTGTGGTTCACCAATCCAGGATGTCAAAGCAGAGTAGTGGTTTCAAGTACCCAAGGCATGTCCATTCTTTTTGTGTGGTTTGTTTTGGTGGTTTGCTGTTTGGAGGTTTTCCTGTGAGCAACACTGTGTGTTTTTATTGCTAAAATTTAGCTGCCATGTGGTGGAATAAACTATATTAATTGACTACAATCTAAGTGCACCAGTGGAATTTTCTGCCTTGTGGCCATTAGTGTTCTGATACCTGCCCTGGTCACTAACATAATTTAAGGCAGTGTCCTTTCCTCAGCTGTTGTCGCTGTCCAACACAGTGTGCAGTTTTGACAGCTTGATACCTGTACATATTTGATTGTGGATAATCATGCCTGTAGCATTTTGTGTTTGAATTCTCATGTACCGATTGATGGTAAGGAAGTCTTTTGTTGGTCGGTCGTGGCTGTCACTTGGTTGGGTTCTGACTGGTCAAGTGTGGTTGGGCTCACCACCTGTCTCACCTAAGTGAACGAGGGCAGACCAACTCCCTGGAAGCTTCTGAGTGCTGTTGTCATTACTGTCTTTCTCACCAGTGTTAAGTTGTCTGTTTATAATCTATCATAGCCAATGATTAAAAATAATAATTATTGGTTTTACTGTCTTTTATGTAAGTAAGTTTGAATTCTGGCAAGTGGTTATTTGCTGAAAGGTTATTGCAATAGTGTTGTCTTTTCTTTTAGTCCATTTTCAGCACTTAAAACTTAAGGCTTATTGTTATTTTTTTTTAAATTTTGGAAAATTAATTGTGGGCCTTCAGCCTTGGAACCTTATTCTTAAAATTACATTTCAAGCTGAAACATTGTGGCTTGGAAACTTATTCATAAAATTACCCTTTAAGCAAAACATTGCAACCTTCTGCCTTTGAAAGGTTATGGTAATTTATTTTAAAATTATCAAAATTTTATTGTGGGCCTTCAGCTATTTGAATTGCAACTTGTTTATGTTTTTCTGTCAACTTTGCCTTGAGGCTTTCAGCCTAGCTGTGATAAAAATATATTTTAATTGTTTTATTTGGTATTTTAAATGCATTTTTATCTTGTTGATTTTTAAGATTTCTTGTTTGAAGCCCTTAAGCCATGAAAGAATTGTATTTTGGAAACTCGTTGTTGTAAAAGTTTGGCTATGTGCTGCTTTGGCCATAAATGTGTTATTAAATTACAATAAATTACAATTCTGAGGTGAAACTGACTCCAACCTTATTTGGCCCTTTCCATAATCTTAATCACCTGTTCTGCCCAGCAGGTTTAGCGGGAATTTCACTCATAACATTTTAATAATTCCTTCATGTCATATACTACAAAAATGTGTCTTCATCCTCATAGTCCATAATAAAATTTAGTGAAATTTAATTTTTTTGATTACATCTGTCGGCCTATGTTCCAGGACTTCAGAGCACCAGTTGTAAGTAGTGTTTGTTAACTACTGTTGTAGTAAGAAATTTCTGACATTGTTATGAATCATAAAAAATAATTGTCTGTATTTTCTGTTTGCATGAATCACTGTGGGGAGTAAGTATTACAAAGATGCAAAAACTGAGGAGTAAAATTTTGAAAGGAATAAGAATTGGACCCAGGTCACATAAAATTTTCCATAGGAAGCTCTTTTGTTCAACGCAGTACAGGCAGGGTGGCTATGCAAGTTGCTTGCATGGTTAATCTTGGTAGTGCCTCTTTTGAAGTAGATAGATACCTTTTCCTCATTATTCCCTTTCTTGAATTTTATTTGTGAAAAATTTATAGAAATTTTTCAGTGTCATGTGCATTGTCAGTAAAACATAATGAATTGTGACACAATAATTTGCACATCATAATTGACATAAGACAGGCTTGGACATAATGTAAATTACAATTGCCAAGTGTAATAATTAGCATATGAAATTTTAAGATTTTTGTGAAATTTCTATTTTTTGCATATTCATATAACATGACCAAAAAATATGTGCCCATTGTTGATGGCAATAGCAAAAACCCAATCAGCCAATATGATGTAGCATTGCATGATTGAACAATTGATGTTCAGGAGCCAAGCATGCCTGCTGCAGAAAGTCTAATAAGATCAGAGATGAGTGTCACTGCAGTGACAAATGATAGTGATGCTCCACAGCAGAACAACCTTGACAAAACAACGTTTAAAAATGATGAGACAATGTCACACATAACCCAGAGGGCCTTATTGCCCATTAATGAAACATTGGAGAGTGATTCCAATATGGATTTTGACAACACATTACAAACACCACTTGGTCACTATACAAATATTAACTTGGGAAGTACAGCTGACAACAACCACAGTGGTGCAACAAAGGATTTACAAGACACTGTCTCACAGAAATTCAAAGATTTAGCAAAAAATATCACACTGAAAATATCTCAATAAAAAATTGAATGATATAAAAACATAGGTAAAGCACGAAGCACTTTCTGAAGTTAACAGTAACATTGTGGAGTTAAAACTGAAGGTAGATTCTTTTAATGACCATCATGATCTAGTAGAGCTACAGATAAAGAAAATCACAGACACAAACATAAACACTGAAGCTACACAAAACCAGTTGGTGTTGACAGTATAAAAGGTAACCACTGTCGTTTACAAATTAAATAAAGACTATTAAGGTGTACCTTTAGCTGTAGAAGAGCTCACTTTAAGCGTAGCAACATTAGAAGTTAACTCAGTATGTGCTAAGAAGGTGAGAGAGAAGATCAATGAAAATCTGAGTGTTATCATTAGTCAAGCTGAAGCAGGTACATTAGATAAGGGTAATACCATTGCAGAGAAGTTAGTAACCAATTGTAAGTTATACACAGAAGTAGCAGAAAAGGCTATTCAGAAAAAATAAAATGAAATCATGAACAAAGTAAACATTAATGTACAAGACACAAAAGATGGGATCTGCAATCTTTTAGAAAAAATATTATCAGACTGCAAAATATGCATGTAAATAATACACAGGCTACAGTGAACAAACCACAACCTGTTGGTATTAATCCACAAATTGTCACAAGTCCCACAGCAGGTGCCACAGACAGTTGTAGAGTGCAAAATATAAACATACCCACAACTCCAATACCTGAACATTTACCAGCCGGATTACAGGTAACTACAATAACCACCCAAATACGACTAAAAATGCCATGTGTCTATCAACTGCTTTTGCAGACAAAGGTTTGCTGAGACATTGACAGTTCCTTACATTCACTACTGAAAGTAAAATAATGAATCCCATAGTATCTATCATTGCTTTTTGTCATCTATTTCCGTGCAACTGGACAGAAGCACAGAAAATCAGATTTGTCATGGGGGATGTACGCAAGGTGATGTGCTTTTATGGGCAACTGTTGTGACACCGCTATGACATTTAACAGTGCCGCCATGACAGTACGCACAAACGGCGATAGAGGCGCCCCGCAACTCGGCTGAGCGCAGGAGCGCCACCTAGCTACGAACGGCACTGGGCGCATGTCATAGCACGACAGTCGAATAAGAGATACTGAGTTGTTATCATGTAACCAGCTATTGTTTCTAAGTGAGAGTGTTTGAATATCCACGCAATTATTGGTGATTAAAGGTTATAACAGTTTTTGGCGACGAGGTCGGATATTATCACTGCATTGTGGATTTGTGTGTTCATGATAGGATAGACATGGAGGAGCTTATGCAAGCATGCATTGAACAACAAACGCAGCTCACGGCTGCTATTCAGGGACAACAAACACAGCTGACGGCTCAACAAACACAGCTGATGGTTGCAATTCAGGCGTTGTCGAAGTCACTTACTCATCGTCTGTCTTCCTCTTCTCTGCCTCCATTCCCTCCTTACGACGAGGCCGCTGAAGACTGGGAGGATTATGAGAAGCGTTTGCAGCAACACTTCTTGGCTTTCGGCATTGTCGACTTTCCTATGTGTAAGTCGTTATTTCTGTCTCAGATTTCTCCACGGATCTATCAGCTGCTATCTCAGTTAGCCTCTCTGTGGGAACCTGCCTCTCTGTCCTTCCAAGAAATGTGTGACTTATTGTCTAACTATTACTGAAAAAACACGCATGTTGTTGCTGCCTGCATGGCGTTCTATCGGTGTCGTAAACAGCCCTATCAATCTTACTGGGCTTGGGTGGCGGAACTACACGGTCTGAGTAGGAAATGTCAGTTTGTCACAGACACTCATCATGAGTCTTATGCTGATTCAATGGTTAGGGATGCTATTCTATGGCTTGTTCCTGATAAAGAAGTTTGGCAACGTGCCCTACAACTTCCAAACCCATCGTTGTCAGAAGTTCTAAGCATCGCTCATTCCCTTGAAGTGTCTTACACTGCTGGTGTGCAAATAGATGCGTGGTGTGATGTACGTGTTGTACAGTCAACTTTCGACACAGACAATTTGCCTGTTTCACAGGAGAACTAAGATGTGGCGGCGGTTCACTCGTGTAAACAATGTTGCGTTGGGCTGCAATGCTCGCAGCGGAAACAGCAACCACAGAAGCAGGTTCGTTCCGCACTTCCTTCTTGTCCACTTTGTTTTGTACAGCATGACAGGGCCGCGTGTCCAAAACATTGGGCCACATGTAATTTATGTAGAAAAAAAGGCCAAATTGCTGTTCCTGTCAATGAGAACGAGGCATCGGACATGGATGTTAACTGTGTGCTTTCTCAAACAAATAAGTTGTTTGTTACTGTTCGTGTTCTGGATAAAGACATTCACATGCAAGTGGACACTGGCTCTGCAGTAACTCTCATTAATTCTAGCACGTATTTGGAGCTGGGCTCCCCTCCCTTGTATCCAGTTACGCGAAATCTGAGAACTTATAATAAACAGAAAATTCCTATTATTGGCCAGTTTGATGCTTCCACTGCCTACAAGTCTGTTGTTAGGCCCCTCACGTTTTATGTGGTGGATCATGTGGGCACTGAAAACCTGTTCGGTTATGATGCTTTCCAGTTGTTCGGGTTCTCCATTGATGATGATGTGCACCTCATATCTGAGAATATTCCGTATCAACAGCTGGATGGATTGTGTTCTGAATTTTCGTCTGTGTTCTCTGCTGGTCTGGGCTGTGCCAAGGATTTTGAAGCCCACATTACTCTTAAACCTACAGCTCGCCCTAAGTTTTTCCGGGCATGCCCTATTCCAGTGGCATTGGGTGCACCTGTCAAGGCTGAGATAGACAGGTTAACAGCTTCAGGGATTTTCCTTCCTGTTACCTCCAACGAATGGGCACCGCCAGTCGTTGTGGTTTCTAAACCAAACGGGAGTCTGCGATTGTGTGGTGATTTTAAAGCCACTGTCAATGCTCAGAGCCTCATTGACACTTATCCTCTTCCCCATCCTGAGGAGTTATTTACCAAGCTCGCTGGGGGCCAGTTCTTTTCCAAACTTGACTTATCGGAGGCGTACCATCAGTTGCCATTGGATGTTTCTTCCAAGGAATTTCTCATCATCAACACTCCTTGTGGGTTGTATCAGTACAAGCGGTTACCACTTTGTGTTGCTAGCACGCCGGCCATTTTTCAGCGGTTTTTGGAACAGCTCACGGCTTACGTTCCTGGCTGCATAAACTATCTGGATGACATTGTTGTCTTGGAGGCCTCCACTGAGGAGCACCTTCGCAATTTACTTTCACTGTTTCAGGTTTTGCATTCAGCTGGGTTGAGGTGCAATCTGGACAAGTCACATTTCTTCCAACCCTCCATTGAGTATCTTGGTTTCCACTTTTCCCGTGACTGTATACGTCCTCTACGTCAGCACATTGCAGCCATTAACGCTCTACACCGGCTGTCTACGCTCAAAGATCTTCAGGTGTATCTAGGCAAGATTGCTTATTACCACAAATTCCTTCCTTCCACGGTGGCAGTAGCTCATCCTCTGCATCAGCTGTTATTGCAAAAACGTACCTTTCTGTTGTTCCGACGAGTGTGAGCAAGCTTTTGTCCACCTGAAGGCTCATTTGCAGTTGGCGCTTTGTCTTGTCACATTCCGTTTGGGTCAGCACTTGGTTCTGGCAACTGACGCGCCACAGTATGGTCTAGGGGCTGTTCTCACCCATCGGTATGAGGATGGGTCGGAATGACCCATCGCCTATGCTTTCAAGACCCTCAACGATGCGCCTTCATCTGTCTGTTCGTGATGGTGTTGTTCTTCTGGCCACAGATGGCGCATCTCCACCAGTCGTGGTGCCAGCCTTTCTTCGCAAAGATGTTCTCAAACTGTCGCATGAAGGCCATTGGGGTATTTCTCGGACTAAGTCCCTGGCCCGCAGGCACGTTTATTGGCCCGGTATTGATTCGGACATCACCCACATGGTTGTTGCGTGTGGTCAGTGTCCTCAACAACTGGCTGCACCTCATACAATGCCCTCTCTGTGGCTTGATCCGGCACAGCCATGGGAACGGGTGCACACTGACTTTGCCGGCCCCTTCCTCAGTTCTTATTGGCTACTGTTGATTGACGCCTTCTCGAAGTTTCCATTTGTTGTTCGATGTCCGTTGCCCACCACTGCGGCGACGATGCTGGCTTTGTCCAAAATATTTCCGCTAGAAGGTCTTCCATCCACGGTCGTCACGGACAATGGCCCTCAGTTCTCTTCGCAGGCCTTCCGTGATTTTTGTACTGGACAAGGGATTCATCATATTACAGCACCGCTCTTCCATCCGCAATCGAATGGGGAGGCCGAACGCCTTGCTCGAATGGGGAGGCCGAACGCCTTGCCCACACTTTCAAAAGCCAGATGAAAAAATTCCTTAGTGACTTTTCCACAGATGACGCTTTGCTACGATTTCTGAGTTCTTATCGCTTCATGCCTCTGGGTGATCGCAGCCCTGCTGAACTCTTGTATGGCCACCAACCGCTCACTCTACTGCACCTGCTTCACGCTATCAGTCCTTGTGCTGTGTCCCTTAGTGCGGGAAAATACTCGGTGGGCACTGATGTGTGGGCACGACGGTATGGATCTCACCCTAAATGGATTCCAGGGGTGGTCAAGGCTCTTCGCGGCCAATGGCTTTGTGAAATACGTACGGACGACGACATGGTTGTTCGCCATTACGACCAGATGCGCCCACGAGTGGTGGCCACGCAGGTGCCACCGCCCCTTCCTTCGCCTCCACCAGCCCGAGAAGCCAGTCCTGTCACTGCTGCTGATCTACTGTACGTGTTGATGCAGCCGACGTTGCTATCGCTTCTGAGTCCGCCGGAACCGGCCTCAGTCGCGATGCCACCTTCTCCGGGCCCATCTCGCTGGAGTACACCCCCAGGTCCACGACACCTATGAATGCTGCTCCAGAGTTTCCACCCATCATTTCGTCCAGGAGGCACGTTCCATGCACGAGCTTCCGTCCTGGACATTTTTGACCATACTCTCGTGTCTCTCCGCGGGATCTTCTCAGGGCCTCACAAGAGGCTAAGTATGTCTCCGCACTGTCTATGTCTCCAAGGAAGTGAGTTTTTTTTTCAAGGGGGGAAAAGTGTTGTGACAGTGCCTCGACATTTAACAGTGCCGCCATGACAGTACGTGCAAACGGCAATAGAGGCGCTCCACAACTTGGCTGAGCGCGGGAGCGCCACCTAGCTACGAATGGCGCTGGCCGCGTGTCACGGCACGGCAGTTGAATAGGAGATACTGAGTTATTATCATGTAACCAGCTATTGTTTCTAAGTGAGAGTGTTTGAATATCCACGCAATTATTGGTGATTAAAGGTTATAACAGCAACTGAAGTGGCTGAACATTGTGACACTTATATCCAATTTGCACTAACTTTCCTTGACAAATACTGGTCTGAGGCAGTGCAGGAAAACTCAGATGTGAGGTTTTCAACCCTGCACTATTCAGTGGCTAATACAATAGTCTACATGGACACTTTGAAGAATATCTGAGCAAGACACGCTACTGGACAAACCCAATAGCACAGGTAGATGTGTTAAAAATTTTGAAATGTCGTTTACCATCACACATTAGAGAAATATTAGTCACAATGCCAGAGCATGACTCTGAATATTTTCTGTTAGTGCTTGATTCTATCAACTTAATCTTTGAAGACAGACCTGTACCTAATAGAGCAACAGAAAATCAGGCACTACAGCAACATAGTTATGTAAGTCAGTCAGTAAAATGTGATTTAAACACACAACAAGGTTGGTACACACAACAGCAAAATTACATACCCAGAGGTAATGAATACGGTAACGGGAATGGAAAAAACAAACAATTTAATAGAAATTTCCAAAACAACATGGGTAATTTCAACACACAAGTGAATTACAATTCGCCGTCACAAGCCCATATGCTGAACATGAATAGAAACAGTCAGCCACAGCAGTGGCCAATGTATGGCAACAATGCCATGCCTTTCACTGTACTGCAGCCAATCTTTGGGCAGCAAAATAACTGCACCGCAGCTAATGACACAAATTGGTGAAGTACCCACACAGTGCAACTAACTGAAATTCCCCCAGGTAACGAATTAAGTCACACTTCATCACTGGAAACACCAACCAGTCATAGTTAAGCCCCAGGCTATTGACCTCTCTGAGAATGTGGTCAAGGCAGAACTACAAACATGTTTCATAGTGTTTGAAAAAAAGGTGACATCAAGGATGACTTGTATCAGCATAAGTTAGATATAGTAGCTAAAGGCAAGGAAGAAAAAATACAAGCAATCATTAGGGGTAAAAATATGTAATATTGACACACTGATAATTTTAGATACATGTTCAACTGCTAACCTAAAGTGAAATGGATTTTTCTGTGAACTGAAGAAGAGTCACATAGTCACAACATTTCCTGCCCAAAATTGCAAGGTGCAAACATCTACAAGCAGTAAGACTAAATTGGTTAAGCATCAGGCACTTATTCCATCACAAATTGAAAATTTTACAGTGAAGTGCAACTTTTTTGTAATCAATAAAATGGTAGTTAATAGTCTTATTGGCATAGATACAGGTATGTTTAGAACATACAAATCACAGAGGGAAATAGGTAAAGGTAAATGCCACTTTTCTATAAAGGATCAGATTTTTTCTATTGATTTAGTGAAAGCATCTGATGAAACTAACAAAAACAAACCAGAGTCAAATGTAGTAGTACAATATTCCTTTCCAGCTGTATACTTCACAAACAAATTTGATACTTAACGAGAAGTAAACACTGAGGTTAGTTATGCAGTAGTAGAGAAGAAACTAAATGAATCACAGGTAATAAATGAGATGCAATGACAGGAACTTTCTAACTTGTTATTTAATTTTGCCAATGTCCCTACTAAGGAGGCAGGAGCAATCAACAACAATGAATATAAATTTGAAGTCTACCTACATGAGACATTTTGTGTAATGCCACATTCTGTTCCATGGGCAAAACGAGAGGAAGTAAGGGAAGAGATCAATCGAATGATTAAATTGGGAATTATACAACCTACATTTTCACCCTGTTGTGGTCCAATATTACCAGTAATCAAATAAAATGGATCTGTAAGTTTAGTTCTTTATGGTAGAGGTATAAATAAGATTATAGTATCAGTACACATAAGACCAGACAACTTGGACGAACAGCTTCTTAAGTTTTACAATACGTAATATTCCAATATACTCAATCTCAAGATGTCCTACTGGCAATTAAAGCTCCACAAAGAAATTCGAAAATATACAGCATTTATTTGAGGTGGCAGAAGTTACAAATTCTGTGTTTTACCTTTAGGGCTGAACATTAGCACAGGAGTGTTCATATCTGAATTATACAAGGTTTTAGAACCATAATTGCTTAGCAAAGTCACTGTTTATGTGGACAACATTCTAATAGCAACATCCACTTGGTTAGAACATATGAGGCTCACTGAACAGGTGCTTCAATGATTTGCAGCTTACAGAGTAACAGCCAATTTAAAAAATCTAGTTTTAGTAAGGAGGAAGTCAAATTTTTATGATATGTTGTATTAGAAGAAACTCGATTCCATACGCAATTGTCTAGCTCCAAGGAATAAAAAACAATTAAAAGTGTTTTTAGGGCTAGTTTCATTTTTTTTTGTAAATTCATACCACAACTGAAGTAACTGTGATGCATTGCTCAACTTGTAACAAAAAATAGGCTTTGGTTATGGGATGATAAGTGTCAAGAAGACTTTAATAACGTTAAGCAGGCATTAGTCAATGCAAACATTCTTAGCCACCGAGATAAGTCCAAGGATTTTTGTCTATATACAGATGCCTCATCTCAAGGGCTGGGGACATGCTTGTTCCAGATGCGAGAGGATGAAGGTAAGGAAGTATCCAAGGTCATCAGTTTTGCCAGTCACACATTATCAGAAGCAGAAATATCTTACTCTGTATCAGAATTGCAGAGTTTAGCTGTAATATGGGCATTTAAAAAGTTTGAATATTTTTTGTGGTGCAAAAATACCAAAGTTTACTGTAACCTTCAGTCACTGTCATTTCTTTTAACATGTAAACTATTACACTGCCGATTATCTAGGTGGTATCTATATTTCCAAGAGTTCAGTTTCGAGATGATTTATATTAAAGCAGGTCAGAATATTATTGTGGATGCTTTGTCCAGGTTACCACAAGGTTTAGAGGAATTTAGTGAATTAACAGAGCAAGATGCAGATATCAAAACATTATTAATGCAAGGCACAACACACCAATCTCATTACCATAAGTTTTGTAAGCAAATGAAAATTATACAACAGCAAGACCACAGCTACAGTAAAGTCATGCAAAAGCTACAACAAGATGAAGGTGGAAAGGTAAGTAAATGGTATCAGGAGTGTATGTATTCCTGAAGATTATATCAATGATTTTATAAGACACAGACATGAAATATGGGGACATTATGGAGTAGGCAAATGTGCTGAAAAATTGCAACACTTTGTAATTTTCCAAATTTAAGAATACAAATCCTACACGTATTAAGAAAGTATGCAATATGTCACAAATCAAAACAATCCATTGTGTCAGAATATACTGAGTTACACCCAATACTCACAAAAAACCCTCTAGATATAGTGTCCCTAAACATAGCTGGTCCATATCCAAGAAGTAAAGGAGCACAAAGATACTTAGCATCACTATATGATATTTTCTCAAAACACATCAAAATGTACACCATTAAAAATGCAACAGCCACAAATATCAGAAATGGATATTAGGGAGACTATTTAAGAAGAGTAGGTAAACCAAAGGTACTACTAACTGGTAATGCTTCATGTAATGGACAAAAGTGGAAAAAATTTATGACCTCTCAGGGCATAAGGCACATATTAATAAGCCTTTTTCATCCAGAAACAAGCCCAATAGAACTAGTCTTTAAAGAATTTAACTAGTTTATTAGGACATACACACCTCACAAATACACCTGATGGATAGAATGTGTAACTCCTTTCATGCAAGTGATCAATAACCTTCCATGCTCTTCAACAGTTTTCACACCAAATGAACTGATGTTCTGGACAAAACAAACAAATGAGTGGGAGTCGCCCATACCAAAGGTACCCACTAGAGAAATGACACTACAGGACAAAATCAAACAAGCCATAGTTACACTACAAAGTAGGGCCAAATCTAGAAGGAAAATTTATAACAAGGAACTAAAAAAAATTATACAATTTTTCGAAGGGCAATGAGTCCTCTTATGAATGTATCCTAAATTGACAAAAATTTGCAAACTGAATAAGAGGTGGCAATTACTCTATTCAGGACCATATGTAAGTTCCAAAATACCATATCCTGTGACATGCAGGTTAGTTAATGAAAAGCAGGAAGAGACAAGTGTCTCCACCTTCACAAAGATATAAAAGTCTTTATAGAATGATGAAGCATGGTAACATTTTTTTTATCACTAGATAATTGTGCCTAGTGTACATAATTCTACATGTAATTTTTCTTCTGGAGTGTATTTTAAGACAATGCAATTTGTATAGGCATAAATATCTATTCTGATTTGTACACATAGGCATAAAAATAAACAACAAATGAGAAAGAACACACTGCTTCACACGAAGCAAAAGTATAAACAAAATTAGCTTATGGCTCAGCTATCACGTGCTTGAAGATATTTGCTAAGGAGGAGAGGAGAGGAGACACTGACCTGTGCATACACGCGACAGACTGTCAGAAGGCACAACCAAAATAGGAATGCAATATGTACATACCTTAAATACAAAGTAAACGGAAATACTACACAAATACATCTGCTGTCTAAGAACTAAGGAACCTATTGATATATGTACACAGAGATTTAATCAAATACTAAGCTACATACAACATATTTACAACCAAAAATGTATTATGGAAAACTATACAAGACATTTAAGCTAAGAACTAATGACAAAATACCATGTAAATGCCAAATAATTTTCTATGCAGAGTAAATTATCATAATGGGTAACAGAATAAACGAATGTCTATGAATTTAAGCAAAGTATGGAAATATCTGTGGATGTATGCAATGACCAAACATATCAGTGGCCACCGTGCTACATATTGCAATTAGTTTTAAGTTTTTTCTTTCAGCAAGCAGTGCATCATCATGGTGAGGAGGAGAGCATTACATCAAGTGTAGCAGCTACCAAATGAAGATATGGGCTGCACCTTTAGTAAGCAATTTACTTATAAGGATATTTATACAGAGTTCATAAGGCAAATGAAAAATGAAATATCCATCATCACGATGTGTCTCCGTGACAATCATCAGTACCTTTTCACTGCAGAGCACACATAAATATTTAAGCATGAGATTCTTATCATGTCACATGAAAGCTTGAATAATGACATTTCCAGGTACTTGAGAAATATAAGTCTGCAATGGTTGAAACATCAAATTTCACACTAAGCTATACGTGAATTGAAGTAAACAGCACTAATACATGCAGAAACAACATGATACTACATGGATGATTAGTCAGTACACATTATTTCAAAGAAGCAAAAGTTCCTTGCAACTAGTACATGAGTAACATTTCCTCATAAATACTTGAACCAGTAGATGATTATTTTCTTTCTTCCCTCCCAAACAAAGGAGGTGGTGCCAAGTGTAGTTAGGCCAGCAGTGCTCACTGTTTTAGTCCTATTTCCAATGTTTTCTCCCTCTTTTACCTAAGGAAGAAATGAACTCCCATAAGGGATAAAACCCTATCTATGAAACGAAACATAAATGTATCATGCTTGTATTTTGTCATAATAATGTGGTATGTAATTAATTTGTACATGTGATGTGAATGAAGAGAAGTTGAAACTAACAAAGAAACTGTAGTAATTGAACACAGTTAATGAAAACTTCATGATGTTTTAAAACTTAAGAAATTTATGCTCAAAATATAAGTGACGGATGGAATGTCAGCCATAGGTATAAGCTATCATGTTATAAATATGGTTGTAACTCAATATTTGTATGAATTTTCATTGGAAACCAAACTCTATATAAAGAAATGAATTTTAAGGATAAGTAATTAGTACAATGTTTTGGACAGCTGTATTTGTCTTTTAACAAGTGGAGCCCAAGTGTGGTGACATGAACATTCATGTGCAATGAAATAACTACTGAGTGTTGTGGCTCCCAATGCTTGTCGCATTGACAAGTGAACTATAGTTGTTTTAGCCAGTAGTTACCCCATCGACAGATTTGTTGGTCAGGGTTCTCTCCATTGAAAATGCAAGTATGATAGGTAATAATCACACTTGTACCATAAAAATGGAGATCATCTGCCACAGCATCTGATTTCGAGCAATAAGCACACACCCACTGCACCCAGAATCAAGATAAATGCCACACCAATTCTTCAATATGTGACACTCAGGTGAAAGCGTGATACCCAATGTGAAATCAATGCCAAGAAAGTGAGTGCAGGTGTGAGTGATGGTAGCTTCTAGCATGTTGACCATTAGCATCTAGCTCTTAGCTGCCAAATTGGCCAGAACACCAGCCGAAAACCTGCCAGTGAGAATGAAACAGCCTGAACATTATTGTTAGCTTGCTAAATTTAAGTACATAATGGACTGTCATATTATGTATCTAATTTTTAATTCGTTGTAGAATTCTAACATGCATAGGATAAGTTGGCATATCCACCCCATTAAATACAATAAGGAAGCCGCCAATAAAGGGCATAGACCCTACTGTAAAATAAAAAAAACAAATAAATAAAAAAATTGAAAAACCATACTTCTCCATAACATGTCAATGTACAGGGGGGGGGGGGGGGGGAGTGTGGGGGCAATTGTGTTGGTACATAATAAAAGGCCCCCAGGATGCTGTAAAATTAAAATTTATTAAAAAACAAAATATGAAGCACCCAGTAGCAACAGAGTTGGCAAAGACATTAATTATGAATATGTGGTAAGGTGCACACAAATGAATGAAAAACATTCATTTCCTGTACAGTTTTTGTGTTTTTTACTCTTACACTCTCTCTCTCATAGGTAGAAGGATGGTGAAGATGTGCAATTCTTGAAATGAATTATTGTGAGCTCTGTGTATCGTAATGACAAAAGCAGGTGTTCCTAGAGTCTGCCGCCTGCAGCTTCAATTAAAATGTAAGTGAAGCCTGATGACCAGAAAATACAAACAAGCACCAAACATTTTAATAATGCCTTCAAAATATATTCTACAAAAATATGTCTTCATTTTAATGATGATGTAAATAAAATAGAAAGAAACTTCCACATGGGAAAAATATATTAAAAACAAAGATTCCAAGACTTACCAAGCGGGAAAGCGCCGGCAGACAGGCACATGAACAAAACACACAAACACACACACAGAATTACTAGCTTTCGCAACCGATGGTTGCTTCTTCAGGAAGGAGAGGGAAAGACGAAAGGATGTGGGTTTTAAGGGAGAGGGTAAGGAGTCATTCCAATCCCGGGAGCGGAAAGACTTCCCTTAGGGGAAAAAAAGGACAGGTGTACACTCGCACACACACACACACACACACACACACACACACACACACACATATCCATCCGCACATACACAGACACAAGCAGACATATTTCTGCAGACATATGTCTGCTTGTGTCTGTGTATGTGCGGATGGATATGTGTGTGTGTGTTTGTGTGTGTGTAGTGTACACCTGTCCTTTTTTTCCCCTAAGGAAAGTCTTTCCGCTCCTGGGATTGGAATGACTCCTTACCCTCTCCCTTAAAACCCACATCCTTTCGTCTTTCCCTCTCCTTCCTGAAGAAGCAACCATCGGTTGCGAAAGCTAGTAATTCTGTGTGTGTGTTTGTGTGTTTTGTTCATGTGCCTGTCTGCCGGAGCTTTCCCGCTTGGTAAGTCTTGGAATCTTTGTTTTTAATAAAATATGTCTTCATACGCACAGTCCATAATAATATTTAGTAATATTTTTTTTTTATTACTATGTGAGAATTTGCTTATTATTCTATCAAAAACATTGAAGCAGTCTAACTTAAACACTTTCACTCCAGTCCTCAGTTGGCAGAAACCATCAGAAATAGGAAGCTTTCAATTAAACTGCATATTATTACTTCATTGTGTCAGGGGTGTAGCATTAGATAATGTTGTGGAAGCTGAACAATATTTCAACAAGACATCTGTTAGTCATCTTTGGGTGCTTACTGACATGTTGCTGTAGTGGCTCACCAATATATGTGCTGGCTCACTAGAAAAGTGCAGGGGCCGAGAGTTGGGGCTATAATGTCGTTGTAGATGATTTATACAGCATGGGGATATCTAGTGCCCTCTACTGGAGAAACGGGCCACCATCACATGTGTGCCTTGGCCCCATTTGTCTGGCAAGGTGCACTGGATGTTGCCATGATCTAGGTTTCTTCTACGATGACATTATGGGCCCACCATTGGGCACCTGCAATTTTCTAGTGAGACTGCATATATATTGGCAGGCCACAGCAGCAGCTTGTCAGTAAGCACCTGAGGATGATGAGCAGCTGTCTTGTTGAAATATTGTGCAGCTTCCATCTTATCCAACATGATGCTGATGAAGCAATGAAGCAGTTATTACTTTGAGAAAGTCTCAATCGACACAGCATATTATTAGCTTCAATGCCTGGGGGCCAAACTTTGAGTTCCTACAGTATTGTAGTGATGTAGCAGAAAAAACTCCATTGTTGAATATGAGCTAACTGTGTAGGCAATAGCTGTATGCACCAACAACACTGATGACAAATAACCAAAGGACACAGGTTTGGTAGTAATCATTTCTTTGTGAGCTACTTGTACTAAATGTCACTGAACAGCAATGTAGGTTTTGAGTATCACCTGGAGGGAAAGTCTTCTTCTTGCAGGCAGAAGACAGAAATACTAAACATTTTCATCCTCTTCCCTTCTGACTGTTATTATTTCTGAGTTCTTTTTTACCATATCTCCATATATTTCCCAGTATATCAGTGAATAAATAACTAATGTGTCTTACACAAATATAATCTTATGGTTCTTTCATTTACTTACAATTAGTTTTCTTTATTATTCATGAAGGTTTTTCAGGATACAAAATGCTATTCATTCCTCCAAGCTTCAAGTTCATGACCAAGTGTATAAATACTGTACAAATTATCTGTCAAATAAAAAGAATTCTTCACTAAAAATATGTTACAATACACATGTAATATTCACATCCAAAGTGGGAGAGGTCCAATGTCTGCAAAACTGGAAATATGAGACAACCAGAGCACATTGGACTGTCAAATTGGTTAGTACTGGAAGCACTTGATAGCTTCAGCTAAGGATGATGGCAGCTACGCTATTGGATTTTTGATTTAAACTGGTACATGCCCCACATGAATCATAGACCTTGCCATTGGTGAGAGACTTGCACACCTCTGCAATATAAATAGCCATGTTGTAGGTGCAATTAGGATGGAGGTGAATCTCTTGAGAGGCTAGACAAATGTGTGGTTCCTGAAGAGGGTCAGCAGCCTTTTCAATACTTGCAGAGCAATAGTTTGGATGATATACTGATCTGGCCTTAATAACATCAACCAAAATGGCCTCAATGTGCTGGTACTGCAAATGGCTGGAAGCAAGGGGAAGCTACAGCATAGTTTTTCCCAAGGACATGTAGCTCTACTGTATGGTTAAATGATGATGGCATCCTCTTGGGTAAAATTTTCTAGAGATAAAACAGTCCCCCATTCAGATCTTTGGGCAGGAACTACTCAGGAAAAACGAAACTGGCTTTCTATGGATCAAACATGGGGTGTCAGATCACTTAATCAGGCAGGTAGGCTAGGAAAGGGAAATGGATTGGTTGAAGTAGGATACAATGGGAATTAGAGAAGCTCAGTGGCAGGAGAAAGAGGATTTATGGTCAGGTGAATATGGTATTATAAATACAAAGTTGAATAGAGGCACTGCAGGAACAGGTTTAATAATGAATATGAAAATGGGAATGAGGATAAGCTATTATAAACTGCGTAGTGAACACATTATCATAACCAAGATTGACATGAAGCCCATGACAACAAAGTAGTAAAAGTTTGTATGCCAACTAGCTCCACAGATGGTGAAGTGACTGAAGAAATGTATGAAAAAGTAAAATAAATTATCAGACAATTAAGGGAGATGAAAAAATAATAGTCATTGGGGCTGGAATTTTATAGAAGGGAAAAAAGAAGGAAAATGGAAGGTGAATATGGAGTGAGGGAAAGGTATGAAAGAGGGAGCCACCTGGTAGAATTTTCCACAGAGCATAATTGAATCATAGCTAATCATAGTGAAAGAGACCTGTAGACAATGGAAGGTTTCAGATCAGTTATATAATGGTAGGACAGACATTTATGAACCAGATTTTAAACTTAATGACATTTCTAGAGGGAGCTGTGGACTCTGTCCACAATTACCTGGTTGTGATCTGTAGATTAAAAATGTAGAAACTGCTTAAGGCAAACATTTAAGGAGATGAGACCTAGATAAACTGAAAGGAACAGAGGTTGGAAGGAGTTTCAGAGGGAGTATTAAAGAATGACTGATGAGAACAGGGGAAAGAAATACAGTAGAAGAAGAACAGGCAGCTTTGAGAGATGAAACAGTGAAGCAACAGAGGACTGAGTAGGTAAAAAGATGAATACTTGGGTAAAAAAGACATAATGAATTTAAAAAACTGATGAAAGGAAAAAACATAAAAATGCAGTAAATGTAGCAGATGAAAGAGAATACAAATACACACAAACACACACACACACACACACACACACACACACACACACACACACACTCAAATTAAAGAGAGCTTTGGAGAAAGGAATAGAGAACCACCAGTGTGAATATCAAGAGCTCAATAGAAAACCAGTTCAAGGAAATGAAGGTAAATCAGAAAGATAGGAATATATTTAGGGATTATTCAAGGGAGATATACTTGAGGGTGATATTATGAAAATGGAAGAGGACTTAGATGAAGATGAGATGGGGGATATGAAACAGTCTGAAGAATTTGACAGAACGCTGAATGACCTAAAGCAAAACAAGTCCTCAGGAATAGGCAACATTCTGTCTGAACTAGTGATAGCCTTGGGAAAGCCAACCATGACAAAACTCTTCCATCTGATGTGCAAGATGTTTGAGACAGGTGAAATACCCTGAGACTTCATGAAGAATTAATAATACCAGTTCCACCAAAGCAGTTACTGACAAGTGCAAAAATTACTGAGCTATGCAACCATGAAAAAGACTAGGATGAATTATGTACAGAAGAATGGAAAAACTGCTAGAAGCTGACCTTGGAGGAGAGCAGTTTGACATTAGAGAGAACTGTAGGAACATGTGAGGCAATGCTGACCCTTCAACTTCTCATAGAAGATAGGTCAAGGAAAGGCAAACTACATGTATAGCATTTATAGACTTAGAGAAAACTTTTAACAGCGTTGACTGGAATACTAGTTTTCAAATTCTAAAGTTGGTGGGGTGAATAGCAGAAGGCTATTTACAATTTGTACAGAAACAGTTATGCGAGTTGATGAACAGGAAACAAAAGAAAAGTTTGGAATAGAAAGTAAAGCCCTGGGAGAGGAAATAAAAACTTTGATTTTTTTAAAATTTATTTATTTTGATACATATTCCATAGATCCAGTATAGCATGATTACGCATGTATGTGGAACTAGTCAAAGCAGACACAATATAGATATCATACAATACAATACCTACTGGTATATTACACATAGTAGATGAATGATTCAAAGCTGGTACAATACAATAATATAACAGAGATAATAAATAATATAATACAAAAATACAATAGTGATAAAAAAACAATACAGATACAAAGACAAAGGAAATAATTTGAATTGCTACTCAAATTATTTATCTCCACTGAAAAAATTATCTAAAGAGTACAAACATTTTTCCAGTAGGAATTCCTTTAGCTTTTTTTTAATAGTGTTTTATTTTCTTTTAGACACTTCATATTACTCAGGAGAGCACTTTACCCCTTTTTGTACCAGAGAGAGATTTTTCCATTCACACTGCATATCACCTTTCCATGTTGTGTTATAATAATGGTATGCCTCATTTGTTTCATATTTAGAGGAAGTGAGAAGTGTGAAAGACATGAGTGAGAGGATATATTGTGAGGTAGTGGTTAATATACCTAACTGTTTAAAAAGATTGCGACATGAGGTTCTCGGAGGAACACTATGTATAATTTGGACAACTTTTTTCTGGCTTACAAAATTTTTTTTTAAGTGTTGAGTTGCCCAGAAAGATTATTCCATAGCACATCACTGAATGAAAGTAGCCAAAATACACAGACTTTGATACATTGATGTCCCCAATTTGGAGATTATTCGGATGGCAAAAGTTGCTGAGCTAAGCTTTTTTAGTGTTTGCTGTATGTGGAATTCCCAGTTGAGCTGGTTATCTATGTGAATGCTTAGGAAATTTGTGCACTGAACGCTCTGTAGCTGTTGGTTCTCATGCGCAATGTTAATCTCTTCTGGGGTTAATGTAACTGGATTGGAACTGCATGTAATTTTGTTTTACTAAGTTTTATTGCTAGAGAATTTGCTGTGAACCAGTTCAGAATATTTGCAAGTGCTATGTCAGTGGAGGTTTTGCTGGCTGTCACTATACTTGTGTCATCTGTAAGCATTGTGATATTGCCAGCACTGTTTAAGAGGAGAGGTGTAAGTCGTTACTATATACTATAAATAGGAAGGAACCAAGGCGTGACCCTTGTGGAACTCCATGATGTACTGTTCCCCAGTCAGACTCTACCTCTCCTACTTGTAGATTGTTAACACATAATAGTGTTTTTGCTGTCTTTCTTCTAGATATGATCTGAGCCAGTTACCCATTTGTCTACAGATTCCATATTGGGCTGCTTTTCCTAAAAGTATTCTGTGATTGACGCAGTCTAAAGCCTTATTCAGGTCACTGAATATGGCAACAGGTAAATTTTTCTTGTCAAGGCATTCAAAAACGTTAGTTTTAAGTGTGTAAATTGCTTTGGTTGTAGATATACCTGATCTGAAACCAAATTGTTGTTTACTAATTACTGCAAATTTTTCAAGGTGATTGACAAGCCTGACATATATTAATTTTTCAAATACTTTAGAAAATACTGTTACAAGAGAGATAGGACAATAGTTGGAAACATCTGCAGGATCACTTTTTTGTAGAGGGGCTTCACAGTAACATACTTCATTCTGTCAGGGAAGATACTGCGATTTAGAGAGGAATTGAATATATGAGCTAGAACTTTAGAGAGTTGATTACAGCTGGCTTTTAGCAGTTTGCTGGAAATATTGTCTACACCTGATGAATTTTTACTTTTTAGAGACTCTATGGTTTATCTTATTTCTTGCACAGTTATGGGGTCCATACCTATCATGCCTATAGAGTTAGGGAAAAGTTCTTTAAGAGTTTGCTGATGACACTGTAATTCTGTCAAAGGCAACAAAGAACTTGGAAAAGCAGTTGAATGGAATGGACATTGTTTTGAAAGAAAGGTAAAAGATGAACATCAACAAAAATGGCAATGGCAAGAAAATTGTTCCCAAAGAAGAGAAATTTGTTAACATTGAGTGTAAATTTAAGAGTCAGAAAGTCTTCTCTGAAACTAATTTCTATGAAGTGTAGCCATATATGGAAGTAAATGAGAAGAGGATATAAACTTTTGGAATGTGGTGCTACAGAAAAATGCTGCAGACTTGGTGGGTGATCACGTGACTAATGAGGACGCACTGAATGGAATCGGGGAGAAAAGGAATTTGTGGCAGAACATGACTAGAAGAAGGGATCAGTTGATAGGCCACATTCTGGAATTCAATTATCACCAGTTTAGTACTGGAGGGAAGTGGGGGGGGGGGGGGGGGGTAATAATTGTAGAAGGAGACCAAGAGATGAATACAGTAAGGAGATTCAGAAGGACAAAGGTTGCAGTAGTTACTCAGAGATGGAGAGGCTTGCACAGGATAGAGTAGCACAGAGAGCAGCACCAAACCAGCCTTCAGTTGGAATACAATAGAAACAACAACAACAACAAAAGCACGGGTACATGTTCTAGTGACACCAAACCTAGTTACAAAAATATAGAGTATTTCATGAATGAAGGTAAGAGATGGGGTGCTGCCAGAAGCAAGGCTATGATAATAGGTCATGGATCATGCTTCTGTAGCTCAGTTGGTAGAGTACTTGTCCATGAAAGGCCAAAGTCCTGGGTTTCAGAACCTGTCCAGCACACAGTTTTAATCTGCCAGGAAGTTTCATATTCTACCATTTCATATTAAAAACCACATCTAATCAATTTCACACCAAATTTATATAGTTACATATAAATTATAAAAGATACATTCAGCTGAATGAAGAGGTAGTGGACAGATCTATATACACAGTAACAAATTAATAAGGTGTGGTACAGCTGTATTTAATCTGTCAATTTAAGGAGCTCACTACCACACATCTGTAAATACACACTGCTTTGTCAACAATTAAATAATTCATCAACAAATGATAATTAGACGAAGATATGGTAAATATAAAAACAAATCAATTCACAAAGTAAGTCACCTACAGAAAACTGCAATACATAATGACATAAGACTTTTGGGGACACCAATCACAGTGTTCAAAATGTATGTTCTTTGTCATTATTAGTTTAGTTCCTACTGACTAATATGTTCACTACAAAAATTGGCCATAGTTCATATTGTAATGAATCTGGTTTATCCGACTTTACCAGTGGAAAGTGTAGTTAAATTTGCATAAATATGATGTTCCAAATGTGTTATAGACTTTAAATTTTTGACATTTTTACTTAATGGAAGTGTGAAATCATAAGGATTAGTTTTTTTATAATTGTGAGTGATCTACTTAATACACCAGATCCTGCCTCAGATCAATTTAAAAAGCTCAAAAGAAATGCATCTGCACATCTAAAATATTTTATTTTGCTATAAGGATGCAGGATTTGGAAAATTGTGCTGATATACAGGGTGTGCCAAAAAAATGTGTACACACTTTGAAGCATCATAGAAAATTTATTTCTTGTTCTACAATGTTAAATTTCTGGAAATTGAAAGCTTAAAGTCCAATTGGAAAAATAAATGAACTTTGCAAATGTGATAAATGTTCAAACTGGTGCCCTTCAGCATCAATACATTTCTAAGTATGAGCCACCACTGATTCTGTACATCGTACCAAAGTGGCCAATGAGATTTCTTTGCACACTGCCTGAATCTCATTCCAAAGTGTGTCCAGATTACGTGGTTTATGTATGTACACCTCATCTTTACTGTGCCCCATAAGAAGAAATCCAGAGGCGTGAGGTCTGGAGAGTGTACAGGAAACTCGATTGGTCCCCTGTGTCCTATCCACTGGCCTGACACATTGTGATCCAGGTATGCTTGTACGTCCCTATGATACTGCGGCATGGTGCCATCTTGTTAGTAATAAGACTCATAATTACCGTATAATGCATCAATGGCAGGGAATATGGAGTCAGCAAGCATTGTTAAGTATGTTTCTGCAGTAACAGTACCTTCAAAGTGGTAAGGCCCAATGAGTCCCCTTGCAGACAAACCACACCACACATTTACACCAGGCAAATTCACAGCCTTTTCAACTGTAATGTGAGGATTATCTTCAGCCCAGTACACACAATTGTGCCTATTGACAGTTCCATTGAGTTTGAGTTGGGCTTCATCTGACCAAATTATGCTACCCATAAATCCCAGTTTACATCTCACCATCTCCTGAACCCATTCACAAAATTCTAACCTTCAAATTGGATCGTCATCACTTAGCTGTTGTGCCAGCCTTGGAATGTATACACGAAACTTGCCTTTCTTCAGGATGCATAGCACACTACTAGCACTTACATTACCCTGATGTGCTGCTTGCCTTGAAGATTTTTGAGGTGAACACTGAAATAGTTCCAAGAATGCAGCTGTGGAATCATCACTTGTAGGTGTACGAGGTCACCCTGAACAACCTTTTGCACATCACACACTGTTCCATGAATTTTGAATTTGTCTCATAGATGTGCAATTGTTAACCTTGAAGGTGGTTCTGTACCTTACTCACTTCTCCACTGCCTCAAACTGCACCTACATTCTCAAACTTCCAGTACCACTTAATTATCTGCTTCCATGCTTCAAAGCTCAAAAGCATGTCCACCATGTTGCAGTTACTTCCTTGCCACTGCTTCCACCTGTTGAAGAAACATAACATTACTTTTTTACAGATATTTAATCTTGTAGAACGAGAAATAAATTGTCTATGACAGTTCAAAGTGTGTATACATTTTTTGATGCACCCTATATATGACCAATCTCTGAAGGTAATTACAAGTCATTGCTATTAGGGCCCACTAGAAACTGGAGTGGAACCACTGAGTTTGCACCATGTACAAGACAAGATTTTTGCCTGTTTGAGTACTGTTTGAGCACACAAAAGAGATTTAACATTAAGAGTTTTTTGTGTATGTGCTATCAGCGCTTATAAATTACTTGATGTTGATTCACATTTTGGACTCTGAAATTATTTAGTGAGTTTTCAAGCTTTATCAAATTCTTAAACACAGTTGGAAGAACTTGTATTACTTTAATAAGTGAATGAAGTACAGAGCTTTGTAATTTTTCATGAGATAGTCATGTCTAGGACAGACATTTATTTTTTGGTGTAATGAATGTTGATTTATTGTGATCTGTAGAGCTCTAGACATTATTACAGTGCTAGTTACTCTGTACAGCATCCCTCCAGTCAGTCTACAGGTTTTAGTTTTTTCTAAGCATACTGGGTGCTGAAATTTGATAATAGTGGGGAAATAGGCACACTTTTTGCATCAGGAATGAAAGTATGCATGTTCATAAGTAAACTTTTTCTTCCAATGAAATCCAAAGAAATTACCTGAAACTGACCTAGTACTGGGAGAGTATATGTGTGTATTTAATAGACAGTGTCAGATGCAGTGTCCACCTTAGCTAATAAATATGCAGCAGTTAGACTGTTGATCAGCCTTTGGAAAAAAAATTCTCTTTACTTAATTTCAAATTCGTTCATTTATAAACATCTTTTATTTTGAATGATTTATATAATATTTATTGACAAACAGCATCATTTGCCATTTAAGTGCCTCAAAACATTCTCAATAAACTAATCTATTTACAGGTCTTAATTTAATAACCTATTTATTTAACGTAAATACATCTCACATAATGTTGTAGGGACAGACATCAATGCACATTACCAAGACTTGTTTGGTGAAGCTGTCGAAAGAGTTCATGTCCTAGTCACCAGCAGCACCTTGATTAAATATGTCTCTGCTGTAGTGTGATGCTCTGTGACTGTTTCATTGTGACAAAAACTTCACTTAGTAACAAAGTGAGCTCGTGTTTTGTTGTAACTGATCAAGCTTGTGTTTTATACCTACCCGTGTAATGATTGTACTTATTTCATTATATGTTTGGACTATTCTGTATGTGCAATGGTGACCTGGTTTACTCTAGATAGAATGTTGTTCATGACACACCAGAATTAATATTTTGTATCTAGCTGAGTTACATGAACTTCATATTCAGTTCAGAACTCATCAACTAATCTTGTGACAGCAGTGAACCTAACGTGACACATACATTTGGAATAATCCATGATATATCAGAATTATTACTGAGTTTTCAAGAGTCAAGAATTTTGGCCACACAATACAGCACTATGATTCACTCAAGGTGAGGCAAGTTTTTTTCTGCACTGGAGTGATAGTAGACTACACAAAATTGCACTAGTGGTCAGCCAATTAGACTACCATTGTGCCACAATGGTGCAATACAGCATTATCATGTATACAGAGACAGAATCACAAAAGAAACTCAAGACAAAGTTTCATCCGCAGATGTCAGCTTCACAGGAAGAGGGAGTGAGGCAAGTACTTATGCTGAAAGACACTAGGGACAGAAAGTTGTCTCAGTATCTCATCATTTGCACAGTGAGGTTTACGCATGCACAGTATAGGATACACTGCTGTGCCGACTGTTGATCAGCCAGCTGCCAGCTCAAGTAAAGGCCATTACAGTGTCTCAGACAGAGAAGTCAATAGACACCATAGCAGATGTGGCTGATAGAACCCAGGATGTGGCTGTGTTGTCCTCATGCCTTTCAACAGTCTTGGCATGCAGCAATGCAGTGATGGTGATGCAAGCACGTTATGACTGCCTCATGAATAAGGTTGAAGCATCAAGCAAAAAGATCAGTACAGCAAGCTATTCTCTGACTGAAATGCTAGAGGACACTTTTATTGGAGGTCCAGAAGTTGTTCCTCTACAAACTCTCCACCAGTGGGTGGCACAGGACAGCATGACACTTCTTGATATCATCAAAAATTTGGAGAACAGGTGGATAAATACACTTCACCATTCACTTTCTTGAATAGGAGTAGAAATAAGAATTAAGTGCCCCCAGTAACCAGTCTCTGTCTCTGTATTTGTTTATAACGAATTGGAAGATAAGAAAGAAGCTTCTAGCAGACACAGTATCCAGTTCGTTAATTTTTCCAAGAACCTGTTGCATAAATATTGGCCAACAATGTTGTTCCATCACTCTGCAGTCATTAATTTATCCACAGCAAACTACAGTATACCACACAAAGAACTAGATTTAGGATTAAGCTATGCCTTCACTTGGAATTTTACTGTGGAAAATGTGACAGAATCCATAATCAGAACTGGCTTTCTAGCATATTATCATAAGTTGCCAGACACTGCAAACACACATCTCACTGATAGCATCACCAGCCTATCTGTTGCTGGGTTTCATACAGTGTGGTAATGTACAATGAGGTATGTACAATGTGATATGTACTATGCCAAACTTTTCCAGTCAATATGCAGTGGACACTCCGATATACTGGAGCAGTTCCCAGGTATCACACAGCCTCCAGACACTTCAAAAACGGTACATCACAGCATTGTGCACTACATTAACACCAGTACAGGCCCACTAATTTCATGAAGACCAAGATAGCTTGCCCCAGATTATCATGCTACTGCCAAAGTTGAATTTAATTAATTAGTGAAGGAAGGTATCATATGTCCTTCCAGTAGTACACAGTCATTTAGTTTGCCAGACTGTCCTGAGCCCTACAAAAACATTCTTGTGGCTGATGAGGACATATGAAACATGGCTGTTATTACATCATTTGGCCTCTTTGAGAGTCATTTCAGGCTACGCAGACTTGGGAGAGGTTTATAGACTCAGTGCTATAATGTTTATTGTATTGCTTTGCATATCTTGATAACATCACAGTTTTTCCAGCCACAGTAGATGAACTCTAACAGCAATTATATGAAATCCGTAGGCACCTGGACAAATATGGAGTTGTATTAAACACTGCCAAGTGTATTTTTGGGCAATTGGAAATCATGTTTTTAGGTCATCTGATGTCAACAGCAAAATTGTTATAACTTCAAAAAAAAGTAGAAGCAATATTGATGATTTCATGGTCTAAAATCACAAAAGAATTGCACTGCTTTCTGAGAATGCTCAGTTGTTATTGGCAACATCTACACCATTCAGTGGAGATTCAAGAATCTCTAATCACAGCATTGTCTGGTCCTAAAGAGGAAGACATCAGTACTGTGGATGGAAGCTATGAGCACCACTTTTGAAATAGCCAAGCAAAATATAGTGGCAATAGCACTCCTTGCATTAGAAGCAGCTCTCACATTGGTGATGGATGTACATCAAATTGTGATCAGCACAGCACTACAGCAATACATAGACTGTGCATAGTAGCCACTTGCATTTTATTCACATGAGCTCTTCCTGCCACAACAAAAATCGAGTGTGTACAAACTTGAACTATTCATGGTTTTTATATCTGTTACACATTCACTTGCACTTTGAGGCGAGAGAGTTTGAAATTTACACAATCCAAAAACAAACTCATCTATCCCTTCAGGCAGAATAATGATATACGCACTCCATGGCAGTACAATTTATTGCTCAATTCAGCACTGTTGTAGGCCACATATCAGGAATTGACAACATAACAGCTATTCTGCCTATTCTGTAGGGACAGTATAACAGATATAGATATGTAAACCATGAATACTTCATGACTGTGCACACTCTATTTGTATTGTGACACAGAGAGCTCATGTGGATAAAGACACTTCCTCCAACTTTGGGCAGAAACTGATCAATGACCCTAGCACAAATGTTAAGTTGTATTGCAATGTCTTGAATGTGAGGCCTTGTCCACTCCTATCTTTCTCATTCCATAGATACACTTTTGAATGCCTGAAAAACGTACACCATCCTGGCATCAGGTCAACAGTTAAACTGACCATTAGCCATTTTGTATGGTACAGCATGCAGAAAGATTGCAGATACTGGACTCACATATATTTTCAACATCAGTGTAGTGAAGTATCTTGCCATGCACTATGCAGACTCATCTATTGTCAAGGCAGGTAATGGAGCACATTGTAATACAACTTAACATTTGTGCTAGGGTCATGCACATGTAACCATGGGAGATTTACCAAAGACAACTCCAAAATTTACATATGTATGTATGCATGTAGTAGGACCATTATCACCCTCAAATGGCCAATGATATCTATTAACAGCAATTGCCTGATTTATCTTTTGGCCAGAAGTCATATCAGTAGACAACATTACACCATAAACACTAGCTTTGCCTTTGTTTTGCACTGGATTTACCATTTCTGTTGTCCACTAAACATCACAAAAGACAGCAGATGACAAGATATCACCCAACATGTAATGGAACAATTCAACGTTCACACTAGTTGTTAAAAGCAGCACTAATGTATTATGAGACAAATTGGACAACATCTTTACCAATGAGCTCTTCACTAGCTGAGCTAGTTTATGGAGAAGTACTATGACTCCCTGGTGAGTTCACTAATCCCCGTACAGTTATGATGGAGAACATCAGTCAAACAGGTTTCATATCTCACCTGACAGAGCAGATGACGCAAATATGGCCACAAACAGCACTGATGTATGGAACATCACAAACCATTGCACACATGAATTACAGAGATGAATCCATGTTATGTTACACAGAGATGGAGTGAAACTCATATTGACACTTCCACATATAGGCCCTCAGTGTGTTGTTGGTACCAGTGGAAAAAAAGCATACATTTCATTTTACAGCAAACCCAATACTGTCTCAATTGACAGGGCTAAGCTAGCCTTCTTTTTGCCAGAATTGTCACAAATGCATGAACAACACTACATATTATAACCTTTGCCTTGAGTACAACAAACTCCACTGGATGCAGGAGCTTACAGCCAAAGTGCTGAATGGGTTCTGGACAGCATGTACACTTCCCCATGTGATTCATTGGTGATGCTCTTGGCATAATTTGTGCTCTCTATAGCTCCAGTACCTGCTTCAACAATACATGAGTCTGCATATGTACTCCCTTTGACTTATTTCCAAACGCACCAATGATCCTACAATTGCATACCAGCAGTTTATGTCATATCTGAAGTTCACAAATATTATTAGAGAATTCTAAAGCCATACAATTTGCATCCAAGCCCTTGTCAACAGCAACTGGGTTGGTATTCCACCTGCTACTGCATGAAATGAGGCTTCTGTTAGTTTACACAAATGGTTTTTCTTTGCTAAGTTCATCACTCAGATTTTTGCCCTGATTATATCTTATTAAATACATGCTCTCACAACTTTTGCCCCTTGCTTCTTCCGTGACCACCATATGAGGGCTGTATGAGTTGCATATAGGCTAACGCCTATTAAGTGCTGGGCATAGTGTTGCCCACCACTTCACTTGTTGCCCACACTCACTATCTCTTGCTCAACTCACTATTTTATATGACATCAGAGACTTCACTGTTGGGATGGTTCTCCAACAGGAAGTAACAGGTGCTACAGCTACCACTTTCATTTTTATTGCATAAACTGACAGCTTTAGAGCATATGTGGTTCACGTATGACTGTGAACTTCTGGCAGTTTATGAAGTAATTTTCCATTTCAAAGATGACATACAAGGCAGACCACTGGCCATTTACATGGACCTCTGACCACTAGTGGACTCAAACTGATATCCATTGATAAGACATGTACCACAGGTGGTTCTTCCTCGTGGGCTATATTTCACAATTTACAACCAACGTATGCAACATTGTTGGAGGCTATCTCCCATGGACAGTGCCATCTCCACTTAAACTGACTGAAATGCATTTGTGGAGGCACATCCTCAGGAATAGCAACCTCAAGAACTTCTCCATGATTCCATTACTAATCTCAGACTGGAAAATTTCCAGATATCAAGCATAACTTGACAAATCTTGTGTGTCATGTCCAAAAACTGGACCCCTCAGCCACTTTGGAAGGTCATCTTCAACCAGTTGCACAACTTGTTACATCACGGCATCCACCCAACAACACACCATCAGAGATCAATTGTGTGGCTAAACATTAACAATGATTCAGGAGAGACACACACATCCATGTCATGTCAACAGAGTAAAGTGAGATGTCATGTGCAACCTCTTCTTGGATGGTTCAAGATTTCAAAAGGTCATTTCCAACATGTGAATCTTGATCTGGTAGGACCTCTCCTTATTGATACATTATTTTCATCAGTGACCACATAAGATGTGGGTAGTGGCTGTACCTGTCAGGGACATCGTGGCAGGTTCAACAGCCAGCACTCCCATTGACATGTGGATTTCTTGGTTGCTATTCCTGCCATCTATAACCACTGGTCATGGCCAGAAATTTGAACTGCCCTGTTCAGTGAACTATGCAGTCTTAGCATTACTCATTAATTTTGGATGTCTGCCTATAACCCAAAGAATATTGGCATCATTAAATGGTGGCATCATACTTTTACATACTCAAGTACCATGGATGCCAATGGACTGAAGCCATGCCTTGGGTGTTGTTAGTTGCATGCTCAGCACACAAACATGATTTAGGGGCTTTCCTGATAGAGATCCTGTATAGTAGAACACTCTCCTTACCACCAGATTTTGTGCTTCAACAACCAATGTTCATAGCCAAGGACCTATCTATCATACCACACATGCCAAATGCCATATAGTGTACCTCCGTGTAACTCCTAGAGAGCTGCACAGTGTGCCAAAAATTTTCACACACAAGATGCTGGCTGATTGTGGTTTTGTGACAACCCAATCTTGTTTGCTTTGCAGCTGGTGTGCACACTCCCACACAAAGTGCTTAAATGAACTGAAAAGAAGGGTACACATTTCCAGGTGTTCCTGATCAAGAGCTTATGACAATAATGATAAACTCTCTCAGGCCCACACAAATGCTGCACAATGTCTCATCCACCAATGACATACCACTTCTTTCATGCTAGCCAGTACCACCCCCTGCCACTCAGCTGGGTCGCCAGACAGCACACACGAATGCTCCCAGTGAGTCCGTGTAACTCCTACAGAGCTGCACAGTGTGCCAAAAATTTTCACACACAAGATGCTGGCTGATTGTGGTTTTGTGACAACCCAATCTTGTTTGCTTTGCAGCTGGTGTGCACACTCCCACACAAAGTGCTTAAATGAACTGAAAAGAAGGGTACACATTTCCAGGTGTTCCTGATCAGGAGCTTATGACAATAATGATAAACTCTCTCAGGCCCACACAAATGCTGCACAATGTCTCATCCACCAATGACATACCACTTCTTTCATGCTAGCCAGTACCACCCCCTGCCACTCAGCTGGGTCGCCAGACAGCACACACGAATGCTCCCAATGAGTTTTAGGTATGCAATGATGCTTAAACCTCCCTGTCCAATGACCTAAGCATCAAATTAGTTGCCAATTTTCTGGTCATCAAAGAACAACTCATGGAATACAATGTTGATAATGGCTTCATCATCTGTCACTTCACACGTGCCTATAAACAGCCGATTGATGTGGACTCAGCTGCTATTATGACACAGCTATCACCAGATGGCTATCTCATTATTACTGCTCCCAGAGCATCACATATGGTCAACACCCCTTCCGAGGACTCTGGTGCTTCCACCAATCGGGTTGACTCAGCAGACTCCTCTGTGATAACTCATGCCTATGACGAATCCCATTACAACCAGACTAAGCAACCACCAGTACATCTTCAGGGCTATCACCACCATGCAATGATGTTTTTATGTCCCTGGATTTAAGCTATCTAGTTACATCCAGCAAGACTTTTCCTACGTATGGAATTGTGCACCATTTATTGCATTCTTGAAGTGGTGGGTCAAGTAGAGGGTCAAGAATAGAGTACACCTGTTATTTCTGCTTTCTATGCATTATGGAGTCCACTAAGGTAGAAGAATAGCAATTTTATGTGCACAACACTCTTGGACACTTTATGTCCAGTGGTAAAGATTGCACTCTAACTTTGGAAAAGAGTGGAATATATAAAATTAGTTATAACCATGGCAAATTCTATATAGGTCAGTCTGGCAAAGGAATGTGGAAGACCACAGAAGTTGAAAATTTACAAAAGAAGACTGTGCTTTTTCAGACCGCCTTCATAAAGAAGGCCACAGTTACAAGGTGAAACATGAAGTATTACATCAAATCCGTAGAGGAAAGAAGGAGAACTGTCTTCAAATAATGGAAATTACTAAACAGATATGATCAACCCAAATTTAGTTGTTAATGGCCACAAACAGTTCCCTTAGTCACCACTTCTAATTGCAGATACTACTCATAGTCCCATCCAGGCCATCTTACTCACATGCCCCAGTTACTATAATTTCTCTCAGTGTAAAAAACAAATTTTACTTTGTATAGTCACAGCTGCTTCACTCAGTTTCTTAATATCACTATCATACACCATCTGTTTGTGATTTAGGATCCATTAAAGACAAGATTATTTTGTTCAGTCACATCTTTAGAATATGTCACCAAAGTTTATTATTCAGTTGTTTTCTTTTATGTACAACTGCTGTAATTTCTATATAGTGTATCACTTAATATGTCACATATTTTGTCTGAGTTATACAATCTTACACTGCATTAACACTGTAATAATCGTACTTGTTTTATTCCTAATTATAAAATTAACATTCTTCATCTCTGTAAATGGACACAGTGTGTACAAGCACTACTTTAAAATCTTTGTTCCAGCATAATTTCACTGAAACCATACTTCTCTTCATAGCTGATGATGGCGTAACAGCCAAAAACTGGTTTGTGTGACAAACAATAAATATTATTATTATTATTTCAAGATTAAATAATTAATGAATACAGAGATCAATTAATAACAACATTTCATTGTATTCCTGTCATCTTCTGCTGAGCCACACTATTCGGTGGCTCCTCATTGTGTATCGTGCGATGTTCCATTATTCCTTTGATGTGGTCATTCCAAGAACATCATGGACTCCCATGTTTATGTCTGCCAAGTGTTTCCGATTTAAAAATTTTCATTGGCCATCAATGATCAGGCATTCTCAACAGATGTCCTTACAACTTCAGAATTGTTCTTTCAGTTCTGTCTATCATTGATTCATCCCCCTTCATTCAAGCTCTCATTTCATCATTAGTTTTCTTTACTTCATCATTAGTTTTCTTTTTGATTCTTGATATTCTGACACTCCTTCATAAATAATCAATTTCCACAATTGTTATTCTTTTCATATCAGCATTTAGAATCTATAGTTCTGACCTAAGGGAAGTCTTTCCGCTCCTGGGATTGGAATGACTCCTTACCCTCTCCCTTAAAACCCACATCCTTTCATTTTTCCCTCTCCTTCCTTCCTTCCTGACGAAGCAACTGCCAGTTGCGAAAGCTCGTAATTCTGTGTGTGTGTTTGTGTGTTTTGTTCATGTGCCTGTCTGCCGGCGCTTTCCCGCTTGGTAAGTCTTGGAATCTTTGTTTTTAATATATTTTTCCCATGTGGAAGTTTCTTTCTGTTATATATATATATATATATATATATATATATATATATATATATATATATATATATATATATATATATATATATATATATATATATATATACCATAGGTTCCCAGAGTTTTGCTCTAGGAACTATGTAATAGGATTTAGCTAAGTCTGCAAAGGCCATGTGTAACTCCTTTCCTGCTGCTATGAATGAATTTCTCCATTAGCTGTTGTAAAATAAAGAGGTTGTCTGTACAGGATCTGTTCTGTCTGATCCCACTCTGATCTTCTATAATATGGTGTCACACATTCTGTATTGTTTTTTCATAGATAATTTTGCCAAATAAGCAGCTCACCGCACAGTGCACACAGAGCAATCAATAAATATTGTACAATATGTGTGTCCATCATTCATAATATATAAAATATTTTACAAAGAACTGACAGAAAAATCAATTAATGCAATAATACATGTACTTATGCACCGTCAGACTATTCAGTTTTGAATCAGCCATTAGTAAACCTTGAATCTCCTGGGACTGGAGCCAGGATACAGGATGTGACAATGGAACAAGAGGCCTCCATGAAAAGAAACTAATAGACTTCACCAATTTTAAGCATATGGGTGATTGGTTGTTGAAGGAAAGAAGTCATGAGAAACAAGAGCAGATAAAATCTATTATGTGTGAAAAATTTTTGATACGGAGGTGTATATTCATTCTGACTTGGAAGTGTAGTCTCTTTGTTATCACAAAAGTTAATGTTAAATATACATCATAAATATAGCTGTCCAACACTAATCATAAACAGAGTTTACCTAGTTGAAATAACTGGCAACAAACAAAAGATTGCTGAAGAATAAATGAGGTTATCATTAATCATTAACAGTTTTTCATTTCTGCAGACTCTGTTAGTGGTACCAAATCTAAAATAATGTTAGGTTTAAATTGGCAGATAGAAAATAAGTGAGAAATGAAGAAGATGTATGTCAAATTGGTAGCTAAGCCCAATACACTAGCAACCAATAAACCTCCCACAACAGTGGTTGTAATAACAGAAAAAAGTTACTTATGTTACAGAACTCTAATATACAAGCACATGAACAGAAAAACAAACTGCAAGAAACATTACCTATGTATCAAACAGTATTTATAATAAATCAGGAGTAAGCTCACTGTTAGTCCCACGAGTCTTTGCATAGGGGTACAAGATAGGTCAATTAAAGAAATTATTGAAAATGGTACTACAAAACATAGGCCATTTTAAGTATATGTAATAATCCATTAATAGTAGTGAGAAAACCATTCAGGTGTGTTCATTTGAGTTTGGATGACTGGACTTTAAGTACACTTAATGAGATGGAAAGAGATTGGTCTATTAAATTGGAAAAGTAACTATTCCAGTTTTGAACAAACAAAGATTTCTAGTTCAGTGTATTTGACAGATGGATACTGTTAGGTATCTCCTCCATATAGGATTCTAGACCCTGTACAGCATTGTTGTTTGGTGGAAAGTCTTACTAGGTAATGGTACTTCACTTTCATTTAAATATATCTGTAGTGGTTTTTATGTGGGCCTTAGATAAAACTTGGGGCAACAGCATAATGCAGGAAGCAATCAAGTATGTGGACAATGTACTATCTGTTTCCAAATCAAGGGAAGAATATTGCGCTCTATATATTAAATGATTAAAAGGGATGCTGGAGACTGGGATAACAATAAAACTAGATAAATCATTATGAAATAGATGCCTTCAAGTTCTTAGGGCATATGGTATGAGTAAGAGACATACAACCTGATATGAAATGAATTCCGACAATAAAAGATTTTCCAGTCACACAAAAAGTAAAACAGTTGCATTTGTTCCTAGGATTAGGTGAGCTATAAGAGATCGATCTATGAATGACTAATGTCACTTGAACCTTTTGAAATAATGATGCCTATCGATCTAGGATGAAGGCACAATGGAAGTGTTTGACTGTATTAAACAGGCTCTACCGCAAGCCAAAATTTTAGGCCATCCCAAGATGCAGAAAAGCTTTAAATTGGCCACAAACACTTCAGAATATGGACTTGGATGTGGACTGCTTCAATGGGAATTGGTTCCCAATAATGGAGAACATAATACTACAGCTTTTTCCAGTTGATGTCTTTGTTGTTGTTGTTGTTGTGGTCTTCAGTCCTGAAACTGGTTTGATGCAGCTCTCCATGCTACTCTATCCTGTGCAAGATTCTTCATCTCCCAGTACCTACTGCAACCTACATCCTTCTGAATCTGCTTAGTGTATTAATCTCTTGGTCTCCCTCTATGATTTTTACACTCCACGCTGCCCTACAATACTAAATTGGTGATCCCTTGATGCCTGAGAACATGTCTTACCAGCCAATCCCTTCTTCTAGTCAAGTTGTGCCGCAAACAGTTCATCTCCCCAACTCTGTTCAATACCTCCTCATTAGTTATGTGATCTACCCATCTAATCTTCAGCATTCTTCTGTAGCTCCACATTTTGAAAGATTCTATTCTCTCCTTGTCCAAACTATTTATCGTCCATGTTTCACTTCCATACATGGCTACATTACAGACAAATACTTTCAGAAAGGACTTCCTGACACTTAAATCTATACTCGATGTTAACAAATTTCTCTTCTTCAGTAACGCTTTCCTTGCCATTGCCAGTCTACATTTTATATCTTCTCTACTTTGGCCATCATCAGTTATTTTGCTTCCCAAACAGCAAAACTCCTAACAATGTTAAGTGACTCATTTCCTAATGTAATTCCTTCCTCATTGCCCGACTTAATTCGACTACATTCCATTATCCTCGTTTTGCTTTTTTTTTATGTTCATCTTATACCATCCTTTCAAGACACTGTCCATTCTGTTCAACTGCTCTTCCAGCTCCTTTGCTGTGTCTGATAGAATTACAATGTCATCAGCAAACCTCAAAGTTTTTATTTCTTCTCCATGGATTTTAATACCTACTCCGAATTTTTCTTTTGTTTCCTTTACAGATTGAATAACATCTTGGAGAGGCTACAACCCTGTCTCACTCCCCTCCTAACTGCTTCTTCCCCATCATGTCCCTCGACCCTTATAACTGCCATCTGGTTTCTGAACAAATTGTAAATAGCCATTCGATCCCTGTATTTTACCCCTGCCACCTTCAGAATTTGAAAGAGAGTATTCCAGTCAAAATTGTCAAAGGCTTTCTCTAAGTCTACAAATGCTAAAAACGTAGGTTTGCCTATCCTTAATCTATTTTCTAAGGTAAGTCATAGGGTCAGTATAGCCTGACATCTTCCAATATTTCTACAGAATCCAAACTGATATTCCTCGAGGTCGGCTTCTACCAGCTTTTCCATTTGTCTGCAAAGAATTCACATTAGTATTTTGCAGCTGTGACTTATTAAACTGATAGTACAGTAATTTTCACATCTGTCAACACCTGCTTTCTTTGGGATTGGAATTATTATATTCTTCTTGAAATCTGAGGGTATTTCGCCTGTCTCATACATCTTGCTCACCAGATGGTAGAGTTTTGTCAGGACTGGATCTCCCAAGGCTGTCAGTAATTCTAATGGAATTTTGTCTACTCCCGGTACCTTGTTTCGACTGACGTCTTTCAGTGCTCTGTCAAACTCTTCACGCAGTATCATATCTCCCATTTCATCTTCATCTACTCATCTACATCCTCTTCCATTTTCATAATATTGTCCTCAAGTACATCACCCTTGTATAGACCCTCTACATACTCCCACCTTTCAGCTTTCCCTTCTTTGCTTAGAACTGTGTTTCCATCTGAGTTCTTGATATTCATACTAGTGTTTCTCTGTTCTCCAAAGGTCTCTTTAATTTTCCTTTAGGCAGTATCTATCTTATCTTAGTGAGATAAGCCTCTACTTCCTTACATTTGTCCTCTAGCCATACCTGCTTAGCCATTTTGCCCTTCCTGTTGATCTCATTTTTGAGATGTTTGTACTCATTTTTGCCTGCTTCATTTACTGCATTTTTATATTTCCTCCTTTCATCAATTAAATTCAATATTTCTTCTGTTGGAATTCGATTACTCGATAAATAGTACAATTCTCAAGGCTGTCAATTCAACAAAGTACCTGGGTGTTAAAATTACGAACAACTTCAGTTGGAAGGACCACATAGATAATATTGTCGGGAAGGCGAGCCAAAGGTTGCGTTTCATTGGCAGGACACTTAGAAGATGCAACAAGTCCACTAAAGAGACAGCTTACACTACACTCGTTCGTCCTCTGTTAGAATATTGCTGCGCGGTGTGGGATCCTTACCAGGTGGGATTGACGGAGGACATCGAAAGGGTGCAAAAAAGGGCAGCTCGTTTTGTATTATCGCGTTATAAGGGAGAGAGTGTGGCAGATATGATACACGAGTTGGGATGGAAGTCATTACAGCATAGACGTTTTTCGTCGTGGCGAGACCTTTTTACGAAATTTCAGTCACCAACTTTCTCTTCCGAATGCGAAAATATTTTGTTGAGTCCAACCTACATAGGTAGGAATGATCATCAAAATAAAATAAGAGAAATCAGAGCTCGAACAGAAAGGTTTAGGTGTTCGTTTTTCCCACTCGCTGTTCGGGAGTGGAATTGTAGAGAGATAGTATGATTGTGGTTCGATGAACCCTCTGCCAAGCACTTAAATGTGAATTGCAGAGTAGTCATGTAGATGTTACCCACGGATTTTTACTAGCCCTTGTCTCTTTACCTACTTGATTCTCTGGTACCTTCACTACTTCATCCCTCAAAGATACACATTCTTCTTCTACTGTATTTCTTTCCCCCATTCTTGTCAATAATTCCCTAATGCTCTCCCTGAAACTCTCTACAACCTCTGGTTCTTTCAGTTTATCCAGGTCCCATCATCTTAAATTCCCACCTTTTTGCAGTATCTGCAGTTTTAATCTACAGGTCATAACCAATAGATTGTGGTCAGAGTCCAACCCTGCCCCTGGAAATGTCTTACAGTTTAACCTTCCGTCGGGCACGGCTGTTCAAATTGATACACCTCGAAGTTTTCTGTAAATTATTTGTCAACGAGTGGAAGCACCGGCACCTACTCGGCAGTAGCTAGCCTTTTCTGAACGCTTGTCGTTGTTGCATGCTTCAGTGTCGATACGACTGCTCCATTGTCGATATATGTGCTGATTTATCAGTTTGATACACTGCGCCCGTTCATGTTGCATTTCAACAATTCATTTCTTTGGTTATCAACATAACTTAGTAAGTAGTACAATGTTAATATACAATGTGTAATGCACTTATTTTCTTTTCGGACCATTTAATAATCAGTTAAAGAGTGTTTGAGTATCAGGTATCAAATTGATACACTGCGCCTGACTGCGTTATTTTATAGGAATTTTATCATTTTAGGTGTGAGACGCTTGCTCATGGCAGGCTACAGTAAGAGGTACAACCTCGTTGACCCAAATCATGCTGCAGAAATACAAAAAATGTTGTTCGAGGAGGATAATGATGAAGTTCAAGAGGATTTTGAAGATGAAGTAGACACAGATGGTGATGATGTAGTTGAAGTTCAGCAGGAAGATTCAGAAACAGAGGAAAATGACAGTGAAAACATCAAGGATGTACTTGAAGAAAGCCAGCATTATTATACTCGAAGGGACAAAGAGACATAAAGTTCCACCATCGCAGAGAGTACGTTTCAGGTTCCACAATATTATTCGAAAGTTACCTGGTCCTATAGGTGTGGCGAAAGCATTGAGAACGCCTTTGGAATGTTGGAATTGCCTCATAGATGATGACATTTTGTCGATTATAGTTCTGTATACCAATCAGTATACTGAGACCATCAAAGCTTCTTTTCAGCAAGAGAGAGAGAGACGTAAAACCTATAGATATTATTGAATTAAAGGCTTTCATTGGTCTTCTGTTTTTGGCTGGTGTTAACAAAAGTAACAGACAAAGCTTAGCAGCTCTGTGGGGAAGCGATGGGGATGGAATTGAAAAATTTTGTCTTGTTATGAACATGAAACATTTCAAATTCATCATGCGGTACCTTAGATTTGACAATCCCATGATGCGATGAAAGGAGAAGATTAGATAAGATAACAGCCATTTGGGAAATATTTTCTCTGTTTGTACAGAATTGCCAGAAATCCTACACCCTCGGAGAAAATGTTACAGTAGATGTGAAACTTGAAGAATTCCGCAGAAGGTGCAGTTTTCGCCAATACATACCTAGCAAACCAAACAAATATGGAATTATGATACATGCTGCAGCCAGAAGGATTGTACCACATTAGCAATAAACCTTCAGATGTTGTTCTGTGACTATGTGAACCAATTTATCAGTCAGATCGTAATGTGACAGCAGACAATTAGTTTACTAGTATTGGTTTGACAGAAGAGTTAAGAAGAAAAAAAATCTTTCTTTTGCTGGGACGATGAAGAAAAATAAGCGTGATATTCCTCTGGAGTTTGCTACCAGTAAAGGCAGCGTTGTCCATAATTCACTTTTTGGCTTCAAGAAAGGCTGTACTCTAGTTTCCTACATTCCTAAAAAGGGGAAGTGTGTTATCTTGGCATCAAGTCTAAATGAAGATAATTCAGTAGATGCTGGCACTGGAGATAAACAGAAGCCATCCATTGTAACATTTTACAATAGCACCAAAGGTGGAGTTGACACTACAGATAAGTTGACCACTTCATACAATGTAGCAAGAGATGTGTGCCATTGGCCCATGGTCATATTTTCTGCAATGATCAATATGAGTGGAATCAATTCACAAGTAATTTACTATGGCAACAACGAGAATTTTATCCAAAGAAAAGGATTCGTGAAGCAACTCTCAAATGCATTAGTTCTACCTCACTTGGTTCGTAGATCCTTGGACACCTCAGGAATTCACAGAGATCTTCAACTGTGGCTACAACAATACAGGCCAACATGTGAAACAGAAGCAGAAGACACAAGCAGAAACGAAGAACAAGGGACTGGGAGCAAGAGCTAAAGGTGTCATACATGCACAAAAAAAAAGAGTGACAGAATATTGTTGCAAAATGTGTCAGAAGCCTATCTGTTTGATACACATTGAACCCTTTGGCTCTTATGCAGAAAAATTCCGCATTTGTTACCACAGTCAGAAAGTGACGTTGAAACAAATGAATGAGTTGTAATATCATTGTTGTTCTGCTCCAGTCTCATAATAGCCTTTCTGTAAAGATAACTGTTATTTGTAATGTGTTTTATTAGTGAAATATAATAAAGAAACAAATGGAAAATCGACATTTTTATCCAGAATGAGATTTTCACTCTGCAGCGGAGTGTGCGCTGATATGAAACTTCCTAGCAGATTAAAATTGTGTGCACGACCGAGACTCGAACTCGGGACCTTTGCCTTTCGCAGGCAAGTGCTCTACCAACTGTAAGAGCTTCTGTAAAGTTTGGAAGGTAGGAGACGGATACTGGCAGAAGTAAAGCTGTGAGTACCGGACGTGAGTCGTGCTTCGGTAGCTCAGTTAGTAGAACAGTTGCCCGCGAAAGGCAAAGGTCCCGAGTTCGAGTCTCGGTCGGGCACACAGTTTTAATCTGCCAGGAAGTTTGACATTTTTATCATTTGTTACTAAAGCCCAACATTGACGATAAGAAATCTGAATGATGAATATTTCTACTGCAGTTGTGTTGATATGTCATCTTTGTCTTTCTTTAAATATATTTGGCACTTATAATATGTTTTGTGAACAGAATTTAATAAATGATCACAAGAATAAACGGTGTGATCAATTTGATACACCGCGCTGCGACAAACACCGCGCTCGACAGAAGGTTAAAACCTGGTTCCTGAATCTCTGTCTTACCATTATATGATGTATCTGAAACTATCTAGTATCTTCAGGCGTCTTCCACATATACAACCTTCTTTCATGATTCTTGAACCAAGTCTTTGCTATGATTAAGTTGTGCTCTGTGCAAAATTCTACCAGGCGGCTTCTTCTTTCCTTCCTTGATACCATTCCATACTCACCTACTGCATTTCCTTCTCTTCCTTTTCCTACTGTCAAGTTCCAGTCACCCATGACTGTAATAATTTTCGTCTCCCTTCACTATCTAAATAATTTCTTTTATTTCATCATACATTTCTTCAATCTCTTCGTCATCTGCGAAGCTAGTTGGCATACAAACTTGTACTCCTGTGCTAGGTGTGGGATTCGTGTCTATCTTGGCTACAATAATGCATTCACTATGCTGTTTGTAGTAGCTTACCCGCATTCCTTTTTTTTTTTTTTTTTTTTTTTTTTTTTTTTCATTATAAGACCTACTCCAGCATTACGCTTTTAAATTTTATATTTTTAACCCTGTATTCACCTGACCAAAAGTCTTGTTCCTCCTGCCACCGAACTTCACTAATTCCCATTATAACTAACTTTAACATATCCATTTCCCTTTTTAATTTTTCTAACCTAGCTGCCCAATTAAGGGGTCTGGCATTCCATGCTCCAATTCATAGATAGCAGTTTTCTTTCTCCTGATAACAACGTCCTCCTGAGTAGCGCCCGCCTGGAGATCCAAATGGGGGACTATTTCACCATCGGAATATTTTACCCAAGAGGATGCCATCATCATTTAATCATACAGTAAAGATGTCTTAAGCATCATGTATTAAATGATAAAGTTACAGAAGAAGAATTATTTTCCATAGTTTGGGGTTTAGAGAAATCTTAGATCCTTATCTGGGGATCGGTGATCTAAATATATACATATCAACAGATATTATCATTTATATTGGAGGGTAGACAATTACACAGCAAAGTAATGATATGGGTATTGTTTTCACAAAAGCTTAAGAGAACTTTAAATTTTTTCAAGGTTCACAAAATGTAGAGCCATCTGTGCTGTCACGACTGCTAGTAGAAATGAATACAGGATCTCAAATTGAAGGCCCTGGGGTTATACTTAGAGTAAATGTTTTAACTACAACTTACATGAATGAAAAAGTTAGGATATTGGCTAAGACAATAAAATATGAGCTGAAATGCTGAAACATGATAGGCACAACAAAAAGATTCACACAATTACAGCTTTTGGCCATTAAGGTCTTTGTCAGCAATAGAGACACACACACACACACACACACACACACACACACACACACACACACACATACACACACACACAAATGCAACTTGTACACAAATCTGCATTCTCAGACTGCAGACGTGTGTGCAAGTTGCATTTGCGTGAGTCTGTCTTTGTGCATGTGCGTATGTGTGTCTATTGCCTTAATGGCCGATAGCTATAATTGTGTGAATCTTTTTGTTGTGTCTATTGCAACTCAGCGTCTCTGCTATGTAGTGAGTGGCAAGTTTCTTTTTCTAATATTGTTACACTCCATCCTGGATTTTCCATTGTTTGAAACATGAGCTGAAAACAGATGAATATTTTGGAAGAGTAATAAATATGCACACTGAAGGTATTTTAGCAAAGGGGTGGTTTTTCAAAGAGGATGTAGTATTTTGGAGACAATTTAAAGTCTTACCACTGAAAGTTGTATATACCTAAACTACTGGTGGAGGATCTGATTTGGTTCATACACAATGGATATGGAGATTTTGTTGAACAAAAGCACATCCAACATATGACAAAGTCTTACTGTTTAAACAATTTAAGTACAGAATTGAAATCGGTTTTATGAAGTTGTGATGATTTTCAGAAAGTTAAAAAAATAATGGACTAATAAAACATTCAGTGTATCCAGTAACTCCTGCAACATGATATCACATAACACAGAAGATTTTGTCAGTCCTCTGCCAAAGAGAAGAGGCAGCGTTTGTTACATTTTCATTTTCATAGACTGGTGCCATAAATATATATCACATTATTCGTGACTACAATTACTATAATCAATTGCCTAACAGATTATTTCATGGATTTAGGTGACTCAAATTGCTTACTCATGGATAATGGAACTTAATTTATCAATAATCGTTTCAAAGAGTTTTTGGCAAGAGAAGATGTGAAACAAATACTCATTTCATAATATCACCCACAGTCCAACCCCTCTTCAAGGATAATGAAAGAAATAGGAATATTACACCATACATACTGTTCTAAGAAACACATGACTTGGTTGCAAATGATTGTAGAGTTCCAAGTTATCCTTAATGAAGTACGTCACTTGTCAACTGGACTTTCCCCAGTAGATGTGTTGAATCAAATGTTCTTAGAAGAACCAATGTTTAACTTTTTTCCTCGGTCAAAAATAGTAGTGGTACCAACTAGTGAATTACAAGAAAAGATAGGAAGGAATTTCAATAGGCAGAAACAATGCCAAATGCAAGAAAATAATTTAAAAGCAATAGTTCCTCATTTTGAAATGAATGATATGGTGCTAGTGAAAGTCATTCACCTTAGTTCACAATTAAAGAAAGAAACAAGCAGGTTTTTCCATCATTATGAAGGTCCATATAAAGTTATAGGGATTCCACATCTGAGGCTGTTTTCTTAGCAGATTCTCTCAATGAAAGTGAAAAAGGTCTTTATACTACAGATATGAAGATGGATGTTAGTGCTGTCACTTTTTATGGGTGTACTCAAGGAGGATATACACTTAGGTATGAAGTCTAAGCATGATGAGCTAACATCAAGTACAATTATTGAACCATTTAGTAGGAGGGCATTCACTGAAACATATAGTATGACAACATTCAGAGTTACAGTTGTGAGCAATTATGTACTGAAGGGAAAATACATACAGTAGGCAAGACAGATTAAAAACTGGGTATGGATACAGAATACTGTTAAATGTTCAATCGTATGGAGTATCAAGTGAAATATGTGGCTGTTTTGAGGACTATTGGTAGGGTGAACAGCATGTCGTCTTGGATGGAGAGTCATTGTCAGATGTAGGGGACCATTGCTGTTCATATTATATATTAATGACATTGCAGACAGTACTAATAGTTAAATCAGGTTTTTTCAGATGATGCAGTTTGCTATAATGAAGTACAAGATGAGAGAAGCTGCGAAAATATTCAGTCAGATCTTGATATGACTTCAAAGTGATGCAGAGATTGACAACTGGCTCTAAATGTTCAGAAATGTAAGATTTTGCATTTCACAAAACAAAGTAACATAGTATGTAGTATCATTTGATTATAATATCAATAATTTACTGTTCAAATCAGCCAACTTGCACAAATACCTGGATGTTACACTTTGAAGGGATATGAAATGTAAGGATCACATAGGTTCAGCTATGTGTAAAGTAGGTGGTAGACTTCAGTTTATTGGTAGAATACTGGGGAAGTGCAATCAGTCTAGAAAAGACTCTGCTTACAAATCACTTGTGCTACTGACTGCTCAAGTCTATGGGAACCACTAACAGGGAATATTGAATGCATATGGAGAAGGGTAGCACAAAAGTTCACAGGTTTGTTTAATCCAAGGGAGTGTGTCACAGAGATCCTGAAGGAACTGAAATGGTAGACTCTTGAAGACAGACATAAACTATCCTGAGAGAGTCTGTTAACAAAGTTTCAAGAGCTCGTTTTAAATGATTACTCTAGGGACATACTACAACCCCCACAGAGGCATTCAGATAAACATTCTTCCTACACTTATTGGAACAGCTAGGAAGCCTAATAACTGATACAATGGTACATTCTAACGTGTTTGACGACAAGAATGTGTGAAGATGGATTGCAACCTTCCCACTTCTCGTATACAAGTTGACTTACATGGTATATACAGCTGATCTTCTTCTCTGGATATCTGGCTTCTGGAATCTCTATAAACTTCTTCTCTGAAGAATGATGATAGTTACAGGAACCTTAAAGACTCTCTCACCACTTGCGAAATAATTCAGTACTCAAAGAATACTTTTCAACAACTATTTTGAGCTTCATAAAAACAAAATTCACACCTTGCACATAAACATTTAACTTCTCATGAATAACTCATATTGTCTCACATTAGAAACAAATTTAAGTCCATTTAGAAACGAGTTGGCTCAACAACAATGTCTCTCATACAAACAGATTGTAAAATATGTCTTGACTCCAGCAAGTCCAAGATAAGAGTTTTTCACAATTCAGAATCTCAATTGTTCTTTTGTCACTAACAATAGTCACAATTACAAACCAGCACAGAATAACACAGAAGTTCCTTGGTGCTGCCATGTGCTTTCATTACGACTTCCATGAACTGACCGACATGTACTTGTTGATGCCATTTGACCACTGTGTCTAATGTCTTCTCATGACAAACTTCAGACCTGCACACACAGATGGGTGATGCACAGTAGATAGGGTTCCTTTCTCCTACTCACATCTAAAATGTTGTGTTTTTGAGATGGTGGAAGGGCGAGCGATTCTAGGATTGGAGCAGAAATTCTCGAAACACTACATATCCCTCCCCCTCAGATTGGGCATGCGATGTTTTATACATAATCATCATGTACATAACATCACACATAATAACATTTTACATTTCAATAGTATACTTTTTTTCATTTAATAATCATGAGGACTATAACTTTTTTCTTCTTTTTTCTGCTATCTTTCCAATTGTAAATTCCAGGTGTTCATGACACATGAGTAATCTACTTCCTGTTCTCACCTTTTGTACTGCTTTTACTAAGTATTTACCAATTGTAGTATTTTTGTGTAGTTTGGAGGAACTCTGGGCAAAATGAAAGTGTTATTTTGACACTCATAAACTTCCATAAAATGTAATAATGTTAGTTTTGCATTGGGTTTAAACTTACCAGAATAATCCCTATAAAATGTGTGACTTCTGTCATGATACTGTCCCCTTCTCCTAGGAACAGTAACTATACCTTGCATGTGGGTTGACCTTTGAGAGCACTTCATCTTTCCATTTTGGTAGGTGCGCTCATTTATAAAACATTCCTTTTTTTCAGACCACAGGTCATCCTACCTCCAAGTAGGTATGACTGACACATATGCTTAGCCAATGCACAGTACGCCGCCCTTATCCTGTCTGAGTAGGCCTCATGGTTCATTACCCCAGTATACGTTGCTATGTATACTATAATTAAGTATTTTCTGGTTAAGTTACAAATCTATTCTACACTTTGCATACACTTCTTAATACTTCATCTAATCCCCTACTTATCTACTTCTACACTTCCAGTAGATACCATGGCTGTATACACTATTCAATACATAATATGCTTACTTAGGCTATTTGAGTCCCACTATCCTACAATCAGTCACTTATGAGAGTATTTATTATACTGACTTTTCTTAGATGACTACCATGACCAATTACACTCTTGCTTGTTTATTTCTTCTTCCTTTGCCCACACCTCCTTCTTATGTATACTCGACGTGTGCATATTTTCTTATGCACACACTTTCTTTCCCCCACAACATCTGGCGGTCCTCACATTGCAACAGGTTTCTAGTGTGTAATTTCAATGTTTGTGTTTAAATTTCTTCTTGTGTGTATGCAGATGTGTGTTCATGTAGTCAGATTCTTCAGCTTTCTTATTGAAAGATAAGATGTAGGTTATTAGAAACCACAGAAACTAGGAAGAACTTCTGTGATAGAAGTAGGTGAATATGGAAAGAGGCAAAAAAAAGGATAGGTCCTCAAATGAGAAGTAAGAAAGGAAATAACTAGAAATGAAGAAGAGAAAGAAGATAGCCCCAAAGACAGGTAAAAATTCCCACCCCCCTTCCCCAGGATCCCTACCTCACAGGTACTTGGATGAGCAGCTAGAGGAGGTTTGGTGTTAAATCATCCCCAACAGAATGGATATTCCCACCTTCACACTTGTGGTCCCTGAAGGAAATCTTAGCAACGCTATGGAAATGGCTAATGGTGAAGAACATGTCACACTTGTTTGCAAGAGTTGTCTGAAAGGTGTGTTGTATGTCTTGCGTTAGCCATGATTTAACTAATTAATGGAAAATCTCATGTAAAGATGTGAAACAATTACTAACAAAGAGATAGAGGGGCTGGCCAGTACTTACCTCAGCTCAGTACAGCCGATAGAAACACAAAAAACAACCGAAAATTTAAGTTCCTAGCTTTCGGAATAAATGTTCCTTCATCAGGGAGGAGAGAGGGGAAAGAAAGGGAAGAAGGGAAAGTGGATTTAGTTACTCACAACCCAGGTTATGAAGCAACAGGGAAAGGAAAACAGGGAAGGTAGCAAGGATGGAGGCATGGTTGTCAGAGGGAAGCCAAAGATATTCTACTGCAGGTACTGTGCCAGCTTCAAACCAAAGAGGATGCATACAGAAGTAAAGAGGTGTATAGTATAAAGATGTAGGATGGAAAGATGCATGAATGGCTAAAGAGGAAAAAAAAGAGGAGAAGACTGAAAAGTAAATGGGAGTGAGGTTGTTTAACGTAGGTTCAGTCCAGGGGGATGGCGGGATGAAAGGATGTGTTGGAGTGCAAGTTCCCATCTCCGCAGTTCAGAGGGACTGGTGTTGGGTGGGAGAAGCCAAATGGCACATACAGTGTAGCAGGTTCCTAGGTCCCTAGAATTATGCTGGAGGGCATGCTCCGCTACTGGGTATTGGACATCTCCTAGGCGGACAGTTCGTCTGTGTCCGTTCATGCGCTCAGCCAGTTTAGTTGTTGTCATACCAATGTAAAAGGCTGTGCAGTGCAGGCATGTCAGCTGATAAATGACATGTGTAGTCTCACACGTGGCCCTGCCTTGAATTGTGTATGTTTTCCTAGTAGCGGGGCTGGAGTAGGTGGTTGTGGGGGGATGCATGGGGCAGGTTTTGCAGCGGGGTCGGTTACAGGGGTAGGAACCGCTGGGTAGAGAAGGTAGTCTGGGAATATTGCAGGGTTTAACAAGGATGTTACGGAGGTTAGGGGGACGACGAAAGGCAACTCTGGGTGGTGTGGGGAGAATTTTGTCAAGGGATGATCTCATTTCAGGGGTTGACTTGAGAAAGTCATATCCCTGGCGGAGTAATTTATTGATGTATTCGAGGCCAGGATAATATTGGGTGACAAGGGGGATGCTTCTGTGTGGTCTGAGGGTAGGAATATTGTTGTTGGACGGGGAGGAATGTATTGCTCGGGAGATCTGTTTGTGGACAAGGTCTGCAGGATAGTTGCGGGAGAGGAAAGCACTGGTCAGGTTATTGGTGTAATTGTTGAGGGATTCGTCACTGGAGCAGATACGTTTGCCACGAATACCTAGGCTGTAGGGAAGGGAGCGTTTGATGTGGAATGGATGGCAGCTATCAAAGTGAAGGTACTGTTGTTTGTTGGTGGGTTTGATATGGACAGAGGTGTGGATATGAGCTTCAACAAGATGAAGGTCAACATCCAGGAAGGTGGCTTTGGTTTTGGAGAAGGACCAGGTGAAATTCAGATTCGAAAAGGAGTTGAGGTTATGGAGGAAATTAAGGAGTGTTTCTTCACCATGAGTCCAGACCACAAAGATGTCATCTATAAACCTATACCAGGCCAGGGGAAGCAGCTGTTGGGTCTTCAGGAAAGCCTCCTCCATGCGGCCCATGAAGAGGTTGGCATAGGATGGAGCCATCCTGGTTCCCATGGCAGTTCCCCTGATTTGTTTGTAGGTCTGGCCTTCAAAAGTGAAGTAATTATGGGTGAGGATGAAGTTGGTAAGTGTGATAAGGAATGAGGTTTTTGGAAGATCTTCGGGTGGGCGTTGGGAGAGGTGGTGCTCAAGGGCAGAGAGACCATGGGTGTGTGGGATGTTTGTGTAAAGGGATGTAGCATCTATGGTGACAAGAAAGGTTTCAGGTGGGAGAGGAGTGGGAATGGATTTGAGGCGTTCTAGGAAGTGGTTTGTGTCCTTGATGTAGGATGGGAGTCTGCAGGTGATAGGTTGGAGGTGTTGGTCTACCAGAGATGAGATACGTTCTGTTGGGGCTTTGAAGCCTGCTACAATGGGACGGCCAGGATGGTTCTCTTTGTGGATTTTGGGTAATAGGTAGAAGGTAGGGGTACGTGGCTCAGGTGGAGTGAGTAAGTCTATGGAAGCCATTGTGAGGCCTTGTGAGGGACCTTGGATTTTTAGGATTTTCTGCAGCTCAGTCTGAATGGAGGGAATGGGATCCTGGGTAACAGCTTTGTAGGTTGAGGTGTCGGAGAGTTGACGCAGTCCTTCTGCCACATACTCCACACGGCCAAGTACCACAGTTGTGGAGCCTTTATCCGCCGGAAGGATTACAATAGAGCGGTCTGTTTTTGCCTACAGGACATGTTAAGTGTGCAAGCTTGTCTCAAGTATGTGTGTGTGTTAGTCAATCTTGGAAAGGCCTCCCAAGTGAAGCTGTTTGTCATGCATTTAAAAAGTACTAAATTTCTAATGTGCTTGGTAGCACAGAGGATGATGCTTTGTACGAAAGTAGTGACAAGGGGTAGTTGTAATTTTAAGTGTCCCAAATCCCTGAGAGGTAGGGCCACTTAATACTTTATCCATTACATGATGAGTCGTATCTTTCATTTTAAGTGAAGTTTGATTTTTTTTTTTTTTTAGTGGTATTTCTTGGAACTTTCATAGGCTTTGACTCCGAATGTAAGCATCATGTAATACGGGGTTTAAGAATCTCTGAAATCCAGTATTTGTATTGGATATGTTTGATCACCTTCCATATCAAATCCTCACTACATGCATGAGCTGGCTCGAACTTAGCCAACCATGGCCGAAGACAAACAATGTACAGCGTGCTAACACTCACACCACTTTGCATGCTTGTGTGTGGCCCAGCTCTGTCTGAGTCTGTATATTCGTAGCAGCATTACAGCATAGTGTTAGTTTATGCAAGTTTGCATCTGTTTGTGTATTACTGTGTATTGCATGGAGAATCCAGCTGTATATGAGTTTTCTCACTCACATTCATTGTTAGAGTGAAGTTCATGATGGCAGCAAAAAGAAAACTCTATCTGTCGCAGAGAAAGTGAACTTGATTCGGGAAGTGGAGAGAAACGCAAATGAGCCCATAAGTGAAATGGCTCAACAGCTGCGCCTTGCACAGTCTTTATTGAAGAAGATTCTGAATCAAGAAACACAGTGCACTTCAAAAGCAAACCAGAGAAAAAACGTTAAAAAGTCACCGTACGAAGAAATGGTTTCAAAGCTAATGGAGTGATTCAATGGAGCAAGTGCTGAAAATTTACCAATCGACGGGGCATTGATAAAAATGAAAGCATATACGATATCAGGAAAACTTGGGCTAACAGAATTCAAAGCTTCGAATGAGGCACTGTATAAGTTGTGTAAATATGTGTTGTATGTAGGAAAACTTACTCAATTTATTATATTACTGTAATTGTGTAAGTATTTTGTAGATGCTTTAATTTTGTAGTGCACTGGGAAACTATGATCTTTGACTACTGTATTAGTGCTACAAAAAAAGTTGTAATTACAGTATAGTGTGTATGGTAGGTATCTCCTTGTTTTATTGCTGATATTGTGTAAATTATGTGTGTTGGTGCAATTCATGTAAATACAGCCAAAGAGTTCTGGAAAAGGTTTGTTTTCTATTGAAACCTCGATTTAAGGAAAAACCATCATTTAAAGTTAAAAAATTCTGGCCTCTAGAAAAATGTTAAATGGGGGTTCTACTGTAACACTGTGATGTTTGTAGTGTCACATATTCTCCTTCTTCAGGAATGACTATTTTCTTTTTAATTTTGATTTGAAATGATAAATAATATGATTGGGTTTAATAGAATTTTTAAGAGAGTTTTGGATAATTTAATCCTTTGTATTAGTTTAATTTCAATGCAGAATTTAAACAAGCAAAGGTGATTTCTGTGTTTTGTTGCTAAAATCTACACTTGGAATCAATAGTAAGGGTTTATGGACACTTTCTGGAGCCCGGATGTGTGAAATCTAGAAGCTTTTCTCTGTAGAGGATGACAACCAACTTCATCCTCTGGCTCCTTAGTAACAAATCCGTCAAGAAGGGAATCCTGGGGTGGGGGCTGGGATGTGTGTCAGTCTGTGTAGTCTATCTTCTTTCTCTCTTAGGCTCTAAAATCCTTAGTGTTCTTTTTCCCTTGTCTTCTCCTCTACAAGTAATTTGACTACACTCACTGTTTCCCATATTCAATAATTTCCATCAAGGAATCCTTCTTATATCCATTTATTAAAGCCTGTGTTAACAGGCTTGTCTAAGGTGTAACAACTTCTAAAGGTTTCATGAACATGGCTAGAAAAGACTGAATTCTGGAAGAAATTGATATATCACAGGCTAGTGTGGAAGGCATATTAACAACCCAACTCTCAATTCATTTAGGGCAAGTGATAATCTGGACTCCAATTAACAAGACAATTATAATGTTGGAAACAATAATCTCCATTTTTGATTAACATAATAACAGTATGGATGTATCAAACCTGTAGATCTTGGTCAGTTGGTAGGAGCATCAGAAATTACAACATTCTTTTCTAATTTGCATATAATGAAATCATGTCACCCAATGATACTCAATCATTATCCTTCACAGAAGCTCTCCTGCGAACCTTGTAGAGCCAGCACTCCTGGAAGAAAGGTCCCGAATTTGAGTCTTGGTCTGGCACACAGTTTTAATCTGCCAGGAAGTTTCATATCAGCACACACTGCTGCAAAATGAAAATTTCATTCTGGACACATCCCCCAGGCTGTGGCTAAGCCATGTCTCCACAACATCTGTTCTTCCAGGAGTGCTAGTTCTACAAGGTTGGCAGGAGAGCTTCTGTGAAGTTTGGAAGGTAGGAGATGAGATACTGGCAGAAGTAAAGCTGTGAGGATGGGGCGTGAGTTGTGCTTGGGTAGCTCAGATGGTAGAGCACTTGCCTGTGAAAGGCAAAGGTCCTGAGTTCGAGTCTTGGTCTGGCACACAGTTTTATGTGCCAGGAAGTTTCATATCAGCGCACACTCCGCTGCAGAGTGAAATTTTCATTCTGGAAAGAAACAGAGGAAGTGACAGAGAAAATTATAATGATACTGAAAATGGTAGTCAAATAGAAGGTGATCTGAAAGAGGTTTTTCAGGATTTTCATCCAGGTTGGAAGGGGGGAGGGAGGAGGAGTAGATTCTAAAATAAATAATGAGTTAAGAGATAGCAATGTATCTTAGGGAGTGCTACACACACACTAGCAGAAGGGAAAGTGATTTGTTATATTAAGATGAGAATAAAAATGAAAGTGATGTGTAAGGGAGCCCAACATTTCTGTAAAAACAGATTATTGGAATGGGAATAGCCTGGCTGGCTCTGAAAGTACTATAAGTGGAATCTCAAGAAAATTAAGGAATGGGATCAAGAATGGAGATATTTTTGTTGAATATTCAGTCAATGAGGTTAGAATCAAAGGTGCTAAAAGAGGTATAAAAAGATGGTGATTGGTTAGATTTTGTTATCATTCAAAATAAATAATATTTCTTTTGTGCAACAATGTTTAGTGATGCAAGACATGAATGCAAGTTTAATATTACGAATGGACTGTTGTAAAAACAATATTTGGTTTCAGTTGGAGTGACATGAGATTATTATTTACAGATCCAATAAGTGGGATTATCTCTGAAATTGATATAGTAATGATAAATGACAGTAACAGCTGTAACCAAATTCAGGAGAGTGGAACCGTTGAATGACATAGATTGTTATGAGGATGATGAGAGTTTTTGTGATTATGATATGGTAAATGACTCGTATTGTGAATTATTGACAGAAAAGGAAGGTGAAGCTGAGATGTTAAGGTCAATGTTGAAATAGGAAGTAAAAAAAAAAAAAAAAAAAAATGTTCTGGGAACACTATGATGATCATGACTTTCAAGGTTTGCACACCAAGAAAAGAACTGGCCAATGAAATTCTTCGAATTCAGGACCTGAAGACAATACTCTGTGCCTAGCATGTGAGAGTCCTCGCTGCATAACAGCTTCTTGATATACTGATACTTACTTTCCGCACATGAATGTCAAATTTATACAGGATTATGGTTGAAATTTTTCTTTCTCAATATTCTAAAGTTATTTACAAGTTGAAATACAATCATTGCAATCATTGCTTGTATGATGTAACCAAAACATACCATCTATATCATTCTCATTTGAAACGGGTGATTATTTAGAATCTGAAATACAATCATTGCAAACATTTCTTGAATGTTGTAAACAAATAAACTGTTCACATATTTCACATCTGAAATGAGGGATTCTCATTCTCTTACTAAATATGGCCTACATCTTTTCTTCAGAGACTCTAGAGGTTGATCTTGTTCTCCTCTTCTTTGTTGCAGTCGGTGCTCATCTTCTGTGTGTGACAAATTTAAAACTTTTGTGTGGAGGTCTCCAGTTACTTTAGTACTTCTCCTTTTTACACATTCGCGCACAAGTTTATTTGAAAGATATCTGACATTGACATTGATTCATTGACATTGATTATAGCCCATATTATTATGACCTACACTATGTGATCAAAAGTATCTGGACACCTTGCTGAAAATCACTTACAACTTTGTGCCACTCGTCATCAGTAATTCTAGAATTCAATATGGTGTTGGCCCACCTTTAGCCTTGATGACAGCTTACACTCTCGCAGGCATATGTTAGTCAGGTGGTGGAAGGTTTCTTGGGGAATGGCAGCCCATTCTTCATGGAGTGCTGCACTGAGGAGAGATATTGATGTCAGTCGGTGAGGCCTGGCATGAAGCTGGCATTCCAAAACATTCCAAAGGTGTTCTACAGGATTCAAGTCAGAACTCTATGCAGGCCAGTCCATTACAGGGACATTATTGTTGAAAAATATGACCACACTACAACACCACCACCTCCGAATTTTACTGTTGGTAGTACAAACACTGGCAGATGATGTTCACCAGGCATTCACCATACTCACACCCTGCCATTGGATTGCCACATTGTGTACCATGATTCATCACTCCACACAATGTTTTTCCACTGTTAAATCGACCAATGTTCATGCTCCTTGTACCAAGTGAGATGTCGCTTGGCATTTACCTGAATGATGTGTGGCTTATAAGCAGCCACTCAACCATGAAATCCAAGTTTTCTCACATCCTGCCTAACTATCATAGTACTTCAGTGGATCCTGATGAATTCGGAATGCCTGTGTGATGGTCTAAATAGATGTCTGCCAATTACACATCATGATCCTCTTCAACTGTCAGTGGTTTGTGTCAGTCAACAGGTGAGGTCAGCCTGTACACTTTTGTGCTATATGTGTCCCATCATGTTTCAACTTCACTATCAGCTGACCGCATTTGAAGTCCATGAGTTCCGTAGAGCTTTCCATTCTGCTCTCTCATGATGTCTAATGAGTACGGAGATCACTGATATGGAGTAGCTGGCAGCAGATGGCAGTACAATGCATCTAATATGAAAAATGTATGTTTTTGTGTTGTCTGGGTCCTTTTGATGACATAGTGTAAGTGACACAATATACTGTAGCACATGTTATTGCACCAAATATGACATCAGATATTATAGGTCATGTCCTGTTAATCAGTCAGCTTAAAATACATTTTCTTTACAGAATTCTTGTATACTACAATGTTCACCATTGAGTATAAATGTAATTCTAATCTTTTGTATTCATTTATGTTCAAAGATTTTGTTGTCTACCTTTAAATATGCTCTCATTATCATTTTTACATTATGTGAATTTCCAGGAAGAGCCTTGCACTTTCTAATGATGTCCCATACTCCTCAGTGTATATTGATGCATAACAGATGATTTCAGAAGGCAAATTGTACAGTCCAGATGTAGCTGTTCCACCTGCTTTACCTCTTCATTGATTCGTTGCCCTCAGTGTCAATGTCCTGCATCACTATGGCTGAAAAATGGGGTTTGTAATTCCGACAGAACACATTGACACCGGTGTGTCAGACCCACCATACTTGCTCCGGACACTGCGAGAGGGCTGTACAAGCAATGATCACACGCACGGCACAGCGGACACACCAGGAACTGCGGTGTGGGCCGTCGAATGGCGCTAGCTGCGCAGCATTTGTGCACCGCCGCCGTCAGTGTCAGCCAGTTTGCCGTGGCATACGGAGCTCCATCGCAGTCTTTAACACTGGTAGCATGCCGCGACAATGTGGACGTGAACCGTATGTGCAGTTGACGGACTTTGAGCGAGGGCTTATAGTGGGCATGCGGGAGGCCGGGTGGACGTACCGCCGAATTGCTCAACATGTGGGGCGTGAGGTCTCCTCAGTACATCGATGTTGTCGCCAGTGGTCGGCGGAAGGTGCACGTGCCCGTCTTCCTGGGACCGGACCGCAGCGATGCACGGATGCACGCCAAGACCGTAGGATCCTACGCAGTGCTGTAGGGGACCGCACCGCCACTTCTCAGCAAATTAGGGACACTGTTGCTCCTGGGGTATCGGCGAGGACCATTCGCAACCATCTCCATGAAGCTGGGCTACAGTCCCGCACACCGTTAGGCCGTCTTCCGCTCACGCCCCAACATCGTGCAGCCCGCCTCCAGTGGTGTCGCGACAGGCGTGAATGGAGGGACGAATGGAGACGTGTCGTCTTCAGCGATGAGAGTCGCTTCTGCCTTGGTGCCAATGATGGTCGTATGCGTGTTTGGCGCCGTGCAGGTGAGCGCCACAATCAGGACTGCATACGACCGAGGCACACAGGGCCAACACCTGGCATCATGGTGTGGGGAGCCATCTCCTACACTGGCCGTACACCTCTGGTGATCATCGAGGGAACACTGAATAGTGCACGGTACATCCAAACCGTCATCGAACCCATCGTTCTACCATTCCTAGACCGGCAAGGGAACTTGCTGTTCCAACAGGACAATGCACGTCCGCATGTATCCTGTGCCACCCAACGTGCTCTAGAAGGTGTAAGTTAACTACCCTGGCCAGCAAGATCTCCGGATCTGTCCCCCATTGAGCATGTTTGGGACTGGATGAAGTGTCGTCTCACACGGTCTGCACGTCCAGCACGAACGCTGGTCCAACTGAGTCGCCAGGTGGAAATGGCATGGCAAGCCGTTCCACAGGACTACATCGAGCATCTCTACGATCGTCTCCATGGGAGAATAGCAGCCTGCATTGCTGCGAAAGGTGGATATACACTGTACTAGTGCCGACATTGTGCATGCTCTGTTGCCTGTGTCTATGTGCCTGTGGTTTTGTCAGTGTGATAATGTGATGTATCTGACCCCAGGAATGTGTCAATAAAGTTTCCCCTTCCTGGGAGAATGAATTCACTGTGTTCTTATTTCAATTTCCAGGAGTGTAGTTTGCAGGTAAACCTCCACATGCTGCTACAATAGTTTACTATTGAACACCTATGAGCAGTAAAAACCTAACCAAAAATAGTTCACAGTTCTTGAAAAATAGAAAGGTATGTATGGAGCAGACACTGTCACTGTTTTAACACAGAGCCTAGTTGTGTAACATTTATTACAGTGTTAAGTTCATGCATTGTTGTGATTCTAACCAACACAGTCTCCTCATCTTAAACTCAACAGAGAACTGACTGTCTTGTGACCAAAAATTGCTTTTCCTTTCTACACACATTTCTCCAGGTGACTATGATTAAACTTGTAATTCCTTAATGTTAGGAAAGGCTGTACCATGGCACACCTCTATGGGTAGATAGTTATCTCCATATACTGTTTGCAATGAACACAAACACTTCATGTATACCACATTTAATATTTAGTTCAATATGCAGCCACGCTGAGTGTCCGTGAAGTTAGAGGCACTGTGTCAAGGACTGTGCAGCCCCTCCCGCCAGAGATTTGAGTCCTCTCTCGGGCATAGGTGTGTGTGTTGTCCTTAACATAAGGTAGTTTAAGTTAGATTAAGTAGTGTGTAAGTCTAGAGGTCAATGACCTCAGCAGTTTGGTCTCTTAGGAAGTCACACTCTTTTTTTTTTAATTTGGAGTCAAAATCTTTTACCAAACCAGGCCTGTCTGAAAATGCCTTACAGTTGCTCAGGAGAATATCTTTTAATTCCTTCCTTTGACTATTTGTAAAACCTTCAATATCCTCAACTCTCTTGACTATTTACAACCTTACCTCAACCTTACAACCTTACCTCAGTAACTCTTAATGGCAAATCTAATTCACATTACATACATTTGTCCATACCTTCCAGAAATGATTCTTTCTACCTAGTTCCATTGCACTTAAAACTAAACTTACCACTAGCAAAATCAATGTTTACACACCATTTGCACCATAAATTATTCCCAAAGATTACATCAATGCAAAGATTTTGAATTACCAAGAAATTGCTCTCCAACAGCTGTAATGCCAATTCCACAGTTAATAGTACCTTTCGTTTCACACTCTTTGAAAGCTTGACAGTAAAAAAATAATTTTTATTCCATGCATTACTACTATACAATCTGTGTTCTTAATACACTAAAAAAATGCCAATGAAATACCATACAAATCACTACCACTGTCCAGTAAACACTTAACATATATACATTGTACACCTATTATTACAGGATGCCATACTTCCTTTTTAGTTACCATGTGATCTTCTTCATACAACAAATCCTCATTAATCCTTTCCCTGGAAAAAAACTTGCATCCTGTTTACCAAACTGATTATCTGACACAGTCAAATGACAGATGGCATGGTCCCCTTCCTCTTAATTCCTCTCAAACTCTAACTCTTAATTAGGCCTAATATTATCCTCCTTTATTCTCTCTTTCCTTACCACCTGGTCATCATTATCAATTATAAATTCAAATACCTCATCCTCGTCACTACTGGATTCATCATTACAACTACTGTCAGAATTGGAGCCGCTGTCCCTTCCACTGTCCTCCAATATTTGGCTAATTAGCTGATCCTTATTTCCAGTATTAGCCCATAAAGTGAAAACCTCAACTTCCTTATGTTCTCTTAAAAATTTAACATCCATTTTGACACTTTGAACGTCCTAAGCAACATCAACCCGCTCTGTTTCATCACTTAACGATTATAGTGATTTCCTCCTCACCTTTTATGGAATAAACATTGCTACCCACACTATCATTCAACATTTCACTAGAATTAGAAATTACATCCATCTTACTACTATCATTTTCATTACCCTTACCTGTGATTACAGCACATTTATATATAAGTGGCCCTTCATCACTACCTGCTTCAGTGTGATCCAAGACTGGAGTGCTATCTAGTTTAAATGGTTTGGTCCAGAATTAAAGTCATCTCCCCCATTTCTTTTCCTTCAATTTCTCCTTTCATTTCTGTGCCCATGCTGGCTATCCTCCACCCTACCATTCCTAAAAGTCCTGCTAGAATTAGTCTTGTTCATCCTATTTACCTGAAATTCTCACCCTGATTGATTATTATCATCAAGATTCCTCCTACAATCTTCCATGAAGGGTTTTACCCATTCCACTTTATCAACACAATTCAAGAAATCTCTAATATTATCCCCTGGGGCAGGTACAAGCAATTCTCTAACTTTCGGGGCAACTTAGTTTCTAAAGCCATGATTATTGATTCATTACCTAGCTCTTTAACCAAATACTGACAGAAACCTTTCACTGTGTCCTTCCTAGCATCGAATCTTTCTCCTCCCCAAAATTCAATCAAAATTCTCTGCTGCTTCTCTTTGGCTAATATTCATTTAAAAATGTTTTTTAAAGCATTACCACGAAGTTCAACTATCAGCTACTTGAGTTGCCCATCCAAAAGCATTCCCAATCAAAAAGCCTCTCACAAATGACATTTTCTATTTGTCATTCCACGTTTCAGGGAAATCATTATATTCCCTAATGAGATCCAGTGGATGTACTTCCGTATATGGTTCAAAATCATTAAACTTCTTATAAGAAACAAATGAGGACCTGTTTGGTACACTACATACTCTATGCTTTAGATTTGGTACCTCTTCAATCTTTTTCTCTGTTTCATCCAATTTTAAATCTACATTTTTATTTACTTTTACCAGTGTTTCCTCTACTACTACTGCACACTTGGTTTTTACCTCTGTTTCAAAATCATTTTTAACCTGAATGATTTGGTTCTTAAGTTTAGTCCTGTTTTCAGCACAAAATTTCCTGGCAGCTTTGACTTCAGCTTCACACTGTTTTTCAGAAGCCTCCACTTTCCTACTATAGTCATCACAAATCTTGTTTCTCTCTTCTACACATTTACTACTCATCAATGTTAATTTCTAATTAGTGTCTACTCTACTTTCTTTATCTTTTCATCACAATCTTTCACTACTGCATCACCCTTTTACTTAATTCTGAAAGATTAGACCTGACTACCTTAACCTCCTTCTTAATTTGTTTCTTTAGTTCATCCTTTAAGTTAACATTACAGTTCAAATGCTATCATTCTTTTTTCCACCCTATTAAAGTCTTTTTTCATCCTACTGTCTTCTTTCATACTACTAATGAAATTTTCCAACTGATTCATGCCTTTTTTGTACTCATTTTACTCAGAATTTGCCTTAAAATTGCTCCCAAATTTTCGTCTGCCATATACTTTTCCCTGTGCTGACTTTTGCTACTAAGATCCTCCTCCTTAAGGTTAACAATATCATGTACTTCAGTGCTGTTTTCATCCTTTCCACTCACTTCATCATACACTGTAGATGCTGATTTTATCATTTAATCTACAATAGGACTTTCATCCCCATAATTCAAAGTTACATCCATGTTTGATTTATAACTACTAGCATCTACAGAACCAGTCTCCTGTTGTCCCTTGCCTCCCATCACACTTTATTGTTCATTAATGTCATTCATCATGTTTCACTTAATACAAAACAGCTTTTGCAATGAATTGCCTTGTTTTTAATCACTCATCTGCTGCTGCTCTGCTGTTGTTCTCGCAGTTGTCATGTGGATCTGAACAGCTACAGCAAGTTGCAGTTCTCTTGGAAAGGCATCTCGTTTATCTCCAGTCAGCTGTGTCCACCTGCCTTCTGATTGGCTGCTCATGTGCTTAATGACTGCTTCCTTACAACCCGCTTGCTGATTGGCTGCTATCCCTTCTTTGTTATGAAACCCCAGTGCTGATTGGCTGTATCATCTCTTCCATTTAAATCCCTATAAACCATTTGAGTTCACACTTCACTGTCACAGTCCATCAGTTCTAGTTTATTATGCCAACATACAATAATCCTCACCCACAAGGACGCCACATGTAGAAGTTTCACCTGCTTTACATCTTCATTGATTTTTTTGTCTGTGGTGTGGATGTCCTGTGTTGCTATACAGGCTGAAAAATGGGATTTGTTATTCCGACACTGACTACCATAAATAATGTTGCCAACAGGTGCACAGTTCTTTAATTTCACTGTTCACAACCCCCCAATAATACACAGTAACTTGGCCAATGCATTATTGTTTAACTTTCGATAAGCCTCATTAATAGTTTGCAGGCAAACCTCCATATACTGCTACAATAGTTTACTATTTGAACCCCTATGAGCAGTAAAAACCTAACCAAAAGAAGTTCACAGTTCTTGAAGAATAGAAAGGTATGTATGGAGCAGGCACAGTCACTGTTTTAACACACGGCCTCATTGTGTAACACTTATTACAGTGTTAAGTTGATGCATTGTTGTCATTCTAACCAACACAGGTTCCTCATCTGTAACTCGGCCATGGACTGACTGTCTCATGACCAAAAACTAGACCCATATATATCCTCATAATAATAGGGGCTGAAACTACACATTGTTCAAAGCTAAATTTACAGAAATTACAATTACAACTTAACTCATTAAATTAATTGAATACATCAAAAAATGTGTATTTATAACAGCTTCTTCTACTGCAAGAGTTAGGCCAAATTATTTGTTTAAATCATGAAATTAACAATTATCATTATGCAAACAATACTTTTGACAATACTGTTAATTACTTTGGAATTAATTCAGGGTTGGTTTTGCTTACATGTTTTTGAATACAGCTAAACAGGTACTTTAAGTTTACTAGTCCTTTGTATTCCAAATGTTTATGATTATTGTAGAATTTATATTTGTTTACATGTCAACAACAGAATTCAAGTTACGAAACAATTACTGATTTCATTCTATAACATAAGATAATAACTAGGTATAGTCAAAATTAATTATAAAATCATTTACATATGTAAATCTAAGCACAAAATTATATCTGGTGTTATATTCTTTAAAACTGAGGGCCAACCTTTAGCTTTTATGAAAATACAGATTATGTTCATGTATGCTAATGGTAAATAGTTAAAAGTAACAAAATGAATTTAAGGAGGCAGGTGGCAAAACAACAGGAAAATTAAAATTGTCCCAGCTTGCTTCGTCACACAGTACCACAACTCCCAGTACATTAAGGGCAAGTGATCACCCAGATTCCTATTAACAAGGTAATTATAATGTCAGTCCTAGTAATCTCCACTTTGTGGTTAATGAAATGAGTAAATGATTATGAAATGCCCAGATATGTTACCTATAGTACTCAGACATTTGGTAGCAACATCTGAATTTATCACACTCTTTTCTAATTGGCATATAATGAAATTGTGTTATTCCATGGCACTAATTTTCATTTGTCAGCCAAAATACACGAAACAAAATTTGGATTAATATATGTACTACCAATAGCTGTATAACTTAAGTATGTAATGACAAGTAACCAATTTTTTAAAATAATAATGAGACTTAGTAAAATGATGAACCCAATGGATGGAAATGTTCATTCTAATTATTTGATGTAAAATCACATGATACATTGTTTTGTGGCCACATAGTATATATAAAACAAAGGAAAATAATAGAACAATTGTAGCATTTCTGAAAATGTTCACTTGATCTGATGTTTGTGACAGACCACCAGCATCCTTTTAAGTAATTGTGTATTATGAGAAGCATAAAGGCACTCCAATTACTCAAATCACTTAGCATGCCAAATGGATTATACATCCAAATTCTTTTCACTTTCGTTAGTGGTATTAATTTCTTCTTGGTGTAAATATTGTTTACCCTTATTAACATAAACGGCCTATTCATTGTGACTCAGTGACATAGACCTTGTTGATAATACTAAAAAAAATCCAACCAAGAAGACAAATAAAAATTTTCATTCATTTAAAATAAAAAATGTTTACTTTTTCTTCTCTTCTTTCTGCAAGTTTTCACAGCATCTCTCACATCCAAGTTTCCACCTCCTTCTATCCTGCCACTTCTCTTCTCGCATGATGGCCCTGTCTTCAGTCCATCATTCCATTGCAGCCTTTTTTTTTGTATTGTTGAAGTCTGCAGTGCCATATTTTAGATGGCCATATTTCCTGTGGCAATTTTCTAAGATACCCATAACATGTTATCCATTTATTTTCAGTTGTGTCTAAGTATCTTCTGTAACTACCAACTGTTCTCTCACAACACTTCATTTCCTATTTTGTATCTTCTTATTACTTCACAACTTAATTTCCCTTCTCACAGTTCAGCAACATACATGGCAATGTTCTCAACTATAGTTGCATGCATCTTCCTTTCAAATTTTTTGAAGTCATTTTATCCCAAATAATGGATTATAACGGCTTATTCATTAGTTTTTCTTTTCTCATTCTGTGCTTGATTTCCTCATTGCTTCCACCATTATCCAAAATGATTGTCTATAAAAGTTTACATCAACAGATACCTTTTACTATAGATCCATCATCCATAACACGATCCCTTCCTATACCTCCTATCGGTACAACCAAGTATTCGGTCTTGTAACATTAATTTTCATGCCCCACTGTTCATGTTCTTCTTTGAGCTTTCTTAACATTTAAGCCACAGCCTTTTCTTCCTTGGCAAAGATGACCTGATCTTCAGCAAAATTAGGGAGATCATGATGTCATCATCTACTTAAATCTCCTGTTCTAGTACTTCCATTTCCAATTTTTCAGTGCCTCACTCAAAAAGATTTTAAGAAGAGTAGGTGCCAAACAGTGTCCTTGCCTCAGTACTTTGTCAACCATAAGTTCCAAAGATCATATCTTCCCAACATTAATATTTCATGTATTACCTGAATATAGTTTTCCAAGAGCTTGTTACATAACATTATGAATGTTCTGGTTTTTCATTCCATCCCACATTCTGTGGAGTGGTACACTGTTATAGGTCTTCTGCAAATCTCTAGAAACCTTGTGAGTCTTCAAGTTATGTGCCAGTCCCTTGTCAGGCACCTGTCTGTTGCTAGAGATATTATTGATACTAGAACTTCTAGTCTGAAAGCGACTTTGTTCTTCTACTTCTTCAATTTCTCTCTAAATTCTAGTTTTAAGCGTATTATCATATAGTGTCTATATAGAACTGAGGACTGTTACGTCTCAGTAACCTGCACACTCATCCTTGCTCCCCTTTTTAAATATGTTTTTAGTGAACCATTCTTTAAGCTCAGAAAGAATTTTCTCTCCACTAAGTCAGTGGTTAAATAGCTTTGCAAGATGTTCAAATAACACATTTGGCCCTGATTTCAGCTACTCCATACATACAGCTCCAGGCCCTAGTGCTTTGTCATTTTTGAATTAATTATCTGTATACTGTATCGTCTGAATTTCTGTGTCATGTTTTTTGCCTGCAAAGGAACAAATATCCTGTAATTAAAATTGATCTCCTTTAAACAATTCATATTATGTCTTCCATCTATTTGGCTTAACAGCTGTAAGTATCTTGTACTTCTGTCATTTGGTCTTAACGGTTTTATTAATTTGCATGCTTCCTTGGACTTTGAACTCCCAATGAAATTATTATAACAATGAAAACCATCAATTTCTAACAATATAATGTAATTGTATTGATAAAAAATCTACTCCCAAAGCAGCGGAAGAACACACACATAAAAGGAGGTTATAATTAGGCAAGTTTTCAGAGCCAGTGGCTCCTTCTTTGGGCAAAAGAACTGAAGGGGAAGGAAGAGGTGTGAAGGAAAAGGTCTGGAGAGGTCTTAGAGGTAGATTCCAAAAAATTATCCCATAATCTGTGGTTCTGGATGACTTTTTCTCCTTCTCTTTTGTACCAATATCATCATTCTTTCATCATTTTTAAATTTGTCAGATGTGTTCTCAATTACTCTGGGACTTTGCAAGGCAGCTTCTTGAGTAGTTCTCACAGCTGTCTTATATGCCACTTCCACTGCTCTACCATCAGTCTGCTGTAGCTTCCCACTCAATGTAAGCTTGTATAAAAAGGCAGTTGAAGGACCCTGCAGTGAACTTAACTTGTACTGTGGTTGATCCAGTTTCTTTTCATTCTCATTAGAATCATTTTGGCACCTATTAATTTCCTGAAAGGGGAACCAAAGTGCACACTGAAGTAGAAAATGGTGAGATATACATTCTGCTCCTCTGTAAACTCTGCAGTCCTCCACTTTCATTAGATTACTTTCTTTCTTTATAATATAATCAATTACAGATTATAACTTCCTTGTAGACTGTGTCCAGGTATATTTAGGGATCTCTGTGTGTTGAAAAAAAGGCATTCAGTATTTTAGGAATGTATAGTCCACACATTTCTAACAATCTCCTTCTAATGTCCTCCCAAAATTAGCTATGACCATGGTAGCATCTTGTTTATTAACTCATCCATTAAAATCTCCTCAAAGATACAGGTCCTTCCTATTTCTAATGACTTCTATGAGGTCTGTCAAATCTTTAAGGACATTATTCTTCTCAACATCAGTAGCACTATTTGTGGGAGCATTTGCAGCAAAGATCATTGTGTCTTATCCTTTTAACTTCATATCTACATGCATCAGCCATTCATTCACACAGTTCTATTTCTTAACATGATGTTCGCTCTTTTTATGTACCAAACAGATATCCACTTCTTTGCTCAACACTCTTTGTTCATTCCAATGTAAATATGAACATAACCAGCATTTTCCTCTACTCTTTTAACTTTCTTTTTTATTTCTGTTTAGAGCTGTTACATCTACATTGTTCTGATGGATTTTTCTGAATCCTTCGATTTTCTGAGTTGTGATGTCCTGGAAATCCCATTTACTAAAATATATGTGCCATTTTACTTTCCTAGGTCAGTTCTGCTTAATTCCAATTTGGTTCTAATGCTTTACTCTTGGGCTTTTTGCTGACTGAAATTTTGCAAATGATGGTAAGCAGGCCCAACCGTTCAACCTCCAACCTATAGGAACTGGTCATTTTTAATCAAGGCTTTCTTTCTTTATACTCATTGTACTTTGGACTTAATGGCTCAGTCCATCCTAAGTTCTAATCAGGATTCTGTACCAAGGTCCATCCTCTCCATTGTAGCTGCTATTGGACATGGAATACAAAAATGAAAGTCCCCCTCAGGCCACAAAACCTAAGACTGTTAAGGTCAAAAAAACATAGTTGGCCATAGGAGGTCATTAGAAAAGAAAGCAAAGAAGTCCAACACAAGTAAGTGGAAGTAACAAAATATTTTCATAAGATTCTTCATCCCCTATTCACCCCTTAGGGACTGAGTTTCCAAAAACAATGATGCAGATTTTTTTGAAATTTCTAATTGAGTAGCTAAATACAAATTTTTGTAGATTTAGCTTCAAGAAGTCTTACACAATGAAATATTTTCACAAATATATTCGTCTATTAATTCACTCTCTCAGGGGTTCAATTTCCAAAAATACTGAAACATGTATTTTTTATTTCTAAATTAAAAGTCAATCGGGAATTTTCATGAACTGCGAGTCATTCATTCTTTTACAGTGAAATATTTCCACATAACCTTCATTCCCTTTTACATACCAATAGGGGCTGAATTTCAACTGTAACATATTGTTTTTCATTCCTAACTGTTGAGTCAAATACCTGTTTTCCTAGTTGTTGCTTTAAAAGTGCTGAAGTAGTTCCTTAATAATGATTTTTTTTTCAAAACTATCTTTAAACCACTACATCACCCTGTTAGGGGTTGAATTTCCAAAAGCACAGAAACAGACTTTTTTATTCCTAAATGGACTGGATGGGTAGGTACAGTGGCAGATGGTGGCACACAGAGAGTGTGAAGGAATGTGTAAATGGAGCAGTTGATAGGATTATGGGGAGAAAACTGCTGGGAGGAGAGTGTGAGAACATTAGTTTACTGTAGGTTAAGTTTGGGATAATGTCAAGAATGGAGAATACGTTCTAAGGATAACTCCCAACTGCAAAATCCAGAAGACCTGGTGGTAGTATGTTCAAGCAAGTGGATAGCTGCTTGGTGGTCATACCAATATAAAAAGCTGTGCAACGGTTGCAGCAGAGCTGATATACAACATGGCTGCTTTCACAAGGGGGCTGGCCTTTGAGCAGGTTAGATAAACTTGTGACAGGAATGGAAGAAGTGGTGCAGCGTTGGTGAATTCGGCACGTCTTGCACCTGCACCTTACTCAGGGATATAATTCCTGTGGGGGAGGGTGCAAAGGATCATGGGTAAAATGCGCCTCATTTCAGGATATGATTATAGATATACAAAGCCATGATAAAGTACCTGGTTAAATAGTTCTCGTCCAGGGTGGTATTGGGTATCAAAGAGGGCAGTCTTTTGTAGTGGCTCTTGAGGGTTGTGAGTGGATTGATGAGGTGTGGGGATATGGGATGGGAATTTGCAGACTTGGTGTGGGGGTAATGCCAGACTATGAAGGCCTTGGCAAGTCCTTCATCATACTGGAAAAGAAAATTCTTGTCATGGCAGATATGCTGTCCCACATTTAAAGGCTCTGTGGAAGGGATATTTTTGGTTTGGAAGGGATGACTGCTGTCGTAATGCAGGTACCATTGATGGTTGGTGGGTTTAATGTGACAAGAGGTGCAGATGGAGTCATTACAGAGGAGGAGGTCAACATCTAGGAAGGTGGTGGACTGGGTTGAGGAGGATCAAGTGAAGTGGATGGGAGAGAATTTGATCAGGTTGTGAAGGAGTGAGGATAGGGTATCTTGGCTCAGAGTCCAGATCATGAAGATATCATCAATGAACTTGAACCAGATCAGGGATTTGGGGGCTTTGGGAGGGTAGGAAGCTTTCCTCTAGATTGCCCATAAACATGTTGGTGTGGGAGGGTGCCTTGTGGATGCCCTGGCTGTACCATAGATTTGTTTGTATTCCTTCCTTTCAAAGGAGAAGTAGTTATATGTTAGTAGTAAGTTAGTTATGTGAATGAGCAATGGGGTAGTGGGTTTGGAGTCTGAAGGGCAATCAGAAAGGTAGGGTTCAATTTCAGCAAAACCATGGATGTGAGGGATGTTGGTGTATGGGGAAGTTGTGTCAACAGTGACCAGTAGGGAACAAGGATGAAATAGGGTGGGGATGGTGGGGAGTTGGTGAAGCAAGTGGGTTGTATCTTTTAAATGGAAGGCTAGATTATGGGCAGTTGGCTGGAAGTGTTGGTCACTGAGGGCCATAAATCTTTCAGTGGAGGCACAATTACCAGCTAAAATGGGGTGTTCAGGATTGTTGGGTTTGTGAATTTTGGCGTGCATGCAGAAGATTAAAGGGAAAGGTTCTGGGAAGGATTTAAGGCTTCAAGCACGGATTGCAAAATATGTGATGGGATCACTCTGACAGAGTTTAAAGTTGGATGAGTCAGACAATTGGCAGAGTCTTCTGCCAGATAATCACTGTGACTCATCACAACAGTGGAGAAGACCTCATCTGCAGGCAGGATGATTAGGTCACAATCTCTTTTGAGACTGTGTGTGGCTCTCCTGTCCCCTGCTGAAAGGTTGGTGTCATGAGGAGCAGACCTGGGGGAGGATAGGGAGTTTGGTGGTGAGGAGTTCCTGGAAAGTGATCAGGGTGTAGGGTTAAAGGTGATCTTTGAATGGGACTGAAATTTCAATGTGGCTGAGAATTTTGGTGCCAAGTTTAATAACAGTATTCCAGGATTGTCTAGGCTCTGGATTTCAATTATTAGTATGGAGTTTTGGGGCATGTGGCAAGTTGAAAAGGTCTGCCAGGCAGAATGTGGGTGTTATAATGATTGATGAAGAAAAACACAAACACTGTGGGTAGGATAGGGGTTTGATAGTGATGCCCCAAGGCAGCAGTGGGATAACAGCAGGTTGGAGGTGGTGTCTGGAATGTTCTTTCAGGTGCTGAAGACCAAAAAAGGATTCAATTTCATAGATGTTATATATGTAGTAGGGCTGCACAGTAGGATTATCATGTGTATCCTTTCTCCTTCCCTGATTTTATGCTCCTCTCCCTTTCTGCTTCTCATTTTTCCCTACACCTCACTTTCTGATGTTGCACCTGGCAGTCTCTAGCCCTTCATGCCCAACCAGACAGCACTCCTGTCTCCCCCTACCTGTGCTTTGCTATCCCTCCACCTTTCCCATCCTACTTCAGATTGCTATTCATGTGACAGTCTCATTACAGCTGGAGATGCTGGTGGTAGGAGCCATTTGTGCAGGAGGTTTTCTTGCTTGTGTACATGTGTGTGTCTTTTCTTTCCTGAAGAAGGCTTTGGCTGAAAGTTCTAAAGTAGCACAGTGTTGCCATTGTGCCTGCCTGCAGCTCAATGGATTTTCTGCATGGTGAGTAGGAACCTATCTGAGCTGTACTGTGTTGAAAAGGTACAGTACATCTTCCACATGCCATCTTTCCTCAAGTGGAGGGCATGCCATTTTGATGTAAGCAAGGGGCATTGTGAGGAGTGGTTTTGATGGTGGCAGGTGGCAGAGCAGGAAGGGCTCTTCATGCAATGCATTTGTGATTTGGGCCACAAAATTTCTCTGTCTTGGTATTCTGCTTGGGATCGTGTGTCCAAGAATAAGTTTCCATCCTTGACAGTTCCAGAGGACATGAGGCACTTAAGTTATTGCTATTGCAGAGTCCATGGTTGTGGTGCCTTGTTTAAGATGGAAGAATGCCATCTTAGAACTATGGTGAGGTACCTTGCTTCTGTTGAGTGAATTTGGGGAAAGCATGAAATTTGCAAAATGTTCCTTTCTATTGTCTTTCCCAGTGCAACGCCATCTGCTTATGCACCTTACACATCTTCATGGCTATTACAGCTCTAAAAATACCAGCTCAATTTTCCTGTTGCTTGAGCCCTGGTCATGGCTACATTGAGTCTGAGTTCAAGAGGCCTGTATATGTCTGTACCAACTGCTTATTATAACAGTATAAATGTGTGATTTTTCTGTGTTTAAGACATACTGCACTTCTATCATCTTGTATATGATAGCTTTGTGCACTTTGGTTTATGTTACCTCATTTATTGCTGTGAGTGGTTTTGCTGCTTGCTAGATAACTTGTTAATTCTGGGAGTAAAGGATTCATGCTTATTTCTTGGTGTTTAAGGTACTGTCTGCAAATATAATTAAAGTTTGTTTACCAACTATGTGCATTCATTCAAATCTCATGGATTTTCTGTCCCACTCAGTTGCCCCTTACTGCCATTTGGGATTGTTTTGAAACTAAATTGCAGGTGGTGTGTGAATTATCTAGTCCCTTTGTTGAGATTTTAATGTGTTCAGTAATAAGGCCCTGACTGTTTCTTTGCCATTAATATTAGAGGGCTTGGCTCTTGCCCATTGATAGAGATGTGGATGTGTACTTACGCTGTTCAGTTGTATGACTAAAGGGTTAAGGAACATTTATCATGTGATTATTTGTTGAAGTAAAGATCCATTTTCTTGCCAGGAAATACTGCCAGTTACTAGTGTCATACAAAGGATTGTCTCAATGATCCAGGAGATGTCAATATCTGATTTATGCTTTGTAGTTCTCTGGGTGCCAACAGTTGGATTCTAAGATTGCAGGTTGCTCTGCCTCTAGATCAACAGTACTCACATGATTCATATAATCACCTGTCTATTTTTTTTAGCTATGTACTTTTTGAAATGTGTGTCTAAATGTAAATTTTAAGGTCGTTATTTTAGTGAGTTCTCATTCCTTTGGTCAGTAGTGTTGTGGAACATTCTGTGACACAGAGAAACTGTAAATCAGTAAACAGGCTGTCACAAAATATAACAAGGTGAGTTTGTGAAATTATTTGTGACAAAAATTCTTTTTGTTGTAGCTGTAATTTTGAAGCACAGATGCTGTAGTAAATTTTTGGATTGTTCTTCTGTCACATAAGCTTGTACTAAAAAAATTTCATGTCCTAATAATTAGATGGTATCTCATTATAGGAATAGAGCAAGTGATTAATTCTCAAGAAACTGCAAGAAATTTCTTTGCATCTGTGACATGTGTTGCTGAAAGTATTTTCTTCCATAACTGTGGACGTTAAGTGCAAAACTCATTTGTTGTCTTTGAATGTAGATAGTTTCATAACTATATACAACATTTTGGTTTTCCTACGTTTTTAACACTGCAATGTTGATCAATGTGACAGTGTGTTAAAGTCTTACTTGAATAAAAAGTAAACATTGTAGCACATGTTCAGTGATGTGCACATTTATGAAATTTGATCATCCTTGAGTCTTGTTGTTATTGTTGGTAATGGGTTTTTTAATAAACTGTTGAAAGGTTACAAGTAAATATATTCATCCTGTTCCCCTACCGTTTTTTAAATTAGAAGTCAAAATGACTGTATTCATAGATGTAGCTTTAAATATGCTGTAGTAGTACATCAATAATCCTTTATTTTCAAAAATATTGTCCACCCCCTATTTAACCCTCTTTTGAAAAATTCTGAAAGATCATACACTTTCATTTCTGTCTAAGGAACCAAGTAATAGTTTTCATAGCTCAAGCTTCAAAATTGCCTTAACAGTGACACATATTTCAAAAAACATTTCATCCCATATTTCACCCGTTTAGGGGTGTAATTTAGAAAAAAAAAACTCTTATTTAACAATTCTTACAGTATAATATCAACACCCTCTCCAAATGTTGCCTTACAAATGTTTTAATGCAACAAAATATTTTCATAAAAATTTTATCCCCGATTTCACTGTCTTAGAAGTTGAATTTCCAGAAGCACTGGAACACATGAGAGGCCAAAAAACAAAGGAGGCAATATACAATTTTTTTATTTCTGACCAAGAAATACAAAAAATACAGATTTTTGTAGATTTGGCTTGAAAAATGGTTTCATAAACAAATATGTCCATAAAAATTTTCATCCCCTGTTCCACACCTTAGAGGTGGAATTATGAAAAATCCCTTCTTAAACAATGTCTGCAGTATAAAATCACACCCACCACAAATTTCAGGTTTCTGTCATTAGCAATATCAGCTGGGCAATGATGGATCAATCAATCAGGAGATTTTCTTTTACATAAAGAGATTTGTCAAAGTATTAAAAGAACATTTTTTCTTTTGTCTGAATAGCCTTTACATAAATGTCAAGAGACTTAAAGCACAAACAGTTTTGCTGTTCTCATCAAATTGGACTGAAGAATAAGGAATTAAATAAATATTAATTAAGATAAATATTCAAGTTATGCTAGTTAACAAAAGGAAAAAGAGTGTATTTGAACTTGTTTGTTGTGTTTAAATGATTTACATAAAATTAATACGACATTATAAGATTTATCTGCTGCAACATGACAAAATATCATTACAGACTTTCATACAAGACAGTAACATTGCAAATACCAGATGTTATTTCATTCTTTATTGAATATTGACCCCCCTACACACAAGCAATGTACTTCATTCTATAATATCAACCCATCTCCTTACATTTGTATTTGCTTGGAATAATATGTGAAACTTGTACTACACACAAAATTGTTTTCTAAATCTGTATTAACATTTAAATGGTGGTTACATGTCTTCTAGTAGAGCATTTAACTTGAAACTAAAAATGTTCTAAGATCTTGAAACTATGCTTAATTTAGTTGTAAATACGGACCATACATAAAGGTATACATTTGTGTTACTGTTCGAGCAAGGAAACAAACAATTTATCTTATTGTTATGTACTAGTTGTACTTACAGGATAGGAGAATATGCTCTGTCCAGCTACTGTAAATAGCTGCTGAAAGCCAAGATTTGCTCCAGACTGAATGATTAGTAATATAAGTATAATTCCATGGCTAACAAACCAAAGTTTTAGCACTATTGGTACCAACTGTAAAATACAGGAATGGATTAGTATCAAACTACAAGGAGACATTATCATTTTTGCAGTTGAGGTAACAATACAGAATGAAAATTAAAAGCACTGTTGTGTCTGATGGACACAAACCCATTTTGTAACAGTAGGGAGATGATATCAGTAGATTCAGCAAAATTTTTAGTTCATCTGTACAATCTGTTCAAACTGTTCCCACAGTATTTCAACAGATACCATTTGTAGACACCCTATTAAGTTACATAGAGAGCTTATTGAAAATTATCTTAATGTATACTTACAACCAAATAGACAACCACATATTTACCAAGAAAACATAAATTTTTGGAATGAAGAAAATGTATTTTACTGAGCACTGATGTGATAAAAATAGCCATGTTAATTTCAGTAACAAACAAAGACATGAAAATTACAAGTTGTGCAATAATATTAATTAAATTAATAATTTTAACTAAACTACATTTCAGCTCCTTATGTTCCACCTAAAAACTTAGGAAAAAGACACACTACAATCCTTTCTAGCTTTTGTCAGTTTTAGGTAAAATGGGAAATAGCTAAATTTGAAATATGAAAAGTGATTTGTAATTTTGTATTAAAAAGCATCATTGATTCACAAATTGTACTCACCAAAATTACTTTTATTATTTGTTAATCTTTATAAGCAACATAAAATGGATATAAGATATTTGTAGAAAAACAGAAAACTCCAAAAAACCTGTTTGACAATCAGGGTGTAAAACATGCTAAAGCCAAATCAAGTATACCATTGCCAACAAAATATAAACATCATCACATGCTTATAAATAATTATGAATAGTCACTCTAAGTATAATTCTCAACTTCTAAGTTTAACATTTTTCTCAGACAAAATCCAGAATAACAACTCCAGCTCGGACCTGGAGGTTTTACGAGGTCTTTAACATCTCGAGGCAGATGACACACTTGGTTGCCAGGAACGCTAGGAAGTGGACATGCTTTGAAGTTCACTCTAAAAGCTACTGTCATCACTAATACATGTGAATACTGCAACCAGTAGTGAAAGTGTAATCAGAATTTGGAAGTGAACCATCTGGTGGAAAATGAAATTGTTGCCAATATTTTTTATTTAAACACAAATGTCAAACCTCTTACCAGAACCTATTTTCATAAACTTGCACAAGAAACAGCAGCAGCATCAGCAGCAACCTGAGACACATCGCCCAAAACTTCAACAAAACCAATAAACTAAGTAAAAATTAATTCTGCTAAGCCTTCTTCATTTTGTCCAAATTTAAATACCTCAGAGTAGAGGACAAGCACAGGAATTGGTTGATACCCAAAAGGTATTAGGCCACTTGGTTGAAGGTGACATAAGAATTTCCCTAAAAAAATAGCTAACAGAAATAAATGGTGTACAGTGTTGTTCAGTCTAATGGAAGACAGGTTGAGCTTGCCAGAAATTTTCATGACTAATGTCTGTGCAGCTGGAGTAGTGGTGTTTTCCATATCTGTGCTTTTCGTGGTCACTGAATATTGCACTTACACCATAGGTTGAATGCCAAAGCTGGAAAGCAGTGCAAGTCACACCTTTCTTTGGTAGCAGAAGTGATGTACAATTTCACCATCCATATCAATGGATAAGTCTCTTATAAAACTGTAGAGCATATTATGAGGTGAAACACAATGAAGTACCTCAAACAGAATGACCTTTTTATGCCCAATCAGCATCCATTCTGAAAATATTCATCATGTGATACCCAGCTAATGAGCTTCCTACATGACATCCACAATGCCATGGACCAAGACACTCAAAAAATTATTTACTTCCAGTACCACCCCAGTGCATATTAACAATTACATGATTATATGGTTTAGAAAACTAATCTATAGCTATATTGAGGTGTTCCTGATACTGAGGAAGTAGCGTGTTAACTTAGGAAGACAGTGATTGACATATATAGAAGTAAGTTAAGGTGAGATCAAAGGAAGTGATTTACAATCATTAATGTTCATGTTTTACATTGATAACATGCAAAGCAATATTAATAGTAACTACAGACTTCTTTAGATGATTCAATTATTTACAGTGAGGTACTACCCAAAAAATCCTGCAGAACTATCTAGTTAGTGTTGGTAATATTTTTAAGTAGGGTGACAGTTAGTAACTTTTGTAGTGATGCTTCCAGTTAATGGGCAAATTGGTGGAAATATGGGGTGGAGTACAGCAGCAGCTGCTGGTAGGTGATGAGTGCAATATGTTGTCATTTCAGTTATGATGACGCAACTGTTGAATTGTTGGAAGAGAGGCCAGTTCTGCTTTATAAAGCCTGACAATACAGTGGTAATGCACAGTTCTTGCAGTACAAACAAGGAGTTGCTCCATAATGGGTCCCAGTGGTGTTGCTGAGAACGTGACTTGAAACAGCACATTGGTGTAACAGAGTGTTACTATCTTGAATAGTAACTGTCATTTTGGTAGCAATTTTTTATAGCTAAAAGCTCATCATAAGTGGAGGTAGTCTGGTTTTAGTGTGTCATTTAAGAAGGTAAGGTTCTAGGTTGACAACACATCTAGCATTCTCTTGCCAATACATTAACAGTTAGATCAGATTTATTATACACTACTGGCCGTTAAAATTGCTACACCATGAAGATGACATGCTACAGATGCAAAATTTAACTGTCAGGAAGAAGATTCTGTGATATGCAAATGATTAGCTTTTCAGAGAATTCACACAAGGAAATGAGTATTCATCATCATCATACTGGCGTATCACCCAGCGTGATGGTATGGGGTTACACATCTTGGTCACCTCTTGTTCACATTGACGGCACTTTGAACAGTGGACATTACATTTCAGGTGTGTTACGACAGATGGCTCTATCCTTCATTCGATCCCTGCGAAACTCTACATTTCAGCAGGATAATGCATGACAACATGTTGCAGGTCCTGTATGGACCTTTCTGGATACAGAAAATGTTTGACTGCTGCTCTGGCCAGCACATTCTCCAGATCTCTCACCAATTGAAAGCGTCTGGTCAATGGTGACCGAGCAACTGGCTCGTCACAATATGCCAGTCACTACTGTTCATGAACTGTGGTATCGTGTTGAAACTTCAAGGGCAGCTGTACCTGTACATGCCATCCAAGCACTGTTTGACTCAATGCCTAGGTGTATCAAGGTCATTATTACGGCCAGAGGTGGTTGTTCTGGGTACTGATTTCTCAGGATCTATGCACCCAAATTGCATGAAAATGTAATTACATGTCAGTTTTAGTATAATATATTTATCCAATGAATACCAGTTTATCATCTGCATTTCTTCTTGGTGTAGCAATTTTAATGGCCAGTAGTGTAATCATTTCCATGACTGTAGCCAGGATATAAAATACTGTAACTGCTACATCAAAGGCCATCCCATTGACTAATATTCCAACATCGAGTAATTCCAGCCTCATCATTCCCTCAGGTATTCCTTGCTCAGAAAGATTCAGTGTTAACAACTCTGGGAAAAATCACAGCCAATCCCTGTCCACCACCTGAAAATGTGTGTGTATTTGTTACTACGTCCCTCTGAAATTTTGCTGCTTCTGACATGCACAGAAAGAACTGCACTTCACATGTTCACACACTAGTCAAACTTATCATAAATACTCTCTGTCTGGCACAAGTGTAGCTCCTCTACTGACATCAGTATATAAGTTTCATTTTGCTTGGAATTTAAGAATATCTTACATATATTTACCTACATCTCCATTCACTAGTAGGTGTGAATCATGGAAAATTGGTAGTACAGATTCACACTCACCTCTGAGAACTGTACCAACATGTGAAGCCTCACTCCATCCCCGTGAATTTCAACATTTTATATATGACAAAACAATGGTGAACTCTTTTCCCTTGGCTCTGCTATCTGTTGCAACTCTATTGTTAACTTTTGCTGCACCTTCTGTAGTCCAGCTAAGAACTGACATTGTAGTAGTAAAGTAGGGCCCAATTGTCCGTGCATGACATGATGCACTGCTTCCTGCAACAATGGTGTTGCCACCCTTGCATCACTTAAGCAGTCTGCCAGATATGTCAGAAACTTTGCTGCAGCCAATCTCTGATCTGGCAAGTCCAGTTGAGATGAGCTTTAGCCAAATATTTATTAATAGTCCTTAAATTCCCACCTTTTTGCAGTTTCTTCAATTCTAATCTGCAGTTCATAACCACTAGATTGTGGTCGGAGTCCACATCTGCCCCTGGAAATGTCTTACAATTTAAAACCTGGTTCCTAAATCTCTGTCTTATCATTATATAATAAATATATAATACCTTTTAGTATCTCCAGGATTCTTCCATGTATACAACCTTCTTTTATGATTCTTGAACGAAGTGTTAGCTACGATTAAGTTATGCTCTGTGCAAAATTCTACCAGATGGATTCCTCTTGCATTTCTTTGCCCCAATCCATATTCACCTACTATGTTTCCGTCTCTCCCTTTTCCTACACTCAAATTCCGGTCACCCATGACTATTAAATTTTCGTCTCCCTTCACTATCTGAATAATTTATTTCATCTCATCATACATTTCATCAATTTCTTCATCATCTGCAGAGATAGTTGGCATATAAACTTGTACTACTGTAGTAGGCATGGGCTTCGTGTCTATCTTGGCCACAATAATGCTGTTTGTAGTGGCTTACCCACACGCCTATTTTTTTATTCATTATTAAATCTACTCCTGCATTACCTCTATTTGATTTTGTATTTATAACCCAGTATTCACCTGACCAAAAGTCTTGTTCCTCCTGCCACCAAACTTCACTAATTCCCACTATATGTAACTTTAAGCTATCCATTTCCCTTTTTAAATTTTCTAACCTACCTTCTTAATTAAGGGATCTGACATTCCACTCTCCGATCCGTAGAATGCCAGTTTTCTTTCTCCTGATAAAAACGTCCTCCTGAGTAGTCCCACTCATGCGTAAGTCCAAATATTTTCAGCACGTATGTGTTTGAATCTTTCAGATTAGACATCCATGACAATGTGCATTCTATTGATACAAAAGGTTCCCATGCCACAATTCAACAACTGTGTGACAGATATCAATGTTAGTTGACAATACTGTAGGATGTGCAAAAGATTTTCATACTGACATTATACTGAAAGCTGAAGCACAACCCAAAGTTTGCTGTGCATGCCCTGTGGCACATGCATTATGCAACAACATCACTACAGAAATTCAGAGACTGTGTTCCATTGGTGTCTTAAAACCTATCTCAAAAAGTCAGTGGGCGTCACTCTCAGTCATTATCTGTAAACCAAATGGGAAGGTTTGTCTTTGGGCAGATTTCAAACACATGATAAATTCACAGTCATTGATTCCTACCTATTCCCACATATTGATAAAATTTTGGATCACCCATTGGAAGGATAGTTATTCTCAAACCTTGATCTTGCAGATGCCTTTCTTCAGTTACAATTTGACTAAGTGACAAAGATAATTTTTGTTGTGAATACTCATGTTGGCTTATTTGAATATCAATGTCTACCTTTTGGAAGCACTTCTGCTACTGTGTTGTTTGAAAAAATTTTCAAACAAATAACATGCAAGGTGCCTTCGCATTTTAATTATCTTGATAGCATCATTATCTCTGGATAGATACTGCAACATCTTCAAACTTGGGCTGTCTGTTTCAAGCTATCACTGAGGTGGACCTCAAATGTAATTTGCAGAAATAATCTTTTTTTAACACAATGATTGGGTACTTAGGATATATCTTTGATGCCAGTGGCACTCATCCTCCCAAGCAATTCAGAAAATGCCATCTCCTAAGAATTTATGCAAATTGCTTGCGGTTATCAGAAAATTGACTTATTACATAAAATTCATCCTTAGTGTAGTGCAAACTATCACATCTCTGAACCACCTCAGACAAAAAAATATTCCACTCTGTTGAACAAAGGACTTTGACCAAGCTTTTCAGAGACTGAAAAATGCATTGCTTTGTCAACTTTGCCTTATGTACTACAATCTACCCAAATCTCTTATGCTTGGTGCAGATGCCATGTCCCATGGTGGTTTCATCTGACAGAACTGGCAAAACAACTTCAACAGTGCTCAGGTTACTTATAGGCAGTCAGGAATAGTATATGGTGTCACAAAATTTCATCATATACTATATGACAGAAAACGTTTCCTGGTCATGGATCATAAACTACTGAGTCTACTGTTTCATCCATTGAAACTAGTTCATAATCACACTGTGCAAAAGCTTCAATGTTTAAACTACTGAGTGCACTGTGTAATCCATTGACACTAGTTCCTAATCACACTGTGCAAAAGCTTCGATGTTGGTTGCTGTTATCAGCAAATTATCAATATTATTTTCTGTATCACCCAATATGCAATGTGTCAATGCTGGCAAATTGTCTCATTTACCTACAGAACAGATGTAGCATTTGATGCACTGGAATCTTCTTGTATACATGACTACTCTGGATTCTTTTCCTATTGATTCCTGGTGGATCACACGAGCCAAGGAGCATGACCGATCACTGAGATTGTTAAGTTACATTCACAAATGTTGGTAGCACTTTCACAAATTTAGCCCTGAGCCCTTTGTGCAAAAATATTTTTGCACCACAAGCCTAATGTGTTAATCCTCATCTCACTGCAACAGTAAGTGTTAAATCTTCTACATAGAGGTCATTGGGGAAAAGTTTGCACTAATCAGCTGCCATGCCAACATTGTATGTGGCTTGGTTTAGATAAGCAAATAGAATGCATGTTGGCACACTGTTGTGCTTGTGTGGATGATCAGGACAATCCAAGCAAATAAAAATTTCACCTGGCTGCATTCTGATACTCCTTAGCAATGCCTCCATGTAGACTTTTCTAACACCTTTTGGCAAATGTGTTGGTTGGTAATCGTCGATGCCTATAAAAAATACCCTTTTGTTATTCCATTGCATAATATGAGGTGCTATCCAAAATTTTTGGGACTGGTGCTGCCATCTGTTGAAAACCTTACCTTTGGAATAATGATCACCATCACCCTCCACGTTGTTCCCATCCACACATATATGACAGTCCCAGCACTTCCGCCACTGGTCAAAGGTGTTCTGGAAGTCCTGTTCTTTGAGGGTGTTTACCACCATCAGCGATGCTTCTTGAATCCTCTCTAGTGTGTCGAACGAATGGCTTTGCAACTTGAGTTTCCATTTTGGGAACAGCGCAAAGTTGCAAGGTGTCAAATCTGGTAAGTGTGGTACAACCACCATGTTGGTTTTTGTCAAAAAGATTCTGGTGAGCAAGGACGTGTGACTGGGCGCATTGTAATGATGCAGCAGCCAGTTCCCTTGATACCAAAGTTTGGGCCATCTCAAAACATCAAAGTAGTATGCAGAATTCACTGTTTGGTTTGGTGGGACTAATTCTTTCTGCACAATTCCCTTGGTAACAAAGAAAACAATAATCATGCTCTTCACATTGCTCTTCACCAGTCTCACATTTTTTGGGTCTTGGAGAGCTTGGGCTCTTCCACTGATATGACTGTTGCCTTGTCTCTTCTGGGTCATAACCATAAATCCAGCTCTCATTGCTGGTGATAACCCATGACAAGGTCAGATCATCAGATGCATTCTGACGAAGGTCTTTGCACACTTCAACATGCTGCACTTTCTGATAGGCAGTCAAGATCCTTGGCACAAATTTTGCAGTGACACAATGCATGCTCAATTAATCAGTCAACATTTGTTGACATGTTCCAGTACCAATACCCACTTCATTTGAAAGGTCTTGAATGGTTCGACATTAATCCGCATAAACCAACTGTTGAAGTTTGGCAACAATGTCTGGTATTCTGTGGCTAATGAGCCTTCCAGTGTGAGCATCATCTTTGATGTCTGTATGGCCTGCCCTGAACAGATCATACCACTCAAACACAAGCACACAGCTTATGCTCTGCCCCAAAACACTTGTTGAGTCACTACAAGGGTCTCCAAAGCACTTTTCCTGAGATTCGCAAAGATTTTGATACACACACACTACTCTGTTTACGGATCCATCATAAAATCACCACACATCAAACACAGAGTATTACAGAAATCACTGTGGACACACAACACATCCTCCCAGCTGAACGCCACTCTGCCAACTGACTCATCAGATATGCAGCTCTCGTCCCCTAGCGCTGCAAAGATCTATTACTCCTACTTTCCAGATGGTAGCACCAGTCCCAAAAATTTGGTATTCCACCTCATAACTGTCAAGGTGCTCACTTCTGTATTTTTTCTCAAAGGCTTACCACAAATAATTATTTCTGACAATGGACCTCCTTTTTCTTCAAAAGAATTGGTACATTTTTTAAAGCAAAAATTGAGTACAGCATGTCAGGAAAATACCGATCTCAACACAGTCTAATGGTGAGGCCAAACATTTTGATCAAACATTCAAGACATAAATGTCAACACTCTGAGCTTCACAAACACATGAAGATGCCCTACCAATGTTTTTGAGTTTGTATCATACTCTTCCCGCTCCTGACATTTTGCTGGCAAGAACATTTGCATGTGAGACACTTTGCTCCAGCTTCGGACTTTACCACAAAGTTTCATAAAAATGACAGAGTTCAGTATCAAGTGTGCAAGAAGCCTCATTTATGGGAATGTGATGTTGTTCTCAGATCATCTGCCATTATGCAGTATACCATTCGTGACAGCTCAGGCGCACACCAATCCCTCAAAATTCAGCTACAGTTCCATGAATTCAGTGATCCTGCTGAAGATAAAACTGTTTCAGACTTCTTCATGGCGCAGCATATGGCCACTGGGACACAGCCACATCCAGCCACAACAATACAGACTCCTACACAGCTTACCAGGTGGATGCCTCCATGTGCAACCATCTCACCGATAGATGTCAACACTTGTCCACCTGTGACGCCATTTCACTCAATGCTGCAGGTCACCTCTCCCAAGGACACTGATGCTGTCAACCTTGGCGAGTATCACTGGCACCCTCTGCAGCACCCTTCGTGCTCCTACTAGTGTCCTCAGATAAGTCCTGTGCCTGATTTTCCAGGGCAGTTTCCTTGACACTTGCAAAATGCAATGTTGGGACATGGTTTGGCCTGTTTTACACCTAGCTATGCAACCAGCCCTATCGCTAACCACAGCACAGGCCATACCTTCAAATCTGGGCAGGAGGGTTACAGTACTGGTTGTCAACCAGTTGGCTGCACTTTAAAATACACACTCTGCCATTTAACCCGCCACATTTTCTACATCTGCCACTGTGGCATGAGGTCACTGCCACGAGCCCTGATGCCACTGCCAATGGTATGCAAACATCCTCTCTCTGGAGCTCCAGCAGTATGTACACTTAAATTCAAATATTCACACACAGACCCAGTTTTTTGTGTTTGCCAATTCATAACATTTATATACTTACACAGTGGTCAGGACTCACCATCTGTGGAGTAATCATAGCAGTGATGACTGACAGAATTGTAAACCAATGTATCTGTATATATTTCAACATTGAAATCTACTGTTAGCAACTGGCACTGCAACTACAGCAAACAAAGATATGTATTACTTTTAATATTTTATATTAGATATCTGAATTCTCTGACCACAAGCTGCTTCTATTCGTCACTCCTGTATTCACTAAGAACCACAAAATGTGTAAAGGGAGTTGCAACACCGACAGCTGCCTTCACATATTCTATTAACTCTATAGTCAACTACTGCACTATTCTGGAGTTCATTAATGTATCTCACTCAGAATTGATAACTGCTTGGTAAACCGGTCCACAGTTCCTCTGTTAGTATGATCTACTCTTTGCACTTGTACAATAGTGCTATTAAACTTCTTGATGTGACACGATGTGCTGTACTAAACACTACCTTTAGCAACCTCCCTGCCAGTATCTAAACATCCCCTCTTCCGCTGTAACAATGTTCGTGGTGCTACACACTTAGAATTCCATACAGAGATCACAACCCCTGATATTCCCCCTGTATCTCTCTTTGTACTATTTTCTTCTTGACAATGAAATTAAGCCCATAAATGTTTTTTTTCTTTCTTTTTAATCTCATTCCTCACATACCATGTGTATGGTGAGTTTTACTGTGCACTGGTGACTAATTACCAAGAAAACATTTAAACAAAATATGTAACTCATCCAGAAAAACTTATAACTGAGAAAATAACTGTTTAATCTATTTCAGTTCAAAGTGTAGAAGCTCTGTAAATGAAGGGAATAATTACTGTGAAGGGATTCTCTAGTAATGAATGAAAAATACAAATGTATTATTGTAATTTCTTATGTGAGAGTTTATTCTTGAAAGAAATAACAGAAATGTACTAATATCATAGTGCACTTACTATTCTGAGCAGACATACATTTATATATGTATTTTCATTTTTTGTATAAATTTTAATTGTTAATTAATCAAATGTTCATCTTAAACAATGCTGAGAATTGTTTGGAATTGTTAAGAAAATATAAATAGTGACTGCCATGTTGGCAGAGGGAGCCAGTTTGGTTTTGGGTTTTGAGCAGTGAGCATGTACCCTGTGTAATAATACTTTAATTTTGTTTTTAAGGTACAATAAATGTGTTTAAAAAACATAATACAAGACTAATTCTTCATTTTAACTTTTCTGAAGTTGGAATTTTACAGTAATTGTCTCCAGGACATATGCTGTGACAGATTGCCTGATACAATGAGTAAAACAACCCCTAAGAATGTTATAATTGGCGTATGGAGCTGGGATACAGTGTAAATCTGTAAACTAATCTTGCATTTTGTTTCACAGTTAACCCACTTGTTGAAATAATGTTCCATTTTTTATGACAATAGGACAAAGAAGAACGCGAGTGACACTACAAAATATACCTATGTGAAAACGCAATTTGGGAAACCAACTGTTTGTAAGTACAACATTTACTTTTATTTTATTTTGGAAACTGTTTTTTTGCCTGCTTTGTCATTATGGAGGATAATACAGAAGTTAACAACAACAGGCAAGTTGATGATTATGGGGAGGTTAATGGGAATTTGGAAAACACCATAGATATTACTGTTAATAATGTAGTTAATCAGGACAGTGAAATCGGAGAGGATAGTGAACAAAGTAGTGAATGTTCACCCTTTCGTGGATTTGAATGTAGTGTATCAGCCTTTAATAGGTTAGTTCAGTTAATGGAAGAACGGAAAAAATCGATTGATGAACAAAAACGCTCAACTGATGTGCATAGAATCACTCTTGATCAAAAGCTTGATTCGATCGATAAAAAATTAGACAGGCATGGAACCCAGATTCGCGAGACAAAAGAGAGTTTAGAGGGGTCTTGGGAAAAAGTAGATTATAATACCAAAAATGTGTCGTCTATAGAAGGGGAAATTTTTACCTTAAAACAGGAAAACCAAAAATTGAAAAGAGGCTAGATTTTGTGGAAAATTTCGAAAAAGTTGCTGCTGTAGAAGTGTTACAATTGAAAAAGCTCAACAAAGATTTCGTAAAGAAATTCACAGAAACGGATCAAAATACACAAAATTTCACTAAAATTGCAAATGATAATTTCACGGAGTTAAAAGAAGACGTAGGCCCTTGTTTAGGTGAAATTTCGAACTTCTAATCTAAATTTCAAGAAATCAAAAATTCCGTTGCTATGAAATCTTATTATAGTTACAGTCCAGTTTGGAGTAATGTAAACATAAAAACATTTTCAGGGGAAGGTAATATACATCCAGTTGATTTCATGTTACAGATTAAAGACAACATGACTGATAAAATGAGCGATAGTTCGAAAATTAAACTTTTTGAAAAGGGGAGGCTTTGTCATGAGAGAACCAAGAAATCAATACTGAAATGTCGTTTAATGAGGTAGAATGAGCTTTCATGAACAAATTCTCGTCAGAAACTAAACAAGCTAGAAGTAAGACAGAATTTTTGAATGGACAAAATTTCAAACCAGGTAGTAGATGCATGAAAACGTTTCGTGAACAACAGTTAAGAACTTTTGTACATCTTGATAAACTGCTCAATGAAATGATCCAAATAGACATCCTGTAACATAGGTTACCAAACAGAGTTCAGTGGAGTCTTTTCTATGGTCCTGAAGATACAATTGAACAATTCCTTAGATACATAGATAAATTGGATTTAGCTTGGGAGAGAAATGACAGATGTAATGACACACCAGATGATAGCAGGAATAACAGTTACAGAGCTTTCAATGATCATTTCAATAGCAGATTTACAAATTATGGCAGAAGAAATTGGGAGACGAATGATAGGCAGAGACATGAGAATAGGAATTTTGAAACGAGAAATAGGCAGTGGGGGCAAAATCAGAGGAAAAATAGTAACAATTTTGAAAACAGAAGAAATGGTGCAGTAAACTAAGACCTGCCTCTTTCAGAGCCTGGCGAGATGGGGCAAATAAACATGGGAATTACAATCAGGCACATTGTAGTACTTTCAGGAGGGGAAGGGGCAGAACAATAGAACATACAAAAATTTTGCACCCAGAATACAACCTGAAGTGAGTAGAATGAAATTTAATAGGGATTTTTTTTTATCTGGAAACAAACATGAAGAAAAACATAAGAAATCTGAATTTGAATAAGAAGAAAACACTTCGACAAAGTTCTTTTACTGTAGTAATGCAGTAGTAGCTGTTGATAGTGATGAGAACAGATCTGATGAGTATGGTTTAGTGAGAATGTTGAGTGAATGTGAAATAAGTGAAAATGCTGACACTGGTGTCATATGTGTGGGAGCTGATGTTCATGTGCTAGGCAATGGAAGTGAGGATGACAGAGTAATTCCCAATGAAATTACAGTAGATAATAAACAGGAAAATGCGGAAGTGGTAGAACAAAGTAGTCACAGTGTTGAGGTTGTTGGAAAAGTGTTGAAGAGAGAAATGAGGTTGGTGTTGAAAGTAATATTAAATGTGATGATAATGTTTCTAATGAGAATGATTCAGATGATGATAATGGTAATGATGATGATGATGATGATGATGACATGTTACTTACAGAGTTAGATGGGATGGTATAGGCAGAAGTTAAACTTGATGATTTGATGCTGAATGATTCTGGAATTCATGGTGTGTGTTCGAGTAATGATTTAGAAACCAATAGAGCAGTGCCTGATAGATTAATGTTACCAGTTGATATCAGCGATGTTGAGTCTGAATGTGTTTGTGAAAATGGAAAGGATGATCTAATTAAGGATAGAGTAGTAAGTGTAGTCAATGACTATAGTAGTAAATGTCAGTAAGGTGATCAAAAGTGTAAGGTCTTAAGTGAAATTTGTCAAAGTGTGCTCTCAGATGTTAAAATTATCATGAAAGGTGTAGAACAGTCTCCAGGTGGTAATGTGATTAGTAAATGTGTAGAATCTGTAATAAAAACTAGTGATTGTGATAAAGTGGTGAAAATAGTTAGTGACTATGATGACAGATGTAGCCATAGTGTCAAAAAATTTTAAACCATAAATGAAATTTGTCAAAATGTGCATTTAGGAAAGGAAAGTTGTTTTGGAAATTTGGAACAGCCATCAAATTGTAACTTATTTAGTGAATGTGTGCAAGTAGTAAAGGAAGGAAGTTTGTGTGCTGAAATCAGTAACTTGTAGACGGATTTGAGGGAGCTTTGCAAAAACAATTACCTAGTTGATGAAAGAAACGCAAAACCAAATAAACGACCAGCAAATAGTAAACTTACATTGAAGAATGTATACTCTATGCCACACAGACAAACAAATGTTGTACACCTTGTTAAGACATGCTATGAATATTCTGACCTAATAATGATAAAGACACTAATGGAAAGAAAATTACAACTTATAAAAAGCTCAATAATGTCCACTGCTTTTTGCAAATGCAAACACTGACAAGTGAGAAATTGGACAACTTACTACATTTAAAGTTAATACTGTAAAATATTTTTTGTAGTTTACATTCATTTTTCTTTGATGTGTGAATATTTGCATATTTTTACCTATATTTTGTCTTATCATAGACTGGGTATTGAAAAGGGTGTATTTGAAGAGCAGTGTGTGATTTTACCTGACATACACTGGGGGTTGTTTGATTTTTATGTGAGACTATTTGAATTTGTTGTTATCTAGACTTAGGAATGTTACGCAACTGAAATTATACAAACAGCCTTCATCACTCATATAACATCATTAGAATTGTCATTCCTCAGGAGGTTGCAAGCTCTTATTTTGCAATTTGGGGGTGGCAAACCCAAGGCTCCAAGCTGGTGTGACTCTTTCCTTTTCAAGTCACATCCTCTCTTACTTATCTGTACAAACTCACCCTCTCCCACTTTCTGATTTGGATGAGTAGTTAGAGACTGGATGGCGAAAGGAACTGCTGCATGTATTTTATACTGGGCAAGTTGTTCTTTCTCTGGTTATCTGGATGCAAGTACAAACTTTGGGCAGATTTAATAATGTGTAGTTTAATAATGCAACCAGGATATGAATTTTGAGGAGAGTTGGCGTAATATTTACTCATGATGTCTGTACAGTTATTCTCATTAGGCTGATAAAAATATCATCTCATTTGATTTTGTAAAAAGTTGAGAAAATGTTTAGAATTGGTGTGAAGTTTTACTTAAGATATCTGTGTTGTTATAGCAATGTACTATTACTTTACAATTGAGATGTTGTAATGTCTCTTGCAGTGGTCTCTCCATGATATTTTCGGAAATTTTATAAATTATATAACTCAGTACATATCTCAAAATATCTCTTCTTATCTTACCGATTATCAATGCAAAGTAGTTTCAAGCCCAATTATTCCTTGGAGCGTCTATTTACTCCATGGAATAGCTTCTCCGCTATCTATGTTTTCTCTTATGAAAAGAATGAAGGAATTCTTGCCAATTAGTCGCGAAAGAAGGAGGATGTATATGTATGTATTGTTGAGCTAGTCGCCATCTTGATTAGATTCTGTATGAGAAGGAATTTAATACATGAACTAAAATAAATAAATAAATAAATAAAACCAGGATTAGAACCTTTCAGCTTACTCAAGAAGATGGATGAAATTATCCATGTTTTCAAAATTTTTTCCGATCTGGAGTTGTGATATTGTGCAACTACAGTATCGATTAAGACACCTAGGTGTGGAAAGTATAAGACAAATGGATTTTCCCATTCCTCAGACGGAAGATTGGATGGATCAGGTCCATATTTGAGTTCAAAATGAATCTGGAGAAATTCGACTAACTCTTCTTTTCCAGGAATCTTTAATAGTTGACCATTCCTTAGACGAATTTTGATTGTTTCATGCCACAATCCTGAGTACCTGTTCCTGAGATTCCTTCTGGTCTCTCAAATCCGTTACGTCTCCTGTCCGGTACGCCAATGCGATGGCGATGGCTGTCCACTGTGCCATGTCCCATGTTCCTGTTCGTTCAGTTTCACCGCAGTTCAGGAAGACATCAATGTAGAAAATTTTTCAGGAGATTAAAAAAAATTTGCATGTGTAAAGATTTTTTTTTTTTTTGGCTATGAGGTAGATTTTATCTTTCCTATGAATTTTAGAATATCTCTATTTTTTAAATTATTCTGTCTTTCCTATCATCTGTGATACCTAGTTGGGGTCTAAGCCTCCAGGTTTTCTGGGGTTTCTCTGTGAAGGCCAGTTCCTGAATAGGTAGACCTGATTAACAACTATATAAGTCCATCTTCCCTGGTTGTGTACGTGGGATGTGGGTATGCCCCAGTACAAGTGACAGAAACAACTAGGTATCTAGGTAACGAAGATACCAAATACCTGTAATCACAAAAATCTTACTAACTTCTTAAAATTTATAGGAACGTATGTTTCACAAATTCTAACGAGTTAGCTGAGCCAATAGTTAGCTCGCAAAGTAGATGCATGTCAACTTTGCTCGCTTCGAGGCGCGATATAATGTCTCTTGCAGCGGTCTCTCCACGATATTTTCGGAAATTTTATGAATTATATAACTCAGTACATATCTCGAAATATCTCTTCTTATCTTACCGATTATCAATGCAAAGTAGTTTCAAGCCCAATTATTCCTTGGAGCATCCATTGACTCCATGGAATAGCTTCTCTGCTATCTATGTTTTCTCTTCTGAAAAGAATGGAGGAATTCTTGTCGATTAGTCGTGAAAGGAGGAGGATGTATATGTATGTATTGTTGAGCTAGTCACCATCTTGTTGAGATCCTGTATGAGAAGGAATTTAATACATGAAGTAAAATAAAGTAAGATGTTTGCGTATTATTTAACTGATTATTATTGACAGTGTCTGGTTACTACGCTCTGTTGCACGGGATCAGTGGGGAACGTCTGATTTACACTGGATGAACCTGCTGTTTTGTATGCACAAAATATCCAGTTACTTCAAATAAATTGGCTAACACAGTCTTACCAGCAGGTCTCTGGTCTTCCCCATGTGATCACTGAAAGTTAATAATTATTACAAATGTTTCCAGGAGATCGACTGACAATTTTCATCTCACCGAGACTTCAAAATTGCTTCACTGCCTTATGGAATTTAAGTTAAGCTCAAGTTAATCAGGATAGAACAGTATTGAACTGTGTGAATGTGATAAGTCTGCTTTGTAAATGAAAATTCCCTTAACATACGCATGTTTCTACTATCCTGATCAGTGAAGCTAAATCAGGCCAGTGTGAGAGGTTTTTAAATTTTTGATTCCACAAAAAATATTAAAATGTGATTACAATTAGGTCAGACTGTTTGCAGCCTTATATATGTGTTCTTACCTGGTTTCACCTGTTACTATACCTATTATGTGAAAGTCACTAGATAGACATTGAATTACTGTCAAATATGAAAATACTTTGTCATGGTCTTGTTCTTAACATATGTTAGATCTAATATATAATTGGAAAAGGAACATTTATCAGAAAGAAATTAATTATGTTTGTATTACTTCTGTAATCCATCTGTGGAGCATAAGGAAAATGGAATTCTGTGTTGGAAATAGTTATTGGGACAGAAGTGTTCTGATTTCCAGGATTTAAGATTCACATAGTTTATTTTCATGTAATTTCTACCACTTCAATGACCAAACCATTGGTAATCTTATTTAATTATTCTTTTGCTGTCTTAATACTATAAGATATGGATGATGTTTACTACATGTCTGGTATATGGAACCTGATGCAAACTTGAAATATAACTTATTTCACGATACATTTTTAAGCGTATTTGAAAATTGTTTTCCCAAGAAAACAGTGAAACGTAATTCCAAGAAAACATATAAAAAAACTTGGCTGACTAAAGGAATAAGAATATCTTGCAACCGTAAAAGAGGACTGTATCTAACAGCAAGAGGGAGTACTGACCCCGAAATTGTTCAATATTATAAAAACTATTGTGCGGTACTAAGAAAAGTTAATAAAAAGTCCAGAAGCATGTGTATCATGTCTGAGATCAGTAACTATGATAATAAAATTAAAGCAATTTGGAATATTATTGAAAGGGAAACAGGGCAACCAAGAGCACAGGAAGACTTTAGTGCCATAAAACTGAATGACAAGTGTACTAACAAACAATCTGAAATTGGAAATATTTTCAATTATCATTTTTTAAATGTTGTGGAGAAAGTAGGATCTAGATCTTCACTAGAAGAGGCAAGGCTTCTAATAGAAGAGGCCATACCTGTGCAGTTTGAAACAACTGTATTTCCACGAACCTCTCCCTCTGAAATCAGTAAAATAATAAACTCACTGGAAAGTAAAAGCTCTTGCAGAATTGATGGCATTTCCAGCAAGATACTTAAAGCTTGTTCCCCACAGATAAGTAGGATTCTCAGCCACGTATGTAATACCTCTTTGGAGCAGGGTGTTTTCCCCGATAGACTGAAATATGCCATTGTAAAACCATTGCATAAAAAGGGGGATACGTCGGATGTCAACAACTATCGCCCAATCTCTCTTCTGACAGCTCTATTAAAAATTTTTGAGAAAGTAATGTATTTAAGAGTAGCCTCCCACATATGTAAAAATAAAGTACTAACAAAATGTCAGTTTGGTTTTCAGAAAGGGTTTTCAACAGAAAATGCTATATACGCTTTCACTGATCAAATATTAAATGCTCTGAATAACCGGACATCACCCATTGGTATTTTTTGTGATCTCTCAAAGGCCTTTGACTGTGTAAATCATGGAATTCTTTTAGATAAGCTAAATCATTATGGTTTGAGGGGGGCAGTGCACAAATGGTTTAATTCATACTGAACTGGAAGAATGCAGAAAGTTGAAATAAGTGGTTCATGTAATGTTAATACAACAGCTGATTCCTCAAACTGGGGGGCTATTAAGCACGGGGTCCCACAGGGTTCGGTCTTAGGTCCTTTATTGTTCTTGATATACATTAATGACTTACCATTCCACATTGATGAAGATGCAAAGTTAGTTCTTTTTGCTGATGATACAAGTATAGTAATAACATCCAAAAACCAAGAACTAAGTGATGTTTTTCACAAAATTATTAAGTGGTTCTCAGCAAACGGACTCTCTTTAAATTTTGATAAAACACAGTATATACAGTTCCGTACAGTAAATGGCACAACTCCAGTAATAAATATAGACTTTGAACAGAAGTGTGTAGCTAAGGTAGAATTTTCAAAATTTTTAGGTGTGTCCATTGATGAGAGGTTAAACTGGAAGCAACACATTGATGGTCTACTGAAACGTCTGAGTTCAGCTACGTATGCTATTAGGGTTATTGCAAATTTTGGTGATAAGAATCTCAGTAAATTAGCTTACTATGCCTACTTTCATTCACTGCTTTCATATGGTATCATATTCTGGGGTAATTCATCATTGAGTAGAAAAGTATTCATTGCTCAAAAACATGTAATCAGAATAATTGCTGGAGCTCACCCACGGTCATCTTGCAGACATCTGTTAAAGGATCTAGGGATCCTCACATTAACCTCACAGTATATATATTCACTTATGAAATTTGTTGTTAATAATCCAGCCTAGTTCAAAAGTAATAGCAGTGTGCATAGCTATAACACCAGGAGAAAGGATGATCTTCACTATGCAGGGTTAAATCTGACTTTGGCACAGAAGGGGGTAAATTATGCTGCCACAAAAGTCTTTGGTCACCTACCAAACAGCATCAAAAGCCTGACAGATAGTCAACCAACATTTAAAAATAAATTAAAAGAATTTCTAGATGGCAACTCCTTCTACTGATTGGCTGAATTTTTAGATATAAATTAAGGGAGGGAAAAAAACTAACTTAAGCATTAGTGTCATGCAATATTTTGTGTAATGTAATATCATGTACAGACATCTTTCATTAACCTGACACGTTCCACATCATTACGAAGTGTCGTATTCATGATCTATGGAACAAGTATTAATCTAATCTATCTGTAAAAGTCATGCTATCTCCTGGGTATAGATACGAGATATTCTTTGTCACAATGTCTACACAAATTTGAACTTTTCAATACTGCTGTATGTTACAGCAGCCCATGCATTTCAATACATACAAATTTTAGCTAATTATCTAATTATTAATAAAAGCTGGTTAATTTTCTATAATGTCTTATTGAAAATACTCTGATGACCACTAATAATTGATGTGTAATGAGTAGCAAAGAAAAAACTAAAGATTGAGGATTTGTATTCATGATATAAAAAAAAAAAAAGGTTCAAATGGCTCTGAGCACTATGGGACTCAACTGCTGTGGTCATCAGTGCCCTAGACCTTAGAACTACTTAAACCTAACTAACCTAAGGACATCACACACATCCATGACCGAGGCAGGATTTGAACCTGCGACCATAGCAGTCGCGAGGTTCCGGACTGCGCGCCTAGAACCGCGAGACCACCACGGCTGGCTATTCATGATATAGTTACAGTTTTTGTGGACATCTACTTTCAATTGAAGACTAGTTGATTCATTAATAGATAGCTGATAAGGAAATATAAATATATTTATCACACCTTAAGAGTGGCTGAAGTGACTATTTTACTCCTAGTATTAATCCATTCATATTTAACCACTAGTACTTTACCCTTTGCATATGTTGGAATTTACCTTATCTGTGCCCAATGTTAATTATTGCCTAATCTGATATTGCTACATCATGCCTAATGTGGTGTTGACCAACGAGAAATCTTTCAACTAGTTGTTGAGCAGTATGTGTTCTGGAAGTAACCTGTTGGTACTTAATTTGGCAATGTACATCTGATTCTACCATGATATGTGGCCATGGTGGCTATCAGAAGATTCTGAAGGAATTTGGGATGATGTCATTCACGCTAGGAGAATAAGGTGTCTTTGACAGTTATTGTGGGCAAATCCCTTTATCCATCCTCGTGGTTTCCTGACCTGAAATGTTCATATCGGTTCAGTTGTTCTAAAATTGGTGCTTGAGTTGTAAAGGAATGAGGGCGTTTGGCCCTACAAGTGGCACAGTCATTATATCTATGTGCATTCCAACAAATGAAAACGGACATAATTTTTCCATGAAAATAGAAGTCTGAAAGGCTAACTACTACTGTTTCTTGTAAATTGCTTCACAACTACCTATACGATACAATGCATACTATAATTATCTGTTCAATCTGGTCTATCTAGACTCAATACAATAATATACAATTGTTGTGTGCAAAATATTCTTTATAATTACGTTTTGTCAATGTAATTTCAAATGTTGAGTATTTATTCATATGCACTGCTGCTTGTAATATTTTCTGTCTATACTTAATACAATGATATACTGTTCTCAGCAATCACATATTATCAAGGCCCTATTCTTTTCAGAAGAAATACACTTACTATAATTACTCTACAACTTACATGCACAAAATTAGAACTACTGATGTATTGACATATACTATGATATGCTGTCACATGCAACTCTATTTCTGTAATTATTTATTGTATTTGTGGTAAACTGCTTTCTTGTGGTATACAACATACTCCAGCAATTTTTAATAGCAATATTATAGCTATAATTAATCCTGTCATTCTGCTGATGACTAGTTAATTATAAGTACTGCCACTTGAAAAACTGTACTGAACAGTGGGGGTCCTGGGTAGGGGGTTTCCTGTCTTTGGGGTCTCTCGTCTTCTCTTCTTCAACTCAAATGCTCCAAAACTACTATTTCATTTCTTACTTCTCATTAGAGTACCAAGTTATCCTTCCCTCTATCCTGATGCATATGTCTCTATTGCTGAGACCCTTCTAATTTACCTTGTCAGCCTATTAAATGACTAAAGCCAGTTTTATAGGAGGAACCAGGAATCAAGCCATCATTGATACATTGTTAGATGTAATCATACTCAGTCATACTATGTCTTATTTTGTTGTATGTTATCACCAAATTGATAAACCTTTTACTTATGGATTTATTTTGCTACAGACCAGTACTCAAAGTTGTGAACACTCATTAATATTTGTAATTATCATGAGGCATGGCTCACTCATTAATATTTGTAATTATCGTGAGATATGACTCACTCATTAATATTTGTAATTATCATGAGGTATGGCTCACTTATTAATATTTGTAATTACTCTCTATATTTATCAATGTCCAAGGTTGTTGTATGTAATTTTTTGTTATATGTACCAGCACTCCAAATTGTGAACTCGTTTATATGCAAGTCTTCTTCAACTCTAACACTCCGAATTTTATATTTAATTTCTTATCTCTCATCAGAGCACAACGCCTATTTTATAGGAGAGTATTTTTGCACTGTTGAAGATACTGATTTTACATATATTAAAAACAAAGATTCCAAGACTTACCAAGCGGGAAAGCGCCGGCAGACAGGCACATGAACAAAACACACAAACACACACACAGATTTACTAGCTTTCGCAACTGATGGTTGCTTCTTCAGGAAGGAGAGGGAAAGACGAAAGGATGTGGGTTTTAAGGGAGAGGGTAAGGAGTCATTCCAATCCCGGGAGCGGAAAGACTTCTCTTAGGGGGAAAAAAGGACAGGTGTGCACGTTAAAGCAGCAGACACTCACTTTGACTTACTTTGTAACATGTCCTACACACCTAAAAAGGCTCATCAGGAAAAAGTTTCTATACATAATTTTCATATCAAATTAAGTAACAGATATCAGGTATTATCAGACAGCACTGTAAAGCAAAAGGAGAAAGTCATTACAAATTCTCGTGAATACCTTGCAGCAAAAGGTCTCAATGAGAAACATTTAACTCATTCTGGCAGCTTAAAAAGTACTACTAAATTATATATTAGAAACAAATGTGATGATAAGGTGAACACTTTGTTGCTGGGGGAAAATGACAGGGCTGAAAATCGGAAAGTAAATCAAGAAAATATTTACTTATTCTCAGACAGTCATGGAAGAGGGCTAGCTGAAACACTGAAAGAAAAATTGGAAAAGGTAAATGTTATGGGTCTAGTGAAACCAGGTGTGCCTCTGCATGTTGTTACAAAAGATATCCACAAATGCAAAGCCTCAGGTTCAAATAACTCATTTGTGATAATAGTTGGAGCAAATGAATTTACAAAAACGATGCAAAATATGCAATAAGAGATCTGAAGGAAATGCTAGAGTGTGTGCCAGCACTCAAAATAACCATTGTTAGTATTCCTGAGCAACATGACCTAGCAAAAATATCTTGTGTAAATAAAGAAATAGAAATTACAAATCGTAAAATTGAGAAAATGTACAAACTGCAGTGGCAAATCTATGGTGGAGCCTAATCTAGAATCACAGAGTGGTACAACTGCAGTGACTTAGGATATATTGAAAAACAATTCAAGTAAAGAAATCAACATAGATGATTTGTCAAGCACAGTTTCTACTACATCAACTGTCCTGTCAACGGTGGAAGTGTCATGAACTCCATCTACAGCAACTACAGCACCGGGAACATTAACATTAACTGCAGCAGGATCAACAACTAACAACAGTGCTCCATCAAAGCTACTGTAGTGTCACCAAGGCCTGCAGCAGTCTACAATCAAAAGAGGGGCTTGAGGCCTAGAAAACCTGCTATAGTAAATCAAGATTTTTTATTGTTTCGCAACAAAAAGGGGAAAAAACCATGACTTAGGTAAGTCAGTCAGAAATGACATTCACCAAAAGATCAATTATCTAACGAGGATGTGCAAAAATTCACCCAACTTGAAACCTAGCAACAAACTGTGTATTTTCCATAAAAATATAAGGGGGCTAAGAAGTAAACTAGAACAATTGACAATGAATTTTAGTGACAGTAATACTATTGGTAATGCTGATATGATTTGTTTTACCAAACACCATGTAAAGGAGGGTATCAATATACTAAATCTAGATGGCTATCGTATTGCTCCTCACTTGTGTGGAAACAGTATGCAGTAGGCTGGTGTAATAATATATGTAAAAAAGAATATAATGTATAGATCTCTAGAGCTCACAAAATACTGTTTTGATCAGCATTTAGAAGCTTGTGGTATAGAAATTAGCACCATGACCCTGTCACTCATTGTAGTAACAGTGTATAGGGCCCCATGAGGGAAGCAATGTATGTTCTTTAAGCAAGTCATGTCTCTTCTATCCCATATATATTCAAAAAATAAAAATACAGTAGTCTTAGGAGACTTTAACATTAACTTTCTAGATTATGATAGTAGTAGAGCTGACCTGCTACATATAATGAACACATACAACCTCACATCCATGGTAGACTTCCCCACAAGCGTTACGAACCACTGTTCAAGTCTTATAGATAATATTTTCATTGATGAGAATAGAAACACCAATGCAATGGTAAAACAAGTCCTAAATGGTCTTTCAGACCACGATGACCAATTACTAACTATCAATGATATATACCCACACAAGAAGGACAAAGTCTGTAAAAGGTCATTTAGGGTAATTAATAATGAAAATCGCATGATCTTCAACTCATTGACTGGAGTCCAATGTATAGTGCACTGAAAGTCAATGACAAATTTAACCTATTTATAAATGAATTTATGTACTACTTTGAAGCTGTCTTCCCTCTAAGAACTGCAAACAACAAGTACCAGAGCCATACCAGCAAACAGTGGCTCACAAAAGGAATAAAAACATCATGTAAGACTAAAGGACTGCTTTATGTTTCTCTCAGAAATACAAATGATTCTGAAATAAGAGCTCATTATAAAAGGTACTGCAAGATCTAAAATGAAGTTCTGATAAAGGCAAAAAGTATGTTCATCAAATCAGAAATAGATAAGTCTGGCAACAAAATAAAAACCATCTTGGGTATTATTAAAAGAGAACTGGTAGTTACTCAAACAATGCAGAAAATATTGAAGTTAGACATAATGGGAATATCATTGATAAAGGTGAAACTGTTGCAAAACTTTTCATCAAGCACTTTTTGATTGAGCAGATAAAATAGGGTGTGATGGTTCTATAAATTAGGCTCTGAATCTTTTACAAAAAAGTGGACTTAGTGCAACACCCCAGATTAGCATGCCTTGTGTCACTGTTGAGGAAATTAAGAAGATAATAAGGACACTGAAAAACAAAAACTCAACTGGTATTGATGGCATTTCCATCAAAGTAATGAAACACACACACATTTTCATTCGTGAAGTCCTGTGACACATCATTATTGAATCACTGAGACTAGGAATTCTCCAGACTTAATATGCAGTGGTGAAACCATTGTACAAGGAGGGTAAGAGAAATGAAGCAATGAATTACCATCCTATTTCACTCTTAACTTGTTTCTCCAAGATTCTCCAGAAAGTTGTACACAGGATTCTTGAACATCTTAGTAAATACAATATCCTCAATTAAAGTCAATTTGGTTTCCAGAAAAACATATCAACAGAAGATACAATATATTCTTTCACCAATGCCATTCTTTAATCGGTCGATAATAAAATGTCTCCAACTGGAATTTTTTGTGACCTTTCTAAGGCATTCGACTGTGTGAACCATGAGAGTTTTCAGAGAAAGACAGAATTTTATGGGTCAAATGGAGAAGCAGGGAAGTGGATTGCCTCCTATTTAAAGGACTGGAAACAGAAATTCATGGTAAAAGACACTAATGGGGAACCAGTGTCCTCTTCTTGAGGCACAATAAACTGTGGAGTCCCACAAGGCTCTATTCTGGATCCTCTACTTTTCCTTATTTTCATAAATGCCCTTTCCATGGGTACTAGGGCTAAGGTAAAATTTGCTTTGTTTGCTGATGACACGACGATCCTGGTAGAGAATTCAACAAATACTAATCTTGAGATCACTGTAAATGCAATTTTTCAGGAGATCTTTAACTGGTTTACCTGGATTATCACTAAATTTTGAAAAAAACACAATTGATTCAATTCCATACAAGCCAAAATATCAAAGGTGAGATTAATGTTAAATACAATGATGGGAATTTAGCAAGAGTGGAGTAAACAAAGTTCCTGGGTCTACTTGTTAATAGCAATCTAAACTGGTACTTACACATTCCTTCTCTGTATAAAAAAACTAAGCTCAGCAATTTACACTATTTATGCAATTGCTTTCTGCAGTGACTTAAATACTTTGAAAGCTGACTATTTTGGTTATTTTCATGCCCTGATGACCTGTTGTTGTTGTTATGGTCTTCAGTCCTGAGACTGGTTTGATGCAGCTCTCCATGCTACTCTATCCTATGCAAGCTTCTTCATCTCCCAGTACCTACTGCAACCTACATCCTTCTGAATCTGCTTAGTGTATTCATCTCTTGGTCTCCCTCTACGATTTTTACCCTCTATGCTGCCCTCCAGTACTAAATTGGTGATCTCTTGATGCCTCAGAACATGTCCTACCAACCGATCCCTTCTTCTGGTCAAGTTGTGCCACAAACCCTGATGACCTATGGAATTATATTCTGGGGAAACCAGCCAAAGGCGAACATAGCCAAAGGGAAACATAGCCCAGAAAAGAGTCATTAGGATTCTGTGTGGTGTCAATTACAGACATTCCTGCAGAAAACTCTTCCAAGAGCTGAGAATACTCACAACAGTATCTCAGTAGATTTTCTCTCTTATGTGTTTCTTGTGTAAAGACCATTCCCTTTTTGAAATGAACAGCATGTATCATAACTATGACACTAGGGTAAAAAATGATCTACATCCTGAACCAAAGAATCCAAGTGTAGTACAAAAAGGAGTACACTACTCTTGCATCAAAATATTTAATGCTCCCCCTCAGGCAATAAAAATGTCAGTTACTGATCAGCCTACTTTTAAAGATCCACTTAAACAATATCTTCTAAGTAAAACCATTTACTCACTGGACGAATTTATGTATGAGAATATGTGAAATGATTTTGATCTATTGTAAGTCTATTCAATGTAATTTATAACTTTTTGCAAAAAACAATTCTTGTAAGCATTGTTTCTATCTAAGACATTATTCATTTTACAACCTATTGTTATAAACAAATGTCTCAAATCTATGTAAATGACACATTCTACACCCAAGTGATTTATCGCTAATGGGTCTACAGAACACAAATGATATAAATAAATAAATAAATAAATAAAATAAATACTCTCAGTGCCTTCTTTTGTAATTTAAGAATTTGTAATTTAAGAATTTGTGGCCACTGAAATGGGGCAGAATGCTATGTGACTAAATATTAAGGCATAGTAGACAGATTTTAGCACTGAATGTTAATAAACAGATGTAGTTTCTTCAGGAGAAGATCAATAAATATACATTTATTAATTTTATGTACTATTTCTTCTGTGTCATTGCCCAAAGACAGTTTCAAATCTGGAAATTAACAGAACTTAATACCTGTTCCATGTAATGTGTAGGTCCCAAGTTTTGACAGACATAAAGGGAGATTCCATTGCATCTAGGTTCAGTATTACTGGTCATTAAATCTATGTGAAATGTGAAATATATTTTATATTTCAATACACTTGTTGTTTCTTGTGCTAACAGCTATACCAGAGTTTGTCATATTTATATTCTCAAGAGTCAGTACCTGTTATTGTCAGGCAGCATTTCAAACACTTTATCATTAACAAGTAACCAACATAAATTAGTATCCTATGAGCCCGCAATATACTAGCTACAGTAAGCGCCCAATAAGCTAGCTGCCAGCCCACAATTACTGACATGAAATTGGCGCTATTTGGAGCACTTAGTGCTGACTGTCCTGTTCCTGATTCCTGCACCCTCAGCAATGCCAAATTTGTGACACTGCATCTTCCTGGTGAAGTATTGTGTTCTCTGTGTGAGAAAATGACCTAGATTACAAACTAACAGTAAACCTCCAAATGAAGCAATTACCTATGAGATAAGTAGTTATGAAATAACGGTCTGATGTACAAGAATCCGTTACAACTGCACCCTTAAATGCTCCAAGTTGGTCATACTGTGTAGTAACACTTGTACATGGCAACAGAGAGCTACAATGAAAATTTATTCTGCCATTGTTTAAATAAAAGGTGACTTAGCACTTATAATTCTTATAATAAAATTTTATTTTAACAGTGTTTCATTAAACAAATATTAGACTGTGATTCTGCTCATACATGTTCACCTTGGTAACATAAAGACAAATATCTTTCATGTGTATAAAGTATGCCGTGCACCTGCTTGTGTTATGAAAATCAGCATGCCCACTCAAGGGTTAACTGCAGTACAGTAAAAGGGCTATGCGCATAATATAATCAGCAGATTTCATATGATGTGACTGACTGAGTGCAGTAACCTAACACTGAAGTGTCAGATACATTCATGTGTGGCAAACAGATACTTTACACAGTCACTAAATCACTGTCCTTGTAGTCTAAGAGTTATATCAGTTTGTAACATGGTGTGCACAGCAATCAAGTGACGGAGGTCACAAAACAGTTCACAGTTTAACCCAGTTGCTAAAGTTAGCAGGAGGCATTACTGAAGATTAACACAGTTTCTGAAATTAATTACCAGTTCACAGGCAGTCATTAAAAACCGTCACTGAATGTACTCTCAATCACACAGTTCCTGACTTCCAACTTATGATAACTCATATAGAGTACACTTTTGGACACAGATCTTACTTTTTTCTTATCTTCTAGAGACTGGTTAGAATGGCTTCCAAAAGTCTCTCTTTTGTAAGTCTGTAATAATTAAAAATGAAGTTAACTACTGTTGTTTCCAGTAGTTTCACAATTTACAATGAAAGACTTACATTTCGAAGTACCTGAATAGTGGAGAGACATTCTTTTCTACTACTGCTTTTAGATAGAGCAATAATTTATATTGAATTACACTGGTTAATTTGCCTAAAAATGGAACTCTATTTCGGTAACAATGTTTTTTATGAGAATTCTAATTACTTCAGACTCCTGGAAGTGGAAAAAAGAACACATTGATACCGGTGTGTCACACCCACCATACTTGCTCCAGACACTGCGAGAGGGCTGTACAAGCAATGATCACACACACGGCACAGCGGACACACCAGAAACCGCGGTGTTGACCGTCAAATGGCGATAGCTGCACAGCATTTGTGCACCGCCGCCGTCAGTGTCAGCCAGTTTCCTGTGGCATACGGAGCTCCATCGCAGTCTTTAACACTGGTAGCATGCCGCGACAGCGTGGACATGAACCGTATGTGCAGTTGACGGACTTTGAGCGAGGGCATATAGTGAGCATGCAGGAGGCCGGGTGGACGTACCGCCGAATTGCTCAACACGTGGGGCGTGAGGTTTCCACAGTACATCGATGTTGTCGCCAGTGGTCAGCGGAAGGTGCACGTGCCCGTCGACCTGGGACCGGACCGCAGTGACGCACGGATGCACGCCAAGACCGTAGGATCCTACACAGTGCCGTAGGGGACCGCACCACCACTTCCCAGCAAATTAGGGACACTGTTGCTCCTGGGGTATCAGCGAGGACCATTCGCAACCATCTCCATGAAGCTGGGCTACGATCCCGCACACCGTTAGGCCGTCTTCCGCTCACGCCCCAGCATCGTGCTGCCCGCCTCCAGTGGTGTCGCGACAGGCGTGAATGGAGGGACGAATGGAGACGTGTCGTCTTCAGCGATGAGAGTCGCTTCTGCCTTGGTGCCAATGATGGTCGTATGCGTGTTTGGCGCCGTTCAGGTGAGCGCCAAAATCAGGACTGCATACGACCGAGGCACACAGGGCCAACACCCGGCATCATGGTGTGGGAAGCGATCTCCTACACTGGCCGTACACCTCTGGTGATCATCGAGGGGACACTGAACAGTGCACGGTACATCCAAACCGTCATCGAACCCATCGTTCTACCATTCCTAGACCGGCAAGGGAACTTGCTGTTCCAACAGGACAATGCACGTCCGCATGTATCCCATGCCACCCAATGTGCTCTAGAAGGTGTAAGTCAACTACCCTGTCCAGCAAGATCTCCGGATCTGTCCCCCATTGAGCATGTTTGGGACTGGATGAAGCGTCGTCTCACGCGGTCTGCACGTCCAGCATGAACGCTGGTCCAACTGAGGCGCCAGGTGGAAATGGCATGGCAAGCTGTTCCACAGGACTACATCCAGCATCTCTACAATCGTCTCCATGGGAGAATAGCAGCCTGCATTGCTGTGAAAGGTGGATATACACTGTACTAGTGCCGACATTGTGCATGCTCTGTTGCCTGTGTCTATATGCCTGTGGTTCTGTCAGTGTGATCATGTGATGTATCTGACCCCAGGAATGTGTCAATAAAGTTTCCCCTTCCTGGGACAATGAATTCACGGTGTTCTTATTTCAATTTCCAGGAGTGTGTGTGTGTCTATATATATATATATAAAATAGAAAGAAACTTTCCTCGTCACCTTAGCCAGCTTCATCCTGACCCACAACTTCTTCACTTTTGAAGGCCAGACATACCAACAATTGTAGGGAACAGCCATGGGTACCAGGATGGCCCCCTCGTATGCCAACCTATTTATGGGTCGCTTAGAGGAAGCCTTCTTGGTTACCCAAGCCTGCCAACCCAAAGTTTGGTACAGATTTATTGATGACACCTTCATGATCTGGACTCACAGTGAACAACAACTCCAGAATTTCCTCTCCAACCTCACCTCCTTTGGTTCCTGGTCCTACTCCAGATCCCATGCCACTTTCCTAGACGTTGACCTCCATCTGTCCAATGGCCAGCTTCACACATTCGTCCCCATCAAACCCACCAACAAGTAACAGTACCTCCATTATGACAGCTGCCACCCATTCCATATCAAACGGTCCCTTCCCTACAGCCTAGGCCTTCGTGGCAAACGAATCTGCTCCAGTCCTGAATCCCTCGACCATTACACCAACAACCTGAAAACAGCTTTCGCATCCCACAACTACCATCCCGACCTGGTACAGAAGCAGATAACCAGAGCCACTTCCTCATCCCCTCAAACCCAGAACCTCTCACGGAAGAACCCCAAAAGTGCCCCACTTGTGACAGAATACTTCCCGGGACTGGATCAGACTTTGAATGTGGCTCTCCAGCAGTGATACGACTTCCTAAAATCCTGCCCCGAAATGAGATCCATCCTTCATGAAATCCTCCCTACTCCACCAAGAATGTCTTTCCGCCGTCCACCTAACCTTCGTAACCTCTTGGTTCATCCCTATGAAATCCCCAAACCACCTTCCCTACCCTCTGGTTCCTACCCTCATAACCGCCCCCGGTGTAAAACCTGTCCTATGCACCCTCCCACCACCAGCTACTCCAGTCCTGTAACCCGGAAGGTGTACACAATCAAAGGCAGAGCCACGTGTGAAAGCACCCACGTGATTTACCAATTGACCTGCCTGCACTGTGACGCTTTCTATGTGGGAATGACCAGCAACAAACTGTCCATTCGCATGAATGGACGCAGGCAGACAGTGTTTGTTGGTAATGAGTATCACCCTGTGGCTAAACATGCCTTGGTGCACGGCCAGCACATCTTGGCACAGTGTTACACTGTCTGAGTTATCTGGATACTTCCCACCAACACCAACCTATCCGAACTCCAGAGATGGGAACTCGCCCTCAGTATATCCTCTCTTCTCGATATCCGCCCTCAACCGCCGCTAATTTCAAGTTGCCGCCGCTCATACCTCACTTGTCTTTCAAGAAGTTCTTTGCCTCTGTACTTCTGCCTCGACTGACATCTCTGCCCTTACTCTTTGCCTTTAAATATGTCTGCTTGTGTCTGTGTATGTGCAGATGGATCTGTGTGTGTGTGTGTGTGTGTGTGTGTGTGTGTGTGTGTGTGTGTGTGTGTGTGTGTGTGTGTGTGCGCGCGCGAGTATATACCTATCCTTTTTTCCCCCTAAGGTAAGTCTTTCTGCTCCCGGGATTGGAATGATCTATACATACGTATACAGACACAAGCAGACATATTTAAAGGCAAAGAGTTTGGGCAGAGATGTCAGTCGAGGCGGAAGTGCAAAGGCAAAGATGATGTTGAATGACACGTGAGGTATGAGTGGCGGCAACTTGAAATTAGCAGAGATTGAGGCCTGGTGGATAACGAGAAGAGAGGATATATTGAAGGGCAAGTTCCCATCTCCGGAGTTCGGATAGGTTGGTGTTGGTATCCTGTCACAAGTGGGGCACTTTTGGGGATCTTTTGTGAGAGGTTCTGGGTTTGAGGGGATGAGGAAGTGGCTCTGGTTATTTGCTTGTGTACCAGGTCGGGAGGGTAGTTGCGGGATGCGAAAGCTGTTTTCAGGTTGTTGGTGTAATGGTTCAGGGATTCAGGACTGGAGCAGATTCGTTTGCCACGAAGGCCTAGGCTGTAGGGAAGGGACCGTTTGATATGGAATGGGTTGGCAGCTGTCATAATGGAGGTACTGTTGCTTGTTGGTGGGTTTGATATGGACTCATGTGTGAAGCTGGCCATTGGACAGATGGAGGTCAACGTCTAGGAAAGTGGCATGGGATTTGGAGTAGGACCAGGTGAATCTGATGGGACCAAAGGAATTGAGGTTGGAGAGGAAATTCTGGAGTTGTTCTTCACTGTGAGTCCAGATCATGAAGATGTCATCAATAAATCTGTACCAAACTTTGGGTTGGCAGGCTTGGGTAACCAAGAAGGCTTCCTCTAAGCGACCCATAAATAGGTTGGCATACGAGGGGGCCATCCTGGTACCCATGGCTGTTCCCTTTATTTGTTGGTATGTCTGGCCTTCAAAAGTGAAGAAGTTGTGGGTCAGGATGAAGCTGGCTAAGGTGATGAGGAAAGAGGTTTTAGGTAGGGTGGCAGGTGATTGGCGTGAAAGGAAGTGCTCCATTGCAGTGAGGCCCTGGACGTTGTAACATACAGGACATATTGAAGTATTCGATACTGTAGACTTTCAGGGGATGTCGATACAGATATGCAAAATGTAAAGGGAAACTTTTGTGATGTTTAAATATTGTACTGTGTCAATATTAGGACATTTTGCACAGAAAGAACAAAAAAGAATTAATGTGAATATATATTAGTGTTAGTATCCTATTTTCATTCAATTTTGTAATTATATTTCATTTTGTAAAAGAAAGTCTCACTGTTTGCTGTAGCTCTGATTAATTGTATAAATTATCAGTTTTGATCTAAATTATTTCGTATAATATGGACAAGATACTTTTAAAAACTCACCAGCTAAAGAGAAAGTCTGTAAATGAACGTTTAATGCACACTTCTTCTTCGATGGAGAAATTCTATATTATGATCGCAAAAATACGAAAACTTGTGAAAACTGTTTCATAACCTAATTTCGAAAGACGATTTGTATCAAGAAATATTGCTAAAAAGATTTATTTACGTTTTGAAACACGATTTAAATCATTTTACATATAAATAGTTGTTCTAAATCACTCAAGAAATATCCAGAATCAAATGTCAAGATATTTCTGGAAACATCGGTACAAATCTGGTGAAGGTTATCCAGAAGCTGGTAGAAAAATGTTATAAAATCTGTTTGGAATTTATGCTTGTAAGGATTTATATGTACTGATCCTTTTACTTACTTTAATCTGTACTAAAATTCTGTAATGTCTAATTTAGTTTTAAGTCGTGAATTGCTATCGTATTGTAAACAAAACATTGTCAAAGACTCTCATTGTTTGGAAAGGTATTAATACACCTAGGAGTTGTCAGTTGCCAGTTTGGATATGCAGTGCGGTTAGCTCGGAGAGTCAGTTGTTGAGTCTGTGAAGTTGTCAGTTCTGTTTGTAAATAAACGTCTGTAATGAACAATTACTTGTTGTCGTCAATATGAACTCAAGACCTTTTGCACGAAGCAGACACCTCCTAATGCAACGTTTTAATTTGGTGTTGAGGAGCTGAAATGTTATAACGTGTGGGATATTTGTGTGTAGGAAGTGGCATCAATAGTTACAAGGATGGTTTCCGGGGGTAACAGGCTGGGTAAGGATTCCAGGGGTTCAAGAAAGTGGTTGGTGTCTTTGATGAAGAATGGGAGACTGCATGTAATGGGTTGAAGGTGTTGATCTACGTAGGCAGAGATACGTTCTGTGGGGGCTTGGTAACCAGCTACAATGGGGCGGCCAGGATGTTTGGGTTTGTGAATTTTAGGAAGTAGGTAGAAGGTAGGAGTGCGAGGTGACGGTGGGGTGAGGAGTTTGATGGAGTCAGGTGAAAGGTTTTGTAGGGGGCCTAAGGTTCTGAGGATTCCTTGAAGCTCCGCCTGGACATCAGGAATGGGATTACTTCGGCAAACTTTGTATGTAGAGTTGTCTGAAAGCTGACGCAGTCCCTCAGCCACATACTCCCGACGATCAAGTACCACAGTCGTGGAACCCTTGTCAGCCGGAAGAATGATGATGTATCGATCAGCTTTCAGATCACGGATAGCCTGGGCTTTGGCTGTGGTGATGTTGGGAGTAGGATTAAGTATTTTCAAGAAAGATTGAGAGCCAAGGCTGGAAGTGAGAAATTCCTGGAAAGTTTGTAGAGGGTGATTTTGAGGAAGAGAAGGTGGGTTCCGCTGTTTGGAACTGGTATAAGGACTTATGTGTGAGTTGAGTTACCTTTAGGGGAAAAAACAGTTCTCAAAAGTGGAGGCAACTTTATTAATGAATGCTTTGTATTTTCCATTTGAGTCAGATGTATTGTAAATAACTATCTGGCTCATGTCTATGAGCAATTTTTGACCTATTTATTACCCTCCTGTACTCAGATTTAATAGATTTTTTATCCTGACAAGTTTCAACATTTAAGACAAGATGCTGGATGTCATGATCAGATAGCCCATTTACTATTGGTTTTGTGATATGACCTTTTTCCCTAGACTTGTCTACAAAGATATTACTTGTTACAGTTGCAGGGTGTCGAGAAAAGGACTCCCCAATTTCAAAATTAAATGTCTTGAAAACAAAGATCGATAGAGGAATGCAGTAAACGGTATGTTTATTGTGAAAGCTGTAAGAAGTGTATACAGCAGTTTGAAATAATAGTTACAAAAGATGCTTACAGATGGCACTGTAATCACCATACGTAATGCCTAGCATAAATAGTGATCCAAAGTGCAGAGCGATCAGTTCCACTATTGAAACGTGAAAGGAGGTTAGCATAACGAAGGAAGAGATTAAAACCATGTACTCCACTGAACAACGTGTTTTTCTGGTGCTATAGTACCACAGGTTAGACGAGATTCCTACGGCAACAAGGCTAAGTTTTCAAGCACGATTTAATGTTCCAAAAGGACCCAATGCAAAAACCATTCGTACGCTCTTTACAAAATTTCAACGAACAGGCAGCATCACTGGTGCTCTAGTGGGGCATGTTGGCCGCAAGCAAACCACAGTTACGCCTGAAAATACCGCCACGGTTTCTGGAATTATTTAGTGAAATCCAATGTCATCCATCCATAGTATTGCATATGAGACTGGTTTGAAGCGTTCCAGCATGTAGAAAATACTGAGAAAGGGCCTACACATGTTTCCATTCAAAATTCAAATGCACCAGGCCATACCCGTACGAGCTGTGCAACAAATGGTTGCTTTTGCTAATCAGATGCTCACAATGATTGATAGTGAAGGATTTGATGTTGGCTGCATCTAGTTTACAGATGAAGCACACTTCCACCTGAATGGATACGTGAATAAGCAGAACTGGCGATTTTGGGGTTTCGAAAAGCCATATTGGTGTGAAACGAAACCCCTGTATTCTCCTAAAGTTACTGTGTGGGCTGCAATATGCAGCAGAGGCATTATTGGCCCTTTTTTCATTCAAGAAACGGTCACTGGTGCACGTTACATTGCAACTTTGGAACCATTTGTTGCCATACAGCAAGCTTTAGAGGATCAACCAGGTACTGAATGGTTTATGCAAGATGGAGCCCGACCACATCGGACCGAACAAGTGTTTCACTTTCTTGAGGAATACTTCAGGAATTGAGTCATTGCTTTGGAATATCCCAAATTTACTGATTCAGGCATGGATTGGCCTCCATATTCGGCGGATTTGACACCCTGTGACGTTTTTTTGTGGGGCACAGTGAAGCAACCCGCCACGCTGGACGAGCTTGAATCGGTGATCTCTGTGGCATGTGAATCCATTTCGTTTGAGACACTATGAAATGTGATGGTGAATTTCATTCTTCATTTGTGCCACCTCTGTAGTACCAATAGTGAACATTTTGAAAACATTGTTATGTGATTGTTTGCAAAGATTGTTTTCATATGATTATTTCACTTATGTATGCTAATATGAGCTGTACAGCATACAGCGCCATCTGTTAGCAGCTTTTGTAACTATTATTTCAAACTGCTGTATAAATTTCTTACAGCTTTCACAATAAACATACCATTTACTGCAGTCCTCTATCAATCTTTGTTTTTGAGATATTTAATTTTGAAATCAGGGAGCCCTTTTCTGGACACCTTGTACATTCACATTTGAGGATGATCAATTGTGTAATGCACATCAATAAATCTATGTTACTTCTGTGACAAAATTTATTCAACAGTGGTTGATCAATATGTGTTACACATGCCCATGAGTTTGTTATGTGGCAGAATATGAAACTTTATTAAGAACATTTTAATGAAGCATCAAATATGAACTATAGTACCGTTAAAGAAGTACTCTGAAGTTACATTACTGCTATTATTTGTTTTATATGTTAATTATGATGTGTAAAATTATAACTTTGGAATGTAAGTAGCTATTTCTCATTATAAATTCAGCATATATTGCTTGTTAAATTATGTAGTCCAATTTTGATTGGGAGAAACACTAGTATTGTGACTTCCATGTTATTTAGGTGGAGTCACAGAACTGTCTTTGAAGCACTCAACTTTATAACACTGAGAAAATGTTATATTAAAATTTCTTTAGTTAAAAGGTTATTAGAGAATTGTTCTAATTCATTGCTAACCCAACTTAAATAAGATATTTACAAATGTTATGCATCTAAATCATCAATATAATTACATACTGAAATCTGCATCAAGAGCAATTTCAGTTATGACCAAAATATCCAGACATGTATAATGCTAATTATAAACTTTGAAATGGTGAGAACTAACAAGTAACTGTCTTCATTGTGATGTTATGTAATGGATGTGGTAGAAGCCATGTCAGTCAGTTAGTCATTGTTTGTGGCGGCAATACTGTAAGAGCATTTGGGTATGTCTTTGGTGAAAAAAAACATTTAAAAGAAAAATTATAGCATGGGCTTCGTCATTTAGAAGTTATTGCAGTACTAAATTGTTCCAAGAATGCCTGCAATGAATACCAAGGATATCAAACTGTATAATTCATCATTTTAGATAATTGCAGGATCCATTCTACAAACTGAAAATTCAAAAGGTTAGTACTCAAATTAAGCTAACAAGTGCAATTTGTAAATTTAACATTGTTGGTACTGGAAGAAAAACAATAAAACATTTCCCCTCTCACTTACTGTAACTCTGCAGCAGCCATGCTACTTACCCCTGTGCACCCAAGATAAGTGGCCAACATCACTTAGCTCACAGTTAAGTTCACCAACATCACTTACAATTAAGCAGATATTAAACAATGGAAAATTTCTTTGTGCCTATCTGTGACTCAGCGTCTCTGCTATATGGTGAGTAGCAACTTTCCATAATATTATCAGCAGGTATTAAAATATTATTGTCTTCCCAAGAATTTTTGTTTGTTTCTGAGGAGGAAAGTCATGTTTTTAAGAAACACTTAACATTATTTGAGTTTTTGAATTTGGCTGTTAGTGGCTTGATGCATATTATTACAACACACAGCTGAGAACAGTGGTCCACAGTTTGATGATCACTGAGATAGACCATTAGCAGATAAGTAGCTGTAATAATAGAGATGTTTCCACTCTGAAAATCTGGTCTATATGCTGTATTACAATTATGAACCTGCATAGTGTCTTTTTTTCTCTATAATTATTATTTGTAACATATGGACAGCATAACAAGCCAAAATATAAATCCAGCAGTAATTTTTAGTGTCCTCTTTTGTAGTACAAAATCACTTCTTATTTTGGTTTGGCAACATCCATCACACAATATAATTCAGTAACACAGGCAAGGATACATTAAGGTAACATAAACAATATGTAGTGCTATCAGGCAATTTTTTTAGCAGATTGAAACTAAATGTTAAATTGCTATGTGAATGATCCACCTGATTATTCTCAACAGTCTATTATCTATTCAGGGTATCTCACAATTCCTATTATAGGCTTCTGTGGGTTGTAATAGGGACACAGATACAGTTTTGATAAGCAATCCATGTCCAGAAATGTACCATTTGGACATAAAATAAGTTTCAAGATTACATGGCTTTTTAATCTCCAGTTTCACTGTACACACACAAACTGTCACTATAATAAATAAGACACCCCATACCATTTTCATCCAACTACAATTGCTATAAGAGACTGGTATTTTTGCAATTAGGAGTCTTGACATTGTTGATCAAAGGATGTGGTGCACTCTGATCTTTGATGAAGACATTCCCTGTCCCATAGAAAGGAACCTGACAACAGTATTTGAAACAATGCTCATTCTGGGGGCTCCTGTAGAGTAGATTGGTCAAAGCTTATCATCTCCCCTGTGTGCATCTACATCTATATTTACATCCATATTGTGCGAACCACAACGAACTGCAAGGAATAAGGCATGTCCCATTGTACCGGTTATTAGTCTTTCTTCCTGCTCCATTCATTTCATTCATACAGAAAACATGGGAAGAATGATTGTTTGAATGCCTTTGTGCATGTTGTAATATTATTCTAATTTTCCCCTCACAATCCCTAAGTAAGTGATATGTACGTGATGTAGTATTTGCCAACCATCATCATTTAAAGCTGTTTCTTGAAATTTTGTTCGTAGACTTTCTTAGGAAAGTTTATGTTTATCCTCAAGAATCTTCCAGTTCAGTTCGTTCAGTACCTCTGTGGAACTCTCTCATGGATCAAACAAACATGACCCACTTGCACTCCCTTCTCTAAATACATTCAGTATCCCCATACTTGCTACAGGTCCCACACACATGAGCAATATTGTAGCTCCAGTTATACAAGTGATTTGTAAGCAAACTTATTTGTATACTGATAGCACTATCACAATATTCAAGCAATAAACCAAAGTCTTCCACATGTTTTACCCACAACTGAGTCCGTATGATCATTCCACTTGATATCCCAACGAAGTGTTACACTCAGGTAGTTGGGTGAGTTGGCCAATTGTAACTGTGACTCATTGATAAAATAGTCATAGGACACCAAGTTTTTTCATTTTGAGAAGTACACAATTTTACATTTCTCTACCTTTAAAGCAATTTTCCAACTTTTGAACCACTTTGAAATCTTATCAAGATCTGACTGAATATTTATGCAGCTTCTTTCAGACAGTACTTCATTTTAGCTAGGTATATCATCTGCAAGATCAATAACATACAACATGAATAGCAAGGGTCCCAACACACTTCCCTTGGGCACACCCAAAGTTACTTCTGCATCTGTCGATGATTCTCCATCTAAGATAGTGTGCTGTGTCCTCCGTATAAAAAGTTCTCAATTCAGCCATGTCACTTGACACCTAATATGATCAAACTTTTTGCAATAAGCATAGTGTGGCACTGAGTCAACTGATTTTTGGAAATCAAGATCAACTGCTTCTACCTGATTTACTTGATCCAAAGCATTAAGTATGAAATGTGAGAAAGGTGTGAGTTGGGTATCACATGATCAATGTTTTTGGATTCAAAAAATGGCTCTGAGCACTATGTGACATAACTTCTGAGGTCATGAGTCGCCTAGAACTTAGAACTAATTAAACCTAACTAACCTAAGGACATCACACACATCCATACCCAAGGCAAGATTCGAACCTGCGACCGTAGCGGTCGCTCAGCTCCAGACTGTAGCGCCTAGAACCGCACAACCACTCCGGCGAGCCTAAATTTTTTGGGGTCCATATTAGTTCTCATGGATAAGGTCACTTTGTTCAAGATATCTCATTATGCTTGAATGCAGAATATGATCTAGATTCTACAACAAATCGATGTCACAGATGTTGAATGGTAGTTTTGTGGATCACTTCTAGTACCATTCTTGTAGATAGGTGTGACCTGTGCTGTCTTCCAACTACTGGGCATGGTTTTTTGTTCATGGGATCTACAATAGATTACAGGTCAAAGAGGGCTAACTCAGCTGCAAATGCAAGATAGAATTTGATGGGGATTTCACTGGGCCCTGGAACTTTCCAGTTTTAACTGTATCCACAGTTTCTCAGCCCCACTGACATTTATACTGATTTCACTTGTCTTTCCAGTGGTACAAGGATAAAATTGAAGCAGTTCTCCTGGCTTTTCCATTATAAAGGAACATTTAAAAACAGAGTTCAGTATTTCAGCTTTCACTTTGCTATCCTCAATTTTAGATCCTATCCTATTTGCTAGGGAATAGACATTAACATTGGTGCCACTAACAGCATTTACTTATGACCAGAATTTATTTGGGTTTTGTGGAAGATCATTTGACAATATTCTGCTGGGGTATATAACTCCCCAATATATAAGTACTGATTCAAATTAGTTATTTAAATAATAGAATGAAATTTTTACCCTGCAGGGGAGTGTGCACTGATATGAAACTTCCTGGCAGATTTAAAACTGTGTGTCAGACTGAGACTTGAACTCGGGATTTTTGCCTTCCACAGGCAAGTGCTCTACCAACAGATCCTGAGATTCAGTGTCAGTCCAACACACAGTTTTTATCTACCAGGAAGTTTTTTTAAAAAAATTCTATCTCTGCTGATTTTCAAAACATATATACTTCATCCTTTGTAACAGCACATCGAGCAGAAGGGTTGGAAAGTTCAGAAATGTTGATTGATCAAAATAATTGGTAATTATCTGGTAAAATTCTTCATCATTATTTCTCATATTTAATGTCTAGATGTTTGTTTTCTTTCTTATTTTACTGTACAATATTGACACAATATCTGGATATGCAACAGTTCATGGGTTTGGTCTTGTTGTATCAATTCTAATCAAAATAATGAATAAATTTCAGTTTTCCCTCTCATTATATATTTATGAAATCACTTCACAAACTTTAAATAACACTTCTTCATTGTGGTTCACACCTATGAAAACATACTTTTGAGTACTGTTATTTAGAGTTAATGTGCAGCACTCATGCAACTTTGACCACATCTGGCCATACACCACTTCTCTCAGTTAAAACTCTCCAGCACCTAACTTACTTTACCCACAGGTAGTCCATACATTGTTAAATGCAAAGAATATGACATATTTCTCAAAGATTATTGCACTTCTCAATGTTTACATACTTGACTGACATTTGGATTCATCAAAGTAATCAAGAAAAATTTTTATGGACATATTTAAAAAAATTATGGCAAATAAAAAATGACATCATAAAATGTGTGATAAAACATCATGTATCAGAAATTATACTCGGCTTGTAGAACATGATGTAGTCAGATCAGTTTTATTGCAGCTATTCAATGAAGGCTGCACAATTGCCCTCTTGACAGCCAAATGCAGTTCATTCAGCATCCCTCTATGTGTGGTCCTATGCTTTTTGTTTTACACCTACAATGCAGTAGTCACTAATTCTTAGAACTTTTTTTACAGTAACTGTATACCGTGGAGAGTTTTTCCCATTACATACTGTTCTACTGGGTACATATATGTCTAGTTACTGGCCAACTATTCTTTTAAACTTCAGCCATAGTTCTACATCCTCCTGCCCTGTGCTGAAAGTTCAAAGTTCCTCATTGTGATATGACACTACAGATTTTTATTGAGTTTACTGAACATATATACCTTCCTGCTTGTTTTAGTAGTCCTTTGTGCATTGTAGTCATTGTTGTCACAGCCATGTCATGATCATTGATATTAGTTTCAGTGTTAACATCCCCAAAGAGATCAGGTCTTTTTGTTGCCATTAGACCCAATATATTTTCATCATGAGTGGGTTTCTGAACTATTTGGTCAAGGTAGTTTTCAAAGAATGCATTTAGTATGTTTCACTGTTTTATCATGCCTACCACTAACACAACTGTAATTTTCCCTAGTTGAATGATAGATTTTTAAAATCTTCACTGATGATTACAATATGACAGGGAAACATATGTAAAAGTGGACTGAGGTTTTCTCTAAGGTTTTCAGTTACATCAGAAGACGAATCAGATGGGTGGCAGAAGAATTCAATTACTGTTTTATACACAGCACTGATTCAAAGTCATGCCCAATCAATCTCACACATAACTTTACTTTCTGTCTTGGTGGATTTATGTTTGTCATCTACTGCAACAAATATGACACCTCCACTTGCATAGCCTTTCAATATACACTTAAATTTTCCTCAAAAATCTCACTTCTATCAATTTCAGGTTTCAGCCAGATTTCTGCTCGTAATAACATGTGAGCTTCACTGATTTTCAAGAGTGTTTTGAACTCTGTCACTTTGTCATGAATGCTTTGGCAGTTAACCATTATGATTTTAATATACTCACCTGTGGGAGGAATTTCTTTTGATCTTCCCCAGGGAAGCGTCCTGGGACCTCTGCTGTTCCTGATCTATATAAATGACCTGGGTGACAATCTGAGCAGTTCTCTTAAATTGTTCGCAGATGATGCTGTAATTTACCGTCTAGTAAGGTCATCCGAAGACCAGTATCAGTTGCAAAACGATTTAGAAAAGATTGCTGTATGGTGTGTCAGGTGGCAGTTGACGCCAAATAACGAAAAGTGTGAGATGATCCACATGAGTTCCAAAAGAAATCCGTTGGAATTCGATTACTCGATAAATAGTACAATTCTCAAGGCTGTCAATTCAACTAAGTACCTGGGTGTTAAAATTACGAACAACTTCAGTTGGAAGGACCACATAGATAATATTGTCGGGAAGGCGAGCCAAAGGTTGCGTTTCATTGGCAGGACACTTAGAAGATGCAACAAGTCCAATAAAGAGATAGCTTACACTACACTCGTTCGTCCTCTGTTAGAATATTGCTGCGCGGTGTGGAATCCTTACCAGGTGGGATTGACGGAGGACATCGAAAGGGTGCAAAAAAAGGGCAGCTCATTTTGTATTATCACGTTATAGGGGAGAGAGTGCGGCAGATATGATACATGAGTTGGGATGGAAGTCATTACAGCATAGACGTTTTTTGTCGCGGCGAGACCTTTTTACGAAATTTCTGTCACCAACTTTCTCTTCCAAATGCAAAAATATTTTGTTGAGCCCAACCTACATAGGTAGGAATGATGATCAAAATAAAATAAGAGAAATCAGAGCTCGAACAGAAAGGTTTAGGTGTTCGTTTTTCGCGCTCGCTGTTCGGGAGTGGAATAGTAGAGAGATAGTATGATTGTGGTTCGATGAACCCTCTGCCAAGCACTTAAATGTGAATTGCAGAGTAGTCATGTAGATGTACAGTTGTACTTCTTGATTTGCTACAGCTACCATTATCTGGATTGGTTGGGGAGTCACCTAATCTAAAAAACACTTGCATGCATCCCACATAGAGTCAGCTACCTGGGTAGCAGCTGTGATACACAACCACTTTCGGGATCCCACATCCTCTTCCGGTCTTATCCCAATCTCCCAAAGAGAAAATATGTGTAATATCAGTAATTTGCACCAGTTAAACTGCTACTTTGAGTTTGACTTTTCTGGCTATCTGGATTTGAGTACGCCAAAGATTTTTTGTGCAGCAAATTAGTAATTTGCACTAATTTCAGATTTTGTTTTGACATTGTTTAGATTGGGCCTCACCATTACATAGGATGAAGAAAACATGTTGTATTAAAAGCTGATGTACCATCACAATTTGCACATAATACAAACTACAGCCATGTGGTAGGAATAAAATTGCTATTGTAATATGGAGTAATTGATTAAACTTTTGTTACTTCTAGTCATCAAGAGTTAGCTATTTTTATACTTTGTTAAGCCAAAAAAGCTAATTTGATCCCTAATAGAATCATGACATGATGATTTTTCAGTCAGAATTCAGAATACTCATGTTTTAATTGGTGTTAGTTAACAGAACTGTAATTATGGCTATATAGGAATGTAAAGTTTTAGTCATACAAAATTTAATGAATTAAATCTAGACCTTTCATTAAATAAAACTGATTCCTCTGTTCACCTAAAAATGATAGGTTGATTATCCTTTAAATAAGTTAAATAATAAATGCAAATTAACAAAATATATTATTGCAATGTTAAAACATGTAATTTACAGTCTTAATAGAAATAGATTCTTTCCTATGATTCTTGAGTTTCTCCTAGCGTACTTGATAATCAAAATATCCATGGGTGTACTGCCCGTCTACAGTGTCCAACGGGCACAACATTTCGGCGATCATCCATGTCGCCATCATTAGGTGAACTGATGGACTGAGCTTCTGTGAACATGCCGGCATGGAGATGCATATGCTATGGCTGCTCAGAGGAAACTGGGTTCGGTTGCGGCGGCAGCCGATTTAAATATTTAAATACCCGCGGTGCGTACCCTCTGCTGTCCGCGCCCCGTGCCACGGTCACACAGTGGAACAGATTGCGACGGCGTCTGAGATGACGTCGGAGTGATGGCTCTGCCCACCATGGCCGTCACAACCATACATTTGCTCTATTTACTCTTGATTAACCCAATCGCTGGTTCCCAAGCCTTGCTAAGATTATAGCCACAATCACGGTTTATGAGGTCATCATTGGTGCAAATTTCGATGGCCTCTCTAACAACGCTGTCCCAGTATCTCGACATCTGTACCAGAATCCTCGTGGATTCATACTCCATAGCGTGATTTTCCAACAAACAACGTTCAGCGACCACCAACTTGCTTGGATACATCAGTCGAGTGTGCCTCTGCTGTTCACGGCATCGATCCTCGACGGTACGCTTTGTCTGACCAATATACGACTTGTCACATTGACACGGAATCTGGTACACGCCGGCCTTCCTCAAACCGAGGTCATCTTTGGTGCTCCCCACCAGTTCATGAGTTTTATTCGGAGAACAAAACACAGTTCCGACCCGGTGTTTCTTCAAAATGTGAGCAATTTTCCCTGAGAGTGCGCCTATATTTGGAATAAATGCAGTGCCTGTCTCCTTCATCATGATTTCATCCATCTTCACAGGTTGTGCCTTAGTGGTTGGGTGGAGAGCACGTTGAATCTGCCATTCTGAGTACCCATTTTTTTCCAACTTTGGGTTGGCAGGCTTGGTAACCAAGAAGGCTTCCTCTAAGCGACCCATAAATAGGTTGGCATACGAGATGGCCATCCTGGTACCCATGGCTGTTCCCTTTAATTGTTGGTATGTCTGGCCTTCAAAAGTGAAGAAGTTGTGGGTCAGGATGAAGCTGGCTAAAAACGTCTTTTCTCATCACCTTAGCCAGCTTCATCCTGACCAACTGACCTGCCTACACTGTGACGCTTGATATGTGGGAATGACCAGCAACAAACTGTCCCTTCGCATGAATGGACACAGGCAGACAGTGTTTGTTGGTAATGAGGATCACCCTGTGGCTAAACATGCCTTGGTGCACGGTCAGCACATCTTGGCACAGTGTTACACAGTCCGGGTTATCTAGATACTTCCCACCAACACCAACCTATCCAAACTCCGGAGATGGGAACTTGCCCTTCAATATATCCTCTCTTCTCGTTATCCACCAGGCCTCAATCTTCCCTAATTTCCAGTTGCCGCCACTCATACCTCACCTGTCATTCAACATCATCTTTGCCTCCACACTTCCACCTCGACTGACATCTCTGCCCAAACTCTTTGGCTTTAAAGGTGTGTGTGTGTGTGTGTGTGTGTGTGTGTGTGTGTGTGTGTGTGTGTGTGTGTGGTTTTTTTTTTTTTTTGGAATGACTCCTTACCCTCTCTATTAAAACCCACATCCTTTCGTCTTCCGTGTGTGTGTGTGTGTGTGTGTGTGTGTGTGTGTGTGTGTGTGTGTGTGTTTTGGAATGACTCCTTACCCTCTCTATTAAAACCCACATCCTTTCGTCTTCCCTTTTCCTTCCCTCTTTCCTGACGAAGCAGCCACCGGTTGTGAAAGCTCGAAATTTTGATATTTTATTATGCCTGTCTACCGGCGCTTTCCCGCTTGGTAAGTCTTGGAATCTTTGTTTTTAATATATTTTTCCCACATGGAAGTTTCTTTCTATTTTATTTACATCATTAATATGAATAAACTAAATATGATCTTGCACTGTTGCAAATTTGAAATGTACTGAGGAAGGAGTTGGAACAAAGTGATGTGCAGTGGAGTAGGGTAAAACACAGCACCCTATACAGGTATACAGTTTACTAAATTTGATAAACTCATAGAGGTGAGGGGCACAGCAGTTGCGATGATAAGGAAGCTATTCTTAGAAACAATTAATTTTGTTTACTGATGTACATTCACACTTATTTGAGGACACTAATATAGATGTGATCATTCCGACCATTAAATTTGGAAGATGATAAATTTCTCTAGTCTATTGAAATTCTGCCATTGAGTCAGTTTGATATAGCAACTAATTTCTGGAATTCTGGTTGATACATATCCTTCTCTCTCTACCCCTCCAATTCCCCCCCCCCCCCTCCCCCTTGCATGCTAACATTTTTCTAGAGGTAAGACACAATATTTCAGGTAATAATACATGAACAGTTGAAAATAGTGCTAAGGAATCTCATAGTACATTCAATGCAAAATGGAGTGCTTAAAAAGGACACAAAGATGTTGAAACTGAAATTTTATAGGCTTGTTGTATCTTTGTCGTATTTCATCTTGAATATGAGAAATTTGGATGACTAAACTTTATATATAAAATGTGTTTTTCACACATACTAATTGTCAAATTGTTTGCCTGTTGCTTTAATCATGATTATATTCCCTTCATTTTAGCCAGAGATTTAGAAGAGTTTTGTCTCTCTGATAGTCAAAACTCTTCAGAGGGGACTTAGTAATACCACAATATCTTTTGGGATACAGGTATCCCCTGCCAACCTCATCTGCATTCACCCAAAGGGGGCATATGTGTAATGTCAGTAACTTGCACCAATTTGAACTGTTGCTTTGACTTTGACTTTTCTGATTATCTGGATTCAAACACACCAAAGATTTTTTGTGCAGCAGAATAGTAGCTTGCACTAATTTAAGCTACTGCTTTGACATTGTGTACGTTGGTCCTCACCACTATACAGGATGTGTGATGAAGTAACTGAGATAATTTTACCTCCTCTCATGTTTTGTCATCTGCCTACTTAAATTTGTCTTTTCAGTTTTAACTAAATACCATTATCATATGCGAATATAAATTGCATTTTCAAATAAGAGAAAGGTTGGCCCTCAGTTTTAAAGAATTTAACACCAGACCTAACTTTGTGCTTAGTTTTAGGTATGTAATCGATTTTCTAATTTATTTTGACTATTCCTAGGTAGTATCTTTTGTTACAGGATGAAATCAGTAATTGTTTAGCAACTTAAATTCTATCATTGACTTACAAACAAATATAAATTCTGTAGTAACCATAAACATTTTCAAGAAGAAACATTATTAATCTTAAAGTATTTGTTTGGCTCTATTCAAAAACATGTTAGCAAAGCCAGCCCTTAATTCAATCCAAATTAATTAACAGTTTTGTCAAAAGTATTGTTTGCATAACTATATTTGTTAATTTCATGATTTAACACCCCCCCATGAACCATGGACCTTGCCGTTGGTGGGGATGCTTGCGTGCCTCAGCGATACAGATGGCCGTGCAACCACAACGGAGGGGTATCTGTTGAGAGGCCAGACAAACGTGTGGTTCCTGAAGAGGGGCAGCAGCCTTTTCAGTAGTTGCAGGGGCAACAGTCTGGATGATTGACTGATCTGGCCTTGCAACATTAACCAAAACGGCCTTGCTGTGCTGGTACTGCGAACGGCTGAAAGCAAGGGGAAACTACAGCCGTAATTTTTCCTGAGGACATGCAGCTTTCCTGTATGATTAAATGATGATGGCATCCTCTTGGGTAAAATATTCCGGAGGTAAAATAGTCCCCCAGTCGGATCTCCGGGCGGGGACTACTCAGGAGGATGTCGTTATCAGGAGAAAGAAAACTGGCGTTCTACGGATCGGAGCGTGGAATGTCAGATCCCTTAATCGGGCAGGTAGGTTAGAAAATTTAAAAAGGGAAATGGATAGGTTAAAGCTAGATATAGTGGGAATTAGTGAAGTTCGGTGGCAGGAGGAACAAGACTTCTGGTCAGGTGACTACAGGGTTATAAACACAAAATCAAATAGGGGTAATGCAGGAGTAGGTTTAATAATGAATAGGAAAATAGGAATGCGGGTAAGCTACTACAAACAGCATAGTGAACGCATTATTGTGGCCAAGATAGATACGAAGCCCACACCTACTACAGTAGTACAAGTTTATATGCCAACTAGCTCTGCAGATGATGAAGAAATTGAAGAAATGTACGATGAAATAAAAGAAATTGTTCAGATAGTGAAGGGAGACGAAAATTTAATAGTAATGGGTGACTGGAATTCGGCAGTAGGAAAAGGGAGAGAAGGAAACATAGTAGGTGAATATGGATTGGGGCTAAGAAATGAAAATTTTGCACAGAGCACAACTTAATCATAGCTAACACTTGGTTTAAGAATCATGAAAGAAGGTTGTATACGTGAAAGAACCCTGGAATACTAAAAGGTATCAAATAGATTATATAATGGTAAGACAGAGATTTAGGAACCAGGTTTTAAGTTGTAAGACATTTCCAGGGGCAGATGTGGACTCGGACCACAATCTATTGGTTATGAGCTGTAGATTAAAACTGAAGAAACTGCAAAAATGTGGGAAATTAAGGAGATGGGACCTGGATAAACTGAAAGAACCAGAGGTTGTACAGAGTTTCAGGGAGAGCATAAGGGGTCAATTGACAGGAATAGGGGAAAGAAATACCATAGAAGAAGAATGGGTAGCTCTGAGGGATGAAGTAGTGAAGGCAGCAGAGGATAAAGTAGGTAAAAAGACGAGGGCTGTTAGAAATCCTTGGGTAACAGAAGAAATATTGAATTTAATTGATGAAAGGAGAAAATATAAAAATGCAGTAAATGAAGCAGGCAAAAAGGAATACAGACGTCTCAAAAATGAGATCGACAGGAAGTGCAAAATGGCTAAACAGGGATGGCTAGAGGACAAATGTAAGGATGTAGAAGCTTATCTCACTAGGGGTAAGATAGATACTGCCTACAGGAAAATTAAAGAGACCTTTGGAGAGAAGAGAACCACGTGTATGAATATCAAGAGCTCAGATGGCAACCCAGTTCTAAGCAAAGAAGGGAAGGCAGAAAGGTGGAAGGAGTATATAGAAGGTTTATACAAGGGTGATGTACTTGAGGACGATATTATGGAAATGGAAGAGGATGTAGATGAAGACGAAATGGGAGGTAAGACACTGCGTGAAGAGTTTGACAGAGCACTGAAAGACCTGAGTCGAAACAAGGCCCCCGGAGTAGACAACATTCCATTAGAACTACTGACGGCCTTGGGAGAGCCAGTCATGACAAAACTCTACCAGCTGGTGAGCAAGATGTATGAGACAGGCGAAATACCCTCAGACTTCAAGAAGAATATAATAATTCCAATCCCAAAGAAAGCAGGTGCTGACAGATGTGAAAATTACCGAACTATCAGTTTAATAAGTCACAGCTGCAAAATACTAACACGAATTCTTTACAGACGAATGGAAAAACTGGTAGATGCGGACCTCGGGGAGGATCAGTTTGGATTGCGTCGAAATGTTGGAACACGTGAGGCAATAGTGACCTTACTACTTATCTTAGAAGAAAGATTAAGGAAAGGCAAACCTGCATTTGTAGCATTTGTAGACTTAGAGAAAGCTTTTGACAATGTTGACTGGAATACTCTTTTTTCAAATTCTAAAGGTGGCAGGGGTAAAATACAGGGAGCGAAAGGCTATTTACAATTTGTGCAGAAACCAGATGGCAGTCATAAAAGTCGAGGGGCATGAAAGGGAAGCAGTGGTTGGGAAAGGAGTGAGACAGGGTTGTAGCCTCTCCCCAATGTTATTCAATCTGTATATTGAGCAAGCAGTAAAGGAAACAAAAGAAAAATTTGGAGTAGGTATTAAAATTCATGGAGACGAAGTAAAAACTTTGAGGTTCGCCGATGACATTGTAATTCTGTCAGAGACGGCAAAGGACTTGGAAGAGCAGTTGAACGAATGGACAGTGTCTTGAAAGGAGGGTATAAGATGAACATCAACAAAAGCAAAACGAGGATAATGGAATGTAGTCAAATTAAATCGGGTGATGCTGAGGGAATTAGATTAGGAAATGAGACACTTCAAGTAGTAAAGGAGTTTTGCTATGGTCGAAGTAGAGAGGATATAACATGTAGACTAGCAATGGCAAGGAAAGCGTTTCTGAAGAAGAGAAATTTGTTAACATCGAATATAGATTTATGTATCAGGAAGTCGTTTCTGAAAGTATTTGTTTGGAGTGTAGCCATGTATGGAAGTGAAACATGGACAATAACTAGTTTGGACAAGAAGAGAATAGAAGCTTTCGAAATGTGGTGCTACAGAAGAATACTGAAGATAAGGTGGATAGATCATGTAACTAATGAGGAGGTATTGAATAGGATTGGGGAGAAGAGAAGTTTGTGGCACAACTTGACTAGAAGAAGGGATCGGTTGGTAGGACATGTTTTGAGGCATCAAGGGATCACAAATTTAGCGTTGGAGGGCAGCGTGGAGGGTAAAAATCGTAGAGGGAGACCGAGAGATAAGTACACTAAGCAGATTCAGAAGGATGTAGGTTGCAGTAGGTACTGGGAGATGAAGCAGCTTGCACAGGATAGAGTAGCATGGAGAGCTGCATCAAACCAGTCTCAGGACTGAAGACAACAACAACAACAATGATTTAACAAATGATTTGCTTTAACCAATATCATAGAAGAAACTGTTAAAAAGAACCAATTTTTTGATGCATTCAGTTAATTTAAAGAGTTCACTTTTAATTGTAATTTCTGTAAATTTAACTTTAAACAATGTGTAGTTTCAGTACCTATTATTGTGATGATATATAAGGGCCTGCTTTTTGATTGCGAAACAGTCAGTCCAGTGCTGAGTTTCAGACGAGGAACCTGTGTTGGCTAGAATGACAATAATGTATCGTAATAAGAGTTACACAATTAATCCATGTGTAAAAACAGTGAAAGTGTCTGCTCCATAAGTAGCTTCCTATTCTTTAAGAACTGTGAACTTTGTGGTTAGGCTTTTACTGCTTTTACATGTCCAACAATAAACTATTGCAGCAGTATGTGGATGGTTCACCTGCTAACTATTAATGAGGCTTATAGGAAGTTAGAGCAATAGTGCACTGGTCACATATAACCATGTATTATCAGGGAGTTGTGAAAAGTGAATGAAAAAGACTGTGAAATGTAACTGTGCATCTGCCGGCTACATCATTTACAGTAAACAGCACTGTATGTCCACCCTTTATTTTTTGTTAGCCAGTACGTCAACACTGAGCATGATCAACAAAGATCAAAGATTTTTTCAATAAATTAACAGAAGTTCTAGATAAAGTCTCAAGTACAAAGGTCAACATAATTCTGTGTGGGGACATAAACATCAACACTAATATCATAAATGAATCCAGCAGCACCTTCATAAATATCCTTCAAAGTTTTGGCATGTCCCTATTGGTCAATAGTGCAACAAGGGTTACTACAATGACTGCATCAGTAATTGACCATGTGGCCACAAATATAGACAGGGAAAAATGTGATGTAGCTGTAAAAGATCTCAGACTATCAGACCATCTCTGTCAAATAACAACAGTAAAATCAGGCATCGAATCATTCCCTAAACTACAAGCCTATAAACGACATTTATCAGAAATGAAAATAAAAGATTTTTCAAAAGAACTAGAAAAACAAAGCTGGGATGAAGTGTATAAGGAAACCAATGTGAATATGAAATTCTCCAAATTCTCCACATTGTTTAAATTGAACTTTGAAACAGCATTTCCAAAAGTATGCATGACTGTATCAACATCTCACAAAAACAGATGGATAACAGCAGGTATTAAGAAGTCCTCCCAAACACTTAAACACCTCAGTTCCATGAAAAAGATTCACAATGATCCAGAATTCTTAAATTTCTATCATAGATACAAAAAGATTTATAGGAAGGTGCTGATTGCTGCAAAAAAGTTATTTAATGACAAAATAATATATAATGCAGAGAATAAAAGCAAAGTAGTCTGGGATGTTATAAAAAAGGAAACGGGGAGAGGCAAACAAACGCAGAATAACATACTGCTAAGGGAGGGGGATAAGGTAATAAATGATCCACAACACTTAGCAAACCATGTAAACGAGCATTTTTCAAGTATTGCAGAGAAGTTACAGCAAAAATTCCCCAAAACAAATATAACATCTGCAAAAATTGTTGCACTAGATACAATGATGTTACTTCCAACTACAGAGAATGAAGTCAATAAAACTGTTCAAAAGCTAAAAAATAAAAAGTCAGAAGGCTTAGATGATGTACCAATGTGTGTACTGAAACAATGCATAGGGATTATACAAGGCCCATTAACAAATATAATAAATGAATCCTTCACATCAGGGACATTTCCAGAGCAGCTAAAACAGGCAAGAGTTGTACCTTTGCTTAAGAAAGGTAATGCAGAAGACATAGAAAATTACCAGCCCATTTCCCTGCTGTCAGCATTCTCAAAAATAATAGAAGCAATTGTGAAAGACTGATTAATGAATTATCTGAATAAATACAATCTTTTAAGCAAATCACAGTTTGGTTTTCGAAGTGGCAAAAATACGGAGTCAGCCATAGTAGAATTCACAAAAGTTGTACTTAATGCTCTTGATAAAGATGAGTGTGTCACAGGCATATTTTTGGATCTTTCTAAGGCTTTTGATACAGTCAACCACAAGATTCTATTAAATAAATTAGAAGCATTAGGAATAAGAGGGGTAGCTAATGACTGGTTTCGATCATACCTAACAGATAGGGTACAAAGAGTAGAGATAACACATACTTCGAATAGATCTAAACATTTAGTAAAATACTTATCAGAACCAAAACATATTAATATAGGGGTTCCACAAGGTAGCATATTAGGACCAATACTATTCCTGATATACATCAATGACTTTCCCAGTAGTGTTACTCATGGTGAGAAAATTCTCTTCGCTGATGACAGCAATATTATAGTCACTGAGAGAACAAGAGAACTCCTTACTGAGAAAGCAAATGAAACTCTCAAGGAAGTTTACAATTGGTCAATAAGCAACAAATTGACATTAAACATAAAGAAAACTAATGCCATGAACTTCAGTTTGAAGAGGAAAAATGACAATGTTAAATTAAATGTAGATGGCACCTCTATAGACTGTGTAACAAATGCAAAATTTCTAGGAATGAATATTGACTCTCAGCTGAAGTGGTGCGAACACACAAAGGTACTTGCAAACAGAATGTCATCAGCATGTTATGCCCTTAGAATTCTATCATCTGTGTGTAACATGCAGTGTCTTTTAGTTACATATTATTCATATGTACACTCAATTCTTAGCTATGGCATTCTTTTTTGGGGAACAAATCCACAAAATATGAACACAATTTTCAAACTCCAGAAAAGAGCCATAAGAATAATAACCAGAAATAGTAGTCGAGCTCATTGTAAAGATCTGTTCAAAACACTGGGAATTTTAACTGCTCCATGTGAACACATTTACCAGTCAGTTGTACACATCAAAAGTAACATTGGCAATTACTGCACAAACAGCTCTGTCCATGACCATGCAATAAGAGATAGACTCAACTTACATTTACCAAGAAAAAATAAACATAAAACTCAAAACAGCATTTTCTACCAAGGAATAAAACTGTACAATAAATTACCAAAAGAGATTAAAGAAATTTCAAAAATACACTTATTTAAGAAGGCAGCTAAAAAGTACCTGTTATGCAATACATTTTATACATTGAAGGATTACTTAGATAAAGCAGAGTAGGGGTTTGATAAAAAAATGTTATACAAACAAATAATAATAATAATGATGATTATAAAACATCCAATATTCCACATAACACCTTCACTTTATTATTTTTCTTCTTTTTTCCTTTCTAGAGACACTCTCCCCTCAAGCTATGCATAGTACAATACTAACACCTCTTCCTCTTTCTGAGCTCAACATCTCACTCATTATGAAGGGATGCTGACTCAGTTTTTCAGGATAGCAAATGGGAACTTGCAATACAGAAAATGGCCCAAGGATCACCTGTGTGTGTGTGTGTGTGTGTGTGTGTGTGTAGTGAGTGAAGTGTTATGAAACAATGTGTGTATAGTGTGTGCAGTGACTGATAGTGAAATATGAGTGAATAGTGTGGCATTACATTATTTAATGAGTTATTTGTAAATAAATTATTGTATACCAGGAGTAAAATCTAATGATTGTCTCTAACTAGAAGTCTGTAAATATATGTGTATACGAATTAGCTTATTGTAAATTGATCTAAGCTTGTAAATACTTTGACATGTCCTATATCCTTGTAAAAAGAGATCTATGGATGAATAAAACTACTACTACTACTACATAGAAAATAATGTAGGCAAATTGCTACTTGTGATGCCCCGGGTGAGGAATATTGCATGAAGCCACAATAAAAACACAAGTTATGAATTTTGAACAGTTAGCTCAACAGCGATTTACAGTGCAGCAGTGCAACTGCCAATCAGCGCATGCGTTTCTTGGGCACAGTATGACAGCAGAAAATTAGCGAGTGGGTTCTATGGAAGCAGCCATTGAGAACAGGAGTAGCCAACCAGCATGCAGGTTGACACAGCTGATCAAGATAAACAAGATGCCTAGCTGAGAGAAACACAACACACGGCAGACAAAAAATTAAGATGACAACTGCACCAGCAGCAAGCAGCAGACGAGTGATTAAAAAACAAGGTAATCCATGGCAAAAGCTGTTTTGTTTAAGTGATACATAATGAGTGGCCTCAATGATCAAGACAGTGTGACTGAGAACAAAGTTGTATAGGTTAAGTTGTTAAATAAACAGAAAGACTTAATGAGGACTGACTCACAAGACAAAAGTGGTAACTATGGAAACTATGTTAAGGCAAATTATGAGTATTTTGAGTAATATAGCTTTGAAAGTTATTAATAATTTGAAAGAAGACATTAGTAGATGGGGAAATATCATAAAGAAAGTAGTACATAATACTAATGAGAAATTAACATTGAGTAGAAAATGTGTAGAAGAGAGTGAGAACTTTGTAATGACAGTAGTAGGAAGATGGAAGGTTTCAAGAATCAATGTGCTAAAACTTGGGAACCAAATTGATCAGATCAAAAATGATTTTTAAACGGATGTAGAAACCAAGTGTGCAGTAATGGTTGAAGAAAAACTGGAACAAGTAAATAAAAATTTTGAAAAAGATGGAATCTAAAGCATAGAGAAAGTGAAAGTGGGTCTGATTCTGACAGTAGTTATAATGATAATAGCAATGACAAATTCGGTAGTGATGAGGATGGGATATTAGAATTTATAATTGATAATGATGGCCATGTGGTAAGTAAAGAAAGAATAAATGCGGAAAATGTTAGGTCTTTTGAAGAGATAGAATTTGAGAGTGGTAATGAGGAAGAGGGCCATGATATCTGTCATTTGACAAGGTCTGATAATCGTTCTGATAATCAGGATGATAGTTATTCCAGGGAAAAGATAATGAGGATTTGTTGTATGAACAAGGTCACATGGTAGGTAAAAAGGAAGTGTGTCAACCTGTAATAGCAGCAAATGTACAAAGTGTACATGTTAACTGTTTACTGGACAGTGGTAGTGATTTGACTGACATTTCAGAGGCATTTGTTGAATCTGTTTCGAACACAGAGAGTATAGTAGTGATGCTTATTTCTGAAAAAAATTATTAGTGTTACTGGTAAGCTATCAAAAAGTGCAAAATTAGAGGTACTGTTAACTGTGAAATTAATAGGAGCTAATGGAGAGCTATTTCTTGGTGATTCAAAATCTCAGCATTGATGTAATATTTGGGACTAATTTCTTGTGAAATTAGCAATTAGGGGGTTAAACATTCTGTGATGGATTCATTATGTGGTGATAATGCTTACCCCAGCTGTCTGTCTCATATTTCATGTTTCCTGAGACAGTCAAACTCTTCTCCTAACATATCTGTAGTCTATAAGCGAATCACAAACATTTTATCTTCAACTTTAATGTGATTTTCATATAGTAGGATGCTTTAGTATTGTTATATGTTAGAAAAAGTTTCTCAAGTGTTCTGTGTATATATTATGTTGTGTTAGTTGTAAGGAATAGAATCGTAAGAGGATGGAAGAAAGTAAATGTGTATCATAGTTAAAGAATTTCTTTCAAATAAAAAGGGGTTAGGTAAACAGTAAATGAATGGTGTCAGCATACATAGAAGATAATAAACATCTGAAGTAATCAGCTCATTTGTGAAGTTAGTATAATTTAATGCAGCAGCAGATGCAATATACAGTATAAACCATATTGAATAGGTGGTTTAATTGTGGTATAACAGAAATGTGTGTTCTTTGCAATCAGTATATGGAGATGACTATCTACGTACCTTGTCTAACATTCCAAATTTAAACATAGTAACCTGGAATAATGTTGTGAAAAGAATAAGCAAGGTTTGTATGTGTATCACTCTTCATGTTATAATCTTAAGCAAATTGATGGAATACAGTGAAATTATAATTATTGTGAGTGATAATTTTGACTTGTCAGAAAGAAAAGTTAAGTTTGCCTCAACCCAAGAATCTGTTACCGTGGAGTGTTTTAGAGTAGAGTCAATTTTGCTTAAAATAAGCAGAACAGGTGTTTATTTATAATATAATGAAACAATAATGAAATAATAAAATAATGATAACTTTAGGGTATTAATGGTCAGGGAGCCTGTCTCTGCAGAAGGGATATTTTTTGAGAATGCATTCCACTAGCCAAAAAGGTAAGGAATGTAAGAAAAATAATGCTGCTGACAGACATGATTAATGAAAAAGATAACTATATACAAACAAATGTGGTGTAACTGTATAGTTGATCTATTAGTGAACCAGGCAACAGTAGGTATCATGCAATTTGTGACACTGCATCTGGAGTGAGAGATTACCAGAATGAGGACAATTTACAAGTCATATAATTCTGCATTATCAGACCTATATGTTATTTGAAAACTTCTATCTGTGTTCTGAAGAATTATGGTCTTAAAGGGTAACACTGGAATGAAGAAATGTAATTTTGCGGATTAAATGATAACTGTGGTGCTAGAATGATGTGAATATTCTGACAGGTAAACTATTTGGTAGCATTTTGTGAGGATTTAATTTTCTGGTTCAATGAAAATGGTACTCAGAGTGGAGAAGTGGAGCAATGATTTGGTACAACTTTCATCACCAGTAATTTAGATTTGAGTAGTAATTGAGTACTGCACATCATGAGTTTTTGCTATTTTCCAAATGGGAAAGAAACAAAAGTCTGTCAAGTTAAACCAGTTTAGACAATTATGACTTAGAGTAAAGTACTGTGCACATGATTTTAAAATTTCACTAGTCCACACCTTTCATGCTACAATCAATTTTAGTGCTATTGTAATGTTATGAGAACTATGCAATGTATTTATGTATCATGTAATGATTATAGTTTGCCATTAGTGGTAAACATGTTTTTCTTAGACTCAAGTTAGAAGTAAAAGTAAGTGTACTAAAGTAGGATATTTTGTCTGATTTTTCATGTACTGTGGCAGAGGAGAACAACCTCCAAGGGAACTGAGAGCAGTGCATTTCCTAACTAAATGCCACTTGGACCTGTTGAAGGCATGGATAATTTGGTGAGAAAGTGTGTAAAGGCTCATTAAAAGTGTGAAAATACCTGTGGAAAATACTTAACCTTGAGCAAATGAAATTTTCTGTCTATTTCAACCCATGAGGATTTATTATTTCAAGCAAGACAGGACTTGGAGCAAATGATATGCATTTTTAAATGTAATCTTTGCTTCCCCAAAAAGGACATCACTTATGATGAAGATTCAAAATTCTGTTAAAAGTGGAACTTGTAGATATTTTTAAATAAATGTAAAATGCACTGTATGTGAATATTTTGTAAGGAGATTTTCATATAGACAGTTCATATAAGTTAGAATTTGAAAAAAAAAAAACCTTAATTACTGTAGTTTCGATAAGATCTTGTATGTAATATTTTTTGTGTGTTCATTGTTAAACCCAATTCCTGGCATCACTTGTGGTAATTGAATTGCCCAGTTGGCTATTTGCAATATCTATCTGGTCAATCCAATGTGGGGGTGATGTGACAAAGCAAGGTGGGATAATTTTACTTTCCCTCTTGTTATTCCATTTGCCAACTTAAATTAGTTTTTTTCATTTTTAACTAATTACCATAAACATACATGAATATAATGCACATTGTTATTTAAGATAAAGGTTGGCTCTCAGTTTTAAGGAATATAACACCAGATCTAATTCTGTACTTTGATTTATGTATGTAATTGATTTTCTAATTTATTTTGACTATGTTTAGTTAACATCTTTTGTTAACAAAGAGATAGAGGGGCTGGCCAGTACTTACCTCAGCTCAGTACAGCCAATAGATACACAAAAAACAGAACTGAAAATTTACGTTTCTAGCTTTCGGAACAAATGTTCCTTCATCAGGGAGGAAAGAGGGGAAAGAGATGGAAGAAGGGAAAGTGGATTTAGTTACTCACAACCCATGTTATCAAGCAACAGGGAAAGAAAAACAGGGATGGTAGCAAGGATGGAGGAATGGTTGTCAGAAGGAAGCCCTTGTTTTGTAGTTTCAATTCTGTTGTTGACATTTAAACAAATATAAATTCTATACTAATTATAAACATAAGGAAGACAAAATACTGGAAATCTAAAGTATCTATTTGGCTCTATTCAAAAACATATTAGCAAAACCAGCCCTGAATTAATTCCAAAGTAATTAACAGTTTTGTCAAAAGTACTGTTTGCATAATTATATTTGTTAATTTCATGATTTAAAAAAATAATTTGGCCTAACTCATACAGTAGAAGAAACTGTTATAAAGACACACTTTTTCAAAGTATTCAGTTAATTTAAAGAGTTAACTTTTAATTGTATTTTTCTGTAACTTTAACTTTGAACATTGCGTAGTTTCGGCCCCTATCATTGTGAGGTTATGTAAGGGCCCAATTTATGGCCATGAGACAGCCAGTCCACAGCTGAGTTTCAGGCAAGGAACTTGTGTTGATTAGAATGCTAACAATGCATCAACTTAACCATGTAATAAGTGTTACACAATCTGGCAGTGTGTAAGAAAAGTGACAGTGTCTGCTCCATATGTACCTTTCTATTCTTTGAGAACTGTGAACTTTGTGGTTAGGTTTTTACTGCTCATAGATTCTCAACATTAAACTATTGTATCAGTATGTGGATGGTTCACTGGCTAACTATTAATGAGGCTTATATGAAGTTAGAGCAATAGTTCACTGGCCACATATAACTGTGTATTATTCAGGGGTTGTGAAAAGTGAAAGAAAAAGACTGTGAAATTACAACTGTGCATCTGTCGGCTACATCATTTACAGTAAACAGTACTGTATGTCCACCTCCTATTTTTTTTAGCCAGTATGTTGACACCAAGGACAATCAATGAAGAAAAAAAGTTTGTGAATTGCTACAAATGAAGGAGACATATTGGATTAAAAGCTAATCTACCATCACAATTTCCACATAATACTAACTACAGACATGTGTTAGGAATAAAATTGTTATTGTAATTATGGAGTAATTAACAATTATAGTCCCTATATTTCTAATCATCAAGAGACAGCTATTTTTATGCTTTGTGAAGCCAAAAAACTATTTTTATCCCTAATAGAACAATGACATGTTGATTTTTCAGTCAAAATTAAGCATACACAAGTTTTAATTGTGATTAGTTAACAGAACTGTAATTACGACTACATAAGAATGTAAAGTTTCCGGTACAAAATTTAATTAATTGAATTAATTCAATAAAACTATGTGATCTGTTCACTTGAAAATGATAGAGTGAGTGTCCTTTAAGTGATTAAATAATGAAATTAATGAAATATAGTGTTGCAATTATAAAACATGTAATTTATAGTCTTAAGAGAAACAGACTCTTTCCTGTCTTTGCATGAAATTATTATATTTTATTTAATCAGGGTGTATACGTGGACAAGGAAAACAAATTCCCAGATTTTTCCCAGATTACCCAGTTAAAAATACACTTTCTCCTGGGTGAAATCACATTTTTTCCATGTTAAGTGACAGTATATTTTCCCTCAGAACTGCAAAACTTCTTTGAATAGTTATGGTTTTATGAATGGGCGTAGAATTTCCCGACACTTTAGACTACGAAACTAAGGGAAAAAGACACGTTTAGGAAATATTTTTGATGTACAGCAACATGTACACTATGTATTTTCATATTAAGATAGCATACATTGGAATTCCACCAAAAACAACATGTTACTTCATGAATCACTGAAATTGAGATTGTGATGTGCTTTTGTAAGCCAGTCACAGCTCATGTCACGTTACCTCACCTGCCAGTGACAGCGGATATTCAGAGAATGATGTAGTTAGCCAACAGCAACATCACTATTAAGGAGCATGAACACACAAACAGGGAAAGTTAATAGTTTAAATTATTATACATAGTGTTGCTACAAGAAAAGCAAAGCTTTCAAATATAATACTGGTCTCCGAGGTTAATAAGCTGCAAGAGAAAATAAGCTTTCACATATAATGTTCATCTTTTTTGCGTGTGTTACACTTTAAGATATATCACACAAATGTGCCAGTAAAATTTTTAATAATGACATAAATGTCTGATCTTCAGGGTTCGTAATTTTTCTAAATTGCTCGTCATCAAAGGGTTGATTTTTAAATGGGAGTCAAATGTTCTGTGATTTAAGAAATCCATGGTACATTTTTGCACATGGTTCAACTTATGTAAAAGGACATTTACTTTGAAAGTAGGCCTTTTCAAACCACCATTTGCAATATTTTCCTGTGACCTGTTAGCAATAGTTTAGTTTTGTTTCAGTAGTTGCCTGAGACTGCAGGTAACAGGTGATACCGCACTTGTATAGCTACCATGACATAGGAAGCCATACGTACATACGTGTAAAACATTGAAAGATCATACATGTCATAAAAGAAATAAGACATCAGAGGGTACTCCAAGAGGATCAGAATTTCGTGAACCACGTTAAAATGTGCACATTTAAACTGTATACTTAAAGTTCGCATTTGTTTGTCCCGATTCCCAATGAAGTAGACCTCAACCAGATTTTAAGCTTTTCAGCATGGTTTTCAGGATGTAAATTTTCTTGTAGCACCAGTACTGTATTACATTATGTTTGGTTCTTTAGTATAGCATAATGCCATACATGCTAGAAGATGAAAACATCCACATGAAATTCAGTGAACAGTTGAAACTAGCTAGTCCTGTGGAATTAAACATTTGCTTTCAAATATATTCACTGCTTCTGCCTTTTTTGTTAGTAAAAGTCAAATTTCTTTAGCAGACAGACAAAAATAACTTCATTGTTCTGCAAGCTGATTAAGGCTTGACTGTCAGAAAGGTGGTAATAAAAATAAAATCTGAAACTAATGACATATTTCAGCATTCCATAATTATGTGAATGTATTTTAATTCACTTGATAGCTACCAGCCACAGATATCCATTTTGTTTTCATTTTACGTGAGAGTAAATGAAGGGGACACTACAAAATCACTAAATGTAAACATAGGTCACGTGGAGACTACCCATTATTAACTCAGACTGCTCTGCACATCAGCCACAAATCTACGATATTTGCTAAATAGGTCAATACTAAAAAAATTGAATTTTCAAAAATATGTTCATTTTGTAGCACACACCTTTCTGAAAAGTCTGAAACATAAAATACAAGTGTTCAAGGAAATGTAAGACATGTTACTTGGTCTTAAGTGTGACAAAGTGCAGTGCTATGCCTCTTCATACAGCATTCTTCTATCGCACATCACTGTATTTCACTCTGTGGAATTGTACGTGTATATTTTGTAATCAATGCCATCAAATTATCTACATCTACATCCATACTCTACAAGCCACCTGATGGTGTGTAGTGGAGGGTACTTTGAGTATCTCTGTCAGTTCTCCCTTCTATTCCAGTCTTGTATAGTTCGTGGAAAGAAATATTGTCAGTATGCCTGTGTGTGGGTTCTAATCTCTCTGAATTTATTCTCATGGTCTCTTCGCAAGATATACATAGGAGGGAGCAATATACTGCTTGACTCCTCGGTGAAGGTCCATTCTTGAAACTTCAATAAAGCTTGTTCTGAGCTACTGAGCATCTATCCTGCAGAGTCTTCCACTGGAGTTTATCTCATCTACATAACGCTATAATGATTACTAAATGATCCTGTAACAAAGTGCGCTGCTCTCCATTGGATCTTTTCTATCTCTTCTATCAACCCTATATGGTACAGATCCCACACTGGTGAGCAATATTCAAGCAGTGGTTGAACAAATGTACTGTAACCTACTGCCTTTGTTTTCGGGTTGCATTTCCTTAGGATTCTTCCAGTGAATCTCTGTCTGGCATCTGCTTTATCAACAATCAACTTTACATCATCATTCCATTTTAAATTACTCCTAATGCCTACTCCAAGATAATTTATGGAATTAACTGCTTCCAGTTGCTGACCTGTTATATTGTAGCTATATGATAAAGGATCTTTCTTTCTATGTATTTGCAGCACATTACATGTGTCTACATTGAGATTCAATTGCCATTCCCTGTGCCATGTGTCAATTCATTGCAGACCCTCCTGCATTTCAGTACAATTTTCCATTGTTTTCAACCTCTCGATATACCATAGCATCATCCACAAAAAGCCTCAGTGAACTTCCGATGTTATCCTCAAGGTTACATACACATATTGTGAATAGCAATGGTCCTATGACACTCCCCTGCAGCACCCCTGAAATCCCTCTTACTTCAGAAGACTTCTTTCCATTGAGAATGACATGTTGTGTTCTGTTATCTAGGAACTCTTCAGTCCAATCACAGAATTTGTCTGATAGGCCATATGCTCTTACTTTGTTCATTAAACAACTGTGGGGGACTGTATCGAACACCTTGTGGAAGTCAAGAAACATGGCATCTACCTGGGAACCCATGTCTGTGGCCCTCTGAGTCTTGTGGACGAATAGCATGAGATGGGTTTCATACAATCGTCTTTTTCGAAACCCATATTGATTCCTACAGAGTAGATTTCTAGTCTCCAGAAAAGTCAATATACTTGAACATAATACATGTTCCAAAATTCTACAACTGATTGTCGTTAGACATGTAGGTCTATAGTTCTGCACATCTGTTTGACATCCCTTCTTGAAAACGGGGATGACCTGTGCCCTTTTGCAATCCTTTGGAATGTTGCACTCTTCTAGAGACCTATGGTACACCACTGCAAGAAAGGGGGGGCAAGTGTGTAAAATCGAACTGGTATCCCATCAGATCCAGTGGCCTTTCCTCTTTTTAACGATTTTAATTGTTTTTCTATCCCTCTGTCATCTATTTCGATATTTACCATTTTGTCATGTGTGTGACAGTCTAGAGAAGGTACTACAGTGCAGCCATCCTCTGTGAAACAGCTTTGGAAAAAGACATTTAGTATTTCGGACTTTAGTCTGTCATCCTCTGTTTCAGTACCATTTTGGTCACAGAGTGTCTGCACATTTTGTTTTGATCCACCTACCGCTTTGAGATGAGTCCAAAATTTCTTAGGATTTTCTACCAAGTCAGTACATAGAACTTTACTTTCGAATTCGTTGAACGCGTCTTGCATAGCCCTCCTCACACCACATTTCACTTCACGTAATTTTTGTTTGTCTGCAAGGCTTTGGCTATGTTTATGTTTGTTGTGAAGTTCCCTTTGCTTCCACAGCAGTTTTCTAACTCAGTTGTTGTACCACGGTGGCTCTTTTCCATCTCTTACAATCTATCTTGGCACATACTCATGTAATACATATTGTAGGATGGTTTTGAACTTTGTCCACTGATCCTCAACACTATCTGTAATCGAGACAAAACTTTTGTGTTGAGCCATCAAGTACTCTGAAAATTCCTTTTTGTCACTTTTGCTAAACAGAAAAATCTTCCTACCTTTTTTAATACTTTTATTTATGGCTGAAATCATCGATGCAGTAACCACTTTATGATAACTGATTCCCTGTTCTGTGTTAACTGTATCAAATAGTTCAGGTCTGTTTGTCACCAGAAGGTCTAATATGTTATTGCCACATGTTGGTTCTCTGTTTAACTGCTCAAGGTAGTTTTTAGATAATGCACTTTAAAAAATTTCACTGGATTCTTTTCCCTGCCATCTGTTATAAACATTTGAGTCTCCTAGTCTATAACATGCAAATTAAAAATTCCCCCTAGAATTATAACATGGTCAGGAAATCTACTCGACATATTTTCCAAATTTTCCTTCAGGTGCTCTGCCACAACAGCTGCTGAGCCAGGAGGCCTATAGAGACATCCAATTACTATGTTTGAGCTTGCTTTAACCATGATCTTCACCCAAATTATTTCACATTTTGGATCTCTGACAATTTCCTTCATTACTATTGCACTTTTTATCGCTATAAACATGCCTCCCCCTTCACTGACCAGCCTGTGTCTGTCATATTCCTCAAGAATATGAATTTCAAGCACCCTTTCCCTGGTAGCATCTAGCTGCTTGCTGCGACTGCTTGCACAGCTACCAGCCACATTCCTGTAGCCAGAAGTGTGAGAATCTACTACTCAAATGCTTCTCAACTGCTCATGTGCATGAGCCCGCTCGTAACTGCTAAAACGAATCTAATGTAAACCACTGTGACTTCACACCCATTGGAAGCAGTTTGTTGTTATGAAGCATTACTTAGTCTTCCTAAAGTCTTTGACACATTTTGCTGTTGGCAGATGCTTGCGTAAACACTGTGTGTTGTTATTGTATATGGTGCATTTCCTTTGCAGTTTAAGTTATTTTCGTTTTTTTCTTTCATTTACATTTCATTGTTGAAGTATTATTCTGCAGTGTCGGGATACAGTAACATCCTTTGTTAGAGTATCGGTTCTTACCAGTCAAAATTAGAAAAATTTTACAAAAAACTAAAACAATGAAACATTCCTGGAATTCTAAAAAATTTTCCATGTTTTCCGCTGGATGAAAGTGTTCCTGGGTTCTTCCCGGATCTCCCGATTGTACCATGTCATATACACCCTGTTCATGTAAATTTCTATGTAATCTGGGAAGACATATTTAAAAATTTTAATTGTATAAATCTAAAAATTTAATATGTAACAAGAACAGTAATTGTTTACAACCATATAAATGGAGGTGATTTGTACGCCACCATAAGTCATTCTGAAGTCAATCTGAGGTCGGTCTTACATCAGTCATGAGGCAGCCTTAAGTCAATTTTATGCATGCTGTTCGCTGCCTAACATCTATTGTGCAAAATAAAACTCTTTGTGAACAAGAAATTCTGGAGCTTATTTATACCATTGGATGATTCTCCAGTGGCAGTGCAGTAAAATCAAGATGAACCATTCAGCAGCATTAAGAAGCAGCACCCCAGATTACGTAATGTGCGTATTATTTATTTGGTGAAGGATATCCATGATGTGGTATACTGCTTTTTTGTGTTAAGCAATGATACACATCTCAAACTTCACCTACAATAACATTTTCACCATGTTACATCACAGAGCCTCCAATTTATAGCATAAATCTGACCCATTTAGGGGCACCTTAAAATTCTCAATCCTATGGTCCGAGGCCAGGAAGTTGCAGCCTAGCTTCTCACATAACTTTTGAAGACTCTGGTTCAGTGTCTCCACTCAACGCAAAACCAAGGGGACATGATCAGTTCTGAGAACAATGTTGCAAATTGTGAGCTTTGTTGAAACTCTATGTGCAATGCTGCACACTGTGAGGCAAGTGATTTTATAGTGATCTGATCTCCAAACTTATTTTACATTCTAAGTGTATATCTCTGGACAGATTTCCTAACCAAAACTTTGTCTACTAAGTCACCTCTATACCCCTTGCGGCATGTAACGGGAATTGTAAGATGTCCTTCATATATTCCTAAACTCTTATAAGTAGAACACCAAGTGAGATGGTGCCATGGTTAGCACTGGGGACTTGCATTCAGGAAGATGACAGATAAAACCCACATATGTCCATCCAGATTTAGATTTTTCATGATTTCCCAAAATCACTCCAGGCAGACCCAGGATGGCACCTTTGAAAGGGCATGGCCAATTTCCTTCCCCATCCTTGACACAATATGATCTTGCACTCCATCTCAAATGACCTTGATACCGATGGGACATTAAACCCAGTCTTCCATCATTTGTAAGTAGATTTGCCAGAGTATCTTCATTCCCATTATCGCAATTTATAGATTCTAATTAGTTTATATTAATCTAGATTGGATTTGCTAAGGTTAATCCACATTTCCTTTCTAATAGTGAATTTTTTAATTTTCCATGATCTTTTGTAAAATTGTATTCAGGCTAACTGCACTCTGTAAACATCATGTACTAAATATATCATTAGCAAAACATGGTAATAAGTAATAAGGTCTAGGATAATTGGGATTTTAGGATTTCAGTCACATGCTGTATAATCTGGAAAAGACACACAATGGAAGCTCCTTGCTCATCAAAATTTGTTTTTCCTACTTCTTCCGTCTTCTTTTTATTTCCTCACTGTAACCGTAAAATACTTCCAAACATTGTTGCCTACATTTAGGTATAATTCTAAAAACTTCATCAGCTTCCCACTGAAAACTTTTGAGACATCTAGAAACACTTCTGTTGTTAGCTAAACCTCATTTTGCAAAAACAATCCCCACAAAAAGAAGTGTAATGTCATGACATCAAGAGGGCCAGGTAATGGGACCACCATGATCCATCCAGCTCTCAGGAATCTGTCATTAAGCACATGAAAACTTCAATGTCATGTGCAACACTATGCTGGAAAGTGATGGAAAGCTGCACCTCTTTGATCTGTGGTAGCAGCAACTGTTTGAGCATGGTTTCTTCTTTGGAAAGAATAATGAGCCTATCGTCATACCATGCATTAGACCACACCACTGCAGAGGGTACATTCCATTGTACCAGTTATTAGAGTTTCCTCTCATTCCATTCTCTTATGGAGCATGGGATGAATGACCATTACAATGCCTCTGTGCATGCAGTAATTATTCTAATCTTAGCCCTCAATCACTACGTAAATTATACATAGAGGGTAGAATAATCATTTAAAGCCAGTTCATGAAACTTTATTAATAGACTTACTAGAGAAAGTCTATGTCTGTCTCCAAGAGTCTTCCAGTTTACTTCCTTCAGTATCTGGTATGGGTTCCATTCACTTGAGTAATATTCTAGTATTGGTGACATGAGTGTTTTATAAGCTATTTTTTTTTCTGGACTGATTGCACTTCCATAGTATTCTACCAATAAAATGAAGGCTTCCACCTGCTTCAACCACTGATGAACCTATGTGATTTCGTATCCCTACAAAGTGTTACACCCAGATATTTGTAAGAGTTGGTCAATTCCAACAGTGACTCATTGATATTGTAGTAATATGATACTACAGTTTTTCGTTTTGTGAAGTGCAAAATTTTACATTTATGAACATTTAGAGCAAGTCGCCAGATTCTGTACCACATTGAAAACTTATCAAGATCTGACTGATTATTTATGCAACTTCTCTCAGATAGTTATTCATTATAGATGATTACATAATTTGAAAAAGCCTGATTCTACTATTAATTTTGTCTGCAGTGTCAATAGCATACAACACAAACATGAAGCATCCCAACAACTTCTCTGGAGCACACACAAAGTTACTTCTACATCTGATAATGACTCTCCATACAAGCTGTGTCCTCCCTACTAAAAAGCCCTCACTCCAGTCATAAATTTCACATGATACCCCACATGATCATACTTTTGACAATAACAGTAGGTGCAGTACTGATTCAAATGCTTTTTGTAAATCAAGAAACATGGCATCTATCTGGGTTTCTTGATCCAAAGATTTTGGTATGTAATGTGACAAAAGTCTGGATTGGGTTTCACATCATCTTATTAAAAAATATGGTTAGGAAAAAACATGGCAGTGGAAACTACATAGAAACAAGATATATTAATGAAAGTAGCCTTTGGAATTTTCATAGCATGTTGCATGGTGTTGAATGGAACAGAGACCCAAACAAAACTGTAGACTCTAAATATGAGTCATTTTTCTCTGATTATATATACTGTTTTGATGTAGCTTTCCCCCTCAAAAAACTAAAACCTCTCTAAAATCTAATTCATGGTTAACTGTAGGAATTAAGAAATCTGCAGGTACTCTTAGAAATCTGGGTTGGCATTCAAAGTGTAATGCAGCTCTAAAACCATATCTTAGATGCTTCAGAAAAGTCTACAGAAAAGTTATTCATCCAGCAAAAAAAAAAAAAAAAAAAAAAAAAAAAAATGAACAATGATTTAATTATCAGAAAAGGCAGCAATAAAACCAAATCAGTTTTGGAAGGTCATAAACCATAACATTGGTAAATCCAAAGTGACAAATATAAAGAAGGGAGGAAAAGTTGTTGAAGACCCTCGATGTGTTTCCAATATGTTCAATGACTAAGCTGGTCGGAGTTGCTGAACGGGTCTAGGTGCTACAGTCTGGAACAGCATGACTGCTATGGTCGCAGGTTTGAATCCTGTTTCGAGCATGGATGTGTGATGTCCTTAGGTTAGTTAGGTTTAAGTAATTCTAAGTTCTAGGGGACTGATGACCTCAGAAGTTAAGTCCCATAGTGCTCAGAGCCATTTGAACAACTTTTTCAATGACTACTACATTAACAGTGCTCAAAATATTATCAAGAACCTGGGGAACTCAAAAGGTAGTAAGTCAAAAGTTGCAGCAAATGAAAAGACAATGTTTTTGTACGCCATTATGCATTCAGAAATAAGGAATGCAATTAATAAGCTGAAAAACAAAATGTTGTGTGGATGTGATGGTAGTCCTGATAAGGTCATAAAATATACTGCAAACAAAATAATAATTGAACTAGTTGATATTATTAACACATCATTTAAAACTGGTGAATTCCCTTCTACACTTAAAAAATCAATAGTATAGCCACTTTATAAAAATACTGTCCATATACCATACAAAATTATAGACCATTGTCACAACTTTCAGGTTTTGCTAAAGTAATTGAAACGGTTATATACAAGAGACTGTTGATTTTACTAAACAAATGCAAAATTCTAACCAATGCACAGAATGGATTCAGGAAACACAGGTCTACAGAAACAGCTGTATATTACTTCTTGGAACAAGTTTTAACTGTTATGGGTAATGAGGATTTAAACAGTAGAATATTTTTAGATCTATCCAAGGCATTTGACCTCATCAGCCATGATATTTTGCTAGAGGAACTGTATTGCTAAGGAGTCAGTGGAAAAGCATAGATCTGGTTTCAATCTTATCTGTGCAACAGATATCATAGTGTTGAAATAATATATAATGGCACAAAATATTACTCAACATACCTGAAAGTCAACTGTGGTGTAGCCCAGGTTTCTGTTCTAGGCTTTCTGCTCTTCTTACTTTTTATTAATGATTTCCCTAACCATCTAACAATAACAGAATGGGCTGCCATTGGTTACATGTCTCAGTCACCTATTTTTCACATTGATGGCACTTTGAACAGTGGACGTTACATTTCAGATGTGTTATGACCCATGGCTCCACCCTTCATTCGATCCCTGCAAAACCAGCAGAATAATGCCCAATCGCATGTTGCAGGTCCTATACGGGCATCTCTGGATACAGAAAATGTTTGACTGCTGCCCTAGCCAGCACACTCTCCAGATCTCTCACCAATTGAAAACGTAGGGTCAATGGTGGCAGAGCAACTGGCTCATCACAATATGCCAGTCACTACTCTTGATGAACTGTGGTATCATGTTGAAGCTGCACGGGCAGCTGTACCTGTACACACCATCCGAGCTCTGTTTGACTCAATGCCCAGGTGTATCAAGGCCATTATTACAGCCAGAGGTGGTTGTTCTGGGTACTAATTTCTCAGGATATAAGCACACAAATTTCATGAAAATGTAATCATATGTCAGTACTAGTATAAGATATTTGTACAATGAATATCTGTTTATCATCTGCATTTCATCTTGGTGTAGCAATTTTAATGACCAGTAGTGTATGTAAAGTGTAACTAACAAAATGTTATTTCTCTTAATTGCTAAAAATATAAATAATCTATCTCTCTCTCTCTCTCTCTCTCTCTCTCTCTCTCTCTCTCTCTCTCTCTCTTTCTCTTTCTATATAACAATTGCTATATGATGTACGTGATAAAATGGATAATAATAAATTCAATTGAATTGCGGAGGTCATTCTGTCCAAGATACAACAGTATATTTGACTTCAGAATATGTTCTAAGATTCTACAACAAATAAATGTCAAGGTTATTGGACAGTAGTTTTGTGGAACACTTCTACTACCCTTTTAGTAGACAGGTACCACCTGTGCTTTTTCCAAGTTTTGGGCATGGTTTTTGTTTAAAGAATCAACAATAGATTATAGCTAGAAGAGGGCTATCTAGCTGCAAATTCAGTATAGAATCTGAAAGGGATTCCATCATAGACTGGATCTTTGTTCAGTGGTACAACTTCTACATCTGGGTTTTCCTTTTTAGAGGAACATTTGAAACTGGAATTAAACATTTCTTCTTTTGCTTTACTACTCTCAATTTCAGTTCCTGTCCCATTTGCTAGGGACTATACACTAACTCTGTTGCCACTAACAGCCTTGCATATGACCAGAATTTCTTTGGATTTTTTGGAACGTCATTTGACAATATTCTGCATCATTCATTGGCCTCTTGAGAGCGAAATGAATTTCATTCAGGCTGTATCTATAGCCCTAGGCCTTGTTTTAATCTATTATGCAGTAATCTATGTTTTTTTTAAGAAGTTTCTTTACAGTGACTGTGTTACTTTGAGGTTTCCTCCCATTATGAACTGTTCTACTGGATACATTTTTTTGCAGTGCATAGCCAAATATTCTTTTAAATGTGAGCCAGAATTTCTCTACATGATCATGACCTGGGCCGAAAATTTCAAGTTCCTCATTTGGTTATGACACTACTGAAATTACTGAACATATATATCTTCCTGCTTGATTTAGTTGTGCTTTGTAACTTGGTAGCGATTTTTGTGACAACTGTATCATGGTCACTGAGGCCAGTTTCAGTGTGGACATCCACAAAGTAGTCAGGTCTGTTTGTTGCCATTACATCTAATATATTTTGATTATGAGCTGGGTTCCAAACCATCTGTTCTAGGTAGTTTTCAGAAAAGGCATTTAGTAAATTTCACAGAATGGCTTTCATGCCCAACACTAACAAAACTGTAAATTCTTTGTGAGGTAATAAACTGCTGTAAACCAACCATTAATACTTACAAATATTTCATTAGCTGACTGCTCAGTGAGATCACGGGTACTGTTTTTTATACCAGTACTTGTATCAACTGCAAATAAGACAAAATTTGCATTTTGTGACACTGCATATGGAATGTCATTAATACACTCCTGGAAATGGAAAAAAGAACACATTGACACCGGTGTGTCAGACCCACCATACTTGCTCCGGACACTGCGAGAGGGCTGTACAAGCAATGATCACACACACGGCACAGCGGACACACCAGGAACCGCGGTGTTGGCCGTCGAATGGCACTAGCTGCGCAGCATTTGTGCACCGCTGCCGTCAGTGTCAGCCAGTTTGCCGTGGCATACGGAGCTCCATCGCAGTCTTTAACACTGGTAGCATCCCGCAACAGCATGGACGTGAACCGTATGTGCAGTTGACGGACTTTGAGCGAGGGCGTATCGTGGGCATGCGGGAGGCCGGGTGGACGTACCGCCGAATTGCTCAACACGTGGGGCGTGAGGTCTCCACAGTACATCAATGTTGTCGCCAGTGGTCGGCGGAAGGTGCACGTGCCCGTCGACCTGGGACCGGACCGCAGCGACGCATGGATGCACGCCAAGACCGTAGGATCCTACGCAGTGCCGTAGGGGACCGCACCACCACTTCCCAGCAAATTAGGGACACTGTTGCTCCTGGGGTATCGGTGAGGACCATTCGCAACTGTTTCCATGAAGCTGGGCTACGGTCCCGCACACCGTTAGGCCGTCTTCCGCTCACGCCCCAACATCGTGCAGCCCGCCTCCAGTGGTGTCGCGACAGGCATGAATGGAGGGACGAATGGAGACATGTCGTCTTCAGCGATGAGAGTCGCTTCTGTCTTGGTACCAGTAATGGTCGTATGCGTGTTTGGCGCCGTGCAGGTGAGCGCCACAATCAGGACTGCATATGACCGAGGCACACAGTGCCAACACCCGGCATCATGGTGTGGGGAGCGATCTCCTACACTGGCCGTACACCTCTGGTGATCGTCGAGGGGACACTGAATAGTGCACGGTACATCCAAACCGTCATCGAACCCATCGTTCTACCATTCCTAGACCGGCAAGGTAACTTGCTGTTCCAACAGGACAATGCACGTCCGCATGTATCCCGTGCCACCCAACATGCTCTAGAAGGTGTAAGTCAACTACCCTGGTCAGCAAGATCTCCGGATCTGTCCCCCATTGAGCATGTTTGGGACTCGATGAAGCGTCGTCTCACGTGGTCTGCACGTCCAGCATGAACGCTGGTCCAACTGAGGCGCCAGGTGGAAATGGCATGGCAAGCCGTTCCACAGGACTACATCCAGCATCTCTACGATCGTCTCCATGGGAGAATAGCAGCCTGCATTGCTGCGAAAGGTGGATATACACTGTACTAGTGCCGACATTGTGCATGCTCTGTTGCCTGTGTCTATGTGCCTGTGGTTTTGTCAGTGTGATCATGTGATGTATCTGACCCCAGGAATGTGTCAGTAAAGTTTCCCCTTCCTGGGACAATGAAATCACGGTCTTCAATTTCCAGGAGTGTATATAATAGTAACAACAAGGGACCTAAAATGGGGCCCTGTGGTACCTCTTGTCTGATGGTTTCATACTTGGAATGACTATTGTTATGTGGTGAGCCTGATACACACACACACACACACACACACACACACACACACACACACACACACACACACACACACACAAACACATACACTGTTTTCTATTAAAAAGATAGTATGTCAACCATGAGCCTGCTACTCCTGTTATCCCACAAAATTTTAACTTTTGTACAAGGATATCATGCTGAACACAGTCAAAAGCTTTAGCCAGATCACAGAATATCCCAAGTGGTAATAACTTTTGATTTATTGATTCATATATAGATCTGTAAAAGTGAATATAGCTTGATCAGTTGACAATCCTTTCCTACATGAAAACTGAATGTTAATGAGAATATTTTTCTGTACTAAGTGTTTATAAAATCTATTGTACATAACCATTTCAAACACTTGAAAATATTGCCCATAATGAAATGGGATAGAAGTTTTCCACTGATAATTTGTCTCCTTTTTTGTGTAATGGTTTGACAATAGCATATTTAAGCCTATCTGGGAAAGTACCACTGTGGAGGGATTCATTACTTAAGTAACTGTGTATGTCACAAAGTTCTGCAGAACAAAATTTAATTATGGTAGTGCAGATTTCATCATAACCGCTGGAACATTTGTTTTTAATAGTGCTAATAATATTAGAAATCTCTTTTGGTAAGGTAGGATATAGTTTAATTTTGTCAAACTTCTGCAGAAATGCATTTTTTTAAATATTGTAAGCTGTCTTCTGACGAACTATGCAAATCTAAGTTGTCTGCTACTGGGAAACGTTTTTGTTAGTGTCTGAAATTTTGGTGGTATCTCTAATCAACTCATTATTTTCATTAAACATAATTTCCTCATTTGCCTGATTAGTTTTTCCTGTTTCACTTTTTACTATGTTCCATATAGTTTTTATCTTGTTATTAGAGGCATTTATTTTTCCTTGAAAATAAATATATTTTAAGGTTCTGAATACTTTGTTTAGGATTTTAGAATATAATTTGTAACGTGATTTAGCTCTGTAGTCATTATTTTCCCTTGAAATTTAGTATAGTCTTCTTTTTGTTTTGCAAGATTCTTTGTAATCCAAGGTTTTGAAACATTTAATCTATTTGCTTTGATTACTTTCTTAGGACAGCAGTTTCCAATGTGACCTATGACCATATTAGAGAAACAGTTATTTTTTCATTTATCCTGGGTGAATTGTATATGTCTTTCCAGTTTGTATTCATCAAACAGTTTTTTTATATTCCAATTCCTGTTTCATTTATTATTCGTATAGTTTCCCACTTCCTGTTATTAGTTGGATCAGACCCCACTATATTACATGTAAGCAAGTGGGCATCATGATCTAAAAGGCCATTAAATATTGGATTTATACTATGATTTGCTGGTATGGTAGTATCTATGAAAATGTTAACAATAGCAATGCTGCTAGTACCCATAACCCTGGCTGCAAACTGTACTAAGAGAATGAGATTATAAGAGTGGTAAGCGACTCTAGTATGGATATTGAGTAACTATCCTCCAGAAAATTTAAATTAAAATCTCCACTTAGTACGAGTTCATTATTTTTAGAAGTTAGGAAATTTAATACTGCATCAAACTGCTTAGTGAATATCTGGAAATTACTAATGGGAGCCCTGTATATTGTGACTATAATTTTTTTTCTATGTTTCCACTTGTGTGGCACATTCTTCAAAATTTGGATCACCTCAGTATCTCAGAGTGTCAATGTTTTTATAATTGTAACCCTTTCTAGTATAAGTGGCAACTCCTCCTTTCTCAATCTCTTTTCTACAGTGGTTTGAAGCTAAGGTATACCCTTCCATATTAAGCATTTCAGTTTCACTACCTAAATAATGTTCAGATATATAAATATAATCAACAGGATTTGTAAACTGTAGCTCAGCTAAACAGATCTTAAATTCATTAATTTTGTTTTTTAATGTAGTAAATTTACAGTTACTTTTTTGTCTTCACAAGTATTATGCTTAAAATTTTCAGATACATCTTGTTTCAATATTAAATAAGTGACATCTAAAGAACAGTAACAGTTATCACTAAGTAGAGACTGAATTAAGCCTTTATATAAGCAGCAACTGGTACACCAAATGCAATCCCAAAAAGAGATAGGCTTCCATTAATTCATTTTATGGCTGTTGTTCAGCAACATGAATATCATCCAGAATAAAGAAATTTAGTTAATGAAATGTAACTTAGTTTGTATGAAGAATTTGATAATGAAAATGTTTCGATGGAGGGTTCTGAGATCTACTGGGCACTCACTAAGATAAAATGTAAGAGCCAAAAGTAAATACATTTTGTATTATTTCTCAGTGACGTGTACTGTCTTTGTTGATAAAACTATCATAAAGCATAAGCATGTATGGTTTTGGACATAAAACATTATGAACACCACAATTTACTCTAGACAACAAAATAGGAACTAATTTCTGAATAAGGTTGTTCACATCACATTGGCCTAAAATTTCCTGTAGTGTCTAAATCATTGACTTCTAAGTAAATTAATAAAATTGTGTGTCACTCACACAGAACGCCTTCTACTGATGAAAAAACTGATTACTGTATTCTTCTGTGTAGCATATCTGCTTGTGGAGATTTTCCCAGGAGAAAGGTTGATTATCACCACTTCCAGCCACATTGCCAGAATCCACATGTCCATGCAGAACTCAATCCAGGACTGGCCAAAATTGCTTTGGCCACAACTGGACTATCACATGGACAACCATCTGGCTAGCTGTGGGTCTCAGGCACCGCTTCCTGAGCGGGAAGGCCCCCCTTTCCTGGCACGAATTTGCCAGCGGATTAGACATTGGGGTTACACTCGTCTGGAATGAGATGTTCCCGTGGGGGAATAGCACAATGACCCTGGGTTTGGTATGGAGTGGTGTTGGGGTGAGTGGACTGCTGTTGCCTGTTGTGGGGGTGCGCACCACTGAGGGTATGGCGGGGACGAAGACCCTCTGTCCTTTGTAGGTCACCAGTTCAATACACAAACTCACATTCACATTACATGGACTGTAGCCGGATAACTTGCGGAACTCATATTAAATGCATCTATGTTTACAGCAGAAAAATCAGCATTCAGTGCAGCTGAAAACATAGAAATATGAAAGCATTTGATAATTTGTAATAGTACAAGAAGGTTGGCAGCACTGACGCAGATCACACATGCTTGAATAATAAGCTAGTGAAGATAAGTAATTAATTCTATAATAACTGTCAATTAAGTTAATATTACACTGTAACAAAGTTAATTAGAGTCTGTTTTATATTATTTATTGAAGATTTCACTTGTTTCAAAGTATTTCTTGAAAAAAACAATAGCATAACATAAGGGATGGTTTCCAAGTATTTTAGACCCAGGTTTACATATAAATTTCAGACATTTCTTGAAGTATTAAGTGAAGAATTTAGGTTTCTCTCATTACATGTATATTTTGTAGTGCTATATCTACTTGGGGAATTATAGTTTTTGGTTCCATCTTTTATTTCCTTTCAAAATGCTTAAAGTATGTATTGCGCATATACGATCTTAGGCCTAACTTTTTGGGTATACAGGTTTGGATTTTTAACGTTAGTTTAACTGCATTATGTTACTATATTAATAGTATACATGTATATTAGTGTTCCACATAAGTTTAGTGACAATGCCTTCCAAGAAAAAGAATTCAGTATTTCCAACATCTATTACAAAAGTCATGTGTGACTATTGATAATCTGCCATGTTGATAATATTTATTCAGAACAAAGGTTAAGTACAAATCATGGTACAACTACACACATCCATCTTTTAAGAGTGAGTGAGAAAACACACAAAGAACAAAACAGTTGTGCTATAAAGATATATCACTCTTCATTGGATTCCATATATTGTTATAAATGTACGAACTTTCCAACACCAAGATAAATTTAATCAAATAAAAATTTTTCCTGTTAAGAATGGTGTGTCTGATCATGATGTGCAAATGATCATAATTGTACAGTACTGGTATAAGATATAGCTCCATACTGTAATGTAAAACAGTCCTCAAAAATAGTGTGTTCCATAAACAATTCAAAATCTTAGAGAAAGCTTGCAACAGTTAGACTGGGATGAGGTGTACAGGGAACATGATGCTAATTTAAAATTTAACCTATTTCATGATACCTTTGTGAGTATATCAGATAACAGTTAACCTAAGAAAACAGTGAATTATTATTGTATGAAACATGTAAAAAGCCATGGCTTACTAAAGGGATAAAAATACCTCATAAACAGAAAAGGGAAATGTATCTTATAGCTAGGAGAAGTAATGATCCCAAAACAGTGAAACATTATGAAAACTACTGCACTGTATTGAGAAAAGTTATTAAAAAGACCAGAAGTGTGTGCATTATGTCTGAGATTAAGACATCTGATAATAATATTAAAACAATTTAGAATATTGTGAAAAGGAAATAGAGCAACCAATAGCACATGAAGACTGTATTTCTATCAAACACAATGTAAAATTTGTTAACAAGAAGTCAGAAGTAGAAAACACTTTTAATAATCATTTTTAAGTATTGTAGAGAAAATAGGATCTAGTTATTCATTATAAAATACTAGACAGTATACAAAAAAGGCAGTTACTATGCAATTTGATAAAATTGAAATTCAACCCCCCCCCCCCCTACTGAAATTAGGAAAATAATAAATTTGATCTAAAAGTAAAAACTCACATGGAATTGAGGGCATTTCCAACAGAGTACTAAAAGCTTGTTCCCAACAAATAAGTAGGATTCTCAGCCACATATGTAGTAGCTCTCTGTAACAGGGCATTTTTACAGGTAGACTGAAATACGCTATTGTTAAACCATTGCATAAAAAAGGCAATAGATTTGATGTGGACGAGTACTTCTGACAGATTTATCTAAAACTCTTGAAAAAGTAATGTATTCAAGAGTAGCATCACATATTTGTATAAATGAAGTACTAACCAAATGTCAATTTGGTTTTCAGAAAGGCTTTACAGCAGAAAATGCAACATTTTTTACTGATGATACAAGTATAGTAATCACACCCAAAAAGCAAGAAATAGCTGAGGAAATTGCAAATAATGAAATTTTGAAAAAACACAGTTCATACAATTCTGTACAGTAAATGGCATAACACCATAGAAAAATATAGATTATGAATGGAAGTCTGTTGCTAAAGCAGAATACTCAAAACTTCTGGGTGTGTCCATTGATGAGAAATTAAAGTGGAAGAAACACATCGATAATCTTTTGAAATGGTTAGGTTCAGCTACTTATGCTATTAGGATTATTGCAAATTTTGGTGAGAAACATATCAGTAAATTAACCTATTATGCCTATTTTGGGACAATTCATGATTAAGAAACAAAGTATTCATTGCACAAAACTTTATAATCAGAATAATAGCTGGAGCCCATCTAAAATCACCTTGCAGACATTTATTTAAGGAACTCAGGATATTCACAGTACCTTTGCAATACATACATTCACTTATGAAATTTCTCATTAATAAGCCATACCAATTCAAAAATAGAAGTGAAGTGCATAGCTACACCACTAGAAGAAAGTATGATATTACTACTCCAGATTAAACCTCACTTTGTTCATTTGCCAAATAGTATTAAAAGTCTGGCAGATAGCCAACCAACATTTAAAAGCAAATTAAAAGAATTTATGAATAACAACTCCTTCTACTCAATAGATGAATTCTTAGGTATGAAGTAGCGTCTTTTAAAAAAATAAATAGTTATTTATTTATTTTCTGTAAAGAAAATTTATGTTAAAGTGACATGTTCCACATCATGATCTATGGAACAAGGATTTTTGTATGTATGTGCATATGTACAGTTTGCTTCTGTAGTAGAGTTTTTCCAATAAGACAAGAAACGTATGCAAGCCTAGTTACAGTTAATTTTAATGGTGTGAATATAATTACCTTTAATATGTTCTGCATTCTTGTTGCAACAACTAAGGTAATACTAATCCATAAAATCATGTTATAGATTGTAACATCCAGTTTCAAGGCACCAAAGTACTTCCAGTCTTCAAGTGCACCATGAGCCGGTAGGATTACTTTACTAAATTTGTACAGAGAAAAGGTATTGTTATGTGCATTTTTTTCCTTGCTGATTTATTTGTTGTGATATTAAAAAATATAAGGGTGAAACAGCAAATACAAATAAGGAAAGGCAATTATTCTCCAAAAGAATAATTGTAGTAACTAAATAATACTGGTACAGGAAACCAAACCAAGTAAGACAAGTATGGCTTCATTCATAAACCTCTCAGCCATAACAGAAATAAGCCTCTCATGACTCCACACATAACAAGATAAAAGAATCATACAGAGGGTGCAACATAAGTGTTACACAGAATAAATTATGTGAGCAGTACAAACTAAAAAACATGGTAAATGTGAGTCAGTGCTGCTCTGTACATGTTTTGGTATGATCTGTGGGCAGATAGTGTGGCAGAGATGTGCAATGTCCTTGCTTCCTACACGTGGCCCACGATGACACAGTTGGTAGTTGATTTAAGTACACACATGTGGTGACACTATGTTTGGTGCTCTCATATGCACTAGTAGCAGGATACAGCAATAATCAATGACAGAGACACATAGTGATGGATCGGAAAATCACAATAGTTTCCTGTCTGTTATATACCTCCTCTCTTACCATAAAAATGCAGGCGCCGACATGGACACATTTGTGTGTGAAAAGGTGTGTGTTTAGGTAACATAATGTATGAGAATGGTTATATTAAAAGAAGAAGAAAAGAAGAAAACTATGACTGGAGATCTATTGCATTTCCCAAATCTTTTTTATGTCATCCATTCCTTTAGATGTAACAGGTTGAGTGTACCACATGAAAATAAAAGCCAAAATCTGAAAAAATTGTTTTTGATGAAAGTGTACATAATTTTTATTATGAAGTATATTATAGAACAACACAAATTTATTTTATATAAAATTTCATACTAAAGGGCAAGCCATATTTTATTAGCAGTGCCTAGGGAATTTTTATATATTCTACATGCAACCTTAGCTCAAGTTACCCTTACGAACACTAACAGTTACTGTAATTTGATTCATAATTCTTGGAGGTCACCTGTATGTCTGAATCTACATTAGCATCTATACTTTAAGCAACACTACGTAATGAATGGCAGGGCTACTCTCTGGGTCATAAATAGTTTCTTCCCTATCTGCTCAGGGATCTTTATTTAAAAAACAAAGTGCAACTTCACTGATTATTACCAAAAAATTGTAGCTTCTTATTTATTTGACCTACAAGTGAGGCTGTTTGATTTTTTCTCTTCATATCTCCACCAGCTGCCCCTCCAAGGTTACCTGACAGCTTATATGTCTCTTCAATTCAAGTTTACATGAAACATTGAGATTAGAATCAAAAAAGATGTTATCAACCAGATACTGTATGTTGTAGGTCAGACAGTGAAACAGCCAAAGTGAAAAAGGTAAGGGAAAACATATCAGTAAATGTATTTATAATATATACACCACACTGTACCAGAAGAAGGCCAGGATACATTTAAGGAACAAAACTTATTTGATTCCCAGGAGGTTAATGTAATTCAACATGTCAACCACATTTGATGCACAAATCTGATAGAGTGCCCACTCACGGTTCATAAAATTAATTATTACTATAGCAGAGAAATTGATGAATGAAAACAAAATTAGCACCAATGTGAGAAAAAATCAATGAGTTAAGATTCTACAACAAAAACTGAAGACCGACTTTGAGGGATAGGGTCAGAGGGTACAAGGTTTTACAGCTTCAGTATAAGTAGTTACATAATACATCCTTTCGTCTTTCCCTCTCCTTCCTGAAGAAGCAACCATCGGTTGCAAAAGCTAGTAATTCTGTGTGTGTTTGTGTGTTTTGTTCATGTGCCTGTCTGCCGGCACTTTCCCGCTTGGTAAGTCTTGGAATCTTTGTTTTTAATATACATAATACATTACTTAGATATGAAGAAATGGAGGAGAATCCAGTGTCTGAGATGATTTTACTTCACTCTATAGCAAAATGCCAAAATTTTGTCTTTATCAAAAGGTACAGAACTAAAACAATAATAACACAAATATTATGCTTATGTAAAGTAAAAATGGTAGGTACAGGAATTTTACTGATCTTTCATAGAAACACAATATTGTTCACAGTGGCTGGTTTTATGAATTTTCAATTCATAGTTCAGAATGGACACAGATGGATGCACTGATCTATGTCTAACATCAATTTATCAACAATTAAATAAATGCTTGTTTTGTAGATCCTAAAAAGTTCTGTGGTTTTGGGTGCTTTAGTTCTGAAATCCTTAATTAGAAGTTTTAAACTGTTCATACAATTAGTAACTGTTTAAAGGCCTTGAACATTGTTTGTGCATTCTAACTTAACAATAAAGTTTGTGTAACTCCCATGTATTTTGGCAAATTTCAAAATAATTCTACAACTGTAATCCAGGGAGCCAGCCCAAAACTCTAGGATACAGGAAATAATGTGTACAGTTTTTCTGAACAGTATTCCTTACATATCAGACCTAATTTTTGAAATTATGATACAAAAAGCATTCTGAATAGCTCTACTCTGGGGCCAATGTAAGTTACTTCAGTAAAATAAAGGAACAATCAATAATAAAGACCTATGTCTACATCTTTACCCACAAATAACTGTGAAGTGTATGGTAAAGTGTATGTCTAACTGTAACCATTATTAGTGATTCATCCTGGTTCATTCATGCATGGAGTGCATGAAGAATTATTGTTTAAATGTCTCCATGTGTATGATAATTAATCTAATCTTGTCTTAATGATCCCTTTGGGAGCAACACATAGGGATTATAGTAGATTCCTCTAGTAATCATTTTAAGCTAGTCATTGAAATTTTGTGGCGGACTGATGACCTTAGCTGTTTAGTCCCCCTTAAACATCCCAACAACCACCACCACCATTAAAATTTTGTAATTAGGCTTTTTCAGTATAGTTTATGTCTTTTTTCAAGATTCTGCCAGCTATGTTTCTTAGGCATCTGTATGATATTCTCCCATAGATCAAACAAGGCTGTGACATTCATCCTGCCATTCTATGTGTATATTGAAGATCCATTGTTAGTCATTTTTGGTATAGTTCCAAGAAACTTGAGCAGTATTCTAAGATGGGTCACAATAGTGTTTTGTAAGCAGTCTCCTTTGTTGACTGATTACATTTCCCTAGTATTATACCAGTAAACCAGAGTCTACCATCTGTTTTTATCTCTGACTAAAGCTATGTAATTATTCCCTTTTTTTCCCTTACAGAGTGTTACACTCAGATATTTGTTTGAGTTGACTGATTTCAGCTGTGACTCATTGATATTATAGTCAGAGGATACGAAGTTTTTTTTTTTTTTTTTTTTTTTTTTTTTTTTTTTTTTTTTTCATTTTGTGAAATGCACTGTTTTATATTTCTGAATATGTACGTCAAGTTGAAAATCTTTGAAAGTTGGAATTAATATTTATAGAGGTTCTTTCAGACAGTACTTTGTTACAGATAACTGCATCATCTGCAAGAACTTTGAGGTTATGATTAACATTGTCTGGATGGTCATTAATATACATGAGTTGCAAGGTTTCCTCATACACTTCCCTGAGGCAGACCCAAAGCTACTTCAACATCTAACATCTGTTGAAGGGCCTCCCTCCCCCCTCCCCTCCCCCTCCCCACCAAATTGCAGGTAACTTCCTGTGTCCTATGTCCTCCCTACCAAAAATTCTGAGTCAAGTGGAAAAATTATTAACATTTCAACTTCTCCCCCCGCCCACCATAAATCTGGCAAACGACATTTCCAAGCCAATTACTGAACTACAGCACTCAAAGAGCTGTTTAATTCAGTAATCACTTTCAGCTATGCCAAACAAGTCAAAGTATATATTAACATAAGGCAAAGACATAATAGAAACAAAATCTGCATATCATTTTATAAATAACCTATCAACAATAAGCTACTACACTGCAGTGTGCTGTTGACATTTGTGCAATCTTATTTTAATCTAGTAAATTAGTAGTAAAGCTATTACATTGAAAATGGCTGATGAATCCTCAGTTTTACTATTCAGCAGCTCTTTATCTGCTATTAGTAGCATATTTTCCAAAGGAAATATTTTCACATGTATAAATACTGAATTTTGTTTGTAGTATATTATTATTTGTTGTACGATTTTATGACAAAAACTGCTACTTACTGTGTAGTTAACATTAATTTTAACTTCCAAAATGCATTTATACAGATAATTTGTACAAAGTGTGTCTATAGAGGTATTTCAATTCTCATTTGAATTGGTAGATTATCCCATGAGTGGGACAATCATTGTTTCATTCTTGGATGAGGCAGTTGGTGTTAGGATGTCAGGTAATGCAGTTTTTGTTTTGAGCAGTGGTAGGACAATTTTTGGTTTAGAAATTGAGTATTATATATTGTTTTGTACTGTGAACAGAATGAGAGCCATGAATAATCATTTAATTTAGACTCTGATTTACCATTGTGCATGCATCTGTAATGTGTTACAATCTGGTTAATTGGAAAACTGGGTGTATTATGAAATCTGTGTAAGTTGGAAAAATGGTTCACTTTAGCAAAGTGCAAAAATGATGATGCACAAATTTCACTGTTTCAAGAGTCAAGAATTTTATTCTCCATAGATCATTTAACAGTGATATTGGCTTCGTCATACAGGATGTAGTAGTACAGACATAATAATAAAATAAACTAATGTCAATACATTATAGCGTACATTTTAATCATACCAGTGCACCAAATTACACCAGGAAAGTGTCTAAAAGTTATGCACTATGTAATTAAATGTGACTTAACAACAGCATAGAATAATATGTTTAACTACAGAAAACTTTTTAATGCTAAGGCATCTCAAAGAATTCTTTAATGTCATGAAAAGGATGATCTGACACCCAGCTGTACCACTTAATCTTTTTAAAAAAATTATATGTATAGACTGAACATGAACTGGCAGTTTATTGAACAGTTTGAGTGGGTTTACTTTGTGGGACTTTCCTGTTCTTGCTAATCTGTGGCATGGTATGTCTTAGTTACCCTTGGTTCTGATGTGTTCATGTATTTTCCCTCTGGCAACAAATTCTAAAATATTATTTTTAATATAGAGTACAGACACATAGATCTATAAATTTATAATTGTGAGTATTCTGATTCTGAAAAAAGAGGATGGCAGTGCTCTCTATGACCTCTTTTACATGTTATGTGTAAGATTCTTCTTTTTTTTTGTACCTGCAAATTGTTCTTGATGGGAGAAGAGTGGCCCTATATAATCATATGATATAAAATATGTGACTAGAATAGCCCAAAGAATGTCTCCCTAAGGTACTCCAAGCTCAATACATTGCTTAGTTTCAAGATAAGGCATGGCCACCCTAGATATTTTTTCACATATGTTATTGACATGCTCCTCCCAATAGAGTTTTGATTCAATGTAAATACCTAAGAGTTTTGCTGATTTATTGGCTACATCATTTAATATTCCCATTAAAACTCGTTGACATTTATCAGGACTGCACAGGACCTTCTTGGCTGCAAACCAGTCCAGGGCCTTATCAAGTGTTTCTTTTGTTACACTATTCAGATCTGAAATGTTCTGATGTGTGGTAAGTAGTGTTGTGTTGTCAGCATAACATATGATGTGATGGATTATGTTGTTAGGTAAGTCGTTGATAGCTACGATGAAGAAGATTTCCATTATGGAAGAATTTACATTTCTGGCTAAGACAAATTGTTTTCTGTTACTTAAATAAGAACTTATCACAGCTAAAGTGCTCCCTTTCACCCCATACAACTCTAGTTTCCTAAGTATTAGGTCAACAGGAATGTAATCAAAAGTTTTGTTTAGGTCACTTAATACCAGTGATACCATCTTATTATTTTCAAAAGCTGTTAATGTTTGTTCAATGATTTCCAAGATGGCCCCTGTTGTGTTTCTCCCCTTGCAAAAGCTGCCTATTTGTGTGTGTATCAGTGCCTCAAATATCTTTGAGAATCTTCAAACAATGGAGACTGGTCTGTAGCTTTGTGGAAGATGTTTGTCACCTTCTTTAAAAACTGGGACAACTTTTCATACCTTAAGTGCATCTGAAAATACTCAACATTCCACACATGTATTAAAAATAAAAGCTAACAATTTGGCAAATGAGGGTATTGTCTTTTTGATGACATCATTCAATAACCAATAATAGTCCATACATTTAGAAATGGAAAATGTGGATACAGCTTTTATAATGCAAGCCCTTATTCAAGAAACTACATATCCTTCCACTACCATGTCTGTACATTTTACAAGTAATCATGTTTGTAAGGAAAATCTTAAAAAACAGCAACAACCTTTTGTCAACTAACCAGAGTATCCATCTGTATAACACAAGGAGAAAGCAGGACATATATGTTCATCATGCACACACAACACTAAAATAGAATGGACCACTGCAAACAGAAAACAGACTATACAATAAGGTACCTACAAACATGAAGACAATAAAATACACTTCAAAATTTAAAGATGCTCTCCATAAATATTTATTGCAAAAATGTTATTATAGTATAGATGAATATCTTGAAACATAAAAATTTATCGAAAAAAAAAATACTTGGGTTAAATATAATGTATGGAAGCTGAACCTTCAGTTGTGATAATATTACGCCTAAATTAATGTAAATATTCTAGTATGATTTAAAAACATGTATTGTAGATCACAATGACTTGTCCAATATCATATTGTATACCTTGACAACATATGATCAAAATGAACAATAAAAATATAATGTAATATCGGCAAGTGTGACAGCCCTCCACTGAAATACCAGGCTTACAGGCAGTGGTGTTCCAACAAGGTCCATTGTAGATGAATCTGTTGCTTTAATACTGTTACTTATTTCTTTAACTGAGTTTAAAAAGTACTGATTTAATTCCTTGAGTTCAGGCAGAGCTGTTTCTGTGCATTTTGCTGTATTCCCTTATTTTATTATTTGCCATGCTGCCTTGCATTTATTGGGAGTCCTTTCTACATAGTTTTCCACTGTTCGCTTTTTCGCCAGAAGAAGTTTAGCTTTGTAGAACTTTTTGCATTTCATATATGGCCTATGAATGTTCACTCTGTTCTGCCCTTTGGTAGAGGCTTGCTTATGCATCTGGTACAGCATATGCATGTTTCCTCTGATTTCTGCTAGCTCTTCTATAAATCAGTTCAGTCTTTTCTTTTTCATTTCTCTTTAATATCAATTTTTTTTTACTGGTGAGTTAGAATACCATAATGTGTACTTTTTAAAGAAGTTATCAATGCTAATTTCAGCTTCCCTTTTCCCACATTGGCAATTATATATAAAGTCCCAATCTGCACTTCCTAATCTATCAATATACACACCTATGTACTCTTCCTTTTGCCCTCGTACCATTACTACTTTAGGTTTTTCAATTTTAACTGGTAGCCTCTTACAGAGTGTAAGGAGTAGTGGCTCATGATCTGCAAGTACACTTCCTGCAAGTCTGACTATAAAATCTTCCTGTGGAAATTCACAACAATATGGCCTATGCAAACATTCTTATGTGTGGTGCGGTTATTTGTATAATAGAGGTCTAATGATCTTAGCATATTCAAGACTGTCCTAGTGACTTTCTTCTGTGTGTTAGCCATTTCTTTGTTGAAACCACCACAGATAGCAATTCTTGTCTTACTCTTCAGTATCTTTTTAACTACAGTATTAACTCACATTTTTCAATAAACAAATTTACATCACCATCTGGCAACCTATATAGACTAACTACCACTATATTTTCATTCATTAGTTTTACACAACTATAGGTGGAAGGAAATTAAACCACATAGGCAAGAAAATGTGAATAAGTCTCTTCACTTATGCTTAAAACATGGATCTATAAGCATCATTGCAACAACTATTTGAGAACTATTTTTCTACACCACTTTTTCACATGAATACAAACAAATATTTAAATTGCTGTTTTAAGAACAGCTAAATTATAATGACCTTTGCATGGGACATAGGGAACCGTAGTGTTAGAATATCCACATTCTAATAAAATTTCAGTGTAATATGTGTTTTGATGCAAATGATTTCAAGGACTAAAATTACAGAGATTATTATCATCCATTACAAGGAGAAATCTAGAGCAGGGAAGGAATTTATAATCTTCACATGTATGTGAAAATACACGGACAAAATATGTGAGGCACACAGAAGAGGAGGAAGAAACAAAATGAAACTTCATGAGTTGAGATTGTATATGATGACATTTCACTCATTGGAAATTCACTAAAATATACAAAGAATTTGGCAGTGTAAGCCCACTTATCAGTATGCTGTTGCACACCATTATGCCTGGATGCATGCACTGACCTGACTGGGATTAGGGTCATAAAGCTGTTGTATCATCTCCTGAGATAAGCTGCCCACAACTATTGCAGCTGGTCCTTATGTCTTGGATGCTGGCATTGGATTTAACAGATGTCCAAGTTGGTCCCACACACGTTCTGTGAGGGACATATTTGGGTACCTCTCTGGCAATGGGAATACCATAATATCCTGCATGTGATATGTTTGGGCAAATGCTGTCCAATTAATGTATTACATTACAATACTGTCACATCAAAAGTAACAATTAAACATGCAGAATGTACATGATGTAAGGCTGTGCCATCATAATACCCTCAATAACTACCAACCATGGTCTGTAATTTTGCTCAATGGTTCCAGCCTGCATGATACCAGGAATAACACCATGGTGTCTCTCCAAAACAATGGAACAAAGGGACCTCTCCCCAGCTCAGCACCATGTGCACCAATGATGGTCACCCAGGATAGCAGAGAACTGTGATAAATTGGTGAAAACAACATGATGCCATTTGTCAGTCCATGCTTCCTGGTCATGGTTCTAATCCAAATGCAGCTGTTTGTGATGTGCTATTTAATTGCGGTCTATAAATGGGACAGTACTTCCCTTGTCTGACTGCTGCTGTCTCCATCCAGTGATGTGGGATGATGTGGGATGGACCATATCTATAGCAAGATGTTGGATGCTTGTTCTTGGATGGAAGGTGCAGATGTGAAGGGGTTGTGATATGTTTGGAGCTCAAACAACAACCCTCCCTTGTAATAGTCAGATGTGGTAGACATGAAACTTGAGAATGAGAATGCTTATGCTCATATTTCCATGCAGTCCAACATTAGTCCATCGTTACATTTAAATACCCACAAATCTGGGTACTGCATGATTCAACCAGTCAGTCAAACAGATATTAACAATAAGGCCCCTTTCAAAACCTGTTATTTGCTGAGAGCACTGTTTCTCATGAGTATGTGTTATCTCTGTGGCCTAACTGTGACCACTCAGTATCTGATACTGTTCACCCCCTACTGTATGGAACTAGGATTGGTAACAATGCTAATGCACTCTGGTGGCCATTCCTATTGTCATAGATAGTTGTAAATCTACATACCAACCAGTGGTGAGAACATGTACAGAGTTACACAGACAACTGACTATGTCTTCTGGGAGCTACAAATTTTTGTAAGGCAATGTTAACAAATTTTATTTCTTTACTTACTGCCAGTAATGAAGTGCTGAAAACTGGTAAGGAAACACAATGCAATTCTCTTGATGCTCTTGTGTACAACAAACTGTAGAATTTATTGTTATATTATGATATCTATCAATACATATTGATTTGTTGCTATCAAAGGAATTACAGTCAGACCATGGAAGGCCTTCTGAAAATGCATAAGTGGAAACAGTAAAGGCAGACGTAAAAACAACACTGTTCACTGTTGCTTTTAACATAAGCATTATCATCATGCTATAACCAATACCTGCAAAATAAAAAGCAATGTTATATAGAACAAATTGGTACTAAAAATTTAATATAATTAAGAAGTAATAACATAGAAGGATACTGAAAGTCAAAAATTTTACAAGATTTGAGGGTAGGAAATATTTACTCATCGATTCAGGTTTCCTTACTGTAGAAATAGAACAGAGAGTTCACATAATCAATGTTAGCGTAGCAGAGATGCCCTTAGAATTAAAGAGAGGTTATGTGTAGGATTCTTTAAGAGTATGTCCACAAGCTGCCTCTTTCCTATTGTGCTAACATGGATGGATGGGAGGAAAACACAAGTGCAAAAATTAGTGGTATAACATGCTGTAAAGAAGTGCACTATTACTTCCACACATATAATAAAGGCTATCATCATCTTGGACAGTTTCCAGCCTCAGACCAGGTCTATTTGGAACATAAGCCTCTCCATTGTCTTCTGTCTTGCCACTATCTCTCTGTCTTCACCTTGGTCCAGTTTTCTCCTTTCTTCTGGACACATTCCTCCAATCCTTTCAGCCATCTGTCTCTCAGTTTTCCTCTTGGTCTCTTTCCTTCCAGTTTCATCTCGTGTATCCTCCTGGGTATCCACTCCTCCTCAATTCATTTAACATGCCCGTCCCATCTCAGCGTTGATTCTCTATCTCCTCCTGTAATGTTTCCACCTTCATTAAATCTCTGATCCTCTCATTTCTTCACCTGTCCAATTCTGTCGTTCCAATACTGTTCCTCAAAAATTTCATCTCACTAGCTTGTACTCTGCTTTTCTCTTCCTTTCATAATCCAGGTTTGATGCATAAGTCAGGATTGGGGCATAGTATGATCAGTATATAACATTTTTACTGATTTTGGGTACATCCTTGCTCCATATCAGGCTTTTGACACTCTTCCAAAATGCTTCTGCTTTTCTCCCCTGCTCATTTATCCCTCTTTCATATTTTACATCTTCCTGTATCAAGCTACCTAGGTACATGAAACTCTCCACTCTCCTCAATCATTCCCCACCAACTGTTATTCCTCTTTTCTCTGTTCTTGTTGTGATAATCCTCTCACTCTTACTTATACAAAATTTCATCCCATATTCCTGTAATGTTCATTCCCAAATGTCCAACTGCTCTTGTACTTCCTCCTCCTTATCCTCCCAAATCATGAGATCATCTGCAAACACCATAGCTTTCACCTTTCCTTCACCAAGTACTTGTGCTATTGTACTCATATCATCCATCACTACAATGAAGAGCAATGGTGAAAGTGCACTTCACTGCCTCAAGCCATTCTTTTGCTCAATCAAGGTGATCTCTCTCCTCCCACTTCCACATAGCTCACACTTCCATGGTACATTTCCCTTAGCCTTCAAATAATCTGTTCTGCTTCTCCTCTGCTCTCCAGGGCTTTTCACACTTTGCTTCTACATACACTATTATAAGCTTTTTTAAAGTGCAGGAAGGTCATTAGTAGATCTGTTCCATATTCATAATGCTTTTCCTGCAGTTTCTAACATTTTTTGGATGACCAGAGACAGTGTGATATTGGGTTGCAAGGCTCACATGTCTCTCAAGTCAGCAAAGTTGCACGTTGTGTGTTGCCAAACCTCTTCTCTGGGTGATCAGTTACATCAATCTCCCAAAAGCTTCTTCTCCAAAGACTACAGCTGGTTAAAAGAATTTATTAAACTACTTCTCTATCCTTGAAATAATTTGGGTACTCATAGAATACTTTTCAGTTCAATCAGTTTATATTTTCAACTTCCACAGACAACAACTTCTGCAAGCTAACTTAGTGCTTAAACATTATACTCATTTACACATATTCAAATATCATATGTTTGTGAACCAAATAATTTATGAACATCATACATGTGTCTTGCTTCATTCACAGCCAAGACATGAATTAAGTAAAAAGTCTCTAGTCTCAAGCAAGTCTAATACGTGAATGTACATATAAATCTATATTCAATTGTTCAGTAGTCTTTCTACAATCAACACAGACACTAAAGAGCACAGAATATTACATAAACTTTTCTTGTTCTGCTCTACTCATACACGGAAACTCTGTGGACTGTACAGCAGGTTCTTGTCTGCCGCCGTTTGGCTGCGGGGCCCATGTTTTCCTCATAACTGTTTTTTGACCTGCACATACAAATAGGCAATGCACAGTAGGGTGTATTCGTTTCTCCCACTCACCTCTAAAATATCAGGTGTTCAAAACGTTCGAAGGGGGAGTGGTTCTAGAATTTACTCCAAAATTCTTGAAGCACTACAAGTTACCTTACAGCAAAAAATTAGATCCACCATTGACCATCCTGTTCTGAAGCCATTTTGCTCTTCTCTCATCCCTCTGTCCAATTTTGACTGAATTCATGCTTCCAAAATTTTCTCAAAAATCTTTGCACAATCACTTATCAATGTTATCCTCCATTAGTTCTTGTACTCTTTTCTATTTCCCTTCTTATAGATCTGGACAATTATTCCCGTCCTCTAGTCTTCTGGGATCATCTCCACACAATCTTCATTACTTAATATATCCACTGTATCCTCACCTCTCCTGCTGCTCTCAAATAGCTCATCCAGACTTGGTAACTTCCCTCCCTTCATCTTGCTCAATGCCTCTTCCACTTGTCCCAATGTAAGGTCTTTTTCTATTTGCTGTTCCTCCTCTTTTTTTCTACTTGGCTTGTTTCCCCCCCCCCCCCCCCCCCCCCCCTATCAGATTCAGGAGTTCTTCAAAATACTCCTTCCACATATTTTTGAGATCCTCTTTATTCTCTATATCTTTGCCATTTATGTTCACCATTCAGGCATAATCTGTAATAGCATTCTTCCTCTTACTTTTAATCATCCGACATAACACCTTTTATGAACCTTCACTACCCTCCTGTATTATTCTGGTCCACTGTTCAATCCACTTACTTCTCTCCACAATCACCACTCCTTTTGTTTCTTTCTTTCTTACTTGATAGTCTTCTCTTGTCTTTACTGTTCTCTTCTGGAACCATACCCTAAAGGCTCTATTCATCTTCTGTTCTATGTCCTTTGTTTTATCATTCCACCAGGATGTTTGTTCCCAACTCTTTTTGTTGCTTGTCCTCCAAAATATTGCTTCTGCCACACTTACTAATGTTCCAGTTCCTTTTGGATGCTTTTCTTTACAAGTTGAAGGTACTGTAGCCTTCTTTCTTCCTCCTTCAACTTCCATACCCTTATAAATGTTTCCTAGTTTTCTGTCCCTTAATTATCCTTATTCCTTCTCAGGTTCATTACCAGCAAATGGTAGTCACTAGCCAAGGCCTCTGATGGTAATACCTTAATGGCAATGATGTTCCTATTCATCTAATTGTTGTACATGAAGTAGTCAACTATCAACTTTCTCTTTAAGTCTTAACTGTACCAGGTAATCTTGTGGCTCTCTCTATTCCTGAACCAAAAGATCCCAACAGGCCTACCATTCCTTTGACAGAACTCAAGCAGTCTTTCACCTTCCTCATTTCGGCAGTCCCAACCCTCTGATCCAAGCACACTTTCACAAGCTTGTCTTTCTCTTCCAATGTGTGCATTTTGAAATGTAACAGTCTAATTGAAACACATTTAAACACATAAATTTTAACTATAAACAGTAATTCCTGACATAGAGGTGTATGGAAATATGTACTTGTGGAAAAGTTATGAACAAAATAATTATGGAATAATAATTACACTAATATGTAGAAGATCTGTAAATGAACGAAATATTTACCATGAAGGAAACCTCTAGGAATTAATAAAACATGAAAATTCATTACTATAATTTTGTATCTGAGAAGTTATACTTGAATAAAATAACAGACACAAACTAATATAGAATTATACTTGTTGTTCTGGAGCAATCATATGTTTACATATATATATATTCAGTTTTTATAAGTTAATTTTCATTGTTAATTAATCAAAAAATGATTCTAAACAATGCTGAAGATTGTTCAAGATTGTTAAGAAAGTATAAATAGTTACAGCCATGTTGGCAGATGGGGTCAGTACTTTGAAAGTATTTGGACAGAAAGCATGAAGCTTGCTGATGTTTATTTATTTCATTATTGTAAGTATGTTACAACTTATTTCAGATTTGTCAAGATGCTATTATTTACTTTGAGATTGTAATAAACATTGAGCTGAAACATTATACTGGATTGATTATTTAAATAACTTTATAATTATTTTTTAGAGTCACTGTATTCCAGGACTTCTGCTGCAACAGAATGCCAGCTGCGATGAGTAAATTAACGCATGGTAACATTTTAGGCTTCTGACAAAAATTTATTAAAAACACTTTAGTTTTTTCAAAACTTTGATATGTCTCCCACTGATTTAAATTTGGATTTCCCATAACAGAGCTTCACCTTCAAGACATCTTTTAACAAATTTAGTCTTTTGGACATCAGTCATGAGGTCAACTATTGTGTAAGAAACGAACTTAAACTGTTAAATTGTCTATTATTCAATGACGAAATCCATACACTGTAAATTGTTTCATGGATTAATAAAGAAATCGAATCAAATCATACCTGACATAAAACTCTCTCTTCAGTGGTTTAGAAAATCCATTTCATGTAAATTGTCAGAAGGACAACTTCTGCAACTTCTGATAGGAATGCCGGCCAATGCAGTACAATTGTCTGAATACAGGCAGTTGTGAATACAATTTTTCTGAACTAATTAAGTTTTTTGTTCTAAAACATTTACATTAATTAGCACACAGATTTCAGCATATAAAAATTTTTGATCTAAACTACTAAAGTTTTGTTCCATTCTTTCTAATGTGGCTTTCTATTCAACTCTGATATCATCAACATTCTTTGTTTGTTATGCAGATTGAGCCTTGAACTCATTTTCAGAAACAATAAATTTATTTTCTAAAACATCAAATTTTCCATTCACACTTTTCAATCCCTCTGAGAAACCATTTTTTAGCTCCATAACCTGATTACTTAGTTGGTCTATTTGGTATTGTAACCTGTCCATTTTATCATTGTTTTCAAACTGTTCAGTTTTTATTTCTGTAACTGATCGCTGACTGCACTAAATTTGCTATTGTTTTCCATTTTTATTTCTATTAACTGACCATGAACTGCATTCAGTTTTGCCAAAATGAGCTGTATAATATTTGTTTTCACTGTTTCTTTTCTTTCTACACTTTCACTTGGTTCAAAGAAGTCTAGGCTACGTCTTACAGCTTTCACTTTGTCACCACTACCCCCATCTCTATTCATTTTGCTATGAATTACATGAGTCCAACAAGAAGAATTAATTTAACAAATGGCTTGTACTTATCTATCCTGCTGTCCTTTGTTTTAGTAGCCAAGTCCTCTTTCAATTCATCTGGTCTGTCATTGTTGATGTCATATGAACTGTTGGTACACCTTTGTTGGGCAGTTCTCTGGTCTTCTTTTTGTCAAGGTATTGGAGTTTCCAAATCTTCATTTATATAGAAACTGCAAATACACATATACAAAATCCATTCTTCTTCTGAAACAGACAAAACTTTGTTATCAGTCAACAAATCATGGCTGACGGCACCACTTGTAATCTTATCCTCCCACCCTCCAACACATCAACATTAAAGGTCTCATTCCTTGTACAAATTTTAGAAAATTATGAGAGGTATAAGATTACAAAGGAAGAACTTTTTTATTTATTTTCAGTATCTCGTTGTTGTCGATAGCTCATCGTCTTGTCTAGGAATAAATTCTTACAGCTGAAAATTTTGATTCCTTATGCTCTTGGTGACAAAGTAACTTTTGAAGAGTTGCCTGTTGCTACAAATATATATTTTTTATCCCATTCTTCTAAATCACACTGACTTTACAATTTCCACCTTTAAAAAAAACAATAATTACATTGTTGTTGACAAGTCAAGCATGTTTTCATGAGCAGCATTCCCACAGCTAACTACACTCTGTGGTATTCACACTATTCCACAGAGTTTACAAAACAAAAGATGAATCATCACTAAAATATATCATTATTTCATAAATTAATCCAGATATGAATTTAATAATTAGTGTTATACTGTGCAACTAATAATGTGAATATTAAGTATGCCAAATTTTGTAATTTCAAATATTTTTAAAAGAAGAGTAATTTTAACTGTTAGTACATATTGACTGTAACACATTAATTTATTTTTTATACATTTTAGCCTGAAATATAATACATTGTATACAAAATCATATGAATTCTTTTAATGAAACAGCTGAGATAATTTTAACCTAAGTGAGATTTGATATTATTCATGGTATCAGTTATCTCAATAAAAAAAAAGGTAATGTTTGAAGAGGGTGAGTCATTACACCAGGGACAACAAATATTTGAATCAAGAACCACATAAGGTACTACCTGGTGAAACCAAATGCATAATATGCACATAGTTGAGGTTATCCCTAACGAGTAGGCCAGTGCTCAGGGAAATTCGGAGGAGTCAAACAGTTCTTGATTGGCCCCTGTTTGATGACCTGTAATAGTAGTTGAAAGCTGTTTCCTTACATATGACAACTGTCTTGGTTTCAAAGATGACATGTGACAGGAAGATATTATGAACTGTATAGATGAAAATGAAGACTAGGTAAGGCAGTAATAAATTCACATGTACTTGGTTTAAGAGTACCCATAGTACTGGGCACTGGAGCTACCATGAATGTAATTTCACAGTTTCTGTTTGATAAATTACAAAACTGAGGACACATACTGATGCTTCCAGTCTAAAATTTTAAAATCCATAGAGCTGTAGGGCGTAAGTCTAAAGGCATAAAATTGCAGGTGCGGATTCTTATTCAAATTGATAGCTTCTCTCTACAATGCATTTTTCTTGTGGTTGAAAGGCTAATAGTAAGCTGCCTTATCAACTTGGAAATGTTTAACTAATACCAAGCACAAATTGACATTGGTAAGAGGAAGTGTCATATTGTTTTGAACAATCAACAATATTCAGCAGATTTAGTAAAATCAAACACCAGAGAAAGCAAACCAAAACATGGTGCTAATATTTGAATTCAGTTCTCCTATCCTATTGTCATGTTTGTAAACACACAGAGAATTGAGCAATTACATGAGTGGAAATAGGCCCTGAGACCATGCACGCCAATGGAAGTGGGTCAGTGTTCCTTCAGGAAGAAGAAAAGGAAATGCTGCAGTAACTTTTGATACATTATGATAATGTTTTTGAAAGTCACTGTGACATAATCAAAGGATACAAATACAAAATGGAGGTGTACCCACATGAAACCTTTTGCTTTTCATCTTACCCCAATTCACAGGCCAAGAAGGAGGCTGTGAGGAAAGATTTCAATAGAATTCTAAACCTGGAAATAACAAAAGGAACTGATGCATAAGGAATAAATAAAATTATTGTGTCTCTCAGGGCCTGCCCTGACAACTTGAAAGAACAGCTTCTATAATTCCATAATGTTAAATACCTCAGCATAATTAATCTCTGAACCTTGTATTGTCAAATTGTACTACACAGAGAGAGCTGTAATTACACTGCCCATGTATGTGGGGGCAGAAGCTATGACTTCTGTGTTCTCACTTTTGGTTTCAACGTGAGTTCACACTTATTTATTTCTGCTTAGGAATAGTTTTAGGACCTGAATTGCTAAATAAGTCACTATGTATGTTGCTAATTTACTGATTGCTACCTCTACATGGTCAGAACACTTAAGACTATTGGCTCAAGTCTTGTATAGGTTTGCAGAATATGGATTCAGTCAGGAGAGGGTTAAATTCCTTGGACACATAATATCACCTCAAGGCATTCTTCCAGACACTAACTAGCTTGATGCTATTAAACACAGCCCTGTATCTTGAAATAAGAAATAGATGAAGGGATATCTTGGATTAGTATCTTTCTTCAGAAAGTTTATACCACAGCAACTTTTAAATGGTGTTGCTCTATTGCATCTTCTATGGAAGAAACACATCTTGTTATGGACCAAGCAATGCTACACTGATTTTGACAACATTAAAGAAGCTCTTTTGAATGCCAACACCTTACATCACCCTCACATGACCCAACATTTTTGTTTGAGTGCAGGTGTGCCCTTCCATGGCCTGGGCACTTGTTTATTCCAGATCACTGATACAAATGGGCAGCTTACTCCCAAGATAATTAGTTTTGCTAGTTGAATTTATCTGAGACTGAATGAGCACATTCTGTGGTTGAATTGGAAGCTCTCATGGTAATATGACCAATCAACAAGTTAGAATAATACCAATGATGAAAGCATACAAAGATGTATTGTGACAATTAGTCTCTGTCCTTTCTTCTCACTTGTAAATTCTTAAACATGAAGATTGCTAGCTGGTGGTTGCACTTATAGGAATTTGATTTTGAAATTGTGTTATTAAAGGTAATCAAAACATAATTGCTAATGCCTTGTCAAGAGTTCCACATGGTCTGGATGAATACTCATAGTTTTTGGAGAGCAATTATGAAATCAGGGCTCTTTTGATGAAAGATAAAATAAACAACCATACAACATTAGGATGTGAAGAAGCATGGAGCAACTACGTGTAACAATCCCAGGTGCAAAAGGTAAGGCTAAAACTGCTGCAGAACAATGACAACAGGGTGAAAACTTTTTTATTATTTACCAAGGTGTATTGTTTCATCAATACCACCCAGTGCAGGGCCAGTTGTGTATTTGTGCACCAGAGGATCATGTTAGCAACTTTATAGTACACTCCCACAATGTTTGGGAACACTATGGTGTCTCCAAATGCCTTACTAACATAAACCCGTATTATTACTATCCAAATTTAAGATGAGAAGTTCTGCAGGTTATACATAAATGTTTTGTGTGTCAGAAGGCTAAGCACACAAATAAGTCAAGAATAATTGAGCTGCACCTGATACTGTCTAAAGGAAACATGGTTATAGTTTCCTTGGATGTAGCTGGACTATTTCCAAAAGGGGAAGGAAGTGTAGGATATGTTGTTGCTCTGTATGATGCTAAGTGGTCAGTGATAGTGAGCACCATCATCAGAAGAATTACAATGGATTATCTACCTGCAATTGTGAAGCCAAAAATCTCATGATGGACAGTGTGTCATCCTTTACAGGCAACCACTGGAAGGAGTTTATGAACACTCACAAAATAAAACATATACTCATACCAAGATTCCACCCATAAGCAGTTTTCATAGGAAGGACATTTAAGGTAGTTAACATATTTCCTAGACTTACACCCCTCACAAACACACAAGGTGGAACAAATACATTATCCCATTCCTGCAAGATATCAAAAGTCTCCCATATAGCTCAACCACCTTTACATTTATGGAACTGATGTTTGACAAAAGACAAGTAGACAACTGTGAAAAACCTCTACGCAAGGTCCCTAGGAAAGAAATATCACATGAGGAGAAACTATGCTGAGCACTGGGTAGTGCACAATAAAGAAATCAATTGTATAATCAGAAATTGGGATACACTGTAGATCACCATGTAAGACACCAAGTACTCCTCAGTACTCATCCAGAATTGACAAAGTATGGCAAGCTGAATGGCAAGTGGCAACTGTTGAACACACGGCCATCTGTTATATCGAAAATCCTTCACCCAGTGGCCTTTAAGTTAGTATACTTAAACAGTGGTAAGGAAAATGGCCTCTACCTACATAAATATTTGTGTGAATATGTTTACTAAACACAGATTGACACTGGTCAAGTATGACTGGAAGTGATGTATATACATTTATATAAGAGACAAGATACTGTTCACCTGACTGTACTATTCATGACTGATGTATAGTATTAGGGAAAGATTTCAGTTTGCCTATTTCATGTGTGTTGCCTTATTAGTATATAAGTTTTAGTTACATCAGATTTTCATCATACGTTTATGAGCCAGAGAAGCACAGAAAACATTACACTCTCTGAGCATGAGAAATTATTCAGTTTGTCACTGTATTTTTAAACACACAGTAGGCATGCAATTGAGATACAGTGCATGTAAGTGGCAAGTTGGAATGAGGACAGAACTGCACACATGCAGTAGTTAACTTTAAGGTAGACAACTCTGTGCATGTGCACAGCAGAGAAGAAGCGAATGGGTCACTACTAGATGACTATCAGTGCTAGCAAAGAAACATCAAGCAGTCTAAATTTAGAGAAACCTTTTAGTATGAGTTGACTACTAACAGTCTAAAACATTTACATTGCAGAACTAAACTAAAATTAAATTCATAAATTGCAAATTAATACAGACTGATGTGAATGTGTGTATGAAAAAGCTACAGTACGCAAGATGTGCAAAAAGGCTTGTACTACCAAATGGAAAGAGTCAGACCAAGCATTACAAGTCCATGTGACTGAGAAGAGCACCAAGCAACAGTTATTACAGTACATTTGCACACAAAAACAACTTGTCTCAACATTATTTTACACTTGATCATTGGTGCAATTCTCATAGAGACATATTCATGCATAAGTCACTGACACTGAAGCACACTGTTTACAGTCAGTGATGACACCTGTATGACATAATATTGTACTGCGAGAATGTATCAGTACATATTAAACATGAAATGGATTAACACAAGTAGATAGCTGTGAAATGATGTACTTAATAGGTCTCTCATGATAAATGAAGGAATGCAGTAGTAGAGTAAAAGTGAATGCTTTTACCTGTTGACCAGTAGGCACATCCTAGTAAACTTGGCAGAGGTGTGGCTAAATTTAGATGTGTAAGCTTATCACATTTCATATTATGATGCTTTCTTTTCTCAGCATACATAATGATGAATACTTCTGAATATCATGTGATATTGTTGTACAAATATATTTTATCAATACTGGAAAATCAGACTGAAAAAATTACAACCTGTGTAATGTTAAAATAAGATAACACTATGAACACAGATTGTTCAAAAAAATGTTCAGTAGGGTAATGCTCGAGAGCAAAATGTGATAATAATGTAAAAACCGATAAATGTTATGTGACTAAAAATAATAAGAAATGTTTGTAATATTAATTACCTATAAGTTCTGTACAGTGTACATGTAAATTTTTGTACATTATTTATGTAAAGAAATGTAAATTCCATATGAAAATGTATATTTACGGGGTAAGAAATACGTAATCCCAGGGTGTCAATACATTTTAAAATTTAAATACACTATGTGGCCAAAAGTATCCAGGACACCACAAAAACATACATTTTTCTTATTAGGTGCATTTTGCTGCCACCTGCTGCCAGGTACTCCAAATTAGTGACCTCAGTAGTCATTAGACATAATGAGAGAGCAGAATGGGGAGCTCTGCAGAACTCATGGCTTCGAATATGGTCAGGTGATTAGGTGTAACTTGTGTCATACATCTCAATGAGAGATGTCAACAATCCTAAACATCCCTAGGTCCACTGTTTTGGATGTGATAGTGAAGTGGAAACATGAAAGGACATGTACAAGACAAAAACATACAGTCCAACCTTTGACACTTAGGCAGGAGGTGAGATAACTTGGATTTCATGGTTGAGCGACTGCTCATAAGCCCCACTTCACTCCGGAAAATGCCAAATGACGGCTTGCTTGGTGAAAGGATCATAAACATTGGACAATTCAACAGTGGAAAAATGTTGTGTGAAGTGACGAATCATGGTACACAATGTGGCAATCTGATGGCAGGGTGTGGGTATGGTGATTGCCTGATGAACGTCATCTGCCAGTGTTTGTAGTGCCAACAGTAAAATTCAGAGGCAGTGGTGTTATGGTATGGTCATGTTTTACATGGAGGGGGCTTGCACCGCTTGTTGTTTTGCACGGCACTATTACAGCATAGGCTCACAGTGATGTTTTAAGCACCTTCTTGTTTCCCACTGTTGAACAGCAATTCAGGGATGGCGATTGCATCTTTCGACATGATCAATCACCTGTTCATAATGCATGGCCTGTGGTGGAGTGGATACACAACAATAACATCCCTGTAATGGACTGACCAGCACAGAGTCCTGACTTAAATCCTAGAGAATGCCTTTCGAATGTTTTGGAATGTCAACATCATGCTAGGCCTCACTGCCCAACATTGATACCTCTCCTCAGTGCAGCACTCCATGAAGAATGGGCTGCCATTCACCAAGAAACCTTCCAGCGCCTGACTGACTGTAAGCATGCAAGAGTGGATGCTGTCATCAAGGCTAAGGGTGGGCCAACACCTTACTGAGTACCAGCATTACCAATAGAGGGCTCCACAAACTTGTAAGTCATTTTCAGCCAGGTCTCCAGATACTTTTGTTCACATAGTTGCTTAGGTTTGAAATGTAAAAAATATGTGTATAATGCAGTGTAAAGCTGAATATGTTTTCCAGGACTGCATATGTGAACAATAAACTGTAAATGTGCTAAAAACATCTTATGAAGGTTTGAAAGTGATAATTCCATGTGTTTCTTAAAAAAACATGTGCCAGTGCTGGGGAGTAACAAACATTTATTTCCTCAGAGGACTCAGGTATCAACAAGACATTCTACCACAGAGAGGATGCAGAATAAAGGCATTGGAGACTTACCTTGAACCATTTAAGTGTCTTCAGGATGCTGATAGCATGATAGTGGTTCAACAATTGAACCATGTGGATGCCTGGGTCATAAATGATGAATCTCCTCACCACAGCACTAATGGTTCGACTAGGCCCAAGTCTCAGCACACAACATTGATGCAATGGGATGAACACTTTTATTGACTTTGGATAAATAAGTGAAATTGTAGCCCACACATGGACAGCTCAATCTAACTACAGCACTAACAGACTCAAGTATTTTCACAGCGTATCACACATGATGTGCTTGCACTGGATAATGACACAATAGCAGTGGTTAGATTTCAATGATCAAAGTAAAGACTCTGAATTCAAATGTGCCTGTTGATGCAATCCTTAAAAAAATTGTAAATAGTAGTCACACTAATTTGTAAAGTATACATTCAACAAAATTACATATATATGTTATGTTATGATAGGTTCCAGAAGTAAATAAGGTAAACTTGGCCATTAATAAAGGTCTCAGTACCCTGACACGACAAGAGTTTAAAGTATGAAAAAGGTGCAAATACACTCCTGGAAATGGAAAAAAGAACACATTGACACCGGTGTGTCAGACCCACCATACTTGCTCCGGACACTGTTAGAGGGCTGTACAAGCAATGATCACACGCACGGCACAGCGGACACACCAGGAACCGCGGTGTTGGCCGTCGAATGGCGCTAGCTGCGCAGCATTTGTGCACCGCCGCAGTCAGTGTCAGCCATTTTGCCGTGGCATACGGAGCTCCATCACAGTCTTTAACACTGGTAGCATGCCGCGACAGCGTGGACGTGAACCGTATGTGCAGTTGACGGACTTTGAGCAAGGGCATATAGTGGGCATGCGGGAGGCCGGGTGGACGTTCCGCCGAATTGCTCAACGCATGGGGCGTGAGGTCTCCACAGTACATCGATGTTGTCGCCAGTGGTCGGCGGAAGGTGCACGTGCCCGTCAACCTGGGACCGGACCGCAGCGACGCACGGATGCACGCCAAGACCGTAGGATCCTACGCAGTGTCGTAGGGGACCGCACCGCCACTTCCCAGCAAATTAGGGACACTGTTGCTCCTGGGGTATCGGCGAGGACCATTTGCAACCGTCTCCATGAAGCTGGGCTACGGTCCCGCACACCGTTAGGCCGTCTTCCGCTCACGCTCCAACATCGTGCAGCCCGCCTCCAGTGGTGTCGTGACAGGCGTGAATGGAGGGACGAATGGAGACGTGTCATCTTCAGGGATGAGAGTCGCTTCTGCCTTGGTGCCAATGATGGTCGTATGCTTGTTTGGCGCCGTGCAGGTGAGCGCCACAATCAGGACTGCATACGACGGAGGCACACAGGGCCAACACCCGGCATCATGGTGTGGGGAGCGATCTCCTACACTGGCGGTACACCTCTGGTGATCATCGAGGGGACACTGAATAGTGCACGGTACATCCAAACCGTCATCGAACCCATCGTTCTACCATTCCTAGACCGGAAAGGGAACTTGCTGTTCCAACAGGACAATGCATGTCCGCATGTATCCCGTGCCACCCAACGTGCTCTAGAAGGTGTAAGTCAACTACCCTGGCCAGCAAGATCTCCGGATCTGTCCCCCATTGAGCATGTTTGGGACTGGATGAAGCGTTGTCTCACGCGATCTGCACATCCAGCACGAACGCTGGTCCAACTGAGACGCCAGGTGGAAATGGCATGGCAAGCCATTCCACAGGACTACATTCAGCATCTCTACGATCGTCTCCATGGGAGAATAGCAGCCTGCATTGCTGTGAAAGGTGGATATACACTGTACTAGTGCCGACATTGTGCATGCTCTGTTGCCTGTGTCTATGTGCCTGTGGTTTTGTCAGTGTGATCATGTGATGTATCTGACCCCAGGAATGTGTCAATAAAGTTTCCCCTTTCTGGGACAATGAATTCACGGTGTTCTTATTTCAATTTCCAGGAGTGTAGTGTAATGTACCATCAATGTATATTGATGACCAGTGATATGTATATTTATGACCAGTGATATGTATCATGCCAGGGTACATAGGAAGGAAAGGGGGGGGGGGGGCTGTTGCATAGGTTCTTTAAATGGCATACATATATAAATAAATATTTGTAATGATTCTTATTTGTGCCATCCCCATGCAGCAAAGATATCACAGGGAGGTATGATATTATCTGAGTACGCTGACAGAAAACTGAAAGTTTTACTATCAGTTTTTTATGTATGTCTTAAAGCCATAATATGCAGTAGCCACAATTTTAATTCTACTACCAAGCTATGTGCTAATCTCCACATACTGGTACAATGAGGACTTGCATTTTTAAAAAGGCCTTTTTGGAGAAGTCAACAAGAAGAGAGAGTAACTGACAAAGACATTACTGGCATTGTTGTACATCATTGGGGAAACAAGTTAAATATCAAGCAGTACACCAAAACTCAAAGGAATTAATTTTGAATCAATGTTCCATTTGTCAATCTGCAAGCATCCATACCTGCATGCGTTTCTGGACCTACAATTTCTGGTGCAGCTAAAGGTCCATTAGCATAACTAAGTCACCTCTGAGCAAATCACATTATCTCACTCCCAAGCCACTATACCATGGCCATTCCCCAAATTTGTTTATAGATGATGCCTTCAATGTAGAAGTAATTCTGGGTGAGGATATAGTTGGTCAGGACAACTAGGAAGGAGGCTGTAGGTTTGAAATCCTTCAGGCACTAGGAAAGGTAGTGTTCAATAGTGGCAAGGCCATGAGCATTAGGGATGTTAATTTAAGAGAGATGGCATCAATATGTGTTGGTATGTAAGAAACGCACTGGCAAAAAACTTTTGCACGACCACTGTAAGCGTCAGCAAAAGATGTATTTTACTATGATAGAAGGCAGTAACAAATGAGAGAAACCTCATACAACATTTTTGTCAATTAATAGAGAGACTCTGTCTTTAGTCCTCAAGTGGAAAAGATATTTTTGAAAGACATGTGTGGGGGAAGGAGAGGGAAAGATGAAAGCATGTGGGTTTTAAGGGAGAGGGTAGGAGTCATTCCAATCCCGGGAGAGGGTGTGTGTGTGCGAGTGTATACCTGTCCATTTTTCCACCTAAGGTAAGTCTTTTCACTCCTGGGATTAGAATCACTCCATACCCTCTCCCTTAAAAGCCACATCCTTTCATCTTTCCCTCTCCTTCCCTCTTTCCTGATGAAGCAACCTTGGGTTAGCTATGCACTTTGTGGTAAAGGATCAAGAACTCTGGAGAGCTGGTGGAGGAAATGGTTGGTACCTTTTATATAAAATGGTAGATTGTGGGTAATATGCTGAAAGTGTTGGTCTATGAGAGCAGAGATTCTCTGAGAGAGGGCTCTTAGTGGGGTGTCCTGGGTAATTGAGTTTATGGACTTTAGGAAGCGTTTAGAAGGTAGGAGTGAGGCAAATGGTAGGGATGAGAAAATAGATGGACTCTGGGGAGAGCTTTTGGGATGGGCATAAAGATTTGTGAGAGTCTGGAGATCCTGCTGTATTTCTGGAATGGGGTCACTGTGACTTGGTTTGTAGGTGGATGAATATGACAGCTGGTGGAGTCCTTCTGCCATGTAATGCTTGCAGTTCAAAACAACAGTGGTGGAGCGTTTGTTATCAGGTAGGATTGTAAGGTCAGGATCATTTGTTACGTGGTCAATTGCAGTTCTCTCTGTGGATGTTAGATTAGCCTGCATGTTGATAGATTTGGGGTTTGATGGTGATGCAAGATTTGAGGTTAGAAATTGTGGAAGGTTAACAAGGGGTCATTTGGGGGCAGTGGTTCATGGTTGGGTGGAGTGAAATGAGTTAGACAGGTTTCAACATTCGTCTTTGGTTGAGTCTTTTGGTAGGTTTGGTGGTGAAAATCTGTTTTGACCACAGGGATGAAGAGAAGGAGAGAAGGTCATTAAAAAGTCTTGCATGATTGAATTTGGGAGTGGGGCAAAAGATGAACCCTTTGGAAAGGACTGATACTCCTTGGAAGCTAAGTCTTTTGGAGGAAAGGTTCAGGAGTGTGTATCAGGTCTGTTTATGTTTCAGATTATGTAAGGTGGCAGGAGGGAGTTTTTGAAGGGAGGGGGAGTAAATGTAGTAGGTCTGCAAGGCAGTGTTTGTCAGTTATGAGGGGATGTGGGGGACTTTGGAGATTGTTGTAGGGGTGGTGGATAGTGGCAGTCCAAGGCAGGAATAGGAAGTGAACAGGACAGAGAGTTCATTGTAGTGGTGTTGTGCATGCAGCTCTACTTCCTGGAGGGCAAGTGTTTCAGTGTGTAATATGTGATCTACGAATTTGGGATTGTATAAAAAAATGGTTCAAATGGCTCTGAGCACTATGGGACTTAACATCAGAGTTCATCAGTCCCCTAGAACCTAGAACTACTTAAACCTAACTGACTGAAGGACATCACACACATCCATGTCAGAGGCAGGATTCGAACCTGCAATCGTAGCAGTTGCACGGTTCCTGACAGAAGCGCCTAGAACCACTCAGGCACAATCATATATAAGGAGAATTTTATTGCTGGGGAAGACATATTTGAAGGAAGTTTGGGCCTGACTGATATGGATTTGTAGGACAGTGTTTGTGAGTGTTAAGGACTGTCAGGATCTGAACAGATGGAATTCATTGTGGAAGGAGAGGCTGCAACTGAATTGCATAATTTGATGGTAAGGCCATTTGGGGAGATTCCATAAGTCAAGTAAGGGACAAGAATACTATTCTATATTTACACAGATGGAATGAGCAAGGATTCATGATGCACAATAAAAACGCATAAAAATAAGCAAATAACATAGAAATGTGTTCAAAAATATACTCAAAACACCAAAAATACACAAGAAAAATCAAGGAAAGCAAGAATTATGGGGAAACAAGACGAAATTTGAGGGAGTAGGACAATAGTGAAAGGCGAAAACTAAATGAAATTGGCATGAAAACACTACAAGGTCAAACAAAAAAATAAATAAAAAGATTGTAATATGGATTGCATGTCTGTGAGATTGTAATGTGGGTTGTAATTCTATGGGTGAATAAGTGTGTAGGAGGGTGATGGCAGATGTGACTAGGTTTGCTGAAATTAGTACATGCAAGCTGGAACAGAGTTGTGTGGACAGGTGGTGGGGAGGGGGGGGGGGGGGGGAGGTTGGTAAAGGAGATACAAGTTCATAGGGCACAGGAAGGTATGGGAAATAAAACACGAAAATAAGTGAGAGTGGTCAGGTAGAGTGATCAATTTGAAGGTCTATGATTAAAGATGTGGAACATGAAATGGTGCACCAACAATCAGCATAGTCATGTAGCGATCTGTTGTTTGCAGCTGTGGCAGATGATACAATGTGGCTCATTAGTAGAGCATACATTGTGGTTTGGAAGGTAACAAATGAAACACAGGAAAGAAGAGAAAGAAGGATGGAGACTGAGTACAGTAATACATTAGCAGTTGGTAACGAGTTGGAAGAAAAACTGTGAGACAAAATCAAACAATGGCAAATAGAGTATGGAATACTAACAATTTATGAAATAAATAGCTGCTACTCACCATATAGTAGAGTGCTGAGTCAGAGATAGATGCAACAAAAAGTCTCTCAAACAAAGCTTCCAGGTTAACAGGCTGAATCAGAGTAGATGCCACACACACACACACACACACACACACACACACACACACACACACACACACACACACACACACACAGGGTGATTCACTTACTATTTCCACCTAGAATAACTCCAAAAGTATGAAGTAGCTGAAAAGTTTGTGGAACAAATGTTGCATGGGACAATGGGGGCCATAATATCACATCGGTCTTTTGTTAATGGTGGGGTTGCATAAGAGATATGAAGGTCAACTGTTTTTTTTTTAAGCTATAGTTTTTTTATATGGGAGCTATATTTTGGTACTTATTTTTTGATAGCAGGTGTTTGAAGTATTGACCATTGGTATCAATGCAGTGTTGCAATATTCTTATCATAGATTGAGTGGTATTCCTTATCATACCGGCACTGACTGAAGCACATGCTCTGACAATTCTCTATCATATATTTATTTATTTATTTACATCTTTTCTTTGTGTGGAGCCATCATAATGATGGCTTTTGCAAATGTCAGACTTAATACTATGGTTATATTTACACTTATAAAACACACTATATTCTGTAGCTGTTGCTTCTTCTGTCTATTTTTTTTACATTTACCACATACGTGGAAGAACCCTGGAGATACTAAAAGGTATCAGATAGATTATATAATGGTAAGACAGAGATTTAGGAACCAGGTTCTAAGTTGTAAGACATTTCCAGGGGCAGATGTGGACTCTGACCACAATCTATTGGTTATGACCTGTAGATTAAAACTGAAGAAACTGCAAAAATGTGGGAAATTAAGGAGATGGGACCTAGATAAACTGAAAGAACCAGAGGTTGTACAGAGTTTCAGGGAGAGCATAAGGGAACAATTGACAGGAATAGGGGAAAGAAATACAGTAGAAGAAGAATGGGTAGCTCTGAGGGATGTAGTAGTGAAGGCAGCAGAGGATAAAGTAGGTACAAAGACGAGGGCTGCTAGAAATCCTTGGGTAACAGAAGAAATATTGAATTTAATTGATGAAAGGAGAAAATATAAAAATGCAGTAAATGAAGCAGGCAAAAAGGAATACAAACGTCTCAAAAATGAGATCGACAGGAAGTGCAAAATGGCTAAACAGGGATGGCTAGAGGACAAATGTAAGGATGTAGAAGCTTATCTCACTAGGGGTAAGATAGATACTGCCTACAGGAAAATTAAAGAGACCTTTGGAGAAAGAAGAACCACATGTATGAATATCAAGAGCTCAGATGGCAGCCCAGTTCTAAGCAAAGAAGGGAAGGCAGAAAGGTGGAAGGAGTATATAGAAGGTTTATACAAGGGCGATGTACGTGAGGACAATATTATGGAAATGGAAGAGGATGTAGATGAAGACGAAATGGGAGATACGATACTGCGTGAAGAGTTTGACAGAGCACTGAAAGACCTGAGTCGAAACAAGGCCCCCGGTGTAGACAACATTCCATTAGAACTACTGACGGCCTTGGGACAACCAGTCCTGACAAAACTCTACCAGCTGGTGAGCAAGATGTATGAGACAGGCGAAATACCCTCAGATTTCAAGAAGAATATAATAATTCCAATCCCAAAGAAAGCAGGTGCTGACAGATGTGAAAATTACCGAACTATCAGTTTAATAAGCCACGGCTGCAAAATACTAACGCGAATTCTTTACAGACGAATGGAAAAACTGGTAGATGCAGACCTCGGGGAGGATCAGTTTGGGTTCCGTCGAAATGTTGGAACACGTGAGGCAATACTGACCTTACGACTTATCTTAGAAGAAAGATTAAGAAAAGGCAAACCTACGTTTCTAGCATTTGTAGACTTAGAGAAAGCTTTTGACAATGTTGACTGGAATACTCTTTTTCAAATTCTAAAGGTGGCAGGGGTAAAATACAGGGAGCGAAAGGCTATTTATAATTTGTACAGAAACCAGATGGCAGTCATAAGAGTCGAGGGGCATGAAAGGGAAGCAGTGGTTGGGAAAGGAGTGAGACAGGGTTGTAGCCTCTCCCCGATGTTATTCAATCTGTATATTGAGCAAGCAGTAAAGGAAACAAAAGAAAAATTTGGAGTAGGTATTAAAATTCATGGAGACGAAGTAAAAACTTTGAGGTTCGCCGATGACATTGTAATTCTGTCAGAGACAGCAAAGGACTTGGAAGAGCAGTTGAACGGAATGGACAGTGTCTTGAAAGGAGGATATAAGATGAACATTAACAAAAGCAAAACGAGGATAATGGAATGTAGTCAAATTAAATCGGGTGATGCTGAGGGAATTAGACTAGGAAATGAGACACTTAAAGTAGTAAAGGAGTTTTGCTATTTAGGAAGTAAAATAACTGATGATGGTCGAAGTAGAGAGGATATAAAATGTAGACTGGCAATGGCAAGGAAAGCGTTTCTGAAGAAGAGAAATTTGTTAACATCGAATATAGATTTATGTATCAGGAAGTCGTTTCTGAAAGTATTTGTTTGGAGTGTAGCCATGTATGGAAGTGAAACATGGACGATAACTAGTTTGGACAAGAAGAGAATAGAAGCTTTCGAAATGTGGTGCTACAGAAGAATACTGAAGATAAGGTGGATAGATCATGTAACTAATGAGGAGGTATTGAATAGGATTGGGGAGAAGAGAAGTTTGTGGCACAACTTGACTAGAAGAAGGGATCGGTTGGTAGGAGATGTTTTGAGGCATCAAGGGATCACAAATTTAGCATTGGAGGGCAGCGTGGAGGGTAAAAATCGTAGAGGGTGACCGAGAGATGAGTACACTAAGCAGATTCAGAAGGATGTAGGTTGCAGTAGGTACTGGGAGATGAAGCAGCTTGCACAGGATAGAGTAGCATGGAGAGCTGCATCAAACCAGTCTCAGGACTGAAGACAACAACAACAACAACCACATTACAGCTGATATGCTAATGCCTCAGGTTACAACCACTATCTTAAAATTCATTGAAATAATATATAAAAAAAAATCTATTAGAAAAGATTTTAATTTTGTTTTAAAAGCATTTCCCATGTACATTCTTAGAGTATTTGGTAGCTTGTTATACCAAATCAAACCACTGATATATGGAGTTCTATCAGTCATTTTTAACATTGTTCTGTTATGGAAATAATTGCATTTTGTTCTAGTGTTGTGATCATGTACATCACTGTCCTTGATAGCTTCTGTTTGTTGACTTATAAAATATACAACTATTTTGAAGATATACAGAGAATATATAGTCAGATATTTGTGGTGCACAAATACTACACAACATGAATCTCTATGCCCCATCCCATGTATATGTCTTACTGTTCTTTACTGTAATAGTAGTATTCCTTTTAAATGTACCTCAGCTGCACAGACCCATAGTTCAAATCCGTAATTGAGAAAGGGGTAAAGTGTCCCATAATATACTAATTTCAGTGCTTGGATATGAACTATCTTTGCGAGCTGGCTGAGGAGATATATGGCACTATTGACTTTCCCGCATGCGAAATTAATGTGGTATGTCCACTGCAAAATTTTATCAACGTACACACCCAGGGATTTACAGTTACCACTTTCTATTGCAGAGATATTACACAAACTCTTCATATTGTTGTGGTAAGAACTGCCTGTTTAAAATGTCAGTAGTTGAGATTTGGTGACATTCACCCTGAGTCCCTGATCATTGAAGTGTTTTGTTACTTCTGTTATACCACTAGTAGCAAGAGATTCTAGTTCATTAGTTTCACTCCTATAGAATAAGATTGATGTATCATATGCATAGCTTACAATATGGGAGTTAATGGGTTGTGCAATGTCATTAATATATATAAGGAAGAGAACGGGTCCAAGGATTGAGCCCTGTGGTACACCTTGTAATACAAGTTCACTGGTGGACTGCGATTTCATGATTTTATTAGTTTGTATGACAATTTAGTGTTTTGCTTACGATTCAGCAGGTATGGTGGTTCGAAGATTTTTGGCTTGATCCCCAGAACTACATGATTTTATCTTTTTAAGAAGTACCCTATGGTTTACCATGTCAAATGATCTTGTCAGGTCCAAAAATATACCTGCAGTCTGCATCTTCTGGTCCAACAGACAGTAAAATTAATTGATGAACTGTGTAACTACTGTGCTTGTACTTAGCTCATTTCTGAAGCCATGTTGTGTATCTACAAGCACTTTACGTTTTGTGAAAAAGGCACTTAGCAGAGACAGGATAATGCTTTCGAATATCCTACTAAAATTGGGAATTAATGATATAGGTCTATAGTTGGATAATCTTCCTTACTTCCCTTTTTATACACTAGTTTCACTACACTCAATTTTAGAACTGTGGGATACTTTTTTTTCTCAAATGCTGTAGTTAATCAGGTGAGTAAGAGGTTCAGAGATTCCTTTTAAGGACACTTTAGTAATAGCACCATCCAGATGAAATTTTTTTCTTTAGCATGTACTCTCCTGGAAATGGAAAAAAGAACACATTGACACTGGTGTGTCAGACCCACCATACTTGCTCCGGACACTGTTAGAGGGCTGTACAAGCAATGATCACACGCACGGCACAGCAGACACACCAGGAACCGTGGTGTTGGCTGTCGAATGGTGCTAGCTGCGCAGCATTTGTGCACCGCTGCCGTCAGTGTCAGCCAGTTTGCCATGGCATATGGAGCTCCATCGCAGTCTTTAACAGTGGTAGCATGCCGCGACAGCGTGGACGTGAACCGTATGTGCAGTTGATAGACTTTGAGCAAGAGCGTATAGTGGGCATGCAGGAGGCCGGGTGGACGTTCCGCCGAATTGCTCAACGCATGGGGCATGAGGTCTCCACAGTACATCGATGTTGTCGCCAATGGTCGGCGGAAGGTGCACGTGCCCGTCGACCTGGGACCGGACCGCAGCGACGCACGGATGCACGCCAAGACCGTAGGATCCTACGCAGTGCTGTAGGGGACTGCACCGCCACTTCCCAGCAAATTAGGGACACTGTTGCTCCTGGGGTATCGGCGAGGACCATTTGCAACCGTCTCCATGAAGCTGGGCTACGGTCCCGCACACCGTTAGGCCGTCTTCCGCTCATGACCCAACATCGTGCAGCCCGCCTCCAGTGGTGTCGCGACAGGTGTGAATGGAGGGACGAATGGAGACATGTCGTCTTCAGCGATGAGAGTCGCTTCTGCCTTGGTGCCAATGATGGTCGTATGCGTGTTTGGCGCCGTGCAGGTGAGCGCCACAATCAGGACTGCATACGACCGAGGCACACAGGGCCAACATCTGGCATCATGGTGTGGGGAGCGATCTCCTACACTGGCCGTGCACCTCTGGTGATCGTCGAGAGTACACTGAATAGTGCACGGTACATCCAAACCGTCATCGAACCCATCGTTCTACCATTCCTAGACCGGCAAGGGAACTTGCTGTTCCAACAGGACAATGCACGTCCGCATGTATCCCGTGCCACCCAACGCGCTCTAGAAGGTGTAAGTCAACTACCCTGGCCAGCAAGATCTCTGGATCTGTCCCCCATTGAGCATGTTTGGGACTGGATGGAGCGTCGTCTCACGCGGTCTGCACGTCCAGCACGAACGCTGGTCCAACTGAGGCGCCAGGTGGAAATGGCATGGCAAGCCATTCCACAGGACTACATCCAGCATCTCTACGATCGTCTCCATGGGAGAATAGCAGCCTGCATTGCTGCGAAAGGTGGATATACACTGTACTAGTGCCGACATTGTGCATGCTCTGTTGCCTGTGTCTATGTGCCTGTGGTTCTGTCAGTGTGATCATGTGATGTATCTGACCCCAGGAATGTGTCAATAAAGTTTCCCCTTCCTGGGACAATGAATTCACAGTGTTCTTATTTCAATTTCCAGGAGTGTATATTGCCATGCAAATCTCCTGTTTATTCATTTCCACAAATTCAAATTTGGTACACTGGGTGAGATGGCATTGGGTTTCTACCTGTGAATGTATAATATGGATTGACTGTTCACCAGAAATGTATTAGTTATTAAAAATATTACATAGAGTATCTCAGTTTTTTATAACGTTATCATCATGCCTTAATTGAGTGGTTCCATGTTCATTATGTTGTGCCCTTTTTGGTATTTGTCAATCAGCTTCCAAGATGTTTTGCTTATGTTGTCAGACTGCTCTATTATTTTGCTGTTAATGTACTTCCTTAGGTTAACAATTTCAGTTTTATAAGTTTGCTTGGCCCTATTGTATTTTTTCTTAAAAACCTGCATAGTAGGCTTCATAAAGCTGGTTTAGACCGTGTACTTCCTGCTTGAGCCTAATCATATTTGGTGGGAGTTATAGTCTAGGATTACTTCCATTTTGACAGTCTTTAACTACCTTCTGGATTTCTCTGACTGGACAACTATATTCATAATGATGCAGTCGGGTTGAATAGAGTTCATTCCATTTCTCACCAGACCTTTTCACATACAGAATCCCATTTATCATTTGCTAGTTTGCCTTTAAGAGCATTACTATTTGAGGTATTCAGCATTCGTTTCTGTAGCTCAGTTTTTGTTATTTTAGACACAACTGAATTTATGTATTCTGTCGCCTGACAGAAGTGGTCAGAATGAAGAAAATCTAAGTTACTGTAATTTACCTAACCTATGACATCTTTCTTGATTATAGCATAATCTGTTCTAGTGGCACATGTGTCTGGCACTTTGGTGTCAGAGTTCACTATATTTACAGAATTGTATGAGGTCAGTACATCACTGAGTTTCAAGTTTACTATACTGCTTGAGTATGAATCTATATTAAAGTCACCTAATATAGTGATGTCATTAGAACTGTCCTGACCAACAACACTACTAAGTTTATCCATAAACAGTGTTATAGCAGCATTTGGTGGCCTATATACTCCAATCACTTTATGCTTTGGTAACTTAAGATCATTACAGTGGAGTACAAAACCTTTCATTTTAATTGATCCATCTTTGGTGTGGTGTGCAAGAAAGGAAAACATAAACTGCATCGTAAGGTTGGCAAGTTCATTTTTGGTTCTTTATTGGGAGTTTTGTGATTACTTTCTGGTTCTTTTATTTCTGTTGTGTTACCTGAATCTGCTACTAGTGCTAAGAATTTATTTGATAATGGTATCACTGGGGCTGTACTTACATGTTGTTCTTCAAGTGTGATTGGAACATCTTTATAAACAATGTCTTTTATGAATCCCCAAAACAAAAAATCCAGAGACATCAAGTCCAGTGAACAAGCTGGCCTCTATTCCACAAATGCACCCACAGTCTTTTTACCTCTCTCCTTATCCCTTCTCCTCCCCACCCAAGCCTCCTCTGTATGTCCACCACCCAATAGTTGCTTCTCCCGTCATGTGCTACTGCTGTAGTCTGGCCTTGGCAACTAGAGTCTGTGGTCATGTGTGTCTGAGTTGCATTTGCGTGTGTGTGTGTATTGAATATAATAGGGGAGAAGAGGAGCTTGTGGCACAACTTAACAAGAAGAGGGACCAGTTGGTAGGGCATGTTCTGAGGCATCAAGGGATCACAAATTTATCATTGGAGTGCAGCGTGGAGGGTAAAAATCATAGAGGGAGACCAAGAGATGAATACACTAAGCAGATTTAGAAGGATGTAGGTTGCAGTAAGTACTGGAATATGAAGAAGCTTTCACAGGATAGAGTAGCTTGGAGAGCTGCATCAAACCAGTCTCAGGACTGAAGACCACAATAACAACAATGTGTGTGTGTATGTTGTTTACTCTGATGAAGGCTTTTTTGCCAGAAAGCTTTATTTGACAGTCCTCATGTTGTGCCTATCTGCAACTTAAAATTTCAGCTGTCCAGTGAGCAGCAACTATCCTTTTCATAATATTATCATGCAACTGGAAATTCATGGATTCCTTTTAGTACTCATGTGGATAACCACACACTTTTCATTATGTAGAGTCAATTACCACATTTCACACCATGCATACAGTTTACCTAAATCATTATGCAATGTAAAAGGGTTACTCAGATTGTGTCCTAAATACAGATCAGGAACAGCAGAAGGCCTATGACACTTCCTTGTGAAATGCTTATCTGTAAGCTTTTTAGCATTGTCCTGCTGCACCCAAGATTTCTCTACATCAATACAAGGTTCTTCCTTTTCTAATTCTCCTAGTAAATGAAATCCATTGATTAACCCACTTTCAAATTTTCTAATTTATTTTGACTATTTCTAGTTAGTATCTTTTGCTATAGTGTGAAATCAGTAGTTGTTTCATAACTTAAATTCTATTGTTGACTTTAAAAAAATATAAATTCTGTACTAATTATAAACATTTCTAGGAACAACTAATAGTATTCACTATTAGTTGTTCCTCCAAATGTTTATAATTAGTACAGAATTTATATATTTTTAAGTCAACAATAGAATTTAAGTTACGAAACAATTACTGATTTCACCCTATAACAAAATACACTAACTAGAAATAGTCAAAATGAATTAGAAAATCAATTACATATGGAAAACTAAGCACAAAATTAGATCTAATGTTATATTCTTTAAAACTGAGGGTCAACCTTTCTCTTTTATGAAAATGCAGAATATACTAAAGTATGTTAATAGTAATTAGTTAAAAATGAAGAAATGAAATTTAAGGAGGCAAATGGCAAAACGAGAGGGGAAGTAAAAAAATTTCCCAGCTTGCTTCATCACACAGGGATGAGATTTAGACACTTGTTTACTTCATGTAAATAAGTGTCAGTGTTGTCTTTCAAAAGATAAGTTTATTTGTTATCGCAAAACTTTTCTCCTTTCCTCATTATATCTTTCAAAGCACTTCATACTTCTTTCATTTTTCTGCATTTTAGTTAGGGAGGGGTGATCAGGAATGACAAGGAAAACTTTTATGAAATCTTTGATACATGCATGTATGTGTTAATTATTCATTTGTAGATTTATGAATTTCAGTTGAAGACGGACATATAAAGAGTTTGACAGTAGTTAATGACGTAAGTATATGTGTAATATTGTGATGTAAAATTCAATTGTACCTTGCAAAACATGTAATCCTTTGTCTGCATTAAGATATGAACAAACAGGAAGGGCAGGAGTAACCAAACAGACCTCATCAAAATAATATTTTCATTCCAGTTGATGCCCCACCATGCATACACACTAAATTTCATACAAATATATCTAAAAACAATCCGTAATTTACCAAACAAAAGTGTTGGTACGTTGATAGAGATAATAACAAACACAAACACACACACAAATTTCAAGCTTTCGCAACTACAGTTGCTTCATCAGGAAAGAGGGAAGGGGAGGGAAAGACAAAAGGATGTAGGTTTTAAGGGAGAGGGTAAGGATTCATTCCAATCCTGGGAGTGGAAAGACTTACCTTGGGGGGGGGGGGGGGGGGGGGGGGGAAAGGACAGGTATACACTCGCAAACACACACACATATCCACCCACATGTACTTAACAGAACAGACATTTCCAGTGTCTTGGACTGCCACGAGGCATATTTATAAATACCTATAGAATAGAGCGACTTACCAGAACAGCCTTGATCAACCCCTTTGGCCTTTAAAAATTTTGCTGCGTGCTGTGTGGCCTCAAAAACAGTCTGAATCTTGGCAACATAGACTCAGATCTCTTTAACTGCTCTTACTGCTACACATACCTAGATGACTTTCTCTCTTCCTTTGATGAAGGGCATCAGCTACACATGGAAATGGTACAGGACTCGTTGGCATGTAACAGAGTTGAGATTAATCTCAATAAATTACATCTTCGATGAACCTCTATTACTTTTCTTGGGCACTCCATCTCCTGTGAGGGTATACATCCTTCACAAGATTGGGTCAACTGCACATGTGATCTATAGCTTCCAGTGACTTTTAAGGAATTGTGCTGGCTTTTGAGGACCAGCAATTGTTTTGGACACATTCAGATGATGACAGCAGGCATTGAAGCCCATCTTACTGATGCATTAGCTGGCAAAAAAAATTCTGGTAATTGCCGGGTGCAGTGGTCTGACAATATGATGAAAGCTATCAAGGACCTCAAAACAGCTTTAGAACATGTAGAACATGCCATCACTCTACCCATCCATGCCTACATCCCTCTTATGGCGGACTCAAGTGATTGGTAGCATAACTAAGCTTCTCTGTGTGTGTTATATATATATATATATATATATATATATATATATATATATATATATATATATATATGCCTTTTAATATGTCTGCTTGTGTCTGTATATGTGTGGATAGATATGTGTGTGTGTGCAAGTGTATACCTGTCCTTTTCCCCCCTAAGGTAAGTCTTTCCGCTCCCGGGATTGGAAAATATATATATATATATATATATATATATATATATATATATATATATATATATATATCCATCCGCATATACACAGACACAAGCAGACATTTTTAAAGGCTTCTGAGGGTGACTTGGTATTAGAAGGTGGAAAGTGTAACATGAGGCTTAAATGAAAATGAAAATAAAAATATATGGGGAAATATAAAGGTGAACTAGAAAGAAACTGGAGATCTGGTGTGAAAAAAGGCGAAGAAGTGTTGGTTATTGCTCCTGTGGTGAACTTGGGTTGGTAGACAACGATGTGCATAAAGGTTAGGTGGTTGTGTTGCCGCCAAAACACGTTAAAGGGTGGAGAAATTCGGGGAAATTTCGAAAAAACTACGTGTAAATGTATTAAAAGGAGTGGTTTTGTGGTGGCAGATTATGAAAATGAGGCTAACAATTGTATGACGAAGAAATAATGATGTTAAAACCTGTGGGAAGCGGCTAAAAATGATCAGTGATGTGGGAAAAATGGAAATGGAAATAAAGCAAAAGTTATTAGAAGTAGGCGAAATGGTTGTTTAACAGGTGAAAGGAACTGTTTGTGAACTAGAAACAGTGGATGTTATAGCAGCGGTAGTGTTGAAACAGGAAAAGAAATTTTTGGTTATGTTTTGGAAGTGGGTTACGTATTATTGAGTATATATAGGCGGGATAAAATTGTATAGTAGATAATGGTAAAAAGGAGAAGGTGAATACAAAGTCAAACTACTGGCAAAAGCAGAAAGAGAAAATAAGACGACAGAAAAGATTTCGAAATGCAACAGTGACAATAACAAACGTAATTGTTGGGTTCAAATTAATGATATGAATATAATAGAGGGAAACATTCCACGTGGGAAAAAATATATCTAAAAACAAAGATTATGCGACTTACCAACCAAAAGAAAGCGCTGCCTTTACAAATGTCTGCTTGTGTCTGTGTATGTGCGGATGGATATGTGTGTGTGTGTGTGCGAGTGTATAACTGTCCTTTTTTCCCCCTAAGGTAAGTTTTTCCGCTCTCGGGATTGGAATGACTCCTTACCCTCTCCCTGAAGACCCACATCCTTTCGTCTTTCCCTCTCATTCACTCTTTCCTGATGAAGCAACCTTTGGTTGCGAAAGCTTGAATTTTGTGTGTATGTTTGTGTATCTATCGACCTGCCAGCACTTTCGTTTGGTAAGTCACATCATCTTTGTTTTTACATATATTTTTCCCCCGTGGAATGTTTCCCTCCCTCCCTCTCTCTCTCTCTCTCTCTCTCTCTCTCTCTATATATATATATATATATATATATATATATATATATATATATATATATCCTTTCATCTTTAAGTCTCCTTCCCTCGGTAGGAACATAACAATATTTACGAATCATCATCACATCATCGATGTTATTTATTTGCCACTGACCTTCCCCTATGCAGATTTTGGCAGATGAATCTCATTTTTCAGCACATGGCAAACATTTAATATATCAAAGGCTCAGAAAATGTGATGACTGATTATCTGTCATGTGTCAATGCTACTTCATCCCCTTTTAACTTCGATGAACTGGTCCTCTTACAGGACAATGATATCAGACTTTAGAACCTGTATCAGGCCTCTTCAGCTTCCTTACAGATAGTTTCTCACAATCTACCAGGCTTGGTGAGGCCTTTATGGTGCAATATGTCCATGGGCATCTCTTGGCCTATTGTCCCAACTACATTACATCACCAAGTGTTTGCTGCTTTGCACTATCTTTCACACCCTGGTGCTAAGGCTACTATGCAATTCAACATGGAATGCTTTGTGTAGCCATTTATGAAGAAGGGCTACCATGTGTGGCCTTGTGCCTATGTGCCATGTCGGCACTGCAATTCGGCAGATATAGGCACCCCCCTGTAAGCAAATTTGATGTCCCAAGAGGCTGTTCCTGATGCAGGCACCTAGACCTCATCAGGTGATTACCCTTGTCTGATGTTTTCAGGTATATCTTGTCCACCATGATTTTGTTACACAGTGGGTGGAGATGATCCCTCTTGCAGACATTATGGTGGATTCTGTAGCACAAGCATTTGTATCTCCCTGAGTAACTGGACTCGAGAGCCATACATCCACAACTACTGATCAGGGTAGGGAGTACAAATCACTGTTATTAACGAATTCTGCATGCCCTGTGGTGTAGATAAATTTCACACTACAGTGTACCACCCTGATAGCTATGGGCTCATTGAGCTTTGGCACAGGACTCGGAAAGCAGCCTTTATTTGCCATAGTAGTGATTAGTTTGATGCCCTTCTCTGTGCCATCTTGGGAATCTGCAAAGTTTATAAGGCAGACTTCCATGCATTAGTCTTCCCAGTTAAGTCCATCTACAATGCTGAAACCATCAACCTATCTGACCTTCCCACTCTTGTCAAGCACATCCAGTCACACTTAGCTGCTATTGCTATCCATATGCCTCCTCTGAACCTGGACTTGAGTGGGTTTATGTTAAGGGGTGACATAGTCAAAGTGGCGCTAAAGCTGCCTTACTCTGGCCTGCAGCAGGTATTGGCATGCACAATGGCTGGTGTTAGACAGATTCACTTGAATGGGTTAAGTTAGCCTGGATGGTCAAAGAATCCAACTCACCCCTCTTGAATTGAGTTATCCACCATTCTGTGATGATCCCACAACCACACATACCACTACACTGGCTGTAAACTGACCAGATCTTGCATTGTGTGCATTGAAACTACACTCATAAGTCAATCAGTGGTTGCATCTGACGATCCCCCTTCCTTGCGTCATTCTGACTCTACACATGACAATCCACTGCCACAGGTCCAATCACACATTACATGTAACATTACATTATCGCAAGTGCTCTAACCTGCTGTTCCCCCAATATATTCTAGTGTTTCTCCTATGCTACAATATTTTCCCCTCCCTTCTCCTGCAGTACCCCCTATGATTATTATTTATCAGATTTACTTTTCTATCAATATTTCTGGGGGCCTGCATGACAAGTTTTCCTTGCAGCTCCAAGACTAATGTCTCTTCATCCTACATGTGAGGTACACTTCAATGAGGCCACACACACTTCATATGAAACCATCCTGTGCACACTCCCCATTCAAGATGAGGTGAAAGTGGCTGGAATAACAGTGACACTTGGTACCAGTGGGATGCTCCTGTTCGCCACTTCTACAACACTGCCACCTACTATGCCAGTCCAGTTCACACATGCAGGTCAACCAGTCCACCCATGATTTCTATTCAGACCTGCCATGGCATGTGTGGTGATGCTACTGTGAATGATCAAAGACCATCCATCAAGCAGCCTACAACACCCCTGTATTCTACAATATCCATTTCGTCTCCAAAGTGCTCTGCTATTATGGGAAGGAGGGAGGGAGAAGGTGGAAAGAAGTGGGAAGCAGAGGTGTGTGGGAGGAGGGGTCTCTGCAGTGATCATCGATTGTCAATGACTTTGGAACAAGGAGCACTCTATCTTTGGATTCAGTGACCAGTAGAAAATGTTAGGGCTTATGTTCATTATGCATGCTGTGATGCATTTTCATGTGATTTTGGATGAAAAAAGTGTGTTTGACTGAAGATGTTGATTAGCTCTCTCTGGGGCTCTGCATTGATAGAAAACCAACAAGCTATTTTTTTACGAACATTTCCTATGTTACTGTTACATGCGTTGACAATGCTAGCTACAATTTTAAGCTGATTTTCTGTTTTTATTTCTAATTTTGAATTTGAATTCATCATTTTCACTCTTTCTGATCTTAATACTTTACTTTATTGCACTAGAATGCAATACATACTTCCAAAATTTTTGTTTATTTTCTGAACTGTTTCCTTAAAATAAGAACTCACTTTTTGTTACAATGATTTTATTATTAGTTGTTTCAGTTTTACTACCAAAACTGTTATTTAGTTCTTTGCTGTGATTCCCCAGTTTTTCTTTAAGAAGTTTTGAAAATTTCTTCAAACAGACTATAGACTCCTCCGACTTATTCTCTTTGATATAAAACTAAGAATGGACTGCAGACAATGCTGGTATTTCTACCTACAGCTTCTTCTTCATTTCATTACTTATTAAGTACATTATTACCATCCAAAATATTTTCCACTTCACTGTGGCTGTCACTAAATTCTGCATTGTGGTGTCTACAAATCTGAGATCACATGCATAAAATATGGTGTGCCCCAGGGCTCGGTGTTGAGCCCCCTTCTGTTCTTGATCTATGTAGATGATATTAAATACTGTACTATAAATTCCAAAATTGTTCTGTATGCCAATGAAACGTCCATTGTATGTAAAAAGGAACCATGTAATGAACTAGAGGCTGAGTGCAATAATGTGACAAAAGAAATTGTTCAGTTTTTTAATGAAAGCCATTTACATGTGAGCACCAGTAAAACATGTTTGATGGAGTTTAACAAAAGTAGTTTGAATACTGAAATTAAATTATACATGGGCAACGAATTGGTAAAGAAAGAGTCCTTGGCATAACAATCCAAAGCAACCTGAAATGGGACACACATATTGACTCCCTAGCAACTAAGTTGTCAAAAAATATATTTGCAATCAGTACTATTAGCAAGTTCTGTAGAGACACCGTAGTCCTAAAGACCTCATACCATGCTCTTTTCTCCTCACACTTGAACTATGGTATTGAAATTTGGGGGGCAACAACCAAAGCTAATCTAGATAAGCTACTCATTCTTCAAAAAAGTGGTGTAAGAATAATCTGTGGAGCAAAATATAGGGAATCTTGTTGCAACTTGTTTCCAAAAACAGAGGTGTTAACTGTTATAAACACATACATTCTAAAAGCCATATTGCTTGTGAAAAGACTGCACCCAAACACTTATTCAGATTTCCACCAGTACAATACTAGATATAAAGAAAGATTTTACATTGGCAGCCACAGAACAGCGCTTTACGAAAGGGGGCCTCAGTACGCAGGTATAAAATTAGCTAATGCACTGCCTAGTGCAGTCATGGCTCTTCCTACAATTAAACTGAAACATCAACTTAAGAAATTTTTAGTGAAACACCCTTTCTACTCATTAGAAGAGTACCATACTTATATGAACAACAACAAATGCTTTGTGAAATTATGTGAATAGAAATCAGTAAACATCTTATTGTAATTTTGTTGTAAATTAATGACGTATTCAGAAGAATGTGTCTTGTGTATTGTACAAATAACTTTAATCATTACTGTTTCTTTGTACATGTGCAGTGTACCATTCGATGTTGAATAAAGCTATTATTATTATTATTATTATTATTATTATTATTATTCACTACTAAATTGTTATTAACAAAATCACCCAGATTTGCCGTTTTTTTGTCCAGAACACTTTACAATCTTAAACAAAAAGTTTTTCAGATGATATACATCTCTGACTTTCACTACAGCGCCAAAAAAAAAAAAAAAAAAAAAAAAAAAAAAAAAAAAAAAAAAAAAAAAATTTGAAGTACTTAATTCTTTCTAAAGTCTTAAGGAATGATGTCACTAAAAATTAATTGCAGATAATTGGTTCATCACTTTCTTTTGTTCATTCATCCAGTTCACTTTCAGTTCTTGTTGACAATACCATCCACTTGTTTTCTCAATTTTGAACAATTACAAATTTTATACTTTACAATGTGCCAAGCTTAAAACTTAGATGTGATTAATATGATTGTCTTGTTAGTTTTCAATGGGATGCAGTTCACATTCAGCCAGATTAAAACATAACCACTTTAATAAGTAACATAAAACTATATTTAGCTTTTAATTACTGTTGCTAATGATATGGAAGTATCCATTCACTGCAGTCTGTTTCACCTGTAAATTTGATCCTGGACTCATCATAATGTTTAATCTGCCTTCATCATAGTTAACCAAATTGTATAGAAATGATGTAGCCAAAGATGACATTTATTTAAAAAGTTTTTTATTCACATAAAAAATGACATCATGCTGAGTCTGACAAAACTAAACCAGCAACTTACCACCTATAGCTGCTGTAGCCTCTCATTATGTAGGTTTTACAATCAGAATTTAGTTGTTAACATTATTTAAAACATTATTTTCAATTGTTTCAATTAAAAGGTCCAGTTGTTATGAATGAGTTACAATATTTGAATTAACAATATAGGATAAACATTACAGAAAAATAAATAGTTCAAAATAAAAATTAACATAGGTAAAACACAGAAAATACAATTTCATGATAATTCATAATATAAAAGATGAATAAAATTTTAATTGAATCTTCCTGGCAGATTAAAACTGTGTGCCAGAGTGAGACTCGAACTCGGGACCTTTGCCTTTTGCAGAAAAATGCTCTACCAACTGAGCTACCCATGTATGACTCACGTCCCATCCTCACAGCTTTACTTCTGCCAGTACCTCATCTCCTACCTTCCAAACTTAACAGAAGCTCTCCTGCGAACCTTGCAGAACTAGCACTCCTGAAAGAAAGGATATTGCGGAAACATGGCTTAGCCACAGCCTGGGGGATGTTTATAGAATGAAATTTTCAGAGGTACTGGCAGAAGTAAGGCTGTCTGGATGGGGTGTGAGTCATGCTTGGGTAGCTCAGTTGGTAGAGCACTTGCCTGCAAAAGGCAAAGGTCCCGAGTTCAAGTCTCACTCCAGCACACGGTTTTAATCCAACAGGAAGTTTCATATCAGCACACACTCCACTGTAGAGTGAAAATTTCATTCTAGAAACATTTTAATTAAACATCATTTTTGTTGCTAACATGTTTCATGGGTCTTTATATTAAACTGGATGGAAATAACTAATATGTTTTACAGCAATAATTTTATAAATTTCTGCTTCAGTATTTGTTTTTGTTTGTTCAATGTACTTTCAGATAAAAGCTGTATTTAATTATACTTCAATTACAAATAATCATTACTCTGTTCAAGGTATGTAAACAAATCTGAATGAGCTGCCTAGCATGTTTACAATACATGCTCATAAAGTTTTGGTACTCTGTGTACACATCGCAGCTTACTATCAGGTTCTCCAGATCTGTTGGGTACCACTCTCTGCATTATATGTCTTCCCATTCTGTTATATTTCAAATTCTCGTCAAAATTTCAACTTTTATGATGTTAAGTTGGGGAGAAGTAACTTTAAGCCTCTGTGAGTGAAGGGTTCTGATGAGCGAGATAATTCATTATGTTCTAGATCAGATTATGTCACATTTCACTTTCAAAGGAAGTTTCAAAGAATCAGGTTAAAGCCTTATGTTCTTGAGTCACAGCAAGTGTTGACTCATGATTTTCATTGGACTCTTGGGACTGGATAGTGCTCAGTCTTTTAGCTGTTCTGGTGTATTCAGAAAGACTTGACACTTTCTAGGCATTCTTAATCACAAACAAAATGAAAACAAAATGTAATGAGTAAGCACCCAAATCGGAAAGCAAACATATTAAATTTATTTTTCCAACCAAAGAATACAAATAAAACCTATCAAAAGAAGTAAAGCAATATTGTTAAGTTCTTAACATGCAAAGTGAAATAATAAAATCTATATATCTTAGGAAAATAATTCACTTTTAGTTTGCATTTCTAAAGGTAAGATTGTAAGGCTTAATTGTATCATTGTCATAAATTTCTAAGAATAAGTCTGTCACACTCAAAAAAACTTAACAGCACTATCTATTGGTTCTTTGGTGTTCAACTAACTGAACAGTGCTCTCTATTGGTTCTTTGGAGTAATATACTGTGGTGATTAAACATCCAAACTACTTAAGTTGTGTAGAAAATTTAGATAAAACTTTAAATTCTAATTTTTTTCTCTTTTCCAAGTTCTGATTTTGTTGAAATAAAGCCTACCATGTTGCCCCAAGTTATATTCAAGTTACTTGTGGAAACCTATGAAAATTCACCTGGTAATTTTGGAGATTGTCTTGTTCAAACTGACAAACAGAGAGATGTAAGGATTTTACAGTTATATTATTAGTACAGAATAGGTATAGATAAACATCTGCATGAGACAGTGCATTGATAAATGGTTTGAAACTGCCAAAACTGCCTAGTTATGACATTTGTCTTTTCAGTAATCTCCAAGGGCATCACTCATTGGCTGCTTCTCATTAATGTCAGCAGCACCTAGTGCCTCCAAATGAGTTTGCTTTAATGGCATCCTTTATAGCAGAGCATGGGAGACAGCCCAGAAAAATGAATAGTAATGTTAGATTTGAATTGTATGTGTGCTTCAAACTTTTGAACACAACCAAATTTACATTCAGATACAACACAGTAATCTGCCCAAATCACTGAATGTTATATTTGAAAACCATAGCTGGTAAATGACATCTGAACAAAAAAATGTTAGTTGTATCTAGTGATGGAACTCTAAAAAGTGTTACTGGTTTACCCATCTTTCATGCACCCCTGTCTACATCTAACAGCACTTAAATATATTTTACCATCTGAGTATCAATCTTCAAAGCTATTGACAGAGTATCAATCTTCAAAGCTATTGACAAACATTTTAACCCAATCAAGTTAACTACATAGTGCTGTATAAGTTTTCATTCGTACCACAATGACAGTCAATGATTTCTAATAAAGCAAAACAATGTAAACACAAAAATGTAAACTGTCAAGTTGAAAGAGTTCACAATCTACTCACCATATGCAATTGGAGTAATTGCCCAGACACGTATAAAACCTGCATGACCATACTGACCCAGCATAAATTGACACATCATAATTGGCAGGCACACCAAAATCTGAATAATGGTGTATGCAAAAAGGAAGGACACTGAAATTAGAAGCAATACATTCAAAGTGATAAATAATCCATTTGCAACTACTGGGAGTAAGACATAATATTAAGGAAAGGTGACCATTCACCTATAGGAAATCAATGTGTGGAGCACAGATGATTGGAAGGAGATCGATAAACTGGAAAACTATGTTTGATCCCACAACAGGAAATGTAATGCAATACCTGGAAGATGAGGTTCAGAGCCGGCCGTGGTGGTCTAGCAGTTCTAGGCGCTCAGTCCGGAACTGTGCAACTGCTACAAACGCACGTTCGAATCCTGCCTCGGGCATGAATGTGTGTGATGTCCTTAGGTTAGTTAGGTTTAAGTAGTTCTAAGTTCTAGGGGACTGATGACCACAGATGTTAAGTCCTATAGTGCTCAGAGCCATTTGAACAATTTTTCCCCCCCCCCCCTCCCCCCCTTAGGTTCAGGAAAGCCCATAATAAGACCCCAGCAAGACACAGCGGGATAACCAAATGAAATCATGGAGAAAATATCTGTAAAGATGCTATTATGAAAGAGACAAATAAGTGTGGCTGGATGACGACTTAGAAGTAATACGTGACCCAGCCACTCTGTGGCACATTAAGATTGCACACCAAGTATTTTGGGAAGAATTCCGGACACTGCACAAAAATTTAAGACATGAACACTTGCCTCATTATCAGTTAAAATTGAGGGAAGATCCTGTGGGAGACACAGTTCAACCCTCAGATCATCATATAAAACACATTCACTTAAAATATGTTGTACTGACAGCTGTGTCGTGCATCTCTGACATACTGGGGGCTCCTCCTGCTGTAAGAGGAAGCTGTGTGTCAAAGGACAATGTTCCACTCTAATGGCTACTTCTTCACACCATAGCGAGCGGAAGGAGGTGATCTATGGTTGCACTGAAGTCTTGATGGAACATAGTTTATTGTTCCTCACTTCCAGCCACTGGGAATCCCACTAACATATGGCCTTCCTGGTCATAAATGAAGTGACAGCCCAAAGAGGGACTGAACAGCTGGCAGGAGGAGGAAGGGGGCAAGCCTCCTTAACAGCAGCATCAGTGCGTTTGTTTCCTTGGATGCCTATGTGTCTCGGAACCCAGCAAAAAATGATTTCCTTGTTTTGCCTGTGCAAGAGAAGGAGAGCATCCTGCATTTGTTGCACCATCCGATCTGCTGGAAACATCTGTCCAACAGCGAGAAGGGCACTTTGAGAATCAGAGCAGATGATAATTTTTTTGTCACGGCACTGTCTCATCTGCTCCTTTGCCCTTAGGATTGCAAACAATTCTGCATAATAAACTGAAAACTGCTCTGGGAGCCCTATCCTGAAGATAGTGTCGTGAACACGACACAATTGAAAATATCTTCCTGCTTAAAGCCATCTGTGTAGATGGTAATAGAATCTGGGTGGCTACATAAAATTTCATTGAATTTAATTTTAAAAACATGGTGTGGGGTACAATGCTTCTTGTAAGCAATCAGTTATAAAAGCAATCTAGGCCATGGTAGTAGTCTGATGGATGCCCTACTCCACCCTTGGCTTTGGCCCCCACCTGTAATAGTTGAAGGCTCTCTTTTACACAGATCCCAAATCGATATGTTGCTTGTGGTTGATGATTGAACAGCTGTTCCAGTGATGGCTAAACAACATAACTGGATGCTGGCAATGTAGGAATGGACAATGCCCTACATGCTTGTTGCACCATGAGAATAAGATGACAGAAACACATCAGTCTGGTATAGGTGAGTGGTTGCATTTTCTTAATGAATATATGTATATGAAAAAAGGACTTAAGATAAGTTTGTCCAAAACAAATAGTATATACAACATGTGGGAAACTGCAATACAAATAATATTGACCAAACCAATCTTAAAAATTATTATTGTATGTCAGTTATACATCAGCATACATCTGTAATGCATTAAGTAATTTCTAACAACTTGTCACACACATCATTTACTGTGACTACAGCACAGACCTACCATCTTTGTGGCTAAGGGAGGGGATGAAAAGAAGTTATGTAAAATCATGTCTGGATCGATTTCAGTCAAATTTGGTGTATACATAACTCATTCTCTATATAAAAATACTGTGGTAGTAAGATATCCCAACTATTCCGAGGAATGTGAATAGGGATCATAGGATATGATGTATAAATACTCAAAATATTCAAATACAGAGTGTCCCACATAAAACTGGTATGCTTCACATACCATTTAATCATCTCTAGTCATTTACTTGTGACGTGGCAACACTGTCTCAAAAATTGACTATACTGCATTTTCTCAGAAAGCTGAGTGCAGCTGTGAATTTGTGTGTCAGTTTTTGTTAGAAGTCCACATTGTTGAGTTGTTACACAAATGGTGCAGTCTGCAGTAGAACAGTGAACTGATGGGAAGTGGTATGTAAAGGCAGGCTGACAGGCTCCATCAAGAAAATTTCAAGTGAAGTATCCCAGTAGGGAACAAAGCACATCCAGCACTATTCAAGATCTGCACAAGAAATGGAGACTGTAGGGCACATTCAGAATGTGCAGAAGAACGGGTTACCAACAGTGAGAACCACTGAAACTATTGATAGAATACACATGGCCATTACAAGGTGTCACTACATTTTGGTAAGGAGGTCATTGTAACAGGTTGGTGTACCTTGGACATTGTGACTTCATATTGTAATCCTCCCCTCCCTCATTTAATTTGTTGATACTCACTCACTTCTTTTAGTAAGCTTCAAGAGGAGTAGGATTTATAATAAACTTCTAACTTATCTTCTTTTCTCATAGTTGGCTCTAGTCCTTCACTTCTAAGGGGTTGATTCTCGAGGCTGAAATTTTTGCCTTTATAAGTTTTCAGGGTTTCAATTGGCATAATACATACTGAAGGATTTGTTGTTCTTATCTTGATTTTTATTTTTTGTTTTTTGTTTTTCTATGTTATACTGTCTTTACAATTTACCCTTCATTACCAAAAACTACACTGTTATTGCCAAACATAGAAACATGTCCGATTACATCAGAGGGATGCCCACTACTACTTACTATGCGATTCTAACAATATTCCAAAGAGTTAACAAATTGTCTTGACAAATGAATATCTATTAATATATACCATTACTTTATAAATCAATCCAGAAATAAATTTAATAATTAGCATCAGATTGAGCAATTAATAATAGGAATTTTAAGTGTGCCAAATTTTTCATAATTCCTAAAAGAAGAGTAATTTTAAATGCACATATGGAGCTAATACATATCGACTGTGACAAAGAAAAGAAAACAATTTCTTTTTATACATTTCAACCTGAAATATAATACATCATATACAAAATCATGTGACAGTCTTTTAGTTAAACAGCTGAGATCATATTAACTTGTTTAAAAGGTAGAAAGTCTTTTTGGTATCAATCAATTTTGTTAAAGAAAAGTATAGTTAGGGAAGGGTGTCCTTTTACAATTTACTAAAACATATGAAATCAAAAACCTATCATATGAATGTGGTGCAAGAGTTGAAATTTAAGGATCAGTAAAAAATGAGTTCATTATTGCAACTGGATGTTAGCATCAATTTCTAATGGTTACTTGGATGTTATGCTTTACTTCATGTCACATGAGGCCTGGTTTCACTTGTCAGTTTATTCAGTTTATGCAAGCTCCCAGAACTGCAGATACTGATACAGGACAACCCACATATTTTGCATGAAGAACTTCTCCATTCAGAGAAGATAGCTGTTTGGTGTGCATTGTCTGGCATGCATGTTATTGGCCCCATATTTTCCAATTACAATTTAAACAATGTAAGTTACCTAGAGATATTTTACTCTTCCTATGCACAATTAATAGATTCAGAGAGCTGTATGCAATATTCCAACAATATTCATGAACTGCTCACATATCCAACAATACCCACATTACCAATGTCTTCCCTGAACACAGGCTTTTCATTAGAGGCCTTCCCCTCCCCCCCCCCCCCCCCCCCGCCCCCTCCCCAGGTTACTCAAGAAATTACAGAGTGTTCTGGCAATGTCATCACATGATGTCAGCAATGCATTGTTGTCCATGGCCACTACTTCCTGCGTCTCATATAAACAGACAACTAAATGTTTTAACATTACTATTCTCTCTTCTGTTTTAGTTAATTTTTGTTCCTAAATCTCAAGTGTGAGGGATACTGGTTTTATGTTGGACACCCTGTATTTCTTTCTTGTATGTAGCAGACATGAAAAAATTTAAAAGTGTGAAGTATAATGTGTGCCTTATTTCTATTGTTCAGTGTATCAAACAGGTTGCAAGAATGAATGATGCAGCAAGCCAATAATTTTTTCTGCATCCTTCAGGGCCAAAGAGCATGCCACACAGCTGAAAACTACAGATTCATTTAAGGTCTCCTCTGGAGTGAACAGTGCAGAAAGTGGAGAATCAAACAGTTTCCAAGGACAATCATTATTTTTGAAATTGCAATCAGTTACTGTTTTCAGTATGCTTCAGATGAAACAGAAACCTGTCAGTCTGGTTTAACAAAAAGTAAACAGCATGAAACTATTATAAAGAAAAGTAGTAGGTTATCAATAAAGGCACCAACTTCACGCAATGTGGAAACATTTTACTATGATGTGAGCTGTTGAATTTGAAGATCAACATGAATGTCACTTATAGGAAATGAAGAAAAGAGCCAGCATATCAAGGGCTGCTGAATTTGAAGTACAACCAGAACACTGCTTACTAGGAACAAAGGAAGAAGCCATGAGACTGTGGGCTGGTGTATCTGAGATGTAACGTGAATGATCTTACAAGGAATGAGTGAATATCCCGTCACACCATGGGCCATTGAACCTAAGGATCAATCTGAATGCTGTCTACAAGCAATATGAGAATATGCTAGCACATTGTGGACATCTGTGTCATTCTATTTTATTTCTAATAGTATCTAATTATAATCAAACCACAGATTACAATAAACAGGAATGTGAAGTTATTGTCAGAATTGATCGAACATGTAGCTATTGTTTTGCTAAGGGATGTAAAGATTCTAATGTTCCCCACATTTACTGCTATTAAAGTTCATTACTTTGTAAAAATTAACTCACAAACCTTGAGCAGTGATTCTGTTTGTTCTGCAATTCTCCAGTATTGTAAGCAACTGGAGCATAAAAGGGGGCACTTAGTGTTCAAATATCAAAGGGGTAACAACTATTGATTCTGTTAAGATCTATTTAACTTTTGTGCTGCAATCCATTGCATTTTTTTTTCACATAGACACAATGGTCTAAGAAATGCAATTCCTTGCTGTTGGTTGTAGTAGGATAAATTTTTTTTTCTCTCTGCTGCATATTAATATTTAAATTAAAAATTGTTGATATTCTACACACATTTATTTTCAATCATAGTTCACAAGTGAAACCAGAATGTGCTACTTCTTACAACAGAGCAAAACAGAGCCCATATTGCTGACTGACATTCATCTGTGCTGTAAACCAACTAACTCTGAGACAAAATGACCAGCAATGGTTCTGTTGCATTCTAACTCAAAGATGTTACAATTACATATCTTTTGTTTGCATCGAAAGATAAAATTTATAACTCAGTAATATTTTATAACATTCACATTGCACAAGTTCTTCAAATTATAATCTAAAATTTATTTAAAAAGAAAAAGTAATAAATTTGAATTACTTCAAAAGTTAGATTCAAAATTAACACAATTATGAATTACAGTACATTTGTACCTTAGTGAAATAATTTTGTTTACTTTATTCAACCATAACCAAGAAAACCAAAACGTAAATGACTTCTGAAATATTTTTGCGTCTCAGCTTACCTGGTTGTCTGGATGTGTTGGATACTCTTAAGTGTTTCTGTGTTTTAAGTACTCTAAAAGTTTTTGCATATCCCATGTTTTATTTTGGATTACAAGCTGACGGTTTAGATATAAGGTGTTCCACTGGCAAACTCTGTCTATCACCAGTCATAATGCCTCTCTTACATGTCTGGGTCTACCTGAGGATGCAAACTTTTGCTCAAGATAACAAGGTGATGTAACTGATACTCTGAAATAACTTCATTTGGAGTTTCATCTATTGTAGAACAAAGAGGATTTGAAACTGCATTCTAGATTCAGCCTCAAATGTACCTCAAGGTGAGCCCCTTCTTCTCTATTAACTGAAAACGCTAACTTTTTCAAATCTACTTCTTTGGGAGATGAATAATTTGAAATAGACATCAGAATTTACTATGTAACCAGAGTAAGGCATGTTGTTGTACTTAAAGCTTCAAAGAATGTTTCATGAACACAATGAGTACTTAAAAACTTTTAATTCAGCTTAAGACACTGTACCATAAGATGATCATAAACTATTTATCAATATCAATAAAAGATCAGATGAACAGTGTTAGTGATGCTTTAACAGTACCCAAATAAATGATACTGAAATCATTTTAGCAGGCACTGACTATGACACTGAAAGAAAGTACATAAACATCCAAACATGAAGTATTGGAGAGATACTCTTTTCATATGCCATTCTCTAGTATCCTACCATATTTTGGTAAGGGAAGGATGGATATCATTGTAATATAACTCAATACAATCCCAGTAATGATTCCATTAGAGAGAAGAATTTTTTGACAATGAAATTATATGCATACAGGCTAAAGATTTGAAATAATTCATATAATCACATTTTAAACAATAGTAAGCCAGATTGGAATGTCAAAAATATCATGAAAAGGAGATTGCTACATACAATAAAGATGACACACTGAGCTACAGGTGGGAACAATGAAAAGACTGTTACACACTCAGCTGTCAGCCAAGGCCTTCTTCAGAGAAGAAAAGAAAACACACACTTATTCACACAAGGATGCACACCATATATGTATATGATTCCTCTCTCCAGACCCTACAGCCAGTATGCATGGTGATATGTCAAGCAGAAGCAGCAATGTGGAGGGGAGAGACAGCAGGATACGGGTGGGGAGAGAAAAGTCAGTGCTGCCACATGGAGGATGCAGGGACTGGATGGTGGACAGGCAGGGCTACCTGTTGTGGTGTCACGAGGCTGTTGGGGGGTGACAAGGGGGGGGGGGGGGCATGGGGATCAGAGAAGGAGAACACCAGAAAGGGGAAAGACAGTTGGTGTTGCCAGCGAGTGGAACAGAACGAGAATGGAGGACTTGAACTGGGAAGTGGTGATAGGACAGAGGTGGTAGATACTGTTGGATGGATTTTATGGGAACAGTAGATTACCTTAAGATGAGGCCAGAATGATTTCAGGAACAGAGAATGGATCATAAGGACAAATTCCTCCTGTACAGTTCTGAAAATCTGGTGGACTAGGGGAGGGGCATCAGGATCCTCTTGGCTTCTATCAGTCAAAATGTACAGTTATTTTGTGAGTCAGTTCACAGCTTTCATTCATTTCATCAACAGCTTTGTATCACTCTTAAAGACAGTCCTGACCTTACTAGCAAGATGTGCAGGTAATGTGTATATTTTGGAAATCACCATTCATTACGTAAATATCATGTAACCACACCAAAGTCAGTCATCTGGCATCAGTCACTTTTTAACAGTTTTGTGTCACAAACATCTCAGTTATCAAAGTGTATAAAAATTTAACATTTGCTATGAGCAGTGAAAAAGCAACTAAACCTAACTTCATGCTGTTTATTAATCTGAACTCATAAGAGAAAGTACACTATAAAATAGTATTCTCTCTGTCAAAACAATATAGTGCAGGTACTGTCCTGTGAAACATGAACCACCTCAATTATTGAATACAAGCCAATCATTGCTATTTTGCCAATGGCAATTAATGTCACACAGTGGAGGAATCCAGGTCAGTACACTTACAAATGGTACCCATTTTGGCCTCATGAAAAGCACACAATACATTAAGTGGCAGTGAAATATATTGATAATGACATAAACCTTTTTGTAAACTCAACCCACGTGTAGAATTTTAAATGACTCAAGACATTAAGGGAGTATACTGGTTAGATGTTACAAGAAACAGCCAAAATAGTGATAGTAGTGGACAGTATACTGACATATATACTAGAGAAAACAAGGTTGACGATAACACATCACAGATAACCAAAAGAGTATAACGATGGCACAATGGTTAATCAATCAATGAAAAATTGAGAAGTCAGCCATCATTCTTGAAGCAATCAATGAATACACTGTTGGAGAGATTGCTGTCCTATTGGAATGGCCTTCAACACATACGAAACCACCTTGATGTCAACAAATCAATTTAGTAGTAAGAGATAAAATGCTCATCAACAGCTCTCAATACAGAAAAGATAAAGTTATTCATTTTCATATGTTATTTTCAATATGAGTGACAGATGTAGGTTAAACTTGTTCTAATAGCAATATCAATGAAATAATTCTAAGACAAAAGAATTAGTTATTGTTGAGGTAAGGAATGTGAATACTCTTCCAATATCTGTTAAAGTAAATGTTAGTACATTTGAGAATAGGGTGACAGATGTTTGTTGATAGGGATCTATGGTTAGGAATCAGACATTCTATCTGAACATGAATTTTATACTGACAATAATGTAAATTTTGATGTAGAATCAACTTTAGTAATGAGATAAAAGCTAGCCATGTGACTGATGATATGTCAGTGGCAGTGCCTTCAGAATATCACAGGATTAGGAGCAAAGAATATAATACGGAGGTAATGCACATAAGTAAAGTTAAACAGGAAACAAATAATGATATTAACAGAAGAAGGAGTTGAGTATTAGCAAAATCAATGATTTATTGGTAAAGATGAATGATATGATAGCACATTTGACCTTATAAATTAAAGAAACTAGGAATGAAATGAATGAAAAAGTCGAGAAAAATATTTGTGACCTTATAAGTGATACTGATAGTTTAAAATCGAAAATGCTTTGAAATAGTAACAATGAAATTAGTGTTATTTGTCTTAATATTAATGATTTGAGCAATAACATGGATTCAGTGGTAGTTTGTTCAGAAAATAAATTAGGAAATGTAAAGGAAAATTTGTAATTAATTTGAGGAACCTTCAGTAAGGATATGGAGTACAAAGAAAAAAAACTTAAAGCAAAACTAAGAAGCAGAATGAAGTGGTTGCTCATTCCTGTCAGGCTTTGGCATCAGATGTAGGTTAAACTTATTGTAATAGTGATATTAATGAAACAATTCTAAGACACTCTCTCACAAAAAAATTATGCAAAATTTGAGGTAAACCAAAAGTATGAGAGAATACAAAAATGACAAAAAGTGTGACTGGAAAACTACAGAAAACAGTAAGTATATAAAACACTAGAAATGGGAACAGCAGCAGTAGAAGAAAGATTTCACATAAATTCAGTGTAAATTGTGTCATTATTTGATAGTAGTAGATTTCACTTAAATTCAGTGTGAATTGTGTCATTATTTGAGAGAACTATTAGTCATATCACCCATTTAAAGCAAAACTGAGTTCATTTGCCTGTAATAATGAGTATTTTGTGTAAAATATGTCACTGTTTAGCTGTTTGGGAAAAAGTAAAGAAAGTTCAAGTGGAATAAGTAACTTAGTCCATAATAATTTATCAAGAGAAGAGTTTGTCACAGTTTAGGCTTGAGTACAGAAACATATGTTGTTCACACGTAAACTAATGCTTGGATACATTAATGTTTTGTCTGATATGTAAAGTAAGTAAGGTCTTGTTACTAATACTCTTCTTTGTTACTGCAAAGTGTAATCCTTTAGAAACAATCTTAAGAGAAAAGCAAAGGAGAGAACCTGATGCTTAATAATACGGTAATCAAGTAGTGTCTAATGGGGTGATGATTTAGTAATGAAAAATTACAGATTATGACCCTGCCATCAATATTTATACTAAAGTGTGTAATGCATATTAAGGAAAACTATCTGAGTTATCAACAGTATGACATGCTACATAATTATAACACAAGAAACAAGCAAGACCTAATTTCTTTCTGATGTAACTATAAAAAAAAAACACAAAAGTGCTTCTTATACAAGTCCATAAAAATTTTTAATGCCGTACCCCAACATATCAGCGATCTTCCAATTCAACAATTCAAAAAAAAAAAAAAGTAAAAGAAATTCTTCTTGAGCTCAGCATCTATGAAAGTGAGGAATTTTTAAGGGAGGCAAAGAATATGGTATGACTACACTTTTTAATCAGTTTTTGTTTGCTTCTATATATGAGTAAGTCTGTAATTGGCTAAATTTACTATGCAATATCAATTTGTACCAGAAGTTTCTCTATTTTGTATTTGTGTGAAGGTACCATAATTATTTGTGTAATAATTATATTGTGTAATATTTTTCTTGTTTTTGTAATTATTTGTGTAACATTTATATTGTGTAATATTGACTTTTGTAATGCCTCAGATGATCTATGAGGTCTCTACAACAATAAAAATCAATCAATCAAGTGTATGAAATAATGATGTTGTTTAGATAAATTGTGTGAAAAGATTGTAAACAACCATGAATGAACAGTGTTTGAGCTGCTGTAGGAAAGTTAGTTCGGGGTTCTATGGAACTGTTATGGTGGATGGTTATTTTGGGGGGAGGAATGTAATGGCCTTGGAATTGGGGGAGTAACTGGGTCTCTTCCATACAGAATATATTCAAGGGATAGGAAAACAGCTGACAGCTGAGCAGGAAGTAGGGAAGATTAGAGCCATTAAGACTGAACTGGATACTCTTGTGAGGGTCACAGGAATTTATGAGGTTAATGAGAGTAGTGGTAACAAGGAGCAGGGCCCACAGAAAGATAACAGTGCCTGACAGTTTTGCCATTATCACAAACAATAAATTTGCTTCACTAGCTCAGTTACCTACAGCAGACACTCAGGTACATCTACATCTACATCTACATTTATACTCTGCACACAACTCAACAGTGTTCGGCAGAGGGCACTTTAGGTGGCACTGTCATTATCTCCCTTTCCTGTTCCAGTTGCATATGGTTCGCGGGAAGAACGACTGACTGAAAGCCTCCGTGCACGCTCGGATCACTCTAATTTTACATTCGTGATCTCCATAGGAGGTATAAGTAGGGGGAAGCAATATATTCGATACCTCATCCAGAAACACACCCTCTCGAAACCTGACGAACAAGCTACACCGCGATGCAGAGCACCTCTCTTGCAGAGTCTGCCACTTGAGTTTGTTAAACATCTCCGTAATGCTATCACGGTTACCAAATAACCCTGTGAGGAAACACGCCACTCTTCTTTGGATCTTCTCTATCTCCTCCATCAACCCGATCTGGTACTGATTCCACACTGATGAGCAATACTCAATTATAAGTCAAACGAGTGTTTTGTAAGCCACCTCCTTTGTTGATGGATTACAGTTTCTAAGGACTCTCCCAATGAATCTCAACCTGGTAACCGCCTTACCAACAATTAATTTTATATGTTCATTCCACTTCAAATCATTCCGCATGCATACTCCCAGATATTTTACAGAAGTAACTGCTACCAGTGTTTGTTCTGCTATCATATAATCATACAATAAAGGATCCTTCTTTCTATGTATTTGCAATACATTACATTTGTCTATGTTAAGGGTCAGTTGCCACTCCCTGCACTAAGTGCCTATCTGCTGCAGATCTTCCTGAATTTCACTACAGTTTTCTAATGCTGCAACTTCTCTGTATACTACAGCATCATCTGCAAAAAGCCGCATGGAACTTCCGACACTATCTGCTTGGTCATTTATATATTTTGTGCAAAGCAATGATCCCATAACACTCCCCTGTGGCATGCCAGAGGTTACTTTAACGTCTGTAGACGTCTCTCCATTGATAAGAAGATGCTGTGTCCTGTTTGCTAAAAACTCTTTAATCCAGCCACACAGCTGGTCTGATATTCCATAGGCTCTTACTTTGTTTATCAGGCGACAGTGCGGAACTGTATCGAACGCCTTCTGGAAGTCAAGAAAAATAGCATCTACCTGGGAGCCTGTATCTAATATTTTCTGGGTCTCATTAACAAATAAAGTGAGTTGGGTCTCACACAATCACTGTTTCCAGAATCCATGTTGATTCCTACAGAGTAGATTCTGGGTTTCCAAAAACAACATGATACTCAAGCAAAAAACATGTTCTAAAATTCTACAACACATCAACATCAGAGATACAGGTCTATAGTTTTGCACATTTGCTCGACAACCCTTCTTGAAGACTGGGACTACCTGTGCTCTTTTCCAATCATTTGGAACCTTCCGTTTCTCTAGAGACTTGCAGTACACGGCTGTTAGGAGGGGGGCAAGTTCTTTCACGTACAGTGTGTAGAATCGAATTGGTATCCCATCAGGTTCAGTGGACTTTCCTCTTTTGAGTGATTCCAGTTGCTTTTCCATTCCCTGAACACTTATTTTGATGTCAGCCATTTTTTCGTTTGTGCGAGGATTTAGAGAAGGAACCGCAGGGTGCTCTTCCTCTGTGAAACAGATTTGGAAAAAGGTGTTTAGTATTTCAGCTTTACACGTGTCATCCTCTGTTTCAATGCCATCATCATCCCAGAGTGTCTGGATATGCTGTTTCGAGCCATTTACTGATTTAACGTAAGACCAGAACTTCCTAGGATTTTCTGTCAAGTCGGTACATAGAATTTTACTTTCAAATTCACTGAACGCTTCACGCATAGCCCTCCTTACGCTAATTTTGACGTCATTTAGCTTCTGTGTGTCTGAGAGGTTTTGGCTGCGCTTAAACTTGGAGTGAAGCTCTCTTTGCTTTTGCAGTAGTTTCCTAACTTTGTTGTTGTACCACACTGGGATTTTCCCATCCCTCACAGTTTTACTCGGCACATACCTGTCTAAAATGCATTTTACAATTGCCTTGAACTTTTTCTATAAACACTCAACATTGTCAGTGTCAAAACAGAAATTTTCGTTTTGATCTGTTAGGTAGTCTGAAATCTTCCTGCTATTACTCTTGCTAAAAAGTTAAACCTTCCTCCCTTTTTGTATATTCCTATTAACTTCCATATTCAGGGATGCTGCAATGGCCTTATGATCACTGATTCCCTGTTCTGCACATACGAGTCAAAAAGTTCGGGTCTGTTTGTTATCAGTAGGTCCAAGATGTTATCTCCATGAGTCGGTTCTCTGTTTAATAGCTCGAGGTAATTTTCGGATAATGTCACTCAATGCTCTGTCCCTACCACCCATCCTAAACATCTGAGCGTCCCAGTCTATATCTGGTAAATTGAAATCTCCACCTAAGACTATAACATGCTGAGAAAATTAATGTGAAATGTATTCCAAATTTTCTCTCAGTTGTTCTGCCACTAATGCTGCTGAGTCAGGAGGTCGGTAAAAGGAGCCAATTATTAACCTAGCTCAGTTGTTGAGTGTGACCTCCACCTATAATAATTCACAGGAACTATCCACTTCTACTTCACTACAGGATAAACTACTACTAACAGCGACGAACACTCCACCACCGGTTTCATGCAATCTATCCTTTCTAAACACTGTCTGTACCTTTGTAAAAATTTTGGCAGGATTTATGACTGGCTGCAGCCAGCTTTCTGTATCTATAACGATTTCAGGTTCGGTGCTTTCTATAATTGCTTGAAGTTCCGGTACTTTACCAACGTAGCTTCGACAGTGTACAATTACAATACCGATTGCTGCTTGGTCCCCACATGTCCTGACTTTGCCCCGCACCCGTTGAGGCTGTTGTCCTTTCTGTACTTGCCCAAGGCCATCTCACCTAAAAAAACCGCCCAGCCCATGCCACACAACCCCTGCTACCTGTGTAGCCACTTATTGCATGTAGTGGACTCCTGACCTATCCAGCGGAACCCAAAGATGTACGTGTAGTTAATACTCAACCAGAAAAATTATTTAAAATAAGTTGAAAGTAGGAGGAAAGTTCTGTTATTAGGTGCTAGCAATGGAAGAGGTGTGGGCCAGATCTAGCAGGAAAAAGTATGTGACAGGTACCAGGTCACTAATTTTTTTAAGCCTAGTGCATGTGTTACTCAAGTGATAGAAGATGTAGAATCTTTGTGCAAGGCTTTTACAAAGCAGGGTCATGTTGTGATAGTGGATGATGCAGGAAACAGTATTGATAGGGATCAGGGCTGCAATATTGAGTGTGACCTGATAAAAGTAGCATCTGCAAGTTATCATACAAATGTTGGCTGGCTTCTTGCTTTGATTGGTGTCAATTGAACAGCTCTCTCAGGAGGTTCAATGTGCAGCTAGATCAGCTGCTTGAGTCAGCTACTTTGCCAGGCATAGGTTTGGTTCCTATTGAAGCTATTGGTGGATGGGACTTCACAAGAAATGGCCTGCATCTCAGAAGGGAAGGGAATGGTAAATTACCAGGGATGAAAGCAAAATCTTTAATGGTAGGGAGCGAGAGGGGGGGGGGGGGGGGGGGGGAGACGGCACTGAAACTCTTGGGAGTACCTCTTTTTTAGGCGAAGACTGGTGTCCAATGATTCAAAATAGAATGAAATTAAGCTTAATGAGAAATTTAGAGAGGCAGCTACTGGAGGTATCACAAGATTCTCATAAAGGTACACATGAATCTCATAAAACCACCATGAAAAAGAATTTTAATATATTACATCAGAATATTAGTGGATTAAAAAACAAAGTAGATGAGCTTCTTATTTGTTTAGAAGATTTAGAAACTGAGGATGGAATAGATGTACTATGCATGTCTGAACATCACATAGTCACAGATATGGAAAAGATAAATGTTGTTGGATATAAGTTCTCAGTATGTGTAAGCAGGAACACTATGGAGAGATGAGGAGTTGCCATATAAGTTGAAATTTACCATAATGTGAAAAATTTAGAAACTGTTGTTGGATATAAGTTCTCAGTATGTGTAAGCAGGAACACTATGGAGAGATGAGGAGTTGCCATATAAGTTGAAATTTACCATAATGTGAAAAATTTAGAAACTAAAAAATTTTGTGTAGAGCAAGCTATAGAAGTATGTTCATGTGAACTTAAACTAAATAATGTTACTTTAAGAATTGAGCTGTGTATAGCTCCACATTGGGAAATTTTCAGGTATTTTTGAAAAACTTGGATTCTTTGTTGCACTATTTGTCACAGAGAGGGAAGCAAATTATTGTTTGTGGAGACTTCAGTGTAGATTTAAAAAAAAAAAAAATCTGATAGAAGGCTTGACATTGAAGTATTACTTGGTCCTTTCACTTTTAAGTCAGTTATTGATTTTCCTACTCAGATAGTTCTGGAAAGCAGCACACTTATAAATAATGTTTTTAAAGACCAAGATAAAGTTCATCAAATAAAACTTTTCCTGTTAAGAATGCTCTTTCTGATTATGATGCACAGCTAGTTACAGTGTGTAACATAGCTCCATTCAGTAATGCAAAATAGTCCTCCACAATAACAGTTTAATAACTGCAAATTTTAGGAAAAGCTTGAAAAAATTAGACTGGGATGAGGTGTACAGGGAACCTGATGTTAATACAAAATTTATCCTAGTTCACAATACCATTATGAGTATATTTGAAAAAAAAAATTCACTAAGAAAACAGTGAACCACAATTGTAAGCAACCATCTAAAAAGACAAGGCTTACTAAAGGGATAATATACCTTGCAAACAGAAAAGGGAAATATATCTTATAGCTAAAAGGAGTAATGACCGAGAAACAATCAAACAATATAAAAACTAATGCACCATATTAAGAAAAGTTATTAAAAACTCAAAAAGTATGTGCATTATGTCTGAGATTGTCAATTCTGTCAATAAAATTAAAACAGTTTGGGATATTGTTAAAAGGAAAACGGCAATCAAGAACACAGGAAGACTGCATTTCTATCATACTCAATGAAAAGTTTCTTAACAAAAAGTCAGAGCAAGAAAATATTTTTAATAATCAATTTTCAAGTGTTGTAGAGAAAATAGGATCCAACTATTCATTAAAAATGTAAGGCAGTATAAGGAAGAGGTAATACCAATTCAATTTGATAAAACTTGAATTCAATCCACCACTCCTACTGAAATTAAGAAAATAATAAATTCACTCAAAAGCAAATTCTTGTGAGGAATTGATGGAATTTCCCACAGGATACTAATATTTGTTCCCTAAGGATAAGTAGGATTCTATGCCACATATGAAGTAACTCACTGAAATAGGGCATTTTTCCAGGTAGACTGAAATTTGCTCTTGTTAAACTATTTCACAAAAAAGGGGATAGTTCAGATGCTAACAGCTACTGTCATATTTCACTTCTGACAGCTTTACCCAAAATTCTTGAAAAAGTAATGTATTCACATGTTTGTAAAAATGAATTATTAACCAAATGTCAGTTTGGTTTTCAGAAAGGCTTTTCAAAATAAAATGCTTACAATGATCAAATATTAAATGCTCTGACTAACAGAACATCATACATTGGGATATTTTGTGATCTCTCAAAAGCTTTTGACTGCGTGAATCATGAAATTCTTCTAGATAAGGTTAAGTATTATGGTATTATTGGGTCAGTACACATATTATTCAACTGGAAGAATGCAGAAGGTTGAAATTAACAGTACAGATAGTCTGAAAACATCAGCACAGTCCTTTAACTGGGGAGGTATCAAGAATGGTGTTACAGGATTCAGTCTTGGGTCCCTTATTGTCCTTAATATATATTAATGATTTATCATTATGTATTCATGAAGGTGCAAAGCTAGTTCTTCTTCCTGATGATACAAGTAAAGTAATCACACCCAACAAACATGAATTAGCTGAGGAAATCATAAATAATGTCTTTAAAAAGCTATTAAGTGGTTCTCTGCAAACAAACTCTTACTAAATTTTGAGATAACGCAGTATATATAGTTCTGTTCAGTAAATGGCATAAAACCTTTGATAAATAGACTTTGAACAGAAGTCTTTTGCTAAGGCAGAATATTCACAATTTCTGGGTGTGTGCATTGATGAAAAATTGAAGGAAGAAACACATTGATGATGTGCTGAAATGGTTACATTGATCTACTTATGCTATTTCAATTACTGCAAATTTTGGTGATAAACAATCAGTAAATTAGCCCACTATGCCTATTTCCATTCACTGCATTCATTTGGCATCATATTTTGGGGTAATTCATCACCAAGAGAAAAAGTATACAGTGCACAAAAGTGTGTAATCAGAGTAATAGCTGGAGCTCACATGCCATCACCTAGCACACATTTATTTAAGAAACTCAGGATATTCACAGTACCTTCATAACACATATATTCATTTACCGTTTTGAACTGCAAGGATTACCTGGTGGAAGGACTCTGCCAGCTGTCAGATACTTCCACCTACAAACCTTGCCATTGTGATCCCATTCCAGTAACCAGCAGGATCTCCAGTCACTGCTCCAATCTTTCAGCCCAGCCCAGAACAGCTCCCATGAGTCCATCTATCTACTCACTCCTACTTTCTACATGTTTCCTAAAGTCCATATAGCTTACCACCCAGGATGCCCCATTGTGGCTGTTTATTGTGCTCCCACTGATAGTCTCTGCTCTCATAGGCCAACACCTTCAACCTATTACCTGGAACCTACCGTCCTATATAAAAGATACCAACCATTTCCTCCACAGACTGACCACAGTGACTTACCCTTTATCACATGGTGTCCTGCTTGTCACTCGTGATGCCACTGTCCTACACTAATATTCCTAATGCCCATGGCCTTACCACTATTGAACATTACCTTTCCCAACAGCTGACAGATTCCAAACCAACAACCTCCATCCTGGTCACCATGACCAACTATATCATCATCAAAAATTACTTCTCCTGTAAGGGGATTACTCACAAACAAATGGGCACCCACATGGCACCATTCAATGCCAACATATTCATGGGCCATCTAGAGGAATCCTTCTAAAAACCCAGAATCCTAAACCCCTCACTGGGTTCAGATTCACTGATGGCATGTTTGCTATCTGGATCAAAGGTGAGGAAACCCTATCCACATTCCTCCAGAACCTCAACAACTGCTCCCCCATTTGCTTCACCTGGGCCTACTCAACCCAACAAGCCACCATCCTAGATGTTGACCTCCACCTCGTACATCAGTATTATGTCCACATCAAACCTACTAACCACCAACAGTACCTCCACTTTGACAGCTGCCACCCGTTCCATACCAAGAAGTCCCTTCCATACAGCCTAGCCACCCATGGTTGTTGCATCTGCAGTGATGAGCAGTCCCTCTCAAAATAAACCAAGGGCCTCACTGAAGCCTTCACATTCCATAATTATTCTCCCAACCATGTACAAAACCAAATATCCCATGCCTTGAAACTTCCTGGCAGATTAAAACTGTGTGCCAGACTGAGACTCAAACTCAGGGTCATTGCCTTTTGTGGGCAAGTGCTCTACCATCTGAGCTATCAAAGCATGACTCATGCCCCATCCTCACAGCTTCACTCCCACCAGTACCTCGTCTCCTACCTTCCAAACTTTACAGAAGCTCTCCTGCGAACCTTGCAGAACTAGCGCTTCTGAAAGAAAGGATATTGCAAAGACATGGCTTAGCCACAGCCTGGAGGATGTTTTCAGAATGAGAAATCTCTGCCAGGAAGTTTCATTTCCGTGCACACTCCACTGCAGAGTGAAAATCTTATTCTGGAACCCGAGCCTAATCCTTCCAGTCTCCCACCTCCTTCCAAAGTCCCATTCCACCATCTGGCCACAGAGGAAAACTCCCCTCATATCTCAGCAACTGATTTACATTCTCCACCAGGGTTTTGATAACCTCTCATCAGGCCATGAAATGAGAAATGTACTGTCCACTATCCTTCCCACCCCTCCCAGAGAGGTATTCCAGTGTCCACTGGACCTACACAATGTACTCATCCATCCTTACACAAAATGTAATGAAGTGAGACACAAAAATACAGGTGCAAGTGTGGAAGATCAGTGACAAAATGCTAAAACTGTTTTGTTAAATACTATGAAGAGTGAAGTTGGGTGGGGAACAAAAAGAGTGATAAAACCCTGGATTACCAATGAGACGCTGGAGAAGATGGAGGAAAGGAGGAAATGTAAAAATGTTAATGAAGAAGAATACAGAAGACTTAACAACCCCATCAGGAGGGAAAGAGTATGAAAAGTAATTAGAAGATATTTGTGACAAAATAGAAGAAATATATAGGAGAGGAAGGTATGACCTCAAGTACCAGAAAACGAAGGGACTGGGAGAAGAACAGAACAAAAGTGTAAGGATGTTGGGAATAGAAGATTCTAGAGGAAAAGTGGTTACTGTACAAGTGAAAGTGCTGAAAACATGGGAAAAATATATAAGGAAAATATAAGATACTGAAGAACACCCAGATGACATAGACATACAGCCAGAGGAAGCTATTGATGAACATGAAAAAAGGGCCCAGTTTACTAACAAGGGAAGTAGAGAAGATGATAAAGGACACGAAGAGTAGGAAAGCTACAGAGGATGATGACATACCGACACAGCTCATAAACAAAATCTATGAAGCTGGAGAATGGCCTGAAGACTTTTTGGACATCACAATGGCTACTCTTGAGATGAAAAACCAAGCCAAGAATTGTAGTGATTATAGAACAATTAGTCTGATATCGCATATGGCAAAGATCATTGCAAGAATACTAAATAGACAGTTGGAAAACAAAATTGAAGAAGTGATGGGAGAAGACCAGTTTGGCTTCAGGAAAATAAAATGGACCAGAGATGCCACTGGCATAATGAGGATATTGTCAGAGAGAGTTTTGGCCATTAACGAAGAAGTTTGCGCTTATTTTATAGACTAGCTGAAGGCCTCCGACAGAGTCAATTGTAATATATTAGTGAACATCCTTAAGGAAATAGGAATCAACTGGAGAGATCGGAGACTTATAAGGAACTTTTACCTGGGACAAAGGGTAAAGTTATGACTGAACTATGAAGAAATGAACAGTGTGGAAATAGGAAGACTCTTCAACCTGTATGGAGAAATGCCTGCGAGGGAAGCAGAAACTTCAAAGTAGGAGGACGTCTCATCAACACTATCAAGTATGCAGATGACCTGGTAGTGCTTGCCAAAAGTCAGAGCCAATTGCAACACATGATGAACAATTTGGTGAAAACTGGAAGAAAATATGGCATAGAAATCAACATCGAAAGATCAAGAGTGATGTGCATGTCAAAACGTGAGAAACACTTGAAGATAACTGGAAAATGTGAATCAGTTCAAGTACCTGGGAAGTTATATCACAAAGGATGCCCACTGCACCAATGAAATCTGAGCAAGAATTGCCATGTCAAAGCTGCTTTCAACAAGAATAGGACTCTGCTGACAAGCAAGTTGAGTTTGGCATTGAGGAAAAAACTAATAAAATGTTACATTTGGAGCATTGCACTGTATGGAGCAAAGACATGGACCATAAGAAAGAAGGAGAAAAAATACTTAGAGAGCTTTGAAATGTGGTGCTGGAGGAGAATGGAAAAGATCAAGTGGACAGATTGCACAAAAAAATGATGATGTACTGTGAAGAGTAGGAGAGAAGAGAAGTATTCTGCATACAATTCTTCAAAGAAAGGCCAACTGGATTGGACATGTACTTGGACATGAGGGACACACATATGATGTCATAACCAAGTGAGGTGGCACAGTGGTTAGCACACTGGACTCAAATTTGGGAGGATGATGGTTCAATCCCATATCCGGCAATCCTGAATTAGGTTTTTCGTGATATTCCTAAATTGCTCCAGGCAAATGCTGGGATGGTTCCTTCGAAAGGGCACAGTCGACTGCCTTCCCTGTCCTTCCCTAATCCAATGAGACCGACGACCTCACAGTTTGGTCTCTTCCCCCCCTAACAACACAAGCCAACTCAACTTATTTGGTCACTCATTCGGTCATGATGTCATCGTAGGGAAACTGAGAGGAAATGCAGGACGAAGAAGAAGAAGAATTCAACATCTGGATGACATGAAAGATGGAAGGAGATACAACAGACTGAAGGAAGAAGCTGAAGACAGGGAACAGTGGAATCAGAAATTCTCCGTACGACGACATGGACCTGCCACTGGGCAGAATACTACATAATAATAATAATAATAATAATAATAATAATAATAATAATAATAAACCATACACAACCCCTACTCCCAGTCCCTTACCTCATGGCTCTTACCCCTGTAATAGACCTAAATGCAAGACCTGTCCCATAAATCCTTCCTATCTACTCCAGTCTAGGCAGCAAAATTACCTACCCCATCATAGGTGGGGTTACCTGTGAGACCAGGCATGTGGTCTACAAGCTGAGCTGCAAACACTGTGCTGCATTCTATGTAGGCATGACAACAAACGAGCTGTCTATCCATATGAATGGCCAACCACAATCTGTGGCCAAGAAACAAGTGGACCATTCTGTTGCCAAACATGATATCCTTCATTTAAATGACTGCTTTGCAGCCTGCGCCATATGGATCCTTCGCACCAACATGAGCTTTTCCGACCTGCACAGTTGGGAATTTTCCCCGCGATATGTCCTACGTTTCCGTAACCCTCCTGGCCTCAATTTTCATTAGTCACTGTTCTCACCCATCCAGACCCTTCCCTTTTCCCAACAAAGCTGTTATTTCACCTCCACACACAGACAGTCTCTTTATTTCTCTCCTTTTTTCTGCCACCCCCCTTTCCCCCCCCGCCCGTCACTCCCCAGACCACGGTCTAACCTGCAGTACTTCACTGTCTGCCACCCCCCTCCCCCCCCCCCCCCCAACATACTATTTTTCCTCCTCTTCACCTCAGGCTGCTCCTTTCCCACTTTCCCACAGCCAGTCACAACTCCCATCATGCACTGGTGCTGCTGCTCACGGTATGGTTTCAGTTGCCTGAGACTGTAGTTGTGTGTGAGTTGCATTTGTGTGTGTGTGTGTGTGTGTGTGTGTGTGTGTGTATTGTTGACAAAGGCCAATGACCAAGAGTTTTAACTGTAAAAGACTTTTGGTTGTGCCCACCTGCGACTCAGCATCTCCGCTATATGGTGCGTAGCAGCTTTCCTCGTCATAATAGTATTACATTCCATCCTGGATTTTCCATTGTTTGATTCACTTATGAAATTTATTATGAATAACCCACCCCAATTAAAAAATAACAAAGTGCATAGCTACAACAATAGAAGAAAATATGATCTTCACTATTCTGGGTTAAATCTGACTTTGACACAAAAAGTGTTGAATTATGCCACCATAAATATCATTGGTCATTTTCCAAACAGCATTAAAAATATTTATCACATAAAGAAAACTTAAGTTGAACAGACAATTTCCATTTTATATGTTTATAGTTTGTAAGGTTGTAAAGTAGTATATGTATTGTTGTTGTGGTCTAGTCCAGAGACTAGTTTGATGCAGGTCTCCATGCTACTCTATCCTGTGCAAGCTTCTTCATCTCCCAGTAGCTTCTGCAACCTACATCCTTCTGAATCTGCTTAGTGTATTTATCTCTTGGTCTCCCTCCACAATTTTTACCCTCTGCGCTGCCCTCCAACACTAAATTGGTGATCCCTTGGTGCCTCAGAATATGTCCTACCAACCAATCACTTCTTCTTGTCAAGTTGTGCCACAAACTTCTCTTCTCCACAATTCTATTCAACACCTTCTCATTCGTTACATGATCTACCCATCCAAACTTCAGCATTCTTCTGTAGCACCACATTTCGAAAGCTTCTATTCTCTTTTTGTCTAAACTATTTATCGTCCACATTTCACTTCCATATATGGCTACATTCCATACAAATACTTTCAGAAAAGACTTCCTGACACTTAAATCAATACTCAATGTTAACATATTTCTCTTATTTAGAAATGCTTTCCTTGCCATTGCCAGTCTACTTTGACCATCATCAGTTATTTTGCTCCCCAAAATAGCAAAACTCATTTACTACTTTAAACATCTCATTTCCTAATCTATTACCATCAGCATCACCTGATTTATTTTGACTACATTCCATTATCCTTGTTTTGCTTTTGTTGATGTCCATTTTATATTCTCCTTTCAAGGCACTGCCTGTTCTGTTCAGCTGTTCTTTCAGGTCCTTTGCTGTCTCTGACAGAATTACAATTTCATCGGTGAACCTCAAAGTTTTAATTTCTTCTCCATGGATTTTAATACCTACTACAAATTTTTCTTTTGTTTCCTTTACTGCTTGCTCAATATACAACCCTGTCTCACTCCCTTCCCAACCACTGCTTCCCTTTCATGCGCCTCAATTCTTATAAACACCATCTGGTTTCTGTACAAATTGTAAATAGCCTTTCGCTCCCTGTATTTTACCCCTGCCACCTTTAGAATTTGAAAGAGAGTATTCCAGTCAACATTGTCAAAAGATTTACCTACGTCTACAAATGCCAGAAATGTAGGTTTGCCTTTCCTTAATCTAGCTTCTAAGATAAGTCATAGGGTCAGTATTGCCTCACGTGTTCCAACATTTCTATGGAATCCAAATTGATCTTCTGCAAGTTTGGCTTCTACCAGTTTTTCCATTCATCTATAAAGAATTCGTGTTAGTATTTTGCAGCTGTGCCTTATTAAACTGATAGTTCAGTAATTTTCACATCTGTCAACACCTGCTTTCTTTGGGATTGGAATTATTATATTCTTCTTGACATCTGAGGGTATTTCAAGTGTCTCATACATCTTGCTCACCAGATGGTAGAGTTTTGTCAGCCTCTCGCAAGACTATCAGTAGTTCTAATGGAATGTTGTCCACTCCCGGGGCCTTGCTTCAACTGAGGTCTTTCGGTGCTCTGTAAGACTCTGCATGCAGTATCATATCTCCCATTTCATCTTCATCTACATCCTCTTCCATTTCCATAATATGTCCTCAAGAACATCTCCCTTGTATAGACCCTCTATATACTCCTTCCACCTTTCTGATTTCCCTTCTTTGCTTAGAACTAGGTTTCCATCTGAGCTCTTGATACTCATGCAAGTGGTTCTCTTTTCTCCAAAGGTCTCTTTAATTTTCCTGTAGGCAGTACCTATCTTACCCCTAGTGAGATAAGCCTCTACATCCTTACATTTGTCCTCTAACCATCCCTGCTTAGCCATTTCGTACTTCCTGTTAATCTCATTTTTGAGATGTTTGTATTCCTTTTTTCCTACTTCATTTACTGCACTTTTGTATTTTCCCTTTTCATCAATTAAATTAATTATCTCTTCTGTTACCCAAAAATTTCTAGTAGCCCTCATCTTTTTACCTACTTGATCCTCTGCTGCCTTCACTATTTCATCTCTCAAAGCTACGCATTCTTCTTCTATTGTATTTCTTTCCCCCATTCTTGTCAATCATTCCCTAATGCTCTCCCTAAAACTCTCTACATCCTGTGATTCTGTCAGTTTATCCAGGTCCCATCTCCTTAAATTCCCACCTTTTTGCAGTTTCTTTAGTTTTAATCTACAGTTCAGAACCAGTAGATTGTGCTCAGAGTCCACATCTGCCCCTGGATACAATTTAAAACCTGGTTCCTAAATCTCTGTCTTACCATTATATAATCTATCTGAAACCTGATAGTATCTCAAGGCTTTTTCCATGTATCAACCTTCTTTTATGATTCTTGAACCAAGTGTTAGCTATGATTAAGTTATGCTTGGTGCAAAATTCTACCAGGTGGCTTCCTCTTTCATTACTTACTCCCATTCCATGTTCACCTAAGTTGTTTCCTTCACTTCCTTTTCCTACTATCGAATTCCAGTCACCCATGACTATTAAATTTTTGTCTCCCTTCACTATCTGAATAATTTCTTCTATCTCATCATACATTTCATCAATCTCTTCGTCATCTGCTGAGCTAGTCAGCATATAAACTTGTACTACTGTGGTAGGTGTGGACTTTGTATCTATCTTGGCCACAATAATGTGTTCACTATGCTGTTTGTAGTAGCTTACCCACATTACTATTTTTTATTTGTTATTAAACCTACTCCTGCATTACCCCTATTTGATTTTGTATATATAACCCTGTATCCACCTGATCCAAAGTCTTGTTCCTCCTGCCACTGAACTTCACTAATTCCCACTATATCTGACTTTAACCTATCGATTTCCATTTTAAATTTTCTAACCTACCTACCCAATTAAGTGATCTGACATTCAACGCTCCGACCTGTAGAACGCCAGTTTTCCTTCTCCTGATAACAATGTCGTCCTGAGTAGTTCCCGCCCCGAAAATCCAAATGGGAGACTAATGTAATAATTATAAACTTAGTAATGGGGATTAGTTTTTAATTTATAATTTGTTTGTGTAAAACATAATTACAAGCATAGCAATTGGTAGCACATTACATACAACACCATACAATCGAAATTTATTTTATAATAGATACTAAAGTATACAGTCTAAATTATTTTACCTAATAATACATTAGAGTTTAGTTTCTATGGTAGGCTATTCTAGATTTTTTTTAAAATTTTTCACCAGTTAACAGCTTTAATTCCCTATGTAGTTCATTACAATATTTTGCTCTTTAATGTATGAACTCTTTGCAATTTTTTTCAGTCTCTTCTTTAGCATACAATAATTTTGTATTTGTGTAGTGTTATGTTCATGAATTTCTGTGTTACAACATGTATATTTCTTATCTTCTACAACTACTACTATTGTTTCAAACATATATGTAGATTAGATGTCATAATTTTTAAATCTATAAACAATCTCTTGAGTGATGTTCTAGTGTCCTTTTTGCCTAATATTCTCACAGCCCTTCTCTGTATGGATCCCTGAGGAACATCTCACCCTTCATGTGTAACTTTTTACTGATTCTCCAGTATTGCGTATGACTGTGGTACACTTTCAAACAGGATTTAATAAGATTTCTTCCTGATGCCATCTCTGGACAATTTTGACATGTGTACCTCATGATTGACCCTATCAAAAGCCTTTGATAGACCTAGGAAAACTCCAGCTACATGCACTCCTTTATCAATTTTGTCAAGAACTTTCAGCACAAATTGTAGCGGTGCTGTCACAGTACTGTGATCACTGCTAAAACCATGCTGAAAATCTCCCAGGAGTTTGTCCATTTATAATTCTCTAACTTTATTTATGAGATGCATCAGAAGACATGCTAGACTATGTCGGCTTTTTTTAAGTAAAAGATCATAACCCCCACATTTTTTGTTTTTAATTCTCTGGTGAGTAGCAAAATATTCTTGAGTTGAACTTCAGAGAGTTGATCAGGTTCAGAGTTAAGCTCATCATGATTCCCAAGATGTATTTTATCTGTTGCAAAAAAGTCATATTCTACAATATCTATAAAGTACTCATTGAAAATGTTGCTCATCTCCTGAGAATTGATGATAATATTGTTATCAGATATCTGGATGTCAATGTAACTTTTTAGCATTGATAAGGATGCCATTAGACAGTAAGAAGATGATAATTATTTCAGCTTTTATTCTGTTTTATGAGAAGTAAGCAAACAGTTAAATAATTTATATTTTTGACACAAGAAGAGGGCACCCCAGACAAGTGACATCGTTATTTTAAGATTATGATTAGCATGGTAAAGAGATCAGTCATAAAATTCTGCTTATAGAAGAAAGTGAGAATAAATAGAGTATAAAATATTTTGCATTTAATGATACAAGAATCAAACTGAAGTCTTGTGGCAGTAAGCCAACTTGTTTTATCACTTTGTGGATGGGGAGAAATGGGACACATTCCAACTGACAGTTGACAGTTAGTAGCTAACACACATATAGAAACTAGAAATATTGCATTATATGGTGCACATACATTAACTTGTGAATTAATTATAGCAATGTACAAAAAAGGAAAAATGGTTATCTTTTTGTAATTCTTGAAAGGGAGTAACATCCACATATTTTATCTACATCATCAGTTCCACCTTTTGACATGTTGCAGTAAATTGCTATTTCAGGTTTCTGCATTTCTTCTTCAACTGCTGCCATCTCATGCATATGAGACAAAAGTATGAAAGCATGGTCTTCATAATGAATATATGAATATATGAAACTTCTTGAAATCCAAACAATGCTCTTCAAAGTTCTCTCATTTTATTTGGCAGAAATTCTGGAAGAATTTCACATTTGTTCTTCACCATAGCACCAATGCAGGTGATTTTATTCTTCAACAAATATTCAGAAAGGTAGCTTGTGTACCAGTTGTCAGTTGTCAGAGTTCTGTTGGAATTTTCTAAGGTTCACCAGGTTCTTCGATATGTCCTCTGAAGTGTTACATAATTGATATTGCCCTTGTGATTTGCATGCTGCAATAAATGTCCAGGTTACTGAAATAACTTATTTATGCATCACATAGTGTAAGCATTTTTCTCATATTTAACTGGTTTGATGGGCATATACTGAATCCATACAAAGCACCCTCAGAAAGGGTGAAGTGTTTCATCTATTGTGTGAATTCCCTTACACACTAAGAACTTTGACAGTTAGTTGCAAAATCTTCCGGTACCAGTACTACATGAACTGCAGCCAACTTAACAGATTTTCTCTTATCAGTCTCATTTCCATGTCATCAATCCACTTACAACATCGGAGAGACAGAAATCTTTTTTAGCCCTTGCAGCCCTAAGCAGCTGTTTTTCTAGTCCATATATTGCTCAGAGATCCACTATATTATCATGACAGGCTTTACCTCTTCCAATCAAAAAGGACTCCCCAACATAGCTATTACTTCACATCTTTACATATCTCTTGTGTGAAAATTTATGTGTGTCACACTGTATATATATTTTTTATAATTTTATCAATAATATCAAAGTCAGTTAATTTCAGGAAAGCATTAACTTCAGTGGATATATCCATTGTAGTTTTCTTTGGACATGTAATCTTGTCTTTTCCAATAAAGAACTCTCACTTGTCTGTTACCTTTTCAAGATCATCATCATCTCCAACTTCCAGTTGAGACTCATTGTTAAAGGTCTCATATTCAATGTTTTCATCACAGAAATCCACATCACATTCCTCCAGGACTAAAAAATGTGAATAAGCTTCATCACCACATTCTTCAACTAGTTTGAAAAATTCCTTTGTTTGATTACACCTCTGAATCTAAACAAAATATCAAAATAAATAAGTAAATTTGCAAACAAATACTATTAAATTGACATTTAAAGTGCAACTATCGAAAATAAAAACAACTGTCTGCAACTCATGGCCTAGTGGTTAGCTTTGCTGCCTGTGGATCATGGGGTCCTGGGTTTGATTCCTGTCTGGGTCATGGATTTTCTCCATCCAGGTGCCTGGGTGTTTGTGTTGTGCTCATCATCATTTGGACAGTGTCAAGACTGGAAATAGAAAGATTTGAAACTTGTATGGGCACTGATGATCACGATGTTGAGTGCCCCACAAGCTGTCGCAATCATCATCAATAAAAACAATTAAGAAGTATAGTTAACCTTTTAAGAGACTTACTTCAGGATAAATTCTGCTAGAATAAAGTTTGGAACTGTCAGGTAAATTTTCTATTTTTTACAATTTTTACACCTATTTCTTACAACTTCTACAGCTCTTTGCTTACAAATCAAAAAACAAAATGAGAAAGTTAAACACACAAACTCAAGTAATTTTAACGTTGTCAAGCATCTAGCAGTAGCACAATAGCTAAAGGTTAAGGCATTGATAAGGTATAAAAACTGTTGTTTTAAAAACAGGGTGGCCACTGGTGGGTTACAGTCGAGTGTAGGTCCACATTTTTGAATAGGATATGCTATGTTAGTGCTGATGTATGTTTGTATTTTATTGTTATCTGTTTGAGGTATTACTTGGGTAGTGTACAGTGTTTGAAGTTTGTTGTCAGCAGAAGCCTTTAAATCACTTCAAGTACTGAACAGGGCTTCTAACTCTTAATGCATATAATGAAGAGCAACTTGAAATAAGAAATGTCAAAGATTTTCAATGAAAAATATACACATGAATTTATATTTAACATCTTGTGGATGAAAGCTGCAATTCTTTTAGTACTGAAAGTTGACTCAGGTATCCAGAGACAGACAGTATGTTGCAATAAATGTACAGTGTTACTCTATCCTTTGGATAATAATTTAAGGTATAAGAAGTAGCAGTGAAAAGGAATATATCACAACAGAAAACAGATGAAGAATATTTTCTTTTTGATTTTGCTGCCCATAACCCTCTCAACAGCTTACTGGCCCTTGCATGGTTGCAATAGATGGTTAGAAAAAACTAAGAAAATACAATCATACCACTTCCCCTTTGCAACCACCACAAAAAAGTCTACATACAAATAAAATATTTTTAGTACAGGAGATGTAGGATTCAGGGAAAGCTGTACCATAGAGCTTCCTATAATTTTTGTGATTATTATCATGGAATTGCTCTTAATCCTGATAACGAATATAGATAAAAATAAAGAACTCTCATTTTTACATCTAAAGGTAGTCAAATCAAATATTTACTTACAGCCATTTGCTTCTACAGCAAGAGTGTCAAATTTCACAATATCCTTTATAAGCAGCTGAACGAATAGCACCGTAAACATGAAATTTTTATGTGATGAAACTTCTACCCATAGTTCATCCTTTAAGAGACAAGAACATGTTTATTTGTCTCAATTTGCATCATAAAAGTTTATATTATCCAAAAATGATTAATCATAACTCACAGTGTTTATTCACTAGCATCACAACAACCTCTAAACTTGTAAAAGAATTATAATTCACCAGCTTTTGCAAAAAAAGATTAATTCTTCAGGAAGTGTACAAGTTAAATGAAAAACATAAACCAATAACAAAATCACAATGTAATATAACAAACAATGAGTATTCAGCAATATTGTGAACTTACATCATAGTAAAATTATTGATTAAGAAGTCACCAAAAATCATCTGATAGTTCTTACTGGTGACTGAAACCATTGTAAATACTAAAATACACAATTGTGTTATCATGTAAACACAACAGTGTTTGTATTTGTATTTCTTTATTTGTCCTACAAATTGTGATTAAGTACATACACTCCTAGAAATTGAAATAAGAACACCGTGAATTCATTGTCCCAGGAAGGGGAAACTTTATTGACACATTCCTGGGGTCAGATACATCACATGATCACACTGACAGAACCACAGGCACATAGACACAGGCAACAGAGCATGCACAATGTCGGCACTAGTACAGTGTATATCCACCTTTCGCAGCAATGCAGGCTGCTATTCTCCCATGGAGATGATCATAGAGATGCTGGATGTAGTCCTGTGGAACAGCTTGCCACGCCATTGCCACCTGGCGCCTCAGTTGGACCAGCGTTCGTGCTGGACGTGCAGACCGCGTGAGACGACGCTTCATCCAGTCCCAAACATGCTCAATGGGGGACAGATCCGGAGATCTTGCTGGCCAGGGTAGTTGACTTACACCTTCTAGAGCATGTTGGGTGGCACAGGATACATGCGGACGTGCATTGTCCTGTTGGAACAGCAAGTTCCCTTGCCGGTCTAGGAATGGTAGAACGATGGGTTCGATGACGGTTTGGATGTACCGTGCACTATTCAGTGTCCCCTCGATGATCACCAGAGGTGTACGGCCAGTGTAGGAGATCGCTCCCCACACCATGATGCCGGGTGTTGGACCTGTGTGCCTCGGTCGTATGCAGTCCTGATTGTGGTGCTCACCTGCACGGCGCCAAACACGCATACGACCATAATTGGCACCAAGGCAGAAGCGACTCTCATCGCTGAAGACGACACGTCTCCATTCGTCCCTCCATTCACGCCTGTTGCGACACCACTGGAAGCGGGCTGCACAATGTTGGGGCGTGAGCGGAAGACGGGCTAACGGTGTGCGGGACTGTAGCCCAGCTTCATGGAGACGGTTGCAAATGGTCCTCGCCGATACCCCAGGAGCAACAGTGTCCCTAATTTGCTGGGAAGTGGCGGTGCGGTCCCCTACGGCACTGCGTAGGATCCTACGGTCTTGGCGTGCATCCGTGCGTCGCTGCGGTCCGGTCCCAGGTCGACGGGCATGTGCACCTTCCGCCGACCACTGGCGACAACATCGATGTACTGTGGAGACCTCACGCCCCACGTGTTGAGCAATTTGGCGGTACGTCCAACCGGCCTCCCGCATGCCCACTATACGCCCTCGCTCAAAGTCCGTCAACTGCACATACGGTTCATGTCCACGCTGTCGCGGCATGCTACCAGTATTAAAGACTGCGATGGAGCTCCGTATGTCATGGCAAACTGGCTGACACTGACGGCGGCGGTGCACAAATGCTGCGCAGCTAGCACCATTCGACGGCCAACACCGCGGTCCGCTGTGCCGTGCATGTGATCATTGCTTGTACAGCGCTCTCGCAGTGTCCGGAGCAAGTATGGTGGGTCAGACACATCGGTGTCAATGTGTTCTTTTTTCCATTTCCAGGAGTGTAGTTTGTACAAAGGATACAGGATAAGTCAGGTTAGATGCGTATATACAACACTATATATAATATGGTTTAGAAAACAGCATTCAAAGCTTGTTGAACACTGGTAACATAATTATGAAACACTAAGATGACTGAAAGAACAGTAAGATTAAGAATATGTGATAAGTTACACAATATTTTCTTGGTACTCCAAAAACTCATATAAAGAACAGAAGCAGTGGTCAAGAGATTGCTCTTTTAGTTTCAATTTAAACTTAAGTTAATTTTGTATCTGTTTCAGATGTGATGGCATATGTGTTACATAACATAGTACTAATGTGATACACACATCCCCTACAAATGTTTGTATTTACTGTATTGAAATGCAGTTAATGATTCTGCCTAGTATCATGAGAGTGAAAATCGCAATTGTGCTTGAAGATATTTTCTCCTTTTAATATGCTTACTTTTATGAAGAATAGTTATGTGTAGATATATAAGCAAGGACACTGAGACTTTCAGATATGGGTGTACAGGAGTCTTTGTAATTAGCATGTGTTATTATTCTAACAATATTTTTTGTAGCCTAAATATTTTTCTACCATATATGGAGATTCCCAAAAGATAATTTCATACATCAGTAGTGAATGGATGCCGCTGTGGTACATTGTGATCACTAACGTATAGCTTATATCTTATGAGAGGAGTCTTGCAGCATATGTAAGTGTATTTAACTTTTCATTTACACTGCTTAGGTATGTCCCATATCTCATGTTAGCCTGTATATGTATACTGAATAATTTTGTAACATTCACAAGTGAGGCAGTTTTCCATCAATGTTGAAAATTGGTGTTGCAGGGTGGAGTTTCTGTGAAGTGTGAAAACTGACTAAGGCAGTAGCATCAGAATTTAATATTTGTAGGCTGTCTTCATCATATGACTTAATTAGGATATTTGTTTCATCTGCAAAAATTATGTTGCTCCTTTAATTACCTTTTCTGATGGGCCATTAATATATCCTTGAGGGACTACACATCTGTGGTTTTTTTATTACAAGAAAAGATAGTAATTTTGTGCTTTTTTATGTCTATGTACTTTATTTGAGTGATCTGCTGATGACCACGCAGATAATAGTGGATCCACCTGCTTGGTATATACCATAATTACTTTGCTTCTGCAACAGGATATTGTGATCAGTTACATCAAAAGCTTTATTAAGGTCAAAGAATATTCCTGATACATGTTGCTTACTATGTACTGCAATTAGAATTTTAACTCGTGATTTAAAAGTAGCTTACTGTGTTTATCTACTTCTGAATCTATGTTGTGAATCACATATTATCATTTCTTTATTTAGGGAGGCTGTTAAGTGTCCTAAGAAATAGTTATTAAAGAATATTACCGAAGTATGACAAAACTGAGACAGGCCTGTAGTTTGCAGCCTCTCATTTGTCTCTATTCTTGTACAATTGTGATACTTGTATCATTTTCAAATTTTAAAGGAGTCAGTGATGTGTTGGAAGTATCTATTAAAGGTTCGATGATAAATGCTGCACTCCCTTTGATGATGATATCTGGTGTTTCATCAGCAACTGCTGAGTGTTTATTGGGTAATCTATTTTACAATAATAAAAAAATTCCTAGCGTGTTTGCAGGAGACATTAACAGAGTTCTTGTATAAATATTTGAATCTGAATGTAGTGCATTCTTGTCTGGGTATAATTTTTGGTAATCAGGTATTGTGCTATGTTGAAAGTTAGCTGTTACATTTATTAGCCACTACTGTGGAGTCAGTTATTTTGTTATTATTTTCATGAAGTTCCATGTTGTTTTGATCTATAGATATAGTACCTGTTACTTTTTTGGTGAAATAACAGGTTGCTTTAATCTTATACCTGGAATTTTCTATTTGTTTCTCATTTCCCATCTTCTTGCTTTTGATATAACACGTGTAGGAATACTTTTATAGTGTTTAAAACAATTAACAAAAGCATTATTTGTTGTTGGCTTTAAATATTCATGTTTTTTCTTTTATTTTGGTATGATATTTTTGTTCTCAGTGGAATCCATTTATTTTGATTTTGCACAGAATTTAATACTGGTGTTAGTTTAGTAAAAGCTATTTCAAAAAAATGTTTACATGTCGCCATAAATTTTGTCAAAGTTGTCAACTGTGTTGTTTTAACTTTAAATATCATTGCAGTTTGCTATTCTCAAGAGAAAGCAAGAGTAATCTACATTTTCATCAATGAACTTCCTGACATTAGCTCTACTTTTTTGGGGTTTTATGTCTCATAGAATAACTATTGTTGGTACTTGAGCATAGGATCACTCAAACCATTGTTTAGTGGTTGTGGGTTGCAGGTACATTTGTTTGTATTTATGAAAACCTGATCAGTCATTGTTACAGAAGCACAACTCTGTACACTCTAAAAGGCTGAATACTACAGCCTCAGTCGTGATTTTATTAGGTTTTCAATGACCAGTTTTAGGCAATACAGTCACTGTGACTAGTTTTTAGAATTGAATATGGATTATACTGCCTAAAACTGACCATCAAAAACATGATAAACTTTGTAAATATTTAAATTTAATACACATTACACTCTCTAATCATAAATTATAATAATTATAAACTAACATTTGTAAAATCATTTGTTTGTGTAGACAACCAATTAATGATTATCCTCAAATAACAATTTCTGTATATTTAGCTATATTTGCAAATACACTGTGTGAGAACTGAGGTGTTATTGAAAGTAGAGAAGGCTGTAGAAGTGTAACAAATTTAGAGAACTGTGAGATGCAGTAAACAATTTTGCAATTGTTTTGTGGCATAAGTGCACATAAACAATATTTTAACAGTAAAATTTTGGCTTCACTATTTATACTACACCGAAGCACCAAAGAAACTAGCATAGGCATGCATATACAAATAAGAGGTATGTAAACAGACAGAGTATGGTGCTCCAACTGGGAACACCTATATAAAACAACACGTGCCTGGCACAGTCATTAGAGCAGTTACTGCTGCTAAAATGGCAGGTTATCAATATTTTAGTGAGTTTGAATGTCGTGTTATTTTCATTGGTTTTATATTGGTTTTTCACTTTTTTGTCTAATGTTTGTTGTAATCTGTCATTCTTACCACATATGTGGAATGTGAACATGGAGTATTACTTTTGCACAATTGACTGCTTTACCTCTACTTATGTATAGATTGTTTAGCAACATACTTTATATCCTTGTGAGTTTATGACAGTTGTATCAATGGAGTAAGGAATAAATAAATAAAAAGTACAGTATTGACCTGCAAAAGGTAAAGTTCTGGGTTGGAGTCCTGGACAAAAATAACATGCTGTATGTGTTATAAATTTCTCCTCAGAATTATTCGTATAATTTATCTCTAATTACCTTGACCATCATGGCCAGTTAAATCAATGAGTATTGGCTTTACAAGATAACAACTGCTCGTTGTTCAGTCTACAGACAAATGTTAATGGCCACTGAATTATGTTCTTGAATAGCACATCATGTTACTAGGGCAAATAACCAAAAGCTGGACATCAAAAGGCACACTTAATTAGTATTACTTGACCAAGTATATAGAAACACCAATTTCCAGTTATGTCTGCATAATAATATTAAAAAGTAATTAAATAATAAACAGTAAAAAATAATACCATTGCATAGTCTGCATTTTTAAATTTTCACCTTTTGTTAGTTAAGTTCAAAATCTTGCATATTATTGAAGGTTTTCTTTTGTACTTTGCCTTTTCCCCTAGCATTTTCCTCTGCTGCCTTCACTGTATCATCTCCCAAAGCCATTCATTCATCATCTGCTGTATTCCTTTCTGCTGTTTCAATCAAACATTACCTAATGCTTCCTTTGAAACTTCAAATAATGCCTAACTCTTACAACTTATCTAGGTCCCAGCTCCATAATTTCCTACATTTTTGAAATTTATTCAGTTTTTGTCTGCAGTTCACAATGAATAACTGGGCTTACATCAGTTCCAAGATCCATTTCTTTTTAAATTGAAAATATAGTCCATAAATATTTGCCTTTCCTGAAATTTATTATAAATCTGCTTTCTAGAGGCCTCTTCCACACATAACACCTTCTCCCAAGAGTCTTAAGCCAAGTGTTTTCTGTTGTTAAATTGTGCCCTGTGCAACATTCTAACTAGTGGATACCCCTCTCATTCCTTTCTCCCTGTCCAAATTGTCATACTATTTTTATTTCTCTTCCCTTACCTAGTATCAAATTTCAGTTCGTCCATCACAATTTTCTCTTTCTTAATCAACTAAGTAATTTATTCTATCTCAGCATCTATTTATCCAATCTTCTCATCAACTGTGAACTATCAGGCATACATACTGATCAAGTGTGAAAATGTACAGTATGAAAGTTCTGCATCTGCCCCATGCAGAATGTTCTTTACAAGCAATAATTTCATATTATAAATTTTATCAACAGCTTTGCATTATGCATCACTAAGTAACACATTTGATTATTATTTGGGAAAGTATAATTAGTTACCAGTAGTTGATTTGAACATTGCAAATACTGTATCAAAAGTGTAATTCACACAAGAAAACGTAATTTACAAGTAAACTTAATGGCAGTTACTACTTGCCATGAGAAGTCAATATTCCAAGACTGCTGATATACATATTGAAAAGTTGAAAGAAAACTTTAAATATTGTGTCATCCATCAAATTAAACACATCAAAGAATTTTTGTTGTTGTTGTTTCATGTGTAACAAATATCTTAACATAATGATAATTCATGCAGAATAAGAAATCATAATATTAGATTAGGTGAACAAAGTTATTCTGTATTCATACCTTTCTTCTGGATCTTCTACTTCCCCGTTCGGATGTAAATGAAGCAGATGGTGCATATATTTCATCATAAGGTAAACCTTCTCTGTCAAACTTTTAGATACAGGTATTTAATAAGAAACTACAGTTGATATTAAGGTGTCACACAAATAATTAATAATAAACTGCAGTTAATATTAGTTAGTTACCAAAGCAAACCCGTGCATACTCTTAATAATTGATAATCTTTGGTCCTGAAGTGAGTCCAGTTACCTACTAAATGTGTCATAGATGAGTGATTAGATACCAGTGTTAGAAGTTCCATGCACAAAAAATGTTCTTTATGAGAATACAGAATACTTATACACCATGGAAAATATATATAATGTCATAAAATCTAAGTACTTATAAATAGGTAATTCATGTAACACCATTATTTTAAACATAAGGAACTCAAATATTACAATATTTTATAACACTGTGAGATCTGGTAGAAAAGGATAAAAATAAAACAGTATTCCAAGCATAAGAAAATAAAAAGTCTTTTTAAATTCATCATTTAGATATGAAAACTAATAAATAGACTAGCAACTTCACTTAAGGCATTTTCACATAAGAGTTTTAAGTGATCTTGGAAGATATTTAACAGTGTGATAGGTATATCTCTGAGCATGCATTCATTTATTCACACTTCATATTTTGTCAATATGAGCATCAAAGAAAAACTCCAGCAATTTAGCAAAAAATGAAAGCGTGCTTCAACAAAGTGAAGCAGTTGTTAGAAACTGAAGTAATCATTGCTGAGACGTGAGCAATTTAATAACTGAATTATAATGATTGACCTGTCCCTTATCTATTCCTTATCTTTGTAGTACATTTGGGAAACTATTTTCCTGTTGTGATCCTGAGAATTAATTAATAACAATGCACTAGTGTAAACAATATTGTGTAAAGTAATAACAAAAATTTTGTGCAGCTAAATGTCTGGGTGCAAGTCTTTCAATTCAATGCCACTTAAGAAACTTTGTGTCCTTAACCCACCACAGTTGTCCATCTAGGAAAAGGGGACCTACAGTTTAATGTGGAATCAGAAACACATGTCACTCCTGGAAATTGCTCACATTGTTGAGAGGTGAAGGCTGGATTAAAGACAGATTGAAAAGTGAAATGGTTTGACATGATTTGAACCCACAACATCTCTGTTTCCAAGCACATTCTTTACTGGCAGCCTATCAGGCCAGACTTTACATAAATTAGGCAACAGGTGACAAGCTAAATACTAGTGAAATTGGGTTTCAGATTGTGCTGGTATACTGGTGACACAGCCTTGCTAAAGCCTTGTTAAGAGTCTTGCAGTTCTTACACTCTCTCCCAAATAGATTAACATCTCTCTGGTTTTTGTTGCTCACTACAAAAATCAGTTCCAGTTGAATTGTGATCTACATAAAAATAATTTTCAGGTAGCCTTTGCCTCGTTGTGTAGATTCACACGTCAAAAGAAAATAAAAAATGTAGCACATGAGCTGCATTTCCTGCAAATTATCTGAATATCTAGATTTAACAATTGAAAAGTTCTATTAAGTGCATGTCAAGTAACAGTCTTTGCTGTAATGCTGCATGATAAAGAGTCACTGTACATAGGACTCATTGTTTAAAAATAAAGGTAATTATTTTCTTTTAAAAATACCAATGTAATCATGAAACTATTTAGCCAACACGAGGAGATAAACTGTAGCTGTTCTGTGTAACTGAGTGGACAGCAGCTTTAAAAAAATAAATAAAATAAAATAAAAAATAATTCAAAGTAGCTTTCTTCCTAATTTACCTGAAAAATTTTGCTGCCATAAATGTAAATAGTATTATGCAGTAAAGTAATAGTTTATTGTATACACAATACATACATTAAGTTCTCATAATTTTTTGCCTTTAGCTACTAATTATCTTATGTAATTCCACATTCCTACAGTTACCTTTCTTTATGGGATCTTTGCTACAAGAAAAATCAATGAATAAAATCAATGAGAAGGTTACTTCAAGGATATCTTTTACATTTCAGACTGAGATTTCCTTTCTTTGTCTGAAGCAAACTTACATTAATTGCTTGACGTTATCCTCTCTCACACAGTACTGATCTTTGGGGCACACAATACTTCATGGCTTAGTGATCTGAGTAATAGTTTATGATTTTGTTGCAGTCAGTGTGATGTATTTCCACTCTTTGTTTCCATCTGCAAAGATAAGACCTGACCCAGTCATCAGGTGTACCGCTAATACCTCGTTGATTTAATTTCTGTAGGAGTGCTTCATGATCAATAATACTGAATGCTTTTGACACATCAAGGCATACACCAGTGATAATTCACCACTGTCCACTTTCTGGTAAATTTCACTTAGGAATTCATAGAGAGCACTGTTGGATGAGTGTTTCTTCCTAAACCTGCATTTTGCTGTGGACAGGTTTTGATATTTTTCTATAAAGGCTATAAGTCTTCTGTGACAGACCTTTTCTAGATTTGTTGAGAAGCCAGACAACAGAGCAATTGGCCTCTAACTGCCAACATCTGTGTTTTCTTTTTTGTACAGTGGTTTCAATTCCAGAAATTTTAGACAAGAAGGGAAAGTCCCTGATGCCAGTGAACTATTGCATAAGCATGTTAGTGGCTTTACAATGAGTTCACTACATCTTTTTATTTCTTTATCAGGTATACCATCTACTCCTGAGGAATGTTTAGTTTTTAAGCTTTTGATGATAGTGAGGATTTCTTCTTCATTCATTGGGTACAGATAGAATGAGGTAGCAAAGCTGTTGATCTTAAGTGGTGATGATGTTGTATTTCAGTTACTTGTAGTAATCTTATCAATTAGTTGCCCACTTATGTTTGCAAAATAGTTTTTGAAGTTATTTGCCACTTTCCTTGGCTCTGTTACTTTCTCTCCATCTTGAAATACTATGATATTGGCATTTCAGGTGGTGACATTACCTGTCTGTCGTTTCACAACTTTCCTCATGGCTTCGGTCTTGTTTCAAGCAGACTGAACATGTAGATCATTTGCCTTAATTTTTGCTTCCTTTACAACTTTTTTACAAATCATCTCGTATTTTCTGTAATATTCACTGCATACCTACTGTGTCTTTATAATATCATATAGTTCTCTCTTTTTGTTGTTGAGATTTTTATTCCATTTCCTTCTGAAGATTTGTTTCTACTATTAGACCTAAGGCTCAGTTCCTCTTTTGGGAATGCAGTTTCATAGTAGTTTCTAAATATTTGCATAAAACTGTTGAACATTTCAACTTCATACTCATGGATTGCTTCCCATGTTTCCTATCTAACAATTATCTCAATTTAGTATTGGAGGGCAGCATGGAGGGTAAAAATTGTAGAGGGAGACCAAGAGATGAATACATTAAGCAGATTCAGAGGAATGTAAGCTACACTACATACTGGGAGATGAAGAAGCTTGCACAGGATAGAGTAGCATGGAGAGCTGCATCAAACCAGTCTCAGGACTGAAGACCACAACAACAACAACAACATGATTATTTGGTCAATAGCAATACATTTAGTTTTGGTAATGCTCCTGGGACAATTTGTAGGGGCCCGTAAATTGTACATTAAAAGAATGGTCATTAGATTTTTTGAGTTTTTCTCGAAATTTTTATGTTGAAGTCACCACACACTATTAGTTTTCTCTTGTTACCTTTATGTTTGATAAGTGCACTGTCTAGATTCTGTAAGAAAATATGTAAGTCCCCATCTTCATTTTTGTACAGGCAAATTATTATTGTTTTTAGTGATGCAGTGCCTGTAGCTGAAATTTCTATTTTCTCAGTAGCTCTAAGGATTTTAAGCAGTCTTGTTCAGTGTTATTTCTACCAAATTACATGTCCCACCATGGGCACAGGATGTCCTATAGAATGATGAGGATAATATTAAGCCTGGTAATTTTGTGACTGCTAAAAAATGAGTAGTCAATGAATGTTCACTTAAACATATACCAGAAGCTTCCTTGAGATCATCTGACAAGAGAAGTTAAAATTTGTTTATTTTATTCAGAAAATATTGGACATTGTGATGAAAGAGCATGAATTTTGTAATTCTCTCATTTTCAGATGAATCTATTTGATGATTTACTTTCTTCTTTATCTGTTCATCTTCACCACTGATGTCTGTTTGGTCTCCTTTTTCTTAAGGTGCCATCTTTCTTGTTTAATTTGTTTTCTGTCTGTAGAAGCCTTTTTTCTTGTAGTTTTGGCTGCCTATTTTCTGACATTTTTGTTTCATTGCCTATATATGTATCTTTTCTGCATTTTTTGTAGTTGCACAAGTTTCATTGCAAACAATTCCTAAATTGCCTCTAGGGGTCTTGTTTCTGTGTTTTTTGTAGTTGCACAAGTTTAATCACAAACACTTCCTAAATTGCCTATAGGTCACTATGTTATGTGTTTTTTCATAACTGCACAAGTTTCATCACAAACATTTCCTGAATTTGATGTCCCAGATTTGCTCAAACAGTTAGTATGTGTTTTTGTAGAGAGTGGTTTTATAACAATTGGTTTTCTTGTAATGATGTCAACATTATTTATTAATTTTGCTTGCATTTTACCAATGAGTGACTTTCCAGCATTGTTATATGTTACCCATGTTTCATAAACAGTTCTCTTATATGGTAAGCTCGAAGAATGTCATATTACGATAGGCCTTGCATATTTTTTGGAACTGTCTGCAGTGCCGTAGGGGACCGCACCGCCACTTCCCAGCAAATTAGGGACACTGCTGCTCCTGGGGTATCGGCGAGGACCATTCGCAACCGTCTCCATGAAGCTGGGCTACGGTCCCGCACACCGTTAGCCCATCTTCCGCTCACGCCCCAACATCGTGCAGCCCGCCTCCAGTGGTGTCGCAACAGGCGTGAATGGAGGGACAAATGGAGACGTGTCATCTTCAGCGATGAGAGGCGCTTCTGCCTTGGTGCCAATGATGGTCGTATGCATGTTTGATGCCGTGCAGGTGAGCGCCACAATCAGGACTGCATATGACCAAGGCACACAGGGCCAACACCCGGCATCATGGTGTGGGGAGTGATCTCCTACACTGGCCGTACACCTCTGGTGATCGTCGAGGGGACACTGAATAGTGCACGGTACATCCAAACTGTCATCGAACCCATCGTTCTACCATTCCTAGACCGGCAAGGGAACTTGCTGTTCCAACAGGACAATGCACGCCCGCATGTATCCCGTGCCACCCAACGTGCTCTAGAAGGTGTAAGTCAACTACCCTGGCCAGCAAGATCTCCGGATCTGTCCCCCATTGAGCATGTTTGGGACTGGATGAAGTATCGTCTCACGCGGTCTGCACGTCCAGCACGAACGCTGGTCCAACTGAGGCGCCAGGTGGAAATGGCGTGGCAAGCCATTCCACAGGACTACATCCAGCATCTCTACGATCGTCTCCATGGGAGAATAGCAGCCTGCATTGCTGCGAAAGGTGGATATACACTGTACTAGTGCCGACATTGTGCATGCTCTGTTGCCTGTGTCTATGTGCCTGTGGTTCTGTCAGTGTGATCATGTGATGTATCTGACCCCAGGAATGTCTCAATAAAGTTTCCCCTTCCTGGGACAATGAATTCACGGTGTTCTTATTTCAATTTCCAGGAGTGTATTTATGTATTTATTTAGTCCTTCAAATATTACATGTATAGAATATATACAAGGATATTGGCAATGGTTAGGTATTTACAAGATAAAATACGGTTTGTATTGGATTCCTATGGACTACATATATTGAAGAAATTTAGCAGAGAATCATACATACAACAAACATTAGAGGCAACGTACTAAGTAGAATATTCATGGTGCATCTTTATTTTTGTTGTCTGAGTTCTAGGTATTCTGTCAGACTGTAAAAGCAATGATCAATTAAATATGCCTTTAGTTCAGCTTTAAAACAACTGAGATTAATATGGTTAGGTAGATTATTGTAAATCTTTATTCCAGTGTGTAGTGTGCCTTTTTGGAACAATGATGTTCTCACCTGTTTCATATGAAGGTCAAATTTTTGTCTTGAATTGTATGTATGTATATCTTCATTTTTTAATAAGATATCTGGGTGTCTATCAATACAATTTTTGATGAAAACTGATGTTTCATAGATAAAAATGCAAAGAAGAAGAAGAACTGACAACATGGGAAAAATATATTGAAAACAAAGATTCCAAGACTTACCAAGCGGGAAAGCGCCGGTAGATAGGCACAATGAATAAAACACAAACACACACACAGAATTTGAGCTTTCGCAACCTGCGGCTGCTTCGTCAGGAAAGAGGGAAGGAAAAGGAAGGATGAAAGGATGTGGGTTTTAAGGGAGAGGGTAAGGAGTCATTCCAATCCCGGGAGCGGAAAGACTTACCTTAGGGGGAAAAAGGATAGGTATATGCTCGCGCGCACACACACACACACACACACACACACACACACACACACACACACACACACACACGCATATCCATCCATACATATGTATTTTTGAGCAGTGGCTTCAGTTTTGCTGTTTTTATGCATGGAGGGAAGCTTCCCGATGCCAGTGAGCTGTTGCACAAGTGTGTCAAGGGTTAATAATTTCATATAAGCCTGTTAATGGTGAATTTAGGTACATAGTGTGCCAGCAACAGAACGTGGATAGTCAAGTGTGTTGATGTACACAACTTACAATAATGGCAAAGGAAAAACATAGAATGTCTTTTATTTTATTACTGATAATAGTTTAAGTAATGGAAAATGAAATGTCTAATTTCTTTTATGTGAGCTGCAGTTGGTGAGTTCTGTCAAAAGGTTCATTATGAAGATAATTAATTTTATTCACAATGACACATCTGAGAGACGTGCACAAATAAAAGCTCAAATGAAAAAACATCATAAAAACAAAAGGAAGTACAAGTTTGAAACAGCACAACAGGCTTTGGACAGCTAAATGAATAATGTCATTCACATAGAAGCTGCCTGTGCTTTGTGGAAACTGTTCACACAAAATTTCTAACAGAAAGGTATTGCTTATCAACTTTTGGTTAAAGTAGTCAGGTTGTGGCTGCTGACATTTGTTGAACACACCTGACAGTTTATCCTCAATTATACTGATCATTGTTCAATTACTTTTTTTTCTTTCTAATGTTTACCCAATACATGTGGAATGCATTTTTGAAGGGTTACCTAGAACTGCTTGCTCTGCTCATCAATTTGTCAATATATATGTATATTTTCATGTGCAGAATGTATAATTCATTGCTTCTGAATGGCTCATTTTCACCTTGCTTGATTTGTTGTTTTCTTTGCCTTTCATTGTCACCCTGCATATCATTTTATTTACAACTGTTTCACCAGTGGTAAAATCTTATATCACTAATGCGTAATGTTTTCTTGTTTAAAATGGGAATCTATGCCTCTGCTAATGTATACATTAATTGTCACTGTGTTCCATGTACATTCTTTATTCTTATTTAGTGATCTACTCGAAGGCATATTTTTGCCATTTTCATAAGTGATAGGAAGAAAGAAATACAACACATAGCAGTTTGCAATAAAAACAAAGCAATGCAAAATGCATCTCAGGTGAAGTTAAAGATGAGTTAATAGTCAGTGATCTAAGAGCAAAAATAATTTCAGTTGATCCAACAATTTACATACACCTGTAGAACACAACATATACCAAAAAAGCATGAGACAATTAAAACAGGTATATGAAGACTAAGGACTTAACAGAAGGATTGGATTGCTGATTATGCTCCTTACAATTCAACAACAGAATAATGTGGTTGGCAGGAGAGCCAACATAGTGTTTCTAAAGGAGGCCGAAATGCACGGGTTTTAGCTCATGCATGCTGATGTGAGGTCTTGCTAGGTCATAGCAAATAACGTAGCTGAAGGCTATGCTAACTATCATCTTGGCAAATGAGACCATATTTTGTCAGTGAACCATCACTAGCAAAGTCGGCTGTACAACTGGGGCGAGTGCTAGGAAGTCTCTCTAGACCTGCCGTGTGGCGGTGCTCTGTCTGCAATCACTGATATTGGCGACACATGAGTCCGATGTATATCACCAGACCACTGCAGATTTAAAGGCTACCACCTAGCAAGTGTAGTGTCTGGCGGTGACACCACATTCCTCCCCTGCAAATCGGCGTACGGTTGTGGCATAAGGCTTCCGCCCGCCGTGGGGAGGACCCCATGTTGTTACAAAATGGAAGGCAGTGTCAGTAACACCTGGGGCTGAGGTGAGCCAGTAGATGGATCCCCAGGGCACTGACCAGTCGGCACTGTCACTGAAAGCAGGTGGCAAGTGGCAGATCCCGTGCGACGACAGAGGCGCAGCTGAATAAGATGACAATGCACCTCACCAGAGGCCCCCAAAACCAGATACATAGCGCGTCAGAGGCAGCGAAGAATGTGCCCTTTGAGCCTTGAACCTCGATAGTGGTGATAGTAGATAACGTCACTTGGAGCAAAATCAGGTGTCTGCCATTGCACAGGAATCTGATGCGGCGGATGTAGTAAAGACATCAATGTTTGATGAGGATGACAGTGGAGCAACTCAGCCGGCGAGCGACCATCTCAGGGCTGAGAGCGATTCAACGACAAAAAGAGCAATAATGCATCCTCCTGAGAATGCAACTCTTTCAACTTCAACATCTGAGACTTGAAAATCCTGACCAATCGTTCAGCAGTACCGTTTGACTGTGGCAGAAACGATGCGGACGTCAGATGTTGAATACCATTATCCTTGCAGAATGACTGAAATTCTGCGGACATGAATTGTGGGCCATTGTCGGAAACAATAGTCTGTGGAACACCTTCAATGCAAAAGATAGCATATAACGCTTGGATGGTCGCAGATGACATCATGGAAGACATCCGGACAACAAAAGGAAAATTAGTGAATGAATCTACCACAACAGCCATCCAGCATTCCAGAATGGACCAGCAAAATCGATGTGTAAGCGTTCCCAAGGGCAAGTGGCTTTTGGACATGCAAAGAATTTCTGTGGTGGTGCTGACTGGTGTTTGGCACACACCATGCAAGAAGAGCACATATTCGCAATCGCGGCATCGATTCTGTACCAAGTGCAGTGTTGACGAGCAAGTTGTTTTGTTCTCACTATACCCCAGTGTCCTTGGTGGAGAAGCTGTAAGACAGAGGACAGTTCTGAACATGGTACCACGACCCTGGACTGATCATTATCAGAGAGCAACAGCAAAACACCATGTCGTACAAAAAGTCTCTCCTTGTGAGCAAAAAATCGGCGAACCAACGGGTCCCCGATTCGTGAATTTGACAAGGGCCATTGCATAGCAACAAAATGCAGAATGGAAGCAAGGACAGGGTAGGCAGCTGTGGCTGTAGCTATACAACGAAAATCAATCAGAATTGATTCAACCACATCATCGGTATCTGCATCAATGAACATGCAACCAAGTTCAGAGGAATCGAATGCCCTATCCTCAGAACAGGCAAGCGGGACAATGCATCGGCGTTTCCGCACTAAGCAGTGGACCGATACAAGATATTGTAGCGGTACTGCAAGAGGAAAATAGACCAGCGAATGAATTTCTGCACTGTACGTGGAGGTACAGACTTGGTTGGATGAAAAAGCAATGTCAAATGTTTGTGGTCTGTGATTATGCTAAAATGACGACCATACAAGAAACCATGAAACTTTGTAATACCAAATACGAGTGCGAATGCTTCTTTCTCGATCTGTGAATAATTTCTTTGAGCAGACGAGAGCAATTTGGACGCAAAGGCAATAGGGCGATCGTGCGATCCATCTTTGTGCGCAAGCACAGCACCCATCCCGAAATCCGATGCATCCACCATCAACAAAAGGGGCTTCTGGGGATCGAATGGTGTAAGGCAGTATTGGAAAGTAACGCTGATTTCAACTGGCAAAAGGCGCATTCTCATACCGTCATCCAGACGAACAGAACACCCTTACGGCATAAGCGATGAAGCAGAGCGGAAATGGAAGAGGCATGTGGAATATATTTATGATAATAGTTTATTTTTTCCAGCACACTCTGTAGCTGCTTCAAATTCCGTGGTGACGGCAAGTCTTGTATGGCACGAAGATGCCTTGGGCATTGAGTACATGTCCCAAGTATGGCAAGTCCTAAGCAAAAAACACATATTTGTCCTTCTGCAAGTGAAGACCATTTTGTCGCAAGACCTGAAATAATGTTCTGAGATTGGCCAAATGTTCTTCTTCCATCTTTCTGGAGATCACAATATCATTCAGATAATTTGCTGCTGTAGGGACCGACGCACAAACAGTTTGTAGATACTGTTGAAACAATGCAGGGGCGGGTGCACACCCGAATGGCAGTCGTTTGAATCAATGCAAACCAAGATGTGTGTTAACCACCAAAACCCGCTGGGATTCTTCGTCCACCAGTATTTGCAAGTATGCATCTGTTAGGTCCAACTTCAACAAATATTTCCACAGTTTGTCAAAAAGATCTTCCAGATGGGGTAAAAGAAAAGTTGCAATCACTAGTTGGGGATTCACTGTTGCCTTGAAGTCCACACAAAGTCTCAATTTTCCCGAAGGTTTTGGCAAAATTACTAAGGGTGATGCCCAGAGAGAAGCCTGCACACGTTCAATTACAGCTTGTGATTCCAAATTGTGTAATGTTTTTGCAACCTCATCACGCAATGCATGGGGAACATTGCGCACTCTGAAAAATTTCGGTTGCACATTTACTTTCCGTTCCAAATGTGCTTGATAGTTCTTAGCGCAACCAAGGCCCAGTGCAAAAATGTCTGCAAATTCTTCACATAGACGAGAAACATTGTCTGAAGGCACCGTCTGGTTCACTGATAGGACCTGATTTACTATAGACAAGTTAAACAACTGAAATAAACCAAAACCAAACATGTTCACTGCAGAAGAAGAACAAAGAACATAAAATGACACAAGTTTTGTTTGTCCTTTGTATGTTGCAAAAAGACTGCACTGTCCTAACACAGGGACCTTTTGTCCTGAATAGCTAGTTAACTTAACATTTGTGGCATGCAACGGAGGTGTTCCCAGCACTTTGTAAGTGTCTTGATTGATCAGTGAAACTGCAGCTCCGGTATCGGATTGGAATGGTATCACTTTGCCATTAATGTCCAAGTCTACTAAAAGTTTATTGTCCTGCTGATGACAAGAGCAACTATCTCGTGCAACGTGAACTGACACTGGTACATAATCACTTGCGTCTTAACGGGAGTTCCGACGCACACTATTTTTGGGACGAACACTGTCACTGTTAGGGAGAGTGGCACTGCACGGAGTGGAATGAACTACATGAATGTCCATGGGCAAAGTTCCGTGAGCCTGAGTATCCTTGGTTCGTTGCCAATTCTGGCGTGAAGCAAAGGGCCTGGAACGTTTTTGAGCTGCCGATCTGAGCTTTGTCTAGCAAACACTCTGAACATGTCCTTTTTTATTACAATAAAAGCAAATAGCTTGGCGTGACAGGCAATTCTCATGCGAATGTTTAGTAGCACACCATGGGCATGATTTGATCACTGCATTTGCTTGCCGGCGTGGTACATGTGGCTAAGAGCCTGGCGGCAGCTGCGCGGCCAGGCGCGAGGACTGTTTACTGCTCCGTGCAGCTCGCCCGGTGGGCCGGTGAACCTGACACACTGCTGGTGAAGTTTCAAATGATTCCTGTGCAAAGTCAAGTGTGTCCTGCTGATCCAATATGTCCATCACTTGTTGAAGGGAGGTATTTACAAGTTTCAAAATCTGTTCGCTTATACGAACATCAGAAACATTCTGTGCAATTGTATCATGTAACATAGTATCTGAATAAGGGAGTCCACATTGACCCTCAAAAGCACAATCCCTAGTAAGGCCTTGCAAGGTTGCAACCCACTCCCGATTAGTCTGACCTGCCGTACGTTTTCTACGAAAGAAGGTATACCGTTTCGCAACTACATTGACTGATTCTTTGAAATAATCATGTAATGCAGACAAAATTTCTTCGTAAGACAGAGTTTCTACGTCGCATCAGGGAAATAATTTGACTATCACACGGTACGTAGTCACGCCAACCGACAATAACAAAAAAGGCTGCCGCTCGTTACCTTGAATTCTGTAGGTGGCGAGATGGAATCCAAATTGACGTGACCACTCCGTCCAGCTTTCTAGTGCAGCATCAAAAGGTCAAAAAGTGGGTGCAACAGCGTGTTGTGGCTGCATTAGCGGTGGAGCAGCTGCTGACACATCGTTTTGCATCGCACGTTGACACTGAACGAGCTGTCCAAGGGCATCCAGTAATGCCTGCGTCTGCTGATTCTGTAAACGATAAAATTCGGACAGTACATCTGGAGATTGTGGTGAAGCCATTACACAAGAAAATCAGGGCAACATTGACACGAACGCGGTTTTGCCTTGTTGCCAATGTTGTGGTTGGCAGGGGAGCCAACATTGTGTTTCTAAAGGAGGCCGAAATGCACGTGTTTTCTCACACAGGCTGGTGTGAAGTCTTGTTAGGTCGTAGCAAATAACGTAGCTGAAGGCTATGCTAACTATCATCTCGACAAATGAGAACGTATTTTGTCAGTGAACCATTGCTAGCAAAGTCAGCTGTACAACTGGGGCGAGTGCTAGTAATTCTCTCTAGACCTGCCATGTGGCTTCGCTCGGTCTGCAGTCACTGATAGTGGCGACACGTGGGTCTGACGTATACTACTGTCTGGCGGTGACACCACACAGAACTCTATTTCATCAGATGAAAATGTATTTAAAGTAATTTCCACTTTGAATTTTAAAGTGAAAAATGAGTTCATAGGCAGCATTTTATTGGCACAATTACAAAATGAATACAGACTAAAGATTATGAACCTAGAGAATTCCAACATACCAATAACTGAAGATCCTATTAAAACGGTTGTTTTCTGGTTTAATATGAAGTAAAGTAACAACAGAAAACAATCTTAGTTTGAAGTAACAAACAAGAAATATTTCACTGTACTAATGCAAACACATAATACTCAAAATACATATGAACAGTAATAAACAATGTATATGGAAATTAACAGCTAAGGACATATATATCAACAAATGCATAGGTTCACATTTCTAACATGCCAACCACAATCAATCAGTTTATGTTATCTTGTCTTAAGAGTGAGTTAGTAGGCAAATCAGCAAGCATCTGTTCTGTCAGGATTTATTCCATTATAACCTGAGGTGGGCCCAACTTTTCAGTTTAAAAATTATTTCTGTTATCAATATGTTTTGTTCTTCCACTGTAGACATATTCTTTCCGATAATTCAATATCATGTTTGTTATCACAGTAATGTTTAATGGCATCATTTTCAAGGAATAGTAAGATTTCAGGCCATGTGATTCAGCTTCAATAGCTGAAAAAGTTACTGAGGGTTGTTTCTTGCCACTCCAGGAAGTAACAGCTCCTTATGATTCAAATAGAAAACCAGTGACTGAGTTTCTGTTCTCTTTGTTTCCTGTCACTACATCCTGTGATGTTTTGGTTCTCTTCTTGCAGCGTCAAATCCTTAGTCCCTTTGATGTACATCATCATTCTCTTAAATGCATTTCTGTCAGACATGCCTAGATCTTTGTTGAAGAACCTGAAATTGTGACTGCATTTGCAAGTTCTGATCTGACTCCCAACTTTGCCTACATCTAAATGCCTACAGTTTCTCTTTAGGGAATACTTATCATGGATTTTCTGTGTTCATCTGTCTTAGGGCTCATACCACATGTACATACCTGATTGTTTTCTAAAGATGTTGACATTGAATTACACTCCTTCATGTTGTATTTATTTAACATTCCCCCTATACAATGAGACTGATCCATCCATAATGGTCTTTTTTGAAGTCTCTTGTCATCCCCTGGTTCTTTCAGTTTCAATTGCACTTAGAGTTTCTATTAGAAGCTTTCCTTCTAGTGTAGGTTATTACCTTTTATTAACTGAAATTAATATGCTGTCAATGTAAATTGAAACAATAAATATGTTATTTCCATTATTCTTCTGATAAACACATGGACCTTCTGTACATTTTATTAAGTTCAATGTTAAGAGTGCATCATTTAGCTTAATGTTCCACTGGCAACTACTTTCTTTTAATCCATAAACTGCTTTCTTAAGCCCCATGATACATTTATCCTTAACAGCTCTAGTATTAAAATCAGTCTCTGGGATTTTAACATAAATCTCCTCTTTCAAATGCTGTAACAATGTCTAGATGATCTATGTCTAGGTCACATTTAATAACTACACCAAACAGCTACCTTAATGAATGATATAGCATTTCTATGTGGTGCATGTCTCTTCACAGTTTAAGCTCCTTGTTTGTGTTCACCTTTAACTGTTAGCTGTGCTTTGTATTCAAAAATTGTATCCTTGGAGGTTCTTTTCAGGCTTGAAAATTCATTTTGTGTCCATTGACTTATATCTGAGGTTAAAATTTCCCTTTCTCATGTCTGATTTTAAGCATTTGACTGCAAGTCTTCCTTAATCAACTGAAGCCAGTTGTGTGATTCTTTACTTTGTAAAGGTTTTTCTAATAATATAGAATCTGAATTTTCTGTGTTTGTAGAGTAATAGGTCAATTACTCATTCACTCTTTTTGGTTTTGGAATTCTTGATGATCATCTGAGTGGCTGGCTTGCAGTGATTTGAGAATTTCTGTGTAAATTCTAGACCCACTCAGCCTTCCACCATCTCGAATATACAATATTTTGGAAATGAGTGTGGGATAGTAGAATCCTACCTACTGCACATCACATGTTTGTATGTGCAGGTTTAAAATCAGTTGTTGGAAGAAAGTAGATACGGCGGTCGGACGACACCGACAGGTACCTGTTGGGCAATCCTTAGATGTATAGAGAGTGTGTAAGGAAGAACCATGGAGTTTGTATGCAGCTCTGTGCTCATTGTGTCATTGACTATTGTTATTAAAGCGAGAAAAGTTGGATAAGTACTCTTGTAGACTCTTGACGCAACCATGTTAGAGGCAAAACTCATTTTATAATTAATGTTAAGAAAGGTCTTGGTATCCATGCAAACTTTCTTTTAACTGTAACTCAATTTCTTTTTAATGGCCTACTGTATGAGAGACATGCAGGAAGTTACATATTCATGTGGAAAGTGAAATTTTTATTGTGTATGGAGGTGAAATACATCGTTAGTTGACAAAAATTAAAGTTTGTATGTCTACTTATAAATAGACTTCAAGAAGGTTTCCAGCAGCCAACTATTCAGTAAAGAAGTGTGGCTGCAAATTCTAAGTGAGTCATCTCCTAAAGAAGTGGAACATGGTTTGGGGGAATAAACCAATATAACCCAGATTCACACTCACACTTTAAGTCATCAGAATGTTAGAATGTGGCGACCTGTGTGAAAGGACTGAAAAAACAGGAATTTTAAGTCAAAAATGAGAAAAGAATCTGTTATGTCTTGCCATAGCAACCAAACATAAGACAAGGGAATTACTCCGAGGCATTGGAATAAGTTCAAGTATCCAATGGAGTGAAATTTAAATGGAAAAACATTGAAGAAATGAAAAAATCACAATGATAAAAATAGTAAAGAGGATTTTGATGTATTTGTCTATGAAGAAGTATGCCTAGAACCCTTCAGCTAAGATGATCCAGTGTGGGGAACATTCAGCTCTGATATGCATCGTGGGGACACAGACACGGAAACCAACATCGCCGGCACCAGCTGCTGTTCACTGGTGCTGAGCTGCCTCCACATCCGCTCAGCTACACAATGAGAATTCTACCCCGGGTGATCTGTGAAACAAAACTTGATTACTTTTGTACGAAGGGTACAAGATACTGTTGAGTGAACCTTTATTGTGTAATTATCATATACAAAGTTAGTTTTAAATGCTTACAAGAGCTAAGGCATATTAATGTATGGAAAATATACAACAGGTTGGGGGAACTCAAGACCCTGCTATGGCCATGAAAATTAGCAAAGAAGGCCTGACTGGGCTGAGTCGATAAATTTAATCAAAACTCAGAATCTAAAGTTAAGCTCATTAAGTTCTCAATTAAATGCTCAGAGTGAACCTCTAAGTAAAGAATTAGACTTGGTAAATTCTCAATTAAGTACTCAAATGACAAATTTCAGTGTGTTAAATGCCAAAGTCAACTCTCACAGCAAGGGGTTTAGTAGCCTATGTGAAGGCATGGGTGCTTTGAAGACTGAATTCAATGCCATAAGTAATAAAGTAGAGAATTTAAAAATAGATTTAAGGAATGAGTTGACAAATTCTTTGACCACTCATATAAATTGTATGTTTACTAACTTTAGTCAGAAACAGGTAAGAACTTTATATTGAGAACAAACGTAATAATGTAGAATCAGAACTTATTGAAAAGTTAGAATCCTTTGAAAATGTGTACAATATTAAATATAATGATGTAAGGCAAGGAATGAATACTTTGAAAGAGGGTGTAGATAAGCATAATGAATTAATGCCAATCATTCAGTTGCAAATTACAGGTGTCAATAAATGTGTAGATAATGTAGAAAAGAATTTCAACAAGAAAATAGCTAACTCTAATATTATAAATGTTATTAGTTTGGAGGGACAATTTTGAGAAATTATAGATCAAAAGGTTACCAAGAGAATAACATCCGGGAACATATCACCTATTCCTTCTTCCAAACTTAATGATACCACGAAGGGTATGGACAACCTGTGGAGAGAAATTAAGTTTATCCAGGACAAAGTAGAAAAAAGGAGTAACTTCACCTAATGTTGTGTTAACTAGTGAAGCAGTGACTGATTTGCAATGAGGAGCTAATTCAGGGTTATCTAGAAAATTCCCTAAATTTAAGCCAGACGGAGATGTACACCTGACACATTCCTTAAAAAGATTTCACCAAGCTTTGCCAAAAAACTGAGAAGATTCTAAGAAGATCAAATAGAATAGAAATGGAAGAATTAAAATTTATAGAAGGGCACATTGTTATTTTTGCCATTAATTTTATGTCAGCAGAATATGCGAATATCATTGTAAAGGAAATGGCTCAAAGAATCACCGCGGCGGTGCTTATGTATTCCAAAGGTAATGAAAGACAAACTTGTATGATATGTTCACAGAGGATATGGACACTTTGGAATCAAAAAATGTATATCCCATATGAATAAGTTTTATTATTTCAAGAAACTAGGGTATAAAGTAGCATCTTTGTTTAGAACTTGTGAAACTTGCCAGAAAATAAAAGAGAATAATACTCATGTGAAATACAAAATGTATCCTACTATTCCTACATCATTACACAACCTCAGTGGCAGAATTTTTTGGACCAGTTCCACAAGGAAAGGGATGAGTACCATATATTTTGGTTATCATAGAATGTTGGTCAAAATATGTTTCATCTACATGACTACTCTGCAATTCACATTTAAGTGCTTGGCAGAGGGTTCATCGAACCACAATCATACTATCTCTCTACTATTCCACTCCCGAACAGCGAGCGGGAAAAACGAACACCTAAACCTTTCTGTTCGAGCTCTGATTTCTCTTATTTTATTTTGATGATCATTCCTACCTATGTAGGTTGGGCTCAACAAAATATTTTCGCATTCGGAAGAGAAAGTTGGTGACTGAAATTTCGTAAAAAGGTCTCGCCGCGACGAAAAACGTCTATGCTGTAATGACTTCCATCCCAACTCGTGTATCATATCTGCCACACTCTCTCCCCTATAACGCGATAATACAAAACGAGCTGCCCTTCTTTGCACCCTCTCGATGTCCTCCGTCAATCCCACCTGGTAAGGATCCCACACCGCGCAGCAATATTCTAACAGAGGACGAACGAGTGTAGTGTAAGCTGTCTCTTTAGTGGACTTGTTGCATCTTCTAAGTGTCCTGCCAATGAAACGCGACCTTTGGCTCGCCTTCCCGACAATATTATCTATGTGGTCCTTCCAACTGAAGTTGTTTGTAATTTTAACACCCACGTACTTAGTTGAATTGACAGCCTTGAGAATTGTACTATTTATCGAGTAATCGAATTCCAACGGATTTCTTTTGGAACTCATGTGGATCATCTCACACTTTTCGTTATTTAGCGTCAACTGCCACCTGACACACCATACAGCAATCTTTTCTAAATCGCTTTGCAGCTGATACTGGTCTTCGGATGACCTTACTAGACGGTAAATTACAGCATCATCTGCGAACAACCTAAGAGAACTGCTCAGATTGTCACCCAGGTCATTTATATAGATCAGGAACAGTAGAGGTCCCAGGACGCTTCCCTGGGGAACACCTGATATCACTTCAGTTTTACTCGATGATTTGCCGTCTATTACTACGAACTGCGACCTTCCTGACAGGAAATCACGAATCCAGTCGCACAACTGAGACGATACCCCATAGCTCCGCAGCTTGATTAGAAGTCGCTTGTGAGGAACGGTGTCAAAAGCTTTCCGGAAATCTAGAAATACGGAATCAACTTGAGATCCCCTGTCGATAGCGGCCATTACTTCGTGCGAATAAAGAGCTAGCTGCGTTGCACAAGAGCGATGTTTTCTGAAGCCATGCTGATTACGTGTCAATAGATCGTTCCCTTCAAGGTGATTCATAATGTTTGAATACAGTATATGCTCCAAAACCCTACTGCAAACCGACGTCAATGATATAGGTCTGTAGTTAAATGGATTACTCCTACTACCCTTCTTGAACACTGGTGCGACCTGCGCAATTTTCCAATCTGTAGGTACAGATCTATCGGTGAGCGAGCGGTTGTATATGAGTGCTAAGTAGGGAGCTATAGTATCAGCGTAATCTGAAAGGAACCTAATCGGTATACAATCTGGACCTGAAGACTTGCCCGTATCAAGCGATTTGAGTTGCTTCGCAACCCCTAAGGTATCTACTTCTAAGAAACTCATGCTAGCAGATGTTCGTGTTTCAAATTCTGGAATATTCCATTCGTCTTCCCTGGTGAAGGAATTTCGGAAAACTGCGTTCAATAACTCCGCTTTAGCGGCGCAGTCGTCGATAACAGTACCATCGGCACTGCGCAGCGAAGGTATTGACTGCGTCTTGCCGCTTGTGTACTTTACATAAGACCAGAATTTCTTCGGATTTTCTACCAAATTTCGAGACAATGTTTCGTTGTGGAACCTATTAAAGGCATCTCGCATCGAAGTACGTGCCAAATTTCGCGCGTCTGTAAATTTTAGCCCATCTTCAGGATTTCGCGTTCTTCTGAACTTCGCATGCTTTTTCCGTTGCCTCTGCAACAGCGTTCGGACCTTTTTTGTGTACCACGGGGGATCCGTTCCATCTCTTACCAATTTATGAGGTATGAATATCTCAATTGCTGTTGCTACTATATCTTTGAATTTGAGCCACATCTCATCTACATTCGCATAGTCAGTTCGGAAGGAATGGAAATTGTCTTTTAGGAAGGCTTCTAGTGGTACTTTATCCGCTTTTTTAAATAAAATTATTTTGCGTTTGTTTCTGATGGATTTGGAAGAAATGGTATTGAGCCTAGCTACAATGACCTTGTGATCACTAATCCCTGTATCAGTCATGATGCTCTCTATCAGCTCTGGATTGTTTGTGGCCAAGAGGTCAAGTGTGTTTTCGCAACCATTTACAATTCGCGTGGGTTCGTGGACTAACTGCTCTATTAAACTATTTCCCATTAAAAGAGCAAATACGCAGACAGTTGTATACTGTTTACAACAAAACTTTCTAGAAATAGGTAAACCAAAATGGTTTCATACAGATAACAGACCACAATTTGTGAGTAATGAATTTAGAGAATTCCTAGCATGGGAAGGTATTCAACAAGTGTTAATATCCAATTATAACCCATGATAAAATCCGTGTGAGAGAGTAATGAATGAAATTGGAAAATTATTTCGTACTTACTGCTATGAAAAACATACTTTGTGAGCAATGAAAATTAGGGACTTTGAACTTATCCTAAATGATTTACTCCATTTATCAACTGGATTGACACCTATAGAAGTTATAGTCAAATCTTTTGCAGGAAAACCTCTAATTATGTATTTTAATTGGCCTGAACAACCTACCACCACTTACGAATTAAATCAGGAAATATTTGCTAAAAATTTGATTTACAAGGAGCTACAAAGAGTAAGTAAGCATAACAAAAAGGCTGGGGAACCTTGGTACCAATTTAATGACCTGGTTTCTGTAAAACATCTTTCCAGGTTGACTCTGAAGAAAGAGACATAAATTTTTCCAAAAATATGAGGGACCGTAATGGGTACAAACGGTGGTCCATGCTAAGATGTTATTTTTAGGAGATCCCACAACTGTATTAGAGAAGAGTAAATACAATGTAAGGATGTAAAATTGTATATCCCCCAGGGACATTAAGAATCTGAGTTAACTGGCAGAGGTACGACTGTCAGAATCAAGTTGTTTTCGGTGTTTCTCCCAAAATAGTTTTCTTGCTCCAAATTCCTTTAAAATCTTAATCTATTATGTCATCCATCCCCCAGAGATGTTAACATTCTGAGTTAACTAGTGGAGTAAAGACCGTCAGATCCCGAGTTGAATTTAACGTTTTTTTCCAAATAGTGTCCAGCACCGAATTCCTTGAAAATCTAGAATTATTCTGTAATATTATTGCTTAGGAAACTGGATATGACTATGAAATAGAGAAAAACTTAAGAGAATCACAGAAAAAAGTGATATCTAGCCAAAATAAACTAACTAAAGTATCATCTCTGTGGAAAATAAAATATCTACATCTACATTGCCATGGATACTCTGCAAATCACATTCAAGTGCCTGGCAGAGGGTTCATTGAACCATCTTCACAATTCTCTATTATTCCAATCTAGTATGACATGTGGAAAGAATGAACACCTAGATCTTTCCATATGAGCTCTGACTTCCCTTATTTTATCATGGTGATCATTCCGCCCTATGTAGGTCGGTGTCAATAAAATATTTTCTCATTCGGGGGAGAAAGTTTGTGATTGTAATTTCATGAGAAGATTCCATCACAATGAAAAACGCCTTTCTATTAATGATTTTCAGCCTAAATCCTGTATCATTTCTGTGACACTCTCTCCCATATTTCGCAATAATACAAAACGTGCTGCCTTTCTTTGAACTTTTTCAATGTACTCTGTCAGTCCTACCTGGTAAGGATCCCACACCATGCAGCAGTATTCTAAAAGAGGACAGACAAGCATGGTGTAGGCACTCTTCTTAGTAGGTCTGTTACATTTTCTAAGTGTCTTGCCAATAAAATGCAGCCTTTTGTTACCATTCCCCACAACATTTTCCATGTGTTCTTCCCAATTTAAGTTGTTCGTAATTGTAATACCTAGGTATTTAGTTGAATTTATGACTTTTAGATTAGACTGATTTATTGTGTAACCGAAGGTTAATGAGTTCCTTTTAGCACTCATGTGGATGACCTCACAGTTTTCATTATTTAGGGTCAACTGCCACTTTTCGCACCATTCAGATATTTTTTTCTAAATCATTTTGCAGTTTGTTTTGATCTTCTGATGACTTTATTAGTCGATAAATGACAGTGTCATCTGTAAACAACTGAAGATGGCTGCTCAGATTGTCTCCCAAATCATTTGATAAGGAAAAGCAAAGGGCCTATAACACTACCTTGAGGAATGCCTGAAATCACTTCTGTTTTACATGATGACTTTCTGTCAATTACTACAGTGACCACTCTGGCAGGAAATCACAAATCCAGTCACATAACTGAGATGATATTCCATAAGCATGCAATTGTACTATGTGCTGCTTCTTTGGTAGAGTGTCAAATAAGACGTGACTAGATGGGCAACTGTTATTCCATAGTGTATAGATTTTCTATTTAGTATAGAGTATTTTATACCTTTTATGAGATGTGATATGGAAGGGACTGTTTGTACAAATTTTGAAAGAGGTAGATATTGTAGCTAAAAACATGATGTACAAGAACAGATAAATCATGACTAACGCAAAACACACACCACACCTTTCAGACAACCCTCACAAACAAGTGTGCCTGATTTTTCATTATTTGCCATGTTGCTAGGATTTCTTTTGCTGACCTCAAAGGGTGAAGGTGGGACAAGTCCGTTCTGTAAGAGATGATATGAACACCAAACCTCCTCCTGCATCTCACTCAAGTACCTGAGGGGAAGCGATCCAAGGAAAGGGTTGTTGGAAGGGTTTCCTCTCTTTGAGGCTATCTTGTTTCTCTTCTTTGATCCTAGCATCCATAACTATTTTTTCCTTGCTTACTTCTCATTTGAGAACCTGTCTATTTTTTCCCTCTTTCCATATTCACAAACTTCTATCACTGAAGTCCTTCCTTATTTCCGTGATTACTAAAAACCTAAATATTATCTTTAGATAATACAGCCAAAGAATCAGACTATATGAACACACATCCACATATACACAAATATACAAGTCTACACAAACAATGAATCACATAAGAGAAAGCAAGTCACAATGTGAGAACTGCCAGGTTTTGTAGGGAAAATGTGTGTATATATGGAAATATGTGCAAATATATATGAAGCTATAATGGTTCTACATCGAATATACATAATAAGAGGTGCACATACACAATGAACAACTATAGAGTAGTAATGAGTCATGGAAAAATAAGAGTAGGTGTGAGCAAAGAAAGAAAATGAAAGTAAGAAGGGAATTAGTCATGTTGATCATCAAGAAACATCAGCGCAATATGTACTTTGATGAATTGAAAGATAGTGGGACGTAAACAGTACATGTAGACATAGTATCTATTGAAAATATAGAAGCTGATAAGTAGAGGAGGACTCTATGGGGTAAATGACATTTTAAAAAATGAATGCAAAGTTTAAGATAGATTTATATCTTTACCAGAAGATACTTAATTATGGTATGCACAGAAGTGTATACTGGGGTAATGAACCATGAGGCCTGCTCAGAAAAGATAAGGGGGGCTGTACCTGGCATTCACTAAGTATTAAGGGCAGGCGTACCTACATGGAGATAGGAGGATCTGTGGTCTAAAAAATAGGGATGTTTTGTACGGGGCGTACCAACCAGAATGGAGAGAGGAAGTGCTCTCATAAGGTCAACCCACAAGCAAGGAACAGGTGCTGATGCTAGGAGAAGGGGACAGTATCATGACAAAAGTCACAAATTTTATATGGATTATTCTAGGAAGTGTGAATTATGTGAACTAGCATTTTTAGGTATTGTGGAAACAAATGACTGTCAAAAGAACACTTTCATTCCATCCAGAATTCCTCCAAGCTACACGTAATGAATAAAGTACATACTAGGAAAAAGGTAGTACAAAGATAATAAGAGCAAATAGTTTACTCATGTGTCATAAACACCTGAAGTTTATGATTGGAAAAAAAAGGAAATAAAGAAAAGGAAAAAGAGTTCTCACAGATCCTAAATACTAGTAAAGCTGACTAAAACCATGAGTAAAGTAAAATAAGGAAAGAGTAGAGAAACAGTAAGCGAAACATTGTTCAAGAGAGGACAGAGAATTGTTATGGAAAGGAAAGATATGTATACAAACATATGTAAGAAATGTATACTGTTAAGATATGAAATGTTATTATGAGTGATATTATTTGCGTAATGATTATGTATAAAAGTATAAAATATCAGGTTTTCGATCTGCGATGGGGTGGGGGGAGGTGCTTATGTAGTGATTTGAGAATTTCTGTGTAAATTCTAGAACCATTCAGCCTTCTATCATCTCGAACACATGATATTATGGATATGAGTGTGGGATGGTAGAATCCTATCTACTGCATGCCACATGTTTGTGTGTGCAGGTTTAAAATCAAAGAAAGTAAATGCAGCGGTAAGTCGGCACTGACAAGTGCCTGTTGGGCAATCCATAATCCATAGATGTTCTAGTGAGTGGGTAAGGAAGAACCATGGAGTTAATATGCAGCTCTGTGCTTATTGTGTCATTGACTATTGTTATTAAACCAAGAGCAGTTGAAAAAGTTCTCTTCTTGACTCCTGATGCAACCTTGTTAGAGGGAAAACTCATTTTATGATTCATGTTAAGAAAGGTCTTTGTATCCAAGACAACATTCTTTTAACTGTAATTCAATTTGTTTCTAATGTCTGACTGTACAAGAGACTTGCAAGAAGTTACATATTCATGTAGAAAGAGAAATTTTTATTGTGTCTGGAAGTCAAATACGTTGTTGGTTGACAAAAATTAAAGTTTGTATGCCTACTTACTTCATAAGTTGAAAGAGTCTAAAAATTCCTGTACCTAGCTTCAACAGAGAAGAAGTCAAGAAGATTCCAACAGCTGGCTATTCGATATAGAAGAGTGGCTGCAAATTCCAACTAAGTCATCTTGTAAAGAATTGGAAGGTGGTTTGAGGGAATAAGCCGATATAACCCAGATCTACACTCACACTTTAAGTCATCAGAACATTAGAGGCTTTACTGTGAAGAAGCAGCATTTTTATTTTGAGTCTGATGAATTAGACTCTTCTCAGCTGCTTTGATTAGAGCTGCATTGATCAGGTAAAATACACCTTGAGTCATCATTATTCTCATCAACAATAAGCTCAGATTAAACTACTTCTGATTCATCTTGTTTAATCTCAGGAATAATATCCAGCACCTGATACTTTTTAGACACTGTTATATCCTCATTATAAGCTGTATTTTCTTTAAATATCACAGCTACCACCTTTACAAACTTTTGTTGCTTGCACTGAAACAGCCAATATGCATTTCTCTGTTCTCAATATCCAGCCAATAAGCATTCAATGTACTTCTCATCCCTTTTATCCCTGTCTGCTTTAGTCGAATGAACAAAAGCCTTGATGCCAAGCATTTTCATTTTCTGAAGGTTTGATTTTCTTCTGCTAAATGCTTCTTCTGGTGACAAATCTTTTAAAGGCAGCTGTACAGACCGCTTCCCCTCAGTATGTTTTCTGTAAGGCTGTATAAAATAATAAGCATCACCCTTTTTCTACTAATGTTCTGTTATAACCTTCTTCTTCTACTTGGCTGTGCTTTGGTGTGTAGGGCACTATTGTTTGATGAGTTATTCCTTAGTTCATCAAGATGTTTGCTGGTTCTTGTCTGACATAGTCTACACATTATCCATGTGCAAAAGTCAAATTTTACAAACAGTTTGGTTTTCCAATAGATTTTTAAAATTTCCAGTTATTTCTGGTGCCTGGTTTTTGTCATTTAGTTTATACAAAAATACCTTCCTTGAATAATAATTTAATACAATCAGGAAATTTCTGGCAGCTCCAATTGATCATATTTCCATCGATCCACACAAATCAAAATGTACTAATTCAGTGATAACGTTTGCTCTCTACTCAGAGTGATGGAAAGGTAACCTTGTCTGTTTGCCTTTTGAACCCATAACACAAGGAGAATCAATAGTTGCCATATAGTTAATTCCATATGCTGCACCTTTCTGCAAAGCTTCCATACTAACAGGGCTTATACAAAGGCGGTGGAAAAAAAGTTACATTTGAGAAAATGAATATTTACTCTAATGATAGGAAACTGAAATCCTTTCCCCCCCCCCCCCCCCCCCATAATGTGCCAGCACTTGAACGCACTTTGTCCAACATTTTTTTTGTTGCATTAATAACCAATTTTGCAGTGCTTCAATGACTTGTGCATCAATAACTTCTGCATCAGTTTCAAATCATCTTCCCCTGAGTGCATTCTTCAATGATCCAAACATATGTAAATCACTTGGAGCTGGGTCTGGACTGCACAGTGGGTATTCCAGTAATTCGAATTCCAATTCATTTATTGTTTCAGCCATCCATTTGGCAGAATGTGGTTGAGAATTATCTTGCTGCCAGATGACACCTTTTTGCAGTTTTCAGCAATGTTTGGATCTGATTGCAAGTTTCAGTTTAGTTCACAATAGCTCTCACTGTTCAATTTTGCCTCTTTGGGTGAAATAAATGACTAACACACATTCCGTTTCCCAGAATAATGTTAGCATAATCTCACCAGTCGATGGTTGATGTTTAAATTTCTTAACTTCTGGTGATGGTGAGTGTTTCCAAACCATGCTCGCAGTTTTACTTTCCAGTTCATGAATATTCAGCCACATGTCATTTACAGCAACAATTTGCTGTTAAAATCCATCTCCCCCACAATTATAATTGGCTAAATGTTTATGATGTGCTGACAATTCTTTTAGACCCTACCTCGTACATTCTTTCAAAAAATTTATCCTGTCAAATAGGATGGAATATGCTGAAGCATAACTGATATGTAAAGTACCAGTGAATTTGCCCACTATGATCCCTCTATTTTTCACCACTGTAACTTCAGTGACTTACAAATCATCTTCACTTGTTGACATCGATGGCCTGCCTGATCTTTCCTTGGCAAATAAAAAAGTTCTTTCCTTTTTGATGCACTCTGTCCATTCTTAGATCTTGCTTCATGATAAACAGCTGTCACCATACTGTGCTTGCATTCGATGAATAATTTCTGCAGGTTTAAGACCTTCTGCAGACAAAAAATGATTCAGTGCCCACATTTCCTCCTTGGTGCAGGTCAACAATGGAGTTGCCATGTTTCATGGTCTGCTACAATACAAAGACTAATGCAGAAATAAAAGTGACATGTTGTATAGAATTGTTGTAGATAACAATACTTTTTCCCATTACAAAGTCCTGCAGTGCCAAAAGTCCCTGACTTTCCCTCATAAGTCCTTATCTCTTACGTCACAAATTTGCTTCATTTAACAGTGAAATGAACTTAGCTTTAGATAACCAATTATTAGGTTGGTTCAATTTGTGCAAGTAATCATAGAATGTTTCTTTTACTTATTATGAATGTGAAAGCCCTTTTTTTGAAAGGTGACAGAATGTTCATTTCCATTATCTTACTTACAGAAAGTAAATTTGTACTTAACTGTAGCATGGAAAGGATAACAGTTACTTTGAACCCTTTAAGGCTTGGAGGCTGAATTTTTACCCACCACACTTATATCTGAATGGGCAAGTTATTTTTTTTTAATTCAGAGAGACTGTTTTTGGGAAATTTAATTCTAAGTTACTCAGGGTACCATGAGCTGTAATTTTTAGTGAATATTATTCCTAGTTATCTCACTATTGGGTGGTGTAATATTTGGCCACTTTTCCCTTAAAGCAACACATAGTAAGTGGCCAAATATATGGACACCTTCTTCTGAACTTTTTGTTACTCATTTTAGTTTATTTGTTCAGTATAAAGAATACATTGCTTAATTTCTGAATGAAATTTAATGTAAACTTTAAACAATACATTTAGTATTTGAAAACAATGTATCTTGACACCACACTGAATCTATCACAACATTTGAAAAATGCCAAAGAAAACTAACCATTAAATGGTGCAAAACAATCAACGCCATTTCACATATTTTGCAGATAATGTTAGACCATTTGACAGCTTTCTTTGTGCTGCACTAAGCACATCTTCTGCAACTACCTCTTAGTGGAAAATGATCTTGAACATTAGTAAATTGAGGCAATGATCTTATAGCTCTGCCACTCTTCTTTTTTATCTTGTAACTTGAACTTGTTACTACAACATTTGGTCTTCTCCTTTTCTGAACTCTACTGCAATAACTTCCAATCAGCTCATCTGTAAGCAGCCTATGGAACCTCAAATGTGTCATTGGCTTTTCTCTACATGTTGACAGCTGCATAGTTGTCTTGTATATAATGTATGCATTCACGATAGCAGAATCTATGACAAAGCAGAATGGTTTCATCCACCATTTCCTAGACTTCCAGAATATACAGTAGCAAGACATAAGTTTGTGAAACAGAGTGACACCTCCCATGTATTTGTTGTATTCATGTACACACAAAGGGCATGGAGGCCGGCTGGGGTGGCCAAGCGGTTCTAGGCGCTACAGTCTGGAATCGCGCGGCCAATACGGTGGCAGGTTCGAATCCTGCCTTGGGCATGCATGTGTGTGATGTCCTTAGGTTAGTTAGGTTTAAGTACTTCTAAGTTCTAGGGGACTGATGACCTTAGAAGTTAAGTCCCATAGTGCTCAGAGCCATTTTAATCAAAAAGCATGGAATTTCCTCTTTCTCCACTGACTTTTTCCTACTTCTCACAACTGTCCATGCACTTGGACTGTGCATATTTGATCCAATTACAACACATTTTTTGCCTCTATCCATCCATGATAGGTTAAAGTTAGATATAGTGGGAATTAGTGAAGTTCAGTGGCAGGAGGAGCAAGACTTTTGGTCAGGTGAATACAGGGTTATAAATACAAAATCAAATAAGTGTAAAGGAGGAGTAGGTTTAATAATGAATAAAAAAATTGGAGTGCAGGTAACCTACTACAAACAGCATAGTGAATGCATTATTGTGGCCAAGATAGACACAAAGGCCCACGCCTACTACAGTAGTACAAGTTTATATGCCAACTAGCTTTGCAGATGATGAAGAAATTGATGAAATGTATGATGAGATAAACGAAATTATTCAGGTAGTGAAGGGAGACGAACATTTAATAGTCATGGGTGACTGGAATTCGAGAGTAGGAAAAGGGAGAGTTGGAAACACAGTAGGTGAATATGGATTGGGGCTAAGAAATGAAAGAGGAATCCATCTGGTAGAATTTTGCACACAGCATAACTTAATCATACCTAACACTTGGTTCAAGAATCACGAAAGGAAGTTGTATACACGGAAGAAGCCTGGAGATACTAAACAGTACCAGATAGTTTATATAATGGTGAGACAGAGATTTAGGGACCAGGTTTTAAATTGTAAGACATTTACAGGGGCAGATGTGGACTCTGACCACAATCTATTGGTTATGAACTGTAGATTAAAACTGAAGAAACTGCAAAAAGGTGGGAATTTAAGAAGATGGGACGTGGATAAACTGATTGAACCAGAGGTTGTACAGAGTTTCAGGGAGAGCATCAGGGAACAATTGACAGGAATGGGGGAAAGAAGTACAGTAGAATATGAATGGGTAGCTCTGAGGGTTGAAGTGGTGAATGCAGCAGAGGATCAAGTAGGTAAAAAGACGAGGGCTTGAGTAACAGAAGAAGTATTGAATTTAATTGACGAAAGGAGAAAATATAAAAATGCAGTAAATGAAACAGTCAAAAAGGAATACAAACGTCTCAAAAATGAGATTGACAGGAAGTGCAAAATGGCTAAGAAGGGATGGCAAGAGGACAAATGTAATGATGTAGAGGCTTATCTCACTAGGGGTAAGATAGATACTGCCTACAGGAAAATTAAAGAGACATTTGGAGAAAAAAAGAACCACTTGTATGAATATCAAGAGCTCAGATGGAAACCCACTTCTAAGCAAAGAAGGGAAAGCAGAAAGGTGGAAGGAGTATATAGAGGGTCTATACAAGGGCAATGCACTTGAGGACAATATTATGGAAATGGAAGAGGATGTAGATGATGATGAAATGGGAGATACAATACTGCTTGAAGAGTTTGATAGAGCACTGAAAGACCTGAGTCAAAACAAGGCCCCAGGAGTAGAAAAAATTCCGTTACAACTACTGACAGCATTGGGAGAGCCAGTCCTGACAAAACTCTACCATCTGGTGAGCAAGATGTATGAGACAGGCAAAATTCCCTCAGACTTCTAGAAGAATATAATAATTCCGATCCCAAAGAAAGCAGGTGTGGACAGATGTGAAAATTACTGAACTATCAGTTTAATAATAAGTCATAGCTGCAAAATATTAACACAAATTCTTTACAGACGAATGGAAAAACTGGTAGAAGCCAACCTCGGTGAAGATCAGTTTGGATTCTGTACAAATATTGGAACATGTGAGGCAATACTGACCTTACGACTTATCTTAGAAGAAAGATTAAGGAAAGGCAAACCTACATTTCAAATTCTAAAGGTGGCAGGTGTAAAATACAGGGAGCGAAAGGCCATTTATAATTTGTACAGAAACCAGATGGTGTTTATAATAATTGAGGAACATGAAAGGGAAGCAGTGGTTGGGAAGGGAGTGAGACATGGTTGTAGCCTCTCCCCGATGTTATTCAATCTGTATATTGAGCAAGCAGTAAAGGAAACAAAAGAAAAATTTGTAGTAGGTATTAAAATCCATGGAGAAGAAATTAAAACTTTGAGGTTCACCAATGAAATTGTAATTCTGTCAGACACAGCAAAGGACCTGAAAGAACAGCTGAACGGAACAGGCAGTGCCTTGAAAGGAGAATATAAGATGGACGTCAACAAAAGCAAAACAAGGATAATGGAATGTAGTCAAAATAAATCAGGTGATGCTGATGGTATTAGATTAGGAAATGAGATGTTTAAAGTAGTAAATGAGTTTTGCTATTTGGGGAGCAAAATAACTGATGATGGTCAAAGTAGAGAGGATATAAAATGTAGACTGGCAACGGCAAGGAAAGCATTTCTAAAGAAGAGAAATTTGTTAACATCGAGTATTGATTTAAGTGTCAGGAAGTCTTTTCTGAAAGTATTTGTATGGAATGTAGCCATGTATGGAAGTGAAACGTGGACGATAAATAGTTTAGACAAAAAGAGAATAGAAGATTTCAAAATGTAGTGCTACAGAAGAATGCTGTAGTTTGGATGGGTAGATCACATAACGAATGATGAAGTATTGTATAGAATTGACGAGAGGAGGAGTTTGAGGCACAACTTGAATAGAAGAAGGGACCGGTTTGTAGGACATGTTCTGAGGCATCAAGGGATCCCAAATTTAGCATTGGAGGGCAGTGCAGTGGGTAAAAATTGTAGAGGGAGACCAAGAGATGAATACACTAAGCATATTCAGAGCGATGCAGGTTGCAATAGGTACTGGGAGATGAAGAAGCTTGCACAGGATAAGGTAGCATAGAGAGCTGCATCAAACCTCTTCTGCTGCAGCAAAATCACTCTCTCCCATTTTTAGATCAGTGTCTTTGCACAAAATATGTTTCGCATAAAATTTTTTGCTTGTCTGCATAGCTCCACATGCAAACAGGCATGTGAAAGTAGATTTTTGAAACAATGGTATAATTGAAAAAAATCTGTCAAAGAAGACACTGTAACCATTTGACTGGAACTCACTTGTCAACCTTAGCACTACTCCTGCACCTAAGGTAAATTTATTAATTCCTGCACTTTACCCTTCATATACCTCAAATGCTAATAAAACCCCTGTGCCCATACTTTGAACCCACGTGTGACAGTCTTCAGGGGCATATATTGTTTCAAAGAGGACCTACCTTTGAAACCTACCATGCACTCGTCTAGAAACAAGTACTGACTAGGATTGAAAACACCTTTGTAATTCTTGTTCAGATGGTTTACCAATGACCTTACCTTGTACAACTTGTCAAAGTCTTGGTTACCTCTTTTTGGCATTTTTTTCATTATCATTGAGGTGAATGTTTCTCATAATTTTGAGAAATCTCTTCAATGACTTTACCTTAGAAATTCTTGGCACACTAAAATCGGCATCAACTGACCAGTGGAGCCTAAAACGTGGTAAAACATGGTATCCCATCACTACCAATACCCCAAGTATGGCCTTCAGTTCAGCAACAGAAAGATATAAACAACACCTCTATGATGAGCATACAAATTTGACACTTTCACAATTGATTCCAACATTGGTCCCAATTACGCTAGAAAAATCTGTAGTGGTGATGATAAATCAACTGGGACATTTGGTCCATGTGGCTGAGTAAAATGAAATGAGCAAAATTGTTTGAGGAACTGCTGCAGTTTTTGAGAAACATAAAGTAATACTGTTTTCATCACCAGAACCATCATTAATAGTATCTGGAACATCTTCCTGAGTTTTAATTGCACTGTCTTGAGAATGGTCAGGTGCTATTTCTCTGTCACAGTCACTATTGGAATCCACTACTTCCATGTCGTGCAGTACAGTGGGGAGAGTTGGCTCACACTGATCGTCACTGTCAGCTGGCAGTGTTGTGCTGACATTGCCTACTGTGATATTGGTGACATCATCTGCATCACTATCACCTTCTAAATCTGAGTTGAAAGCTTGATCATCACTGATTCCTTCAAGAAAGTAATTTCTGGCTTCAAAACTGAGATTCTCCAGTTCAGCTGTCGTATAATAATTTCTGGATATTCTGTGAGAAAAATAAATGAGAACTGAGCCTTAGAATAACATAATTGCATTGCACATAACACAAAACGTACATAAGAATCCATAATTTGATACCAATACACAGAAAGTCATAACATGACAAAGTAGCTGTAAAGCCATACTCCCTTAGTTCAATTGAGTGATCTATTTGTGTCCATAACTCTTTAGTGCAGAATGCAAGAAACACCTATACACAGCAGATTAGATTAGATTAGATTAGTTTTCGTTCCATAGATCTGTGTTGAGGAGATCCTCGTGGATGTTGAACATGTCACCTTTTTTTTATTTTTTATTTTTATTTTTTTAAGCTGAACTAACAATACTAACAGTATAAATATATACAACACATCATTTGTTTCTATTAAAAAATTCGTCAATGGAGTAGAAGGAGTTGGCCACTAGTAAGTTTTTCAGGCTCCTTTTAAACTGATTTATATTTGTAACTAAATTTTTTATGTTTGCTGGCAAATTATTGAAGATGAATGTTCCTGAGTAGTGGACCCCTTTTTGAACTAAAGTAAGTGCTTTTAAGTCCTTGTGCAGATCATTTTTGTTCCTGGTATTGTATGTATGAACTGAGCTGTTTGTTGGAAAAAGAGATATATTATTTAGGACACATTTCATTAAGGAGTAAATATACTAAGAGGCAGTAGTTAGTATACACAGTTCTTTGAAGAGGTTTCTACAAGACGTCTGTGAGTTTACTCCACAAATAATATGTATTACACGCTTTTGGACTCTGAAAACTTTTGTTTGACTTGAAGAGTTACCCCAAAATATTATACCATATGACATTATGGAATGAAAGCAGGCAAAGTATGCAAGCTTTTTCACTTTTATGTTACCTATGTCTGCTAACACTCTAATTGCAAATACAGATTTCTGCAGTTCTGTGGTGTGCTCCTCCCAACTGAATTTATTGTCAAGTTGTAATCCCAGGAATTTAAGACTGTCAACCTCTTCTATCTGCTCTTCTTCGTACTTTATGCATATACTGGGTGGAAAGCTCTTACAGGTTCTGAATTGCATATAGTGAGTCTTTTCGAAGTTTAATGTCAGTGAGTTGGCTTTAAACCATTTATTAATATCCATGAAAATATCATTAGCAGATCTTTCTAGAACTACACTCGACGTACTATTCATTGCAATACTCATGTCATCTGCAAACAAAATGAACTCTGCTTCTGGCAGTGTAACTGAGGAGAGATCATTAATGTACACAAGAAAAAGCAATGGCCCTAAGATGGATCCTTGTGGGACACCACATGTAATTTCTTCCCATTCTGATTATGACTGATGACTTAATTCACTAGTCCCTTGCACTGACACCCTTTGTTTCCTGTTAGCGAGGTATGACTTGAACCATTTTGCAGCACTACCCATGACATCATAGAATTCTAATTTATTTAAAAGGATGTTGTGGTTTACACAATTGAATGCCTTTGACAAATCACAGAAAATACCTGCTGCTTGTAACTTGTTATTTAATGAATTAAGTACATTTTCACTGTAGGTGTAAATAGCCTTTTCGATATCAGAACCCTTCAGAAATCCAAACTGTGTTCTTGATAATATGTTATTTGTGGTCAGATGGTTGAGAAGCTGCCTGTAGATTACTTTTTCTAAAATTTTTGAGAATGCTGGCAAAAGTGAAATTGATCTGTAGTTTGATGGCATCTCTTTATCCCCTTTCTTGAATAGAGGCTTAACATTTGCATATTTCAGCCAGTCAGGAAATGTCCCAGTTATAATTGACTGGTTACACAAGTAACTTAGAATTGTACTAAACTCACAAGAAAGTGCCTTAATTAACTTTGTTGATATTTCATCGTAATCACTAGATTTTAATATGGAAGTTATTTCTTTTGGTGATGTGAGTGACATATTCATGTACCTAAAGCTATTTGTAAAGGCTAGTTTCAGATATTCAAGGGCATTATTTACTGATCCTGACAATCCCATTCTATCAGTAACAGATATAAAGTACTTGTTAAATAGATTTGCCACACTATGCCCATCGGTTACTAATGTGTCATCTACCCTTAGTGCTATTTGCTCCTGTTCCTTTCTGGTTCTACCAGTCTCCTCTTTCACTATATCCCATATTGTTTTTATTTTGTTCCCTGACATTGCTATCTTCTTCTCGTTGTGTATTTGTTTAGATGCCTGAATTACTTTTTTTAATATTTTACAGTATTCCTTGTATTTAGCTAAATCATCAGCATTGGAGCTATTCTTGGTCGACAGATACATTTTCCTTTTTGTCTTACAGGAAATCTTTATTCCTTGGGTGATCCATGGTTTTATTATAGACTTCCGTTTAATTTGAGTAACTTTTAGAGGAAAACAGTTTTCAAACATGGCAGTGACATTGTTCATGAATGTGTTATATTTTTCTAAAACACTCAATTTTTGGTTGATTGAATACTCTCCTGTACTCAGATTTGGCAGTCTTGATAATCTGCTTAGAATTTACATCTAAAACAAGGAGCTGCATGTCATGATCTGATAGTCCATTTATTACAGGTTTTATGACATGATTTTGTTCCTTTGATTTGTCTCTAAAAATATTATCAATGGCTGTCCTTGAGGATTTAGTGATCCTAGTTGGAAAGTTTACAGCGTGAATTAGATTGAAAGACAACATTACTAACTGCAGTAAATGTTTACTGGAAGATTGAATTAGAAAATCTGTATTAAAGTCACCAGCAATCAAAATTTCTTTGTTTCTTACTGTTAAATAACCCAAAAGAGCTTCTAGATGATTTATGAATAGATTATAATTTCCTGCAGGTGCTCGGTAAATAGTTACTATTATATTGGATCTGTTATGGAACTCTACTTCTGTTGCACATGCTTCTAGATGCTGCTCTAAACAGAATTTATTAATGTCAATGTTCTTGAATTTATGGCAGTTTTTAATAAATGTGGTAACTCCTCCTCCCTCCATATCTACTTTGCAGAAGTGGGAATCTAGCTTAAATCCTGAAATGTCTAACATATCTGTACCAGAATGAATGGAGATGATGATCCCATACTATAATCAGCCGAAAATTTACTTCACAAACTGAAGTTGTTACTGTTATTTGTTCTGCGAAGTACACAGATATTTCCATAAACATTAAGACTTGACAGCACGTAAAACAATTTCTTATTATTCTATCAATGTAACACTGGAAATTATGTTATAACTTACATGAGAACAACATCTGTATATATACAACAGCATATAATTCATAAATAGAGAGTCTGCTCCATGTTTTTAAAGGTATTCTGTGTAACATTGACAATAGGTGGCATCTCAAGTGGTGGAAGTGAACAGTGGACAAATAGTTATCCACATTTTCTATAGGTGGCAGCATTAGCTAGAGACAACTGTCTTCAACAAAAGTGGCAACATACTCAATCACAGAATATTCAGGTACAGTATTGTACATGATAAGGTTCAAATCTAATGGGTATTTTCAGATATATTTGACCATAGTGGAAGTGTCCAAATATTTCACCACCACTCATTAACTGCAGAATGACATCGTGTATTGTGAGCATTAAAGGGTAAATGTTTGATTATTTTCTACCAATCCATGGATGAATTTCTGAGTAACCAATTCTTTTAATGGGTAAATTCTCATTATATGCCACTAACACCTGTAAAGTTAATATCAGTCTACATTAATTCATTTCACACTGGAGATTAGACATGTGCTGAAGTACAAGAACCAATATACCAGTCATTATTTATGACTTGCCCTGCTGTAGCGAAGGCTGTCTTGTAAACTGACATCCCTTCCAATGACTCAATGGATTGCTAATTTACTGTGGTTTTGCAGCAACACTTCCTTGCAGTACACCTGTAGTTATTACTAGTGAAGAATCACTGTCCCTTGGAGAAGTTGTGGATAAAGTTTCTGTTTTCTTTCTTGTTCTCTTCAAGATCTGTATCACTGTTTATAGATTATAATAGTGAAAGAAATGAACTTGAATAATTTCTTGAAATATTTTTTTTCAGAAGTTGATGTACATGGAAATAATTTTAAGGAAACTGTTCATGAAATTTCAGTTTCCATTATTGATTTATATAGAACCAGTCACAGATACAATACAACCACTTATACTATTATTACAAACATCCTATAGTCCAATACTTTGTAGTGATACAAAGCACACCAGGAGTGATGCATATGCCTATGTCTTCTTAATAACAAATAGTACTTGCAACTAAAAGTTATAAAATAACATATCATATTTAAAGATACAGGCATTGTGTAAGAGTTTTATTTTCATTTTGCATATGATGAGCTATATCGAGGGACGATGCATGTCTTTAGCTTTGGATGAGTATGCAGAAACTGTTTGAATGTGCAAATAAGTATTCCACTGATCATCAGCATGCCCTTAAGAAGTGCAGACTTTCAAAGCATAGTTATACTAACAATGAATACATGCTTTCAGAGATTAAAAAGGTCCTGCTGGTGACTGTTGCTAACAGCTGGTTTTGTTGAACACTAATTGATACAACTTTGATTCAATGAAAACAAATTAAAATCACTATGTCTCTGAGCCTAAATGTAATAATGTAGTGAGTTAATCTATCTGTTGACATCTTCCAGTCAAGTCATGTATATTGTCTTATGTACTATGATGGAACAAATGTGTTCTGAGTTGAAACTTAGTTTTACTGCATACCTACTTGGGCGTGTAAAATATAATTCATATCCAAAAGGAGATTTACTGATAGTTCATATTTTGTGCATACATATAATTCCAAACAACTTTCAGAAGAATTTTGCAGTATGGTTCAATTTAGTGAGAAAGTTATTGTGGTCTGAGATAAATGAGTTTGGCGCACATTTCAACAATTCTTTGACTGATTGCTGTAGAAATTAGTAAATTTTACAAGAAAAAATGAATATATTTTTTCCAATTCAGTCTCTTTCTGATAAAATGTAGCTGCAAGTTCAACAAGGAAACATTTCAATAAATCACTTCATAAATATTGTTGTGGCTGATGTGGTCATAACGAAAGTCTGAGCACCCAAATTAACACATTGGGTAATATCACGAGTTAGAAAAAGTGGCTCTACTTGGATGTATAGAACATGCAAGGACATAATTGTGTAGGCTTCCGTGGCCAGAGTCAGTTGACATAAAAGTTTTCTGGGTATGGTACCACGTCATAATGTAAAAAAAACTACTGCTGCTGGAGAAAAACCATCGTTTCGGCCATGGTTGCAGTGGCCTTCTTCTGGGTCTAATGGTGCATTCTAGCTATGCAGTGGCCATTATATTTTGTTGTTACTGTTCACTGTGCATGCCATTACATCATAATTTTAAAAAGGTAGTTATTTTCATTGGTCACTTAAGGAAGAAGGAGAGGGAAATTTATTTTAATAGGTTATTGTGGTGGAGGGAGAACGTGACCTCTGTTGTCTATTGGCTCTTGTGTTGTGTACCATGATTGGTGGTCACCGTTGAATGAGAAGTTGGCTGCTGTTTACCAACTGCTGGACGTTGGCTGTGCAGCAGCAGTTACTCGCCAGTAGTGCTCGTGCCTCCTGTTGACAGTGCGGTCTGTTCAGGCTCTGATTGCTGGCAGCCAAGATGGGGCAAGCCTGAGTCCATCCTCCCTATTCATGTTATTAGGGTTTTTAAGTATTTTGATGGCCTCTCTATCATACACAGTCTATTATTTGGTTCTTGCTGCTTGTTATCAAAGAAATCAGCAGTGTAAGTAACAACAAATAGCAGTCTCTTGCTATTGTTGCACTAATGAGACAATTCCTTTCTTTTTTCATTGTAAGCTGTGGTAGTGCGCACAAAAACAAGCCATGTCGCGAGTGGTGGCAGGTTGTAAACACTCACTATCAGAATGTGACAAACAATGCATGACACAGTACAATAATGCATTTTCAGCTTAGAGTGATGTAAACATCTACAACAAAGAGAACGGCACTTATCAGATCAAGGCAAAATAAGCAATCGATTGAAAACAGATGAAGCACGTGAAAAAGGAAGGGAACCCGTATAAATACAGCCTGACACATAGCAATGGCTACCTGGTAAAGCTGAACTGCTAAGCTTACATCTCGAACCAAACTACCATAGCTATATCTTCATCAATTCAACTTAAATTGTGTCTCATGTTACAATGGACCAACTTTGTTTCCATTTTGAGGTGCATTCTGAAACTTCCCTCTCCCCTTGAATTCCAAGTCTCAAATTTCAGGTGTGGTTTAGATTCGGGAAATTTTTTTTCCCTTGATTTTGAGTCTCATTTTTCAGGTGCAGCTTAGATTCGAGTGTGGCTTAGATTTGAGTGCAGCTTAGATTACAGTAAATATGGTACTCTCAAGTTACATTTTTGAGAACCTTCTACATGAGAAAACAAAACGAAGGTCCATCTTGTGTAGGTTCATTAAATAGCATGCAAATATGTAAATAAATATTTGTAATAACTCCTACACATGATGTACTTGTATGGCAAAGATATCATAGGGGTGTATGATCATATCTGACTAACCTGACAGAAAATTGAAAGCTATACTATCAATTTTTTTACATACCCAATTGAGATGGTGTAATAAAAATGTAAGTATTTGCACTCTCCAAATATTGTGTTAATTTGTAATATGTGGAAATCACAAGTTTTCATTCTCTTATTGAGCTACATACTAATCTCCACATTCTGATGTGAGGACTTGTATTTTTAAATGATCCTTTTTCGAGAGGAAGTCAACATGAACAGAGAATAGCCGATACAGCCACACCGGCATTGTTGTACATTGTTGGGCAGATGATGTAAATATCAAGCCATACACCAAAACTAAAATGAAATAATCTTCAATCAATGTTCCAGAGCTGCCACAATGTTTCTTAATGTGTATGAATCCATACCTGCATACGTTCCAGGGGTTACAATTTCTGGTGCAGCTAAATGTGCATTAGCATAACTACATCAACTTTGAATAATTCTCATTCTCTCACTAATCACCATATCTGGTGACAATGAAAAGACGTTTCCATTAGGATAGAATTAGCACATTTGCAATAATTTAAAATAATTATATAATTCTGTAAATTTTCTATTTACTAATTGTTGTCTTCCTCTGTTTCATGAATAAGATATTATATTTTCATTATGTGGATGGAAACTACATGATTTGCAAAAGGTCAAACATCATCAAGGAGAATTAATTCTGGAAAGAGCAAAAAAGGCCAAGGAAAAGGTCGGAAAATTCACACTCCATATCATGTATGGCTCCACTTAGTAGCATCTCTGCCAATAGTGGCTGTAGTACCTTTCACAATACAATTCCCAAATTGAAGCATTCTCATGAAATATGTAGACATTTGGACAGAAAATTAATTATAAGGAGAGAAATATGTGCATACAATTGGTTTATGCTGACAATGCATTTTGATACATGTCACCAAAGCACAACTAAATAAGTTTTGTAGTGGTATCATCATTACTACAAACAGAATGTTTCATTTTTGAAAGTATTCATTTATTTTGTCATTTTGTAAAATTATAAAAAAAAATTAGTACACAAGATAGACTCGTAGTTGCCAGTCCATTGCCATGCAGCCAGGCACAAGATGTTCCTGACATGGGTGCAACAACAAATGAAATCAAAACTGAAAATGTCAGTCACAGTCATGACAACCAATTACATTTTTTAAATAACATGGACACAGATGATAGTAATATTATCATTCAAAATAATATGATGATGACAGTAGGTGCAGCAGGGTAACAGTTTTCTGTAGGGAGTATTTTTTCCGTGGTGAAAATGTGATGTGCAACAGCACAGACTTATTAAATCATTATTTACCTGCCACACTTATGTCTAAAGCAAACATAATTAGACTGGGTGCACTGTGCACACCAAAAACGCCAATCACAATGAAAATGTTACAAGAATTATTTAAACAAAGCTAAAATGATATCCAGAATGAGTTTAAGGAACAAACACATAAACAGAATATTGACAAAAAATTTAATGATATTTCAAATCAATGAAATGAAAAATTTATTGATTTTACAAAACAGACAGATACACGAAAGAAATTAGCTCAACATCAAAAGAAATCTCTTGATGCTTTCAAAACTGACACAACACAACAGTTCAATGACTTGGTGAAACATTTGCATGCTGATCTTTCAAATGAATTATTGGATAAACTTGTTAGCATGGGGAAACACCTAAAATCACTGATTGATCACAAGATATAAGTATTTTGAGATGAAAAGTGACACCGGCAGCTGAGACACAAGTATCTGACGCACAGACAAAAATTCAGTAGATGCAATCACAACTGTGCCAGTATACAAATAAACTTGCAGGTACCACTGACTCGTTGCAAACAGTGTACAAAGGTCTACCTGAACAAGTACAAGGTCTGTCATTGCAACTAGTTTAAATAATTAGTTCATGATAAAGCAGCAAGAAATGATATATAAAGACATTAAAGTAATAAAGGGTAGAGCTGAGGCTTCTATGCTGGACCAAGGCAGTACTCTGGCTCAGAAGGTAGTCCAGGAACACAAGGAGTATGTAGATGCGATCAAGGAAGTGATGAAGGTGCAAAAGACAGAAGTAAGAGCTGAAATAGATTAGAGGTTGAAAGCAGTGGAGGAAAAACCAAGCAATATGAGCAGAATCCAGTCTGTTAATGGAAAGGAGCCAAAATTCAAGTGAGGATACAGAAATAACCAAGGACAGAGCTTCAATTGGTCAGGATTTAATGGTCAGAAATATTATAGTCAGCAAGGGTACAATGAAGTACCAACAAGAGGCAATGACCCAAACAGCAACAGGCAAGAGCAGAATGCAACTGGGTGACAAAATAATCTGCCACTGTCTGACTATAACCAGTACAATCAAAGTTACATTTCGAACAGCCACCAGGAACAACAAAATTTTGAATCAAAAGCCATGCAAGATACTAACTGGCGAAACCAGACACATAATGTGCACATAGTTGATGTTTACCCCGATGAGGTGGTCAGTGCTCAGGGTCATTCAGTCTTGGTAGGTCCCTGTTTGGTAACCAGCAATAGGGGTTGGTTCAGGGAACTAGTGAAAAGCTGTTTTCATAGATATGACAACTGTAGTGATGTCAAATATGACCACTGTCAGGCAGTTATTACCAACTGCGTATATGGAAGTGAAGAAACAGTACAGGCAGTACTCAATGCACAAATATTTTGTTTAAGTACACCCATAGTACTGGACACTGGACGTACCACAAATATAATTTCACAGGGTATGTTTGATCAATTATGAACAGGACACATATCCTTGATTCCAGCTCAAAATTTTAAAATCGAAACAGCTGTAGGGGTATGTCTAAAAACGTAAAATTTCAGGCATGGATTCCATTTAAAATTGATGTATTCCTTTTACAATGCATTTTTGTTGTGGTGAAAATGCTAATAGTAAACTGCCATATTGGCATGGGCATCTTTAGGAAGTACCAAGCATAAATTGACATTGCTAAGTGTGTCACTTCACTGTGAATGACCAACAATATTCAGTAGACCTGGTCAAATCAAACGCCAGAGAAAGCAAACCACAGGGATGACATTTGAATACAATTCTACCATCATATTTGTAAACACACAGAGAATTGAGGAATCATAGGAAGAGGATACAACCCATGATCATGCATGTCAAGGTGAGTGAGTCAATGTGTCTTATAGAAGAACAAAACGAAGAACTGCAAGAGCTTTTAATATTCTATGCTCATGTTTTTGAACAACATCCTGGCACAATCAAAGGATACAACTATAAAACTGAACGTGCCCACATGAAACTGTCTGCTTTTTGTCTTATCCCATTCCATGTACCGAGGAGGCTGTGAGGAAAGACAGCAATATAATTCTAAACTGGGAAATAATACAACCATCCTTACCTCGATACTGTAGCCAAATTTTGGCCATCAGAAAATCAGGTGGTAGTGCCCCCCTCATGCTCAATGCATGTGCCTGTCAGGATGTGGCCTGATAACTTGGAAGAACAGCTTCTAAAATTCTGTAACTCTACGACCTCACTATAGTAACTCTCTGACCCTCATACTGGCAATTTGCACTACATGAAGATAACTGTAAGTGCACTGCCTTTGCATGTGGGGGTAGAAGCTAGGGGTTCTGTTTTCTCCCTTTTGGTTTAAACATCAGTGCAGGTGTATTTATTTCTGCTTTATATCAGTCTTAGAATGTGAATTAACTAATTAATGGAAAAACTCATATAAAGATGTGAAACAATTACTAACAGAGAGATAGAGGGGCTGGCCATTACTTACCTCAGCTTAGTACAGCTGATAGAAACACAAAAAACAACCGAAAATTTATGTTCCTAGCTTTCGGAATAAATGTTCCTTCATCAGGGAGGAGAGAGGGGAAAGAAAGGGAAGAAGGGAAAGTGGATTTCGTTACTCACAACCCAGGTTATGAAGCAACAGGGAAAGGGAAACAGGGAGGGTAGCAAGGATGGAGGCATGGTTGTCAGAGGGAAGCCAAAGATGTTCTACTGTAGGTACTGTGCCAGCTTCAAACCAAAGAGGATGCAACAATCTGCCTAACTTCTTCTCCGAACATATGATGCTGTTTGGTGGAATTTCTCTACTCTTAAAATGATTGCACACGTTAAAGATACTTTTAAATCAGTCCTACTATATTTCACTTCCACAAACTGAACACCACATAACAGTTTTCACATAAATGAATCACATTTTGTAAGCCCCATGACTAGCTGCCTGTCAGAAACTATTATGCACTTGTACAATAAATACAGTTCCAAAAACCTCTCAAGGTTCTTGCAAGTCCACCATCCACAACTCTAGAGAGTCAGTAAGTAAGTAAGTAAGCAACAAAAAGTGTCTTTTCTTTTCTTTTACATAATTCAACTGTTCACAATAATGACTGACGTAGCACCATCACAGAGTATGGAGTATGTAGTATGGAGTATGCTTACTCCTTGTGCTGGACATGTAACTTCTGTGATGAGGGCAGTAACCACTTGCCTGCGTTGATCAACTGTCCACCTTGTAGCATTCTCTTGACACACGTCCACCCTGTGCATACAGAAAACCAGCACAAGGTAGAAACTCTCCCATCTCTCACGCTCATATGTAAAATACTGAGTGTTCGAGATGGTGGAAAGCTAGAATTTGTGTCAAAATTCTCAAGGCACAACATATTTTGTTGCCCTCCAATCATAAAACACACACACACATTGTCTTTGAGATCGAATACCATTTCCGCCTCAATATGAGTACTCTGGGAAATGTGCCCTGTCTTGGATTATCTTTTCAGATAGCCCTGTTGTCCTCATTGCAACAATCATTCAAGAAGATATATGAAAAGCAAAGTTGAAGAGTAATGCTTACAAGCTGACAATTCTTGGCTTTGTTCCAGTGCTCTAAAATACAAGGTGACCTTAAAGTCCCTTTACAACTTCAAAATTTTATTACAACGGCAGTTAATTGGAATCACTGTTTGCTAAAGTTTTTATATATACTATAATTTTATGTTTTAGATACTCTGTTGATGGAAGGAACTGTACCTCTATAAAATGGCAATTCCTCAAGAGAAGGCACAATGTGTGTTCTGGTTTATTGTGACAAAATTGGACGTTCAGACTCAACAAAACTTCAGAACAAAGTATGGAAGAGACCCACCATAGCACTCTTCAATCCATGCATGCCACAAAAAATTTATGGAGACTGGGACAGTGTTGGATAAAGGGAGGAACAGGCAACCAAGATCATCTGAGGAAAACATTTATCGCATTATAAATGTCTTCACTTGTTCTCCTAGGAAGTCTATACACACTGCTGCCAGACAGTTGCAACTACCACGTTCAACTATGCATAAGGTCCTCCACAAGAACTTATGGTTGTGTGCTTACAAAGTGCAACTGTTACAGATACTTGAGCCAAATTGCAAGCCAAAACGGACAGAGTTTGCACTCAACATGCTGAAACGCCGTTCGGCAGATGAAGCGTTCCTCAAGTGAGTTTGTTTCAGTGACAAAGCAAATTTTCACATTTCTGGGACATTAAAGAGACACATTATGAGAATCTGGGGATCTGAACACCCCCTAGTAACTAGGGATAGTTCAAAAGTGAATGTGTGGTGTGGAATCATGTGCAACCAAATAATTGGTCCATTTTGATTCAACGACCCAACAATTACTGCAGATGTTTACCTCGATCTTCTGACTGAATATGTAGCAACACAAATGGTTGCATTACAACCAACTATCACTTTCCAGCGAGATGGTGCACCACCACATTGGGGACTGCATGTTCGTCGGTTCCTCAATGAAACATTTCCAGGCAGATGGATTGGGAGGGATGGGCCAATTCCTTGGCTACTACGTTCACCGGATATCACTCCCTTGACTTTTTTTTATGGGGGTATGTAAAACATATCTCGTATCAAACACAGATACAGGACACTGCTGACTTGAAGCAAAGGATTTGAAATGCCATTGCAACCCCTGATGACACTATGCTACAGCGAACATGGCAAGAAATCAGGTACCATCTTGATGTGCTTTGTGCAACTAAAGGCGCCCATATATAGATCTATTAAACACTGTCAAAAACACTTTTATAAACTCTGATTACAATAAAAGAATTGTTTTTTAAATATTTCAACAACTGCCACTGAAATAAAATTTTGAAATTAGATACACAACTCAAGCAAAAAACCGTGCATGCATTTATTGCAACTGTCACAATTGCCAGCAATGCAATCTGCATTCATGCTTCAACATGCACAAATTGCCTTCGTTCATGGATTGGACTACAGACCCACATCCATGAATGATTTATCTGGAAGTTTACAATTACAATTAAAGGACAGCAACTTTACTTGCTCATTATGCATAACATTATACCATTCTGATGAACTTAAAGTGTGAATGTGGGTGTGGGTTATTTTGATTTATTTCCCCAAACCACATTCCACTTCTTTACGAGGTGAATAACTTGGAATTTTGCAGCCCCTCTTCTTAATGGGATAGTCAGCTGCTGGAAAATATCTTGGTTTATTCCCATTGAATAGAGATAGGTGCAGCCTCTTTCTACTTATAAAATGAGTAGACATACAAATTTTACTTTTTGTCAGTAAACAATGTATTTGACTTTCATGCACAACATAATTCACACTTTCAACATACATTTGCAATTTTCTGTAAGTACCTCATACTGTCGAGCATCAGAAACAAAATGAGTTACAGTTAAAAGAAAGTTGGCTTGAGTACCATGACTTTCTTAAAATAAATTAGATAATACGTCTTGCCTCTACCAAGGCTGAGTTTAGAGTCTATAATAGTACTTTTTTAACTGTTCTTGTTTCACATAACAATAGTCAATGACACAAGAAGCACAGAGCGGCATAAAAACTCCATGTTTCATCCTTACACACACACAAAAACCTCTATGGACTGTCCGACAGGTACTTGTTGCTGCCATTCAACCCCCACATCTACTTTCTTCCCGCGACTTTATTTTAAACCTGCATACACAAACATTTGATGATAGTGGATAGGATTTTACCACCCCACATTCTTATCTAGAATATCATCTGTTGGAGATGGCAGAAGACTGAGTGGTTCTAGAATTTACACAGAAATTCTCAAATCACTACATATCCCCCACCCCCCACCCCCTCCTCAGATTGAATACACAATATTTTATACATAATCATTATGCAAATAATATCACTCATAATAACATTTCATATCTTAACAGTATACATTTTGTTTACATATGTTTATATACATATCCCTCCTATCCATAACAATTCTCTGTCCTCTCTGGAACAATCTTTCCCTCATTGTTCTTCTATTATTTTCTTATTTTCCTTTGTTATTAAGACATGAGCACTTATTCATTGTTTCAGTCAGCTTTACTAATATTTATTAATTGTGGGGACTCTTTTTCATTTCTTTATCTTTTTCAATTGGAAACTTCAGGTGTTTAGGACACATGAGTAATCTTTCTTCTGTTCTGATGTTTTGTACTGCCTTTTTCCTAGTATGTACTATTTTCATTATTTGTAACATGGAGGAACTCTGGGTGAAGTGAAAGTGTTCTTTTGATACTTATTTACTTCCACAAAACATAATAATGCTAGTCATTCATAGAATTTACATTTTCCAGAATAATTCCTATAAAATATGTGACTTTTGTCATGATACTGTCCCCTTTTCCTAGGATCAGCACATATTCCATGCTTGTGGGTTGACCTTATGAGAGCACTTCCTCTTTTCATTCTGGCAGGTACAAGCCTTACAAAACATCTCTAATTTTTAGGCAACAGATCGAGCTATCTCCACATAGGTATGTCTGCCCTTTATACTTAGTGAATGCCAGGAATGAAACACCTTATCCTTTCTGAGTAGGCTCACAGTTCATTACCATAATATACATTTCTTTGTATACCATAATTGAGTATCTTCTAGTAAAGCTATAAATCTATTTTAAACTTCGCATTCATTCTTTAATATATCATTCACTCCCTAGAGTCCTCCTCTACTTATCAACTTCTATACTTGCAATAGATATTATGTCTATATAGACTACTTAATTTGTAGACTTAGAGAAAGCTTTTGACAATGTTGACTGGAATACTCTCTTTCAAATTCTTGTGTCTTGAAAGGAGGGTATAAGATGAACATCGACAAAAGCAAAACGATTATAATGGAATGTAGTGGAATTAAATCAGGTGATGCTGAGGGAATTAGATTAGGAAATGAGATGCTTAAAGTAGTGAATGAGTTTTGCTGTTTGGGGAGCAAAACAACTAATCATGGTCGAAGTAGAGAGGATATAAAATGTAGACTGGCAATGGCAAGGAAAGCATTTCTGAAGAAGAGAAATTTGTTAACATTGAGTATAGATTTAAGTGTCAGGAAGTTGTTTCTGAAAGTATTTGTATGGAGTGTAGCCATGTATGGAAGTGAAACATGGACGATAAATAGTTTAAACAAGAAGAGAATAGAAGCATTCAGAATGTGTTGCTACAGAAGAATGCTGAAGATTAGATTGGTAGATCACATAACCAATGAGAACGTTTTGAATAGATTTGGGGAGAAGAGAAATTTGTGGCACAACTTGACCAGATCAAGGGATCACCAATTTCGATTTGGAGGGCAGCATGGAGGGTAAAAATTGTAGAGGGAGACCAAGAGATGAATACATTAAACAGATTCAGAAGGATGAAGGTTGCAGTAGGTATTGGGAGATGAAGAAACTTGCACAGGATAGAGTGGCATGGAGAGCTGCACCAAACCAGTCTCTCGACTGAAGACCATAACAACAACAACAACATGACCTTTACTGTAAATATCTTTATAACTAAATTGTTTACTCAAGATGTGGCCCATTTCTTCATTTGGTACCTGCTATTCTCAACGTAATCCTCTTCTTCTGCACCATGACGATGTACTGGTTGCTGAAAGAAAAAAAAGCTTACTTAAAACTAATTTATTTATTATCTGGATGGCCACTGATACAATTGGTCAGTGCATACACCCACAGATATCTCCATATTTTGTTTAAATTCACAGACATTCATTTATTCTATGACCCTTTATGATCATTTTCCCTGCCAAGAAAATTATATGATGTTTCTTAGAGTATTTTGTCGTTCATCCTTAGCATACATGTCTCATACAGTTTTCATAATGCTTCCTTTTGGTTGTAAATATGTTTTATATAGCTTAGTATTTAATTAAATCTCTATGTACATATATCAATATGTTCCTTAGTTCTTAGACAGTAGATGTATTTATGTAGTATTTCCGTTTACTTTGTATTTAAGATAGGTGCACATTGCATTCATTTTTGGCTGCACCTTCAGCCAGTCTGTCGCATATGTGCACAGGTCAATGTCTCCTCTCCTGCTTCTGATGTCAGCACATATTGTTTAGTGTGCAACAGTTGAGCCATAAGCTAATTTCATTTATACTTTCACTTTGAAGGAAGTGGTGTGTGTTGCTTCTCATTGCTGATAATTTTTATGCCTATATGTACAAATTAAAAGAATTACTTATGTCTATACAAATTACTTTATCTTGACATGCACTATAGAAGAAAAATTACACTTAGAATTATGTACAGTGTGTTCGATTATCTTGTGAACAAAAATGTTACCATGCTTCATCATTTTATAAAGTATTTTATATCTTGGTGAGGGTAGACCAAATTTTGTCGATTTAGGGTGAGTCCATAAGATGACTCATTGCCCTTGAAACAATTGTGAACATGTTTCAGTTCCTTGTTCTAAAGATTAGATTAGATTAATACTTGTTCCATAGATCATGAATACGACACTTCGTAATGATGTGGAACGTGTCAGGTTAATGAAAGATGTCTGTACAAGATATTACATTACACAAAATATTGCATGACACTAATGCTTAAGTTAGTTTTTTCCCTCCCTTAATTTATATCTAAAAATTCAGCCAATGAGTAGAGGGAGTTGTCATCTACAAATTCTTTTAATTTATTTTTAAAGTTTGGTTGACTATCTGTCAGGCTTTTGATGCTGTTTGGTAGATGACCAAAGACTTTTGTGGCAGCATAATTTACCCCTTTCTGTGCCAAAGTCATATTTAACCCTGCATAGTGAAGATCATCCTATCTCCTGGTGTTATAGCTATGCACACTGCTATTACTTTTGAACTGGGCTGGATTATTAACAACAAATTTCATAAGTGAATATATATACTGTGAGGTTACTGTGAGGATCCCTAGATCCTTAAATAGATGTCTGCAGGATGACCGTGGGTGGGCTCCAGCAATTATTCTGATTACACGTTTTTGAGCAATGAATACTTTTCTACTCAATGATGAATTACCCCAGAATATGATACCATAGGAAAGCAGTGAATGAAAGTAGGCATAGTATGCTAATTTACCGAGATTCTTATCACCAAAATTTGCAATAACCCTAATAGCATACGTAGCCGAACTCAGACATTTCAGCAGACCATCAATGTGTTGCTTCCAGTTTAACCTCTCATCAATGGACACACCTAAAAATTTTGAAAATTCTACCTTAGCTACAGATTTCTGTTCAAAGTCTATATTTATTACTGGAGTTGTGCCATTTACTGTACGGAACTGTATATACTGTTTTATCAAAATTTAAAGAGAGTCCGTTTGCTGAGAACAACTTAATAATTTTATGAAAAACATCATTTACAATTACATCACTTAGTTCTTGGTTTTTGGATGTATCATCAGCAAAAAGAACTAACTTTGCATCTTCATCAATATGGAATGGTAAGTCATTAATGTATATCAAGAACAGTAAAGGACCTAAGACCGAACCCTGTGGGACCCCATACTTGATAGCCCCCCAGTTTGAGGAATCAGCTGTTGTATTATCATTACATGAACCATTCTATACTTGGCATTGTTTCCTAGATTAACTATGGTTTGTTTGTGTTTATCTTATAGTGTCATTTCTCTAATGGGTACCTCTGGTATGGGGGGACATGCTTTCATTTGTTTGCTTTGTTTGGAACATCAATTGATTAGGTGTGAAATCTGTTGAAGAATGTGGAAGGTTATTTACAACTCTCATGGAAGGAACTACATATTCTATCCATTGGGTATGTTTGTGAGGGGTGTATGTCCTAATAACTGGTTAAATTCTTTAAACACTCGCTCAAGAGGGCTTGCTTCTGGGTGAAAAAAGGTTACTAATATGTGCTTTATGTCCTGTGAGGTCATAAATTGTTTCCACTTCCACCCAACAAAACATGATGCATTGTCAGTAAGTAGTACCTTTGGTTTACCTACTATTCTCAAATAGTCTCCCTCAATTCGTTTTCTGATATTTGTGGCTGTTACATTTTTAATGGCATACATTTTGACATGTTTCAAGAACATATCATGTAGTGCTACTATGTATTTTACTCCTCCTTTACATCTTGTACATGGACCAGCTATGCCCAGGAATACAATATCTAGAGGGTTTTTTGTGAGCATTGGCTGTAGCAGCTCAGTATACACTCCTGGAAATTGAAATAAGAACACCGTGAATTCATTGTCCCAGGAAGGGGAAACTTTATTGACACATTCCTGGGGTGAGATACATCACATGATCACACTGACAGAACCACAGGCACATAGACACAGGCAACAGAGCATGCACAATGTCGGCACTAGTACAGTGTATATCCACCTTTCGCAGCAATGCAGGCTGCTATTCTCCCATGGAGACGATCGTAGAGATGCTGGATGTAGTCCTGTGGAACGGCTTGCCATGCCATTTCCACCTGGCGCCTCAGTTGGACCAGCGTTCGTGCTGGACGTGCAGACCGTGTGAGACAACGCTTCATCCAGTCCCAAACATGCTCAATGGGGGACAGATCCGGAGATCTTGCTGGCCAGGGTAGTTGACTTACACCTTCTAGAGCACGTTGGGTGGCACGGGATACATGCAGACGTGCATTGTCCTGTTGGAACAGCAAGTTCCCTTGCCAGTCTAGGAATGGTAGAACGATGGGTTCGATGACGGTTTGGATGTACCGTGCACTATTCAGTGTCCCCTCGACGGTCACCAGAGGTGTACGGCCAGTGTAGGAGATCGCTCCCCACACCATGATGCCGGGTGTTGGCCCTGTGTGCCTCGGTCGTATGCAGTCCTGATTGTGGCGCTCACCTGCATGGCGCCAAACACGCATACGACCATCATTGGCACCAAGGCAGAAGCGACTCTCATCACTGAAGACGACACGTCTCCATTCGTCCCTCCATTGATACCTCTGGAGGAGGGCTGCACGATGTTCGGGCGTGAGGGGAAGACGGCCTAACGGTGTGCGGGATCATAGCCCAGCTTCATGGAGACGGTTGCGAATGGTCCTCACCGATACCCCAGGAGCAACAGTGTCCCTAATTTGCTGGGAAGTGGCGGTTGGCGGTGCGGTCCCCTACGGCACTGCGTAGGATCCTATGGTCTTGGCGTGCATCCGTGCGTCGCTGTGGTCCGGTCCCAGGTCGACGGGCACGTGCACCTTCCGCCGACCACTGGCGACAACATCGATGTACTGTGGAGACCTCACGCCCCACGTGTTGAGCAATTCGGCGGTACGTCCACCCGGCCTCCCGCATGCCCACTATACGCCCTCGCTCAAAGTCTGTCAACTGCACATACGGTTCACATCCACGCTGTCGGGGCATGCTACCAGTATTAAAGACTGCGATGGAGCTCCGTATGCCATGGCAAACTGGCTGACACCGACGGCGGCGGTGTACAAATGCTGCGCAGGTAGCGCCATTCGACGGCCAACACCGCGGTTCCTGGTGTGCCGCTGTGCCGTGCGTGTGATCATTGCTTGTACAGCCCTCTCGCAGTGTCCGGAGCAAGTATGGTGGGTCTGACACACCGGTGTCAATGTGTTCTTTTTTCCATTTCAAGGAGTGTATTTTGACACGTTGGACTGTTTTGATTTTTGATGTATTGCACACTTTCTTAATACCTGTAGGAATCATCTTCTCAAATTTGGAAAAAAACAAAGTGTTGCAATTTTTGCAGCACATTTGCTCACTTCATAATGTACCCATATTTCCTTGAGCTTTAAACCATATAGCAACAGACTCCATCTCATTAATTTTACGATGGTTCATGGTACGTATAATAAAAGACATGTTTGAAGAGAGATAACATTTTCCATAATTTTTATTCGAGACAGCAAATACATTCCACGTTCAATAAGCAACAACATCATGGCTATTAGCTTTTGGTGTTTGTTCTAGTATTAAAATGATTAGTGATGTGACCCATTATTATAGACATTAAACAATGATTAACGCTATATTGTGTTTTATAAATTCATTGATATAATCTTCCGGCACACACATGTAACATTGATCAAATTTTTCATGTTTCCTATGAAACAAAACGTCCTTGTACTCCTGATACCATTTACTTACCTTTCCACCTTCATCTTGCTGAAGGTTTTGCATGATTTTACTCCATCTGCAATCTTGCTGTTGTATAATTTTCATCTGCTTCCAAAACGTATGGTAATCAGACTGTTGTGTTGTACCGTGCATTAATAACATTTTAATTTCTGCATCTTGCTCTGTTAATTCAATAAATTACTCTAAACCTAGTGGTAGCCCAGACAAGGCATTTTCAATAACATTCTGACTTCCTTCAATATACATCATCTCATAATTGAATTCTTGAACTTATAGACACCACCCAGCTAATCGGTGGCGTAATAGTTTACAGTAAACTTTGGTATTCTTGTGCACAAAAAATAGTCAAACTTTTTAAATTCCCATATTACCACTAAATTTTCCAATTCTGACACCGAGTAAGACCTTTATGCTTCTGCAAAACTAGCTAAACTGATGACATTGGGTATTTCCTTATCTTCTTCCTCTCACATCTGGATTAAGCATGCCCCCAGCCACTGAGATGAGGCATCTGTGCATAGGCAAAAACCCTTGGACATGTCAGAGTGGCAAAGAATGTTTTTGCATTTACCAATGCCTCCTTAATGTTATTAAAACTCCTCTTCACACTTACCATCCCATAACAAAAGCCTGTTTTTTCATAACAAGTTGAGCAATGCATCACTGTTCATCAGTTGTTGTGGTATGAATTTATGAAAAAATGAAGCTAGTCCTGAAAAGGCTTTTGGTTATTTTTCATTCCTTGGAGCTGGGCAATTGTGTATGTCATCAAGGTTTCTCAGACCAAGTAATACACCTTCTTCTGACACAAAAAGTCCTAAAAATTTGACTTGTTCCTTACCAAAACTAGACTTTTTTTAAATTGGCTGTTACTCTGTAATCTGCAAATCGCTGAAGTGCCTGTTCAATGAGCCTGGTATATTCTAACCAAGTAGGTGTGGCTATTATCAGGTCATCTACATAGACAGTGACTTTCCTAAGCAATTCTGGTCATGAAACCTTGTCCAATGCAGATATAAACACTCCTGCACTAATGTTCAATCCAAAAGGTAGAACACAGAATTCGTAACTTCTCCCCCACAAACAAAAGCTGTAGATTTTCAATTTTCTTTGTAAAGTTTTATTTGCCAGTAGGGCATATTGAGGTCGAGTACACTGAAATATTTTGTATTGTAAAACTTTATAAGCTATTCATTCAAACTGTCTGGCCTTATGCAATCTGGTATTATAATCTTATTGATACCTCTAGCATCTAGAATTAATCTTACAGAACCATCTGGTTTGCTTACTGGTAATATTGGACTACAATAGGGTGAAAATGAAGGTTGTATAACACCCATTTAATCATACAATTGATCTCTTCCCTTACTGCCTCTCATTTTGCCCGTGGAATAGAATATGACGCTACACAAAGTGTCTCATATGGGTAGACTTCAGATTTATATTCATAGTGTTTCATTACTCCTGGCTCCTTACTGAAAACGTTGGCATACTTAACTAACAAGTCAGAAAGTTCTTGTCATTGGATATCATTTAGTATATGTGATTCACTTAGTTTTTGCTCTCCCATTTCGTAACTAACCTCAGCGTTCACTTCTTGCTCAGTATCAAACTTGTTTGTAAAATATACAGTTGGAAAGGAATATTGTACTACAACATTTGACTCTGGTTTGTTTTTCTTACTTTCATCAGGTATTTTGACTAACTCAATAGAAAAGATTTGATCCTTCACATGAAAGTGGCATTTAGCATTACCTATGCCACTCTGTGTTTTGTACATTCTAAACATGCCCATGTCAACAACACAATTAACTATGAGTTTGTAAGTTATAAGAAAGTTGCAGATCACTGTAAAATGTTTAATTTGTACAGGAATAAGTGCTTGATCCTTAACCAATTTAGTCTTACTGCCTGTAGCAATTTGCACCTTGCAATTTTGTTCAGGAAATATTGGGAATTTGCCTATCTTCTGCAATTAAAAAAAAAGATGCATTTGGCATTAGGTTGGTAGTTAAACATGTATCTAAAATTAACTGTGTGTCAATGTTAAATATTTTCACTTTAATGATAGCTTGTACTTGTTCTTCCTTGACTTCATCTACTATATCTAACTGATACTGATACAAATCATTCGTGATGTCACCTCGTTTATCGAATCTTATGAAATATGTTTGTAGTTCTGCTTTGCCACCACTCCCTGAGAGGTCAATAGCCTGGGGCTTAACTACGATCGGTTGCTGTTTCCCGACTTAGTTCATTACCTAGAGAAATTTCAGTGAGTTGCACTGTGTGTGTTCTTCGCAAATTTGTGTCGTTAGCTGCTGTGCAGTTTATTTGCTTCCCAAATGCTGACTGCAGTACAGCATAAGGCATGGCATTCTTGCCATGCATCAGCCACTGCTGCAGCTGACAGTTTCTATTCATATTGTTGGAGAAGAAGGCGAGCTGTGCAGTCGCCGTAGTGTAGTGGTTATGATCCTGGATTGTTGCAAGTCACCTGATCTGAAACATTTTAATTTCTATATTCAGTTCGAATACATTCTAGAAGTATCCACAAATGGCAAGAATCATTGTACTGGAATGTTCTGTAGCTGCATATATAACGTATGTGTTCTGGCCAGAGGGAGTTAGCTCCTTGCTCTTGTATGTGCAAGTGCTGAATAAACCTTAGTTAAGTGAAGTTAGTGTTTGTCATTCATATACTTACACCATCCTCTACATGACATTATACTGGTGGAGGCACAGGGCACTGGAACTTGTGACACCGCACATTATCAACGACACAGTGGCTCCCATCAGGCCATGACAGAGCCACCATTTATGTGGCAAGAAACCAAAGTTCCAGTCATATTCAACAGATCGCAATATATTGGAGACAGAAGAATAAGAGGATGTCATGATGGCAGCAACTGTGTGCCACCACACGAGATATCCTTCCGGGTTCTCTGGTGATGATGGCCAAGTTCCAAACAAATGGCTGAAGGTATATGAGCGTATAGCCAAATTTAACAAATGGGATGACACCGTGTGTTTGGTTATTGTATTTTTCTACTTGGAGGGCACTGCCAAGCAGTTGTATGAGAACAACAAGGAGAAGTTCACAAGCTGGCGGGTATTCCAGATGGAACTGCACAAGTATTTCAGCGACACACAATGACAGAAGTGCAAGGCTGAAGATAAATTAAAGTGGAGGGCACAGTGTCCAGGAGAAACAGCAGCATCCAACATTCAAGACGTCTTGGAGCTGTGTAAAATAGTGAATCCTTGAATGAAGGAGGAATATAAGGTTGCACATCTCACAAAGGGTGTTGCTGAGGACATGTATCAAACCCTACTCCTGAAGGAGTTTTCGACAGCAGATGACTTCATAAAATGGTGCCAGTATGTCAAGAGAATGCACCAAAAAAGAATTACACATGAGAAGTTTGAATGGCTTCCAAATGTCGTATTGATGTCTGTGATGGTGGAAGAAACTGATTTCACAAGTGTTCTTCATCAGATAGTGAGAGAGGAAGTTCAGAACGCACTTGGATTGCGCGGCAAGCAAAAAACTGAGATGCTTCAAGAGGTCATAATGGAGGAAGAGAAACAAACATTGAACCCAATCTCTTATACTTCATTTCCCTTTAAAATGGTAAAAAAGTCAAGACCCAAGTGAAGTTACATTCCTACAATGCTACATGATGAACCTGTTTGGGAACCACAGAAGACTCATGTCTGGAGGACCCAGGATAACCTACCAGTATGTTTCCACTGCAGATGACTGGAACATGTGGTGCACTATTGACAAGAAAGGCGTTGGATAATTGATGATGCCTGCGCCAGAAGACAGCACACCGATCTTATCTGGCACCAACTCCAGGATGATGAAGATGAACAAGAAGATGTGGGTGCAGGACAATATAGGTCACCATCACCGCAAGCTAGCTGCTGAAGAGGACGCTCCCCAACATGCTGATCAAGTTCTCCATCACCGTTTAGACACTGCAGCTGATCACCTAGCCACCACAAACTGGAAAACGAAAGGATCAACCTTCCTTGGAGATGAGGCTGCTGAAGAGAAAAATCCTTCACCGTCAGTCACTACAAAAATGACAGGAAACTATGTTGATAACCTCATGGATGGCTGACCAGTCCAAGTTCTTGTGGAATGGAAGATGCACATCCAAGTGTGTGGAGACTATGTGTGCTCAATGAAGTGATCATTCCTGCAGTCAGCACTACAAAGGTAGCTGTCATGTGTCATGCCATGCATCAACCCATAGATGTTGTAGTGGAATGTAAGAGAAGCATACTGCTGAAGAATAACTTGGTCATCCCAGCCTCTGTCATCTCATTTCAGAACGGATTTGGTAAATTGTGGATAGTTAACTGTCGCCAAGAACCACAGATCCTTCCAAGATGCGTATGCATAGCAAACGCTGACCCGTTAATTGCAGAACAGCTGGGTGTCATAGAATCTGCCCATGACGAATCTGTGGACGAAATTAGCACTATAACTATGAGACAAGATCTTCTAGCTCAACTATCACCAGATCTCACTGAGCAACAACAGAAAAAGCTATTTGCCATTCTTCACGAGTTATCTGAATGCTTCAATCCACAGGTGAAGAGTAAATTAGACAAATCAGTGGTGAAGCACCAGATTAGCACTGGAGACCATCAATCAATAAGCCAGAGAGCATACTGTGTGTCAGCAATGGAACATCAAATAATTCATGATGAGTTAGAGAAAATGATGAAGAATGACATCGTTCAGCCCTTGCAGAGCCCATGGTCGTCACCAGTGGTTCTCATCAGGAAGAAGGAAGGCAGTTGGCGCTTTTTTGTTGATTACACAAAGCTTAACAAAATAACTAAAAAGGACATTTACCCTCTTATATGAATTAACGATACACTACATTGTCTGAAGGGGGCTAAGTTTTACTCAACCATGGACATGTTCTTGGGATATTGGCAAAAGGAAGTAGATGAGGCTGAGTGTGAGAAAATTGCATTCATCACCCCTGAGGGCCTGTATGAGTTTAAGGTAATGCCATTTGGTTTGTGTAATGCACCAACAACTTTTTGAACAAATGTTGGATAATCTCCTAAGGCACCTCAAGTAGATGATGTGTCTTCATTATTTAGATGACATTACAGTGTTCTCAGAGACATTTGATGAACACATAAAAAGACTGAGGGCTGTTCTTAAGTGTCTCCAAAGAGATGGACTGAAACTTAATCCAAGAAAGTGCCTCTTTGGAACAAAAGAAATCAAAATACTTGGGCACCTTGAGTCAAATGAAGGTGTGTGGCCAAACCCAGAAAAAGTGAGAGCTATAACAGAATTTCCTAATCCTAAAAGTATTAGAGATGTGAGAAGCTTCCTTAGATTGTGTTCTTATTACCATTGTTTCATCAAAGACTTTTTTGTATCAAAACCAGGCCACTCCAAGAGTTGTTAAAAGCTGATACTAAATTTATCTGGAGTGGTGCTCAACAAGATTCTTTTGCTGTGCTGCGAAAATCTCTGACGACTGACCCTGTACTTGGTCTGTATGATGAGAGCACCTACAGAACTACACACAGATGCCAGTGGGTATACAATCAGTGCTGTTCTGGTGCAGATTTTGGATGAAAAAGAGAAGATTTTAGCCTATGCTTCTAGGACACTTACAAAAGCTGAGAGAAACTACTCAACTAAAGAAAGAGAATGTCTTGCTGTGATCTGGCCCATGTGCAAATTTCGACAGTATCTCTATGGGAGGGCATTCACAGTTGTTACAGACCACTCTTCTGTTTGTTGGTTGACAGGTCTTAAGGATCCAATAGGACAACTTGCCAGGTTGGCACTGTGTCTTCAAGAGTATGACATTACCACTGTATGACTGTGTACAAAAGTGGAAGAAAACACCAAGATGCCGACTGTCTCTCAAGAAACCATGTGCAAGACCATCAAGACTCTGATGAATATAGTGGGTGTCTCGCTGCACTCCAGGATCTCTCTGCTGAGCAGAAGAAGGACACCAAGGTATCTCAAATTATGATTGCTTTAAATCAGTCAGAGGATGTGAAAGGACAGTTTAAGGTAGTTAATGGATTACTTTGCAAGAAAAACTTTGATCCATTTGGAAAGAGGTGGCTACCAGTGATTTCTAAACACATGCACTTAGATGTTCCACAGAAATTCCATGACACACATGAGGCCAGACATTTAGGATTTATTAAGACACATGATACAATCCGCAAGAGATTTATCTGGCCAGTTTTATTTAGGAGTGTTCATCACTATGTGTCACACTGTCAAGAGTGCCAGAGGAGTAAGGCAGTTTCTCAGAAACCACCTGGCCAACTCATACCAATTACACCAGCTGAAATGGCTTTCCAGCATGTTGGGACTAACCTCCTCAGACGATTTCCAAGGCCTGCTAGTGGCAATAGATGGATTATTGTTTGCAATGATTATCTGATGTGCTATGCCATTACAAAAGCTGTGAAAACAGCCAAAGCATCACAGAAGAAATTGTATCACAACACGGTGCCCCAAGGTCATTAATTACAGATCAAGGGAAAGTTTTTCAATTGAATCTTGTGACAGAGATAAACTGTCAGTGCAACATTACTCATCACATGACGACTGCCTACCACCTACAAAGTAACGGAGATACTGAACGTCTTTCTGTCAATGTTGAGCAGAGCAACTGGGATGAGGTGCTAACTTTTGTGATGTTTGCCTACAACACTGCTAAATGAGACACCACAGGATTTACACCATTTTTCCTGGTGCATGGGTGAGACGACAACGGCGATGGACACTGTGTTCCCATTACATCCTGATTACATTGACGACGACTTCATCATGCAGGTGTTAATCAGAGCAGAGCAAGCTCAGCAGTTAGCTTAACTCCGCATGGTGCAGGCTCAAGAAAATGATCGTCAAAGGTATGATGCGAGCCACAACCCTGTTCTCTACCAGAATGGCGAACTTGTCTGGATCTTCACTCCTGTTTGGAAGGTTGGTCTCTCTGAGACCTCAGGCTCCTCAGGCACTACTTTGGATGTTAGAAGGTTGTAAGACAGTTGTCTGATGTTACTTATGAAGTTGAAGACTTTGACCCTGACACAAGATGATGAAAGATCAGAGACACGGTCCACATCCTTTGAATGAAGCCCTATAAGAATACTGCAACCCAGGGTAAATTCTAAGCTCCAGTGACAGGCAACAAGCAGAAAGATACTGAAGAATGTTGTGGCAAAGGGAGTTCTAAGAAGATCACTGTCAGGGCAAACATCAGTCATCTGGAGCTGAAGAAGGAGGACATAACACCAAGATGCTGTTCTCTTAAGGAGAGAGCAATGTCACAGAAGAAGCTGAGTAGCACAGTTGCCATAGTTGTAGTGGTTATGATACTAGACTGTTGCATGGAGGGTTGTGAGTTCTGAACTGAAACATTTTAATTTCTATATTCAGTTCGAGTAAATTCTAGAAGTATCCACAAATGGCAAGAATCATTGTACAGGAATGTTCTGTAGCTGTATATATACCATATGTGTTCTGGCCAGAGGCAGTTTGCTCCATGCTCTGATGTGTGCAAGTGCTGAATAAACCTTCGTTAACTGAAGTCAGTGTTCGTCATTCATCTACTTACACCTTCCTCTACGTGACAATATGTGGCATAGGGCCTTGTGATGATGAATTGTAATTCACTTGTGCATTGAAATTACCTCTGTTGCTTAGGATATTTCTTTTATATTGTTTGTATTTCCATTCCTCTTACCGTACCCATTACCTCTAGGTACATAACTTTGCTGTCATGTGTACCAACCTTGCTGAGTGTTTAAATCACATCTTACTGACTGATTTACATAATTATGTTGTTGTTGTGCCTGATTTTCAGTTGCTGTATGGGGTACTGGTCTTTCCGCATAGATTAAGTTGATGGAATCGAGCACTGACAGAAAATATTCAGAGTTATGCTCGGGCAGTGTGACTAATGTTTCTCTAATGTGTGATGGTAAATGACTTTACAAAATTTTTAACACATCTACCTGTGATATTGGGTTCGTCCAGTAGCATGTCTTCTTCAGATATTTTTCGAAGTATCCACATAGACTACCATATTTGCCATTGAATAGTGCAGGGTTGAAAACCTCATGTCTGAGTCTTTCTTACACTGCTTCAGACCAATATTTGTTGAGTAAAGCTTGCTCAAATTGGATATAAGTGTTGCAACATTTGGCCGCTTTGGTTGCCCATAAGAGAACATCACCTTGTGTATATCCCACGACAAATCTGATTTTCTGTGCTTCCATCCAGCTGAGTGGAAATACTTGATGGAAAGCACTAATAAATACTATGGGATTCATTCTCTTACCTTCGGTAGTAAATGCAGGAAATTGTCGATGTCTCAGCAAACTTTTGTCTGCAAAAACAGTTGACAGACTTGTGGCATTTTCAATCGTAATTATGTTCTTATTGTAGTTACCTGTAATTGCAGCTAGTAATTGAACAATTATTGGGGTTGTAGGTATGTTTATATTTTGCAATCTACAACTGTCAGTGGTACCAGCTGTGAGACTCATCACAATTTGTGAATAGATACCAACAGGTTGTGGTTTGTTCACTGTAGCCTGTGTATTATTTACATGCATATTCTGAGATCTGGTAATATTTTCTTCTAAGAGATTGCGAATCCTATTTTCTTTGGCTTGTAGGTTAATGTTTACTTTGTTCAAGACTTCATTTTCTTTTTCCTGAATGGCCTTTTCTCCTACATCTGTGTATAATATACAATCGGTTACTTACTTCTCTGCAATGCTGTTACCCTTATCTATAATACCTGCTTCAGCTTCGATAATGGTATCACTCAGATTTTCATTAATCTTCTCACTCTCCTTCTCAGCACATGCTGAGTCAACTTCTGATGTTGCTACCCTTGGAGTAAGCTCTTCTACAGCTAGAGGTAGGCCTTCATAGTCTTTATTTAGTTTGTTAATGACAGTGGTTACTTTTTTTTTTTTACTGTCAAAACAAACTGGTTTTGTATAGCTTCAATGTTCGTGTTTGAGTCTGTGATTTTCTTTATATGTTGTTCTACTAGATCAAGATGTTCATTAAAAGAATCTACATTCTATTTTACATCCATAGTGTTACTGTAAACTTCATAAAGTACTTCATGCTTTACCTATGTTTTCATATCATTCAATTTTTCATCAATTTCAGTTCAAAAATTTTTGGTTAAGTCATCAAATTTCTGTGAGACTGTATCTTGCAAATCCTTGAATATTTGTTTTTGGCCCCCAGGGGCTCAGCATTTACTTGCTGAGTACAGGCTTGGCAACCCCGGGGTCCTGAGCTGGGGACTGGTCTGCGCCGCCAGTCTCCTGTCACCGTAACCCCCGGACATGCTTCAGTGACCACCGTACGGCGCGGCGGTGAAATGTTGTGTGCTGCGGGGAATGGTAATTTTGGCTTGACCGCCTGGATTGCAAGGAAGGCCAACCTCTATAAAAAAAAACTCAATCTTTCGGTGTGCTCCGCGCCTAGAAGATGCATGGCTATTGGGGTGGAACAGTCGCAAGCGGGCAACCTCTGGGGCACCTGCCGCACCCCAGTTGTATAAGGCTTACTCAGGCACGCGGGGCTCTGTCTGAGCGGACCTTTAGTTCCCTAGCTGCTCGTGGGACTGCAATGGACCCTTCGACCTCTACATTTCCCCCTACCAATGGCTTGGGTGGGCCACTGGTAGGAAAACACACCCCATCGAAAAAGCGGCTACGTGCTGCGAGTCCTCCAGCACCTGGTGTTGCTAGAGATTTAACAGACTGTAGTAACAGAGCACATGCTGATAATCAGAATGTGTTTTTGATTATTAAAAAGAAGGAGGGTAGCTTTGAGAGGGTTTCTCCCTTTTACATCCACAAGGGTCTTGAGGGAATTGCAGGAACACTGAAATCTGTAAAGCGACTGCGCAATGGGACTCTGTTAGTTGAGACTTCTAGTTCCCGTCAAGTCGCTTCCCTTCGGAAAGCAACCTGTCTAGGAGAGTACGCTATCGAGACAGAGCTCCACTCCACTCTGAATTATAGTAAGGGTGTCGTGATGTGTAGGGACTCGGTGGATATCCCAATAGACGAGTTAAAATCTGAGTGGGCTGACAAAGGTATTGTTGACATGCAGCATATTATGAAACGAGTCGATGGGGACCTCGTCAAATCTGACTCGTTTATTCTCACGTTCAGTTGCCCGAGACTCCCAGAGCATGTTAAGCAGGGTTCTTACATTTGCCAGTACGGCCATATTTCCCCTACCCAATGCGCTGTTTTAAATGTCAGCGCTTTGGGCATACTACGTTGGGGTGCAATGGGATAGCCACTTGTGGTAAATGTGGTCAGCCTGCCCATGACGGAGCTGATTGTTCATCGCCTGTGAAGTGCGTGAATTGATCTGGGAGTCACCCTGTCTGGAGCCAGATCTGCCCCATCTATCTCGAAGAACGGAAGGTACAAGAGATTAAAACATCTAAGTGCATCCCCTATGGTGAGGCCAAGAAGCTCTTTAAGGCCATGCAACCTCCTGTGTTTTCAACATCTTTCACTTCCGCTCTCAAAAAACCGGTACAACTGGCCACTGTTGCTACGCAAACGGAGGTTGCTAGTGTTAGAACTAATACCTGTGCTTGGCAGTGCACTTGTGCTGCTGCGGTTGTTTTTCAACCTGTGGCTCTCCCCGCTACATCGGACAAGGCCGTGGTTGCTGACATTGGGGTACTTCCTGCCTCTCCCCATATGGCGCCTTCTGCCCAGGCGAGTAAAGCTCCATCTGTTGACAAGGTTCTGCATTCTAAGCCCCCCAAGGCAAAGCCTCAGAAGGTGAAGGTTTTGCCACCTGAGGAGACTAGTCAGCGTTGGGCCGATGATGAGGCCATCGTACTGTCTGACATCTCACGTGGGTCGTCATCGGAGCTTATGGACATTGATGTCGACCGGGGGCGATCTTCTTGCCCCAGGAATAAATCTCTGGCCAGTACGGGCTCATCTCCAAAGCACAGAGGCAGGGTGAAAGTTCAGCCACCCTGATCACTGGCTCCCATATTACAGTGGAACCTCAATGGGTTCAGGACGCATGTGGCCGAATTACAACTCCTTATATGAGAGTGCCCCTTGTGCTTATGTCTCCAAAAGACACATTTCCGGGCCACTGATGCTCCTTCTTTATGGGGCTATACCGTATATCGAAAAGATGATCTGACAGGGGAAAGAGCAAATGGTGGTGTTGCGGTTTTTGTCCGTGACATGCACCCCTCATCTGAGCTCCCTCTCATCACCGACTTTCAAGCAGTTGCAATTGACATTCTTGTGGGTTGGAGGCTCACAGTTCAGTTTATTTACCGCCTCAGGATGCGATAGACTCTGAGGCTCTCACGGACGTTATTAGCCAACTTCTCCACCCATTTCTTCTTCTGGGGGACTTCAATGCTCATAATGTCTTATGGGGCTCTCCGACTACTTGCCCCAGGGGTCGCATTCTGGAAAGCCTCATGATGTCTGAAGAACTGTGCATCCTCAACTCTGGTGCTCCCACTCATTTCTGTACTGCTTCCGGGTCGTCATCGGCTGTTGAACTTTCCTTTTGCTCTCCAGCACTTGCGGATTCTGCTATGTGGGAGGCTGCTGCTGACCTCCATTCTAGTGACCACTTGCCCTTTGGATTCACTTCTCGATGAGGCTGTGGCATTACCAGTGCAGCCCCGGTGGCACCTCTGCAGAGCTGACTGGACACTTTTCAGCCAACTGGCTGTTTTGGAACACCGTGCCAGCGTCCATGAATAGGTAGACCATGTTACAGCCATGATCTCCCATGCTGCTGAACTGTCAATCCCACGGTCATCCGGTCATCCCAAGAGGCGTCCTGTCCCTTGGTGGACCACTGAGTGCCGCTCAGCCATCCGAGCCCGCCGTGCAGCTCTGCGCCGCTTCAAGTGCCGTCCCTCAGCTGACAATCTTGCGGCCTTTCGGGTGGCAAGGGCCAGAGTGCGGCAAGTGATTAAAGAGAGCAAACAACAGTCATGGCAATCGTTCTTGAACTCCATCTCTCGCTCCACTAGTTCTACGAAAGTATGGGAAGACATCAGGAGGATTTCCGGGAAACTCAGCCAGCTACTTGTCACAGCATTGCTGCATCAGGGATGTCTCCTCACGGCGCCGAGAGACATTGCCCAGACACTGGCCATGCATTTTGTGGACTCTACCGCCACTATTAACAGTGATCCAGATTTCTGCCGCTACCACACTGCCATCAAGAGGGGTCACTTGGACTTCCGGTCTCTAAATTCTGAGCCCTATAACTGCCCCTTCACAATGTGGGAACTGGATTCTGCGCTGTCTGTGGCTCATGATACTGCGCCTGGTCATGATGAAATCCGGTACAGCATGCTGCGGCACTTGTTGCTGCCATCCGAGGAAGTTCTCCTGAACTGTTTTAATATGATATGGTTATCCGGCACGTACTGTGACTCGTGGAGGGAGGCGATTTTGATTCCCCTCCTCAAACCAGGGAAGGACCGAATGCATTCCAGTAGTTATCGGAGTATTGCTTTGACGAGCTGCGTCCTTTTACCTCCCCTGAATTGCGTCTGAGGGACACCATTATTCCTTTTAGAGACACTGTGAGGTTGGTTGGCCTCACTTTTGATTCCAAGATGTCGTGGTTGCCTCACCTGAAAGACCTCAAGGTGCGGGACTGAAGGCACTGAATATTTTGAAGTGTCTGAGCCATCGGTCCTGCGGAGCAGATCGGGCGCGTCTGCTGCAGTTTTATAGGGCTTTCATCTGATCGCGTCTTGACAATGCTTGCACCGTGTATGAGTCAGCAAGGCCTTCGTATCTGAAGATCCTTGACGCAGTACATCATGAGGGTATCAGGCTGGCCACTGGTGCCTTCCGTACCAGTCCCATCCCCAGCCTGTGTGCTGAGGCAGGGGAACCACCGCTCGCCATCCAGTGGAAACTCCTCATGGTGCAACGGGTGTGTCATTTCCTTGCCTGTCCTACCTCCCCTGCATACCCTACCGTTGCCCGATCGCCTATGGAACGTCTCTTTTCCAGTCATTCCAGGGCAACGAGACCATTTGGGATTCATGTCAAGCATTTGCTTGAGTCCCTTGGTGTGGAGTGTGTGGCCCCACAACGACAAGGTTTTACTCGAGTGCCTCCGTGATTGCTTCAGAGGCCCAGCATCCTTCTAGACTTGTCGGAGAACCGGAGGAACTGCACTCCAGCATTTGTTTTTACCTCCTTATTTTACGATATTTTAAACCAGCATCCGGACCATGTACCTGTATTCACAGATGGCTCTAAACAAGGGGACTCTGTTGGTTGTGCTGTGGTTTTCCCTGATCGAGTCGTCAAGTTACGGCTTCCTGCGGCATTTACCATCCTTGATGCCGAATTGTTTGCAATCTTGTGGGCATTGGAGCAGATGAGATGTGTTCCCAGTCTTAAGTTCCTCATCTGTTCTCACTCCCTGAGTGCCCTTCAGACCATGCAACACTTGTACCCAGCGGATACGGTCGTCCAGAACATCCATGATGCCCTACTCCACCTGCAACGGCAGGGGAAGGAGGTTTCTTTCTGCTGGGTGCCGGGGCACGTGGGTATTAGGGGAAACGAACAGGTGGATGTGGCTGCCAAAGATGCATGTTCCCTCCCTCACGTTGTTGAATGTGCCATCCCCCTCCATGCTGTAACCTCCCTTTGCGTTTTCGTGTTATGCATCAATGGGAAGAGGAGTGGCTGGCAGTTTCTGACAATAAGGTGCGTCTGGTAAAGGCCACTACGCGACCATGGCATACGTCCTACCAGTCATACAGGCGGGATGACGTTCTTCTCGCTCGCCTCCGCATCGGGCACAGTCCCTTAACGCATGATTTTTTACTCCGGCAGGAGGACACCCCCCCCCCCCCCCCCCCAATCTGCAGTGCTTGTGGCGTCCAGATTACTGTCCACCACATTTTACTTGACTGTCTTTTATTCTCTGACCAGAGGGCGGTGGTTTCTTTGCCACCAGATTTGCCCTCTATTTTGCAAGACGATGCAGCAATTGTGGTTAAGGTCTTACGGTTTTGTGTCCTGTCCAATCTGTTGCCTCGGATTTTAGGGAGAGGGTTTTAATGTGCTGCTGGGTGACTGGCTCACCCAGGATTTAGGTAAGAGGTCCGCCAGTCACGATTACCTCCTTGTTTCCCTTCGGTTTCTGTTCTCTTTTCCTTGTGTTTCCTTTTCTTTTTTAGTGTGTTCCTTCTCCTCTTGTTTTGCCTCTGTATGTGGGGATTTGGAACTGCATCAGGTCTGCGTCTTTTAGCCATTCTCCTTGATCGCTGTTCGTCTTAGTCCCTTCACTGCATGTGTTCCTGTTTTTATGTGCTTGGGCGCTGATGACCACCCTGTTTAGTGCCCGTAAACCTCAAACACACACACTTGTTTTTGGTTTTGCTTCGTTTCATTTAGATCTTGTGTAACAGTGTCTTGTTGCTGTTGTGCCATGTTGATATCTTGAGTAACAGGGTTTTGCTGTTGTTTTACCATGTTCATATCTTGTGTCAAATGACTGATATTGGAGTTTATATTGTGTTTCATTTCAACAAATTTCGCATTTTTGTTAGATACTAGCTGCCATAGCAGTGCTCCAGTTGTCCTACTGTGATTGCTCTCTGCTGTATTCCCCAAGTTAATGTTTGTCTTTTGACAAAGTGGTGTTTGTAAACGTGTTGTCAAGATTCATATTTAGATAGCTCTCCGACATTTTATTCATCTACATCTACATATATACTCCACTAGCCACCAAGCGGTGTGTGGTGGAGGGCACAATTCACACCAAAGTCATATTTCTCGCAATGGCTAAATGTACCAGGCACAAATCTTGCCACTCTTCTGTGGACCTTCTCAATCTCTTGAATCAGACCCAACTGGTAAGGGTCCCATACAGACAAACAATACTATAAGACTGGATGAACTAATGTATTGTAAGCAATTTCCTTTGTTGAAGGACTGCATTGCTTCAGGATTCTACCAATAAACCGCAATCTAGAGTTCACCTTACCTGTTACTTGTGTAATCTTATCATTCCATTTGATATCATTTCGAATAGTTACACCCAGATACTTGAATGATGTTACCACTTCCAAAGACTGATCATTTATTTTATACTCATGCATTAATGGGGATTTTCGCCTTGTTATACACAGTCGGTTACACTTACTAATATTGAGAGATAACTGCCAGTCATTACACCAGGTATTTATTTTCTGCAAATCTTCATTGATTTGTTCACAACTTTCATGTGATACTACTTCCCTGTAGACTACAGCATCATCAGCAAACAGTCTAAGGCCACTGTCAATACCATCAACCAGTTCATTTATGTAAATCGTAAAAAGCAGAGGACTTATTACGCTGTCCTGGGGTGCACCTGAAATTACTCTTGTTTCTGTTGAAGTTACACCATTCAGGGTGACATACTACTCACTGTCTGTTAGAAAACATTCTATCTAACCACATGCCATTAGATAGACGGTAAGCGTGCACTTTTTGTAGCAAGCGATAGTAAGGAACTGAGTCGAACGCCTTTCGAAAGTCGAGAAATATGGCATCAACCTGGGAGCCGGTATCTAGAGCCTGTTGTATATCATGCACAAAGAGGACCAGCTGTGTCTTGCATGAGCACTGTTTCCTAAAACTGTGCTGGTTTCTGCAGATGAGCTTCTCAGAGTCTAGTCCCAACAGAGGTTTGAGTCCTCCCTCGGGCATGGGTGTGTGTGTTTGTCCTTAGTATAATTTAGGTTAAGTAGTGTGTAAGCTTAGGGACTGATGACCTTAGCAGTTAAGTCCCATAAGATTTTCACTATTGCTATCAAGAGGGGCATATATTTTTTGGGCATGTTATATTAATTTGCAAAAAATGGAAATTTCACAGAAATGTTAAAATTTTCATACACTAATTATTACACTTGATAAATGTAAATCACATAATATCAAATCCTGTTTTACATCTGTTATGATGTTCAAACTATTGTGTCATAAATCTTTATGTTTTACTGACAATGTGTATAACACTGAAAAATTTCTGTAAATTTTTCGCCAACAAAACCCAAGGAAGGAAATAATGAGGAAAATGTTTTTATCTACATCAAAAGAGGCACTACCAAGTGCAACCATGCAAGAAACTTGCGTGGCCATCCTATCTTTGTTGCACTGAATAAAACAGCTTACTATGGAAAATTTTTTACATAACCTGCATCCATTCTTATTCCTTTCAAAATTTTTCTCCTCAATTTTTGCCTTTTTGCATTACTTGCTCACTGTTCCCATTGTGATTTATGCAAACAGAAAATACAGGCAATTGGTTTTTATAATTCATAACAATGTCATAGAAATTTCTTACTATAACAATAATTAACAAACACCAGTAACGACCATTGCCCAGAAATCCTGGCACACTGGTTGACAGTTGTAATATATATAAAAAAAATATTTTTTTTAAATGAATTATAATAGTATATGATTGCGTTGTTAAAATGTTTTGTGCTTATTGGTATTCTTTTGGGCATTGGACTACCTTACATTTTTGTCAAAGTTGCAGGTGGCAGAGTACTCTGGGAACTCTGGCACTTGTCATAATCATGAAAATCATCTTCCTGTAATTTTCCTCTTCATTTACATCAATAAATAAAATGTTTGATACAGTTCTTTAACATTATATTATTCACTCACACATATAATACATAAAGATCGCAGTACTTCATCTCTGAAATCGCACATCCTCATTGTTCTTCTACATACGAGACTGAGTCTCTCTAAACCAAAAAACTGTATGACGAATTGAATGAGAATATGTTGTGTTTTTTTTTTTTTTTTTTTTTTTTTTTTTTTTTTTTTTTTTTTTTTTTTTTTTACCAAGCATTCATAATAAATGTCTTTGCCAACTTTCTGGTTACTTCATGTTTCAATTTTTTGTTTTTAATTTTTTTTATATATGTATATATACAAATCTTAATTTTATGACATCCTGGGGGCCTTTCATCATGTACTTATACAAATATCAGCCAGATTAGATGACATATCAGCATGTATCATAATCAAGATTGCTCCACAGATTTCAAGACACTTGGCATACATTTTTAACTTAGCATTTCATGAAGCAGAATTTCCTGAAAGTTTTAAGTAATTATTTAAAAACAGTGATAAGATCAAGAAAGAAAACTGTCACCCATTATTATTCCTTCTAGGATTCTATATAGTATTAGAAAAATTGATTTTGCACCATATCAACAAATATCCAAACAATTGTAAATTACTGAGCAGAAATCAGAAATTGGAAGGGGGGTGTTAAAATAGTGTGGTGTGAGTTAATTTAGATCTTTCCAAAGCATTTGATACTGTCCATGATGTTATCTTTCAGAAAAATTGGAAGTTCTGGATTCTTGAAGGTCAGGCAAAAATTGGTTTGTTTCGTACCTGCCAATTTGACCTACTTTGTATATAGGTCTATTGTCACCTTATTCCAGTCACAAAATAACTTGAGTATCAAATGCCAAAAAAAAGTCGAAACAGTAATGCCACAAGGTGATATTCTAGGCATATATTACACACCACAGATAGTGTAGTAAATATCAAGCTAACTGCATGGATAAGAAGAGTGCCAGAACAATTGCTCCGTACAACCACTGATTAAGTCCTCAACTATGTCAACTCATGGTTCAATGCAAACATGTTAACATCAAACATAAATAAAATGAATTGCGTGGTATTTGGGAAATTAAGTTAAATATAAATCTAGATCTTGTATTGGGTGACAAAGCGATGGAGCTAGAGTAAATCTACAAAATTGCTAGAGATTTATGTCAATGAAAACTTAAAATTTCATGAACCTGTAATAAAACCAACACAGAAACTCAGTTCAGTCTGTTTTGCTCTCAGAATTATCACAAATGTTTTAACCTCAGAAAGTTGCAGGTTAGCATACTTTGGCTATTTTCAGTCTCTTGCAACACAAAGAATAATATTTTGGTGTTTCACCATATGTCACCTGAAACAATTTTTTTCATTAGACTGAATAAATAACACACAGTGCTCCACAGATACTAAAATCCATATTCAGAAAGTGTAAAATACTAACAATACTGCACTGTATATATTCAAATGTGATTCTTATATCAGGGCCAACATTCAATATTTTCAGATGAATGCGGACTTTCATAGTTACAACACGTAAAATAGCATATCACTCCATGCACAGCAAACAAAAAGAAAAAAACACACTACAGCACATGGGCCATATCAGGCTAAATTTTACTACAGACTGCTCATCTACATCAGAAAGTTAGAAGATATTAGTAAATTTAAAACAGAATTTTAAAAATATCTAGCTGAGCAACTTTTCTACATGATGACTGATTATGTCAGCCATCATCATTGTTTGTCAAGGAGTTTGCCAGCTACGGATGACTAAAGCATAAGCCTTTGGAGAACAGACTACAAATTATAGTAACACAAGCATACATATACAGAGAGGTGACAAAAGTCGTGGGATAGCAATACACAGATGGTGGTGGTATCACATACACAGAGTATAAAAAAACATTGGCAGAGCCATCATTTGTATTTGGGTGATTCAAGTGAAAAGGTTTCCCATATGACTATGGCCACATGACAGGAATTAAAGACTTTTAAAATGTAATGATAGTTGGAGATAGATGGATGAGGCATTCCATTTTGGAAATCATTAGGGAATTCGATATTCCGAGAGCCATACTGTCAAGAGTGCACCAAGAATAGCAAATTTCAGGCCTTACTGGTGGCATTTGTGTAGAGTTGTCAGTGCTAACAGATGAGCAGCACTACATGTAATAACAACATAAATCATTGTGAGCCAAATGAGGAACTTATCCATTAGGATATGTTTTAATAATCTGTAATAATATGCTTACAAGTTAGCTAAAACAAAATTGTCAAATACAAAAGAATTATAACTGGATTTTTTAGTATTGGTATTTACATAAAAAAAATTATTACGTGAAAGTTCAAGACAATCAGCACAGAAATATCAAGACTGTTTAGTACTCTATAACATAAAATACAAAGTGACTTGCTCATTTAAAAAATGTAATTCTTGAGCGAGAATGTGTGTAAATATTAGTAATCAAAGTAACTGTGTTGTTTAGTATCACTAAACATTTAAAGGTTTTAGAATTAACTGTTACAGTTCATCTTTTACCAAATTTGGCTTTGGAAAACTGTATTTTACAAAACTACATATGAAGAATATGTTTATGCTTTCTGCTGAGTCTACTGTTACACATAGATAATTTTGTACAAGTTTATCTCAATTATAAATTAATAAAATACTGTCTGTAATAATTTATTTCACTGCTGAGGCTTTATATAAGTGTACACAGCTGCTGCAAAGTGGGTTGTGGCAGTTGGTAGTTGTCAGAAACAGCTCGTTGCAGTACTAATTGTAAAAGTTTGTTAAGTGCAGTAAGCTGGGTTAAGTGGTTATGTAACTTGCCATTTCAAGAGGTTACCCTCCACGAATTGCAAAAAAGGTTACAGCATTTTTCAGAAGTATTGACAACAGGATTCCTGAAGCAAATACATATGGACAAAAGTAACATTTCCTGTTCTAAGAAGTATATGATTTGCAATATGCCTCAGGTGGTAGGTGAAACACTTTTACTCTAAAACCTGAATTTTGTAACTTAATTCTTTTTTTTTTTTTTTTTGCTTACATCAGAACATGAATTTTACAACTATACAATTTACATTATCTCGTGTGTATTATTTTGTATGTATATCAGATTGTTCCCCTTCCTTGTAATTATATCACACAAAAACTACTTGTACATTTGGAAAACAGCCTTACAATATTTATTGTCTACACATAGATAAAGAGATGAATAAGAATAAAATGGAATAGGGAATTAACCCTCTGCCACACACCATCAGATAGCTTTATAGATGGAGAACTAGATGAATGACTCACTTAATAATGAGCAATACAGACTTTCACTTCTGTGATCCCTGCAACCTGTCTGTCCTCCCACCCATTCCCTTTAGTCCTTTTACTCATTCTTTCATTTTGTATCCCAAAAATACATACAAAGATGTCTAGCATAACAACAAAAAGAGGCAAATAGGTAAACAACTGAAACTGTAGCTTGATGTTAGTTTTAAACAGATTACTCTCTTGATTTAATTACTGAATTAAATCAATTGACATGGAGATTCTCAGAAAAAATAGTTCTTGTAGGTGTGCACAAAACTAAATCAGTTTTTATGTCAAATACAAGTAACAAACAGAAGTACATACTCATCAAAAGAATAATGGAGACAAGGATAGCATGATGGATAGGAGTCATTACAGATCAGTAACATTTATATTCAATATAATTTATGTAATTTCAACAGATTTTGCAAACAGATCAACATAATCTTTATTATATAGACTTCACATTACAACAAGATTCTATGTGCCTCTCGTAAAAATATCACTTTATCTCAGATTTGGTATATTATGAGGTATAGTGTGTTTTGTTACTATGTTGACTGCAAACTTTTGAGGGAACTTCATTTTCTTCATTGTGCAGTTGTGAGAAACTAAAGCACTGGCTGCTGGCTTTTGATGAAGTGTTTGACAAAATTCTATCCATTTCCTGTATGATGCCAAGCAAACGTGTGTCAGTGTTATCTACTACATCGCTGCTGTCTCCAATTTCCTCAGAAGGCGGTGATTGTATATACTTAAGATTTTCCACCTGTTGATTCCTTTTTAGGAATCTCATATTCAGCAGAGAATCAGACAATTTACGCATTCCATTTGAACCAGAAAGTGATGTGAAGCTCCTATGAATTGGGTCATCATCATTATAACTATTGTCTTCATCATCAGCTCCTCTTGTAATATAGGCTGCACTACAGTCCCTGAAGAAATGAATTCCTAATGTATTGGAATGTTCTTGCTTACTGAATGAACACAGCAGGATGTGGGAGAAAGAACTATGTGATGCAAATGCCACTATGTGATCATGAGGGTGATATGTTACACAACTGACAGCACAACTTCCACTGCCACCAAACTTAAGCTTCATGTATATTGCTGCTTCATCACCAGTATCTGCATTCCACACATGAACAGTGCCATCTTCACTGCCACAAAACACTAAACTCCCACAAGGTGTAATACATGCTGCAGAATGAAACCTGTGAAATCAGTATCATAAGAATTACATTCACTAAATTTTAGCACACACTATCATCGTAAGGTGCTACAGAACACATTAATCAATCATTAAATAAAGTGGGATACAATGTTTCTCACTGAACAGAAACAACATTGAGCAGCAGACAGGAAAAAATGGCAATATGCATGCCCACACACACACACACACACACACACACACACACACACACACACAAACACACCAACTTCTATCTATCAGTACTCCAGCCAGGCTAGAAAGAAGTGAGAAAAGGTAAGTAGCTTGACGTAAATAGATCAAGGAGGAGGAGGAGGAGGAGGAGGAGGAGAAGCAGGAGGAAGAGTTTAGGCCACAAATTACTACTTGCATGCAACATGTACATGTGGCTGTTACTTACACAATGAAGCAGTGGAGTCTCTCCCAGAACAAATGCAGAGAAAGAGAGATGATCCAAAATGAAACAAAGATATGTGGAAATGAAAAGAGAGGTGAATGAGAGTGGAATACTTTATTTTATGTATTGATTTATTTAGCTCTACAAGCTAAGCTGCAAGCACTGTGTTGCATTCTACATGGGCATGGCAAACAACAAGATGCCTGTCCATGTGAATGGCTACTGACAACTGTGGCAAAGAAACAAGTGGACCACCTGGTTGCTGAACACGCTGCCAAACATGACATCCTTCACAGCCTGTGCCATATGGATCCTTCCCACCCACACTAGCTTTTCTGAATTGTGCAGGTGGGAACTTTCCCTGCAATTTATCCTACGTCCCTGTAACCCTCCTGGCCTCAACATTCATTAGTCATTGTCCTCCAGCCTCCCTGTTCTCTTTCCAGCACTATACAGCCCTCATCCCACCATCACATCCAGTCTTTTTACTTCTCTCCTTTTCCACTACCCCCTCTACCCACCTAGCCCCTACCCAACAACTAACCTTCCAACTTGCTGAAGCATAGTAGGGTCAATTTTGTGGCTTCACAGTTTCCAAGCCACATTTCAGTTTATCACTTACATTAATTAGCGCAGTTTTTGCACTATAGTGTTTACCATGTTAATATTTGTCATATCAGTTGAATACATGTAAGTATTCAGCAAAAGATCCCAGGGCTTTGGATACTATAGGTAATACAGTTGGTAAACATAAGTTGATTGTGGGTTGTCAATTTCAGGGATAGGTCTCTCTATGCATCTTTTTCATGGTGGGAGATATGTCCCCTACATGATAGAAAAATTAAATATGCTGTTAAGACAAGTAATAAGCTATCAGTGAAATTAATGATGCTGCAAAGATAGATACTTAACTATCAGTGACATTCTCAATTATGGTTACACTGATACCATCATTGTCTTTTGGTTTCAGAAGAGATTCTCATTTTTGCTTTTCTTGTTGTATTTACTGTTACACCTTTTAGGTGCAAAATTTTGTGGCTAGTAATGTAATTTGGGGATTCTTTTGGGAAATAATTCCTTGCTGCAAGGGAGTTGAGTAGCACTGAGAAAATTCATCCAGTTTATCAGCTGAAACCTGAAAATAAGTTCATCAGCTATAACCTGAAAGGCAGTTTCTGATTGTGTCTTTCTTATACTCAAGCTGTGGAGATTCTTCCACAGAGCTGCAGGTGCCATATTGCTGTATACAAGTGAACAAGCATGCCTGAATTTGACACTGTGAATACATTGCTTTACCTTTTTTCTTAACTTCCTTTATTTTTTGTAATGTTTGGGTTTCAGATTTGTCTTGAAATATATATGAGTAGCATTCCTGTTGTGTATCATGTGACATAATTCAGTTGTCAGCAAAGAAGCAGGAAAGTTTCATCCACAGATAGTACTTATAAGATTGTGTTTACCATAGAAAGTAGTGAGTTTATTACTAAGTCCATGAATTTTGCAATCAATCACAGACTCTGATTAACTGACACCACAAGGTTGCTGAGTAATCAGCTGTTACAGCATTTAGGGACTGTGAGGCATACGCCAGGAATACTACTCTGAGGCCTGGAGGAAAAATTTGGATAGAACAGAATAGAAATTTATTGTCTTGTAACATACAATTTCAACCCACTGAATTAATGTACAGGACACTTGTCAAAACACAAAAACTGGTTTACAGTTTTCCTTATAATTTCGGTAATATAATATGCAATACTGAATAATTAATTAAGCAATTAATATTTTTAATTCAAAAGTAACAAACTTTTAAAAATCAACAGTCCTATGTACTTGATCTCTCCTGCTCAAATTTTCAGGTTGTCATTTATAAAATCTTCTACTGAATAAGTAACACCAGCACTCATATAAGGTTTTTTCAGTGTTTCTAAATTTATGCTGAGCAATTCTCTTTCTTTCAATTTGTTATAAATTTTCACATCCATATAATGTGGAGTTTGAGCAGAAGGTTGTAAATGGTGGGTGGGCAGCAAAAAATTATTTTTATTTCTGGCGCTATAATCATGTTGAAAATGATTTGCTACAAATAAATCAGGATTATTGTGTACAAAGATAATCAGCTCACATATGTATAGTGAGGGAACACTTAATATACTTAAATTTTTTAGGATGGGGCAACATGATTTTCTTAGCCCTATATTGTGCATATTTCTAATGATGGTTTTCTGAAGCTGTAGAATTAGACATATATGGATTGAGGTAGCCCAAAATACAATTCTGTAGCTTACTACTGACTCAAAGTAGCTGTGATATACTACTTTTCTTGTGTCTGGTAGCATTGTATAGTATCCTCATTGCAAATGCTAGGCTATTTAATTTATTTGCAAGGTACTGTACATGTGATCCCCATGATAGATTTTTATCTAGTTGCACTCCTAGGAAATTCACGCAGCTAGCTTCCTGAAAATCCTGGTTTTTGTGAATTACATGAATATCATTTAATTCTGCTTGTTTTGTTTTAAACTGCATTAACTGAGTCTTTTCCAGGTTTAATTTTAACCTATTTAAATCAAACGAGGTATCTAATTTTTCTTAAGTATTTAATACTGTTTGTGGAATTTGGTCAGCAAGCGTGCATGACTGAGTAAGTGAGCACAAAATACAAGCTGGGTCGAGAACACCATAACTGGATAGGCTGCCTGCACTAGTTCTAGTGACCAACCATAGAAGCTGTGACCGAATACGTAGCACGTAACTTCAAACACATTACATGTGTAATCATCCGTGTGAGACTGCAGCCAGTATGGGCTTCTCATTTGTGGTGTGTCTCTCTCTGTAAACATGCAGTGTGAAGCGGCCAGTGCAGTAAGGCATAAGATTGAAACCAATGTTTACACATTGAAGAAATGGGAAGGTCTAAAAAGCCAAGTATGGAGTACATTTCTGCAGGTTGTAGATGAAAACAGTGTGTCTATTGGGTACGTATTGTGCATAAATTTCTCCACATTATTGTGTTTCCAGTCGGGACCCACTCATTTAAAGAAACACAGTTGCAAGAAACCTCACAAAGATACAGCTCCTTCATGGATACTGGCAGTAACAAAAAATAGTATTACAGCAAAGTGTGTTGCACTGTGTGCTAAAGATTTCAGACCTTTTAATGCTGTTTCTGGTGAAGGTTTCATAGAACTAGGCCAAGAATTAATACATCTAGGTGTGCATTATGGAAAACATGGCAGATGTCATTCCACATCCCTCTATTATAAGCAGTCACGTCAAAAAACAAGCTGTTTCAATATGAAATAGCATTACGCCTTCTGTTATTGCGGAAGTTATTAGTAAAACATGTGCTGCAACAATTATGTGGACTGATTCGCGTAATCAGGTGCACTATTTCACACTTACAACACATTAAATTAACACAGATTGGTCTCTTGTGAACAATGTTTTATTTACAACAAAATCCCCGGTTGTTAATACAATGAGAGTACATATTATGAAAGAAAATGAAGAGAGGATGGCTCATCGGGGACATCAGAATCATGAAAGGATTCCTTGTGCTGCTCATTGTATAAACACAGCACTTAGCCATACTTTCGATGAAGATAACTTCTTGCTAAATCATGTCCTGAACATTGCATCAACAGTAAATACTGCAAAATGCATTGTACGGTACATTAAGAAAAGTGGCCTATGCTCATCTTTGAAATCACCATTGAAACAAGAGGTCTGCACATGCTGGAACAGCTTGTACACTATGCTGGAATCCTTACACACTCAGTACAATGAAGTTGCTGCTTTGCTGACAGAAAAAGACTCCACTTACAGATTGCAAGGATATGATAATGAGCTGGCAGGACAAACTGCACATTTCCTGAGACCATTTAAAGAGGCCACATATCAATTACAAGGCAAAAAAGAACCGACAATCCAGTTAGTTCTTCTTTGCTTTCACAATCTGCAACAAATTTGCAGAGTCAATGACACTGACTCTCAGGTCAGTAATTACTGCAGTTAAAAGCACTGTTTCATTATGATATGTGATAGATTTATAATTAACTAGCATAATTGATGTGTAGCAACATTATTTTTTAGGCCAGCGACAGTGGCCAATTGGTTCTAGGCTCCAGTCTGGAACTGCGCGACCACTATGGTCACAGGTTCGAATCCTCCCTCGGGCATGGATGTGTGTCATGTCCTTAGGTTAGTTAGGTTTAAGTAGTTCTAAGTTCTAGCGGACAGATGACCTCAGATGTTAAGTCCCATAGTCCTCAGAGCCATTTGAACCATTTGTATTTTTTAACAGGGGATACAAAGGATTAAAAATTGAGCTCTGACTTTCATTTGTGAGAAGATTGTGATCACTTCCAGGCATAAAATTGCTATGTTTCTTTGGCCATCTTTCCATGATCTTAATATGCTTGAAATAAATGAAAAGCACAAAATTCTTAGCAATGTGCGACAAATGTGTGCCACTTACGCAGGTACAACATACAATCATTAACATAATTTTTTTTGCATAGTTAGTGGATAGTGTATTATAGAGAAATGGGAATGTTATAATTCGTATAATATTTCATTAACGTAAAACACCTCATTTTTACCGGATCGTTTTGAAGATTTCCACATCATTTCTGTATTACTTGTCTCTTTTGTTTCTTATCATAGATCATTCAAGAACTGTGTCATCACCACCCAGAAAGAGAGATCGTTTCAATGAATATGAAGTAGATTTCTACATTATAATGCACCCAGGAGATGATGATGACACCTTAAAGTGGTGGAGCAGACATGAAACACATCTACAAGATCTGGCTCCAGTTGCAAGATGTATTTTATGTATCCCAGCAACAAGTGCACCTAGTGAGAGATGCTTTAGTAAAGCCATCATGTTATTAACAAATCAACGCAGCCAATTAAATCCAGAACACATTAGTGATTTACTGCTGATTAACAATAACAATAATTTTGTTTCTGTTGCAAACAAGTGAAAAGTATGACAAGTTATGTCTGTAAATGTTTAATCTTCCTTGTATGATTTCTTTATGAAGATGGTTGTCATCTAGATTACAGGGACAGCACTTATTTAATGTTTCCTATTAATGAAAGGAAAAAATATCTTCTGTTTGGAAATGAAACTTGTCTTCTATCTGCGATTGTATTGAAATATCATTTTACTTTCCAAGTGCTTTATGAATTTAGCTGTGTCACATACCTGTTCTTGGTAACGTTACTTTTGTATTAAAACAGAGAGAGAGAGAGAGATAAATACATTGTTTGTGTGTGTGTATGTGTGTGTGTGTGTGTGTGTGTGTGTGTGTGTGTGTGTGTGTGAGAGAGAGAGAGAGAGAGAGAGAGAGAGAGAGGTGTTGGATTTGTAAAGTACAGCAGTGCAGCGAGCTGAGGCGAGGCAAGGTGAGACGTCAGCGGTGACCAGTCATGCTCGGTTTTCCGCATGCCAAGAGTCCGGACAACAGACATGGGGCGAGTATGTGAGCGAGCCAAGTCGTGTGGGGCCAGAGGCGAGGAGCTTGGACCCCCCGTCAATACGCAAACTGTGACCGGTCAAACATAAGGCGTAGCAGCACTTTACATTGTTACTTTCAGTGATTACAGATGTGTCATCTGTAAAAAAAACTGATTGGCACTCAATATTAAGTGACAAATCATTTATGTAAAACAGAAACAGAATGGGACCTACGACAGAACCTTGGGGTACTCCATGTGAAATGGTTTTCCATTTTGAAGTATATGTTCCTCTTTCTGATGATATAATCACTCTTTGTCTTCAGTTGTTAGACAGAACTTAAACAATTCTAATATCATGCCCCTGATTCTATAATTTCTCAGTTTACAGAGTAGAAAGGAGTGATTCACACTACCAAAGGCCTTTGATAGGTCACAAAAAATTCCTGCAGCATGTAGTGAGCTGTCTAGAGATGAGCTAATTTTATCAACAAAATTATTTAAACCATATATTGTGGTTTTGCGTTTTTGAAATCCATACTGATATTCTGAGTTTATTTTTAATTTTTATATGAAATTTTGAATTCGTATGGTGACTACCTTTTCAAATACTTTTGATATTGATTTAAGAAGAGAGACTGGGTGATAGTTTCCCATATGTTCTTTTGTGCATTTTTTGAATAGTGGCTTAACTACTGTGTACTTCAGTGTGTCTGGAAAATAACCTCCTTGAAGGGACTGGTTAATTATTGTAGTTGGTGGCTGTGCAATTATTTTTTAACACTTTTGTTGGTATGGAATCCCACCTTGCTGACGTTTTACCTTTTAGCGACAGTATCATATCTTCTATACCTTTTACAGTAGTTTTGGTAAATGTACTGAAAAGTTCACCATCAGATTGCTGACTGTTGAAGAAATTCACCTTGTCCGAGTTATCTTCTACACTGATTTCTGATTTGTTTACATTTACAAAGAACTAATAAAATAATGCAGAAATTTGAGCAAGATTTACAATAGTTTCATCCTCTACCTTGATTTCAGAAATATCATGGCCTCTACCTGTGGCACCTGTTCCACCTTTGATCACTAACCATAATGCCTTTGATTTAATATTTTTTAAAACATATTTTTGTAATTTTTTTACATAGGTAACAAAATCAGGACTTTTATTATGTTTTAGTTCCCTATGTAGCCATCTTTTTCTTGCACTAGAGATTTTTATTCCTTCAGTAATGCACTTTACTTTATTTTCTACTTTTTTATGATGTGCAATAATGGGGAAAGTTTCAATAAAAACATGTAGGAAGTCTTCCAAGAAAGTAGCAAAATTTTCAGGGCCCACTCCACCTTATTTAATCTATGGTGGAATAAGTTCATAATTTCTTTACTGAACTAGTATTTGGTGTAGGTTTTGTTCAAGGAAGGTTCTATGGTTCTTGTTAACTCCATAAATAGAGTACAATGATCAGAAAGTCCTAAATCTAAACAAAACCTATTTGCCTTATTATAAGTGTAAGTGATTAAAATACACGGTGCCCGAAAAGTCTTCCCCTGATTACATAAATTGATAACTCAGGCTGGAAGTAATATACAAATCTGGAACTTGTGTCGAATTGTTTACAATTATCAAAGTTTTTTTCTGTTTTAGGTTCACAGTACGTAAATAGTGGATGAGGTGCAGTGCCCAAGAAGCCATTTTAAGCAATCAGGACAAGGCACAGTGTGTCCTGTGGTACCGTGAGACACAATCACCAACCACAGTGCAGAGACACTTCCAGACAACATTGGGAAGGAATACACCTGATGTCAAGAGCATTAAAGCCTGGTATGAGAGGTTCAAGAACACAGGATTGGTTGCTGACCTTCCAAGGTCTGGTCGACCAAGAACCTCAGCAGACAGGTTGGAAGCTGTAAGGCATTCTTTTCTGCGAAGTCTGAAGAAATCAGTGTGCAGGGCCTCACCTGAATTACAGATGCCAAAAAGCTCTCTCCATGACATTTTACACAAACGTTTATTGTTTCGTGCATACAAAGTGCAAATCATTCAGGCCTTGTTGCCCAATGACAGTATTTGTCGATATGACTTCGAAATGCTATCACATATTGAGGACAATGATGGTTATCTCAGATGAATTGCTTTTTCTGATGAAGTAACCTTTTTTGTCAGTGGATTAGTGAATCGCCATAATGTGCGCATTTGGGGTTCACAACCGCCTGGCGTGAGGTCATGGAGTGCACCAGAGGTAGTCCAAAGGTGAATGTTTGGTGCGCGCTATTGCACGATCGTATTATCGGGCCATTCTTCTTCGCTGAGGCTACCATCACATCTGCAGTGTATCTGGACATCTTGCAACTGTATGATGTTCCTCAGCTGCTTCAGTATCACTCCAATGTCTTGTTTTAGCAAGACGGTGCACCGCTTCATTGGTGTTTGGCCATCCGTGCCTATCTCGATATGACATTTCCTGGGCAATGGATTGGTCGTGATGGGCCAACGGTTTGGCCTCCAGGCTCTCCTGACATAACCCCATTAGACTTCTTTTTATAGTGTTATGTCAAGGACAAGGTCTCCCAAACATGTGTACCAGATCTTGAAACCCTACGGCAACAGATAATCACAGTCGTTGAATCGATCCCTCCAGTGATGTTGGCTAATGTGTGGATGCAAATTGAATATTGCGTAGATGTGCTAAGTGCTACCAAGGGTGTTCATGTGGAAGTTTACTGATGTGTGAAAAAAACTTTGATAGTTTGTAAACAATTATACACCAGTTTCATATTTGTATCTAACTTCTAGCCTGAGTTATCAATTTATGTAATCAGGGAAAGACTTATCAGACACCCTGTATTATCTATGCCTGTTGCAGACATTTTGTTTACTTGAGAAAAATCAGTGAACTCAGTGAAATTTGCAGTGAAACCCAATATTTGAATCATATCAATGAATTTTGTTCAGTTGCTGGTTTCACTGGCTATATCTATGTTGAAATCAGCAGTTACTGTGACTCTTTTCTCTTCCTCTATCTCTTACTTCATCAAACTTTTTGTCGTGATTACATCTATAAGAGCATGACTGTGTACTGTATTGTGATTGGGTTGTAATGGAAGTTAATATTGTTGTGACTAAATTATCTTCTTAGGTTTATAAGGAGGGGGTATCTCTCAAAAGTCCATGTTTGTATCTCCCATTATGATTCTATGTTTCCATTGACACTGAAATGAATGAAATCCATTGAACTGATTTTTGGTGGCTTGTAGAAAACATCAGTTTATCACTTATGACCCTGTACACTTATCTCAGTGAACAAGAATTCATCCTTTCTTGTTCTGATAGGGTTTGATGCATTTAAGACTTCAAGTATGAGGTCAGATCCGACATATGTACTGATATCTCCACCATGCTTGTTTGGCCTGTCGGCCATAAGATAAACACAGAAGACCACTTGTGATGTTTTAGGGACATTTTTGACAGGACGATTACATGGAAGTTTAGCTGGTGGAATCTGGGCTTCAGTTCTTTTCCATGTGCGGATAGGGATTGGACATTATGTTGTGCTGCTAATGGCTCTGATGCATGGTTCCAGGCAGCCTGCAGGAGGCCATTTGATGGGTTCATTCCAACCTGCATTGAGGGACAGTTACCAACATTTCTGGCAGATTGTGTAACTCAAGTGTGGCCAAGATTTTCTGCATCTGAGTGATTCTTACTACTGCTAAAGGAGAGGAGATTTGCTGCATCTGAGTGATTCTTACAACTGCTAAAGGAGAGGAGATCACAAAGTTACGATTTTCTGAGATTACAAGTGTATGAAAAATAGAGGAGTGATCACTGTGAGGAAATATAGCCAACATAGTGATGACTCTGAGACAGTTAACCCTCTGCCTTAAAGAATTAAATGTAACTAAATAATATTTTGTACAGTTCACGATAGAAACAAAAAGAGGGCTAATCGACAAAGCCAATGGTGCCAGCACAGGAAGACAAATTTAATAACTACAAGATTAGCATAGAGAGCTGTGAAGCCATCCTACAAACGTCTCATGATCAGTAGTGAGAATGTTACATAGCAGTTGTCAAATATGTGGAATATTTACAACATGATTTGGTATTACATGTTCCCATTATCAGGTACTTAAAGCTTCTATGCCATTTGGCATCACCAAAAGTAATGGTTTGACAACTGGAGCATAATACTCTCAGTACTGATAAATTAGAAATTATTATAGGAACACTGGTTGTGATTTTTGTCATTAGAAGTTTAGTCCAGAGCCAACTAAGAAGATGTGTGAATAACAAAACCAAGGAAAAGAGTAATCATTGCAGTGCTACTATTATAAAGAAGCAGATAATTTTTGGGGTAAAAGAAAAGTATTTACCATTAAAAGGAATTAAAATTAAGTAATAGCTACAGTTATGGATAATGTAGTAAGAACAATAGGTGAAGGCATTAATACAAAAATAACACTGTGCAACAATGAAAATGTAAATTGAATGAAAATAGCCAATTCCTATAAGTTCTAATGTGCGGATCGCAAATATCACAAAGACTATTCAAAATTAGCTGTAGTTTTCATTTTACACTGTTTTTTTACAGTGAGATAATTATGTACGGATTTTTATCTTAAGTTTAAAATCAAATATTATAATGGTTTGTCAAAGTCATAATAACTAGTACAATGGACTGTATTATTGTCCCTGGTATTACTTGTTGCAATATTTTGGATATAAGCATTTTGATACCAACTTTAGTGATCTTTTTGTCTCCCACCTTTTCAACTAGAATGACTTTATTAATGCAAGTAATAATTTTTGCACATTTGTTTCCAGATTAATTACCAGTTGGTCAAGCTGGCTGCTATTGAAGTGAATAAAAATGCCACAAATTTGTGTTTACAGTGCTGACACATTTTGCTATCAGTATGGAGAAGTGATACTTGCTTCGGTTGTGTTTCGAGAATTTCTGCGTAAATTCGAGAACCACTCGGCCTTCCACTATCTCGAACACACGATATTTTAGATGTGAGTGGGAGAAAGGAACCCTATCTCCTGTGCGTCACCTGTCTGTGTGTGCAGGTCCAAAGTTTATTGTGAGAAGACGGTAGACATGGCGGTTGAACAGCACCGACAAGTACTTGTCAATCGCACCATGGAAGTTGTAATGCAAGCCCATGGCAGAACCAAGGAACTTCTGTGTTATTCTGTGCTGTTTTATAAATGAATATTGTTAGTGACAAAATAACATTTTAGTTGAGAAGACTTTTAAGTAAATTTTACCTTGAACTTGCTAGAGGCAAGGCATGTGTATGATTCCTGTATAACAGAGTCATGGTTATCAGACCAACTCTGTTGTAAATGTAGCTTAAATGATTCTATTGTGAGGTGTCACGGGTGACTTACAAGAAGTCTAATATTTATACTGAAAGTGCAAATTTGTTATTGCACATGGAGTCCAAATATACTGACAGTGTTGCCGAAAGAGCACAGTTTTAGAAGAGAAGGCCTATTAAGAAAGTCATCACAAAAACGTTAGAACATGGCGACCAGTGTGAAGGGGCTGAAGAAAACAGGAATTTTGAGATGAAAAAGAGAGAAAAAGCTATCATGTGTTGCCATAGCAACTGAGCATAACATGACAAGAGAACCATTAAGAGAAACTGGATTATGGTGGAGTATCCAGGGAAGAAAATTTGTAAAGGCAAATGAGGAAGAAGATGTTAGAAAGTCACAATGTGAAAAACTGGAGAGAAGATCTTGATGTATTAGACTAAGAGATGAGCCTAGAATGATACGACTAAGAAGATCTAGTGTGGGGAGTATACAGCACTCACATGCATTGTGGGGACGCAGATATGGAAATCAGCCTACATCTGATGCCGCCGGCACCAGCTGTTGTTCACTGGTGCTGAACTGCCGTCACATCTGCTCACCAAGCTGCAAGAATTCTTCGCTGGGTGAGTGCAAAACAGAACTTTAGTACCTTGGCAAGAAGTGATACAAACTATTTAATGACGAATATAATAGAGGGAAACATTCCATGTGGGAAAAATATATCTAAAAACAAAGTTGATGTGACTTACCAAACAAAAGCGCTAGCAGATCGATAGATACACAAACAAACACAAACACACACACAAAATTCAAGCTTTTGCAACCAACGGTTGCTTCTTCAGGAAAGAGGGAAAGACAAAAGGATGTGGGTTTTAAGGGAGAGGGTAAGGAGTCATTCCAATCCCAGGAGCAGAAAGACTTACTTTGTCTGCTTGTGTCTGTGTATGTGTGAATGGATATGTGTGTGTGAACGAGTGTTTACCTGTCCTTTTTTCCCCTTAAAACCCACATCCTTTCATCTTTCCCTCACCTTCCCTCTTTCCTGAAGAAGCAACCGTTGGTTGCGAAAGCTTGAATTTTGCGTGTGTGTTTGTGTGTTATTGTATTCATCCTTTCTTGTTCTGATAGGGTTTGATGCATTTAAGACTTCAAGTATGAGGTTAGATCTGACATATTTACTGATATCTCCACCATGCTTGTTTGGCCTGTCGGCCATAAGATAAACACAGAAGACCACCTGTGATGTTTTAGGGACATTTTTGACAGGACGATTACATGGAAGTTTAGCTGGTGGAATCTGGGCTTCAGTTCTTTGCCATGTGCGGATAGGGATTGGACATTATGTTATGCTGCTAATTGCTCTGATGCATGGTTCCAGGCAGCCTGTGTATCTATCAACCTGCCAGCACTTTTGTTTGGTAAGTCACATCAACTTTGTTTTTAGATATAAACTATTTAATGAACATTATTAATGTATTTTTTATACTTAAAGTTAATTTTTAAATGTTCACAAAGACTAAAGCTTTTAAAATCATGGATCACATTCAGCAAACTGGAGAAGCATCAGAACCAGCCATGGCTACGAGAAATACTAAAGAAGGGCCTGACTGGTCTGAATTTGTAAATCTAATCAAAGCTCAGTGTATACAATTAGGCTTACTGAATTCTTGATTAGATGATCATAGTAAAACTTTAAATGCTATGTTAGATGACCAGAGTCAGCAATCAAATGCTCAGAATCAAACACTAAGAAAAGAAATAGGTTTGATACATTCTAGTTTAAATGCTCAGAATGAAGTTCTAAATAATCAGATTAAACCTTGATTAGCCAAGCAACAAATCTAGGTTTGTTAAATGTCAAAGTGGACTCACAGAACAAAGAATTTGGTAATCTATGCAAAGGCATGGATGCTTTAAAGACTGTATTTGACACCTTAAATAATAAAGTATAAGATTTGAAATTAGACTTAAAGAAGAAATTAACCAGTTCCTTGGATATTCATGTAAATCAACTGTTCACTGACTTTAATCAGAAACAGAATGATCAATTACAAGATTTAGCAAATAAATTAGAATTTGATATTGAGGAAAAATGTAATGCTGTAGAATCAGAAATCAATGAAAAGTTAGGATCTTTTGAAAATGTATGCAATGTTAAGTTTGATGCTGTAATGCAGGGATTGTATACTTTAAAAGAGAGTGCTGAAAAGCAAGACAAGTTAATGTCAACAAACATATCGCAAATTACATATGTAAGTATGCGAGTGAATAATGTAGAAAGAAGATTCCAAGAGAAGATAGCAAAATCTGATATAGTAAATATAAATACACTCCTGGAAATTGAAATAAGAACACCGTGAATTCATTGTCCCAGGAAGGGGAAACTTTATTGACACATTCCTGGGGTCAGATACATCACATGATCACACTGTCAGAACCACAGGCACATAGACACAGGCAACAGAGCATGCACAATGTCGGCACTAGTACAGTGTATATCCACCTTTCGCAGCAATGCAGGCTGCTATTCTCCCATGGAGACGATCGTAGAGATGCTGGATGTAGTCCTGTGGAACAGCTTGCCATGCCATTTCCACCTGGCACCTCAGTTGGACCAGCGTTCGTGCTGGACGTGAAGACCGCGTGAGACGACGCTTCATCCAGTCCCAAACATGCTCAATGGGGCACAGATCTGGAGATCTTGCTGGCCAGGGTAGTTGACTTACACCTTCTAGAGCATGTTGGGTGGCACGGGATATATGCGGACGTGCATTGTCCTGTTGGAACAGCAAGTTCCCTTGCCGGTCTAGGAATGGTAGAACGATGGGTTCGATGACGGTTTGGATGTACCGTGCACTATTCAGTGTCCCCTCGACGATCACCAGTGGTGTACGGCCAGTGTAGGAGATCGCTCCCCACACCATGATGCCGGGTGTTGGCCCTGTGTGCCTTGGTCGTATGCAGTCCTGATTGTGGCGCTCACCTGCACGGCGCCAAACACGCATACGACCATCATTGGCACCAAGGCAGAAGCGACTCTCATCGCTGAAGACGACACGTCTCCATTCGTCCCTCCATTCACACCTGTCGCGACACCACTGGAGGCGGGCTGCACGATTTTGGGGCATGAGCGGAAGACGGCCTAACGGTGTGCGGGACCGTAGCCCAGCTTCATGGAGACGGTTACGAATGGTCTTCGCCGATACCCCAGGAGCAACAGTGTCCATAATTTGCTGGGAAGTGGCGGTGCGGTCCCCTACGGCACTGCGTAGGATCCTACGGTCTTGGCGTGCATCCGTGCGTCGCTGCGGTCCGGTCCAGGGTCGACGGGCATGTGCACCTTCCGCCGACCACTGGCGACAACATCGATGTACTGTGGAGACCTCACGCCCCACGTGTTGAGCAATTCGGCGGTACGTCCACCCGGCCTCCCGCATGCCCACTATACGCCCTCGCTCAAAGTCTGTCAACTGCACATACGGTTCACGTCCACGCTGTCGCGGCATGCTACCAGTGTTAAAGACTGCGATGGAGCTCCGTATGCCACGGCAAACTGGCTGACACTGACGGCGGCGGTGCACAAACGCTGCGCAGCTAGCGCCATTCGACAGCCAACACCGCGGTTCCTGGTGTGTCCACTGTGCCGTGCGTGTGATCATTGCTTGTACAGCCCTCTCGCAGTGTCCGGAGCAAGTATGGTGGGTCTGACACACCGGTGTCAATGTGTTCTTTTTTCCATTTCCAGGAGTGTAGTTTGGGGGAACAATTTAAAGGGATCATAGATCAAAAAGTCATTGAAAGAATGACATCAATGAATGTGTCACCTATTGTTTCTTCCAAACTTTCAGATACCTGAAAGGTTATAGATGACTTGTGGAAAGAATTCAAACTTATCCAGGAAAAATGGACAACTTCACCCAATGTTGTGTTAACTAGTGAAGTGGTGACTGATTTGCAGTGGGGGAATTCCAAAAGAAGTTTAAAGAGAAATACTGGTATGCCAGTGCACAATAAAAGTTAATATCAGATCCATAGTACCCGGGCGGAGTCATATATCCCAAAGGGACGTTTACACTCTGAGTTAACGGGCGGAGTGACAACCGTCGGATCTCGAGTTGTTTTGGTGTTTCTTCCAAAATAGTTTTCCTGCACCAAATTCCTTTAAAATCTTAAACTATTCTGTCATCTATTCCTAAAATCTTAAACTATCATGTAGTCTTATATCTTAGGTAACTGGATACGACAGTCAAATAAAAAACAATCCCAGAGAATCACAGATAAAAAGTGATATTTACATAAAGTGAACTGAATGGAATATTACATTTGTAGAAAATAGAATATTGTGTGACTAGTTGAACAACTAATACACCATAGTCTATAGATTTTCTATTTTGTATAGAATATTTTATACCTTTTGTGAGATATGATAGAAATGGGAGGGTTTGTATTATGTTTGAGAAGGGGTGGGTTTTGTAGATAAAAACATGGTTTACAAGAGCAAGTAAACCATGGCTAACACAAAACACACATCACACCTTTCAGACAACCCTCACAAACAAGTATGCCTCATTCTTCATCACTTGTCGTTTCCATAGGGTTGCTAAGATTTCCTTTGGGGACCTAAGTGGTGAAGGTGGGAATGTCCATTCTGTAGGAGACAATTTAACACCAAACCTCCTTTGGTGTCTCACTCAAGTATCTGAGGGGTAGGGATCCTGAGGTAGGAGGGTGGGAAGGGTTTCCTGTCTTTGAGGCTATCTTCTTTCTCTTCTTCAATCTTAGCAACCATTTCTATTTATTTCCTTTCTTACTTCTCATTTGAGGACCTACCTATTTTTTCCTATTTCCATATTCACCTATTTCTATTACAGAAGTCCTTCCTAGTTTCCATGGTTTCTAATAACCTACATCTTATCTTTCGATAAGAAGGCCGAAGAATCAGACTACATGAACACACATTCGCATACGCACAAGAAGAAATTTAGACACAAACACTGAAGTTACAAATTGTAGGATCATGGGACTTGAAGAATAGCCTAAGTAAGCATATTATCTATTGAAAAGTGTGTACAGAAATGGTATCTACTGGAGAGTTAGAAGCTGAGAAGTAGAGGGTGGACTCCAGGGATTAGATGAAGTATTAAGAAGTATATGCAAAGTCTAGAGTAGATTTGTAACTTTACCAGAAAATACTTAATTATAGTATACATAGGAACATATACTGGGGTAATGAACCATGAGGATAAGGGGGGCTGTACCTGGCATTGGCTAAGTATATGGGGCAGTCATACCTACTTGGAGGTAGGATGACCTGTGGCCTGAAAAAAGAGGAATGTTTTATACAGTGGCATACCTACCAGAATAGAAAGAGGAAGCGTTCTCATAAAGCAACCTCAGAAATTGGATGCGTGGAAAAAGACGTTCAATGCCCTTTGCAGTGCCCATGATCTGGAGTGAGCCATCTAACTGTGTCAGTGACTGCTACTTTTGTATGGTTCCTCCTATCAAGAAGGGAACATCTAAGAAGAATAAGCAGACAGTGATATACCCTAACATTCCATCTGCCATACATCCAGTTCTACATGGGGAAGGATTGCCAATACCTGAACCACCGACAGAGTATGAGATTATTTCTGATGGGGATTCTGAATGTCCTGAACCATATACATCAAAAGATCCAGAGTTCCTTCCAAACATATCATCAACTGATGATCCACAAAAATTGTTAAGCAATCTCATTATAAATTTGGAGCTCTCTAAAGCTAAGGCTGAGGTTTTAACATCAAGATTCAGTAGCGCAATTGTCTGGAAAGCAACGAAAATGTTTTATTCTGCCACAGAAGAGAGGAACAATTCACCCCTTTTTGTAACATGCAAGACAGTCTTGTGGCATGTGTAGACATAAATGGTCTAATGAAGGCTCTCAGAATTAATTACAACCCTGATGAGTGGAGATTCTTTATTGATTCATCAAAGTTGAGCTGAAAAGCAGTGCTTTTACATATTGGTGATCAGCTTCCTTCTATTCCAGTTGGGTGTAGTGTGCATATGAAAGAGTCATACCAAAACATGAAAATTTTACTAAAAGCCATCAAGTACAATGACTCTCAATGGCAGATTTGTGGTGACTTGAAAGTGGTTGCACTGCTATTAGGCATGCAGTTAAGGTGTACTAAATATTGCTACTTTCTCTGTGAATGGGATAGCTGAGCTTTGGCATATCATTACAGTAAACATGAATGGCCCACCAGAAAATCTCTTCTACCAAGTATAAACAACATTAAGAGTGAACCTAAAGTAGACCTTGAAAAGATTCTGCTCCCAGCCTTGCACAACAAGTTGGTTATGGAATTAACAAAGTTGATGATGCATTTAAGTACTTAAGGCAAAAATCCTCTTACTTAAGTGATACAAAAGTAAAGGAGGGCATCTCTCCAAGCCCACAGATTTGAGAGCTTTTTGGAGACCATACTTGTGGTAGAATCGTACAAGGTGATGAGAAGCATGTTTTAAGACAGTCTGTTTTCAGTTCTTAGGGAACAAACAAGCAATAAATTACAAGAAGATTGTAGATAACATGTTTTCATCTTATGAAAAGCTTGGTTGCAACATTTCATTGAAAATGCATTTCTTACACAGTCATCCTTACTTCTTCCCAAAAGACTGTAGTGCAGTAAGTGATGAACATGGGGAGAAATTTCATAAAGATACTGCCACATTTGAGAACAGGTATGCCAGAAAGTGGAGCCCTACTATTTTAGCAGATTATTGCTGGACTGTCATAAGGGATGTTCCCAAGTATGTGTATAAACATCAAGCCAAGCGAAAAGAGTCATCTTCTGAATTTATCTCTGAATAAAATATGTAATTGTATGTACTGTATGTATGGACATTTAACATTTGTAATCTATCTGTTAGCAGTTAATTTATATATTTCCTTTTGTGCTTTACATAGTTCTGGTACAAAGTAGACTTACAAAGTATTTTCATTCATGTAATATTATCTTCACTTTTCTTAATATTTTACTTTTGTGCTTCCAGAATAACACTGAAATTTATCAATGTGTAACACATAACATAAATCAAGTAATTATTCACTTAAAATTTGTTATGCTGAATCTTGGAACATGAATGCATATTTAGTTAGTGAATAAAACAGAAAGAAACTTCCACATGGGAAAAATATATTAAAAATAAATTATTTTTAATATATTTAGTTAGTGAGTTACTTATACAAAAATGTAGAGTAATTTATAAAAACCCTAGAGCTAAATATTTATGAAGATGATGATTTTGTATCATTTTATACTCAAATAAACATAACTAACTCAAAATCATACAATTTACACACTTTCACTTCAACTTTGTTGTTCAGTGTATTAAACAGTTAATACAATTGTAAAATAGTACTTCAGAATATATGGCCTCTTACAGTAGGTTAGTAGTAAACCAAGGCAAGTGGTGTTAACACACTAGCACAAAGTTTCACAAGGAAAATACAGATGGAGTGTGAGATTGGCATGGGGCAGATGAATGGAATGGAGTAACATTAGTAGATTGGAAAGTGGCAACTGGATAACAAAGATCAGAACAAACAGAGGGCAGGGGGAATTCACTAAAGCATATAATGGGCCTGAGTATGATTTCATCTTTACTTAGACATAAAATATTTAGTTTAAGGTAATTTTGTTGTGGTAGGCACAAATTTATCATTTCCATTGAGTCACATGTCTGCAATTTATAAGGGCTGTGATGCACTGTCAACTAAGATCAAAGTTGAACTAATACAACTATTCACTATGAATACTTCAATAATAGTTGTTCCATATGTCATTTTATGCTTTAACATTCAGTGCATCAGAATATCCGAGGACTAAGAGGTAAGCTTAATGGGTTGTTTATTTGTGTTGAAGAATTAGAGTTGAGCAAACCAGTTGATACAATCTGCCTCTCTGAACATCATGTGAGCACTGGTATAGATATGTTAAATGTTACAGGTTTCAAGTTAGCTTCTTATTTCTGTAGAGGAAATATGGAGAAAGGAAGAGTTGCCATATTTGTCAGAAACTGTTTTGATTTAAAGAATATTGATATTAATAAATTTTTCTCAGAGCAGCACTTAGAAGCTTGTGCAACAGAAGTAGTATTTCATAATAAGTCCTTTATAATAGTAGGTATATACAGATCACCTTCAAGAAATTTTAACCTCTTCATAAAAAATCTTGAAGCTCTGCTGTCCCAGCTCATAGCAAAAAACAAGGAAATAGTGACTACTAGACATTTTAATGTGGATTTATTGAAAATCTCTGTCAGTGAACAGTTATTGCAGCCAGTAACTCTATCAATCAATTTAGTTCCTACTGTAAACTTTGCTACTACGATATGTAAATGCTCTGTGACTGCTATTGATAATATCTTTGTAGACAAATCTAGGGAAAAAAGTCATATCACAAAACCAATAGTAAATGGGCTATCTGATCATGACATGCAGCATCTTGAAACTTGTCAGCATAAAAATTCTATTAAATCTGAGTAAAAGGGGGTAATAAATAAGTCAAAAATTGAGAAATTCAGGAAATTGCTCAAAGACATGGACTGGATAGTTGTTTACAACATATCTGACTCAAATGGAAAATACAAAGCATTCATTAATAAAGTTACCTCCACTTTTGAAACTTGTTTTCTTCTAAAGGTAACTCAACTCACACACAAACTGTGGGTTACACAAGGAATAAAGATATCATGTGGGACAAAAAGGAGACTCTATCTACTATCTAGGAACAGCTCTGAGATTAGAATTGTAACACATTACAAAGATTACTGCAAAATATTGAAGCAAGTAATGGAGAAATTAAAGCAGCTTTATTATGAGAAAAAGATAATTACATCAGGTAACAAAATAAAAATTGTATGGGATATTGTGAAGACAGAGACAGGTGGAGCCAATGAGGAGGAGGAATGGATAGTTCTAAAAATAAATGAAACTTTGGTATCAAGTACAGTTAGTGTTGCAAACACTTTAAACAACTACTTCATTTCTGTTACTGACAGCTTGGGGTTATCAGGTTCAGTCAACAGTGCAATGGAGTATCTGAGACCAGTCTTTAAAAATAACTTCAGTAAAATGGAAATGACACTATCATCTCCCAAAGAAGTAGCATCCATCATAAAATCCTTTAAATCTAAGTATTCCAGTGGGTATGATAACATACCAACAAAGTTAATCAAAGAGTGCTCATGCAGGTTAAGTTCTATCTTAAGTTATTTGTTTAAGCAGAACATTTCCAGGCTGGCTAAAATATGCTGAACTTAAGCCTCTTTTTAAGAAGGGGATAAAGAGATACCATCAAACTATCAACCAATTTTATTTTTGGCAGCTTTCTCAAAAATATTTGAAAAGGTTGTGTTCAAGTGTCTCCATAAGCATCTGACTGTAAATGATATATTGTCCAAGTCGCAGTTTGGATTTCTGAAGGATTCTGATATAGAGAAAGCTATTTACACTTATCATGAGAATGTACTTAATTCATAAGATAATAAATTACAGGCTACTGGCATTTTCTGTGACCTGTCAAAACCACAGCATTCTCCAAAGTAAATTAGACTATTATGGTGTCACTGGCAATGCTGCGAAATGGTTTCAGTCTTATCTATCTAACAGGAAACAAATGGTGTTGTTGTGAAATACCTGTGCAATAAGCAGTCAGTCTTCATCTGACAAGGAATTCATTACATGTGTTGTTCCTCAAAGTTCCATTTTGAATAGAATAGGATAGAATAGAATAGAATATTTTTATTCACCCTTCAGTATTTTTCATACAATTGGCTTCGTCAAAGTTTACAATGGAGTACAGTTAGGTCAATAAACACTTATATACACAGAATTATTTAGCTTATTTAAGAATTGAAAACATTTATCACTTATCAAAAGCTTATATTATAATGAGTATTTCCTAGGAATTCTTCAATTGTATAGAATTCACTGCATTTTAACCAATTTTGCAATACACTCTTGAATTTATTAAATGGGGCTGTACGAGCTGAGTATGGTAACTTATTGAAAAATTTTATGCCCAAATGTTTATAGTTATTATGTACAGCAGCTAGCCTAGAGAAAGGAAAATCCAACAAGCGACTATTTCTAGTATTGTGTGTGTGTACATCACATCTCGTGCTAAATTTGTCCAGATTTTCTTTAGCATACATTAAACAGTTATATATGTACATGCTAGGTACTGTCATTACATTGAGATATTTAAAGTGGTTTCTGCAGGAACCTCTGGGTGCTAAACCTAATATACATCTGATGGCCTTCTTTTGCCATCTGAAAATACATTTAGCCACCGAGGAATTACCCCAGAGCAAAATTCCATACTCCAGATGGGAATGGAAGAAAGCAAAATATGACTGGAGTAACAGCTGTTTGCTCATATTGTTTCTCAATTTGTACAGTAAAAAAAGTACACTGGCTAGTTTGCTGCACAGGTGATTGGTGTGTTCTTCCCAGGAGAGTTTTTGGTCTATGTGCAATCCAAGTAGTTTCACTGCTTTATTTTTACTTTTTGTAGCTTTTAGGTTAAAAATTATTTCTTCTGTTTTTGTATTGTTTATGCACAGTTGATTGGCCTGACACCAGTGACTAGTCATTTGCATTATTTCTCTGTTGTTATCCAGCACAGATTGTAAATTGTCACCTGAGGTTATTACTGTTATATCGTTAGCGTACAGTATATTCTTACATGGAATATAATTTGAGAAATCGTTAATATAGACAATGAACAGGAAAGGCCCAAGAACCGAGCCTTGGGGTATTCCTCTTTTTATAGGGAGTATTGCTGATCTCTGTTTATTTGCATATACAAGCTGTAACCTATTGCTTAAATAAGATTTGAATAAGGTGAGTGGTATATCTTCAACACCATAGTATTCTAATTTTTTAATGATTATGTCATGAGACACTGAATCAAATGCTTTGCTTAAATCAATAAGTGTTCCAGATATATGCAGCCTCTTTTCATATGCTTCATATACGTTGTTCACCAAAGCTTCAGTTGCTTTTACAGTTGATAGGTGAGACCTGAATCCGAATTGCTGTTCATTTAGTAGTTTGTTGCTTTCAAAATAGCTGTATAGCTGCATATGCATACAATTTTCTATTATTTTGGATATGATTGGTACTATTGATATGGGTCTGTAGTTGTTTGGGAGGTTTTTATCACCTTTTTTATACATAGATAGTGTAACTGTGAGCTTAAGACATTGTGGAAAAATTCCTTCATCTAGTACTCTGTTTGACAGTGAGAGAAGTGGCATTTTGATTTCCTTTGCTATACACTTTATGATGAAATTACTGAGTCCATAATAGTCTTCTGTTTTGGAATTGCTTAGTTTGTTTATCAATTTGCAAATGTCATTTAGGGTGATAGGGGTCCAAGTAAATTTCTCACTAGTCTGTTTTGTATGAATGAGTAGTGTTTCTGCATCTGTGGTAGAATTATTGAGTGGAGTGGTAGTGGCACTATTTACAAAATAATCATTGAGTGTATCGCAGTCTATAGGGATGTTGTTTTCTTTATTGATGTTATTAATTTCCTGTTTTATGACTTTCCAAGCTGCTTTACATTTATTTTTGGAATTCAAAATATATTCATCATTTGAATTGCACTTAGCCCCTTTTATTTCTGATTTGTAAAGTTTTCTCATATTTATGTAATTTGCCTTGTCTTGATCACTTTTTCCAGACTTATCCTTCAGAATTAGGAGTAGTATCCTAAGTTTCTTAAGTTTTGGAGTGTACCACTTGCTAGTAGGCCACTGCTTATGTGTATTATTAGGATGTTGTCTTTTTGTTACAGTGGGGCACGTCTTTTCTACAATGTGCTTAATTTCCGTGAGGAAAATAGTAAAGCATTTGTCAGTTGTTTTATTATTATTAATTTTATGAGACCAATCAATTTCCCGTAATTCATTAATCATGTTATTTACATTGTATCCATTGCTTTTCCTTGTGTATATTAATGACCTATATATTATTGCCAGATGCTAAGTTTGATATATGTGATATGTGATTTATTCATCTCATTATGCACAATTTTCAAATCATTTGATTTGATGTACAGGAGACATGTCAAGGTTTACAAAAGAAAGTTTATTCACTTTTCTAAGAGAAATACAAAAGTTTACATTATATTTTACATTTCTGAGTTACAGCTACACATGTATATAAAATAATACATGTAATACAATCCCTGTGTTCAGACTGTGAAGCTGTCCTCAATGAATTCATCGACAGAATAATAACATTTTTCCACCAGAAGAGTAAGGAGCAGCCCTTCAGTGAACCAATCTCCATTTTAAATATATTACTGCCTTTTATTTTATTGAAAATTTTTAACCCCATATACTCTGGCGTTTGGGCATAATGTTTTGAACAATGTGTTGGAGTTCTGAAGTTATCTCTGTGGTGAATGCTGTAGTTGTGGTCAAAACGGAAAGTGATCCATGTAACAAATGTGTAACAGATATTGAACATTTAAAAGAGTGTATCATAAGCATGCAAACAGCGATTAACACTTTAAAGAATGATTTAACGAAACTTCAAAATGAAAATGCTGAATTGTTAGGTTATCTGAAATCGAGTGCACCAGTCAAAACAAAACCGACAAAAACTGTAAATAGTGAGAAAGAAAAGCAGCATGAATGGACCAGAAGCAAAAATACTACGGCAAAGGATTCAAGTGTTTGTGTTATGAAGTGCCCTGGCAAAACCAACAGCGTTAATACAAATGAAAACTGTAAAAAAAAAAAAAAAAAAAATTAAAAAAAAATCGACCAGTGCCTCAAAAAATGATACATAGTGATAACAAGAGACAGAACGTATTATTTCTTTCTGGCAGTCGTGGTCGTCACTGTGCGAAAATTATGATCAGTTCTCAAAATCAAAAACACTACATCTCTTCTGTAATAAAACCAACTGCACAGTTAAAGGATGTGGTTTGTAACATAGACGGGAAGACGAAAGAATATACGAAAAATTACAGTGTCATCATTCTAGGTGGGAGAAACAACATCCTAAAGAAATTCCAGGATTTCAAATGTGCCTTAACAGATTCTTTTCATAAGACAATCCAGATTAAAGTTAACTTGTGCACAATTCCATACAGATAAGATGTGCCAAAACTGAACAATAGAATCTATGCTGCAAACGAATTCTCAATGAGGACAGCAAAAAATTGTGAGCATGTAATGGTAGTGGACGTCAATACATTCCTCAGTAGAAGCGATTATACAAAGCATGAACTTCACTTGGCAATGGATGGCAAAGAGAATTTATGTATACATTTACAACTAGTAGTAAGTGCCAATCTGCAAATACTGGCTCTACCATACATACTATGTGAAGACCTTTCAGAAAATATGACAGTGAAAACACAACAAAAATCAGCCGCAGAAATGGACTTATCCAACTCAATAGTTATGAAAAATAAACGAGCAGGCGCAAAAAACAACTGTACTACACCTTCATCACTCAAAGAAGACACAGCGAAACCAAACTACCATTGACTAAACCAAGCTGTGATACCAGCAAAAGCATCTAACCCAAAAAAAGCAGCAGAATCAAGTTCCACGCCTGAAATATTCAAGATACAAAAAGAAGAACTGGGAACTGGAACCAGAAGCAGTACCTACAGGAGACCCACTAAAGACATCAAAAGATCCAGTCTCAAAAGTATCACCAAGGACATCTAATTTTACATGTATCAGTGAACACCAACAATCAACTACTACTACCCCAGCAACAGGAAGAAATGTTCAGAAATTCCAGTGAGAAGAAATGTAAGGCAACCATGTCATTTACAAGATTTATTCCCAAAAAGCCTCAAGACCAAGTTAGGATAACTAGTGCACCTATCAACACCACCTCTAGTAGCAGTCCTTGCAGCAAGAGCAAAGAGCAGAAACCACCTCAACATCGACCACACAAGTAAAATGACCAGGGGGATGGAGAACTGCCCCTTTTCACCATCAGGACATTTTCTTATGACCAATGGAAAAAACCAACTCACGCTTCTAGATGAGAATGAAGATTTCTCACACAATTTAAATTCCGGAATAAAGGTAAGTGGTCAACCAAGTACAATCAGAACAAACCTAAAATCTCACCAGGTCACTCTTCTTCATCAGAATATACAGTCACTTAGGAATAAAGTAAGAGAGCTTGAAATCTTGCTATCAAGTGAACTCAGATACGTTAATATACTGTGCTTAACTCAACACTGGCTGAAATAAAATGAGTTAAGACAGTGAAAATAACAGATTATGTGTTAGCAGCACAAATTGTAGAAATAAGTTTACATGTGGAGGGAATTGCACATACATAAAGAAAGATATCAAATTCAATAACTTAGACAATGTTGAATCCTTAAACACTGAGAAAGATTTTGAAATATCAGGCACAGAAGTTCCAGCATTCAAGTTAATTGTAATATGTTTATATATATCTCCAGATACCCACCAAAAAAAATTCAATACTTGGCTTGATACTTTACTAAATAAAGTAGTAACAAATTGAAAAACGGTTCTTATATATGGAGACCTAAATGTAGACTTTAATAAGCGATGCAATTCAAAATCTGAACTGATGAACATATTGACAGCCAATAATTTGGAGATTACAATCCACTCCCCTATACGTGAAATGAATCATTCTAGCACTATCATAGATCAAATAATAATAATCTCCAAAACAAAATATAAATCAGTTGTAATAAAAGCTGGACTGGCAGACCATCATGCACAGGCTATAAGCCTTTGTGTTAACACTAATCCATCCTATAATTATATGAGAAAGACTATGTACATGGGCAGAACTTTCAGTAATACTGCAGTACAAACATTCCAGAATTATTTCCAACAAGAATCATGGGAGATAGTGTATAGTACAAGTAATATTTCTGATAAGTTTCAGACATTCATGAATATTTTTAAATATTATTTTGATCTTGGTTTTCCATTGAAAGCCAAAACAACGCAAACCGCTAAAAGTAACAAGTGGATTACTAGTGGTATAAGAAAATCTTCTGCTAGAAAACAGTACCTTCAGAATATTGCAACAAGTTACAACACAACTCAGGAGTTTGATAGTTACTTTAAAAAACATAAATCTGTCTTAAATAAAATAATAAAGGAGGCAAAGAAATGAGACAAAGACAAATACATAGAAGATGCTTCAAACAGAACCAAAGTAATCTGGAAAGCTGTAAAAGAAGAAACCAAATCTTACAAAAGTAGAGTTAATAATATGGTAATAATAATATTCTTGCACATTTTGATAGAACCAAGATTCAAGTTTTTATAAAGTATTTTTGGCTTTTTCTGGAATATTTTCACATACCTCATTTTCAATTACAATTGATGTATCATCAGCAAATAAGACTGAATGAACATCAATAGCAAGTGGTAGGTCATTTAAGCAAAAAAGAAACAGATAGGGACCCAATATCAAACCTTGTGGGACTCCTTGGGGAACTAATTCTTTGTCATTAAGCTTTGAGAAGACCCACTATATGCAGTTCAGAACCAGTAAGAGATTTCCTTCCAGCATGAGTATAATGTATGAAGACATGCTGATCAAAGAGGTTAATAGTGTTAAATTTCTGGGATTACAACTCGATAATAAATTCAGTTGGGAAAGGCAAACCACAGAATTATTTAAGCACATAAACAAGTCTGTATTTGCCATGAGAATGATGTCAGATGTAGGAGATATACATATAAAAAATGCATACTTTGCTTACTTTCGTTCACATGGGATCATATTCTGGGGAACTCATCAAACCCAGCAAAAGTTTTTAGGGTGCAAAAGCATGTGATAAGAATCATTTGTGGTGTAAATTCAAGAACTTCTTGTAGAAACCTGTTCAAGGAACTTTGTATTCTAACCACTGCTTATCAGTATATTTATTTCTTAATGAAATTTTTTGCAAGTAATACATCTCTATTTCCAACCAATAGCTCAGTACACAGTATCAATACTAGGAATCAGAAGAAGCTAGATAAAGGCCTAAAATCACTTACCTCAGTCCAAAAAGGGATCTAACATTCAGGAACACACATTTTTAATAAATTGCCAGCAACCATTAAAAACTTGGTTTCAGATAAAGCACAGTTTAAATAGAGTTTGCAAGACTTTTTGATAGGCAACTACTTCTACTCCAAAGATGAATATCTTAACAGAGACGGATAAGTCAGCTTAAGTAAAAATATCTGTTAGATTTCAGTATTGACAACACCTTGTCACAACAGTCAAGATCAGGTATTTTGTGTATGATGAATTTATTAATAGTCGATAACAGTGTTTCATTCTGACAGTGAATTAATTCTCTAAATATTAGCTGTCCCAGTTTACTGCATTGTATTAGCTTATTTTTGAATATCTCCTGACAAATGATGAGGGTAGTAAGTATTATATTCAAATGTTTTACATTTTTATGTCATACTTTCTGACATGTTCCACACCCACAAGAATCATCTCATTTTTTGGATCCATGGAACAAAAACTGAATCTAATCTAATGTAAAGTGATTCAGTAAAGTGATCGTGGTTTGCAGCAACCCATAACAAACATTTTATTGTACTAGTGCAAGTACAGAATACTCAAAACATACATGCATTGAAGAGCCAAAGAAACTGGTACTCCTGCCTAATATTGTGTAGGGCCCCCACAAGCTTGCAGAAGTGCCACAACACAATGTGGCATGGACTCAACTAATGTCTGTAGTAGTGCTGGAGGGAACTGACACTATGAATCCTGCAGAGCTGTCTATAAATTCATGAGAGTAAGAGAAAGTGGAGATCTCTTCCAAACAGCACATTGCAAGGAATCCCATATATGCTCAATAATGTTCATATTTGGGGAGTTTGGTAGCCAGGAGAAGTGTTTAGACTCAGAATATGTTCCTAGAGACACTCTATAGCAATTATGGACATGTAGGATATCGCATTGTCCTTCTGGAATTTCCCAAATCTCTCGAAATGCACTATGGATGTGAATGTATGCAGGTGATTAGACAGGATGCTTATGTATGTGTCACCTGTCAGAGTCATAACTAGACACATCAGGGCCATATCACTCCAACAGAACATGCTCCATGCCATTACAGAGCCTCCACTAGCTGGAACATATCTCTGATGACATATAGGATCCATGGATTCAAGTGGTTGTCTCCATATCCATATTTGACCATCCATTCAATACAATTTGAATTAAGACTTGTTCGATCAGGCAACATGTTTCCAGTCATCAACAATCTAATGTTGGTGTTGAGGGTCCCAGGTAAGGAGTAAAGCTTTGTGTCATGCAGTCACCAAGGTTAACACGAGTGGTTCTTCAACTCCAAAAGCCCATATCAAGGATGTTTCACTGAATGGCTCACATGCGGACACTTTTTGATAGCCTAGTATTGAAATCTGCAGCAATTTGTGGAGGGCTTGCTGTTCTGTCATGTTGAACTATTCTCACCAGTTGTCATTGGCCTTGTTCTTACAGGATCCTTTTCCAGTAGCAGCAATGTTGAAGATTTGATGTCTTATTGGATTCCTGATATTCAAGGTACACTTGTGAAATGGTCATATGGGAAAATCCCCACTTCATCCTACCTAGGAGATGCTGTGTCCCATTACTCATGTGCCAACTAAAGCACCACTTTCAAACTCACTTAAATCTTGATAACCTGCCATTGTAGCAGCAGTAACTGATCTAACAATTACACCAGACACTTGTTGTCTTATATAGGTTTTGCCAACAGCAGCACCGTATCCTGCCTGTTTACATATCTCAGTATTTGAATACGCATGCCTCTACCAGTTTCTTTGGTGCTTTAGTGTACATAAAAAAGAAGAAGGAATGTAAAAGGAAATTAATAGCGAAGAGCATATATAGGATGCTACAAAATGATACTGACAAACTCAAGGGGTTGCAGAGGGCCTTTTGAGGAACAAATAGGGGACAGGAATCTGTGACCAGAAACATCATCCAATGATGTTACAGAGTGGTAAGTTACAGCCACCAGAAGCTGCCACTAGGCCACCCATTTGGCAGCAAACATGACCTTTTATGCTGGTGGACCACAAGTGGAACATGTCACAATGTACCTGAGAGCATCCTGGATGTTACATGTCACCACAAGTGTTTTGCCAGCCACAGTAAAGTTGGTCACAGAGGAAAAAGACTAACATATACGGTAGAAACACTGTGCTCATTCATAATTTGCCTTGTGGTGTTGTGTCGCTTTGTGGAGAACTTCACTTGGTCTTAGCATAGAAATATTCATTTCATTTATGGTGAGGTAAAAGGAAATGGGCAAGCAGCTTATATGTCTATCGGCAAAGTCATCCAAATAGGCATCAGCCACACCATTCTATAGTTCCAGCTATTCATCAGTGTCTGGGTGAAATGGGTGGTTTCAAAGGACATCACAATGGCGGAGGACATATATCACGCATATGAGAGTTCAAATTTGAAGAGGATATCTAAGAGAGGTTCAAGCACTTGCACTGTGCCACATGCACTGCAAAGCAACCTCATAGGTGAATGGTGTAGTCAGGACAGAACCACTGGCTCACCTAATTAGCAGAAGGAGAACAATGATGAAGACCCAAAAACGCCGCTGAAGGTAATTACGATGCTGTGAGTACGATTAACCCCCTGAGCTCAACATAGGAGAGGATAGGCAGCACTGCAATGCCCTTGCACTGGAATCAACAGTACCAACAAATGGCATCTCAGCAGGAGGCAAGGCCATCTGTGGTATCCCACAGGACTCATCCAATTGAGCCATCTGTCAGTTATCAGAAGGTGTGCCCTTTCCCGCCACTGTAAGCTCATGTGATTCTGCAATTTGGGCAACATCGGCTAAAAAAGGGTTGGGCAAGGCCAATGCCCTAGTCTAAACCTCATGATTAGAAGCTAACCTACAATCACATTCCCAAATTAGCGAGTCTGCATAAATCAAAGGACACTTCTTTGAAAACAACAATTGTGTGAGAGGCCCTGCAAATTGCCAGTCCAGGTCACATAAAACTGGCCAGGGCATTGTGCTGGTTAAACTGCAACTGTGCCACCACAACATGGGTTTGATGTCCAAAATACTGCATAAGCAACTACAACCATCAGAAAATGGAAGTTTTCAGGCTCAGTGGAGAACTACAAATTTTGGACCATTTTGTATAAACCTGAGCTATATAGCAATAAGGTAGCCTTATCAACTGTAATGACAATGTGCCTTACTTGGCAGTGCAGCAAGAACAAACACAGGTAACTCTCCCTCCTTTCTGTCAACTCAACAAAACTGGAAAATGGTGCCATTGACCCCCCCCCCCCCCCCTGCCTCTCCCCCGCACCAATGAGGCAAGGGTGTGAAGCAATTCCACATTCTGGTTTATCAACACCTGCATCTGCCACATGCACTGCAAAGCAACCTCATAGGTGAATGGTGTAGTCAGGACAGAACCACTGGCTCACCTAGCTGGCTCACTGCTGTAGCAGCAGCAGTTGGTGCTGCACATCTTGTATGCACAACTGTACCTACCAGCATTGCAGAAATGCCATGGCCCAAGTGATTTATTTATTTTATTATTTATTTATTTCGTGTTCCGGTGATCCATGTTGTGAATACATCACAGGATATGGAACGTGTCAGTTTTACAAACTTTTTATGGTATTTTGTAAGTATTGCTATTATTCATATTAAAATTATATGGCTTAGATTAACATTACAAATTAAAATCACAAAAAAATAAATGTTACAAAGTTTAAGTATTACAGACTCTATACATGTAAATAAAATAGAAAGAAACTTCCACATGGGAAAAATATATTAAAAACAAAGATTCCAAGACTTACCAAGTGGGAAAGCACCGGCAGACAGGCACAATGAACAAAACACACAAACACACACACAGAATTACTAGCTCTCGCAACCGATGGTTGCTTCTTCAGGAAAGAGGGAAGGAGAGGGAAAGACGAAAGGATGTGGGTTTTAAGGGACAGGGTAAGGAGGGATTGGAATGACTCCTTACCCTCTCCCTTAAAACCTACATCCTTTCGTCTTTCCCTCTCCTTCCCATTTTCCTGAAGAAGCAACCATCGGTTGCGAAAGCTAGTAATTCTGTGTGTATGTTTGTGTGTTTTGTTCATTGTGCCTGTCTGCCGGCGCTTTCCCACTTGGTAAGTCTTGAAATCTTTGTTTTTAATATATTAGACTTTATACACGCACATACAGAAAATTTACTACTGAAAACTTAAGATGTTTACAAGTAATAGATATACAGGATCACAAAAGAAGAGTGGGAAATGTATCTGAGACTTATCCGTACAGGTACTAGGGTACTATTCATCGTGGTTCAGGAACTCTTCTATAGTATAAAATGACCCTTGCAATAGGAACTGCCTTAAGCTTTTCTTAAACGAGAACTCATCATCTACTAAACACTCAATTTGTCAAGGGAGGGCATTAAAAAACTTACAACCTCTGAAGTGGACCCCCTTCTGTACCTTACTCAGGTTTGCATGCTCATAGTGGATATCATCTTTTCTTCTAGTATCATGATTATGATAAACTCTATTAGGTTTGAAGAGGGGCTTTTTTTTCCTTATGAAACACATCAAGGAGAATATATATTGTGCAATGGATGTGAAGATTTGAAGTTCTGTAAAAAGATTTCTGCATGTGGCTCTAGGGTGGGCTCCATTCATGATTCTTATGGCTCTTTTCTGTGCAGATAGCACTTTCCTAGCAAGTGGCTGATTTCCCCAGAATATGATTCCATATGCCATAAAGGCATAAAAATAACCATAATAAGCTGATTTACTGGTTTCCGTATTTCTGTAAGAGCAGATAATGCGTAAAGCATAAGTTGCCGAATTCAGCCTTTTGCAGAGATCCAAGATGTGGTTTGACCAGTTTAGTTTGCTATCTATATGTAAGCCAAGGTACTTTGTACTATCGACCTTAGCTATCTGCATGTCACCTAGTTTTTGTTCTTGATCATCTTCTTTAGAGACTGTCTGAAACTGGACATAGTTTGTTTCACTGTGATTAATAGAAAGACCATTTACATTAAACCAGTTCACAATATCACTAAAAACCTTATTAGCTGTCACCTCAAGTTCATCCACTGAGTTATCAACCAGTAGCGTAGTGTCATAAGCAAAGATGGTGAATTTACGAAAATCTGTGCATAGAGGAAGATCATTAATAAAAATAATAAAAAGTAGGGGGCTCAGAATGGAGCCTTGAGGCACTCCACAGGTGATTGTTCCCCATTCCGATGATGCTGATGCACCTTCTTGACTATCCAGTACAACTTTCTGTTTTCTGTTTGAAAGATAAGAATGGAGCCACTTCCCTGCTGCCCCACTTATGCCTAGGTATGAAGCTTTATGCAAAAGTATTTGGTGACTGACGCAGTCAAACGTTTTGAGAGGTCACAAAATATTCCAACTATCTTCATCTTTTTGTTGATGGACTCCAAAGCATTGGCAGCAAATGCAAATATTGCATCTTCTGTTGATAACCCCTTCTGAAATCCAAACTGACTTTTACTGATGATCTTATATTCAATGAGGTGATTAACAATCCTGGCATGCATTAGTTTCTCTAAAACCTTAGAAAAACTCATCAGTAATGAGATTGGCCGATAGTTAGCAGTATCTGCCTTATCTCCCTTTTTATACAGAGGTTTCACAACTGCATACTTAAGTCTTTCGGGCACTATTCCTTGCTTAAGTGACGCATCAAAAATGTGGCAAAGGATTCTACTTAAGTCGCCGCAGCAGTATTTTAATAATTTGCTAGATATGTTGTCAACTCCAGTGGAGTTTTTACTTTTCAGGGATCTAATTATTCTTTCAATTTCTGGAATAGTGGCTGTTGTTATTTTGATTTGTGGTACTGTGCCAGGTACGCTGGCTTGCAGAAAACTAATGGCTTGATTTATGGAGCCTTGCGATCCAATTTGTTCTGTTACTGTTAAAAAATGTTTGTTGAACATATCAGCAACTGTTTTTGGATCACTAACAATATGATCCTGATTTTTTATTTGAATATTTTCACTGTGAACTGCACTTTTCCCTGTTTCCTTCTTTACAAAATTCCAAATAGTTTTTACTTTATTGTTCGAGTTATCAATTTCTGCCTTTAAGAACATGTTCTTTGATGCCTGTATGGTTTTGTTAAGAATTTTACTGTACAATTTGTAATGCTTAATCTTATGTGAATCATCTGATGTCTTGGCTCCTGCATAAAGCTCCCTTTTTGTTCTACAGGAAATTTTGATGCCCTTAGTAACCCAAGGCCTGTGATCTGATTTATACAGATTTTCTCTAATTAACTTGTTAGGAAATGTTTCTTCAAAAATACTTGTAATCTCATTGATAAATATATTAAATTTGGAGTTTACATGAATAGCAGCATACACAGAAGACCAGTCCATGTGCTGTAATTTATGTTTAAAGTTTTCCATGTTCTGTGTGTTTGTAATCCTAATGTTTTTCCAAATGAAATTTACTCTCCTTTGTACATTCATTTGGTTTATGGTGAGGAACTGTCCATCATGATCAGATAGGCCATTTGTAACATTTTTTACACTTAAATTATTATATGCATCCTTATCTATAAATATATTATCTATTAATGTACTAGAACTGGCTGTTACTCTAGTTGGACTGTTTACCACTGACACTAAATTGTAAGAGCACATCAGGTGTTCAAGATGTGTTCTATTCCTGTTTTCTGTTAAAAAGTCCACATTAAAGTCACCCTTTACAATGACTAATTTAGTTTTTCTAGGCAGGCGGGACAAGAATGATTCAATATTTCCCATAAAAACGTTCAGATATCCAGCAGGAGCCCTGTAACTTGACAGCACAATAACTGTTGCACTGTCTGTTGTTATCTCAATACCACACACCTCAAAGTACTGTTCCACACAATATTTGCTTAAATCTAGAGATTTATACACTACATTATTCCAAATAAATATTGCGACACCACCCTTTCCCATACTAGATCTACAATAGTGGGCAGCTAAACAAAAGTTTTCAATCTGTAACATGTTGATTCCATCTGTGATATGATGTTCAGAGAAACACAATATATCAGGTTTACTTCCACACTCTTCATCACTTAGGTGAATTAGCAGTTGGTCTATTTTATTTTTCAGACCTCTTATATTTTGATGAAATACAGACAAAGTTTGAGACTTGCTCACCTTTACATTTGTATATTTGTTTGTGGTATTTTTTCTCAGTAGACTAGTTAGTTCTGCTTGTGGCACTGGAGTCCAATGTTTAATACACGAGAGAGATGTTTCACATGATTTTGACTGTTTTTCTCTCATGTCACTCAACATAAAAAACGCTGAGTTACCTTTCTCTTTCGTGTAGGACGAGCTGCTGCTTCCACTGTGTGTGGTTCAGCTGCTAGTTCTCGTACTGAAGGCACTGCTATTTCAGATGATGATGCTGTTTCAGTTGATGATGATGTCAGTTCCACACAATGGGATAGGTGGTTTGGCCATAAAAAGTTTTTGCAATTAAACATGCTACACTCATTTGCATTTTCAGTACGTTTTACACTGTATTTGTCTTTGGGTACAATGTTTTCCTCACTGATGTTTGGTTCTCTATAACTGAGTGGTATTATGGGCCCACTTAGTGCTTTTTCTTACATTACAGTCTCTAATATGAAATTTGTGATTTCTCTCCTCCCAAGATTGTTTAGGTGAAACCTGTTTAGTGTATAAAACTTTCTGTGAAATTTGATTGCTTTAATTATTGTAATATTTGCGAATTTTGAGCACAGTTTGTAGATCTGTGAATTTATGCTGGTTACTTCTGTGTTTACACATGACCAGTTTGGAAGATCCTGTCTGAAAGGCACATCCACTAAAAACACTTTCTTTGATACAATGCACAGTAATTTGGCTTTTAAAGTTTTTATTAGATGTTGGCTGTTGTTGCAAGCAACATCGCTTGTTCCTGTTGCAATTACCACAATGTCAGAGGTGCAAGTTTTGGGGGTGTTTTGGTTAACGTTTTTGAGTACGAAACTTGCATTGGCTTGAGGGTAAACGTAGCCTAAACATAGGATAAGGGAAAGGAAAATATATGGGCTCAAACAAGTAAGAACATCCTTTGTCACCACTTAAATATCTGTTTACATAACTTTGGAACACAAGAAGTTGTTGTTCCACATGGAACAATACTGGCCAGCATACAAGAAATAGAGTCTCAGGAAATTTTTAGGGCTCACAGTTGTGTTAGTAGACACGGAAAGCTGTCCATGAAGAATCACAAACTGTTGTTGAGCTGGCACACGTATATAATCATGCCACCTATACAAGCCCAACTGAGAGGGTAGTTAAAGCATTTTTCAGAACCAGACTGGAACCTGTTGTATCCAGTATCAGAGGAATTCATATAGCTGTTTGAGAAAAGACCACATTTACTGGTAATACATCTAATATAAGTAGAAATTCAGACTGAGGATACAAGACCAGTAGCTCAAAAGACTTACCACACCCCCTATCATTTGCTGTCAGTTATGAAAAAAAGCATTTAACACCAGTTAGATGCAACAGTGACTAAGCCTTCCTCTCACCTATGAGCATTGTACGTTATCATAATACCTAAAAGGTGCATCAACAGAGAAAAACTTACTACTTCCATGAAGATATGTGAGCAGTAAGCTGCATAACCACCCCAGATAAATATCTTTTCCCTTGTATCAATGAAATGCTCAATCACTTGGTAAATTGCAAAATCCCCTCCCCTGTATATGAGGTCAGAATATTACCAAACACCATTAGCTTCTCAGGACAGATCCAAGGCTACATTCGTCATGTTTTCTGGGCTATAAGAATTCCACAGAATGCCTTTACATTTAATAAATGCACCCACTAATTTTCAGTGGTTTGTAGACTTATTATCATACAGATCAAAATGCACCATGTGTCTAGTGCATCTCAATGATATCAATGACTTTTTGTAAACATCTAAAGAAAATGCACAAAGTGCTAACTTGAGCTTAAAACTAGAGAATTATTCTTTGCAAAGTCTTGTGTGTAAATCATGGACCACATTATGAGTTGGGCGAGCATTAAACCAAGATCCACATTTCAGTGAAGCCACTGATGACTTTCCTGCATGAAAAATATAAAAGAACTACAATCATTTCAGAGCTTTGTCAATTATTGCCACAGGTTTATGCAAGGTTACATCAGCATTATGAAGCCCTTGACTAGATTACTCAAAAAGAGGCTACCTTTCAACCACTGAATGTAATGTGGTAATGCTACAAACTAAAAATGTTTTGACAAAATCTCCCCTAGTAGTTTATCCAGATTTTAAAAAAACCGTTGACTATGTCACATGGTGCTAGCGATTATGCCACAGGCTGTGTTGTAAGTCAGGAACAATTTGTTATGCATCCCACAGCCTAACAAAGTGGAATTAATTTCAGTATTACTAAGAAGTAGCTGCTATCTCGGATATTCAGTGCACATTATTTCATGTACTTTCTTTATGATAGACATTTCATTATAATCACTGACCATGCTGCCTGACCACCCCAAAATTTTTAAAAGACCCCAAGTAGTAGACTGGACACTAACATTACCAAGTGAGTACAATTATCATCCATTACAAACCTGGAAAGTTGCACAAAAATGACAATGCACTGAGTAGAAAAGTTACAGGCAGCACAGTAACAGGATAAAAAAGTTAGCAGTTTGCTGCCCTACCAAATATCATATCCAAAAACAGTATCTTCTATTGCAGAACCTCACAAGATAACCAATCAGAAATGCAAAAAGAACTTCAATGCCATGTCATTATACACTATAATGATGGTGCTCAGGATTGCCATAGTGGAAAAGAGGCACCAAACAATTGAGCGGCAACAAGGTGCTGGTGGAAAGGTCAGCAGCACGATACTGAAGATTATATCCATATATGCTTCCATAAGCACATGAGAAAATAAGTACATATTATTTCTGGTACTGTCTGTTGACATGATAGCAGAAACAGTGGCCTCTTTAACTTAGTCATAGCATGAATTTAAGTGCATAGAAGTTAACAATCAAGTTTTCAATACAAATGACAGTTGTGACTGCCTTCACAATTCTAATGCATGTGCAATGTGTGTAACCCCAACAAGAAAACTACTATGAAACACAGATGTATCATAAGTACTCTCTCACAATCTGTAATCTTGTATTTCAATTTTACTTATTTTCATGGCATAATTTTTCCCTAGTTGATAGTTGCAATTAGTTACAACTTAGAGAAATAACAATCCTCACATAGCAGTAATTTTTACACTCACTTTGGGACATTTATGACTCTTAACATCAATTATCTGCATCTATTATCACAATTATTGAGAACCTTTACTGCCTCAAAATATTTTAGTTTAATCTTGTGGAAGCTCAAATTTTACTTTGAATTCTGATGGATTTCCAGGCAAATTTTGTTGCCTGTGGTTACTTACACCTACACCAGAAAGGTCCTGTAACTAGGACCCTGGTTTTATCGCACTAGTTTTGAATATGTGTATTTGAATTTACATTATAAGATTAGTTTCATGAAGTTGTTTGAAGAATAGAGTGTATTTACTTGTGATGCACACAATTTTCATATTGAGGTTAACTGTAATAAGATTTTAGGTGCTGACCATGAGGGTTGATCCTCTATTTTTTTTTAAATTTTTTTTTTTTAAATTTTTTTTTTTTTTTTTTTTTTTTTTTTTTTTTTTTTTTTTTTTTTTGGAAAAAAATATCATTTACCATTTACACTCTTCCAGCATCATTTCAGTTAATATCAAACTATGGCATTTATAATGTTTGATAATTTCTCTACTGTAGACAACTGGTTCGCACTGTTATTGCAGTTTAATGTTTATACTTTGAGTTGTAAGCTACTCTCAGTGTCCAAGACCTTGCCATTTTTTAATATCTCCCCAAGGCTCCCTCAAATCCCATGCACTTGAGTGTCACAGGTAAATAACTGTACCTGCCTCTTGTGCTATCCAACTAATGTGGGGAATGATGGCATCACCATACAACGCTGCCATCCCCAAGGTTCCAGGGCCATCACCACAGCTCCCTGCCCATTGTAATGCCCAGTCAAAAATATATTTCCCTGTAATTGTTTTGAAGCCAATTAGCAAATTTTGGCCTACTAAGCACTTGTTACCTGTAGCTATATGCCCTTGACGTAGACACCTCCATCACTATATGTGCAGACAAATTTCCATTACATGTAGAGCAAGCTTTTTCAGCCATCTAATAATACAACTGCATTTGATCTGATTGATCAACACCTGGCATGCCACTGTTGTAGTCTCTGACTATGTTTCGTTTCAAGGAAACTTTGCCATTTCAATTGCAAACTTCCACCACTTTGTCACGGTGCATATTAGAACCGGTCAGGAGTTCTGTTTTGTTCCACCTCTTGCAAAGAGCAACATTGTCATTTCTTTGCCACACCATCTGACCTTTCTTTATGTTTGTAGTAACTAATGAATTTGGGTTCCCTTTCTGTTGTTATGTGATGTTCCACACACATAGATTTTGTAAGCTGAGAAAAGTTTTGTAAGTGATACACAATTATAAAAATAGTCCATATGAAGCATATATTTTTTGTTCAAGAAAGCTTCCATCAGGAGTGAAAGAACTTCAGGTGCATGACACACCTCAGCCTTCTCTTGTGATGTGGCACAGTAGATTTTTATTTTGGGAAACATACCATTAGATTCACAGATTTCATTAAGTTTTACACCATACTTGCGTACTTGTTCTTGATCTACTGCCTGAAAAGTGAGCCACAAAAACCACTGATTTGTCAATGTAGAGATTCTTGTCTGGAAAGTTATTATTGCTCGTGATGCTACTGAAATGATCCAAAACTGGTCTAGATTTATAGTGTTGGTCATTGGATTGCAGTAATTTATCTGAGATATGTATCTATCAATAAAAGCTAAAGTATGTCCCTACTTCTACAGTTGAAGAAGGATCTGTACTCCGGTAATGTTCTGTCGATGGAATACAACAAGGCACCATGTGCAGCATCATCCACAGAAGAAATATGTTCATTTCCACAACATCTGTACCCTCCATCTCAAAAGCCTCGATAATCTTCTCCTATCACTTTTTTCTGTTTCCTGGCTCGCATACAGATTTGCTTGTTAACATAATGACATTAGAAACACTTCAAGAGGGGGAAGGGGTGGAGGGGGGGGGGGCAGCAAATCAACATGTGCAATGATGCCAAAATTTTGTAAGTCTAATTCCAATCCCACATCCTCACTGAACACAAATTACTGGTGGATCCTGAGGAATGTCACTTCACTCATCACTGTTATTCATAGTGCCTGCTAAGGGACCAACATGCTCGACTTGGAAATTTGTGGTAAGGTCTTATGGGACCAGACTGCTGAGGTCATCAGTCCCTAAGCCTACACACTACTTAGTCTAACTTAAACTAAATTATGCTATGAACAACACACACACCCATGCCTGAGGGAGGACTCGAACCTGTGACAGGGGGGAGCCACACGGACTGTGACAAGGAGCCTTAGACCACGCGGCTACCCTGCACAGCCATGCTCGTCTTCTTCATTGCATTCACTGTTATCTGCATATGAATCCTCACCTGAATGCTCAAATGAAGATGGTTCACAGAGAATCCAACATCTAACAATTCATCCATAAACTGATCCCATTCCAATTCATTCATGCCAGTTAGCTGTTCAAGTTCCACATCACTCACTTTCCTTCTATTGCTAGCCATTTTATAGAAAAAAATGAGCACAGATAATGATAAATGTCAGTTAGCCACCTACACTGAAGACTGACCAGCTACTGACACAGTTGAAATAAGACATGGACTGTATTGTCAAATATGCTCCAAGATATACAAGCTGGTAACAGATTGTTAACAATGAGTTATCTCTTAGTTTGCTTCTGAGCTGAACTTCCTACTCTGCACACCAACTATGAGATTATTCACAGGCTCTATTTTCCCACCAAGAAAAAATTTTTTCTTCAGTTTCGATGATGCAGATGGATTACAAAGGAGATGACAAATGAAATTTATGAACTGCTTAATATGGCTTCTCAGAGCAGTTTACTCAGTTTGGCTGAGGCAGTCAACATCTTAAGAATTCTGTAACTTCTCTCTCTCTCTCTCTCTCTCTCTCTCTCTCTCTATCTCTCTTTCTCCTCATCTAAAAACAACTCAAAAACAAATAAATCTTTCAGGTTATGATTGTGATCACTGATCTGCAGCACGATAGTGAGTAGACATTTTCCCTTTATTTACACAATAATTTGTACAATGCATTGTCAGTAATTTGTATCAATACAGTACGAATATAATGTTTAAATATCTCATAAAAATGTATGCTTTATTTCCATGCTTTTTTTTCACTTTTCAAGATTGAATGTGGCTCACATATTTTAAAGTTAGGTGAATTTGTTCTTTAAATTAAATAAATGTTTATAGTTCCTTAAACTGAAGCTCACTTTTATTACAATAACAGAAATCCCAGGATGGAAATAATAAACTGAAGTAATGAAAGCTAGTAACTCATCTATATGTGATTGGTGTATGGTTTCTAGACACACTTAACACCACCGAGATGGAACTAGCTTTCTAACCATCTCTATCTATCTCTCTCTCTCTCTCTCTCTCTCTCTCTCTCTCTCTCTCTCTCTCTCTCTCTCTGAACTAATTAGGTCAGAACTGTCTCTCCAGTATTTCCTCTTTTCTTGAAGTTCTGTTGACCTAAGCTTATATTAGTCTATTTCACTTTATTCCAGTTACTTGTTATTTACCATACCACACATACTGTAGCTGTGATCTCCCTGTCCTCCTCCCATCCTCTTAATCACTCTGTTCTGTGAGTGTTCCCTTTTCAGTCCTTATTTTGCTACTTCCATTGAGGGTCACCTGCTTGCCTTCTATCACATCTATTAACTCCTCCCCCTCTTCCCCCCACTGCCACAAGTGCCCAGAAATCTTATCTCCAAGTTGCAACATGCCTTTTCCCCATCCTTCCTTCATTCTTATTTATTTATTTAAATGCACTTTTCATGTTTTTACCAGAGAGAACCTAAGGATGTCTGATGTATTTGTGGAATGGAAGAAGAGAAGATAACAATCCTCCATACAGTTGAGGTATTGAGTGGCCAATAGGTGAATATAGCTCTGAAGAAGAACATCCTCCAAAAGTTTAGCAATGTTTTCATTCTTTTTATGTGCCTATTGACCACTCCGTGACACAGTATTAGACTGAGTTGCTACCTTAATTCCATCCACAACTACCCATTAACATAATGCTGTTTTGTATCACTGACAAAACATTGTATTCATACTTTAAAATGTGCTGCCTGCAACTGCAAATTAATGATAATTACATCAATTTGTGTTATATCCTAACTTTAACTCTGCTACAAGGTAATAACCTCTACTTTACTCTATTGTAATGAAACTAACAATAAGACTGGCATACATACCTATAGTTGACTGCACCTCTAAACCATTGAATGGATGATCCTGTGGCAAGGTCAACCATTCGCAACAAACTGTCTCTAGCATGCACTAGTAAGCGTCTTCCTCCTGGGTGGAGCACTAAATAGTTTATAGTAATGCCGCGGGTTTCATGCAGCTCAATTTTCCTGCACAGAACAGGTCAACAGTATGTAGAATTTAGGAGAAAGCACACAAAAATCCTAATTAAAAATGTACAGTTATATAAAAGAATGAAATATCAAAAAATAATTAGTAAAGTAACAAAAATCACTTTTACACTATACAAAACTTTTATCTATTACAAATTCTCAATAAGTATAATGGATTTACTACATGTCATAGTCCTTTGAAGCTGCTGATAACCCAGAATTAACTATCATTAACTTTTTAAATTTTCTATTCCATCTATTTACATGTACACCTATATGATAGTTTGCAATGGTGGAAGGGGGGGGGGGGGGTGGAGACCTGGGGCATGGGGTATTTTTAATATCTTGGAAGTCAAATGGTGATGTGTAAGTAGCCATGAAAAATGTACCAGTTCAGACACCATTAAAAAGCTACAGAATACTGACTTTTCAGTCATTTTCTTGAAAGAAAAACACATGGCTATACGCTATATTTTTTCCTTTCTCTGAGAGCTTGAGGAGGATTGGGGACCACAGCCTTCCTTGCCCTTGGGTAAGGGTGCCCCTGTCTATTCTGTCTTTGGAGATCACACCTGAAAAAAGATTTTGGTAAAATAATTAATTCATATGTTCCATGTGTTGTTAAGCAAGGACATAGAAGCTCTTATTGTGACTACCTGGAGCTTTAGGCATGACATCGGTCGAAGCACTGTGTGCTGTTCTCATAATCTTCCTGATAGATATTACAATCAGGTATCGGGCTGCACTGTATTGGTTAAAGATGGGTAGACTACACCAGGTTAATATAATAACTGGTTCACTGCTGAATAACAAGCAGGACTTCAGAAAATGGAAAATTGACACATGAAAAAGAAGTGTAACATACAGCAAGCTGTAACACTAATTGCATTATGGTTAAGTGACCACACTGTTGGATTTCCACATAGGTGATCTGTGTTCAGACCTACTGCATGCCACTTTTTTCCACTGTTTACTGTATTCAAATTTGTGTCTGTGTCCATTTGCAACAGCAGGGTGTAAGGAAGGAACCTATAATGACAGTTCATTCTGCACAGCTACTTTATTAGCAGCCAAAAGGAATGAATGGGAACCACAAACATTTGATGACAAGGTGACAAGTCAACCAAATCCTCCACCAGTAAAGACATCTGGAGTGCTATACACAGTAATAGTGAACATTATGTGTGTCATACGACAGGAATCTCTTGGAGTGAGAGAGATAAGCCTCTCTGCCCGATTTAGGTGTTTGTACGAATGGCAATGTGATCACTCCCAAGGAAATGGTGAAAACGTAATAATTTCTCACATATGCTGCAAAAAATTAATGCAACAGTTTCACAATCACACAGTTCCTCTGTGCTCTGTCAAAAAATGTTTTTAACGTTTTTGAAGTTTTGTTCCATTTTGGAAGTTTTGACTCTTGAATTCCTTTGTTGCATTGTAGTTCACATCTGTTTATTTATTGTTTTCATTTATGAGTGATGTCTATGTGGAATCTCACCTGCTCTCACTATTCATTACATTTACTTGTGACAGTAATGTATTCTTACCACGTGACTCATATTCTAAAACCAATGTATAACACGACAACTGCCAAGACTATACAAAGAGAACAAAAATTTCAATGACTGGATGGACAGCTCATAATGTCATGAAAAAAAGGAAAAAATGGCATGAGAGAGCTTTCAACATGGCTCATCTGCTTCACAGTACAGCACTGTGACCACTTAATGATGATGATGCTATGCTTCTGTATGTGGGCTTATTTTGTATTTTTATTTATTTATTTATTTTAACCAGTTCAGCACACCTTCTTCCTGTTTTCATGCTTGACCTGTGTTCAGTTTTTGATGGGCTATCCACTGGTCTATCTTACCACTAAATCTGAGGGGGGGGGGGGGGGGGGGGAGGACACACTGGGGAGTTTCCCTTGTGAGAATTACAAGGGAGTAAAGCATGTCACCATCACTTGTGAGCTTGTAGGATTTATTCATGTTTCTGAAATCTATTGACCTCATGGTGAGTTAGGTTTATCTGTGCTGTAGGTCCACAATGCATACTTGAAAACCCACAAAAAGCTGTATCACTGCTTTCTCTGATATTAACATAAATGTGGGATCAAGAGTGGTGTGCTTTAGGCCCTTATGGATCTCAGCACCTCACTTGTATTCTAATCAAGATACCATGTTGGCAGACATTACTACTTGAGTTTAATCATTTCCACAAATGGCACTTTGTATTTGGAGCTGGTTGTTAACTGGGTGGGAATTGGCTTTCCTGTGCAATGTAATCATGAACTATCTTGTATCTATTTTAAATGTTAACAAGAAAGTAAAGCTGTGAGGATGGGTCTCGTATGTCACACTTGGGTAGCTCAGTTGGTAGAGCACTTGCTGTGAAAGGTAAAGTTCCCAAGTTTGAGTCTCAGTCCAGCTTTAATCTACCAGGAAGTTTCATATCATAGCACTCTCCACTGCAGAGTGAAAATGTCATTCTGGGAACAGAAAAGCAAATTACCAGCAAAAGTTAGCTGCAAAGGAACTAGGGCCTCCGAGAGCAGATCCTTTGATTGAGAGAATGATGAAATAAAATAAGCGTGACTACAAGTGAACATTTAACAAGGAAGTGTACAGTTAGAATAAGTTGTTGTGTGGATGCAGCATAAGAATGTCTGATTTTCAGCATGGAAGTAAATTTTTGAACTAATACATCTCTTAGAGATCTTGTATATTTATCTGAAAAAATGAAAAAGCACAAAAACTCCCATTTACACAAAAATGTGAAATGGAGAGTTGCTAAAGCTTATACATTATTTCATTATTGCACTAAACTGTACTTAATTATGTACAAAACGACAAAATTCCACAAAAAAATTCTTTCTTTTGTCAGATAAGTTATGCATATTGTTATTATTATTATTATTAATTTTAGTGTTATTATTGTCAGTGACTGTAGTTGCATAAATTTGTTGATGAGCATAACTTTTATACAGCAGATGCTATTAATTTCACACTCTCAAATTTATCTGAATCTAAAAATTTGTGAACCCAGAGAATGTATACTCATGAGCCACCACTGTACTGAGTCTCCACAGATGGTGATTACCCTCACAAACATGTACAGGAACAGAACTTTGATGCCTTATCTCTCCAGTCACCCCCCCCCCCCCCCCCAAAGTCCTACTGTCCAGTCACAGAGGAGCATTCCCCTCATGACTCAGTACCACACAGTACTGGAGCAACTGAGTGACATTATCCACCAGGGTGTCGACTACCTCTCATCATGCCCTGAAAGGAGGAAGTCCTACCCACTATTCTTCCCATCCCTCCCATAGTGGTATTCTGCCACCCACTAAATCCAAGTAATATTATCGTCCATTCCTACAAAAGCCCTGCTCCTAACCCTTTGCTCATGGATCATATCCCTGAAGTAGACATAGATGTACAACCTATCTCATACATATTCTCTCCACCATTTACTCCAGTCCTGTCACAAGCATCACCTATCCTATCAAAGGTAGGGCTATCTGTGAAAACAGTTATGTGATCTACAAGCTAAGCTGCAACCACTGTGCTGCATTCTATATGGGCATGACAACCAATAAGGTTTGTGTCTGCATGAATGGCCACCAACAACCTGTGCCCGAGAAACAGCTACACCACCCAGTTATTAAGCACACTGCCCAACACAATGTTCTTCTTTTCAAAGACTGCTTCACAGCCAGTACCATCTACATCCTTCCTAACAATACCAGCTTTTCTGAATTGCACAGGTGGTAATTCTCCCTGTAATATATCCTAAATTCCCATAACCGTCCTGGTCTCAACCTTCATTAGTCACTGTCCTTCACACACCCATCCCTTTCCCTGTTCCCACTCTAGCATTACACAGCCTTCTATTCCACCAATGCACCCACAGTCTTTTTACTTTTCTCAACCCACACCCCTCTCACACTACATCTAACTGGTATCTAGCTGCACTACCCTCTCCCCATGTCATCCATGTACACTCCCACAAGCACCACTTTACCATCCACTACCCATACCCTGCTATCCCTCTCCCCTCCCTCACCTCCAACCCAGCCTCCTCCTTACCCCCAACAACCAGACTGCTTCTCCCATAATGCACTGTTGCTCGTACTCTGACCTCAGCATCCAGAGACAGTGATCATGTGCGTGAGAGTTGCATTTGCATGCATGTCATGTGTGTATATATGTTGTCCAGTTCAGAAGAAGACTTTTTGGCTGAAAGCTTACTTGCCTATAAGTCTTTCTGTTGAGTCTGTTGGGGACACAACACATCCACTGTGTGATGAGTGGCAATATATCCCTTTCTAGTATTGTCATTATTCCATCCTGGATTTTCTATTGTTTAATTATGTATGACAACTGTACTGCTTTTAACCTCCAATTATCTGCCAAGAATAGAACATACGTTTTGTTAAGTTATGCACTGAAATTTATAGAAATCATCAACAACCAAAAACCTGTAAAAATGTAGGAAGAGTCCGTTCAATCAATATGGATGCATTCCCACAGATGCTACAGTGTAGGCTAGGGATAGAGTGTTAACTGTGGCACTGCCTGTTGGGTAGCACCCATAACAAGATTTACAATATCAGGGCAAAGCACAGGCCATCAGACCAATAACTTGTTACACAAAACCCTCCAATATCCCTAATGGAGGATCTGAAGCACATCCCACTGAAGAGTGGCTGGAATCAAAACCATAGGTGTTATTAGAATCCGTAGCTAATAGACCACCACCACCACCAAATTCTGAAAGGCAGTGATGGAGGGAAAAACAGTTACCCAAAGGATCAGAAGCCCTGCCTGGAGGCCTATCTGGCCAAACATGCTGAATGAAGAGAACAATTTGATGTAAAACTGGATTGGAAGTGACAAAAACTGCAATCCAGGAGCCTGTAATAGGAAACCCTTCCATTGTACATTATGCCGCAACATCTAAATGAAAATAAGGGAGTTCATCCTGATCAGAAGTAGGATTTGAACCAATTGGAAGCTTGGACAGTCCTTCAGTGTCGGCACACTGTGTGGCAGGCAGAAAAAGTATTTCATAACTGTAGTGAGACAGGAACAAGGCCCAATGCTGAACATGACATGCTGCTTTGTCAGGCAATTAACCTGAAGGATTAAATAAGGAAATGAAGGATTGTGGTCAGTAATAAGGTAGAACTTAGACCTGTACAAGAACACATGAAACTTTCTGAGGGTATAGACAATAGCAAATACTTCCTGTACAACATGGGACTAGCACTGTTGGGCAGAGCTGAGCATTTTCAATGCACAAACTATCAGACATTCAGAACCATCCTCGTACCAACATGCAAATATGACCCCCATTTCATATAGAGAGGCCTTCGCAGCCAAAACCAGTTGGTTGCCAGGATGATAAATAGACAAACAATGAGCAGAATGTAATTTAGATTTATAAAGTGTGGACATGTGCTCACAGGTCAGCATCCACTGAAAAGGAACATTCCCATAGAGAAACCCCTGGATTGGATGGGCCAATGTGGCCACACCCAGAATAAATTTGTGATAGTAAGCAATTTTACCTAAAAATCTTGGACTTCTTTCACAATTGTAGAGTGAGACAGAGCTATGACCACAGCGACTTGATGACATAAAGGCATAATCCCATTCCAAGAAACCACTACCCCAAATACACAATGAATGGATGAAAAAATATGACTTGGCTTTGTTGCATTTAAATCCTCCAATATGTAAGACAGTGAGCACAGCACATAAGTTATGTAAATGCTCTTCCATGAATGCAACAGTCATGACAATGTCATTGAGATAAATGATGCACACTAGAATTAACACTACCAAGTGTTCCAAAAAAGCTGAAAAATTGCCAAGGCATTTGTCACAGTCAACAGTTTCCTGCACTGGTATTGGTACAACCTAAAGGGCATGTTAACTACAAGGAGCCATTTAGAATCCTCGTCCAACAAAACCTGTAAACAGCCTTCAGATAAATCAGTTTTGGAGAAAAATGAACCCCTAACAAGCTAAGCCAATAATTCATTTGGACAGGGCAAAGGGTAGATGTGAATAATAGATTGAGCATTAAATGAAACTTTAAAGTTGCCGTAAATGTAAAGTTGACCAGTTGATTCGTTTAATATCAGGAGGGTTAGATATGATGTAAAAGATTGTATGACCCCCAATGACACCAGACTGTCCAAATCTGATGTAATAGATTGTATGACCCCTAATGACACCAGCCTGTCCAATTCTGCTTTCACTTGATCACACAAAGACACTGGAATATGGGACACATGGAAAAAACAGAGTTGCACTGTAATCAGAGTAATGAGGACCACAAAATTTGTGGCACAACCTAACCCATCCGAAAAGAGAGACAAGAACTTAGGGTGCACACAATCTAACTGCTGGTAAGGGACTCACTTGGAAATGACATACACTGTATCTAAAGCAGAAAAATCAAAGCATTGAAAGCATCCAGACCAAACAAATTTGTGGTGTCAGTATCATCAACTATCAAAAAAGTCAAGGAATAAACTAGATTTTATACATAGTGGGAGATGTAAATTGCCCCAAAATTGGAATATGCTACTTGTGAGTCACTAAACTTTGAGGAACTGTAGACCATGCATTTCGTCAAATGGAAGTGATGCGAAACTTCCTGGCAGATTAAAAATGTGTGCTGGACAGAGACTCGAACTCTGAACCTTTGACTTTTGGGGAAAAGTGCTCTACTGACTGAGCTACCCAAGCATGAAGCATGACCTGTCCTCACAGCTTCAATTCTGCTAGTACATCATCTCCTACCTTCCAAACTTCACAGAAGCTCATCTGTGAATCCTGTAGAACCAGTACTCCAGAAATGAAGGATATTGCAGAGACATGGCTTAGCCACAGCCTGAGGGATGTTTCCAGAATGAAACTTTCACTCTGCAGTAGAGTGTGCACTGATATGAAACTCCCTGACAGATTAACACTGTGTGCCTGACCAAGACTCGAACTCCGTACTTTTTCCTTTCATGGGCACATGCTCTACTGATTGAGCTACCCAACTTTTCAAACTTCACAGAACTTCTTTTACGAACCTTGCAGAACCAGCACTCCTGGAAGAAAGGGTATTTCAGAGACATGTCTTAGCCACAGCCTCGGAGATGTTCCAGAGTGAGATTTTCGCTATGCAGTGGAGTGTGGGCTGATAAGAAACTTCCTGGCAGATTAAAATTGTGTGCTGGGCTGAGACACAAACTCAGGACCTTTGCCTTTTATTCTAAAAAGAGATGCAGGTTCCTGGAACAACGCTAACTGACACAGCAACTGCTAGATCTGAAAACAGAGCCAAGAAAAAACAAAGCCTTACACATGTTAGCATCAGTGACACCAAAGGTGCCCTACAGGGGGATATGCTTCAGCTCCTACATCAAGGACATTGGGATGTCTCACATAGCAAGTTAGTGACCAATTGGCATGTGTTTTGACTTGGCATCAATGGCAAAACCGTGTACATCTTGTCGCAACCTGCTCTCAGTGTGCTACCATACACGCAGTGTTGTGGTTGATGCTCTCTTCCTGGTCCACACTAAGGCATCCACGGCAATACATCATTGTTAATTCCAGGGGACCATTCCTACATTCTTACTAGTTGTGGCTGTCCATGCTCTCTCTAAATTTCCATACGTTACCCACTGTCCAAAGTCAACCATAGCTATGATTCAAGCATTCTCCATAATTTTTGCTATTGAAGGGTTGCCTTATATGCTTGTGATGGAAAACAATCCACAGTTTTTGTCTCCGACCTTCCACATTTCTGCACCTGTCAAGGTATTCATCATGTGACAGCTCCTTCTTTTCACCCTCAATCTAACAGTGAGATGGAACATCTCATCTTCAAAGTCAAAGTTCAAATGAAAAAACATGTAATGGACTCCTCTGCAGATGACATCTTGGCACACTTCTTGAGTTCCTACAGGTTAATATTGGTGGGGGATCAGAGTTCGGCAAAGATGCTCCATGGTCACCAGCCACGTACCCCCCCCCCCCCCCCCCCCCCAGCCACTGCTCATGCTGCCCCACGAACACACACCATTAGGGCCAGGGCCATTGTTGTAGTTTGCTCCTTGCTCCACAGTCTGGGCTTTGTGGTTGGCCCCCAACAGAAGTGGATAATGGTCATGTTCCACAGCTGCTGAGGTTGTCACTTCTGCATGGTGTTCACTAGTGAGGGGCTGGGGACATGCATGTGGTGTCTCTGCTCTGGGGAGCAGATCCATCCTCCTTGTGGATGCCACCACCTCCAGACCATGGATGAGCTGCCTCCTTCCAGACCTTCCTGCAATGCTTTGCTTCCACTTGTGATTCCGCTGTCAGCTGAGTTGGTGCCTACAGGTCCTTCCACATCAGCAAACCTGGCATCCCCGACAGAGCTGCCAGTGCCCTCACTGCAGGCATGCTTCTACAATGTTGAGGACCTGGATGTTAAAATGCAGCCAGCACTCTTGTCAATGGTCCTCTCTAATCATATTTCATGGGGGAGCTGCCACCACATGTGTCCACAGCCACCCCACTTCTGCCCCTGCTCACTGGTTCCAACCTGGAGTCTCCTTCCCCCACTGCTGTCATCACCTGCATCATCAGCCACAGAGGCCATGTATGTTTCAACAGCTGCCCTGATGCCTGTATCGGTGGAGCATCCTTTTGCCAAGGGTCAAGGGGTTCCATAATCCTGTACATAATACTAGGTTATGTATCGTGGTATCAGGACACCTGCATGCTATACTTTGAATATTCTGCCAACAGCATTAGCATGAGCTGGCCATCAGAGACTGCCTGCAGTGGGCCACATGACTTGTGCACAAGACATAGCATCCACCAAGCCATCTACAATAGCCCTGTGCTTGGCATAACTACAATGCAGCGAGCACTCACTCTCATGGTATGTTCTAACTTATTGTCAACAGCTGATTGCATCAGTATCTGGATTATTTCTATGTTTGTGTATGTGGAAGAAGAATAAACTTAGGTTCATTGTGGCCATACTGTTGTTTGTGTCTTACATTATGACATGTATACGTAAATTATCTATAACACTAGATGCTGATACTGCATTTGAGCACAAAAGTTTTCAAGGCAATGGCAGAGGGAATATTTGCAATAGTACCAGCAGCTATTACCACTGACATAAGTAACACCACTTGACTCATGCTATCTGTCATGTTGGTTGAAACACAAATATAGCTGTACAAAGTAAGTCACAAAGTGGCAACAAAAATAACAACTAGGGAAGTATGTACCACACAGATTAACTAGTCAACAGTTAAGCAGTTGGATAATAGTAAATAAGAAAAGCAGGCTACTTAGCAAAATGTATGTTCCATTCATGGTAGATAATCAGAGGTTAAAAGCAGTACAGTTCCCATATATAATTATGTAACTAATAGAAGATACGTATGGAATGCATTCATCATAGCAATGAATATCAAAACAATCAGGGAATCATAACACTCCAATTTAGTAGCATAATCCAGAGGACTACAGCTAACTTGCTACTCAAGTTTTGTAATTCTGTCACATACTCTTCACATATCAACTGAAGACACTATAAAGTCTCTGTAACCATTACACACTGTGATAATGAAATTTGCCATGGAATAAAAATATGTGGTTGTTGTGGAGTTCAGTGCCCTGATGACAATGATGAATTGTATGCGGAAATGTAATTTCATTTGCACTTGGCTATGTTATTTATATTACCATGGCACTTACCACATTCTGTTATTTTAGGAATATTATTCTCTAGTGGTGCGAGTAGAGAGGGGAGGGACAGATAGCCACTTAGGGAATGGAAAGTAAAGCTGCAGTTGCATCAGTCAGTCAACTATCGACCATCACTTATCTCACTATGAGATCACACAGCATCAATCCTTGATATGTGTACATCTGCTAACATGAAGAATATGATTTTTCTGTGTTCACATGTTTCTTATGCTCAGTGGTGTCTAGGAAGTGTTTAAAATTCACCAAATCTTTTCTAGGTCACAGCTCCCGTACAAGATAAGTAATTTTAGTAGTAATAAACTGTTTCTAACACTTTAAACTAACTTATTACGTTAATTATAGTGCTCTTCAAGAGTACCATTAAAAGTTTTTGTCTTACTCGCGTAATCAAGCAAAGTTCGTTTTGTTTACATATCGTGGCCAGGCCGAACTTTTGAGCTTTCAGATTAAACTTCATACCAAAATTTTAAGTGCATTTACTGATAGTTTAGTGTGCCAAATACGTTTGCTGCCCATTTATATCTGTAGAGTATCATCATCTCTTAAGTAATTTCCAGTAAGAAACTTCTGAACCATTGTTTACATTGTCGCGAGTGGGCCTAATTTTTTGTACATGTATTTTCATTGTTTTCCGGTAACTTAATTGTCTTTCTGTCGCTAAAATCGATTTGTACCATGAGTATAAAGTGCCTGACGTGCCGTAGAATCGTTAGCTTCGGGGTCTGGTGTGATGGATGTAGTAACTTTTTTCATTGGGGAGATTGTAGTGGTGTGGGAATTGGGAAAATGAGCGAGACTCATCAGTGGTTCTGTAGGCTATGCAGTAGAGATAGAAAGATTGTGGAACAGGAGGGGAAAATTGCTACCCTTCAGGTTGAGTTAGATGAGGCTAGATGAGAACTGTGCAGGTTAAGGAGGGAGAAGGGTAAACAGGGGTGGGAAGTGGCAACAGGCATAAGGAACAGGCCAAGAAATTCTTCTGGCAGCTTTGTTATTAATGTACAAAATAGGTTTGACCTGTTGCCTCAGTCGAAAACTGATGAGCCTCTCACAGAAGTAGACGTAGACAGGGCTCAACAAGCTTTCAGCAGCAAATTGATTAAGAAGGTAGGGAAGTGTGCAAAGAGAAAGAAAGTCTTGTTGCTAGGTAGTTCGCATGCTAGGGCTGTGGGCCAACTTCTGCAGGATGAATTAGGGTCAGAATACCAGGTCACAAGTTTTTTCAAACCTAGTGCTGGACTGGGGCAGGTTACAGAGGATATAGTTTCACTATGTAGAGGCTTTACTAAGGAAGATACCATGGTTATTGTGAGTGGGCTGGGCAACAGTATTGACAGAGATCCAGGGTACAGCATAGAGTGTGACCTGGCAAATATTGCATTGGCATCGAGTTATACCAGTGTTGGGTTTGTGTCGGTTCTGGAGCGCCATGACCGGCCTCATTTGAGCTCTTCTGTCAGGAGAGTTAATTTGGAGTTGGAACAGCTACTTGGATCTGATGTGGGGTCAACCATTGGTGTGGTTCCTGTTGATTCACTCTGTAGGTGGGACTATACTAGACACGGCCTACACCTCAACAAGAAGGGGAAGGGTAAACTGGCTGGGCCGATAGCAGGAAATTTAAAGGGGGGAGGAACTACATCTCATGGTGGTAACTCTTTTTTAGTGTAAGATCAGTGTCCAGTAAGAAACTCAGCCAGGCAAGTATTAAAGATGTATAAAAAGTTCAAGATACTCACAAAAGTAAAATGAAAAATGTTAGTATATTTCATCAAAATATTGGGGGATTGAAGAATAAAATTGATGAGCTTCTGCTTGGTTTAGAAGATATAGAAACTGAGAATGTAATAGATGTACTATGCCTGTCTGAGCATCACATTGTCACTGATATGCAAAAGGTTAGCATCAATGGGTACAAATTAGCTGCACATGTAAGTAGAAATAATATGATGAGAGGAGGAGTTGCCATATATGTCAAAAGCTTCCTCAGCGCAAAACATTTGGACACTAAAAATTTTTGTGTAGAGCAACATATGGAAGCATGTGCCATTGAACTAAAACTAAATGATGGCACTTTCATAATGGTAACAGTGTACAGGTCCCCCTCAGGGAATTTCCAGCTATTTCTAGAAAACTTGGATGCTTTGTTGTGCTATCTGTCAGACCGGGGGAAGCAAATTATCATTTTTGGGGATTTCAATGTTGATTCCCTGAAAGAATGTGATAGGAAGAATGACCTTGTAGTATTACTCTGTTCTTTTAATTTGAGCTCCGTCATTGATTTTCTTACACGGATAACAAAGAACAGCAGGACATTGATATATAACTTTTTTATAGACCAAGATAAGTTTAAGGACATAAATGCCTATCCTGTTGAGAATGGTCTTTCAGATCATGGTGCACAGCTGGTTACAGTACATGGCATAGCTCCATGCAGTATATCAAATCAGAATTTCAAAGCAGTGCGTTCAATTAACAATATAAATACTGCAAACTTTAGGGAAAGACTAAAGGAGCTAGACTGGGATGAAGTGTATATGGAACCCAATGCAAACTTGAAATATAACTTATTTCACGATACATTTTTAAGGGTATTTGAAAATTGTTTTCCCAAGAAAACAGTGAAACATAATTCCAAGAAAACATATAAAAAAACCTTGGCTAACTAAAGGAATAAGAATATCTTGCAACTGTAAAAGAGAACTGTACCTAACAGCAAGAGAGAGTACTGACCCCGAAATTGTTCAATATTATAAAAACTATTGTGCGGTACTAAGAAAAGTTATTAAAAAGTCCAGAAGCATGTGTATCATGTCTGAGATCAGTAACTCGGATAATAAAATTAAAGCAATTTGGAATATTATTGAAAGGGAAACAGGGCAACCAAGAGCACAGGAAGACTTTAGTGCCATAAAACTGAATGACAAGTGTACTAACAAACAATCTGAAATTGGAAATATTGTCAATTATCATTTTTTAAATGTTGTGGAGAAAGTAGGATCTAGATCTTCACTAGAAGAGGCAAGGCTTCTAATAGAAGAGGCCATACCTGTGCAGTTTGAAACAACTGTATTTCCACGAACCTCTCTCTCTGAAATCAGTAAAATAATAAACTCACTGAAAAGTAAAAGCTCTTACGGAATTGATGGCATTTCCAGCAAGATACTTAAAGCTTGTTCCCCACAGATAAGTAGGATTCTCAGCCACGTATGTAATACCTCTTTGGAGCAGGGTGTTTTCCCCGATAGACTGAAATATGCCATTATAAAACCATTGCATAAAAAGGGGGATACGTCGGATGTCAACAACTATCGCCCAATCTCTCTTCTGACAGCTCTATCAAAATTTTTTGAGGAAGTAATGTATTCAAGAGTAGCCTCCCATATATCTAAAAATAAAGTACTAACAAAATGTCAGTTTGGTTTTCAGAAAAGTTTTTCAACAGAAAATGCTATATACGCTTTCACTGATCTAATATTAAATGCTCTGAATAACCGGACATCACCCATTGGTATTTTTTGTGACCTCTCAAAGGCCTTTGACTGTGTAAATCATGGAATTCTTTTAGATAAGCTAAATCATTATGGTTTAAGGAGGGCAGTGCACAAATGGTTTAATTCATACTTAACTGGAAGAATGCAGAAAGTTGAAATAAGTGGTTCATGTAATGTTAATACAACAGCTGATTCCTCAAACTGGGGGGGGGGGGGGGGGGGGCTAATCAAGCACGGGGTCCCACAGGGTTCAGGCTTAGGTCCTTTACTGTTCTTGATATACATTAATGACTTAGCATTCCATATTGATGAAGATGCAAAGTTAGTTATTTTTGCTGATGATACAAGTATAGTAATAACATCCAAAAACCAAGACCTAAGTGATGTAATTGTAAATTATGTTTTTCACAAAATTATTAAGTGGTTCTCAGCAAACAGACTCTCTTTAAATTTTGGTAAAACACAGTATATACAGTTCTGTACAGTAAATGGCACAACTCCAGTAATAAATATAGACTTTGAACAGAAGTCTATAGCTAAGGTAGAATTTTCAAAATTTTTAGGTGTGTCCATTGATGAGAGGTTAAACTGGAAGCAACACATTGATGGTCTGCTGGAACGTCTGAGTTCGGCTACGTATGCTATTAGGGTTATTGCAAATTTTGGTGATAAGAATCTCAGTAAATTAGCTTACTATGCCTACTTTCATTCACTGCTTTCGTATGGTATCATATCTGGGGTAATTCATCGTTGAGTAGAAAAGTATTCATTGCTCAAAAACATGTAATCAGAATAATTGCTGGAGCCCACATATGGTCATCTTGCAGACATATATTTAAGGATCTAGGGATCCTCACAGTAACCTCACACTATATATATTCACTTATGAAATTTGTTGTTAATAATCCAGCCCAGTTCAAAAGTAATAGCAGTGCGCATAGCTACAACACCAGGAGAAAGGATGATCTTAACTATGCGGGTTTAAATCTGACTTTGGCACAGAAGGGGGTAAATTATGCTGCCACAAAAGTCTTTGGTCACCTACCAAACAGCATCAAAAGCCTGACAGATAGTCAACCAACATTTAAAAATAAATTAAAAGAATTTCTAGATGACATCTCCTTCTACTCATTGGCTGAATTTTTAGATATAAATTAAGGGAGGGAAAAAAACTAACTTAAGCATTAGTGTCATGCAATATTTTGTGTAATGTAATATCATGTAGAGACATCGTTCATTAACCTGACACATTCCACATCATTACGAAGTGTCGTATTCATGATCTATGGAACAAGTATAAAAAAAATTAAAAAAAAATAATCTTGGAGATGTGAGTGACAAACACATTGAGCAATTTCACCAAAATGTCACTGCCTTAGAAAATTATATAAGGGAAGTGGTCAAAAAACTTTTGGTGGATTACTACTGAACACTCCTAAAAGAAGTTTCACCACACACCCAAAAATATAAAGTTTCCAGGAAAAGTTTCTAACTTGTGAGACCATTTCAAGCTTTATTCAGCTCTCTCATACTATTTTCTGTTTTTTAATAAAAAAACACCTTCTCTTGCTATGCTGTATTTCATTCTCCCAGATGCAATTCACCTTTTTTCACTTTAAGGCATCATCATGGGATCTATAATGATAGTTATGATACATTTTTGTATTTATATGTATTATTTATAGATTATAAAACAGTTCACTTCTTGCTTTTTATGTAAATAAGTGATTACTTACAGTTCTTTGCATTTTTAATTAACATCAGCATTTCCTCTCATCTGGCCACGTGGAGGTCACACTACTGTTTTGTTTATGACCTCTATTTTCAATTGTTCTTTGATTTACTTTCCAGTTAGTTATTGTGCATGTATTCATTTTTGTGTGATTGTAATCTGTTACTGAGTATACGCAGGAATAAATATTTTGTTTTCTCCAATACCAACATATTTGGTGACCCCAATTGACTAAGTCATGTCTGCCCTGGCTTCAGCATTTTCCACAGTTTCACAATATTGATGCTTGTATCTTCCACACCATCTGCACTGCACTTGTTCCCAAATAAGAATATATGACTCACCAGTCACAACTGAACCAACAGCCAGCAGTGCAGTTAACAGAATCACAATGAAATCCCCACCATTCTGACAAGATAATCCTCTATTATGGTCTGCCTGGTTAGGAATCAGTTCGTCCTCACACATATATCAGCAGACAGGACTAAATACAGCTACGTGGTTGCAGTACTCATGGAGGATCTAGCAACAGAATTCCAGGACATTCCAGCCATACCGAACAGTATGCATCAATTAAGAATGCGTTGATCACGGACTTGCAACTAAGAGCAAAATGGCTAGAGAAGCTTTTCCACACTAACAAGCTCAGAGATCATGCTCCCTCACAATTCCTAAGACATTTACACACATTGGTAAATAATACTGTAAGTGATGATGTGCTACAAAATATACGGTTGTCCCAAATGCCATCAGACACCCAAAAATTAACATTGTGTGTGCAAGCAATTTAAACACACTGGCAGGAAAATGCTGACAGGATAGGTGAAATACATCCTACATAAAATGTCTCAACATTGACGCCATGAAAAGAAAATGTGCCCAAAGTGATGCAAGCCTCCCTGCAAATGCCATTGGCAGAACTGACCAAACAGGTAGCTGCATTACAAACAACACACAACCATCAATGGGCACGTTGCCAATAGTCAAGGAGCTGCAATCAATAGTTGTTGCACAGAACTTATTTTGGTATCACAGGAAGTTTGGTAATGATATGCAAAAGTGTACACCACTTTGTACAACACCTTGTAGGTGGGAGCACGACAGCAACTTCTATTGCAAATATGCAGTAACTTTTTGTGATAGACAGGGATACAAAACTACAATACTTGGTCAATACAAAGGCAAAAGTGCCAGAATATACAGCAAACTGACTACAGTGTTGGAGCAGTCACAACTGCTATCTATTCACCAAGATTAGAATTTATGGTTGAGTTAACATTATTCATTAACCTGGGGCTACACTATGTGTTTGAATGGCAATTTACAGAGGCAGTTATATCACAGCCTATTATCAGAAAAAAAATTTGTGCTTCTATGACTTACTGGCAGATTTGACTACTAATCTGTATACTCCAAGGAAAGTATGTTGTGACACACCGCTAGCAGTATGCATAGTCACAGACAATGCACCATACATATGGTTACTGAAAGAATACCCTGACACCACTCAGCAGTCTCCTACTCTCCCAGTGGCAAAAGAAAAAGCATGCGAAGTTCAGAAGAACACGAAATCCCGAAGATTGGCTAAAATTTACAGATGCGTGAAATTTGGCACGGACTTCAATGCGAGATGCCTTTAACAGGTTGCACAATGAAACATTGTCTCGAAATTTGGTAGAAAATCCAAAGAAATTCTGGTCGTATGTAAAGTACACAAGCGGCAAGACACAGTCAATACCTTCGCTGCGCAGTGCCGACGACTGTGCCGTTAAAGCGGAGTTATTGAACACAGTTTTCTGAAATTCCTTCACCAGGGAAGATGAATGGAATATTTCAGAATTTGAAACATGAACAGCTGCTAGCATGAGTTTCTTAGAAGTAGATACCTTAGGGGCTGCGAAGCAACTCAAATCGCTTGATACGGGCAAGTCTTCAGGTCCAGATTGTATACAAATTAGGTTCCTTTCAAATTACTCTGATACAATAGGTCCCTACTTAGCAATCAAATACAACCGCTCACTCACCAATAGATCTGTACCTACAGATTGGAAAATGGCGCATGTCGCATCAGTGTTTAAGGAGGGTAGTAGGAGTAATCCATCGAACTACAGACCTATATCGTTGACGTCGGTTTGCAGTAGGGTTTTGGAGCATATACTGTATTCAAACATTATGAATCACCTTGAAGGGAATGATCTATTGATACCAAATCAGCATGGTTTCAGAAAACATCGTTCTTGTGCAACGCAGCTAGCTCTTTATTCACACCAGGTAATGACCGCTATCAACAGGGGATCTCAAGTTGATTCCGTATTTCTAGATTTCCAGAAAGCTTTTGGCACCATTCCTCACAAGTGACTTCTAATCAAGCTGCGGGCCTATGGGGTATCTTCTCAGTTGTGTGACTGGATTTGTGATTTCCTGTCAGGAAGGTCGCAGATCATAGTAATAGACGGCAAATCATCGAGTAAAACTGAAGTGATATCAGGTGTTCTCCAGGGAACCATCCTGTGACCTCTGCTGTTCTTGATCTATATAAATGACCTGGGTGACAATCTGAGTAGTTCTCTTAGGTTGTTCGCAGATGATGCTGTAATTTACCGTCTAGTAAGGTCATCTGAAAACCAGCATCAGTTGCAAAGCAATTTAGAAAAGATTGCTGTATGGTGTTGCAGGTGGCAGTTGACGCTAAATAACGAAAAGTGTGAGGTGATCCACATGAGTCCCAAAAGAAATCCATTGGAATTCGGTTTCTCAAAAAATAGTACAATTCTCAATGCTGTCAATTCAACTAAGTACCTTGGTGTTAAAATTACGAACAACTTCAGTTGGAAAGACCACATAGATAATATTGTGTGGAAGGTGAGCCAAAGGTTGCATTTCATTAACAGGACACTTAGAAGACGCAACAAGTCCACTAAAGAGACAGCTTACACAACACTCGTTCGTCCTCTGTTAGAATATTGCTGCGCAGTGTGGGATCCTTACCAGGTTGGATTGATGGAGGACATCGAAAGGGCAGCTCATTTTGGATTATCACTTAATAGGGGAGAGAGTGTGGCAGACATGATACGCAAGTTGGGATGGAAGTCATTAAAGCAAAGACGTTTTTCGTCACGGTGAGATCTATTTACGAAATTTCAGTCACTTACTTTCTCTTCCAAAAGCGAAAATATTTTGTTGAGCCCAACCTACATAGGTAGGAATGATCATCAAAATAAAATAAGAGAAATCAGAGCTAGAACAGAAAGGTTTACGGGTTCGTTTTTCCCGTGCGCTGTTCGGAAGTGGAATGGTAGAGAGATAGTATGATTGTGGTTCGATGAACCCTCTGCCATGGTCTGCAATGTTGGGAAACATATGACCATGAGATGTATGCTGCTTGCGCTGCACTCAAAACATTCAGACACACATTAGAAGGGCAACAGTTCACCATCTACTCGTATACAGAACACAAGCCACTTATCTACATCTTTAAGGTAAAGCAGGAGAAAGCACTGCCTAGGCAGCTGCGACACTTACATTATATCAGTCAGTTCACAATCAGCAGCCATAGAAGCCAAATGTTCTATCTGATGCTCTTTTGCAAGTAGAAACAGTGAACACAGTGGCAGGTAAAACCGCGTGTGTGGAAGCACTGACAAAAGCTACTGATTATGATGCTCTCATGCACACACAACAAAGTGATAGTGAGCTGTGTGATTTATTGCAACAGTTGAAAGAATTGAGATTACAGCTTGACATCACTTGGAGAGTATGTAGAGTTACATTGTGACACAGCAAAAGGAAAGGTATGACCATTTGTGCCACAGCAATTCAGAGCACAGGCAATAGTGTCAATGCACAATCTGGCACATCCAGGAGTAAAGGGGTCACTGTGAGATTAGTCAAACAGAAACTTTGTAATTGCCAGGTACATTTGCAAACTGCAGAAAATTTGTAAAGCGATGTGTGACAGGCCAGAGGTATAAAATCACATTGTATGTCAGAACACCATTAGGTGCATTTCTTCTACCAAATCAGCATTTCAAACATGTTCATGCTGACATCATAGGCCCATTCCCTGCATTCAAAGGTTACAGTTAGCACCTCACAGTGGTAGAAGGGTTCACAAATGGCCTGAGACATTTTAAATGAAGACATCATGGCAGAAACTGTAGTGCAACTTTTTTTTTTTTTTTGAGTGCCCATTTCAGAGTCCCGCTGAAAATTGCCATTGATCAAGGATGACAATTTGAAGTCTATATCTTCAGAGCATTGACTACATTATTAGGTACAAAGCACATACGCACCACATCATACCAATATGCATCGGACGGTATAGTTGAGCAACTTCACTGGCTGTTCAAAGCAATACTGAAATGGACAGAGACACTGCTTGTCATGCTTTTAGGCACATGAACATGATTTAAGAGTTTTCTGAAGAGCACAGCAGTGAAACTGGTATATTGACAAATATTAAGCCTATTTGGAGAGTTTGTGCACAGCATGGCAGATGACACAATCACTGCCTTAGTCTTCACCACCTGACTAAGAGAACATATACACCAGCTAAGACCAAAAGTGCCTAGAAACCAGTTGAAAAGACACTCTTTCATTTTTGCATAGCTAGACAAGTTAGACACATGTATTTTTATGCAACAATAAAGTGCATAAGCCATAGAAGCCACTGTACGACGGACTATATCCAGCAGTCAGTAGGGCAGCAATACTTTCTGCATAATGATCAATTCACCACAGTTGCATTGGATTGGATAAAGCCACTGTTTCTGTGTTCAACAGACATTACAACAACCATGGAATGCAAACCAGAGAAGACAGAAGAATCAGCAACAAGAGGTGTTGATGTACCCCATGAGCACCATGGTGAACCAGGCATTGCAACACCTAGACCATCATTAAGGATTACTACCCCGCTCCCTGTTAGAGCTACTGACTCACATGGCACACCACCTGGTTTCCAAGAAGGAAGCAGTTGCAAGGGTTGTACAGCATGTTAAATTCAATCCTCACTATCATTAGCACTAACTGAGTAGTGACCTGTTCCAATGTTTTGTCCTCAAAAATGTGCAATGGTGCATTAACATTCTGTGTAGTAGCAGTTTCAAGCTGTATTAAAGTGGTTGTTCCTTGATTTACTTTTCTGTTGGTTGTTCCATGCTTTACATTGTGAATGCATTCATATTTGTATAACTATAACCTGTTATCAAGTATATGTGGGAATAACTATCTTGTTTTCTCCAATACCCCTAGACACATTGCATAAAATTTGTGTATGGTTGGTTTTAGCTCATGCATTGCATGAATTAAGTGTAGATAGGATATTGAAATTTCATTTAAAACTCAAAACAGATTGATATCTCGTTTTCTTCTTGAGTTATTGGTATTTATATCCAAAGGACAATCTCATGCAAAGTCCCCATTCAAGCAAGCCCTTGTGCATCACAAATCATGTAGTCATAAGAACTGTCATATCTCACAAATGATTCAAGGTGTCAAAATGAGGGTTTTTTTTTACAAATGATAGCTTGCAATGAGGTACACATGTTGTGTGACAAATACTCAAAGCTTTCTCATTCACCAGGATATCGAACAAACTCATGCACAACAATGAGAGTTCTGCAGCTCAGAATACATGCAGATGTCTGTAGCACTGTAGGAAAATCCAAGCAGCATTCACAGACACGTCCACAGCAGCTGGGGAATGACATAGCATTACAGGTAGGCACTCCCACAGTACCAAAAGTTGAACTCTTATAATATTATTTTTTGTACAGATTGCCTGAGGATGCACCGATAAGTGGTGTGAAACTGGTCGCAGATTTAATAAAAATCATTCATACAGCCAGTGCAGAATTTTCTTTGGAAGTCGAAGTTTGGCTGTGGTTGCCCGCCCTACAAAACAACAAGTAGCAAAAGGGTTAACAAGCATACCAATGTTGTGCTGATGCAGAACAAAGGCACAAGAAGAAGAAGGAGGTGAAGTATTTCAGTTCATGGGACCATGTACAGTTTATTCTGAATAATTTATCAGAAACCAGACTATTCCTTGATACTGACGCAATGGAAAATATGCATGTCTGTAGCAGCAAAGTTAAAGAACTGGTTATATAGGCCGTGGAATATCAAGATGTATAACTAGCCATCTGCAATAAGGCAGACCTAAGTGGAATTCTTAAGAACTAAACAGCTGTGTAATGAGAGTTCATAAATGAAATATTATCCATTCATCATGATCCAAGGGTTCCATCTTGATGGAGAATATTTAATCATATGAAGAGAGACAAGGAATATATCCACAAAGACAAGCAAATGTTAGAAACTATATATTAATATTCTTTTAACAATAAATTGTCATCACACTGTATAGACAGTTTTTGTTCTGTTAAAAGAGTGCAACAAGCAATTTCCATTTTAGGTTATCTTACATGACCATGTACAAAATTAGGTGGTGTAGAAAGGCTAGTCTAGAAAAAAATTAAGGCTGATGAGAAGCTTATAAATATTTAGGACATTTGAACTTGATATTTGTCGTAAATTATGACAGGGTTTTCCATTAGAGCAAAATGCCTACAGTTCAGCAGAGATCAGATCAAGTTAAATCTAACATTGACCAAAGCCAGCGTATGTCTGTGGAAATTAGATATACTAATTATAATTCACTTGCATAAAGTTGTGACTCACTTTTGAAACTCCCATTTGTACTGGTGCTTTGAGACTTTTGTACTCTTCCACAAAACTATTACTCCAATACTGTCTGCTGAAATTAGTATACCATCTTTATTTAAGCAGAGAGATGTGATGAAACCTTTATGGATGTCCAGTTCCTGAAGAAGCTAAAAAATGTCACATTATTTCTACACAAATGTCAAAAAAATATCATTAATGATAAAATTCATTTATGACAGACTCATTAATAACTGTTGGGCACATAGTTAAATCTGACATTGCTGTGATCTTTTGAATTTCACACTTGTCTTTGCATGTCATGCAATTAGGGCTGATGATAAAATATTTATATATCAATATTTTCCCAAGAAAATATCTATATATATATATATATATCAGTGATATTCCCTTCAATGATTTGTCACTATGAAAACAGCAATATCGAGTGCCTATATTTTTGTTTCATATTATATTTTTCTCTTTGTTCTCTGAAATGTTAGTAGAACATAAGTTTACTTTCACTGTGTGAAGGAGTCTTACAACATTTTGACCTTTCATTATGTTCAGTCTTTCTCTTTGACTGTCTGAAGCAAGTATAGGTGGCAGAAAAGAAGAAGTCCGATTGCACTGAGGAGGGGGGCGGGAGGGGGGGGGTGAATGGAATACAAGATTTCCAATGTGAAGAGATAGCTTTTGCTTTATTATTTAAAAATTAATTTTTAACACAACTAGTGTGCTATTTCTCCACATCAGCATTCTTCAAAAATGGTTGCTGAAAATGACAAACAAAAATCTAGATGATAAGACTGGTCTTTGCAGTGGGTGCAGATGTGTGAGGAGAAATGATGACATATCGGCATTAAATGCTACCAACAACAACTGCAACATTTAGCTTCACCATGCAGTTTTCCTTCATCAACATGAAAACAAGTTTATTTTGACATGTAGCCTATGACAAGTTAAGAAAATAAGTTATGAGAGGTTAACTGAAATGAAGTATTGCATGACAATGCACTGTGTACTCAGTTGTTAATTAACAACACAACAGTCAACAAAAAACGCGTTGCAATATGAGCTTTTTATCTGCACAAAGTCCAATTATTAACTTACAAATTTTCAAATTAAGGGTTTTTCTTTCAATTCTTGCTCCATGAGGGTTAGGCAGGCTGCTAGCTTGTTGGTGTACCGCGTATCTAATAATACAGTAAATCAATACTTAAAAGTACAACTCTAAATTTTTTCATTATATTTACAATGTGCAGTCGATATTTTTATAGGCCGATATGTCAATATTTTTTTCTTCAATATATCAATACTTTTTGTCAGTATATCAAGGCTGATAAAGATATTTTTTGAAATATTGATCTATCAGATTCTCAGTATTCTTAAATATATCAACAGTCCTACATGCAATCCATCAAATATATCAGTGAGAATTAACAAAGCATTGGTTTTTATCCTGCATCACATTCAAAAGAGATGAATAGTCAGACAATTTGCAAAAAATTTCTAGACTTCATTATAGTAATAGTATTAGCTGTGGAAAAGAAACTGAGACATACATTTGTCATATATACCAAGTGAGGTGGCACAGTGGTTAGCACACTGGACTCGCATTCAAGAGGATGATGGTTCAATCCCGTGTCCGGCCATCATGATTTAGGTTTTCTGTGATTTCCCTAAATCACTCGAGGCAAATGCCGGGGAAGTTTTCAATCAATCATCTGCACAGTTTAATGTGGCCTGCCATGAATTCCTCTCCTGTGCCAAACTCTTCATCTCAGTTTGGTGCTTATACCTGGCACCCTCAATTATTTTTTAGATATGTTTGTCTTACATCTAGGTCCGAAACAATTACTAACAAAGAGATAGAGGGGCTGGCCAGTACTTACCTCAGCTCAGTACAGCCGATAGAGACACAAAAAACAACCGAAAATTTAAGCTCCTAGCTTTCGGAATAAATGTTCCTTCATCAGGGAGGAGAGAGGGGAAAGAAAGGGAAGAAGGGAAAGTGGATTTAGTTACTCACAACCCAGGTTATGAAGCAACAGGGAAAGGAAAACAGGGAAGGTAGCAAGGATGGAGGCATGGTTGTCAGAGGGAAGCAAAAGATATTCTACTGCAGGTACTGTGCCAGCTTCAAACCAAAGAGGATGCATACAGAAGTAAAGAGGTGTATAGTATAAAGATGTAGGATGGAAAGATGCATGAATGGCTAAAGAGGAAAGGGAAAGAGGAGAAGACTGAAAAGTAAATGGGAGTGAGGTTGTTTAACGTAGGTTTAGTCCAGGGGGATGGCGGGATGAAAGGATGTGTTGGAGTGCAAGTTCCCATCTCCGCAGTTCAGAGGGACTGGTGTTGGGTGGGAGAAGCCAAATGGCACGTACAGTGTAGCAGGTTCCTAGGTCCCTAGAATTATGCTGGAGGGCATGCTCCGCTACTGGGTATTGGACATCTCCTAGGCGGACAGTTCGTCTGTGTCCGTTCATGCGCTCAGCCAGTTTAGTTGTTGTCATACCGATGTAAAAGGCTGTGCAGTGCAGGCATGTCAGCTGATAAATGACATGTGTAGTCTCACACGTGGCCCTTCCTTGAATTGTGTATGTTTTCCTAGTAGCGGGGCTGGAGTAGGTGGTTGTGGGGGGATTCATGGGGCAGGTTTTGCAGCGGGGTCGGTTACAGGGGTAGGAACCGCTGGGTAGAGAAGGTAGTCTGGGAATATTGCAGGGTTTAACAAGGATGTTACGGAGGTTAGGGGGACGACGAAAGGCAACTCTGGGTGGCGTGGGGAGAATTTTGTCAAGGGATGATCTCATTTCAGGGGTTGACTTGAGAAAGTCATATCCCTGGCGGAGTAATTTATTGATGTATTCGAGGCCAGGATAATATTGGGTGACAAGGGGGATGCTTCTGTGTGGTCTGAGGCTAGGAATATTGTTGTTGGATGGGGAGGAATGTATTGCTCGGGAGATCTGTTTGTGGACAAGGTCTGCAGGATAGTTGCGGGAGAGGAAAGCACTGGTCAGGTTATTGGTGTAATTGTTGAGGGATTCGTCACTGGAGCAGATACGTTTGCCACGAATACCTAGGCTGTAGGGAAGGGAGCGTTTGATGTGGAATGGATGGCAGCTATCAAAGTGAAGGTACTGTTGTTTGTTGGTGGGTTTGATATGGACAGAGGTGTGGATGTGAGCTTCAACAAGATGAAGGTCAACATCCAGGAAGGTGGCTTTGGTTTTGGAGAAGGACCAGGTGAAATTCAGATTCGAAAAGGAGTTGAGGTTATGGAGAAAATTAAGGAGTGTTTCTTCACCATGAGTCCAGACCACAAAGGTGTCATCTATAAACCTATACCAGGCCAGGGGAAGCAGCTGTTGGGTCTTCAGGAAAGCCTCCTCCATGCAGCCCATGAAGAGGTTGGCATAGGATGGAGCCATCCTGGTTCCCATGGCAGTTCCCCTGATTTGTTTGTAGGTCTGGCCTTCAAAAGTGAAGTAATTATGGGTGAGGATGAAGTTGGTAAGTGTGATAAGGAACGAGGTTTTTGGAAGATCTTCGGGTGGGCGTTGGGAGAGGTAGTGCTGAAGGGCAGAGAGACCATGGGTGTGTGGGATGTTTGTGTAAAGGGATGTAGCATCTATGGTGACAAGAAAGGTTTCAGGTGGGAGAGGAGTGGGAATGGATTTGAGGCGTTCTAGGAAGTGGTTTGTGTCCTTGATGTAGGATGGGAGCCTGCAGGTGATAGGTTGGAGGTGTTGGTCTACCAGAGCTGAGATACGTTCTGTTGGGGCTTTGAAGCCTGCCACAATGGGACGGCCAGGATGGTTCTCTTTGTGGATTTTGGGTAATAGGTAGAAGGTAGGGGTACGTGGCTCAGGTGGAGTGAGTAAGTCTATGGAAGCCATTGTGAGGCCTTGTGAGGGACCTTGGATTTTTAGGATTTTCTGCAGCTCAGTCTGAATGGAGGGAATGGGATCCAGGGTAACAGCTTTGTAGGTTGAGGTGTCGGAGAGTTGACGCAGTCCTTCTGCCACATACTCCACACGGTCAAGTACCGTACTTGACCGTGTGGAGTATGTGGCAGAAGGACTGCGTCAACTCTCCGACAACCACCTACTCCAGCCCCGCTACTAGGAAAACATACACAATTCAAGGAAGGGCCACGTGTGAGACTACACATGTCATTTATCAGCTGACATGCCTGCACTGCACAGCCTTTTACATCGGTATGACAACAACTAAACTGGCTGAGCGCATGAACGGACACAGACGAACTGTCCGCCTAGGAGATGTCCAATACCCAGTAGCGGAGCATGCCCTCCAGCATAATTCTAGGGACCTAGGAACCTGCTACACTGTACGTGCCATTTGGCTTCTCCCACCCAACACCAGTCCCTCTGAACTGCGGAGATGGGAACTTGCACTCCAGCACATCCTTTCATCCCGCCATCCCCCTGGACTAAACCTACGTTAAACAACCTCACTCCCATTTACTTTTCAGTCTTCTCCTCTTTCCCTTTCCTCTTTAGCCATTCATGCATCTTTCCATCCTACATCTTTATACTATACACCTCTTTACTTCTGTATGCATCCTCTTTGGTTTGAAGCTGGCACAGTACCTGCAGTAGAATATCTTTTGCTTCCCTCTGACAACCATGCCTCCATCCTTGCTACCTTCCCTGTTTTCCTTTCCCTGTTGCTTCATAACCTGGGTTGTGAGTAACTAAATCCACTTTCCCTTCTTCCCTTTCTTTCCCCTCTCTCCTCCCTGATGAAGGAACATTTATTCCGAAAGCTAGGAGCTTAAATTTTCGGTTGTTTTTTGTGTCTCTATCGGCTGTACTGAGCTGAGGTAAGTACTGGCCAGCCCCTCTATCTCTTTGTTAGTAATTGTTTCACATCTTTATATGAGATTTTCCATTAATTAGTTACATCTAGGTCCTTACAATGTGGCAATGTTGGTGCACGGGTTGCAATGACAGAAACACCTTCATGAGTAAACACACAAATGAACAGTTCACAGTTCTGACATGAGGCAAGAAATAATATCTACTTCTGGTAGAATGGTAATGTCTCTCACAGTATGAGGTGGAATCCAAAATTTTTGGGACTGGTGCTGCCATCTGGAAAGTAGGAGTAGTAGATTTTTGCACCGCTAGGTGGTGAAAGCTGCATATCTGATGAGTCAGTGTGCGGTGTGGCATTCAGCTGGGAGGATGTGTTGTGTGTCCACAGTGATTTCTGTAATACTCTGTGTTTGATGTGTGGTTATTTGATGATGGATCCACGAACGGAACACTGCATGTGTATCAAATTCTGTGCAAATCTCAGGAAAAGTGCTACGGAGATGTATGGTTGTCGCCCAGAGACAAAACAACAATTGTCTCAGTGGAAGAGCCTGGGCTCTCCAAGACCCAAAAAAGCAAGACATGTGAAGAACAAAGTGAATAGCATGATCATCGTTTTCTTTGATACCAAGGGAATTGTGCACAAAGAATTTGTCCCACCCAACCAAACAGTGAATTCCATGTACTACTGTGACATTTTGCAATGGCTCTGTGAAAACGTGTGGCGACAATGGCCTGAACTTTGGTGTCAAGGGAACTGGCTGCTACATCATGACAATGCATCCTGTCATATGTCCTTGCTCACCAGGACCATTTTGGCAAAAAACAACATGGTGGTTGCACTCCACCCACCATACTTGCCACATTTGGCACCTTGTGACTTCGCACTATTTTTAAAACTGAAAATCAAGTTGAAAGACTGTTGGTTTGACACTCTAGAGAGGATTCAATAAGCATCACTGGCACTGAAAAACACCCTCAAAGAACAGGACTTCCAGAAAACGTTTCACCACTGGTAGAAACGCTAGGACCGGTGTGAACTTGTGGATGGGAACTACTTCAAGGGTGATGGTGACCATTAGTCCAAAGGTAAGGTTTTCAACAGAGGGCAGCACCAGTCCCGAAAATTTTGGATAGCGCCTTGTAGATACTGAAGTCTCTCACTGCTGTGGAGCTCAGTGTTCTTGATCAGTGTCCAGTCAGTGTCCTACACAGTGATCCAGCCAGTGTCCAGGATGGTGTCTGGCTCAGTCAGGTGCAGACTAATCGGTATCTTGGTTGGAGTCCTGGGATTGCACTGGGCTGATGTCCATTGAGTGATCTGTGTAGCATTTAAGACTGCTGCTGATAGGATATGTGACTACACTGTTTCTCTGTGATGAAATTAGCTTGAAAATGGCCCGGGGGATGAAATTGGCTAACAGTGCAAAAGCAAGAATCAAAGTGTTTCTTTGAAAAATAAAAACAGCCTAAACAGGTCAGTTACTTCTCTCAATAGACTTCCAGTTGCACAATCAAGTACCAGATTGTCCATTTTCTTTTCTTTTTTTTTCATACAAATCAGTTTCATGGTAATCTCACAAAGGCCCTGTGTGGACTGTAATTATCATATGAGCAGAGGTGGCTTCTGAGGAACTGCTGTTGCGTCATGGCACCACTTGTATAAAAAAAAAGAAAGAGAAATCTGTGTTAACTGTGCATAAAACATTGTTTCAGAGTATTTATTTTCTGATTTGAAGAGGCGCATTTCACCACGCATATTCTCCAGGTAGTTTTCTGAAGCTTGGAGCCGACTGCAGATTGGCACCATCTGCCCTCATAAAGTGCTGTGTGAAATGCTTGGCCATTGGTTTCTACATGCTTCTTATAGTGGAGTGGAACCACACCTAGCCTGACTCAGATCTTTACATTCCTTCCACCAGAGATCAGTAAAGTGCAGGACCTATAGAAGTATGATGTGCCATCTAGCAACCCTGTTAGAATACATCAGGGTGAAGATTTCTTGTAATATAGTTTTACAATCTTTCTACAAGATAATGCTAATGCATTCCTAAATGCTAGTCAATGATTAATTAAACTGAATACAGAAATAATACACTTAAATATCATTATAAATAGCTATATGAAATTTGAATATAATGGTGCCCTTAGATTTTGAAATTAAGAAGCATAGTTTTAATATTGGTATATTTCACAACAGTGGGGCTATTGCATATACAGTCTAAAATGAAAGTACATCAAATGCCAAAGCGACACATGAATAATGTGTTCAGTCTTTCATTTCTAGGCAAAACCAACATTCAACAGAAATTAGATGCACAATGCAGACAAACAATTGACAGCCACAACAAATATGTAGAAAAGAATAGATATAACGGGTGATCAAAAAGTCAGTATAAATTTGGAAACTTAATAAACCACAGAATAATGTAGATAGAAAGATTTTGGTACTTTGTTAATCCAGAAATTCAGAATGCTCATACTACAGCTGTGAGTATTCTCAAAGAAACTGAACCATTAATTGGCAATAACCAAGCAAAACTAATAGCTCAGAGTTACGATTGTGCAAATGTTATGGGTGGCAGATAGGATGGGGTACAGAAATTAATTAAAGACAGATATCCAAATGCAAACTACATCCATTGTTATCCAAATCAGTTCAACCTTATGTCTACAGCAGTCTCTGTTAAATGCAAAGTCTGCATCTTTTCAGGTAATTCTTCTTTCTTTTCTAACTCACCACAGAAATCAAAAGTGTTGCATAGCATTATTCAAAAACGCTTTCCCCATGTGTGTGAAAATATGGAATTACCATTCTCAAGTAGTAAAAAATGGTTTTGAAAACAGGGAAAAGTCTTATTACTATCATGAAAGTCACTGAAACAAGTGAGAGCATAAAACTGTCTTCTACAGTTGAAAAAGCTGGGTCATACACACAAAGAATGCAAGATACCAAATTCATTTTCTGGCTATAATTTTTCTCAATGATAATGCCTCATGCAGATATACTCTTTAATCAGATTCACAAGAAGATAACTGAACCGACCAAAGCAACGCAAGAAAACCAGAACTTTGAAGCAGTAATACGGAACATCTGAGATGACATTGACTCCATTCCTAACAACATTAGTTTCACTGGACACCTCAATGCAGCCAACTTAATTGATGTAAATCAGTTTGACAAATACATCACAGATTTTTCCAGACAAATATCTTGAGGTTATGGACATTTGTATATTTCTGGAAAAAAGAAAGTTGAAGGGTGAGCTTCAAGTCTTCTATGCTAGGCCTGAGTTGACAGCAGTTGCTGGTGCAGTTCCATTTCTTCTGCTGATTCTAGAGGATAAACTTTGTGACACACTCAACAAGACTGTTAAAGATTTGAAACTGCTAATCAGGACACCTATCTCAACATCAGAAGCTGAGTGGTGATTTTCAGTGCTCAAGAGAATTAAAACATTCCTACAAAACACCAATAAAGAAGAACGACTGAGTGCCTTAAGGATGCTATCCTGTGAAAAGTCATTCATGTGTAAAATTGAAGACATCAGTTTGAGATGATGGTAACAAGAAGAGGCAACAAATCGATTTATAATATCATTCCTAACATTATTTTAAAGCTGTCTTCCCAAAGTCATGGAGTTGCTGCTTTTGGTGAGCGCAACGCCTTTAGCTTTAAATGCTGGTAATTTGATTAAATTTGCTTAACAAAATCCAGATTACAAGTTCAAATAATTTATACATGCTCTATTATTTCTCATATTGGCACCGATGTTGCAGCGGACACTTTTCTGGCAGTAGGCCGTGAATGTTAAACAAACAGGCTGTTTTGGCTGTTGAGGAGAGGAGAGCAGAGTAGGGAGAAAGGCCACACCTCCTTCTGACAGGGCTGGCAGCCTACGTCCATGTTCTAAGTTCCTGGAAAGGCAGAAACAATGTAATAATGTGCATATGAATCACTGATTCCACCTGGTGTTGTGAGAGGCATATTCGAAGCCTGTGACAGAGCAAGATTGCTATCTGCATTCATTTCAAAATAAAAAAAGGAAACAACCAGTAAGCACAACTCAGAGGAAAGCAGAGCACATAAATCATTACCTAACAGCTAGAGCACAATTGTTAGTTGAGGTTGGTGGTGTCATTATGTGGTAGTTGAGGCCAAATCTCCACCGTTATCTTAAGCAACTATACATCAAAACACCCCCTGTTTATGACTGCCATGTAAAAGTTACTGCACATACACCGAGAGGAGTGAAGAATTGTGCTGCTGATATGCGTGCGTGCATGTGAAATTGTGTGTGTGAGAAAGATTTTTGGAGTTAGTGTTACGTTTGACATCTCATTCAGACGTGCAAAAAAGATAGCTAAAGCAACCTCTCTCTCTGTCTCTCTCTCTCTCTCTCTCTCTCTCTCTCTCTCTCTCTCTCTCTCTCCCCCCCCCCCCCCCCCCCCCCCGCAACCCAACACCACCCCTCTCTCTTATACAAACACCTGCTATCATGTTCTCCAGGAACATATTAAATTCTTACTGGTCATAAGAAGGGTTCTGTTATAATAAATGTTTTTTTTTCTCTATACATTTTGTTTGATATAATATCTTATGAAATATACGAGTTATTGACAAAATTCCATAATATGTTTGATGCTACCAAACTAAGCTTTTTTTGGCACTGCCAATGGAATGCCTCAGTGGCTGCCACTGCATATGACAGCAAAACATGTTAGGTATGCTAATGTTTTAATGCAGAGGCTATTTACACTGGAAAAAATTGGTTCCAGTTTTGATCACAAGGTGCAAGTCTGGCACTGTGAATATAAGAAAGACATTTGGAAATGTTTCCATATGTAATAGACCAGGAACGGGATGCATGCAGAAAGGTCAGAGTACAGAGAAAGGCATAATGTTGACTTTATTAACCACTACTTACACAAATGGTCCAGTATGAACACTGATGACATGGAAAAGATGTTGCATTCATAAAATGACATGATCAACAGTTGCTTGCTCCAGTTCCAGTGGAATATGAGCAAGTCCAGTGGAATGTGAGCAATGTGTTCCTGTATACTGGCCTTCAGAGAAGGTAGAGACCAAATGCATCCCTGGTAAATGTGTTCTTTTAAATATCCCCAGAGCCAAAAATAACATGGATTCAAATTAGGTGATCTTGCAGGCCGTGCATCTGGAAAACCTGGAATTAACATGTTCATGGCAGGTTGCATTAACCAGATATTTGCTGGGGGAAGTGACATGAGGTGTTGCCACATCTTGCATGAAAATAGTGATTTCCACACAGTTACACTCTTCCCAAGCAGGCATCGTAAGCTGTACAAGGACGTCTCAATACATGCAGGCATCATGGTATACCTGACAGGCCCTCTGAGTGTATTCTCTTCAAAGAAGAATGGCCAAAGAACAAAGGTTGTAGGTGTTCATTTATATTTTAAGTTACCTCATTGTGATCTTCAGCTCAGCATAGTCCGCAAATGCCCCAGTTTGTTAAATATTCTTCTTATCTGTAGACCAACTTAATTTTTACCAAAAACCAGTACTTTGCAACTTTGATCTTTTAAGGCTTTTATTGTGCCTTTAAATACAACCCATATTAGACAATAAGTATCTTGTTCTGGGAGACCTTCTGGGTAATGAATAACAAGTTTTTTTCAATTAATACATACATAATACATTATTGACATAAATTTCTGGTCATTGGTATTCCTTGACAGTATGGCTGGTGCAGAAGACTCCTTGCCCCCTTTGACTACTTTGCCTGTCAAGACTACAGGTACGTCTTCAACTCTCTTGGAACAGCACAGCAGGCAGAACACCTCAAATAAATAATGAAAACAGGACTTGTCTCCTAATAAATCTTCTTACACGATAATTAAAACTTTATATTCTGAATGTATCCCTCCTCAGTGAAGCCTGGACCTTACCACTAGTGGGGAGGCTTGTGCGCCTCAGGGATTCACATAGCCATACATGTGGTTCCTGCAGAGGGCAGCAGCATTTTCAGTAGTTACAGGGACAACAGTCTCGATGATTGCTGAACTGGCCTTGTATCATCAACGGGAACACCATTGCTGTAATAGTACTGTGAACAGCTGAAAACAAGGGGGAGAACTACATCCATAATTTTTCCTGAGAGCATACAGCTTTACTGTATAGTTAAATGATGATGGCATCATTTTTGGCAAAATATTCTGGAGATAAAATAGTCCTCCATTTGGATACGCAGGTAGGGACTACTCAAGAGGACATTGTTATTAGGAGAAACAAAACTGGCATTCTATGGATCATAGCATGAGATCTCAGATCCCTTAATCAGGCAGGTAGGTTAGAAAATTTAAAAAGGTAAATGTATACGATAAAGTTAGATATAGGAGGAAGTTTGGTGGCAGGAGGAACAGGACTTCTGGCAAGGTGAATACAGGATGATAAATACAAAATCAAACAGGGGTAATCCAGGTGTAAGTTAAATAATGAATAAAAAATAGGAATGCACATATGCTACTATGAACAGCATAGCGAATGCATTATTGTAACCAAGATAGACATAAAGCCCATGCCTTCCACAGTTGTACAAGTTTATGTGCCAACTAGCTCCACAGATGATGAAGAGATTGAAGAACTGTAAGATGAGATATGTGAAATTATTCATATATTTACATCATCATCATCATCATCATCATTTAAGACTGATTATGCCCTTCAGCGTTCAGTCTGGAGCATAGCCCCCTTATAAAACTCCTTCATGATCCCCTATTCAGTGCTAACATTGGTGCCTCTTCTGATTTTAAACCTATTACGTCAAAATCTTTCTTAACCGAATCCAGGTACCTTCTCCTTGGCCTGCCCTGACTCCTCCTACCCTCTACTGCTGAACCGATGAGTCTCTTGGGTAACCTTGCTTCTCCCATGCGTGTAACATGACCCCACCATCTAAGCCTGTTCATCCTGACTGCTACATCTATAGAGTTCATTCCCAGTTTTTCTTTGATTTCCTTATTGTGGACACCCTCCTGCCATTGTTCCCATCTACTAGTACCTGCAGTCATCCTAGCTACTTTCATATCTGTAACCTCAACCTTGTTGATAAGGTATCCTGAATCCACCCAGCTTTCACTCCCATACAACAAAGTTGGTCGAAAGATTGAACAGTGCACAGATAACTTAGTCTTGGTACTGATTTCCTTCTTGCAGAAGAGAGTAGATCATAGCTGAGCGCTCACTGCATTAGCTTTGCTACACCTCGCTTCCAGTTCTTTCACTATGTTGCCATCCTGTGTGAATATGCATCCTAAGTACTTGAAACCATCCACCTGTTCTAACTTTGTTCCTCCTATTTGGCACTCAATCCGTTTATATTTCTTTCCCACTGACATTACTTTCGTTTTGGAGATGCTAATCTTCATACCATAGTCCTTACATTTCTGATCTAGCTCTGAAATATTACTTTGCAAACTTTCAATGGAATCTGCCATCACAACTAAGTCATCCGCATATGCAAGACTGCTTATTTTGTGTTCACATATCTTAATCTCACCAAGCCAGTCTATTGTTTTCAACATATGATCCATAAATAATATGAACAACAGTGGAGACAGGTTGCAGCCTTGTCTTACCCCTGAAACTACTCTGAACTATGAACTCAATTTACCGTCAACTCTAACTGCTGCCTGACTATCCATGTAAAGACCTTTAATTGCTTGCAAAAGTTTGCCTCCTATTCCATAATCTCGTAGAACAGACAATAACTTCCTCCTAGGAACCCAGTCATATGCCTTTTCTAGATCTATAAAGCATAGATACAATTCCCTGTTCCACTCATAACACTTCTCCGTTATTTGCCATAAGCTAAAGATCTGGTCCTGACAACCTCCAAGAGGCCTAAACACTGATTTTCATCCACTTGGTCCTCAACTAATACTCGCACTTTCCTTTCAACAATACCTGAGAAGATTTTACCCACAACACTGATTAAAGAGATACCTCTGTAGTTGTTACAGTCTTTTCTGTTTCCATGTTTAAAGATTGGTGCAATTACTGCTTTTGTCCAGTCTGATGGAACCTGTCCCGACTCCCAGGCCATTTCAATTATCCTGTGTAGCCATTTAAGACCTGACGTTCCACTGTATTTGATGAGTTCCGACTTAATTTCATCCACCCCAGCTGCTTTATTGCACTGCAATCTATTGACCATTTTCTCCACTTCCTCAAATGTGATCCTATTTCCATCATCATTCCTATCCCATTCTACCATGAAATCTGAAACACTGCTGATCGTATTTTCACCTACATTGAGCAACTCTTCAAAATATTAACTCCATCTGTCCAAGGCATCTACAGGATTCACCAGCAGTTTTCCTGACCTGTCCAAAATACTTCTCATTTCCTTCTTACCTCCCTTTCAAAGACTGCTAATTACACTCCAGAATGGTTTTCCAGCAGCTTGACCCATAGTCTCCAACCTGTTTCCAAAGTCTTCCCAAGATTTCTTCTTGGATGCTGCAATTTCTGTTTGGCTTTGTTTCTTTCTTCAACATAACTTTCTCTGTCTATATGAGTTCTAGTATGTAGCCATTTTTGATTCGCCTTCTTTTTCCTTTTACAGGCTGCCTTGACTGTGTCATTCCACCAAGCTGTTTGCTTCATCCTACTTTTACACACTACTGTTCCAAGACATTCTTTAGCCACTTCTAGTGCTGTGTCCCTGTACCTTGTCCATTCCTTTCCCAATGACTGTAATTGACTACATTCAACTAACTGGTACCTTTCTGAGATCACTGTTATGTACTTGTGCCTGATTTCCTTATCCTGAAGTTTCTCCACTCTTATCCTCCTACATATGGACCTGACCTCCTGCACTTTCGGCCTCACAATATCAATTTCACTGCAGATTAAATAGTGATCAATGTCATCAAAGAATCCCCTGAATACACATGTGTCCCTCACAGCCTTCCTGAATTCCTGATCTGTTATTATATAGTCAATGACAGATCTGGTTCCCCTGCCTTCCCAAGTATACTGGTGAATGTTCTTATGTTTAAAAAAGGAGTTTTTTATTACTAAGCCCATACTGGCACAGAAATCCAAAAGTTGTTTCTCGTTCCTATTGGCCTCCATATCCTCTCCAAATTTTCCCATAACCTTTTCATACCCTTCTGTTCGATTTCCAATCCTGGCATTAAAATCACCCATGAGCAGAACACTTCCTTGTCCTTTACTCTAACAACTACATCACTGAGTGCCTCATAAAAACTATCCATCTTATCTTGATCTGTCCCTTCACAATGCGAATATACTGACACAATCCTAATTTTCTTGCTAGACACTGTCAAATCTATCCACATCAGTCGTTCGTTTACATACCTTACTGCAACTACGCTGGGTTCCATTTCTTTCCTGATGTAAAGCCCTACGCCCCATTGTGCTATTCCTATTTACAGGAGACAAAAATTTAACTGTGATGGGGGACTGGAAATTATAGTAGGAAAAGGCAGAGAAGGTAAGTAGTAGGTAATGGTGGGGGCTGTTTGGGGGAGGAGACCAGACAGTGAGGTCAGTGGTCTCATTGGATTACAGAAGGACAGGGAAGGAAGTCAGCCATGCCCTTTCAAAGGAACCACCCCGGCATTTGCCTGGAATGATTTAGGGAAATCATGGAAAACCTAAATCAGAATGGCTGGATGCGGGATTGAACTGTCATCCTCCTGATCACAAGTTCGGTGTGCTAGCCACTGCACCACCTCGCTCGGTAAAGTAGTAGGTGAAAATGGGGTGAGGGTAAGGAATGAAAGAGGAAGTGAGGAAGCTGCCTGGTGGAATTTTGCACAGAGCATAACTTAGTCATAGCTAACACTTGGTTTAAGAATCATGAAAGGAAGAGACCTGAAGGCACCAAAAGGTTTCAAATTGATTATAAAATGGTATGACAAGAGATTTAGGAACCAGGTTTTAAACTGTAAGACATTTCCAGGAACAGATGTGGAATCCAACCACAATTTATTGGTTATGAACTGTAGATTAAAACCTGAAAAACTGCATAAAGGTAGAATTTAAGGAAAGGAGACCTGAAGAAACTGAAAGAACTAGAGGTTGTAGAGAGTTTCAGAGAGATCATTAGTGAATGTTTGACAAGAACAGGAGAAAGGAATGCAGCAGAGGAAGAATGGGTAATTTTGAGAGATGAAATAGTGAAGGCAGCAGAAGATCAAGTAGGTAAAAAGATGGGGGCTAGCAGAAATCCTTGGGTAACACAAGTGATACTGAATTTAATTGATGAAAGGAGAAAATATAAAAATGCAGTAAATGAAGCATGCAAAAAGGAATACAAACATCTCAAAAAAGAGACAGGTGGTAAGTGCAAAATGGCTATGAGGAAATGTAAGGATGTTGAAGTATATATCATTAGATGTGAGACAGATACTGCCTACAGGAAAATTAAAGAGACCTTTGGTGAAAAAGAGAACCACCTGTATAAATATAAAGAGCTCAGGTGGTAAACCAGTCTTAAGCAAAGAAGGGATAGCAGAAAGGTGGAAGCAGTATATAGAGGGTCTATAGAAGGATGACGTACTTGAGGGCGACCCTATGGAAATGGAAGAGGATGTAGATGAAGATGAAATAGGAGATATGATACTGTGTGAAGAATTTGACAGAGCACTGAAAGCCCTAAGTCAAAACAAGGAGCTGGGAGCAGACATCATTCCATTGGAATTAGTGATAGCCTTGGGAGAGCCAATCCTGACAAAACTCTACTATCTGGTGTGCAAGATGTACGAGACAGGCGAAATACCCTCAGCCTTCAAGAAGAATATAATAATCTTGATTCCAAAGAAATCAGGTGCTGACAGGTGTGCAAATTGCCAAACTATCAGTTTAATAAGTCACAGCTGCAAAATACTAACACGAATTTTTTACAGAAGAATGGAAAAACTGGTAGAAGCTGACCTTAGGGAAGATCATTTTGGATTCCATAGGAATGCAAGTACATGCAAGGGAATACTGACCCTATGACTTATCTTAGAAGCTAGGTTAAGGAAAAACAAACCTACATTTCTAGCATTTGTAGACTTAGAGAAAGCTTTTGGCAATGTCGACTGGAAAACTCTCTTTCAAGTTCTGAAGGTAGGAGGTGTAAAATACAGGGAGTGGAAGGCTATTTGCAATTTGTACAGAACCCAGATGGCAGTGATAAGAGTTGAGGGGCACGAAAGGGAAGTAATGGTTGAGAAGGGAGTGAGACAGGGTTGTAGCCCTTCCCCGATGTTATTCAATCCGTACATTGAACAAGCAGTGAAGGAAACAAAAGAAAAATTTAGAGCAGAAATTAAAATCTATTGAAAAGAAATAAAAAACCTTTGGTTTTCTGATGACACTGTAATTCTGTCAGATACAGCAAAGAACTTGGAAGAACTGTTGAATGGAATGGACAGTGTCCTGAAAGGAGGATAAAAGATGAACATCACCAAAAGCAAAATGAGGATAATGTAATGTGGTCAAATTAAATTAGGTAATGCTGAGCGGATTAGATTAGGAAATGAGACACTTAAAATAGTAGATGAGCTTTGCTATTTGGGCTGCAAAATAACTGAGGATGGTCAAAGTAGAGAGGATATAAAATGTAGATTTGCAATGGCAAGGAGAGCGTTTCTGAAGGAGGGAAATTTGATAACATTGAGTATAGACTTATAGTGTCAGGAAATATTTTCTAAAAGCATTTGTATGGAGTGTAGACATGTATTGAAGTGAAACATGGATGATAAACAGTTTAGACAAGAAGAGAATGAGAACAGATGCTTTTGAAATATGATACTACATAAGAATGCTAAATATTATATGGGTAGATCATGTAACTAATGAAACGGTACTGAACAGAATTGGGGAGAAGAAAAATTGTGGCACAACTAGACTAAAAGGGATCAGTTGGTTGGCCACATTATGGAGGGAAGCGGGGAAGGTACAAATCATGAATACACTAAGCGGATTCAGAAGGATGTAGATTGCAGTAGTTATTTCAAGATTAAGAGGATTGTAAAGGATAGAGTATCATTGAGAACTGTGTCAAACCACTCTTTGGACTGAAGACCACAACAACAATAACAACAACAACATTCTGAATGATTATTCCAGATAACAAAATGCATGTAATTCTACTAATAAAGCTTGTTCATTTATATTCAAAATTAATGATGATGTAAATAAAATAGAAAGAAACTTCCACATGGGAAAAATATATTAAAACAAAGATTCCAAGACTTACCAAGCGGGAAAGTGCCGGCAGACAGGCACATGAACAAAACACACAAACACACACACAGAATTGCTGAACAAAACACACAAACACACACACAGAATTGCTAGCTTTCGCAACCGATGGTTGCTTCTTCAGGAAGGAGAGGGAAAGACGAAAGGATGTAGGTTTTAAGGGAGAGGGTAAGGAGTCACTCCAATCCCGGGAGCGGAAAGACTTCCCTTAGGGGAAAAAAAGGACAGATGTACACTCGCGCACACTGTGTGTGCACACTGTGTGTGCGCGAGTGTACAACTGTCCTTTTTTTCCCCTAAGGGAAGTCTTTCCGCTCCCGGGATTGGAGTGACTCCTTACCCTCTCCCTTAAAACCTACATCCTTTCGTCTTTCCCTCTCCTTCCTGAAGAAGCAACCATCGGTTGCGAAAGCTAGCAATTCTGTGTGTGTGTTTGTGTGTTTTGTTCAGCAATTCTGTGTGTGTGTTTGTGTGTTTTGTTCATGTGCCTGTCTGCCGGCGCTTTCCCGCTTGGTAAGTCTTGGAATCTTTGTTTTAATATATTCAAAATTAGTATGATATTTCACTTCCACCCATTGAAATTATTTATTTCCAAACTTTCACTACAAAATACTAGGAAAATCTCATATGCTCACAAGGTGCTTATGAATTTACAACACACAGTCACATACAGTGAATGCAATGGCTCTTCATATGGTTCAGTGTGTACACTACACCCTTAGTGTAAAATGTGCCTTGTTACTGCTTAGAATATTGCCCAGCCACATGTCATGAACTTTAATCCATGCCAGAAACTAAAGATCAGATTTACAACATGGTTGTGCATTATGAAGTTTCAGCTCCTGCATCATCTGGATCCTATATGGGTACCAGTATAAAACAGATTGAAAAATTATCCATGTGTTGATCATGGGGTGGACAATTCTCATGACACTGCATAAGCACCAGGACTACCCAGAGCATGTGCTGCAATGTCAGTTACAGCAACAGCAACCTCATCAATAACTTTAACCAGAATACGATTCCATCGTCTTCCAGGTTCCATACCTAGCTCACCCATCTTTTGAAATTTTATTTTCATCTTCTTTACACCACTTAGTGATTTTAGGCATTTCATCGGATCTGCAGTCGGTGATACTCTCTCAATGCAGCACTATAACTGCCGCCATTCAAATAAAACAGTGTATGGTATCTCTTTTTGATATCCATATTTTCACTCAAATGACAGCATGGATGTCGTACCATTATAAAAACAGAATACAGAACCCGATTTGCACCATGTGGTCAAAATTGGAACTGACTTTCTTGCAGTATAAATCAGTGCTGCATTGGCATACCTACAAATTTTGCCATCCTATGATAATTACAGCCCACAATGAACCTCTTTGGGTAGCCATACTTTAATTATAACAACCCAGTATATATTTTAGTCATGTTATAAACTTTCTATACCTACAAATGGTCATGATCACTCCCCTTGCACATGTCACAAAACATAATCATGATACCCTTTAACTACTGGATTAATGAATCACAATTACAGTCAGTCAAATTAAACACATATTTAATCCACTTTGATTCCATAGGGAACCATAGGTATAGTGACTATAGACTATCATAAGAGGACAGGAACACAGCAATTACCCACAGTCCCACTAGATTTTTTTATATTGTAAATAGCCATCTTCAGTGCATTTGAGTGAGTTACAATCCAACAAACTCACAGCAATACATCTTACCATATGACTTTACTGGTGTACACACCAGTGAAGTAATTTATGAATGGTGCATACACACGTAAAGTCATACCATTCCAAGTACTACTGTGAATTTGTTGGATTGTAACTCACAAAGATGCACTGAAGATGGCTATTTACAGCTGAAATCTGGATATACAAGAATCTTAAAAAAAATGGATTGCAGCTGGGTGCTGTTCTTCATTATAAACTAACAGTTGGGAGTAATAACTGTAAAGATATGAAGTAGGATTACCACACACTCCCAGTTGCAAGTAAAGCTACTACAGTTCATTGGCATGATGTTGGAAAAAATGCAGGATGTTTACAAAAGAGATTGTATACATAATGTGTGAATACTGATCAAGTATATGAGACCCACATCATTTTGAACTAACAGAGTGCATTGAGCATATACAAAAAAGTATGGTGTGAATGGTGATAATCTTGGTTCCCTGGTGTGAGAATGTAACAGAAATACAAAAAAATTATAACTTGCAGATATTCAAAGGAACATGCTGTATTCTTGTAAGACCCTCCTCAATATAAAAAGGAGTGAGGAGAAAACCCCAAGTGAAAAGCAAACAGTTTGAATGTAGAGAAGGATGAAGACACAACTATATAAATACGAATTAAACAATAACAAAGAACAGAGAAAAATTCATATAGTTATTTATTTGCTCGCATAGAGAACTGATCTGCTGCATACATTCTATAGCGAGGCAATACAGTTTCAACAGGGGCTGTACATGCTGCAAGCCTCTCCTCCATTTATTTATTAATACTGTAATTAATTATTTAAGAAAGGCATTTGTCACATTAACAGAAAGGTTGTGGTTCCAGATCAGCTTCCAATAAGGTCTTTTCCTGTATATGTAGAGAAAATGTACAGTGTGCCTATGTTATTCCATGAAAATTACTTTCTTAATCTGCATCTCAATTGGATTCAATAGTTCAAATAAGAATGTGAATTCTAAATATATGACAATATTATGAAAAGGATAGATTGCTATTCACCATATAGAGGAGCTGCTGACTCACAGACAGCTACAACAAAAAGACTGTCATACATTTAAGCTTTTGACTAAAAGACCTCCTTCTGAAGTAGAAAATATGCACACGTCTATTCTGGTGTCTGCCCACAGTGGCCAGAGTCGGTGTCATGTGTGGGAGCTGTGCTTCTGTGAATGTATATAATATGTACAAATGTACAATACTATGATTGCCTGGATCAATATAGTACAATACAATACAACGTTTTCTACTTAATACAAAGACCTTATGGCTGAAATTTTAAATGTATAACAGTCTTTTCATTCTGCCTGTCTGTGACTCAATGTGACCACTATATCATGAGCAGCAATCCATCATTATCATAATACTGCCATTATTCCAGCCTGAACTATCCAGTTTTAAATCTAAATATGCTGTATTTACTCTTTGTTTAAATCACTGACATACTGTTATTTTCTTTTTGACTCATTCACATTGTTATTTACATCTTCAAGCATATCCTCCTGAAGAAAACACTACTTCAATTGGTGTCCCCTTTTTGACATACAAAATATAAAGGTCACTTTACATTTAGAATAACCAAGTCATGAGTTAACATCACAGTCAACAGCAGACTGTGCAAGTCTGATCATTGGCTTTCTTTTGCACTGTATTATAAAAAGACAATACAAAACCATACAATTGTTGGACTTACACAGTCTGCAGCATCTCCAGCTGTATCCGCATCAATACTCTGCAATCTACTGTAATATGCATGGCAAATGGTACTTTCCATTGTACCAGTTATTAGAGTTTCTTCCCATTCTACTCACATATAGAGCATGAGAAGAACGATTGTTTAAACAGCTATGTGCATGCTACAGATAAATCTAATACTGTCCCCATGATCCCTCAGGAAGTGATCATTTAAAGCTGGTTTCGAAACTTCGTAAGAAGGCTTTCTCTGAACAATTTGCATACCATGTGTCATCAATAGTCTGTCACTTTAGTTCCTTTAGCATCTCCATGATATTATCCAGTGAGTCAAATAAACTATGACCACTTATGCTGCCTATCTCTGTGTAAATTCAATATTCTTTGTTAGACCTACTTGTTATGTATTGCACACAACTCCGCAATATTCTGGTGTGGTAAACAAGTGCTATACCATTTTGAAAAATACAGAGGCAAGCAAGCAAGCTGGAAGTTACCCCAGTTACTACTCCTAGCACCATGTCATCACAACAACAACAGCACCCAATAACAATGGTGACATAACACATCTCTACCTAGTTTCAATATTTTACTGTAAATAACAATCATTACAAGGAACCTTTAAGAGGTAGTTAGGATGTCATGTTCTACTTTTGGTTCAATTCTGAAAATTCTAGCAAAAAAAATTTAAATGAAGTCAAGATAAAACTTTTTCAGTAACTAAAGCAAACTTAACTCTTTTCATAGAACAATTAAGATGACAGTAAATTCTTAAATGACAGAGATATTAATTATTATGTCAAAGAAAGGGGCCATGTAGATGTTGCTAGGGTGGTTGATAGCAGATGTTCCATTTGGCAGTCAACTGCTCCCATATATAAATACAGCCAGAGAGGCAATGAAAAGAGACACTTCATGCTAAGATCTCAACCTGTCCATATCAGTCAAATGCCTGCATATGCTGTGCCTTGGATGACATCACAGCCAGAGAGCTACCAAAAGTGTTTTCAGTAAAAGTAGAAGTGAACTCATGAAGACTGTACACTGTCCCGGATCACTTAGGTGCCACAGAAGTAACTGTTTGTGTGCCACCCGTAATGTTGACTAAACCATGTGGCAAGTGGTGAGACTATTTTCCACTTTCAAGATCAGCAATGAGCTTTGATGATTAGATATCAGGGCGATGACCATTTTACTTGGAATTTCATACAGAGGTCACCTCTGAACTTTAAGTAGTGCTGTTTCTGATAGGGACATTATTATTATTATTATTATTATTATTGTTATTACCAGCAATATTATTACATTTTGTGTGTGTGTGAGCTTTTACTGAATATATTAATCAGTTACAACTCAAAACTTTTATTTGCAGGCATAGTTCCTAATCCCATTGAGTAAATAGCAAATAAAAACATTTTCTTACAGAGAGAACAAAGAGTAATGTAGACATGCAGACTGGAAATTAGGTGAGTATGTTTCCATTGCTTTCTGGCTGACCACAAAAATAGTTTTCAGGTTCTTGTAAATGGCAAATATTTTAATTTACCCACCACCCCACACTGGGAAGGGTGGTACAAGTGTTTAGTAATGACTCTCCTTTGTAGATTGATTGGATTTCTGCAGTACTCTACCAAGAAACCAAAGCCTCCATGTTTTTTTTACCTATGTTGGATGTTATCTGAGCATTCCATTTTGTATGCCCACAGAGTGTTATAACCAGGTATTTGAGTGGGTTGACTGATTTCAACTGTGACTCATTTATACTGCAGTCAAAGGACAATATATTTCTTTCATTTTGTGAAGTGTACACTTTTACATTTTTGAACATTTAAAGCAAGTTGCCAATCTTTTTGCCATTCTGAAATCTTATTGAGATCCAACTGAATATTCCTGGAGATTTTGCAGACAGTAATTCATTATAGGTAACTGCCTCATATGCAAATGTCTTAGATTGCTATTAATATTGTTTGCTATGGTGTTAATGTACAACATGAGTAGCATGGGTTTCAACATCCTTCCCTAGGGCACTCCTGATATTACTTCTACATCTGTTGATGACTCTCTATCCGAGATAACGTGCTGCATTCTCTCCACCAAGAAATTCTCACTCTAGTCAAAAATTTCACTTGACATGTAGATTAAATGACTAAATCAATGTGAGTTTCAAAGTCCATTTCAATACACCCTATATTGACAGAAATATTCAGGTATAATAAATGGAGAACATGAACTGGAAGCAGTAATTAAGAAGGGAGTAAGACAATCTTGAAGCCTATCTCCTAATTATCTAATCTGTAAAATGAGCAAACTGTAATGAATCCTTGGGAAAATTTAGAAATGTAATTAAAGTGTCATGAAATGGTATAAATACTTTGAGGTTTGCTGATAACATCATAATTCTGACTGAGACATCAAAGGGCTTGGATGAGCAGCTGATCAGAATGGATTGTTCATAGGATGAGCACTAACAAGAATAAAACAAGGGTAAGGAAATGTAATCAGATTATATCAAGTGGAAGAGATTAAATTAGGAAATGAGATGCTACAAATAGTCATGGAAATGGGACACTAAAAGTAGTCAACAAGATTTGCTATTTGAGTAGCAAAATAACTTATGGCAAATGAATGAAGGAGATATAAAATGCAAACTAGCCAAAGCCAACAGAAGTTTAGGAAACACAGAAATTTGTTAACATCAAATATAAACATGAATTTTAGGAAGAGTTTTGTGAATGTATTTGTGGAAGCATAGCCTTGTACAGAAGTGAAACTGGATCATAAGCAGTTCAAACAAGAAGAGAATAGAAGTTTATGAGTTGGATAAGAACGCTGAAGATTAGGTGTGGGATCAGATAACTAATGATGTGTCACTGAATTAAACTGAGGAGAGGAGAAATTTGTGGAACAATTTGACTGAAAGGACTAGTTGGTTAACAGGGCACATCCTAAAGCATCAAGGAATTATCATTTAGGTAATAGAAGGAATTTGGGGGGGGGGGGGGGGGTAGACTATCATGGAGAGCTGTATCAAGCCAGTCTTTGGAATGAAGACCACAATAACAACATGCAAAAATAAATTCTGTTACAAAGAATCTCCCCTACAGGATAAAATGGACCTTGCCGTTCGTGGGGAGGCTTGCGTGGCTCAGCGACAGAGATAGCCGTAGCATAGATGCAAACACAACGGAGGGGTATCTGTTGAGAGATCAGATAAACATGTGGTTCCTAAAGAGGGGCAGCAACCTTTTCAATAGTTGCAGGGGCAACAGTCTAAATAATTGACTGATCTGACCTTGTAACATCAACCTAAACGGCCTTACTGTGTTGGTACTGTGAACAGCTGAAAGCAAGGTAAAAATACAGCTGTAATTTTTCCCGAGGGCATGCGGCTTTACTATATGATTAAAAGATGATGACATCCTCTTGGGTAAAATATTATGGAGGTAAAATAGCCCCATTCGGATCTCCAGGCGGGGACTACTCAGGAGGTTGTTGTTATCAGGAAATAAAAAACAAGTGTTCTACAGATCGGAGTGTGGAATGTCAGACCCCTTAATCAGGCAGGTAGGTAAGAAAATTTAAAAAGACTGCCTGGTAGAATTTTGCAAGGAGCATAAGATAATCATATCATGTTTAAGAAACATGAAAGAATGCTGTATACATGGAAGAGGCTTGGAGACACTGGAAGGTTTCACATAGATTACATAAGTTAGATACAGTGGGAATTAGTGAAGTTCAGTGGCAGGGGGAACAAGACATCTGGTCAGGTGTATACAGAGTTATAAATACAATATCAAATAATGGTAATGCAGCATTAGATTTAATAATGAATAAAAAATAGGAACAGAGATAGCTAAGATGAATAGCACAGTGAATGCATTATTGTAGCCAAGATAGACATGAAGCCCATGCCTACCACAGTAGTACAAGTTCATATACCAACTACCTCTTCAGATGATGAAGAGATTGAAGAAATTTATGATGCAATAAAAGAAATTATTCATATAGGTAAGGGAGATGAAAATTTAATAGTCAGAGGGGACTGGAATTCGACTGTAGGAAAAGGAAGGGAAGAAAAAGTAGTAGGTGAATATGGACTGGGGGTAAGAAATGAAAGAGGAAGCTGCCTGGTATAATTTTGCAAAGAGCATAACTTAATCATATCTAACATTTGGTTTAAGAACCATGAAAGAAGGCTGTAAACATGGAAGAGGCTTGGAGACACTGGGAGGTTTCAAGTAGATTACATAATACTGAGGCAGAGATTTTGGAACCAGATTTTCAATTGTAAGACATTTCCAAGGGTGGATGTGGATTCTGATCACAATTAATTGGTTACGAACAGTAGACTACAACTGAAAAAATATAGGAATTTAAGGAGATGAGACCTGGATAAACTGAAAGAACCAAAGGTTGTGCACAGTTTCAGAGGGAGCATTAGGGAATTTCGACAAGAACAGGGGAAAGGAATGCAGTACAAGAAGAATGGGTAGCTTTGGGAGATGAAGTAGTGAAGGTAGCAGATGATAATAATAATCAAGTAGATAAAAAGACAACAGCTATCATACATCCTCGGGCAACGTAAGAGATAGTGAATTTAAATGCTGAAAGAAGAAAATATAAAAATGAGTAAATGAATCAACCAAAAAAGAATACAAACGTCTCAAACATGAGATTGATGGTAAGTGCAAAAAATCTAAGCAGGGATGGCTAGAGGACAAATGTAATCATGTTGAAGCATACATCATTAGATGTAAGATAGACACTGCTTACAGGATAATTAAAGAGGCCTTTGGAGAAAAGAAAACCATCTGTATTAATATCAAGACCTCAGGTGATAAACCCATCCTAAGCAAAGAAGGGAATGCAGAAAGGTGGAAGCAGTATGTAGAGGGTCTATAGAAGGGTGAAGTACTTGAGGGCAATATTATTGAAATAGAAGAGGATGAAGATGAAATGGGAGATGTGATGTGTGAAGAGTTTGACAGAGCATGGAAAGACCTAAGTCAAAACATGACCCAGAAGCAGACAACATTCCATTAGAACTACTAATAGCCTTGAGAGGCACATTTGGTGAGGAAGTATTATGACACAGGCGAAATACCCTCAGACTTCAAGAAGAATATAATAATTCAAATCTCATAGAAAGCAGGTGTTTACAGGTGTGAAAATTACTGAATTATCAGTTTAATAAATCATGTTTGGAAAATAATAACATAAAATCTTTACAAACAAATGGAAAAACTTGTAAAAGCCACCCTTGGGGAAGATCAGTTTGAATTCAATAGAAATGTTGGAACAAGTGAGGCAATACCGACACTACGGCTTATCTTATAAGCTGGGTTAAGGAAAGGCAAATCTACATTTCTATCATTTGTAGACTTAGAAAAAGCTTTTGCCAAAGTTGACTAGAATGCTCTCTTTCAAATTCTGAAGGTGGCAGGGGTCAAATAAAGGGAATGAAAGGCTATTTACAGTTTGAACAGAAATAAGATGGCAGTTATAAGACTCGAGGGGCATGAAATGGAAGCAGTGATTGAGAAAGGAATGAGACAGGGTTGTGACCAAACCGCAAAGTTATTCAATCTGTATATTGAGCAAGCAGTAAAGGAAACAAAAGGAAAATTTTGAGTAGGAATTAATACCCGTGGAGAAGAAATATAAATTTTGAGGTTTGCCAATGACACTGTAATTCCGTCAAGGACAGCAAAGGACCTGGAAGAGCAGCTGAACGAAATAGATAGAGTCTTGAAAGAAGAATATAATATGAACATCAACAATAGCAAAATGAGGATAATGGAATGTAGTTGAATTAAATCAGGTGTTGCTGAGGGAATTAGATTGGGAAGTGTGACACTTAAAGTAGTAAAAGAATTTTGCTATTTGGGGAACAAAGTAACTGATGATGGTGAAAAGAGAGGATATAAAATAGAGATTGGCAATGGCAAGGAAATTATTTCAGAAGAAGAGAAATTTGTCAACATCGAGTATAGATTTAAGTGTTAGGAAGTCTCTCGTGAAAGTGTTTCTATGGAGTGTAGCCATGTGTGGAAGTGAAACATGTATGATAAACAGTGTAGACAAGAAGAGAATGGAAGCTTTCGAAATGTGGTGCTACAGAAGAATGTTGAAGATTAGATGGTTAGATTATGTAACTAATCAGGAGGTAGTGAAAAGAGTTGGGGAGAAGAGGAACTTGTTGCACAACTTGACTAGAACAAGGGATCGCTTGGTAGGACACTTTCTGACGCATCAAGGGATCATCAATTTGGTATTGGAGGGATGCACTAAGCAGATTCAGAAGGATGTAGGTTGCAGTAATTGTTCACAGATGAAGAGGCTTGCACAGGATAGAGTAGCATGGAGAGCTGCATCAAACCAGTCTCTGGACGGAAGACCACAACAACAACAAAGAATCTTGCATTCCTGGATTGTTATGCCTCATTTTAAATTCATCCTTCATAAATATATCACTTACTTGCAACCCCAGCACTAATCTGTGTGTATATAAATTCACACATATGTACAGAGTGACCATATCCACGAAACTTCTCTCCACCCACATCTCCTCTGCTAAATTTTCCAGTTTGCCCCTAGCTGCTGGCTCATGCACCCAAAGCTCCTGTATCATTAGGTCTCAAGGAAAGAATTCCTGTAATTATCCTTCAGCAGATTTCTACAGTCACCATGGTTTTCCCTGCAATTACTGAGAAATGACACATTTCACTTTACGTTGGGTGATTCCTATGATGTAAGAGCTGCATTGTCTATGTCTTCTGCATACCCCTCACACTGACTTTGCAGTGTCCTTGTAGTGGTGAGCATTTGATTTTCTTGCCACCATTGTGCTTTGTTGTCACCCTAATAGTGCACTGCAAATGCGTGCTTCCAGTTACTACTTTGATGGTTGAGCGAGAACTGAGAATACTTTAGAGGCCTCTCTAAAACTCGGGACTACACAGTAGAAATTGCTGTGATGGCACACCTGTAGCACTTAAAATCAGGATCTGTCCTCTAATGATCAATAAGAATGGATTCTGGGGTTCCTGTCTCACTACACACAAGCACAAGCGTCACATACTTCACTCTAAATTTTGTATCACTGTGAAACATAGTAGAAAGATGAAGTTTATCAGCTCTTTTAGATGAATTAAATGCTTCACCTTACTGTTCTCTTTAATGTGCGACAGAAGAAAGCACAGGCTTTTGGCAGTACATGTATTTGTCTACGTTCATTGCCACTTCCATATTGCAAACTCCATTGTTCAATAATTCTTCAGTTACTGCCTGCACATTCAGAACCTGTAACGGATTCCTCTCCACTGCATCTACCTCTGTGTCTCCACTGTATCAGTTTGGCTTTGGAATCCATCAACACGTCATCTACTAATGTCCTAACTTCAGCTACTTCTAGATTTTGTACTGCAAGTTCAAGAAGTGGCTCTGTTACTCCATATCGAAATGTCGGTCCATCAACAGTTCGCAGTGCGTACCTCTTTGTGACATATCGCGGTACAATTGACTGAGTGGCCCTTTGTACCATCCAGTTTTACAGTAATCTTGTATATTTCAGGAAACTTTAAACTCTTCAGTCTTGACAAAGAGAGAAGACCACAACAATTTGTCAAAAGCAACTTTGATGTTAATTATCAGTCAAACGGGTATTAAACATCATGTAGTGAGACTTCCCTGATTCTCTGCATCTTTGATAGATCTTCCCTTCTGAATGTCATATTGATTACAGTTCAGAGCAGTTACATTTCTATATGTAAATAATTATAAGAGACTGCTTTGATTTTCATCTTATTTATTTAGAAAGCAATCTGTCAGTATGAGTTTTCTGAAGTGCGGTCTCTATCATCTATCTTCATTGTATAACTGTACTCATAGTCCTCTACTCATGCAGAGGCTACTAGGACTGCTCACATATTGTATGGTGCATCCAGTATCCTCCTGAGATGTCACTGTTCTTCATTCCCCTCTTCTGCATTTTCCACTGGTAGCGAATGCTTAAGAGATATATGGAAGAGTCCTATCATCAATGAGTCATTCTACCATCTCTCCTCCTTACCATGAAGATAATGACTGGGTCTAAATATTCTCTGCTGTTATTTTGAAGGGGTTCCCAGAGATACATTTCCAAATTCTGCGCAGCATAAATTTGCCAGTTCTTTACCTATGTGCTTTCAATTTAATCTCCGTATGTCTGGTGTTCTACAGATCGGAGCGTGGAATGTCAGATCCCTTAATCAGGCAGGTAGGTTAGAAAATTTAAAAACCGAAATGGATATGTTAAAGTTACATATAGTTGGAATTAGTGAAGTTTGGTGGCAGAGGAACAAGACTTTTGGTCAGGTGAATACAGGGTTATAAATACAAAATCAAATAGAGGTAATGCACGAGAAAGTTTAATAATGAATAAAAAAATAGGAGTGTGGGTAAGCTACTACAAATAACATGTTGTTGTTGTGGTCTTCAGTCCTGAGACTGGCTTGATGCAGCTCTCCATGCTACTTTATCCTGTGCAAGCTTCTTCATCTCCCAATATGTACTGCAGCCTACATCCTTCTGAATCTGCTTAATGTATTCATTTCTTGGTCTCCCTCCAATACTAAATTGGTGATCCCTTGATGCCTCAGAACATGTCCTACCAACTGATCCCTTGTTCTAGTCAAGTTGTACCACAAACTCCTCTTCTCCCCAATTCTATTCAATACCTCCTCATTAGTTATGTGATCTACCCATCTAATCTTCAGCATTCTTCTGTAGCACCACATTTCGAAAGCTTCTATTCTCTTCTTGTCCTAACTATTTATCGTCCATGTTCCACTTCCATACATGGCTACATTCCAAACAAACACTTTCAGAAACAACTTCCTGACATTTAAATCTATACTCCATGTTAACAAATTTCTCTTGAATAAGATTTTCACTCTGCAGTGGAGTGAGCACTGATGCGGAACTTCCTGGCAGATTAAAACTGTGTGCCCGACTGAGACTCGAACTTGGGACCTTTGACTTTCACAGGCAAGTGCTGTACCATCTGAGTTACCCAACCACGCCTGGTCCTCACAGCTTTATTTCTGCCAGTATCTCGTCTCCCACCTTCCAAACTTTACAGAAGCTCTCCTGCGAAACTTGCAGAACTAGCACTCCTGAAAGAAAGGATATTGCGAGACATAGCTTAGCCACAGCCTCGGGGATGTTTCCAGAATGGTGGTCAGTGTCCACATCTACCCCTGGAAATGTCTTACAATTTAAAACCTGGTTCCTAAATCTCTGTCTTACCATTATATAATCTATCTGAAACCTGTGAGTATCTCCAGGCTTCTTCCATGTCACGACCTTCTTTTATGATTCTTGAACCAAGTGTTAGCTATGATTAAGTGCAAAATTCTACCAGGCAGCTTCCACTTTCATTTATTACCCCCAACCCATACTCACCTACTATGTTTCCTTCTCTCCCTTTTCTTACTGCCAAATTCCAGTCACCCATTACTATTAAATTTTCATCTCCCTTCACTATCTGGATAATTTCTTTTATTTCATCATACATTTCTTCAATTTCGCTGTCATCTGCAAAGCTAGTTGGCATATAAACTTGTACTACTGTGGTAGGCGTGGGCTTCGTGTCTATCTTGGCCACAATAATGCTGATTTGAACAATCCGACTGACCTGTGACTTTACACTCTGTTAATGCATTTTCTCTTACACTGTTACAAGATTTCATACCTTGTTGTAGATTCCTCTGCTTGCAAACATTTACCTGTTTCCTTGTTATGTGCTGTTGTTCACTGTTTTGCCACAGCAAAAATCCTGGCTTCTCAAGGGTGGCTGCCTTCTTCTTGTGTGATGACTGCTCCTATTACCACTGCTTCTGCTGTGTGCTGTTGCAGTGAATCCCAGTGATTCTGGTTGCTTGGTTATTGACATTGGAACTACTGCTTCTGATGTTGCTGTGACTGCTAATGATTCTGGTTGGTTGCTTTTTGATGCTGTAACTATTGCTTCTGTTGTTAGTTCTGCTGCTGCTAATGTTGGTTCAGTAGTAGGTTTCTCTGTTGCTTCTGTTTTTTGGATGGTCCATTTGTGTGCTGCTGCTGTTTTGCTGGTGTTTCTGCTATTGGAGATTTATACCATCCCAGTTCAGTGGTTGTCACTTTGTAATTACATTTAATTGCTTCCCTTATTAAGATTCCTAACCTGGCCTTCCATTTTTGTTAAGGTGAAGCCCATGTTTCGTAAAACATTCTCTATCAAGTGAGCTTGAGTCAATTAATTTCACATTGCTGAATAGCCTACAATTACTTTTAAGTTTCACATTAATTCTGTGACTATCCTTATTCACACATGACCATTCAGGTAAATCATGCCTGTGTGTAAAGTTCACCAGTAAAATGTTTGTATTTGACAGTACTAGCAAAACACTCAAGAGCTGTTTATACATTTTCATAGCATTGTTTTCGTAAATGTCTTTAGCTCCACATTGTCTTTTCTATTTCTTCCAAATTCCTGAGTTGATTCATTTTGTGCCTAAAATGCTCCATGGTGGTTACACTTATTAATGAGCTCTTGTTTTATTATTATTATTATTATTATTATTATTATTGTTATTATTATTATTATATTTTTAATAAGTGTGTGGTTCCTACTTTGATGATATGTTGAGGACTTTTGCATTGCTGTTTGTATTGTACCTTTAATTGTTGATTATGTTGATTAAATTCATTCTGTGCATTAAATGAAGCACCCTCTTTCTTGATAAGCTCACTTGGCAAAAAATTAGTCACCAAAGTGCGCATGCACAAATGGATCATTAAGCCTTTCCAGATAGAGCAGCATTCAAATCATGGACACTGCCTGTACATGAGCATAAAAAAGTAGCAATCAGTGAGACATTTATGTTTCAAGCAGACATTGTATAAACACATGAGAAAAAGTAAGGAAGTGACAGAATATCAAAAAGGGGTACTTGTGTTTGGCTGTAACCATGATCGTATGGTGTTTGAAGAGGCTCTATATGTTCGTGTTTCCATGTGGACCATTCAGTGGGTCAACAACATGGATGTGACACACATGGCCATGACACACAATGTCAGAATTGTGATTGGGAAAATTTCCTGACTGAGAGGAACTGGAGACGTGTTTCACAGATTGTGAACCAAAGTCACTTCCAAATTCAACAGGCACTGCTGCAGGCAATGAATGAAGGTCCATTGTGATCTGTTAGTGAGAAAATACTGTGACAACAAACACTTCGAATCAGTCACGTCACAAGAGGCCACTGCTCACAATCATTGAACATGAACAGTAGCCAAATTAACTGAGCAGTTTTTATCTAAGGACTCTGTCATGAAAGACTAGATAGCCACTCTCTCTCTTTGGTTTCTTTGCAACTGATATTGACCTATAGCAAAGGAAATGTGGATTCATAGTGTGGAAAGGGTATTTTTAGAAAAAGAAATAATTTTTTCTTGTAAGTGTTGGATATTACAGGACAGGGTTTTTGAAAAAAAAAATCCACATCATGAAATTTTCATTCTCCTTATCCAAAATTTTAATATCCATCTTCTATCCTCAGTATAACAATTTTCCTTTCTTATTTGGCTGTCCCTCATAACACAAAATGAATTATTAAAAGTAAATTCATCTACACATAAAAGTAGTCACATAACTGTATATCAGCAATTAACCTTCCAGCTCCAGTATCTCAAGATAATACTTAAATAGTTAAGTTTCCATCTTATCATGTAAATGATGCCATAACCTGGGAATTATTCAACCTCTACAACAACAAAATTCGAATAGCAGCCATTTTAAAAAAACATCTATAATAAATAAAGCCTTTAAAGGTCATGTAGCTTTTCCAAAAATTAAATGACAAATGACACTCTCTGTACAGACAAAAATCTTTATTTACTGTTTTGTGTTATATATTGCCCATGTAAATAAATATTTGTAATGATTCTTATTCATGCTGTCACTGTGTGGAGCAGATATCATAGAGAGATATGATTATACCAGACTAATTTGATAGAAAACTGAGAGTATACTATCAATTTTTTTATGCACCTCAATTTTTTTCATTGATCTCAGTGTCTGTCAGTCTTTTGACATGGTGTGATAAAAACATATGTACTTTCAATCTCCCAATATTGTGAAAATTAAAATTTGTAATATGCAGAAGTCACGTGTGTTTATTCTCTTACCGAGGTACATGCGACAAGGACTTGCATTTTTAAATGGACCTTTCTGCAAAAGAAGTCAGCACATAGAGAGAACAGCCAATGCAACCATGCCAGCATTGTTGTACATGAGTGGGGAGACAAGATAAATATCAAGCCACACATAAGACTCAAAGGAATTAATCTTCAAGCAATGTTCCAGAACTGTCACACCATTTCTTAACCCACATACATCCATACCTGCATGTATTTCTGGACTTACAATTTTTGGTGTGGCTTAATGTGCATTAGCATATTTATTTTTTATTTATTTATTTATTTATCCCTCTGTAGACAATAAATATTGTGTGGATGTTGTCCAAAAGTACATGTAAATTTATGGGAAACAATTTGTGCAAAAGGAACATACAAAATTTTGCATTAAGTAGTACAAAGGATAATACATACAAAATTGTACAAAACATGTACAAAAAATAATACTTGGTCCTGCAAGACACAGTAATACAACTTTTATACATACCGGGTGATCAAAAAGTCAGTATAAATTAGAAAACTGAAGAAATCATAGAATAATGTAGATATAGACGTACAGATTGACACCCATGCTGGACAGCAAAATGTCAGTAACTGCTACCATGATGGGTGAGAGGTATGCCAATATGTTACAGAGTTGAAAACTCTTTGTCTTTACATATATCTGCTTGTGCCTGTATATGTGCGGATAGATATTTGTGTGTGTGCGAGTGTATACCTGTCCCTTTTTCCCCCTAAGGTAAGTCTTTGCACTCCCGGGATTGGAATGACACCTTACCCTCTCCCTTAAAACCCACATCCTTTCGTTTTTTCCTCTCCTTTCCTCTTTCCTGATGAAGCAACCATGGGTTGCAAAAGCTTGAATTTTGTGTGTGTGTTTGCGTTTGTTAGTGTCTCTATCAACATACCAATGCTTTCATTTAGTAAGTTACGTCATCTTTGTTTTTAGATATATTTTTCCCACGTGGAATGTTTCCCTCTATTATATTCATATTTGTAATGTTTCTTATTTATGCCATCCCATGCAACGAAAATACTGTAGGGAAGTATGATTATATCAAACAAAGATGACAGAAAATTTAAAGCTATAATATCAATTTTTTAAGTCACTCAGTTGCTTTTTACACTGCTGTCAGAGTCTACTGGTCTTTTGAGATGGTGCAATAAGGAACATATGTACTTGCACTCTCCCAATATTATCTTAATTAAAAGTTATAATCTGTAGAAGTTGCTAGTTTTCATTCTCCTATTGAGCTATGTGCTACTCTCCACATCCCGATGTGACAAGGACTTGCATTTTTAAATGGACCTTATCAGAGAAGAAGTCAACGTGAAGAGAGAGTAGCCAACAAAGCCATGCCAGCATTATTGTACATCATTGGGGAGACAAGGTAAATATCATGCCACACACTAAGAATAAAAGAAATTAATCTTCAAGCAGTGTTCCAGAACTCCCACAACATTTCTTAACCTGCATGCATCCATACCTGCATGCATTTCTGGACTTGCAATTTCTGATGCACCTAAATGTGCATTAGCATAACTACATCCACTCTGAACAATTCACATTCTCTCTCTCCCTAACCACTAAAAAAAGCTGATACGCAGGAGATTTTACATGCATAAATGACTTCATTTGATATTAATTTGTGTCCTCCTGCACTATGAATTACTGTACATACATAAATTGTTAAGTACACAGCATTTTTTCACATCAGTATGCATGGCAAACTGTCTATTATAGTTCACATTATCTGAGCATAACAGTGAAAAAGTACTTGTACCATGGCATCTACAGCTAAATACTTTCAATTCCACAAATAATCATATCTGGCTCTTGATAATATGTCCTAAAACATGTCCAAGAGTTCATGAATAAAATATTGTTGCACCTATGTGGTGTTAGTGAAGAAGACATGAGTCAAGAAAAAGTACAAATGCACTGTTATTCCAAAACTGATTACAGAATTTTACAGAATATAATGCTCATTTCATATCAACAGCTTAAAACACTATATCATGAGGAACATCAGCACATGACAGAGAGAGAGAGAGAGAGAGAGAGAGAGAGAGAGAGAGTACATAAAGAATAATTATTTCAAACATGAACTCATGAACTGGAATATTCAGCTTATTGTTTGTATTCTGAAGATGTCACCTCTCTGTATGAATATTGTGGCTAATCTAACATTACTCTAATCTAGACATAACTCTGTGCATCCTCTGACTGGCGAGCCAATTTTAGTTCTTCTGTGGATCATCAAATATTTACTATTGTAAGGGAATGACAAGAATATCATATTTTCAAAATTAATTTTCACTCTTCAGCAGACAGTGAACTGATTTGAAAGTTTCGAACAGAACAGAAACTTATTACCTCATAAAACAAAATTTCAAGTCACTGACTTAATGTACAGGAGACTTGTCAAAACGCAAAAACTTACTTACAGTTTTTCTTAAAATATTATTAATATAATATATGGTACTTCATAATAACTGATGATTTCTTTTTTTTAAATAATGGTCTATAACTTCGTAAGTAAGTGTTCGTTCTCTTCTGACCAAATTTTCAGATTGTCCTTCATGAACTCTTCAATTGAACAGTACCATTTCTGCACCAGTCTGCCATGTAATAGTTTTCTGAAGTTACTAGATTAATACTAAGCAGTTCTTTTCCTTTTGCTTTGTTGTAAATTTTCATATCCATATAGAGCATAAAGTTTTCAATGGTTGGCTGGCAGCAGAAAATTATTTTGATTCCCGGTGTTGTAATTGTGTTGTAACTGATTTGCTACACATAAATCATGGTCATTAAGTGCAAAGATAATGAGTTCATACATGTACAGTGAAGGAACACTTGATATAATTAGATTTTTTTATGAGTTGGTGACATGGTTTTCATTACATAGTGCACATTATTAACGATAGTTTTATGAAGTATAAATACAATGTGCTTCATTTGAAGGAAGATCATACTTTGTAGATTTCAAATTCTGTGTGTTATGGATGTAAAACTTACTTCCACAAAAGAAAGAAAGTAATTAATTAAGCACATAATTTTTCAGGAGAAAATGTGTAACAATGGTTAATGTACTTACCTCATACATTTCGTCTTTTAAGAGTTTGCTCCACACTCTCACCATGTGATCGAAACATCCTGTCACAACAATTGTACTTTTGCTCACATGGAATTGAGCAACATAAACAAATGAAGGATGTGGTAATATCTGCAATTAAATGAATCTCCAATGTAATTTCCAAAATACAATAAAATTTTATCTAACAGAGACAATATACTATCAGGTTTATCAGTCTGTTCAGTTTTTTGAAGACACTGCCTACTGTTTGTGACAAAATAGCACAGTATACAACATAGCATAGCACAATATGTAACACATGATTACTACTGAAATATTTAATTTTATTCTTTTTCACAAATGTGATTTTTTTTTTCTTCTTTTGTATGATCACTTTTATTATTGTGTAAAATTTGTAAACTAAATACAAGGAATGCATTTGTGATTAATGAAATATTACTGGAATGATTAAAAACAATTTTGTAAAATCTGTACAGTAATATCAAGTTACTGAAATGGTCTGAAGGGTAAAACACAACCTTTGGAGTGTGGGCTGTCTTTGGTACTAACACACTATGGTATGGAAGTGGTGTACCGTAATTGTGAATGGGTCTGGAACAACAAATATGTGTGCAGCAATTGCTTGTGTCTGTGAGAGGTACAGCAGTTTCTATGGGCCATAGTACAATAGTTACTTATAATTATGATTCAAGTACTGTTTGACCACAGCTACTATAAGCAATATTGGAACTAGAGACTAAATATTCTGTTTGGCATTGTGGTATATAGTTCCACTAAACTACTACTTAGGATCTGCAGCCTCCAAACTTCAGAATGTAGAATTTGTGGAATGATAAAGGCTTGTCAGTGTTTTTACTGAATTGGATGATGTAACTTTTCTGTGATCTTCAATCACTATTTCATTGCCATCAATAACCTAAGTCATTATTAGCAGCAACAGCAGCCAAGTCCTATTACCTTATGTTACGAGTATCACATTATGATGTTAAATTTCATTGGACTGTTACATTTCAGTATCACAATCTGAACTGACTGACACCATGTTATGCAAGTTAATTAGCAAACCGCATCCCCTCCCAGAAAGTAAAATTAAATGTTTTCTTGAATTCCAAAGTCCATATTATTGCTAAATAACAAAAATCATAAACATAAATTTAGTAGCAACATTAACAACTCGAATTTTTTGAAACATAGTTCATGGAAATAACAGTGGTTAAAAAGCATTATTAAAATGTTTAAATAAAAAACATCTTGACCACATAAAATATTTTTATTTTTATTTTAAAGTTGACTGGTTTCAATCTGTGTGACCGTTTTTAACTAAAATTTTTAAAATTGGCTGGCTTTGGCAAGTAAACATTTCAATGAACTGTTGAGACTATTGAATCCAGTGAATCATGGTAATTTTTACTTCTTACGTAACTATATCAACAGATATTCTGTGCTTTTGAGTACTTTCTGCACTGTTATCTGGGCTATGATATTCCAGCACCACAATGTTGTACTGCTGTCATCTTGTAGTGATTACTGCTTAAATGAAGTAATACTGAGAGTGATTTTTAACTGCTTGGAAAAGTCATCTTGCAAAACTCTATATCATTATTATCTTGTAGGGTACTGCTGTAATCCAGCTAGTTTTCAATTTCTTAAACATTACATCAAACAATTCTATCAACTTTGACTAACTAAATTTATTTGATCTCCACATACAATATGCATTGTTACATGAACTTAAGACTGATTATAGCCCATTCATTTTACAAAAAAAGATGTCCACTCTATGACTGGTGACCAAATTATCACACTGCATGACTGTAAGTTCACTAAAAATACATATTTCACTTAATGATAGATTCAGTTAACCAGTCTAAAATGATCTTTATAATTACATATCCTTGCACTCAGTGTTTATTAAGACAGCATATTTAGTTGCCATACTGGTAATTAATTATATATTTTTCCACAAGGTTCAGTCAATCCTCTTCACAATCAATGCCCATCTGACAAATTAGGTACACTTAATCATAGTCAACTACAATATATATTAGATAAAGTGGGAGGGGATGCGATTTGCTAATTAACTTGCATAACATGGTGTCAGTCAGTTCAGATTGTGATACTGAAATGTAACAGTCCAATTAAAACTAATAAAAATACATAAATTTTAACCATAGACATTTGTGGAAATATGTACTTGTGAAAAAGTTACAAAGGAAATAATTACAAAATCTTAATTACACTAATGTGTAGAAGTCTGTTAATTGGTAGGAACATTTTACATTATATGAATCTCCTGTAATTAGTAAATATAACATGTGTATTGTTAACATTTGATACCTAAGCGTTTATACTTGCTTCAACTTATATAAAGATAAGAATTCACTAATGTATGTAATATATAAGAATCTAGGTAATCAATGAGATGTGTAATTTGTATATGGATGAGAGTTTTAATTGTTAATTAATGAAATAATAATTTTAAACAATGCCAAGGATTGTTTGGGATTGTTAAGAAAGTATAAATACTAACTGCCATGTTGGCAGAGGGAGTCAGTACTTTGTGTGATTTTGGACAGAGAGCATGTAGCTAGTTGTGCATAATTAAATCATTATTGTAAGTATGTTCCAACTTATTTCAGATTTGTCAAGATGTCTTTATTTTGAAACTGTAATAAATATTAAATGAAACACTATACTTGATTAAATATTGTTTTTACTTTATAGTAAAAACCTACAGTTACTGTTTCAGGACATCTGCTGCGACAGATTACCAGCTGAAATGAGTAAAAATAACCCCTAAAAATGTTATACTTCTTCATAAAATGTGATATCACATATTTCATTTATATTTTCCTAGTGCAAAATAACACATCTTTAGCACACACACAGGATTCTGCCACAGGTGAGTGAATTTTTCTTACTTTTATTCAAAATCAAAATATAATAAATTAATCTATTTTGTAATTTTGTAGTATCTGAAATAATTATAGCAAAATTCAAAATGTCTTTTCAAAACAGCTGTTGAAAGAACTGTGAATTACATCTATGGGCTTAGATTTAATCCCATCTGTCACAGTCACAAGTTCTTCTTTGGACGTGGTAGTCATAATGTCGAATTCGTAGCCAAGTGTTTAATGTGAGAATGCTTAGCAAGTGGTTTGAAGAAATGTATTGAGATGAATGTAATAAAAACTTTAATATGAAGATTGTTTAACCAGTGAAGAAATCATCAGTTCTGTCTTAAACATCCAACTAACTTTCAGTTTTTGAATTGAAGAAAAAACACATGGACTTGAAATTGCAGTATGATAATTGGCTATTGGAATGGATGAAGAAACACAATGAGTCAAAATTAATTTCAATTCTTGTTCTTTAACATTTGTGTAGAAAGTGTACATAATACTCAATATTATTTACATAGAATGCACATAGGAATTTTAATTTTCTTATTTACAAGTCACATATTATTAGCTATTACACTAATCTCTGCATCTAAGAAGCACACTAGGTGAAATGGTAAAAAATTCAATGACTATCATTGATGAATATATGTTTCCATTAAAGTATTTACTAAAAAGATTCAAACTAAACACCAGAAATAGTTTTCCCTTGTGAAATGCTGAATTACAATGTTGTAACAACATTAGGGCAAATAAAATACTAGAAATTAAGTTTGCAAAAAACATGGGGTGAAGAAGACCAAAGCAAAATGAAACATGATGAAGTATAGCAAATGTAACATAGAATTAATTAAAATACCAAATCACTATTTATAACAAATACAAAATCTCTCTGAGCACAAAGTACATAAATTATAGGAATTATTAATTAACTGGTAATGAATCAAAGACAACAGATATATTTTTGTTTCTTTTTTCTTCTGCAGGATGGATATTCTTATTTTACAGGATGAATATTCATATTTTACATCATTAGCCCAGCTCAACACCTGAATGTTTGGTGACTATAGACTTCATTTTCCCATCACAAGGATAGTTAACAGTCCCATTTGGCATGGACCTAATTAAAAGGTATTTGGAGTAATGCAAAGACATATAGTTAAAAGGGTTTCACTGATTTATAGAGGAACTTCTGGAGTTTGATTGTGTAGTGCCCAGTGCTAACAGTTGACATATTGGAGGCCTATTATTCACCAGTGTCCAACAGGACTAAGGAAGAAACCATCCTGTAACAATACTATCCTCAAATTGTTATTGCACCAAAATCTTCCTTATAACGCTTCACAATATGCATCTAGGCAGACAAATATGCTGCATGTGGAATTCTGCCACCAGCATTAAAATAATGCTGAGGTGACACAGTGGAAAAGACCAGTCTGGCATTGTGGCACATGGGGTTACTCCATGCTACCTCCTGATGCTGCACTTTCTCAGTACCAATGTTAGTAGAGGCATGATCCTGGCATAGTGATTCAGGCAGAATTTGCCATAAACACTTGGCACCCAAACCTAGCAATATCTGTCTTTGACTGCTGTCTATGCCAAGAGCTACTCCATGTCAGTCGTCAACGTAACACAGGTCACACAGCCTCATCTACGCTAGCTGCCACCTATGCTGTCTGCTAGTCTAGGGCTGCTCCTAGGCCTGATGCTGCCAGTGCCTGAGCAGCTACATTCCAGCTAGCATCTCTCACAGGCTGTCATCAACAAGCTTCTCTGAGGGTTCCTATGATGTTCACAGTCCACACACAGGCTCACCTCACACCTGACCCACCACCACTATTTGTTGACATATGATGTTCATGCCCCTTGTTGCCAGTGGATTTCCTGATTTGGCCATGCGGGATGAGGTTGCCAATGTGGCAACTTTGCTTGCTGGCATCTGTGCATTGCTAACACACTAACTCACATAATGCTCAGGTGGGCATCACCACCCAAGGGCCAATGGTCACAAGCGACACACTGCTTGCAGCTATTGTATGAGTTATTGCTAATTGATCTGGCCTCATTTATGATTCCATGACTGCTTAGAAACTGGTCCATTGTATCCTGTTCTCTACTCACTGGAATAGCATCTGACTGTTGGTCTATCCTGGCACCACAAAATTGAAAATAAGCTACCTTTGTAAAGTAAAAAGTAGTGTGAGTCTGTTCTTACTGGTAGACAAAGTGGAGCAAGGACAGAAAGCATTTCAACAAAGCTTAACTATACCACATGGCTATGAACTAAAATCCCACAAACCACAGGTTTGATATGATGAAGCATGTGTGTAAAACAATATTGTCAACATCTGTTGCATACGTTAACAAATGGCAACAAAGTGGTCACGATTCTGCATCACACATGAAGTATAGTCCATCCTTCAGCACAGAAAGGATAGTGATACTAACCCACCAACCTACACTTAATGCAAAGATCATTGGGAAACTTGCTACACCAAAATATCCAGCAAACCAAAGAAGGAAAGTGATTTAATTTCTAACACACTCTCCATAAAGAAATTGAATAATGCTCTCAACAAAATGAAAAATGTGTTGATTCAGATGATATGTTATGAGCTAACAAGCATTGTGCTCTCATTTAAATATATGGCCAAAAGAGTCAATCTACAGGACTTGTGAAACAGACCCTGTTGTTGAGGACTGTGTGCCACAAAGGGCACAGATTCACCATGAGATAGGGAAATTCAGAAGCTTCTGTTGTCTATTGAGCACTAAGAGACAGACAAGAACCTACATCATAGGGAAACCCAGTAGAAGCCGTTTGTGACTGAGAAGACATAGCAGTGTTAAATACTGCAGACATAAGATCGGTCATACAGGGAAACATTTATTAAAACTATTTAATTCTGTAGTAATGCAGGGAATCAAGCCACAGTAATTTTAATCTGCCAGCCTCCATAAATTTTCATGGTGATCTCAATAAAACTTCAATATTGATCATATCTGTAATAATTTAGGATTTACTGTTAAAGTGAAATTCACAAGTTTTGTAACAAAGACTTGAATGCTAAAGTCTGAATGCTTTGGTCGGTATTAATGATTGACATTTCATAAAGAAGCACAACATTAAAATGACAAATGTTGTAAATATCAACTCTGTAACTTCCTTTGTTTAAGAGATATAGAAAATTTAAATTATCAGTATTTTCAGGTAAGCATCAGATCATCATTTCCTCCACACAAAACACATTGAACGATGACAGCATGACACCTTATTGAATCATTAGGTAATAGAATATTTGTTGTAAAGTTTAGTGCATAATAGTTACTTTTGTTCTTTATTTATTTATCAGAAAGCACATTGGTGCAAGGCTATTGGCCGTGACATTCAAAGTTAAGAAGGAAATTGTATTGGTTTTATATAAAAGAATTTAACATTTATTATGTAATGCATATTATTGTTAATTTATTTAGAACAAGCTTTGATTATTTAAAGCTTTGATTATTTAAAGCTTTGATTATTTAAATATGTTAAAATGTAAAATAATGTAGAATAAGATGTAGCCCATCAGATGGATGGCTTCAGGAAATGGAACTGGCCTAGTTAGTTGAGTGAGGATTTTGGCGAGCAGGGAAATGCATGAAGTATTCTGCCTGGTCTCTGCATCATTCCAATACAGCTGAAAACATACTTGGAGTCCTGACAGACAAAGAAGTTAAAAGTGGCAAATAGTCTTCTGTGCCAGCCATGCAGTCAAAGAATACCAATGACCAGAATTTTACATCAATAATGTATATATGTATGTAGTTAAAAAAAGGAAAGGTTTTACCAGAAGGTCTCCTGTAACTAGATACTTATCACCTAATAAGTGTTGTATTTAAAGGTGGTCTAAATGTCTTAAATGATTGGAGTTTCCAAGTCCTAATTTTTAGTAAAAATTAAGTTATTCTTCAGATAAGAAGAATAGTTAACACGTTGGGGCTCACAGACTACTCCAAGTAGGAGATAACAATGAAGTAACTTAAAAGATAAATGAACTCTTGCACATGGAGACCCTGGTATGAAATGAACTGGAAGACAATTAAGTACTACTGGTACATCAAATGAAAAATTGGGTAGGAAGATTTAATGTCAATAAGGGAGATCTAGGCAAGAGAGTTAAAGTGCTGATACAAGAAGCCACTTTTAACCAGGCAATATGGCAATAATCGAAATGAATGTTCTTGTCTCCAGCAGTAATGATTTTAATGAAGTCATAAGCGCTGGTAACAGGCAATACTAGCCAATACTAAAGTTACTTTTCAAGGACTATTACAAACAAATGTACAATGCTGAAACATCAAGAACCAGTATAGCCAAAAGCACAAAAAGTGGAATTCAGCAAATTTGAACATCATAACTGATTTTTCCATGTATTGGAATTTTGGTTCATAAATGAATATATTTATAACATTACAACGGGAATTCATTTACAAAGCAACTAAACAACCATGGAATTAAAACTACATTAACTACATCTAACAAAATATGGGTAATCAGAGCATCCACAAAGAAGGGCCCACATGCTGTTCAGCAAAAAACGTTGGCACCTGCCCATCAGATTGCAGTTTCTTGAACTGCAGTGAGACAGCACACAATATAAACACTAGCAGATGATGCCAAAAAGCAACCATCTTTGCAGCTGTGCATGAGTCACACAACAACATAACTCAGGGAGTTCTGACATTTTTTGTTTCTTCTTCTTCTTCTTCTTCTTCTTCTTATTATTATTATTATTATTATGATTTTCAAAGGTGTAGTGGTGTGATGGAGTGAATATAAAGATTGAAGTGGAGTTCTATGACAGTAATTTGGTTGTGACAACTTCTGTGAATACAGTTGCTTAAATTCAGGTCACTGTGACATTGCAATGTTCAACTACTATGAGTACATACTACTACACATAGTAAATAAAAAACCAGACCATTACAGTGAACATACTTACACCCATTCTATGATTAAGAGATTTTGTGTTGTATATAGTTCAGTATAGTTACATTAATATGTGAGATAGATATAAATTTGTTCCGGTTTGGAAACAGTATGATAGCACAAATAGATAACATCACAACCAAGGAAAAGTTAATGCAATTGGTCTTACAACTTAAATACTACAGTTATGAATATGGATGACAAGTCCACACAAGCAAAAAGCAGAGTGATGCAAATTAACAAAAGACTTATGAATTTAGGAACAGGATTTAATGCATTCACTACCCAACTTAGCAGCAGGATAGATACATTGAAAACAAGATTGAACATGGGTTTTGGTAATGTTTCTGAAATAGACATATCCTCAAAAATAATGGAAACTGCATAAGATAGCACCTTAGAACATGTACACACTAACAAAGCAGAAACTGACAAATTAGTGTAAAGAACTGAGACACTGGAAAAAGCACTGATGGACACTAAAGGAATGTGACATACTTACACAAACAAAAATATTGATGTTTTGCCTGTAGTAATTAATGAAATCCACACAACGTAAATTGTTACATGGATTAATAAAGAAATCAATCAATCAATCAATCAATTGGAACCGAGGATACAAAAACCTGAATTTAGCAAGGATATACATAGTACAGAAATGGTAGACAATAAATCTACCTTTACAAAGACTACATCTGCAGTGTTGGGAACAAAAACAGTTTATACAGTGATATTTTAAGTTCAAACACAAAGGCATTGTTACATAATAACTCTTTGAGTTTGGAGGAGATAAAGGAGAGACAGAAAACTTTCTATTAAAGACCAGGACAGTAACTAATAACTGTGATGACTTCATCACAACACTAACCAAAAAATTAAATCCCAAATTCCCCAAGTTTTCACCTTCATATGATATTAACCCCGTTTAATTTCTAAAGTAACTTAATGGCATGTTACTTCATTTCTGGTCAGATTTTAAAAAGATACAATTTGTGATAAGTCATTTGATGGGTAATGCTGCACAGCTGAGTATGTTAAAGCTAGAAGAATTCACAACTTACAATGATTTCAAAACAGCATTTCAGTCTAACTATTGGAGTGACGCAGCTCAAAAGATATTGAGATTAGAACTTTTATGATCAAAACAATACAATAGCAGTTCATGGAACAGGTATAGAAATTTTGTGGAGTGGCATCTTAACAAATCAAAATATCTAAATGATTCCATATGAGAGGAACATTTATTAGAAGTCGTCATTAACTAATTACCATGGCATGTAAGGGACAAATTGTTAGGGAAGGACTAGGAAAAAGTGAACAACTTATTGGTATACCTGGAACAAGTAGACACAGTGGGAAGGCAGTCAGAGAAATGGTACACAGGCAGCAATACCAACAACCAACAGAGTAATGGTAACAAAGAACCTTGCCCCATTAGAGACAGTGCTATGAATGGAAGAAACAGGGTACACAATGGTCATGATTATAACCATTCAGGGAATGGATACAGAAATAATCACAGTAACACATTTAACAATACAAGTATGACAGAGAGGCAAAACTGATATGCTCGCAGGGAGAGGTTCAGTCCTCTGTAGAAGTAGAAAACAAGACACAACAAACAATTTGTTAAATGCATTCCTTTGGCTGCCAGTCACAGAAATTAAGATAACTGGAGTAATACATATGACAAGCAAACCAGTACATGCAGAATTGTTTATGGAATTTACATTAACACATACATATTTCAACAAGGAATGTTTGTAGTAGATGGTTTTAATGTACATATGGTTTTAGGCATAAACTGGTTGTTGGACAACAACATATTTTTAAGCTTCCAACAGGAGACAGCCACATTCCCATTGGGCAAAAAGATGACTTGGCTGTAAATCATTTCAAGCAAAGCAACACAGACAGTTTAGGACTCACTTTATTTACAGAAGTTACATTATAACAGAATGAGAAGTACCAATTAGGGGCAGACGTGGTACAAGGGAATGAGGCAGACATAATTGATAACATTACAAGTCAAAGAATCTACACATTAAGGAAAATGAAGATATGAATTTTTTATTCTGCAGGCATACAAAAATATTTTCAACATGCCGAGGTGTTATTAAGACTTTGTTTGTAGGCTGAAGGTTAAATCACACAATCCATTTTACATCAGACCCTGCTCAACCAGCTTCAATGAAGCTATTAGTAGAAAAAGAAATGGAATATTATAGAAATATCCAACAGCTGTTATAACAAGCCATTAGTTGTTGCTAAAAAAAACCAGATGCTAACATATGTATAGTGTTGGTTGCATGAATTGTGAATAAAACTCCTTACCTCATGGCTCATACCCCTGTAATATACCTAAATGCAAGGCCTGTCCCATACATCCTCCCACCACCACCTACTCCAGTCTCGTCACTAACATAACCTATCCCAGGCAGGGCTACCTGTGAAACTAGTCATGTGATCTACAAGCTAAGCTGCAGCCACTGTGCCGCAGTCCATGTAGGCACGGCAACAAACAAGCTGTCTGTCCACATGAAAGGCCACCAACAAACTGGGGGCAAGAAACAAGTGGACCACCCAGTTGCTGAACATGCTGCCAAGCATGATACTCTTCATTTCAATGACTGCTTCACAGCCTGTGCCATATGGATACTGCCCACCAACACCAGCTTTTCTGAATTGTGCAGGTTGGAACTTTCCCTGCAATACATCCTAAATTCCCATAACCATCCTGGCCTCAACCTTCAATAGTCACTGTCCTCACCCATTCAGCCCCTTCCATGTTCCAATTCCAGTGCTACACAGCTGTCAATCCACCACCACACCCAGTCTTTTTATTTCTCTCCTTTTCTCCTACCATAACCTCTCTTTGGCCAACCGTCTAACCTGCAGCACATTGCTTTCTGCCACCCCCACCACACTATCCCTCACCCTCCATGCCCCATCCCTCTCCTTACCCCCACCCAGTCACCAGTCCCATCATGCACTGGTGTTGGTGTTTGCAGTGTGGTTTCAGTTGCCTGAGACTGCAGTTGTGTGTGTAAGTTGTGGTGTGTGTGTGTGTGTGTATGTGTGTGTGTGTCATCTATTGTTGATGAAGACCTTACTGGCTGAAAGCTTTAATTGTGAGTCTTTTGTCACACTTATCTGCGTCTCTGCATATCCACTATATGGTGCGTAGCAACTTTCCATTCCATAATATTCCATCCTGGATTTTCCATTGTTTGATGCCATAGTTGTAATATCCACAACATGGGATGAACACCCGCAACCATTGGACGAATTTTTTTGTGAGATTAGGTTTCCAAGGTGGCACCATCAAATAGTCAAAATCGCAACTGGGTAGAAAAGATGTGAAATTCTGGGGACAAATTGTAAATTCTATGTGTATTCAGCTGGATGCACACAGATTAGATGTGATCAGCAGGTGCTCAGAATGTACTAATAAAAAAACTACTCAAATCATTTTGAGATATAGTAAGATTCTAAAAAAGAATCACCACCAATTCAGTGCTTAATACACCGAGTTTGATGAGGTTATTGACACAATGTGGAGAAGGGATATAATTTGTCATGAAGAATTTTCAAAAATTAAAAAAAAATTGGTAGCATGTAAACTATTGGTTCATTTAATTTAGCCATTCCTTTTTATACGGTGGTGGATGCATCAGACTATGGTTTGGGTTGTCACATATTCCAATAATATGTGACTGATCACACATTAGCGCAAAAACTGATAGTTTTCATGAGTAGAATGTTCACACAACATGAACAAAATTATAGATATATGGAAAATGAAACATTATCAGTAGTGTGGGCATTCAAGAAATTTAAATATCTACTAGCAGGGTACAAGGCAGTGACACATACTGACAACAGTGCGTTGACATTTCCATTAAAGAACAAACTTCAGCTCAGTAGGTTAGCATGACAGGGTCTCTTTCTGCAAGAATTTTGCTTTACTCTTGGGAACATAAAGGGGAAAGATGATATATTACCTGATGCACTGTCTTGACTACTTTTAGATCTCCAATCAAATGAAAAAGTAAAGGAAAGGGGCAAACTTGCTGTTTATTTTCTCAAAGTAAATACATATGAAAAAGACATAACATTTATTTGCAAAAACTTAGAAAGTCAACAATGGAAGGACAGTCACTTTCAGTTACATGTTGTTGTTGTTGTGGTCTTCAGTCCTGAGACTGGTTTGATGCAGCTCTCCATGTTACTCTATCCTGTGCAAGCTTCTTCATCTCCCAGTACCTACTGCAACCTACATCCTTCTGAATCTGCTTAGTGTATTCATCTCTTGGTCTCCCTCTACGATTTTTACCCTCCACGCTGCCCTCCAATACTAAATTGGTGATCCCTTGATGCCTCAGAACATGTCCTACCAACCGATCCCTTCTTCTGGTCAAGTTGTGCCACAAACTCCTCTTCTCTCCAATGCTATTCAATATTTCCTCATTAGTTATGTGATCTACCCATCTAATTTTCAGCATTCTTCTGTAGCACCACATTTCGAAAGCTTCTATTGTCTTCTTGTCTAAACTATTTATCGTCCATGTTTCACTTCAATACATGGCTACACTCAATACAAATACTTTCAGAAATGACTTCCTGATACTTAAATGGATTTTAATACCTACTCCAAATTTTTCTTTTGTTTCCTTTACTGCTTGCTCAATATACAGATTGAATAGCATAGGGGAGAGGCTACAGCCCTGTCTCACTCCCTTCCCAACCACTGCTTCCCTTTCATGCCCCTCGACTCTTATAACTGCCACAAATTGTAAATAGCCTTTCGCTTCCTGTATTTTACCCCTGCCACCTTTAGAATTTGAAACATTGTCAAAAGCTTTCTCTAAGTCTACCAAATGCTAGAAACTTAGGTTTGCCTTTCCTTAATCTTTCTTCTAAGATAAGTCGTAGGGTCAGTATTGCCTTACGTGTTCCAGTGTTTCTACGGAATCCAAACTCATCTTCCCTGAGGTCGGCTTCTACTAGTTTTTCCATTCGTCTGTAAAGAACTCATGTTAGTATTTTGCAGCTGTGGCTTATTAAACTGATAGTTCAGTAATTTTCACATCTGTCAACACCTGCTTTCTTTGGGATTGGAATTATTATATTCTTCTTGAAGTTTGAGGGTATTTTGCCTGTTTCATACATCTTGCTCACCAGATGGTAGAGTTCTGTCAAGACTGGCTCTCCTAAGGCCATCAGTAGTTCCAATGGAATGTTGTTCACTCCGGGGGCCTTGTTTCAACTCTGGTCTTTCAGTGCTATGTCAAGCTCTCCGTTGATTTTAATACCTACTCCAAATTTTTCTTTTGTTTCCTTTACTGCTTCCTCAATATACAGATTGAATAACATTGGGGACAGGCTACACCCTGTCTCACTCCTTTCCCAACTGCTGCTTCCCTTTCATGCCCCTCAACTTGTATAACTGCCATCTGGTTTCTGTGCAAATTGTAAATAGACTTTCACACCCTGTATTTTACCCCTGCGATCTTTAGAATTTGAAAGAAAGTATTCTAGTCAACATTGTCAAAAGCTTTCTCTAAGTGTACAAATGCTAGAAACGTAGGTTTGCCTTTCCTTAATCTATTTTCTAAGATAAGTCGTAGGGTCAGTATTGCTTCACATGTTCCAACATTTCTGCATAATCCAAACTGATCTTCCCCGAAGTTGGCTTCTACCAGTTTTTCGATTCGTCTGTAAAGAACTCGCGTTAGTATTTTGCAGCAGTGACTTATTAAACTGATAGTTCGGTAATTTTCACATCTGTCAACACCCGCTTTCTTTGTGATTGGAATTATTATATTCTTCTTGAAGTCTGAGGGGATTTCACCTGTCTCATACATCTTGCTCACCAGATGGTAGAGTTTTGTCAGGACTGGCTCTCCCAAGGCCGTCAGTAGTTCCAATGGAATGTTGTCTACTCCTGGGGCCTTGTTTCGACTCAGGTCTTTCAGTTCTCTGTCAAACTCTTCACGCAGTATCGTATCTCCAATTTCATCTTCATCTACATCCTCTTCCATTTCCATAATATTGCCCTCAAGTACATCGCCCTTGTATGGACCCTCTATATACTCCTTCCACCTTTCTGCTTTCCCTTCTTTGCTTAGAACTAGGTTTCCATCTGAGCTCTTGATGTTCATACAAGTGGTTCTCTTTTCTCCAAAGGTCTCTTTAATTTTCCTGTAGGCAGTATCTATCTTACCCCTAGTGAGATAAGCCTCTACATCCTTACATTTGTCCTCTAGCCATCCCGCTTAGCCATTTTGCACTTCCTGTCAATCTCATTTTTGAGATGTTTGTATTCCTTTTTGACTGCTTGATTTATTGCATTTTTATATTTTCTCCTTCAGTTACATATTGATGCCTTATGTCTAAGTCATACTGATATAAAGAATAATAGGAAATTGTAGAAAGGAATACTGTTTCATAGAAAACACAACTCACATAGGTAGTTACCATGCATCCCACAAAATAGCATTAATTTAATAACTTGGTATGTAAACATAGTATATGCTCATTTCAGCCCAAAAAGGTATAAGTTGCATACAAAGAAATTTTGCTGCTATAAGAATCTGAATCGTCTAGTTAGAAAACTCCTGAGTGCCTGTGAAATTAAGGTACAAACAGTTGATGCCCACCCTGCTTTGTATCCCATCAGTCCATGCAATTTCTGTGACATATCGGTGATGGACTTTTACGTTCCACTGCCCTGAGGCTGGGCAGGAATGACATATATATTTATGGTGTTGGAATGCTAGGCAAAACTTACAAAATTATGCCCACTAAAGGAGGCAACATTTCATAATGAAACTAAGAGATCATTTCAAAAATGTAGGAAACCAAAATGTTTGCTTTCTGATAATGGAATACAGTTTCTAGCCAGGCAGTTTATAGAATTTTTGGCATGGAAAGGCATCTACATCTACATAGATACTCCACAAGCCACGATACGTTGAGTGATGGAAGGTACTTTGTGCCACTACTTGTCATTTCCCCCTGTTCCACTCACAAATAGAGCAAGGGGAAAACGATTGTCAGTAGGCCTCTGTATGAGCCCCAATTTCTCATATCTTATTTTCATAGTTCTTAGGCACAATGTATGTTGGTGGCAGTAGAATCATTCGACAGTCAACTTCAAATGCCAGTTCTCTACAATTTTCTCAGTCATTTATCTGAAAAAGAATGTTGACTTCCCTCCAGGAAATTCCATTTGAGTTCTTGAAGCATCTCCGTAACACTTGCACATGTGATAACAAATCTAGCTGTCCGCCTCTGAATTGCTTTGATGTCTTCCTTCGGTCTGACCTGTTACAAATGCAAACACCAAGCAGTACTCAAGAATAGGTTACAGCAGCATCCTATATGCAGTTGCCTTTACAAGTGAACTAGTCTTTCCTAAAATTCTCCCCATAAACCGAAGTTGACGATCTGCCTTCCCTACCACATATTTCACGTGCTTGTTCCACCTCATATTGCTTTGCAATGTTATGTCCAGATATTTAAATCACTTGACTATGTCAAGCAGAACACTAGTAATACTGAATCGAAACATTAGGAAATGAATCATAAATTAAATTCTAAATAGCATCTGCAAAGTACCATTGCAGAAAGGGTCATCGACTCATACCTGTCAAACAGGAAACAGACAGTTGTAGTGGACAGTCAAAATGGAGTCCCATTATCTTCAGAATGGGGTACCATCACATGTGGAGTGCCCCAAGGTTCAGTTCTAGGTCCCCTACTTTTTATTATCTTTATAAATCATCTGCCTATCTGTATGGAATATCGTATATTCACCATTTTTGTTGATAACACTACACTACTTATTGATAATTCAGTAGATAAACTTGAGGAAACAGCAAATAAGGTTTTAAGTGAAACAGTGAACTGAGTTAACATTAATGAACTTTCTTTAAATTACACTAAAACAAACTATGTTCAGTTCCACACAACATTCAAAGATGAAGAAATAGTAGCTAAAACAGGTAAGCAGGTGATAACCAGGGTGGATACCTCAAAATACCTAGGTTTGCATACTGACAGGAAACTGAACTGTTCAAACCACAGCTTGGATCTATGCAAAAGACTGAGATCAGCAACTTACACATTACGCACTGTTTCTTCTCATAGAAGTATGGAAACCATGAAGTCAGCCTAGTATGGTTATTTTCACACCTTCGTGGCATATGGAATTATACTTTGGGGTAATCAGTCACTGGCTAAAAAAAGTACTGTGTGCACAAAAAAGGAGGCATAAGGATCATGTGTGGAGTCCATCCTAGAGCCACATGCAGGAATCTTTTTAAGAGACTTGGAATCCTTACATCTGCTGTACACTATAAATTCTCTTTGATGTGCTTCATAAGGAAAGAAAAATCATTTTTAAACTCAATAGTGAGTATCATAGTCATGAGCTGAGAAGAAAACATGATATCTGCTGTTGTTGTTGTTGTAGTCTTCAGTCTAGAGACTGGTTTGATGCAGCTCTCCATGCTACTCTATCCTGTGCAAGCTTCTTCATCTCCCAGTACCTACTGCAACCTACATCCTTCTGAATCTGTTTAGTGTATTCATCTCTTGGTCTCCCTCTACAATTTTTACCCTCCATGCTGTCCTCCAATACCAAATTGGTGATTCCTTGATGCCTCAGAACATGTCCTACCAACCGATCCCTTCTTCTAGTCAAGTTGTGCCACAAATTACTCTTCTCTCCAATTCTATTCAATAACTCCTCATTTGTTACATGATCTACCCATCTAATCTTCAGCATTCTTCTGTAGCACCACATTTTGAAAGCTTCTATTGTCTTCTTGTCTACACTATGTATCATCCACGTTTCACTTCAATACATGGCTACACTCCATACAAATACTTTCAGAAATGACTTCCTGATACTTAAATCTATACTCGATGTTAACAAATTTCTCTTCTTCAGAAACGCTTTCCTTGCCATTGCCAGTCTACATTTTATATCCTCTCTACTTCGACCATCATCAATTATTTTGCTCCCCAAATAGCAAAACTCATTTACTACTTTAAGCATCTCATTTCCTATTCTAATTCCCACTGCATCACCCAATTTAATTCGACTACATTCCATTATCCTCATTTTGCTTTTGTTGATGTTCATCTTATATCCTCGTTTCTAGACACTGTCCATTCCATTCAGCTGCTCTTCCAGGTCCTTTGCTGTCTCTGACAGAACTACAATGTCATCGGCAAACCTCAAAGTTTTTATTTCTTTTTCATGGATTTTAATTCCTACTCTAAATTTTTCTTTTGTTTCCTTTACTGCTTGCTCAATGTACAGATTGAATAACATCGGGGATAGGCTACATCCCTGTCTCATTCCCTTCCCAACCACTGCTTCCCTTTCATGCCCCTCCAGTCAACATTGTAAAAAGCTTTCTCCAAGTCTACAAATGCTAGAAACATAGGTTTGCCTTTCCTTAATCTATTTTCCAAGATAAGTCGTAGGGTCAGAATTGCCTCACGTGTTCCAACTTTTCTACGGAGTCCAAACTGATCTTCCCCAAGGTCGGCTTCTACCAGTTTTTTCATTCATCTGTAAATAATTCATGTTAGTATTTTGCAGCCATGGCTTATTAAACTGATAGTTCGGTAATTTTCACATCTGTCAACACCTGCTTTCTTTGGGATTGGAATTTGCAAATTGGAATATTCGCTACGAACAGGAAAATCTAAGTATGATACAGAAAGATGTCCATTTCTCTGGCTATAAAATTTTTAACACCCTCCCTTCAAGAATTAAGAGTTTGGTAGAAGACGAGCTCTTGTTTAAAAAAACTTTACAGCAGTTCCTATTACAAGTATTATTTTATACGATAGAAGAGTTCCTGAACTACAGTGTTTAGAATTTCTTGTATTGTCAACTGCAAATATATGTCAAAATCTATATTTATAATCGTGTCTAGTCTTTATTGTAAACACATAGTTTGCAATATTTATTTTCTGTAACACTTATTATTTTGTAATATTTATTTCTCTCTGAAAATTGATTTTCTGTAATAGAACCTAAGTTACTGTTCACTGTAATATGAAATCATTTTGTTTTGTTTACATGTGCTGCCATAGATTTCGGACATGTTCCATATCCTGTGATATTGTCACAACATGGATCACTGGAACAAGAAATAAATAAATGTGTGAGTTGGGCAGGCTTTGTTGGACTTATTGCGTGGGTAGACATTCAGACTGGGCAGATATGGTGAGAGAAGTTGAAAAGGTATTAAATTAGTTGCCACATTCAGTTACAAATGTTTCCCCAATGGAAATTGTAGGAAAACAAATAGAAGGACAATCCCTCCTAAAGAGGGCTGAATGGCAACAGGAGGATGTTGGTACACAAGACTCATGGAACAAGAATGTGAATCATTTGCAAATGAGAGAGGCTGAGAGAAGGTGAAACAGATGAGAGAAAGATACACCCATACAGCACAAAGTGGGCAATTTGGTTACTGTCATGAGTCACAAATAGAGAGACAAATATGGAAAAATTATAAGCAAACCCCACCCATCATGTGAGGGACCATTCTTATTAATAACAGATGCTGCACCCAAAAACAGCCATTTTAATTTGTAAAGAGACATTCTTCTCTAGCATTACTTCTCCTCAACAGAAGTAGGTGATACAAAAAAAATATTAATTAATTTTCAAACAGGTTAATATTATCTCAATTGTTTTTCTAAAAGAATTACATATGATTTTGTACTTGATGTATTATATTTCAGGCTAAAACGTATAAAAAGAAATTACTTTATTTTTGTTCTTACAGTCAATATGTACTAACTCTGCAAAAACAGTTAAAATTATTTTTCTTTTAGAAACATTTGAAATTATGAAATACCTGGTACACTTAAAATTCCTTTTATTAATTTAACAATCATAACAATCATATGGTATTTATTATGTTTACTTCTCCATTCATTCATAAAATGATGATATAATTGGTGGAAATTTGTTTGTCATAAAATTTGTAAACTCTTTGGAATATTGTTAGTACTGCAGAATGGAATAGTAGTGGGCATGCCTCTGATATCAGACATATTTTTATGTTTGGCAATAACAATATAATTTTCAAGTTTGAAGTGGAAATTGTAAAGACAGTGTGATATAGAACATTTTGAAAGAATTAAAAATTACAGAAACAGAAATTAGTTTTCAGGCAATTCTTTCAAAAGTTATCACATCAATTGGAGCCATGAGAACCTTTAATATCAAAAACATTTCAGCTTCAAGATTCAACCCATATACGTGAAGAACTGGAGCCAGATACAAGAAAAGAATATAAGTAAAAAGTTTATCGTAAATCTTACTCCTCTCAAAGCTTATTAAAAGAGTAAATTATGGAGTGAGTGACAACCAACAAATGATTACAAGCGTTTGCGTTCTGGGATCAGTTGACTGATAATGAATTTGTGTCTGTTGCAGAAGAAGGAACAGTGATTTGTGCCATTTGCAGTTTATATATAAATGAATTTCCAATCATGCAAAGAAAGAAGACCAATGACTGCCCAACGAAATTGTATCAACAGTAACGAGGTACTACCAACAATGATGGAATGGATCAAATGGAATGGAACTTTACATCTACAACCAGGAACATCAAAAAGGGAAGATAAGTACAAACTATTTGTGAAGTTAATTTGTTTGTGGACTCACATCATTGTTAACAAAATGAACAGAGACAAGAGTAGGAGGGAAGTAGAAGTGAAAGCTGTAGGGCCCATTCAGGATGTGTCTGAACAGAGTGAAATCATAGTCAACAAAGAAACAGTAAAAACTGATATTTGGCAGTAAATTTTGACAAAACTAGAGAAAATGAAGACAGATAACGCTAGCAAATTTAGTGCAGTTAATGATCAGGTAACTGAAAAAAAATGGGCTACCAGAGGGACTAAAAAGTTGATGTTTTGGAAAATGAATTTATTGTTTTGGAAAATGAGTTGATAGTTGAATCAGCAGAACAATCAAAGAATGTTGATCATGTCAGAATTGGACAGGCCGTAGTGGTAAAAATGGAAACATATATTGCATATTTTTATTCACTACTGTCTTTAGGGGTAATTTTTTGAACTAACTCCTCACTTAAACAGAATGTGTGTGGTTCACACATATAGCCTACATCTTGAAACCATTTATTTAAGCAGCTGGGAATATTAACCACTCCTCACAGCATATTTACTCACCTATAAAATTTCTTATCAATAATTATTTCAATTTGAAGTAACAGAGATATTCACTAGTACAATATTAGAAGGAAAAATTATCTGCATTACCCTTTAATGAAGCTAACTTTTCCGCAGAAAGGGAGGACTATAAAACTTTCTGGCAATTTACTGCTGGAAATAAGATGTATGAAGGATAGCAAACCTGTTTTCAAATGTAGATTAGAAAGATATTTCTCCTTAACAACTCCTTCTACACCATACAGTAATTGTTGAAGAGGAATAATATTTTTTACAGAAAACTGTGTAAATGGCCACTATGCAATCAAATAATTATTTCTCTCATGTTTTGGTGTATATGTACATGTGTTCTATGTTTGTTTTATTGCCATGTTCTGCATCATAATGTTTATAGTTATTATTACCTATTTAACAAGTAATTAACTAACTAAATAACTGACAGTTCACCTCACTTTCCTCTGGCGACAGACAAGATGAGTGTATATGACAAATAGCTTGTGAGATGAGAGTAATAAGTAAGTGATAATTTTCTGAGATGTAATGTAACAGTATTAGTTTTCTAAATCAAATGTAATGTAAAGCTGTCCTTGACCCAAAGGTTGGTTTGAACACCACAGTGAACTGCTAGACATAGTCTATTGGAGGTGGTATGCCTTTACCTACCTCTGGCCTCTGACTAGATTTACTCTGATAGTTATTGAGGAAACTCCAGTTGGACTCTGAACCATATTGTAACTCTGAATTTTTATCATTTACAAAGTAATGTCAGAGATATAAAATCAGTACATGACCAAATAAATCATAGGACTGAGTGGGGAACATACCCGGACCTTACAGACCTTTGAATATATAGTCTGGTACTTACCCACTGATCCATCGAGCAACATTAGTAACTGTTTAACATAGATGTTAAAACCCCTGGCAAACTAGCTCAAAGCTTGTGTGAACTGTGAACAAATTCTCAGCAAACAACAAGGAAGTCATGGTTATAAACATATGGACAAGAGAAAATGAATGACATTTTTACTACACAGGACTGAAAACAAAAGTAAAATCACCACTGTATTACCATCTACCTTACAGGATTTGTACTCAAGACAACTATTGCACTCTGTGTTTATAAATGACAAATAATTTACTCCTACTTCCATATCATTTCCCAATCATTTCTTTCTATTTTCTTTTCTCCTTTTACAACGCCTCTAATAACCTTGATGCTCATGATGTGCTTAATAATTGCTCTGTTGGTGTTTTCAGTGTTCCACTCCTCTTTTGAAGGACACACACCATAATTAAAGATGTTCACATATTTCTGAATAAAAGGTTTCACTTATTCTCACATTGAGTTTACATTTTAATATAATTCACAGTTAAATATTTTAATATGATTTTAATGCATAAGATTTCTTCAAACCTGGCATGGCCTATATGATCCACTCTCAATGTTCCACAGACATGCTGTACTGTCTGAAGAAGCAGAAAGTAGGAGACTATCATTATGAGACCAGCTGATATTGTACACAAGTCCCTGATGACCAGTAAGGATAAAAATTTTATTCCCACTTGCTATCTGAAATATGAAAAGACAAAAAAAATGTTTTAGATTGCACTTAATTTAAAAGTATTGTTAAAGTTGAATATTAGATCCAGTTACAAATATTCCACTTGAATATAAATCTCAGGATGAATATAAAAAATTTCATTGAGAAAGAAAAGCTTATGTCCGTAAACCAACATGGTTTTAGAAAACATCACTCATGTGAAACTCAGCTTGCCCTGTTGTTGCATAATATTCTGTGAACCATGGATGAAGGGCAATGGAGGGATTCCATATTTCTAAAGTTCTTGGAAACAGTTGACATGGTGACATTTGACAGCAGACAGTTAACTAAGATCTCAGTATACAGAAGAAATACCAAGATACATGAGTGAGTTGAAGACTTCCTAAGTAATACAATCCAGCATAGAGCATCATCAAGTCTGGCCCCACAGAAGTGTGACACAACCACTCTTTATCTTCTATATATACATGATCTGATGACAATATTATGAAAAGGATAGATTGCCACTCACTATATAGAAGAGGTGCTGAGTCACAGATAGGCACAATTAAAAGACTGCTAAATATTTAAGATTCAAGCAAAAAGGCCTTCTTCAGGGATAGAAAACACACACAAGCACAACCTACAAACACATGACCACCATCCCCAGCTACTGTTGCTGGACTGCAGACTGCAACTGTATCTGACAGGAGGAGCAAACTTGGGCAATTGGTCAGGCTACAAAGGAGACCTGACATGGGGGTGGGGTGAGGAGAAGGATCAGTGGGGCAAGGATTTAAAAAGTATGCTGCTTCTGGGAGAATTAAAAACGTGAAGGGAATAGGATATGGTTGATAGGTGAAGAGTTGGGGGGCTGTCAGGTACTGGTGGAAAGGGGGGGAGGGATGGATAGGAGACTGGAAAAGAAGATAAGTAGAAAAGGAAAAAAAGACTTGTGGATGTGTTGGTGGAACAGAAAGCATGTGTAGTGCTGGACTGGGAGCAGGGAAGGGGGTAGGTAGGTGAAGCAGAGGAACCAGTGAAGGTTGAAGCGAGGGGGGTAATGGGAAAAAAGAAATATTATAAGGAGGGTTCCCACTTGCGCAGTCCAGAAAATCTGGTGTTGGTAGGAATGATCCAACTACGTTGGGCAGCATGTTCAGCAGCTGGATGGTCCAGCTGTCTCTTGGCCACAGTTTGGCAGTGGCTATTCATGCATACCAAGAACTTGTTAGCTGTTATACCAATGCAGAAAGCAGCACAGTTGTTGTGGTTTAGTTCGTAGTTCTCCCTTTGGTAAGACATGAAATGCCTGTGACAGGACTGGTGCAGGTGGTGGTGGTGATGGTGGTGGTGGTGGTGGTGGTGGTGGTGGTGGTGGTGGTGGGAGGATGTATGGGGCAAGTCTTACATATAGGTCTATTGCATAGGTTTGGTGGGTGGTGAAATCCACTGTAGGAGGGGTGGGGAGGATAGTAGGTAGGATCATTTTCATTTCAGTACAATGTGATTCAGTTGCTCCAGTCCTGGGTGGTACTGAGTCATGAGAGAAGTGGGGTCTGAGAGGTTGTAGGTGACTGGAGAGAAATAGCATGGGAGGTTTGTTTCTGCTCAAGATTGGGAGGATAATTTCAGTCTGCGAAGTCCCTCAATGAGACTCTTGGCACATTTGGAGAAGGATGAGACACTCATGGGTGGCTAGGCTATATGGAAGGGACTTATTGGTATGGAATGGATAGCACCAGTTGTATTGGAGGTATTGTTAGTGGTTGGTAGGTCTGATGTGGGTGAAGGTATTGAAGTAACCATCCTTGCTGTAGAGGTCAATGTCAAGAAACATGGTTTGTTGAGTTGAGGAAGTCCAAGTGAAACAAATGGTAAGGTATTGAGGTTCTAAAGGAATGTGGATAGGAGGGTCTATACCCTCGGTCTAGATTACATAGATGCCATCAGTTAAGTGGAGCCAGGTGAAACATTTGGAATTCTGGATGGTTAGGAAGGAATCCTCAAAATGGTCGATGAATAGGTTGGCATGGGATGGTGCAATGTGGGTGCCCATTGCTGTATCATGGATATGTTAGAAGGTGATTCCTTCAAAGTAGAAGTAACTGCAGATGAGGATATAGTAGGTCATAGTGACCAGAAAGGACATTGTAGGTCTGAAGTCAGTCAGGCATTGGAAAAGGTAATGTTCAATATCAGCTAGGTCATGGGCATTGAGGATGCTAGTGCAGAGGGAAGTGGCATCAACAGTGATGAGCATGGCATAATGTTGTTACAGAACAGGAACTGTGGAGAGTCAATGAAGGAAATAGTTGGTGTCTTTTATATAGGAGTGTATGTTATTGATAATAAACTGATGGCGATGATCCATGAGAGCAGAGATTCTCTCTTTGGGGCACAATAACCGGTCACAGGTGGACATCCTAGGTTGTTCGGGTTATGGACTTCAGGAAGCATTTAGAAGGCAGGAGTGTTGGGAGTGTTGGTGTGGAGAGAGAGAAAGAGAGAGAGAGAGAGGGGGGGGGGAGACTCAGGGGTGAGGTTCTGGGTTGGACCTAATGATTTGTGGAAAGACTGGAGACCTTGTTGGATTTCTGTAATGGGGTACTGTGTCAGACTTTGTAGGCGAATGAATTTGACAGCTGGTGGAGTCCTTCCACCAGGTAATCCTTGCAGTCCATAGAATCTTTGGGAGCAGGTCAACTTCATTTTTTGGAGGAGTTTTAGTAAATTGTAGCTCATCAACAAAGAAGACCATCTACAGAAACTCGTATGAGCTGTTCTGGAGTAGTGCTCATGTCTGGGATCCCTACTTGGTCAGATTAAAGAAAGGCATTGAAACAATTCAGATGCATGATGTTAGATTTGTTACCAGCAGGTTTGATCAATGTGCAGTTGTTACTGAAATGCCTTGTGATCTCAAGGGAAAACAATGCTCTTTTCATGAAACACTATCAAGAAAATTTACAGAACAGGCATATGCAGATTACTGCAGAATAATTCTATCGTCACCAACATACATTTTGCATAAAGACCACAAAGGCGTGATAACAGAAATTAGAATCATTATGGAGGCATACACACAGATGTTTTTCCCTCACCCTATTTGTGAGTGCAATAGGAAAGTAAACATCTGGTAGTGGTATATGGTAGCCTCCACCATACACCACATGGTGGCTTGGAGAATACATATTTACATATTGATGTAGAAGGTGGATTATCTAGGAGAAAGGGGAACACAATAGGTGAAAATCAGAGAAGCAGGCATAGACAAAAATGGAGATGGATGGAAGCATAGTAGAATGTACACTATGTGGTCAAAAGTATCCAGACACCCCCAAATACATATGTTCTTCATACTAGGTACATTTTGCTGTCACCTACTCCCAAGTACTCCATATCATCAACTTCAGTAGTCATTAGACATCATGAGAGAGCAGAATGGGGCACTTCACGGAACTCATGGACTTTGGATGTGGTCAGGTGGTTGGATGTCACTTGCCTCATACGTCTCTACCCGAGATTTCCACACTCCTAAGCATCCCTAGGTCCACTGTTTCCAATATGATCTGAAGTGGAAATATGAAGGAACATGTACAGCACAAAAGCATACAGGCTGACCTCCTCTGTTGACTGATAGAGACTGCTGACAGTTGAAGACAGTCAAAATATGTAATAGGCAGACATCTATCTAGACCATCACACAGGAATTCCAAACTGCATCTGGTTCCACTACAAGTCTGAGGGTCTGAATCAGAGGCTCAGACGGTTTTGCGACCGTATTGGCTGCAGATTCCTTGACTTGCGCCATAGGGTGGTGGGGTTTCGGGTTCCGCTGAATAGGTCAGGAGTTCACTACACTCAGCTGGCGGCTACACGGGTAGCGGAGGCTGTGTGGCATGGACTGGGTGGTTTTTTAGGTTAGAAGGCCTCGGGAAAGTGCGGGATGGGCTGCAATGTCAAAGGGTGCTTGGCAATTACAGGACGTGCTTGGATCAAGGAACAGTCGGAATTATAGTTGTAAATTGTTGTAGTTGCGCTGGAAAAGTCCCTGAGCTTCAAGCGCTAATAGAAAGCACAGAAGCTGATATCGTTATAGGTACAGAAAGCTGGCTAAAGCCTGAAATAAGTTCTGCAGAAATTTTTACGAAGTCTCAGACGGTGTTCAGGAAAGATAGATTAGGCAGAATTGGTGGTGGAGTGTTTGTGTCTGTCAGTAGTGGTTTATCTTGTAGTGAAGTCGAAGTAGATACTCCGTGCGAATTGGTATGGGTGGAGGTTATACTTAACAGCCGAATTAAGTTAATAATTGGCTCCTTCTACTGACCCCCAGACTCCGATGATACAGTTGCGGAACAGTTCAGAGAAAGTTTGAGTCTCGTAACAAATAAACACCCCACTCATACGGTTATAGTTGGTGGGGACTTCAACCTACCCTCGGTATGTTGGCAAAAATACTTGTTCAAAACTGGTGGTAGGCAGAAAACGTCTTCCGAGATTGTCCTAAATGCATTCTCTGAAAATTATTTCGAGCAGTTAGTCCACGAACCCACACGAATTGTAAATGGTTGCGAAAACACACTTGACCTCTTAGCCAAAAACAATCCAGAGCTGATAGAGAGCATCATGACTGATACAGGGATTAGTGATCACAAGGTCATTGTAGCTAGGCTCAATACCATTTCTTCCAAATCCATCAGAAACAAACGCAAAATAATTTTATTTAAAAAAGCGGATAAAGTGCCACTAGAAGCCTTCCTAAAAGACAATTTCCATTCCTTCCAAACTGACTATGCGAATGTAGACGAGATGTGGCTCAAATTCAAAGATACAGTAGCAACAGCAATTGAGATATTCATACCTCATAAATTGGTAAGAGATGGAACGGATCCCCCGTGGTACACAAAAAAGGTCCAAACGCTGTTGCAGAGGCAACGGAAAAAGCAAGCGATGTTCAGAAGAACGCGAAATCCCGAAGATGGGCTAAAATTTACAGACGCGCGAAATTTGGCACGTACTTCGATGCAAGATGCCTTTAATAGGTTCCACAACGAAACATTGTCTCGAAATTTGGTAGAAAATCCGAAGAAATTCTGGTCGTATGTAAAGTACACAAGCGGCAAGACGCAGTCAATACCTTCGCTGCGCAGTGCCGATGGTACTGTTATCGACGACTGTGCCGCTAAAGCGGAGTTATTAAACGCAGTTTTCCAAACTTCCTTCACCAGGGAAGACGAATGGAATATTCCAGAATTTGAAACACGAACATCTGCTAGCATGAGTTTCTTAGAAGTAGATTCCTTAGGGGTTGTGAAGCAACTCAAATCGCTTGATACGGGTAAGTCTTCAGGTCCAGATTGTATACCGATTAGGTTCCTTTCAGATTACGCTGATACTATAGCTCCCTACTTAGCACTCATATACAACCGCTCGCTCACCGATAGATCTGTACCTACAGATTGGAAAATTGGGCAGGTCGCACCAGTGTTCAAGAAGGATAGTAGGAGTAATCCATTTAACTGCAGACCTATATCATTGACTTCGGTTTGCAGTAGGGTTTTGGAGCATATACTGTATTCAAACATTATGAATCACCTCGAAGGGAACGATCTATTGACACGTAATCAGCATGGCTTCAGAAAACATCGCTCTTGTGCAACGCAGCTAGCTCTTTATTCGCACGAAGTAATGGCCGCTATCGACAGGGGATCTCAAGTTGATTCGGTATTTCTAGATTTCCAGAAAGCTTTTGACACCGTTCCTCATAAGCGACTTCTAATCAAGCTGTGGAGCTATGGGGTATCGTTTCAGTTGTGCGACTGGATTCGTGATTTCCTATCAGGAAGGTCGCAGTTCGTAGTAATAGATGGCAAATCATCGAGTAAAACTGAAGTGATATCAGGTGTTCCCCAGGGAAGCGTCCTGGGACCTCTACTGTTCCTGATCTATATAAATGACCTGGGTGACAATCTGAGCAGTTCTCTTAGACTGTTCGCAGATGATGCTGTAATTTACCGTCTAGTAAGGTCATCCAAAGACCAGTATCAGTTGCAAAGCGATTTAGAAAAGATTGCTGTATGGTGTGTCAGGTGGCAGTTGATGCTAAATAACGAAAAGTGTGAGATGATCCACATGAGTTCCAAAAGAAATCCATTGGAATTCGATTACTCGATAAATAGTACAATTCTCAAGGCTGTCAATTCAACTAAGTACCTGGGTGTTAAAATTACGAACAACTTCAGTTGGAAGGACCACATAGATAATATTGTCGGGAAGGCGAGCCAAAGGTCGCGTTTCATTGGCAGGACACTTAGAAGATGCAACAAGTCCACTAAAGAGACAGCTTACACTACACTCGTTCGTCCTCTGTTAGAATATTGCTGCGCGGTGTGGGATCCTTACCAGGTGGGATTGACGGAGGACATCGAAAGGGTGCAAAAAAAGGGCAGCTCGTTTTGTATTATCACGTTATAGGGGAGAGAGTGTGGCAGATATGATACATGAGTTGGGATGGAAGTCATTACAACATAGACGTTTTTCGTCGCGGCAAGACCTTTTTACGAAATTTCAGTCACCAACTTTCTCTTCCAAATGCAAAAATATTTTGTTGAGCCCAATCTACATAGGTAGGAATGATGATCAAAATAAAATAAGAGAAATCAGAGCTCGAACAGAAAGGTTTAGGTGTTCGTTTTTCCCGCTCGCTGTTCGGGAGTGGAATAGTAGAGAGATAGTATGATTGTGGTTCGATGAACCCTCTGCCAAGCACTTAAATGTGAATTGCAGAGTAGTCATGTAGATGTAGAAGTACTATGACAATTAGGCCGGAGATGAGAAAACTTGGATTTTGTTGTTGAACAGCTGCTCATAAGCCACACATCACACCGGAAAATGACAAACAATGACTGACTTGGTGTAAGGAGCATAGACATTGGACAAATGAACAGTCTAAAAATGTTGTGTAGAGTGATGAATCACGGTACACAATGTGGTGATATGATAATAGGGTGTGGGAATGGCGAATGTCAGGTGAACGTCACCTGCCAACGAGTGTAGTGATAACATTAAAATTTGGCGGCAGTGGTGTAATGGTGTGTTCATATTTTTTTAAGGAGGGGGCCTTGCACCCCTTGTTGTTTTGCATGGCACTATCACAGCACAGACCTACATTGATGTTTAAAGCACCTTCTTGCTTCCCGCTGTTGAAGAGCAAATTCAAGGATGGCAACTGAATCGTTCAATGTGATGGAGCACCTGCTCATAATGCTTGGCCTGTGGCAGAGTAGTTACAGGACAGTAACATCCCTGTAATGGATTGGCCTGCACAGAGTCTGGACCTGAATCCTATAGAACATCTTTGGGATGTTTTGGAACACCAGCTTCATGCCAGGCCTCACTGGCCGACATCAATACCTCTCCTCAGTGCAGCACTCTGTGTAAAATGGGCTGCCATTGCCCAAGAAACCTTCCAGCTCCTGATTGAATGTATTCTTGCAAGATTGGAAGTTGTCATCAAGGCTAAGGATCGGCCAACACCAAACTGAATTCAAACATTACCAATGGAGGGTGCCATGAGCTTGCAAGTTATTGTTGTTCAGGTGTCTGAATACTTTTGATCACATAGTGAATATAGCTGAAGAATGATGAATAAATGCTGACAATGATCAAAAAGTGTGTAGTAGTATAGTGCATGGTAAGAGAAGTGAAAGAATGCAAAATACGTAAACTAAAAATAGAACAATAAAAATGTTTGTATTCTCACTTCTGTTTTAGTATTAAATAACAGCATATTTTGAGTAAGACCTCTCATAATAGCTGTGTAATAATTTAGACACCACATAGCGCATCACGAATGCTAAAATTACCAAATAAAATCAAATTACACCTAGAACCAGAATTTGACTCTCCATCTCAAGTATTCTCATCTTATCCTCTAAAGAAGTTATTTCTTTATCTTTCAGTCTTCTGAAGAAGAATGCCAAATGTAGACTTCAGTAACCCATCTGGCTCATTATCCACAAAGTTTTCATCAGTGAATGTCTTGAGCAAGACAATAACTTGGTCCCTCTGTGCTATATTTCTGGCCACTTACAGTTTTATGGTACAAACCACAAAATGCACCCTTGAATGTTTGCTCGAACATCTAATTCTGTACATCTACAAATGCAGTCTGCAAAATACTATGAAATGAATGGCAGAGAGTTCTTAGCGTGGCCTACATGTTAGGGTTTCTGCCCATTTAAAGAACACAGTAAGTCTGGGAAGAATGATGCCTAAGGCTTCTGTGCATGCTGTAATTGGTCTAATTTTGTCTTCAAGGTCCCTTGGAGAGCAATATACAGGGGGCTGAATAATGGAGATGTAATCCTCAAATCACTACAAAGAATTGTGTTCCTCACAAATGAGGAGAGAGTACCAGAGGAAGCAACCCTGCACATATCAAAATAGTTTTTTCTGGCATTTGGATAGATCATGTCATCAGTTAACAATTGTTAAAATCTCAGATAAGTGGTATTTCCTATTTGCCATCTTCAATTGTTTATAAAACGACATTCATTTTGAGTTGTCATGGGTCTCAGTGCCTGACTGAGTTGTCACATCTAAAGTACTGGATTGTAAAGTCTGTTACTGCCTGCAAATATCATTGTATTTTATTTTCCATTTTGGACTACAAACATGTACACAGTATGTTATTCCTTCCACCTTAAACATTGTTTTAGTGACTTATAATATGAATCTAACATAATCCCAACATTTTTCATAATTATGAAAGTTGAAATACTGAAATATTAAAAAGCATGAAGCTGATCATTAAGTGAATAGAAAATTGAAATAATAGTGAGGACCATTTGTACACTATAGTTGATAAAACATATTCCTGCTTGTAGAAAAGGTGCAGACACATATTTGTGCAGCAAAGTCTAACAACTGTTCCTGTTATCCTTTATTCGTGTAGATAATAACACAGATTTTTTTTAAAATTTGCTAATTATTTCTATTACTCACACCGACAGAGTGTGTGGATGACTATACATATGACCAAAGCAAGTCTTCAGGAAAAAAGAACAGAATCACTCATCTGAATGTAATATGGAGGAGGAGATTAGTGTTTAATGTCCCGTCGACAACAAGGTCACTGGAGAGAGAGCACAAGCTCAGTTTAGGGAGGAATGGGGAAAGAAATCAATCACGCCCTTTCAAAGGAACCATCACAGCATTTGGCTGAAGTGATTTAGGGAAATCATGGAAAACCTAAATCACAATGGCCAGACGGAATGTCTTCCTCCCAAATGCGAGTCCAGTATGCTAACCACTGCACCACCTTGCTCGGTTGAATGTAATATGAAAATCAGTATATTGGCTTCGTTATTTGGGAAACAAAATAAAATACAGTCTGTCAAAAGCAAGAAAAGTATTTCTGAAAACAGAAATTTGTTAACACTGAATCAAATTTATATGTTGTGAAGTATTTTATGAACGTAGTTTTCAGTAGTGCAGCCTTGTATCAAATTGAAACATGGATGTTAAGCAATTTGGACAAGAAGAGAGTAGCAGATTTTGAAATATAGTACTACAGAAGAATATTGAATGTTTGATGGTAGATTAGATGATTAATGAGAAAGTATTGGATGGAATTCAGGAAAAAAGAAATATGTCACACAACTTGAATAAAAAAGGACTTGCTAATAGGTCACATCTTGAGGCATCAAGGGACCATCAATTTATTAATGGAGGAAGTGTGAGCAGCAAAAATGGTAAATGGAGACCAAGGCTTCACTACAGTTAGCAGGTAGGATGTACACTACAGTAGTTATATAAAAATGAAGAGATTTACACAGGTTATAATAGTGCAGAAAGCTGCATCAAATCAGTCTTCAGGCTAAAGACCACAACAACAAAAACGTGAAATTATAAAATAGTGAATATAAAAGAGTGTGCCTTAAAGGGTTTTGTTACATTTTCAGCAGTTCAAAACAGAAACTTTGTACAGTTAAAATCAGTCTGAAAATGAGAGATTATGGTGATGATTTTTGGTAATAAAGGATGAGGAAACTTCCTATCAACTCACTTTGATTAGAGAGACAAACATTCAACTGCTTGTAACAAAACTGCTCAATGTCAGTTAATGTCAGGGATCATGTAAGAAGTTTCCAAAGCATAACAGTCATTCATGTACTAATATTCCTAATGATGCATCTATAAAAATAGTGAACTGTATAGCTAAGATAAAAAAAGTAGTCGTATGGCACTTTTGGAAATGTTTTAGTGTCCTTTGTGTACAATGGAACATTTCCTTCACAAACTGTGAGAGTTTTGTGTTCAAGTGAAACTGTTAAGTATAGGTGACTGTTATTGGTATGTTTAATTTGGTAACATTAGGTTTTATTTTTGATTTATCTTCAACCTACTTGTATATTTTTTCCATGAGTCTTGGTCTGCATAATGATATCAAATGTTATTTCCTCTTAACAGGGCACAACTACTTACATAGAGACAAAAAATTTGCATGGGAAAGAAAAAGAATGGTGCACAAGCAACATTTACATGGTACACTAATGCATATATTAGAAAATTATACATTCTAAGACCATCCTGTGTCATGAAAATGAAGAAGAAAGACTTCAAGAACTATCAGAACATGAAATGAAAAATAATAAAGGGCAAAGGAGTTGATGCTATTGAGCTACCAGTCTTTCTGAAAGAAGAGACATTCTTACACTGAAACAACAAGATTCCCAGCACTTTACCAATCATTTTATGGTTGTTTGACAGCATGAAATAGTGTATATTCCACAGAAATGCTGAAGAAATTATATTTGTGCTCAAATAAGTTAATAAATTATAACTATTTTTCTATTTCTCACATTTTCCATTTTTGTGAAATTTGTGGAGTTGTTGTTGTTGTTGTCTTCAGTCCTGAGACTGGTTTGATGCAGCTCTCCATGGCTACTCTATCCTGTGCAAGCTGCTTCATCTCCCAGTACCTACTGCAACCTACATCCTTCTGAATCTGCTTAGTGTACTCATCTCTCGGTCTCCCTCTACGATTTTTACCCTCCACACTGCCCTCCAATGCTAAATTTGTGATACCATGATGCCTCAAAACATGTCCTACCAACCGATCCCTTCTTCTAGTCAAGTTGTGCCACAAACTTCTCTTCTCCCCAATCCTATTCAATACCTCCTCATTAGTTACGTGATCTATCTACCTTATCTTCAGTATTCTTCTGTAGCACCACATTTCGAAAGCTTCTATTCTCTTCCTGTCCAAACTAGTTATCGTCCATGTTTCACTTCCATACATGGCTACACTCCAAACAAATATTTTCAGAAACGACTTCCTGATACATAAATCTATATTCGATGTTAACAAATTTCTCTTCTTCAGAAACGCTTTCCTTGCCATTGCCGTCTACATTTTATATCCTCTCTACTTCGACCATCATCAGTTATTTTACTTCCTAAATAGCAAAACTCCTTTACTACTTTAAGTGTCTCATTTCCTAATCTAATTCCCTCAGCATCACCCGATTTAATTTGACTGCATTCCATTATCCTCGTTTTGCTTTTGTTGATGTTCATCTTATATCCTCCTTTCAAGACACTGTCCATTCCGTTCAACTGCTCTTCCAAGTCCTTTGCCATGTCTGACAGAATTACACTGTCATCGGCGAACCTCAAAGTTTTTACTTCGTCTCCATGAATTTTAATACCTACTCCAAATTTTTCTTTTGTTTCCTTTACTGCTTGCTCAATGTACAGATTGAATAACATCGGGGAGACGCTACAACCCTGTCTCACTCCTTTCCCAACCACTGCTTCCCTTTCATGCCCCTCGACTCTTATGACTGCCATCTGGTTTCTGTACAAATTGTAAATAGCCTTTCGCTCCCTGTATTTTACCCCTGCCACCTTTAGAATTTGAAAAAGAGTATTCCAGTCGACATTGTCAAAAGCTTTCTCTAAGTCTACAAATGCTAGAAATGTAGGTTTGCCTTTTCTTAATCTTTCTTCTAAGATAAGTCATAAGGTCAGTATTGCCTCACGTGTTCCAACATTTCGACGGAATCCAAACTGATCCTCCCCGAGGTCCGCATCTACCAGTTTTTCCATTCGTCTGTAAAGAATTCGCGTTAGTATTTTGCAGCTGTGACTTATTAAACTGATAGTTCGGTAATTTTCACATCTGTCAGCACCTGCTTTCTTTGGGATTGGAATTATTATATTCTTCTTGAAGTCTGAGGGTATTTCGCCTGTCTCATACATCTTGCTCACCAGCTGGTAGAGTTTTGTCATGACTGGCTCTCCCAAGGCCGTCAGTAGTTCTAATGGAATGTTGTCTACTCCGGAGGCCTTGTTTCGACTCAGGTCTTTCAGTGCTCTGTCAAACTCTTCACGCAGTATCGTATCTCCCATTTCGTCTTCATCTACATCCTCTTCCATTTCCATAATATTGTCCTCAAGTACATCGCCCTTGTATAAACCTTCTACATACTCCTTCCACCTTTCTGCCTTCCCTTCTTTGCTTAGAACTGGGTTGCCATCTGAGCTCTTGATATTCATACACGTGGTTCTCTTCTCTCCAAAGGTCTCTTTAATTTTCCTGTAGGCAGTATCTATCTTACCCCTAGTGAGATAAGCCTCTACATCCTTACATTTGTCCTCTAGCCATCCCTGTTTAGCCATTTTGCACTTCCTGTCGATCTCATTTTTGAGACATTTGTATTTCTTTTTGCCTGCTTCATTTACTGCATTTTTATATTTTCTCCTTTCATCAATTAAATTCAATATTTCTTCTGTTACCCAAGGATTTCTAGCAGCCCTCATCTTTTTACCTACTTTATCCTCTGCTGCCTTCACTACTTCATCCCTCAGAGCTACCCATTCTTCTTCTACTGTATTTCTTTCCCCTATTCCTGTCAATTGTTCCCTTATGCTCTCCCTGAAACTCTGTACAACCTCTGGTTCTCTCAGTTTATCCGGGTCCCATTTCCTTAATTTCCCACATTTTTGCAGTTTCTTCAGTTTTAATCTACAGGTCATAACCAATAGATTGTGGTCAGAGTCCACATCTGCCCCTGGAAATGTCTTACAACTTAAAACCTGGTTCCTAAATCTCTGTCTTACCATTATATAATCTATCTGATACCTTTTAGTATCTCCAGGGTTCTTCCACGTATACAACCTTCTTTCATGATTCTTAAACCAAGTGTTACCTATGATTAAGTTGTGCTCTGTGCAAAATTCTACTAGGCGGCTTCCTCTTTCATTTCTTAGCCCCAATCCATATTCACCTACTATGTTTCCTTCTCTCCCTTTTCCTACACTCGAATTCCAGTCACCCATTACTATTAAATTTTTGTCTCCCTTCACTATCTGAATAATTTCTTTTATTTCATCATACATTTCTTCAATTTCTTCGTCATCTGCAGAGCTAGTTGGCATATAAACTTGTACTACTGTAGTAGGTGTGGGCTTCGTATCTATCTTGGCCACAATAATGCGTTCACTATGCTGTTTGTAGTAGCTTACCCGCATTCCTATTTTCCTATTCATTATTAAACCTACTCCTGCACTACCCCTATTTGATTTTGTGTTTACAAACCTGTAGTCACCTGACCAGAAGTCTTGTTCCTCCTGCCTCCGAACTTCACTAATTCCCACTATATCTAACTTTAACCTATCCATTTCCCTTTTTAAATTTTCTAACCTACCTGCCCGATTAAGGGATTTGACATTCCACGCTCCGATCCGTAGAACGCCAGTTTTCTTTCTCCTGATAACGACATCCTCCTGAGTAGTCCCCGCCCGGAGATCCGAATGGGGGACTATTTTACCTCCGGAATATTTTACCCAAGAGGATGCCATCATCATTTAATCACACAGTAAAGCTGCATGTCCTCGGGAAAAATTATGGCTGTAGTTTCCCCTTGCTTTCAGCCGTTCGCAGTACCAGCACAGCAAGGCCGTTTTGGTTATTGTTACAAGGCCAGATCAGTCAATCATCCAGACTGTTGCCCCTGCAACTACTGAAAAGGCTGCTGCCCCTCATCAGGAACCACACATTTGTCTGGCCTCTCAACAGATACCCCTCCGTTGTGGTTGCACCTACGGTACAGCCATCTGTATCGCTGAGGCACGCAAGCCTCCCCACCAACGGCAAGGTCCATGGTTCATGGGGGGGTTTGTGGAGTATATACTTAAATTAAAAAAATGCATAATACTATAATGTTCTGCTGATAAAACAACTCTTACTACAACCTCTACATCTTGCAATACCTCATCTCCATCTGCAGTTCCAAATTCCTGTATCCCATCTGTCATACTGAAAGTGTTACCTTCCAGTTACTAAAGCAGCATGAAAAATGCCACCTCAAAAAAACTCTAAAACTTGTCCACCTCGCACTGCCACCTTTAAGTACCATTATCTGCCACCTCCACAACAGATTCCAAACCTCCTCATATATCCTCATAGCCGATAAAGCCTGCCCAGCTAGCCGTGCAGTCTAAGGCGCTGCTTCCCAAGGCATGTTGTTCCCCGGCACAAATCTGCCCAGTGGATCAGTTTCGAGGTCTTGTATGCCAGCCAGTCTGTGGATGGTTTTTAAGGTGGTTTTTGTCCTCATGTACATGTAAACCATCATTACTCTACCACACAAACATTTGGGGTTACACTCATCTGGCATGAGACATTCCTGGGAGGTGGCGGGGTGGGGGGTGGGGTGGGGGGGGGGGTCGTCCACTGCGCGCCAAACCACACAATAACCCTGGGTTCGGTGTGGTGCATCAGTGAGGCAATACGGTGGGTGAACTGCTGTGGCCTGTTGTGGGGTTGTGTCCCACAGAGAGCTACTGCGCGATGAAGCCTCTCCATAGTTTCTAGGTCCCAGGTTTAATACACAATACAATATTTGATGAACCCTGCCTTGCAGACCTACTACATTTACCAAACCCTCAAAAACTCACTCCCACCAGCCCACAAAGTCCAGTACCTAAACAGACCTGATACAAAGTCATGAATCGTTCCTCAAAAAGCCGTAGTCCCACAGAAGTATCAGTCCTTTCCAAAGGCCTTAGCTTTTGCCCCACTTCCAAATTCAATAATGATGATCTTGTTCAAGACTTTCTCTCCTTCTCCTGGTCCCTCCAGTGGAAACACTTTTTTCTACCAACCCTACCAATCAGACTCAACCCAAAACCAATGTTGAACCCTGTCTGACTCAGTTCACTCTTCCATCCAACCATGATCCATTCCCACTGCTCCCAAATCATTCCCTGTTAACTTTCCAGCATTTCTTAACCTCAAATCTGGCCTCACCATCATTCCCCAAACTCCTCAATATGCAAGCTAACATTACATCTCCTGAAAGAATGCAGAAACTGATCCTGACCTTATAATCCTACCTGCTGACAAAGGCTCCACCAGTGTGGTTTTTAATCACCAGGATAACCTGGCAGGACTCCACCAGCGGTCAGAACTACAAAACTTGCTACATTGACACCATTCCAGAAATCGAACAGGATCTCCAGTCTCTCCTCAAATCCTTACGCCCATGCCAGAACCTCTCTCCTGAGTCTATCTCTCTCCTGACCCCTACCATGCCCCACACCTTCTACATGCAATGTAGATAAATCCAACCCCTCGCGACACCCCATTGTGGCTGGTTTCTGTATCCCCACTGAGAGAACCTCTGTTCTTGTAGATCAACACATTCAGCATACTGCCTACAACCTACTCTCTTATATAAAAGATAACAACCAACAACCACTTCCTCCACTGAGTCCCCACAGTTCCCACTCCTTTACCACAAGAAGCCCTACTTGTCACTGTTGATGCCACCTCCCTTTACAATAACATCCCTAAAGCCCCTGACCTTGCCACTATTGAATACTAACTTTTCCAATGCCTGATCAATTTCAGACCTACAACCTCCTTCCTGGTCATCATGACCAGCTATATCCTTACCCAAAATTACTCCCCCTTAGAAGGCATAAGCTATAAACAAATTCATAGTACTGCAATGGCACGCAAACGGCACCTTTCTATGCAACCCTATTCATGGGCCATCTTGAGGAATCCTTCGTAACCATCCAGAATCCAAAAATGCTCCCCTGGTTCAGATTCACTGATGTTATGTTAGTGATCTGGATCAACCTCCCCACATTCCTCAAGAGCCTCAACAGTTTCTCCCCCATTTGCTTCACCTCATCCTCCTCAACCCAACAAGCCACCTTCTTTGACGTTGACCTCCATCTTAACGATGGCTACATCAGCACAGTCTATATCAAAACCACCAAGTGCTACCAATACCTCCATTTCAACAGCTGCCACCCATTCCATACTAAGAAGTCCCTTCCCTAAAGACTAGCCACTTGCAGTTGCTGCATCTGTAGTAATGAGCCGTGCCTCTTTGGTCTCACTGAAGCCTTCAAAGAGCAAAATGTCTCTCCCAACCTTACCATCCAGGACTGGAGCAACTGAATCATATCCTCCACCAGGATTTCGATAACCTCTTGTCGTGTGCTGAAATGGAGAATGTCCTATCCTCTATCATTCATCCCAAAGTGTTATTCTGCTGCCCACCAAACCTACACAATACTCTCAGCCATCCTCACCCCAACCCTGCTCTCAACCTCTTGCCTCATGGCTTATCCTCATGGCTTATATCCCTGTAATATGCTTAGAGGCAAGACCTGTCTCATACATCCTCCAACCACCACCTACTCCAGTCCAGCCAGGAGCATCATGTATCCCACCAAAGGCAGGGCTAGCTGTGAAAGCAGCCATGTGATCTACAAGCTAAGCTGTAACCATTTGGATGCATTCCACCAAGGAAGAGCTGCACCATCCAGTTGCTGAGCATGCTGCCTAACACACTGCCTTTCACTCCAAAGCCTGAACCCTGCGGATCCTAACTACTAACACCAGCCTTTCTGAATTACACTGGTAGGAACTCTCACTGCAATATATCCTATGTTCCTGTAACTCCCTCTCACCTGCCCCCAGTCTCAACCTTTGTTAGTCAGTTTTCCATATACCTATCCCCTTCCCTGTTCCCACTCCAGCACCACATAGCCTTCTATTCTATCAACACATCCACAGCCTTTTTATACTTTCCTCTTCCCCCCCCCCCCCCCCAACACCATCCCTCTGCCTAATCTCCCACCTGCAACTAGCTACCCTACCCTCTTCTTAACACACCCCTGTATGCTACCACAAATAGAACTTCACTGTTCCCCACTGCTACCCTGCTGTCCCTCCCCCTCCCTGCCCCTGCCTCATCCTTACCCTGACCACCCACACTGCTTCTCCCACCAAGTATTTTTGCTCGCAGTCTGGCCCCAGTGAGCAGAGACAGTGGACACATGTCTGTGAGTTGTTTGCATATGTGTGTGTGTGTGTGTGTGTGTGTGTGTGTGTGTGTGTGTGTGTGTGTGTGTGTGTGTGTGTGCACATCATCTATTTCAGAAGAAAGTCTTTTGGTATGACTGTCTGCAACTAATATGGTGAGTAGTAACTCATATGGTGACCAGCAATCTATCCTTTTCATAATATTGCCAAAATATTATTTTTCTCATATTTTACTATCTGTGAAATAACTCCCTATGGCAACTGGTCCCTCAGTTTATAATTCAATATAAACTAAATTAATGATGCACAAAAAGGGAACAATACACTAATGAAGTCATTGAGCTATAAACAAGTAAATGTTTTGCTATTTACTATGTGCTTGTTTGGCTAGTGCAAAGTTGTTAAACAGACAAATTCACTCACTCATTTTGATCACCTAATGCAAAGCAAGATGAAGTAATACACAATATTGTCCTTCTGATAATCATCAATTGCAACCATAAATAACTCTTTCAGTGCAATCACCTAGTCCAACAAAACATTATCACACTGCAAGTGCAGTCAACAACTAGCCACCAGGTCAGCTCATCTCTAGTAGCTATTACTAGAATGTATCAAGTTTTTCTAACTTCAAATTAATTGCACTGGAAATTTTTGCCAATTCAAGATCATATAATACCAGGCAAAATGATAATTTTGTGCTTAGGTACAAAGGTAGCAAAGGAAATGAACATTAATTATTATTTTCATGAAGCACAAATGACAGAAATAAGCTTTGATAATTCTGATAAGAGAAGTTCAAAAGAAACCAACTCACTTATCCTTGTATATACTGCATTTCTAGAAGATGAAGAAAGGTTCAAACAGCCAATAAAAATCCGCTATCTTTGGAAGATATTGAAATAATATTAATCAAACCGAAGGTTTCTGCATTAATGACTGCTAATAAAATTGAAATAATGAGTAACAAAAGTGAAAACAAATAAATTTGACTTTGGAGCTGAAAGTCAGGTTACATCATATCTTATCATTAAGGAGAAGTAATAGATCATGTTCAAAAGCCTCTAACTAGCAATGCTGTTTATCCCACAGACACCAGTCATTTTAACCAATAATGTTTACTATTCAGGATGATTATCAACAAAGCTCTGCAATACAGAGGGTGGAATTTGGTCTCACTCATCCTGGATACTCATTGTCAATTTCTTTGACTCACTGATCTGGTACAGAATGAATGTTCATATCAGAGGCATTCAAAAATTTTCAGATCAGTCCACTGAGCTAGTCAGTCAAAGCAAATCCAATCTATTTCCTTCTGGGCATACTACTGTGATCCAGTCAGGCAGCAGTAGCCGACCGACGCAGATGCAGCAACAGGGAAGTAACCGATATTGTGACATTTACGAGTTCCTAACCATGAACGAATTTTATTTTATCATATGTGTGCTTTAATAGTTCAGGTTCTTGAGTTTCTGCATGTAAATTTAATATCTAATAGCCACAATTGTCACATTTTCATTTGCATCAGAAAGTACACCGATTTTGTGACATATTACAAGTTTCTAATCAGGGGCAAATTATTTAGTTTCACCTGAGTGCTTCAGTAGTTAGGTTTTTGAATATTTGCATATTACTAGACACAGTTGGTGCATTTCTGTCAGGGCCTAGAGTAGAGTTGTGGAGCACGTGCTGATAGTCCGTATCTCTGCATAGTTTACTTTTCCACGGTCTTTAGTATGGACAGGGACTGCGCATGTTGTGTGCACATGCGAGTCGAGTTGGTGACACTTTGTTCTCAGCTCTGAAGCTGATGGCTTCAGTTACACAGCTTGAGGCTGCAGTGGATGGGTAGTACTGTTGTGTGCCAGCCGTGGGGATCCAATGGACGTCCAGCATGTCAGAGTCCTCCGATCGGTCCTCAGCGGTGGCCAACCCAGTTACTGCTCCCACTGGGGCTGACCCTCCACCTGTTGTCAAGTGGGAGGTTGCCCCGGGGCAAAGCATGTGGCGAAAGAGTTCCCAGGTGGCTGCACATAAGGCCTCCCTGGTTTGTCTGACAAACAGGTTGGCTGACACTGTCGCTGAGCCAGTGTCCTATTTCAGAGGAAACCACTCAGTCTGTAAGACCCGGGCAATCACAGAGGGTGGGATTATTGATAGCTGGGAGCTCCAACATTAGGTGCATTATGGGGCCCCTTAGGGACTTGGCTGACTATAAGGGTAAGAAAACCAATGTGCACTCCGCGTGCATACCAGTTGGAGTCATTCCAGATGTGGAAAGGGACCTCCCAGATGCCATGAAGAGCACAGGGTGCAGCCAACTGCAGGTGGTTGCTCACGTTGGTATCAATGATGTGTGTCACTTTGGATTAGAAGAAGTTCTCTGTGGTTCTGAGTGGCTAACAGAAGTGGTAAAGGCTGCCAGTCTAGCATTCAAGATAAAAGCAAAGCTGACCATTTGCAGCATAGTCGACAGGACCGATTGCAGACCACTGGTACAGAAATGAGTGGAGGGTCTGAATCAGAGGCTCAGTCAGTTCTGCAACGGTGTAGGCTGCAGATTCCTCAACTTGCGCAAAAGGGTGGTTGGGTTTTGGGTTCTGCTGAATAGGCCAGGTGTCCACTATATGCAGGAGGTGGCTAGACAGGTAGCAGGGGCTGTGTGGTGTGGACTGGGTGGTTGTTTAGGTTAGATGGTCTTGGGAAAACACAAGAAGGGCTTCAGTCACAAAGGGTGCAGGCTGAACACAAGAAGAACATTGATACAGGAACCATTGGTATAACAGTTGTAAGTTGTTGTAGCTGTGTTGGGAAAGTAGCAGAGCTCCAAGCACGAATAGAAAGCACTGATGTTCAAATTGTTATAGGCACTAAAAGCTGTCTAAAGCCAGATATAAGCTCAGCCAAAATTTTTGCAAAGAACCTAATGGTGTTCTAAAAGGATAGGCTATACACGTGTTGGCGGTGGCGTGTTTGTTGCTGTCAGAAGTAGTTTATCTTGTCGCGAAACTGAAGTAGATACTTCCTGTGAGTTAGTTTGGGCAGAGGTCATTGTTCGAAACTCGAATAAAATAATAATTGGATCCTTTTACCAACCTCCCAATTCAGATGATACAGTTGCTGAGAGGTTGAAACAAAACTTGAGTTTGATTTCAAACACATACCCAACTCATACGATAATAGTTGGTGGTGACTTTAATTTACCCTCGATATGTTGGTGAAAATACATGTTTAATTCCAGAGGTATGCATAAAATATCTTCTGAAATTGTGCTAAATGCATTCTCTGAAAATTATTTCGAGCACTTAGTTCATGAGCCCACGCGAATAGTAAACGGTTGTGAAAACACACTTGACCTCTTAGCAACAAATAATCCTTAGTTATTAACAAGCATCAAAACTGATTCAGGGATTAGTGAACACAGAGTTGTCATAGCAAGATTGAATATTGTAACCCCCAAATCCTCAGAAAATATACTTATTCAAAAAAGCAGATAAAATTCACTTGACTCCTTCCTAAGAGACTATCTCGACTCATTCCAAATTAATAATATAAGTGCAGACCAGATGTGGCTTAAATTCAAAGAAATAGTATCGGCAGCAATCAAGAGATTTATATTAACAAATGACGGAGCTGATCCTCCTTGGTACATAAAACAAGCTAGAACATTGTTGCAGAAACAATGAAACAAACATGCCTGCTCAAAATTTACTGCGAGATTCAATGTGAGATGCCTACAACAGATTCCACAATGAAACTTTGTCTTAAAACCTGGCAGAAAATCCAAAGACATTCTGGTCATATGTGAAGTATGTTAGTGGCAAGAAACAATCAATGCCATCTCTGCATAATAGCAATGGAGATACTATCAAAGACAGTACTGCCAAAGCAGAGTTACTAAACACAGCCTTCCAAAATGCCTTCACAAAAGAAAACGATGTAAATATTCCAGAATTCGAATCGAGAACAGCTGCCAACATGAGTAACATAGAAGTAAATATCCTCGGAGTAGTGACGCAACTTAAATCACTTAATAAAAGAAAGACTTCTGGTCCAGACTGTATACCAATTAGGTTCCTTTCAGAGTATGCTGATGCATTTGCTCCATACTTAACAATCATATACAACCGTTTGCTTGACGAAAGATCTGTACCCAAAGACTGGAAAGTTGCACAGGTCACACCAATATTCAAGAAAGGTAGTAGGAGTAATCCACTAAATTACAGGCTCATATCATTAACGTCAATATGCAGCACGATTTTAGAACATATATTGTGTTCGAACATTATGAATTACCTTGAAGAAAATGGTCTATTGACACACAGTCAACATGGGTTTAGAAAACATAATTCCTGTGAAACACAACCAGCTCTTTATTCACATGAAGTGTTGAGTGCTGTTGACATGGGATTTCAGATCCATTCCGTACTTCTGGATTTCCGGAAGACTTTTGACACTGTACCACACAAGCAGCTCATAGTGAAATTGCGTGCTTATGGAATATCGTCTCAGTTATGTGACTGTATTTGTGATTTCCTGTCAGAGAGGTCACAGTTCATAGTAACTAATGGAAAGTCATCGAGTAAAATAAAAATGATTTCTGGCATTCCCTAAGGTAGTGTTATAGCCTCTTTGCAATTCCTTATCTACATAAGCAGTTTTGGAGACAATCTGAACAGCAGTTTCTGGTTGCTTGCAGATGACGCTGTCATTTATCAACTAATAAAGTCATCACAAGATCAAAACAAATGGCAAAATGATTTAGAAAAGATATCTGAATGGTGTGAAAAGTGGCAATTGACCCTAAATAACGAAAAGTGTGAGGTCATCCACATGAGTGCTTAAAGAAACTCAAACTTTAAACTTCGGTTACACGATAGATCAGTCTAATCTAAAAGCCGTAAATTCCACTAAATACCTAGGTATTACAATTACAAACAACTTAAATTAGAAGGAACACATAGAAAATGTTGTGGGGAAGCTAACCAAAGACTGCGTTTTATTGGCAGGACACTTAGAAAATGTAACAGACCTACTGAGGAGACTGCCTACGCTACACTAATCCGTCCTCTTTTAGAATACTGCTGTGTAGTGTGGGATCCTTACCATATAGGACTGATGGAGTACATCAAAAAAGTTCAAAGAAAGACAGCACATTTTGTATTATCGCAAAATATGGGACAGAGTGTCACAGAAATGATACAGGATTTGGGATGGAAATCATAATAAGAAACACGTTTTTCACTGCGACGGAATCTTCTCATGAAATTCCAATCACCAACTTTCTCCTCTGAACGTGAAAATATTTTGTTGACACTGTCCTACATAGGGAAGAACAATCACCATGATAAAATAAGGGAAATAAGAGCTCGTACAGAAAGATATAGGTGTTCATTCTTTCCATGCGCTATACGAGATTGGAATAATAGAGAATAGTGAAGGTGGTTCAATGAACCCTCTGCCAGGCACTTAAATGTGATTTGCAGAGTATCAATGTAGATGTAGATGTAGATCCTTGCTTTGTGGGGGTAAGCATTATTTTTATGATATGGGTAAAGTACAATTCCCATCTATCGTCAAGTTATATGAAGTATTCTGCTATCTAAAGTATTTTCATAAACACTTACTTTCAGTTAGACAACCAAAAGTAATGGCTCAAGACCATACTAGAATATGGTCAGCACAGCATATGCAGATACTACTATTTTCAGGAACCTGGCAGATCAGCAGAGACTGATCAGAGTACTACATTTTGTACAACAGCATATAAACTTCTTCCATCGCTCTACAGAGGATTATTTGCACCTCCCTACAAATGGCTTCTCAGCAGCTGTACAATCGTACAAATCTAATCTCTCAGTGGACTAATCCTTCAGTAACCTCTGTATCTGAGTTGTGAGGGTTGTGATAGTTGACAAGACTAACCGATAATATGTTTACACAGAATTTTGAAATTAGATTGACCCTATCACTTATTTCTTAAAGCCATGGGGCAATATATGGGTTTAATGCTCTACTGCTTTTCTATTCCATAATAACAATGGATCTAGTCACATGTCTCACCTATGCTCAAACTTCTGGAATCCTTCAATTGCCATCCATTTGAATTCACACAACAGTCTTTGTTGTGTTGGTGTAGTAGAATACAAGTATATGCCATCAGTGCAAAACTAGCTCAAGCTAGTTTTGCACTGATACTATGAAGATTTCATTTGATGGAATTTCTGGAGAATATTTTTCAAACAATTTGTTTCAAATCAAGGGCATTTCAAGTGGTGGAAAATGGGAAGCAAATAACAAATAGTGGTTACTGATAAGTGAGTTTTCTAGTAAATAGAGTTGTTTTAGCTTTTGGGGGTGGAGAGTAACTTCTCTTAATTCTACTGATAACATCCTAACACAAGCTCCAATTTTACACCTTAATGCTCTTAATTTTACCTCTTACTGTCAGAGTTTTTTAATTTGTTTGAATATAAATTTTTTGTTGAACATGAGAATCAAAAGCAAAAAAATAACCATAGATGAACTTATATAAAGACTAGCCAAAATACTTAATTAGCATAAATATTTGTTGCAAAATTTTCTCAGGTAGTGAAGTCAAAGGTACAGAAGTATTTGTTCTACAAAAAGAATACTGCCTTTTTTGTGCAAAGTAAATAACTGAACATAATGTAACTTTTTTCTTAAGGAGTTATTTAGCTTTTTATATTTGCAAATCAATAAACCAGGAAATGCCATATTTTATTAAAATAATTATTTAGCACTAAAACACCAGCAATTTACACACAGTATGTACAGGATTTCAGTGTTAGCTTAAATTGCTCACCACATGTAATAAGTAGCAGCAGAAAAGTGATGTCAGATGATGATCCTATTGTGGTGTGTATACTACATTACAAAATATCGCTACACTTATTACCTCTTTGCTGGAACAGAAGGGAACAATATTTGCCATTTACTTATTCATTTTTCTTTCATTGTCATACTTATGAGTCTTCCTGCTTTTATATCTAATTTTCTTCTTTCCAGTTACTTCGAATTAAATTTCAGTTTTACATCTACATATGCATGCTACATTCACTTCCCATTTCAATCACAATTACCATTCAGGAAGAATGATACCTACATGTTACTGTAGATGCCTTAATTTCTCTTATTTTGTCACTACTGTGTCTACCTGATTCATATAAAGAATGGAGATATATGTTCTTGGAAATTTTCATGAAAATACTTTCTCAAGATTTTAAGAAAATTTCTTGATGTCGTTCTTGTAGTGAAGCCTATGAAGATTACTGAACATCTGTGCTATCCTGTATTATCAATAACAATGTGCTTCATGGACCCAGACTGAATGATCATGCTGTAACTTTCTTCCTTCAGAGATAAGCTGCATCATCCCAGAATCCTCCTTTCTTGTGTCATCTCAGGCCACCATTTGAGTGTCCTCTTTATTTCTAATGATTAAGTCTTATTGGTCTCAATTTGAGAGCTGATTTCCTCATATCCTACAGACTGAAATCACAAACTTTCTTCTTTTAGCTAACATCCACTTCCAAACTTTCTCATCTTTTCCATCAGTTCTTTTCTTTGTAGTTCCCTATGACAGCTTAGCACCACTTTCTTTTCTTTTGCTCAGCTACTCCTCTTTATTTTTTACCATTATGTACCTAATGTCACTTAAGGTATATTACCTTATGATAAAATAATGCATAACTGCAATTTGGTTGCATTGCAAAATTCTGCAAAAAATCTTCTGTTCATAAGGGGGGAAATATAACAAGAAATGTTTCACAAACACTGATGTATTTGACAAAACACTTAAACACCTTCAAAAATGGTATCTATCAGACATAATACACTTACCCCAACATATTTTCAATTAATGGAAACAGTTTTTAAACTCATCAGAAGCTATGCTGTTTAGTCCTTCCAGTGGATTTATTTTCACCTATTCTGCATCTTGAAAATGCTTCCCTTTTAGGTTTCTTTTCATTCTTGGGAAGGAAAAAGCATCACAGGAGGCCAGGTGTGGTGAGTAGAGTGGGTAAGGAACAATGTTTTTTTTTTCCCCAGAAAACTGCCTGGCCCTTAATGCTGTATGCACAGAGGTATTGCCATAGTGTGGGGCATTTTTTCTCACTGCTTCATGTAATCATTTTAGCACTGCAAGGAAGTAATGTCAGTTAACTGTGGTACCCTGGGGAGCAAATTCATGGTGGATGATTCCCTTGCTGTCAAAAAACAAACCAACATTGTCCTCAAATTGTATCACACTTGCCTTGCTTTATTAGGTCTTGATGATGAAGAAGTCTTTCATTGGCAGGACTGTTGCTTGGGTTCTGGATCATGACCATAATGCCATGATTTGTCACCTGTGATGACTTTTTCATCAAAATCGTACCACTTTCTGATTGTGCATGCAATTCCCAGCATACATGCAAATGCTTGGTTCTCTGGTTGTCAGAAAGCACAGTGCAATTAATTTTGCTGCAATATATTTTACCTTGGGATCTTCAGTCAAAATTCATTAGCACAAATCCCAATGAATCCCAGGATATTCCAGTCATTTCCATCACTTGTTCTATGAGGATCAAAAAGGATCACAACATGGCATTTTTGCAATGTTTTCATCTGTTGTGGAAATCCAGGGATATCCTGGCTGTGATTTGTCTTCAATTAATAGTGGAGCACTTTTCAAATGCGAAAACAACTTGTAAACTCTCACTTGGCTTAAAGCTTCCTCCCCATAAGCCATCCATATCATTGCAACAGTTTCTACTGGTGATTTCCACAACAAGAAGTAGCACCTGATGTTAGGACATTGGTATTTAATGACTGCCATTGAAAAATTGCCGACCACATGGAAGACTGCTTACAAAAACAGTTGCACTGACAACAACCATGTTTTCACACTGATGCACTGGTAAACATGATGTCTAATGAAGAAATATAATGGCAGAATCTAAAATTATTGTTCTGTTAACTAGTAGAGAAAAATTCTTGTTAATTTGGGTAGCACTCTCAGATTTTGCTACTTTGCTTCTTCAGTTATACAGGAACATTAAAATAAGCAAAAATATCATTATGGAAGATAAATATCTTACCTCATAGATGCAGATCTCATGATCCATCCCACAGGCCAACAAACTACCAGAGTGACTGAAGGAGAGAGAAAGACATCCACTCTGGGTTGTGGGACCAAACATTGATACACAATGATTTGGCACTTTGCATGACTGGAAAGGCAGTCGTGACCACTGAATTTTTTCTACAGTTGCCTGTGGATAACATGCACTTTTTTCACACAGACAAGACTTGGACAGGTCATTCAAAATACTGGGCAAACTTAATACATGACAAATCACTGAAAAATTTTGACCTGTTAAGAGTAGAAACTTAAAATTAGACAACAGAACATATCTTAAACAACTCAGAACATATCTTGTAGTGTTGGACCTATACATCAATCATCCCATCATTAAGGGGAACATTGATGGATGCAGAAAAAGGCAAGACACATATTAGCACAGAGAACTACCCATCATGAACTGCTTCTTTATGTCATATTACTGATTAAATGTCAACACCAAAATCTAATAGTCATTAGTGACATTAGCTTTATTATATTAAAAAGTCTCCAAATGACTATATATCACAACAGACAGAAATACCACCCTTCCAGAAAAAAGTTGGTGTTTCTTCATTATATTATCACTTGTGGTTTACCTCTAACTGTTTACCTCACATCAATGTATGTATAAGGAATGTTCAACAGCAAAGGTACAAAACATGTACAAATCATCATAACAACCAAACCAGTTGAAATTTGCATATGTCACTTTGGTATACCATAGTGAGACATTTAGGCAATGGAAGCATGCACTGTCACCTCCCTCTCAAAAATTCAAAGCTCTGTCCTAAGGCAGCCAAGGTGGTGCTCGCTGTCGTTTTCAATGTCCGAGGTCCAATACTCATTTAATTCTCTGAGCATGGAAAAACTCATTAACAGTTATGTGTGTTGTGAGACTATCTGTAGGCTATGCAAGACCATCAAGAGTAAACATCCTGCACTGTTCATGGAGGGAATGATTCTGCACCACAATAATGTGTATTCACACATCTCCAAGGTCACACAAAGTGTAATAGCCAAGTTCAAGTGCGAGCAGCTTGAGCATCCACCTGCGGCCTGGATATGTGATACTGTGACTTACATGTGTATGGTCCATTTAAAACTCACCTCAAAGGGAAGTGCTTCAGCTTGAACAATGAACTAAAGAACACACTGGAGAACAAGCTCCTGTCACAACCACAGGATCACATTGGAATAATCATGTTTACTTTGCTGTGTTAATCAGCATCATTTTCAATGATTTCAAGAATGTTAGCTCAACAGTCCACTCAATGTTGTTGTTGCTTGTTTGTGAAGATTCTTGGCACCACTTTAGCACAAACCTTTGTCATGCCAAGATCATGATGTAAAATCTGCCTAACAATTTCCTTATTGATGCAGGCATGTTCTAAAAATGCTTGAATTCTTGAACAGTGGTTTTATAGAACATTTCTACTGAACTTCTCCACATTCTCTTCAGTTTCTGAAGTGGAAGAAGGATCATCTCAGACATCTTCCATACAGTCCTTAAACCTCTTAACCCACTCAAAAACTTGTATATGAGATAGACACTGATCATCTTAAGTTTGTTTCAAGAAACTGTAAGTTTTGTGAGCAATTTGATGTCAAAATGTTGTCCCACTTTAGAGTGTAGCATAATTCCAATGGAACTTAGGCACATGACCCATTTCTAAGAAGGCTTACATCCAGACTAACCACCACAGAAACATTAAATTTTGTACATGTGTCAGGAAGAGTTCAAAGATTATTCATCCACTTTTCTCTTTGTCATTGACAAATCTGGAAATGTGCACAACAACCAGTCCAGTTTCTTTATTGTCACACTTTGTAGTAATTACAAAACATGTTCAACCCATGATATGAGCTCTGAATCCTACTTTAATGGTTGATCAGAGGCCATGCAAGACAGCTTATGACTATCTACCATCTTCTATACTGACATTGGCATGCTGTATTGCTGGTACAGTGCAGACAAGTGTGTATCTTTTTTCTCTAATAGTTAGCTGTCAGGTTTTTTTATGTGCCTATCTACTGCTTGATCCCTAGTCCTCAACTACTAGAGTGAGATGATACCTTCATTCCTTTCATTATTTATAGATCAAGTGTATAAACACAATTTAAATATGAAATCTGACTTAATAAACTATGTCTCCTTCATTCATAAACCCACTAGACTTCCCTTTATTACTTAATTTATTACTTCGTCTCCCCATATGAAATAACCATTTTATGATCTGAAACAATAATTACACAAAAATTTAAAATGTTACAACACAGTAGTCAGTTTCAAAATGAATATAGTAAGTATCATAGGAAGCAAATCACTAAGCATTTGTGACTGAAGACTTTAATGTTTATCGTATCATATCAGCACAGACCACTGGCAGGTAAACCAGAACCCCACAGCAGCATAGTGTTAAAAATTAAGTGCTAGAAGACCAAAAATTAAATAGACTGAAAGCATACAGATGGTGGTGGATAACTACATTTAACAGATTCAAATGTTAATATTCACTTGACACAATGTTTACATTCAATATCATATTTTCTTGATATGTGCCAGATGACAAGTGGAACATGGCAACACAACTAAGGTGACAGACTATCTAAAACAACTCTCAAGCCAGTTGCAACTGTGCAAATGTACAGCGAGAAATCCCTGACCAAGTTAACATTTGCACAAATGTCTCTTAGGTACAGGCCATACCAAAGAGGGCAGAACTCTTCAGTTACATGATCAAACGTGAAAACCAAACAATGAGTACAAGTGATAACAAAACAATTACTTTATCAACCTCTAATTAGGACCCATAACTGCATAAAAATGTTTAATACAAGAATACTTACACTTTCCTGATGTGATTGTTGTTTCTTAGGCTGAGATTCTCGGTTCAGTTGTACACTGCTGGAAAATTCAGGCTGTAAGGCAACATGAGAACGTAAAGAAGGTGGTAAATCTCTAGGTTCTGTTATACCTTTCACCATAACATAAAGTGATGATGGATACAGTTTCCATGAACCATTCTTCCACCATCTGTATGCCTGAAAGAATATTCATTTCTTAATTGCGTGTCCACTTTAGTATTAACAGAAAGTTAGAGTTACATTTACTACTCCATTTGAGTTACTAACATTTACTTGTAAGCATTAAAATTGCAACAGGACAAAGACAACATGCAAAAAATGCAGTTCACTTCATGCCAATTTTTAATGATTATGATTTCAACAGCACAAAGTAGGTAGGAATAACACCACCTACAATCTGTATACAGGGTGTTACAAAAAGGTATGGCCAAACTTGCAGGAAACATTCCTCACACACAAATAAAGAAAAGATGTTATGTGGACATGTGTCCGGAAACGCTTAATTTCCATGTTAGAGCTCATTTTAGTGTCATCCACCTACGTTCAATGGAGCACGTTATCATGATTTCATATGGGACACTTTACCTGTACTGCTAGAACACGTGCCTTTACAAGTACGACACAACATGTGGTTCATGCATGATGGAGCTCCTGCACATTTCAGTTCAACAACAGATTTGGTGACCGATGGATTGGTAGAGGAGGACCAATTCCATGGCCTCCACACTCTCCTGACCTCAACCCTCTTCACTTTCATTTATGGGGGCATTTGAAAGCTCTTGTCTATGCAACCCCGGTACCAAATGTAGAGACTCTTCATGCTCGTATTGCAGACGGCTGTGATACAATACGCCATTCTCCAGGGGTGCATCAGCGCATCAGAGATTCCATGCGAAGGAGGGTGGATGCATGTATCCATGCTAACGGAGGACATTTTGAACATTTCCTGTAACAAAGTGTTTGAAGTCACGCTGGTATGTTCTGTTGCTGTGTGTTTCCATTCCATGATTAATGTGATTTCCATTCCATGATTAATGTGATTTGAAGAGAAGTAATAAAATGAGCTCTAACATGAAAAGTAAGCAATTCCAGACACATGTCCACATAACTTATTTTGTTTCTTTGTCTGTGAGGAATGTTTCCTGAAAGTTTGGCCGTACCTTTTTGTAACACCCTGTATAAGGAGAGATTTCTCATTTTGGGTCTCATCATGAAAATGCATTGGAATGTTGGTTACTTGTGGGAATAATGTGCTATGACTCATGTAAGCAGGAGGAACAGCTACCACCATGTGTCTGAATTTGACAGCAGCAGGATCATGACCTTCTGGGAACACAGCTATTGTTCTATAATATTGTCGCTGATGTAGATCAGGCTCCCAAAAATGTGAATACAGAATCAACAGATTCAGGAGGGCTATACCCAGCACCATACAAAATCACAGTGGCGCTCCACAAGAAGTGCCCAAGGGGAGAGACATACTGTTCACTCAGTCATGCAGATTCACACAGTCACATCACATCCACTAAGAAAGAATAGATGAAGGACAAGTATCCACACAGACAGTGCAACAACATTTGGAGCACCACATAGTACCAGGGTAGTGAAAACTATGACAATTACCCCTTCATGAGGCAACAGGCAGAGGCTCACCAACACTGGTCCATCCAACGACAGCACCATGCACAGGATCGGCAACATCCTATCTTTTCAGTCGAGTCTCAGTTGTGTGTACAGCACCATGATGAACATAACAGTGTATGAAGGTTACACAGAGAAATAACATTGCTGAATTGCATTCATCATTGTCACTCTGTCCTATCACCTCTCGCGATGTTTTGGATGTGCAGTTGTAGTGGTTATAAAAGCAATAATTGTGCTACCAACAATTGTTTTTTTGCTCTTGAACTAACACAGTGACTGAATGAATTACAAACTGAAATAATCAGAAGCACTCTTCCTTGGTTTCAGAATGAATGGTTGGTTATTACAATTTGGCTATACTGCTATCTAGGAATCAATTACTCACATTTGTCAAATCACAAATGTTCAATAATTAAAATATGCAGTTAGGATTATGAAGTAAATAACAATTAATGCTCACAAGTCACAGTATTTTTTATTTAAATAAAATTGAATTCATTAATCTATTTTCCCTCAACATGAAATCAACGTAACAACTGGGTGAAATAAAAGAAAACCACCAAAGTATCTCACTAATGCCTTAATTAAGTTTCAATAAAATTCTCAGAAATAGTTCAAAATTCATCCAGCATATACTTTAAAATTAAAGTTCCACATTGACCAACCAAATAAAACCACTCATTCAGCTCACGCACTAAATTAACAACAGAATTTTTTTTAGAATTCTGTCCTGTTCACTTAGTGTGACTTATTATTAGTCTGCATGCTAGGTCAACTCACTGAAATATTTATAAATGTTTGATACAAGCACATGAAAAATACTAATCACATAGTTAGTTGTTCTAAATTTTTTGCTGCACCTATGCATGTGTTCACAGTTCTGCCTCTAGCAAATGAATTACCCATGATCAAAATTGCCACTGCTTATTTAAGCACTCACACTGTTGTGAGTCAAAGCAACACCCTTCCAAGTATAAAACTATTTATTTTACAGTACACATAAGTGTGATATATCAGTTGGCAATTAAATTTACTCTGCTTTCCACTGTTGCACTTGGTTTTCTGCTAAGGTCATTTGTTTGTTCAATAATTAGCATTTTGTTAGTGTAATCATTACTTTCAGATATTTTTTGTTAATAAATAAAAACTAATAAAACTGAGTTCATTTATACATCAATATCTAAGTCTACTTTGTTATGCTGTAACTATTTTCATTGATTCGAAAATTATTTTACTGAAATATCACTCTTTTGTGTATGAAAGCTTATTCTGCCCTGCAGTTTAAAATACATAATGTTTATAAAAATCTCTTATTGTCTTCTGGTAGAGCACTATGAGCCATATATATGGATTCTTAATTTATGAAAATTGCACAATGCATTGTTGAGATATTAATTTTTTAAGTTCATTTTAATCATAAAACCTTTGACACTGAATAATTTAAAAACTACTTGCTTAATCAAAGGCATACTTTCATTGATGCAGATATCTTACTTTTCTTTTTGTAATGCTGTTCTGGTTTTTCTGCATCTACTCTGGTCCAGTTATAAGTTTATTTAGTGCCTATACTGGTCACTCAGTTCAACCGTGGCCAGTACTCCTTCCGTAGTTTGCACCAATGGCTGAGCATCCCTAGATTTTCCCAGATCAAGCACCACAGCCTGAGTTTACATCTACCTCCCCCCTCCCCCTCCTAAAGATGTGATACTTCTCATAGTCTCAATGTCTGCCAGTCACTGAACTCAAAGCTGCTGCCATCTACTGATCATCTGGTCACACTCATTCAGTCACTTCAGAGCTTATTTGAGCATGACTGGCATGCCTCCTTAGCACTTGCAGGCACACCTCCCTCTCCCATCACAACAGAATGTGCATGCACAGCCACATCTCCATTTTAATGACTGTGTTGACATTATAGGGCTGCAATCTGACAAGTGCAATTGTGTACAGAACACGATCACACCTGTTTCACATACTCAGTAATTTGAACAGCTGGTGTTATATTGTATTTCTGACATGTTAAGGCCAGTTGTTGTGCCCTATCTTCAAGGTATATGCAACATTATCTTTCAAAAGACAATGCAAGACTCCTGTTACTTGTGCTGTCTTGACCTGCCTCAATATGGAGGGATCTCAACTGTTGTTCTAGTCAGTATATTTTCCATTGAAAACATTTGGTCATGTTATGATGATTGACTGGCTTTCAACCACCATGTAGGCACTAAAACTGATGGACTCTGGCAAGGAGATGAAACTGTATGGAGTGGTGTGCCTATATCTGTCATCCAAGCTCAGTTCAACTATATACCCAAATGAATTTAATCCATTATTGCTGCTGTCTGTGGCAACTCTGGGTGGTATACAAGGAGTATGTACATATATGTATTAAACCTGGGACCTAGTAAAGACAGAGAGGCTTGTCCTGCCGTAGCCCTCAGTGGTCCACAACCCCACAACAGGCTACAGCATTCCACCCACCCCACTGCCGCCCCACACTGAACCCAGGGTTATTGTGTGGTTCAGCCCCCAGAGGACCCACCCTCCCCAGGAACATCTCATACCAGATGAGTGTAACCCCAAATATTTGCATGGTAGAATAATTATGGAGCACGCATGTGTGGAAATGATGTTTGTGCGGCAATCACCAACGCAGTGTAGCTGAGGCAGAATAAGGAAGGAGAACCAGCCTCCATTCACTAAGGCAGATGGAAAACCACATTAAGAACCATCCATAGGTTGGCCGGCACACAGAACCTTGACACTAATCCACCAGGTAGATTTGTTCTGGGGTACACAATAAGTAATCTTTCTGAATGTAGGTTGGTTTTATTCAGAATTCTAATACATTGTATTGCTCTCTACTCTTATGGCCACAAAATTCTATATTTCAACATAATCTCTGTTCAATGTAATGGGCATACACCAACTTCATGGAAGGGCCTGGATGATCGGGTGATAGCACTTTCTGATCAAAATCCCTCAGTAACTTGCCTCATAATGCACAAGCAATTCCACAAAGATGGTCCTTTGTTGCTCTTTATGGCCTTCTGTTAGGCAGCAAGGAACCCAGCAGGCACACACCTAGGAGTACCCTAACTGGTTGACCAGTGTGTCAATACTACCGATAGAGACATCCAATTGTGGAGTGAGGTGTTTGATTGCAATTCAATGATCAACTCAAATGTATGTGCTTCCTTGCATGTTAGAATGCTGCAGGAGTCACAGCTGTGTGTGGCTGAGCAGCATGCAAGACTCTGTTCAGGTCTCTGTGACATGGTTGTGAAGATGACAGACATTTCACTCAACAACTCACCATGCTTTTGTTCACTGCCAGCTCTCCGTAGACATGCTGTAAGCACCTTTGAATATCTGATTTCCCACCAAAAGAAACTCAGTGACAGCTCTCTACTTCATATGCGCCTTCATTATAGAAGCCATTTTGAAGGCTATATATAATGCTGCCACTTATCAGAATTTTGTGAAAGTGTAGGGGCTAAAGTGGGAATACATCATGTCACAAAACGAATCCCACATTTTTTCAACGGAAATTGGCTGATGAAAAACAATGTGTTGCATGCTCTATATTGCTTATGCATAGTACATTTTTACCAGCTGTACAGATAAAAATGATCAAAAAAGAACACAGGAATATTGATCACTTCTACAGGAAACAATATCTATCATCTCATGAATAAAAATCTAAAAAACTAACAAAATTTGCAAGAAGTCTGTCAGGTGAAACAATTATTTCCATAATTTTATGATAAAAAGTTTTCCTCAATGTGTACAGTTTTACTGTATTTACGTAGTCAATCTATTATGTATACTTTATCTGTTTGTAAATATTATGTTTCAGTAGACTTTGAAATTTATAACACACACTATTTTCCCAGTTGCTGTTTGACTCATATGATATTTACCATATTTTTACTTTGTGGTTGCAAAAAAATGCATTTACTGACATTCAGATTCGTTCTTCAAAAATAGTCACATATACTAATACATTATTCAGTTCAAATTTACGTGATGAAACAGATATCTAGTCTCATACAATTAGTATGTTTTGAAACATATCATAAAATGAGAAACTGCTTATTTATGAGTTTTACTGAGAAAAGTGCCACTAGAAACGTATTACTAACTTGAATGGCTCCTTGTATAGGGCCATTTAAGACCACATTTTTTTTTTTAATTTTCTTTACTTACTCATACACTGTCCAGTCATATTAATGTGACCACTCGTTAGAAGCCTGAATAACCACATTTTGCAGCATGGACAACTGCAAGGCATCAAGACATATTGCATGAGAGTCATTGAGGTTCTGGAAAGTACCGCTAGGACGCAGAGCCATACCAACCCCAGTACTGTGACCAGCTGTGTTAGGTTTCACAATTGAAGATCTGTGGCACGAACAGCCCATCAGTCAACTCAGTTTAAATCCGGGGGTTGGGGGGGAAGGGGGGGCAGGGGGGGAAGGGCGGGAAGGGGGGAGGGGGGGGGGGAAAGGTGCTATGTGACATATTCGATTCCCCTGCTGGTAGATGTCATCATACCTAGGAAAAACAAACTGCATGGTCCCCAAGGATAGATGTATACTTGTGTTGATATATTGTGACTTCCAGAATGATGAGTTCACCCAGGGCACACCACAAAAACATTCTCCAAACCATAACAGTCCCTCTTTGTTTGCTCCAATTACCATCTCGTCGGTGGAGCACAAAAAGTGATTCAGCCAAAGAGGTCACCTGTCACCACCCTTTGGAAAGCCAGTTGTGGTGTGCAAATTTCAGCGTTCATCACTGATGATCAGCAAGCACCATGGGTGCATGAATGAGGCACCTGCTACAGAAGTCTGTATGTAGTGACATTTGCTGAATGGTCATTATATTTTAACAAGCGTGGCATGCAAACAGTTTACAAACTTAGCCATTTTGGAAAACTTCCAAGTTTGATCCAAAAGCTAATGATCATTACCTTTTGGACATCAGAAAAATTGCATCATTTCCACAGTACAACAACAACTGCACTGTTTTTCACATCTGTCCAACAAACTTATATATCCACCACTGCAGTGCTGCCACCTGCTACCTGTGAATGCTTATTGCATGTTGGCATCAAACATAGATGGTGCTCATATGAATGTGGCTGGACCATATGTATATTGACAACAACATCACTGAACATTAAAATCTAACCCCTCTTCCTTTTAATTTATACAGAAACCTCCAATAGTTATTAATTCATGCACACTGTTGGATCTCAGGTCAATTAAATTCCAAGTTAAACAGAAGAGACAGACATCTATAACATCCTAAACATTCCTGAAAATACAACAGATGACACAGATGCCCATTTAACACTTCATAACAAGTCAGAAGAAGGTAATGGCAAACCACCTCACCTAGGACCTTGTCTTGAGTGGCAGTGCAGGTATCCTGCACTAGCTCCCCCTACAGTCATTCCCTCAGTATGGGACTATTTATTATTAATGTAAGAATGTGAGTATTTAAAACAACTTTATTAAAGTTATTTATGGAACACGAGATGTGAGTGATTCAGTGAGTGAGTTATATGCAATAAGTGTATGCAGCACAACAACATGTGAACTAAGAAGAAAACATGTTAAATTACAGGAGTACTTTTAACATTTAGAATTACTTGTTTACATTGCAATAAGAGAGGAGAAATGAAAAGAATATTCTAATTCTAAAATAAGCAACTGATGATGCAATGAATACCAAGTCTTTCAGGAGTGAAATTGCCCAAAAAAGTTTCATGCCATGATCATGTATTACATATTTTGTGTTTCTTTATTGGGAACATCTTTCTCAATACTCTTTTGGCCATGCAAGCACTACATACAACCACTGGTGAACTGGGGTAAAGGAAAATCTGCATTTTTAGTACAGCGTAATAGAGCACACTGTGTCAGCAAGTGACATTACCCATCAAATAGGCATGCACTCCATATGTCATGAGACATGAAACATTGACCAGTAATTATCACTGTGGTTTATAACACCAGCTGATAATGTTACTTACAAACTATGGCTCTTCGGGTCCCCAAAGAAAATGCAACAGAACTATTGCATTTTTTGAGGCAACTGAGAGGACTGTGTTTACCCAGACCATATGCAAAAGTCTACACATGATCAGTCTGGCCTATAGGTATGTAACAATACCATCCTTGATTTTCCATTGTTTGATTTTGGCCTATAGGTATTCACTAAAAATAAGATTATAGACCTCAGCATCATGGTGTACAAAGCAACTGGCAAGGGATCACCTGGAATGTCTCCTGGGTCAATGGCATGGGATTCTGTTCACTTAAAGGTGCAAAACTTGCCAGAAATTTAATAATCACCACAGAAGAGTGTGATGCTGGACTGCTATCCCTCCACTCATTGCCATTGGCCTCTTCCGTGCCCCGCCTACACACCCAAGCTGAGACTGCTACTCACTTCAGTTGAGCCACAACATCCTGAGACAACAACAGTCACATGGATGTGAGTTGTGCATGTGTGCTTTTTTGCCTACATCTAATGAAGGACTTAGTCCAATAGCTTAATAATATTCAGAAGACTACTTAAATGTGCCAACTGGCTACACAATGCCTCCCCAATGTGACGAGTAGGTATCTATCCTAATTCACAACACTGTTATTCCATTTCAGATTTTCCATTGTTAACTTTTGATATATGGCTAGGATTAGCTGAAAGCAGGCCATAAACAACAGCACATAGGAATCTACAAAATAATTTCCTTATTCTTTTGTAACAGATATTCTTGAGAGTACACAATGTTATAGAGATGTGTAATGCTTGCAGTACATATCCATATTTTGGAGTCACTTACTTCACATCCATGGAAATCCTTTTCTTTAGAGCTGTTTGGATTATACAGCTGTAAACGAACTTTTTTGTCTATGTTTAAATGGCCATTTGCTCCTAAAGGTTTCAGGAATGCCCATGCTATTTTGTGCCAGCCACACTTTGAACCTGTAATAGCAACAAGGAAGGTAACTAAATGCCATCAATACATTTTTCAGCCACTGATCATATGATGATCCCCATGTTGAAATCATTATCCTCACATGTGTATGGTATGACAAAGACAACAACATGATCTCCAACTCCTCTCTGTCATCATTCAACTTAGCAAAATACATGTATACATATTATGATAAAAATGTCAGTTCCACAAAATGAGGAATTTCAAATCAAAGAGCAAACTTCCTTTGGAAACATCAACTAATAACAGAAGTAAGAAAGCATTAAAGTTGATATCATTAGTAGCTTATATAGGAGTATAATACACACAAATGGTACTAAGATTAAATAATACTTCAGTTTTCCCTTACATGGTTTCTTTTTAAAAACATAAATAAATAAAGGTACAGCTATTTTCATTAACTTCATTCCACTTCCTGCAGAAACTCTTACCATAAAATGACATCGTTCATTTGGATGCACACTAGTTACATACCTTGCCTCTCATAACGTGTGAGTGCATGATGCAATTTTATCATATCCAGTATCTCAAAAATAATTATAACAGGAGGATTTCTTGTCAATATATAATTGATATCTTCATTGAAAACAAGAAGTTCCTCCCAGCAGGGGACAGAAGACCTGAAATTGTGGGAAAGTTTCATCATTAAGTATTCAGACAGACAATTCATATGATTTCATGACAGTTGATGATTACAAGAAGTGAACAGAAACAATGTAAAAAAATTAGCAGTCCATATACAAATTCCAGTGACAAAATTAGTAAAGTAAAAATATACTATACATAAATAATCTGTAGATTTAGAATTGATGATTTGTTGTTGTTGTTGTTGTTGTTGTTGTGGTCTTCAGTCCTGAGACTGGTTTTTAATGCAGCTCTCCATGCCACTCTATCCTGTGCAAGCTGCTTTATCTCCCAGTACGTACTGCAGCCTACATCCTTCTGAATCTGCTTAGTGTATTCATCTCTTGGTCTCCCTCTACAATTTTTACCCTCCACGCTGCCCTCCAATACTAAATTGGTGATCCCTTGATGCCTCAGAACATGTCCTACAAACCGATCCCTTCTTCTAGTCAAGTTGTGCCACAAACTCCACTTCTCCCCAACTCTATTCAATACCTCCTCATTAGTTATGTGATCTACCCATCTAATCTTCAGCATTCTTCTGTAGCACCACATTTCGAAAGCTTCTATTCTCTTCTTGTCCAAACTATTTATCATCCATGTTTCACTTCCATACATGGCTACTCTCCATACAAATACTCTTAGAAATGACTTCCAGACACTTAAATCTATGCTCGATGTTAACAAATTTCTCTTCAAAAACGCTTTCCTTTCCATTGCCAGTCTACATTTTATATCCTCTCTACTTCGACCATCATCAGTTATTTTACTCCCTAAATAGTAAAACTCCTTTACTACTTTAAGTGTCTCATTCTCTAATCTAATTCCCTCAGTATCACCCGAGTTAATTCGACTACATTCCATTATCCTCATTTTGCTCTTGTTGATGTTCCCTTCAAGACACTGTCCATTCCACTCCATTGCTCTTCCAAGTCCTTTGCTGTCTCTGACAGAATTACAATGCCATTGGCGAACCTTAAAGTTTTTTTTTCTTCTCCATGGAGTTTAATACCTACTCCAAATTTTTCTTTTTTTTCCTTTATTGCTTGCTCAATATACAGATTGAATAGCATCGGGAAGAGGCTACAAACCTGTCTCACTTGCTTCCCGACCACTGCTTCCCTTTTATTTCCCTTGACTCTTATAACTGCCATCTGGTTTCTGTTCAAATTGTAAATAGCCTTTCGCTCCCTGTATTTTACCCCTGCCACCTTCAGAATTTGAAAGAGAGTATTCCAGTCAACATTGTCTAAAGCTTTCTCTAAGTCTACAAATGCTAGAAACGTAGGTTTGCCAATTCTTAATCTAGCTTCTGAGATAAGTCGTAGGGTCAGTATTGCCTCACGAGTTTCACTATTTCTATGGAATCCAAATTGATCTTCCCCGAAGTCGGCTTCTACCAGTTTTTCCATTCGTCTGTAAAGAATTCGCATTAGTATTTTGCAGCTGTGACTTATTAAGCTGATAATTCAGTAATTTTAACATCTGTCAACACCTGCTTTCTTTGGGATTGCAATTATATTCTTCTTGAAGTCTGAGGGTATTTCGCCTGTCTCATACATTTTGCTCACCAGATGGTAGAGTTTTGTCAGGACTGGCTCTCCCAAGGCTGTCAGTAGTTCTAATGGAATGTTGTCTACTAATGGGGCCTTGTTTCGACTTAGGTCTTTCAGTGCTCTGTCAAACCCTTCATGCAATATCATATCTCCCATTTCATCTTCATCTATATCCTCTTCAAATTCCTTAATATTGCCCTCAAGTACCTCGCCCTTGTATAGACCCTCTATATACTATTTCCACCCTTCTGCTTTTCCTTCTTTGCTTAGAACTGGCTTTCCATTGGAGCTCTTGATATTCATACAAGTGGTTCTTTTTTCTCCAAATGTCTCTTTAATTTTCCTGTAGTCGCTATCTATCTTACCTCTAGTGAGATAAGCCTCTACATCCTTACATTTGTCCTCTAGCCATCCCTGCTTAGCCATTTTGCACTTCCTGTCGATCTCATTTTCGAGACGTTCGTATTCCTTTTTGCCTGCTTCATTTACTGCACTTTTATATTTTCTCCTTTCATCAGTTGAATTCAACATTTCTTCTGGCACCCAATGATTTCTACTAGCCCTCATCTTATTACATACTTGATCCTCTGCTGCCTTCACTACTTCATTCCTCAAATTTACCCATTCTTTTTCTACTGTATTTCTTTCCCCCATTCCTGTCAGTTGTTCCCTTATGCTCTCCCTGAAACTCTGTACAACCTCTGGTTCTTTCAGTTTATCCAGGTCCCATCTCCTTAAATATCCACCTTTTTGCAGTTTCTTCAGTTTTAATCTACAGTTCATAACCAATAGATTGTGGTCAGAGTCCAAATCTGCCCCTGGAAATGTCTTACAATTTAAAACCTAGTTCCTAAATCTCTGTCTTACTATTATATTATCTATCTGAAACCTGTCAGTATCTCCAGGATTCTTCCATGTATACAACCTTCTTTTATGATTCTTGAACCAAGTGTCAGCTATGATTAAGTTATGCTCTGTTCAAAATTCTACTAGGTGGCTTCCTCTTTCATTTCTTACTCCCAATTCATATTCACCAACTATGTTTCCTTCTCTTCCTTTTCCTACTATCCAATTCCAGTCACCCATGACTATTAAATTTTCGTCTCCCTTCATTATCTGAATAATTTCTTTTATCTTATCATAGATTTCTTCAATTTCTTCATCATCTGCAGAACTAGTTGGCATATAAACTTGTACTACTGTAGTAGACGTGGGCTTCATGTCTATCTTGTCCAAAATAATGTGTTCACTATGCTGTTTGTAGTAGCTTACCCACACTCCTATTTTTTTATTCATTATTAAACCTACTCCTGCATTACCCCTATTTGATTTTGTATTTATAACCCTGTGTTCACCTGACCCAAAAGTCTTGTTCCTCCTGCCACTGAGCTTCGCTAATTCCCACTATATCTAACTTTAACCTATCCATTTCCCTTTTTAAATTTTCTAACCTACCTGCCCGATTAAGAGATCTGACATTCCATGCTCCAATCCGTAGAACACCACTTTTCTTTCTCCTGATAATGACGGCCTCTTGAGTAATCCCTACTCGGAGATCTGAATGGGGACTATTTTACCACCAGAATATTTCACCCAAGAGGACGCCATCATCATACAGTAAAGCTGATGGTTTATGTCTAACAAATGTCTGTCAGCCACGTATCTGTTATGTGTAAAATATTCACTAAAATTATTACCAAAAATTTAGAAAAACATTAATATTTTAATCTGTTAAAGGAACAGACCAGTTATCAGGATAAGGTCCAACACAATCAACTGTAGTTCATGAATAACATTGAGAACAAGAGCAATGAGAATTAATTAGTAGTTTGCCTGAGATTAATAGATTTTGAGAAAGCTTATGACATAGTTGCAATATATCTGTACAAACTGCCCTTCAGAAACAAAACAGTGATTCAACATACACTCCTGGAAATTGAAATAAGAACACCGTGAATCCATTGTCCCAGGAAGGGGAAACTTTATTGACACATTCCTGGGGTCAGATACATCACATGATCACACTGACAGAACCACAGGCACATAGACACAGGCAACAGAGCATGCACAATGTCGGCACTAGTACAGTGTATATCCACCTTTCGCAGCAATGCAGGCTGCTATTCTCCCATGAAGACGATCGTAGAGATGCTGGATGTAGTCCTGTGGAACGGCTTGCCATGCCATTTCCACCTGGCGCCTCAGTTGGACCAGCGTTCGTGCTGGACGTGCAGACCGCGTGAGACAACGCTTCATCCAGTCCCAAACATGCTCAATGGGGGACAGATCCGGAGATCTTGCTGGCCAGGGTAGTTGACTTACACCTTCTAGAGCACGTTGGGTGGCACGGGATACATGCGGACGTGCATTTTCCTGTTGGAACATCAAGTTCCCTTGCCGGTCTAGGAATGGTAGAACGATGGGTTCGATGACGGTTTGGATGTACCGTGCACTATTCAGTGTCCCCTCGACGATCACCAGAGGTGTATGGCTAGTGTAGGAGATCGCTCCCCACACCATGATGCCGGGTGTTGGCCCTGTGTGCCTCGGTCGTATGCAGTCCTGATTGTGGTGCTCACCTGCACGGCGCCAAACACGCATACGACCATCATTGGCACCAAGGCAGAAGCGACTCTCATCGCTGAAGACGACACGTCTCCATTCGTCCCTCCATTCATGCCTGTCGCGACACCACTATACAGCCTCGCTCAAAGTCCATCAACTGCACAAACGGTTCACGTCCACGCTGTCGCGGCATGCTACCAGTGGTAAAGACTGCGATGGAGCTCCGTATGAAACGGCAAACTGGCTGACACTGACGGCGGCGGTGCACAAATGCTGCGTAGCTAGCGCCATTCGACGGCCAACACCGCGGTTCCTGGTGTGTCCGCTGTGCCGTGCATGTGATCATTGCTTGTACAGCCCTCTCGCAGTGTCCGGAGCAAGTATGGTGGGTCTGACACACCGGTGTCAATGTGTTCTTTTTTCCATTTCCAGGAGTGTATGTTCAAATACTGTAGAATATAGGCTATATATTCTAGTGCAACAGCTTCCATTACACTACATCATTATACAGAAATATTCAAAACTAGAAAAGTAGTTACACAAGGAGATTCATATCGACCCAACAATTGTCAGCAGTCCTAGAGGAAGTCATCATATCTGTCAACTGCAAAAACCAAAAAGGAGTATGTGTTTATGGGAAATATATGTACAAATTGCTAATGACATTATTCTGTTTGTCTTTAGTGTAGATGAACTACAATAATAAAGGGAAGAACTTCATAGACAAAGATTGGAAATAGGACTAAAGTGAATTACAATATGACTAAAATAATGTATAATCAATACATAAAAAAGAAAATAATGCAAATTTACAAGGTATCCAGAGTATTTGCAATGAGTTCTTCCATTTCATGCAGCTAAGGACAATGACTGGACAGATATCACTAGAAATAAACAGTGGATTACAACTTCTTCAACTAAGTCATATTTGCCTAAAAACTTGTGCAGAATTGGTACATGGCATGGCAGCTTTCACAGGTGGCCCTGCCTCTGCTGATGAAGTGTAAGCCTCTAGCAGGACTGAAGTAAGTAGTGCTGAGTAGATGAATTGGACAGCTCTTGAATCTGATGCATCTTCCACAACGATATGGTCCTGTGACAAGCGACTGAGAGTGGACCAGGAAAGTATGTTGTGTAGGATGAATGAGCAACAGATGTAATATATATAGAAAATGCATATGTATAAGGATAGTAATATGGTTGCATTGTTAAAGAGTTTGTGTTTATTGGTATTCTTTTGGGCATCGGACTTCCTTAAATTTTTTTTTGAAGCTGCAGGCAGCGGAGGACTCAGGGAACACCAGCACTTATCAGAATCACAAAAATCCTCTTCCTGTAATTTTTGTCTTCACTTAGTTCAATAAATAATATACTTGATACAGTTCTTTAACGTTATATTATTCACTAATACATACAATAGATCGAGATTGCAATAATGCTTAATCTCTAAAATCGCACATCCTCATCATTCCTCTACATACAAGAGAGATAGACTTTGTCTGTCTAAAACGAAAAACTGTACAACAAAATGCATGAGAAAATGTTTTCGCTTGTCTGCACCTTACTGCTCATTCATAAGTAACGTCTTTTCCAACCCTCTGGTTACTCGGTGTTTCAATTTTTTTTTTAAATATAAATCTTAATTTTACAGCATCCTGGGGGGCTTTCATCATGTACTTATACACAGAACACCACCTAGGAGAGGTGGGAAGGTTCTTGAGCAAGATATCGCTCATTTCTGGACGAAAAACTGTACAACAAAATGCATGAGAAAATGTTTTCGCTTGTCTGCACCTTACTGCTCATTCATAAGTAGCGTCTTTTCCAACCCTCTGGTTACTCGGTGTTTCAATTTTTTTTAAATATAAATCTTAATTTTACAGCATCCTGGGGGCCTTTCATCATGTACTTATACACAGAACACCACTTAGGAGAGGTGGGAAGGTTCTTGAGCAAGATATCGCTCATTTCTGGACATGATGATGATGGATAATGCAAAGTCTGGTGAGAGATGTGGTTCAGCTGTTCCAGACCAGGGTAATACTGTTTGCAGGTCATTCTTGGGGGTGTTGGGAGAACTGGGGAGGGGGTGGGATATGGCAAGGGAAATCTGTTTGGGAACTAGTGCTTGTCTGCAAAGACCCTTGTGAGATCTTCTTAATGCTGCGCAAGGAAATTCTTATCACTGAACATATACTGTCCTTGGGTGGCCAGGCTGTATAGGAGCAATTTTTGGTGTGGAAAGGATGACAGCTGTCAAAATGCAGGTACTGCTGGTGGTTAGTGGTTTTAAAATGGACAGAGGAGTGGATACAGCAATTGGAGACTTGGAGGTCAACTTCGATGGATCAGTTAAATTTCAATGGTTGGTTCACAACCCAAACCATCTGGATTTTCCCTCCATCACCAGTTTTCCTGAACTACACAAATATGACTAGAACTTGAAACCCATCCTTCACTCACTTAACCCTCTCAGCCTCAATCTCCATTAACCACTATCCCAGATCCTACACCTGTCCAGTCACCCTCTCCCATGCCATATCCCTATGTTGTAGTGCCTCGAGAATTTCGACGCAAATTCTAGAGTCCCTCCACTTTTCACCACCTTGAACACTTAATATTTCACGTACAAGCATGAGAAATGGGAGTGTCCACCTCGTGCCTGTTTCCTTTGTGCGCAGGGTGGACATGTGTCAAGAGAATGCCAAAAGGTGAATGGTTGATCAGCATCGGCAAGTGGTTGCCTGACTTGTCACAGAAGTTACATGACCAACACTAGGAGCAAGCCCGCCTTACTTCATGATGGTGGTATGTCAGTCATTACTGTGAACAGTTGAATTGTGTAAAAGAAAAGAAAAGACACCTACTTTTACTTACTTAGTAACTGACTCTCTAGAGTTGCGGATCGTGAACTTGTGAGAACTTTGAGATATTTTTGAACTGTATTTATTATCAAAGTAATCAAAAGGTTTCTGATGGACCAGGAATCATTGGACTTACAAAATGTGATTCATTGATGTGAAACTGTTATGTGGTGTTCTGCTTATGGAAGTGAAATATAATAGGGTTGATTTAAAAGTATCCTGAGTGTATGCAACCATTTTAAGAGTAGAGAAAATTCCTCCAAACAACATCATATCTTTGGAGAAGAAGTTGGGCAGATTGTCACAGCCCTCTATCCTGAGAAGAAGATTGGCAAAGCACCTCCAAGTATAGTCCAACCCAGATATTATACTTTACTGAACATCATTTGACAGAAGAGTTTCGAGTTGTTGAAAGTACATGGAAATAAGATAGCATGCTTATTGTACCATAAATACAATGGAAAAAGGTTAAGTGATAAAACATGTTGGAGGTAAGTCGCTTTAGGAATACATCTGTAGTTAGTTATTGTACTACCAAAATTATTGCTCTTGTGTGATTAATTTAACTTTGGCCATACACCTGTTATTTGTAGGGCTCCCTAAGGCAAGATGAACTTCCTCTGAAGCAGCTAGTATCACTTTTAACTCACCTGTTGCTTTAACTCAGCTGCTGACAAAAACCATAGTAATAATCATTTTTGTGAAGCTTCAGATTAATAAACAACGCAGTTCTATACATTTTTAGCAACTACTTGCAGCTTACAGAGTGGGATATAGTGTAGCTCCCTATTTTAGTAAGAAACAAAGACCAAAAAATTACCACTATACAATGACTCACAAAACAAATAAAAATAACCTCTAAAACAAAGAGGGTGTTGTGGACCTCTGCCAGAACATGTAATGATCGCAAGGAAAGGCTTCACTCTAAAACATATTTCAATATTATTAAAAACATGTTAGTAAAAACACTGAGAGCATTTTTTTAAATCTAAAAATCAAAGGCCAAGTAATAAAATCAAAACAATATGGTTAGTCATAAAGAGGCAAAGAAGTAGAAGCAGTAAAACAAACTGTGGATAATATACAATTGATTCATTGTGGTAGAATTACACTGAGGTGACAAAAGTCACAGGATAGCAATATGCTGGTATACTGATGGTGGCAGTATCACATACACTTGGTGTAAAAGGGTAGTGCATTGGTGGAGCTGCCATTTTTACTCAGATGATTCATGTGAAAAGGTTTCTGACATGATTACGACCACACAACAGGTATTAATAGGCTTTTGAGTGCAGAGTCATGGTTGGAGCTAGATGCATGGGACATTACATTTTAGAAATCATTAGTGAAGTCCATATTCTGAGATCCACGGTGTCAAGTGTATGCCGAGAATACCACATTTCAGGTATAACCTCTCACCAGGGACAATGCAGAGGCTGACAGCCTTCATTTAACAACCAAGAGCAGTGGTGTTTGTGTAGAGTTGTCAGTGCTAACAAATAAACCACACTGATGAAATAACCACAAAAATGAATGTGGAATGTATGACAAACACATTATCAGGGCAGTGGCAGCAGATGACTGATATGAGTACCTTTGCTAAAAGTATGACATCACCTGCAGTGCCACTCCTGGGCTCATGACCACATTGGTTGAATCCTAGATGACTGGAAAACTGTAGCCGACTCCCAGTTTCAGTTGGTAAGAGCTTTTGGTATGGTTTAAATGTGGTGCAGACCCCATGAAGCCGTGGACCAACATTGTCAGCTAGGCACTATGCAAGCTGTTGGTGGCTCAGTAATGGTGGGGGCTGTGATTACATGAAGTGGACTGGGCTCTCTGGTCCAACTGAACTGATCATTGACTGGAAATGGTTATGTTTGGCTACTTGGAGACCATTGTAAGGCAATCAATGATGGAATTTTTATTGATGGTGATGTGATATGTCAACTGACTGCAATTGTTTGTGATTGGTTTGAACAACATTCTGGATAGTTCAAGTGAATGATTTGTCCACAAAGATTGCCCAACATGAATCCCATACAACATTTATGGGTCATAATCAAGAGGTCAGTAAGCGTACAAAATCCTGTCTTGGCAACACTTTCACAAGTATGGACAGCTATAGAGGCAGCATTGCTCAATATTTCTGCAGGGGATTTTCATTGACTTTTTCAGTCCATGCCACACTGTGCTCCTGCACTACACTGGATAAAAGGAGGTCTGACACAATATTAGAAGGTATTCCATGACTTATCTCACCTCAGTGTATATATCAATGGGAGACTGTAATGGAAATATTTAACATTCATTTTTTAAGAGCATCTAATCAGATAACTTGCTAAGGATCAATAGAGAAGCTATGAGACTTGTGCAAATACTTGTGGAAATAAAACTTGGCTAGATATGTATACCTCTTGTCTCAGAAAATGAAACTGAAAGCGAACAATCATTAACCCAGCTCCAGGGAGGTAGGGTCCCCTTAGCTATTCTTCCAATGGGGTAATTCTTGTCTGGCGCGTCCATGTCATGGGGGTGGGCATCTTACACTTCAGTAGGCCGGACAGCAAGGGTGGCTGAGTTCAGAGAGGGACCCAATCTCATGGGGTATAACATGGAACCCATGCCCAGGATTAAGGGTGAAGACCTTAATGGCAGCAACGGTGGAGAAGGAAGACTTCGAAACAGCATAGCTGGCAGAGGAGGCAACCCTCCTTTCTGGGGATTAAATGAAAAGGGAACAACTGCCTTGTGGTGGAGGAGAAACTCCAAAGGCTAAGGGAGACAACCTCAACAGAAAATCCTATCTTGCATTAGGCCTAGCAAGCCAGCAGGACAGTCTTCATATATTGATTTCAAAACACAGATGAGCCTCGGAACAAACCACTCAGGATTTGACCCCACTGCTTCTTCAAGAACTGGTGCGAATGATGGAGGATCTGATGATATTCATCATTACAAGAAGCTGAAGCCAACTGGACTAAAAAAATATCGTAAATATTGGCAACCTTAATATATTACCCCTCAATGGAAAAATGGGAGAAATGACAGATGTACTAACAGAGAAGAAGTTACTTATATTGGGTTTAATTGAAACAAAGTGGAAGGGAAAAGGTCAGAAGAATTTGAGAGGAGGAAAACTGTACTGGAGTGGGAATAACAGGTCTGGAAGAAATGGTGTGGCAGTGATGGTGAATAAGAACGTTCAAAGCTGTATTGAAAGTGTGAGATATATATCAGACAGGGTCATAATCTTAAACCTGAGATTCTAAAAAGAAACACTAAAAGTAATCCAGATTTATGCACCTCAAGTGGGATGTAGCGAAGAAGAGAAGATGGACTTTGAAAATGTGTTAGAAAACCATATAGATAGTGCTAATATAGTTTTGAGAGATTTTAATGCACAGGTAGGCAAAGACAGAAAGGGATTTGAGCAAGTATTGAGATGTTTTGAATATGGAGGCAGAAATGAAGAAGGGGAAAGACTCCTGGATTTGTGCCAGAGGAATGGAATGAAAATAGCAAACAGCTGGTTTATGAAGAGAGAAAGTCATGTTATCACCAGATACAGTTGGGATGGAAGAACCAAGAGTGTAATTGGTTATATTCTAGTAGAAAGGGAATGGAGAGAGAAAATAACAATTGTGAAGGTAATTCCAAGTATGAGTGCAGATGGAGACCATAGATTACTGGTGGGACAATGGAAAATGAATCAGTGAGTGAAAAACAGAAAACAGAAGAAATTGATGAGGATCTGGGATTGGAAACTGAAGGAGAGTGAATCTGCTGAGGAGTACAGAGAATTAATCACACAAAAATTTCCAAAAGAAGTTTTCTGCGATGTAGAAAAAGAATGGAGTTTATTCAAAGACACTTTAGTCAAAGCAGCACAAAAAGTATGTGGTAGAACATCTGGAAAGGAAAAAGTAAGACAGACAAGTTGGTGGGGTGATACCACAATCCAAGCAGTTAGAAGAAAAAATGGAGCATGGAGAAAGTGGTGGAAAACCAAAAATGACGAAGACCATAAAAGATATATAGAGGAAAAGAAGAAGTGCAAAGAAATAGTGGAAACAGCAAAGAAAAAGGCATGGGAATAGTTTACAAAAAAATTTGTAGAAGATGTGAAGAGCAATAATAAAATGTTCTATAAAATGATGAAAAATAAAAGGAAGGCTTTTGAAGTACCAATAAATATGGAAACAGAGGACAGTACCATGATTGAAGATTCAGGGAATATAAAAGATCTCTGGAAAGAAAATTTTAAGAAGCTGTTAAACGCTGAGGAGCAGGTACAAGAGGCACCAATAAATAATGGAGAAATTGAGAGAAGTTGGGAAGCAGAATTAGGACAAATTACACGGGGAGAAATGGAAAAAGCTGTGAAGAAGATGAATGGGGGGAAAGCCCCAAGACATGATGAAGTATCAGTGGACATGATAAGAGCAGCAGATCCAGTGGGAATGCAGTGGCTGTATAGAGTACTATCAAGCATGTGCAAAAGTAGTACAATACCTGATGATTGGAGAACAGGAGACATTGTTCCCATCTTCAAGAAAGGCAATAAGAGACTTTGTAAAAACTACAGAGGAATAACCCTTATGAATCATACAGCCAAGATTTTTGAAATAATTTTACTAAATCGAATAAGTGAAAAGATAGAAAAGGAGCCAAGTGAAGAACAGCATGGGTTTAGGAAATGAAGAAGCACAATTGACCTATATTTTCTATCCGTCAACTTATGAGAAAAATTTGGGAGTATAACAAAACGGTGATAATGGTTTTTTGACAGGGAAATATTCTGGGAAGAAATGAAGAAGATAGATATAGAAGATGGATACATTAATGTTTTAAAGACAATGTACAGAGGACACAATTGTAGAATCAGAACACCATTGGGGAACTATGAATACTTCAAAATAAGACAAGGAATTAAGCAAGGAAGTATTCTATCTCCTGCACTTTTTAATGTTAAGATGGAGGGAATGAATAGGGCAGTTAAAGGTAAAGTAAAAGAAAAAGACAAAAAGAGGATTTTTGCAGATGATATGGTAATATGGAGTGATAAAGAGGTAGATGTACAGTTACAGCTTGATGTGTAGAAGGAAATAATGAAAAGGTATGGATTAAAAATAAATAAAGATAAGAGTGAAGTAATGGTATTTGGCAGAGAGAAAGGAATCAACAGAAATATCACCTTGAATGGAGAACCCCTCAAAGTGGTAGAAACTCTCACTTACTTAGGGAGTGAAATATCTAGGGATGGAAGAATAACTAACGAAATTAATAGGAGGTTACAGAAGGCAGGCAATTTCTACCAAACAATAAAACACCTGATTTGAAACAAGTAAGTTTCAGAAAAAGTAACACTCCTTATGTATAAGAATTATTACTTCCCTATTGTCACCTATGGTGGAGAAACAAAGACAATGACAGAAAGGGACTGGAGCAGACTGCAAGCAGGGGAAATGATATTTCTGAGAGCAGTTAAAGGTAAAACAACAATGGACAGAGTAAGGAATGTATAGATGATAAAGGACCTTAAACAAGAAAGTATGAAAGAAGAAATTGAAAAAAAGAGATTAAGATGGTATGAGCATGTTAAGAGGATGCATGGGCAGAGACTCCCCAAAATTATGGAAGAACTAAAGATGGATGGGAAAAGACCTACAGGGCACCCAAGAGCACGATGGAAAATGGGAGTGAGAATATCTGTAGAAAGAAGAGGTGTGACCTGGCAGCGAGTGGAGGAAGAAAAGTGGTGGAAGGACCAAGCCAAATGGAGAGGACTCGTCAGCACCAGAACCCAACAGCAGCTGGAGCGGGATTCGGGTATAGATAGACTAGCAGCAATGAGATGGGTTGCAATTATTTACTAACATTTTGTTTTCTTTTTATATTGGTGGCCTGATAACAGGATATTTAAGTATTTCTGGGAAACTAGCACTACAGTAAGATTCATTATTTAAGACACTCGATACTATATAATGTTTAGCTGAATAACATATTATTAATTTACTACTGACTTCATATTTATTTTTAATAGGTATGATGAGACTGAAAACTTAAGTTTCTACAGTATTGATGCTTTCTTTGATCAGTTTACTATCTACCTTTAAATAGATTCGTTTATTTTCTTTATTTGTATCTCCTGTTTCATTTTTTACTATGATCCAAATAGTTTTTATCTGATTTCCAGAAAGTTTATTTTTTCTTTACAGCACACATTTTCAGCTTTGTTTAAAAATCTACAATACAGTTTGTAATCAAATACTTGAAAATCTGGAATGGAACAACAACAACCACAACAACAACAAGAACAACAACATGGGAAGGGTAGATTGCTACTCACCACACAGAGGCAGCACTGAGTGGCAGACAGACACAATGAAAAAAGACTGCTTGATGTTGACAGCAGAGTAAGTGTGAGGGAAGATACTAAGGCTGTACATGAGAGCATTTAGGCATGTAATGGGAAGAGGACAGTGGGCTGCTAAATGCAGCATCAGGAGGCTGTGTTGGGGGAGAGGGTCGGGTGGAAGGGAGAGGAGAGGAATGAAATAGAGAAAGAGACAGGATTACACAGGTATCATGGTGGGATAGGCAGGTAGAGGACAGAGAGTAATGAAGATTGAGAGCAAGGGGTTACGGGAACAAAGGATACGTTGCATGGAGAGTTTCCACCTGAACAATTCAGAGAAGTTGGTGTTGATGGGAAGAACAGATAGCACAAGTTATGAAGAAGTTGTTGAAGTCATGCATATCATGTTGGGCGGCATGCTCAACAAGTGGTTGGTCCATATGACTCTCAGCCAGAGTATGGCAATTATCATTCATGTGGATAGACAGCTTGTTACTGGTCATGCCCACATCAAATGTGGTACAGTGGCTGCAGTTAAGATAGTGATTCCATGGCTGCTTCCACAGATGCCCCTGCCTCTCATTGGGTAAGAGATGGCTGCAACACTGCAACAAAGCAGATGGATCCTTTCCCCCTGCTATGTTTTTCTTCCCATCAATTTTTTCCTCTAGACACCTTCAAGATGATCACTTATGGGGCATGCACACAGTACCAGAAATCTTTAATATTAACGTAGGGCTTCTCGAACTTTATTATCAGTGTATATAAGTGAATCATTTATTCAGATAATGCTAGAAATATGTTCATAATATTTCCCTTCGTTTAGTTTCAGAATAATTAGCATTCTTTTCAAAAATATTGCTACTGAAGTAAGATGCTATATCTTGGTAAAATAGAAAGCATAATTGAATAGCAATTATTATTGTATCTAAAAGTTAACATCTAGAAGAATCTCTCTACACAATTCAGTTGATCAGGAATGTAACTGTTTCATTTAACTTGTGATAAGGCAGTGTACAACAATATGTGAGAATAGTGGTAATTATTGTAAACTTATCAAATGAACATTTGAGGAGCTATTTTAGTCAGTCTGTGGAAAGTCTATGCCCACAAATACTGGACAGTGTACTGCAGATAATTCAGTACAGAATGCAGGTCAAAAATACATCTCATGTCATCTAAATTTCGAGTCTGAGAATTTATTCAGTGACTCTTTTTAACAATCAACTGTGAACTTGTAGTTAACTTTATGAAATGTGTTAACCTTTTAACAGAGGCTTCTGCTAACTGTGACAATAGGATCAAATTACAATGAAATGAACACCCTTAGCTGCTTACAGGCGTTGACATATGTCAACAGGGACAGATGAAAATGTGTGCCCAGACTGGGACTCGAACCCGGGATCTCCTGTTTACATGGCAGACACTCTATCCATCTGGGCCACCGAGGACACACAGGATAGCACAACTGCATGGAGTTATCTCTGGCACACCTCGCGCAAAATCCACATTCTCAACATATTGTCCCACACAACATTCGTAGTGCCTCCACCCATTATACGCATTACTCGCGGCACGTTGCTGATTCCCGCAACAGTTCGGGCACTGTTTGTGCATTCGTAAAGAACAGATACCATCTTAGTATATACAATAGGCTCAGTCTGTGAACTGTGTTTTCTTCCAAATCATACTTACTGTGCACATTGTTTACATTTCAAAATGACTATCTGCTTGGAAGAAAAGTGTAATTATCAAACGCATTAATGATTTACTAGCCACACATTAATTATTGTGAATCAGTGCATTTATTTTAGGTATGGCACTCAAACAATGATCATCATTATAGAACATCGACTGAGTGTAGTGTAAGGTTTACCCATTATCTGTCCATAAATAATAACAAATGAGATTCAATCTGGCCATAAACAGTAGATTATTTAATATTAAAATGCAATTAAAGTGTTTTGGACTGTAAGCCTGATATGGACAGTACCATCTAAAATAGCATACTTTAGAGAACAACTTTTCAGCCAGATTCGATGGAGGTGCAGATATTGATGGCACATTTGAACAGGCAACTAGTGTAATGTTACAACACAACTGGAGGAGGTGGTAGTGGGAGGAAGTAAGGGGCAAATCTTGCATCTAGCTCTATTGCAGGAATATAAGCCATGGGGCAATGGGGTTTGATGCAGCGGTGGGAGAGGGACTGACAAGGATATTGCATGCACTGGATAGACTGCAGAATACTGCCATGTTTGAGGTGACAGGGAGAAGAGCAGAGAGGATATTTCTCGTTTCTGGGCACAACCAGAGAAACTGTGGCACAGAAGTGTGAATGTGATTCAGTTGCTTGTCCTGGGTGCTACAGATTCACCAAGTGGGGTGCACCTCTATCAACAGACACTGTTGGGCGATGATAGTGACTGGGGAACATGGCATGAGAGATCTGTATCTGGACATAGGGTAATTTTGGTTTGTGAAGGCCTCAGTGAGAACCTTGGCATATTTGGAGTGGAACCGCTCATCATTACAGATGTGACAACTATAAGTGAGTAGGCTTTATAGAAGGTACTTCTGGGTGTGGGACTGGTGGCAGCTGCCAAGGTGGAGATGATGTTACTGGTTGATATGCTTGATGTGTACCTAGGTGCTGATGTACCCATCTTTGAGGTATAGGAGGACATTGAGGAAAGTGGTTTGTTGCGCTGGAGAGGATGGGGTGAAGCAAAAGGGGAAGAAGGTATTGAGGTTCTGGAGGAATTTGGATAGGTGTCTTCACCCTTGGTCCAGATCATGGAGGCAGCATCAATGATTCTGAACTAGGGGTGAGGTTTGAGATCTGGATAGTTAGGAAGGATTCCTCTAGATGGTCCATGAATAGGTTGGCATAGGATAGGTTCTGTGCAAGTGTCTTTTACTGTACCATGGATTTCTTTGTAGTAGGTGCTTTAAAAGAAGAAGATATTGTGATGAGGATACAGTTGGTCATGGTGACCACAAAGGAGATTGTAAATTTGGAGTCAGTTGGACAATGGAACAGGTGATGTCAGTATCAGCAAGGCCATGGACATTTGGTACATTAGTGTAGAGAGGGTGCCATAAACAGTCTTAAGCAGGGCACCGAGTGGTACAGGAACAGAAACTGTGGAGAGTCAGTACAGTTAGTGTCTTTTATATGAGATGAGATGTTACAATTCTTCTATGAACCAACCAACCAGACACCTAAGCCATAACATTCGAATAAATCTCTCCATGAAGACATAGGTGGATTTAAGTGCTTTAGGAAGCACATAGAAGTGAGAGTGCAGGGAGCGGTGGAAGTGAAGTGAAGAGAGACGCAGAGGAGAAGTTCTGGAATGGACATAGGGATTTGAGGGGGACTGGAGATTCTACTTAATTTCCAGAAAGAGGTCACTGTGTCAGGGCTTGCAGATGAATATATCCAACAGCAGGCAGAGTCCCTCTGCCTGGTAATTCCTGTGATTCATAACCACAGTGGTGAAGCATTTGTCAGCAGGTAACTGGATCAGTTTTTAAGGGGTGCAGTACAGCTCTTTCTGCTGATTCAGTGTTATTTCCTATGTTGAGAGATTTGGTGAAGATAGTAAGGTAAGGTTTAAAGTTAGGAAATCCAGGAAAGTTAACAGGGGATGATTTGGGGGTATTGGGAGTGGATCATGGTTATATGGAAAAATAAACTGAGTAAGGCTGAATTTGGCAATGGTTTTAGATTGACTCTGATTAGCAGGGTTAGTGGTGAAAAAGTGTTTCCATTGTACAGACTGAATACAGGAGTCAAGGACATTAAAATGCCCTGCATGATTGAATTTTGAAGTGGGACTACCAGTCAGGTTTCTAGAAAGGACTATTTGTAATGTGATTTGAACATCTTCTGTAAGTGTTGGATGATATTATGATAGTGTCTGCGTATGTGTGGATGGATATGTGTGTGTGTGCGAGTGTATACCTGTCCTTTTTTTCCCCCAAGGTAAGTCTTTCCACTCCCGGGATTGGAATGACTCCTTACCCTCTCCCTTAAAACCCACATCCTTTCGTCTTTCCCTCTCCTTCCCTCTTTCCTGATGAAGCAACCGTTTGTTGCGAAAGCTTGAATTTTGTGTGTACGTTTGTGTTTGTTTGTGTATTTATCAACATGCCAGCACTTTCGTTTGGTAAGCCACATCATCTTTGTTTTTAGATATATTTTTCCCACGTGGAATGTTTCCCTCTATTATATCCATTATTTACTGTGATTGATTTAAATCAGTTAAATATCATTTAAGGATCTTCGTGTATTCTTGTATACTTTATTTTGTATTTGTCTCCTTTTTTTACATTTTATTCTAAACTCGTTTATTTGCATGGTGTATTTCTGTAATTCTGTAAATTATTTCAGAGTGCTTATGCTTATTGGCTGTTTATGATGCCAAGAGTACATGTTTATTGATGCATGTGGTGGATTTACAGGTCACTGCCAGCACAATTCATGTGGAGATGTTACAGCACTTTTCTGACTAACTGTTTGCTAATGTGAAGTATGTAAGTACTACTTTTCTTATACCATGGTCCTTGTGACATGCCTACATTTGTTATAGGTAGTAGTTTCTGTATGACACACAATATTGGTCCATGATGTTTTGATTGTAATTTATGTTGTCACACTGGATGCAGGTTTCTTCTCCTCCTGGAGAAGACAGGTTTAAATCTATTTGAAACAATGCTTAATGTTAACTGAAAAACAACCTTTTATTGCATGTGGTTGGCTGTCTTATTTGCCTGCAATGTTCCTCTGTTTGAGTTCAACAGTGAGGCAACAGCAGTGGAGTAAGCCAGAAAGCTTTGTACCATGTATGGGGATAATAACATTGGACACAGCACAGAAAGAAAATGGTTTTCTCATTTTGAAGATGATTATTTTGACATTGCTCTCCACATTCGAGAAGACGTTCGGATTTGATGAAGACTTTTTAAATGCACTAATCCATAATGACCCACATCAGTTTACTCAAGAACTATCATATGTGATAAACTGTGACAATTCCACTATTGTGTGGCATTTACATGCAGTGGGGAAAGTCTAAAATTGGGTGTATGGATACCACATGCTCTATGACGAAGTCACACAAATCAGCATGGGACCATATGTGCATCTCTGCTTGCTCATGATCTGTTGGTTCATGAAAAACACTGACCATCCTTATCCTGTATCATTACTGGTGATGAAAATGATGTCTTTATGCTACGACAAGGAAAAGAAAGGAATGGCTGAACCCAAACGAAACAACAACTCCCCATACAAAGATAAGGTTACGTATTTGGTGGAAAAGCAAAGGTGCAGCATACTACAAATTGCTTCCTTGTGATGTAACCATCACTGCTGATGTTTAGTGCCAACAACTGGGATATCTCACAGATGCAGTCCAAGAACAATGACCAGGAAAACTGCAAGAATTGATGCTACCCACGTTCTGCTAGACTGACAAAAAACACCATACAGGCGTTGGGTTGGGAATTCCTTCTGCACCACCTTTTTCACCTGAGCTTGCATCCTTGCATTTTCATGTTTTCCACTCTATATCAAACAACATTTAAGGAACTTCCTTTCCAGACAAAAATGTGTTCTGAACATGCTCAATGAGTTCTTCATCTCAAAACCATGTGATTTCTACAGTAGTGGAATTGAAATGTTACCCCAGCAATGGCAGGACTGTTGTAAACAGTGAAGGATAAGATACTATTTAGAACTAAAGCGTCTGCTATGTGTATCTATTGCACTTATTAATCTTATGGAAAAATGCTATGAACTTATGAATGAACCCAATATTTGTATGCTGCAGTTCATTTAAGCAAGTAATAAGTCTGATGACTTTATTTTTTAATCCTTTAATATTTTTATGAAATAAGTTTATTTTTATTTTATTTTCATCTTTATATATTTTAGGTGCATAATTTTCATTTACGTATGTAATTATACAGTGTATATATCTTGTATTACTTTCTTGTACTTACTGACTTTTACTTTAACATTTTTCTCCATGGCATCAATTGCAATAAAGATGCAAAAAGGTGAATAAAGTATCTGTATTTCTAAGGATCTGTCACCAACAGATTAAAATATTCAACTGTCAAACCACTCCGCAAAAAGATGATAAAACACAGGTTTATAATTACCACTCAATCTCTCTATTGCTACATCTATCAAAAATTCCAGGAAAGCATATATTCAGCAGGATTGTTAACCACATTAAGAAATACATCATCCTTAACACAAGGCAATTTAGTTTCCAAGAAGACATCTCAACTGAGAATCCCATTTACTCATTTATTAACAACAGTCTAGAACCCTTAAATACAGTGATGGAAAAAACCCACAACACCAAGAAAGAGTTATGCAACATAAACAAAAGATTGTAGGCAAGTTTCTACACCTGAAAGATGATGTCTACTCCAGTTTCATGCCAGTCACATAAGAGTGGCACTAGTAGTGCCACCATGAGGATGCAAATCAGGTTTGCTTTAAATACATGCTGTAACGGCTGTGAGTATTAGTCACCTTTGAGATTAGACGTGGTAGTTGAAGTTGGTCAAGGACATCTTTAAGATGGCATAGATGCCATTATCAGCCCTCACTCAGTTTGAAGAAGGTTGTGTAATAGAACTATGAGAAGCTGGATGTTTCTTCTATGATGGCAGGAATGTAGCCACTGTACGTGACTGCTGGCAGAGATGGTCACAAGAATGTACAGTCACAAGAAGGCCAAGCTCCAGACAGCCATGTCGCACAGCCAAGAGGGAAGACTATTGTGTTCATCATATGATTCAAGAGCATCGTACTATATCTGCAGCAACAAATTGTGCAACAGTTTGCACATAATGTCACAACAGACTGTTATACATCAATTACTTCATGAACAGCTATGGGCCAGATGCTCTGTAGTGTGCATTCCACTGACTCCAAGCCACCATTTCTGACTCCACTGGTGTCAACAAAAGCTCATAGGAGCAGAGGGTGGGGGTCTGTTGTGTTTTCTGATGATGTGTAGAGTTCTGCCTCAGTGCCAGTGATGGCCCTGTATTGGTTAGGACGAGGCCGGTTGAAAGCCTGCAACCATCCTGTCGGTCTGCTGGATGCACTGGACTTACATCTGGAATTATGGTCTGGGGTGCAGCTTCACATGGTAGCAGGATCGGTCTTGTGGTTATCCCATGCACACTGAGATGTAACAGTCAACTGAAACCCATTTAAACACATATTTTTCGATCCAATTTGAAATAAATAGGAATCACTCAAATAACAAAAGATGGACCTGTGCTTGTCGAATTATTGCAGTGAAACTGATTACTAAATTATAATTTTATTGAATTGTATAGGTACTGTAATTGGTAGGAACATTTTCTGAATCATGCATCTTTTGCATTTTATAAAATTAGTAAAAGTATTGTTAATATTTCATATTTTGAGCATTTGCACACTCCTAAAATGTTAAATGCTTGAAAATCCATATATGTATTTGCTCTACAAGAGCCAGTGCAACTGTTGAAATATGTCACTAATTTTGAGGCAACAGTTCCAATTGTAATTTTATTAATAAAGCATTTATGAGAATACTGAAGGTTGTTCAGAATTATACATAAAGAGGAGGGGGGAGGGGGGCAGCCATGTTGGCATTATACGTCATGGTCTTATGAGGTTTTGTGCAAGAAGCATGTAATTGCTTAAGTAAGATGTACATTAGTGTTGTAAGCATGTCAGTACTTTTGAGTTTTGTCAATGTAATACAATAATGACATGATATAGAATAAAGGTTCTGAAAAATATTGTTAGTGTTGTGTAAAAACCAAGTTACAGTGGACAGGAAGGAACACAGTGCTTGTGGAAGCAGCAGATAAAAAAAATCAGTTGGATGAGTCCACCCTACAAAATTATAAGAATTTTAATAATAATTTCACAACCCTGACTGCAAAATTGAATGTCAGTCTTGTGATTTGACATGTTGTGCTACCATTCATAAACAGCATTCCAGGGGGTGTTTCCCAACAGGTTAACACTCACCCACATACTGCTGTTGTAAACCAATATGCTCCACAGAGTGTCAACATGTTGCCTTGACCTCCACAATCACCAGATCTGTCTCCAATTGAGCACATACGGGACATCATCAGACAACAACCCCAGTGTCATCCACAAACAGCATTATCCATCCCTGTATTGACTGACCAAGTCAAACCCTCATGCAACTCCATCCCACAAACTGACATCTGGCACCTTTACAACACAATGCATGAACATTTCCATGCTTGCATTCAAAATGCTGGTGGTTACACCTGTTATTCATGTACCAGCATTTCACATTTGCAAATGGCTTATCCTGCAATTACATTAACCTGTGATCTTGCAATGTTAATCACTTAAATATGTTACCTAGACAAATGTGTTCCCAAAATTTCATTACTCCACATTAATTATCTTTGATGCTGAAATTTTTTTTCTGTCACTATAGTACAATGTGTACTTGGTATCTTTCGTGTGTACCCAAGGCCTTTGTGCAAGCCATTCAATTCTGATTGAGAAGGTTAATGGGAAAGTGGGGATATGGCTTCAATCATATCTGAATGATAGAAAATGGCAGTTCTAAGAAATGCAGAAGGGACAACCACCTCATCTGAATGGTATGCCATGACATGTGCAGTCCCATAAGGTTGCATGTTGGGTTCTCTGCTAATTGTCATACCTGTATATGACATACCATGTGCAGGAATCTACAATCCACACTGAAATCTCTTTGCAAATGAGACACATATTTTTATCAAAAAACCACATGACCACAGCACTGAGGATCTAGGAAACATAATATTTGGAGAGGTTCAGGAGTTGTTCACTGCTATTTGTCTGTCATTTAATGTCAACAAGAAATGATTTATACGGTTCTGGATAACATACAAAATCTATGAATAAACTGAAATAAAGTGTAGTGATGAAGAGCTAATGACACTATTGTCCTCAATTTCCTACTACTGTAGACCCACAACAATCTAAATTGGTCTGAACACAACTTTGGCTAGTGCAAAAGATTGATCGCAGAACTATATGCTATACACACTATTGCTTCAATTTGTGATAAGATGTAGCCAAAGCTGTGTACTTGGGCTATTTCCACTCAATCATGTTCTACTGAATAATATTCTGGGGGCAACCAACAACATACTAGAAATGTCTTTACCATACAACAGATAGTAAAAGGACTCATGACTGTAGAAGAATTATGGCTCAGTTTTAGAAGAACAGTTTACCATGCACTTGTTGGATATGTACCTAATAGAATAGTTCCTCATGCTCATGATGTAAGGAACACATCATGTTATACAGTCATTGGAAAGAAGCTTCTAACAAAATAGTGTCTATTCCATGATAAATGTAAAATAAAGCATATGCCTATAGACAAGGAGATGCTAAATAAAATGCATTTGGTTGTCAAGAGGGAAATGCATGAAGCCTTCAAAAACTACTGCAGCAGAATATTATTGAAGGATTTTTCTCAAAACCCAAAGAAATTCTTGTCACATGTAAAAGCTGTTAGTGATGCCCAAGTGAGTGTCCAGATACTCTTGGATGGGAAAGTGACTCAAATTGAGGATAGCAAAGCAAAAGCAGAAGCTGAAGTTCTGAATTCTGTTTGACAATACTCCTTTACAAATAAAAATCCAAGAGTGTTCCTTCAATTTAATCATTGCACTTCTTCAAACATTAGTGTAAAACAGAGCAAGCTAGAATCATTCCATTTGCTCTTATTGCACCCATACTAATACTTAATTTTTGTTCATTCTGAAATTAGTTACTCACTTTGTGTATAAGCATTGTAAACTTAAATTCACCAAAATGCTATTCATACTATATTTCATATAAATGTATTATTCCTATGATAATTTTTGATCCACTGATGACAGCAGCATATTTAGTTTTACTGTAAACTTTTTAAATTCAAAGTAATGAGTCATTGAACCTTTAGCAACAACATGTAAAGCTAAATCTTGAAAGAGCTTATCTGTCATAATTGACATGCTAACACCTACCAAGCCAAGAATCCAGACATTACAGCAACTTCATCAATTTTCCTAAAATAATTAACCTAAAAGATAAACATAATCAAAATTCACATCCATTTGAAATTTCTATTGCAAACTTAGCCATTGCACTTGTTAATTCCCAGCTTTTACCATAGTACTTTTGTTGCTCTTATTTTTATGAACTAAATGACACACTCTACTGATTAATTAATGCATTAATTAAGAATTTGTGTAAATTTAAATGAATGATACTCAGTCAAGAGTTACAAAATTGTTCAGCCAATCATGGCCACTTGTTGATAAACTGCCTGTTGGCTTGTCTCAGATTCTTAAGCTGACATTTCTACCTTTTTTTCCCTTCTGGCATTTCAACAGCACAAGTGGCTGGCACTGTCAAAACTTCTCACCCTCCATTGCTAGCCACCCAGGACTACAGTCAAGCTCACAGCCACAAATTATTTGTACCTGGTGCACGAATGTCTATAGCTTTTCTGTGGCCATTACCGCTGTGTTTCTTCCCTTGCTACCTGCAATGGTCATTCGTTGCAGCATGGGACTCCAAGATCAATTCACCTTCAGGCTTCCATCGTGCTCATTGAAGCTACTGTCATGTTTGTGGACTTCTATAGCTTCCCTAAACAAGTGGATGTGGTAGCTATTATCCACAGCAACTACTTCCATGAAGGCAAATTTTATTATTTGGTCAATCTCACATAGCATGTGCTCTGCCACAGTTCATTTCTTCACATGCCCCAACCCACAGTGACAGCTATGTTCAGTGATTCTGATGTTCACTGATCATTCCATATAGACTTTTTCACATGTTGATGGTATGTGGTATATTCCCAGCATTGTAAGTGGGACCCTTTTGCCCTTTGCCAATATGAGAAACTCTTTGGTTTTCTTTGTTGATTTATAAATAGTCCCTAAAACATGTTTGTGCAATATATGGCTGATTCTACCTGTCAATATATGGCAAAAAGGCCATTTCTTTTTTTGGTGTGCCACTTCTCCAATGAGTGACTCAGGGGCACTTCTTACGGAACTAGCGGAGAACCCACTGCTGCTCAGAATGCTTTTCAGGTGTTGCATCTCACATCTGAGATTCTGCAACACACATGCTCATCTTTCACACATTATGAACATATTAATCATCCCTCTTTTCTGACTCACATGGTGATTTGATAGTGTATGAAGGTATCAGGCTAAGTGTATCACTTTTTGGTACATGTGTCCCAAATTTTCATCATCCCTCCTCAGTAAGTGATACTGTTGATCCTGTGCCATTTGCAGGAATGGATGAGCAACTTTTGGACATTTTCTATCATTAACTGGCAGCAAGCACTGAGACAATTGATCAATAGCATCACTCCCAGGAGCCTGCAGAATGGACTCAAGCACTACACTAAGCACTTGATGAAAAAGTTTGCAAGATGCAGAAAACAGATTGACAAGTAGATTCCCAACAGTATGCACAGTGTATGCACCTCAGTGAACAACCATTGACCAAAAAACAGTCTGTCCTTCCAAAAGGAGAGAATTTCAACATCAACCCCAGCACTCTGTCTATGGAGGACATCCTTGCTAACATCGAAGCAGCCATTTGGGCCCTTCTTTGGGAAAGAGCAGTGGGTAAACATACTGAAACAGTTACTGTGCTGAACTAAACCACCACCTTGCAACCTGTAGAGAGAAAAGTTACAAGTTATCAAGAACCTTAAGGCTGACATGAGGAAATTGATACTGGCTATTCATAAGGGAAATGCAACTGATGTAATGAAACCTGAAAATTACAGCAGAAGATCTGGGACGTAAGAGATCTGACAATGTACCAAAAACGAAGTGTAAATCTGATGCAGCAGATCACATGGAATACAAATCTCTCTTGATGGCTGTATAGAGGGACCTGCCCAACACAAAAGCTTTACCACCACAGCTGTATGGATCATCAAAAACACAAAACAATATTGTTCCACTAAAACCAATTTTAAGTGCTTCTTGCTCACCAATGGATAAACTGGTGAAACACTTGGTCCCTTTGCTTCAGCCACTTGTGGGAAAGGTTGACACAAACACAAAGGACTCAGGACATTTTATTGAGAAGTTGAAGAAACCAAAACTTGGACCAAACCCACCCTGGTCAGCTTTGAAGCTGTTTCTTTATTTGCCAAAGTGCCACTCAGTGATTTCCTGTAGTATAACAGTTCTGTTTTCCCACAAGACTTCACTAAGATATATCATGCATGTCTCACCATGAGCTACTACATATGGAATGGTAGCTACAGTGAACAGCTAGAAGGCATCACCATGGGTGGTCCATATAGTCCACTGGTGACCAACATCTTTGTGGAACACTTCAAAACAAGTGCTGGGATTGGCACAGATATGTTGATGATACCTTTGTTGTGTGGAGCCAAAGTGAGGAACAGCTTGATGACTTCCTCCATGCCAATATAAAATTTACCATGGAGGGTGAAAACAACCAACAGCTACCAATTCTAGATATGCTGGTTATGAGGGTTGATGAAAACATGGGACATAGCATTTATAAAAAATCAACACATATAAACTGATGCCTGCAGAATCTGTCAAATCACCATCTGAGCCAGAAAAGAGGGATGTTTAGTATGCATGTAACATGCAAAATACATATATGTGAGCTACAGTACCTCAGACATGAGATGCAACACCTAGAAAGCTTTCTGAGGAACAATGGATATTTCATCAGTTATGTAAGATGTCTCATGGAATCAAATACTCAGCAAAGTGACACATTGAAGAAGAAATGTCAGGTGCACATTCCCAGAGTGACAAATAGAGTCAGCCATATATTTCCCAAACATGGTGTAAAGATTATTTCGAAACTGATAGGCAACATCAAATAGTGTCTCACGTTGACAAAGGATAAGCGGCAGCCACTTGCAATGTCAGGAATATACGACATACCATCTACACATGGAAAAGTCTATGCTGGAATCACTGTATGATCAATCAACACCAGGATCATCCAACATAAGCAGCATTGTATGTTGGAACAGGTGGAGAAGTCAGCTGTGGCAGAGGGCACACTGCTTGGGACCACCACATAACAAAATCCCGCCTGCAAAGAAATTCTTGCTGTGAAGAAGAGCACTCACAGCTGCTTGCTCACGGAAGAAACACACAAACATGACAATAGTTTCAACAAGAAAGAGGAAAGTTTCATGATAATTAGATCCTGGATTCCCATGCTGCAGCAACCAACCATTGCAGATAGCAATGGAAGGACCACAGCAGTAACAGCCATGGAAAAGCCCTTGGATGTTGATGTGCCAGGTACATATAATCTGCTGCTTCAAGCTCAACTCCAGTTTGCTAACAGCAATGGAGGGTGAAGCTTTCACAGTGCCATCCACTTGTCCTGGCAAAATGTTGGGGAAATCATCAGACTAATGTCAGTCAAATAACCTGAGACAGAAAACAACAGGCAGTTCGTCAAATCTAAGGATGTTACCTGTACTCATACAAGGTTTAATCCCAATGCATGTACACAAAAGGTTCGGAGAACTTTACATTTTATCAACCCACCACATACTTTGTAAACCAAATTACTGTTTTAATATACAAGGGTTGGACAAAAATATGGAAACACCAAAAACACAACACATCATCATCCCTCTTATGGTGTAGAAATCAGGTTGGCATTCAAAACGGTTTCCAGTCATCTCAGGATGGATAAATATAGGTGCCGTAGGATTTTCAAGAAAATCTTATACTGTTCTCCCTGCAAAAAAGTGACAATTTCAGATAATGATGATGGAGGTGGATAGTGATCCTGCACCCCTCTCTCCAAAGTAGACCACAAAGACTCAATAATATTCATATCTGGTAACTGTGGTAACCAGGGGAGATATGACAAGTTATCACTGTGATCACAAAACCAATCCTGGACAACGCAAGCTGTGTGAACAGCGTCCTTGTTGCCTTGGAACACCATTTGGAGACAAACACTGCACCACGGGATGGATATCATTAGCCAAAATAGTCACATAATCCTTGGCACTAATGCAGCCTTGCAGTGTAACCATGGGGCCCATGGAATACAACGATACAGGTGCCCAGATTATCACCAACACCCACCCCCCTTCCCCTACATTTCACTCTTGCAACATAAACTTGGCTAGAATTGGAAACAGTGTGAAACAAGACTCATCCAACCAAATTACGTCCTTACATTGCTCCATAGTCCAGGTTTTATTGCTTGGGCACCACATGTTACAGGCATTGGCACCACTGATGAGAAGTTTTGGAATTCCAGCTTACTCTGCAATTCCCTGCTTATGGACCACCCTCCATGTTGTTTTGATACTGACGGGTTCATGAGTACGACATTCAATACTGCAGTGACTTCTGCAGCTGTCCTCTTATTTTTCGATAGAGTCCTCTTCAGTGACTGTGCATCACAGTCACTCAATACATACTTTTGTCTGTGTTGTGGCTTAGTGGATGATGTTTTTCCACTTTTCCTGTATTCAATATAAATCTCTAATGAGGTACTTCGTGAAACACCAAACACTTCTGCTACCTTGGTTATGGAACCAGCCACCTTATGAGTACTAACAAATTGCCCAAGTTCAAATTCACTTGGCCCTAACACAATGCACTCAGAACTACACAGACCATTGCTCTGAACATGATTGACACTTGCAACATATTGAGTACATTGCATACATGGTCAGATGCAACAGTGCAACTTGCAGAGTTGGATAGTATCTGCATTTATGTTAAAGTATGCATTTCTCATGCATTTGTACTAACCCAGTGTAGCTGATCCACAGCACCAAAATCTAATCATTACATAGTTTTCACAATATTAAAATGTTCATAAGCCAGTCTATATAAGAACAATCCTGCCCCAAAATTTTAATTCTCAGCTTGGGTATGGCAAGGGTATCATCTATGTAAAAGTCTGCACTTTGCTATCATCATGTTTATACTTATGTGTTACTATGATTAGCATTTCAGTGTAAACATCATGTAATTTCATATGTCATACCTCTGTGAATCTCTCTGGTAGAAGCTCAGTTTGTGCTTCAACACCAATTGAGCAGTACTTCAAAGTTATCATCTGCTAATATTATGCTAATTGCTGAGTGTCAACTATATATGTTTATGTGGATTATTATCAGTCATTGTGTAACTTATTGTGTCCACTAAAAGTGTAATTTGAAGCCAGTTTTGATTTTCATCTGTCAAGCATGAGACTGACTGTATCTGCCACTTTCATACTATTATGTAGAGCTTTGAGAGTGACTGCCTGTAAAGAGTCATACTTATGAAAACTGGAACTGGTCACCGAACTGTCTATGGTGACAACAAATATGGGAAAACACACTTTATTTAAAAGTTGTGGGGTGGACATTACCTAAATATTATCCATGATACTAGTCTTACAGCAAATCCGTGAGCTTTCTTCTATGAAACACTGAGTGCTGGATAAAGGTTTGCAGGTACATTATAATTCAACTGATGCAAACACTGATGTCAGTGATGCTGCAAAGAGGTGAAACTGGTAAAACTGAACAAAGTTCCAAAGGGAGATAGAATCCAAATTAGATTATATACTGAATTTGCAGTTGTGTTAGCCCCTCTGCTAATATTAATCTACCATAGATCCCTTTGGACAAAAAACTGTGCCCAGCAGTTGCAAGAAAGTAGAGGTCACACCCATCTACAAGAAGGGTGGCAGAAGTGCTCCACAAAACTACCATCCAAAGTCCTTGAAATTAAGTTGTTGTAGAATCTTAGAAAATATTCCAAGTTCAAACATAATGATGTATCTCAAATAGAATGATGCCACCCATTCAAACCATCATGGATTTCAGTAACATGGATCATGTATAAGCCCATTCACACTTTTTTCACACAACATCCTGAAAGCCATGGATAAAGGCAGTCAGGCAGGTGCAGTGTCCTCAATTTCTGAAAAGTATTTGACTCAGTAACACGCCTGCACTTATTAACAAAAGACAGTCATAGGAGGGAGCACACAAAATTTGTGATTGGAGTGAGGATTTCTTGGCATGGAGAGGGCAGCATGTTACCTTGAATTTCTGTGTAAATTCTAGAATCACTCAGCCTTCTACTGTCTCGAACACACAATATTCTAGACATGAGTTTGGGATGGTAAATCCTACCTACTACACATCACATGTTTGTGTGTGCATGTTTAAAATCAGCTGCAGGAACACAAGTACATGCAACGGTCGAACGACACTGACAAGTACCTGTTGGGCAATCCTTAGAGGGGTTGGTGAGTGTGTATGTAAGAACCATGGAACCTATATGCAGCTTTGTGCTTATTGTGTCATTGTCTATTGTTATGTGAAACAAAAACAGTTTAAAAAGTACTCTCATGACTCCTGACTCTGCCTTGGTAGTGGCAAGATGCATTTTCTGATTCATTTGAAGAAAGTCATGGTAGTGAAGCCAACTTTCTTTTACCTGTAACTCATTTTGTTTCTAATGTTCGACGGTATGAGGTACTTACAGAAAGTTACATATGTATGTTAAAAGTGTGAATTATATTGTTCATGAAAGTCAAATACATCGTTAAGTGATGAAACGTAAAGTTTGTATGTCTACTTTCACACTTTAAGTCATCACAACACGTTAGAACATGGCGACCTGTGTGAAAGGACCAAAAAAACAGGAATTTTCAGTCAAAAACGAGAAAAGTAGCTGTTGTGTTTGCCGTAGCAACCGAACATAATGTGACAAAGGATTTACTCAGAGACATTGGAATATGTTCAGGTACCCAATGGAGCAAAGTTTTTAGGTTAGGTTAGGTTAGGTTAGGTTAGGTTAGGTTAGGTTAGGTTTGTGTGAAAGGACCAAAAAAACAGGAATTTTCAGTCAAAAACGAGAAAAGAAGCTGTTGTGTTTGCCGTAGCAACCAAACATCATGTGACAAAGGATTTACTCAGAGACATTGGAATATGTTCAGGTACCCTATGGAGCAAAATTTGAATGAAAAATGGTGAAGACATGAAAAATTCACAACAATAAAAACAGCAAAGAAGATTTTGATGAATTTGTGTAAGAAGAAATACGCATAGAATGCTTCAACCAAGAAGATACAGTGTGGGGAGTATACAGCTCTCACAAACATCACAGGGACGCAGACGAGGAAATCAACATACATCTGATGCCACCAGCACCAGCTGTTGTTCACCAGTGCTGACCTGGCTCCACATATGCTCACCTAATCTACGAGAATTCTACAATGGGTGAGCATGAAACAAAACTTCATTTCTTTAGTATGAAGTGGTACAAGATACTGTTGAATGAACTTTTATTGTGTAATTAGAATATTTAAAGTTACTTTTAAATGCTTACAAGAGATAAAGCGTATAAAAGAATAGAAAATCTACAACAGGTTGGGGAAACTCAAGACCTAGCTATGGCCATGAAAATTAGCAAAGAAGTGCTTGACTGGGGCTGAGTTGGTAAATTTAATTAAAGCTCAGAGAGTGACTCTAACTCAATTAAATACCCAAAGTAAATCTTTAACTGCTCAAAGAGTGACTCTAAGTAAAGATTAGGTTTGGTAAATTCTCAATTAAATTCTCAGAGGGGAAACTATATATCCAAACAACAAATTTGGGTTTCTTAAGTGCCAAGGTCGACTCTCAAAGCAAAGAACTTAGTAATCTGCGTGAAGGCTTGGGCACTTTAAAGTCAGAGTTTGACACTGTAAGTACTAAAGTAGAGAATTTAAAAGTAGATCTAAAAATGAGTTGACAAACTCTTTGACTACTCATACAAAACATATGTTTACCAACCTTAGTCATGAATAGAATGATACCTTTCAGGATTTATCAATAAGGTTAGAACTTAACATTGAGAACAAATGTAATAATGTAGAATTCAAACTTATTGAAAAGTTAGGCTCTTTTGAAAATGTATACAATATTAAGTATAATGATGTCAGACGTGGGTCGTATACTTTGCAAGAGAGTGTAGATAAGCAGAATGAGTTAATGTCAGTCAATCAATTGCAAATTACAGGTTTCAGTACGTGGGTAGACAATGTAGAAAGGAATTTCAAAGAGAAAATATCCAAATTAGTAATTAGTTTGGAGGAATAATTTGGAGAAATTATAGATCAAAAAGTTACCAAGAGAATAACATCCGGAACATATCACCTATTCCTCCTTCCAAACTTAATGATACCAGGAAGGGTATGGACGACCTGTGGAAAGAGATTAAGATTATCCAAAATAAAGTAGAAAAAGAAGTATCTTCACCTTACATTATATTAACTAGTGATGTTGTGACTGATTTACAATGGGGAGCTAATACAGGGTTATCTACAGAATTTAAGCCGTATGGAGATGTACATCTGACCCATTTCTTAGAAAGATTTAACCAAGCTTTGCCAAAAAACTGGGAAGATTCCAAGAAGATCGAATTTGTGCTGGAGTACCTTTTAGGGGAAGCCTCAGAATGGGGGACAGTATATAGTGAGAATTTTTCTTGTTTGGAAGACTTTCAAAAGAAATTTAAAGAAAATTACTAGTCTGCCAGTGCACAAGAAAAGTTAATATCAGATCCATGGGACCTGGGCAGAGTCATCCATCCCCCACAGATGTTAACATTCTGAGTTAATGGGTGGAGTAATGAGTGTCATATCCCGAGTTGTTTTTGGTGTTTTTCCAAATAGTTTCCTGCTGCAACAAATTCCTTTAAAATCTTCAACTATTCTGTCATCTATCCCCCAGGGACATTAACATTCTGAGTAAACAAGCAGAGTGACAACCATCAGATCCTGAGTTATTTTCAGTGTTTCTTTCCAAATAGTTTCCTGCGCTGAATTCCTTTAAAATCTAAAACTATCCTAAAATCTTATTTCTTAGAAAACTGGATATGACCATAAAATAAGAGACCAATTTAAGAGAATCACAGAAAAAAAAAGTGCTATCTAGACGAAATACACTGAATAGAGCATTACATTTGTGGAAAATGTAATATGATGTGACTAACGGAACAATTGTTATACCAAAATGTATAGCTTTTCTATTTTGTATAGAGTATCTATACCTTTTATGAGATGTGATATAGATGGGAGGTTTTGTATAAATTTTGAAAGGGGTGGGTATTGTACCTAAAAGCATGATTTACAAGAACAGATACATCATGACTAACACAAAACACACATCACACCTTTCAAACAACCCTCACAAACAAGTGTTCCTGAATCTTCTTTATTTGCTGTTTCCATAGGGTTGCTAGGATATCCTTCGGGGACATCAAAGGGTAAAGGTGGGACAAGTCCATTCTGTAGGAGACAATTTGACACCAAACCTCCTCCGGCATCTCACTCAAGTACCTAAGAGGTAGGGATCCTGGGGAGCAGGGGTGGGAAGGGTTTCCTGCCTTTTATGCTATCTTCTTTATCTTCTTCGATCCCAGCAACCACATCTCTTTTTTCCTTGCTTACTTCTCATATTGAGAACTTGCCTATCTTTTTCCTCTTTCCATATTCATAAACTTCTGTCGTCTCACGCGGTCTGCACGTCCAGCACGAGCACTGGTCCAACTGAGGCGCCAGGTGGAAATGGCATGGCAAGCCGTTCCACAGGACTACATCCAGCATCTCTACGATTGTCTCCATGGGAGAATAGCAGCCTGCATTGCTGCGAAAGGTGGATATACACTGTACTAGTGCCGACATTGTGCATGCTCTGTTGCCTGTGTCTATGTGCCTGTGGTTCTCTCAGTGTGATCATGTGATGTATCTGACCCCAGGAATGTGTCAATAAAGTTTCCCCTTCCTGGGACAATGAATTCACGGTGTTCTTATTTCAATTTCCAGGAGTGTAGTTCGGTAATTTTCACATCTGTCAACACCCACTTTCTTTGTGATTGGAATTATTATATTCTTCTTGAAGTCTGAGGGGATTTCACCTGTCTCATACATCTTGCTCACCAGATGGTGGAGTTTTGTCAGGACTGGCTCTCCCAAGGCCGTCAGTAGTTCCAATGGAATGTTGTCTACTCCTGGGGCCTTGTTTCAACTCTGGTCTTTCAGTGCCATGTCAAGCTCTTCTCGCAGTATCGTGTCTCCCATTTCTTCTTCATCTACATCCTCTTCAATTTCCATAATATTGTCCTCAAGTACATCACCCTTATATAGACCCTCTATATACTCCTTCCACCTTTCTGCTTTCCTTTTTTTGCTTAGAACTGGGTTTCCATCTGAGCTCTTGATATTCATACAAGTGGCTCTCTTTTTTCCAAAGGTCTCTTCAATTTTCCTGTAGGCAGTATCTATCTTACCCCCTTGTGAGATAAGCATCTACAACCTTACATTTGTCCTCTAGCCATCCCTGCTTAACCATTTTGCACTTCCTGTCAATCTCATTTTTGAGACGTTTGTATTCCTTTTTGCCATGTTCATTAACTGCTATTCCTTACAGGAATTTTATAAAACTGCTTGATTAGAGTGAATTATGATGTACTGTATTGCAAAACATTTAAGAAGAATTTGGTTATTAATACATATTTTTCTTTAAAAAAAAACTTCAGTGTTTCAGGATAAAAGCTTTCCTTAATCGGGCATTCTAGTAATTTATTTTTAAAGGACCTGCAGAACATGAAGAATTAATGGTAAACAAAAACATTACAATCCTTGACACTGCAGGACTGAATGCCTCTTGGTGGCATACAAGATGCAATAAGGAAAGTATATACGCAGAGCAGAGACAATGAGAAATCATCCTAGTGGTGAAAAAGGCAAAAATGGGGAGGCCTACTGACATAGTGACATAAAGACAAATTTTTATGGTCTGGCACTTGGTAATGGACATCTCAGAAACAGTGAAGTTGGTATGCTGTTTGTGTGCTACTTTTGTGAGCATCGGACAGTGAAATCATGTGTAGCAAACAACGTGTTGAACTTCCAAGCCTCATTACAGAACATGGAAGTTGAAGACTTACCCAGGACCTATGATATATCTGACAAAATGTTGGTGTGTGCACAGGTGTTATAAGCACACTATTCAATACATATTGTTGAACATGATTCTCAGCAACAGATAACCCATGCTGATCCAATTACATCATCATTTGCAGCTGAAGTAAGCACAGGATCATTGTGAAGGGACCATGGATCAATGGAAATGTGTTGCTGGCTCATATTAACCTTGTTTCTTGGTACACCACATTGATAATTAACTTCAGATATGACTTCTCCCACCAGGATAACTGTCTATGTCATAAGGACATAATCATCAGACAATCAAGTGAGGAGCTTGGTAGTGAACACATGTTGATGCCTTGGCTACCAAATTTGCCTTATCTAAATCCAATGGAACATATGGTACATTCTGCTCCCACAAATTACCAGTCCATGATTTATGGGAACTATGTGACACATGTAGACATGAGGTGTTATGCATCTCCAGAAACCTATCACACAGTTTATGAATCAGTGTCATGCAAAACTGTAGCTGTATTATGTTCCAAAGGTGGATGCTATTAAAAAGTTGATCATAATATTTTGGCTCATCAGTGTCTTCTTGTAAAAAAAAAGTACCAAGATTTATCACATTTTTCACTGTGTGTTAGTGTGTGAAGTAAGTAACATATCCATTAACCAATAATAAAAGCTAATACAGAGCAAGGCAGTGCAGTTCTCTGTCTTTCTTTTTCTTAAATTGGAGATATGTAAGCTGCAGTTCATCTACAATTTATGTCTGTAATTATACACAAACACTATAACACTATTAATTAGTAAAATAACTGGGAAATACATGTAAGAATTCTAAGAAACTTGATGAAGCCTGTGCAAGAAGTGTAGTTATCTACTTCATATAATATTCTTATGGCCATACATTATTCATATGGTTCACAGTTGCTGAATACAAGAGACATTCAATAATCAGAAGACAAATTGATGTAGAAATGAACAGTTTGTAGAAAGAGTTTAGTACTTTCATGACTTGAGGTTGGCATCACTAGGATGAGCTAAGAACAGTTTATGTATAAAAATTGTTTTGGTTATAACCTCAATAGTGTGCATTTAATGATGGTGTGTCTATCTGAAGTTCCACATTAGTTCAACAATGTTCAGTGATTATGTTTTTTTACTCCCTGAAGGTGAAATACTGCTTAAAATCTTTTCTCACATGATTTTAAAGTATGATGAAAGTTGTATGAACTGCAGAAATTTTTATAAGTAGGTAAAACAGTTTAAAAATGGCTGAACCTCAGTGACTGATAAGCAACATCTTGGTCGGCAAGTTGAATTGTCAACTCCTTCACTTGAAACCCACACTGACAACATTATTCAAGGAGAATACCATCTTAAATTGAATATATAGCAAAAACAGTTGCAGTAAGTGTTGGCACAGTTCATAAAAATTGTCAGTAACAAGCTAAAGTACAGGAGATCAAGTGCAAGGTGGGTCCTTGAAAGAGTTAACTTAAAAATGAAAAGAAACAAGATTCAAAGTGTATACAGACTTCAAAGAATGTTATGAAATGGAAGGTGACCATTTTCTAAATAAGATTTTAATATGTGATGAAACTTTGGTTCACCATTTTGAACCAGATATGAAAAGACAAAGCATGGAATGGAAGCAAAACAGCTCACTTGACCAAAAGAAATTCAAGCATCTTCAGTGATTATTTGGAAGTGCCTATTACTTGGACAAGCTGATAAACAAAGTAAAACCAGCAATGAGAGAAAAATGTTGCGGATCTCAAAAATGAAAACAAAAAAAAGTATGACATTGCTACACAACAGTTCTCACCCTCACACCACCCAGCTGACATCAGAAATTGTTTTTAAAAAATGTGTTGGGACATACTATGTCACACTCCATACAGTCCAGAATTGACTCCCTCAGATTTTCATTTGTATGATCCACTCAAGGAGGCTTACATGGAAGAAATTTCAGCAACAACAAGGAGGTCAAAGAATTTTGAGAATGTGGCTCAAACAACAAGAAAAAGACTTCTTTGCAGCACGTGTAAAAAATTAGTTCATCATTGGAACAATTGTATTAACAGTGACATTGATTATGTTGAGATATGGTAAAAGTCTCATTTTGTACAAATACACAGTTTTTTCTGCATCAATTTGTCTTTTTAATATGGAAAATCCACTACAAAGATTTGCCAGTCTGCTTTATCCAATATAGATGCATCAACAGTATTAATTTGGTTTGATATGATTTATGTATGGACACAAAAACAGCAGTGGTCTTAACCCACTGCTGCCCTCGCCAAAACTGTGTCTATTGTGTGGTTTACTTCCTGGCCAACCAGTACCCTTAAGATGTACTAGGAGACCTTTTACTATTTCCTTATAAGACATGATTTCTTCAGCCATTACTGACCTGATTATTCTACACGGTGGTCCATTCATCGTGACTGGGTCAAATATCTCACGAAATAAGTGTCAAACGAAAAAGCTACAAAGAACGAAACTTATCTAACTTGAAGGGGGAAACCAGATGGCGCTATGGTTGGCCCGCTAGATGGCACTGCCATAGGTCAAACGGATATCAACTGTGTTTTTTTAAATAGGAACCCCCATTTTTTATTACATATTCATGTAGTACTACATATTCGTGTAGTATTCGTGGTGCTGTAATAGTCACAAACATAAGACTCATAATTTTAGATTAATAATTGGTAAAAGGTAGGTTTTTTAAATTAAAATACAAAAAATAGGTACGTTTGAACATTTTATTTCGGTTGTTCCAATGTGATACATATACCTTTGTGAACTTATCATTTCTGAGAACACATGCTGTTACAGCATGATTACCTGTAAATACCACATTAATGCAATAAATGCTCTAAATTATGTCCATCAACCTCAATGCATTTGGTAATACGTGTAATGACATTCCTCTCAACAGTGAGTAGTTCGTCTTCCATAATGTTTGCACATGTATTGACAAAGAGCTGACGCATGTTGTTGGGCATTGTTGATGGATCACGATAGCAAATGTCCTTCAACTTTCCCCACAGAAAGAAATCTGTGGACATCAGATCCAGTGAACGTGCAGGCCATGGTATGGTGCTTCGATGACCAATCCACCTGTAATGAAACATTCTATTCAATGCCGGTTCAACCGCACGCGAGCTGTGTGCCGGACATTCATCATGTTGGAAGTACATCGCCATTCTGTCATGCAGTGAAACATCTTGTAGCAACATCGGTAGAACATTACGTAGGAAATCAGCATACCTTGCACCATTTAGATTGCCATCGATAAAATGGGGGCCAATTATCCTTCCTCCCATAATGCTGCACCATACATTAACCTGCCAAGGTCACTGATGTTACACTTGTCGCAGCCATCATGGATTTTCTGTTGCCCAATAGTGCATATTATGCCAGTTTACGTTACCACTGTTGGTAAATGACACTTCATCGCTAAATAGAACGTGTGCAAAATATCTGTCATCGTCCCGTTATGTCTCTTGGGCCCAGTGGCACAACTGTACATGACGTTCAAAGTCATCGGCATGCAATTCTTGGTGCATAGAAATATGGTATGGGTGCAATCAATGTTCATGTAGCATTCTCAACACTGACGTTTTTGAGATTCCCGATTCTCGCGCAATTTGTCTGCTACTGATGTGCAGATTAGCCGTGACAGCAGCTAAAACACCTACTTGGGCATCATCATTTGTTGTGGGTCATGGTTGACATTTCACATGTTGCTGAACACTTCTTGTTTCCTTAAATAACATAACTATCCAGCGAACGGTCCGCACTTGGATGATGTCATCCAGGATACCAAGCAGCATACATAGTACACGCCCGTTGGCCATTTCGATCACAATAGCCATACATCAACACGACATCGACCTTTTCTGCAATTGGTAAATGGTCCATTTCAACAAGGGTAATGTAGCATGAAGCAAATACCATCCACACTGGAGGAATGTTACATGATTCCACATAATTATACGTTTGTGACTATTACAGTGCCATCCATCTATCACAAAGCGAAAAAAGTGCTCCAACTAAAACATTCATATTTCTTAACGTACTACATGAATATATAATAAAAAATGGGGATACCTATTTAAAAGAACACAGTTGATATCCGTTTGACCTATGGCAGCGCCATCTAGCGGGCCAACCATAGCGCTATCTGGTTTCCCCCTTCAAGCTAGACGAGTTTCGTTCTTTGTAGTTTTTTAGTTTGATGCTTATTTTGTGAGATATTTGGCCTGGTCACTGTCAATAGACCACCCTGTATGTCTTCTTGGTCTCCAGAGTTTCACATTGGAAGGTTAGATGTTGCATGATTTCATCTCCCACACCACATAGTCTACGGGCTCTTTCCTCTATAACTGTCATTGTAAGTGTTCCTTAAAGTTCCTATGGCTAGTCATGGAGCCAACCCTGAGTTTAATCTATTGGCTGCTCAAGCACTGATCCAGCTACATATTTTAGGTTTTATCATCATCTTATTGAGGATCAGGCAGGCTCCAGCCAAATAAATGGAGTGGAGTTGTGCCTGTCATGGCCAGTCTGTTGGCTTGTTCATTGTCATCAATTCATGAGTGACCGGGAATCCACAGAAGATTTACCCTGTGGTTTCCATTTGTAATCTTATCCTCCCACATATCACTATTGAAATTCTCTGTCTTTGGACAAATTTTGAAAGCTTCAAGCAGTTTAAGATATACAAAAGGAGAACTGTTTACTTTTCTTGATTTTCTCTTCTTGTTGTTGGCTCTAATCCTTGTTGTGTCTAGGGGTACATTCTTGAGGCTGCAATTTTTTTAACATTTTGGGTTCCTGAAGATGAAATAACTGATGAAGATTTGTGTGTTGCTATTAATATCTTTTTATTTTATTCCATTCTTCTAAATCACACCGACTTCACAATTATCACTTCTATCACACCAACAATTACATTATTGGTGGCACAATCAAAAACACATCTGATTCCATCAGAGGCATGCCCACCACTACCACTTACATTCTGCAGCACTAACAACAATCAAACAAACTTTCTTGACAACAGAAGAATCATCTCCAAGATATAACGTTATTTTATAACCGAGTCCGGAAATAAATTTAATAATTAGGGTTAGACTGTGCAATTGATAATATTAATTTTAAAAATGCCACAATTAAGTAATTCCACTTATTTTTAAAAGAAGAGTAATTTTAATTGTACTTACAGAGTGTAATAAATTAATTTCGTTTTACATATTTGAGCCTGAAACATAACACATCATATCAAAAATCATGTGAAGTTCATTCAGTTAGACAGCTGATATAATGTTCATCTATAGAAGAATCAATAGTATACTTGGTATCGCTTATTACTTAAAAGAGAGAGAGAGAGAGAGAGAGAGAGAGAGAGAGAGATTATGTTAGAGGAGGATAACCCATTATGGATGTATAGAAGTATTTGATACACAACATATTAGAGAACATAAGAGAAATATCTACTATACAAATTGTAATCTAAACATATGTCAGGATATGGCATTTATATTTTCAGATCTGTGGAACACACTGTCACAAGACAAAAAATCACAAGGTCAAAATTACAACATTACAGCACTAAACTGCAGAAATAATTGCAAAGACAATGTAAATTACTAGAATGTATAAATTTTAAGTCAAGATCTATACAATCAAATCTTCAAAATCTTCAAAAGAGAAGAGAAAAATTTCAGAGCCTAAGTGTACCGATAGTGAGCAGACTCGAAAAACTGAAAGTGATGGGTACAGTCCAGAAAAAATGTACTCAATCCTATGTAGGAATCAATCAGCCACATAAACCATAATATTGAAGGATATGTTAACTTAAGAAAGAACAGAATGATGGAAAAATATTAGGGCCTAAGTTTACAATGTAGGGATCGACTCATGAGTCCAACCTACACCAAGTACAAACCAGCAAAAAAAAGTTTTGACACAACAAAATGAAGAAAGCCCATAATCATCTCAAGCAGTCCAATTATGTATAAAGAGTAATTCTGAGAAGCATCTAGCTTCAATCAATGGTTGTACGCTCTCCGTACAACTAACCTATGTACATAAAAACCTAGAAGATTCCTTTACAAATGATGAAAAAATACATATTGATTTAAAGTTACAAAATGGTTTGAAACTTAATCAAACTTAATCCCCCTACATGCATTTATGCTGAATAACACTGTCTTTAGCAGTCTTGGCTAACAATTCACAAATATTAGACACAACTCAGATGCAGTCAACAGATGCTCAAGTACAATACCCAGCACACATGATCTCTTGCAAATTGACTGGTCCAGCAGGGTCCAGCCATACTGCAGTGTGGAGGAGTGGATCTGCTAACATCTTTCAGTTTCCTCCTTAGAGTTCTCATCACATGCTCCAACAGATAGGTAACTTCCTACCTAATAAACACATCAAATGCTGAAACATTGTTTCATATACTAAATATGCTGTTCAATACCTTCTTCACATTGCATGAGGAGCTACCAGATCTAAATTTGAAGGTGGATGCTTCTTTTGATAATTGTCATTACAACTTTTCTTATTGTACTGGTGACTTTTGATATGTTAGTCTCATAGCTTTTTAAATTATTACCACTATTTCTTTTATAGTTTGAACTTTCACCTTGATGTAAAGTTTCGTTGCGGTCCTTATTTATTGCATCAAGTGCACCAACAAAAGACACCAACTCTTCTATCGTTTTCTAATGACTACATAAGATGTCTTTTCCCACATAGATTGGCAATCTTCTAATTAAAATACGTACTAGTCCTTCTTCTTCCATTGGCTTACCTAAATACTTTGCTCATGTTAAATGCCAATCAAAATATTTCCTCATAGTACCCCAAGTATTATTTTAAAATTTTGGGTCCAACAGATCTGACATTAACATTTCCTGAGCACTGGCAGACAAATACTTGTCTTAGATTTACTTTTAAAGTCTCCCCAAAAGGAAAAATTCTCAGTATTCACTGTTCCCCATTCTGAGGCTTTCCCTAGAAGGTACCCCAGAGCAAATTCGATCTTCTTGGAATCTTCCCAATTTTTTGGAAAATCTTTCTAAGACATGGGTCGGATGTACATCTCAGTCTGGGTTAAATTTAAGGAATTGTCTAGATAACCCTGAATTAGCTCCCCATTGCAAATCAGTCACCGCTTCACTGGTTAACACAACCTTATTTTATTTTTTTCTATTTTGTCTTGGATAAGCTTAATTTCTCTCCACAGGTCGTCCATACCATTTCTGGTATCATTAAGTTTGGAAGAAGCAATAGGCAATATGTTCCCAGATGTTATTCTCTTGGTAACCTTTCATTCTATAATTTCTCCAAATTGTTGCTCCAAACTAGTTACATTTATAATATCAGAGTTAGCTATTTTCTCTTTGAAATTCCTTTCTACGTTACCTACCTGCGTATGGACACCTGTAATTTGCAATTGAATAATAGGCATCAATTCATTATGCTTATCCACACTCTCTTTCAAAGTATTCATTTCCTGTCTTACATCATTATATTTAATTGTACACTTTTTCAAAAGATCCTAACTTTTCAATAAGTTCTGATTCTACATTATTACATTTGTTCGCAATGTTAAATTCCAACCTTTTTAATAAATCCTGAACAGTACCATTCCGTTCCTGACTAAAGTCGGTAAACATATGATTTATATGAATAGTCAAAGAATTTGTCAACTCATTCTTTAAAACTACTTTTAAATTCTCTACTTTATTACTTATGGTGTCGAATTCAGTCTTCAAAGCACCCATGCATTCACATAGATTACTAAATTCCTTGCTTGAAGAGTCAACTTTGTTGTTTAACAAACCTAAATTTGTCATTTGAGTATTTTATTGATAATTTACCAAATCTAGTTCTTTACTTAGAGTCACACACTGAGCATTTAATTGAGAATTTAATGAGTTTAGCTTAGGACTCTGAGCTTTGATTAAATTGATCAACTCAGCCCAGTGAGGCACTTCTTTGCTAATCTTCATGGCCATAGCTGGGTGTTGAGTTTCCCCAACCTGTTGTATCTTTTCCATACTTTTATATGCCTTAGCTCTTGTAAGCATTTAAAACTAACTTTAAAGATGATAATTACACAATAACAGTTCACTCAACAGTATCTCGTACCACTTTGTACCAAAGTAATCAAGCTTTGTTTCACACCTACCTGGAGTAGAATTCCCGTTGTGTAGGTGAGCAGATGTGGTCACAGGTCAGCACAGGTGAACAGCAGCTGGTGCCGGTGGCATCAGATGTATGTTGGTTTCCGTGTCTGCGTCCCTGCAATGTATGTGAGAGCTGCATACTCCCCACACTGTATCTTCTTAGCTGAAGCGTTCTATGTGTACTTCTTAGACAAATACATCAAAATCTTCTTTACTATTTTTATCATTGTGAATTTTTCATTCCATCAATGTTTTTCCATTTAAATTTTCCTCCATTGGATACTTTAATGTATTCCATTGTCTTGTAGTAATTCCTTTGTCTTATTATGTTCGGTTGCTATGGCAACACACAATAGCTTCTTCTCTCATTTTTGGCTTAAAATTCCTGTTTTCTTGGTCCTTTCAGACAGGTCGTCTTGTTCTAACACTCTGACGACTTAAAGTGTGAGTGTGGATATGTGTTATATTGACTTATTCCCCAAATCATCTTCAAATCCTTTATGAGGTGACTTACTTGGAATTTGCAGCCACTCTTCCTTACTGAATAGCCAGCAGCTGGAAACCCTCTTGACTTCTTCTCCATCGAATAACGCTAGGTACAGGAATTTTTAGACTCTTTCTACTTATGAAATAAGTAGAGAACAAACTTTACTTTTCATCAACTAATGATGTATTTTATCTCCATACACAATACAAATCTCACTTTCCACATGAATATGTAACTTCCTGCAAGTCTCTCATGCAGTCGGACATTAGAAACAAATTGAATTACAGTTAAAAGAAAGTTGGCTTAGATACCATGCCCTTTCTTAACATGAATCATAAAATGAGTCTTGTTTCTAACAAGGTTGCATCAAGAGCCTACATGAGTACTTTTTCCACTGTTCTTGTTTTAATAATAATAGTCAATGACACAATAAGCACAGAGCTGCACGTAAACTCCTTGGTTCTTCCTTACACACTCACTAAAACATCTGTGGATTGCCCGACAGGTACTTGTCGGTACCATCCAATGACCGCATCTACTTTCTTCCTGCAACTTATTTTAAACTTGCACACACAGACATGTGGCACAAAGAAGATAGGATTCTACCATCCCACACTCATATCCAGAATGTCATGTGTTCGAGACTGTAAAAGGCTGAGCGGTTTTAGAATTTACACAGAAATTCTCATATCACTACACAGCTGATACAATGTTCATCTATACAAGAATCTAGAGTATTCATGATATTGGTTATTTCTATAAAGGTAAAGCTAGAGGAGGATGACCCATTATACCCTACTCTAGGGTTTCTTAGCATTCTGCAGTGATCTTTGATCTCATTTTTATTAGAAGGCACACAACACTGCTCCAGCTGATGTAAGTTTTTTATTAAAACCACAACCGATTTCATGCCAAATTACGTGCATCATCAGGTGATATAAATTGTGTGTACAACATTATTTTATGCAGTCCTGAAGTCTCACCCTGTCCTGCATTGATAAATTAAAACCCACTTGAAGTGTTTGTCAAATTGAAAAAAGAGGGATATCCCATACCATCAGCTGGAGGCAAAGTGGGCATGGCCATAAGGAACACTGAACTCAGATTTTGTATCTCAAGTCTATACATGATTTCAATATTTTGCTCAACTTGCCATCATATTCAGGAAAATTATATTTCCTAGCAATTTACTGACTTTTGCTGTCTATTCATCGGCTGTGTTATTAAACTGATAAAATCAATTTTAAGACAATATGTATATTTTGAAATCAACATAGAACTAAAAGGCATCAGGGTACATAATTAGAAGAAGTTTAATGGAAATTATGATTATTGTAATATCAGTAATGGGCAAGTGCAACACAGAACCTTTGAATGTATTCTTCAAGAACCAGTCCACTAACTCAGTTATTTTGAGAACATTAAATGTGAAAGCTCAAACAACTAACATACCTCTCCATACATAGAATTTAGCTACCCTCTCATTCACTCCTATCTGGCAAATGAAGCACCATGTATAAATCTGTAATGGGCACTGCAGCTGTCAGACTTAGGAAAACTGCAGTGTAAAAGATCACTGGAAATTTTTATTTTTCTTTGCCCTAAAAGCTACATAGCACAAAAGAGTGAACTACTTAGATTCTTTTATTCTTACCTTTTCTCTCTAAAGTTGTAAGGTTTAGTCATCAGAGGTAATATATGCTCAACATCATTTTCATGGAAGAATGAAACACACCGTTTCTTGTCACTTTTCTCTAGTTTTTCACCTGTCTCTGAATTCAGAATATGCACTTTTACAGTGGGGTGTCTGATAAAGTTATTGGTTTTCAAATGATCAGTCTTGTGGACAAACAAACCTATAACTTTTTCATAAGTATACTGTTTTGTGGAACTATTTTGAGCATCTGGTAGATCTGTTACAACTTTCTTGCATGCTAATTCTTCATAATCTGAATGATTACTTCTCTGATCCAATTCTGCAGCTGAGTATTCACTATCAACTAAATTTGTTCCAGATATTTCTTCACTAGAATGATACACTGATGTAGTACTTTCCCATTCTGGCATTGTTTCACAAACAGATCGTGATTTTTTCATTTCTGAAACATTATGATGCAAAGCAATGTCTTCATAGATCTTTTCAGATGAGTTAGAGGCATTAAACTTTTTCTTCCTTTCATCTCTGTAAGATATTCTTCTGGAATTTCTTTTCTCTCTTTTAAAAGCTTCACTATCAGAAAAGTAGTTATGTCTTAAATTATGATCACATGAATCAAATTTCTGATATTCTTTGGCCTCAATTAGTGATTTGGTTGTGGACTGGCACTCTTCCTCTTGATTATTTGTTGGCGTGGTAACATTTATTGTGCCATCTCTGCCATATTCTGCAGCGGGCAACTGATCAGAGGAGTTACTTAATGAATCATGAATTGCACTTCGTTTCCCACTGTGAGTGGCATCAATATTTCCTGATTTAGATGCACTGTATTCCTGGGTTTGAGAACAATGAATACTCAAACTTGAACTTTCTTCTGATGATGTTATTCTTGAATTACTCTGACCACTTTTTCTCTCTGAATATTTAATATTATTTCTCTTCCCTTTTGTATCTTTACCAAATTTATGTAACATTTGTTCAGTTACATTCCTTTCTTTCTGTTGTCCTTTATCTTGAGAACCAACCAACAAGCTCTGTTTACTATTACAAATAGCAGTGTCACGTGTCTCCTCATGTTGACTATCCATTGTGAAGGAGTCATATTTTCTCCTGAAATTCTTAACCTTCTTCCTTTGTGGGACAGCATTAGTATGTTTGTAATCAGCAGACTGTCCAGTATCATCTGCATCCTATAACAGTGGAATAGGGTAAGTAACAATGTACATCTGAATGAGAAGAAAACAAAGTTAAATGGCATGCATGGTCTTCTACAGTGGAATTCATGAAAGAAAGTAAATATTTACCTAAAATTCTAATATAGTGCAGGACATCTCAATATTACTAGTAAGGAAGTTATGGCAAAAATGGGAAATAACAGTAATCAAATTACCAAGGTAATCACACTCTCATTGTTATGCTCCAACAGAAAAAGTCATGACTGTGACGAAAAGATTTATTATGAAAAGGAAAGTTGCTACTCACCATACAGCAGAGATGGTGAGTCACAGGTAGGCACAACAAAAAGACTGTCACAAATAAACTTTTCAGACAGTAATGTCTTCATCAAAAATATACGACACACACACACACACACACACACACACACACACACACACACACACACACACACACAACACACAACTGCAGTCACAGGCAAACTGAAGCCACACTGTAAGCAGCAGCGGGTAAGGAGGAGGGTGTGGTGGGGAGGGGGAGGGATAGTAGGCGGACAGTGATGTGGTGCTGGTGAGCATGCAGGGACGAGGTGGGTACAGTCGGGAGGTTAGATGGAGGACAGGGGAGAGGTGGGGGTGGAGGGGGGGACTAGTGGAAAAGGAGATAACTAGGATGATGTAATGAGGGCTGTGTAGTGCTGGAATGGGAACAGGGAAGGGGCTGGATGGGTGAGGACAATGACTAACGAAGATTGAGGCTTATGGGAACGTAGGATATATTGCGGGGAAAGTTACCACCTGCGCAATTCAGATAAGATGGTGTTGGTGGGAAGTATCTATGCAGCACAGGTTGTGAAGCAGTCACTGAAATGAAGGATGTCATGTCTGGCAGTATGCTCAGGGAGAGGGTGGTCCACTTGCTTCTTGACCACAGTTTGTCGGCGGCCATTCATGCGGACAGACAGCTCGTTGGTTCTCATGCTGACAAAGAATGCAGCACAGTGATTGCGCCTTAGCTTGTAGATCCCATGACTGGTTTCACAGGTAGCCCTGCCTTTGATGGGATAGGTGATTGTTGTGGTCGGATTGTAATAGGTGGTGGTGGGAGGATGTATGGGACAGGTCTTGCACATACAACTATTACAGGGGTATGAGCCATGGGGTAAGGGGTTGGGAGCCCAGGTTGTGTAGGGATGGATGAGTATATTGTGTAGTTTTGGTGGACAGTGGAATACCACTGTGGGAAGGCTGGGAAGGATAGTGGGCACGACATTTCTCATTTCAGGGCATGACGAGAGGTAGTCAAAACCCTGGCGGAGGATGTAATTCAGTTGCTCCAGTCCTGGATGGTACTAAGTTACAAGCAGAATGCTCCTCTGTGGCCAGACAATAGGACTTTGGGAGGTCGTGAGAGACTAGAAAAGTAAGGTATGGGAGATTTGTTTTTTTACAAGGTTGGAAAGATAATTATGGTTTGTGAAGCCTTCAGTGAGACACTCAGTATATTTCAAGATGGACCACTCATCCTGCAGATGTGATGATCATGGATGGCTAGGCTGTATGGAAGGGACTTCTTGGTAGGAAATGGGTGAAAGCTCTCAAAGTGGAGGTATGCTGGTGGTTAGTAGGTTTGATATGAACGGAGGTACTGGTGTAGCCATCTTTGAGATGGAGGACAATATCTAGGAAGGTGGCTTGTTGGGTAATGCCCTTCAAAGGAGAAGTAATTGTGGGTGAGGATATAGTTGGGTCATGGTGACTAGGAACAGGTTGTTGGTTTGGAATCCATCAGGCATTGGGAAAGGTAGTGTTCAATAACAATATGGCATGGTTCATAAGTAATTACTATTTTGAAATTAAAAAAAGACGTGCCAAGATATCTCAATAATTTTATTTTTACATGAAAGCCTGTACCTTAATCTACTTTTCTACATAATTTCCATCAATATTGAGGCACTTATCATAATGTTGTACCAGTTTTTAAATATCCTCCTCATAGAAGTCTGCCACCTAACTTGTTACCCACTGCATCACCACTGTTTTGATCTTGTCATCATCTTGAAGAATCTGACCACCCAGGTGTTTCTTCACGTGCAGTCACAGATGGTAGTCACTGGGCGCAAGATCGGGGCTGTACAGAGGATGATCTACAGTTTCCCATCAGAAAAATGTGATGAAGTCTTTGGTCTGATTTGCCACATGCGGATGGGCATTGTCTTGCAGCAAAACAATGCCCTTGCTCAACTTGCCATGTCTTTTGTTCTGAATTGAATGGTGCAGATTGTGCAATGTCTTACAGTAAGCTGCTGCATTGACTGTCTCATTACAAGGCAGAAATTCCACAAGCAATACCCCTTTTATGTCCCAAAAAACTATGCACATTATTTTCCAAGCAGAAATTGTTTGCTTAAACTTCACTTTTCTGGGTGAATCTGAATGCCACCATTACATGGACTGTTGCTTTGATTCTGGTGTGACATAAGCCACCCACGTTTCATTGCCCATAACAATTTGGCTTAAGAAATCATCACCATTGTTATGGTACCATTCAAGAAAAGTCAATGCACTGTCTAAACATTTGGTTTTGTGCACATCCGTCAACATTTTCGGAACCCAACGTGTGCACAATTTTCGATAATTCAAGTGCTCAGTCACAATGCCATAAAAAACACTACGAGGAACATTAGGAAAGTCATCCCACAAGGAGGAAATCATAAAGCATCTGTTTTCTCTCACCTTATTGTCCACTTCCTGCACCAAACTTTCATTAACGACCAAAGGACGCCCACTCTGTTGTTCATCATGCACATTTTTGCGGCCATCTTCAAATGCTGTCACCCACTTTCTTACCATTCCATCACTCATAATGATTTCTCCATAAACTCCACAGATCTCATAATGAATATCAATGATTCAAGAGCTTCCTCCTCGAAATGTTCCATGTACATATTTGCGACAATGGGTGAGAGTGGACTCCCCATGGCTACTCCTTCTGTCTGCTCATAGTATTCACCATCAAATAAGAAATAAGTTGATGTCAAAACATGTCTGGAAAGGTTGATGGTCTCTTTGTCAAATTTCTGTGACACCATCAACCCATTCCCATGTCCAGGTGTTGAATCGGTTGGCCAGTTGTAGAGTTCTTTGTTGGTAGTGTCCAAGCGCCACCGCGTGAAGCGAACTCTCTCTTGTACCAAAGCTACGCTGGCACGTTTCTTGATTCTTCTGGCTGCTGCTGAGTCAATGTGATGCTTGACCTTAGCAAAATTTGGTACCACATGTTCTTCTCGGCACTTCATAAGAAAAACAAAAGAACTCAGTAGATGACTTCTCCAACGACACAGCTTGTCAATCCTTTTCATGCTGCGATACATATCCCCCCCCCCCCCCCCCCTCGTAGAGGTATGTGATGTGATTCTTCAATTTCTCCAGCCATATTTTATGATGAAATCAGCACATCTAAAACCCATCTGTTTCTTTAGATATGTCGATGATACCTTCATTATCTCGCCGCATGGAAGAGATAAACTGGCAGATTTCCTCACACATCTCAACTCCAGACACTAGAATATTAAGTTCACCATGGAGATCAAAACGGATGGGATGCTCCCTTTCCTAGATGTTTCGATTAGAAGATGAGCTGATGGCACTTTGGGTCACAGCGTGTATAGGAAGAAGGCGCACATCGATTTGTACCTATATGCGGATAGCTGCCACCACCTGGCACAAAAGAATGGCATGCTCAAAACTCTTGTACACAGAGCTCACACCATCTCCAACAGGGATGGTCTCCAACAATAATTTGACCATCTGAAGACCGTGTTTTGGAGGAACAGTTACAAGGAGGGCAAATTTGGAAGTCTCTACATCCCACACATGCAACACCAGTGGAAACTGAGGATGACCCTCAGGAGAAGGTGAACTTGACTATTATTCCGTTTTGTGGGGCCTTATCCGGAAAAATGGGATGCATTTTACGTAAACACCAAGTGAAAACCATCTTCCGCCCTCAAAGTAAAACCTATAGCCTTCTTGGTAAATTCAAAGACAACTTTGGTCTATGTAAATCAAGGGTTTATCAGATACCTTGCCAATGTGGGAGTGTATACATAGGTGAGACCATTCGTACCATTGAGGACCAATGCCGAGAACATCAACGGCACACTAGACTGCAACAGCCCAGTAAGTCGGCAGTCACTGAGCATTGCCTGTATGAACTCCATAGCATGAATTATGACCAAACCAAAGTCCTGATACAGACTTCCAATACTGGGACTGTGTCATCGAAGAAGCCATAGAGATTAGAGTAAGGGAGCCGCAACTAAATTGGAACAGCGGTTACATCCTTAGCAAGGTGTGGGCACCCGCGATCACCCAGATTAAGAAGAAAAAGGATATTTCCCAAAGTGTACCGACTTCAGGGGAGGAGGGAAGAAGAACAAGAGCGGCGCCGGCAGACCCTCCTGAACAAGAAGGCCTAGGACGCAGCGCCCAGATGGCACAAGAAAGGACACTGTACCTGTACTGTGTGTGGGGCGTGGACCACACGAACTGATAGCAAGCGCCTGAGGGAGGAGGTAGATTGTCCTATATATACCTGGTGCCGGCCCACCACCGGTCAGTACATCAGCGCACCTGATGATGGCAACGTGGTCGATAACCAAAATATTGTGTCCTATGCAGACTCATACCAGGCTGTTCACCCGAGATTTATTTCGTCATAAAATACACCTGGAAAGAGTGAAGAAACACAACAAATTATTTTTTAATTGACAAACCTCTCATTTCGATCATCACATAAAGATACATGCAGTTTTTGTGACAAATTGCAATTTAAAATTCTAGGTTCATCAAATGAAGAAGAAAAAATGGAACTTAAAGTTGAAAAGGAAAGTCATCTCCAAAAATCAGAAGCTGCAAGAATGGCCAATGACCTATATGCAACCAGTAAGTTAGTGTTTACCTTTGACCTACAAAAGACACTAGCATTTTATAAACTGACAACATTCATATATTATTATTAAAAAAATCATGTTAGGTTATGATTTTGGGTGCCACAATTAAAAAGATAATCATAATCATACGTATTTTTGGGATGAAACAGCTAGATCAAGAGGCTTACAATAACTTGGTACCTGTTTGCTAAAGCATATTCATGAAGCAGTTACTTATCAGGAACATGAAGTTGGTTACAGTGACACACATGGTGCCCAGAACAGTAATATAAACATTGGTTTAGTGATAATGATAGAGACACCAGGCCCTGATTAAAATGTGCGCAATTTTAATGTAAAGTTCATGCTGTCAGTTCCTTGATACCTGTCTAATGAGAAAGACTTTGGTCTCATAGAAAAGAATTTAAATAAAACAGACTTTATTTCCCTGCACAAGATATTTTTAAGCAATAAGGAACACCAGCAGAAAAAATAAATTCTTAAACACAGAACTGAAAAATTCTGACTTTTTAGTCCCAAAGGAGATGTAGAATGCAAGAGTAAAGAGGAAGAAAAATGAAGAGTATAATGAATGTAATAATTTTCGAATGAAATGGATGACATTTGAGAGACAGAATCCATACAAAATGATGTGCAAGAAATTTTGAATGAGATTATTGATTTCTACGTGCTAAACTTCACCTCAAAATGTGGAAGAGGATAATCACAAGCATATGGCACAATTCCTAATTCTTTACTGTACCCACAGAGAAGAAAAGTGCAACTGAAGAAACAACAGGAATATTTAATTTGCTTCCTTTCAATCCTGCAGTCAATCACAGATATTTTTGTGGCCTACTAAAGTAGAAAATGTCCAAGAATGTAAATAACAGTAATGACTGATGAAGGTTTATTGATTAAGTCTTGTAAAGGTTGATACCATAAAAAATGTATTAAACTGTAATTGAATTGTAGTTGTCTACTAAGTAATTTATTCTGCCAAAAATGCTACATTCCATCAATTTTTCTAAAAGATTATTCAGGTTTATCCCAATATTGGATTTATTTTATTTTAATTGTTATGTATCTCCTTTGCCCCTACTTTTTGGACATAAGACTCATGAAATTTAATGAATGAAGTGCATAAATAGGAAAGGTAAATCCCTTGCAACCAGCTATGGACTGCAATATTTCTGATATATGGGTCACGGAATTGTCATCACTCAGTTATGTTAAAGCCTCAATATCTCAAAATGGACAAAATTGGAGGTGTACCACTGTTGAAATAAGGCCTTCAGTTAAACACTGAACTTCAGATTCTACAGCAACCTAATTTACTTTACATGATTTCGAGAATCATTCAAATGTGTCAAATGTTTCTCTAATACATTACTTCTAGACAATGCAATCAGGAAGTCGTTTCTGAAAGTATTTGTTTGGAGTGTAGCCATGTATGGAAGTGAAACATGGACGATAACTAGTTTGGACAAGAAGAGAATAGAAGCTTTCGAAATGTGGTGCTACAGAAGAATACTGAAGATAAGGTGGATAGATCACGTAACTAATGAGGAGGTATTGAATAAGATTGAGGAGAAGAGAAGTTTGTGGCACAACTTGACTAGAAGAAGGGATTGGTTGGTAGGACATGTTTTGAGGCATCAAGGGATCACAAATTTAGCATTGGAGGGCAGCGTGGAGGGTAAAAATCGTAGAGGGAGACCAAGAGATGAGTACACTAAGCAGATTCAGAAGGATGTAGGTTGCAGTACGTACTGGGAGATGAAGCAGCTTGCACAGGATAGAGTAGCATGGAGAGCTGCATCAAACCAGTCTCAGGACTGAAGACAACAACAACAAGACAATGCATTTCACAAAACATTTGATTTTTTTTTCAGTATTGTTTTATTTCAACTTCCTACAACTATATCCACATCTATACTCCACAAGCCACCTCATGCTGTGTGGCAGAGGGTACTTTGTGTACCATTGTCACTTCCCCCCCTGTTCCTGTTCCAGTTGCATATGGGTCATGGGAATAATGATCGCTGGTAAGCCCCTCAGTGGGCTTGAATCTCTCCAATTTCATCTTGATGGTCTTTTCGTGAGATATGCAGAGAAGGAAGCAATACACTGGTCGACTCTTTTACAAAATTATGCTCCCAGGTCTTTAACAGTAGACCACGCAATGATGCAGAATGCCTCTCTTGCAGTGTCTGCCAGTAGATACAGCTGAGTATCTCCGTGACACTTTTGCACTTACTAAATGAACCTGTAAAGAAAAACCCTGCTCTTCTTTGGATCTTCTCTATTTCCTCTATCAGTCCTATCTGGTGTGGATTGCATACTGATGAACAATATTGAAGTATTGACCAAACAAGTATTTTGTAAGCTACTTCTTTTGTTCATGGACTACATTTCCTGAGCATTCTTCCGATGAATCTCAGTATGACAATTGCCTCAGTGTGATTAATTTATGTGAAAACAACTGCTTCCAGTCATTGTTCTGCAATTGTGTAAGCATACAATAAATGGTCTTTCTGTCTATCTATTCACAATGTATAACATTTGTTTAAGTTAAGGGTCAATTTCCACCCCCTGCACTAAGCATCAATCATTTGTAGGTGTTGTGATAGTGCCACGACATTTAACAGTGCTGCCACGACAGTACGCACAAACGGCGATAGAGGCGCTCTGCAAATCGGCTGAGCGCGTCAGTGCCAACTAGCTACGAACGGCACTGGCCACATGTCACGGCACGGCAGTCGAATACAAGACACTGAGTTGTAATCATGTGATCAGCTATTGTTTCTAAGAGAGAGTGTGAATATCCACGCAATTATTGTGATTAAAGGTTATAACACATTTTGGCGACGAGGTCGGGATATTTTCACTGCGTTGTGGATTTGCGTGTTTGTGACGGGGCAGATATGGAACAGCTTATGCAAGTGCTCATTGAACAACAAACACAGCTGACGGTTACTATTCAGGCTCATCAAACACAGCTGACGGCAGCGATTCAGGCGTTCCTCTTCTCCGCCTCCATTCCCTCCTTACGACGAGGCCGCTGAAGACTGGGAGGATTGTGAGAAGCGTTTGCGGCAACACTTCTTGGCTTTCGACGTTGTCGACGCTCCTATGTGTAAGTCATTATTTCTATCTTGGATTTCCCCTCGAGTCTATCAGCTGCTATCTCAGTTAGCCCCTCTGCGGGAACCTGCCTCCCTGTCCTTCCAAGAAATGTGTGACTTATTGTCTGACTATCATCAAAAAAACACCCACGTCGTTGCCGCCAGCGTGGCGTTCTACCAGTGTCGTAAACAGCCCCATCAATCTTACCGGGCTTGGGCGGCGGAACTACACGGTCTGAGTAGGAAATGTCAGTTTGTCACGGACACACATCACGAGTCTTATGCAGACTCAATGGTTAGGGATGTTAATCTACGGCTTGCTCCTGATAAAGAAGTTCGGCAGCGTGCCCTCCAACTGCCAAACCCGTCGTTGTCGGAAGTTCTAAGCATCGCTCAATCCTTTGAAGTGTCTCACGCTGCTGGCACGCAAATCGACGCGTGGTGTGATGTAGGCACTGTACAGTCAACTCTCGACACGGGCAATTTGCCTGTTCCACAGGAGAACGACGATGTGGCGGCGGTTCACTCGCGTCAACAACGACGCGTTGGGCCGCAATGCTTGCAGCGAAACCAGCAACCACAGAAGCCGGTTCGTTCCGCACTTCCTTCTTGCCCCCGTTGCTTTGTACAGCACGACAGGGCAGCGTGTCCAAAACTTTGGCCCACGTGTAATTCATGTAGGAAAAAAGGCCACATTGCTTCTGTGTGTCAGTCCCATAAAGTTCCTGTCGACGAGGACGAGGCGTCGGACATGGATGTTCACTGTGTGCTTTCTCGAACAAATAGGTTGTTACTGTTCGTGTTCTGAATAAAGACATCCGCATGCAAGTGGACACTGGCTCTGCAGTAACTCTCATTAATTCTCGCACGTATTTGGCGTTGGGCTCCCCTCCTTTGTCTCCAGTTACGCGAAATCTGAGGACTTATAATAAACAGAAAATTCCTATTATGGGCCAGTTTGATGCTTCCACCGCCTACAAGTCTGTTTTTCGGCCCCTCACGTTTTATGTATCATGCGGACACTGAAAACCTGTTCGGTTATGATGCTTTCCAGTTGTTCGGGTTCTCCATTGATGATGATGTGCAGCTCATATCTGAGGATATTCCGTATCAACAGCTGGATGGATTGTGTTCTGAATTTTCGTCCGTGTTCTCTGCTGGTCTGGGTTGTGCCAAGGATTTTGAAGCACACATTACTCTTAAACCTACGGCTCGCCCTAAGTTTTTCCGGGCACGCCCTATTCCGGTGGCGTTGCGTGCACCTGTCAAGCCTGAGCTAGACAGGTTAACCACTTCAGGGATTCTCCTTCCGGTTACCTCCAGCGAATGGGCATCGCCGATCGTGGTGGTTTCTAAACCAAACGGGAGTCTGCGATTGTGTGGTGACTTTAAAGCCACCGTCAACGCTCAGAGCCTCATTGACACTTATCCACATTCCCCGTCCTGAGGAGTTGTTTACCAAGTTCGCTGGGGGCCAGTTCTTTTCCAAACTTGACTTATCGGAGGCGTACCATCAGTTGCCGTTGGACGCTACTTCCAAGGAATTTCTCGTTATCAACACTCCTTGTGGGTTGTATCAGTACCAGCGATTACCATTTGGCGTCGCTAGTGCACCGGCCATTTTTCAGCGGTTTTTGGAACAGCTCACGGCTTCCGTTCCCGGCTGCATAAACTATCTGGATGACATTGTTGTCACGGGAGCCTCCACTGAGGAGCACCTTCGTAATTTACATTCACTGTTTCGGGTTTTGCATTCGGCTGGGTTGAGGTGCAATCTGGACAAGTCACAGTTCTTCCAACCCTCCATTGAGTATCTTGGTTTCCACTTGTCCCGTGAGGGTATACGTCCTCTCCGTCAGCACATTGCGGCCATTAACGCTCTACCCCGGCCGTCTACAGTCAAAGAACTTCAGGCGTTTCTAGGCAAGATTGCTTATTATCACAAATTCATTCCATCCGCAGCGGCGGTAGCTTATCCTCTGCATCAGCTGTTACGCAAAAACGTCCCCTTCTGTTGGTCCGACAGGTGTGAGCAGGCTTTTGTCCACCTGAAGGCTCATTTGCAGTCGGCACCTTGTCTTGCTACATTCCGTCCGGGTCAGCACTTGGTTCTGGCGACTGACGCGTCACAGTATGGCCTAGGGGCTTTTCTCGCCCATTGGTATGAGGATGGGTCGGAACGACCCATCGCCTATGCTTCCAAGACCCTCAACAAGGCGTAACGGCGTTACTCTCAAATCGAAAAGGAGGCACTCGCTATCATTTATGCTCTAAAAAGTGCAGCGTGTTTTTGTATGGTTCTAAGTTTCACCACATCACCGACCACAAACCGCTGGTCTCTCTGTTCAGCCCATCGGCGTCACTTCCGGATAAGGCAGCTCACCGCCTGCAACGTTGGGCCTTATACTTGTCTCGTTTTCATTATGAGATTCACTATCGCCCCACAGCCCAGCACGCCAACGCTGATGCATTGTCGCGATTGCCAATGGGCCCCGACCCTGTTTTCGATTGTGATGAACTCCTCTGTTTCCACATTGATGAGAAAGAACGTCGTGCGGTCGAGGGCTTTCCACTTACAGGTTCGCAGGTCGCGCCGGCTACTGCGCGGGACCCGGTCCTGCGTCGGGTGATCGGTTTTGTTCAACGAGGATGGCCGGACAGGACCAAGGGCCAGGCATCGGATCCCCTTCGCAACTACCATGCCTTGTGCCTTCATCTGTCTGTTCGTGATGGTGTTGTTTTTCTGGCCATGGATGGCGCATCTCCACAGGTCGTGGTGCCAGCCTCTCTTTGCAAAGATGTTCTCAAACTGTTGCACGAAGGCCATTGGGGTATTTCTCGGACTAAGTCCCTGGCCCGCAGGCACGTTTATTGGCCCGGTATTGATTCAGACATTGCTGGCCCCTTCCTCGGTACTTATTGGCTACTGTTGATTGACGCCTTCTCGAAGTTTCCGTTTGTTGTTAGATGTCCGTCACCCACCACTGCGGCGACGATGCTGGCTTTGTCCAAAATCTTTGCGCTAGAAGGTCTTCCATCCACGACCGTCACGGACAATGGCCCTCAGTTCTCTTCGCAGGCCTTCCGTGATTTTTGTACTGGACAAGGGATTCATCATGTTACAGCACCTCCCTTCCATCCGCAATCTAATGGGGAGGTCGAGCGCCTTGTCTGCACTTTCAAATGCCAGATGAAAAAATTCCTTTGTGATTTTTCCACAGATGACGCCCTGCTGCAATTTCTGAGTTCTTATCGCTTCACGCCTCTGGGTGATCGCAGCCCTGCTGAACTCTTGTATGGCCGCCAACCGCGCACTCTACTGCACCTGCTTCTCCCTGTCAGGCCTTGTACTGTGTCCCCTAATGTGGGAAAATACTCGGTGGGCGCCGACATGTGGGCACGAGGGTATGGATCTCGTCCTAAATGGATCGTACGGGCGACGGCATGGTTGTTCGCCATTATGACCAGATGCACCCACGAGTGGTGGCCACGCCGGTGCCACCGCCCCATCCTTCACCTCCACCAGCCCGAGACGCCAGTCCTGTCGCTGCTGCCAATCCACTGTCCGTGTTGATGCAGCCGACGTCACTGCCACTTCCGAGCATGCCGGAACCGGCCCCAGTCGCGACGCCGCCTTCTCCGGGACCCATCTCGCTGGAGCACACTCCCAGGTCCATGACACCTATGGATGCTGCTCCAGAGTTTTCACCCATCATCTCATCCAGGACGCACGTTCCACACACGAGCTTCCGTCCTGGACATTTTCGACCATACTCTCGTGTCTCTGCGCGGGATCTCCTCGGGGCCTCACAAGAAGCCATGGATGTCTCCGCGCTGTCCATGTCTCCAAGGAAGTGAGTGGTTTTTTTTTTTTCAAGGGGGGAAAAGTGTTGTGATAGTGCGACGACATTTAACAGTGCCGCCACGACAGTGCCCACAAACGGCGATAGAGGCGCTCCGCAAATCGGCTGAGCGCGGGAGCGCCACCTAGCTACAAACGGCGCCGGCCGCATGTCACGGCACGGCAGTCGAATACGAGAGACTGAGTTGTAATCATGTGATCAGCTATTGTGAATATCCACACAATTATTGTGATTAAAGGTTATAACAGTAGGTCTTCCTGCATTTTTCTACAATTTTCTTATGTCATGACTTCGCTATATACAACAGCATCTTCCAGGAAAAGCCTCACAAAACTTTCAACATTATCTACTGCATTATTTATATACATTTTCAAAAGTAATTATCCTATAAGAGTCCACTGCACATGCTCAAAACTACTATTATGTCTGAACACTTCTCTCCATTCAGAATGACATGCGTTCTGTTTGCTAGAAATTCTTAAATCCAATCTCACAGTTGATCTGGTATTCCATGGTCTAGTATTGTTCATTAGGTTGCAGAAACACACTGCTGGAAAACAAATGTAACACCTCATGTACTGTGTTGAGTGGTACCAAAGTTTAATATGTGCATACTATGGGGTTGTAGTGTTAGTGATTCATTGGTCATGGTCATCGGTGATTTGATGGAATGCAGGAGGCTCATCTGTGAGCCCTCCTTTTTTCCTCTGCTCACAATAACTGTGCTGAGTTTAGAGGTCAACAGTGATTGATTCATTAATTATAGGGTACAACCACAGCCCACCGATGAGTACATAGTCTTGTTGAATAACTGAAGTCATTTTATTGGGGTTACATTTTGGGCCTGCAGGAAGCTGGATGGACATATCGACAGATTGTTGCACGTGTCAGGCAGAATGTATTGGTGCATGTTGCTGCCTTCGGAGGTACTCTGTGGAACATTTCCACAGCTATGGACAAAGTTCTGGACATCCTCATTGTACAGATGCATTTCAAGAGTGACAAACTGTTCGAGCACTAGTAGCAGACTAACATAATGCAGGGAAGAAATTCGGGAATATGTTGCACCTGTTGTGTCACCAAGGGCTGTTGGGAACCATCTGCTTGCAGCAGGACTAAGGGCACATGTGCCTCTGGGGAGCCAGTCAGTGACCCCATAATAATTCTGGTGTTGTGAAAGAGTCGTCTGGGTGAGTGAAATGGTGCTCTCCCATCTTCAGTGATAAAAGTAGGTTCTTCTTGTGTGTGAGGGATAGATGTACACATGTACGGCATAGATCTGCTGAGCTGCCTGCTACAGGGTGTATTTGGCCATGACATGAAGGTCCCACCCAGACTTCATGGTGTGGGATGCCATCTGTTACAACTCATAGTCACATTTGGTTTCTCTGCAGAGTAAAGTAAAAAGTGCCCACTACATTACACAGGTTGCTATTCCCATGCTACCACCATTTCTTCAGTAGGAAGATGATGTTCTTTTTCAGCAGGGTAATGCATGTCCATATACAGCTGCTGCTGTGCAATGTGTTCTTTATGATGCACAACACCTCCCCAGGCCAGAGCGCCAGAGGAGATCACTCACAATACATGTAGGACAGGGTGAAGCAGGAACTTACTTGTTCTCCAAAGGCTGTAAGAATCTTGCCGAACTGCAACAATATATGCAAGATGCTTGAGACAGGCTATCACTGGATACTATTTGGCACCTTTTCAATCATTTTCATGCAAGAATATGTGTCTATGTTGCCATCATAGAGGTATACACTATATACTGATGTCACTGTTTGAGCTCCCTTTGCTGTGCTATTTCATATGAATCTGTTATCACACATTCCTATAACGATGAACTATTTGTAAAATCAGCTGTTAAGAACATGACCTTGTTCTTGTGGGTGTCTTTTTTTTCCAAGCATGTATTTAAATACTGATTGGCACTCTGTTATCATTAGCAGTATAAATATCAAGAGAAAGGAGAGAAGTTGCAATTTATACTATGATTTGATATTTTTTTTTGGAATTTCATTTACAAAGCTTGCAACAGTTTTCATGAAATATTTCATTTTTTCCTAAATTACAACAAAAATTTATTGTGCAATTTCTAGTGAGACTTATTTGACCAATAACAAAAAACTGAAAAATTACCAATTGATAAACACATCATAGGTACAAACAATTGTGGTAAAACAGCCATAACCATAAACTGTTATTTGCTACTATTTTTGCTGAACAGTTTGCAGCTGAATTGTTAGCAGATGACAAAGTTTGTTTAAAACTCAGTTCCCAAAATTTTTCAGCCATTTGAAACAATGTGGAACATGAAGACTCACATATAATAGGTAAGTTATAACTTAACTACCAGTCTGAATATTAAGGTATATGGTATAGGTATTTTAAGAAGAATGTAAGTTACAAATGTTTCACAGTGCACAAAAATTTAAACAAATAATAAGAAAGAATTTTCTTTGGGTGCCTTGAGTTGTTTAGTATGTTGATATAAAAGATGTATGGCTCTCTCAAATAACCTCCACAGCTGGTGCTGTCAACATTGACTTCTGCCACTACGTTTAACTCAGTGGCACCTGGTATCAATTCTAGAGCTGGAAGTAATTTTCAGTGTCAGCACCAGAGCAGGAAGTAGAATAAGATTCCTATTCACCAGACTCTTCCCCAGTGCCCCAGGCTACCTTCCGAACTCCTTCACACTGTCTCATGGAGTGATGGTGGTATGTGACACACTTGACACTCAATTGCCAATCAGAGTATTATACTTTGCAGCCATCTTCAGGCTCTTCAGGTTGGTAGGTTGTATGCAGGCACTATATTTCACCTTACATTCCACACTCATCAATAACATCATGAAATACCACACCACACTGCATAGTCACCTACACTATACGAAAACTCATGTGATACTTTGAAACAAGTTAGAATAATACACAATACTTTTAAATAAATTTTACATATATAACAAACTAAAGCTGGAGATTTTAATTTTGGCTTCCTTACAAGTAAAGATTACTGATACAGTCAAATTGATTACAGCATTAAACCTACAATGAGAACCTCTTAAAATCCTAAATCAGCTCTCAATCAGTTTTTAATAAATGTAAATAAGAATATCATACAATTTAAATCAAAAACATAGGATTTCTTCACTTTGGCATCAATGGCTAAGTACAATGACTGTAATAAACAAATCATTGATACTGTTGTAAGTTTCATTACTTATTTTGTGTTAATTTAACTTATGTGGTGCATTTCAAGCATGTTTTACTCATCTTGAGGATTTTTTCATACTTATGATGTTGATGCTATTACTTCACACTCTACAAGCCACTTGACAGGGAGTAGCACAGGGTACTTTCTGCACTACTGCCAGTTCCCATTTCCTGTTCTACATGCAGATCATTCACAGGAAGAATGAATGTTAGTAATCATCAGTATCAGATTGAATCTCTCTAATTTTAGGCTAATGATCTTTCCATGAAGTATATATAGGAGGAAGCAGTATACAGGTTGACTCTTCTAGGAATTTTAATAGTAAGCCATACCATGATTCAGATCAGCTCCCTTGCAGCACCTGTCACTGAAGTTGGTTGAGCATCTCCATGATGTTTCCGTGCTTACTAAATGAGCGTGTAACGAAACTTGCTGCTCTCCTTCAGTTCTTCTCTATTTCCTAGATCAGTCTTATTTGATACAGACTGAAAAGCAATATCCTACTACAGATCGAACAAGGGCTTTGTAAGCTACCTCCTTTGTGAATGTACTAACTTCCTAAGGACTCTTCCAATGAAGCTCAGTGAATCATCTGCTTACTTTCAATTAGTTTTATCTGGTTTTCCACTTGAAATAACTCCATATGCAGACTCCGAGATATTTTATGGAATGACTGCTTCCTTTGATTGTTCTGCAATTGCATAATCTGCCTATTCATGTGCAATATGTTGCATTTGTTACAGTTGGAGGACCAATGCCAATCCTTGCACTTAGTGTCAATCCTCTGCAAGACTTCCTGTAGTTCAGCACCAATTTCAAAAGTGGTGACTTCTTTGTATAGAACAGAATCTGAAAAATACCTCATGGGATTTCCAACATCATCCACTATATCATTTATATGCTGTAAAAAGTAATGGTCTTGTAACACTTCCTTGCATTACGCAAGAAGTTACTTTTACATCTGAAGGTTTCCCTCGATTAAGAATGACATTCTGTGTTCGGTTTGCTATAAATTCTCCTATTCAATCACATGGACAGTCTGAAAATCGGTATGGCCTTGTTTTTTTTTTCTTCTTTTTTCTTTTTGTCTATAGATTGTAGACAGATTTTAGATAGAATTTTATTTTTGAATTCTATGGACTCTTCATGTTTCTCCTTACACTAATTTACATTTCATTCAGTTTTTGTTTATTTGTGAAGCTTTGGCTGCATTTAAATTTGCAGTGAAGCACTCTGCTTCTGTAGCACCTTTCTAACATGGCTGTCAAATCATGGTGGATCATCCCCATCCCTCACAGCTTCACTGGCACAAAACGGTCAAGGCATGTTGTACTAAATCTTTAACTTCATACATTGAGTCTCAACATTCACATTGTCAGAGGTTCACAGAAGAGGTGGATGAGGTACTGGCAGAATTGAAGCTGTGAGGATGGGTTGTGAGTTGTGCCTGGATAGCCCAGTTGGTAGAACACATGTCTGCAAAAGACAAAGGTCCCCAGTTCGAGTCTCGGTCTGGTACACAGTTTTAATCTGTCAGGAAGTTTCATATCAGCGCACACTCTGCTGCAGAGTAAAAATCTCATTCTGGAAACATCCCTTAGGCTGTGGCTAAGCCATGTCTCCACAATAGCCTTTTTTCCAGGAGTGCTAGTTCTGCGAGATTCGCAGAAGAGCTCCTGTGAAGTTTGGAAGGTAGGAGACGAGGTACTGGCAGTATTGAAGCTGTGAAGACAGGTTGTGAATCTTGCCTGGGTAGCTCAGTTGGTAGAGCACTTGCCCGCGAAGGCTAAGGTGCTGAGTTCGAGTCTCGGACTGGCACACAGTTTTAATCTGTCATGAAGTTTCATATCAGCGCACACTCTACTGCAGAGTGAAAATCTCATTCTGGATCAAATAAGTTATTTCCACAAGTCAGTTCTCCAATTAGTAGCTCAAGGTATGCTTACACCGCTGCATAATTATAGCATTGTTATTTATTAACAAAGACAGTGAGTTGAATTTGATCAAGTGGCATTAATTTTGCAAGGTATACAAAGAAATTAGCTTGGCAGCAGCAATACAGATGAGGTTTCCAGGTAGATAAAGAAGAATAAACAACAGTTCTTCACAATGAAGTATGAGGATATTTAATCTAAAATAACTATCTCCATTAAACTCAGTCATCTCTATGTAGATTGATTATCAACTGCAACATATACAAGGTCATTCACGAAGATATGCAAATATTTTAATATGTTACTCTAGAAATAAAACTAGAGAAAAAAGTTCTTATAAACGTAGGTCCGCAAATGTTTAGTTATGGAGTTATGGAGTTATGGCTAGTAAAAGATTTTGTCTATAATTTAGCACCTTCGCTAATACGAAGCCATCAAAAAACTGAATGAGATTAAAGTAAAGCACAATTTCATTTATTTTGTTGTTATTGATCTGGTGAATCTAATAAAACATTTCCCAGGCGTGTATTTGCAGTAGTTTTCCAGAACATCCAGAGAAGAGAAGAAGTAAATTCATAAAATTTTTATTTATTAACTACTTGGCCCAATTTGTTTTTTAAGTTCCAGACAATTGCACAAACTTTTCAACAGAAGTTGTAGAGAATTTAATTTCAGAAAAATGATGGTAATAACATTAACTGAAACTGTATGAATGTGTCAGATAATCTGCTTTTATTAATAACAGAGCACACATGAATTCATATTAAACTGGAAAAAACAAAGCTCAGTGTTAAGGAAGCTGTACAGTGTACATACAATTTCACAACACATTTGCAATAAATGTTCAAAAATGTCTCCACAAAGTTCAATGCATTTAGCTGCACCTTTATGAACAGATTTTGTTGCTCGTTTCAGTTTCCCAGGATTGTTATTAATTTCGTCTATTACATTCATAATGCAAGCAAGTAATGCCTCACATGTATTGACTCTGTCCTTATAAACTATGTCTTTCATCCATTTCCATACACAAAAATCCATTGGTGTTAAATAGGGTGATCTGGGTGGCCACAGACATGTAGCACCATGACTTGGTGGAATGTGGACGCATGCTGTCATTGAAAATACATTTGCAATTGCATAGCAACTGAAACATCTTCGAGCGAGTGGGGCATTCTTCTTGAAGGAATTGTAAGTACATCTCACCAGTTACAAGTGCTGGGAAAATGAATGGTCCAATAGAGCATGTGTTGATTATATCACACCACACACTTATGCTAAATCGCTCCTGGAAATTGCATTGCACTGTTGCATGCGGGTTTGCTTCAGACCATACGTGCTCACTATGTAAATTGTTTATACAATCTTGAGTAAACTGTGCCTCATCAGTAAATAAAATGTATTTGTGTACCTGCTGATTAGTATTTAACCAGATGAACAAATCCAAGCAAAGGGCAGGATCTCCTAGATGTAAATGATGCACTTTTTGTTGTTCCTTCATGTATTGAGCACTCATACTGATTATGACTGCTACGTACAGAACCTGTCTCCTGTAACATTCAAAATACTCCACTAATGGTTCGTGCAATCAGAATCCTCCAAGTTGTTATTATGTTCTTTCACTGAAGAATACAGAGAACTAACTTGTTTCGAGGTTAGGAGATGACTGAAACACCTCACTAACTGTTGCCAACAATGACATCAACATTTCTATATTCTTAATGGAAAGTAAACAAATTTACCTGTATAAATCTGTGTTTCTCTGGATGTTCTGGAAAACTACTGCAGATACAAGTCTGGGACATGTTTTATTAGATTCACCAGACCAATAACAAAAAATAAATTGAAATTGTGCTTTACTTTAACCACATACAGTTTTGTGATGACTTCATATTAGCGAAGTTGCTAAATTTCAGGCAAAATCTTTTATTAGCCGTAACTCCATAACTAAACATTTACAAACTTATGTTTATACGAACTTTCTTCTTTAGTTTTACTTGTTGGATAACACATTAAAATATTTGCATATCTTCATGAATCACCCTGTATTTACACATTAACATCAAGACTAAATTATACTAAGAAGAGTCAATAACTATGAGTTATATCTGCATGCTACTATCAGCCAGATGTGCCAAAATGATGGTTGGCGTTGTTCAGTGATCCATCCCTTCATTGCATGTCGTCACGTTGCAACACATTGCTCCAACAACTGGGCCACCATCATTAGCAGTTACAGCAGTCAACATAAAACATAGACAACTGGCTGCTGGGTCACATGCAATTCTATTGGAAACAATAACATGTTATGTGCATAACATTGTGTCAAATGTTCACCAACAGATTTGTAGGAGTTAACTAACAAAGCATTTCAATTTGCACACATTTATTAACAGTAATTAAATATTTTGGTATCTGTTGATTATTAGCACTTTATCCAGCAAATATGGCTCTCATACACAACCAAATTATGATCAAAAGGTTCATACAAACATTAATGCAACAGTTTTACCAATTAACCAAACAAATGAGTAGCAAATTTTGTAAAACAGATCCAGATTCAGTCAAATGGAGGAGAAAATTTCTGATTTCACATCACAAATCAATGGTAGGATGGATTGTTTAGAGAACATATTTGACATGGGATTTATAATGCTGAAGAAATGGATATATGAGAAGAAACAGTAGAAGACAAACTAGATATCAAAATAGAACATATGCAAAGGACAATGACTTAGTTAAAAGAATAGAAATTTTGGAAAAAGAACAACTAAATATGAAAACTAGCTTACAGAAAGTGGCAAACAGAATATAGACATGATATCATTATGATTAATGAACTGAAGCCAAGCCTTCAAAAGTTAGAATATGAAAATAAACTTACAGACAACAAGGTACATAGTCATAATAAACTTATGTTGAAACACAGTTCAGTTTTGCCATTCACAACATTGTCAGTAGAAGGATCACCAATATGGAACAGTATTGAGTATACTAATAATGCTACACAAGAAACCCATATAAATAATAGTATGTTATAACTAGACTATAAAGGTCAAGAGAAAAGTAAAGGACATGAAGGCAAATCAACTAGAAACAAGTTACATTCAAATTCTGGTGAGGACTTTACAGCTATATTAAGCAAATGCCTAAATCATAAATTTTCCAAGTTTACAGCAACTGGTGATGTAAATCCCATTTTATTTTTAAAAGCTTTTAAAGGTATGCTGCCAGATACTTTGACTGTAGTAAGTCACTTAACAGAAACCACAGGATAATGGGGTATGCTAAAATTAGACAATTTTAAAACACAGAATGATTTCAAAGTTGAATTTAAATCCAAGTACTGGAGCAAAGGAGCCCACAAAATACTTTGTTAAGGCACAAGTCATACAACAGGCAACTGGAAAGGATATCGTGATTTTGTTGAGTACCGAGTAAACAAGGCTGAGTACTCGGACATCCCAGTTTGAGAGGAATACTTATTAGAGGTAATTATAAGTCATTTCCCATGAAGAAAACATGATAAACTTTTATGAAAGCATTGGAAAAAGATTAATAACCTACTGGAATACCCGTAACAGATAAGATACACTAGGAAGTCAACTCATGATGGCATTCCAACTACAATACAATGCACACCAGTGATGTGAATAGGAAGAATAATACAAGGGCAAGGAATAAAAGAAGTGATAACACCAAGGAATGGGTAACAGCTCAAGACAAAGGTGGAGCAGTGGTGGTGGTGGTGGTGGTGGTGGTGGTGGTGGTGGTGGTGGTTGTGGTTGTTATAGCAGTGGTAGTAGTAACAGAAATAATAATGATAATAATAATGGAGACCCAGAGCGTGTGGAGTTGATTGTATCCCATCAGGTGCCTCCCCAGGTGGTGGATAGGGGAATGCTCTCCAGAAATTGAGGGTACCAGGGAAATAAAATACCTGGGGTGGACCAAAACTATCAAACAAAATCCACTAACATCTGCCTGGTATCCAGCGGTTAGGGATCAGCATCTGTTCACCTAGATGGAGCGGCTGCAGCAACCTTCTTGATCTCAACAATCAAGTTGTATTCCTCATGATCTTTCCTCGGAAGGACCACCATCAAGTTAGTTTTCAACTTGAAAACCAAACATGATGATAACACAAGGAATGAATCCACTACCCCAGGCACCAGTCGCAAGGCTGGCTTTACCTGGTCATCGGATTCCGGGGGACCAGGAGCATCATGTTACGCCTAAGGTTGAGAACCAGACAACGCCCAAATTATTACACAGAAAACAAAGACACTTCATTGGTACACTTAATACTAATAGTCTCTTCAAACTGGGCAAGATCAAACAACTTACAGATGTGCTGCAAAAATTCCAGATCAAAATCGTTGCAATCCAGGAAAGACTATTTACGGATGAAAACCATTTTGACACAAACAACTATAGGATCTACAAAGGAAAACCAGCAGTTAAAACTAATAAGAAAGGACTCCAACAGTTTGGTACAGCATTTGTAGTCCACAAATCTATCAGCGACTCTGTCATTGATTTCCAGTCTGCCTCAGAACATATATCAACGCTCTCCGTCAAATCGGCCAACAAAGCATATACCTTGATCAACACACATGCACCCACATATAACTATAACTAGAAGAACCCCCAGAAAGTGGATGACTTCTGGAATGACTTTGAAGAGACGACAAACAAAATTGCCAAATACCATGTAATAATCTTGTTAGGCGACTTTAACATACACTTAGGCAAAGAGAAAAAATACAGGAAAATCACCTATATCCATACAGCTCACAAAAGAACTAACAAGAATGGGGAAAGATTGATAAGCTTTTGTGAAAATTTCGGCCTCGTAATTATGTCAACAGAATTTTAAAAAAACCAACAAAAAACTGTATACTCGGAAGTTGCCCAACACAATGTTGGGTGAATTCCAGATATACCATGTCGCCATCTTCAAGAGTAACACAGCACAAATTCTCAAGGTGAAAACGAGAAGAGGATTTCTTGAATCAGACCACCATTTTCTACAGATGAAGACCAGATTACAACCCAATAGAAAAAAGCCAAAACCAAACAAAGTGCTCAGACCAGATCCCGAATACATAAAACTCAACAAGGAAAACATCTTACGGGAAATTAGTCAGGCAAACTCCACAAACTGGACAGAACTTGTGGGCGTCCTCAAATCAGCGATGAGATTGGGTCAACCCCCAAGAAGGAGAAAACACAGGTGGTGGAATATAATATGTGACCAAGCAATAGGAGAAAGGACCAATGCCTGGAAAAACTTCAATAGTCACAAAACATCAGAAAAATGGCAACAATTTCTAGTAATCAAAAAACAAATGTCGAAAACTATTTGTAAATTATGACAAACAGCGACTAGATGAGATAGAACAAGACTTTAAGAAGAACAACAGCAGGAATTTTTATAAGACGTTTAAAGAACATACTGCAGGATACCAGCCACCCAATCTTTGCTTCAAGAAAGAAGATGGTTCACTAGAAACTAACACGAAGGATAACTGCTAAAACCTCAAAAACTATTTCAACAAACTTCTCAACTGCAAAAGACCTACAGAGGATATTCACTACAAGATGTCTACATCAAATCCCGATGCTAAACCACCAACCATCAACGAAATAGTAGAAATTATCAAGACACTGAAAAACAATAGAGCCCCAGGAAGAGATGGAATTACTGCAGAACTATGGAAACTAAATGATGAAAGATTAACAGGAAAAATCCACAAAATCATATTAAACATTTGGGAAACAAAACAGATCCCTTCTTAAAGGAAATGCGCACTCATCCATCCACTCCACAAAAAAGGGGACAAAACTGAACCAAATAATTACAGGGGTATCTCACTTGTGCCGGTCACATACAAAATCCTATCAAAAGTTCCCATGAATAGATTAGAAGCACAAGCTGACCCACAAATAGGAGAATAACAGGCTGGTTTTTGCAAGGGACAATGATTCTCCAGATGAGAAACACCCGAAACACAGTGGTCACTTTTGTAGATTTTAAAAAGGCCTACAATTCAATAGACAGAGAAGTACTCTGCAACATGTTGGAAGAATTCAGCATTGACAGAAAGACAAGAGCAATCATTCAGCAACCATTAACTGACGCAGTCTCCAAGGTTAAATTTATGGGGGATACCTCTGAACCATTTGAAATCCAAACTGGAGTGCGACAGTGTGACGGACTTTCACCATTACCCTTTAATGTCATTCTTTAAAAAATTATCAGAACAGGGGAAAAAGAAGTCAAAGGAATCCAAATTGGCATTAGAAAAGATAATAGATTCGATGTGAAGTGTTTAGCTTTTGCAGATGACGTTGCAATCCTCACAAGTAATAGAAAAGAATCCGCTAACGCCATAGGGAAGTTACACGAAATTGCACAAAGAACTGGCCTGCAAATGTCATATAAGAAAACGCAGTACATAGATAGAGTGCCACAAGACAAATTGCCTATTGTGACAACCCATGGGAAAATCATACAAGTACCACATTTTAAGTACCTGCGTGAAATCATCCAGCCATCAGGGACCAACCTAAGGGCCAATGAGGAAAGAATAAAAAAACTACAGAAAGCATATAAACTCATGTGGAACTATTATAACAAAAAGTCCATATCTATTAACACAAAATTGAGGCACAACAACACTGTCTTACTTCCAGAGGCACTATATCCATCTGAAACAACACAAATAGGTGGGCAAATTAAAATCAAAGAAATAGAGAAAGAAGAAAGGAAAATTCACAGGAAAATTTTTGGCCCAACACAAGAGCAAGGAATCTGGAAAAAGAGCCCAACATCAGAATTATATAAATACACAGACAAGATTATGGACACAATAAGGAAAAGAAGAATGCAGTTCTACGGACATATCCACAGGATGAATGAAAACAGAATTTCAAAGCGAATTCTTAAAGTCATCAACTCATGCACAAGGAAAACAAAATGGATAAAAGAAATTGAAGAGGACCTCAGACAAGCACACACAACAGTAAACAATGCAGAAAATAGAACTGAATTCAGGAACATCATCAAAAAACATAAATTTGACACCACACACAGAAGAGACCAGGATGCAAATGGACAGCGAAGTGTAAGAAACAAAACAGTGAACACATGAAGAAAATTTGGGCTCAGAAAAAACATAAACAATCATCATAAAGGAATTAAAGTTCAAACACTCTCTTTAAATGGGAATAATCAAAAATAATAATAATAATGGAGAACAGCACAATAGGACATTTAACAATAGTAATAAATAATAATAACATTAACACAGAATGGGAAAACTTATAGGCTTCTGAGGAAAGACTCAGTCTCCAGAAGCAAATGAAAATGAGTCACAACTAATCACTTTACAGTTAATAAGATACACCAATGGGAATAATAAGACAGATGAGTTGTCAAAAGAAAATGAGCAGCCTATTAAGGAATACATCCAACTGAAACTTAAAGGCACAATAGGAAACACACCAGTAAATATAACACTGAACTAGGGTAATGAAGTGTGTGATAGACTAAAATGTCCCGGAACACAGTGACATACTACTGTACACATACTATCCGAACATCCAGTAAGTGGAGTCAAACTAATGATAGTAATCACAGGAACCTTTGGCAAACTGGTCCAAACAGACTTATTGATAAGATCCAGCCATAAGCTACATATAATTGACTGCACCATGCTCCTTGTTTTAGGATTAAACACTAACATAATTCTAGGGAAAACAACTGGTTAATGGAGCAAAACATTAGGCTAGATTTTAAGAAAGGCATGATAACATTTCCTTACAGGGAACACAATGAAACAGTAACACTACATTTCAAAGAGTTAGGTCACAGAAATATAACATAAGACTTAAGAGCAGAAACTATTTTACATGACTGTGAGAAAAGTCATACAAATGATTATAATGTGCAAATAAATGAAGAGGGCATATATGCTAATGTTAGTAATTTCACAGGGCTTGGAATAAAAGAGAAAGCAGATATGAAAGGCTTCTTGAGTAAACACATGCACATTTTCTCAGTGAGGCAGTAGTCATTACAGATTTTGAATGTTCATTAAAAGAAAAACTTTATGAGCTATTTTACATAAAACCATAGAAAATCCCTGTAGCAACAAAGGAATCAGTATGAGAGGAAATTAACAGAATGATTTCATGGAATATTATAGTATCTTCCAATAGCTATTATAATTATCTTTTGGATGTGGCTAAAAAACACAAATGGTTCAGTGTGATTAGTACTAAATGTGCTAAGAGTCACTAGAATAATACAACCAGAGGGGTAGAGACCCACCACCCCTTCATTATTAAGGAGTTATCAACAACATTGATGGGAAAAAAATAGATTACTATCAAGAACTTGACTACTGAATATTGGAAAATTCCACTATAAACACAGAATCAAGAAAGTATACTGCATTACCTTTCAAAGGTAGATCGTATCATTTCAAAGTGTTACTGTTTGGTTTCAATATTTCTTTTCCAGAGCCTTAGAAAAAGCTATTATCAATGACCTGAGAGACACTCTTCTCTTTAATTTATGTTGGTATCCAAGAAATCATATCTAGAGCCTGGACTGAACATCTTCAGATTGTAGATCAACTTTCCAATAGATTACTTTCGCCCGTTATAACAATTAAACTTTCAAAATCACAATATGGTAATAATAATAATAATAATAATAATAATAATAATAATAATAATATAGATTTTATTGTTTGTAAGCCATTATAGCAATTGGCAATGTCAACTGAAGATACAATTTACGATACAGTGTGATAAAGTATTGACCACTGAAATATTTTAGTTTGTATTACAATAAATGTACAGTGGTTCATCTATTGGATTACTGCATTTTACAGAAGAATTCATTGATGTCATAGAACAGGTGGGCAATTAACCAATCATGCAGACTTTCTTTGAACGAATGTTCAGGAAGATCCTGTATAGCATGTGGCACTTTATTAAATAGTTTGTGCCCTGTAACTTCATAGGTATTTATTGATTTTGATAGTCTGTGGTAAAGCATGTATATGTGCCTGGTGCTTCTTGTATTGTAACAATGTATATTTTCTCTACGTTTCACATCTTGTAGGTTCTTCTTTGCATAGATTAAGGCATTGTATATATAGAGGTTTATTACTGTCATAATTTTTTGTTCAGTAAATGAGGGTTTGCAGTGAGCCTTATGTGAAGAATTTGTAATTATTCTAATGGCTTTCTTCTGCAATAATAGGATGTCATGTATATAACTACAATTACCCCACAAGATAATGCCATAGGATATTATACCTTGTAAAAATGCAAAATAAGATTATCTGACGTATGTTTCAGGTACACAACTTCTGAGTTGTCTTAATAAATAAGTTACTCTAGATAGCTTACTACTAATTTCGTTTACATGTTGGCCCCAGGATAACTTTTCATCTAAATAAACTCCCAGGAATTTGACAGAACTAGGGTCATAAGATAGTGGCTTGTCTCTGAGAGTGAAGATTACCTGCTGAGTTTTATTTTCATTTAGCAAGAAACCATTTGCTCTGAACCAATATGCTGCATGAGTGAGTGTATTTTCAGCACGGGTTTTAAAATCTTTAAGATTGTTACTGCTATGTAGAAAAGTGATATCATCTGCATACAATACAGTGATGGATCTAATAAACAAGGGGAGGATACTGATCACTACCAGAAACAGGAGGGGCCCAGTCCAGATCCCTGAGGCACACCTACCTTAACATTTTCTATGTTTGACATTTCCTTACCAACACAAACTACCTGCTTACAGTTATTAAGATAAGCTTTTAATAGTCTGAGACTGTTTCCTTTGAAGCTGTAGAATTCTAGTTTCTCTAGTAGCGATGTGTGCTCAATACAGTCGAAGGCCTTGCTTAGGTCACAGAACGAGACCTGAGCAAAGCCTTTGCCCTCAAAAACTTTGAGGATGTAACTAACTACCGTGTCGATTGCATCAATGGTCGACAGATTCTTCCTAAATCCATAATGTGTAACATTAATTATTCCTAGGTTCTCAAAGTGAGATGATAATTGTTGGTACATGATGCATTCTATTACCTTGGAGAATGAAGGTACTATTGAAATAGGCCTGTAACTAGATGGAGAGTCTTTGTCTCCCTTTTTGCATACTGGGATGATTCTAGACAGTTTTAATTCAGCTGGAAAATATCCCTCAGGTAAGCACTTGTTTATGCAATGGGTTAAAGAGTACAGAATGCAATCTCTCACTTTTTTAGCAGGTTGCATGATATGACATATATATCTAAGCTATCAAATGATTTCAGTTGTTATATGACCACTTGTACAAATCTAGGCGATACTTTGGAGGTTAGAATGCTTGTTTAGTGACTGTCTACCCCAATTTTGAGAGAGTAACTCTGATGGAGTAATGTCTGGTTTGATAATTGTATCTCCTATTTCTTTCAATGAATTAATACAAACTTCCTTGAGTGTTTTAGGTGGGATATTAATTTTGTCTTTTTTAGTATCTGTGGCAGCACTATTAATTATTTTCCAAGCAGTTTTGTATTTATTGGTGGAATTATGTATGCTGTTGGCATTGTAGGTTTTTTTGGCTTGCAGGATGGCTTTTTTTTATTCTTTCCTGCATTCCACATAGGCTGATTTGGCATAGTCAGATTTCATACTATTGTATATGTTGTACAGTAACACAACTTGTTTTTTAGATCTGTCAGCTGTTTAGTGTACGACATATTTTGTCTGTTTTGAGATCTTGATTTGTGGCTGCTGTCCGTTATTTTTTCTTTATGGGAATATTATGGTTAAATAGGGTCAAGAATGCATTAAAAAATCTATCAAATATTATTTTGGCTGGAAGGTCATTACTTGATGTGTAATGTCCATCGACACTACAATGGCCAAACAAGTCTCTGTCAGCAAGGGAATTACAAAATGTGTTAATTTTATCCTCTGTTACAGGTCTGGTAATCACAATTGTTGGGACAGGTCTGTTTGTATTGCTCCTATTGAGGGGAATTTTACTTGCATAATTTAGAGATACAGAGTCATGGTCTGAAAATGGGAACGCTACAACTTTGCATGTGTTTTCAGTGGTCTTGAAGTTTGCAAAGATGTTATACAAACATGCTTTGTTTCTTGTGGGTCTGTTACTGACATGATGTAAACTGTATTGTCTTAGTAAGTTTTCCAGTTCTGCGACACTACCCTTACATTTAGTAACAACAAAATCAGCATTCAAATCACCTCCTAATGCAATATCATAGTGTAGCCATTTAATATTACTTAATTCACTCGGTAACATCCATTTTTTTCTAAATATATGTTAATGCTTCCCTTGTGTGATGTGTACATGGATACTACTATTAGCTTATGACTATTAATCGTTATAACTTCAAAGTGCTTTTCATCACACAAGGAATTTAAGTAAAGTTTGGTTATTGTGCAATTGAGTGATTGGTTGCTATAAATTGCCACACCACCTCTAATGTGCTCTTTCCTACAGTAGCTATTTACTATACTAAAGTTGTCAAATTTGGTAACTGCAAGTTCATTCTCATCACCCCAGTGTTCACTTAGACATAAAACATCAAACTGGTTATCAAGACCAAAATCATTTACGATAATTTCTTTATCTTTCAGTCCTTGAATGTTGAAGGTGACATATTTTAAGATCTACACTCTTATTGCTTACACTATGGTGAATGGTTTTCAAACCTTTTTACAAGGCTTATCTTTGGATTTCTCCCTCTTGTTGCCTTTTATTAAAAAATTGTTCACTTGGAGCGGTAGCACATCAACTGTTGTATGCCTACTCTTCCCTCCTTGTGAGGCTGCTATTACAACAATTGATGTAACTGCTGTTATGGTGTGTGGAGGCACTTTTGTGGTGTCTGTGGCTGTGAAGATGTGATTGTTGCTTCTCCTGCTGCTGCTGTTGAGTCTTGCTGATGAAGTGTGGTAGGTGGTGGTGGTGGTGGTGGTGGTGGTGGTGGTGGTGGTGGTGGTGGTGGTGGTGGTGCTGCTGCTGCTGCTGCTGCTGCTGTAGGCACTGTTGTGGCAACTCGTGACTGTGGAGATGTGGATGTTGCTTCTGTTGTATCCGCGGACCCAACCGAATAGCGTGCAAGCCTTGCTGGCACATCGCTTGCCACAGTTCCCCGTCACGACTGCCGGCGGCGCATGGCATTGCCACCGACAGAAGACGCCGCGCCATTGCTGAGCTGAGGCCTACAGCACCCTCTAGCTACACAATATAACAGGAGCGCTGGCCCCAAGTCAGGGGGTCTGGCAGACAGCTCGTTGAAATCGTCAGTGCCGTCGTTTGTTGTCTGGTTAGCTAGTTCCCTGTGAGATTCAGTATTGTATAACAACTTAGGCCACGGATCAGGAATATTCTTTGGACACTACTTGGAACTGTATCTACGGTACACTCTTCGCTGTCAATAAAGCTAAGTACCTGTTTTATACTAGCTGGCACTTATTAGGCACTAATTGTTTTCCTGCCACCAGATTTTAGTCACAACCTGGTCACGTCCTACTCCAAATCCAAATTATGGTTGCCACGCCCAGGCAGCCATAAAAGCTTCATCTTCTGCTGCTGTTCAATCCTGTAGATGAAGTGTGGTAGGTACTGCTACTGTAGCATTTGTTATGTGTGTAGGTACAATTGCTGCTTCCACCTCCACTGCTGCTTTAGAAGTAACCATTTCTTCAGGCTCTGCTTGCATCAAGGAAGGAACTGGAAGAGCAGCAATTACTTCTTGGTTGTCAGATGCTTTCAGTATCATGCTGATGTTTTGGTACAGAATCTTCTTGCCTCTGATATTAAGGTGCATGGCATGTCTCGTGTAACAATCTCTTTGCAAGCAGTCCAGACTTATAAAATATGCATTTTGAGGCCCTGTAAATCTCTGAGTACTGCCTGTTTGCTTTTAGGATTTCCACGTTCACACATGACCATTCCAAAAGGGCATGCCTATGTGGAATTCCGATTACAAAAACTCATTTCTCTTCTGTTGAATAAAGGCTTCATGTTGCACTGTGGAGATTGTTTTTATAGACATTATTGGCTCCCACTGTGACAACAATATGATGATCATTTTCAGTTTCTATGTTTCTAATGAGTTCCTGAATGGGTGCATATGGTTTGACAATACTACTTGTATACAATGAGTGTAACGTAGTATTTTTGCAATTTCACATCCATGGCTGTCAGAGAATATTTTCACTTTGAGTTTGTCTTCATGTTTATTGCAGAAGTTTCTGCTCATGTGCTTGTCACTATATAGATTCGGTGTGTTTTTGTTGTCACAGTTTCCCGGGTTGTCGCAGTTTTCCATGGTAGAAGTGGTGTCAAATTTTTAGGCCATATCATGAATACTGAAAGATTAAAACAAGATCCATATAGATTGGATGCAATAGCTTGGTGCATTGCACCATCAAAGAAGAAGCAACTCTAATCATATTTCAGAATGGTAAAATTTTATAGGGACTTTATACCAAATGCTGTATTAAATGCACCACACATGATAGCCCTACTCAGACACAACATACTTTGGCAATAGGTGCAAGACTTCAGTGTAGAATTCAATAGAATTACAGACAGTTTAGCATCAGTACCATTATTTGTTCATCCAAACTTTGACAAACCTTTCCATTTCGTGACAGATGCCTCAGATTATGGTCTTGGATCTCATTTATATCAGGAGAGATGAACATGCCACACAACAGAACATTACTCAACAGCATTTGCAAGCCAAATGCTAACACACCACAAATGGAATTATGGAATTACCAAAAAGGAAACAAGTCACTATATGGTCATTTTGAAATTTAAATATTAGCTGGACATGAAACAATAATACACAATGACCATTGCATGTTAATCTCTCCATTAAAAAGTAGACTTTTACATAGTAGACTAACATTGTGGCCCCTGTTTTTACAGGTGTGTAAATTTTCTGTGCAGTATGTGAAAAGAAGTGAAAACATAGTAACAGATGCATTATCTAAGTAGCTAACTGGCGTAATATAAAATAAAGATGTGACGGATAGAGGCAATTTTGCAGCATATTTCATAAAAGTAAATAATATGAAAAGAACATTACATTACTTTGTTATAATTGAAATACTGTGTAATGCTAGAATGAAATGTTAAATGCACATGTATACATACTTAGAGCAGAATCCAGAGGAAAATCCACTAGAAGATCCATAAAAGACCTTAGTTCATAAAAAAAATAAAAACAGAGTGAACTAATAGTTATTATGCATTCCTCTAAGCAGTATTAATTTATTAATATGGTACTTAAACCTAGGGTACCCTTATTTTGGATCCAAGAAATGCTTAATGCATACAAGGAAAAATTATTAATTTAAAAATATGTTCCAATAGGTTTAGGAGAATATTGAGATCCTGTGCAACATGCTAAAAGGCTAAATTACAAACTCTGAAGAGTCACATTATGCTATACCCAATAATACGATAAGCATTGAGGGATTTAGTGGCTTAGAACTTCTACAAACCACTGCCCATAGGGGAGAGCGGTATGGTGTACATCGTCATTATTTCAAGGTCCTAGTCAAAATTAATCAAATTATATTCTTTACAAAGAGCTACAATCAACAGTGTAATATTTAAAGTGAGGGTCAGTTACTTCAGATATATATAAAAGCTTAAGAACCTACTATCCGATAAGAGAACCCAATTTACTGCTAAACAGTTTACAGTGTTTCTAGCTTGGGAAAAGTCAATCACATCTTAATCTCCACATACCACTCACAAGCTAACCCAGCAGCCAGATCATAAATGTATAAGATAAGCTGTGCTAGACACATTGCATGAACAAGCATTCTGAATGCATAGACCTAGTGTATTGACGTACCTTTGAAAGCGTAATAAATTACCCCACTCTGTCAGTTAAGTTTCTCCAGTAGAGATACTAGGAAGACAAACAGAAGGAGAATTAATATTAAAATGTATTCAATGGCCCATGGAAAATGAGCATTCCTCAGGAGCTAGTATTACAGTATCTTTAATCAAAGAAGGAAAATGAAAAAAGAAATGAGGAAAAGGGTATCTCAGTGCCATGTAAAGTAGAGGAACAGGTTCTCTATTCAGAGAATAAAAGTTAACAGATAAACTGTACCACCTGTATGGATAACCCTTCAAGGTTACAAAACTGCCACACCCAAAAACAACAATCTTGGCCAACCTGGGGGCATGAAAATTGAACGGCATGTATAGTACACAGGATTTGCAATCTTTTGTAGCAAACCACCATTGAATAAATATTACTCATCTCAAAATTTAAAGTAAAGGATGTTCAAAGAACCTCCACACTAATTTGAGGAACAAATGGATATGGGTAAATAATCTGTTTAATTTAAATGTAATAAAAGTATATTTCCACACACCTCAGGAGAACTGTATGAAGGAAATGCTGTTTTATAACTATTCATACTGGGTGGTAGAAGCTAAGTGACTGGTATATTATGTTTTTTGGGTCTAAGGGCCCACGTGCACTAGCTGAGGGACAGTACAGAATAAATTGCACTAAAAGATTATTTGCGTGAATATTATTAAGGCAAAAGACCTAGGAGGAATGTTGTTGGATATTAGTCCGGTAGAAGAGAGTAATTAGTAGCTGGTGGTGAGAGCAGCTACAGTGGTGCACTGTTGGTGCTACTTGTCTAGTGATTTCCTTATTGAGTACAAGTTTTATTATTTTTATTATTATTATTATCATTATTGTTATTATTATTATTTCTCTTTCCTGTCTCAAACATTATGTCTGGTTAAAAATGGAAAGTGATGCGGACCTTGATCAAGCGTGACTTCTTTTCAACTGTACGGTATATGTTACATTGCATTTAGGAACTTTTGGGTAATTGAACACGTATCAATAATTACAGATTTCTGTAGTTGTATATATATATTTGGATGTAGCTGTATTGCGTTGATGTACTGGTGGATATTGTGTGGTATGACTCCTGTAGTTGACAGTATAATTGGTATAATGTCAACTTTATGCTGATGCCACATGTCCTTGACTTCCTCAGCCAGTTGGATGTATTTTTCAATTTTTTTCTCCTGTTTTCTTCTGTATATTTGTTGTATTGTGTATGGATATTTCGATTAGTTGTGTTAATTTCTTCTTTTTATTGGTGAGTATGATGTCAGGTTTGTCATGTGGTGTTGTTTTATCTGTTATAATGGTTCTGTTCCAGTATAATTTGTATTCATCATTCTCCAGTACATTTTGTGGTGCATACTTATATGTGGGAACGTGTTGTTTTATTTGTTTATGTTGTATGGCAAGTTGTTGATGTATTATTTTTGCTACATTGTCATGTCTTCTCTGGTATTCTGTATTTGCTAGTATTGTACAGGGTAGTCCAAAAGTCCGGAAACACACTGATAAAATCCAAATGGAGTAGCAAACAAGGAACCAGAGTCCGTACACACGAGGAAGGGGGAGGGAGAAACTTTATATGCTATGCCACCCTAGATGGCGGCCATCTTGAAAGCCGCCACCTTGGATTCAACTCCAAAATTTCAAATGGGAATGTGGTTTTGTGACATATCAAGCAGGTAGAGAATTTCACCAGAAAAACAATGCCGTTGTTATTTGAAACATAGCTTGATTCATTCTTGGGTTATAGCCAATTACTTGCGGCAGCAGTGGGACGCTCAGCAGCGTGAGTATCACGTACTGAGAAGTCATAAAATGGAGTCTGTAACGGTGCAAAATGACTATCCCAAGACTGATATGTTACATGTGCTTAAGTGTTAGGTATCATTGACTCATGCTAACGTTTTAATCATTGTTTCCTTATTTACAGGTTACAAAATGTCCTTAACACATGAAGAATGCATTGAAATGATCTTGATATCAGGAGAAAGAAGCACATGGGTCATTGCTGAGGATTTCAACAGTCGTCACCCAACCAAACAGCCCATCACTCACAGCGCAGTTGCCAAGCTTTTGGCCAAATTCTGAGCAACAGGTTCTGTCACAGATAAACCTAAGGCTGGAAGACCAAAATCCGCCACCAATGAAGCAACAACAGTGAGCGTGTTGGCATAATTTAGCAAGAGTCCGCAACGGAGTACTTGTCGCCTGTCACAAGAATGTGGGGTTAGCCGTACCACCACACTGCTAATTTTATTGCAGCACAAATGTCACCTGTACATAATTCAGCTGCTCCAACACCTGAAAGAGGATGACCCAGACCGTCGGGTACAATTCGCAGAATGGGTGACACAGCAGCTGCAGATAAACCCACGTTTCCCCTATCAGGTGCTGTTCAGTGATGAAGTCAATTTCTTTATCAATGGTGAAGTGAACAAGCAGAATCACAGATACTGGTCCGACACAAATACGCACTGGACTGATGCTTCCAAAACGGTCGACTCACAAAAAGTGACGGTCTGGTGTGGTGTGTGGGGTACCAAAGTCGTTCGCCCTTTTTTTATTGATGGTACATTAACAGCCAACTGTTATCTAAAGTTATTGGATGAAGAAGTGTTTCACACGTTAACGGAGGATGGGACATTTCCGGAATTCTTCCAGCATGATGGAGCCCCACCACATTATGGGCACAATGTGCGAGCGTATCTGGATGTGCAGTTCCCTCAAAAGTGGACTGGTCATAGGGGTGCTGTGGAAAATGGCCACCACGTTCACCGGATTTGACTCCTTTGAATTTTTATCTTTGGGGTCATGTCAAAGCACTGGTTTATTGTGTGAAAATATGGGATTTGCATGACCTAAAGCAGCGCATTGTCAATGCGTGTGGTCAAATTAAGCCAGATGTGTTGGTCAAAGTTCATCAGGACTGGGTTCGGAGGATAGCATTAACAATCCAACATAATGACTGTTGGTGGTCTCTCTGGACTGTGTAACATCAGTGTAATGTCTCTTCGGCACATAACACACATGCTGCCAAGTGTCCCACTGCTGCCACATGTAACTGGCTATAACCCGAGAATGAATAAAGCTGTGTTTAAAATAACAACTGCATTGTTTTTCTGGTGAAATTCTCTATCTGTTTGATATGCCACATGACCACACCCTCATTTGAAATTTTGGAGTTGAGTCCAAGATGGCGGTTTTCAAGATGGCCGCCATGTTGATGGCACAGCCTATAAAGTTTCCCCCTTCCCGTTCCTCGTGTGTAGAGACTCTGTTTCCTTGTTTGCTTCTCCATTTGGATTTTATGAGGGTGTTTTCCGACTTTTGGACCACCCTGTACATCCACTTGTGATGTGGTCTACTGTTTCTATTTGTTGTTTGCAAAGTCTGCATTTATCTGTTGTGGTATTGGGATCTTTAATAATATGCTTGCTGTAATATCTGGTGTTTATTGTTTGATCCTGTATTGCTATCATGAATCCTTCTGTCTCACTGTATATATTGCCTTTTCTTAGCCATGTGTTGGATGCGTCTTGATCAATGTGTGGCTGTGTTAGATGATATGGGTGCTTGCCATGTAGTGTTTTCTTTTTCCAATTTACTTTCTTCGTATCTGTTGACGTTATGTGATCTAAAGGGTTGTAGAAGTGGTTATGAAATTGCAATGGTGTAGCCAATGTATTTATATGAGTGATTGCTTTGTGTATTTTGCTAGTTTCTGCTTGTTCTATAAAGAATTTTCTTAAGTTGTCTACCTGTCCCTAATGTAGGTGTTTTATGTCGATACATCTCCTTCCTCATTCCTTTCTGCTTAATGTGAATCTTTCTGTTGCTGAATGTATGTGATGTATTCTATATTTGTGGCATTGTGATCGTGTAAGTGTATTGAGTGCTCATAGGTCTGTGTTACTCCATTTCACTACTCCAAATGAGTGGGTCAATATTGGTATAGCATAGGTATTTATAGCTTTTGTCTTGTTTCTTGCTTTCAATTCTGTTTTCAGTACTTTTGTTAGTCTTTGTCTATATTTTTCTTTTAGTTCTTCTTTAATATTTGTATTATCTGTTCCTATTTTTTGTCTGTAGCCTAGATATTTATAGACATCTGTTTTTTTCCATAGCTTCTATGCAGTCGCTGTGGTTAGCCAATATGTAATCTTCTTTTTTAGTGTGTTTTCCCTTGACTATGCTATTTTCCTTACATTTGTCTGTTCCAAAAGCCATATTTATATCATTGCTGAATACTTCTGTCATCTTTAGTAATTGGTTGAGTTGTTGATTTGTTCCTGCCAGTAATTTTATATCATCCATGTATAGCAAATGTGTGATTTTGTGTTGGTATGTTCCAGTAATATTGTATCCATAATTTATCTAAAAACAAAGATGATGTAACTTACCAAACGAAAGCGTTGGTATGTTGATAGACACACAAACAAACATACACACAAAATTCAAGGTTTCGCAACCCATGGTTGCTTCATCAGGAAAGAGGGAAGGAGAGGGAAAGACGAAAGGATGTGGGTTGTAAGGGAGAGGGTAAGGTGTCATTCCAATCCCGGGAGCGGTAAGACTTACCTTAGGGGGAAAGAGGGGCTGGTACACACTCGCTTGTGCTAGCGCGCGCGCACACACATACACACACACATATCCATCCACACATATACAGACACATAATTTGTATTATTTAGCATGTTGGATAGTGGGTTCAGAGCAAGGCAGAACCAGAAAGGACTCAATGAGTCTCCTTGGTATATTCCACGCTTAATCTGTACTGGCTGTGATGTGCTACTATTTGAATTTGTTTGGATATTAAGTGTGGTTTTCCAATTTTTCATTACTACGTTTAGGAACTGTATTAATTTAGGATCTACTTTGTTTATTTCCAATATCTGTAGTAACCATGAGTGGGGTACACTATCAAAAGCTTTTTGGTAATCAATGTACATTGATATGTCACCTCTGCATCTACTATCAGTTGCTCTTTACGTCCTTGTGCTCCTTTGCAACAGCCTTTATGTTCTTCATTTATAATTTTGTTCTGTGTTGTATGTGTCACTAATTTCTGTGTAATGACTGAAGTTAATATTTTGTATATTGTTGGTAGGCATGTTATGGGACAATATTTTGCTGGGTTTGCTGTGTGTCTGCTTGTGCTTTAGGTTTCATATAAGTTATTCCATGTGTAAGTGTATCAGGGAATGTGTATGGGTCTGCAATGTAACTGTTAAATAATGCCTGGAATCCTTACCCAATCTGTTACCCCCAGAAACCATCCTTGTAACCATTGATGCCACTTCCTTATGCACAAATATTCCGCACGTCCAGGGCCTCGCTGCGATGGAGCACTTCCTATCACGCCGATCACCTGCCACCCTACCGAAAACCTCTTTCCTCGTCACCTTAGTCAGCTTCATCCTGGCTCACAATTTCTTCACTTTTGAAGGCCAGACATACCAACAATTAAAGGGAACAGCCATGGGTACCAGGATGGTCCCCTCGTATGCCAAACTATTCATGGGTCGCTTAGAGGAAGCCTTCTTGGTTACCCAGACCTGCGAACCCAAAGTTTGGTACAGATTTATTGATGACATCTTCATGATCTGGACTCACAGTGAAGAAGAACTCCAGAATTTCCTCTCCAAACTCAACTCCCTTGGTTCCATCAGATTCATCTGGTCCTACTCCAAATCCCATGCCACTTTCCTTGACGTTGACCTCCATTTTTCCAATGGCCAGCTTCACTCATCCGTCCACATCAAACCCACCAACAAGCAACAGTACCTCCATTATGACAGCTGCCACCCATTCCACATCAAACAGTCCCTTCCCTACAGCCTAGGTCTTCGTGGCAAACGAATCTGCTCCAGTCAGGAATCCCTGAACCATTACACCAACAATCTGAAAACAGTTTTCGCATCCCGCAACTACCCTCCCGACCTGGTACAGAAGCAAATAACCAGAGCCAGAGCAACTTCCTCATCCCCTCAAATCCAGAACCTCCCACAGAAGAACCATAAAAGTGCCCCACTTATGACAGGATACTTTCCGGATTTGGATCAGACTCTGAATGTGGCTCTCCAGCAGGGATACGACTTCCTCAAATCCTGCCTTGCAATGAGATCCATCCTTCCCGAAATCCTCGCCACTCAACCAAGAGTGTCTTTTCGCCATTCACCTAACCTTCGTAGCCTCTTAGTTCATCCCTATGAAATCCCCAAACCACCTTCCCTACCCTCTGGCTCCTACCCTTCTAACTGCCCCTGGTGTAAAACCTGTCCCATGCACCCTCCCACCACCACCTACTCCAGTCCTGTAACCCGGAAGGTGTACATGATCAAAGGCAGAGCTACGTGTGAAAGCATCCACGTGATTTACCAACTGACCTGCCTACACTGTGAAGCTTTCTACGTGGGAACGACCAGCAACAAACTGTCCATTCGCATGAATGGACACAGGCAGACAGTGCTTGTTAGTAATGAGGATCACACTGTGGCTAAACATGCCTTGGTGCACAGCCAGCACATCTTGGCACAGTGTTACACCATCCGGGTTATCTGGATACTTCCCACTAACACAAATCTGTCAGAACTCCGGAGATGGGAACTTGCCCTTCAGTATATCCTCTCTCCTCGTTATCCGCCAGGCCTCAACCTCCGCTAATTTCAAGTTGCCGCCACTCATACCTCACCTGTCTTTCAACATCTTTGCCTGTGTACCTCCGCCTCGACTGACATCTCTGCCCAAACTCTTTGCCTTTACAAATATCTGCTTGTGCGTGTGTGTGTGTGTGTGTGTGTGTGTGTGTGTGTGTGTGTGTGTGTACCTGTCCTTTTTTCCCCTTAAGGTAAGTCTTTCTGCTCCCAGGATTGGAATGACTCCTTACCCTCTCCCTTAAAACCCACATCCTTTGGTCTTTCCCTCTCCTTCCCTCTCTCCTGAAGAAGCAACCATTGGTTGCGAAAGCTTGAATTTTGTGTGTATGTTTGTGTATCTATCGACCTGCCAGCACTTTTGTTTGGTAAGTCACATCAACTTTGTTTTTAGATATATTTTCCCCATGTGGAATGTTTCCCTCTATTATGTTAAATAATTTAGTTAGATGTGAATGTGTTTAGGTGAACTTCTTTAGCCAGAAATTTGCTATTTTATCTTTTCCAGGGGCTTTCCAATTGTGCGTAGAATTAACTGTTTGAGTGACTTCATGTTGCAAAATTACCACTCCAGGAATTTGTGGTATCATCTTGTATGGGTCTGTTTCTGCTTGTATCCACCATGCATGCCTGTTATGTTGTACCGGGTTTGACCACATGTTGCTCCAGAAGTGTTCCATGTCTGTTATGTTTGTGGATTGTCTATTTTAATGTGTGTGCTATCTATTGTCTGGTAAAATTTCTTTTGGTTTGTGTTGAATGTTTGGTTTTGTTTCCATCTATTTTCACTTTTTTTTTGTATCTTCTAAGTCGTTTGGCCAATGCTTGTAATTTCTGCTTCTTTTCATCTAATTGCTCTATTATTATTATTATTATTATTATTATTATTATTATTAGTTGCTCTGTGTGAGGAGGGCAAGGTTACAACAGGTACCTAAGAAACAGGGTTCAGTTTACCCAGTTGTAAGATGACTAGCACAGAGTAGTTTGAACTTGCCGACCTGGAGAGTTTCTGACAGTACTCATATTAGGGTGGTTTGATAAGTCTGGTAAATTCCATGAAAGAATGGAACATTTTTGTTGCACCTTCATGGATATAGATGGTAAGCTTGATTATTCCATGGATTCCATGTCAACAATGTATAGTGCACAGTGCATGGTAGACAGCCTTTCTGAGTTGATCAGTGTGTCAACTATGACAGAAAATTGAGGAAACAGAGTTTCGTGCTGTTATTAACCATTTTCATTTCAAGGGTTAGACTGTCACACAAAACAACGAAGATTTGGATGATGTAATGCAGACTCTGCACCATTGTTGACCACCATTCACTTTTGGATTAATGAATTTAAAGTGGGTCGGACAAGCACCAAAGATTAAGCACACACTGGCCACCAAACTTAGGTCATCACAAAGGAAACCATTGGCAAAATCCATTACATAGTAATGCAAGAGCACCAAATAAAAATTCCGGAAATTGCTGAATCTGTAGATATCTAAAATGAGTGAGTGTATAATATCATGCACAAAGAATTGGCTATGAAGAAGCAGTGTGATGAGGGTACCGCAATTTCTCACTGTCTACCAAAGTGCTTCTGGCATGTTTCCACAAAATTTCTGGCAATGTTTAATCAAAATCCTCAAGAGGTTTTGGATCAATTTGTGGCTGTTGATGAAATCTGGATCCATCATTACACACCTGAGTCAAAACAGCAGTCAAGACAATGGAAAAAGACTGGTGAAAGTGCACCAAAAAAGGCAAAGAACATTTTGTAAGCTGTGTTTTTTTTTTGGGGGGGGGGGAGGGGGCAGATTTCCGCAGAATAATCCTCATAGATTACTTTGAAACAGGCAGAACAACCCTTTTATGCTTCATTGTTGGATTTTTTTTAAATCTTGTGTTGGTCGGGGGGAAAAAAAGCAGATGGTGCACAAAAAAGTGCTCTTTCACCAAAAAACAAGACTGTCCCACATATAAAAAATAACAATGGTGAAAGTGCATGAATTAGGCTTCGAACTGGTTCTTCGTCCCTATTCACCACACTCAGTGTCAAGTAACTTCTTGCTGCTCTCTAACTTGGAACTGTGGTTTGCTGGGATGAAATTTTCATCAAATGGGGAAGTGATAGTTGCAGTCAATGCGTATTTCATAGAGTTTGACAGAACCTATTTTTCTGATGAGATGAAAATGCTAGGGATTTAACTAGGTTGAGGAGACTACATCTGCCATAAAGAAGACTATGTTGAGAAGTTTGGTGAGTTGTTTACAACACAAACATTTTTTCATGCTTTTTTACCAGACTTACCACACCATCACGCATGGAGAGCTGCATCAAACCAGTCTCTGGACTGAAGACCTCAACAACATCATCACACCATCCTCAAACATTATATGATAATTGATAGGTTACTAGTTGCCTGCTCAATTTTGCAGCAGTAAGTTCATTAGTATTTGCGGTTACATTCCCACAGGTAAACATATGTGAGGATAAAAGCAGGTGAGAAAAGAACTGGCCAACCTATCTCCTAAAGGTTTATATAGATCTGCCTATGGCAAAACATAAAACAGAACAATTACCCCTATATATGTCTATAAACAGATAGCAAGTAAAGCACATGATCCATTAGACATATTATATTCTGTCTGTCACTTATTATGGTAAGATCACGCTGGTTAGTATACAGTAAATTTAAATAATGATGGCTTTAAACTATGTAGTTTACCAATATAGTGTGGAATACCAAACACAACTGACAAACCATGATCACACTCAGTGCTGAAGCATATTGCTAATACATCATTATCCTCTGCCAGTTCGCTGAAGATTGAATATAGTTTGTATTTGGAATGGAAGGCGGGAATTACAGGAGGAGTATATTATTGTATACAAATATTGAACACGCAGTTGATAAACAAGCATATTACCTACATCTATAGTAATAATACAATTGTAAACTGTTGTGTGTGTCTGTCTGAACATGCTAATCTCCAAAACTACTTGGTGAATTTTTGTGGGGTTCTGGTGTCTGTCTGCCTAAACACAGTAATTTCCAAAACTAAGATAATTTTTTTATCAAATTATTTTGTGAAGCTTTCTACTCATTTTCTTTATTTGTTGTATGATTGTACAATTATGGCCGTAGAAGGAAAGATGTACATGGAATAATGTACCATTAACAAATCATCTATAAAGTACGTTACAACCTTGTGAAATGTTTTGTTCTTATGTTAAATTAATGCACTCAATGTATAACGCTTCCTGTTCACATGCCTCAAAATGGCCTAAGGCTGAAATTGTACAAATGTACATCAAATAAAGAAAATGTCAGCTCTCAGCATCACTGACCTTGTTTGTAATTAACAAAAATAACTTCAATCCTTGTACACTGTCAGTTCTTGTGTGTAAATCGAGTAAAGTTTGGTAAAAATTGTTAATATTGAGTGCACTGATTGGAAAGAGGAATGAAGCACAAGGTGTTGTGGTGAGCAGAGATCAGCTTTCAAATAAGTTTCTATCCAGATAATTATTCAAATGAGTAGATCATTCAAACAAATTTATTCACGAGTAAATTACTCACAGATAATGGTATTATTCCTCCTGGCAAATACAAATAATTATTTCTTATTTATTGTTCATAACTTAAATAACAAATAATGTAGACTACAAGCATGTTTTCTTTGTTTACTTCATGCGTAGAATTCTATAACTAGTGTTTGTTTTCTGAGCTCATTGCAGTCTCTGTTTGATAAATAACTAATTAAAGATTTGCTCCAAAATATGCTTTGGTGATTCAGTAAGTTAAACTTAAGATTACAAAGCTAAAAATTTGGGTTGCAATCCCCTATTGGCCCTATGATTTTCTCTCTTCCTTGTTGCTTCTTTCACCTCTAGCAACGAGAAATGTGTCAAGTCAAATCGCACTGTTTTGGAGTACACATTTAAATGTAGGTCTCCCAGTAACTGATTGTGTTAAGTTGGTTCAGAGGTGTGAGGAACACAAGGGCACATCACTTTGCCTAGTAAGGCACTGCAGTGCGTACAAACTTTCAAAGAAGTAGCCACTGGCTCCGAAAGCTTGCCTAATTATAACCTTCTTTTATGTATGTGTCCTGCTGCCGCTTGGTGAGTACATTTTCTATCTGCCCGAATATATGTATTGAGTATTTTGTAATTTGTTACTCATAAAATTCAATAAAATTCATTTTCAGTGCTAGATTAAAAATGCAGAATTTCCTGAGATTTTATGCAATTCTTGAATTTCCCTGCGAGTTCACTTATTTTTTTCAGGTAAAATGTAATTCCCCGAGAATTCCTGGTTTTCCAGGACAGCCACCCTCGAAAACGTATCATGGGTGGACAGCCTCAGCAGTTAACATTGCCAATGCACCCCAATTCAACCAGCTCTGCACTTGCCAGTAACCCCCCCCCCCCCCCCCCTTATTACTACATCGAAGAACTCTTAACTAAGTAAATGGAGAAAGATGAGAAGGCAGCCAACAGAAACTCTTAATCTGCTGCACGTTCCTCTACTATAAGAAGATCCTTACACTGTCTGATATGGAAGTCACATTCATAATTACACAATTCGCTCATGATTGTAGTTGTACAAAATGAGTGAACAAAGCAAGAGCTCAGTTGGTAACAACTAATATCAACATACTTCAAATCTAACTAACTCCTAAAACATTTGCGGGGCCCTGGATTTGCAAAGTCAAGCAAAAGTTTTTATTAGTATCAACTCTCAGTAGGCTTTCCATAACAATTACATCAATTGAATAAGTTTTGCGGCAATCCAACATGTGTCTATGTAGTTACATACAACTTTATGACTGAAAAATTTTGGAAGAGACACTGAGTTTCTGAGTACATAAAAGAGTTCGTAATACTGCAGCACGCGCAACTTTATCACAGAAATGTTAAGAAATTATTGGAAGACTTGTTTGCCTTTCTAGACAAACTGCAGTTATTGCAGCAATGTCTTACTCACAATTTAAACACAAATAGTTCACCCGCACTGATGTCCATGACAAAGCGATGTTTATAATAGCCTTAGAAATGTATAAACAATTAGGTCATGAGCTTCAGATGATGTTACTGACTAGAATGAAAAATTATTTTGTTGTGATTTGGGAGGTGAAGCTAATGTAGAATCACAATTAATGTATTTGCCAAAAACTATAGGAAAGTTGTTGATTTTTCAATATTTGCAGGAGAAGATTGTTATTTGCAGGTCTTACATCATTATCCTGAAATAAAGACAATTTCAAGAGATATAACATACGAATATACTCTTTGTATGTGTAGAATGTATTTTCCGTATTGTGTTGCAACAGAAAATCTTCAAAAAGCAAATAAACTTGCTGATTAGATGTTTAAAAAAAAGTGTTTTCTGAAAACTAATTTAAAGACAACAAATAGCACATCAGTTTAATAAATAATAAAGAACTGGAGCAATAAGTCTCATCGGATTTCAAATTTATCTATTATTCAGAACACTTTGTATTCACAGACCACGAACAAATGTTTTTACTCATGTAAAATAATAATGTTTTGAATACATATTTTTATTTGTTATTCACAAATGACTAATAAAAATTTGTACGGATATTTGTTATCCAGAATGGAAAATGATGCACCTACATCCAGTCACTTAAACGTTATAAAGAGGTAAATAATTGACCAGGGTTCCAAAAATATGAGTGTTACATGGAGGAAATTGTAATATAGAGGAAATGCAGTAAAGAGGAAAATTTAACATTGTTTATATGGGCTTTTAGTCGGGACTGGGAAAAAAAAAGACCTGATTTGGAAATTTTCTAGTTATTTTAAGTGTTCAAAATGTTGGAGTACAACTATATTCCACCAGTGACCACTTTCCACATTTTTCACAACCCGCTTCATTTAGGTAGCTTAATAAAACAGTCTCAAAAAAATTAATTGGAGTGGTTAATATTTTAAAGACATAGATGTATAGGTTGAAGTTAGATATAGCGGAAGTTAGTGAAGTGAGGTGGTAGAAAGAACAGAGGGAGTAGGTCTACTAATGAATAATAAAATATGAATGCAGGTAAGCTACTATCAACAGGATAGTGAACACATTACTGTAGCTGATACAGATATAATCCCAACATCCACCACAGTAGCGCAACTTTATATGCCTACTATCTCAGCAGATGATGATGAAATTGAGAAAAAATGTGTTTAATGAGAGAAAAACAATTATGAAGATAGTTTCACACAAGTTACATATCCTGGAGCAACATTATTAAGGTTGTTATTATTATTATTATTATTATTATTATTATTTAGCGTATGTGGTTTTTAAATACAAATGGTTTCAAAATGCATGTTTGACCATCAGCTGTTTTTATTTTAAACCCAAATACAACCAGTTTCAGTCATGGACCATCTTCGGGGATAAGGGTTAAAATGGTTTAAGCCACCATGTTACATTTGTCATTAATTAAATAATGCATAGATCATGTCATGAATATCAATATACGACACAGGACTTTTGGAAGCAAACATACTAAGTAATCTGTGCACACTTTTAGGAGCAAAGATACTGATATGACATGCTCTGTATACACTTAGTATATTTGTTTCTAAAAGTCCTGTGTTGTATAATGATATTTATGACATGCCCTGCATATTATTTAAGTAATGAAAAATGTAATGTGGTGGCTTAAAACATTTTAACCCTTATCCATGAAGATAGTCCACGACTGAAATAAAAACAGCTCATTGTCAAACACACATTTTAGACGTTACTTGATGGCTGTTGATCGTCATCTTCCAAAAATGTTTTGAAGACAATATGGACTGGGGGAATGAAAAGAAATGGGGACAGCTTGTTAGAATTTAGCACAGATCACAGATCTTTCAGCCATTGCTAACATTTCGTTTGGGAATCATGAAAGGAGTTTGTGAAAGGTATATGGACACGACCTAGAGACACCAGAATGCTTCAGATATATTACACCATAAGACAGATTTTAAACGGCAAAAAATTTCTAGTTGGAGATGGGGGATATGGCTACAGTTCATTGATTATGACCTACAGACTAAAACTGAGTAAACTGCAAAAAGACACGTAATTAAAGAGGCTAAGTCAAAAGAACCAGGGGTTGTTGAGATTTCAAAGGGAGCACTAAGCGATGATTGACTGAAATAGGTGAAATTAATAAACAGATGAGGATTGGGTAACTTTGAAAGATGAAATACTGAAGTGACACAAAAATGCAGCAAATAAAACATAGAAAAGAAAATACAGGCATCTTAATGCTGAGATTGATAGGAAGTGCAAAATTGCAACAAAGGAATATAAGTCAAGGGAAGTGTTCGATTCCAATGCGTCGTCATAGCTATGTGTGTTTTGGTATCATGAGCTGCTGTTGACGGAAGCGTCCGATCCCAATTTTTGTTTCTCAGGTGTTGGTTTTGAGGTATCGATAGTTGTCGTGTGATTATAATTTTCTGAGTATTTGTTTTTTATTTTGTGGTTTCGACAAATGTGGTTGAGCTACGCAGGTGAAGAGAAGTGACTCATTCCTGTCGTTATTGTAAGTGTAGCGGAATTTGGGAATTTTCTAGTGTTTTTATTTCATCGTTTTGTGTTGTTTGCGATTGTGGTGTGTGTCTGTATGAGTTTATATTTAGTTTTTCTCCACCCAAAAACCCCCAATTTCCCATGCTGGTCCCATTAGTCTGATTACAGTTTTGGAGGGAAATGTATTTGTTGGTTTGTATGTGTTTTCGTGTTTGTTGTCGTGTTTATGTAATGACGTCATAGGTGCCATATTGGAGACGTTGAGAATGGTCATTTCCACCATATTGGTGACGTCATGTGTCAAAGTAGACAGGTGGAATCAGATGCTTCTGTAATCCCAGATGGTTTTTAGGCGATTTTCCATCTGCCTCGATGAATGCGTGCTGGTTCCCCTTATTCAGCCTCAGTTACACAAAGTCATCAATTGCTGTGCAAACACTGCCTCCATGTACGCGTACACCGTAATTACTCTACCACGAAAACATCTGGGGTACAATTATCTGGTATGAGACGTTCCTGGGGGGGTGGGGGGGTGGAGGGGAGTTGGGGGTGGAAGGAGGGGGAAGATGGGTCCACTGGGGGTAGAACCACACAATAACCTTAGGTTCGGTGTGGGGCAGAGGTTGGGGGAGGGGGGGGGGGGTTTGGACTGCTGTGGCCCGTTGTGAACCTCTGAGGGCTACAGCAGGACGAAGCCTCTCTGTTGTTTCTAGGTCTCCAGTTCAGTACACAATACACCATATAGTTTGACATTCCCTGAAAAGAAGAGTTTCCACTTTTAGGTTGAACAGGTTTTATAAACAACTGAAATTTTTGCCATACATAAAATATGTTTTATTACCACATAAAAGGCTCATAAAAATCAAAACCAAGCTTTATTTAACATAATTTTAGTTTTGAAAGATGAGCGAGAGATTCATTTTTCAAGCATTTTTAATGGTTCCAAAATGTACGTAAAAGGTCCAAGGACTTAAAGGTTTCAATTTATACAACTTCTCTGCACTCTTTTTTGTAATGAAATTAGCCTGCCAATAAACTAAAAATGTATTCCACTGCTTCAGTATCTTCCTTTGATATAGAGTGATGCCTTCCTGTTGAACCCATAAAAACTGGAGCACTTACAATTTTCAAAACATTATGAACAGGAAGTGAGCACTGATGGTGTTGTTGATGTCCTTCAGCTGGACACCTACAGCCAACATCTGGTCCATGTGGTAGCATAAAGTTCATTACAGTTTCGTCTAACTCATAACTGGTGTCTACAATCTCTGTAATCCACCAGCCACACACACACACACACACACACACACACACACACACACACACACACACACACACACACACACACACACACACACACACACACCCCCCTTCTCAGGTTGTGAATCTTAATATTACCCTGCTGTTTATGAGATGTTGGCCGAATGAAAGAAATTTCTTCTTTAAAGTGAGTGTAATATGAGTTTGCCCATCACTTTGAGTCCAAAAATGTGTCTTCTGAATTCCTTTCATAGGAGTAGCATGTTTAGACCATTCTTCTTTTTTCTGCTCATGTATTTCTTCGATTTCCGGCTGTGGTGTGTAAGATTTCACAACTCTCGTAAAATCCTCAGAATTCTGAATCACTGCTGTATTTGGTCTGGAAAGATTATGTTTTGTAGCATGGTGCTTCAGCAGGCCTCCTACACCATCACAAGGCCCCTTCCAGTAGCACTGTATACCGAGTCAGTTGGCACAAATGACTTACTCAATTCAAACAGCTGGTAATGAATTTTAAAATGACTATGAGCACCATCATAAATAACAATGATCTTCTCTGCCCCTGTTTGTTGTTGAAGAATTTTGCGCATTGCTAGCAAAGCAAATGTTGAGTCATGGCCTGTAGCATCACTTATATATAACTCCAACATTTTTAGTCTTGTTTTGAAAATATGTCACTCCTGTAAAAACTGAAACCTGATCATCACTCCAATGATACAGGGTACTTCTTGAGGGAGAATTACAGACCAGTTCTCAGAAAAATCACAGTGTAGCACTAAAACATAATTCTTCAGCCTGTACACACCCTTCACTTTTGCAATGTGTTGTTGTTGCAATTTCTTCAGATGCTAGTATGTTACTGCTTTCACTGACCATTTACCAAGTTCATCAATGAAACTGTCACAGGCAACAGTTTTCTTAATCAGTTTATTTTCCTCCCATCTCGCAAATGTAATTTTTGCAGAGTTCTCTGTTACATCTTCCAGGCCAAGTGTCTGTAAAGACAGTCCTCCCTTTCCAGGGGAGCCACCATATCCTTGAAACAAACAAGTCTCTTCCTTTACGTCTCGTGCAAGTCATGTATGTCTTGCCTTTCACAACTTTTTAACCTTCAACTGTTACAGTTATAGTGTCTTTTTTTGTTGGCGCTCTGGTGAGAGTCCCATTTATCTTCCAGATAAAATGACTGCACTATTTGAACTCAAGGAGCTTCTACAAAATGATCATAATAGGAATCTGGTCTTCCAAAGACTCCTCTTACAGACTTCACATTTCTTGATTTGTCTACCATGTACTTTGAAATGATGGAACATGGTTCAAAATTGTTTTCTTTGAAAATGTATCTGGGATAATAGTTAAAACTTGCACCTTTTCATTGTAGGATGCACAATATTCAACAGCTGAATTGATATTTGTGAAATATTCCTGGAAAGAGCTGCAAGAGTGCTTTGGTTCATTTTTTTTTTTTTTTTTCTGAACTTGTAATTTCTACTTTGAACAGTGTAATCAGTTTTGCTGTAGTGTATTCATCCATAGCTTTAGAAATTTCTCTGCCTTTTCTTGATGCATAGAGCTTATGACTGGGCTTCACTGGCCACAATTTCTTAACAGGACCAACACCTACCTCTGTAGCTAGAAGACTGATTCAGGGTAATTAATCCTCTATTGATGCAAAATCTGCACCATGGGAGTCTGCACCTTGTTCAGATACTATCATTGTTGTTATTCTGTCAAAATATTTAGAACACAAAAAGTCATCACTGGAAACATCTTCACTTTGAAACAGAGTCTTCAAATGAGAACACTTATTCCCAACCTGGAAAAAGTCTGTTTTTTGTCTGTCTTATATAGCACTCTAAGACTTACCAAGCGGGAAAGCACCGGCAGATAGGCACAATGAACAAAACACACACACACACAGAATTACTAGCTTTCGCAACCGATGGTTGTTTCTTCAGGAAGGAGAGGGAAAGACGAAAGGATGTGGGTTTTAAGGGAGAGGGTAAGGAGTCATTCCAATCCCGGGAGCGGAAAGACTTCCCTTAGGGGGAAAAAAAGGACAGGTGTACACTCGCGCGCGCGTGCGCGTGCGCGTACACACACACACACACACACACACACACACACACACACACACACACACACACACACACATCCATCCGCACATACACAAGCAGACATGTGTGTGTGTGTGTGTGTGTGTGTGTGTGTGTGTGTGTGTGTGTGTGTGTGTGTGTGTGTGCGCGCGCGAGTGTACACCTGTCCTTTTTTTCCCCCTAAGGGAAGTCTTTCCGCTCCCGGGATTGGAATGACTCCTTACCCTCTCCCTTAAAACCCACATCCTTTCGTCTTTCCCTCTCCTTCCTGAAGAAGCAACCATCGGTTGCGAAAGCTAGTAATTCTGTGTGTGTGTTTGTGTGTTTTGTTCATTGTGCCTGTTTGCCGGCGCTTTCCCGCTTGGTAAGTCTTGGAATCTTTGTTTTTAATATATTTTTCCCATGTGGAAGTTTCTTTCTATTTTATTTATATAGCACTCTTTTATGGATATGCAATGTCAGCACACTTCACTATCCTGTGGCCCCAGTTAGAAGACATTTGAAACAGTGCTTTTCACAAAAAACACTGCCACTGTGTCAACTGGCAAATTCCTCGCGAAAACAAAGAACTCACTGGATGGTCTCAGATTTCTTAGACATCTCTTCAGTATATATATTAGCACTGAATAACCAAGACAAAGAAACTGACAAGAAACTATAAAAAATAAGTGTAAAAAAGATCTGCAACAATGAAAGTGAAAAGAAATAACTGCAACAAAGCCAACAGAAATAAACATTGTAACAAAGAAATTAGTAAGAAACAGCTTCAGCAAAGACATAAATTACCCTTGAAAGTTAAAAAAAGATATTTTTTAAAATAAAAAAAATAAAACCTGCCCAACTTAAAAGTGGAAGCTCTCCTTTACAGAGAATGTAGAACTACACGGTACTAATCAACAGAAACAAAATCTAACTTTTCTGGACTGGCATTTTTGAAAGACAAAAAAAAAATCTGCAAATTATAAAAAAAATTCAAAAGGTGAAAGAAAAAGAACTTTGACAGCTATGTCCAAACTGAGGATACCATTGTACTCATAAAGCAATTATCTTTAAAATGAAAAAGATCTAACAAAATACCTAGAACTGTTAGAGATACAGCATTTTAAAAAAAATTTCAGAAATTTGCATCTTCAAAATGGTGTTTGCAGCATCATCTTTGGAGGCTTGTATCTGGGGACAGGACTTTTTTTTATTCGTGACTATGAAGGTCAGATACTGATTATGCCAACATATACAGAAACCATATCGCAGTTATAAGGTTTAAAGGGTATAAGAAAGAAGCAGTAATTGAAAAGGGAGTGAGACAGGGTTGTGGCCTCTTACAAATGTTATTTAATTTGAACATTGAACGAGACATAAAGGAAACCAATGAGAAATTCGGAAAGGGATTTAATGTTCAATGAGAAGAAATAAAAACTTTGCAGTCTGCCAACGAGACTGTAATTCCATCAGAGACAGCAAACGACTTGGAATAGCAGCTGTATGGAATGGAGTGTATCTTGAAAAGAGGTTGTAAAATGAATATAGAAAAGCAAAAGAAAAATAATGAAACATAGTTAAATTGGGATAGCCTTTAAGAATTAAATTTGGGAATGACACATTGAAAGTAGTAGACAAGTTTTGTTATTTTGGCAATAAAATAACTGATGTTGTCTGAAGTAGAGATTATCTACAATGCAGATAGGCAATAAAAACAAAAGTATTTCTGAAAAAGACAAATTGTTTTTTGGAGTATAGCCTTGCACAGAAGGGTAACATGGGTGGTTAACAGTTCGGGCAAGAAGAGGATAGATCTTTAAGTGTGATGCTACAGGAGACAGCTGAAGGTTATATGTATGCAGCAGATAACTAATAACCAGGAAACAATTTGTTGGGATATGAAATGCAACAAACACATAGTCTCATTTCTAGGTAAACCAGGTAGCAGAATGTGGGTCATTGCTAGAATTCTAAGGAAATGCAATCAGTTATCAAAGCAGACTGCATACAAAAAAAAAAAAAAAAAAAAAAAAAAAAAAAAAAAAAAAACACGTGTGACTCAGTGTAGAATAGTGCTTAAGAGTGTGGGACCCACATCAAATAGGACCAACAGGTAATACTGAATGGGACACAAAGGGGAACACAAATGGTCACATCTGTTCAACCAATAGGAAAGTGTCATGAGGAAGCTGAAAGAAGCGAAGTGCAGATGTCTGAAAACAGATGTAGACTATCAAGTGAAAATGTACTAGAGCAAACTTCCTAGTTTCTAGAGCAAACTTCAAGTGTTTACTCCAGGAATACAAAACAACCCGATACGTATCAGTCTCATACAGATCGCAAAAACAAAATTAAGACTAATTACAGTACACACAAAGGCACGAAAGCAATCATTCTTCCCAGAATCCGTACGTGAATAGAATAGGAGAAGACACAATAATCGACACAATGGGACGAACCTTGTGTCATGCACTATGGCCTACAAACTTTATTTGCAGAGTACTGGTATTGGTGGCTCAAATATGCGCAGTTTGAAACAGAGTGATGGAGAAAGTGAATTAAAACACAAAATCTGCGCCCTGTCACAACTAATGCAGATGTGCACTTATTTTAACATGTTATTTTATTTACTCAAACTAGTAAATCGGGCAATTTCCAAGGAATGGTGCATATCGGACTTCGATGAGCACTATTTTGTAGAAATTACCTCAAATCCAACTGTAAGTAAATGTAAAAAAAGTTCGTTGAAATTTACTGAGTTCTTCTCTTTTTCATACTGTTGTGCAAAACGAAAACCTTTCGTCTACATTGCATTTTCTTTGAATTTCGAGGGTTTACATGTGCAACAAACAAGTAATTCAGTCAATTGGCTGCCAATACAGATCGTACACTACATTCATCCACTGTATAATCACTAATTACATGGATTTCTGAATAACAATCAATAAATATTATCAAAATGTACAAAAAATTACGGGTGCTTATACATGTGATACTAATTTTCTCAGGAAAATAGTGCCGTGCATGTCTTAGTGTTTTGCTATAACGAACGAATACACATTTTGTGTGTGCTCAAAAAACAAACTTTACTGCAACATCGCGTATTTACATGTCTATGAGGTGTCTCCTTAGATCTCTGCGAACGCTTCACGGCAGATCTTAACAGTGGTTCGAACTGTTTTCGTGTTTTGTCTCTCAAGTTTCTGTTGGCACATGCAAGAGGCACTTCGTCTTCTTCCATGTCGAATTTTCTTTTACGAACAACATCCAATTCCAGTTCAGTCAAAAACTAATTCATCAGCAGCCATTTGTAAACAAATCACAGGTATTCACTAATCAGTAACAGATACCTCCATGGTATATACATTAGAGTAAAACACAGACATACGTGTTTCTGACATTTTTGGGAGACCAGAGAACACATTTTTAATTTATTTATTTGCCCTTTGGAGAATTTTCTCTATTTTCCCATCAAACACACAATTTTTATAAAACAATATAACAATATCGAGCACAGAATAAAATATAAAGGAATGACGGGAATATCAGATCACGTAGTGCTCACGAGAAATCGACGCAAGCCCAGTCACCACAACACCAGACACACACGCAAGAACAACACCGGAAAAAACACAACGACCACGTCCACCAAGATAGAGAAAGATCTAGGGGACACCACAGTCCCCTCGGATAAGTTGTTAGGCATTAAGCCGAGTTCACACAGGCCACTGCCAATGGCGATATGCAGTTGCTTTGTAGTTGCATGTGTGAACTCCTAGTTTTCGGTGGCGCCAATTAAGAAGCGCAACTTTTGTCACGCCACAAAAACTTGAACTTGGTTCTGCTTTGTTGCGCCATTTTGCCTTCTCCACAATCGAATAACGTCATTCGATTGATACCTCGCGGTTGGATTCAAATCTTTCTAGAGCGTATTCGTTCGCAGATAGTGCTTTTGTATGTGCGTTTGCTATTAATGTCGAAAAAATGGTCAACCGAGACAATTATGAGATTCTTGGAGGTGTATCAAGTACGAGGATGCCTTAGGAGCCACAAAAGCGAATCATACAAAGACAGAAATTTGAGAGATGCTGCATTAATTGAAATAGTAAACATTATGCGTGAATATGTTCCTGGAATTGATGTAGCTACAACAAAATTAAAAATTCGAAGCATTCGAAATGCTTACATGAATGAACATAAAAAGTACTGAAATCACTTAAGAGTGGTGCGTCTAAAGACGGTATTTATAAACCTATCCTTGCTTGGTTTGAAGCTGCAGATCGGTTCTTAAAACATGTAGTCGAGACAAGAGAGACGAGAAACACTTTGGTAAGTAATATTTTACATTTATTATGTTTCGAAAACATCTTATTTAGTAATATGTACAGCTGTTTAATCAGCTGAGACAGGTGACGCGTTTTTGCAAACTGCACAGTACGAAGAATTTGTGCGCCCTGTGTGAACGGTAGCTCACAGCGCCACTGCAGAATGACTTGACTTGTGGCGATACTTACGTTGCGTGTGTGAACCCGGCTTTATGGTTCAGACCATCAGCCTCGTCATGGAAATGATGAAGGAATTCATGGAGGCGCAGAGGCAGAACAGTCAGACCCTCGTTGCCCTTCAGGATAGAGAACCAAATATCCAAGGCCTGACCATGTGCGTTTTTAACACAGACGGCATTGTTAATCAAGAGGTCGAGTTCAGAGAACTTCTGAAGGAGTTCTCCATCGACATATGCATGATGGAGGATACCCACCTAAATCCGGGAATAAAAGAGACAGTTCCCAACAACATTAGCTACCGGAAAGACAGGCCAACCCAAGGCAGAGGAGGGGCCATATGCATAAAAAGAGGGATGCCCCACCAGCAGGTATACTTATCAGTACTAAGCAGTGGAGGTGGAAGTAATCATTGCCACCAGATCCGTAACAATTGTTGCAATCTACCGACCCACACAAGCCGAAATAGACGAGGGAGACACAGCTGCTCTAGGGCAAACTGAAGGCAACTTCAATGCCAAACACCCCGATTGGAACTCTAGAGTAACCTCCAGAGCAGGCACCAAACTGCAACAATTAGCACGCGACCACCATGGGGACGGTTGAGACCACACATTTTCCAAAAAACGGAGGTTGTCCCGACGTGTTAGACACAGTCCTCACTAGAAGTATCACAGGGTTTGTGGCCGCAAGAATAATGAAAAAAATGTCCTCCGACCACAACACAGTGATTCTAGAGGTCGATGGATGTGAGAGAATGGGTACAATTCCCACAATGCCATATGTCTTACAAACGTACAGACTGAGAACGATACCGAGAAACTGTCGCCTCTGATATCGCTTGTGATCCGCCACCTACTGCCGGAATAATAGAACAAGCGCTACAAGTCCTGGCAGGTACCATCTTGCAGGCAGCGGAAGATGCCACTCCTCCACAAAGTTACAGCCCTCCCAGAACATTTGCTAGCCCAACTCGGACACAAGAATAGAGTGACAAAAGAGTGGAAGATCACCAGAAATCAGGCCACCAGAAGGCTGTTCAATCGTCTACTCACTGAGCACAGAAATCAGCAATGGCAAAATCGCCTCACGGCTCTCAAAGTAGACGATTACACAATTTGGCAAGCAACTAAGCAATTCACCAAAAGACACGCTAGGACGCCACTACTGCACAGCGTGCTAGGTCTGTCCTACAGCTATGCTGAGAATGCCAATGCCCTCGCCGATTCCTTTGAGAAGCAGTTTCAAACAGCAGACCCCCAGGATGACGAACATGAAGAGGTCAACTGGCTCTTTTCCTCAATGCTAAGGAGGACCCAGAGGACGAACCCCCACTTTTCGCTCCCAGAGACGTGGCAAAAGTAATTAGGTCCCTTTCCATAAAAAAGGCGCCAGGATATGACAGTGGCACCAACCAGCTAGTTAAAAATTTTCCACCCTCGGTTGTCGAACACTTCGTGAAAGTCTTCAACGAGATTACTCATACCCACGAGTTCCCAGCTTACTGGAAACACGTGGAAGTGGTCGCGATAAACAAACCAGAGGAAGACCCTTTATTTCTGCAGCACTGCAGACCGATTAGCCTCTTTCCAACTCTCAGCAAGAGATATGAGCGCCTCCTGCTATTACTCATACAAGATCACATCACCAACGAGCAACTTCTGTCGGATTCCCAATTCAGATTCTGACAGAAGCACTCAGCCCCACAACAGATCGTTAGACTGGTGGAAGTAGCCACAGAGGACTTCAACCACAGAGGCTACTGTGGGATAGTGCTAGTTGATGTAGCCAAAGCCTTCGATTCAGTATGATACAAAGGGCTGTTATACGAGGTATACACACAGGGGTTACCTGGGAGCATAGTCAGGTTAATCCGAAGCTATCTCATGAACAGAACATTCTCTGTCAAGGTAGAAACAGCCACCTCCACCAAAAGGCATATTCGTGCTGGCACATCACCATCAACCCTGAAAAGACACAGGCTCGGGAGATGCGGACCCCCTCAATGCCTCCCCCCCTTCACCTACAGCTACATGGAGCCCAACTCCCCTGGCCTAGATCCGCCAAGTATCTCGGCATAACCTTGGACTCGAGACTAACGTGGAAGCCCCACATAGACGAGGTCTATAGGAAGGTCTGTGCCAGAATGTCCATCCTATACCCAATCCTCAACACAACCAGTTACCTCTCCTGTTCGATAGGGGTGAATGTATACATATCAGTCATACATCCAATAATGGAACATGCATTCCTGCCTGGGGGTATGCAGCGAAGCAGCACCTGGACAAGCTCAAGAGGCAGCAGAACTGCACGCACAGGAGGGCTCTGGATCTACCGCAAGGGTTTCCAACAGACGACTTGCACACCGCTGCTGGAATCCCCCTCCTCAAAGAAAGATTCCAAGATCTGGAAAAAGCTGTCTATGAGAGCCCTTCCAGATCTGGAAATAACCTCATCCACTCCCTAGGTCTGTATGACATGTCCTGCGATAAGCACAGACGCTCTATAACGATCTTCGACGACTAAGTCGAAGAGAAAAATCCCAAAGTCTCCAAGTCCTAATATCAGTCCTTAATCCTTAAAATGCCAAACATCTCGCCTACCTCAGCCAAATACAAGACACAACCAGAACACCATCACAATACACAGACAGCCAAGACTATCCAAGATAAACACATATACAAGCATACAATGTGGAGTGAACGTCAACAGGTTAAAGACTCCTCCATACACTTCCCCAAGGAGGGGAAAGTAAATGGTGTGTGTGTGTGTGTGTGTGTGTGTGTGTGTGTGTGTGTGTGTGTGAGAGAGAGAGAGAGAGAGAGAGAGAGAGAGAGAGAGAGAGAGATTTTTGAACATCATGTTGCGAAGATCGCAGTTCCCACAAAAACAGCAGTTGAGGAATGCCATGCAAGTTGTGATCATGTGACAAATTGACTTGAGGTGCCGTGACGTGAGAGACAGTGTGAATCGGTATTTAAGGAAAATGCTTATCAAATATTTCTCTTTTTGGTTATATGAAACGCAGAACAAAAATAAAGTTACCTTAACGAGGCGAAATGTGTCGAATTACTAACTCAAATATGTTTTTAAGACCAGAAAAAAGAAAGAAAATGCCTTGATGATGCTGTGTTATTCAGGAAAACACTGTAACATTTGGTATTTAAAACAGCTGCCGCGAGCACACGACAGAATATAAGAACAAGAGGCAAACGTAAGCAGTAGTCTGATAATGTTTGAGGATATCTAATATGGCGGTGCCAGGTGCAAAACAACGTACTACATAAGTTTTAGCGGCATTTCCCCCCTCCATGCTCCATTCTGCTACCATATATAAAATTTATCTCATGTTTTGATGTACATCAAAAACATTATGTAATGCATATGAAAGATGAATACAAATAGAAAAAGCAATATTGGTAGTTACAGAAATCATTATTTCCTTATTGTTGAATATCGAGCTTCTTTCGCGACTAAGAGAACATATGTCGGTTACGGTTTGCTCCCACTATTTTATATTTTTAGCATCCATGTGATGAAGTAACTGATCGAATAATTTTAGCGGAATTCGACGTTTTTATGCATACGCAGTTGTTTTTATCAGCTTTAATGGCGTGGTAATGAAAACTCCTTTGGCAGGCTTACTAAAATAACATTACCACAGTGGTCACCACCATAGTAACTTTGCTTTGTTGTTTGACCCTTCGACCATAAATATACTAGTATCTATGGTCAAAGGTTTGGCCATAGATGGTGAATATCAGTGGAAAAATTTGTACAGTAGTTACTGTTTGTTTGGTGCAGTGGGATATCGGATTATGGGTGACGCTGAGTTTGATGACATGAGGGCGAAGCGCTTAGGTTTAGCGCATTCGAAATATAAAGTATTTATATTTTGTTAATTTTGTTTTTGTTTCCTCCTTCCTAAATATAGTACCAACATCAAGTATTTAATGTCGCTCCATATTTTCTGTAGGAAAATGAGTTCGATAATAGGAATGCTGCAGAGGAAAAAAAACGCGAACAAGAGGAAATGAAAAATAGTATTCTTAGCCAAGTCTTGGATCAGTCGGCGAGAGCTCGACGTATGTTGTAACGTCATTTGGTGACAATTTGTTTTCGTGTTGGCTTAGATGGCCGTAGAGGTACAACCAATGTTTTGTTTCAGTAAATACTCTGATGATCGGTAAACCAGAAAAAGGTCGCCTAATTGAAGATATGATTGTGCACATGGCAAGGACGGGTCAGCTTATGGGAAAGTTAAATGAAAATGGACTCATTAACATAATGGAAAAAGTTAGTGAACGGATGCAGCGACCTACTACAACTGTCAAAGTAAGCATTGTGTTCTCACTGACAAATATAGATGATGTATGAGAGCTTTATATAATTTTCTGTGAACATACAATGTCGAGCAAATTAGTTTGTATTAGTCTATACAGAATTCCACTTCACCGTTTACTGAAAGGAATTTCGATGTTCATGATGTACATTGTATTGTGTAATGGTTTTAAGATTAATACAAGTACTTTATCTTTCCTTTGATATACCTTAAGCTGTAAATTTATTTCTATGTGATGATAAATTATTTGTGTACATCTCTCTTCAAAACTTACTGAGTCATGTCCTTGCCACTAATCAGTTGAATTAGTTCAAAGAAACCTGTGGTAAATATCATCTTTCTGCCATATAGTAGGACCTGTGTCAGATTCTATGTAAAGATTCATTACATTTTAAAATGCAGGGTATTGTGTTTAATGTTAAATGTTGTGGTCTTTTATTTACACCCATATTGGGTCTGTTTATGCTATTTTGAATCCTGTTATTCTTATTTCTTCATAGAATCAAAGGTGCTTAAAATGTTGTTGGGGTCTTCAGTCTGAAGACTGGATGCATCTCTCCATCCCTCTCTGTCCTTTGCAGTCTTCTTTGTCTTCAAATAAGTACTGCAACCTACAACCCTTTGAACTGTATTCATCTGATGGTTTCTCCCTGCAGCTTTTACCTCCCAATGCTTCTCTCCAGTACTAGACTGGTGATAACACTGATGTATCACAGTGTGGCCTATCAAGCAATGCCTCCTTTTAGTCAAGCTATGCTACAGATTTCTTTTCTTTCCAGTTCTATTCAATAACTCCTCATTGGTTACATTAACTATCCATCCAGTCTTCAGCATTCTTCTGTAGCACTAAATTTCAGAAGCTTCTGTGCTCTTCTGGCCTGAACTTATCACTCATGTTTCACTCCATACAAGGCTATGCTCTGAACAAATACCTTCAGAAATAGTTTCCTGACAGTTAAATCTTTTCTAGCCATTTCCTGTCCACTTTTTACATGCTCTCTACTTCAGCCATAGTCAGTTATTTTACTGCCTAAATAGCAAAACTCATCAACCACTTTTAATGTCTTATTTCCTAGTCTAATTCCACCATCATTGCCTGATTTAATTTGGCTACATTCCATTATCTTTGTTTTCTTCTGTTGATGTTCATCTTGTATCCACCTTTCAAGATACTGTATATTCTATTCAACTGCTCTTCCAAGTACTTTGCTGTCTCAGGGTTTTTATTTCTTGTCCGCATACTTAAATTCCTTCTCCAAATTAGTTAATTAATTTTTCTGCTTGCTTAGCGTGCAGATTGATCACATCAATGATAGGCTACAACCCTGACGGACTCCATTCTCAATCACTGCTTCCCTTTCAGACCCCTCAACTCTTTATAACTTCTGTCTTGTTTCTGTACAAGTTGTAACATTTTTCTTCTTCTATTTTACCCCTGTTACATCCAGAATTTCAAACAGTGTATTCCAGTTGACATTGTCAAAACCCTTCTCCAAATCTGCAATAGCTACAATATAGAACAGCCTACTCTTAAGAGAAATTTTAGGATCAGTATTGCCTTGCATCTTCTTGCATCAATATCTACAGGTCAAACATTGTCACACTTAGTGGGCTATTGTTAAACACGCAAGAGTACACTAACAAGAAAGCCCAAGCGATTATTCGTCCTGAAGAGTTTTGTCCAAGTAGGCCATTATGTTGTGTAAGTAGCAGATGGTGACTGAAAATTGATTTTTGGTTCCAGTGAAATGGGAGGAAGCTTCAAAAACTTATCACTATTATTTCCACAGGGTGAACAGAAAGCGTCACCAGGTTTAGCACCAGTGTGTTTAAGTCTGAGAAACAGATGAGAGTGAGCTAGTAAGTCCTGTAATTATTAAAATCTTCTTCTTCAAAACTGGTGTGATGAAGGTCTCAACGCTATTCTGTTCCGTACAGACCTCTATCCCTGTATAAATACTATGACCCAGTTTGAACTTCCTTAATGCTGTCGAAACTTCGTCTCGCTCTACATTTATTACCCGCCTCCCCCCTTTTTCCCCCCACACTCTTTCTCAGTTACCAAGTAGACAATCCCTTTATGTTTTAGGACATGTTTTATCAAGAGATCCACTCTTTTAGTCAGGTTGTGCCATAAATTTTTGTCCCCAGTTTGATACAGTACCTCATTAGTTGTCAGATATACCCATCTAATCTTCTGCCTCACACACCCCAGTATCCTTAAAAGTGGAGAGTTGCCTCTGCCATTAGAAATGTTCATTGTACACAAGATCTTTACAGATGAATGTGAATGGGATTTACTCATTTGTTCAATACTATTTCACTAACTCACAACCAAAATGTCACATTTAACCCTAATCTAGACCTCAGGTAATGCTGCAGATCAGTCTGTCACTATAACCTGCAGTGCAAAAGCTAAAATAGATAGGCTACATATTTTCAGTGCTATATTGTATTTTTGTTGTTTGCTAGTTTGATGACACATAGGCTACCACATTGTTACAGTATGAAGCTGACATCTGTCAGTATGTTCACTTGACGTGAGAATGAGAATGTAGTGTGCTATCTTCTGGTCTTCACATTTCGCGACAGGAGTCACTTCATAATGAAAACCTTGACCTAAGTTGCAGTTAAAAAAATTGTGGTTAAATGAGGTCTTATTAATGGATGCATTTTCATTTTCTGGTGGTTATGCTGTTTTCAGCATTTAAATAATTCCAATTCTTAGTTATATTAAAAACAAAGATTCCAAGACTTACCAAGCGGGAAAGCGCCAGTAGACAGCCACAATAAAATAACACACACACAAAATTTCGAGCTTTCGCAACCGGCGGTTGCTTCGTCAGGAAAGAGGGAAGGAGAAGGAAAGATGAAAGGATGTGGGTTTTCGGGAGAGGGTAAGGAGTCATTCCAATCCCGGTAGTGGAAAGACTTACCTTAGGGGGAAAAAAGGATAGGTATATACTCGCGCACACACACATCCATCCATACATATACAGACACAAGCAGACATATTTCATACACACATATCCATCCATACATATACAGACACAAGCAGACATATTTCATATATGAAATGGATGGATGGATGTGTGTGTGTGCGTGTGCGCGCGCAAGAGAGAGTATATACCTATCCTTTTTTCCCCCTTAGGTAAGTCTTTCCGCTCCCGGGATTGGAATGACTCCTTACCCTCTCCCTAAAACTCACATCCTTTCGTCTTTCCTTCTCCTTCCCTCTTTCGTGACAAAGCAACCACCGGTTGCGATTGCTCAAAATTTTGTTTGTGTGTTATTTTATTGTGCCTGTCTACGGCGCTTTCCCGCTTGGTAAGTCTTGGAATCTTTGTTTTTAATATATTTTTCCCATGTGGAAGTTTCTTTCTATTTTATTTACATCATCAGTTCTTAGTTATATACATGTAAAATCTTCATTGCCATTGTAACAATTTTGTTAATTATAACTTTTGATTTAGCTTTTAGCTTCTGACCAGAAATTGGAAAATGGTCAGTAAAAGTCAGTATTTAGACTGATTGGTTTTAGTCTGTATTTTTTAATGTTGGTGTGTAAAGTCATTTCTTCTTCTTCCTTCCAGGTGCAGCCAACTGTGTAACAGTGTATAACTTAAGACTTCTTGGACTTTCTTTTCCTTGTTTCTCACAAACTTCACATTTGTTAATGTCTTTTCTTTCTGTCCTCCTCAGAAATGTCATATATGACTCATGTTTCTACTGGTTTCTCTTCAAATGATTTCTGCTTCTGCATTCATCTCTATTTTGGATCATCTGTACTGTAATAAAAGTTTCTTGTGCATCCATTTTAACCTCCTTAGAGGAGAACTTTGACGGTGAGATGTAACTGATAATATTTTTGCTCAGTTGATTTTCCTCCATTTTTACTAGGTATCCATAAAATTTCAGCTGCTGTTTCCGCGTTGTGTGCATGTTACTTTCAGTGTACATGCAGAGCTCCTCATTTTTTCTATTCTTCAGAGGCCCATCAGTTGTCTTATGGGTTTTCAGAATTTTCTTGAGATTGTTTCTTTCCTTCCAGTCAAGTTCTTCCCACTGTGCCTCTTTATTTAAGAACAAGATACTCTGTAGGACAGAGTCTTGGTTTTATAACTGAATTCTAGTGCCCAGTTTTGGCCTCATAGGATATCGCTCGTTTGTTGTACCTGTTCTGTATTGCTTTGGAAGCAAGGCCTAATTTTTTGGTATTTCCTTTGACTGCCTCTTTATCTAGTCCATTAGATTGGATCAACTCTGCCAAGTATTTGGGTTTATCAGTCCTTTTAATCTTCCCTTATTTTACCTCAGAGTATTTCTCCCCTTGGTGCCTCTGTTCCATGTATTCCATCTGAGACATTGAGGTTTGTTTCTCCTGTAGTTTGACTCAAAATCTCCAGCATTCTTTGCACACCCAACTGGTTTACAGTTGAAAGGAAAAGGCCATTGTTAGAAGCTAAACACCCGATTTCCAAGTCGTTCTCTTCTTTCCCAATGTGTAATTCACTTATTTCTTCCAACTTCAGAGCTTCTTTCCTGGCTTTCATTATTTTTTCCAGGGCGGTATTAAGAGAACTGGGGATAACAAGTCTTCTTGGTCGATGCCTTGCTTTATGTCAGAGGTCTCGGGGATTTCTCTAAAAGAACTAACTTTTGATGTGGTGTCTGTAAGAGTTTGTTCTGTGATTTCCCTAATTTTTCTATCAATTCCGAATTCCTGTAGAACCCAAGATAAATTTTTTCTGGCAGTTGAGTTGTATGCTTTTTTGAGGCCAACATAATTTAATATTGGCCTTTGTGCTGTAGGGCAGCACACTTCTACTTCAATGTTAAGTGCAGCTGAGTTCTTCACAACTAACTTTGTCTTTAGCCAGCCTCTCCTGGGTGTCACAGTAATAGTACAATTTCATCTCTTGGAACTACGTCATTAATTTCTTCTTTATTCTGAAAATGATTGGAGGAAACTGGGCTGTTCAGACATTGTTTCCAGAAAATGTTTCATCAGAGTTCATCCTTTTAGGGACAAAGTCAAGGTATCATGTGCTCCCCTAACTCCATAAAGCAGTGTTAAAACAGAATGTTATCAAACAAGCAAAAAGAAACCCAGACTTATTCAATTACTTTTGTAGAGATACCCAAAAGACAATGATCATACCCTTTTTAATGTCAGTTAAATTGCTATATTTCCATTTTACAACAGTGACTGCACTGTTTCCCCCGACATGCTATATGTACCCTCCACTGCAGAAGCTGCCACCTGCCGTCTTTGAACGGTTATTGCACATTGACGTTGAACACAGGCAATGGTCACATTAATGTGACTGGACTTTGCTTATCTGTGCTGAATAGGAGCATGTCAGTATTATAATAATAAAGTGCAATGACTTTCTTTATTATTATTATTATTATTATTATTATTATTATTATTATTATTATTACTACTATTATTTATTATATGTGAGTCTGCAGTATGTTGATTATAGTCAAAAATAATGAGCAGGTGGGAGTTGGCTGACTCCAGGGACGATGGAGACCAGATTAAAAAAGATGCTTCTTGACCCTTGTTTCCTAATGAGAAATTTGAGTCAAAATCAGTTAAGTTGGGTTTGTGCTTACATATTATTTCTCTACCATTCCATCCTTGAACAAGTGTGGTGGGAAAACAAATATTAATGTTGATTATAGTCAAAAATAATGAGCAGGTGGGAGTTGGCTGACTCCAGGGACGATGGAGACCAGATTGAAAAAGATGCTTCTTGACCCTTGTTTCCTAATGAGAAATTTGAGTCAAAATCAGTTAAGTTGGGTTTGTGCTTTCATATTATTTCTCTACCATTCCATCCTTGAACAAGTGTGGTGGGAAAACAAATATTAAATCTCTCCATGTGAGCTCTGATTTTTCTTCTTCTAGTACAATGGCCATTTTTCCCTATGTAGGTAGGCTTCAACAAAATATTTTCTCATTTGCAAGAGAAACTTAGAAATTGAAATTTCATGAAAAGATGTTACTGCACCAAAAAACGCCTTCATTTTAATGATTGCCACTGGAACTCACCTATTGTATCTTACACTCTCCCCTGTTTTGTGATAGTACATGCCTAGGACTGGTTTCAATCCCTGTTACAGAGAGATTTTTGTAGCAAAATCTCGAACGAGTATCAAAATCTGACTGCCAGCAAATAGCACACCTCTGGTTAAACCTTCTTGGCATTGAGTGCTGTACATTAAGCCAGAAACTAATTACAATCCATGTGCAAACATATCTCACTTAAGAAAAACCAGTGTATTACATGAAATTATCGAAAAAATTCTTCCAGTGTCATCATCCATGTCGGAAAGTGCAGTTGGCTCTATACCTGTATACAATAACAAACAGAATAATTCCATTGTCATTGACAGATGACTGTGAGACAATGAAAAAATGAGAAAAACAGTCACATTAACTAACTGTGCAAGGAAGCTGACGTAGATTCATATCGCATCCATAATATTTGCATGATGTATTAAGATGGAATTGTAAGAAGTTATTAAAAAGATACCACAACCCGTGGCGTATCGTATTATAATGAAACTGTGCGTAGTTGTACCTACTTGAACAATGAGATTACTGATATTAGAGTAGTGATGGCAGTGGTGTAATGTGTCATAAATTACAGAAGTTTTTTGTAAGTTCTGCTGTTCTTAATTTGGAGGAGAATGCAAGATAATGCTGTTGTAACAGAGATTCAACCAAATGTCTGGAACAACTCAAGAGAAAACCGATGAAGCTGGACGACAAGCCAGTCAGGAGCCATCATTGGCAGATCACTATATAGGAACAGAAAAGTCAACCAGCACAAAATGTACAAGTATATATGATGCTACAGATAAATTAATTCCAATGAGTACTCCTGAGAGAGAGAGAGAGAGAGAGAGAGAGAGAGAGAGAGAGAGAGAGAGAGAGAGAGAGGAGAGAGAGAGAGAGAAAGTAGAAACAGGAAACAGACTATGTGTTACCACAAGAAGATGATAGTGAAGCAAGTACATGACTGAGTTCTGTGTCACTGTGCAGCAGAACTCAAAGGATACTGCAGGCTGCAATTGGCTAGTAGAATGATGTGTTGTTTTTAAGTTGTGAGTGGATTGAAGTCGCCTGCCATAATTTTTCTCGTGTGTCAACCTCTTCATCTTGGAAGCATCTGCACTCTACATCTTGAATTATTTGTTGGATGTATTCCAATCTTTGTCTTCCCTTAAAGTTTTTACTATCTCCAACTGTCTCCATCTCTAGTAGTATGCAAGTTATTCCTTGATGTGTTAACACGTGTCCTATCATTCTGTCCCTTCTTATTGTCAGTGTTTTCCATACATTCCTTTCTTTGGCAATTTTGCTGAGAACTCCCTCATGCCTTAGCTTGTCAGTCCACTTAATTCTCAACATCATCCTGTAGCACCAGATCTGAAATGTTTTGTTCTCTTCACTTCCAACTGTCCCACAGTCTGTGATTCACTACCATACAATGCTGTGCACCATATGTATGTTCTCTGAGATTTCGTCCTCGCATTAAGTCCGATGTTTGATACTAGTAGACTTCTCTGAAGAGGAATGCCCTCTTTGTCTGTGCTAATCTGCTTTTCATGTCGTCCTTGCTTCATCCATCATGTGTTGTTTTGCTTCCAAGGTATCGGAATTTCTTAACTTAGTCTACTTCATGGTCTGCAGTTTCGATCTTCAGTTTGTTGCTAATATTGTTTCTGCTACTCATTACTTTTGCCTTTCTTCTGTCTACTTTCAGTCCATATTCTGTAGTCAATTAACTCTTCATTCCATTCTACAGATCATGTAATTCTTCTTCACTTTCACTGAAGATAGCAATGACATCAGCAAATCCTTATCACTGATATACTTTCACCTTGAATTTTAGTGCCAATCCTGAACCTTTTTATTTCTGTCATTGCATCTTCGATGTATAGGTTGAACATGAGGGCAAAAGGCTACATCTCTCTCTTATACTCTTTTTAATCCAAGTATTTCATTCTTAGGCTTCCATTCGTATTGTTCCCTCTTGGTTCTCATATATATTGTATATTATCCGCCTTTCTCTATAGCTTACCCTTATCTTTCTCAGAATTTCAAACATCTTGCGCCATTTTACATTGTCAAACACTTTTTTTTTGACAAATTCTGTGAATGGTTTTCCTAGCGCTACAGATCTTGTGAATCTCAATCACAGTAGTGATATTGTCTCCTCCAAACCACAACTGTTGCTGACGTTTTACTCAAAACCAACACTACAGTTGCTGAACCTGTATCAACATGCTCCATGTGCTGGACAAGAAATTTACGAATGATGGGTGGCGCCACGGCTGGCTATGCTATCACTTATGTATGTAAAAGCTTTGCCTAGTGGAAAAAGCACCAAAACAAGGAAATTTATGGAATCATTTGAGGCTACGTGACCTTTTTCTTTAAGTCATGGTGCATTTTTCATGATGAGCTTATGTGGAAGAAACGTGTAACCTGTAAGGTAGTTCAGGGAAATGTAGGTGTTTGAAATTGTTTATTGGTGCATAAAGTTGGATTTAGATTTTGATTTTGTTTTACTGTTGAAATTGAATATATATTGTAAAATGTAGGCCCGGCCATAGAAGGGACTAACTTGTTCACATCACTATTCCAGTTGAAAGTAGTATGCATTGTTATCTTGCAGTGCAAGCACAGACAGTGAGTCCAGAAAATGCCTCAGTGGTGACAGTTTACTATTTGTGTCCTTAAATTTATTGACAATGCTGATGGAAAAGTTGACAGAAGAAACAAGGAAAGTATTAAAGTTAAGTAAATGGTGTGCAAATTACAGCAGGAGGCACACATTGCAAGAGGAAGAATAAATGTGTATAAAGTAAATATCTCAGTGAAGATACGAAGAGATCTATTATTAAATGACACTTTCTGCAATATCATGTACACCACAAAGAAATGCTAAGTTTGTAACATGTTCTCAGGTTTAGTCTCATAGAACTGGACTTAAAAGTCTAGCACAGAAATTCTGAGAAAACTTGTTCTGCTTATGTGATTTAGTTTGGAAAGATGCGGGAATTAACAAGTCTGCGTGAAAAATGCATAGTTTTAAAAAAAGGAGGGGGGGGGGGGTGCGATCATTGACGTTAGATTTTAAGAAAGAATGATGTATCCAAATTAAAGCAGCAGTGTTTCTCTTTTATCACCCAGATTTATGCAGAGCTCTGTTTAGAGACATTAACAAGTGACAGTTGTGTTGGAAGAATTTGTGTCAAAAAAACATAAGACTCCATCAACAGCTAACGTAGTTATGGTAAGAGAGACTACTTTAAATTTTGTGAATATTCTGAAAAACAAATGGAACAGTTCAATCTTAAGGAGGACTAGCTTGATCACTTTCTGATCACTTACTGCAAAGTGCGAGTAGTGACGTCATCAAGTTTGTGCAGTAGCTGGTACTCATGGTTCATGGAAATGCTACAGTTGAAAGATACTTTTCTGTTAATAAAGGAGGTTTAGTTGAAAACTTGTAAGAACATACAATTGTTGCAGATGGAAGTGTTTACAGTGCAATCATTCGGTGGTTTACTTAATAGTAAGAAACAACTGAATTACGAATGCGGTTATACTAGCTGTGAAGAATGCTTCATCAAATAGAGCAGAAACCTTAAAAAAAGAAGAAGAAGAAGAAGAAGAAGAAGAAGAAGAAGAAATCTGATGAAGTGGCCAGTCTTAAAAGAAGAACACTTCAGGAAGTAAGAGGTTAAAAGTAAAAAAAACAAATAATTATAGAAAAGTCAAAAGAATTAGTCGAAGTTTTGGTTTTTGAATTTTCCAGCTTAGCTAAGAAACTTAAAAACTTAATCTTTTACTGTGAAGTTTAATATTTGACATAAATTTTGTACCTTCAAAATTGTTCTGTTGCCCGAAGGAAAATTGTTTTCACTACATTACTAAGTTAAAACAATTTGTATTTTAATTGATGTGATGACGTGTGTGTGTGTGTGTGTGTGTGTGTGTGTGTGTGTGTGTGTGTGTGTGTGTGTGTGTGTGTGTGTGTGTTTAAAAATAGTCATACCTCATACTGTGTGAGAGTTTAATGAGTATTTGATGAATAATATACAATGTCACAGATAATTATTTATGTTGACATACAATTTAAGTGCTGTAAGAATTATTACATTCAGCTTTCATTTCAACCAGTTTTCATGTTCTTAAAAGTGTTTTTTGTCAATGTACTGCACATATTTTTGAGAGGTCATGATGAAAAAGTCATGAACTTGAGCCTCTGAAAATCTGTAGACACTCTGCTCTCGAGATAGGAGACCTTTTCACATTCCAAGGGTGTAGATAATGTTCTGATTAAGTTGATCATAGCTCACATGTTTATTTAAACAACTGATTCTGTTGAGGAAACATTTTGTTTCAAGTAGTTGAAGTTTGTATTTAATTGTCTCATTTTGGAAAATACATGCTGTAATACTATTCGTTTTGTTGCCAGTTTGATCGACGACGAGCGGCCTTGGATGATTCTGATGATGATATATAATGAAATAGCTGGAAGAAAGAAGGAAACTGCAACTGAAAGAAAATAATCTGAAATTAATTTAAAAGGACTGAATTATAGAATTTTCATATCCATAATATTGTTTATGATACATGCTCATTAACTTTCATTTAATACAAGCTTAAATTCTTTATGGAAGCTTGTAAAATTACACTGCATTAAATGATGAAAATAATTTCTTTTTTAAAACATGTACAGTATTTTTCCACTAAAAGTGAAATCTTAAAAATTAAGTGGGTAAAGTATTGACTTTTGCTAAAAAGTTTGCTGTTGTTGTGTTGTCAACACAAATAACTATTGAAGTACTGTAGTGACAATTTCCCAGGCAATGCAAGGTGCAGAAACTAGAAGAAAAAAAATTGACACTAACATGTTTATATCAAGTACTTTGTATGCTGGAACAGGCTGACAACCAAACAATAATTTGTGTGTGTGCGTGCTTGCTTATTTACAAGTAAATTACAAAAATGTATGTAAATATCACTGGTCCACATAAATACCCCATTATGTTATAGTTGGCATGTTAATGTATTGTTGTCATAACTCCTGTCAACTTCCTATTTTTAGTATTTGTTTAATTATTAATTATCTTATCTTATATTAATCTTTTGTTATAAATGCCTCATAAGTTGTCATTTTCGAGTATTTCCACCAGCTGGACATGGCAACAGTTCTTTATGCTATAGTGGCTGCCCTATAGTTAACATTGTCAACTTATTTTGTTGTATTAGTAACCAAAGAATTTTGTGGATTCTGCACTTCTACAGCATCTGGCATCATGCTATGATATTATACTTCAAACATCTGCAAGTAGAATGTAGGTGCAGTTACGTTCGGAGTTAGTGATTAAGAGAAGACATGGAAACTTTATAAGGCAAAGAGTGGGAGAGACAATTCTAGCATTCTGGTTTATTTTTTTATGTCAACTGAATAAACTGTCAGAATCAAACCAGGACTAGTTATCATACAAAATGTGTGATTATTAAAATTAATCAACCTTGAGTCACTTTGTCCAGGTTTTGAGGCAGTTGTAAAAATGTCTTTCACTAATATCTTTACAGTGGCAATGCATCTGCATGAGGTAACATTGCTGCACACTGAAATACCGCTTACCGTGCCACAAAAGTTTGCCAGAACATATAGAATATCAGCAATAAATGTCATAACTCAGAAATTATCAAAGGTAATAAAATGTTTAACTTGTTCTATTTCTTTCCCCAAAAGTGCATTGGGTTTGCATCAAATGTAATGTGCTGTAAGGTCGAATTTCGACTCTGAATCTGCTTGAATCTCCAGAAGAACAAGAAATATATTATAAAAAATATACTCATGAAGCAGCAGCAGCAGAAGTCACACACACAAAGGTTTAACTTTTACAAGCTTTTGGAGCCAAAGGCTGTTTCTTCTGACAGAAGAGTTGAAGAGGAAGGAAGAGGGGTGAAGGAAAAGGACTGGAGAGGTTTAGGGAAAGGGGTGCAGTTCAGAAAAGTCACCTTGAACTCTATTAAGAGGAGACTTATCGGACACCACTGGACGAGATTTAAAACCTGAGAGGTTAAAGGTTGAAGACAGTATAATAAGCAAGACAGTTTTGCTATTAAAACATCATGCACAAGTTAGTAAGAGTGAAAAGCTAAGTGCATTGTATGTAACAGAGGTGGCACGGGGGACAACGAAAAATAGGTGGGTCAGAAAATGGAAGATGTAGAAAACTAAAGTGGAGTGAAGAAAGGAGTAGTTACTGTGAAGAAATGCTGAGATGGAAGGGATTAACGTAAATTAAGGCCAGGTGGGTGGTGAGAACAAAGGACATGTAGCACAAGTTCCCACCTGTGGAGTTCTGAGAAACTGTTGTTTGGGGGGAAAATCCAAATGGCGCCTGTGGTGAAACGGGCACCGATGTCATGACTGTCATGTTGTAGAGTATGCTCTGCAACACGATATTGTGTGTTGCTGGTATACACCCTCTGCCTATGCCCATTCATCCTGGCAGATAACTGGGTGGTAACCATGCTGATATAAAAGGATGAAGAGTGTTTACCTAACAGCTTATATATGACATGTCATTTCATAGGTGGCTCTCCCTTTTGTAGTGTATATTTTGCCAGTTACAGGGCTGAAATAGTTGGTGGTAGGAGGGTGCATAGGGCAAGTCTTGCAGCGGGGACGGTCACAGGGGTAGGTGCCATAGGTTAGTTAGATGGGTGTAGGAGGATAGGGTCTGACAAGGATATTGTGGAGATTGGAAGCATGGTGAAACACCATTCTGGATGTGGTGGGAAAGGTCTGACAGAATGGATCTTCAGCGCACAATTTTAAGACGTCATGGCCTTATTGAAGTAACGATTAATACATTCAAGACGAGGCTAACACTGAGTGACAATTGGTGTGCTCTGGAGTTGTTTTTCGGAAGGATCAGCAGTACCAGGATTTTATGTGATGGCCTGGGAAATCTGCGTTTGAAGCAAGCTGTTGGGATGATTACTGAGGTGAAGTGAGAGTGGTGGTATATTGCTGTAAAGTGTCTCCATCCAAACAAATACCTTTGAAAGTCCCTGTTTCTGGATGTAATCGTAGTCTACACCAAGCTGTTTTACATTTTCAAATGCAGCAATCTCTTGCACTTACCCAACTAACGTGTGACCTATATGCCTCCTCTCCCAGTTCCCACTCCACCAGACTTCTCTCCTCCTACAAAATCCTGCAGTTATCTGCCCCTCATGTTTCTTTGGATGGTGTTGTCTGCCAAGCCAACTTCAGACTGAAATAACATCCCAGATTTCACCCCAAAAAGATTTTCCCACCTTCTCCTTAACAACAGTGTTGTTTTCCTTCCTGTCCCTCTTCTTTACTGATGTCAGTGGTACACTACAATGGACGCATATACAATACATAAAAAGGAAACTATACAGTATTCACCCAGAATTGGACAACTTTGATAACACTGGGTGCTGCAGCCATTAAGTCCTTCATGGTTCAGCTGGTTGGGCATGAGTTACAATTGAAGACATGCCGGGTTGTTTGCATTTCACTGCAGTCGCACAGTGTTGTGATGGCAGTTGGAAGTTCCGTTGAAGGAGATTGTTCCTCGATCTTGTGACTTCCATCTGCAGCTCACCAAATGGATACAACTCCTACAAACCAAGCTTGGCCAACCTCCTTAACATCCCAAGCCTTCACCCCTGTGTTCCAGGCCAGTAATAACTTAAAGCCACAAGAACCAATCACAACAGTACAGTGTTTTCCACCTCTCGTCTAAAGCACTTTCCACTCTTAAATTATCTATATTATCTAAGGGTCTCACTTTCAGCCCTAAACCTGCATTTAACCATGCTGGTTTGCTGAAGGACCCATATTCCTTTACAAATAATGTCAAATGGAAGTATCACTTTTCAGTCCAATCCCAAAACCTTTCCAGCAGCAAACCTGACACTGAGCCCTGCCTTGAACAGTTCAGACCATGCTCCCAAATTGATCCACCACCACTATCTCAAAATCATCCATTACAAGTCTTCCAAGAATTCCTCACATCCAGCGTTGCTTCACAACCCTTCCTCAGGACACAACAACATGACCCTAACCTGTCCTCTGCAGAACTCCATGCTCTACGTTCCGTTAAGCTGATGACTCCATGGTAATCCTCCTAGCAGACAAAGTATCTACTATATGGTACTTGACTGACAGAAGTATGTTTCAAATGTAATTCTCTTTTGTATGCAGCTGCCTGACACCTCTACATACACCATCTGTCATGAAGATCCATCCATGTGATTCATACTGGCTTGCAGTCCCTCCTAAAAACCTCAGGCCCCTCAAAAGGACTTACACCTCAATCCATAGAACTCCTTACCCCGCCGCCAACCACGCAACCCACCCTTTACCTTCTTCCTAAAATCCACAGACCCTATCATCCAGGCCATCCTGTTGTTGCTGTCTTCAAAGCACCCACCGAATTTATATCTGCCTTAGTTGAACAACACCAGCAGTACATAGTACAAAGACTTCTCTCCTATTTTGGAGATACCATTTCTTAGATCATCTGAAATCTGTGCCTGTCCCCGCTCCCATTACACACGTTGCTTGTCACCATTGATGCCTTCTCCCTCTACACCAACGTCCCCTACATACATGGCGTCTGCCAGTGAACATTTCCTCAGTCAACGGTCACCACCTGATCCCAAACTTATGACATCCTTCTTGTTCACCTTGATCAACTTTACACTCACCAACAATTACTTCACCTTCAAAGGGCAGACGTACAAACAGATCAGGGATACACTGTGGGAACCAGGCTGGCTCTCCTCTATGCCAACCTTTCCGTGGGTCCCTTGGAGGTGTCTTTCCTGGGATCCGTAAGCCTTCAGCCTCTGGTTTGGTTTAGATAAATTGATGACATCTGTACCATGTGGACTCAAGGTGAGCCTGGCCTGCTAAAATTCCTGGAATCCCTAGAGACCTTCTCCCAATTAAATTTTACATTGTTCTGTTCCAAATCCCATTGCCACTTTCCTTGATGCTGATCTCACCCTCATCAAAGACCAGCTGCACTGCACACTTCCATCCTCATTAAACCTACTAACAAACAACAGTGCTTACATTTTGACAGTTGCCATCTGTTCCATGTCAAATGTTCCCTCTCATACAGCCTTGGCATTTGAGCAAACATTCTTGTTCGGGTCAGACTCTTTACAGCAACACACCACTATTTTCACCTCAGCCTTCACTGAATGTAATCATCCCACTCAGCCACTTCAACACAGCCATGACATCTTAAAATCATGCCCTGCAATGAGTTCCATTCTGTCTGGGGTTTTGCCCACCACACCCAGAATAGCATTTAGTCATCCCCCAATCGCTGCAATATCCTTGTCAAATACTATGCTCTTTCTGTATACATTTCCCTACCCTATGGCTCCTACCCCTGTGACTGCCCTGCTGCAAGACTTGCCCTATGCACCCTCCTACCACCACATATTCCAGCACTGTAATTGGCAAAACATTTTACTATCAAACGAAGAGGCACCTGTGAAAATAACACATCATATATCAGGTGTTAAGTAAACACTGTTCGGCCTTCTACATGAGCATGACTACCACCCAGTTATCAGTTAGAATGAGTGGGCATAGGCAGAGGGTGTATACCAGCAACACACAATATCCCATTGCAGACTATGCTGTACAACATGACAGTCATGTTATTTCACCATATGTGCCTCCCGTATTCTTCCTCCAGACACCAGTTTCAAAGAACTCTGCAGGTGGGAACAAGCGCTACTACGTGTCCTTGATTCTCGCCACCTACTTGACCTTAATTCACATTAATTCCTCCAGTCTCAGCATTTCTTCAAAGGAATCACTTATTTCTCCACTCTATTTTAGTTTTCTACTTCTTTTATTTTCTGACCTGTCTGTTTTTCACCATGCCCCCTCCCACCACTGCTGCGTACAATGCACTTAGTTTTTTACTCTTACTAACTCATGCATGATATTTTAATAGTAATATCTGTCTTACATATTACCCTGTCTTCCACTTATAAGCTCTCAGCTTTTCAAATCTTGTCTGGTGCAGTCCCCAACAATCAGTCTTTTCTTCTCATCCTGTCCAGTAAGTCTCCTCTGAACCAGGGTTCTGGGTGTCTTTTCTGAACTGTACTCCTTTATCTAAACCTCTCCAATCTTTTCCTTCGGCCTCTCTTCTTTTCCCCTTCAACTGTTCTGGCAGAAGGAGCCTTTGGCTCTGAAAGCTTGTAAAAGTTAAACCTTTTTGTGTGTGAGTTCTCCTGTCACTGCTTGGTGGATAGATTTTTATCTTTCCATTTACATTATATTGTCAATAATTGATTATTTTCATTATTATAAGGAATATAATTTGCATGATGGTCAATGGAACTCGTAGAAAAATGGCTTCAGTATCATGAGGGATGTTGGAATACCATTATTCACCAGTAAATGCTTTTAGTGTAATCAGCAAGAGGTTGAAATAATGAAGGGATTCACGAGAAGTTGTCGTAGGTGCTGGTGAATCTTCTGGGTTGTTTAGTCATGGTCTACGTAGCATTTTTGTTTTGAAATTTCACCCACTACTACGTTGGACTTTTTGAGGTGCTCCTAGGTCTGCCAAGACTTACAACTGACAATTCAGATTTTGGAGAGCGACATAAAAACTGTAAAGTTAAATAGTATTTCCTGTGAACAATACCACTATTTTGTGAATTAGTTCAAAAATCAGTTACAAACCAAACCCTAAACTGGCTATCTTTTGTCAGTATATTTGTATATTTTGTAACAGAATATTACAACATGAACAATGTGGTCTGTGAAATGTGAATGCCATCACTTAAGGAGACCAAAGTAAAAACTTGTGTATTAAGTGAAGGGATTTATCAGACAGAAATAATAGTTTGTGACATTTTTGTCCTTTTCTCTCTTTCCTGCAGTTTTCAAATTTTAAGACCCATGGGAACCCTTTGCTGTTATCGTAGTGAGTCCAAATCTTGTATACTTCATTTTTGTTAGGAATGGAACCAGATTGAATGGCAGCCCAAAAAAAGCTATCAAAGATTTGGAAATGCGAAATAAGATCCAACTTCTTGCACAACCATCCATTGACAATGTGGGAACTGTAATTAGGTCTGTCAGTCTCCCATTACACCTCACCTGGTGCAGATAAAATTCAATAAAGCATTCTACATCATCTAAATTACTGATCATGAGAGATTCTACACACTGCTTTCAAAAGAAGTTGAAAACTCAAAGGAGGGAACAAATCTCAGTTACCATTCCTAAACACATGGAATGATGGTATTCACCATAGCAGCTATCATAACACTGCTGTAACATTTCTTGTGCGAAATAATCATGAACACAATGGTATTATCATATTGTCTTTATTTTGGGGTGCCGAAAGCTGTGTAGCTCATCCCACTATGGATTAAGAAGGTAGCAGTCTACCTTCAGTAGTTATTCTATGCTGGAGGCAACAGTATAGGAGGTGTTCTTTCTCAACCACTACATTGTGGGAGCCTTCGTTGATATTTAGAAACACTGTGATAGCTACCTAGGGGGTAGTCTTAAAACATAAAACCTAGCCACCAACCGACCACCGCAGCTACTAAGTCAAAGTCGAGTAAAGTGCCAATAAAACCACCCACTCTTCAGAAGTCACACCATTGCGCACTCTGGCAACCCTGTAAAATGCGGAAGTTTCTGGAGGAAGTGTGGTCTTCTGCTTGAGCTGTTTGTGGTGTAGTGATAAACGTCACATAGTGTAGATGCAAATCTGTGATTTCAAGTTCTTTATTTTTAAACTTCATTTCAGTGGTCTGCTAAAGATTTCAATCTGATGAAACCTCAAAGATAAAGTAGTTCACTTTCTAATCCACCAGCAATGGTAAAAGCTTACAGAAAGATTTTTACTAAGAGCTTGTGTCTGCATCAATATCGGAACAGTTTGTGCTTAAGAGTTTCCTCACCCTACTGTGACTTACTAGCCACATGTCACTAGGCACCATCAGGCCAAATGAATGTAGCACAGTGCACCTTGGACACATTTCTGCTCTCACATTAGTAAACATAAAATTGCTTATTAGTATAGTCTGATTTTCTGCACAAAATAACTTCAATAAGCCGAGTGAACACTATGCAGCAACACAATATACATGTGCTGATATCAGGATTTGCATCAGTCATCATCTTCTTATTTGTAGTGAGAGTATTTTTGTTGCAGTTGGATATTGGTTTTTACGTATTTGAAATTAAAACGTTGTTTAAGCATTTTAAAATAGTCTCAGAGGGAAAAACGTTTAACTTTTTTGGCATGTTGTTTGCTTTGGATTTAATAGATGGGTGAAGGCAGCAGAGACAACTCGAAACATTTCTGTTGTATGTGGGACGATTGCTATTGGAAAATTACATCAGGAAATAATTTTCTTGTTTCAAGAAAGTTTGTTTTGGCATAAATGATTCTCCACATTCAGGAAGTCTTGATAAAATTGATATATATGATGAACTGTGACCGTTTAACCTTTGTGCAACATTAGTATTCAGTAAGGAATGTTTGAAGTTGGGTGTAGGTATACTGCATCCTCTAATTCAAAACGGTTACTGTGACTGCAGTTTTGGTTGATCACCATCAGTTTGGTCACTGAATATTCCTATGCAAGGTTATTACTGCCGACAAGCAATTACGCCTTTCTGTTTACTTCTTCAGAAGATATTAATGGCTGAGCCCTAACAAAGACATACTCTGGCAGAGGGAAGTGTGAACATATTTTGCATGTGGTGACTCAAAAAGAATGTTATGCACTATGAATTCCTCCATAGAGGTGTTTCCATTACAGCTGGCATTTAACAACCATCTAGACACCTTTTGGTTGTAGTGTAACTTTCGACCAACCAACTGAATCAAGTGTTGCTACTACACTTTAATAGATTCTGCTTATTTCACAAACAAAACCACCTAGTAGTTTGTTTGAGAAGTCATCCCTGATGTGCTTATTCTTGCGATGTGGCCTCAAATTTTTACCTTTCCCATTCTTTATTGAACAACTGACACCAAAATTCCATTATGGATGAAGATGCACTTAAAACGTAGCTTAATGACGCTTTACTCAGAACCAGTAGGTTTCTACAAGCATGGGATTGCTAAACTACTTGAGCATTGCCAGGCTATTTCTATACTTATATAATGTGAGGGAATACAGTGTTGATTGATTTATCTCTTATGGGGAAAATGCTATTCAAATATGCATTGTACTAATACAAATGAAATTAAACTTACCACAATATTCTTATAATGAAAGTCAATGTTAACACTCTGAGATCCAGCCAATTAGAGAAACTTTGGTAGCCAGAAAACCAGCCATTCGTACCATCATTTCAAACGTTCCTGGCACATTTGTGTTTGATATATTTTAAAATGTAATACACACTAAAAAAGACAATGCTTCAATGTTTCTTTTTCCTGTTTAGTTTAGTTCCTTAATAGATTACAGATTTTTAAAAAAAAGACAGTTTCGAATGTAATTGTCTTTTGTATGGAAAAGTCTGAAGTAATCTGACATGCAGAGATGTAACTTACATTCAGGGCAGTACCAGTTTGTTTCTTTCCTGCTTGTCTTGCCAGCGAATAGTCTCATCTTCTCCAAACTAACCTTGGAATCCCTTGTTGGAATCTGCTTCCTTGTGAGCACCATGTGTAGCAGAATCACAACAAACTGCAAAATGTAGTAAGTTCACTCCTGAAACTCAAGAAACAGGAGAACACACTGTATCAGTCACAACAGCAGACCTTACATTTGCTACTGTTTCTTCCTAATTAACTCTAGAAATTGACAACAGAAGGTAGCACCTGTGAAGTATTTGTGTCAATAGTGTGCCTAAATTGGCATGAATTAGTAAAATATTACACACTTTGGACTTTGAAACAGTCTATGTTTACATGCTGTTCTATGTAATACTCAAATGGTATGGAAATCTGGCATTTCATAAGTAAAATTGTGTATTCACAAAAACCAAAAGTTATGTTGGCACAAGCAGAAGACATTGTCAAGTATATGACATAAGTTTTTCATCCTTACAAATCGGGTAATGGAAATAGTTGGAAGGCTTACAATGGATAAGATTTTCTTATTGGTTTTTGATCTGGCATCTTGTTCTTACAGAATAGGTAAAAATCTGGCCTAGAGCCATCACAGCTTGCACATGACAACACAATCCCATTACCTCAGAAGAGGGAAGAGCTGTGGCATTTGTCATTGCCGTAGGGGTGGCTAGTACAGATGTTGTTGTTCTTGTTGTTGTTGTTGTCTACAGTCCTTAAACTGGTTTGATGCAGCTCTCCATGCTACTCTATCCTGTGCAAGCTTCTTCATTGCCCGGTATCTACTGCAGCCTACATCCTTCTGAATCTGCTAAGTGTATTCATCTCTTGGTCTCCCTCTACGATTTTTACCTGCCACGCTGCCCTCCAGTACTAAATTGGTGATCCCTTGATGCCTCAGAATATGTCCTACGAACCGATCCCTTCTTCTGCTCAAGTTGTGCCACAAACTCCTCTTCTCCCCAATTCTGTTCAATACAATGTCGCCATCATCAGGTGAACTGACGGACTGAGCTCCTGTGAACGTGCCGGCACGGAGATCCGTACGCTATGGCTGCTCAGGGGGAACTGGGTTCGGTCGCGGCGGCGGCCGATTTAAATACCCTCCGCCCGCGGCGCGCTCCCTCCGCCGTCCGCGTCCCGCGCCATGGTCTCGCGGTGGAACAGATTGCGACGGCGTCTGAGATGATGTCGGTGTGATGGCTCTGTCCGCCGTGGTCGTCACAACTATGCGTTTGCTCGATTTACTCTTGATTAACCCAATCGCTGGTTCCCAAGCCTTGCTAAGATTATAGCCACAGTCACGGTTTATGAGGTCGTCATTGGTGCGAATTTCGATGGCCTCTCTAACAACGCTGTCCCAGTATCTCGACGTCTGTACCAGAATCCTCGTGCGGTCATACTCCATAGCGTGATTTTCCGACAAACAATGTTCAGCGACCGCCGACTTGCTCGGATACATTAGTCGAGTGTGCCTCTGGTGTTCACGGCATCGATCCTCGACAGTACGCATCGTCTGACCAATATACGACTTGCCACATTGACACGGAATCTGGTACACGCCAGCCTTCCTCAAACCGAGGTCATCTTTGGCGCTCCCCACCAGTGCACGAGTTTTATTCGGAGGACAAAACACAGTTCTGACACGGTGTTTCTTCAGAATGCGGGCGATTTTCCCCGAGAGTGCGCCTGTGTATGGAATAAATGCAGTGCCTACCTCCTCCCTCGTGACTTCATCCATATCAACAGGTTGTGCTGCAGTGGTTGGGCGGAGAGCACGTTGGATCTGCCACTCTGAGTACCCATTTTTTCGAAACACAGTTCTCAGATGTTCCAATTCCTGGGGTAGACTCTCTGTGTCAGAGATAGTGCGCGCCCTATGTACTAGAGTTTTAAGTACCCCATTCCTCTGTGAAGGGTGGTGGCAGCTGTCTGCGTGCAAATACAGATCAGTGTGTGTTGTCTTTCGATACACCCCATGACCTAGGGTGCCGTCAGCCCTTCTCCTGACCAGGACGTCAAGGGAAGGTAATTTACCCTCCTTTTCAGTCTCCATAGTGAATTTGATGTTGGGGTGTATGGAGTTTAGATGTGTAAGGAAGTCAAGGAGTTTATCCATACCATGTGGCCAGATGATGAACGTGTCGTCCACGTAATGGAAAAAGCAAGTGGGTTTCCATTCGGATGACGACAGGGCTTCCTCCTCGAAGTTCTCCATGTACAAATTCGCCACCACCATTGAGAGTGGGCTACCCATGGCGACTCCCTCCGTTTGTTCGTAGTATTCTCCATTAAAAAGAAAATACGTGGAAGTCAAGACATGCCTGAAAAGTTCAGTGGTATTCTCGTCAAACCTCTGATCAATCAACTCTAGCGACTCTCGCAGGGGTACCCTCGTAAACAAGGAAACGACGTCAAAACTCACTATGATATCTGACTCATCCAACCTGAAGCTATCAAGGCGTTTAACAAAATCCACGGAATTACGGATGTGATGAGGGCATTTACCCACATAAGGACTTAATATTCCCGTCAGGTATTTGGCCAACAAATATGTAGGTGCCCTGATGTTGCTGACAATGGGGCGTAGTGGTACCCCCTCTTTGTGAACCTTCGGGAGTCCATATAGTCTAGGCGGTACCGGACCTTGGGGTAACAATTTCTTAGCGTCACCCTCCGGTAAATCTGCGTCCTTGAGAAGAACCCTCGTCTTGTTCTCCACCTTCTTTGTAGGGTCAACGCTGATCTTCCGGTAGGAATCGTCATTTAGCAGGCTCTGCATCTTATCAGTGTAGTCCTTACGGGAGACAACAACTGTAGCATTGCCTTTGTCAGCCGGTAAGACAACAATTTCAGAGCGTTCCCTCAGATCACGAATGGCCGCCCTCTCTTTACTGCTGATATTTGACTTCATCGGCTTGGATTTCGTCAACGCACGACAAGTTTCACGACGTATTTCCTCGGCTGATTCTGGCGGAAGTCGAGCTGCAACCTGTTCAACAGCACTAACAATTTCTGCGACCGGAGTTAACTTGGGGGTGGGAGCGAAGTTGAGACCTTTCTGCAAAACCGAGACCGCATCATCACTCAAAACCATGCCACTCAAATTGATGACAGTCTTGCAAGGAACCTGCAGAGATGGTACATCAAGAAAGTTCAGAGAAGGGCAACATATTTTGTATTAACGAAGGGCAGCGTGTTTATTATCGAGAACAGGAGAAGAGAGTCATGGATGTGATAAGAGGAGTTTGGGTGGACATCATTAAAAGAAAAGCCTGGGACTTGCGACACGAACAAAAAAGTCGCCATCTACCACACTGCTCCACACAACAGACAGTTCATCCACAAAATAGCGTTTACATGGTACAGGCCTGTGTAGTTGTCTGCTCTACGTGTGTACTGTTTTTTTTGTCAATTGCCAGCAAGTGAACCGACGGCTTGAATTTAATGATAACTATATTTAACTGTAGTTCAGATGTACACTGTAATGCTGTATTTACTGTTTTCACACAGTTTGTGTAAAAGTAAGTCACTTACATGTGTAAATGACCTCACTATAATGGAAATCATGGATAAACCAATAGAAATGTTGCTTTTCTGTTGCCAATATTGATTTACTAGATTAACCCACGTTTATCCTTTCATGAAAAGAGAATTTGTCTGATACAGAAAAGGTAAATATCAGTGGTTATAAACTAGCTGCACATATGAGTAGAGAGAATAAAGTGGGAGGCGTCGTTGCCACATATGTCAAAAGTTATCACTGTGTAGAAAGCTTAGATACAAAAAACTTTTGTCTAGAGCAACATATATAAGCATGTGCCTGTCAACTTAAACTGAAGAAGGGAAATTTTATAATTGTAACAGTATATAGGTCCCCTTCAGGAAACTTTAATTTATTCCTGGAAAACTTGGGTGCCTTGTTGTGCTATCTATCAGATAGGGGAAAGCAAATTATTATTTGTGGGGACTTCAATGTTGATTCACTGAAAGATTGTAATAGGAAGAATGACCTAGAAGTGTTGCCCGGTTCTTTCAATTTTACATCTGTCATTGATTTTCCTACTTGGGTAGTAAAGGACAGCAGCACATTGATAGATAAAACTTTTATAGACCAACATAAGTTTAAAAACATAAATTCTTGTCTTGTTGAAAATGGCCTTTCTGATCATGGTGCTCAGCTAGTTACAGTGTATGACATAAAACTACCCTCCAAAGTTGTGCATTTAATTAATGACTTAATAATTAAAAATTTCAGGGAAAATCTTAAGCAGGTAGACTGGGATGAGGTGTCCAAGAAACCTGATGCTAATTTAAAATATAACTTATTTCATGATACACTTGTAAGAGAATTTGAAAACTGTTTCCCCAAGAAAGTAGTTAAATCTAATTATAAGAAACTATGCGAAAAACCTTGGCTTGCTAAAGGAATAAAAAATCTTGTAATTACAAAAGGGAACTGTATCTAACAACAAGAAAGAGTAATGACCCAGAAACAGCCAAATATTATAAAAACTACTGTGCTACTTTAAGAAAGGTTATTAAAAAGTCCAGAAGCATGTGCATCATGTCTGACATTAATATCTCTGATAACAAAATCAAAACAATTTGGAATATTATTACAAGGGAGACAGGACAACCAAGAGTACAGGATGATGACATCACCATCAAAGCGAATGGAAACTTGATCAACAAGAAGCCGGAAGTCGAAAACATTTTGAATAATCATTTTTTAAATGATGTAGAGAAAATAGGATCTAAATGTTCATCAGAAGAAGCAAGGCAGTTAATGGAAGAGGCCTTACCCACATAATTTGATACAACTGAAATTCCACCCACCTCTCCATCTGAAGTTAGGAAGATAATAAACTCTCTCAAGAATAAGAGCTCACATGGGATTGATGGCATTTCCAGCAGGATAATAAAAGCTTGTTCCCAAGAAATAAGTGGGATTCTTAGCCACATATGTAATAGCTGTCTGAAGCAGGGTATTTTCCCAGATAGACTGAAGTATGCCGTTATTATACCACTGCATAAAAGTGGGGATACGTCTGATGTCAACAACTACCGCCCAATTTCTCTTTTGACTGCCTTATCCAAAATTCTTAAAAAAAGTAATGTATTGTAGAGTAGCTTCACACCTTTGTAAAAATAAGGTTTTAACAAAATGTCAGTTTGGTTTCCAGAAGGGTTTTTCAACATAAAATGCTATATATACTTTCACTAATGAAATATTAAATGCTCTGAGTAACCGGAAGTCACCCGTTGGGATTTTTTTGTGATCTATCAAAGGCTTTTGATTGTGTTTCACCTGTTTGAATACTTCTAGATAAGCTCAAGTACTATGGTATGAATGGGACAGTGCTCTCAAATGGTTGAAATCATACCTAACTGGAAGAGTGCATAAAGTTGAAGTAAACAGTTCACATAATATGCAAAAAACTGACGATTTCTCAAACTTGGGAACAATCAAGAATGGGGTGCCGCAAGGTTCAGTCTTGGGTCCTCTGCTGTTCTTAATATATATTAATGGCTTGCCATTCTATATTCATGAAGATGCAAAGCTGGTACTTTTTGCCGATGATATAAGTATAGCTATCACACCCGAGAGACAAGAATTAACTGGTGAAATTGTAAATGATGTTTTTCAGAAAATCATCAAGTGGTTCTCTGCAAATGGGCTCTAGTAAAACTTTGACAAAACACGGTATATACAGTTCCACACAGTAAATGGAATGGCCCCATTAATAAATATAGACTTTGATCAGAAATCGGTAGCTAAGGTGGAATATTCAAAATTTCTAGGTGTATGCATTGATGAGGGGTTGAACTGGAAAAAAAACACACTGAGGATCTGCTGAAACGTTTGAGTTCAGCTACTTATGCTATTAGGGCCATTGCAAATTTTCGTATGGCATCATATTCTGGGGTAACTCACCATTGAGTAAAAGAGTGTTTATTGCACAAAAGCGTATAATCAGAATAATTGCTGGAGCTTATCCAAGATCATCCTGCAGACACTTATTTAAGGAGCTAGAAATCTTCACTGTAGCCTCACACTGTGTATATTCACTTATGAAATTTGTTATTAACAATCTGAACGAATTCAAAAGTAATTGCAGTGTACATGGCTACAACACTACTCAAGGTTAAATCTAACTTTGCCTCAGAAGGGGGTACATTATGCTGCCACAAAAGTCTTTGGTCACTTACCTAATAGCATAAAAAGTCTGACAAATAGCCATATAGCATTTAAAAGGAAATTAAAAGAATTTCTTAATGGAACTCCTTAGACACATTAGATGAATTTTTGGATATAGTAGGTGGGTAATTACCCAACCAAGAAAAAAAAAAAAAATGTCATGTAATATTTTGTCTAATATAATATCTCGTATAAACACATTTTATTAAGCCGACACATTCCACATCATTACAAAGTGTTGTATTCATGATCTACGGAACAAGTACTAATCTAATCTAGCTTATGTGCGAGTGCATATGTGGGTGAACAAGAACATATTTCTTAAGAGCAGTTCCAGATGGATCCGGATCACTGGTTTACATTCACTTCCTCAGTTGCGTTCCCCAGTTGAACATCTGCGCATCTGCGAAACACCTATATACACATGAGAATAGGACCAGTCCTATTCTGCCTTTTAGTGATCGTACGTGTGAATCTCGAGCAAGTAGGCCCCTTCTACACGGGAGGCGACGGCGGAAATGGTGCATCATGGGTAATCTTGCAAACTCGTAAGTCCCGTGTAGAAAGGGCTAAAGGCATTTGTCGTTGCTGCAGGATCTCACGAAATTTCACTCACCAACTTTCTCCTTCAAATACAGAAACATTTTGTTGATGCCAACGTATATAGGAAGAAACGGTCATCATAGTAATATAATGGCAATCAAAGCTTGTGCAAGATATAGGTGTTGGTTTTTTCCAAACGCTGGTTGGGCGTAGAATAACAGAGAATTATTGTGAAGTTGGCTTGGTGAACCATCTGCCAGGCACCTAAGTGTAATTTGCAGACTATCGATGGAGATGGAGATGTAGATGCCAAATACAAGAGACTTCGTTGTCAAATTGATCATGACTTTTGCTTTGCATACAGTGGTGCATGATTTATGTGTAATGTGAGCAATGTTTATCATATATGTAAAAATAGTAGTTATGAAATGAGGTGCAGTATGAATTGTATCACATGCAGAAACTATACTAAAACAGATGATATAAAGTGTTAAGAAAGTTGAGTTGAGTAGAATTATTTACAGCAATTACTCATTTTATGGAAAATTGTAGTTATGACATTTAAATATGTGTTTCACTAAACTATTGTATAAATACATACTTCAGCTACACAGAATAAATTTAACATTATTTTCTGCCAGTGTTTACGTAGTAAAAGACATCATTGAAGTTTTATTTGAAATTTCTCAGAAATTAAGACCGTTTGTGTCATTGCATTTCCACCTCTCAAATGCAAAAAACATGGAACTCTCCATGCATCTATCGAACAATGTTTCCATTGCGGTATTTTCCTTTTGTTCATATGTATGCTGAATTGACAGTAACACAATGAGTATGGAACACTGTGCCGCATCTGTCAGTTTGCAGTGGTTTAAGTTACCTTTTACTGTTCTTCAAATACAGTCACCATTTTTTTTTTTTTTTTTTTTTGGTCCGCCTACTCTACAACGACCGTGTGCGAACTTACTCTTTTTGACTTCGTCTCCTGGCAGGGTGACTCTGTAAGAGATGGTCTCACTATTTCCAGCTACTGAATGATGACCACATCTTCAACGATAATCTGTTGTATACTTTCAACTGCTTACATCAATTCAGAAGACAGATCCAATCATCAATAATTCATAACTTCAAATACATTATTCGATAATTCACAACTTCAAATACATCATGTGATATATCTTACCACACTGAACTCATCATAATATCTAAGCTCTGCAGTCTTCATTTATCTTGAGCCTTTCACCCATTTTCTCCAGGGTGTTCATCACACCTAAAGGGGCATCATCAAGTAATCAACATCTATGTCCAGCAATTGTTACTGTGCTCATTTCACAACGCCTTATCCCTACTGTGTGATGTCACTGCATACGCACCATCTGCACACATCACAGATCAGGGCACGCACGGCATTTTTTTGACACTACATAAAATGTTTTATAGACATGACCATCTTTCACCAGCTTAAGCGTTTTCAGTGGAGCATAGATCATTCTCACGAATTACCCATGTTACACTACACCATTCATGCCTTCCTACTGCTTGCAGAAGCTTTTTTAATGCTTTGCTGACATTACTTTATTTCCAGCAGAATGAGTGCTGCATTGGAGAGTTAGGTACCCTCTTACAACATTTTTAAGATCTTTGTGCATGTTTGCGTTCATCACTGGCTGCGAGTTTTTACAACAGTTTACAAAATTCATGAGGCAGGCAACACATCAGTCAGAGCAGTTTAGAAATCATTCAGTATGCTATCAGGAAATAGACTGAAAGTCAAATTACACCAATTCTGAGTCTTATTCAACACAGAATGGAATATTACTTAAGGTGATAAAGTGTCTTAGCAGTTACTCTTGCATAGTTCTTAAATGAACATTCTGATAGCATAAATCAACCGTTAGTTTCTTTATAAAGTTTGTCTTGACTATAAAATGCAGTTGTTTCTTGTTGGGTGTTTTGGATGTTTACTAATTGCATCTAACTTATGTGGGTCTGGTATTATTCCTTCCCTGTTTACCTTATGTCCTAAAAAATTAACTTCTGTAGTACCAAATTGATGTTTACATAATTTATAATCAAGATACTAGTTTATCCAAAGTGTACATGTGATCCTCCCAGGTTTGTGATATTATTACTATGTCATCTACGTATGACAAGATTTAGTTTTTCAGATCTTCTCCAATTGCCTTAACAAGTGCTCTACCAAAGACTGACTTTGAGATGTTCAATCCAAATGTAGAACTCTGAATTGATAAGCAGTACCCTCAAATAGAAATCTGTATATTCGTGTGACGTGTCGTACAGTTTAATTTGCCAGTATCCATATGTGGTCTGTTCAGAAAAATCTGGAACATGGTGTACTAAGTTTTTCTATGCTTACCTTTTACTTATTCTGCATGAAATACTTTCCTCCATAAAAGCTAACAAAATTGATGGTGGTACTGCTTGTAATTTTTAAATAAAGCCTTATGCCCATGCATCTAATATAGCTATCGATATCTCAGCGTCTTGTAGTGGTAACACAACTAATGCTGTAGGTAGATAATAAATTTAAAGAAATTTTAACAAGTTTTAGCAAATTTTTTTAAAAATTATAGAAAGTATATTTGAATTGAATAGCATTATGATACTAATTTGTCTCACCTGCAAGAGTAAGCTCTTAGACCAAAATTCGAAGAGGATGGTGAACATACTTGATGGTGGTACTGCCTCTAATTGTTTAAATAAAGACTTGTGTCCAGTTCCTAGGAAGAGGTGACTCAGGTTAGTGGAGGTAGTCCTTTTTTTTTGCAGTTTTCTTAGGCTAGTAGAAGTAGCACAAATGAGCTATCTTCCCTCCAAAATTCAAATTACTGCCAGGGGGCATGGCACTTTCTTAGGTTAGTAGAGGTAGCGCAATTGAACTATCTTACCGCCATTTGGATAACGGTACTCGTATCATCAGCTGACGTCAGTCGCCTCATCAGCTGACATCACATGATGTCACAGCCACCATATTGGATTTGGGATGACACCGGCCTTGGGGTGACAGCGGCCCCTGGGCTGACCTAGTGACGTCCTTGTTGCTCTAGTGCCGCTGCGGCATGAAATCATAATGAACTCATCCTTCAAAGTTAAAGAAGGTATCTACTTTGCCTAGACATTTGACCTGACCTGTAGACCTTTTTTTTGCTCTTAGAGAATTTTTCCCAACCCACTGTGAAGATTGAACCTTGGCGTCAACATCATAACCATAGTCACATGTCTCATCACGAGTTATGATTCTCTGAAGAAACATCACTTTCTCATTTGCGCTCTCCCAAAGCTCTTCATAAATTGTGAGACGAAGGTCTTTCTTGTCTTGACTCATGGGCGATGGGACAAACTTAGTGGCAACAAGATGCATTCCAAGATGCTGTGACAGGATTTCATGACATGATCCAACCAAAATGTTACATTCCTCTGCAATCTCTTAGTCAGTCGGTATACAACTGGCATGCAAAATTTCATTGATGTTCCAGACATGAGTGTCGTCGGTAGATGCTGAAGCGCATTCTGAATGAAGATCATCTTTAACTTCGATCCAGCCACTTTTAAATTGTGTGAGTCATTCGTAACACTAAGTATAGCTTAAGCTCTCATCACTGTAAGTTTCCTGTATCATTTAATGTGTCTCTATACAGGTTTTCTTGAGTTTCACACAAAACTGAAAGCAGATGTGTTGTTCCTCTAACTATGCCTTCACGTAATTCGCAAGCTGTGCGACACAGTGTTCTACTCAATACTGCACTGAACAATAACTGACAGACACATAACAATGAATTTCTAGCAGTTACACATTAAACACAGGTGTGTGTAGGGATGTCAACCACATTTTATTCCAACACGCCATGTACCTTAACAGAGTCATAACTGATGATGAGACATGGGTCTACTATTATGATGTTGAGACCAAGGTTCAATCTTTACAATGGGTTGGGAAAGGTTCTCCAAGACCAAAAGAAAAAAGCTTGTTAGATTTGGTCAAATGTCATTGATAGTTTTCTTTGACTCTGAAGGATTAGTTCATCATTTCATTATTAATGGTACTATTGGGATATGTTGCGATGCTGCAAGAAAATGTGAGAAGAAAACTGGCTGGAATGTGACGAGATAATTAATGGCTCTTGCATCACGATAATGAACCCATACATAATTACCTGTTTGTGCATGAATATTATACAAAAAAATGACATCACTGTGCTGCTTTATCCTCTGTACTCTCCACACCTGGCCCCTGCTGAATTTTTTTATTTCCAAAGTTGAAAACCCTGTTGAAAGGATGAAGATTTGCAATGATACATCAGATAAAAGAAAATTTGCAGATGACGCTTAGCATGATCCAACAAGAAGTGTACCAAGACTGCTTCCAGAAGTGGAATCTGCATTGGGATCGGTCTATCAATTGTGGAGGAGAGTATTTTGAAGGAGATCATGCACAATAAGCAAAGGTAAGCATAAGAAAGTTCTGTGGACAAGGTTCTGAATGTTTTTGAACAGACCTCATATCTCATTATGACTAGTTAGCAATTGAATTATCTACTTCCTCCTTTGCATTAAGTCCTAAATGATTTATCAGTATTATCTACTACCGCTCCTGCTGATATTGTTTCCATATATGTAGGGCTTTTATGTACATCCGTTTGATGTACCACCATTTCTATTGTGGGTATTACATGTATGTGTCACGTTGCCATGGAATCAATTGGTAATGATACTAGTTACTGATTGTCACCGTATGCAACAGTTAAAGATCCCATATGAAAGCCTAATATAGCTTTAGGATCTAAGAGACAGTCCATTGCCAGAATGATAGGGACATTTAAATCAGATACAAGGAACATCAGGTAACTAAACTTATATGTGCTAATAGAAAAAAATGAATCAAGATTTCTGCCTGTACTGATGTATTATTTTTTCCTGTCAGTTCACTCCAGTGACCACCACAAAGAAATCCATCAAACTCTGGATTGTTAAAAGTTCTGGTCCACAACACAAATTTCACTGCCTGAATCCACAATTAAATCTACTGGTACCTTGCCTATCATACCGTGCAGTTTCAGTTGGATGTAATTTTTAGTTATATATTTATGCTCCCCTGATACAAAGTTCGCCGTAACAGAACTTCTATCGTACCTATTCATAAGGGGTTCCAGTGATACTGGCTCAATTGCACCAGTTCCAGAAGATCAAACCTCTCTTCCAACCCTTGTCAGTTTTCGCTTTGTGTGTTGTTATGAAATTCTCGAATGTCCTGACCTCTCTCAGGAGTACTTTAATTAGCTTCTCTCTACAAACATCTCGATCTATTGTTATGTTCGTTATTATATTTGTTTCTGTGTTCTCTTGTGTGACATAAATTGGGTGTTAGATCAGACTTGTCTAATGTTCCTGATCATGTTGATACAACTATTGTTCCAAAATTCCAACTGACTTTGTCATATCCAGCTGTCCCAAATATTCTAAAAGGCTGTTAACTCCTTCCCAGTCATTCCCTAGCAGCTTATCCCATACTCTCTATGGCAGGCAGCTTCTAATAAGTGCTCCTAACAAAGTGGATCATCGAGGTATTTGGCTTTATGCAGTTTACACTGAACAGAATCTCTGCATCCCGACCATTCGTTGCAATTATATGGTTTCAGCCACAAATAATTCCTAGCTAAGTTTCTCTTGTGCTATCTCACTCAAATATTTAGCTTTGAATTTTCTTTCAAAATGAATAAAAGACTTGAATCATCTACCCTCACCATGCTCAATTGTGGTGCATTTCCTGATAAGTGGCTGACCACAAACCTAATCTTGTTGTGGTCTGATCACTAATTGGGTAAAATGCCTTGAGGAATAACACAGGATATATATATCTGGCTGGCATGGATTTATGGTTGAGTCCTTTACCAAGTGATAGAATCTCTCTCTCTCTCTCTCTCTCTCTCTCTCTCTCTCTCTCTCTCTCTCTCTCTTCTCTTTATGGTATTGATTGCTCTTGATTCCTCATCCCTGCATTTCCTGGATGTGGGCAGTATTGAGCCGACGTATCAACACTGTTGGACAGTAAATGTAGGAATCTATTGATGTTGTTACAAGCCATCAACCTCATGTCTGCTGGTCTGACTATGAGGTCTGAAGATTGGACATTTTTTGTGTATGGGGTATTATTTGGCTGTGAATATAATGTAGTTTCCCTGAGCTCATTATGGCATTCAAATGCTAGAAAACGAACATCATTTGATTAATTAAAAATCGCATTGTTTCTATATCTCTATTTGTCAATTTTTGAACATTCACTTTTTTCTGTAGTAAGCCCCAGTTTTTACTGTATGGAGCTTTTAAATTATTGTGCCCTGGCTTGTCTTGACAGAATAAATGTGTTGTAACTGAATCTCTACCTTGTCATGTAATAGTTCAAATTATGTGTCTGTTCTTCTATGTGTTTCAACCCTGTGTTTAGTTTCAAATCTATCCATTCTCCCATTTACCTGTGTTTTAAGACAATTTATATTCAATTTAATTTGTTATAACGTGGTATTCATGTGTTTCAACCTTTAATCTAGTTGGATAAAATTGTTATTCATTTGATCTGTCATTGTTTCTATAACAGGATGACAATATGATTCCATCTGTGAAAATTCTTCATTGATCTGTTGCATGAATGTATGTAACAAAGATTTGGCTGTCTGGTGAATATCCCATCAGAGCTGTGCTTGTTAAACTCATGTCCTAACTATTTAGTATATCATCACAAAGTTATTTCTTTATTATCCAAATAAACAGATAAACAGATATGGCCTTGAATTTAGAAGAGGTTTAAAGACTGGGGGGGCGGGGGGGGGGGGGGGCTGTTATTATTGACTCGTCGCTGGTTATGCACTAAAGCCGTTGAGTACGACATATTTGTCATCATACAAACAAATATATTTAATCCTCCAGATATTTAGAGCTCAAAAGGCAGATGCTGACATGAACTCTTAAGCGAAGCATTGTGCTGCTGTCACCATTGAGGGTGTGGATGCATGCCCACTACCACTCCCAACTGGTTGTGATGCTGCATGCTGAAGCGGACAACTGATGTGAATGTATTCAGCGACTCTTAATAGCTTTAAATTGGCAGGCTGGGAATGTACGGAAGTACTGCACTGCCGACCAATAAACTCCCTATCAGTTGTTTATATGTGTGACAACAGGTTGCTGATTCTTGTTACTATGGTGAAGTTGTTCTTGGATGATTAAAACGTACAGTTTTCACTGGCAGATACTTATATTCTGTTGTGTAACAGAATAAAACCCATTTCCTTGTCACTTTAAAGTGATCCTTAATGTTTCTTGGGTCTTAATTGTACACCCTGTATCACCATCTCAGTGTTTGTTTTTATCTCTGCAATCGTAATTGAACTTTGAAAATTTGTGGCACATATTTAGTTCCAGGTTTTTCATTAATTTCCATGTATTTGTCAATGGATGTTGCTTGCCTGGTTATTGCACCTTTTCTCTGTTTCTATGAAATGTCGTACATGTGTTTGTACTTTTTCCTGTATCCATTAATATTCACAGCTTCACAAATTCACGGTCTTCATACTCAAGGATTCTTTCCATCTTGAAGCGATCTTATTAGTCGTTTTGGAGGGACCTGACATTCCACCAGACTTTCCCTGTGAAATGACTATTATTATGTAGTAATATGTGCTGGTAGATCCACAAACAGGGTTTATTATCCCAATTACAATTTGGTTTAACTTCTCATTGACAGTAACTGCATAAAACCAACTATAACAAGAACTCTCTCAATATGAATCTGAGTCAAATTCAGTTCTGCGTTACCTATAAATGTTCTTAGTTACCTAGTACCACAATCATGGAACTTCACCGTGGATGGAGCTCCATATCATGCCGCACTGCTCAGCAGACTCTGAGCACCTGCCTGCTCTTGCCTCAAGTGCAGCTACCCAGTGTCCCTGAAATATCTCCAAGATAAATCATCACGCCAACCTGAACAGAACCTAATTTTCTGTTATCTGTAACTGTTATTAATTAAACCTAGCCTTCCATGATTCAAGTCTTAATCCTATATACATTTCAATGAGTTCCAACATACACAGTATCACAGCCTCACTTCAGCAGTAAGGGTGCATCACCAGATTCCATTTACCACAACATGCATTTTCACCCTTATAGTACAATCGTAAAATATTCCTTCCATGTCTTCATTTTTTAAGCATTCTATTATAAGCACTGCAGCTTGGCCAACATAACCTCTGGTCAAATTGGAATTTTTGCACAGATTCCTGTTTCTCATCATCCAGCTGTTTTTGTATGAAGTGTGAATGTATAATGGATTTAAAAAACAGTGTCATGCCGTGAGCGCATATATCAAAATACTCGTTAAATCGCGTCTATTCCGTTTTGCTCCAATTGAAAAACAAACTTCATTTTTTATCAATAAACATCGTTCAAAACATGTTATTTGTCTTTAGGTAATTGTAAAAATTTAAGCTGATTTCTCCACAAGGAATTCCTGGAAGAGGTTTTAAGAGATCCTGTTCAAATGTTGTATACCTTACATAAGCCTTATCTGAGCTGAAACTATGTCTGAGGCAAAAAGTTTTGTGATGAAGTCCTGTTAATTAAAATATTTCCACACCAGCAGCTTAAAGTTACAAAAACTTCTGGCATGTGCTGTTTTATTTTATTTGTAAGTGCACTATATATTGGTTCACTATTGATATTGTGGCAGAACTGCCAGAAAATATGAATATCTTTGTTTTTTTTGTTTTACTTACTTTGGTTATCAACTGTGTGGTATCAACAAATTCAGAACTACAGCCTATCACCCACAATGTAACGGCCTAATAGAATGATGGCACCGTACCTTGAAGGTCGTTCTCATGCGTCATTCTTCCTCTTGGACTGAGGCACTCCCCTGGGTCCTTTTAGGTTTGAGGACGGTTTTCAAAGAAGACGTTAAAGCGTCAGTTGCTGAGATGGTATATGGAGAACACCTCCCACTTCTGGCGGATTTTCTTGATGATCCTCCTCTACTTCCTGAGGATCAACTTCCCGAGTTGGTACGACAGGTTCGACAGCATATCACCAAGTTCTTGTAACTATGTGATGCTTAGAGAAGATGTTGTGCGTCCACCCCTTGCTCCACTCTACACTGGCCCATACTGGGTCCTGTCACACTCTGAAAATACTTATACAATCCTCTTTAAGTACAAACCATCTGTCGTGTCCACTGAGCGCCTGAAACCAGCATGGATCCTTAACGACACCGACATATATGATAATGAATTTGTTTTGCAAGAAACGTCAGAGGCCTGTCCTGACCCTTCTCCACAAGCTAATCAAACACTCTCTGCAAGTCAAGGCCCCCCCCCCCCCCCCCCTCTTCTATACTTCACGCCTCCGAGTGCCAGTGGTAATGAACTAGTGTTTCAAGTGAACTTGAGTGACTATGATGTGGACTCTATAAAAATACAACTTGTGGACACTTTTCTTTTTTTATTTGAAATTCAAAGCAATTCTGTGCCATCTGACCAGAAAGACATTAAGCTATTACAGTGCTTCAATGTGGCTCCTGGTACTTCACAAAATGACATTTCAGCCTATGTAGACTCCAGTAATGTTTTATTTATAAGAGTAGCCCCCCGAATCATCCTACCCCTATTGCCATCACCCATGCTGGCCACACTGTACGGCCACCTCTCAGACTTCAAGATTACGTCGTGCCTTAAATGTTTACCTTCCCTTTATCACCTACTCCTCATCACTCCTCCTATGTACTCCTCGAGGGGGGGGGGGGGGGGGGGAGAGGGGGAGTCTCTGTGGCAGAACTGCCCAGAAAATATTGATATCTTTGCTTTTTTGTACTTCATTTTACTTACTTTGGTTGTTGACTGGTTGGTGTGAGGCATTCATCATGACTGTTACTGTGATTGTCGAAAACTATGTCTTTGTGTTTTGATTTATCTTGTGCCAATAAAAATATTACATGGTGTTTTCTGTGTTATGATACTCGCCATAATATGTATCATATAACCTATGACAGGTAAGTTAATAGAGGTACAGAAAATTATTGTAACAGCATACAATAGGTAAGAAATGATGCGGAGTGACAGTGTTGTGAACTTCTCGCGTCATACCGATTATTTGTACAAGTGGAAAAGCCGTGAAAGGCAATGTTTCATAAAAGCACATTATAAACACGTTCGTGTTCAAATGTAGTGATTGTCACGGTGTGAAGAAAAGTAATGATATAATATCCTATTTTTATGTAGCACTACCCATTGGCATTTGTCTCAACGGCGATGGTTAATGACAATTACCAAGCGGCGGCAGGAGCCAAGTTCTCCGAACTGGACTCCGAAAATACAATCTATATTTCATTGTTGTAGGTTACTGGCTGTTCGACATCCGTTGAACTGAAATATGGTGGTGTTGTACGTCTTAATGTATGTGTACTGTTCTGTGTATGAAGTTGGCTGTAAGTGAATCACAATCGTAATGAAGAATCACGCTTCTATTCAATTCTGTTAAGTTGCTTCTCAAAAACATTGGAGAAAGTAATGAACAAAAAAGTAGTAGAGTACCTCACCATACACAAAAAAAAAAAAAAAAAAAAAAAAAAAAAAAAAAAAACCCAGATCAACAAAGCAGACTATTTTCTCTCTCACAAATTAAATTCTTGCGTCACTAAATAACAAAATGTCACCTACTAGAATTTTCTGTGACTTGTCAAAGGCCTTTGACTGCGTTGACCACAAATGGAGTGTATCATATCTACACAATACGAAGCAGAAGGTGTTACTAAATGGTTTTGATGGCTGTCCTGTCTCATTTGATTGGGGCACATCAGAGTGTGGAGTGCTGCAAGGATCCATTTTGGGGCCTTTATTGTTGCTTGTCTTTGTCAATGATCTCCCACTCTACAAACACTTATGTTATGCTGTACTTGTAGATGTCCTACACTGGATTAAGTCTAATGGATTAACACTAAAGCCATCTATTGTGAAGAGAACCCTGAAAATATTGTCAAATATGATTACTACAGGAGCGTTTTTTTTTTACCAGGACTTCAATATTGGCTTTGGTGTAGGGTGACCAAATTATTTTCGGTGAAAACCGGGACACATTCGCCCAGGTGCCAATGGACACCTCATTTCACATGTACCCTGGTTTCTTAATTTTTAATATTAATGTATTGTTGATACATTTTGTTAACCCGATTATTATAACTAATAAGAGAATACAAAAGATTTATATAATCTATATTATCTGTATAATTAATGACATTTAATAAATGTATACAGTAATAAAGAAATTTATTACAATTTTACAAAATTTTACAGCCATTCAACTTTTAATCAATTAATATTAACATGAGCGTTAGTATTACTGAGCACTTGAAGATGGAATTGACTGTCCTTGGAGAGAAGGGTATTTTTCACTGCCTCCAGCGTTCTGGATCATGTCTTTGTTCTTTGAAACACAGTGATAAAACTCAGCACAATCCATTTTGTAGTCGTTCAGGATCTGCAGGGTTGCTTCAAGAGAGTCCACCTCCATTCTGCTTCTTTCATCAGTCCACTGGATATTCATGAATGAAAATATTCTTTCCACATTGGCATTATGGGCTGAGATTGCAAATAAATACCTTGCAATTAGTACCAACTCAGAGTAATACTGAAGACAGTCACAGCTTTTAAAAAAACTCACCCTCTTCTCATGACATTCCAATGGTGTTTTTTTTCATCATTCCACTTGTGAAGACTTTCTTCAACAAAACTTGTCAGTATGCCGAACTGATCAAAGAGAATGGAATCATCGATTTCAATCTCTTTACTCTTCAAATAAGAAACTGCCTCTTCAACACTTTCCCATTTTGGCACTCTCTTCAGTAACATCCAATCAAAACACCGGCGATGATGTTAAATATGAGGCGCTCCACTTGCTGAGATATTCTACACAAGTGTCATAAAACTTGTTAACTTCTTCTTTAAAACTCCTTTCAGATGCTTCTGATACTTCTGCTCTTTTAAGGACAGATTTAACATTAAAGAAATGAACTGCTGTTCTCTCCTCTTAGTAACAGTTTCCAGAGTGTTTTTTCAAAACATCATTTACGTCTATTACACTTTTCGTGCTTCCCTCAATTTCCTTTATCTCATGCTGCAAAGTGCTAAGCTAACTGTGAATGAACCATAAGTAGGCTTCACTTAAAGGGTTATTGAAAAACTGAACCAATATTTTGGGGGCTTTGTCTTCAGCTAGGAAAAAAATCTTTTAACGATTCAAACAGGCGGATTACTCTTTCAACTGCTGGAAACAGTGATAACCACCGAGTTTTCGAGTGACATGTTACATTCATATATTCAGTTCCCACATAATCACAGAACTCCTTAAGCCTCTCTGTTCTAACAATATATATGTAAAAGCGTGAGTATACCTTCATGACGATATTTTCAACATCACAGCTTAAACTGTCAGCAGATGTCTGCACGCTATTGTGTAAAACATGTGCAGGGCACCCTATGCCTTCAATGTTTTCATGCAATGTTGCCTTTAATTTGGTAAATAGGTTGCATTTACCTTCTCTTTTTAAACCACCAAAGTTTGTGTTTGTGTTGTCTCCACAGAATGCCACACATTTACTTTTCTCAAGATCAAACATTTGTATAGTATTCATACAAAATCTTGAAATTTTGTCAGATGTTTTTCATTAGGTAGGGAACTCACCTTCAAAAGTTTGGTCTGAATTCCCTGATTATAAACGAAAAACTGAACAACAAACGGAAATATTTTAGTGGCCTTATGATTGCTGGCATCAGTGGATATCCCGTAGCAAGAAGACTTTTTGATTATTCGAGGCTTTCCTTTACATTTTGGGGAGCAATAACTCCTTTCACTAAGGGTGACACTTTAGTTATTGCTGAACTAAACTTTTTTGCAATGGAAGAATCATCAAACATACGTAATGCCGTTAAGCTTATTAGTACAATCACAAGATCTATAAGTTTGGTGATGTTTTACCGTGTGATAGGCTAGTATAAGCTTGGCTGCTGGAACTTGCGTCTCTTCACTTGACTGATGTTTCACAAAATAATTTTGTAGAGTTGTACTGCAGCTCGGTGCACTGTATCTGTTAATGTGTTTCTTTGACCTGATGTGATCAACTATGTTGGAACGTCCACCATGACTTATACTAATAAAACAGTTACATACCGAACACACTGCTTCGTAATCAAAACGACCTTTCTTAATGAAATTCCATTCCTTGGAATAACAGTCACTGAACTTGCAGGCACGTTTCGGCATTGCGTTTCACAGTACTGCAGCAATAATACCACTAATAAGAGAAAAAAACTATTGCAGTTTGTCTGACAAAACATCAACTACTACACTGTTCTGACAATGAGTGTGTGAGTAAGTGGTGTGACAATCAGACGGTTTCATAGCTGTTACAATAATAAAATTTACTACTTGTTGGCGAAAGTACAGCTCAAAGTAAATTATTGCCTGAGTGTATCAATACTGATACTGTGATTACTAGTATGTAACAATGGAGGTTTTACACAAATAAGCTAAAATATATTAATTTCTTGTGTTGTATTTCCTTTAATATAGCGAAATCCCAAAAATTTGAGAAAGTTTCACGAAATTTATTTAAAAACTGAATTCAGGGACTTCTGAGCGTTCCGAAACAAATTTCCGGGACACCGGAACACTGGGATGAAAACCGGGACAATCCCTGTTTTCCGGGACGTTTGGTCACGCTACTTTGGTGCCCATATGTTGATACCTGCTCGACATGCTCATCGCTGGAAAATCGCATTGAAGCGAAAAAAAGGAAGCTCTTAAAAGGGAAGCCTTCAAAACCAGCACAAAGTCCTCAAATCGAGATCTGATGTGTTCTACAAAAAGTTGAAATGAAAGAACGAGGTTGAAATAACTCTCAGCTACGATTGTCAAAAGAATCTAATACTACCAAAGATGCCAGACCAGGAGGCCTATGATTCGATATGCTCAGTTCGCTACTTAAATAGACTCTCTGGGTGTTGGTTCGTCGCGGGTAGTGATGTTCAAGTCCTTATTACACGACGCACGAAATCGTACACCTATGCACCAGCGCCGCTAGCGTGCATACCTGTAACTACATACTGGATCACGTCCGACCTATTAGACAGTTATTGAAACAACTGCCTGTATCAGAGGAACGGTTATCGCAGTAACTGTTACTTCTCAGTAGCAGGTTATTTCTATCAGTTACGTTATTTTTTGCCACCTCTCTTCTAAGGCAGGGGTCTCCCAACTGCGGGCCGAAACCGGCCCGCGTTATCTGGCCCGCCAAATATTTGAGGTGGTACCTATACTGCCAACAATTGAGTTTCGAGGGCAATCGCGACCAATACATCGCGACATTGTCGCAGCTCTATCTTTACAAAGCGGAAGGTCATGGTTAAACTTGTGGCTATCCACAAGAAACAGATAGACCATTCGCCGTGCGATAGTGAAAAAAATAACGTTTAACAGACTAGTTTGATGAAAACATATTAAGTAAAAAAATTATTTGCATTTTATTCTACTCGCGAGGCTGGTGCAAGTCTTTCAAATGGACGCCACTTCGGCGACTAGCCTTAGTAATCAATCATTATGGAAGATGCTTCTTAAGCGAGGTTTCACTTTCTTTTGATTACGTTGTAAAATACACATAGCAAGTAAATCGTATAAAATATTTTTATTTGAAGGCAATTTAAGGAAAATACAATACCTGGTGTACATAATAATATTGGATATTTTAGTTGTAACTGATGTATAAAAATAACTGTGATTAATTTATATATTGAAAACTCACAGTGTTAGAGTATTCACGTAAAGAAATTTAACATCTTAGTGATAATCAGTGACTTTTATGTAGCTGTAACTTTCCTTTCATAATTACCTCCAGTTGTTGATCAAGTTTACTGGTAGAGATAATCATCAGCGACTTCAAATGCTCATCACTTAATTTCGATCTGTAAATACTTATTGCATGTTTCACTTTGGAGCAAGTTTTTTCACAGAAATAAGTGGTGCCAAAAGTGGAAAAAAGCCACGGGCAAATTTATGTAGATTTGGAAACTGTGTGGATGGAAGACACTTATAAAATTCCAGTAATGCAGACTTTGAATGTCTTTCTTTAAGAAAGTAGCTACGTTGCAAATCAACAATTTCAAACTCAAGTTCTGTGGGTAACGCTTCTATACCGACGTCAAAGGGATTTTGAAATATCTTGATATCGTCTGAATTTGCATCGATATCTAAAAAACGTGATTCAAAATTAATTTTTTAAACGCCCAAAGCTACAATTGCGAAAGATACAGGAAACTGAATCTCAGTTTGACGACTGAATGTTTGGAATGTATTAAAATGTGTGAGGCATACTTTGTTCAACTGAGATTGAAACAAAGCAATCTTTTGTCGAAAGGACTTAACATGTGTGTATAAATCAGGCAGAAGCTGGCTTTCACCTTGCAATTTTAAATTAAGGTCATTCATATGTTTAAGTCTGTATAAAATGCTAGCTTCCATAAGCACTCACCGTTCCGTAGCTCAGCCAGAGGGCGATTCCTTTCGTTCAAAAAAATTTCAATTACTGTTCGGAGTTAAAAATAGAACAAAAAAGCGGATCAGAACTTTACTGCAGCTAAGACAGCGCACTGCGGTATAATATGGCAAGACGCTTTCCTCAATATCTTCAAGAAACTCGCGGAACTGGCGATGACTGAGTGCATGGCATCTGATATAATTAACAACTGAAATAACTGGCTTTAAAACTTCTGACATATCTAAATGTTTTCCACACGAAGACTGTTGGTGAATAATACAATGCACTACTAATGGTTTTGAGCCACCACCATTTTATATGGCCTTAGAAAGGAGAACAACAACACCTTTATTTTTCCCGCACATGTTTTTGCCACCATCAGTTGTAATACATTTTAATTTCTTCCACTGAAGATTGTTTTTGTGAACTGCCTTGTCAACTCCTTTAAAAATATCTTGGCCAGTGATCGTCCTGTGAATACTGTGAACATCAAGGAGCTCTTCATACACTTCATAATTTTTGTCAATCCCTCGAATAAAAAGTAGTACTTGAGCAGTAAGTCTTGAATTTTGACACGCAGTTCCGCTGATATATTTTGTGCAATGTCACCTGTTCTTTGAGCCACAGTGTTTGCCGACAAAATTATGTTTTTAAATAAATTAACTTTTTCTGAACACATTTATTCTGCTGTAGCAATAATGCAGTTCTTAATTAATTCATCGTCGGTAAACGGGTTACACTGTTTCGCTGCTAAATGAGCCACATGAAAATTAGCATAGGTTGCTGCATATTTTTCAGCATTTACTTTCTTGAAAAGGGACTGCTGGGTTTTTAGCTGGCATTTCAGAGACTCATACATTTCTAATCTTTTGCATCCTGTAAACTTGGAGTGCTTGGTCTCATAATGATGTTTTATATTGTATTGTATTGCATGAATATCAAGAGCTCAGATGGAAACCCAGTTCCAAGCAAAGAAGGGAAAGCAGAAAGGTGGAAGGAGTACATAGAGGGTCTAAAGAAGGGCAATGTACTTGCGAACAACATTATGGAAATGGAAGCGGATGTAGATGAATATGAAATGGGAGATACGATATTGCATGAAGAGTCTGACAGAGCACTGAAAGACCTAAGTCGAAACAAGGCCACAGGAGTAGACAACATTCCATTGGAACTACTGACGGCCTTGGGAGAGCCAGTCCTAACAAAACTCTACCGTCTGGTGAGCAAGATGTATGAGAGAGGTGAAATCCCCTCAGACTTCAAGAATGAATATAGTAATTCCAATCACAAAGAAAACATTAAAATCCAGGGAGAAGAAATAAAAACTTTTGAGGTTTGCCGATGTCATATTAATTGTGTCAGAGACTGCAAAGGACTTGGAAGAGCAGTTGAACAGAATGGACAGTGTCTTGAAAGGAGGATATAAGATGAACATCAACAAAAGCAAAACGAGGATGATGGAATGTAGTCGAATTAAGTCAGGTGATGCTGAGGGAATTGATTAGGAAATGAGACGCTTAAAGTAGTAAATGAATTTAGCTATTTGGGGAGCAAAATAACTGATGATGGTCGAAGTAGAGAGGAAATAAAATGTAGACTGGCAATGGCAAGGAAAGTGTTTCTGAAGAAGAGAAATTTCTTAACATCGAGTATATATTTAAGTGTCAGGAAGTCGTTTCTGAAAGTATTTGTATGGAGTGTAGCCATGTATGGAAGTGAAACATGGACGATAAATAGTTTAGACAAGAAGAGAATAGAAGCTTTCGAAATGTGGTGCTACAGAAGAATGCTGAAGATTAGATAATGAGGAGGTATTGAACAGAATTGGTGAAAAGAGGAGTTTGTGGCACAACTTGACAAGAAGAAGGGACCGGTTGGTAGGACATGTTCTGAGGCATCAAGGGATCACCAATTTAGTACTATAGGGCAGCTTGGAGGGTAAAAATCGTAGAGGGAGATCAAGAGATGAATACACTAAACAGATTCAGAAGGATGTAGGTTGCAGTAGGTACTGGGAGATGATGAAGCTTGCACAGGATAGCGAAGCATGGAGAGCTGCATCAAACCAATCTCAGGACTGAAGACCACAACAACAGTGTATTCTTTGAAGACTGATAATGCTTCGTTTCAAATAATACACATTGGTTTGTTGCTTGACTCCACCAGGAAATATTAACATCCCAACTGTTCTTTAAAAATTCTACATCCACTGTCAACCTTTCGTTTCTTTTCCAAATTTGTACAGAACTTCACAAAATATTGTAACCTGAAAATAAAATTGTGCTGTTTAATACTAATAAAACTAGGGAGTAGTCTGCCTAAACAAAATGCAATGAATTAATTTTTAAGGTGCTTTAATTACTAAATTAAATACAATTACACTGTAGTTCCACTAAAAAATACAGTGAAAAAACACTCAAGTCATGCTATACGTATTTCGATTTTTAGATTTTCTTTGTTTCTTCGAATTCAAACTTTGAATTGTCCCACACTTCATCGTCTCACCTACTAGTAGAGCGCATAAAACACTAAATAACTCTTGAGACACTCGCAACATAGACACAATCACACAACAGAACTATCAAATATATGCTCTGGCTCTGCTGCTCGCTACAAGACTACATAACTTAACTTATTGTTGTGCCGCTTCAAATAACAATGCATTGACATACTCTACCTATGTTACATCTTGCAGTAATAGTGTTGCTAACAATGATTTTGAGATTTCGTTAACTTTGCAGGACACTTTCGTGAAGAATGTGCAATGAGATACTTTTTTGTCGGTGAAATTCCCCAGAATTTCGGTCAGGTACGTCCACCAATCAAAATTATGTAATTAAATAAAAATCATAGTTCGTTTCAGTGCTAGCTATTCCCACAACCATAGATTTGTGCGATTTCATCTTTCCTTTAGCCTTACATTACGGTGATCATGGAGGTAGGTAGGTCTTGGAGGTGTCAACGTGGCCCGCGGAGTAAAAGGTTTGGAGTCCCCTGTTGTAAGGGAGTGAACTTCTTAATGTGATTTTTCTTAGTCTGTTCTCGTTTTATACAATTTGGTTCTTTTGTCACGTCCTCTCGTCTCACGGGGAATTTGCATCTTGGTCTGAAACATTGTGGCACAACCCAATAACCCACTTTTTTTTTTTTTTTTTTTTTTTTTTTTTTTTTTTTTTTTTTTTTTTAAACTGACATGAAAGCCCCTTTGCAAGCGACATTTTCGATCTCCTCACACCTCTTTCTAAAAAGTAAATAAGTGGTGATGGATCGTTTCCTTTTTTCATCCTTGCCGGATCCTCTTTCAGAAGACATGGAGGGCCATTTTGAGCTGCTTAGTTGCCTCTGCCACTCAGATTCTTTTCAGTTCTGGTAAAATATTTGGTGAATTTTTTGTACATCTTGTCATGGTAAGCTCATTACATCTTTGCTATCCAAAGGGATATCTACAATAGGGCATTTTTGGGGAGGAGTTGGGTTTGTATCTGAAACAAAGTCCAGTGCTTGCTTAAGTCCCATGCTTGCTTTATGTATGTAGGAGGAGTAAACAGCAACTGAGTGAGAGGGGGGGGGAAGGACCACATTGTGGGTAGTGAAAAATTAGGCAGAAGACTACACACGCAGATAAAATAAGAGAGATAACAATTATGACATGGTAACTTACAAATATGAAGTAGCACACTTAAAAGTATGAAGTAACATACTTAAAAAGGTGGACTAAACCACATAAGTAGAAAATTTCATTTTTTACTGCCAACACCTCTCCACCAGTGGTTGCTTAAAATCCTGCCCAATGGACAATTCCTGTGTAACAAACTGGGATAAATCTGGCAAAAGTGTACATACAGTGCCAAGCACTACTATGCATGCTCTACTTGCTGCTCCCTGCGAGATCCATTGCATTTAACACAAATTCTCTTTAGTTTTGCTATGAACTACTCGTACTTTGTTGCCAGATAGCTACCAGTTTCAGCTTTGCAGGAATTGTCCATTAAATTGGTTGGAAATAACACAGTGTAGAGGAAAGCACAGATCATGCCACAGAGCTGTTGAGGTTATGTCATAACAGTTTTCATGGCATAACATTGCTTTACTAATACTTTTCATGCTCTCATCTTTATGTTTTGGAAACATTTCTCTACACTGATCAGGAAGTCACTTCCTTTTCCGCGAGGGTCTGTCAGCCTCAGCCTCGTTTGGACATTTACAACTACTACAATGGGTTCAACTTCTTGCAGAATTCCTAGTATTTCAATTACTCCCCTTCATTTTACCATCATCTGCATTTAAACTGTCCACAAAATAAGTCATTTTCTTCAAAACACTCAAGCAAACACGTCACCAAACACCCTGCTGATCCGTACCTACCGGACTATATTTCGACACGGTATCAGCAGTGAGAGCTGCGTTATTGCACATGCGTTCACTACAGAGCACCCAGCCTAACTCTGAATGAGAGAAATATCTCTTCTAAATGCAACAAACTGAAAGGTAGTTTTGGATGTCCAGATTGGGAAGTCTGATGTCAGCTGGTGTGCTTTGCATTCCAGACATGGCACAGGGACTGCCATGCCTACTGGACCTGACGGGTTTTGCAAATGCTGGACATTAGTCGGCTTAAAGCCCACTCTTTGCACCCAAATACAACATACAGTTAGCACCTTTTGCAACCGAACACACTTTTCTGCAGCCACTTTAAACGGTTTATAGTGGGTTTTGCACCCTGAAACCTATCCCATTGTGTAGGTGTTGAAACAATGTTCATGGCAGGGTGCCCAACTCAAAACCAACAAACAACACGTTTAGTGGCTTTTGTATCTGGACTAGTCATTTGATGTTGTTTCTGTGCTATTTATTTCATCTGCTTTTGTGAGTCCAATGACTGACCCCAAGTCCAGGACTTACTGACAACGAAATTCATGAGTTTCTGGAAAATACTAGTGAAACACTGTACTTTAGGAAAAGCAATAGTGATTTAGGAAGTGACAGTGATGTTCTTGCTATGTTTTGCTTGAAAGTGATGACAAAATGGAAGATTCCACCTGCTAGCACATCCATTTTATGAGCTGTCTGGACCAAAGCATATGCCACCACTGGGATCTTCTGGAATTGAATTTTTCACTTTATTTTTCACTGCAGCATTACTTAAGCCAATTGCCACAAAAACAAACCAATTGCCACAAAAACAAACTACTCACTCAGTTAATCAGTTTATATATAAACTAGCTGCTACCTTGTCCAGCCCATACAACAAATAAAAGAATGTGACAATAGCTGATGGAAGAGGTTTTATAGTATGCTTACTGAACATGGGAATCAATAAAATACCTACTCTGGAGAGTACATCCCATAGTACTAGTTATTAGGATTTCTTGCTGTTCCATTCAAGTATGTAGTGCAGGAGGAATAATTGATTGTATGCCTCTGTGCGTGCAGCAATCATTGTGATCTTATCCTCATGATTCCTGTGTGAGCAATATGTAGGCGGTTTTAGTATATCCCTAGATTAATAATTTAAAGTAGGTTTTTGAAACTGTGTTAGTGACTTTCTCAGGATAGTTTACACCTGTCTTCACAAGTCTGCCATTTCAGTTCCTTCAGTATCTCTGTGACACTCTCTCCTGGTTAAAGAAACCTGTGACCATTCGTGCTGCCCTTCTCTGTATATGTTCAATATTCCCTGTAAGTCCTACCTGGTACAGGTCCCACACACTTGAGCAATATTCTAGAACTGGTCGCATGAGTGACATGTAAGCAATGTCCTTTGTAGACTGATTGCACTTCCCCAGTATTCTACCAATAAACTGAAATCCACCACCTCTTTACCCACAATTGAACCCATGCAATCATTCCATTTCATATCCCCACGAAGTGTTACACCCATGTCTGTATGAGTTGGCCCATTCCAACAGTAACTCATTAATATAGTCATTGGATACTATGGTTGTTTTTTTTTTATTTTGTGAAGTGCACAATTTTACATTCCTGCACATTTAGAGCAAATTGACAATTTCTGCACAATTTTGAAATCTTATCAAATCTGACTGAATATTTTTGCAGCTTATTTCAGGTAGTACATCATTATAGATAACTGTATCATCTGCAAAAAACCTGATTTTACTATTAATATTGTCTGCAAGATTGTTAAGATACAACATGAATAGCAAGGGTCCCAACACACTTCCCTGGGGCATGTCAGAAGTTACTTCTACATCTGACAATGACTCTCCTTCCAAGGTAGCATGATGTGTCCTGCCTACCAAAAAGTATTCAATCAAGTCAGATATTTCACTTGTTACCCCCATATGATCATACTTTTGACAATAAGCATCGGTGTGGTACTGAGTCGAATGCTTTTCAGAAACCAAGAAACACTGCATCTACCTGGTTGCCTTGATAAAAAGTTTTCAGTATGTCATGTGAGAAAGGGCGAGCTGGGTTTCACATGATTGATGTTTTCAAAGACTATGCTGGTTGGCATTGAGGATGTAATTCTGTTCAAGATACCTTGTTATGTTTCAGCTGATAATATGTTCTAAGATTCTACAACAAATTAATGACAAGGTTTACGGACAGTTGTTTTGTTGATCATTTCTATTACCCATGTCGTAGCCGAGTGTGGCCTGTGCAGCCAAAGACAGTAAAAACTACTGCATTAACCCTGTGCTACACTACAGGAGAATATATTTGTTCAGTGCAGTATCAGTTCCGCCACTCTATAAATGTGGAGGTAGGACTTTGTGATACATGCCACATCTTCAAAATTTCTCTCTGACATATGCCACTGATGATAGTACAGTTTTGCCAGAAAAGCATTTTTAGACAGGAACAAAAGACCCAAGTCATGACACCTTCAGTTCAGCCACTGTCTGGACAACAGCCAGAAGAGTAAAGACTGTAATCAAGGAGGAGTTTCCTGATAAGTATGGTGCTTGTAGCCCCAGCTCAACAAGTAGGACTACAAGAGTGTCATTCCAGGAGCCCAGATCTCCAAAGACTGGCTGGTATTACGTGAAAAACTGCCCTCCAGACTACACAAAAGATTGCACGGGACCACCCAAAGGAGTGTGCGCCACCTACAGGTGCAACATCTTGGCAAAAGCTACAGCCACCACACTTAAAATGGCCAAATACTGTCTGAAAAATTTTGTTTTATGACACATTTTTACCCATTTTGTATTTATTTGTAGAAAATTTTTCCTTTATTTATGTATAGTCCTTAATTTGTATTTGTGATTGCGTCAAAAGGCTAATAAACTGTAGATAATCCTGAACAAAAGTTTTGTAGACTACAGAAATGTTACTGGCTCCCTTCTCACACCACACTTTGTAAGTAACACCTATTTTTTGTCATGTATTTTTGGCCAAATTTTAAAAAAGTGACATGGCATTCAATATCTTTCATATATATTTAATGCATAAGAATTTAAGAAAATGACTTGGGCCTGTAGAAAAAAATTGTGACAATTTTTATTAAGACTATTTAAAAAAAAATTACATGTATTCTGTACATTTCTTTCTTCTTATCAAAAACATTGCAGTTGTTATGTAACAGAAGTTACTCTACATTTGTAAAGAAATGGTTATAGTATTATGAATATTTTCTCTTCTATGAGATTCAGAGCACCACATGTAATGAGAGATCAGTCCAGTTCTCAGATTTATTTTTAACAGTTTTTGGTTATGAGCAATCCAGTAACATAATTGGGAAAGGTGACGGATTTTGTTTGTACCTAAATATCTGTTGAAGTATTGGAAAGCCATATTCGGTGACACTTTTCTTCTTCACACTGACATCTTCACCATCAAATACTTTGCATCAGGGGTGGGAATGTGACAGAATGCCTCATGTCACTCTCAGGAATGTAAACACATTTCTGATGTCACAATTATTCAATGCTGTATTTGTTCTCCATATACAGTGGGCATTCATTATGTAGTGCAACACTTTTCTCATCCAATTTAGGCTGAAAAAAAAAAAAAAAATCGGAATTTGTTGTAGGACATTAAGGAATATTTCTGCTTCAGCCTCTATGGTTTCAATAGGTGGTGGCACTAAATGTAGCCTTCAAAATGGCATCTGTAATGGATGTGCTTTCCAAAAGCATAGCTGTTATTGAGTTTCTTTTGGTGGAAAACCAGATCATCACAGGTATTCATAGGCACTTGCAGAATGTTTACAGAGAGCTGGCAGTGAACAAAAGATAGTAGGTTGTTGGGCAAAGTGTCTGTTGTCAAAACAACAATGTCATGCAAAAATGTTTGACCTCCTGCTTGCCAGCTGGCCACACCAACTGTGACTCCTGCAATGTTGAAACTTTATAATACACTTATTTGAGGTAATGGATGGGTCACAATCAAACACCTCACTGCACAACTGGACATCTCTGTTGATAGTGCTGACACACACTTCTACCAATAGCGGTACTCAAACCCGCTGGGATTCTTTCCCCCTAACAGAAGACTATAAAAAGTAATGAAGGAACAACTGTGCTGATTGCTTGCACATTACGAGGCTGATCATTATGATTTTTATTGATCATCATCAAACATGATGAAACATGGGTTCGTCACTTCAAACCACAAAGAACTCATGGAATGTCATGACACCACCTCTCCCCTAACAAAAAGTTCAAAGCCGCACTCTCAGCCTCAGAAAACTGAAGAAATGACTTCAGCCTGCGAGAGGGGGGAAAAAAACACCTTCTCCATGACAATATAAGGTGTCACAAGTCTGTGCACCCCAGAGGAGCTCACAAAATGTCATTGTAATGTTCTTTCTCATCTACCCTACAGCCCTGATCTCGTACCTTTTAACTTCCGTCTGTCTGGCTTACAATGAAGGATGATTTCTGCAGGAAGCAGTACGTGAATAACAGAAAGGTTATTGTTGCAGAAAGGTGTTGGATCTGACGTCGACCAGTAGAATGGCACCATGTGGGCTGCAGGCCCTCTCAATAAGGTAGCTTAAAGCTGTTGCATTGAACAGAGATTATGTTGAAAAACAGAGTTTTGTAACAAAGAAGTGGGGAATAATACGATGTATTAAAACCCTGAATAAAACCAACCTGCTTTCAGAAAAAAAGTTTTGAATTATTTATTGAATGCTCCTCATATTATTTTCAATAATTGGAACACAATGGGCCTTAATCATCATTTGAAGAATGGTGAAAGAGTTTAAGGCAGTCAGGAAACACATATATGTATTTTAAGGAAAAAAAAATTAAACTGAGTCGCCAGAAGTAAAGTCCATTTTCTTTGTAGTAGCCTTATCAACTTCCTTATCTTCCTTACAGTGCAGAATTTGTGAAAGCACTTATTTTATCAATATGCACATGTTTGGGCATACAGAGTGATTATAATTAAAGTTAAACTTTCAAAATGCAGTAAAAATAACACCATTGGTCAGAGTGAATTCAGATTGCAATGGAATATTATCAGAGAAGGGGGAAAATGTATGGCGGAAGAAAAAAAATAATTTGAAAATTGATCAATAGATGGTGCTGTTATGTGTCAGAATATGTAAATGAAAACACCTATCATGCGCACGACCCATTGAAGCTGGTATAAACACGCTGGGTACACAGCTTTTCCTCCTTTTGCGTCTGTGACGTTCGCCATGACTGTCTCAATGCAGAATTGTGCTCTGCTTGTAAAGCTATATTATAAGAATGATGACTGCACACAGACCTGCAGAAGTTATGGATGCTGAAGGGTTTTAAAAAATGTGTTTGTTCATGTGACTGCTGTGAGTCTGGAGAAAATGATTCAGAAATTCAATGCAGGAGGAGATGAGTGGTGGTCTGCAAACATGTAGTGCACGGAGAATTGCCAAACATTGGACATACCCATGAGCATGGTGTGTAAAATGCTACGAATAATCCTTCTTTGCTATCCATTCAAAATTACCCATGTGCACAAGTTGCTTTCTGTTGATCTGCCAGCAAGAGAGACTGCTTTGGAATTTCTTGCTCACCTGAAAGTAGCCAGTGATTGGCCGTGAAAGATTTTACAGACAGACAAAGCCCACTTCCATGTGACAGGCTACATCAATACACAGAATCGTCAAATATGGGCAACAAAAAATCCACGTGCAAATCAACCAGTACCACTTCATCCTGAAAAGGTCACTGTGTGGTGCAGGCTTACAGCATCATTTATCGTAGGCCCGTAATTTTTCAAAGAGACAGATGCTTCCAGTCGTGTTGCATGTACTGTCACTGGTAAGCGCTATGAGTGTCTTTTGCACAATCACATCATTCCAGCTCTCCAACAGCATGGATGTGAGGATGGGGTCATTTTTATGCAAGATGGACACCCTCTGCACATTGCAAACGGTGGACAGCATATTTAACATGTTTTGCGCCAGTCACACAGTAACTAATAATCCGATTTGATTTTGCTGGTACTTTTTATGCTATTTTTGGCCTTAGGATAATTAAAAACTTATGTGATTGACGCTTCTTATGTAGTTTTTAGCCTCAGGACAATTTCAAACCAATGTGATTGACACTTTTTACGAGGGTTTTGGCCTCAGGGCAATTAAGAACCAATGTGAGTGATGCTTTTTATGCATTTTCAGCCTCTGGACTATTAAAACTAATTTTTCCCCTCTGATGTGATTTGAACTTGCCTTGGTTGATGGGCTTATGTATCTAACAGTATCACACCTGTACACCCTGGCACATTGAGTAGTACAGTTTGTTTCACGTCAAACTTACACCTTAGGCGTTACTGTATGATTCATTTGTCATTTGTAGTTGACCACTATTAAATTATGATGCTTACAACACCATCTATTGCTAAATATTGTAACGATTTATTTTTCTTCTGCCATACGTTTTCCCTCTTCTCCAATACTATTCCATTGCAATTTGATGTCATTCTGACCAATGGTGTTATTTCTACAGCAGTTTGAAAGTTTAACTTTAAATATAATCACCCTGTATAACGAAAGAGAAGTGTTCTCACAACAAAATCAATTCTTCCTAGCACACAAGTCCTTTATTTTCTTTTTATCATTTTATTTACCACAGTGAATTCAAGAGGATGTGATATGCTGTTCTTTATTGGTGTCTCTCATAATCCACTCCTAAAAAGACCCAGCCATTTCTAAAAAGTCAGTTTGGTGAATAATGTGAAGGAAATACTGACAGTGATATTTAAATTAATGTAGAGATTGTTATGTTACTGGAGCTTTAATTCATTCTGTAAAATGTGATGTAGAACTTCATTTTACAGCAGCTAATTGCCCTGTTTTTAAGCTTAGTTGTATCAAATCGTCAAACTAATAATTCTAGAACCATCATCTCTTTTCATTACAGTTTGGAAATGAAATGGAAACGTGCAGTTATTATAGCTCATCAAGGTTAAATTCATATCTGAATTAGGTGTGTGTGTTGGGCAGTCATTTGTAAATAACAATCACAATGCTTCATATGTTTATTATTCTTGAAATAGACATTTTTAGTTTTGTGAAAAAGTTCACTGATATCCTAGGTACATTTCTACAATGCAACATTACAGTGCCATTCACGGAGTAACCATGTCAATGTTTTAAAACCTCGAATCATTCTGGCATCTCATTATGATTATTGTTCCCCATCATGTATTTCAGTTTCAGATGCATGCTTTATCTTCCATTGACTTTACCTTCATCGAAACAAGTTTTCAATCTTATACTAACACAGGTTGCTGTTAGAGATCTTCATTGTTGAAAATAATCACAGGAAAACAATTCCATGTCATGTTTTTACATGGCATAGATATCGTTACACATACAAACTATGAATCGTTAACCACATTCAAAGATTCTCTCTGTCACAGCTCTCTTCTTCAGAAGAGGGAGTAAAAACAGTTTCACAGTAGTCAAATGTTTCACCATAACAGTTCAAGGGACTAGAATAATATAATTATATTAAAACTGAAACATGTTTGATTGTGATTATTACGCCATATTGTGAATGGGGAATAAGTGACTGACTAATTATCTTCTTATTTTTGTGTGACAATCACAAGGAACTATTGGAAAACCCAGTTTCCGGTTTCAACTAGCAATGGACATCATCACTTTGTCTAAATGAAAACTACAGCAAGAGCTGATTTAAGGTTTCCATTCTTTTGTCAACATAAGGACAAGCTACAGTAGAAAAATTTACTGTTGTCTACTCTAGTTTGACAATGCAAGAGGAACATTATCCTACTGGTTGCAGCAGTGTGTATTTAGACAGAGTAATAATAAACACTCGTTGGTTGAAACCAGAACTACATTTTGAAAAGTTTTGTGATTTGTCACAAGAAAATAAGAGCAGTTTATGACGACGATGATTACGATTAATGTAATATATAACTAGCTCAATGTAATACACCGAACAAAGCACCAATCGATGTCACTGCACTAGTACTGAAGGGTTTCCCTCTGACAGCATGTATGTTCAATGTCGATAACAACTGATTTCTTCATTCTTTCTTTTCATGGGTTATATCTGTGAACAGAAAAGTATTACTGAATTAAAATACCATAAACATCCTGAACATTATAAAACATCTACAAATTAATGTATACTCTGTGTGTGTGTGTGTGTGTGTGTGTGTGTGTGTGTGTGTGTGTGTGTGTAATGGAACTGGTCAGTGCTCCTATCTCTCACCCTTATTGTAGAACACAATACACACATTAAATTTGTAACACAATCCAAAGTAATCAAAATTATAAAGCCGAAAATCTAATTTACTCTTATACATTTTCATGTATAGAACTAACATATACCACTGACACAAGATTTAGTTCCAATTTAACTTTATATAATTATAGTCCTTTTTGTATAATTAGTTCTGAAAACATGTAACTTTGTTTACATATGAAAATCTCTGGATATAAAATAGATATTTTTTACCATTTCTGAACTTCAACCTTCTATATCTTGGTACTGCTTTGTGTGGTGCGTTTGCAACGCAGCAGTCAGAAACAATTAATTCTGAAATGGTGTAAGTTGTTGGAAGATATCATTAGAGAAAAGGAGTAGGGAGTTGTTAATTATGTGAGATTATTTAATCTGTGACAAGAGGCTGAAAGAACAAAAGTTTATAGTTTTTGAAAATCCAACACCTGTAATTGGTTATTCATAGTGCATATGTTAAAAATAAAAACCTTACCTCCAGTATGCACAGAATCAACCTCAGCAGATTGCTGAGGAACAACAAAGAAGGGATGGAAATTCATAAGCTCAGTAATTATGGTAAATCATCATTCTTATTGCAAAATTCGTTTTAGATTCAATCTTTCCTGAAGATAAAATTTATAATTTGTGAAATAATAACAAAGTTTTCTGATGAAATCAAGTTTACGATGGGAGGTCATAATCTGAGTGCTCTTGTCCCGGGTAAATTAAAAGACCAAGATTTTGATACTGCTGTTAATTTATGTTTTGCAGATTATTAAGGAAAATTATATGTCAATTTCTATGGAAAGCAGAGCCAATGAAATTACAGATGGACTGATACTCCAATGCAACAACCAATAATAATCTCCAGATTGGACTTCAGGTATATGGACATGAGAGTACATTATTTTTGTCCTGTTGTGTGGAAGTGTTCGAACAATGATGAGCACTGAATGAAGATCTAAAGCAGCAATGGGTATATGTATGAAGTTAACACACTTGGGAAACAGCACCAAAATAATTAAATGAGCAAACAAAGTTTAATTGAATGGAAAGGAGATTGTCAATTATAGAAAATGGGAGATTGTCAATTATACAAAATGTATTAGTAAGACTGAAACAATTTTTTGAAAATCTTGAGATCCAAAATCAAAAGAAGAGGCATGCTTTAAAAACAATAGGAAAAGACATAAAAACATGCAATACTTAGGACCACACTACACAACCTTCACATACTTGCATCAATAAGTAAAGGCAATACTTTGTGAAATCCAGGAAACTGAAAACACCACCTGTAACTGTAGAACCTACCAAAACAAAAATTAGTATCCAGGACAATTTGGCTACTTACAAACTTTAAAAAACAGTGATCAGGAAAAAGACAAAAATGAGATTCTTGGAATAGAAATGCTAACAGTAGGCAGAAACAAAGCAATAGTTTATTCAGAGAATGTTGAAGACAAAGCCAAATACCTAAGTGAACAAAACCTAATCCTGAAGTTAATGAAGTGGAAGATTTTAATGGTTTGGGTTAAATGGTTAATGATAATGAGGTAATTGTTTGCATTGTTTGAAAGATGACTTTGTAGTTGGAAGGAGTGAAAAGAATTTAATTGTTATTGATTTCATTTATCATGAAATGAAATGTGTTAGTGCTGAAAATAATGAACTACTACCTGAACTGTCAAGGCCAAATAAACTTTGATGATTTTGTAGTCAGCTACTACTTAACTGGTGGACAATTTATCAAAACAAATTTTGTGATCAGTTTAGAAACAGTTGTGTAAGTAATTAAATGTTTAAAACACCATCTCTTGATTCAGAATTTTATAATTTGGACTTGTCATCCATAAAAATTCCATAATTGTTTCAGCCCACACCATTATGGAGCCACCACTATCTTCCACAGTGCTTTGTTGACAACTTGCGACATTGGGACTCATCTGATCAGGCCACTATTTCCCAGTCGACTATTGTCCAACCAAAAATAGTCATGAGCCCAGGGGAGGTGCTTCAATCTATGTCATGCTGTTAGCGTAGACTGTCTGCCACCACAGTCCATCAACTCCAAATTTTCCATCAACTCCAAATTTTGCCACACACTCGTACGTACACCGTACGACCTGCATCGATTTCTGTGGTTATTTCACAGTGTTGCTTGTCTGTTAGCACAGACAACTCTACACAAATGCTGCTGCTCTTGGGTGTTAAGTGAAGGCTATTTGCCACTGCATTGCCTATGGTGAGACAACACTGGAATATGGTGTTCTTGGCACACTATTGACACAGTGGATCTTGTAATATTGAATTCCCTAACAATTTCTGAAATGGAATGTCCCATGCATCTAGCTTTAACTACCATTCCATGTTCAAAATCTTAATTCCCTTCGTGTGGCCATACTCAAGTTGGACGCCATTTCACATGAATCACCCGAGTGCAAATGACAGCTCTGCCAAGGCACTGCCCCTTTTATACCTTGCATATGCGATAATAATGCCATCTGTATACGTGCATATCACTATCCCATGACTTTTGTCATAACAGTGTATAGAGGAAAGGCTGAGTTGCAGACAGACAACAAAAAGACAGATATACATTTGAGATTTTGGCCAAAAGCCTTTTTCTGAAGAAGAAAACACAGACACATTCACAGAAGCACAACACTCACACACTGCATATAGCCAACGGGATCTGCTGAAGAGAGATATGTGGATACATGGGAGTGGGAGTGAGGGTCGGTGTGGGTGTGGGAAGGGGGGATAAGAAAAAGGCTGGGGCTGGGAAAGGCAGAGGGAGGACCAAAGCAGGGATAGCATGGAAGGGGTGGGGAAAGGTGTTGTGCCTGCTTATGGGAGCATGTAGGGACATGCTGGGGACAGGGTAGGGCTGCTAGGTGCTGTCAGGGGTCTGAATGGAGGGGTGGAATGAGAGAGAAGCAGGTGAGGGGCAAAAAGGGGTGCATTGGTGGAATAAAAAGGTGTGTAGTGCAGGAGTGGGAGCAAGAAAGGACAACTCCCTACTCCTTTTCTCTAATGATATATGATTTAGGTTAAGGTCAGAGGGGCTGTGGGAGATGTAGGATGTATCAAAAGGAGAGCTCATGTTCATTTTGGAAAAGCTGGTGGTGGTAAGGGGATTCAGATGGCACATGCTGTGAAGCAGTCACTCAAGTTAAGCACATCATGTTGGCCAGTATATTCAGCATGGTCCAGCTGTCCCTTGGTCACAGTTTGTCAGTGGCTATTCATGCAGACAGACAACTTGTTGACTGTCAAGCCCAGTCAGACTGGTTTATAACTGGTTCATGTGTGCAACAGGACAGATCTCTCCCCGCTCACACTCATCACATGCACGGACACAATGATGAAAGAAAATAGCCATGAGCAGTGATAATTACTATTGTGATTTCTCTAAATCTCCACTGGTGAATACCATGGTGGTTCCTTTGAAAAGGTAACATTTATTATTCTGCTCTATTGCTGTATAACTGTAGCTTTCAATCTCTTTGCTGACCTTGTATGTAATTCATTAGCAAAGTAAAGTTGTATGACAGTGTTGGTTGTGAGATCTCTCGAGGATTGGTGTGGCTGCCCAATTGGAAAGGTTTACTATCTTTACACCAAAAGTAGCTATCTTTCAAAAAACGTGAGTTGTCTGAAGTGTATCCATTGAGTGGAGGTGACTAGGCTGATTGCATCTGGAGCTGAGCCATGTTTGCATAGCTATGGACGACAAATTAAAAAGAAAAAGAAAGAGAGAGAGAGAGAGAGAGAGAGAGAGAGAGAGAGAGAGAGAGAGAGGGGGGGGGGGCTGGTTCCAACTCACCTCAAGAAATATCAAGAGGGTCAGTGAGCTAAACATCCCATCCAGAAGACTGATCACCATTATCAGAGTCACTCCCCATGAACCATGGATCCTGCCATTGGTGGGGAGGCTTGCGTGCCTCAGCGAAACAGACAGCCGTACCCTAGGTGCAACTACAATGTTCCTGAAGAGGGACTGCAGCCTTTTCAGTAGTTGCAGTGGCAACAGTCTGGATGCTTGACTGATCTGGCCTTGTAACTTTAATCAAAACGACCTTACTGTGCTAGTACTGCAAACGGCTGAAAGCAAGGGGAAACTACAGTCATAATTTTTCCTGAGGGCATACAGATTTACTGTATGGTTACATGATGATTGCATTCTCTTGGGTAAATTATTCCGGAGGTAAAATAGTCCCCAATTCAGATCTCTGGGCGGGGACTACCCAGGAGGGCGTCATTATCAGGAGAAACAAAACTGGTGTTCTACGGATTGTAGAATGGAATGTGAGATCCCTTAATCGGGTACGTAGATTATAAAATTTAAAAAGGAAACTGGATCGGTTAAAGTTAGATGTAGTGGGAATTCGTGAAGTTCAGTGGCAGCAGGAACAAGACTTCTGGTCAAGTGTATACAGGGTTATAAATACAAAATGAAAAGGGGGTAATGCAAGAGTAGGTTTAATAATGAATAAAAAAATAGGAGTGTGGATAAGCTACTACAAACAGCATAGTGAATGCATTATTGTTGCCAAATAGACACAAAGATCACAACTACCACAGTAGTACAAATTTATATGCCAATTAGCTTCGCAGATGAAGAGATTGAAGAAATGTATGAAGTGATGAAAGAAATTATTCAGATAGTTAATGGAGATGAAAATTTAATAGTCATGGCAGACTGGAATTCAAAGGTAGGGAAAGGAAAAGAAAGAAAAGTAGTAGGTGAATATGGACTCTGTGTAATGAATGAAAGAGGAAGCCACCTGGTAGAATTTTGCACACAGAACATAACTTAATCATAGCTACCACTAGGTTCAAGAATCATGAAAGGAGGTTGTATATGTGGAAGAGGTCTGGAAACAGGAAGGTTTCAGATAGAATATATAATGGTAAGACAGAGATTCAGGAACGAGGTTTTAAATTTTAAGACATTCAGGAACGAGGTTTTAAATTTTAAGACATTCAGGAACGAGGTTTTAAATTTTAAGACATTTTTAGGGTCAGATGTGGTCTCTGATCACATCTATTGGTTATGAACTGTAGATTAAAACTGAAGAAACTGCAAAAAGATGGGAATTTAAGGAGATGGAACCTGGATAAACTGAGAGAACCAGAGATTGTACAGATTTTCAGAGAGACCATTAGGGAAAAATTGACAAGAACGGGGGAAAGAAATAAAGTAGAAGAAGAATGGGTAGCTTTGAGAGATGGAATAGAGAAGGCAGCTGAGGATCAAGTAGGTAAAAAGACGACAGCTAGTAGAAATCCTTGGGTAACAGAAAATATATTGAATATAATTGATGAAAGGATGAAATACAAAATTGCAATAAACAGAGATCCGAAATGTGAAATGATTTGGGTGAAGGTCACAGTTAAAGCAGGCTCAGACATGGTAATTGGATGTCTCTATAGGCCCCCTGGCTCAGAAGCTGTTGTGGCTGAGCACCTGATGGATAATTTGGAAAATATTTCGAGTAGATTTCCCCACCATGTTATAGTTCTAGGTGGAGATTTTAATTTGCCAGATATAGACTGGGAGACTCAAACGTTCACAACGGGTGGCAGGGACAAAGAATCCAGTGAAATTTTTTTTAGTGCTTTATCTGAAAATTACCTTGAGCAGTTAAACAGAGAACCGACTCGTGGTGATAACATATTAGACCTTCTGGTGACAAACAGACCCGAACTATTTGAAACAGTTAACGCAGAACAGGGAATCAGCGATCATAAAGCGGTTACGGCATCGATGATTTCAGCCGTAAATAGAAATATTAAAAAAGGGATAAAGATTTTTCTGTTTAGCAAAAGTGGCAAAAAGCAAATTTTAGAGTACCTCACAGATCAACACAAAAGTTTTGTCTCAAGTACAGATAGTGTTGAGGATCAGTGGACAAAGTTCAGAACCATCATACAATGTGCGTTAGATGAGTATGTGCCAAGCAAGATCGTAAGAGATGGAAAAGAGCCACCGTGGTACAACAACCGAGGTAGAAAACTGCTGCGGAAGCAAAGGGAACTTCACAGCAAACATAAACGTAGCCAAAGCCTTGCAGACAAACAAAAATTACGCGAAGTGAAATGTAGTGTGAGGAGGGCTATGCGAGAGGCATTCAATGAATTCAAAAAGTAAAGTTCTATGTACTGACTTGGCAGAAAATCCTAAGAAATTTTGGTCTTATATCAAAGCGGTAGGTGGATCAAAACAAATGTCCAGACACTCTGTGACCAAAATGGTATTGAAACAGAGGATGACAGACTGAAGGCCGAAATACTAAATGTCCTTTTCCAAAGCTGTTTCACAGAGGAAGACTGCACTGTAGTTCCTTCTCTAGATTGTCGCACAGATGACAAAATGGTAGATATCAAAATAGACGACACAGGGATAGAGAAACAATTAAAATCGCTCAAAAGAGGAAAGGCCGCTGGACCTGATGGGATACCAGTTCGATTTTACATAGAGTACGCAAAGGAACTTGCCCCCCTTCTTGCAGCAGTGTACCGTAGGTCTCTAGAAGAGCTTAGTGTTCCAAAGGATTGGAAAAGGGCACAGGTCATCCCTGTTTTCAAGAAGGGACGTGGAACAGATGTGCAGAACCATAGACCTATATCTCTAATGTTGGATCAGTTGTAGAATTTTGGAACATGTATTATGTTCGAGTATAATGACTTTTCTGGAGACTATAAATCTACTCTGTAGGAATCAGAATGCGTTTCGAAAAAGACGGTCGTGTGAAACCCAGCTTGCGCTATTTGTCCACGAGACTCAGAGGGCCATAGACACGGGTTTACAGGTAGATGCCGTGCTTCTTGACTTCCGCAAGGTGTTCGATACAGTTCCCCCCAGTGGTTTAATGAACAAAGTAAGAGCATATGGACTATCAGACCAATAGTGTGATTGGATTGAGGAGTTCCTAGATAACAGAATGCAGCATGTCATTCTCAATGGAGAGAAGTCTTCCAAAGTAAAAGTGATTTCAGGTGTGCCGCAGCGGAGTGTCAAAGAACCGTTTCTATTCACAATATACATAAATGACCTGGTGGATAACATCAGAAGTTCACTGAGGCTTTTTGCAGATGATGCTGTGGTGAATCGAGAGGTTGTAACAATGGAAAATTGTACTGAAATGCAGGAGGATCTGCAGCGAATTGACGCATGGTGCAGGGAATGGCAATTGAATCTCAATGTAGACAAGTGTAATGTGCTGCGAATACATAGAAAGATAGATCCCTTATCATTTAGCTACAAAATAGCAGGTCAACAACTGGAAGCAGTTAATTCCATAAATTATCTGGGAGTACGCATTAGGGGTGATTTAAAATGGAATGATCACATAAAGTTGATCGTCGGTAAAGCAGATGCCAGAATGAGATTCATTGGAAGATCCTAAGGAACTGCAATCCGAAAACAAAGGAAGTAGGTTACAGTACGCTTATTCGCCCACTGCTTGAATACTGCTCAGCAGTGTTGGATCCGTACCAGATAGGGTTGATAGAAGGGATAGACAAGATCCAATGGAGAGTAGCACGCTTCTTTACAGGATCATTTAGTAATCGCGAACGCGTTACGGAGATGATAGATGAACTCCAGTGGAAGACTCTGCAGGAGAGACGCTCAGTAGCTCGGTACGGGCTTTTGTTGAAGTTTCGAGAACATACCTTAACCGAAGAGTCAAGCAATATATTGCGCCCTCCTACGTATACCTCGCGAAGAGACCATGAGGATAAAATCAGAGAGATTAGAGCCCACACAGAAGCATACCGACAATCCTTCTTTCCATGAACAATACAAGACTGGAATAGAAGGGAGAACCGATAGAGGTGCTCAGGGTACCCTCCGCCACACACCGTCAGATGGCTTGCAGAGTATGGATGTAGATGTGGATGTAGATGTGGATGTAGATGTAGATGTAAATGAAGCAGCAAAAATGAATACAAACATCTCAAAAATGAGATCGACAGGAAGTGCGAAATGGCTACACAGGGATGGTTAAAGGACAAATGCAAGGATGTAGAGCTGCATATCACTAGGGGTAAGATAGATACTGCCCACAGGAAAATTAATCCTTTCAGACCCGAATTTTTTCTGGAGGAAGGAATTTTTTTTTAATTATTGCAATGGACTTGGATGATTTTTTTAATGATTTTAGAAGCAACATTTATAAAAAGATATGTTACCATTATCGAAAAAAAATTTGTACACATTTGTGTACACTGGGTCTCAATCAACACTGAAATCATAGCAGACAAAACTATTTTATTTAAACATTACACATAAATTTCAAATCATTTGCACACAAAATAATGAAAAAATCACCATAGTTTTAATTAAAAATGAAATGAGACGGGAATTATGTTCATTATGTGGTTTTTATTGACATGAAATGAACTGAAACCATTTTTTTTCCTTTGGCAAACAAAGATGTACGTTACATTTTTCACATTTTATTCGTGAAAGTCCCTTGCATCCTGGAATTTGCACCTGGTAGGCAGTGTACCACTTTCATGAAGAGGCAAGTGTTGTGTTACATCATACTGAATCTCTTCAGGAGGCCTAGTTTCTCCTCTTCGTCTCTGAACAGGTGTATCTGGGGGTGTGGCAGATAGTCGCCCTCGTTTTCTATTCGAGGTATCCTCCCATTTAACACTAGAACATCTGCCATCTTCATACGGAAGTGTAGGAGATCCATTATTTTCTTCGTTGGTAGACCACCTGCATTGGCATTTTTCCTGTGTTCAAGCCAGCTCTGTACCACACCAAAACCTACAGCATGGAAAATAGCTCCGAGTGTCCATTTCTTTGACTTTATAAAAATTCTGTAGTATGACATCAACTGATCAAAAAGATCAACTCCACCCATGGTTGTAGCATTTTACAATCTCTGGTTGATCGATAGTAACATATTTACTTCCTTTTTTGTCCCAGCGTTCAACTTAGTCAATTTCTCATTTTCCAATAAAAGTATAGCCTAGAACAACTGTTTTGTTGTCAACCCATTTTATCAGTGTTATGTCATCTGCGCTACAAATTTCTTCTGAAAATCCTCTTTCCTTCTTCATTGCCTCCTTGTCTGGCATTAGAGGAGGATTTGCAAAATGATTAACTCTCACAGTTCCAGCAGCACACATTTTGTCTTGTTTCAACGCTTGGAAAAGCTTGAATGAAGAAATTTTCAAAATATATCTTATGCCCCATTTGGTTTTTTATTCTCTGGGCTAATTGTAAAACTACTGTTGGGCCTTGGCCAAATTCCTTCAACAAAGATGTCTGAAATTCAGCCGATGCTCCCTGAAAAAGAATAAAATCATCGACTTGTCCACTCTTACCACATAACATGTACATTTTGATACCCCACAGAGAAGGCTTTCCCTTCACATACTGCTTTACTGACAGCTTCCCTGTGAATGGGATCATCGCCTCATCAACAGCAAGCTCTTCCTCCACAGATAACTCCAGACATTGTTACGGATGGCAGTATATATAGGCCGAATTTTACAGAACTTGTCTTTATTGTCTGCTGGTATAGCCATATTGTTAACAAGATGTAAATTTTTTCCGAGTTGCAAGAATCTATTCCTGGGCATGTTGTCCAAGAATAATTGCATTTTCGATGTTGTGTCCCAATACATTCGGACTCTAGGAAATTTTAGAGTTCCCATAATTATATGAAGCCCAAACAAGATTTGGAGTTCCGCTGGTGTAGTTTGTTTGAAATTGCTAATTGTTCCGCTCTGCAAGGCATATAGGTTTGTCATATCAGCTATAGTACTGAAAAGATCATTGGTGATGTACTTGCTGAAATAAGTTGAAGGAGAAAGAATTTCCTGTTCTTCGATACATTGTTCCCATTCGTAATATGAATCCAGTATAGAGAGAGGACGATGACGCCACTTGATGTCCTTTTTTTCTGACAAAATGTATTTTACATCACTGAGCCCATTGTTGGTAAGTGTATCACTGTCTTGAATATCACTATCGTTGTTATCATTGTCACTGCACACACCACTTTCATTATTTGCAGTTGACTCATCATTGGTTTCTCCCCTGTTTATTTTGTCAGCCTCCACTCTCACTTCCTTCTCTCTTGAAGTGCAGTAGGATTCTACATCAGGAAATGATTCTTCATCTGATGATAAATCGAAATCTGACACCTCTCCATTCAGCAGCATCTCTAAAATGGCATCTCCATCTCGCTCAATGTTGAAATACCGTTTCTTCGTTATGATGAACAGAACTGAAATATCACAAATAATAATTTATAGTAGACCTAACGACATTGTCATCAACTGGAGCTTCAATGCTATGTCTATTTTCCTAATTGTTGCTCATAACAATACCTAGTAATACAACATACTTCATATGTTTTGAATAAATCCTGGTAAGAACTCATACAAACGTCAGGATAAACAAACTGTTCCAACAAGCACTTCTTGTGAAGGAAACACAAGATATTCAAAGTTATGTAAAACATTGTTCTTGAGACCTCGTGACTACAATTGTGCACACAGAAAAATATCGCTTCTTTTTGTTGACTAAAACAAATTATTTTGAAATATTGATTGTTGTAATAAATAAATCGAATATTCTACAATGTTCATGCAAAACAACTATACTGGTACTTAACTATACTGTGGGTTATAGCTTATCAAAGACTACAAGGTACTTTCAAGGTCACAAACTGCTCTGCACTGCTACATTAATCTGTTGATACGTTTATGGCGCTGCACAATAGATGGCAGCACTTAAGCATGGTGAAAAGCATGAACATTCACAAATGTGTACATCAGCTCCCAATTGAGGAAAAATATTTCTATTGCAGTTAAGACGACGTGAAAATTAATGTACACAATTGTAACCATAGGGTCTGAAAGGGTTAAAGAGACCTTTGCAGAAAAGAGAACCACCAGTATGAATATCAAGAGCACAGATAAACCATTCCTAAGCAAAGAAGGGAAAGCGGAAAGGTGGAAGGAGGTGTGCTTGACGACAACATTACTGAAATGGAAGAGGACATAGAAAAAGATGAAATGGGTGATATGATACTGTGTGGAGAATCTGACAGAGCACTGAAAGAGCAAAGTCAAAAAAAGGCGCCGGGAGTAGACAACATTCCATTAGAACTACTAATAGCCTTGGGAGCCAGCCACGCCAAGACTCTACCATCTGGTGAGCAAGATGTTTGAGGTAGATTAAATACCCTCAGATTACAAGAAGAATACAATAATTAGAGGAGGAAAGTTGCTACTCACCATACAGTGGAGATGCTGTGTTGCAACAGGCCTGAGACTGCAGACGTGTGTGCAAGTTGTGTTTGCATGTGTTTGTCTATTGCCACAAAGGCCTTAATGACCGAAAGCTACAATTTTGTGAACCTTTTTGTTGTGCCTATCGCGACCCAGCATCTCTGCTATATGGTGAGTAGCAACTTTTTTCTCTAATATTGTTACACATTCCATCCTGGACTTTCCATTGCTTGAGAATATAATTATTCCAATCCCTAAGAAAGCGGGTGTCGACAGGTGTGAAAACTGCCAAACTATCATTGTAATAAGTCATGGCTGCAAAATACTAACATGAATTCTTTACAGACAAATCGAAAAACTGGTAGAATCCAACCTCGGGGAAGATCAGTTTGGATTTTGTAGAAATGTTGGGACATGCAGGGCAATACTGACCTTCGAATTATCTTAGAAGATAGATTAAGGAAAGGCAAACCTACATTTCTGGCATTTGTAGTCATACAGGAAACTTTTGACAATGTCGAATGGAATACTTTCTTTCAAATTCTGAAGGTTACAGGGGTAAAATACAGGGAGGGAAAGGCTGTTTACAATTTGTACAGAAACGAGATAGCAGTTATAAGAATCGAGGGGCACGAAAGAGAAGCAGTGATTGCAAAGGGAGTGAGACAAAGTTGTAGCCTATCCTCGATGTTATTCAAACTGTATATTGAGCAAGCAGTGAAGGAAACAAAAGAAAAATTTGGAGTAGGCATTAAAGTCCATGGAGAAGAAATAAAAGCTTTGTAGGACCTGGAAGAGCAGCTGAATGGAATGGACAGTGTCTTGAAAGAAGGATATAAGATGAACGTCAACTAAAGCAAAATGAGGACAATGGAATGTAGTCAAATTAAATCAGGTGATACTGGGGGAATTATATTAGGAAATGAGACACTTAAAGTCTTAGATTACTTTTTTCTATTTGGGGAGCAAAATAACTGATGATGGTCGAAGAAGAGAGGATTAAAAATGTAGACTGGATCTGGCAAGTAAAGTGTTTCTGAAGAAGAGAAATTTGTTAACATTGAGTAGAGATTAAAGTGTCGCAAAGTCTTTTCTGAAAGTATTTGTATGGAGTGTAGCCATGTATGGAAGTGAAACATGGATGATAAACAGTGTAGACAAGAAGAGAATAGAAGCTTTCGTAATGTGGTGCTACTGAAGAATGCTGAAGATTAGAGATGGGCAGATCGTGTAAGTAATGAGGAGCTGCTGAATAGAATTAGGGAAAAAGAGGAATTTGTGAAACAACCTGACTAAAAGAAGGGATCAGTTGGTAGGACACGTTCTGAGGCATCAAGGGATTATCAGTTACGTACTGGAGGGAAGCGTGGAGGATAAAAGTCATAGAGGGAGACAAAGATGTGAATACACTAAGCAGATTCAGAGAAATGTAGGTTGAAGTAGGTACTGGGAGATGAAGAAGCCTGCAAAAGATAGAATAGCATGGAGAGCTGCATCAAACCAGTCTCTGGTCTGAAGACAATGACAACCACCCCATGAAATACTGTGAAGAGTCTTGGAACTTAACATAGGGCATTGTCGTGAAATCTCTCTCTCCTCTTCTTGCTCAGATAATATATGAAAACCGTTAACTATAATAAGGTGAAAGAGGAGGTGGGATGTCATTGGACATTGTCCAGATGCACCAGGTTATGGCAAATGACTGGCTAACATTCCTTGTGGTTAGGAAATATAACTGACTGCTGAACTGGACTGGGAGTGAGATGAAGCTGACTTGGGAGACAACTAAAGAGAGATTTAAATCTAGCAGTGCATAAAAAAGTTAACAATTAGGCAGTTCGTTATGATTATCACGGGCATACAAATATGATAACTGCAGTTCGTGGCTGTTTTGTTTCTTCCATACATTAGGGTTTCTGGTGAACATTTCTCACACATGCTTAATTATCTCCGGTTGTGATACCAATGGCCACGTGAGTTTTTCACAAAGTGCAAACAATCAGTCTCACTAATTTTGTTGCAGCCATCAATTGTTCTCCCTATCAGAGCTTTTTACATGTTATATGAAATAAGAACTATGTTGAATCATCACAAGCAATTCACATTTAACAGATACAAGATCAAAAAATGTAAGTATCGTTTCTTTGTCTGCCATGTTTACTGTCTTTGGTGAACTCTGCTACTGTGCCACTAAGAAATAATGAATAAGTTTTGAGTCAATCTGTTTGCTAATGAATGACCCTTTTGCCTTGTCTTGCAATGGTAACACAATTGAAACTCTGGACATACTTACAGAAACCTGCATTATCTAGTGTCTTACCTTATTTTATTTTCATTTAGTATCTCTTCAACTATCAGCTAACTGATATGACACTTGCATTAATACTTTATAAATAACAGGTTGTACCATACCTTCTTCTTCTTCATCAGCATCCATGATATCAGCACAACAAATCGAATAACATATTAAACTGAGGAATCCCAAAGGGAGACCAAACAGCACAGCTGTCAGAACAGGATTTCCCTGCCACATTTCTGCTAAAGATGTCCTTGCTTCAAAGTAAGTACGATACATCCTGACAACCAGTGTATTTCCTCCATAAGCCTACAAACAAATAAGTTAATCATTTTTATTCATCACTACAACATTTACTTGAACTACTGACATTCCACAACTTCAAATAGACATAAGCAATTTATGTACAAAGAAATTCCAGCTCACTAAAAAAAAAGTTCTGAGAAAGCAGAGGGCTCACCTTTGATCAAGTGGCTAGTGTGGATAGATAGTTTATAGAATTATAAGAATATAATTCTTGGAGAGTGATGTTACAATCATTGCTGTCAATAAAAAGATAAAATTATCTCCAGCCAAAAGGCTGGTTGAAACACTGTAGTGATTTACAAGGCATTGTCCTACTGAACATGGTAGGCCTTCATTTGAACTGTAAAACATCACATTTTTCACATATACAATTCATACATCAAGAAGTGACAAAATCCTGGGACTGTCCAAGTTTTGAAGCCTTTTGAAATAGCTTAAAGCTCTAAACCAAGAACATTTATGCTCACAAATTACAAGATAGTCCAAATTCAACATTTCTGGAAAAAACAGAGTGTGACATTTTTCTAGTCCCAGTTATTAAGTATGTAAGGAAATTGCATTTAGTTACAATTCAAAAGACCAGCAGCGTTTTTCATAACATTTCTTTCAATCTATGTAAACACAACACTGTATAATGGTTCAACATGCCCAACAAGGGGTTGGAAGTTAAAGTATGTAACATGTACTTTCCATGGCAAGTGTCTAGAATTAAGAAAAAAAATAAAAGAACAGCAATGTTCTTGATGACAGAGAAACTGAATTTAGGTACAACTGCTCCAACAAGAATCAGTAAACATTCCATTATCACCATCACAGAACTGCGGCATGCTATGATTGAGCCCACTTGATTTTATGTTTGTAACGTATCTAAAAAACAAGTCGAGCTGCCATGCATTTGGCTGAAAAAGCAGTAGAAGCATTTACATTACCATAAAAAAAAGAGATTATAGTGATTTTAGTATCACACCACTGCCTACACCACTGCCACCACCACCACCACCACCACCACCACCACCACCACCACCACCTCGACTATCATGAATCTGATACAATAACCTATCATAAAGAAGGAATATAAAGAAGTAGCACACTGAAAATCACATTCAACACAGCACACCCTCTCAGAGCTTTAATATCCAAGCACAGAATATTTCCAACACAAAAATTTTAAGACTAGGTCTATACCAACAGGAACTGTGTCACTGAAGATGACTGTGTCACTAAAGATGACTGTCACTGAAGATGACTTAATGATTTCCACTTCTTTTTGTGAAGTAAAATACAATAATTTGGATATGACAGGACTAAATTATGAAAACTTTCTTCGAATGCAGTGGAAGAATAACTAGACTATGGGTACATAGTGCCAAAGACTTTGGAAAGCATCACTGGTAAGTGAATTCATGGTTTGAATAAGTTATGGAAGGACATGTAATAAATTATTTATGCAGTCATGAGTGAATGACTGTACAACAACAAATGAACACAGAGTAACAGTTATACAGTTACAAAGAATATCCTTGAACATATTTTAGTGTGGGTCTCGTACCATCTTAAGCTCATATGTCTACATAACCATGCTCTGATCAACATATGGCCAAATGGCCTATCTTATGCATACACCTTCTTAATAATTTCAAATTACTACTGTCTGTAACACTCACTTGCATATATTCATTCGTCTAATTTCTGGTAAGTTCCTGAGGGATCAAAATGCTGAGGTCAATGGTTCCTAGGCTGACACACTACTTAATCTAACTTAAGTTAACAACACACACATCTATGCCCGAGTGATGAATCAAACATCCGACGGGGGGAGCTGTGTGAACCATGACAAGGCGCCTCAGACTGCACAGCTACCCCATGCGGCTATTCATTTGTCTATAATAAGTCCCACCATTAAGGAGAATCTTAAAGATGAAGTGAGAGTGAAAGTATAAATTAACTGCATGGAATAGCTATTAAAAGCTGCATTAAGAATTAACTAATACAAACCACAAATATATATTAAACTTAAGTTTAATAAAGAAAAATTAATATGAAAGCAGCTAATTTGAACAGCTGTTGCTTCCATAGTTACATCAGACAGCTATTACCCTATTATTATCTTAATGCCTGCATGACAACATTGATATTTATCATAAAACTATCTTTAGGCTACTTGTCAGGTGACTAACATAAATCTTCTAATTCTTAAAACTAAATATTCAGATAATTTGCAAAATGTTCATATGTGATTTTTTAAAAGTTCTTTTGAATTTACAGGGCTTTTCAATTCCTTGTTTTATGTCAGATGGAAATTTATTGAGAACTGTCTCTCCAGACTACAGAAGTGCGAAAGTTGACACAAATTATTTTTCTGTCTTGAATGTCTAAATTACAGTTCTACTGAAAATTATTTTTCTTATCAACAAACACTGTTGAGGAGTAAATGGAAAGAATATGTCAGAATCCTATGATCCTTGAAGAGGCTCTAGAAGATACTTTACACAGTGGTCTTTTGCCTCACTTTTGTCCAGTCGATGCTTTATTTTCTGTAGTTGCTTAGATCTGGACGATATTTCTTCAGGACAATAGTAAGTGAAAGTATGCAGAATAAGCTTGTAACCTTGTCATCAAATCAACATAATGAGAGAGAGAGAGAGAGAGAGAGAGAGAGAGAGAGAGAGAGAGAGAGAGAGAGGGGGGGGGGGGGGAGAGGGGGGGGAGAGAGAGAGCAGGGGGAGAGACAGAGAGAGAGCAGGGGGAGAGACAGAGAGAGAGCAGGGGGAGAGGGGGGGGAGAGAGAGAGAGAGAGAGAGAGAGGGGGGGGGGGGAGGGAGAGAGGAGAGAGAGGGGGAAGAGAGAGAGGGGGGGCTATTTACAAGGAGAGGCTCCAAGGCTTTTCAGATCATGATGCACACATTTTAACTCTAAAAGATTTTTGTGCTGCAACACATATTAAATATAGTTATCAACTTTTTAGGAAAGCTGATCCAGTTGCTGTAGAGACCTTTGTAAACCTTATCAAGGAACAAGAGTGGCAAGATGTTTATAGTGCTGATACAGTAGACGATAAATATAATGCTTTCCTCAAGACTTTTCTCGTGCTCTTTGAAAGTTGCTTTCCGTTAGAATGTTCAAAACAGGGTACTAGCACAAACAGGCAGCCTGGGTGGCTGACTAGAGGGATAAGAATATCTTTTAGAACAAAGTGGCAATTATATCAAAAATCTAAAAACAGTCAAAATCTAAATGCAGCAGCCCATTACAAATAGTATTGCAAGGTGCTTAAAAATGTAATTAGGAAGGCAAAAAGTATGTAGTATGCAGATAGAATAGCTAAGTCTCAGGATAAAATTAAAACCATATGGTCAGTCGTAAAGGAAGTGGCTGGTCTGCAGAGACAGGTCGAGGATATAGAATCAGTGCGCAGTGGGAATGTCCGTGTTACTGATAAGTCGCATAAATGTGCAGTATTTAATAATCACTTTCTGAATATAGCAGGTGAACTAAATAGAAACCTAGTCCCAACAGGGAATCATATAGTGCTCCTAGAAAAAAGTGTTCCATGACTGTTACCTGAAATGCTCCCCCATGATACTGACAAGAGGGAGATTAAGTTTATAATTGAATCATTAAAGACCAAGAACTCTCATGATGGGGTATCTAGCAGAATACTGAAGTATTGTTCTATGTATGTTAGCCCAGTACTTAGCCATATCTGTAACTTTTCCTTCAGGAGTGGTCAGTTTCCTGGCCAATTTAAGTACTCGGTAGTGAAGCCACTTTATAAAAAAGGGAGACAGGGATGAAGTTAACAATTTTAGACCCATTTCTATGCCATCGGTGTTTGCTAAAGTTATCGTGAAGGTTGTATATACAAGGTTACTGGAGCATTTAAATTCACATAATTTGCTATCAAATGTACAGTTTGGTTTTAGAAATGGTTTAACAAATGAGAATGCTATATTCTCTTTTCTCTGTGAGGTTTTGGATGGATTAAATAAAAGGTTGCAAATGCTAGGCGTTTTCTTTGCTTTACCGAAGGCAATGACTGTGTTGACCTCAAAATATTACTGCAGAAGTTGGACCATTATGGAGTAAGGGGAGTAGCTTACAATTGGTTCACCTCCTACTTGAAGAACAGAAAGCAGAAGGTAATTCTACGCAATACTGAGAGTGGTAGTTCAGTCCCAATGGGGCACTGTTAAGTGGGGCGTTCCCCAAGGGTCGGTGCTGGGGCCACTGCCGTTTCTTATTTTTATAAATGATATGTCTTCTAATATTACAGGTGATTCAAAAATATTTCCGTTTGCTGATGACACCAGCTTGGTAATAAAGGATCTTGTGTGTAAAATTGAAACAGTATCAAATAATGTAGTTCTTGAAATAAGTTCGTGTCTTGTGGAAAATAATTTGATGCCCAATCACAGTAAGACTCTGTTTTTACAGTTTCTAACTCACAATTCAACAAGAACTGATATTTTGATCAAACAGAATGGGCATATTATAAGCGAGACGGAACAGTTCAAGTTCCTAGGCGTTTGAATAGATAGTAAGCTGTTGTGAAAAGCCCATGTTCAGGGTCTTGTTCAGAAACTAAATGCTGCTTTATTTACCATTAGAAAAGTATCTGAAATACGTGAACGTTCAACACGAAAAGTAGTCTACTTTGTGTATTTTCATACACTTATGTCATATGGTATTATTTTTTGGGGTAATTCTTCTGATTCAAAAAGGGTATTTTTGGCTCAAAAATGGGTTGTTCGAGCTATATGTGGTGTAAGTTCGAGAACCTCTTGTTGACCCCTATTCAATAGTCTGGGAATTCTGACATGGCTCTCACAGTATATATTTTCTTTAATATCGTTTGTTGTTAGCAATATTAGCTTATTCCCAAGAGTTAGCAGCTTTCACTCAGTTAATACTAGGCAGAAATCAAATCTGCATGTGGAATGCACTTCCTTGACTTTTGCGCAGAAAGGAATGCAGTATTCTGCTGCATCCATTTTCAATAAGCTACCACAAGAACTCAAAAATCTTAGCAGTACCCCAAACACTTTTAAGTCTAAACTGAAGAGATTCCTCATGGCTCACTCCTCCTATTCTGTCGAGGAGCTCCTGGAAGAGCTGAAAAATTAAGCAAATTCCAGTGTTACAGTGTTGATTTTCTTTATTTAAACTTACGACTTGTTGCCTGAATATGTTTCTTGTATTTCATTTTATCTGTTTCTACTATTGTGTTATAATTTCATGTACTGACTCGTTCCATGACTATGGAGACGTCTCGTTAATTTGGTACCACGGAACAATAAAAAAAAAGAATAATAATAAAATATAAAAAAACCTGCTTGCGCCACCTACCATCTACTGATGGAGAAACTGTCTGTCTTCTAACATGATCACATCACAGAGTGCTGCCAGCATGGAACTTCAATGCGTAAGTCAGCAACAGGGCTTCTTGGGGTCCACGTTGCTGTTCAACACTCAGCTGCTGGTAAGTGTTGAAACTTACCAAGCATAGGGACAAGATCAACTGACCACAGGACAACTGACACCAGGTACATCACTTGTGGGTCACCCAGGGTCATCGAAGAATCAGGAGTAGGACTGATGACACTCCAGCAGACAGTGCAAGAATCACTTTGTGCTGGGCAACAGCCGCACCTTCCAGACAGCAACCTACCGCAGCAGCAAGATGCTGACATCATCGTCAGCAAGAATCCAACATGCAGCTGAATGAGCAACAGTGGCGTGAAAGAATGACAACTTTTAAATATTATGATTAAGTGAGTAAACTCTTAATATTTTACTAACATTGTACACACTTCACTGGTTCCCAACAGCTATCGTGATTTCATGCAGAGGTGCATGTGCTCAGCCCTCTGTAGTTCTTTGCCAAGACTTTTATTTGTGCAGTTCAATCCCGCGTCCAGCCATCCTGATTTAGGTTTTCCCTGATTTCCCTAAATCACTCCAGGCAAATGCCGGGATGGTTCCTCTGAAAGGGCACGGCCACTTCCTTCCCCATCCTTCCCTAATCCGATGAGACTGATGACCTCGCTGTCTGGTCTCCTTCCCCAAACAACCCCCAACCCAACTTTTATTTGTGAAATCATTGTTCCTTTTCAAAAGCAAGACAGAGTGTACCTTAACAAGTTCTGGTGGGAGTCAATATTTCTAGATGACTTTGTCGAAAGTTGCTAACAATACTGGGAAAGTGAAATATATGTTTAATTATCCATGCTTTACTTTTCACAGTTTCTGTAAATAGGTGTCACTTCACTTTAAGTCAGTTAGGAACTCACTCTCAAACCATTTACTGATTACAGAAATGGATCAAACATAGCTCTATAAAGAGACTAAAATGTAGTAATAATCTGTTCTAAACACCATGATTTCAAGAAGAATTTCCACTTTTTACTGACTGATTTTTGTAATTTTCTTTTTTCTCCCATGGTACATTTATGTTGCTTTCATAGTCTTCAAATTTTACAGATTTATATCAGACATAAAACAATTGAAAATCCAGGGTCAGACAATTATTTAATGAGGCTCTATACACCACTGGTCACTCAACACTGTAAGCCTATTAACTGAAATATCTCAAAACTAGTTTTCAGCAATTAGAGAATATCTGATTCATGAAGACATCTTGACCTCTCGGTATACTCAGTGATTAATATCCACATATAAGATACTCATTATCAGACAATAACATTTTGTGTTTCAATCAACACCACTATTTATACATTCAATGGCCACATCTTAAGAGTCTTAAATTATGAAGTATCACCGACTGTGAGCTACGACGACTAAATGAATACGTCTGATTTTGTGAAGCATAATACTCTATTAGAGAAATAACATTTTTATGAAATACATGCTTAGCATATTGCCATTTTAGTTCTCAAGAAATAAACAAGATATGAAAAGTTACTGCAGCTTTTTATGTAATTCACACAAAGATGTCACACCATCTACATGAGGGGAAATTATAACAGACATACAGCAGGGTTCTATAATGGTGTAACTATTGTTTGCACTATATGTTAATCATCTACCATTTTATTTGGAAAGAGAAGCAAAATTAGTAGTTTTCAAGTGTGGTCCAAGCATTGCTGTCAATGCAAGTAAGGATGCATTGATAGAGACAACAGTAAGTTACATTTTTAAAAATGTTTTATATAGTTAGCACAAATAGACTAATACAGATTTTTTTAAAAGACTCTCATCTGATTTTATACTGATAAAAATATCGCATCTGCAATTAACTGAAAAAAAAAAGAGCCAAAAATTCTAAAATCTTGTGTTTGAACATTGATGAGAAAAAGGACATTATAAGAATAATTTAACTTAACAGACAGTGAAATTAATAAGTTAAAATATTTTGTTTAATGTCATTTATATAATATATGATGATAATTTTGGGGACAACTCATTTAACCTAACAGTATTTGTTGTGGAAAAAATATAATTATGCATGGAGATCAGACACGTAAATCTTGTAGGCATGTTTAAAGTATTAGGAATATTAATTGTAGTTACAGAGTATATTTTTTTACTCCTGAACTTTGTAAACAATTCATCCAAGTTTGTGACTAAGAGAGATTTACAAATACAAGACTAGGAAGAATATTTATCCATTCTATCACCTAGCGAATCTGACTTTAATACACAACCATCCAACATCCCTGTAGATATAAAAATATCTTAAGGAGAGAACAAATGCTTTCAAATGCCAGTAACGGAGTTGGTATGGTCTCTTAAATGCAATACAAACCATGAATGAAAAGTATCCTACTAACATGTAAGCATGCTTTTATAAATTATACTGCATGACTTCTGGTAATGCATTAATAGTAAAGTGTGAATCCCTGGAGGGAAGACAATGTTCTTTTCATGAGGCAACAACTGAGAAAATTTAGAGAATTGGAATTTGAAGCTGGCTAAAGCCAACATTAAACATTTCACATAAGGATCATGAAGATAAGGTAAGAAAAATTAGAGCCTGTGTGGAGGCATATAGACATTTGTTTTTCCTACATTCTGTTTGCAAATGGAACAAGAAAGGAAACAGCAAGTAGTGGTACAAGGTACCATCTGCCACACACCGTACAGTGGCTTGTGAAGTATGTATATACACTGATGGACAAAGAAGAAGAAAAAATCTTAACACCTAAAAGGATTTGTGCAACATATACAAAAGTTGGTAGGCATATTTCTATATCTGAAAGATGATGGCTTTTCAGATTTTGCACCAGTCACATAAGAGTGAGGATGCAAATCAGGTTTGCTTTAAACACACACTGTAATGGTTGTGAGAGTTAGTTACCTCTGAGATGGGATGTGATGAGATGATAGTAGTCAAGAATGAGTTTAAGGTGACAAAGACATCATCAACACTTCACTGAGTTTGATCCAGGTCATGTAATAGGGCTACGAGAAGCTGGATGTTTCTTCCATGATACTGCAGAAAGACTTGGTATGAATGTAGCCACTGTACATGATTGCTGGCAGCGATGGTCATGACAATGCACAGTCGCAAGAAGACCAGGCTCCAGGAGTTGGAAGGAGTCGAGTTGAGGCCTGTGACTGTCTGTATGCTGGAACCTATGCCTGGAGTTATGGTCTTGGTTTCAATTTCATATGACAGCAGGAGCACTCTTGTGGTTACCTCACACATCCTGACTGCAAAACTGTATGTCAGTCTGGTGATTCAACTTCTTGTGCTGCCATTCATGAACAGCATTCCAGGGAGTGTTTTCCAACAGGATAACACTTGCCCACATACGTCCATTGTAACCCAGAGTGTTGACATGTTGCCTTGACCTGCTCAATCACCAGATCTGCCTTCAACTGAGCACATATGGGACATCATTGGACGACAGCCCCAGCCTCGTCCACAAACAGCATTAAACAAACTTCCCTATATTGACTGACCTAGTGCAAAAAGCATGGAACTCCATCCCACAAACTGACGTCTGACACCTGTGCAAAGCAATGCAAGCACATTGGCATGCTTGTGTTCAACATTCTGCCAGTTACACTGGTTATTAACGTACCAGAATTTCAAATTTGCAATGACTTAACCTGTGATCTTTCAATGTTTATCAGTTAGATTTGTTACCCAGACAAATGTATTCCCAAAATTTCATATCTCTACAGTAATTATCTTTTGGTGTTGTGAGTTTTATTCCTTCAGTGTAGATGTAGTAGTATCATGTTTCAGGTACGCAAAAGAAGTCCTCTTTCTGCAAAGAATTATCTTTTCCAGTTGTAGGTAGCCACTATTATCATTCTGCTACAACCATTTCCCAACATATATGTCATATGCACTAGCATACGCAAAATACTAATTTCAGCTCTAACCTTCAAAAATAATCTCATTTGTATTTAACAAACTCTTTGTTGTCTTACTTGTCTCCTATCCTGTACACGTCATTTCCACCAGGTATCATCCCCTGAAAGTTACAACTATATGTTCTAATTTACAAACCAAACAATCACACAGGAGAATGCGCTCTTTTACAAATTTAAGGTAAAAAAGAAATAATGTATTCAATGTATAGAAAATGTGTGTGTGTGCTTAGAACAAAATAAATAAATATGGTAATCATTAACTTTAACAAAAGAAGAAAGCTCTACTGATAACTTATATACGTACTGGAGCTGACTGGTTATGTATCCGTTCTAAAAAAGCAGTAACGGATGCAATAGTCATCTGGCGTGGCTCTTCTTCAGGAATGTGGTGATGGTTTGTAGTAGAATTAATAACCAACAAATGTGGGAGAGGTAGTACTGACATTGCAATTGAATTGGCCAGTTCAGGACTACCAATCCAGCCGAACTGAAAATATCTGAAATCAATTTACAGCAAAGCTAATTTAATGAAAATTAATGATAAAAAACAGGCGGGAAGTGAGAAGGAGGAGGAGAATATTTTATTATTTTGGCATCTGAGCAGGACTCATACAGCCATCAATACGCATGTAAGGTTGAAAACATGGTTTGAATACATAACACATAATCAAAAATAAAATTACATTAGAAATATATTAAAAATAGACCTGTTCTTTCGAGGCATATAAAAGACAATGTATTCTCAAGTCTTTCAAGCAAAGCACTATGGTGACATGTCAGCAAAAGCAGCCAGAAGTTGAAGGAGATGCCTTGCAGTATTTTATCTGTTTGTGCTGCCAATAAATGTGAGACTGATGTCCTGTCCTTCATCACAGTCACATAACAGGGATGCAATGGGGACCATCGGCTTTTCTTCTGTTAGAAGTTACGACTCGGCACTGGATTCATTTTGGTGTAATCTTTGCCTTTGTATTTGGTGGTCTGTGTACCAGTTCTCTCCAATTGTTACAATTTAAAGGATATGTAGCTGGTAATTCCACAGCCCCCCTTCATTCAGTCATAGACAACTACTTTGGCTAGCTTGTCTGCTGTTTCACTGCCAAGTACGTCACAGTGTGCTGTTACACAGCACATGGTAAATTTCTTATCCCTATTTCTTATCTGTAACATCAGAGTCATGATGTCAAATGGTATTGGATGGTTGTATGTTCCACCGTGCACATCTCTTAATAGTCCAGTGCTGACAACAAACTCAGAACCAAAGTGCTTCTCAGCATATTGAAAGGCTTGAAGAATGCCAAAAGATTAGCCTTCATTATCATGAGTTCCTTGAATTTCATTCCAATATGACAGCTGCAATCCCAGTAAGCACAACGACATTCCTCTTTATTCTTCAAAGCATCAGTAGATGGTCAAAACATGTATCGCCAAAATGCAATTATTTGAAAAGCTACAGAAAAAAAGGACAGGTCAATTACAACTTGTGCTTCCAATACACAGACACAGCTGTCTGCCTCAAAGCAGAATAATTCTTGTAAGCAAATGCTTCATTTGAGAAATGGGTGTCCATGTGAGGAGCAACAAGACGATGAAGACACTTAGTGATCCAGTGTCCGGACATACAACATGACTCCACTAAGGTACAGATGTCATAATATCTGATCTTACGTGAACAGTAACAGTGCGAATAAAACTTTCACATTTAGGTAGTCAAAACAAAGATGTAGTGGATGCTCATTTGCTTCAACTATAAGAGTGGTAGTCAGTGTTGACAGGCACAATCTAAACGCTTTGTGCTGGCATTTGTCTAATTGTCTTAGACACGTCCAGAGCTGACCCAAAACAATGATGAGCATAATCCATTAAGGACATACCGAAGTACAATACAGTCTATACAGTCGATTGCAATTTATGTAATTTTCTTCTGAAGCATGCCTTCTGTACAGTTTTGATGCTTCCCTTTTTTCCAGCAACGCATTATTGGATTCCTCGTCCATCAAACTGGTAATGTTTTTTTGTTTTTGGAACAAAGCGTTTGTTTTGTGGAACAGATACTGTTGCAGCTTCTTCGGTTAGTTTTTTAGTAAACTGCAGGAGCATCCATGCTAAAGTCCCAGAATTGGTATTGCTTACTGCAGCTTATAATGCACAGATAGTATTGGGAACAGAAAGCTGGTTGAAACCAGCTGTCAATGACAACGAAATCCTCAGTTCAGATTGGAAAGTTTATCATAGGATAAATTAGTTGCCAATGGTGGCGGTGTGTCCATTGCAGTAAAAAATTTTATAAAATCTACAGAGGTTACCACAGATTCCAAATGTGAATTGATCTGGGTGGAACTGAGTATCAAAGAATGGTCAAAAATGGTGATCGGATGCTTTCACAGACCACCTAGGTCAAGATCTGTAGTTCTAGAGTGCTTCAGACAGAAATTGCAGAACAACATTAGTAATTTTCCGGATCATGCCATAGTAATAGGGTGTGACATCAACTTGTCAGGTATAGACTGGGAGTGTTATGCCATCAAAACTGGTGCCAGAGACAGGGATTCGTGTGGCATTGCTGTGGATGTCTTGTCCGAAAATTACCTTGAGCAGATAGTTGGAGAACCAACTCATGAGGGCAACATCTTAGACCACCTGGCAACAAACAGACCTGAACTTATCAAATCAGTTAACATAGAGGAAGGTATCAGTGATCATAAGGCTGTGACAGCATCTATGATGACAAATCCTACAAGGAATGTTAAGAAAGGTAGGAAAACATAATTTCTCAGCAAGGGTGACAGGATAGAAATTTCAGAATACCTCAGCAGTCAGCATCAAATATTCGGTGATGAGGCAGAAGATGGGGAGAACAATTGTAAAAAATACAAAGGCACTGTTTAATATGCCCTAGACAAGTGCGTTCCAAGTAAGGTTTTAAGGGATGGGAAAGATCTACCATGGTTTAATAGTCATGTTAGAATAGGACTACATAAACAAAGAGCATTTCATATCAGATTCAGAAGAAGTAATAACCTAGCTGACAAACAAAAGCTGAACGAAGCAAAAATGAGCATAAGGAGGGCAATGAAAGAAGCGTTCAATGATTTTGAAAGCAAGACGTTGTCAACTGACCTGAGTCAAAATCCTAAGAGATTTTGGTTGTACATAAAATCAGTAAGTGGGTCAATTATCAGCTATTCATTCTCTCAGTGACCACACTGGCACTGAAACAGAAGATAACAGAGAAGGCTGAAAAACTGAATTCGGTCTTCTGAAGTTGTTTCACTGCAAAAGACGGTAACACTAACCTCCTTTTAATTGTCTTAGGAATGTTGAAATGGCACATATTGAGATAACTCATCATAGAATTTAAATTAAGCTACAATCGCTTAGTAGTGGAAAGGCATCAGGACCAGATGCACTGAAGCTCAAATAGTTATAGGCACAGAAAGCTGGCTAAAGCCGGAAATAAGTTCAGCCGAAATTTTCTCAAATGATCTAACAGTGTTCAAAAAGGATAGATTAAATAAACTGGCGATTGAGTATTTATTGCTGTTAGAAGTGGTTCACCTTGTAGTGAAATTGAAGTAGATAGTTCCTGTGAAATAGTGTGGGTAGAGGTTATACTTGACAATCAGACTAAACTATTACTTGGATCTTTTTACCGACCCCCGACTCAGAAGATGTAGTTGCTGAAGAGTTCAAAGAAAACTTTAGTCTCACTTCAAATAGGTACCTCACTCAAACTGGTGACTTCAATCTACACTAAATATGCTGGAAAAATTATATGTTTAAAGCCGGCGGCATAAAACATCATCTGAAATTGCGCACTGAATGCTTACTCAGAAAGTTGTTTTGAACAATTCGTTCATCAGCCCACTCTAAGTGTAAATGGTTGTGAAAGCATACTTGCCCTCATAGCAACAAATAATCCTGGACAAACAGGGAGTATCATGATGAATACAGAGATTAGTGACCACAAGGCAGTTGCTGGTAGGCTGAATACCGTAACACCTACAACCATCAAAAAGAAATGTGAAGTATATCTATTTAAAAAAGCTGATAAAAATGCTCTTAATGTCTTCTTAAGAGAGAGTCTCTAGTCTTTCCGATCTGATCACGCAAGTGTAAAAATGATGTGGAATAATTTCAAAGAGGTAGTATCGACAGTGACAGAGAGATATATACCACATAAATTAGTAAGTGATGGCACTGATCCCCCATAGTACACAAAAAGGGTCAGATTGCTGTTACAGACAATGGGAAAAAAAAAAAAAAAAAAAAAACATGCCAAATTTAAAAGAATGCAAAATCCCCAAGATTATCAAAGTTTTGCAGAAGTTTGAAATATAATGCGTACTTCAATGTTAGATGCTTTTAATAATTTCCACAATGAAACTACATCTCGAAATCTGGCAGAAAACCCAAATAGATTCTGGTCATACATAAAGCACACCAGTGGCAAGACACAATCAATACGTTCACTGCGCAACAAAAACAGTGAAGTCATTGATGTCAGTGCCACTAAAGCAGAGCTATAAAACAGTTTTCCAAAATTTCTTCACCCAAGAAGACAAAGTAAATATTTTTGAATTCAAATCATCAACAACAGCCAAGATGAGAAATATAGAAGGAAAGCAGCTTAAACCACTTAATAAAGGCAAGGTCTGGTCTAGATTGTATACCAGTCAGTTTCCTTTCAGAGTATGCTGACAAAATAGCTCCAAATTTAGCAATTATTTACAACCACTCGCTCACAGAAAGCTCCATACCTAAAGACTGGAAAATTGCTCAAGTCACTCCAATACCCAAAAAGGGAAATAGGAGTAATCTGCTGAATTACAGGCCCATATTACTAATGTTTAATGCAGTAGGGTTTTGGAACAATTACTGTGTTCGAACATGATTTATTGACACACAATCCGCACGGATTCAGAAAATATCGTTCTTGTGAAACACAATAGCTCTTATACTCATGAAGTAATGAATGCTATCGGCAGGGGATGTCAAACTGATTCCATATTTTTAGATTTCCAGAAGGGTTGACACCATTCCTCACAAGTGTCTTCTAACAGAACTGCATGCCTATGGAATATCGCCTCAGTTGTGTGACTGGATTCACGATTTCCTGTTGGAAAGGTCACAGTTCATAGTAATAGACAGAAAGTCACCAAGTAAAACAGAAGTAATATCTAACATTCCCCAAGGAAGTGTTATAGGCTTCTATTGTTTCTGATTTGTATTAATGTCATAGGAGTCAATCTGAGTAGCACCAAGTCTACTAAAGAGACTGCTTACACCATGCCTGTCCGCCCTGTTCTGGAGTATTGCTGTGCAGTGTGGGATCCGCATCACGTGGGACTGACAGATGGCATCGAAAAAGTTCAAAGAAGGGTGGCTCGTTTTGTACTATTGTGAAAAAGGGGAGATAGTCCCACTGACATGATAAATGAATTGGAGTGGCAAACAATAAAACAAAGTTGTTTTTTGCTGCGACGGGATCTTCTCATGAAATTTCAATCACCAGTTTTCTACTCCAATTGCAAAAACATTCTGTTGGCACCCACATACAGAGGGATTAATTATCATCAAGATAAGAGAAATCAGGGCTTGCACAGAAAAATTTAAGTGCTCGTTTTTCCCGCGTGCCGATCAAGAGTGGAACGGCAGAGAGACAGCTTGAAGGTGGTTCATTGAACCCTCTGCCAGGCACTTTATTGTGAATCACAGAGTAATCACGTAGATGTAGATACCCATAAGATTCTATAAAGATTATGCAAAAGAAGTTGCTTCCCTTATAGCAGTAATTTATCATAGATCGCTTGAGCAACAAAAGGTACCTAACAACTGGAAAAAATTGCAGGTCATTCTCGTTTTTAAGAAAGACCGTTAGGCAGATCCACACAATTTCAGACCTGTATCATTGATGTCAATCTGTTATAGGATTATGGAACATGTTTTATGTTCAAGGATTATGACATTTTTGGAAAATGAACATCTCCTCTACAAAAAAAACAACATGGATTTGGCAAACAGAGATCCTGCAAAACTCAGTTCACTCTGTTCCTCCATGAGATCCACAGAGCAGTGGATAACGGCACTCAGGTTGATGCCATGTTCCTTGATTTCAGTAAGGCATTTGACACCGTCGCGCATTGCCGTTTAACGAAAAAAGTATGAGCCTATGGAGTATCGGAGCACACTTGTGATTGGATTCACAACTTCCTTGCAGATAGAACTCAACAGGTCACTATTAATGGAACTAGATTGACAGATGTAAAGGTAATACCTGGACTATCACAAGGAAGTGTGATAGGACCACTGCTGTTTACAATATATATACACTCCTGGAAATGGAAAAAAGAACACATTGACACCGGTGTGTCAGACCCACCATACATGCTCCGGACACTGCGAGAGGGCTGTACAAGCAATGATCACACGCACGGCACAGCAGACACATCAGGAACCGCGGTGTTAGCCATCGAATGGCGCTAGCTGCGCAGCATTTGTGCACCGCCGCCGTCAGTGTCTGCCAGTTTGCCGTGGCATACGGAGCTCCATCGCAGTCTTTAACACTGGTAGCATGCCGCGACAGCGTGGACGTGAACCGTATGTGCAGTTGACGGACTTTGAGCGAGGGCGTATAGTGGGCATGCGGGAGGCCGGGTGGACGTACCGCCGAATTGCTCAACACGTGGGGCGTGAGGTCTCCACAGTACATCGATGTTGTCGCCAGTGGTCGGCGGAAGGTGCACGTGCCCGTCGACCTGGGACCGGACCACAGCGACGTACAGATGCATGCTAAGACCGTAGGATCCTACGCAGTGCCGTAGGGGACCGCACCGCCACTTCCCAGCAAATTAGGGACACTGTTGCTCCTGAGGTATCGGCGAGGACCATTCGCAACCGTCTCCATGAAGCTGGACAACGGTCCCGCACACTGTTAGGCCGTCTTCCGCTCACGCCCCAACATCGTGCAGCCCGCCTCCAGTGGTGTCGCGACAGGCGTGAATGGAGGGACGAATGGAGACGTGTCATCTTCAGCGATGAGAGTCGCTTCTGCCTTGGTGCCAATGATGGTCGTATGCGTGTTTGGCGCTGTGCAGGTGAGCGCCACAATCAGGACTGCATACGACCGAGGCACACAGGGCCAACACCCGGCATCATGGTGTGGGGAGCGATCTCCTACACTGGCCGTACACCTCTGGTGATCGTCGAGGGGACACTGAATAGTGCACGGTACATCCAAACCGTCATCGAACCCATCGTTCTACCATTCCTAGACCGGCAAGGGAACTTGCTGTCCCAACAGGACAATGCACGTCCGCATGTATCCCGTGCCACCCAACGTGCTCTAGAAGGTGTAAGTCAACTACCCTGGCCAGCAAGATCTCCGGATCTGTCCCCCATTGAGCATGTTTGGGACTGGATGAAGCGTCGTCTCACGCGGTCTGCACGTCCAGCACGAATGCTGGTCCAACTGAGGCGCCAGGTGGAAATGGCATGGCAAGCCGTTCCACAGGACTACATCCAGCATCTCTACGATCGTCTCCATGGGAGAATAGCAGCCTGCATTGCTGCGAAAGGTGGATATACACTGTACTAGTGCCGACATTGTGCATGCTCTGTTGCCTGTGTCTATGTGCCTGTGGTTCTGTCAGTGTGATTATGTGATGTATATGACCCCAGGAATGTGTCAATAAAGTTTCCCCTTCCTGGAACAATGAATTCACAGTGTTCTTATTTCAATTTCCAGGAGTATATATATATATATATATATATATATATATATATATATATATATATATATAAAATAGAAAGAAACTTCCACATGGGAAAAATATATTAAAAACAAAGATTCCAAGACTTACCAAGCGGGAAAGCGCTGGCAGACAGGCACATGAACAAAACACACAAACACACACACAGAATTACTAGCTTTTGCAACCGATGGTTGCTTCTTCAGGAAGGAGAGGGAAAGACGAAAGGATGTGGGTTTTAAGGGAGAGGGTAAGGAGTCATTCCAATCCCGGGAGCGGAAAGACTTCCCTTAGGGGAAAAAAAGGACAGATATACACTTGCACACACACACACATATCCATCCGCACATACACCAAATGTGTCTCTGTCGGCTTGAATGGCGAAAGCCAGGACACAGAAAGGATTCATTTGGCAGCAACCACACATGTTTCAGGTATCACACATAATTAAATGTGGTTGGAGCATAAAATAAGTAGGAGGCTGTGTTTGTTACATTTAATAGAATGAGCATTCCAGTGCATTACATTCTCAACGTATCCTGTCACTGTTGCATCCAGACTTAGTGGAAATTCTGTGATGAATTCCTACATTACTGTAGCTCAATCCTGCAAGTGCACCATCCTTTACTCCTATTATAATTATTATTACATTGTACGTTGCTTTGATTAAACCATACTGAACAATTAGGTGCTCGTGACATGTTACTGAATGTGCTCTTTCCTGTGCATTTCTCTGTTGCACTTTCTATACCCTATTCGGTTCATTATTGCTTCTGTAGCTGTTAAAAATGTGATGCCTTTCACTGGTATATACAGCTGTACATTTGTACAACTTGGGGTGTCTGTTGAAGCAGGCAAATGTCGGCTTGTGTCTGTGTATGTGCAGATGGATATGTATGTGTGTGCACAAGTGTGTACCTGTCCTTTTCTCCCCCTAAGATTAGCCTTTCCGCTCCCGGGTTTGGAACGACTCCTTACCCTCTCCCTTAAAACCCACATTCTTTCGTCTTTCCCTCTCCTTCCCTCATTCCTTACGAAGCAACCATTAGTTGCGAAAGCTTGAATTTTGTGTGTATGTTTGTGTTTATTTGTGTGTCTATCGACCTGCCAGTGCTTTTGTTTGGTAAGTCAAATCATCTTTGTTTTTAGATATATTTTTCCCACGTGGAATGTTTCCCTCTATATATATATATATATATATATATATATATATATATATATATATATATATATATATATTAAAAACAAAGATTCCAAGACTTACCAAGCGGGAAAGCGCCGGCAGACAGGCACATGAACAAAACACACAAACACACACACACAGAATTGCTAGCTTTCGCAACCGATGGTTGCTTCTTCAGGAAAGAGAGGGAAAGACGAAAGGATGTGGGTTTTAAGGGAGAGGGTAAGGAGTCATTCCAATCCCGGGAGCGGAAAGACTTCCCTTGGGGGAAAAAAAGGACAGATGTACACTCGCACACACACACACACATATCCATCCGCACATACACAGACACCTGTGTGCGGATGGATATGTGTGTGTGTGTGTGTGTGTGTGCGTGCGAGTGTACATCTGTCCTTTTTTTCCCCCAAGGGAAGTCTTTCCGCTCCCGGGATTGGAATGACTCCTTACCCTCTCCCTTAAAACCCACATCCTTTCGTCTTTCCCTCTCTTTCCTGAAGAAGCAACCATCAGTTGCGAAAGCTAGCAATTCTGTGTGTGTGTTTGTGTGTTTTGTTCATGTGCCTGTCTGCCGGCGCTTTCCCGCTTGGTAAGTCTTTTTCTTTAAAAAACATTCCACATGGGAAAAATATGTTAAAAACAAAGATTCCATGGCTTACCAAACGGGAAAGTGCTGGTAGATAGACACAATAAAAAAAACACACACTCAAAATTTCAAGCTTTCGCAACCAACGGTTGCTTCGTCAGGAAAGAGGGAAGAAGAAGGAAAGGCAAAAGGATGTGGGTTTTAAGGAAGAGGGTAAGGAGTCATTCCAATCCCGGGAGCGGAAAGACTTACCTTAGGGAGAAAAAAGGACAGGTATACACTCGCGCGCACGCGCACGCGCACACACACACACACACACACACACACACACACACACACACACACACATCCATCTTGGCTGTTGTTGATGATTTGAATTCAAAAATATTTACTTTGTCTTCTTGGGTGAAGAAATTTTGGAAAAATGTGTTTTATAGCTCTGCTTTAGCGGCACTGACATCAATGACTTCACTGTTTTTGTTGCACAGTGAACATATTGATTGTGTCTTGCCACTGGTGTGCTTTATGTATGACCAGAATCTATTTGGGTTTTCTGCCAGATTTCGAGATGTAGTTTCATTGTGGAAATTATTAAAAGCATCTGTGTCTCATTTGTGAACAGGAAACTTCCCTAATGTTCCTGAGTCCTTCACAGTAGGCCAGACATCACACTGACCACATCCACCGTACCTCTTCGTCTGAAGGGTATGCACCTAGCAAGTAACCAAGCATAAACAGCAATTTTTCCAAGCTGATGAGAGATGTCTGACCCAGAGACAGCCACCAGTCTGACGCAAAGGTTGCATCCCTTACGGCACTTACTCCAATGCAACAATCATGACACTTGTTTCTAGTATGTGGTCAGTCTTGGCACTGCTCCCTTTGAGACACTTTTCTCCTCAAGTATGAAATGATGTTATAGACAACAGCATTCTACTTCCCATTCTGAACCAACTTTGGCCATCCTCTAGTTAGGCAATGATCTGCCATGTTTCGACATACAAATGAATTTGCTGTATAATAATACTTCTGTACAACTACTGTATCCTGCGTGAACATAACATCTACTCTGAACCACTGCACACAAGAGCTCTGCCTACACCAGTGGTTTTTGGCACAGCAAGTGTTCCAATTATGAACTTCCTTGTATTTTAGATGCTTGCATCTTTGTACAGTTTAGCTTGTACTGTGTACCATGAGACACCTTTTTATCTTTAAGATCCATTAACTTATATCAATAAGTTTCCAACAAATGCATGCATGCACATACATACATACGTAGCTACATATGTATGCCTGTATGTACACTGAAGTGCCAAAGAAACTGGTATAGACATGAAGATTCAAATACAGAGATATGTGAACAGACAAAATATCGCACTACAGTCAGCAACGTCTATATAAGACAACACGTGTTGTTAGATTGGTTACTGCTGCTACAATGGCAGGTTGTCAAGATTTAAGCGAGTCTAAACATGGTGTTATAGTTTGGGCACAAGTGATGGGACATAGCATCTCCGAGGTAGTGATGAAATGGGGATTTTTCCCTTACGACCATTTCATGAGTGTGCCATGACTATCAGGAATCTGGTAAAACATCAAATCTCAGACATTGCTGCACGAATGGAACCAATGATGACTGAAGAGAATTGCTCAGTCTGACAGAAGTGCAAACCTTTGGTAATTCAATGCTGAGACATCAACAAATGTCAGTGTGTAAACCATTCAACAAAACATCATCGATATAGGCTTCTGGAGCCAAAGGTCCACTCGTGTACCCTGATGACTGCACAACACAAAGCTTTACATCTCGCCTGGGCCTGTCAACACCAACACTGTTCTGCTGATGACTGGAAGCATGTTGCCTTGTCGGACGAGTCTCATTTCAAATTGTATTGAGCAGATGAACATGTACAGGTATGGAGATATCATCACGAGTCCATGGACCTTGCGTGTCAGCAGGGGACTGTTGAGCTGGTGGAGGCTCTGTAATGGTGTGGAGTGTCTGCAGTTGGAGTGATATGGGACCCCTGATACATCTAGATATGACTAACAGGTGACATGTACATAAGCATTCATGTCCATTGTGCATTCCGACGGACTTGGGCAATTCCAGCTAGCCAATGCAACATGACATATCCAGAATTGCTACAGAGTGGCTCCAGGAACACTCTTCTGAGTTTAAACACTTCCACTGGCCACCAAACTCCACAGACATGAACGTTACTGAGCATATGCCTTGGAATGTGCTGTTCAGAAGAAATCTCCCTCCGCTTTGTACTCTTATGGATTTATGGACAGTCCTGCAGGATTCATGGTCTCAACTCCATCCAGCACTACTTCAGACATTAGTCAAGCCCATGCCAGTACATATGAATAAGAGTATGGTGTATTTTTTTAAAATCTTATTTGGTTTGTACAACTGAGCATTCAAGGAAGATGGTTAGCACTGACCCACCCTTGTTTCAGTTTAGAGCACTGTTGAGCTGGCCAACAATGGGGTGGGTGAGTTAACAGTTTTGCAGTGCAAAGAAGAGTTTCACGGGATTGATGTAACTGTATGGTTGTGCCAATTTTAATCAGAAGCAGTTGATGCTCTGACCAGGTATAAATGATTCATTTATGAATAGTGAAGTTATTGCACAAGCATATTAACAAAGGAATGTCACATGTGGAAAGTGAATTGTCAGAAAATATATTTGATAATTTATATTTATATCAGTACTATGTGCAATCGTGCCAAATCCAACCACTGTTAAGCAAAATGTTAATTGGTGAGACAGACTATTCTAACAACAAGTGTAATATTGCTTGTTTCAAAAATGGCTTCGTGTCACACAGAGTCAAAACTTCACTTGGTAAAAGAAAGCTGAAAATAAAGGGAAAACTTATTTTGTTTTAGGTGCCAAGGCTCAATAGTTTCTGAGAAAATTTTGATGCTGCTTCAACAATTGGCATCCACAGCATTAATGCAGGCCAGTCAGTAGCATAGTGGCCAAGAGCGCAGTTTTGAATTTTTGCATTATATATTCACACCCAATCTTACTTTTTTTTCCTTTTATCATCATGGAAGTAAAGGGTGGGCCAGAAGGCAGAGTAGGATTTGACACATATATATCTTGTTTGCTAACATTTCTGTTGCTTCTGCTACAGGTGCATATCATAACTGATGCCTTGGAGATTGTGCATGATAAATTACACCAAGGAAGAATGACTAAAAATAGTGGAATTTTATTTTCAAAACAACAGGTTTATTATTCTATAATGTAACTGGATAGATAAAAAAAATCTACTCACCAAGCAGCAGTAGGAGAATGCATACAAAAAAGGTTAAATTCGTACAAGCTTTCAGAGCCAGTGGCTCCTTCTTCTGGCAGAAGAATTGAAGGGGAAGGAAGAGGGGTACAGCCATGACCTCAGTGCCTGTTTCACCAACTGGATTCTTCCCCCAAATACCAGTTCCTCAGAACTCCACAGGCGGAAACTAGCGCTACAACATGTCTTTGCTTCTCGCCAACCACCTGGCCTTAATTTACATGAATTCCTTCCATATCAGTATTTCTTCCCAGTAACTAGTTCTTTATTCACTCCATTTTACTTTTCTACATCTTTCATTCTCTGACCCGTCTACCATTCGCCATCTCCCTCCCACCTCTGTTACATACAATACACTTAGCTTTTCACTCGTATTAACCTGTGCACGATGTTTTAGTAGAAATCTCTGTCTTGCATATTACTCTGTCGTACCTTGTGAAGAACCAGAAACATCAATAAGGAGACGTTCTAGGGAATTAGGGATGCCCTAAAACACTTAAGGAGAATTTTAAAAAATGGTTTAGCAATGTTTCCATGCAAAATACAGTTAGTGCAGGAACTGAGGCCTGTGCACCACAAACTGCACCGAAATTTTGCAATTTGCACTCCAGAATTACCCAGAGGAACCAATGAATTTATTTGTCAACTTACCATGGCAGACAAAGCTCATTTCCATTCGAATTGCTTCATCAATAAATAGAAGTGTAGGTTCTGGGGTAAAGCAAACCCAAAGATAATTTATCAGTGCCAACTACAGCATAAAATGTGCACAGATTGGTGTGGGGTACCTTGCACAAAGTTATCGGGCCTTCCTTCTTCAAAACTGACAATGGTGGCAGTTTGTCAATTATTGGTGAGATACATCGGGATTTGATTGATAAATTTTGGTGCCCTGCAGTAGAAAATCATCCTGAAATTTGGTTTCAGCAGGATGGAGCAACCTACCATAGGCCAGAGCCACAATGAACCATCTGAGGCAACTGTTCAGTGAACAGATTATTTCAAGAAATTCCCATGTTAACTAGCTGCCATGATCCCCTGACCTTATGGCTCTGGGGATATCTTAATGAATGTATGTACGTGAACAAACTGCTTACACTTCAGTGGCTCAAGGGGAATATCCATGCAAAATTCAGCATTAATCTCTCAGATCTTAATCACTGTAGTGAATAATGCAATCGAAAGAGCACAACTTTGTGAAGCTGCAAATGGAGGTCATTTGAAGGAAGTTGTTATCCATACACAATATCCACATGCTAAACACTGACTGAATGGAATATCAATAAAACTGGTTCACAACTAACCAAGCTATTTACATGTTAAATCCAACTCTGCCTTCTGTCCTACCCTGTAAGTTACACCAATGACAGCAACATTTTTGAGACATCAAGAAATACAATAGAATTATTGAGAAAAAAGAAAACATTTCAAATCTTATCAAAATTTGATTTTATCATCATATATCTTATATAAACTTGTATGAAAAACATATAAACTCTAATATTTCAAATTCTGCATGGTGATATCCACTATCTAAAAAAACATCTATAGTAACTGAAAGCACCACAGCCAATTTGGAAAAGAGCACATCACAGTCACATACTATAGTTTCAAATGCTAAATACCTATCAATCAGGTGACAATTTCATGGCAAATAAGCATATCAAAGTAGTTTCTCGACAGCTGGATCCTACAGTTGGTAACAGATCTACATTTTTATTTTATTAACTGCATTGCTTCTACATGTGATTTACATTTGTTTGCTATGTGAGGAGAATAAGGCACTTTTGTGATTCTTCACCTATCGGTAAAAGTATACATCACACGGATGAAAGAAAGGCGTACACATTGGCGTAATTACTTTAAATTAACACATCGCTATTCTGATTTTATTGCTGACCAGGCCATCACATAAGGAGCTACAGCTTTGTCTATCCCATGAGCCAAGAATGTACAGAAACAGCTCAATTTTTACATAAGCTCACAAAACTTTGTCGAAAGTTTGATGAAAAGTATCTTTTGCGAGTTTTCCAGATGTGGTGGCTGTTGCATACCCATTACGATGCCATTCCATTGGACAATTCATGTCTCACTGGATTGGAGGACTAAATTTGCCACTGACTTCTTGGAGACAAACAAAAACTGTTAGTAACAGTTGTTCAGAAAGTGTTAATCCTTATCAAGTGTACAAGAATAAAAGTACAAATAACTATCACACAGGAGGATCCAAGCGATAAGTGGATTATAGAGTCAAGATAAATATAAAATAATTTATTCTTAGGCAATTGATCATTTTACAAAACATTGGTCATATGGTTACAACATGAGTTTGGGGCTGTGGGCAACAGCTGCAGCAGCTCATTGCAGTCAAAGTTTTGAATTCAGAGTCTCAAACACTTGTTGCAATTCACTCAACAGGAAAACAGAATTCAGCAGCATCATGTCATCAAATATATCAGCACCAAAGACAAGTGTATGCTTGAAAAATTATTGCAAACAGCAAGATACTTTCAACTTCAAATTTCCACCATAATTTCTGAATTCAACCTGATTTTGTTATAAGTACAGATGAAGCAAAATGTATCACATCTCTAGTACGCAAATGTTATTGTTCTCGGCTGAGAAAGCAACAGAAATAATAGACGGCCAATCGAAAAAAGAAATCCTTGTCAGTTCTTTGACACATTTTGTGACCTTACATAAAAATTGAGCCATTACTATAAATTACAGACTCTTGGGGTGTGCAACACTATACCTCCTTACAAAGGTCTGATTCTCGATGAAACTAGAATATCAAAATGTTCATTAAACGTAATTCCACCAAAGTGTATGCCATTCTGTCAGGCCTATACCATATAGTGTTACTGACAGGTGAAGAATGCCTTTTTCTCATTGCACAGCAAACAGAAATTGATAAAATATGCCCTTAGAACCATAATCAATTGCAGCTCCATCTGTCAAGTAAATGGTTTGATACATTTCGTCTGCTATGAAATTATTGTCAGACTGCAAGATATTTAACAATGTCAATGAAGTTGCTTTTTCTAATGACTTCCATCTTGCTCATGGTGGTTTGATTTTTAATGTTCTGAATGTTTTTATGATAGATGTTACCACGGGCAATACTCTCTCTCTCTCTCTCTCTCTCTCTCTCTCTGACACACACACACACACACACACACACACACACACACACACACACACACACACACAAATTGATATACTGGAATGTGTCTGTTTTTCATTTTCAATTAATGTTAGTTACATAAGGTTATACAAGATTTGTGATGATAAAACATAATTTCAGTAACATTTTAAATGTTTATTTCTTTTGTAAATAATTCCACTGCATTTCTTGGTGTCACTTGTCACACCATACCAATATCACTGGTGTCACATTCTGCCATGCGAATAACAGAAAAAAATAATTAAATAAGAATGGATTTGAACATTGAGCACAAAGGCTACAAACTTGCTTGGTATAACAGTACACATACAAAGTGACCCAGCAGCATCAAAACTTTGTTATTTTCTCAGAAACTATTGAGTGTTGACATTTAACACAAATGATGTTCCCTTTTATTTTTGCCCTTCAGCCAACAAGAGAAGTTTTGACTGTGTGAAAAATGACCTATTTTGGGTCCCCTTTGAAAGTAAAGCAGTGGCTTGTTTGGGAATGAATGAGAAAAACTATGAATAGCGATATAAATAAGAGTAGAACTTTTTTGGGGTGTATGAACTTCACTAACAATATGAGCAGTGTATTTAGACTTTTATGTTCTCTCATTTAAAGAACCCTCACCATTTAAGCAAAAACTGACATACTTTATTGCAGACATATTCTTGAAATAAATTAGGACTACAGTGCACTTCTTTCAGTAAATGTACATGTGAGCTGATTGAAAGCTACTCCCTCCTCCCTTAGTTAATGTGACTGATGCCTTTCCTAAATGATTACCCATAGTAATAAGAAATAAAAGGAGACGAGGAAGACACATAACAGTGTATAAACACATACCATGACATAAAAATTAATTTTTGGGTTCAGTGCCTCAATCTGTAGAAACAGAATGTTTATAGGATAGCTCTGTCTGTCTGTCTGTCTGTCCATCCATCCATCTGAATATTTAGAGCCCTTTTTCTCAGGAACAGGTAGGCACAAAGTTCAAGTTTATGTCACATACTAAGGTCTATGGTCTCCTGCCAATGTAAAAAAATTTGAGCTTCTAAGTCAATGCAATCCAAAGATTTGGACACCTGGGTCATGTATTTTTATACTTGCAAACTCCCTCGCCAAAACCTATACGAAACATCCTGTAGATATAAAATCATTAAATTTGACAAGAAGCAAAGTTTCACAGTAGAAGTAAAGAGCAAAAATGTGAAAATTGTTAAATTGTAAAAAAATACTTTTTGCATTAGAACGTAAATTGTGTTCATCATCCATTAAAAGCATGATAGAGGAACATTACAGCAAGCAAACATAAAATGTAATTTGTATTCATGTTTTAGAAAGCAAATAATATTTCATTAAATCTTCTATATGAACTTGAGTCCCTTGCTTGGTGCTTCCTGTATATCCAGGTTAGTCTGAGGAGCTAAAGATTTTGATACAGTCTTTGAATTCCCATGTTTTTGAATGCCAGTGTCTGTATCAAATACAGGCAAAAATTGTTGAGGGTCTAGACACACACACACACACACACACACACACACACACACACACTCTCTCTCTCTCTCTCTCTCTCTCTCTCTCTCTCTCTCTCTCTCTCTCTCTGTGTGTGTGTGTGTGTGTGTGTGTGTGTGTGTGTGTGTGTGTTTAACTGACCACAAACCACAATTTGGGGCACTCAACTTTAAACTTAAGCTATAAAACTGTGGCCTATAACCGGGCAGTGATAACATGAGTAATAGAATCAATGTTTGATATGTCTCACTAAAGCACTCCACACTATTCACATAGACATAAATAAGAAACACAAAGCAGAAGCAAAGAAATATTTTTCTATTAAGCTGGTATGAAACAAGTTCTTAAACAAGCAACTGGGTGTAAAAATGTTACTTGCAGAATATTTCAGTGACACAGCTCATCGTCATCGTAATACTCTGCTGAAGAGATTGAGATGTACTTATACAAAGTGTAAACAATGACTGTTTACAACAAATCACAGTGGTTTTGGGGAAGTTAAAATGAATGATATGATATATGACAACTGTGATCTATCAAACTGGTAAAAAATTTCAATTGACCTACAAAACCATGTAAGCATTCCATACGAAATTTTCAATACCCTCTCATTCTCTTACACCACTCTTTTCATCAGCTAATACATGAGCATTATTAATTTAAACTTTCCTATGAGGGTAATGAAACAAAAAAGTTGTAAATGTTATGCAAAAACTAATTATATTTGAAATTCAGCTTCAACTTATCTCTCAGAATCACAGCAGTTTCATAGTATGAAGGCTGGAAACCAAATGATTTAACTGTTAATTTTATGCTGTTAACATTCACAACATTTTTAAATAAAATTTTCACAAATGTCAATTTCACATTTTGTAAGTGCAAAAGCAAAGGGTTTTTATACTGAAGGACAAATTTAGCCAAAATCTTGCTTGGTATGGATACACTTGTCTACACCCTGTACCAATTGCAGATGCTTCCTTGCAGTATTTCCATTACTTTCTCTGCTCCAATTCATGCAAAACTGTCTCTTATGTAATCTGGTTCCTTTACATGCATTGGAAGACTTAATGTTCTGCACTAAGTTTGGACCTTGTAACACAAGGCATAGACACAAGTTATCAATGTTTTAGGTTTAATTCAATTGCAAGGAAATAATTTCTGAAAAAGAGTAATCTGTTAACATTTAATACCAATTTAAGTGTTAGGAAATCTTTTCTGATAGTATTTGTCTGAAGTGTATCCTTGTATGGAAGTGAAACGAGGATGATAAGCATTTCAGACAAGAAGAGAATAGAAGCTTTTGAAGCAAGGTGTGCTCATGGAATCACCCATTTAGTAATGGAGAGAAGAGCGAGTGATAAAAATTGCAGAGGGAGACCAAGGCTTGAATACATAGTAAGCACACTGTACTGGGTGGAGCTCACAGTAGTTACTTGGAGTTGAAGAGTGTTGTACAGGTTAGACTAGCATGGAGAGCTGCATCAAACCATCTTCCAACTGAAGACAACAACAATAACAACAACAAATACAACACCAACACCACTTAACCACAAGATGTAATCATGAAAATACGATAGGAGGCTAAAGAATGATAGTTAAGGAAGATCCCTAAGTTATGGATGCAGGCAGGGTATAGCAAGAGAACAGAGGGCACAAATGCAGCACCATTCCAATATGAGCATTCACAAATGCAGATACAAAAGATGCTGTCCGAGATGTAGTTAGGCTTTGTGAATATACTGAAGTCACTATGTATCTGCAATGTCCCATAATTTCTGAAGACCTTGGCTCAATTTAAACATCTGTACAATTCTTGTACCAATAATTGTGAGCCAATTATCACCATGTGTGAGTAGATTGGGTAATGGAACAATGTTTAAAGAAGGTAGCACTGTTCAAGTCTCAATAACAATATTTTCTGATCGTTAATTTCTCTTTTCTTACAAGCTAAAATCTGATATGATTCAAAATTGATTATTATCAGTTCCTTTAAATTATATTGTGGTAGTGTACTGTAAAAAATTATAGTAATTTGGACTTAGCAGATTGTAATTTTGATTAACATCATTGCACTAGAGAAGAATATATTTTATATTTATCACAACTTGGTTTGATATAATGTATGCCCTCACAGATTGGTGACCAGCTGTATTTCAAGAAATTTAGGATACATATCTCTTGGTCAATTTGTTCTATGATAGCACTAAACGAGTCTTGAACAATATATTAGGTAGCGTATTCACAGTTAATTCCACTCAAAATAGAAATGTTACATCTGTCAACATATGATAGAATCCCATCATAATTGTAAATGTGTGACAACAGGTAAGTTACAGCTTGCACATTTGAGTGCTAGTCCTACACTTCCTGCCTCTAATGATGAATGATAAATAAATGATCTCTTCCGAGTTAAGTCAGTATACAAGAGAACACTACTAAAAGACTTAAAGCACACTGAATATAAAATGCTGAGGAGTTCCTGGCCATACTACTTCAGCATTTTGTACCTTTTCACATTACAGTAGCACTTGACAGCAATGAGGTACAATACAAAATAATGTATCAGTAACACATTCACACCTGGGAGCATACCTGAGAATTGGTTTCACACCTCACAGAAAATGATACGAGCTTTTGTAATTTTTTCTGATAATAATAAATTCAAAACATCATTTTTATTACACATGAAAATACCACCTCCTGTCTCACTAAAAAGAGAATGTACTTACTTGTGAAATTTGTCTCTGTTCTTCCTTATTACTGATTCCACCATGTCTCTGAACCTGTAACAATGTATAAATTTATTAGCATACTAAATACTGGTAGTATATGAGTAGATTTCATCCCTTACAAGGATGGCCACCGTTAGGTGGGGGGAGGAGGGAGATTAAGAAGCAGCCACTACAGCATGATGTATTCAGTAAACAGTAAAAACTAGGATTGAAACTGCTATTTTATGTATTTATGATACTCAATGCTTATACACAGAGATTTAAGAATTGAAATTTCCTTCTTATAAGTCTGAATGCAAAAAAAAAAAAAAATCAAGGTTTGTTATTTTCAATCATTATTAACACACACACACACACACACACACACACACACACACACACACACACACACACAAAGACTAGGTTTACTATCCCCATTATGCATAAGTAGTGAAACGTTCAGGATCACTTGGCACTTGGTGGTGCAGATAGAAGAGGAACAAATGGCAGTTCTGAATGGTCGGTAATGACTAAGTTCATGAAGCAAATGGCTGACTACAAACAGGGTTCAAAACACAGCAAGATCATCTTAAGCATACAAAATCCAGATTGAATGCCAAAAGAGATAAAACCATAAACAAGCAACAGTTGAGCACCCTGTCGAATGGCATGGCCTGAAAACTGAGTGGAAACTGCCAACTGGCAGGACATGAACCTATGTGCACTTTCAAAGTACACAACACTAGATCACACACCCATAGCACTCTACATTTCCACAGTCTGTGAAGCCACAAGGAACAGGGGCTGCTTGCCAGCCTCACTGTCTGTGACACCATATCAATACTGAGTCTCAGCAAGGAATCTGAACCGCTGTAAGCTACAAGTCTATGTTCTGCTAAGAATAATATCCTTAGAAATACAGCACTTTCCCAAGTCGGATCAGGCACATTTCATTGTTGTCTTTCAGGCACTGTCTTTGAAAGTTTTTCAGTATCCAGGGTAATTTATGAAAATGTAGGAATACTCAAAGACTTTCACATAATTATGCAAATTGTCATTTGCCTCACTAGTATGAGGTGATTTATTAATCAGGTAGACTACCAAACACTTAAACAGTATCTATGAAAACCTCAGTGTTGGTCGAGTTCTTGGTTTCCTAACTATTCTATTGCCACATAGAACCTGGATTCCAATACAGTTATGAGAGCAGGGTCATGAACAAGATCAAACACTTCAGACTGAAAGTACATTTATTAAGTACAACTTAAAGTATAGTTTGCCTCAGCACTCCTGTTTACATAAACACAAAATTTCAAATAGATTACAATATTACATAAAATAGTAATCTCCAGAAAAATCCAGGAATCAAACCTATCACCAGCATTTAGCTATAGCTGCTGCATCATGGTGTGCAATGCATATCAGGCAGCTCTAATATACGCAGTGGCTGCAAATACACAGCTCATAGGAAGTCTTCCACATTGCCATGTTACCCCCTCTGCTGAAAGAGGGAGGAAGAACAAAAAAACAAAGAAGAAAATACAATACGTAATGTTCGTAAAGAGCTAAAATGAGAAAACATGTTTTTCCCTTTCAATGCAGTGAATTTATGCCTGAAACATACAACCTACACAAATGAATATTTTTCCTACATTTATTTACAAGATTCAACATTACTACTTTTTACTTTCAGTAATTAGTAGGTAATTAATTCCTATCTTTTCTCATAGAAAATGCTACAATTCAAAACATCAGAATCAAAGCTATTAACTGATTATCACATATATGGAATATTTGATAAGCTGCATGTCACAAAACTTTCTCCATTTATATCAACAACATATGCACAATTCTTTTACCTAACATACTTGGTTGCTGATGGAAAGCCCTTTCCTCAACATTTAATGCATTCTCCAGCCATAAGTTAGTTCACATTACACAGTGGGTCCCCTTGTAGCTGGCTAAGTAAGCCAAATCCATTGTCTGAAGGAGGCAACTGATACTATCATCAATAGCATCATGTCTAGTACAACACTGTCACTGTCATGCATTTAATTCCTTCATATTTAAAGGAAGTTTAATTTTGTAGCCTGTGTGCATTTTTCCTAAAGGTCATACAGTGAAATATAACAATCTGTGTTCATCATAGTATGAATACCTCCACATATTTTTATTTAAATTTTGAAAGTACATAATTTCACTTTTTAACAATATAACAATTTTTGACTATTTCTACTAATCTTACAAAAATGTACGGGAATCCTTTGATACAATATTACAACTTTTTTACTTTTTGGTAGTTTCATGAGATAAAGCAAAATGCAGTCTTGAAATTGATGTAAATCAAAACTGACGAATTAGAAACATAAAAGATAATGTGGAGTTCAATTGTGACAGACTTTACTACTGCACTGCATATTGCCGTATTCAATACCACAAACAAACAGACACCATCTTAACAGGCCTTGAAGGCTCAACGGTACCGACCATCCGCCGTTTCATCCTCAGTCCTTAGGTGTCACTGGATGTGGAAATGGAGGAGAATGTGGGCAGTGCAGTGCTCTCCAGGTCACTGACAATTTTTGTGACCAGTGCCACTACTCGTCAATTGGCCTCACAATGGATGAGTGCACGCTGCTTGCGATCAGCACTCAGCAGACCCAGACGGTGACTCATCCAAGTGCTAGCCATACCCAACAACGCTTAACTCCAGTGAGCTGATGGGAACTGGTGTTACCACTGTGGCAAGGCAGTTAGCTCAGTACTATATCTATACTTACTGTCGAAAGTACTATCACATGTGGTAGGAAGTGAAATTCCTGAATTGAGGTTTTCTTGATGGCAACAATGTAGGAAGTGATCTCGGAAAAAGAGATACTCACAGAGTGGAAGTAACTTCAACTGTGTGCCCTAGGGAAGTGTGTTGGAATCCTTGTTTTCATGTTGTATAAAAATGAATCTTGCAGATTCAGCAGTAATCTCAGATTTCTTGCAGCTGATCCAGTTATCTGTGATGAAGTACAGACTGCAAGAAATGGACAAATAGTCACATCTCGACAAGATTTCAGAGTAGTGCGGAAAATGGAAACTTGAAGCAAGTGTTCAAAAATGTAAAATTTTCCACTTCATGAAACAAGAAAACATAGATAGTCTAGTCACATTAATGTGACCATCTGTCAAAAGTCTGAATAACCACCTTTTGTAGTGTGGACACGCAGAAAGAGAGTCAATGAAGTTATGGAAGGTACCAACAGGGATGCAGAATCAGGGCAACTCCAGTGCTGTGGCCAGCTGCACTAGGTTTTTCAGCTGAGGATCCATGGCACAAACAGCCCGATCGAGGTGGTCCCACATATTCTTGACTGGGTTTAAATCTGGTGAGTTTGGTGGCCAAGGGAGTATGGTTAACTCATTCTGGTACTCTTCGAACCATGCACATACACTGCGAACTGTGTGACAAGTTGCATTGTCCTGCTGATAGATGCCATTGTGCTGAAGTAAAGAAACTTTATGCAGGGGTGGGGTGGACATGGTCTCCAAGGATAGGTGCATACTTGTGATGATCCACTGGGCCTTCCAGAATGACGAGATCACCCATGGAATGTCACAAAAACATTTCCCAGACCACAACGCTCTCTCCTCTCACCTGGGCCTTCCAAAGATTGTTGCAGGCTGCTTGCTTTCAGATGTTTCATGTCATACACACTAACGGTCTTATATGCTATGAAGCATAAAACATGATTCATCTGAAAAGGCTATCTGTTACCACTCAGTGGACGCCTAGTTGCAATATTGGCCTGCTGTGGAGGCCCATATGTAGCAATATTTGCTGAATGGTCGCTGAGGAGACATTGTTGGTTCATATGGGCAGTCAGTTGCTGAACAGTTGCACATCTATTCACCCATACACCAATCCGCAGCTGTTGCTCACCCGTCATCTATGGCCTATGGTGCAGCACAGTTGGCTCAGTATTGAATTTGGCTGGTGCCCCGAGCAATATACTTTAACCACAGTGGCACACTAATAGTTTACAAGCTTAGCCATTTCTTAAATGCTTTCACCACTGGCCCAGAAGGCAATGATCATACCCTTTTGGACATCAGCTAAGTCACTCCATTTCGCATTTTGATGATGACTTCACTATTTTTCCGCACCCTCACAACGCACTTTATAATATATACTCTCCACTGCTGCCACCAACCATCTGTATGTGATTATTGCACAATGATGTCTAACATACACGGACCATGCAGTATCCTATAACTGTAATATCACTGACTCACAGCTGGAATCTGTGAACTCATTTAAGTATCTGGATGTAACACTTTGTAGGGATATGAAATGGAATGATCACAAAGGCTAAGTCATAAGTAAAGCACGTGACAGACTTCAGTTTATTGATTGAATGCCAGGGAAATGCATTCAGTCTAAAAGGGCAATTGCTTACGAATCACTTGTGTGACCAATCCTAGACTATTACTAAAGTGTGTGGGGCTTGTGCCAAATATGACGAACAGGTGATGTTGAACATATGCAGAGATGCTGAAGAAAGTAAAGGGAAGATTCTTGAAGATGGAAGTAAACAATTAGGAAAGTCTACTTACAGATTTTCAGCAACTGGCTTTATGTTATGAATCAAGGAATATACTGCAACCTCCTATGTTTTGCTCCCACTGAGATTGTATGGACAAGATTTGATTAATTTCATTGCATACAGAGGCATTTGAGCAGTCATTGTTTCCACACTCCATATGCAAATGTAATGGGGAAAAAATAGACCTAATAACTGGTGCAAACAGACATACTACCATGCACTTCACAGTGGTTTGCAAACTATAATGTAAATTTAGATGTAGATGCAGATGTATAGTGAAGGAATAAAAAGTTGTTTGTGAAACTAGCAACACCTCTGAAGAGCATGATTTTTGGTGTGAACTTTTTAGGCAAGATGCATGACAGTAAAATTTCCAGATGATTGCATTGCACTAATGATGTCAGGAACAGCAGCAAGATTCAATATTTAACACATTAATTTAAAAATGACCTATCCCATTTTGCACATTATATTTTAAAAGCAATGATGAGCCAAATTGTTTTGTCCTCAGACCACATAAACTGACAAAATAGATATTCATATCCATGCCTTTAGGAAATATTTTTAGTTGAAGGATAACCTGAGTTTCAGTAATTAAGGATCACAGTTTCAACACATACTGAAAATACTGAGTGTATTCTAGAGTCAGATGAATTTGCTACAGTTACCATCTATTTCTTGTACACTCTTCAATGCCATTTTTCTTTATGGCTGTCATATGAACTATGATCTGTATTTTTAATCTTATTATGACTTCTGTGGTGTAGAAAACTGCAGAAAATTTTATTGTAAAGAGTCATGAATTTAGCAACCTTGAGGCCTCGACAACTAATACCACACTGATCTTTTTACTACAGTTTTGACCATGTGCATTTCATATAATTTAGTTGCATGAGTGAAAATTCTCACTATGAATTAATATAATTGCCAGAATCTGCTAACTTTGCATATATCACCAGACGATCTATGTGGTACCCATTAGCATGCTGTAGTCAAATGATTTGCTGCAAGTTATGGTGCATTGTTGATTAGTGCATTGTGTTTAGTTCAGTTACATTGTTAGTTGCTTAGTAATGGAGAAGAAAAGACAAGCAACATTTTTTCTGAGCAAAATATAGCGTTTAAATCCAACATAAATTACAGTTGTAGTGAGCATCACTTCAAAACCCAATGAAGACATGCACAGCATTCAGGAACAACATAACTAGATGGAAGCCGGCTTCACCATCTTACTGAACTGCAACCAGGTACATTAATAGTCAGAATTCTCATGCAAACACTAGACAAAACTACAACCAATATGACATAGGTCCATTTTCTTTACAGAACTGCCGTCACGAGGATCAGGATATAACTATACTGCAAAAACTTGTGTTCCACCAACAAATTACAAAATTTCCTTACGTGAAAAGAAATTTCAACATCAACAACTGTCTGAGTTTCACTGGAGTTCGGTTATTCAGAATCAAAAGAGGGCACTTTCTGCAAGCTCCGTGTGAATTCCACTCAATGAAGGGCACATATATGTTCAGTTGAGGTCGTCAGTTAAAAAATAAAAAAGAGAATAAGTGAAAACATACAAGGTTTATCCCAAATGTTTATACTGCTTTGTTTTGCGAATGAGAGGGATTACCACTGAGAGGACACACAGATTATGGACAGCTGTCAGAAGGTGAAGTTTCAAGTGGAAATGATGGTAAATTTTCAGGGCACGATTAAGATTCCAAATTGAGGCAGCAGATGCAATTCTAAAAAACATCGAGATACTGCAGGTGCTAATGTGACATATCTGAGCAAAGGCATTCAGAATGCAATCATTGACACTGCCAGTGGTTTAGTCTGCAAACAATTTGCTGAGAAAATTAACAAATCTAAGTTTTTCAGTGTGCTGGCAGATGAAACCACTAATATTTGTTGGACAGAACAGTTGGCACTTCATGCTTTATATGCTGATAAAGACAAAACTATATTCATAATTTGTGAAGATTTCTTCAGATTAGTTCCTGTTTATGAATTTTGTGAATTAGCTTTCGCAGATGTTTTCTTTTAAAACATTCATAATCTGAGATTAAATCTGAACAATGGTCATGGATTGGGTATTGATGGGGCAGCAAATATGAGCAGTGTGTCAAGTGAATGTGCAGTAAAATTCCAAGAGTCCTACACATGGCAATTTATGTTCACTGTGCAAACCATTTATTAAATTTAGCTCTAAGCCATTTATGTACTATTTCTGCAATCACGAATTCTTCAGGCAGCTTAAACGGCATCATCACTTTTTCACAGGTTCCCCTAACAGGAAAAAAAAAGCTGAAGGATAAAGTATTACAGGTTCACAACACAGCAAGAAGAACGAAGCTTATGAAATTCTGACAGACCCATAGGAAGAAAAGCTGGACATTCTTTCCTTGTTTGTTGAACTATTTCATTTTGCCACTGAATCACAGACTGAAATACAAGAGCTCCCAGATTGCAAAAACTTCAAGCCAGGCATATTCATTTTTGGTGTCAATGATTATAGCTAGTCACGTTTTTAGCCTGTCACATGGTTTAGCCATTTTACTATACCCAAAACAGATGGACCTTAATATTTGTGTTGATTTGTATGAGAATATAGAAAAGGAAATGGAAGATTTTCAATCACATTTCTGTCCATTGTACAAGGAGGAAGAACGTGAGGCTGAACTTACAGTAATTAAGCTGGAAATTCAAAGAATGACAAGGAGACAAACACAGCGACCTAGCTCCAAGGCAGAGTGCTTTCAATTTTTTTCCATTCATGAACAGGATTCTACTGAAAAACAGTGTGAGCATCAGGTGAAAACTTACAACCTACTGTTGATGCTATAGTAAATCAGGAGCCTAATAATGTTAATACATCACTAGAGACTTTCTTTAATGAACTGAAGGCGTGGAAAAGAAATACCCTTAACCAGAAAGACCACCTTAATTATTTTTCCCCTGCACTCATAAGACAATGAAACTTTTCTGCACATTGCCAGTAACTACACTAAGTTTATTCTGAACACTGCTATATCAGAAACCTCACTTAAGGAGTGCAATGGGTGTAGACAGACTGAATGGACTCGCCTTGATGTATATTCATAAAATATAGAAATGACTGTCTGGCCTCGAGAGCCGGAGACAGTGACCGTGTGCATGTGCGTGTTGTCTAATCAGAAAGGACTTTTGGCAAAAAGCTTACTTGTTTAACAGTCTTTTTGTTGTACCTATTGCAACTCAACATCTCCACTATATGGTGCGCAGCAATCTATCCTTTTCATAATACTGTCATATTCTATCCTGGTTTTTCCATTGTTTGAAATAAAAACTGATGAAGTACTAGATGAAATCTTTAAAAAGCTTCGTTGCTCTCTCTGTAAGTGCCATTTTACCACCGTTGTCTATTAAAGTCATCAAAATGTTTGTGAATATATTACTTTAGTTCTGATTATTATATTTTAGCTATTCCTCAAATCCCGACTCCCTTGAAAAAAATCCTGCATCTGTCACTGATTGTAAGCAATTGATTTGTCAAGGAAAGTATGATTGATGGGTTATGACAACCCAGCTACAAGCATTGGCAATGTGGCACATTATTTTGAGATCATCCAACTGATATGGATGATAATTTCACATGGCCATCAGTGACATATTAACAAAGTAATATAATAGACTTCATGGTCATAGTCTGTCCATAAATAGTGCCAGACACAAACTGATACATAAGGGTAATTGAATCGTGTCGTTTGCCATGGTTCCTTTTTTCCCTTGATTTACTTCTGTTTGGAGTTTCCGCGCTTTCCTAGAGGGAGCCTCCGTGAGCGCACTGCTAGCGCACCCAGTGGAAGGAGGTGCTGTGTACCAAGCCGAGGGCTGATAAGTGTTTGGCCCTGGACGACCGTTCTGCAGCAGGACGCTCGATCCCTCTATGCTAAATCTGGATGGGTCCAAAAACCCGGGGCGTGAGGATGCAAGAGGCCATAAATCTGTGGACAACATTTGGTTTCCTTTCATGGGCTGGGGAACCTATGAAGTACGTCTGCGGCTGCCAATAACCTCCAGAAGGTGGTGCCGTCACTGAAAGTAAGATTTTTCATCTAGTCAGTGCAATGGTCATCGTCTGGTGGGGCCAATCTCCCAGTGTTGTGGGAGTTATTAATAACTATTGTGAAAATATTCTTGTGTTAAGGAGTTTTGCCCCCGTGGCATTTAAGTGCTCTATTTAGTTATATTTAAGGTAGTGCTAGAGTTTCTATTTGGTAATCCTCCTAACCATGACTAACATCGAAACGTTGGGTCTATTGGGTAGAGACTGTTGTTGACTTGCTCTCCTCAGTCCCGAATTCCCATATTGATACTAAGGCAGTAGTTCTGCCGGAATCTCATTTTCAGAAGTTATCAATTCTTGTGAGCACAAATAAAGTTACCTTTGCGTCTGTAATTTTCGTCTGCTGGCCAGCAAGCTGTGGGTAAGATTTAAAAATCGCCAACTGGTCTTCGTCCAACTTAGTGGCTTGTGTTAAACGAGTTCCCTTTCCAGTTCGGGTAAATGTTTTCTCCTCCTGGTGGAGCCATCCTCTTTCCTGAGCAACTATTGCCGCTCAATGTTCCAGGAGAATGAAGTAAGAGGTTACTTATTTACTCCACCATTATGCCCAAGAAAGGCGAATTAGAGTAGTTCTGGATAACCTAAGCATTGCACACTATTAAGATAGTTCTAGGTTCTGAGAAACTGCAGAAGTGTGTTGGTAATCTGGCATATTCGACGATACAACATTGTTATAGAACTGAAAGACTTCGTTTTGATGCATTTGCTGAGATGTGACTTAATTATTTGCTATTAATGTTAATTGTGTTACATGAATTTTCTTTAATCTGTGGTTATAATTCTTAATGACTGATCGTTCCTAACAGAGTAACACTTAACACTTCATTCAGAGACTGAAAAGGTGATCCTTGCTCTAGTTCTACGGGACTTTATTAACAGTTGATTCTTATTGTTTATGGTCTTAAATATATGTTTGTTTAAAGGAGTAATCATAGATTCCTATTGTTTATTAAGTGATTATTAAGTTATTTACCAAATATTACGAGTGAAAATATTCCCTCATTGTTACACTTGCATGTTCCGTGGTTTGCACTGAAGGGTGTGACAATAAATGCAAAATGTAAAGTGAAATTGGTTGGGAGTATAGTTTATTGATTGACCCCATAGAAAGAGTATATCAGTAACATTTCTGACAACTTCATAGTGAGTAACAGGCATATCTACAATTTTATCTGCACTAACAAATTTTCTGAGTTGAATAAGAATATTGCAGTACTTTCAGTGTTTACATATTCGCACAACATAGTCTTGGTGTGATATTCCAGAAAGTGGATACCTAACCACATTATTCAGATTGTTTTCTGTTGACAGAATGTCCATTACACTAAGTTCATCCCATTTATCACCGAATGGATGGTGAGGTGCAGTCAAAGTTTAATTAATTTGTTTGGTTGTCTATCAACATACCAACGCTTTCATTTGGTAAGTTACAACATCCTTGTCTTTAAATATATAAAAATTGATATGCAAAGTAATAACCAGCAATATTTTTTGCAATTTAAAGATTTTTCATGTTAATGATATCTAGGCAAACTTCTGGCTGGGTGAAATTGTCTGTAGAAGAAAATCCTAAAACCTCACTCATTTAACCAGCACCGCTACCATCACATCCTCCAGAGACATTCCTGAATAGTTTTGTTTAAGTCAGAATATTCTATCGTGTTCGCATTAACAATTACTCAAACATTCTCTTCCATAACTGCTTTACTACTTTAAACATACTTCTCTTTTGGCTTCTTTGCATCTGCAACAGCTTTTACTGACATACTGTCTGTTGGCCCATCTTGCCTCCATAGCGCAGCAGTAGTGTTACCATGTACCACGCAAGGGTGCCCGGGTTCGATTCCTAGCAGAGGACTAGGTGTTGTGTCCATCATTTTCATCACCATTGACACTTAAGTCGCTGAAGTGGCATCAACTAAAAAAGACTTGCAATACGGCGGCTGAACCCCAAAGGGGAAATCCCAGCCAATAAATGCCATACAATCATTTCATTTCAGGTTAGTAGTATTTTTATGATGTTTTGTCAGAAATGGCTGGCATTGTCAATATTTCATCTTCTGGTGGTGTTGACACACTGGAGATGAGCTTGTTGCCAGAGATTACATGTATCAGTTGTGCCAACATCTGGAGGCTTTTCCTTGGTCATAACTGCTATGGTTCTCCCTTTTCTACCTGCAATGGTCATTCGCTGCTGCATGGGAATCCAGGATCCATTTACTTTGTGGCTTTCCTCTGTCTTAGTTTGTGGATTTCTATGGCTTCCCAGAACAAATGGGTGTAGTAGCTTTACTCCATTGTGACGAATTCCATGTTGACAAAATTTTATTGTCTGATTGGTCACACACAGTGTGTGATCTGGCAGAGCCAATATCTCCACTGTCCCAACCTGCAATACCATTTATGTTCAATGCTCCTGCTGTTGATGTACTGTCCACTCATTCCCACAAAGACTTTTCCACTTGCACTGGCTGTGTGATCTATGCCCAACATTGCAAGTGGGTACCTTTTGTCTTTTGCTGATCAGACACACTTTTGATCTCCTTGCTCACTTTGTAAATAGTCTTTATGTCAGGTCTGCAATACTCCACCAGTTGCATATGAAGTTTCGCAAAATCTACCATTCGGTAAAGTGACAAAGTGACACGTCGGAAGAAGAAATGTTGTGTACGACCTTTCTGTACATACGTCCCCAGGGTGATGGACAGAATCAGCCATACATTGTGCAAATTTGGCATAAAGATCATACGCATGCCACCATGAAGATCAATGAGCGTCTCAGACTAGCAACTTGCAATGTTGGGAATATACCACATACGATGTTCATGTAGAAGCAACTATATGGGAATGACTGGATGATCTACCAACACCAAGATCACCAACATAATGGTATTGCTGGTTGGGAGAGATGGAAAAGTTGGTCATGGTGGAGCACGTGCAATGCGAGATCAACCATATAATAAAGTTTGCTGACATGGAAGTTCTCACTGTGGAGAAAAGATACCACACCCTCTTGTTCAGGGAAGCCATGGAAATCCACAAACATGACAATAGCTTCAACAAGAAAGATAAAAAGCTTCAACAAGAAAGATAAAAAGCTTCAACAAGAAAGATAAAAAGCTTCAACAAGAAAGAAAAAAGCTTCAACAAGAAAGATAAAAGCTTCAACAAAAAAGAGAAAAGCATCAACCTGAACGGAATGAATTAAGGACAATCACACCTTCTCGGCAAATTTACCTCTCATTTCTGATGTTGTATGCATAGTTTTCTTACTGAAGGATCATTCTTCACATTTTCACAGAAAATCTTTTGTTTGTTAAAAAAAAGGAAAAAAAAATAATTGCACACACTTGTTTAGTAAATTCAGTGACAACACTGGAGCAACTACTGTTAAGTACCACCTAATACATTCAAACACATATAACTTGAACAATAATAAAACATGCATCCAGTTCATTAAGTTCTAATACAGAATGCTGGTGTTAGTAAGACTACTTACTCCAACATATCTGGAGATATTTCCTGCAATTTATTTTCTTCTACAACGGCCAAGACAAGATACTTATTTGTCATCATAATCTGGTGGATATTGCCTCTGGTAACTTTTGGAAATGTTGAGAATCTTTCTGTGTTAATCCACTGATACAATGAGGAATTTAGTTGACCTGAATCAATGTTTTCGAAGTTATCACTATCTGAAATAGAAACAAAGAGGTCTAAATAATACAATAGTAACATGAATATTCGAGTGGTGCTCCACTCCACAGGCATTGCACTTTTGTAAAATACTCCGGCATGCATCTCTCAGACAGATGCGGTACATAAATCAGCAACTGCAAATAACTTATTTTTACACAAGTTTTCACAATATACCACAAAAATGGATCAGAATTAGAAAGATTAGCAAAAGCTGATAGGATGTTCACTGCGCACATTTGCAGACCAATAACTGATTCACTTTGTAGCCAAATGGAGAAGCTAGTACGATAGATCTGTAGAAGGAAAATATATTAACGTGCAATAGAAGAAACTGTTTTTCATTGTGATTAACATGGAGAATCAGTGCAAAAGAAATTCAGTTAAAAACAGGAATAAGGAACATTTGTGATTATGCCACACATCTGACGACAGAATTTTGAAGTGGATTGAAGTTTCATGTACAGTTTCACTCTCAACAACCAGTAAACAAAAAAGAGCATAGAGCAGTGAATAAAGCAATTTTTTTTTTAAGAAACTTCAATTTTCCACTTCATACGAAGATAAATATTAGTACATAGATCAATTTCAAATGGATTGTGTTTATGAATGTACAAAACTGTATTGCTAATTTTGTGTTTTGCCAGTTTTGCACTCTGTGTGTAATCATAATCACAACTGGGACACTGAATAGAGAATCGTAAAAACACATTTCATATTACATATAGTGAATCAGGTCAGATCATAATAAAGGCAGCATTTCAAAAGATTAAAGTGCCATCATACCCATAATCACGAGGAGATAGTAATGCTTCCATAATAATATCTCTCATTCAATTTGAAATAATCTCATACAGCTGTAATAGGCCATGTAGAGTAAGCACGATCATGAGGGAGATCGTTGCACAACCTCAATTACAGACCAATATTAAGTAATAAATATATCTGCCAGTATCATTATACGAGGGTTATTCAGACAGTATGGTCAGATTTCTTATAATACCTAAATCAGCTCAGATCTTTTTTTTTTTTCTAAAAACTGTTTTTAAATTTTTAAACATTTATTTTTTTACACAGTTTCCATTTTTGTTTCAATATTTGTCATAACATTCTACAAGGTTTTGTATTCCTAACCCATAAACGTCTGCTGCCTTGAGGGTAACCAGTCAAGTGCTTCTTTCACCTTGCCAGATATTTCAAAGTACTTGCTGCCGAAAAACTCCTTTACTTTGTAGAACAAGTGAAAATTGTGACTCACTGATATCCACAAATTGTTTCGTCTATGGCTTTGACCAAATCTTCTGAGATCACTAATGGTTGACCTGATTGCAGTTAATCATTGACATTTCCCTGTGCATACCTGAAAGTTCTCACAAACTAAGGCATTTTGCTGTCACTCATCAAATTGGGGCAACACACCTCACTTCTCTCTCTGTGAATTACTGCTGCTGTAATGTTCCTTGCTGTCAAAACCAAATCACTGAGCATATTTCACAGTTGGTGACCTGATCAATTGTTTTAAAATTGTTTGAACTGACACTGTAAACAGCACACTGTGACAGTGCCAAAGGACTTATCTACAAATTTCTCCGTGTCATAGCCTGCAGAACAATGGCTCGACTGATTAACAGCATGCTAAGTGATCGGAAGTTCCGGGTAATCACTGGAAGCAACATAAGTAAGAAGAGGAAGCTAAACAACGGATTGCCTCAAGGATCAGTTATCTCGCCCTTACTGTTCAACCTATATCTATCTGATCTACCTGACACTTCGTCAGAAAATACTGCTATGCCAATGACCTGGCTCTAACCCTCAAACACCAGGAAATAAAGACAACAGAAGAGATTTTAGCCAATGACCTGTCTGCATTAGACAATTACTTCAAAATCTGGAGACTCCAACCCAGTGTGAGTAAAACAGAAGTGTATGTTGCTTCCATCTAAATAACCAGTTGGCGAACGTAAAACTGGAAGTAAGTTTCAGAGGCAGAATTCTTCGTCACAATTGGAACCCAAAATATCTTGGTGTCATCCTGGATCGTACGCTATGCTTCAAACAACACCTTCTTAACTTAGCTCAAAAGCTGAGGACTCGAAACAACATCCTCCATAAGCTATGCGGAACTACCTGGGGATCTTCAGCAACCACCCTACGAACTTCAGCTCTGGGCTTGGTGTACTCAAGTGCTGAGTATTGTGCACCTGTTTGGATGAATAGTCATCTTACAAGATTTGTTGATACCCAGCTGAATACGACAATGCGCATAATATCTGGCACAATCAGATCTACTCCAGTTTATTGGTTTCCACTGTTAACCGGTATAATGCCTCCTGATCTACGCAGATGTACTGCCCTTATGAGAGAATTCCACAAGATCTCCAGGAATTCTAACCTACCCATGCATAGCGACCTGGCACTTTTAAATCACAAGAGACTGAAATCACGCCATCCAACTCTGTTTGATGCTGCTGACATGGTTGCTAAGAATTTCAAACCTCTTGAAGAATGGAAAGGTCGGTGGGAAGCAGTGACAGATGTGCACCTGCATAACATCTTCTTAGGTGCTAAATTTCCAAGTGGATTCGACTTACCACGCAAGACCTGGTCTATTCTCAACAGAATCCGTACCAGCCATGGGCGATGCAGGGATGCTCTCTTTAAGTGGAACAAGCTGCCTGATCCAGCTTGTGACTGCGGGGCTCCATACCAGACTGTTCACCACATTGTCAGTGAATGCAGGAATCGAGCCTATCATGGCGCCAAAGAGGACTTCCTGCTAGCAACTCCAGATGCAGTGCCCTGGATTGAAGGACTGGATATTCAGTTGTAAAGACAAACTTAAGTTTCTTGTGTGTCAATATGTACACATGTATATGTAATTTCATGATATGTCTGTATTAGCCATACGCTAAATAAATAATAATAATTTATTGGTATTCCAGAATCTAGACTACACATTCAACGTATATTGGATGAAGTACATCGATCTAAAAGAGATCAATGTCAGAAAGTGTTAAGTATTTGTTGAAATACTAGTGTACTTCCACTTGATAAACACTAACAAAGCTGGATAGCAGTTTTTGGTTGTTAACAGAACATCCTCATAGTTTCCATATCTTATTTTTGGACCCCCTTTATTAATTCGAATATAAACATACACCAATAACAATTTCACTTCATGGAAAATGCAGAAGGGTTTCAGATTTCTTAAGATTCTGTTGGGTTAAGAATATGTGTTAGAACAGGTATGTCTGTAAATGTTCAGTAGTGGATACTACCATCCTTATATTGGTACCTGGCATAAAATTTTGTAGCACTGGAAAAATAACTTGAGATGACTTGAAAATATATTTAGTAACCTAGCTTATGGTGTAGTATAGTAAATATGTACTCCTCTCAGCTGCACCATTTAATCCAATGTTCAAATTATATTGCAATAGATTGTGAAATCTTAAGATACCACCTTCCGGCATCTATTTGGGATGCTATGCGTAACTGAGAATCTGATTTAGAACTCTCTGAAGAAAACAAAAAAAGGTGAAAGCAAGCATTAATTCTGGAATAAATGCTGGCAAATGCCTGGATCACTATAAGGTTCCATGAGTGGCCACCTTGATCACACTTCAACCACATATAATACCAATGTTGGTAAGTGCAGCTGTAAGACTTGTTTGTGAAGGTGATACTGATGTATGTCCCTCTCAACCTGGGATCCAAGTGATCTGCCCCTTCTGTCTGACCCTAAACAATACCTCTCCCTCCCCAATGATGGAACATAAAGATCTCGAAAGCTAGGAGCAGTTTTTTTTCTTCTTTTAAATGTTCCTGTCATCGGTATTTATAACAACAAAAACAAGCCATTTTTGACAACATAATGTGCATGTTCTTCCACCGCTTGGTGAGTAGATTTTTTTATTCATTCAATCACATGATATTGTCATCAGTATTTGGAATGTTGTCATCTGAATGTAGGTAGTGAACAGCCACTCAATCCCCCTTTAATTCATTGGCTTATGTATATCAACCATGACAGATGGGAAGGCTGCTGATGCACAAGAAAAGAGTAATTGAAGAACACAGGAAGTTAGCCTGTATTGTACTGCCAAATCTGTACAGAGACAAAAAATATATAGTTGTATTATTGGCCATTTAAGCATTAACAACATTTTAAACTAAGTTAATAAGATCATTTCTTCTGTATTTTTCTTGAGGCTTCATTTATTGAAGCTAATGAATACCACATGAATTTTAAGGGAACTTTTGAACATTCCTGTGTGCCCACCTAAGCAAGGAGTGACAAAACTGCACAACTTGCCTGCCTTTTAAACAGTATTCTTCCATGAATCATTAGCCACACTTTCCATTGACCACTTCAACTCTATGTGGTGCATGACTATAAACAGTCACGGCCGACAAACATACAATTCACAAGTTCTTACGCAATTTTGTACTATATGATATGAGTCATTCCCAAGATATGAGTTATTCCCTCATCTTCCCAATCAGTCAGAAGAGTGGAATTTAGAATTTAGTTACCACATTACCACTGGTACTACCATCTCCTTTTTCTATTCTCCCTTTACACAGTAACTGAATTAATGTTTAATTTTTTTTTTTTTTACATTAGTTGCTTTAAAAGCTGTGCTCAGCAGATAGTTGAGTAAACTTGACACAATATATCCAAAGATCTGAGGTTCAAACTTACTTCATTCAATTAATACCACATCGTGTTCCATAACTCCCATCCTGTAGGCATGTGGAATGAGTTAAGCTATACATTAATATGCAAAGCAGCCGACTGAAGCTACTTCTGTAAAGTATATTACCAACAAATTATGACTGGTGCTAATCTACTCAAACTGATAGTTATGACAATTAGTTATAGATTACTTTATGCTTGTATGTGGGGAGAAAAACAGCTACGTTGGAAAAGGAAAAAGCTACCACTCCTCTTCTTATGCTATTCAGCCAGCTGCTCTTTTCATCTAATCCTTTGAACAAATTCATTATGAAAATTCACAAAGGCTACTATAAGTACTATATACACTTACAATGTTAAAATCTTATACAAAAATTAGAGAATCTATTTGTTTGAGTTGAAATACTGAGATAAATTGAAGGAGATGCTAATGAGGTACTCTTTTACTTTGTTTCTGAACATCTGATGGTTTTCAGTTACCTCTCTCATGTCTACCAGCACCACATTTTAGACTTTTTTCCCTCAATAGAAAAATCTCTTGATTTGTAGACAGGGATGAAAAGTGCATTGTACATTATGTTTACTTGTAGTGTTGTTGTTATGAATGGTACTGTTCATCTTAAGTTCACTTTTGTTACTAACCACAAACACTATTATGGAACATTTGCAAAGTAAGAATCCTTATATCTCTCAACGAAATGTTCAGTTATCAACTTTACTCAATATTCTTATGGTTCACTTCTGCAAAATGATTTCTTTTTCAGCCTTCGCTGAACTGTCCTGAAAGATGGTGCCACAGGACAATAATGAGTAAGATTAAGCTAGCAACCATTGTATGCAGGTCAGCACAAAGAGTTCTGGATGCAAAGCAGGGTCTACATATGCTGGCACCACCTCGGGTTAGTATCAGTTTGGGTGCCCAGGAACTTCCAAATTGAGACTCGTCCAGTTTCTGCACAATGATCTCTACCTTTGGCACCTGTAAGTTATTTTTATTTGTCTGGATCTACATAGTATGTATGATCTGTCATAAGACTAAGAGTTCAGTTGTTTGCTTTGTACCAGGAGTAAGCCTGCTCCATTGTTCTCCTGGCTGTGTCTGACCTTCATACATTAATGAGTATACGTCGGTCATCAACAAACATCAGAATGTTTGATGAGCCCTCCAATAACTTTGGTAAATCATACATACAGGCCAAGAACAGTGGCAGGTCAAGCAGATAACCTCTTGGGACATCATATATCATTTCCCCACTCCAAATTTAGTCTTATTCCTATAATATCATATGTTTGTATGACATTCTGATTCCTATTGTTAAGGTATGATTCCATCCAGGAAAGAGGTCTTCCTTTACTGTCAAACAATTTTAGTTGCTGCATTAGAAATTGGTGATCTACTCAAAGGTCTTGGTAAGATCACAAAATATGCCTACAGGGTACTTTCTCTTATTTAGAAATCAAAACCTCTACATATTAGATAGCAGTACAATGAGAAAAAATGAAAGTACTAAGGGATGCGACATCAAAAAAGCAGGTGAATTAAATTAAATAGAATTTTTGTAAAAGAAAATGGTCCAGCATAGTACGACAAAAGTATGTAGCTTTCATGCATTTCCCACTGGGGTTTCAAATACAAAGACTAGTACGGTCAAATGTGACAGCACCCAACTAACCTGCACTAGTATGATAAAATGAGACAGTACTCAACTAACCTGCAAAGAAATAATACTCGTCTTCCTTGTACACAGCAACAACTGGGTGTGTATGATGGTCAACCAATTTTGTTGAGACTGAATAGAAAAACGCATGAGGTTGCAGTATTTCAGCAATACTTAAGTACGCATCCTGTACAAAAGGCAACACACAGAAAAATGATATTAACTATGTACCAAAACTGAAAAGAAATCTATGCTGAAGGTTTTTAAAACTAGCCCCCTTTGCAATAACATCATAAAAGAATATCACTGCTGATAAATTTAATAAAACACAAACACAACTCCAACAAAATAAACAAAAAAGCAGGGCATGTCTGCTATAACAATTTAACTATTTGCCTAACTACTAATCATGCAGAAACACAAAAAATTACATATGAGTTCATACACACATGGTAATAATGTTACAGGGTGTTTGAAAAACTGAGGAAAGACTTGTGTATTACAAAGTTTTATGAAAATACTTCGTTTTGTGTGCTGAGTGAACAATTCCCCACATCACGTAATTTAATAACTGAGTAGATCAATATGTGCAGCAAAGCAAGCTTTTTTCTGAATAAGTGTTGAAAAATAAGGAAAAGTTTAAATACATTATATCAATGACTTCTTAGATGTTCACAGAGTGACACCAACCTAAGCATCTTGCTCAGAAACAAATCTCCAATGTCCTATCTCCACACACAGACATATTCTTCACACCCCTGATGACAAGACCACAAAGGAGCACCTACATCATAACCTGATAATATCCAGCACTGGGACAACTGAATCATGCTCTCCACCAAGGCTTCTTGTGTTCCATTGAAATAACGATTCATCTTCCCCAATATCCTTCCCATCTCTCCCAACCTTTGCTGTATCAACTGCCCCTATTCTCTGCCAGCTTCCAAACCCTGTCCTAAGTGCCAAGATGTAAGACCTGTCCAAAACATCCACCCACTTCTTATACCAGCCCTGACACTGGTATTTCCTATAAGGCAGAGCCAGTGTGAAAGCAGTTGCATAATATGTAAAGGGTCTTCAACAAGCACATCAATTTTGAACGGCATAGTATATTTGTGTTTGTTGGTTGAGCACAACATTGAGTATTATTATGGTTTCCATAAACATTCTGACTGTTGCTCACGTCACAGTTTCTCACATATCTTCATTGTGTCTAGCCATGGAGCTGTTTACTATTGTTCAGCATCTGCTAACAGCAAAAACATTTTATCAGACTGAAGGAAGCTATGCACTAATGACATCTTCACGCCATTCCAGGATGCAATGAAGCACCGAATGAATTGACAATTCACAGACTTATTGTAAAATTCAATTAAATGGGTTCAACAATGAACATTAATGGTTCTGTGTTCCCTCATTCCGGCCAATCTGCATCAAACAATGCCATGGTTTGTGATAGAGTGGCTGTCAGTCCTGTGAAATCAGTTTTTTGCCATTTTCAAGAATTGAGGTTAGGGTATTCTTCAATATGCCAAATTATTCTAAGATCTCTAACACCACCATTACAAAACTCAATGAATGCAGAGCTGACAGAAACCAATCATGAGAAAAGGCAAGTCTGTTGACTGATTTTAGAGAAGGTGACAGGAAGACGACTGTTTTGTCGGGAATGTCATCTTCAGGGAGGATGTGCACTTCCACTCAAATGGATTTGCGAATAAAGTGAAGTGCTATATCTGGGGTCAGAAAAATTTTGCTTAGCTCGAGAGAAGAAAATGCATCCACAGTGAGTGATGATTTGATGTGACTTCTGGGTGGGTGGCTTCACGTGGCAGGACGAGTTGTGGCAGTTAATGGAAGCCAATAATTGGCATTGGTAAGACCTTTTCTGAGACCTCATTTCAAATTGATGGTTTCAGCAGGATCGTGCCACTTGTCAACACTCCCCATGAAAAACTGAGTTGCTGCATAAATTGTTTCTGGATCCTCTCATTTTCCCTAACAGTAACCAACAATGGCCATTACAGCCATCTGACTAAACCACGTGTGAATTTTTTATTTGGGTTTATCTTCAATCATTTGAGTCTGTCAATAAAAACCACAACACTGTGAGTTAAAGGAGGAAATCTGACATGTTGGTGAAACGTAAGTGGAGTCTTGTCAGGCAGTCACAACAAATTCCACAGACAACATACTTGAATGGCAGTGTAGTAGAGGTGGTCATATACCTGACACTTTCCATACTTGAAATAGGAGGTTGTGATGAACACATTTATGTATTCTGCAAATATGTTTTGAAAAAAATGAAGGTCTTAATTTGATACGTCACAAATGCCACACATTTTGAAGGACCCCATACCAATCTTGCTGCATTTTCTATACAGCAATGTATGAGGGTAGTTTGAAAACTTCTCACAAAAGAACAGAAAGGAACACCTTATCTCAGTGAAACTTTATTTTTCAATGTAGTCCCCATATACATTAATATACATGGCACAGTGAGAACCACCTCAAAAATTAGATTCCTCTAGGCCTGCAAAATACGTAACTACTTCAGACATCAGTTCTTAATTTGAAGAAATCTCCATCCACCGATGAAAATCAGATGAATAAGGTGGGTGTGGCAACAATCTGTATCTTAGATCATGTATTTTTGCCACAGCAATGACATTCATGTGTGGGCATGCCATGTCTTGAAGGAAGAGGACTGTCTTGCTTCCCAAACCTGGCCTTTTTTCACACATCTTGTGCTGTAGATGGTCCACGAGTTTAGTGTAATATTGTCCCATAATTCTCTGACTAGCGGGAAGATAACATATCAGCAGAACCCCTTTCACATCCCAGAAAGCTGATGCCATGACCATTCTGGCTGACAGTATTACCTTAGTTTTCTTTGGTGGTGGTGGTGGTGGTGGTGGTGGTGGTGGTGAATCCTGCTCCTTTTGTATCTGGCGTGTTGTAGTGGATTCATGTTTCATCTGTGGTCACAAACTTGGACAAAAAATCTTGGTGGTTGCTGTGAAAATGGCTCAAACACTGTTCAGCTATTTCTATTCTGATCCTGCATTAAATCTTAAGCAGGGACACCTATGTATGAAGAGCGCCAACCTCAACCAACCTCAAATAATGTTGTCTTATACCGTTCCATTCATGCTTTAGAATTGTGAGCCCTTGCATATTCCTTCATTATTACTTCAGCTAACACATTGATAAGCTGTGTTGCCTTACATCCAGGCGACCATCAGTAACATAGAATAAACAGTCATCTAGCTGAGAAAAAAATTATGATGCAGGTGAGAAAATGACCCATATTCCAAGCAAATCCCTAATTCCACAATGAGACAGTTGTCTCTAAGATAATTAGTAAGAATAAGCAGCTGGCTTGACTCTAAGACAACTGTACTGTTTAATGGTTTGAGTGGGTCATTACTCTGGGGTAACATTTGTATGCAGCAACAAAGTGACGTAATAAAAAATTATTTTAATATTGTTTCATTAGCAGTGATTTAGATGATATAGTGGAAGTTTATTTAATTGTTGATCAATTAAATTATGATTAAACTGTGATTTTGCTCACTGGCAAAATAAAGAAAGCTATTCTTTGCATGGATACATAGTATACCATGTGTCCACTCATGTTATGAGAAACAGCGTGCCTGCTCAAGGGTTGAGAGTTGCGGCACCTATCTAGCAAATCATTTTCTCATATCAAATTCCACCGTTAAAATGTGATACACCAATTAAGTAGACATCCTTAGAGTTTCAGCACTTTCTCGTTCTTTTTGTGGGTTATCCTTCCTGACTATTTGGTGCACATTGAAATAATTTCTGGGAAAGTGGCACATCTTGACTGACTATTACGTGGATCATTATCTAAGCTGTCCCAACCAAAGTTAAACTTGTTTTTTCACTTAGTAACAGTTTTGAAGGAGCAGCGTCCCAGTTTATTTTGAAAATTGGGAGAATTTCCTTTGATTTTGTACTTTTCTTTACGAAGTACTTATTCACTGCTCAAATCTCAATTTTTTTCATTTTCACACGTCTCTAAATGGGAACAACAGACATCTCCACCCAGAGCACTGGCGCCTCGTGTGTTTGTTCATAAAGGGTGATATATTATTATGCAGGAACCTTGTTGCCCCAGCACTGACATCTGGTGGTGATTCTGTGAACTACCCCACATGCGGGTATTATAATGAGAAAACCTAGCCAGCCAGATTAATGGCCAACATTAAAAGGTGACCAAAGACCACTTCATCATTCAGCTACAAATCATGCCAGATCAACTCCTGTCCAAGGCCATGCACACACGCACACACACACACACACACACACACACACACACACACACACACACACACTTACCTATAACTTCTTTCCCACATATCTGTCTCTGTCTCCTGCCACCCTTCTCCAGTTACCATTTGTTTAGTGTTTCTCTTAATATCCTCATATCTGGCACCTGCTACTTGCATGGTTGCCAGTCACCAACTGCTAAATAAGCCATAAAGGGTTCCCCACAAGAGAGGAAAAGAGAGAGAGAGAGAGAGAGAGAGAGAGAGAGAGAGATAAGAAGTCAGAGAGATGAATCTAACAAACAGAATTTTTTGTACATATAATTACTAACAGAACTGAACATATTGAAGATTCTAAAGAAAAATAAAGGGTTCCATAGCTACGACGTCAAGGCTATGAGGGAGGGAGGAAGATAAATCTTTAGCATCGCATTCACAACTAGATCATCAGGTACAGAGAAAAGGTCAAATAGGAAACAGCCTAGTATTTGTTGTTATCAACTCAGTGAAACTACAGAAACCTAAACCTTTCTATTCAGACAGGGATTTTAACTTCACTCCTACCTTTCTATTCAGAGCGGGATTTTAACTTCACTCCTCCCAAATAAAAGAACAATTTTCGCACCTCAATCAGTAGGAGGAAGATGAGGACAAATCAAGCAAACAGATTCATATGATGAGTTTATACTAATAATGACCCAAAACAACACTTTTTAAAAGAATAATTTAACCAGTTACACGGGCAAATTCACCTGTCAGAATGGACTAACTGATTTTTTATAGAACAAGATGAAAGAGTGGAGAAATTGAAGGATACCTGGAAGAGGATGTTAGACAGGGAATAGACTGAAGAATAAGCTTACACAGTTGACACAAGGAATGTATATGGCTGGGAAAAAAAAATAGAAAAAGAAACACACAGTTAACAGCAGGATAGTGAAAGTGGTCAAGACAATGTTCAAATTTTATTTTCATAGTAAAGTACCAAATTTAACATCTTTTGACCAAACTTCCTGATTTTTCCTCATTTATCCTACTTTTGACAACTGCACTGCAATTTGCTGAATACGTACAATTGTACAAAAATTTCATGAAGTGTATACAGAACAGTGGCAAGGGTCAATTGGACTAACTAATCATCGTGTAACTCCTTTTTAGAATATTGCGTGCCATAATCACAAACGTACTTGAGTTATACAGTTGTATTTAGCCTTGGTAAACAACTATGGCTTCAAACAATGACATATGTATTGTTAGAAATGTTTCCATGCTGAATATTGTAATTTTTCAGCCATATTTCATGTTTTATGTTTTATTGTTGTTGCTTGCTTCATCACATAGCAGTGCTTTTTTTGGTGGTCTTATTAATGAAGAGCATATCACATATCCCTGAGTACCCAGAAAGTGATTTGCTGGATGGAGATGGTGATTTTCAGCCAGAGACAACTGACGAAGACAGCAAAACTGAGGAGGAATTACCATCAATAAATGTTCCCGCCTCCTCTCAATTCTTACCATGACAGCCTCAGGAGTCAACAGGGACAACAGCAATGATGGCAGTTAAGAGATGGAATGGAAGATCATAACAAGCCATTGCTGAGAATAAGAGCTGCTTTGCATGCCTTACAGGAGAGAGAAGGCCTGCCACTGAGTTAATGACTATCATTAGTGGCTTTCCACATGTTTTAATTAATTGATACTGATAATAAAAAACACACAGAAGGAAATGCTCATGATGAAATTAAAATGACCACTTTGACCATATCATCAAAGGAATTGGAGGCAACAATGGTATCATATACACTAAGGATGCCTTTTGCGCTAAAAGACATTTTCTCGGATAACCTTTGGTCACATACTTCGAGGTCTAATTAATCAGGGAAAAAACAACAAGAGACAGATTACGCAAAGTAAACAGATTTCTCTGCTTAAAAGCAAGTCATCTCCGAGCTCTAAACATCCTTTCTTGCAAGTTAGTTCTTATTTCTGAAATACGGAAAATATTAAAATTGAAGAGCAGTAACTTTCAACCAAAGCGAGGTGCAGGTTTACCCCAGTTTATGCTAAACAACCCTGACAAATAATTATTCAAGTATTGGACAGTTACAGATGAGACACTAAAGTACATTTGCAGCGCCATCCTGTACCTTGGTAAGGAGATGGCCAACCAAACAAGCAGCCACTGGGTAAACAGTCATCCTTTACCTCATGGAGCCATTTCAAAGCCAAGGAAGGATTGTGACAACAGACAACTTTTTTCTTATCTTTTCAGCTTATCAAAAAGCATAATCAGAATAAATCATTAGTGGGGAAATAAACAATATTTGGTAGGATATCCAATATTGAGTGGAGAATATAATTGTGTTTTACATTTCATCACCATCTTGAAAAAGACTGATTAGTCACAGTACACTCTGACAGTTTACCCAGGGAAGAAAAATACAAATGTCCTCATTCTCAGCAAATTATATCCTGAAGCAGCAGAGAGCAAAGAAGGAAAGAACAAATCAGGAAATGTTACTTCTGTAGTGTCACAAAATATAGTGTGGACACCATTGATCAAATCATTCGTAAAAATCCGGCAAAGGTTGCTTGCAGGATATGGCCGACGTATGTCTTCTACAATATTCTGGGCATGGTCGCAATAAATGTAACCAATAATCAAAAATAGGAAAAAGGTGTTCACTCTTTATTTGATAAATGAACTCACAAACGGGAAACAACAAAGAGTGAACAGGAGCAAGAAATCCAATTTAACAAATAAGTAGCTGTATGATGGGAAAAAAGAAGTCCCAAACAGGAAATTACAAACGAAACAAGATGATCATGATCACCACCATCACCATCACCATCTGTGAGAAATGCAAAAAAGGCTATCTGTAAAATAGTGTGTGAAAAGCACCAATAATCTGCTCAATGTGTGACTTCTGTGTCTAGAAACAAACAAGTGAAATGCATGAAATGTTATCAACTTTATACACAGGTCATGATGCTAAGTATACAGAGTACATATTGTATTCAAAATAGTAATAATAATGTTTTAATTTGCGATTCAATGTACCCACAACATTGAAAATATCTCTTAGAGACATTATGTAATAAAATCCAGATTGCTGCTATAGTTGTCAAATGTTTTTATTGTGATGGATCCATTTAGGCTAGATTGTAATCTTCAGACCATCTTCAGACCATCTGTGCAAGTTTGATTTTTTTTTATTTTAGTAGGTGTTGGTTGGTTGGTTGGTTTAAAAGAGAGGGTGGGGGGAGGGACCAAACTGCTAGGTCATCGGTCCCTCATTCTGATTAAAATAATTCCACAAGGGTGGGAGTAAAATAATCAAGACATACAAAACACAGCTGAAAGAAAGGAGAAAACCACAAGAAAGACAGGAGGGCAACAAACATGAAAATAGGCAAAAATCGGACAAGAAAACCAAAGACAGACGCAAGAAACATGTAGAAGAGATCAAAACAAGAGAGCAGATTACCATGGCTGGCTGACTGTGAGAATAAAAAGGAGAAGCCAGCCACTCTGCTACACATTAAAAGCTCCACTCTAAAGGCACTAGGATGGAGGACACAGAGGGACAAAGGACTTGCACTAAAACTTGGATCAAATGATAAAACCCACCCTCACAAATGAAGCGTAAAACTAAAGCTGCTGTTGAGGCACTGTCGTCCAACACCGAAGGTAGGGTGCTGGGAAAGTTAAAAGTCCGCCACATAGCGGCTAAAAGTGGGCTGTCCTGCAAGAGGTGGACAACTGTCCTTTGTGAGTCACAGTGACACCAAGGTGGGTCCTTGCGACAGAGGAGGTAACCATGTGTTAGCCACATATGGCCAATGCAGAGCCGGCAGAGGACAACTGATTCCCTGCAAGAGGACTGCATTGAAGACTTCCACACATTCAAAGTTTGTTGTGCGTACTGTTATGCCATTCTGTCTCCCAAAGCCAAAAAACTCTGAGGCATGAGACAGAATGCAGGTCAGTTTGCGAGATGCCCAACTCCAGAAGCGGTTTCCACGTGGCGTGTCGGCAAGTTCATTGCCTGGGATTTCGAAGTGTCCTGGGGTCCACACAAACACCACTGACTGATGGGACCATTCCACGGCATAAAGGACTTCTGAATGGAAGCTACCAAAGGATGGCAACGGTAGCACTGGTCGATAGCTTGTAGGCTGCTCAAGGAGCAGGAGAACTGACTCACCAGGGCATGAGTGAATGTGCTCAAGAGCATGAGATATGGCTGCCAGCTCTGCAGTGAAAACACAGCAGCCATCTGGCAAGGAATGCTGTTCAATATGTCCTCCATAAACATACGCAAAGCCTATGTGACCATCAGCCATCGAGCCATCGGTGTAAACCACTTCATGGCCCCAGTACATGTCGAGAATTGAGAGGAAGTGATACTGGAGAACCACAGGGTTAATGGAGTCCTGAGGGCCATGTTAAAGGTCCAGAAGAATCTGCAGCCTAGGTGTACGCCATAGAGGTGTAAGTGAATGGACCTTGAGTAGAGGTGGTAATGGGAAGGACTCCATTTCAGACAGAAGAGACCGGATGCAAACTGCAATCATAAGCCTAGACCTGGGCTGCTGATGCGGGAGATGGGAAAAGGAGACAGTAATTCGGGACTCCGGTCTCCACCAGGACACTGGTCACTGGACTCGTTGTAAAAGCTCCCATCGCTATGGGAATGCCACAGTCATGCACTGGGTCAAGTAAATACAATGCTGAGGGTGCCACCGAACCGTCAGCCAGACTCCCATGGTCAAGGCAGGATTGAACAAGGGCTCTGTAGAGCTGCAGCAGCGTAGAGCGATCTGCACCCCAGTTGATGTTACTCAGGCAGCAGAGGGCACCAAGATGCTGCCAGCATTTTCACTTAAACTAACGAAGGTGAGGTAGAAAAGTCAATCGGGTGTCGAAAACCAGTCCTAAGAATTGATATGACTCCGCCTACAGTGAGTGGATCATCATTAAGGTAAATTTCTGGTTCTAGATGAACGACGCGATGGTGACAGAAATGCATAACACATGACTTCGCACCTGAAAACTGGAAGCTGTGGGCTACAGCCCTTGACTGCACCTTGTGAATGGCTCACTGCAAGTGCCGCTCAGCAACCCCAGTACTGGAGGAGCAGTACGAAATGCAGAAGTCATCCGCATACAGAGATGTAGAGACTGATGGCCCTACAGCTAATGCTAGACTGTTAATACCCAATAAAAATAGACACACACACAAGGAAGTATAAGATAAAAATCAGGATCGGGCCCCAGAGACCCCACTCATACAATGTGGCAAGGATATGATGTCGCCAGGTCATGTCGTATGCTTTATGTAAGTCAAAAAAGACAGCAACCAGATGTTGGCATCTGGAAAAGGCTGCTCGGATGGCAGACTCGATGGACACAAGATTGTCAGTGGTAGAGCGACCATGGCAGAAGCCGCCCTGATATGGAGCCAGTAGGCCAAGTGACTCCAGGACCCAACTCAACCTCCAACACACCATACGTTCCAGCAGCTTACAAAGAAAGATGGTGAGGCTGATGGGCCGGTAGCTATCCCCATCAAGTGGGTTTTGACCGCGTTTGAGCACCACAATGATGGTGCTCTCCCACCATTGAAATGGAAAGGTGCCATCGCACCACATCCGGTTGAAGATGACTGGGAGATGTCGCTTGTAGTGACACGAGAGATGTTTAATCATATGACTGTGGATTCAATCCAGCCCAGGAGCTGTGTCGGTGCAATGTGCAAGGGCACTGAGGAGCTCCCACTCTATAAATGGTGCTTTATAGGGTTCACTGTGGTGTGTAATGAACAAGAGGACTTTCCTTTCCATCTGCAGTTTGAGGGTGCGAAAGGTTGGGAGGTAGTTCTCTGACGCAGAGGATCAAGCATAGTGCTAGACAAAGTGCTCGTCAATCATGTTTGCATTGGTAGTTAAAACACCACTGATGTTAATTCCAGGGACATCTGTTGGGATCTGGTACCCAAAAAGATGTCTGATCTTCGTCCAGACTTGGGTAGGTGACGCATGGCACCCAATGGTTGACACGTACCTCTCCCAGCGCTCCTGTTTCTGTCATTATATAAGCTGCCAAATGTGGGCACGGAGTTGCTTAAAGGCAATTAAGTGCTCTAGGGAAGGGTGCTGGTTATGTCGCTGTAGAGTTCGCCAACACTCTTTAATTGCCTCAGTGACTTCCGGCGACCCCAAGGAAGTGTCTTCCACAGGGGGCACTGTAAAAAACAAGGGATCGCATTTTCCACTGCACAAACGATCATTGTAGTGACATGCTCAATGACAACATCAGTGGCACCATGTGGGGGAGATTCAGCGGTGACAGCAGAGGTGAAGGCTTCCAGCCTGCCTTGTTTAAAGCCCATCTGGGTAGGTGTGTTAGTGGGCATGACACCGGGGCGAGTGACAGGAAGATGGGGAAGTGGTCACTACCACACAGGTCGTCATGTGCTCTCCAGTGCATAGATGGGAGAAGGCCAGGACTACAAACCGAGAGATCAATGGCCAAATATGGGCCATGTGTCACACTAAAATGTGTGAGGGATACCTCTATTTAAGAGGCAGAGATCAAGTTGTGACAGTAAATTTTCGACCTTCCTACCTTGGCCAGGTAGCATGGCGCCACCCTACAAGAGGTTATGCGTGTTAACATTTCCCAAAAGTAGGAAAGGTTTAGGGAGTTGATCAATCATTGCAGCCAATACGTTCAGGTGTCTGCACCATCTGGAGGAAAATATGGCACAGGTTCACTGCGTACCGAGTTCAGGACATAGACGTTAACTCCACCTGACACACTATTACAGTCGCAAAGGTTCATGTAATATCCCTTATAGCCACGGAGGGCAGGGATCCGCATCGCCGGGAACCAGGTGTCCTGGAGGGCAATGCAAGAAGCATGGGTAAAGTTTAACAGTTGCCTTATCTCAGCCAGGTAGTGGAAAAAACCTGCTGCAATTCCACAGGAAGATTACATTACTGTGAGACTGGGAAGGCATGCAGTCTACGTCTCAGGGTCATCAGTTCCCACCAGATGAGTACCTGTGCAATTGACATCCATTGTGTCTCAGGGCCCAGCGAGATCTAGGTCCTCAGCGGATGCCAGAATCTCCACCTCATACTCAGATTCAGAACTTATAGGTAGTGGTGGCGTGGGTGCCACCACAGTGCCTTGGTTCTTGGAGTTCTTTTTCTTTTTAGGTTTCTCTTGCTGCTCCTTAAGTTTGTCTGGCTTCACTGATTCAGTCTCAGGGACTGAGGAGGACCATGAAGCCCTACAACCAGCTACCTGTGGTTGCTTCAGCCACTCGCTGGTGTCAGCTTTCCCACTGGTAGGAACATGGTAAGGGAGTGAGCCAAGGGATCCCTTCCTGGCGAGAGGAACCGAAGAAGACTTACGCTTCTCCAGTTGAGAAGTGGGGACTGACATTGCTGATGGCTGGGGGAAGGGGGAGTGGCTCCTAAAGTAGGTTGTGCAGGAGCAACAGGGAGGGAAGTGCCCCCTTCCCTCCCCCAACTATCAAGGGGGCAGGTGTAATCTGATGGCTCTGAGAGCTAACTGTATGTGATGGAACAGAAGATGGTATAACCGTTGTCATAGTGGCAGCAGAGGTTGACATCATATGCACAGGATGTAGCCTCTCATATTTTCTTTTAGCGTCAGAGCCAGTCTGTCCGGGGTCTTGTATTCCATTATTTTTCTTCTTTCTGGAGAATCCTGCAGTTTAGCGAGCAAGGTGAATGGTGCTCTCTGCAGTTGACACAAATGGGGGGCGGGGCATAGGAAGTATTGGGATGTGGAGGACCTCCACAATTTGGGGTTGTGTTTCTTAGCATTGAAGTTAGACCTTGACCACTTAGAGACTGCTGGTGTTTGCTTCATGGCATGTCATCTGCTCCGATGCCACCCACTCCGACCAGGGGCCCTCCCTATAGGCACCACCCAGCCGCAGCAAGGGCCACCTGGCAGGATGGCCATCGTCAAGAGTCCCAATGCCCCAGGGTGATGGGCATCTACTCCTTGGCATATGTGGGGAGTTAATGGCACAGCAATCCCTGTGTTGTCAGGGGGCTACAACCAAGAGGGTACAATGGACTGGCTACCGAGCTGGATATCAGGCACAAACAAGCTATATCAGGCACAAACGAACTAAGAAATTCATTATTGTCGACAACACATAAAGCAATACAGCACAGAGGATGGAGGAAGTGCACCCAGGAGGGTGACTTTGCCCAACAGCTGGAGAATGAGCAGAAGTGTAGATCCATGTTGACGAAGGATGCGACAGACCTCAGCACATGATGGACACTATGCACCATGTAAGATGCCCTTTCCAATTGGCTCGCTCTTTGGGAAAAATTTTAAAAATGGAGGTCAAACCCTACAGGGGATCATCACATAAAGTCCGAAACCTGGAGACTCCTTTTAGTTGTCTCTTACAACAGACAGGGATACCTCGGGCCTGTTCTAACCCCCGGACCCACAGAAGGCTATAATGTTGGTTAATTGTGTGTTTTGACATACAACTTTGATACTTACATCAAAGTATCTTCAGTGGTCACTGTCACTCTGAATTGTATTACAATGTGGTGTAGATTTAAGACTCTTAAGGGGCTGGTCTGTGGATAACAGGGGAAACCATGAAAAAATTGTCAGTTTTCTAAACAGTGGAACTCAAATAATAAAACTTGTAAGCCCATATAACGCTTACCATCTTAAGACATTTTTTGGGAACCTTTTTCTGTAAGAACCACAGCTTTAGCTCTCTCACTTTTTAATTGTATTTTTTGTTGCAGGTGAAATAAACCATGCTAATTATTTATATACATGATAGGTACACAATACTCAAAATACAAACAAAGTAGAAGGTTTATTTTTTCCTGTAGTGCTGTCCTAAATTGTGCTACAAAAAGATTTTAAGTATGATTATTAAAAATTTTGGAAATGAATTCAGGGTTTTTCTTCAAAAAAAAGCATTTTCTTTTCAAAGTTAAATCACAAAAGTAGTCTTCTTTTAGTTAAGCATGTTTTAAGACAGTATACAAAATTTCAACACTATCTTTAATAGCTTTTAGCCAAAGTGTACCGAAACATGAAATAATGTAACTTTCGGGAAATTAATGTTAAAGTTAAAACTTGCTTTTTGTATTGACTTGCATGCCATTAATGCATCGCAAGTCCATATTCATCTTGTTTCCTGTGTTGTTCTTCCTCCCTTCTCTTTTTCACACTACTACTTATTCTTGCCTCTTTGGTGGCTTCCAACACTGATTTTTCTGCTTTACAGAGTCACTAAAGAGTCTCCTTCGGTCAATGGCTGTTGGAGCTCTATGCGTATTTAGTCCACCAGGCAGTCCCATCAGTTCCACAACATTAAGCCTTGACAGTGCACCATCATAAAAAAAGGAACAGCATCTAGCACACCTATTTTCAAAAGTATTTAGTCCTGCTACAACAGTTTTTGGTACCCGTTCCCATATACAATTGTTGAAAAAGTTCTACCATGCAAGCATTTCTCTAATAATCTTGTGCCAGTAAGATCCCAATATATAGGTTTTCTAACTTCCATTACAGCAAATGGGAAATAATGTTCATTTAAAATGTCATCAGGTTGTTATATTGTGTTTATGTAGAATTCTCTCCCTCATAAAAGTTTTTTCATTGTTAAATGTTTAGATAATATGCGTAAACTTTTCATTGCTAACACCATTTGTTCTGTGCTGTGGTTATCATTCTTTAAGTGGTTGAAGAATGCAGATGAATTATTTTCACTAACTCTCACAGGCTCTCAATTTATAATACTGAAGTTGCCCTAGCTGTCCTATGTAAAATTTATTGCAACCCTGACATTCGATTTTGTGTATGCCTGGGTTTGCACATGTTGGTAATCCCCTCCCCCAGGTGAAGTCTATGGTAGATATTGTTGTTGGTTCTATCAGGTTGGTGCATAAGTTCATAGTGTTGGTATCCCAATTGCTATGGGTTTATTTCTCTATTGCTGCTATTTGAGTTTACATATTATCATTTTGCCATTTGGAGATAGTGACTGGAGCTGTGGACTTTAGAAATTGCAGTGCCAAGTATAGAAATATGAATATCGGACATTTCTTCTGAGAGTTCAACAGAGGGGTGACACCAGTGAAGGTAGCTAAAAACATATGTGCCATGTACTCTCCACATTCAGTATAACCTTTGGGGTTGGATGAAGATCATTGAAACAAATTAATCCACAATGATCATGTCAGTGTACTCAAGAACTGGCAAATGCGATGGACTGATCATTCCACCATCGTGTGACATATGTATGCAATGGGAAAGGTTCAAAAATTGGATGTATGGGTACAGCTTGGTCTAAGCCATAATCACAAAAATCAGCTGGTGGCCACATGTGCACCTCTGCTTGCTCCAGATCAACTTGCTTGTGAACAACACCGATCATGCCCATTCTGTATCATTACTGGTGGCGAGAAATGGTGTCCTTATGCTAAAGTAAGAAAAAGAGCGGAATGGTTGAGCCCAAACAAAGCAGCAATTCCCCTTCCAAAGACCTACACACATCCCATCTGGTGGAACAGCGATAGTGTCATGTATTATGGAGTCCTTCCCCAAAATGTAACAATCACTGCTGACATTTATTGTCAATGACTGAGACAGCTTGCAGATGCAATCCAAGAACAATGACCAGCAATACTGTGTGATGTTATGCTACTACACAATAATGCTCACCCACATTCTGCTAGACTGATACAGTAGTGCTATACAGGAGTTGGGTTAGGAAGTCATTCCACCCCCACCTTATTCACATGATCTTGCACCCCAAGATTTTCACCTTTCCTGCTCCCTTTCGAACAACCTTCAAGGAACTTCCTTCCTAGATGCAAATGTGCTCAAAACATGTCTCAGCAAGGTCTTCACCTCAACACCATGTGATAACTACAGTCACACAATCAAAAAGTTACCCCAGCGTTTGCAGACTGTTGCAAATACTAAAGGAGAATATATTATTGATGATTGAAGTCTCTTATGTGTGCCTATTGTGTTTATTAAGCTTATAGAAAAATGTTACAAACTTGTGTACCAACCCAATATATGCGAATTTGACACTTGTGTTCTTCATTAGTATGTTTAATCTGTTTGATATCGTACCAACATATGTCTTGCGTATGTACGGCTGTGTTTCTCTGGACAATTTTATGTCCTTGTGAATTTTTGGTTGTGTAGGTGTAGTTTTTCTTTTATGTATCTGCATTACTATGTCTGGATTGAAATCACTTTGCTGTGTTATATATTGTAATGTATCAAGTTCTTTTTGTATGGCAGCTTCATTCAATGGTAGATTTTGTATTCTGTGGCCAAAAAAACACAAGCATCCATACTTCCAAGCCCTGGTCAACAGAATACAAAATCTACGACTAAATCAACTTGCCATACAAAAAGAACTCAACAATCACAAGATATATCACAACAACAACACAATCAAAAATTCAATAGGACATAGGCTTGTCCAGACGAACACCAAAAAAAGACAAACAATATGTATACCTATGATTACATTATGTGATCAAAAGTATCTCGACATCACCAAAAACATATGTTTCTCATATTTGGTGCAATGCGCTGCTACCTACTGCCAGGTACTCCATACCAGCAACCTCAGTAGTCATTAGACATCATGAGAGAGCAGAAAGGGACGTTCCATGGAACTCATGGACTTCGAACGTGGCCAGCTGATTGGGTGTCACTTGTGTCATACATCTGTACATGATATTTCCACACTCCTGAACATCCCTAAGTCCACTGTTTCCAATATGATCGTGAAACAGAAACGAGAAGGCACAAGTACATCCCAAAAGAGCATAGGCCGACCTGGTCTGTTGGCTGACAGACATTGTCAACAGTTGAAGAGAGTCATAATGTGTAATACACAGACATCTGTCCACACTATCACTTGATAATTCCAAACTGCATCAGGATCCACTGCAAGTATTATGACAGTTAGGAGGTAGGTGAGGAAACTTGTATTTCATGGTCAAACAGCTGCTCATAAGCCACATGTCACGTTGGTAAATGCCAAACAACACCTCGCTTGGTGTAAGGAGCATAAACATTGGATATTGAGTGGAGTGACAAATCATGGTACACAATGTGGCGATTCGATGACAGGGTGGGGGTATAGCGAATACCTGGTGAACGTCATCTGCCAGCCATGTGTAGAGCCAACAGTAAAATTCGGAGGCGGTGGTGTTAAGGTAGTGTCTTCTTTTTCATGGAGGGGGCTTGCACCCCTTATTGTTTTGCCTGGCACTATCACAGCACAGGCCTACATTGATGTTTTAAGCACCTTCTTGCTTCCCACTGTTGAAGAGCAATTCAGGGATGGCGATTGCATCTTTCAACACAATTGAGCACTTGTTAATAATGCACGGCTTGTGGAAAAGTGGTTACATGACAATGACATCCCTGTAATGGACTGGCCTGTACAGGGTCCTCACCTCAATGCTGTAGAACACCTTTGGGATGCTTTGGAATGCAGATTTTGTCCCAGGCCTCACTGAGTGACATCAATACCTTTCCTCAGTGTAGCACTCCATGAAGAAAGGGCTGCAATTACCCAAGAAACCTTCCAGCACCTGACTGAAGTACGACTGCAAGAGTGAAAGCTGTCCTCGAGGACAAGGGTGGGTCAACACCATATTGAATTCCAGCATTACTGATGGAGGGCAGCACGAACTTTTAAGTCATTTTCAGCCTGGTGTCTGGATACTTTTGATCACACAGTGTATTTAGATATAATATCAAACAAATTAAACACACTATTAAAGAACAAACACCACCATACACTTCACTCAGAAAAAAACAAAATTACCAACATATTTAAACCCAGGCACATACAAAATTGAGTGTCAGAACTGCAATAATTTTTACATATGACAGACAAGGTGCAATTTCAGTATTATATATCAAGATCATATGGGAATTAGCAAAAGTAATCCACCTTCATTCTTCAACCACTTAAAAATCGATAACCATAACACAGAACAAATGGAATTAGCAATGAAAAGTTTACACATATTATCTAAAGGTTAAACAATGAACATACTTTAAGAGAGAGAAATCTCCATAAACACAATACAACAACCCAATGACATTTTAAATGAACAAACAGATTTAAAACGAACATTTCATACAAAATTTTTTGAATTCCTAACTAAAGATAACTGATAAGACACAAACAACTGCCCAAGGGGCACACTGATTACAAAGATCATAAATACAGTCCAAAGTAATAATGTTAACATACCATAGCAACTGTAACCATATAGCATCTTTGGGCAACTGTCTCAATCATCAAATCCAATGATATAACATCAAATTATAAAAATTATGAGAAAGGATGATTGGCAACAGCAGCAAACCACAAAACAGCTTATAACTTAATAGTCCTAAACTAACATCATGGTGTAATACAATATAGAGTTATGGTGACCACAGATGATACAAGCACATAAGTACAATATTTGTTTATCCAAAAATACGATTAAGTAACATTATATTAAATAAAAAATATTATGAAACTTTCACAGATAGTCTGAAGATGGCTATGTAGCCAAAATATATCCATCACAATAAAGACATTAAATGACTATAGCAGCAATCTGGATTTTATCAAACAATGTCTCTTAGTAATATAAAAGTGTTGGAGGTTTGAGGTTAAACTTCTAATGAAGCTTGTAGATGATATACACATGGAAAAAATACAGGTTTTACTTCAACTATGTTGTGGATTCTCATTAAAAATTCTCATTAGAGATCAAATGAACCCTTCCCACTGTTACAGGGATACCACATTTTCTGCTGTTCTATGTTAAAAGAGTATGCAAATGTGAAATGGAATAGTAAAAAGAAGATAAAACACTGACAGGGCTGGCAAAATAAAAACAAGAGGAAAATGAGTCACAGTAAAAGGCAAAGCACTGTTGCCAATAAGATTACTAGAAATTAATTTGTTATAAGTAATTAGAATTATGATGGTCTCAAAGGTGGAAGAGGAAGTCTGATTTAATGCACAATGGTGGAGAGAACAGAAGAGCCTAGAAGAGTGAACCACAAACAAAAAAATCTAATTTGAGACTCACAATCCAATCTTGTCTTGGAATCCAAATCCTTACTCTGTATGTAGTACATTTTCAATTGCAGTGTGGAAAGTACACAAAATGAATGCACTACCCCAGGTGGCAACTCTAGAGAAAAATCCACCATTGCCTCACGCAATGCATTGCAACCAACGATTCTGGGGAGACCCAACAACTGCAGTGAAAAGGCTGACTCAGAGCAACCTGGGAATCCTTCTAAAATAAAATTCGAGAAGAAATTCTTTATAGGCTCTTTAAATGTAAATTCTCTAGTCAAGACAGGTATACAAAAAGAAATAGAAATACTTTTAGAGAAAAGCAAAATTAAAATTTTATCAGTTCAAGAAACAAGGTTCCTAGATGAAAAGATAGAAGATACTTTTAACTACAGAATCTTCAAAGGCAAACCAGCAATCAAAATTAAGAATCAGATGCCATCATTGGGTACAGCTTTCTATGTTCATCAAAATATAACAGGAAATTTAACAGAATTAAAATCTACCTCAGAGAGAATATCTTTCCTATCAGTTAAATGCAAAAACAAGATATACACGCTTGTTAATTGCCAAACACCAATAAATGAAGCCAACAGGAAAAAAACACAAGAAACAGAGGAATTCTGGGACCTTTTAGAAACTGAAATATCCAAAATTCCAAAGATGAATGCCAGATCACTATTAGGTGATTTCAATGCACAGAAAGGCAGAGAAAAGAAATTTAGAAATGAGGCAGAACAATACCAAGCCCATAGACAAGCCAACACAAATGGTATGAAGCTACTTAGATTGTGTCAAAGCTCTCACCTAAAACTAATATCAACCTTCTTTAGGAACCTCCAAAGCAAAGCTAAAACGTGGATATCTCCCAACCCAAAGTTAGAAGAATTTCAGTTATACGACACAGGTGTTTCACAAAAAAGTTCAATGCAAATTATGAAAGTGAAAGTAGCGAGGAATGGTGAATTTGATTCTGATCGTAACCCCTCTGAAATTGAAGTCAAACTTCCACCCAATAAGGAACAAAGAAAGTCACAAAGGTTAATAAAATATAACAGACAGACAGACTTACTGTAACAAAAGAATCAATTAAAAGCTACACTACTGGCCACTAAAATTGCTACACCAAAAAGAAATGCAGATGATAAACAGGTATTCATTTGACAAATATATTATACTACAACTGACATGTGATTACATTTTCACGCAATTTGGGTGCACGGATCCTGAGAAATCAGTACCCATAACAACCACCTCTGACCGTAATAATGGCCTTGATACGCCTGGGCATTGAGTCAAACAGAGATTGGATGGCATATACATGTACAGCTACCCATGCAGCTTCAACACAATACGAGATGTTTTCAATTGGTGAGAGATCTGGAGAATGTGCTGGCCAGCGCAGCAGTTGAAGATTTTCTTTATCCAGAAAGGCCCATACAGGACCTGCAACATGAGGTTGTGCATTATCCTGCTGAAATGTAGGGTTTCGCAGGGATCGAATGAAGGGTAGAGCCACGGGTCGTAACACATCTGAAATATAACGTCCACTGTTCAAAGTGTCGGCAATGCGAACAAGAGGTGACCGAGACGCGTAACCGATGGCACCCTATACCACCACACCAGGTGATATGCCAGTATGGCGATAATGAATACATGCTTCCAATGTGCGTTCGCCACGATGTCGCCAAACATGGATGTGACCATCATGATGCTGTAAACAGAACCTGGATTCATATATATATATATTAAAAAAAAAAAATGATGTTTTGCCATCCGTGCATCCAGGTTCATCGTTGATTACACCATCGCAGGCGCTCCTGTCTGTGATGCAGCGTCAAGGGTAACCGAAGCCGTGGTCTCCGAGCAGATAGTCCATGCTGCTACAAACGTCGTCTAACTGTTAGTGCAGATGGTGGTTGTTTTGTAAATGTACCCATCTGTTGACTCAGGGATTGAGACGTAACTGCACGATACGTTACAGCCATGCGGATAAGATGCCTGTCATCTCGACTGCTAGTGATACGAGGCCATTGGGATCCAGCATGGCATTCGTATTACCCTCCTGAACCTACCGATTCCATATTCTGCTAACAGCCATTGGATCTCGACCAACACAAGCAGCAATGTCGCGATAAGATAAACCGCAATCGTGATAGGCTACAATCCGACCTTTATCAAAGTCAGGAACGTGATGGTACGCATTTCTCCTCCTTACACAAGGCATCACAATTAAGTTTCACGAGGGAACGCCAGTCAACTGCTGTTTGTGTATGAGAAATCAGTTGGAAACTTTCCTCATGTCAGCACGTTGTAGGTGTCTCCACCAGTGCCAATGCTCTGAAAAGCTAACCATTTGCATATCACAGCATCTTCTTCCTGTTGGTTGAATGTCACGTCTGTAGCATGTCATCTTTGTGGTGCAGCAATTTTAATGGTCAGTAGTGTATGAAGACTAAATTAAAGTGGCTAAACATGGCAACTGGCTAGAAATATCTAAAGCGATTAATAATGTGGGGGAGGGAGGGGAGAGAGGGAGGGAGGGAGAGGGGCTAAAAATGGAAATGCTCAAAGAAAATTGAAGATTATGATCAGTTTAAACAACAAAGAAAGGAAACAGCCAGATTAATCTCAAATACCAAATGAGCCTCTGAAAAGGAGAAACTTTTGGAAACAGACAAAAATTTCATAAAAAATAATACCTGTGACTTTGATCAAACTTTTAAGAATAAACTAAAGAGATACCAAACACTAAATATCTGTTTCAAAAATGAGAACGGCAAAACTGGGTTAAGTTATACTGAAAATTTTGAGATACTAGCAAGATATTTTTGTCAGCTTCTGAACTGTCCTGAACCAAGGCAAACTGGAGTTCTCGGATATTACTGAAAATTTGGAAGAAGATTTACCACCAAATATAGAAAAAATTGAAGTACTTAAAACCCTCAAAAGAACAAAGTTAGTCAAGAAGAGTCTATTACAGATAAACAAAACATAGCAAATGAGTTAAATTTACTCCCTGAAGAAATCTGGAAAACAGAAAAATGCAAGAGGAATGGAAAATTGCCTTGGTATATCCACTCCACAAAGAGGTAATAAACAGGATTTAAAAAACTGTACAGAAATCTCTTTACTGGCAGTAGCATATAAAGCATTTTCCAAGATTTTATCAAGCAGAATGGTCATTTAGGTGAATATCAAAGTGGTTTTAGGAAGGGAAGGTCATACTCAGAACAAATTTTTAACTTTAAGTCAGTTATTTGCCACACATTACTTAAGTCATAGGACACTGTAATTATGTTTGTGTATTTTGATTTTGTTTACAGAGAAATTATAGATAAAATGATTTGAGAATTTGATGTGAAGTCTAAGTTGGCAAAATTACTCTGTGAAATACTTATACATACATTCTGTAAAGCAAAATCTATGGGAGTAATTTCACAGCCTTTCAAAATAACACAAATAAATCTCTTGGAAAAAATAGCCAGCAGAACTGGCTTAAGAATTTCTGCAGAAAAAGCAAAATTTGTAACAAATGTTAAAGATCTTCCAAAATTCTCAAAACCAGATACTGAGCAAATATGAGGTAAAAAAAATCAAATATCTAGGGGAGATAAACCTAGAAAATGTTTTGGAAAAACTGGCAATAATGGAAAGTTTCCATAAAATGGGGAGAGCATATACAATAAAAAGGCCCTATCCAAACATGTAATAATAAGGCATTACGAAACAGTAGTGCAGCCAGAATGCCTATATGCAAGTGAATGCCTGGCATTAAACTATAAATTTGACAAATATGAAGTACTAGAAATGCGAATTATAATGAAAATATTAGGATCACAAAACACAGCAGAAGACTGGAAATTACAAAGTAATGCCAAAACATACTGAAATATACCAAAATACAGAAAATATCTCAAACATAATGAGAAAATCAAGACTCATGTTATTTGGACATTTATTTCGAATGCAGTACAGTAAAATAACTAATAAGATTTTCATACGAAAGCACTGGCAGGTTGATAGATACACAAATATACACACAAAAGTCAAGCTTTCGCAATCAACAGTTGCTTCATCAGGAAAGAAGAAAGGAGAGGGAAAGACGAAAGGATGTGGGTTTTAAGGGAGAGGGTAATGAGTCATTCCAATCCCGGGAGCGGAAAGACTTACCTTAGGAGGAAAAAAGTGACAGGTATACAATGACTCCATACCCTCAACTTTAAAACCCACATCCTTTCGTCTTTCCCTCTCCTTTCTTCTTTCCTGATGAAGCAACCGTTGGTTGCGAAAGCTTGAATTTTGTGTGTATGTTTGCATTTTTTTGTGTGTATCTATCAACCTGCCAGCGCTTTCGTTTGGTAAGTCACATCATCTTTGTTTTTAGATATATTTTTCCCACGTGGACTTTTTCCCTCTATTATATTAATAAGATTTTCAAATATTTGTGCATTAAGAAGTCCACAACAAGCTGCATCAGTGAAATAAAAAAGGATTTTGAAAGAAACAATATAAAAAACAGTAGATAGAAACAAACCAGAAGCCTTTCAGGAAATAGTATTGAAAATAGAAGGATTCCAACAAGACTGGTTAAAAACTGTCTGAAGAAAGAAAGAAGAAACATAATGAAGAAATGAAAGCATAATGGGAAAAAGACAAGAACAAAGGATGAAGAATGAAGAACTGAAATTGAAGTGTGATTTGCAGATGACCTATCTGCAGTAAAAAAATTAAAATGTGTAGTTAATAACAATATACTTAAGTTATATACAGCAACTGCAGAGAATGCTGCTTTTACAATGGTAAATGGAATAGTTTGGTGTGCCATGAGACTGGGATTTCATCAGATTTTATACTAGCCACCAGCACTAGTTGAGCATGCACCACATTAGCATAAACGACTGTGGCTGGACTGTGGTGCACAACATATGGAATATTTCATCTCCAAAGTTGGGCTTTCCATGTGCCTAGATACAGAGACGAGCAAAATAATGTGAACATCTGTACTTACTTGGGAATGGTTTATTAATAAGGGGTTGGACCCCATTTCCACGTAATATAGCTGCAATTCTTCTTGAAATACTGGCATATAATGATTGTATAGTCTCCAGTGGAATGTTCAGCCACTCTTTGATCAGAACCACCTCTAACTCCTGTTGTGACAAGGGAGGCAGAAATCTGGTCTGGCAACCACGCTCCAATACTACCCACAAGGGTTCGATAATGTTCCAGTCCAGAGACAGTGCTGGCCAAGGAAGATGCCGCAGCTCAGTTGCATGCTCCTCATACCACAATTTTACTGTCCTGGCTGCATTATTGTTCTGAAATATGGCATGATAGTTGGGGAACAACATCTAAATCATGGGGTGCACCTGCTCACCTAAAACGTTCACGTAATCATTGGCCGTAATACAACATTTTGAGAGTCATGATGGGACCAGCAGAATACCATGATATGGCTGCCCACACCATCACACTTCCACCTCCATGCTTAACCACCGGAATCAAGCAATCAGGATTGTAGGCTTCTTTTGGCATTCTCCTCACATAAACCTGGCCTGATGTTGGAGTTAAAGATGTTGACTTTTCGGACCATATGACATGTTTCCACTGATCAGCTGCCCAAAATTTATGCTTGTGACACCATGTTTTATGTTTTTTTGCACTGGTTGTTGTTACTGGTTTCAGTATAGCAGCTCATCCATGAATATTCGCTTTATCAATATTATGAAAAGGAAAGTTGTCACTCACCATTTACCAGAGGTGCTAAGTCGCAGGTAGACACAACAAAAACACTGTCACAAATAAGCATTAGGTGTGTGTGTGTGTGTGTGTGTGTGTGTGGTGTGTGTGTGTGTTTGATGAAGGCCTTGCTGGCCAAAAGCTTATTTGTGACAGTCTTTTTGTTGTGCCTATCTGCGACTCAGCACCTCCCCTATACAGTGAGTGGCAACTTTCCTTTTAATAATATTGTTACATTCCATCCTGGATTTCCCATTGTTTAATATCCGCTTTATGGAGTTCTTGGCCAACTGTGTCAATAGATATGGGATCTCGCAGATGGCTATTGTGCTCTGCAGTCACTTTAGCCGTCATAGTTTTGTGTTATTTTGACACAATTCATGTTAGTGTGTGATGATCTCTGTCATTCAGTTTTGATTTGCACTCACTATTATGGTTACATGATGATGCCTTACTTTGTGTAGGCTGTGTGACTGCTGAAACTGTTGAAATGGTTGCTCTTGAAACATTCAATAATTTGGCTCTCTTGGTTACTGATGCTCCAGCTATTCGGGGCTCCCCAATCTGCACTCTTTGAAACTCTGTTAGGTCTTTCATTGCACATCAACATCGGCCTCTGAATGCAAACATGAGGTGTGCACTACTCATAAACAACCTGCACTGATGCCTACTCCGTAGTGAACATGCACAGTCCAGTGCGACATGTGCCTTACCTGTATTGTTGACTATCAAAGACAACAATCCCGTTACTACCACTGTTCACATTATTTTGCCTATCCCCTGTATAAGAATGTGCCCTTAGTATCTTGATTCAAAGAAAATTACTGCCATCACAGTCACCAACTGCTGAGAACACTGTTTTGATGACAGATGGCATTGTCAATAATCATGGTATTTTATAGCAAATAAATAGACCACAGTGCACCATTTACACATCAACTCAATGCTGGACAACTGATGAACAGTCATACTATTCACTGTGGGATGGTGTCCAGAGTACAGAAGCCACTGCCTCACACATGTGCTCTGGTCACTGTTCATTACGGTGCAAGAGATTAGCATGAGCATAAGAACACTACCACTGGGTGCTTATAGCAAGGAAAAACATCAGAGGGATTGATGAAACACAATAACAGACAAAATTGGGTACAGTTAGACAAACAATGTACAGTAGTACATCCCAAATGTGAATAGTCGATAGTTCAGGTAGTTGGGAGATACTCTCACACAGAATTTGTTTAATACGGGATGAAACGAGGTCCTTAAGATGTCTCTCAGCAATAACATCAGAAGAATCTACTGCACTTGTGTTTGTACACCTAAGCCATTCTTCAGGTGACCTGTACATGCGGCAATGCACGTCATTTCTGAATAGAACATACCGAACAACTCAATTACTTAGGAGCGAAATTGTAATAACCTGCTCATTACTGCACCTCTGCCATGCGTGTCGAAATGTGCACATGTTTGAGTAGTGCACCATTCAGTTCTCTGGCCCACACTAGATGCCACTGACCTCAATCTGGCACCTATAGCAAGTGGCCCCTAGTTGGGCGAATGCTACTTATCTAGCCATATATTGGCCAGCAGTCTCGTATTTGTTCTCTAAACTCTATTGCAATTATTCTGTCACACCGTGACTTAATAAATAGGTGGTTTCTTACGCTGTGTTTTTTATTATGTTTGAAGTTATAACATAACTGGCGAAGAGTAGAACTTCCATATATTCAACATCAGTGATGGTTTTTTCATGTAAGTTATCCATGCATCCAGTACTTCAGTCATTTCTCCAGCAGCGGCAACTTATTATGGCCACCTCGGAAAATATTGTGACTACATTGATAGTTCATACTCCATCATCTTAGTGCATCAACCGCAGTTTCTGCCAATTGATGACTGAAGATTGGGAAGCTTACAGAAAACAGCGCCGCGCGCACTTCATTACATTTCTGGTGACTAACAAAGAAACTTGTAAGGCTCTGTTTTTATCATAGAATACTCCTTGCAATAGTCCGCAGGTCGTGGTCTTGCGGTAGCATTCTTTCTTCCCACGCACGAGGTCCCGGGTTGAATTCTCAGCAGGGTCAGGGATTTTCCCTACCTCGAAATGACTAGGTGGTGGTGTGTCGCCTTCATCATCATCATTCGTCCCCATTATGGTAGGAGGAAGCAATGGCACACCACCTCCGTTAGGACCTTGCCTCTTCGGCAGTGCGGGTCTCCCGCATCGCGCCCTACGCTCCTCGGAGTATGGGACCTCATCATCATCATCATCATCATCATCATCATCATCATCATCATCATCATCATTCATCCATCATGTATTATCCTCCTCCTCCTCCTCCTCCTCCTCCTCCTCCTCCTCCTCCACCACCACTACCACTACTACCACCACCACCACCACCACCACCACCACCACTTGCATGTGCCAGCTGTTTTGTCAACTATCCCCTTAGCAGGAACTGGCCTCGCTACTTTAGACGAAATGTTTAGATTGTTGTTTTCATTGTTTTCGCTTTATCACAAATTTACGCATTTCATTCCCATTCATGTAGAATTTTACCAGTGCTGCAAACAGTCACATCAATCTTATTGGGCTTGGGTGTTAGAACTACAGCTTTGGGCTGTAAGTCACTTTATTACTAAAACCTCCAAAGAATCCGACACAGATTCCATGGTTAGAGAAGCAATCGTCTGCCTAGGACCCGACAAGGAAGTTCGTAAGAGAGAGCCCTTCAGTGAGAGGATCCATCCTTGGAAGAAATTTTAAACATTGCTCAGTCTTTTGAAGTCTCATATGCTGCAGGCCACGAAATCAAAGCATGGGGCGACAAAGCTGTCATTGTCAGTGAACCATGTCAGTGTACAGAAACAAACTTGCTGAAGAGGAAGTCGATGTCATTCAAACAAGCAAACCCGGCCACAACAGACAAACCCATCGGCAACAACAAGAACACCATGCAGCACTTCTGTCACGTCCTGCTTGCTTTGTGCAACATGACACAGCTGCATGCCCTAGGTGGTGGACATTGTCACAAAAGTGTCACAAAAAAGGTCCACATTGCATAAGTCTGTTATCCTCCACCTTCCTCAGAACAAATGGACACTGACATTGGACATTGACATTCATTCTATTTCCTCATTGCCTGCAGTTCAGGATGAATCCTTTACTGAAGTGTCTGTTCTGAACAAACTGTTATCCCCACAAGTGGACATCGAAGCTGCTGTTTCACTCCTCAGCTCTCAAATGTACACATGGCTGTGCTTTTCATCATAAACTCCCATCAAATGCTGTCTGGTAACCTATAATAAACAGTGTATTCCTGTTCTTGGTCAATTTACGGCCACCATGGCTTACAAAACTATAGTCCATCCTATCATATATTTGGCTGTTAATGATCGTCACACAAAATTTGTTTGGGTTAGATGCTTTCACTGCTTCTGAATTTTCAATAAGTGACACAGTGCATCTTTTATCAGATCAGGTTTCTTATCACAACCAAGATTCAATGTGTTCCGAGTCTTCGGATTTATTTTCGGAGTGTCAATATGTGCACACATTTTAATGGTGTGCCATTTGGCTGCTCCGGGCACCCAGCAAATGTCACCGACCTTACATCCAATAGCAAGCAGCCCCTGGTGCGCAAATGTTTCCTATATACATGTTAAAGAAAGAACAGACCATATGCACCAAAACCCAAAGAATCTGTAGAACAGTGGATATCAGCAGTAAGTGAATAAGACTGTTGAGAGAAGCGGTACATGGAGGCCCACACCACCCTATTCCTATGACTCAAATTAACAGCAGTACCATTTCAAGCTGAGGCTGTGATGAGCTGTCAATAAAGAAAGTAGAAATATGCTTGCAAGTACCTACATACTTTGTCGATCTTGAAGGGTTCCAAGAGAATGAATGGTGAAAAATGTTTGTTTCCAGGATATGGGCTTACCATACTATAAATTTTTAGATTTTACGAAATATGCTGCTATGACAATGATTTATAGAAGGAACCAGTGGACAGAAGAGTTTTATTGTAGTGACAATACACAATTTGATTGTGTCACAGTGTTACCTGCCATCTTCCCTTGGCAGCCGTAACAAACGGCACAACTATGTTTAGGTTATTGGCTACATGACAGAGCACTACAAAAGGTGTGGGACAGAGCACTACAAAAGGTGCGGACATGTGAGTCATGAAGATTTCATTGCGTAATGAATATTCTATCAAGTTTCAAGATTGGAGCCAGATCATGTTGACTTCTTGCACAATATTTCGGCTGGCAGTTGTCCAGCCATTTTCAGGTGAGTGTCCACCACTGGAGACTGCCAGGTCACACCATCAGCTTTATAGCACAAATTGGTGTGGAAATGCATGTGCATTGGCTGCCATCGAGGGGCATTTTCTATCAAAACTTGCACCCTTTGCAAATACTGCTCCACGGGTGCATGTGTAAAGGTCAATCTACATCTCTGTCCCCTATCGGAAGTCACGCTCACATCACTAAAAACAAACATCAGATGTCACCAGACATGTCATTACTAATAAAATGTTTTATCTCACAAGAAATTAAAGAGATCACTGGTCCCATGCCTTATCCAGTTGAAAGCTGCCGTCACTATTTATAAGATTTTGTACCAAACATATTTCCACAGATTCTTTAATTACTGAATCCTAAAAGCATTTTGCAGGGGCCAAGATTTTTGTGGCACAATAATCTGTAGGGTGTCCTGTGATAACACAATGCTCCGCTACGGCCAACTTACTGGGCTGCAAAAGGTGAGTGTGGCACTTATGTTCAATGCACCTTTCACGTACTGTGTGTATCGTCTGACATGTATGCTTTGCTGCACACTGGCAGAGGATATTGTAAATACGAGCCTTCAGCAGACCTTTAGTGGACAGAGAAGGGCACTGATCTTTGCCAGTGGCTGGATTATTACTTTAACTTGATGTTTCCCTAGGATCCTGCCCACTTTAAACAAAAGGTTGCCAACATGTGGAAGGAATGCTCTGGACTTGAATGGCTTCTTATTTCTTGATGTAGTGGGTGGTCACATTTCCTCCTCCTTAGCGGTTTACTAATCTGGTATTTAGAGAAACCATTTATCATTTAATACTGGCTGTAGATGTTCTAGCTCCTTTGTAAGGCTGTCTCCATCACACTACATGAGCCCAGTGCATCAACGTTCTAAGGATGCCAATAGTTTGTAAAGGTTGATGGCAGACCGACACTTGCAAATAAATGTCTGCCATATGTGTGGTCTTATACCCTAATAACCCATCCACCAAGACATCCAAAAATGGTAAGAAGCCATCTTTCTCCATTTCCAACATAAACAGGATGTTCTCGTGGATTGAATTTGGATGTTCCACAAAGCATGACAGTTGTTGTTCACCATGAGGCCACACTACAAAAATGTCATCTACATATCACCAAAAGACTCTTGGCTTAAGTTCTGCTGAATCACGTGGCCTTCCGTCAAAGCTTTCCATAAAAAAGTTAGCTACCAGAGAGGAGAGAGGATTGCCCATGGCAACAACATCAGTCTGCTCAAAATATTCATTGTTAATTAAAAAGTAGGTCAAGGAAATGACATGAGGAAAAAGTGCTGTTATATCGCCCACGAAGTTATTGCCGATGAGTGACAAAGAGTTCGTATGAGGAACCTTAGTAAAAAGAGAGATGACATCGAAGCTCACAAGTAAATCAGTTTTGCCGAGTTGAATTGGCTTCAGTCTATTGACAAAGTCAGCAGAGTTGCGAACATGATGCACGCACTTCCCCAGAAAAGGTCTCAGTAGAGAGGCAAGAGGTATCACCAAATCATATGTGGGGACATCGATATTACTGACTATCAACTGTGCATAACCTTTTCTTTGTGAATCTTCTGACCAAATAACTTGGGTGTACATAACTATGAGGTCTTAATGTTTTGGCCAATTCTTGCAGAAAAGGCAAGCAGTGCTGATGTTTTCCTTTCCACTTTCTCTGTGGGGTCTTTGTCAATCTTCCGACCCATTGATTCACTCAGTAAGTTATAATCTTCTGTTCATAAACCTCACATGGCAACAGCACAGTGGCATTTCCCTTACCTGCTGGTAATATCACCAAGTGAGGATCTTCTCGTAGCTTTTGTGGTGCAGCCCTTTCCGTGGCAGAAATTTTGCGCTTCTGATGGGGAGCTTTTCTAAGTGCACAACAAGTTTCATGTCTTATTTCTTCTGCAGCATCACTAGGAAGAGGTCTAACAGCTTTCTCCGCAACACCAATAAACTCAGTCAGAGGAAGAACTATTAGCATAGGGGTGAAGTTCAAGCCTTTCCCAAGCACAGACAGTGTTACGTTGCCCAAAATCTTGCCCATGAAATTGACCACGGAGTGTCAAAAGCTATCTTCTTGCGGTAATGTTTTTTGAAAACTGTCTTGAAGTAGACTCCTCGTGGACCCAATCTGACTTTGCCCAGGTCAGGTCATTGACCCATGCCCAGGAAGTGATGGCAGGCTGGGTGCAATCTTCATACTCAGATGGAACAGATGTTTCAATATGGCATCCAAGTCATGGCAAGTAAAATGGATCCTCTCTTTCACAAGTGCTAGGTTTGCCTAATGAGAACATTGGTTAATCTACACCTCAGATTAGTACAGTGCTGAGGAGGAAGAAATGTGCCCATCCACAAAATGAAGAAGATAAGCTCTTTAAGTCCAGAGTGTTCCTTCCAAATGCTGCCAACCTTTCATCTAAAGTAGGTAGGAGCCTAAGGAAACATCAAGTTTAAGTAATCTTCCAGCCACTGGTGAAGATCGGTGTCCTCCTCAGTTCAGTAACGTACGCTCTGGAATCTGCAGAAGGCCCGTATTTACAGAATTCCATGCCTGTGTGGCAAAGTGTACATAGGTCAGACAATAGGCACAGTACACGAATGGTGTGTTAACCACACTTGCCTTTCACGGCCCACCAAGTTGGCTGTAGCGGAGCACTGTATTACCACAGGACACTGCAGATTATTCTGCCACAAAAATCTTGACCCCAATGAGATGCTTTTGGGATTCAGTAATTAAAGAATCTGTGGAAATACATCCGGCACAAAATCTTATATATCATGATGGTGGCTTTCAACTGGATAAGGCTTGGAACCCTGTGATCTCTCTAATTTCTTCTAAGAGAAAACATTTTATTGGTAATGACATGTCTGGTGACATCCGATGTTTGTTTTTAGCGACATGAGTGCGCCTTCCGATAGAAGGCGGACATGTAGTTTCACCTTTACGCTTGCACCTGCATGCCACAGATGGAGCAGTATTTGCAGAGGACGTGGATTTTGATAGGGACTCTCCTATGACAGCCATCAATATGCATGCATTTCCATGCCAATTTTTGCTATAAAGCTGACACCTGAACTAGCAGTCTCCAGTAGTAGACACTCAGCAGAAGATGACTGGATGGTTGCCAGCCGAAATAGTGAGACCAGAAGTCAACATGATTCGACTGCAATCCCGAAACTTCATTGAAAGGTGTGGACCTATTAGTATCAATGTCTCAGCGTTCTTTGTCAAGTGCTGCAGTGGTGGCACATATGCTATTATGTTTGTTTCAATTGTCCAGAAACCAACACCATCACAGACCACAATGGGCACATAAGCATCATGGCTGATATGCTGATTGACAAAATGTAATGTTTCTGAACAAGTCCTACTTCAAATTGGCCCATTATCACAGCCTCAAAACTGTTAGTAAACCACAATCTGGAAGCCAGCTTTAGTTATCATCATAGCAGGTAGAAATCATCAAGTATGATGGCTTGCTGGATTATTTGACGCAGCATGGCAATCTCAGCATAGCATATCCAGTGAATGCTGAGCAGTGATAAATACACCAATGAGTTTTTATAGCAGAGTAAAACACCGCTCTTGGAAGTTCAACATGCTGCAATTATTTCAGCAGAACAACACACACCTGTATGCAGTAAGTAGCTTTCTGTGAAGAAAGATGGGAACAACTTCAGTTGAAACTTCCAAGCTGAGAGACCGCTGTCGATATATAAAACTATTCTATGATTTTCCATCTCCAACTGTAAGAGACATGTTCGGATACAAAACAGCAAGATGTCCACCACAGTTAGAGACAAAACACAAATAAATAGTTTTATGTACTGACTACAGCTTGTCAGCTGGGAAATTTTAATTGAAGAAAAAGGGAAAGTCCACATTGATGATGGGTACCACTGTTTTCCTGGCCTGTGGTTGCTTGGCATATCACTCATCAAACATGTTTGAGGTTTGGTTGGTTGGTAATAGTAATTACTATTGATGACTAACTGGCTAAGGAGAGATTACTCAGGGACATATTTAGGTCCTCTTTGATTTTACACTATGACATTTCAAGCCTGACTGACATGTGTAAGTTTCACACCACATTAACTTCTTAAAGAAAGAAATTGTATATAGTTCTGTAATCTTAATCATTTTTGTTTGTGTAACTAATCTATGATAAAAATTTATTTTGATCACATGTAGTCTTTCTACTCCTGTAGTTTCCATGGTAATTATTATGACAATGCTGCTGTTAATGGAACAGATTGGACTAGGACTGGACAAGGAATCTGTCACACAGTTTTTGAAGGAACCATCATGTTATTTATCTGAAGCTCTGTAAGGTAATCCTGAATTCCAAATATGCTTGAATAAGGCACAAATTCCAGATATGTTGAATCAAGCATGAAGAATCAAAAGGATTAAGTTCTGAAGCAATATAAATGTCTGTAATCAAGGAGACTTCAAGATAAATTAAAACAACTACTGATGAACACACATTTTTCAGGCCAATCACTGTGCAAAATGTATAATGTTATGCATGAATAGCTTAAACTACTCATCACAACAAGTTAGAGTTGCAACAAAAATCAAAAACCAAAGCAACTCACCCACAAGTTTCCAATCATTTCTCCAATATAAAGGAAAAATAACGATTTTGTCATCTGCACTGTTTCCAAGCTCTCCAGTTTTGTCAGCTGTTGGACTGGTGGACCTGAGAGTCTAACGGCAAAATTGACTATTTCTTCTTTTGTTCTGTCACCTTTGAATGTGTGCTGAGCATCTCCCTTCAAACTGAAAAATAAGGGAGAAATCTGTGAGTTTCTGGACAAACTTCACCATTGCATCACATTTTTTTCCAATTATCTGTGTAAAGAAACACTATTACAGCTTGGCTGGAACAAAGGCATCATTTAATTATGAGCAATGCAGCTTCATTTTGGTGAAATATGATGAGTTACTGCCCCAAAAATCTGCATGTCATACCTCATTTTCACTTGATACCATGCTAGGGTTCTTTCAATAATCAAGTATATACGATTGTGTGCCTAACCCTTTAAAGAAACCACTTTTCACTATCAAAGGCTGTAAGCTACAGTTAAATCTACTACCTAGTTTCTGCACTGGGACAAGATGCTCTTTTGCATCTCCCTCTTTCAACATAAAACATTTTCATATTAATGTACCTGTACCACTCTCCAAAATTGAGAGGGGTAGGAATGTCTCATGGGGGAGAGGGGAGGGGGGGGGGGAGGGACGGAGAGGAGGGGTGCAAGTATTTGCAATCTGGAGATATGTGGAAACACATCAGGCAATACTACCCAAAGACTCGTCTCAGACAATACACTGAAGAAAGGCAAGGCTACATTTATAGATTTGCAAATTTGAAGAAAGCTACTGACTGGACTAAACTTTCTGAAATTTTGAAGGTTGCAAGGATAAAACGCAGGAAATGAAAACTGCAATTATAAGAGTTGAAGGACATGTAAAGGAATCAATGAGTTGAGAAGAAAGTGGGAGAGGATTGTAGCCTATCCCCAACGTAAAACAATTTTTACATTGAGCAGGCAGTAAAGAGAAATTTGGAAAAGGAATTAAAATTCAGAGAGAAAAGATATCAACACTGAGTTCTGCTGATGACATTTTAATTCCACCAGAGACGGCAAAAGACTTGGAACTGCAACTGAATGGAATGGCTAGAGTCTTGGAAGCAGATTGTAAGTAAAATAAGAGTAACAGAATGTAAATGAATTCAACAAGTTAATGCTGAGGGAATTATATTAGGGAAGTGGCAGGTAACTTTTACTATTCAACGAGCAAAGCAACTGATTGTGACTGAAGTTGAGGGGCCACAAACTGCAACCACAAACTGCAAACTGGCAACAAAAATAAAAGTATTTCTGAAAAAGAGGAATTTGATAACATCTATTATTAATTTGCCAGGAGGTATTTTCTGACAGTATTGGCATGGAGTAGGGCCTTGTACAGAAATAAAACACTGATAATAAGCACTTCAGAAAAGAAGAGAATAAATGCTTTTGAAATACTGTGCTACAGAAGACTGCTTCAAATTAGATGGGTTGATCAAAACTTAATGGGGCAGTAATGAGTAAAATTTGAGAGAAAAGAAATTTATGACAACTTCACTAAAAGAATGGATCGGTTTATATGACACATCCTAATCAATCAAGGAATAGTTAAATTGATAATGGACAGAAGCGAGTGTGTGTTGGTATATGTGAGAGGGGGAGGGGAAGTCTGATCTAATCATAAATACAGTAAGAAGGATCAAATGGATAATCGCTATAGGTTGCAGAAGCTGCTCAAAGATGAAGCAACTTGCGCAGGGTAGACTTGTGTGGAGAGCTACATCAGATCTGTCTGTGGACCGAAGACGACAACATATCATGAACAGTAATGGTTCTGTAATCCATTCCCTTGGGGTAGAGTCACAAAAACCTTTACTGCTAAAAATGTAATCCACTTAAGAACCAAGCCTTGCATGTCATTATTGTTAATTTTCTGCTTACCTCCGGGAAAGAAATTCTGTAATACATCTAGCAACAAAATGACAAGAAAAGCTGAAAATGTCTCAATATACTCAGTTTGGGGTAAAAATCTAGCTGTATTCACATGTCTTTATTAGAAGTAGTTTTTTCTAAGATGGTATACCATTGCATTCATGTATCGAGTAGCAGTGGAATTTCGATTTTACATTCCCCGATTTTACGTTTTTTGGAAACTGCATCATAAATTCGTAGTCCCTGTGAAAAAGCATTTACGTTCAATGCTAAAAATTCCCTGTTTTCACATTTCTTTCTAGTAAAGTTTACTTGATTATACGTTCTTACTCAACATTTCGCTTGAGTTCGTCCCATTTTCTTGCTATTGGCATTTGATGTGACTGAACAAGTTACAAGTAGGGGGGAGGGGGGGGGGGGGGGAGATTTGCACCGGGGCTGATGACGGAGTGAAGGGAATATTTCAGGCCACTGTGAAAATGGGAGATGTGAGAGAGAAAATGCTGGAGGAATCCACGATCGGTGTTGCCAACACAACTTGCAACATTTAGCTTCACCATGCAATTATGATGGTTCGACTATATTTCACACTACTTTTTTGCAGAAACTGATGTTATTGTGATGTGTTGGCACTGTGAAAGCAACCAGGAATGAAGCTATCAATTTTTCGATTGCTATAGAGTGAAGTTGATGTTAATGGATGTGTTAGTGGCAGGAGAATCTCAGTTGGAGCAAGAACTCTTTGGGTAATATGTTTGTTGTTGTGCAAAGTGTGAAATATTTATGACAAAGAAGAATATGAATTTTATTGCTTATCATTTCACATGCAGCAATTTAAGCTGTCCTCTTAGATTCCTGCCTAACCACACACTAGGAAATTGTCACATATTAAGCTTATCCATTACGGATATTTTAGAACCTGTGACTGTTAATTGAATGTAAATACCTAAAAATGTTTTAAAAGTGGGTCATGGAATAATAAATAACTTTTCAGAAAAAAGTGACTGGTTGCAGTTTTTTTGTATTTACATATAATCGCCACATATTTGGAAAGAAACAGTGAAGTATTTGTGACACGAAACCATATGAATTTTATTGCTGCTCGTTTCACTCTCAAGAATGTTAACTGTTCTGTTACGTTTCTGCATAATCACTCACTCGGAAATCACCAGACATCTGGAAATAAACAGGCAAATATTTATTTCATCCTTCCTTCTGTGACAAGATAGAAATGTTTAATAACATCGACTATTGCAGAACATATCGTATTATGATAATAATGAACGTGATAACAACGCTAAGTTGAAAAAATATTGGCATGCAATGAGCTGCAAACAAATAACCTCTGACTCAGCTAATCATGACGTTATCCATTACGCTACAGCTTACTCATCTGAATTTTGCATTGTACATTATTTATTATAAATATCTCTTGAAGCCTTATGTTGTTGATGCTGTATTAACTGACATTTAATGATAAAGGTGACGTATTTGTGACATGGTACTTTCAATGCACTGTTCCTTTGAAACTGTATACTGCACTCATTGTCACACACTATGAAAGAAGTGAATAATCAAAGTGCACACAGTTCACACAGGGGTCATTCACACTAAAGTCAATAGTCAAAAGCCCACTAGTGATGTCACCACTGCAAAAAGTACTGTGAAGTGTCTAGCCTAAAAAACCCTCAATGTGCACTCCACAAGCACTCTGCTACCTGAGTAACTGCTTCCTTGGTATGGTGCACCCCTGACCTATCAAGGGGCGTCTTGCAAACTCACACATAAGGTCTGGCAATCTGCAACTGAGACTGTCACAGGGTTTATGAAGCCTTTGGTTGACACTGTCCACTCGGCTCCAAACCAAAGGACCCCGGTCACCTCTGGGAACAAAGTTGCAAATTGCAAGCTCTGCTTGCATCCCACACGTGAGGCCAGCAGTCCTCACCATCTCTGCCTCAGAACCAATGTGACAGGTCTCGGCACTGACATGAGCCATAACTTGCAGATGACTACACCCTGCACACCCAATAGCTGCAGGCTGCCACCTCCACATCTTGGAAAGGGCCCACCAGCGGACATACCGAGTGCACATTGGCTTTTTTCCAGCCCTAAATGCTATCTGCCTAAGGGGCTCCATAACGCGCCTAACATTGGAGCTCTCAATAACTAGCAAACCCCTCCCCACATGTGTCTGCTCGGATCCTCCTGAAGAAGCGGTCACCTGTCCATTCACAGGGTGAATGCGCGAGACCTGGGGGGCAAGTCTCCACATTGGTCCACCGCCTCGAGCAGGGCGAATACAGTGCCACCTACCACTCACCATGCGGTGAGGGCAGATCCACCGCATTGGGTGCACCAGAAGGTGCCTCGAGAGGTGCTTCAGAAGCAGAGTTCGTGGGCAAAACAAGTGACACCTGAGGTGTCCCATGCAACACACCACACACTCCACCACCACTCACTCCAGGAGGCAGCAGCAGCCTGAAGGAGACCGACTGTTGCCAAAAGGTCATTCAGTTGTTTGTGGACTGCGGCCAGCTCCGTCTGCATTCACACACATCCTAATCATCCTAGCAAGACTAAAAACAGTATTAAACTATAAAACCAGTCAGAATTCTAGCTATGTAACTTGCTTCCCTCTTGATGTGTCACCTACGGATGCTGATGCATTAATGAGCTATGTAGCTGTCTGTTTAGTGATGAACTACTGTGCAACAGACTGAATGAATTTTTACACTTACAAAAACATGAGGTTAAGCTCTTAAACATAAAAACATGCATGAAATTTAATAAATATACTAGTATGAAAACACAGAAAAAGATGAACACTTAACTTGCCATGCTGTAGTAGTATATCAGTTGACAGCTGGAACCTAGTATTTATTTCAGTTGGTAAGAGCTGATGGCAGAATTTGAGTGTGATGCAGACCCCAAGAAGCCCTGGACACAAACTGTCAACAAGGCATTATGCAAGCTGGTGATGGTTCCATAATGGTGTGCACTGAGTTTACACAGAATGGACTGGGATCTCTGATCTAACTGAACCAATCATTGACTGGAAATGATTATGTTCAGCTACTTGAAAACCACTGCAACCATTCTTGAACTTCATGTTCCCAAACAATGATGGAATTTTTATGGATGACAATGCACCATATTGCTGGCCCACAATTGTTCATGACTGTGCACAATTCGATGAGTGACCTGGCCACCCAGATCACCCGACGTGAATCCCATTAACCATTTATGGGACATATCAAGAGGTCACTTTGTGCACAAAATCCTGCACCTACAACACTTTTCCAATTATAAACAGCTATGGAGGCGGCAAGGCTCAGTATTTTCTCAGGGGACTTCCAACAACTTGTTGAGTCCATGCCATGTTACGTTGCTGCACACACCACGCAAAAGGAGGTCCAACACAATAATAGGAGGTATCCCATGACTGTCAGCCCACAGCTCAGTACACATGAAATGAATAATTTTACAGAATAAATATAAGTAAAATACAGAACTACAGATTAAAATCTAACTTTTCAATCCATTCAAGGGCTGCCTCTGTCTCATCAAAGTAGTCTTCTAGATTTCCAGGTAAGCTCATTAGCTACAGCTTGTTGCAATGTGTTTGATGGTCTGACATTCATTGCCACAGTCACACCCCATTGGAGGTGGCTTTCTGCACAGATGCCATTGCAGATTGCGTTCCAAGCATGTCACAGTAATTCCATGGCGATCAGCCTTTTAAGAGGTCTCATGAGAGTCTGATATTCCTCACAGGATGCTATTTGACATTTCTGACTTCCCATTCATGTTGAAATCCACTGCTTGCAGTGATTCTGCCAATATGATGTGTGATCACCTGGGTTTTAATGGGTTCATTCCAAATGTAGGCATATGAGTGTGGGAATTTTAATTAATTTTTAACATTCCTTAAGAAGGACACACTATCTCCACAGATCTGGCAGCACAATGTGGCTTCGAGTTGGTAACCTGTGATGACGAGAACACCTGGTGGTGGACTTTAACATTAAAGGTAACATTTAGCTTTGCATTGGTCATTCTGTTGTCAATATGAGAGCAACTAGCTTCAATCTTCGCTGGATTTGGTTTTAACCTCCACTTTTTGAAGAAGTATTCATACCCTGTACTTAGATCTGCTGAGATTATCTCTTCACCAGCTCTAAGATGTCTTGAATGGCCAAGGCCAAATAATCCACATGAACTTCCTTTACCCTGTTGCAGGGAGACCCCATATATCCAAGTTGAATAGAATTGGTACCAAAATAAACCCTGGGGAAGAGGATAGTGACAGAACATCAGTTATGAAGAGAAGAGAAAAGGAAAGATAGTGAAGTGACTGAATGAGAAGCCTAACAGAGAGGATATGGGTACTTTGCTGTATTACTTAGCATAGAGAATTGACCATATATGTCACTTTTAGAGAAAAGCTGAGTTGGGAAAAGTAAGTGCTTCCACCTCATTTTAATGCAATAGGAAATTCAACAACTGTGCACAGGGAGCTTTGTAGCTTATTCCGGGGGAAGATAACAGCAACGGAGGAATTTGTGAGTATTTTTGTTAAATGTATAGGCACCATTACGATATTAAGTACATGAGACCTTGTGAAACTATTATAACAGGTACTTTATCTATGATATGAGATAATGGGAGTGGATATACTCTGAGGACCCAGGTAGTGGAGTGTACTAGTCAATTAACTTGTTTGACCACAACCAAACTAACTGGGTGTATGAAACACTGACATGGTAACTAGATGGACATTGCAACACATAAGCATTCATTGTTTGTTTTCTCTGCCTAAAGTTTTCATTAACAATATTAAAAAAAGGAAAGTTGCTATTCACCATATAGCAGAGATGCTGAGTCACAAATAGGCACAACAAAAAGACTGTCACAAATACAGCTTTCAGTCAGTAGGGACTTCGTGAAAATTAGATGACACACACACACGCACACACGCACACACACACACACACACACACACACACACACACACACGTAAATGCAACTCACACATACATTATTGCATTCTCAGGCAACTGAGGCCCCAATGTGAGTAGCAGCACCATTGCATGACAGGAGTGGTGACTGGGTGGGGGTAAGGAGGAGGCTGCGGTGGGGATAAGGAGGAGGCTGGGGTGTGGTGGGGATGGGGAGGGATAGTACAGTATGGGTGGCAACAGTCACATGCTGTTGGAGAGTGCGCAGGGATTAAGTGGAAAGAGGTTAGGGCGGCTATGTGCAGTCGGGTGGTTAGATGGAGGGAAGCGGAGAGGTGGGGGGATAGTGGAAATGGACAGAAGTGAAAACACTAGGTCAATGGAGGAATGAGGGCTGTTTAGTGTTGAAATGGGAACAGAGAAGGGGCTAGATGGGAGAGGACAATGATTAGCAAAGGTTCAGGCCAGGAGGGGTACGGGAACGTAGGATATATTGCAGGAGAAAGTTTGCACCAGTGCAATTCAGAAAAGCTGGTGTTGGTGGGAAGGATCCATATGGCACAGGCTGTGAATCAGTCATCGAAATGAAGGCACAGGCTGTGAATCAGTCATCGAAATGAAGGATGTCATATTTGGCAGTGTGCTCAGAAACAGGGTGGTCCACTTGTTTCTTGGCCATAGTTTGTCGGTGGCTATTCATGCGGACAGACAGCTTGTTGGTTGTCAAGCCTACATAGAATGCAGCACAGTAGTTGCAGCTTAGCTTGTAGATCACATGACTGGTTTCACTGGTAGCCCTGCCTTTGATGCGATAGGTGATGTTTGTGACTGGACTGGAGTAGGTGGTGGTGGGAGGATGTATGGGACAGGTCTTGCACCTAGATATATTACAGAGGTATGAGCCATGAGGTAAGGGGTTTGGAGCAGGGGTTGTGTAGGGACTGCCTCATTTCAGGGCAGAGCAAGGGGTGGTCAGAACTCTGGCGGAGAATGTAATTCAGCTGCTTTAGTCCTGGGTGGTACTGAGTTACGAGGCGAATGGTCCTCTGTGGCTGGACTGTGGGACTTTGTGAGGTGGTGGAAACTGGAAAGATAAGGCATAGTAGATTTATATATATATATATATATATATATATATATATATATATATATATATATATATATATATATATATACAACGTTGGGAGGATATTTATGGTTTGTGACGGCTTCAGTGAGACATTCAGTATATTTCAAGAGGAACTGCTCATCCTGCAGATGCGATGGCCACGGGTGGCTAGGCTGTATGGAAGGGGCTTCTTGGTATGGGACGGGTAGCAGCTGTCAAAGTGGAAGTATTGCTGGTGGTTACTAGGTTGGACATGGATGGAGGTACTGATGTAGCTATCTGTGACGGGGAGGTCAGTATCTATTGAGGTGGCTTATTGGGTCGGGTAGGACAAGGTGAAGCAAATGAGGGAGAAGTAGTTGAGGTTCTGGGAGGACTGTAGATAGGGTGTCCTCATCCTCACCCTCAATCCAAATTGAAATGATGTCATCAATGAATCTGAACCATGTGAGGGGTTTAGGATTCTGGGTGTTTAAGAAGGATTCATATAGATGGCACATGAACAGGTTGGCATAGGATTGGCATAGGAGGGTGCCACGAGGGTGCCCGTAGCCATACACTGGATTTGTTTGTAGGTAAGCAAATGAGGGAGAAGTAGTTGAGGTTCTGGGAGGACTGTGGATAGGGTGTCGTCACCCTCAATCCAAATTGAAATGATGTCATCAATGAATCTGAACCGTGTGAGGGGTTTAGGATTCTGGGTGTTTAAGAAGGATTCATATGGATGGCCCATGAACAGGTTGGCATAGGAGGGTGCCACGAGGGTGCCCGTAGCCATACTCTGGATTTGTTTGTATGCCTTTTTTTGTTGTGCCTATCTGTGACTCAGCATCACAGCTATACAATGAGTAGCAACTTTCCTTTTCAAAATACTGTTACATTCCATACTGCAATTTCCATTGTTTAAAGTTTTCATTACTTGTACTGTGTTAAATTCAGCTGTAATAGTGATGTTTCAGTATAACCAGTTATTGTGTATGTTTCAAATTCTGTGGAATGCGTACTGAAACATCTCAAGCGCATAGAAACTAGCAGGTATCTTCCTTCACAATGTGACATCATTTTCTACCCATACTGCCAAAATCAACAGAAGGTAATTGTTGGTAGAATTCAAAACTACCAAATTTTACAGTCTGTAACACACATTTTTTTCTATGAAAAATTGTCTTTAAAATGCTGATGCATCTTATACTCGAAATTAAGATAAAAATGTCCTGTGTTTGGTTTAAAACTCCTGCCAGTCTTAAAAAGGCCATATATTTGATGCTGCAGGAAACCACTCTCTATCTGGCAACACTAGATTAAACTGGCAGCAGCAGCGCACCAATGCAAGGAACCTGAGTTTCGGAGATTCAAAAGCCTGCTTCCAAAAAATAAAAAAAATAATTCTCAAACACAAAACACTGCGTAGCCTATGATGTGTCATTGTAGGTCTATGGTGTCGAGTTGAAAGTGATTCGCGTTATCAGTAACAGTACAATATTTTTGTTAGTAGCTAGTTTTGTAACGGATAAAAATAAAAGGTATTCATATGATGTGGGGTATAAGTTGAAAGTAATAACATGAAGTAGATACCTTAGGGGTTGCGAAGCAACTCAAATCGCTTGATACGGGCAAGTCTTCACGTCCAGATTGTATACTGATTTGGTTCCTTTCAGATTATGCTGATACTATAGCTCCCTACTTAGCACTCATATACAACCGCTCGCTCACCGATAGATCTGTACCTACAGATTGGAAAATTGCGCATGTCGCACCAGTGTTCAAGAAGGGTAGTAGGAGTAATCCATTTAACTACAGACCTATATCATTGACGTCGGTTTGCAGTAGGGTTTTGGAGCATATACTGTATTCAAACATTATGAATCACCTCGAAGGGAACGATCTATTGACACGTAATCAACATGGCTTCAGAAAACATCGCTCTTGTGCAACGCAGCTAGCTCTTTATTCGCACGAAGTAATGGCCGCTATCGACAGGGGATCTCAAGTTGATTCCGTATTTCTAGATTTCCGGAAAGCTTTTGACACCGTTCCTCACAAGTGACTTCTAATCAAGCTGCAGAGCTATGGGGTATCGTCTCAGTTGTGCGACTGGATTCGTGATTTCCTGTCAGGAAGGTTGCAGTTCATAGTAATAGATGGCAAATCATCGAGTAAAACTGAAGTGATATCAGGTGTTCCCCAGGGAAGCGTGCTGGGACCTCTGCTGTTCCTGATCTATATAAATGACCTGGTTGACAATCTGAGCAGTTCTCTCAGATTGTTCGCAGATGATGCTGTAATTTACCGTCTAGTAAGGTCATCCAAAGACCAGTATCAGTTGCAAAGCGATTTAGAAAAGATTGCTGTATGGTGTGTCAGGTGGCAGTTGACGCTAAATAACGAAAAGTGTGAGATGATCCACATGAGTTCCAAAAGAAATCCGTTGGAATTCGATAAATAGTACAATTCTCAAGGCTGTCAATTCAACTAAGTACCTGGGTGTTAAAATTACGAACAACTTCAGTTGGAAGGACCACATAGATAATATTATCGGGAAGGCGAGCCAAAGGTTGCGTTTCATTGGCAGGACACTTAGAAGATGCAACAAGTCCACTAAAGAGACAGCTTACACTACACTCGTTCGTCCTCTGTTAGAATATTGCTGCGCGGTGTGGGATCCTTACCAGGTGGGATTGACGGAGGACATCGAAAGGGTGCAAAAAAGGGCAGCTCGTTTTGTATTATCACGTTATAGGGGAGAGAGTGTGGCAGATATGATACACGAGTTGGGATGGAAGTCATTACAGCATAGACGTTTTTCGTCGCGGCGAGGCCTTTTTACGAAATTTCAGTCACCAACTTTCTCTTCCGAATGCGAAAATATTTTGTTGAGCCCAACCTACATAGGTAGGAATGATCATCAAAATAAAATAAGAGAAATCAGAGCTCGAACAGAAAGGTTTAGGTGTTCGTTTTTCCCGCTCGCTGTTCGGGAGTGGAATAGTAGAGAGATAGTATGATTGTGGTTCAATTAACCCTCTGCCAAGTACTTAAATGTGAATTGCAGAGTAGTCATGTAGATGTAGATGTACAGAAGAACATAGTAACATAGAACCTGAGTGGCATTTCAGCCCTCCAAATGAAAAAACCATTTGCGACTAGAGAGAGAGAGAGAGACAGAGAGAGAGAGAGAGAGAGAGAGAGAGAGAGAGAGGAGGGGGGGAGGGGGAGACTATATGTGCAAATAGAGGACTTAATGCAAAATGGTAAAAATCAGATGATGATATAATGAAATGGATTCAAGGACACCACCAAAATGGCACTGGAATTTATAAAAAAAATTATTCAAATACACTCTCCTAAGCTATTACTACACCACTTGCGCTAGCTTATGAGTGTGTGTGAAGCAGACTTAAAGGGTGGGGTTAGTTTGTGCTACAGGTCTATGAAGCATTATGGACTTAGCGTGCAAACCAAAACATCTCAGAATTCTGACATTTGATGTGCCATGTAACAGAACTGTTGAAATGAAAGGTTCTACTGTAACTACACTCCTGGAAATGGAAAAAAAAACACAATGACACCGGTGTGTCAGACCCACCATACTTGCTCCGGACACTGCGAGAGGGCTGTACAAGCAATGATCACACGCACGGCACAGCGGACACACCAGGAACCGCGGTGTTGGCCGTCAAATGGTGCTAGCTGCGCAGCATTTGTGCACCGCCGCCGTCAGTGTCAGCCAGTTTGCCGTGGCATACGGAGCTCCATCGCAGTCTTTAACACTGGTAGCATGCCACGACAGCGTGGACGTGAACCGTATGTGCAGTTGACGGACTTTGAGCGAGGGCGTATAGTGGGCATACGGGAGGCCGGGTGGACGTACTGCCAAATTGCTCAACACATGGGGCGTGAAGTCTCCACAGTACAACGATGTTGTCGCCAGTGGTCGGCGGAAGGTGCACGTGCCCGTCGACCTGGGACCGGACCGCAGCGACGCACGGATGCACGCCAAGACTGTAGGATCCTATGCAGTGCCGTAGGGGACCGCATCGCCACTTCCCAGCAAATTAGGGACACTGTTGCTCCTGGGGTATCGGCGAGGACCATTCACAACCGTCTCCATGAAGCTGGGCTACGGTCCCGCACACCGTTAGGCCGTCTTCCGTTCACGCCCCAACATCGTGCAGCCCGCCTCCAGTGGTGTCGCGACATGCGTGAATGGAGGGACAAATGGAGACGTGTCGTCTTCAGCGATGAGAGTCGCTTCTGCCTTGGTGCCAATGATGGTCGTATGCGTGTTTGGCGCCGTGCAGGTGAGCGCCACAATCAGGACTGCATACGACCAAGGCACACAGGGCCAACACCCAGCATCATGGTGTGGGGAGCGATCTCCTACACTGGCCCTACACCTCTGGTGATCGTCGAGGGGACACTGAATAGTGCACAGTACATCCAAACCGTCGTTGAACCCATCGTTCTACCATTCCTAGACCGGCAAGGGAACTTGCTGTTCCAACAGGACAATGCACGTCCGCATGTATCCCGTGCCACCCAACGTGCTCTAGAAGGTGTAAGTCAACTACCCTGTCCAGCAAGATCTCCGGATCTGTCCCCCATTGAGCATGTTTGGGACTGGATGAAGCTTCGTCTCACGCGGTCTGCACGTCCAGCTTGAACGCTGGTCCAACTGAGGCGCCAGGTGGAAATGGCATGGCAAGCCGTTCCACAGGACTACATCCAGCATCTCTACCATCGTCTCCATGGGAGAATAGCAGCCTGCATTGCTGCGAAAGGTGGATATACACTGTACTAGTGCCGACATTGTGCATGCTCTGTTGCCTCTGTCTATGTGCCTGTGGTTCTGTCAGTGTGATCATGTGATGTATCTGACCCCAGGAATGTGTCAATAAAGTTTCCCCTTCCTGGGACAATGAATTCACGGTGTTCTTATTTCAATTTCCAGGAGTGTATAAAAACAAGTAGACACGAAAAAATGCACTACACTGTTGTCCTTTTATGTTGTATTGACAGTGCTAAACTTAATCCAATGACAATTTTCAAGTGCAAAACAATGCAAAATCCTTCTGAAATGCCATCGGGTGTTGTTGCTCTTGTACATGACAAGGGTCGGACTGATGAGACAGGTATGAAATTATTGATTAACAAAATGTGGGAGAGAAGGAAAGGTGCTTTATTGAAGAAGTGGTCTCTTCTTATGCTAGACCAGTTTAGTAGTAATTTGGAAAATTCTGTAAAGGAGAAACTGAGACAGAGAAATACAAAGCTTGCTGTTATTCCAGGAGGACTTACCTCAACTGCAAGCACTTTATGTCCCAATAAATAAAACATTTAAATGTTATGAGAGAGGAATGGAACAAATGGATGTTAGATGAAACCCAACATGAATTCACGCCAAAGGGAGCTTTAAAATTACCCACAATCAAACAACTGTGTCAGTGGATACAAGTCATGTTCTAGAGTGAGAGGAGACGTTATTGTTAACCTTTCAAGAAGTGTGGCATAAGTAGCCCTCTCAACAGCAGTGAAGACTGTCTTCTATATGAAGAGGACGATGATGATGACGAGGAGGAGGAGCAGAAGGAGAAGGAAAGTTCAAATGACAATTTTCATGGACTTTAAAGGTCAGTTTGGTTTTATAAACTAAGGTTTTTTTTTAGTCTAGCATTGCAATATAATAATGAAAATGGTAAACATGTTAGTTTCTAAAAAACTGCTTAAAAGTTAAGGTGCACCTTGTAGTCTGGAAAATAAGGTAATTAATTTCTCATGGAATACTAAAATTACTTGGAACTTTAGATTTAGTTTAAATCCCAGGTATGCATCCAAATAAACACTGAAGATAGATAGTCATTCTTCAAGTTTGGCACTTAAGTGAAATGAAGACATTATATTTAAATTGACAGAGACCATGCATTGATATAACAACTAAACAAAATGAAGACACGAGATACTTGCAGGACACAACCAACAAGGTATCACTGACACACAAGGAGGCCAACAGCATGCCCAAAACTGAGTCTTCCAGAACTCCAGAGAAAACATGCTTCCATGGCAAAATTTCATCCTCAAAGAAAATGTGCTGCTGCCTATTTCTGAAGCAGTCATCAGAAAATAAAAATCTGGCTTTAAATAGATTGGAACACTGAATACTAGATCCCATAGTCAAATAATTACTTTACAGAACTTGTAAAGAGAAATTTATAGCTTGAATTTACATATAATTGAAATAAGTAAAGTGTGGTGGCAGAAAGAATGGGATTTCTGGTCAGTTGAGCAGGCTTTTTGGCACAAAATCACATAGTTGTAACACAGGAGGCGCTCAAACAATGAACAAGAAAATAGGAACACAAATGAAATACTATGAACAGTTCAGTGAATAATTTATCAAAGCCAAGACAGACACAAAGCAATAACCCATCACAGTAGTATAAGTATACATGACTACTAGGTATGCAGATAGTGAAAAGATTGAATAAGAACTGTATGATAAAAGAAATTATTCAGGAGATTAAGAGAGACAAAAATTTGATTGTGATAGGTGACAGAACTTCTACAATGACAATCATCATTATTTTGGATGTGGGGTGCTCAAGAGCAAGGTCATTGGCACCCTTACAAAGCATCAGTATGTCATTCTCTCGGCACAGAACATATTTTAAGTATTCAAACACTTGCTTTAAGAATAATGAAAGCAGACTGCATATGTGAGAGAGACCTGAGACACTGAAAGATTTCAAATTAGGAAGAGAGATAAAGAAACAAGTATTAAAGAGCGAACTATTTCCAGCAACAGATAACTATCATAATTTATTTGTTTCGAGATGTTAATTATCTGGGACGTGGAAACCTGCAACAACCAGAGATTGTTGAGGGTTTTTATCTTATTTGTAATACATTCCTCTCTGGGGGGACACCATCCTGAAGTAGCACTGTCAGTGGGGGTGGAGGGGTTTGTGTGTTCGTCTGAAGCTGCGGGCTATGCAGGCTGTGGGAACCTACGATTGGTAAGGTCTTGGCCGATGGAGCGAACTAAGTGTGTTCCACAACGACCTGTCATTCCACATCCATACCTTGTTCTTTCCCAACTCCTCAATACCAAACCCAAGGCGTGAAGCAATCCATGCTGAGTGGGGCGTGGCACATGGGAAGATGTCTCATGAATGGAGCCTGGAATATACCTAATATACAAAGACTTAATGAAAACTTTGATTTCCTGACATCGTGTAGTACAATACCTCACTTTAAAATGATTGGTATTGTGGTGATTCATGAATTTCATAGAAATGACACTAGATTGGAGACTAATTATCAGACACTATTGCAAAATAAAACAAACAATGATGTATTTTAAGAAACAGTGGCATTCAGTGTAGTAATGGGAAAGACTTGAATTAGTGAAAATGGTAGGAATAAAATAAATGGTATTAATCACAAACTGTAATTATTCAAATAACTGGACTTTTATGAATGTAGTTTACTCATTCAAGAAGTTATTCTGTCGCTTGCAAATGAAGGCACATTTTGTAAAACGTAAATTTAGGATGAAAGCAGTAAAGAACATTCCTTCTTAATGACTTTACTAATTAAATTCTTATTGTTGTAACCAGATATATGCCTAATTATAAAATTCTAGGCATCTGTTACAAATTCTGTCAATCAAAACCTGTTTCGTTTTACTCTCTTAGCTTCAATTATTGTTAGGAATGTGAGTCGTCATGCATTAAGCATGTATTAATTAATTTTGTGAAGTTCATTGTTGTATTCATATTTAGATGGAATATTCACATTTAAAAATACTTTTACATTATAAGTTTCACATATTTTTCAATTTTGTAATTTTAGACGTATTATTCTGTGAAACCAGAACATCTTAGCTTTGGAACTTTTAATTGTAAATATGATTAAAATATGTTTTCATTATTAAGTAATAATGGTCCAAGTGACCATCCATTATTTAGAATATATAAATAGGGAAGCAGCGAGGCTATTGAATGGGCAGTTTGAGCTGATATCTCGAAGTGTAACCTGTGTTAGTTATGTGAATATTATTTCACCAAGATTTAAAGTCGTGAAAAAGTATGTTTCTTTATTTGTGAACCAGTCAGTTGTTTTACGAACACATACTGTACAACTTGGCCTCTTTGCAATGTGTCATGATGGATTTGATCAGCTGTTATGAACAGAAGAATAAATGTTTAAAAACTGGAACTGATCACTTTCACTGTAAACCACAAACTTCATGAAGATCCAGGCAATCTACAAATATTTCAGTTATGTGGGGAAAGATTTCATTTTAATCTTCAACTTATGATTCTAGATGACATGCACTTTTGATAAGTCAGTACATCTGTCTTCGAAGTTTTGAGGATTACCTTACCGACGAGTAGACAATAATTAAGTAGAAGTGTTAAAAGCCTCAGGGATACCTGATGACCTTCCTGGGTTATTAGCCTTGCACTGCGTGGGGTTTGCATGGTGTTGACCGATTAGATCTTAACTCTTGTGGGACCAAAATGGACACAAAAGAAAATTGCAATACTGAGTGGAAAGTTGAGACCTCAGACACCCAAACATCGGAGCTGGAACCCATGAAAAATATCCCCTCAGTTGAACAGAGGGACGGACCTGTTCAGGAAGTGAGAATGGTGACAAAGAAGTTGGACTAGATTAAGATTAAAGAATTGCCTGGGGCTCAGATGAGGAAACTTCTTAGAGAACAAAAGCTAAAGGAAGGAAAAGAGTGGCTTCCTAAACAAAATTGGAGGGAACTAAAAGGGCTTGAGCCCAAGAGTTCCAAGGAAAGACTGTCCCAGGGTGAAGGGGATGTACAAACCCCTTCTACATTGAGAGCAGGCAGTGAGAGGACAAGGGAGGAATCTAAGACTCCCATTTCTCAGGAAAAGCGTATACATTAAAGCCGAGGCAAGATATAGGGAAACAGACCTATAGTGCTGCAGTCTCAGTTTTTAGGATGGCAGTTATCCAGTAGGCCTATCCACTGATCAAATCACCTTGCAGCAGGAGGAGTTCCAGGAGGAGTTCGTGCAGATGTCTCTCTTTGAGAAGACTGGGGGGGAGGGGTGGGAGGACACTGGTCCAAGATCCAAATTCAGGAATGACTATCTGGATCACGGTGCTCTTATCTTTGATTGAGAAGGGGTGGGTACAGTGGACTGGCTTAAGGAAAAAGTGCCCCTAATATTTCCATGGGAGGATGCAAAGCTCCTGTTACAGACAGCAGCTGAGCTCTTCAGGACCACAAAGATATTAATCTGGGTGCCAAAACTTTTTAACGATAGCTCTCCAGAGACTCTGACTGAAAAAATAGGGTCTCAAAACCCAAAAGTCTCAACAGAGAATTGGGAGGTAATCAACCGACAGGTTGTACCAAACGGCCAAACCCATGTGGTGGAAGTCAGAGAGGAGTCCCTGGAGGCAATCCAGGAACATGACCTGAGATTATTCTTGGGGTTCTTGCAGGTTGCCGACAGGGTAATAAAGGACATCATAAGCAACAATTGCTGCAAGATGGAAAGATGGAAACTGAATGTGCTGCAGATAAATCTGCAGCACAATAAAGGGGCCACTGCTGCTCTGAGTCATCTTCTGGGAAGACAAGTGGACGTGGCCCTGATTCAGGAACCCTATTTATATAAAGAGGGTGTATCAGGTCTCAGTAGCACTGGAGGTAAGCTGGTTTGTGCTAGAAATATGAGAAACTCCAGAACGTGCATTTATGTGAAAAATGGATTCCCCTTCATGCCAATGGCGGACTATTGTTCCAGGTACTTAGTGACTATCAGGGTGCGACAACATGAGGAAGGTATGACGAGGGAGTTTGTAATGGCCTCGGTATACCTTCCTCACAAGGACAGTGCTCCTCCTCCTCAGGCGGTGAGGAGACTGACAGAAGCCTGTGCACATAGGGCGACCAACTATTGATTGGATGCAATGCTAAAAATGCCCACAACTTAGTGCAGAGCAACACTGACACCAACAGTAGAGGTGAGTATCTTCCAGAATTTCTTCTATCTGGTAACTAGAGATCCTCAATAGGAGGCAAGGAACCTACATTTAGCAATATAAGAAGGAAAGAGGTAATTGACATAACCTTTGGTTCCACTCTGATGGATAGTTATGTCAAACAATGGCATGTGGCTTTAGAGCCATCCTCATCAGACCACGTGTATATTAAGTTCTAGGTCGAAATGGGCATTAGATAGACAATGTCCTATAGGAATCCCAGGAAAATGGACTGGGAGGCATATAGGAGGGACCTCGACTCAAGCCTATCGGAAGTCAGTACTTCAATAAGAAATCCAGTAGAGTTTGAGGAGGTAGCAGAGGCAGTGACCTTTGCCATCATGACCTCATACTATGACAAGTGTTCCATCACCAAGAAGTGCACGAACAGGGATGAATTTTGGTGAAACAACAACCTGGAATCGCAGAGGGAACAGGTACAAAAACTGTTTAACCTTGTGAGAAGGAAAGGACAATGGGCAGAATATCGGGAGACCCTTGTCAAATACAATCTTGCAATTAAGCAAGCAAAGCAGGTGTCCTGGAAGGTATTCTGTGAGGAGGCAGAGTGTGCTGGTCTGGCAGGGCGCTGTTCACACCAGACTTCACAAAATCCTCACTAGGATGCCAACTAATCCAGGAGGAACTTTAAGGAAAAAGGATAGGGAATATACAAGGACATCACATGAAACACTGCAACTACTCCTCAAGACTCATTTTCCTCAACATACTCTGACAGAAAACATAGACCAGGATGAGATCACTGTGGGATATCTGTTTTCAAGTATTTGAAGGCAGAATTAAGAATCTGCCAGAGGATGTGTTGACCACAGTAAAATCCAATGGGCGGTGGGAACATTCCAACCATTCAAGTCACCTGGCCCATATGGAATTTTTCCAGAGATCCTGCAACAAGCAGGAGTGAACTTAACAAGATTCCTATGCGGGTGACTTAGGGTTGGCCTAGCAGCAGGAATAATCATTCCTAACATTTGGAGGGCAGTGAAGGTTGTCTTCATTCCAAAGCTAAGGAGAACTGATCATACCTAGGCCAAGGTTATGAGACCTATCAGTCTGTCCTCCTTTCTTCTTAAAACATTAGAAAAACTGGTCAATGCAGATGTTTTGGGGAGGAGGTTAAACCAAAATTAAACCAACCAGGAAAATCTTGCGAAACTGCACTCCACCAACTTGTTGAAAAGGCGGAGAAAGCACTACACTTTCTGGAAATAACTATCTGCATCTTATTGGACATCGAAGGGGCTTTTAGCAACACAACCTTCGAAGGCAGCGGAGGTGCATGGCTTGGAGACCACCATTTGCAGGTGGATTAGAGCCATGATTAGTAGTAGAAAGGTAGAAGCCATTATGACGCAAGAAAAAATGGTAATCAACACCACCAGAGTTTGTCCACAAGGAGGGGTCCCGTCCCCTCTACTGTGGAACCTTGTGGTGAATGAACACATTGCAGAATTCAATTCTAGACAGTACTTCTGCCACGACTCTGCAGGACAAATTTTCAAGTACAGTCAGAGCTAAGGCACAAGGAGCATTGAACTTTGCGCAAAATTGGTGCAGGAAACAGGATCTATGGGTCAGTCCTACAAAGACTGTTGTAGTACCATTTACAAGGAAGCATATCCAACACATAAATTGGAATCTCAAGCTTCTCAATGAAACTACCAGTGAAGTGATAGTTAAATGTCTAGCAGCAACTCTGAATGAGAAACTATCGTGGGCCCCTTCCAAGGTAAAAGGTACTCTAATGAGTACCAGGAGAGCTTGTGGTAAAAACTGGGGCTTAAGCCCCCAAGAGTATGTGCTGGATATACACCATTGTGGGTCCCTGGCCATTCAGGGCTTAGTGGTAACGAGCAAGCTGATAGGTTGGCCAGGATAGGGTGATGACACCATTTATTGGACCGAACATGCCCTGACGCTCACCAAGGTGATGATCAAAATAAAACTATGAGACTGGACAAGGAGACAGCATGTAGAATATTGAGCTAAGTTCCAAAAGCAAAAACATGGCAAAGTATTGATGCCAAAGCCACGTTCTAAGAGAAGTCTCTCAATACTGGGCTTGAACAGGACAGAAATGAAACTCATGGCTGGACTACTGTGAGGCCATGGGAATTTCAGAAAACATCTCGTAAAATGGGGATAATAGAAGAAGGCCTCAAATGTAGGATGTGTGGTGTTGGCGAGGAAACCACATCACATTTGATCTTCGAATGTGAGGCATTGGAGATTAAAAAGACAAAATATTTGGATGAACCAGACCTGAAGCTATTGTGTCTAGCAAAGCACTGATGAAGGATCTCCTTGAACTGTTCAAGGGCAATGGTTGGCTTTACTGTGTAACTACGTATTATTCTGTGCAACTACTTATTGCTATGGCACTGTTAATTAAAAGTTATAGTTAATTACAGTTAGCACAACAGCTCACTACATGCTATAATCTATGAGATAATACTTATATTTGAGTAAAGCAACATACACCATTTGAAAGTTAAGAACTTCTGCTTTCCTGAAAAGTATTTTAAATTACCAAAAACTAATTATCTTATCAATATTAGAAAAGGAAACCTGCTACTCATCATATAGCGGAGATGCTGAGTCACAATAGGCACAACAAAAAGATTCACACAATTACAGCTTTCGGCCATTAAGGCCTCTGTCAGCAATAGACACACGCGCGCGCGTGCCTACACACACACACACACACACACACACACACACACACACACACACACACACACACACACAACTGCAGACGTGTGTGTGTGTGTGTGTGTGTGTGTGTTTGTGTTGCTGACAAAGCCCTTAATGGCCAAAAGCTATAATTGTGTGAATCTTTTTGTTGGGCCTAATGCGACTCAGCATCTCCGCTATATGGTGAGTAGCAACTTGCCTTCTCTAATATTTTTACATTCCATCCTACATTATTTTCCATTGTTTAATTATCTTATCAAAGTTTCTGGTTATTGCCAATTTCCATCACAGATTTCATAGTAACCACTATCAGATTCCAGACTTACCTTAATTTTTCTGTACCACCTGACAAAGCAACAATTAATTAACTCACTATTTAATAATTTCATGCAACTTCCTGTGCTTTGCAATACGATGCTCATGCATATAAAAAACGGAATCCACACTGGAATAAGAATTATAGTACCATGTATTTTTCTAAATTTCTAAATAGCAACATCCATGTAAGTTATAACCAATTTCAAGCAAACTTTGTACACATATCATTTACTGTCTGGAAAGAAACACTGTGCAGATAAGAACTAACCACCTATCAAATGTGTGGAGGTGAAATCAGTGTAACCCACAGTGTGAGAATACCCACACTTAACTCATCCAGTATTTGAGAATGAGAGCATTTAAAACTTGCAATAACTGTATCTACATAGTTTAAAACCTTTAATAAATATTTCCTTGCTGATGACTCCTACAAAATGATCAATGGAAGGAAGTTCATCACTTACTATATTTTCACTGTTCATGCAGTACAGCTGGCACATGAAGCATGACATTTTAGTTTATTCGTTCTTTTCTACTAACTGTATTCATGACATTCTATAGACAGTATTCACATATACCACTGAATGTAGCAGAAAAATACCATCATTGCACGACACTTAGTGCAGGAGGTATGATGTCATACACAATGAATGCGTAAAGAATTACTGCTTCATGCAAGGCTTTTAATTTGTTACTTGTGTACTACTAACTCTGTTTACAACATATTTCGCAGACAGTAGATGCATATACCACTGGATGTACCTGCAAAATTATATAATTGTACAGCACAGTTTATGATATACATTGTAATAAACAGTAACATGTGTGAAAATGAAACAGCAGGATGAAATTCACGAGACGTACAGGTGAAATACGTATACAAATAAACACAACACACATTAACTATGTGTGAAATATATCTGATGTGTGTAAGCAAGCAAAGCCATGACAAAAAGCTAATCGTAAGCCCCTGGAACGATATCGAAGTGGCCACACATGTTACTGTCTGGAAAGAAACACTACAGGGGTAAGAACCACCAATCTCCTATCGAGGTGAACATAATGACATGGAAAGAGAAGGGAGGATGAGGAGATTGACAAACGGCGAGAGAGGAAGACGAGAGAGGTACTGACATGAGGACAAGGGACAAGCAGATGGAAAGAGAGAGGGGAGAGGAAGAAATACACAAAAAAAGAAAAAGGAGATGGACAGAGAAAGTAGGAGGCGAGGGTCAGGGAGGGGGGGAAGAGAAGGAGGAGGCGAGGGACCGGGAGGGGGGGAAGAGGAGGAGGAGGAGGCGAGGGACCGGGAGGGGGGGAAGAGGAGGAGGAGGAGGAGGCGGCGGCGGCGAGGGACAGGGAGGGGGGAAGAAAAGGAGGAGGCAAGGGACAGGGAGGGGGGAAGAGAAGGAGGAGGTGAGGGACAGGGAGGCGGGGACGGGAAGGAGGTGGTGATGGACAGGGAGGGGGGACGGGAAGGTGGTGAGGGACAGGGAGGGGGGGACGGGAAGGAGATGGTGATGGACATGGAGGGGGGACGGGAAGGTGGTGAGGGACAGGGAGGGGGGAGCGGGAAGGAGGAGTCGGGGGACAGGGAGGGGGGAGGGAAGGAGGAGGTGAGGGACAGGGAAGGGGGAAGGGAAGGGGGTGAGGCGAGGGACAGGGAGGGAGGAGGGAAGGGAAGGAGGAGGTGAGGGACAGGGAGGGAGGAGGGAAGAGAAGGAGGAGGGAAGAGAAGGAGGAGGTGAGGGACAGGGAGGGGAGAGGGAAGAGGATGCGAGGGACAGGGAGGGGAGAGGGAAGAGGATGCGAGGGACAGGGAGGGGAGAGGGAAGAGGATGCGAGGGACAGGGAGGGGAGAGGGAAGAGGATGCGAGGGACAGGGAGGGGAGAGGGAAGAGGATGCGAGGGACAGGGAGGGGAGAGGGAAGAGGAGGCGAGTGACAGGGAGAGTGAAGAGGAGGCGAGTGACAGGGAGAAGGAAGAGGAGGCAAGTGATAGGGAGAGGGAAGAGGAGGCGAGTGACAGGGAGAGGGAAGAGGAGGCGAGTGACAGGGAGAGGGAGGAGGAGGTGAGTGACAGGGAGAGGGAAGAGGAGGTGAGTGACGGAGAGGGAAGAGGAGGTGAGTGACGGAGAGGGAAGAGGAGGTGAGTGACAGGGAGAGGGAAGACGAGGCGAGTGACAGGAGAGTGAAGAGGCTACAACAGAGCACTCCCCTTGTTACTCAGTACCACTCAGGAATGCAGGGTTTCGAATACCTCACATCATGCCATGAAATTATGAATATCCTGCCCACTATCCTTCCCTTTCACTCCCACAGCCCATCCAACCTATGCACTATCATTGTCCATTCCTATTTCACCCCTGCTGACTACCTCTTCCTTCGTGGTTCATATCCCTGCAAGAGACCTAAATGAAAGACCTGTTCCATGAATCCCCCCCCCCCCCCCCCACCACCACCACCACCACCCATCCAGTGAGAAGCATCTCTCATCCCATCAACAGTAGGACTACCGGTGAAAGTAGTTTAAAGAATTTCCGTGTAAATTCTAGAACCACTCGGCCTACTACTGTCTGGAACACACGATATTTTAAATATAAGTGTGAGAGAGCCTATTTACTGTGCATCACCTGTCTGTGTGTGCAGGTTTGAAGTCTATCATTTGAGAACTGTAGACACTGCGGTCGAACAGCACTGTCAAATGGTCATTCCCACAATGTGGGAAGCTTTCTATGTGGGAATGACCAGCAACAAACTGTCCATTCACATGAACGGACACAGGCAGACAGTGTTTGTTGGTAATGAGGATCACCCTGTGGCTAAACATGCCTTGGTGCACGGCCAGCACATCTTGGCACAGTGTTACACCGTCCGGGCTATCTGGATACTTCCCACTGACACCAACCTATCAGAACTCCAGAGGTGGGAACTTGCCCTTCAATATATCTTCTCTTCCTGTTACCCACCAGGACTCAACCTCCGCTAATTTCAAGTTGCCGCCGCTCATACCTCACCTGTCATTCAATAACACCTTTGCCTCTGTACTTCCACCTCGACTGATATCTCTGACCAAACTCTTTGCCTTTACATATGTCTGCTTGTGTCTGTATATGTGCGGATGTGTGTGTGTGTGTGTGTGTGTGTGTGTGTGTGTGTGTGTGTGCACGTGCAGGCGCGTGTGTGTGCACGAGAGTATGTATACCTGTCCCTTTTTCCCCCTAAGGTAAGTCTTTCCGCTCCCAGGATTGGAATGACTCCTTACCCTCTCCCTTAAAACCCACATCCTTTCGTCTTTCCCTGTCCTTCCCTCTTTCCTGATGAAGCAACCATGGGTTGCGAAAGCTTGAGATTTGTGTGTGTGTGTGTGTGTGTGTGTGTGTGTGTGTGTGTGTGTGTTTGTGTGTGTGTGTGTTTGTGTTCGTTATTGTCTCTATCAACGTACCAACGCTTTCGTTTGGTAAGTTACAGAATCTTTGCTTTTGATATATTTTTCCCATGTGGAATGTTTAACAGCCAAGGACAAATCACCAGGATTTTCCATCCTCCCCTAGCAAGACATATACCACGAAATATCTCCTACGAATATGTCCACAGTCCTATTCTCTGCTTCCCACAAGAGGACTATCTGCCACTGCACTGTGTGTCAGTTCTTAAGTCTGCGAGCTCATTTTTACGAATTCTATCAGAAAATGCCTCTTAACAACTCAATGTGCTTCCATGTAAACCTCCAAGGTTTTTCATTGCACTATTCTGCTTATGATATCACTGGACAAGCCCTTCAGCCAGATGGTCAAATGCCTATGCCTTACTAAGTATTTCATGGTATATCAAATGCATTTTAGCATCACCCACTAATCGTAACTTAGCCATATACAGATACCTTATCAGATCAATTCCCTAACTTAGCTGCAACACTCACATCATCAGCGAGGGTCAACATATGTTCAGATGTCTTTCCAGAAAAATTCTTAATGAGACTGGATGCCATAGTATCAATGGACAACAAAGGTATGTTCATGTCTTGCTGTCGGCTCCCTGGAATTGCATTTGCCCAGTCAAGATTTGTAATGCTTGTAGTTCCTTCTACAACTCCTCATTAAAGTTAAATATCAATGAATCGATGATACAGGCAGAATGACCAGACTGAGTACCGAGTGGACGGAAGGGGAAGGCTATATGGTGGTCAACGACGTGATTCCCCACCTACTGATGACAGAATGTGCTCCAATTTTTTTAGCCTTTCAGCATTTTCTGCTGGACTAATGTTTGGTTTCAGAGCTTCAGAGAATTCTTTTACAAAAGGTATGTAGCATGAAAGGCATTCTTGCATAGTCTTTAGATGCAGGTACTACATGCTGCCCCGTTAACAGAATATTTTATTACCAATTATGTCCTGGTGTCAAAACGGGTGCTCTGATGCTCTCTCTTGCACAGCCTGTGGGAATGTGATCTTCACTTGTTTGTGTTCTGGTTCCCCTGAGTTTTTATACTCATTATGCAACTGTTGCATACCAGGCGGGCGCACTACGCCTGGATGCTGTTTCAGGATGCTCAAAAATTTTATTCTTCACTCTAATACTATTTGGCTGTGCGATACTTCTGTCTCACATGACGCCTGCCACACAACTGATGTCGTAGTGCACTCTCTGCTACTGCCTGCACTCACATAGCCACGTGTGATGAACACACACAATGCTGGCATAGCTTCCACACAACGAACTAGCAGTTTGTAATCCATTCACATATCTGCAAATGAAGAAAAACTTTTGCCCCAATCCTTGTTTAATAGTTATAATTCCTAGAATTTTGATCCTATCATGATTTACTCAATATCAAGTGTGCCACAATTAAGAGAGAATGAGGCTTCTTTTCAGTTGTTTATGCTTCAGTCCGGAGAAGGCAGATTTTTTTCAAGAATAATGACAAAGATGACATCATCATTAAAGTTTGGTTCAATGTTTATCGAAGGATCTGTCTGACAGAATGCTATGTTTTGAATTACTGTGAACTAGGTGAGCTATAATTCTTTCACTGTGTGCTGGAAGGTATCCTTTCTGTCTCAAAGCCAAAGTACCACATTTACTATTATTGCTAAGAAATTCCACTAAGATTATTCTACTCTCATTTTTACAGTGAATCTGGTGGAGTGAGACCTAGGTACATTTCTTTAGTTGCTGTCAGTATATGAGGAATCAATTGGAAACAAAACCAATTTTCAACTACTTAAGATTATCGGAGGTAATGTTGTAAACAGTACCAAGTTACATGGCTGACTTGTCCACATTAGGAATGCTTACTCCACAGTTCATCTTCATCTCACTGCCAACAAAAATTTTTGGAACTTGGTTGTGATGTGATATTTACTGCTTCCTTACAAATACTGTAAAACTTCTGTCATCAGTCAATAAGAAATGTCCTCAATACGATAACATACACGACTGCCAAGCATCTCTTGGTTATTAAAAACTACATTACTCTTCACAGATAGTCTTTGGACCAGTTATGCATGACCTCTGCCACCATGAACACACTAGCATGTCTGAAAATGAACATTGTGCAAATATTCTGAACACACTGGACACATTACCGAGGCAACAAAAGTCATGGGATAGCAATACGAAATACAGATGGTGGTAGTATAGTGTGCACAAGGTATAAAAGTGTAGTGCATTGGCAGGGCTGTCATTTGTACTGTGGTGATCAATGCGAAAAGGTTTCAGACATACCATGGCCATATGACGGGAGTTGACAGGCTTTGAATGCAGAATGGTTGTTGGAGCTAGATGCATGGAACATTCCATTTCAGAAATTGTTAAGGAATTCAATTTTCCATGATCCAGTGTCAAGAGTGTGCTGAGAAACCAAATTCCAGGCATTAACTATCACCACAATGGCCTTCACTTAACTACTGAGAGCAGTGATGTTTGCATAGAGTTTTCAGTCCTAATAGTAATGCAACACTGCATGAAATAACTGCAGAAATCAATATAGGACAGACAGTGAATGTACCCGTTAGAACAGTGTGGCCGGTGTTAATGGGCTATGGCAGCACAAGAGCTATGTGAGTGCCTTTGCCAGCAGCATGACATTGCCTGAACTTCTCTTGGGGTCATGACCCCATCAGTTGGACCCAAGACAAATGGAAAAAAACATGGACTCATCAGATAAGAGTCCAGATTTCAGTTGGTAAGAGCTGATGGTAGGTTTGAGTGTGGCACAGACACCATGAAGCCATGGACCCAAGTTGCCAACAAGGCACTGAGTAACTTGCTGGTGGCTCTGTAACACTATGGGCCATGTTTACACAGAATTGATTGGCTCCTCTGGTCCAACTGAACTCATCATTGACTGGAAACGGTTGTTTGGCTATTTGGAGGCCATTTTCAGCCATTCATGGACTTCATGTTCCCAAGCAATGAAGAAATTTTTATGGATCGCAATGCACCATATCAACAGGGGTCGTGATTGGTTTGAAGAATATTCTGGGCAATTCGAGTGAATGACTTGACCACCCAGATCATACGACATGAATCCCATCAAAAATTTATGGGGCATAATTGAGAGGTCAGTTTGAGCACAATATACTGCACTGGGAACACTTTCACGGCTCAATATTTCTGCAGGAGACTTCCAACAACTTATTGAGCCCATGCCACATCGAGCAACTGCACTACAGAATACAGACTGCTGTCTCCCTCATGTTATTGCCTGAAACACAGGTTGCAAAGACGCCATGAGGGTAAAACACATATCTCAGCAAGATTCACCACCACTTGCATCCCAGATCACAAAATTCTTATGTGATATGGGCTTGTATTTAGATTGTCTCTTTAATAATGCTATTCCAGAAGCTTTTAGCTGAGCAGAGGACAGACATGTTTCTGGACTGAACACGTTTTTCTGTTATGCTATTCTCAGTAAACACGTAGTTATTTTCCTGTTCAAGCCTTACATTGTGTATGTGTTCTGTGCAATGTAGACAGACACATCACTCCATTTGTCAGATGCTGGTTGGTTAGTTTAGTGATTAAAGGGACAAAACAACAAGTTCGTGAGTCCTTGATAACTGGAAAAGACAAGTAAACAAAACTATAAATAAAAGAAGGACCTAGTGCATGACAGTCGAGAAAATAAAACCTGAAGGTCTATCGAAGCTCAACAAATATAAGAAAAGAGAACAAGAAGTAAGTAAAGGGGGAAAGGAAGAAAGGCGTGCAAGGTGCACCATCCAGGGACAAGCAAAACATCCTCAAAGACAGGAACCGCAACAGGGGACATACGACCCCCTCTGCCCCATACCTGAGGCAACCCACTCAACAATACACAGTAAACACTAGCAACATGGACAGGAGAGCAAAAGGATGAGTAAGGCGCAGGCTGGGGCAGATTACCAAGCCAAACAACCATTGCCCTGTTGGGGCAGAGGAGACAACAGGATGTCCTGCAACTCCTAAATGAGCTGACAAGGCTGAGGTACCCACTCTTAGAGAGGGTGACAGAAACCCCCTATACAAATAAACTGTAAAACCAGGTCAGCCATTGAGACATTGTCTGCTAACAGCAGGGGTAGAAAGTTGGGAAGATTAAGTGTCTGTTACAGGGTGGTTAGGTTAGGACAGTCCAGAAAGATGTGGATCACACTCATACGGCAACACAATGATAGTAGGGTGGATCCTCGTGATGGAGGAGATAACCATGAGTAAATCATGTATGCAGAGTCGGCAAAGGATGATGGAGTCCTTGTGAGAGGCCCACATGGAGGACCTTCACAAATTTGTGGTCTCCTTTATCACCTGTACTTTGTTCAGCAAAGACAGAGTACACCATTCCATATTCTAAATACTTGGAACTTGGTGACATAATACTGATCAAAAGTCCAACAATCTCAATAGATGGCTTGTCAGCAGACAATTTGGCCAACCTGTCAACAAATTCATTCCCTGGGACCTCAACATTACCTGGTGTCCAGACAAAAACCACAAAGTGCCATTGTCTGAGAGAAAAGGGGACTCCTGGATAGTCAGGACCAAGGTATGGCAAAGGTAATACTGGTCAAGAGCTTGTAAACCAGTCAAGGAGTTGTCCTACAGATGAGGGAGGACTCACCTGTGTAGTGACGGATATGCTCAATGGCATGAGAGGTTGCTATGAACTCTGCAGTGAAAACACTGCAGCCAACCAGGAAGGATCAGAGTTCATTATCACACACAAATGTAAGAAAAGCCAATGTGAGCGGCAACCATCGAGCCATCAGTATAGATTACCTCTCAAGCATGAAACACACTGAGACTGGAAAAGAACTGGTGGTGAGAGGCATCAGGTGGAGCCAAACATTTTGAAACTTGTGACAGGTAATGACAGAACTGTGGACAGAGAACGCATCAATGATGTATGCGAGCGAAGCCTGACAGGAGATGGTACAGGAGAGAGCTGGATTTCTGAAAAAAGGGACCAAATGTGGATGTCAATCATAATCGCAAGTCTGGTCCACTGTTGTGGGAAACGAATCTCTGTATCTGAAAACAGGAGACTGCAGTCTGGGTGCTCCGGTGAGCAGCAGATGCACAACGCACAAGCAATTAACTATTGTTGGTGCAGAACCCACAATGGTGGAATCCACTGTCCCTACTAGGAAGCTGATCATGGGGCTAGTCCAAAAGGTGCCAGTTGCCAGTCATACCCCATAATGGTGTACTAGCTCCAGCATCTATAACATCAAAGGTGATGCCGAGCAGTATGCAGGACTCTTATAATATGGACAGGACTACATTAGTGTTGTGTAGAGCCGTAGCACAGTAGAGTGGTCCACACCCAGTTGGTACAGCTGAAGCACCAAAAAGTGTTGAGGTGCTATTAACATGTCTACTTTAGTTGACGAAGATGGGGAAGCAATGTCAAACAGTCATCAAAGACCAATCTCAAAAAATGCTGAGAGTCCCCCACCTTGAGGGCCTGGCCATCAAAGTAGAGATCTGGATGGATATGCACTGTGTGGCAATCAGAAATACATAATGCAAGTTTTGACATAAAACTGGAAGGCATGAGTAACAGCACAAGATTGCACCCTGCAAATTGCTCCCAGCAGTCTGGATTCAGTAATTCCCATATTGGACAAACAAAAATAAATGCAAAAATCATTGGCATACAAAAAGAGGGACACTGCAGGTACCACAACTACCACCACAACATTTAATGCCCCTAAAAAAAAAGAGGGGGAGACAAAACAGAACCCTGTGGAACCCGATTCTATTGCAGATTGGAGATGCCATGGGAGGCACCAACCTGTACCTCAAAAGTGCGACATGAAATAAAGTTTTGGATAAAAATCGGGAGCGGGCCCCAGAGGCCCCACTCATGAAAGATGGCAAGGATGTGGTGGTGCCAAAATGCTCAACAACAGAATCTGGGATGGTGAGGATAACACCATTAACGGAAATTCCTAGTATACCTAAAGGAGCACAGCTCCCAAAAATGTGCCCGAGTTTTCCCCTACTTGCAAGGAGGGAGCATGCGGCCATATGGCAGCATCAAATTGTTCGCAACAAATCCATTTATGACATTTAATTACATAGTGGGCCCAGCCACAAAACAGTTTATAAAATCAGGAAATGGTCGAGGGATGGCTGCCATTTGTAGTGTTGGAGGGCACGGCTGTGGTCTTTAATAGTTGCGGCAATTTTGGGGCCCGCCAAGTGACAATCTTCCATCAGAGAGGTCCCTAGGATGTAAGAATTGCTGAAGGAGCTGCCGAAAATTGTCAGATGTAAGGTTTTCAACATTCACATGGAATGTGATAGACACTAGGTGTACAAAATCATCAGAATCTCAGCACCATTTGTTACTAAAAACCATTAAAATAGATCCAGGTGATATATTATTGTGTTTTGATGTTTCATTGTTCACAAAAGTTCTGCTCAAAGATATGCTCGTTTTGATGGAGTAATTTTTATTTCGCAAGATAAACTTGTTACATCAATGCTGAACAACAACAACATCAAACTTTCTACACAACTGAAACTACTATGAACAAGTTGATGGGGTTGCTGTGTACTCAGCTCAATCACCTGCCACTGTGGACTTTTAGATGGTATAATTCAAAGAGGAATCACTGAAGACAGTGCTTGTCCAGAATAGATTACTACTCACCATACAGCAGAAATGCTGAGTTGCAGACAAGCACAACAAAAGGACTGTCAGACAAGTAAGCTTTTGGATTCAAGCAAATGCAACTCACTCACATGCCCACAGTTTCTGGCTGCCAAGGCCAGACTGGCCCTACACTGGTGCAGCTTCCACAGGTCTCTACTGAGCTCCATCTAAGAAAGTCATCAAGTGCATATTTCAGCTAACTGCAAAAATAAGGAACCTTCTACCTTCTGAGAGGGTGAATGATTACCTTGGACTTCACACATCTGGGGTCCATCACATTTTGCACAAATGAGGAAAATCTCAAGTGATAAATGCAGCACTGTCTCTCCCTATACTACACTGAAGATAACTGCAATGTAAAATAAATCCACATGGGGTATCCAAAGAAAACAGGAATTATTTTTTAAAAGCTATATGTTTTCAAAGTGTTTGCAAAACAACCTTATCCATTCAAAATACCTTCCATTACAACCAACATATTTGTCCCACTGGTGCTTCCACTGTTCGAAACATTCTTGTAGTCATCTTTAGAAAAGGCTGACAGCTCCTCTCTGTTGTTTGTTCTTTACTTCTTCAGTGTTGTCAAATTTGCGTCTTTCCATGCCTCTTTTCAAAGCTTAGGAACAAGAAAGTCACATGGAGCATGGGGCAGCAGAACTATCCCATTTTTAGCCAAAAACTGTCTAACAGAGGTGACAGTGTATGCAGGTGCGTCGCTATGATGGAAGAACCCGTCTCCTGTCTGACACAAATCAAGCCTTTGTTGACTAAACTGTTGCGCAATCTTCTTAAAACAGTCTGTGAGCACAAGCTCTCTAACTTTTTCAATATTTTTGTCGATTCAGCAACTGATGGGCATCCAGAATGAGGTTTGTCATCAACTGACACATTGCCATTTTTAAATCGAGCAAACAACCCGTACACTTGAGTTTTTCCCATAGCATGAACTTGGTAAGCTATTTTCAACATTTTAACAGTTTCAGCAGCATTTTACCGAGTATAAAACAAAACTTCACAGCTGTACGTTGTTCACTCAAACTTACCATCATAAAAAAATGAAACAAGAACAAAACAGCACTAGCTACAACAGTCACTGCACTGGTCGACAACACAGGCAGCACTGAACCAGAAATAAGTTGCGCTACACACAACTAGAGGCAGGAATGCATAATATGGAAGCACTGTTCATGGCTTTTTTTTTGGGGGGGGGGGGGGGGTGTACCCCCTCATACACTGGCAAAGCACAGCTTTACAGTAAAGCACATGCCTGATTTCAGAAAAAAGTGTCATCTGCTCAGCTAATGCTTTCTAGGACAGCATTATTAAGGAGTCAACTGAGATACAAGTGTCAATGAATCTCATTAGTGAAGATAATGGTTTTGCTGTCAGCACAGCTTGGCTACCAACCTTTAAATCAATGAGACAGGAGAGGCAATAACCTTCACTGGACAGTTGCTAGCTAATAAACAATTGGTCAAGTCATTTTTAAACTGCTGTGGAAAGACTGCCATGGGGTTTAAATGCTTGACACTGAAAACTATGTGACGAGACTCACTGTGAAACACCTGCACCTTGACAGAAGTTGGAAAGAGTTTAGCCTTTCCAAAATTTCACACTCACACTGCAATTTCATGCAGCAAGAAACCAATGATCATTTTATTGAACTGACACAATGCAGGAGTTTCACAGAGCATTTCTTTTTTAGTAAATAATGGTTGTTTGGTTTCAATCATTCCTTTACATCTGTTAGTATACTTTCACTAGGAACTAGTTTGCTCACTTCTGCATACCAAAAGAAACCTTTCTAGCTTTTGTATACTAATGACACTGGAAGACTATTGCTTTGGGGCAATTGTCATAATTTACAATTCTAATTTATTAATCAAATATCTAATTTATTTAATTTATTCAATTATTTAGTACTATTTTTAAAGCATAACTGAGATTACTTACAATAAAATGGTTGGGAAACCAGCAATGCCAAATTCAGTAGCCATCCCTGTGAATCTCGTGCAATCGACTCGTCCTACACGGATGTTTGTGTTATGGAGTGCTTGAGCCACATGTGCCCATATTGGCTCAAGGCGTTTGCAATGAGCACACCATGGTGCGTAGAACTGCAGCAGAGGAAAATGATGACATTAAATGTTACATTCAACTAACACACACACACACACACACACACACACACACACACACACACACACACACAGAGAGAGAGAGAGAGAGAGAGAGAGAGAGAGAGAGAGAGAGAGAGAGAGAGAGAGAGTGTATTTTCTTGTTAACTTCAGTTGTGACTAATCTAGTAGTTACAAGTGAGAAAATTCAGCATTGCTTAACCCCAAAAATTGAACAAAAAAGGTTATTTGTTGAATCAGCATTCTGCAGAACTTTTAATACACAATAGTCTTACATCAGAAGAGGATGTCACTGAAGTCTATCAAAGAAAAAACCTAAACTCTCAGAACTTATGATTTTTTTTTAATTTGATGTAATTTATCAACAAAGTACGAGGTTTCTGCATTCATTTCATGTGTTGCTATAGCTATACGAGGTTAATTTGTTTCATTTCATGTTTGAAGAGTGCTTAACTGATAAATTTTATCAAAATGCATGAGTAACAACAAGAACTAAGTACATCAAAGGAAATAAGTGTTTAACACAATACAAATAAGGAAAGCAAGACCACGGCATAAAAAATAGAAAAGCATAAGCAACACACTACATAATTTTAATTTTAATAATCAACAGCCTCAGTTGAACCGCTTACCTAGGTTTCACTCAGGATAACCCAAACTTCTTCAGAATAACAGTAACTACCGTTGTCCATAGAGGACATCGTCAAGCTAAAACTACAAATCCATAAATTATAGTCAGACTGGAACTCCAGTACAGCACTCGTGGCTCCCGCAGCAGCCATGAAGTGGGGCCAAGACAGTTCCAGATAAGTTTTATAATGTGACGATAATTTATGGATTTGTAGTTTTAGCTTGGCGATGTCCACTATGGTCAAACAGTAGTTAATGTTATTCTGGAGAAGGTTGGATTATCCCAACTGAAACCTAGGTAAACGGTGCAACTGAGGCTGCTGATTATTAAAATTAATATTTATGCAGTTGCTGACAGGGCTGCGAAATGTTGAAGATACATTACATAATGCAATACATAGCGATTCTCAGTCTGAAATGAACAAAAAACAAAAAAATTACAAGAAGTTTCATCATTTGTAGATGACAAGCTCTCATACATGAGGTAAGTGAACAAATACATACCCAAATTGTTTCAAAATTTAGAATCCTAGACCTAAATCTTTGAGCCCAGTGTAAGTGAACAACATACAGAGCCTCAACTCAGTGATATTGCTCAACCATCTAACATGAGAAGAATAATGTAACAGTATTATGAAAAGGAAAGTTGCTACTCACTATATAGCAGAGATGCTGAGTCGCAGATAGGCACAACAAAAAGAGTGTCACAAATAAGGCTTTCAGCCATTAAGGCCTTCATCAACAATAGATGTAGACACATGCACAAGCACACGCTCACACCACACACACCAGGGGAGAGGTGGGGAGGGGGGGGGGGGGGGGGGCGAGTAGTGGAAATAGAGAGAAGTAAAAAGACTGAGTGTGATGGTGGAATGATGGATGTGTAGTGCTGGAGTGGAACAGGGAAGGGGCTGGGTGGGTGAGGACAGTGACTAATGAAGGTTCAGGCCAGGAATGTTACGGGAACATAGGCTGTATTGCAGAGAGAGTTCCCATCTGCACAATTCAGAAAAGCTGGTGTTGGTGGGAAGAAACAATACGGCACAGATTGTGAAGCAGTCATTGAAATGAAGGGTGTCATGTTTCGCAGCCATTAAAGTTGACAGAAAGCTTGTTGGTTGTCATGGCCACATAGAACGCAGCACATTGGTTGCAGCTTAACTTGTAGATCACATGACTGGTTTCACTGGTAGTCATCCCTATTATGGGATGGGTGATGTTTGTGACCGGACTGGAGAAAGTGATGGTGGGAGGGTGTATAGGACAGGTCTTGCACCTAGGTCTATTACAGGGGTCTGAGCCACGAGGTAAGGGGTTGGGAGCAGGAGTTGTGTAGGGATGGACAAGTATACTGTGTAGGTTCAGTGGATGGCGGAATTTAACTGTGGGAAGGGTGGGAAGGATAGTGGGCAGGACATTTCTCATTTCAGGGCATGACAAGAGGTAATCAAAACCCTGGCAGAGGATGTAATTCAGTTGCTCCAGTCCTGGGAGATACTGGATTATGAGGGGAATGTTCCTCTGTAGTCAGGCGGTGGGACTTCTAAAGTCTCCCACCACCTCCCAAAGTACCACCGTCCAGCCACAGAGGCACACTCCCCTCATAATGTAGTACCACCCAGGACTGGAGCAACTGAATTACATCCTCTGACAGGGCTCTGATCACCTCTCATCATGCCCTGAAATGAGAAATGTCCTGCCCACTATGCTTCCCACAGTGGTATTCCGCCATCCACTGAAATTACACAATATACTTGTCCATCCTTACACAACTCCTGCTCTCAATCCCTTACCTCGTGACTCATACCCCTGTAATAGACCTAGATGCAAGACCTGTCCTATACATCCTCCCACCAACACCTACCCCTGTCCAGTCACAAACATCAGCCATCTCATCATAGGCAGGGCTACAAGTGAAACCAGTCATGTGATCTACAAGCTAAGCTGCAACCACTGTGCTACATTCTATGTGGCAATGACAACCAACAAGCTGTCTCACAACAGGAATGGCCAATGACAAACTGTAGCCAAGAAACAAGTGGACCACCCTGTTGCTGAACAAGCTGCCAAACATGGCATCCTTCATTTCAATGACCACTTCACAATCAGTGCCGTATGGATTCTTCCCTGCAATACATCCTATGTCCCCATAATGCTCCTGGCCTCAACCTTCATTAGTCACTGTTGTCACCCATCCAGCCCCTTCCCTGTTCCCACTACAGCACTACACAGCTGCCATTCCACCATCACACTCAGTCTCTTTACTTCTCTCCTTTTCCACTACTCCACCCCCCTCCTCCCCAGCCCTCTGTCTAACCTGTAGCACTTCACTGTCCACCATCCCCACCACACTATCCCTCCCCTCCCCCTCCCCATCCCAGCCTCCTCCTTACCCCCCCCCCCCCCCAAGTCAGCACTCCCATCATGCACTGGTGCTGCTGCTCGCAGTGTGGTTTCAGTTGTCTGAGACTGCAGTCAAGAGTGTGTGTGTGTGTGTGTGTGTGTGTGTGTGTGTGTGTGTGTGTGTGTGTGTGTGTGTGTGTGTTGTGGCAGTATTTTTGTTGTGCCTATCTGCAACAGCATCTCCGCTATATGGTGAGCAGCAACTTTCCTTTTCATAATATTGTTACATTCCACCCTCGATTTTCCATTGTTTGTAGAATAATGTAAAATATGTGACACCTAAAAACTGCTCCTATGCAAATCTAAATACTTAAGAGCTAAAAATTCATATCACCTACGCAGGAGTGTAACATGTAATAATAATTTTTCACACAGAAAGTACACAAAAAAAACCATGGAGAAAAGGACAAAAGTCCTGAAACATGATTGGGTAACAAATCTATAAAATGGTATCTTCCGTAAGGTGGAATTCCTCTCCAGAGTTTCTTAGCAAGCACAAAAATAAGAGGAACTACAACAACCAAAAGATGACACTTCCTGATACAGTAACCCTTTCCATCATCAACTGTCACAGAAAGGGATATTCTTAGTACTACTAATGAACAATAACTCATGGAGAAAATCTGGCTGCACCCACGGCACACTTGACAGACATGTATGTTAAATAAAAATTTGTTCTTTTCCTTCCTAATAATTCCACAAATTCTAAATTACTAATACAAGTCACATGCCACCATTTGTAGCAGTATTACATCAAAATTAATAACAGGCTTGACAATGTAGCCCATATTCTGTTTCATCTACAAATTAGTGACATTTATTTGTCTGATGAAAATGACCTTTCAATACAAATAAAAATTATTTGTGAGCTGTAATATTCCCCCAGTGAGCAGCACAAAGACTTAATACTACATCTTAATGATTTATTAATGATAATCCAAGACTAGCACTAAAGATATAAGATTTTCAAAACAATTATTACATCAGTAAGCACTTTGCCAGCTTAAGTTTACTGATAATGGAAGAGAGAAACAGAGTGGAAAATAAAGATGGTGAAGAATAAGAAGGAGAAAAGCAACATAGGTAGTGAGCACTTCCTTTTAAGCAGTAAGATAAGGCTACTACAAAATTGAAGAAGACAAAGAAACTCCACAAGAAGCCACAACATGAGTTGTTCAAAGTACATCTCCTGTTGGAATATAGTATTAGGAAACAACATCACTACAGACTCCATGAAAAGCTTGCTTCACCACCAGTGAATGAAGACATTGATATAGAATGAAATAATATCAAAACCTATATCACTGAAGCACTTGGTAAAAGGAAGAAGAGAGGTGGAAAAAAGCAATTCAGAATTTGGAACACAGAAATTAACGAAACATTAAAGAAAAATGAATAGCTTATTTGAAGTTTCTACAGACAAAAACATAAGAAAGTTGGAAAATGTACAAAATAAAAAGGAATGCTGCTAAACAAATAAAGGGACTTATTCATAAGTGTCTTAGAACATGTTGTACACAATAGACAGCAATGTGTATACAAGGTCATAAAAGCTCTCAACAAGGAAGAAAAAGACACTCTCTCACTGAACATTACACCGAATGAACAATGTATATATAGACTTGTGGTGTACAATGAAGGCTGAAAATGACACTGCATAAATAAGTACAATGAAATAGTAGATCCAACTACTATGGATGGACTACAAGAGGCATGAAGAACAGAAAAACTACTGTAATAGATTATATCAATCCAGAGCTAATCAAATATGGAGATTTGCTACTAGATAAAAGACTTTTACAACTAATAAAGCACTGTTGGACAAACTGCAAGATCCCAGACCCTTAACATACAGCAGAAGTAATCTCTCTTTTCAAAAAAGGCAAACATAATGACTGTAAAATCTACTGTGGCACCAGTCTTCTAAATACTGGCTACAAATTATACTCAAAGATAACCAAAAACCACATGAAGAACATCACAGAAGTTATTATTTCTGAAGAACAAAATGAATTTAAATCAGGTTGTTCATGCATAGACAATGTGTCTGTAATAAAAACAATTAGAAAAACAGAATTTAATATAGACACCCAAATGGCTTTTATCAACCTTGATAAGGCTTTTGACCATGTGAGCCATGATAACCTATGGAGGGTGTTTGAATATGAATGTCCTTCTCACCTAATAGAGGTAGTGAAAAGTCTTTACAAAACTACACCCACTGTAATAAATACAGGTAGGAATCAATCAGGAAAAATAATTATTAACCTAGCTGTTAGACAAGGGTGTGGACTGCCACATACCCTTTTTAATATTGACATTGACTTCATTCTTTACAAATGGAAATGTAGAGTAAACCAAGGAATTAAGATAATGAATGAGGAATACCTGAATGTACTTTTGTTTTCTGATGAGATTGTTATTATTCAAAGAATGAAGATTACCTTCAAAGATCAGTATACCAGCTGAACAAAATTTGCAAGGTGTACAACTTTAAAATTTCTAGCAACAAAACAAAAATAATGGCATTCCAAGGAAAATATCTAGTCAAATGAAAATTGTTCTTGATAACTCAGTTTTCGAACAAATGTCTCAAATTTCTTATTTAGGCTGTGCTTTTAAGTTTTGATTTTGAGTGTGACATTGAAAACAAAATACAAAAATTCCAAGCTGTCTGTGGTACCATTAGCAGAACACTGGGCCATAAAGAACAAAAAGAAACCATCATGAAATTCTCCAAAGTAATGGCAGTTACTTTGTTATCCTTTGGAAGTGAAAGCTGAGTAAAAAAAATTACACATTCAAACAGTAGAATAATTACATTCAAACAGTAGGATGAGGTTCCTAAGAAAGATGAAGAGTTCCGCAAGAAGAGATGTGATTAGAAACAAATATATTAGAACAGAATTAATATATATTTAAGAATGAATGAAAAAATTCAAAAATATCATGAAGACTGGAGACAACACATTATGAGAACACTAGGTCACAAAATTCCTCAGAGATCCTGAACTACAAATCGAATGGAAAGAGAGATATCAGAAGACCTCAAAAAAGATGGGAATGATTTGGTTTGTGAGCTTGAAACAGGCAACAGTCTAATCTTTGAAGGGATGTGATGATGATCATCATCATCCAAGAAGAAAAGAAAATTATATGTGGAAATAATACTACAAAATATAAATAAATAAAGCAACTTAAAGAGTGGGAATGAAGAAAAAAAGAAAAATTCTAAAACCAATTGAGAAAGGAAAAACAAAAAAGTGGAGGAGATTAAATGGGTTGCGTCCAGAAGGCTGACAGATGAGAAGACATGTTAGGGAGCAAGGAAAAGGTAGGCATGGCACCGTAGCCTCTTGAGTCATACCAATAAACATCCCCAGCATCTTGGTGCTGGTTGTCCTACAAGTAGAAAGTTCATTTGTTGTGCACAAGAAACATGAAGCAACATTAACATTTATAATATCAACAATTTAAAAATGTAACCTCTACACTTTTGTCTTATTCCATATCACATAATTTTTCTGCAAGTCAAAAAAACCTTCAATTTCACAGCAAAATTACACACTTTCTAATGTGACAGGTGATTTTAAAATACTTCTGTTTGCTGATGACAATAACTTGGTAATGAAGGATGATCGGTGCAACATACACAGTGTATCATGTAGTGCAGTTCAAGACATTTTGGTGGCTTGTACGAAGTATACTGATGGTAAAATCAGAATAAGACTCAGTTTTTACAGTTTGTAACACACAGTTCTAGTAGAACTGAGAATTCCAATTACACAGAATGTGCATATTAGTAAATCTGGACAATTCCAATTTCTAGGTATTTTAGACAGATGGTAAGCTGTCATGGAAAGTCCAAGTTCACGATCTTCTTCCAAAGCTGGATGCATCTATATTTGCCTTTAGATCAGTATTTGCAACAAATGATAGTCCAACACAAAAATTAGTCTATTCTGCTTATTTTCATTTGCTTATGACATACAATATTATATTATGGGTAATTCTTCACATATACAAAGGTTTTGGTTCAGAAATGAGCAGCTTGAGCAATATATGGAGCAAGTTTGTTAACCTCTATTCAAGCCCTGTTGGGAGTCTGGAAATCCTGACACTGGCCTCTCGATACAAATTTTCTTTAATGTCATTTGTTGTTAACAGTATGAGCTTATTCCCAAGAATTGGCAGCTTTTACTCAGTTAACAAAGGCTAGACAGAATCCCAATCTGCATTTGAATCACTGCTTCTTGTCTCTTGTGCAGAAAGGTATGCAGTATTCTGCTGCACCCATTTGCAACAAGCTACCACAATAATTACAAGATCTTAGCAGTAACCCTCATACTTTCAAGTACAAACTGAAATTTCCTCATGGCTCACTACTGCTATTGTTGTGGAGTTATTGGGGAAAATTAAGCTAATCCCAGTGATAGATTGTTGATTATGCTGGTATATACTCAGCAAATTGTCATCTGCATAGGATTATTGTAATTTTAGTTTATCTATAATTACTTTTCTCCTGTTAATTTCGTGTACTGACTCATTGCATGAACATGGAGATTTGCTCCTCAATTTGATCCTGCGGAACTAAACATGTAAAATAAAATAGCAGGTGAACAAGTGAGAGACTTCACAAGGCAGGAGCTAAATTTGTTAATTTATGAATGATATCAATGAACGGATAATATCCGTATATTCATGAGCAATTAATTAGTTACATTTAATATAAACATTATTATGAATTCAGCTCAAATGAACTGTGAGGAATAATCTCATGTTGCAGAGCAACTTTCCATCTGCACAATTTTGTGGAACTCTTTATCGAGATGGAGAATCTAGATACCATACGACACAAACATGCCAAAAGTCATGAGTATTAGTTGTGGCAAGTGTGCTCTGGAGCAGGATAGTGTGCACTCTATGTTCAGTAATCTTTATAGACAACTTGGTGGCTGTCATACAAATATAAAAAGCTCAACAATGGTTGTGCACGAGTTGGTATGTGACTTCAATTGTCTCTCTCTCCCTTCTACGGAAAACATCCAGTCAGCAGTTGAATTTGTGTAGGTACTACTAGGAGCTCTATAAACAAAGCCTTGAAATGAGGTCAATAAGAAGAGCTCAGGTCTCCAAAACTTGCCCACTATTAAGAATATTTATTTTCCATGTCATCTTGGCCAGTAAGCATCCCTGGTAAGTACACTGCTTGCCACTAAAATTGCAACACCATGAAGGCACGCAACAAACATCAAATTGGCATAAAGTGTACCAAGTGCCTGAATGTGCAAAAGATTAGCACTTAAGTGTAACCACAGACGGTAGGTAGACACATTCTTCATTCGAAAGAATATGCAGTTGGCTTCTCCTTTAGAAATCACATTTGAATGTTCGTTGGTCCTGAGGGGATCATGTTATACGGAGAAATGTGTACCAGGATACATCTGCATTTGGGATGGTGGTCATTGTGGAGATAAACTGTTTTCAGTTATAAATTTTTTTCCATGCCAGTTGACCTCCATGTGAAAGCTGCTCGGAATGACCAGTTTCTGAAATAACCAGTTTTTTGTTATTTTATTCCTGCTATTTCTTGTAATAAACATAGAAATCAAACAAAGACTGAAAAACTTTGACTCAGTTTTAAGTTATGTAGAATCAAAATATTAAATTAAATAGGCAAATAAAATAAAACTTAGTCCATCCACCATTTGCTGCTTTTCTTGAAATATGATAAGTAATTGAAGAACTCCATCTCTCCTGTTATCTTGTCCATTTTCAATGGCTACAAGGACACACAGCCATATTATGTAGACACACCTAGCAGATCAGCTACTTTCTATTTTTAATCAATTAGTAGGTACCATCAGATACCCACTCCCTCCACCATAGCGACCTATTATACAAAAGTTCCTGCTCCTTCCACCTCAAGTGACCAATAATAACAACCAACTTTTAAACTGTTACATAATGTCATGCACAGTTAGCAGCAATGACAAAATGTAAACTACTCAACACTGTGAAAGCAGAACAGTAGACCTGGCCAAAACATTTGATTGACCAGTATAGTTTTTACACTGTGATGCGGTATGACACTAAGAAAACTTATGCGTCAACTAACTCTGGCCACGGATGCCTACAAAATTATATGAATGAACTGTTAAATTTTTAATTTATTACTGTTACCATAATTTCCTTTCTGTTTTATTTTTCATAGGAATGGCAGGCAAATCTTTAATCTTTTAATCAGAAAACAAAACAAAACAAAAAAAACAATTGTACTTCACTGCTACATCACTTTATAAAAATATTTCCAGACTAGCATTAGTGCCATTCTGCAATGTAATGAATGTCCAGTGATGACAGCGGGAAACTACCATACAGAATGGGGGGAGGGGGGGGGGGGGGGGGGGAAGAGCAAGTCTCCCACAATGGGCTTATACACACACCTTAGGCCACACACACGCAACACAGATGCTTTTGTATCAGCAGTGCTGTTGGGGAGGTTGGGTTGTTTTGGGGAAGGAGACCAGACAGCGAGGTCATCGGTCTCATCGGATTAGGGAAGGACGGGCAAGGAAGTCGGCCGTGCCCTTTGAAAGGAACCATCCCAGCATTTGCCTGGAGCGATTTAGGGAAAGCACGGAAAACCTAAATCAGGATGGCCGGACGCGGGATTGAACCGTTGTCCTCCCGAATGCGAGTCCAGTGTTTAACCACTGCGCCACATCGCTCGGTGCAGTGCTGTCCCAATTCTTACACCATGTGTTTGTTGCTCATATCTTTCAGCATTGTAATTAAAATAGTACTGATTGCTTTCCCCCTTTCCTATTATAATGCAATATTTGAAACCAATGCAAATTTTACAAATAAAAAATAATTTTAAAAAAAAGTTTTTTAAAAATTTTAGCACTGCTGCTATGGCTAATTTTTTTACTCATTTATTAGTAAAAAAATAAAAACACACACCTGTTGTAACACAGATCACACAAATACAAAAAAATACCAGTTATTCACAACTAAAATACTAGTATCTGTATTAACTGGTTGGTTTTCCCATCCCTAATCCAAACTCAACAATCATGGGACTGTGGCCTATCAAGATTGCAATTTATTACTCCGTAACACTGCTTATAGCATTTGTTGGGATCCCAAAACTGTCACAAGAATATGGAATAAAGGGGTTCAGGAAAACTGTACTCAAAGCCATGCAGGATCTCAATGGCACGATGTAACTAGTGCTTCAGAAGACAAACATATGGTTTGCTATGTCACATAAGACAAGTCAGGAAGTCTTTTACAAAAACACAAGTATCCACACGGGCAGTGTGACAACATCTGGAGCACCACAGACTGTCAGCGCAGCAGCCACTGTTAACACTTCACTGTATGAGGTAGCAGTGAGAGGTGTGTCGACAGATGCATGCTCAACAACACTGGAAACAAGAGGAGCACCATGTGGTCTTTTCACAAGTACAACAGTTCCCCATCATCACAATTGATGTAGCCATGCATGTAGGCTCCAGAGGAGAACAAACATTGGCTGAGTGTATTTGTCAACATCGTAAAGGCCTAGCACTTAGCATGAATGAATGGTGTGACACTGCATACACAACATGGTCACTTGGGGTTTGCGCAGCCAGTAATGTAACAGTGTTACATTCATGGCGACTTAAGGATGGTGGCTGTCCCCTATCTTTGAGGACTCCATGACATATTTCAATACGTTAACTGAAGACCGCATACTGCCCCTATTGTGCTGACCTACCTCAGTATTCTTTATTCCACTATTTCCCTGATTAGCACTTTCTCCAGATCTCTAGTCTACTGGAAACATTGGGTTGTGTAAGAGACTGGCATGCCACTACTTGCCTGCCACTAAGATTAATGAATTCTGGAATGGAATGATATACTTTTATCTGTCATCTGAGCTCAGCTTCACTCAACACCCATCCAGGTCAGAGGCACTGTTACTGCCAAAGGTGGCAGCTCTGTTTACTGCATTTTGCACACTGTGCTCCCAAAAATTAACTACAAAGAGAATCATATATCCTTCCTACCGTACTGCAGATACAGAGTAAGTAAAACTTCATTATTCAGTATCATTCTTAGTGTCACAATTTTAATGGCCAGCATTGCAGTTTTTCTCTATCGATCCAATACATTTAAACATTTCTATCAATAATTATGACATCAACTTAAAACAAATATGCAGAAGCTCACCATTACTAGCCACTGGCCATCTTTCCGAACATCCAAAAATCTGGAACATATTGAGAACTGCTTAAAGAAGAGAATAATCATGAGTAAATGATCACAATAATATATATTCATGTAAAACATAAAATACTCACCAACTGGAAGTTGAGATAGGAAAAAGCAAACCTACTTTTGAGAAACAAAAGGTTCCCATTTGACAATGGAATCAAAAATTACTTATAGCAAAACTAACAGGGGATTAGTGGCATCTTAGATCACAAGTGTGGTAGTAACAGTGTGGACTCCTCCAATACAAGACATTTAACATTATCATTTTTTATTTAATTCTGTCAGCATTTCATGTACATACAATTCATACAGCACCATATTAAATTAATAGTACTTGTCAAGGTTACAAAAGATTTATTTCAGTACATATGGAGTATAAACAAAGGGTAGTCAAAGTTATTATCACCACAAAAAATTAAGTAGTGTTCTCTCTCTCTTTTTTATGTCTACAGTCCTGGTACACACTGAATAGCCACATCACAATACTGTAATATGCTGCTACAGAAGCGAAATAAAAATAGCACAGGCCATTAATAAAGTGGATTATTGCGTAGTAATCCATTCAAGAGAACAATACTGCAACAATCCAGGCTGAGTTGTTTAAAGGATACAGCAAGAATGCATCATCATACAGTAATTAAGTGAGGGTACTTGCATTGTTATCAAACAGATCTGGATGTGGACGATCAAAATGGGAGACCAACACTCTGTGAAGTAATGAAATCACAAGAAAAGCAGAGGCCTTCATGCTGCAAGATTGACATCTCACAATCAAGACAGAAGTGGAAAAAGTGAAAATCAGTTTCGGATCAGTTCTAGCACAACATAATGTGTCATGGAAAATTACCCACTGGATTCTGTGACTTCTGAGACCCATTCAAAAGTCCTGCAGTACCGAGGCAGCTGAGGAGATATTGCAGCTATGACATGACAATCCAGGTGACTTCTGTAGCTGCTGAATCACCATGGATGTCTGCAGGATGCAACATTATGATCTTGATACAAAAGAGCAAAACAAGCAATGGAAATATGTGTATTCACCATCTCCTAAATGGCAAAGAGCCAACCACCATTTGATACAGTAATGCTTGAGTGTTGGAGACTGCCAAGGTTTGAAGCACTGCCATTTATTTCTTCTATTCCATACAATAATTTGTAAATATGCAAAAATTAGTGATTTTTCTTCATATGTATATCAATGAACACCATTCTGAAAACAATTACTGTGACAAACACAGCTTGCTCTGTTTGTCCACAATACCCAGAAGGCTGTGATACCAGCAACCAAGGTTATGCCACATTTCTTGACTTCCGGAAGACATTCGACACAATTTCACACTGTCACGTAATGAACAAAATGTGAGCACACGTGATATCAGACTAGCTTCCTGATTGGGTTGAGGAATTCAAAGCAAACAGAAACAATATGTCATTCTTAATGGGGGAAAATTTTCAGACATTAACTTTGGGCACACCGTAAAAGTATATCACAGCTCCATTACTGTTCACAAAAGGTATATAAATATCCTTGTGATAATATTGGGAGCTCTATGAGACAGCTCATAGATGATTCTGTTGTTTACAGAGAAATCGTAACACTAGGAAACTTTAGTGAACTGCATGGAGATCTACAAGATGATCAGTGCTTGGTGCAGGGACTGGTTTCTGATCCTCACTGGAAACAAATATAACATTCTCTGCACAACTATGTGGAGATACTCATTTTTGTATGGTTACATGGCTGCTGAACAATCACTGAAAGCAGTCACATCAATTATATACCTGGAAAAATGTGTATGAAGAGATTTAAATTGGGACAACCAGATAAAACTATTCACAGTAAATATCAGACAGTATCACACCATATATCCTACATTCCAATAACCCTCCTGAGCTCCACCTTCGTTGGTCATTGTCCCCACCCATCTAGCCCCTTCCCTGTCTCCATCCCAGCACTAGACAGCCCTATATGCCACCAATGCACCCAGTCTTTTTACTTATCTCCTTTTTACACTACCATCTCCCCAGTCGTCTAACCTTCTGGCTCCAGGCTGCACTTAGTGGCCCTACCCTCTCTCCACCTCATCCTTGCACACTTCCCAGCAGTATTTCCACTGTCCCTCACCCCCACCCTGTTATCCCTCCCCCTCCCTACCCAGCCTCCTCCTTATCCGCACCTAGTTGACTCTACCACCATGTGCTGCCACTGCTCATAGTTTGGCTTCAGCTGCCAGAAATGTGGTCATATAGGAGGGAATTTGAGGAGACGGGACCTGGATAAACTGAAAGAACAAGAGGTTGTAGAGAGTTTCAGGGAGAGCATTAGGGAACGATTGACAAGAATGGGAGAAAGAAATACAATAGAAGAAGAATGGATAGCTTTGAAATATGAAATAGTGAAGGTAGCAGAGGATCTAGTAGGTAAAAAGACGAGGGCTAATAGAATTCCTTGGGTAACAGAAGAAGGAAGGAGAAAATATAAAAATGCAGTAAATGAAGCAAGCAAAAAGGAATACAAACATCTCAAAAAATGAGATCAACAGGAAGTGCAAAATGGCTAAGCAGGGATGGCTAGAGGACAAATATAGTGATGTAGAGGTGTATATCACTAGGGGTAAGATAAATACTGCCTACAGGTAAATTAAAGAGACCTTTGGAGAAAAGAGAACCACTTGCATGAATATCAAGAGCTCAGATGGAAACCCAGTTCTAAGCAAAGAAAGGAAAGCAGAAAGGCAGAAGGAGTATATAGAGGGTCATACAAGGGTTATGTACTTGAAGACAATATTACGGAAATGGAAGAGTATGTAGATGAAGATGAAATGGGAGATACGACACTGCGTGAAGAGTTTGACAGAGCACTGAAAGGCCTGAGTCGAAACAAGGCCCCGGGAGTAGACTACATTCCATTAGAACTACTGACGGCCTTGGGAGAGCCAGTCCTGACAAAACTCTACCATCTGGTAAGCACGATGTATGAGACAGGCGAAATACCCTCAGACTTCAAGAAGAACATAATAATTCCAATCCCAAAGAAAGCAGGTGTTGACAGATGTGAAAATTAACTATCAGTTTAATAAGTCACAGCTGCAAAACACTAACATGAATTCTTTACAGACAAATGGAAAAACTGGTCAAGCCAACCTCGGGGAAGATCAGTTTGGATTCCATAGAAATGTTGGAACACGTGAGGCAATACTGACCCTACGACTTATCTTAGAAAATAGATTAAGGAAAGGCAAACCTATGTTTCTAGCATTTGTAGACTTAGAGAAAGCTTTTGACAATGTTGACTGGAATACTCTCTTTCAAATTCTAAAGGTGGCAGGGGTAAAATACAGGGAGCGAAAGGCTAATTACAATTTGTACAATTGTAACCAGATGGCAGTTATAAGAGTCGAGGGGCACGAAAGGGAAGCAGTGGTTGGGAAGGGAGTGAGACAAGGTTGTAGCATATCCCGGATGTTATTCAATCTGTACATTAAACAAGCAGCAAAAGAAACAAAAGAAAAATTTGGAATAGGAATTTAAGTCCACGAAAAAGAAATAAAAATGTTAAGGTTTGCTTATTGCATTGTAATCCTGTCAAGAGACAGCAAGTGACTGAGAAGAGCATTTGAATGGAATGGACAGTGTCTTGAAAGGAGAATATAAGATTAACATCAACAAAAGCAAAACGAGGATAATGGAATGCAGTCAAATTAAATCACATGATGCAGTGGGAATTAGATTAGGAAATGAGCTGCTTAAAGTAGTAAATGAGTTTTGCTATTTGGGGAGCAAAATAACTGATGGTGGTCGAAGTACAGAGGATATAAAATGTAGACTAGCAATGGCAAGGAAAGTAGACGGTACATAAAGTACCCACCACCATACACCATCAGGTTGCTTGTGGCATGTAGCCATGTATTTTGGGTGAATTTTGAACACTGGGAAGCCTTACATCACAACACAGCAAATCTGCAAGAGGAGACAATTTTTTTCACAGTTTATTGGCTCATCATCAAATACAAAGACTTGGTGAATCAACTGACTAAGAACAGAAGAGAAGCATCATCAGTCCTATCAATTTGTGAATAACGGAGATCCATTGAGAATGACTAAACACTCAATAAAACACGAATACCAGAGGACTACATCAATTGATGAACACAGCATTCTTTGCTCCTCTATGTAATTATTTGTACTGCTTCTAACTGTGCATGAAGTCCTATGTAAGAGCCTATTAGCTACTGCTTTTGTGTAATGTTGTGTACTCTGAAGTCAGATATTAAGCAAATTGCTGAATTTTTTTCAGTGGGCATCCTGAATCACAAATCAGATAATGAAGCATTCCTCACCATATTTTCTTTTGAGTTGAGGCAGTGTCTCATGTTGATGAATGCCTGTAATGCAAGACCCCATATTTCTAACCTACATTTTCTCTTGCAAACTTACATAATGGCACCATACCTCGATGGATTGAACATTTCTGTATCTATGGCGGAGAACACTCATCAAAAATCAGAAGCATTGAGTAATTGATTGGCGTACACAAAAGAAAAAAGCTTGCTAGCTTTTGGAGTTATCCTTTGATGATCTAGAGATAAAAAAAAGAAAAATCGCGCGCGCGCTCGCACGCACACACACACACACACACACACACACACACACACACACACACACACACACACACACACACACACACACACCTATGCTTCTATGTAGTGGCAGCTAGGCTAACAGTGTGAATGCTATGTTGCAGCAGATGGACTGGTTGTGGTGGGGGTGTTCGTTTTGTGGCGCAAAAACAACTATGGCCACATGTACATATGTCAGAACCATAGAACATGAAAAAACAAAAATAGTTATAAACGACTATACATTAAACCAGATCAACTGAAGGAAAGGCAGCCAAAAACAGGAACTTGGCAAAATGTCCAAAAAATATGCCATAGAGTAATGGAAGTCCTGAACTAAGATTAAATATCCTTCGCCATATTGCTCCGATGGATAAAACGTGAAACACGGTCAACGGCTCACACTAAAACAGCTGATAACTCAGATAGCAAACACAAATGAGAATGTAAGTGGTTAAAAAAGGACATTCTGTCAGGAAACAGAAAACCGTCACAGGTTGACAGCAATGAGCACAAAGTGGTGGGGGAGCACCTACTTAACAAATGGCAATGGCTAAAAAGATAGTGATCAATACACAACCTATCTAAAATGATCTCATGGCGAGATAGGGCCAAGAGGAAGTTGTCCATGCCGCTGGGAGGGGCTCAATTCCTTGGAGCTTGCTCCGATGAAGGGAAAACCAGTGGTGCTGCCAATGTGACACCACCTGCTGACAAGACAGCAACACAGAGCTCATAGGAGGGAATGGAAGAGCAAGAAGGCCGAGGTACAAGGACTGCAGCCTTGGCAGCAGTGTCAGTGGCCTCATTTCCTATCAGACTTAATTGACCAGGAAACCATATAACCATCAGAGTGGCTCCGTCAAGAGTGAGCAAGTGACAGCTTTCCTGGATCCGCTGCACTAAGGGATGGACAGTGTGAAGCACACCTAGGTTCTGAAGGGCAGAAAGAGAGTCGGAGCATATGACACAAATCAAATGCCTGTATCTCCGGATGTACTGCGTGACCTGATACAGGGCGAAGGGCTCTGCTGTAAATACTGAGCAGTGTTCTGTAAGTCAATACAAAAAATCGTCAGTGCTAATGATGATGGTACACCTGACACCACAGTCAGTCAAAGAGCCATCAGTGTACACAAAGATACTACCACGAAGTTCCGTACAAAGGTCGTGAAACTTACAGTGATAGAGCAGAGCTGGAGCAGTGTCCTTAGGAAGCGTCACATCTGCTGTGCAGGGAGCTACGTTAATTTAAGTATTAACTGTATTTTTCTTACTTGTCACTTCTTCTTCCATGTGTTTTTGCTTTTAGGAAGCTTTAATTGTCGAGTGCTAGTAGTAGTGTTCCATAGATTTCGTGTTTGTTTTGAATACAGTCAGAGAGAGTCCCTTTAGTCAGCCATAGTGCCAGTAGTGCTAGTGTGTTTTGAATACAGTCCAGAGACAGGTAGTGCTATTTTCATTGTTTTCTACAAGAAGTGTCTAGTAACCACAGTTTAGCCAACTATCAGACGCCTTCAGTGAATTAGTAGTCTAGTTAAAAGTTGATTAACTCTCTACAGTAAATTGATTTCTTAGGATGGATATGATGTGTGACTGCTGTGTACGGATGCAGGAGGAACTGGCCACTGTTCGCGAACGGCTGAACGTGTTGATGGCCGCGGTCAGCTGTCTTCAGGCTGCTGCCTCTGAGTTTAGCAGCAGTGGGGAGCCTGGTGCGTCGCATGGTACACCCCAGGTGTTACATGCTTCACCCACTGTCCCTGCTGTCGAGACATCTTCGCGGGTACCGGGCGCGGTTGGGCCACCCTCTCCCCAAGGGGAGTGGCGGGTTCAGCGGCGTTTGCAGCTCAAGAGGCGGAGGGTCAATGTGGAGACTGGCAGTGTCGCATTGCCCGCTCTGCTGTGAGTGGACATGTGGCTGCTCCTTCAGCAAGGTCCGAGCAGGCACACGGGGGGAGGGGTTTATTAGTGATTGGGAGCTCCAACGTTAGGCGGGTGATGGAGCCCCTTAGGGAAATAGCGGAAAGGTCGGGGAAGAAGGCCAGTGTTCACTCCATCTGCTTGCCGGGGGTCTCATCCGAGATGATGAGGAGGCCCTGCCGGCAGCGACAGAGAGCACTGGGCGCACCCGACTGCAAATTGTTGCTCATGTCGACGCCAATGACTCCTGCCGTCTGGGTTCAGAGGTCATCCTCAGTTCATACACGCAGTTGGCAGAGTTGGTGAAGGTGGAAAGCCTCGCTCATGGGCTGGAATCTGAGCTAACTATTTGTAGTACCATTCCCAGAACCGATCGTGGTCCTCTGGTTCGGAGCCGAGTGGAAGGCTTTAACCAGAGGCTCAGACGATTCTGCGGAGATCTTGGGTGCAAATTTCTCGACCTCCGCTATTGGATGGAGAAATGTAGGGTCCCCATGAATAGGTGAGGCATGCACTACATGCAGGAAGCGGCTACAAGGGTAGCGGAGTTCATGTGGAGTGCACATATGGGTTTTTTAGGTTAGAGAATTACCTCCCTAGGCCCGACAAGACGCCTCCTGAGACGCGGCAAGGTAGGAGTAGGCAAAATGCAACAGGGAATAACAATATTAATGTGCTAATAGTAAACTGCAGGAGCGTCTATAGAAAGGTCCCAGAACTGCTCTCACAATGCCCACATAGTACTAGGGACAGAAAGTTGGCTGAAACTGGATTGTATATCGCAGAGACAGGCTGGACAGTGAAGGGGGAGGCGTGTTTATAGCAATAAGAAATGCAATAGTATCAAAGGAAATTGATGGAGATCCGAAACGTGAAATAATTTGGGTGAAGGTCACAGTTAAAGCAGGTTCAAACATGGTAATTGGCTGTCTCTATAGGCCCCCCTGGCTCAGCAGCTGTTGTGGCAGGGCACCTGAAGGAAAATTTGGAAAATATTTTGAGTAGATTTCCCCACAATGTTATAGTTCTGGGTGGAGATTTTAATTTACTGGATATAGACTGGGGGACTCTAACATTCATAACGGGTGGCAGGGACAAAGAATCTAGTGATTTTTTTTTTTTTTTAAGTGCTTTATCTGAAAACTACCTTGAGCAGTTAAACAGAGAACCAACGAAAACGAATTTACAATTTGGTTAGAGGCAAAAGACACTGACCTCAATCAAGCAATAGACGAGAAGGTGCACGCCGCGACTGAGGCCAAAGACTTTGAATTGAGTGCGGAAGTGCAGGACCTAAAAAGGGCGGTGCACACTGACATTCCGCGGTAGCAGCGGAATGTCAACCGTCGTCTTGCGGAGCTGGAAAACAGCTTGTTGCACGGCGATGCGGCAATAACATATTAGACTTTCTGGTGAGAAACAGTCCTGAACTATTTGAAACCATTAACGCAGAACAGGAAATCAGCGATCATAAAGCAGTTACTGCATCAATGGTTTCAGCCGTAAATAGAAATATTAAAAAAGGGACGAAGATTTTTCTGTTTAGCAAAAGTGACAAAAAGCAAATTTCAGAGTACCTGACAGCTCAGGACGAAAGTTTTGTCTCAAGTACAGATAGTGTTGAGGATCAGTGGACAAAGTTCAGAACCATCATACAATGTGCGTTACATTACTATGTGCCAAGCAAGATCGTAAGAGATGAAAAAGAGCCACTGTGGTACAACAACCGAGTTAGAAAACTGCTGCGGAAGCAAAGGGAACTTCACAGCAAACATTCACATAGCCAAAGCCTTGCAGACAAACAAAAATTACGAGAAGCAAAATGTAGCATGAGGAGGGCTATGCAAGAGGCGTTCAATGAATTCAAAAGTAAAGTTCTATGTACTGACTTGGCAGAAAATCCTAAGAAATTTTGGCCTTATGTAAAAGCGGTAGGTGGATCAAAACAAAATGTCCAGACACTCTGTGACCAAAATGGTACTGAAACAGAGGATGACAGACTAAAGGCCGATATACTAAATGTCTTTTTCCAAAGCTGTTTCACAGAGGAAGACTGCACTGTAGTTCCTTCTCTAGAGTGTTGCACATACGACAAAATGGTAGATATCGAAATAGACGACAGAGGATAGAGAAACAATTAAAATCGCTCAAAAGAGGAAAGGTCGCTGGACCTGATGGGATACCTGTTCGATTTTACATAGAGTACGCAAAGGAACTTGGCCGCCGACCCCCCCCCCCACCTTCTTGCAGCAGTGTACACTAGGTCTCTAGAAGATCCTAGCATTCCAAAAGATTGGAAAAGGGCACAGGACATCCCCGTTTTCAAGAAGGGAAGTCGATCAGATGTGCAGAACTATAGACCTATATATCTAACGTTGATCAGTTGTAGAATTTTCGAACACGTATTATGTTCGAGTATAATGACTTTTCTGAAGACTAGAAATCTACTCTGTAGGAATCAGCATAGGTTTCGAAAAAGATGATCGTGTGAAACCCAGCTCATGCTATTCGTCCACGAGACTCAGAGAGCCATAGACATGGGTTCCCAGGTAGATGCTGTGTTTCTTGACTTCCACAAAGCGTTCGATACAGTTCCCCACAATCGTTTAATGAACAAAGTAAGAGCATATGGACTATCAGACCAATTGTGTGATTGGATTGAAGAGCTCCTAGATAACAAAATGCAGCATGTCATTCTCAATGGAGAAAAGTCTTCCAAAGAAAGAGTGATTTCAGGTGTGCCGCAGCGGAGTGTCATAGGACCGTTGCTATTCACAATATACATAAATGACCTTGTGGATGACATCGGAAGTTCACTGAGGCTTTTTGCAGATGAAGCTGTGGTATATTGAGAGGTTGTAACAATGGAAAATTGTACTGAAATGCAGGAGGATCTGCAGCAAATTGACGCATGGTGCAGGGAATGGCAATTGAATCTCAATGTAGACAAGTGTAATGTGCTGCGAATACATAGAAAGATAGATCCCTTATCATTTAGCTACAAAATAGCAGGTCAACAACTGGAAGCAGATAATTCCATAAATTATCTGGGAGTACGCATTAGGAGTGATTTAAAATGGAATGATCATATAAAGTTCATTGTCAGTAAAGCAGATGCCAGACAGATTCATTGGAAGAATCCTAAGGAAATGCAATCCGAAAACAAAGGAAGTAGGTTACAGTATGCTTGTTCGGCCAATGCTTGAATACTGCTCAGCAGTGTGGGATCCGTACCAGATAGGGTTGATAGAAGAGATAGAGAAGATCCAATGGAGAGCAGCGCGCTTCGTTACAGGATCATTTAGCAATCGCGAAAGCGTTACGGAGATGATAGATAAACTCCAGTGGAAGACTCCGCAGCTCGGTACGGGCTTTTGTTGAAGTTTTGAGAACATACCTTCACCGAGGAGTCAAGCAGTATATTGCTCCCTCCTACATATATCTCGCGAAGAGACCACGAGGATAACATCAGAGAGATTAGAGCCCACACAGAGGCATACTGACAATCGTTCTTTACACGAACAATACGAGACTGGAATAGAAGGGAGAACCGATAGAGGTACTCAAGGTACCCTCCGTCACACACCGTCAGGTGGCTTGCGGAATATGGACGTAGATGTAGGCCAAGGTGAACACAGGCTGCAGCACAAAGCCAAGATGTTGAAGGGTTTACACTCATCAGGAAAGTGGCAGCTAGCGTGTAGTGAAGTTGCCGGAGAGGACGGGTGACCAGGCATCGTAGACAAACGGTATGCATATCTGCTGAGGACAAAGTCACGGTGGTATAAGTATTGAGAGGGTGTAAGAGGGATGGATGTGCACACACATAAACGAAACACTCTTAGTCTAGTTTTGAACAGACACAGGACCGGTATAGATAGAGGAGGGTGGTCCGATCCCCTTCCCAGGAAGTATTACTGAGGACACACAGGATAATAAGGGACTGTGTATTCCAGGCCACCAGGTAAGTCACATGAGAGGACCAAGAGAGTTTCCTATTGAGGAGGAGCACAAAGAATTTCATAGTTTTGATGAATGGAACAGCAACAAGCCCAAGATGCAAAGATGGTGGGAGAAACCAATTGTGCCACCAGAAATTCATAGAGATGGTTTTGTCAGTGGAAAAGCAAAAGCCATTGTTGATGCTCCAAGAATAAAGACAATCAAGACATCGCTGAAGATGCCCCTCTATGAGACAGGTCTGTGGAGAGCTGCAATAGATGGCAAAATCATCAACAAAAAGGGAGCCAGTGATCCCCGGTCGGAGACAGGCCATTATAGGGTTAATGGTGATAGCAAAGAGGATGACACTCGGGATGAAACCCTGAAGCACATTGGTTTCCTGGATAAATGTGTCCAACAAAGCAGAACCCACACACATCTTGAAAACTCGGGCTTTTAAAAATTCCTGAAGGAAACGGGGCAGGCGCCCATGGAAGCCCCACATGTAAAGAGTACGGAGGATACCAGTTCTCCAGCAGGCGTCATAGGCATTCTCCAAATTAAAAAGCACGGCCACAATCTGGAATTTCCACAGAAAACCATTCATGACATGGGTGGACAAAGTAACGTGATGGTCAACTGCAGAACGGTGCACTCTAAATCCACACTGTGCAGTCATTAGTAAATTGTGAGACTTGAGCCACCATACCAGCCAGGCATGAATCATATGTTCCATCACCTTGCAAAACACAGCTGGTGAGAGAGATGGGGCGGTAGCTACAAAGTTAAGTAAATTATTACCCACAAAATAGTTATAAAATTTTATTGTGAACAAACAGGAAACTTAAATGAACATCATTTTTTGACATCGTCTCCTTGCATTTCAACGCACTTGGTCCATCATTGTACAAGCTTCCTGATGCTCTCATAAAAGAAGGTTCTCGATTGAGCTGCGAACCAGGAATGCACCGCTTCTTTCACTGCTTTGTCCAAGGCAATTCAACAGCCCCTTAATGCCTGTTTGAGTGGACCAAACAAGTGATAGTCAGAAAGGGGCAAGATCAGGACTACATGGAGGATGATCCAGTACTTCAAATATGAATTTCTGGAGCATTTCAGCAGTGTGGGCACGGGTATACAGATCGGCATTGTCGTGAAACAACACAACACCTTTTCACAGCAATCCTTGGTCTTTGCTTCGAATTGCAGGCTTTAGCCTGGCAGTAAGCATCTGGCAGTGACACACAGTTTACTGTTGTGCCTCTTTCCCCATAATGTTCCAGTACTGGACCTTGTGTGTCCCAAAAAACCATAAGCATCAGTTTTCCTGCAGATGGTTCGGTCTTGAACTTTTTCTTGCATGGTGAATTTGGATGTTTCCATTCCATACTCTGCCGTTTAATCTCCAGCTAGTAATGATGGATCAATGTTTCGTACCCAGTAATGATCCTGTCTAAGAAGTTGTACCCTTCGTTACCATAGCGATCCAAATGTTTTTTGCAGATGTCCAAGCGCGTTTGTTTGTGCAACTTTGTGAGTTGTTTTAGGACCCATCTTGCACAAACTTCATGAAATCAAAGTCTGTTGTGGATGATTTCGCAGTCAGAACCGTGACTTATTTGCAGATGATGCACCACTTCGTCAGTAGTTAGTTGTCTGCTAAGAGAACCATTTCATGTGAACAGCCAATGGTTCTTCATTTGTGGCTGTAAACGGTCGTCTGACTCCTCCACTGTGCGTAATACTTGTGCAACCATTTCTGAATTTTTCAATCGATTTGTAGATACTCTGTTGAGGAAAAACACTGTTCCTGTATTGTACCCAAAGTCTTTGATGAATTTCGGCCCCTGATACACCTTCCGACCACAAAAAACATCACTGAATGCTGCTCTTCTTTGGTGCAAATAGACAGCGGAGAAGCCACAATTAACAGTATGGCAGTGATAACAAAACTAACCTAGCAGCTTGAAAATTGCAAAGATGTAACTACACATAAACAAAGCATGCATCACCAATGTAAAACAACGGTACTACCAAAATAAACAAAAATATAACTAAATTGCGAATAACAATTGACTTACCCTCATGGAAAAAGGTTTCTGTCCTTTCTAGGCTTGTGTATGGGTATGACAGTGGCTTCACGCCAATGCCTGGGAAACGTGCCCTCTGCCCAGACATGGTTGTACATATTAAGCAAAAAGTGCTGCAACATCTGAATGTGGACAGCGTCTGGCCCAGGGGTGGAGGATCGGGAAACTGAGAGCATGATCTAGCTCCCTCTAGTAAAGACGGTATAGTAGCACTCTTTATTCTGAGGAGAGAAGGGTATCACCTGAGCCTCCTCCGCTCGTTTCCGATGGAGGAAGGCAGGGCGATAGTGGGAAGAGCTCAAAATTTCCGCAAAATGGCGGCCCAAGGTGTTGGAGATAGCAATAGGGTGCATGATGACATCGCCTGCTACTGTCAGGTCGGAAATTGGTGAATGGATCTTGGTCCCAGACAGCCGGCAGAGGTTGGGCCACATGACAGAGGAAGGAGTGGATCTGTTAAATGAACTAGTGAATGAAATCCAGCTAGCTTTTTTGCTATACTGAAGAATACAACAACATTTTCAGTTTACTATTGCAGGAGCATGTCACCGCACACAAATTGTGTTGCAGCATGCCTAAGTCCACCAAGGGACTGGGACACAACATGGTAAAGTGGAAGTGCGAGGAATGGAACTTTCTGCAGCAGTAAGGATAACATTTGTGAGATATTTCACCAGTTCTTCAAAGATCACCAGGGAGGAGTAAAGCTGCCAGTCAGCCTTAGTAAGCTGCCATTTAGGTGTGAATTCAAGTGGGGTAAGAGTCAGCAAACAGATAGCTCGAGTAGGCGTCAAAAAGAATGGACCACTCAAGACGACGGGCAAGCTGGGCAGTGGAGAAGGATAGGTCCAAATGGGAATAGATGAGAGAGTAGTTGGAAAGGGATGTGGGTGCCCCAGTGTTAAGGCAGAAAAGGTTGAGTTAACTAAGATCAGCAAGGGGGCACCCCTCTCACAGGTTCTGGGAGAACCCCAAAGGGGATGATGTGCATTAAAGTGACAGAGTTGCAGAAATGCGGGAGGTAGCAGCCCAATAAGCTGAAGCAAGTCTGCCCTGGTGACATCAAATAACAGAGGGACATAAATGGTAGAGAGGGAAGTAGTCAGGTGAGGAAGGACAAGGCAAACTGAAAAAGGATAGTCAGGGAGATGGGTTGACTACATATGTTATCCCGTATGAGGAGCATAATGACTTCATGAGATGGAATGCCAACCTCAGGGGGAAGGTCAAAACGAACCAGGAACAAATGTGAAAGCTCAAAGCAATTTTGTTTCCTGAAGGCAGAATACAAGGGGACGCTGTCATGCTAAAAGCAGCCATAAATCCTCTACGTGGGATCGAAGGCTGCATACATTCAATTGGAGAACACTCATGAAAAGAGGAAGAAATGAAGGGAAGAAATGAAATGCCAAGTGACAGCCAGAAAAGACTTGCTGTTACAGGGCACAGAAGCAGGACGATGCTGCTCCATGAAGTCCACAGAAGCATCCACTTGCTTGTGCTGTCGGTCTGTGCAGTCCAACGCAGAAACACGGTTGATGGTGCACACCAGTGACACAGAGGCCAGCCGGGATAAGGTATCACATGGCGACATCATCAAATAGGATCTTCAAGTCAGCGAAGGAGAATACTGTTTACCTTTGGTAGACTTCTTCAAGCCTTTCTGGTTAGCAGAGGAAGACTCAGGTGTTGTTTGGCTGGAGGGACATAGGAAGTCTTCATAAGAATACTCCTTTTCTTTCTGACCTACCGGTTGTGTAGCTGGTGGTTTTTCCCCTTGAGGCAAGAGTTTGATGGCTTGTTGCACAGTTGGACAGGGGGGGGGGGGGGGGGGGGGGGGGGGTGACAATGCTACCTTGACACTGGGTGATTTCACAACCTCAGAGCTCAATTTGAGGTCGCATATTTGCATAGCCATGTCCTTCATGGAAAGACAGGTAACGAGAACAGAACTGTAAGTGCCAGATGGGAGCATGCAGGGTTTGCCACTAGCCAATAATGTGCTAGTGACCGAGTAAGGCACTTTTTACTTTACCCAGTTTTCCTGGGCAGCCCACTCAACAAGATACACGGGACAATTCCAAGAGGAAGTGGCATGGCTGCCACTGTAGTTGATATAGCGGGGAGGAGGAGGCGGACAATCACCCTCATGTGCATCCTACCACAGGTTACACATTTGGCTGGGAGCCAACAAGACGTTCTAGTATAGATGATGACACTGGCAGCAGCGCATCAGGTACAATCAGACTGTGATAATTTCATAGTCTGCTTTGGTCTTGAATGGAAGCACCAATCTATCAAAGGTGATAAAAAAAAGTGTGGGTGGGCACTGAGGTGGAATCTACCTTTTCCGTCACCCAGTGGACAGTAATGACACCTGATCCGGGAGGTGAGAATGGATTTCAGCCTCAGCCAGACCGTCAAGTAGCCTGGTGTAAATAATACCACGGGAAGAATTCAAAGTTCTATGGGCCTCGATACGAACAGGGTAGCTGTGGAGAAGCGAGGAGGCAAGCAGTTCTTGTGCTTGAGAATCAGAAGTAGTCTCCAAAAGCAAAATGCTATTTTGTAAATGACAGCAGGATTTCACAGAGCTGGCAATGGCATCAACACCTTTCTGAATAATAAATGGATTGACCGTTGCAAAGGACTGATCATCTTCATTAGGTGGAACCTCAAGGAACTGTGGTGCAGCTGGAAGGGTCTTTGAATCATTAGCCTCATTCCATTTACATTTTATAGATGTTGATTGGGAAGATGATTGGATCATTGCAAGAAAATCCCCCATGACTGTCAGTGTCTCAAATGGTACACTTCTTCCGACTGGGGACCCCCTTCAGAAGCGGACGCAACCTGCCTTAAACGATTGTTCACACCTCAGGGCACGCCTCCTGAACACCTGACAAAGGGACCAATTGGTAATCTGGGAAGGCAGCAGCTCAGGCAAATCACCCCTCCCTGGACCTGGCTTGTACCAGGTGGTAAACGCGAATCCTACCTGTAGACCTGGGGCTGGGAATTGTGCATTACCCAGTCACCTGTTATGCATCAGATGCAGGGGCCGGCCATCAAAAGTGCACAAGGAGGAAGAAGAAAAAGAGGGGCCTCAATCATTGAAGTGGAGGAATAAGAGGAGAAGGGAAACAAAAAAAGAAAAAGGGAACAAAAAACAGTTATGAGACTGTTCTTATGTTAGTGACAGACAATGCAGAACATTCCCCATAACAATGCAGAACATTCCCCATAACACTCCAGACATGCAGCATGGAAGGGAAAAGATGCTACAAAGGCTGGGGCCCTGAGGTAGCCAAGCACGAACCTGCCAAAGAGTGACAAGTCCCCTGGGAGTGGGGGTTGGTTTGGAAGGGTTGCTGGTTAGTGGATTTAATAGGCTCATCACCCACCCAAGTACATAACAACATAGTCCATACCTAGTCCATACTTATGCCACTCCCACTCCCCAACCCTCTGCCATCGCGATCATGTCCCTGTTGCAGACTAAAGTGTAAGACCTGCCCAATCCACCCACCCAGCAGCACCTACTCCAGTCCTATCACAAGCTATCCTATTCCATCAAAGGGAAGGCCACCTGTGAAAGCAGCCATGTCCTACTCCAACTCTGCTGCACACACTGCACATTCGTTTTATATTGGTATAACCACCAGCAAGTTGTCAACCAGGATGAGCGGCCACCACCAAACTGTTGTCAAGAACAAAGTTGACCACCTGGCCACACAATATGCTGCTGAGCACAACATGGTCAATTCAATGACTGCTTCACAGCACAAACAATCTGGATCATTACCACCATCACCACCACCTTCTCTGAACTACGCAGATGGGAGTTATCCTTGAAACACATCTTGTTCCCATAATTGTCCTGGCCTCAGAGTCAGTCTCAACACATTGTCCCTCCCCCCCTTCCTCTGTCCTGTCACCCCTCTCAATTCACGTCCCCATGTCACTTTCTGCATATGTCCCTTACCACCAGCTGCAACAATTGTGCCACCCTTCCCTCCTGCATTCCTATCCAACAAACCGTCTGCCTCCCTCTGAGACACCAGCCACCCACTTCCAGTTCCACTCCCTGCCTCCCTTTATCCATCCCACCCAATGCAACCCCGCCACCCCCAGCCAGTCCATCTACAGTAAAGCAGAACTGGCAATGCAACAAAATTTGGGTGTACACCTCCTGAAGTATGCATAGGTGCAAGAGGGGGCTGGGATACAAGGGTGGAGGGGGCACTTGCCCGCCCCACCCCCCACCCTTCCCACCCCCCGGAGTAAAGACATATTCTTCATTACAGAAATCTCACACACATTAAAAAATTGTCTGTGATTCTATTAAACAGCAGACTTAGATGAACCAAGAGCAACGGGAAGTACTGTGGCTATAGCAATCACTATACAACATGAATTTGTTGGGCAGTTAAGGGGAAATTATATTGTTTCTTTGGAAAGGAAGTGATTTTGGCACTGTTCTGCATTCAATGTAGATGAGAACCTTACCTGAATTTTGCTGAAATACAAACCGCAATCTTTTCCTGTCATTTAATCGCATAACCCTTACTGAGCAGCAGAAATGGACATTCCAATACTCCATCTTGCAGTTTCCAGCAACAACTCACCAAATAAAATAAACACGGCTGCAGCATACTGCTCAAATGAGATGGCACAGTGATAAATCACTGAACTGGTATTCAAATGAATGGCAGTTCAAACCCCCATCCAGCCATTCTGATTTAGGTTTTCTGTTACTTACTTTAAAAACATTTAAAGTGAATGCTGGGATAGTTCTATGACAGGGTACTGCCAGTTCCATTCCCTGTTCTTTCGCAAACCAAGTTAAGTGTCCCATCTCTAATGACTCCATCATCTATGGAATGTTAAGCTTAATATTTCTCCCAGGCAAAGCCGAAAGTTGCAATTCCACCCATTTGCATAGACCAGTCACATCATCAAGGTGGCGGACACCACTATTTCAACCATAAACAGGCATGCTTATGGCAAGCATGACATCACTTGTTACACTCATGAACAAATAAATAACACACAAATATTTAACTATAGCAATAGAACGAGACTAGCAGGACACCTATGGAAAGTAGAGTGTTTCGGGTGGGGAGAAACTAAATATATTGCAATGAGAATAACACATTCCAAAACAAATATTAAACAGAAAACCAGGCACACAAAATTCTCAACAACTCCAATCATAAGAAACACAAAGTGCTGATAATTCCAAATAAGAACACAAATCCACCAGTCACAATATATAAAATCACTAGCAAACCAGCACCAACTATTTGAAGCACTACCTGACACACCAAACTTTGAACATCAACTGACTCACTACCATACCTAAAAAAACATGTTTGAAACAGAAACATCCAACACAACAGAGCTCTAACAAATATTACAAAATACTGTCTACAAAAATGACTCAGCACAAAAACACCAAATCGCTAAGATGTCATTCAACACACCGCATTTATGTTACAGGTTAAAGCAGATGGGCACAATCACAATTTTCAGTTGACACCCCTGTCATCCAACAGGACACTAATTTCACACAATCAGCCTCCCCACCCTGTTCCCCTGCTACACAATTTAATCACAGCAATATTTTACAATTTGCCTAAAAGAAAGAAGAGAATTTGTGAAATATCAAGGTTGAGAAGACATCTTCAAGGACTGTCGCTTTTTCAAACTCTATGGCATGTAACACAATGCTACATGCAGTTACAGTTATGAATTCTGAAATTTACTAGGAATGCTGCAGAGTAATATGTAAAACGGGGACATCGCCATCATGGTTCAGTCTTTGGGTGCTGACGGTCAGTTCAGCCATTTAATTCCAGGGTTGTTTTGGGAAGTTCACATACTGTCCGTACTCTACACTTTACCCAAATAACCCATAAAGGAAGCTGTGTTAAAAATGACATCAAAGTTCTTGTTTATCCATTTTGAGGAGTATTAATCAATGGAGCATTTTATGGTTATTGAGGGGGTGTCCAACATTTATCTGCCTTTTTCCTTTATTCTGTTACATGTTTTCAGAGTCAAGTTAAAATTATTGGTAGACAAAGAACTATAGCTATAGTGAAAATTTTATAACTTCATTTCCCAATTGGTTGGATTTAATCAAATGCAATTGCCCTTTTACTAAGATTGTTAAGAGTCATTCCATGTCAAATCAACACACCTATTTTACCTCGCCCTCTTAGATTTTGCTGAAAGTTGGTATACTTATATGTGGGCACTGAGACTAAGAAAAGTACCAAATTTCAATTTTGTATCTCAAACCATTGAGGAAATATGGCTATGTAAACTTTTCAAAAACCAGCCAAAAATGTGTGAACAGACTTTTTTGAAATTGACCTAGGAACTGCCCTAATTGAACTAGAGAACTGGGAAAGGTGTCTTTTTGCAGCATTTTGCATGCTCTTTCCAGGGATATACAACAAAACATAGCTTCTAATTAATAACCTTTTTTTCAAAATACTAATTAATATTTTGATTTAATTTTAATTATTATTACCAAAAGAACCTAATTGAAAATTTTCAAAATATTTCCATAACTACTACATACTATTGGAAATCACATGGCAAAATATAAATCTAGGATGATGATGGGTTCATTGTTAAAAAACATTATTCCGGGCTCTTGTTTTTCACTAACGGCCCTAGTTTGACCAAATAGACCTTTAGCAAACAGGAATTTCTTTAAAATATACTGAAAGGTAAGTAAAAAAAAAGTATTAGAAATATCAAAACATCACCTTATTAAACCAAAACTGATCAGCATATTTTATAATTAAGTTGATAGTTTATTTTAATTTCATACAACTTCACTAACAGTATATTAACAAAAATAACAAAAACAAGAAATTGAGCATTTAACTAGAAACTGAAATAAAGTATGAATAAGTACAAGTATAATAGTTCTGGTCCATGATGTTTGAAATGGAACTATTAAATAAATTAAATACATAATGCTTGTTTTTGAGTAACAGGTATCTGTACATAGCTAAAGTTAACACAATAGGTACTAACAATAATTTTGAAACAACTTTCTATAAAATATACATTAACACTAACCTGAGACAAAAATGAAGTTTTGAGTTGAAAGCAGTTTCCCAATAAACTGTCTTGGAACTTCACATATTACATTTTAATAAAGCTGACTGGGTTTGGTTTACATAACTTTCATTAAGAATGTATATTCTACCTGTTGGAGTAAATGGATTCACTTTTGTGAGAACATCCACAACTGACACCCACAGGACATCTGCACGTACAGGATAAGAGAATGACTTAGCTGGTCCACATGGATGAAGAAAAGTTATTTTCACTTCATCAAGTTCTTCGTTATTTTCTAAAATGTACCCAAGCGACCAGATTCTGCCATATACAGTGGTGACATAGCCTGATACATCTTGTAACTTCAGTTTGTCTGGTGATGTAGTTACTTCCCTCTCCCAACTCTGCATATCACCTGAGAAGTATTTGACTATTAATTTTGATGTAGTGTTGGGAATGAAAGTGTGAAATTGCTGTGTTCCTTTGATTGTCAATGCGTCTTGAAGTCGGCTTTTTAAGAATATTTCTGAAGCAGCATAGTCTCCTTGAGTGGAATATGCAAAATCAACATTTGTGATATTATCTCCTGCCAACTCAAATAGATCTCGTGCGGTTTGGATCTGATTTTGGTATGGCCTTTGCAAACTTGCACGAGCTGCCAGTTTCTTTGCTGAACCCCCCTCTCCATCACAAGGCCCTTTCTCATGTGCTGTGGCTGAAAAGTGCCACTCAGCTTTTATGTTGAGATCTTTCTCATGAAGGCAAAGGTTCAGAAAGTTTTTCTTATTTTTATACTGAGCGGCAGAACCGTCAGAATAATAGTATATCTTTTTTGGAATCTTTTGAAATTTGTTATATATGAAATTTGCTTCTTTTGAAAGGTGTAAGCCGCAGTTGTACTGTGCTCCAGGCAATCAGGAACAATGACAAAGCTCATATGGTCAATTTTGTCTTCCTGTTTGTAATATGTAACAAAAGGATTAATGGTAATCTGTTGTCTTGTCCAGTGGAAACTCTGAGCTTCATCCTGTAGAACTATACTATAATTTTCTGAAAAATCACATATGAACAACAAATTCAGATTCCACAAGGTTTTTTCTTGTGGAGTTAAGGGACGTTCATTGTTGCTTGGCAATGAAGTCATGCAGAATTAAAGTCGATATCTTACTACAAAATAAATCTATGAATTCTTCAGAAGTTTTCTAAACAATTTCCAGATTACATCGGCCAACTGATATCCACTGTCGAAACTGAACTTGTTCAATTAAGTTTTCATGAAAAGAGTCTTTTAACCCTTTCAGACCAGAAGTTTTTCTGGAGTAAGGAAAATTTTTTTTGATACTGTAATGGACTTGGATGATTTTTTAATGATTTTAGAAGCAACATTTATAAAATGATATGTCACCATTTTTGAAAAACAAAATTATCCATTTGTGTACACTGAGTCTCAATCAACACTGAAATCATAGCAGACAAAACTGATTTATTTAAACATTACACATAAATTTGAAATCATTTACATACAAAATACATCCAAAACTGACCATTGTTTTAATTAAAAAGTGAAATGAGTCAGGAATTATGTTCATTATGTGGTTCTAATTGACATGAAATGAAAGGTAACAGTTTTTTCCTTTGACAAACAAAGATGTACATTACATTTTAATCATGAACGTCTCTTGCATGACGGAAATTTGCACCTGGTAGGCAGTGCACCACTTTCATGAAGAGGCAAGTGTTGCATTCCATCAAACAATCTCTTCAGGAGGCCTAGTTTCTCATCATCTTTGAACAGGTTTATCTGGAGGTGTGGCCTCGTTTTCTATTTGAGGTATCCAGACATCTGCTACGGATGGCAGTATATATAGGCCGAACTTTATAGAACTTGTCCACTGGTATAACCAAGTTGTTAACAAGATTTTATTCTCTGGGCTAATTATAAAACTACTGTTGGGCCTTGGCCAAATTCCTTCAACAAAGATGTCTGAAATTCAGTCGATGCTCCCTGAAAAAGAATAAAATCATAGACTTGTCCACTCTTACCACATAACATGTATACTTTGATACCCCACAGAGAAGGCTTTCCCTTCACATACTGCTTTACTGACAGCTTCCCTGTGAATGGGATCATTGCCTCATCAACAGCAAGCTCTTCCTCCACAGATAACTCCAGACATTGTTACGAATGGCAGTATATTTAGGCGAATTTTATAGAACTTGGCTTTATTGTCTGCTGGTATAGCCATATTGTTAACAAGATGTAAATTTTTTCCGAGTTGGAAGAATCTATTTCTGGGCATACTGTCCAAGAATAATTGCATTTTCAATGTTGTGTCCCAATACATTCAGACTCTAGGAAATTTTAGAGTTCCGATAATTATATGAAGCCCAAGCAAGATTTGGAATTCTGCTGGTGTAGTTTGTTTGAAATTGCTAACTGCTCCACTCTGCAAGACACATAGGTTTGTCATATCAGCCATAGTACTGAACAGATCATTGGTGATGTACTTGCTGAAATAAGTTGAAGGAGAAAGTATTTCCTGTTCTTCAATACATTGTTCCCATTCGTGATATGAACCCAGTATAGAGAGAGGACGATGATGCCACTTGATGTCTTTTTTTCTGACAAAATGTATTTTACATCACTGAGCTCATTGTTGGTAAGTGTGCCACTGTCTTGAATATCACTATTGTTGTCACTGCACACACCACTTTCATCATTTGCAGGTGACTCATCATTGGTTTCTTTTATCAGCCCCCACTCTGACTTCCTTCTCTCTTGAAGTACAGTAGGATTCTACATCAGGAAATGATTCTTCATCTGATGATAAATCGAAATCTGAAACCTCTCCATTCAGCAGCATCTCTAAAATGGCATCTCCATCTCGCTCAATGTTGAAATACCATTTCTTCGTTATGATGAACAGAACTGAAATATCACAAATAATAATTTACAGTAGACCTAACAACATTGTCATCAACTGGAGCTTCAATGCTATGTCTATTTTCCTAATTGTTGCTCATAACAATACCTAGTAATACAACATACTTAATATGTTTTGAATAAATCCCGGTAAGAACTCATACAAACGTCAGGATAAACAAACTGTTCCAACAAGCACTTCATGTGAAGGAAACACAAGATACTCAAAGTTACGTAAAACATTGTTCTTGAGACCTCATGGCTACAATTGTGCACACAGAAAAATACCACTTCTTTTTGTTGACTAAAACAAATTATTTTGAAATATTGATTGTTGTAATAAATAAATCGAATATTCAACAATGTTCATGCAAAACAACTATACTGGTACTTAACTATATTGTGGGTTATAGCTTATCAAAGACTACAAGGTACTTTCAAGGTCACAAACTGCTCTGCACTGCTACATTAATCTGTTGATATGTTTATAGTGCTGCACAACAGATAGCAGCACTTGTGCATGGTGAAAAGAATGAACATTCACAAATGTGTACATCAGCTCCCTATTGAGGAAAAATATTTGTATTGCAGTTAAGATGTCGTGAAAATTAATGTACACAATTGTAACCACAGGGTCTGAAAGGGTTAAAATTTTACGTACATGACAGTTTCTCCTGGGCAGTATTCAAAGCTTCCTATGTTGCAATCAACTGATGAGGGTTGCAAAGCATTTTTGCAATGCACTGCTTATAACTGTTTAAGCTGCTGTTTGTTACTGTATTTAGTTTGGCATTTTCTATCATTAATTTTATGTTTTGGTGAGTTGTGCACATGCAGACAGTGTGTGTGCGCACCACTCCGGCTAGCTAATACACAATGTTTTGGTCTCAACTCACCAAATTTAGAGAAACCTATTTTTATGTTAGGAAACTTGTCTTTAAAATGCTTCTAAGCTTCTTTAAGGTTACACAAAATAAGTCTTTTTGATATTTTTGTTTGATTTCCACTAGTTTCTGTAATTGCCACACAATCTTTAATACCTGGCATTGCCGTGCTAACTTCATCATTTTCATAAAATTAATGTACAGTTTTGACAGTGTCTGTTGTTAAATACTTACCTGGTTTTGGGTTTGGACCTTCCATGAATTCTTTCTCTTTCAAAATTTTTTTGGACTGCCGAACAATGTAATTAGAAGCATTAAATTCCCTCATTTTCCTGACACTCCACTTTCCAGGTAAACTTGCAAGAATCATTAGTTTTTTTGCTCTATCTACAGAATTTTTAAAGTTTCTTTTAAGATTTTCAAGAACGGATTCATCAGTATCAGCATCAGTATCTGACGAAGTTTCAGGAGCAACAAAAAGTTTACGTGTCATTGATGAGATTTTCTTCTCTTTTGATTTGGCGTAATGCCTAGATGTCAGTTTTCTCTTGTCAATTGGGGACTCACCTAGTTCTTGAAGTGTTGTGTTAAATGTTTTAACACCTACTGAAGTTGGAGTGAAGGCAGGGTCTTGGTCTCAGATGATTATCTCTGATCCAGAAGATTCTTCAACACTTTCATCACTGATGGGCTCTAGTGTATTTTCAATTTGGTTACATCTTTCCTACATTTATCACAAATCTTGACACCACTTGGTATTTGAGGAAATAATTTGGGCATCAATGTTGTGACATTTCTCAGTTTTTTTTCTGTCTCTAATGATTTTACTTCTTCACTGGATTACAACACTGCACTTTTTACTTGGTTCCATATTTATACAAAAGCCACTTATAAACTGTCCTTCAATGTATACACTTACTTGAAAATGAACTATCAAATATAATAGATACAGACTGGTCAACACAGAGGTAACAATTGATCTGCACTAAAACCACAGTGCACAATAATGCTGTAGGCACACAAAGCCTTAGAAGGTAACAATGCAGACTACATCATCTCAACAATGTCTTAAGTCTCTGAATTATTGTACAGACATCAAGCCCTATGTATACGGTCCTCTACTGTCGTACTACCTTAAAGGTCAGTTTGGTCAAACTAGAGCTGTTAGTGAAAAACAAAGAGTCCGGAATAATTTTTTTTAACTACGAACTCATCATCATCATCCCACATTCATATTTTGCCATGTGGTTTACAGCAGTATCAAGTTACGGAAATATTTTGAAAATTTTCAATTATGTGCTATTTGTAAAAAAATTAAATCTAATTATTAATTACCATTTTGAAAAGGTTATTAAGTAGAAGCAATGTTCTTTGTCTATCACTGGAAAGAGCATAAAAAATGCTGCAAAACGACACGTTTCCCGGTTCTCTAGCTCAATTAGGTCAGCTCTTAGGGCAATTTTAAAAAAAGTCCGTTCACACCTTTTTGGCTGGTTTTTGAAAGTTTACATGACCATATTTCAGGAATGGTTTGAGGTAAAAAATTGAAATTTGGTATTTTTCTTAGTTTCGGCACCCACTATAAGTATACCAACTCTCAGCAAAACCTAAGAGGGTGAGGTAAAATTTTTATTTGAAGTATGTTGATTTGACATGGAATGACTCTTTAATCAAAAAAGCAGTATCAATTTTCAATTTACTAGTTCAAAAAGATCTAATCTGGATATATTCATGAGATAAACTTTAGTGCATTTAGTAATAATGTAATGTATCTTTCTGAAAATACATTGAGTGGATACCTACCCAATCCTCCTTTGAACATGATTTGTTCCCAGTCACAGAATGAGAAACTCAAATTAGTGTCTTGCCTCACCTGGAAAAAATTCTGCATATACCTGTTCCAGCATAAACACTATAATTAGCAGTGAAACCACAAAAATAACAGGAGAGCATATCACTGTTCAGTGATAACTGGCAAGGTGCAATTTCACTATAACGTTACTAATGTGACATATTGCTAATTTACTATATCTCCACATTCCAGCCGCAACCCTCCCCCCCCCCCCCCCCCCCCTTGCGGTGGTTTTTTTTTTTTTTTTTTTTTTTTTTGGGGGGGGGGGGGGAAGCAAAAGAGGGTAACACTCCAATGCCCAATGCGGCAGTAATTTTAAACTGCAATATTATACGCTAGCCGCTAATAGTACAGCTTAATTGAACGCGTGTACCTTATTTTACATACAAAGTCAAACCAAATTGCACAAAAAGATTGTCATCACGTTCAGCTCTTATCGAATACGATAAACACACACAACATCCACAAAAATAAAGATTTATTTTTGCAGCGAAGACTAACATTGTAGCGTGTTTCTTCGACGGAGCTACTTTTAAAATTTCGAATACTTAAGTACAGTCAGTTTTTTTTTTTTTTTTTTTTTTTTTTTGTATGCACATTTCGACTGGTTAACGTTCTTGAGAATCCACTCGTATCTACACAATCTTAGTTGGGTTGAGAAACGCAATGTTCGATGAAACTAGTTACTTTTGTAAAACACGTGGGCAGATTTCGACACTTATTTTCATATTAAACTATACGCAAGGATGCATGTCAGATCAACTACAAGTATATGACATTTTACATGGCAAATTATAACAAATCTAGTCTGTTCAAGCAAGTTACATGCTGAAACTTCAACACCTTACCTATCACTGAGTTCCAAAACACGTGATGATTCTATCACATTTATATAACCTGGTGAAGGAAGAAAAAAATAGATTATAGCTGCATTTTTAGTAGTTGCGAATGCATTTAAAGTTGTCAGGCGAACTCTCTGCAAAAGTATCTCACCAAAACAGAGCAAAATTAAAACTCCCTTCAATATGAACTTCATTATTGCAATATATTTCTGTAAGAAGAGGATAAGCCTTCGTCATTGTCTATATGACATAGCGTCAATTTTCTCTTTTCGACATTTCCCTTTCACGGCCCTTAAAACTGTTTGTACATAATCACGCAAGCCTCAGATAGAATTTAAACTTCCTACACAGCTGTCAAATAACACAATCGACTTTTTTCGCCGGTAGACATACGATCGACATGAACATTCCAGTGAATGAATCGTTTAATCAGCATACTGGTATTTGTTAAATGTACGCTGCACATTACCCGAGCCGTGAAAGTGTGCGGAAGTCATCTCATTCTCGTCAGTGTATATGTAGGAACAGGACGAACAGTAGATTTCGCTTTGGAAGGCATGTCTAACCTTGCGTCTACCTCGCCGACGAATGATAGTCGGGAACTATAAAACGATATAATGATTCAATATTTAGGTCGCTGTCACTATTGAGCAGATTTCTAATGTATTTTGCATATAGCGCGTCACCTCGAGAGACGTGTCTGTGAGGTGGGACAACGAGCGTTTTAACTTCGTAAGACAAAGTACGTGCGGAGGCGTTGTGCATGTTCCATGGAACGTCGCCCGAAATCAGAACAGCATATCGGCCATGGAACAAGGGCCAAAGTCGAGTATGTTTCACACTCTCATAACACAGCAATGTCACAGCGTGAATATTTGGACTGTTTCACTGTTTTGTACCGACGCGCGCATCATATCAGTGGCGACACAGTGTGCAGGGACATATGGGCAGTGTTTACTCATAGATAATTGGAACCGTATACGGAATTACTGAATACGACTATCTTCTTCCTAAGCAACATTATACAGTAAATCAAATTAACATAGCAACAGAAGAAATAAATTAGGATGCATGTATTTTTGTGCCTTGCCCCCTTAATTTCTTAACTTCTATCAATTATTCGCATCTCCAGTCAATTACATACTTTATCTACAGTACAACCTTTTACTCAAGGGTCTCTTCCAGACCAATCCCACATCTCATGGTGTTTTGTGCAAAACAATTCTGCCAAGCAAATTGAAATTTTTAATTTACCACAATAAGCTATTTGCATATTATCGGCGCTACTTTATGATTTATGCACAAATCTCCTATCGTCTGTGGAATTACCGATATTGCAAAACAGTGTATAAAGATGGATTTCCTGCCAGATTCTTAGGGCTCTTCGTTGGTGTTTCCAGTAAACTATATGGTTTATTTTATTATTAGTTTCTGATACTTTCTATTATGACAAGCCTGGCTTTTGTGTAAACTGAAGCTATTTTATTGGGACTAGTAATATTACCCGAGAGTCTATTTATGGTGGCTCCTTAAAATAAACTGTAATTATGTTAGAGACGTCTGAATGCTATTTACTTTGCAGTTACCTCATCCTGATAGTGTGCAATTTATTTATTTTGTAGTGCTTTACTTAATAACACATGAGTAAGTATGTAACTATACACACAATCTAAAGTGACTGACGCTGGTAACTAAAATCACAAGAACAGAGTCGACATAAGTCGTCTGACACTGCATATCCGCCATAAAGAGCACTGCTTAGTTGTGAGTTTACCAACAGACTGCAACCACCAACAAACAGTCACGTAAATAACTTGTGAGAAAGTTGTTATCGTCTGACTTTTTGGAGTGACACTAGTACCTCTAGAGGCCAGAAAGGCGGCCTTAATATGTTTGTTTTTAATTATTTTCCTACTTAAGTAAGGAAATAGTTATCATTTTTTCATCAGAATAATTAGTATATCATCAACAGATACAAATGATTGTGAAATAAATTTAAATACAGCTAAATTTTACTGATTCAATGAGATAAGCTACAACATATTCATAAAGAAATACTTTCGAATTGCTAATTCTGCTGAAAACAAGAAAATAAGTATTATGAGTATGAGATTTCAGGTGGAAAGAGCATTTTCGACTAAAAATTCCAAGTTACAAACCAAGAATATAATTTATAAATTTGCAGCCCCCCAACCTAAAACAATTCATTTACCTATAGCAAAAAAACTAAAGTCCTCTTTTTCTAATATAAAAATGTCCAAATCTAATACATTTTACTCTACTTAAGTAAGGAACAAAACATCTCATTTGCCCATATCAAAAAAACCAAAACCTCATTTTCTTATTTAAAATTTACAAATTTAATAAATTTTGTTCTTTATAAATAAGAAGCAAAAACTATCAGAGGTACATTTTAATGATAAACTTTTTAAATAAAAATTAAAAATTTAAATTTCATTAATTATAAGTACAATGGAAGCAAAAACGATAAACAAACATAAACTATTTAAAAACTTAGTAAATATAGTAAAGGAAAGTCTTAACTGAGTTATAAAGATTTATAAAATTATTCAAAGAAAATAGAAAATCAAATGTAGCTGTTAGAATGTTATGATTACATTAATAGGGAAGAAATTAACAACGAACTAAAGGAGAGAGAACTAAAATATAAAACTTAGAAGAACTTCGATAAATTGCTAAACTACAAAATTTAAAAAATTCTTCAAGACCTAATAAAAAAATATAAAGATCTTATTGTAAATCCTATTGGCAATATTATTAACAATGACAACAATAATGAACTGAATAAAATATGTTTAACAAAACAACATCAAATTTGTAAAACGAAAAAAATATAAATTATTCTAAATTTAGAAAAAGCTAATTAGTCAATCTCATCAAAAGAAATGATGATAAAGTTAATAATGATATAGATTTGAGTATAAAACTTTTAAGTTTTCTTGATAAAATCTGTAAAATGAAATTATTCAAATCGTAATAAACAAAATAAGAATTATTTTCAAAAACTTCCAAAGGATGAATATCAAGAAATTAAACAAAAAAGTTTTCAGAAAAATTTAACTCCTTACAATTTTCTAGATGATGAAGATTTTTGCAAATCATGTAAACGAATTTATAGGGAAGGTTCTGCTTTTAAATAAAAAATAAATAACTTATGAAATTAATAATAATGATAATGTTGTTAAACCGGGAGAAATTTCTTAATCAAATTAAAGACAAAAAAATCACCAAAGTAAACAACTTTAAATTCAAATAAAAGACCAATTTAGGTAACATATGAAATTTTACTGTAATTTTTAAAAGAGAAGTTGAAATACAAGAATTTCATTTTAAAACAAGTAATGAAGTTTTATCAAGAAAAACAGTTTTAGAACTTTATTATTAAAAATCAACAAATAAAGTATTACCTGAAATGGAAGACATGTAAAGCAAAAATGGTGATTTTCGTTACTTTATATAGATAGTTTAGAATTAAATGTTAATAGACACTATCCAATTTTCGGTTCATCTTATATCGATTTCCAAAGAGTAAGCAAAGATAAAAAACAGTAGTTATCATAAAAAGAAGACATAAAAATATTTTCGTTAGTCAATAAAATCAGTATTATATCCTGTACTACAAAATGTGGGAAGGGTTAGTAAAAATCTTGGATTAGAATTACATGAACTCTTTGAAAAAGAGAAAATTCATTTTCAGTTCAGTTAACAGTTACTCCAAAATTTTAAAGGAAGTCAAATATTTCAGATAAATCTTATGTATATGAAGAAGAAGAAAATTATTGGATATCCACTTAACTATGAACAAAATAAAGAAGAAAAACATGTTAATCTTCTTCTAATTAGAAATGAAAATAATTCTCATAATTATTGGATAAAAACCTTTTCTAGATTAATTAGTTCATAAACATAGAAACACAACGGAAACATTTGTCTTTCTGAGCTGTTGGAGATATTCTGATTCACAAGAAAAAGTAGATATCCATGAATACGATTGTAAAGAACTTAAAGAAGTAAAAATATATATGCCTTTTATAGGTAAAAATAATATTTAAATAATATTATAATTAATTACTAGCTCATTTTGTAATTTATGCAGATTTCGAATGTTTATTAAAAAAATTTTCAAACTTGTCAAGCAAAACCTGAAAAACCTTAAATTACAAATATCAAAACTATGTACGAATATCATTCAGTTATTATGTAAAATATTGTATTGGAAATTATAAAAATCCAATTGCTTATACACATAAATATGCAGCAAAAACTCGATCGAAATGTTAGAAGAAGAATCAAAAGAAATTGCTGGAATATATGAACGAAATATTCCGATGAAATTGACTAAATAAGATGTAATCAATTATAAAAATTCATAAACTTGTTATATTTCTTTAAAAAAATTACTTTTGGTGAAAATAAACTAAGCGATCACTGGCATTAAACTGGAAATAATCGAGGAGTTGCACATGAAGATTGCAATATTAATTTATAAATCTTACCTTCATACCATATTCTATTCGCATTTTAACAAATTACGATGTTCATTTTTTTATCAATGTATTAGCAGTTGATAATAAAGATACTGATGCAATACCAACTAATCAACAAAACTATATTTGTTTCAGTAAACATGCTGAAGATAGATTAACTGTAAGATTTTTGGATACATTTAAATTTGTTGCTTCAAGAATTTATAATTGATCTTCTAACCTTATAAAAGAACAATTTAGAGAAACAGCAACAAATTTGATTGAGGACATTAGTTTATCCTTACAAACATATGAGTTCTGAAGAGAAATTGAAAGAAACTGAATTACCTATAAAAGAATGTTTTTATCAAGACTAAATAGAGATCATATTTCAGACCTAGATTATGAAAGAGCAATAACAGTTGGTACAAATCCCATTTTAAAAATTTAGATGAATACACAAAATTACATAACAGATCTGAGGATTTTATTTTAGTAAATATTTTAGCAAATTTTAGAAACTTGATCCACCTTGGTATTTTACAGTTCCAGTATTATCTTGGAATTATGTTTAAAAATGGAAAAATCGGATTGGATTTATTACATGTTTATTATATGATGTTATTTCTTGAAGAAGAATTTGATGTGGAATTTCTTGAAGTATTGAAAGATATGGATAATCAAATAAAAATAAATGAAAAATTTCAGCCCAACAAAACAATCAAATTGTATTGCATGTTTACATGCAAATAATTTATATGATTGGGCAGTGTCTGGATTATTATCTTTTAAAAATGATTAGATCCAAAATGTTTGAATTGTGAAAAAATATTTAAAATGTCAGATGATTGAAAACATGTTTATATTTTAGAAGTTCAATGAGAATATCCAAGAAAATTACATGATTTACTAGAGCTCTACCTTTAGCACCAACGAGAAAAAATAAATTATTACCAGTTTAAATAATAAAGAAAAACATGTTTTAAATTATAGAAATTTTTAACAGTTTTGAATGTCGGATTAAAATTAAAGAAAATTTACAAAATCTCATCATTTGGACAGTCAGATTGGTTGAAGGTACACATTGATTTTACTACAGAAATGAGAAAAAAGGCACGAAACGAATTAGAAAAATTCTAGAAGTTAATGAATAAATCATTGTTTGAGAAACAGTGGAAAATATTAAAACTAGACAAAATATTAATATATAACAGATCAAAGTAAATATATTTCACAACCAAATAATGTGCATACTACATTATTTTTTGGAAAATCTTGTAGCATTTCATATATTTATATTGGAATGAAATTATAGATATTTCAAAAATAAAAATGTATGATATTCATTATAACATTTTTAAACCAAAAAAAATGTGAAAATATTGATTTAGGTTACATGGACACTGATTCTTTCATTTAGGATACAAGAACTGAAGATTTCTATGAAGATATTAAGTCAGTGATAAAAAACTTTCATACAAGTGATTATTCAAAAGAAAATATATATGAAGTTCCACGAGTAAATAAGAAAATTTTAGAGAACAGTAAAGAGGAAAATGTGGAAAAATTATGTTAGAACACATTAGTATAAGACCAGTAATATACCCTTGTACAGTTCGTGAAAAGTTAAGAAAACAGTTGTGAAAAATGAAATTAATTTCGGTGATTTTAAGCAATGTTCAACTGCCAAAAAAACAATATAGAAAAATGAATTTGATCAGATCTTTTAAAAATAAGTAACAAAATTGTTTCAAGTTCTGATGATAAAAAAGTGTTGTACTACAAAATGGTATTAATATCTTACCATACAGTTATTATATATTAGACTGCTAAAACAAAAGATGATAACAATGATTTCTTACAAGAATTAAACAGTTGTACAGAATAGTTAATGGGCGTACTGCCAGATCATTGTGTCCAATGGGCACAATATTTCGGCTATCAGACATGGCGCCACAGTCAGGTGCGCTGACGAACTGAACTCCTGCAGGTAGGCGGCCATCTTATATCCCATTCCCTCAGGGCTGTTCCCTCCGGAGTTCGCGCCTGCGAGCGAGCGCCGGCAGTCGCGGAGATGGAGGAGTCGATGCCTGTGACAGCGTCGATGCATTTTCTACACTGTCCTGCTCTCCAGATCGGATTCGTTGCTGAGTATCTTCTTAATTATACTCAGTATTGGTTCCCTTGCCTTGCTAAGATTATAACCGCAGTCTCAGTTCATGAGTTCGTCTCTGGTGCGAATTTAGATGGCCTATGTGACAACACTGTCCCAGTATTTAGTAGTCTGGGCCAAGATCTTAGTATGCTCATAATCCATCTCGTGTTTCTCGGACAAACAGTGCTCTGCGATCACCGACTTGTTAGGATACTTCAATCGTGTGTGCATTTGATCTTCTTGGCAATGATCTTCGATGGTGCGCACTGTCTGTCCAAGGTAACGTGACAGGGAATCTGGTATACACCAGCCTTTTGCAACCCGAGATCACCTTTCACACTTCTCAGTACCACTCATGTTTTATTGGGCGGGCAAAAGACAGTTTTATCTCAGCATTTCATTAATATGCGCATTCTTCAATACAAATGGCAGATGGAGATGTTCTAATAATCTGAAAGGTAAGATCATTTCCATCTTGAGAATGTCTTCTTCAATAGCTGGTATTTCTTCTATCCTTTTTTGTAGCCAGATGCATCGAGACTGTGGCCCCAGCTAAATTATTCATAAAATACGATAAATGTGGCGCAGGATATGGGTCAGGTACTGTTCATGTGTTAAGCACCTGGTACCCACATCTCTGTGGAAGTCCATATAGGCTATCCGAAGTAGGTAGTCGCCTGGGTCGTTGGGAGACTGGTTGACCTGTGACAGTCTTGATATGATGCATAGTGGTATGTACTACCTTCTATCCATTATATGGTACCTACTACTCTCTGTCTAGTACCTTGAACTCTCCTATGTGACTGCTTCTTTCGTTAAAACAATGGTAGTGCTAGCACTTCAGCCTATCGTTTTCATCCCCACTTCTCCGCCAAACTTACAATGAGCTCAGCTGTAACTGCAGCTTTGATGGTGGATGAAATCTGCCTCAAGCATCGATTCATGCACTTCAGCCAGCACTCACCTCTATTTAAAACTCTCCACAGTCGCCTCTTGTTAATCATACATCCTGATGGACGAGTTGCTAATGGGGGGGGGGGGGGTAAATGGAGTGATGCGCCTACTGTCTTTTTCTTTTGTTGCACCACTTGGAGTGCAGTAATATTCGAGTCAGAATTAATCAAGTAGCATGTATGCATCTTCCTGTCTGCCATATACAAGTGATATGTGAATGTAAGTGGGCAAGAATCCATTCTGTACTGTTCAGGAAGGCGCCATGGTTGTTGGTCCTACACTCCCATACGTTTGTTTGATGTGAATGCGACCCCCATAACTGATTGGCCCGACCACCACACCTTTTTTGTTCCCATAATTACTTGGTGGAACCTGAAGAAGACGATTTACGCTTGAAACCGATTGTGGAATGCATTAACAAATCACTGGCAACTGAAGAGGATTTTTAGTCGTTAAAGGAGTTTGCTTAGATATCTGCATGTGCACAGAAGAGGCCTCTTGAATTATTGGGCCGATCTCGAGTGCTGACCCCTCGTTGCCTTCAGTCACTCAAGCATCACTGTCCATTTACATAACGTCTGTCTCTCTGTCACTATCCTTGCGCCCTTGTGTAGCTATGCAGCGTGCTGCACCTACCGCACGCCACTGTTGCTGTTTGGGAACGAGCAGGAGAATGAGAATCTTGTCGCCCACACGCCAAACCTTTTGTGGTACTAGCAAACTCCCTTCACGACCTTGCCTCCTTTGTATTGACAAACGCCCTTTCGATTTACCACTTTGCTCATTGTACAGTTTGTTCAATTCTAGCACCTATAATTGCTTTTGAATTGCTTCAAGTTGTGACTTCAAACCACAAAGCTGCTCGTCGGCAGACTTGCTCGATTCCTGTCTGAGCTATGTAGTGATTATTGACATCCTGTTCTACTGTCACATGCATTCTGTCGGTTTTTGTCAGCATAGAATGATCGTCGTCTTTCCCACCAGAGACTATTACCATCTTCACTAGCAGCGGCAGATGCATGAGCCACACATGACTAAACCTGATGAGTCCGTTGGTCTAACGTCTTTCCCATTAATTGAACCACCTTGTCTCGCAAGTGTCGTTAACGATTGTATGCAGCAGACTTCAAAATTACGTCCACAACCATCGCCGCTGCCCATGCATTAAGGCTATTAAGTTCCACCGCTGACTTCATATCGTCGTTTTAACTTGGTTGTGTGTGAATGCTAATTGTAGCATCGCGAAACAAAAAGCTCTGGCTTCTCCAATAGGAACTTTGACACTTGTGTTTTCATCTTTGGCGATTATCAGCCTCATTAGGCGTCTCAGTTTCCGCGTCTGCAGTATGTACTGTTTCTCTATGCACTTTCCAATAGTTACGAGACGTATCACATGCTTGCCATTCTTTAATCTGTCTTTTCAGCTCTTATGTAAATGTGAAGATCTTTCTCCATTGGAACTCGTATCTCTTCATAATGTGAAGGCATCGCTTTGCTTTACACTGTACCTGTATTTGGTATTTATTTTTTCGATTCTGGATTACCATTTTATAGGCGTAATCTGTGTCGAACAGTGAAAAGTAATTTTTTATTACTCTTGTTCATATATGGCAACTAATTTGACAACCAATAAACAGATCTGTTAACAACATAAAAGACAAAGAATAAATGTATACACATAACTCATAAGAATGATTAACATTTCAGTAGGTACATTTGTTAGCTTTTTGCACTATTTTTGTAAAAAAGAAAAGGCGTGAAAACAATAGTTTTTTGGAAAATACTTACCCAAAACCCACCAAATGTGCCTACTGTCTCTTTAATCCCATTCTGACACACTCCATTAATTACAAATAATTATGTTATAGTATGATATATATGATACATTTTACTTCACATTTACCTAAAATTTTACTAATTTTTGTTCTGTAGTACACATAAGATGAACTGGTGTTTTTATTCGTTTTTTAGTGCAGGCTTGAATACATTTCTTTCATATTCACATGTAACATTTTTTAATGTATATCCTTACAAATTTATTAATATTTTTTATTTCCACAGATTGACTGCCATCGTCCATTTAAAGATTATAAATATTAATAGGAAAAATAAAATTTTTAAACTGGGAAAAGTACCTAAAACTGAGTAGCTGATAGCATAGCGATGTGATAACCTCTCCTAAGATTTTCTAGCTGGGTATTCTTCCCCTCTGTAATAATATATATTGAGGATGTATATAATTAAGGGTTTGTTGTATAGACCCCTTTAAAATTTTTGAACTAGAAATTCTAGGTCACAAAATTCATTATTATTATTTTTATCCTTTTATTCCTTTACATCTCTATTTAATCTGTGCTTCTTCAAAACACTGAAAATCTCATTTAGTTATTAATTTCAAATATCTGGAAAAATAATCTTAAACTCACTACTGAGTTCTATACAAATCTTTCACCTTGTTTGGTGCTTAATATTCACAGCTACCACTGTTATAGAAAAAATTAATGTGTAGGTCATTAATTTCTTAAACATATTGGAATTGTTAGCACTGTTGACCTTCTCGAATAGGGGCTCTGTTTATATAGCAAATTTTTATTAAGATTTTATTTTTATTTAATATTTATATTTTTCTATACAGGGTGTTACAATATGGTACAGCCAAACTTTCAGGAAACATTCCTCACACACAAATAAAAAAAAGATGTTATGTGTGCATGTGTCCGGAAACACTTCATTTGCATGGTAGAGCTCATTTTAGTTTCATTAGTATGTACTGTACATCCTCGATTCACCGCTATGATTTCATACCGAATACTCTACCTGTGCTGCTAGAACATGAGCCTTTACAAGTACGACACAACATGTGGTTCAAGCATGATGGAGCTCCTGCACATTTCATTCAAAGTGTTCGTACGCTTCTCAACAACAGATTCGGTGACCGATGGATTGGTACAGACGGACCAATTCCATAGCCTCCACGCTCTCCTGATCTCAACCCTCTTGACTTTCATTTATGGGGGCATTTGAAATCTCTTGTCTACGCAACCCCGGTACCAAATGTAGACACTCTTCGTGCCGTATTGTGGACGGCTGTGATACAATATGCCATTCTTCAGGGCTGCATCAGTGCATCAGGGATTCCATGCGATGGAGGGTGGATCCATGTATCCTCGCTAACAGAGGACATTTTGAACATTTCCTGTAACAAAGTATTTGAAGTCACGCTGGTATGTTCTGCTGCTGTGTGTTTCCATTCCATGATTAATGTAATTTCAAGAGAAGTAATAAAATGAGCTCTAACATGGAAAGTAAGCGATTCCAGACACATGTCCGCATAACATATTTTCTTTCTTTGTGTGTGAGGAATGTTTCCTGAAAGTTTGGCCATAACTTTTTGTAACACGCTGTATAAATCTCAGAAAACAACGACAAAAAGCCTTTAATGTTTTTTCTATTAAGGAGCTAATACAAAAAATTGAAAAAAAATTGAATTATATTAATCTTTATCTTTAACAAATAATGACCAGAGTTTTCAGTATGAAGAATATAATAATGATGAAGAATACAGTGATAATGAAGGAAACAGTGACAAAGAATACAGTGATGGAGGATGCAGTGGAGGACATAGTCGTGGGGAGTATAGTAATTATGAAGAATACACCTATTGATGATGAAAAAGGTGATAATAATGAATAATGTCCATATGGTAGTGCATCTATTTTATTTTGCAAAACATATTTCTTGTCATCATATGTGCTCAAATCTTTTTCATTAACCTCAATTGAATAAATTTCATGTTTAATGCTTTGCATCACATTTATGGTTCCATAATGTTCTGCACTGTTGAACAAACAATCTTGGTAGTCTTCTAAGCTGATTTTATTTTTGATAACACATTTCTTGACTCCTTTAGATTATTTCTCTAAATTTGTCACCAACTGATTTCATGTTTCATAAAAATTTTCAGATTGTGTGCTAAGCACACAGCTGTCTGTATCTTTATAACATAGCTCACAATGTACAACGTATTTTGGTTTCATATCTCTATTGAGAAATTTATACATCAGTTCATCATATAAATCAAGTATACTCATTCCAACATAAACTGGCTTATTGAATGTTGTTCTTTGTCTTATTTACGTATGTGGGAACAAAGTTTTCATTAAATATTTTTCTTCCTATAAAGTTGATCACACATTTCTACATCTTATACTAATTTTATCTACTCTGCTTCTTATGTTCTCGAGACTCTTGTCAAACACAGACTTATTCTTTACGTATAGAAATCTTTCTCGGAATCGTTCTTCACTTTCGTCCTCATTCCTGTTTTCAAGTCTACATATTCCTTTAACCAATCAACCTGTTTAAATTTTAAAATTGCGTGTATTTTAGTTATCTTCATCACTAAAGACAGATACTGTTTAACATTTACAAAATAAACTACATAATTATACTTGGTATCCAGAATAGTCAATAACATGCTTTCTTTCATCCCTGGTACAATTTTATTTTCAGGAGTCAATGAATATACAGTTCTCTTAAATATTCCAGGTCTTCTTCAAATATGTATCCAACTTTAGAAGTGTCTGGCATTTCACTTATTTTTGGAGCATTAAAATTATTTGGATCATCCCATTCAAACTTACCATGTAGTAAATTTGGACTCATAGCATAACCATAGAGGCTGTTTGCATCTAAATATGCTAAATAATTTGGTATATCTTTTTACTTCAAAATCTTCCTTATGTCTATTGTATGCTTTCACCAACAACATTATATAGTAATCATGTAATAATTATAGTGGTTGTCAAATCCTTTACAGTATTGCATCCCAAGATAAACCAGGTGCAGTAAAACACCATGATGGGTCTGCTCATATAAGTTTTCCTAAAATTTTCAAGACATCAGCCAATAAAAAAACATCAGATTTAAGATACATGGTATCCACCAAGTTTTCTGATACACATTTTTCGAAAACTAAATTTTGTATGTTCTTCACCACTCATCACACACTCGTTGATTATCACTCCTCCCACACTCATTGATTTTGTTGTACATTTCAACTTTCGCTGGAAGATATATCTCTTCATATTTCTCCAAAAAACCCATGTAATCATATGGATATTATTAAGTTTAATAAATTTTCCTCCTTCCTTAAATTTGGTGAATGTTTGTCAATACTTGAAACCATAAATCTATATGTGCCAATAAAACTAATATTCAAATTTTCTATCGTCTTCCCCAAACTAATACATCTGTTTTCGTTGTTGGGTATCAAATATGTTTCTTTCTTATCTTAGCTGATATCTTTTATGAGCAAAAGAGATTCTGAGACTTAATATAGTTGAAATGGTACAAAATTAGGAGTTGTCAGTTGAAATTACATCAGTTACATAACGGATTTATGCACTTTGTTTTAAATGATTTTGCTCATGAACATTTAATAATTTTTCTTTTGTATTAAGGTATCTACAACAAATTGTGTATTAGATCTTGTACATCTTGACTTCAGATGTTAATGGTCTCATTTATTCAATTCTTCTATAAATACTTTCAATTTCTTCAACTTCTTTCTCTACACATTCAGTGAATTTTTTATGAATATTTAAAGCTGGCTATATGATTGGATCCATTGATATACATAATGAATTAACAGAAACCAGATAGAACGTGTTTTTAGTATTTCATAATGTAAGATTCAGCCTTTAATTTTAATTCTGTTATATTTATCTTTTTGTTGCTAAGTTTAGAATTGCTATTTCCTGGTATCAAACAATATAAATGTCATTCTCTGTTAATACTGGATATTTTTGATTTAATTTAAATATATTCTACATTTTTGTATTTGTAATTATTCATCTTTAATAACAAACTTTCAATATCAGTATAAACAACAAATGGAGTGTTTGGTGACAGTGATAATTTTTAAAACATACATATGAGGCTTTTGTGGTAATTCTAATGTTAATGTTCTATTAAATACGGAATTTCTTATGAGATTATCTAATTTCTCCATTCTGTTGAAGTGAACTAAACACATGTCACAAATAAATTCAATTCTTCATGTTTTGTAATTTGACTCAGGACAAGGCTGCATAACTTTTTACATAACAACGGTGTGAATTACTCCTGATGTCAAAATAAAAGAGATTTATATGTTTTTCCTTCTTACAGTTAGTAAATTTTATTGGATATGCATGACATTTTTCATTAAATCTATAAATATTAGTAGGTATATTTATTTCAGATCCAGTTTTTGAAATATTACCAGCCACCATAGGAAATCCAAAATTTGGAGGTTTCTGATCAATATCAAGATCAACATTTCTATCCACATTTTTGAGTACACGAAACAAAGAAAGTTTTATAGCCCACAGAATCATTGTTGATCATTGTTTTTAAGTTAATACAAGGATGAAGAGGTACATTGAGTGCAGTTGGCATGTTTTTATTGAATACACATTTTGATAAATTGATTATATTAACAATATTATATTATATTTAATTAATTATTAATTGAAATGATCTACAAAAAAAGTGTGTGAATAAAAATATGCAACTGTGCTCAATGTACCCACTTACTGCTGTCTATAAAAATCCAAACAAATTTTGACTGTACTAAAAAATTACAGGTCATTTCAAATTCTATCTTCTAAAAACCCACATAGAAATCACGTTCATAAGATGAAATAAAATTTGAGTTACAAATAATGGGGACTAGAACTAATTTATTTAAAAATCGTTTTGGTGTATCAAATCCAGTGTTCAATGATCATGTAATATTAAATTATTGTGGCGGTGGCCAAAAATTGACTAGTTGCTTTTTATACATTTCTAACTCCAAATATAAAATTAAAAAATAATAAGTCGTATTGTGATGGAGAAATTGTAGAAATACCTGGTGGTCAATATAGTTTGAAAAAACTTGGGAAATGTTATTCATTCAAAAAAGCCAAATATTCTCATTAACACAGATGAAATTTTAAATAGAATTATTATTGACAGTCTTGTTAAATTATATATGGATATAAAAGATAGTATTGGAATAATGCTTGGATTTAGTGTTCAGACTATTGAAGCTAATGAATAAGCAGTTGCTAGTGACATTCCTAAATGTATTTCATTCGCATTTATAAACATAAATTTTAATGTATCTGCTGGAATGTTTCTGAAGCATACTGTTCACTTTCATAGTGAAACATATATTACTGCTTCATTCTAACCTAATGTTGAATTTGGTGGACCAGTAATTCATGAACCACATTATTCTTTATAGATTCCAATTTTTGGTACTTTACAGGAATTAGAAAAAACTACCACTGATGACAATGATAATTTAATTGACTAAGGAAGAGCTTGTGTGACATTTGTTTCAGAAATGTCTTAATAAAATATTTTTTAGATGAACATGATTTAGAGCGTCATTTCTGTTCATTCCCAGGTCTACCTATTCCCTGTGAATGAGAAATCAAAACATAGTCTAAATATTCCTAACAAAGATACAGAAATTGAAATAAATATAAGATATGGATGGCTTCATCCTAATCAAGCTCCTCATATATGAGCTTCAATAATACTTGAGCTGATGGTAGAGATTATAAAACTTATGATGGAACATCTAATAAAAAAAGTAGCTGTTAATTTGAGGCAAACCTTTTTTTATTTTATAGCCATGAAGAAAAGAAATAATATTATGTCTAGAATAGAACATCCTGTTATTTCATCATCTGTTTAGTTGTATTTGACTTCATCTCTTACAATAAGTATGGAAGGACACATTGTTAACTGTGTGGCAGAGCTTTTTAATTTTATAACCATAAAGTAAGGAAAGTAAGGAAATTATGTCTAGAATAAAGTATCCTATTATGTCATCATCTGTGTTGTTGTATTTGACTTCATCTCTTAATGATAAAATAAGTATGGAAGGACACATACTTAATACAAGTAAAGAGTAAGTAAAATGAAGTCCTTTATCTATTGAATATACTTGGTGGTTTCTTTAGGGACTTAGAGAAATTTTATACATAGGTTATCTAACTATAATTTTTACTTTAGTTCTGAAGCTGGAGATGCTCTTTTTAGACGGGCTGATTATAATAGTTCTAGATTTGAAATAAAAGATAAATTCCATAAGAAGGTAAGACTGCAGTAGAATCTATGGATATTTGTGTACCAGTTGTTAAATACGAACCGAATGAGCTTCAACAATTCTAAAATTACAATACCTTTCTATGAACAATGAACTGTGGAAGTTGCTGATTTAATAAAAAAAAATTTAAGCTAGGTCTCATGAATTGGTGCAACTCAATAGAATTTGATATATCTTTTTTGTGCTTCAAACTAATCCTAAAAATAGCCAATTGGCTGATTCATCACTATATGATCAAATAAGCTGCGTAGCCCGTATTTGAAAAAGGAAGAAACAAAATATTTCCTCAAGAATCATGGAGTTTCGAACCATCAGATTATTATTCGAGAGCTTAGTATGGTTTTCTCGTTTTTAAAGGAGTTACTTAACTGAAAAGAGATATTAATATAAACCCTTATAATTGCATAAGAAATTCCGCTACATATGCGATTAACATGATATGTAGAATAAATGTTGTTACAAGTACAAAGACCATGATGTTATTGATGGGTACATTTAACGATAAGGTATCAAAATAAAAACTTCTCTATAAAGTCATTTATGGTAAGAATAATTTTACATGGGATTCTCAACACAGAATACTTCTGAAAATTCAGCTAAGTGTCAAAAACTTGCCCACAAATACGGCGGAATGCAGACTCTACTTGAAGTCGTCTTCAAGAGAAGACAGCAGACACTTGGTATCGATCATCTGTACAAGCACTTAGGGATGACACATGGCCGAATTGTATATGATTACACACTACACTACCTCCAAAGCTATATGCTCACTAGGTTCCTGTAACATTCACTTGAATCGCACCCCAACAGCAAAGGAATAGATACAAATGATTAAAATCGGTCAGACACACGTAATGCACAATGCCATGGTGATGCAAGAACTCTGGAAAGTGTTAGAGGAGTCGAACCTACAAATATTATGTACACAGAAGCCATATTCCAGAAATGGGGCATTACCCCACATGCCAGTTAGATCACAGATCGCAACATCAGGTCAACATCCAAAGACCACTATTGTGGTGCCAGATAAAGACATGATAGTATGGAGATATAATAAGGGGAGATGGCACTACATACTTAAGCTGTACGTCGATTTGAAGCCAGAAGGCATGGCCTGCCGCCATCTTTGATCCCCCAAAACATTGGCAGAATAGTGTCTACAGTTGCTTCTTTTTCGTCATCTCTTTCGTGTGCGCGCGATATTTGTTTTATGTAGTTAATGTTACAGTGTTTTAGTGAACAACACAACATAAGGAACGCAACTTCAAACGTTTTTCTGGTCTTAAATGCGTATTCGATACAGTAATAAGACACGAAAATATGACGCTTCTGGCCTCAGTACTGTAATTCCTTTTTGATTACACACTTCGAATAACCGAGAAGAGAAGTATGTGCTATGAAAAGTGTGCTTTCGTAATCCATTTCTACTCACTTTCAATGGGTTTGTGTTGATAATTGATAAAGCCAGAACTCCAAAAGCACTGATTGATAGTTTAGAGGCACTAATTTGTATTCGTTGCATTTTCAAGTCAAATGCAAATTTTAAATGTTCAAGTTTGCAAGAAACTTACCTTATTTCCTTTGGTGTCCCATAGATGTATGGAGGGATGATATAAACAAGCTAGTTGTCAAGTCAAAAAAGTGAAAGATTCGTTAAATTATGAAGGAAAAGAACTGAATTTAAGATTGTCAGGCCCATTGTAGTTTACACATCTGCTTTGTTTTTAAATTGTACCTACCAAGTGTCATCAGTGCGGCAAATAACAGAAATTTACAGGGTAACACGACAACTCAGTGATTAATGTAATGATCTAAATAGCCTGGACGTAGATAGGGAACTTTGCTTTAACAAATATGTAACCATTTCACCACTGTAACAGGTGTTCCACACATTTTACTTAAGATTTAATTAACTACATGTAGTTACATTCCTTTTATATTAAGTCATTGCATTTTAAAACATTAGTCCCCATTTCCAGGATATTTCTTGCCAGGGCTTTTCAGTTACTTTGGAATAACCAAACAATGAAAACCAAGTATATTGCTCATGTCCAGAGAGCTCTTCGTCTTGGATTCATAGGAAATCTTACGTCCAATCACATAAATAAAACCATACTGTTCATCAGAATTTCTAGTATATATAAGAAACTAGCGCTTAAATAAGTCCACTTACGAATGAAATGTGATTTGTTTAAACTTTAGGCTACAATCAGAACGATTAGTACACCCGTAAGCAATGCAAGCCGGCATTTTTTTTTTTTTACCAAAACACTTCACAACTACACGGAATCAAACCACCAGACGCGAATATTTTGGGGTAGCTAACATGGCGGATCTTCTTTTGGGTCGGCTTCACGTTTGTGACGTCATGACAACTCCTCTTATTTTTACTTCCATGCATGGTAGTGACCTAGGTACGTCAACTCTGTGACGAACATGCTGTGACAATAGAAACAATGACTTTGGAAAATTTTAAAATTAATCAATACTTTCAATACAGTCAGTACATACAACCATACATAGAAAACTTAAATATGGCAACAGTACTGGATCGACACGAGACTCACAGTTTCGTAGCAGACTCAAACACGATATCAACACTGTGGCACAACAAAGCAGCGGACGAAAGAGGTCTCTGCCTTCAGGATACCATGCAAAAACTAGACCTTTATGTCATTAAGAGACAACTCAACCTACCTAGTTTTCGAAATAACGCAGATGCGGCAGCAGATATAGATACCACCCTAACAAACTCCCTACATGCAGATAATGACGTAGGCACTAACATCCATCCAGAGTGACTGCAACATCTACTAGGAGAAAATTGGGAATGTTTAAAGGCAGAATTCAAGATACAACCTTGCAAAGAAGGGGATTTGATGTTGACGCCAAAGCAGACGAATTGGTACAAGTGCTGCAGTTTGGCGCAAGGCAATGTGATCCCAACATTTGTTAGGAATTCAAATGGGTCTAAGTTTCCATGGAGTCCTACCCTGCAGTCTTTGAGACGTACAGAAAGGCAGGCGAGGGGATACTAGCAAATTTCGTTAGGGGAAACAGAACAACAAAGAAGGTTGATTTTCTATCGAACTGTCAAGCAACAATACAAAGAACTACTACACAAAAGATGAGTACAGAAGTGGGTGGCAGACATTAAGCACTGAATGGTAACAGATGTTTGGAGTTTGCTGTAAAAAAGTTAAATCATCCACTGTATTATCAACCCCGAGAATATCTGATGGCACGATGACGACATAGTGGGAAATATCAGTGTTGTGATTCCTTTACCCAGGAAAAAGTGAGACTGGCAATAGTTGTGTTGTATTAATAAAAAAGGAATAAATAAATAAATATTACTAAAAATTATTGAATATGCATACTGAGACACTTTTTTTAGGATTTAAAACGATTGAGTTATTAGAAATATTCAGTGTTTATTTGAATTTTTCTTGGTTTTCATTTCACTTCAATAAATAAAAAATTCTTGATACTGTTGTTCAATATACTATTATTCATGCACACATATCATACATAGAACTCTTAATACTCTGTATTTATAATCGCACACCTTCATTGTCCTTCTGTTTACAAGAGAGAATGTGTGTAAAAACAAAAAACTTTACAAATAATTGAATGAATGTTTAGTGTGCATTCATAATTAATGTCTTTGCCTACTCTTCTGGTCGACCAGTGTTCCATTTCTTTGATTTAAAAAAAATTCTAACTTTACGATATCCTGGTGGTGTTTCAACAGGTATCTACACCTAATGAAGTTACAGAAGAAGAAAGCACCATGACCTGATAGAATCCTGGCAGAAGTGTTGCATCAGCTAGTGGACCCAATTGTGCGATATACAACAATGTTATTAAACAAATGTCTTTAGCAGGATTGGTTGTCCAGAATCTACAAAATTTCGAATACCTTTACACTAAAAAGAGGGGAAGTATGAAATCCAAGAGAACCGAAATCTTACAGACAAGTTTGCTTACTAAATACTGTAACCAAAGTAGAGGAAAAGCTTCTGTGCCACCGCCTGAGCATCACAGACAGTTAGTGGACAAGAGCCCGATGCTGTATGGTTTCAGGAAAGGGTGATTAACTGAGGATGCGATAAATCATGCAATGAATGTTATGAACACCTCAGTCGACAGGTATGTTATTGGCTTAATGATTGACATTGCTGGGACGTTTGATAATTTGTGGTGGCCTGCCGTGTTTGTAAGAGCACCTTTCCAAGGTGTCTCTACAGCACTATATGGAAATGGAAGGGGAATCACTGCTATCAGCTGCAGCAGAACATTAAGAGGAATCAGCAGTGACGAGCGAAAATGTGTTCCAGACTGAGATTTAAAACCAGGATCTTCTGCTTTCTCGGAAGGTGAGGTAACCACAGCAACATCCAGGACACAGGGCTATTGCATCCTCACAGACTATCTCGGTATGCCTCACAGCTGATCCACACTTCCACCCTGCGCCACCTATCTGTTGTCCCTGTCCATTATATTCCCATTCACTACACAGAAATTCCCACAGGAACACGTAGCACTCGGTGGGAGCGTGAATCGGCAGTGAGGCGTACCAAGATAGTCTATGCACTAGCGATAACACTGTGTTCCGGATGGCGCAGTGGTTACCGCACCTGCCTAGTAAGCAGGAGATCCCGGATTCGGTACCTACGATGGTAAACATTTTCGCTTGTAGTTACTGATTCCACCTAATGTCCCGCTGCAGCCGACAGCAGTGATGCCCCTTCCATTTACATATAGTGCTGCACAGTTACGAAGCTTTCGAAGGAACAGACACCACACTCTCATAGTCTGTACAACAGTCTTCAAGATTCTTACACAGACAAACAGGTGCAATTAGACTATCCTGGAAAAAAAATTGTAAAAGACATCACCGAAGACTGTCCACAGGGCTGTGTAGTCTGGGATGTTGGCATAGAGTCATTACAAAACCAGCTTCAGCGTATAACAAACAATAGTGGCTGCATCAGCTACATAAACGATCTGCTAATTACATTATCTGCTAACACAGTGGCTAAATTAGAGAAAAACGTAGGGTAGTTCTTGAAAGACAAACTAACAAACTAACGACAGTAGTGCACAAAGAAGTCCATATGTTACTAAAAGGACCATTATCAAGAACGAGAAATCCCACAATCAGAATAAATGAGCAGCCTGTGAAAAGAAAAGATATCTGTAGGTAACTGAGAATTAACATCAATGAAAAGAAAACCTACCATGCACATCCAGAAATCGTCTTCTAGAGATGCATTAAAATCCTAATAAAATAGCAACAACTGACCAAAGAAATTTTCAACTGCCACTAAGTGCAGCAAGAACGTACCACAACGCAATCTTACTCGCTATTATGGTCTACGAGTCGAGTGTTTGGGCTCATAGAGCCAGAAAGGTAAGCATAACATGGGCTCTACGGCAAGTGCAGAGGAGTGTACTCCTGCGCCTGACAGGTGCCTAAGGAACAACACAGACTGAGGCAATGCTGGTAATATTAGGCTTGATATCGCTAGACCCAGCAGTAAGAAAGAAAGATGCACAATATTCGCTCAAAAAGCGCTAACATGATAAGGTAAAGGAGATACCATATACAAAAGCCATATCGAATAAGGAAAGAAAGCATGCTTTGATAGAGAATGGCAAGAAATCTGGGAGAGTGCAGAAACAGGGAGTGGGGAGGGGAGAACATACCAGTTCCTTCCTAACATAAAAGAAAGACCAAGAATGACATACTTGCTTACTTCTGACCACGGAAGCTATACATTACCTGTCGGGACATGGTCTGAATCTCATCAGCTTGCTAGATACGGTACAGTGCACCACAGACACTTGTGAATGTATAGTAGTCGCTACCCCAGGTAACATCATTGGGAGTGTGCCGTTAGACAAGATGCTACAGAGCATGAGAGGAAAGCATTTGGAAATGTAGCAGTCTATTATATAATAAAGAATGAGGAACTGTGGTATAAGCTGAGCTCGCTTACAGCTAAGATATACGCTTATGAACTGCAGCCCTGAAAGGCTAAGAGACAACCAAGAAGAAGCCATACATCATGATAACGAGATGCGCCACGGCCGAATATCCACTGCAACAACTTTCTGCAAGCAGTGAAGATACAAGCCTTGGGGAGAAGCAGAAAGGATTACCTGAGATCCTGGCAGCCATCTCCCAATCTCTACACCTTGGGTGGCACAGCAATACAGTCCCTGTGAGTCCTGAGTTGCACCTCAGTGCGCTGGGAGCTAACCATCCAGACAAATGAGAGATCCAGCTTGGTTCTAATATCAAGTAGTAGTTCAGTGCTGTATAGTATAATGTTGACATAGTGTATTCCAGAATTATAGCAAAATGTGTGACCTACTAATGCCACATAGTGTGATAGACCAGTTTCGTTATTATTATTTCCTGCCAAGCCATGTGTCTCTCAGGCACTGAGAGATGGTCATTAAGTGGTGGTGGAGGAGTTAGAGCAGGATGTCGTCGAGAGATGAGAAACACAATGGTAAGTCACGTAAAATGCCATCCAGGAAATGCTGGCTGGTCTGGTCAGCATTCCGAAGGCTTTCAAAAAGCCCAAAGACCGTGGTAATTGCCGTTTTCTGAACGTCTTTAGACGCCAATAGTACCTGTGTGCACATCGTCACGCAGTCAGTTTTGGTAAATAGAACTGACTCTGCCAAGCCATGACTAAGATTTTGCAGGTGCGATACCAGATATTGGTCCAGCATTGTTTGTGGGTTTAAGATATGAGAGTCCCAACATGGTCGCCACAAACAGTGTTTCTTGGGACTAAATGCAAGACAGATTACCATGGACTACGTGAGGTTGAACAATACCTTGTCGTAACATGGCCTTGGAACTCAGCCTTTGCTACAGTGAGTCACTCAGGCGCGAGTACATGTGGACAGCATGAGATGGGTGGGCTGGGCATGGTCACAATGTAGTGGACCATAGAATGTCTGATGTCTCTCAGTGGCCCAAGCATTCGAATGAATGGGCATTTGTCCAATATGTTTGTGTATGATCCAGGGGACTTCACTGGTTTAATGCTTAAAAATGGAGCTTGCCGTCATTGTGCTATTTTCATTTTCACTCTTGGATAAATAAGCTGAGCGTTTGCTACGTCAGTTAGTAGCTTCTTGTGGCCAAGGAAATATGCGTTCAGGATTGGCTCATTGACGACAGTCACAATGAAAGTACATGCTGATGTGTCGTCCAGTCCAAGGTCCAAATTTTGGTCAAGTGTGCTGTTTATTGTTGTACTTGAATTGTTTGCCACCATAAGAGACAATGCCTCAGCCTTCCTGCTGCCTCTTAGCATAGACTGGGGAAAACACACAGATCGGAACCTGTGTCGACAAGGTACGTTACACTACCAGACCATTCCATCACAGAGAGATTCCTGGATATTGTATGACAGCTAGGTGCGTCTAGGCCGAGATGCAGCTGATATTTGGGTGCTAGTAGGAAGGCCAATACCTTGTCAGTTCGTTGCCAAAGCAGAAATGATACCAGAATAGCTAGTATGGTGCTGCCAGTTGCACAAGCCGGATTTACAGCTGCTGGAGCAGCTGCCCTCTGTCATCAGTGTGCAAACCAATCGATGTACATGTTGAGTGCTACCACCTGAGTGGCCAGGTTATGAACTAAGTGGTGCAGGTTGGCGTCCATGTTGGAAGGTAAAGAAAGCTGTGCCGAGATTCTAAAGCAAATTTTGCTTGATTTCTTCTTGACCTCATGCATAAATAAAGCATTATGGAAAAGAACGACGTAAAGTAAATAGTACTATTAGTTATTGTGAGAAACTTATCAGTAATATATTACACTACACCGTGACAATCTTATAAACAGGACTTGTGTGCAACTAAGGCACACAGGTACGAAACAGTTAAAACATCAAGAGTCCTTCGGAAGTCAATGTGAGTCATCATGGAGCCTTCACCAGCCAGCAGCGACTTCGTGGGTGTGGGCATCTGACAGCGCAGCCAAGCAGTACGGTGACGCCGTTATTCCACGAGCAGGCGCATCTGTTGGGCAGCAGCTGAACGCTGCAAACCCTGACAACTTTTTTCTCCCTAAACTAACAGGCCCAGTACGTCAGCTGGGGGCGTTAGTCCGGCTGGTATTAGAGGTGTTACTGAGGGCTTCGCCTGTCTACGATGCTGCCGGGCGTGGTTGCAGCCAGTGACGTCACCGGTGTTCGACTCAGCGTCCTTTCGGTTGCGGAAGCGTGGTCGCAGCGTCTCAGCAGCTGCATCGACGACTGCTACTTCTGCAGCCCATGGCAGCACAATGATCGCCGAGAATTACAAACTACAATATTAGTGTCCAGTGAGTCTGTCTTAAGTTGGAAGTGGAGTGTTGTACATAGGGAGTGTGGTTTTAATAGGATTGTTGATTACAAGTCTTTGTGTGTAACTAGTTAATATCTTACAATAATGTCGGGAAGTGAAATGTCAGACGAAGAGTAATCTGTGTCCGATAGAAGCATGAGATCCCTTTTTAGGCCGATCTCTAAATTAAAACAATCTAACGGGAATTTTTTAGCTGAATTAAAACAATCTAACAAAGAATCTACTGCTAGATGAAAAGAGGAACTAAACAGGAATTAAAACAATATAATGAAGAATCAACGGCTAGATAAAAAGAGGAACTTAAAGGGGAGCTAACAAAATCTACAGACAGGTTGCAGGAACATCTTAATGAAACCAGTAGAGAATTAAGTGATAAAATAGAGGCTTCTAAAGTTGAAATGCAGGAAAAACTAGTAGGACTTAGAAATAAGATTGCTGATAATTGTAAAACATTAAAAGAACATATCCAAGAATCGCGTGAGGATAAAGCTCTCATGCAAAATGATATTACTGACTTAACCAAGAAACTAGATAATGTCAATATATTAGTTATAAATGAAATAGAGAAAAATAACAATAAGTCACGAGATGAATTTTCTATGCAAACAAACTGTTCGTAGAGAATTATTAGAATCTACACTCCTGGAAATTGAAATAAGAACACTGTGAATTCATTGTTCCAGGAAGGGGAAACTTTATTGACTCATTCCTGGGGTCAGATACATCACATGATCACACTGACAGAAGCACAGGCACATAGACACAGGCAACAGAGCATGCACAATGTCGGCACTAGTACAGTGTATATCCACCTTTCGCAGCAACGCAGGCTGCTATTCTCCCATGGAGACGATCGTAGAGATGCTGGATGTAGTCCTGTGGAACGGCTTGCCATGCCATTTCCACCTGGCGCCTCAGTTGGACCAGCATTCGTGCTGGACGTGCAGACCGCGTGAGACGACGCTTCATCCAGTCCCAAACATGCTCAATGGGGGACAGATCCGGAGATCTTGCTGGCCAGGATAGTTGACTTACACCTTCTAGAGCACGTTGGGTGGCACGGGATACATGCGGACGTGCATTGTCCTGTTGGAACAGCAAGTTCCCTTGCCGATCTAGGAATGGTAGAACGATGGGTTCGATGACGGTTTGGATGTACCGTGCACTATTCAGTGTCCCCTCGACGATCACCAGAGGTGTACGGCCAGTGTAGGAGATCGCTCCCCACACCATGATGCCGGGTGTTGGCCCTGTGTGCCTCGGTCGTATGCAGTCCTGATTGTGGCGCTCATCTGCATGGCGCCAAACACGCATACGACCATCATTGGCACCAAGGCAGAAGCGACTCTCATCGCTGAAGACGACACGTCTCCATTCGTCCCTCCATTCACGCCTGTCGCGACACCACTGGAGGCGGGCTGCACGATGTTGGGGCGTGAGCGGAAGATGGCCTAACGGTGTGCGGGACCGTAGCCCAGCTTCATGGAGACGGTTGCGAATGGTCCTCGCCGATACCACAGGAGCAACAGTGTCCCTAATTTGCTGGGAAGTGGCGGTGCGGTCCCCTACGGCACTGCATAGGATCCTACGGTCTTGGCGTGCATCCGTGCGTCGCTGCGGTCCGGTCCCAGGTCGACGGGCACGTGCACCTTCCGCCGACCACTGGCGACAACATCGATGTACTGTGGAGACCTCACGCCCCACGTGTTGAGCAATTTGGCGGTACGTCCACCCGGCATCCCGCATGCCCACTATACGCCCTCGCTCAAAGTCCGTCAACTGCACATACGGTTCACGTCCACGCTGTCGCGGCATGCTACCAGTGTTAAAGACTACGATGGAGCTCCGTATGCCATGGCAAACTGGCTGACACTGACGGAGGCGGTGCACAAATGCTGCGCAGCTAGCGCCATTCGACTGCCAACACCGCGGTCCCTGGTGTGTCCGCTGTGCCATGCGTGTGATCATTGCTTGTACAGCCCTCTCGCAGTGTCCGGAGCAAGTATGGTGGGTCTGACACACCAGTGTCAATGTGTTCTTTTTTCCATTTCCAGGAGTGTATTAAAGAGGTTTCTACCAAACCTGTAGAGATTTCTTCAATAGATAATATAGAATTAGAGACAGTAACTCATCGAGTAGAAAAAGATCATACTGAAATAGAAAACATGAAATTTTTAATTACTGAAATATACAGTAACCTTGAGACGTCCAAAGATAATAATACTGATGAAGGTACAGAGCGTTCACATTGTGAACACAGTCAAGAATCGATATTAGCTAACTGTGAATCCAGTACAGTAATGCGAATACAGGAAATTACTAAACGGTTATCGGAATTAGATAATAATGAAAACATTTCAAGTAGTAGAAGTACTAATGTAATCAGAGACAACAGTTGCATCTTGTTTGCTGGCTCAGTCGACAACAATACAAATAAAGATTTCACGGCAAGCAAATCCGACGCAATTCCGTCTCTGCAATCTAAACAAAATCCAACTATGTCTCTCGCAGAATGTTGGAATGATATAACGACAAATTCAAATATAGCAAGTCGATTTCCTGTATTCAAACCAGGAGGCGAACTTCACACTATAATGTTTATAAATGTTCTAGAAACTTCATTATCTCCTAAATGGAGTAATGAAAAATGGATTCAATTTGTAATAGGATATTTAGAAGCAAAAGCTGCGGAATGGGCAGTACTGCATAGAACTGAATTTAGGGACTGGGATGATTTTGTTAAGCAGTTTAAACAAAATTATTAGTCAAGAGGAAAACAGCACTTAACTTTAGAGTTGTCAGACTCTCATCCTTATTATATATGGTGGGAAGGTTATAGGAATTATTTCGAATGACATTTAAATTGTGCTAAATTAATTGAAGAACCAATTATTGAAAGTCATCTAATACGAGTCCTAATTAGTAGGTTACTGTATTATTTAAAGGAAAGAATGATAGATAGGGAATGGTCACAACCTTGTGAATTATTAGGATATTTAGAACAGTTAGATATACTTAATAGAGAATGGAAAGAAATGACAATTCTCGAAATAATAATAATTCAGAACCACGAAAATTTAGCAACAATAATCATAGACGGTTTTGTTATATAAAACGTCAATCTAAAGATAAAGAGAGCCAACCAAATCGTGGTAATAACTCTAAAATGTGGAAATTACACAACAACGATAATGAGATAAACCATCCTCAAGTAATTAATGAAGATCAAGTTGTATGTGACGTTATCATAGAAAGTTCTGAAAACTAGTAAAGTCCTTTAGTACAGGTCGACTAAAGGGAACTTTTAGTCAAAATTATACAAGACCCAATTGCAGTTTATCATTAAGCTGCCAAAAGGAAGGTGATTGGCAACAAGTGTAATTAAAGGATTATATAGTGTCGATCAAATTAAACCCTTCATTCCTAAATAAGTTAATATTTAGTATATGTTACATACAGTCGAGCGTTCATAGTTTATTCATGTGAAGTTTTTCGTGATAGTTACGTTTTATTTTAAAGAAATGACAGCAAGTTTAAACAACTGTTCTACAATAATCTACCGGTACTTTAAGAAGGGAAAGATAACTAAACAGGGATTTATATGGAAGAAATCTTTTGTTATTAGGTCAGAAGGAATTTTGTATATTTTATATTTACTTGGGTAGTAGGAACCAAAGGGGATGGTTAATAAATATAGAGACAATGGGCATCCAGAGCTATATGGCTCACGAGAACATTGCAGTGTGCCTTTAATAGAGATTTGTAATAGTGTTAATATAGAAGAGACCAAACAGGGCTCTCTCACTTGTTTCTCCTAAATAAATTGCAATTACCCAACAAAGTGTCCGAAGGTAAAGAAAGCCATACTGAGATTCTAAAGATAGTTTTTCTTGATTTCATCTTGACCTCATGCATAAATAAAGCACTATGGAAAAGAACGACAGAAAGTAAATAGTACTTTAGTTATTGTGAGAAACTTATTAGTAATATACATTTTGGAAGGAATAAATCTAGTAAATGAATAAAACTGAAACTAACCTATCACAATTTGAACGCTCTGTCCTAATGTAACAACGTTAAAGAACGTAGAAAATTATTATTTACTAACAACTATTAAATGAAAAGGAGTAATCTCCAGATAATCAGTTGTGAATTACAATAATAGCATAATTAAAAGTATATGACAAATAGTCACAACAATATCGTCATAAAACGATTGAATCTATCTAACAGCAAGGACTTTAGATTACGGAAAATGTGAGAAAAATGTATAATATTAACAGTTAAATATTGTATATAGAAAAAGTTTTATTTTCGGTTAAAATATGACAAACTGAGCTTGTGGGTAGGGTATGTAGTGGGACACAAAACTGAAGCGTCACCCATCCACCAGTGCCAGGCCAGTTTGCAGGTGAATGTAAGTTTAATTTAGTGTTTTGTTTTTATATTTTATATTGTTTGTGAATTATCTATTTGTATTTATTTTTATGTTTCATGTACGGAGAGGGCGGCGCAACGAACGGAGACAGCATCTTCACTGCCGGGACCAGAGAGAAAATTGCTGGGCACTATACGCCGCTGGTCGACAGCCAAAGAGCAACAGAAGATCCTGAAACCGAGTTGTTGGGCGTCGTCCTTTTAAAAACTGAAAAAATAAGAATTTGTAATGTTTCTACAACAATGACATCATAGAAAGTTTAATCATGTTGTAAATGTTCAGTCCTATTTTGTCAAGGCTCATGTTCACGTCTATATGTATTATATATGAAGATAATAAACTAGAGTATACTACAAAAGTTTAAATACGTGTTCTGAGAATTTATTTATGAAGAATTATATTAAGGAAGAAGTATTACTGATTTATTTGAAAAGATTATTAATTTTTGTCAACGCTCATCGCGAGTTTGAGTCTTAAATGTTTATTCAATGTGGTTTTAATATTTATTAAAGCAGATAACTTGCATTAATATAATTTCTGAGAAGAAACAAACGACATCTAAATTGAAAAAGGTTTGCGCAAACCAATTGGACTGAGTGACGTAATCCTGCGCATACGACGCAAATGATGATGTTTTAATTACAGTTTCGTTCAAGAACCATTCAGAGACAACTTTAAAAAGAATTTAAATAATTTTGAAGTGTTTTGTAACTGATGTAGTTGACGAAGTCTGCACATGATCATATGTCAAAAGAAAATTATTTATACAAAACTTACATCGTTACACTACAATACCCTACATGACTCATCTCCCCCCCCCCCTCCCCCCCTAACAAGTGTCAGCGGTATCTGAGGTTGAATGAGGCATGATGTCCTGCATGCATTGTCACTGTTCTTTGGAAACCAGGTATCCTGCTCCTGAATTCGGTGCTACCAGCAGATTGTGGGGAACTGCACTTGGGGTCATTTCCTTCATCACAGCGCCCATAGGCTGTTGCTTGTTGGCATTATGTTGGACATATGTATCTTCAGTTACTGCTCCTTTATCTTGAGTGGTCATGGAGCTGTCGATCTACCTAGCATCTTGTCTAGTGTAGATGGCAGGTTTGTGTCTCTCAATGGATACAGTCATAGGCACACCTCTGATGTCTATTGTATATGTCTTGTTGCTTCTACCAAGAACTGTTTCCAGCTCTTCATACGGCAGCTGCGGCCGCTTGCAAACCATGTCGTTCTATATGAATAAATGATGCAGAAGTCTGCATATACAAACAGGTGTCGTTCCCTTTGTTCTCTAGGTGCCACTGCCCGGAGTTTTCGGACGTGAGATCGTAATATGGGGGCAAACTGATGTATCGACCATATCATAAGCCACATTATGCATGAACTCCCCTGGCAGGCGCAGTGTTTGTCTGTACACTCATTCAGTTGTTGTAGCCTTCCGGTCGCTGTTAAATGGCGTGCAGAAACCACTGAGCACGATGGGTAATGTCTACACCCAATTTTGTGCAGGGCTACACCAAAGGGCTGCCATGGATAGGCGACACAGGTGTTTTACTTTTCTGTTCGCTACTGGATGAAAAGCAGTAGTGTGAATGGGCTTAGTGCCCAACAAGCTCGGCAACACTTTAAGTAATTAAGCCTCGAATTGGTGTACTTGATCTCGTGTTCAAATGGCTCTGAGCACTATGGGACTTAACTTCTAAGGTCATCAGTCCCTTTGAACTTATAACTACTTAAACCTAACTAGCCTAAGGACATCACACACATCCATGCCCGAGGCAGGATTCGAACCTGCTACCATAGCGGTCGCGCGGTTCCAGAATGCATCGCCTAGAACCGCTCGGCCACCCAGGCCGGCTGATCTCGTGTATCGTGTTTCAGTACACCAAACCTGGCGATCAATTTGCGTAAAAACATTTGTGCTACTGTCTTGGTTGTAATGTCTTTCATAGCAAAAGCTTCAGGCCATCTTGAAAATCGATCAACACGAGAGAGAGCATGTCGTGGTACATTCAACGTTCTTTTGGAAATAAACTATATGAGTCATAAATTGACTATAAGTCCAAATGTCGAAGTTGTCTTGGTGATGTTTTCTGTGCTTTCGTACTGAAAGCGTATGTCAGCGGTTTATGATCTGTGTATAAGTAAAATGCCGACTTCCTAAAGACTGCCAGAACTACCTAATTGCAGCATATGTGATGCACAGTTCTCTATTGTAAGTTGCCCAGTGTTGCTGTGACAGTGACAGTAACGGTAACTACAGTGCCTTTAAAAGGAGAAAAGAGAATTGCAGAGGGAGAAGCAGCATTAAGTGTTACGGGTAAACAGAAAACAGCACCTCCTCTCCGTCTAAATGATTTCTTAGTGGAAGGAGCAAGACGAAGAAGTCCACGAGAAAAGTAGTGTAACGAATTTCATAACACCTCACCAAAACGTTCAATCTAAAATAAACAAGAATTATGATCTTAAAATTTGCTATCTGAATGTTCAAGGACTATTAGATAAAGAATTTATTGTAAACAGTTTTGGACTAAATAACAAATTTTTCTGTCTGAGTGAACATTGGGTTACTGAGAGTGTACTTACATTTGTCAAACTTGATAAGTATAATGTAGCAAATAGTTACTGTAGAAAATTGCATATAAGAGGTGGTGTGGCTATATGTATTAATCAGTCAATCAGCTGCTCCATTGTTAAGTTGGACCTAGATTATTTATGTGAGGAACAGAACTTTGAAGCCACTGGTATTGTTATGGACAGTTGTAAGTTAGTAATAGTATCCCTTTACAGGTCACCTAAGGGTATCATCAATGTATTTCTAGAAAAATTGGTCATGCTGTTAGATGTACTAGGAGGGACCAGATAGTTTCATTATGACATAGTAATTGGTTTAGATCTGATGCAGATTTTGATATAACAACACATAAACATACTGTGACTGAGTTGAAAAACCTTCTAAGACAGTGCAATTTGCACTCAGTCAATAACAGACCCACAAGAGATAAAGCATGTCTTGACAATATTTTTGTCAACTTTACAACTAGAGAAGAATCATGTGATGTTACAGCGATTCCATTTTCAGATCATGACTCTGTATCTTTAAACTATACAAATAGGTATTGTATTGATAATAGTAATATTCCTAAGCCTGTCCCAAAAGTTATAATCACCAGACCTGTCACAGATGACAAAATTGTTCAGCTCTGTAAGTCCCTTGCTGAGTGAGACAGGTTCAACCAATTTCATGGTAACACAAGTTATAGTCTTAGTGCTGATTTGTCAGGGTAACTATTATTTGAGAGATTTTTTAAAACATTTCTGACACAATTTCATGACAACATCCCCATAAAATAATGTAAATTAACTGACAAAGGCTTTACAAACAGGGATACAAACAGACGAAATTCATGGTTCACTAAACAATTATCAAACATGAAAAACCAAGTTATGGTGTTGCACAATATATATAGCAATCAGAAAACAGAACATGCCAGATTAGCCTATACAAAATGTAGGAATGAGTATAAAAAAAGACATCGTGGAAGCCAAAAAAACTCATAATTTCAATACCATTGATAACTCCACAAATAAGTGCAGAGCTGTGTGTAAGTTAATAAATGGTGTTGCTAAAGATGTAATAAGCAAACAAATTAATATAAGTCCCCAAAAATTCAATTATTTCTTTATTAAATTTGTTGAGATATAGGAAATACTATAATCAAACCTGATATCAGTTCATCAGAGTTACTGTCTAAAAATGTTTGCACAACACCAACAGACACAGGTACGTTTATGTTCTCCTTGGTCTCACCTAGTCATGTCCTAAGCATTGTAAAACGGTTGAAATCTTCAGACAGTGTAGGTATATATGACATATCCTGTAATTTACCAAAGAAAGTAATAGACTATGTTGTGTACTCCTTTACAGTCTGTATAAGTAAATGCATATCTGATGGATATTTTCCCGAAGAACTCAAAGTGGCTAGGGTAGTTCCAATATATGAAAAGGAAGATATAGACTCACCTTCCAGTTACAGACCAGTCTCCATAGTCCCATCTATTTCTAAAATACTGGATTGTGTAATTTACCAACAGCTATCTGTTTATTTTGAAAAATTAGGAATAATTAGTGAATCTCAATATGGTTTTAAGAAAAAGTTGTCTACTGTGGATGCTATAGACTTTGTAGTCAAATACTTACATCAAGTGTTTGAGGATAAGGACTATGCTAAACTCACATTTTGTGATCCAAGCAAAACTTTTCACTGTGTAAATCATAAGCCACTCCTAGAGAACCTGGAATTCTATGGCATTAGACATAACAGCCTTAAATTAATAAAATCATATCTACAGAATCATACGCAAGTTGTTTGTGGAGGGAAATAAATGTCGAGTATAGAACAAGTCGTGGTAGGTGTTCTGCAGGGATCTGTGCTGGACCCCTTTTTGTTCCTGATAATGATAAATGATCTGCCGTCATTTATCAAGTCCACCACCGTGTTGTATGTAGATGATACAAGATTTCTTGATACTAGTGATTATTTCAATAGCCTTAAAACTTGTGCAGCAAAGACAATTGAGCAAGCATCCTATTGGTTCAAGGCAAATGGATTCCTGCTGAATGAAAACAAAACACAGAAGATGTTTTGTAGTCTTAGAGACAAGCTTCTGTCAGATGATCCAAGTTGTCAAATTTTTGGGGGTATACATAGATGATAAGTTATCTTGGGGTCAACATGTACAATATATTAGTGGTAAATTGTCAAGTGTTATTTAAATGTTAAGGCGACTTATGGGTTGTGTTCCTGAAAAATATGTAAGATCATCTTATTTTTCATTCTTTCAAAGTATAATAACATATGGAATTATTTTGTGGGGGAACTCTAGCTGTATACATGACACATATATACTGCAAAAAAAGCTATTTGGATAATTACTGGTTTTGCATATAAGGCACATTGTAAACCATTGTTCTGTGAACAGAAAATCATGACTGTTATGAACTTGTACATATACTATGTTCTAATTTATACGTAAAGAAATTACCAGAAACAAAAACCAGAGAAAATGTACATAGCCACAATACAAGAAGGAGTAGGTGCCTCTTTATCCCTTACCACAGATTGCCAATGTCACTCAACAGCTATGAAATCATGGGGTACAAATTATTTAATAATCTTCCTCAATCTGTTCAAGAATTACCTGAACAATTTTTCAAACAAACAATTCATGACTGGCTAGTCCTCCACCCATTCTATGATATAAGAGAATTTATCAACTGTAATATAATACTATAATGTTGACAACAAACGTTTTGTTTCTTTCAAACTATTAATTGTATTTTAGTCTGTATGTGACGTTGACTATTGCTGTAATAGCCGAATGACGATAAAATTATTATTAATTAGCTTGCGACTAAAGAGCGTGAGTGGCTACCACCTGTGTTCAACTTGTTGCTGAATATAGCTTCAATAGCTGTAGCTGATGCACATGACCGCAAGTGTAGCCTGTGATATTGCGTGAACTAAATGCGTAGCCTCTGCGACTGTGGGTTTACGGCTTGGAAAGCAGTATTTGTTTGATTTGTCCATTTCACTCTGGCATTCAGTTTCGGTGCGTCCTTCAGAATCTCATTCAGTGGGCTGTTATTAGTGTATGATTATGTTTGAATCGACGATAAAAATTAATGATGCCGAGAAAACGACGTAGCTCCGAAAATGTAACAGAACGGAAATACTTGACTACGACATCCACCTTATCTTTAGGAGGTCGGATACCATTGGAATCGATTGTATATCCAAGAAATTGGACCTCCACAAAGGTACATTTTTGCAGGGCTAATAACTAGACCTTGCATACGCAAATGATCAAATATCTTGGTTAAATGTTGTCGATGTTCCGCTTTAGATGCATACATTACTAAAATGCCGTTTATGTACACAACAGAAATCAAGATCACATGTGATTTCAACCATTAAGCGTTGAAATGTCTGGGCCACATTACACTGTCGGAAAGCCATTCTCACAAGGCCAAAAAGATCGGAAGGCGCTGTTACAGCCGTTCTGTGTATCTCTTCTGGTGCAACAGAAATTTGATAGTACAGTTACCGTGTATGTTGAAAAAACAGTAACTTGTATGTGTCCCAGTCACTTTTTTCCTGCTTTTTTGGCAAATAATGGGTGTTTAACCATTGCAATCATATGTACTCGGTTGCTAACCAAAAATCCCTCCAGTTGATAACATACGCAGAACGCACAGACCATGGAAGTATTCTTACCTCCCAGGCACAGCCATGCAGCAATGTATGTCTGTGGCAGCACGCAATGCCAACTCCAGAGATATTTCTACTCATCCTTGTAGTGTTTGTGTTTATGTAGAGGAAATGTGCATGCATTGCATAGTTGTTGAACATGAAGGTGAAACGACTTGATGTCCCAGCTCTACGAAAACTGCTTGCGGCCGAAAACAAAGTCGTAATAGATTTATGGAAATGCCTGCCTATTCCGGGACAGTACGTACAAGGTAAGAAATTTGAGATGACGAGAGTTTTCGCAGGGATCTTTAAACTTTAGGGAACTTTAAACTACAAGTTAACTCCAAAATTCATTAGTAGTCTCTTACTATATATTCAATAGGATGACTGACAGATTTAAAGACTTTTAGCTCAGACACGATCATCCTGCTCAAAGCCGGAGAACATTTTAGTCTACATCTGCGCCAGTAGAATGTGAGGTGTTACAGGACGAACAATAACAAATATTAACAAGCTAACCTAAAGGCTCTAAGGTAATAAAGCTGGTTACTTCATTAGATTTTGTACATTGATTAGAAACTTTACCGTAGTTCAAATTGTGCAACATATCAGATTTCCTTACGTTTAATGTCTGCACTACACACTATGTTTGATATTTCGTAGGGCACAGTAATAACATTATTTATGAATAATGTACAAAAACTTTCCGTTCGTTCACCCGAATATTGTTTATGTTACGCTAGAGTATGATCTTGAAATCTTGTTTGGGGCGACAGACCGAACTGTGACACAGCCCATCAAAAACACAGTCCATTATCTCCTTTATCCTCCTGACCTTTCCCTTTCCAGTTAATCTCAACAAAAATTTTGTTGTTAAAGTAAATAATTTGCAGAAGAAGTATGAGGGGTGTAAGAAGTACAGACTATAATCCTTAGAAATTGGTTTGAGGAAGTCATGACGTTGATCCATTGCAGGTCCTGTGTGGCTGGTAAACAACAAAAAGTATTTCTCACAAGGAGGAAAAAATAATCAGCAGAGAAAGTTACACTTGACTGAAAAGTCTGAGGCCTAGTGACGTGGTGCAACTTGATGAGACCAATAATCATGTTTGTGAGAGTGATATTTTTAATCCCTGTTCTGCCATACAGAGTGAAGTTTTCCACAGCTTGCTTAAATAGTTCATGATGGACACTAGGATGGTTCCTTTAAAGGGGCACAGTGTATATCTTTCTCCAGTCTGCGCTTGTGCTCCACCACTAATAACTTCGGTGTTGACGAAATATTAAACACTAATTTTTCTCTTTCACAAAAAAACTATAACCTATAGTTTAACTGGAAGCTAAAGTCTGAGAAGAGAGACTAAATTCAAGTCGTTTTTCTTCCACCCTTGATGGTGGAAGAAGATTATAAAAATACTGTAAAAACAGCGGAGGAAACATTCAGCTACTAAAAATAGGCCTCTTTGTTGTGCTTGTTTTATTGACATAAATGACTTGGGTGGACATTTCTGAATCTGCTGTAGTGAACTACCAGTTAAGCTGCTGGAGAAAACACTATGGAACCTAGATGTCAAAACAAAATAACACATTTTTGAACGTGTTTACTAACAAAGAGAATTACAGATTTAGGAGTTAGTTAGTATTGAAAACTGTGATGAAGCCATTCACTTAGCGGTATTGTTAACAATCAGTGTGGCCACTATGTCATTATACAGTGATGCAAATAAGACTACCACTTATGTAGATATCAGGACCCCAGTGGGAATAAGAAGTTTTGAATCAAGAGATTATTCGTGTGATTAACACCTTCAAACCTATATTGAAAAGATCTGACCACTGTGGGAAAATAGGAATTTTCAGTGAGTGTTTCATTAATACTTCAGAATACATAGTGCATATCAAAAAACATTGTCACAGTACATTTGTTGACTTGATCAACTTGCAACCAAACTGGGTATAAAGGAATATTCAATACAAGATGTTGGCTTTAACCAATGACCTAGGAAACATACAAAAAATGCCACAAATAATGTCTACATCTACATTTTTATTTGGCAGACCTCCATATGATGCTTTGAAGTGAGTAGCTTGCACCACTACTAGCCATTTCCTTTACGGTTGCACTCACAAATAGAGTGACTGTATAAGAACCTCTGCACGAGCCCCTAAGTGCTCATATCTTATCTTCATGGCTCTTAACATGAAATGTTCATTGATAGCAGTATAAACATTCTGCAGTCAGCCTCAAATGCCTGTTCTCTAAATTTGTGCAATAAAGTAGTGCCTTGAAGAAAGATCCTGCCAGGAATTTCCCTTCAGAGTTCACAAAGCATCTTCATAATGCTTGCATGGTAATTGAACCTACTGGTAACAAATCAAGCAGTACACCTCTGAATTGCTTCGATGTCTTCTTTAGTTAGACTTACTGGGAATCCCAAATATTGAACAGTACTAAGAATGGGTCACACCAGTGTTTTATATGCAGCATCCATTATGGATGAGCTACACACTCCCAAAATTCTTCTAACAAGACAATGATTAACCTTTCCCTACTAGCAACCTGATGTGCTCATTCCAGGTCATATCGGTTTGCAGTGTTATGCCTAGATATTTAATCAAAGTACCTGCATCAAGCTGCACCCTACTAATGCTATATTTTAATTGTACGGGACTGTTTTTCCTGCTCATCTTCTTAACTTAGATTTTTTCCAGATTTAGAGCAAGCTGCCATTCATTAAACCAACTAGAAATTTTGTCGAAGTCGTTTTGTATATTTCTAGTCACTTGATGACGGCACCTTTGTGTACGCCACAGTGTCATCAGTAAACAGCTGCAAATTGCTTTGCACCCTGTCAGTAAGGTCATTTATGTATGTAGAGAATAAAATCAGACGTATCCCACTTCTCTGGAGCACTTTGGTGATACCTATGTTTCTGGTGAATATTTGCCGTTGGCAACTACTTACTTGGTTCTATTACTTAAAAAGACTTCAAGCCATTCACATATCTAGGAACCTAAACAATATTTTTGGACTTTTGTCTACAGTAGATGTAGATGGATGTAGATGTAGATGGGTAGATGGTCTGCAGTGGGATCCATGTTAAACACTATACAGAATTCTGGGAATTTGGAATCTCTCTGTTTCCCTCCATCCATGATTTGTAGTATTATAATCAAACTTGTAGTGTGTTCAAGAATTCTGCTGCACACCGATGTTGAGGAAATTGTTCTGTAATTATGTGAGTCAATTCGTTTACCTTTATTACCTAAAGGAGTCTCCTGTGTTATTTTCCATTCACGTGGACTTTTCACTGGGTGAGAGATTCATGAAAAATGCAGGCTAAGTAAGGGGCCAATGTCACAAAGTATGGAGTGGTTACAATGTGATAAGTAATGATTTTTTGAAACAGTTCAAGCTGCAGATCAGTCTGTCACAACAACCAGTTTTTTTTAGTTATACATTTATCTTTGCCAGCAAACAACAAAATTGTGAATATATGCTCTAAAATGTGATGTCACAGCAACTATTATACCACTATATCATAGTATCAATGCATGTCCTAGTACATCAGTCCAGTCAGTGCAGTCGGCAACACCTGTATACAGTAGTGCAAGACTACTGTATAATGATGGTAGACTTTGCAGAGAACACGTCTGTTGCCCAGGCTATTCATTTATTTATTTGCATTTTCTTTCAATGTAGCCATCATCTGTATGTACATTTGTTCTCTGCAAACCACTGAGAGACACGTGACAGGGGGGATGTCCCATTGTGCTAGTTATTATGGTTTCTACATGTTCCATTCACATGTGGAATGTGGGAAGGATGATTATTTGAATGCCTCTGTGCATGTAATAATTATTCTAACCTTATCTTTACAATCTTATCATTCCATTTCATATCCCAATTATTTGTATGCATTGCCAATTCCAACAGTGACCAATTGATATTATAGTCATACGATAGCACATTCTTTTGTTGTATGAAGTGCACAGTTTTACTTTGAAGTGCCAAAGAAACTGGTATAGGCATGCATATTCAAATATGGAGGTATGTAAACAGGCGGAATACGGCAGTGCAGTCGGCAACACCTGTATAAGACAACAAATGTCTGGTGCAGTTGTTAAATTGGTTACTGCTGCTACAGTGGTAAGTTATCAAGATGTGAGTGAGTTTGAATGTGGTGTTACAGTCAGCACACGAGTGAAGGGACACAGAATTTCTAAAGTAGTGATGAAGTGGAGATTTTCCTGTATGACCATTTCACAAGTGTACCATGAATATCAGGAATCCAGTAAAACATCAGATCTCCAGTGTTGCAAGATCCTGCAAGAACGGGAACAGTGATTACTGAAGAGAATTGTTCAATATTACAGAAATGCAACACTTCTGCAAATTGCTGCAGATTTCAATGCTGGGCCCTTAATGTGTCAGTGTGTAAACCATTCACTGACATCGCTATGGGCTTACAGAGCCGAAGGCTCACTGGTGTACCCTTGATGACACAAAGCTTTATGCCTCGCCTGAGCCTGTCAACACCGACATCCCCCCCCCTCCCCCCTGCCCCCTCCCTTGTGGGCTCACCACTCTTTGGCTTGTTCATGCTTGGCTACCACGGGGCCCCAGCCTTTGCAGCATTTTTCCCCTTCTGTGCTGCATGTCTATCCTCTTGCTATGCCTTTCCCCTTACTTGGGGAACATGTCTGGGACGTTACTGAGAATGTTCTGCATTGCCTGTCGCTGACATAAGAACAGTCTCACCTTTGTTTTTCCCTCTCTTTTCCTTTCTTTGTGTCCCTTCTCCTCTTATTTCTCCACTTCCAGTTTGAGGTTCCTCTTTTTCTTCTTCCTCTCTGTGCGCTCCTGAAGGCTGGTTCAATTGTCTGATGTGTAACAGGTGACTGGGCAACACATAATTCTGAGCCCCAGGTTGACAGATAGGGTTTGCATGTACCCCAGGTACAGGGCACACCCACAGATGGATGATTGCCAGAGCTGCAACCTTCTAAATTATCGATTGGTCCCTCTGTCAGGTGTTCGGGAGCTGTGACCTGAGGTGTGAGCAATCACGTAAGGTGGGTGTGCGCTATTGTGAAGCCCCCCCCCCCCCCCCCTCCCCCAGTTGGAAAGAGTGTGCCATCAGAGGCAATGGCAAACATGGGGGATTTTCTCGCAATGAGTTAATTATCTTCCCAATCAACATCTACGATACGTAAATGTAATGAGGCTAATGATTCAAAACCCTTCCCACCGCACCACGGTTCCTCATGGTCTCATATACGGTAAATCCATTTGTTATTCAGAAAGGTGTTGGTGCAATTGCCAGCCCTGTGAAATCCTTCTCTTTTTATGGAATGGTACTTTGCTTTTGGAGACTACTTCTGGTTCTCAAGCACAAGAACTGCTTGCTCCCTTGCTTCTCCGTGACTACCCTGTTCGTGTCGAGGCCCATAGAACTTTGAATTCTTCCCTTCGTGTAATTTACACCAGGCCGGAATCCAATCTTACCTCTCTGATCAGGGCATCATAGCCATCCCTCCTTAGTGCCCACCTGCACTCTTTTTCTCACCTTTGATAAAGTGGTGCTTCTGTACTAGATCAAAGCAGGCTATGATATTATGTGCTACTACCAGTGTCATTGTTTCAACCACACTAGAACATCTTGTCGACACCCAGCCAAATGTGTCATCTGTTGTACGGATGCGCACAAGGACAATTGTCCACCTCCTTCTCCCTTCTGTATCAACTGCAATGGTGGCCATGACGTCTCCTCTCGAGATTGTCCCATGTATCTTGAGTGGGCTGTCCAGAAGATCCAGGTAAATGGAAAAGTTCCTTACCCAGTAGCTCGCTGGCTAGTTGCAAATACTGCATTCTCCCGTCTGGCACCTATAAAGTTCTTGCTCCATGAAGGACATGGCCACGCAGGCGTGCATCTTCCAATTCAGCTCTGAGGTTGTGAAACTGCCCAGTGTGAAGATACCATCACCATCACAATGTCCAGCTGTGCAACAAGCTGTCAAACTCTTGCCTCAAGGGGCAAAGCTACCAGTAGGCTGAATAGGACAGGACTAGTATTCCCATGAAGACTTTCTCTGTCCCTCCGGCCAAACAACACCCGAATATTCCTCCAACCAGAAAGGCTCGAAGAAGTCCACCAAAGGCAAACAGTCTTCTCCTTCGCCAACTCGAAGATTGTCTTCAGCGGTGTTGCCACGTGATAACCTTAGCCCGGCCAGCCTCTGTGTCACCAGATCACACCACGAACCTTTTCTCAGCGTTGGACACCATGGAGCAGGATCCTCCTCCCGTGCCCTCTAGTAGTGACTCTTCAGCAGCTGTCACTTGGCACCTGCTTTTAGTTTCACAGCGTCCGCTTGTACTCTTCCTTCAGAGAACGAAATTGCGCCCTCATGACCACTTTGAGCTTTCACATTTCCTAATGATTCGTTTGACGTTTGGAGAAGGCCTGCGACACCTGCTGGAGAACTGGTATCTGTACTCTGTAGATATGGGACTTCTGTGGCCATCAGCCCTGTTTCCTTCAGACATTTTTAAAAAAACGCATTTTCAAGGTGCGTTTGGGTTCTGCATTGTCGGCACCTTTATCCAGGAAAATGGTGTGCCTCAGGGTTCTGCCTGAGCGTTGTCCTCTTTGCTATCGCCATTAACCCTATACTGGCCTGTCCCCTGCCGACCATCTTCGACTCCATTTTTCTTGATTATTTTTCCATCTATTGCATTTCTCCACGGACCTGTCTCACTGAGTGGTGTCTTCAGTGATGTCTTGATTGTCTTTACTCCTAGAGCATCGACAATGGCTTTCGCTTTTCCACTGACAAAACTGTCTATGAATTTCCGGTGATGCAATTGGTTTCTCCCACCACTTTTGCATCTTGAGCCTTTTGCCCGTCCATTCGTAACACTACGAAACTCTGGGGGACCATGATTGATAGGAAACTCTCTTCGTCCTCCCATGCGTCTTACCTGGCAGCCTGCTGTACACGGTTCCTCATGTCCTACGTGTCCTCAATGGTACTTCCTGGGGTTCCAGTCGAACCACCCTATTCCATTTGTTACCGGTCCCTTGTCCTTTCGAAACTCGACTACAGGTGCTTTGTTTATGCTTCTGCATGTCCATCCATCTTACGCCATCTTAACACTATCCACCATCATGGCATCCATTTGGTCACTGGCACCTTTTACAGTAGCCCGGTTGAGATTCTGTGTGCTGAAACTGCTGAACTATCACTGTCCTACCACTGTGACTTTCTTCTCAGCAGGTATGCATGCTGTTTGTCTGCCATGTATCGCCACTCTCCTATGGCTCCTTTTTAGATGATTCCTTTGATTGCCATTATGGGGCACATCCGTCTTCACTGGTATCTCTTGGAGTCTGCTTTTGGCACTTTCTACGGTGGCTTAACTTCACACTACCTGCACCTCTTCCGGTAAGTGTGAACCCTTCACCACCTTGGCTTTATGTAGCAGCCCATGTTAACCTTGGCCTTCATTCGCTTCCTAAGAACGCTACTCCAACATCGGTCTGTCGCCTTCAGTTTCATGACCTTCACATGGAACTTCATGGAAGTACCTTTGTATACACTGATGTCTCTTGGACTGACCATGAGGTCAGGTGTGCCTTCATCATTGGCACTCGTGTCTTTCGATATCGGCTTCTGGAACACTGCTCAGTGTTTACAGCTGAGGTCTTCGCCCTGTATCAGGCCATGGAGTACATCCAGCAACACAGCATTTTAGATTGTATCCTTTGCTCAGACTCACTCAGTGACCTTCAGCATCTATGTGCACTGCACACCACCCATCCTTTAGTGCAGTGGGTCCAGGAAAACTGTCACTTGCTCACTCTTGGTGGAGCCAGTGTGATGTTTCTGTGTGTCTGCCAGAAAATGATGCTGCTGCCACGGCTGCAGTTCTCATCGGCGAGTTTCTATGTTCCCTCCAATGATCTCTCTGTTGCCATCTGTCAGGAGGTGTTGTCCCTTTGGCATTGTCCTCGCTTCATGGGAATAAGTTCCGGCGTATTAAGTCTGTTCCAGTGGCTTGGATGACCTCCTCTCGGCCGTCCTGCTGGGAGGTCATTTTAAGTAGGTTGCCTATTGGGCAACGCCTTTTTAGCAAGTGGTACTACCCCACCACTTTGTACAAATTGCGTCCAAGTTTTAACTGTCCGCCACTTCCTGATGGACTCCCAGTTTTTAACCATTTACATTCCTGCTTTGGTTTGCCATCTGAGTTCTCGGCCTTTTTAGCAAATGACGTGCAGGCTGTTGACCACGTTTTACTTATTATCGGCCAAAGGAATGTGCTGAAGGCAATTTAAGTTTTAATTCTGGACCTCTGTTTCTGTATGGTGTCTTTTTTAGTCCTTTTCCATGTGCCTGTTTTTAGCCGTCTTCTATTATGTTCATTGGGACTGACCTAGAGTTGTTTTTTAACTCATGTCTTATAGGTTTGACTTGGCTGTGTATGACCCCAGTTGTTTTTTGTGCCCTAAAGCAAAGCAAAACTAAACCAAACCACAAACTGACATTGGACTGTTGATGACTGGAAACATGTTGCCTGGTTGGACGAGTCTCATTTCAAATTGTATCGAGCGGATAGATGTGTACGGGTATGGGCACAACCTTATGAATCCATGGACCCTGTGTGTCAGCAGGGGACTGTTCAAGCTGGTGGAGGTTCTGTAATGGTGTGGGGCGTGTGCGGTTTGAGTGATATGGGACCTCTGATACATCTAGATACAACTCTGACAGGCGACACATACGTGAACTTCCTGTCTGATCACCTGCATCCATTTATGTCCATTGTGCATTCCAATGGACTTGGACAATTTCAGCAGGACAATGCGACACCTCACATCCAGAATTGCTACAGAGTGGCTCCAGGAACACTCTTCTGAGTTTAAACACTTCTGCTGCACAAAACTCCCCAGGCGTGAACATTATTGAGCATATTTGGGATACCTTGCAACATTGTGTTCAGAAGACATCTCCACCCCCTCATACTCTTATGGACAGCCCTGCAGAATTCAAGGTGTCAGTCCCCTCCAGCACTACTTCAGACATTAGTAGAGTCCATGCCATGTCGTGCTCCGGCTCTTCTGTGTGTTCGTGGAGGTAGGTGTACAAGTTTCTTTGGCTCTTCAGTGTACATTTCGAAACACTTAAACCAAGTTGCTAATCTCTGCACCACTTTGAAATGTTATCAAGATTTGACTGAATATTTATGCAGCTTCTTTCAGATATTACTTAACTATAGACAACTACATCAACTGCAGAAAGTCTGAGGTTACTGTTAATATTGTCTGCAAGGTCATCAATATACAGCATGAACAGCAAGGGCCCCAACACAATTTCCTGGGGCACAGCCAAAGTTATTTCTACATCTCATGATGACTGTTCATCCAGGATGACATGCTGTGTCCTCCCTAACAAAAAGTCCTCAATCCAATCACAAATTTCACTTGAGGTACAGTATAATAGAACTTTTGACTGTAAACATAGGTGTGGTGCTGAATCAAATGCTTTTTGAAAATCAAGAAATTCATCTATCTGACTGCCTTCATCCAAAGCTTACAGTATGACATGTGAGAAAAGTAGGAGTTGGATTTTGCATGATCATTGTTATCAGAATCCATGCTGGTTGGCATGGAAGAGGTCATTCCATTCAAGATACCTCACTTTGTTTGAGCTCAGAATATGTTCAAAGATACTACAACAAATCTATGTCAGGGATATTGTATGGTATTTCTGTGGATCACTTTGATACTATTCTTGTAGATCAGTCTTACCTGTGCCTTCTTCCAGCTACTGGACACAGTTTTTTGTTGGAGGGTTCTATGATAGATTATAATTAGAAGAGGGGCTAAATTGGCCACAAATTCAGTATAGAATCTGATAGGGATTTCATCAGCCCCAGAAATTTTGTTCAGTTTTAATGATATCAGCTGTTTCTTGACACCATTGAACCTAACACTTATCGTTCATCTTTTCAGTGGTACAAGCATTAAATTGGGAAATTCTCCTGGGTTTTCCCTTGTAAAGAAACATTTGAAAATGGAGTTAAGTTTCAGATTTTGATTTGCTGCCCTCAATTTCAGTTTCTGTCTTGTTCATTAGGGACGGCACACTAACTTTGGTGTCACTGACAGCCTTTACATATGACCAGAATTGTGGTTGGTTTTCATGAAATTTCATTTGACAATACTCTGCTACGATAGTTGAAGGCATCACGAATTTCTCTCTTAATAGCCAAAAATCAAACAGTGGAAAAACCAGTGGCTGTCAGATAATTTCATCTCCAAACATTGCCACAGTGACCCCATTCCAGAAATCCAGCAAGACTGGAGAGTCAGTACTCAAATCCTTAGGCCCATCCCAGAATCTCTCCCCAGAACCCATCTCTCTGCACACCCCTACCACTGCCTGCACTCCTACCTTTTACATGCTTCCTAAAGTCCATAAACCTAACCACCCAGGATGCTCCATTGTGGCCAGTTACTGTACCCCCACTGAGAGAATCTTTGCTGTTGGAGACCAAAACCTTCAACCTATTACCCAGAACCTACCCTTCTATATAAAGGATACCAATCATTTCCTCCACTGACTCCACAGTTCCTGTCCCTTTACCATATGGTGCCCTGCTTGTCACTATTGATGCCACCAACCTGTACACAAACATTCCTAATGGCATCGGTCCTACAGCTATTGAACACTACCTTTCACAATTCCCGACTGATTCCAAAAGAACAACCTCCTTCCTAGTCACCATGACCATATCATCACCCACAGTTACTTCTCCTTCGAAAGCATTGCCTACAAACAAATCCGTAGTATGGCTATGGGAAGTCGTGTGGAAGCATTACCTACAAACAAATCCGTAGTATGGCTATGGGCACTCGGGTGGCACCATCCTATGCCGACCTATTTGTGGGCCGTCTAGAGGAATCATCCTGAAAACCCAGAATCCTAAACCCTTCACTTGGTTTGGATTCGCTGATGACATCTTTGCTATCTGGATCGAAGGTGAGGACACACTATCCACATTCCTGTAGGATGTCAACGACTTATCCCCATTTGTTTCACTTGTTCCTACTCAACCCAACAAGCCATCTTCCTAGATGTTGACCTCCACCTCAAATATGGCTGCATCAGTACCTCTGTCCATATCAAACCTACTAACCACCAGCAATACCTCCACTTTGACAGCTGCTACCCATTCCATACCAAAAAGTCCCTTCCATACAGCCTATCCACCCTTGGTCGCCACATCTGCAGTGACAAGCAGTCCCTCTTAAAATATGCTGATTGTCTCACTAAAGCCTTCACTGACCGTAACCATCCTCCCAACCTTGTACAAAAACAAGGCTCCCGTGCCTTATCCTTCCAGTCTCCAAACACTTCCCAAAGTCTCACTGTCCAGCCACGGAGGAGCGTTACCCTCATAACTCAGTACCACCCAGGACTAGAGCAGCTGAATTACATTCTCTTCCAGGGATTTGATTAACTCTCATTGTCCCTGAAATGAGAAATGTCATGCCTACTATACTTCCCACCCCTCCCACAGTGGTATTCTGCTGTCCATCGAACTCGCAGAATATACTTGTCTATCCTTACGCAGCACCTGCTCCCAATCCCTTACTTCGTGGCTCCTACCCCTGTAATAGACCTAGTTACAAAACCTGTCCCATACATCCTCCCACTACCACCACCTACTCCAGCCTGGTCACTAACATCACCTATCCCATCAAATGCACGACTACCTGTGAAACCAGGCATGTGATCTACAAGCTAAGCTGCAGCCGCTGTGCTGCATTCTGTGTAGGCATGACAACCAACAAGCTGTCTGTCCACAGGAATGGCCATTGCCAAACTGCGGTCAAGAAACAAGTGGACCACCCTGTCGCTAAACATGTTGTTGTTGTTGTGGTCTTCAGTCCTGAGACTGGTTTGATGCAGCTCTCCATGCTACTCTATCCTGTGCCAGCTTCTTCATCTCCCAGTACTTACTGCAACCTACATCCTTCTGAATCTGCTTAGTGTATTCATCTCTTGGTCTCCCTATACGATTTTTACCCTCCACGCTGCCCTCCAATGCTAAATTTGTGATCCCTTGATGCCTCAAAACATGTCCTACCAACTGGTCCCTTCTTTTTGTCAAGTTGTGTCACAAACTCCTCTTCTCCCCAATTCTATTCAATACCTTCTCATTAGTTATGTGATCTACCCATCTAATCTTCAGCATGCTAAACGTGCTGCCAGACATATCATTCATTTCAACGACCCGAACCCACACGATATACTCATCCATCCTTACACAACACCTGCTCCCAATGCCTTAACTTATGGATCCTTCCCACCAACACCAGCTTTTCTGAATTGTGCAAGTGGGAACTTTTCCTGCAACACATCCTGTGTTCCTGTAACCCTCCTGGCATCAACCTTTGTTAATCACTGTCCTTACCCATCCAGCCCCTTCCCTGTTCCCATTCCAGCAGCACATAGCCATCATTCCACTATTACACCCTGACTTTTTATTTCGCCCCTTTTCTGCTACTTCCTCCCCTCCCCTCCTCCTCACCTCTCCCTTGCCCCCTGTTTAACCTGCAGTGCTTCACTGCCCACCATCCCCACCATACTATCCTTCCCCCTCCCCGCCCCAGCCTCCTCCTTACCCCTACCCAGTCACCACTCCCATCATGCACTGGTGCTGCTGCTCGCAGTGTGGTTACAGTTGCCTGAGACTGCAGACGTGTGTGCACACGTGCTCCTGTGTGTGGGGGGGGGTCTGTTGTTGATGAATGCATTAATGGCTGAAAGTTTTAATTGTGAGAGTCTTTGTTGTGCCTATCTGTGACTCAGCATCTCCGCTATATAGTGCGAGCAACTTTCATTTTCATGATATTGTCTCTTAATAGCCAAATGCATTTCATTCAGCATCTCTCTATCTATACCCATACGCTCTGTTTTATACATGTTATGCTGTAATCTCCATTCTGTCGGAAGTTTCTTAACATTGACTGTTTACCGTGCAGGTTTCTTCCCATTGTGAACTGTTCTACTGGATATATATCAATCCAGTGCATGCTCAACTATTCTTTTAAACTTAAGCCATTAGTTTCTTGACATGAAAGATTCAAGTTCCTCATTGAGATATGATAATACTGATTTTTTTAAAATCCAGTTTACTAAACATATATACCTTTACCCTTGTTTTAGTTGTCCTTTGTGTTAATCATTGTTGTCACAACCTCACCATGGGCGCTGATTCTAGTTTCAACGTGGGCATAATCAAAGAGGTCAGTGCTATTTGGTGCCATTAGATCCTGTGTAGTTCATGAGTGGGGTTCTGAACTATCTGTTCTATGTAGTTTTCAGAGAAGGCATTAATAATGTTTCACGGGATGTCTTATGCCCACCAATAACAAAAGATAATTTTTCCAATTAATCATTGGTTTATTAAAGTTTCCATTGGTGATAGCAGTATGATTGTGGAACTCGCGTACAAGTGAACTGAAGTTTTGTCTGAAGTTTTTAGTTGCATCAAGGTGAGTCTGGTGGTCGATAGGAGGATCCAATTACCATTTTATGCACACCCCTGATACTCATGTATTGCCCAAACAACCTCACATGCAGCTTCAGTTTGAGTGTTTCTTTTCTACTGCAACAAATACACCACCTCCATTTCCATTTGCCTATCCTTTCTGTATACACTTAAATCTTCCCCAAAAATCTCACTATCAATGTAAGGTTTCAACCGGCTTTCTGCACCTAGTATGAAATGGGGCTTCACTGGTTTTCATGAGCACTTCAAACTCTGGCACTTTGTTGCAAATGCTTTGACAGTTAACCATTGGCCTTTTAACTATCTGAACTGTGGGAGACATTTCTGTTGATCTTACACTGATACTTCTCAGTTTCCTACAGCTATCATAATCTCGATTTGATGAAGAGACACTTAATCTAAAAAGCCCTTGTTTGCACCCCACACACGTATCAGCTGCCTGAGTAGCAGCCTATGACATGTAGTGTATATCTGACCCCTTTAGGGGGACCCCACAGTCCTCATCCCTGTCATGTAAGTCCTAGCTTGTCGCAGAACTTTCAAGGCCCCTGGTTCAGTCCTTCCATTTGACTTAAAGAACAAAAGGGCCACAATTGTTTCTGGAAACAACGGTGCAAATTGTGAGCTTTGTTGAAACTCCATGCACAGAGGTGGTCTTTAACCTCCTCTGCCAGTCCCTGGAATGATCCAGGTATTACCATCGAGCCTAGATGATGGGCATTATATGTTTTAACATGCACCGCAGTTGGTTGCATCTTGTTCCCTCAGTGGCTGCTGGAATAACCTCTTCAACAATTGAATGAGGCCCCCAGGCATACACACTGAGTGCATCTGGTGTTCTTTACCTTCCCTTGCTGCCATTTTCCTAAGGTGCACCATCATTTGCCATACATTTGAACTGCTGACAATTAATAGACCCTACCCTTTTCCGTTTGCTTCCTCTTGACACTGGACAACACAGGTTTACCCAAAACAGGTGAAGTGAGACTCACTGGCTCAGTTTCAGTGAAAGACAGCATCTCGAACTTGTTTGTTAGGGCGATCAGTACACCACCCTGAGTCCTCTATGGTCTCCATCCTCCCTGTACAAACGCCGAGATCTACCATTGACATGCCACTCACAATCAAGTGATTATTTAATGACATATCCTGTACTTTCCACAGAGGAGACAGGTTCCACAGGAGAGGATCGTACTTTAGGTGCCTCTGGTGCCGGTGTCACAGATACATGACTCTCGGGAGTTCTTCCAACACACTGATTCACAACAGCTGCCAATCATTTGACAGTAGTCAGGGTGATTTCCAGCTGCTTACAAATGTCAACCACCCCATCCCAGGTTCAAGAACAGCAGTCACAGTCGCAGTGTATTTTGGCTGGTGCAGTTTATCATAGGACAGTGGAAAAATAACTTTAAATGAAGCCTGCTGATTATCTTTTAATCTTTTTCAAACATAAAAAATAGTATGACAATAATTGTACTTAGAAAATGTGTCATATACTGCAATTGTTGTCTCTAGTTATTGCTTTACAGCTGACTGGTTCATATTAGAATCAATGACTTAAAAATTTGTTAAACATAAACAATTTTCTGTCGGGAAAGATTTTAATTTTGTGTTGCAATCAGTGTCTTTAGATTTTCTTAGAGAATTTCATAGTATGTTAAACCAAATCAAACCATTAATACAAGGGCTTCTGCCTCTCAGTTGTAATGTTGTTGTTTTCTGGAAATTGGAAATTTTGTCCTGGTCTTGTGATCATGTACATCACTGCACTTTATAAATTTGGTTGGCTGTTTCATAAAAAAGTAACAAATTTAAATACATATAAAGAATATGTTATTAGGTATTTGTGCTGCACGAACAATTGACAACAGGAATCTCTATCTCTTGTTGCTCTTTTCCGTAACAGCTATATTCTTTTGCAGTTCTATAGTTTGCCTCACAATTAACAAAGGGGTAAATTCTTCAATATTATACTATTCTCACATTTGTCTAGAAACTATATTTGAAAGCTGGTTAAAGAAATATAAGGAACTTCTGATTTTTGCCACATGCAAAATTGATGTGGTTTGTTCCCACACTTCTGTTGCTGAGATTTTACATACATTATTCACATGAACATCTTTCGCGAGCAGTAACTATGTTGGAGTGCAACCCTTTGTCTGTCTTGGACAGTGTATACCCAATTGCGCTATTTGAGATTGTGAAAAACACTACTTTCAATTGAACAAAATCCAACAGCTTACCTCTCTAGAAACCCAACCTGTTATAAAAATGTCTGGTGTTGTAACCACTGCATGAGCTTGCTGTGTCTCTGCCAAAAATCGCCTGAACCACAAGGAATATATACACCTCAAAAACAACAACTTCAAGATGTGTTGCATGTTGATGAGGTGATTAGGTGTTAAGGTAAAACAGTCTGAAGCTGGCAGCCTCTGGTGCATCTGCCCCTCCCCCCCCCACCCCCCCCCCCCCTCCACCCCCATACCACCCCACCCAAGCAGGTCCAGGGGTAAGAATAGGCCCGAGGTATTTCTGCGTGTCGTAAGATGCAACTAAAAGGAGTCTCGCACGTGCGGCCTTTATGTGATGATCCCCTGTAGGGTTTGACCTCCATTTTTAAAAATTTTCCCAAAGATTGAGCCAGTTGGGGAAGGGTGCCTTCCATTGTGCATCATGCATTGAGATTTTTAGCCCACTTTCTCCTTGTTGCATTGCAGTCTTGCCCATTCTGCATCTCTTGGGCTTGGACACCTTCCTGGGTGCATTTTCCATCATGCACTATTCAGTGTCACTTTCTGTGTCCAGGATGACCATTGACTTCTTTGTACCTCATATCCAGCACAGTAGCCAGTCCTTTATGGTGGGGCTGCCATGTATCTTGTTGGTTGTAGCCCCCTGACAACACAGTGATCGCTCTGCTGGTGCCTGCGCCATTAACTCCCCACATATGCCAAGGAGTAGATGCCTCTCACCCTGGGACATCGGGACTCCCAGCAATGGCCATCCTGTAGGTGGCCTTTGCTGCAGCTGGGTGGTGCCCTTGGAGAGGGTTCCTGGTCATTGTGGGTGGCATCAGGGCAGATGACAGTGCCAGCAGTCTCTAAGCAGGCAAAGTTTGACTTTAATGCTAAGAAATATGACCCCAAGTTGTTCCCCTCTCTGGCCACACCATGGGAGGAATGTCAGGCTAAGGATGGTAGTGAAACTTATTCGCCCTGGTACCTGGTATTTATGAGAGTTGATGGGGAATGTTTCATGTCCATGAAGCTTAATATTTTGTGGAGCATTTGGAGGACAAATTTGGGGAGGTGGAGGGCTTGTCCAAAATGTGCTCTGGCTCAGTTTTGATAAAAACAGCATCCTCTGCCCAGTCACGGACATTACTCGTTTGTGGCAAGTTGGAGGATGTTTCTGTCACCATCATGCTGCATAAGAGCTTAAATACGGTCCAGAGTGTTATATTCCACAGGGACCTACTTTTGCAGTCTGACAATGAGCTGCACGCCAATTTAGAGCGGCGAGGTGTTCGTTTCGTCTGGTGCGTCCTTCAGGGTCCAAGGGGTAACTAGGTTGCCACTGATGCCTTCATCATGGCCCTCTAGGGTGACACATTGCCCGAGAAGGTCAAGGCATTTATCCCTCTTCCGATTCGGTGCTTTAAGTGCTAGAAGTTAAGCCATATGTCTTGCTGCTGTACTTCCAGCCCCACATGTCAAGATTGTGGATGTCCATCGCATCCCAATACTCCATGCGCCCCACCTCCCATCTGTGTCAACTGCGGAGAGCATCATTCACCTTGCTCACCAGACTGCAGGATTGCACAGAAAGAGAGGAAAATTATGGAATATAAGACCCTGGACCGACTGATCAACACTGAGGCCCGGAGGAAATTTGAGTGCCTACAACCTGTGGCTATGACCTCCCCATTTGCTGCTGCTACGAGAACAGTTCTCACCCCATCAGTTCCTCGAATTCCTGTCCGCTCTCAGAACTGAGAGACACCACCTGCTCCCTTGATGGTGGTGAGCACTTCCCTTCGTGTTGCTCCCGCACCACCTACTTTGGGAGCAACACCTCCCCAACCATTGGGGATTTCAGTCCCCACTTCTGAGCTAGAGAAGCATTAGACTTCTTTGGCTCCTCTCGCTAGGAAGGGGTCCCTTAGGTCACTCCCTCCCCAGGTTTCTGCTAGTGGAAAAGATGATACCTGTAAGCAGCTGAAGAGCCAAATAGCAGCTGTTCGTAGGGCTTCATGCTCACCCTCAGTCCCGGAGACTGATTCAGTGAAGGCCTCCCAGCCAGGGGAACCCAAGGAACAGTGCGAGAAATCGAATAAGTAGGACCCTAAGAACAAGGAACTTGTGGTGGCACCCACACCACCGCTATCTACAAGTTCTGTGTCTGAGGATGGGCTGCTCAAGCAAAAAGTCGGTGGCAGCAGGTGACCTTGAGGTGTAAAGTGCCTCATTGAATGTTCCATGCCTTCCCAGTCTCATGATGATGTCTTCGTCCAGTGGAATTGCAGCGGTTTTTTCCACTGCCTGGCTGAGCTATGGCAACTGTTAAGCTTTACACCTGCTTTCTGCACTGCCCTCCAGGAAACCTGGTTCCCGTCAATGCAAACCCCTGCCCTCTGCGACTATAAGGGATATTACAGGAACCATAGTAAATATAATTGATAGTCATGTGGAGTTTGTGTTTAGGTCCTAAACTCAGTCTGTAGTGAACCTGTGCCCCCTTCAAAACTCTATTGAAGCTGTGGCTGTCAGAATATGGATGGCGTAGGAAATAACTGTTTGCAATTTACATCTTCCTCCAGATGGTGCCGTATCCCTGAATCTATTAGCTGCACTGATCAACTCCCTAAACCTTTCCTACTTTTGGGAGATTTTAATGCCCATAGCCCCTTGTGGGGTGACACCGTGCTTACTGGCTGAAGCAAAGATGTCAAAACTTTACTGTCTCAGTTCAACCTCTGCCTCTTAAATACTGGGGCTGCCACACATTTCAATGTGGCTCAAGGTAGTTACTCGGCCATTGATTTATCAATTTGCAGCACACAACTCCCATCTATCCACTGGAGGGCACATGACGACCTTTGTGGTAGTGACCACTTCCCCATTTCCTGACAATGCCCCGGCATCAGGCCCGAGGATGCCTCCCCAGATGGGCTAAAAACAAGGTGGACTGGGAAACTGATGTCGCTCTGATGCCGCCATTGAATTTCCCCCATGTGGGAACATCAATGCGGTGGGTAAGCAAGTGACTACAACAATCCTTTGTGCGGCAGAAAACGTGATCCCTCGCTCTTTAGGGTGCCCCTGGTGACAGGCAGTCCTTTGGTGGTCACCGGAAGTCACTGAAGCTATTAAGGAGTGTCGGTGAGCTCTACAGCGGCATAAGAGGCGCCCTTCCATGGAGGAGCACCTCATAGCATTTAAACGGCTCCTTGCTCGGCGTTTGCCGACTTATCAAACGATGGAAGCAGGAGTGTTGAGAGATATGTCTTGACCATATGGTGCCATACATCACCTTCCCAAGTCTGAGCAAGGATCAAACGTGTTTTCGGGTACCAGACACTCAACAGGTGTTCCCGGTTTTAACATAAATGGCTTGTTATCTACTGATGCAAACGCAATTGCCGAGTGCTTTGCTGAGCACTATGTTCAAGTCTCTGCATCAGAGAATTACCCCACAGTCTTCTGCACTTTCAAACAATGGCTGGAAGGGAAAGTCCTGTCGTTCACTATAAACAACAGTGAATCCTATAACACCCCATTTACGGAGTGGGAGCTTCTCAGTGCCACTGCACATTGCCCTGACAGCTCCTTGACCAGATCGGATCCACAGTCAGGTGATTAAACATCTCTCATCTAACTACAAACGATATCTCCTCGTCGCCTTCAACCGGGTCTGGTGCAATTGCGGGAGAGCACCATCATTCCGGTGCTTAAATCCGGTATAAACCCACTTGATGTGGATAACTGTCGGTCCATCATCCTCACCAACGTTCTTTGCAAGCTGCTGGAATGTATGGTGTGTTGGCAGTTGGGTTGGGTCATGGAGTCTCATGGCCTACTGACTCCATGACAGTGCGGCTTCTGCCAGGGTTGCTCTACCACTGATGATCTTGTGTCCCTCGAGTCTGCCATCCGAACAGCCTTTTCCAGACGCCAACACCTGGTTGCTGTCCTTTTTGTTTTACGAAAAGCGCATGACTTGACCTGGCGACGTCATATCCTTGCCACATTATATGAGTGGGGTCTCCGAGGCTCGCTCCTGATTTTTATCCAAAACTTCCTGTCACGTAGTACTTTCCATGTCCAAGTTGGTGCCTCCCATAGTTCCCCCATATCCAGGAGAATGGAATCATGTAGGGTTATGTATTGAATGTATCTCTATTTTTAGTGGCCATTAATGGTCTAGCAGCAGCTGTAGGGCTGTCAGTGTTACCTTCTCTGTATGCAGACAACTTCTGCATTTCACACTGCTCCACCAGTACTGGTGTTGACGGTTTCCTGTTTTGTTGTGTCGCTTAGTCGTGTGCTGTGCACTTATGTCGGTGTTGCATCGTTATCCGGAACCAGAAATTTACCTTAATGCTGATCCACTCACTGTAGTGGAAACACATCAATTCTTAGGTCTGATTTTCAATGCTGAAGTGCTGTCAGCAGCTTCATGCCCTCCGGTGCCTGAGCAACACCAACTGGTGTGCAGATAGCTCTACACTGCTGCAGCTCTACAGAGCCCTTGTTCAATTCCGCCTTGTCTGTTGGAGTCTGATTTATGGTTCAGTGGGGCCCTAAGCATTGCATTTACTCAACCCAGTGCACCACTGTGGTGTTTGCCTAGTGACATGAGCTTTTATGACGAGACCCGGTGACCAGCATCCTGGTGGAAGCTGGAGCTCCTCCATTGCAGTTTAGGCGTGCACAACTGCTGGCCAGTTATGTTGCACCTGTACATAATTCTCCTGTGCATCTGAATTATTGTCTCCTTTTCCCACCCAGGCAGTTAATCTCCCACATTGGTAGTCCAGGTCAGGGCTTCCAATTGCAGTTCATGTCCGATCCCTTCTTTCCGAACTGGACTCCTTGTCTTTACCACCTATACTTGAGGTCCATTCATGTACACCTCCATGGTATACACCTAGGCCACGGCTTCACGTAGATCTTTCACATGGCCCTAAGAACTCAGTTAACCACGCGGCTCTCCACTGCCACTTCCCCTCGATTCTTGTCGTGTACCAAGGCCATGAAGTGGTTTACGACGACGGCTCAATGGCTAATGTCCACATCGGCTTCGCGTATGTCCATGGAAGAGATATAGAACAGCATTCTGTGTCCAATGGCACCAGTGTTTTCACTGCCAAGCTGGTGGCTATATCTCTTGCTCTTGATCAGATCCGTTCATGCCCTGGGGAGTTGTTCCTTCTGTGTACTGACTCCTTGAGCAGCCTACAAGCTATCGACCAGTGCTACCCTCGTCATCCTCTGGTAGCTACCATCCAGGAGTCCATCTATTCCCTGGAATGGTCCAGTCGTTCAGTGGTGTTTGGCTGGACCCCAGGTCATGTCGGAATCCCAGGCAACTAGCTGACAATCTGGACAAACAGGCTACACGGAAACCACTTATGGAGTTCGGCTTCTCTGCAACTGACTTGCGTTCAGTACTAAGCTGAAAAGTTTTGGCGCTTTGGGAGACAGAATGGCGCAACCTTGGTACGCACAACAAACTGTGTACCATTAAGGAGACTAAGAGTGTGTGGAAGACCTTCATGTGGGCCTCTCGCAGGGACTCTGTGGTTCTCTGTCAGCTCCGCATTGGCCACGCTTGGGTGACACACGGCTACCTCCTGCGCCATAATGACCCACCTGAGTATCGGTGCGATGTCCAGCTGACAGTGGCCCATATCTTGAAGAGCTGCCCTTGTTTGGCTGCCCTGTGATGGACTCTTCAATTACCGGAATCGTTGCCATTAATTTTATCTGACAACACCTCATCTGCTATCTTGTTTTTATTCCTTCTACCTGTTTCTTGTTTCTGTGGTTTTCTTTTCCTGTTTTGTCCATAGTAGTGTTGGTTGTCCTTCTATCGTTCTTCTGGTTCTTCCATTGTCCTATTATTGTGCTGTACGTCTCCTTTTCTTCTTTCCATTGTGTAACTATTTTACCAGGAACAAGGGATCGATGACCTCGCAGTTTGGTCCCTTCCCCCCCTTTGCTTTAAACCAACCAACCATGGTTAGCTGCTTTGATATAATGGAGATACACCCTGGGGAGTTACATGAAGAATGGACAATCTGGCTGTTGTGAAAGTGCAGAGTTACATGAGGAGAGTCAGTGCCACATGGGAAAAAACTGCAATGTTTGTTCTAACCTTCAACACCTTGTAATTACCGGAACTTATTCTTGTAGATAATATCCGACAGAAGGTTCTACTGTTTGGTCCGCATTCAGTTGTGAGCTTCAAATGTCAAAAGGTATGGTCATACCACTATGTCATGTAACAGAAGGGCTGCATGTGGAAATGTGGAGGCTCAGTTTATGAACTGGGCAACTCTTGTATACTACTCCTGAAATGTATAAATGGCTCTGGGGATCATCCAGTATGGAGCTGGAAGTACATGGTTTATAATGAGCAAAGAAAAAATGAGAGTTGAAAGTTGAGATGCATACTCTATGATGAACCTAAAAAAAAAATTTAAAAAAAAGCTTTCAAAGCTATGCAGCCTTGATGTCTGCTACCTATTTTGCATCAGCCCTCAAGAAGCCAGTTGCCAAGCACGTTGCCTTCACACAGACCCAGACCACAGATTCAAGTTCAAGTACATGCTCTTGTCACAGTACACATGGAGAAAAGCTACATTTGATCCTGAAGCCATTCAGAAGTCCTCAGTGAGGAGCTAAGCTCGACCACATACTACTGCACATCAGATGCCCATTAAGCTATCTTCTCTAGCCATACAACCAACTCCTCTTGTAAGGAAGGAAAAACATTGCACAAAAAGTAAATGGAAGAAAGTGGCAGCCAAACTATTGGCCAAGTGAGCACTCTTCCTTTGTGGTAGTGTATTTACACTAAGGAATAGTGATATCTTCATGGAGGAACCGGAGAGCTGGATACCAACTAAAGGTCCCCGTGACCTCTCTAGTAAATCATGAACGCCAGGAGCAAGGACCATTGGTCACTCCCACAGGGACTTCTGTATTGCAATGGAACATAAATGGATACCAATCGCATTTGGAAGAATTACAGTTCCTGGCCCAGGAGAGACAATTTTGTATCTGTTTACAAGAAGCTCATTTTAAAGTCACCATGACATCGGAGTTAAGGAGCTTCCATTCCTACAGGAAGGGTGATCTTCCTCAAATGGGGCTAAGGGTGGAGTAGCTGTTTTAGTCAATGACAGTTGCCATTGCTCTTGTGCCCCTGTTACCATGAACATACAAATAGTTGCAGTGGAATTAAAATTACTGTGTGTTCTTTACATCTTCCACTCTCTGACCTGTGCTCTTGTGGCACTCCCCCGCCCATTCCTCCTCAAGAGTGACAACATTGCACACAATGCACTGTGGGACTCAGCGACCACTTCCTCTGAGTGTCGAATTATTGAGCACCCATCCATTTAGAGTGTATCTGCCTGTCCTAGAGCTACAGTATAATTTTCAGCCATTGACGTTCATTCTTGCTACCCAGCTATTGTAAACTCGGCTCAGTGGGAAGTGACCACAGATCTGTACTCCAGTGACATTTTTCCAGTATGGATACACCTGCTGACTCAGACTGCAAAGATGGATGCTTAGCAGGCCATCTTCAAACAACAGAATGTCCACAGGAGTTGGTGGACCATGTCACCTGGATGATCCAATGAGCTGCCGCCAATTCCATTCCCCAGACTAACAATCATCTCAGACAATGACATGTCCCTTGGTAGAATGAAGAAGGACACTTGCCAATCAGACACAGGTGTGCAGTTTTATGGCAATTCAGACACCGCCCAACTCTAAAAAAATTTCGCACCTGCACACCTTTGAGAGCAAGAGTGAGACAACTCCTATGCGAATGGAAGAACTCTGGAAAAGAATTTATAACTTCCATTAAGCAGTCCAGGTATTCAATAAAAAGGATTTCAGGAAAGGGCAGTACACCTCCCCTAATGGCATTGTTGAGAAATGGAGTCATTGTAGATGCACCTAAAGACAAGGGCCAGGCTTTAGCTGAACACATTCTACTGTCACTGCATCATCCAGAAAAATTCCAAAACTTCATAAGTTCCATTGGACTGTGGAGATGAGGTAGCTTCACTACTTCTCCTGTAGTGAGGTGGTCACCAGTCTTCCCTTCTCAGTGTGGGAACTGGAATCATTTCTGTCTGCAGCTAGAGACACTGCTCCACCAGATCAGATTCTTTATGTCATGCTGTGTCATCTGTGCATTGGACCCAAAGACAAACTCCTATCATGTTTCAACTAGATATGCTTTGATGGACAGTACCCCGTCACTTGGAAGGAAGCAGTATTAATTCCCTTTTGGAAACAAGGCAAGTATCGTGCCTGCCTAAAAAGTTACCTGTGGGACAACTTAATTTTCTCTCTCTCTCTTTTTTCTTTTTTTTTTTTTTTCCTTGTGCAGCCATTTAGTTGATATGTTTCTTGGCCATTGAAGAGTTCACAACACCACTTGGAGAGACAAGATCCTTTGCTAACTTCAAAAATGGGGACTATGCAGACATCTGCTGCCTCATATTCAATCCCTTCTTGATGAGAGGTGCCTTTGCTATATTTGGCGATTCCCTGTTTGACGGCTTTGTGCAGGAGAATGTGGACCCCCAAGGTAGTGCATTCAGTATCATACTGTTGGCAGTCACTACAAACGGTCTCTCTCCTGCAGCAAGACCACCTTAAAAGTTCTTTGTGTGTGGATGACATTGCAATTTTCTATTCTTCTTCCAATCTTGTGATGGAGATGACAAGGCAACTTCAGCGGACCATAAGGAGACTCGAAACTTGGAATTTAGGTTCACACATAGGAATTCTATTTGTGTCAGTTTTCACTATGTTTATCGCAGCTTTCACCCTCTGGAGCCAAGGACTGGGGACACTGTTTTAAATTTTAAGGACAAGGTGTGCTTTTTGTACCCACTGCTTGACTTGAAATTAACCTTGCTCTTGCACCCGAAAGACCTCCAAACAAAGGACTTAAAATCATTTTATGTTTTGGAATGCCTTGGTGGAAAGGTGTGAGGAGCTGACAGGTCTTGCCTTGTGCAGTTTTATAGTTCATTTGTTAGATCACAGTTAGATTATGGTGGCATGGTTTATGGATATGCCCATATTTCATATCTCGAGATGTTAGACGCTGTCCAGCATGGAGCCATTCACATATCAAATGGAGTCTTTTGGACCAGTTCAATTCAGAAATTATATACAGAGGATGGTGAACCACCACTCGGTATTCACCACCACCTCCTAGTTTGACAGGCTGTTACAATCTTTGTGATATTTTTTGTGGTGCTCCACCCCAGCTTTGAGAGGCTGTTCGGAAGTTGGCTTCATGTGACCAAGCCATTGGGGATACATACTATTGACTGTCTCATGGACCTGGCATTCCGGTCCAAGCCGATGGACGTGGCAGGCATGTGTGAGTGAGATGTGCTTGCTTGTGTGAATGAATATGTGTACATTTCCTTTTCTGAAGAAGGCTTTGGCTGAAAGCTAAATCTGTAACTGTCTTTTCATTGTGCTTGTCTGCAACTCAACGCAACATCTTGACAGTAAGTGGCAATCTATCTTTCCCTTGTATTGTTGATATTACAACCTGGAATTTCCATTGTTGGATCGGAGCCAGTGCCTCGAAGATTTCTGCAGGCACCACGTATGGCACTTTGAACATCACCACCAATGAAGAACATCCAGGTGGTCTACAAATGAACAACACCAGGATGGTGTTGGTGGCAGGCATCTGGGCGCTAGTTAGTTGGTGCCAGGCGTTAAACCAAGTTGTTGATAGATAGCTTTGCTTTTAAACATTCTGTGTACATAGACACATGACCATGTTGGACCTCTGATTATATTTAGCCATGGCTGCCACAAGTTGTCAACAGTGTAGCATTTCTTCATCCACAAATCGAATGCAATATATTTCTGTAAAGTGCACTTTTGTCGACTAATATTTTGCTTTCATTTCCAGATTCCTACAGTGACAGATCCTTTGGTCACTTTCCACTCATTAACAATTAGCAGCGAGGATGTAACATTTGGTTCCTCGGATTATAACCAGCTCAACAAATTTCCACTGTGATGACTTCAGAGACCCAAAGTGGTTTTAAGCCTGACACTATGAGAAAACTTCCCCCCTCCTTCCCCAGCAGCTCACAACTATTTTGTGATACACTATGAAAAAACTTGTAACCCCATAGCTCACAAGTGTTTTGTGAGTACTTGGTTAGCTACCACAGGGCCCCAACCTTTGGAGCATTACTTCCTTTGCATGCTGCGTTCTGATACTTCTACTATTCCTTTCCCCCTCTGCCACTCCATTGAATGGTTTTCTTGATGCTGACCCTGCTTGGACCTAGTTTGTGATCAGGCTTCGAGTTTCCACTTCTCGTGCATTCTTCAACACATGGTCCCCCTTTGTTAGGTTTGGCATGCCACCAATTTTTAAAAATTCTCCAAAAATCATGCAGGGTAGGTCACCCACTGTGGTGTTTGCTCCACCTTTGTGCCTTTCCATCTGTGCACCCTTCCTTTTAATATGGTAATACACCCTGAACCCAGCACAGTAGTGATCCCATTGGGAGGGGTGGGGTTGTCACCTGAACAATGGTAGCTGCCTGACCACACGGTGATTACACTGTTGGTGCCTGAGCTAAAACCTCCCCATTTATGCCGAGGAGTATGTGCCCGCCTTGACTGGGGCACAGGGACTTCGGGCAACGGATTATTTGCCAGGTAGCCGTTGCTGAGGCTGGGTGGCACTCATGGGGAGAGCCTCCATTTGGAGTGGGTGGCACCATGGCAGATCAGCAGCAAATGAAGCGGATCAAGTTATCTCCTGCTGGTGACCTTACGGCCCCAGCAGTCTCTGATAGGACAGTCCTCTTTCAAAGGAGAGAGATATGACCATAAAATGTTCCCTCCCTACTACGCTGTGGGAAGAACATACAGCTAAGCAGCAAGCAGAGCAATACTTGGTTAGTACAAGGACGGGTGGTGATTCCGTCTCGGCCATAAAGGGAGAACTTAGAAGACAAGTCTGGGAAAGTGGCAGCCATCTCTGAAATGAAAAGTGGATCAAGTTTGATCAAAATGGTATCCCCTGCCCAGTCACGGGCACTGATTGCTTGTAACAAGCTGGGTGACATACCAGTGACTGTCACTCCCCACAAGAGACTAAATTTAATTCAGAGGGTCATTTTCCACAGAGATCTGCAATTACAATCTAATGATGAGCTACTTGGGAACTTGGAGTGAAGGGATTGTACACATTTTCCATGGTATATGTAGGGGGCCAAAAGACAGTGTGGTTGCTACCAGTGCCTTCATCTGGCCTATGAGGGTGATTTATTGCCTGAGAAGGTCAAAGTGATGATATACCAGTGTGGAGTGAAACCACATGTTCCCTCCCCTATGTGTTGCTTCAAGTGCTTGAAATTTAGCCACATGTCTTCCATTGCAAAGCCCCATCTATACAGATTGTGGATAAGTGCTGCATGTGAGTGCTCCCTGCGCATCTGTGTCAACTGTGGAAAGCACCATTCTGTCTGCCCACTAGATTGCTTGGTTTCCCAGAGAGAAAAAAATACCAGAATACAAGACCCAGTTACCGAGAGGCCAAGAAGAAGTATGAGCAGTTGCACCCAGCATGTTAAACAGTGTCGTATGCTGCAGCTACGATGATGTCGCCCCCTTCGGTTACGGTACTCCTGCCCATTACACTTCCTACGGTGGGTTCTGAGGGCTACTCAGTCATGCCTGCCTCCATGATGGTTGTGATGTCCCCTCTTGCTGCTTCCCCCACATCTACTTTGGGATCATGGCTTTCTGGCCACCAGGGACATTGGTCCTCACCTCCCAGCCAGAGACAAATCACCTTCCTTTGGCTTCTCTTGCCAGGAAGGGATCCCTTGAGACACTTTCTTCCAAGGTTTCCCTAGTCTACAACTGGACACCAGCCAGTTGCTGAAGGAGCCACAGACTGCTAGTTGCAGGGCTTTGCGATCATCATATTTACCTGAAACTGATTCAGAGAAGCCCTGGCAATCATCAAATCCTCTAAGAAGAGGAAAGAGAAGAAAATGTCCTCCAAGAAGGGCATTCCATGGACCCCCTGACATTACCAGATCCCGCCTGATCCACTCCTGTGGCTGAGGTAGAGATTACAGCAGCCCCTGAGGCCCCAGTTCGCACCAAGCAATGGAACCTGGAGCCTATGTATATTGTTGCCATAATACCTCAACCAGTGACAGCAGGTGACCCTAAGGCATAACCTGCCCCATTTGTCCCTTCGTGGCCTCTTCTGTATTGCCCTTCGGGAGACCTGGTTTTCAGCTATGCAGAGCCCACCCCTTTGTGGATACCGGGGATATTATAAGAATCTTTCTGCCTATGACAGGGTGTTGGGTAGAGTTTGCACATATGTTCTAGACACTCTATGTAGAAGATTCATACTTCTTAATACACCTTTGGAGGCTACAGGTGTTCATTTCGAGGTATTATACATGCAGTGTTTATCTCCCTCCCAATGGTGAATTGTCTCAGAACATACTGTTTGCATTGATTTCTCAGCTCCCCCACCTTTCCTAATCTTGGGCAATTTCAACATCCAGAACTTTTTGAGGGGTGAAACCATGGCCATTGACATTGGTAAAGACCTCAAAAATTTACTGGCACAACTTGACTTTTGATTCTTGAGTACTGGTACCCTACACACTTTAGTGTGGCACATGGGCCTTCTCGACCATTGACCTTTCAATTTGCAGCTCTTGTCATCTTTCATCCATCCACTGGAGGGTCCATGATTACCTGTGTGGTAGTGACTATTTCCTGGTATTTCTGTCCCTCCCTCAGTGTCACTCCCCTGGATGTCTACCTCTTACTAAATGCTACCTGGAGCCATATAATGCTCCATCAGTGAGTGGAAATTCTTCAGTGTCCTAGTCCACTGCCCTGATACAGCCCCAGTGCCAGATTGCATCCATAGCCAAATGTTCAAGCACCTACCAGTGAACTGAGTCATATCTTAGCCATTCTTAAATGCCTCTGGAGTGAGGGTCAGTTTCCATCGCAGTGACAAGAAAGCAGCATTGTCCCAGTACTAAAAGTTGCTAAGTACCCACTAGAGATGCACAGTTATCGCCCAGTATGTCTCACCAACGTTTTCTGTATGTTGATTGAATGCATGATGAACTGGTAACTATGTTGCCTCCTTGAGGGTGGTTTTCGCCAACGTCTTTGCAGTACTGATAATCAAGTTTACTTTGAGTCTGCCATTCGAACAGCTTTTGCCTGATGTCAACACCTTATAGCTGTGTTTGACATGCAAAAGGCGTATGACACCACACCCTTGTTACCTAACAGAGATAGGGTCTCCGGTGTCCACCCCTGATTTTCATAACTTCCTGTTGCACTCTACATTCCAGGTTTGTGTTGGTGCTTTCCACGGTTACTCCCATAGCCAAGAGAATGGAGTCCTGCAGGGCTCTGTATTGAGTGTCCATCTCTTTCTGGTAGCCATCAATGGTATAGTAGTAACTATTGTGTCCCCAATATCACTCTCCTTGTAAGCTGATGACTTTTTCATCTGCTATTGCTCCTATAGTGTGGGTGTCGCTGAACGTCGACTGCAAGGCACCATAAAAAGGCGCTGGACTGTGTCTTCACCCATAGCTTTCGATTTTCCACGACAAAGACTCACGTCACGCACTTCTGTCACTGCTGTACCACTCACACATTCGACCATAACTTTCCCTTGATGAGACTTATGTGGTGGAAGCTTATCACTTTTTAGGATTGCTCTTCGATTCTTGGTCAACATGGATTCCCCATCTTCGGCAGCTTAAGTGAAAGTTCTGGCTGCACCATAATACATTTTGCTGCCTGAGTAACACCAGCTGGGATGCAGATTGCACTACTCTTTTGAAGCTTTACAAAGTCCTGACACCATCCCACCTCAAATTTTTGTCATCACCCTCAGCATTGCAGAAACTGGATCCAATACACCACTGCGAGGTTTGCATTGCGACAGGAGCCCTTCAGACTAGCCCTGTGAATAACTTACTTGTGGAGGCTGAGGTCCCTCTTCTATGTATCAGGTGCCAACAGTAGCTTGTCAGTTATGCTACCCACGTTCGCAGCTCTCCTAAGCATCTGAACTACCATATCTTCTTTTCAAAGACTGTAATCCATCTCCCATATGACGGACTCGATTAGGATTACAATCACAATTCACATCTGGTCTCTCCTGTCTGAACCTCAGTTGTTACTTTTCCACCTCTCCTCTGGACACACTCCCATACACCTCCATGGTGTGTCTCTTGGGCACAGCTTTGTGTTTACCTATCACAAGGTCCAAAAGACTTCGTTCATCCCAAGGCCCTCCGCGGCCAATTTACTCCACTCTTGGTGCATCCCAGGGTTCAGTATTAGTCTTAACTGTTGGGTCGATGATTGCTGGTCCTATAGACTTTGCTTATACTCGTTACAGATGGCTGTAGTGTTTCCACTACACAGTTGGTAGCCATCTCTCGGGTTCTTGAACATATCTGTTCGTGCACTGGTGGGTCCTTTCTGCAATCTGTCAACTAGTGCTACCCTCGCCATCCCACACAGTCATTCCTATCCAGGATTCCCTGTATGCCCTTGAACAGTGTGGACACTCGGTAACCTTTGTATGGACCACATTGGGATCGTGGGGAATGAACTCAGTGATAGCCTGGCCAGATGTAGGTGCCTAGAATATGGAATGGCTTGCTCTTCCTTCATCAAACTAACTATGGGTGATAAAGGAGACTATGAATGTGTGCAGTCTCTTGCAAGGACTTTATTGTCCTTTTCCAGCTCCTCCCTGTGTTAGACTCCTAATCTCCCTAACTCACTACCCCTTGTGATAGGAAATGGTGCCCCTACAGCTGTCTTAGTTTTAAGTTTTATTCATGAAGCAGACTTTTGCTACTCTCTTTGAGGGAGGACCACTTAATCTTCTTGGTCCATTGAGGGGTTGGCAGAACACTCTGTTGCCTCCTCTGTCGAGACCAGACTGCAACTGTCCTCACCCTACCTGCTCTTTTACCCTTCTCCCCCTCCCTTCCTCTCCTCTTGTGTGGTCTGTTAGATTTGTTAATCTTTTGTCTCTCTGTGCTTCTCTTGCCCTGTCTGTGTTGGTAGTTTTTCCAATGCAATCTCGGAGTACCTCTGGTAAGTGGTGGAGGTGGGGGGGGGGGGGGGGGGGGTACATATGTCCCCTCATTACACTCTGGTTTCATGGGCACCCAGCTGCTCCCTAGATGGGACACCTTGCATGCTTTTCTTCCTCTTTCTCCTTTTCTTCTTTTTCTCACTTGTCTCAGCTTCGCTCACATTGGTAGCCCTTAGGGTTTTCTTCCCCTGGGTTTTGTGTGGTAGGCTACCTCCAATCTACCAGTCTTCAATAATTTTAAGTCAGTGTCACAGCTGTTTATGTGGATGGATCCCATCAAGGCAATGCCCTTCGTTGTTTAGTGGTTTTTCCTGTTTAGATTTTCTAAACAATTCGCAGGTTATGATGTGGAGTTATATGGCATTTTGATGGCCCAGAAGGCAATTCAGAGGCATCACAGTAAAAGATTTCTCACCTGTTCTTATTCGCTCAGTGTGCTACAAGCCGTCCAGCATATGTACTTGGTAGACCAGTTGATTCAGGTCATCCATGACATATGTCAGCGATTCCAACACCAAGGCAAGGAGGTATTGGGGTACAGGGAAGCGACATAGCCAACAATGCAGCCAAAGAAACATCTCCGGTTGCTGTTGTACATCAGTGTGCAGTCCCCTTGCCCACCATCTTCACATCTAACAGAAGGGCCATGTGCCATAGAGGGAGACTGAATGATTGGAGATAGTAGACAACAAACAGCAATCACTCAAATCAACAACATAGACATGGTGGGCTTCTTGCCAGCCCCAAAGGTGGAAGGAAGTGCTTCTCTCCACACTGCGCGTAGGCCTTTAACACGTGGTTTCCTCCTTGGGCAGTATCCAGTTAGTGAACTGTTGGGCCTCATCCCCCTAAAGTACTCGAGAGGGGATGTGGACTTTAATGCAGTATAAACAGCTCTGCTTGTGGGCTGACTGTAGTGGTTCTGAGACCATGTTGTTGAGTGCCCCATATCCAAAACCATCTTCCATTAGGGTTTTATTCCAGTCTTTCCTTATCCCTTGGAATATGTGAGACAATAGCCTAGGTCCACATGCTATCCATTTGTCCTACTGCATGCCCTATCACCTACGTTTCACTATCATAGCAGTCTTAATTACACCTTCCACTTCAGTCTATTCCATGACCCATTTCTTTGTTTGCCTCTCTCTAGTAATCATCCCTGACGCTCATCTCTCCATTGCTCTCTTTTCAACCCTCAGTTGTTCAGTGGTTACTTATAAATAAAGCCCATGTCTTTATGCCACAAGTCGAAACTGCTAATACACACAGATGGTTAACTTTCCTTTTCAGGCATATTAGAAACTAAATTTTGCAATCTGATTTAGTTTATCAAAAACACTCCAAACAATTTTTAGAATTCCGTTTAATTCTTTTTCTTTCCATGTCGCTATCATCAGTTGTCATAAATACAGAAATTCTTCAGACAGTTCTCAGAGTTCTTTTGACATTCACACTATTTGTTTTTAAGTTAGTTGGTTACACATTATTTTAGTCTTATGTTAATTGATTTTTGAGCTTACTTCCAGATTTGCTTTTTATGCTCTTCCATTCATTGTCAAGTTTATCTACTTAAGAAACAAACATGTCATTAGGAAAACAAGTGTTGATTAGATATGTTCCTTAATACATCTTCCTTCTTTGTTTACCCAGTTTAAGAATCTGGGAACAACCTCTAGGACTGCTGCGGAATTTTTGTTGATATGTAATCTGCTTGCCAATCTCCTCTTTCAATTTTGAATTTTCTATCATATTGATGACTAAGTCTTCCATCATTCTGATGATTAAGTCTATTGGAAACTGTAGCTCTGACACATATATTTTTCAGTATTCTAATGTTTGAATCGGTGCATTGCTTCTTAAGAGCTGTTAGAGTAGATTTTGTTGAAACTGAGCCAGTGGCTTTTTCAAAATCTGTCAGTTCTATACAAAGAGGCAATCCATACTCGTTGCTCTGTTCTGTAATTTCATTTGTGAGTTCCAATTGGGCCATCATGATACATCCATTTCTGATGCCAAGTTTTTTCTGTGCTTTATGAAAATCCACTCCCCTAAGAGTTCCAAGTAGCCAACCATATTGCCAGACATTTTTCTTCTCGTATGGTGGATAAGCGAAAATAATGTTGTTGATGAGCACCAGGACTTATCTGAATCCAGGGAAATATGGAACCTGACACAACAATCAAAAAGGGAAATAAAGGTGTCTACTGTGAAATTCCCATGCATTCAGTTATCTTGTCTTTTCTCTATTGGGGGAGGGTAAAGGGGGAGTACATATGTCAGTAGGAAAATATCTGGAGGGATATAATAACACTTAAACTCATTAAATTGATTTCCTCGGTATTTAGATATCCTATTCAACTTTCCATGTGTATGAAAGTCCTGCCTCGTAAAATAGGGCAATATTTTAACGAGAAGGCTTGCTTGATTTTGGTGCAGGTGATCCCAGTGTGTGATTAATTTTTAGTATCTTTGCCTGATGATAACACATTGTCAGACAGCAGGTTGATAAAATGGCTTGTGTGATTTATCCTACAAATGATGCACAATTGCACCCACATTATGTGATACATGCCTCAGGTGTCCAGCTGTGGTTAAGAAGGCAGCCACCTTTTTCCAGAAACCAGTGCAATATCAGCTCATCTGCCTTTTGTCACCACTTCATTAAAAAAGCATGCATCAGATTTTACACATGGTTTTATGTTCAACTTATTCTTCAAGTTCTGTATCGTTTACTCATCAATGAACTGTAGCCTTCTATTAGGGTATCTTGTTGCATTTATAGACAGGAGGGCATTTTGATGTTTTCCTGGTTATTGGATGTGCTGTTGGATGTTTGTGGTGTAATTTTCATTGTTATGTGGATCTTGAGCAGCTGTGTAAGTTGATAACAAGGATTGTTGTAGAGCTTATACTTAAGTGTGTCTCGTCCACACTGCTCTTATGCCTGCATTTTATTGCTTTATATTTTTGTGTTGTTTAAAATGGTTTGATTTATTCCTGCCACATAACTCTGGTCATTACCTAAGGGGTCTTTTCATGTCAAGTGACCTAAATTTAGATAAGCCCCCTAAGCAGCTCATGTCCAAATGTGTCTTATTGTATTGTATATGGACTTTGCAATGATAGTGATTCTGTCGCTATACATACTGTTTGTCACCCTTATTATACAGTCTTCAGTAAGCTCATCTGTGTTGTATTTTAAAAAAGCATGGAGGAGGAAGAGATTTGGTAGAATGAGACAGCATCTGTAAATTCATATTCTTTCTTTGATGTATTGTATAATTTTTTGCAATATAGTAGGTAGAAAATGGAAAATATAAGGGAGTTTATTTATTGACAATGTAACTCAAGCTTTCATTCAGAATGCTTGTTTCATATAGGTGCCTAGAAAACTTATTGTCCTTTCTTTTATGCACAAAGGAATTATTTGTTCATTTCAGAATATGAAGGTACAGAGAGGCCCACGGCTGCCCATCCTAAGAAAAAGAGTAAGTACTTTTATCTAATATATCTTTAACAGTTGCCATCAGTCACATATGCTATTTATGCATTTAAAGGATGGGCTTGTCTCAGTGTTTAGCTAATTCTGGATAATATATCGTACATCACTAATCAGAAATTAAGTAATATTAATGTGAATTATGATATTTATTGGTAACTCAGAGTTTTTGTAGTAATATTTGTTGCCTTTTATTTACTTTATTATCGTGCCAGATGGAAAAAAAAAAACACTCATTAGCACAGTGGTAGTCTCTTGGATTAACTTCTGGAGGAGGCATAGTTTATACAACAACACACACAAAATGTAAGATCACATTATTATAACCTGAACAAGATGAAATATTTAACTTTGAAACAGCTCATGTCCACAAAACAGTTTATGTATATTTGTTCTTCTCACAGAACACTTACTTGTCACTTTATACAGTACAGAATAATGGTGTCTTCACTCAAGGTACAATTGATTATAAGCTTTGCTACATAGTTCTGTCTAATAAAACTCTCATGCTGCTGGCTCTGCAGTGAGACAATGATGTTGTCTACGCCAATGATTGCAGAGTAGACTAAGATGCACTCCACTCTGATGCAAGTAGGTCTGCAGCAGCAGCAGCGGTGTATGAAAAATTTTGAGGTCGTGTCTATACTCTTGTCTCTCATTCATCACTGTGTGTACTTGTGGTTTCATTGTGGGGACCATCTTTGTCATGGTACCTTATTGTTCAGATAATGCCACCACATTCTTTCCCTCCCCCCTCCCCCTGCTCAAACCTCCACACCATCATGGTGTAGTGCTGCATCATGTGACAGTTGCAGGGAGGGGTAGTGGGGGGACTCCTGAATGCAGATGTAGATAACGAGACAGAGAGGGGAATGACAGCCAATGGCAGCTCCCTATCTGCAAAAAAAAAAAAGAGGGGGGGGGGGGGGCATAGGTTGCACACCCACATCCAGTGACACGGATGCTTTGATAAAGTTGAAGCAATTGGAACTCCTTGGCCAGTGTGATGGCTGTCTGGGGGCAACACCTCCATAGACAGTAGCTTAGTCTGCAGGACAGACAATGACAGCAGTGGCACAGTGTCAGTATCCATTGGCATCATGTTGAATGGTTGCTGGCCAAGAGACGTGGAGATGTCTGCTGTGCGTACCCCAGTGGCATGCTGGGTCTGTGGGTAAAAATGCTGCAACAGAATTACTGACATAATAGCAGTGCAGCTGTTTCTGGTGACACCATAGCATTCCAGCAAAACCGTAAACGATGTAAAAAGTACGCGCCAAGACCTTTGTGATGCCACCATGCTTCCAACTCTGTTTCTTGCCAAAATCTTTAAAGAAGACTTCATCCTGCAACTCAGACTTTGTCTGACCCAGCAGAAAAAATTGATTCTGGATTTGGTGCAGAAGATGTAATGGGGGTAATAATTCTGCCGATGACTTCCTGTCACATGGCAAGGAGAGGTAGGAGGAAAGAAAAGTCATGAGGCTTGTTTCCATGTATGGTAGGAACGGAGTTTCTCCATATGACTTTTGAATGTTCAAAAGAACCGTTTAGATTTACCGATAGACTGAGGACGAAAAAAAGGAGCAGTTGTAACATGTTGTATGCCGTTGGTGGTACAGAACTGTTGGAAATTGTCTGATGTTAATGGCAGTCTGTTGTCTGAGAAAAGGACCATCTACACACAGCCAAGTACAATGACACCACGCGAGTTGCTTTGTGGGAACTACATGCCCTGACATAGGTGCAACAAGCACAAAACTGTGTGCTGGTGGGAGTGAGAAATCACAACTTGTGAATCGTCATACTTTGTATGCAACAGCAGAACACCTGTGTGTGACAATGCAAAAAATAGTGATTCTCCACTCAGGAAGAATTTAGTTTGAACTACAGAGCCATCCATGGCACACTTATTCCAAAACTATCTGAAGAGCTGGGTCAAAAGTAGTTGCTGCAGCAACATGGCAAAAATTGAGAGGAAAATTTTGAAGAATTTCAAAACCCTGAGTATTAACTTGATAATATGAGTCCTCAGATGAATCAAATGCCATGTTGGTACCGATTAGTAACAGAGACAAGAGGTCAGCTTCAGAGTTGGGCAGTGGTCCTGTACAGTAACTCTGTTGATAATCAGACGTCATAGCCCAATATTGCAATTTTTGTGCTGTCTGTGGTGGGATGGGCTTGGAATGATTAAAAAAAGCTGTTAAAGCTTATAATCAAATAGAGCTTCTGACCATACATATATTTGTGGAACTTGGTAACACTGTAGATAATGGTGAGTACCTCTTTTTCAAGTTGACTGTAATTGTACTATCTTTTGTTGAGAGATTTCAAGGCAAAAATAATTGGCCTATCAGATGAACTAATTCAGTTGGAAAGCAAGCTCAGATTTGGTAAGATGCATTCACAGCTAACTCAGGAGGCATAGCTGGATCAAAATGAATCAGACAATGATGACTTAATAACATGTCCTGTAACTGCGGAAATGCATCCTGACATTCTTGAGACTATACAGAGGGAACACCATTCCAGTGCAGATGGTTCAGTGGAGCAGTGTGCAATGTTTGCAATGAACTTAATGTAATAATTAAGCTTTCGAGCTAACCAGCACTTCATTACTACCTGAAAAGTGTGAATTAGTGGGTTGAACACCCTGTGCACGTGTGACATGTCCGTAGTATTCAAGGTGCGGTTTTCCTTGTTGCACTGTAAGCTACCTGTAAAGAACTTCAAGGAAGTAGTTCAAATTTGCAGTGAATTTTGCTGTTAATTGTTCCAGAAACAGTTAAAATAAATAGAAAAAGTACAAATCCAATGGTAATTAGTGGTGTTAAGAGAAAAAAGATTTAGATAAAATTATGTGGGGTGATTGGGACTGTACGGCTTGCTATACCTTGTGAATATATTTTATCCCCCCACCCTCCAAACCACTATTATCAAAAGGTATATCCATTGAATCATAATTAGGCCAGTTACGTATTACTGTTGTATAAGGAGGATATCACCTGGGATTAGTATCTGTACTATTTATTTCACTATTTCATGAACAATAGCTAAATTTCCACCTTCATTATAAATTACAAATGGTGCATGTGCTACAGTTTCTAAACCACTTAATGTACTACTTGCGGAAAAAGAAGCCTCTAATCCAACCGGTATTAAATCAGTAGAAATAAATTTAACATGACAATAATCTGGTGGATTGTGAAATTGAGCTTTAAATAAAAATTGACGTAATTGCTTAGAGTGCCACTATTATTATTTCCAGAAGAACAAATTTGTGTAGAATGTTCTTCAGCCATTTCTACTGTGTTACCTGAAGTATCTTTACAAGGTTGCTTATATTCTACCAGACCAGGCTGAGAATCTTCTTCAGCTTTCCATTTTAATCGAAAATGTTTATCTGTTTCCTCAACAGGTGGAGCATTTAATTCACCACTATCATATGCTTCTTAAATAATATCTCATGGTTCTTGTGGTTCATCATCTTAATTAGTAAACAGATCGACCATGGTGTCAAGTACTTTATCTGCAATAGAATTCTTACAAACAACACCAGCAGTAGCAAGAGTAGCAGATGTAGCTGATCTTGTAATATTAATTCTTCCTATTGCAGTCCACAAAGAACAAGTTGCACCTGTCTTTTTGTCTTTCCATGTTTTCAACTTAGGCATTATGTCCCCATTGTCACTGAAATACAAAAGAACACCTGCTTCATATTTCCATCCTTTTATACCCATATTTGCTTGGATAGCCTTGACTCGTCACTTGCCAACAGCAGCCCATGAATCGTCCCTCCATGTGGACTTTGATGTTAGCAGTGCTCTATGCGCAATTTTAAAACATTTTATTTGAATATTAGTACAATCACCACTAAAAATACATTTTAATTGTCTAAATGATCCAGGGTCAAAATTAGGATCATCCATACATATTTTCACAAGCTGCAGCATGGTCGTGAATAAAATATTGACCCAAATATAGAATAAATTTATTTTACTTCATGTCTATGGTCACATATTCTTGTCATCAGACTACCAGTTTTGGTCAGTAATGACCATGTCTGTTTTGTAAAAACATATGGTAATATACTGGAGCCATAGTTGCATCGTCAAATGTTAATGCTCACTTTGTGTTTAACATTTGATGATGCCACTATGGCTCCAACATATTAGGACGTGTTTTTATAAAACAGATCTGAAGATGATCATTATAGATCAAAACCGGTAGTCTTACGACAAAAATAGATATGGAGTAAAGGAAAATTATCCATACATATTAAACGTTGAACAGCACATTCAGTCAACCCAAATGTAAAATGTTTGTTATTTTTAATTACACCAACCAGTATTTATCATAGCACTTGGTATTAATGGGCAAATATAGATTTGAAACTATTTGGTTGACATATTAACTGAGTGCAATTCCATTTGTTTTGTTTAATACATTAATACATGAGGATCACCCTGTGGCTAAACATGCCTTGGTGCACGGCCAGCACATCTCGGCGCAGTGTTACACCGTTAAAGTTATCTGGATACTTCCCACTAACAACAACCTCTCAGAACTCCGGAGATGGGAACTTGCCGTTCAGTATATCCTCTCTTCTCGATATCCGCCAGGCCTCAACCTCCGCTAATTTCAAGTTGCCTCCGCTCATACCTCACCTGTCTTTCAACAACTTCTTTGCCTCTGTACTTCCGCCTCAACTGACATCTCTGCCCAAACTCTTTGCCTTTACAAATGTCTGCTTGTGTCTGTGTATGTGCAGATGGATATGTGTGTGTGTGTGTGTGTGTGTGTGTGTGTGTGTGTGTGTGTGTGTGTGTGCGCGCGCGCGTGTATACCTATCCTTCTTCCCCCCCCTAAGGTAAGTGTTTCCGCTCCCGTGATTGGAATGACTCCTTACCCTCTCCCTTAAAACCAACATCCTTTCATCTTTCCCTCTCCTTCCCTCTTTCCTGACGAAGCAACCGCCGGTTGAATCTGTACTTGATGTTAACAAATTTCTCTTCTTCAGAAACACTTTCCTTGCCATTGCCAGTCTACATTTGATATCCTCTCTACTTCGACCATCATCAGTTATTTTGCTCCCCAAATAGCTAAGTTCATTTACTACTTTAAGTGTCTCATTTCCTAATCTAATTCCCTCAGCATCACCCGACTTAATTAGACTACATTCCATTATCCTCGTTTTGCTTTTTTTTATGTTCATCTTATATCCTCCTTTCAAGACACTGTCCATTCCATTCAACTGCTCTTCAGAGTCCTTTGCTGTCTCTGACAGAAATACAATGTCATCGGTGAACCTCAAGGTTTTTATTTCTTCTCCCTGGATTTTAATACCTACTCCAAATTTTTCTTTTGTTTCCTTTACTGCTTGCTCAATATACAGATTGAATAACATCGGGGAGAGACTACAACCCTGTCTTACTCCCTTCCCAACCACTGCTTCCCTTTCATGTCCCTCAACTCTTACAACTGCCATCTGGCTTCTGTACAAATTGCAAATAGCCCTTCACTCCCTGTATTTTACCCCTGCCACCTTTAGAATTTGAAAGAGAGTATTCCAGTCAACATTGTCAAAAGCTGTCTCTAAGTCTACAAATGCTAGAAACATAGTTTTACCCTTCCTTAATCTTTCTTCTAAGATAAGTGCCTCACATGTTCCAGTATTTCTACGGAATCCAAACTGATCTTCCCCGAGGTCGGCTTCTACTAGTTTTTCCATTATTCTGTAAAGAATTCGTGTTAGTATTTCACAGCTGTGGCTTATTAAACTGATTGTTCGGTAATTTTCACATCTGTCAACACCTGCTTTCTTTGGGTTTGGAATTATTATGTTCTTCTTGAAGTCTGAAGGTATTTCGCCTGTTTCATACATCTTGCTCACTAGATGGTAGAGTTTTGTCAGGACTGGCTCTCCTAAGGCCGTCAGTAGTTCCACCTTTCTGCTTGCCCTTCTTTGCTTAGAACTGGGTTTTCATCTGAGCTCTTGATATTCAGACAAGTGGTTCTCTTTTCTCCAAAGGTCTCTTTAATTTTCCTGTAGGCAGTATCTATCTTACCCCTAGTGAGATAAACTTCTACATCCTTACATTTGTCCTCTAGCCATCCCTGCTTAGCCATTTTGCACTTCCTGTCGATCTCATTTTTGAGACGTTTGTATTCCTTTTTGCCTGCTTCATTTACTGCATTTTTATGTGTTCTTCTTTCATCAATTAAATTCAATATTTCTTCTGTTACCCAAGGATTTCTACCAGCCCTCGTCTTTTTACCTACTTGATCCTCTGCTGCCTTCACTACTTCATCCCTCAAAGCTACCCATTCTTCTTCTACTGTATTTCTTTCCCCCATTCCTGTCAATTGTTCCCTGAAACTCTGTACAACCTCTGGTTCTTTCAGTTTATCCAGGTCCCATCTCCTTAAATTCCCACCTTTTTGCAGTTTCTTCAGTTTCTTTACGTACTTCTTTTTCTTGTTACTTGTGTTGTGAATAAAGCTTGGTATGACAATAATGGTCCTGGATCACCCCTCCTCTGCTCCCACAAATTCTTCTTGTCTGCTTCAGTCCTCTTGCTGCAGGATTCTCGCCGTCGGTGAAATGATAAACAGGTGGTTTTTTTAATAAAATTCGTGTCCCAAATAACGCTTATGACACTGGTTTAATGTCCAAGGAGAATACACATTTTTGAACAATATTAATGCGGCGGAACTCTTCATACGTCCGCCTGCTACCACTTATAGACACAAACAGATTATTTTTTTATTAGCAATATTAACTCTGTGGAGCTCGCAATACGTCCACCTGCTATCACTTATTGAGACGAATAGATGAATGTAAAGAAATCAAAAAATTGAAAAGCATATCTCTACTTGTTTCGTTTCTATGCCAATGTTATCTGTGGTACAAAATTATTATTACTTTATGTAATCTTATATGTATGAAAAGAAAATAATGAGGGAGAAAATAAATAATAATAATAATAATAATAATAATAATAATAATAATAATAATACATTGTGAATCAGATATATTTCTATTTGATTCTTCATCTGAATAAGTAGTAATATCATTAGGTTAATCTGAATCCCAGTTAACATTCCTCATGCACCTGATACAGATGGAAGTGAATCACTAGAATTTTGTCAAAGTTTCTACTGCTTCAAAAGATAGTTCGGTTCACATTTCTAACAATAAAATATTTAAAAGAAGTAAATGATATTAATAAATACCTGCTAGTGCTTTTACATAGCATATAGATTACTTGCCAAAAGTGATGGAGAGCAACTTCCTCCATGACAGTAATAATGTATCTGTTTCATATTTCCATACTGTTACACCTTATTTGTTTCGATAGCCTTGCATGATTCTTGCCAACAGCAACCCACAACCCTCCCGACTGCCTTCATGCAGTCTCTGACGTCAGTAGTGCGCTATGCGTGTTCATCAAATACTGCAGTCCTTAGGCCATCCTAAACCTGTTTCACACAGTTCACTGTGCTTATTAGACAAGTCAGAAACATTAGTATTAGGCACTGATTTAGTAACATATTGTTGTGGATGCACAGGTTAAACAAATAAAGACGTATAAATCAAAAATGTTGCACTGTTCCTCGAACTGTTTATATGAAATGAAACATATTTTGTAACATCACAAAAAGTTGCTGGCATACTCTACGCACAAAGTACTGGTATTTCATGTCTATTGTATGCAGAAAAAAACAGAAGTAGGCTTCTGTAGTCATGGACTGCAGATACTTTCATATGCATATTCATATATAAGGGAAATAGATGTAACTTTTTCTAACTAAAATTTGTTTTTTTAGCCACTCTTAATTGGAGAAAATTTTTGTTCTTCTGTCCATGGACGAGAGTAGAAGGTTTCCGTGAGATGGAAATGTGGCCTTCATATGTGTTTCTTCCAGTGGTATTGCAGACATGACATGCATTTCCTGGAAGCATCACTGAAGCTGTGTGTCAGACCTGTGCTTGTGCTGACTGCCTTGTAAACAGGCTGTTTCGATATGACCTTGCCTACCAAACTGGAAACATGTTACATTGCAACAAGCTCAAGTTTTCCTGTCATTGTCTGAAAGTCACTGACGACATTGTGGTGGGTTCTTAGATTTACTTCTGGAGGAGGCGAATTAGACTACAATTTACACAAAATATTACATCTCTTTATTGTAACTTGAACTGGATGAAATACTTAACTTTGACATAATCCATGTCTACAGGATTGTTTCTTATCGGTAACTTTTTGAAAAGTGAATGTAATAAATTATTCTGTTAAATTTGGAATCAAATATTTTGTTAAAAATTCTCTTTTTTTTGTTAAAAGCCATGACTAATTTTTCTCATGGCACTATCGCCAAAAATATCATACGTATTCCAACATGAAGACATCCATGTTACTCATGATTAATGAGAAAAAATAAATCTTTCTTTAATGTTATGCGATAAGCCAATTAAATACAATGCTAATTAATTCCTGTTTTGTGAGGCTTGATGCTCCAGTATAGCTGCCTATGTGCAATGGCAGCGTATACATTTATAGAAAATACTTTTTAATAAAACTGTACCTCTGGCCTAGAAATTGAATTGGAAAATATTACAAGATGCCGTTTTGTATTTATCGAGATTAATGACTTCAGTACTTTCAGAGTTAAATGACTGTTAAACAGGTTTTCATCATTTTATCATTAATGGCATCGCTTCAACTATGTACTTACACAAAATGGCCAGGGCAACATTTAATTATTACATAACTAAATCATGGATAGGGTAGGTGCTTTCTTGCTACTAACAAAAACACACTCTACAGTAATTATTTGGATATATATATTCAATATATATTATAATGATGCTACAGATAATTGTATTAATTACAGACCGTGATTTACACGTGTCTGTCAGCTAGGACATCAGAACCAAGAAGACACAGAAGACAATGAAACAAAAATGTGCTTTTCTTTTATACTACGAGACAAACATTACAATTAATACAATTCTAAGAGCGCATATAGCGCTTCTTTATTGTTGAATATCAATAAGTTAATTTTGCACTCCTTCTTTTTTCCGGAATCTATGCTATATTCTGTAACTGAACACTAACACATCACTTGATACAGAACAGAATAATAGTCACTTCTAATACTGTACAATCGATTATAAACTTTGCTGTATAGTTTTGTCTAATAAAACTCTCACACTGTTAGCTCTGTAGTTAGGCACCGCTGTCTTCTTTGTGATGTTGGCGAAGTAGGCTGAACAGCACTCTGCTCTGAAGTAAGCAGGTCTTTAGCAGTGCCCATGAATAGAAAGGCTTGAGGATGTTTCTAAGTTGACAGTTCCTGTTCATTGCTGCATCTGGCAATGGCTGTGCTTTTTTACAGTTCTGTCGTGAGGTAACAATTATGTCGTGGTACCTCGTTGAAGAAGACACCACAGTTACGGTGGTTGACTCATCTGTAACTATAGCATGTGAAAGTACTTTTAAGAACTCTGTAGTTACTAGGGTGAACTGAGGTTATAACAAATAATGACAAGTTTTATTCTTGACAGATCTGAAATTGCTGCTAATGACATTGAAGTGGTCCATATGACAAACCAAAATAGTGCGAAACTTCTTTCAAAAGATTAAATCAGTCAATAATTTACAACAAAGCAAATGTCCTTTGTTAAACATAAGTAATGTTGTGTGTATGAGTGCAGTGTTGAATGTAATGATACTGTGATGTGGACAAAAATACACAAACAAGACATGCGGAACATATCACCATACCTAATACGGTGTATGTTAATTATTGGCGTTCAAAACAGCTTCCAGTCATCTTAGAATGGATAAACAGGGGTCTTGTATGGTTTTAGAGGGAATCTTACACCGTTCTTCCTGCAAAATTATGGCAATGAGATGGAGGTGGATAGCCATCGCACACCCTGCTCTTCAAAGTATGCCACAAAGGCCCAATAACACAGAGATCTGGTGACTGTGGTGGCCAAGGGAGATGTGACAGCTCTTCCTCGTTCTCACCAAACTAGTTTTGGGCGATGTGAGCTGTGAACAGGGGCTCTGCCGTCTTGGAACACAGCACCACCATTGGGGAACAAACATGGTACCAATGGGATGGACCTGATCAGCAAAAGTAGTATGTAATCCTTGACAGTTATGTGACCTTGGAGAGTAGTAATGTGATCTTGCAGAGTAGTATGAGGTAAATGGAATACCGTGATATGGCAGCCAAAATCACCAAACCACTGCCAGGTAAAATCGGCCAGAAGCTGGAAACGGAGTGAAACAAGACCCATCCAACTAAATGACCTCCTTCCATTTCTCCATAGTCCAGGTTTCAGGGCTTTGGTACTACATTTTGCATTGTTGCTGAGTGGTTTTTGAATTCCAGCTCATCCTCCTGCAATTTTCTGCTTCTGGAGTTCCCTCGTGCCATCTGTTGAGCAAAGCTCATACTATGCTATACGCTACATGTCACTCTCCAACTGGTGTTTACCAGTAAATAAGTGGCGGAAAATTACGGGTATAGGACGGCTCAACATTTATTATTCCTTTAAAATCGCATAACAACTTCAATAAAACACATTTTAATCACTCATCCCCACACTTATTTCACAATTATGTCACTTTTAAACTGCAAATCCTCTAAGAGCTGTCTCGAATCTTCACGAGTCTCTCTCGACAGCCTTGATGTGGATAGATACGTACAGCAACCAGTAATCAAGAGTCAGAACTGTCTCTGCAAAATCACAAGGATTATTAAACAATTTTTGCTGTCACTAATTACAAGCAATATAATTGACACAGTAGATTGCTAATATTTGCTGTAATGAAAGCCACTCAATGGGATATATATATATATATATATATATATATATATATATATATATATATATATATATATATATATATATATAAAATAGAAAGAAACTTCCACATGGGAAAAATATATTAAAAACAAAGATTCCAAGACTTACCAAGCGGGAAAGCGCCGGCAGACAGGCACATGAACGAAACACACACACAGAATTACTAGCTTTCGCAACCGATGGTTGCTTCTTCAGGAAGGAGAGGGAAAGACGAAAGGATGTGGGTTTTAAGGGAGAGGGTAAGGAGTCATTCCAATCCCGAGAGCGAAAAGACTTCCCTTACGGGAAAAAAAGGACAGGTGTACACTCGCGCACACACACACACACACACACACACACACACACACACACACACACACACATCCATCCGCACATACACAGACACAAGCAGACATATTTTTTTCCCCTAAGGGAAGTCTTTCCGCTCCCGGGATTGGAATGACTCCTTACCCTCTCCCTTAAAACCCACATCCTTTCATTTTTCCCTCTCCTTCCCTCTTTCCTGACGAAGCAACTGCCAGTTGCGAAAGCTCGTAATTCTGTGTGTGTTTTTGTGTGTTTTGTTCATGTGCCTGTCTGCCGGCGCTTTCCCGCTTGGTAAGTCTTGGAATCTTTGTTTTTAATATATATATATATATATATATATATATATATATATATATATATATAGTCATGTTTATATTCGTATTAGTCTTATGCATAATAGTGCTACAGTCAGAAATGAAGCACGGCAACTGACTAGATGTTTAAATTCTGTGGAGAATTTGATGTACTAAAGAAGCGGCCGCAAAGATTTTCAAATGGAGAAACATTTTCGCCTAGCTCTCGTTCAGAACATGTTCTATCATACGCAGTCTGTTATTTGGTTCTTGTTGATCATTATCAAAGAAAGCAGCAGAGTAAGTAACAACAAATAGCAGTCTCTTGCCATTGTTTCTCTCTCTTTTTTTAAAAAAAATTGTAAGCGGCGGTAGCGCGCACAAAAGCAAGCCATACCGCGAGCAGCGACAGGCCGTAAACACACATTATCAGAATGTGACAAACAATGCATGGCACAGTACACTAATGCATTTTCAGCTTAGAGTGATGTAAACACCTATAATAAAGAGAACTGCACTTATCAGATTAACGCAAAATAATCTATTGATTCAAACCAGACGAAGCACGTGAAAAGGGAAGGGTACCCGTATAAATACGGACGGAGTTCCTGACGCATAGCGAAGGCCTACCTGGTAAAGCTTAACTGCTAAGCTTACAACTCGAACCAAACTACTGTAGGTGTAGCGTCATTCATTCGACCTAAATTGTGTCTCGTATTACAATGGACCAACTTTGTTTCGATTTGGAGGTGCGGCCTAAAACTTTTCTCTCTCCTTGAATTTCGAGTCTCAAATTTCAGGTGCGGCTTGGATTCGGGAATCTTTTTTTTTTTTTTTTTTCCTTTATTTCGAGCCTCATTTTTCAGGTGCGGCTTAGATTTGAGTAAATACAGTAATTTCTATAGACCAGACAAACACAAAAACATTAATGTTAATTGATATACTAAATAGGCCTCTTCTGTGGCCGAGGGGTAGTGTCTTTGACTAGTAATCAAAAGTCCTGGGTCCTGGCTTCAAACCCAGCCACTGCTTAAATTTTGAATAAAAATCATCAGCAATGGTGACCAAAGACTTCCAAGCATATGAAGTCATGCTTGTTCTTCCAGCGGTCTTGTCTAAGGAGGAGGAGCAGTCAGAGGTTCAGGGCACTATCTTGCCCTTAGCATGTGAAACTGCTGCTGAAAGGTGGAAGAATCTACAGTGATCAATGGCATGAGGCTGCAGAAGGCATGTAGTAAGTATCCACAGGACATGTGGCATGTAACTGAAAAGTGCCAAGAGAAGGTGATCGTCAGAAAAGATGGAATATTGAATGAAGGGATAACATTCTATGGCTCAGAGTAATGTCAGAAGTTCGAACATAACAGGAAAGGTAGAAAATATGCTAGGCTCATTTTAGATATAGGGGGAGTCACTGAAATGGGAGGAAGATAATTTCTGATCTGATAAATATAGGGTAATATCAACAGCTGCAGAAAATTGTATAATGGAAGTAGAATTTGTAATCAATAGGAAAATAGGGCAGAGCCTGAGCTACTGGGAAAAGTTCAGTGAAAGGAATGTTCTCATCAGATTAGACAGCAAACCAACACTGACAACAATATTTCAGGTATGTATGTCATGTTGCGAACAGAAAATAGAGACTGAGAAAGTACTTGAGGGTACTGAATGTATAATTCAGCATGTAAGGGGAGATGATGATCTAATAATTATGAGGGTTTGCAAGATTTTTATAGGGAAAGGAACAGAAGAAATGATATCAGGAGAGTGTGGGCTTGGCAATAGGAATGAGAGAGGAAAAAACTAATTGAGTTCTGCAATTCTGTATGTAAAGGGAGTTGATAATCAAATAATCACCGGGAATTGTAACATGTTTGTAGGGTAAGGAATAGAAGAAAGGATTGTAAGAAATTGTGGTTTTGGCAGTAGGAATGAGAAAGAAAGAAGACTGATTGAGTTCTGTTATAAATTTCAGGTGATAATAGTCAATACTCTGTTCAGGAATGACAAGAGAAGGTGGTATACATGGCAAAGACCCGAGAAGATTCCAGCAGGATTACACCATGGTCGGACAGAGATTTTGATATCAAATACTGGATTGTAAAACACACCCAGAAGCAGGTATAGACTCGTATCACAATTTAGTAATGATGAAGAGTAGACTGAAGTTTAAGAGAATTGTCTGGAATTATCAGTATGGAAGGAAAGGGAACACTAAAGTACTGATTAATGAAGAGATGCATTTGAAGTTTGCTAAGGATATGGGTACTGCGATAAGGAATACCAGAGTAGGCTGTTCAGTTGAAGAGGAGTGTACATCTATAAAAACAAGCAATCACAGACATTGGACAGACAAACATAGGTACAAGGGAGGTAATGAATAAGAAACCTTGAGTAGCAGAAGCAATACTTCAGTTGATTGATAAAAGAAAAAGGTATTAAAATTCTTGGGGTAAAACAGGACTACAGCAATGTAAATCACTAAAAAATTAAATTAATAGAAAATGCAGGGAAGCCATGACTAAGTGGCTGCAGGAAAAATGTGAAAAAATCGAGTGATTGTCAAAAAGAAGGACTCATCATATAAAAAAAGTCAAAAGAACCTTTGGTGGGAATTAAAAGCAAGGGTGTAATATTGAGTGTGCAATGTGAATTCCGCTGTTGAACACAAAGGAGAGAGCACATCGGTGGAAAGAAGACATTGAAAATCTCTGTAAGATGGAGCAATTGTTTGACAGCTTGATAGAAGAAGAAATTGGAGTCAATATGGAAGACAGAGATATTATATTAGGGAAAAAATTTAAAAGAGCTCTGGAAGACTTGAGATCAAATAAGGCAGAAGGGATAGATAACATTCCATCAGAATTTCTAAAATCATTGGTGAAGAGGCAACCAAATGACTATTTAAGTTGGTGTGTAGAATATATGAGACCGGTGATGTACCATCAGATTTTTAGAAAACCTCACATCTGCATAAATCCAAAGATAGCAAAGGTAGATACGTGTGAGAACTATTGCACAGTCTCCGTAACAGATTATGTGCAACCAAGCTGGTGATAAGTGTAATATACAGGAGACTGCAAAAGAAAATTGACCATCTCTTAGGTGGTGATCAGTTTTTTTTCCAGACATTACACTTGGTAATGGAAGCAAGACTGAAGGAAAAATTAAGACTTGCTATAACAGTTTGTCAACCTAGAAAAAGTGTTGGGTACAGTGCTGCTCGGAGATGAAGAGGTCATCACACAAGTGGAATTAGTGATAGGTCACATCAAACCAACCAGAAAACTGACAACTCAAAAATAAAAGTAGGCCTGTGGTTCATTTCTAATTGCAGACAGACTCCTTATCACCGAAGATTAATGGATTTATTAGGAAAAACCTTCTATAACTGAACACAATGATACATGAAAGAATTTCCTTCTAAACTATGTATGAATTAAGTTAGAAACACTCAAAAATTCCAGTTAGTGCCAATGTAACACAATAGATACAAATAAAAATTGTAGAAAAACATAGTAAAATTCTGCAGAAATTATCAAAATGGTATCTTATTGAGCTGCTGAATAGCGACAAAGTAAGCCCCCGCCCCCCCCTCCCCTCGGAAGCTGGAAGTCGCACAAATAGTATCATTATTGGTTTCAACTTATTACCTAGTCAACCTAGTCATCATCAGATGAACTGTTTTTAACAAAATGTTGCTCAGTAACTCAACTGAAAAGGCCTGGAAAGCTCCTCATGGACGGGAGGCAACAAAAATAACAAACTTTTGTTGTTTTGCATTTTTATGGAACACTATATTCACAGTACTGGTCCCATTCAAAGTATTGTCAATGTAAATTAATGCACTTGTTGCAATACTTCTACCACTTCTGAAAACAGTTCTGGAAGTCTTGATGCAGGATACTGTTCAAAGTTGTTAGCATGTTTTCTTTGATATCATCTGCGTCACTGAATCGGGTGAGTAGGGTGGAAGAGGCACAAGCACCTGTAGTCTTTTGCCACAAACTGTTAGTCTCTCAGAGCTGTGTGGGCTGGAGCATTGTCATGGTGCAGCAGTCAGTTCCCATTTCTCTACAGTTCTGGTCATTTTCGTTACACATTTTCTTGTAATCTTCATAACATATCCAGGCAAAAATGTTGATTTGTCCTGGAGGAACGAACTCCTTATAGACACAAGATTGGCATTAGAAAAAACTAATCAAGATTATTTTCACATGGGATTGCACCTGACATGCTTTCATGGGTCGTGGTGACATTTGAATTTTTCACTGCCTCGACACTTGCTTTGACTCTGGATCGTACCAGTAGCACCAACTTTCATCACCAGTCGCAATCCTGTTAATAAAATTTGGATTGTTCTGTCCTTCACTGTTCAAGTCGCAGCAAATGTTCTCATCAGATTAGACAGCAGTTTTTTATATGGGCACCTGCGAGCAAGCGAGGAACAAATTTTGCTGACAGCTGTCGCAGGTGCAGATCTGTGGTTGGAATTCACTAGACCATACTCAACAACATTATTTCCTCAGAAATTTAGTCAGTTGTCCATTAACAATCCCCATCAGTTGCACATTTGATTGTGGCAATGTTTTCATCATTTCTTCCTGTCAAAGGGCAACTGGGGCATGTTATATCTTCACTTGCCATGTTGCCAGATTTGAAATGGGACAACCACTCATAGACCTGTGATTTCCCCCAAACATCATCATTATAGGCTTGCAAAGCATCCCAGTAGTCTTGGCTTCAGTTTTCCGTAACAGAAAACAAAATTTCACACAGACTGTTTGCTCCTTGTTGTTGGCCATGTCATTAAATCCCGAAGTGTTGAAATAGGAATATAAACAACAGAGCACCACAAACAAACCACTGAACTCTGACTGACACCAGCTTATTGTGATGTGGGAGGCCACAAGTTAACACCACCTAGTGAGTGGCACAACACATAACAACGAATTGTGGACTTGCAACAGTTCGATTTTGGTTATTTTTGGGCACTCCCTTACATTGTAAACATGTGTGTGCTCTGGAGTGTTTGAACTGAAGACTATTGTTGACTACATTATAATATAAAGTTGACAATTCTTAAATCACAAATATATGATTAAGAATATTCACAATGTAAAATTGAGCCCAAGAGAAAGTCATTTTAAAATGAGAATTAGTGAAACAAGTGTGAATTACTAGTGTTGATAAGCTGGAAGTGCACTAGAAGCAAGAATGATAACACCTGCCTAGTACACATATAGCTAATTTACCATTGAGCTAATATATCATTTAACTGTTTGTTTTGGCAGTCATAATCTCTCTTTAGTTCCCAATAACTTCCCTCTCCATTGGTTACATAAAATGGGTCAATTGCCAACCTATACAAACTTGAATGAGGTGATACAGTGATTAAGACACTTGATTTTGATTTTGAAGATCGAAGGTTCAGTTACCCCTTCCAGCCATTCATATTTAGGATTTCTATGGTTTCTTAAGACAAATGCTTGAATGTTTCCTTTGAAAAGAACACAGAAAATTTTACCACCATCTTCTCCTGTTGATCACATACTCTCGTCTTTAATGACACTCAATGTATGACCTAGCAGGTCTGTAGCTCTAAGCGACTGTCTGCAGGTAATGCGCTAGTGCACATAGAGGTTAAAGAATGTAGAATGAAGTGCAGTTATCAGTTTCTTATGTGAAGATTGACCACAATAAATGTAATTTAATGTGTATAAACAGAAAAATATGTTGTTTGATATCATAGCAAAAGATCAAAATTTTGATACTTGCATATGGAAATAACAAGCCAACCAATAATGTGAATAGAAGTCAGTCACTGAAATCAGAAGTCCATGAAGTCTGTAGGAGTATCTGTCCAGAGCGATTTAAGGTGGAAAAACTACATGAATTTAGCTACAAGATAGGAAGAAAATGGAATTCACATATAAAACAACTTACAAACTGTACCTGCAGACAGACAAAAAACTATGTAACTTTATTTTTTCTTGGTGGTTATTAAAACTTGATTACCCCTTACAATGAGCGCATTACTAAAAAACTTGTCCAGAACTGAGTAGGACTCGCCCATTATGTATATAGATAGTTCATTCATTCCGGGAATTGAGAACCTCAATAATTTTTGCCTGTTACCAGCATTGATACTGGCAAGATATTGGTCCCAGGGATTCCAAGATTTTCGAGTATGTTTAAATTTCAGTAATATAAAGTCATTCCTTGCCTGATATTTGGCTTTTACCGTTGCAACTGAATCAGTCAGAATGCGAAACTACTTGTTTTAATTTCACGTTTGGCATTGGATAACAAATGCAAGAGGCAGGCGATTATTTTTATAGTAATCAGCAGTTCTCCATTCAGGCTGACTGGGTTACAATGGTGAAAGTCAGACATAAGGCAAGCAGTGACTTTATTGCTCTTATGATGTGGCTTGGAATTTACCAATCATCAGATATCCAGGAGCAATTATTACATGTAGATATGACATTTCAAGCTGTATGCAAAATATGCTTTTCAAACTGCATGCAAAATATGAGCAATTAAGTCATTCCTTGCCTGACTTTTGACTTTTACCATTGCAACTGTATCAGACAGAATGCGGAACTACTTGTTTTAAATTTATGTTTGACATTGGATAACAAATGACAGAAGAAATATTTTTTGTTTCATATAATTACAAATTAACAATGTTCAGATTTTTTTCCTTTACTTGTACTTTGAAACCTTGCTTCTTGCCAAATTGCATACTTTTTGGTCTTGATTTTGATGAGTAAGTTTGCGAGTATCAAATAAGTGACATAAATGGTATTAGCTTTTGATTGCATTGACTTAAAAGCTAATGTTCATTATATCACCAATGGACTATAGACCTTAGTATGTGACATAAATTTCAACTTGATACATCGTCCCGTTGTTGAGGAAAAGGGGCCTTGACAGACAGACGAACGGGACAGTCAGTCAGTTTGACAACAAATGACAATTTCTTTTTTCCATGTGTAATTACATTTATAGATGTTGGATTTTTTCCTTTGATTGTACTGTGATTCCTTGATTCTTGCCAAGTTGCTTAATTCTAGGCCAACAGGAAGTACTGTATAGGTTTTAACAAGTGAGTTTGCAAGTATTACATTATGTGACATAAACAGCCTTACCTTTTGATTGACGGCCTTACATTTTGATTGCTTTGACTTAGAAACTTCAATGTATTACACTGCCAAGAGCTGTAGATCTCAGTATGTGACTTAAATTTCAACTTGATATGTACTACTAATTCCTGAGAAAGTGTTTTAAATAATTAGGTAGGCAGATAGACAGATATAAGGACAACAAAGCAATCTGATAAGAGTTCAGTTTTTACCAATTGAGGTACGGAATCCTAAAAAGATTTTACTCCTAACATTTTTAGAGCCCATGTTCCTAGAGAAGTGAAGAAATGTTTTATTTCCTCCAACATATGTACAAAATAGTTTTCTTGTTGCCAGAATATGGAAAAAGAAAACTGATCAATGAGGGTTGTTTTTTTTTTTTTTTTTTTTTTTTTTTTTTTTTTTTTTTTTTTTTTTTTTTTTTTGGGGGGGGGGGGTACTTGAAGTACTGACATTGAGGAAATAATGTTAGGCTACATTTGCTAGTATCGCAAGTGCTGTTCAGAATTTTTCATGAGTAAGAACATTGAAAAGAAAAAAAAAAGTCTGCACAAGCTTTTGATTTTTGAAAATTCTTTTTATACTGAAATAAGAAAATAGAAAATGATGGAAATTTTAATGTCATTTTAGAGCTTTATTTGAATGGGTGGTCACGGATTATGAGCTGCAAAATAGAGCTCAATTGTCTTAGTTGTAGTGTAGGATCAGGAAGAAACAACCTTCAGAGTACCATCCATACTCTTATGGGTGAATGGTATAAAGACATTGCAACACTATTACCCAGGCACCCAATACTTTGATAAGTTTCAGTCAGTTATAATAAAAAATATATTCTTAAAAGTGGAATTTTAGTTCTGTTTTGAATGAGAGACTAATTATAGTATTGTTACCTTCTTCAATAGCTTTCTGAGACCATAGTAATGATTTGTAATGGAGTTGGCCACATTGCTTACAGATTAGAAAAGATAACTTTCTGTTAAAAAAATTAGTAACACCCCTTTATTTGCAATTATTATGATTAAAGGCTTTTTTTCTAAATAGTCTGCTTTATTCCAGTGAAATTTGCTACGTTTGGTGAACAAACAACACGTGCAAGAAGTTTGCAAGAACTCCATGAGAAACTGGATAGCCTGAAAGGTAACGTACAGCTCTTTTTGGTTAAATGTAATTTTTCACATGTTATATACCAATCAGTTTTCTTTGTGATCTGACCAGTATTGAGAAATATCAGCTTGAATGTTTGTGCTTCTGTTTTAGTATCTTGCAATATCATCCCTTATATTCTGTCATTATTGAGTAATTTTGCATTTTGATGAACAAAGTACAACTTGCTCATTATTTACGTTTACTTCACACTACCCCTTGCCCCCAATGCCCACACCCACTGCCTTATAAAATGTTTTGAATCTCTTAGTATTGCATATTATGGTCATACATATATTGTATTTATGCTAGTTTTAGATGACCCCCCTCCCCCATTTTATTTCCTTAAGAGGCTCTTTGAGAAAATTTTATTTTTAACATATTCTAATTAATCAAAATTACAATCTTGTTTTATTGGTAGAAAATATCTATCTGAAAAAGTTAACTGTATACCTATTCTAAACATATGTCATTTATTGATGTTCTTCATTTTGATAATACAAGGAGAAGTAAAAGAAATACACTCCTGGAAATGGAAAAAAGAACACATTGACACCGGTGTGTCAGACCCACCATACTTGCTCCGGACACTGCGAGAGGGCTGTACAAGCAATGATCACACGCACGGCACAGCGGACACACCAGGAACTGCGGTGTTGGCCGTCGAATGGTGCTAGCTGCGCAGCATTTGTGCACCGCCGCCGTCAGTGTCAGCCAGTTTGCCGTGGCATACGGAGCTCCATCGCAGTCTTTAACACTGGTAGCATGCCGCGACAGCGTGGACGTGAACCGTATGTGCAGTTGATGGACTTTGAGCGAGGTCGTATAGTGGGCATGCGGGAGGCCGGGTGGACGTACCGCCGAATTGCTCAACACGTGGGGCGTGAGGTCTCCACAGTACATCGATGTTGTCGCCAGTGGTTGGCGGAAGGTGTACATGCCCGTTGACCCTGGACCGGACCGCAGCGACGCACGGATGCACGCCAAGACCGTAGGATCCTACGCAGTGCCGTAGGGGACCGCACCGCCACTTCCCAGCAAATTAGGGACACTGTTGCTCCTGGGGTATCGGCGAGGACCATTCGCAACCGTCTCCATGAAGCTGGGCTACAGTCCCGCACACCGTTAGGCCGTCTTCCGCTCACGCCCCAACATCGTGCAGCCCGCCTCCAGTGGTGTCGCGACAGGCGTGAATGGAGGGACGAATGGAGACGTGTCGTCTTCAGCGATGAGAGTCGCTTCTGCCTTGGTGCCAATGATGGTCGTATGCGTGTTTGGCGCCGTGCAGGTGAGCGCCACAATCAGGACTGCATACGACCGAGGCACACAGGGCCAACACCCGGCATCATGGTGTGGGGAGCGATCTCCTACACTGGCCGTACACCTCTGGTGATCGTCGAGGGGACACTGAATAGTGCACGGTACATCCAAACCGTCATCGAACCCATCGTTCTACCATTCCTAGACCGGCAAGGGAACTTGCTGTTCCAACAGGACAATGCACGTCCGAATGTATCCCGTGCCACCCAACGTGCTCTAGAAGGTGTAAGTCAACTACCCTGGCCAGCAAGATCTCCGGATCTGTCCCCCATTGAGCATGTTTGGGACTGGATGAAGCGTCGTCTCACGCGGTCTGCACGTCCAGCACGAACGCTGGTCCAACTGAGGCGCCAGGTGGAAATGGCATGGCAAGCCGTTCCACAGGACTACATCCAGCATCTCTACGATCGTCTCCATGGGAGAATAGCAGCCTGCATTGCTGCGAAAGGTGGATATACACTGTACTAGTGCCGACATTGTGCATGCTCTGTTGCCTGTGTCTATGTGCCTGTGGTTCTGTCAGTGTGATCATGTGATGTATCTGACCCCAGGAATGTGTCAATAAAGTTTCCCCTTCCTGGGACAATGAATTCACGATGTTCTTATTTCAATTTCGAGGAGTGTAGTTTACATTAATATTTATTTTAATTTCCTTTCTTGCATAATAAGTCAGTTGTCTCTTGTGTCAACATCATTGTCGCCGTCATTATCTGAAATTATAGTTTTACCTAACCAATGAGAGGCAAGAAACGAGGCAACATATTTCTATATACATAGAGCAATGAAATGTATAATCATGGTTGTCTCCAATATTTGACAGTTTACTCCAAATATGCTGCTATTTCTGAGGTTATGGTTGAAGTGAGACCTGAGAACACAGCTGTTTTTCTTCCAAAATACATAGTGGATATCACATCTATTTTGGTATGAAAATGCAACAATATTCCTTCATCTTAAGCTTCCAGACTTTTTGTCTGTCTGTGGCTGTCTCATTGGATGCAGGGATCCATCAACTGATACACCCTCTTTTGTTTCCGTCATACCACATGGTGGATGTTGACAGCATAGTTGCACAAAACATATAAGTATGCTAGTTGCCACTATCTAGACTATTACTGTCTCCTGCAGAAACATCCACTGTTGTTGAGTATTTGTCCAATTTTAAAGTATTCAATTCAGACTTAAGATGGCTTCAGGCAAGCTGCAGTTTAAATGTTATAGATGTTCATAAAAATCCAAGGTAGGTGGTATATGTTCCTACTATTGGAGCATGATGAAATTTATTGGCCACCAACCACTCCCGTCCCTATGTTCATCACAGTTCTCAACCCAATTGGTGTCAGTGTTCCCCCTCCATCCCTTCTGAATTCTTCAAAATAAATCTGCATTTGATCTCAACTGCCAAAGCTTAATTCATAAACATAGGAACACCCTTCTATTCATTTATAACACAGCATAAAAACATTGACCTCAGCAGCAGTACTTTAATCTGAGAATGTGAGATAAGCCCGTAATTTTTGGATGATGAATTTGGGGAAAAACGCTCATCTTATAAATGGTAAATACAATAATTGCAAAAAAGCAAGGCACTTTTTTATCCATTCCTTTCAGTGGTTTATATCATTATTGGTTAAATAATAATGTTATCTTCCTTGTCAGTCCCTGCATTAAGAAATATGTTCTTATATATCTTAAAATTTCTTAATTTTGTCTGTTTCTTATATTTGGTCTTTCTGTTATATGCCTTTGTGAACACTACTTGGTGGTGGTGTTATTAATGGTAGTGCAAGGGCAGATGAACATTGACCCACACTAATAAGTGACCATTTAAGTAGCTATACATATAGGTTTTCATTGAAAAGCAAGAAATAGAAAACAATGGACCCTAGAAGTTCACCTTTATCAAAAATGAGAATAAAAGTGATTCTGAGTTGCATCAAGATTCTTATAAGATTTCTAAAAACAGCTCTGAAGAAAAAATAGCCACATGAAAATTATGTGCAAAAAGACAGGTGTACACACGCGCGCGCACACACACACACACACACACTCACACACATATCCATCCGCACATACATTGGTGTATGTGCGGATGGATATGTGTGTGTGTGTGTGTGTGTGTGTGTGTGTGTGTGTGTGAGTGTACACCTGTCTTTTTTTCCCCTAAGGGAAGTCTTTCCGCTCCCGGGATTGGAATGACTCCTTACCCTCTCCCTTAAAATCCACATCCTTTCGTCTTTCCCTCTCCTTCCTGAAGAAGCAACCATCGGTTGCGAAAGCTAGTAATTCTGTGTGTGTGTTTGTGTGTTTTGTTCACTGTGCCTGTCTGCCGGTGCTTTCCCACTTGGTAAGTCTTGGAATCTTTGTTTTCAATATATTTTTCCCATGTGGAAGTTTCTTTCTATTTTATTTGAACCATAAAGAAACTTTGATATGATTAGTAGCACATCCTGAAAAATATTAGAAAATCCTAATACACTTAATTTCCTGCAGCAATTTACAGCTTCATCAAATACAACATTTTATTTCTTGATTACATTGCAGCTGGTAAGGAAGAATAGTATAGATTTTGATCATGCATTGACATAATTTCATTGTTGAACAAAGCCTGCAGAATTAAATAATAACTGAGTAAGTTGCTACTTATTTCAGAGAGAGATTAATAGTATGCAGATTTCTGCTTTTTGAAACTCTTTATACTTAAAGCATGACATGCACCTTAATGCCAGAGAAAAAGATAGCTAACGAAATTGTTAGCTGATATTATAATGCAGGGCACTGCCACAGCCACTAAACTGTCAAGTGATCACTGATTTGAGGGGTCCGACTTTGATGTATCCAAAGCTCGTGTTCAGAAAGAATACTGTTAAATTATCTGATAAAAATATTTGTCTACCATATCACAAATCATGCCACTATTGTAACAGTGTTTTCTTAACAGAATTTTGTTATAAACTAAATGTCTTGTGTTAGATTGTTATTGAAAATATGCATATAGTTCCCTCCAGTATGGTATGGTATAGTATAGTGTAGTATTTTCATTCTTATAGCATTCTTACTTTGTACTTGTAACCATTTTACCTTTATCATCAGCAATTAAAATATCATTGGAGCTATTTTGTATACTAGTGATAACCCATAGATGGATGTTAAGAGTGGTGTACCTGTAAGGAGGTGGTTGGATGATGCACAAAACACACACACACACACATGTTTGTAGTGGTGGAAAATCCAAAATGGAATAACAACAGTATGAATTATAATACATTACTACACTCAACACTTGATGTGTTTGGAAGTAGCAACATTAATTGCTTTGTTATATATGGATAGATAAAATCTTATCACCGAGTGGTGGCAGGAGAACACACACAAAAGATGTGCAAACATATTAGCTTTTGAAGCCAGTGGCTCCTTGTGGCAGAAAGGTTAAATAGAAAGAAAAAGGCTAAAGGAAGAGGACTGGTGAGATTTAGGTGATGGAAAGTGTTACGGAAAACACACACATAATTCCGGGTCAGGGGAGACTTTCTGAACAGGATGAGAAGTAAAGACTGATTTTGGTATCTGCAACAGACAAGATTTGAAAAACTGAGAACTTAAAAGTGGAATATAGGGTAATAAGCAAGGCAGAGGTTACTGAAAAAACAACATAAAAGAGCCAACAAAAGTGGAAAGATCAGTGCATTATACAAAGTAGACAGGTGAGGGGGCATATCTCTGGCTTGGTTGATCAATATTAGCAGTCCATATTACAAATACTCCCCTCCTACATGAAAGACAGTAACAGTTTCCTAGACCTCTGAAATGTGTGCCCATTCCATTCCCACCAAACATCTTACTTGTCACTATTGATGCCACCTATTTCTGTACAACATTACCCTTGTACATGGTCTGTCTGCTACTGAACAGAACCCTAACTGACACTCCCATGATTCCAAATCTATTATGTCCTTCCTGTTCACCATAATCAAGTTAATAACTGACAAACAGCTACTTTACCTTGGAGAGACAGGCATACAAACAGATCAGGGGCACAGCCTGGGAACAAGGATGGCTCGTTTGTATTCTAATGTTTTCATGGACCGCTTGGAGGTACTGGCATAGAATCTCTAAGCCTTCAGCCATGTTGGTTTGGATACATTGATGACATTTTTGCCATATGGGCTCATTGTGAGGATGACCTGTTGAAATTTTGAAATCTCTAACCACATTCCTTCAACTAAATTTCGTATGGTCCTGTTCTGTATCTTACACCTTACGTTGACCTTGTGCTCACCAAGAGTCAACTACACACTTCTGTTCACTGTTCCAGCCCTGGGATGGTACTGGGTGACAAAGGGAACATTCCTTCAGGGTTGGTTCTTGGAGATAGTAGGAGGATTCAGGGTGTGGGCGAAGTGGCACGGGAGATCTGTTTGCGGATGAGGTCTGGAGGCTAGTGCCTGTGTGTGAAGACCTTGGCGAGACCCTCAGCATATTGAGTAAGGGAGTTTTTGTCACTACCGATACACCATCCCTGGGTGGCCAAGCTTTATGGGAGAGACTTTTTGGTGTGAAAGGAATGACACTAGCTTTTCTGAACTGTGCAGACAGGAGTTATCTTTACAGTACATTCTCTGCTCCTGTAGTTATCCCAGCATCAACCTACAGTAGCATACTGTCCCCACACCATCTGCCTTTCAGTTTCCACTCCTTCTGTCCTATCATCTCCTCCCCATTCTTATCTCCCATCTATTTGCAACCCTCTGCTAATGCAGCTGCCTGTCTTCCCCTGCTCCTCTTCTTTTTTGCTCCATGTTTTCCCTACCTCTCTGTCCCACAGCTTCCTGATGCTGCACCTGTTGGCATTCTAGTCCGTGCATGCTCCACCGGGCAGTGTTTGTCTCTGTCCCCACCTGTACATCACACCTTTCTCTTCCGTGCACCTTCCAGATTGCTACTTGCATCCCACATGATGTTGCATTCCGATCCGAGATGCTGGAGTTGGTGATCGTGTGTGCACGAGGTGTGCTTTCTTGTGTAGGCGAATGGTGTGTGTCTCTCCTTTACTGATGAAAGCTTTATGTAAGTGTCTTTTAATTGTATTTGTCTACAACTAGACATGTCTTCATTGTGGTAAGTAGCAATCTGTCTTTTCCTACACTGTTGATATTCCTTCTTGGAATTTCCATTGTTTGATTGTTGTTATGGAGTTTTTATTTAGAAACCTATGAACATTAACACCGAAATTGGGAGTTCTTCCATCGTGCATGAAGTACATTTTGCTGCAATCGTAAAGGCACATCTAGCAGAACATATCGAACAAACGAAAGGATGGCTGACATAGTGTTTAGTGTATCTGGGATTGTAAAACAGTTAAGATCCTTAGACTCCAGGAAGGCCTCTAGCCTAGATGGTATCCCTGTAAGATTTTATGTTGACTATGCTACAAATATAGCATCATTCTTATCCATCATCTATCAGAGATCATTGGAACAGCGGAAAGTTCCACGAGACCGGAAGAAGGCCCAGGTCATAGCAATCTATAAAAAGGGTAGAAAATCAGGTGCACATAATTACCGGCCAATTTCACTGGGATCGATTTGTTGTAGGATCATGGAACATATTTTGTGTTCAGACATAATGACTTTTCTAGACTCAGAGAAGCTCATCTGCAGAAACCAGCATGGTTTTAGGAAACAGCAGTCGTGAGACACAGATGGCCCTCTTTGTTCATGATATACAAGCAGCTCTAGATACCTGCTCCCAGGTCGATGCCATATTTCTCGACTCTTGAAAGTCATTCGAATCAGTTCTGCAGCACTGTCGCGTGCTGCAAAAAGTGCGTGCTTAAGGTCTATCTGATGACATATGCGATTGGATAGAAAGTTTAACAGACAGGGAGCAGTATGTCGTCCTGAACAGGATGACTTCAGGTGTGCCCCAGGGCAGCGTAATAGGTCCTCTGCTTTTTACCATCTGGTTGATGGTATTGATAGCGGCCTTGGACTGTTTGCCGATGATGCTGTAGTCTACAGGAAAGTAGTATCACACTAAAGTTGTGAACAAATCAATGAGGATTTGCAGAAAATAAATGTGTGGTGTAATGGCTGGCAGTTATCTTTCAATGTTTTAATATTAGTAAGTGTAACCTACTGCCTATAACAAGGCGAAAATCCCCATTAATGTAAGAGTACAAAATAAATGCCCAGTCTTTGGCAGCGGTAATATCCGTCAAGTATCTAGGTGTAACTATTTGAAATGATCTCAAATGGAATGATCAGATTACACAAGTAACAGCTAAGGCGAACTCTAGATTACAGTTTATTGGTAGAATCCTGAAGTGATGCAGTCCTTCAACAAAGGAAATAGCTTACAATACATTAGTTAGTCCAGTCTTTTAGTATTGTTTGTCTGTGTGGGCCCCTTACCAGATGGGTCTGAGTCAAGAGATTGAGAAGATCCAAAGAAGAGCGGCAACATTCGTGACTGGTACATTTAGCCATCGTGAGAGCGTTACAAATCTCATAGAAAGTTTGAAGTGGGTCACACTTGCAGATAGATGGTGCGCTATACAGAAGGGGCTGCTCATTAAATTCCGAAATCTGATCTTCACCGAGAATGTAGAGCATATATTATTACCACCAACTTTCAAATCGCGCAATGATCACCATTCAAAGATAAGTGAAATAAGAGCTCGTACTAAGGCGTTCAGACAGTCATTTTTCCCTCGCGCGATCCGCGAGTGGAACAGTGGGGGGGGGGGGATATGACTTTGGCACAAATTGTGCCCTCCTTGTGCCCTCCACCACACTCCGCTTGGTGGCTAGTGAAGTATATATGTTGATGTAGATGTAAGTTACTCCACTGAGCCTGGATGGGAGACCATGACATCCTGTCATACATTTGCCAACAAATGTGGCCCCAACCTTGACAGAAAATCTTTGTTAATAACATGATTGCACAATTTTATGACAATTCTTGATAGCCTGTACATGCCGATTGTGAAAATTTACAATATGATCACACTGGAACAAAGCCTCATTAGTGGATGACACATTTGCATTAAAGTGAGAGTTGATGCATTGCTGAATGAACCATTTTCAGAAGTGTACCTGTCTGGGAAAATCAGCTGTTGATAGTACCTACACTCGCTGTTCGTGGTACAGGTACAGCAGGTTCTCATATAGTGCTCTCCAGTCATAGTATCAGCATTTCTTGTTGCAGCTAATTGTCTTGCACTGACACTTGGGCTGTTGTCAACTCCATGAAGAAGTTTACGCTCCAGTTGAGGTGTCCTCATCCTTCAAGGCCTCCCCCTGTTGCAAGAGGCAGACTTAAATGTCCCATGCTCCCAAAGACAATGCTCAATTGCTTCATGTCCTCCTATCAGGTCACTGTCATTCTGGAAATTTCTCCCAATACAAACATTTAGTACCATGACCATTACAACCTGCTAATTTATATTGCAAATAAGCATCTGCCAACTCTGCATTTGATAACAATTCAATTGCACTGTATCAGAAACCAAGTCAGTGATGAACACTAAACAGTTGATTCTACATGCTTGATGCAAAAAAAAGTGAGTAGAGCAGTGCGGTTAGCTGCATGTAAACATAAACAGTGAAGTGAGTCACATGTAAAAATAACATTTGTCCTATTGGAATAACAAACACTGGTGGTGAAACTAAGAATTACAACTTACTGTACATTCTAACAAAAAATAACCGGGAGATATTTTGAACATATGTAAGAAAATGTTTCGTGTAATGCTGGTATATTCTGTTTCTGCATGATTCCCAAGAGTAATGTGATTATGAGAACAAGTAGAGAATGAGCAGTATCCTCAAAATAAAGCATTTATGGACCCATGTCCATGTAACACACTTAATTCATCTGTATGTGAGGAATGTTTCCTGAAAGTTTGGCCATATATTTCTGTTACACCCTGTAAAATGCTTTTAGCTTTTCACTCTATTGCTTTTTCAGTACATTAAAGTTGTGTGTGTCACAGGGAACGGGGATCTTGGGTTGGCCATCGGGATTTCGAGGCACAAAGGGCTGTGTTTAGGTGGATATTTGTATTACCCTAGCTGCTCATGGGACCAAGATGGGCCCTTCGAAATCTTTTCCTCCTCTCAGTGGAATGGGTAGACTGCTTGGAGGTACCAACACACAATCGCACAAGAGGCCTCCTATGACAAGCCCTCCAGATTCTGGAGCTATTAAAAGTAGTTTGGTATTTAGTAACAGAATGAATGCTGCAGGACAGAAGGTATTATTGATGGGGAACCCTTGGAAAGTCTCCCTGTTTTACGTTCTAAAGGGTTTAGAGGCCATCGCAGGGACAATAAAATAAATCAATTGATTATGAAGTGGGAAACTATGGACAAAACTTCTGATTCCCAGCAAGCAATGACTTACAGAAAGTCAAATGCCTTGGAGAGTATGGCATGGTAATTGAGCTCCACACCACTTTGAATTATAGCAAAGATGTTGTTAAATGCAAGGATCTGGTGGACATACCCAAAGAAAAACCGAAAAATTGAGTGAGCCCAGGAAGGAATAGTCAATGTGCAGAACATCACAAAAAGAGTGGATGGCAGTCTTGTCAAATCCAACTCCTTAATCCTGATATTCAGCAGCACGAAACTTCCATAGCACATTAGAGCAGGCTTCCTTTGCATCAGCAAGTGGCCTTATCTCCCCAACCCAATAGTGCAATGCCAATGCCTTGAGCCTACTATTCTCAAGGAGTGCGAATTGCTTTGGTGATCATCCAGCTTGTAGTTGGGACTGCAACTTGTCTCTTGAAGAATGAAAGGTACAAGAGCTTAAGACTATAAAGCACATCCCGTATAATGAAACGAAAAAGATGTATAAAGCAGTGCTACCCTGAATGTTTGCCAAGTACTTTACTTCAGTTAAACAACGAGTGCAGAAAGCCAGTGCTGCTACACAGAGGTTGCTAATATCAGTACTAGTACCAGCATTTGTCAATGTACTTGTGCTGCTTCAGGAATTTCAAAGCTTGTCCTTCCTCTCCCATTCAGAAAAGTCTATAGTTGCTGACCTTGTGGAACTCCCTGCCCTCCAAAGATCAAGTCTTGTCCACCATCAGCACTGCCACTACCAGTCCCACATTTGTGCTCTGAAGCTGCCACAGACAAACAAACATCAATACCAAAGACAAATAGTAGCCCACTGACAGATATGGGAAGTACACAGTCAGACTGATGTCAACGTCATCCTCTCTGACGTCTCTCTCAATCTTCTTCAGAGGCGATGGACTTTGATGTGTGACTGGGGCATTCATCTCGCTCCAAGACTAAGCCTCCATCCATAGCAGGCTCCCCTCCCCAACAGAGTCAGGATGGAAGTGCTAACCCTGTGATAGATGGCTCCTATACTACAGTGGAACATTAATGGGTTCAGGACACATGGAGGAAATGAAACTCCTAGAAAAGGAATGTCCCCTGTGCTTGTGTTTGCAGGAAATGGATTTTAAAGTATTTGATGCCACTGTACTGTGGGGCTATACATTCTATCGCCAGGATATCCTGATTGAGGAAAAGGCCAATGATGAAGTCGCTGTGTTTGTCAATAAAGCATACAACCCCTCTGCTGTCCCCCTGGTGACTGACATCCAAGCAGTTGCCATTGAAATTCTTCTGTGTCAGAGGATGACGGTTTGCTCACTGTATCTGCTCTGAAAGATGCAATACTCTCTGAGACTCTCTCAAATCTTCTGGAACAACTCCCCTGCCATTTCTCCTACTGGTAGACTGCAGTGCCCATCATGTATTGTGGGACTCGACCTCTACTTGCCTTCAGGGTCAGGTTTTGGGGAGCCTCATAACATCTCATGAACTGTGCATCCTCAACACAGGTACTTCAACTCTTTTTCTGTGTTACTACTGGGTCATTTACAGCCATCGACCATTCTTTCTGCCCTCCAGCCCTTGTGGATCCTGGTCAGTGGGAAGCTATGAACAACTTCATTCCAGTGACCATTTCCCCCTCCGCATTCACCTACTGGATTTAGCATTACTTGAACAGAAGCCACCAAAATGGATGGTCAGCAGGACTAACTGAATGCTATTCAGCCAGCTGGCTGTGTTTGAACACCATGACGGCATCCAGGGATGGGTGGACAACATCACACGAGTGATCTATCATGCTGGTGACTTACCCATTGCAAAGTCCTCTGGTTACCTTAGGAGGCAACTTGTACCTCGCTCGACTGGTGAGTGCCACTCAGCAATCTGGGCCAGGCATGTGGCTCTTTGATGATTTAAGTACTGCCCAAAGGCAGCCCACCTCACAGCATTTTGGGTCGCAAATCCAAGGCTCAACAGGTAGTTAAGGAGAGCAATAAAAGGTCATGGCAAGCATTCCTGGTTTTCTTCAACTATTCCATTTGTTCTACAAAAGTACAGGAAGCCATCAGAAAGATACCTGGTAAACACAGTTGTTAACCAATAGTAGCAGAAGTGAAACAGGGATGTCTCCATAAAGCACCAGGAGATATTGGTCAGATGCTGGCAAGCATTTTGCAGAAACTACTGTCAATACCAGCCAGGATCTGGCATTTCGTCAGTATCGTGTGACTGTAGAGAGGGGAAAATTTGACCTCAGATCCCAAAATTTTCTCTCTTTCAACTACCCTTTCTCCATGTGGGAGCTGGAATTGGCACTGTCTGAGACTTGTGATACTGCACATGATCATGACCAAATCCAGTACTGCATGCACCAGGAGTGCCAGGACTGTCAAAAGAAATACTCCTTGTATGTTTTAATTTGATATGGCAGGCAGGTCACTTCCCCAGCTCGAGAAGAGATGCAAATCTGATACCTCTCCTCAAACTAGGAGAGGACTGCACATATCCCAGTAACTACCAGAGTATTGCCATGACGAGCTGTGTAGGAAAGATCCTGGAGCGAATGGTTAACCATTGTCTGGTCTGCTTTTTAGAGACCAGGAAACTCCTTAGCCACTCTCAAAGTGGATTCCAGAAGTATCGGTCCACCGTCGAAAATGTAACCCTGCTAGAGGCAGCTATTCAGCTGGCGTTCTTACATAAGTATCATTGTATTGGTGTATTCTTTCTTTAATATCACTAAGGTTTACGATACTACTTGCAGACCGTGTGTTCTCATGCAAACTGCATCAGTGAAACTCTTGTGGCCATCTCCCCATTCTCATATAGTCTTTCCTGTCTAAATGCTTAAATTTTAGGTCATGAGTTGATGACACACTGTCAGATCAATTTGAGCAGGAGTATGGCATCCCTCAAGGCAGTGTTTTAAGCGCAACCATCTTTGCCATAGCCATAAACAGTATCCTGTCTACTGTAAGGATTATTGTACAAAACTTCTTATTTCTGGACGATCTGTCTTGCATATGAGGGATATCATTCCACATTTTAAAGACTCAAGTGACATTTCTGGGCCTCATTTGTGACTGACTCCAAACTGTTGTTGTTACCACACCCGAGAGACCTGAAAGCCAGAAGACACTGAATGTCTTAAAGTGTTGTGGCAACAGGTTTTGGGCAGCATACAGGGCATGTCTGCTTCAGTTTTATGAGGCTATTGTGTATTAAACTACAGGTGCACAGTGTGTGAGTCGGTGAGGCCCTCCCTCCTGAAGATCATAAATACTATCCACAATGCGGGGATTAGGGTGGCTGTATGTGCTTACAGGACCAGCCCCCACACGCATTTCTGTGCTGTGGCTGGGGAACCACCACTCACCATCCGGCGGCAGCTCCTCATGCCTCACAGCTCCGGCTCCACCTGCATATCTTACTGTTGCTCATCTGCTTAAGTAATGCGTTTTCTCCAATCATCCACGAGCAACAAGTCCATTTGGGATCCGCGTACAGCATGTGCTGGTATCTGTTGGTGTGGAGCATTTACAACCCCAAAGCCAGGATTTTAACTGTCTGCCAACCTGATACTGCAGAGGCACTGAGTAATTTTAGATTTGTTGCAGTACAGCAGAGACTGCACTCTTGCATATGTTTTTAATACATTACATTTTGGTATTTTAACTGAGCACTACAGCTGTCTTCACAGATGGGTCAAAACAGGGGCCTTTGTTAGTTGCCATGTTGTTTTCCCTGATCTTGTCTTCAAGGTCTGATTGCCTTGGGCTTAACTATCTTCAACGCAGAACTGTATTTGATCTTGTGGAAACTGGAGCAAATGATACATCCTTAGAGTGCTAAATTCCTTGTCCGTTGAGATTCTCTGATTACCCTTCAATGTCTGCAACATTTGTACCTAGCAGAGAAAGTAATCCAGAATATCCAAGATGCCCTTCTCCAACTACAATGGCTGGGAAAGGGGAGGGTGTCTTTCTGCTTGCTACCAGAGCGCATGGGTATTGCGGGAAATGAGACAGTGGATGTAGCAGCCAAGGAGGCATGTAATGATCCTCAGTCATTTCAGTGTGCTACCCCATGCATGCCATCACCTCGCTGTTGAGGTATAGAGTTATGCATTAATGAAAGACAAGTGACTGGAAATGATTGACAATAAGCTGCATCTAGTAAAGCCCACTACGCAGCCATGATGTACCTCCTTTCAGCCAAATGAGGTCTTCCTTATTCATCTTCGCATAGGCAACAGTCCTCTGATGCATGGCTTTCGCTCCATTGCGACAACCTTATAATATGTGGTGCTTGTTGCATTGAGATCATGGTGCGCCACAAGACTGTGTTTTATTTTTGTACAAGAGGGGAGCAGCAGATTTACCAGCAGATCTGCCCTCTATTTTAAGTGACATTAAAACAAATGTGGTTAGAGTTTTAAGGTTTTGTGATTTGTCCAACTTGCAGTAATTCTGTGGGTCAATGAGAGTGAGGTGGGAGTGAGTGAATAAGTGTCATTTTATAGGTGTTCTCCTTACTGTGTAACAACAATTTTAGTCGAGTGCCCATAAACTCTAAAACACACACACACACACACACACACACACACACACACACACACACACACACACACCTCTTCGTCACTCTTCCTTTCTTTTAACCTTTCTGCCAGAAGCCAGAGGAAGTAGCCACTACTGGCTCTACAAGCTCGTGTGTGTGTGTGTGTGTGTGTGTGTGTGTGTGTGTATGTGTGTGTGTGTAGATGTTGTGGAACAAAAACAAAATTTCTATCAACTTTGACTCTATATGGAATTGTTGTGCACACACACTGTGCAATACAGCAATCAGTCGCAATCCCCAAGATTCTCTTTATTATTCTTGCATATCTAGATTTTAGCTAAAATAGCCATCTTCAGTTGATTTGAGTGAGATATAATTCAACAAACACCCATCAATACATAACACCATATGACTTTATTGGTGTACAGGCAGGAGGAAGCTCAGTGCCTGTACACCAATAAATTCGTATGATGACATGTACTGCCGGGATTTTGTTGGATTATAACTCAGTGAAATGTACTGAAGATGGCTATTCAGAGCTGGAATCTGGATATACAAGAAAAATAAAAAAATCAATGAGATTTTGACTGATTGCTGTATTCATATCCTTCCTTATAATAAAGAAATTTAATGAAAATTTTACCAAAAGATGATGCTGTAAATGTCGTAAGGTAAATGAGGGTGGCTACAAACGACAGATGAATCACAATTCGACAGCTATGGTTTGATTTGCACATTATGTCATCCATACTGTTCATTGTGCATGATTGCAAAAATTTGCCAGTCAGCAGTTGTGACACTGTTAGTAAGTTAAGCCCACCCACCACACCAAGGTAGTACCACATTGGATAGGAAAAAGTCAGTTTTTAACTGTAGGAGACTGAAACCAGTAAAAAAGTAAAATGACATTGGTTTCTGATTGTCATGAGACTTGACATAAAATGTGTTCAATATGCTATCCAGCATTTTCTGCCCCAAGTTGAAATTGAGAAACATGTTCCAGAACAGATCAGTGTGTCTTGAGGGTCATGTTCAGAATGTCTTACACAGTGGATGCCTTCAATTCAGCTATGTTGGAAACTGGAACACTGAACACCTTATCTTTCAGGTAACCCCAAAGCCATAATCACAGATTAAGATCAGGTAATCCGGATGGCTAGGCTGTAAGGAAATGATAGCTTGATAAATCTGGCATTTCCAAAATGCCTCTGCAGCAATTGCTTCACTGGCTGTGCAATCTGCAAAGTGCTATTTTGCATAAAAATGAGACTACCCACATCACATGTCCGTGCTGTTGAAGGATTGGAATGATGTTGGCGGGCAAACAACTGTTGTAGTATTTACTAGTGACGGTACAAGTAACAGGACCCAAGTGACTTGTCTTCTTGAAAAAACACAGCCTTGCAATAAAAGATGCTGTCAACCTGCACCTCACAGTCACCTATGCAGAATGAAGTGGTAATGGTTGATGTGTGTGCTGATTTTCTGTTGCCCATATTTTTCAGTCCTCCTTATTGACATTTCATTGGAGATAGAAATGGGCTTCATCTGTTCACAGAATATTCTATGGCCATTCATTGTCCACTTCCATACCAGCAAGAAATTCCAGAGCAAACATTTGTCTTAGTTTTTTCATAGCCTTGGGTACCCAGAACTTCTGAAGGGCTGCTGGCGTGCAGTCACTGTTCCTGTAAAACAGCTTTACAGCATTGTACAGTCCTACATAGAGAGAGTCATATTGGGTGTCTTAGACACAAATGGAGGAACAGCCATGTGCTGTGCATCTTGCGCATCTGGTGTGCATATTCTGATGCACAGCACCATCTGTTGGTCAATTTTTTTTTTCTTTCCCTCTGCATCAATAATATGCATCCAAATTTGACATCATTCTGAGCAGTGGTTCTCTTTCTGTAGCATTTGAAACTGCAGCTTTAATTATGGATGCTCTGTGTAAAACAGGATGGTTGTTCCAAGTGGAAACAAACTGCAGATCCCTGAGAGGATAAGGAACAAAAAGGGTCATATGGACGTTTGGTCAGAGGTATGTTCCAAGTGGGGTACACCCTCTTTAAGTTGGAGGTAAAAAATCTTTGATAGTGTAGATTTCAGTGATTAAAAGTACACATGTGAACATATGAGGTTAGTGGGAATGTTCTGTGTATATTAATGTTTTAGTTCCACACTCACACACATGGTGCCTATGCCACAGAGTCGCCACAGAGGCAAGTCGATAGGTAATAAGATCTGTGTGTATTGTAAGTGATACCATAGTGGTAGTGATCATGATAAACATTACTGCCCTCTTAAGAATGTGGAGATAAAATATTAGTACCGATAAAACATTTCCTCTTCTGTGATATGTTCTCGTGTGTACTTTCAATCATTGAAATCTATACTGTCAAAGATCTTTTATTTCCACCTTCATGTGGGTTTTTCTCTTTTAGAATACATCTCTGGCCTTATGTCCCTATAACCTGTTTTACTCCTTATCCTCTTAGGGATCATTGCCAGCAATTCATCCCAACTTAGCAAAGTCATCTTGTATGTAGCTATGCATAGAGTGGGAGTGTGATAATAAGCTGTGCTTGTGATCAGAAAGGGCTGTTATTCAATCCTGATCCAGACAGACAGATTTCAGATTATCATGGTTGTCCCATATGAACATTTGACCATAGGAAGTTTCTTTCTCTGAACTTACTCAAACTGAGACAGTCTTCTCATTTTTTTTTTTACTTCACGATCCCTATAAGATGTTGAACACTTTTGTAAGTGAATTATTTCTGTGTTCTTTCATGATCAAGTGATAGCATTTGTTGTTCCATCCAAGTTATCCATTGAATATACTTAAGTTTGTTTTTAATAAATTCCTGTTGTTTTTCAAAACCTAATACCCCAAAAAGGTTTTATTCAAGTTTTTGATACTGCCCATGGGAACTTTCTGGCTTGTAACTTAATTGCTTTGTTTTTATAAAAAATATGACAAGTAGATTTCCTCAAAATACCTCCTAGTTAATATTAACTCAGTCTGGATTTTATGGGTTAATCCATTCAAGGTTAAAGTGGTTAACAATGACCTTGTATATTTATGATTGTGTGAACTTTCTGGTATCGTATATTGATTCATTATATTCTTGTCAGGTCTGCAGCTGGATCCTAGTCATTTTGGCACAGTATTTCAGCAGTCCATTTGGCCACCATCTTCACTTGAGATTTCAGTTTGCTGAATCACCTGACAAGAGTATTCAAATGTTCAAATGTGTGTGAATTCCTAAGGGACCAAACTGCTGAAGTCATCGGTCCCTAGACTTACACACTCTGTGACATGGCATCTCAAACCTCGGGGCTACTCTGCGCGGCGACAAGATTATAATTGATGTGTGTTTTTCATGTACTGTTTTATAATTCTGTTGTTTCAGCATTTGAATTGAAAAGTAAGCCTGAAACTTTCATTAACACTTTCATTAAAATAAATCTTTTGTAATGGGCTTTTTCAGGCAAACGCCTTGTGTACAAGGACAAACTCATTAAGAAGGGATTGAAGAATAGACTCAACAAGAAAAGAAAGAAAGAAGAGAATACCCTCAAGAAGAAGTTGTTAAAGAGGAACTTGAACAAAGCTGCCCTTAAGAATGAAGTGGGGAGTACATCAAAGCCAGTAAAACAAATATATAATGAAGAAGGAAAGCTTGTTTTTAATAAATTTGATTTCTCAGAGTCTGCATCAGCACCTGCCGCAGTTTCTAAGAAGGCTAAAGAGCCAAAAGACCCAAGGAAAATACTACAAAAACTAGAGAAACAGAATGAGAAGCTTAAACATTTGGAATCAGAAGGTGAGACTGAAAAGGCAAAAATTATAAAAGAAAGGACAGCTTGGAAAACAGCCCTGCAAAAAGCTGAAGGAGTCAAGGTCAAAGATGATCCAAACTTACTCAAAAAGTCAGTGCGTAAAGAACTTGAGAAAAAACGCAAGAGCAAAAAGAAGTGGGATACAAGAAATGAGAAAATGAAACAGCAACAGCTAGAAAAACAGAATAAGAGAATGGAAAATATCCAAGCAAGGAAGAAACAAAACAAACTTACAAAACTCAAAAAAGCTGCAAAGAAAGGAAGAATTATTCCAGGATTTTGAAAGTTATCTGTACTGGTAAATTGTTTCTGTATTGTTGTTATCAGATATGTGTGACAAGGTTTGTGACAATAAGTTTTGTACATTTTCACAGAGATTATCACAATGAGTACAATCCAAAGGTAGTGATAGCTCGGTGTTGCGCAGGTAATTGAAGTCTGTAGACTCTAACTTTTTTATCTTTTTTGCTATTTTTATGTGATACAAAATTGTGGAAAAGTATTTAAAGCTGTTGACTTAAGATGTATCTAAGTTATTTTGTAAAACATATAAGTTGGTAGTACATTTTTTAGAATATGCAGTACAACATCCCAAAAAGTTTTACATGTTCATGATTTAGTTTGTTTTTCTTGAATGATTATCACAACATTTTTTATAAACATAACATTTTTTGTAATGATTGAAAAATATATGTTTGGTACAGTATGAAATGAAAAAATAAAATTTGTAATCAGCTTGAGACCAGGGTTGGTGTTGCACATCATTTCAAGATAACTGAATTTTTCAGTTACGAATAATTATTTAAAAAATGTTATTTTCCCTCACTCTCTCTCTCCACTTTAGTGAGGTGGAATTCTCCTTGGAACTTTGTCAGGGAAATCAAACCTTAGTTATTCTACAAGGCACAGCATGCTATTTATATGATAAAGAGAGAACATATGTCTTTCAAGAAAGTACCTCACTCTGGAGGATTAAAAATTTTAGAACTATAATTGGAAGTGGTTGTGGTCAGTATGCTGTAGTACTAGAAAAACACAATACTCTTTAACTTCTGTAAATGTTTTATAAGTTGTAAATACATCGTTGATATTGACTCCGCTGAACTACAAAATAAATGGGAAATGGAAGGTGTAACAGAAGTCAAAGTATGAGGAGGAATGTGGGTAGTGAACTGTAAAATACTGATGTCTTCATTATGGGGGAAAAATGAAGAAGCAGGAAGAGGAAAAAAAAACTGTTTTAATGTAATCTGATGCAGTGCTGTAAGTGTCACAGATATGGTCACAATGTATTGGGGTGTAATGACAAGGCAACATACAGGAAATGTGCCCAAGAAGCAGTGTCACTGTGTTCAATTCCAGGTTCTGTGTAAACTGCTCAGGTAATCACCCTCCTAGAAGCTGTATTTGCCTTGTATTTTTAGAAGAAACAAGAGTTAAAATGGCAATTGGAATTTTATATACCAGGGCAAAAAAAAAACCTCTCTCTTCTCAACTTCTTTGCTCTCACATTGGGAAAGCTGTAGTAAAAATCAGCACTGCCACACAAACACAGGTAATAGAGTTTGCTAAACACAAGTATTTGCGACAAGAATCGTGGTAATAATCATGCTGCTGCTGCTGCTGCTGCTGCTGCTGCTTCGAAACCAGTTCTAGCAGAGGTTGGTAGCAGCTGAAGATACTAATCTCAGTTAAAGAGTTAGAGGTGAACAGTAGTTAAACATGTACTATACAGTGTGCATCACAACAAAAGACAAAATGCAAAGAAACCTGCCATGAAAGTATCAAAGAGGTCTGTAATAACAATTGATAACTCTGGAGTGAAACTGGAAATATATGGTGAAGAATAGGCAAATTGTCCTACTAATTCACTCATTGGCCAAAATGTGCCACCAAAACAGATATATCCAAAGAAATCCCCTTTTGATTAATGGCTTCTGTACTGCAGTGGACTGAGAACAGATTAGGAACATAAGTGGAGGAAGTAAGGCATTAAAAAAGGGGAGGTCATTGGGCATATGTGTACAAGAGATGCATTTGAAAACTCTGTACATCCATGGGTTTAAAGGCTACACCAGCAACAGGAAGAATGATACAGGTAGTAAAAGGGCTAAGGGGTGGAGTTGGCAGCATTCATCCATGACATACATCATGGTGTACTTGTTATTAGGGATGGGGAGTGAAAGTGCCTTACTCAAGATACTCAAAAACTTTTCAATAAAGATCTCATGAAAAACTTGGGAATATGAACATGCACTAGCATCATGGTTCCAGAACAGGCTCAGACACTTGCGGAATGAGCCATCATATTGACAAGGAGAGTTCCCCAGTGGTGGAATCAACTTTTTGAAACCATCTATACGGTTATGTAGGTTAAGGTCCAAGGTATCACACCTTGCCACTGTTCATCCTGGTGGTCCCTGGTTTGCAAGCAAATGGCAAAAAAATTTTTCACATAATGCTCTGCAGCTTTAAAAATAGAAATGTTAAACAGACTGGTGGTGAAGCATAATGGTTAAGTTGCAGTCCTCAAATGCAATCTCATCAGACGCTTTGAAATTTCTTATTTTTAAATATTTACAAAATTACTTTGATCATATTTTTATTCAGTCAGTTGGTTTAAATGTATTTCTTTTAATTTCTATTAACTTTTTCATTTATTTTCATTTTTTCTATCATTTTTCCACGTGGAATCTTTGTTCATGTGATTTCAATTATGTATTAATATAATACAGGGAAACGTTCCACGTGGGAAAAATATATCTAAAAACAAAGATGATGTGACTTACCAAACAAAAGTGCTGGCAGGTCAATAAACACACAAACATACACACACAATTCTAGCTTTCGGAACCAATGGTTGCTTCTTCAGGAAAGAGGGAAGGAGAGGGAAAGACGAAAGGTTAAGGGAGAGGGTAAGGAGTCATTCCAATCCCGGGAGCGGAAAGACTTACCTTAGGGGGGAAAAAACGACAGGTGTACACACACGCGCGCACGCACGCACGTACGCACGCACGCACACACACACACACACACACACACACACACACACACACACATCCATCCGCACACACACACATCCATCCGCACACACACAGACACAAGCAGACATTTGTAAAGGCAAAGAGTTCAGGCAGAGATGTCAGTCAAGGCGGAAGTACAGAGGCAAAGAAGTTGTTGAAAGACAGGTGAGGTATGAGCGGCGGCAACTTGAAATTAGCGGAGGTTGAGGCCTGGCGGATATCGAGAAGAGAGGATATACTGAAGGGCAAGTTCCCATCTCCGGAGTTCTGACAGATTGGTGTTAGTGGGAAGTATCCAGATAACTCGGATGGTGTAACACTGCGCCAAGATGTGCTGGCCGTGCACCAAGGCATGTTTAGCCACAGGGTGATCCTCATTACCAACAGACACTGTTGTTGCTGGTCATTCCCACATAGAAAGCTTCACAGTGTAGGCTGGTCAGTTGGTAAATGACGTGGGTGCTTTCACACGTGGCTCTGCCTTTGATCGTGTACACCTTCCGGGTTACTGGACTGGAGTAGGTGGTGGTGGGAGGGTGCATGGGACAGGTTTTACACCGGGGGGCGGTTACAAGGGTAGGAGCCAGAGGGTAAGGAAGGTGGTTTGGGGATTTCATAGAGAAGAACTAAGAGGTTACGAAGGTTAGGTGGCCGGCCGAAAGACACTCTTGGTGGAGTGGGGAGGATTTCATGAAGGATGGATCTCATTTCAGGGCAGGATTTGAGGAAGTCGTATCCCTGCTGGAGAGCCACATTCAGAGTCTGATCCAGTCCCAGAAAGTATCCTGTCACAAGTGGGGCACTTTTGTGGTTCTTCTGTGGGAGGTTCTGGGTTTGAGGGGATGAGGAAGTGGCTCTGGTTATTTGCTTCTGTACCAGGTCGGGAGGGTAATTACGGGATGCGAAAGTTGTTTTTAGGTTGTTGGTGTAATGGTTCAAGGATTCCAGACTGGAGCAGATTCGTTTGCCACGAAGACCTAGGCTGTAGGGAAGGGACCGTTTGATGTGGAATGGGTGGCAGCTGACATAATGGAGGTACTGTTGCTTGTTGGTGGGTTTGATGTGGACGGACGTGTGAAGCTGGCCATTGGCAGATGGAGGTCAACGTCAAGGAAAGTGGCATGGGTTTTGGAGTTTGACCAGGTGAATCTGATGGAACCAAATGAGTTGAGGATGGAGAGGAAATTCTGGAGTTCTTCTTCACTGTGAGTCCAGATCATGAAGATGTCATCAATAAATCAGTACCAAACTTTGGGTTGGCAGGCCTGGGTAACCGAGAAGGCTTCCTCTAAGCGACCCATGAATAGGTTGGCGTACGAGGGGGCCATCCTGGTACCCATGTCTGTTGCCTTTAATTGTTGGTATGTCTGGCCTTCAAAAGTGAAGAAGTTGTGGGTCAGGATGAAGCTGGCTAAGGTAATGAGGAAAGAGGTTTTAGGTAGGGTGGCAGGTGATCGGCGTGAAAGGAAGTGCTCCATCGCAGCAAGGCCCTGGACATGCGGAATATTTGTGTATAAGGAAGTGGCATCAATGGTAACAAGGATGGTTTCCGGGGGTAACAGATTGAGTAAGAATTCCAGGCATTCGAGAAAGTGGATGGTGTCCTTGATGAAGGACGGGACACTGCATGTAATGGGTTGAAGGTGTTAACCCTCGTCAAAGATTTACTGTCCTACACGTACTCTCTGCTGGAAATATCACTTTGCCATGAAGAGAAATGATCCTAATCCTACTCCTAATGATCCAACTCCCCACTCCACCAAGAGTGTCTTTCCGCCGTCCACCTAACCTTCGTAACCTCTTAGTTCATCCCTATGAAATCCCCAAACCACCTTCCCTACCCTCTGGCTCCTACCCTTGTAACCGCCCCCGGTGTAAAACCTGTCCCATGCACCCTCCCACCACCACCTACTCCAGTCCTGTAACCCGGAAGGTGTACACGATCAAAGGCAGAGCCACGTGTGAAAGCACCCATGTGATTTACCAACTGACCTGCCTACACTGTGAAGCTTTCTATGTGGGAATGACCAGCAACAAACTGTCCATTCGCATGAATGGACACAGGCAGACAGTGTTTGTTGGTAATGAGGATCACCCTGTGGCTAAACATGCCTTGGTGCACCGTTGGTTGCGAAAGCTAGAATTTTGTGTGTATGTTTGTGTGTCTATCGACCTGCCCGCACTTTTGTTTGGTAAGTCACATCATCTTTGTTTTTAGATACAATTATGTATTAACTTTGATATAATTCTTCCATTTTGTTGCCATATATTTTTGTCCTTGATATTGCTTTCATTACACTATTTCTCACTTCGCTGGAATTTTTTTACTGCAAATAGGACATCTGATGACCATGTTCAAATTTCAATTCTTCATTCTTTAGTCTTTTTTCTCCCTGTTTGCCTTCATCTGTTCACTATGTTTCTTCTTTCTGTTTTCAGACTTTTGAACCAGTCTTTTTAGCTACCCAGCCTTGGAATCCTTCTATTTTCAGTACTTTTCCCAAAAGGCTTCTCTGTTGTTTATATCTTCTATTTTTGTATTGTTTCTTTGTAAGTCCTTTTTAGCTTCGTTGACCCAGCTTGTCGTGGACTTCTTATCCCACAAACATTTGAAAATATTGTTAGTTAATCTACTGTCTTGCATTCGGAATAGATGTCCAAGAAACAAGAGTCTTCTTTTTCTCATTACATTTGAAATGTTTTCTATATTTTGACATGTTTCAGCATTACTTAGTAATTTACAACTAAATTATAGTTTAATGCCAGGCATTCACTGACATATAGGCATTCTGGCTTCACAACTGTGTGGTAATGCCTTATTTTTGCATTTTTGGATAGGCACTTTTTAATGTGTAGGTCTTTGGTGATACCATATGCTCTCTCTGTTTTATGCAACCTTCCGCCTATTGCAGATTTTTCCAAAGCATTTTCTTGGATGATCTCTTCTAAATGTTCAAATTTTCTTATCCTCTCTATTTGGCCAATATAGTTTTCAAAAATTTTGGAGCATCCTTAACATTTGTTACAAATATTGTTTCTTCTGCAGAAATTCTTAATCCAGTTCTGCTGGCTGTTTCTTCCAGGAGATTTATTTGTGTTATAGCAGACGCCACATTTTTGGAAAGTATAGCAAAATCACCTGCCAAATGCAAGACAGTTTATTTTGATCTTTTTGGTTCCTTTTCCTAAGGAAGAGGAATTTAATTTTATTTATAATTCCTACCTTCATTTAAATCTTTTTCTGTATTATTTTGTAGATAGTGCAGTAATATTTTTTTTATGTTTGTATGACAATTACCACACAAAAAAGTACCTCTTGTAATGAAAAATGCATTTTCGGCACCATTGCACAGTCAGTATAAAGATTATTTCACCCTTTACTTTTTAACTGACAGATTGGCATTTCAAATGTTTAAATATTGTAGTAATTAATTCACATGCACAAAGATTACAAGTGGAAACAGAGTAATATGGAGAAAAAAATGAGAGTAATTGAAATGGTAAACACAATGATTAAAATGACTTGACAAATGAACAGAGATAAAAAAAATTACACTTAAATCAATTAATGGAATAAAAATAAGCCTGTCAAGCACCTGACAAGGTTCTAAACAACAAACCTTTGCTAAGCAATCAGTATATTTAATGTTCTATTTTTAAAGCATCACGTGAAATTCCAGATTTTTTTTTTTCTGTGATGGCCCACCGGAGTGAATGGCTGCAGGATGTGGCACCTTTGACATTAACCATATGGTTTCAAAAAGTTGATACCACCACAGGAGATCTCTCCTTGTGAGTCTTAATGGGGGTATAAAGCAAAGAACAGTTCTACATTTTACAGCCTAATAACCACAAGAGCAGAGGGTGGTTATGATTAAATTTCACTACATGAGTGTCTGCCCATGAATAGTGAGCGATCAAAGGACAATAAACATTGAGGAGACATTTGTAAGGACATGCTGAAGAGAAATAATGAATAAACCATTGAGAGAAACTCATTTCAGTTTCCACGTGAGAGGGTATTGTGTAATTGCATGCCATGTTTACGTTCAAGGTTACAAACATTGCTCAATGCGACAACCGTCTGCATCCACAACAGCCTGGAAGCGCACTGGAAATTGCTCTTCTGCTGCCTGAAACATCTCAAGTGGGATGTTCGATACCTCCCTGGCTATGCTCATCTTCAACAACCTGTGCACTGCCTGAAGATTGCACATTGTGTCCCGAATTCCCAGCCATCAAAATGGCCACTTCTTTAACAATTTGTGGCATAATTGGCCATCGGCTTCTCCCAGTAGCACTTCCAAAATCACCAGTTAAAAAATTAACTTCTGAATTTTGTTATTCCGTCACAGTGTAATATTGTACTCTGCTCGTGATGTAATAACATACTATTTTCCTTTCCTATCAATATACCAAGAGTTAAAGATATAATTTAACCACTTAGTCAATGAACTGTGCAGCAAGTCATTGAATATGTATGCCCAGGATAATGAGAGTGGCGTTATATTATCATCTGTATTTTGTTCTATATAAGAATGTGCACTTGTCTTTTCTCTCTCTTTGTCTTTAGTAACACGCCTCTCTGACAGCATCTTACACTATCAGACTCTTATTTTCTTTTATTTTGTTCAAATGAACTGAAATTGTATTCCTGTTAGGAATTTGTTTAATGACTTTACTATGAATACTTTTTTCTTTCGTTCCAGAGTTGGGCTAAAATTATTGTAATTTCTACGTATTTAGCCGAAATACAGCAAAAAATTCTTTGTTTTGTTCAAAACTGTGAGATTAACGCATGAGATGTCAGATGTCTGTATAAAAAGCTTCTTTTGTTAAATAATAATTGTTTAATTTGGTATTTCTGCATTCATTTCATAGTAATGATCACCAACCCCCAATTTATAAATGTTAAAGATTTTGCTCTGCTACTTTTTTTTCTTACGTTGCCAACGCAGTGCCCACGAAATTAAATTAACTGTTCTGAATTTTCTCACAAGGTGAGAAGACAGTTAGTAATTTCCTTGAGTTTATAGAAACCCAAATTAAACATTTTTCAGCACGCCACGAGTCTACCAATCTACACTTCAAACAATGAAAAAGGTAAAAAAAGGAACAGTATTAACTAAGGAGTGAAGTGGTTTTTTTTTACGTAGTTGATAATATTGAATGCATTTTTTGACAAAAAATAATGTACATTATAGAGACTAAGAAAGTGATATACGTGTGCATGTGAGATATATAGGTTCATTTTGCTTTCCATTTAGTAGATTTCCTTTTGATTGATTATTTATTTAATTATTATCAATTATTATTATTACAGTAAGGGAAAAGGACCTCATTGTACTCCTTTAATATGCTGATATTCATGAAGAGTGGCATCACTGTTGCTGTTATTTTGATAAAACAGCTTTACGAGTAAAGCCTTGCTTGCCTTGTCCAGGCCCATGTTGACTGTCTGCAAATGCTTGTCTCTCAATCTCATGTCACCATTCAGTCCTGGTGTCTAACAGCAAGTCATGATACACACTACAAACAACACAGCCCTGCAGCTCACAGTCTGAACATCATTCCTATAAAGTAAATAGTTTTCTGCCTGCACCGGCTCAAGTAGCAAAAGTTTAATTATAACCATGCTGTAAATCATTCACTGGAACAAAAGCATCTTCTTCTTCTTATTATTCCTCATATTCTCCTTCTTCTGTAGTGGTTGTGCGTCCTATGACGGTCTACTAGATTCCTCTTCTCAGAAAACATCAGTCCATTTGCTGTGCACCCATTGAACTGTTTCATTGAGATTTTGTTGTCATTTGTGTCTCAGTGATATAAGTGCTTTGCATTCACAACACAGGAATCTAAAGAGAATCCAAATAGATAAAGATACCATCATTTTTAGTTCAGTGATCTCCTGTAGTCCGCAGCTCGTGGTCTCGCGGTAGCGGTCTCACTTCCCGAGCTCGGGGTCCCGGGTTTGATTCTCGGCAGGGTCAGGGATTTTTCCTGCCTCAAGATGACTGGGTGTTGTTGTGTCGTCTTCATCATCAGCATTCATTACGGTCGGAGGAAGGCAGTGACAAGCCACCTCCACTAGGATCTTGCCTAGTAAGGCTGCGAGGGTCTCCCGTGTCGCTGCCCTACGCTCTGTAAAGGAGTATGGGACTCATCATCATCCATCATCCATCATCATCATCATCATCATCATCATCATCGTTCTCCTGTACAGTCCAGTAACCATTCCTGCCAAGTCCACTCCTCCCTTTGCCCTCTAATGCTACCAACTTAAAGTGAGAGTGTGAATCTGGGTTATATCGGTTTATTCCCCCAAACCACCTCCCACTTCTTTATGAGGTGACTTACTGGGAATTTGCAACCACTCTTCTTTACTGGATAACTGGGTGCTGGAAACCCTCTTGACTTCTTCTCCGTCAAATAATGCTAGGTACAGGAATTTTTAGACTCTGTCCACTTATGAAATAAGCACACATACAAACTTTGCTTTTTGTCAATTAACGATTTGACTTTCATACGCAATAAAACCTGCACTTTAAACACACACACACACACACACACACACACACACACACACACACACACACACACACACATATATATATATATATATATATATATATATATATATATATATATATATTAAAAACAAAGATTCCAAGACTTACCAAGCGGGAAAGCGCCGGCAGACAGGCACATGAACAAAACACACAAACACACACACACAGAATTACGAGCTTTCGCAACTGGCAGTTGCTTTGTCAGGAAGGAAGGAAGGAGAGGGAAAAATGAAAGGATGTGGGTTTTAAGGGAGAGGGTAAGGAGTCATTCCAATCCCGGGAGCGGAAAGACTTCCCTTAGGGGAAAAAAAGGACAGGTGTACACTCGCACACACACACACACACACACACACACACACACACACACACACACACACACACATATCCATCCGCACATACACAGACACAAGCAGATGTCTGCTTGTGTCTGTGTATGTGCGGATGGATGTGTGTGTGTGTGTGTGTGTGTGTGTGTGTGTGTGTGTGTGTGTGTGTGTGTGTGTGTGTGTGTGCGCGCGCGCGCGCGAGTGTACACCTGTCCTTTTTTTTCCCCCTAAGGGAAGTCTTTCCGCTCCCGGGATTGGAATGACTCCTTACCCTCTCCCTTAAAACCCACATCCTTTCGTCTTTCCCTCTCCTTCCTGAAGAAGCAACCATCGGTTGCGAAAGCTAGTAATTCTGTGTGTGTGTTTGTGTGTTTTGTTCATTGTGCCTGTCTGCCGGCGCTTTCCCGCTTGGTAAGTCTTGGAATCTTTGTTTTTAATATATTTTTCCCATGTGGAAGTTTCTTTCTATTTTATATATATATAACTTCTGGTAAGTCCCTCATACAGTTGAATGTCAGAAACAAATTAAATTATAGTTAAAAGAAAGTTGGCTTTGATACCATAACTTTTCTTTATATAAATCAGAAAATAAGTCTTGCCTATAGCAAGGTTACATCAGTAGTAAAAACTGCCACATGAGCATGCTTCTAGAGTGTTTTCTCGTTGTCGGAAAGACAGATTTTCAATCTGATTTGTAGCTGTTTCATATGAATTATTAAGTCCAATGTGAAGAAAAAGGTAGCAAATATACTTTATACAGTCACCATCACAATCAGAGGCAACAGTCTTTTGGTCGTAAGATAATGAAGGGTTTTCATTTCTTCTATAAAATGTCTCTACTTCTGTCTCCAGTATCCTGTAAATGACTATTCTGTGCAGGTTGTCACCTGTTCAGACAGGGAATACTTCCCATGGCCTATGTGGCAGAATTTCAAGCCAGAAATGGTTAGCACTAGTTAGGGACACTGGCAGCATGCTTTGTGAGCAGTGACTGAGGCAATTAACGTGTGCGTTCTGGGGTATGTGAGTAGTGTGTGACTTTAATAGGCTGCTCACTTTCAGCCTCCTGACCAGCAACACATACCTTTCCTCCTCTCTCATTTCCTATTCTGTGGTCTTTGGCTTATCTTAGCTCAGCCACAATAGCTCCTGACATGTGCACTGCCCCGTGATCCACCTCATATATTGCATCACTGATGATATGTGACACTCTTATCTACCATTCCTTGTTATTAATTTTTTTCTAGTATTCTATTACTCCCTTCGGGGTCTTCCATTCACTGTAAAATTCATCACAGGTTTAGAACACATGTATTCACAAAGTTCAATATAGGGGCATTGTTGCGTACCGGCAACATTTTTTTTTTCATTTCATTTTTATAACCTTCATGTAAGGAGTTGCTGTCATATTAGTGAAATAAGTCATTTCCAAGACTTCCTGTGTCTGTTTATAATCATTTTTCATCACAAAATGTAAAACGGAATCATAAATTCAAAAGAATCTGCTACAGGTACCTGATGTTTACATAACCTAGCTCGCTGTTGCCAAAGATGAACAGTATTCAGAAATGTTTAAACATTCGTTGAATCATCCTACTCCTCCCCATCACTGGACACTGCACTCAGCACTCTCTGCGTGAGGTCTGAACAAACTTACCATTTCTACATTCCTATCCTGTGTACCTGCTGCCGCTTCCTACTAGCTGTTAGCCACTCATCCTTGTCCCTTCTTCCTGCTCCTTTCTCCCCTCGCGCACTTCATCTAACACAACTCTTGCACCCACCTTCCACTCAGTCACACTACAGTGCTTGTGAATTGTGTGTGTGTGTGTGTGTGTGTGTGTGTGTGTGTGTGTGTGTGTGTGTGTGTGTGTGTGTGTGTGTGTCCATGTCCATCCTTTCAGTGACTCAGCACTTCAATTATTAGGGGAGTTGTTACCTTTCCTCCTTGCCTTTTTTATATTCCATGGAGGACACTGTTACCATTGTTAACACATTGACTGCCATGTGAGCCATGTTGGCTCACAGTTACACGGGTTGTGTTGCCACATGAGCCATATTTGGGTCACACATACATTGTACTGTGGGCCACCTGAGCTATAACTGTCTCACACGCAGAGTTGTGTTTAGAGGTCTCCTGAGCTTCGTAGGGCTCACAGACTGAGTGTAAAAGTGGTGGCTCCGCTGAACACTCTCATATTTGTAGCACTCAATATTTTTGCAGTTGGTAGCCATGGTGATCCCTAACTGCAACCGTCAGAGATATACTTAATGAGAACTCAACTATAGTAGTCTTTTGTTAATTTTCCTGACTAGTCATGTATGCTAATTGAGGTTACGTTTGTGTATTTTATTAGTTTTCTAGTTTATTATTATGGCCAAAAGAAGGCAAACTTTTGAAGAACTTGAAGAGCTATACAAGATAGCTTATCAAGTTGTGAAAGTTACACTATTGATAACACAGACAGCAACCCTGATTACGAGCCTGATAATAAATGTTGTGTTAGAGACCGTACAAAGCAACAGAAGTTTATTGAAAGTGATGACGAAGAGAGTGACTTTGAGGAACTGAATATCTGTAATACGTCTAATCAGGTCTACCTCTTCACAAGATACACTAGGCCCGCAAGACCATTCCTGCTCTACTGACCATAATTATTTAAAACATTCATTGTTGCAAAATAATGTGGATGTGAGTGTTATACATGACGGCTATAATTCCAAAAATGCCACTGATGAAACACCAGATGGGAGTATTACACGGGGCAGTGTACATGCCAGGAGCTATTATGGCTGAGCTGAGATAAGCCAAAGTCCACAGAATAGGAAATGAGAGTGGGGGAAAGGTATGTGTTGTTGGTCAGGAGGCTGAAAGTGAGCAGCATACACTGCTCACATCCTCCAAGGCGCACACATTAGTTGCCTCAGTCACTGCCCATGGAGAGTGCGGCCAGCAACCCTAACTGGTGCTAACCATTTCTGGCTTGAAATTCTGCCACACAGGCCATGGGAAGTGTTCCGTGGATGTATGATAACTTTGAACTTGAATTTTAAAGAAAAATTTTAATTTACATTAAATGTCACAGATCTAATATGGGCAGATGCTACTGAGGAGCCAAAGATATTTCCTACATGCTTTCCCCCTGCTTTATCAAATGATGTTTTGGATATGTTGAGCAGTTGTTCACCAGAGGAAGCACATTACATTTCATTGATAATGACGTGTTTGAGTTTCTTGTGGCTGAAACAAATCAATATGCAAAACAAAAAATTGATTGTCAGCATCTCAGTCGTAATTCCAGGCTAACGGAATGGAAAGAAACAAGTATAGCAGAGATGAAACATTTCTGTCGCATTATAATGTCGCATGGGCTTGGTAAAAATGGCAAATTGAGCTTCCTATTGGAACAAGTCAATGCTTTACTCTGACAAGGTTAGCTCCATTATGTCACATAATTGGTTTGAAATACTCATCAGATTATTTCATGCTTCTAGTAACCAGACATGAAGGGATATACTCCATAATCCAACGTGTCTTAGACCTGATAGTACCAAAATTCAAGGACACAATTTGTCCTCGAGAGGAAATTTGTATTGATGAGACTATTATCCCATTTAGAGGACGTCTGCCATTTCGGCAATATGTACCAAACAAAAGGCATAGGTATGGGGTAATAGTCTTCAAACTTTGCCTTCCATCAGGCCATACGTGGAACCTTGAAGTTTATGCTGCTAAGGAAGCAACTACAGGTGTTTGTGCTCCACGAAAAGTAGTTATGGAGTTACTTGACCCTTTGTTGCACAATGGGAGGACCCTGTATTGTGACAATTGGTACAGTAGTGTATCATTGACTACAGAACTAATGAATACCTCTACCCACCTTGTTGGCACTCATAGTAGTAACAGAAAAGGTAACCCACAAACAGTAATACTTGCAAAACTGAAAGAAGGGCAAACACTGTGCTCACAGAGCAACACAAAAATCTCTGTGATCAAATGAAAAGATAAACGGGATGCTTTGATGATTTCTACCAAACATAACAATGATATGGTGCCTGTAAAACGTAAAAATGGCATGGAAGTTTTGAAACACAAAGCAGTCATGGACTATAATGCTGCCAAATAATTTATTGATGTAACCGATCAGATGAGTTCATACTCAACAGCACTTTGATGTACGGTTAAATGGTAAAGAAAGATCATTTTTTAAATCCTTTTTTTGAACATCTGTTGTAAATGCTCAAGTGCTGTACAACTTTGCAAACAGAGGATCCAAGTCTTGCGTACAAATAATTCCTTTCAGGTAGTGTGTGACTCTACTGCTATTGAATGCCAAAGATCCACAACCACGAGCAACACTACAACCATTCCACGAAGATAACAGGTATCGGCTTGTGACAGTAGAGAGACCAAAGCAGAGCAGTCAAAGATGATGATGGGCTGTTATAAGCACCTGTGAAGAACCAAAGGATGCTGCTAAGAAAGTGAAGAGGGTGTGCACTAAATCCAAAAAATGTGATACTTTTATGTTCAACGAGTGTTTTAGTGACATTCACAATTCTGTGTTGAAAAAGTAGAATATTCTAAGATCTTTATTCATGAACATTGTCAGACGAAGTAAAAAAATTGTAAATAATACACTCCTGGAAATGGAAAAAAGAACACATTGACACTGGTGTGTCAGACCCACCATACTTGCTCCGGACACTGCGAGAGGGCTGTACAAACAATGATCACACGCACGGCACAGCGGACACACCAGGAACCGCGGTATTGGCCGTCGAATGGCGCTAGCTGCGCAGCATTTGTGCACCGCCGCCGTCAGTGTCAGCCAGTTTGCCGTGGCATACGGAGCTCCATCGCAGTCTTTAACACTGGTAGCATGCCGCGACAGCGTGGACGTGAACCGTATGTGCAGTTGACGGACTTTGAGCGAGGTCGTATAGTGGGCATGCGGGAGGCCGGGTGGACGTACCGCCGAATTGCTCAACACGTGGGGCATGAGGGCTCCACAGTACATCGATGTTGTCGCCAGTGGTCGGCGGAAGGTGCACGTGCCCGTCGACCTGGGACCGGACCGCAGCGACGCACGGATGCACGCCAAGACCGTAGGATCCTACGCGGTGCCGTAGGGGAGCGCACCACCACTTCCCAGCAAATTAGGGACACTGTTGCTCCTGGGGTATCGGCGAGGACCATTCGCAACCGTGTCCATGAAGCTGGGCTACGGTCCCGCACACCGTTAGGCCATCTTCTGCTCACGCCCCAACATCGTGCAGCCCGCCTCCAGTGGTGTCGCGACAGGCGTGAATGGAGGGATGAATGGAGACGTGTCGTCTTCAGCGATGAGAGTTGCTTCTGCCTTGGTGCCAATGATGGTCGTATGCGTGTTTGGCGCCATGCAGGTGAGTGCCACAATGAGAACTGCATACAATCGAGGCACACAGGGCCAACACCCGGCATCATGGTGTGGGGAGCCATCTCCTACACTGGCCGTACACCTCCGGTGATCGTCGAGGGGACACTGAATAGTTCACGGTACATCCAAACCGTCATCGAACCCATCGTTCTACCATTCCTAGACCGGCAAGGGAACTTGCTGTTCCAACAGGACAATGCACGTCTGCATGTATCCCGTGCCACCCAACGTGCTCCAGAAGGTGTAAGTCAACTACCCTAGCCAGCAAGATCTCCGGATCTGTCCCCCATTGAGCATGTTTGGGACTGGATGAAGCGTCGACTCATGCGGTCTGCACGTCCAGCACGAACGCTGGTCCAACTGAGGCGCCAGGTGGAAATGTCATGGCAAGCCGTTCCACAGGACTACATCCAGCATCTCTACGATCGTCTCCATGGGAGAATAGCAGCCTGCATTGTTGCGAAAGGTGGATATACACTGTACTAGTGCCGACATTGTGCATGCTCTGTTGCCTGTGTCTATGTGCCTGTGGTTCTGTCAGTGTGATCATGTGATGTATCTGACCCCAGGAATGTGTCAATAAAGTTTCCCCTTCCTGGGACAATGAATTCACGGTGTTCTTATTTCAATTTCCAGGAGTGTATTATATTTGTATGTAGCTAATATAATCAAATAAGCTAAGTGTTTGTATCGATTCTTGAAAAACGATTTTTTATGCCTATTGTGGTTTTAAATAATTTGAGTCACATGGGGCCACAGATTATAATTGTGTTAAAATGTTGTTGTTGGGCTACGTTAGCCATATATGGCTCACACCTGTTATCAGTCCAGTTCAGTCATATATTACCATTTTATCAAGTTACTTAATTCTACATGTTCAAAAGAAGTCCTGTGATGCAAAAAATCAATTTGGCTTCAGAAGTAATATTCATGATTTCAGTGTGGCATAGCAATGCATGGTCCAAATTTCATCATGGCAGTCAATGTGTTAAATAATATCTTGGTGTAGAAAATAATTAAATTACTTCCATTAAGAGCTCATTACGTACAGACCATACAACAAAGACTTTTCTGCTGTTCTGTTCATCTTCGCAGTTTCCCTCCCAGACTTGTCATTTATGATTTAGAGTACAAAGTTGAGAAAAGAAAGAGGTCATAGAATAATTCATTGGAAGATGAAATACAACTGAGGTGATGTGCAAAAGCCCCACTAGCCAGAAAATCACAGTTTTGTGAAAACAAAAGAATTGTAATCTTCTTTCACATAAGAAGCTAATTTATTTTTGTTTCATCTAAATCTCCTCTAGACATCAGGAATGTTATCAGAATTGAGTAATACCAAATTATATTCTCTGGATGTGAAGGAGGACAATAGTTTAGAAGAGTGGGAATTCAATAAAAATGCCGTAATATCAAATTATATTATCTGGGTGTGAAGGTGCTCAATGGTTTAGAAGGGTGGGAATTCAATAAAAATGCCATAACAATATTTTAGTTATATACCCTACAGATGTTATTGTCATGACAAAAATAATCAATTTTTGACATTATAATGTAATTAGATAGGTGAAAAATCTATTCACCAAGTGCTGGCATGAGAGCTCATGTAAAGAAAGGTTTTATGTATGCGAGCTTTCAGAGCCAATCGCTTGTTCCTGCAGAAGGGTTCAAGGGGCAGGAAGAGCAGTGAAGGAAAAGGACTGGAGAGGTTTAGGAAAAGGGTTACAGTTTGGATAAGTCATCCATAACCCTAGGTCAGGGGAGAATTACAGGATGGGGTGAGAAGGAAAGACTGCACCGGATGAGATTTGAAAACCAGATAGCTTAAATGTGGAAGACAGGGTAAAGGCAAGACAGAGGTTACTGCTAAGGGACGTCTTTACCATATGGACTCACAGTTGAGAGTTGAGGCTGACCAGTTAAAATTCCTGAAATCTCTAAATACCTTCTCCCAGTTAAATTTCACAAGGTCCTATTCCAAATCCCTTGATCTCAATCTCATCCCCACTGAAGGCCAACTACATACTTCTGTCCATATTAAATGTGCTAGCAAACAACAGTACTTAAATTCTGACAGTTGCCATTCTTTTACATGTCAAACATTTCCTCCCATACAACCTGGGCATTCGAATCAAAATTATTTGTTCAGATGCAGACTACTTACAGCACTACACCACCATTCTCACCTCATCCATCACTGGACATAATTACCCCAACAGCCTAGTTCGAAAGCAGATTTCCGGGGTCACCTCAGCCAATCCTTCTGCTGCTGATCTGTCCAAAAAACAACTTCACAGCACACAACTTGTCTCACTAAGTATTATCCTGGTCTTAAATGTATTAATCAGCTACCTCAACAAGGCCATGATTTCGTAAAATCATACCCTGAAATGAGATCCATTCTGTCTGAGATCTTGTCCACCACACTTAGAATAGCTTTTTGTTTCCCCCCCCCCCAATCTCCACAATATCCTTGTCAGACCCTATGCTGCTTCTGCACCCGTCTCCCTACACTATGGCTCCTACCCCTGTGACTGTCCCCACTGCGAGACTTGCCCTATGTATCCCCCTATCACCACATATACCAGCCCTGTAACTGGCAAAAGAGCATGCTCTACAACATGGCAACAAGACAATTGTAGCCTTGGTGTCTGTTTCACCACATGCACTATCTGGAATCTTTCCCCTGACACCAGACATCTGCAGGTAGGAACTAGCACAACATGTCCTTTGTTCTCACCACCCACCTGGCTTTAATTTATGTTTATTTCTTCTGCTCAGAATTTCTTCACAATAATTACATCTTTCATTTTCTTACCTGACTATTTTTTGCCATCCCCCTCCCACCTCTGTTACATACAGTGCACATAGCTTCTCAGTATTATTAACTATTGCATGATGTTTATTATTAACTCTTGCATGATGTTTATTATTAACTCTTGCATGATGTTATAACAGTAATCTTCCATATTACCTTGTCTTCCACCTTTAAGCTCCCAGGTTTTCAAATCTCGTCAGGTGCAGTCCCCAATAATCAGTCTTTCCTTCTCATCCCTAATGGTAAGTCTTCCTTGACCCGGGTTTCTGGGTGACCTCTCCAGACTTTAACCTTTTTCCTAAACCTCTCCAGTCCTTTTCCTTTACCCATCTCCCTTCCCCATCAACCGTTCTGCCAGAAGAAACAGCCACTGGCTCTGAAATCTTGCATACGTAAAACCTTTCTTTTGTATGTGTATTCTCCTGCCGCCACATGGTGAGCAGATGTTATTGTCAGGTTGAAGTAAATCTTAAGACTTAGTAAACAATTATTTATTAAAAAAAGAGTATAAAAATGTGATATATAGCTTACAATATAATCAAAACATCAGTCTTTTCATCATTGTCTGTTTCATAGTCCCAACTGGTTGTAGGTGAATCCACCGATGCATCCGTGCCAAACATTCTTGAGTAATACTCTTTGTATGCACTGTTTTTGAGGTACTGGGCAAGATTAAATACATTTTTAGCCTTTGCAGATTTCAACCTACCATGGTTGGATACTGTGCAATTCACACTGAAGTGGTTCATTGAAACACCTTCACAATAATTCTCTATTTGCTCCACTCTCGAACGAGCGGAAAAAATGAACACCTTCTGTGCAAGCTCTGATTTCCCTTATTGTATTATGATGATCGTTTCTGCATGTGTAGGTTGAAGGCAACAAAATACTTTCACATTCAGAGCAGAAAGTTGGTGACTGAAATTTCATGAGAAGATCCCACCCCAAAGAGAAACACAACCCTAAGTCCCTTATTGTGACTGCCACACTCTCTCCCTTATTTCTCAATAATACAGAATATGCTGCTCTTTTCTGTACTTTCTCGATGTACTGCATTAATCCTATCTGGTAAGGAATCCACACCATGCAGCAGTACTCCAAAAGAGGTTGGACAAGTGTAGGACGCGCAGTCTCTTTAGTACATCTGTTGCCTCTTCTATGTATTCCACCAATAAAATACAGTCCTTGGTTCCCCTTCCCTACAACATTTTTCATGTGTTCTTTCTAATTAACTTTGTAATTCATAGGTATTTAGTTGAATGTACGGCGTTTTGAATTCATTGATTTATCATGTAACCAAAATTTAATGTATTCCGTTTATCACTCATATGAATGACTCTCGTGTGTGTGTGTGTGTGTGTGTGTGTGTGTGTGTGTGTGTGTGTGTGTGTGTGTGTGTGTGCGTGCGTGCGTGCGCGCGCGCGCACGTATATATTAATCCTTGTTCCATACATTATGAATACGACATTTTGTAATGATGTGGAATGTGTCACTTTAACATAAGTTTAATTTACACCAAATAATTAATTAATTTTTATTTTTCATTTATTTATTTATTTTATATTTTTACAGTTAATACTTCATATTAATAATTCATCTATTGAGTAGAAGGAGTTGTCATTCAGAAATTCTTTTAATTTGCTTTTAAATTTTGGTTGGCTATCTGTCGACTTTTAATACTACATGGCAAATGACCGAAGATTTTTGTGGCAGCATGAGTCATCCCTTTCTGTGCCAAAGTGAGATTTAATCCAGAATAGTTAATATCATCCTTTCTTCTAGTGTTGCAGCTATGCACTTCGCTGTTATTTTTTAATTGGGATGGGTTATTAATGTCAAATTTCATAAGTGAATATATGTATTGCGAAGGTACTGTGAATATCCCAAGTTCCTTAAATAAATGTCTGCAAGGTGATTTTGGGTGGGCTCCAGCTATTATTCTGATTACATGCTGTTGTGCAATGAATACTTTCTCTCTTGATGACGAATTGCCCCAAAATATGATGCCATATGAAGGTAGTGAAAGAAAGTAGGCATAGTAGGCTAATATATTGGTATGTTTATCACCAAAATTTGCAATAACTCTTAATAGCATAAGTAACTGAACCTAATAATTTCAGCAGATCATCGATGTGTTTCTTCAAATTCAATTTCTCATCAATGCACACACCCAGAAATTGTGAGTATTCTACCTTAGCAACAGACTTCCATTCATAGTCTATATTTATCAGTAGTGTTATGCCATTTAGTGTACAGAATTGTATAAACTGTGTCTTTTCAAAATTTAGTGAGAGTTCATTTGCAGAAAACCACTTAATAATTTTCTGAAAGACATTATTTGCAATTTCCTAGCTGATTCATGCTTCTTGGGAGTGATTACTATACTTGTATCATCAGCAATAAGAACTAACTTTGCATCTTCATGAATATATATTAAGAACAATAAGGGACCCAAGACTGAGCCCTGTGGGACATCGTTCTTGATACCTCCCCAGTAAGAGGAATCTGCTGGTTTTTGTAGACTATATGTACTGTTAATTTCAACCTTCTGGATTCTTCCAGTTAAACCATTTGTGCACTGTCCCACTCATACCACAATACTTAAGCTTATCTAGAAGAATTTCATTATTCACACAATCAAAAGCCTTTGAGAGATCACAAAATATCCCAATGGTTGATGTTCGGTTATTCATTGTATTTAATATTTGATCAGTAAAAGTATATATAGCATTTTCTGTTGAAAAGCCTTTCTAAAAACCAAATTGACATTTTGTTAGTACTTCATTTTTACAAATTTGTGATGCACTCTTGAATACAGTCTATCTGGAAACATTCCCTGTTTCAGTGAGCTGAGAATTCTACTTATTTGTTGGGAACAAGATTTTAGTACTCTGTAGGAAATGCCATCAATTCCATGTGAGCTTTTACTTTTGAGTGAATTTATTATTTTCCTAATTTCAGTAGTAGAGGCGGGTTGAATTTCAATTTTATCAAATTGCATAGGTATTGTCTCTTCCATATACTGCCTTACATTTTCTATTGAATAGCTAGAACCTATTTTCTCTACAACACTTAAAAAATGATTATTAAAAATGTTTTCTACTTCTGACTTTTTGTTAGCAAACTTTTCATTGTGTTTGATAGAGGTAGAGTCTTCCTGTGCTCTCGGTTGCCCTGTTTCCCTTTGCACAATATTCCAAATTGTTTTCATTTTATTATCAGATGTGCTAATCTCAGATATAATGCACATACTTCAGAACTTTTTAATTACTTTTCTCAATACAGTGCAGTTGTTTTTATAATGTTTCATTGTTTTAGGATTATTACTCCTCCTAGCTAAAAGATACATTTCCTTTTTCTGTTTACAAGATATTTTTATCCCTTTAGTAAGCCATGGCTTTTTACATGGTTTCTTACAATTATATATCGCTGTTTTCTTAGGGAAACTGTTTTGAAATATATTCACAATAATATCATGAAATAGGCTAAATTTTGAATTAGCACCGTTTCCCTGTACACCTCATCCCGGATATCTTTTCTAAATCTTTTTGCAATTTGCTTTGATCTTCTCGTGGCTTTACCACACAATTAATGACAGCATCATCTGCAAACGACGTAAGATGGTTGCTCAGATCCTCTCCTAAATCCGCATTCGGGAGGACGACGGTTCAATCCCGTCTCCGGCCATCCTGATTTAGGTTTTCTGCGATTTCCCTAAATCGCTTCAGGCAAATGCCGGCATGGTTCCTTTGAAAGGGCACGGCCGATTTCCTTCCCAATCCTTCCCTAACCCGGGCTTGCGCTCCGTCTCTAATGACCTCGTTGTCGACGGGACGTTAAACACTAACCACCACCACCACCTCTCCTAAATCGTTTATTCAGATAAGGAATAGCAGAGGGCCAATAACAATACCTTGGGGAGAGCTAAAAATTACCTCTGTTTTACTTGACAAGTTCCGTCAGTTACTACTATGATCTCTCGGACAGAGAATCACGAATCCAGTCGCATAACTGAGATGATATTCCAGGAACACACAATTTGATTACAAGATAGTTGTGAGGGCCAGTGTCAAAAGTCTTCTGGAAATACGGAATCAATTTGAAATCCCTTGTCGATAGCACTCAGAACTGTGCGTAAGTAAAGAGCTTGATGTGTTTCAAAGAACAATGTTTTATAAACCTATTTTGGCTGGGTGTCAATAGAGCTTGCTGTGTTTCACAAGAACTATGTTTTATAAATCTATGTTGGCTGGGTGTCAATAGACCATTCTCTTTGAGATAATTCATAATGTTCTAACACAAAATATGATCCAAAATCGTGCTGCGTATTGACATTTGTAATATGGGCCTGTAATTTAGTGGATTATTTTTGTGTCCTTTCTTGAATAATGGTGTGACCTGGAAAACTTTACAGACTTTAGATAAAGATCTTTTGTCGAGTGACCACGTATATATGATTGTTAACTACGGAGCTATGGCATCAGAATCCTCTGAAAGGAACGTAATTGGTATATAGTGTGGATCGTTAGATTCGCGTTTTTTGAGGGATTGATGTTGCTTCACTAATCCGAGGATATCTCTTCTAAATTATTGCGTTTGTCAGTTGTTACCGATTCGAGTCCTAGGAATATTTACTTTGGCAAAGGAATTTCTGAAGGCCGTGTTTGGTAATTCTATTTTAGCAGCAAAATCGTCAATAGTGCTTCCATTGCTGTCGCGCAGAGAGGGCATTATGTTGTGCTACTAGCATACTTTCTCTATACTATAGACGTTGTTCCACATCTCTGATTCTAACCTGCTTGCTTGTTTGTAACATCCTTGGGCACAATGCAAGTTGAGAATGATCTTTGCTTCTACATCAAATGTAAACAATGCCAGTGAAGTGACGTGTAGAAACAAGAGTATACCCCCGCCGGCGAAACATTGCACTTGACAGTTCGCTTTTTGTCTAGTTAGGTTGGCTATACTGTAATAGCGATGTTGCAACAGCAGCCCCTATACACACAGCAGACGATACAGTTTTCCGTCCCGTCTCGTAAATGCAAGCGATTGAGCAATTACAATGTATATAAAAACTCGTTTTTAGTTGCACTACAATGACAGGAAGTAAACAACCGTATAATAATGCATGTAAAAGCATAACAATGCGCACCCTTTCGTTAACGGAGCAAAGAAATACAAAAAACAAGCATCTGACGACTGGTACTTTAAAACCAATAATGTATGTAGTTTACAAAATAAATAATAATCGAGATTGCAATAAATAACCAATATTAGAATTTTTTCTCTCACCAATTTACAGCGATAATGGCGCAATTCCATCCAGCTCGCCATTGTCACTGTTGTCCGATTCATCGCTAAAACCGTCTTCATCGTCGTCATCGGCAAGACAAATCATTAATTGTTCATGGCCACTGATAATGCCTTCTATTGTCTGTGCTGCTCGTATAAGCTTCTCGACGTGCTCTACTTTTTTTCTCCATGAGGCTGCATCCACAGTCACAAGAGCTTCACGCAACAGCTTTTCCACCTCTGTTATTGTAAAGGACTTGTTGTTATTCCTTACATACATTTTTACGTCACTCCATACTAACTCAATAGGGTTGAAATGGCAGTGATATGGCGGGAGCCTTATTACAGTATGACCCTGCTCCTTGGCAATTTAGTCTACTACGTATGTAGGTGTCGTAGGGTTATTTTCTTTAACAAGAGAATATAACAGAACCTTTGTCATACCCATATCCGCTGCAATATTTCGAGCCTGTAACCACTGCACCATAATTTCTTTCCGATCATTTGTAGTTGGGGCTTTGTTCTGTATCACCGAATGATATGGAGCATTGTCCATTACAATTGTTGTAGGGACAGGAAATTGTTTTAAAAGGTTCCTGAAACACTCAACAAATCGTGCGTGATCCATATCTTCATGGTAATCATCAGTCTTTTTGATCTAAAAACTGAAAGTGCGTCAGGGACAAAACCACTGCAGGAGCCTGCATGGACCCCAATTAATCTAGCTCCTCTTCCCGTCGGCTGATGGCCGCTACTGCTGGGTGTGTTATCCGTCCAACATTTACTGACAGCTTCCCCGGCATTAACCCACGTTTCGTCTAGCCAAATTATGGAATGAATGTCTCTGCCAACAATTTTGTGCAAGAAAATGCTACGAGCGGTAACAATATGTGCCCTCTCTAACAGTACTTTGCGTCCGTCTAGCGTTTTGTAACGGAAACCCATATTTTTAGCACAATTTTTAGTGATGTTTTACCACCCCTGAAGAGTTCACTTTCTTTTAAAGAGATTAATAACTTAGCTACAGTCGGATACTCTTTTCTGCTGTAGTAAGCATAAACATGCCTACGAACTGCATCAATCTGGAAAGAATCTAAATCTGTGATAGGACTACGCCGCTTTTTCTTCTTTCCCGGGGTTCATAAAAATGTATTATTTGTTCCAGACAGCTCGGAATCATTACGGCTCACTTCAGTATCTTCCAAGTTTTGTAGTAATACTCCCTTACTTACTACCGTTCTTGCACTAATACCAAGAGTTTTCGACGTACGTTCCACCACTTTGTCGGCAGGAATTGATGGCTGTCCATGAATGCTTACGTAGTTTTTCTCCTGCTCGTAAAAATCACGAGTTCTGCGTAGCAATTCCAGTGTCTGGCTGTTTAGCGGCACGCCTCGACGCAAAGGATTGACACTAGGTGAACGAAGTCTTTTCGGTGGCATTTTCCAAGTACGTAAACTCACAACGTAACAAAAGTCACAATGATATAGCACACAGTACAACAAAACACGCGGTAAACAACACACAACTCACGTTGTATACACATTCACTAAACAAAGCTGGCAACGCGGGAACTTTGACGTCACAGCACGTGAGTAACAGCAGTGCTCACTGCGCTGTGATTGGCTGACGCCCCACGCTGAACGCCTAGCGCCTATCGTTCTTCACTTGTTACTCTGTTACGCTGCCAACTTCATACGCAAACGTCAAGTGCAATGTTTCAGCGGCCCGGGTATAATTGTGAAAGAACAAGTGTTTAATATTTTATGTAAATAGTTTCTAGATGTGGTGATAACGATTCGAAATGCAATGTATCTTGTTCTGTTGCTCGTGATAAATGTGTTGTAATCAACCATTAACTCCGAAAATTTATGTGAGTGGGAAATATTAAGCAAGAAACTCCAAGAATGTCTGTCAGTGGTTCGGAGCTTAAAAGTGCATTGAGGAAAACAGAATTTCCTTTCTGCGCAAGAGAAGCTCTTTCTCGGGTTGGTTAGTATGTTTGTGTTAAGTAAAATTTGTCAATCACCGTTAAAAATACCTTGAACCATATTATGTTTTGGTGTTATATAACAGCAATGTTACTTCACTTCGTTGCAGAACAGTTAACTCAGAATACCGGCCGCCCGCCAAGTATCAAACACTTAGATCTAGCAATGGATTTGATGGCTGAATTCATCTTCTGCGAAGTAGAAAGACGTGGAGGGAAAAGAAAGGTGAATGCTACATTGTTTATTGTCGATCGTGCTGACTGGTTTTAGAGTAAACTTATAATTACGTAGTGTAGACCTTGTCACCGAGTGAACCTGTTATTAGTAGAGTACCAGTTTGAAACTTTATATTTAGACCTGATTTGTGTTGTGACGTATGCATAGCCCCTTTACAGTCTCTCTTTCGTTAAAAGTGCTTCATGCTATAGCTGTAGCAGTGTCTGGAACAGGACACAATTTGAATAGGGAAATGTTGAATGGTGGTAGTGATGGCTAGGACTCTTTCACTAACTATATTAGTGTTAACTGCGTATATTGCATTATGTTTATTGTCTGGGGCTAAACAGTGCTATCAGGCAAATTAATATACAGCTGGAAGCTGTTTTGATGAGTGTTGACGTGGTGAAGTCTTCACACCGATTTGGCCAACTTATCAGCAAGTATCGCCTGTGTCAGAATTTGTCTTTCTATAACTTGAGCCAAGCCAGTTTTTTTTTGCCTTATGAAATGTCTTTCATCATTTTTTTAGGTTTCTCCATTGTTTTTGATCAATTGGATGGCTTTTGTCATTACACAAAAGGTTTATCTGTGTACTCTCACGGAATGGAGACGTTTGACTTTCTGACTTTTGCAGCTGTTGTGCTCCTTGATAAGTTGGAGTCAATCCATATATTCAAATTTCGTAGTCAGTAGAGTTACCATTTAGTTTATCTGGCCTCTCCAAGAAATTGCACCTCCTTGTAATTTAAACAGGTATATAATTGTTGACCTTCTGCTCTCTCTGTTCTGTGTTGATGTTGTTCTGTTCCTATTGCAGCTTCAGGACTTTAGTCATTCAAAGGATTCTTTTGACTACCTACCTGGACCATTGCTGAAGTAAATTAACAAAAAAAAGTTGTACATGTGAAGTTAGGTCTTTGTCCAACTGCATATATTAAACTGCCTACAGCTTCACTGTAGGATTTATTTATCATGGCTATTTTACCTTCATTTGTCTTGGAGGTCATATATGAGTACATGATTGTTGTTGAGAGGTGTTTTGTCATTGGATTTAAGTTCTTCGTATTGCACTTTTCAAGAACTGGTTCCATTTATTGAGACTGGTTCTTCCATTATAGTCCCCATTTGTGATCTCTCATGACTTTGGTGCCTAAGCAATTGGACTCTTTCATTTTAAACTGCTTGTTGAGCATGCATTCCTTCTCTTGCAGATTATTAATGAAAATCACCATGCTGTTGATATAAACTGCAACAACTAAAATGTCATTTCCTTCCTTATTTTGGTAAAAAACATGAATCTCCTATGTCATTTGAAAATTCAAGTTTAAAGAGTGCATCATTTAGTTTAATTTTGCAATTGTGACTACCTTGTTTGAAACTGCACACTGTTTTCTTCAGCCTCTTGTTGTTTTTCATTAACAGTTGTAATGATAAAATCAAATTTTGAAATTTTACCCTAGGCTAAATCAGTTCTTTCCAATTACATTCCAGAGTGCTGTAACATCTTAAGCAACTTATGTCTAGATCGCATTTGAGGGCTGAACCAACAGATATGTTGTTGGACTGTAGTGGCTTACTTGAGAATAGGTCTCTTCATAGTCTAAACCCTCTTCTTTGGGTGCTTCCTTTAACTACCTAGACTGCTTTATATCAGATAATGTGCTGTTGTAACCAGACATTGCTTGCAACCTACTTAGAGGTTCATGCTCAGGTCAGAGGTGATGTGGGGATGTGAGAATAGTTGTTTGTTGGTACATGAGCAGCTATGTAGAGAACTGAAATGGCCACAATGTCAAGCTGGTGGTTGGAGATAGTACGAATGACTTGTATCTTAGGCTCCTTTGTGATTTTTGGTCTTTGATGCTGTTATCACACTCACATTCTACAGGTAATGTTTTAATCCTTCTGTCATAATTATGTGTCCTAAGTAAGTTAATGATGTCCACAGAAACTCACACTTGACAATCTGCAACTTTAGATTCTGTGGTCAGAATCTTTCAAACACTGCTACAAGTCTACAAACCTGCATTATGCTCTTCTAATGTAGCTCCAAACACAACCACATCATCTAAATCCACCAGCATCTTGCATCCCATCTCTCTCACCAGCTGTGTTTGCAAGGTGATGGAATGTATGATTCATGTCAGGCTGCTATGTTGGCTCGAGTCTCTCAATTTCCTAACCGCTGCACAGTGTGGATTTTGAGCTGCCTTTCTGCATTTGACCATCTCGTTACTTTGTCCACCCATGTCATGAATGGTTTTCTGCGGAAATCCCGGGCTGGCTGTGTTTTTTCCATTTGGAGAAGGCCTGTGCGAGAACTGGTATCCACCGAACTCTCAGTGCATGGGGCTTCCATAGCCGCCTGCCTGATTCCTTAAGAAACTTTTAAAATATCGAGTTTTCAAGGTGCATGTGGGTTCTGCCTTGTTTCCATCCTGAGTGTCGTCCTGTTTGCTATCGCCATTAAGCCTCCGGCTCCCTTTTTGCTGATGATTTTGTCATCTATTGGAGTTCTCCACAGACCTCTCTTATTGAGTGACATTTTCAGCGATGTCTGAATCACCTTTACTCATGGAGCATTGACAATGTCTTTTGTTTTTCCACTGACAGAATCTTTTGTATAAATTTATGGTGGCGCAGTTGTTTTCTCCCACAATCTTTACATCTTGGGCCTGTTGCTCTTCCATTTGTTGAAACTACATAATTTCTGGGACTCATGCTCATTAGGAAAATCTCTTGGTCCTCCCTTGTGTCTTATCTAGCAGCCTGCTATATGTGGTCCCTCAGTGTCCTATGGGTCCTCAATGGTACTTCCTGGGGTGCAAATCGAACCACTCTACTCCTTTTGTACTGGTCCCTTGTCCATTTGAAACTAGACTATGGGTGCTTTGTTTATGCATCTGCATGTCCATCCCTCTTACAGTGTTTCAACACTGTCCACCATTGTGGCATCCATTTGGCCACTGGCACCTTTTACACAAGCCAATTTGAGAGTATGTGCCAAAGCTGCTGAACTACCACTGTACTGCTGCTGCTGCGGTGACTTTCTCCTCAACAGGTATGCATGCTGTTTGTCTGCCATGCGTGGCCACCCACCGTATACCTCTTTTGATTGCCAATATGGGGTGCTTCCCTCTTTGTCCACTTTCGGCTCTTGCTCTCTTCACACTACCTGCAACTTTCTTGTATGGTGTGAACCCTTCACAACTTTGACTTTGTGCAGTGGCCCTTGTTCACCTTGGCCTATATTCGCTTCCTATGGATACTACTCCACTCTCACTCTGTTACCTTCCGTTTCACAACCTTCGCATGGAACTTCGCTATAGTACCTTTGTGTATGCTGACGGCTCTTGGACTGACTGTGGTGTTGGCTGTGCATTCGTCAGTGGGGCCGACATTTTTCGGTATCAGCTTCCGGCGCACTGCTCAGTATGTACAGCAGAGCTCTTCGCCCTGTATCAGGCCACGAAGTACGTCCTGTGACACAGGTTTTTCAATTGTGTCCTCTGCTCAGACTCTGTCAGCACCTTTCAAAGTCTCTGAGCAGTATACGCTGCCCATCCCTTAGTGCAGCGGGTCCAGGAAAACTGTCACTCACTCTTCATGGAGTTACCGTGTTGTTTATGTAGGTACCTGGTCATGTCTGCTAGGAAACGAGGCTGCGCACACTGCCACCAAGACTGAAGTCCTTGTACCTCAGCCCACTTGTTCTTATATTCCTTCCCATGATCTCTGTGTTGCCATCTGTCAGGAAGTGGTGTCACTTTGGCATCACCATTGGTCCTCCCTTCATGGGAATAAGCCTCAGATTATTAAGCCTCTGCCAGCAGCTTGGATGACCTCCTCTTGGCCCTATGCCCAAATTGAAACTGTCCATTATTCATTGACGGAATGCCCAGTTTATAGTACATGGGCTGTCAACTGCATTTTGCTTTTTATTTGTCTTAACAGTATGGCGAAGACCATTAAATTTTTAGTTCTGGACCTTCGTTTCTCTGTGGTGTATTTTGTAGACCTTTCTCCATGTCCCTGTTTTTAGCCGTCTTCTCTTACATTGATTGGAATTGACATGTAGTCATTTTTTAACTCCTCTCTGTCTTCGTGTTCTTTGGTTTTTAGTTGGGCACTTATGACCCCAATTGTTTTTAAGCCCTAAAACAAAACAATCCAATCCAATCCCTGAAGCTCAGTTAGTAATGTGTTTCAGTTTCTGAAAACTAGCTCCACTGTCTATTCTGCATTCATAATGTTTTTCTGGAGTAAAGAAGGCCATTTTCTCATTGTGCAGTTTCTGATGGTAACCCTTTCTACAGTCGGAAATGGTGAAGCATGTGGCTATTCCTAAACTATCAAAAATTTTGTCAGTACATGATAGCAGGAATAAACTGCTAATGCAGTTGTCATTTAAAATCAGGTAACTTGCAACTATTCTCCACTTCATTTCCGTGAAAAGTCTGTCTCCTTCAGAACCATCAGTAATGGAAAATTCACACTTGTGCTCAGTGTAATAACTTCTCATTTCTATAGAGTTCTTTTTGTGCCTCTGGTAGTTGATAAGGCTGGATATTTATCACTTTCCCTTGGGCCTCTGGTTTCACCATCTCAGTATCTATCTCTGGGCTGGTGAAGTACATCGTGATATGCAATACACAGTTCAATAACTGAAGTTATTTCTTCCTCATTTAAGTGATGTACTCGAACCATTTCCTTTAATCTACTAATTCACGACCTTATCATGTCTCTTGATCCACTGAAATTATACTGTGTGTGAGGCGCTCCTCACCTTCTCCTATAATAGACACTGCTTCTATCTTCACCAGGGGATCATTCCAACGTAATTTTTTCTTTTGTGGTGTACAAAACACTAGTGACACTCTGAACAGTCACCAAGACTGCGGGTAAATACACACCTGTTTGCAAGTCCTGCTTCTCAATTGTTTCTTTGGTCAGATCTGTGTTGTGCACTTTGATCCTTATAATTATTCATCTCGAAGAACTTTTGTGTAACAGCAAACAGGCTACCCTTCCTTTTTGTCTGCTGCTCATCTTTGTTCGTTGTTTCCCATGGCTGTGGTGCTCTATCGCTTCTTATTTATTTGAAGAAAGAACAGGTTTCTTGCTGCAGAGGCACTCTTCTCTCTTGGCTCTATGTCCGGTTCTGTGTGGATTCATACTGATACCGCTGGTGTCGAATTTGCCTTGGCTGTTTCTTCCTGGGCCTGCCCTTGACCCATACTTTTCGTTGTTGCATAGTCTGTGATTAATTTTGAACTCTTGCAGAAGTTTTTGCTTGAGATTCCTTCACGTGGTTCATCTAACTCAAACTCATCCTATGTGAAACTTGTGTTCAGCGCGCGCACACACACACACACACACACACACACACACACACACACACACACACACATTGTTCTCTATCCTCAGCGTTAACACCATGGCTCGGTGCGATTCAGTTACTTTTTGAATGACTCCTCTGAGTTTTAGCCATTTGTTTGATCCCTTTATTACTATGTACTATGAGACTTGTGATTCAAACGCTTCCCTGCATGCTTCTTATATTTACGAAATTACGAAATCATTCCTTCCCTTGCAGTCTACTGAGTACCACTTTGTGCCATGGGTCAACTGCGTACTCATTCTGTTCTTCTGTTTCCTTGTTTCTGAGGTTCCGTATGTCCTGGTTCTTTACAATTATAATGTATATAATGTATCATGGGTCTTGCCTTATCACATGGCCTGGAATGCCCCTGAAAATTGCATCAATGACACTCCAATTGATGCATGCTTCCATTTTCCATGTGATGACCTGTGTGTAAAGTTTCCTCAGTTCTTCTTGGCAGCGACAAGTGATGTGTCCGTTTCACTTCTCCATGGTGTATATTTTCCTTAGATGTGTCTCTGTAATGCAGTTCCTTGTGTTATGACCTCCTTTCTTGTATTTAAAGCAGTAATCTCTTGCTGGATGACTGGATTCACTGAACTTTTTTGCAAGGGTCAATCAATGCTTTTTCTGTTAATGCACAATCCATCACTTGAGCTTATGTTAAATGCACTCCTCTTGCTCTCACCACTGTTTTAATCCCCTCATCCTTGATTCCCTGTATGAATAATCCTCGTGCCTCCTTCCCAATTAGAGATTAGCTTCTCGGAATATAACCGAGCGAGGTGGCGCAGTGGTTAGCACACTGGACTCACATTCGAGAGGATGACGGTTCAAACCCGCAAACCTGCATCTAGCCATCCCGATTTGGGTTTTCTGTTGCTTCAAACAAATACCGGGATAGTTCCTTTGAAAAGGCACGGCTGATTTCCTTCCCCGTCCTTGACACAGTCTGAGCTTGTGCTCCGTCTCTAATGACCTCGATGTTCATGGGATGTTAAACCAAGTCTTTCTTTCTTCTCAGAATGTCTGTTTTCCTCATCCTTATTCCCATCTCAAGCTCTCAGAGTTAACTTAAATGTGTCCGACAACACTTTTTGCTAAGCAAAGGGTTCACTACCTTCCAGTTTGATATTAGGTGATTTTTTTGTCCTTTCTCAGAGCTGTAGTCTCCATACCATGTTGTGTCTCTCTCACCGTGTCTGTTGGTCAGGCAAGTGGCACTGTGTTCACATTTACTGAAAGTTTAATATTGGAATTTGGTGTGGTCAGCCATGTAGGTGTCACTGATTCAGATGTTGATGGCCCTGATATTGATTGTCGTAACTGCTGTGAAGGTGTCCTCTGATATTTAATGCAACAGTCTGCTCACTGTGGTCTCATATTCCTGTGATACGGGACGGTGGATGATTTCCTGACTTGTGCTTTCTTTGCTCCTGCTGTACACCAAAAGAACTGTTCTGCCTGTTCACTGTAATTGATCTACCGTGGAAGCTCAAGCCAAGTCATCCTAAGATGGGGCTTGTTAGTTATCCTAAGAGAAGATCCTGTCATTCATACTCAAGGTACCTTACTTCCTAGTAAAGATACTCAGCCAGACATCAAAGCCTGGATCCCACATTGGACACCAGTTTATTTGTTGTAATCCATTGTGGGTTACAGCATACTTACACAGATCAGAGGTAAAGTGGGAGGTCAACTGTTCCTTGGTACATGAGCAGTTATGTGCCGGAATGAAACAGCAGCGGGATTTTTCAGATCTTTGAGGTTGGAGACAGTACAGAATGACTTTATTGTTAGGGTAATTTGGTAATGTGAAGTTCACAAGAAAATGAGTCTCCGGTTCAGCGTACTGGTCTGCTTTTTATTGCTTCTGCATATGTTTACAATGAACATGCAGATGAGGACAGACACTAATTTATAACTTCAGTAAGTGTGAAACATAGACGAAACTTACTAGATTCTCCAAGCGATTACCAGAACAAATGCACACTCCAGCCTATAACTATACACAGTAACGTATGTTGCTACAGACAGCAAACTGTGAAAGCACCAGATTCTATTGCTTGGGTTAAGTACTTGTCATTATCAAAGTGACATGCAGATATAGGTATATGTAGACAACTATATGACTGAAACAATAAAATGTATTAAAATTCTCATTCACATACACTCTACTATAGGCTGTTAGTCATCCAGGGCTCCTGGCTGGAAATCCTCTTCACCCTGAACTCTCCTCAACCTGGAACATGGCCTTCCTTGACAGTTGAGGGCTGGATCTTGGCGCCGTTTGCTTACAGATGGTACCTGACTGCGTCACTTTTTAACCCCCATTAGGAGCCAATAAGTGTGAAACCAGCAGTTTCTCAGTGTGTGTGATCGCTTAATGGACCAATGAAAGCATGTTTATACTTAGATGATTTTTCTTTTTTTTCTGGCATCCCTTCATAATTCAGTCCTTTTACAGAATGTTGCTAACACATTCTGATCTGTGTCATAAATAATACATAATCATTTATCAAAGTGACAGAACGTCCATTTTCAGACTAACAAAAGCCATTCTAAGGCTTTGATACAGTTTATCACAAGATTCTATTAAATAAATTAAAAGCATTAGTAATAAGAGGGGTAGCTAATGACTGGTTTCAATCATACCTAGCAGGTAGGTTACAAAGAGTAGAGGTAACACATACTATAAATAGATTTAAACATTTAGTAAAACTCTTATCAGAACCAATAATTAATATAGGGGTTCTGCAAGATAGCATATTAGGACGAATACTATTCCTGATACACACCAATGACTTTCCCAGTAGTGTTACTCGGATGAAAAAATTCTCTTCGCTGATGACAGCAATATTATAGTCACTGAGAAAACAAGAAAACTGTGACTTCTGAAATTTTCCCGGCGTATTTGTTCTTCTAATAATTTCCGGGTATGCAGCCGGATCCCGTCGACATTCTGCCACGATATTTCGGCCCAGAGACGTCCGGCCATCATCAGGTGAGTACACAACTACTGAAGAGCCCAGGTGCAGTCGCGGTATTTATACCGATTCTCGCGCACGTATTGACATGCGCGGCATAGCCGAGTTGTACGTGCTGCCCTCGGTGGTGAAAGTAAAAGATCATCTAGTCATTGAGTATCGAATGACGCTGTCTATTCCGCTGTGAATGTATAATTTTAATAACAGGATTCCAAGTTTTATCCAGTTGAAAGCCGTTGTCACGATTTATAAGATTATCGGCAAGACGTATTTCCACTGATTCCTTGATTACGGAATCCCAAAATCCGGAAACCGGAGCTAAAATTTTTGTTCCATTGTATTCCATTGAATGTCCCAATGAAATACAGTGCTCTGCTACTGCCGATTTTGACGGTTGCCGCAGACGGGTGTATCTTTCATGTTCTGTACATTGTTCATGGACAGTTCATAAATACCGCGACTGCACCTGGGCTCTTCAGTAGTTGTGTACTCACCTGATGATGGCCGGACGTCTCTGGGCCGAAATATCGTGGCAGAATGTCGACGGGATCCGGCTGCATACCCGGAAATTATTAGAAGAACAAATACGCCGGGAAAATTTCATAAGTCACATCAAATACCTTTACGGGGAGGAGATGGTTCAGGATATCCACGTACTGGATAAATTACGTGAGAAAAGAGCCAGGTTGCTGTGTTCACTAAATTTTTTACTGAAATGTAGAAACAATAACTTGATTCCAACTTTCGCCAGAGTTGTTCATTTTATTAATAGTGTGGCCGCCAACAATATAAAACGCAAGGCGAGTCTGGCTTTATTAAGAGAACGAATCCGTTATACGCGTCGTGAGTTAGACACTGTTGCCAGGAATTTATATTATTTACATCTGAAGATTGCAGCAAGATGTTCTTCCCTTAGCTGGGACTGGATTGACGGTGTATCTTGGGCCAAGGCAGACTGGGCTCACAGGAACAGTACGAACAGGCAAAGTGCGAAGTTTAGCCAACTCGTAACACGAAAGCCGCAAGAAGCTATCTCTGGACGATCCGTGGTGAACCTTACGGAGAAATCGTTTGACGATGCGACGATGTCAGTGCTTGCGAAAGGTTTAAACTTCGCCCCTACTCCTGTTTCACTGCCTTTAACGGATTTCATCAGTTCCATTGAGGAAGCTATTAGACGTCTCCCTGCGGATAATGCAGACGAAATTCGACGTGAATCTTGCCGAACGTTGTTGAAATGTGCGCCACAACGGAGTAACATCTCGCCAGCTGAAAGAGCTCCTCTCCGCAGCCTCAGAGAAGATACTAGCACAGTCGTATTGCCTGCGGATAAGGGTAACGCCACAGTTCTTCTGACAAGGGAAGCCTACAACGAGAAGATATATTGTCAGCTAAATGATTCCACGTACCGCAGAATTGAAAAGGACCCAACAAGCCGAATATCAAGGAAAACTGCTACCCTTTTGAACGACTGTTCTCTACCTGAACAAATTATCAAGAGATTGAGACCACACAATGCAGTACCACCAAGACTCTACGGTCTTCCCAAGATACACAGGATGGTGCCCCACTACGATTAATAGTGAGCAATATTGGTGCTGCCACCTATTCTACAGCAAAATATCTGGCCTCACTACTAAAGCCGTATGTGGGTAAGTGTTGCCACCATATACGTAATTCCGAGGATTTTGTCGGTCGCTTGAAGGAAGTTAAGCTTAGCAGCTCGGATTTATTAGTCAGCTTTGATGTGGTCTCACTATTTACCAAAGTGCCTTTAATGGAATCGTTACATCTTATTGGTAACTTATTCAGTGCAGAAATGACGGCCTTGTTTGAACATGTACTCTCCTCAACGTACTTTCTAGTCAATGACGAATTCTTTGAACAAACAGACGGCGTCGCCATGGGGAGCCCTTTGTCCCCTGTGGTAGCTAATCTCTTTATGGAGGACTTTGAGGAGAAAGCACTTGAGTCTGCTGTCTTAAAGCCTACGGTCTTCTGGCGGTACGTAGATGATACTTTTGTTGTATGGCCTCATGGCAGACAGGAACTGGAGAAATTCCTTCATAATTTAAACTCTTTACACGAGAACATCAAATTCACGATGGAGATTGAAAAAGATGGCACTTTACCATTTCTAGACGTGCTAGTATGCCGTAAAAATGATGGGTCATTAGGACATTCTGTGTACAGGAAACCGACTCACACAGATCTGTATCTCCAGGCGTCAAGCTGCCACCACCCAGCACAAACAGCCGGTGTTCTCAGTACCTTAATACATCGAGCGCATGTAATATCGGACGATGAAAACCTCCACGCTGAATTAGAACACTTAGAGAAGGTTTTTAAAGAGAATGGCTACACTTCACGCCAAATAAGAAAGGCCATGCGCAACTGTCATAACAAGAAGCAGCGCACTGAGGACGCTGATGACGACTTTAAATCAACTGCGTTTCTTCCATACGCCGGGAATGTGTCGTCGAAAATAGGCCGATTACTGAAGAAGAATAAAATCAAGGTTATCTTCCGTCCACCAGCAAAGAACCGGGCCCTGGTTGGATCCGTTAAAGACGATTTACAACTGAAGAAAGCAGGCGTCTACAAAATTCCCTGTGAATGTGGCTCTGCATATATTGGCCAGACGACAAGAACTGTCCATGAACGATGTACAGAACATGAAAGATACACCCGTCTGCGGCAACCGTCAAAATCGGCAGTAGCAGAGCACTGTATTTCATTGGGACATTCAATGGAATACAATGGAACAAAAATTTTAGCTCCGGTTTCCGGATTTTGGGATTCCGTAATCAAGGAATCAGTGGAAATACGTCTTGCCGATAATCTTATAAATCGTGACAACGGCTTTCAACTGGATAAAACTTGGAATCCTGTTATTAAAATTATACATTCACAGCGGAATAGACAGCGTCATTCGATACTCAATGACTAGATGATCTTTTACTTTCACCACCGAGGGGAGCACGTACAACTCGGCTATGCCGCGCATGTCAACACGTGCGCGAGAATCGGTATAAATACCGCGACTGCACCTGGGCTCTTCAGTAGTTGTGTACTCACCTGATGATGGCCGGACGTCTCTGGGCCGAAATATCGTGGCAGAATGTCGACGGGATCCGGCTGCATACCCGGAAATTATTAGAAGAACAAGAAAACTCCTTGCAGAGAGAGCAAGTGAAGCTCTCAAGGAAGTTTACAACTGGTCAATAAGCAAATAAGGTGACATTGTACATAAAGAAAACTAATGCCATGAATTTCAGTTTGAAGAGGGAAAAAGACAGTGTTAAATTAAATGTTGATAGCACCTCTATAGACACTGGAACAAATACACAGACAGTATAACAAATGCAAAATTTCTAGGAATGAGTATTGATTCTCAGTTGAAGTGGTGTGAACATACAAAGATACTTGCAATTCTAGGAATGAGTATTGATTCTCAGTTGAATTGGTGTGAACATTCAAAGATACTTGCAAACAGAATGTCATCAGCATGTTATGCCCTTTGAATCCTATCATCAGTGTGTAACATGCAGTGTCTTTTGTTACATACTATTCATATGTAAACTAAGTTATTAGCTATGACATTCTTTTTTGGGGAACAAATGCGCAAATTATGAACACAATTTTCAATTCCAAGAAAGAGCCATAAGAATCATAACCAAAAATTATAGTGCAGCTCATTGTAAAGATCTGTACAAAACATTGGGGATTTTAACTACTTTGTGTGTATACATTTACCAGTCAGTTGTACACATCAAAAATAACTTTGATAATTACTGCACAAACAGGTCTGTCCATGACTATGGAACAAGAGCTAGACTCAATTTACATTTGCAAAAAAAAAAAAAAAAAAATATAAGCATAAAACTCTACAATAAATTACCAAAACAGAAAAAATAAATTGCAAAAATACACTTATTTAAAAAGGCAGCAATACATTTTATACATTGATGGATTACTTAGATAAAACAGAATAGGAGTTTGGTAAAACAATTATACAAGTAAATAATAATAATGATTATAAAACATCCAACATTCCACATAATACCTTCATACTAGGTTTTTTCCCTTCTTTTCTCCTTTTCTAGAAAACTTACCCCCAAGCTATGCATTGCACAATACACCTCTTCCTCTTTCTGAGTTCAATGTCTCACTCATTATAGAGGGATGCTGACTCAGTTTTTCAGGACCGCAAATGGGAAATTGTGGTACAGAAAATCTCCCAGAGATCACTAGTGTGTGTGTGTGTGTGTGTGTGTGTGTGTGTGTGTGTGTGTGTGAGAGAGAGAGAGAGAGAGAGAGAGAGAGAGAGAGTAGTGAGTGAGTAAGTGAAGTGTTATGAAACAATGTGTGTGTGTGTGTAGTATGTGCAGTGAATGATACTAAGATGTGAGTGAAGAGTGTGGCATTATATTATTTAATAAGTTATTTGTTAAAAAAAAAGTATTATATACCAGGAGTAAATCTAATGATTGTCTCTTAGAAATCTGTAGACCCCCTTTTCCACTATCTTATTTGTAGAAAGTAAATTTGTGCTTAACTTTGGCTTATAAAGAACATATGTTACTTTAATTTTTATCTACGTCTTCAGTTCCGTTTATTATTAAATTGCCGTGTATTACCACTACCTTTCATATAAATATCAATTTACATGCATTCATTACATAAGGGAACTTAGTTGTGTACTGATCCATAAGTCAGTATATATCAGTCATTTATAGCTTTTTCTGATACCAATGTAGTGAAGAATGTCTTGTAATTTACCGATTACTTGCCATTTCTCTTGGTTTTACTGAAACAGTTTCTCTCTCTCTCTCTCTCTCTCTCTCTCTCTCTCTCTCTCTTCAGAGTGACCATATCAGTACTTGTTACAATTAAGCACCTTGGAAAAATTGTGTGCAGAGTTTCTGTTACCTTTCTGATTCACTTAAAGAAGTATGTCACTGTTCCTAGAGAGGTAGTACTTTTTGTCCTTCTCTTCCTACAACAGTTAACTCTTAGTTGTGTCTCCAGTTATTCATGTACGAGAATTCTCTAAACCCATGATAAAATCAAACAATGTAAATTCCAAGATGGAATGACAACAGTGTTTTGAAAAGGATAGATTGCTACTCACCTCATGGAGGAGACACTGAGTCACAGACGGGCACAGCAAAAATACTGCTATATGTCTGAGCTTTCAGCCATAAGGCTTCATCCAAAGTAGAACAAAACTCGCACATTCAAACAAGCACAACTCATGTTCCCACGACCACCATCTCTAACCAGTGAGGTCAACTGTACAGCAGCTGTGCCTGATAGGTGGTGGGACAAAGAGGAGGCTATGGCAGGGAGGTGGAGGGATAGCAGGATAAGGGTGGGCAAAGGTTCAGTGCTGCTTGTGGTAGCATGCAGGGCCTCGGTGGGGTTAGAGTAGGGCTGCTTCATGCAGTCGAGAGGCCCCGAGACGGCAGAGGGGAGGGTGAACGGAAAGGAGAGACGTAGAGGAGGGCAAAAAGACTTGTGGGGGCATTGGTGAAATAGAAGGCTGTCTAGTGCTGGAGTGGGGGCAGGGAAGGGGATAGGTGGGTGAAGGACAGGGACTAGTGAACACTGAGGCCAGGGGAGCTTATGGGAACATAGGGCGTAATACAGAGTGAGTTCCCATCTGCACAATTAAGAAAAGCTGGTGTTAGTTGGGTGGATCTAGATGACACAGCCTGTGAAGCAGTCATTGAAATGAAGCACACTGTGGTGGATAACATGTTCAGCAACTGTGTGGTCCAACATTCTCTGGGCCACAGTTTGTCAGTGCCATTTGTGTAGGCATACAGCTTTTCGGTTGTCGTGCCCTCATAGGAAGCAGCACAGTGGTCACAGTGCAGTTTGTAGATCTCTACTGCTTTCACAGGTAGCCCTGCCTGTGATGGGATAACCCATGATAATTGATTTATAGTGATCAGGTACCCCTACCAATAAAATGTGTCCTGTCCATCCATATTTCACTACGAAGCATGTAACATATAAAAAGTGTAAATTATTTTTTCCTGTACTCTTCTATGGATGTGCAGTTCTCCAGGCAAATTGTATGGAGTGTTCTCAACAAACCAGTTCTTCCGTAAAGTCCTCCGTCTTCATATACATGTTATAATTTGTTCTAGGATTTTTGTGGCTCTGATGTTCTGCAAGTGTACATAAAATGCAGGAGCAACCAAAATTGTGGTGCCACCCATCTGCTTTGATCTGTGCTATAACTGTGTTGTGTTGTGTTGTTTGATGCCTTGGTAGTGTGGCCTATTTGAAATCGATTGTGTTTGCAGAGGATGTGTTGGAGGCGGTGCTCTCTAGTGTGGGATGTCTGTTTCTAAATAGTTCATGAGTGCTGTTAGAGATTCATTGGCTTTCTTGAGTGCTGATTGTGAGAATAATGTTGGAAGGGTTTGTTAGTGTGTTATTTTGACGTTGGCAGCTACGCCAATAAACTCATTTTTGCGTTTGGAATGTTTAGTGCGGGTGCTGTTTATGGTTGGAGATTCACTTTACTATCATTCATTTTTTTCGGTAGTTATGGACATGAAAACGAAATTCATGAATAGGTCCTAGCATGCCGCAGTGGGTGATGACATGTTGACCACGACTAAATTCCTGCAGTTATTTTGTCCAGTGACCAGTACATATGATGTTTCAGCATGATAACATATGGCTTTTTATCTGTAGGGGTTCCTGGTTTGAGAAGTCATGGATGGCCATTACAGAGTTGGTTAGATGACACATTGTTTTTGCTATCACTAGATTCGTTGGTTAGTAAGTACTTTTTATTTTTTTGTTGTAATATATATGGTTTGTGGATTTATGTACATAATTCTATGTTTCTTGTTGTCGAAATTGGTGTTAGTACAGTTCTTTTGGGTTGCTTTGTTAGTTATTGATAATTATGATGGATTGTGATTTATGGGTATCATAGAGTTTGTTTTACTTATATTGTCGAGTTTAGGTTTTAGATACTAGTTATATGGACTCTGTTTTAATTATAAAGGTTAAGTGATATTTCTGTTACTGGGTTGTGGTGCTGTGTGTGTGTGTGTGTGTGTGTGTGTGTGTGTGTGTGTGTGTGACATTGTGGACTGCATTTAAGCTATATAGGTTAAGAGAAATTTCTGCATTTTTAGTTGCTTCTGCAACGGTGTTCTAACCTGATTTGTTTACCACGTGAGATCGGTACCATCTCTTATTAATTTATTTGAGCTATGTCTCTCAGTTGCCATCAATACTATTTCTCCGAATTTAAACCACATTTGTTTTGTGATTACGTAGATAGATTAGGAGGAGTGAAGACCTTCTCCTACGAAGGTGTCAATTTTTTTTTTAGGTATATTTTGCATATTTGTTTTTTGTGGATGTTATGGTATTCAGCCATCCTACAACAACCTTTTGGTCACTATACTCTGTATGTGTGATGATGCTCTATATTTACATTTGTCGCTAAGAGTTCAAATATGTTTTCACAGCCATTTACAGTTTGAATGGGCTCCTGAACCAACTGTTGTAAATAATTTTCAAAGAAAGCATTCAGGATGATTTCAGACAGTATTTTATGCCTACCACTGACTTGGAACGTATATTTTCACCAACATAATGCCAGTAGATTGAAGTCACCACCAACTGTAAATGAGTGAGGTACCTCTTTGAAATGAGACTCGAGTTTTGAATTGTTCAGCAACTGTATCATCATAGTCAGGAGTCATTAAAAGAAACTATTTATTAATTTATTCTAGTTGTCAAGTATAACCTGTACTCACGCTAACTCACAGGCCTATTTATTTCATTTTCACTGCAAGGTAAACTGCTTGTGACAGCAATAAACAGTCCATGACCAACTGTATTTAATCTATACTTCCTGAATACAGTTAGGTCCAGATTTCTGTACCTATAACAATTTGAACTTCTGTTCTTTCTGTTAGTGCTTGGAGCTCTAGTCCTTTGCCAATTCAGCTGCAACAATTCGTAACTACAATACTAATTGTACCTAGGTCTCCCCTTACCCCGTCTTTGCAGTGCACCCTTTCAGCCAGACACCCTTTCTGTAGTCTCCCAAGATACTTGTAAATAAAAAACCACCTAGTCCACCCCACACAGCATCCACTACCCATGTAACTGCTTCCTTTGTTTAGTGGACGCCTGAATTATTAAGCAGAACCTGAAAACCCACCGTCCTGTGGTGCAATTCAAGAAATCTGCAACCTACATGGTTGCAGAATCATTTGAGCCACTGATTCATACTGTCCTTTTGGCTCTGTACCAGGAGACTGCAGACAGTCCTGTCGATGATGCTACAGATGGTGTGCTCCAATTCATCTCACTAACAAGTCTGGTAGTCCTTACCACTGCAGCTAGCTGACCGAAACCAAAGAGACTCTCTTCCAATCCGAAGCTATACACATTGTTAGTACCGACAGGAGCCAATATCTGCAGTTAGCTGCACTCTGTGCTCTTCATGGCATATGGAAGCACCCTTTGCACATCTTGAATGACTCCTGTGAATGTGTACGCAGAGTGCACTTTGGCTACCTTTCTCTGCTTGGCAGCCATATCACCAGGGAAACCCATTATGCACGTAAAATTGGAGCTTCCACCTACCGGTAATTCCATGGTCTGTGACTGCCCAGATCTTGCAGACCAAGAGGCTTTCCCTGAAACAGGGCAAGTGACTGCGTCTGGTTTAGGATTACCAGACACGCAGTACTCATGGAACACATGGTTCATACATGTCAACAACACTGTTTTCCTTCTGGATACCAACATGTGAAGATTGAAATGAACACATCTGCTTTTGCTTTGTTACTATCAGTTTCAGTTCTTGTGTCAGCCATGTGTACCTGGACACCCTTTATGTATGACTAGAATTGCCATGGGTTTTATGAGAAGACTTTCAATAAGATTCTACTGCGGTGCTCATCAAAGGCTTCATGCATCGCCTTTTTGATGCCCAAACACGTTTCCTTTAGCTTTTCTCTAGAAACCATATGCTTTGTGCTACACATGCCATGTAGGCCTAGTTGTCATTGGTTTCTTATCGTTGAGGTGGACAGTGGCAGGAGGGGTGCTTCAGTCATGAACTGTTTTACTAGGTACATGTGTATCCAGTGTTTGGTCTTCTAAATATGAGCCACAATTCTTCTAAATGCTCTTGTACAGAATTAATGTTTCAGGTTCCTCCTTGAGATGTGACACTGTTGCCATTATGTAGTCTACTTAACCTTTCTACATGTTTTGATTGACTAATGTATGTTGGTAAAGATTGTTGTTACTACCACTTCATTGTCACTGATATCATTTTTAATATGGGAGGAAATGAAGCCCCCCATGCTTCTTGACAGAGCGTAGGGGGAACGATGTGGGAGACCCGCACTGCTGTACTAGGCAAGGTCGTAATGGAGGTGGTTTACCGTTGCCTTCTTCCGACCGTAATGGGGATGAATGATGATGATGACGACACAGCTACTCCCAGTCATCTCTGGGCAGGTGAAAATCCCTGACCCTGCCAGGAATCGAACACGGGACCCTGTGCCCAGGAAGCGAGGATGCTACCGCGAAACCACAAGCTGTGGACTATTTTCAATATGGAAATCGTAAATAAAAGTCATGACTATTTGTTGCCGTTAGATCTAATAGATTTCCATCATGAGTAGTCTTGCAGTCTGTTCCAGGAAGTTTTCAGAGAGGACATTTAGTATTGCTTTGCAGAGTGTGTTTTCACTCCCACCACTTACATGACTGAAACAGTCCCTTTTAGTTCTTGGGTGATTAAAGTCTCTTCCAATCGTGACAGTATGTTTGGAGAACATATTTACTAACAAACTGAGATTTGTTGTAAGTGTGTGGTAATCTAAGGGTCAGTCTGGTGATTGATAGAAAGATGCAGTTATAAATTTATGCACACACTTTATACTGTCTCCTACCCAAAAAAATCCTATACACGATGATGTTGACTGCTGAAGCTGATGTCGTGAAGAACTGCGGTGAGCTCTTGCACACTACATTGACCTCAGCCTGAGGGTGCTGCTATGCTGAGAGGGAAGTGTGGTTTCCTGGAGTCCCTCCCATTGGTTGTTGCAGATAGTGGCAAGCCCTCACTAATGTCTGTCTGTACGGCCAACTTTGGTGTGGCATTGCAAACTCTATATGATACCACACTTTTCAGCTAATTTTTTGTTTTATTTAGTATTTTAAGTCAAAACTATACTACAATTTTCTTTAAGTGTGAGGAAATGGTGTGGGCGTGCACAGATATACACACTTCCATGGGAGATTTTTAGCATCCTTTAATATATTGGTCAGCAACCAGTTTCCCTATTCCCATTGGCTAATAGTCTTCCAAGTCTCTAATATGTGTACATGGACCATTGTCTCATAAAGATTGCTAATGAGTAAAGACTTTATTCTCACTAAGCATTTGTTCATAAGGTGCAGGGGCATTGATAATCATGCCACTAAGTGCCCTGAAACTAATGTCGTCATCATCATCCAGTATCACTAACTTTTTGTCTGTTTTAGTTATATTGTAATTAATGGAAATCCATAACTTTATATTTTTTAATGAAATTTATGCTCTTCAGTAGTGTGTGCACTGTTACGAAATTCTGTGGCAGATTAATATTGTGTCTCAGGCTAAGGCTCAAACCTGGAAAGTTTGCTTCCACAGGGAGTGTTCTCTCTGACTGCTCTACACAGGCACTGCTCACAATCTGCCCTCACAACTCTAGTCTGCTCTATACTAGTCTTCACAGAAGTTCTCCTGCACAAGTTACAGACTCCCCCAGCCATATCTCCCTAGTATCCCAGGAATGATAATCCAAGGAGGTGTGCAGGAGAGCTTGTGTGAAGTTTGGAATGTAGGGGAGAGATTTGGAGGTAGTAAAGACGTGAGGATGGGTCATTAGTCTTGCCTGAGTAGCTCAGTCTGTAAGAGCATATACTATGAAAGGCAAGGTTTTTGGTTCCTTTCCTTATACAGTTTTAATCTGCCAGGAAGTGTGACATATATTTTTATTTCATGTATTCTTTAAGACAAAGCAGTTGTGTTGATCACAATTTGTGTGTGTGGATCAAAGTTACCATGCACTACGAAGTCAGCTAATTTTCTGTTACAGCTTAGACATTTTATTTCTTGAATGTTTGATATGCAATCTTCTCAAGTTTTCACTCTGCTTAAAAATACAGTCCAAATACAGTTTTAAATTTGATCAGAGACAGTCATCAGAACTGTTGTGTATTAATCTTCTGTAAACCCTGTCAGTTGTAAAATTGCCAGCTAAAATGTTTTGTGTTGTGTTTTCCACATAGAAGCTGACCTGTATCCAAGAACTACAGCTGTTGGAAGTATTGTGTGATTATTTCTCATTTCGAGGAGTCAACAATGATTCAACATGTAACACTGTTTTCATGTCCTTATTCCCTCCGACAAATATGGAGAGATGTCGATTTCTGGCCAAACTTGTGTCTATGGCAATTTCAACAAAAAATACTCCTGTACTAAGTGCAACAGGCATATGGATGCAGGTAAAAATGAAACTTTGATAATATGTTAGTACTGATTTACATTTTAGGAAACCAATTAAGACATTGATGAGTTGCATATATATAAACAGTATTTTACACTGTAAATTTTTTTATGTGCAATAGTATAGTGAAATCATCAGTTAACAACAGTTTATCCATTATCACACAATTGTTTTATTCTGCTTACTTTATTCTCAATTTCTTTTTTATAGCAACTTGGATGCACTTCTAAAGTCAGTATGGAGCTTGTGCGGGGACTGGTGAAAGATTATTTTGTGCTGGTCCCAAAAGCAGTAAGCGTGCTACAAGATTTGCCCCAGCTGGCACCACACTTCACAGCCAATTTTCTGACAGCTGTAGCAGATATGTATGGCTCCGAAGGTATGTAGTTGAATCATGAGATGTAACAAGTTTTTATTTGCAGAAAGTAAGAAGTATTTTGCTCCATTTATTCTGTTTCTCGTTTTAAATCAACTTCTGCATCTACATCTACATCTACTTGGTAAGTATTCGTACATATTTACAACTGTTGTTCTAAAAAGTCAAAATTTTCACTACAAAATTGTTTGTTGTTACTATTAGGATGTACAGATAAACAAAATATATTCTAAATCCTGGCCTATGATTTATGTTCAAATTTGAGAGAGGAATACAGATGGTTTTCAGTGGAAGTTGGGTAACATGGATTGCTGCCAGTAACAGTCACAGAAGAGGAGGAGAGGGCAAACAGAAACAATGTAAAAATGGTGATAAGAAAGACTGGTTGTAAGAGAATGAAGAGGGAGTTAGGGAATAGGAAGCATGTGGCCACAGATGGTGAGTAATGTGGGATTCTACCAAGAGCATGGCAGGAAACGATGTGATGAAGGGTTAATTCCCACCACGTGTACAGTCCAGATGCTTGGGTAGGGTTGAAACTGGCACAAATATTGAAACAGCTGTTGAATACATTTTGTCATACTGTGTAGCATGTTCAAAACATATTTTTGGTTAAACTCAGATGGTGGCCATTCATAGATGTGTTTTGTTGTCATACTCAGGTAGAATACTGCACAGTAATTTTATCCTATCGTGCACACCATTTCCACTTCAGTAATGTAGTAGGAAATACTGCATCTGGACTCCCATTAGGATGTGGTGGGTGGGTTTATGGGACTAGTCTTCTAACTGAGGACTCCACAAGGAAATAGCTTGTGTAGTGCAAGATTGAGAGTGTATTTGTGTGATGATGAAATACTACTTTGGGGAACAAAGATATGGTTTTGGGTGAAATATACCTCATCCCAGTGTGTGACAACTGAAGATCTCCTTGTGAAGGAGTATTTTGTTTGCCTGGGTGGTAAAGGGAGAAGTTGTCAGCATCTGTTTCCCAGTGGTAATGGTATTGTTGATGTCTCAATGGGAATGGCACTGGGCACTTGATTCAGGACTTGCTGTACAGTATATTGCCTGTCTTTAAAGGCTTTTGTAAGCTCGTTTGTGTAGATAAATGGAGCTTCCCACTGCAGATTCGGTGCACGCAGTTCCCAGCACTGTAAGAGAGGGACTTTGTAGGCCTAATGTTGAATGCTTGGCAACTGTCAAAATAGTGGCTCTATAGATAGGTGTTTTTAATATTGACTTGTTTCCATGCAGCTATTGGTATGTTAAGGAGGATCATTCAAAGAGATAGGACTTTGGGCCGAGAAAGATAAGTTAAAATGTAATTGGCAGAATGTGTTGAGATTCTAGGCAAAACAGAAGAAACTACTGCTCACGAAGATGTTATCAGTGAATTTGAACCAGGAAAGAGGTTTAAGATTTTGAGTGCATAGGGAGGATTCATTTAAGTGACACACAACAGATTCACATACAACAGTGATAGACATAGATGCTTGGAAATTGTGTGGAATTTATTATCCTTTACAGAAGAAATCATTATGGGTTTGAATGCATTTGGCCAACCAAATTTTAAAAAAGGCATTGGGTTTGGTGTTGCATCTCTTTTTCAAATATTTTGTTCCACAGCAGCAAGGCCTTATGCATGGGGGATCCTAGTATACAGTGATGCAGCACATGTAATGAAAAGCAAGGCATCTGATAATAATGGTTTGGAAAGTAGTCTGTTAAATTTTGAGCATACACATACACAAATTTCATTTTTCTTCACTAATAATTTGGCCACTTATCTTACAGCCATCCCCAGTGTGAACCTTGAGCTGCCTTACATGTTCCACATGTTGACACTCTAATGTGAGTCAGCACCATAGATGGCGTTCGATATACCTTGCAGATACAGACAGGATCCTTGTGACAAGTGGAGAAAGTGATTGGATAGTTACGTTCTAACTTGATGTATCACACTACAGTGTATTCTCTCAAATTTCTTTATAGCATGGCCTGTATTCTATGCCTTTTCTCATCTGCTAATCATATCTCCATTACTTCCATAAATACTTGAGTTCCAAAACAATAAGATGGAACCTGCAATTTTCACATCACTATTATCGGTAGAGTGGCCCTTATGTGTGCAGTGTTCCATTTTTGCTGAATAATGTGATAGTTGCAAGTGAGTGTGCTGTTGGTGTTTGACGTTTCTCCAATGAACCGTTCATGTTGCTTGCTATACTTTAGTAGGTTTTAGATTAGTCTTTGTTGCTCTTAGATTAGTTTTCAGACATCTCATCAGAAAGTCAATTTAGTTTCAGAAGGTTTGCCATTGTGGCATACGAAGAAAGAAAAATTCCTCAGATGTCAAAGTGGATAGCTGTGTGTTATATCTATTGGAAGTCACTTTCATTTCAGGGTAATGACCTAAAACCTTCAACTTCTAATCTTTTTCATCAAAAACTAGAGAATTCATCAGTCATCTGTAATTTTGGGCGAATAACGTCATTGTGATTTCATGTCAGTTTTATCTCTTGACTCTGATTTAAAACTGAAAAATTGATTATTTTTTTTGTTCTTTTTTCTGTTGCAACTTTTTTCAAACTTGTAACTTGATTTCTTTAACATTAATTTGGCTACTGTATGTCTGAATTTCATCATAAGCATCTGTTGGCCATAGACAAGGTAAGACAGTGCTGCAATAGCTGCATGTTGTCCCTCTTGTTTCAAAAGGTGGAAAAATCGCCAATTCCTCTCTTGAGACATTCTCAGTTGGAAGTTGCAAATGTGCTGCAATAGTTTAAGTTGGCTGTTGTAGAGATTTCACATCATTTTAAGGAGAGCCATCAAGCATGCTGCAAAATGTCCATAATATACTTTTTCACTTTTTTGTGTGCACAGAGCTTCAGAAACAGGACCACAGCATGTTGTAAAACTCTTTTATGTATTCATGTCTTCTAAAAAGTTTCAAACCCACAGCTCTGTGTAACTTCATAGACTTATTATTGAATAAATTTATTTCATTTCATTATACAAACTAGTCTCTTATATGAAGTGCTCCTCATCAAATGCTTGTCCAGAAACAATTATTTTGGATGACTTTGAGCATCCAGCACCATTTCGTAAAGCATCACTTTTTTGCATGGCTACACATTGCATCCTCCTCCCATGAACCATGGACCTTGCCATTGGTGGGGTGGCTTGTGTGCCTCAGCGATACAGATAGCCGTACTGTAGGTGCAACCACAACGGAGGGGTATCTGTTGAGAGGCCAGACAAACGTGTGGTTCCTGAAGAGGGGCAGCAGCCTTTTCAGTAGTTGCAAGGGCAACAGTCTGGATGATTGACTGATCTGGCCTTGTAACACTAACCAAAATGATCCTGGTGTTGTGGTACTGCAAACGACTGAAAGCAAGGGGAAACTACAGCTGTAATTTTTCCCGAGGGCATGCAGCTTTACTGTATGATTAAATGATGATGGTGTCCTCTTGGGTAAAATATTCCGGAGGTAAAATAGTCCCCCATTCGGATCTCCGGGCGGGGACTACTCAAGAGGATGCCGTTATCAGGAGAAAGAAAACTGGCGTTTTAGGGATCGGAGCGTGGAATGTCAGATCACTCAATCGGGCAAGTAGGTTAGAAAATTTAAAAAGGGAAATGGATAGGTTAAAGTTAGATATAGTGGGAATTAGTGAAGTTCGGTGGAAGGAGGAACAAGACTTCTGATCAGGTGACTACAGGGTTAACACAAAATCAAATAGGGGTAATGCAGGAGTAGGTTTAATAATGAATAGGAAAATAGAAATTCCGGTAAGCTACTACAAACAGTATAGTGAACGCATTATTGTGGCCAAGATAGATACGAAGCACACACCTACTACAGTAATAAAAGTTTATATGCCAACTAGCTCTGCAGATGATGAAGAAATTGAAGAAATGTATGATGAAATAAAAGAAATTATTCAGATAGTGAAGGGAGACGAAAATTTAATAGTAATGGGTGACTGGAATTCGGTTGTAGGAAAAGGGAGAGAAGGAAACGTAGTGGGTGAATATGGATTGGGGGACAGAAATGAAAGAGGAAGCCGCCTGGTAGAATTTTGCACAGAGCACAACTTAATCGTAGCTAACACTTGGTTTAAGAATCATGAAAGGAGGTTGTATTCATGGAAGAACCCTGGAGATATTAAAAGGTATCAGATAGATTATATAATGGTACGACAGAGATTTAGGAACCAGGTTTTAAATTGTAAGACATTTCCAGGGGCAGATGAGGACTCTGACCACAATCTATTGGTTATGACCTTTAGATTAAAACTGAAGAAACTGCAAAAAGGTGGGAATTTAAGGAGATGGGACCTGGATAAACTGAAAGAACCAGAGGTTGTACGGAGTTTCAGGGAGAGCACAAGGGAACAATTGACAAGAATGGGGGGAAAGAGATACAGTAGAAGAAGAATGGGTAGCTTTGAGGGATGAAGTAGTGAAGGCAGCAGAGGATCAAGTAGGTAAAAAGACGAGGGCTAGTAGAAATCCTTGGGTAACAGAAGAAATATTGAATTTAATTGATGAAAGGAGAACATATAAAAATGCAGATGTAGAGGCTTATCTCACTAGGGGTACGATAGATACTGCCTACAGGAAAATTACAGAGACCTTTGTAGAAAAGAGAACCACTTGTATGAATATCAATAGCTCAGATGGAAACCCAGTTCTAAGCAAAGAAGGGAAAGCAGAGAGGTGGAAGGAGTATATAGAGGGTCTATACAAGGGTGATGTACTTGAGAACAATATTATGGAAATGGAGGAGGATGTGGATGAGGATGAGATGGGAGATGCGATACTGCGTGAAGAGTTTGACAGAGCATTGAAAGACCTGAGTCGAAACAAGGCCCCCGGAGTAGACAACATTCCATTGGGAGAGCCAGTCCTGACAAAACTCTACCATCTGGTGAACAAGATGTATGAAACAGGCGAAATACCCTCAGACTTCAAGAAGAACATAATAATTCCAATCCCAAAGAAAGCAGGTGTTGACAAATGTGAAAATTACCGAACAATCAGTTTAATAAGTCACTGCTGCAAAATACTAACATGAATTCTTTACAGACGAATGGAAAAACTAGTAGAAGCCGACCTCAGGGAAGATCAGTTTGGATTCCGTAGAAATACTGGAACACGTGAGGCAATACTGACCTTACGACTTATCTTAGAAGAAAGATTAAGAAAGGGTAAACCTATGTTTCTAGCATTTGTAGACTTAAAGAAAGCTTTTGACAATGTTGACTGGAATACTCTCTTTCAAATTCTAAAGGTGGCAGGGGTAAAATACAGGGAGCGAAATGCTACTTAAAATTTGTACAAAAACCAGATGGCAGTTATAAGAGTTGAGGGGTATGAAAGGGAAGCAGTGGTTGGGAAGGGAGTAAGACAGGGAAAAATTCGGAGGAGGTATTAAAATCCAGGGAGAAGAAATAAAAACCTTGAGGTTCGCCGATGACATTGTAATTCTGTCAGAGACAGCAAGGACTTGGAAGAACAGTTGAACAGAATGGACAGTGTCTTGAAAGGAGGGTGTAAGATGAACATCAACAAAAGGAAAACGAGGATAATGGAATGTAGTCGAATTAAGTTGGGTGATGCTGAGGGAATTAGATTACAAAATGAAACACTTAAAGTAGTAAAGGAGTTTTGCTATTTGGGGAGCAAAATAACTGACAATAGTCGAAGTAGAGAGGATATAAAATGTAGACTGGCAATGGCAAGGAAAGTGTTTCTGAAGAAGAGAAATTTGTTAGCATTGAGTATAGATTTAAGTGTCAGGAAGTCATTTCTGAAAGTATTTGTATGGAGTGTAGCCATGTATGGAAGTGAAACATGGATAATAAATAGCTTGGACAAGAAGAGAATAGAAGCTTTCGAAATGAGGTGCTACAGAAGAATGCTGAAGATTAGATGGGTAGATCACATAACTAACATGGAGGTATTGAATAGGATTGGGGAGAAGAGAAGTTTGTGGCACAACTTGACTAGAAGAAGGGATCGGTTGGTAGGACATGTTCTGAGGCATCAAGGGATCATCAATTTAGTACTGGAGGGCAGTGCGGAGGGTAAGAATCGTAGAGGGAGACCAAGAGATGAATACACTAAGCACGTTCAGAAGGATGTAGGTTGCAGTAGGTACTGGGAGATGAAGATGTTTGCACAGGATAGAGTGGCATGGAGAGCTGCATCAAACCAGTCTCAGGACTGAAGACCACAACAACAACACACATTGCATTTGGCTAATGATACCTATTGTCTAGTTTTTTTTCAAGATAACAAATCCTACAGTTAGCACCACTTGTAGTTGACAAATTTAAAGTACGTTTGCACATAAAAAGTGTGATGGTAACTGGGCATTACATCCTGTGATATTGGCATTTTTACTGCTTTGAAAAATTATGATATTTCTATGATCTTATCCACCACGTGTGTCATCATCATCATCATCATCATCATCATCATCATCATCATCATCTTCAGCAGCAGCACTTATATCTTGCTCATCTTCCAACTCCATTGAACTACTGAATGGCACACACAATATTATAAACACATTCACAAAATTGCTTTCCTTACCAGTTGCTGTTGCAATGACTCTGTATGGGTATAGAATAAATATCTGCAAATTCCATATACCATTGTGTCAATACGACTGCAGTGAGTACCAGAAAGTCATCAACACACTAATGGTTGTCTGTTGAGAATAACCTCAATCAAAAATCCATTTTGTGACATATCCACAATTATTCACATATATTTCCCTCCTAGCAATAATAATTTATTCTGAAACTTGTTTCTGGTGATAATCATTTACTTTCTTGGTAAGTGTCCTTTGGTTAGTAACCTTTACACCATAACCTGATATGTTTGAATTGTTCGTAATTTAAATTAAAAAAAAAGTGGGTCTTACAGCACCAGTGAGATCATAGAATGGATAAGAAATACAAGATGATTGACAAATGCGTATTGTGAAACATTCTTAGAGATGCATCATTATTTGTGACAGTTTTAAATATCCCTGAGTCGATTGCTTAGCATAAGAATTACATAATCAAAGAGGTGGTTATCCATGATTTTATTTTAACTACTCAGAAAGTTCTACGTTGAATTAGAACTTCACTTAATAATAATAATAATAATAATAATAATAATAGCCACATTACATTTTATATTCAAACTTACAGAATGTCATCTGTAAAACCTGTAGGGTCAGTAGGGTCAGTGACCATGTGTGTCTAGAATTAATTCAGTCTACAGCGGAGTGTGCATTGATTTGTTTCTCTGGACAGATTAAAACTGCGTGGCAAACTGAGAGTCGAACCTGGGACATTTGCTTTTGTGGCCAGGTGTTGTACCCACTGATCCATCCAAACATGATTCGTGACCTGACCTCACAGTTTAGCTTCTACCATTATCTAATTTCCTACCTTCCAAACTTCAGAGAAGGTCTCATCCATGTCTTGCAGGACTAGCACTCCTGGAAGAAAGGATATTATGGAGACAGGGATTAGCCATTACCTGGAAGTTGTTTCCAGATTTAATATTCATTCTGCTCCAAAGTAAGGGCTGACTTGAAATTTACTGGCAGATTAAAACAGTGTGCTAGACTTAGACTAGAACTTTTTGCATGCGAGTACTCTACCTGTCGAGCTATCCAAGCACTTGCCCACAAAAGGCAAAGGTTCCAGTTTCAAGTCCTGGGACCTTTGTCTTTTGAGTGCAAGTGCTCTACTTATGGAACTATCCAACCCCTTGCCCACAAAAGGCACAGGTCTGTGGTTCAAGTGTCAGTCTGGCACACATTTGTAGTCTGCCAGGAAGTTTCAAGCCATGGTGTACTGTTTCAGAGTGATAAAACTCAGTTCGTCATAAGCATCCATTGATCATAGACAAGGTAAGACAGTGCTACAATAGCTTTATGTTGTCCCTCTGGTTTTGAAACGTGGAAAAAAATCTTTAATTCATCTCTTGACACATTCTCTGTTAGAAGTTGCAAATGTGCTGCAATGGTTTAAGTTGGCTGTTGTAGAGATTTCACGTCATTTTAAGCATGCTCATTGTTTTAGGAAATATTGGACTTAATGTCTGTTGATGTTAAAAACCACTGTGTTCTTACCTTGTTCATTCATTTTGTAGCACTGGAAACACAAGAAAATTGGTTTATTATATCAACAGAATCTACAGAGTTAGCAACCTCGGTACGTCTGAGAAAGTAGTTGTTGTTGTAGATGTGTGCCTGTCAGCTATACTTCTATTATTGCCCAGTTAAGTCCATTGAACCTAATTCATTAGACCTACATGTCTGCAGGGACAGGTAGGGAGGGAAGGAGGCAGTCTTGACAAGTGCAAAGCTAGTTGAATTGGAGTGTGTCAGTAGAGTAGCGTAACTGGTTAGACTGTTAGCCTATGAACGTTTTATGTTGTTACATTTGTTACCCTGTAAACTAAGTAGAGCTGTCCTCATTCTCAAGGATGGTTTCAACACCACGCTGCTTTATTAGGTAGGTCTGTTAGTTTCAACACTACACTGTGTTATTAGGTATGGTCATATTCAATTTAGTATATCCTTGCCTTCCCCCAACCTTTAAACTGACTTATCCACCCAATTAAACAAGGACCTACAGTTTAATACAGACTCTGAACTAAAGTGCAACTGTTTGTTTTTCATATTAACAAGTCATTGGCAGAGGAGAAAGTGTTAAAAGTCAGAAAAAAAACTAGGATGAAATGGAGACAGAAGCACATGGTGTTGGATTTGCAGTCTGAAACTTATCCACTGAGTCGCCAAAAAACACTTCTGATGACCATGCCATTGAGTTCATCTCTCCCTTCCATCTCTCCTCCTCACCTTGTCTCTGCCCTTCCCTCCCTCTCAATTATGTCTCCCCTACCCATTTCCGCCCCCCCCCCCCCCCCCCCCAATTAATACCTGTCATCCCGGAGTACTACTACTGCTCATAAGTAGGCAGACAGTGGCCCCAAGGCTTGAGAGTGTGTTTTCTTCCTCTTCCCCTGACAGTAAAGAACTGTGTTTTTTATGGCAGAAATGTAGTTAGTTTTAGTGGTGTCCCCATTTTGAACTGCACTCTTCATCTGCCATTCCTCTAATGAATAGATTCCATCCTTGTAGTATGGTTTTGAAGTTAGAGGTTGCCAAATCGTGTAAGCACGGTGCATATCCCAACTCCCACTGCTAAATGCTCCATTTTTCTCATAGCCAATAGAGAACTATTACTATGAATTCGTCCTGCATTGGTCCAGAAGACCTGCTTATTATTCATCAGTTAGTTTTTTACTCTTTGCAAGGCAATCAATCAGAAAATTATTGGGTCTCAGAACCATGTACTTCTCTTTCTTGATTGCAGAGCCATTGGCTTCTGTCCATTGCTTTGATTGCTATTTTGTGTGTGGTGTGAGTTGGAGGACCTGCATCTCATTATCTTCAGTGCCAGATTGGCTCAGAGAATCAATGGGAATCTTCTAAAAATATTTCCAATGACATGAGAGAGCCATTTTGGCATTTAGATTTTGCCGACATTCACCAAAGGCATCATGATATTTAATGAAAGTCTTACAGCTGATTCATCTTGTGATATATACATTTTTCTTGTATGCCTATGGCATTAGTTATTCTCTTTTAATTACTAAAATCCAGTACCATGATTTTATGTTTTCATCTGTATTTGTAGTTGTGGACGTTCTCTGTTGTGAATAAAAACTGCTTCATTTAAATTCACCCACTACTTTCTTAAATGTTAAAAACAGATAAATTTACACTTGTAATAAACCTTCCGAATAATATAAGCACTTCTCTACTTGAAAATGTCATAGAAATAAGACTGTAGGTCAGTATTGTATTTGACATCCTGCTTATTGCACAACACACACCAACATAACACACTGAAGTTTTCAGTATTTTAATGACAGTATTTTAAACTAGACTGTATAGAGCATTGATTTATCAAGTAGAGGAAGCTATGAGTGATGAGTTGTTTTTTCATGTTTGTGGCTATGTGTTACACATAATAAAATACAACTGTGATTTTGATTTAAAATTCTGACAGCACTGAAGGCATATGAGGCTTTATCATGAGGTCATACTTAAAGAAGTTTTTTAATTATTCATTTTTACGTGCCTCTAAGAGTCTGTTTATCTAAAAAAAGAAAAATTTAATACAAATTCCATTTTTAAAATAAGAGTATTGTCACATTCCTTGCATAAATGTGTAAAGGTATGTAAAGCAGTTCTTTTTGTTGTTTGACTGCTAAGTTAATTACCAGTGATAACTGCATGAGCTGCCTTTTGGGAACCTTTTAAAAGCTCCCGACTGACATTTGTTTAATTTATAGGTTACCTAGAAATGTCTGTTTCGGATTCTTTGGCTGACAGCTATGTGATTGATAATCTAACTTTTGCTCACACGTTTGACTGGACTACTCAGATAATTAACTTCCATTGGTCATGGTGCAGGAAATTCTTTGAGAATGTCAGCCAGTCGTACTGGCCAAACAAGAGATTACCAATAACCAAATAGCAGGCATGCCGAAAAGAGAAAGAAAAGTAGCCAGCTTTTTTAATAAGTGGAACGAGAGTACAAACGATCTCCTTCACTACTAAATTATTTGCATTCTGCCAGAACTTTCCTTGCTAAGATTATCAGTCAAACAGCCATTGTGTGAAACAAATGGCATCAGGCAATATTCAAGAAATGGCTGAAAATGTCTTGGTGCCTACAATTGTTTGATGGTCCTTCTTTTGTTTCAACAGGGAGAGTGGCTAGCATTATTAGAGATTTACACTCTGTAACTGACAATGGACTGTTACTGAGCTCACCACTGATAAATTCACTTGTTTCGTGACAGAACCCTGTGTGTTGTAAATAATTTTCATGTGATGCCCCCATAATTACAGAAAATTAAATACCTAGGACAGGGTTTGGATAATCTGGTGAGATTCTAAATAAAATTAGAAGTTTTGTTGTACCTGACCTCCATGCTTATGTGTAACTACTAAAATGTAACAATTAGTTTTCAAGTGCATTGATGGAAGTAGATCACTAGCTGCACCACATAAAGAACTTTCTTCCATGTTAACATGAATAAATTAAAGTGAAGAGCAGATGTTTGCATTGTTGTGTTTGGCAGTACAGTGTTTGTTGGGTGTTTACAGTTTTTAGTGTATTGTGGTGTTTTACTTTAGATAAGAAGAATATTACAAATCCTCCGCCAAATGCTCTTTTGGAAATTATTACGCGGTGGATTGCTGAAAATCCTAATCTGTGTGCAGCTGCTTTAAATGCAGCACCAATGGTTGTTACTTCAGTTGGGGCTCATTCAACACCTGTAACACCATTTGCTGGTCTTTTCAAGTAAGTCATCTCTTTTTTTGTGCTTAAAAGCTTTCATGCCATGGAAGCTCCTTTAGTATTGAGTACATTTATTCTTTAAAATAAACTAGATTGCTACCATGTAGATCATACTTATATTGCTGTAAGTCAGACAGAATGTCACTTGAAAATATTTTGTGAGCTCATATTTATTTATTTTTTTAACTTAAAGTATTCTATAAGATTTCATAAACATAATAATGTACTGAATAAGGTGAAATATTTAGTCTTGCACTCCCATTCTAATTTTACAGATATAAAATTACAGGATATGTAATGAGACAAGACAATTAATACTTTCTACACATATTGTTGGGAATTTGTGGAAGAGTTATATGATTTGTTTTTGACATGAATGGCTAGTATAGATTTAGTTACATGATCTTCCACCAGGACTGACTTGCCGAATGTTCATTTCCACATCTTGAAACGGTATAGAAATGATCTGTCATTTCTGAAACAGTTTCCATAATTATTCTGAGTTGGTATCCATTTTTTGTCTTCATCTCAGACTTCATAAGCACATAGAGGAGAGTATTTAGAAATGTGTGGTCTAAAATGCTGATACAGAGTTAGAATATACATAATTCAGCACAACTTGGATACCTGTAGATTCACATCTTCAACAAAAATGTCAATCACTGTATTATAGAGGCTGGGGGTAACGTACTGGTGTGGGTTCCTATGGTGCAGGGTAGACTGGGTTGATGCCTAATGGACCATCAAAGACATTAGTGAAACATCATTAACAAAGTAAACCGTTATTGTGCAAAAATGCACAGTTGTCTTGATTCTCAGTCACCTATGGCAGTTGGTTAGGAATGACATACACCACGCAAGGAACACTTTGATACTAGTGCAAAGTGTGCCGTTACAACCTGCAGAGAGGGTGGTGAAAGCATTGATGTCAGTTGCCTGTGACACCACAGGGCCTCTGACCATGCTGTGTGGGTGACAGGTTCTGCTCCAGCCACAGTTGCTAGTTGTTCCAGAAAGTGGGTGACCAAGGCCCGCTGATTTTACCATAGACTGTATGCAGGAGAAACACAACTCCCACCTCTGCATGAAGCTGTGCAGAGTCACGCTTTGGCCAGCTGACACTTGCAGCATCCAAGTCTGCCCACAGGAACAGAAGTGGACAGCTGCAGGTGCGTGATCCTACGTTGACAGGTAACAGTCAGCTCAATGGACCAACTGGTTAAGCCACCACAAGGCCCACTCTGAAGATGGTGCCCATAGCTCCCTATCAGTCTTGATTCAGTTGGTGGCACTGCAGCTCATGGCAGCTGTTTTCCTGAGGAGGGACTTGCTACTCCATCGAAGATTGTGGATGGCTAGAAGAGCAAGGGATAGTCCATCATAGGTTCAGCCTCCAAGATGGATGGCTGTGAACTCAGTAGAACCCTCCACTGAAGCAGGAGTGATAATTATACTGGACTGATATGTTTGCTTTGCTACTGTGAGGTGGCAGTGGCATCACTTGGCCAGCTATTCTTGTCTGGTCAACTCATCTGGCTGCTCTGGTTACAGCTGAAAGGTGTCTCCACTCCTGCTGTCAGTGGCAGTGACGGGCACATTTTGCAAAGTCATCGTAGTGAATAGTTACTCGTGCATTTTATTTAAGCTTTCTTACTCCACTCTCTGTAGTCATCACGGTGATGGTATCCCTGTTCTTTGCTAGCCTCTAGCACAACCAGGGGAAGGCTCCAAAATTTTGTTAAACTGTGCAAAGCATATTATTCGGTGGTGCATCATTACCCATTTCATTCACCAATCCACCTCAGATTTGTCTCCAGGTATCTCCTTAAAAAGCCTTGACAATTATTTACAAATCTAAAGTTTACATTGTTCATTGCATTTTCTTTTTTCTAATGAAGCTCATACCTTAAAGTTCCTCAGCTCAATGCCTTTCTCACATTCCTCAGGGCTTAGCTCACTGGGCAACATATCCTATGTGTGTTTATTTTTCCTAAGTCAATACTTACAGTCTAGAACAATTCTTCTCCTGTAACATAGCCCAAACACAATCCAGTTTACAATATCTCTCACTCCTCACTTAATTTGCAGTCCATTACTCTCACTCTCACTTAATTTGCAGTCCATTACTCTCACTCTCACTTAATTTGTAATCCATTACTTTCACACTCTTTTAATTACTCTTTATTTCTACTGATAAACACATCAACTTATCTTGACATGGCACTATTAAATCATGACACAGAAAGACATCTTGATGTTGAAAGGCATTGTGATTCAGAAAGAAAAAGTAGCATCAGCTCCCTGTGATGTCTCAGGGCCCAAGCTGCCGGATTCATTCATGTACAGAGCAGTCTGAGTTGTAGTGGGGGAGGGGAGGGGGCTTAGTCTCCGTGTGACCTGTGTTTATGTTTTGTGATTTTGTTTATAGCATTCACATCAAATGAAAACAAAACGGATTTCTGTGGCTAGGAGTTGCTGGGCGAATTAACACACATTCACGTACAGAAGGCTAAAATATGTGTTAGTTTCAGGTTTTGATTTTATTTTATTTCCACAGTATTGGCATTCGAGCATTAATTGTCATGCAGAACAGTGAAGTTATTTTTGTTGGTTTTCTAAAGAAATTTGGCTTTTATTCATCTTTTCCACAGAGCCAGCCAATTTATTTGGAACACAGTGTTTCATTTCACACTGTTGTCTAGTTTAAACTCTTCACTAAATCTCAAGTGCATGCTTTCATCTTGTGGCATACATGGCATAATGACATAATACAGAACCAAAAATGAGATAATACAGTACTTGTACTCAAAGAAAATTAGCATCCTGAAAACCACATTGAAAGTCTTAACACCAGGTAGGGACCTACATTAGTGTGAACCTGGACATATGAATGTGCACTTTAAGCTGAATTGTGCATTTCAGGGTGGTTTACGAAATTCTTTTATGACATAATGTAAGATCACTTTAAGATGACTAAGCAGGCAAATTTGGTCTGTAGTACTGAATAAATTTTTTTGTTTCAAATATATTGACAGCTTTAGCAGAACTTTATAAGTCTGCCTTCTGTGAAACACAATGTTTTTTGATCACAAGACATGTTTCCACATTTGTCTGGTACCTCCTCTTGGGTTGACGTTATTTCTTAATTTGTGTTGTTTACATCTTAGATTTGTAGAACGCCATTCTTCAGCAATTTATAGACTTTCAGCACACCATATTTTATCATTGTAACTCCCCACAAGCCTTTATATTTACTCCTGTAGTAGAATATAAACTGCTAGTTACACAGTTTCTTTTACTGACAGATAACATTGTTAATTTTTTGTACCATTTGAAGAAGTCATCAAAAGCTTGTCCTTAGTTCTGATGTATACAAACATCTGTTTTTATTTTTACAAGGAATTTGTGTTTCTTCTTAAGCACTTTTTGCAGTGCTGTGTGGGTGTAAACCTGTTTGGAAATGCTATTTAGCAGTATTGCTGAGTACGAATTAAAAAAAAATTATGTTAAAGTCACCAAATCACATTATATTAGGGCGCTTTGAGTTGTAGACTGTAGTCTTGAAATGAACATTATGCCAAGGACTGCTTTCTGAGTTTGCGTTCCTTTTGTGGATGGAATATGATAAAACAATTGCCCTAAGTACCACAACTCCATATGTCCCCACCAAACAACATGCATCAGTGTTGCACATGGTTATGTGATGCCCCACTATGCACAGAATTCCGAAACAAACTGCAATGAAAGGTGTATGAGCAGAGCAGACACCAACATGGGCTTCCTACATTGTCATATCTGCACATGCTCAGTAATGCCTGTTTCCTGGGGCTCTCTGGCAGCTGTTCAGCGGAAACTGTTTCTAACAGGTTGCAGGAAGATATTGCGAATGATGGTTTGGGAAGTGTTACTTTCAGAGTAAATTTCCTTTTACACAAGATGAATTCTGTTACGTATGAGAATGTGTGATGAATTTCTTAAATCACAGAGTGTTTGACTCTCACTCAAAACTTAAGACTTAGTGAACAACCCAATTAAAAAAAATCAAGTTCAGAAGACCAGCCATTTATGTCATTATTTTAAATTTTACTGGCACATTTGTGTTTAATGTATGTTAAATTTTTTTTCACGTAGTAGTTATCTTAAAAACGGATGGTAAGTATTTCATAATAGCTAGCAAGTTTGCATTGACAGAACTGGTAACATTGTATCTGACCCTCTGTCGGATATAATACCCAATAAATTGAGTCCAACATGCTCTCAATTTTAAGTAAAATTGCAATATATTATCTACATTTCATTTGCTGCAATGTATCAGCTAAAATCAACCACACACAAAGTTTACCCTATATGATTTTACCTCTGTGAACTCTAAAATTTTGTGCAATGTTTTGCTTAATTTGATGCAGCACAGTAAGTATGATGGATAATGAAAAGAAATTCAGCTCTTTATTGAGTAAAGATGTTAGTCTATAAGATGAGCAAAACTCAAAGGTTTTCATTTAACTGTTTTTGAAAAATTGGATGGTAAGCATTTCATATTGGCCAGAATGTTCTCTGCACAGGCACCAGCATTTGGTGAGCAGTACAGCCAGAACAAAATCCACCTCCACACAGAATGCAGAGAACAAGTGTGTAGCAGCGAAAGTATTAATTATACTGTCCCAGAAACTTGGCATTTGCACCACAATACTGGTCTCATAATATTCCATTTCAGGATTATATTCGAGCCAGTGCGCGGCAACAGCTGATTTGCTTGGTTGTTTTAGTTGAGTGTATCACTGATGTTCCTTTCATCTCTCCTCGACTGTTCTGGTAATCTGCCCAACATAAGACATGCCACATTCACATGGAATATGATACACATCCAGCTTTTGGAGATCTAGATTGTCTTTAACATTGCAACGCTTACTTTTTATCTTAGTTGAAGGGAGCGAGATATACTGGATGCTGTGTTTTTATAGGAGTCTATAGATCTCCGTGGATATTTGGTCAACATAAGGTAGGTAGAAAATTTCTGGATGCCCTTCCTCAGTCTGAATCAACCGCTTTCTCAGGTATTCTTGATTTTGATTGCATCACTCTTTCAATTTGATGCTCTGAGTCCCCACTCCTTCAGAACACCAGTCATAGGTGTTGTAAATCTCTGGTGAGGCAGTCCTTATCTGAAAGTGTTTGGACTCTATGGACTGGAGTCTTAAGCACCGAATTTATGACTGGTGGCAATAGCTATATGCATGGAAGTAGATGTCAGTGTGCGTAGGTTTTCTGTATATACTGTGACCCAGGGATCCATTTGGTCTCTAACCCATCAAGGAAAGGTAGCAGGATTTATTTTTCAATTTCCATTATGAGTTCAATATTGCAATGGGTAGAGTTTAAATGTTCCAGGAACTCTTGAAGCTTTGCACACCATATGGCTCTATCATGAATGTTTCGTCCGCATACTAATAGAAACGCGGGTTTTATCTACCAATAGAAATGTGGGTTTCAACTTGGCGTATTCTAGTATGTTTGCCTTGAAGTGTTCCGCATATAGGTTCATCATGAGGGAGTAATGGGCTACGCATCACCATGCCATCGGTATGTTTGTAATGCTTTCTGTCAAACAGAAAATAAGTTAATGTCAAAATGTGCCAAAAAGTTCTATGAAACAATCTTGGAACTTCCCTGCTATGAGTCCAAGGAATCAGAAAGTGGAACTCTTGTAAACAGGGAGAATACGTCGACACTGGCCATCATAACCTTATCCTGGAACTACAGTTGACTAAGGCAATGTACAAAGTTGGCAGAGTTGTGAATTTGGTGTTTGCCCTTCCCCACATATTCGCTGTGAATGCATTTCAGGCGTTTTGCCAGCTGGTAAGTAGATGCGCCAGGATTATTGTGTGTTATAGAGCTGTTCTTTCTCTGTGTACCTTAGAAAGACTATATAGTAGTCGTGATAGCAGTGCTGCTTGTGTTTGAAGACCCTTAATGATTCTAGGTGGCAAGCCTGACTCATTGAGTAGAGTCCTCATCTTCCTCTCAATTTTATTCGTAAGACCAACAGCTATCTCTTTGTATGCAATGTCATTCAAAAGATTGAATATCTTCTAATTGTAGTCCACATGTGACATTAAGACTATAATGTTGCCCTTGTTAGCTGGCAGAACTACAGTTTCCTTGTCCTCCTACAGATTTTTCAATGCTACTCATTCTCCCTTGAAGATGTTTGATCTCAGTGTAGGCACATTGGTAAAGGCTCTGCAGGTTTTGTGGTGAACATCTGCTACTTCTGGTGGGAGAGAACCTGCAACATGCTCCACAGAGCTGATGTAATCTGCTGCTGGTAGCCTTTTAGGTGTGGGTGTGAAATTTACCCTTTTATTGAAGATCTTCACTGTATCCTTATCCAGGTGTTTCTCAGTAAGATTAATTACAGTACAGCTCCCTGTATCTTAGCTTGGCTTAATGTGCAAGCAACTGAATTTTGCTTTTTGGTGCATAGATTATGCTTACGACCATGATGTATTGTTAGGCCATTCCCAAAAATTGGAAGAAAGTTTAGATGACATGTAAAGATGGAGATGGAGAACCTCTTTTTGATGTGACATGTAGCTACCATAAAGTGTCAGAAATTCTCTCTCGTGTTAGAGCCATGCTTGCATGGTGTATAGTTTGCCACTGGTGTCTTAATGTAGTGCTTGATTTTAGTGAACATAGATTAAAATAGTTCATCTCTACATCTCGTTAGGAAGGTCAACATACTGAGAAGTTGACAGCTGGCAGCATCGAAGTCCATCCACAGGAACAGAGGTGGGTCGCTACAGCTACATGTCCCCACAATGACAAATGATAATCAGCTCCATGGACTCACTGGCTAGGCCACCAAAAGATTTGTTGGATGATGGCACCTGCAGCTCCACATCAGCCTTGACTTGGATGGCAATGCTGCGGTGCATGGTGGCTGTGTTCACCAGGTGGGACTTGCTGCTCCTTCGAAGATTGTGGACAGCTAGACGGGGATAGTCCATAGCAGGTCCAACCTCCATGGTGGATGCCTGCTAACTGAGTAGATCCCTCCAGTGGAACAGGAGTAATATGTAATATTTATCCAAGGTTGTTCCATATGCTTTGCGGCTGTTACGCAGAAGTGATGTCAATTGTCTTGGTATTTTTGTCTGGTCAGCTCATGTGGTCACCGCAGTTGCAAGTGAAAGATGTCTAAACTCCACCTGTCAGGGTGATGGGTGGTGCATTTTGCAGAGTCAGTGTGTTGAGTGGTTACTGTTGCATTCGACTTAAGCTTTCTTACGCCACTGTGGTTGTCTTCACAGTGACTATATCCCTCTCTCCCTGTGATGTTATTATACTGCAGTGGTGCTTTGGACACTCAGTTCTTAAAGTGTGTAGCAATTAAATCTGTCTTGTGGCCATATTACATATGACATCTATGGTCCTTCCTTGATGGCAATCCACCTGGCATCCTGATGTGCTTTGCTCAAAATTTTACTCAACTGTGATAAGCATATTATTCTGTGGAATGTTAGTATGGAACAGATGTTTATTATATTATTTAATGAAATCATTAATACACTGTATCACCTTGTTCAAAATTATTAAACTTTAACTGAAACATGAAAAAACACTGCCGGTACAATAATTTTTAAATATTGTACAAATTTGGTATGTATTGCCATGAATATGTATGTTTAGCACAGCTCTAGAATGCCTAGAGAAATTTCAACCTAACTTCGCTCATACACGGCGTAATCTGTAAGCCTGCATTTAGTGAAATTGTTTTCAAGATAACAGCAGAATCTTAGTTGTTATATCCATTTCTGTATTGCTGGTAGTACTAGAGATAAGAGTTACTACTGTGCCAAAACTGTTCATAGCAGCAAAGAAAAGAATTGCAATTCTGTAGCGTGTTCATACATTAAGAATACCGTTTCATGTGGTAGGTTTCAAATGATAAAGATGTGCTAGCAACAAAAAATACAGGGTTGTTATAATTAAACTTCCACTGCTTGGGCCAATGTAGATGGAAGACTATTTAGCATATGGGTACCCAACCTTAAAGGAATGATGTTCACAGTGTGTGCAGCAGGATTTGTGTTGTTAGTAGTGTTAGTGCCATGACTCGCAGTTAGACACCAGTACTGGTATGTGTAGTAATCAGCCAAGCTTTCGGAGCCAGTGGCTCAGAACGGTTGAAGAGAGAGAAAGAGGGGTGAAGGAAAAGGGGTAGTGCTAGGAAAAGGGGTAGATCTTGGAAAAATCACCCAGAACTGTGGGTCCAGAAGACTTACAGCACGGGATGAGAAGGAAAGACTGATTCATTGTTATATGCTTGTAAAAATATGTGTAGTATGGCACTTACTATTCTGTGCTAGTGTGTGTCAAATTAGACATCATAATCAGTGCAACAATCATGTGATGTGCATTCTTCACAACAGCATAGAGTATTTTGTAGTTTCTGAAAGTAATAAAAAGGATGTGAAAATAGTGATTGAAAAGCAGATAAGGAGCAGATCATCATATCTTACGCTACAGATACAGTCATACTATGGAAAAAACTGGTAATTTTACATTCAAATTACCATTGAAAGCTATACAAATACCTTTATATAATTGAATATGTCAATAATAATTCATGTTGTTATAATTAATACTGTGAAAATGTAACCACAAGTATCTCTGTTTATAAAATGAAGTTTTTATTCTGCAGGACTGTTTTCCACTGTTCCCTCAAATCTGAAATGTGCCACACTGTTTTGTACATGTTTTCAAGGTGGTAAATCCTTTTTGAATGACTTAATCAGAGACATTTTCATGATCTAGGTAGTCATTTTTGAATAGGAGAAGTAAATGACAGTTGTAGTAACCATTCTTAAGAAAGAAAAGCATAGCAATTAAGTAATAAAGAACTATAGGCTGAAATAACATATTTATCTGTTAGAAATTTGGTATCTTAGAAATTGCAACCAATGATGATCCGAGTCTTAATGCCTTGTCGGGAAGTGATTTGGGACTTGAACTAAAAATCTTATAATTTTAATGGACAAATATGCAATGAGAGCTTAATATCCATAAATTTATGTAATAAAATGCTGCCAGCCGCTTACTAAATGTTTAAAAAAATTGGGAGAATGTAATTTAAGTGATTGGCTGGTGATAGTGTTCATCAAGTGTGAATTTCAGTAGTACATGTGATGATGATTAGCTTTGCTGCCAACATATAGCACACGTCTTGTTGTTCTAGCACAAATTCATAATCTGTAGCTGTATATCTATTCTGAATATTTCAGTTTTAGGGTTTTTGTACCTAAATATTAATTTATCATTTTCCTGCATTTTGTGCATTTACCTCGGGGGTGAGATTTGCATCTTACATAATCATGCATGTTTTTCTTCCTCCCTCTCTGATACAGATTATAAACCAATGATGAGAGAGAGAGAGAGAGAGAGAGAGAGAGAGAGAGAGAGAGAGAGAGAGAGATAGCTTTTCTCTATGTAGGTCTTGTAAGAACTGTGTGCATTCCCATGATATCATAATCTCAGTTAAATAGAAATACAGACCATCTTGTTTTATACATAGTCTTGCCCAGTTGAATATCTCCAATGAATGAAAATAATAAGCCTAAATGCTTGTGAAAGAGAAAACTTTACTTTCACTTGTAACTATAAATTTTCACTTCCGTGCAAGCTGAAATTGGATTTATGTTACATTTGTCATTATACATTGCTCAGCCAGAACATTATGAGCACCTTCCTAAAAGCCGGTGTGTCCATCTTTGGCACTGATAACAACAGCGACAAATCGTGGTGTGGAAGCAGTGAGGTCTTGGTAGGTTTCTGGAGTGAGTTGAAACTACATCTGCACACACAAGTCAACTAATTCCTATAAATTCTGGGGAGGGAGGCTGATGAACTCTGACGCCACATTTAATCACATCCCAGATGTGTTCGACTGGGTTCAGATGTGGCTAGTTTGGAACTCGTCATTGTTCCTCAAACCACTCCATCACACTCCTGGTCTTGAGACATGGCACATTATCTTGTTGAAAAATGCCACAGCCGTCAGGAAGTATGATTGTCATGAAGGGGTGTATGTGGTCTGTAACTAGTGTACAATTCTTCTTGGCCATCATGGTGCCTTGCACAAGCTTCAGTGGACCCGTGGATGCCCATGTGAATATTCCCCAGATTATAATGGTGCCTCCACCAGCTTGCCTCCATCCTACAATACACGTGTCAAGGAGCTGTTCCTCTGGAAGATGATGGATTTGTGCCTTCCCATCGGCATCATGGAGAAGGTATCGGGATTCATCAGATTACGCAACTCTCTGTCACTGTGCCATCATCCAGTGCCGAGGGTCATGTACCCGTTTCACAAGTAGTTGCCGATGTCATGGTGTTAACATTGGTACATGCATAGGTCATCTGTTGCGGAGGACCCTCATTAGGTGTGTTTGGTGCACTGTGTGTTCAGACACACTTGTACTCTGGCCAGCATTAAAGTCTGATGTTAGTCACGCCACAGTTTGCCGCCTGTCCTGCCTTATCAGTCTGCCCAGCCCATGAATTGTGATATCTAATGAGGGGTAGCTGTCTGGCACCATGACGTCTGGACCTGGTTTCACCTTGGTTTCACACACGTGTTACAGACACTCACCACAGCACTCCTTGAACACCCAAGTTATGCAGTTTCTGAAATGCTTGGGCCAAGCCTCTGGACCATCACAATCTGACCTTGGTCAAACTAAGATAGATTGTGCATCTTCCCCATTCTGCACATGGACAGCACTCTTACTGATACTTCACGCACAGTGCATGTGCTGACTGTCATTTCTCGCCAGGTGACACTGCTATTGCCTGGGCGGGTTTATATCGGTAGTAGGCCATAATGTTCTGGCTGATCATTGTAAATCTTGATAAAAAAAATATTTCTTGTTTCTGAAATTTTAAGAATGTTGCTTGCTTGCAAGCAGAAGGTTTGTTGTGTTTAAATGGCTTTTAAAATCCACAGGTGGTGTATTTTGGCTCCAGTCCTAGGGTGGGAGGAAGACAGTACGCATCAATATTGGCGGCTACAGTTGGCCCTCCTGGAAAGTACATTGGAGCAGCCTTGTGAGGGTGCAGTGTCAGCAAGACATTTGGGCCAAATGCTGATAACACCACTGCTTTCTGCTTCATGCCACAGTAGGAACAGGAAATGTCAACAACTAGCTCTTGATAGGTTAGCACAGGCAACCCAGGTCCTAATGGCACAAAACGCAATTGTGGGAAACACACGTGAGTTAATTTTTCCTTTTTATGACTGTGATTTTTGTATTTTATCATATTAAAGTTATATTAATCAGTAATTACAAATTGTTATTTGAGGTTGAAAATATATGGAAGTTTTTTTCCCTACATTTTCATTGAGAAAAATCGAGAAAAAAGTGGTTAGTTTTATGCTGTCCATGTACAGGATTTGTTTCTGACACAGAAGTGTGCTGCCAAGTAAATTTGCTTTAACTAGTAACGTCATAATTTTTTTTTCAGTACAAGATTAGTTACCAATAATGAAATGCATTTGTTTTCTCATATGGCACATACAGAGTAAGATTTCATTTTCTCATGTTCCTGAAGGAAAACTTTTAAATTAAGATAACACAAAAACCATCACATCATATAGCAAAGAGCAAAATATCTGGCAGTTAAAAACAAAAATAACTAAATTAAAAGCTCCACGTAATGTAAACGCTCTTTACATATTACAAATACCTCTTACTGACAATTATTGCAGTACCTTGTTGTTCATGCTGGATCATCAGCTTATCCCTCAGTCATCACCTTTGAATTTTTCATTGAATTTAAAGTCTGTTGCCGTGCACAGTTCTTCATCATCTGTGAGCTGTTGGGTGCTTATTTTCACAATTCTGTCTTTGAAGTGGACCAATATTGCTCTCACCATGTTGGCCCCGGTATTGTAATGGAAATGCACCTGCCAGGAAACTGAGAGGTCACTATGCCGATTCTTGGTCAGACTATTGATTTTTCACATTTTGTTTTAACTTAGCCTTCACACTCAGTGATGTGACGAACTGCCGGAAACATATGGTTCCACATGAAACCATAGGTTCCCTTTCCATGTTTGGGTAACTGGGATATGTTAGGGAGATGCAAGTTGCCGAAGGGCGTCCAATTAAAAGACTTGTATCAGGTCATTGAGCCATATGAAATTGTTATTGTTATTATTATTATTATTGTTATTGCCATCATTATCATCATCGTCATTGTGTCATCTTTTACTACATCTGTCATAATTTTCCATTACTGTATGTAATTTAATTTGCTGCCAAGTATCGAAAGAATAGCAAATTAATCCTATAAAGGTTATCGTTTTTATTTGGATCATTACCAGTCTCATAATATTTGTCAAAATGGGATATAGACACTACATGAAAAGACAAAAATTCAGTTATGAGAAATGCTTTTAGATATTGAATTATAATCTGAAGCGACTTTGGACATTGTCTAACACAAATGTGTCTGCTGATCAAAACTTTTACTTCTTCACATACAGGCTGTAGGTGATCATTTATCGTGAAACCCTTTCTAAGACAAACTTTTGTAAATATAGACTACTATTTGGCAGATTTTTCTGAATGATGCATTCTTCCATACTGGCTGTCATTGGATGGATTAAAATGTACCTTATTTTTGTATTTACTGCTGCACATTTTTGACTGTTGACCCATTTTCAAATGATTGTAAGCTGAATTCATCGAAGGATCAAGCATTCATTATTTCATTTCTTAGAAGTATGGTACGGCTTTGAGAATACGATTCAGTGCTACATTTGCCAAATCAGACAGAAATATCTGCCACAGAATGTAGTGATACATCTTCTGTTCTCTGAAATATGATTGACTATGATTCCCCTAGAGACCATTAGGCATTGTGTTGCTGGACTGCTATAAATGCATTTAATGGTGTAGCAATTAAATAACAATCTTTCTGATATTTCTTGACATTCATTACCATTAATTTTGTGCACCACTACATAATGTAAATATATAGATATTAAGAAAGATTACAAAATAAAATTACTGAAACTGTTGTTTTCTTTCTTTACAGAAGAACTTCTCTCACAACTTGAATTATTGCCAGAAAATAGGCTCCTTAGTCTTGTCATCAAGAAACATAAAGTGATAACAATAGTGTAAACACAGCTAAGATGAACAAACCGAGCATTTGATTGACTGGTGTGTCATAACAGCAACATAGTGTGCAAAAATAATAGCAAGTGCCTGTACAGGAATCGTTAGAATACAGTTCATTGCCACTGTGGAAGTCTTGCCAAAGTTCCTGTCTTGCATTATATTTTCCATATTTTGCCATTTTACTGAAGTAACTGCAGAGTCTTACATCGTGTTGTCATTGTCAATTTTGTTTTGAGTCATAAGCTCAAAATTTGTATCTCATTATTTTGTTATGTAATATATATATTTACTAAATTGTTATAATTTGCTTTTTTTGGATTATGCATTATACAGCGACCAGCAGCATTTATAAAGATTTTAGTTTAGCTTTACTCAATTTAATTACTGAAACAACAAAAGTTCTGCATGTTGGACATAAGATAACATGATTTTGGGAAAACTCATCATGAGTCACCCAAGAGTGCCCATATGATAGTTTGTGGTGGTTGTGGTTGTGGTTGGGGGGGGGGGGGGGGCGCAATCTGTGGGTATGAAGTATTTTTAATATTTTGGAAGATGAAAGGTGACTTGTAAGTAGCCATACTAAAGTTCCAGTTACAAACCTGTCAAATAATTTCCACGCTACTGCCTGTTAAATTATTATTATTTATTTTTTAAAGAAAAACACCTGACTACTCTATATTTCTTCCTTTCTCCTTATCCTTAGTTATGGGCACCCTTGTGGTCCTCAAGCCATGGGATGAATGTAGACTACCACTCACTACACGAAAGATTGGTCATTAGACATAAGAAATTGAGCTTCGCAAATCATCAGCTACTGCTCTCACCTCCATTTCTCTCTGTTTATTACTATAGTTATCCATTCACTGTCTGCTTCAAATCAATATGGCTTCCAAACACAGAATTTTTTGACCAGCTAAATTATGATGTGTTGTACGCATTTGGAGTAAAGAAAAAGGAAAGGGGCGGGGGCACAATGAAGAAAGATTGATGAAGAAGAGAGTACTAGACGCTGTAAAGATATTGCAGCCACACAAAATATGGAACAGTTGACACAAATTACGGTGTGCAGTAGAGTGTTGACTGAGTAATGAGAAAAAACCATTATAAGTCTATTTCTCTGTGATAATATACCTTCTCTGAATTCGTATGTTCTTTACAAATCAAGGAATAAAGTTACAATATGAGAGTTTCAAGTAGGGTCTGGCTAAGGCAAAACCACTATGCTATTACTCTTGTCACAGAGTGGTCAGCATGTTCAACTGCCTTGCAGAGGACCCAGGTTAAATTCTCTGTACTGCCAGGGCTTTTTCTTTCATGAAAGGGCTGAATTGGGGTCCAGTAACCCTCAAGGTGCCAGTTGAGGAGATACGTGAATGAAAACTTGTGACTCCAAGCCAACAATGTCTGGGAGAAGAGTGTGTGCCCACTCCATACCACATCGAAATGACTCCATATGTCTGAGGATGACATGGAGACTGGTTGGCATTGTGCAGTCCTGTAGGCCTGATCTGCAGAGTTAGGTACCTTTTTTTTACACACTATTCTATCAAACAGTTCTTATACACATTGGAATCCACAACCTAAAACGCACAAGGCTTCACCTAGCAGATAGATAGAGGTATATTGCTTCCACATCAGCATGTGAAGAGAAGGACTATACGAGGGGTGTTTGAAAAGTATGTGCAAAGTCCAACAGATGGCACCACCAGTACATATCAAGGACATGTTAAGTTAGTAGCATCTTTGGAAAGAACGCACACCAAATTTCAGCCATATTAGTCTATTTCTTTGTGTTTGGCATTCATGTGAATCAAGGATGTCGAGTGCTTGTCAAAAAATGGACGAAAAAGAATTTCGTGTGGTGATTAAACATTACTTTATGAAAGGCAAAACACCTCAGGAGACTAAAGAGAAGCTTGATAAACATTACGGTGACTCTGCACCTTCGATTAGAACAGTTTATAAGCGGTTTCAAAATTTTTGAGAGTGGCCATATGGGCACAGGTGATGCTGAACATTCTGGATGCCCTGCGGAGGTTACAACTCCAGAGATCATTGATAAAATCCAGAAGAGTTAAGGTGCATGAGATTGCTAGTGCTGTGGGCATCTCGAATGAATGGGTACATAATATTTTGCATAAACGTTTGGACATGAGAAAGCTATCGGCAAGATGAGTTTTGCAGTTGCTCGTGCTTGACCAAAAACGCAACTGTGTGAAGTGTTGCAAGGATGGTTTGCAGCTGTTCAGGAAGAATCTGCAGGACTTTGTCATTTTGTCACTGTGGATGAAACATGGATACATTATTATACTCCTGAGACCAAGGAACAATCTAAACAATGGGTTACCAAGGGAGAACCTGTACCAAAAAAGGCAAAGACCATTCCTTCAGCCGGAAAGGTTATGGCGACTGTCTTTCGGCATTCACAGGGGATAATCATCATTGACTATCTCAAAAAGGGTAAAACTATTACAGGTGCATATTATTCATCATTATTGGACCGTTTTGAAAGCCTAGCTGCAAGAAAAATGCTGACAATTGAACCGCGAAAAAAATCCTTTTCCATCACGACAGTGCACCAACACACACCTAAGCAGTTGTGGTCGCAAAATTAATGGAAATAGGATTCCAACTCGTTTCACATCCCCCCTATTCTACAGACTTGGCTCCCTTGGACTACTATTTGTTCTCCAATTTGAAGAAATGGCTGACGGGATAAAGATTTTATTCAAATGAGGTGGTGATTGTAGCAACTAATAGCTGTTTTGCAGACTTGAACAATTCGTGTTATTCGGAAGGGATCAACAAATTAGAACAGCATTGGATGAAGTCTAGAAGGAGACTGTGTCAAAAAATAAAATAAAGGTTTACCCCAAACACGTAAGTAGTTTTTATTTTTGCACGGACTTTTCAAATGCCACTCGTATAACTCCTACAAAATTAAAAAAATCACAGATCCCCAAGTACAGGGTGGCACAGGGGAGTGGGAAATTTTGAATGTTAGTGTAGGCAACATTACAGTGCTGCAGTTGTTTGGATTCAATATGTAGCTGTGAACATGTTGCCATATAGTTACCATGTAGCACTGGAATGGTGTGGAATGTGCTATTGCTTTGAGAGTGTTTATAAGCAGGTTGATAGTGTGGGTGCAGCACAAAGGGTATTTTGACAGCATTACCAGCTAGAACATCTTGGATGTGTCCCATCTGCTCGTGAGATTACAATGTGGTGGGTAACTTTGAAGAAACTGGTTCAGCTTTGTAAAAGAAGCCTCTAGATGACATTCAGATGGTACATATTGCAGAGAACATTGAATTGTTAGAATTTCTGCAAGAGGAGACCTTGCCATTCCCTTTGACAGCAGGCACATGCAGTAGAGATTGTGCAATGAAATGTACAAAGAATATGGTACAAATTTAAGTTCCACCTGTATAAATTGCAGGTTGTACAGCAATTAAATCCACAAGATCCTGTGTCACATAGGGACTATAGGTAACATGTGTTCATTAAAATCATCAAGAATGCCACATTCCTTAACACCTTATGGATATAAGATGAATACCACTTCCTCCTTAACAGATATGTTAACATACAGAATTTTTGTTACAGGGCACAGAAAACTCCCTGAGAATTTCAGGAGCATCCATCACATACTGCCAAGGTTACACTATGGTATGCTGTATCCAGCCATGGTGTCACTGTCCCCTCACTTGTGTGAAAATGTGGTTCCAGTAGGAAGGAGTCACATTTCGTAGTGTTTGACAATTGATGGAAGATGTTTGGCAGTTGTTTTGAAGGCACGCCATTTCACATAATGATGATTTTCCATGACCTGCTAGATCTCCCGATGGAGTATGTGAAATTTCGTGCTGTGGGGACATCTTAATACAATGTGTACTGCACTGTAGCTATCTGTGAACTTAAACAAGATTGAAGACAAAATCACTGCCATTCCCTAAGTCACACTACACCAAGCATTCTGGAGATTCCATAACAGGCTATTAGAATGTGAACACCAAAAGCTATGTCTTCTTTAAGAAATAAGAGACAGTTCGTGAATTATTTAATGAAGACATAAGTGACATACTGTATATATGGACCTTTGTCAATAAAAACATTTTTCCTGTGTTTATTCATGTAAATTATACTAATTCAAAATTTCCCATTTCACTGTGCCACCTCATAGAAATGACAGAAAGAGAGTTTGAACATTTGATTTCTTGTAATGTGAAAAAATATTAACTCTCTTTTGTCTTAAAATGCTAAATAAACTTAATTTTTGAAATGTATTTGTTTTGATATTAGTCTTTGGGAATATAACTGAAATATTTACCTTCTATTTGAAACAATATAAAAATGCATATTTAAATAATTACCTCATGAGATAATAGGATACATACTTCTTTTGTAGTTTAAATTTAATTTAAATTGATGAGGCATTATTTCTTGTGTGTTGAGATAGGATGTAATTACTTAAACCTATCGGTGAGTAGCAGTTTATCCTTTTCATTATATTGTTGGTATTCCAACCAGGACATTGCACTGTTCGTTTTACCTAATGGCTTTTCTTCCATCTCACAACCCTACGAAGTTTTCCTATGTTAATTTTCTCCAAAGCATTACTCTATTCAGTATCTATTCTTTCTCTTCTTTCCTTTGTTGTTCATCGCCTTCCAAACCACACAGACTCTGACATCCGAGCAACACTGTATCAACAGTCTTGTCTGCACACAATGCACAGCTTTGTGACTGCACAGATTGTTAGTGCAGTTTCTCATGTCCCAAATTGTTCCTGCTGATAATTAATCCTAGTGATCACAGTTCCTTCTTAATACTCTTGTATTTTCGCATATTATTTTCCACACCTACCTGTGTCAGAGAAACTTGTGAACCTGAACCTAACCACTCGCTCCTCCTGCCCCTCTGTCTTTTCTCTTGCCCTAACATGAGCAAACTCCAATAAATCATCCATTTCATCCTTTATCTCCACAATTTTCTACATATTTGTGTGTCTACATATTTTTGTTTGTCTTTTTCTCTTATCTGGCTTCCCTCACAATCACCTAACACCTTCATTTGCCCTTTTCATACACAATGTCCCATTTACTCAATGCAATTCCTGTCGCAATGGATGCCTGCTTTAGCTTTCTGCACCAGTTCAGAAAATTAACCCTTTCCCTGGCTAAAACCCAATCCTACACGCTGTTCCTAAAATGCTACCTAAACCATGGAATCAACCTCCCGCCCTCAATGGCCTGAACATAAAAATTTCTTTTTCTGTACCCCAACCTCCTCTCACAATAATCTCCACCTTTTCAGATTCCAGCAGTTCCTGTCCGCCAGAAGCCTGGCACTGCAAAAACACATCTCCATGGCAGAGGCATCCCAGAACAATTTGTGTTCCCACCATAAGATAATGCTACTGTGCAATCCATACTACATACCTCACATTTCTGAAATGCAATCCCTTTCTATCCAGCACCTGGAAGGGCATTCCAGACACCACCTCTGTAAGTTAACCAACATGCTGACAGCTTACTGCCACCTCGGAGCATCACTATCCAGCCCCTGTCATATCCACAGTGTTCCTCCTTGTTAACCCCTCATAGCACCGAGACCCAGCCTAGTGACCTTTGAACTTCCCATATCTCCCAAAATTCCCTACCAACATTCCACAAAGTCCAGAGCCAATACAAGGCCTCACCTTCATCCCTCACCCAAATTTAACAATGTTCGACTTGTCAAAGGCTTACTCTCCTTCTCCTGATCCCTGCAATGGAAACACTTCTTTGCCACCAATTCTTCCAATCCTGGTCAACCTAATTCCAACATTGAACCTTTACTCGCCCAGTTTATACCACCATCTAGCCTTCATCCTACCACCCAAACTTAAAGGAATTCCTTAGCTCCAGCTTGACTCACCATCCTTCCTTGGGCACCTCCCTAAGAACATACGACTTTCAGCAGAAGAAAGAAAAGCCGTACATAGGCTCAAAAAAGATCCTGACCTAATCACCCTACTTGCAGCCAAAAGGTTCCAGCACTGTCATCGTGAATTGCAGTAACTACCTGGTGGAAGGCTTCTGCCAACTGTCTGATTTCTCCAACTATAAACTCTGTCAGAGTGATCCCGTCCCAAAGCCCCACCATAACTTCCAATTTCTGCCTAAAGTCTTAGGTGCTTCCCCGAACCTCTCTCCTGAATCCATTTCTCTCCTACCCCTATGACACTCTGCACACCCATCTTCTTTATGCCCCCCTAAATCCACAAATCCAACAATACTGGACACACCATGATAGTTGGTTATTGTGCCCCTACTGAAAGAACTTTGTCTGCCATTGACCAGCACTTCCAACTGCCCAAAATCTAGCTTCCCCCGTCAGAGATATCAACCATTTCCTTCACTGACTATCCATGATTCCCCAACACCTGTACCTCCTGGACCCCTACATGTGGATTGTTGATGCCATTTCCCTATACACTAATATCTCTTATGCCCATGGTCTTGCTGTTATTGAACACTGCCTCTCCAAATGTCCTTCTGACTTCAGACCCTCTACCTCATTCCTCATACACATACTAACACTATGCAAACACACAACTGCTTCACCTTTGATGGGAAGGCATACAAACAAAGTTGTGGCACAGACATGGAAACCCAGATGGCACCCTCCTGTGCCAACCTGCTTATGGGCCATCTAGAGTAAGCATTCCTAACCTCCCAAAACCCCTGGCCTGGTTGAGGCGCATTGATGAAATCTTCATGTTCTGGACTCAAGGCCAATACACCCTTTTCATATTCCTTCACAACCTCGACACGTTTCCGATCTGCTTCACCTGGTCCTCCTCAAATCAGTGTGGCACTTTCCTGGATATTGACCACTCCTCTCTGGTAGCTCCAGCCACACTTGTGTCCGTACCAACCACGAACAGTACCTGCATTTGTCAGCTGTCATTTCATTCACATGAAAATAATCCCTCCTCTTATAGCCTAGCCACCTGGGGACAGCGTATCTCCTGTGACAAGAACTCCCGTGCCCAATATGCGGAGGGTCTCACAAAAACTCTCACACACAGGCACTATCCCACAAACAGATTTTTCGTGCCAGGTCCCCGTGCAACCCCAATCCTCCCTCCATCCCCAAGAACCACTTACAAAAGAGCACCCCCTTCATCAGTCAGTACTACTGCGAACTGGAACAAGTCATCTGTCAGGGCTTTGATTATCTATCATCATGCCCTCAAATGAGGGACATCATACCCAAGATCGTTCCCACCCTCCCTAAAGAGGTGTTCCGTCACCCAGACAAGGTACAAGATCGTCCAATCCACCCACCCAGCACTTCCTATTCTGGTCCTGTCACAGGCTTATGCTACCCCATCTGAGGAGGGACCACCTGTGAAAGCAACCACATCATATACCATCTCTGCTGCAATCATTGCATAGCTTCTTTTATTGGTTTGAATACCAACCAGCTCTCCACCAGGGTGAATGGCGACTGTCAAATTGTGGCCAAGTGCAAACTGGACCTCTGTGTGGCACAATATATAGCTCAACATAACATGCTTGATTTCAGTGGCTGCTTCACAACCCAGGCCATCTGGATTTTACCCTCAATCACCAGCTTTTCTTAACTGCGCAGGTGGCGGTTATCCTTACAATAAGTTCTCCGCTTCTGGCCACAGGATAAGGTAACCTGCTGTCCCCACACTGTCCACCTGACAGTTTCTACCACCTTTGTCCTATCAGCTCCTCTCAACACATCTCACGCCCTCATTGTGCTCTGCTCTGTGCCAATGCCACCAGTCTTTTCCCCCCTCTGCTATTCTCCTTCCTGCACCCTACCCTCTTCTGCACAGCCTATCTGCTTTACGGCATGCAGTCTTCTCTGGCTTCCATCTATTCCCCACTCACTCCATCAGGCAACACTGACTCCTCTCCCCTCACCGATACCATGCTGTCCTTTCCCTTCCCTGCCCCCAATCTAGATTGCTGCCTTCGTTCAAAGTGAGAGCTGCATTCTGTCTGCAAGGGCAGGAGATAATGATCGTGTATGCATGAGATGTTCCGTTTGCACGTGAGAAGTTTCCACTCCCTCTATCCTATGATCTCCTTCCAATTCATGGTGTGCACCCTCGTTGTGCTCCACACACTTCCAGTTCCACCAGTCTTTGCTCCTCTTTGCTGCTCTCCTTTTCTGCTTCCCCTTCCCCCACAGCCTCCCAGGCAGTTTTTTTGTGGCTTTCATATACTCCTTGCATGCTCCATCAGGCAGTGCTGACTTCACCGACCCACCCGAACGCTGCTATCCCTTCACCTTCACCACCCCAATACAGATTGCTTGTTTCTGCTCACCACAACATCAAATGAGGTTCCATCACCCATCCATCCTCCACTCCAGCCTAGTCCATCCCTGTGCCACCCACAAGCCCAACCCCTTGATTCAAGGATATCTCTGTGGAAGACCCAGGTGCAAGACTTAACCAGTCCACCCATCCAGAATTTCTATTCCACTCCAGACCAGAAGTGGAGCCACCTGTGAAAGCAGTTGTATCATACACTAGCTCTGTTGCATTCATTGTGCAGCTTTTTATATTAGTATGACCAGCTGTCCACCAGGATGAATGGCCACTGGCAAACTGTGGCCAAGAGCAAATTAGACCACCCTCAGGCACAAAGTGCAGCTGAACATAACATGCTTGATTTCAGCAGCTGCTTTCCCAATCCTGACTATCTGGATTCTTCCATCCACCACCAGCTTCTCTGAACTGTACATATGGGAGTTATCCTTAAAACACATTCTCCACTCCTAAAATCATCCTGACCTCAACCTACAGTAACCTACTGCCCCCACACCCTCCACCCTGCAACTTCCAACCCATCTGTTCTTCCACCTCCTCAAAATTAGTGTCCACTCACTCTCATCTTGCATCACTCTCTACTAATGCATCCACCAGTCTTTCCTCCTCTCTGCTGCTCTCCTTTTCTGCTCCTTATTCCCCTCCCTTTCCTCTCCTCACTGCTTCAAATGCTGCATCTGGTAGCTTTGCTCTGCTGCAATCTAAACTCTGCATGCTCTGCCAGAAAGCACATTTCCACTCATTCCCCACCCCCTCCACATACCCTACTATGTCTGCCCTTTCCTCACTTCACTCCACATTGCTGCTTTTATTCAGTGTGAGAGTCGCATTCTGGCTGCAATGTCTGCAACTCAGCCTCATCTTTTCAGGGAGAATGATCCACCCTTTTCACAATAATGGTGATAAACCTGAAGTTTAGCTTCCTGTTCCTCAGTTCAGAACATAGAATTATTGCTGCGTGCAAATGTATTGGTGGTCTCTGCACATGGGTGTGCTTGAGTGCATGATGTTCAACTCCTTACTTATGTGCCTATTTGCACTACATTGTGTCTTTTGTATGATGGCTACCTTTATTCACTGTGTTATCTGTAATTTGTTTAGTTTTTGCATTAAACTAAGACAGAGACAACTGTGTATTTGTTGTAAACTTTGTGGGGAGCAGAATCTGAGTGGTATAGTCCATGTTAAAGTCTGCATGGCAGAAATGAAGAATGTGATTAAAGGGACCTGTGCACAGTAGAGCTGATTAAGTTGGCACTGACTCATTAATACTTCATTTCATTGACTTGCACACAACTGATATTTGTTGTAAAATACAGTTCAGCTATGATGTGTGTCTTGCATCTATGTGATGTGTTCCATTGATTTATTATAATAGGGTAATAAAAGCTGTTGTATACAGAAATGAATTTGCCTGTAGTCAGGATTTATTCTGTTACGAAGCAACATGAATTTATTGTACATACAATCATCACCGATTATGAATTTGATGAAGTTTAAAGTTTTGGTTAGCACCTATGCTGTACTTAAGGAAAGAAAAGAGACAATACCAGTTGGCCAAGTAAACAAAAAAGAAAGAGTTGTACAGTAAACTGTTCTGAATTAAAAGGAAGAAAATGAAGGCAGTGGGCTGGCACAGCTGTTTCCAAAATCCCAGGACATACCTGTGATATATGGATTTAGTAAAGTAGAACAGAGAAGAGTAAGCATAAACAACAAAGAATAATTTAAATTTCTGATGAGGAACCCCTTGAGTGTTAGGTCGCAAGTTCAATCTTTAGTAAGGCTCATTTGAAAGCATTGTGTAACAATCATGACAGGAAAAATATTAGCAGCTAGTTTACTCATCGTGTGCATCATGAGGGTGACAGAAAGTGAGTGTACATAGATCAACATTGTATGGGATGTAGATATTACCATTCACAAAATCGATATCATCGACATTCAAGAATTATGCAAAACAAACCATTAACTTGCGCCATGAACACCGAATAAAAAGTGGCATGCCACAGTGATCACAAAGGTTCGCACCATCAAGATCGTAGGCGAACTCCTTGGGAGTTACAAACTGTGCAGGACATTCAGCTACGTATCCACTCTCAATGCAATAAAATCATATTGGTGTAACAGAGTGATGAGAACTGATGGAATGTGATGGACTGCAACTGAATGTGAAACAGTCTGTCGTGGAGCTTACTGTGAAACTGACTATCCTTTAAGGCATAGCTGCAGATTGCATGATAATATGTTTTATAGGCTTAGAAGAAACAAACATCCAGAGCCTGAATTTTGTCCAATGGTTCCAGGTGGTATGAATTGCAATGTTTCAAACTTTTCAGACAGGAGAGTTTGCTCTAAAGGAGTATGATTTTTGTACGCAGACTGGAAGTAAAACAAAAGCAAGTTATTTGGACCTGCTGTCGACCGCAAGCTGTGCTCACTCTATAGTTGTAGTTCTCTTATGCCCATTTTTTAAATTTTGCTTGCTATGATGTAAATATTCCTTGCTAGCCTTGCAATATCACACACATGAGAGAGAGTCATAGGCAACAGAGCACATCCAACTTCTTGGAGGTCAATAAATAACTTACCAGTCAATTTATGATCCAGATAAGAGTTGGAATAATTACATACAAATGCTTTAAGGCAATGATATTAGTTAGTGTTGATACACCTCTCTTGGTACCTCTAATTTACAGGGTTCCATTCAAACACATTTCCTCTTCAAATCCCAATCGGTCAAGTTGAACATAAATGCCTTACTGAATGTTGGGATAAGTTTGTTTGTCATGTAAAAATTTTTAGACCAAGTCCGCAGTTTGCTGTGCATTGTCAAGTTGGCGGTTTGTTTGAAATTTCTTCATCTTAACAGCATCAAATTGTGTAGCACTGCTCGAAGCAATGCAACCATCCACTGCTTACCTTGAAATCACTGTAAACTGTGTCGCATGCTGTTTGATGCGCATAACGTATTAGGTCACTGCCGTGCACATCCTGTAAATTAGATTGAGCATCCTTGAAATGTGCAAACACCAGTTTTTGTACCAAGTGCATCTTGTCCTCCCTTGAACGTCCATAGTTTTTCTTATGCTCTACATGGGTGTATTGCTCCAGACATATTCAAAATCTGTTCACAATTGTTTTATAACTATGCTGCAGATGATCTTCCATGTACATAATTGTGTTTAGTACCTGTCCTTTGGATGTCAATTGTCCTTTACTCCAGTTTACTGTAGATGGGATCTGTAAGTCCCTGTCTGACAAGGCTAATGAACTACATGACTCAACATCTGTTTCAATACCATTTTCACTTCTTAAGCACATACTATCATCACTGAACTCCTCATATACAATGTCCGCACAGTCAAGCGTATATGACACCACACCTTCCTCTGAATCACCCTGCAGAAACACTAATACTTCATCTACCACTTCTTTCTCATTCTGTAAAATTCATTGGGTTCCTTTCTGACGAAAAGTCAACTTTGGTAATTATCATAAATGTAATGTAATGTTTGCATTGTTTATCATTGCCATCACTCTGTTATGTATCAATGCCACTAGCACGGTAGTTCTGTTGTCAGTTACTCATCAACTAAGCAGTTCAACTATGCTCAATGACCTCATGCTGTGCTCACCATTGGAAACCTCCAGTGCTGCCCTCTGTTGCCATTAGCAGTGAATATTGTGATGGTATTTCTTATTTGCCATTTTCCACCATTTGGCAAACAAATCAATGTAATTTGCTGTTTCTCCACAGTGAGGTAAGGAGTGTTTTTTACCCAGTGTTTGAAGGGCATTAGCTGTGACAGAAATGAAAATTTGCAGAGCTAGTTTAGCATTTTGTTTTTCAAAGTTATTTTGTCTCGTTGCTTTCAAAATCAGACTATAAAAATATTTTGCAGTTTTTCATGTTCAAGATTATACAGCTTCAGTAAGGTGTCAAAACAGGCATAATGCATGCTAGAATCTTTCTCCTGAAATGTGGGGTAAATCATACAAGAATTATTTTCTGCTTTAACCAGTTATGCCAGATGCACTTCATGATTTGTACAGAGTCAATTACAAAAGGATTCAAAAATGACGTTGCCTTTCAGTTAACAGAATTATTGTCTGAAATTACAGACAACACTTTGAATCCTATATCGTCAATGCCCATATTCTAATCCACTGATGCAAATAATCACCAGATCTTGAAAATTACTCAGCATACTGCTGATCATGAAAACATATGCTGAATTTGCTTTGAACATCCACTATTAACCATACTAACAACACTTCCTCTTTTATAGTAAAAATATTCTTTTAGATGTATCTCATCTATTAGACGGTTGAAAAATGTGGTGTAAGAAATTTTCATTTATCTCTTGTATATGAGAAAAAAATGATTTTCGTACTGGTCTTTCCGGGGAACTCGGTTAATACCAGAAACACCCTCTTTGAATTGTTAATGGATGAGGGCCGAAAAAAAAAAAGGGAATATATGAAAGTGTCTTTGACGATAGTAACTTTAACTGTTCAATGATAAAGTGTATTTTTTTGCCCATTTCATACTCAGATAATTGAATTGTCTGCAAAATGTCACACACAAAACTCAAAATTCGCTCAATATTATTTGCTGCATTAATCTGTGTATCAGCTTTTTCCATACAGTCTAACTGATTACGTAATTCAACAATGCTTGAAACCCTTGCTAAAAACTTTCCCCATTTAGACTTAACTTGTTTATTTGCTTGTTCAAAACAAATTCTGATATATCAAGGTTTTCACTAACAAGAACAGAATATTTTATCACAGGAGCAGTGACTGTTTGAATGTTAGAAACAATACAGATGTAGGTTTTGTATGATACTCCAGAAATCAAATAATTTTAACATTGACAATTTGGCCTTTAACTATCACAGTGATGCAATCGCACTGCTGTTGAAAGGAGACTTGGTCTGGTGGGTGTGTGACGAACTTCTCTATTTCTTCTGCTTTCTTGAGATATTCTTATAATTGCATGGGGATGAAAATATTGTTCACAAACCTATAACCAATAACCCACATGATAACTATGCAGAACTGATTACCATGATCTTAATAAAGAACTAATATTACTGAAGGACTAATTCAAAATAGTTTTTTAGAAACTATCATATTTGTAAATGCTGAATATTAAATTGTACGAATATGTCTGGTAGATTTTTATGAATGATTAGTTGAGTTATCACAATGAACTCAGAGTCCGGCCATTTATATTAGGCTACTTGTTCATTCTCAAGTCCCATTATTCAAAAAGCAGGTCGAAATCCTTATTTCTTTTTTGTAAATATCGTGAGCATTGTGATTACCACATTCTTTCTCAGAGCAGTTCATTCATAAAAACTTACCCCAAATAATAAATTAACGTGGTCTAGCAAGTAAGACCACATGTCTCAACACCCAGAACCTGCTTGGGAAATGTATAAGACTGATCAAGCTACAGATAAATTGGTCTTGCACATAACAAAGAGCATCAGAATGTAGTAGGAAAAAAACACTAAAAACAAATGAAGAGAGTAGATCCAGTGTAAACACTGTACTTCCCTGCAGCACAAATGAGCTATTTTGTTACATATAAATGTGTAGTCCTTGAGTAGTAAAGTTACTGAACTCCAACACTGGTTGGAATGCCAGCCACAAATAAAAAGTTTAACTAATGATGAAGTTCAGTTTGAAAAGAGCCTAAAGGATTTATTGGTGGCCAACTCCTCCTACTCCATTGATGAATTTTTTAGCAGAATCAATTGATGCACATATGTTATTAATAACATCATGTAGTGCGAATACTGCATACAACCTGACTTCTGTACAAACTTTGTGCAGTAATGTGATCATCATCAATAAGTGCTGTAAGTTTTTTTTTTTTTTAATTCTGTTTGAGTATGTGTGGCTACAATTTTCTAAGAATTACCAAATGCACCTAAGTGTACTGAACATTTAATATTCAGTGACATGTTTTATATCCTTTTATCATAATTTGCAAACTGTAAGACGCTACAGACTATAAGATGCACCTTAACTTTTAATAAATTTTTTTTTAAATAGCATTTTTACCATTTTATTATTAGAGTGCAAACACAGACTAAAAAATCACAGTTTTACAACTGAAGTGACCTTTAAAATCCTTGAAAAATCAACATCCGAACTTTCTTCTTCTCCTTCCTCTTCTTCTTCCTCTTCTTCTTCCTCTTCTTCCATCTCTTCCTATATAAAATGCTCTTCACAGCCATTGAGGATGTTACTTATGCTGCACTTCTTGAAAGATTTAACAATAATGTCTTCTTTCACTCTAGACCACGAGTGTTTTAGCCACTGACACACTTGTTTGATTGTAGGTTTTGTTAAAGCTCCCTTCGGCATGAATTTATGTTGGGTTTCATCCATAATCATTTGTTCCATTCTTCTTTCATATACACTTTAAATGGCTTATTTATAGACCCATCAAGAGGTGCAATTGGGAAGTAAGAAGTGAAAAAGAAAGTCAATGTCTAATATTGGATCTTCTACGTCAGCCACACAGAAGGATCAGGTGAACTGTTTGCCAATAGGTAACTTAGCCAAACCATCAACAAGAAATGGCAATTTATTTGATGCTCGAAGGAACAGTTTGGCTTGTGCCGTGTCCTTTACAGTAAATGTAGGGGGTATGACACTAATGTCTGGTCCAGTGTTGAAGAGAAAATACCGGCACAAACCTAAATCCAAGGCATACAGACCTCCTCGTGGGGTGGGGCATCTGACAGAATGCAACATCCTTGGGCACCCTTCCATGTATTCGTGAGCTGTGGCACTTACTGCGGCTTGCATGTGGCATTTGGGAATGCACAGGGCAGGCGGCAGTTGCGAGCGGCATCCCTGTAAGTGGAGTGGAACCAGCATATGCATGAGTCAGTTGTACTCGTCTCGCCAGCCAAAGCAACAGGTGAGGGCAAGGCAGTGCAGGCAGGCTCCAGCACGGTTGCGGTGCGGACTGGCTGGTGCCAGCCCACTGACGATTCCAGGTCTTGGCCACTGGATGGCTGCTATTCTGTGTGCTGTCTATGATACACGTGCCTTCGGCATCTATCTCCCAAGGTGGAAGTATAGTCACAGGATTACCAACCTCGGCAGTATTAGGCACTGCTACACTGAGGGAGGTGGCAGTGCCGAATAATGGCGTATGCGTGGTCTGCTGGCCACAGTTTATCCTCGAGTGATGATGTGGTATGTGGAAGCAAATGTATTGTAGTTCTTGCGGCAGATTCACAATGCCCAGGGCACTAAGTCTGGCAAGATCTCGGTAGTGACCTGCACACACAAGTGTTGCCACAGCTGTAGGGGGTTCTGTTGCCTAAAGTCTCGTCATAAATAATGTTGTGAATAGTATTAGCTGGCGGATGAGAAAAGCGTTCAATGAGTAGTGCACGGGCAGAGGTGTATTTGTTGCTCTTGGGTGGGTTCAGCAACAAGTCACTCATGATATCAGGGTGGTCATGCAGGTGGTTCACTAAACACACAAAATGAGTGCTGTCATCATGTTGTCTACCAAGGTAAACCACATCACTGGGTTGTCCCTTTGTAAAGGTGGCAGCTTTGGAAAATGACTGGGTCCAGTGCTTGGAGGGGTGTAGGAATCATATGGGGATTTTGCATGGTGTTCACTGGTGCGAACTGTGCCTCATTGACGGTCGATGTGGTGCATTGTATGTCTGGTAGCTGTGAAGGCAAGACATGATATTGAGTACTTGTAGGCAGGAAATCTGTATGGCCACACGATGAGCATGGCGTGGTTGGCACGGAGGGATTAGCAGACGATGCAGAGGAAATCTTGAGCAGAGGTGCAAAATCATGATTGAGAGCACCAAGTGACAGGGCAGAACCACACCAGGTGCATTGACCAAGGTGTACTCGGGGCTTCAGGATGAATAGGTGTATATGTGGCCCAGCATGGTTGACGTGAGTGTCCCTTCAACTGATGTGGAGGGGGGAGGGGGGGCGGGACACTAAATGGTGGACCGCTCTGAGAAGGGGGCGGCCATGTATGTGGTCACAGAAACTGGACAGCACCATAGAAGGCATCTGCACTGATGTGTACAGTGCCCAGTGTGATGTGCCGGTGGAGGTTATGGTCGACTGGCCAGTCGAAACAAACATCAGGGGCACAAACACTCCTAGTGTATTTGTAGCACACAGGTAAAGTATTGCGCTTCAGTCGATTGTCTATCCTGCCGTTGCAGCATCCTGCACTACCGGAAAAACTGGAGATTGTGACATTGTCTACTGGGGTGAAGCCGGTGATATGCAGTGAGCGACTGCAATGTATTTTCATGACTGGGGGTCATCAGTGTCAATTTTCTGGGTATAGAACTGGCCATGCACAGAAAACTCCAACTTAGTATGATCAGACACTTTTTTTAAAGTTTGTATAATTGCACAAAACACAAGAATAACAATACAGAAAACCACAACATGAACATCATGACCCAAGTCCACAAGAACAATCCAAAGAACAATGAGTCCCCAAAGACTGTTTACTCTGCACTTCACAGGTGCCAGTTACTGGTGGTTGATGGTCACCACAAATGTAAAGTTTGTTGTTCAATCACCTGCCATTCACATTATTACTGTAGCGCTGAACTATCTTGTGTACATAAAAAACACGAAGTTGTACTATTGTACAGGTTCCACATTCGACTACAGGTCCAACTAGAACTGGCCAGGCAAGCCACCTCTTAAATCAGAAGAAGACAAGAGTCTACAATTGTTTTGCAATTTGGAAATTATTAGCTGATATGCACATTATTTTCCAGCATGAGCAGCACTAAATCATTAGTAAAAATGAATGATGGTAGACTAACTGTTTACACTGCCAGTAACATTTTATTTAATTATCTTTAAAACTTAATAGTAATGGGAAATGGAGTCTTGTTTCATGTATAAGGTGAGGTAAATCCCACTTAACTGCCCTCTTCTTAACTGTCAAGATCCTTAGCAACCATGTTGCATAACCCAACACATTACGGAGCACGTGATTGGCCTGAGTACAGCCAATATGCAATGTGGACACCACATCTAACACTGTTATGCGCCCGTTTGTTGAAACCATACCCTGCACACAACAATGTTGTTTTTATTCATGGTTGTGGAGGGACAGCCACTTCGACCTTCATTCTCCACACTCCGTAGTCCTTCTCTGAACATACAATACCAGGGATCAACCATTTGACAAGAGATGGCTTCTTCACCGTACACAGGCTGTAGGCATTCATAGATGACAGATACACTAGTACTGTGTGCCTATTCATTCCTGACAACTGCATGCACTTCAATTGGCAACCATGTTGTCAGTAATTGTCCATCTTCCATCATGATGTCTACTCGAATAACCGCAGGTATGCTGGTCTGCTGCTTCTATATACTCTCCGGAACTCTGTGCATGTGTCACTCCTCCTTTGCTGATGCCCCTTCCATTGTTGAAGCAACAATGGGTGTGGATTCATATGGTATCTGTTTGTGTCACCTGGAATACTATCTTCTCTTTCAAAAACAATGAAGAAACTTACTTTAGGAACATCCTTCATTGTAACTCGTGCCATATTTTGTTAATTCTTTTATGCAAGTCTGTGTACAGCAACTACATGAGCAACATCTATGTTACAGAATCCACAAGTTGCAATCATCCTGTTTACATATCTACCAAAGTCCATGTCAGCAAGCTCACGATTAACTTGCATATAAGTGTTTGCACTAAGAACCTTCTCACTTAACATTTCTTTGTCAAAGTATGCATAAAAGTGAATCCTATGTTCAATGTGTTTGTGATCACTATAAAAAATGTACACAAATGGTTGTATGTATGTTAACCGGGGGCCTAGAAACGGCGGAGAGGCTCTGTCCCCGCTGCAGCCACAGTTGTCCACAACCCCATGATGACTACCGCAGTCCACTTCACACCAGACAAGTGTAACCCCTATGTTTGCATGGTAGAGTAATGGTGGTGTACGCATACATGGAGAACTTGTTTGCGCAGCAATTGCCGACATAGTGCAGCTGAGACGGAATAAGGGGAACCAGTTCGCATTCTCCAAGGCAGATGGAAAACTGCCTAAAAACCATCCACAGACTTGCCAGCTCACCGGACCTCGACACAAGTCCGCCGGGCGGATTCGTGCTGGGGACCAGGTGCTCGTTCCCACTCCAGAAAGCCATGCATTAGGCCATTCGGCTAATCAGGTGGCCACACACAAGGTTACTTCCTAATGAATTGGGTTTTGTGGAAGTTTAATGTATTTGTGGAGAAAACTTTTAAGTGTGTTAAAGACCTTAACAAAATATGTTGCCACTGACTACAGCATATGGGCTAGCATGGTGTTTGTGAAATATAAACACAAATGTAATGAAAACTGGTCACCTCTCGAAATGAAAATGATTGACTTGAATAAATCTGAAATTGTGAAAATTTCAACTACAGTCTGCTGTATACATCAACAAACTGTATGACTATTAACAAAAGAAATTTTGGATTATGAGATTTCAATCATGCATGCATCACTGAGGAATTTAGTCCATCATGAGGTTAGTACCATTACAATTGGTGCCTCAGTCTTTGGATCACATTACAGGAGAGGCACTGTGAACAAGAACCCAGGAATAACAGATTTAAGAATAAGTGTTAGTGAACAATTTGTGTATGAAATGGATTGTAAATGAGAGATGTGCCAGTGTTAAAGTTGAAAGGTATCAGACTACATTGGCAGTAGAAGCAATGCAAAGTTGTGAGAAAGTGGCTGTAAATTGTGATAAAAACTGTGAATGTAGCCTGGCAAAATAAAGTTAACTCAAGCAAAATTTAGACACCTAGCAAATGAACTATCTGAAAGAAGTGCTGTATGGCCTAACAGTCAATGGGAAATTAGAAAGCAGCCATCACTTTTGTAGAGGGATCAACCAATAAGAGAATGAGATATTCAATGTGATATTCAATGGATTGTAGCTGATAAGAGGATTGGCTAGATATCAACACACAGATTTAGAGGGCCAGATGAATACATCAGAACCAGCATTAGCAGTAGCTGACTTGGAAGAAAACTAAGGTAAAGTGACAAGACAGTAAAAAACAGTGTACTCAAATTGAGGGGCATGGGGTAGAAGTTAGCACAGAAAAATTAATACTTACAAGTGAACCTTGCAAGATAGTAGGTTAAATCAGAGTTAGAGTATGCCTTTTTTGATGATAAGAGTGACAGTCTGTTTATACAAAATATCAAGAATATTTACTGAGTATTCTGGTATTAAGTCTGGGGAGAATATTCTCGAAATAAGGGAAGAAGTTAGTATTAACTGTGAGTTTTACAAAAAAAATTAAAGGGGCAGAGAAAATTAAGAGTTTTGTGTCATTATTGGTGCAGTTTATGAAGCAACAAGAAAAAGTTTTAGGTAATTCAGGGAAAATGTGCAGCAAAAGTTACATTGGGAGCTTAGACTCATAGCTGAATTTGAAATTAGATCAAACTAAAAGTGAGGTTAAAAAAATAATTTAAGAGCAAAATTACTATCTTAAAATTAGATTTGGACAAAAAGATAGACTTAATTAAAATTTGTTTAATATATAAGTTAAGAGAAGTGACAACAACTTGGAATCACAATTAAAAGGTTTTGCTAATAATACAGTACATGAGGAAAAATGAACTGAAAACCATTATAAAAAGCAGAAGAAAGCCGAATCTGTTGATTCCTGTCAGGTCAATACAGAAGCAGTCTCTGAATTCTGGTCTAATGATGATAAGGAAGCAGTTTCCAACACAAAGTATTGATGTATTTAATTACACTGAAACAGAGTGTATCTTGTTAATAAATGAGACAGTGGGCAAAGTTGATGATGTAGTGATGGGTTAGCAGATTAAAGAAGACTGTAAAGCTTTCGTAATTAATAGTAAGGTAAATGAAATGCAGTTAATTAAGACTGATTAAACAATATTGGAATGAAATGTAAGCAGGTAAGGAAAGAAAAGTTTGGAAAGAAAATACTAACAATGTAAATAAGACTGTCATTAAATTACCAATAATAGGTATGTCCAAAATTTTTGAAGTTGACAATGACATAAACAGTGTGCAGAAAGTGATTGTCGATGTAAATGGAATGTTCATAGAATGAGAGAATTATGACTGTAAAAGTGGAATGTTCATAGAATCTGATTCTTATTTTGTTGTCACTGCAAACAACATGAATGATGAAAGCAGGATAGCATCCAGCACTGAAAAACTTGATGGAAGAGCAGGTGCTCAGGTGAATGTTGATCAAATGATTAGGTAGGATGTTAACTGAAAGTGAAAGCAGTGTCTCCCCAGCTGGGTGATTTCATATTTCATTTCTTGGGTCTGTCCTATCAATAGACCATAAGGAAAAAAAGTAATCATCATCTACTATATCCAGTTCTTGTGGACTTCAAAGCTCTGTTTCAGTAACTGAATTTTTGATGTGTGGTATTACAAAAGAGCTTAGAAGCCACAGAATATTTCAATATTATGTCATTTTAACAGTGTGGAAAAGGTATTTGCGTCTTTAGATTTCAGTTTATAAAATAATATAAATTCCGAGGCAAGAAAAATCATGAGAGTATACAATATTGTCAGGAAATGTTATTTAAAAAGATAAAAAGCAAACTGTAAGTATGAAAATGCCCTAGAAATTTGTGCAACAGCTGTAGAAGAAATGTTTCTTATAATAAATTTGGTGCTATTTGTTGTCAGTATATAAAAATATTGCTAAAGTAATTCATCCAGTTGAAAGCAAAATTAAGTTCCATCACTCATTTGAAAGTATGTATTCAATAGAACTGTGTCATCTTATATTCCTTCAGGTGACACTAAAGGAAGTAAAAATAAAATAATGTTGCCAACAATAATGTTTGTTGAGAAGAGTTTGCTCTTCGGGCTGGAGCAAAGAGAGATGTGTTGCTGCAAGTAAAGCAATGCTGAAACTAAATGATATTTTGTCTGCTGTGAGGAAAAGTAAAATTTCGTTAGTAATATTGTTGTTTATGTAAAATTTTATTTGTTACAGACATTTTTGTAAGGAAAGTAAAGCAGGGATTTTGGTGTTTAACAAATGGGATACTGGGGTATATGTAGCGATCTAAAAAATTAAAGAACTGGTAATGATGTAATGCAGTAAAGAAGTATAATGAAGTATTTGTAATGATGGATATGAAGGGCATTATATGATGTAGGGACCCTGGTTTCGTAGCAGTTTAAATTTGTGAATGCACATCTTCGATTAACAAGGTTGCCAGAAAAAGCTGTAGATATAACAGACATTATTTAGTAGCAAGCTGTGATTAGATGGAGAATATAGTTTTGCTGTATTGAAATATCTAAGCAATTTGAGGCAACCTCTTGAAAGCATATACAAAAGTGTGGCACTGTAATTGAAAGTGTTTTACTGTACAAGATGTCTCCAGGCCCCATATGCAAGAAGTTTTTATTATTTGAATTTTACACAGAGATCAGGCTCTTAATCATTTATTTTTCAGCTGTGCAACAACACTCAACTGGTTTACTCTAAAATAGGTTGTCATCAGCAAAGCAGCTTGCCAACCAAATCAGCCACAGGTACACTTGACTTGTGAGACTGATGGAACTTTCAGTCATGGCCAAAAAACATCTCTCTCTTCTGTTCTGAGCTGCCACCTAGAGCAGATGCTTAATATTTTAGTCTTGTTTATCTTTGCATTTCCATTCTCCTCTGAGCTAGGTACAGGGCTGCTGGAGCCACCTTCTCTTGTCCCCCTAGCAATCCTCACTGCACAATCCTCACCATACAATCCTCATGAGCAAATAAACCAATATGGTTTCTTTTTCTGAATATGACTACTGTATATTATTTACAAGCCCACACCACTTTCCAATCCTGATTACACTCCCAAGTGGCTGAAAAAACTGGCATCAGAATTGGGATGCTGAATTCACCCTGTTTTCAAGCTTTAAGATGCTGCATATAAATTACTGAGCCATATGTGAATGCTTGAAACCATTTGCTGGATCCATCTAGCACTGTGCTGTGATGCAACGAATGTGCACTTTGTTCAGAAGATACATGAAACCACTGCATTCTACCCAGCACAGCCATCTCTTCTGCCACCTCTGTTGCTACTGCTGCAGAAGTGTGAGGCCGTCCGTCCACACTCACTGCCTCTGCAGCCTTTGCACAAGACAGCATTGCAGGTACTATGACCCAGCACCACCCGAATGCTAGGCGCCACTGCTGCTGTGTTGATGCCTGACACAACCACATTATTCATTGATCGACAGATGTTAGTTGCAAGCCTCATTTTTAAGGAGAAGACAACATTGAGGCTGATTCTGCAAGAGATGTTGCTGAGAGCTGTCACCAAACTTTTGTTTTGTCTGATGTAGGTGCTAGTAAATGTGATGCCTCAAAGCAGCAAGCCTCACTTCCCCATTTCTGAGATTTCCATAGTCTGTTCCAAACTGGTCTGTAATTGGTGTTGGACTGGATCTACTGATTCCCACCTTCTAAGATAACCCAGACAAAAACTCCTTTGGTGTCATATTATATGGATAACTTGTATTCAGATTGGGATTGTCTATTGCCTTATGCGACTTCATCATACAATACAAGATTACATAAAACAACATGGGTGAGTCCCTTTGAGGTTGTTTATAGTTGTAAATGTATCCACCTTTCAAGATAAAGAGGCTGCTGCCTGAAATAAATTCCAGAGAATTTGAAGTACCTGGCTGAAAGACTAAAATTAATGTGGAAGAGACCAGTAGAACAATGCAGCTCCATAGATGAAAAAAATGCTAGGATGCCACTACACCAGGCAGGCGATTGTGTGATCATATGACAGACAGCAGTGAAACTAGGCAGAACTAAGACATTTATGCACTCCTGGGTGAATAATTTAAGATACTGCATTTCATGTCAACAGTCAATGTTGAATTACAGCTCCCAGATCAAAAGACTTTAGTTCATTTTGATCACATAACCAAATATAAAGGTAGTGACATGTCATTTTCTATAATGGATGCAGCTAAACTTAAAAAGATTATTTTGCACAAAAGCCAGTACCCAGTAAAACTGTTACACAGCAACCAATGAGTTCCTGTCACTATAACTTACATTCCACCCTCAAGTGCAATATATGGTTTAGGCGTTAGAACTTATCGCATATCCACTACTTTATTAATTATATGATGGTGTATATATGTTTTAAAAAAAACATCAATTACACCTTGGGGAGAGATAAGTAGTGGCTATGAATACTATTTTGTAATTTTATGGATCTTGCCTGGTTCTGGTGTCTGGGGTTTTCTTCTAATAACGTTCCAGGTCTCGTCAATTATATTCACATTTATCTGTCATTCCAAAGTCCTTGATACAGCCAATTTGATACATATTCTCTTTGATAATACAACAGCTGACAGAGAGAACAAAAGCGATCACACAAGTACCAACTGACAGACAGACTCACAGCACTGAACTTGAACTGTACTGAACTGAACTGGCACTGCATGGCAGCGTTCCCCATTTGTACTTCACAAACAATGAGTGTTTGTGATCTTCATTATTACAGTATCATGAAATTAATAGTTACAATTAAAATTTACAAATATACAAAAGATTAACAATGAGAGTATGTACAAAATAAAATATCATTTTGCTACGTAAAACTTCAGGTTATAAATTGTACAATTTAATCTTTAAAAGTAAATATGAGTTATTTACAATAATGCATTTTGTTAATTTAAAAAATACAAATTAATTACCTCACAGAAAATGTTCCTAATATTTGCATTAGATATGCACAAGCTGTTTGATTGTTCTACAACAGTAAAATTTCGAAATATGCATCCAAATGTAAGTAATGTAGTTAATTACGAGTGTTGACAATGATCAGTTAATTATTCTGGTAATGATATTAGCTCTGGTTTACAAATTTGTGTTTGAAGTTACATATTGCTAGAAATTATGTAAGTTTAGCTTTGGTTCTACCTTTTTTGGATTAAGCTACAATAACTTTTCCAAATAGAAATTTTGAGATCAATTTAAAGTTCATTAATGAAAGGAATAACGATACTAATATTTATGTTGTCTTATTGTTCAATGAACTGTACACTGATTATTATATTCGTGATTAAAAATTGATGGTTCATAGTTATTACTATGTTACACATTTACATATTATATAATTGTTAGTCGTTGTATTTAAATATCAGTCTTTGCTCAAAATAATACCATTACATCATAAATCACTCTTCCACAGTGTCTTAAATTTAATATATTTAATAACTGAAATGATCGATTCCAGGCTACACATTCTGGGTATCGACTATTATGGTAAAGCTGGGGGGAAAGAGGGGGCGAGGGGAGGGCAGGGGCTGGTATGTTATAAACTGATTTTTTTCTTGCTCCTTAGGTGGGAGATAGTGTCATTATTTTCTGTCACTCTATTGTTAATCATGTTAATGATCCTGCTATGTGAAAAAGTGAAATGGGAAGACTGAGTAAGGAATGAAGAAGTATTGGAGAAGAAAGAAACACGCTGAAAGTCATCAGATAGAGATAACAGAAATGGATTGGACAATGTTTGAGGAGGGGCTGTTTATTAAAGGAAGGAATAGCAGGAATGGTGGAGAGAAAAAGGGGAAGAGGAAAAAGAAGACAAATATTCAGAAATGAAAAGACTGGCTTATTTATTTATTTATTTATTTTGATACAACATCAACTGATTACAAAAAAAGTTTTTTTCCAGTCTTCTGGATATGTCAGAGCCTTACTTACTAGGGTTACATATTATTGGCTGGCACTTTTATCTACACAACTTTTTCTAATTTTAGTTGAGAGAACAGAGTTACATTTATGGACTATACATAACAAAACTTGTTATTGCCATACTTAGATTAAGGAATCTGCAGTTTGTAACACAGTATTCAAATCTGACATTCAAATATTTACAGTTTGTGACACAGTCTAAGATCTGATATTACATATATTTTTAGATAGATGGTCTTTCATCATACAAGTGTACTAAATCTAGAAACTCATCTACTGAATATACAGAATTGTTTCGGAGCCATAATTTTAATTTCATTTTTAGTTTTGTAATGGGCAATTTGGAGATATTAGGATGGAAGCAATTAAGTAGTTTTATGCTTGCATAGTGAGGGATTTTCTCATAAAGTGTTGTTCTATGAGAGATGATGTGGGGTCTCTCTCTACCTCTAGTGTTGTGATTGTGTATTTCTTTATTAAGTGTTTTGTTACTGTTTACTGCCATAATGGTTATCTTCAGTGCACACTGGTTATGAACAGTTAGTATTTTAAATTCTTTAAACAAATTTCTGCAGGACTCCCTGGCACATTTCTTTCCCATAATTCTAAGTGCCTTCTTATGTAAGGTAAGTACACTTTTCATATTACCTTTACTGCTGGATCCCCATACCTCTATCCCATTACTTAGATGGGATTCAAATAGTGCAAAATATATTTGCCTCAGAGTGGTGATGTTACAAAAAGGTGTCAGTTTTCTTAGGATATATATGGTAGTACATAGCTTTTTGCAAATATCATTCACATGATCAGACCAGTTTAACTCTGCATCTAGCGTCAGGCCAAGAAATTTGGTTGAGTATTGTTTTTTATGTATTCGTCACCCATTAAGATTTGGTTTTCATGAGTTTTTTGCCTCCCAAGATCAAATTCAATATAGACAGATTTATTTGTGCTTAATTTTAGTTTGTTTTCATTAAAATACTGCAGAATTAAGTCTGCTGCAGTATTGGACTCCACTTTGAGCTGTGAATAGCTTGGATTTCTGCATATTAACATGGTATCATCTGCATATAAGATAGCTGTTGCATGGTTTGTTATGGACTGAATATGATTTACATAGATAATAAAAAGAAGTGGTCCTAATATTGACCTCTGTGGAATACCAAAATTTATGTCAGTGGTGTTTGATTTGTATGCTCCCTCTGTAGTGCTAATAGACACAAACTGCTTCCTATTTGTCAAGTATGACCACATCAGATTATGGGCTGTGCCTCGAATGCCATAGTTCCACAGTTTGTCCAGTAATATGGTCATATCAACACAGTCTAATGCTTTTTGTAAGTCTAGAGAGATGCCACATACATGTTCTTTATTATCCATTGCTTGAGTGACACCTTCGATTAAGTTGGATGCTGCTGTAATGGTGGATGACCCCTTGACAAACCCATACTGCCCCTTAGAAATCACTTTTTTGCATACCAGGAAGTTCCAGATTCTTATGCATATTACTTTCTCAAAGATTTAGGATATTATTGGAAGAACAGAAATGGGTCAAAATTTTGCTAGTAAATTCCTGTTTCCTTTTTTAAAAATAGGCACAACTCGGGCAATTTTCAACTCATCTGGAAATAGACCATCTTCCATATGAGAATTGATAACTGTTGATAAAGGTATTGCAATTTTATGTATACATTTCTTAAGAGTGTCCAGACTAAGACCATCATATCCTGCTGCATGGGAATTCTTTAAGCTACTCACTATTTTAATTATTTCTTCTTTATTTGTTGGCATCAAAAATATACTTCCTGACACTGGTGTTCCTCTGAATTTGTTTTTATGATTTTCAGCTGATTGTTTATGCTGGAGCCAACAGAAGCAAAGTAATTGTTAAATAGATCTGCTATCTTATTCTGATCAGTTTCTGTTGTGCCGTTTATCAGCAAATGATTTTAAGTTGTATGTTTCCCAGATTTACCTATTACAGTGGATATTAAGCCATAAATAAGAGAAAAAAATGTGATGTGTTTCCTAAATGTGCTAAGATCAATGACTTTCTATTGCTGAAATGAAAACCTGAATAGGAAGGGAGCAAGCTTTGGCAGTTAGCAATTTGTGTATAAATTAAGTACAATATGTCACCATCAAATTTGGAATATCTGAAAATTATAGCATTTGGCTCAAAATTGAAAACCTGACTACTCATAATTCCAAGATGTTAACTACATATATGTAGTTCTCAAGGAAGGGAACACTGAGAGAATGAGAAATGAATTTAAAGTAATTGAGTTGTCCAATATCATAACCATTGAGAAAGATATTAATGAATGCTTCTTCACATTCCTTTCTATCAGAAAACATACATTTGACAGAAGCTGCCATCTTGTTTGTAAAAGGTACAAATCTTGCAACAGTCAGAAACACAACATTCAAAAAATGGCACACACTGCAACACAATAAAATCAGGATATTTTACTCATGCTGAAGGACATAACTGCTGACAGTTGTGAGAACAAGAAAAACACTATACACTTAAAAAAAAATCATATCTGAAATTAAAGCAGCAAGAATCGTTTTAAAGTCTTTGTCTTAAATTCAAAAAACAACTGTAAAACAACTTAGAATGTGGTAAAAAGTGAAACAAGCATGTGAAAGGAGGAAATCACTATTCCAATTAACTGTAAGATTCTCAATGAGTATTTCATGAATTCTGAAAGTTTACTTGTATCACAAAGTGTGGTGATACATTTGATGTGGCAGCCTTCTGTTTGCAATACAGAGTGAAACAAACAAAAGATTCACTTGGAGAAGAATTACAGCTACAGATCTTATCTGCTCGGTTAACATGCTGAACAGCTCCAGAACAGAGGATTGTCTTAAGCTCAATACGAATGTTCTAAAATGTATAATTGTTGAAATTAAAATGCCAATGCTCTACTTGTTAACAAAATTACTGACGATAGTTTTCCCTGAATGCTTTAAAATTTCAGTTGACAAAACCAACTGCATGGTAAAAATGCTGAAAAGCTAACAGGTCTAAATATCTAAAACTGCTGAACACAAAGCCTTATGGGATTTTCATGAGCATCTCAGTTCACATAGTAATAAATCCCACATATGCAGTGCTTTAAATCAGTAACGTGCTGCCGAAACATTAACACAGTAAGTGCAAGGTGTTCCATAAATTTGAGGTTATGCTTCACGTTATTAACCTGATATTACATTACAATCATAAAGGAATTTTAATGGTTTACTTTTGTTGATTTTAAATTTTCCCGGGGGATAGCCCACTTCCATATTTCTAACAATTCTCCTTCCTTCAGAAATGGAAAAAACTTGCACTTTTGAGCCTGTAACTTAATTGCCTTTACACCTGGTCAAACAACATCTGTACGGCATTTTGTCTCTCACTAACACACATTAACACTGAGTATCATAGAAATAAAGTTGAAAACTGTATAGGACAGTTACTCTGTGTAGCATTCATGCTTCCTTTTGTTATGACTATTCTTGGCATACCCAACATGCTGTTCACAGGCAGCACACAGGCCTTCTGAAACTAGGTGGTGTTGCACGTGTTCATATTAAACCCCAACCACTGACAGTACCTGCATTTTGATAGCTCCCTTCCTTCCACAAAAATATCCCTCCCTGGCGATGGCATATCTACAGTGACAAAAACTCCCTTGCCCCATAAGCCAAATGTCTCACAAAGCCCTTCACAGCAAGGTACTCCCCCCCCCCCCCCCCCCCCAGACCTAGTCTGTAAACAGGTGTCCCATGCCATACCTCCACACACCCCAAACCTCCGACTATCCCTATGAACTAGCCACAAAGGAGCACCTCCTTCATTAGCCAATGCCATCTCAGATTCAAACAACTGGATTATCCATCATCATGCCCTGAAATAAGAGACGAGCTACTCAAGTCCTTCCCATTCCTCCTAAAGTGGGGTCCTGTCACCCATCCCCTTGCCTCAGTGATCATATTCCTGTGGAAGACACAGCTACAAGACCTGCCTAATCCACTCACCCAGAATTCCTATTCCAGTCCCACCACAGGCTTATCCTACCCCATCAGATGTGGGTCAACCTGTGAAAGCAGCCATTTCGCATACTATCTCTGCTGCAATCATTGCACAGTGTTTTATATTTGGATGACTACCAACCATCTGGCCTCCAGGATGAATGTCCACTGCCAAACTGTTGCCAAGAGCAACGTGGACAACTGTGTGGCACAATATGCTGCTGCACATAACACGCTTGGTTTCAATGGTTGCCTCATGACCTGGTTCCTCCACCACCAGCTGCTCTGAGCTGCAGAGAGGGGAGTTATCCTTACAACACATTCTCCACTCTCAAAATCATCCCAGTATCAACCTAACATTACCTACTGTCTCCACATCTCCTACCCAACAATTTCTACCCCCTCTTATCTATCACCTCCTTCAATTTATGTCCCCCACCCTCTTTCTACTCTGTTGTCTGCCAATCCCACCAACCATTTCCACTGTATGCTTCTCTCATTTCTGCTTCCCTAGCCAGTGCCCCCTTCCCCCACAGCCCCCTGTCGTTATGCCAGAGAGCCTTGTCTGGCCACCACCTATTGCATGCATTCTCCATCAAGCAGTGCTGACACATCTTGTACCACTTGTATGCTGCCCCTTTCCCACCCAGTCCAGACCTTTGCTTCTGCTCAATATGATACCATTGTATTCTGGCCACAGCAGCCAGAAAGAGTAGTCATGTATGCATGAGATGTGTTTGGTTGTGTGAATGTGTGTGTGTGTGTGTTTTCTTTTCTTTTCTTTTCTTTTCTTTTCTTTTGTAAAGAAGGCTTTGACTGAAATCTTTGGGTGTGTAACAGTCTTTTTGCTGTGCCTATTTTCAGATCACCATATCACCTTTACAGTGAGTGACAATCTATCCTTTTCATAATTTTGGTGATATTCCAACCTGGAATTTCCATTTTTTGACAAAGCAGATTTTGCTGATTAATTCTGTGAGATGGACATCACACATGGATGTGATTTATTAATCATGCCTTGCATGTTCACGGCATCATGAACTGAGAGATTTTCATCTGAATTCTATGGTGATAGACTATTTGTATGATTAATTAGCAAGAACATTGATCATAGTAGAAGTCATCTTATACCAGTGATTCCCAGTGTGTTCCCTCAGCTTTTTTCTTTTTATGGGTTAATAGTCATAAAGACAGCACAAAGTAATAGAAAAAATAGTGCTGTTGAAACAGCTAATAGCAAAATGAAGTACTGCAGTTTGGACAAAGCCCACAATCTTCAAAAGCACTCATTTACTGCCTTCCACCAAAACAATGCAAGTATATTTGATAGAAAGGATTAATTACTATTGTCCACACATAAAAATTAAAAGATAGACAGCATATCAGAAAGTAAGTCCCATCTAATTCAAAGGACAGTCTGTAGCAAATAGTTGAAACTGTGAAACTGCATTACCTATAGTCATATAATAAAACCATCCAAGAATATGGCAAAATACAGTTAGGGACACTACTAAACAAAAATTGCTACTCAAATGAAACTGAGCCTCCAGAAAAAAGCTCTGGCACACACACTGCTTCTTTCAGATTAAATGGGAATGATGAAAAGTTTTCATTCTAAGGCCGTACAGTCCAGAATCAGTGTGCCAATCAGACAAAATTACTGTTAGCATTGAGGTGATCATCCCATCGATGCACTGGGTTGAAAATACCTTTTCTTGTAAAACATCGTGTTATGCCAAAGTCTGTAGCTGCCTGCTTCGCATCATTGCCTGACAGGAATTGCCAACCCTTCAAGGCCCTTTTTAAGGAACTGAAAGGGTGGTAATTGTATAGGAAGAGATCAGGACTATTGGGCAGGTTCTTGAGTGTCTCCCACTTGTCAGTAATAAATGAGGATGGTCTCAAATATTGACCATTTTCTTCTTGTGTCAAACTGTGACCCGCATGGAACTTGGCCCACCATTCCACAATGTTTGTTTTCAACAGGCATGCTGCCCATACACATGCTCTAATGGATGTCTACCGGTGTTTGCCCTTTGCCAGCCAAAAAAAGATTAACAGCATGTTGGTTCTATTTGGACACATTTGGTAATAAATCGTCATAGTTCATGTTTCTGCATTTACCACAAGGCAAGGTACAAATGCTACACCAATCCCTTGCCTACATATTGAGCTTATATACCCACATGGGAGTCACACTATGTTGCATATATGCTGCAGCAGTGCTCTCAAATGGAAACGTTTTGAACACCCCTTATATTTTGTATGATATTTAATGGTTACTTCATCACTAAGGCAGCAAACATTGCAGCCACTCATAAATGACTACATACAGAAGCATTAGATTTACGGTGCAAACACTGAACACACCAACAACAACATATATTACTTTAAAAAATACAACTCCTAAAGGAGATTACATAATTTGTCATGTCACTAAAACATAGTACTTCTGCTGTCTATGATGGTGTTTGTAGAAGAGAGGCTTGACCATATCTTTGCAATCAGTAATATTGTGAGTTAATGCCTTGGGGCTCATTTGCTGACTGCCTTATAAATGCTGTCCTAATACCCATCTACAAAACTGAAGATAAGAATATCAGTCCTAATTACAGATCCATTTTACTCTTACAGTCACCAAAAAAGTTTCATGAATGTGGCTGTGACAGAACAGAGACTCATTTATAAGGGTAGATGATGTCCACTACTGCAGTTTGAGTTTGATGAAAGGCCTGCAGGATCCGACAAATGAAGTGCTAGCAGACATAGAGAAAAACATTATTGTGTAGTTGTATTCGTTGGTTTTGGTAAAGCCTGTGATTGTCTGCACCACCAGATTATACTGGGCTAATCTCAGAATGGGCGAGCATGGCATGTACCTGTACAGAGTCTGCTATTGTGGTTAATATATCTGGAAGACCTTCCAGTTGCTTTAAAGGGTGGCTATACTGACATCCAAGTTGACAGTGGCTCCTACTGGGCATTAAGATTTAGGCTTCTTGCAGTTTTCCCTATATTGCTTAAGGCAAATGGTATGATGGTTTCTTTGAAAATGAAACAGCCAACATCATTCTCCCGATCTGAGTTGGTGCTCTAGCTCCAAGGATCCAATAGTCATTGGCATGTTAAACCTTAAGCTTCCTTTTTATGTATCACCAGGGTTTTGCCTTCTATTTTCATTGTCCTATGGAATTATACTCTGAAGCAATGTACCTGAAGTATAAAGTACTTTCCTGCAGAAGTGAGAGATAAGAATGTTGGGTAAAGCAGTTAAACAACTATCTCAAAGAAGTATCTTTAATGAACCTGGCATTATTATACTCAGTTCCCAGCACATTAACTTAATAATTTTTGTGTTCAATAATAAAAATCAATTACTTGTGGACTACAATAATGAGAATATAAGAGAAACATAATTTTCATGTAGGTTTTGCCTCTTTGTCTATGATTCAGAATGAAGTAGTCTACTCTGGTGGAAAGAGTTTCAATGAGCTCCATGCCTAACATAAAGCAAGAAACTGAGACACAAAATAGAAGTAAAAACATGCATTGTTATTTCTATAAACATCTAGATTCAAGGAATGAAAATTTCTTTTAGCTACAATAGCAGTGTTAATTTTAACCTGCATGCAAATTAGTAACACATTTAAAACATGTTCCTATTTTTATAATGTGTGTAACTATTTTTTAAAAGTAGCAGTGTAATCAAGTAAATATTAATACAATGTAGATAGATAAAAATACCTACTCATGAAGTGGCTGCAGGCGAAGACACATATAAAAGATATTGAAATACACTTGCTTTCAGAGCCAGTGGCTCCTTCTTACAGAAGAATTGAAGGGAGAGGGAGAGGGATAAAGGAAAAGGACTGGCAAAGTTTAGGAAATGGGGAGAGTAACGGAAAAGTCACCCAGAACCTCGGGTCAGGTGAGACTTAATGGAAGAGATGAGCAGAAAAGCCTGACTGTTGGAGCCAGCACCATACAAGGTTGAAAACCTGAGAATTTAAAAATGGAAGATAGGATAATAAGCAAGACCAGTTAGACCTGGTATGGGTGGTGGTTGGTGGGTGCATCAGACAAGTCTTACAGGAGTGACAATCACAGGCACAGGTGCCACAGGGGAAATGGATGCAGAAGAAAAAGGAACATAGGACATCATCCCCCCCCCCCCACACCACCCCTGCCTCTGAAATATCCTGGTTAGATGCTATGCATGCTCCTTCTGCACCAGTATCACTACCCTGTGGCTTCTACCCATATGACTGCCTCACTGTAAGATCTGCCCCATGCTCCCTCCTACCACCAACTGCACCAGCCCTGTAACTGGCAAAACATGTATTATCACAGGGAGAGCCACCTGTGATACAACATGTGTCATGTTTTAGCTGTTATGTAAACACTGTTCAACCTTTTTCATTGGTATGATTATAAGATTACCAGCAAGTAAATAATTCACTCCCACCAGGAGATAAACAGCAGTTGTTTTCAAAAAGCAGATCTGACATCTTTTTTAGGTTATGTATGGCCGGCATGATCAAATAAAATTGAGCAGTACAGTAATATAGTGTACAAGCCAAGTTTCTAAGAGTTGCTTTTCTATTTTTGATGTGTACTTGGATTCATTCCGCATTCTTCAGGATTCTCCTTCATGGGATCTATGGAACACAATGAATGAATTAATTAATTAAGAGGCAAACATGTTAATGCATCATAAACTTATAAGCTCCATTTTTTGGAAGACATTGTGTTGTTTGCCTTTAATGCAGAAAAACTTCAACAACAAATATAAGTTAGAAGCAAAAATTATATGTAGACAACGTGTCAAGTAAGTATACAGAAATTATCAGTATCATAGCACCAGTTCACAGACTGCAAATTAATTAAGCAGAAACAGTGTGTCTAAATGCCAATGTCAAGCAGAATGTTTACAAAACTGTGTTTTATTAGTTTTGTCTTAAGGCAGAGAGACATGTAATTTTAATGCGATGTAACCAACTAAATGAATGATGGATGAATCAAGCAAGGGTTTTTGTATTTGTTTTATTTCAACTGCTCCTTTATGTTTTTACCCAGTTTTGGATTGCAAGAGATGACAGAGACAATGTCATAATGTAAGGTGGCTAAATGAAACTGGAATATAATAGGCTGCTGCTGATGCAAAAAATTAGATGGTGTTCCATCATTTTTCAGATGTGCCTCTGGGATATTTTTAATTCATGTTCCAATATTTTGGCTGACATCATTTTAGCCATTCTCAATGAGTCATTTGCAAGTATTAAATAAATTAAAAACTAGCAAGTGACTCACCTTGAGAATGGCTGAAAGGCTGTCAGCCAAAATATTGGAACATGAATTACAAATATCCCAGATGCACACCCGAAAAATGATGGCATATACATTCCGCCAGGAGGGATTCAAGAAGTAGGTGGTGCGTTTGTACAGATTGGTAAATCGTGCTAAACGCCTGACTCATGTGAGCTGAAATTGTGGTTGATCATATCAGAAATGTGTGGGTCAGACATAGGCCAACTGTTGCTTGAAGTTTTTCCCCGTTTCAAGATGATAATATTAAAATTAAAGCAATGTATTGCCTTAGCTCTTAATATTTTGAGGCCTTCTTCATATTATACAGCTAATTTACCTCAATAAAGGTGATTACACTTTTTCAATGTGTTTAAAAGTTCACTATTGTTTAGACAAAAATAATGTGAAGGAATCATGTTTATTTTAAGTTTTAGTATTTTTTTACATATATCACTCTGGATAACACAGCTGGTGCTCACTGCACAAAACCTCTGAATAAGAATTTAAATGAAACACTAAATGTTGTAGGATTACTTTTGTGTTCATTCAAAGTATTATTATTATTATTATTATTATTACTGCTAATATTATTCACAATTGGTTCCTACTAGGTCATACAATAAACAAGGATATTATTGTGGTTTTGTTTTAGCTTTTCTTTGTGCCCCTGTTAATGTCATTCTCTCAGAATGGTCTCTTTTTTTTCCACTCATTGACCTAAGCTGTCACAGTCTTCATAGGTTTTTCTGCTAGGCCAACTGTCCAGTTCATGTATTTTCTACCCAAATTTCTTTCTTTGTGTGCTTCAAGTTCTGTTATTCCTGCTTCCTTTAGGTCTTCTTTTACTGCAATGACCCATTTTATTGTTTCAGTTTCAGTCTTAGTTTTAGCTTTGCTGTGAATTTCATAGGATTCCAGCACCTATCTAGTTAACCTGATTGATTACATTCTTTTAATATGCTCACAGAACGTTAGCCTGCATTTATCCACATCCAAATACTTTTCAGTTTCTTCAGTTGCTCGTTATATGTTACTTCTTATCTACAATGTTGGCCTAAAATTTTCATGATTACTTATTATTCTCTCATTTGGATTTCTGTTAACAATGAGTCCTTAAATCCCATAAAGACACACTGATTTTATCGCTGTGTTACAGTATCTCAGCTTGGTGTATTTTGAGATGCATTTTTTGTTATATACGTCTTTTCTAAGCCTGAAAGCTGTTTTTATTTTGTGACAATGACTTTCATAACCAGCGTTTCCTGTGATGGTTTTGTCTAAATATTTGAAGTGAGAAACACTCAATTTTCATGGTTTCAGGTGTTGGAATTTTGGGTGCCAGGTAGTTGCAAGACGTGTTTTTTCAAATTATACTTGGTGCCCTACTCTTTCAGCTGTTTCTTTAAGACTTACTGTTTGTTTTTGCATTTACCAATTGTCCTGACATAGAATCATTAGGTACTATGCAAAAACTTAGCAGATCGCCCTAATAATGATTCTTCCTATAATTTTATTGGTTCATCAATTTACATTTTCTGAAGCCTGAGAATTTTATTTCAAAACTAAAATATTTTATGGCCAAGATCTATTTGGTCTGAAAACTGCTTGATATTCACTAATTTTGCATGTGAGTTGTGCTCGATCCAGGAGATACTGAGATAAAATTTTGCAAAATAAGAAGGGAAATCCCACTGCAATTATCAATACCATTTCTGTCTTCTTTTTTATGTAGTGGATGTATCAATGCAGTTTTCCAATATCCAGAATTTTCTCTCTTTGCATAATGTTCTGCATGATCAGTGTAATTTGTATTAAGTTTTTGGGTCAGCTGATTTCAGGAATTTTGAAATACTTGAGTATTCACAAATACTTTCTAACTTTTTAATTTGTCTAGAAATTTTGTCTTTATTTGGTACTTGCGAATCAGAGGTCCTTATTATGGGAATTTCTGGTAGAAATCTATCTGTGTGTTCAGGGCAGTGTAAAAGTTTTTTTAAAGTATTTGCAAAGTGCTCTGAAGTTCCTTGATTGCTAAATGCCAATTGTTCATTTTGGGGCTGGCATCCAGTTAGTTATGCTTTAAACGTTTTAATAAAGTCCTTGTGGTGTTGTTTTTTTGAAAGTGTTCTTCAATTTCACCGAGTTGATTGTTCTTATATTGTCTTTTGCTTTGTCTAATTGACTATTATAGGAATAAATTGAAATAAAAGTCTGTATAAATAAGTCTTAAAGGCAAATAAAATTGATATACATAGACATGATGTATAGCCTCGAAGTATGTGAAATCACATTTTTTGTGTGGGAATGAGGAATCGACATGAAGTTTGTCAACCTGATGTACTTCAGTACCAGATACTCACACCGATTTGTGAAGACATATATTGAGAAAACTGGAGACTGATAAATATAATGGGCAATACCCAAAATAAAAATAAATATATCAACAATAAACATTTGAAATTTTTACTCACAATATGAAATTACATTTCTCAAACTGTGTTCCTTGCCCTGTTTATATCAGACAACAAGATATGGAACACGGTAAATTAAATGTTGTTGTTGAAAAATTATCTATAAAATAATTATTTTACTGTCCTTTTGATAAAATTGATGACCAACTACAAATAAGTACGAAAAGAGTGCAGTGTATGCTGTAGACGTTTGTACACTTAACATACTCTAGTCTAATGAGATCAGTGCTATCTTTGACTCCCTCTTGTGCAAATAATATGCATTACAAAATATGCTGATCAGCCAGAACATTATGACCAGCAATCTAATAATACTGATATAAACCTGGCCGGGCAACAGCAGCGTCACCTGGCCACAGTATAGTACAGCATGCTGTCAATGTGTAGAATGAGAAAGGCGAGCAATCTATTGAAATTTGACCAAGGGTGGATTGTGATGGCCCGGAGGCTTGGAACAAGCACTTCAGAAACTGCATGACTTGTTGGGTGTTCAAGGAGCGCTGTGGTGAGTGTCTACAACTAGTGGCAAAACAAAAGTGAAACAACGTGCAGATATCGTGGAGTTGGGCGGTAACCCCTCATTAGATGTTGGACGTTGTAGGCTGGGAAGACTGGCAAAATGGGACAGGTACTGAACAATGGTGGAAGTCATGTCATACTTTCATACTTTAATGCTGGGCAGAGTACAAGTGTGTCTGAACACACAGTGCACCAAACATGCCTATCACCTGTGCTTGTGCCAATATTAACACCATGACATCTGCAACTATTACTGAAATGGACATGTAACTGTCAGCACTGGATGTTAGCACAAAGCATTGCATGGTCTGATGAATCTCGGTACTTTCTTCATCATGGCGATGGGATGGCGCGAATCTATTGTCTACAAGGGAAGAGCTCCTTGACGCCTGTACTGTGGGACAAAGACAAGCTGATGGCAGCTCCATTATGCTCTGGGGAACATTTACAAGGGCATCCGTGGGTCTAGTGCACCTCGTGCAAGTGTTATACACTGGTTGCAGACCATGCACAACCTTTCATGACAACAACGTTCCCCAATGGCAGTGGCATTTTTCAAAAAGATAATGCACCATGTCACAAGGCCAGAAGTGTGATGGAGTGGTTCAAGGAAAACAGTGGCAACTCTCAGTTGATGTGCTGCCCTCTCTCCCCCCTTGCCCCACCCATTCAACTCGCCATATCTGAACATGATCAAACATGTCTGGGATGTGACTGAATGTGTCATTAGAGCTCGTCGCCCCTCCCCAGAAAATACAGGAATTAGGTGACTTGTGAGTGCAGATGTGGTGCCAACTCCCTCCAGCAACCTACCAAGGCCTCTGCTTCAATGCCATTATGCCTCACCACTGTTATCAGTGCCAAAGGTGGACATATGGACTATTGGGTAGGTGGTCAGTTCTGGGTGATCAGTGTAGATTGTGAGCTCCCTTTTTTTAACATAATATTTCACAATATATGTTTATTTGTAATTCAACAAATCTACAGTTTTATTCTAATCTTGATGAAATTTTGCACACTTTACCTTCAAGACAAGAGAAAGATCACTGTCTACATAAGATTTTGTAGTCTAATGTCAAACATTTATGTACATAATATATAAAGGAGAAAGACTGTTACCAAAAGTCTGTAAAAGTTCTCAGCTGATTTACTTAAGATTTCTACATTCAGATGAAACAATGAAGAACATTAATAAAAAATTAAATCAGTCAAGACACAAGTGAATTAATGTCATTACCTGCCAGTGGGGATTAATTTAAATCAATGGGGAAAGCTGAAAATTTTTTCCGGGTTGGGATTTGAATCCAGGTCTCCTGCTTATTAGGCAAAAAAATTAAATGCCTAACAAATGAAATACATCATTGTAAACTGACTGTAATTCCTATTGAGAGAATAAATTACAGCAGCCAAATACATCTTGGATATAGTACCATCAGATGTCACTAGATCATGGGATGAGTGAAAGCTCAAGAATTTGACAGAAACATCATTGCAAAGTCTTATTTACTGATTAGTTGCCACTATTTCACACGACATATAACCTATAAGATATTTTAGTCTGTGTCACATAGTTACCACAGCTATTTTACTATTAAAATACACAGTGCCATACAAACACCAATGCAGGTTCTGGAAAGACTACCAATAAAAGTCATTACATTGCGAGCCAATCAAAAAATTGAACAGAACCCAAAATTTCCCAAACTCTGACATAAGCTGTTTAAACAGTTCAACTCATGCTCAAACATAGAACTACTTGAAAGAGTGAAAACGGAGCTTAAACAGTAGGAAGCAAATTCTCCAAAACCCCAATGAGATACTTATTGCAAACTGTAACAGATGGTGCAACTAATTATCTTTTGATATACGTGAACACATATCCATTAACTACATTCCATTGACACCCAGTGATTCTAATATGCCCTTTCATTTAAAGTGACTGCAATTTCCATGTAGCTTTCATTTGCTACGAGTATCAATAAGACACAGGTCCAATCACTTTGTGTGGCACATATTAATCATACTTGGCAATACTGGGTACTACAGCCAGTACATAAATACAATTATTGTTCAACAGCAAAATAATTTATGATATTTATCTGTATATCATGTCTATTTATGAAGAAGTCATCAGGAAAAACTGATTCTCTAGATTCTTACTTTTATTCAAGGTATATTTCAAATACAGCCATATAATACTTTCCAACACTGCATAAAAATGTTGTAAGTCCTCCTATTCCTTAATCTGTACCATATCCTTTAATTGGCCCACTAAAAACCATTCAAGAAAAGAAGTGAGATTCCTCATCATGGAGAAACCGTTTGTCACAGCTTATTAGTAGGTACCTGGGTTTTGAACTTTAAATGTGTTGCTATGTTTTATCAAACCTGATCCTCTCAGTGGCAGTTGAATACCAATACATTATGACAAATAATTCTTTAGTACTGCAAGTAGTCTTGTTTTTGTTGTGTCAAGACATAAATATATGACTATGATTAACATCACCTTACTTTTAACATAAATTCTTCCAACTTTCTCTTTCCATAGGATCTAACTAGTCACAGAAAAATCTGCATAGGCTACTTGTCAGTTACCAAATCTGTTACTTTTATTCTACACTGCTAATGAATGTGAATGAACTGGTAGCACACTTCCATACTGCTCTTGTAACTGTTGAGGCAGCTGTGCTACGTAATGTTCACAAAGCATGTTCCAGTGAGTCCTTAAATATTCAGAGCTGCAGGGAGATATTCTGAAGCATCTGCTATTTAAAATATTACAACTGACACTTACTGAATGTAATATTTATGTTTATCAACAATGTAGGAAAAAACAGATTGCTACTTACCATAAAAAAAGATACATGAAGTTGCAGTATTGGGCAGAGATGTGTGTGTGAAAAGTGCGTGTGCATGTCTCTGTTACTGACAAAACCTGTGGCCCAAAGCTATATGTGAGTGTCTTTTAATGGCGCCTGTTTAAGTTGATGTTTCTTTTTTATGGTAAGTAGCAATCCGTGTTTTCCTACATTGTTGATATTCCTACCTGGCATTCCCACTGTTTGATTTAATATGCATGTTCAACATTTTTACAATTATAAGTTTTGTAATTATTTCTGTCTCATGATAGGTAATTTACTTTTAACTGACAACTAATATTCATGTACATTCCTGACATCCCTGACTCATAACTGTAATGTTTATTGCCAAAAAGACTCTAGCTATATGATGTGTACTGTTTACAAAACAGTATATTGAGAAGATAAAAATTAGAAAAATAAAAAGAAATTATTCTAAGCTGGAATAGAACTCTCAAACTTAAGTACTGTACTGCAAAACTCTACCAACTATGTTAACTGGCAGCACAGTACAGAATCAAGGTACCTGTCATACTTGTGATTAAATTTTTGTCAAATTGAATTATTTGGTGTTCTTTTTTCATTATAAATATGCATGTGATGAAGTTCCATTACAGCCACTGTTAGTATGCACAGAACATGCTGTGGCATCCAAGCACATGAATTTGGGTTCTCAATATGTATGGGTCATATAGTAGGGGCAATCCTTAACTTCTAAGCACTATGCCATCATGCTTTGTAGTCTTGCTGACTATTCACTTCCTTACAGATTAACATCTTTTCAAAACTGAAATTCAACTGGTCCTTCCCTAATTCCAAGGCCCTTCCTGCATGATAGCAATCCATTTTACTGAAGATCACATCCAAATCACAGTACACATCAAATCAAACAACAAGCAAAACATCTTAAAAGTTGCCAGTCTGGCATGTTTAATGTTGTCTTCTATGCAGCCTGTGTGTCCATTGTAAATATATTTGTTCTAACATTAAATCTTCATCTTTTTCAGGCCTTTGTCTCCCACACTTTACATAGCCCTTTCAAATTATCTGCCCAGTTTTGAGAGTTTGTAATAACAGTCTCCATTTATGACACTAATCTCTGGAAGACTAACTCTTTGAGTGCTTTTGAAGACTTAACTCATCATGTTCCTCTGCTTCCCAGGGTGCTATTGATGAATTTAAGTGTGGACTACAGTTTTTCTGGGAGCACTACTGGCAAGTTAACTTGGCCCTCCTTGCCATCTGCTGAGTGCTAATTACGAGTACAGTCATACCATCATACAGGTATGTGTGTGCTATTGACAATTTTAACACTTTGAAGGCTGGCCACATAAAAATTACTGTTTCTCAGAATGCTGGCCATATTTATGGTTGTTCAGTATTTACTAAGAAGACTAGCCAACAATGAACACTGATCAAGCCTGTCAACATATCTCGTTTTGCATATAAAAGTGGGAGAAATTATACACCATCAAATGATGGGGTCAGCTGTCTACCGAAATTTTCTGTCCTGTCAGTTGATGGGATTGGCAGTCAAACTGTTAAGCATAGAGTGGATTTTGTACGTCATATCTCAATAGTTTCTCACAATTCTGCCAGCTAAGTTTTTCTGGGTATTTTGTCTATTGTGGTTTCAGTTTTCTGCATTCAAATTCACTTTACGTATTACTATTCATCACAACTGGTATCACAATGTTTTTCTCATCAACTATATGAAGAGCGAAAGTGAGGGTGAATTACTTGATGTTGACACAAGAAATAATTCCTTCACAGATTCTAAAAGCAACAGTCTTAACCAGTCCATTAACATGTTGTAACGACTTAAAGTGTGAGCGTGGATTTGGGTTATATCGGCTTATTCCCCCAAACCACCTTCCACTTCTTTATGAGATCTACATCTACATACATACTCCGCAACCCACCAAACGGTGCGTGGCGACTTATTTGGATTTGCAGCCACTCTTCTTTACTGAATAGCCAGCTGCTGGAAACCCTCTTGACTTCTTCACCATCGGATAATGCTAAGTACAGGAGTTTCTAGATTCTTTCTACTTATGAAATAAGTAGACATACAAACTTTACTTTTTGTCAACTAACGATGTATTTGAGCTCTATGCACAATAAAATTTCACTTTCCACATAAATCTCTGACTTCCTGCACATCTCTCATACAGTCAGACATTAGAAACAAATTGAGTTACAGTTACAAGAAAGTTGGCTTGGATACCATAACCTTTCTTAACATGAATCATAAAATGAGTGCTGCCTCTAACAAGGTTGCATCAAGAGTTTACAAGAGTGTTTTTTTTCAACTGTTCTTGTTTTAATAACACTAGTCAGTGACAAAATAAGCACAGAGCTGCAGATAAACTCCATGCTTCTTCCTTACACACTCACTAAAACATCTATGGATTGCCCAACAAGTACTTGTTGGTGCCATCCAACCGCCGTGTCTACTTTCTTCCCACGATGGATTTTAAAAACCTGCACACGTAAACATGTGACACGTAGAAGGTAGGATTCTACCATTCCACACTCATATCCAGAATATTGTGTTCAAGATGGTAGAAGGATGAGTGCTTCTAAAATATACACAGAAATTCTCGAATCACTACACCATGTCAGCAGGTGTAACACTACAGTCTTGTGTTTCAACAAGAGATGTAATTGACAGTTCATCCAGAACCAAAAAATCTGAAAGTCCTTTTTAAAAGCTTTGGAATAAATCACAGTTTAGCGACAAATTTAGCTGGAAATAAAATTGTGTCTGTCCACTTAAAGCATGCATTTGGTGATTTACCTTTGGGGCACTACTGTCAATTATGGAATGATAAGTGTGCAGCCTCTGTCATACATCACATCATTTTTGACAGAAGATACTGTGTGACACATACACAAGCTTGACGTTCAAAGCACCTGATTTCTGTTTTGTATGTGAAGTAGAGAAAAGTAAAATCAGAGCACACATTGTGTCAGGAGGGCAAAAAGAGTCATCTATTCATGATACTGATCAAATCTATTTGGACACCTACCTATTAGTGGACATCAGTATGGGGTGTGTCCACCATTCACCTTTATGACAGATTGAACTCTGTGGGGAACACTTTAAATGAGGTGTCTCAATGCCTATTGAGGAATGGCAGCCCATTCTTCCTCAAGAACCAAAACCAGAGAAAGGTAACAATGCTGGATGCTGGGATCTGGAGTGAAGTGGATATTTAACTCATTTCAAAGGTGTTTCATTGGGTTCAGGCCAGCCATTTCAGAAATGTTATTGTCCAAAAACCACAGCCTCACAGACGGAGTGCACTGTCAAGCGGCTACAAAAACTCATTGCTCTCAAACTCTTCCACTACTGTATGCAGTACATAATGCTGTAAAATATGCGCATTTCCTTTCACATTCTGCATGTTACTGAGTGCAATAAGAGGACCCTAACCATGAAATATATCCCCATAAAACAACACCATCACAAAAATTCCCAGATGCACATTATCTCAGCTGTCATGACACTTCACTTCCTACTAGAAAAAGAGCCAGTGCTCAAAATCTTGTGAACACGTTTCCTGTATTGTGTCCGTGCATCATACAGCAGTTCACTATAGGTGAGAGTTACCCTTCCCTTATTTTACAGATACTTCCACCCTGGAATTTCCATTATTGCTATACATCAGGAATTGTAAGTCTGCTGGACATGAAGGCCTAACTATGAATATCCTGAAGTCCTGCATCGAAAACCTCTCTGGATCCCTTTTCACTGCAACAGGAAGTTTTCCTAAACTGTTGAACATATCCCAGGTAACCACAGTTTTCTAGAAAAGTGAAAAATATAGACAAGTGTCTTGACTGTCTTCTCAAAGAATGTAGAAAAGATAACAAAATAATGAAAAGGACAGTTGCTACTCACCACATAGTGAAGCAGCTGAGTTGCAGAAAGGCACAACACAAAGAATGTCAGAAAGTTAGCTTTTTGAAGCAGGGTATTATGGGAGAGGCAACTGGGTGGGGGTAATGAGGAGGCTGGGGCAGGGATGGGGAGGGATAGCAGGTTAGGGATCAGTGACAGAAAGTGCTGCTGAGGAGCATGCAGAGATTAGCTGGAGAGTGGGGCAGCTAGGTGCAGACGAGAGTTTAGAGACAGTGGGCGGGGCGGGGAGGGGAGTTAGCAGAAAAGGAGAGAAGTAAAAAGACTGAGTGCATTGGTGGAATAGAGGGCTGTGTAGTGCTGGAATGGGAACAGGGTAGGGCTAGATAGGTAATGACTATGACTAAAGACTGTTGAGGCCAGGAGGGTTCCTGGAGTGTAGGATATAATGCAGAGAGAGTTTCCACCTGCACATCCCAGAAAAGCTCGTGTTGGTGAGAAGGATCCAGATGACACAAGCTGTGAAGCAGTCATTGAAATGAAGGACATTGTGTTGGGTGGCATGATCAGAAACAGGGTGGTCCAGTTGTTTCTTGGCCAGTCATGCAGAGAGACAGCTTGCGAGTTGTCATGCCCAACGAGAATGCAGCACAGTGGTTGCACTTTTTCCCTTGTAGATCACATGAATGGAGTAGGTGGTGGTGGTGGTGGTGGTGGTGGTGGTGGTAAGATGCATGGGACAGATCTTGCATCTAGGTCTGCTATAGGGATATGAGCCATGAGGCAAGGGGTTGGGAGCTGGGGTTGTGTTGGGGTGGACATGGATACTGTGTATGTTTGGTGGAATACCACTGTGGGGGAATGGGAAGGAAAGTGAGTAGGATATTTCTCATTTCAGGGCACAACGAGAGGTAGTCAAAACCCTGGTGGAGAATTTAATTCAGTTGCTCCTGTCCTGGGTGGTACTGACTCAAGAGGGGATTGTTCCATTGTGGCCGGACAGAGGGGCTTTGGGAGGTGTTGGGTGACTGGAAAGATAAGGCATGGCAGATCTATTGTTGCACAATGTCGGGAGGGTAATTACAATCTATAAATGCCACAGTGACATCCTCGATTTGTTTCGAGAAGGATCGTTCACCACTACGGATGCGACAGCCACAGGTGGCTAGACTGTACGGAATGGACTTTTTGGTATGGAATGGGTAACAGCTGTCGAAATGGAGGTATTGCTGGTGGTTGATAGGTTGATATGGACAGAGGTACTGAGATAGCATCTTTGAGGATGTCATCAGTGAATCTGTATCAGGTGAGGGGTTTGAGATTCTGAGTGGTTAGGAAGGATTTGTCTAGATGGAACATGAATCGATTGGCATAGGATGGTCACATGGGCGTGCCAAAGCTATACCCTAGATTTGTTTGTAGGTAATGCCTTCAAAGAAGAAATAATTGTGGGCGAGGAAATAGTTGGTCATGGTGACTAGGAAGATGGTGGTCGGTTTGGAATCCATCAGGAATTGGGAGAGGTAACGTTGAATAGCAGTAAGGCCGTGGGCATTAAGGACGTTAGTGTAAAGGGAACTGGCATCAAGAGCGACGAGCAGGGCAGCATGTGGTAAAGGGACAGGAACTGTTGAGAGTTGGTGGAGGAAATGGTTGCTATCTTTTATGTAGGAGGGTAGGTTGCGGGTAATGGTCTCGAAGGTATTGGTCTACGAGGGCAGGGATTCTCTCTGGGGGCACAGTGCCTGGCCACAATGGGGCATCCTGGGTAGTTGGGTTTATGGACTTTAGGAAGCATGTAGAAGGTAGGAGTGCAGGCAAGGGTAGGAGTGAGGAGAGATGGATTCTAGGAGAGTTCTGGCATGGGCCTAAGGCTTTGAGGAGAGACTGGAGATCTTGCTGGATTTCTGGAATTTGGTCACTGTGGCAGGGTCTGTAGGTGGATGAATCTGACAGCTAGTGGAGTCCTTCTGCCAGATAATCCTTGTGGTTCAAAACAATGGTGGTGGAGCCTTTGTCCACAGGCAGGATCAGTTATTAGATGATGGAATGTGGATCTTTCTGTGGATGTAAGGTTAGTTTGCATGTTGAGTGATTTAGGGAATGATGGTGATGCAAGGTTCGAGGTTAACAAATTCTGGAAATTTAACAGGGGGTAATTGGGGGCAGTGGGGGATGGATAACAATTGATTGTAGGAGTGAACTGAATCAGGCACGTTTCAACATTGCTCTTTGGTTGAGTCTGACTGGTAGCATTGGAGACGAAAAAGTGTTTCCACAGGGATTGGGAGAAGGAGGGAAGGTCTTTAACAAGTCTTGAATGAATGAATTTGGGGGTGGGGCAAAGGTGGTGCATTTGGAAAAGATTGATACTTCTGCAAGATTAAGGCTTTTGGAGTAAAGGCCCATAATTGTCTTCTGGGTATGGGGGAGGTTTGGAGGTTGTAGAGGTGGTGGACAGTGGTAGTCCAAGGCAGGACTAGGAAGTGAGCAGGTTGGGTAGTTTTTTGAGGGAGCATTGTGCATGTTGCTCTTGTTCGTGGAGGGTGAGAGCTTCAATGTGTGTTGTAGGATCCAGGAATTTGAGATTGTGTAGCAGAAGAATTTTATCGATGGAGAGATAGTATTGCAAGGAGGTTTGGGCCTGATTGATCTGGTTTTGCAAAATTCTGTTGGTGAGTGCTAAGGATTGGGCAGGTGGAGATGGGTAATTTGATGTTAAGGCCATTTGAGGGAGCTCCATGAGCCAAGAAACAACTCAGGAACAATATGTGGTACTACCAGGTGTACCAGTATGAAAAGAGTGTTAAGATACAAATGTGTCGATAGGGAACATTTGTTGTGAACGATCCTTAATTTTTTTTTGTTTGGTTGGTATCTGTCAAAGATATTTAGTATACATCAAGTCATGAAACAAACAACATCATATGTTTCCATCGTGTTAACAATGTCGAATTTTGTACCAGAAAGTGATGATTTGTGGAAAGCATTAATTTTTTGTTTTCATTTGAAAAAAAGTGCTGCAGTGTCGCATTAATTGCTTGTTGAAGCATATGGTGATCATGCTCTATCAGAAGCAACATGCAGAAGATGGTTCCAATGCTTCAGAAATAATTATTTTGATGTAAGAAATGAAGACCGTGGAAGACCACCAAAAAAGTTCGAAGACGCCGAATTGCAGGCAATATTGGATGAAGATGATACTTTGAGTCAGAAGCAAATGGCAGCAATTTCTGACCGTTTGAATGGGAAAGATCCAAAAGTTGGAAAATGGGTGCTACATTAATTGAATGAAAGATAGATGGAACCAAAAAACCATTTCTCAAATTTTGCTTCAAGACATGAAAGAAAATCAATTTCGCATCGAATTGTTACTGGCGATGAGAAATGGATTTATTTTAAGAATTCTAAATAGCAAAATCATGGGTTAATCAGGGATAACCATCAACATCGACTGCAAAACCAGATCGATTCGACAAGAAGACAATGTTCTGTGTTTGGTGGGATCAGAAAGGTGTGGTGTATCATGAGTGAGTTTCTAAAACCCGGTGAAACTGTGAATACTATTCGCTACAGACAACAAATGATCAATTTGAAGTATGCATTGATCCAAAAAAGACCAGAATGGGCCAGAAGACATGGCAAAGAAATTTTTTTACGCGACAATGCACCTGCACACAAAGCAAAACTGGTTCAGGATACAATCAAAACACTTGGCTGGGAGCTGCTATCCCACCCACCATATACACCAGACTCGGCCCCTTCTGACTACCATTTGTTTTCGTCAATGGGCCATGCATTGGCTGAGAAACACTTCGATTTCTACGAAGAAATCGAAAATTGGGTGTCTGATTGGTTTGCTTCAAAAGAGGAACATTTCTATTGGGTGTGGTGTCCACAAATTGCCAGAAAGGAGGTCAAAATGTATAGAAAGCAATGGTCAGTACTTTGAATAAAATGTTTTTACTTTTCAATTCAAAATTAGTGTTTCATTTTCACAAAAAACTGGTAATTTCATACCGGTACGCCTGGTAGGTATCATAGTAATATATGATATAATTATCACATTTTTAAATGAACATAGTCTAATCTTTGAAAATAAGAATGATTTTATTAAGAACAAGTCAACACTGGTAGCTAACACACAGTTTATTCATGAGGTAATAACTGATTATGAGAACAAGGATACGTTACTGGAATATTCCTTGATCTTGAATTTCAATACCACCGAGAAATTATGAAACATATGCACTGGAGATATTGTTAATGATCTGATAAAATCTTATTCAGCTAAGAGAAAGCAATTTACACTAAGAAAGAAACTGCAAGTGGCACACACAGGTGTACCATTACTGTTATGAAATTTTGGATATTTAGTGCTCGATACTGGGCCATCATCTCTTCTTGATCTATATACCTAAATGATATAAAACACTGCTTCCTAAATTAAATGGAAAATTCTGTATGCTGATAACACATCCAATGTTTGGAGACATAAAGAGTATGACCAATTAGTAATTAAGTAATTTAGTACTGCAGTGAAAGTCACCTCAGTGTCACAACCAAGAAAATAGCAGTAATGGATTTTTAACTCCACAAGCCACAATTGTGCACTGGAACTGATATAGACATTACAGAGAACGCTATGAAATTCCTGAAAATGACAATAAAAGGTAAACGTCAGTGGGTGATGCATGTTCGTTCTCTGGCAACCAATTGCCTTAAAATGTATTCACAATAAATACACTATCCAAATATTACAGTGATACCCACGCATTACAGACCCCTTACATGAACCGTCCTCATCCAGCATAAACCACAAAATATACTTTTAATGTTGCATAAAAAGGATATTACAACAACTTCTGGTACAAAACCAAGAGATTCATGTTGCAACTTATTCCCTACATCTGGGATACTATCTATTATAAATATATACATTTTTAAATTAAAAAGAAATGTGGCCTTTGACCTGTAATAAGATCAATTTCATATCACTATCCAGTGAACTGAACTAAGCTTAAAAAAACTCAAGTGAACTTAGGACTCCTCACTACAAAAGTTAAAGTTTTTATGAAATAACTGCAACCAGCTGCCTTTTGTGATAATTCAGTTTCTATTTTACCATGACCAGTTTTGGATGGTCTAGCGACTTCTTTGGATAGTACACACTTCTAGTGATTGTAGTGTTGCGGGGCTTATGTAGCTGCGACAAGATAGAAGAAATGAAACAAGTAAGCACTGGGTGTGCTGAGGTATTGAGAATTATTTACATCATAAGATTGACTTACAGCCTGCCTAAAATAATACTGACTGACAACCTACACTACTCACTAGACGCATATCTCAGTTTTGCACAGAACAAAGAAAATTTTATATAGGTTTCACACAAGTATATTGGTTTTATTTAATACAATCACTAACATACACTTTTGTTTCATTCACTTCTAAAATGATAACTTAGAATATGTCTTAAGTGCTGAGCAGAAATGTTTCCACCTTCAAATCAAGTTTTTTTATACAAGCAATTTATTATGTACATATCTGTCTAGTCAAATAAAAACACATTGTAAAATGTAATAATGAAAAATTTTCACTTGTAATTAAATGACACATTCAGAAAAACAATCTTTGTATTATATGATATTGAATAAAGTTGTTATTGTTGTTATATTATTTTATTATTATTATTAACATAAGTGTATGTGCAGACGTCTGTTTATGAGTGACAGCTTCTTTTCCATGAACTGGAGTTCAAATGATGATCAATCTGTGGAAATACAGTACAGTATACATATTAAAGACTGTTATAAAATACAAAGCAAACAACCAAGAAAATGGAAAAGACTTGCTTCTATAATCTGCCATTAGCCATGCTCATAGAAGTCAGACAAGTTCTGCAGGATTGTCAAAATGGGCTTCCATATGCTGCCACATGCCAAACTGAAACATATGTAACACCCTTTCAATATCAAGAACAAACACTTACGTGAATGCGTGGAGACTATTATTTCTGACAGGTCTGAAAGCACACAGACCACATGGAATCTGCAACCTTGATAAATATTATGTAAATTGAAGATAGAGGGGGGGGGGGGGGGGAGCACGGGGGAGGAAAGGGCTGGCAAGTGACTGATGGTACCAGCTGTAGCAGGACTTCATGCAGAATCAGTGGCAATGAATGAAAGTATTTGCCAGACTGGGACTTGAACCCATGATTTTCTGCTTACTAGGCAGTTGTGTTAACCACTGCACCACCTGGACACAGTGTTAATCACAAATGTATGGACTAGCTCAGCACGCTCCTCAGTCAAGCCACATTTCCACCTACCACCACCATTTATCCACATTCCCCATGCATGTCCTCCTTGCTAGCTAATTTTAGATTCCCACCAGAGATCAAACGTAAATAAGTATCTGCAATGATGTTTGTTGAGTCATAGCCCACTGAGGTGTATCAACTGCATGAACACATGGTGTCCATTCTTTTGGACATGTCTGAAAGAACATACTCCACGTGGAATCCTCAATTTACATAATATGTATCACAGCTGAGGATTCCACGTGGTGTGTGTTCTGTCAGACATGTCCGAAAGAACAGACACTGCACATTCTTATGATTGATATGCCACAATGGGCTATGAATCCACAACCATCACTGCAGATACAGATTTACATTCAACCTCTGGCAGGAATCTAATATTAGCAAGCACGGAGGATATGGGTGGGGACTTGCCATTTCAACAATTCCAAGAATCTATCATGGCACTTCTGCTGCACAAAGGAAAAATTAAAGAACAACTTGCATAAATACTTGAATAAGTACTATTATGAGTAGGTAAGTTGCTACTCACCATGTAGTGGAGATGCTGAATCTCAGATAGGCACAACAAAAAACTGTCACAAATAAGATTTCGGCCAATAAGGCCAATGTCAAAAGTAGATGATAAAAACAAACAAACAAATGAACACACACACACACACACACACACACACACCACTATAAGATGAGAAGCAACTATCCTTTTCATAATATTGTTACATTCCATTCTGGATTTTCCGCTGTTTGACTAAATACTATAGAATAAGAACTGACAAATGAAAGCAAATAAATATAAAAATATAATTTTAAAATAAAAAATGGGAAGAAGGGAACAACAAAAGATATCACACAGAAAATGATACTGTACCACTATACAAAATTCCCAGGCTGTCCACAGCCAGAAGCCTCATTCAGCATTATACAGTCAAAGAGAAGTTACAGATTTAGATATGTTATTAGCAACTGTTCTCCCACTTCTCTCCTTTTATTATTAAACTTTTCCTTAAAACAAACCAATTAAAACAGTGATAACTTCTGAGATGTACATACCAGCTAATTCACCATGCCATACTTTTTTGATCATGAGACTGTGTCAGTTATGACAGAAGGCAAGGAGTACAGCTACATATGATCATACTGTCACTCTAATATACAAAAATGCAATAAAAATGTAAAACTTTATATAATTTATTTACTGACTTGCAAGATATTCTGTCAGCTTTTGCTTTCTAAATTAATAATATTTTCCTTAATAATTCATAAATATATCATAAAATTTGATAATGACATTCCAGTTATTGAAAAAAAAAAAAAAAAAAACTTTTGTAGAAGATAACATGCATCCATAGGAATAGAAATTCCTTCCCTAATGAGAGATAAAACTTTCTGATAACATTCCAAACTCTTCATTGTTGAAGGGCATCAGCATGTATCAATTGCATCATGGTGCTGTTTCCATGGAACATGAAGGTCACCAATTTCATTGAGAGCGTTATTTACTTCGTCCTGATCGTCAGACCACATGTTCTGTAGAAGCCCCCTCATCTCTCTATAACAAAGGGAAAAAAAATCCTGTCAGCACATGTTATATCCAATAGGAATAAAACACTACTGTTTGGCAACTCAAATGGTGTATACTGAAATGAAACATCAGTAGCCTGAAAAGAACTAAAGGAGTGTTTGTATTATTTGGGACACACGAATGTCCTATACTTAAACATTATGACTGACCACCATTGTCATTTGTGAATAAAGAAATCAACGATGCAAATGAACAGCTCTTGAAAATATGCAAATAGTTTTCAAATGTTAATGCTCTGGATACCAGTGGTGTTGGATGAAGATTTTATACCACACATGGAAGTCATTCGAGTGGCCTTGGAAAAAGAAGTTCATAAAACAAAAACTAGTCAAAAGAGTCAAATGCAAGAGAATTACATGGAAAAGAAGTGACAAACAGTAGAAATAGTGATTTTCTTACAATAGCAATGTATTCCAGCAATATAAAACAGTCAAAGAAGACCTTTCTAGCTAAAGAACAGAGAAAATGACAGACTAAATGTACTTAATTTAGATCATATCAAATGTAATATTAATGAATATATCAAAAGTATAATAGATAACCTCTACTGTTTAAAAATATTTCATCAAAGTATGATAAGTCTTTTAAATAAAAAAGAAGAACTGCTGCTTTCTCTTCAAGAAACAGCTGGCACTATTGCTCATGTGCTCTGCTTAACTGAACATCACCTAGAAGCAACAGAAATTAATCACATGCATGTAAATTGTATTATAATTGGTTCTTACTACTACAGGACCAACTTATGACAAGAAGTAGGCGGCAATTTACATGCACAATGCTCTTAAGTCACAAGCTGTAGATGTGACTCAGTACTGTATTGGACAGCATTTTCAATGTTTTGCTGTCAAATTAGAACTGAACTCAGACCCTCACAATAATAATAATTAACAGGGCAGCAATGCGAAATGTCTAAAAGTTCCTTTGTTAGCTGGAATCACTTCTTGTAAAACTCTATAGGAATAACAGTAACATTACAGTATGTGGTGACTTTAACATTAATTTTCTTTTAAATGATAACAATCATAAACGTTTAGAATTAACATTAATTTTCTTTTAAATGATAACAATCCAACAAGAGTATATGGGTAAAGCAAGAACACGTTTGATAATATGTTCTTGGTACCACACAAATTACAGAGAAATAAAAACTCAGGCTGTAATAAATGGTCTTACAACTTGTCAACAGAAAAAACGGAAATGGTCACACCCATAAAAATGAGACAAATAGGAACGTTAAATCAGAACAAGCAGGGATACCATAGTTCTCTGATAATGATAAAGGCAAGAATAATTGAAAAGTTTTAATCTCAGAATTCAATAAATTTTTCTCATTATAGCTGCAAAAACTGGAAACCTTAATAAACAGTCTCCCACAGAAGCTGTAGAGCATCTTAATCATGTGCAAATCACACCAAATGTAGCACTTCATTTCAAAGTACAAATCCTAAAGAAATTGAAAAAAAGTCAATAGATTACTTAAAATCTTTCAATGTTCTGGTTATGAGGGTGTATCAAGTAGGATTTTAAAATCAAGTGCAGTTACATATTGTGCTATTTGTGTAACCAATTAATTTTCAGATAGATTACAATAGTGATACCAATCCACAAAAGTGGAGGAAGGAATATAATATCAACCTACTGGCACATCTACTAGCTGGCAATGATCGCAAATGTATTTGAGGGAATAGTGTATGTTTGGACTTACAGCCACACTACACAAAGTGGCTTGCCGACACCTGCACAGTTTGGCTTTTGTAAGGATTTCTCCACAGAGAGACCTATATTTAGCCAAAAAGATGAAATTCTAGGTGAACTAAATTTTAGAAGGTATCCAATGGGGATCTTTTGTGACCTTTCTAAGGAATTCAGTATGTAGACCATACACACTACTAAAAAAGCTTATGCACTGTGGTGCTAAAGACTAACCTTTGGCCTGGCTGGAATACACTCCTAGAAATGGAAAAAAGAACACATTGACACCGGTGTGTCAGACCCACCATACATGCTCCGGACACTGCGAGAGGACTGTACAAGCAAAGATCACACACACGGCACAGCGGACACACCAGGAACCGCGGTGTTGGCCGTCGAATGGCGCTAGCTGCGCAGCATTTGTGCACCGCCGCCATCAGTGTCAGCCAGTTTGCCGTGGCATACGGAGCTCCATCGCAGTCTTTAACACTGGTAGCATGCCGCGACAGCGTGGACGTGAACCGTATGTGCAGTTGACGGACTTTGAGCGAGGGTGTATAGTGGGCATGCGGGAGGCCGGGTGGACATACCGCCGAATTGCTCAACACGTGGGGCGTGAGGTCTCCACAGTACATCGATGTTGTCACCAGTGGTTGGCAGAAGGTGCACGTGCCCGTCGACCTGGGACCGGACCGCAGCGACGCACGGATGCACGCCAAGACCATAGGATCCTACGCAGTGCCGTAGGGGACCGCATCACCACTTCCCAGCAAATTAGGGACACTGTTGCTCCTGGGGTATCGGCGAGGACCATTCGCAACCATCTCCATGAAGCTGGGCTACGGTCCCGCACACCGTTAGGCCGTCTTCCGCTCACACCCCAACATCGTGCAGCCCGCCTCCAGTGGTGTCGCGACAGGCGTGAATGGAGGGACGAATGGAGACGTGTCGTCTTCAGCGATGAGAGTCGCTTCTGCCTTGGTGCCAATGATGGTCGTATGCGTGTTTGGCGCCTTGCAGGTGAGCGCCACAATAAGGACTGCATACGACCGAGGCAAACAGGGCCAACACCCGGCATCATGGTGTGGGGAGCGATCTCCTACACTGGCCGTACACCTCTGGTGATCGTCGAGAGGACACTGAATAGTGCACGGTACATCCAAACCGTCATCGAATCCATCGTTCTACCATTCCTAGACCGGCAAGGGAACTTGCTGTTCCAACAGGACAGTGCACGTCCGCATGTATCCCGTGCCACCCAATGTGCTCTAGAAGGTGTAAGTCAACTACCCTGGCCAGCAAGATCTCCGGATCTGTCCCCCATTGAGCATGTTTGGGACTGGATGAAGCGTTGTCTCACGCGGTCTGCACGTCCAGCACGAACGCTGGTCCAGCTGAGGCGCCAGGTGGAAATGGCATGGCAAGCCGTTCCACAGGACTACATCCAGCATCTCTACGATCGTCTCCATGGGAGAATAGCAGCCTGCATTGCTGCGAAAGGTGGATATACACTGTACTAGTGCAGACATTGTGCATGCTCTGTTGCCTGTGTCTATGTGCCTGTGGTTCTGTCAGTGTGATCATGTGATGTATCTGACCCCAGGAATGTGTCAATAAAGTTTCCCCTTCCTGGGACAATGAATTCACGGTGTTCTTATATCAATTTCCAGGAGTGTATTACTTACACAACAAAAAACAAAGTGTTATCTTCTCTCCTGCCACAATACACTGCTGTCCCTTCCTCTTCCTTGGCCCCTCCAGATTGCTGGTTCCTTTCCATGTGACAACTGCTTCTGATATGAGCTGCTGGTGATGCCGGTAATGTATGCATGACGTATGCTAGCATGTATGAATGAAAATGTGTGTGATTCTCTTTCTTTATCTGATGAAGGCTGTGACTGGAAGGTAATTCATGTCTTTTAATTGTGCCTGTTTGCAACTTAACATGTCATATTCATGGTAAGTAGCAATCTATTTTTGCCTTACATTGTTGATGTTCCAGCCTGAAGTTTCCGCCATTTGATTTTAATATGATACAGTTTCAGAAAACAAATATAAAACTTCAAGCTCCTGAACTGGATATTAACAATCAGAAAATTATGAAACCATACATATAAAATTCCTAGGCAGCCAGATAGAGAGCAAGTTTATCAGCTGGTAAAGAAACTTAGCTCAGTGTGCTTCACACAAAGAACCACTTCTCACTTTGCTGACAGAGCAATAATGCTGTTGTCATAATTTGCATATTTCCATTCTATACTCTCCTATGGTATAATCTTCTGGTAAAATGTTGCAGGAGTTGAAACAAGTCTTCAAATTTCAGAAACAAGCAGTGAGATTAATATATGGGGTCTCTAACCTAACAAAACACCCTGAAAGGATCCCTTCAAGTCTCTCAGGATGTTTACTGTTACATGTCAATACATATGCCCAGTGGCAATGTTTACAGCAAACAACAGGGAATTATTTCAGAAATACTGTGGCATCCACAATTACGCCATAAGACAGGTGAGAAATTTCCACCAAGGCTCTGATACTCTTATGAAAGTACACAGTGGTCTTACTGAGCCACGTAGTATAAAAGTAATCATTAAGCTCCCCATCTACATAAAAAAGGAAATTAATAATATATAAACATGATGAGGTATCTTGAACACATGGACCTCCTCCATGCAAACCGGCACAGATTCTGAAAACATTGATTATGTGAAACCCAACATGCACTTTTCTCACATGACATACTGAAGGCTTTGGATCAAGGCAGTCAGGTACATATAGTATTTCTTGAGTTCTGAAAAGCATTTGACTCACCTACATTAATTTTCAAAAGTTCGATCTTATGGGGAATCAAGTGAATTTTGTAACTGGATTGACGACTTTTTGGTAGGGAGGACACAGTGTGTTATCTTGGATGGACAGTCATTGTCAGATGTAGAAGTAACTTCAAGTGTGCCCAGGGAAGTGCGTTGGGGGCATTCCTTTTGATGTTGTACGTTAATAACCTTGCAGACAATATTAACATTAACATCAGCCTTTTTGCAGATGATGCAGTTATCTATAATGGTGTACTATCTTAAGCAGCTGCATAAATATTCAGTAAGATCTTGATAAGATTTCAAAGTGGTGCAAAGATTAGCTACTTGCTTTAAATGTTCAGAAATGTAAAATTGTGCACTGCACAAAACGAAAAAAATCTGGAATCCCATGACTATAATTTTAATGAGTCACAGCTGGAATCAACCAACTCATGCAAATAACTGGTTGTAACACTTTGTAGGGATATGAAATGGAATGGTCACATAAGCTCAGCTGTGGGTAAAGCAGGTGGTAAACTTCAGTTTATTGGTAGAATATTGGGGATGTGCAACTGGTCTACAAAGGAGATTGCTTACAAATCACAAGTGTGATCCATTATGGAGTATTGCTGAAATGTGTAGGACACATATCAAATAGGACTAATAGGGGATATTGAACATATGCAGAGAAGGGTAGCATAAGTTGTTAGATGTTGTTTTGGCCCATGGGAGAGTGTTACACTGATCTGAAGAAACTGAACTGGCAGACTATTGAAGACAGATATAAACTATCCAGAGAAAGTCTATTAACACAGTTTCGAGAAAAACATCATAACTCTAGAAATATGCTGCAACTCCCTACATACCACTTACATATGAATTGTAAGAGCAAGATTAGAATAATTACAACATGCAAAGAGGCATTCAAACAGGCATATGTGAATAGAAGGAGGAGAAATCCTAATATTACCATGAGCGAAAAGTGCCTGACTTGCTGTAGAATTATTAGCCCCGGGTCTGATGTGATAGATGCAGTAGTTTTCTCTTTTTAGGTGACTGTAGTGGCATGGGGATTGGTAAAAAGAATCAGGCTTGTCAGTGGTTCTAGGATATGTAGTAGAGATAGAAATATGATGGAACAGGAGGGAAAAATTGCTGCCCTTTAGGCTGAGTTAGATCAGGCCAGGAAAGATCTTGACAGCTTAAAAAGGGAGAAGGCTACAGAGAGGTGAGAATTGGCAACAGGTAACACAGGGAACAGGCTTACAACTTCATCACACAGCTTTGCTGTGAATGTTAAAAATAAGTTTGACCTGTTGCTTCACTTAGAAACTGATGAGTGTCAGGCAGAGATAGGTGTAGACAGGCCACAACAAACTTTCAGTAGAAAGTTGAGTAAGTATGTAGGGAAGTCAGCAAAGAGAGAGAAAGTTTTGCTGTTAGATAGTTCTTACGGCAGAGGTGTAGGCCAACTAATGAGTTACATCAGAATAACAGGTCACCAATTTTTTTAAAACCTATTGCATGTGTGGGTCAGGTGACAGAGGATATAGGTTCACTCTGTAAAGACTTTACCAAGGAAGACACTATAGTTACTGTGGGTGGACCAAGCAACAATATTGACAGAGATCTTAGGTACAGTATAGTGGGACTTCGTAATGATTGCATCAGTATCAAGACATACCATTGTGGAGTTTGCGTCTATTCTGGGACACCATGGCTAACCTCATTTGAACTCTTCTGTCAGGATAGTTAATATGGAATTGGAAGGGTTGTATGGGTCACTTGTGGGGCCACAAATTGCTATACTTCCTGCTGATTCTCTCAGTAGGTGGATTATCCTAGGCATGGCCTGAGTTCTCAGCGGGACTCATCAGCAGAATCAGCATTGTATTGAAGATGGCAACCAGTTGGATTGCTGAAATATCAAATAGAGTTGATTTTAGGATCTGACAGCAAACCTGAATATACTTTCAAGACTTATTACACCGGGAAAGCCCACAATGTCACACTGCAATAAATAGTAAATCAAGTATACCCTTCGGGGTGGTGGTGTGTCTTCAGTCGTGAGACTGGTTTGAAGCAGCTCTCCATGCTACTCTATCCTGTGCAAGCTTCTTCATCTCCTAGTACCTACTGCAACCTACATCCTTCTGAATCTGTTTAGTGTATTCATCTCTAGGTCTCCCTCTATGATTTTTACCCTCCACGCTGCCCTTCAATACTAAATTGGTGATCCCTTGATGCCTCAGAACATGTCCTACCAACCAATCCCTTCTTCTAGTCGAGTTGTGCCACAAACTTCTCTTCTCCCCAATCCTATTCAATACCTCCTCATTAGTTATATGATCTACCCAACTAATCTTCAGCATTCTTCTGTAGCATCACATTTCGAAAGCTTCTATTCTCTTCTTGTCCAAACTAGTTATTGTCCATGTTTCACTTCCATACATGGCTACACTCCATACAAATACTTTCAGAAACGACTTCCTGACACTTAAATCTATACTCGATGTTAACAAATTCCTCTTCTTCAGAAAGGCTTTCCTTGCCATTGACAGTCTACTTTTTATATCCTCTCTACTTCGACCATCATCAGTTATTTTGCTCCCCAAATAGCAAAACTCCTTTACTGCTTTAAGTGTCTCATTTTCTAATCTAATTCCCTCAGCATGACCCGACTTTTGTTGATGTTCGTCTTATATCCTCCTTTCAAGACACTGTCCATTCCGTTCAACTGCTCTTCCAAGTCCTTTGTTGTCTCTGACAGAATTACAATGTCATCAGTGAACCTTAACATTTTTATTTCTTCTCCATGGATTTTAATACCTACTCCAAATTTTTCTTTTGTTTCCTTCACTGCTTGCTCAATATACAGTTGAATAACATCGGGGAGAGGCTACAACCCTGTCTCACTCCCTTCCCAACCTCTGCTTCCCTTTCATGTCCCTCGACTCTTATAACTGCCATCTGGTTTCTGTACAAATTGTAAATAGCCTTTCACTCCCTGTATTTTACCCTTGCACCTTCAGAATTTGAAAGAGAGTATTCCAGTCAACATTTTCAAAAGCTTTCTCTAAGTCTACAAATGCTAGAAACATAAATTTGCCTTTCCTTAATCTAGCTTCTAAGATAAGTCGTAGGGTCAGTATTGCCTCACGTGTTCCAGTGTTTCTACGGAATCCAAACTGATCTTCCCCGAGGTCGGCTGCTACTAGTTTTTCCATTCGTCTGTAAAGAATTCTAGTATTTTGCACCTGTGACTTATTAAACTGATAGTTCAGTAATTTTCACATCTGTCAACATCTGTTTTCTTCGGGATTGGAATTACTGTATTCTTCTTGAAGTCTGAGGGTATTTTGTCTGTCTCATACATCTTGCTCACCAGATGGTAGGGTTTTGTCAGGACTGGTTCTCCCAAGTCCATCAGTAGTTCTAATGGAATGTTGTGTACTTCTGGGGCCTTGTTTCGACTCAGGTCTTTCAGTGCTCTGTCAAACTCTTCACGCAGTATCGTATCTCCAATTTCATCTTCTTCTACATCCTCTTCCATTTCCATAATATTGTCCTCTAGTGCATTGCCCTTGTATAGACCCTCTATATACTCCTTCCACTTTTCTGCTTTCCCTTCTTTGCTTAGAACTGGGTTTCCATCTGAGCTCTTGATATTCATACAAGTGGATCTCTTTTCCCCAAAGATCTCTCTAATTTTTCTGTAGGCAGTATCTATCTTACCCCTAGTGAGATAAGCCTCTACATCCTTACATTTGACCTTATAAAGGTTATATTCAGTTCAGAACTTGTAATAGGTTTCCTGCCAGTATGTGCCTAAAATATGATGAGACACAGGCAGAAAAAGTTAAAGTCTTGGGGTTACAGCTTGATAATAAATTTAATTGTGAGGAGCATATCGCAGAACTGTAGAGGTGCCAGAACAAATCTCTATTTTCTATGCAAATGTTGGCATAACTAGATGATATACGTCTTTTTAAAAAAAAAAACAACTGGCATATTTGCTTACTTTCATCCCATAACGTCATATGGGATTATTTTCTGGTGTAACTAATCAAGCTATGCCAAAAATTCCCAAGCCCAAAAACATACAATACAAATTATTTGTAGTGTGACCTCTAGAACGTTCTGCAGAGGAGTTTTCAAACCAACAGCTCAGTTCATGGAATCAATACTAGAAATAAGAATAACTTTCATGAAGATTAAAAGTCATCTACTTTGGTTCAGAAAGGTGGTCACTATTCAGTTATTGGTGGCCAACTGCTTCTACTCCACTGATGAATTTCTTAGCAGAATCGATTGATGCATATATGTTATTAATAATATCACATAATGTGAATATTGCATACAATCTGACTTCTGTACACATTTTGTGCACCAATGCGATCATTGCGACTAAGTGCTGTAAAATGTTTTTTATTCTATTTGAGTATATGTGGCTACAACTGCCTCAGAATTATCATATGCACATACGTGTATTGAACATTTAATATTCAGTGACATCTTTTATATCCTGCTATCATATTTTGAACACTATAAGACACTACAGACTACAAGATGCACTTTAACTTTTAATCAATTTTTTTTAAATAGCATTTTTACCATTATCATCTTTATATAATGGAAGTGACCTTTAAAATCTCTGAAAAATCACCATCTGAACTTTCTTCTTCTTCTTCTTCTTCTTCTTCCTCTTCCTATATAAAATGGTCTTACAGCCATTGAGGATGTTACTTATGCTGCATTTCTTGAAAGATTTAACAATAATATCTTCTTTCAATCTAGACCACGAATGTTTTAGCCACTGACACACTTGTTTCCTTGTAGGTTGTTTTAGAGCTCCCTTTGGCATAAATTCATGTTGGGTTTCATCCATCATCATTTGTTCCATTCTTGTCTCATATAAACTTTAAATGGTTTATTTATAGACCCATCAAGAGGTGCAATTGGGAAGTAAGTCCTTCCAGAATTACAGCAAGTTCTATATTTCCTTGTCTCAATTTACCTTTCATAGAATTTTTCAGATGACTATTAAACTGATCTAGCATAAGAGAAGAACTCTTATTCAATGAAGCACCTTTTTTCCTCCCCCACACTCTGTTAATCTAAAATTTCATACCAGCCTTGTACATCCAGCAATTATCATGTACATGAACAACAAAACTTGGCAATATTTCAAAAGGTCTTGGCATTCTTTTGCGCTGGAAAATGATGATTGGATTAAGTTTAGTACCATCAGCTCAACATCGAAGGACAACAGTGTAGCACATTTTTTCATGTCCACTTGTTTTTAAAGTTAACAGTTTTAGCTCCTTTCATGGCAACAGTTCTTTACTCAGCACATCAAATGTCAGAGGAATTTTGTCCATGTTTGCTATTTGTCTTAGTTTCACAGTGGTTTTCTTTTGATGTTGAAGAATAAAGTGATGGAAAGATAATATTTTATCTTCGTATTCTTGTGGCGTTTTCCGAGATATTTTGCTTTGAATGCTAAGTCCATACACGTCATAAACCTATAGCACCAACCAACCCACCCTTAAAGAAGCATTAGCTTATGAGCATGTATTTCAATCATTATTGTATTCATTCCAATGCCATCTTCTAGTTTTGCTCATCTTGCATTCAGTACTACTTTGCCAACCCACCAATCATGAATGTTGTTCTTGTTCTTGTTCTTCTTCTCTCCATGGAGGGCTGAAATGACACTCAGCTGATCTGTTTCCATGTGCTTCTGCATATGCTGTTACTTTCAATTTATAGCCCATGTCATATGAATACCTTCTATTTTTTCTATTACAAGACTAGCTGCTAACAAAAACATCGTACTGTTAGTGATAACACAAATTGCTATCAAGTTCATGGGTACTATAAAAATGGTTCAAATGGCTCTGAGCACTATGCGACTCAACTTCTGAGGTCTTCAGTCGCCAAGAACTTAGAACTACTTAAACATAACTAACCTAAGGACATCACACACATCTATGCCCGGGGCAGGATTCGAACCTGCGGCAACCGTAGCGGTAGCTCGGTTCCAGACTGTAGAGCCCAGACCCGCACGGCCACTCCGGCCGGCTACGGGTACTATAGACCGCAGTGACGCATCATAGGCTAGACAGTGTTCTGGGTTTGTGATGTCAGGATGGGAGGAAACAGCGTTAGCAAGCATGTTCATCACACTAGTGCACTGCTGCTGCCGATTGAATCCAATGGTGTCAGAAAGAGATAGGTTTCTCGTAGCATCAAGTATATGGCCATTTTTAAGACTGGTGGGAATTTTAAGTCAAATACCAAACATTTTTATATTAACTTTGAGTATAAGATGCACATGAATTCTGGAAGGAATTTTTTGAGAAAAATAATAATAATAATAAAAACAGTGTGTTAGTCTGTAAAATATGGTAAATGTACATGCGGTCAGTTTCATTTGTGTTCTGTGGAAGGTACATTAGCATCTCTGTTCATATTTTGTGAACATTTATTGGGTATTCTTGTTTTGCGATATGATCCACATCGAAGAGGATCTCTTTACTATGGATCAAATAAAATTAAAAGTACATCTAATTCAGTCTTAAAATGGAGTGCAAATTATGCAGAGTATATTCACCCAGTGTTTCATAATAAGAGCACTTAGCAAACTCAGGAACCTTTAATCATAATTTCAAACTTTTTCTTGCTTATATGTTGACTGTAAAATATTTAACACATTAACAGTATTATGAAAGGGATAGTTGCTACTCACAATATTGCAGAGACACTGAGTCGCAGACAGGCACAACAAAAAGACTGCCACAAGATAAGCTTTCACCCAACAAGGGCTTTGTCAAAACCACACACACACACACACACACACACACACACACACACACACACACACACACACACAGAGAGAGAGAGAGAGAGAGAGAGAGAGAGAGAGAGAGAGAGAGCTCACACACACATATCACACATGACCACAGTCTGTGGCAGCTGGAGCCAATGATTTGTAAAGCAACCAACAATGTAGGGAAAGGCAGATTGCACAATTAAAAGACACTTATATGAAGCTTTCAACCAAAGCCTTCATTAGTAAAAGAGAGGCACACGCTCGCTCGCTCGCTCGCACGCACGCACACACACACACGCACGCACACACACGCACACACACACACACGCACACACGCACACACGCACACACGCACACACGCACACACCTCACGCACACACAACCGCCAACTCCAGCATCTCCAGTCCGAGAGGCCAGAATTGGCTGTTCTGTGTGTGTGAAGTGTGCTTGCTTGGGTGTGTGAATGGTACGTGTGTATCTCTTTCACTGCGGAAAGCTGTGGCCGAAAGGTAAAATGGGCCTATCTGTAACTTGGTGTGTCCTCTTTAAGGTATCAATCTGTCTTATCCTCCATTGTTGATATTCAGACCTCAATTTCTATTTTGTGTGTTTATACATGGGACTTTGATTCTTGAAATAATCAGTGGTTTATTGTCAAAAATAAAGTGCCATATTACCAATATAACAACACTACCATTTAATCTCGTGACTATTTCAATTTATGAGTAAGATACATACTCTCTAGCAAGTGGTTTGATTAAAACCACAGTTGTTTCCTTTGACTGAAAGTACTTAACAACAATCTTACTGGCACTTCTTTTCAAACAATGTCTAATAAAATGTGTTTAGGCCAGATCTATTTAAATCTAGACTGCAACAAAGAATTTTGTGACAGTCTAATAGAACTCTGGTTGTCATGAAAAATGACTACAGCATGTTGATATTTATATTTAACAATTCTCCTGTCAGCCCTCTCAAATACACTGTCTCTTTGGCTGCAGAGTTTAAAGATGCATACTCAGATTCAGGTAGTTGATGTGGCAATATCCTGCAGTTTCTTGTTCTCCCATGAAACTACATTTTCCTAATCACAAAAGCACTTCCTTACTGCAACAACCAGCAGTTAAACCATACACAAAATTTGATTCAACAAAATCAATTACATTCAGACTTTAAAACTCCTTTTTTAAACATGATGCCATACTTCACAGTCCTGCCGAATAATGGAGGACTCCTTTTGCTGCTTTCCAATGCGCACTAGTAGACTTAAACTATATTGGCTTAAAACACTTTCTACATAAGATATGTAAACTCTTGTATAAGCACTGATATATAGCAAACTTTCCACACATTACTTACATCGCACTTGAACCTTATCACCCTGCACTTCCCAAAGCTGTTGCTCAGCCTCTATTACTGTTCCTCTAGCAGTGCAGTCAATATATTAATGTGTTTTAGCACATCCACAGTATAACCCTCCTGACCAAGTTTTAAATTACCTTCCTCACAGTTTCTAGTTGTACACATATCTAGACAGGACTTTAACTTCAAAATGCTCAGATAATCCATTTTAATGAACACAAAAACTTCATCAGTATTCACAACATAAGCCAGGTCCAAAAGTACACTTTTACCTTTTCATTCAACAGTAAAAATGATTGTTTTAAACCACAAGTGGCCTCAGATAGATTACCAGCTTTACCTTCATTAGCTTTTGATGCAAAAACTCATGGTCACCTCATGATAATGGTTTCCTCCAAGTCTCCACACAGAGAAGCAGTTTTAATATCAAAATGATTAATCTTAAGGTCAAGATTTTGAGTAAATCCCTTAGCAACAAGGGAGTCTGGGCTCAGTAGTCGGAGACAGTGGTCAAGTGTGTGGAAGTTGCATTTGTGTGAAGGTGTGTGAATGTGTGTGTGTGTGTGTGTGTGTGTGTGTGTGTGTGTGTGTGTGTGTGTGTGGTCTAATTCAGAAAAAGGCTTTTTGGCCAAAAGGTTATGAATGTGTGTGTGTGTGTGTGTGTGTGTGTGTGTGTGTGTGTGTGTGTGTGTGTGTGTGTGTGGTCTAATTCAGAAAAAGGCTTTTTGGCCAAAAGGTTATTTGTTTAGCAGTCTTTTTGTTGTGCCCGTGACTACATTTCTCCTACATGGTGAGTAGCAATCCTTTGTTATCACAATTAAGTCATTGTTTCATCGTCAATTAAGTCATTGTTTCATTGTCGATTTTTCATCGTTTCATTTTGCCTTAGCAACAAGACTCACACAACAGTGCCCTGCATCATCCGTATTACTCTTCAACTTACATACACACTTATTACTTATGATACCATTAGTATTTGGTGGGCCCACAAGTTCCCAAGCTGTATTGCTATGGAAACACACTATTTCCTTTTTCATGACTGTTATCCAGTCACTCCTTGACATGATGTCCTCCAAGTTCACAGGACCTTCTCCACAACTGGAAAAAATCATTTACCAAATAGGTGACATAATACAAATACTCGTGGGTCAATGGTTTGACATTCTGACTGGCTGCTCATCTTCTGGAGCATCAGGATCCATTGGTAGCAACTCAATCTCCTATGTCTACCACTGACTGAGCATCTGGGATGTAGTCTAGGTTGTGTTTACTGCCTGCATTATCACTCTCAGTCCTGCTGACTTCCATTACTTCCCATGCCTCACCTCTTTCTGTATGCTGTTCTCGCACACAGAACATACAGGAATCGTCACTTACAGCTGGTAATCTGGTACTGTCTCTCCTGGACTCATTCTCCAGAAAAACAACTCTCCTACCATTCACAGTTATCTTGGATTTCAGTGGCTCAACTAATCTGTACCATTTAGTCATTTGTTTCTTCTTAATAACCCACAAAAACAAGGTCCTTAGCCTTGGCATCCCACTCTGCTTTATTTTGATCTGGTATACAAAGAAGGGCTCAACAACCTAACATTTTTAAAGGGTTCTAAGAAAATATTTTACCCTTCCATAACTTCTGTACAGTCTTACCATAAGCAACACATGAAAAACACAGCTATTTGTATAAACAATTCTACAGCATGCCCCTGCCCAATGCTGCTTTACTAAACTAGAATCAAATACCATCCACTATGCCAGTTCACAAATTGACCTGTACAGCCTCACTAACCTGATGGCCAATCCCACTTTCTCCGAGGAATGAATCAAACTTAAAGTTCACAAAACCAGAGCCACTGTCTAACCTGATAGCTTTGATGTCTGCGCCAGCTCTATTTTTTCCCCAAGTTTTAAACTCGCACACAAAAAAGCTTCTTGGCAAATGCTCTAGCTCTTCACTGGTTATAAATGAACCATAATAAATGACTTGAAGAAATTTTATATCTCTTTTTGAAATTATATTTTATCTTAAGTTCCTCAGATAAATATATTTTACATTTGGCTGTGTGTCCCTACAATAGCTTTAATGAACACATAACATAGGCTCTTATTCTTACAGCCACAGAAGAGAAATTTTAATTATATTCTCATAGATTATTCAGGTCTGTCCTATAAGCAAATGAATGCTATAGTTTTAACAGCTCCAATTCTGCTGCATTGTGAGCTTAACTCTGATGATGTCCCATCTTCACTGTTAAGTCTGATTTGGTTTTGGCCTTTCTGACTGTAATTCTCATGATCAGTCACTACATGCATTTTTGCACTTCATGATTTAAACTGAAATATGGTAATCATATGACCGGCACATGAAATAACACAACCTTACTGAATTGTTTGTATTCAAATATGACATAAATGTGAGGTTTTCAAAATATCTTTGACTACTTCATCTTTTTGTTTTGGCCGTCTGGGCCCATACTATTTCATGTAAGCCTTTTTTCTTCTGGGCCACTTTCTTGCCCAATATTTTTTCTTTCTCATATGTTGAAAGCTTCACTCTTCTGCCAATGATGATTTTGTGTAGCATCTAATTTTGTTCTGGAAACCTCAATGTGACTATGTCAAGCAGTACACCATTAACACTGTATTTCAACATTTACAGATTTGCTTTTCGTTATTACCTGCATTATTTTATATTTTTCGAAATTTAAAGCTAGCTGCACTTCGTGATGCCAAATAGAATTTCTAAGTGTCCTGTAGTCTCCCACAGTCACTCAACTGTTATACCAGATGAAATAACACTCACTGGTACAGAGGTGGATTCTTAGCTTTAGTCCTGGAGGGGACTGAGACGATACTAAAACCTAAAATATTATGTTACTTTATTACAACTTCAACAGGAGGAAACACTTAATTTCATAAATATCCACATCCACAGGAATCTCATGAGAATTTATTACTGTCACTCAAAATTAATGTATTACTTAACACAGGACAAGATATTAGTCTCTTCTCACAAAGTACAATTGACACAAACTTTTATTCAGAGGTTTGTCTAATATAATTCTTGCACTTCTGGCTTAGTAGAGAGGCAAAGCTGTCATCTTTCACGATGATTGTTGTCTGGGCTGAGCAGCATTCCATTCTGCCACAAGCAAACATGCTGATGCAGTGGCATATGGAAACTCTTCTGGACATGATACCATCTCTCTTTTGTCATTCATTCTGGCAGCAACTATGTTTCCTTGTGGCTCTGTTGCAATGTACCAACCTCGCCTTGGCATGTTGCTTTTTAGACAACACCACATCTCAACAACACTCTCCGAACACTACAGTGTTATCAGTAAACAGCTGTGGACTTCTGATCACCTTATCCATCAGTTTACATATACAGGTAATCAGTTTGGTCTTATCACACATGCCTGGAGCACTACTGATCATACTTGTATCTCTGATGAAACCAGCCACCCACAGCAATGTAGCAGTCTCTATTACTTAAAAAGTCTTTGAGCCACTTGCATATCTCTCACTCAAGCACCTTCTAAAAATCTAGGAGCATGGAATCTGCGAGTCATCCTTTATCCATGGCTGACCGTATACAACATGGTGATAAAAGTCATGGGATAGCAATATGCACATATACAGATGGCAGTAGTATTGCAAACACAAGGTATAAAAGGGCACCACATTGGTAGAGCTGTCATTTGTTTTCAGGTGATTCATGTGAAAAGGTTTCTGATGTGATTAGGGCTGTACAGCAGCAATTAAAAGACTCTGAACTCAGAATGGTAGATGGCACTGGACACATGGGACATTCCTTTTTGGAAATCATTTGGGAACTCAATATTCTGACAGCTTTCACTTAACAACCAAGAGCAGGAGCATTTGCGTAGAGTTGTCAGAGCTAACAGACAAGCAACACTACACGAAATAACAGCAGAAATCAATGTGGACAGTATGATGAACATATTCATTAGGATGGTGTGGTGAAATTTGGCATTAATGGGCTATGGCAGCAGACAACTGTCATGAGTGCCTTTGCTTACAGCACGACATTACCTGCAGTGTCTCTCCTGTGCTTGTGACCATATGAGTTGGACCCTACATGATTCGAAAACTGTAGCCTGGTCAGATGATTGCTGATTTCAGTTGGTAAGTCCTGATGGTAGGGTTTAAGTGTGGTGAAGGCCCGATGAAGCCATGGACCCAAGTTGTCAATGAAGCATTGAGCAAGCTGGTGGTGGCTCCATAATGGTGTGGGCTGTGTTTACAGGGAATGGATTGGGTCCTCTGGCCCAACTGAACCCATCACTGACTGGAAATGGTTATGACTGGCTACTTGGAAACTATTTGCAGTCATTCATTCACTTCATGTACCCAAACAACAATGTCATGTATGTCGGCCACAAGTGTTCACACCTGGTCTGAGGAACGATCTGTGCTCAGAATGATTTTGTCATCCAGATCACCCAACACAAACGATGGTATGTTTGTATCACCCTCCTACAAAATGATTTTTTAAATGCAGAATCTAAAACTTCGGATTTGACTTTATTGTTTTCTACTTTTACACCAGACTGGTCAATGAGTGATTGGACAGGACTCATCGAACTACATAGCAATTTTAGGTAGGACCGGAATTTTCTCAGATCTTGGCAAGATCTTTTGCTAAGGTTTAAATGTGGTAGCAGCTGTATGCTTTGCGCATTGATCTTTTTACAGACACATGAATTTCTGTTATACTTTGCCAGTCCTCATTTGCATTTCTTTTCTTTTTTTTAATTGATAGTGCAGCAGTCCCTGCTTCCTCAGTATTTTCAAATTTTACTATCAAACCATTGCTAGTCTTTCATAATTTTATTCTACTTACTCGGCACGTATTTCTCCAGAGCTTGAGTTACAATTCTTTAAATTTTTTCCACAGTAGCTCTATGTCCATCATATTGGAACTAAATGATGTCCATTGATTTTGTAAGTGGGATGCCAACAACTGCTTGTCTGCTTTTTCTAGCTCCTAGCCTTTTTGACAGATTTATTAACTTTAGTAACCATCATCGCTATGATGACATCATGATCACTAATTGCTGTCTCATACTGACACCCTCAATAAGTTCTGGCCTGTTTGTAGCTACAAGGTCTAAAATATTTTCATTTCATGTGGGTTGCCAAACTAGCTGTTCCAGACAGTTTCCAGAAAATGTATTCAAAAGTACTGCACAGAACTGACTGACTGTACAACACGTAATGAATCCATAGTTTCTCAGCCTATATATGGTATGTTAAAGTTGCCTCCAACTAACACTGCATAATTGGAATACTTCTGGGCTTATGGCCATGGACTTGCCTTGAATGATTCTATAACTGTTTTGGTGGAATGAGGAAGCTGGTAAAAACATCAAATAACTCAGCTGAGTTCACCTATGCCAGTTTTTAGTGACAAGATAACTTTGCAGTCAGACTCAATTGTCATCCTCATAGACATAATATTTTTGACAGTTGTAATGGACACCCCCCCCCCCCCCCCCCCTCCCCTTTACAGAGTATAATCTACCTTTCACCTTTCCTAGAGGACAATAAATTCAAAATGCTTCAAAAATTTACTGTTAAAAGCTTGACACTCAAAGTGTACTGATTTTCTTCTCTGTCTATAATCTCGTTGGCATTCATCAAAAGATCTCAAACTATTGCCTAGCTTTTAAAAAATAATAACAAAATAAAAAAACAAACATGTACAGTCCATAAGTCAAGTAGCTGCTGCTTCTGTGTAGTGCATCCATGACCTATCACAGGGAATCCTACAACTGAAATGGTTTGTAGAAGGAAGTGCTAGCTGATATGATCATTTTTTGAGTTATCACATGTAATATGTTAGTTAAATTCAAAGTAAACAATGTAAATGCAGTAAGACAAAATAATTTACACAGATAACAGTACTTTCAAGTAGAACAGATGAAACTGCTTGTTATGAGAATGTGGTACAAATAAAAACAAGAGATATAATGTGATCAGATTAATCTTGCTAAACTGAGGGTTTGTACTGTAGTGCTTTGAGAATTCTGGAGGAAATTATGAATCACTCAGTCTTGCAATGTTTCAAACACCCAATATTTTAGATATGAGTACGAGAAACAAATCAGCCAACTGCACATAGTCAAAAAAGAACAACAACGAGGAAAAAAATGGACACAGTGGCCGAACGGCTGCAGACAAGTACTTGCCCTACGGCCCACAGATTTTTGTGTACGGGCAAAAAAGAAGAAGAAAAGTTTATGTAGTATTCTGTGTTCTTTAATGTCTGTGATGATTGTAAAAAGACTAGCAAACAGTTGAAAGTAGTTTTCTAGGGACACTCATGTGTTGGACTCAAATGAGAATACAGACTTTTAAATTTTTTTTCATGTCTTTGACTCTGAGAAGTCAAGACGCATGTTTACAATATTGTGAGAAGAGGAATGGTTATTAAACCAACTCTCATAAATGTTGTTGAGTGGGGCTTTGGAAGTTATATATTTAAGTGAACTCCAAGAAACGTATTGTATTTTGAGCTGATTACATTGTTAACCGGCGAGTACATTGACAGTAAAGTTTGTATATGTGATCATGACATTACGGAAAATAAGAAGATATTATTTTTTGCCACACATGGAGAATGTTAGAACATGGCGACCTAAGTGACAGGACCCAAAGAAAATGGGAAATTTACGACAGAAACAGGAAGAAGATAATATGAGTAGACATAGCAACAGGTCATAATAAGATAAGAGAACTGTTTCCAATAGTTGTATTGAGTCCAATAAACCAGTGGCAGAAAGTTGCAAGTGCAAAGCAGTAAAAGACTTGAGAAAGTAATAGTGAAGAAAACTGGAGAGAAGACCTCAATTTTTTGACTAAGAAGATCAGGTGAGGAGTGTAAGCAGTCCTCACATACATGCATACATCATGCCGATACCGACACAATAACCAGCCACCGGCGCTAACTACACCAGTTGCTGCTCACCGGTGCTGACTCCGCGTCCGCTCACCACCGACGAAGCTGAAATCAACATTTGACACCGCCGGCGCCAATGCTATCCACTAGCGCTGATTACACATTCACTGACATATGCAGCGAGAATTCTACGGCAGGTGAGTGTGAAAAAAAACTTTATTGCTCTAGTTAGAAGTGTTACAAAATACTGTGGGGTGAACTTTTACTGTGTAATTGGTATAATTGAAATTAATCTTAGATACTCATAAGAACTAAAGTCTATACAAACATGGACAGTATACAACCATTGGAGAGACACCAGAACTAGCCATGGCTATGAGAATTGCTAAAGAAGGGCCTGACTTGTCTGAATTAGTTATTTTAATTAAAGCCCAGAGTGAAGCTCTAACTAGATTAGATGCTAAGTTAGAAGTACAGAGTGTAACTTCAACTGCTCAAATTGCTTCTTTAAGAGAAAAGTTAGAAGCACAATGTGTAATTTCAACTGCTTAAATTGCTTCTTTGAGGAAGAAAATAAGTACTACTTTAAGTCAAAAGCTAGAAGCATGGGGTGAAGTTTTAGATCTTAAGTTTGACGTATTAAATGATAAAGGGGAGAATTTTTGATTAGATTTAAGAATGAATTAAGTAATTCCTTAACTGTCCAGATGAATCAAATGTTTACTGAACTGAGCCAAAAGCAGGATGACCAATTTCAAAAGCTGGCCCAAAAATTAGAATTGGACATTGAAGACAAGTGTAATAATGTGGAATCTGAATTTAATGGAAAATTAAAATTTTGTGAAAATGTATGTAATGTTATATTTAATTCCATAAGACAGGAAATGAATATTTTGAAAGAGAACACAGATTAACCTAAGGATGTAATATCGATTATTCAACTGAAAATTATAGGTGTTAGTATATGAGCTATTATTACACGAGCTGTCGGTTCACGAGCAAATAATGTAGAATGGAATGTCAGGGAAAAAATTGCCAACTTTGACATGATAAATGTAAGTAGTGTGGTGGAACCTTTTCAGATAATTATACACTCCTGGAAATTGAAATAAGAACACCGTGAATTCATTGTCCCAGGAAGGGGAAACTTTATTGACACATTCCTGGGGTCAGATACATCACATGATCACACTGACAGAACCACAGGCACATAGACACAGGCAACAGAGCATGCACAATGTCTGCACTAGTACAGTGTATATCCACCTTTCGCAGCAATGCAGGCTGCTATTCTCCCATGGAGACGATCGTAGAGATGCTGGATGTAGTCCTGTGGAACGGCTTGCCATGCCATTTCCACCTGGTGCCTCAGCTGGACCAGCGTTCGTGCTGGACGTGCAGACCGCGTGAGACGACGCTTCATCCAGTCCCAAACATGCTCAATGGGGGACGGATCCGGAGATCTTGCTGGCTAGGGTAGTTGACTTACACCTTCTAGAGCACGTTGGGTGGCACGGGATACATGCGGACATGCATTGTCCTGTTGGAACAGCAAGTTCCCTTGCCGGTCTAGGAATGGTAGAACGATGGGTTCAATGACGGTTTGGATGTACCGTGCACTATTCAGTGTCCCCTCGATGATCACCAGAGGTGTACGGGCAGTGTAGGAGATCGCTCCCCACACCATGATGCCGGGTGTTGGCCCTGTGTGCCTCGGTCGTATGCAGTCCTGATTGTGGCGCTCACCTGCAAGGCGCCAAACACGCATACGACCATCATTGGCACCAAGGCAGAAGCGACTGTCATCGTTGAAGACGACACGTCTCCATTCGTCCCTCCATTCACGCCTGTCGCGACACCACTGGAGGCGGGCTGCACGATGTTGGGGCATGAGCGGAAGACGGCCTAACGGTGTGCGGGACCGTAGCCCAGCTTCATGGAGACGGTTGCGAATGGTCCTCGCCAATACCCCAGGAGCAACAGTGTCCCTAATTTGCTGGGAAGTGGCAGTGTGGTCCCCTACGGCACTGCGTAGGATCCTATGGTCTTGGCGTGCATCCGTGCGTCGCTGCGGTCTGGTCCCAGGTCGACGGGCACGTGCACCTTCTGCCAACCACTGGTGACAACATCGATGTACTGTGGAGACCTCACGCCCCACGTGTTGAGCAATTCGGCGGTATGTCCACCCGGCCTCCCGCATGCCCACTATACACCCTCGCTCAAAGTCCGTCAACTGCACATACGGTTCACGTCCACGCTGTCGCGGCATGCTACCAGTGTTAAAGACTGCGATGGAGCTCCGTATGCCACGGCAAACTGGCTGACACTGATGGCGGCGGTGCACAAATGCTGCGCAGCTAGCGCCATTCGACGGCCAACACCGCGGTTCCTGGTGTGTCCGCTGTGCCGTGCGTGTGATCATTGCTTGTACAGCCCTCTCGCAGTGTCCGGAGCAAGTATGGTGGGTCTGACACGCCGGTGTCAATGTGTTCTTTTTTCCATTTCCAGGAGTGCAGATTGAGAAAATACGGAGGGTATAATCTCTGGAAATGTTTCACTGTTGCTTTTTCCTAACATAATGATAATAGCAATGTTAGAGATGACTCATGGAAAGAATTCAAACTTGTCCAGGACAGATTAGAAAACACAATAACTTTACCTGATGTGTTATGTAGTAACGTGGTGATTGTTTTGTGGTGGGTAGACTTTCACACAAAATTTAACGAAAAGTACCAGTTCGCATTTTCTCAAGTGATGTTAATATCAGATCCAAGGGATTGGGCCAAAGTCACATCTGTCTCCCAGGGATGTTAATGTTCTGTGCTACTGGGCGGCGGAGTGACAGCCATCGGATCCCTAGTTGTTTTTGGTGTTCCTTCTCTACTATTTTTTCCTGCACTGAATTTCCTTCAAATCTTAAACTATTCTGTAATCTATTTTTGAATTCTTCAACGATTCTATAATTTTAGTACATAGGAAACTGGATATGACTAGAAGACTAGGACAAATTTAAGAGAATCACAGGTGGATAGTAATCTTTAGACAGGAAATGAAATGAATAAAATATTATTTGAGTGAAAAGTATATCATCATGGTCCTATCCAAACAAAGTAATATCTAGATGTCAGAAACTGAATAGAGTACTTTATGTGTGTATGAAACATAGTGTAAAGTGAATGACTAAACAACTATATTGTTATAATGTATAATTTTATATTTTTATAGAATAGTTGGTACCTTTTGTGAGATGTAATGTAAAGGGGAAGGTTTGCATCACTTATGGAAGAGGTGGGTAGTGTAAGTACAAGCTTGACTAACACTAAGCACACACCCCATCTTTCAGACAACCCTCGCACACAAGTGTAACTGATTCCTCTCCATTTGCCGTTCAGTAGGTGTTGCTAAGATTTTTCTTCAGGGGCTTGAAACATGAAGGTGAGAATGTCCGTTCTGCAGGAGACATTTAACACCGTACCTCCTCCAGCTTCTCACTCAAGTACTGGCGAAGTAGGGATCCTGGGGAAGGGGGTTGGGAAGGGTTTTCTGTCTTTGGGGCTATCTTCTTTCACTTCTTCAATCTTACCAACTGTCTCTACTTTTTCCTTTCTTACTTCTTTATTGAATACCTATCTATCTTTCTCTCCATCCATATGCATATACTTCTATCACTTAAGTCCTTCTCAATTTCTGTGGTTCATTATAACCTTCAACTTATTTCACATAAGTCAGCCGAAGAATCAGGATACACAAACACATTTAAGCATACACACAACATAACACAAAGATACAAACAGGGAAAGTACAGAATGAAATGTTATTAGAACCATAAAGTGTTGTAGGGGGAAAGTATGCGCACATAGGAAAATATGCACACATTGTTGTTTGCAGTGATGGTTCTACTTCACATATATGCAAGTACTGAAAAATATTTAGATGTATAAGAACAAAAGCTAGGATAATTCTAAATCCAGTACGCATCAGGAGGATATTTGAGTAAGGAAAGGGGACATAAGCTAGAGCAGAAATTATTAAGGAGGGTCAGTCTATTAAATATTCTGACGACGTGTAAAATAGTGGGACTCTTAGGACCCAAGTAAGCATAAGAATACTGAATAACGGATGTAGGCATAATGTATTCTGGAAGTGTAGAAGTTGTTGCGTAAATCAGGACTGTAGGATATGAAGTGAGGTATTAAAGAGTGAGTATGAAGTGTGAAATAGATTTTAATTTTACCAGATAATATTTAATTATGGTGTCCATAAAGATGTATATTGGGGCAATGAACTATAAAGCCTACTCAGTCAGGAAGGAGGAGGAGGGCACACCCAGCACTTCTTGGTTGAAAAGAGCAGATAGGCAGACCCAAGAGAGGCTGACTTATACTGTATTGACAGGGGCACCAAGAAGTGGATTGACCTGTAACATAGATTAGGAAGTTAAAAGTTAAAAGTGGCGTACATACCAAAATGGAAGGATGAAGAGCATTCATAGAGTGAACCCATAGGTAAGGTATAGGTACTGTGCCTAAAAGGAAAAGGGCAGTATCATGACAAACTTGTAAGTCTGAATTCTCCATTTTACTAGCAGTGTCAGGTTGTGTGTTTAAGAGAGTCTGAGAGAACACTTTTATTTGCCCAGAGTTCCTCCAGACTAGGAGAAACTGTAGATAATGATATGGATAAGTACTAAAGAAAGAAAAAGAAAAACAGTACAGAATGGTAGTGTAAAGGGCAACCATTAAGGGTCAGTGACACCTGAAGTTTACGATTGGAAATGGAGACAGAGTCCTAACAAATTCTAAATATTAGGAAAACTTATCAGAGTACCCTTAAATATTCAAGTTTGATGTCAACTTAGTGTAAGAGTAGAATGAAGGAAAAGTTAGTTAAAGTTTACTATAAATAAGAACAAAGAGCAGTGTTGCAGTGTATACTATTAGAATTGTATGTGATATAAGTTAACCTAATGATTTTATAAAATATCGCGTGTTAATTTAAGGGGGGGAATATGTAGTGGTTCGAGAATTTTGGAGGAAATTCTAGAATCACTCGGCCTTCCACTGTTTTGAACACCGATATTTTAGATGTGAGTAGGAGAAACAAATCTGCCAACTGCACACAGTCTATTTGTATGTGCAGGTCAAAAAAGAACAGCCATGAGGAAAAAGATGGACACGGTGACCGAACGGCTGCAGACAAGTACTTGCTGTATGGTCCACAGAGTTTTGTGTATGGGCAAAGAAGAACAAGAATAGTTTATGTAGTATTCTGTGTTCTTTAATGTCTGTGATGATTGGAAAAATACTAGCGGACAGTTGAATGTAGTTTCCTAAGGACACTCATGTGTTGGACTCTAATGAGAATAGAGACTTTTAAATTTTTTCATGTCTCAGTTATGGTCAAAGTGAGACACATGTAATCTATTTTGAAGAAGTATAAATGATTCTAATGCTTGAAGAACGAGTTAGCTTGCTGAAGTTATTGTTTATGAAGCGTTGAAAATATATTTTGATTGAATTGAAAAGTATTCCACGAGTACACAAATTATTTCAAGAATAGAAAAGTAGTTAGTAAATTCCCTTAACCAGCAACATATCTTCAGGGAAGAAGCTGTTGGGAGATCGATGTAGCGGATTAACCAGAAAAGAGGATCTGTTACACATTCGGGCAAGTTAACTGAATTGAGAGATGTGTGAGTCTTGCACCCCAGCACCACGCTGTCTCTTGATGTCATCCGGAGAACATTAGAGCACTTTCTTCTGCTGATGCCTTTAATTTTCCAGCCCATAACACAGGTCAAGGAATCTGCAGTACAGACCATCACAGAATTGGTGGAGCCTCTGGTTGAGACCATTCTCTCACCTCCAAACCAAAGATCACCAATTAATTCTGGGTATGATACTGCAAATTATAAGCTCTGTTTGCACCCTGTAAGTGAGCCCAACAGTTTTCGCAATTTTTGCCAGTCACCTGTAAGAACTGAGAATGGCCTCAGAGCACATGTGACAGGCATCAACATAGTGTACATTGGACTCCTTTCCAATCATGGATGCTAACTTATTAAAGGGCTCCAAAGCATGCCTAAGATTGGATATCCTAATAATTAACAGATCTCTGCTCTGTGTGCCTGCTTAGACGTCGCTAAAGGAGTGGCCACTTGTTCAGTCACAGTGTGAATGTACCAGACCAGACAGCAAATGTCCATATTCAATGTCCGCCTCAAGTGACGTGAATGGGTTACAACCTGCCACGCACCCAGTGGTGAGTGTGGTTCTCTCATGATGCGTACGCTGGAAGTTGCCTACACGGCAAAGCTCACTGACAAAACAAGCGACTGTTTAAGGGTCCCAGTCGACTTGTCAGTTTTCCTGCCACAGTTAAACAACAAGGCAACAGCTTGCAGATGGATGACTGTGGCCAAAAGCACCACAGCTGTTTGTAAACTGTGGTCAGATCCTACTTCATCTGCACACAGCAGGAATGCTCCCTACCTAACCTGTTACTAAAATTTGAATAAAAACAGTAGGTACACAAAAATAAATAAATAAAACTGAACTTTGTTGTCTTTTAGAAATTATTTGCACTACCAAACTCATTAAAAACACAAAAGCACTCTACTACAATGACAATGAAGCTGACACTTAACACTATTTCACTGCAGGCCAGCAAACTTCACTCATGTTTCTGCCAGCATGGCTTTGCAACTAGTATCTTCTATGTTTCCAAGACAATTCCTAATAAATATCTTTCACAGAGCTGCTTGTTACAGTACTATGAGGGCCTTTTTTTGGCCTTTTTTACCTCTGGTATGCTATAAATAAAAGACAAGTTCATAGAAAACAAGTATTTTATTACCAAAAGTTTTGTACACTTATGGTTACTTTTCAGCATTATCACTGAAAAGATTGAGACATTTACACAGCTTCAGTTCAGAGAAAAGGTGAAAGTCACTGGGTGCCAGGTCAGGGTGTATGGGGGATGACCGAAAATGTCCCATTGAAATTGTTCCATGAGCCGTTGGATTGTGCCGGCAGTGTGTGGATGACATTGTCGTGGATCAACACAATTCCTGAAGTCAAATGCAAATTTGGTCATTCAAAACAAAAAAAGAGGAATGCGGATTGAAGACATGGCTAGGAGAGCAGCACTTTCAAACCAATGAAGATCTCCAAAACAACATCAATGCTCATTTGCAATCACTGGCGGCAACATTTTTTGAAGAGGGTATTGCAAAGCTCGCCCACAGGTATGACAAATGTCTCAATCTTTTCGGTGATTATGTTGAAAAGTAACCATGAGTGTACAAAACTTTTGGTAACAAAATAATTTTTTTTCTATGAACCTGTCTTTTATTTATAGCCTATTGGAGGTTGAAAAAAAGACCCTCATATTTAGGTCTATAGCATGGGACGTGACTGTACTCTTTTCATGTATAGCAATTTATCAAAACAAAAGTAATTGACATATGTCCATCTACAATGACTACAGCAGATTTTGTGATGTCAAGACTGTGTTGTTCTTAGTTTCACATAAATTGTTTCATAGTTATCATATCATAAATTGCCAAAAAATTGCAAAGAACTGGACCACAGACAATATCTTTAATGGAAGAGCAATAAAATTAAAAGTTATCAGTGACAGATACCAAGGTAAGTATTGGACTGTTTCATTCTGTTTCGGCATAATGACAAGCCCGGCATAAAGATGAAGAACACAAGTGCAGAGAAGGCTGTGAGATGATGACAACCAATAGTATGCTGACTAGGGCAGCACCACGACAAGAGTGGCCTCTATCCAAAGAGAAAATAAGTGCCACTCCTGCCAGCCTCGGTCAGACACTAGTAGACCTGGACTAGAAAAGAGCACTGTAAGAGCCATGAATTGTGATTCATATTGCTTGCATGGACTTTGTATATAGCAAAAGACATTGATTATTCACCTGTCGCCAATTGCCTGTGACGTGACTTGTAAAGCAAAGGTAAGTATTGTCAATTCAATTAGTGTAATAAATTTCATTAATATGATTTGCTTGTATGTTGTCTAGCTATCCAAGAAAACAGCTTCCTAGGCACCATATAAGAGACGAGTGGGCAGGGCACCGATTGACGATGAGTTATACAATGCACCGAATGCCTGGCAGCCATGGAATTTTATTTTGTGTTTGCTAACAGTTTAATTCTTTCTTGTCTGTACTTTGCATGTGTGTTTACTTTCTTTAACAGACTCTTTTCGTTTTTGCTACAAAGTGTTTTCAGGTGGGTGTTGCAGAAATTGCTTTGCTTTTGTACTTATTTTCCATGCTTGCCTTGTTGGTTTCTTGTATTTGTCACTTCCAAAATGCCCACCCCACATATTATGCCCCCTGCTCAGGTGCCACAACTGTAAGTGTTAGATGCAACACAGCTAATGCAGATGTTTCAGCTCTAGGCGCAGGGTGGAGACCCTGCTAAACACAGTGCAGCAGCTACGAGCCAATGCTGCACCACCTACAGCAACACCTACTGCTATACCGCCTTCTTGACATTTTGGTGAACAAGAATAGGAAGGGCTCGAGTGGTTGCACCAGTTCGAGGCACACATACTAGCTCAAAACGTACTAAGTACTGCGAAACTTCTAAATCTATTATCAACAGTATGAAGTGCAGTGCTCCGTTTAACTAAGAAGTTATTTTCTAATGGCACTCTGGGTGAACATACTTATGAACAGGTGGTACAGTATCTAAATAACTATTATGACCAACAAGTGAATGTATAGCAGCTAGATATCAACTTTTTTATTGTAAAAAATTATCATGAGTGGGTAACAGATTTGCAGGGTATGATGAGGAAATGCAAATTCAAATGTGCTTGCATTGATTTATATTCAGATGTTATGTTGTGTGATGTGATCGTGTACAATGTACCTGATGTCAAACTCAGAGAACAGATTTTGAAACAGTCTGATCCATCATTTCAGCATGTAGTGCAAATCCTACAACAGCATGATTCAGGTGCCCCATCAGCCGATAAATCTGAGGCGCCAGCTACTTACTGGGTTGCATCCCTCATTTGTGACTGGCCCATTCAGCGGCAGCTTGTGCCAGCCATGCTGAGTAAACAACACTCCACGCCGCATAAGCAGTTCACTAAACTGGCGACTACACAGGCAAAGAGAATTAAGTCTTGCCCTCAGTGTTATTCATGGCACAAACACCAAGACTGCCCCTCCTGACAAGCTCAGTGTTATGCTCGTGGTAGAAAAAGACATGTACAATCCATACGTTTGAAATGGAACAACCATAAGAATTCGGTCCACTCACAAAAATCTAGTCACAAGGCCCATGTCATTAATACAGTATATTCAAAGTCCGCAACAGGCATTTGCAAATCCAGCAAGCACCCAGTTTCTCCAGTGATATGCCAGTCAAATTTTTTGTTCATTTACTTCTTTGTGGGAAACCTATGAAATTTCAGTTGGACATGGATGCCTATTTCACATTGCTAAATCATCACACATATGAACTATTAGGCTCCCCACACCTATCTAAAACTAGCATACAACTGACAGCTTACAATGGACAAGACATTCCTATTCTCGGAAAATGTACTTTGCCTCCCATGTATCGGTCACATATGTGAACAGTGACTTATAGGGTGCTGGAATCATATGACTGTGAGAACATATTTGGTCTTGATTCTTATGATTTGTTTGACTTGTAACATTTAGGACAATGTGTTGTCAGTGTCTGCATTCCAGACAAAAAACAGTGTAGCTAGCTTGCTAAAGGAATTCCCGGAACTTTTTTCTGGAGGTTTAGGCAAGGCTAACAATTTTGTTGCCCACCCTACTCTGAAAGAGTAATTTTGCCAGGTCAGAAACTGTTCCCATTGCATTATGGGACAAAGTTTCGGCTGAACTCCAAGAATTGCAAGACAGCAAAGTTATTGCACCCATGTCAGCTAGTCAATGGGCAAGTCCACTTGTCTTGGTCCCCAAACCTTCAGGTCGCATTCGCCTCTGTGTTGACTTCAAGTCTATAGTCAACCCACAAACTGTGGTGGATACTTATCCATTGTCACACCCAGAGGACCTCATGGACAAATTAGGTGCTGAACGCTACTTTTCAAAAATTGATTTGCACAATGCATACCTTCAAATACTGCTTGATGAAGAATCTCAAACAGTGTGTGTAGTGAGTACTCATTTGGGTTTGTTTTAAATATTTGCATTTCCCTTTTGGTAATGCTTCCGCACCAGCCGTTTTCCAATGTTATTTGGAACAGCTGAATGCACAAGTGCCAAACTGTTCAAACTATTTGGACGATACTATCATAGCAGGTCGTACACCCGAAGAACATATTGCAAATTTGTGTGCTTTGTTTTGTTAGTTGTCTGATGCAGGACTAAAGCGTAGACTGGACAAGTGTGATTTTTTAAAACCTAAGTTGCAGTAACTTTGTCATGTCATAACAATCAACGTGTACATCCTCTTCTGTCACATTTGTTAGCAATATGAGATTTGACAGTTCCTCACAATGTCACAGAATTGCATTCAGCTTTAGGGTAAATGAACTACTATATTCAGTCCATACCAAATGCTGTGCAAATCACAGCTCCATCACATTGCTTGTGTGAAAGACTGTGCCCTTTGCTTGGACAGATGAGTGCCAAGTAGCTTTCCAAAAACTTAAAGATGCATTGCTCAGTGATCAATGCTTAGTTCACTTTGATCCTGACAAACTATTTGTATTGCAAGTTGACACTTCCTCTTACTGAATCAGTGCAGTGCTTTCACACAGAATTGGTGATAAAGACAGGTCTATTGCTTTGGCATCAAAAGTGTTGTCCAAAGCTCAGTGTAACTATTGACAAACTGCGAAAGAGGCTTTGGCTACTGAGTATGGTGTCACCAAATTCCACCACTCCTTTTATGGCCCAACGAATCCGATTCCCTTATTGACTGCCTAAAAGTTACATAGATGGGCTTTGTTGTTGTCTAAATACCAGTATGAGATTGTGCATTGTCCGACAGCTCAACATGGTATGTGGACGCACTCTCACGTCTTCTGATTGGCCCTGATACTGGCTTTGACACTTCTGCTGCATCTTGGTGTCACATCAATTCTCAGGATTCTGAATTGCTTCAATCTTTTCTTCCGAACTATAAGAAAATTGCACAAGCCACAGAAGCTGATTCAGATTTGAACATTTTGCTAACATACATTCACACATCTTGGCTTCATCCCTTGCATAGCATAAAGAACTCTGTACTGTGTCAATACTTTGCCCATTGGCATAGCTTCGCAGCCAGAAAGATGCGATTCCTGTTCAAAATGACAGTGGACAGTCACGTGTGTTGATCACTAAGGCTTTGAAAAAAGAAGTGCTGCAATTACTTCACCAAGGGAACTGGGGGATTGTTCGTATGAAACAGTTAGTGTGTAGACACTGTACTTGGCAGGGTATGGACACCCAGATAGAACAGAACACAGTGTCATACATGTGTGGAAAATCAGTCTGCTCCACCACAAAAACTCTCTACTTGGCCTAAGTTGCAATCACCATGACAACATGTGCACATACACCAGGACCTTATTGGAACTCTAGTTGGCTGATTGTGGTTGATTTGTATAGCAAGTTTCATTTTGCTGTGTTAATTAACTCGACAACATCACATAGCACAATTCAGGTGTTGTACTCTATTTTTCGCATGGTAGGTTTATCTGAAGTCATAGTGTCAGACAATGGCCCTCAGTTCAGGTCAAATGAATTTGAAATATTCTGTGAACACAATGGCATACAGCATCTAACAAGTGCACTGTTCCATCCATAGTCAAATGGTGAAGCGGAATGTTTTGTCAGAACCTTCGAGCAGTAAGTGGTGAAACTTTGCCCCGCACACACCAGGGATCAAGTATTGTAACTGTTTCTCTCCTCCTATCATTTGCACCCATAAGATGGACCATTGCTGGTGGATTTGCTTCACAGCCGCCGCAATTGGACACTTCTCCCCATACATCCTCCTCAGCATCCGGCACCGAAGGAAGGCCACAAGTATTGTTTCATGCCACATCATATTGTCTTTTACAGGGCCTTTAGCAGCAGCAGATGGTGGAGGCGAGATGAGATCGTCCATCAATTTGGCACTTGCATGTATCTTATTTCAGGTCCAGATGGCTTGCAGCGCTGACATCACAATCAACTTCACCTCAGTCATGTGCACGATGATCTTTCAGTGTCTCTTCCCCCAGATTCATGGATCCCAATGACAGCGAAGTCACAGCAGCCACCAGAGGGTGTCATCACGATACCGCAGGACAACTCTATTGAGACAGAGCCTTCGCCTCTTCCACCTCCTCTCGTCGTACCGATGGAGCTGGAGCCGCCCACACCGCAGCAGTCACTGCCTTCTTCAGCTGGCTCATGGCATCACAAGGTGGACGCATACTCTTCTGGTCATTTCTTGAGAGATGATTCTGCCAGAGTGAAGGCAGGATGATGGAGTATGACCAGAAGCTTGATGTCTCCTGCAGCCACAGCTTCCAATCCAGCAATGCGCTCACACTCCTGCCTCTCCCAATGAAAGTCTGTCTGTTGCTTTGGAGGGAGGGGGGGGGGGTGAATGATTGGGTTAATGACAGGTGCCAGTATGAAGATGAAGAACACAAGAGCAGAGAAGGTTGTGAAATGACATCAGCCAGTAGTACGCTGACTAGCACGGCACCACAACAGGAGCGGCCTCTATCCAAAGAGAATACAAGCACCACTCCTGCCAGCCTCAGCCAGACACTAGTAGACCCAGACTAGAGGAGAGCACCACAAGGGCCACGACTTGTGATTCATATCCATTACTTGCATGGGCATTGTATGTAGCGAAAGATATTGATTATTTGCTTGTCCCCAATTGCTTGCAACGTGACTTGTAAATCAAAGTTAAGTATTGTCAATTCAATTACTGTCATAAACTCCATTAATATGATTTGCCTGTATGTTGTCCGGCTACCCACGAAAACAGCTTCCTAGATACACTACAAGAGACAAGTGGGCAGGAACCACACATTCAACCCAGGAACATTTCAACAGCATAGGAAGTGAATGGAAGAGCAGCACAGAAATTAACATCAGCATAGCAATGATAAAAGAGGTATTTTGTGTGCAAAAGGAGAGTTTTCTGCAGCAATGTGCACAAATATTTGACAGAAAATCTAGTAAAATGTTTCGTATAGTGTACTCCTGTGTGGCATTTAAAAATGGATGACAAGGAAGGAAGGTAGAGCAAGAGTGGAGACTTTTGAGATGTGGACTTGGCAAAGTTTGGAAAGAATAATTTTATAGACAGAGAGAAAAATGAAGAGGCACTTAAAAGAATAAAATACAATTACTGAATATAACAAACAGCAGGAAAAGAAAATGGATTGGACTTACATTAAGAAAGAACAGCTTTTAAAAACAGCCTTGGAGGGGTATGTGGGAGGGAAGAGGAGGCAAGAGAGAAAGAAATTTCAGATCCTATTACATATAATAACTTTAAAAAGGAAGCTATGGGTCGCAGGAAACATAGACATAAAAGACTTGCTTGTGTAGCAGAAAAAAAATGTTATATGGAATTAATGTAGTGCAACACATACACAAAAAATGCATTATGAACTATAAAAGTCATTATTTACTTTTTTAAAAAGAGTTGTAACAAACAAGAGGGTAAAAACTTATAAAACGATATACCCAGCAGAGAATAACTACTACGTTCTGAAGCAAAATTGGCCCATTCACCAATTATAGCATCATCTCTGGTACAGGACAAATTTTTTCCTTTGATTCACATTTGTTTACATTAGTCACCAATATGCATGAGAAATGTACTAAATGATTACCTTTTGATGATTCTTTGAGCTCTTACTCTCTCAGCAAAATCTTTTGCTACTTTTATTATGGGTCCCGGAATACCAGCCATGCGGGCAACATTTAAGCCATAGCTGCTGCTTGCTCCTCCTTTCATAACAGTGTACAGGAATATTAACTTTCCTTCAGCTTCTTCATCTTCAAAGATAAAAAATAACATTTTATAATTAGGAAAACTTGAACAATAATACTAAAACAGTTTAAAAATCAGCTATCTGTAAAAAGTTATCTCTGTTCAAAAAAATAAAGCTAAATTCATTTCCACTGCTGTCTCAGCTTGGCAAGCTATTTGAGTGGGTGTGAGCAGTCACGGAACATGGCAGGAGGCAAAATGCTATGCATGGTGTTGAAAAGTGTCTCATCACTGACATTTACTTTTCCCCAAGTCCCCTCAACTGCAATATACTGTTCTTCAAGCACCAAGGCCTCCACTTTTCTTGTGTTGCCCAGTTCTTCAGAAGGTGATGGTCTGCGACTCTGTCTTTCATCATTCATATTTCTGGACTACACAGAAAGCATTTAAGGGGGGTAGGATATCAAACAGGGCGACTTGGAGCAGGAGAGGCATCTCAGGACATTTTAATTTCCAGTATCTACACTTTTACAAATAAATTCATAAAACTGTGTCAGCATCACAAGGAAGGATTCAGGATTCACATCCATTGCAGTGGAAGTTTGAAAACATAACAAAATAAATTTTTTTAAGTGCAAAATTTCATCATTTTTTCACTTACTAATGGCTGCATTTGTTGCTGTAGGTACACTTTTCTTCATAAGTTAGAGAGGTTCTTTGATGAATTTTGTACAGCATACATACCATTCTCACAGGTGTATGAAACTCTAGAATTTACTTAATTTATGAAAAAACGAATGAACTGTTATATTCTAAACTTCATGGTTAGAAACAACACAAATTTTATAGTTAATTACCTCAATTTTTACCACAGTTTTTAATAGATCTGGAAAATTATAGAGTTTCATACATCTTTAAGTACGGTTTGTATGCTATGCAAAATTCATCAAAGAATCTCTCTTACTTATGAAGAAAAGTGTACCTATAGCAACAAATGCTGCCATTAGTAAGTGAAAAAAATGATGAAATTTCACACGTAAAAATAAATTACTTCGTTATGTTTAAGAACTTCCACTGCTATGAGTGTGAATTCTGAATCCTTCCTGGTCATGCTGACAAAGTTTTATGAATTTATTTGTAAAAGTATAGACACTGGAAATTGAAATGTCCTGTGGGGCATCTCCTGCTCCAAGTCAGCCTGTTTGACATTCTACCCCCCTTAACCATCTAACCATTGGATCATACATATGACGGTGCACTGTTGTCGTACACTTCCACAAACTCGATATAGATTTTCCACCTTTGTTACCCTTCAAATGCAGGAAGTGAATAACTGTACACTATTCCACTCTGCCAGTGCGCTGCACCTTTTTGTTCTGCCTCCTCCAGCAGTAATACTGTGCAAGGATTTAAGTGTGTGTCAGCTCTGCAGACAATGAACAAAAACTTAATTAAATAATTTTATTTTTATGTAATTTGATTATCTCTCATAACCAAGCTTTACATTGAATAAAAAAAATAAGCTCATGGTGGTATAAATGTCAGTGGTTATAAACTAGCTGCACATATAGGTAGAGAGAATAAGGTGAGAGGAGGAGTTGCCATATATGTCAAAAGTTATCACTGTGCTACATTAAGAAAGGTTATTAAAAAGTCCAGAAGCATGTGCATCATGTCTGAGACTAATACGTCTGGTAACAAAATCAAAACAATTTGGAATATTATTACAAGGGAGACAGGGCAACCAAGAGTACAGGATGATGGCACTACCATCAAAGTGCATGGAAACTTGACAAATAATAAGCCGGAAGTCGAAAACATTTTGAATAGTAATTTTTTAAATGTTGTAGAGAAAATAGGATCTAAATGTTCATTAGAAGAAGCAAGGCAGTTACTGGAAGAGGCCTTACCCACACCATTTGATACAACTGAAATTCCACCCACCTCTCCTTCCGAAATTAAGAAGATAATAAAATCTCTCAAGAATAAAAGCTCACATTGAATTGATAGCATTTTCAGCAGGATAATAAAAGCTTGTTCCCAAGAGATAAGTGGGATTCTTAGCTACATATGTAATAGCTCTCTGAAGCAGGGTATTTTCCCAGGTAGATTGACGTATGCCATTGTTAAACCACTGCATAAAAGAGGGGATACATCTGATGTCAACAATTACCACCCAATCTCTCTTCTGACTGCCTTATCCAAAATTCTTCAAAAAGTAATGTATTGTACAGTAGCTTCACACCTTTGTAAAAATAAAGTTTTAACAAAATATCAGTTTGGTTTCCAGAAAGATTTTCAACAGAAAATGCTATATATACTTTCACTAATGAAATATTAAATGCTCTGAGTAACTAGAAGTCACCCGTTGGAATTATTTGTGATGTTTCAAAGGCTTTTGATTGTGTAAATCATGGAATACTTCTAGATAAGCTCAAGTACTGTGGTATTGATGGGACAGCACTCAAATGGTTTAAATCATACCTAATTGGAAGAGTGCAGAAAGTTGAAATAAGCAGTTCACATAATATGCAAAAAACTGGTGATTTCTCAAACTGGGAAACAATCAAGAATGGGGTGCCGCAAGGTTCGGTCTTGGGTCCTCTGCTGTTCTTAATATATATTAATGACTTGACATTCTATATTCATGAAGATGCAAAGCTGGTACGTTTTGCTGGTGATAAAAGTATAGCTATCACACCCAACAGACAAGAATTAACTGGTGAAACTATAAACAATGTTTTTCAGAAAAATCATTGGGCTCTCATTATACTTTGACAAAACACAGTATTTACAGTTCTATACAGTAAATGGAATGACACCATTAATAAATATAGATAGACTTTGATCAGAAATCGGTAGCTAAGGTAGAATATTCAAAATTTCTACGTGTATGCATTGATGAGGGGTTGAACTTGTAACATTCTTTGGCAGCATGCATCCAAAGTGAAAATTAAAAGAAGATTTTGATGTATAATGTTCACTGTAACAAATAATTTATACGTATTTCTGCTAATTGAACTTCAAAAGGGCACTTAATTTTGCGAGGAAATAGATAATTATCAATTTCGCTATCATAAATGATTATTCAAAGAGTGTAAAATACTATCTGTGGCGGAGGATGTGAAAACCGCCACAGAAGAAACGATGTAATCAAAATGACAAAGACTGTACAATATTTAGTTAAGATATAAATAGGCAATATACTGTAATAGATTCACTTGTCTTCTGCACGGACTGAATGGGAGAGGGACCCGTGACATTGCATTAGGCTCTTAAGTAGTTTTCACTTGTCATAAGTCAATGATCGATGCCATTTGTATCTGGGATTGTAAAAGATGTGTAAAGATTTTAATTGTTTCTGTTAAAATATATTTATCTAGTAAAATCTGTTTGTCACAGTTTCTGCTAAGTTGGCACCGGACATTACCCATTTTATTTAAGAAATTTCACCATTGTATTGGATATCGCTGGCGGAGCGCAGCTGCGCCATGAGTGAGCAGTCTGCAGCAGCGGCAGATTTAAATATACAATCGCAATAACAACCACATCCTAAAATGAACGAAAATAATAAAGTGTTTCTTTTCACAGCATTCCAGATGCAGAATAAAAGGAGATAGTAGATTTCATCTTGTGCATTGACAAGTGGATACAAGCTGCAGCTTTTGTAAATTTTCATTAAAAAAGAAAGTGATAAATTCTGAACATATCATAAAGTGTACTTAAAACTGGATAATTTTCATGGGGGCTTAGCAATATTAAAAAAGAAAACATTTTCATATGGTAAATATAGTCTTATGCTTCAAAGCTAGTCAGGGTATATCCAGTTAAACCAAAAATCCACTGCAACGTGAAAATGTTTGCTAAGTTCGATGGACAATAATATTTTCGTTCTTGCACAAACAGCTTTAGTACTTAATAAAAGTAAAACTTGAAATATTATTTTGGAATATTCGAAGAAATTAATTTTTATTAATCTGCAACTCAATATTTTATACGTAAAGTAATAATCACAGATGTAAAATTTATTGCATCCTTTCATTTCTCATGTCCATCCATGTACATGTTACGTTCAATCTCAACGGTTTCCCAATCAAATTAAACGCAAAAAGCAAAGAAAGTTTAAAACAAGACGGTCAACTCCCGAATAACTAAAACAGACAGAAGCGCAAAAAACTGGAAAAAACATACTGAAGATCTGCTGAAATGTTTGAGTTCAGCTACTTATGCTATTAGGGTCATTGCAAATTTTGGCAACATACATTTCAGTAAATTAGCTTAACACACCTATTTTCATTCTCTGCTTTTGTATGACATCATATTCTGGGGTAACTCATCGTTGAGTAAAAGAGTGTTCATTGCACAAAAGAACTGTGTAACCAGAATAATTTCTGGAGCTCATCCAAGATCATCCTGCAGACACTTATTTAAAGAGCTAGGGATCTTCACTGTAGCCTCACTATGTATATTTTTTGGATATAGTAAGTGGGTAATTTCACCACCCAAAAAATAAATAAAATATTAAGTGTCATGTAATATTTTGTGTAATGTAATAGACACCTTTTACTAACCTGACACGTTCCACATCATTATGAAAGTTTGTATTCATGATCTATGGAACAAGTACTAATCTAATCTAATCTAACCTAATCTATGGTACAAGAGGGAGCTGTAGAGATTACAAACTGTAGAGGAAGACAGAGATTGGCTCTTGGAATAATGAAACAACTGGAAGGAGTTGGAATATGCACTGCAGCTGTTGCTTGTGATTTGAGAACCACAATTTGAAAGGGTGTAAGGAGATTAGCCTATACACAAATAAACTGTGTTTCTGAAACTCTGCAGATTGTGAGATGTGTTTATCCCTTGTTGAAATTGCTAAGAAACTACTTTCGAGATAAAGGATTCATTTTGCCACATGTAATGGCCCAACAACGAAGTTAATACAAGATCCAATGGATTATCAAATGGCAATCTCAACTGTGTTTCATATTTCAGAGGTGCACTGGAATGTTCTTGGATCTTCATGCCAGAGAGTGAGAATTGCTGTACAGTTACTTACATGTCATGCTGCACAAGTATGCTGCAGGAAACATGAAAGTAATTTTACTGAACTACTACGCATCACAAAGCAAACTTGAGATATCCCAAAGATGAGAGGACTTTACAGAGAAGTGCATGTAATCTCAACCTTAAAAAGTGGGAGAAGATTTTTGTATGTTTGCTTGGTTATGGTGTAGTTTGAAGAGAAAGTCTTTTAGAATTTTACAAAATATTTTTGGCATTCTTGAACTCTGTCATTGGTCTATTGATATAAGAAACATGTGACCATCTTATGCTTTGACTGACAGGCTGAACCAAGGCTGTCTAGAGAATTATTTTTATGGAGTTTCTGGTCTTGGTACATTTAACAGCAATACCACACTATTCAAAGTAAAAAAACATGATGTGCCTTATAATAAATGTGGATGCTGTTCCTTTCACAGAGATACAGTTGCTGAGGACTGAAGTCAGCTATCAATCTCTGATTTTTCTGAATTTTAACAAGGGAAGAGAGCTGTGCTCCAAAAACATGCTTCCTTTTTAGGGTTCCATATCACAATCAGTCCCCCCATGAACCATGGACCTTGCCGTTGGTGGGGAGGCTTGCGTGCCTCAGCGATATAGATAGCTGCACCGAAGGTGCAACCATAACGGAGGGGTATCTGTTGAGAAGCCAGACAAACGTGTGGTTCCTGAAGAGGGGCAGCAGCATTTTCAGTAGTTGCAGGGGCAACAGTCTGGATGATTGACTGATCTGGCCCTATAACACTAACCAAAACGGCCTTGTGTGCTGGTACTGCGAACAGCTGAAAGTGAGGGGAAATTATAGCCGTAATTTATCCCGAGGGCATGCAGCTTTACTGTATGGTTAACGATGATTGCGTCCTCTTGGGTAAAATATTCCGGAGGTAAAATAGTCCCCCATTCGGACATTCGGGCGGGGACTACTCAAGAGGACGTCGTTATCAGGAGAAAGAAAACTGGCATTCTACGGATTGGAGCATGGAATGTCAGATCACTTAATCGGGCACATAGGTTAGAAAATTTAAAAAGGGAAATGGATAGGTTAAAGTTAGATATAGTGGGAATTATTGAAGTTTGGTAGCAGGAGGAACAAGACTTTTGGACAGGCGAATACAGGGTTATAAATACAAAGCCAAATAGGGGTAATGCAGGAGTAGGTTTAATAACGCATAAAAAAATGGGAATGTGGCTAAGCTACTACAAACAGATGGACACGAAGCACAAGCCTACTACAGTAGTACAAGTTCATATGCCAACTAGCTCTGCAGATGACAAAGAAATTGAAGAAATAAATGATGAAATAAAAGAAATTATTCAGATAGTGAAGAGAGACAAAAATTTAATAGTCATGGGTGACTGGAATTCGGTAGTAGGAAAAGGGAGAGAAGGAAACGTAGTAGGTGAATATGGATTCAGGGTAAGAAATGAAAGAGGAAGCCGCCTGGTAGAATTTTGCACAGAGCACAGCTTAATCATAGCTAACACTTGGTTCGAGAATCATAAAAGAAGGTTGTATACATGGAAGAAGCCTGGAGACATTGACAGATTTCAGGTAGATTATATAACGGTAAAACAGAGATTTAGAAACCAGGTTTTAAATTGTAAGACATTTCCAGGGGCAGATGTGGACTCTGACCTCAATCTATTGGTTATGAACTGTAGATTAAAACTGAAGAAACCGCAAAAAGTTGGGAATTTAAGGAGATGGGACCTGGATAAACTGACTAAACCAGAGGTTGTACAGAGTTTCAGGGAGAGCGTAAGGGAACAAATGGCAGGAATGGGGGAAAGAAACACAGTAGAAGAAGAATGGGTAGTTTTGAGGGATGAAGTAGTGAAGGCAGCAGGGGATCGAGTAGGTACAAAGACGAGGGCTAGTAGAAATCCTTGGGTAACAGAAGAAATATTGAATTTAATTGATGAAAGGAGAAAATATAAAAATGCAGTAAATGAAGCAGGCAAAAAGGTATACAAACGTCTCAAAAATGAGATCGACAGGAAGTGCAAAATGGCTAATCAGGGATGGCTAGAGGATAAATGTAAGGATGTAGAGGCTTTTCTCACTAGGGGTAAGATAGGTACTGCCTACAGGAAAATTAAAGAGACCTTTGAAGAAAGCAGAACCACTTGTACGAATATCAAGAGCTCAGATGGAAACCCAGTTCTAAGCAAATAAGGGAAAGCAGAAAGGTGGAAGGAGTATATAGAGGGTCTATACAAGGGCGATGTACTTGAGGACAATATTATGGAAATGGAAGAGGATGTAGATGAAGATGAAATGGGAGATATGATACTACGTGAAGAGTTTGACAGAGCACTGAAAGACCTGAGTCGAAACAAGGCCCCGGGAGTAGACAACATTCCATTAGAACCACAGACGGCCTTGGGAGAGCCAGCCCTGACAAAACTCTACCATCTGGTGAGCAAGATGTATGAGACAGGCAAAATACCCTCAGACTTCAAGAAGAATACAGTAATTCCAATCCCGAAGAAAACAGGTGTTGACAGATGTGAAAATTACCGAACTATCAGTTTAATAAGTCAAAGCTGCAAAATACTAACGCGAATTCTTTACAGACGAATGGAAAAACTAGTAGAAGCCGACCTTGGGGAAGATCAGTTTGGATTCCGTAGAAATATTGGAACACGTGAGGCAATACTGACCCTACGACTTATCTTAGAAGAAAGATTAAGGAAAGGCAAACCTACGTTTCTAGCATTTGTAGACTTAGAGAAAACTTTTGACAATGTTGACTGGAATACTCTCTTTCAAATTCTAAAGGTGTCAGGGGTAAAATACAGGGAGCGAAAAGCTATTTACAATTTGTACAGAAACCAGATGGTAGTTATGAGTCGAGGGACATGAAAGGGAAGCAGAGGTTGGGAAGGGAGTGAGCCAGGGATGTAGCCTCTCCCCGATGTTATTCAATCTGTATATTAATATATATAAATAAAAACTTTGAGGTTCGCCGATGATATTGTAATTCTGTCACAGACAGCAAAATACTTGGAAGAGCTGTTGAACGGAATGGACAGTGTCTTGAAAGGAGGATATAAAATGAACATCAACAAAAGTCGGGTCATGCTGAGGGAATTAGATTAGGAAATGAGACACTTAAAGCAGTAAAGGAGTTTTGCTATTTGGGGAGCAAAATAACTGATGATGGTCAAAGTAGAGAGGATATCAAATGTAGACTGGCAATGGCAAGAAAAGTGTTTATGAAGAAGAGAAATTTGTTAACAATGTGTATAGATTTAAGTGTCAGGAAGTCGTTTCTGGAAGTATTTGTATGGAGTGTAGCCATGTATGGAAGTGAAACATGGACGATAAATAGTTTAGACAAGAAGAGAATAGAAGCTTTCGAAATGTGGTGCTATAGAAGAATGCTGTAGATTAGATGGGTAGATCACATAAGTAATGAGGAGATGTTGAATAGGATTGGGGAGAAGAGAAGTTTGTGGCACAATTTGACTAGAAGAAGGGATCGGTTGCGGTTGGTAGGACATGTTCTGAGGCATCAAGGGATCACCAATTTAGTATTGGAGGACAGTGTGGAGGTTAAAAATTGTAGAGGGAGACCAAGAGATGAATACACCAAGCAGATTCAGAAGGACGTAGGCTGCAGTAGGTACTGGGAGATGAAGAAGCTTGTACAGGATAGAGTAGCATGGAGAGCTGCATCAAACCAGTCTCAGTACTGAAGACCACAACAGCAACAACAACAATCACAATCAGTACAAATGGAACCCTAATAGGATAAGTTTCTTGTCTGTATGTCTATCTGTCCAACTGTTCAAATACATTTTTTCAGGAACAGGTTAACATATCACATTGAATTATATGTTTCATATTAAGGTGATGTAAAAGAAGTGAAGTTTTTTAAGTCAATGCAATAAAAAGATACAGCCATTTATATAAGATATTTTGATACTCGCAAACTAACTCATCAAAAGCTACAAGGTACTTCCTGTTGACCTAGAATCATGAACTCTGACAAGAAGAAAGGTTTCACCACAACCAAAGGGGAAAAAATCTGAAAATTGTTAATTTGTAATTACAAGACATGAAAAAAAAATTCTCATTTGTTATCGAATTGTCTGTCTGTCCATTCATCTGTTAAACTACCTTATTCTGGGTAGCCATATTATGTTGAAATTTATGTCACATATTAAGGTCTAACCTCACTCATTAAAACCTACAGGGTACTTCCCATTGATCTAGAACAATCAAATTTGTCAACAAGCCATGTTTCATAGTACAGCCAAAAAAAAATATCTGTAAATTGTAAAAAAAAATTAGCAGACTGTTTGTCCATCTGTTAAGATCCATTTTCCTCAGGAATGGATAGATGTATCAAGTTGAAATTTATATCAAATACTAAGATAATGTCACTGGATTGTGTAGTAAATGTAAGCTTCCAAGCCAATGAAATCAAAAGATATGGCCAATCACATCAACACATTTTGATACTCAAAAACTCATTCATCAAAACTTATACGGTACCACCCGTTGACCTAGAATCATCAAATTTGCCAAGGAACAATGTTTCACAGTACAACCAAATGAAAATAATCTGAAAATTGTTTATCTGTACATGGAAAAAATTGTCATTTGTTATAAGACTGTCGGTCTACCTGCCCATCTTTTAAACCCCATTTTCTCAGGAATGGGTTCTCTTTCCACATTGAAATTTATGCAAATGATAGCTTTTAAGATAAAGTAGCCAAAAGATATGGCCATTTATGTCACATATTTTGATGCTCACAAACTTTCTCCTCAAAACCCATAGGGTACTTTCCACTGGTGTAGAATCATGAACTTTAGCAAAAAAGGAAGGTTTCACAGAATATGTAAAGGAAAAAATCTGAAATTGTTTATTTGTAATTATATCACATCAAAAACTATTTCTTTTGTTATTTATTATCCTACTTCAAACTTTTAAATTAAAACATTTACAAAAGGCTTGGAATTCCTGGGAACAATATATTGCCAATATCAGTGTCGATAACTAGAAAAAAATCATAAATATATTTGATTACCAGAATGGATGAACTGTCTATATATATAAGATTGTATGAGATATAAAAGATTGTATGGAACCCTAAGTGCACGAGTCATATACCTGGCCAATTTTGAATATGTATAAAAGCTGTCCTGGCTGTAAAGCAATGTGACAAAATAGCCTACATATCATTACTAACAGACATGTATTTCACCTTACAGATATCTGCGTGAAATGACATGGTGATTCACCTTAACTGTGTTGTCACTAATTGTTTCCTAAGATTCTTGTTTTATTTATCTCTTATTGATATGGCTGAATCTGGAATTGATTTAGCATTAACTAGAAGTCCTTGTCCAATATGCTGAAGGTATCATAAAGGCCTTCACAGACATGTACTATCCCAAAACTTAGACCGCAAACAAATTTTTCATGCCAATGCCATATGCACACTCACCTCTAATATTCCAACTAACCAGGTGCAATAGAGCATTTGACTTAACCCAATAACATCCTGGACTGTGGCAACTGAACCGTGTCGTTCACCAGGGCTTTGACTACTATCATCAGGTCCAGAAAAGAGGGACATCCAACCAAAAATCCTTCCTATCCTTTCTAAAGTGATATTCCACCAGCCATTCAATCTACACATCGTCCTCATTTATCCCTATGCCACTGCCACTTCCAACCCTTTGTCACAGTGATTATATCCCTGTGGATGACACAACTCTAAGACCTGCCCAATTCACCTACCCAGCACAAACTACGCTAGTCTAGTCACATGCTTAACCCATGCCAGACAGTCAGGGCCACCTGTGAAAGAGCTAATACTGTATATCAACTCTGCTGAAACTACTGCATAGCATTTCACGTGGGCATAACCAACAACCAGCCGCCCACCAGAATGAACAGCCACCGCAAAACTATGAACAAGAGGAGGGCTGACCACCCACTGGTGGAACAGTCTGCTTAGTACAGCATACTTGAGTTCAATGGCTGCTTCATAGCCCATAGCATCAGCAGCCCCCCCCCCCCCCCCCCCCCCTCCCACCACAGCACCAGCTTTTCTATATTATGCAGGTCAGAATTATCCCGGCACTACACCCTTAATTCCCACAATCCTCCTTGCCTTAATCTCTGCTAATGCACTGCACCAACGCCCTCTACCAAACAGTCCCCTTCCTCCTTCCAGTCCAATCCTCCCCCTCATCATTGTGTGCTGCAAGAAATGACTGGCTCCAGTGCTCATGTATTGCATTTCTGTCCTGTGTGCCTCTCTCCCACGTTCCTACCCCACATACCTGCTGCCTCCCTCTGAGCTGTCAGCCACAATTCCCCAGCTCCTCCTCCTGCATCCCATGTCTTTCTCCCTCTATCCATCCTACTTGACATAACACCTCAACCCAGTCTACCTACCGAACTGCAATCCCAGCTTCTCTTATTAGGTGAGTTGTCTATTTTACTCCTAAATTAAGCACACAAACACACACACAGAATTTATAGCTTTCGCAACCGACGGTTGCTTCTTCAGCAACGAGGGAAGGAGAGGGAAAGACGAAAGGATGTGGGTTTTAAGGGAGAGGGTAAGGAGTTATTCCAATCCCGGGAGCGGAAAGACTTCCCTTAGGGGGAAAAAAAAGGACAGGTGTACACTCGCGCACACACACACACACACACACACACGCACACACATATCCATCCGCACATACACAGACACAAGCAGACATTTGTAAAGGCAAAGAGTTCTGGGCAGAGATGTCAGTCGAGGTGGAAAGTAAATGTGTGTGCACGAGTGTACACCTGTCCTTTTTCCCCCCCTAAGGTAAGTCTTTCCGCTCCCGGGATTGGAATGACTCCTTACCCTCTCCCTTAAAAACCCACATCCTTTCGTCTTTCCCTCTCCTTCCCTCTTTCCTGAAGAAGCAACCATCGGTTGTGAAAGCTAGAAATTCTGTGTGTGTGTTTGTGTTTTTTATTTATTGTGCCTGTCTACCGGCACTTTCCCGCTTGGTAAGTCTTGGAATCTTTGTTGTTAATATATTTTTCGCATGTGGAAGTTTCTTTCTATTTTATTTAATCCTAAATTATTTACATTCAGCCAGAACTTTACTTTCCATACTAGTCACATCCAAATATTATTTATTTTCTTAGCCTGACTTATGAATGGTCCATTTTCTAACTACAAAGGCCTGCTTCAACAATGTTATTGCTTTCTGTATGCATACTTGGATGTGGAGTAAAATGTTGGTGCTGATATATATACAAGAAACTGGTCAACCAGAACACTACAGTAGGCTTTAATAGCTTTGCTACAAAAGCATTGGTGACATTATGATCTCAATTGACACAAACACGAATGTACTGTAATGTTTCCCACAAAAATGAGGGATATGAGTATTGATTTAGCAGAAATCAACTTCGAACTATATGAGAGAGAGAGAGAGAGAGAGAGAGAGAGAGAGAGAGAGAGAGAGAGAGAGAGAGAGAGGGGGGGGGGGGGGGGGTGAGAGGGAGGGAGGGAAAAGGGGAGGGAGGGAGGGAGGGAGGGAGAGGGGGGGGAGAGAGAGAGAGAGAGAGAGAGAGAGGGAGAGAGGGAGAGGGAGGGAGAGAGAGAGAGAGGGGGGGGGGGGGAGAGAGAGAGAGAGAGAGACGAGAGAGAGAGAGAGAGAGAGAAGAGAGAGAGAGAGAGAGAGGAGAAGGGGAGTGGGAGGGTTTAGAGGGGGGGGGAGGGAGGCGGAGGGGAGGGAGAGGGAGAGGGAGAGGAGAGGAGAGAGAGAGAGAGAGAGAGAGAGAGAGAGAGAGAAATATGGTGATGATAGACTGATAGCTCAACAAAATCTAAGTCAGAGTTCTGAGTTCTGTTTTATTAGCTGCTTTAATAAAAAGCTGTTATAGGCCCACCTTCACGTACTATGTGGTATCCCATGTGGTAGTTACAGTCTGGTACAGTTTCCATCACCTCAGGGTAATGTGTTACAAAGAGTAGTAGACAGCCAACCTATTAACAGACCAAATACAAAATAAATGTAGTGCATACAATATTTGTCACAATCATAAATGGATACTGTGGCAGAAATATGCATATGAGCAATGTAAATTTTATAATTTTTATTAACAATGTAAAACAAAGGACTACAACGAAAGAAATCTGTTGAGACATTCAACAATTTTACACACTGTATTGTGGACTAAACTTTATATTATAAATGATGTAATAAAAACTTAGACATTACTAAAATATTAAAGTCTTATTATTTTCTGTTTACCTTTGTCATTGCTCCTGTAATATTTATGAAAAGGAAACTTCCTGCTTGGGCTATTAAAATTTTATTTGATCACCACAATAACAATTTTGAGTTATTAAGCATTTTTAAGTACAAGCTCACTATGAAGAGTGCCAATTCATCATTCCTCTTGAGAGGACACTGTACATGTGTCATCTGTGTTTAAATATTCCATGCATATAATAATTTGTAATTTATTTATTTTTAAGTTATAATAATTATTTATACAAAAACTCTTCGCAGTTAAAAAATGGAAAGTGAAGGATGAAATACCAATAATATATATATATATATATATATATATATATATATATATATATATATATATTGCTACTCAACACACAGAGGAGATGTAGAATGGCAGAAGAACGCAGTGAAAAGACTTTTCCTATAGCTTTCAGACAAACAGTTCTTCTTCTGAAATAGAGAAGCCACATAAACAGAAAAACAGAAATGGAACTCACACACACAAGGCTACTCGGGTGGCAGCACACAGTAACCGTGAGTGAGTGTGTCATGTCTGTGAAAAAAAGCACTCCGTCTTCAGGGCCACAAGTGGCCCATCGGGACCATCTGACCGCCATGTCATCCTCAGGTGAGGATGCGGATAGGAGGGGCTTGTTGTCAGCACACCGCACTCCCAGTCGTTATGATGGTTTTCTATGACGAGAGTCGCTACTATTCGGTCGAGTAGCTCCTCAATTGGCATCACTAGGCTGAGTGCACCCAGAAAAATGGGAACAGCGCATGGCGGCTGGATGGTCACCCATCCAATTGCCGGCCACACCCGACAGCGCTTAACTTCGGTGATCTTACGGGAACCAGTGTATCCACTGTGGCAAGGCCGTTGCCTGTCATGTTAGTGAGAGTGTGTGTTTTTTGTTTCTATAGAAGGCTCTTTTGACCAAAAGCCAAAGTTTAGCAATCTTTTCATTGTGTATGTCTCTGACTACATGCTTCCTCTATGTGATGAATGGAACACAGCAATTATTACGTAAACTGCTGCGATCTTTTATATAAATGATGAAGTCTTATTACACACACTATAATATTTACACATGGATGACATGAGATGAGTGTCCTGTTAAAAGTAAGAATGCATTGACACATTTATAGTGGAGTATCAGTTGAAAATGGTATAATAAGCTGTATCACGGTCATGGTGAATAAACAATAAAGAATTCAATACACAAGATGACTACACGGATCTGAAATTGTGCACCATTCATGTAGTCAATCACAGTTTCTATGCTCAAGCAAGGGGGAAAAACTGCTCTGCACCATCAACTTTTGCTACTGCCACTGTAAAATGCAATGGGATAAGCTTTGTGGTTTTTTGGGGTAAAAATTACAAAATTCAAGTTCAATTATTAATGGTATCTACAGAGTGATTTTACCTTAATGCCAACTTTTAATTTTATGATTCAGAGTAGTACGTCATGAGAAATGAAGAGAGATTATGATTCAATATCCTAACACTGAGGAGGTCATTAGAGACAGTGCAAATGCTCAGACTGGGCAATGATGGGCAGGATACTCACCATGTTCTTTTTCAAAAGAACCATTCTGGTACTTGATGTTAGTGATGTAAAGAAACAGTGTAAACCTTCAAACTGGAGCACCAGAGTCTTCCTGAACGTGAGTCCAATAAATTTCTATTGCACCACACTTAGTTGGTAGAATGTTGCAACCTCAGCTTGTTTTTCAACAAAAGTAAGTAACAGTAAACTAAAGAATTCTAGCATGATTTGTTTGCAGCCACCAGAGGTACATGGTAACTATGAGATAAAACATTTTGTTATGCTTGAGAGGGATCCAGATCTAGTAGTCTACAGGAGGTGTCACACTCTTTCATCCTGGGACCTGAGTGTCCTACCATTCCTTTTAACCTTCCCCAACATGTCTCCCTCTTCTCCCTATATTTGTTAGTTCCGATAGTTCGGAAGTGTGTCACTTTTTACTTTTATGTGTGTCTATCAGCGGTATTACACAGTCTGTATCTAATTTATTACAAATCTGATTGTAATTAATGATGTGACAAAAAATAAATATGCAGAAATGAAGCAGGCAAAGTGAAATACAAACAGAAAAAAAGCATAGAAAATTCAAAATGAGTCAGCAGAGATAACTGGAGGACAAATGAAAGGCTTTAGAAGCATGCACAATGGGGAAAGATAGATGCTGTCTATAAGAAAAAAAGACAGCTCTGGAGAAAAGAGAAGCAACTGTATGAATATGTATGGGTGGCAAGCCAGTACTGAGCAAAGAAGGGAAAGCTGTAAGGTGAAAGGAATATATAAAAAGGCTACAAATATTACAGACAAGGAAGAGAAAGTAGATGAAGGTACTATGGGAAATATGATATTGTGAGAATAACTTTATGGAGAATTGAAAGACCTAAGATGAAATAAAGCCTTAAGAGTAGACAACATTCACTCAAAATTACTGAGATCTTTCAGAGAGCCAGTCTTTGCAAATCTATTCCACCTTGTATGCAAGGTATATGAGACAGGTGAAATAGCCTTATAGTTCAAGATGAATGTAATAATTTCAGTTCCAAAAAACCAGGCCCTGATGTGTCAATTTACTGAACTATCGGTTTATTAAGTCATGGTTGAAAAATATTGAAATAAATTATTTACAAAAGGGTGGAAAAACTGGTAGAGGTTGACCACAGGGGAGACCAGTTTCGGTTCCAGAGAAATGTAGTAACACTCACAGCAAAACTGACCTTACACATTAATCTTGGAAGATAGAGATTTATGACATTTGTAGATTTTGATTGAACTGCACTCTTTGAGATACTGAAGGTTGCCAGTTATTCCATCAAAGAAACAAAAGGTCTTGAAAATCCATCCTTTGAATCCCAGTCTCCTAATATTTTCAGCTTTACCATTTTACGCAAAGAGAATTAGAAATAAATTGCTAATCAACTGCTTTGCCATTATTTTTCAGAATGGGATGTATTGCTTTTCCCCACCTTTTTTATAAATTTGGTGAAATGTTCCATAGAATTATCCATGCTTATGTGTCAATCCTAATATGTTACCTTGGATTTGAGGTAGTTCAAAGTTGCTGCAGCTAGAGCAGCTCCATCATAAGTACTTGTACCTCTCCCAAATTCATCCATTATAACTAACGACTGGGTTGTTGCTTGGTTCAAGATATTTGATGCTCCCTCAGCTTCAACCATAAATGTGCTCTTCCTTTGCAAAATGTTATCTCCTGCACCCATCCTAAGAAATAAAAAATAATTTCTGTAGGTAAAAATAGGAATAAATTATTCCTGCAAGGAGTGTGGTAGCTTTCTGCATTTTATGGCAACAAAATTTGACATTAAAGCACAGGTGTCATATCATAGTTACATATATCACACTGTTTTTAGGAAGAATATGCACTATGGTTAAAATACCATGACTGGCTTCTATCTTGTACAAAGGTTTTCGTTGAGAGTAGCAGTGATATTATGCTGTGGAAAGAAATATGTGAAAAAAAATATCACGAACTCTGATGTACTTAGATAAGAACTGTACAAACAATATTCTGCTTTTCTTCAATGATACCTACTATGTAAGCCTTCATTCAGTTTAAACAAGAAACACTCTTGGTCAAAGCATTTCAAAGGCATATATATATATATATATATATATATATATATATATATATATATATATATATATATATATATATATATATATATATGAAAATATTACAGTTTGCTCGCCAAAAAAAAAAAAAAAAAAAAAAAAAAAAAAAAAAAAAAAAAATTAATACAAACAAAACATGTAAAAGTAGCTTCCTTAATACTTCTGACCACAACATTTTTCAGAATGTAAAATTTGTCCATATATCCTTTGAATGTATCTGCAGTGGGCTGCTAGAGTTACTTTCCTATGATAAATGCTCATTGCACGAGCTGGGCAGAAAAAGCTGTCCTGCAAGAGAATGCTATAGCCACTGAGTTTTCCATTCATCATGTTCATTAGAGCCTAATCCAAATGAGAACCTTCAATTCAGTCAAGATATACACTGACAGAGAGAAGATAAACACCTGCCAAAAAGTGGGTGTTTTTTCCATTATTTTTACAGGTCTGAATCAGATGCAGCTCCAACAATAACCAATATGGCTAAAATTACATTGTCAGCATTTCATTCTGTAGGCTGCATAAACAATTACTCTCATTAAATCACTACATTCAATCTGTGCCTCCACATATACTTTGTCAAATAATAGACTATTCATCATCACATTTTCTTGTCATATAATTCATATTCTTCTCATGATCACCACAGTAAGATTTGCGACATGTACCTTCTTATCATCATTTCTACATTCTTGCTATTGATACACCTTACTTCAACAAAGAGGCCTACTCATGAAATGAATCCCTTTATATATCATCTGATGTATTAACACTGTTTGGTGGAAACCTAGGCTACCACAACATTCATACCACCACCTCACCATATGTCAATGTTCAGCAGGACATTAGGTGCTGGCTCATTACATGTTGTTTGATCAGCCTGTGCTAAGCTCAGCCAAGAGGGGGCAACACCTTCAGGCACCACTGACAGCTGCACATCCAGAGAACTGTGCACAGCAAAGGTGACAGATGCCAACTCTATTAATGCTCCTTAATGTCGTGGATCTCCTCATAAGTGTTATCACTTGTTAGAGAAGTTAGCCCCCCTTCAGGAACCTACATATCTATCATTTGATGAAATGTGTTGTTTGCTGAATTCCTGTTATTGCAAGCATACTCAAGTGATTTCCATAAGAGTGGAGTTTTATCAGTACAGAAAGCAATCCCGTTAGTGCTAACACAATTGGGCTGCAGAACAGCAGGGGTTTACTCACAAGTGTCATTTCATTACTGCTAAATCTCCCGAATCTTACACAGACACTATGATTAGACACGATGTCATACAAACAGCCCACAGTAAGGAAGTTCAAGGACCCCTCTTTAGAAGTAGTACTCAATATTGTACAGGCGTTTAAAGTTTCTCATTGTGCTGGTCATCAATTAGATCCTTGGGCAGACATAGCTTCAGTCAACTCAGACAGCACCAGGCAAATGCATTCTAGCATGCTCTTGGAAGCAGAGGTTGCAGCAGTGCAAAATGCTTGACTGCCACATTCCACACAAGCACAGCCAAAACAGAAAACTTTCTGCAAGCCACTGACCTCCTCCCCAGCCTGTTTTGTTCAACACTACTGGCCATCTTGTCCACAGTGTTGGGCATCATACTGCATGTGTCATAAGAAATGCCATATTGCAACTGTGTGCAATACTTGGTCTGGTTCAGCAGTGCTGTTCACATCTCAATCTGTAGACATTAATGTTGTTAGTTATGTTTGTGAAGATATTCTAACTGTCTGTAACAAACTGTTCACTGATGTGGCTGTTTGGTGGGACTCTCTTACACCTTCAGGTGGATACAGCCGCAGCAGGCTTGCTACTTAAATCTAGTACTTATCTATGGCTTAGTTCTCCTCCATTGTTGGCTACTTCACACCATCTTATCAGTTACAATAAATAGCAGTTTCCTCTTCTGGGCCAGTTTACTGCAGAAAAAACATACAAAATGGTGTTTTGGCTAGTAGTATTTCTCATAGTGCATTTATGTAAAATTTGTTTGGTTTGGACACTTCCCAGGCTTTTGGATTTACAGCCTCAGATTCTGTCCATGAAGAGTTGGATATTGTACCCCATCAAGAGACGCATGATTTGTGCAAAGAATATTTGGCGCTTTTTTCAACTGTCCTCAGCAAGGCTCCTGACATCATAGTGCACAGTGCGACCCTGCTTCTTCCATGTCAAATATGTATCACTTGCACACCACATACAGGTGAAGGTAGCATTGTCTATACTGATTCCTTTAAGCTTCAAAGAACCCATTTTGCCTAATCAATGGGCTACACCACCAGACATTAACAAGAAGCCAATGGGCAAACCCTTTCTTTACTATGACTTTAAGGTCACAGTTAATTCCCAATCTGTGGTCAATACGTAGCCCATTTCTCATCCAGACAAACTAAAGATGAAGTTGGTGGGCAGACAATGTTTTTCAAAACCCAGTTTGTTAGAAGCGTTTTTACAGCTGCCACCTGATGAAGAATCATTTCAGCCTCTTGTTGTGAATATGCTTTACAGCTTCTGCAGGTACGACCACTTTGTTTCTGGCAATGCAAGTGCCCCTTTAATTTTCAACATTACTTGGAAAAGTGTTGTATTAATTATCTCAGTGACATTGGTATCACCAGTCCCATTACTGAGGATCATCTTTGCAACCTCCATCTTTTGGTTCATACCTTGCATGACGTGGGTCTCAACTGTAATTTAGAAGAGTTAGATTTCTTCCAATCCTCTACAGAATATTTGGGACATGTTATCTCTTGACAGGAGATTCAGCCATCTAGCAGCCACACTGCAGCTATTGTGACCCTCTCATGCCCTTCAAACTGGAAGGAGCCTCGAGTATGAGTCAAAGTTGCATATTACCAAGAGTTCCTCCCGCAGGCAGCTTTGGTTTCCTATCCTCTTAATCAGCTGCTTCAGAAAGGTGCAGCATTTGAGTGGACCTCTGCCTGCAACCATGCAAAGACATTGAAAGACAGTTTGTGTTCTGCCCCATGCTTGGCCACCCATCAGCCAGGGCTCCAGCTTGTGGTTGCAGTGGATGCATCACAATATGGTGTGGGGCTCATGTTGTCTCAAAGCTGTGTTGATCATTTGGAACAACCCATCACTTTTGCATTGAAGATGTTGAATGATGCGCAGAATAATTACTCTCAAATAGAAAAGATGGCTCTCATTATTATTTATGCTATCAAGAAGTTTCAAGTGTTTCTCTAAGGTGTTAAGTTTCATCTAGTGACTGATCACAAACTATAAGTGTCTCTTTTTAATCTTATTGCTCACTTGCTGGACAAGATAGCTCATAGGTTGTAACATTAGGCTCTGTTGATTACTAATAATTATAAATTCATTGCCATTATTTGGCTCACAATTGAAATGTAGGTGCTCTTTCACATTTGCTGATGGGACCAGACCCTGATTTTGATCAAGATTAAGTGCACTGTTTTTCCTCAAAAAGGAAGCTCACAACACATTGGATGGATTTTCTGCTACCAGTTCTTGCATTACTCAAGCTGTCACTACTGATAACACTCTTCATCAAGTGCAACAATTTGTTCAGCAAGGGTGGCCTGTGCATCCTCCGGCCCACTTATTGGATCTCATTCACAATTATTTTTTGCTGAGACACAGACCCATCCTTGTTCATGATGTTCTTTTGCTGTCAAGAGAAAACACTGTTTCATGAGCGGTTGTTCGAGCAACTCTCTGGCAAGACATTTTTTGCCTTCTGCAACAGGATCATTGGGGTATTTCAAACGTGAAGATGCTTGCTTGTTACCATGTATACTACCCCATAAAAGATCATGAGCAGGAACATCTAATCACTGCTTGCTCTAAATGTGCAGATCATCAAGCCTCTCCCCAAAAATGTCATTCCCCGTGCCCTGAGCCATCACGACCATGGGTGCATGTGCATGTCAACTTTACCAGCCCATTTTTGGATGCTTATTAGTTAGTGGTCACTGACGCCTATTCCCAGTTCTCATATATCGTCAACTGCCACTCCACCACAGTGGAGGCAATGGTGCATGCTGTTATCATTTATCTACCCTGCAACCTGGCAACTGACAATGGTCCTCAATTCATCTCTCAGACTTTTGATGATTTCTGTGCTCACCATGGTACATACTATGTTCATGCATTTCCAGTCTACCCTCCATTGAAGCAGGTGGCAGAAAACTTTGTCTGCACTTTTAACCCTCAGATGAAGAAGTTTATTGGTGGTGCTCCTGTGGAAAAGGCCTTCGTATGCTTTCTTAGTTCCTAAAGGTCCACACCCATCAGCTGCCAACCACACGTGGTGTGGCATCCACTGTTCTCTGCAATGAGGCCTCCAAGGGGCCCTCCAGTGACATGCTACGGGCTAGAGACTCCTGTCTCAGCCACCACATTTGGTTGCCTTGAGCATAAGATTCTGGCAGCCACCAGAATCAACTCTGACCCAAAGTGGGATCTGGCCTCCTCCACCTCTTCACATACCTCCAAGTTCATACACTCTTCTCACACCTGGCCTCCTTCCTCACCTCTGCTGTCTGTGGCCTTTCCCCTGATTCTGCCCTATGTATGTTACAACACCTTGCTCACCCTCCTATATTTTCGTTTTCAGCACTCCACCAGTTCAGCAGTACCAGGGCATGGACAGCCACACAGAACATCCACAGGGTCAGCTGGTGCCACTTCCACAGGAGCTGTAGCTCACTCCCTGGCCCCAAGATGCCTCCAGGTACCCAGTATCATTGTCATTGTTCCTGGCAGCTCACATTTGTTCCATAGACATCTACCATGATGAAGCCATCACTGCCTGAGCTTCTCTTTTCTATCACCTCTGTTTTTTTTTGTTTTTACATCTTGCCAAAGTCCTGATAGGAAAGATCACAAAAGTAGAGGGCATAGGAAAAGTTTCATCTCCCTTTTAAGTGCTTTTGAGTACTATCTGTGCAGCAGTTATTTTGTTTGTGATCATAAAATCTACTAATGACCCTTTTGCAATAAAAAGGAGCATCACCAATAAACTTCTTCATGTGAGTATTAAAAATGAAGACAAAGTTTTCTGCCTTTTTGATATTTATCTACTTAAAAAATATGTTTACAATTTTCCATTTGCTAAATTCTGTGAAAGATTTTGCTTTCTCATGTATTTTATGAGTTCTCTGTTCTCCTTGGTCTCTACCTATATTCTGAATTCTAACACTAATCATTTCTTTATTCATATGTTTTATATACAGAACCTCATAATTTTTGTTATGTTAATCCAAATGGCTTTTTTATGTCAATATGTTATCATTAATGAAGATTTAAGCAGACTAGAAATCAAGCGCAAAATAGTCCAAAATAACTGCTTTTCAAAAGTGGTAATCTTAAACAAAAGGTTATCTGAGCATGCCTCCACATCTGATTCACATTTTTGCAGTCAATCGTGTTACATCTGACACACACAGGTGGCTGGCTTTTCCACTGTAACATATTCATTTTGGATGTAGTTTACTAGTATCATTTAATTTCACTGAATTTTGCTACAGTAATCCTCATCAATTCAATCAGTTTTATGCTATAATTATAAACAACTTTGTTGTTATGTTTGAAGAAGCATTAGAGGAAGATCCCTATGAATAGATTTATAAAGCAGACAATGTAGATGGGAAATTTAATTCTTTCTTACACATATTCTGACAAAATATTCAGACTTGTTTCTCCCTGAAACAAACAAGGGTAAAATTGAATAGGGGCAAGAATAAGGGATGGATAATTTTTGGGATTAATTTTGTTATAGGAAGGGAGAGCTCTACTTAATTCAGAGGACAAGCCATAGTCGAGAGTTGAAATTCCATATGCACCAGTTGTGTAAAATGCCCAAGATTGTTATTAAAAAATTTAAACACATGCACTATACCCAAAAGATGAAAATAAGGCAAAAAGTAATGGCATTTAGCCTCCAGAAAACATCTCTCACAGAAACAATGAAATATTCAAATTCCTGGTCACTAAATTTAATGGTCACTACCCCATAATGGAAGCAAACATGGCACCCACTAACAAACAAACCAATAAAGATGCATTATATTTACTCCTATAGACACTGCATCAACAGACATTAGTTTCAAAAATACAATCGTTCAAGTGGTTACAAAATTTTTCAGGTTACTGAAATAGTAATTCTGCTGGAAATGGTGATGTTTCTAACAGAGTGTTAAAATCATGATTTACAATTAGGTCTCTCTGTAACCAATCAATGATTCAGGGCACATTTACTGACTTAGGAATGATGATGTAATATCCACCTACAAATGGGGAAACAGGCAGCTCATCTCTAATTACAGATCTGTTTCACTCCTCCCAGCTCATTTAGAAAGTGACCTATGACTGAATACTGACTCATTTATCAGAGAAGAACTTGTTATCCACATCTCAGTAAAGGATGAAGTACTTAAATAATTAAAAAATAAAAATTACACCATTACTGTAATTTATGACCTTGTCAAAGCCTTTGGTGGAGTGGATCAAAATTTGTCCTAGGAAAACTAAAGTGTTATGACATTAATGGATTCCCTTTTTCATGGGTGGAATTTTTCCTTCAGATAAAAAATCAAAGGGTCATAATGACAGACTGTGTCGCAGGAATGAAACTAATCACAAAATGGGGGAAAGAAACGTGTGTTCCCTGATGGGTCAGTACTGTGCCCAGTCTTGTTCTTAAACTACATAAGTGATATTCAATGACTTCAAAGATTTTAGATGGTGGTTCATAAACTACTAGCATACTAATTATGGTGCCAAATCCAGCAGCACCACTCACTGTTCACGTGATAGCTGCACAGGCTGGCAATGGTTCACAGGCAAAAAATTCAAGTTTCAATCTCACAAAGTCTCACATCATGTGATTTCAAACTAAAAAAATTATTTCCTAGCACCATAAGGAAACATTATACACTAAATGAAACATTTTGCACACCTCCTCAGGGTACAGATGGATAACACGTTGAAATGGAGTCAGCACATAAATAAACTAATCAAAAAGCTCAGTTCAGTGGGTTTTTCCCTCAGAAGAGTTAGTTTATATTTCATTGATTTTGTATAGGCCATCTTTGGACCACATTATTTCAACTGTCTTGCTTTATGTGTTCTGATGTTTGCCCAGTGCTCCGGCATTAATTCTCGGTGTTGCTCCTTCCTTCCCTGGGTCCAAGCCTTAACAGTTTTTAGTTTTGTCTTTTCTTGGAAACCCTGCAACGTCATAAGTTTCTCCTTGAGAGGAACACGCTCCAAGATGTCATCGTGGGTGATGCCGACTTTTTTAAGATCTTTCTCCACCCGTGTCAACAAGGTCCCTTTTGTTTTCTTATCCTGAAAGTACGTGATCCTATGATTGGTGTGTCTACCAGGACTCATTTGGGCCATATGTCCATAAAACATAATACTTCTTTTCCGGATGGTACTGGTTATCTTCTCTATGTGGAAATACAGTTCATGATTATGACGGATTCTATATTCCCCATTCTCTTTGATAGGACTTAAGATCGTTCTCAGAATCTTGCTTTCCTTGGCCTCCAGTTTTTAAATTAGGCCTTTTTTCTTCATTACTAGGCATTCAAAAGCATACAAGCCCTCTGGACAGATAACAAGGCAGTAATGCCTTAACTTTGCATTGAATAATATGGATCTTTTGTTGTAGATGTTCTAGGTTAAATGGAATGCTATTTCCATATTGTTAATGCGTGATATGAAGCCTTCTTTCTCTGGTAAGGTGGCTGTTATCTGTTATCTGAGATATTTAAACTTTTCAACTCACTTAATTTTGCCTCAGTTTATATATTTTGTATTATAGTTAGCTTAGTTTATATATTTTCACTCCATGCTGTCTTATGGAATTATCTTCTACGATAATACCCAAAAGTAAATAAAATGTTTATTTAGAAGAAATGAGCAGTAGGAATACTGCATAAAGCAAACAACTGTATAGTCTACAGAAGCCTTTTTAATGATCTTGGAATTCTTCCACTCACTTCCCTATACATTACCGCTTAAATCAAATCAGTTTCAGTTGCACTGTGATCTCCTCAATCACAACAATAATTTTCATGTACATTTTGCCACCTTCGCTTGTATTAAGAGTGAAAATATGTCCATGTTTGATTTTCCTCTGTTGTAAATGCAGTCAACAAACTTCCATCCAACACAAAGTAAGAAATTGTGAGTTCTAACCAAATGAAAAGAAAACTGAAAACAAACCTCATTAGCCATACTTTCTACAAGTTATCTGAATATCTAAATTCCAAGGATTGGAAAGTTCTGTTAGCTACATGGCATACATGGTCACACCAAGGGAAGTACAGTGTCAGAGGGGCAAGAGGCATAATTAGAGGAAACTGTCTGTGCATGTGCACAATAAAGGTAGTGAAGTCCTTGCAGCAAACATCAGCTGCCTCAATGTTAGCATGTTAAATAGGCCAATGTTGGTAGTTCAGGCTATAATGTCAGCAGCAGCTCACCTGCCTACAAAGTGCTGTACATTCTCCTGACAAAGTGTCAGTATTCTTTAACACCAGTGTAATAAAATAAATATTTAGCTACCAATATGAGATAAATAACAACACTTTAATGTTGATACCTGCTATGCGTCATGCACTGTACTGTACTGGTTATAAATGTGTGGGTCATCAGTTTGATTCTCACCATCATCAATTATTAAACATTTGGCATTTGTGATTTTGCCTTACTTATCTGTGGAAAATTATAATTTAACAGAACAGTCAATGTACTTATAAATAATAGGAGCACTCACTGCAGAAGTAAGCAGCTCAAATCTGTGTGTACTTATGTGTGTGGTCAATAAACATGCTCCTAGTGTGGAGCATTAGCTCTAGTTAAGTCCCTACTTTGGTAACTGATAGTTGGTCTTTTGGTTTCTATGTGACATAGTTGGATGGAGAAACCAGATATCTTGGTCATGAACATCTACAATAAGACCGCACATATATTATCATCTTCACAGGCAACAGCCTGAATATAAGTACTACATTCCTGCTATGGTATGCATTTGAAGGTAACAAGGGTAACAAAATTGATAGTGAGCCAGATGCACATCAACTAACCTGCAGAGCTTTTGGGAGACGATGGCCAGGATCCAATGCATTGACTAAAAGAATTCGCTCATATTGCTAAATGCAAAAGGTGGGATGATATGATGTGCATTGGAAATGTGTATTTTTACTTCATTGGTGCATGCCTGCAGTGGATTCAGAACAGCAAAGAAAAGATAAAAGACTGGTATAAAATTTAGACAAAATGTAAAAAAGCACGCAATGGCCAGCAGCAACTACACATAACCAAAGAACAACTGAAGAATTGACCCAAGCACAAGGGAAAGACAACACATTGGTACAGGCCTATAAACAGTCAACTTAATGCTGTGCCACCCACTGAAGCTGAAGATAATGGAAGCTGAAGATAATGGAAGCTGACAAAGTTCCATACTTAATGAAGGACATGGCTGAAGATGCCTCCCAAGTGCTTCTTTCAATGGTTATCAACACAGCAGAGGTTTTCATCATGAAGTATCAGTGCATGGAGATGATGTTCCAGAAAGATTATGGACTTCTTAATAAAGTATCAATTACACCCATGTAAGACCATTATAACTTTGCATTACTAATACAGTAAGTTGCAAGAGAAGAGGTTTAAGGATTTATGATGACTGTTAACATCAAACCCAGACAACCAGAAATAGTACCACTGACAAAGACTGGAGGAATTAGCAACAATAATTGAAGAAAAGATCTGTAAGTCATTGCCACTGATTTCAACAGGGCAGACAAACATCAAGGAACAAAGTCAGAAACCCATACTGACAATGCAACTGTCAGACAATGTCAAAAGTTCTCAATGAAACAGATACGACTGACTCCTGCAACAATTCAATCATTCTACAAAACAACTGACATTTGGTGAATTGAGGACAACATGGCAGTGTTTTTCCATTACGGGAACTCTGGGCATTTTAAAGAAAGAGAAAGTGTGCTTTACAACTATTATGCAACAAGACTTCAAATAAAAGGCCAATTCTGTCCATACCAGACATATACAAATGAAAAAACCCAATCTGTGAGACAAAGACCATCACCGTACCATGATCAAGGTCACTCTCCATTCCCTGTCATTATGCAGAGGATCCAGCAACTCATACTGCTGCTAGAATCAGAAACTCTAAATGAGACAACTATCTCCATAAGTGAGGCCATGCCAAATGAAAATCATCCATGAACAAAATTTGCCAAGATGTCATAAAGACACATTGATATCATCATCAACCATCAGCCTCTCTAGGCACTAGTCAATTTTGGAGTGACATTTTCTGTGATACTGGATTCTCATCACTGCTAGGTGAAGAAGGTTATGTCCTCAGATTCAAAAAGCATAATGCAAAAGGCGGCATATGGAAAATATGTCCAGCTGACAGGAGACTGTGTTGGGACAGAAATTATCAATAACATAACACAGTCTTTCGAATTTGTTGTTTTACCATAATAGAGGCATAAAGACAGTATTGGAAAGGGCTTTTTACAGAAATCACAAGCCATTACATACTGAGGAAGACTGGAGCTTCAGGCTGAAGAAGCTACTCCAAGTTCATGCAACGAACAAATCATGAAAGGTTGCCAGAAAATAAAAAATTTAAAAAATCATCTAGGTAAAGCCTGGTAACTTAGGTGGAGACATACGGTACCAGTCTCTTTTGCCAGTTCAGTATGAGGTCATACGACTTACGAAGCCACCAATTTCACACTCACTGATTGCAAATTGAATGCAAAAGGTGACACAGTTATGTACCATCTGTAAGCAAACAGCCTCAAATCAGTATATGTTCTACGACGACGAGAGTCATGGGCTGTCTCCTAATATTACATCAGACCACCTTTTGTCCAGAGTAGAGCAGCAACTTACAAGGTATGCACTCAGCAAGTCGTTGGAAGTTTGCTGCAGGAACACTGAGCCATGCTAACTCCATAGCCATCCGTAACTGTGAAAGTGTCACTGGTGCAGGATGTTGTGCATAAACTGACCTTTCGATTATGTCCCATAATTCTTTGATGGGATTTATGTCAAGCAATCTGGGTGGCCAAATTATTTGCTCAAATTGTCCACAATATTCTTGAAACCAATTGTGAATAACTGTTGCCTAGTAACATGACATTATTATTTGGGAACATGAAGTCTATGAATGGATGCAAATGGTATCCAAACAGCCAAACACACCTATTCCCAGTCAATGATTGGTTCAGTTGGACCAGAGGACCCAGTCCATTCCATGCAAACACAGTACACAACATTATAGAGAATCACCAGCTTGCACAGTGCCTTATTGACTATTTGGGTCCATACCTTTCGTGGGGCCTGCACCACACTCCAACACTACCATCAGCTCTTATCAACTGAAATCGGAACTCAACTGAGCAGATCACAGTTTTCCAGTCATCTAGGGTCTGACCAATATGGTCACAAGCCCAGGAGAGGCACTGCAGGCAATTCATGCTGTTAGCAAAGTTGCTCACATTGGTTGTCTGCTGCCATCGCTCATTAATGCTAATATTCTCCACATTGACCTAACAGATGGAGGGCAGGTGGGGGGTTACTGGAAAAGAAGAGAGGTATAAACTCTGGGTGTCTTTCAATGGACAGAGGGCTGTGTAGTATGAACAGCAAAGGGGCTGGAAGGGGTGAGGCCAATGACTAACGAAGGTTGACACCAGGAGGGCCACGGGAATGTAAGATATAGTGCAGGCAGAGTTTCCACTCGCGCAATTTAGAAAAGCTGGTGTTGTTGGGAAGGATCCGTATGGCACAGGCTGTGAAGCAGTCATCAAAATGAAGAATGTTATGTTGGCTGGTGTGCTCACCAATAGGGTGGTCCCGTTGTTTCTTGGCCGTAGTTTATCAACGGCCACTCATGCAGACAGCTTGTTGGCTGTCATGCCCACAAAGAATGCAGCACAGTGGTTGCAGCTTAGCTTGTAGATCACATGAATGCTTCCACAGGTAGCCCTGCCTTTGATGGGATAAGTGATGTTTGTGACCAGACTGGGGTAGGTGGAAAGATGTATGGGACAGGTCTTGCATCTAGGTGTATTACAGGGATTTGAGCCATGAGGTAAGGGGCTAGGAGCAGGAGATGTGTAGGGATGGACAAGTACACTCATGCTCATAAATTAAGGATAATTGCAGAATGTGGTGCCACAAAATGTGGCACTAAACAAAACTGGCACTAATAGCATAGGCAAATAGGGAACACACACAGTTCTGTAAGTCCACGGTATTGGTGATAAGTTGAGGAAACCGTCTCATAACACAAAAAAGCCACTGTTTCCTGCGCATGTACCCCGACCTCAATATGGGATATGATCACTATGCACACGTACACAGGCCACACAATGGGTCGGCATACTCTGGATCACGTGGTCGAGCAGCTGCTGGGGTATAGCCTCCCATTCTTGCACAAGTGCCTGTCAGAGCTCTTGAAGTGTCGTAGGGGTTTGAAGACATGCAGCGATACATTGACCGAGAGCATCCCAGACGTGCTCGATGGGGTTTAGGTCTGGAGAATAAGCAGGCCACGCCATTCGCCTGATATCTTCTGTTTCGAAGTACTCCTCCACAATGGCAGCTTGTGGGGCCATGCGTTATCATCCATCAGGAGGAAGGTGGGACCCACTGCCCCCCTGAAAAGTTGGACATACTGGTGCAAAATGCCATCCCGATATACCAGACCTGTTACAGTTCCTCTGTCAAACACATGCAAGGGTGTATGTGCACCAATTATAATCCCACCCCACACCATCAAACCACAATCTCCATACAGGTCCCTTTCAAGGACATCAAGGGGTTGGTATCTGGTTACAGGTTCATGCAAGATGAAAACCTGGCGAGAATCACTGTTCAGACTAACCTAGACTCATCCGTGAACATAACGTGGGACCACTGTTGCAATGACCATGTCAGTGGAATGCACCTTGCAGGTCTCTGGGCGAATAAACCAAGTCTGTTCAGTTGTCTGTAGACTGTGTATCTGGAGACAACTGTTCCAGTGGCAGTGGTAAGCTCCCGAGCAAAGCTACCAACAGTACTCTGTGGCCGTCTGGGGCACTGGTGGTGAGATATCGGTCTTCTTGTGGTGTTGTACACTGTTATGTCCCATACTGTAGTGCCTGGACATGTTTCCTGTCTGCTGGAATCTTTGTCATAATCGTGAGATCACACATTGAGGCACATGGAAGGCCCGTGTTATGACCTGCTGTGTTTGACCAGCCTCCAGTTGCCCTAGTATTCTACCTCTCATAAAATCATCAATATGTGTTCTTTGAGCCATTTTCAACACACAGTCACCATTAGCATGTCTGAAACCATTTGCACACTTACTCGCTGCACCATACTCTGATGCACACCAACACATCTCTGTGTATGTGGACTGCTGCCAGCGCCACTGTGCGATCCGAGGTGATTTAAATCTGCTAACTGCCCACCAGAGCATTGTTGCACCATATGCCAACATTATCCTTAATTTAAGAGCATGAGTGTATATTGTGTAGGTTTGGTGGACGGTGAAATTCCACTGTGGGAGGGGTGGGAAGGATAGTGGGGAGGACATTTCTCATTCCAGGGCATGACAAGAGGTAGTTGAAACCCTGGCAAAGAATGTAATTCAGTTGCCCTAGTCTTGGATGGTAAGGAGTTACGAGGGAAATGCTCCTTTGTGGCCAGATGGTGAGACTTTGGAAGAGGGTGAGAGACTAGAAAGATAAGGCTTGGGAGATTTGTTCTTGTACAAGGTTGGAAGGATAATTACTGTCTGTCAAGGTCTCAGTGACATATTTCAAGAGGGACGGCTCATCACTTCAGATGTGACAACCTCAGGTGGTTAGGTTGTACTGAAGGGACTTCTTGGCATGGAACGGGTGGCAGCTGTCGAAGTGGAGGTATTGCTGGTGGTTAGTAGTTTTGATATGGACAAGGTAACGATGCAGCCATCTCTGAAGTAGAGGTCAGCATCTAGGAAGGTGGCTTGTTGGGCTGAATAGGACTAGGAAGCAAATGGGGGCGAAACTGTTGAGGTTCTGGAGGAATGGGGATAGGCTGTTGTCGCCCTCAATCCAGATCGCAAAGATGTCATCACTGAATCTGATCCAGGTGAGGGGTTTAGGGTTCCAGCTGTTTAGGAAGAATTCCTCTAGATGACCCGTGAATTGGTTGGAATAAGATGGTGCCATGTGGGTGCCCATAGCTTTACTCTGGATATGTTTGTGGTGGCAAAGGTACTGTTCAATACCAGTAAGGCCATGGGCATTAGAGAGGGGCATTAGGGAGGTGGCATCAATAACATAAAGCAGGTCACCATGTGGTAAAGGGACAGGAATTGCAGAGAGTCAGCAGAGGAAATGGTTGGCATCTTTTATATAGGAGGGTAGGTTCCAGGTAATAAGTGAAATAGTGAGTGCCAACTGGAATAGAACAGAGAAATAGTGAAGGGTGAGGAGAAGTTCGTAGGATGAGACACAAGATGATGAGGCACCGGAAGTGTGTGGGAAATTACATGTGAAAATACAGGACATTGATCAATTTGAAGGTACAGAATTAATGATATTGGCAGAAGTATTTCACCTCATCTAGTCACATCTGCTGTCCCCCTTGTTCACACTTATCCACCCTCAGACCTGCAGCCATGGTAAAATAATTATTTTTATTTATATCTTTTCTTTGATCTCATTGTGACTTCATGGCAACTTTAATGAGTTTTCACCTTCCACTATCATTGACTCCCTCAGATTTCATCTTTCTCATCTGTTTCATTTTTCTCGTGATTTTCCCCATGTATTGGGTGTACTTTTATGAATTTTTTTGGGCATAATTTATGTTATTTATGGTGTTTTTTGGGTTTTTCCCACCACAATGGATCCTTGCCTCTTACATCTGCATCATTACAGAAAAGTTTCCTTATCCCTAGCAAGAACCTAGTACTATTCCTGCACTGTTGCTTGGCTCATGGAATACCCCCAAATGGCCTTACCATCAAATTACACATCTTTGACTGCTACCCCTACTTCCACAATGATGTCCATCTGTTCAGATTCCACCCTCACTAACATAGTCCTGCAAAACCATATCAACCAAACTGAAAACTCCATGCAGTATCTTCTCTCCATCCATAAAATTCTCCTGCTATGTAATCCTAAAGTCCTGGAACCCATACCACACATTGTAACTCTTGCCCTCCAGGAACTAAAGTAATATTCATAATGCCACCTCAAAAACCTCTACACCCTGCTCACTTACTACTCCTGCCTTGGAATACCACCATCCACCACCTCCACAACAACCTCCAAACCTCCCCTATGATCTCTCATCATGGCTAACAAAACTTGTCTTACAGAACTACTACATTTACCTGACCATCCTAATCTCCCTCTCGTCACACACAGAATCCAGAACCTAAACAGACCCGAAACACAGTCATGCACCTTTCCTCCATAAGCCTTAGCCCCACATAAATATCTGTCTTTTCCAAAGCTCCACCTCTTGCCCCACTTGCAAATTCAGTAATGCAGGACTTGTTAAAGACTTTCTCTCCTTTTGCCAGTCCTTACAGTGCAAATACTCTTTTGCCACCAAACCTACCAATCAGACTTAACCAAAGACCATTTTTTAACACTGCCTGACACACTCCACTACTATATCCAACTGTGATCCACCCCAACTGCCCCCAAATGTCCCCCTATTAACTTTCCAGAACTTCTTAACCTCAAACCTTGCCTCACCATCATTCTACAAATCCCTCAATATGCAAACTAACCTTACATCTGCAGAAAGAACTGCATTCACCATCTAAGAACTGATCCCGACCTTATAATCCTACCTGCAGACAAATGCTCCACCATTGTTGTTTTGAACTGCAAGGATTGCCTGGCAGAAGGGCTCTGGCAGCTGTCAGATACACCTACCTACAAACCTTGCTACAGTGATCCCATTCCAGAAATCCAGCAGCATTTCTAGTCTCTCCTCAAATCCTGAGGCCATCCCAGAACCTCCCCCGAGTCCATCTCTCTGCTTAATCCTACCACTCCCCACACTCCTGCCCTCTACATGCTTCCTAAAATCCATAAACCCAACCACCCAGGATGCCCCATTGTGGCTGGTTACCATGTCCCCACTGAGAGACCCTCTGCTCTCATAGACCAAAACCTTCAGCCTATTACCCAGAACCTACCCTCCTATATAAATGATATCAACCATTTCCTCCACCGCATCTCCACTTTACCACATGATACCCTGCTTGTCACTATTGATGCCACCTCCCTTTACACTAACATCACTAACGCTCATGTCCTTGCTACTATTGAACACTACCTTGTCCAATGCTAAACGGACTCTCAACCAACAACCTCCTTCCTAGTCTCCATGACCAACTACGTCCTCACCCAGAATTACTTTCCTATGAAGGCAGTACCTATAAACAAATCTGGGGTAAAGCTAAGGACACCCATATGGCACCATCCTATGCCAACCTACTCAAGAGACATCTAGAGGAATCCTTCCCTAACACCCAGAATCCTTTCATCTCTCTTCGTTTGCACTAACCCCCCATCCTCTGCCATCCATCTAACCTCCCAACTGCACCTAGCTGCCCTACCCTCTCTCCACTTTGTCCCTTCATGCTCTCCAGCAGCACTTCAACATCCCTCTCCCTTACCCTGCCCTCTCTTTCTCTCTCTCTCTCTCTCTCTCTCTCTCTCTCTCTCTCTCTCTCCCTCTCCCTCTCCCCACCCCAGACCCCTCCTCATTCACACCCAGTTGTCTCCCATCATGCAATGCTGCTGCTGCTGCAGCTCACAGTATCACTTCAGCTGCCAGAGACTGCAGTCATGAGTGTGAGTTGCATTTGCATTTGTGTGTGTGTGTGTGTGTGTGTGTGTGTGTGTGTGTGAGAGAGAGAGAGAGAGAGAGAGAGAGAGAGAGAGGAGAGAGAGAGAGCTTATTTTGTTACAGTCCTTTCATTGTGCCTATATGCGTCTTAGCATCTCTGCTACATGGCGAGTAACAACTATCCTTGTCATAATATTGTTACATTCCATCCTGGATTTTCCATTGTTTGATTGTTGCTTTTCTGTTAGTACTGACAACTCAACGCAAATGCCACAGCTCATGGTCAATAAGTGAAGACTGTTGGCCACTGTGTTGTCCTTGGTGAGAGATAAGGCTTGAAAATTGGTATTCTCGGCACACTCTTGAAACTGTGAATCTCAGGACATTGAATACCTTAATGATTTCAAAAATGTATTTCTTCACAATGATTATACCAACTGGCTACTGGCAAATTGGAGTCAACAATGATAATCAAGAAATTACAGCTTTCATAGAAGCTAATGGCCTCATGAGTTCCAAGTTATGTCATTTGTTCTGTGCAAACAGATAGCAAAGGAAAATGTAAAACTATAATCTTCCTTGGCCAATGGGTGAAGGTGCGATGCTGCAGTGCAAATTCACCACACAGCTGATAGGGATAGTAAATAAGAGACATGTTGATACCAGGGCACAAAGTCTCTGCAAATTTCATATTGTGTACTCAGTTCGACAGTAAGTATGACTTCTGAGATGTATGAACAATATAAGCAGGCATCTGCATTTGAGAGAGAATGTGTCATTGGGCTCAAAGAAGCTGGCTGGAGTAATCAGCAAACTGACATTTGAATACATGTGATGTCACTGTTTGACAATATTGACAGGAATGAATGAACTATCGTGAAAAACAGCATCAAGAAGGTAGTGATAAGCCTAGAGAGATTACAGAACATCAGGACCAAGTAATTTGTCAGAGAGGCACTTGCTTCCTGGATTCATCATCATCATAGATCCAACGTGCAACTGTTACTTCAGTAACTACAAGGATCATTAAGAGGCAGCTCACAGGAAGGGAGCCGAGCTCATTGTGCCCTTTGCACCAACCACCATTTACTTCAGTACACCAAGAAGATGGTTTTCAGTGGTGTTGAGCACATTCTGCTGGACTTGGACTGTCTTCAGTAATGAGTCTCGCTTTCAACTGAGCCTTGATGACCAGCAAAGGTGTGTCTGGAGATGCCCCTACAGCAATGTGATACCAACTTGACTGTCACTTGCCATATGGCCTGATAACCAGGAGCGACTGTCTGGGGCCACTTCATTTCATAGCAGGACCCCTGTGGTTGTATTGCACGGCACGCTTAATGGCACAGCTGTACGTCAACGATGTTCTAGGCCCTGTTTTGTTGCCCTTCATGACAATCCAACCTGGGCTTACATTTAAACAGCAATATAGTGCTGCCCGCACGTGGCAAAAGTTTCTACTGCTTGTCTTCATTCTTGACAGACCCTACCTTAGCCAGCATGGTCACTGGATCTCTTAGCAACTGTGAACATTTGGAGCTTTATCGACAGGGCCCTCCAACCAGCTTGGGATTTTGACATCTAATTGTCAATCGGAAGAATTTGGCATGATAACCCTCAAGAGGACATCAAACAACTCTATCACTCAAGGCCAAGCTGAATAACTGCTTGCATAAGGGCCACAGGTGGACTAACATTTTATTTACTTGCTCAATTTGCAAAGTTCTTTCTCTTGAACATATAATCCATTTTTTTAAACTGTTATCATTTTTTTGTCTGTATATGCACATCACATCTATTGATTTAAATCAAGCACTTATCAATTGCAGGCCTGGGATTTTTGATGATACTATACACTGATGCTGCTAGTAAAAGAGAAAGTTAAGTCTCCAGACTACTCTCCAAGTCCAAGAAGAATTACCCTAGGACTGAGAAAGAGAGCAAGAACTTTGTTCTGATTCTACTGATATGGAAATATATATACTCCTGTAAATGGAAAAAAGAACACATTGACACCGGTGTGTCAGACCCACCATACTTGCTCCGGACACTGCGAGAGGGCTGTACAAGTAATGATCACACGCACGGCACAGCGGACACACCAGGAACCGCGGTGTTGGCCGTCGAATGGCGCTAGCTGCGCAGCATTTGTGCACCGTCGCCGTCAGTGTCAGCCAGTTTGCCGTGGCATACGGAGCTCCATCGCAGTCTTTAACACTGGTAGCATGCCGCGACAGCGTGGACGTGAACCGTATGTGCAGTTGACGGACTTTGAGCGAGGGTGTATAGTGGGCATGCGGGAGGCCGGGTGGACGTACCGCCGAATTGCTCAACACGTGGGGCGTGAGGTCTCCACAGTACATCGATGTTGTCGCCAGTGGTCGGCGGAAGGTGCATGTGCCCGTCGACCTGCGACCGGACCACAGCGACGCACGGATGCACGCCAAGACCGTAGGATCCTACGCAGTGCCGTAGGGGCCCGCACCGCCACTTCCCAGCAAATTAGGGACACTGTTGCTCCTGGGGTATCGGCGAGGACCATTCGCAACCGTCTCCATGAAGCTGGGCTACGGTACCGCACACCGTTAGGCTGTCGTCCGCTCACACCCCAACATCGTGCAGCCCGCCTCCAGTGGTGTCGCGACAGGCGTGAATGGAGGGACGAATGGAGACGTGTCGTCTTCAGCAATGACAGTCGCTTCTGCCTTGGTGCCAATGATGGTCGTATGCGTGTTTGGCGCCGTGCAGGTGAGCGCCACAATCAGGACTGCATACGACCAAGGCACACAGGGCCAACACCCGGCATCATGGTGTGGGGAGCGATCTCCTACACTGGCCGTACACCTCTGGTGATCGTCGAGGGGACACTGAATAGTGCACGGTACATCCAAACCGTCATCGAACCCATCGTTCTACCATTCCTAGACCGGCAAGGGAACTTGCTGTTGCAACAGGACAATGCACGTCCGCATGTATCCCGTGCCACCCAACGTGCTCTAGAAGGTGTAAGTCAACTACCCTGGACAGCAAGATCTCCGGATCTGTGCCCCATTGAGCATGTTTGGGACTGGATGAAGCGTCGTCTCACGCGGTCTGCACGTCCACCACGAACGCTGATCCAACTGAGGCGCCAGGTGGAAATGGCATGGCAAGCCGTTCCACAGGACTACATCCAGCATCTCTACGATCGTCTCCATGGGAGAACAGCAGCCTGCATTGCTGCGAAAGGTGGATATACACTGTACTAGTGCCGACATTGTGCATGCTCTGTTGCCTGTGTCTATGTACCTGTGGTTCTGTCAGTGTGATCATGTGATGTATCTAACCCCAGGAATGTGTCAATAAAGTTTCCCCTTCCTGGGACAATGAATTCACGGTGTTCTTATTTCAATTTCCAGGAGTGTAGTAATCAAAAATACACAGTCCTTAGGGTTTCAGATTTAAGGTATGGTGATAATCTCATTAATATATGAAAGTGGTTTGAAAAGTTCTTGGATAAGAATAGAAATAAAGTACTTACATCACTGAAACTTTTTTTTTATTTTTCAATGTAGTCTCCTCATAGATTAACGCACTTGGTCCAATGATGTCCCAATGCTTTCACCTCCTCTTGAAAATGAGTTTCCTCCAGACCGGCAAAATAGTTGTCAACTCCAGCTATCAATTCTTCATTTGAAGTGAATCTTCGTCCACCAAGAAAAATTTTCAGTTTTAGGAAGAGATGAAAGTATGAAAAAGCCATATCAGATGAGTAAGGCAGGTGGGCAACAATTTATACCTTAGTTCATGTAATTTTACCATGGTGATGGCACATGTGTGCGGGTACACATTGTCTTGATGAGAGATGGAAATGGAAATGTTGTGTGGCTAGGGCCTCCCATCGGATAGACCGTTCCCCTGGTGCAAGTCTTTCGAGTTGATGCCACTTCAGCGACTTGCATGTTGATGAGGATGAAATAATGATGATAAGGGCAACACAACACCCAGTACCTGAGTGGAGAAAATCTCCGACCCAGCCAGGAATCGAACCTGGGCCCTTAGGTATGACATTCCGTCATGCTGACCACACAGTTACCAGGGGCGGATGATGGAGACTTTCTTCCTTGCTAAACCTGGCCTTTTTTGCATATATTTTGTTGCAATTTGTCCAGGAAGTTAGCATAGTACTCTCCAGTAATTGTTTGCCCAGTAGGGAGATAATCTACAAACAGAATCCTCTTTGCATCCCAGAATACTCATGTCATGACCTTTCCCACCAAAGAAATTGTCTTTGCTTTCTTTGGTGATAGAGAATCAGCATGTTTACACTGCTTTGACTGTTGTTTTGTCTCTGAGGTATAGTAGTGCACCCAAGTTTCATCTGTGGTAACAAACCATCACAAAAAATCTTGTTAGTTTCTTCTAAAATGGGCCAAACATTGTTCTGATATGCCCAATCTCCCGTGTTTTTGATCCAGTATCAAGAATCATGGCACCCATCTTGCAGATAATTTTTCATTTCTAATTCTTCAGTGAAAATGTGATACGCCCTTTCAGATGACAACTGGCAAGTGTGAGCAACTTCATGCACTTTCAATTGGCGGTCCTCCATGACCATTTTGTGCACTTTTGCAATCATTTCTGGAGTAGTGACACATCTTGGCCGACCACTGTGCATAACATAATCTAAGCTCTCCCAACAAAATTTTAATTCATTTGTCCATTTGGCAACAGTTGAATATGAAGGAGCAAAGTCCCCTAGTGTATTCTGGAAATCAGCATGAATATCCTTTGCTTCTATATCTTTCTTTACAAAGTACTTAATCACTGCTCGAATCTCGATTTTTTCCATGTTTGTAAATCACTACGTGGAAACAACAACACAGCCACGTCACCACCACAGCTCTCTTCCAAGAGCACTTACATGGCACATGTTCACGGTCAACAGTCCAATGAATATCATGTGAACAATTCATTATGCTAGTGCTGACCTCTCATGGTGATTCTGAGAACTTTTCAAACCACCCCCATATATCGACTGCACGTCATTTTTGCACACATTGTCAGCTTGCTGTTTCCATGTAAGTCATCATTTACGTATAAACCCAAATTTACATTCCGAACAAGTTTTTGACAGATTTTCAATCACGATATTTTGAATATTTGGACCCTTCAATGTAAAGTGAACAATATTTGTTTTTTCTCTCTTCACTTTGAAGCTGTCTCATTCAAAGTGAATTCTAAGCCTTTTCTATAAAGTTCTGACTATCTTCAATTAGCCTGGGCTTACTGTCTGCACAACACACACCAAATGTGTCATTGGTATAAATAGTAATCACATGCTTGTTACCTACAGAACATGGGAAATGATTTACATCACCTATGAATGAGAATGGACCTACAATAGAGCCCTGAGGAAAATCAAAACATGTATTTCCTATCCTGATTAACTCCTCTCCAGCATTTCTCCATTGTTGTTGTTGTTGTTGTTGTTGTTGTCATCGTCTTCAGCCCTGGGACTGGTTTGATGCACCTCTCCATGCTACTCTATCCTGTGCAAGCTTCTTCATCTCCCAGTACCTAATGCAACCTACATCCTTCTGAATTTGCTTAGTGTATTCATCTCTCGGTCTCCCTCTACGATTTTTATTCTCCATGCTGCCCTCCAACGCTAAATTTGTGATCCCTTGATGCCTCAGAACATGTCCTACCAACCGGTCTCTCCGTTACCATATATTAATTTCTGTGCACTGTTGTCTACCTTTTAAATATGTTTCCAGTGAAACCATTCATCGCAGTTTTTGATAGAGTACATCATGATGTACATAATGAACAAATTAAACTGCTGTTGACTCTTTGCCTTTAAATATGTCTGCTTGTGTCTGTGTATGTGCAGATGGATATGTGTGTGTGTGTGTGCGAGTGTACACCTGTCCTTTTTTTCCCCTAAGGGAAGTCTTTCCGCTCCCGGGATTGGAATGACTCCTTACCCTCTCCCTTAAAACCCACATCCTTTCATTTTTCCCTCTCCTTCCCTCTTTCCTGACGAAGCAACTGCCAGTTGCGAAAGCTCGCAATTCTGTGTGTGTGTTTTGTTCATTTGCCTGTCTGCCGGCGCTTTCCCACTTGGTAAGTCTTGGAATCTTTGTTTTTAATATATTTTTCCCATGTGGAAGTTTCTTTCTATTTTATTAACAAGAAATTTCGATAGATATCATCTTTAAGGTGTAGAAACACACCTACCAACTTTCATTTATGTCATACAACTCCTTCTTGGTGTTGCAGTTTTTTTTCCATCAGTGTACTGATATTCAGAAATGGAAATTGTGCAGTCCTACAGCACTGACTGCACACCAAACAGCACAGTGCCACAAAATGGCATCAAGAAAGTGATGACCAACCTGCCAATGGAAAGAGTGGGCAGTGCCACACCTCCAGGAACACAGAATTCAGTGTGCCCCCTGTCAACACTAATTTAACCAGGTGCTCGTCGCTGGTCAACCCAGTTCGGTCACAGTCTCTGAGAGTATCAGTACTGAGTAATATCAAGATGACACTTAGCCTGTGTTCTGGGAGTAGCAATAGTGAAAATTACTTGCATGTACGCCAGAGGAAGCAAGTTAAGTTTTGGTTCTCTTCTTTTTAGAAATATATAAAGTGTTAAATTAATCAGCATGTGATACATAAAGATCATTTTGGATTCCTGTCACCAGCCATTGCAACTACTCTCCTTGTTTGTTAGTGTCAGTGCTGACTCCCACTGTAGCCAACACAACAGAAATGACAAAAGTTAAATGCATAGCGTAGGTGTGCTTATTTGGTCTTGAGAGAAGCAAACTCTTCTACGAGCAGATCAAACAGATCAGCCTCTACCTGAAATTGTTCACTATTTAAAGTTTAAATTGGCACAAACTAAGTTTGTTAAAGACATCTGAATTCTAAAAGGCTTCTCGTATCTTGCACCTTGTGCAGCTACACAGGGTACTTGCTGACGACACTGACTGGGTCATCTACACACCAATCTTTCCTCTCCACTCTCCACCAGTCAAGAGTTCCTACGCAAGTGTCACTCCTATTTGTTACTTCAAACCAGCTGTTGTGACACATTTCATCATTACATATATAACAACTGATTCATTTTTTAGTATTACAAATACCCCTGCTAATTTTTAAACTTCAACATGAACTTCTCACAGAATTTCTTTTGACTTTATTTCTCAATTAGAACTATTATTTTGTACCACACAATTTTCTCCCATTCCTACTCAACTTCAATGGACAATTGGATGCCTCTTGCCTAATGGTCATTTTCCTGTATTTCTTGGAGCTTACGCTTTCTGGAAATCAGAAGCCTATCTGATGATCATATGTCTAGAACATTCTACATGTCCTGCCCAATACCCTACAGTTACGTTCCGACTTCATGTCTCCCCCTACCTCACGATTGGCCCCCTCGAGGAATCCCCAACATGACTATGAATGCTGTTACTTGCAAGGAGGGAGAACAAAATAGATCCCAACACACCTTTTTATGCCATGATGTCTCTTGTATTGCCTTTGACTAATGTACAGACTACTTTGTTTCATTTAGCACCTAAATAATTACACATTTTTAACATCAGAGATCATTGCTTTTCATTTACATGTATTGAAAAACTTATATACTAATTTTAAATTATGATTAATAATTATATTGTTCTGTGGGATACATAACACAGCAAGAGCCCTAAGTTTCATGTTAGTTCTACCCATAAAAACAATCAAGTTGCATCATTTAAAGTAGTTAGTGATTTATTTCTCATTTTCCTAGAACATAGTGGTTTCCAAGTTGCATCATTTAAAATAGTTAGTGATTTATTTCTCATTTTCCTATAACACAGTGGTTTCCAAAAATTGGGGAAAGATCACAAAATATAATTTAAAAAGTGTCATATGTGTCACATGTTATTAAACTTACCTTAAGTTTAGCACACATGACAATGTGCTATTAAACTTATGGATACAAACACACAAAGATTCATTTTGAAACTTGAATCATACTCGAAATGTACAAAATGAACATGTCAGTTTGGTATAGCTCAAGTATAATCAATATAGACAGATTTTGCTCTGATGTTAACCCTTTCCAATCCAACAGTGAATGGTGCTTGACACAGCAAATTTTGTCTTCCATTCTAGTGTCAAGATTCATTCCACATTTTTTGAAGCTCCACTCTTGAATCTGACTCTACTAGGTACCAATTCTGGATAGTACTACCATCTGGGTAAATCTGGTTAACTTGGCATCAAACTGTAGCAGCATTGTTGGGGGAAATGTTGTAATTATTACATTCAAATTGGTAGGTGCAAGGTGACTAGTTCATGTATGCTCCTTTCTGAGGAAGAGATTGTACAGCTTTTAGACTAATCTCTAAGTGAAAATGAAGGGACTACAATTTTGATGATGCACTGATTCATTTGTAAACTTACAAGTAAAATGATGAGGAAAACAGTGAAAATGTTCACATTTTTTTTATTCAGCACAAGATTCATGGCAAATACAGAGTGACAATGACTCTGAACTTACAGCTTTTCCTTTTGATGTTTCAATGTGTTGTTTTATCACCTAAACTAGTAATGTTCCATCACCATCAGTTGGTTTCTTTCAGTTAATTTTTACAGACAACTTATTCCAACAGACAGCACACAAATTGAAAAGTCTGCTACAGTAAAAATGTGGAAAATGACACCAATTCCACAACTTTCTGCATGGTGGGACTGGAGATATAGTACCATAGAAGAAATTAAATGCTTCCATGGTGTGCTATTGGATGCGGCAACACAAAAGTGTAAAAATGTGTAAGAGGATGCTTACAATCATCTACTTTTGTTTCAGATTGCTTTAGTTGCAAATGACTTATGGAAATTTTTTAGGACACTTCATGTTTCTAATCCAGAAAGTGCAACACATGTCAAAACTCGGGGTCAGTCACATCTGAGTAAAGTGAAAATTGTGTTGGATTACTTGTCTGACAAGTTTTTCAAAATTTATAGACCATATAAGCATTTAGTTGCTGATGAATGTATAGTGTTGTTCAAGGGTCAGGTGTTTTTCAAAATGAATAATTCTCAAAAACCATAAAACTGGGGACAGGGAATTTATGTAATTTCAGATTCATCAAGTGGTTATATTTGTAGTTTGACATCCTATTTTGGATCTATAAGTACAGACTTGAATTTTTCTCAGGGAATAGTTCTTCAACTGCTGGCTAATATCAGAGATATTACAGGGCAATCAGAATATCATTTGTACACTGACCATTTGTACACGGCTGCAATCAAGAAAGAAGTTCTGCATCTAAAGAAGTATGAAATAAAATCCCTCTGCAATAACAAAATTATGGTTGTAGGATGGCAGGAGAAATGAACTGTTCTGATGCTTTCTACAAAAGCAAATAATACTGCCACTTGTAGAAAGGAAAACCAGAAAGGAAAGGGAATCAATAACGAAACCACGTGTGATTACTGGTTATGATTTGAAGACTGGTGGAGTTGACTGATCTGAGCATTTTATTTCCAGTTACAGTTCAGTAATGAAGAGTCGCAAGTGGTGGTGAAAATTATGCTTCTGGTTCTTGGAGGTAGGTCTATTTACTATATGGGAACCACTGTGAGAAACTAACAACTTGATGACATCATCTCACAAAGCACTCTGTAAAAGTGTTATTAGAGACTTGGTGATGAAAGAAGACTAATACAAAAATGAGGGCTACATTCAACTTCTGATGACGAGGAACACTGAAATGGAAAGTTGCACATTATCAACAAGTTTCCTGGGAATAAGCATAAGCATTGTGCCATGTTTTCAATCATCATCATCATCATCATCAAAGACTGATTATGCCTTTCAGCATTCAGTCTGGAGCATAGCCCCCTTATAAAATTCCTCCATGATCCCCTATTCAGTGCTAACATTGGTGCCTCTTCTGATATTAAACTTATTACTTCAAAATCATTCTTAACCGAATCCAGGTACCTTCTCCTTGGTCTGCCCTGACTCCTCCTACCCTCTACTGCTGAACCCATGAGTCTCTTGGGTAACTTTGCTTCTCCCATGCGTGTAACATGACCCCACCATCTAAGCCTGTTCATCCTGACTGCTACATCTATAGAGTTCATTCCCAGTTTTTCTTTGATTTCCTCATTGTGTACACCCTCCTGCCATTGTTCCCATCTACTACAACCTGCAATCATCCTAGCTACTTTCATATCCGTAACCTCAACCTTGTTGATAAGGTAGCCTGAATCCACCCAGCTTTCGCTCCCATACAACAAAGTTGGTCGAAAGATTGAACGGTGCACAGATAACATAGTCTTGGTACTGACTTCCTTCTTGCAGAAGAGAGTAGATCGGAGCTGAGCGCTCACTGCATTAGCTTTGCTACACCTCGCTTCCAGTTCTTTCACTATGTTGCCATCCTATGAGAATATGCATCCTAAGTACTTGAAACCGTCCACCTGTTCTAACTTTGTTCCTCCTATTTGGCACTCAATCCGTTTATATTTCTTTCCCACTGACATTACTTTCGTTTTGGAGATGCTAATTTTCATACCATAGTCCTTACATTTCTGATCTAGCACTGAAATATTACTTTGCAAACTTTCAATCGAATCTGCCATCACAACTAAGTCGTCCGCACATGCTAGGCTGCTTATTTTGTGTCACATATCTTGATCTCACCCAGCCAGTCTATTGTTTTCAACATATGATCCCTAAATAATATGAACAACAGTGGAGACAGGTTGCAGCCTTGTCTTACCCCTGAAACTACACTGAACCATGAACTCAATTTACCGTCAACTCTAACTGCTGCCTGACTATCCATGTAAAGACCTTTAATTGCTTGCAAAAGTTTGCCTCCTATTCCATAATCTCTTAGAACAGACAATAACTTCCTCCTAGGAACCCGGTCATATGCCTTTTCTAGATCTATAAAGCATAGACACAATTCCCTGTTCCACTCATAACACTTCTCCATTATTTGCCGGAAGCTAAAGATCTGGTCCTGACAACCTCTAAGAGGCCTAAACCCACACTGATTTTCATCCAATTGGTCCTCAACTAATACTTGCACTTTCCTTTCAACAATACCTGAGAAGATTTTACCCACAATGCTGATTAAAGAGATACCTCTGTAGTTGTTACAATCTTTTCTGTTTCCATGTTTAAAGATTAGTGTGATTACTGCTTTTGTCCAGTCTGATGGAACCTGTCCCGACTCCCAGGCCATTTCAATTATCCTGTGTAGCCATTTAAGACCTGACGTTCCACTGTATTTGATGAGTTCCAACTTAATTTCATCCAACCCAGCTGCTTTATTGCACTGAAATCTATTGACCATTTTCTCCACTTCCTCAAATGTGATCCTATTTTCATCATCATTCCTATCCCATTCTACCTCGAAATCTGAAACATTCCTGATCGTATTTTCACCTACATTGAGCAACTCTTCAAAATATTCCCTCCATATGCCCAAGGCATCCACAGGATTCACCAGCAGTTTTCCTGACCTGTCCAAAATACTTGTCATTTCCTTCTTACCTCCCTTTCGAAGACTGATAATTACACTCCAGAATGGTTTTCCAGCAGCTTGACCCATAGTCTCCAACCTGTTTCCAAAGTCTTCCCAAGATTTCTTCTTGGATGCTGTAATTATCTGTTTGGCTTTGTTTCTTTCTTCAACATAACTTTCTCTGTCTACCTGAGTTCTAGTATGTAGCCATTTTTGATACGCCTTCTTTTTCCTTTTACAGGCTTCCTTGACTGTGTCATTCCACCAAGCTGTCTACTTTTACACACTACTGTTCCAAGAGATTCTTTAGCCACTTCTAGTACTGTGTCCCTGTACCTTGTCCATTCCTTTCCCAATGACTGTAATTGACTACATTCAACTAACTGGTACCTTTCTGAGATTGCTGTTATGTACTTGTGCCTGATTTACTTATCCTCAAGTTTCTCCACTCTTATCCTCCTACATATAGACCTGACCTCCTGAACTTTCGGCCTCACAATCCCAATTTCACTGCAGATTAAATAATGATCAGTGTCATCAAAGAACCCCCTGAATACACGTGTGTCCCTCACAGCCTTCCTGAATTCCTGATCTGTTATTATATAGTCAATGATAGATCTGGTTCCCCTGCCTTCCCAAGTACACCGGTGAATGTTATTATGTTTAAAAAAGGAGTTTGTGATTACTAAACCCATACTGGCACAGAAATCCAAGAGTTGTTTCCTGTTCCTGTTGGCCTCCATATCCTCTCCAAATTTACCCATAACCTTTTCATACCCTTCTGTTCGATTTCCAATACTGGCATTAAAATCACCCATGAGCAGAACACTGTCCTTGTCCTTTACTCTAACAACTACATCACTGAGTGCCTCATAAAAACTATCCGTCTTATCTTGATCTGTCCCTTCACAATGCGAATATACGGACACAATCCTAATTTTCTTGCTAGACACTGTCAAATCTATCCACATCAGTCGTTCGTTTACATACCTTACTGCAACTACGCTGGGTTCCATTTCTTTCCTGATGTAAAGCCCTACACGCCATTGTGCTATTCCTGCTTTGACTCCTGACAGGTAGACCTTGTATTCTCCCACTTCCTCTTCTTTCTCACCCTTTACCCGAATGTCACTAACAGCTAAAACGTCCAGCCCCATCTTACTTGCAGCCTCTGCCAGCTCTACCTTCTTCCCAGAGTAGCCCCCATTGATATTAATAGCTCCCCATCTCATTACCATTTGTTTGCCACGTCGTATCTTAGGAGTCCCTGGTTTGTCAGTTAGAGGTGGGACTCCGTCGCCTCCAAAGGTCCAAGGCATTTTGCTCTGATTGTTGCCAGCATCATATTTAAAGTATCGGGGAAGCAGGTTGCTAGCCTTCCTTGCCCCAAGTCCCATTGAGTTTGACCCCTAACGGTTGAGGGACTAACTGGTGGATTTGGTAGTCTTTGCCGTATGAGCAATATGACCGAGATGCCCAGCCTTATTCCAAAGTAACTCCTCTTGGCCACTCATACGTTGCCTGTGGTTCATGAACTAGGACATGACTACAGGAACCCACACTGTGAAACACAGCCATGTTCTCAAAAAAAAACACAAGAAGAAGAAGAAGAAGCAACAATGGAATGTGACAGGTGTGAATCTATGTATTAGTGTTGGTCAGTGGCCTCTTTGTTTCCACAAAGAGACTCTGCAATTCTCTGAGGTGTACTTGCTGCCCAGGCAGCAGTGATTTAAATAAGAGAGCACAGAGATGTCCTTTGTCTGAATTATGGAGTGCAAAGAGTTAATAAAGGTTCCATAAGTCCCATATGAAATAAATGCAATTCTTCTTGTGATTTTCTTTTTTGTCAGGCATCAGTCTGTCGACCATTTCAAATAGAAGACCACTTGCAGATAGCACCAGAGACATGTTTTGTGAGTGTGAGTGTGTGTGTGTGTGTGTGTGTGTGTGTGTGTGTGTGTGTGTGTTTTGCTATGTGTTAGTTGCATTATAATTATAAGCTGTTGAAGACATTTATCTATGAGATGAGCCCCATATTGTTAAGTGGTGCAATTTTGTAAGATGAAATCATCACTTGCTGCACCAGGCAAGGATGTACATAAGAACCACAGTTTCACATAAACAGCTAGAGAAGTATGTGTGAAGACCTAAAGATGTTATACATGGCACTGCTTTCTTTGATGGCATATTTTCCATGAATGTTTGATGGGTGGTACTGAATTCTGGCTTTCCATAAAATTAAAAATTGTTTTCTGTCATTTTGTTAACTGAACCAGATCTTATGTATCAAAAGAATATTTCTCATGAGTAGCTGTAATTGAATTATCTAGGTGGCAAGTCTGATATTAAAAAACCGTTCCAGAGTCAACGAACAACAGAAGGACAAATCATCTGGTCTTGTCTCCGATTGGTCAACGGTCTCTCTTTGCATCTCATCTGGTAACTGATTTATCAGTAACATTTGACCTAGCTGATTAATCCATGTTCTCTTCTCTTACACATACCATCAGTTCCTGTCCTACTCTCCAACTCTCAAATATACAGTTGTTTGCTATGCAAAGATAAATCAAGTTGACTGCTTTGTTTTTCCCCAATTAAAAAAAAAAACAGTGGATATTGTCAGCTTTAAAACTATTCATGATATGGAATTCTATAAAGGCACCTAGTACAATGATAAACAGATAATTTTTGCTTACCATACATAAACGGCATCAAGAATGCTGATAGTGGCATACTCAGCTGGTATAAATGAGCCGGTGTGTGCCATAATGACTAACAGTGCAACCTGGCGAACATAACAAGATTTGCCTCCCATGTTAGGTCCTGACAGCACCATAGGCTCAGAGCTCTGTAATCATAAACAACTAGTTGTTTTCCATCCCTCCAGATTAATGAAATTTAACACTTCACTGAAATGAAAATATAAGCTTGTGTTTATTAGTTTTAAAAGAACAGAAAAAGGACAAAAATGTCTAACTGGTTAAGTAATTTGACTACGAAACCTTTCGCAATGTAGTCCTTGCATAAAAAGTTATCAGTTTACTTGCCGCGTCAAATTTGGATAAAATCCCGAGCTTTTGATGACTACCTCCATCATGACAGAGGTAGTCATCGAAAGCTCAGGATTTTATCCAAATTTGACATGGCAAGTAAACTGAGACCTTTTTATGGTTAAGTAATTGTTTCTTTTGTGATTATAATAGTTATATTGCAAAAACAATTTAAGAACAGAAAAACTGCCTGTGAATGAGGCAGCATCAGATTGAGAGTGATTCACAAAAGATAAAAGGGCTGAAAATGCATTGGAATGTGGTATTTTTACACATGTAAAAAAGAGGGGGAAGATTATAAAGAGAATGGGATTATTTAAAGTATGCTGTATGAAACACACTTAAATTCTTGACATCATGTAAACACATCATGGGTGGGAAAGATGTTTTTTTAAAAAACTATTATTATCTGGCTTTAATTTATTAAACCACACCACCACCAATTTTGTACTAGTATAAAAACATATACACACAAATATCACAAAAGAATGAATCTGCACAATGATTTAAGAGTATGTAACAGAACTCACACAGGCACATAACTCAAGAGCTAAAAAATCTTAACATGAGACCAACTGTATCATAAAGAGAGTAAAAATGGGAAACAACAGAGTTTGAAGACATACACCAAGAGATTAGAGTGGTAATGTAATCTCTGATAGTATACCAAATTTTATTTAAAAATGTTAATGCTCCACATGCCCTATTCTCACAAGATATCCTGTGAGCTAGGGGTGAAGGGCACCAGGCACATTCCACATTCCTGAATTTCCAAAAATCAGTTGACATGGTGGCCCACTGCAGACTATTAAGAACAGCTTTCGAGATATGTGAATGGCTGAAAGACTTCTTAAGTAAAAAAAAAAAAAACAGTATGTTGTCCTTGATCATGAATGTTCATAAAAGACACAGATATCGTCAGAACTGCCTCAGGGAATTGTGATACAACGGCTATTATTTTAAAAATACATAACTGATCTGGTGGAGAGGATGAGCAGCATCTTGTGGCTGTTTGCTGGTGATGCTTTGGTGTATGAGAAGGTGTCATCATTGAGTTAACTGTAGGAGGATACAAGATGACTTAGACAAAATTTCTAGTTGGTGTGATGAATGCTATCTAAGAAAAATGTACATTAATGCATATCAGTAGGGAACACAAACCCATAATGGTTGAATACAGCATTAGTAGTGTGCTGCTTGACACAGACATACTGATCAAATATCTAGGTATGACATTGAAAAGTGATATGTAATGGAATGAGCATGTAAGAACTGTAACAGGGAAGGTGAATGGTTGAATTTGGTTTGTTTGAAGAATTTTAGGAAAGTGTGGTTCATCTGTATAGATCTGTATAGAAGATGACATATAGGAAGCTGGTGCGACCTGTTCTTGAGATTGCTTGAGAGTTTGGGGTTTGCACCAGGTAGGATTAAAGAATATCAAAGCAATACAGAGGTGGACTGCTAGATTCATTACCAGTAGGTCTGAACAACACACAAGTATTATGGAGATGGTTCAGGAACTCAAATGGGAATTCCTGAAGGGAAGGCACTATTCGTTTTGGGGAACACTATTGAGAAAATTTAGATAACTAGCATTTGAAACTGACTGCATAACGATTCTAATTGCACCAATGTACGTTTTGTGTAAGGATCACAAAGATACAATCAGTGAAATTGGGGTTCATAAGGAGGCATGTAGACAGTCATTGTTCCCTCCATATGTGTGTGGAACAGGTAAGGAACGAACTTGTAGTGGTACAGGGCACTCTTACACCATGCACCCTATGGTGGCTTATGGAATATTTATGTAGATGTAGAAGACTAGGCTTCAAATAATTAGATTTCTTCATGAAATAGTTTAGAAATCTAACAGTGGTAGAGTGATGTCCATTACTGGATTAAAGGTATTGGCCTCCTCCATAAACAGGTCCACTTTGTTACTATAACAAAAAGAACATCAAGGACTGATAGATGTATGAGGGGAACTTAAAAAGTAGAGACTTTTGCAATTCCTCACCAAAGGGCTTGGTAACACTGTTAATCATAGCACTGCCACTGATAGAAATAGAAACAGAACATACTTTGTGGATGACCCGCATACTATGTACCCATAATGGCTGATTGTTTGTGGAATACAAACAAAGCTTTCTTTTATTTGTATTTTTTTATTTATTTTAGATTATGCGACTTTCTATCCAGTCTCAATAATGATAGCTGTAGCGAACAGAAAACTGTCAGTATAAGTTTCAAAGAAATGTCCTCTACAAGTGATTAACTGCCACATCATTCACAACGAAGTTCCAGAGTCTGAAGTGCTCCTAAAAAGCAGTGGAGCCCACACAATACAGAAAGCTGATGAAAGACAAAAATTGATAGCAGTGAGATTTTTGAGGAAAATTTAAGTATATTTTAAAAGAACAATTAACAATAAATGGAATGGAGTATTTGTTACGGCAGACAAGAAACTGCATCCACTAAAATAGGAACTGAAACTGCAAGCAAGATCATCTGGATCAAATTCAGTAACAAGGGCAGACATAAACTCATAATTGGATCCTTTTACCAAACATCAGACTCATCTCAGAATGTAACAAAACATTTTAGAGAAAATTGCTGTTTGCTTGTAAATAAGTTTCCCCATCATACTGTTGTGGGGAATGGGGTACCAACAGTGTGATAACAGAATAGTCACGCAGCATAGAGATAAAATTTCCATACTATTTAGTAGTAAGCGCATATACATAACACTTGTAAGACAAAGATGTTACATTGCCACAGATCCATGGCCTTCCCCCCTTCACAGTGTGGAGTGGATTTTGTGGGATGTCGTTTGTCTGAAGTGATGTGGGTGTCGTAGTCAGTAACGAGTGCTGTCAGTGGTGCAACTAACGGTTTGCTGCCAGCAGTATTAGCAGATAAGTAAGCCGTTTTGGTGGCATCTTTAATTGTTGCTAGCTCAGCAGTGGCATTTGAAGAGGGACAGATGAAGGTAGCATTGCCTCGATTTGTTGTGTCCACTGGGGGTGTTGTGGGGCTGGTGGTGATGTAAGCTGGGGCAATGACTGTGAGTGAACAGTCTGCTGAAAAACAGGAGGTGAGCCCTGCCGTGTCAACTTCTGAAGGGACAGGAGTCATTTGCATGGAAATATGTGTGACAGTATTTGCACCTGGCTGCCTGTCCATGTAGACACCAGTAATCATGAGGTCAGTATCATGTAACGTGATAGATATGATGTCAGGCAGAAAATTGTGGAGATTCACATGCACTTGGAAATTGGCTAATGGGTGCATAGGAGGTGGTGGGGTGGGGAGAGTCTGTTGTGGCAGGTCTGCTACAGTCTATGACAGTTTAAGATGGTCCATCAACACTGTTGTTTGTTTTCCAGTAATTATAATATCAAAAGTGTTTGTATTGCCTTTCAACACTCAGTACGGTCCTGCAAACGGTGGTTGTAGGGAGTATTTCACAGCGTCCACACATAGTATGACATGAGAACATGTAGTTGGGTCTTTATAAATAAAAATTTCTTTTTGTCATGTAATGGGAGGACTGCTAAGTCCTGTTCTGCAGCAACCATTTAATGGACTATGAATTCAGTAGCTAGAGTGAGGGGCTCACCTTACAATATTTTGGCGAGCGACATGTCAATGTCATCTTTATGTACTGTGTGAATGCTCAGGAGAACCCATGGCAGGGCCTCCACTCACAATGCTGAGAGGCACATGAGAGCAGCTTTCATCATATGATGTCACCGTTCCATGAGGCCATTGGTAGGCAGTTGTCATAAGTCACTGAACAGCTGGGATTCAAACTGCCAAGCCTGGTCGAAAGTTAAGGAGGCTGAGCAGCTGAATCTGGCAATCCAACTGCTGAGGAAAGTTTTTGCCACTGTCTCTGTCAATATGTAGGAAATGGGCATGGCCTTCACTCATCACGTCATGCAATCTGTCATTGATAGAAATTGATGGAGACCAGGCAATTCGGGGAGTGGCCCTAAGCTGTCAGTGTGAATGTGCTACAACTGCCCCTTTGGAATCAGGAATTCACTAAAGGGAGGCTGTGCATGGTGGCCAGATTTTGCCTGCTGACATGACTTGCAAGTCCTGGTCCATGTGCACACCTTTGATGATATTAGGCCAGAAAAACTGTTCTGTGACTAGGTGTACAGTAGGGCACATGTCCGGATACAAAAGGTTGTCGAAAAAGTTAAAAATTGTCCTGTGATGTGGCTCTGGGACAACTGGTCACATCAATCCATTCGAAACATCACACCAAAATGTTAGGTCACACTGGGTAGCATGCACTGTTGCAATTGGACTCCACCGTCTGGTTTGTCAAAGAAGTTGTGGAGATCAGGAATTGTAAATTTTGCTTTTGCGATTCTATCAAAGTCCAAATGGGCAGAGGTAGCTGCAATGTGGGATAGACAGTCTGCCACAATATTATTGGCACCTTTAATGTATTGCACGTCAGTAGTGAACTTTGGTACAAAATCTAGGTGGAGGAAACTATCGGGTGCAGAATCTGCCAACGGGTTATAGAATGCATGTGCCAATGGGTGATGATCTATCTATATGGTAAGAGGTCTCCCCTCTACATCATCTTGAAAGTGACAAACTGATTTATATATGGCTTGTAGTTTACAGTCAAATTTGGACCATTTTTTTCTCAGTGTTGTTAAGTTTGCATGTGAAAAACCTGAGTGGCTGAGTGATTCCAACAATCTCTTGCTGTGAAGCAGCCCCAATCATGTGACTGCTAGCATCAGACACACTAATTAGATGTGCATCTGGTAAATGGAGGCAAGGAGCATGGCATGTACCAGGTGTTCTCTTGTCTTGTCAAAAGCAATCTGCATCTGTAGTGTTCAATCAAGGCATCGTTTACCAGATGTATTCTTGCTGTACAATGCTTGGGTGAGTGGTAGCAAAGTCTCAGTGGTGGGTGGCAATTGGTACCTGTATAAATTTATGACCCCCAAAAACCTACACAGCTCTTGCTAGTTGTTGGGAGGTGGGAGGAGGCATATCTGGTCAATTTTCTCAGGAGCAGGATGCAACCCAGGTGCTCTGATATGGTGTCCGACAAAGGTTGCATGGGGTTGTAGATGTTGACACTTGTCATCATTTATCACAACCAGGAGAGGCCAGCTAATCAAGGATGATAAGCAGGTGGTCATCATGGTCTTCCTCATTTTAAGAAAAAATTATGACATCATCGAGGTAGGCATGGCAACTAGGCAAATTGAACAGTACACTATCAATAAATCTTTGTCATGTCTGTGCCACTTTTTTAAGTCTGTATGGCATGTAGAGGAACTCAATGAGATCAAATGGCATTATTATCGCAGTTTCTGGTGCATCTTCATCCGTCATTGGAATCTGCAGGTATCCCATTTTGAGACCAACGATGGTGAAAATTTTTCCCCTGGCCAAGAAGTGAGAAAAATTGTGCAAGTTCAAAATGGGGTAGCTGTCAATGACTGTGCAGGCGTTGATGTAGCAGTAGTTGCCACATAGGCACTAAGTACCATTTTTTTAGGAACTAGTCAAATTGGGGAGGTCAAAGTACTTTCTGATAGCGCGTCCAAGCCAGATCATAACAGTTTGTCCACCACAGCTTTAAGTTTGTGGAGAGCTTGACGACAGAGGTGTCGACGGTCAGGGGTAGCTCTTGTGGTTGTAATGTGGTGGACTGTACTATCCAGCATGGCACAGATTGTGTATGGTCTAATGGGGGAGCATGGAGTGAGTCCAGGAAGCAGGGCACGACATGATTCACCATTGCTGTTAAAGTCACATAGCATTCTCTCAGCTGCACATTCTAGTGGGGATTGTGATGCTTCATTAACTTGAGAAGTGCCCGTAGAGGCGGCGACACTGTAGTGATTAGTGTCGAGATGATGAAGGTCATCAAGATTCTGTTGAGCTGCGTGAAGTGATGTGGTTGGTGTCGAGATGATTAAGGTCATTGAGATGCTGTTGAGCTGCATTAAGTGATGTGGTGGCATCCACAATTCATCTCCATAGTTGTTTGTTGGTAAGGCACATGACCTTATTGTCATGACATAATGAAGAATACTCAGCTGCCTTTAAGGGGCTTTGCTTTCTAGCTTCAGGTCAAGTGGATTGTCAAGTGGTGGCAGCATGACTGAGGGTATTGCAGTGCTGGCAAGTAGTGTATCACTGCTCACACCATGGATCGACTGCTGGTGATCCTGTCTTAGTAGGAGGGCAGAATTTAAATCTAGCAATAGTTGGTAGTGACAGAAGATGTCAGCTTCCAGGACTTGTTCAACTGTCTCTGCCACCAGGAATGTCCAAGGTATGTATGTATCTGTGCCAAGGACAAGCATAATGTGTGCAGTTCCAGCAAAAGAGATTACAGTGTCATTGGCAACATGCAGTTGCAGTGGGAATGGTGACACTATAGCAGGTGCAAGAGCAGGTGATAGAGTGTTCACATCGGCCCAGTATTGACGAGGAAATATATGTGTGGGTGTTTGCTTTTGATGAAGAGTCAGGGACCATCTGTCCACTGAAATGCTGGTTTGGGACTATTTTGTCGTGGTGTGCAGGGGTGTCTTGTTAATAAAGAGCAGCCTGACATGCCATTCTCAGGTCGACATACTAGTTTGGGTAGGTGCAGGATTCTTCGCAACACTGTGCACCCTGTCTTAATCTGTTGGTAAGTGACTGTTGTCCGCTGGAGCTGTAAAAGGCACTCAGGGTGGTAGAGGCAGGGGGTTGCGTCTGACCATTGTTGGGTGGTCTGTAGCTGTGCAGAATGTCATGGCAGTTGTGCTGGAAACACACAAAAGCAGTTTTGGTGCCACTGCACTGGGGATTGAAAGCAGTGCAGTGCCGTTGGTTGTTGATCAGAATTCAGTGTTGTGATGGTACCTTCATTCTATCAGCAAGTCAAAGTTTAAACTCCAGTGGTACCTCCTTATGCGCTAGTATCACTGTTTGGATGTTCTCTGGTAATTTTAAGAGCCAAAGTGCCCATAGTACGTGATTTTGTGGCAAGAGCGTTGGATCAATTAGAACTCGCAGGTGATGCCAGAGTGAAGACAGCATTCTGTTGGCCAAATTAGTCTCGTTGATGATGAGATGTAGCTGCTGCTCAGGTGTGCATGTTAAGTCATTATAGCAGTAGTGTTGTGGCAGTTTTGTATTTTTGAGAAGCTAGAACATCCAAAAGCAAGATTCTAATAAGGTCTGCATTGACTCTGAGATGGTTAAGAAGTGAGGCGAACTTCTCCCCAATGATGCCACTGGTTGACATCAAGCACTTGCTGAGGCAAACCATATCACGGTAGAATCCATGTGGAACAAAAGTAGTTTCAGAGAGTGGTGGATGGTATGATGGCTGTCAGTGGTTTGATTGCAAGCACCACTATGAGGTGGGTGTGACATAGCAGCATAGACACAGGAGGCATGGGGAGTGTCAGTGCAGTAGATGGGCAGGAAAAGTGGCTCGATGTAGGGTGAGATGTGATGAGGGCACGGGTGGAATTGGCGTCACACAGCAATGTGTGCAGAACTCGGGTGGCTGTCTGAAGAACAGACGTGCATGTGAGTGAAGTTCGGCGAATGACACAACAGGTACGACTTTCCCAATGTCAGAGGTTTGAGATGGTGGAAAATGCATGTGAGAGTGCGCATGATGTTCTGGCACTGTGCAGAAGGAAGGTGCAGTCCATTTAGTATCCCATGGCAATGTCTGCATCTCAAGGAGTTCGTCCAGACATGAATTTGTTCATGGCATGGTTGATGTAGGTGTGATGTCACTTGAACCGGGAAGCAGTCGTATCTGAACTTCCTGAGCGAAGTCATGAAAAACATGTATTCAGAGTCTACAGTTGGTTTTGGTGCTGGGTACAGGTGATCAAATGTGAAACAATGTGCTGGACTAAAGCAAGTCAGTTGTGATAGCTGGTGTGGCTGTGATGTGGATGACGTAATAGACTGTGTCATGGAACTCGCTTTTAGTCACAATGGTCACAATGCAAAATCGAAATGTGTAGGTACTGATGTGTAATGTAAACCTTGACCCCTCAGTCTATTGGAGATGGATGATGAAACGGAACGACAGATAGGTACAACGCAGGCCATTGTTTCTCCAACCACAACAGTGCTGTGGGAGGTGACCGTACGGTTCAGGTCCTTAATGACAGCATCATAACACTCAAAATCATTAGCACTGGAACACGTGATATTTTGACCTGTGCAAAAGTTAAAGGCACTTAGATTAACATTTCTTACAGAGGCGAGTGGCCATTTTTTATTCTGATTCTCTGCTGCACTTTTGTCTGAAATAGCAGAAATAAATTCACTCAGTGTGAACTTTGGATTATGGCACAGTTTGGTGCTGGGCACCAGCATTGATGCGAGGTTGGTCTGAAGATGTGGCAGACAATGAAAGCATTGTCGCTCTGTTGTCCAGCACTGTAGTATCATCCAAGCCTTGGCTGATGTTTATCAATTCTGCACATGGAATGTTCATGGAATTCAAGAGCACTTGGTGAGTGAGAGATGTTGTCAAGGAAACAGTGAGGCTGTACCCAGAATGAGATTTTCACTCTGCAGCAGAGTGCGCACTGATATGAAACTTCCTGCCAGATTAAAACTGTGTGCCGGACCGAGACTTGAACTCAGGACCTTTGCCTTTCGCAGGCAAGTGCTCTACCAACTGAGCTACCCAAGCACGACTCACACCCCATACTCACAACTTTACTTCTGTCAATACCTCGACTCCTATCTTCCAAACTTTACAAAAGCTCTCCTGTGAACCTTGCAGAACTAGCACTCCTTATAGAAAGGATATTGCAGAGACATGGCTTAGCCACAGCCGGGGGATGTTTCCAGAATGAGATTTTCGCTCTGCAGTGGAGTGTGCGCTGATATGAAACTTTGCAGGATAGCTTCTGTAAAGTTTGGAAGGTAGGAGACGAGGTACTGGCAGAAGTAAAGTTGTGAGGATAGGGCGTGAGTCATGCTTGGGTAGCTCAGTTGGTAGAGCACTTGCCTGCGAAAGGCAAGGGTTCTGAGTTCGAGTCTCGGTCCGGCACACAGTTTTAATCTGCCAGGTGAGTTTTGAGGCTCCACCATTCGTGATGGCAGCATACTCAATGGCAGAAGTGGCACAACAGAGTTTTGACTTAACAGCAAAATCATGGCGCAACATGGAAAATCGTGGGCACCACTGTGGGGGATCACCAGCAGTGTGATAGCAGGACAATGACACAGCATAGAGCAACAATTTACACCCTATTTATTAGTAAGCAAAAATACATAATACGTGTAAACTTTATGAGCATACAGAGCATACCAGAAATCCTCATTTACATAGACAGAGATGTTACACCACCACACATTCATCATCAAAAGAGACTTTAGCAATCCAACAATAAGTTGGGTGGCGAGTGAGACAAAATATTCTGTGAAACATAACTAAACTCTTTCTCCAACAACTACCTAGAATGTACAGTTCAGAAACTAAATCATAATGGAAAATACTGGATCTAATGGTCTCAAACAGACCTGACCTCCTTGAGGTTGTCCACAAAGGAACTGGCATCAGTGATCATGACGCTGTTACAGCAACAATCATTACCAAAATACAAAGGCGAAGTTTTGGAGAGGAGCACAAAGAACTGTGGCTCACATTTAGAAGAATAGTTGACCATGTACTTGATGGTAATACACCTAGCAGAATGGTTTGATGTGGGAGAAATCCACCATGGTATACAGTCACTGTAAAGATACTTCTAAAGAAACACAGATTGCTACGTAATAGTGCAGAATACAGCATAGAGCTACAGATAATTAGATGGTTAATGAAATGCATTTGGCTGCCTACAGGACAATGTGTGAAGCCATCAATGAATACAATAGTGAGAATTCTGTCAAAAGTTCTCTCACTAAACACAAAGAAATTCTAGTTTATATTTAAAGGCTGATGTCCAGACACTGATAGATGTGGCAGCAACTGAAATTGAGGGTGGTATAGCTGAAATACAAATGCTGAACTCTATTTTCAAATGTTCTTTTACAAAGGAAAATCCAAGGGTGTCACCCCAATTTCATTCTTGCACCACTGCAAAGATAAGTGATATAACGTCAGTGGTGTTGAAAAAATTCAACTATGTACAAGAGCCCACATTAATTTCTATCAGCTTCTACAGTGAATCAGTCCCTCTTTTAACCACAACTGACCACAGATCCTTCACACAAAAAACTCTGCCCACCTATGACATGGGTAGCAGATGTGATCAACAAACCTACTGTCCAATGTCTCTGACATCCAATTTTCATAAAATCGAAGAACATCTTCTGGTTTCAAATATAATGATGTATCTCAGACACTATGACTTCCTTCGTGCTAACCAGGATGGATTCTGAAAACACTGATCATGTGAAATACACTCCAACTTTTCCCATTTGACATCCTGAAAGCCTTGGATCCAGGCAGCCAGGAAGCTGCATTATCTCTTGATTTCCAAAACGTATTTGATGAGGTTTTCTTGGTAGGGAAGAGACAGTGCATTATCATCGATGGGGATCACTTGCAAATGTGGAAGTAATATCATGTGTATCGCAATGAAATGTTGCTCATGTTGTATATTAATGGCCAAGACAATATTAATAGTAATAGTCTTTTTGCAAATGATACAGTTATATATAATGAAGTACTGTCTGGAAAAAAGCTGCACAAATATTCAGTCAGATCTTGATCTAGCCTTAAATGTTCGGGTAGGCAAAATTGCACACTCAAAAAAAAAAAGGATCCTATGACTACAGTATCGAGTCGTAATTGGAATTAGTCAATTACCTTTGTTTAACTATTTGTAAAGGCACAAAATGGAATGGTCACATAGATTGAGTTGTAGATCAAGCAGGTGGAAGACTGCGGTTAACTGATAGACTACCAGGGAAATGCAGCTAGTCTATAAATGAGATTGCTTACAAATCACTCGTATGTCCCAGACTAAACTACACAGTATCCCAGGAGGAAAGGTCAATATTCAAGAATAAGACAGGAAAGATCATTCACAGCAAAAAAGTCTAGTAAACATGGAGTCTAAAATGCATACATTAATAGCTACGAGTACTTCTTGATCTTCAATACTGTGAAGCAAATCTCTTTTACTGCAAGCTCTCTGCTTTGCATATTTTAGGATGACACAGTGTGGACAAGAACAATAAAAAATTGTCTGGTAAATTTTGGGCTCAAATATACATGGCTTATGAGCTATGAGCACTAGTGTGGTAGGACACACAAGTTTCAAGAACCAGTTTTAAATGATGAATCTAGGAACATACCAGTGCCACAATACCCTAAGTATGGTCCCCTTGGGGGTTGTGAGGAAAAAATTATATTAATTACAGTGCAAGCACAGGCATTTAAACAGTAATTCTTCCCATACTCCATAGTTGAATGGAACAGGTAGCAGCATTAAAAATTGGTACAATGGAAAGTACCCTCCTCCATGCACTTCACACTGACTTGCAGAATATGGATGTAGATGCAGATGGATGGAAGGACTGAGAAATGACAGTTTGTATATGTCTGTATGTACCCTAATCTCTGTTATCACCTTCCCACAGTCCCTAAACAAGGTATACAATGCAGAAGAACTATTTCATAAGAGGCACTGCACTTTACCAGAGTGCTCCTAGTATGAAAGGCCACAAGCTGCTTCTCCAGGTGGTGAAAAAAAGCACTGAATAAGTGAGACCTCCCTGCAGGGAATGTATTTCAAATTACAGCCTTTTTGTTTTGAAACTATCTCACAAATAAGACTTCATTTAGTTACAATTATAATCTATAATTTTAAACACTTATGCTGGCTTACACGATGCATAAGTACTGTACCTTTAGATAAGAATCATTTGGAATAAAATGTCCAGATTCTTCCATAATTCTTGATAGAACAGGATGTCGTCCATTCTTAATATGAATTTCTGATTCTACTGATTCAATCAGCTTTGGCCTACAGAAGAAGAGTACAATACTAATAAACAGCTTAATCTACTTCTGTAACTAAATCTTAAATTTGAGTTAAATGAAACATTCCATTAATCTAAATGTTGTAGGAAAGCTCTTGTAGAATGTAAATACAGACTACAAGAGACCACTCAAAGAAAAGCAGAAGTGTTGTTTTGATATGTACACACAAAAGAAGGAAAACTTGCTAGCTTTCAGAGTTATCCTTTGATGAGCTAGAGTAAACACACACACACACACACACACACACACACACACACACACACACACACAAACTCTCTCTCTCTCTCTCTCTCTCTCTCTCTCTCTCTCTCTCTCTCTCTCTGTCCATGGCGTCAGCAGGACTAACAGTGTAAATGCTATTTTTCAGCAGGCAAGGCAGACTCGTTGGTTGTGATGTGGATGGTGGTGGGTGGGGTGGGTGGCAGGAGAAGAATGCAGAAGGCCAGGAGAGGGACTGGGGGTGAATGTATATTAGCTTGGAGGGAGGTGGCTGGTTTGCTGTCTAGGAATGTGCCAGGTATATGGACCAGTGCAACTGTAGTGGCCAGCAGGAAGTGGCACATGCTGAGGGCGATGTGGGGACATGGATTAGGAGGAAGTGACACGACACAGAATGGGAAACTGTTAAGTGGAGGATGCGGGGACAGTGGGTTACCTGACATTGAGGCCAGGATGGCTGAAGGAGTGGAGGATGTGTCTTAAGTATAACTCCCATCTGCATAGTTCAGAGAAGCTGGTGGTTGAGAGAAGAATCCAGATGGCTTGGGCTGTGAAGCAGCCATTGAAACTGAGCATGTTATGCTCAGCTGCAAGTTATACCACCGTGTCATCAACCTCATTCTTGGTAACAGTTTGACAGTGGCCATCCATCCTGGTGGACAGCTGGCTGGAATTTATAACAATGTAAAACGTGGTGCAGAGCTTAAAGCAGAGTTGCTAAATCACATGACTCAGTTCACAAGTGGTGTGGTCTCTGATGGGGTAGGATAAGCCTGTAACAGCTCTGGAGCAGAAGATAGTGGGTGGGCAGATTGGACAGGTCTTGCACTTTGGTCTGCCACAGGGGTATGATACTAGGTGACGAGGGTGGGTGCTCCTTCATAGCTGATTCTTGGGTGCAGCGCAAGCATTGGGACCATGTGAGGATACAATACAGAATATATGTTTGTGGACTATGAGGAGCACTTCCTATCTGGGAAGGCCTTACTGCAGCTTTCAGCATACTGAGCAAGGAAGTTCTTGAAACTTCCTGGCACATTAAAACTGTGTGTAAGACCAAGACTTGAACGCAAGACCTTTGCCTTTCAAGGGCAAGTGCTCTACCATCTGAGCTACTCAAGCACAACTCATGACTCGTCCTCATAGGTCCCGATTTCGAGTCTCAGCCCGACTACAGTTTTATTCTGCCAGGAAGTTTCATGTCAGCGCACACTCCACTGCAGAGTGAAAATCTCATTCTGGAAACATCCTCCAGGCTGTGGCTAAGCCATGTCTCTGCAATATCCTTTCTTCCAGGAGTGCTCAAAGGTTCACAGAATAGCTTCTGTGAAGTTGGAAGGTAGGAGATGAGGTACTGACAGAACTGAAGCTGTGAGGACAGGTCATGAATTGTATTTGGGTAGCTCAGATGGCAGAGCATTTGCCTGTGAAAGGCAAAGGTCCCGAGTTCAAGTCTCAGTTTGGCACACAGTTTTAATCTGCCAGGAAGTTTCATATTAGCGCACACACTGCTGCAGAGTGAAAATCTCATTATGGGTGTTCTTGTCACTGCAGATACCCCATCAACAGGTGGCTATGCTGTATGAGAGGGATGGCAGCTGTCAAAACCAGGTACTGTTGGTGGTTATGTGTTTTAATGTGGATAGGAGTGTGGATGGAATCATCACAGAAGTGGAGGTAATGTCCAGGACGGTGGCATGCTGGGTAGAGGAGAACCAAGTGAAGCAGATTAGTGAAAAGGTGTTGAGATTGTGAAGGACAGTGGATAGGGTCAGACTCCAGATCACAAAGATATGATCAATGAATCTGAACCAGATTAGGGGTTGGGAGGCTAGGAAGATTTCGTTTGAAGGTGAGACCCTCCTTGACATTGACCTCAACTTCTCTAATGGCTCCACCCACACCTCTGACCACGTTAAAACCATTAACCACCAACATTACTGCATTTCAATAGCTGTCACTCCTTCACCACCAAAAAATCCCTTCCATGTAGCCTAGCCATCCATGGATGACATCTGCAGTGATGAGAACTCCCTTGTCCTGTATGCTGAAGGCCTCATGAAGGTCTTCATAGACAGGGATACCCTCCCAAACCTAGTCCACAAACAGATTTCCCATGCCATATCCTCACACATGTCCGATCCTCCCACGAGTCCCAAGTACCAGTTACAAATGAGTGCACCTTTATCACACAATATCACCCTGGACTGGAACAAAAAAAATTGTATTCTTCGTCAGGATTCTGATAATCTCTCCTCCTCTTGTCCCGAAGTGAGAACCTACCCAAGATCCTTTCACCACTCCCAGAGTGGCATTCTGCCACCCACCCAACCTATGCCCCGCTGCACCCTCCCAATTCACTTCCCTGAATCACATTCAGCATGTGCTGCTTCCCACCATCAGCTACAACCGTGCCAGCCCACATATCCACATCCCTCCTTCCCACATTACTAGTTGGTGAACTGGTAGCATCCCTTAGAGTCGCTAGTCATCCACTTCCAGTCCCTCTTCCTGACTCTCACCTCCCTCTTCCTCTACCCACTCCACCTGACGCTATTGCCACCAGAACCATTCCACTTGCCAAAAAGTAGCATTGGCACTGTTAGTCCAGCTGGCACTATGTTGGGGCATAGGCATTTACACGCATTTGTGTGTGTGTGTGTGTGTGTGTGTGTGTGTGTGTGTGTGTGTGTGTGTGTGTGTGTTTGTTTTACTCTAGCTCATCAGAAGTTAACTATGAAAGCTAGAAAGTTCTCTTCTTTTTGTGTGTGGCTGTAGACAATTCAACACAACTGCTTTTATGTGAGTGATCTTCTTAAATCCAAAAATATTTTATTAATCTAAAATATTATTCTTAAATACATTCAGAATACTGAAACAGTGTATCTCCACAGCAATGAAAAATTTCCAGCAACTGTTTTTTTCAAATTTACTGATCTCATCCATGACCCCATTGTGTATGTGACACACTATTTTGAAATTGATTTGTTAAAGATTCTATAAATAAAGCTGACATCATTTTATGAATGGAAAACTATCGTATCATATTTACATACAAGCAATGTAAGTTGGGCTGGATCTGTATGGAATAACTTTATCTGACTGAACAATGGAGAAAAATTTTTTTACTATTCTCTTCTGTTACCAATTAATGTTCAATTAATTAACGATGAACATACATTTCTAAATTTTTGATAGTATAACTTCTTTTGGTAATGTTGAACAATGATAAACTCAATTGTAGGTCTCATTGATACTTAACTGCAGTAATCACTGAGCTTCGCAGCTTCTGAAAATGATAACAATACATCTAAGGCTGCAAGATTTTTAACAGATTTTTTATGTCTTATGTAATCTTTGTTAAACTGGTCCACCACATTTCTCCAAGCTTCTTCACAATCAGCTTCTACTTTTTCACGTAGCTGACACAACTGCTTCAAAATGGATATAACTTGTGGGGAACGGTACCGTCGATAGGTCTTTGTCCTACAAAAAAATATTAATTGATTGCATTAAAAGTTCCAGAATGTTATATATTAAAATGACTTGAATAACTGGGCAATAATGCAAAATTAACATACTGAACATAGTTGGCACTTTTTAACACTTGTTTGATTTCTATTTTATTGATTCATCAAAAAATATTTACCTATTTTTTTTAATAACTGAAACATTTATCACATTAACAATAAGATCAACTTTAACTTTCCATACAGCATGAGCCAAAAATATGAGCACGAGGTGATACAAATATTAGCTTTCGGATCCACAGGTTACTTCATCTCACAAAAGGGAGCATTCAAGCTGCATTACTCAGGCCAGGGAGCGTCATACAAATGTATGTCACCAATATAGTCACCCTACTGCTTAAAATGTGAAGTCTGCCAAATATCAGACCAATGGCATCGAAAAGAGCCAGCCTGGACAACAGTGGAAAATATATTGAAATTATTTTGCATATGAACAACTATCAGCTGCAGAACTGGAGCACAAATACAGTGGTTCCTGCAGTTTCTGTCTGAACATAATGGGCTCAAAGAGGTTTCTACTAATACTTTCCAATTTCTAACTGAATGATAACAATTAAATGAAATCTAAAGGCAAATGTGGGTTTGATCCACTGTTAAAAGTATAACCAGTAAAGGACAAGATAGGTGATCAGTGCAACAATGGATACTAACATGAATGTAACATCACAACTGATGACAAGATGTTCCCATTTCAGGGATGCCATACTTTCACATAATATATGCCAGGGAAGCCAAACCAGTATGGAATACAGCTGTGCATGATATCAGAGGCACAGTCAAGTTACATCTGGAATCTTGAAGTCTTTTGTGGGCAGGACAATGTTGTAATGAATGGAGTGCAAAGCTTGACAATTAAGGTAGTAAGAGTCATATTCTGTTCACTGATCAGTACTATATAAGTGTAGCACTAGCAATATCTCTTGAAGAAAAATGTATTGATTCCATTGGCACTGTCAAAAAGGAACACAACAGGAATGCCATTTGCTTTGTCTGCTGCAACAGAATGAAATGCTTGTTTGGTGTGAAGGAAACATTTTGGACGTACTATGGAAAGATAAGAGAGATGTTTATATGATAAGTATGAGACATAGAGCACACATACTTTTCCTGTACTGACAGAAGAGGAGGAGAAAAAATACAAACCAAGAGCAATCCTCAATTATAACAAGAACCAGCTTAGTGTTGATTTCACTGAAGAGAGAACATCAAATGGAAAATTTTCTACATCTACATCTACATCTACATTCGTACTCCGCAAGCCACCTGACAGTGTGTGGCGGAGGGTACCCTGAGTACCTCTATCGGTTCTCCCTTCTATTCCAGTCTCGTATTGTACGTGGAAAGAAGGATTGTCGGTATGCTTCTGTGTGGGCTCTAGTCTCTCTGATTTTATCCTCATGGTCTCTTCGCGAGATATACGTAGGAGGGAGCAATATACTGCTTGACTCTTCGGTGAAGGTATGTTCTCGAAACTTCAACAAAAGCCCGTACCGAGCTACTGAGCGTCTCTCCTGCAGAGTCTTCCACTGGAGTTTATCTATCATCTCCGTAACGCTTTCGCAATTACTAAATGATCCTGTAACGAAGCGCGCTGCTCTCCGTTGGATCTTCTCTATCTCTTCTATCAACCCTACCTGGTGCGGATCCCACACTGCTGAGCAGTATTCAAGCATTGGGCGAACAAGCGTACTGTAACCTACTTCCTTTGTTGTCGGATTGCATTTCCTTAGGATTCTTCCAATGAATCTCAGTCTGGCATCTGCTTTACCGACGATCAACTTTATATGATCATTCCATTTTAAATCACTCCTAATGCGTACTCCCAGATAATTTATGGAATTAACTGCTTCCAGTTGCTGACCTGCTATTTTGTAGCTAAATGATAAGGGACCTATCTTTCTATGTATTCGCATCACATTACACTTCGCTACATTGAGATTCAATTGCCATTCCGTGCACCATGCGTCAATTCGCTGCAGATCCTCCTGCATTTCAGTACAATTTTCCATTGTTGCAACCTCTCGATACACCACAGCATCATCTGCAAAAAGCCTCAGTGAACTTCCGATGTCATCCACCAGGTCATTTATGTATATTGTGAATAGCAACGGTCCTATGACACTCCCCTGCGGCACACCTGAAATCACTCTTACTTCGGAAGACTTCTCTCCATTGAGAATGACGTGCTGCGTTCTGTTATCTAGGAACTCCTCAATCCAATCACACAATTGATCTGATAGTCCGTATGCTCTTACTTTTTTCATTAAACGACTATGGGGAACTGTGTCAAACGCCTTGCGGAAGTCAAGAAACACGGCATCTACCTGTGAACCCGTGTCTAAGGCCCTCTGAGTCTCGTGGACGAATAGCGCGAGCTGGGTTTCACACGATCGTCTTTTTCGAAACCCATGCTGATTCCTACAGTGTAGATTTCTAGTCTCCAGAAAAGACATTATACTCGAACATAATACGTGTTCCAAAATTCTACAACTGATCGACGTTAGAGATATAGGTCTATAGTTCTGCACATCTGTTCGACGTCCCTTCTTGAGAACGGGGATGACCTGTGCCCTTTTCCAATCCTTTGGAACGCTTCGCTCTTCTAGAGACCTACGGTACACCGCTGCAAGAAGGGGGGCAAGTTCCTTCGCATACTCTGTGTAAAATCGAACTGGTATCCCATCAGGACCAGCGGCCTTTCCTCTTTTGAGCGATTTTAATTGTTTCTCTATCCCTCTGTCGTCTACTTCGATATCTACCATTTTGTCAACTGTGCGACAATCTAGAGAAGGAAGCACAGTGCAGTCTTCCTCTGTGAAACAGCTTTGGAAGAAGACATTTAGTAATTCGGCCTTTAGTCTGTCATCCTCTGTTTCAGTACCATTTTGGTCACAGAGTGTCTGGACATTTTGTTTTGATCCACCTACCGCTTTGACATAGGACCAAAATTTCTTAGGATTTTCTGCCAAGTCAGTACATAGAACGTTACTTTCAAATTCATTGAAAGCCTCTCGCATAGCCCTCCTCACACTACATTTCGCTTCGCGTAATTTTTGTTTGTCTGCAAGGCTTTGGCTATGTTTATGTTTGCTGTGAAGTTCCCTTTGCTTCCGCAGCAGTTTTCTAACTCAGTTGTTGTACCACGGTGGCTCTTTTCCATCTCTTACGATCTTGCTTGGCACATACTCATCTAACGCATATTGTACCATGGTTTTGAACTTTGTCCACTGATCCTCAACACTATCTGCACTTGAGACAAAACTTTTGTGTTGAGCCGTCAGGTACTCTGTAATCTGCTTTTTGTCACTTTTGCTAAACAGAAAAATCTTCCTACCTTTTTTAATATTTCTATTTACGGCTGAAATCATCGACGCAGTAACCGCTTTATGATCGCTGATTCCCTGTTCTGCATTAACTGATTCAAATAGTTCGGGTCTGTTTGTCACCAGAAGGTCTAATATATTATCGCCACGAGTCGGTTTTCTGTTTAACTGCTCAAGGTAGTTTTCAGATAAAGCACTTAAAAATATTTCACTGGATTCTTTGTCCCTGCCACCCGTTATGAACGTTTGAGTCTCCCAGTCTATATCCGGCAAATTAAAATCTCCACCCAGAACTATAACATGGTGGGGAAATCTACTCGAAATATTTTCCAAATTATTCTTCAGGTGCTGAGCCACAACAGCTGCTGAGCCCGGGGGCCTATAGAGACATCCAATTACCATGTCTGAGCCTGCTTTAACCGTGACCTTCACCCAAATCATTTCACAATTCGAATCTCCGTCAATTTCCTTCGATACTATTGCACTTCTTATCGCTATAAACACGCCTCCCCCTTCACTGTCCAGCCTATCTCTGCGGTATACATTCCAATCAGAGTTTAGGATTTCATTACTGTTTACGTCTGGTTTCAGTCAACTTTCTGTTCCTAGTACTATATGGGCGTTGTGACCGTTTATTAATGAGAGCAGTTCTGGGACCTTTCTATAGACGCTTCTGCAGTTTACTATTAGCACATTAATATTGTTATTCCTTGTTGCATTTTGCCTACTCCTGCCTTGCCGCGTCTCAGGAGGCGTCTTGTCGGGCCTAGGGAGGGAATTCTCTAACCTAAAAAAACCCCATGTGCACTCCACACGTACTCCGCTACCCTCGTAGCCGCTTCCGGCGTGTAGTGCACGCCTGACCTATTCAGGGGGACCCTACATTTCTCCACCCGATAGCGGAGGTCGAGAAATTTGCACCCCAGCTCTCCGCAGAATCGTCTGAGCCTCTGGTTTAAGCCTTCCACTCGGCTCCAAACCAGAGGACCGCGATCGGTTCTCGGAACGATACTACAAATAGTTAGCTCTGATTCCACCCCGCGAGCGAGGCTTTCCACCTTCACCAACTCCGCCAACCGCCTGTACGAACTGAGGATGACCTCTGAACCCAGACGGCAAGAGTCATTGGTGCCGACATGAGCAACAATTTGCAGTCGGGTGCACCCAGTGCTCTCTATCGCCGCCGGTAGGGCCTCCTCCACATCTCGGATGAGACCCCCCGGCAAGCAGACAGAGTGAACACTGGCCTTCTTCCCCGACCTTTCCGCTATTTCCCTAAGGGGCTCCATCACCCGCCTAACGTTGGAGTTTGACCATCACTCTGTGAAGTGATAGAGAAAGCTTTCAGTCTATCTAATTCTCATGGTAGTTTCACATGCATGAGCATTAGAAATGAAGGTAAGCAACAAGAAAATTAGTACCAGTCAATTCAATATTTCTGTTTGTAAACCTCTGTTGACAATACATGATACTACTGATTCAATCTTCCCCAAGTAGTGCTGAGATTTCATGGGTGGCTGTAAATCTTTTCCTGGAGAGAGTATCGATACAAACAGGGAAAAACAAGCACAGAAACTGTGTAGGATCTGAAGAACGAGTAGCAAAAGATTCATTGTTTCTGTGTGACATATGCAACATGGGATTTTGTGTGCAACAATGTTTCCTCTCTATCACACAAAAAAGAAAATAACTATTTGAAACATTAAGGGATTCCAATTTGAGTTGATGGAGCACTTCCATAATACTTGCATTCTGACTGAAACTACCAGCAAAAAATCTAGTGGCTTGCCACTGACCTGTATCAATGTCTTCCTTTAATCTGCCTTAGTGGAGATCCCAAACACTCGAGAGCACTCAAGAATGGTTCACACCAGTATTCTATATGTGGTCTCCCTTTCGATGAGCTACACATCCCCAAAATTCTCCCAATATGCCAAAGTCAAGCATTTGCCTTCCTCACTGCTGCCCTCATGTGTAGATTCATTCCATTTCCAGTAACTTTGTAATGATTCCTACATATTTAACTGACATGATGGTGTCAAGCAGCACCCTAACAATGCCATATCCAAACATTACAAGTGCTTTTCCAACTCATCTGCATTATTTTACACTCTTCGATATTTAGAACATGCTGCCATCCTCCACCACACCTACAAGAAATTTTGTCTATGTAATCTTGTAAGCTCATACAGTCATTCAATGATGACATCTTACAGCAAACCACATCCTCATAAGAAAACAGCTGTGGATTGCTGTGCACAGTGCCCATTAGATCATTTATGTATATCTATATTGCCATACAAATACAAGCCCAACATTGAGCTTTCCATTCCTCTTTGAGTTACTATTAGGTTTCTAACAATGAATTCCCTTAATGTCCATGTCTCGCAGCCATAAGTTATTACTGGTAGTACACATTGTACAAATACTGTTTTCTTCAGCTCAGCTGACAATTCTGACTTCAAAAGTAAAGAGTATCTTTTATAAGATTGACAGTTTAATTTAATACATGAAAAATTTCTGGTTTTAGGTCTCCTTTCATATTTACATGTTGATCCAGACAGTCATAGTCTGTGACCCTTTGCAGCTGTGTACTTCCGACAGATACATTTCCCTTTGGTGTCCATTCATTCATCACGATCTTGGTTTTATCATAGTTCACTTTTAGACCAACTTCAGAGCAGACTAAAGCAGACCTTGCATGAGAACAGTTGTTTCTACATAGCTTCCAAGGCAGGAATCACATGCTGGACAAGGTGCTCTCTATAACATACAGATGTCACAATACAAGTGACAGGCCCTCTGGATTTACCAAAGAAGAATGGACTTGGTAATACACACAACACTTTTACGTATGATGAGTGCAATGGTTCTTTGTGCACAACACATGATTTAATAGTACCCCAGGCTCAGGAGTTCTGTGTATTCACTGCTCCCTGTAGTGTAAAATGTTCCTCATCACTTAACAGAATATTGACCTGTCACATGTCATCGACTTTGATCCATACCAGAAACAAAGAGCAAATTCAGAACATGGCTTTGGGTCTTTGCTTTCATTTGCTGGAAAAGGGGACGGACAGAAAGAGGGGACATGTGGAGACTAGGATGTACATCCACCTTCCACACATATTTGGCAATTGCAAAGCATTACTGGGTTCAGTAGTAGAGAATAAGAGTGATCCTATCACACATCCCTAGGGCTCTCCTGACAATACCCTTGTCTCTGATGAACACTCATCACTGAGGACAAATTACTGGGTTCTACTAATCAAGAAGTTTTCAAGCCACTCTCACAGCTGGAAACATATTCTGTATACTTATACTTTCGTTAACAGTTTGTAGTGAGGTACCATGTCAAACTCTTTCCAGAAATCTAGGAGTATGGAATCTGGATGTTGCCCTTCATTCAGGGTTTGCAGGATATCATGTGCGAAAAGGCTAAGCTGTGTCAGTGCTTCCATAAAACCTCAGTGTTTGTAACAAAGTGTTTGAATTACAGAAGTAAATGCATTGAACAGGTCACAAAAAACACAGTCTGGTGTTGTTTTGTCATTTCATTCTTGTAAAATACTTGAGTAAATCTATAAATAGTATAACTGGGGCAGCAACCCTTCCAAAACCAAAACTGTGATTTAGTAACTATGTTATTATTACACCAAGGTAGAACACTATTCTACAGAACATTACATTCTTAAAGAGGGTGAGTGCTCATCAAGGGAAGCCCTAAACCCTTTAAAAACCTAGCACCTACTGGCCAGTCATTGAGGTAAATGACCAATTCAGTTCACTGTTAGGGAACTTGGGGTATTATTCAGATATTTTACAAAATGATGTCATCAATGCAACACCTTACTAATTGTTGATTAACTCCTACCACCTTCCTAATAAAGTGAACTAACAATTGCATTTGTAATATGTCTGGAAAAAATACCTTGACTGAATGGATCCATTTTATATTTAAAAATGATGGTTCTTATTTGGCAACAACAATTCTTAGTATTTTATTGGAAACATCATCAACACCATATGAGCATTTCCATTTGATATGGTTTATCATTGCCTTAAAAACAAAATGACTTAGGACAGAGTGCTACTAAGCACAAACAGGAGACATTGAGTGTCAGGCAGGCACATTTAAAAGTCGACTAAGCAACACAATACAATGACAGAAAAAATTGCAACAACAAAAAGTAACTGATGTAGAGTAATGCAATTTTTGGAATACATTAGTCTAGGTAGTATATTTAAGTGATTAACATGCAAAATCACAGGTTAACATAAGAGTGAGATAAGCCATTGCAAATTTGAAGTGCTGGTACATTAATAACCTGTGTAACCACCAGAATATTGAATGCAAGCATGTAAACATGCATTGTGTTGTACATGTGCTGTATGTCAGTTTTTGGGATGGAGTTTCACACCTTTTGCACTTAAGCCAGTCAATACAGGGATGGTTAAGGCTGTTTGTGGATGAGTTGTCGTCTGATGATGTCCCGTACATGCTTATTTGAGACAGATTGGCTGATTGAGCAGGCCAAGACAAACTGTTGACATACTGAATAACATGTTGAATTACAACAGCAGTATGTGGGCAGGCATTATCATGTTGGAAAACAACCCCTAGAAGCTGTCCATGAATGGCGGCAAAACAGGTCAAATCATCAGACTGACATACAAATTTGGAGTTAGGATGGGTTGGATAATTATAAGAGTACCCTGGTGTCACACAAACTCACATCCCAGACCATAACTCCAAGCGTAGATCTAGTGTGTCTAGTATGTAGGCTTGTTGGCTGCAGGCCCTCAATTGGCCTCCTCCTAACCAAAACGTGGCTATCACTGGCACTACGCAGAACCAGCTCCCATCAGAAAACACAACAGACCTCCACACTGCCCTCCAATGAGCTCTCACTTGACAGCACTGAAGTTGCAAATGACAGTGCTTTGGGGTCAGTGTAAGGCACGCTACAGTGTGTCTTGCTCAAAGATGTCCATGGAGTAACTGATTTGTAACAGTTGGTTGTGTCACTGTGATGCCAACTGCTGCTCAAACTGCTGCTGAAAATGCAGAAACATATGCTGAACATGATAGACTTCTCCCTTCATAGTGCCACATGGCCATCAGGAGCCCCGTCTTCTTGCGATCATACATTATTGTGGCCACCGCTAACCGCAATCATGTAGAGTGGCTACATTCCTGCCAACTCATTCTGCTGAAGTAACATCCAGATTCTCACAGCCCTATTACACAATCTTGTTCAAACTCAGTGAGGTGTCGACAATGGTGTCTTTCTTACCTTAAAGGCATTCTTGGCCAACTTCAACTCACCCCATATATATAAGTGATAACTAACTGCTATGCCATGTATTTAAAGTAAATCTTACACAACTGGAATGGAATTTGGACAGGCATCATCTTTCAGATGTAGAAACACACCTACCAAGTTTTGTTGATGTCACAGAATTCCTTTTCAGTGTTGCAGTTTTTTTCTTCCATCATTATATTTATACATGCACAACTCACATGCATATGACCTCTATCATATATGGGTGATTTGTTCAACTCCACAGTTCAGTATTATCCTCTTTTTATTGTATATCAATAAATTCCAGGCATGTTTGGTTGTATTTTATGGCACAGGATCATTGTTACAGAGATATAATTACACTAATGAAATAAATACACAAAAGGTTTCAAATAAATATAATGAATTGCCATTGCTATAGAATTAATTAAAATTTAATACCTCAAACAAAAAGAATGATGTTCATCAGTAACTGGGAGAACTAATATCTTCCTCAGAGTTAAAAATCACATGATCTTAGAACACAACTGTATTTTACAGTCACCCCACCTATGTTGTTATTCTCTGGAAATAACCGATGGTAGAGTTGTAATGAAAAGAACATACAAAAATTATGTTGTCATTGTGGCTGTAGTTATGAAAGCCATATAAAATATTTTAAAAAATTGTTTGACAGACAAACATTACTTCACTTTTTTGTCTTGCCGTCATCCCCAAATTAGGCTATGTCCAATGCTTCTTTTCCTCCTTGCTTCTCTGACATAATTAACTGAAGGTATATTTACTGGGGCAGTTAGCACAGTTTGGGAGTGTTAGATATCCTGATATTCACAACAATCTTATATATCATCATATTCATCTAAGACCCCACTTGATCAGATTTTCTTTCAATTGTACTTTGCCTATTCTGAAGTGGTACAGGATACACCAAATTTTTCTGCCTCAAATTCTCACTGCTGGGCTTCTCCAGTAGTGGTGAGTAGTCATTTTGAGACTCAGTACACTCTTTATTCAAGAATCTATTGTGATATTTAAGTCTGTAAGGTCCACAGGAAGCTCCCAATAAGGAATGGCATTCATTAAAGGTGTGCTTAATCTTCTACAAAAGTTAGGATCCATAATTCTAACCACTTTGTATAGTTTATTGAGTGGTGTGGGTCTTGTGCAATAGGTTAGCATATTTCATTTAAGCTTAAGTTGACCTTTTTGGCTTGTACGGATCTGGAATATATGGGACAAGCATATTATGCTGAGGTGAAGCATAGTGTCTAGGCTGTGGTTCTAAGCACCTTTGTAGTAGTTCCTCATTTGCTGTTAGCTAATTCTCTCAGTAAGTTATATCTTGCTGCAACTTTAAGATGAGTCTTCTCACAGTGATATTAGCACCTGAATTTCCACTCCAGTGCAACAACCAAGTGTGTCAGTTTATCTCTGTGTTCCAGGGTGTAGCCATTCCAGGTTACATTCAGCTTTCACACACTACTGCAGTCTCAGGCAACTAAGGCCGCACTGTAAGCAGCAGCACCAGTGCATGAGGGTAGTGCCGACTGGGTGAGGGTAAGGAGGAGGCTGGGATGGGGAGGGGGAGGGATAGTAGAGAAGTGGCTGGCAGACTGCGAAGTGCTGCACGTTAGATGGAGGCCAGGCAAGAGGTGGGGAGGGGGAGGGGAGGGGACCATGTTGGAAAAGGAGAGAAGTAAAAAGACTGGGTGCGGTGGTGGAATGAGGGTTTTGTAGTGCTGGAATGGGGACAGGAAAGGGGCTGGGCGGGTGAGAACAATGATTAATGAAGGTTGATGCCGGGAAGGTCATAGGAATTTAAGAAATGTTGTAGGGAAAGTTCCCACCCCACACTCCTACCTTCTGTGTGTTTCCTGAAGTTCATAAACTCAACCACCCTGGACAAATCATTGTGGAAAGTTTCTATGCTCCCACTGAGAGTATCTCTGCTCTGGTAGACCAACACCTTCAACCTATTACCTTGAACCTACCCTCCTCTATAAAACATACCAACTATTTCCTCCACCAGCTATCCACAATTCCTGCCTCTTTACTGCACGGTGCCCAGCTCATCACTACTGATGCCACCTCCTTTTACACTAACATCTCTAATGCCTATGGCCTTACCACTACTGAACTCTACCTTTCCCAATGCATGATGTTGACCTCCTCCTTAAAGGTGGCTACATCAGTAACTAAGTCCATATCAAACCTACTAACCACCAGCAATACCTCCACTTTGACAGCTGCCACTCATTCCGTACCAAGAAGTCCCTTTCATACAGTCTAGCTACCCGCAGCCGTTGCATCTGCAGTGGCCAGCAGTATCTCTCAAAATATACTGAGGGTCTCACTGAAGCCTTCACAGACCGTAATTATACTCCCAACCTTATACAAAAAGCAAATCTCCCATGCCTTATCTTTCCAGTCTGCCTCCACCTCCCAAAGTCCCACCATCCACTCACAGAGGGGCATTCCTCTCATAACTCAGTACCATCCAGGACCGAAGTAACTGAATTACATTCTTTGCCAATGTTTCAACTACCTCTCAGCATGCCCTGAAATGAGGAATGTCCTGCCCAACATTCTTCTTACCCCTCCCACAGTGGTATTCCACCATCCACCGTACCTACACATTACACTCGTCCACCCCTACACAACCCCTACACTACCCCTACTCTCAACCCCTTAACTCATGGCTCTTCCCCCAGTAATAGACCTAGATGCAAGACCTGTCCCATACATCTCCCACCACCACCACCTACTCCCGTCCAGTCACAAACATCACGTGTCCCATCAAAGGCACGGCTACCTGTGAAAGCAGTCATGAGATCAACAAGCTAAGCTGTAACCACCGTGCTGCATTGGCATGCCAACCAACAAGCTGTCTGTCCACATGAATGGGCACTGAAAAACTGTGGGCAAGAAACAAGTGGACCACCCTGTTGCTGAGCAAACTGCCAAACACGGCATTTTTCATTTCAATTACTGCTTCAAAGCCTGTGCCATATGGATCCTTCCCAACAACACCAGCTTTTTGTATTATGCAGGTGCGAACTTCCCTGCAATATATCCTACATTCCCATAACCCTCCTAGACTCAATCTTCATTTGTCATTGTCCTCACCCACCCAGACCCTTCCCTGTTCTCATTCCAGCACAGCACAATCCTCATTCCAACACTGCACCCAGTCTTTTTACTTCTCTCCTTTTCCACTATGCCCCTCCACACCTCTTGCTTGCCCTCCATCTAACCTACAGCACTTCATTGTCTGCCGCCCCTAACCTACTATCCCTCCTCCTGATCGCCCCAGCCTCCTCCTTACCCTCACCCAGTCGCCACTCCCCTCATGCACTGGTGCTACTGCTCGCAGTGTGGTTTCAGTTGCCTGAGACTGCAGTAGTGTGTGTGAGTGTGTGTATGTGTGTGTGTGTGTGTGTGTGTGTGTGTGTGTGTGTGTGTGATCTATTTTTGACAAAGGCCTTACTGGCCAAAAGCTTTATTTGTGACATCTCCGCTATAAGGATTTAGTTTAAGCATATTTTCCCGGTATTATTTCTGAGAAGATGCATGTTTCTGGTTTTGTTCCAGTTTCTCAGTACTTCATCCCTGAACTATGATGGCCAGATGATCATTGAACAGGATTTGGGTCATGTAATTTGCTGTTGGTTGGTCAGGTCACTGGTATACAGGTTGAATTTTTTGCTGTTGTTTTCAGCTCTTTCTGCTATTCAGTGTGACACACAACATTCTGTATTGCAGCAGGGATTTTGTGATTTCTAAAAGCTTGAAGTTTGTCTTGCAATCCTGTCATGGGTGACCTATAGCTCAATGTGTCATATGCAGAGCTCAGGAAAACTGACACTAGTCTTGTTATGAGTTTATTTTTATATCCTTCCTCTATGTGTTCGAGAATGGATCAGATTTGGTTGGTGTAGGATTTTTCTGGCCTGAAACTAGCCTGGTAGTTGGTAAGCTTTGGCTTTACACTGTCTGCATAGGTGACATAAGAGCAATCTGGGGCAATATTTCATTGGTTAACTTGCATCTTTCTCATGCTTTAAAAGTGGCACATCATCTGTTTCTCTCTGTATCTTTGGGATTTTGCATGTCTTAAGGCAGCAGTTGTTGAAATAAGTGGTTCGTGTATGTTGAAATAAGTGGTTCGTGTAATGTTAAAACAGCTGATTCCTCAAACTGGGGTGCTATCAAGCACGGGGTCCCACAGGGTTCGGTCTTAGGTCCTTTACTGTTCTTGATATACATTAATGACTTACCATTCCACATTGATGAAGATGCAAAGTTAGTTCTTTTTGCTGATGATACAAGTATAGTAATAACATCCAAAAACCAAGAACTAAGTGATGTAATTGTAAATGATGTTTTTCACAAAATTATTAAGTGGTTCTCAGCAAACGGACTCTCTTTAAATTTTGATAAAACACAGTATATACAGTTCCGTACAGTAAATGGCAAAACTCCAGTAATAAATATAGAATTTGAACAGAAGTCTGTAGCTAAGGTAGAATTTTCAAAATTTTTAGGTGTGTCCATTGATGAGAGGTTAAACTGGAAGCAACACATTGATGGTCTGCTGAAACGTCTGAGTTCAGCTACGTATGCTATTAGGGTTATTGCAAATTTTGGTGATAAGAATCTCAGTAAATTAGCTTACTATGCCTACTTTCATTCACTGCTTTCGTATGGCATCATATTCTGGGGTAATTCATCGTTGAGTAGAAAAGTATTCATTGCACAAAAACGTGTAATCAGAATAATTGCTGGAGCCCACCCACGGTCATCCTGCAGACATCTATTTAAGGATCTAGGGATCCTCACAGTAACCTCACAGTATATATATTCCCTTATGAAATTTGTTGATAATAATCCAACCCAATTCAAAAGTAATAGCAGTGTGCATACCTATAACACCAGGAGAAAGGATGATCTTCACTATGCAGGGTTAAATCTGACTTTGGCACAGAAAGGGGTAAATTATGCTGCCACAAAAGTCTTTGGGCACCTACCAAACAGCATCAAAAGCCTGACAGATAGCCAACTAACATTTAAAAATAAATTAAAAGAATTTCTAGATGACAACTCCTTCTACTCATTGGCTGAATTTTTAGATATAAAGTAAGTATATATAAAAAAAAAAAAAAAAAAAAAAAAAAAACTTAATCATTAGTGTCATGCAATATTTTGTGTAATGTAATTTCTTGTACAGACATCTTTTATTAACCTGACACGTTCCACATCATTACGAAGTGTCGTATTCATGATCTATGGAACAAGTATTAATCTAATCTAATCTGATAAGTTCCAGGATGCATAATTTGGCTATAGGGGAAAAGTGCAAAGTGTTGCATTCTATGTCACTGATTATGTAAGAATTTTGTTCATTGTTGCTTATTGATCTTGGCTTCTTGTGCTGCAATCCACCATCAGGATAACTGTGTTTATACCTCATAGCTGTAAACTTCATCATCGAGGTATCTCCCTCTGTGTTAGCTGAAATTTTACTTTTATATTCAATCTCTGCTAAAAGACATCAAATTCCTTTTTGTAAATTATGTGTGTACTGAATCTTTCATCACAATATGGAACCACTTCACATACAGTATGCTTACAGAATTTTATCAGACAATGCTTGTTTATACCATCAGTCAATCTCAGTACAGATCTGTCAGACAACCACAACGTTCGTTTATCATGACATCACTGTGACTGTCATGATCTTCTCTATTCCATGGCTCAAAGGCCACTTCCAAGATGGGACCAAGGGACTCAGAGTAACCTGACCAAACAGCATGCGCCACAACACACAGAAAGACTACCCTCCTTGTGGAGGTTGGGTTGTTTGGAGGAAGAGACCAAACAGCAAGGTCATCAGTCTCATTGGATTAGGGAAGGAAGTCGGCCATGCCCTTTCAAAGGAACCATCCCGGAATTTGCTTGGCACTATTTAGGGAAATCACAGAAAACCTAAATCAGGATGGCAGGACACGGGATTGAACTGTCATCCTCCCAAATGTGAGTACAGCAATGAAAAATCGCACACAATATTTGAGTTAAAACTTGTCACTTAACTAATAAGGAAAATGAGCATCATTTGTCAGACAGAGAGACATGGGGTAAAACATCACTTTACCCAAAATGATATGTTAGACCACAAGTGTTTCATTTGTTCCACACAAATGTTGTCCACCCTGGCTGCATTCCTATTTTTCACTGAGTTTAGTTCTAGGCTGAGTTCTCTTAAGGCAAATGGCACAACAAAGTGCCAGACTCTTGCTCCAGGCTTCTATTGATTTTGCACTTCTGACACTTGTTGGTATTTCTATTTAGGGAACAGAATTATGGCTAGTACTTACTTTGAGGAGGGGTAATATACAGTACCCCCAATGGACACATATAAAGTAAAACACTACTTACATATCAGAACTACTAGTTCCTTCTCTGGGAAAGGATATGGTGGCAAACGTTAAAAAGGAAGGGCATTTTACTCTGATTCCTGAATGCGAGAGATCCACACATAGTGAGGATGAGGGTAAATAGATACAATTTTTTTTTTAAGTGAATTGTTAATTTTCATCTCATCCTGCCTGCAGTGTCTTTATAGTCTTGCAGTACCATGTGATTATGTGAAACCTGATAAATGATATTCTTTCCTTATCCCTCAATACCTTCCCTTTGACAATGGAATGCTGAGCAGAAAAAGAATACAATTCTTCCATTTGTGTGTGTGTGTGTGTGTGTGTGTGTGTGTGTGTGTGTGTGTGTGTGTGTGTGTGTGGGCGGTGCACATGCAGGTCTGTGCACGCATGCCTGAGTGCATCCGCATGTGCATATGCTTGTGTCTGTTTGTGCGAGAGTGTGTGGCTGCTAGATAGTACATGGTTTTTTTTAACCAGCATTTCTTGGGGTTTCTTATTTGCAAATCAAGCTCCAGCTGTTGTTATATTAGCTACAAATAATGCATGTTCTATATATGTGTCATGTATCAGGGTACTTGTCATCATTTCAGTACATGTGCAATCTCTGGTGTATTTACAAGCTCGATAAAGTTGGAAACACAAATTTTCTGAGTAAATGCTTTAGGAAATACAGAAACAAATCAATATGGAAAAATTAAAGGCAAAACAAGGATGTTAAACAGCGAAAGAAAGGGGTACCCAAAAAAGCACCTGATTATTATATTTCAACTTGAATCTCTTTTTAGAGCTCATATTTATAATGTGCATACATATGTACTTAAGTGCACACTTTCAGGGGATAGTTAATGTCTGTCTTCAAATATCTGCACATCCAGGTTTCCAGTATTTTCATGATACCCTCTCTTGAGTAAAAAAAACTCGGAAATCTTTGTGCTGTCCTTTTTTATGTATACTTAACAGCCCCAGTTAATCCTGTTTGGTATCATTCCCACCTACTTCAACAGTGTTGTCGGGTGGGTTGCCAGAGGGTTTTGTTATCAATTGCCTATACAGACTTATTGAATTTTCCTAGTATCCTGCCAATGAAACAAAGTCTGTCACCTACTTTACATACAAATGAGCATACATGGTGATTCCATTTCAAGTCCCCACAAACTGTTAGGCCCAAGTAACAGTATTAATTGTTTCACTACAGTTGTGACTCACTTACATTGTAATTATAGGATATTACATTTTGTGAAGTGTATAGTTATACACATCTGAAAATTTAGGGCAAGTTGCCAATGTTTGAACAACTTTAAAATCTTATCAAGATCTTGCTCAATTTCTTATTTCTTCCAGACAGCAAAAACTGAGGTTACTATTAATTTAGTCTGAGAGACCATTAATATTCACCCTGAACAGAAAGGGGCCCAACAAAGTTCCCAGTGGG